>NC_080440.1:4218636-9218636 GCF_028018845.1 Melospiza georgiana | reverse complement strand
TTGCTGTGGCAGGCTTTCTGGGAGTGCGTGGTCATTGCCTGGGTCTATGGTGAGGCCAGGGGGACACGGGGAGGGGGACATAAGGGAGGACACGAGGTGGGACACAAGTGCCCCAACTGACGCCCTCCTCCCCACAGGTGCCGACCGCTTCATGGACGATGTGGCCCGTATGATCGGCTACCGGCCCTTGCCCGTCATGAAGTGGTGCTGGGCTGTGGTGACACCGCTGGTCTGCGTGGTGAGCGAGGCCACAGCCCGTGGGGACACGCGTGTGCCGCCGCCCCGCGCTGCGCCGCGGGCACGGAGCGCCCCCCGGCGGCCGCTGCCGGCACACGCGTGTCGCTGCCGTGGGGCGAGCGCGGCTCGGGGGCTCGGCCGTGACCGCGTCGGGGTGGGGACCTCACCTCCCTCTCTCCACCCAGGGCGTCTTCGTGTTCCACGTGGTGAACTACAAGCCGCTGACATACAATAAGACATACGTGTACCCGTGGTGGGGGGAAGCCATCGGCTGGGTCCTGGCACTCTCCTCCATGCTCTGCATCCCCTGCACTGTTATCTACAAGCTCCTGCGCTGCAAAGGCTCCTTGCGCGAGGTGAGGGCAGTGCAGCGGGATCACTCCTGCCTCTGTCCCCACCCCATTCTCAGCCATGGTTGTCCCCTTCATAGTGCTGTCCATGGCCTAGTCTCGGCCCCAGTCAAATTCCATCATCCACATCGCCGTCTCAGTCCCATCCACCACCAGATCCCATCCCTGTCTTTATCACTGTCTGATTCTCATTCAAATTCCACCACTATCCACATTGCCATCACAGTCCCATCCATAGCCAGGTCTCATCCCTGTTGTCATCGCTGTCTTATTCCCATCCAAATCATGTGCCTGTCCCCAGTGTCTCACTCCCACCCAAATCCCATCCGTGTCCCCATTGCTGTCGTATTTCCAGTCTTACCTGATTCCCACCGATGCTTACATCACTGTCTCAGTCCTATCCCTATCCCTGTTGCAGCTAGATCCTGGGCACATCCCCATCACTGTCTCCTTACAATTCCTGTCCTTCTCTCAATCTCATTTAGTCCTTTTCCCATCCTAGACTCGCCCCATCCAAATCTTCTTCCTGTCTTCATTGCTCTCACTCCTGTCAGATTCCTATCCTCACTGCTGTCTCACTCCCAGCCTCACCCAAACCCCATCCTTGCTGACATCACTGTCGTAATCCTGTCAGTCTCAGTCCCATCCCTGTCCCCGCGCAATCTCTGTCCCTTTCTCAATCCCATTTCAATCCATTTCCTGTCCCAGTCTCACCTCCACCGCCACCCAAATCCCATCCCTTTCCTCTCCCTGTGCATTGCTGGGTCCCGGCAGTCCCAGTGCTGTTGTCCCCGGGCGCTGACGCGATGTCCCCACAGCGCTGGCAGCTCCTGACCACTCCAATCTGGGGCCAACACCACCTGGAGTACCTGACGCCAGAGGCAGAAGCCAAGCTGCTGGCCCCAGAGCCCCCCAAGGAGAAGGCGACGCTCTTCGAGACTGTGATCTGAGCGTGGGGAGGGTCGCGCTGCTCCCGCCCGCCATAGCAATAATGCCAGCACCGCCTCCCACCCACCCACGCTGCCCCGTGCCCCCCGCGCCGCCCCGGCCGCCGGCCTCGCTCAGGGGGAGAACGCAGCGAGCTGGGGGGTGCTGGGGGCCACGGAGCCAGGGCAGCCACGGGGCACAGGAGGGGTCCCCGGCGCGGGGGAGCGCGGCAGCCCGGGGGAACGGCAGGGAGGCCACCGGCTGGGGGAGCGAGAGGGACAGCCCTTCCCTGGCCCCTGCCCGCGGCCCCCATGGCCCCCCACTCACTAACTGCTTCCCGTAGCGTTTGTCTGGTGTAACCCCAACCGCCCCGACATCTGGCAATAAACTGGGAGACCCTGGCAGTCCTGGCACTGCAGGCAGGGGAAGTGGGGCACCAGCAGCGGACAATGAGGGGCGAGGTGTGGGATGGCACTGGCCTTTGGGGGACAGAGGTTTGAAGGGAATAGGGTTCAACAATTCAGGGATGCCTGGGTTCCTCTCGGTGACTTGTGGGGTACAGGCTGTTGGAGCAATGGGGTCTCCATCCTTCTCCACCACAGGATGTGGGTGCCTGCGGGCTGTACCAAACCCTGGTGAGACTGGGGGACCCCATGCAGCCAAGGGCTGGCCTTGCTAATCAGCTCCAAGAGGCAGATTTTAGCCCAGAGGCTTTGAGGGTTTTGACTGTCCCCAGGGGGTGGGTCAGGATCCAGCTGTACCCCACTGGGAACTTTGCGTATCAGCCTTGTGCCTCCCCACTCCATGCACTGTGCCTTGGGAAAAACCCTGGCCTGCTGAGGGCTGTGTGGACAAGTGGATGAGGCAGCCTCTGGGCATGTAGCCAGAAGTCAAAGGCTTAACCTTGCCCCAGAAGCTGTGAGCTGCCTGAGCCCTGTTTCAGCAGGGTGCCAGCTAGGCAGTGCACGTGCCCTGTGCCCCACAGCAGTAGCTCCTGGGGAGGCCAGCTCCAGTTCATGCCATGGCAACCTGCATGGAGCCCGGAGGAAACCACCAGCATGCTGTGCTTGGAGTGGCTGCCTGCCAATGCCTCGGTTTGATGTCAGCGTCCTGCTGTGCCCAGCATCCCACCCCAGCAGTGCCTTGGGCACCCCATGAAGCGACAAGGGGGAAGAAGTGTTCCCATCTGCACCAGCCATCCTCAGAGGCTGGGCTGGAGCAGTGCCACCATGGCAGGTGTCCATATCCAATTGCTGGGATCACCAGGGTTCAGAGGCTCTTGTTTTGGGGCGCCGGCTTGCCCCACCACGATGCCCTCTCACCCTGGTGGGGTGAGCCAGCAGTTCCTGCCCCACCGGCGATGCACACTGTAATTAGCGCGGGCAGGGCGGAAGCATCACTGATAATTGGCGGTGACTCTTCAGCAGGAGCCTCACGTGCCTGGGGCACGGCAGGACTTTCCGGCAGGGCTGGTCTGTGGGACCGGCTGGCATCCCGGTGTGCGGGGCCTGGCTGACTCCCCAGCACCGAGTGGGGACAAGGGCTGGGCTCGGGGTGCGGGGGCGAGCGTTGTCATCGTCCTTGCTTCGTGCCACAGCACGCCCTGGTCCCACCACCTCTTCCTAAAAGGCACAGCTGCAGGGCGCTGCCAGCACAGACGGTGAGAGCACGGGGCCCAGGCAGCAGGTGGGCAAAGGAAAGGCAGAGGACAAGAATTAAAGGGGTGCCGAGGTTTGCCTTTGCTTGCTGGGCTTTCCTCAGGGGTCTCCTGTAGCACCCCGTGAGCCCAGAGGAGGGGACGTGGCCCCTGTTGTGCCCGGGCAGGGGTGGGCACCATGAACCGGATCACAGTGTACGAGTGTGCCAACTTCGAGGGGCTGAGCCGAGAGTTCACCTGCGACGTGCCTGACCTGCACGAGCTGGATTTTGGGAACTGCATCGCCTCCCTGAAGGTGGAGGGGCAGCCATGGATTGCCTACACGGACCCCAAGTACGAGGGGGAGCCGTACGCCTTCGAGGAGGGCGAGTACCCCTCTGTGGATCGGCCCAACAGCTTCTCAGCACTGCGCCTCGTGCACCACGACCTGGGGGACCCCCAGATCACCCTCTACGAGCACCCCAACTTCCAAGGCGCCTGCAAGGTGGTGACAGAGGAGACCAACTTGGCGTACGGGTACTTCAATGACCGGGTGGCCTCGCACACGGTGCAGCGAGGGGTCTGGCTGCTCTACCAGCACCCCGGCCGGGGCGGCTGGCACTGCCTGGCATGGCCCGGCGAGCACCTCGCCGACTACAAACTGGAGCTGAACTTCCAGTCTCGGCTGTCCCACCTGCGCCCGCTACGGCCTGGGCGGCCCCTGGTCTCGGCACGTCTCCTCTGGGAACAGAAGCGGGTGGAGGAGGAGCGGGAGGTGCTGGTGGATGAGATTGAGGGGGTGAACGAGACCGAGTCGGAGCAGGCGCTGGCGGCCAGCAGCAGCCGGGAGTACGGCACCACGCTCTGGCAGAGCTTCAGCTTCAGCAATGCCACCAGCCTCAAAGCCGGGCTCTCCTTCACGCTGACCGTGGAAGCCTCCAACATCTTTACGGTGCAGAAAGGGCGCAGCGAAAGCAGCACTCGCCAGCAGCGCGTGGAGGTGCAGCTGCCGGCCAAGATCCCCCCGCGCACCGCGCTCAGCATCCAAGTGCTTCGGAAGGAGGTGACGCTCTCCGTGCCGGTGCTGCTCACCATCACCCAGAACGAGAGCGTGCGCACGGAGATGGGCGAGTACCGCAGCGTCTCAGGTACCAATGTCAGTGCCCGCTATAGCTTAAAGCCACTGCCAGCTACGGGCAGGGAGCAGGCGGCCACCAAGGGGACGGACACAATGCCTGGCACCAGGATGGAACTATAGCTGTGTGCCGGTGCTCAGCCATGGCTGTCCCCTCCATGGTGTGGGACTCACTGTGACACCAGCGTTGACTCCAGCACTCACCCATGGAGGAGCCAGGACCTGCCTTGTCTGGTTGTGTCCGGTGGCTCTGGCTGGCAGGATGTGCTAGTGCCTCCTCCCACCCCGTATTTCCAATAAACCCCCTTCCACAACCACTCGAGTCTGCTGCTACTCGGGCTGAGGTGGGAGTAGGATGGATGGGACACTGGGCTAGCGGGGCACTGAGCTAAGAGGAGACACAAGCTGGGGGGGATATCGGGTTGGGGCAGGGACTCCCGGGTTGAGGCAGAAAATGTGGGGTTGTGGAGGACACCGGGGGCACCGGGCCGGAAGAGCTGGAGAATACCAGGCTGGGGAAGCTGGCGGGGCAAAGGGAGAGCTGGGGGCACCAGACTGGACAAGACATCAGATGGGGCGGGGGGGCAGGAGGACACTGGGCTGAGGCAGCCAAAGTTCCACCGGTATAGGGAAGCCGGGGAACACTGGGATGAGGGGTGTACTAGGGCAGCGAGGGGGACAGGGGAGATGGGAAGAGGGCGGACACTGGGTTGTCAGGGCCAAACGACCACGCACGATCCGGGGGAGCCGGAGACACCGAGCCGGCCTGGCCCCGCGTACACCGTGCTGAAGCCGCCACCGCGACGCGCTCTCCACCCTAGGACCTTGGGCACGGGCATCCCCAGGGGCTCGCCGCAGGGTCCGCGCCCGTCGGGGCAGGCAGAGACGCACAGGGCACACCGGAGGTGCGGGCAGCTGCCGCGGGGCACCGAGCGCCGGGAGCGGGGGCGCGATCGGAGCCCGCCCCGCCCCGGGCCCGCCTCCAGCCCCGCCCCCCACGTGGCCGCCGCCGCCGCCGGTCTCTTTAAATGATGCAACCGCCCGCGCGCTGAGCCCGCCTCCCGCGCGCCCATTGGCCCGGTCCGCGCCGGTCCCCCGTCTGCCATTGGCCGGCACGGAGCGCTCTCGCTTCCGGTTGGCTGGGCACGGCCCCGCCCCCGGGCGGAGGCGGCAGCATGGCGGCGGCGGCGGCAGCGATGGCGGCGGAGGAAGCGGAGGAGGCGCTGGGGCTGTTCACGGGCATCGGCCTCAGCGAGGCCAAGGCGCGGGAGACGCTGCGCAACGGGGCGCTCAGCGCGCTGCTGCGCCGGGCTGTGCTGCAGGTGCGTCCGCCGCGGGTCTGCACCCTGATCCCCGGTCCTCGATCTCCAGTACCCCGTCACCCCGATGTCACCTGGGGACCGGGCCACCCTGGGAACTCGGTACCCCGGTTTCGGTGTCACTCGGTAACTCGATCTCCGGTGTCACCCGGGTATATTGGCACCGTGGTCCCGCTGTCATCCCCTCGACCCCAGCCTTGCCGGGTCCCCCCAGCCTCCCGGCCCTTGGCACTCCCCTGTCCCGCTGTGCCCCCCGGTGCCGCCGGTTCGCGGGGCTCGGGCCCCGGTCCTGTCCTGACGCTCTCCGGGGTCGTGACAGGCTCGGAGCGCGCTGGGCCCGGCGCTGGACAAGGCCACCGGGACACTTCTGTACAACGCGGCCGCCCGCCTCAAGGACCCGAAACACCTCGGCTTCCTCGTCGGCTACATCGCCCGCAGGGAGATCCTCACCGACCTGCAGCTCAGCGGTACCGTGCGGCCCCGGCCCCCGCCCGGCCCCGGCCCCGCGGGCACCGCGCTTCATCCCTGCTCTGTCCCCAGCTGCCCTGGAGTACGTGAGGAGCCACCCCTTGGAGCCCCTGGACGTGGCGGACTTTGAGCGGGCTTGCGGTGTGGGTGTCTGCGTCACCCCCGAGCAGATCGAGGAGGCGGTGAGTGGGGCTGTGACCCTGTGGGGACAGCACAGGGGACATTGGGCTGGCTCCTGCTGTGCTCCTGCCTGCCTCGCTCACCCCGGGGTCCCTGTGCTGCTCCCAGGTGGAGGCTGTGATCAGCAAGCACCGAGCAGAGCTGCTGGCAGAGCGCTACCACTTCAACATGGGGCTGCTGATGGGTGAGTGGTGACACCGGGGCAGCCCCTGCCTGGTGCTGGTGGCCGTCACGTCCCTGTGCCTGACTGCCAGTGCCACTGTGCTCCCCCAAATCCTGAGAGCCAGCCCTTTGCCATGGGGAGATGTCATCCTGCCAGATCCCACACGCAGGCAGGGCCATAGCGCCCAGCAACAGGGACAGCCCTGGGGCAAAGGGTGTGGCATTCTGCATCAGCTCCCTGGCTGAAGCTGCCCCGGGCTTGGGCCCTGCCCCTTGCCCACGGGGTGCCCTGTCTGCAGGGGAGGCACGGAGCCAGCTGCGGTGGGCAGACGGGAAGACCATCAAGAACGAGGTGGACCTGCAGGTGGGTGTGAGGTTACTGTGTCAGGTGCTGCTGTGGTCCCCTGGGTGTGCTGTGACCTGTCAGTCAGTCCCCTAGAGGGCCCAGCCCTGGGGACAGCCTGCCCCACCTAGGTGCGGGCAGGGTGAGCAGAGTGATGACTGCACAGGACACTAGGACACACCTAGTCCAGGAGCCTTTTTGACTCCTGACTGTGTCACTCTTCTCCAGGTGCTGCATTTGCTTGGGCCAAAGACAGAAGCTGATCTGGAAAAGAAACCAAAGGTAAGGAGAAAGGGAGGCTGCAGACTTGGATGGTATTTTCTTGCCAAGTGTCCCAGCAGGATCCCACATAGCTGCTCTGGGCTGAGCTGCCACCATGGGTACAGGTCTAGAGGGAGCTGTGGGGCCAGCAGGCTGGACCAGGAGGGGAAGGTGTGTGCTGCAGCTGGGCACTCTGCATGCTGTGCTGGTCTCTGCAGGTGGCAAAGGCCCGTCTGGCCCCAGCAGAGAAACAGAAGGTGGCTGTGGTGGAGAATGGTAAGAGACCATCCTCTTCCCCAGTCGTTTAGTTCCTGCTGGACCTGCTTCCGAGCTGGGCCCTGGGAGCTGTGATCAGGGAGCTCAGCCCCATCTCCCTGCAGGTGACATGGGCACAGAGACAAAGTCACTGCTGGAGCAGCTGCGAGGGGAAGCCCTGAAGTTCCACAAGCCAGGTGAGTGCAAGGTGTCACTGCCATTTGTGGGGCCACTCCACTGGCTCTGCCTGGTCCCAGCTCTCCGTGCTGCCGAGAACTGGACAGGTCCTGTGTCCTTCCCCCCTGGCTGCTGGGCTTGGCATGGTTAGGGCAGTGCTGCAGCCCATCCTCTACCTGCAGGAGAGAACTACAAGACTGAGGGCTACGTGGTGACACCCAACACGATGGCCCTGCTGAAGCAGCACCTGGCAATCACGGGTGGGCAGGTGAGGCCATATCCCACAGCCCAGCGGTTCCATGTGACCGTGACACCCCACAGGGGTGGGTGGGGAACACACAGCTCACAGGGGCACAGCAGAGGCAGCACCCACACGGCACAGGGTGCTCTGCAGGATTGCCAGGGGCTCATGGCAGTGTTACTGCAGTCAGGGAAGGTAAAAATCTCCTGCTGAAGGAGAGAGGTGTCCCCTTTGCCTCTTCAGGTACGGACACGCTTCCCTCCTGAGCCTAACGGGATCCTGCACATTGGCCATGCCAAGGCCATCAACTTCAACTTTGGCTATGCCAAGGTAAAAAGCACCAAGCCACCCTGGCCCCTGCCTTTCCCTGCTGCTTGGCTGCTGGTCCCTCAGGGAGCAACTGCTCATTGTCTCTTCATCCCCAGGCCAATGGTGGCGTGTGCTTCTTGCGCTATGATGACACCAACCCCGAGAAGGAGGAGGAGAAATACTTCACAGCCATCCGGGACATGGTGGAGTGGCTGGGTATGGCTCAGGATGGGGAGGGCAGGATCATGCCAGGTGCCAGTGACACCCCTGCATTCAGGTCTTGCTGCTGGACCTTTGGGGTTCCTCCAACCTCTTCCATTTCACCCATCCCCGCAGGCTACCAGCCTTATGCAGTGACACATGCGTCAGATTACTTTGACCAGCTCTACACCTGGGCCCTGGAGCTCATCCGCAGGTGAGCGTGTGGGGCAGTAGGAATGTGCTGGGCTAGTGTTGATATCCTGTACTGTGGTCAGGGCTCCCCCTTGCTCAGGAGATGGGTCACTCGGGTCTGGTGATGGCATTTGCTCTCCGTAGGGGTCAGGCATATGTCTGCCACCAGAAGGTTGAGGAGATCAAGGGCCACAACCCACCACCCTCGCCATGGCGGGACCGGCCTGTGGAGGAGTCACTCCTGCTCTTTGAGGTACTCCTAGCTGGGGCAGCTGCTGTGTGCCTGTGGGCTGTGGATCTGTGGCTCAGCTGACAGCTTCCCCTGTCTCCACAGGATATGAGAAAGGGGAAGTTTGGGGAGGGGGAAGCCACGCTGAGGATGAAGCTGGTGATGGAGGATGGGAAGATGGATCCCGTTGCCTACCGTGTCAAGTTCACTCCACACCACCGCACTGGGGACAAGTGGTAGGGAGGGCCTGCCATGTCCTGGCACATGTGGTGGGGCTGGATCTGGATTTCCTGGTAGTGAGGAGGTATCAGGAGTGGAGCAGCACCATGCTCTGCCCTGAGCTGACTGCATCTGCCTTGCAGGTGCATCTACCCCACATATGATTACACACACTGCCTCTGCGACTCCATCGAGCACATCACGCACTCCCTCTGCACCAAGGAGTTCCAGGCCAGGTGAGCACCATGCATGGCATGGCCCAGGGCTGTGCTATACCTGGGAGCAGCACCTGGTGGCTGCCAGAGTGCTGGGGGACAGCGTGTCCATGTGGCTGAGCTGGGCTGTGCCTGCACCTCCCTTGCAGGCGCTCCTCCTACTTCTGGCTGTGCAATGCTCTGGACGTTTACTGCCCCGTGCAGTGGGAATATGGGCGCCTGAACCTGCTCTACACCGTGGTGTCCAAGAGAAAGATCATCCGCCTGGTGGAGACGGGTGCTGTGAGGTAGGAGCAGGGCCAGCTGCCATGATGGGGCTCACCCACAGCATGCCTGGTTGTCACTCTGGTGTTTCCTCAGGGACTGGGATGACCCACGTCTCTTCACGCTGACGGCCCTGCGCCGGCGAGGCTTCCCCCCCGAGGCCATCAACAACTTCTGTGCACGGGTAGGCTTTGGGTGGGCAGGGACAGGGCAGATGGCTGCATCCCCTGGCCAGCATGGTCACCGCACGCTGTTCCTCAGGTTGGTGTGACAGTGGCCCAGGCAACAATGGAGCCGCATCTGCTGGAGGCTTGTGCCCGGGAGGTGCTGAATGAGCAGGCCCCCCGTGCCATGGCAGTCCTGGAGCCCCTCAAAGTCACCATCACCAACTTCCCTGCTCCAAAGGTGAGACTGCCGTGGGCTGTTGTGGGAGTGGGGTTTCTTGAGAGCAGCATTCAAGCTCTCTTTCTCCCCAGGCACTGGAGGTCCTTGTGCCCAACTTCCCAGCCGATGAGAGCCGTGGTTTTCACAAAGTGCCCTTCCACCAGACCGTCTACATTGAGGAGACAGACTTCAGGGAGGTGAGCCAGGCCCACTGGGCTATACTGCCCTCACTCCTGGAGCTATAGCTTGTGCAGCAGGAGCCTGGCAGCCCTGGAAATGGTGTTGGTGCTGCACACAGAGGTCATGGGTGGGTGTTGAGCACCTGACTGTGACTCCCAAATGTGGCAGCTCTGATGGGCACTGGGCAAATGCTGCCCTCAGCCTGGCCAGGACATGTCCAGCCAATGGTTCTCAGCCTGGCCTGTCTGTGGGAACATCCCACAGCAACACAGGAGTTCAAACAGCCCTGTGATCACTGATCCCTGGGATGGCAGAGAGACGTGCTAGAGGGGATCTGCTGCCCATGCTGGGACCCCTCATGCAGCCGTGAACTCTCTTACAGGAGGCAGACAAGGGCTACAAGCGCCTGGCGCCTGGGCAGCCGGTGGGGCTGCGCCACACTGGCTACATCATCACCGTCCAGAATGTCATCAAGGTGCGTGGCTGTGGGCACTGGTGACATGAGGCTGGGCTGTGCAATGTCATGCTGGCTGCTCTGGACACAGGGAGGGCTCAGGCTGCCTGTGTGGCCGCTCTCTGCCTGCCCTGTGCCTCACAGAGGGGAACAAGGTGTCCCCAAGCTGTGGGGCTGGGGGCTCAGCCCTGGGCCTGCCACATGGGATAAGACTGCTTAGCTCATCTCCTCTCCCTCAGGACGTCAGTGGGCGTGTCATTGAGCTGGAGGTGACCTGCACCAAGTCGGATGTGGCAGAAAAGCCCAAGGCTTTCATCCACTGGGTGTCGGTGCCACTGGCCTGTGAAGTGCGGCTCTACGAGCGGCTGTGAGTATCCCACTGCCAGCCAAGGCCAGCACAAGCTCAGCAGTGCTGGAGCAGCAGCACAGCTGTACAGCAGCAGGCCCTGCTGGGGTCTGCCCAGACCTTTGGTGGGGAAGATGATGCTCTGGAGTCCCATGAGCGGCACAATGTCCCCTCATTTGGCAGCTTTGGGACAAGACTCTTATCTCATGGCAGGTTTTTGCACAAAAATCCTGAGGACCCATCGGAGGTACCTGGCGGCTTTCTGAGTGACCTCAACCCTGTGAGTAGTGGCAGCAGCTGAGGTTATGGGCCCGGGGGGAAGTGGGGACCTCCTGCACCCAGTCCTGAGGCACCCACTTCCATGTACACCCTACCCCTCTTGGGGCAGGCCCTTACTGTGTCTCAAGGGGAAGAGGAACTGGGGGAAGCTGGGCTGTGCAGAGGACAGAAGTGTAGGGGTGCTGGCTGAGCTGTCCCCCCTGCCAGGACTCCCTGCGTGTGGTGCACAATGCCCTGGTCGACAGCTCTGTCCGCTCCGCTCGGCCCTTTGACAAGTTCCAGTTTGAGCGCCTGGGCTACTTCTCTGTGGATCCTGACAGTGAGGAGGGGAAGGTGAGCCCTGTGGGGGCAGTGAGGCAGCCTGCACCCACGTGTGCAAGCACCCCCTGCCCGCCATGGGGCTCTGAGCACACCCTGTGTTTCTCCTCAGATGGTGTTCAACCGCACAGTGACGCTCAAGGAGGACCCTGGCAAGGTCTGAGGGATCTGCTGCTGCTACACCACCGTGGTGTGGCTTCCTTGGGGGTCCTTGCACACCCCCAGTGCCACCGTGCCTTGGTGCAGTCCCCTGGGGTGCCCCACAACATCGCCTCAATAAACGGAGATCCCAGCCCTGTCCCTGCACTGTCACTGCCTCCTGTTCTCCTGCTCAGTCTTGGGGTGCTGGGGTGGGGGTGGTCTCCTGTTTGTCCCCCTGATGCGTGTGGGGTGTGTCCCTTGTTTTGGGGGCACAGTCTGCTCCTATCTGGTGTGTAGCACTGCTGTGACCCCACGGGAGCTGCAGCTGCCCCAGCCAGCACCATAAGGTTGGCCTGTTGGGGTGGAAGGGAGAGCCGTCTCCGGGGGTTCAGGCGGGATGGGCGGGTGCAGGGGCTGCGCCGCAGGGCACAGGGGCTGCAGGCGGGTGTGCACGCTGTGTACAAACACCGCCGGAGCGCCCTCCCCCCTTAAGGTGGACTCGAGCGGGGCGCGCCCTGCTCGGCCCCGGGCTGGGGTCAGAGCGGTGTCCCCGCGGAACGGGCATGCACCCCGTGCCCTGAGCCCCGCGTCTGTGCCCCCGCAGTGAAGCAAGTGCAAGGAGACCCTGCCCAGCCCCACGGGCCACCTTAAGCGGGGCCGGGACTGGCGAGGCCGCGCCGAGCACATGGGCCCGTTAAAGCAGACCCGGCGCGGTCCCGCGGGGCGTTCTCCGCCTCCATGGGGACGCTTCGCTCCGCGCTGCCGCCCGGGGCAGGGTGCAGCTCCTCCGCTAAAGGCCTCGCAGGCCTCGGCGCCCTTCCCGGGGAGCCCGTGCGCCGGGTCCGGCCCCACACGGGGGCGACTCGAAGCCTCGTCCCAGGAGCTGCGTGGGGATGGGGGCCGGGCGGCACCCGCATGCCGCGAAGGAGCGGGGCGGCCGCGAGGAGCCTCTCGGCCGGCGTCGCTCCACGGCCACGCGGAGCTGGTGGCATCCTGGGTATCCCGACTGCGCGGGCTCCGTCCCTGTCCCCGTCCCTGTCCCTGTCCCCCGTGTCCCCGCCGCGTTCCGGTGTCCCCGCGGCCGCACGCCCCGCCACGCAGGGCGCCCCCCAGCGGCCGCACCCTCCCCGCGCCCCGCCGTGGCCAGGCCCCTTTAAGGCGCGGGGCGGGCCTGGGGGCTGAGCTCTCGCGGGCCTTGGGAGCCGCGCTCTCGCGAGGCTGGGGCAGCGCGGTGATTGGCTGCAGGGGGTTGAATGTAAGATGGCGCCCAGGGAGCTGTGAGGGGAAAAGACTCGGGGCCGAGGCGGCGGCGGCGACAGGGCCGGGGTGAGGCGGGGCCGGGTCACGCCGCGGCGCAGCCGGGCCGGCGGGCCGGGGTAGTGCGCGGCGGCGGCGGGGCTGGGTGGGGCCCCCCTTCGGGCGCGGGAGGAGGAGGCGGCGGTTCCGGGGGCGGCGCGGGCCCGGCGGGGAGGGGGAGGGGGCGGCCCCGCCTGCCGCGCGCGCGCGCTTTCCCGGCCCGCGCGGGCGCGCCCCCCGCTCTTCCCCCCCGTGCACCGGGCGCGTCCCCGTCACCCCCCCCGCCCGGGCGGCGAGGCACCGGAGGGCGCGGCCTGTGCGCGGCCCTCGGCGGCCCCGTCCTCGCGGAGCCCCCGACATGGCTCCTGCCGGGGGGGCGGGGGAGGCGGTGTCACGGCGCCGCCTGCGGGCCCGGCCCGGCCGCCCCGCCGACAGACAAAGGCGGCGGGAGCGGCTGGGGCAGTGCCGGGTCCCCGCGGGCGGGGGAAGCCCCACGGGCTCCGCGTCCCCGCTCGGGCAGGACCGAGGCTGAGCCGCAGCCGGTGTCTCAGGGCCTAAATGCGGAGCTTCGCCTCGTCTCGGCTGGGTGGCCGAGCGGTCCGTAGCGTTCCCGGCCGTCTCTCGGGGATCACCGGGAACACCTGCGCGGGGAGGGTGGGGGGATCGCCTCTGGATGCGGTCACTGCTGCTGCTGCCTTGTTCTAAGTTCTGTGTGCCAGTAACTCCGGTGTTACCGCCGTGCCGCGCCTGTCGCCGCACGGCGCTCTGTGACAGATGTGCTCGCACAGTCGCTCTCAGTCCCACCAGGCTGAGGGATACGATGGTTACAAATTGGGCATCTCGCAATTCCTCAGTAGGAGCTGCTAGCTGCGTGGATGATCATATCTTTGTTTCCTGATATGTTTTTTTTCTTAATGGAATACATATTAAAAATAAAATGACTTAATAAAGAAAGAGGAACTGGGGATGGAAAGGGCTTCTTTGTTCTGTCTTCTCCAGAACGTTACAAGTCTAAGAGCTCAGGACAAGAGCAGCAGAAATACATGCAACATGGTGACTGGTGAGTCCAGATTGTCCACATGCTGCAAGTTGTGTGTGTGTTTTCAGTAACCTCAGTCTAAGTTTTATCAACTAACCGTATGTGCTCATAATCTTCAAAGAATTTCTTGAACTTACTTCTTGAAAAAATGCAGTTATGCTGCACAGCGAGGCGTTATCTTCCTGTATCGGAGAAACTTATTGCCTGGGTGCTCTTTTATTAAATTTTAAAATGCAGTATTAAAAACATGCTGCTGAAATCCAGTGAGGGTGGAGGTTTGCAGTTTCCAGTGTGTGTCTGTGGGATAAATGGAATGCACAAATTATTGTGTTTTAATAACTAAAAGTAGTGACTGCAGCAGCAAGCTGTATGTGTTGCCCTGCAAAAGCCTGTTGAATGCACCCTAGAGCCTTACAGAGGTTTTCTGCCATAAGTGCAGGTTGGTTTAGTGTTAATAAGTAAAATTTCTGTGGGTGCAGCATTACATTTCTGAATCTTTCTGTGGACCTGGTACCTCCACTGCTGCACGGGGTGTTGGGAAGTGCAGTTTTGGGTGGTTCAGTGCTTCTAGTTAAATAATCTCAAGCAGCCTTAAAACTGATACAAATGACTCTGGGAGACACTTTTACCTCCTCCAGGGTCTGTAACTGCACCTGGAGGGAAAACCCAAGGAAGATCTTGCTGCTCTTTGGGGCAGGAGCAGATCCTCATGGCATGGTGGGGCTCTGGTCCATGCCTGGCACTTGGAATTCTGCTCAGCTTAGTGGCTCTTAGTATAGTCACTTCAAGAAAATGTAAATGTTTTTTTTTCCATGGTAGAAGAAAGGAAAGAGATTTCTTCTGGCAGCTTGTGAGAGAGGAATATTTACTAGTAGGGGAAGACTGGCCTAGTAGGCTCTTGATTTGATGCTAACAAGAACTAATTGAAATGAACCAGCTGAGCAGGGTCAAGGATTTGTATTTAAGAAATCAGTGCTTGCTTTAAGATTTGTATTTAAGAAATCAGTGCTTGCTTGGTGCTCAGAAGAGGTTGGTGATTGTTTGGTGGTGGATCTCTGCTGCTTATGCTTCTGGGTGTCTTGTGGCTTCTGGTCTCTTACCCAGGAGAGTGATGTAGCTTGTGAAAGAAGGGTTGGAGTTTCAAAAGTAGAAGTGAGGGCTAACAGCTCCCATTGGGAACAGTGGCCCTGCTGAATTCCTGACTTTCTCCTTTGAGGAGATTAACAGAAGGTGGATAGCTATTCCCTGAGTTGTTATAACACACTAAAATCCAATGCAGGAGCAGGAAGGGAGCACCTGGGAGAGGTGAGCCCATCCAGTTTAGCAGCAGCTGGCTGTCAGGGAGCATCTGTGGCACTTATGTCTGGGATCCTGCTGTCAAAGAACATCTGTGGCATTCGTGTCTGGGATCCCAGCATGGCATCCTTGAGGCTTATTCTTCCCTCTCAAAGCTGTGTCTGCTAGTGCACCTCAGGGTGGACGTGGAGAATGATGATTCTCTTCTGAAAGCCTCACTGTGGTACTGAAGGCAAATACTTGAAGGCTCCAAGTAGAAGACTGGGACAAGTTAATTGCTCAAAATCTGTTTTCCAGCCTCAGTATATAATGCAGCATCATGCAGTTAGATGCAAAACACATTTCAGTGTGCCTGCTGTAAGTCCTGTCTGAGTCCTGTGTCCCTATGGATGCATTAACATCGTTGTTCTCCCCTGGTTTCACCCTGGCCATATGGTTACCTGGGAAGGGGTTAGCAATATGTGCTGTGGAGGTACAGGATACTCTAGGATAGCTCCTGAAAAAGTGACTAATCTTACTGGCTCTGTCACCCAGAGCTGGCTTGAAAATGTCAGATTGGTGTCTCAGAAAGAATGGTTGTTCTGGCCAGATGTGGGCTCTGCAGGAGCTTCTGTATGCTGATATTTGCAGAGCTCTTGGATTTGCTATGTGAAAACCATTATTTGGTGTTTTTTCCTAAACATGTTGTATATTTTAAGAATATCTTCTACAGAAATATCATACAGCAACAAATATGTCTTAAACACTTCAGAAACCATAGATAGAGCACAAGTTACCTCATGTGTTCTGTTACCTTTGATATTTCTTTTTCTCTTGTGAGCCTGGTCCAATGCACTAGCCATGAACCTCCATGTAAACAGAAGCTGTGTGTTTGTACTGCTGCCACATACCAGTGAAGAGGGGTTAGTGTTTGCCTCAGCTCTGCCAGGTTTTGGTGATAACTGGCACTGGACTTGCAGTGTACTTGAGTGCCAGTGAAGGCCTAGAGTTAACTCCAGTTTTCACACAGGCTTTTGCAGCCTTAAGTTCAGCCATAGCCCTGTCTCAGTTCTACTTTGTTAAATCATGGTGAAAGGATACCTAAAGCTCTGGTTTTGTACCTGTTCTCTTTAGACCTACAGTTATAATGTACATAGTGATGTCTGTCTGTTTTTCCTCCTTTATGCAGCTTGATCTAGTAGTGCTGAATCACCTCTGCTAGTCCTGATCTTGTGGTGTTTCACATCTTTTCACAACTGTCTCAGTATCTGGTGATGTTATAGCTCAAATGCATTTATGCTCTATCAAGGCTAATTACTGCCTTAGAAATAACCAGCATACTCACTGCAAAAACAATTTGTGGGTTTAAACAAGAGAAGTCAATAAGAGAAGAATGCTGTCAGAGTATCCCCTAGAGCTGTCTGTTCTCAGGTGGAGTTATCTTTGGTCCTGGTGGTTTTCTTCTTTGCTTTCACTTCCGCCCTGATCATCTTAACTTCTTTTTCTGTCTTTCTGTTGTCTTCACACATGGCATGTTTCTTGTTAACCTCTTCCTATATTAAAAGGACATCAAGAACTGATGCTGCAGTTGCCTTTGTCATTTCCAGAGCTCTGTTTCTCCATGTGTGTAGTTCCCAGTTTGAGGAAATATCTCGATTGCAGCGCTCTCCTTTTGCTTGCTGTGCTCCAATCGATGAGGCTGTCCTAGTCCTAACAGCAGTGAGCTGAGTGCTGCATCTGTTGCTCTCTGTTGTGCTTCCCATCAGCTGCCTAGAATAGAGTGCACGGCCTGACAGAGCACACTGCTCAGTTTGCCACCTCTGTGGCTGCAGAGCTGGGCTGCACATATTGATCCTGAGCCTCTCTCACTAACAGTGCATGCTGCAAACAAATGGAATGTACCACTGGATCTGTCTGGTACAGGACTTGCCTGGTCTGGGTGAAGTACAGAGCTAGGGGAGTTTACATGGCAGCGATCTCTGGGAGGAGGAGGAGTCACACCTGGGGGTCATTCAGACTCCCCTGAGCTGCCAAGGGTTAATCTGAGAAATGTGTAGTAGCACAAAATGCCTCATAAAACTAAAGCATCTGTCCTGGGCATCTGGCTGTGCATGTTTGCCAGTTTTCATACAGTACTTGGTATGAGAGATTAGTTACTGGAGCTGAGAATATCCTTGCATCAAGGAAGTGCTGTAGTTTAAGACTTTTACTTTCTCTTTCCTTCAGGAACCCTGAGGACCTTGCAATATGAATAATTCTCTGGAGAACACCATTTCCTTTGAAGAATACATCCGTGTGAAGGCACGAACGATCCCCCAGCACAGGATGAAGGAGTTTCTAGACTCCCTTGCTTCCAAGGGGCCAGAAGCTCTGCAGGAGTTCCAACAGACAGCCACCACCACAATGGTGTATCAGCAGGCTGGCAACTGCATTTACACGGACAGCACAGAGGTGGCTGGGTCTTTGCTTGAACTTGCTTGTCCTGTGACAACCAGTATCCAGCAACAAACTCAGCCAGAGCAGCAGATACAGGTGCAGCAACCCCAGCAAGTGCAGGTAAGCATCTGAAATCATCTCTGAATGTATATGTGACTGGCCAGCTGATGGAGTAGTGTCCAGAGGTGCTGTGTAAACTTAAGCCTCAGACAAGTACTTAAGGGGCAGGGCTAATTCACTTCAAATAGAACAGCAATATTTCCCTTTCCTTTAAGGAATTTGGTAGTAAATTTCTCTCTTGCCTGTGCCTCCCTGGAGCCCTGCTGTAGGAGGAGCCGCTTACATAGCAATGGAGTGGTGTCACCTATTGGAGAAACAGTCACAGTTCTGGCACATACACAGCTCCAGGAGCCTTGTGCTCTGAAGCTGCTATAAATACCAGCCCCCTCTGGCTGTCTGATTGTTCAGGCTGGCTGTGGGATGGAGCTTGCCTTAAGGATTTATTTTTCTTAATAAAATCAATAGTCTTTAAATAGTTTTCCTTGAACATTCTAAAAGTTGTTCTTGAACTGACTCTTAAGTGAGGAGGAAATGCAAGAGAGTCAACTTTAGGATATGAATTGGGAAGATACTGGAAAGGAATTCTAAAGGATGCATATGCATCAAGGTAGATTATATGTTTGCACAGTGGAAGGAGTTGTCTTTTTTGTTTTGGGTTTTTTTAAGTAGGTATTACATTAGGTATTTTATTAAGTATTAAGTAAGCAAATCCACTATCAGAGAAAAAAAACCAATTTTATAACTTAGGGAATTGCTTTTGTCTTCAGATACATTTTGTAATTTGAAGAGCTCATAGGTTCATAGGTGGCAGGGCATTTACTAAAGTTTTTCTATGATATGTTTCTAAACAGCTGAACCCTGGCTATAGCTGTAATTCTGATACACTATACTTGAGATATGAATCTTTCTTGTTTCTGTAGCAGAATGAAAAGCTGCAAGCTCTTTCTTTTCTTTTTTTTTTTTTTTTACAACAAGTGTGGGTATGGAGTCACAAATGCCTGGAGTTCAGGTGCTGTGTGCTTGCTGCAGTGCAGTAGACTTGTGTCAACAGCTCACTTGTGTGTTTTTATCCTATGGCAAAGACAAAACTCCCTCACTGCTAACTCGTCTCCAATTACTCTCTATTGAATAAATGAATGCTTAACTGGGACTTCTGTAACCTGTTGCCCTACAGTGACTTGTGTTGAAAGGCTTTTGAAGAACAAAAACCTGAGCTCTTTCAGGCATGACTTGGATCTCTGCATGAGGCTGTTAAAACTGATCAAGAGTGTGTTTGGTTTTACCAGCTAGTATGTTTTCTGGAAAAAGTGTTTTTTTGGTTTTTTTTCAGCAGAAGAGCTTGGAGGGTTGGCTTTTGAGTGCCTCAGCCTTGAAGATGTGGAAAGCCCCAGACAAATTGTAAAAGTCAAAAGGAATTTTTTTTCCCCTCTCACTCTTGCTGCCTCATTTCAGAACTACCCAGTGTTCAGGCTTGACCCTTGCAAGGCTTCTAGTAACAGAGATAGGGAGGGAGGTCATATATCTTGTGCTCCAGAGAAAAATAACCTGACCTTCTTGTAAATAAGCATAGAGTTGCTGCCAGAGACCGGTTTCTGATTTTGGAACTGAGTGACCTGCACCCTGAATATGAAAAGCTTCTCATGAAAATTAGGATTTCAGAATTTTCCTGAAAAATGCTGTCTACTCTCTTCTCCTTGTTTTTGATGTGCCTTTGCTTTTAGATACCTGCTTTCCCATCTGTGCAGATCATCATTACTATTTGTATTGCCTGCCCTGCTGCTTACTTTAGGTGGCACATTTGGTACTAGATGTGGCTGCAGCTTTTGTGTGTCAGCAGTGCAGCAGAACTCAGGTGTATTTGAGCAGCTAGCTCAGAATTATCTTAGTATTTCTGCGAGAATAGGGTGGAGAAGAATGTCTTTACCCCTTTGCAAGAGTGTTTTTCTGTTTTTCAGGATTTCTTATTGAGACCTAATTTATGTTAAACTCATGACTTAGTGTTCACTGTGGCAGCAGTGGCAGAGCTCATCTTCTGGGTAAAGCTGGATTTTGTTGTGCCTGGGGAGTGACAGTGTTCCACCATGGCAGTGCACCTGCTCCAGCTGGCTCCCTGTGCTGAAGTACTGCTTGTGTTTTGTTATGATGAATTTTGGTCATCTGCTGAAGCCTCTTAGCTTTTGATTAAACTTGTCATCCTGGCACTTGGATTGGTAATCTGTTTAGTTCTTGCTAATCCAATTGCAAGTCAGTGGAAGACCCTGTGAGTGGCTGTGCTTGTGTCTGGCAGTGTGACAGTGCTGCTGGGGGTGACTAACACTATGACCAGTCAGGTGACCTCACAGTTGAAAGTGCTGCTGGTGATCTTGCAATCATGGAGATAGTGCTCAGGTTTCATCCTGGGTTTACTTGCTGTGAACAACTAAAGACAGAGTGTCACTGCTTGCTGCTTTTATTTATTTTAGAACAATAAATTCGCTCTTTGGAGAAGTTGTCGCCTTAAGGTATTCTTGCCTGAAAGGCTCAGAAAAGTCTTAGCAAATGTTTATTTTAGAGGATGAGTGGATGCAACTGTTGGGTTATGTACACTGGCCATTGCTGCAGTTTAAGTGTCCTGGAGCTCCTTCCACACCCAGTACAACAGGGGTGCCATAAGTGACCTTGAGAAGGAGTTGAGTATGTCAAGTTGTCATACCTTGTTGTGGATCAGGGAGTGGCAGGGAGGGTCCGTGTTTTGCTCCAGTCAAGGAAGTGTTTTACCAGCTCTGCTTTTGGTGAGATTGTTGCTTGTTGGTGCTGTGCATGGAGGCCTTGGAATTGATGGTGCCACTGAGGTGTTTAGTGCTGCTTGCTTCCCAAATATGGTGCTTTTGTAGAGGTCGGTGAACCTCTTGTGCCTCTTACCCAAGAAGCTTTCACTGAAGGAATATCAGAGGACAGAAAGCATCTTTGCTTATGGTGTGTGTGGAGAAAATCCTCAGTTTCAACTTTTTATGAACACTCTGATGTCTAGGTGGCAAGATTTTCTTGGGCAGGGCTTGAGAGGAGGTTGCTACATGTGAGCAAGATCACAGAACTGTGTGGGGAATGGTTGAATGCCTGTGTAAAATATCTTTCAGTTAATACTTGTGCCTTTCTAATTGCTCAATTCCTTATGTGTTTACTGTTCACTATTCTGTGACTTCAGACTTTTATAGGAGGCTGGACATTATTAATGACACAAGGCAGGGAAAGATGCCCTTAAATAGCTTAGAAAAAAGTCTCATCTCTGGCTCTGCACAGAATGCATCTTTGCTTCTGATGGCTGTGCCTTCCTCTTGCCTCTGTACAAGTTCTGAAGTTTAGCTTGAAGGTAGAGTTCCTATTTGGTTATGTTTGAAAAACATGCCAGTATGATTTTAGTGTAGCAGCAGGTACTAATTAGCATTTGCTAGGGCTGAGTGGGACAATTCAAACAGTGGTTATAGTCAAGAGCGCTGTTTTAGAGGTGGCATCTGTTTGTACATGGAAGTACTTTTCTGTTGGAGAGGTAAGCTGGTTTTCCTTGGTTCATATGTTTTAACTGTCTTAGACCTAAATCCCTCCTCAGTGTACAGCTTGACAGCATAATCTTGATATTGTAACTGTTTAAACACACCCAGGGCCCAATTTAGCTGATGGAATTCTCTCTCTGATGTTGATGAATGGGCAGAGGAAAGGCCTGGAGTGAGAGTCAGTGTGGCAGCTGTTGTGAAAAGCTGACTCGCACCCTTCCCGTGGCCCTTGTTTACTTGGATAGAAAGGACTTCCTGTAAAGTGGTTAAATAACAAGTTCTGATACTTCCTGCTACTTCACTGATCAGTCTTTTCACTTACACTTTGCATGTGTGTTTTGTACTTGCTTGTACACTTTCTGGTGTGGCTTTAGAGGGAACTCTTTGTTACAGTGTTAGTTTTTAGTGCTGGACTTGCTTTAGCTTAGCACTATTTAGTGCTGCACTTGCTTTAGCTTAGGGCTGTTGTTGAGGAAAGTGTATTTTAAGTCTTCTGTCCTTAAATTTGGCATAAAAAACTGAGATTACTCTTCTCATGCTCTCATTACCTTTTTTCCCAAATGTTTGACTTTGTGTGGGAAGTTTGAGATCTACCCACATTACTTCTGGGGGCATTTGGAGCATAATTCCTGCAGCAAGTTGGCCACCTGCTGAAGGCTTCTTACCTCTTGTAGGTTTGGAGCCTGTCATTTGGTGTTCCCTCCAGATGAATCTAAGCTGTGAGATGCAGTCTTGTGTTTTGGTGATGTCAAACTAGAACTAAATTTGAAATAGTCTTCTGGAAGGCATAGTATGGACATGTTGGTACATCTCCAGTCTTGCTCTGGAGATCTGCTCTTGGTCTGTATTACTGCTTGCTGGTTTAAATACAGTTTCAGAAACCAAGATCTCTTTGTGAAAAGATGCATTTAAGAGCCTGTCAGGTGCTGTAGGAAAAGCTACATATAATGGTTTGGAGTTAGGTTTTAGGAAATATTAGATAATCCAGTCAGTCTGCAGATGAGAGAATTAACAAGCAAAGAAAATCTCAGTTGTTTGAGAACTGCTGTTCTGAAACAACTGAGCCTGATTCCTTTTTGGGCAGAGAATCCACACAGAGCAGACATGTTATGACTCCTACTTGCAAGTTTCTCTATCAACCTTAGGAAAAAAAGTTTTAGCAACCAGGCTTCAGATATTCTCATGGTCCTAGGGTTACTTATTTACTCTTTGCATTTGCTCAGTTCAGGACAGAGTATGTTTTTGGGTTTGATGTGACAGAAGATTTCCTTTAAGGGAATTTAGTTCTGCTCTCCTGTTACCATACAGAGTTGATTTCTGACACTTTTGGTTTTCTAGGCAGCTGGTACTTGGTCCAGCTTCCAGCTACTTCATGGTGAAAAGGCATTTCTCTGTGTCATGGCAGCCTGCTGGGAGGTGATTCCTTCATGCTGTTGGATCCAGACTTTTGGCAATAAATAGTATTTCAGTACTGGTAACTTGGCATGTTCCTTTCTTGCAGCAGTAACCCAGGAATTGCCAGCATAACATGTTTTTGCTTTAATCTCCAGCATAAAATGAAGATTTAAAGTCCCCTGTTGGTCTTGGCCTGTAAATTTAAAACATTCCCCTTTGTACAGAGTCTTTTATAAAGTCTGCTGCTGCTGAGTGTAATTATTTGTCCTTTTTTCCTCAGATAGCAAGTTAGACAATGAGGTCAATATAAGCAGCCTCTGGCCTCAGACCAGGGTAAAGCCTGTAATCATAGCAGATAAAGCAAATGTTTCTTGTGTGAGACCAAAAATATCAGTGCAATAAAACATGTCATTTGTTCAGTCTTTGGCTTTTGCCTTGCAGGTAATCTTCTGAACAAGGATTTAAATTAATAGTAAAGACCATATTAGTGATTTTTAAAGTGAAGTGTTTTGGAGAATTCTTGCCTTAGGGGTGTGATTACAACTGGCTTTCTTAAACTGAGCCCTTCCCTGGTATCCGTGTTTGGGCCTGTTTGCCCAAGGCTATACTCATGCTGCAGGGCAGAACAATATCAAATAGAACTGAGGAAACATCCCATAGGTGAGTTCAGCTTTTTCAATTGACTGCCTGATCAAATCCCTCATTGATGGAGCTTTTTAAGCTGTCATGCTGACATAAGGTCACATGCTTCTTGTTACCTTGCAGGAAATTATTACAGAGTCACCACGTCATCTGGATGACAGTGTCCTGCCCAGAGTTCCCAGAAGGAACTATACCCTATTCTTCCTGGAAATCTATTAATTCTTAACAGGAGGTGACTTATAAATCTGGCCTGCCAGTGGGGCATTTTGCTACCCCAGTTTTTTCCTTAGCAACTCTTAATTGGCTGTAAATGAGTCCTTAACATTTTTCAGGACTTCTTAGCAGTGATGCTGGGAAGTGAGATTTTGTGCACAGCAGGCCTGCATTGTAGTTCCTTTTGGTATTGTCAGACTAGTGTGCTGTCTCTGTGCAAATGCTGCTTTAGTCTGCCTGGATCCAGGAAGTGAGGTAGAAAAAGGTGAGAGAACTGTGAGTAGGAAGACATTTAGTCTTGCAACTAAAGAAGTCCGTGTTGGCTTCAGAAAGAGGTACTGAGTAATTAACTGCCTCCCTGAAGATGAAGTGTTAATGAAGCCTAGAGAAACAGATGGTCATGAGTACCTGGGATATCGCTTCTAGGACAAGGCAGATTTAACAAGTTGCCTCTGTAAATGTGAGGAAAAGTGGAGAAGTGTCTGAACAAGGGATGTGAAGCTGTTGGGACCTGAAATTTGTGCTAGGGGCTACCTTTGACTGCTGGCTTTCAGTGTGCTGCTGGACTGCTGCTAGGTATTGTGGCAGACCTTGGACAAATGAGCATTAATGTGAGAGGGTGTGATTTTTTTTTTCTCTCTAAAATAAAAGGAACTGGTTGGGAATCAAGTCAACAGATTTGTCAGTGTTATTCAGCATTGTCTAAGTGCGTGAGCTAGAAAATAAAACTGAGTAGTTTGGACAATAACTGGTATTAAATGGAATAAGTAAATAATGAAAAAAGGTTGGTTTTAATTATCATTGCCAAAGAAATTCTTCTAGAGTTTACAAAACATGCTGCAGCATAGGCCATTAATGCATGACAAAGATTGACATTGAACTTGCCACATTCTGTGTTGGCACCCACTTGAGTAGGGTTACTATTAATGATAGGTTTCAGAGTAATAATCCTGTGCTTTATGAGGAAAGAGCCAAGTGCTGGTTTCAACTTACCCATATTTCTTAGTGCCTGTCACCAGCAAGTGATCCTGTGGCCATCTTGGGACTGGGGTGGGCAGCAGTAGAACAATCTTTAGAGCATGGTAAGAATGAGGCAAGCTCCTGTGAGTGTAATGTGAATGACCTTTAAGTCTTGGTATTGCAAGACCTGTGCTAAAGTAACATTTTAGCAATGCAAATAGTTTTGAAGACTCTTGGATTCCAAGGATGGAATCTGTTGGCTTGAGCCCATAGAGCTTTGAGGGTGGAGATGTAGCTCACATGCTGTTCTCTCTTTGCTGAGAGTCGTGTGCAATGCTGAGCAAACACATCTACTGTATCACTGTTATCAACCAGGCACTTCTAGAATAACTTGGCTTCATTTTCCTGAAATCTTTACTAATGGATTAATACATAGAGTCAAAAGGTAGCATAAAAAGGCCTGGAGCTTAGATCTTGAGTGACAGACCATCTCTGCTGAATCACTGGTGTTTGCTGACCTCTAACCGGTGCCTTGGTGTCGTTGCAGGTTCAGGTGCAGGTCCAGCAGTCACCGCAGCAGGTCTCCGCCCAGCAGCTCTCTCCACAGCTCTCTGTCCATCAGGCTTCAGAGCAGCCCATACAGGTGCAGGTGCAGATCCAGGGCCAGGCACAGCAGCAGGCATCCCAGACAATACAGAGTCAGTCTCTTCAGAGCCCCAGCCCGTCGCAGCTGCAGGCAGCCCAGATCCAAGTGCAGCATGTGCAGACTGCCCAGCAGATCCAGGCTGCAGAGCTGCAGGAGGAGCACATACAGCACCAGCAGATCCAGGCCCAGCTTGTGGCAGGACAGGCCATTACTGGTGGCCAGCAGATCCAGATCCAGACAGTTGGGGCACTGTCACCCCCACCTTCTCAACAAGGCTCCCCACGCGAGGGAGAGAGGCGGATCAGCTCTGCGAGCGTCCTTCAGCCGGTGAAGAAGCGCAAAGTGGATATGCCTATTACTGTGTCCTATGCTATTTCAGGGCAGCCAGTTGCCACAGTGCTGGCCATTCCTCAGGGCCAGCAGCAAAGTTATGTCTCTTTAAGGCCAGACTTGTTAACAGTGGACAGTGCCCACCTGTACAGTGCCACTGGGACCATTACTAGCCCCACTGGAGAGACGTGGACCATCCCTGTTTACTCTGCTCAGCCACGTGGTGACCTTCAGCAGCAAAACATAACCCACATTGCCATCCCTCAGGAGGCCTACAACGCCGTCCACGTCAGTGGCTCCCCCACAACTCTGGCTACAGTGAAGCTGGAAGATGACAAGGATAAGATGGTGGGAAGTACTTCAGTAGTGAAGAACTCTCATGAGGAAGTGGTGCAGACTCTTGCTAATTCGATCTTTCCAGCACAGTTTATGAATGGCAACATCCACATTCCAGTGGCAGTGCAGGCTGTGGCAGGGACATACCAGAATACAGCACAGACAGTGCACATATGGGACCCACAGCAGCAACAGCAGCAGCCCACACCACAAGAGCAGGGGCAGCAGCAGCAGCTACAAGTCACTTGCTCAGTAAGTTAAAACTGCCTCTTAGTCTCAGTTGGTGATTAACAACTTACAAATGTTTTGGAGAGGGAGTGTGCCAGCAGACAGCTGGTGTCTGGGAAGCAGAGATGCATCTGTCCCAGAAGCCTGAATGTGACACAGGGCACTTGGGTATAAGACTTTCATGTGATAATGTTGGTTCATAGTTATAGGATTCAAAACATTCCAAAAGAAAGCACAGTCTTGATCTTAGTGTTAAAAATTAATAGATACATACTGATTGCCAGACTCTTCATAGCAGGCATTCTGAGATCTGCAGTATTTTCCTGAGCTGTTGCAGTGGACAGGCAGGGATAATTGCAGCCAAATAAGGTGTGCTAATGTGTACTAGTCATGGTCAGTTACTTTGTGTTGTGTTGCACGTGGGAGTCCACAGCAGATCCGGTGCCTGGGTAAAGTATTGAAATCTGACTTGTTGTGAGCAAACTTCCAGGATCAAATGTACTTTAGAGTACATAAGATTTTTAAAATAAAATACCCTAAACATATACACAATTCCAGGGGGAAGGTACTCTCTCTCTAGGGGGGACAATAAAGCTACTAGAGGTGAACATCGTGGTTTTGGGAGTTGACCCTCTCAAAACTGTGAAACTGAGAAAGAATTTGCCTGCCTGCCCTGTGCTGTCCTGTGGCATTGTGCTTCTAGGGGATCTGGGCAAGTTGCAGCAATTTTGGTTTATTTGTGAAAAATGCAGGTTTGTTAAGAAGCACGTGCCAGTTCAGCAGATTCATGTCAGCCAATGTCCAGCCTTCACACTGGACAGAGGTGTCTGTGAGGTTAGGGCAGAAGGCTGGCCCTTGGATTGGGCTGATGGAGGCAGTTGGCTCTGGAAAGCTTTCAGCTCTCTGGAGATTAATGTGGCAGCACTGGAGGAGAGCAGAGGCTCAGTCCTGGCTCCTGCAAAGACAAGGTGTCAGGTCACCCTTGGACTCGTGAAGGCAGAGAGAGGCTTTGCTTCACAACTTAGTCACCATCTGCCTTGATTAAAGCTGGGCCTTTTCAGGCAGTCTCTCTGCTGCAGCTGCAGGGGCTGAGAAGCAAGAAGCTAATAAGAGCTGATGCAGAGAATAAAAAGCCAGCCAGAGGGAGTTGGAAGGCTCCAGTCTGAGGCTCTTGCAGACTTTGCCTCTTAAGCTGTTGGTTTTTTATACTAAGGTACAGGTATTTAAAGTCTTGATGCTGTTTTCCTATGCCATGGGCTCTAGTACTGTGAGAGCAACTTCCACTAATATTGATACTTAGCAGTATCAAAGGAAAAGCTGCTTTTTGGAGTAGCTCTTAAGGAAAAAGCAAAACTGCTTTGATACAAGAATTGCTATTTCTGTAACATTCAGGGTACCAGTGAGACTTTGACTAAGGTCTGTAAAGCTGTTAATTGAGGTAGTTATGAGATTCTGTGGCATGGAATTGAAAACCTGTAGTGATGAATGCAGAGTGAGTGCAGCTGAAGGGCTTGCTGCAGGTTTTAGATTGGTGCTGTTGGTTGCCTGACAAATAAGTTTCAGTTTGAGATTAAAATTCTTGGTGACCTAAGGTCCCACTGCAAAGTAAATTTCCAAAGGGTCTGGAGATGCCTTAGGTCTGTAATAAGTCATGCAGTCACTCTTCACACAATAATAGCTAGTCCCCATTAATAATATTTGATATTGTGAGAACATTGCATTGAAATTGAATCGATGTTTTGATGCTGTGTTCTAGTCTTACTGCTTTATACCTTTTACAAATGAATTCATCTTATTTATCACTATGCTAAGAACAGCATGCATTTATTCTGTGTGCCTGTTATGTACTGCTTAAAGAAGAGAGTCTGCACAGGGAGGGATGGCAGTGGTGTATGGCATGTGATTGTACCCAGGACCTTCCTTAGGGCAGTCTAGGTGTGGAGCAGCAGTGGTGAGTAAAGCTGGTGGCACCTTCCTGTTCAGGGCTGCTCTTGTAGCGAGATGGATTTCAGTGGCAATTCAGAGTGACAAGTGAGCTGAAAAGATGGATCTGTCCGTTCAAACTGGAGGAGTTTTTGGAGTGTAGAATATTCTTTTGTGAGCAGCAATTCAGGTCAAACAGCAAAAGTTGCATTCCTTGGATTAATTTCTTGTTGGGAGTGTTGCAGAAGGTTGGTATCCTGGGGTTACAGGTTTTGTGGGATTCTTGGGTTTTGTCCAGCTGTTGCATGTTGAAGTGTGTGTATAAACTGAGGGTTTTCTTTCACAGGCTCAAACCGTTCAGGTTGCTGAAGTTGAACCACAGCCGCAGCCACAGACTTCACCTGAACTTCTACTTCCAAACTCTCTGAAGCCAGAAGAAGGTCTTGAAGTGTGGAAAAGCTGGGCACAGACCAAGAATGCAGAGCTGGAAAAAGAAGCCCAAAATAGACTAGCACCTATTGGAAGTAAGTGCCGTTGACAATATGGCCTTTGTTTCCTTTCAAGTTGGATTAGGAGTGACTAAAATGTTATGTGTGTGCTGCTCTGGAAAACCCTTTTGTTTAATCAGTGATTGTTCCTAAATTTAAATTTTAATTTACTCTGCAGTACTAATTATTGTGTATTCCCAGTGCCACAGGACATGTATTAGCTCTGTGCTGAGCCCCCTTTAGCCCCCGGGCTGACAGCAATAGAAAAGGGCACTGCATGGCTGTGGTGATGGACAAATCTGTCTGTCCAGGCTGGTAGAACAGTCATGGAGTTGCTGGTTTGCTGTTGCAAACCATTTCACTGGGGACATGGTGAAAGAAGGCAATAGTCAAACATTTGGTAGGGCAGAGGATCTTCCTGTCAAACTCTTTCCTGTTTTATCTTTTATTATTTCTGACAGCCTAAGATCTGGATTTATTTCAACTTGCATTAGTATACTGGGAGAATGAGGTAGTGCTGGACCTGCCAGATAGAATGGAGACGTGGGAAATCTTTCCTGAAATGTTAGGAAATAATATGGCTTTATCACTTCACTAATCTAGCTTTGTTTTGTTTTTCCAGGGCGTCAGCTGCTGAGGTTCCAGGAAGATCTCATCTCCTCAGCCGTGGCTGAGCTGAACTATGGTCTGTGCTTGATGACACGAGAAGCTCGGAATGGTGACGGTGAACCCTATGATCCAGATGTGCTCTACTACATCTTCCTGTGCATTCAGAAGGTGGGATGGGACAGCTCCATGTGCTGCAGAACTGTCCCTGTTGTCAGCATGTGTAGGGGGACTCCTGGTTATAAAAATAGAGACTGTGACTTCTATTAAGCTTACCAACAATTTTATAAGAAAAAAATCTCTTTGCTTAAAAACCTTGAAAACATGAGATGACTTTTCTGTCCTTACTGCAAGCAATGCTTTAGTCTATGAGTTAAATTTGTGAATAATGGAGTTCAGTATCACAGTGAAAGTAATAAATCCATTTTGCTTTTTTTGATCGGGAGGAGAAGGGTTGGATGATGACAACTTTGAAGAAGTTGTCAATGTCAAGACTTAAATTTAGTTGAAGCCTTAACAGGCAAGAACTTAGCTTTATGTGCTGTGGGAAGTATGAGCTTTCTGGAAGAGCTGCAGGAACAGAGCTGCACTTGAACAGCGAAATTGAGCATCCTTGTTGTTAACCTAAAAAAGTAGCATCCACTAGTCTTGTGAAATAACTAGAAGTGAGCACACCTGAAATAAAAGGTGAAGTCCAATCAGCTTTACTTTGTAAGATAGTTTTTCCTTTTTCTGTCCTGGCATTGCCATGATAGTAATGGAGATTCGCCTTGGTGCAAGAGTACTCACTCTTTAGTAAACTGTGTTAGCCTTCAGTGCTGTGCTGTAAAATGCTCAGCTGAGGATGTGGGCCCTTAGGATGAGGTCAGCTCTGAGGAACACACTTGCTGCCACTGTACTGGGCTGTTGTGATCTCTTACAGTATCTCTTTGAAAATGGCCGAGTCGATGACATCTTCTCAGATCTCTACTACATCCGCTTCACTGAATGGCTGCATGAAGTTCTTAAGGACATACAGCCCCGTGTTTCACCTCTTGGTAAGGGCTATTGTTTAAGAACTTTAAAACTTCCTAGAGCTTGGAATGTTTAAACTGAACCTATAGCATGAATGTAGTCTGAATGGAAACCTTTTTGAAGTATCTAACATCCCTAGGCTAGCTAATGCTGGTCAGGGAGAAAAAAGTGATGTTTGCAGTGAATGCTGGGGTTACTGCAGTTGTCAGGCTCTAACCCTGACTGTCATTGAGCAGTATTTGTCTGTCACTTGTCACCAATCAGAAGGCACATTGTGGGGACTTTGTAGTGTCATAAGATTGGCTTACTTGGCAGGGAGCTGATCCTTGATTTGAATCAGGTTTCCTCATATGAAGTGGTAATACATCCTGCCTCTAATATGTATTGTTTCTTTGGGAGATAATACAGCAGTGTCATAGTGCCATGCAGCCAGATGGATACTGTCTGCAGAACCAACTGAGTGTGACAGGAAAAAACAATGAGTGAATAAAGCCTCCAGTGCTGCAGTCAGTTGCAGCTCAACCTTATGTTTAGGAGATCATGGCAACAGGGATGGGGGAGGCAGTTCCAGAGGAGACAAATTTTGACAGAGAACTGTATGAGAACTAGGTAAAAATTGCATTTTCAGAGCATGGAAACCTGGTTTCTCATTGCCTCATTCCCTTTGATATGTTTGGACATGAGTGAAGAAGTTAATTCTTATGTTCAGTAAAGTAGTTGATGTTACAGGCTATGTGGCTAAGTGGCACCATGAGTTTTGGAGTCCTTTTGTTCTCAGTCTGGCTGTTTGATCAGTGCTTTGACATTCCACAAGCCTCACAGTTCATACTGCTGTCTTTCTGTTTATCTGTGTATTTGGAGTGTAGTATTTTTCTTCTACACAAAGGGGAAAAAAAATGTGAGAATCAAAGGATTACTCATGTGTCCAAATACATCACTTGGCACTGTGTGCTCACTGAAGCTGTGCACAGGGCCAAGAACTGATTTGTTACACTGGCCTGCCTGCTCTCACATATTATTGGATTAAGAGCATCTGCATTGGAGCCAAGCCAACAATTAAAAGCTTTTAAGTGCATATTCTTTCCTCTGTGGGCTGGGATGTATAGGCATGTTGCACAAGCATACTCTCCACAGCTAGAGGTTGATGGATACGTACAAGTGTTTCCTAGCTGTACCTGCTATTTAAAAAGTTACTTGCAGAGCACTGAATCTTGGCATTAGTGAGAATCTCTTCTTTCTCCTTGTGTCAAGATTTGTATGCTCTCCAGTACTTACAGACTGTAACATGCTGCCTGTGCTCATCTTGTGTCTGTCCCCTGGTATGATGCTGACCTCTGATTATTGCAGGTTACATCCTCTCCAGTCATGTAACAGAAGAGATGCTGTGGGAGTGTAAGCAGCTTGGAGCTCACTCCCCTTCCACCTTGCTCACTACACTGATGTTTTTTAATACAAAGTAAGTACTCAGCTCTTAGGGAGTCTTGGGGAATAAAAGAACTTCAGAGACCTTAACAGGATTGCTGTGAAACTGCTGCACTGCATGGGGCAAAATCACAAGTTTCAGGTGGTTGCACACAAAGCCCACTTGTAGCTTCATCAGACAAAGATGCAGTATAACAAGGAAGTGAGCTAGCAGAGGGCAGACTGAACCTGGGGCTTTTGTATGCTTTGCTGCTGGAAGAGTCCTTAGCCCAGTGGTTGGTTTGCAGCCTGCTCATGATGACTAAAGATAACTACCTTGCTGTTGTGACTGTGTCCCTTGCTTGTCTCTGAATGTCCTGTGTTCTGTTCTTGCTGCTCAGATACTTCCTGTTGAAAACAGTAGACCAGCACATGAAGCTGGCCTTCTCCAAGGTGCTGAGGCAGACCAAGAAGAACCCTTCTAATCCCAAGGATAAAAGCACGAGTATCCGCTACATGAAGGCTCCAGGCATGCACCAGACAGGACAGAAAGGTAGTGTCCAGGAGGTTTCTTTGGTAATATTTTACTTACTTGGGCTTGAAGAAGTGGATGAACTTGGAGATGTTTGCAGGTAGGGAATCCAAGGCTCTGCAGTGGATCCTGGCAGTATGTGTTTTCCATGCATTCTCTCCAAGAGAGAGTAGTACCTTCTAATCATAACCCTGGGGACATACCTTGCCTGAGGCATGTGGGACTCATCAACAACTAAGGATAATTTTTTTGTTACTTTTGTTTGTTTTTTTGTTTTTTTGCTTTTTTTTTTTTTTTTATGGGCAAAGAGACTATTGGGTGTAAGTGCTTATGAAGAGATGGAGAAAATTCTTTGGGAGGGCTTCTCTTACCTTGATTCATGTGAACTCATAAGAATTCCTATGTAAGTACAATCTATCCTCTTAAAAGCACAGGATGCAACTGAGGCTTTGCAGTCTCAGTAGTGATATTTCCCTCATTTGGTGCACTGGTTGAGGAGAAATGGAAAAAAGGATATGGATGGGTTGTGATCTCCTATGGCCTTAGGATATAGCAAGCTCTGCATAATGCTTTTAAGCATTTATAGCCAGGTGCCTCTGCCCTGGAACAGCCATATGTCTCTTGCTAGCTCCTGTATGGTGACAAGGTGCTGCAGTGTTGAGGCTCTGTGGTGTGCTGTGCTTACACAGAGTGTCTGACAGACTTCTGGGGGGCTGGTTTGTAGTTACAGATGACATGTATGCAGAGCAGACCGAGAATCCAGAGAACCCCCTGAGGTGTCCCATAAAGCTGTATGACTTCTACCTCTTCAAATGGTGAGAGCTCTCATTGTGTGTGTGGTGCTTGTCTTCTGTGCCTGGGGAGCTGCACCCTGTGCCTGGCTGAGTTTGCTGTGATACCACTGGCACAATTTCTGTGTTCCATAAGTTTACTTAAATGGAGATGGGTGCTGATGTGAGAGAGTGGGATTAACTCTGATGGCATGTAAATAGAATTTTTGGGGTATTTAAAAGACAAATCCTGATTTGTGAACTGGCGGCTCTTAATCTTGAACATTTGCTGTGTTTACATGAACTTGTTCTTCTGCTTGTGAGTTGCAAGTCATCTGGAAGCATCCATTACTGAAGGTAGGATTACGGTCCTATTCAGACTAGCTTCTGAACAAAAATAAGGACTTGCAATGGAGATTGGAGTGTGCCTTAAAGGACTAATCTCTGAATTATGATGGTTCTGAAATTTAATGTAATGGTTCAGCTGCACAGATGGATCTGCAGGTAGCCTGAAAGTGAAAATGCCCCATCCTTTCTTTACTCTGCAGGACCCCTAAAGCCATGTGTGTGTTATGCTTACCAGTGTGAAATAAAAACTACTTTGTTGTAGTCCTCACCATGGCTTTTTAACCTTGGCACATCCTAAAACTTCAGAATGAATGTTGCCCCTAGATGTATCTCTGTTCCTTCATCGTGTGTGTCATCAGCCAGCTGTTCACTGTCAGGATTTGTGAAGCCTGGGGTGAGGACAGCGGTGCTATCTCTGTTGCAGCACATTTTGTTAGTCTGGTTGTTTCTGATCTTCCTCTCACAGCCCCCAGAGTGTGAAAGGCCGGAATGACACCTTTTACTTGACCCCGGAGCCAGTGGTGGCCCCCAACAGCCCGATCTGGTATTCCATCCAGCCGATCAGCAGAGAGCAGATGGAGCAGATGCTCACCCGCATCCTGGTGATACGAGAGATTCAGGAAGCTCTTGCCGTGGCTAATGCCAGCACCATGCACTAAGGCATCCTTCGTGGCTCAGATGGGGTGGGGCAGGGTGATGGGGGAGGGACAAGCAAAGAGAAATTGTACAGACTTTTACACTAAAGGAGATGCCTAAGTTTTTGGTTTTTTATTGGTGTAGTTATGAAGCCCTTTTAGGCTTCTTCTCTTTAAAAGAATCTAAAGGAAAACCTACCCATTGTGTATCCTACCCAAAACACCAAACTGTTGGAACCATTGGAGGCTGCATATCCCCTGCAAGCTGGGAGCTGTGGAAAGCTGCTGGTTGACTCTGGGTTTTTTTTTTATGATGTAGAAAACATGAACTACAGGATTGGCCTGGTTGGCTGGGGCCTCTGTCTCCTTGGAGCACGTGCAGCCTAGAGGGCACAGAATGATGGATGGACCTGCTCAGCCAGTGGAGGAGAGGCAGGCATCTTCTTTTCTTGTGCTTGGACGTTAATTTGCTGTTATCTTGGAAGAAAGAGGAGAGAGTGAACTGCAATTATGATTTATACAAAAAAAAAACAAAACAACAATTTCTATTCAGACCTTTAAGTGACATTTTTAGATGTTAAAAGTACAAACTTTACCACACTCTTCTTTTTTGGCCTAACATTGAGGCCTTAAAGCTTGAGGCTTCTGTGCCTGATGGAATTCTTGTAACATACACTTGTGTATCATATAAAGATACCACCCTGTTTCTCTTATGTATTCTTACTCTAGTTGTTTATTAAGAATGACGAGCACGTCTTTTCAACATGCCATTGAACAATGTGTCTTTATTTGGGGAAGAGTGAGCTGTGAGGGTGGGGGGTCATTATACAAAGATCAGTATGCAAACTGGTTGTTTTCATCCCTGTTCATGCTTTCCAGCTCAGCTCTGCTGGATTTCTTTCACCCCTACAACTTGTGAAGGTAGAAGGGCATACACTTCTGTTGAAGGACCTGAATGTCTGCTTGCTGATGGAAGCTCAGTGCCAGGCTAGGAACATGGGATCTGTGAGACCACATCAGACTGTCCTAGTGTTCTGTGGCTTTACCCCTAGGCAAATCCCCCTCTTTCCACCTTTTCAAATGCATCACAACAACAGCATGATGGAGGGGTAGTGGAGGGAAAAGGCCTTCCAGGAGCAGCATATGGCTTACTCCTGCTGTTTAACAGCCTTTTCACAGTTTTTAACACAGCTGTGTAGCTTTTGGCATCATTCATGATCATAATCCCCAGCCCTGTAGCCTTGCCTCGCTGCATCTTAAATGGTTGCTGTATTTTATATCATTAACAAATAGTCTGCTCTTTTGAAGCCAGCAGGTAGCCAACTGTGCTTGAAATGGGAGATCACTTGCCAGGCTTGTTACTTGTGCCACCAGCTTCTTGGATGCAGAGAAGTTACTCTGCTTCTTGAACTTGTCTTCCCTGCTTCTCCACCTCATGTCCCTTCCCTGTTCCAAAATACACAGATAAATATTTAGATATATATTACAGTAAAAGAACTTAAACTTGTGTACAGGCAAGCAACTTTCCTGAAGCCTCTGTTGTCCAGCACCTATCTGTATTGAGAAGGAAGGTCTGCCCTCTCTGTTGGTTGTGCAAGAGTGTAAATTGATGAGAGTAGCCAATGTTCCCTGTCTTTGTGCTTGTGAGCAGTGTTGAGGTGTGCAGCTTAGAGAGACTTCCCAAGCCCCTGATGCTTCATATTGATGTTGGTGTTTCTGAGGGAGCAGGTGTGCTTGAGTCAGTGTCAGTATGAGCAGTTTGTTCCCTCTGCAGGACTCTGTGCTCAAGTAGGTGTGTGCAGAGAGGTGAAGTAGCAATGCACTGTTGTTGTTTTAGGCTCTTAGCTCAGTGTCTGCCCTCAGAACTAGGCCAGAGGAAAACAGCCTGGGATCACTGCCCAGATCCCAGTGGGTCAGCTGGGAAGATGGTGCTTAGGGTGGGTGTAGTGCTGGCAGCAAGTACTGGGACCTCAGTTTGTCTGCTGGGAGCCAGCAGTTGCCCCATTGTAGGGTGGCTCTTGGGATCACCAGTACGGCTTCAGCTGTCAGAAACCTCTGTTCCTTTCACCGTATCACAGTGACTGGCATGTCCATCTTTGGCCCTGTTTTAAGTCTTTGAAGACATGGTTGGGGCAGGCTCCACTATTCCAAGCAGTTGCGTGTGCCTGCGGCACAGGGTGTGCCCAACAGGCATGCACAGAGTGGCTTTCCCTTTCTTTTGGGCAGTTTGTCCCATTGTCAGAGCAGAGTTGGAAATCCTGCTGCCTTGGCTGTCTCCATCAAAATACAGCAGATTATTAAATAATCTGCCAAATCCACACTGTATAAGTTGCTTTACTGGGCAGCCTTGAGAGTCACCTCTTAACACTACACATTGACAGGAACTTCAGCTGAGCTTTCTGGGGAAACAGAATTCCATGTTACCTTAAAATTCTAGATTGTGCACTTTCCTTACTACTCTTAACTGCAAGATGATCTCAAGTCTTTGTAGGGGGAAGAGTTCTCCTTGGAGGATCCTGCTTAAGAACAGGGAAACTAGGCACATGGTGAGCTGTGGAGATCTCCTGATGATTGATGGACTGGAGTGTTTCCATTTCTTTCTCATTGTCCACATGTACATAGGAGAGGATCTGCTGATGCAGAAGTGGACTGCTGCACTGTTCTGTACTGTCTCATCAGAATGTCCACTGTGTTCACTTCATTCCCTATTTTTAGAGACAATCGATATACTGTGACTTAAGGATTATTTTCCTGGATCTGGCTTCTAGTCTGTCTCTCTGGAGCTAGTTTAAAAGGTACAGTATTTCTAGAATATAAATACTATGTTCTTTGATAGTGAAGAACATGATCTGCTCCCTTGTAGGGGCTTGTAGGAAGACGTGCACAGAGTAGCACAGAAGAGTGCTGTGGCTTAGGGTTGCTATCCACATTCTGGGAAATGTTCCCAGTCAAACATGTAAAATAGCTTTTTAACACTTTCCTATAACCAGCTTGACTGCTGCTTAAAGGGCATTCCCCCTTGGCTCTGAGAGTGCCAAACTGCTTGTACTGCTCTTGTATGCGTGTATATATTGACAGGAACTCTCTGTGCCCTATGCCTTGTACGAGACAGGCTCAAAATGCATCCATCTCTAAATAAATAGAGCTGAGAAGTCAAGCTAGAGACCCTGTGTTGTTGATTTTGAACTGTGCCCATCTTGTCACTTTGGTATGAAAGGAACCATAGAAAGCAGAGATTGCCTGCTGTAAAGCACCTCACATTCTGACATGAGACTCATGTATTGTCCAAGCTCTTGACGTTTAACAGTGTTGCTTTCTTTAGGGAACTTGTAGCCTCTTACATGTGTCCACAGCACCATTAGATTTTCATTTGCTTTCAAGAGGTCAAGCATTTCCTCTTTAAGTGGTAATGGCTGAAGCAGTGGAGAGCAGACTAGGGAGTGGTTCTTCACTCCTGTCTAAAGCAGTGTATAAAGGGAATGGTCTAAGAACTTCATAGGGCTCTCACCTGTTGGCTGCCTCTCCCCTAGAGGTCTAGATTTCAGAGGGGTCACAAGATCTGAAGTAGTTCCTGAACTGTTCTGCCTTGGACAATACAAAAAGACTTAATCTGATTTCTAAATAAGAATCCTCTTCTGCACTGTTGCTGCTAGGGCAGAAATTAAGACAGTCTTGTTCTCAGCTGCATCAGGGCTACTGTCTGCCTTGGCATACATAGAAGGGATGAGGCCTGGAATATTGCTATGCTGTGATAAGAGCAGATCCAGAAATGGTAGAAAAGAGCCCCCTGAGTGTACAGGGGGTGGAGGATTGCTGGTACTGTAGTTTCTCATCCTCTTGCTGGACTGAGTGCTGCTGGACACTGAATGGCTGTGCAGCTGTCCAGCCATACCACGTTCTTACCCAGGTTTAATACTGACTGACTTGGAGTTAGCGCTTGGACTCCTAAATCACTCTTAAAGTGGGATATCAACTGTCTTCCACCCTATATGGGGCTTTTCTCCCCATCCTATTGCTGGAGCTGCTCCTCTCAAACATTACAGGGAATGCACCTTATCCTGATGATTCAGCCTCTTCTGTTTTGTTGGTGCCAATGCTTAGGAAAGAGCCCTTCTTGCTTATACCTCTTCCTACCTTAAGGAACATCTCAATTCTTCCACAAGTCTTGCTGCCATGCTTCCCCCAAATCTCTGAAGCGATTGCTGTGTCCCTACTTGTCGGTTTCCTTTGCTGCGTGGCTGAAGCTCTGCTCTGACGCTGCAGTCACGTTCCCTGTAACCTTGTGCATGGCAGACACGTTTGCCTGCTTCTCCTTTGGCATTGGAACTCAGCAGAACGGGAAGGCAGATTAAACCCACTTACAGCAGCAATAAACCATGTCTAGAGCTCGAGGGAACTGCAGGAGAGAATGAGGTGGAGGGGATGTCTCAAAAAGGCAGGGTCCAGTCGCAGCCCAAAACCTCGCTTGATAATGAGTGTGCAGCCTATATGCAAAATACATCTTGTCTGTCCCTCCTGTGTTGACCCAGGTCTAAACAGCACATGTGATTGGCATCCTGCAAAGTGACCTTCAGAACTCTCCAGTAGCTTTGCCCCGTGAGTAACTCACACTACAAATCATTTTAAAGAGATGCACTCAACTATTTTTTTAATTTAATTTTACTCTTATATTCTCTGCTCTTTGTAATCTGCTTGGAAATAAAATGTTTTTCCCTGCAGCCTTTGTTGTAGTCTGTTTGAGAATCATTAAACTTTGCCTGATGTTTCTGTTGGAACAGAAGCCAACACGCCTGTTTACTGCTGTGCCCGTGCCTGTAGCACAACAGCTCAGATCTGTGTGTCCCTCCCAGGTAGGCTCAGCAAACCTTTGTTAGCCTGTTCTTTTTTAAAATAAGGGTAGAGAGACCTGTCATGCTGATCTTGGTCTGGCACGATGCCTGCTGTTGTGCTGATCCTGTGACAGGTGATGCTGACTCGAGGGTGCGTGTCCTTGGCAGGCAGCGCTTTCCGATCTCTGTTCACTTCCTGTGTCCTACAGGGCAACATGAGGAACACGTTTCTTGAAGCTGCTTTCTGATCTTTGAACAAGGAATTAACCTTCTGCAGCAGGGAGTTGTAGGCACAGGAGCACTGCACTGTACTTTAGTCCCTGAACTAGTTAGTGTTAGACAGGGGGTTGCCTTGGGCAGGGTGTTCTGGGGAGCTGCTCAGAAGGGGTGTGGCTGTCCTCATGTCCCTTGTGCTCTGAGGCTGAGTCTGGAATGTCACAACAAGTAAACCAAGAGGAGGAAGTTGTTCAGTAACCTGCAGTATAGGAACTTTTCCTGATGCTCAAATGGAACTGCAGGGATGGGAACAGCTCATCCTGGAAAAAGCCAACTGCTATGTCCTGTAAGGCTCCTCTGAGGCAGATCTGTGTTTGTGCCTGTTCTGCTCCTCCTGGCACAGTCCCCCTGCTCTTCTCCAAAATCCTCCCTCCAGCCCCAGTCTGTGGCACAGATCTGAAGGTGCTACACCCCATCCCCAGTGTGCAGCTGTCCTCTCACACTGCTTGTTTGTACAGCTTGGCCTGGTGGCTTTGGGAAGAGGGGGCTGATGCCTAGCTCGGATCACCTTGGATTCTCTCTGGTGAGACTGCTGCCTCTCTGCCTTTCATTCCCCTTTAAGGTGCAAGACTGGCCTCGCTGCTGCCTCTTGACTTTAATCTTTTGTGCAGCTCCCTTTGACTTACAAAATTGCTTTGGATTCTGCTGGCTTGTCCCAGCTCTGCATTCACCAGCGACCCAACAAGCCTATTCTTGTCTTCTCAAGCTGCAGGAGTAGCTGGAATCAGCTCCCAACCCGCAGTCTGTGCATGTCACCATGTCATCTGTAGCTGGGCTTTTTTAGGTGGTCTTACAGCAGGTATCGCACTGTGCTGGTGCCAGCCAAGGCGGAGCCTGGCACGCAGGGCCTGCTGGGCTGCACTGGAGTTCAGCTCTCTCCTGTTGCCTCCTGCCGGTACATGGACCCGGCTGCTCAGCCTGACTACAGGACAGCTGCGATGACGCGATGTCACCGGGCTGAAGAGGTACGGGCTCGTTGCCGAGAAGCTGCTCAGGAGGTGCCGAGAGCGACAGCCGTGCCCGGTGTGTGCCCGGTGTGTGCCCGCTGCCGCCCGGCGCAGCGCAGGCCGGGAGCCGCGGCTGTGCTGCTCCGCTCCGGGGCCCTCCGCGGCGCCAGGGGGCGCTGTCGGCTCTGGCCCCTACCGGAGGCGCTCGGTGCACGCCGTGGCGGGGCGGGCACAGCGGGTCCCTCCCGGCGGCCGTTGGGGCGCGCGTGCGCTCGGTGTGGCGGGGCGGGCACGCGGCGGGGCCATGGCGGACTACCTGATCAGCGGCGGCACCGGCTACGTGCCCGACGACGGGCTGACGGCTCAGCAGCTCTTCAGCTGCGGCGATGGCCTCACCTACAAGTGAGTGCGGCCGGCACGGGGGTGGGACCGGGACTGGGACCTGGGGCGCGGGGCCGCCGCGGTCGCTGACGCGTCTCCCCTCGTTCCCCCGCAGCGATTTCCTCATCCTCCCGGGGTACATCGACTTCACGGCCGACCAGGTGGTGAGTGGCCGGGGCGGGGGAGCGGGCCGGGGGCCGGGCCGGGGGTTGCGCCGGTGCCGCCGCTCACCCGCCGCCGCCGCCTGCCTCCCCGCCAGGACCTGACCTCGGCGCTGACCAAGAGAATCACCCTGAAGACGCCGCTGGTCTCCTCGCCCATGGACACGGTCACCGAGGCCAGCATGGCCATCGCCATGGCGGTGAGTGCGGCCCCGTGAGGGCGGGTCCCCTGTGCCGCCCTCACCGGGCTGGCGGGGCAGGAAACGCTGCCTGAGGCGCCCGCGTGGCTGCCCCGGGTCCCGCAGCGCCTCGGGGCGAGGCCGGGCCCGGAGCTCCATCCGTGCCGGCCCCGCTGCCGCAGCCGGCCTGTGCCGCGCGGGCAGGGGCTGCGGTGACTCACAGCCGCTTTTGTGTCCCCAGCTGACCGGAGGAATCGGGTTCATCCACCACAACTGCACCCCGGAGTTCCAGGCCAACGAGGTGCGGAAGGTGAAGGTGAGTGCTTGTAACGGCAGCACCAAACCGTGCTGGCACAGGGCGCTCTGTGGAGGTGGGAGCGGGTCTGGCCTCGCTGAATGAGCTGTGTGAGGAGATTGCTGACGTGTGCCCGATCTTCGTGTTTCAGAGCTGTAGTGCTGCCAGGGTTTGCAGGCACAGCCCTCTTGTTGTGTGCCAGACACTGTCTGTGGTCAGCCTGGGACTTGAGTCCTCCTGGTGTGGGAATATTCCCCATCATTTCAGGGAGGAGGTTAGCCTGGAAGCTCTTCCATGTTAACATTATTTGGGTGAGCCTTGTTGCTGGTTTGAGAGTCGTCCTGTTGGTGAGCATGTGGCTAGGCTGGGTGATGGCAGACCCATGTGAGTGGCTGCAGTAAGCTGCAGGCACGTGCCTCGCTCCTGTCTGGCCTGGCAGTGCCACTCAGCCTGGCTGCTGGATCTGCTTCCTTTCAGAAATACGAGCAAGGATTCATCACAGACCCCGTGGTGCTGAGCCCCAATGACCGAGTGCGAGATGTGTTTGAAGCAAAAGCTCGTCATGGATTTTGTGGGATTCCCATCACGGACAATGGGAAGATGGGGGGCAAGCTGGTTGGGATCATCTCGTCCAGAGATATTGATTTCCTGAAAGAGTCAGAGCATGACCTGCCCCTCGGTGAGGTGAGAAGTGTTCACACCTGAGGGCTGTGAACACTATGTTAGGAAGCTGTGTGGCCTGTGATAAGGATAAGGGTGAGTGTGTGGCTGTGAGGGTGTTCTGCCAGTGGGAGGGAGCAGCTCCAGCTTAGCTCAGCAGATCTGTCTGTGAGTGCATTTCCAGGGGAGAGTGTCTTGCTCGTTTGCACTCTCTGAGCGACTCCTGCAGTGCAGACCATGCAGTTTGTGTGAATTGTGAGGATTATCTTTCAGTGCTGTGGAACCTCAGCCCTGCTTCACTAATTAATTGCTGGTGTTTGTGCTGTTGCTGTAGTCCCACATGCTGGCACTGCCAGCTTTGTAGCAGCTGTGCTCTGCCCAGCAAACTCTCCAAGTGCTGAGCTTCCTTTTCTGGGCTGCCTTTCCCTCTGTGCATCATCTGGATTACTTGTTCTTTCAAATAGCCCCTGAACTTGCAGTCTGGACTTCATAATGCTTTGCTGCCAGACTCCCCTGTGCAGGAGAACGTTCTGTGATTCCAGTTACACAAGCTGTAACTGGAGATCTGCGGTGCTGTCAGGTTACACCACCAGTGCCTCTTGGCCATGCTTTCCTCTTGGCTCACAAATATTTTTAGCTCTTGCTGACCAAACGTGGTGTCACATTCTGATCCCTGTTTGGTTTGAAATCAGCTATAAATACAAGATAATGATACAAGAGCCTTAAACTAGGAGCAGGTTATAAAAGTGCATGTGGCCCTTTGAAGCAATGCTGCCCATCAGAGGAGCCAGATAAGGATCTTTCCTCATACTTTCTTTGGGTCATTCAGCACTGCAGAGCAGGACTTTCTGCTGTCAGTGTGTGGTGCTTGTTCCAGATGGCTGGAAGCTGGCCAATGTGACACCCATTCACAACAAGGGTGGGAAGGAGGATCCTGGTAATTACAGACCAGTTAGCCTGACCTCAGTACCCAGTAAGGTAATGAAGCAGTTCATACTGAGTGTCATCACACAGCACTTACAGGATGGCCAAGGTATCAGAGCCAGCCAGCAGGGGTTTAGGAGGGGTAGGTCATGTTTGACCAACCTGATCTCCTTTCATGACCAGGTGACCCTCCTGGTGGATGCAGGAATAGCTGTGGTTGTTGTGTGCCTGGACTCCAGCAAGGCCTTTGGCACTGTCTCCCACAGCACACTCCTGGCAAAGCTGCAGCCCAGGGCTGGGACAGGAGCACTCTGTGCTGGGCTCAGAACTGGCTGGATGGCCAGGCCGGAGAGTGGTGGTGACTGATGCTGCATCCAGCTGGCAGCCAGGCACCAGGGGTGTCCCTCAGGGCAGGAGGGCTCTGCAGGGAGACCTGGAACAGTTGTATGGATGGGCAGAGTCCAATAGGATGGAGTTTAAAGTCCAAGTGCCCAGTCCTGCATTTGGCCACAATAACCCCCTGCAGTGTTACAGGCTGGGGATGGTGTGGCTGGGCAGTGCCCAGGCAGAAAGGGACCTGGGGGTGCTGGTGACAGCCGGCTGAACGTGAGCCAGCAGCGTGGCCAAGGAGGCCAAGGGCTCCTGGCCTGGATCAGGAATGGTGTGGCCAGCAGGAGCAGGGAGGTCGTTCTACCCCTGCAGTGGGCACTGGTGAGGCCACACCCTGAGTGCTGTGTCCAGTTCTGGCCCCAAAGTTTGGGAAGGACATTGAGACACTTGAGCGTGTCCAGAGGAGGCAATGAGGCTGGTGAGGGGCTGGGAATACAAACCCTGAGGAACCACTGAGGGAGCTGGGGGTGCTCAGCCTGGAGAAAAGGAGACTCAGATGTGACCTTATCATTCTCTACAACTCCCTGAAAGGTGGTTTTAGTCAGGTGGGGTTGGTCCCTTTCTCCAGGCAGCAACTGACAGAACCAGAGGACACAGTCTTAAGCTGTGCAAGGGAAAAATATAGGTTGGATATTAGGAAAGTTTTTTACAGAAAGAGTGATAAAGCACTGGAATGGTCTGCCTGGGGAGGTGGTGGAGTCACCATCTCTGGAGGTGTTTTAAAAAAGGCTGGATGTGGCACTCAATGCCATGGTTTAATTGAGGTATTAGGGCATGGGTTGGACTCGATTATCTTGAAGGTCTCTTCTAACCTAGTGGTTCTGTGAAATGTCTGTGATGCCTCAGGCTTCTCTTGAGGTGTGGGTTCTGTCACAGCATTTTCGGTAGATGGAGGCATGGTCAGCCTCTTTCCAATGCAAAATGTCTGTTCTTATGGTATGAATAAGTGAAATGTTCCTTCTTTGTATGCAACTGACCTACCTTCCTGAAGAGTTAGAGAATGCTCCCTTTTAGCTTTGCCCAGCCTTCTCAAATAACCTTTCACGGGGACTTGATGATCACAGAATGCTGTGGTTGGAAAGGGACTTGGAGGTCCCTTGTCAAGCCACCTGCTCAAGGCACATTGTGCTGGAGGAGGTTTTGTGGGGCTGTGTCTAAATCTCCAAGGATGGAGATTTCATTATCTCTCTCAGCTGCCCTCCCAGTGGGAGAGCACTGTTGTGATGAAAGCCCCCACAGCAGGTCAGATGTTCCCCACTGTCCAGCACTGCCCTTTGCTTTCCACCGTGTTGTGGTGCTCGTTTGTCAGAGTGAGTGTGGCTGAGCATATTTGGATTGATTCACCTCCTTTGCCCCACTGTCCTTACCAGCAGTAGCAGTGGGTTATTCTGGGCAGAGCCCTTCCAGGGCCTGTGCATGGGAGATGCTGCCTGAACACAGGATTGAGGGCAGCACCGTTTCTGCCAGCACAGCATGGGACTCCCAAGCTGTCTCCAGCCCTTATTTGCATGTGCTCCAATGAAAGGGAGAGCTGTCAGGGTGATATCCCAAACAAGGGTCATCTGAGAGTTGTCCCTGGTTTCCAGGTGCTTTCACTTGTGTTCCTGAGGCCTTCTGCCATCTCCTGTTTTCAGTGCACTGATGGGCTTGGGGCTTGATGCCAGAGCCTGCATGGGGACAGCACACTGGAGGCTTTTCCTGTGTGTTCCTGGAGGCGTGTTGCTGTGCTGTGGGCTCTTTGTGGAGCACTCCTGCACGGCCACTGCAGAGTGTTTCACGTGGGCAGGGGGGTTTGGTATTTTCAGATCAGTGTGAAGGAGTTCTTGTGACTTTTTATCTTCTCCCACCCACTAGATTATGACAAAGCGGGAAGATCTTGTTGTGGCCCCAGCTGGCGTAATGTTGAAGGAAGCAAATGAAATTCTGCAAAGGAGTAAAAAAGGTACCTGTGGCTGTCTGTGGCACAAGGGAGAGCTGTGGAAGTGCTGGGTGAATGTGGGCACGCAGTCTCTGTGTGGGTGAAACATGGGAGACAGCAGTGAACACAGTGCCCACAGCCCTCTGCTGGGGTACAGAGTTCACCTGCCTTCATCTCAAATGTGTTTGGAGTTGAGGGATTCTTGGCAGCCCAGTGTTCAGCTGTCCAGCCACGTCTTTGATTTTCTGGCCTGGTCTTTGCTCAGTTTTCAGTGCTCAGTTCATCCCTCTTAGGGTTTAGTAGTTTGACTTTTAATAGGGTGTTGTGCATCTAGTTATTAAAAAATACACACATTTTCTATGGTTGATGTAAAAATACTGAGTCCTTCTCCAGTCCTATAAACTCCTTTCTCTGTTTCTCAAGCCAGAGCTGCTGGCATCATGGCCAAGCAAGATTTGGTAACACACCTGAGTCTCCATCTTGTAGCAGTTTTTGCCTGCCCGCTGCTGCAGTGCTCTGAGCTAATGCCTGTGTCCTGCAGAAATCTGCAGTGATGTTCTCTCTGTGTGTTTCCAGGCAAGCTGCCAATTGTTAATGAAGATGACGAGCTGGTGGCCATCATTGCCCGCACTGATCTCAAGAAGAACAGGGATTACCCTCTGGCTTCCAAGGATGCCAAGAAGCAGCTGCTGTGCGGTGCCGCGATCGGGACCCACGAGGATGACAAGTACCGGCTGGACCTGCTGGTGCAGGCTGGCGTGGACGCCGTCGTGCTGGTGAGCACCCCTGGGCATTGTGTCAGCCTGGGACACTGGGGCTTGAGTCCCCAGGCTGCATGAATGTCACTGTCTTTGTCACAGGCCTTTCTGTGTTAGAATATGGCAGTTTGTTGACTTCTCAGTCTTGTTCAGGTTAGAATCCTCAGATTAGAGGGATTCTTCTTCCCTGGAGATTTATGTGACCTGAAGGAGTTCCTAGGGTGCATTGAAGCCCTGAAGGCTGTGAAGAGAAACATTGTCAGTTAATACAGAATCTTCTACAAATACCTCTTGCACTCTGCCACCAGCCTCTCTGATGTTCCTGACTAGTTTTGAATATTCAGCTTACCAGTTTCCCTTCGTCCCTTTGGTGTTTGTTACTGTGTTACTCTCTTACTGATGTCCAGGAGTGATCAGTGAGCCCAGAGCTGCTCTGCTGGTCTCCCTTTCTGGCCTGTAAACTTTCAGGCACAGTTGTCACTGCCTGTATTTGCACATGGTTTTCTCATCGATTGTGATACTGTGAGTGTGCTGTGCTCTGAGGGCACGGCTGTGCAGTGGGAAATGTTTAACAGACATCATTTGACTGGGTCACAGAGATTGACAGGGACTGAGGGCTCAGTGCTCCACATCTGGTATTTGAGCTGCTCTGCTGCACAGTAAGGAGGTGCATCCCCCCCACCTGCCCTGCTGGGTTTCACAAGGAACATTCTCAATTTCACCTGTAGTTTGAGACAGGGCTGACAGTGTCCTGCTGATAGAGCCAGATGGTTCTTATCCACAGCCAGATGTTCTGCTTGTTCCCTTCTGTAGAAGCTACAGGATTAAACCTGAAGGATATTACTGAAGTCTTTACAATACTGAAATCTTTACAATGTACTTCCCTTGTGCAGGGAAATGCATTCCCATCTTGGCAGCAGCTTCTGCTGGGGCTCCGTGCCCAATTTGGGGAGTCATTTTGCCCATTACTCAGCTTAGCAGAGACCCCAGCAAGCAAAGGGAAAATCTGAAACTTTTCTAAAGCTGCATTTGTAATCTGCAGAAATTCTGGTTGAAACTGATTTTCTTTCTGTTGCAGGATTCCTCTCAGGGGAATTCCATCTTCCAGATCAATATGATTAAATATATTAAGGAGAAATATCCCAACCTACAAGTTATTGGAGGAAACGGTAGGCATGTGTTGAGGACTCTTGTCTTTAAAGGACATTTGTTTCTTAGACGCAGAGGGAGCTGCAGGGATGTGAATGAAATGATCATCTTGGTAAATTTCTGTGGGCTTAAAATGGTTTCCTCTGACTTGTGGGATGGAGCAAGGCCACTGCAGACACAGGGCAGTACCTTACTGCTGCAGATACTTAAAACCTTTGTTCTGCAGCACAGCATGTTACAGTTCTCCATGGCACATTATGCATTAGTTTATTTTACACACCGGTTTAAAATTTTGCTTAGTAATGAATACTGCTTGATGTGGAAATCTAGTGGCAATTTTCCCTGCCTCTCTACAGCAGAGCCCAGTGGTCCTTGTCTTTACTTGATGCTGTTGCCCTGTACTCTGCCCTCCCTGCCTCGTGTGGCCTAGAGAGTGTTTGGGACCGTGCCATGACTTGTGCTGCCTCAGCCTTTGGGTAGAAGTTGCAGAATAGCCTGAAGGGGCAGTGCCACCTCACCCACTGTGGCAGCTGGAGCAGAAACTCACTGCCCCTGCCTGACAGGCCTGGCTCTGCCACAGGCTGTTAGCCAGGGTGGGGGATGTTGGCAGCCATGGGGAAGAAGTGTTGTTTGCAAATGTGCTTGTCTGCTTTCAAACCGATTTTTGCTCCCCACAGTGGTGACTGCGGCTCAGGCCAAGAACCTGATTGACGCTGGGGTTGATGCCCTGAGGGTCGGGATGGGCAGTGGCTCCATCTGCATCACACAGGAAGGTGAGAGAGATCAGCTACTCCTAAATAGGCTGAAGACACGTGTTTAGTAGAAATGCCCTGCTGAAAAGCAGCATGGCTGGGATGGAATTCTCCTGTTTTGAGGGCAGTGTCCATCAGGAAGACGTCTTTCACCCCCTTTGTCCAGGACTTCCAACCCTTGGGGTGGCAGCAGCAGCAAAGGCATTTCCCAGGACTGACCGAGACTGAGTAGAGCCGGTGTGGCAGATGGTGGCTTTGCCTGAGGGGAGCTGTTGGCTCGGTGTGGAATGGGGCTGGCAGGCAGCTCTGCAGGGAGAGGGGCTTACTGGATCCCCAGTGCTGATGGGTGAAGCACACTGGGCTGTCTGTGCTCCCTTGCCTCTGGCAGCAGTGTGTGTGATGTTTGACTATTGATCTGGGCTCGATGCCTTTGCAGTTTCCAGGCCAAAATGGGATTTCTTGCTTTTGTCTCTGCAGCTAGACAGAGCTTGTGTGGGGCAGAGGCTGTGCCACCCTTAGCTAAGAGGCAAGAGAGGCATCCCCCAGGGCCTGAAGAAAGTCTGTCTTGATGACAGACTCAGTCCTTGTGTGTTGAGCCTCAGGTGGGGTGCAGAGTGGTGGTGCAGCAAGGTGCTGCAGTCCACCAGCACAGCCCCTCACTGCTTTGGTCCTTGGTCTGTGCCACAGGAGGCAGTAAGTGAGCAGCTGCTTGGCTGTAGGAGCTGCATTGGCTCTGCCCTTTCCAGCATGGAGCCTGTGAGCAGCCCTGGACCTGTCCTGTGTTCCTGCTTTGCCTGGCTGCTGGGGTTCCAGTCAGGGCAGTGTCTCAGGTCAGCTTTCTGAGGAGGGAGGAGTATCCTTGGGCTGACACTTCCATAGCCAGAGCAGAGCCAGGGCACACATGTCCTGCCCTGGCTGTGAGGCAAAGGCATGCTCTGATCTGCACAGTGGTGAATGTCCCTGGGCTTCCTCCAGCTGCCCTGGGAATGGGGCTGGGTGCTGCTTTTGGTGAAGGTGTAGACCAGAGGCAGAATGTGGCACTTCACAGGAGATGTGGTTGCAGAACTCTTGCCTGCAGCTTCCCAGGTTTTTGTTGCTGTTAAGGGAAAGAGCTCTGGCTTTTTGGGGTCGGGGTCACCTCTGGTGGCTGCTGGGGTAGGGCGAGCATGCGCTGTGCACAGCCAGGCCTGGCTGCCTTGGATCTGGCCTCTGGCTTGGCTCAGGCTAGGAAGGGTCTCAAAGTCAGCTCTGTCCCACCATATGCTCTGCCCAGTAGCAGGTCATTTCTGGGGTCCTTTGTTCTGCTGCTGTTCTTCTGTCTCTAAAATGTGTGTGTTTGTTTTTGTTTAGCTGCTCCAAAGATCCCTCCAGACCTAAAGTCCCACAGCCCCAAATGCCCTTCTACTGTCACGGGCACCTATAGTAAGTCACTTGCCCTGTTCCCAACCCTAATTATGTGTCTTGAAGCAGGACCCTGATTTGGCTGCACATGGCCCTACTGCTTGTTTGAGAATAATTTAGCTGTAGATGCACTTGGGGTTTTGTGGCTTTGGATACTGGTTTTGAATCTAAAATTAAATCTGAGAAGCCTCTCTGATTTCATAAAGCAGAATCTGAACTGTCCAAGCTGAGGGAACTCAGGCCTGTCCTCTCTCCACGCCAAATTCCAGTTAGGAGCCTGATTGCACCTTTTGGATCCCTAGCCAGTCATGCTCCTGCTGATCCAGTACTGGGAGGTGATCCCTGAGCAGTTCTTGATCGTGCTCAAAATGTAGCTCTAATTCTGGGCAAGTTGTGCTCCCTTCCCATGGGGCTGGCTTCCCTGAGTTACAGAGGGACTTCACTGCACCTGGCCACCTTGGCAGCTGTGTTCCATCTTCTCCCCACCAAATCCTGTGGAGAGAAGGAGCTTCTGCCTGCCCAGCCCAGGGTGCAGTGTTCTCTGCTCTGATGCTCTGACCAAGCAGCCCCTGCAAGGGAAGCCTTAGGCTTTGTCTTTGCCCCTAGTTCTGACACACCCCAAAGGGAGAGGTTTACTCTTGCAGATCCTGGCAGGTTTTGTCCAGCAGATGATTTTGTAGGGCCACCCTTTGCCAATGCACTGAAAGGGACAAACCCTTCCCTGACCGTGTGATGTGTGTGTGTGCTCAGAACCCCGCTTGGATGCCTGCGCTGCGGGGCTGTGGCACTGGGCACTGGGACACTCGAGAGGCACGATGCTCCCAGGGGCCCCGAGCCCAGCTGTGCCTTAAAAGGGCTGGTCTCTGTGCTTGAGAGGTTTCTGCAGGCCCTGCACTGTCTGTGGCACACTCCCATAGACCCTGGACTCAAAACCCTTCAGAAGTGGGTGTTTCTCTCCACAGAGCTCTTCCACAGCAGCATTTTGCGGCTGCACTGTGGCCTTCAGCAGTGCAGAACTGCAAGACCATCTCTTTAAGGGCATTGATGATGAAGCTGGCAGCCTCTCCCTGGCTGGCTGAGCCTGAGCTGAACGCTGGGGTCTGATTAAATTTAGTTCTGTCACAATCTCAGCCTGCAGTCTGGCTGCCCTCCCTCAGCAGCTGCTGCTGAGTGCTGGGAGTAGAGAAACTGTATCCTCCTGGCCCCTGCAGGCCTCTGCCAGAGACATGCTGCCAGCACTGCCGCCGTGCAGGCTGAACCACACCTGGATTTCACACTCCAGAGTACTAATACTGAATGGCATTAATCTTTCCCAGTTTATGGGACTAACCATGACTGAAGAAAAGGCTTCCAGTTGATGGTGGGGAAGGGACGTCTCCCTGAGAGAAGCTTATCTCAGTGTTCTTGCATGCCTGTGGCTGACAAACATGTTATAAGACATGCCTTGTGCTGGTTTTCCTCACATAACGGGAAGCTTAACTGCTACTGACTGGGAAGAACAAGTAAATCCAAAGCTAATAACTCTCTCCTCATGGGGCAGCTAAACTTGATGGAACCCTTGCTACATTGCAGGGCAGGAAGATAAATTATTACCAAACCATTCTGCCTCTTTCCTTTTCCACTGCTGCATGTGTGTTTGTGTGTATATGCAGACCTGTATGCGTAGATATATTTATATCTATAGCATATACAGGCATATGAGCTCTCTCCCAGCCAACTGCCTTTCCATTCAAGAGGCACATCTTACAGATGCTGGGTACATGGACAAGGGGTCTGGCAGCTGCAGGAGAGAGCCAGCAGTGGGACATGGCTTCATGCCTGGGATGCTTTGGAGAGGGGCTTTTGGAGTTTGCTTTATTTCCTTCTCAAGCTCCCCACATGTCTGCTGTGCACAAGGATTGAGCCACGAGTCTTGTCTGATCCCAGGCATCCAACCAAAGCCCCCAGTCCCGAGGTCACTCCCAGCTTTTTGGAGCCAAGGGCTGTGAGGACGTCTCAGCAGGCACCTCCCGGGCACCTGCTTCTCTTGGGCTCGGCCTGGGGAAGGAGCCCGGGGATTTGTGCGTTCTGAGTGCTGGAGCATGCGTGTGCAGGGAGCCTGAGCGAGCCTGCTGGGACGGGGCCGCGCTGGGGGCCGGGCTGAGCTGTGTGTCTGTCCGCAGTGCTGGCGTGCGGCCGTCCCCAGGCCACGGCGGTGTACAAGGTGTCCGAGTACGCGCGCAGGTTCGGCGTCCCCGTCATCGCCGACGGCGGCATCCAGACGGTCGGGCACATCGCCAAGGCCCTGGCACTGGGGGCCTCCACAGGTGAGCACACTGTGGGCAGTCTCCCAGGAGGTGTTTCCATATGGCACCACGCTGGGCACGAGGGCTTTACCTGCAGGTGGCTGTGGGCACGGGGCTGCAGCCAGTGCTGTGCCCAGGAACCCTGAGGGGTTTTGCAGCCACTGCCGCTGATGTGCTGTTCCTGGTGATATCTTGTGCCAGTGATGATGGGCTCTCTCCTGGCTGCCACCACGGAGGCCCCAGGCGAGTACTTCTTCTCGGATGGCATCAGGCTGAAGAAATACCGCGGCATGGGCTCCCTAGATGCCATGGACAAGAACTTGGGCAGCCAGAATCGGTATTTCAGGTCAGAGACGGTGCTTTGGGGCAGCAGATCAAGCTTTTAGGGTTTCTGTGCTTCACAAATACCCTTGATTTGTGCTTTCATGCAGTGAGACAGACAAAATTAAAGTGGCCCAGGGGGTCTCCGGTGCAGTGCAAGACAAAGGCTCTATCCATAAATTCATTCCATACCTTATTGCTGGGATCCAGCATTCCTGCCAGGATATCGGTGCCAAGAGCCTGACCCAAGTCCGGTGAGTGCTTCCCTGTGCCTGTGTTCTGGTTAGGTCATGGTGCTGCTGCCTGAGTCCCTGTGAAGCTGTACTCAAGCCGTGGTGTGTTCTAGATAATCTGTAGCTCTCTTCCCTCATCTCCAGTGGGCAGTGCATAATGATCTGCCAGCCCCAGGGACACAGGAGTATGGTCTGTTGTGGCATATTCAGCTGGCTGGGCTCAAAATGTTGGGATTACATTGCCTAGTGTGCTTTTGGGAACACAGCAAAGACCATTCTGGCCACAGCTGGAGGAACCAGTGATCCTCATTCCAGATGTTCCAGCTCAGCATGTGCCAGAGCACTGTCCTCCCTGGACTCTGCCTGGCTTGTGACAGGTGTGCTTCCCCCTCAGAGCCATGATGTACTCGGGAGAGCTGAAGTTTGAGAAGAGGACAACGTCTGCCCAGGTTGAAGGAGGGGTGCACGGCCTCCACTCGTAAGTGCTTCTGGCAGGAGCCTTGGCACCCTGGGGGGGTGTTGGGGGTGAGGAACAGCCATCCTGTACCTCAGCTGCCATGCCCTTGGCTTGGTGTGCCATTCACGGGCTTGCCGTGGCACCACAGCTGGGCAAGCCCTGGCCTGTCAGGGTGCTGAGGCTGTTCCCCTCCCTGGACTGGCAGGATCTGTCCCATACTGCACCTTTGTCCCTGACCTGAGTGAGGTGGGTCAGTAAAGGGGCTCCCTGGTGCTGCTTCCCTCACAGGTATGAGAAACGCCTCTTCTGAGAGATCTGTGTCTGTCCCTGTGCCACCAGCCCTGCGCTGCTCTGCGTGGGAGCTGCTCTTGCTGCAGAAGTGCCATTATTCTGGGCTGCCTGGAGCTCCTGCTGTCCCTTGGCTGCTTCCTGACCACCCGCGGGGCCCGCCTTCCACCCCAGAGCCGTGAGCCTGGGCTGGAGCCTTGCACGTGTTGGCCATGTTTTACAATAAAAATATTAAAATATGTGCAGTTGGTATCAGCCCAGAGCCCCTCTTCCTTCTTCACCTCCCTTGCTCTCCATCCTTGGCTCTGTCCCTTGCTTCCCACACTGTCAGAGGCAGGTGATAACCCCAGAAAGGACTGTGTGCGTGTGAAGGGTGACAGGGAGGGGAGAGCCCTGAGACAGAGCTGAGTGGGTAACACAGTGTGGCTTCTTTACAAATCCTTCCTGAGGGCAGAAGACAAGGGCTGGACTGCTGGGTAAGAAAGCAAACAGTTTTACATTGCCATTATCTCCTGCTGGCAGCTGCCAAACCCAGGCTGCACCCCCTTGGGCTGTTCACTGTGGAGTATCTGCCCAGGCTCCAGCAGAGCAGTTGTTCGCTGGAAGGTGGGCAATGCACTGAGGGGCACAAGTTTATGAAGGAGCTGATCTGCATTTCTGCAGGCCTGAGCAGGGCAACCTTCCCTGGCCTGGCAGGTTTACCTGTGAGACACTTGCTAAGCAAAGCCACCCAAACCTTGCAGCTGCATCCCCTGCCTTTGCCTGCCAAGGTGGCAGAGTTCAGGTGATGAGGCTTCCATGTACACAAGGTACATGTACTCTCTTCCCCAACTATGAACCATCCAGTTCAGGACAGGGACCCTTTCCAAGTCCCCTGCTGGAGCTTGAGCCTTCAATGAAAGGGGATGCAGCACCAGCTGGGACACACAAGTTGCTTGTGCTGGCTGTTCTCAGGAAGCTGCTGGCACATGGCATCCCACCAGCACACATGCTGCCCAGTGCCCAAGGTGAGCTCATGCCCCCTCAATTTGTTACAGCCTCAATGCATTGTGCATTAACCACCACACAATTTCTTGTACTTCCCATTTACATATATTTTCCTTGTGGAGCTCCAGATGTGCCTGGGGATGTACAGCTCACCCCACCAGCCTCCACCCTCCCTCAGGTGAGGCTTCTTGCTGCCAAGGTGTGGAGCATGACCTTGGCAGGGCTGTGGGAGCAGTGGCACCAGTAAAGCCTTGAGCTGTGCCCCACAGTCTCCAGCCCAGCCTGGGCAGGGAGGCCAAGAAGCCAGAGACTGCAGGGAGGAGCTAAGCCCATGTATTTTACATCTCTCCTGTGGCAGAGCCATCACTGAGCTGACAGCTCCACAGTTCACCATGGAGCAGTGACCCTCGGGGGCTTCAGGCGGGCAGGGGAGGAAGCACTCAGCCCCTGGGCACGGCAGGCAGTGCCTACACGGCTCAGGTGCCCCGCGGGGGGATGAGCCCAGCAGCCACCACGCGCCTTTCATTCATCAGGAAGTTGAAGGTTGCACATGCATTCGCCTGTGAATAGAAAAGGGAGTGAGTGAAGCTCCGGCCCTCAGAAAGAAGGGAGACGGCACATGACCCCCTCCCTCCCTCCCTCCCTTTCAATGGGGTGCTGCCTGGGCTCGCCCTTACCGTGTCCTGCACCTCCACAGCAATCCCGCGCTCCCGCATCTGCTTCATCATGGCAGGGTGCAGCCGCTCCACCCTGTCCCCCGTGCCCAGCACCAGGATCTCTGCAAGCAGGGCAAGACAAGGGTGGGCAGGGCAGCATTGGAGCTGCCTCGGCCCAGAGCTGCCCTTCCTGCGGGCACCAATGGCTCCCGCGCAGCCACCCCGACAGGAGCCCCAAGGGGGCAGCCCGCGCCCCTCCTGCCCCACGTACCTATCTGGGGCTCCAGCAGCCGGAACAGCGACAGACTCTCGAGCGAGATGTCCCGGTGGGAGCCAACCTGCGGGGACACGGCGCCCGTTGAGGGTGGCTGTCCCCGGCGCGCGGTGGCCCCGGCAGCCCCGGCCCCGCCGCCCGGCACTCACGTTCCACTGGAGGATGCTGCGGGGCAGCACGGCGCAGGGCCCCACCACCAGGTCTCCGCTGATGGTGAAGCCGCGGGTGCTGTAGCCCTCGATGAACATGATGTTGGGGGACTCCGGCTCCAGCACCATCACCCGCGTCCGCTGGTACATCTCATCGTCCGCCGGAGTGAGCCGGTGACCCCGGTACGGCGCTCTGCGGGGAGAGTGAGCAGCTGGGACACGGGGGACCCACGGACACCTCCCGGACACCCTGCGGCATCCCACAGGCACCTCCCCCGGTCGCAGGGCAGCGACGGTGCCGGTTGCCGGTGCCGGTTGCCGGTGCCGGTACCTGCCCGCCGCCCGCCCCACCGCCGGCACGAGCCGCCGCAGCGCCGCCATGGCCGCGACCCCGCCGGAACCGCCGGGCGGCCCCGCCCCCGCCGCTACCGCCCCCGGGCGGCCGGGGCCGGGACAGCGCCACCGGGGGAGCGGGATCGGAGCGGGGTCCCGGGAGCCCTCGGGGTCCCCCCGCCCGGGGTCCTGAGGGACGGGAGGGCGGCGGCATTCACACACCCGCTGCCTCCGGGCCCGGGCGCGCCCCGACCTGCAGAGCCCAGGTGGGCGCCGGAGCGAAACCGAAAGCGGCCGGTGGCGGGGCGGGAGCGGCACGGCGGGAGAAGGGTGCGGGGTGTCCCGTTGGAGCCTCTCCGCCCCCGCCGCCCCGACCCCGCCGCCAGGAGGGGCTGCGGACCGGCCCGGGCTGCTGTGCCGAACGCTGCGGGGCCGGAGGTGAGAGGGGAGCGAGCGGCTCCCCGGGCGGGAGGGAGCGGGCCCGGGTCTCGGCTGCGCTCCCGGCCCGGCCTTGCCGGTGCCCCTGCGCTGCCCCGGGCTCGGCACAGCGCCCCGGTTCCCCGTGTGCCCCGCTGCGGGCGGCTGGTGCCAGTCGGGGCTGAACGCCCGGAGCCGCCGCCGGCACCTCCCGCTGCACTCTCACCCTCCTCTTGCCGCGTTCGGTGCGGCCGGTGGCACTGCGGGCTCAGAGGTGCCCTGGGACAGGGGACCCACGTCCCCACCTGTGTCACCTCCCCGGGGCCAGCCGTGGCCTGACATTGCGGGGGCCACCGGGAAGCTCCCTGGCAGTGCGGCGGAGCATTTCCCGCCACCGTGCCGCGCCGGCGGCATCAGGAATTCCCACAGCCGGCAGCCTCGGCCAGGGCAGGGTCTCCGGGATCTCCGGGCAGCACCGCGGGAGCACCGCACGGGGCCGGTGGGGTTCCCCACGCGGTTTGAGTTCCCCCCATGCCCCTCGCCGGGGCGGGGGCCGGAGGCGCTGGCAGCGGCGGGGCCGGGCCGGGCCGTGCCGCCTCTAGGCGCAGGTGCCGGGGCAGGTGCCCTCCCTCGGGGACGGCTCGTGTTTCCGGGCCCCGTCGGGGGCTGATGGGCTGGCACCAGTTGCTCCAGCCCCACCGGGGCTTTGTTCGGAGCCGTTTCCTTTTGGCTCGGCCGTGCCGCCCTCCCCTTGGCACCCGGCCCGCGGCGCGGGGGGAGCCGGCAGCACAACCCCGGTCTCTTGCCGGCACCCCCGATCACAACGGCCCGGCGGTGGCTCCCACTCACCTCCTCCGCCCCGCTCCCCGCCGGTAAGTCGCCCTCTCCCCTCCTGGCCCACCGACTGCCCCAGGCTCGGGGTGGCATGGCCGTGGTGCCCGTGCCCATCCCTCCGCGGCGCCAGCGCGGGCAACGGAATCCCAAAAGCAGCTGTTCCCGCTGTGCCCAGCTGCCCTGGGGTTTCGTTACCCGCGCTCCCGCCACCGCCTCGCCGCACCCCTGCCCACCTGCCCGTGCTGGGCAAGAGCCGCGTGTCCCACTGCAACCCTGCCGGGGCCAGGGCAGCGCCTGGGCCGCGCTGGAAGAAGGGGGTGTCAGGACGGGGGATCGCCCGTGCCCAGCCTCGTGGCTCAGCCCCTGCACCGGGCTGGGGGGCGCTTCTGTTTCTTGTGCCCCCAACAGCTAAAAATAGCAGCTGGCTTCCTGGGAGAGTGTGGGGAGCGCGGCTGCTGGGCCGCAGCGTGGATGTGGTGCAGGCTGTGACACTGCCGAACTTCCTGCCCATGCCGGCTCTCCCTGGCCCTCGCAGCACCCCAGTCCCTGCAGGGATGGCAGGATCCAGCCCCTGAGAGAGAGATGGCTTTGGAATGACACGATCACTCCCGCTGAGCCAGCAGCCAGAGAGCCATCGGGGATGTCGTGTCTTTCCAAAGCTCTTTCGGCGCCTCCGAGAGCCCTCCCCAGGCCAGTGCACTGCCGGGGCCCACGTGGGCGGCCTGCAGACGCTCTGGGGATGTGGACGGATCCAGCCTGGACCCAGCTTGAGTGGTGACACAAGGTCCAGCAAGTCCCCCTGGCCGGGCAGGGTCCTGGGCAGCTCCTGCCCTGCGGACAGTCAGCAGTTGGTCTGGTGTGAGCAGCGATTCTCAGATCACCTCTTGGCTGTGGGTGGTGCAGGGAGCACCCCACCATGGCACGGCTGGGGGACGTGTTCTCACTCCTGCCCTGGGGCTGCAGATTCTCACTGGCTGTGGGCTGCAGCCCTGGGGCTCCAGAGCTGCCTGAGGAGCCCCAAAGGCAGTTGTTGCGTTCCTGGAAGAGCCCATGTGGCAGGATCTGTCCTCACCCTGCTCCCCCCCCTTTTCCCCCACGCACACAAGCCCTGGAGGAACCGGTTTGGGCCCTGCGGGCAGAGCTCCTTCCTTTCCCCGCACCCCCCACCTGCCTACCGGGGAGGGCAGGAAGGGCACAACAGAAAGGGAGGTCCCTAACTCTGTGCTGTGGTGGGGTTTGGTGCTTCCTGCTCCTGTCAGTCAGGCTTGGTGCCACGGGGCTGGGGCTGTGCTGGGCCCTTGCCCTGTCCCCAGCCACTGGCACACTTGTCAGGGAGCTGGCCAGCACTGAGCTCTCTGTCAGATCTGTGCTTCAACCATTGCTGTGGAGCAGCTCAGCTCTGCAGATGTAATCAAGACCATGATGGCGTGATCTAATCGCTTCCACTTCCTTCTTCCTGGGGCTGATAAGCAAGACACTGCTCATGTGCTGGACAGGAGAGCAGCCCTCTGGGGCAGGCCTGGAGAACATGGCAGGGCGTGCACACACAGCTGCTCATCGCTGTGCCACACAGAAGCCATGCTGCAGGCACATGGGTGCTGCTGATGTTCCTCAGCCATCGTGTCAGAGTCCAGCCAAGCCCTGGGGCTTATCTGGACAGGCTGGACTGCCCAGCGAGGGTCTGCCAGTGACACCATGCCCACAGCTGGGGTCTGCCTCACACACTCCAGCCCAGCCAAACCTCCTTTCCCACCACAGTTCAGGCCCTGGACCTGCTCCCAGGGCCCTTTGTTGTCCCCAGCAGCCCAGGGACCGCCAGGCTGTGCTCTGGGCTGGGCCATGCCCATGGCTGTGCTGCACTCTCTGCCCCAAGCAGCCCTTTCTGCCCAGGCCTCTCTGACTATGGCACAGCCTCTGGCTCCTGCTCCTGCTCAGCTCCTGAGGGTTTTACGTCTGGGCTCCCCGGTTTTGGAGAAGAGAGGACACCACTCCTACACGCCTCAGAGTGACACCATGGCCCCGCTGGGGTGAGGCCGAGTGGGACTGACACCCTCTCGGGCTATTCGGGGTGCCTGCTTGCAGCCCTGTGGTCCTGTCCTGACACACCCATCATGGCGGCGCCCGCTGCCCGCCACACCCACCATGGCGGCTCCACGCCCGTCCCCCCAAGATGGCCGCCCTGCCCGGCCAAGGCGCCCGTCACCAAGATGGCCGCCCGGGAGCGCCGCACGCAACATGGCGGCCTTCTGGGAGAGGCGTGACATCATTTCCGGCCGCGGTGGCGGAAGCGCGCGATGGGCGAGGAGATGGACGGGGGCCGCCCGGGGGTGGCGGCGACGCTGCGGGCGCTGAACGGGGCCCTGGGGCGGCCCGCCGCGCTCTGGGTGAAGGAGAGCGGCGCCCGCAACCTGCGCCACCGGGACTTCCTGGCGCCGCGGGCCGCGCTGAGCGCCGCCTTTCCCGGCGGGCAGGTAGGCCGCGGCGGCGTGGGCAGGGCTGGCTCGGGAGCGGGATTTGCGGGAGCGGTTTGACGGGGCCGGGGCTGGAGCCGTCCTGTGCCCGTGCAGCCCGGACCGCTCCTCGCCCTCCGCCCGCAGGTGCCCCCCGAGGCCGTGTCGGCGGTGCCGTCGCTGCGGGGCCCGGCGGTGCTGCCGCTGCGGGTCTGCCGGCAGACGGCGGCGGGGCTGGCGGTGCAGGTGCACCGGCCCGAGGCCTTCCAGCGCCTTCTGGGGGCTCTGCCCGGCCCGGCCGCCCCCGCCGCGGGGCCGCGCACGGGCTGCGTGGTGCTGCACTGCCCGGCCCTGCGCAGCAACCCCGCGGCCCTGCGGCCCCGCCACCTCCGCTCCGTCCTGCTGGCCGACCACCTGGCCCAGCTGCTGCGCGCCCAGGGGTGAGTGCTCCGGCCCGTGCTGCTCCCGGCCCCGCCGCAGCGCCCGCCGCTCCCAGCGCCTGCCTCGCCCTCTCCCGCAGGGTCCACGTGCGCCTGGTCCCTGCCCTCAGCGAGGAGAGGAGCTGGGACGTCCTGCGGCAGCTCCGCGTCTGCTGGCCCTCCGGCTCCGGCGGCTCGGCCCTCGCTGATGCCATCTCGGCCCTGAAGGCAGCGCTGGGCCGGTGCCCCTGTGCCGCAGCCTGTGAGCCGGGGCCAGGCACAGCCGAGGGTGTCATCTCTAAGGTGCACCTGAAGAGCTTCGTGGAGCAGCAGGGCTTGTTGGGCTATGACCCCAATCTAGATGTGCTTCTCGGTGAGCCTCACATGTACAGCAGCTCAGGTGTGGCAGTGGGGGTGGAATGGGTGCAAATAGACCTGTTTCCTTTCAGCTGTTTTTAACAAAAATAAGGTGGGGTGGTGGACACAAATGTTCTCCTTCAGTCTGGTTTGAGCCTGGGGCAGATCTGATGCTGGGGGGTGGAGAATGCCGTGTCCCACTGTGTGTCCTTCCTTCTTTCAGTGACAGAGAGGACACTGCGGTCCTTGGCTGAGCTGCAGGAAGCTGTTCTGCAGTGTCCAGTGAGTGACCCCACAGCACTGCCCACCTCTCTCCTCCCAAGTGTCCCTTCCTTCTGGCAGGTAATGGGATTGAGCTCCCTGTTGTGCTCTCCTGCAGGCCAAAGGCCAGAGCAGTTGCTGCAGCATCGTGCATGTGGTGAACTGTGAGGAGGAATTCCAGCAGCAGCAGCTGGATGTGCTCTGGAGGATTTTGGATCCGGGAGCCCACACAGCTTTGCAGGTGAGCAAGAGCAGCCTCTAACCCTTCTCAGTGTGGCCCCCAGCATCCATCCTTGGCTCTAGGCTTAGAACAGGGCTGGATTTCACTCCATTCCCAGCCTCAGCCTCTGTGCCTTTCAGAAACACCTTGTCTGTGGGCCAGTGAAGGTGACCAACCCCTCATCACCCATTGGGGCAGACCAGTACTTCCAGTAAGTTGCTGTGCAGGGCACCTGCTGCTTTCTCTGCTGCTAAGGCTCCCTGTGGGCCAGCTCAGCCCACAGCAGGTGGCTCTGTCTGTGTTTGTCCCAGGCTCCGGAAGCACCAGATGTATGAGGCCTCCGTGATCAAGTATGGGGAGCTTGCACAAGGTGACAGCTGGGCTCCATGGGGATGCTGCTCCATCCCATCTTCATTGCTCCCATGAGTCCACAGCTGGGGGGGCTGCACCTGCAGGGTGCTCCTTCTCCCCTCCAGGACTGAGCCAGGTGTTGCCCTCGCTTTGGGAAGGCATGTGAACATCCAGGGCACTGGCACAGAGCAACTCCTGATGGGAGCCAGGGCTGGTGCCGTGGTGGTCCTCAACCAGGGGTGTCCTGCCTGGGTGCTGGTGGTATCAGTACATGGGAATGGAGCAAGCTGTGCATGATGGCACCTACATTCTCCACAGATGAGGCCTGGACAGAGGTGATTGATACCCTGACAGTGGCTGCCATCAGGTTTGAGATGCTGAGCACTGCTCACCGGAGTCAGGTAGGACAGTGGCTTGCATGGGGCCAGGGCTGGCAGGCTGTGGGAAGAGTAGATCTGTGCTGAGCAGCCTGGACTGTGGCTTCTCCCTGCCCTCAGATCACCCTGGACCTGGAGAACAACAGCATCTCCACGAAGGGAACAAAGAGTGGTGCCTTTGTGATGTACAACTGTGCCCGGCTGGCCACGCTCTTCAGCACCTTCCAGCGGGCTGTGGAGCAGGGTGAGCATCAGCCCCAGCACCTCCTCTGACAGCCACTGCTGGAGCCACAGGGGCTTCTTTGGGCACAGCAGTCTCCCTGCTTTCCAGGCACATACCCACCTCTGCCACCAGTGTCTGAACTGAACTTCTCCTGCCTCCGAGAAGAGGTGAGTGCTGAGACGAGGAATGGGGGATCTGTGCACCCTTGGCTCTGGGGATGGATGCTATGGCCCAGGAGAATCTGACACTTACACATGTCATCCCTTCACAGGGTGAATGGCTCCTGCTCTTCAACTATCTCCTGCCCTTCCCTGAAGTCCTGCAGCAGGCAGCACAGCTGCCCCCACCCTCCAAGGGGATCCGGATCACTGCCAGCACAGAGACAGTAAGTGCCACGTGCCACAGCACCCATGGATGCTGCTCCAGCAGGCCCAGCCCAGGGCAAAGCTTCAGGCCAGCAGGTGCTGCCCATCAGTGAGCAACACAGGGACAGTGCTGAGAGAATAGATGGCCGTGCCCCTGGGGCAGTTCCTGCTTTGCTTGGGGTGGGTGAGGGCCCAAGACCAGCCCGAATTCACTGTGCCATGAGAATGTCTCTGCCTTGTAGGTGTGCAAGTTCCTCATCCAGCTCAGCATGGATTTCAGCTCCTACTACAACCGGGTGCACATCCTGGGGGTGAGTTAGGTGTGCCAGCCTCAGCCTTGTGCCCCTGCAGTCTTTGGGGCTGCACTGCTCCTGGGGGGCAGCCATGTGGGGAATGGTGCCAGGAGTGTGATGGCCCCCTGTCCCATCCTCCAGGGGAGCAGAGGCAGCAGTGCCTGCAGGGCCAGCCTGCCAAGGGGCAGTTTGGCCACCAGTCCAAGCTACCTTTCTGCCTGCAGGAGCCGTTCCCTCATCTCTTTGACCAGATGTTTGCTCGCCTCCAGCTGCTGGGAGCAGTGAGAGATGTGTTCCACAGCGCCCTGGCAACCCTGCACCTCCCTCCCCTCAGCCAGATCTGAGCCACCCCTGAAGAGCTGGACCATGGTGGGACAGTCACCTACACACCACACCTTGGGGGGAGAACAGGGCACACTGTCCTGGCAGGGCAAGGGCTGCTCCAGTGGCAGGCAAGGCACAGTTCAGCCCCACGGAGGCATTTCCCTTCCCATGGTGTTTGGGGATTGGTCTGTGCTCTCTGCAGCTGTGCCCAGTGTGGGACATGGATGCCCCTCCACATCCACACCAGCAGAAGGGAAAAGGGCTCCCATGCCACCCCAGAAAGATGGGCTGGGACTACTGGGGAGGTGGCAGCAGGGACCAGTCACCACAAAGACAGACAAATGCCAACTTCACTTCCCTCAAAACTTTATTGAAAGGTGCTCCGTGCTGGCAGGGAGCTCCTGAGGCTCCTGGCTCCTGTTGGGCTCTGAGCCAGGCCCCAGTATTGGGGTCCAATACACTTGTTGCTGGACAACCCCTCTATGTGTCTGACCTCAGGGTTGTTTGTCTTTCCTTCCTTTCTTTGGTCTGACTGTCCTGGATTCTGCTGCTAGGTAGGAAAAACCCACTTGGCCTGCAGGGGGTGGTAATTGTGGGCAGCCCAGCCACCCCTGATGCCACAAGGGTGCTGCTGTGGAGGATCAGTGTCCCTGTGGATTTCAGCTCTGCAGGGTCAAGACTGTCACACAGGGCTCTGTCTGTGGACACGCAAGGCTGCAGCCCACCATGTGTCACACCAGTACCCGACCCTTCCTGGCCTCCTGCTGCTCTCAAGCTCCCAGGGCCGGGCCATATCCTCAGTGCCCTCCCAAGCAATGTTCCTCTCTGAGACCAAGACTGGAAAGCTGACATTGGTCCTTCACACCTTGCAGAGAAGAGCTGCTCTTGGGCAGCAGGGGCTAACAGCCCCACTTCCTTACTGCATGGGGAAGCCCTAGGGCTTGTCTGGAGGGATCACATCTGCCTTCTCAGAGACCACTGGCCTGAAGCACGACAACCATGGCATGTGCCTGAAGGAGCCAAGTATGCCTGTCCCCTCAGGGCAAGACGCACAAGTGTGCAGGCTGGAGGCAGGGACCACAGTGATGGGCAAAGCCCAAGTGCAGGGTGCCCTCTGAATGCAGGCAGGGATCTGGGTGTGTCACACACCTGCCTCATTCCTGAGGAGCCTCTTGTGGAGGAGGTTTGGAGCAGGCTGTGCCACACAGCATCTCCAGGCCCTGCCCACAGAGCACGCAGTAGTAGCGCAGCTCACCCCCAGCCTCCTCCACCTCCCAGCAGTCGAGCTCAGCTAGGTCAGGCACGTGGAAGAAGGTGGTGCTGAGGGGCAGCAGCTCTCCTGGGCAGCGGTTCCACAGCGTCAGGCGCTGGTCCACTGAGGCCGAGAGCAGCAGGTCTGGCCGCAGCACGCGGATCCCCGTCACGTGGGCAGCGTGGGCACAGGGCCTGCACACCCGCTCCAGGAGCCGCAGGCAGGTCCCTGCCGTGCCCTCAGCCCTGCCCAGGGCTACCTCCAGCAGGCAGACGTGGATGGAGCCATCGTCGCTGCCGCTGGCCACCAGGTACCGTCCCTCGGGCGTCTCTCGGACGTGGAGGCTGTTGACGCCGCAGCTGTGCGCCATGACCGTGACCAGCGGGGCCGCCAGGGCTGGGAAAACAGGCTGGGTCAGGAGAGCAGTGCTCACCTTGGCAGAGGGAGCACAAGAGCTGCTGGGCAGCAGCACTCACCCAAGGGCTGCATCTCTCCCTCTGCCTGGTGCAGGGCGTCTGCTGCATCCGTGATGGGGCCGGTGATGTCCCAGAAGGCAACGCTGCCATCAGTGGCTGCGCTGCACAGGAGGTGCCTCCTGGAATGGGGGGTGTAGAGGGAGTCTCTGGCTGCAGCCCTGGGGGTCCCCACTGAGATCCGTGGAAGTGGCAGAGCAGCCCCCAGGGATTAACTTCTCCCTTCCCTCTGCCTGCTGAGCTGCCAGCACTCTGCAAGGACAGACATTTCTCCCCAGAGCCCATCACTTGCAGCCCAGCATTCAGGGCTCACCTCTCTCCTCCTGCCCCTGTGTGCAGGAATGCTTCCACCTTCAGCACACAGCGCTGGTGGTGAAATGACTCTGCCACCAGCACCAACTTCCGAGCAGCCTCCAGCAGCCCAAAGATCCTGTAATGGAGCAGAGGCCAGTTGGCTGTGGGAGAGTAGGAGCTTCTGGCTCCACTGCCCCATTTCCCACCATGCCCTGTCTTATGGCCAGCTCAGAGCAGGCCACATCCCATGGCAGTAGCCTGATTTGAGCCTGCTCTGCTGCCATCACCAGCTCCATTCTCCCTGCCAAGCCCCATGATGGCTTCTCACCGGACTGATCCATCGCTGCAGGCAGCAGCCAGGAATTTCCATGGTGTTGGCAGCTGCTTGGTGCTCGTCCCAGGCACAACTGACAGGGACATGTACCTGCAGCAAAGACACAACATTCACCAACACCTCTGTGGCCCCATGGAGGTGGGTGGCCCAGGAGAGCAGCCCTGAGCCTTTCCCTAACACCAAAAGCCCCTTGAGGCCCACAGCGCACTGTACACCAGGAATCACACACGAAGCCACGTTGGTTCTGTCTGCCTCAGCTGAACCTGCAGCTGCACAGAGCAGGTATTCCAGTGGAGGCCCATGCAGCTCCCAACACCCTCCCACACTGTGATCACTACTAATCCTGCCTTGGGCAGTCCCTGATCATCACCTCGTCTCTGGGTCCATCTTGACAAGCTTGTGCCTGTTCTTCTTCTTCTCCCAGTGCTTGTCCAGCCGGTGGGAGGCCACGTGCATGACCTGGCAGGCCACAGCACTCTGAGCCGCCGTGTCCCCGGTGCACAGCAGCCGGTAGCACTCGATCTGTGCACGGCCACCAGCAGAGAAGAGCAGGGCAGACAAGCCCTCATCACCAAGGCCCTCATCTCCAGGTCCCATGGCGAATGCCAACGTCCTCACACTGGAAATGTGGTCACTGAGGCGGGCAAGGGGCACAGCTGCCCGAGAGTTCTCACTGAGCACCAGGACACAGGTCGTGGTGTCCTCACTGCCGGTGACAAACACGTTAATGGTGGCACGGCCGGGCACCTGCAGGGCCCCCAGGCGCCGCACGCAGGTGATCTCCCGCCCGTGCAGGGATTCCAGCAGCACCTGCTGCTCGCAGGGCTCGGCCTCACGGTGGTACAGCATCACATCCCCAGACTTGATAAAGGCGAACACCTCGGCCGAGGGGCTGCTGCAGTAGCTCCAGGAGCGGTGCCCGCCCCCGCAGGGGATGCAGTGCATGTTCTCGCCGGTCCTGCTGCTCCACACCACGAAGTTGTCAGCGTGAAAGCCCAGCACAAGCAGGTCCCCATCCGAGGTGAAGTGCAGCTCCTCAATCCATTGCAGCCCTTTGCAGGGCCTGTGCTTCTGCAGGACCTCCAGCTGCTGGTCCCGCAGGCGGAGCTGGCGGTAGACACCATCCCGGCCCGTGCTGTAAATGTAGCCCTTGTGGATGGTCACCGAGGTAACTCCTGTCTTCCCATGGAGTCCAAAGAGCACTGACAGTGGGGACTCAAGAGGAAGAGCCTCTTTGTGCAAAAAGCAAGAGGGCTCCAGCTCATTGCTGGAGTCCTCAACAACGGGGTCAGTGCCACCATTGACAATGCTGGTGCTTTCTGCAGCCCACCCCGAGGAGCTGCTGCAAGGAAAGAGGAGGAGGGAGCCCCGGCGGTCGCCACAGACCAGGAGCCCTTCCTGGGGCAAGAAGGCGGCACAGGTGTGCCAGCGCTGCTTGCAGGGGGGCAGCAGGTACCGACCCATGAGCCGCACCCAGGGAGCCTGCCCGGGGCGGTGGGTGACGTCCAGCCAGAGCACCTCCCCGTCGGGACCAGAGGCCAGAAGAGCAGCAGCGGTGTCGGGGAGCAGCCCGGGACGGAGAGCCCAGCTCAGCCCGTGCACGGCCCCCTCGAACAGCGTGAGCTCGGTGGCGTCCCCGGGGCGGCTCAAGGCGAAAAGGAGGAGGCGCCCGTCGCCGCCGGCCACGGCGCAGAGCGTCTCGTCCCATCCGTGCAGCGGGGCGGCCGCCAGCAAGGCGCGGGGCCCGCTGGCACCGGGGTGCAGCACCGGCGTCCAGCAACCCTGAGCCACCTCGAATGCCGCCAGCCCGCCCGCCTCGTCCAGCACCAGCACCCGCTGCGGCCCCACCAGCAGCACGGCCCGCGGCCGCTCCCGGGCCCCCAGCGCTGCAACGGCAGGGATCGCCGCTGTAGCCTCCCGCCGGGGCAGCCAGAGCCGGACGCCGCCGTCGTCGCCGCCCGTGGCCAGGCGGCCGCCGGCGGGGCGCAGGGCCAGGGCGCGCAGGGCCCCGCGGTGTCCGCGCCGCGCCCGCCGCACGGTGCCGCCGCCGCCCCACTCCAGGCAGGCGCCGTCCTCCCCGGCGCTGACCGGGAGCGGCCCCCGCAGCACCACGGCGGCCACTCGCGCCCCGTGCCCGTAGCACACCAGCAGGCAGGTGCCGGCCCCGTCCCCGCCGCCCAACTCGCCCACGGCCCACAGCCGCACGCTGCGGTCTTCGGAGGCGGAGGCGAGCAGTCCCCGCGACGCCGCGTAGCAGAGCGCCAGCACCGCGCCCCGGTGCCCGCACAGCTGACGGTGCGGGGCCGCGGCCGCCGCCGCCCGCCACACCACCACGTTCCCCATCGCCGTGCCGGCCGCCAGCGCCAGCCGCCCCCAGCTCATCCCCGCCAGCACGGCGCAGCGCAGCGCCCCGGCCCCGCCACAGCTCGCCTGCCGCAGCCAGCGCCCGCCGCCCCACCACTCGTAGAGCGCCACGGTCCCGCCGCCCAGCGCCAGCGCCAGCCGCCCGCCCGCCGCCCACCGCGCCTCCCACACCCGCGCCCGGAGCTCGCGCGCGGCCCCGCCACCGCACGCCGCCAGCAGCGGCCCAGCGCCCGCTCCGCCGCGCCGCACCGCCAGCACCGCCAGCCAGCGCCCGCCGAACACCGCTACTCGCGCCGCCGGCCCGGGTCCCGGCTCGGTCCGCAGCCCCTGCACGCTGGCCTCACGCAGCACGCTCCGCCGGCCCGCCGCCGCCGCCGGCCCGCCGCCGCTCAGCCGAAACGCCACCACCTCCGGGCCTGTACCTGCGGGACACCGCGTCAGCCGCTGCCGCTGGCCCCGCCGCCCGCCCCGGTCCGGTCCCGGCGCTCACCCGCCAGCAGCACATCCCCCGCGAACTCCAGCGCGGTCACCGGGGCCACCAGAGCTACCGACTCCATCTTGCCCCCACCAACCCCAACCCCGCCCCCTCAGCGCTCATTGGCCGAGTCCCACGTGGCCCCGCCCCGCCCCCGCCCATTGGCCGGTCCCGCCGCCCCGCCCCGAGCACGCGGAGGCACCGCCCGTGTCTCTCACGCTTTATTGGCGCGCGACGCGGCCCCGCCGCGCACTCGGCCCCGGCCCCGCCCCCCCGCGCTGCGCGGGAAAAGGGCGCGCGCGGCATGGCCGGCGCTACAGCTCCAGGTGCACCCCGCTGTAGGCCTTGTCCACTGTCCACTCCCCCGGGGCTCCGGCCCCGCGCCCCGCATCGGACCCCGCTAAGCGCTCCATCTCCTGCTGGAACTGCTGCTGCCGCCGGCGGTTGGGGTCCACGTTGATCCAGTTGTTGGCAATCCACTTGGTGCCTTGGGTGACCAGGCAGCCCCCGTGCAGAGCGAAGTCGTCCAGCTCCCCCACCCAGCCTGCGGAGCAGAGCCCCGTTAAACGGTGGCACAAGAAGGCAGACACAGCTGGGACCACACAGGAACACACGGCCAGCAAACACCGATGCTGTCTCTCCTGCCTGCACTACCTGCTTGGATTTGAGCTCAGATACATCTTCCAGCAGTTACTTTCCCTTGCACCCCTCCATCTTAGCGCCACCTCACCCTAGCGCCTACAAGGAGTTCATCAGGGCAAGCTCCCTGAGTGCAAAATGCCCGCTGCCTCCATCTCTCCACTCAGCACAAGTAGCTCTCACAATCCAGATCACAGCCTGTCCTTCTCAGCTCTCTTGGAAAAAGGAAGGCTGGCACAGAAGAGATGGGTTCTGCCACTAAAAAGCCTGAGGAAGCCAGAGGCTTGCAGCTGTTTTAGAGATTGCATTTCAGCAGTCTTAAATGATCTGTTTACAATGATCCTATCGTTTTTCTGTGGCAGACTTACATCAGCAGCCACTTTCCATTTAGGAACAAATTGCTCATAAAAACACAACAGGGCTCTTCTAGTAGGAGAGCGACAATTCTTGCTATTATCACCCAACAGGCCAAACACTGGTCTTGTGACCTCCTCTGTGGATTTTCTAGAGATGGAAACATGGCCTGCTCTCAGGGGACCTGGGACATTACACTCCTTCCTCCAACCAAAGCTCAAAGTCTGCCATGGAAACCTTCTGGTGCCAAACTCACCAGCAGCCCTAAAGATTCATGTTCATTCCCAGCGTGTCAGGGAAAACCGCACTGTGCTTCGTGACAAAAACAGCCCAAGGACACATTGTGGGGCTGTGGCTGAGCTACAAAGCAGGCACTGGCCTCAAGCGTGGCATGGGGTGGCCCATGTGTCCTCATGCTGCAGAGCTGATGGTCGTGCCTTTGTCTACCTCCCCTCCCCATCCCTTTGGGCAACACCACATCAGTGACACATTTTGAATTGCAGACCAAGTTCCAGCAGGAGTTTCAGCTTGCACAGTGGGATGGAAGGCAGCTGGTGATGGCGAGTGCAGCCAAGGTCTTTGTTTGCTAGCTAGTCCTGTCCCCCAAAGACATCAGGAGCCACTGACCTACTGCCTGTAAACAAAGGCCTTTCAGAGTCAGGAAGCTCCTACTCAGCTGTTGACAAAAAGACTCTACAGTTCCCACTAGCAGGCAGCTACCACCCTTTTTCTGGCTGCTCTTTGAGCTCCCAGCTGCAGCAAGATGATGGCTGTCACCTACTGCAATCCCACCCCTCCCAGGACCCCAGTTTTAAGTGAGCCTGTACCTTCTCCATCTGACAGGTAGTTGTACCAGAAGACAGCGGTGCCTTGCTGAGGTTTCACTCGCAAATTGCCCTTGTCACAGTTTTTCCGAGTATCTCGCAGGTCAATGTCGTTCTGGATCAAGGACTGGGCAGAAACCACAGGGAAGATGTCACAAACAGGGCTGGAACAAGGCACACGCACTGGGATACCCCTGCCCCTCACTCCTGTCTGAGTGTTCCACAGGATAGCTTAAGGTTGATGCAGGAGCTTTCATAACCCACCTGGAGCAGCCAGTTTCAGGCCCCAGGAAGTTCATAACCCGTTTCTGAGCAGCTGCCATTTCTTAACACTTTACCTGACACCTCACACCTCTGAGGAGGGAGAGCTGAGCTGTCAAAGCTCTGTGCCTCCTCCCCTGTCCTCAGAGGAAGAAGACTGTAAGTGGAACATGGTCTCCCCAATGCTCTAGCTGCAAATGCTAATGCACACCAACCTAACACACCAGACCCCTTCTGCAGCCACAATGAATAAAGACATTCCAAGAGGGACTCAGAATCCCCAGGGGTAACACATAGGGAGGTTCATTTACCATCTCTTCGTACGTCCTGTTATCAGCAATAGGAAAGACTGTTTCACCTCCCCCAGTCACATTGTTCAGGTAGAAGAGCACGGTCACATACCTGCAAGACAGAGACTGTCAGGAGACACACCTGGAGCAGGAGGAGATGCACAGGGGCTCCCCATGCCAAGCTGCTCCACCATAAATAAAGTGGCTCCTCCAAGACATGACACTGCACATGATTTACACCATCAGCTTTTCTCCAAGAGTAACACAAGGACAACAAAGAAAACCCCTGCCCAGAGTAATGAGTGTGCTTGTAGGCTCTGCCGGGGCAGGACCACCCACTCCACCTTCCTTGCATGGACCCAGGTGGGATTTGCCCCCATCCCCTTTAAAACCCCTTCATGCCCGTGATGTCCTGAGCTGGTTTGTGAGCCCACAACCCGAGCACTGAGTCCCAGGCGAGATGAGGTGAGGTGAAATGGCTCTTCACAGCCCTTGTCTAACGTGCTCAGGGCAGAGCTTACCGGCAGGAGGTCTCAAAGGGAGCGCTTTCATTGGCAACAAGCTTGGTGTGGCTGCAGGCAGTCTCGGGGAACACGGGGCCGCTGTCCATGTGGGCGTGGTAGTGCCCTCCCTGGTCGTAGCGCACAACCTGCAGGGGCTCGCTGTGCTCCACGATCTCGGGGGGCAAGCGAGTGAGGCGCATCACCCTGGGGGACAGCAGAGCTGCTGAGTGCAAAGCCACCATCACCTCATCAGCCACTACTCCCAAGCAGTGAATAAACCCCGAGAAAGAGAACCCCCTTCCCAAAAGACCGGAGAGACGGATGGGCTGCAGCGAGCATGCCAAGAGACAGCCAGGTCCTTACTCATCTGTTGGACCATCAGCATCGGCTCAGAAAACCCTCATCAAGGTTAATAAAAAACCAAAACAAAACTGAAGGCAGCATCTCTAGCAGGACTGCTCTCAGGAAGACTTTGCTTGCTCAGCAAGATCCCTTCTGTGCATGTCCCTGGAGCCTTCATGTGCCATCTCATCACTTCTCTGGACTCCTGCACACCACCTACACACCTCAGGGACAGTTAGCAAAGCACAGGACCCCTGCTGAGAGTGAACCAGAGACTAGCTCTAGGAACAGTCTTGTCACCTAACTCACCTTTCCCTGTTGCCTTTGCAGCAGCCTCCCCCAGGGCAGAGGGGCACTGGAAGTGATCAAGGAGACCGGAGCCCTCCTGCTCTGGGATTTTTCCACTGCTACATCTGAGATCATCCCCAAGGCAAGCAGGTACGTCTTGAGACCTGCCAAAGAACACTCAGAGCTCTGAGAATCCGGACTGGTGAAGCCCTTGGGGCAGGTGCAAGGACAATGTGGCACCTGGGCAGGGTGGCAAAGCCCCTGCAGGCGCTGCCTGGTCCCAGGAGGACCAAGAGCCTCCTTCAGTGCTGTGTCTTCACATCCTCCTGACAGTGGCCAACTGCAGAGCGTGCGAGCAGAATGCCGATGCCTGTGTGTGCTGGCTAGCTGGCACAGGGAAGGTGACAGCCACAGTCTGCTCTAATCAAGGCAATATGTGACCCCATTTTCCCACTGGAATGCACTGAAGAAAAGGAGGGGCCAACAGCTGTTTTTCAGGCCTCAGGACAGATTTTACCCACCCACGTTCTGGGTGAGGACCAGCACCACAAGAACAAGCGAGTCTTCAGCCAATTATCTGAAACTCACTACAGCTACATGATCTGGCTTTTTGTGCTGGGCTTCAGCTCTTCCCAGTACCAAATCTGAGATGAAGGGAAAGGTAAGAGGTTCTCCCATCTGCCATGAGCTGCCCTACAATATGTGTGCTTGGAGGATTAAACTAACTTGACTAATTTAAGGTGAAGTCGTGCTTTTTAAAAAGTCAGCTCTGAACAGCAAAGACAGATTTCAGTGAAATGCATGAGTAACTAAAGCAAATGACAGTAACTGCTGGCACCCAGACAGCATTGGAACCAGGCAGTTTCTCCCAGTAAGCTCAGTTACTAATTAGAATGAATGATTTCATATACTGCCAAATCTTCCTGGTTTTATAGGGCTGTTCCCAAAAGTGAATGGAGATGCTGAAAGGCTCGATTTTTTCTTTTTCCCTTTCCACAGGACAATGCAAATTCTTCTTCTAATGAAAACCTCCTCTCTCCATTTTGTGTCTGTGTTCATTGCTCTTTATACTCCAAGGACTTTTCACACAATTAGGAAGTGTGAATATTAGCAAGTCTGCCACTGCCTCTCCCAGCACACAGGTGATGCTTGTGCCTACCCAAACCCAACCTCCCCTCAGCTCCCTGGCCCTTACCTTTGCCGAATGGCTCTCATGACCTGGTGTGCCCCCTCGCCCTGGTACAGCCAGGTGTGCTGGCTGTTGCGCACCAAGTCACTCATCTTCACTTTCTGGCTTCCCATGTACTTGTGGAAATCACGGATATTCAACTGCTTGAACTCCTCCAAACTTAGCACACCTATGGGAACACAGGAAAGGCCACCTGACTCTGGTGCAGGTAACAGTTCTTGCATCCTGTACTCGGAGAACCACCAGCTGAGGGCACTGCAGAAACTGCCTTCCTCATACAGACCCAGTCAGGGCTCAGTGTGCAGCACAGGCTGCCCCCCTCCCGCCCCTGATCATGGGCTCCAGCAGTGCTCTCGCCTGCAGCAGGGGACACAGAGCAACCTGCCAAAGTGAACTGTGCAGGGTCAGAACTGGGACAGGCAAAACACTGTTTTAAACTTTAAAAAGCTCCTGAAACCCACAAATCAATATATCAAAAGAGAGAAACAGACACTACAGTTCTGATATGCACAAGGAAGCTGTGCCACCCAATGTCTTCAGGCTTATTATTTAGGTATTTAAATCAACATGTTTAAGGGCAGAGTGGGACCTCAGACCACATTTTCTATATGATCTTGCAGGGTAATTAAGAAAAAGCCAAACCCAAAACAAGCAGTACATTCTCCTGATTTGTGTAACTGCAAAACATAAATGAGAAATGCATGACAGTATGGTCTTGCGTAAATAGAAATAACAGAAAAGCAAGAGGTACAAAGCAGTTTCTCCTGAAACAGGTATTTCTTGTTTGCACTCAGCTGGAATCAGCAAGGGGTGGACTCTTTCTCAGCTTCAGGAAAATCCTCACATTTGTTGTTTCCTCCTTTTGGAGAAGGGAAGCCTTGCACAGGTCCCTGATAGCAGCATGCAGTGCACTGCCCTGGGCTGGCCTGCACACGCCATGGGCTGGGAGAGGAGCTCACTCAGGCAGCAAACCCAGTGCTGCTGGGTGCCAGCTCTGCTCCCTGGGCACGAGCACCCCCTGGCAGGAGGAAGGACCAGCCACAAGGGTCAGCCAGGGACAGTTCCTCAGGTGCCACATCCTCAGGTCATGACCAAACGATCCATTGTCATTATTCCTAGTGTCTCTCTGTCTGCACTTCCCCTGACTCCCCACAGTCTTTGATGACGCAGTGCCACATCCAGGTTGTGACCTGGTCCCTCAGTGTCATGTACCAATCTAACAACAGAGGGAAGCAGCACTCTGGAAGCAGGGTCCTGCCAATAGCCCTTTAACAGGACCTTTCATTTGTTAATGTCCAGAATGGTGGAAAAGCCACTGAGGACTCAGTCAGACCCATGCCAAGAATGCCACCAGCCTGGAGGAGAGTTGCACAGGGTCCCCTCCGGATATTTATGCTTTCACACTGCTACTGCTTCAACTCCAAAGCAGCTCCTCGTGGGCAGCTCTCAATGCCAGGTCACTGGAAGAGACTGTGCATTCACTTAATTTGATTAGGAAATGGAGTGCTGCTTAATTGAGGCCACTCTAATTAGAGCAGCAGAGGTTAGAGTGTATGTCCGGACCAGCAGGAGCCCTTGGGAGGCCGGGGGCAGGAGGGGCAGAAGTGGCCTCATGGAATACAGAGAGGTTGCAGTGGCAGAAAGGGGGGTCAGCCCCAAAGGCTGACAGACAAGATCACCCCCAGCTCCACTTATTCCACTCTCCCCTCACAGTGACATGGGTCTCTTGGCCTGCTGTGAAGGTCTCCCTGAAAACGGGGGAGCATGCAATGTGTGTCTGAACACCTGCATCCCAGGTAACAAAAGCTCTGTATCAGAAGATCCTAAGATCCTGTTACAGCAGGGCATGAACCAAGGCAGGTCTGACAGGGGAAAGGGAGTGCAGAGTTGTGGTCTGGTCCTGCTCCAGCAAGATCCAAGCCCAGGCAGTGGGACCAGTTAGCCACTAGAGTGGTGATGCAGGAGTGCTGCAGTAAGGGGATTACCCTGCATGTACTTCCCTGAGAAGGTGTCTAGGGCAGTGCTACTTCCCTTCAAAGAATTCAGCCAGAAAAAAAGGCCTGGGCAGGGACACAGGTCTTGCTCTGCCCCATATGGCTGTGCAAGTGTCCAAGGTGCTGAGGGTGAAGGGATTGCCATGGAGCTGCTCTTACCATTCCCATCAGGATCAGCTTTGACCGCTGTGTACATCTCCCGGATGTTCTCAGGGGTCATCCACCTGCCATTTCCAAGTCGGGTATGGGTCAACACCTGAAATTCATAAATGGATCAAAAAAACCCACTGGTTTTTTGCACTCCTGAGACCCTACAGATTCCCTGTGGGAGGCCTGGTGGGACCTCTTCCACAGCACATCAGCCAGACAGGCATCAGCACATTTCTGCAGAAAGACGATTGCAGTGAGAATCATCTGGCAGCCACACACAGAGTGTTGCTGATGAGTGCTGTTATTTCCAGTTTAGGTCATGGCAAACAACTGCTGGAACTTGGTTAACCAGCCCTGGGGTGGAGAGAGCACAGCTTTCTCTTGAAAGGAAAGTAAAGCTATTGATGATAATATTGATACTGATGAGTGAATGCTTTTACTTGTTCAAGGTAAGGGCTTGGAACAAAATTCTTCCCTTCAACATGTACAGAGAGATGCAGAAGCCTGAACAGCTCTCAGCAGGCTCTGACCTTGAGAGAAAGGAGCCTTGCCCTGGGCTGGCACTGGCACAGCTCCCCATACTCCACAGCACTCATGGTGCACTGGATGGTTCAGACTCCCAGCTTCACCTGGAATGGGAGCCTGAGGAGGGACACGCTTGAACTGTCAGTACCTGCCCTGATGCATCCTGCCATACAGGGCAAGGGTGCTGAAGAGCTGGGGACAGGAGGTGTATTATTGTCCTTGGCTCATCTATAGGGGTGCCTTTGCTGGGGCTTGTGAATTCAGACAGTGAGTTCCCCACAAAGCAGCCTGCGTGACAAACTCACTTCCCAGGACACACAGCAAGAGGCAACAACCCACAGCACAGGAACATTTTATCCAGCATATTCAAATCACACATGTCCTGCCAAGGACTGTTGCTGCCTCCCAATAGCATGACAGCTGCTGCAAATTGCCCAGAAACTTCCATTCTGAAGGCCAGCACAAATTCTGAGGCATTAAAATGAAGCAAATTGTGATTGGTACATTCTGGGCTCTGGCCCCACCCAAGCAAATGAGTAACCAAGAGAGCATCTGATGAGGGGATGTGCCAGAGGGTCTCCAGAACACCTTCCCCAGTCTGCCCACACTCTACCTCTTTGAGCTGCAGCTGCCCGTCCTGATTGTGATCCAGCAGATTGAAAATGTCCATCTGGCTGATTTCAATCATTTCCATGGCTTCCTCATAGTCCTCTGTTGGTAGAATCTGGCTCTTCTGTAGTCCCTTCAGCTTTGCCAGATGGACAATGAGCTTGCACTCCTCCTCTGTCAGGAAGTCAGGGATTTCTGCAGCAAAAGTGTGAGCAGGAACAGAGACTGAGGAACTGTTACAGTGGGACACCATGCTGGTAGCAGGACTCTCAGGAAAAAAAAATCAAAATAGGTAGGGGGAAAATTTAGGAACTAAGTTTGGGACTTTTAAAAACATCCACCCTTCTACCAAAAGGGCTCTCAAAGAGCATACACCACACACCTGAGCTGCTGGAGGCAGGTATTTTTATAGCAGCAGTTCCTAAATGCTTGGATCCTGGGGTCAAGCCCTTAAACTCTCTCACAGATACCACAATGGACAAAGGAGTGAACAAACACGTGCATATCTCTGCATATTACCATTTCAAAGGTGCCATGTGGATCACAGTCTGGGAACTGCTGCTTTACAGGAAGGGAGGCCAAAAATCATTACAGTGGGCAGTGGTGATGGCCAGGGTTTCAGACTTCCTTGCTCTCATGTGGAGAGGAAGGCACTTTGCACAAAACCAAATCCCTTCCAGGGGAACATGGCACAGTGCTCTATTATACAACTCAAACAGAAAGGGGAAAAATTCTAACTTACTCCCACTCATTCTCTTGATTCTCCCACTAAAAATGGTCTTCAAATGCAATGTTAAAGAGGAAAATACTGAATGTGGATGATGCCAAACTCCATACCCAGGTATCTCCAGCTTTCCTTTGCAGCACAAACCCAGCAGCAATCAGGAAAGTCCACATTCCCAAGCAAATTAAAGTGCAGAAAAATCCACTGATGGCCATGAGGCTAGGAGACTTCCAGCTGCATGGTAGACTGGGCATGCACTTGGACAGCACTGGCAAGGTCCCATTCCAGAGCACAGTTACACTGTGGCCCAGGGAGGATCCTCCTGGCTGGTGTCTGTCACAGCTATGGTGACCTTGGTATGAGCTGCTGAGACTTTTGAAAAGGGAAAGGAAAACCACCAATGCAGGACAGGTGAAGTGCTCCTAGACCCAAGGTCCTGCTCTCCAAATTGCAGCTCCCTAGAGCTCCTTCAGGTATGTGCCAAGGACACGTTATAGATCAGCTACAGCAGCAGTCCTCAAATGGAGGGGAAAATTAATTACTTTCATGACCTGAAATCAACCCTATCGGCTCAAGCTGTCAATAAGCAGTTGGCTTCCTGCTAAGCACACACCAGAACCAGCCCTGTAGAAAATGAGCTGTTCCTGGGAAGCCCCAGGAACACAATGCAGCCAGCTGTATCCATAACACACTCCAAGGAAACAATTTCTGCCACAGGCAGCACAGGGTCCTTGTGCCAGAGGATGCTTCAGAGCTGGAGCTTCTTCTGACCAGTTTGAACCTCATGGCACAGCACCAGGTCCGCATGAACCATGTGCACTGGCAACCAACACCCCCAGTATTTCAGGTTCCCCAAACTGGGCTACAATAATGATGGCTGATGGAACATTAATTACATGCTGGAGGAAGGACAATTCCATTCTTCAGCGGCAGTAAGGGGATTTCAGAATGAAGCAGGAATTCTGTTAACTGGAAAGTGTGTGGTCATGCAGGTTGCAAGGTGAGGGGGTTTCCAGCTGAGTGCTCCCAAATCTGTCTGCAAACAACTTGGCCCCACAGCTGCAAATTAGTTCCTCTCTGCCCCCAGCTCTCTCAAACAGTTAACTTGTGGCTGTGAGACCATCCTATCTCCCTGCCTGCTCAACAATAGATCCAGCTAAACAAATGCCTCCTAATTGACTTTAAGCAACACTTGATTGCTTTTACAAAAAACAAAAGAGAGGAAAACATTACGGTTTATGAAATAATGACTAATCCTGGAGCAAGAGAAAGGGGATGGGTTGGAGCACTGGTGTCAAACAGAGATTCAATCTTGGCTGAAAGAGCCCCAAGACACATGGGCCAAGTCATTCACCCCTCCCCAACTGCCCTCATTTCCACACCTGCTGATCTAAGCCAAACCCCTGCTAAAATACAAACAATCGGGGCCTCTGGCAAATGAAAATTGGAGCATTGTCTTCCCCATGAGGGCTCTGAAAGGGCCGCACTTAATGAGGATGGATTGACAAAGAGGTGGCTGGTAGGCTATAAAAGGCATTCCACAGGCAGGAGCAGCTCAGTGCGGGGTGTGCTGCTGGTTCACTTGCTCCAAGCATGGTCAGGTCCCTTGGCAGGCACCCCTGGAGCTGGGGTGGCCCGTGGCTGCTGGGTCTCCTGGCCCGCCTGCTGCTCTGGGGCTCTCCAGGTGCCCGGGGGAGCTACCTGAGGAGATCCTCCAGCTGCATGCCCATCCCTCAGAGCATGGCCCTCTGCTACGACATCGGCTACTCCGACATGAGGATCCCCAACCTGCTGGAGCATGAGACCATGACAGAAGTCATCCAGCAGTCTTCCAGCTGGCTGCCCCTGCTAGCCAGGGAGTGCCACCCAGACGCTAGGATTTTCCTCTGCTCCCTCTTTGCACCCATCTGTTTGGACAGGTAAGATGCTTTTATGAGTTATTTCAGTGTAACACTTAATTCCCTGCAGGAGCACGACTCCGTGTGCCTCCCGAGAGAAAATGCATTCGATGTGATCTGTGCAGTCCCCACCAAGCAGTGCTGCTGCTCTCAGCAAGGGACAATTGGATTACTCAGCAGGGATCATCCCTCTGAAAGCAAAACATGAGCACTTCACATCACAGGAGCAGAAATATGTTCCCTCCTTGGGTTCTGCTCTCTCACCCCAGGCACTACTGCCACATGCCCTGGCCAGCCTCTCATACACCGCAGTGGCTGCTGGCACACACCAGCTCCACCTCCCACCTCCTGTGCAGCCCCTCACCCCAGCTCCTGCCCTGAACATATGGTTCTCAGTTTCCCAACAGTTCCAGCAGCAGAAAGAAATCCCCAGTTTTGAGGTACAGCTCTCAAAGTACAGAGCTGTAAGGAAATTTGGTGTTTAATCAGGTGCCTGTAAAGATAAGCAGTCTTTGCACAACTAGAGAAGACCCATAAGGTGAAAGGCTTCTGGCAGCTTGCCCTATCCCTCTTGTCCTCAAAAATTCTTTGCTTGCTTCCTAGTCATGAATGTTCAAAAAAAAGTCAAAGATCCCCAAACTGCCTGCTAACCCTTCTCACAGCCCTGTGCAGCAGCAGCGGTGTTAGGGCTCGACCCTCAGCCCCCGGGCAGGCACACGGAGGCGCTGAATGCCCATCCCCTCCTCAGGCTCATCCGAATGCCCACCCCTCCCCAGGCTCATCCGAATGCCCATCCCCTCCCCAGGCTCATCTTCCCCTGCCGCAGCCTCTGCGAGGCCGTCAAGAGAAGCTGCGCGCCCGTCATGGCTTGTTACGGCTACCCCTGGCCCGAAATCCTCAACTGCAACAAGTTCCCTGCAGACCATGAGCTGTGCATTGCAGCAGTCTCCATGGATGAAAATTCCTCAAGCAGGAGAAGTAAGAGGTTTTTTGCTTCATGTATTTTCCCATATATAACACTGAAAGCTCAAAAGGATGATCCTATGACTTGTTTCTATTCTGCATACTTGTTTCTATTCTGCATATTTCTGGTTTTAAGCTGTATTAAAAAAAAATACAAATTCTAGTTTTGTTCTCTCTGGGAACCGTGTATAGAAAATTAGCATAACATTGGCTGTGGCTTGTTCCTCTCTCTGCTCTATTCATTATCTCCCTGGGTGCCATCAGACCCCGCAGGGTTTGGGGCAGGGGGGAGGAAAGGCTGCAAAGCCTCCGGCCCAGGCACAGTGGGAGAGCTCATGGAGTGCAGACTCCCAGCAGTGAGCGAGATGTGCTTCCAGTGCAGCTATGGAGCTGCAGCCCAGATCTTTCAGCTGTGTCTAGGGCTTAAAAGCATGCAAAAAGAAATGTTTTGTAAGCCTTCTCTCTAAACATTGGAAACACCATGAAGGGACATGAGCCTCTGCAGACATGAGTTACACTGGAAAAAAGTCTGTCTGAAGGACTCAATTAACACCCAGATCCTGATGAACACTGGGGGAGATTCAAGAGCAGTTAAGGGGAGAACAGACATTTCAACATCATTTCAGCATCACTGGATGGAGTCTGGCCATACCACTGGTTTTGCTGTTTCATCCAAATTAGGAGATCTTCATTACGCATTTTCACTGCTGCTTTAACATGCAGCAACACACACAAGCCTGAACAAAGCACTGACAAGCAGTGTTTGCCTTCACAGGAAGGAGAGTCTAACATTTCCCACCTTGCCTGTCTGAGGTACCTCTCCAGGGCCTGGGTAGCTCAGGAAGAACCATCACTAAGAAACAGCAAGCCACCACTTGCAGATCCCAAAATTTCATTGTGCCTTTTCCAGTGAAGCTTGACAAGGGTGTTATAACCTCATTTGTGTTGCAGCAGTGCCCCGAGCCAGCTGCCAGGACTGTGAGCTTGAGGAGGCCAGCACTGCCAGGGAGATCCTGGAAAGCCTCTGTGCAAATGATTTTGGTGAGTACACTCCTTTTTCTCTCAACTGCCACCACTCCCTCCAGCAGCCAAGCAGTGCCATGGACAGAAAATAGCTTTGCCATAACATAGTGACTTGGAGAAACTGCAACTTTTACAGCAGATCCCAGGGATTTTCAGTTTCCACCTTACCTGTGAGGCACCAGGAGGACCCAGCTCCTGGCAGCACTGAAAGTGAAGATCTGATTTATTTCTGTGGGCTCTGGTTTGGTTTTGGTCTGTGAGTGCTAAAAACAAGCAGTACTCTGGTTTTCCCTTGCAGACAAACATTTCAATCAATGCCTGTAAGAATCTTTAGCAAATTCCATGCCAGCTATTTCAAACTTTAATAGTGTTGTTCTAGCATTGTGACTCTCCCGCTCCTAGTGCAAGCAAGCAGCAGCACTGGTGCTGCTCAATCACATGGCAGGAAGTTTTCAAGATACTGTCCTGAATTCAGGCACACATACAGAAAAATAAAGATATTTTTCAATAAAAAAAGGTTACAAATCCTGAGCAGCTGTCAGTCATGTAACTTCTGAAATCCCTGCTCAGAGAAAAGTCAAGTAATTTGCACAAGACCAGGACTGATGCATCTGCTTGCTTGTGCCCATGATTCCTTCAGGGTTTCTGCAGTGGTACTGATACACCTTTGCCACTCTTAGAAGGGAAATGGATTGAGAAGGAGAAGGAGGCCTTTTCTCCCAAGTAACAAGAGGAAATTGCTTCAAGTTGTAATGGAGAGGTTCAGATTGGGTAATAGGAAAAATTTCTTCACCAAACGAATTATCAAGCACTGGAACAGGCTGCCCAGGGAAGGGCTTGAGTCACCAGCCCTGAAGGTATTTGAAAGACATGTGGTTGTGGCACTTGAGGACATGGTTTAGTGGTGAACTGGGCAGTGCTGGGTCAGTGGTTGAACTTGATCTTTGAGGTACTTTCCAACCTAAATAATTCTGTGATTCTAAGAACAGTGTTCAGTACTGGAAACTAACCTCAAATGAGAACTTTCAGAAGTTCACTGCGATTGGAAAAGCTTGGACAGATACTTCCCCACATTACAGAGACAGCAGAGAAGCCTTGGGTTGGCTCCATGTCTTGAAGTAGGAGAGAGCTATGAAGAGTAAACAGAACTCACAGCTCTTTTTCCAACCCCTGCAGCAGTGAAAATCCGAATCCTGAGGAGGAACACCACCACCACCATCTCAGACTTCGACCTGGACCCCTCCAAAGTGGAGGTGCTGAAGCACGGCCCGCTGCTCAGAACTGAAATCCCTGCCAGGCTCCAGCAGTGGCTGGACATAGATGCCACCTGCGCCCACAACATCATGCGAGGCACCCAGGCAGGGGTCTTCGTTGTCAGTGGTGACGTGCAGAGTGACCAAGTGGTGGTGAACAAGGCCTATGCCTGGCAGAAGAGGAACAGGAACCTGCACCAGGCAGTGAGGAGGTGGAAGCATCACCGCTGCCCCGAACAGGCAGGATGGAAGGTCTGAAAAAGTTCAACTCCAGCAACAAGAAACTGCTCCCCTCCCTATGGCTAGAAAACTCCTTTCCCTGGCAGGTGGTGTTTTGGAGATGTACAGTGATATTTCTAGGTGATTTGAAGCAGTCATAGTGCACAGATAGGGCTTCACTACAGATCCCTGTTTTACCAAGACAGAGCTTAAGGATGCAGGTTTAACATGTTCCTCTGACAATGCTCTGTAGATCCAGGACGTGCTATGTTCAGCTTTGCATAGGATCCAACATCACAACAAAACTATGCAGGTGAAGACAAACTAGAAGAGACCCTTAATAACAGTTCCTTCTAGTTCTCATTATCAGAGCTGGTATTTCAGATTCATTATTTGACCCTGAGACATTGATGCCTGCTTATTTTCTGTCCAGAGATTACATGAAAGTCTCCCTGACTGTGAAGTGATACTTTTTCTGTAATGGAGCAAATACTTTACTCTTGAACAGTCTGAGGTAAATTAATGGGGAGAGGAACCCACCCTGGCTAAGCCCAGCCCCTTAAAAACTGCATGCTGAACTCTGCTCTTGAGTCAGGCTGTCCCTCTAGCTTCCTGCACTGAGAGCTGATGAGCATCCACAGGAGCAAAAGGAAACGTTCTCAAGCAGGAAAGGCACAGAGCAGATAGCTGAGGGTTTCTACATAACAGGGAAAAAACTGGTTTTCAACATCAGAAATTCAGTGTGGATCAGAAGATTCTGGTAACTGGGGATATCACAAGAACCTTGAGAAAAGCAGAGCACGAGTGAGACATCAGCTGTTCAAAGCTCTGCTCTGGTGTGAACAGCAGCTTTGCTCAGGACTGGGAGGTGATTTCCAGGCCAAGCACAGTAGGATATTTCAGTTTTGATATGGGAGCAGGGGAGAAACCTTTCACAGCTGCGTCGCCTTCCATCTGTACATAAGGAAGATAGAAAATATGGGAAAAATATGGGAAAACTCAGTCTCTCTGCAGCTATCTCACTCAAGCAGGACTGTCACTCCCTGCAGGGGCACACACTGTGCTCCAGACCACAGAGCAGAAAACAGCAAACCCCCAAATGAGGAAACAAGTGGGATTTCTACAGCCTAACAAAGCACTGTCCATGGAAAGTTTTCTATATTGGTTGAAACCTGTGGCTGAAATAAAAAACCAGAACAAGTGGAAAAACCAGCCTTTGGGAGGAATGCTTTCTGCCCTGCTGGTGACGCCGTGCAGAGACAGCCGGTCTGCTTGGGGACACATCGGTCTGCTGGGGACACATCGCCTCCCCGTGTTCACAGGGCACACACACACACTGACCCCGTGTTCACAGGGCACACACACACACTGTCTCCGTGTTCACAGGGCACACACACACACACTGTCCCCGTGTTCACAGGGCACACACACACACTGTCCCCATGTTCAAAGGCACACACACACACTGTCCCCGTGTTCACAGGGCACACACACATCGCCTCCCTGCGTTCACAGGGCACACTCCCCGTGATCACAGGCACACACACACACTGTCCCCGTGTTCACAGGGCACACACACACACACTGTCCCCGTGTTCACAGGGCACACACACACACTGTCCCCATGTTCAAAGGCACACACACACACTGTCCCCGTGTTCACAGGGCACACCAGCAGCCCTCGCCGCGGGCTCCTCCTCACACTGGTGCGGGCTGGAACGAGTGCTCAGAAACACAAACTGCAATTCAGCTGCGCCCTGACATTTGTGCAGTGCTTACTCCTCTTCCCCGAGGCTCAGAAGAAAAACACAGTCAAATTTCCTATTTTTATTCCTCCCCACTGTCTTGTCTTAGAAACTGCTGCCCAATCCACTGATTCTGCTGTCAGGTGGTCGCTGCAATGGCAGTGTCTTCTGAACAGACTGCGTTTGGAAAACAAAACACATAAAAGCTCTGAAGGTTGAAAAGGCTTTGTCTGATTTGTTTTCCATTAGTAGGGTTATTTGATTACTAGAGTTTCCCAACTGAAAACTGCACAGATGGTCTGATTTACAAGCTTTAGAAATGATGCCTTGTAGCCAGAGGGGGGAAAATAGGGCAGGGATTTTTTCATAGCTCTATAAAATACGCTTGGGTTCCATGCAGATGTGACTTACCCACAACTAAAAACCAAACCTAAAGTTCCCCTACAGTGCCCAGCCCATGCTCTGAAGCCCAGAGAACACATTAAATAATTCATGAGTGTCTGGTGCTGTGGTCCCACTGCAGCCTGCTGTGCTGAAAGCAAAGATGACAGATCAGGCACTTTCCTGTTTGCTTAAATTGGCTCTTGTACACTGCAGCATTTTGTGTTAAATCCCCAGAAACTCAAGAGTCTTTGCTAATGGTTTCTGTAATCACCAAACACAACCAAATTAAATACACACTTCTACTAATTTAAGTAACAGAGATACAATGAATTAGTTTTTTTAAACTACTTGAATGACATTGGTACTGCTTGCATAGATAGAGAAGTCTCTGGAAGTCTTTTAAAGTCAGAGCTGGCTCCTGGCAGGTTCATCCAGGAGATAAGAATTGTCTTGCAACTTGCAGTTTCTAAATAAGGGACTCCTTATCAGAGGACAAAGGAGAACAGACTCATGGCATCTCAAATGGAGAATGTCTGTCACTGTCTGTGATAGCATCCTCAGGGAGCAAAGCTTCCCTCAAAACCAATGGAGGTGCTGGAACAAGAAGCTAAAAACTGCAGGATTACTGCTGCTAGAACAAACCTGCCTTTTATCATCTTCAGCACCTTTCCTGGGGACCAGGACCAACTGTTTCACTTCAGTGGTACTGGAAAGGCAGGGGAAGAGGAAACAGGAGTTTTCCTGAGTGAAAACCAGAGCAACTGCCTCAGACTGTGGTTCTGGTAATGACACCAGTTTTGTGATGCTGCGGGGTTATCAGCTCCAGGTTGGTGTGTCTGTTTAGTGAATGTCAGACAGAAATCCGCTAAGAAATTCATGGTGAGGTTTTCAGTGTGTATGATCGATTTAGAATCAGAAAAAATCCCTCTATTTATTTTATTGAGAAAGCACCTGAAAGATTCTCTATGCTCTTTTCAGAAATAACAGGTTTTCTCTGACTTTGCAACAGTAGGAATTTTGTAATGATTGACTCCTCCCCCTCAAATTATTTAGCATGTTGTCAGTGACTTCCCAGAACACAGAGTTCAATTAGTGAGACTTGACCAGTGACAGCAAAGCATCACAGAAAGGTAAAGAAGATTTAAAAATATCTGAAAGGCAGATGTTGTGTGGTTGTGCATCAGAGAAGCCAAAAATAGAGATAAATCTAGAACAGGCCACAAAATGGTGGAAGAATTTAAATCTATCAAATTTCCTCAGTGCTGAAGCATCAATACTAAATTGTTTTTTTATAATTTATTAACAAAAGTTTGTCCTTTCCTTGTATTGAGCAGCTTCTTCAAGGGTCTTGCCATCGATCTGCTGCCTATTCCTAGTATTTTACAGAAACCTGAAAAACCTGGAAAGGTTAATCTTCCAAATTCTTCAAAGCGGGCCATCCAGAACACGTAACCTCTGCCAATTTTGCATCAATATTAACATACCTTGAAGGATACCACACTCTGTTTAGCGCAGCCCCGAGGAGCAGCAGCCCCGGGCGGTGATGCCGGCACGCGGGGAGTCATGTTCCCTCGGGTGGGTGTAAGGCAGCGGCGGTGTCAGACAGACACGCACACAGCCCCCGCCCGCCGGCAGGGCGGAAACCCCCGGTACCGGCGTGTCCGGGCCCGGCAGCGCTGCCCCGGCGGGGCCGGTACTCACCGAACAGGAGCGGCTTGAGGCTGAGGGTGCGCACGGCGTGGGCCCTGCCGGGCACCAGCTCCACCCGCTGCGTGTGGCCCACCTGCGGGGAGAGCAGCGGTCAGCGCCCGGCGCTCGGCGGCCCCGGTTCCCGGTCCCCGGTCGCGGCCTTGCCTTGATGCCCTCGAGGCGCGGGAGGGCGCGGGCGGGCGGCGGCGGCGGCGGCGGGGGGGCGGCGGGCGGCCCGCCGGGCTCGCCGGCGCTGAGGTGCACGAAGAGCAGCAGCCCCAGGACGTTGAGGACGTAGAGGTGCGCGAAGACCATGAGGACGAGGAAGTAGGGCCGGGAGCAGACGGGCCGCGGGCGGCCCCCCGGCGGGCCGGGCAGCGGGGGCCCCTCGGCCCGCGCCTCCGCCGCCGCCATCGCCCCGGCCCGGCCGGCCCCGCGTCACCACGGCAACGGCGCGGCGGGGCTGCGTCACCGCGGGGCGGGGACGGCGGGGCGGGGACAGCGGCGCGAGCCCCGCCCACCTCCCCGAGCACCGGTAAGAACAGCCGGGACACTGCCGAAGTTAGAAAGTCACAATTTATTTCAAATAAACCACGGGCACACCTCTGGCAACCGTCTCCCGGGCGGTTTCCGCCGCCCCTGCCCCTCTCTGGTGCCTGCGAAGAAAAGCGAGGCGTGGGAGCAGTGCTGTGCCCTCCCACACGCCTCAGCGCTGTCCCACAGCCCCAACCAGACCGGGGCCGAGAAAGGAATTCCCAGAACAAGTGCCTCACTTAAAAATAAAGTTCTATTTTTCACCTGCTTAAAAAGTCTAAAATTTAGAGTGCAAGACTATAGTACAGAAACCTCCTGCTGCCCCGGGCGGGCACAGAGACTTCGCTGCGCGGGGCAGCAGTCATGCAGTTTATGGTGTCAGTAGAAAACGTTTTGTTACAGTCTGGGAAGCCTGAGGACGAACAGAGATGAGGCAGCCAATGCACTAACACAAGCGAGGCCCAAATAAAAGAGTACCAGATGCAAGGATGGAGAGGTGTCGGGCTGGCGCAGGAGCTGAAAACAAGTGCAAAAAAAGAAAAAAGAGAGCAAACATTCCACATCTGTAGCAGTTAACGCATCAAAGGGAAACTTGTACCTCAGAATTAATGACTCCTGAGCCACTTTTTATTACCTACAACCATATAACCTTGCTAACTCAAAGAGAGCCATGTATTTATTACAGGGGGGGAAATGGCCCTTTCTTCTGGTGTTGAGAACCCTCATTTCCTTCCTGTCACCTGCCTCCTGAGCAGTGTCATTCAGCTTACACACAGAGCCAGCAGCCCCTGTGCCCTGCACACTTTGTCTTGAAGGCCATGACTTTCTGTACAACACCAACACAGAAGTGGTCCTGCCTGGGCAGCAAAAGCAATTCCTGTTGTTTTCCCAGAGTATGGCAATAGGATTTGTGTGTGCAACCCAGGGCTTTCATCATTTTCAGAAAGGATGGTTTGTTTAAAAATAAATGGAACTGTTGACAAAGCTCTAGTTTCAGAAAATTTGAAAGAATTAGTGGGTGCACTGTGCAATCTTTATTACTGTTCCTCAGCCAAGCATCTCAGCAGCCTGTTCAGTAAGCCTCGCCACAGCTATATGGTCTGGCTTGTCTACAAACAAGAATTCATAGCAAAATATTTTGTGGGGGCATAGAAGAGGGAGGGAGTGAAGGAAGGAGAGACAAAACCTCATTCTCATTTAGCTCAAAGCTGGACAATTATGTAACAGAAGTGAAAATTCTTTGGGATTAGGAAACTCCACATACCTGCTCTGCAAAGGGATTAGGTGTTAAAATAGTTATGTGTTTAGACAACAAGAATACCAGCTTTTATCCTAATCAGGACTTTGCACATTACATTTTTAAAGAATAGTTCAAACATTGGTTGTATTCACTGCAAACTGCTGGGTCTCAGCAAACCTTCCTCCCTCCACTATCCCCTCCTGTGGAAGCAGCATGCCAAGACAATCATTTGGGAAGGGGAGAGGAAGAGAGACTGACCTCTAGGATATATCATGAGGAGGGCACAGAGAGGCTGCTGCTGGGTGCAGAGTAAGGAATGAAATAAAGAGGCAGTGGCTGGAGCAAGGCCAGATCTATCTCTACAGCTCCAGCCTCAAGGGGAGCCAGAGCAGGACACAGCAGGAACGTAAGGAGCCATGGCCATGGAGATTTCCTGCACAGCAAGCAGTGCTGCTCCCAGAAACCACAGCCCCCTGCCCTGCCCTGCTCCCTGGCTCCAGCCATCCCTCCACAACCTGCCCTACCTCAGCTGCTTCTGCTGTAACACCCACTCCAAGGCCAGCAGCTCCTTGCAGTGCATCCCCTCGTTCCCTGAGGATAGATCCCACACCAGGGACGGCAGGGAGGAAGGAAAAGGCCTCTCAGTTTGAAATTTTCTGCTGTGTACAACAAGCATGGCCACAGGATTAGCTCCTATGACAGCTACTCCTTGTTTAAACTAATGCATCAGTCTTGATAAAATCTATGAGCCCAATTACACCTGCTGCAAATACCTGGGGCACGTCTCAGGTACATGAAAGAGGCTCCAATAGCAGAGTTAGCTTATTCTGACACGAGGAATTTAGCACTTTTCCCCCCTCCAGTTTAATCTTTATCAAGTGACATTGCATAAGAACAATACAGGGATGCATCAAAGGCAACACTTCCAAGTACAGCATAAAAGAGAATCCCATGAGTTCCCCACAGAGGTGAAAATTTCCTCGCATCAGACTCCAGCTGCACCTGGCTGCAAACAAGAAGCTCCTGGTGCAAGTGACACAGATCTCTGTGAAATCCTAATATATGGCCTGCTTCCTGTAGCAAACAGGCAAGAGTCAGCATTTAAGTAACCTTTTTCATGTTAACCCCTACTAAGATGAACTAGGTTTTTAATATTTTTATTTTAGTGTATATTTTACATTAGAAAAGAGAATGTTAATAAAAAAGCTCCACATGCTCCTAACAATCAATTTTCTGATAAATTCCCACCAGCATCAATACTAATATACAAATAAATTAATTTTGCTAGTTAATTTTCTGCCTGGCTTGGTGCAGGCTCTGCACAAGCAGGGCACCTGTATTCAAGTGCCCGTCCACATTGCCAACACGTGCCAGGGAGTGTGTTGTACATAATCTTTCCTCCTCATAATGTAGTGGTGTTTAGTCTCACTTTGATGAATGAGATCAATTTTTCTCAGCCATGCTACCCAGCAGGCACAAATAATCTTTATCAGGCTGCATGGCACTGTTATAACATGGATTCTTTCACTCTGCAAAAGCCTCAAGCCTTGATTAACAACTGTATGCTACTACTCCCTCATCACTCACTTTGGCAATACAACATCCTCCCCACAAAAACAAGTAAAGCAAAAATCTACATGGAAGACCTAAATTCATCAAATGCAGAATCTGATTTCTCTCAATTTCTCTCAAACTCAAGCATATCCCCCAATGTTAACCTGGTGTGTCCCCTACAATTCCTCTGTTTGCTTTTGTTTGTGTAGCTGGATTTTGCACAGCTGACTTACAAGAAAAAGAGATGTCACATGTGATCATACTGAATCACAGCCACTGCTGGTACTGTCAGGTCAGGCACAGCAGCAGCCACCCTTAACACCAGCCACTCTCCTCATGCAATGCCAATGCTGCAACGCCCTGGTTAAAGGAGCATTGGAAAATCTAGCTGAGATATTTTTTAACCTCCTTCAATGACTAGGAGGATTTTTGGGTCAGAGGAAGGGAGAAGGAGAGGGGGAAAAAGCCCATTAAATTTACAAGCAGATTAAGGAAAAACACTCCACTGCCAATTTATTTTTAAAAAGGGTTTTGTGTTATTCTAAGGTTTGTCTGTATAATTGTACAACCGTTGAAAATTACATAAACTGTAATGATCTAACACTATTAACAGCCATTCAGAAAAAAAACTCCCTCCCCTTCTGAAACCATCAAGGGCAGGAGGGAAATGGCCCAGGAAATATGCCAATCTGAGCTCTGGCCTCTAGCCTGGCAGAAACAGAAACAGAAAGATAAGAGAACAAACTGGACTAAGAGGTGGTGTTTGCATGTGTCTGACTTGCAAGGGGAGGGGTGGCTTTGTCCTTGGCCGTGTTCTCCCAGAGGCAGTGCCTGCTTATCCCAGTGAAGCTACCATCACTTCACTGCTGCTCTCACCCCTGCACTGTCACTTCCTCCTCTCTTATGTGTCATGGAAGTCTTTCAGCAGGGTCCTCCGTCTCTGCTCTGCTATGTGCATCTGATTCTCTAAGTCCTGGTAAAAGAGAAGGTACAAACTGTTAGCATAAAATCCCTGGAGAAGACTTCATTTTCCTTAGGGGACACTGAACTCCAGCTTGAGAAGCACCAACCATCACACCCTTCATGCACACTCTGGACTATAAGATCCCAGATCCTCTTCCTTTTTATGTGGGCTCCCTCTGCAGTTACCCAGCACCTGCTCTGTCTAAAATGCTACACACTTAAGAAACCTGCTTTTCACCAGAAGGTTGCATGCAGTCTCCTCCAGAGCTCCATGGGACTTGTTTAATTCTGCAGGAATCCCTGCAGCCCTCCCTCCTCTCCCACAAGGCAGTGAGCACTCTGCTTCCACATCATCTGCTGGCTAAAGGTGGTTTCTGGATCTAGCTTCTCAAACCCTCACTTGACAGCCTCAGTGCTCCTGCAGAAGTGTTAAGCCCAACAAACAAAATCTGGCCAACAAGCTCAAGCAAGCAGAACACTCACCCCTCTGTCATAGCTGTCTGCTCGCTCCACCTTCCATGAGAGATTTTCAATTTCAGCTTCCAGCTGGGCCTGCTGGTATTCAAACTGCAAAGAGCAAAATAAGAGACATCAATAAGAAACTAGTTTAGTGGAGCACTTTCACTACACTTGAGGAGCAGACAAATGTGTCCTGCTGTCAGCACTGCTGGCAGAGCAGGTTTCTGTCTCCTCCTCATCCACCTTCACCTAGATGGGATCACCCCTTCTGGGCTTTTCTTGTGTAAGTACTCCCCAACCTGCATCACTCAAAATTAACCCAGTCAGCCTAAAAACACTGCATGTGACAAGTATCTCCTAATTCAGCTTATTTTGCCATAAACAGGTCACAAGATGGTCTCCTAAGTAGCTCTGCAGGCAGAGTGAAGGGACTATTAACCACTGCTGGGAGCAGCAACTTGTTCCACAGGCAGTCTGATCCAGAAGAGAACATCTGTCCACAGCCTTAGAGAACACATGATGCCATGAAGAAAGATTCTATAACAGGTTTTATGGAACAGCTGAGTCAAAGAAAAAATTCTTCCCTGAATTCAACATTGTTTTTGGACTTTTTCAGCCCATGAGATGCACCAAGCCAGCAAGGAACTTATAGCAGGAATAAAAAGCAAAGCTACACCCTGATCCAAGGAAAAGCTCTCCTCCAGCAGCTCTTCACAGGAAATATGGCCCACAGCTTTGTGATAAATCTTACCAAGAAATAAATGCACACTTCCAGCCTCAAAACATTCTGGATAAATGGCTTGTTAGTGAAAGTGCAGTGAAGTGCCCTGGGAAAATAATGTAATGTATAAGAGGACAGAGCTGCTGGTTGACTTGAAGTGAAGAAGAAAGGTGCAAACCCACCTATTTATCCTGTCCTTACTTCAGACTCAGGACTAATATTTCAGACACTGCCCAGCTCTGGAATTCAGCCCAGCATGCTGCCAGCTATACCCCAAAAAGTTACCAGCAAACAAAAGAGCAGAGCATCTTACCAGCTTCTTTCTGGGACCAGACTCCATGTAGTAGGCATAGGGATATGTGTACTGCAGGGTGTAACGACACTGTCCAAGAGTGGGAGGAAGAGAGAGAGAAACAGACAGGAGTCTCAGTCCTGGAAGTCAGCACAGTCATATTTATGCAACCACTACAGGCTAAGAAGCTCCCTCCTGACAACTGGAGACCTCTTGGTAGAATTTCCTACACCTTCCTTGGAAGAACTGGTGCAGGTCTGTGTACTGTAGAGTATGATTTCACAGAGGTCACTCCTAGATGATTTTTGGTTTGTTCATGTCCTACACCAGAAGTACTGTCCCACATAACCAGAACTCTTAAATATCCTTCCTTACTTGGTGTTATGAATTTAGCATTCTGGCATGTATTCTCTTTGTGTGCCAAACAAGACACAATTACTCACCTTTGCAAGTAGTTTTGCAGCATTCTGTAGATATTGCCAATCTATCCATGTTCCCAAGTTGTTCATAACTCTTTCTTGGATTTTCTCCTGGATTCGTTGGTATGTCTGTGCCTCCAGCTGTAGGCTTTTATTGTGATTCTCCCACTGCAAAAGATGGGGAGACAGGGAAAGGAAAAAACCAGCATGAGAACAGAGTACTATGCTGTAAAAGCACAAGCTCTAGCAAGCAGAAATTGGAGTGGGGCAGGAGTCCAGCAAGGCAAGACATGCTGTGGGAAAGAATGGCAAGGCAGCACCTCCAGTAGCAAGTGGCAGAGGCTGCAGACAACAGACTGACAGCAGCAAGAACAGGGAGCAAACCCAGCTCCTCCGAGTGGGAATGCCCTCTGGTCACACAGTGACCTTGTGTCTAACAAGGGGGAAAGGACTTAAATAAAATATAATAAATGTAATCATGGTGATTCATCTATTGAAAGGATTTCTACAGGAAGGTCAAGAGATTAAATTAACATTTGACATGGGCTCAGTGAACTCCAGTATCCATGTGCACATTGTAAACATGGCTATTTCCCAAAGCCTGTTGGGCTGGAGAGCCAGGAATGAAGGCATTTATTTTACTACAGGACTTGGCTCATGCTGTGAAGAATAAACTCATTTTAATGGGGAAACTGAAATGCAGCAGTATTTAACATCTACCACATTCTCTTCTAGAGACACTGCTGTAGAGTTGCTCTGCATGGCCAGGTGCATGGAGCCTGCTGTGTGGACAGACACGCTCTGATAGCAACTTTTAAAAATGTGATTACATGAAATTTTAGTACAAAGTTTGCTACAGCCAATGGAGCTTTGAACATGGTACATTTTATTTAGTTTTTATCTGTATAAAGATGTACTGCAAGGAACAGAAGTTCCCCAGTCCTGAAAGGAAATGATTGGAGCAATATCTATCTACTGCAGCAGCACTCAGCCTGCAGGTACATAGTACAGTGGCACACAGGTAATTCAGATTTTCTCTAGCACAAGGGAATATAGGAGTGAATACAAATTGCTTTGAGTATGACATCACTGGTTTGGATGGGACTTCCAGGGCAGGATTTTGAGTGAAAAACAACAGGGCCTGAAAATACTGCACAGATTCTCTTTGGGCACTTTCTTGCACGGAGATTGCTGGCAATGACCTTTGCACCAGGCAGGGAGCATTAAAAGGCTACAGCAGCTCTGGCCAAGGAGATGTCTCCTACCCTCTCAAAATAGAACAAGTACTTCTTAAGGGCCTCCCTGGCCTGTGCTTGCTGACTCTGGTTTACAATATCAGGATTCTCTTTGTACCGACTGCATTCGTAGTACTCGCTGCCGTGAGTCTTCCAGTCTCCCAGACACATCCAGCAGAAGTCTGCAGAAAACAGCAAAAACCCACTGTGATGCACAGGAAAAAAACCTCTGAGAAAGAAAAACTTCAGGAGAAAGAGCCCATCTGTGTTCAGATATTTCTGCTAATCCAAGAAACACACACGCTTTGTATCATCTTGCAAAACAGAACTCAGCAGTGAGCCAAAAATACCAGCCTGTCTTGAAGATTTTAATTCCATAGCCTCTCATTCAACTATGGAAAGTAAATCTTGAAGCTCTGCATCCTGTACACCAAAACCACTAGGCAGAACTGCACTTGCACCCTGCACAGACTGTCACTCCAGGTTAGAGAAGAGGCTGTCAGTCTCTTTTGTGAGTTGCACCCTCCCCACCATGGGCACACTGCCCCATGCAAACCTCAGTCTGAATAAAACAATTGGATCCAAAAGTGAACTAAGTAATGCAAAAGAAAGCCTGCCCTCAGTTCTCTCCAGGAGGGAACAACCCAGGTCAGATGTCAGTGGCTTATGACACTTCGAGTTAGAAGCAGCTGAAATAGGAAGAAGGCAGAGTAAAGAGAGCAATAATAAAAATAGCAAAACATGGCAATTTTCTGATTTCAGAGTGAGGCTGTGAGTGTTCTGCTGCAAAGGAAAAAAAGATGGAGACTAAGTTGCTACAATAAGAATCCCTCCTGTGTTACTTATGATAATGAGAGTGAAAACTGTAATTCCCAAGTTCATCAGCCTTCTCAAGTGCTAAGTCACCATGGTATCTTGGCACTTGCCTGCTCCCCCTTGTCACAGAGCTCCATCAAAGCACATCCAGTGCTGCCAAGAATCCCAATGGAAATGAGAGGACAGTCATCTCGAATCACCTTCCCAATAAGGTTCTGATATTACAATAGTTTCTAGTAGTACACTTAGTTGTATTCAGCCCTCTGAATTAACTTACTCCAAGGCAACAGAAATTAATTCTGCCATGAAAAGGTAAGTGCAAGAACAGAGCCACACAATGGGCCAAAGACACTCAGGCTGCTAATTGCACAGGAGTGGACTGAGAAGTTCAACATCTGCAGCTCCATATAACAATTCACAGCTCCTGCAGTTTAATCTAAGCTGAAGCTCATTATTCCCATCACTAAGCAGAAGGACTTAAGCTGATCTGAGTAAATGGCTACGTTTGACAAAATTTTCAGCTGATTAAAAATACAATTATATGGAAAGCTCTCCTGTGAGATGGATTGCACTGTTAATATTCTGGAGACTTCTCTATCCAATAGACATGTCAGGGGCAAAAGCCAAATCAGCATTGCAGAACTCAGCTGAGATCACAGCCAGTGGGGAAAAAAAAAGCTATCACACATAAATCTGTAATTAATATCCTGTTCAGCTTAAAATATTTCAGCCTGTGTTCACAATTTGCCTTAATATCCCAAAAAAAGAGAAGGGATCATCACCACTGATAAACATTGCAGAGAAAACAGCTTCCAAACCAAACTTACCATGCTTGCATTTGGAACATTGCTGAAAAAGAAGAGACAAGAGGCATTTGGTTAGCAGAAAGTGTGGGAAAAAAAATTCCACTTAGAACAAGGGAGGTTTGACGTGTTCAGGGAATTACTCACCATGTGATTGCAGCCTCCGTTCTTTTCAATACAGATATTGCACTTGGGACACTGAGGAAACAGACACAATTGTTAGATCCAACTCTAGCAGCCTTCTGAAGAATGACAGCACTTGTGTGATTATTCCTCTCTGCCTTTTTTTCTTAAAAATATGCATTCATGTATGAGAAATATTCTCATATGTGAATATTAGCATTTTCACCCTGCTTCCCACCAGCTCCTGACAGTTCCACTTAAAAGATGGCAGAAAGGCAAAGTCAGGAAGTTGCACTGCAGCACTGGACTGTTTGCTCAAGAAAACAAATTTACTGTTGTTACTGCATGTAAAACTGAAGGTCTTGCTGAGTTACCCCTCTGCAGTTCCTCAGGCACAGGGACACAATTAGCTCATGTATGACAGTGTATCATTTGACTACAGATAATTGTCACTATATTCTGCCTTCAGCAGCCATTAACAAATGATATCTCAGCTACCTGCAGAGAATCTGCCTAACCACAGGAAAGCTGCACATATCCCCACTCCACAGATACCCTGGAGTGTCCAGATACATTTTTTGGGCTGCATAGGTAAAAAGGAGAAAGTGAGCTTTGCTACTTTGTATAAATTTTCATGTCGGGCAAAATGTATGCCAGGATAGTGCTCAATAAAATAAAAATTCTACAAATAAGCATAGCAGAAACAATACCATCACGTGCTGACACCTTCTCCAGAGAAAGAAGGGAGCTTGAAATCTCTGGTCTACCTAAGTACCCCCTTTCCTAACATAACTGAAGCTTGCAGCTAATCACCACTGTCACAACTGCCACTGGTCATGGCAGCACAAATGTAGCCAAGAACTGTTTTGAAGTTAGGCCACAAAATGCCCAAAAGACATCAAAAGTTCCAAGTCTCAAACAGGTAATTTAGAGGATAAAGATAGTACATTTATACAACAATTCTATAGTAGGTAGGCTAGTGTGCACAGTATGTAATACTATTTCTTTGTCTTGCGGTCTAAACCTACTAGAAGTACTGCAATATCTAATTTACAGACTTCAACTGCTCCATTTTGCAGTCTTTGCCAAATCAAGACTTTTTCCCTTGCCCTCCAGCTCACAGTACAGCACAAAGTTTTGCAGGCTTAAACACCACTGCTGCCTTATTCGAGACTGACTTTGCACAGCCTCTCCTTCCATTTTAAATACATCTCCACTGATCATTTCAAAGTACCCACAATTCTTTTGCCTGTGGGAGGACAGCACACTTGGCAGTCAGACATTCACACCAGGTCTGGAATAAGGACCACCAGGTCCTTACTGCAGGAGGGCACTGAGCCTCCCACACAAAGCTTTCCCAAGGCATTCAGCTGAGTTACACCACTGCCATAGGGATGTAATTAGCTCACATATGACAGGAGCTTCTGACAGAAGCTTCTTGACAGTCCCTAGGGAGCTGTAAGGATTTGCAGTCTGCAAAAAAAGAACACAATGCTATGTGTGTATAGAATTCTATCCTGGCTTCCAGACAGGGCTAGAGGACAAGAAATAACATGCATCCTTACATCTTTAGTGTGAGCACTGATGTAGTTGGCTGTTTCAGAGTCATCTGCACACTTGGTGAGCCATTTCCGAATGGTAGCGCAGTCTGTGGGTGCGTGGTACATCTGCCGACACTTAAAGCTTAAAACGGGGAGAAAAAAAGAAAAAAAACATATCAATTTCTACGGAAATGACTCAAGGATTGAGGTTTTCCTGACCAAAATCTGGGGGCCCAGTAAGGGATGGAAATGCTCCTGTCTGTTAGTAGAGTGTGAAGACCAAAATTGAACTCCAGTTCCCCCTTCTGTAAAGGCAGAGTGAGGATGGAAGTGAACTCACACCTGACAAATCATGTGTCTGAGGGCTGACTTGTCCCTTCCTAGAGCCCACCTATGTCTCCTCTAACATGACTACAGAATTCTGGGGTGGGCCAGTCACTTACAAGTAGCCTGACTCCAGTGGCAGATATCAGGCACCTGTATTAGCATAACTTGACAATACTTGCTTATACCCTGGGCCATTTGCATGGAGATACCAGAAAGCTGGGTCTCAAACAAACTTAAAAACTCAATACCAGCAGAGAGCAACAAGAACTTCATGTTTACTACCAGAATCTATATTAACTACTGTCTCTGTAGGAAAATTTTTAACCTAGCCAAAATGTGAGACTGGTAGATTTGTAACCCCTTGGTTACTCAAGCTGTGCTCTCTCATTGTCAGAACACCCAAGTTCCCAGGAGTTTAGGAAGCAAGGGGACGTCTGACCACCTGCAGAAGTCAGATCACAAGTGTCCAATTACTCAGGCTAACTCAAGTTACAAACAACTCTAGCAAGGCCTTTCAGATCCTTCTACACACCCAAACTGTTGGCAAGCAAAAGGACTGGCCCTGAGGACAGCACAGGCTTTCCCTGTGATCTGTAACCTTCTCTGTTTCTTACCAGAAGACCTCATTGCAACGATTGCACTGCACCCGCCGGGCCTTTGGCTCTTGTACCTGTATGACCATGGGGCAATCTGCACCAGGGCACAGCTGCAGCTGGTAATGGCTCTGTGGACACAGCAAGGAGTGAGATCAGCAGCGGGTCCAGGAGACCATTATCTGTTCAATTTTAACCATTCCTATCCTCAAAAACATACAAAGCAGTTATTTTGTATTAAAAATGAGTGGAAAGTGTCACCAGGTCTTGGCTATCAGAGCAGATCCTGCCTTTCCAAGTATGGAAGAGGTTTGTTAGTTACTTATAGCTTCTTTAAAACAGGGATTTCAAATGGATGGTTAAAAACTAAGTCAGCACAACAAACAAAACCCCACAAAGACACTAAACAAACTATTTTACTCCATTTGAGCTCTTTTCCCATCTTCTCCTTATCTCCCAGAAGTTATTCAGCTGCTCTCCTGTGGTAGCCATTTCTTCCCAAAGGGCCTCTTATTGAGAAGAGGTGACACCATGCTTTCATATTGCTTTGCTGCTTTTTAAGTGTTCCCTGTCTGTTCCCAGAATACTCCTGCATATTTAACCTTAACAACTGCTGCTTTAATTTCAAAAAAACTCACATAAAATGTAATTGAGCAAGCCAATTCAGCTGGACTACCCTAAGCTGAGGGACCTATTTTTCTGAACCTAAAAATATTTATGTAAGAACAAGAAGGACTAGAATAATCAGACTGAAGTTTTGAAATTCTCAGCTGCAACACCCTGAGAATTCTGAAGCCCCAGCCAAGGAGTTAGTGGATGACCTTACAGCAGAATTTACTTTGGCAACCTGCTAGAGCATTTTGTCAGTGAGGCTGTCCTACAGAAGCAGCCACATCATGTCTATTGAGGACAATTTTGCTGCAGTTATTGCAGTTCTAATCAAAAATGCAAGACACTTCAAACAAAATTTCTGCAAGTCATTGGTGATTTCACCCAGAGTATTTTAAAATTGAAAAAATCTACTACCTCCACATAGTCCCTGAAGAGGTAGCGCCTGTATTTGTCTTTCAGCTCTTCACTAGGCAGCAATGGAAACACAAAGTCTTCTGGTGTCCGGAGTAGACAGTCCTGAGCCATGCAGGACACCCCTGAGAAGAGAAAGCAGCATCTTAGAACAGTGCAGCTCATACTAAGGGGTGAATGCACAGAGAGTACTCAGCACAGTTTCCTCAGTGCCATCTGTTGTTGTGGCAAGAGGGATACAACTGTGAACCAAACCAGGGCTGCTGAAAAGCTGAAGCCCAACTGTCTTCATCAAAAAATGACAAGGCACATGTGCATCCAGGACCAGTGAGTGCTTCAGCCAGTACTCACAAGGTCAGATACTTAAATTAGAAAATTACATGTTACTGCCATGCCAACATGAAAGACAGGCTTGGAAAAGCCCAAAGCAACTCTGGCAACTACTGGCTTCTCCCCAACACAAAGGGAACAGATGTTTGCATCCACAAGCACTCCAGGGGCATTGCAACAGTACATCATCACAGATACAAATTCTCTTCAACAGATTTGCAGTTTTTAACTTGTTACAGTCGTGCTCTTGACTCATCAGAATGGCCAGTGGGGCAGACCCAGCCTGAACTCACCGACTCCAACGCCGTCCTTGACGAGCACTGTGCAGTGCTGCTCCCAGCAGCTGCGGCAGAACTGGTGCTGACAGGCCAGGGAGAGCAGGTTCTCCTTGCGGACAAACTGCATGCACACGGCGCAGTGGTGGGAGGAATGTACCATTGCCTGGGGAGAGACACAGCAGCAGTGCAGGGAGAGCATCCACACCTCCCAGAGCATCTTCAGCTCATCCTCACACACCTGCATCACCCTCACTGTGACAATGGTCTCCAGGGAGGTCCAGGCCAGAACAGGTTCATGAGCAGCTGGGGTGCTGTGGTGCTGCACTGCCCCAAACAGTCAGTCCCTCCCAAGAACCTCTCATCTCACAGAGCACAAGCTGACAGTCACTGAAGAGTGTCTGCCTCTCCTCTAGTGCTGCCCAGAACCCCCCTTTACTTTTCTTACTCTAGACCTTGTTTGAAACATGTCATTGTGCTAGTCCTTCCCTGGATTTACTGATATTCTCTGTTAGCTGGGCCAGACTATCTCCACAGGCTCTGGAGAGCAGCTGTCACTGCAAACAGACTTAGCAGTGCCCTTTTACCAGACAGTAATTTAGGGTAATGGAAGACATAATTGTGGAGTGTTTATATGGAGAGGAAAGGGAATTCACAAACTATCACCTCCCATCTCCTATCTTCTGCCTATGCTACATTTGGCAAAACAGGCATCATCCCTTCAGCTGAAAAGGATTAAGAGTGTTTGTTTCAAATCAGGCAGAACTGCTACTGCTTCACCAAACCACTGAAAGTAGTTGAAAGTAGTCTGGTTTCCCCCTATGTAGTGCAGAGCTGATCCCTAGACAACAGATCCAGCCTTCAACACATCTCCACTCACCCCTGGGACCTGCAGAACTAGGTCTAGCCCAGCATCATCAAAGCCAAGGTTCTACAAAGCTGTCAGCTGCAGTTTATGTTCCAGTTTTTTCTTTCACAGAGAAGTCATATAATCTTTGCATCCACTTTGCTACTGGTGGAGGAGCTGGTGCCAGCCTGCCATCAGTTTCCAGGCTGACTTGGTGCTGGAAACATGGAGCAGCAGCACCATGACTGACAGAGCTTGATTCATGGCATGGCCACATCAAAGAGGAAGTAATGCAAATTTGTTCTAAGTGGTCTCACTTCCAGACCAGAACAAGATTCACTGAGTCTGTAATTGCACTGATTACCTGGATTAGCTGCTCAGCCTGAAAAGCTCATGTGCTACCTCAAACCCTTGCAACTGCCTTCCTGAGCTCACCACTACAGCTTCTCCCTACAGGGTCAGTCCCTCTGCAGACACTTACTAGGAGCATCTGTCCCCAGAACCATTCTGCATTACAAGCTGAAGCACAGAGCTCTAGCACACAGACTGTCATGAATTGCCTAGCAAATCAAGTTTAAGTTAACCTTTTAACCATATCATCTTTCTCCCTAAAATAAAATCAGAGTTTGTAGCAGACTGGAGAAATTATGAATAGCTCAAAACATCTAAAGTGTTTGTTTGGGGTGGGGCAGTACAAGTTCTGTGAGTGTGGGGTGGTCACTGCTCACATCCCACCCACTGGAGCCTGGAGCCTCTGAGGCTTTCCAGACCCACTTAAGAGGGGCACCTTACTGCCAATGATGTCACTTGCCTTGATCCTTGGGAGGAGCTTGATACAGCAAAGCCAGACCCCCAACCTCTCCCTAAACTCTGCCCTCTTATAAAGACTGATGCTGTTTATGAGATGGAGTGTGAGGAGGCAGCACCCACTGCAACAACTAAACAAATGCCTTATTCTGCAACTGAGCTGGCTCAGCTGCAAGAAAAATACAGCAGGCATGCAAAGGAAACTAAAACATGATGTGTGGAGGATTTCACTGTTGGGGGGAGACAGCATAAAGCTGTTGGAGGATGAAACACAAGGACCCTGGGTCCCAGAGTGTCCTTCACAATGCAAAATGGCAGAGAGGTCTTTGACCCAAAGCACAGCCCACTGGGCAGGAGGTTCAGAGCCCTTGGGGAGGGGAGAACCCATCTGTACCCCCACTCCAGCACTGGGTAATCTGACCAAGAGTGTGCAATAGGCAGCTCACCTCCAAGTGATACATGAGAGGGGTCTTGCAACCTCTCAGTCTTCTCCCATGCTGAGCCTGAGAACAAACCCCCCTGATTAAAGGACTACCTGACTCATTGAAGCTTTAGGCAACTCAACTGCTTGGAGCTGCTTGTGGGGGGGGGGGACTGCAGGCAGGACCTGCTCTTACATGGGGGCAGCTGGTAACCTAGGGCAGACAGATAGGATTTGTTGCAAATGAAGAGTCAGGCTGCTGTACAAAGGGCAAAGCTCAGGGATCCCACGGTTAGCCACAGATGCCCATGGCAGAGAACACAAAATTAACACCAGATGGAGGGCTCTTTCTTTTTAAAACCAGTCCAAGTGGGACTGGGGTTTCTTTTCTCTCTCCTCTTACAGGTATTTCATGAAAAGATGAAGTGGCAACAGGACTGAAGAGTTACACTGCTCTTCACTGCATTGATTATTTGCATGCATTTTGTCTTAGTTTTGTCATGTTTATATTTGTAATGTTTTGTTTCAGTTTAGTAGTTTTGCCTCAAGCATTGTTTTGGGTGAAAAAGATTGCTATACCACTTCCTACCTCCTTGGAGCAAAATTGTAAATTAAAGTTGGGAAAGTGTTCAGTCCAAACCCAGGACCCTGACTGAAATGATGTGCTGTGGTCTTCACCTTGCCTGCCAAGGAGGTTGGAATAGCCCCTGCAGGGGGAATAATCAAGGGACAGCTGACACAAGACTTGGATAAATCTTGAACTACACAGACTAATTTGCAGGTATGTCAAATCAGAAAGATTTTATTTTCTGGACTTTAAGCAGATAATTTGAGCCCATGAAGCTTACACTTCTGTCAGCTTAACCTTTCCACTATCTACTAGTTACAAGAGAGCACAGATGCCAAACCAGACTTTCAAGATCTCCTCTCCCCCACAACCCTGAATGCTTCCCAGATGTAGTATTTTATCACCCATAATCTGACACATGGCAATGTGTTCCTAGGGTAATTCTTCACTGTACCAAGACACCCACTGTGAATGAAATCCATAAGCATGGAACAGGAAGTTTCTATTTAAAGGGGGTGGGAAGTATCTGAAGATCTGTGTAGCCCTGGCTACAAAAAACAAATTGTTGGTTCAAATATCAGCACTGACTGACTCAGCAGCAACACAATTCACTGGGAAATTCAGCTTAAGCATCCCTGAGCTGAGCAGTGCAAATAGATAAAAAAGATAAAAAAGGTAAAAGAAAAGACAAAAAAAAATTCTAAAAAATCTGTTCCAGACACACATGGACAAGCTCTGCTCGCTCTGTGCAGCCAGAACTTCCTTTCAGTGTCTTTACAGAATTGGAAAAGGCAGCCAAGCCCCTGCACTCTGTTCCTTCCATTGTCTGCCATCACTTGTGCCAAAAAATGATCCTAATTTTCTTGAAGAAAGTAATTCTTGAACACTACCTGCAAGCCAAGAGCAAAGCTGCTATTTAAATATTAGAGCCCTCTTGAATGCATTCTCATTTCAGAAGTAAACCCAGCAATGAATCAGTGTCAGACCAGAGCTTGCAAAGGGTTAACACTGGGCAGAGGATGCCATTAGTAATGCAATCCCCCAGGAGGGGGGTCAGAGGTGTCTGCCAAGGGAACAGACGGGATGGTTTGCATACTTACATGTTTGGATGAGGTGGGCTGAACTCGAGCTTCTACTAGCAACTGGGCAGGATTAGACTTGTGCCTGAAAAGGCAATTGAAGAATGATCAAATCAAGTTCTTAAGACATTTTGCATCGTTAAATTGATCCTTCTTGCCTGAATAAACAGTTGTCTCTGTGCAAATAGTAGGGTAGGTTTCAACAAGGAAAGTGGAAATGTCTCCTGTGTGAGGTTCTTTCATACAGAGAGCAGAGCTCCTCTCAACAAAACCTTATGAGAGTTTATTCAGAACCAGAAATACTACTTCTGGCAATGGATTAACATTTCCCTTATACATCTTGATAAATATTTTTGTACAACTATCTCCCTCCCCTGAAAAATTATTTTTAAGCTAAGATTTTCCATCCACACTCCTAGAGCAGTCCTAAGCCACTGTCCACAATAACACACACCAGTGAGGCTCTGGACTGTCTCCTACTCCTCTGTAAAATTAAGCTGTCCTGGTGAAGTCTCACTTTAACTCCAGACTATTGTCTATTTAAGTGATTACTCTGTGACAGATTATCACCCTTTGGGCAGATGAAGCTGTCTATCAGCAGCCATATAATTAAACATATATTGCTGTTTGTGATTTCCTTTGCAGACAAATGCTTATATCTCACTGAATGCAGAAACAGCAGCATCACTGCTGTGGCCTTGCTGTAAGTCCTCCCTCCTCACCAGCACTTCTTAGTTGTACTATAGAGCTTTCTTTTCACAATTTCATTTTTTACCAAGAAAGAAGTTTGAGGACTAGATCAACTGGAGAACAATTTGCAAATTCATCACTTTAGAAGTAAACCCTTCCCCAAATTTCCTCTTGTTTAAACCTTATCAGTGAACCTGCAGGATCACCCAGAGCTGCTATGCAGGAATCTCACCCTCCTTGAACCCCAGGGAAAAGCTTTCAGGATACAGGGTAACCAAGGAGGCAACAGCATCCATAGACAGGATGTATTTTCTATACATTCTCTGGATAAAGTTGCTGGCTACAGGGCCAAAAATGTCTGGGCAGAATGAGTCAAGCTGATATGCTCTCTATTTTCAGACAATGTTCAGTTCTGAGCCAGTGTTCTGTGGTGGGGCTGCAGCCAGCAGTGCCTCCCAATGCACTTCTCTCGTATGTTTGGGCTGAGTCTGAACCCTCTTTTTGAAATCAGCTGGAGAGCTTTGTTAATTACAGTGACACTGACCAAACAAGGGAGCTGCAATGCTCAGATCTCTCACTTTATCTTCCCCGGCTCCCCAAATGCTGGCCAGCTCGGGAAAAAAAATCACTTAAGGTCAAAAGGAACAAAAACTGCAGTGTGAATGTACTACTAAAGACTACATCAGTAGAGGGTCAGTGCTCCTTTATGATTTATGGTTCCTGTGTTCAAAGCAGAACATATGTTTATTAAATAAATATAGATGCAGCACTGTCAATCTGCTATCTCAAATTTTAAGATAGATCTATCTAGAGGGTTCCTAGCATAATCATAATTCCTAAACTGAAAGACATTTACCACTACTACCCTGTCCCTGCTTAAAAATTTCTTACAGGCAGTGCAGCCTCAACAAATCAGTAGCTTTCCTCTGCTCCCTAAAATGGACTGTGTGTCCTGCTTCCAGGTCCAAAGACACTTGCCAAAAATACCTATGGAGCACCCTGAGCATTTCTGCAAAGCCAGGAGGGAAAGCACTAAGCACAGACGAGATAAGACTATTTACACTTACCTTTCCAAAATCTCTGAGATTTGCCAGTGGAAACTAACTAATACTAGCTTTGCAACAGCATGTGATACCTAGGTGGAAAATAAAATAAAAAAAAGGTCAAACTTTGCACATTTTGAAGCCACACCACAGCTTAGGAGTATGATTTTCATGTAAAAATTGTACAATCTCAGTACAACATCCCAGTGATAATCAATTCACATTAAATTGCTGGACATGATGCTCACAGCCAGTAACATCTGCAATACAAAAGCTGGAATGAAGTATGGGTGTACCAAAAACTAACTCATGTACTTGGCTACAACAGCACAGAGAGGAAGGAATCAAGAATGCACTGGAGTAGCTTAACTGCTCGAGGAAGCCCCACATCCAGTCCTGACTGTCATCCCCACTCCAGAGGGCCACACTAGACTGCAATCAGGGTCCTCACAAGAAATGCAAAATAGGAACCCCAGGGCAGACAGACACCCCTTACTGAGGTGGAGAAGCAGCAACAGGCTGCAAATATGACAGCAAATGTAACAGGCAAACTGGGACAGCAAAGGGTATGGGGAAAATACAAAACATTTTGCCAGCCCTCCACTGTAGAGAAGAAAGTTACATGCTGGAGTGGAGAGGGAGATAGAAAACTCCAGTGACAGGCCCTGTTTCCATGAGAGCTGCTTGCATTACGTGGACTCTTGGCAAACAGTGGCACAATCCTTGCTAGCCTGAGCACCATCAGAGTATGCAATGTGACATTTAAAGTCATGCTACAAGGGTACAAGCAAACAAGTTCTCCTCCATTTTATGTATTAGTTTATTTCAGAAGAAAACAGACTGCTCTGCTTGCAAAAAAAGTCTCCTACCCACCAAGAGGACAGACATCTGCTGAGCTGATAGACCTTCACCCTGCTGCTCAACACTTCAGGTCCTAGAGCTCAAACAAGGCAGGTGTCCTCCAAACAACAGACCTTTTCCAGGGGAATTCAGGGCTCACAATGCCTGTCTCCTCACTGCTATTTGTGCTAGGAAGCACCTGGGCAAGTTCAGTGTCTGCACTTCTGCATTCAAACACCCTCTGACACCAAAGGGCTCTGCCTCCCTCACTCCAAGATGAGCTATCACCAAGGCATCTCTCTACTTTGCTCACAGAAAACAATTCCTTCTGTTCTAGCTGCAGGAAAAGTTGTTTTTGTTTTTTTGTTTTTTTTTTTTTCTCCTAGAGAAGCTGTCAGTCCCTATCATTGGTTGAAATGCCCCAGGCCCTCTTGAACCCTGCCACAGGTGAATCACAGCATGTGATGTAGTACAGACAGCACATCAACACAATCCTGCAAGGAAAAACAAGCAATGGTCACTCCTACAAAGACAGACAGGCTCTGCACACCCAGAAGCAGCATATTCATTGCTCTCCTAAGTCAAGCCTGCTCAAGAGGTGCAGTTTCACAACACAACTGACCTATAGCTGCCACATGATACTGCCCTGATCCTGCACTGGCATTTTTCAGTGCTGGACAGTTGGGTCAGTGAATTAAATCAGAGCAACACCAATTCATAAAGCAGATGTGGTGTTTAATTGACTCCTATCCATCTCTACATTCTGATGTGCCCACTTTGCTGGCCACTAAGAAATCCCACTAACAAAAGAGCAATTTTCAATATACAAATAACCCTTTTTCTAGGAGAACCAATGCACTAGCTCATGCTGTGCAAGACCTGACATGTCACCTTCCTCAACCTTAGCAGCAATGTGATGTGACTCTGGAAGCAAAGGCTGCCAGGCAGCATTGCCCTCCCTCCCAGCACAGAACCTGTGATCAGATGGAGCGTGGCACACAGGGCTGCTGCTGCCAACACACACAGTCTGCATGGGTGCAGTGACACTGCCAGCCTGGGATGGGCTGTTATCTTAAGCCCCCAGCCTGGCAGACCCAGACAGACACCTCTGACTTGTCTGTACAAGGAAAACATCTGCATTTCAGTCTGTAAAACAAACAAGCACCAGGAATGTGGTCTCTACAAGACTGGCTTCCTACAAATGCAAACCACATGCTAATGAATCATTCTTTAGCAGTAATGAAACTATTTCTCAGTAGCAGGAAGGAAGAACTGACAGAAGAAAACAAACTGCTGGACTTAAATGGGAAGCTGATTTGTAACATAGGAAAATGAGTATTTTTCAGTTGGATTTTCAGAGCCTGAGGTATAGCATTTGTTGCAGCACCACAATTCCATGGAGTTAGTTGTTCCCTGAGGAGGAGTCAAGTACGTTCAAGACTGAAGATGTATGGAAAGAGAAAGACAAATACCAGCAGACATTTCTGAAGTCTAACAAACTATCCTAACACAATCAAATGCTTTTGAGCCAAATTATACATCAGGCAAAATGTGGAATTAATGCTCCAGAGTGATGCAGACTAACAGATCTAGAAGAATAACAAAGCTTCTGTGACTATTCCTATTTAACTCCAACTACAAGCACTGACTGGATCAGCTGTAGTGCTAATTTTAGTACTTTCATCCTAAAAGCACACAAGAATACAAAGCACACAAGAATATAAAAAATAGAAATTTTCAATTCATAAAGTCTGATCCACGACATCAGACCACTTTCATAAAAGCCCTGAAGCAGAAAAATTTTTTCATACTACCTGATTGGAGTATATGTGATCTTGCAAAACAGAAGTCCCAGAGTCAGACAGTTGCAGCAACAAATGCACAGTGTCCTTGGCACAAAGTACCAGTTCTTACAGATTAAAGACAGGTAACATTCACACTGTAAGGAAGAGGGATAGGAGAGCAGCAGACAGCTGGTGAGGCTGGGGCTGTGCCTGCTGAGTGGAGTCTCACCACATGCTATGTCCTGCTCACTGACAAGGCTGGGAATTCAGAAGAATTTACAAATGTAAATACCATCAGGGGCCAACACTACTGAGGAGATTCCAGAAAACAAGCATGAGAAGAAAAACAAATGTTTAACAAAAGCCTGCTTCTATTGATTAGCAGCGCTCCCCAGCCTCTCTTCAATGACTGCACACTCACAATGACTGAATGATTGTACCAAGTCAGCCAGTTCTTCCACAATAACACCCCAGAGCAGTTGAAGTATTTCTTTGTAAGCAGGAGCAAAACCATGCTGAACACAGAAAAATACCATTCCAGTCAGAAGTTTGGTCCATGTGTATAAATTCAGTATCTTACAGTACTGAAGAAGCAATGTACAGAAGCTGATACTGCTGGCACACTGTCCAATGAAGCATTTCCCTGACAGAAGTTTCACTCAATGAAGTACCTCAAACTTACAAAACACTTCAGAAAGAGCATTGATTCAGTTCCCTATCAATCACTGGGTGCCACAAGATCTCAGGAACAGTAATGCTTTGTCTCAGACACAAAACACATTAAAAAAAAATTATGCCTCTGATAAATTGTCTGCTTTGTTTAAACTTTCCTGTTCTCATTTCAGAATCCCAAGAACCAAAAAAGGCAGTACCACAGCCCACTTGGTGTCTTGCTGGCAGCAGCTTCTTTCAGTGAAATACTTCTGCAGACTCCAGTGCAAAGGGGAATGTTTATTCTATATGTTGCACTCTTCCAGTATTTGCCTGCAACCCATCAATTATGCCAGTGCTTCTATATAGCCTGACTTCTCCCAAACTCCTCTGTCTGGGATTAAATTTATTAAAGTTTAGAAGCTGAAAGCAATAGTCATGCTAATTTTTTTACTTTTCCTCATTCTCATTTCTGGACCAACAGCTTAAAACTTTAATATCAAAGATAAGCCCAGTCCAAATCTTAACCTGGAACATTTCAGATTGAAGACCAAACTTCTTTCTCCATGATGTGGCAGCAAAGCTGAACAGACAGAATCTCATCCAATCTGCCATTTCCAGCTTTATTTTAAAACAGGAACTTTATCACCTCCAAAGCCTCTTCCAAATCTCCACCAGTTTAACCCTGACTTATGGAGGGCTGCTGTTTGCCAGGAATGGCACCAAATGTTGATCAGTGCACTGGAAAAGGGGCACAGTGCCTATGCACAGAGCAAGGGTGCCATGAGGAAGCTGCTGTGCATAAGGAAAAGGCTCTACAGGAATTGTAAAAAAAGTCTGAAGATTTTACATAGTGCTGAACAAAATCAGATTCTGAAAGTGGAACAAAATCATAATGCCACAGCATCAAACACAAATGTATCCATTTTCTGGAGGAGTGCACAATATTTTTTTCATTATTATTTCCATCTCCATTTATCTTCTAGGTTCTTTAGTCTCCAAGATAAGCAAAATTCTCACATTTCTGAAGTGTGAAAGAGAGTCTGGCACTCTTTAGGATAAAACAATATCAAAAGAGTTTGCAAAGAATTTCTGCAGGTCCCTTGCTGTGTTCAGAGGGCTCTAAAACAATTGTCTCAACTTGCTGCCTTAGATAAGCCAAGGTGTTTAAGAGCTGATGTTTCATCTCTTTACAGCAGAAAATCTTTTCAACCATGCCACCTTGACAATCGCTAATTCAGACAGAAATGCTTCCTAAAAGTTAAAAAAACCACCATCTTTTGAAGAGCTTATATTCTACAGAAATTGCTCAAGCATATTTATATCACGTGCATATCTCATCAGTTAATTTAACTTTTCTCAAAGGGAAGGCCTATTTTTTGGAGGTGCATTTCAATCCTCATTTTTGCAGAGATATGGTATCAGGAATTTAAAACAATGATCATCACAAGATTCTTAAAAAGATTCAATTCAGAATGAGTTGGAGATGATAGAGTCTGGTTGGAGCTGACATCCCACGGCTTTGCACCAAGCTGACAATTCCTGTTAGATCAGGATTGCACTGAAATGTCTGCCCAAGAAGAACACAAATCTGGCATAAAGAAATGTAGCTTTTCACTTCTTTTATTTTCCCTAATCAAAGGTTTTTATACAAATAGATTTAAACAAATAGGATTAATCTTGAGAAGCATTTGTTTTAATCCACAAATAGTTTCTGTTAGCTCTACAATGAAAGGATGAACTTCAAAAGATACTAGTTTGTGTGTTGCATCCAAACCTCTAAAAACACACTAAAATTCTTTACAACAGGAAAGGCACACAGAGCAAAAGCCTCTGAAATTGTTTCTGCTGGTGAGAAACTATGGCAAAATAGAGACTGAGCTGAGCTGGCAGTAGAGTAACACCTTATAAAGAAACCATAATTTGTATTGAGTGATTTCACTGAAGAAAAAATCCCTTCAGACATGCTTCTTCAGTATGCTGAGGTAAGGAAAGTAACCCACAAATGAAAAAAAAAATTCATTTTATACTTGTTTTTCTTGTGGAAAGTAGATCTGACTCCCTCCATGCCCTACTGGAAAAATTATGTGACTGCCTTGTTTTTACTGGAGGGTTTCTCAAAAAACTGCAGCAGTATCAAGAATTAAGAAAGGGCAACCCAAAGCTTTTTTTTTGGACCACACTTTGTCCTTTGATCTACCTCTTGTAAGCAGACTTCCAATATGTAATCCTAGTAGAAAACTCATGAGGATTCACATCACCTGCCATGAACACCCCAAGTGTTCAGTCTTGTAGCAAATCTTTCATACCTATTATAGGTTTCTGAGCCTAAGAAGATTGCTTTCAAAACTGAACTCAAATTAATTTCATCTAACAGGAAAACCAGGCAGTCTTAAAACAAAAACCTATACACTGTATTTCTTTATTTCTTGTGTTCAGTCAAGTTTTTTTAAAAAGTGAGAAAAAGCCCTCCACCTTTATGTTTCACACAGAGGACAGATTATGATTTGTCTGACATTTCAGGCCCTCTCCTGATTACAGACTGCAGGCTGCAGCAGGTAAGAAATGCCATTTAAGAGACTGTAGCTGCAACTGCTACTCTCAATACCACGGAAAGGTTTTGTCAACCAGCACTTCATAAGCTCTGCTTCATCACAGGGTTTTAACCTGTACCCTTGTCACTCACCTCCTGCCATGCAGAGACCTGGTGCCAGTCTGCAAGATTAGAAGCATATTTAGGAGGCAGAGTGCATTTTGGGGATGGCAAACACTGCTGGTGTTACACCACTGTTGTGAAGCTGTCAGTGCATAACCTAGTTGGCCACAGAGTGAAGAAAGGGGACCTGGGGTTAAATTCTAGCTCTTTCCCCACATTTACACATGGCTTTAATCCATCTGCTCTCCTACACGAGGACAGCAACAATTTCAGCTGCAGCTGCCAGCAAACAGGATCAGTAGGACTCAGCTAGGAAATCTCAACATACGTATTTCTCAAGCTGTTAGGCTATTCTTCCTGAGGAAATTCAGAAATAAATATTAAAAGAACAGAAACATTGAAGCAAGCTGGTACGCCAGAAGGCATTATTACAAAACAGCTATGAGATCCCTTCTTTGAAAGATTTAGAGCGAGAGAAATGCAGCAAGAGAGCTGTAAGACAGCACACAGATACGAGATTGACGTGAGACTCCCCAGCTGTCCTCCCTGCAGTTATTGTTCCCAAAGCAACACAGTGGGAACCAGCAGAGCTGCACTGAGCTCCCCGAGTGCTGCCAACCCCAGCAGCTCACCCCACTGCACAGCCCCTGCCCAGGTGCCCTCCCAGCACAGCACAGGGGGACAATTCCTTCTGGCTGGCAGAGAGGAGGATTCACAAGGTGCACAGGGAAGAGGCAAAGGTCTGGTAATAACCTGAACCCACAGAATTGTGGCTCAGAACACTGGGCAGCCAGCTCCAAACTGGGAGCACTGGTGTGTGCACACAGCCACAGTGGAGCAGGGCTTAGGGAACTTTGCAAGGAGTAATCCCTGCTCAGCCCCAAATAACACAGCCCTTCAACAACCCAGCTCTGAGGGCATTTTACTGTTGTTACACAAAGATGAAGAGGAGGAACATCTGCTTTGCACAACCATGTTTCACAGTGCACAGCACAGCTCCTTTCTGCTGCACCATCCTTAATAGGCACAGCACAAATTTGGCAAAGTGTTCAGCTGCTCCATGCTGCTCTGTGATCATGATGTCCAGCTGTGAGCTTGCAACATGAAATAGTTACTGAAAGATTGTTTTGGCATTTTTATTGACTTGTGTCTTGCCTCTACCTCCCACCAAGATCACACTCATCAACAGCTGTGAACAGATTATTCTCCTCACTGCAGAGTCACACTGGCTCTAAAATACACTTAAGGTGTGAATCACAAAGAAATGTGTGGGCTATAATCACCCTCCACATTTGTGGCTCATTTTTTCAGCCGACAATTTCAGCATTTCCTGGGCAACAAGTAACAAAATTGTTTTCTCTCCTCAAACGACACCAGGAAAGTGTCACAAGGTTGCAAGGTCTGGGCTCTCCAGCCAGTTCTCTTATTCTGCTGACAGCAAGTTTACAAAAATTTAATACATTTTTTTAAAACAAAAATATTCTTATGAGCCAAAACAAGACACACTGAAGGCAGTTACACTGAAGTTCAACACTCTTCTATCCTCTTGACGCTGCTGAAGTACAGGCACTGTGAAGGGGTAGGCAAAACCACAACTTTTTGCCTTGCAGAACTTCCAGGATCTTTCTGTTCAGGAACAAAAACCAGGTAAAGGACAAAGCCATGTCTCAAACATGAGTGCTCCTAAGGGTTACAGCTTCAGACTGGATGTCCCACATAATGTTGGCTTGGTGTTAAATAAAGGACACAGAATAGATATAAACCTGCACGTCCTGACTCATCTGGGGGTTTATTGGTACTTTGATACAGCATGTTATCTTTGCCAAACAGCACCACAACGGTTTTGTGAAAAAGCCAAATTTGCCTATCAGGTTCTGCCATTTATAAAAAAAGATATTTAAATATTTACTGCTTACTAATGCTTACCAATGGACCTAAACTTTGAACATAAATTTTTGAAACCCTGCTCTTATGTACATGCATTTTAATACATTAAGAGCCTTTAATCCCCCTCCTGCACCTGAGGTACCCAGGCACAGTGAGGCTTTAACAATGCCATTTTACATTGCAGAAAGCTCCATGAAGCATTGAAAGGATGGCACTGCAGGCTGGTCCAGATAAGCAGCACCCACAGCACACTCTGGGGCATGGTTTGAACAGCAATACAGCAGGGCACACACACACAAACAGACAGACACACACACCAGGCTCCTGCACAGGGCTCTTTACAGATGCTTTGTGACTGCAGGCACAGGCTCCTTCAGAGGGCTGCTCACAGGGCTGCCAGCCCCGTGCACATGACCCTGGCTCTGCTGGAGATGGCATTTCCAAAGGAGCACTGCCAGCTCTCACCAAGCAGCTCTACAAACTAACTGCTCTGTGTCAGGGCAATTTGAGTGTGTGGAGCAGCCTCATGAGTAAAAACTTATCTGGACCCATGAAAAGATGCAACATCAGTATGGTGAGCCACAATATATGAAAAACTGGTTTATCTCTGAAAGATCAGTAGAGATAACATAGATGAACAGAATTATGTCATGATATCGAGTACTTTTTGCATCTACCAAGATTTACTCTTCAAGGGACAGAGCTAACAACACCCACATCACAAGCTGTAATTTCAGGAAGCACAGGAAGCAAGTTTTTTGCTCTCTGAGAAATATCAGATAGCAGATCACTCAAATTAGTGAAGTGAAAAGTGTAAGTTCTTCAATCTTACAATTTCTTTGGTTTTAGTGGAAAAACATCAGTTCCAATTGCCTGTAGAACCACATGACTAACCCCTTGCTAGCTTGCATTTGCAGAAAGATCACAGCTTCCTCACGACAATCAGCTAATACCTAAAGTCAAGGTAAATTTTTTTTTCATAAATTCTAATTGTAATTGTTTTACCTAGTGGTTTATTTAAAAAAAAAGTAACACTAGAAAAATCCACTTCATCACTGGAACAGAGAAACCATTGCCAGTTATTTGAAACATTAGATACTGCAGGCATGTATGGAGACCCTCAGCAGAGCCAGGAAGCATCATTAACAAACAAAAACAATATGACATCATCACACACTTTACTGCTTGCCAGCGACAGGCTCAGCTTTGTTTGTACAACTGCTGAGTATCACACTGTTTGCATGTACTGATAAGCCACTCCAGGACCCACAATCCCTCAATGACAACTGACAGAGTTATCTCGAAAGCACAGTTACTACTGTACCATTTCAATTCATTATTTTTGAAAGATACTGTATCTTATAATTACATTTATTTCTTAAAAAGAACTGTTGTGAATTCACTTGCTGGTCTGCAGGCAATACAGGCCACTCTGCTTTTGAGAGCATTGTCCTTTGCAAGTGTTGACTGTGGGCAAGTGACCTTTTGAGGAATTAAAAGTGACCTGCTTCAATTCACAGGCCTTTTGGTCAGAGAAGCACAGTTTTGGGTATTCATTCAAGATTTTCTTCTGGTATGTTTCAACAGAGATAGCCTGTCCTAATTTTAGTCAGGGTATTAACAGAACCTTCCTCAGATCTTCCTATTAACAGCACTAACCAAGGAGCAAAGATTTCCTCTCCTTTTCCTTGAACACCAAAGAACTCACAGTTCTTACTAAAACCAAAATTAAGGAGAAACTCTCAGAGTAACACTTATTAAATCTCTCCAGCTTCTGTATGGTTCTGGAATAACCACTAATGCAGCTGCAAGCCTGTCACACAGCACAGCTGGTTCAGTCTCCTGCTGCCTTGTTTGCACCAATGTTCCTATTCAGATTTCCCCACTGACAAAAAAAAAGTCAGAAGATTTTGAGGCAAAAGTTTCCTACAACAGTAAGAGATACAAGGACACACATTTACCTACATGCAGGGTCATACGCTTTTATCAGACTTCAGATTTTAACTGAGTGTTGTTTCTAACCAAGGTAAACAAAACACAGTATTTTGTCTAATAGAGATTCTCTTTCAATATTTCATGAAAACTTCTAAACATGTGCAGGGTGTTCACACCTGACCTGACATTAACCAGCCAGTGCAAGGTTTGCTCAGTTCAGTGCCTTTAGCAAGAATGAGGACAAGGTCAGCTGTAACTCATGGGGAATGCAAACAGCCAAGAAGGTTTCCAAAGACCACCCTTCCCTACAACACTTTAAAATAAAATAGGATTTTAACAATCAGTCTGAAATAGCTGAGCAAAACAGTCTGAAAAACAAATGTTGAGGTTAATGAGCAGAGCAAATGAAATATTATCTATTTAAACTGTTATTAGCCACTATTAGCACAGATAGCAAATATGAAGATGTAAAGCTCTGAAATTCTGTTTCTGATCTTTAAAGTGTGCAGCCAATATGTCACAAAGAAAAAAGCCACTCAATACACATGTGTGTGTCCTGGAGTTTAACCTTCAGAAAGTGAATCACCTCATGAGAACAGACACTGGTAGAACATTCCAACCCAGCTTTAAGCCGTTCATTGCATTTATTTTTTATTTCCTTCAGGGAATTGTGTTAATCTATTAATCTGTGATAGTAAATCACTCAAACACCAAGTCATCCATTGGCTTCAACATTGTACCTCCTGAAGATAATCTTTCATTTACCTTCAGCCTTCCCTGTTGGGGCAACCACTCTGCCTTAAATACAGGCGGGTGCTGAAAAAGCACCATGTAATCAGTATCTATCATAAAGGAGATGAAATCAAAATTAACTAGATGCTCCAGAAGAACAATCATCACTATCCAAGGAAACCCGAGACATTGTGAAAGGCAGTTTTAAAAAGAAAAAGCAGTTTTTACAGCTCAAGCAAATTAATAGAAAAGAAGTTAATACAATTCCTTAGAAAGTCAACCCCTGTTTACTCATATTCATTAAGTCCATTGAAAATAGTTCATATGATAAATAGTTCAGCATGCTCCATTCCATTTCTTTCTTCTCTATGCTTGCTAATTCCATACTAATTCTTTCTATTCCATTTTGTCTCAAACAAAATCACAAGTTTCCTTGGGGAAGTGGAGAGAGGGGAAGGAAGACAGGGTTGTTGAAGAATTGTAAGCAAGTATGCCAGGAAGCAAAAAGCAAATGCTGCAGATACACAAGAGAAATCCAATAAAAGTGCAACTGTGGGACTATTGTTGCTGGAGAAAAGAGAGTTAATGTGGCACTTCAAGGACTGAAGCCTGAGTGTGGCTTACAAGATCACATCATTCCAAACTGCTACTCAAATTCAATTTCATCTTCTTATGCACCAACCCAAGTGTGTAGCACTTAATTGTAACAGTAAATATGCAGGCATATTTTTGATACTAAAAAAAATTAGATTTTTCTCTCCTTGGGATGAGATCTGAGCTAGCAGGTTGGAACAATCTGGGCAACTATAACAGATGCTCAATTAGACCTTCATAACTCCTGAAAATTTTATTTTAACACTGGAAGCCTTATTTTAAGGACTAAAAGTATTGCTTTCTGTAATTTAATTCAAGAGAACAATATGGCAGGGGTCACCTTTTAGGAGGGTGTTCCATTTGAAGGCAGAAAATCAGGCACAGAAAAGCTGTTCTAAATCTTAATTGCTAAGAATCAAAAGCAACAGGCAGCTGGACCAGAAGTGCTGACCAACTATTCTCATTTGTAATTTTCTGCTGCCTCCAGTTTCTGACAACCTGTAGGGAACTGCAGGCATTCAGAGCTCAGAATGCACATTTTGAGGCAATTACAGAGACAAGTTTAAGAGCAAGAAAAAGTACAACTTCATTTTCTGAGGTGGTAAATACTGGGAACAAGTACAACAGGTGGGAAAATCACCAATTATGAGTGCCTTTTAAAACATGTTGTTTATGGTTCACAGTCCTCAGGCTTCATGGTTATACTCTTTCTTCAGGACATTGATGTGCAAATAAAGATCAAGAGATCCCTCTCATTTTTAAAATTAGATTTGATTCAGACAGAGTGAGTTGGAATCAAAACCTACCCAACATGCTTAACATGCTGCAGTCATCATCTGTCCTGCCCCAGACAAGAGCAAGCACCAGAAGACCTGGTCTGTTACAAAGTAGATGCAGCAGGCACTTCAACCCAGTGTCCACATCTAGAGCTTAGAAAACTCTGCTTTCCTCTGACCTCACTCCTCTTTTGACTGACACTACAGTAGCTGGTTACAAAAAGAGAAAGAAGAGATCACCAAAGTCTTATTGAGCACAATTCCATGGAGCTGACTCTGAGTGAGATTTTTCTGTGATTAATTAAGTCACATATGCTCCAAGAGGTGGCAAGTTCACTGTACTTGAACTGCTATCACTGCAACAGCAGGGTTAATAACTGGCATAACAGCTAATCTGACTTTGAAAAACTGATTATTCTCTCAGAACCAACCAAGAAAAATGTTTTTGTTAGAATTAGAGTTTTAGCATGTCTTCCTATTTGTCAGTTATCTTCTCAAACACAGGTGTACCAAACTGCACCACTTATGGTTTGATTTGTTTCTTTTCTATATACCCTCTTAGCATTGTGTTAATGCAGAGTTATAACTCAGGCATTTTGGTCATGAAGCTCAGCTCTGTAAAAAAAAGAGAATCAACATTCAATAAGGAAGATTTTTCAGGCCCCAATGTGTAACAATTGTAAACCTTTGAGTCAGTTTCAAACAAGGGACCTTCAACAACGCTCCTCCAACCCCCCATAACAGCAACATTGCCACAGCTTTGGTTGGAACTGTGTTCAGTGTTTGCCTGTTCAACCACAGACGTGTCTCTGTGAATGCAGAAACCTTTCCTCACCTTCAACGTGGCAGCCAAGCTGGCCATGTGTTCATTGAGAGTGCTCTCCGACTCCTTGTAAGTCAAGCAGGTGAACTGATATTCCTCTGGATCAAAGGCATCTGCTCCCTGCTGCTCCACGTCGTTAGCTACCCCATCATAATAATCCTCAATATCCCCAGGATCCTCATCCTCTTCCTCCTCCTCGCAATTAGGGTCATAATCCTCTTCATTGCTGTCAGAGCCCTGGCTGTTCATGTCCACGGACATCTTAATGCCCTGCCCAACTGCAGACCAGGAAAGCAAGAGCAGCTTCTTTGTTTTCCTCCAAACTTTATCGTTCTTTTGATTTCATCTGAGCTCTGTCTCCTAAGGGAGGAAAAACAGTTTTTTCTGTGCCTAGGAAATTGCAAGAGGTGCCACGTAAACAACAAAGAGGTGATCAAGCAGGTAGGAACAGACCAACCCAAGGGCCCAGTAAAGAGGATTCTGCTGTGCATGTCCCTGGTTTGGATCCATTGTGACTCCTGCAAGTCCAAAGCAAGGCTGCTCCTACAGGATAGGTCCAGATCCTTGGAGATTGGGTTATTACTGCATCCCAGTCCCCAGTGCAGGCCCCCTGACCTCTGACATTTGGAAACTGGCTGCACAACCTTCACTACAGATCTTCTCAGAGAGAAAAAAATGAATTTTTTCTCTGAGAAGTTCTTTATCAACAGCCTGCAATGATGCAGCATCCTAGCTATTTAATTAACAGGAAAAACACAAACCCCTTACCTATGGCCATAGTAGGCAGAAAGGCAACCTGTGATGTCCTGTGCAAACCTGTGATATTCTGTACAAATCCATATTGCTCCAGAAACACAGACATTAAGTGAGACTTAGGAAAACAAGAGCAGCAAACAGATCTCTCACATGCACACAATTTAACAGTCTTCAATATCATCTCAAAAGAAATTGTGAAGCTAGTTCATCCCTTCAAATTGGTTCTACTGGATGTGATGCGGCTTGGACCTTATATCTGAAGGGGGAAATAAAATTATTATTTATTGCCTTCTCAAGATATACTTATTACCTTTTGAATGTACAAATTTATGCTCAGGTGTTGATAGCTGTTATTGAAGAAGAATCAGAACAGCTAACTTTTTTTTTTTAAGATTCTCACTTGTTTTGGAAAATTCACACATCTGATACTTATCTGAACTACAAATCTTCTGCTTGTGTAACTGAGCCATATGAATTTGAGCTCTAAAAGATTCAGCAGTAAAGCATGAATCAACCTTGAATTATGGTCATCTCATACTTAGTCGTAAATTTCCATTTAACCAAATTATTTAGTTTAGAGAGAATATATTAAATACAAAAGAATTAAAACAATGCTGTGACTACATTTTACATATAAAAACATATATTAAAATCAAAGCTCTGTTTTCCATAAGCAGCATGTACAGCATGTATTTGGTTCCTTAAAAACATTCCCATTCTGCATGACAATGTTGTCAGCTCTGCCACTCAAATATATTCCCTCAGTACTGCAATTTATAGCTGCTGGGGAAACCATAATCAAGCTTTGATAATCCTGACTTTAGAGCTTTAGAGTACAGGAAATCTCAACCACAAATTTTCATTCTTTTTCCTCAACTCTTTTTTTTTTTTTTTTCTGTTTCCAGTCACTTGACCAGGCAGCAGAGAATAACAAGTAAGAGATGTGATGTACAATAAGATGTGATGTACAATTAATTGGAGGGGCTTCAGTGATTTCAGGAGATACAAACCTCCAGAGAGGCTGAAGACTAGTACCTAATTAAATTACCTCCTGAATTCTGGTCTTCATTCCTTTCATTTGCCTCTTGATTCCTTAGCTATCCACAGCACATGTAGCACAGAAACAATTTATAGCACTGCTTTCCACAGAACTTCAGAGGAACAGACACAGTCTCTCCATACTGGAAGGAGACAGATGTGGAATCTGATTTGGCAGACACAGGGCAAACCCTCATCCTTCCCTCTACCCTGCTTAGAGTCTGGGCTTAATCTGCACTGACACTGAGCTCTTGCATAAAAGGAGTAATGGATCTTGACCTGCTAAAACTTATGTTAAAATAATTCCTTATTGAGCCTCTAACCCCAGTGTGGGCCATCAACAGCCCAGAGTGCTACAACAACTGAGCAAGTCTCACAGGCCAGGGAACTTCTCAAACTCACTCAGATCATTCCACACTCCAGAGAGAGAAAATACCCATGAAAACACTGGGCCCTCTGCTATTCCAACACATGGCAAGTCACAGCCAAGCACTGAGATGTTTGTAGAATAGGGGGCTGCCCAGTAGCTCCCAGTTGCACACCAGTCCCTGGGGAGGGACTCAGAGGAGGGCAGAGACGTCTCTCTGTGCCACTGGCACAGTTCTGTGAGCAAACAGAGGAACTGTTTGCACAGGAAAGGGACACATGGATTTATCAAGCAGAAAACAGTCTGCAGAACTGGGTGACTTCTGTGACTCCTGTCCCAAGATTCAAGGAAAGAGCTCACTTCCAGCACAACGGGACACCACTGACACAGGTGAAGGGAAAGGAAGCATAAAGAACATGCTCTGTGGACAAAGCAAAGCAGGGTCCTTGGAAAACCAGGAATAAACTCTCCTCATCTATGCTCCGCCCAATGCCCAAATCAAACTCTCTGAATACAAAGACAAGGCAGAGCTACTACTTTATAGCACTAATTTTTAAGACAATAAAGATGTTAAGCTCAAAAGATAGGGTCAAAAAAGCCAGGTTTATTTAGATTAAATAATGACCATAGCTCCCAAGACCAAATTATAAATTTTTAAACCATACTTAGATCACTTTCCAATCCAAGGGAGGATGATCTATTCCTTAACCACCTTAATCCAAGATACTCGTGTATCTTCACTAACACTGATACAATTTAGTCACCTCTCTTGCTCCAGTCTCTTGCAGGAACTCCTAAACATACCCACCCCTACCCTCTGCTATCTGTCACCTCCAACAGTGCCCTTTCCCTGACTCCTGCTTTGCAACACAATTCTTAACAAGGTCTTTTGAAACAAAATGCCTTCCACCGTGCCACCACACTGTGATTCCACTAGTCCAACTACATCTCTCTTTTTTTATCCCTATCCTTGTGGGATTCCTCTAATAACTCTTTTGGTGGAGACTCCTCCAATTGGAGAATGCTCCTCCTCTTTTTCTGTTGATATTTCACAACCATTTCATACGGTTTTATCTTCTTTCACCTCTTTATTTATCTGAAACAGAGAAAGTGCAACTTAAGTCTGCTTCCTGGACTCCTTATCCATGTAACCTTTAGACAGGCCAACACTCTTCCTTTTCCCTGAAACCATCCACAGCCTCAGCTCCATGCTGGCCATCAATGCTAACTGCATCTTCATCTGTGCCACCCAAACCTATAATTTGTGGCTCATCCCCAGCTGCTTCCTCATATATGCAGTGCACACCTCGCTGTTCCTTCTCCACTGTTTTTTAGGGAGAAATTTTTCATCCAAGACTGAGAAACCAGAAGATGCCTGACGCTTTTCGCCACAGATGACTCTGCAGGGACCCCCTTGCAGCTGTGCCACCCTTCCCCAGGGACAAACCTGCTCTCCTTCCTCCTGCCAGCCTCGGTTCACACTCCCGCGGCTGCCTTGTCTTTGCCACCTCACCCATTTCACTCCTGCCCTTCCTAACCTACCGTCACTTTAACAAGTTGTTTTACGGGTACCTGCGTATTCCAGGGCGCCTCCGGGCTGGGGCACCCAGCGCGTTTAAACTACCCCGGCTCCATTCTCTCGGAACGGGAGCGGAACGCAGCCCCCGGCCCGTCCCGCACACCGGAGCGCCGCAGGCTCGGGGGAGGGCAGAGCGGGAGAGGAGCCGTGCGGGGAGCCCGGGCGGCGGCGGGGCCAGGAGGGGCCCCCGCACGGCCGCCCAGAGCCCGAGAGCTCCGGGCTGCGGCTTCTACCGGGGCGGAGCGCCGAGCTCAGCACCGGGCACGGATAAGCGGCCCCGCATCCCTCCCGCCGGGCCCGCCCCAGCCCCGGCGCGGCCGGGCCCCGCACTTACCGGGCGGGCGGCGAGAGCGGCGCCCCGGGCTCCCTCTGCGCGCCGGAACCGCCGGGCCCGGTGCGTCACCTCCGCCGGGCGGGGCGGGGCCGGGCCGGGCCACGGCGCTGGGCCGGGGGGGAGCGGCCGAACCACTGCGGGTGTGCGGGGGGAGGCGGGCTGAGGAGCGGCCCCCGGGCCGGGCGCGGCCGGTGACAGCGCCCAGTGGCCGCGCCGGGAGCGGCCCCTCGCACCGCCGCCGTCCCGGCCCGCCCCGCGCCCGCTTCCCGGCGTGCCCCGCACTGGGCTAAAGGTCGCGGCGCGGAGGGGGCAGCATTGGCTCGGCGGGGACGCAGCGTCCCGACCCCGGTCCCGATCCCGGTCCCGGTTCTCACCCTCCATCGCCGCCGCCGCCATGGCAAAACAGCCGCAGCCCATCAGCCCCTTGAAGAACTTCTTCGCTGGCGGTTTCGGGGGTGTCTGCCTGGTGTTCGTGGGGCACCCGCTGGACACCATCAAGGTAGAGTTGCGCGGGGCGCCCGGGAACGATGAGGCCGCCGGTGCTCGGTGCGTTCGGGGCACCGGGATGTGGAACTACAGCTCCCGGCAGAAACCGCGCGGAAGCGGCGCGGGTCCCGGTGGGCGCTATGGCAGAACTACAGCTCCCGGCAGGCACTGCGCGGGGGGCGGGGCTCGGTGCCGCCGCGGGGAGGCTGCGCTGGGCCTCTGAAGGGCGCCCCCTGGCGGCGTGGCGGCCGGGCGTGTGGCGGTGCCGGTTCTAGTGAGAAACCGGGAAAAGAGCGGCGGGGTAAGAGCCCCGGTGCTCCCCGTGCTGGAAGGAGATGGGAGCTGGGATGCGCCCGCCAGCCCCCTCCCGCGGCGGGACCCCGCGCCCTTGCTCCAGGGGGAGGCCAGGAGTGACCCTATGGTGTCTACGGAGCTGGGGTCCTCATCCAGACGTTGTCCCAGCAATTAATTAGTTAAATACATTCACTACTCATTACATTAAAATTCAACCTCTTCTCTTCTGCAAAGGGCTAAAATGATGTCAGTTTTTCTATCATGATCTTCAGGTCCAGTCACAAAACATACTCCATAATAGCCAGAGGTGTTCTGTCAATTAAAGTTGAGATTGTAATATTTAATAAAATAATGTTTTCCTTTCCCTCTTACTAGGTCAGACTGCAAACCCAGCCTAAGCCACAGCCTGGCCAGCCCCCACTCTATTCTGGGACCTTTGACTGCTTCAGAAAGACTCTTGTTGGAGAGGTACTGTGACACCTGCCAGATATATCAATTGTTTCTGTACATTCTCTGTGTGGAATCCTACAGAGAAAGCCTACAGTTCCTAGGTTGCCAGTTAAATTGATTCTAATTAACATTTTTAAGCAGATTACAAAGCTTGGGGGATACTTAGCATACACATGCTCCTGGTACGTGTATCTTTGTTTTGCTAAGAAATGTTTTGGGTTCAAAATAGCATGATATTAACTAATGTCTGAAGTTAGACTGGAGTAAATGTTGGCAGTTGTTTTTTGGCCTTTGGATTTTGCAGGTATTTTGAGTCATCTCTGGAAATTCTAAAATGGATAATGACTTCTCTTGTTACAAGCAGTACTTTAACTTTCTTCTATAAGGTGTTATGCCACCTGTGAGAAAGCAGAGGATCTTTAATTTATAGAGTTTTTTATATTTTTCTTTTTTTGAGAGCAGAGTGTCAATTATAGTAGTTGTTGAACCTTCTCTAGAAGGTGGACAGTGTTTTTTACTCCTGAATTATCATGATCATGTTGTTGAGCTACTCTGTTTTGTTTTTAAAGGCGCACAGCTTTGATTTAAAGTCTTTAATTGACAGATAGTCAAATTTTCTGCTTTTTAAGTTTTCTCAGCAGCTATTTACCATTTGGAAATTATGACTGTAAAGCCCAGCTGTTTATCTGCTTGTCTGAAGTCTCATTTCTAAGTGCTGGATCTTGTTAAGTAACTCCCTGTTCAATGAAAGATCTGCCTCAAAATCTGAAATCTCCTTCCATTGTGGTATTAACAGGTGGTTATATAACCAAAGCAAATCTTGTTTGCCTGGTCTCTCCCACAAAGGAGTGGAATGCTGTGCCAGCTCTGAATCCCTGGCAGTTTTTAACACCCCTGCTGCAGCACGGACGTCAGAGCTGAGCCATAATAACAGCCTTGTGATGGGGAGTTCAAAAGCACTGCTGCCTCTCCACTCCTACTCAATACTCATCCATTCCTGTGAGGAAAACTACTCACCCTCTCTGCCAAGGCCTTTTGCTTCCCAGTGCCCAAGGGGAGCTTGAGCAGCAGTGCCTGATCTCTCAGCCAGGCGCAGTTTCATGGCAGAGCCAGTTGTGCCTGTAAGACTTCAGCAGGTACTGGGATGAGCTGGTTTATTGGGACAGAGGGAAGAAAGGGGTGCAGAGACCAGCAAATATTTAATTTATGTGCCTAGCCTTTATCTAGGAAGATAACTCTCCTTTTTATTGGACAAAGTTCAATTTAAAGGCAAGATAAGTGAAATAAATACAGCTGCTGGGGTCTGCATTAGAACTTTTTCACATGTGGAGTCTATGGAAGGAAACATTAGGAATGTGATGTTGTGTGGGGGAAAAGTTTGGATTTAGGGTAGGAAACAAAAAAAAAAAAAATTGCTCTTGAGTCTGTCCCAAAGTGAATTCATGTGGGGAGTGAAGGAATTCCAGTTTGCTCTCCCTGGCTCTTTCTTTAGTTGAAGAGTGAATTCATTTCAGCATTCTCAGGTTCAGTGTCAGGATTTTACACTACTGCATTTAACAAGTTACCAATAAAACACAGGTGCATTTCTGTGTGCAGCTGACAGTGTTCTCTCTTGACATACTCTATTAAGGCTCTTATTCAAGGGGCTTTTACCTTCACTTCCCATGCTTGAGATGAACATGCAGGTGATGAGTATTGCTCTAGAAGGGCATCAGTGGTGCCAGGCTTTCCCAGGAAGGATAACTTTCCTCTGCAGCAGTCCCTGAGCCTCAGCTAAACACGTATAACTGCAAATGAGCAATAAGCCCCTTCATTCCTCTGATCAATTTGGCTGTTAGATAGATCCTATCCTGGATTGTTGCCTTTCCCTTCTCAACAAGCTGAAATGTGTGCAAAGTTTATGCCAAACCAATAATTCCTGTGATAATGTTTCTTGCAGGGAGTCCAAGGCTTATACAGAGGAATGGCAGCTCCCATCATCGGGGTGACACCCATGTTTGCTGTGTGCTTCTTTGGGTTTGGCTTGGGGAAGAGACTCCAGCAGAGGAATCCTGACGATGTTTTGACGTGAGTTCCTGCTTGATCAGACGGTTGGGAAAGGCATCCTGAGGCTGCACTGTCACACGTTGAGCTGTGGTGTAAATTGGTGTCTTCTCCTAGGTTATAAATATAGTTCTGAAAGATAAACCACTCATGTTTTAATGCTTCTGGAAGCGTGGGAGTGATAGCACAGGCTAAAACAGGCGCTGTGTGGGCAGGTGAGATGCAATTCCCTCTCTACGCAAGAAGGAGCCACGGAGGAACAATTCCGGTGTGGATGAGCACAGTGAGAGTTATGTAATGATTGCCTGCCAGCAGGCTTGCTGTTAACAGAAACTATGGGAGCAATAAATTCATGGTCAAGCATGAATTTATTCACAGCCCTGAATCTCCTTTCCCTGTTAGTTACGAGTCTTCTTGTGGCCCTTCATTAGGATGTGAAAACAGCCATAAAAATGTTTTATTATTATTTCTGGAAAGAGGTGTTTATGAGCAGCCCTCCTCTCAGGCGTGTCTGACCTTCAGAAACAGCAACAGGAAGCTCAGAAAAGTTGGTGGGGCTTTCTATAAGCCTACCTGTGCATGAAGAGAGCCCCCCAGCCATAAAGTACTCCTGTAATGGGTTTGCCAAGCTGTGATTTACAGCTCCACAGGGACTGAGCTGTAGCTTAGCAAGATTTTATCCCATTATTTTTGTGCTAGGTAGGAGCTCTGTCAGAAAGCAGGAGCCCATCATGTAGAGCCTACTTGGTGGGGTTTTGGTTTCTGTTGGAGTCTTGTCTGCACAGGGCTGGTGTGAGCACAGCTGGCCCTGCAGCACAAGCTGCTGCCAACAGAGCTCCCATTGCTCAGGGGGAAGCAGTGCTGAGGTGCTGGGGAACTCTCACTTACCTTCTTTCACACCATGGCAGTGTCCCCATGCAGGCAAGACTGAAGGGAAAAGCCAGGGCAGCAGTAGGGACTGAACAACAAGTGCACCATTAAGTTACACCCAGCAGCTTCATCACCTCAGTGCCTTGTGTTTTATACACGTGGTGCCAACAGGAAGTTTTAAGGAGCAAGCTGAGAAGGACAGTGGAGTTTTTTGAGTCTTTATGTAGCATTCCTCTCAAGCAGTGCAGTGGGAAAGAACAAATAGTGTATGTAGTGTCACTGTGCTCAGCTGTGCTGTTCTGTGGGTGCAGACCTGACTCAGTGAAGGTACAGTGAGACCCAAAAATAAAGGTCAGGCTCCCAGTGCTGTGGTTATGGGTCTAGAGGCAGGCTGGATGGTTGTATTTCCCATGCTGATTTTGAAGGGAAGTTGTGGAAGGAAGAAGATGGAGAGAAACCTGAGGAGCCCATCCTGCCTTTTCTGGGGCTGAATAATCCCAAGGTGAGCTAAAAACCTCTAAACTTAGTTTGAGTAGGAGGTGTGGAGTGGGAAGGGAGGTCTGAATGGTCTGGAAGATATCATGGGAATTAGAGAAAAGTGTAAGACTTAGAATAGAATGCCATCTCTTGGGCAAGTGCAGAGAAGTGGAAGGTGTGGAATTTGATTAAATTGAGATGTTAAGTCATCTTACTAGGGGAGGTAGTATGAGGCTGGATGTAAAGATAGTTTTGTGATGGAGAAACTCAGCTTGTTTAAGGGATTTTTGTCATGGAGACTTTGCCACTCAGCAGGTGCAGAATGTGTGGGATAATGGCAGGTTGGTAGGACAGACTCGACTTTGGGAGGGTTTTGGAAAGGAGGCTTCTGGCTGCACAAGCAGGAATATCTGTGTGGAATCTGGGGTCACTGAGAAGAGTATGGGGGACTGGAGGAGGAAGAGACTGAAGTGAAAGGGAATGAAAATGAATGGGGAATGCTACAGCAAAAAATGTAAGTAGAAGGGGTATTAGCAAGTGAAGAGCTGAGTTGTGGTTGCTGTAGGAACCAGTGCTTTGAGTCCTGGAGATCTTAAATGTTTAGCTCTGCACTGACAAGGCACTTCTGCACTGTTAAAAGCAGTGTTTGCATTTCAAGTTCCACTGATGTGGAACAGCATCACCTGGGGATGTAGGGGTCTTTCTGCCCTTCATTTCCTGTGTGCTGTGTTGTGTTAGGGTCTTTTCTCTTTCCTTGGGGCAGATATCCTCAGCTGTTTGCTGCTGGCATGTTGTCAGGAGTGTTCACAACAGTAATCATGGCTCCAGGAGAGAGAATCAAGTGCCTTTTACAGGTAAGGCATTGGATGGTGGTGATGGGAATTTAATTTTAGGGGTCTTGTCTTTCCATAGCAGGAATTTCTTTGGTTAGTGCGTTTACTCTGTTCTAGTTTTTGACAGGACTGAGACAACTATCATTTAATGCAGCTGTCATGAAGAAGCATTAAACAAACCCACCATGACAGTATCAGTACACACAGCAGTAATTGCTCTATTCATTTTACACAGCCCAAGCTTTATGCTGTGGGACACTCCATGAGGCATCCATGGGTGCCTCAGTCCACTTCAAAGTATGGAAAAGTCAAATTGTTCTGAATGAAACTTTTCCTTAAAAAAATGGTGTAAACCTGCTAGATCATGAGACTCCTTCTGGTGTAAAGAAGTCCTGTTACCTTGACAGTTCCCAGAGCTAAGGAATGCATTTCCAAGCAGTGTTCTGACATTTGGGTGGCTGTTAGCTCTGCACCTCTTGCGGGGGTTTGAAAGTATTGTTGGAAAATGCAAATGCAAACCTGAACAAATGAAATGCCATCTTTAGCAGGTGTGGGAAGCTCTGCTTGCTTCCGACTGTGTTGAACTCTGAAAATACAGTGATGGGTGGTCACATGTTGGTTCTGACAGACAGGATATTATCGTGGGAGATTTTATACAAATGGTTTGAATTTCACTATTTGAAGACTACTTTTTGTTGGTGTGGAATTACCTAAGTGACTTGAGTTATTTCAAACTTATACTGTGGAAAAATAAAGGAGAATCTGTTCTCTGCATGGAACAGCAACCACAGCCTCAGCTTCAATGTGAGGGCTGCTCAAGTGAGGCAGAACTCCCTAGGCAGGAGCGTGTGCTCCTTCCTCTCTGGAAACACATATGAGGAATGATTCTGCATCGAGCAGAAAGCTTCAGTGGTTAGAAACTCTCACTTTAACCCTGCAGATCCAGGCAGCTACAGGTGAAACCAAGTACAGTGGCTCCCTGGACTGTGCCAAGCAGCTGTACCGCGAGTCCGGCATCCGCGGCGTGTACAAGGGAACCGTGCTGACCCTCATGCGAGGTGAGGGACAGGGCTGGCCCATCCCTGCTGCATGACAAACCTGACACAGGATGGGAGATTTCACTGTCCCTTTAGGCAGTTGGAGGGGCTGTGTCATCCATTTTCTTTTTTTTTTCTTTTTTTTTTTTTTTTCCAGTCTGCAGAGCTACTCCAGTGCCTCAAAGGGCCTGAGAAATAAACATGAGATTCTCAGTGGGTGAGGAAGAGATTAGATGACAAGGATCAGAGGGATATAGGAAGTAATTAAGATCTGAGAAGCCAAGAGGAATGAGAGACTTCAGGAGAGGAGCAGAGAGAACAAAGAGAAGAGAAAAATGCAGAAGTGGGCTTTTTAAAAAAATTATTTTCTTCTTTTTTTCTTCTTTTTTTCTCCTTGAGAGAAAGATTGTGCCTGTCTGTTACTGTTGCTGTATAATGCTGACTGCTTTAAAATACGTGGTGGCAGCAGCTATGCTTTCTACCCTTTTGAGTCTGGGTTATTTTGAACTGGGATGTCATGACCCCTCTCTCAAATACAATAACAACTAAGTAATTGTGCCAGACTCAGAATCCTGTATGTATTTTAGTAATTCCCCTTTGAAAAACTGAAATTTCTGTATTTTGTTACTTCAGTTTAGGAATTGATTCTATCCTCTGCTTCTCACACAAGTGTAGCAGCCTGCAGTGTAACTCTGGCAGTGTCCCTAGATAGGGGCTGGTTCTCCAGTTTAGATATGGGATAAGAATAGGCTGTGGGAGTAGCTTAAAAAAAAAACAAAACAAGACCCATCATGTGCAGAAAAAAAAATCCCAAATAGAATCATTAGAATTAATAGTGTGCAAAATTCATGAAGTTCCTGCACTGCTGTGATGTGCTGTGCAGAAATTTGGACAGTTTAGAGCTGTCTCATCATTAGTGTAATGTAACCAGGTTACAGCCTGGCTTGAAAGGCTGCTGAGAGAAAAGTTATTTCCCAGTTCTTGCCATTAGCACCTGCTCTCCATGGGAAAGTTCAGCCTCCTCTGTCTAAAGCAGCAGAAGATTTTTATTTTGTTTGTAGAAGGGGTTCAGAGAAAAAAATCTGTATGTACTTAGTGGTGCTGCTGGGCTGGCATGGGGCTGGGGTGCCTCTGGGCTTCCTTTGGTTTCCCACTCCTCAGAGGCTTTGCTGTTTACCCACCAGACGTCCCGGCCAGCGGAATGTACTTCATGACGTACGAGTGGCTGAAGAACATTCTGACCCCGCAGGGAAAGAGGTCAGTGAAATCTCACAGGCACCACTCTCTGCACTTCCCAGGCACTGCTGATTCATCTCCCAGCTACAAAGAGATTTACAGCTGGATCATCCGAACAAATTTAAAAAAGAAAAAAATGGTTCCTCATCTAGTGAGTTGAATTGGTTTGGTCTGGGGTTAGCTGACAATTAAAATAATATTCTGAGTTTCCCTCAGATTCCAGTTTGGATCTTATTAGCCAAGTAAGGAATACTTAAAGTAGTTTCAACCCTGTATGCTCACAAAATGCTGGGGGGCTTTGCTGGATTTTTTGGGGGGTTTGGTTGGTTGGTTTAGTTTTTGGGGGTTTTTGCCACAGCATATGTGTGTGTGTGCTGCTGAACAAAAATATTTGAATCTTTAGAATGGAGTTGGTCCATCTTGGAAAGGTTGCTCAGATACTGCACTGTGTCTGTCTGCAGCATTGTGCTGCCTTCTGGCTGCCAGCCAGGCTGTCTTTTTGATTGTCACCTTAGTCAAAACAACGAGTTTGACATTTTTCTCCTTTTTAAATCATTTTTTCACTTTTTCCTCCCACCCCACTCTGATCCTGCCACAGTGTGAGCGACCTCAGTGTGCCTAGGATCCTCTTTGCTGGAGGCCTGGCTGGGATCTTCAACTGGGCAGTTGCCATCCCACCAGACGTGCTGAAATCACGTTTCCAGACTGGTGAGTTGCATTCCAGGGTGTCACAGCCACACTCCTGTGGTGCCCCTGGGATTGGGCTGGGCAGGGATGGAAGGTCTTGAGACAAGTGCATGAAAAACCCAAGGGTGTTCCTAGCATTCTACTTGGTTTCCTCACAAATTTTTGGCACATCAGGCTGCACTGCTCTGTTTCTGCCTCCTTGGTAATATAATGGTCTTGATTTGAGGTACCTGATTTGAAACCTAAGCATAGAACTCATAATAATAGAATTGTCATAGCAGTTTTGTTACAAATGTAATTCTTTGAGAGGTTTTATTATTTCACTTCAGACATAATTGTATAAATTGTAGCCTGTGCTATCTGCAGTTCATAGTACAGGGTGTGACTTGCTGAGAGCATTGCTTTTGGCCTGGCAGCTCTGCTCTTTAATGTCTGTGGCCTAATCACAGTTAGGATGACCCCAGACCTTGTGCTTCAGCACAGTTTGACAGGTTTTTCCTTGGTTTCTCTGCCAGTCCTGTCAATGAATATTTTTGTTAAGGCTCCCCATGGTCTTTGTGGACTCAGCTCTCTACTGGACAGTGACCATTTTTTTTGAGTCACAAATGATGATAATCAGTGCGGGAAACCTCATTTATTTTTCTCTGAGCAATGGCTGCTGTGGTTGTTTGTACCATACCAAGGGCTGAGAGGGAAACCCATCACAGCTTTGTTCCACTGAGCCAGTCCCCAGTGCTGCTGTGTGGGTGATGTGGGTTCATGGTGGTTCTGTTTAACTGGGCTGATCTGTGGACTACTTCTTCAGAGGGCTGACAGAGGCAGAATTTCCCAGGGCAGTGTCAGAAGAAGGAAGAAACTGTGTTTTGAGTAGAGTAGCTTTTAAAAAACACCTCAGCATAACCATGTAACATCAGCATTGGAACATCCTGTGCTTTTCTTTTGAAGTCTGTTGGTGTTGTTGGCTGGGGCGTGTGATAGGATCATTTTCTTATTAACCAGCTTCATCAGTTTTTGTATCTGACATTCCTATCACCTCAGTGCAGCTCTTGGGAGAGCTGTGATCAGCAGTGCAAGTAACAGCTCAGTCTTCCAACCCTGACAAAAGTTACTCTCCTTTCTTCCCTGCCTGCAATGATTTGATGATGTGGTTGTGGTGAGCACCTAATTTCTGCTCACTGAGCCTTTGCTGAGCTCTCTTGTCTGTTTGCTGTAGCAGTGTGAACCTCTAGAAAGCCCTGGGCTGTTACCTATGGCCCATCCTTCAGCCCTCACCACTGCCACACATCTGGGCTAACATTTGTGCATCCCTTTCAGCTCCTGCAGGAAAATACCCCAATGGCTTTAGGGATGTGCTGAGGGAGCTCATCAGAGAGGAGGGAGTTGCATCTCTGTACAAGGGCTTCACAGCTGTGATGATCAGGGCCTTTCCTGCCAACGCGGTGAGTGCGCCGGGAGCCCGGCGGGGCTGGGGACGTGGTGCTCACAGTGAGTGAGTGTTTGCAGTCTGGAGGGGACACAACTGCACCATTCCAGAGAGGTTCTTGTCACTGCAGGTACTTCTGACTGTTGGTGTCCAGATTGTAAAACTATGCTTTAATCTAGGAGCAACAAGTAAATCTTTCTTCAAAGCTTTGCATGAAAACTCTGTGTTGAATTTTTCTGATAGTTTTTAGCTATTGGTTGTACATCCAGCTGTAGAAGACGGAATAAGTTTGGACTCACTTTCCCTTCAATAAATAATGAGCCTAACAGAGGCAAAGCTCAGCCTTTGTTTGGAGGGATACAGTAGAATTCTTGCTTCTGGGTTAAGACTTTTTTTGTCCTCTTCCTCCTTCCATATAAACCACATTAGATGTTCATAGTGCAGCAGTTCAAAAGCCTTGCTTGAAAGAGATTTTTAGAATCCTTATTTGTTCTGTGTTCTCTTTTCCAGGCATGTTTTCTCGGTTTTGAAGTCGCTATGAAGTTTCTTAACTGGGTTGCACCTGGTCTATGAAGACTGGGAAGTCTGGAAACGAGAGAGGAGAAGGAAGAGAGTGCAATCTGCCTCACAGGAATAAATTAATGATCACTTAAAATTTCAGGAATAATTGTTTGCCTAATACCTTTTTGCCTTTCTCACATTCTTTAGGTGGTGCTATGTGCCAGTCAGAAATGCAAGCTGTAACTCTGACAGCGTTGGTGAGGAGCTAGGGGTGACAAATCCTCTGAGCCAACCACAGCAGTGACACTGCTAACACACAGCTGTCACTATCACACGTGCTACCTTAAGTACTTCCTCATGGAAGAAGGGGACACATCTTAAAATGTAGTTCTTTATTTACTGAAGAAACATGTAGCATTAATGCTGAAAAACCTCCTTAAAATAATTTTTTGGCAGCCATGTACTTAACTCTCAGGGCATAAGTCAGCAGCTGCACATGGTTGTGTGTGCAGGCAATGTCAGGCAATGTTCTCATCTCCTGTAGTTTGTCACTTGTGGCTGTTTCTGTGTTAACACTGGTTTTAATCTCCTGTGCATGTGCAGCAGCAAACACAGCTCAGCAGGGGAGGCAGAGCTATGTCCAGTGGGTTGAGGGGTGATCCAGGTACCGTATCAGGTCCTGCACACTGATCTTTTCTGTGGAACTAGGACACAAAATGCATTATGTTTAACATTTGTACTAAGCTTTACTGAGGGAGCCAGTGGGGAAATGTGTTTGATTAACCTGAACTTTTCTCTCAGACCCTTTCTGTCCCATTGAAGAGAGTCCAAATGTGATTTCAAAAGTACAACACAGCTCATAGCAATCTGTGATACATTTGATTCATCAAATGCTGTGTCCTAGCATTCAATCCCTGACACTGATGTGAGAAAATTTAATAGCATGTCCAAGAACTGAATTTCTCTGACATGAGGGGGACACATGAAGAGGACACCAGCTTTGCAGTTTTGTCTAACTTTATTCTTTCTCCTATTCCTTGGTTTTCTGTAACTCTTATTAAACATGATCACATTTTCATTTGAGAAGTGACTAATACTGAGAAGCAAATAGCAAATTTTAATTTCTTTTGGTTGTGATGCAGTGTTACTGGAACTCAATAAAACTAGGTGCTGCTTGGCTAGAATGCGTGCTTTGGTTCATTTACTTTTTGCATGTTCATGCATGCTAAGTTTTGCAAAAGTTTTCCAATTCTTAATTCCCAGATTGGTTGGTAAATAAGCTGTGCTGTGCTGTCTTTGCTAACCCTTTGCCTCTTAGCTTTTTAATTTCTGATGTGAGCTATGGAAAGGAGTATTCTGCACTTGGCATGTTTGCCATACAAGTCCTTTTAGGTGCTGCATTGTGGATGCAAATTTTTAACAATAAAGCAACACACTAAATAGCACATCTTGGAACAAATAACACATACTTTGGAACAAATAACACATACTTCCCTTCACTCTCTACTACTTCAGTTTTTACCAGTAACTGTAAGACTCTTTTCCTTCTGCCAAACTATCTCTTTTAACACTTTTTTCTTAAACATTTCAGATCCTGACTTACCCTAATTCTCTATCTTCCCCACTCTAAGGTTTTTGCAGAGCTTTGTATTTTGTGTGATAACATTCTGTTGTTTACCATGGTTGGTTTCATTTGGTGCTTTTAGCTAAGTAAAATATGGCAGAAGACAATCAGGAATGAGGAGCTGCTTTCCAACAGCAATGACAGGAGAGGAAGAGCTTTGCAAAGGCTCATCAGACACATCTGCTTGCTTATTCAAAAACTGAAACCCAGGCACCCTGGAAATACTTAAAAAGCTGCTCATATCTCTAAAGATTCTGCCATACAAAATTTGCCAATTCCTTGCCTCTAATGTGTGCAGCCTCATAAAGAGAGAAGGATTTTAGCACAAGCATAATTTTCTATACCCTGAGGACTCTTTTGCTTTCAGAGGCCTAGATTTGCATTCAAATGTTATTTTCTAATTGGCCAGGTTCTTGTAGGAATTCAGGCAGTGTATCTGCAGTTTAGGGCACACAGCAGCAGCTGGCACACTGGTGCCAGCCAGTGATACCAGTGATAATTTTCTTTATGCTCCTTGTGCTGATAAGATCTGGGTTTGCTGTATCAAAATCAGTGCCCCGAGACTCCTGTGCTGTTCATCCTCCTGGCCCCTTCTGCTTTGATGCAAGTGATTTTCCAGTGGTGATTCAAGGTGTCTGGAAGTATTCCATGACAGATAAATCTTCTGTGCTTGCATTTCTCTGCCCATTGTGGGTGAGTACTTTTGTGCACACTCAGCACTGCTACGGTGACAGAAAGGTCCTTGGAACACCCCTGGCAAGTCAGTCTTGATCAAATTTGTCTAATTAAAGGAAGCTGCCTGTGGGAGGCACATTCAGTACAGACTCTCCAGTTTGGAAAAGGGCATTGCAAAGTAGATCTTACAAATGGTGAGCAATGTCAATAGAGTGCATTTATTCATATTTCTCACAGGACAAGATATACAATGAGGAGATCAAGCAATATTTAAACAGAATTAAAAAAATAATCACAGAAGAATGGTTCATCAGGATCTACTGAAAACTGATAGGGCTGCAAAGCCTTGGCACTGGGTGTTCCTGAATTGCTGTTGATGGGATTTGGAGGGTGTGCTAGGGAAGGCACAAGTGTTTTATTTCTTGTGTTATTTCTGTAAGCATCTGCTGCTGGACGCTGCTGGGCACAGGAAGAGACAGGTTTCCAATCTGATCTTCATCAGTCTGGCTGATGTTTTTACAAAATTATGGGCAAACAATGATTAGTTCTGTGGGGTCTGCACAGAGGAGGTTGGGCTGCTATGTACCTACAAATAACAACATACACTAGGACACAGCACCACCTATGGCTTTGCATGTGCCCAATTGGCCTCTAATGGTTCAGTTTTCCATTTCTACACTGTTCTTTTTATCTGCTGCCTCTTGGATAAGGGGACTGCTATGTCAATATCCTGTTTGTGCCAGTGAGAGACCAGCCTTGTGCACAGCCTGAGCAAAGTGGTTTTCACCAGCAGATAGTTCACAGGATGACAGAGCATTTGAGGTGGAAGGCATCTCTGGGCAGGGCTCACTAGTGTAGGTTGCCCAGGTTCAGTTGGGTTCTTCATGTCTCCAAGGATAGAAACTTCACACTTCTTGGGGCAACCAGTTCCAGCTCCACAAAAAAACAAGTTCTCTTATGTCTAAGAGGAACTTGATGTATTTCAATGTCACTAGATGTCACTGAGAAGAGTCTGGCTCCGCCTTCTAAACCTTTTCTGATCAGGGATCCATACCCATCAGTAAGATCCTCATGAAGCCTCCTCCAGGCTGAACAATTCCATCTTTCCTGGTCTCCTCATGCTGCAAATGCTCCAGGTCCTTCACCTTCTCTGCAGTGCTCACTGGACAGCCCAGTTTATCAATACCTCTCCTGTGCTGGGAGCCAGAACTGGGTCCTGCACTCCAGCTGGGGCATCAGAAGTGCTGAGAGCAGGGAAGGTTCCTCTCCCCAGGCCTGGTGATGATGCTTTCCTAGAGCAGCCCAGCAGGTTGGTGGCGTTCTTTGCCACAAGGGCATATTGGTGGCCTGTGTTCTTGTCCTCATGACATCCTGCTCCAGCTGGAAGGTGTGACCCCACTGCTGGTCCAGGCTTGTCCAGGCCACAGGCTAGAATGCCTGCTGAGTCAGTGGCATGAAGCCATGCATGCTGTGGCACTGTGACAGTGGCACCCGGGGTGCTCTGCACCCAAGGCTTTCCGTGGTGCTGGCTGAAAATAGACCCGGCTGCCCTGGCAGCTGCATCCTGGGGGTTTTTGCTCCTGACTCAGATGATGGCAGGGAAATGCCTGCCTTGGAGCTGGGGGCTTCCCAGGAGGGTGTGTGTAGGGATTGCTGGGATTTCTGCCTCTTCTCTGCTCTCCAGGATGCCTTTAGGGTGATTGGATCACAGGCGGCTCTGCTCATTCACAACGCTGGGCTCTGGATTTGGCTCTGTCTGACCCCATTTTACCACACTTTGTCTTTGTGCCCAGCAGACCCTGCCCTGAGAAAACTGTCCAGGGAAGGGGGGAAACAGGCTGCCTGGTGCTGGATGCTTGAAATGGAAAACCATTTCTAATTTAGGGAGATTTGTGTATAAAACCGAAGACATTTTCCGTTACCTCAATGTATTAGAATAGTTCTGCAAGTGTGTCTCAAACCTGGTAAAATCTAAACATTAAGGAGACATTGGACTGGATTTTTACTAACATCTCTCTCAGAATTCAGACACCAGTTGAAGTTCAGACAGTTCAGCCCAAGCTCAGACAGATCCTTTTCAGCAGTTTATGATGCACAGGCTGTCCCTAGGCTTACATGGCTGTAAAGATCAGTATCAAAGCTTTAGCAATAGGCCCCAGATAAGCTCCACTTCCCTCTGCAGGTGACAGTTTGGGTGTTGGTTTGCTGAAGGACACGGGGCTGTTGCTGACCCTTGGCACGGAGGGTGGAAGCCTGAGATGTTTGTGTGTGCAGTGAGCTGAGTTCCCTCCCTCGCTGGAGCCCTGAGCTCAGGCTGCTCCCTCAGCCTAAGGGAAGCTGCACACAAGCTCTGAGTGCTGAAGTGAATGTTGAGCTGCCTGCATATGGATTCCCCAAGGCTGAAAGCATATCCCAGCAGAGACATTTCTCCTTGGTACTATTTCCTAATACTGTTTCCTAATAGTTATTTATTACTGTCAGCTGCTGGCTCCTTCCTCTCTCCACTCATGCCGTCAAAAAAAATTCTAAACTGTGATTTAGCTTTGAATGTTTGTCCTGGAGACTAAAGGCGAGGAAATCAATGCTCTGTCCCTTCCCATCTTTAATCCCTACACAGATTTCAGCAGAATCAGCTGAAACTCTGAAAAGGTGTAAAATTACAGCTAGTCCTCCTTCTCCTGGGGCTAAACCCAAGTGATTCAGAAAAGCTCCTGAATGCCTGCATAGACAAATCCTAAAAAAATACTTCCCTCTGAAACATAATCCTGCGGCTCATCCCCCGCCCCTGCCTGCCCGCTCACCCTTGGCTCCCTATCGCTCCCTGCCAAGCAATTATCTGCTCCCTTCGCTGCCTCCTGGCCCGAGCCAAAGTTCAGGATCTGGCAGGGGATGGCAGGAGATGGAAGGAGAGGGAACTCGCTGTTCTCCCGGGCGGGCACCCATCGCCCATGGGAGCAGCCGAGCCCGGCTGTGAGCCCAGCTCTGAGCCCGGCTCCTGCCCCTGCTCCTGCCCCGGTTCCTGTCCCGGCTCCTGCCCCAGCTCCTGCCCCGGTTCCTGTCCCGGCTCCTGTCCCGGCTCCTGTCCCGGCTCTTGTCCCGGTTCCTGTCCCGGTTCCTGTCCCGGCTCCTGTCCCGGCTCCTGTCCCGGCTCCTGCCCCGGCTCTTGTCCCGGTTCCTGTCCCGGTTCCTGTCCCGGCTCCTGTCCCGGCTCCTGCCCCGGCTCCTGTCCCGGCTCTTGTCCCGGTTCCTGTCCCGGTTCCTGTCCCGGCTCCTGTCCCGGCTCCTGCCCCAGCTCCTGCCCCAGCTCCTGCCCCGGCTCCTGCCCCGGCTCCTGTCCCGGTTCCTGTCCCAGCTCCTGTCCCTGCTCCTGTCCCGGCTCCTGTCCCGGTTCCTGTCCCGGCTCCTGTCCCGGCTCCTGCCCCGGCTCCTGTCCTGGCTCCTGTCCCGGCTCCTGTCCCGGCTCCTGCCGCAGAGCCTCTCCCGGGAAGGACCTGGAGTGCGGTGGGCAGGAGCCGGGCAGAGGCTCGCCTTGCTCTGCCAGCATCCCCGGGAACGGGATCTGCCGAGATGGGGAATTGTTGCTTTGTGATGTCGTGGTTTGCCTCAGATACTCCAGGTTCCTCCCTGATAATTCCCTGCCAGGTGTGTCAGTCTCCTCTCCTTCCCCCTCCCTTGCCCTCTCCCAGCACAGTCTGTCAGTCCTGGCATTCCAGAAGGGATTGGGCAGATTCAAAGGATGCCCCCTACCCCTGGGGGGATATTGGGCCATCCAGGTGTCCTTTGTCCCTTAAGACCTCCTTCTGTGTACCTGGTTGGTGGCTCCTTACCCCTTCCCTCTCCCCAGGGTTAAAAGGAACAGCAACCACACGGTTAAAGAGTTCTGTTGGAGCTGTTGCTGGATTCAGAGCCCTGTGGGCCAGAATAAAGCTCTGGATCCAAACCCTCCATCAGAACCGACTCCTTTCCTTCACCATCGCCTTAAAGCTTCTCCACCAAGGCAAACCTGAGCTTCTGCAAGCCTGACCTTGTCCCCAAGTGCCCAGCTGCAGCATCCAGCCAGCCAAAGGTGTCTCTGGGGTGAAAACACCACAGTGCCGCTATTTGGTTCAGCAGCAAGGGCCAGACAAGCTCAGGCACGTCCTGTCCACCTATATTGGTAAATATTCCAATAGGGAATGTCAGTGGGCACAGCCCTGGGTACCCTGGATATCTCTGTCCTTGCTCACCCTCTGCAGGGGGAAGGGACTGGCCCAGATCCCCCACCCAAACTCCACTGGACAGGGAAATTCAGATCCCCCTCAAACTCCATCGGACAGGGAAGCTCAGATCCCCCCAAACTCCATCGGACAGGGAAGTTTGGCTGCCCAGGCTGGGGAGGCACCTGTGGGTGTTTCTGTGCCTGCTGGGGATGATGGATGAGGCACGGTGACATGGCACTGCTGTGAAATGTCCCTCTCTCCCAACATGAGCAATTCCTTGTGGTGTGCATGAATCTCTGAGGTGCTGATGACGAATTGTTGGGGTTTTCCCTGTTTCCTTCCCTGTGGGTGCAGCTCAGAGGATGAAGCATCCACAGGGTTTGTCCCAAAAGCACAGACTGTTCCTGGCATTTCTCTCATGAATGCTCACAAAATGCAGCTTGCAGCTGTCCTGCTCTCCAGTGTGGGCATGTCCAGAGATGCCAGAGCTGCCTGCTGCTTTGGGAGAGCAGACCTTCCCAGAAAAGCAGCCCTTCCTGAGGACAGCTCTGTGCTGACCTCTCCCCTCTTCCCCTGACTCATTCTGTGCTCCTCTGAGCACAGGGCTGGTGAGAATGTCTGCAGAGACCTGTCCCAAAGGGAGCTGGGGGTGAAGCATGGCTCCTCCACCTCCCTCCCTCAGCAAACAGAATTTAGTACAGCTGAGGGTATAGCTCAGGGTCCTCTTTCTGGGAAAGACAAAAGCAGGCTGTGTCATTAAGAATGGGTTTGGGCCTCAGACCGAGGTTCTCCCAGCCCAAAGCTCTGCAGAGAGAAGAGCACAAAGCACCAGCTGTGCCTCCCCGGGGTGCTGCCATCGGCTCTGCCCTCCACAGCCACCAGCTGGGATTCACTGGGCTGCAGCCTGAATCCACACCCAGAGCTCTGGGCTTGCTTTAAATACAATTACCTTCCAGACGCCTTGCTGGGCTTGGCCTCCCCAGTGTCTGGTGGCAGTGAGCAGCACTGTTTAATTATGTCCTGCATTGTTTCAGATTGGCTGAATAGTTTCACTGATGTAACTTAAATTTGTCTTGTGAGAAATAATAAATAACACATTGTTCCCCTTTGTCTTTCTTGCAATAGTTTTTAACTTTCTGGGCCTTTCTCCTTTGGGTTCTTTTCCAAGCCGATGTCTTATTTAGCCTATCCTTATATAATGCCTTTCCCCCTATTGTGTATTTCTTCTACATACAATTTTAAAATAAAATATAGCTTTTACCAGCCATATTGATATTTTTATTCTATTCTCTGTTAGTTTCCCCTTACACTGGCACATCTGGTTAACAAAATGGGTATTGATCTCTAAATATGCTTAAAAGTTTCTTTATTGAGTAGCTGGCTGATAATCTGTCTTCTATAGGTTCCTCTATAATTATATTAGACTGATCTGGAATAACCCCCCAACTTTTACTATATTCACAGAGCATTCTTTGCTGAAGGTGGTGTGCATGTTGGGAAAGGATGAGGGGTTTAATTTAATCCATATTGCTTAGCAACATTTACACCATCAATAAACAAGCTCTGTTTTTCTGAACAAAAGATTGCCTGGCCTTACTCCATCCTGACTGTTGCTGGTGGTGGCACTGACAGTGTCCAGCCTGCTGCATTTAGGGTGCTTCCTTCTGGCTTTGTGTCCCTTTTATTCACACTTCAACTCACCTGCTAAATCTTTGCTCAGAATAATGGCAAGATCTTGAAGTGAGGTGCCCATGGAAAAAGCTCATCTTGATTCTCATGTCTCTCATGTTTTACTTGCTGGCAGAGCTGCTGACCAAGTTTGTCACATGGTTGTTTTACCCTCCCTGAAACATCACTGCCAGGAGCCTTGAGAACTGTTAAATGTTTGCCCACAAGTATTTCCCCAAGATCTTTGGCAACTGGATGTCACTTCTGAAATTTCCTACAATTTAGCTTCTAAGGAACAGATCCTGGGATGCACGGGTCCAGGAATGTGAGGGTGAGCTGCAGTGCCCACCCCACCTGGGTGACCTGGTGATGAAAACAGGAATTTCAGCTTTGTTATGAACACAGATGAATAATAACTCTGGCATCCATAAACCCGTAGACCCACAGAGCATTTGGCTGAAGCCTTGTCACCACCCAGCGACCCACTTTGTCTGCATCATTTACTGACGGGGAGGATGAGGAGGAAATTCCCCGGAGGGGGCTCTGCCCCAGCCCACCAGAGCCTTTTCTGTGCCAGATGCCAGAAGCAGCCTTGGAGCTGTGGCTGCAGGTTCTCCTTCCATGGGTGGGACCGGGCCCTGCCCAGCCCTGCCCAGCCCCCGGGCCCTGCCCACCCCCAGGGCACAGCCTGCAGCTCCCGCAGGGCACAGCTCACCCCTCGGGGCCCTGCAGCACCGTCTGCCTCTGCCAGGACACGGAACCTTCTCAGACGCCACAAAGGGCTGCAGGAGAATTAGGAGGTGACATATTTTTGGGGGGGAAAGGGTCATTATTTTCACGTGTAAGCTTGTGGCACACGGGATGCCAACTCAAGTGCCCCTCAAAATTTAAAATGATTGGTAGAATCCAGCTGGGAAGGCATAATCCATAACATCCTCTGTTCTTACAGCATTCTATTTTTTTTTTATTTTCCTCTGAGATTTTTTTTTTATTCTTTAAGCATTTAACTAATGTAACAGTTGACAAACTGTTACATCTTTTTTGTTTGTGTCAAAATATCTCAAATATAAACTTTTTTTGGAGGAAGCAATCAACACCGGCACACATTTTGCTACAAATGTAACTATGTTACTGAAAACACTGGTGCTCTTCAATGCTGACAATAATGATCCTCACCACTTGATTTCCATTTTCGTAAGAGACCAGATTTTCTTGTCATATGCCATGAAGTTCAAATTAAATTCATTCTAAATATACTTCAAAAAAAATCTGATTTTAAGAATTTATTTACTATGTAATTTTTTACTTATTCTTGATTACTCTTATTTTTTTCTCTAAAATAAATAAGGACTTTCTTTACCCTAAACATTGTTTAAGCAATTTGTCTTCATAAAAATGAGTAAATAAATAGGTTTCCATTTACTGAAAGCATGAAGCAGTCATCCTTAATTTCTCTAACTTCTTCAAGGGACTGCAGTATTCATTTCCAAAAGAATGCTCCCTGAGACTTCATCTGGCAAACAAATTCGGCTTCTAAGGTTTGGTCATGATTTTCCTCCTGTTCCAGGAGCTCTTGCCTAATCGGTTTGAATATGAATTTAGAGATGAATGAGAAATCTGTTATTCCATATATGTCAGAGGTAAAGTATAATCTCATTTCCCTGAAGGCAGTCTGGGAGCCTGAATTGCTGATACAGTGAGTGCCTGCTGCCTCCTCTATTTTTCCTTCTTTATTGGGTCTTTTCCTGTAAAAATATATATACTCCTCGGAATTCCAAACAGAATTTGACCTTTCCCAAAGTACTGGCCTAGTTTAAAGTGTATTTTAAACTGTTTGCTTTTGACCGTGAGCAGAATCTGAATCCTGTGATAGGGATGACTGGGAAAGAAACTGTGTCCTTTAACAAGAGACACCATCACTACTCTTACAGCCTCAGTGTGAAGGCCACCAGCACAGAGCAAACCTTTCCTTTGCTCCAGCTGCAGAAAACAGCAGCTGGAGCAGACCTTCCTTGTCTGGTGCTTGATCAAATACTTTCCTGAAGGAGGGTAACAGTTTTTCAGTTTTGTCATTTTTGCCTTTGTTGCTTTATTTTTTTTTTTTATCTTCTAATATCTAATGATTATTTGGTTTTTTTTTTGTTTTTTTTTTTAAGCTTCAGATGTGCTGCTTTGGATGGAGACAACCCCTGTGAGGGAAGGGGCTGCCCCATGGCTGTGGGGTGTCCCAGGAGCTCTGGGCAGCCAGAGCACTGTGACAATGGCAGGATGCTGAGCAGCAGAGCCTGGCCCAGCTCCCTGAGCATCCCTGCAGTGCTGGGCTGTGCCCCTGCCCCAGGCAGACCCAGGCATGGCCCTGCTCCCTGCCTGAGCTTGGACACACGTTCCCACCATGGGCATCCAGCACTGGCCTCTACTTCCATTTCATTTTATCCTTTCCTATTTTATTTAACTCATCTTTCCTGGGCTCATCCTGTCTGTGTTCCTCCACCATGGGAGCAGCCCCTTCCCAGCCCAACCAACCTTCTGGCAGCTTTCCTTCTAAGCACCAGCACTGCCACTGTGCAACCTTCAGACTCTAACTACCAAGAAATCCTTCCATATAACTATTTGTTTCTTCCCCACATAGTCAAATCTCATGTTTTAGCTGCACTTTTGCTACTGCAAGAACATTTTTTATTGTTTTGTCCTTTCCTCACCTTCACTTTACATGCCCATTGAGTCCCGCATTTGCCATGGCTTTTTTCAGCAGCTTCTCCCTCTGGACTAGTCTTTGTGCTTCTGAGACTTGGATTTTGATCCCAAGCAGCTGGAATATATTTTCCCCTTTTTTAAAGCCTCTCTGTAGGTAAAAACAGTTTTGCAAATTCAAGCAAGATTTAAATCAGCATTTTTTCTGTAGCAGATTTCTCCCTTTTGAGCACTGCTTTGATTTCCACAGCATTTCTTCTAAAGTTCAGCAGCAAAATCTTGAGAGAATAGCAGCTTATTGCTTTTGTGATAAACTCTTATCTTTTTTATAATTTAATAACCCTGCCACTAAGTGGAAAACTTCTCTGTCAGTCTCTGTGCCTGTTACACAGCCTGGGAAGCAGCAATAGCACTTACCCTGTCAGCTCTTAGGAAAGCTCAGAATAAACAACATTGCAATTAAAGTGTTTACATATCAGAGCCTCCTCCCTCCTTCCTCATTTCAGGCAATTTCATGAATCAAAAGTCTTCTCACTGACTGTTTTTTGTAGCTGTCTGGCAGGGTTCACTCAGGCTTGGGATGTTTCTCCTTGGTCTGGTGGAACACCATCCCTCCCCATCCTGGGCCGCCTCCCCTGCTGCCTGCCCAGCTCTTCAGCCTGGGGCCAGAATCTCTCCTCATCCTTCTCTGCCCCTTCCAGCCCCTTCCTTCTCTGCCCCTTCCAGCCATTTCTTGTCTTTGCTGATAAGGTTTCAGTTCAGCCCAAGGCCAACCAAAATTGCAGGCTTGAAACACCCTTTTCAATGAGACAATTCCAATTTTCAGGATTCTTCAGCAGTAAATTTTTCATAAGCCTGTGCTGGGCTTTGAAGCATTTGGTGGGTTTAGAGCTCAAATGGAGTGATTTTAACTTGAGATACAAAGCAAAGCAGACAATAAACAGCTAAAATAGCTAAATAGGAAAAAAAATTCTATTTCTGAACCAAGACCCCTTTTGATGCTGCATCCTGAAATCTAGTAACTGCCTAAGGGTGTTTTCAGCTAAAGAGAAATCAGTCAGCTATTGAGGGGGACAGTGGAGCAAGCTGGGCTGTCAAAGGTGCAAAGAAAACCAAGAGCAAACACTGTGCTTCCAGCTTTGATCAGATTTTGGTGCTTGCAGTGCTGTTTCTAATGGCTCTGCTCCTTCATACAGGAAACTGCTCAGAGGGAAAATGTTGTCAAATGGAAACTGTGGAGTGATGGGGGCAGAATCACTCCTGATATGCTCTGGGCTGCACTTTGCAGTAGAAAAAGCTCCATTTCCTTTATCTCAAAGGGTTGAAATACTCTGAGGCAGGGAGGAGATTGAGGGAGACAGGCCTTAATTATTTTCTTCTTTCTTGTATGATTAAATATGAACAAAAGAACTGCTGCAGTGCACATCCCCTGCACTGAGATCGTGCTGCAAATGCAGAGACAGAGCCAAACTTTGCCAGCAATCTTCTCGTTTCAGCAGCAAGCCCGTGTTCTGCTCAGGATGACAAGAGAAATAAACTCTACAAAACCCAAAGAAGGGCCTGACAGAGCTCAGCCAGACAGGGAGCTTGATTAATAATTAAAAATAATACTTTGAACACTAAATGGTCTTTCATGTTCCTCTGAGCCGTGCTGTAAATCTAGACTGAATCTTTTCCAGCAGGTTTGCATTAGCTGTGACTCAGAAAAACCAGTCTCCTTGAAAGAGGTGTGAAGAGAGAGAGGAAACAGGTTTTTTCTCTGCATGTTGCCTGCAGCTTCTTGCTGAGTGCAGCTTGGCCCCAAGGACCTGACAGTGCTTGTGTGTGTTTGAAAGGGAACCCCACACACAACTGCAGAGAGCTGGAACAGCAGGGTGGGGACTGAGGGGCTGTGGGTGACATCAGAACCTGAAATGTGTGAGTTTGAGGGGCACTCCTGGCTGCCATTTTTCACTTTCTCAGTGTGCTGAAGCAAAAAAAGCCCCTTCACAAGGCAGTTGGATTTTAAATATAAGTGAAACACGGCAGATAAATCCTCTAAACAGGAGGGAGCATGTGGGACCATGCTGGTCTCTGTGCCCCAAACCCTCTTTGCAGATGTTTCTGCCCAGCTGTGGAGGGGAGGTGTGGGAAAAACACTGACACATCTGTTTGATGTGGTGTCAAAATGCTGCCAGAATTCTGGGGACAGAGCTGTCAGAACAAATGCTGACAGACCTGACAGAAGATTGGCTGTAAAGGAAGTCAAAGGAGGAGATAAGAAATGTATTTGATGCAGGAGAGGAGAAGAAAGACTGAGAATTTCATAGAAATACAGAGTGGTGGAAATGATGACCCAGGAAAGTGGCAGAGTTTATTTGGGACAAGGGTGAAACAAGAAGCCTGAAAAAGATCTGGTGTGGTTGAGGCACAGAAAACAGGAGGAACTGGACATGTGATTCCACTGAGAAAGGGTAAGGAAAGGTTGGATCTTTCCTAGATGTGAAAGGAAAATGTGACTCCCAAGGCTACTGATGTAATTACCAGAGTCATTGAGAAAAAACCAACAAGAGGTCAGGGGAAGCAGCATCCTTTCAAGGCTAAATGATGCAAAACTGCACATTCTGAGGAATATTTCCCACAGTTCAGGAATCCTTTGTAAACACAATTAACCACAGCTCTGATTGTGAGAAGAAAGAGAGCTAATGTTGTGTGGAAAATGCACACAGAATGGCTCACAGAGAGTAAAAAATACATAAATACAAGGATAGAGCAAGTAGCTGTGAGTACAGATGATATCTACTCAAAGCCAGGTGTGTTAACACCACTGAGCACAGTTCTGCAGCATTTGGTAATACTTCCACAGGCAAAAAGTAACACCAGACTCCCTGGAGCAGCCTCTGCTCTTCTGCAATAATTAGTGTAAGGTTTAAAAAACAAGCAAAACACTGTTAACTCACAAAATCAGGACAAGAGGTTTGTGTTGCAGACATGGTGTTTATTCAAGGGCTAATTACAGTAGGCAAGAGGCTCCTTAATGCAACAGCGTGAAGGGAGAATAGACTCATGTATGAACAGACAAATTACAAGGAATTTACCTCTCTTGTGCAATTTTGTCAGTCCTTTATCATCTCCCTGCTTCTCAAATAGCTCTCCAAGAGCTGTGGATCACTGGTGTCCATAACTGGAGTCCATGCACTGGGCTTTGAGCCCCCTCTTCTTCCTGGCAGCTACACAGAGGCTCCAGTGAAGCCCACAGAAGGTTTTGTGCAGATATCCAAAACCTCACTTGTGACAAAGGGTCTGGGGGCTCCTGAGATCCTGTCACTGCTTTCCTGTGCCTTGGGACTGATGGCTGGAGTGCCTGCAGGCACACAGGAGAGAGGCTCTGTGCTCACAGCATTAGCACAGGCATTTCCCTATATAAATTGATCTTTAATCCACTGCCTACCTGGTGCTGGGTACTGGATGTGAAACAGTGAAAAGCAGCACTGGACCACCCTAAAATCAATGTACAAGTTCACCTCCATTCACAGATGGGTTGTGCAACAATGAATTCAGGTGTTGCGATATGTCTGCAGGTGCAAGGACAGTGGCCCCGGGCATTTGCTGCCCTCAGCAGAACCCTCACACTGACATTGCCTTTCCTGCCATCCATCTTATTTTAACACACCAGCTGATGATGGGAAGCTCCTTGTGGCTGTAGCTTTGTCTCAGCACCCGAAGGAGCACACCCAGGGGTCAACCTCTCTGCCCAGAGCCTGCTGTGGGTGCAGGGTCCCACATGCAGCAGCCAGGAACCTCTGGGCTCCCATGGTCCCTGAACTGGGGCTGTCCTGCTCTCCAGGCTCTGTCCTGCTCTCCAGGGCCTGTCCTGCTCTCCAGGCTCTGTCCTGCTCTCCAGGGCCTGTCCTGCTCTCCAGAGCCTGTCCTGCTCTCCAGGCTCTGTCCTGCTCTCCAGGGCCTGTCCTGCTCTCCAGGCTCTGTCCTGCTCTCCAGGGCCTGTCCTGCTCTCCAGGCTCTGTCCTGCTCTCCAGGCTCTGTCCTGCTCTCCAGAGCCTGTCCTGCTCTCCAGGCTCTGTCCTGCTCTCCAGGGCCTGTCCTGCTCTCCAGGGGCTGTCCTGCTCTCCAGGGGCTGTCCTGCTCTCCAGGGGCTGTCCTGCTCTCCATGGCCTGTCCTGCTCTCCAGGGCCTGTCCTGCTCTCCATGGCCTGTCCTGCTCTCCAGGCTCTGTCCTGCTCTCCAGGCAGCTGCTCCAAGGCCATTTCATCCACCGGCATCGCCTGCCCGGTGTCGCCGAGGCAACAGCATCCCCAGGGAAGTGGGATGTGTTGCCATAGCAACACGATGCTCTTGGCTCCTGCCTCCTTCCGTGATGCCATGGATGGAAATGTGGGGCTGCTGGAAGCACCGAGTCCTATCGGGGATGGAAAGCTGGGGTGGCCAAAGGATCGTGGCCAACCCAGGCATTAACACCTATCTGCAACCCCAATTACAGCAGTTGCAATTAAAGGCTCCAGCTGCTGTTGCAGCAGCTTTGCCAGTGCCTGCATTAATGCACAGCTCTGAATGAAATAATTTATGTCACATTCCTTTATTACTCATGATCACATGTTTTGCTTTATAGTTAAATTATGAATAATCCGAGCAGGATACATCTTAATGATGCTGTCATTCTTATTCTGGATGCATTGATTCAGCAGGTTCTCTCAACACAGACTCTCTGACAGTTAATGGAATGAGAATTTTTAAATAACAGAACACTGAAAGGAGAAAGAGGGAAAATATGTGACCATCCATAGAAACTGATGACTGCTCCTTTTCCAGAAATGGTGGAAAATACTGCTTCACTCTCCTCTGACTTTCAAAGGATAATTTCAAGGCTGTTTTATCTCTTTTCCAGCAGGTTTCCTGCTGTTCCAAGGCAAAGATCTATTATTTTCACACTAGTAACTTCCACCAGCCAGCAAGGACAGGACCCTACCATGTCAGGTATCACCAGTTCAAGAGAGAGCTCACCTAGGGCTTATGAGACATTGAGGAAAGGTTGGAAAGGGATGAATCATTCGCTGCCAAGAAATGATGGAGCCCCTGAGCCCCCTGGATACACAGAGTCCATCATGGACAGAAGCTGTGTCTGCTGTGCATCCTTGATCCAGTTGTCTTTTCCTGAAGCTGCAACACAAATATTAGGATAATATATCTTGTCAAGCTTTCATAATATAATTTATTTGGAATAACTGCCTTTGTGAGCAGGTAACAATGCAGATGATCCAAGTATGGATGTACAGGGTGTTTTCAGAGTAGGGGAGGACTTGACATCAGTCTAGGACCAAGCATGGTGTGGCTGTGACTCTGGCACAGCCCAACAGAAGCACTTCAGGCTGACTGGAGGAGCAGGAGGAAGCACTGCAAAGGAAGAGCTGCTCACAGAGCAAAGTGTACAGAAATGACATGATTAATTGCTCACTGCCATTGTTCAAGATGTTGCAAAAGCAGAACAACAAATGCTTTTGGGAAAACTTGGGATTCCAACAGTATAAATAAATAAGTATGAAAATAACTATCGCCATTTGAAGACTAAAGGCACCTCTTTATTAAGTATCTTTCAGTGATAAAATAGAGTGTAAAAAGGAGATTTCTGTAATTTGAAAAGACTCTTCTTTAATTAAATATAATTAGAATAATGCCTGACTACAAAGTACAATACTTCGTAAGATCTGTATTGGATATTCATTGCTTCCCAATTGCTTGCATGCTCTGAGGAAAGGGATACAGATTTAAAATATTTTGCAGATATTTACAGAAAAAATTAAAAAGGGATAATATTTTGCACTGCAAAGCACTGAAAAGGGCTCCTGGAGCCATTCAGAACATAGACATACAGGGATGTCTCTGATGTCACTGTCAGGAGTGGGGAGATTGCAGTGTTTGCACCATCACATACTGGCTGACCTGGTATGATCAATAAGAGCTCTTAATAACTACACAGGGAAAAACTCCTTAAAAAATTATAGATAAATATTGACAACACGGCTGTGAGGAATCTAAAGATCTTCCTGCACGGACACTAGATGTCAATGGAGAGACACTTCAAAGCAACTGCAACAAAAGGCAGTGCTGCTGCATTCTCTAAAACCAGATTCTTCTTTTCCTCTTTTCCTAATGCAACTCTTCTAGGCTGCCTTGGAATTAAAGCCAAAACCCCCCTCAGGAGCAGCACTTTACACAGAACATCCATTCAGTTAGTTTCATATGCAGCATGATGTAAGTCATAGTTGAAGGCAGCAAGCATTTTTCAGCTCTACAACCAATCATTTGTTGCTAAGACTGTCAAAGACATGGTGAGGTGGCCTTATAATCCTCTGCCTTGGATGATAAGACCTCCTGTTTCCTTGAATGAAGACATCCAAGCTGCAGTCAAACATCAAATACTTGCATAAAAGTTAAGAACCTAAACTGATTTGGAAAACCAGCCTAGAAGTGAGAAGTTTCATATCTCCATTATCCTCCCCTGAGATACAGAATTCTCTACCAGCATTTTCATAATGCACACACCAAAGCACAGGATGTGAACAATGACAGTAAAACAGAATAGGAACTGCTTACTGATTTTCTCTGAAAACTGGTTAACTGATCTTCATACTGTGCTATGAGTTTAATTAAAACAAATGCTAACAGCTGTAATGAGGCCAACAAAAGGGTTTTCAGAGGCAAATATAAAAATTTGGGGATTTGGTAGATAAAGCTCATTTTTACTATTGTAATTTAAATTTAATACTGCAATTTCAGCACTTGGAATTACTTAACACCCCATACTGACCTGAAAAATGAGCCCTTCATCATAATATTGCCCAATGTTTGTGTACAGCACTTCTGTGCCTGGGATGTGAACACCAAAGGGCAGGACACCAATTGGGAACAGTGAAATGTGTCAATGGCTTCTGCTGGACACCAGAAAACATGGCCAAAGAGCAAAGGAGCTCTGGCTTCTGTCTCAGTGGGAGATCAGGTGCTGCAAGAGGAGAGACAGATCTGGAAGGAGGCTCAAGGTGTCCCCCAGGTGAGATAAGCAACCTGGGGTGAGGGATAGATTGTGGATATAGAGTAAAACTTGGAGGTGAGGGGAAAGGAAATTGTTATTTTACAAGCATCTGGTGAAGATACATGATAAATGGGCAAATGCCAAGTGTGATAAATGGTTAATGACATTCAGTCTACAAAGGGGACAACAGAAGATGTGAAAACAAGAGCTGTAGCAACAGTGACAAAGCCATAAATGTCTGGGTAGAGGCAGGTTGGGACCAGCACAGAAATGTTCATAACCTGAACTGTGTCAGGTGGAAATGTGAGAAGATGGGGATGGGAGAAGTTTGTACATACAGCAGAAGACTATTCCAGATTTTCAAGCAAAGGCTTAAGGAGCAAATAAATTTCAGAGCTCTTTTTATGACAAACCCCTCAACATCAACCAGTTTGTGTTTGAACAGGTTCTGCTGGAAAACACAGACAGCAATTGATAGTCTGGATTCAGATTAGTCTCTGAACAAGTCACAGGGAGGTTAATTTTCTTTCTTCTCTTAAAACAGAGCAATCTGAAACCCTTCTATCTTTATTTAGTAGTGATGTCTGCGTCCTCCAGCAGGATCAGGGCTGCCCAGTGGGGGACTGGCTACAACAGGACACACACAAAGGTCTGTTCCCAGCAGTTCCCCCTGCCCAGAACTCACACCAGCCTCTGTGGAGGAGGCCTTAATGTAATGTTTGCAGTGCTGGGGCCAGAAACGAAAGTACAACCAAAATGGGTACAGCTACCACTTTGTATGCAAGAGAAGCAAGGGCTTAGCCAAGTCCTTATTTGAATATCCCCTGTTTGCACAGCAGGGCTGTTGCTCACGGCTGCTCTGACGTGGCAACCATAAACTCTACATCTGCTATTCAGTGTTGCTCAGGGTAGTTTAAACAACATGGTCATCCCACACGGCTTATGTCACAGAAACTTTGAATCTAGATTCAAACACGTGCCATTTTACATCACAAGTATGACTTGATAGTCAGAGGGATTTCTTTTTACATCTAGGTAACATCTAGGTCAGATGATTTACAAAATCATTTTAAGCTTGGTGCTTTTTACTTCCTGAAAATTTGTAATTGTTACCAACAGAATCAGTGCTTTCTGTGTTCATAAACTAAAATATACCAATGAAAATCATTTATACAGATGTGTCTCCCAACTTGATACTCTGACATTTATCAACAAATGCAGCAAGGTATCTTTCTAAGAATTATCCAAAATATTTTTGATGGACTAAAGGTAGTGTCAAGGTCACAAATTTCAAGTTGGCATAAGTATTTATATTCATTTATTAAAAAAAATGTTGATTTTTTTTTCGCCTGTCTTTGTACTATTGATAGACAGTCCCACATGATTTGCTGAAGTATAGAGTACTCAAGCTATTCACTCTAAAGGCTAACAAAATACAAACTAAATCTTGCTTACTGTCACAAGCAAACCTACTTAGAGCACCTAAGTTTGGTTTCTGAGGTTTAGCACTTTCCTGAGACGGAACCACAGAGAGGCAGGAGAAGCAGTTTCATCTAGCACATGGTGTTCAAGGGTCTCCACATCCTGGTTTTTAAGGGCAGGATCACTTTAGTTTGTTACTGTTACTCCTGGTAAAATGCAAACTCAGAAGGTTTGTGTACATTGTGCACAAAGTTACATGATGTTTATGCACGTTTGCAGCAACTGGAGAGAGCAGTGGGTAGAAAAACATTTGAATGTTAAACATAGAAAACTTAAATTGCATAACTCAGCATGTTTTTTACAATGGAGGTGGTCAGCTATGGGAGCAATAAAGCAAGGGAAATGGGAGTTTTTTAATCTCTTTATATCTTAAAATGAAGACTGGATAAATTCAGTTCATAATGATGTGGCAGCCAAAAAATCTAAGGACAAGTGTCGGAGAACAAAACAGACAGAGCCATTTTCCTGCTGTGTAAAACCAGGGTGAGCCCACATTTTGGGCTGTGGAGACCAGAACTGCACACAGAGCTCATGAAAGGCACAGAGAAGCTGAGCAGCCTCAGAAAGGAGCATTTCATGTCATCCTAGGGAAGGAGCTGCTTTTGGAGGAGAGACCAGCAGGACTGTCAGACCTTAATTTTGAAAGGCTGAGGTAAGACTGCGGTTTACAAAATCACAAAGTAGCAAATAAAACACAGGTAGAAATATAATTTGCCAAATCCTGCAATACCCGGAGTAGGAGGAATTTGGTAAATCTGGGAAGAGTGCTCCAGGTCTTAGAAAAAGAAGTGCTGCTTTATCTAACAGGTATTTAACTTCTGGAACTTGCTGCTGTGACAAACCTTGGTTGCTGGTTTCAGCACCAGGGGGATGTGGAAAACGTGAGGCTGTGTTCACTAAAAACTGTCACCAGAATATTTAGTGTTTTCTTGCATGATCCTTATATGGAATTTGAAGGAAAGTGTAATTAATCCAAGATGTACATATGTTTATGTAGTGTCTGAGCTCTGGCTGGTGCTGACAGGTTTATGAGAAGTGAATTATTACTCGTTATAAAAGGATTTATTTTACTTTTTAAGGAGCCAGTTGGGAAGTTTAATCTGATTATTTTTCCCCAGTGCAAGACTACACAGACCATTTTGCTTTTTCTGCTGGCAACTTTGCAGCTCCTGCCTGAGCAGGACAAGCACTGGAGCTCCACAACAGCTTCACTAATGACACATCAAAGTCACAAAGTCTGGGTAGAACAGGCAGAGTGAAAGGAAGAGACTTCACCATTTGGGAGCACAGGCACGTGGTACATATGGGAATAGCTTTCAGCCACTAAGAAATTATTAGGAGAACTATATACTGAAAAATATATATATATTTTAATAGGAATGCAGTGGGGACCAGCTTCATCAGCTACACAAGTCTTATCTAACTCCATACTGGCTGAAGCCAGAGGAAAGAAATTGCATTGGTCATGCTGCCTGAATTAAAAATGTTTTTATAAAGGGGATCAAATTAAGGCTGCAAGTGCATTTTCTAATTTATTTTCTAACATTCTTTTAATGTGAATGCTTATTATAGTAATAATTTAAAAAGTTATGCAAATTCAGGGAGAAGGAAAGCAGATGATGTGCTCTCTGAATGCACAGCAGGCACTGTAACAATTAACTTCATCGCCGACAAGCTTCTTGCATATTTGTGCCTTCAGTTCTCATGCTTACCAAAAAGAAAAAAAGGTATATAAAGAAACAGGATAAACTGTGGCGTAAATCAACTTGAAAATGCACTTTGTGTGACCTTGGATGCTTTTGATTTTGTCCGTTGACCTTCAGGAAGAGAATAAACAGAGCTGTGCTCTTTACTTTCCCCTGAAGCTGATTAGCTGTGTGTGGATATATAAATATCAGAAGGCCAATACAATGTAGCCCTTCAGAGCCTTAACAATATTTACTGGTAACACTTTTCTTTCAAATAAATAACTAGATTAATATTCACAGACACAAATGACACAAAATTATCAACAAACATTAAAAGTTAATACAAGAGCTGACTAATGCCAAAAGCAGGCAATTGTAAGGCTGTTGTGCAAAAAAGTGGGAAAGAAAAATAAGCGTACTCCCCTGGAATTAGACTTTCCCTTTCTTCCTTTGAACTTCTTGCTTTTACTGATATTTTGTTTTAACATTTTTACAGAATTTTTAAAATTTCACTTTTACCTCTTCATCACCAGCAATATCTTCAGCACCCAATCAGCAAAGGGGAGATCTTATCAGAAATCTTAATTTTTTTGGGGGACTAACCATAGTTTTCTCATTGATCAGAATCTTTCTCTGTACCAGTTGTGTCAATAGCAAAAGTACATATATTGAGCAGTGAGATGTGCTCTTGTAATGTTTGAGACCATCAGACAGACAATAATGGTAGGAATGGCAAACAAAAAATCAGTATCAATTATCTTTTGAAAAAGGCAGTAGAGTAACAGAAATTAAGAGCAACAACTTCATACAAAATCTGAGATGTGGCAAATCTACCTTCTGTGCTTTTTGAAAAAATTTTTCACTTTGTATGGATGAACAATGTAGTCTAACTCCGTATGAAAATATGGGAGCTGCATTACAAAGAACACCTTTATGTGCCCTGAGATTTCGAACACCTTTATGTGCCATGAGATTTGCAAGTGGCCTCCCTCAGTGAGCACCACCAGGAAAAGCCCTGGATGTGGTGCTCTGGCACTGCCACAGTGCCCTCTATGCAGCAGGGATGAGCAGGCTGCCTTTCTCTGGGAGTGCAGTGAGAGCCATCTGGATGAGCGAGGGGACTCTTTGGCACACGAGCAAACAAAACCAAAACGCACAGCATGCCGCCTCAGCCAATTCTGGGCTTCTAAGTGAAATTTTATATTTTGAGAACGAGTTGATTTCTGCCGTTTTATTGTTGAAACAAAAGAAGAATAAAATAAAAACATGTACAGTGACAACACGCAGCAGTGTCACTAAGCCAACATCCGTATTCTCCTCGAGTCGTGTTTGCACAGGTCTGTTTTGTCCCACAAGGAGCTTCCCAGCAACGTCAAACCTTAAGGGCTCATGGCTCCACTCCACGCAGCCCCTGGGCATCTGCCAAACCTCCCTTGTACACACAGATAACAGGTTCTGTACAACAAGCACAAGCTAAAATCTGAATAAAGCACAGTTAAGGGCATTTCAGTGGGAATCTCCAAAGCTCATGTATATCAGCAGTGATGTGGGTGACGAGGCAGTGACACAGATCTGTGGATGCCCCATGCCTGGAAGTGTTCAAGGCCAGGTTGGATGGGGCTTGGAGCAACATGGTCTAGTGGAAGGCGTTCCTGATCATGGCAGGGGGTTTGGAACTAGGTGACCTTTAGGTCTGCAATTCTTATCTGTAACTCTTTATTATTATCAGATCCATACTATTGCCACCCTTTCAGACTATATAATGACTCTATTCAGTGTTTACCAAAAGGTGTGAAGACCTTGCACTGGCTCAATTGTTCTCTAAGGACATAATTCTGACAAGAACCTGAGGGTCATAGGTCCTAAATCTAACTCCAACCAAGAACTGGATGGAAGTTCGATTGGATCCAATCAAGGTCAAAAATCCCTCCTTCTCCTGCTGCTGTGGGAGCTTTGGAACACCCTCACATGCTCCGTGAGGAAGGAGAACCTCTGTCTCTGACACTGGTGAGGCAGTACACAAGTGGCTTTGAATTTTTGACTGCTCTGTCTGGTTCTGGGCCCCCACAGTTCAAGAAGGACATTGAGGTGCTGGAGTGACCCAGAGAAGGGACCGGAGCTGAGGAAGGGTCTGGAACACAAGTCTGGTGAGGAGAAGCTCGGGGAGCTGGGGGTGTTTAGCGTGGAGAAAAGGAAGCTCAAGGGGGATTTAATTGCTCTCCAATATACCTGAGAGTGTAGCCAGGTGAGGATCGGTCTCTTCTCCCACGACACCGACAAAAGGACAAGAGGATGTGGCCTCAAGCTGTGCCAGGGGAGTTTTAGGTTGGACATTAGGTGGAATTCTTTCACAGACAGGGTGACTAGATATCGGAACAGGCTGCCCAGGGATGGAGTCACCGTCCCTGGCCGTGGTTAAGGATAAAGGGCTGGATGCGGCACTCGGTGTCATGGTCTAGACACGGCGGTGTTTGGTCAAAGCTGAACTCACTGATCTCAGAGGTCTTTTCCAGCCTAATTGTTCCGTGATTCTGACAAGGAATGAGCGTACGGGGGCACTGATGTGAAGCCAGTGAAAAATAAAGACGCAGCAGCGACGGCCGGGAGGCGCCCGCCTGACCTGCGCCCTCCCCACACGCCGCCGCCAGCTGTGGCCCGGAGCTTTCCCATCACCGCTCGCAGCCGGCCCAACCCGCCGTGACCGGGGTTTAACGACTGCGGCGGGCGCAGAGAGGCGGGCGCCCATCAGTTTTTCAGAGAGCGGAATCATCCAGGCACGCACGCAGTGACCCGTCCCGTCCCTGCCGACTCTCCCCCGCTCCCCGTGCCCGGTGCCCGCTCCCGGTGCCCGCTCCCGGTGCCCGCTCCCGCCCCGGCCCCGCCATGCCCCGCCGTGACGCATGAGCCCCCCCGCCCCCGCGCACGCGCGGCCGCAGCCCCGCGCCCGCTCCCGCGCCCGCTCCGCGCCTGCGCCTCGGGGCCGCTCCCGCCCCGTCCCGTCCCTCCCCTCCGCGCCCCGCGGCTCGTGTGACCGGAGCGGCGGGAGTCGGTCCGCGCCCGTCTGGGAGGCCCTGAGCCCGCACCGCCACCGCCACCGGCACCGCCGGCCGCGGACGCGGGGAAGGGCGGACGGACGGAGGGAGGGTGGGAGGCAGGGAGGCGAGGCGGCCTCCCGGGTGTCCGGCACCATGAGCATCGAGATCCCGCCGGGCCTCACCGAGCTGCTGCAGGGCTACACGGTGGAGGTGCTGCGGCACCGGCCGTCCGACCTGCTGGGCTTCGCCGCCGAGTACTTCGCCCGCCTGCGGGATGCCCGCGACCAGGAGGCGGGCGGTGGCCGCAGGGTGGTCAGCTTCGACGGGGAGCCCATGCAGACCGAGTCCAACGGCGACGAGGAGCCAGACCGCGGCGACGACGAGTCCGACTCCGACTTCGAGCGTAAGTGCGGGGCTGCCGCGGAGGGAGCGCCGGGGGCGCGGGTCCTGCCGGGGGCTCCAGCCCGGGGCCGCCTCCCCGCCGTGCCCGGTGCCGCGGCCGCCGCCGCTGGGCAGGGCGGGCAGCGAGCAGGGATTGAATGGGGGAGAGGCTCCGCCGGCTCCCGCTGCCGCCGCTCCCCGTGGGCTCCGGCCGAGCTCCGGGAGCCCCGGATGGCCCCGGCTGTTGGGCCGGAGCCCCGTGCCGGGGGTGTCCGGCGCTGCCCCGGGCGGCCGGAGTGCCCCGGGGTCTGACCGGGTATCGCCGGGCAGCGAGCGCGCTGCCAAGCATGTGATAGGGAAGATCATGTGTTATTGTGCAACCTCTTCTGTGCTTATCTTTACATTTCTGTCTTTAAATCATCGTGGACGAGTGTGGTTGGGGTTTTTTCGCTGAAACTGGGGTGGTTTATTCCCGCTGTTGTGTATTTAAAGTGGCTGTTATAAAGCACTGAAATAACTTTCGTTATTTAGCAACATATTAAAATTCTAAGCCACTTGTATATTGCTGTTTATACTGCCAGCCTCGAAGATGGAAAAGATACTTAACCTGAGCTGGACAATGAAATGCCATTTGTGATACTGAAATTTTGATTCTGTCAGAATTGTACTGTGTGTTTTAGGCTATGCAGAGTGTTTGTAATCGAGCCTCTGTGAGAAGTTATTTAAAATGCCTGTGAATGGTGGTGCTTGGCACACCCAGAATTTTTTGGACTGAATACTTTCTCATTATTAGAAAGTAGCTTAAAGGGGAGGGAAAGGTGAGAAAAGGCGTGCTTTCCCTGAACTTTCAGTGCCCTCGATTGAAGGTCTTGTGCCCTTGACCTATAACGTAAAGGTTTCTGACTTTTATTGATAGAGGATCCTCTTTTAGACCAATTACTGGATGTCACCTTGTGGATGCAGTGTGCTCTTAACATCTACTCCCTGGTTAACAGTTTCAGAGAAGCAGGAAGGAATTAAGCTATGGAACAAATAATTGTTTTATATTAAGGAAGCATTGAGACACCAGCTATTTTTGCAGTGCTTTTTGGCTGGGAACTTCACAAAGTGAAACATATCTTAAGCTCATGAAAATCGACAAACAGGACATGGAATGTGCAAGAGGATAAGAGTGAAATGGACAGTCAGATTGAATTGAAAACCATTTTGCAGTCAGCATCTGGGTTTGGATGTTTTTACTCATGAGACAGAAGTTCTGTTTAGGGCATGAAGAATAATAGATAAAAGGTGAAGGGTGAAGGTGTAGGGTGAAGGGTGGACACTGGTGGTGACTGAATTGAATTTAAGGAAATGTTCAAATATGACCACAGATTTATGGAAATTACAAGTGATTTTTTGCCCTGCAACCATGTCAGCAGTATTTTCAAGCACCTAAATATGAAAGAAGTTAGACTTTCTTGTGAAATGTATTTTAAAATTAAGCTCCACATGGGAAAAATGTCAGATAGTTGGATGTAATTCTTAAAAATGTGCAATGTCTCTGGATTTAATATCTTCCTTAAAAAAAAGGAACCCAAAAAACAAAAAAACCCCCAACGAACAAAACCAATCAAAAAACCCACTCCACCAGAAAGTCTAATGTCTTTGGGTGCGGTTTTGCTATTTTGTGATCAGTTTACCTGAACTTGGGGTTTGAAATACCACCTTCAGGGAAATAAGTGTAAAATTTTATTTTTGAATGTTGCAGCTGCAGCTGGAGGGATCCTGTGAAGTTAAATGTTTTCAGATAAAAATGTTAAAATTTAATGGTGCCATACAGTTTTTCAAATGCAGCTTTCCGTAGCGAGGCTGTCCAGAGCAGAAGGGTGGTTCCTTTGCTTCATGTTTCTGCTTATCATCTTTCTATCTTAGTCAGAGAGAAAATTAAATTAACAAGGCTGGGCACTGTCACTTCTTGTAGTGGAGCCCTTTGTGCAAGTGCCACTGTCAGTAATGCTGTTTTGCTTCCTCTCTGAAAACCCAAGCTGTTCCCCCCTTGTGGCTTCCCAGGAACAGTGCCATGTTCTCTGTGACAGCAGGTGAGGATCCCTCCGGAGGGTCAGGGAAATGATTCTTTCCTGCATTGTTTAACAGTCACAGTCAACCATGGCTGTGTCTTATTTAGGTTTCTGTTGTAATGTTGTCTCTATCAATGAAAAATGTTAATTTAGAGGTTCTGGTTCCTGATCGCTGTCATAGGTAGGACAATACTTGGGCCTTGCAGAAGACAAGATCCTGGGTGCTTATATTGCTTTGTATTTAAAGAAGATGTGGAGATGGGGGAAGCATACACAATGGGAGAGCCAGATAATCTCATTGAATAGACCAAAATACTGTTTGTAAACACTGCAGTTTTTCATCTTAGGCAATTTAGAAAAGACTTTGGTGAATTTCACTGTGCTTTCCTGGGTTATGCTTTGTTACCTTTGAATTGCTGTGACAGGTCACATGTTTCCATGCCTGTTTATAAATAAAAAGGTGAAATTGACCAGTTGTTTTTTGTAAATGACTATGTTAAGGAAACTTACAGCTAGTTTAAACAATTACCCTTACTGTGTATGTTGGGAGTAGGAGAGATCTTTAGAAATAATGTGTTTTTGTTCGTGTGTGTGTCTGGCCCAGTATGAAATCTGTGTATGTCACTGGGCTGCGTCTGCACACTCAGACTGAGATAACACTGCAGATAAGTTATGTGGGGTTTTGTGTGCTGACTGCATATGGTTACAGAAACAAGTCAGAAGGAGGTCCTGGCCTTTGCTTTAAGCCTTGTGGCAAATGTCTTCAAGTAGCCATAGTGATGCCACAGTGGAACTCCATCCATGTGGTAAAAGTCACTGAAACTAGCTAGGCTACAAAAAAACCCTCCCAAACCTTGATTCTTTTAGGATGATCACTCTTAGGTGATGCTTAGGAAATTATTTCCAGGTTTGTGTTTCCTGTCTGACCCCCCTGGAGTTTCATCCTCGATTTTAACTGGTTTTGTACATGTGATCAAAGGGCATCAGGATGTGGCTGTTCAGCAGAGTGCATTGTACGGCGTGTGTGAAAATAAAATGGTGATTGTTGTGGGGGAGCCCTCAGAAACATTTATCCACTGGGCTGTGGCAGAGATTTTAAGAGATACCACGCTTTCCTCAGAGCCTTGATTTGTTAGGTTTAACTGAAAAATTGGGAAGTTGGGAGGGTTGGGAAAGGTGCAAAGCAAGGCCTTCAAAAATCAGCCTGAGAATGTAGCCAAGGACAGATACATATTCCTAAAGTGTGTCCTTGACCATGCCACTTGTACTTCTAACAAGCAGGCTCTGAATGGATGTGTTAAGGCTGAAATTAATGCCACAGAAATGGTCTGTTCACTGTTAAAATTACTGCTTTGGGAAAGCTCCTGTTGAGGAGCACACCTGAAGGAGGGCAGAGGCTCTGCTTCCCTGTCCCTTGAGGCTGTTGCACAAAAGTGCAAAGTGCTACACGATTAACTTACTGTTTTGTCTCATTTTTTGTAACAATAAAACCACCTACTTTATGCGTTCTTGGGAGTATTAAGTATAACTAACAGTGGCACCGAAATATTTTTGGGATTACACTGATTTGAGCAACTCGGATGTTTCAACTAATTACAATTATTTTATTGCAAATAGAATTTTTCCTTCTCAGGATTTTGCCTTGATATTGAAGGAAAGATGATGTGCTTTTCAGCTGCTCCCTGAGCAAAACAGAGCCCTTCTTAGTATTTTGCTTTTGAAATAATCCTGTTCAGTATGCTGCCTTGTTGTGATGGGAAATGGTGCATATGAATCTGGATGGGCCGGTGAAAAGATTCTTGAGCTCTGCATTGAGCTTCTCAGTTAAAATTCGAGGATTTGCTAAATGTCATCTTTAAAACATCACTAGAATATCTGAGCAGAAGAGAGTGGAGAAATGCTCGTTTACATCATTAGATCTTGAATGTGGTACAGAATAAGAGTTCAGTGCATCTTTGAAATATTTAACTATTTCATTGCTAATGGAAACACTTGATATTAAATGAAACCTGTTTTAGGTTGCCTATCTACTTATTCTTAAGCATCATTTGCTTATGCTTTCTTATTCTGAACTAATGTCCTGTGGAATTCCTCAGAAATCACTGTGTTACATCAATCACAAAGCATTTATGCTCTGCCTACATCAATTCACAGGTTAGGCATAACTCCTTGCTGTTTTCCTGAAATAATTCAATGAAATTTATTGAATTACAGGAATTGGATGATGTTAAAGCTTTTGCAGCATAGCATAAAAAGAATAGTGGTCCTTTTGAAAAATACTGTTCAAGTTTTTAGATATAAATCAGATTCATGGGGATTGCACATGTTGCTGTGAGATACCATCTTTAAAATTAAAGTACTTTGAAGTTTTTACCAGTGTTTTCACCTACCTACTTCATCCTTAACTGTTAATTAACTGGTAATACAGCACACTAGCTTTCTCTTCAAATGTGCAATATAAATTAAATCCAAAGAGTAGCAACTGTATTTAAAATCTAGGCAGCACAGTGAGCACTCTCATAATCTGATAATTACTAGTTCTGCATACCTTTTTTAAAGTAGTGGTTATAACAAAAGTGTTTTGTGCTCTCCATAAGTAGCCTCTAGATTTTTTGGGAGGTAGAGGAAAGAGCTGGGTTAATGGTTGGCTTCAGTGATCTTAAAGGTCTTTTCCACTTTAAACAATTCTATGATCTGATTGCATTGAACCTTTGAATTTGGTATACAAAGAAAAGAAATGCACATTCCTGCTTTATGTTCTGAAAGGTATGTTCAAACAAGCCTAGTGACCAGAAGGTATAGAAGAAGCTTTCATTGGTCTCCTTCAATGGCATGAAATCAATTGTAAAATAAAAGTATTAGTGATGCATCTGTGCTTTAAGAGGAATAGATCTCTGCATTTAATTTTCTAATTATATTAATTTTTGGCAACACAATATCTTGAATGTGTTTAACATAAATATGAACTGAAGGACTACTGTTGTGCAGCTGCTGTACTTGTATATGTCTTTGCTTTTACAGAGGCAGTTCTGCATCACTTAAATCTGAAGGATTAAGTAGAGTAGCTGCTGTTAGTACTAATGGAACTTCACTCCCTCTATTTGTCTTGTTCTCATGGGGGAATTTTGAAGATAAACTAAGTATTAAGGGAGACTGATTTTACTTCTTTTTAGTTGTTTGGACAGAGCATGTAAATACTTTTTTTTTTCCGCCGGAGGCCTTTTTGTTTCTGTATTTGTTTATCACAATAAAATTGCTTTTCAGCATTTGTTCTTAAGGTTGCAATTACTGTATTACAAGGTTAGACTAGGAATGTTTTGAACTAAGTGATGTAGTTGTAAGGAAGCCACCAATTGTAGCTCATGGGACTTGAAGGAATGTTTCATCAGTAGTCCTCTGTGCAAAGGAAATTTAATGACAGTGTGTCTGTAATACATCCTTACCTGAGACAGTAAAAGAACTAGAAGTGTGAAGCAAAGGGCTAAAAGGTCCTGACTGGCTGAGAAACAGAGAATTATAATGGGTTTGACTGAAATTCAGATATCCCTGGATATTGCTAAATGTGTATTGGTTTTCATCAGGAAGGATGAGCTTCTATGTTAATTATCAAAGCTAAATTTATTGCAATTTTGACATAGTACACGTAGAGCTGTTTTTAATGTCTTGCCCTCAGAACTGTTAATATTCCTGTAACATCTATTAGATATTCCTTACAATCTCTTGAGAAATATACCCTCTTACTTCAGTTTGTAGTTAGTGGTTTGACATAATTGTTCTGCTTTAAGTGATCATTGTGTCCTAAAATGTGAAGAGGCATGCAGTATTTTCTTTGTTTAAAATTTCATTTAAATTCGTATTTGTAGTCTGTTGCATACCAGTAACCTTTCACATAACTCCTAAGCTTATTTTCAGAAAGAGCTTTAGATAGTTGCTATAACTGTACAGATGAATTCTTGACTGTTTCTGCTCTGTTGATATTCTGCAGTTACTCTGTGTATGAGCTTATGAAAGAGCATAACTAACTATGAAGTGGGTAACTAGCCATTAGAAATAATTGCTGAATTCTTAAAAGCCTGAGTTTCCATGTTGAGGAAGTTTATTGTAAGAAAAGTTGTAAGAAACTTCTGAAATGGTGTTTTTCTAGCTGGTTCTAAAATTAAGGCAAAGGAAGATACTGTATATCAGTACTAGATATTGTACTGAACATTAGCTTCTGTTTAACTTTGCTATTTTTTGTTCATTTAATAAACTAATATTAGAATTGAGACAATTCTGTCAGCGTTCCCCTCATGCTAATACTGAAATTTTCTGGTACCCTCTTACCTAAAATAGAACAATGGAGATCTCGGGGAAGAGGAGGAGACAGCAGAGAACAAGCTCACTTGGAGCTATTCACCAGTCAGTCATTAAAAACCTTAATGTCTGACAGAGCAGTTGCTCATTATTCAAATGAAGACTGGAAATGTAGCCAAGATGAGCTATGAATGTTTCCCACTGGCTTCAGTAACGTTTTCAGCTTCATGAATGATCATTCATATTTTCTTGTGAAAGAAGAGGGAGACAGTAATGAATATAACTCAACAAACGTGCTGGTTCCTTTTTTTAGAGTGATGTTATTCCTTCCTCTGTGATGGTTCTGTACATTCCTTTAGTTATGGTTCTTTGTGTTCCATGCCTGTCTTTGCATCAGTACTTCTTTGGTATGTAACAATTGTTTGGTGGTTTTTGATCCATCAAGATTCTTTGATTCATGCAGATTTAATTTTTTCCTGAGGTACTGTCAGTTCCACAGCAAATAGTGTGTACTCTTCTCCAGTCTGCAATTTTCATGTCTTTCTACCTCACTGTAATATGAAACAGAGAAGGGAAATAATAAATCAAAAAACATTGGTTAGAAAAGCAACTGGGGGGAAATCTGGGAAATCTGAGTGTGGACAAAATGCTCTTGCATAAAAGACCTGCATAGTCTTACTATGATAGTAATACTAATAAAGGTTGTGTGCTTATGAGATCCTTTAATGCAAAAGCTTTTTTTTCCTTTTAAAAATATGGATCTGAAAGAGGGGCCATTGGATAGAAACTCCAGAAATCCACTGTGCAGAACAAGCTGCAGTTTTGTGGTCATTGGTGTTTTACCATGAGAATTGTGGAGATGATGGCAGTGTTCTCTGCTGTAGCGGGAAGGATGCTTACAAGAGAGAGGAGGTTTAGAGGAAAGCACCCTGTCTTACAATTTTCACACTGCTAGGATTTGGCCTCTGTCTCATAAATACACAATAAATCATGTATAGCAAAGGCCAGCATTTATTAGTAGCAGTTTTGCTGCTAGTCCTTTCCATACATTTCTTTTCTCTGTAGAAATGGGAAATGATTGAGAGTGGCAGCTGTCTGTGCATAGATGTGGAAATTCCTTTTAGGGGAGAAATCATCTTCAGGAGCAGCTCTTCAGGGCATGAGGTAGGGACTTGCAGGTATTCCTTCTGTAGCATTGTTTTTATTGTTATTTAAAACCAACAACCACCTTGGGGTTTATTTTGTAAGAAACGTTCAGGCACTCTCTCTTCTCTCCTTTTATTTCCTGGTGGCTTGCAGAACAGCTTTGCTTCTGTTCAGAAATGGTCTCCAGCCTGCAGGGGCTGGCATGATGTCAGCTTTTGGTGTGAGGTCATCTTACAGAAGTCTGGAACCCTGCATTGCTTTTTGCGTGTTAGTGAAGGGATGTCAGATCAGGGGCCTGACCAGCAGAACTGAGCAAATTGTCACAAAATGCCACTCTGAGCTGCTGTGTGGATTAGGATTGCAGGTTGGAGGAAAGTGCATGTTCTTCCAGCAGTCCCTGTTCTGTCCTTCTGGATCTGAGCCTTGTCCTTGCAGAACATTGTGAAAACATGTGTGGAGCCTGTGTGGGGAATGAAATGTGGGTTTTGGATGAGGGTTGAGAAACTGCTTGGTAGTTTTCCTCTGTATTTTTGAATCAACTGTGGTGCCAATTTCCTCATTCTTGGTGATTGCATATTGACAAACCGCTATAAAGCAGGATGTCACAATGGCTCTTCATTTCCATTTTGGTTCTTCCTCCCTTGGGACAGCATATTGTTTTCTGCTTCCTATTGAGAAAACTGTGTTCCATAGAAGATTTTTTTTTTAAAAAGATACAAATATTTTTGTGTTATTTTTCCTGGTGAGGCTCCAGTAAACACTTATTTTTGTGGCAACACTTGTGCTAATTATGATCGTTCAGGAAGAATTGCTTCCTCAAGGACATTTGTAGTGAAGGAGCTGGTTCTCATGGGTATGGGGGTACCCCTCTCTGCAAGATTTCTCTTGTACAGCCCTGGAATGAAAATGATAAGATTTAGCTGCCCCTTTATTAATTTTTTTTCAGAAAAAAATAATTGTTCAGAAACAATTTTCAAACATTTGATGTTACCAGTGTTTCTGATTAAAATGTTTAAGTATTTGTAAGACTCACAGGGTTCTCAGGTTCATAAATTATGAAAGATGGCTTATTAGAATAGATTAATATTTAGTCTTCTATCTTTCACACCTTTAGGGAGGGGTGGGGAAAAATGCCATGTGTAGTTTTGTTATAAAATGCTAAAAATTAATTGCATTCAGAGTGGGGACATTCAGGGACCAATTTTTGTAGTGTTAAACATTCCTGGATACCATGTTTTTAATTCTAATTTTAAGATCCTGTAACTTTATGATAAAAAGCCACAAAGATGACTTGTATTTTTTATGAGCATCTCTTAAATCCCTGTGAAGTAATTTTAATTTCTTACTGCTGGAAACATATAATTATTAGCTATTTTACCAATTTTTTCATATCACTATGAAATAATATAACTTTGCATCATGTGTGCTGATTTTGCTAGTGGTTTTAGCTTTTCTTAGCTTTCCATAGCTGGATGATCTGCAGCGTGTACATTTGTTGTGAAGCACTGTGTGACTCGGGGGAGTTGTATCCTAGAAGTTCTGCTCCTAAAAATCAATTCATCTGGAAGCTGAACCATGCAGCACTTGCCACCTGCTGTGCCTCAGTTTGGTCAGGGAATTTTTTATCGTTGCATCCAAAAATTGTCAGAATGAATGTTCTTTGTCCAAGGCTCTTGCTGAGACTTTGGACGTCCACGAGCAGATTTGGCACAGTGCTCAGGGACCTGGCTCAGTAGTGGATGGAGCAGTGTTGGGTTTGTGGTTGGACTCCATCAATTATCTTAAAGGTGTTTTCCAACCTAAGTGTCTCTATAAAGAGGATTTTCCTTGGTCTGGGTAGAACACAGTGATATTTTTTACAATTATCCCTGCTTAGGATACAGAACATATGTCTGCCTTCACCCTTCCTCTTTCCCAAAAATCCTCTTCCTGTGAAAGTGCACAGGATGCAATTACTGGAAGTGTGTGTGGGGGGCTGTCTTGTCAAAATACATTTTCACATGGAGATGATTCTTTTTACAGCTATATGTTGTAAGTAACTGTTGAATGTTGATATAATGTTGTTAGAAGTGTAAATCTGAAGGAAGAAAAGCTATGAAACACTTTATTTTGAGATGCAGTACAGAAGTTGTTCTTGCTTACTAATTTGGTTGTGTACCATAACCTAAAGATTGACCACATTAGGAGATTAAAGTTTTAAATTTTAAAACATACATATTTATAATCCACTCAAATTTATTTATGCTTTATTTACTAAAAGAAGCTGTAATCAAATTATATCTCAATGAAACAAGGTTCACTTGTGAATTACTGATGAATATATTGTACTGGCAGTGAAGTAGTACTTCATGTTCTGTGCTCATAATATCACAAAATTGCCAGAGATGTTAATGATGCTTCTGTAGAATCTCTCATTCTGCTGTGTACATTCTGCCTGATCAGTTTGTGTCACCCCTCAGTCCTCTGGCTGCCACCCTCCTGCAGAGCCTGTGCTGGCTGCTGGAGAGGCGCTGGGTGCAATTCACATTTTGTCACTAGAAAAGCACCAGACAAGAAAAGGATCATCAATTGTAGAGTCAGTTGTGCTCACGTGGAGGATCCTGCACCTTAGGGATGAGGGAAAGCAAGGCAGAAAACCTGGTGTGTGTCCAGTGTTGTGACTCTGAAACCCCCACTACAGCATAAAATCCTGTAAATCCAGTGTACCTCTTCTATCACCATTGTAGATAAATCTGTATATAGCAAGGACACAAACTGTGAATTGGTGTGGAGGTTCTGGTGTGTTGGTTTTTGCTTTGCCTTTTTATTTTATTTGTTTTTTAAGTGGAGAGCAAATCAGTTCCAAGTATATGTAGAACATATAAGCAACTGGTTTCTGGTTTGGGTTATTAAAAATGTGGTGTGACATATTATACAATTCTTTTTCTACGATTTTTTTAAATGTATCATCATATAGGAACACCAGTTCTTTGAATGAATTTTCTGTAATTTCAGAGATCAACAATACATCATCAGTCTTTTTTAAGCACTTAATATAAATCCACCAAAACTGTAAAAATCAGACTTGCAAAAGAATTGAGCCAGCTTTTTATACGAAAGACTGGTTTGAGAAAGGTAATTTGCAAACTGTTCAGGCAAGAATGAACCTTCAGAGGTGATTACTTGTGCAGGATAGAGTGCTAAATCCTAGAAAGGTCGTAGCTGATCAGCTGATAATAGATGCCTTTTGTGACTCTGGCTAAGCTGGCTGATACTCCTGCTGAGGGTTGTCCAGGATGTGGATGCCCCTTGATTTTTATGTGGCATTATTTGAATAAGTAGTAGTTTGGTATGTTGCAGTAGTGTCAATACTGAACATTTTTAAAAATGCCCCAGGAAGTGCTCACTTTGCAGTTACGAAGAATGTGCCCACAGTAAGAAACCTGTAGAAGCCCAGGCTATTTCTCAGCCTTGCTTTTCCTGCCTTTCTTCCCTTAAAAAAACTCAGCCAAACAAATTAAGCCCCAACAGCCTAAAATCTGTGCAGTGGCTGTGTCAGAATTTGTAGTTATCTACCTGGAAAAAGGATACCTGAAACTAGATCCATCTACCTGCAGATGATTTGCATTGGAAGATAAACTGGAAGCAAAGCATGAACTTTATTAAGCTGTTGAGGATCTCTGTGCAATTTCAGAATGGTTGAGTTTGGAAGGTGCCTCTGGAGGTCTTGCCTGGCCCCTTTTGTGAGGCAGGACTGCCTGTAGTGGTTGCCCAGGACCACATCCAGGTGACTTTTCAATTTCTTAGGGGGGGGAGGCTCCAGAACCTCTCTGGGCAATTTATGCCAGTGTATGGCCCCCCTGGCAGTAAAAAAGTGCTTCCTGATGTTCAGGTAGACCCTTTCTGGATTAACCTTGTGGCCACTGGCTCTTGTCCTGCTCTGAGTGCCAGAGAGGAGAAACTGCCTCCATTGTCCTTCAGTGCCCTTCAGGTACTGATAAGAACTCCTGTGAGCCTTATCTTCTCTAGGCTGACAGTCCAGCTTTTTCAGTCTGTCCTCACTCCAGAGATGCTTCATGTCCCCTCATCTTCTTTGTGGCCCTTTGCTGGACTCTGTCCAAGCAAACCTCAGTATTTCCATGAGGTTTTTGTTCTGGGGAGCCTGGAGCTGGACAGGGAGCTCCAGGTGTGACCTCACCAGGGCTGAGTAGGAGATGTCACTGTCATATTTTCTGAAAAATCCTTTTGCCAGGATTTCTTCTCCTGGGAAGATAAGAAGCCTCAGAGAAAAAAAAATATTATCTCATTTGCTTCTCCCTGTTCTTCTGCTTTGGAATGTGGCTGGAGAGTGTTTACCAACAGGTGCATGTTTGATTGGTTTCATGTGGATTGTTTTTACTTAATGACCAATCACCATCTGCTGTGTTGGACTCTGAGGAGTCAATCACGATTTTTTCATTATCATTCTTTGTAGCCTTCTGTCTGTATCCTTTCTCTATTCTCTAGTATAGCTTTACTATTTAGTATTCTTTAATATTATATAAATATAATACAATAATAAATTAGCCATCTAAGGACATGGAGTCAGATTCACTCCTCTCTCACCTCATCCTGGGGACCCCTGCAAGTACCATAGAGGAGGGAAGGACCACATCCCTGACACAGCAACGCTGCATCAGAAGCTGTCCAGAGTACCCTGGCACATAAATGTGTGCTTATGCCTTGAGTTAAATGTGGATGTGTGAGATTAAGCTCTGAATCAGCTTGAAGTGACACTTGATTGAAATTTCTTGTGCTCTTTTATTCAGATCAAATCAGATGACAGCACAACCTATTGCAGTTTTATCTTATGTAAAAACACAGTATGTTTCATCATTCAAATGTCAGCAGGAATTGGTAATGAAATACCAATACTTCATTGGTAATGGAGTGACCCAGGCAAAGAACAATGGGCTTTTATGTGCCTGTTGTATCTGTAGGATGCTATTCTTAAATTTTACCTAGATTCCTGTAATTAATCAATTCTGAACTGAGGTTGACCTGGCAGATGTAACATGCCTGCTGGGTATGACACACCAGGCTCTCTCCATGCTGCTGGTTGTTTCTGCTGAGCTTCAAATCTCTTGTTCCATATTTTTCTTATAAATTGCTCTTTTGTAGAAGTAATTCAGTTGTTTCATACTGTCACATGAGATACACCTGACTGTGAGGGTGACTCCAACCTATTTTGTCTGAGACTAAACAGCTCAGAGGTGAAAGGAAAAGCTTCTTAGGCTGCATCTCATCTGCAGCTGCCCATGATAATTTTTCTTTTCTGTTGTAGTCCAAACTTAAGCAGATCAGCTGCACATCACTGATGGAAAAGGCTGAGACCAGCCCAGCCCTTTTTTTCCTTGACATTGACACAGATTGGAAGTGCTGCTGCAATCAGTGGTCAGCAATAGGTTTGTTGTGTTCTCAGATTTGGGACTGAAACCCAGCTCTGCCTTCTCAGTTTCTTTACTTTCCTACCCTTCCATCAAATGGTGGCAGATCTGCAAGTGCAGGCTTGAGACTGAGCATACACATTGAGTGTGTGCACGCTCTGAACACAAACAATTGTGTCTTCCCCTTCTGTTAACTCCCTTATCTGTGTTGGGAGCTGCTCTGAAGCTAAGAGGATCCAGTAATCCAATTAGTCTATCAGAGGAGGACACTGCATCATGATGACTCTGTTCTGATGTTGCCTCTACTTGCATAATTATTTTTGTGATGGTATAACTGTGTACCTTTATGGCTTGTCGTCTTGAATTTTGGCTTTGTGTTTGTTACACTACAGTGGCGAAAGTGGTGGCATATAAATTCATCAAGGAATTGTGTATTTCATGAAAAGCAAGTGTTGCTGTTCTTAGAGTTCCTTTGTCATTCTTACATACTGATAGACTGAAATTTCTTGCAGCTTACCTGAGACCAGTTTGTCAGTGTAACAACCAGTTGCTTGTATTTGTTTTGTGTGTATAAACCTGCACACACACACATACAATTTTCTCTGTCTGTAGATTGCTGCTCACTGCTCCATTTGTCAGAAATTTAAAGCAGAGTATCAGCAGAAAATATGCAGGTGACTGGGAAAATGTAATTTTGTGTTACCATGGTTTGGCAAGAATTTGAAGCAGATGATAATGCTGTTGACTCAGGGTTGGGTGGGTTTTTTTTAATTCCAAGAAAAGGTAACTATATTGTTCATTCTCAAATAATTAGTCTAACATTGTAGGAAAGTATCTTAATTCACTGAGTGCACCTGTTAATTGAATTTTTATTCAGGTGCTCTTATGTCCTTAGCAATGCTTGAGTTTTAGATTTTTATAAATGCTTTGAGCTTTATTACACCATTTTGTTTGTACTGAGGTTCAATTGTCATTGTCCCCTTTTGTGTACAAGTTAAATTTGCTTAAGTATCTATCCTAGTGAAAGATGTGAGTGCTCAGTTGTATCAATTTGTTGTCTCTCTTTGAAAATTATGGCTGAATATGAACCATATTTTGCTTATAAGTAGTTTAGGGTGCTAGTAAATTATATTAGTTATGGATATGATAGTCAATATTTGATTTCTCAAGATAGCTTTTATATCCTGATACTGCATTATTTAAAGACACTATCAGTCTCAGTAGGACTTTATGCTGAGCCTGCCAAGCAGCTGCCAAGTGCAGATAGCCAACATTTACATTCTGTGTTGTGTGATGGTAGCTGTGACATGATTCCAATTAAAAGCTTGGTCTGCACACTGCAGATGTCTTCTGAATATTAATGTGCACTACAGATAGAGCAGATGGAATCTCTTTAAAATACAATGCAGTGAATGTAAAATTGTGTTTCTGGTGAAAACTGATAGGCAGTCAAAAATTTTCTTATTTCTCTCTTTTTCATTGCTAACCCACAAGAATATCTGTGCATCATCATCATATTTCTTTACATATAGGAGGAAATCAACTCTTCATTATACATTCAAATAAACATACAGAATTATGCCATATTGAAGTTTTCTCAAATGCCAGATGTACCTAGAAAAATATTAGGAGTACATGCAACGTTTCCTGTGCCTTAAAATATGCCTCTGCCTAGAGGACAGATAATAGTTGAAATATAGGATATCTATGAGTTATTTGAGGAGTTGCTCACTGGAAAAGGCCCTGTAAAAGTGTATATACAGGTGTATGTGTGTTTAACTGGGATCTGGAAGTGTTCTGTGCAGTGTATTAGGAAAAGTCCATCCTGCACAGGTAGGGTAGAACAAAACTGGGGAATGTAGAGAATGACAAGGACATCAGGGGTGCACTGTAACCCCAAAGTTCACTGTCAGGACAGAGCAGCAATCCAGCTGGGAAAGTGTGTATTACAGGAGACACAAAGTAAAGCCGTGGTTGTAGGAATTGGTTAAAGGCCTTAAAAACAAGCAGGGTAAGTGTGATACAGAAACTGAAAGTAGGAGAGTTTCTGTGGGAGTGGAATTGTAACTCTCTTTGCAGCTGCATTTGTCTTCTCCTCTGGGGCAGAATGGAGGTTGTGAGGGGAAGGGTACAGGGGGAAGAGGTTGTAGAAAAGGCAGTGACAGGAGGTGTGAAATACCTGGAGCCATGCACTGCTTCACTTGTGCCATTACCATAGCTGTCACATGCATGTCTTGCACTCTTTTCAGACTTAATTTTACAGCTGCTTATTCCTGAGGCTGTATACACACTAAAGCCAGTGCCAGTGACAAAATTTGTCTTCATGATGTTTGAAAAATCCTAAGTACCCTGAAGTATTAATCCTCCTGCCTCATCCATCTCTGATCTCTGGTGGATCAGGGGACTGGTGAATAAAAAGGTGAGGTTTGAACGCAGAACTGGTGGAATAGGAGGGGTTAGTCAGCCTTGGAAAAGGAGGAGGATTTCTGTTCTCTGCCACTGCATCTGGTCATGGGGGTGATTTGCCCATGTTTCTTACTGATTGGGAAATGTGGTTCCCTACATAAGATGTCAATATCTTTTTCTGTATGAAGCATTTATTTTAAGGAAACTTGCACTTACTTCTTCTTGATGTGATATTTCTGTTTCTCCACAGTCTCATTCTCATCTTTGACCTTTTCTGGCTTTTCCATTGTCTCACAATCCCAGTGAAAGTCGCATTCAAATATGTTTAGGATCTTTTCTTTATATCATCTACTTAATGTTTGGTTTGTAAGCTTAATTTTTCTGCTATTACTAATGTGGCTCCTTAGCTTCTCTCTCTCTGAAATGCCTTCTTCTCTAAGCCTACTCCTAAAGCCCAAGCAAATTTCCATTTTTCACTTGCTTTGTTGTACCTTCCAGTGTCTTGCCTCTTCTGACAATGCTTTGAAGATTTGTCAGCTGCTTCTTAACTTTCCTGGCTTTTTTGCAGCATCCTTCTTTCTCTGTGCAGCGCATAGATTTGTCTTTCTAATACTTGAAAACATTCCCAAGTCTTTCATTTCAGTCCCTGACAACCTCTGTTGTAGTATCAGCATACGGTTATATCTTTAATCACTGTGAAATGTGTTCTTTTAGCTGAGATTGTACCTCAGCACCAGGAGTTTTTCTAATTTCATGTCTGTAAAGCAAGTGCATGCCTTGTTGCTATCTCTTTGATCTTCATAATATAGATTACACTCATAAAAAATAAAAAAAAAAGTGCTGTGTTTGGCTTGATCTGAGACGTGTCAGCAAGAAATAGGAGAGGGCTGTGTGGGTCATGCCATTGCAATGTCAGATAATGTGAAGTGCTGCTTGGAAGGTGTTTGTTCTCCTGGGCTCAGGCTTCAGTCAGGCTGTACAAGCTCCTGAATTCTGGGAGCAGGTAATGGTCCTTTTTTTGTGAGAATGAATATCTCTGAATGAAAGTAGTGCCATGCATGGCTGCTCAGGTTCAGTTGTGGAAAGGGAATATTGAAATAGGGATACATTGGAAACAAGGATCTTTGATTTAAAAACAAACAACACTCTGGAGGCCTTAGTCAAGAAATGCCGTCGTAACCAAAGATTCACCAGATTCCTTTCAGTTAGTCAAGCAATGATTTCTTTCTTGAATTGATCAGCTGTTTAAAGTCTGTCCATTCCAGAGTGCATATTCATTTTTCTACTGTACTTGAAAACCAAAAAAGAGCCAACTCAAAATAGCACAACAGTTTTAGCTTCATAAACATCTTTTTTTACTGACATAAATGCTTTGCTTGTTGACTCAACTTTTCCCTTCAGAAGTTGCTACATTCTTTCTATCAGAGGGGCTCTAAAAAACTTGGAAAGCAAGGATCAGGGACTCTTCTAAAATGAGGCTTTCAGACAGTGTTTCTCCACTTTGTCAGTAATTTTTAAATACAAATTAAAAGAAAATCAATTAAATTGGAGACCAGGATATGTTGCAACTTTGTTTTTATGTTTTGTTCTCTTGCTGTTGATGACAGCTGTTTTTCAATACTGAGAAATAACAAGGTGTCTATGTCTCTGTTATTTTTACCGCAGCAGACAGGAAAACAATGTTTAATAGCAATGTAATAATTTTTATTGCTTTCCAACTTAATAGATGTAAGAGTCTTTTACAGAAAAGCAAAGCCTGTGTGTACCTAATCGTGGATCATGGTTTCCACTTTTTAATTTTTTAATGTTCTGTGTTCTGTCCTCCCTCTGTTTGTTCTCTGAAAACTCACTTCTTCCCAATGTTCCCTGACCTTTTGTCTTCCTCCAAATGTCTGGCATGCTTCAGCTGACACCATCAGGGTCTCTCCTGCCTGTCTAACCCGGCTCTGAGTTTCCATCCTCCTCTATGGGGGTGGGTAGGCAGAGGAATAGGAGGGAAAATAAAGGGAATAGAAAGGAAAATAAAAGGATGTCTATAAAAATCTGATCCGTTTCTGTCTGTTCTGCTTTTCTGAGAGAAGCTCTGAGGTGATCTCTTGGGTTCCAGAGCTGCCTCTGAAAAAATCTAAGTAGTTTGTAGCCTTACCTGTGGTCTCCACCTTATAAAGTAGAAATGTGGAAGGGGTAATTGAGAATTTGCCACTATCCAGCAAGGACATCCTGAAGGAAATCATGGATATGCAACTGTTATATTGGTAACAGAGGGAATTCTGTTTTACTTACCTGTTGAAAAAAAAGATTCAGATTGGTATTTATTGAAGTACAGTTGCATATCTGATGATGAAAGTTCTTTCTGCTCTAGCATTACTTTTTAATTGCCAGGAATCCTAAAAAAGCTGATACTTGAATTGATGAGTTTTCTCAGAGTTGTGGTGGTTCCTATTTATGTAAGTCCATTAACATCTTGGTGTGTAGAAAAACAGTTTGACAGCTGTAGTCTGGCACTTCCTTATCGTAACTTGATACAGCATTCCAGAGAGACAGTCACGCCTCAGATTTATACTCCACTCTGCTTCTGCTATTTCAGCTTTAATGGTTTTTAGTGTCAACTTATGTGTTGTTTGGATAAACTTAATTGACTTGTTAAATTAGAACCGTTTACATTCTGTTTCTCTTCTTGTTTCTCTTCCCACAGGATGATTTTGTGCCATGATCCAATGGGAAAGTACTCTGTAAATCACTGATTTGTGCTACTTGGTTGTAATAAAGCTGGTGTTTTGTGCTTATGCTCTTTGAACTCTGAGTGCCATACTAAGTTTATGCCACCTACTATAAGCTTTGCTCCATCTTTCATCAGGAAAGCTTCCAAAATTGTTGATTAGATTACATAGAAGATCTGTATTAAATATTTGTATGCACAATAGCTTAACTTAGTATGCTACTGTAAATTGTATTCAGAATCACAAACAGTGTGATTTTTTTCACCCTAGTTGAAATTAGGAAATGTTGACAGATCATAGTGAAAAGCAAAGTGCTTGTGAAAAAAGAGAAGTAAGTTTTCAAGGTACATCCTGTACAGAGCCATAGCACCTTGTACTCTACTGTCATGCCTGGAATGCCAGTCCTTTGTTTGCCCCAGAATTTTTTTTTTCCTGTGACCCTGAATTGATCTTTTGAGTTTTGTCTTTTTCTATAAGAATTTTTATTAGGATGTGTAATAAGTGGGTAACAGTAGCTGGGAGAATGAAGGTTGTATTTCTGTTCATTTCAGGCTTGTGAGTAGTGTAGAGAAACAGCTTTCCCTGTTATGGTAGTAGTGTACATCTAAAAAAGCCTGATGGTTTTTTTTACCAGTCACTTTTCAAAGTCAATGACAGAGAAGGGAGCCCACACACTGCAGGAAAAGTGTGCTTTTAGGTCTGGTTGTAAAGAGTGGTTCTACTGTCACTTGTTTGCCTTAAATATTGGAATTGCTAGTTTGATTTGGCTTAAAAACAGTAAGAAAAATAATATCTGTGTCCATTTTTCACCTATGGGGCTGTATTTTATACCTGCTTATAACCACAGTCAGAACTATTGTGAGTTAAATATAGTGAGCCATAATTGAGCATCAGATATTTCAAAGTAAATCTCAATGCCAAAGCAAACTGAAGGATATTGGAGAAATTAATGTTTTGTCACTTATGGAAAGTATTTTAAAAAAAAATTTAAAATCCCAGTGTCTGATTTACATGCCTAAGTTTTCAAGTGAGAAAACCCAATGAAATGGTGCCACTAGTAAGTGGAAGTACAGTTAGTAGTAGCCACTAATTGTGTGGTACTACTGCTGTTTGTGGCATTACTGATGTAATGCACGTTTTTGAATTTAAGTTCTGCAATGTACAGTATTGACCTAGTTATGCAATTTATTAAAATATTTTTTATTAAATCAATATAATGACAATCTGAAGCAGCTTTTTAAGTGTTCCTATCTAGTGCTTACTTCAGTCTGTGTCTAATCACAGTATGGAGGCCACGTACGTGTTCAGCAGACATTCCTGATTTTCCTTGAACAGTGGAGTAGGATGATTGTCCTGAGTCAGTTCTGGCAGAAGTGTGGAATGCACAGCTTGATCTGCCTTTCCAGTGCCAGAATCACTTGCCTTTGGCTGCCAGGGAGGAAATTGGGCCGTTTTGCTCTCTTCTGGTACAATGGTTTAATTTACCTCAGTTTTTGTTGTGTTTACCCAATTACTGTGTCTTGGTTCCCATGAGCCAAGTAGAAGCAGGAGCTCTGCCAAAGGTATGAGACATTTTGAACTCGAATATTGCTGCACCTGAGGTTTTGACATAATGGGGAGTTTACAATGCAATCATCTCACAACCAAATCTTCTAATCTCATTATGGTTTTTGCAATTAAAGTATAATAACATTCATATCATTACCAGAGACATGGGCCATTGTTCAAACTGAATGTGGCCCATGAGTGTGCATCAGGGGGGAGTTCTAACTGGAGATTAAAAAAAAAATTTGTTTCCTATTTCAAAGCAGCAGTTTAATCTTGTTTCTGTAGATTACAGATCTCTGAGTGGTACCAGTTCCTGTAGTGCTGGATTCACTGGATTCTTGTCACAGTGTAGGCAGGGTTGTGCTCTGGGGGCTGCTCTGGTGTAGGAATTTATTACTGGTGTGTCCATCACCATTGCTTTAAATTAGGTGCCCTTTAGTGCTCAGCCTAGGAGCTAGGCTGTATTAACAGTAAATGTATTTTTCCCTTCCACCCCATCTGATTTTTTGGAATCTGTCCACAGACCAGTGTAGGTGTGTGTGGGACCTTCAGGAGAGGTTTCTCTTAGCAGTGCTCAATGCCAGGCTTTTCCTTCGTGTACTTCCAATAGCAAAACACAAGGGTGCCATAGGATTGGCAATATGACTGTGCAATACTGAAAATAGTTGTAAGCAGAGAGCTTTTCATTGGTAAGCCAGAAGGAAAAAAATCCTCACTAATCTTCTCTACTAGGAAATGCCAGATTTTTATCTCTGTAGCATAAAAATAGTCATCTGACAACACATAAAAGTGAATTTTATACATGTTAGAACTGTCACTGGTGTAAGAGATGCAAAATATCATTTTAATCTTAAAAGCTTTGTGGAGGCAGAATAATAGTCGTCTCTTAACTGCCCTTAAAAGGCTGTGTTTTGCTCATTTTTAACATTGGAAAACTTGATGCAGTTTTGATGATACTGAACCCTGCTATGGGATAAAATAATCAAGATTCCAAAAGAAGACATCGTTGGATTTTTTTCTATGTTGCCCAAAGTACACCAGAGTATTCTGTAGTATATTAATTCTGTTCAAAGACATGAAAATGTTATTCTTAAATATGAGCAAGAAATGGGTGTAGAAGTCATAAGGTGGAGAAGAAATTCTGTATGTGCAAGATAGAAACTGAAATAATGTATTTACTCACTAACGGTGTTGATTAAAAGTATCTGAATCCGTACATGAGACTGGTTAATCATTTACTGAAAACTGTTATGACCTTGATGAGGTGCTTGTACAGCAAACATATCAAATTACATTTTGAATTTAGTATTTTCTTTTGTAATAAATGACTTTGTAGTGGAAACTGAACTAATTTGTTTCGGTCTTCCCATTCTTCAAAGCCTTAGAGAACTGGTAGGCATTTGACTGGTCTCTGGATAAAAGCAGTGAATTTTCCTGTTTCTTCAGTTCCAAATTGGCCAATTTTGAGCAGTTACTCAGTTAGATGTGAGTATTACTGGGGCAAATTACTGTCCAGAGCAGTTTTGTGTCACCACTGGTAGCCACAGACAGACCCACGAGGAAAAGTTAAGAAAGGGCAAAATGTCTGAACACTTTCAGATGCATGAGTTTGTTTAATAAACCTGCATGGATCTGTATTCCCAATCCCTGTTTCCCCTTAAGGTGGGGTAAACTTCTCCCATCCCTGGTGCCTTTTGGCAAGTGAGATAAATCCTGCCCTTATTTGCAGGAAGGGTCCCTGCTGTCGTAAATTGCTGAAAGGTTTGAAGAGAAAGTTGCTTGAATTCTCAGGTTTGTTATTCAGTGTTTTTGAACCTCTTCAAGCTTGATGTATGAAACACTGTGTCAGTGTTATTTTTATGAGGATTATGTCATATTATAGAAGTTTAGATCTAAATTGTAAAATTCATAATAATGTTGCATTTAATCCCGAGCTTCTTTTGAGGCTGAGCATTGTCTCCTTGTTAATAGATTTAGCTGAAAACTATGGAATTAGCCTGATTATTCCTTTCCCCTCCAACCTCTTCCGAATTCCTTTATTTAAAAAAAAAATACACAATAATAATTTTGATCTCATTTTTGTGGTATTATTTGCAGTTTTGTGTTTTCATATAGATGTAAGGGTGGTTGTAAGGGCTCCAAAGAAGCTGAGCTCTTCTGGCTTTGCTAAGTAATCATTGTTCTCTGTATTCTGGTGGTGCTGAGATACTCAAAAGTTTCTAAGAAATGATGGGGTCATTAACATTTTTGTGGTGGGTGTTCAATAAATCTGGCTCTGGTGATACATGTGGTTTGATGGGGTATAAAGGCTGCTCTAACTTAAATATTGAAAGAATGGAATAGAAAGGTTACAGGTTGTATCAGGAAAAATGTTGAAGGGAAGAAAAGAGGGAAAACATGAAGCAGTCGGAATAAAACGATGATGGTTGTTAAAGGTGAAGGAGAAGAGAGTGCTTTGGTTTTTTTCTGGGTGAAACTTTACAGGCAGATTTTGTTTTGGGGTTTTTTTTGAGACTGAAGCAGCTCTCAAAGACGGTGCCTTGGCTGCTGTAAAAGGGGGAAAGGGGGTGTTTGCTGAAGGCAATGTCAGAATGGATGTGCACAGTGGAACTCAGGCAGTTCATCCCAGTCCAAAATCCAAGTGCCTTGTAGAGCTACAGCTTGAGCAAGGAGGCAGTGGATGCTGCACCTCAGCCCTCTCCAGTTTCAGTGTGTGAGGCAGCCTTGCTCAGGGCTGCAGGGACTGGGGGAGCCCTGCCCTGCCTGGGGCACAGAACGGCTTGGCCAAAACTTCTTTGGCTTTTGATCCACCTTGAGGAGGTGCAGCTGACCTAAAGTGCTGCAGTGCTTGGCAATAATACCAAATAAATGAGGCTGCTGGCTGATGATAGGTTAGGATTGGATAATCTGTGTAGAGGTATGTTTTTTTCAGAATTAGATAAAAAAAACCAAATCCAACCCAAAACTACTTACCATCCATCCTAGCATGTAATGGCCTTCAGGAATATGAAGTTTCATTTTGAATGAAAACTTACCGGCTGGCAAGTAGATGGATGAAAGCTTTATACTGGATCATTTAAAAAAGAGATTTGTATGGGGTTTCTGTACTGAAAGTATATAATGATTATGCAATTAATTTAAAATATTTGTAATAATAATTACAAATGTGTAATTTTATTTTTCTTTTTTTCCAGCTCCAGTTGTTAACCGATACAACAGAAGAGTATCAGGTATGGTTTCTTTTTAAGAATTCAAAGTATCTGAAATAGTTTTGAAATGTGTATCTGACTAAAGGAAGTACATTAAATATTACCTTTCTCTTATTGCCTTATGTCTCATAATTCTGGCATTTTTTTGTTTGAAATAATGAGAATTGTTTCTTAATTCACTGTAGACGCCAATGGTCAGCACATTTAGATATGCAGCTGATATTTATAGTAGTTGAATTAGTGGCTGTTCACTTGTTCTAGAGACACAGATTATACTTGTTTGTTTGTTTCCTGTCTCAACCAATATAAAATGCTTTAATGAGAAACTAACTCCCAAAAAATTCCTTTGCAAGTTGATTTTGCAGAGTATCACATGAGCAAAATGTTATATGTTGATGAGAAGATATTGCATTGTTTTTTCATTTGAGGTGCAATGTGACTTGCTTTGCATGTGGTACTTTTTTTTTGTCTTCAAATATTTTACTAACATTTAGCTGGTCTAGAAAGTTTTAATTCTGCTTTAACAACTATCTTTAAAATGCCAATGTATTCAGTGTTTTCTCTCTAGTTTTGAGTTCAAGTCTACTCATTTTGTAATTCATGTGGATGATCTGACATGTTTTTGGGTATGTTAGTTATGGTGGGGCATTGTTGATAATACATTTATTTATTTCTATACCATATATATATAAGATTAATATGTGTTTATGTGCAAAATGTCCTTATACCCATGCAGTTCATTTGCTTTCCTACTGGTTGCTTGGATATTATTAAAGATAATTGTTTATTTATGCCACTACAAACAAATAACTGAGTATAATGAGAATTTCATAACTCTTAAAGATTGACAGTGTTCTAGTTTTGAGATATGATTACATGAGAAATCTAGGCAGGACAGAATTTTATCTTGGATGGTGGAGTTTGATGCTCTGATAGTAAATATTGAGAGTAAATATATTGTAGAGTATTTGGAGAGGCCTAAGACACTTTCTCTGCTAATTAAACTAGTCCATCCTGGATCCTGCTGATGGAGAAAAATCTTAGAAATGAGGAGTGAAAAAATCTCAGATTTAAATTTAAATAAAGACTGAGTTATTCCCAAAGTTAAAAAATTAAGCCTTAATCAGAAAGTGTTTGTAATCTTTTTGACTTTTTGAATCTTTTTGAAATGCAGTGTTGGTGCTCACACAGTACTGAGCTGCTCTTAGTTCAAAAACAATTCTCTCATTTTCGGGGTCTAAAGGTTAATGTGAACAACTAAAAAGCAAATGTAAAATTGAATTGCTAACTTGTGCAATTGGATTAAAGAAGGCTTTAGTTGCTTAATAATGCTCCTGCTTCAGGAAGAGCTAGAAATATTCAGAGTTTACAGTTCATATTAGAATTGTCATGGAGACAAACAATAACAGAATATGTGTATATTACTGCTATGTTAAATACTTTCCAGAATATAAAAAGATCAATTTTTCTCTCTGTATACCCTGTATAGGTCATGATCAGTGTGGGATTTGTTAAAATGCAAAGGCAATGCAAACACCATCCATATGCACACAAAGAGCTGCAGTTTTCCTTCTCTTGGCAGGAAAAGCAGAGAAACTGCTGGTTTGGGGTGGGGGTTGTTTGCTGGGGTGGTTTATTCCACTCCATATCTGCTGTTTCTCTCAAGAACTGCATAGGAATGAGGCTGGGTACTGAGCTCAGGCCCTACCATCATAGGCAGCCACATTTTACAATCCCTTGCAGAAAATCAGTGACTGACTTGCTGGGTTTGCTGCTCTGGATTTGGTTTGACTTGTGTTTGATGTATTAGGTTTTCAGCAAGTTTTCATTCTGCAATTTTTGTAAGATAGGTTTTGTCTTTATAAATGAAAAAATAACAGCAAACACCAAACCACTGTTGCCTTACAGATTACTCAGCATAGTAGCTAAATGTTTCTGCATTTAACTTATAAAGTAAAGCAGAACAAACCATAGAAAAGCTGGCACACAATTCTTCTTTGTAATTGCATTTTGTGGTCTTCTCTTCAGAAGAGCTTTCTGCTAGTCCATGTTGAACCTTGTCAATCCAACAATATTTCTGTGTTTCCAGTGCAGTGTGTGTTTGTAAGGGGAATGAAGAGCAGAGCTCAGTTGCTTGCTGTTATCAACATTTGCATGCACAAAATCATAGATTTACAGAGCATTTAAAAGCTAACATGTGATGTATTGAGGTAAATTTAAGCAAGCATTGTTCTTTTGAAGTGTTTGGCTGCCTAGGGAATTACAGCATTGTCCTTGTTTACTAGGTAAAAAATAAAACAAAAATACAATTTTTGATAATTTTTAGAGGAAAAGTTGATAAAGTGATTGTCTACATTACATGCAGTTTATGACAGGCTAATCATTGTTCTGGTAAACCATTCAACTACAGATTTGTTCTTGGAGCCTAACAGGTGTTTATTATGCTTTCTTACACATAGTAGTCAGAGGATCTTTTTTTAGTTGCTTTATTAATTTTTCAATATTAAACTTGAAGTGTTTTCTACTGGTTGGTTCTGATTAGTTGCCTACAGATAACAGGATGATCATGATTCCCCTGATGCATTATTGAAAATTCTAGAGATACATAATCCCATAGAATAAGTCTGTTCTAATGATTACTAAATTTTCATTTAGGTGTTTATTTCTGGTTATGAAACATCTAAACTGCTTTGGCAAATACTACCAGTGTTGTAAATATTTAGCTGTCATTCTTTAAGACTTACTCAAAATGGACTGTGCAGGAGGGTCATCCTGGAAGAAGGGGATTTATCTAATCATGTTTATGTAATTATTTATAGAAGTGCAGAGTGGTAGTGTTCTCATGAAGAGAAACAGCCTTTTCCACAGAATGCTTGGAGGGAGAAGGAGAAATGAGAGCTTGATGTTCCTCTAGAAGTTAATCTAGTGAATAGCTGGCTTGTGTGTGGCATGTTTGGCCATGTAACGTTGAGATCCATGGTGTGCACACAAACAGTTGGTCAGCTCTAATTTGTATCTGAGCTGACTTCATTAAAATAATCCTGTTTGTAAAATCGTAAGCTATTTTGGTGGTAGAAACTAAAATGGGAAAAACCAGCTCACTGATTTGAAAACCTCCTAGCTCTGGGGTGCCATGGGCTGTGATGCAATTTCAGTGCTAATTACCCAGCAGAGCAGTTGTGTTGCTGCTGCTGTGAGTTAGCAGTCTGAGCCTTCTGCCAGGGTAACTAACCTGTGTTCCATGGATTCCTCACTGACTCAGCCTTGGATGGAGTGGCCTGCATCCCTTATGGATGCCTTCCTCCCAAGAACTGGGCTGGGAACTTGGAAATTCATACTTGCTTCATTACATTTCTTGATCTTCCTCCGAGCATAGGGATTCCTGACAAACTTAATTATGTTGATCACTTCATTTTCTGTCATGGAAGGCTGCAGAGCCTGCCAGTATCTGTGTCCTTGGCTTGGGACAGACTACACAGTGCAGGGAGGTGGCAGAAATCAGTGATACCTCCTTTCTCAGTTATATCAAAGCTGTTTCAGTGCTAGAGGAAGAGAGCATTGATATTTGTCCCACTATAAGAACTGGTACATAACACTGAGGAGAATTCTGCTCCTGGCAGGTTTTGAATGAAAAGTTAATTGTGTTTTTGGAAGGGAAGGTGTGACGCCCGCTAGTCTCTCTTGAGCGTAGTTTCTCCTCTTTTAGTTTTAGCATATTTCAGAAAAGTGAAGTTTTTTGATAGATTTCTCTATTGCCATTTCTAGACACTTTTGATTAATTCCACAGAACACCCACTCTCCAGCAGACTTGCAGATTTCTTCTTGGGATAGGATAATCTGACGAAATGACACCCATACTATACATGTGTCATAAAAAGTTTTCATCTTCTTTCTACAATTATTTCAGTTTATCTGAGTGATCTGGTGTAATAATCTCTCTTTTGCATGTGCCTGTACTCCTTCCTGAGCCTTCCTTTGGCCTCATTGGAATGAAATTACAATTTTCACATTCAACAACTGTAAGCAGAATAATTGAGCTATATGATCAAGGGAAGCAATATATAATAGTTATTTCCTTAATAGTAACACAGCTGTCAAGATCTGTGCCTGTTTTCATATTAATATAAAAAAGAATCAAATTAACAAGACTTGCCTCAGTTGGTCCTTTTGGTGGGGCAGCTTTCAGCAGAGACTCAGTGGAGTGAGAAGGATCAAATTCTGGGTGCTAAGCCCCTGAGATGGGGCTGCTGAATAAAGGTTTCATGTGTAGAGGTTAATTTTGTTGAAATGTTCCTGAATCCTGTTTTCCTGTGTGTAACAAACATGAGCGATGGTGGTGGGGACTCCTTACCCTGAACTCTTCATTAGTCTGGCTCCTGCCAAAATGAGCAATCATCTCATAATGCACATATGTTGCTAAAGTCTGATATTCCTCTGTGCTTTTCAGTGCAATGCAGCATTTTCTTCACACCCTGGCAAGTTGAGATGTCAGGATATGATAATATTACACATAGTAAATTCCTATTAGTAGCTTCTAGTGCTTTAAAATGACAGCTTTAACAAAAATAATTTTCTAATAAAGCTGTTCTGTTAATTATTGCCACACAGCATGTTAGTATTTGGTAAGAAAGACCGTTTTGGGACCCTGTTAAATTAGGACATCTAAATGGCAGCAGTGAAGCAAGAGGCAATGCTTCTCTTGGGAGGTTGTTTTGAGTATTTCTCTTGCAGAATACTCTCTACTACTTCAGTGATAAAAATCTCAGCACTTGAAATCATCAAGGGAGGAAGACTGAGTGATGACTGACTTTCTCTGTGCTGTTCTCATCTCTGTGTATTTGTCCGATTCTCAGAGGTTGACTTGAAAATCATGATCTGGTTTCTTCTCTTGAAGCTATTTAATTAATTTCTATATTGATTATTCACCATCTTACAACACTGATAGCATAATAACTTCTGCTGATAGATTTTCAGGCAGGTGATAAATGATAAGAGACTTCAAAAATCCACATTTTTATAAAAGGCACAGTTTTCCTGTATCAACAACCTGAAGCTTCTGTGGATTTTTGCTAGCCCTAATGGTTGCAAAACCAGTATCATAACTACAATGAAAAGAATTAATTTTAAAAAATGTTGATATGAGCAAAAGCCAAGCATGTGGGATGACAGATGAAAGTGGTGATAAATTGTGTGGGTGCTCTCCTGTAAGAAAGTGTCTGAATCATTATTCGTTAAACAAAAAAAGCTTGTTTTCTCTGTTTGCAATATTGGGACTTATTTAAAAATTCCTGGCATGTGATTGACGTTCAGTGAATAATAAAATGCTTATTTTTGGAAATTAATAGTCATGACTTCACAATTACTTGGATTTCACAGTGTTGTGAACAATTCTGCAGGATTTTTTTTGTGACACAAAGAGAAATACAGCACTGGGAGCATCTGTACTTAAAATTTAAGTCAGTGCAATTCCTGGTCAGAACAAATCTGATCCAGTCTGCTTAATGCACATAAGTGCTACAATGGAGTAGAATCAATTAATCCTTCATCTTTTTTATTTATGCTTTCTTAATAATAGTTCATGGCCAGAGTGTAACATAAGAATTAGAACTTGTTTGTCCAAAGTCAAATGCTCCCTTAGCAGTTGGGAGCATAAGTTTAGCTATGTGCATTTTTAGCAAGTAATGCAGTATGGATCAGTTTTCCAAAAGTATTCAGGTAGCAAAAGGTGCAAATGATTAACTTCCATTAATTGTTTTACATTAAAGGTCTTTATCAAGTCTGCATAAATGTTGGTCCATATCTTTGTATACATAAATACTTTTGAAAATATCAGCCTTCAGCTGATGATTGAAATAAAATTTAGTTCTCCCTTTGATAGGTTGGAACTAAACTTTTCTCTTTTGTGTGATAGAGAATTTTTTGTTTGTTTTGTTTGTTCTTTGAACTCAGGATGGTTTTTAACATGGGAATTAAAGCCCAGATGAAAATATTCCAACATGGTTTGTTGGTCAAACACACAAATCTCAAAATGCCTGTCACAATACAGGCTAAAACAGAGAATTTTATACTTGGTGCAAAACCTGGTGCTGTGATGTCTCTTTAGAGTGACCTCAGAGTCAGATGTGATTTCCATTTTTCTTGTGAATATATAAGGCTGCACTTCATCCCTGTTTTAATATAAAGTTTTAGACTGAGTCAGAGATGTTATGCTCCTATATTGATTAATACCCTCAATCAACTTTAGGTTGCTGTAATTTCAGTTTAAATGTGGAATAGGTCAAATAGTCCATCCATGGAGAAAAGTTTAAACAGACTTGATTTAAATTTGAAAGGATGTACTTTCATGAACTCTACCTGGAAATTTTTAACACCAGAACACCTTGCTGAGTCTGTGTGTAGCCCAAATTAACACAAAACGTTATAGGAATAGCAAAAAACTCAGTGTAAGGAATATAATGGCATTATGAAAGCCCACTTCAGGAAATACTAAAGGTATCTGAGGAGCTGCTGTGAGCCCTCATTTGTAGAGAGACTTGAGTCAGGGCTTGACTTTGGGAGGTGCCTTGTGTGTGGGTACTTGGCTGCCTGAAGCACTTACCTGATTTGGTGTGTTTTTCCCGTGTCTCCAAAATTTGTTAGAGGAAAGACCCCAATTTTCTTAAGCTCCCTAATCTTCTCTGATGGCAAAACACAAAACTGGTCAGCAATAAGGCACACAAGTTCCAGCTGATGAAGTTATATCCAATATTAGCATTTTGCTGGACCACTTCAAGTGTGTATTTTGTGTATTTCCTGCAAAGACAATTCATTTATTCAGTGAGATGCTAAATCCAGAGTTGGCTGATCCTGGAGATGAATGAGTGAAGGAGTCACACCTTTGCCATGGCTGGTGCTCACCAGGGCACTGGAATTGCTCAGCAGCCCCACAGGAATGGGGAGAGCTGCCAGGATTTTCTTCAAGGGCTCCAACAGTAACTTCCCACATTTCCTGCTTTTCCAGTGTGCCAGGAAAGGAAGCAGCAGTTTCCAAGCACAGGGAATTGGGGGCTTCCACGTCATTCCTCTGCACACAATCCTTTTGTGTCAAGCCATGCTAATTTTTCATTGTTCCTGGTTTGCTACAGGTAAATAGGTGTTAGTTGTTCTATTCAGGATAATGTGGTTTTTAACATATTTGGACATTCTTTAGAAATCTTTGAAAATCATATCATATAATTGATTTCAGAAGTGCCTTTTAACATTTTGGCATGCTTTGGTTCTCTGTCACAAGAGATGTCAGAAAGAAGTAGCTGAATGAAATTTTAAGGCAGAAAGTGCTTTACTGCACTTTTCTCAAGATGATTTTAAAATACTATTTGCCTTCTTGCAGGTTTAGCAGTTCATATGGCAGAATTGCACTTATAAAACAAAAAAAAAAATGCCTTGATCTGTAAACCGAAAGAAAATTTCTTATTTCTGTACTAGAATACCACTTTTCCTGTTTTATTCCCCAACTAAATTCTCTTTTCTAGCTGCAGTTTGCAACTAAAAGCCTGTAAGCTACATTCCTTTTTTGGGGAGGGGGGGAAGGTGTATATTTGAGCCATTTCTTGGAACTTGTGGTGTTCTGATGTAAACTGAAGGGAAAGTGAACATTCTCTGTGCTGTTTTTAACTCAGAGAAAGTATCACTGTTTCAGGCACATGAGCATTATTGGTGCTGAATTCCTGGTTCTATCTGCCTTGCTTACGTAACACATTTGGAAATGTGTTAAAATTTATGTGATGGGCTAAACCAGGATCATTAAAGCAGAAGGCTTTCTTCTACAATTGTGAATCTGTGTGCTCTGAAATAGTAGTAGCATCATGTTTTCCAGGAGACCTTTTTTATGGCTGACTATCTCATCAGTAAGGCTCTCTTAGAAGGCTTGAACAAGGTCAGCAGCATGTTTATCCATTGCAGTCTTCTGATTTCTTGACTTGCAAGAATAAAGCTTGCTCCATTTGAATTTCCCAGGCTTCACCAGATGGAATAATGTATAACTCCAAAATAACTTGCTTCCATTCTATTTAAATGTAGTAAAGGGAATTGGAAACAGAAGTAGCAAATTGTAAATTACTGTTTTAAGATTGAAAGGGCAGTATTTTGCTTTTGGTAGTTACTGTCAGTGTCAGAGCTGTTTACTCCAATGCGCATCCACATGGAAAACCTTCTTATTTTTGTTAGTCCTCTACCATGATGGAAGTATTTTTGTTGTTTTAATTTTCATGCAGACTTATCTCTTACTGCAAGTCCCAGTGTCTGATGGGATGCTGGGCTCTCTTCTTCTGAGCTGAGAAATGGAAACCCCAAGTGCAGGAGTCCCAGGTGTGGTTTAGTCAGCAGATGATTCTGTGGAATCAAGCAGGAGAGACCTGCAGAGTGTTTATTTTATCACCAGAGTGCTTTCATCATAGGTCCTCTGGAAACTGTAAATTTTCAATTATCAAAAATTATAGGCTAGGATTTATAGCCTCATGGGTTTGTCATTATTCTCCTGCAGCATGTGTCTTCAGTGAGGTGAGAGAATATAACCCTCCAATGTGTGAGCACGCAGAGTGGAAGGAAAAGCTAAAACATTTGGCATAGCTCATACGTAAGAGCATTAAGTAAAAGTTGTGCCTTGATACAACTAAACAGGCAACTATATGAAGTAAATACAATGATAAACAGCTGTTGGTGTAGTTGAAAAAAAAAAAAGAAAAAAAGGCAAATGTCATGTTCATTTGGTTATGCCAGAGAGGTAGGAGAAGTGCTTAGGAGAATTCTCTCTCTAGTCCTACATTGGCACAAGTATTTCATTTTAATTGCTCCTGAGTAGGAGGAGGATTTAAATCAAGATATATAAGCTGAGGATTGTCTTCTGAAGTTTTGTTGCAGTTCAGTAAGACCCCCAACAAGTTGCCTCTTAGGATGATAGGGAAAGTCTTTTCCTCCCAGATCCCTGGAGCAGGTTGCTGGGTGCTCTGAAGCCTTTGGTCTGTGGATTGTCTGGTGCTGTGTCCCTGAATCACTTGAGCTGGGGCTGGTTTCCAGGCCAGATCCTGCAGGCTGCAGAAGGAGTTAAACAAAACAAAAAACCAACCCTGAACAAAGCCTACCTAGGAGTAATAGTTTAGTAGGAACACATTGTATCTTGTTAAAAGTGCTTTATGCTTGTCTTTAAAATCTAGTTGAAGCAGTATTGTCTGCTTGTAATGCTTTCATTATATGTGTGTAAAGATATGAATCTAAAAGAGACTGATTATTTACTTTCCGTTTATTATTCTACTTCTTTCATCATCAAAGTTCTCGTTTGCCCCTAGGGAAATGTAATTTTAAATACTTTGCCAAATCTTGCTGTAGTAGAAGAAAAAAAATATTTTAATGGCTATTCTGCTGTAAGGCATTGTCTCAGTTGTTTTACTGTACATATGATGATAAAACCTTTTAAAGAAACACTTAAATCAGATCTTTATTAATCTGTATGAATGTAATAAGAATATGTGAAAACTGCATTATTCAGAATACATAAAGCAAATGCACTCATGGAAATAGTTGTCAGCCAGTTGTCATAATTGTAAAGGGCTTATTATGTTGCCTGTACTTAGGCATCTTGGGAGAAAAGGTGTCTGTGCATGTAAAGTTGGATTTCCTGCAAAGAAAAAAAACCCATTATCATAAAAGGTGGAATTTATAATTGATTGTGCAGTCTGTGCTGAACTTGTTACTGAGGAGTAGTATGAGGTGGGAGTGTGTGACAATGTCACAAGCCATTGTCACCGGAAGTGTCGCATTTCTCTCTTGATGGAAAGAGAACAAACTGGAGAAGTCTGATTTAGATAATGCTATTGGGAAGTACATAATCATGGTGAGGAAATGGTTATCAGAGATTTCTAAAAGCAAGGTTATCAGCAAGCACTGTAATGAATCATGCACTTCTCTTGGTAAAAGGGTTTATCCAGCTGTGAACTAGAGTGGGATTTCTCCAAGCTCCACCTTGGACCTCAGTTTTGCGGCTCTGTTAAATTAAATTAATGGCCCTTGAGGAACACAGGTGATGTCCACATCAGAGCTGGGCATTTTCAGGTGACTTTGGGTAGAGCCAGGTGAATGCTTCAACCTGTTGTGCATGAGTGGCTTTCTGCATGTCTAGGTGAAACAGTGCAGGGTTTTAGGGTTTTACAGGCTCCATCAGCATCTCATGGGCTTCTTTTCCTGACACAGTGATCTTTGCAGCTTCCTAGCATGAGCAGCCTGTGGGACCAAGTGTGGAGTGTGCCTGAACCTGGAATCCTGACTGGACAGAGCTGGTTTGGCACGGCTGTGCTGAGTCTGAGTGCCTTTGGAGTTAATCTGTAACACACAAGAACTCTGCCTGTGAAGAACCTACTTGATTTACTTTCCTTTTAACTATAAATGACATTTGAAGCTGTTACAAGAACTGAAAATCCATTCTTTTCCTTTCCCCCTGAAATGAATCATTTCTAAATATTTCTCCACTGAAAAAACTTTGACACTTGATTTGACATATATGGTCATGCAAGTGGTTGCATGTTTGAATATTCTGCTTTGGTATTTGACTAAGGGTTGATGGGGTGGTTTTTGCTCAGGTCCTGGTTAATTGCAAATCATATCTCAGTTATACCTCTGTGAGAATTAAGAGTGAAGTCAGGAGGTGGTATTCTTGTGGGCTATCCTGCATCTGGAGATTGCCATGTGGCACATGAAGTGACAGACCAGTCTTTTAAGACCCAAGATCTGAGTTTTGGGCTGATGCAATAACGTTGGTTTTAACAAAAAATTTACCCTTGATTTCAGTCAGTTCTCACTAGTGAATTAAAGGCTGAAGTGGCTGATTTTCCTGAACACATTAACTGTTCTTTGGGTTTCAGTGTTGCTTTTCTTTCCAACTGTCATAAATGTGAAAATGGCTCAGGTGGTGCAAATGGTTGCAGGTTCTGTTTCCCACTTGCTGGATCAAGGTACGAATCTGTCGTCTGCTTTGACATGGTGAGATCTTTCACTTGAGAAACAAAGTGCAATTTCTAAACCAAAAAGTTCTGAGCTAACCAGCAACAGAAGTGAGAGGAAACTTGGAGTTGTTTTCCAAGTGTGGAAAATCACATTTAGCTGTGCCAGCAAAGACCTGTGTGTAAGTGCTGTTCAAGCTTCCTAATTCATCTGAGTGCACGGTTTTGAAGTGCAGCTCAGCTGTCAGAGGGAATGACAAGCCACTGGCAGTGGTCATCTTTCCAGCTGGCATGGTGCTCCCAGAACAGCCTATGCATCTGTCCTTGAGAGACAGACTCAAAAAATGCTTGAAGCTTTGACAAACTCAAATGCAAAGAGTGCTGCCTTAAACAGAGTTTAAAATTACTCATCTGAATAAATAACTGGAAAAGTGGTTCTACATGTACTGCTCTGAGTGGATTTTTAGTAATGGGTCTGATAGGATCAATTGGAGATGATGCACCCTAATAAGTAAGGAAGAGTGAATAGGATTTCACTCTGCAGGTGGGATCCAGAATTGAAAAGAGAGCATGACAGGGCATCTATTTGCTACTTGTTTCAGTAGCAATAGAAATATTAATAATGCATTCACCTTACATAAAATATAGAACTTAAATTTCCTTCTTTTGTGTGTGTTTGAAAGTGTTCAGGCATCAGCCTCTTGGCTGTTATTTTGCAAAAAGCAGAGATCTCTCAGGGACAGGAATGGTGTGCATTTCTCTTGGAGGCTGTATTAACTTGCCAGAGCTAAAAACTCAACTGTTATTTTGCATACAGATTTCTATAGAGTGCAAGGACTTTGATCTTGACAAAACACTTATTTTGCAGAACAATATTATCTTGAGAGTGATTAAAACTTGCACAAACGAAGGTGGTGTTTGTACTGGCAAACTTGTCTTGCTGCTTCTGCCTCTCTCGCCACCCCTGCTTCCCCCTCACCCATCCACTGCTGATGTCATTGCTGCAGCTCCACAGATCCCGGCTGCTTTCAGATGCTGTCACCTGCATAACAAAGCAGCCATGGAGCTCTATCATTTCTGAGCCTTCAGAAGTGTTAACAGATGTTCTTGAAAGCCAAAGAAGGTGCAGCATGAGAGCTGCAGAAGCTAAGAGAGACTAAATGTAGATGGTAGGATAAAAGCCTGAATTTCTTTTTATCTCAAAGCTTCATAAAATTGAAAACTGGTTTTTTTTTTATGTTCCAAAGCTATTTGAACTATGTATGGGTGGATTTGGAAGGAAGCTTGGTCTGCATGGTGTGAGCTGATAGAGCTGTAGATGTGTCACACTGCTGTGCAACTTCCACTGATGGATTCTTGCTTAGCACTTGCTCAAGGGCAGAGTTGTGCTGAAAATCTCAACTAGGCAAGGTGTGATTTCAGAAGTCACTTCAAATTATATGGAGATACTGGTGAGCTTTAGGTTGCACATTCAGAAAACCTCTTCCCCCGTGGATGCTGGAGCAGGTTAGCAGAGAGATGTGCCATCTTTGCCTCAGGAGGTTTCCAGGTCAGCGCCAAAGTAGCCCAGAATTCCAAATAGCTCCTCTTGGATGGGAAGGCTGGACTGGATGATCTTCAGAGAGAGATCCCTTCCAACTGCCTTTAAAATGAGTCTGTAAAACAACACTTTTCAGGAGAATCTTGTGAGAACAAGCTTGCCTCAGAGTGTGCTTTGTTGGGACACTTTAATAGTTAATATGTGAATTCAGTCACCTATCAAATAATGGGTCAAGGCTGTTTTCACTCTGTCATGATGAAAGATCAGATATTTTTTCATTAGGACTGGCTGTACTGTAATGCACAAATGAATAACCGTCAGGAGTCCTGAAATTCCCTGGATTTCTGACAGGGGTTGGCAGAGTTTAGGGTAGTTATGGAGGTCCCTTACAGCCAGAAGAATAGCAAAGCAGCACAGATAACATGAAACATTTTGCAGGTAAGACTGACACACAGGTCATATGTTCAACAGTACATATTTCCCCAAGTGATTTACCAATTAACAATAGTGGAAAGAAAAATTGGTCATACTGCACCATAAAACATGGGGTGGGTTTGATGTAATGCTGCTTTTTCTTTTCATTAGTCATTGTTTTAAAGTATTTGGAAAATACTGTTGGTTGTTAGGAGTGGGCTGAAAAGCTTTCTGTTGGCTTTCCAGAGTATCACAATGTTAATTAAGCTTGAGAATTTTGTGTCTCTCCCCCTTTTAAAGTATACCACAACAGAAATGTTACATTAAATGTTGCAGCTCTGCCTGCAAATAAATAGAGTCTGTCAATCAGAGCTGCCCAAGGTTGGAGTCAAAACGTCTGGCCTGCTCTTCTGCATGGAAAAAGAAATCCCAGCAGGAGGTTGAAGAATGGGAAATATAAAGGGAAGGCATTCTATGTGACAGCATGGGAAGAAGTGGTATTTTGCCATGTTCTGATTGTATTTCTGTGGTGCCCATTCATGGGCATTACAGAAGAGATTTCCATATGTAAGGGAAGGGCACTAAGTCCTAGTCTGTGTCCTTGGTGGGGTTTGGGACCTGTTCTCACCCTTAATGGGTAAGATGAAATAGGGGAAACCTACATTTACAAACCATAACCAAAGCCATTTCATACTGAAATTACAGATGACTGTGTTGCTTTGATGTGTGTTTTGAGATAAGGTTTTGCTCTGATGCTCTAGTTTTAGCTGTGGCAATAAAACTTGTTTTCCCAAGGAAATCTTAAAGAAAATTTCCTGAATTTTCTGAAGCATTCTTAGAAATAGCTTCCCTGCAGCTGAGGTAGGAACAAAATCAAATTTGCAGCTTAATATTAAAGTTTGAATGATAGAATGGTCTAGTTGTACAGTGATCTCTGAATTCATAGAGAATTGGACTCCAGTTTGGAGTTCTGTGATTCACTGGTTGTAAAAAACGAAGAGTTAATTATCTTCAGTTTCACCATACTGTTGAAACCACGGAGCCTTTCTTCTTAGTAACTGTTCCTTATTTGAAAATCCTAAGCTTTCACAATAGACTTTGATCTTTACTGTAAAATGGAAGGAGGAGGAAGCTTTCACACCAAAATGCTAATAATGTTCTCTTTGTTAGTGCCTTTGTATTGCATATTAAGTGGATCAGCCTATCAGTCCAAGTTCTGCAGCTTTGTGGGCATCCACCTTCCTATAAACCAGCCATCCTTGGACTCTGGCATGGACTGTACTTCTTTTTCAGCTGGGGAAGAATTCTGTTTATCCTTTGTCAAGTGTCTGCCCTAAGTGTGGGTGGCTCTGTTAAGCTAAAAGCATGTGTGTGGTAGGTGCACTGTCAATAAACTGTTTCTGTATTGTTAAATGGATTTATTGTATGAGCAATACTTACTCCCTAAATGCCTGATGATTATATGATTACATTTTTACTTTGTGGTTTGGGAAGTGGAATGCTTGTTGTTGTATTTGAGTCTCCTTGTTCTCTCCACGAAAAAAAAATGAATTAAAATCCAATTTCCTAGGAAAGACTTTTATCTTTTAGTTAGGGAGAAAAAATACTAAATAAAAAAATCAAGACACGCAAAACCAAACAAATCTTTCCTAGTAAATTGTGCTAGAGTTTTGCATTTTTATTGTCCTACTGAGTGCACAATGACAGGGTCAATAGATGTGTGCATTTTCAAATTATTTACAAGTTGCTGAATTCTAAACATTCTGGATTTTTATTTATACTTTCTCACTCCATTCAGCAGTTAGATGTCATTGCAGTGAGCTTCTGGGCATTCTGCCAAGTCTTCACTATTGTCAGGATGCTGGATAAAGTACAAAGGAGAATGCTTGTCTATGTTTCCTTGTAAAATTTTATAAGTAATGTATAACCTCAGAAGTGAGACCACCCTTATGAAGGTAAGGGCACAGCTAGATGAAAACAGGGCTGTCAGTACAGGTGGTTACAATGTGCAGATCCCTTCCACATGCAAGAACTGTAAACATCCATGAATTCATAAGAAAATCTGAGCTAGAACTGTGAGCTTTTGGTGGCCAAAGTGTCTGTGTTTAGTGTTGTAAGACTGTGTGTAAATGCTGAGATAACTGTAGATAAGCCTTTTCTGAAGAATTAAAACTGAACAAAAAGGGTTTGAAATTTCAGCAGCTCTGCATTATGGCCTCTCTTTCAGTTGATCCTGTAGGGATAATGACATGTTTGGCAGAGCCTTGTCCTGGTGCTCTGTAGTGTGCACTTTTCCACAACTGTTCTCATCCTTTAAAAAAAAAAAAAAAAAAAACACTGTAAATTTTAGAGTTGTTTTTGTATCATCAGTTGACATTATTTGGTTAAAATGTAGTAAGATAGAGAAACGTGTGGGGGATGGGACTAAATGCTATTTTTCCCTAGACTGTACTATGGTGAAGCTGATGGTTAATTTCTCAGATTAATTTCTGTGAAAACATGATTTCTCTGTATCAAAAAACCTCCCAAAATATAGATACTCACTTGCAAATCAGAGTTGAGGTGGAGTGAGTGCCTCATCCTTTCCTGAGCTCCTTTCTCAGTGTTTTGCTCTGTACATGGCACTGCAAAGAACAAAGCAGTGGAGCAGCAGTATTTTTCTCCTGCATTTTAGAGAAGATGCTTGTAAATGAATCTGAATGGAGGTTGTTAAGCTTTGATACCAGTTGAAAGGAAATCTGTGTCCATGCTTGAGTACTTGCTAGGCAAGATTATTTAGTAAGTCACAGAATTTTTACATGAGAGTCTGAGCACAGCCATGCTGTGCCTGCTCAGAGAGCAGACAGGGTTTGAGCCTCTGACATTATAATGACAAAATGAAAAGTGATTTTGTTTTTCCTGTAGGAAAATAGAAGAAACGTACTTAAACTGATTTGTTTACTGTTCTCATGTAATTACTTCTTTTTACTTATCTCCTCTCTCTTTTTCTTCCAAGTTTGTGCTGAAGCTTTCAATCCAGATGAAGAGGAGGAAGACACAGAACAAAGGGTAAGAGTGAGGGAATCACTGCATGCATGGGTCTCTCTGCAGACTCACAGGCAGATGTGCATTGCCTTTTCTTACCACTTGTGCTTTTCCTGCTGAGCGTGGTGTGGTGACACTGGCAAAGTGACATTGCTTTGAAATTCAGAGCCACTTTGTCTCATGGACTTTTTTAGTCACTACAGCTTTAGTACAATTTTACTTCAAAGGATTTGAGAGCTGTGCTTAACTCTACCATCTTTAAAATTTTTGCTATTTTCCTTTCTTAATTCTCTTAAAGGCTTGTTGAGGCAATTCCTAGATCATCAATGCTGTTAAGAAGAATTAGTTAAGCTTTACCACAGCTGTTTCTTCATGGGTGCTTAAAATTCCTCACATGCTTTTTACTGTGTTTCTTGTCAGAGCAGTTCTGCCTGGGTAGGAGAAATGCTTGGTTGAAATATTTTAAGTCTGTGGACACCTGTTTTTTCTCTTGTTCTTGAAAGTTGGGAATTTCTAGGAATTGCAAATCCAGATACTGTAATGGTATTTCTTCAGAGGTGGGTTTGTGTGAGCAAATCTTGTAGCCTGGTTGGTGGGAATCAGTGTTTTCTCCCTGGACTTCTGGTGTTCCTTTCCAGATTCCATTGCAAAGGATGCTTACACTTCTGCAATGAAGATTTAAGTCTAATATAATTTCTCTTAAAAAAGAAGAGATACTTAATAAATATACTTTGTAAATAATTTTTATGTGCTATAAAAAGAAAAAAAAAAACCTACTGTGAGTGTGTCGGATTATTCAAATATTTGTAAACTTGGACACATTTGTTCCATCAAAGGTCTTAGTTTTCTTGGCTGATGATTCAATATTCTGTTTTCTTTTAAAACAAGGATCTGTGACCTTTTTAACTATGGAAAGAACTTTTTAGAAATGCCCACTGATATAGCTGGTTTTTGGAATCCTTGTTATTCCAGAAATAAGAAATGTTAATGTGGTGCATGTCAGGTAATTAATTTTTTAATAAATTTTCATTATTAGCCCCTAACAAGCACATATATAAACATTTTTGTGATACAGTGAGTATTGATTCCTTTAACCTGATGCTTATAAATAGAAGGAAGTAACAAAATATCTCAAACAACAAAGCTTTTATTTAAGTAATTTTGTTAGGAAAAAGCCATGCTTATTCAATATTGGATGGATGTCTCATATAGGATATAAACTGCCTGTGTGCCAACCGTAGTTACACTGGGACTAACATAGCCAGAGTTCAGGAAGAAAACTGTTCACTTCTTCCCCTGTTTGATATGTTCAACCTTTGACTGTGGCTGTGTTAGAAGGAAAGGGAATGGAATGGAAAAAGGCATCCTCTTGTTTCTTGTCTTTTTCGCTGTTAATTGTCAACATAGTATTTTTCTTACATGTCTCTCATTCTGTCTTGCATTGTATGTTTATATATAAATACTGTTTATGCAAACAAAAAGGACTGTATACTTTTGACACTTAAATTGTGCTCTGCTTTTTCATGCTGAAGGTTTAGTCTGTAATTATATTTCTTTGTTGTCATGACTGTTCTGTTCTACTTTGTTTTAAAGGTAGTTCATCCAAAAACTGATGAACAGCGATGCAGACTGCAGGAAGCATGTAAAGATATCCTGCTCTTCAAAAACCTAGATCAGGTAATAGCATTTTAAGGAAATCTTAAATGGAGTTTATTTTTTGTTATGTACAGTTAATATGATCTAAAAGTCCAGACACAGTTTTTAAAGACAAGAAAACAGAATTCTGTTTAAAAGATAAGGAATATTTTCAGTGTAGTGGTGCCAAGAGATGCTGCAGTGATAATTACCAACTTCAGGAGTGCAGTAAATATTTCAAGTGTATCAGCAGCATGAATATTGGCTTGCGTGTTGATGAAGAGTATTTTTAGAAACTCAGCTGTGATCTACATCTTCAACTTTGAACATCTGGTCATTGCAAATGCAGTGAAAGTATATTGTTATGGGCTTGGGAATAGCAAAGATGGTAAAGCAGGTCAGCATCAAGGCAAGGCATTTATATGGTGTCATCTTTCTTGGCTTTCACAGTTTCCCTGGCTGTCCTGCTTGCAAAAAAAGGAAGTTTAGTCATGGTTCAACAGGGAAACCCAGCTGGAGCCTGCTGTGCAGATCAGCTTTATCCCATTTTCTGTCTGGGCTCCACTTCTGTACCTGTCCTGTCTCATCTGGGGCTAGAGTTGCAGCTGCTGTAAGAGAACAGGCTATCCAGGAAAATAAGTCTGTGGAGAGTCTTGTTCAGTACAGCCCTGAGCATGAGTGGGGCTCTTTGATGATGATAGTACAGACTAATTAATAGATATAGGTGAATAGAATAGATCATGGTGCCATTTCTATGAAATGAATGAAATAAATGTACTGTTGATATGAATTGATGTGTGTCCATTGCAGTGAAGCTGTGTCAGATTATACCAAAGGTAGGTGTGTGCTTTGGCAGTGAAATGTGAAAATTGAGACATTTGGACATATATTTGAGATAATGGCTCTTCTATGTCTGTGTCTGGTTGTCTGCATTACTGAACTTATATTAATAAGCTGGAAAGGAGTGAACTGCTAGTGGAAATCAAATTGTAATATGAGTGTTGCTTGTATTTTTGTACAGTAAAGTGTACAAAAGTTCCAGTTCACTATCCAGACCAAATGAAATGAGCTCACCCTTGTCCAGCAGTGTCAGACTTTAAGTTGACCTTCTGTCCAACTTTAAGGATTTTCTATAAATCCATTTCCCACAGAGCAGTAACACTAAGGTGTGTTTTCTGATAGTTGATTTTTTCCCCCCCACTCCTGCTTGTTTTTTAGGAGCAGCTGTCTCAGGTCCTTGATGCCATGTTTGAGAGGAAGGTGAAACCTCAGGAACATGTGATTGACCAAGGGGATGATGGAGATAACTTCTATGTTGTTGAGCGGTAAGCAGCTGTGCCTGTGAAATGTAGAGGATGGGGTTTTTTTTCAGTTTCTTAGAAATGGCAAGGAATGTTTACTACAGGACAGTTTATGAAGGAAAATTATTTGTTCAGTTTAGGTTTTGTGCCTATCATCATAAGCACAGCTTAAAACCAGCCATATTACATGTTGTCTCTAGACCAGGTTAAATTTTTTTTTGAAGGAAGGAGGGGGAAAAGCAGCAAAGTAGCTCTGTGGTAAGGGGTAGGGGTAGGACATTATTTTTAGGAAGGAGAATATAGGAAATAAAAATCCATGGTAGTGGCCACCGTGGAAAAACCTGGACTTTATTCAATTAGTTTTGATGACTGACTTCAGAGAGAGTTGGGGGTGTTCTGCCTCTGTTGGTTGTGATTTGTATTTGCAGAGTTTAAGGTGCCATTTTGGAATTTCTTCCATCAAGCAAATTCACATCATAATTTTGGGGATCACATATATGTGTAATAGGCATATAATACATACCTGTGTCTATGGACATTTTGAGTATCTTTTACCCTTTTGGAAAATAATCTGGCTGATATTACTTTGAATAACCATATCCAAAGAGTAATTAAGAACATGGATTTATTTCCTTCTGCAAAACTGTAATGTTAAGCAGAATATTACGGAGTGATTTATAAATGTCTGTTAGAACATGATCTTAGCAAACTGCTTTTTTGGTGCACTGTTATCTTTTTATCACTGAAATAATGGCACCATTAATATTGTATGAAATGCTTTCAGAGCAGTTCTTCGAGACAGGTTGTTGCCTTTTGAATTGCAAAAGAATTCCTAGGTTAGAAATTGTTTGTTTGAAATGCTTTTTGTTCATTTTAAGGACATTCCCTTTCTGGTTAGTGAAATTACAAAACATAGGGGCTGCATCAAACGTATTCCAGACATTCCCTGTCCTTTGCTATCCCACCCCAGTAGCTAAACCAGTGCCCCATTTCTGCACTCTGTTGTCTTCCTCAACTGCTCTCCCTCCATCCAGTCCCATGTCTTTGGCTCGGCAGGCTGAGTTCCTTCTCTTGCCACATTCAGCAGAGAGATGAGGCTGTTACAGATAAGAGCAAGGTCCTGCAGATCAGAGCTTGTGGGAGCAGAGCCACCAGCCCTGCAGAGATGAGATCTGTGCACAGCAGTGGTTCCTGATTTTGAGGAACCTTAAACTCAGTTTGGGAGCCTCTCAGAAATGTTAGATACCATCAGCCTATCTTGATTTGTTTCTGTGCAAGGCTCTTACCCTGTTGGTTATTAAAAGCTCTCTGCTATGAGTTTTAACCTAAAATGAAGAAGTGAAATGGAACCTTAACTTAGGCACTCAGGTAAATGCTTTTATGGTTTCTGTTCTACTGGTGCAGTGATACTCCACAACAGGTTTTTTCTGTCCATAGATAATTGTATTGGAAGTTTTCAGGCTTTTAGGTTTTTGTTCTGTTTTGTTCCCAAGTTAAGAGTATGTGACAGAAAGGTTGTACAGTGAAGGAGAATAAATTGGTGTTGTCCAGTGACACCATGGCAGCCTTTGCTGTGAGCAGTAACTCACAGCAACTCTTTTGCTGGCTTTTGGTCATTAGGAATAACTGCTGCAGGAAGGAATTTTTAGTCCTTTCTCCCTTTCCAGTCTTCCTACATCTCCCCCATGCTTAATTTTTCATGCAAAAGAATAGCAGGGTCCTGGTCCTTATGGAAAACCACAATGTTTCCACTGTGTGCAAGTGCAAGTTTGGAGGACTCCAGCTCTTCCATGATTAGGCATGTCTTGTTACTCCCAAGTAATTAATGCCTGAATATTCCTGAGAATTAGTTTCTTTCTGTCTAAATGAGCAGTGACTTTGTGTTCTGACACAGGCCTTTATTTCCTAAATCCTTCTGCTTGCAGTACTTCCTCACCAGGTGTCTTGAGTGTCTTTCACCATGCACGGAGGGGCAGCAGGCAGGGGAGGCACAGCCTGAGGGTGCAGCAGGAGTTCAGTGCCCTGTGCAAGGAGGGGAGAGCTCAGAGGGATTTATTTATTGCATGGCTGAACATGGGACACTCATTGCTGCTGAGGAGGCACCTGCAGGGCAGGGTCTGTGCTGATTGAGCACTCATTGCTCAGGAGGGGCAGCCTCTGCTGCCTCGTGGCACACACTGATCCACAATCTTGCTGAGCTGCCCTCTTCCTCTTTTTCTGTCTGAGGGTTTTATATTTTTTCATGTCAGTACTTTTCACTTGAGTCCTTGGGCTCGTAACGATTACCTTCTCAACAATTACACTTGGGCCTGTTTTTATTCTTCTTATCTTGCAGGGCTTTAGTTCATGGACACTCTCACAGCTCAGCAACAGTTTTCTCAGTAAAGCTGAGCCAAGGTCACCCAGTGTTGCATCACCAGATTAGTCCTTGGGCCAAAGACAGCTGAATGCTTGACTGAAGGTTGTTACATTGCTACAGTTATTTGGAAATAAATGGCACTAGTAAGTTACTTTCAGGCTGAAGGATGGAAGTTGTTGCTGCTTTTGCTTAAGGTGTTCACATCTGGCTCTTCCAGATCAAAAAAAAACCAACTCTGAAGATTGTTGCCTCTGGTGCTTCTCAGAGTCATTAAATAGATATCAGACATTACAGGAATTAGTGACACTTTCCATCAATAGTAATCCTTTTCTGGTTTACTTTTAGTATGCTGCTGGTTTCTTACTCTCTTAGGTGTGAGTAAGCAGCAGAGTATAAGGTGTCTGGTAGGGTTGTTGTGCAGTCTTATGTGCCTTCCTTCCTCACCTAGTACCATTTCTGGTCATTCATTTTCTTTTTTACTTATGTGCCTAGTGATGTTATGGGATATATAATACCATTTTTGGTATTTTATAATACCAGTTACCATTTCCTGTTCAGAGATCTTACCTAGATATCAGTGGGTTTAGAGCATCTTGGGGTATGATATACCCTGAAGCTGGAGTTGAGGCAAACCCAGAGTAGCAGGTGAGCAGTTGGATTGAGTGTGTCCCAAAGGTCCTGCAGCAATGCTGGCACTGAGAAATGGGTGGAGATGGATCTGAGTCTCTCTAGAGGCCTCACTGGGTAACACACGTGCTGTGAAATGTCACTGTTAAAGATGTTGAAAATGCTTCTCACCTTGGCCAGAACAGCAACGTCAAAATATTGTGCAGAGGAAACCAAGTAGATTTTGCCCATGTCTATCAGGAGTGAAATGCTTTAGCAAGAGACAATTATTGTGAAAATAGTATAGATAGAAATGCTTTAGTAAGAGACAATTATTGTGAAAATAGTGTAGATAGAAGCAGCCAAGAATCAGGCAGTTGGAAAGCTCAAAAAGTTCCATCTCACACAGCAATAAAAGGACTATTTGTATAACAGCAAAAAGCTGTTCTCAAGGTTTGTACTGGGATGTTGTCTACTAAAAAGTGTTTGTTCTGTTGTTTTCCAGAGGGTTGTATGATATTGTTGTAGCAAAAGACAACCAGTCTCGCTGTGTGGGCCGCTACGATAACCACGGCAGTTTTGGGGAGCTGGCACTGATGTACAACACTCCCAGAGCTGCCACCATTGTTGCCACAACAGAAGGAGCCCTTTGGGGACTGGTAAGGAAATTAAGTTGCTCTCATATCATAATATTTTAAGCAGTACCTCAGCGTGTGCAGAGCTCCTCTTGATATGGCTCCTCTGCTCATAGGTATTTTATCAGGACCTGCTATCTCATCTCCTGGCTTGACAGGTCCATTGTGCAAATCTTTTTGGCTGACTTTCTGGAACAACTTGTCTATAAAAACTATATCACTAGTTCTATCTGTCCCTTTATAGTTTTGCTTTTACTGTAATTGGGGCTTTTGTTAGTGGGGAAGAAAAACCTCCTGGTTTTGTTTTCATCCTGCAGAGGACAGTGGAGCCATTAAAGCACCATATCTAAATTATGTTCCTTATTTTCAACTCACCTTCTTACCATTTTGTCTCTTAAGGGAATGGGAATGTGTTAAATATCTTCTTGAGGATGTTTGTAATTTAAAGAGGCCAGAAAACTGCCCAAAGCTTTGTTTTCCTTCACAATAAACTCTGGTTCTGTTACCTTGGAAGAGGTTCTCAGGTCAGCATGACCTAGGAGATTCGAGCTAAATGATGGTGTTGCTTTGCCTCTAGCCCAGCAGTGCTGAATGTGAAGCTGCAGCCATTAGTTTCCTTTTTTAGTTCTTTTCTCTGCACTGTTTGGATGGGGTTATTTTCCCAGTGCTCTCTTACTCATCTCTGAGGGTTGGCATAATGAGTGGATTGTGCGATCAGCAGAGCCTTGATGCCACAAGTGCTGTGAGCCCCGGGCTCCTCGCTGGGGGCTGGCTGCTGTTGTGACCCTAATTGTGGGGCTGATGAGCTGCTGCTGCCCGTGGCTGTTCCTGCCATCCTGCCCTTGCTAGGGGATCTGACTTCCTTTTCATTTGTGATGTAAAAGAAAAGAGTTTGGTAAATCAACCAGGGAGCAATGTCAGAATCTCATTTCTGAAGGAAGACAGAACAAAGCAGCTAGCTACAAACTGAACTCATTCATAAAAGGAAGAAAATGAGAAGATTATTCTTTGGTTCAGTTTGCCTTTGAAAAGAACTGCAGAAATTGGGTTAATTTTGGATTTAGTTTTTCTGTGATTATATTCAATTAATTAGCAAGGTGTAGATGAATAGGGACCTCTTGCTAATCATCTGTTCTGTAACATTTTATTAACTAAGGCTGCATTTTTATCTTAAACTTCAGTTATTTCTTCCAGTTACTCTGTTTGTTGCCATGTTTTATTGTACTGTTTTGTCCCTAATGTAATTTACACATATTTTTATTAGTATGCAGAAGTCATAGCTTAAGCTCTTTGGTTATCTGCCTTTTGGGAAGTGTGGATTATTCCTGCTGCATTGCAGGCTTAGGCCAACACAAACAGGGAAGGCTCAGGCACAAAGCAGTTACCACAGTGGGTCCCTTCTGGAGGAGGGAAACATCCTCAGCCTTTGCTGCTGAATGTGTCTGGCGAAGCCTCACGGTCACACTTGCTGCCTTCACTGCTGCCTTCACAGCTTGGCTTTTTCTTGCTCAAACACTGCTGCTTTTCCTCCCTCACTGATGCTCTCGAGCGGGTGAATTCTGATTTTTTATGCTTTTACAATCCCCCCCCAGTTTCTGCATCTTTCTGCTTCTCCAAACACAAACGTTTGAAGGCACTTTTACCACTGAAGAATTCCTTAAAACCAGAAAAATCCCTTATGCTTTATCATCTGTTTTTCTACTTTGGATAACAATAATACCATCCTGCTTTTCATCTTCCTCATCCTTCAACTTTAATGTTCCACTGATACCACCTCTATTAGTCCTCATTATACTTACAGTATATATAAGTACATAGTATATATAAGTATATAATTAATTATATACTTATAATATATAGTATATTTATATCTATTAGTCCTTATTATTCAAATACCTAAATAATTATTTGCAGCCTGCATCCCTTAAAGATGTCCACTTAACTTGAAAATACCTCTTCACCTCAAAATGCTGCTGCTTAGGTACAAAACCAGCTGATGGTTTTGGGAACCGGAGGAATGGCTCTCAGGAGGTTTCTGGTGTTTTTTGGGGGGGATTTTTTTATTGTTTGTTTTTTGGGTTTTTTGTGGTGTTTTGTTTTGTTTGGGTTTTTTTTGTTTTCTTGGGGTTTTTTTTTTTGTGGGTGTTGTTTTCGTTTGTTTGTTTTTTGGCTTTTTTGGTACCATTTTCCTGACCAAATTTCTGCTCCTGTCCTCTGACTTATTTTATTTTTTTACACTTACGGTCCCAGCTGCGCACGGCGAACTGCAGCTGTGGCTCTGTTGGCGGATCCCGGTGGGGCAGACGCTGAGAGGAGCCCGGTGCCGGTGCCCTGTGGTGCCAGTGTCAGTTCCCTGCGGTGCCCGGTGTCCGTGCCCGGTGCCCGTGTCAGTTCCCTGCGGTGCCCGGTGTCCGTGCCCGTGCCGGTTCCGTGCAGTGCCAGTGTTAGTTCCCTGCGGTGCCCAGTGTCCGTGCCCGTGCCGGTTCCGTGCGCTCCCGGTGCCGCTCCCGCTCCGCTCGGTGCTGGCGGAGCCGCCGGCCCCGCAGCGCCGCCCTGTGGCCGCGGGGCGCAGCGCCGCCGGGGCCGGAGGGATTTTGCCCCTTTGGCGTTTGATCCTCTGTTCCTGACCTGAGAGCAGTGTAAATCTTCAACGCTGGAAATCTGTGACTCGAGTAAAGAAGAATCCAATCAGAGTTAGTTCTGCAGTTGCTTTAACAAGTGCTCGAAATACCAATTTTCACTGGCTTCAGCAGGAAGAGCGAAACTTCTTCATTTGCTGCAGAAGCATGATATATATGTATTAGCAAACAGGCAAACAAACCCCCAAAACTCAACCCAGAAAAACTGTGTAAGACAGAATAAAAATTGAATCCCTGAGTAGTTGTCTGAGAAAGATCAAGTATTACAGCTCCCTATTTTTTGATTTGTTATTGCCAGAAGTACTCTTAACAGGAGCTGTTGCAGTCATAGTGGATGTGGTATCACTTCAGCAGCTGCTTTCCCAGCCCTGGCATTTACTGTAAATACTGGATCCATGTTTGTCAGGTCTTCAAACAGGGAGCATTTCAGTGTAGAGGAATAATGAATTTCTCTGTGCTGTTTTTGCAGGATCGAGTGACGTTCAGAAGAATTATACTGAAAAACAACGCAAAGAAGAGGAAGACGTATGAATTATTTATTGAGTCTGTGCCCCTTCTTAAATCCTTGGAGGTAAAACCTCTCAGAGACATCTGCATCAAGTTCTTGCATTAGCAGCAGCTCCAATCAGTGTTCCTGCTATCTATATCAGAAATCTCTTGTTTTTGCTTAGAACAAAATATTGCTTTGGTATCACATACACTACACAAATTAATTTGCATTGCTGAAATAGTTATGGCGTTTTTTCCCCGGATCCTTTATTCACAATAGCGATTTGCTGATTTTTATCTCAGTCTGATTTTTAAAAAGTTCTTTACACAAAAAAAACCCACATCAAAAATAGGTGTTTCAGGAAACAGGTATCAAGATGCAGTGTGGTAGTCAGGGCTGTGGTTTCTTGTGAGGGTGTGATAGTGAAGTAAGGATACAGTCAGTGGACACCTGACCTTTTATCAGCCAGGAATGGTTTTAAATTTTATACAAAGGTGTGAGCTGTAAAGTCTTGCTTTAAGCTTAACTTAATATTCAGGAGTTAAACTGCTAAAGGGAAGCACTGTGACTTGAGAATGCAGTCACACTGCCCTGTTGGGGTGTGTGGTGCCTGAATTTAGGAACAATATGGAAATTATCACTTCCATTGATTCACCCTGTGTTGTCAGAGGGCTTTTGGAACTCACCAACCTGCTTTTACATTAGTCTGTTTCTGCCTTAAACCATAATTTAACTTTCCTTATAAAAAAATGCTTTCCAGCATTAATCTTTAGTATTTGAGCTCTTAATCCCCTTGGGAGAAGTTTACAAAATTGCAAATATCATTAGGTGTGAACAACAGCCTCTACTGTGTATTATTTTGGACATACATTGTAGCTGTGGAAGGGATAAATTACAACACCTCTCTCAGTGCCTGGTTTAAACTGGTTCCACCAATGTGACTTTTTTTGAACACAGAAATTACTCAAATATTTAAAGATACAGCAAAATAACTCATTAGCACTAGATGGCTTTTTGCATGACACATTGCAGTTGAATCATGCATGGACCAGAATTTGATTTCTCAAAGATAGACAAGATGAAGGTGCACTTGGGGAATGAATGGATTGATTGCAACTGAATCATCTGCTGAATTTTAACTGTTAGGCTTTTCTTCCTTTCTTGGTATGATTTTTTTGTGGTGCTCTGAAGCAGTGAAATTGTTTTGTGGGGTTCTAAATGGGTGGTGGGAAACACTGGAGAGAACTCATTTCTCCCTTCCTGTTTGTGAAGACTCAGGCATGTGTCCTGGCATGGCAGGTGCTGCTCCTGCCCTTGCTCCCAATGCACAGCCCTTGTCTTGGTCATGTCACCCTCCTCTTCACTCTAGGAATGAGTTCTTGGACACAATTCTTCCCACACATGTGTTTAAGTATATAGTGGTTAAAATATTTTTGAAATGTTTTGCTGGTATTTCTCATTAGAGTTTGTTCTTAGGAAGTTTATAACATTTTTCAGAGTGTTTTTTTCAAATTTCATCTGAATCTTAAATAAAGATTTTTCCCCCTTCCCCTTTGCTCTACACCAGCCAAATCAGATATTTTTTGAGTGGTCAGACAAGCCCAGGGATGGGACACTAGACAATTTTATTTCTCTGTTGATTATGGTAGTCTTAACTGTGACTATATTTAACATAACTTAACTGGGGCTATATTTATAAGTTGTGTGTTTGTGTGTCTACTGAATGTCTGTTCATTTCAGGAGGGGTCATAGAGGTTCAGAAAGGTTCATAGAGATAAACTATAACTGATTATTGTTTTTAATTTTCCTCTTTGTTGCAGGCATCAGAGCGAATGAAGATAGTGGATGTTATAGGAGAGAAGGTGTACCAAGATGGGGAACGTATCATTTCTCAGGTACTTGAAATCTTATGTTCTCGTTATCATTCTCCTTTCTGTGCTTCTGTTTTTTCTGTTAGGAATTGACTTGCAGAGTTGTATTACTTGGACCACCTTGGCATTTATTCTTTTAATATTTATTTCTGATTTATTTGACCACTTCTTGAATGTTTGGGGAATAGACAGTATGTATTTTGCTGCAAATTTATTCTATTACTTTAGCTTCTTGGTATTTCTTCTCTCATCTGTGTTTTTTTAAGTAGACTTTACAAGGATTCAAGATGAGTGTGCCTTCAGGAGCTGAAATTAAATGTCTGTGGAGTTTACCATGAAATCCCCGTGCAGAGTTTCCCTAGGCCAGATTAAACAGGGACTCACTAGCTCTAAGAAACTGTCAGTGTTAATTGAAACCATTGTTTTTTCTTGTGCTTTCCTGAGGTATTTCAGTAGTCTGGTTTCAGTTGAGTCCTTCAGTGACTGAGGAATGTTTTGTCTGCTGCAGTAGATCAAGGCCAGGGTGGTAGAACCTGAAGCTGGATGAACTCAAGCTGTAGCTGTTTGATTTTTTTTTTGGCTGTGACAGAAACAACTTTTTGAACACTGTTACAGACGCTGGACTTTTGTATCAAATCTAGCTGTGGGTTGCTGTGTTGTAAAAGTGCTCCAGTTCAAGTAGAAGTTAATGCAAGAAAGGCTTACCTGAAAGTGCAGGTTTTTGGTTACAGTGTTGTTCTTGTATAGACAGAATACAGTTCCTTGATAGTGTTTTGAATAATTGATCTTAATTATCTTGAATGTCACATAACTGAATATAGGAAGCAAGTTTGGTGATAACTGTCAAATTATTTCACTCCAAAAATACCCTCAATTTTTAAAGTTGAAACTCCTTTTGCTTAAGACCCTGAGAAAACTGAACTCTCAACAAAATCAGAGCTTATAAATCAGTATCAAAACTGGGAATTCATACCATCAGTGATCCAATTACACAGTTGGTTTTATTCTTTTTTAATAACTGAATTAAGGGCAAGGATGTAATTATCCTTAAAAAGAGGATTAATAGTTTGGATAGGTCTGGGTGATGGCAGTACAGTGCTAGAGATGATGAAATTCTGTGCTTGGAAAAGATATGATAACTCTTAAATTAAAGCAGTTGCATCAATACCAGGAACCTCTTTTCCCTTGTGAGTAATTTAAAATTTTAATTACCTTTCTGGAATTTGACCCTTCAGTTAAGGGCAGCAAGCTTTAAAGCACTTGAAGATTGTTAGTAGTGTTATGAGGGTGTCTCCCACTCACTTTGTTTCCATTCTTTTTAAAAATAAAGTACTCTTTCAGCAGTTACTCTTTCAGAAGTTAGCATAGAGCATTATTTCATGCTCTGATGGTTGGCAGTGGTGAATGAAAAGTTTGCACTGGATGGCCTATGACCATCCCCAGGAAGCTCAGCTAAAGGCCCAATTTCTTCTGTAACTCCATGTTTAAATCTTGCATCATCTTCTCCCAGCCTTGTTTCACACTCAAGTTACAACCATTTCTCTCCATCCTTCCCATCACATTCATCTCCTTCACCACTTGACTTAATGTCAGATTTCTCTCTCTCCTCACTTTGTTTCAGGATTTTCTGGTGAGCTGCTCCCATTCCCTTATCAGTTCCTTTCCCAGCCTTCGTCCCCCTGAAGCCTTTAGTCCCTTTGCTTTTGGTTTGTAGCTGGAGGCACATTGCAGATCTCCACTCTGGCTTCCAGCCCTATGCCAGGCCCACAGGGGCAAAGATAGAGAGGAAATGTCCTTCCTGTCACAGATAAAATTATAACGTGCTGGTGGAGCTCTCCAGAGCAGATGTAAACTGGGATCACTTGAAGATTTTAAACATGATGAGGTTGAGAGAGATGTGAAAAATGTTCTAGAACATCTCACAAAATGACAGAATAGTTGAGGTTGGAAGGGACTCCTGGAAGTCACCCTGTCCAACCCCTCTGCTCAAGAGGGGTTGGACAGAGTTTAATGGCACCTTCTTCCTACTGAAAGAAACAGTCACTGTTAAATAAAATCCCTGTTTTATTAAAATTTGCTTCTGAAAATTCTAGGTTCTGCTTAGTTTCACTAGCTATTGCCTATTTCCATCGGGATCAGAAGATTTTCATTTAAATGATTTTGCTATATATCATCAATCTCCTTTGTGTTTTCCTTTCCTCCTGCCCCCTTACTGAATTATGTGCACTAATACTTCCTTCCCTGTGGGCCCCTCTGCTGTATTACCCAACCAGTCACCTTGTAATGTTAAGAATCTGAGTGTTTGTCAATTCTAGCAGATTTCTGCAGAAGGCCTAGTTCAAATTGAATGCATGAATGCCATTTATACATACTTTCACAGTCAAGTAAAAAAGAATTTATTTTAGCTTTTCTTCTTCACAGGGTGACAAAGCAGACTGTTTTTACATTGTAGAATCTGGAGAAGTAAAAATCTTGATTAAAAGCAAGGTGAGTTCAAATTGAGTGATTAGGCTTTGTATTGATCAATCTGTGATTTGACTGATTAATACAAGAGATGTGAAAAAGCCCACCCTGAGTTATTTTAATATAATATTTTATGATGTTGATCATCATCATTCATGTGATGTAGGTTGTAAAATCCCATACCTGCTCTGAAGCAGCCAGAAATCATTTTACTAAAGTGCCAAGGTCTTTTGCTTCTGTCTGCTGCTCTGCAAACTAACCTGACATGTGAGAGACTGAGAGAGCCTGCAACTCAACCCATCCCATCCCTTCCCACACTGATACACTTTCCCTGGCCTTCAGGGTGGAGATAAAACTTTTCTTCCATGATTGTAGAAGATTGCACATTACAAAGTGTGGGGTCTGTTATCTTCAGTGACACACTAGGTGTTGACAACACCTAGTTGCCAACACCTGGGTCTCTGTGCAGTCTGAAGCAGCCAGGGGAGCAGCATGTGGTGCATGATAAAGCAAAGTCTGTGTTAGGCTACACAGCAGCAGTTCCCAAAGCTGTAGCAGTAGATACCTGCCTGTCTCAGAATTGGTGGACTGGCACACATTTTTCTTACCCAACTTCCAGTTGAACCTGGTGTTGAGTTGTTCTACCATGACTTGGGTGTTGCTAGTTTGAAGGCCTGAAACGAAGGAGCTTTCACAGGTATAAAGGGTCTGGGATTATTAACTGTGGGTTTGTACAAGGACAGAGCTGTGTGCAAATAATGCAACTGCACTGTTTGACAGACCATGACGAGTAAAGAAGCCAATCAAGAGGTGGAGATTGCCCGGTGTCACAGAGGGCAGTACTTTGGAGAGCTTGCACTTGTTACCAACAAACCCAGAGCAGCCTCTGCCTATGCTGTTGGGGAGGTCAAATGTTTAGGTAAGCAGGTGGTCTGTGTTTCTAGTCATCCTTTTCTGTTCTTTGCTTGTCTCGTGGACCATGCTTGAGTGAGCAGCCTTCCAAAACCCAGCAACCTTTTGGTAACTGGCTGTCAGGTTCCAGAAGCTGGGAGCATGAGCTGGAGGGGAGCTCCAGGTGGAAGCTAGAGAAGCACTGCTGCTTCCTCATGGCTGATTTTCTATTTTCTGTGTGTGTGGCCTGTACTGGTTTGTCACACAGTCTTCAGGTCATCTTTTAATACCACTGTGGGTGTATTTGCCTTCTGTGTTTATCCTTGGGATCAGGTTTGTATTTCATTAGTCTTGTTTCACCAAATAACAGTACAGAGAGAAATCACAAACATGATTTCTGTTTCTGTGGCTTCTTTTGAAGCGTCAGCCCTAAGTGTGTTGAACTGAAGGTGTGTGTTCTGAGTTCAAAAAGCAGATTGGTATTTGGTGTCCTTTTTGACAGTCTTGTTTTCACCTCTGTTCCATTACAGTCATGGATGTGCAAGCATTTGAGAGGTTGCTTGGACCCTGCATGGACATTATGAAGAGGAATATTACACATTATGAGGAGCAGCTGGTGGCAATGTTTGGCTCTAGCATGGACCTGATGGATCCAGGGAATTAGGCACAGGGTACCTCAATGCCTTCTTAGTTCAAGACACAGAAAAGCCTCCTATCAGCAACACAACTCACAAGGACAACGGACACTACGGAACAGTTACTGCTGCTGTTTTCTTGGGCATTTTAGAAACCATAAACAAGTCTCAGCACAGATGGATTGCTCACTCCTCCCTGCCTCCACTTTGCTGCTGATACTTCATTATTAGACCTAGATTAAAGATGATTCTAACCCTATGTTCACTTACTTGGTTCAGAATGGCGTCTGTCCAACAGTTCAAGTGCCTGATACGAAACCCAAAGTGTGCAAGACATAGGAGCCTCCTTCCTTCTGGGTGTCACTGTTGGGGTAAATTGTCCCTTCACATTCTCTAGTGGGAGGTTGCCTGTTCTGCAGAGGCAGCCTGTGGAATACAAGCCTTTTATGGGCTGATTACCTTCATCTGATGCTTTCCTTACACAATGTCAAATTTGCTTTTAATTGTAGCATCTGGGTTTGAAGTTAAAGTATCAATGGAGCCAATGAATAAGATGGCACTGAAGTTTTGGTCCACCTGCTGAAAGCAGCAGGTAATAAATAAAGAGAACTCTTTAAACCAAGTAAACTGAGCTGGGGACATGGGAGAGTTTGATTAGCAACCAGATGCAGAAAACGTATTTTAAGTGTTTTCTGAGCAGCAAAGAAAATTGGTTTACTCTATGCTGTCCAACAAAGTGCAGTGGTTCAGATCAAATGGCCTGAAAGTGTCATAATTGTCATCTCCCCAAATTTGCTCCTTGTTCCTGACACTGAGTACATTTTATGGTGGTGAGATAACAATATATGACCTTCTCTTGCTTACAGAGATCCTTTATACTGCTACATTTCCCAGGGTGCAGTTGTTGACTGGGTCAGTTTTAAAGCTTTTTAAGGAGGTGAATGTTTTGTAATTTAAATGAAGACTACTTCTGTACTTGTTTACAGGAGCTTCCCCTAGTCCTAACATTTCACAGTATTTTAACTTCATTAGACACTTGAATGCTTCCAAATACCATGTTGATTTGCTAAACTTTTCAAAAGTTGGCAACATTTGACTTTGTAAAGCAAATGTCTTTGCTAACTACGCAGTTGGTGTGTTTGAGGAGTCTTTTTGGTTTAGGTGATAACTAAGCTAATGATGTTTATCTAAAATACCTGTTAAATTTGCAGCATTTATTAGGTAGATTCTGTTTCTATAGCTTTAAGGACCTTAATTGGCATATGGCTTGAGATTTTATCAGGGTATTATCTAAATAAGAATCAGACCATGAGAAGGATGTTTTTATGGTGTTCAAACAGACTATATATATTCAGACATTGAATTTGGAGGTAATAAATCTAGTGACCCTTTGAGTTTGCATTCTTCCACAGCTCATGCAAAGCATATTGGTGTTTTATGGGGTTATAAATTTTTAATAGTGAATACTAGTGTAACAGAATTTGCTCTTTTTATTCATGGCCATGTAAGCAAGAATGGAAGGATGCTAATCTTGAATTCCTGCTTTTAGTTATCACAGTGGACATTTCTCTAAGGCATGAGATGCTTAGCAGCAACTCTGAGGTGATTTCTGGACAGTTTTTTCCCCACAGTGGATGAGCTCCTCCCATTTCCTGCAATATGAGTAAGATGGAAAGTTGATAAAGTTGAATGACTGTTGTCCAGTTACTGTAATTGCAGTCATATTTTTATATAATGCAAATGATTTGTAATGGACACCGCTGAACTTGGTGTTTCCATATTATTAAAGTTCTGGTCGTGATGTCTAGTGGCTGTTCTACCTGCATGTATTTTAGAACAGTGAATTTCACTTGCTTTCCTGGGCTGTTTTTTTGTCATAAGTTACAGCCAAATAAGCACCAGGTACTCTTCACTCATGCTTCCAAGGTTTAACACCAAAGACAAAAATAATTGTTTTCATCACAGAATTTAAAAAACCGAACAAAACCCAAACAAAACCAACCAAAAAAAAAAAAAAAAAAAAGAAGAAAAAAAAAAAAAGAAAACCAACTCATCAGCTCCTTGCAGTGATAGCAGATATAACTCTTAGGATGCTTTGGGCTCCATGACAAAGAGAGTTTCTGAAGCCAGCTCATGACTGTCCTGTGAACCAAACAGGAACTGGTCTCCAAACCAGCCTGAATTTCTGTGTTGCCTAAACTGTCATGTGAGCTAAAGAGAAACCTGCTGTGAATAATCACCAGCTGGCCTTTGCTGCTCCCAGGCAGAATGTCCTCTCCTTTATCCAGAGGAGCCTGGCAGGTGGGGCTGCCTTACAGATGGGTTCTGTAATGCCTTTGGTTCTGTGCAGGACAGGGCTGTAACCTCAGCACAGGCAAACACTGGCAGTTGCTCCAAAGCTTAACCAAAACCCAGGCAAGGCTGATCTCAGATTCTTGAGATGTTTCTGCCTCGAAGGCAGAATTTGATGGCTTCTGAAAGTCAAAGGAAAAGACAAGAATATAAAATCAAAATATTGGGATCCCATGTGAACAAGAACAAGCTTTTGAAGTTTTACGTTTCTCTGGGCTCCCTGGAGCAATGGCAAACTGGGCAGTGCCATCCTGCACCCAGGCTCTGTGCAGCATCATTCTGTGCTGTAGAGAGGCAGCTGGCTTTGAGCTGGAAGAAAATGAGCTGCTAAGAAGGCTCATCCATTTAAGAGCTATAATGTGCAATGTGCCTGATTAGTTTGGTCGGGTTTAACCAACCTGTTTGTACAGTTTTGGAGCATGGAGGTAGTGGAAAGAAAGCTTCTTTAGTAAGATACTCAATATTGCCAGGAATCTGGTTAGAGCACCAGCAGTGAGCAAAAGTGGGCGATGTGCAAGTGCTGATACTGAGTCCAGGGAGCAAGTGCAGCACCCGTTTGTGACCATCTGCCCCACCCCTGTATCTCAGCTCGTTCCTTTGCACTCTGTTCATTGCAGTTGTTGCAATGTTGTAAGCCCAGGTGTTTTGTTACCACTCAGTGTTCAGTAAATCTGCCACTGAGTCTCTGAAATTGGCAGTGAAGAGAGATTAGTTTTTAATAAAACAACTCAGCAGCAAAGTGGGCACAGAGGATCATGTTTTTGAGGCTTAGAGGAAGACATCTCCTGTTTGTGATTCCCTGCTTGTGATTGTTGTGAAGTCAGTGAGAGGAGCTTTCAGTGGTTAAATATCCTGGCACTTGGTATTTCTAATGTAATTTCTAATGTCACAGCACAGGTTTAACAATGTAAAAGAACAAAAAAGTGTGGAAGTGCTCCCTTCTTAGAAACAAAAGTGCAGAACTTAAAATAAAACTTTGAAAACAAAGTGCAATTTTGCACACAGGGCAAAAAAACCCTGAAACTCCTTTGAATGTCACTTCCATTCTTCCTTTCTTTTGCTGAAAGCAGACTCTTGTTCTTGACTTGTATTTGTAAACTAGTCTTGCCAAAATACACGTTGGGTTTTTTCACTTCAGATAATTTTTGTTGTTACAGTCGTTGCTGATCATTTCAACTTCTTTCAAACCATACATTTTATTTCAAGAGGCCTTCCCTGTGGATTTCCTCCTGGTGCTCTGCAGCACTACACTGCTCTTTCAAGAGGCAAGAGAAAGTCACCTCACAGGAGACACTCAACACAGCTTAGCTGGCTGGAGCTAATGATGCGCTACTAATTTTCCTCTGTGGGGCAGGAGGGGAATTAAATTCTGCATAAAGTTGCTACCTCAAGGCTCCAAGTGCTTTTACAGGTCTTTCACTTGGGAGAATTTAATAAGACAGTTCTTAAAATTGGTCTGTTCTTTTGAGTTAAATGGTTTTTTTTAATTGATTCATTGAGGGACCCTTATTTTAATTCATTTTACTACTTGATTCTCAAAGGATGAACAGCTGCGAAGTTTGATTCTTGCACTGTAGTGTTGAACATGAAAGAAAAATATCTGCCATATAAACATATGGTTTTAACAAGTTAAACCACTCTGGGGTTCAGCTTCACTTTTGGTTAATAAAAAACTGACCTGTTGTGTCCAGCCTTCCTGTACAGTCCTGTGTGTGCTCGTTATTGACTCGCTGCAGCTGACACAGCCCCAGCCTTCCAGCAGCTCCCTGGATGCACTGGGAGTGCCTGAGTGAGTTCCTCTTGCAGCACCTGCCCCACTGCAGTAACAAAAATACATTTCATACAGCACCTGACCTCCAAGTTTTGCTGCTTGGTGATGAAATTTTACTAATATCTTAAAAGTAATACAAACTGCTGTAGTTTGTATTACTTGTAGTAATGTTGGTCCCATTAAACTGGCTGCTCTGATAAGTTTGCCAAATTATTGTGGAACTGATTTATTGAGGACTACACTAACTGGTGCTCAGTTCCCAGGAGAAACAGAGTATTCCTGAAGGTATCTTGTTAGCCTACACTTACAGCTACTGAACTTTACGTGGCACACTGCCTTTTCTTTAACTTAACTAACAATCTGAAAATTACTTTGGTACGTGTGAAATTATATTTGCTTTTGCTGAAGTTTTGTTTCTGAATGTTTGGCAGAGTTTGGTATGTTTGTTACAGTTAATACACCATTTTTGAATCAGCCCTGGAGCAGAGCTCAGGTGGATTGTGGTGCTAAGCTTGAGAAAGCTCTGCTGGAATAATGAGCTTTGCACAGACTGAGCCGTGTGAAGGTGCAGGCAAAAGTGTGCTGTGATTCAAGCTTGCTGGATGTACATTGGGCTGCTCTGCAGTGTTACCCTGCTGGGGTCGATGCTAATTCCTGGGTAAACCTTCTGGTAAAAGAAGGACGATTCTGTTAAGTTCTTTTGAGGATAATATTTAACTATTTCAGCAGAGCAAACATACTTCCATCCTTTCTGCTGTTTCTGTGGTAAGGATACATTTCATGCCAATCTTTAGAGCGGGTACAAGATACTAAAATTGTGTTATTTTACCATCTGAATCAACTGTTGCCTGGTGAGTGCAGACAGGCTGCCAGGCTCGTTCTGTGCACTTTCCAATTCCTTTCAGCTGTGCGTCCCTGCAAATCTGAGGCTGGGGCAGCAGAGTCTCCTCATGTTTATAACCTTTACCAGGAGCTCTCTCGGGAGCAGCCCCTTAGCTCGGAGGCCCAGCGCAGCCGCGTTCCTGTGCCCGTGTTTGTGCTGCGGCGCTCCGCGTTTGCCTTCGCGAAGCTAAAGGTTTGCATGCCGCTCTTGGTCTGTTCCCGCCGCTTCCCAGAGATTCATCTCAGCTTCAGACACCGCTCTGGCTCTCCTCCGTCCGCAGGGCTGCGCTCGGTGCCGCGGGCACGGCTGCGGGCCTGGGCCCGGCCACGGCGACACCGGAGGCGCCGCGCGGTTGCCATGGTGATAGTGACCCCGCGCGGCCGCCGTAGAAGGGGCGGGCAGCGCGCGCGGCCCGGCGGGGCCGGGAATGGCGGCGGCCGCGTTCGAGCGGCGCGTGCTGCGGAGCGCGGCCGAGCATCACTATCTGCGCGTGCGCCTGTGAGCGGCACCCCCGAACTGGGAGCCTCCAAACCGGGACCCCCGAGCCCCCCTCAGAGCCCTCCTGGCCCCTCCTGACCGCTGCTCTCTCCTTCCCGCAGGGAGCTGCCCGACGGCGGGGCCCGGCCGAACGCCGCGCAGTTCAAGCAGCTCGTGGTGACGGCGCTGAGGGAGCTGCACGGAGAGGTGGGACCGGTACCGGGACTGCGGCTCCGGCCCGGGCCGGGAGAGCCTTGCGGGAGCGGGGTGCTGTCCCGGAACAGCCCAGGGGTGGATGGGCCGGGTTTGACCCGCCTGTAGCCGGTTAGCAGCCGCCCTCCCGACTCGCTGCCAGTGGAGCCGTGCGGTTCGGTTCGGTGCCCGCAGCCGTCCCTGGCAGCGCTCAGGGTCGGGTTGGACCGGGCTCGGAGCAGCCCGCTCCAGTGGAAGGTACCTCTGACCCTGGCAGCGGGGCTGGAGCTGGGGGAACTCTGTAAGGTCCCTTCCAGCTCAGACCGCTCTTTGATACTTGTTTTTAGAATTTATGGTTGGAGAGAAGCTTTAAAAAGAGAACTGTGAGAAGGGAACAGCTTTTGGATGGGAAAGTCCACAGCACTGGTTTTGCTCTGTGTACTCTATTGCTGGCTGACTTTAGGCAGGTCACATCACCTCTTGGCTGTAATGTGGAAATAAAAGTGGTTTCTAAAGACCTCTGAGAGGAAGGGTACTGTTTAAAATCCACGATGTTGTAGCTGAAACACTTGTGTGAGATTTGAGCATATCTATAACACCTTTAATGATGTAACATGCTGGGGGTGAAATCAGTTGCCTATAAACCACGATAAGAACACAGAGTGATATTTACTAAATAACATTTGTTTTCGTAGGTTGGAGCAGCTTTGCCTGTTGATGTCTTAACCTATGAGGAAAAAACTCTGTCTGCCATTTTAAGAGTCATTAGCAGGTAAGGTGCAGTCAGTCTGTGCTTCCATGCCATGAAAATATTTTTTGTAAGAAAATAGAACTCTTAAACTAAGAATGACCTGTGAAGAATTAAGCCTAACCTGCAGATATTTGCATACAGCATGCAGAAAATAATTACTGAGTCTTGGTAGCTTTGTGCATCAGTATGTTATTCCTGCTTTAAACCAGAATGATTTTAATGGCTTTAAGACAGGAAGTAAGCATTGCTGAGGTAGTGACTTTAAATCTCTTTCTATAGTAAAGATGAGAACCGTTACTCTAAATGGTGATGACAACTGCAAGTGATTTGGATGAAGAATGAACTTAAATGCACACTGAGAGCAAGAACAGTTCTGGTAAAGTGAACTTGAGGTTGCAGTACATATCTCTGTGTCAAAGACAAGAGACTGCAGCCACTGCAGTAATCCTTCAAGATGCAGTTTTGCAGATGCAAGTGAAATTACCAACTGTTGAACTGTTAAGGGTTTGTTACACTTTGCGTAACATACTTTCTATTTGAGATATCTATGCTGCAGGAAAACAGAAGCCCCCAAATTTTATTAATATATTTTCTTTTATTTTTATTTAGTGGCCTTGTCAAGCTGTGGAGTGCTCTCACCTTGCTGGGCTTCTACCAGAACAGGAGGTGTGCCTTCCGGGTGCTGCAGGTAAAGCCCTGTGGGGCTGGGTGCCTTCCCCCAGCTGTCAGCTCTGGCTCTAAGCTTGGCAGGCTGCCTCAGCCTACTGCCTTTTCATAGGGAGATGGCCTAGATGCCAAACTGCCTTGCTTTGGGAATGATGTCCCTTTCAGTGCAGGTCTGTGGGCCCCTGGTTGAGCAGTTCTCATCTTAAAATGAGTCTTGTACAATGTGACAGTAGTGGCTGTCTCATAACTTCATGGTTTCACTCCAGTGACAAGTCCTGATGTCATTAATACACCTGCAAGAAAATAATTTCTGGCAAGTGCTGTTCATGACCGACATCTTGATCCAGGTTTTATTTTCCCTACTTCACTTTCCACCTTTCTAATGGTTATTGTCAACTGACCTTGTTTAACATGCATTTCCAGAGCTTATTTTTTTCCAGAGGATGCTGCTTAATAAAATGAGTTCTGAGAATTCTTTGTTTCTGAAGCAATGGGTAGACAAAAGTCTGCTCAGGCATAACTCTAAGATTTTAATCTATCATGTGAAAGGAAAATTGAAGTATTTTTGACTCTGAGAGCATTTGATGGTGGATTTTTTTAAGGCTTTAGTTGTTCAGTTTTGTTTGTTTTTTCTTTCCCCAAACCAGACATCTCCGTTTCTGCTTGCGTTATCTGGCAACAGTAGAGAATTAGTCTTGAACTGAAGGCAATTGATGGTTCAGCTGCATGCAGGAGAAGTTCCTGGAAATGTTGTGGCCTTTCAGGCATGGAATTTCTGGAGGGATTTTCCAGCAAAGAGCCTTGGCAAAGCCAATGTTTATCAACTCACTGCTTGGACATCCTGCGTTTCAGAACTTACACATAAAAGTTGGAGACAAAGCTGAACTTAGCAAGGCTTTTACACAGAATGATGTCATTACTTTTTCTTCTTTAACAGGTGACACAAATCCTTTGCATTTAAATGAAGAGTTTGCAAAGAAGTCTAGGTTTGGGAGAACCATTGTCCATGGAGTTCTGATCAATGGACTTATTTCTGCAGTTCTGGGCACCAAAATGCCTGGTCAAGGATGTATATTTCTCTCCCAGGAGATTCGTTTTCCAGCTCCTTTGTATGTTGGTGAAGAAGTCACAGCTGCAGCAGAAGTGAAACGACTGAAGGGTTCTGTTGCACACATTTCTGTATCATGTCAGGTCAGAGAAAGTGGGAAAACTGTTATGGAAGGGATGGTGAAAGTCATGGTACCAGAGGGTTAGAGCTGTTTGTCATGTGCAACCTCAGCATAAAGGCCAGAACCAATGTACACTTAGTTTTGAGTCCCTTTTTATGTGAAATCACAAAACCAGTAAATTTGCAACAAAAGCCTTTCAAAATGTCTGAAAGTGCACAAACTTAACTACAACTGCATTGAAATTAGAGCTTTTCCTTTTTTCACCATGATGGGTTTCTCTGCCAAGGTGAACCAGGCACTTGCTGTGACAAAGTGGCACATTCAGAGAGGCCTTTGTGCTGCCACAGTGGGAAGTTTGGACTGGTGGGGCTCACACTGAGGCTGTTCTTTCTGGTAATATTGCAGTCCACACCAGCAAAGTTTAGTTAAAACTTGTTCCTTCTGTACAAAGCAGCTGTACTGCCAACAAGCACCGGGGAGGGGACAGTGCTGTGTTCAAAAGAAACAGAAGTGGAGGTGCTGACACTCATGTACTGCAAGATGTGTTGTCATCTGCATGGCAGCTCCAGCTGGTGCTGCTTCTGAAACTTGCCTCCCAGAAAGAGAGTGAAGAAGGCTTTAAAAAAATATATTGTCACAACTTGTACTGACTGTATTTGTGCTCCTGAGGGCAAGGCAAACAAGGGCAGATGATTTGAGTACTAACTGTATGGCTTCTCTCTCTTTGCTTAAATGTGTGAACATGGATTTCCCTTTGTCCACTGAAAGTACCTTGGTAGAGTAGACTCCTGGTAAATTCATTGGTAAATCATCTGGGTTAAATTATTTTAGTACTGGCATAAGATTGTTATACACTAAGGAACTTCTTTTAGGAAGGATTGAGGCCATCAGGAGTCAGTTGGTGGCTCATATAACTTGCTGGCTAAGTGTCTGTTATCCCCCTGTCTTCTCTGCAGCACAAATGTATTTGAAACTTTCCTTGGCTGCAAATAACCTCAGGAGTTGTCTGCTAAGAAAAGAGAGTTTCTCCTCAGCCTGTGGTGAAAGCTACTGGTAAAACAGCTGCCCTGCCAGAGTGTGCTGCACTCTAACCCCAGGTGTTAGTCACTGGAGCAGAGGGAGGGGTGATGTGTCAGGTGTTTGACTCCATGCCTTCTCCTTCCAAAGCTTGGAGTTTGGCCTGTGTGCAACCTGGAAGCAGTAATTAGGAAGAGGTTTCCTTATCTCTTGTCTCTAGGAGCTGTTTCACTTCAAGTTTCCTTTCCTTCTGCCTCAGGTCACTGCCTGTCACTGGCTTTTGCTGGACAAGGCACTTCATCCAAGCAGGCCCCCTCCTTCCCCTGCCTCTCCAAGTGGAAGTTGTCTTGTTAAGGCCTCTTAACAAAATGAATCAGATCTGTGCCTGACCTCCTGGGTCACTGCAGGAGCAGTAGTTTGGGGAGTTGGGGTTGCTGTTCCAGCCTGGCTGCTGAAGCACAGCAACACAGCCCATTTTCCTCTCATCACGGAGCTACAAGACAGATGGATGAAGCTGTTCATGACACCTGCTCCAGGTGTATGACAAACCCCAGCTCTGCAGTCTTACAACATCTTAAGTGAGAGTAATTCCTGTGTACGGTGTAAAAAGAGGAAATGCAGACAGGTGCCCAACTTGTAGGTTCTCAAGCACTAAGCAGTATTCAAATAGAAAGTTTCTTATGCTGCTGCAATCAGTCACATTGAGAAATTGTTCACAGCCTTAATATGCGTTCTGAAAAACAACCAAACCAGAAACCAAAACCACAAAAAAGATCAACTCCAAAGCCTAAATTCTAGGAATCGAGTAAAATATACAGTATATTCTGATTATTTTATTAACACAAAACCCCGTGAGAGGTAAAGAGCAGCAAGTGCCCTTATAATTTTCCTGGTCTCTTTGGGAGCAGTGTCTCGGGGCTGATGCCCCCGGGGCTGCAGCTGCTGTTGCTGCTGTCGGTGCTACCGGGGGCACCAGGCACGGGAGGCTTGGGTGGCGGGGTGACCAGCCTGCACTCATGGCTTCCCCTCCAGCCCCTTTCCAACCCCGTGGGGACGAACCTCCTCGTATCCCCCATCCCCGCCGTGTCCCCCATCTTTCCCTGTCCCCCGTCTCTCCCTGTCCCCGTCTCTCCGTGTCCCCATCTCTCCCTGTCCCCGTCTCTCCGTGTCCCCATCTCTCCCTGTCCCCGTCTCTCCCTGTCCCCGTCTCTCCGTGTCCCCGTCTCTCCCTGTCCCCGTCTGTCCCTGTCCCCGTCTCTCCCTGTCCCCCGTCTCTCCGTGTCCCCGTCTCTCCGTGTCCCCGTCTCTCCGTGTCCCCGTCTCTCCCTGTCCCCCGTCTCTCCCTGTCCCCCGTCTCTCCGTGTCCCCGTCTCTCCGTGTCCCCGTCTCTCCGTGTCCCCATCTCTCCCTGTCCCCGTCTCTCCCTGTCCCCGTCTCTCCCTGTCCCCATCTCTCCCTGTCCCCCGTCTCTCCGTGTCCCCATCTTTCCCTGTCCCCGTCTCTCCCTGTCCCCATCTTTCCCTGTCCCCCGTCTCTCCCTGTCCCCCGTCTCTCCGTGTCCCCATCTTTCCCTGTCCCCGTCTCTCCCTGTCCCCCGTCTCTCCCTGTCCCCGTCTCTCCCTGTCCCCGTCTCTCCCTGTCCCCGTCTCTCCCTGTCCCCATCTTTCCCTGTCCCCCGTCTCTCCCTGTCCCCCGTCTCTCCGTGTCCCCGTCTCTCCCTGTCCCCGTCTCTCCGTGTCCCCCGTCTCTCCCTGTCCCCGTCTCTCCCTGTCCCCCGTCTCTCCCTGTCCCCCGTCTCTCCGTGTCCCCGTCTCTCCGTGTCCCCGTCTCTCCCTGTCCCCGTCTCTCCCTGTCCCCGTCTCTCCCTGTCCCGCGCTCCCGGGGCGGGACCCGCGCGGAGCGGCGGCCGCGGCGCCCCCTTGCGGCGGGCGGTGGCAGCGGCGGCGCTAAGGCCCCGCGGCGGCGGCGGCGCTGCCGTGTTGACAGCGGCGGCCGCGCCGGGAGCTGCCCCGGGAAGCGGGTTGGCGGCGCCGGTTCTCCGCTCCCAGCTCCGCTATGGCCTTCATGGAGAAGCCGCCGGCCGGCAAGGTGCTGCTGGACGACACGGTGCCGCTGACAGCGCAGATCGAGGCGAGCCAGAGCCTGCACTCGCACACGGTGAGCGGGGCAGGCCGGGCCGCGGGGGCAGGCGGGAGCGGCCGGGGCGGGGGAGGGAATGGAGGGAGCCGGTACCGGGGGCGCCGGGGGGTGCTCGGGGTGCGCGGGGCCGGCCGGGGCACGGCGGGAGCGGGGCTGGGCGGGGGCCTGAGCCGAGCCCGCGGCAGCGGGGCCGGGGGTGGCGGGAGGCGGCGGCTGCGGCGGGGCACTGCGGGGTGCGCTGGGGGCGAGCGGGAGCGGGGCGGGAGGCAGCGCGGGTCCCAGCGCCCCGGAGCCCCGCGGGGGGGAGCGGCGGTGCCGCTGCTCGTTCGGCTCCTTTGGCCCCTCTCTGCCCGCGGGGCTCCCGGGGACAGCCGGCAGCACCCCCGGGAGGCACCGGGGGCTCTGCGGGGGCGGCCGCTGCGGGGTTCGGCTGCCCCGCGGCCGCTCCGAGCGGGCCTGTGCGTTCCTGTGATTCCTGCTGCCCCCGGGCTGGGCAGCCCGCGGAGCAGAGATGGGCTCTGCCCGCCGCGTTCCGGTGGCGGTGATGGAGTTACACGTGAACGGGCTGCATTCGCCTCCGGGTCCTGCCGTGGGGCCGAGCGGCGGCTGCGAACCGCAGGGACCCCGCAGCCCCAGCCCCGGTTCTCAGCTCGGGGAGCGGCGGCACTCAGCAGAACAAACCCTGCCGTGACTTGGGTGTCACGGATTAATTCTTTGGGATGCCTAGGACACATGCACAGTGCTTCCATAAGAACTGTCTTTGAGCATGCAGCAATAATGCAAATTCTACAATGTCCTGTTTGCAGTTATTTTCCAGTTTGGAAACCGGGTTTCATTATAGTATAACCAAGCAGTAGCGTGAATCAGAGGACTGTAATGAGCTGAGAGCAGGGATGCTGGAGAGGAGGCCAGAGGTAGCTCAGCAGCAGGTACTCCATTTGGAAGCTTGCTTTGAATGGAGAGAGGGTTTCCTTATGTCCCTTACCCACCTCTGATGCCTGCATTGTGGATTGCTTCCTGGTTCCCTGCATCTGTTGCGTACCCTTAACCTGAACAACAATAACTGCAGGTTCACCATGGGGTATACACTAATTTACAGACTGTCTTATTACATACTCTTCATATAAATAATTCACACTAAGAAGTGGCTTATTTTTTGTCTGAGGAACTCACATTTCTTGACATTCCAGTCTTTCTCTGAACAGAAGTTACCTATGAGAAATTGTCTAGGAGGTCTTGTGAATCCAACAGGCTGTGGCTCTCAATTGGTGCACCTCCTCTTCTTATACGTAAGACTAAAGAGGTTTATTTCCTGGCAAGTGTGATGCTTTTTACCTGATTCAATAGCTGAAGGATGGGTGTGCCAAGTCCTGTGAGAAGTTGTGTAACTCCTAATACTCCCCAGCAGACCAGATTATGTTTCGTTAGTAGCTTGTTTCCTTATTATGCTTTTTCCTTAGTGCAAATGACAATAGCGTTTTGTGTTCTTTCCTTTGGTTTGCATGATTCTGGTTGGAAAAGTCACAAGATTCTTTTAGAATGATCACTTGGAAGAACTTTTGCAATCCAGACTCTCCTTGTGTCATCTTGTGTGAGGGAGTGCGATAGCCCTGTCTTTCATCTCTGTGTTCTGTTACTAACAGTTGTGCAGGAAAATTCTCTGCTGTTTTCTTCTGATCTTTTCTTAATAACAGAATGCTGGAGCACCGTGCCTTTTGAGTTAGAATCTGTCTCTAAGATACATCTATTAGTAATTGTTTGTTTTACTGCAGAAGCCCTGTTGATAGCTGAAAGATGGCTTGAAGTGTGTGTAGCACAGATGGTTTATACAGAGCCAGTGTGGGATAACAAAATACAGGAAGCCATTAGCAGAGACTTGGTTTCTTATTTGATGTAAGTGGACTATTCTGTCATTTCAGATACTTCATCTTATGTCCCTGGTGCGTGAATAGCTTGTTTATTGGTGGGTGATGCTGTCCCTGACTTGAACTTTCCTGATTCAAAATAAGCTGCAGAAATAAATCCTTGTCTCTCAAGAAGTGTGTAAATTAAGCCCTTCTAAGAAATAAGGATTGAAGTGTTTGTGTGGGGCCTCAAAACTGTATTTTACTTTGTTAAATTATAGCTAGAAGAAAATAGATTGTCATTAAATGAATGCTTTTCAGTTTTGTTCTTCATTCCACGTAAAGTGGTATCTTCAAAAGATGTAGATCTGTAAAATCCTTTATCCCAAACTAATGTTTGGAGAACTAGGCCTGTTCAAAGGCAAAGGCAGCCATGAAATTTTTTTTATTCTTTTGTCAGCATTATATATTAAGATTTTTAAATGTCGATTAGTGTTGAAAGAGTTGTTTTAAACTTGGGTTTGTATTTTTTTCCTGTAGATCATAGCTTCTAAAAGCACTCATATGAAGATGGCTTAGTCTGAGTTTAGGTGCAACTTTAACATGGCAACTGAACTACTAATTATGTAAACCTTCTGTTGGTGCTGAAAATAGCCAGTCTTCTGAAAAAACAGCTAAGGAAAAGGTGAAGAATTTCAGGAAAAGCTCTGTAGACATGGTGAAATACCACACAGAAGACCAAAGCTTGTGTCTAATGAATAGTTTGCTTGTGTATTGTTCTAAGCAGTTTCTGTTAATTTAAATTTAGTACAACAGACTGGGTAAGTGTAAACTTCATAGCATTGAGTCAAGGGCTGTACTTGGCAGAGGCTGAGTTTCTGTTTCCTGAGGCTGAAGGTGAAACTAAAAGAAACAAAACTGAAAACAAAACCCGAGACCACTATGTTCTTACCTGAATTCTCCAGAAACCTCAGGAGGGGTTAAGCTACTATTGAAAATGGACTTTTGAGGATTTGCACTTTTTGCTTAGTAAGAGTACGTCAATCCCCCCCATAAATGGGTTTTTAGATTGTTAGGGAGCCAACTTCCACATTATCTGATAGGCTCACAGGCTCAGCCTGCTCGTTCAAGTCAGAGAACTCAGGAGTTCTTACTGGACTTAGAACATCTGAGCTGGAACATAATCTCCATGGTTTTGCATTGCAACAAAGAAATTGTTCACTGACGTTTTCTTTCTGTGTATTTATTTCCAATCATAATTGGAAGAGGAAAATGATCCCTTTCTATGTTTGCAGAAGTTGTTTCCCCGGTTAAGTGTGTTACAAACAGTCTGAGTTTTGTTGGAACGTGCACTTAAATACAATTAATTCTATAGCATGGTGTTTACGGAGTCCTTTTCATTTTGAAAGCCAAAAAAATAAATACACATTGCAGGTGCCTTCCAGTGGCACCTCACCTAATGGATTTGAAATTACACGAGCAAGCCCAGTCAGTTTCATTTTGTCTCTTTCTTTATGCTTCAGCCACCAGCAGTGCATCAGCGAGAGTAACTGTGTAACCCCAGGGGTGTGTTGGGCACCTTTCCACAGCCGTGAGTCAGTCCCTTTGCAGGTCTGGGTAGCAACCCTTCCCTTCTGCAGAAAATGAAGTTTTGTTGCATTCCTTGACTTCAGTAGGAGCAGGATTACATCCAATATACTAAGCCATTTGCAAGTGTCTCATCTTGATGCCAAATGTTGTGTTCTGACAACAGAGGCAATTTCAGCACTAAAGCTTTAATAAATTTTGGCTGTTAAACTTGCCTCATATTGCAATATTTCATCTGTGTGTTCACCATTTAATAGTGGTTTCTTTCTAAGCCTTAAAATAGGATGCTATTTTCTTCCATGAAAATCTGACATTTTCCTTATTAAGAACTGTACCTGCAAGTCTGTTCAGCAGGAAAACTACTGGTGAGTTGTACATGTTCTTCTGAACATTTCTCAGTTCTTTTCTGAAGTAATTTTCCTTTTTCATGTGTTTCATATTTTGAAATTGAAGTAGTGAAACAGCCAGCTTTGATACAGTACATTGTTGTCTTAAAGGCATTTGGAAATGAACAGCTGAAATAAATCCCTCTCCTAACAATCTTTCAGGGTTTTTAGTTTTCTTTAAGCAATGATGAATGTTGGCACTCATGGCTGTTAGATTAGAAAAACATTGAAAAAGCATTTATATTTTTCCTTTATTGTTCCAAATGGAAAAATGGAGCCACATATTTCTAGGACTGTAGGGTTTAGTTTAAAAGCTTGTAAAAGATTTTGCACATCTGCTCTACAAGGAATTCAGTCTTTTCAAGGCTTTATTCACTTTGGACAAAAACAAACATGAAGTTACTTATAGACATGGCATTACACAGGGAACTGTCTTAGTTCACTTGTTTGAGGTCTCAGAAATGCAGTTCCTCCCCTGGATTTAGTCAGTAAACTCGATTACCTCCCACCTCTTCTCCAGTCTGAGCTTACAAAAGATAGTTCTTCCATCACACTTAATTTTAAATATTCCAAACATACAGTTTCCACTGCTGATTTTACTAAATTAGTATTGCATTTGTAGGTCCTGTCAACATTGTAGTCAAAATATTAGTTTCCATATTGTACTTTAGTAAACCCTAATTAGAATATTTTTGTTGGCTACTGAGTATTTCCTGAAAAACAGTGAGTAATGTGCATTTCTGGTGCAGGTCACAGTGATGCAGAGCACTGAAAATCTGTGATTTCTCATCTCTCTCCAAAGCTTTTCATGTTCACTAAGTTTCATTCCATGTAGATGTGTGTCCTATTTTTTCCCTGCAGTTGTCCTAGTTCATAGCTTTCACTTCTTGAATGGCTGACTCATTACTACAGAGGGATACGGAGTGTGAATGGTGCAGCAGACACACACACACCTGAATTGTTTAAAAGTGGGGAAGCACCAACCACTGCTGCTGCTCCTACCTCAGATGGGCTCAATGGCACTTGGGCAATAGCAAATAAATGCTGGGCCCTGTAACAGAGAGGCCTCTGAGGCTGAGCAGCTCTCCTGATGTTGTTGCTGCTTTTCACATGGGAGATTTTCTAAATAAACATTTAAAAGAGCTTCTTACTAGAAATTGTTCCAATCCAGCCTACTTAAGCAGGGATTGTATTCATGCTTAATTAGGCTTTCCTCTCTTTAATGCTTATAAAATAAAGCCCTTTCAAACTTTTAGTTGATGTGACCTGAAGGTGACCTGGATCTTTATAATGGTTGGCTTTTCAAGCCTGTTGGATTAAACAGATGTAAAGCAGAAATCTGTGGAAAAAGAGACTGACTATCCTGAGCTGGAAATTTAGACTATTTGCTTGGGGAAACAGAATGTATTTCCCAATATTGTTGAGACTCTACATTTTATTATAAGAATCTCTTAACTCACCACTTTTTTATTCCTATTTTGTCTCTGCAAAAGCCTTCTTTCCTGTTTGCTTCCTGTTTCAAAAACCAGGAATGGTGATAAAGAGCAATTGTTAAACATTTGAAGTGCTTTGCTTTGCAATTTTCACCCAGGAATGTTAACAAAATTTTGCTGAGTAGCTCTGAGTTGCTGTTGATAGTGTTTAAATAAGTGCTGGAACACTAGGGACTAATCTTGATGAATTTTGGGGAGAAAAAAACCCAAAAAACCAAGCCACCTAAATCTTGGCTCTGCCTGAAAATGGGTAAGTTCAGGACAACATTAATCCCACGCAGTGAGTGTGAAACTGTTATCAGCAAAGGGTTGGAGAAATGCAGTGTGGTTGTCACTGATCCATGTGGTTATTTGGAAAATATTCCTTTCAGAAACTCTATCCAGAGCTCTGTAGTACTAGGAAGAAGATTTTAGGAAATGACAGTGTGCAACTGGGGTCACACATCTTTCCCTGCTCCCAACCTCCTCCTCCCAGCACCCATTTCAGCTGTTTATGACTAATTGGAGCAGCCAGGAAATGATCCCATAGGTAAAACTACTTTGCTTGGCATCTTTTAAGATGTATTTTGAGCTGTAGGAATTTCAAGGTTGTGTCATGAAGTGGTTTGGCAGTACTGACAGGAAGAACAGTGGATCTACAAACCTTACCTGTGTGGAGGGAGCCAGGGAAGGTGTTTTGGAATGGTTTTGTGGAGGTGTGGTTTGTGTTTTAGGAGTGGTTTTGTGGAGGTGTGGTTTGTGTTTTAGGAGTGGTTCTGTGGAGGTGTGGTTTGTGTTTTGGGAATGGTTCTGTGGAGGTGTGGTTTGTGTTTTGGGAATGGTTCTGTGGAGGTGTGGTTTGTGTTTTAGGAGCGGTTTTGTGGAGGTGTGGTTTGTGTTTTAGGAGGTTTTGTGGAGGTGTGGTTTGTGTTTTAGGAGTGGTTTTGTGGCCTGTCCTGTTGGAGGCTCCTGCTGACGGTGACCTTGCTGCCCATGGGCAAACAGAGCAGCAGGTCATCTCTCTGCTGCAAGCTGAGACCTTTCTTTCCCAACCAGCAGCTGTTAGGGCTCCTTTGAAGTTATTTGGTAAACTGAGTCATAGGAAAAATTCTGAGCTATTCATGTAGGAGTGAAAGATGCCATGGGAATTTCTACATGAGTGTAGCTAACATAGACTCCCTGAGCCTGGTTGCTGATGCATGCCTAAAATTGTTTGCAGGAGTGAACTCTGGTAATTACTAGCTTTTTCTTTTTTCCACCCTGTTTTCCTACATTTGATGATGCTGCTAAACAGAAATGATCCTGAGTGTGCCTCTGTTTTCCTTATGCTTTCATTTATTTCCTATGGGCACAGTCTCAGTCCCACTATCAGGTTGTCTCAGAAGAAGATTGTTGTAATTCAGTTTTTTTTTCCGAACTAAACCAGAATTTGGCAGAGAAATAAAGGCTTTTGTGCATTTTGAAGAGTTGGAAGCTCTTCTCTCGTCCTATGGGAAGCATATATCAGTGGTGCTAATTATAATCCCAGGACAAGCTTGTTGCCACACGAAGGCAATAGGAAGTGTCAGCTGCTCACTGGAACTCAGCATCCTGTGTTCTGCTGATTCTGTGTTCCCATGGCAGATACTGGGAATGGGATTATATTTCTTATCCTGGCCTTTCTACTATTGCTGTTCTTTGACTTTCAATCTCATTACCAGCTTTGGGGGAAAAGGCCCTATACCAACTCAGAAGACCATTTAGGCATTTTCCTTAGTTGTATTGACAGGGTAGTGCTGAGTTGGACAATAATTCATTATGGTCAGTGCTGATGGAGAGCCTGTGGTGGGGACTTGGCTCTTCCTTACAGACAGAACTAATGGCCACACCTGGAGAGTGTTTGCTCTTCTCTTTCCACTTGCAAACCCTGTGACATAAAAAAGAAACTTCATTGGTGCATTAGACCACAAAAGCAGATATGGATGGGATAGGAAAATGCTCAAGTAAGTGTGGGGAAAAATAGTTGTGGCCCAAATATATATATGTATATGTATATATATTTTAATATAATCTTACTGTGAGAAGATCTGTGTCCCAAGTTGTTTATCACGGGGGTCTCCAGAAGAGCTGTGTTGACCAGAGTGGTTGTGTGCAATAAGATGCTTTGATGGTTGTTTAATGAATTTGTGTTCTGCCTCTCTTGGTGCTCAATAGAAAATGACAATCACTGGATAAAGAGCAAGTGCTACAAGGGATTGAGCAATAACTCATCTGCTTCCAAAATCCTAGAAAAGATGAATGACTGCACATGGTGAATCATCACTGGTGTGGTTTTTCAGAGGAACAGCCAATGTTCCTTTGAGACTTGATGAATAAGCAGTTGCTGCAATTTTTTGTCTGTATGTGAAGTAGCCTCTTCCCAAAATGAAGCAATGGCCACAAAACTTGAAAAACCAAGTCACTGGTGAATATGAGTTTCCAGGCGTCCCATTAATTGATTTCTGTCACACAGTTTCCAAAGATAACTACACTGATTAAATGTTATCAGCTCTGTGGATTTATGTTACAAATTATGAGGATTTGGGTTCTTGTTTTGCAGGAAGATACCATAATTATGATTTCAAATGGGTAAGAGGAAAGAATATGGAGGGACCATGTCAGGCTGACTTTCTGAAAATAGACACTTCAGTTCTAATTTAACAGTTATGTGTCTTGGTTTGTGGCATCTTCAATTTGCTGTCTTTTTCTGTAACTAAGTTAAATTAAACCACTTGAGTATGCAAGCTCCTGGAGCTCTCCTTGTCTCCTATGCTGGGAAAGCAAAGCAGAGCCACTGTTAGGGATGCTCTGAGCAAACCCAGCTCTGACATTCCCCAAGATGCTGGATCTGAATTTTCTGCATTTGAATGTTAGTTGTCTAATTTGAAGAAGTGCCTAATAACTTTCTTCAGCTCATTAGTTCTCATTTCTAATGATTTTTTCCTTTTATTAGGAATACATAATCCGTGTCCAGAGAGGAGTCTCAACAGAAAACAGCTGGCAGGTAATTTCTTAAGTTGTAGTTCATGTAACCAGGATTCTTTTTTTAGGAAAAGTTTGAAAATTGCCTATTCCTAGCTTTTAAAATTTGAGCTGGAAACAGAAATGTTGATTTGAAATTGAGAACATGAAGTGCTTGAATTCTTTTGGTCAAAACTAAGAGAAAAACAGTTTTGCTGCCAGTTACAGAAGGCAATGCTGTCTGCTGCTCTTCTGAATATTCCAGGAAAAATGCCTGTCATGTGTTTCTACTGTGTGTTGGTACAACCATAGTTTTAAAATCTGAAATTCCAGTTTGCCTTTCTCAGTGCTAAAATCACAGCTCTGCTTATACAAGACCAAGAAGTAGTAATGAAGATGAGTGTGAAAAGTTTTTCCATCTAATATGGCAAAAATGCCTTTTTTGCAGACAACTTTGCTCACAAGTACTGTTTTAAGATAATTTTTAGAAATGCATTTTCTGTCTGATCAAGTTGTGATTAAAGACTCGTTTTTGCTCTCTGGCAATGTGTCATAAATCTAGCAGTTAGGCATTTGTACAAAAATTGCAAAAGAAGATGATTGTAAATGGGAATTATTTTTCTCTGATGGGATTTTGAGGAGTAAAATTCTAATGGAAAAAGTAATTTGTTTCCTGAACTTTGTATTTTATTTTACAGATTGTGAGGCGATATAGTGACTTTGACTTGTTGAATAATAGCCTGCAGGTAATTTTCACTCTTCATATATGAATAAAAAATGTCATTAGAAGAATATATTCAGAATTGTGATATTTTTATATATTGTGGTGAAGAAATAAAAGAATTTGCCTAACTGTAAAGAGAAACTGTGACTTCAAATGTAACATGAATGTGTACTTATTCACCCTTAAGTTTTCTCTTGTAAAATTTGAATATTAACATCCACAGGATCAATTTATATAGAAATGGAGGGAATTGGCAGATACTGAATCTTTCCCTTCAGTCCTGTGACTTGTTCCGGTTTTATGTGTTTTCATTTGTTCCTCCTTTGATTTGGAGAAAGCCAAGGCACATACCAACCTTATAAATTCAGCATTGAAGTGCTATGTGTCCCATTATTTATATTCCTCTAAAAGCACTACCAGATGCTGCTTCTCATGTGATGGTTTTCTGTGTCACTGTTCCTTGGTCAGACACTGGACTTACTGTGTGTTTTCCTCTGCTTTTTAGGACAATTCTTTCTTTTTAGTTTGTGTGGGAAAAAGCAGAAGTGTGAGTGTGTTTGGGAACAGGGGGGAAGCAGCAGTGATTAACATCTACAGGGGACAAACTCTTTACTTGAGATTTCCATACTGGGCAAACAGGATAAAAAGTGAATGATATGATTTGAGGATAGATTTTTGTGACTTTAAAATTTTTCCCTTGTTAAGTATTTCATGAATTCAAGGGCTTAATACTGCTCCCACTTCCTCCCTCCTCCCCAAATCAAATCAACTATCTGCTTGATGAACCTCAGTGAGCAAAACCCTGCAAGGGAGTTGATTTGTGTTCTCTGAGAGCCCACTGTGACTGCTGCCTCTGCTGCAGGTGGATTGGGGCAAATCAGTCATAATTCAACAGATGCATCCTGGCTGCCTTGTGGAATTATTCCTATTATTGCCTTGTGGAATTATTCTGTTAAATGTGCAGTAGCACGTAGGAACTTTTATCATGACCTAGAAACCTCCTCTGTGATGTGCTGAATAAATGCAATACAGAGGTGTCTCCTGCACCAGAGACATCCAAGATCTAAAATTAGACAAACACCCATGGGAACACAAGGAGTTGGGTTGGTACTGGTCATCAGAGTACCTTGGGGTCATTGTGATCCAACCATAGCTTTGATAGAAATCACAGACAAAAAATTTTGTGAAAGGTTTAAAAAGAAGGAAGAGTTCATTTTGCAGCCTCCTATAACAAGCTGCTTTTAACCATGGGGGAACAGAATGTGTTAAGGCAGGAAAAGGATTTGTTGCCTTCTCATTTACCTTTCAAATGAGGCAGCTTTAGTAGGGGAGGCAATGGACTTCTAAGACTTAAAATCCAGAAATGACACGTTCTGCAAAGTTAGGCCTATGTGGAAAATCTATTAAGTGAAGGTAAATAGGTTATGTGTGATGGAGTTTAGAAAGGGAAAGCCTTGTTATCTGAAATAGAGGTGAATGGTAAAAGTGGAGGGTCCAGGAAATTATCTGAGAGCAACTTTGCAGAGTGGGACAAAGGGGAAATTTGAAACAAGAGAAACTAAGATCCAGGACAAAAACATCAGCTGCTTGGATGACTGGAAAACATTAAAAAGAATTATCAAAATGTTCCTCTAATGGGAGGGTATGAGAGGGTAGTTAAATTAGCAGGCCATGTGCTTTAGCAGTTGGTCTCCTCCAGTGGCTCTTTTCTCTCACTGTTTCAGAGTTTTTTACAAATTATTCTTTGTGATGGTGGAGCTGAACTTTCCTCATCCATTAAGACAACACAACACTTCTCAGATGTTTCCATCCAAAACTCTAAACAACAATATTCCATCACAGTATTCAGGTCCCGTGACATGTTTCAAAACTCTTTAAGCTCTCATCTTGTGAATATTGAAATTAGAGTAAACAAACAAAACTCCAAACAAATAAGAAGATACCAAACCCTAATCTTTTTCCTTCAAAGCTAAAGATCTGCTGGAAGAACTGATGGAACTTTTTTTGGGTGTAAAGAAGTTCTCCAAGTTCTTGTGGCATACTTGACTAATCTCTCTGTTTGTATGGATGTGTTTGAGCACAGCTGCAGTTGAGTTGGGATGGAAATTTCCTGTTCTTAATCTAGAACTACCTATAGTAAGAATTGATAATTTAAAAATTGTCTAGGTTAGGGAATGCTGTCCTGCCAAACAGCTTGGAAAAAAATGAAATATAGATAGGTAACTGATTTGTATCAGAAAATTTCAAGAAAGGTTCCCTGAACTCTCAGTTGTACCAGATTGAAAAGCTTCTCCCAGTCAGTTCTGCATTTCTTCCTCTTGACTTAGTTGACAGAGATCAGTGGAGATCATTCTTCTGTTTTGTCAAGCGAAGTGCTGGTACTGGAAGTACTGGAATTCACAGCAAGATATCTGGCTTTTGTGAAGCATTTTATTGCAGCTTTTGAACAGACATTCCTGAGCAGGCTGTGGTTTGAAGATAAGAATGTTAATTCCCAGGTTCTTCCCATCCTGGCTCCAGTGGTGAGCTGAGGAGTGGTGTCTGAAAGCATGTGAGGTCTTTGCAAGGTCAGGCCCTCAGTGAGGTTCTCCTCTGTGCTGGAGTGCTCCTGCTGTGCTGTGCTGTGTGTTTTGGCAGATAGCTGCAAAAACCTGGGCCTGAATGTTACTTTCTGTTGAAAAATAGTAGAAGTCTGATTTATAAATTTTAAAACAAATTATAGTGGTTGGAAAACATGTGAATTAGAGTCAGTTTCTCTCTGATGGTAGCTAGCTGTCAGGTCTAGGTAAAGGTGATGATTTGACATGCGTTTTAAGTTAATAATTCTAGAGAAGGACTCAGTTCTTGTTTAGAAACTCAGTTTTTAATTGAAATGAGTGATCTGCCAGAAGAGAGTTCTGTTTGCCTCTGCTGCTAAAACTAATTTGGTGGATTACTGGCTGTAAGTGATGTGTGGTTGCTTTTAGTTTTTTCCTGGTTTTTATTAATAGTTTCTGTAATTCAGACATAGTTGTAGTTCTTTTCCAGTCCATAATTTGAAGTCAGGAAACGAGAAGTAGGAGAAGTGCTAAAGTTATCAGAGGACAACTCCTGTGTTCAAATGAAGGAGGTGGAAAGGAAGGGGAATGCTCCTTCTGCCCCAGTTTGTTGAGCTAATCTGTTACTTTTTCCACTAGTTAAAATGAAAGTTGTTCAAACACCAGAAGTCCCAGTCTTCTCCCTGGTGAACTGTTTGCTTTAGAAATGAGGTTATTGCATCTGGTGTAATTGATTCCCGCAACACTCAATGCTTAAAGATAACTCCCAGGGAGATTCAGCTTACCCAAGGCAGGTGCTTTGATCTGCAGGACAACGATGTGTTAACAGCACAGAAAATGTATTCTGGCAATTCACATGACGTAATTGAATCTAAACACTGAAGATCATCTCTTTGATCTGAGTTACACAAGACTTTGAATTTTTTTCTTTGTCCTATTTTGAAGGATTTCTCTGATTTTTTCCCTTAAGTTTTGGATCTTTTGTGTCAGTATAATACAATTAGTGTACATCCCCTGGTAGATTGCAGCTATTTCTGGGTTGAAGGATGTATAGATGTTTAAAAAATGTACAGGAACAAATTCAGAAGATAAAATGGAAATCTGCACTGTATTTGAAATTACATATTTAAAATACTAATAGATACATAGAGGCAGATGAAAGTTACTAATCTGCACTTGATTAAATAAGAAAGCATAAATCTAACCCAGAAAAGATGATCAGGTGTGAATTGCTTTTGTGCTCTGCTAGAAGTACATCATGGAAAAAACCTGGCTGAAAATTGTAGCTATTTAATATCTGAAAGTTTTGGGTAGTGATCTTAAATGTATGACTCACTAGCAAAAATTTGTCTCCTTGTGTTTTCAGTATTGTTCCATTTACTAATCTCTTCACAGTGGGATGTGAGCTGTCATCTGACTCTGATAACAGTGCTTAGGAAAAATAGAAAAGCTTGTACATACACAGTACAAAGAGAGTTATCCAGTAGTTAGCTTGCTGCTGAGAAACTTTTGCTTTCTGGATTGCTAGTTTTATATCCTTTATTTTGAAAGCAAGGTTAGTAATTTTTCCTCTCTTTTTAAGATCTCAACTCTAAGTCTACCTCTTCCTCCAAAAAAGTTGATTGGAAATATGGAGCGTGAGTTCATAGCTGAAAGACAGAAGGGCCTCCAGGCCTACCTGGATGTAATTACCACCCATCACATACTGTCCAACTGTGAACTGGTAAAGAAATTCTTGGACCCAAACAGCTATTCTGTAAATTACACTGGTAAGTACAAAATAAAAATCTGTGCTTCACTTTGACTTCAGTGTGTGCTGTGTATCTTCTGTGAGGATCTGCACTGAAGCATGGGGGGAGCAATCTTCAAAATTATCCTACTGTGCATGTGGTTATTTATGATAAGGCTTCTCCAGCTCTGTGCATGGATCCTGCTGGGATTGTCAAATATAAATATTTGAGTTATTTCACAGAGGAGTGAAGAGGGTCAAGATCTGTATAAGCAGAACTTGGAGGAGGGGGTTGGTGAGAGTGACATCTAACTTTTCATAATTCATAATAAATGAAAAGAGATGCTTTTGGGAGATAATTCTTCTGTCAGAGTGTAAGGTGGAGACAAGTTTGTTAGCTTAGTGTTCTGTTAAAACTGCCCATTTTCTGAATACTGAATCTTTCAAGAATTGTGGTTATCTTGTCCAGCTCCTGCCCTTGGTTTGAGTATGAGCTAATTTAGAACTAATTGTTTGAGCACTTTTTCAAGGCTAGACTAAGCCAGATACCCTCTTCTCACAGATACTGGAAAGTCACTGCATTCCTTAAAATGATGTCCCAGTGATCAGTTTCTTCATTACTAACTGTTTCTTCCTTGATTTTGTCTTACTTCAGCTTCAGCCATTGGATATCAATAAATATTTGTCTTATAGACTGACAAAACTTCCTCTTAGTGATGAAACCCACTCCACAAATTTAGTTCATAGGCAAACCAACTCTTTGCAAAATGCAAAGCTTGTTTTCTTAGAAGCAGTGCCTACTGAAGCAGGAACTCACTGCTTCCTTTTCACTTGTCTATTTTCTCTCTCTTTATGTAACATTCTTGTGTCTTCAGCTTCAAAGTGCAAAGAACATTTCCCAATATGATAAGCTGTGCAGGAGTTGTAAATTATTAGTGACTCTTTAAGGATGCAGTTTGTCTGGCTAATGCTGAGCAAGCAGTTTAAATTCTCAAGGAGGCGTTGTGATTTCTGTGTTAAGTTTGAGCACTTTCATCAAGATTGTTTTTCCTGCAAGTTGCTGGGAAGCTGGTGACACACATCATTGCCTATGGTCTTTAGAGACACCATCAGTTTGTCATTTCTTAAATACTGGAGCAGAGAGATTATATTTATTACACTTTTTTTTCTAGCATATTTCTAAAGGAAGAAGATACAATGCAGAGAGATCATCACATCCTTACCTTTTTGCTGTGTTTCTATGCCATGATTCCCTTGGCACGATTCCCTTTCTCCCCCCCACTTCTCATTGAGATTTCCCCTCAAGTCACTTCATGAATAAACCAGTTGTGTTCCCAGCTGTGGGAGAATTCACCAACCAGATGGGTGTCCTCCCCCTTGGCCCCCAAAATGTATGGAGACTCATGATAGCTGGCCAAATACCTCTGCCTGCACAGAAAAGGGCACAATAACCTTCAGTGAAACACGACTAATGAGTTTACATAAACTATGCTTAGCAACATAGATGGATGTCAAAGAGATAAAAGCACTTTTACAGATGCAGCAGGAACATTTGATGTTCTAATGTTGTGTACACCTAGTGTGGGAAATCTGAGCTGTGATTTAGACTTGGAAATGTAGATCCAGTACAGACAGAATGGTGATTGGGAAGCCAAGTTTTCCAAGCAGTGCTTTTTCTGTTTTCTCTGGATTTGAGTTATCAGGTTAAAAATGCAAATGCCCTCTGTGTTTTTATCTGATTTCCTTTTGAATTGATTTTGCTGACTTTTAGTCTAAATTCCTGAAGGCTTCCTTCTGGCATTGGACCTTACCTCATAGATGGATAATTACATTACATAGTGTGTTAAAAGCATTAAATTTTTTTCTTCTTTTTCTCCCTCTCTGTCTCCTGTTTTTCTTTCCAGAAATTGCCTTACAGCATGTTTCAATGTTCTTCCGATCAGAGCCAAAGTGGGAAGTAGTTGAACCATTAAAAGATATAGGTAAGAAGGGATGTGTGCATGAAAACCTCTCTGATTGTTTCCCCAACTATGAAAGGTTCCAATGCTGTCTTTGCTTACAGACCTTGTCCTGCCTGTAAGCTGTGTGATATTTAGCTGTGTTTAATTAAAGCCCCTGCTGATTTTTTTCTTTACCTTTTTTTGTAGGTTGGCGAATACGTAAGAAATATTTCCTAATGAAAATTAAGAATCAACCAAAGGAACGGCTAGTGTTAAGCTGGGTATCTATGCTTTAATTTCATTCTTTAGTCTTTCTCAATTTCACTCAAAGTTTGATTTTGGCTATCATTTGTGCGTGATGGGGAGAGAGATTGAAGAGCTCAGGCTTTGAGGGAGCCCTTAGGTAGATGTGTGGTGTGGAATTTCCTGTATTTCTTTCCTCTGGTGGCAAATCCAGTTTGGAAGTTTCTGTGCCTGGTCACTTGTTCCCAAACCTGCACCTCAGGATTCTTTACTTGTCATGATGTGGCTGTTGGTCATAATATAAAAGTTCTCACTAAAAATAATGAGATGGACCTTTTTAAAGTCATGGGTTTTCCTACTCAGTTCCACTGACAAACTAATAAGTGAGGGGGGCATGAATTGCTCCCTTAATGAGAGCTGCTCTTGCTCCTGTGCTGAATGTGTTGCCCTGTTGGTTCTGTGAGCACAGCTGTTTGTGACACTTCACTGGAGCATGGAGGTCACCAAAGCCTGGAGGCTCTAGTGGGAGGAGGGAAGTTTTTCTTGCTGCAGAGGAAGGAGGTGCCTTATCAGTTCCTAATGTACACAGTCCCCCAGTTTAGGGTTGGCAAAGTTCATTCAGTGGTAGTAATGCATGTCAGGTCTGTGGGAGGAAAGAGGCAGTAATACTTATTTATGGTCAGGATGTTTGTATGGCCTTACTCAGCCTCCTCAGGTTTCATTTTGTATGTGTAATTTTCTTGCTTGCTCTTCAAAATATGCCTTCAAACATGTGTCCTGATTTGCCAGGGTAGAACATTGATCACGTTTTCTGTATGGGATGCACCATGTATTATGATGCCATTCTTTTCCTGTTTACTTCCAGGCTGATCTTGGCCCTGATAAATACTTGTCTGACAGAGACTTACAGTATGCTGTGAAACTTCTTTCTTCCTGTTCGGTGAGTACTGAAGATTTTTAAGTTGTGCTAGCATGAAGGTGTGTGTCAAGGACTGATCTTGGAAAAGCACATGTAGCCTAGTTGGCATAGTTTGTAATTTTAGAGTTGCTTTCATTAAAGGTTTGCAAACCTTTTAATTACATTTCTCATATACTATGAGGTAACATGTTCTCAGCACAAGTAATAATCCTGCAGGATTATTACAGGAGATTCAGTGTTGTGGTTGATTTGATTTCTTTCTTCTTGTGCAGTACTGTGAGATCATGAGCTTTTATTTAATCTCCTCAACACCTTCAGGCTGTTAGGATAGTGCTGTTTAGGTGTAATTGCCAACCTGTGAGCTGGGATATTCTCAGGCAGCAGTGGATGAGGCAGTGGAACAAGTATCATTATTTTTTCAATTCTTTGGACTCAAGGCAGGAGCAGCTTAGTAGAGCTGCAATGGAGGGTGTACAATTTAAGCTCCTGTGAAATGCCACATTATAAATCCAGCAGACATCTCTGCCTGAAAAACTGGCATTTGACTACAAAAGGAGTCTCTGGAGTCTCTCTTTAAGGATGTTAAGCATGTGAAAGACTGGCTGAATTTTTTTTTTTTGTTTTTAATTTATATGTTAATTGAATAATGTCTTTGTGAAGTTTTCTTTGCATTTACTCCGGGTTAAGACTGAATAACTTGAGTTATTCCATGCCACTGACAGAATCCAATTTACTACTTTAAATATACAATTCAGACTGATCTTTTCTTGTGAATTGAACACAAATGATTTTAAAAAAATCCATCATCTAAAATTTACCTTCAGTTTCTTCTTTTGGTAGCATCCCTATATTTACAAAATCACTTTTGCCACTGCCAACGAATCTTCGGCGCTGGTTATTAGACCATTCAGTGAAAAAGGGACACTAAAGGACCTTATTTATAAGGTAACATCTTCCCCCTACCCCCAAGTCAAATGGCACAACTTATGCTGGAATGACCATACATGTTTTTTATAAAAGTGTTTGCCATCAATTGCTAAGCAAGCTAAGACAAGTAATAACTTTTTTGGGTGTGGTACTTGATTTGTGTGTTTCTTTTAAAGGCAAAGCCAAAAGACCCATTCCTGAAGAAGTATTGCAATCCTAAAAAAATTCAAGGTCTTGAACTTCAGCAAATAAAAACATATGGAAGGCAAATATTAGAGGTAATTTGTTCTTCTTTATTTACCAGCTTTATTGATTTATTATTTTGGAGGCCAACTGGTCTAACTACAGAAAATGGACAAATTTCTGAGTATGCAAGCTTTATATCAGCAGCAGACTTCAAGGCTAAATGTAAATTGAGATCTGCTCAGTTGAATTTAGATATATTTGTATGAGACCATTTATGACCCCCCCCAAAAAATGCAGTTGATATTCATGGAGCTTAAATGGGAGAGAAGTGATAATACAGTCTGTTCCTTGTGTAAAAAGGGAAAGAAGTAACTCATAGCCTGCAGAACATGTACAGTAAATTCATAGTTGTTAGTGTGTTTTTAATTATTTTTTTTACTCAAACCATCATATTCAGTAGAATTTTAAATTTTAGTTTCCAGATCTCTTTGGGAGGTGTCCATAAGCCGCTTTGAGGATCAGCATCAAATATTTGTTTTGTGAAAAGTGCTACCAGTGAAATGGGAAGGAATAGTCAGCCAAAGAGGATGTAGATAGAAGATCAAGTTGAGTGAGCATTCCAAATGGGGGCCTTATTTATTATGTATTTAGTATTGGAGCATTTAAGTTGATGATTTTACAATCTTGAGATCATCAGAGCATCTTGTGATAGTCTTCTCTATTCCATTTTTTTCAGGTATTAAAATTCCTCCATGAGAAAGGATTTCCTTATGGCCATCTTCACTCTGCCAATGTGATGCTGGATGGGGATACCTGCAAGTTACTGGATCTAGAAAATTCCTTGTTGGGACTCCCATCGTTTTATCGATCCTACTTTTCCCAGTTTCGGAAAATTAATGTAAGGCTCAGACAAGGAATTCATCTGACTCTTAATGCAAATCTTTGTTCTCAACCTTTGTTTGTGGAGAACTGACTAGAATGAAAAATCCTCTCTCAAGCCCCCTTTTTTTTAATCTGAGCTTTGCTCCATCAAATTGCTTTTCTGCTTCCCCCACATCCCTGTCTGGCTGCACAGCAGCTCTGTTTGCAGCACACTGGAGTGAGGCTGAGGCCAAAGGTGAGCAGGTAGAGGGGGAGTGCAGGTGAGTGTTTTTATGACAACAGTGCCAGCACAAATAGAGGTAAAGTGCAATTGTTTTAAGATCTCTTTTCACCCTGGTTTGTATTTCATAGGAATTTGCATATTGTCTACTACAGTTTCACTTCTGTGTCTGTACAGTGAGCACAGCTATTTACTTGTGCTTAGCTGGGAGCAGTAATCAGCCTTATCTTTGGTGGGGACTGTGAAAATTGATCAGATGCTTGCAGATTCTAGCTATCCAAATAGAAAAGGTTATTTTTATTTGTTTGAGGGGTGTCTGTTTGACTGCAGGCTCGCAAAGCAAAATATTTATCTAACTGCAAAAATATGAAAACAAATTTGCCCTGTTGCAGCAACATCATTCCCTGCCTTTAGGCTCTCATTGTAATAAATTCTGTGCAGCATCACAAGAGAGCTGCTTGCTGACCTTGCTAAACAAGTTCTACTGTGTTGTCAAAGAAATGATCACAAGTTCATGGTTAGTCCAAATCTGTTAGTGCCATCAAAGCCTCTTACAGTAAGAGGAACCTCTTCTGTTTAAACATGATTCAGAAATCTTGGAAATATGCTGTCTGGGAGCTCAGCATGAATGTACAGCTTGCACAAACCTAAGGAGGAGCAACAGAGACTCTCCTGGGTTTGTTTGGTATGCATTTTTTCCCATCTTTTTATATACTTCCCTGTAAAGTGACAGCTGGTTGTTTTATGAATCTCATTCTTTGCTGTTTGTCTTAGCTAGGAAAGTGTGCTTGGTTGGGACTTCTTGGGTGTGTAGATCTCAAAAGTGCTTTGTGAAGAGTTTACTGCTTCACACCTTTTTACAGAACATGGCTACACTGCTCTCCCATTTGTACCATCTTGTACAGAAAGGCAGCAGAGACTGCTGTAGCTTGTGGCATGAAGATTTCATCTGAGCTACAGTTATGCAGGGCAATGGTTGTGGTTAGGAGCTGCCTTACTGGTTCCTCTTTTCTGTCTTCACATGCAAGATCACTGGGTTAACCAGTTGTGAAAAACTAACGAGTTGTGGTTTTATTTTTTTGCTCTCCCACAGACTTTAGAGGGTGTTGATGTTCATTGCTTTGGACACTTACTGTATGAAATGACCTATGGAAGACCTCCAGACACCATTCCAGTGGAGAGCTTCCCCCCTGCTCCATCAGTGTTTGTTGGTTAGTATGCAGTGCAGAGCATCTCAGTCACAGCTGCCTGGATGCACTCCTAGATTTTACCTAAGCTGAAGGGCTGTGAAATAGCAGCCTGAGATCTTTGCACCCTGTGCCCAGAAAGAATTAGCAATTTGGTCAAATAGAAAATGTGTTCTTCATCAAATATATCTAGTGCATGAGTAAAACTTTTTTAGCTGAGTGACAAAGCAGTGTTTAGCAAGTAATGAGATGCCTGGGTTCCCTTGCCTCATGTCTAACATTCTTGAAAAGCTTCTATGTGTAATAGTAGTGCTATAATAAAAACCACATGCCACAGAGCTTCATCACTGCTTGCTTGATGCAATACTTAGGGGAACATCACAAGCAGTGCCAAACGTCCATTCTAAATCATTTGCTGTCCTGCTGTGCAAAAATGTGTTCATTCTTGTTCTTTCTTTGGCAGTGTCAGTGTTGGAGTCCATTCTGACTTGTGAAGCTCTGAAGAATGGGATGCCAACTGTCTCACGGCTCTTACAGATGCCGTAAGTCCTGCTCGACTTGTTTTATACTCACAGAAATGTTTTTAATTATTTCAGGAGGAAGAAACTTTCAGCTCTTGTTCCTCTTTAGAAAGGTTTGCTTCTTGTTCTGAGGGATGTGTCCCAGGTGAAGCTTGATATGTGTGTTTAACATTTCTTTGTCTCTTGGTGTGTTGGAGCTGTTACTTATGCACTTTATTCAGCATGGTTTGAATGAATCCAGCCATTAAAGTAATGCAAGCATGATTGAGATCATGTACAGATTGATTTAAATGATTTAGAATAAGGAGTCTTTTTGCATGTTGCCTTCAGGCCTACTTCAGAAGGTTCTGCTGTCAGTTCACTGAGGACTGGTGAAATATGTCTCTTGCTTTGCTCAGCAGTGACATTTAGAGCTGCTCTGGGTCTGAAATGTAGAATGGATTTCTGTCTGGTTTCTTGCAGGGCTGGCTTGGGGTTTCTCTGAAGCATAGACAGAATAAATTTCCTTACAGGCTGCCTTTGAGTTATGCAGTGCAGGGGGGCAAGGCCAGGATGCAGAAAGGGAGCACTGTCATTGTGCCACAGAGTGGGGACCACCCCTGCCTGCAGTGCCACCCTGCCTGCACTTAGGGCACAGCATTCCAGGGAAATTGCTGTCCCCATGCTGGGACATGGCACCAGCATGCTCAGCATGGAACCACAGTTCTGGTGGGAGGTTCTTTTGTTATTTCTCAGTGTGAGATGCTGCAGCTGGGGCAGATTGTCCATACCTAAATCTGGGTCTGCTCTCACAGCACAGATTGCAGTGCATTTGGAGCCTGCTCTGAGGTTCAGATTCCTTGGTTGGGAAGAGTCACTGCAGCCTTCAATTCCTTCTTCTCCTCCCCTCCTCTGCTTTTTATGGTGTGAGGTAGAGAGAACAATGCAAGCAGGGTAGAAATGCTGTAGGAAAATTCTGTGAATACAGAAATATTCAGGTGTTTAAAGATGTTGAATAAACAATCTATGCCCAGCTGCATTTGATATGGAAGATGTTATACTACATTCCCTTCATACCAATACTCTTTACAAAAGTCTTCTACATAGATATGCAATGCAGTTAATGTAATTTAAAGCAATTATTATAATTGAAATATATATTTATTATAACCATAAGAACGTGTAATCTAAAAGGGTCAGAAAGTCCTGTAAACAAGGATGAACTTTCATGGACTTTTGAGGTATTTTAAAATTTGCTTTATTTCTAAATTGTTCATTCTCCTGAATTAACTTGATTCTAGATGTGAATTCATTTTCTCTACCATAAGCCTGTGATAATTTTCCATAGTGAACAGCAACTCAGAAATATTTATTTTGGAGCCAGGATTGAGGTCTCTCTCTGACAGTTTTCTAGTATGTTCTCCAGGACAGAGTATCTTGAAATGGGCTAGCCAGTTTATTTGCAGACTACCATTGCCCTCTAGTGTCCTCGTTTTGGATGGAAAAGGATTAATCATTTATTGTGTTTCTGCTGATACCATAGAAGGGAAAGCAAAAATATCACAATATTTGCTTTAATTGCCTTTTGTAGAGCACAGGCAAGAATGCAGATATTTTCAAATGTTAAGTTCACTTGATCTTTCACATGGTCCTTGTTAATTCTAAGGCAAGGGTTGTGCTAAGAGAAGTTTTTTTTAACAAGAACTATGATTTTATTTTGGTGAAATTTAAAATAAAATCCACTGAATTTTTTTTTTAATAAAAAAATCCCTATGCTTTTAAGGAAAAGGTATTCTCTTTTGGGGAGAACCTTTCTCTGCCTTTGATAGCTGTACCTGTTCTATCCACTTTCAAAACAGCTCACACAAACCAGTTTTCTCAGCCATAAGTAGTGGCTACATTCTGGGGATTGGGTGCTGCTAATCTTACAGCAGTGCTTAGAAAATAAGAAGCAGTACCTAGAAATCTGTGGCCAAGGGTTGAGGACAGAAAAGCAAAAGGAGAAAGAGGGGTTTAAGTGAACAGTACCAATAGAATTCTTGTTCTGGCTTTGCCTGTCTCTTGGGAATAATATTCCTCTTTTTAATTTTTTTATCAACTCACAGATTATTCAGTGATGTCCTGCTAACAAACTCTGAGAAACCACAGTTCAAGGTAGAGTTCAACACTGATTTGCTGATGTTTGTGGAAGTGCCAGGATGTGGGCAGCTACATATTAATTGACAGAGGGTGTTGAGGAGATCTGGTTTGATTTGCCTCTGTGGCTGCTGCCATCAGTGTTTGGATTCCTTTGCCACCCTGTCCCTGAGAATGTTGTGCCACCCCTTGGATGTGGCCCAGGGGTGTTCAGGGGCAGCTGCTGAGCTGGAGCCCATTGTGGGGCTGATGGTGATGCTCTGTCTGAGCAGAGGCTCTGGGCCCTGCAGGTCCCTTGCAGTGAGAGGAGATGCCACAGCCATGGGCAGCACCTGTGAGAGCTCATTCTGCTGCCTGAGACCTTCAGCACCTTGCTGCCAGCTCCAGCACTCAGGGACCACTTCTGGTCCCACTGGGGAGCTGCCCCAGGGGCTTCTCCTGGAGGATTTGTGCCCTGTGTCTTGTGTTGGCAGCCTCAGAGAATTTTGGGGGTGTGACTGCAGTCTCAAAGTAGTTATCTGTCCTTGCTTTTAGAGTATCACTGCCAGGGTTTGGTGTTTTCTTTGTCCCTGCTGATCTGTAGGTAGATTTGGAGTAGAAAAACATTCATCTAGAGTCTTCTGTTCTGCTTCACTAAAGGAGAAGTGTCACATCTTGGGGCTTTAGATGAGAAATGTCATCAGATGGATGGTGGGTTTTGGTCAGTGAAGTTGTGCTTTCCTTTATCACATTTTGTGCTATGATTTTGTTCCCCATTCTGTACTAGATTCCTACTAAGCTAAAAGAGGCATTGAAAATCTCCAAGGAATGCATAGAAAAGCGATTAACAGAGGAACAGAAATTGGTAATGTCTACATTTCTTTATTTTCTACAGACATTTAATTTCCCCTTTTACATGCAGAAAGTGAGTTTCACTCAAAAGTGATTTTGAATAATAAAGATTTTCACCAGCAAATTTGCTTTCCCAAAAATGCAATGTCAGGAGTTGTATAACAGCTGTTGACTGTATGGCATTTCACTGTTTTAAGAATTGCAGTTTCACAGGTAGTGGCTCCCAAGTTAGAGGATCATTTTAACTTCAGTACAAGTCTCCATCCTCTACCAGAAACAGTGAAGGAAAAACTAGAAATGAAAAAGGGAATCCAAACATACGAAGTGACTACAATGTGTTTTCTTGTAGCTCAAACATTGTTTTCAAACATTTGAGATCTTACCGTAGTCTTTTTCTGTTTTTTCTTTAATTTTGCAGATTCACCAGCACAGAAGGCTGACAAGAGCTCAATCTCATCATGGCTCTGAAGAAGAAAAAAAGAAAAGGAAGATCTTGGCACGAAAAGTAAGCAGTCTTTAAATAGGTTTCTCCCACAGAAAAAGATGTGTTTGTTTTTGTAATGTTTACCATGCACAGGTTTAGCCATATGTACATGACTCTACTCCTTCCTGTGTTTTTCTGCACTACTTCCTGGTTGTTTTCACTTCTTTAGCTAAGGAATAGATTTACTAAAATGTTTAAATTACAGTGGTAGCGGATTTGCTTATTGGTGCAGCCTGTTTGAGGCTGCTGAACAAACCAGTCCTGGTCAGCAGCTCAGACCCAGAGGAGCTGCTCTGCTCTGTCCCACTCCTGGGGAGGGGTTGGAGCCTGCAGCACTGTCTGTGTTCCTCTTCTTTCCTGGGAGGGGTGTGTGTGCCAGTTTCCTTCCTTTCCCTTGTGGTCAGAGGGCACTGCAGCTCCCTGGGCCTGGCTGGAGATGTCTGAGCTCAGGGCAGCCTTGCAGCTGCTGTAACCACATCAGTGTGTGCTGGCTGTGGGGAGGGGATGCTGAGCATTGAAAGGCATTGTGTGAGACTGTGGGGGGCTGTTACAGATCCGTGTGTCAGTTCAGTCCTTACCTTTCATAGAAAGTGATTATTCATTCCTAACTTCCATTTCCTCTGCTCCCTTTTGTAGAAGTCAAAACGTTCTGCCAATGAAAGTGGGGAAGAACACTCAGCCAAATACAGCAACTCAAATAACTCAGGTAACTACAGAGGGGAATTTGCTCCTACACAGCTGTGACAGTTTTTCTGTTGTTCCTGTCATCTTCTGTCTGAAAGATTTGGGATTACCAACACTTTACAAAGTCTGGTACCACTGTTTTGGGTATTTAATAATAAGTAAATGGAGGGCTTAAAAATATTGTTGATGTTATATTTTCAGTTGCCAAATTTAAAGTAATGTCTCCTCTCTTCTGTGCCCCATTCCTCAAAAAAATGATCAGTCTCTTCATTCTGTTTGATATTTGAGCTGAATAACAATGACATCCATTACTTGGGCCATCAAATAATGCAGTCTTCAGGGAGACTCTCTGGTGATCTGTGTTACACAGTAAGGTGTTAAGATGAACGAGAAAATGATGTGCTAAATTGCTGGTTCAGTGCCAAATTTCAAAACAACAGAGCCTTTGACAAATTTTCATTTAGTTAAAAGGTGTGGTTGGTACTATGGAACAAACAGATTACCAGAGTTGATTTGCTTGGCTAAAATGTGTCCAAAAGCAGCTTGTTGTGGAGTACAGCACTGACTGAAAATCCTCTCTTAGGGTGATGGGGTGCCACCCATGCACTGGCACAGCTCTTAAGGTGAACAGAATTTGTGTGCTGTATCCAACAGCCTAAGCAGCAGAAATGCTGAGTGCATTTCCCATGCCTTTGGGGCTTCTCTCATACTCTGCACTGTAGAGCCACTGTTGCTATGGGTGGGTGCATTTCCCAAGGTGTGGAAGCAGGACTGGATTTTCAGTCAATAAACTTGGCCTGCTCCCAGCACTCTGCCTTGTCTGTGTTGAGCTGCCATGCCACAGCTGTAGTTACCTGACTGTTGTTTTATTCAGCAGGCTCTGGGGCCAGTTCTCCTTTAACATCTCCATCATCCCCCACTCCGCCCTCCACAGCAGGTATGTTCAACAATCATTACAGTTTTTATCTTTTTTATGTTGTTTTTTACTCCCCTCTGCCCTCAGTGGTGGTGTTATTCCCAAGGATGATCAGATGATGGTTTTCAAGGATGGAACACGGAGATGTCAGTTACCTTGTGGCAGCCTGAGTGTGGGCTTGTGCTCTCTTTTGAGGGTGGCAGAGAACCTTTTTGTAACTATAACCTTTCTGAGATACACATGATATGATTTACCCAGGGTGGACCTGCTTGCTTTGAAGTCTGTGTTACTCCAGGCCTACCCACATTGCAAATTTCCAGGCATTTTCTGGGCCTCATGGTGCAGCATGCAGTTGTTCTGGTGTTAATGGTCTGCTGACTCTGAAATACTGCTTTGTTCATCCCATGTTTCTTTGTTCTTTTTGTTCCTGTACTGCTGTGATTTATTTTCAGGAATTTTAGGTGTGACAAATTCAGTGACTTAAGCTTCATAAATCTCCTCAGTTCTGCTACACTCCATTGATAACCCAGTAGAGTTTGTAGAAACAAATCTAGAAACAAGACTGATTTGGGTTAAAAATAGTATCTTTATTATTTTTGGACAGTTCTGTTTTTCAGTTTGCACTTTCTGTGCAGAGAGTTTTGCTAATGTTTAAGACAGGGGTGGGAAGTGGGAATCTGCTTGAGTGGGCAATAGAAATGCTCTGAAAGTTTAATTACAAATCTGAATATTGAGCAGTAGTGGATATGCTTCAGTCTGAATGACTGGAAGAGGAGCACTGGCCAATATAAATTACAAAAGATGTTAACAGAATGCATTTCCAGAGAGGAAGTCACCATTTTTTATGGTGACTCCTGCCATAGGATTTCTAGTCCCAGGAACTTTCTCCACAGCACAACTCATTAACCAAAGCAATGCAATCAAATTTGTCTTTGCTGTGGATAGTCTTTCAAAGGACACTGCAGTCTGTGTGATGTAATTCAAATCAGTCATGCTGAAACTCAAATTAGTAATTTCTCCTTCAAGTTGAGGGCATGGGAAGTGTGTATTGTAGGAACTAACTTCCCAGTTAGCTTAAGCAAGATAATGACTGTTACTGTGTTGCACAGTGACACTGCTATTGCACTGACTGTGGTCTGGAGAATTTGTTGCCAGTTCTGCCAGGGCTTCCATAAGGAAGTAGCTGAAATGTGGCTCCAAAATGGACAGATGTTTAGAAAGCATTTTTCCCCTATAAAACTACTGTTTAGTTATGTTCTGACTCAGACTTGCTGGAACTTGGTTGAAAGCTTTCTCAAGTTTTAAGCATGGGATGCAGGTTTATGTGCAGATATGGGTCAAAATAGCGCAGGTTTGTGCTCAAAACTTGTCTCGGTTCAGAGCATATTGTCACAGTGTGTTTGTTGGTCATCTTGTGCCAGTGTGCTCCTGGTGACTTGTGGGGGTCACCCCTGTGTGACAAGGTGCTGGTGGCCCTGCTTGTCCTCACACGGGGGCTTGCTTTAGTGAGCTGATGGCTGGGCGCTGTTTATGAGGTGTAAAGCCAAGTGTCACATTTTCAGGAATGCTTTTGTGAGTAGAATTCATAGAAGAAATTTCAGATATTAATTCTGAGAGAAAACTAGATTTTTTTTCACCAGCAGTGTTGTAGTTTTAGCTGTTCTAGGCAAGTCTGCTTTTACTGCCATGAGGAGAGACACACTGGTCCCATGGTAGGATTTTGTTTGTGACAAGTGATGCATCTGCAGCTTGCATTTCTCTCTTCTGATTTCCTTGTATTACTAAGGATATTTACCTCTGTACCAAAACTGCTTGTGGGTGTCAGTGTGATGAGATGATTCTCAAAAAGGCATTGAGGCTTTCAGTCTGTCTGTCTCTCTGTCTGGTTTGGAATGGCTGTGTTGGAACTGGGGCCTCTCAAAGCATCCTGCTGATACAATACCATGACAAAACTAAGGCTGGTGAGGAAAAGTGCCCTCAAGAGAAGCTTTGCTCCCATCCTGGCCTGTAACTGTTCATGCATGGTGTGGTGTGTGAAGAGAGAGACACTGACCACAGGGGAAGGGCTCCAGGCTGGCCTGCCCTGGGGAAGGAACCCTGGGGAAGGAACCTCCTGCAGGGGTTTCTCATGTGTTGAGAGGTTCTTTGTCTCTGCACAAAGGCATTGAGAGGCTTGGCTTGCAGCAGAGAGCTTGGGAGAGTGGGTGGAAGCCAGGAATGAAACCATGGTTGGCTTCTGCTGTGTGATGGCAGCTGCAGGGCTGAGAGCGTGAGGGGAAAGGTGCCTCTGGAGATGTTGGCTCTCATGGGCTGTTCTCACTGGTGAGAATGTTCTGGGCTGGTGGTGCTGCAGGTTCTTGGCTGAAGAACATTTGCAATACATTGTTAGATCATGCAAGTGACTCTAATGTAACATCCTGTGTTTCTGACATTCTCCTGCTGTGGTTCTTTTTTTCCCCCCCCAATTCTTTGCTCCTGCTGTGAAAATCTGTTCATTTTCTTTGTGGCTGTGAGCAGTGGCTAGGATCAGAAGGGCTGCAGAACAGTGTGGTATGGGTTATTTAAAATTTCATTGAATATTTTCTAAATCAAATAAGCCCATAAGATACAGCAAGATCTCTTTCAACAGAGACAAATTTAGAGGGTGTCACTTTTGCTTCTCTGGACTTACCTGCAGGAACAGTGAAAGAATTGTACTTAACAATCTTTTTCTGTGCCAGTTGTTCTGAATCCTTCAGTATGACGTGTTTCATTGGCACCCTTATGGTGCATCTTTCCTGCCCCTCACCTTCCTGTAAAACAGGTGGAATGCTTTAGGAAGTGCTTTTCCTGGGTGTCTCTGACCACAAGTGTGAATACAGGTGTTGATACAGCAGGAAGTGTTTCTTGAACTGAATGGATTTCGTCTTCTGTGGCCAATCTTCCTGCAGATTTCTTTCTAAATCTCTCTAAATGCACTTTAATCCTGTGGAGCTTGAATTATGGCATGTGCAACTGAAAGCATGGATGTTGTATTTGTTATCAGGTATAATAATGCTTAGAGCATGGAAAATTGTTGTTCATTTTTCAGAATTGAGTGAAGTATTGTAAATGTAATATGAAATAGTCAATCTGCTGTCCTCATATTTGTCAGTGAGTAAGAATGTATTGACTTCTGTACTAACTTTTCAGCTAACAGTGTCTGTTTTTCCTACTTTGACATGAGAACTGGATGATTAACTTGTGTCCTCTCTCTTTCTCTGCTGTCTTCAATAGAGCATGCATCATTTTGAACGTGAATTTTCGGAAAAGTAAGCTAATGCTGATTTATCTCTTTAAAGATGCTCTGTTTCTGAATGGGAAAGTTGGATGCAAATCTTGAAGTTGCTTAGTATTGGGAGGGAATAGAAGAAAAAAATCTGAATGTTCTTACAGATTATTTTAATGAAATACAGCATCTTTAAAAACTATCACTAAAATTATTTTCTTTGTTCACATTCCATTCTCAGCCAAGTTTTTAATGCTGTTTGCACAATTGCTGTCACTTTAAATTCATAATTAAGTTTTTGTTTCAATTCAGGCATCAAGTTTACAGCATCTGATTTACTTCCTATTCCTTTTAACACACTCTTTTAACAAAAATGTCCCTGTAAAAACCCTTGGTAAGTTCTTGTTTGAGTGTTTTATTCTTACAACTGCATGAATGAATAAAATGTGTGTTTGCAGGCAACATCCTTCAATGTATGTAGTGGAAAGGCCTGGTGATGGCTAAGCACTTGTTTCAAATGTTTTTTCTAGTAAATACAGGAAAAGATTTCACTGTAGGGCAGAACAATTTCCTCTGTAGATGTAAATGTGTATGAATGCATGTGTATGAACTCAGATATCTTTTGCACCATTCGTGTCAAGGAGGGAAGGGCAGCTTGGTGTTGGTTACCTGACTGAAGTGAATGGATTTGAAGATTTTTGAAGATTTCTTAATTAACAGGTTCAATATGTAAGGCTCATAGCTAGCCAGATGTCATTCTGAACCCTGAGTGTATTTATGTCTCACAGCAGAGCTCAAGTGTGAGGTGCAGTTTTCTGTTAGCAGTCTCCCAAGAGTTCAACTGCAGCTCAATTTCAATAATAGTGAGTCCTGAGGAATTTAACAGATTTCCAGGAAGAAAGGTGATCTCTGCCCCTACATCCCTGTCTTTTCTACTCTTGTAAAATAACCAGACCAAAATTTGAAGATAGCATGTGGAATATTGGCCTACTAATACTTAGTGATCCAAGCATTTTGTGTCTTTTTTGCCCTCTGTGTGTTGAACATGTGCCTTCTTTCACCACATTACCACTGTATTTGTATTCCCTGGCCACTGCTTTTGTGGTCATTCCCTATTGCATCTTGTACAACTCCTTGCATAGTCTCTTTCAGCCTCACCTTGCAATTCCAGACAAAAATCTTGTCTTTGTTCTCTGCAGTTCTTGCATCTCTTTGATGCATTTCTTTTGTGATGAGCTGCTCTTGGTGCTTTCACAGCAGTTTGCATGATCTGTTTGGAGGAAGGTTGGTGCACCAGTCCTGCTCTGACCACTTCAACCACTAAATGAGTTCTTGGACTGCTCTTGGTCTTATTCTTCCTTTGGACAAGTGCCAAGTTTTTCTTTCCTGGCATCCATCCACAAGAGAAACAGGACTCTAATGCTGGGAATGTTTAGTCAGTATTTCTAACAGTAAATTGATGCACATCTTTGGCAAGTGTAAAAAGCAGATTTGCAGAAGTTAGAAGGCCCCAGTATGTAATTTATTTCAGCTTGTGCTGTCATCCTGTGAAGTTTTGGTTACCTCAGAAAGCAGTTGATTCACATACAACAGGCAGGTTAAATTGTTTCAGTTGATCTCTGGCGTTTCTATTAGGACTCGAGTATTTCCTCTGGAAGGGAAGACAGTGAAGATGAGCTCAATGTGTACTTCAATGCTTTGTTTTTACAGAAGGCTTTTGTGCCAATGAGAATTTCTCCTGCAGAGCTGGAAGTGCTACAGTCACAGCACACATTAATGTACACTGCCAAAACTGGATGCTTTATGTGAATACTCTGCATTTTGAGCTTGCTCTCATATGGGAAAAGTCTTTCTTCAAAGATTGGTACCAATAGAAAATGAAGGAGTTTTGAATTATGTCTTTCATCTAGTATAACTGCTTGTTTTAATAACAGCAGTTCTGTTTTTACTTTACTTGTTAGCCTAAAAACAATTGTTGATGAGGAATTGACAGACAAATGGAGCACAGAGAACTTTTGTCTGCTTTTTTTTCTGTAGTTGAGCTTTATCCTTCATCAAATCCCTTTTGAGTCTGAGTGGCATAATGTTACATAATTACTTGATATTTGCTCACTTCTACTTGATATTTGTTCACTTCAGGGACAACAGTCTCTTGGTTGCCTTCATGTTGTTTTCCTTGCCCAGTATCACAGCTCTTGCCATTTACCAGTATATTCCTCTTTGTAGGTCAGAGCTACTGGAAGCAAGTGTTACTAGGTGCCATTTGTCTCTTCAGTCTTCCTATGGCACAACTCATGATCTAGATTAGAGTTCAAATTCGCTGCTGAGCAGTACCAGGATATTAATCTTTATGTCCCTGCTCCTTCCAGAACATGAGACAGGATGGCCCATTGTTATTTGACTGGTGTAGCAGCAGGGCTGCACAAGATCAGGGTGTTGGGAGAATGCCTGGGGTGAATGAGGGAATCCATGAAGTGCCAGGAACAGCTCCCTGCAGGCCCCCACTGCTGGAGCAGCTGCACGTTCCACTGTGGGCTCTGGCTCCCCAGGGAGTCAGGATGTGCAGGCTGAGGTTGGATGAGAAGCAGAAAGTGGATGTGGCAGGGACAGAGTACAAAGGTGGCAACAGGAGAGGCAGGCTGGAGGTGCGTGTGACAGTGTTGTGATTCATTCAGTCTGTCAAAACAACCATGTGTTACAACATATTTGGACAAAGTCAAACAGAACTTTGGAAGTGTAAAACACTTCCAGAAAACTCTATCTGCAGTTAGTACTCTAAAAATTAAGTATAATCTGGCCAGGCGAAATGGTCATCACAGATACTACAGGGATGTGGTTCTTCATTCATAGGATTGTAAAGTGAGCTATGTAAGTAAGAACAGGAATTAAAATTTGCTTCCAGTCCTTGTTGCTGTTCATGTCCCACAGAACATGAACAGCCTCACTAGGGACAAGCAGGAGAAGCTGAACCTGGGAAGTCCCATTCAGTGATCCCTGTTTTCCTTGGCGCAAGATCACACCTGAGTCACGTTTTGCATCTGAGTCCTGAGGCCCTTCAGGCTTCATTTCAGAGGTATCTCAGATGCCATGACATCTCACCTGCAGATAGAGGGACTGGATCACTTTGGCATTTTTCCATCTGTTCTGTTCTTCACACTCACTGGCATTCGAGGGATGACGGGACTAGTGCAGGACTGAGCAAGTCCAGCCACGCAGCCCCTGGGGCAGGACCTGCCTGGCATAACCAAACTCCACCTTCTCTCCCGAATGTCTCAGGAGCACCGTCCATCCCGCCAGCCCCGCCGCCGCCGCCCCCGCCGCCAGCAGCTCCGCCCCCGGGCTCAGAGGGGAGCGCGGAGCCGCCCCCGGCCCGGCCCGAGGTCAGCGCCAGCCGAGGAGCCCTGCTCAGCTCCATCCAGAACTTCCAGAAAGGAACCCTGAAGAAAACACAGACGTGCGACCACAGCGCCCCCAGGATCAGCTGAGGCCGCGGGTCACGGCAGGATTCAATTCCCTGTCCCCTCCTGAGCAGCACTGAGCACTGCAGCTCCCCTCTGCCCGGTTCCAGCACTGCCTGCCCGGGCTGCTGTGCCCCGCTGGGATGAGCACTCCGGTCTTTACTTGGCTGCAGGAACTGGGTTCTCCAGCTACAGCTTCAGGGGAACAGCAACTCCTCTGTAGCTGAACAAGAAATCTGAAATAGGAATGACCATGATGATGGTAAATTAATGCATTTTTCCTAGCTCCATTCCACCCCATTTTTCAAATTACAGGAATGTAGTTTTAGTCTGCTCAGTTTTTCAACTCTTTTCACGCACTTGTAACTCATCTTAATTCTTGCTGCATGGAGTCAACAATTTGTTTTACATAATCCAACCCTTGAAACATACTGCACAGGTGAGGGAACTGGAGAATTAAATCTTATTCCCACCATGTTTTTCTGGTGGAGTTAAAATGCTGTCTCATGAAGCTTGTTTAAATGGACATCCTACCTGCAACTCTAGGAGAAAGTGTTTTTAAATGAGGAAGCAGTTGAAGTGTGAGGTTATAGGGCACTGGGATGTTAATGTTGATTTAATTAAATGAAAAGTTACTTCAAGTTAATTCTATCATTTAAACTTTATTGCAAGATCCTTTTTGATTTAAAACCTTAAACAAATTGCACTTTAAAGGATTATAGATAATCCATTTTTTTAAATTCAAGTACATCAGTGTTTGTTACTATGCAGAGAATGTCTGTACAAAGTTTCATGTAACCTGTGATATTCATTTTTATTAAAATGTTAATGGAATTCCTTCAGCAGCATGTGGTGGGTATGTTCCAGTGGGATTCAACCTCCAAGCCAGACCTCCCAAGAACTGAGCAGCATCCTGCTAAAGGAAATACCCTGGGGAGTGTTCCTGGCTCTGCAGAAACAGGACCCCACTCTTCTGCCTTACAGAAGATCCTCTGCCCCCATTTACCCGGGGGGCAGAGCAGCCCCTGCTGCACAGGCCCCTCCAGGCAGCTTTCCCTCTGTATCAGGAGCTGCTGAGGGAGGCCTGGCAGAGCTCCCTGGGATCTCCAAAGGCTGCTCTGAATGTGTCCCAGCTCTTCATACACACTCCACAGACCTGCTGCTTGGGCTCAGTGCAGCTGAATAAACTCATTTTGCATTGCAAGAGCTACAGGAAGAGTGTGCTGCTGTCAGCCCAGGTGAGGAGTTAAAAAAAAAAAAAAAAAGAAACCACAAAAAACTTGAATAGTAAAAGCAAAGCATCTGGGCATTTTTTTAATCACTGTTATGTGGCAGGTAGTAAAGAAAAATCAGGTATTGTTTCCCCTCACATCGTGGAAAGGTTCAGGATCTTTATTTGAGCTCTTGTACAGAAGCCTTTCTGCAAGTGCAGAGTGCTCTTCAAAGCAGACACAGCCAGCATCTCCTAACCCAGCCCTGGGCTGCCACAGCCTCTGCTGCACTGAGGGCTGGGCTCCAGTGATCAGCCTGATCATTGCTCTCCAATGAGCCCTGCAACCACAGGCTCCTGCAGCTGTGCAGCATTCAAGGCCTGCTCCTGCCCTCTGCAGCTCTGCCCTCACTCACTGCTGCAGCAGCTTCAACACAGCTCCTCTGGCACTTACAAGCCAAGAAAAGCAGAGGATTTCCCCTCATGCTGAGTTTACAACAGGGTTTCTCCACAAACAGCAGCACTGACCCAGCTGTACTGTTGAACAAACAAGCATTACCACATGGTTGCAGACAGAAAGTGTGGCTTGGGGGGGTAACCCCATATAAATATTTTGGGAGGTCACTATACTTTCCCCACTGTACAAAAGATCATGGAGCTTATACAACAGTAATTATGCATACAACATGCCCAACACCAAGAATGCCTTGTAGAGCAGGATTTTAAAACATCTATTTACAACTTATATATTCAAAGTTTTTTTCACTGCAAATACTATATCCTTCACTTGAGGTATGCTGTTATCCTCTAAGATTTTTGCATAAGGCATGGGGACATCAGCACCGGTGACACGCACAGCTGGAGCATCCAGGTAGTTAAAGGCAGGCCCTGAAACAGAAGACAGTGTCAGGTTGCCAAGTACTATGCTTTTATCTTGATTCAATTTCTGAATCTTACTCTATTTATAAACAATTTTGTTCCTGTAGCTCTAATATTCCAGAAAGCAGTGTTCTGGCTTGTTTGTGTTCATGCACTCTGGGGTTTGGTCACCCACCCCGTGAAAATCTCCAGGAGCTCCACTCCTCTGATGTAACTCTAACTCTGCTTTTGCCCGGCTTCATCAAGAACAATCAGGATTTAGAGTAGGGAATGAGATCAGTGTGCTGTGAAACTCAGTACCTTCCATGATCCTGGCACAGATTTCAGCTCCAACTCCAAACTGGGGCCAACCTCCTTCTACAGTGACCAGATGGTTTGTCTTGACCACGCTGGCTTCCACCGTCTCCATGTCCATCGGCCGAATGGTTCGCAGGTTTATCACCTGGGGAAAGGGAGAGGGTGAGCCTGGCAGTGCCCTGAGCCTGGGAGCTGTGCCCTGAGTGTGTGCCCTGAGAGCTGTGCCCTGAGCCTGGCAGTGCCCTGAGCCTGGGAGCTGTGCCCTGAGCCTGTGCCCTGAGTGTGTGCCCTGAGCCTGGGAGCTGTGCCCTGAGCCTGTGCCCTGAGAGCTGTGCCCTGAGTGTGTGCCCTGAGCCTGTGCCCTGAGCCTGAGAGCTGTGCCCTGAGGGCTGTGAGTTGTGCCCTGAGCCTGTGCCCTGTGAGCTGTGCCCTGAGCCTGTGACCCACCACTGCTTGGGTACAGGTACAGGGCCCCTCAGCACTTCAAGCTGTTCTGACTCCAAAGACAAGACTTAATAATTAATTTCTGACTCAGAAACATGAACAGCACGTGCTGTTAGGGCACTTGCAAGTATTAAGACTGTTGTAGGTAATACAGTGAAGTTTTGCAGAACTTGAACAAGTAGATGCTACTTTTTCCCCTACTTTAGAGAAAGAGAAAAGTAATCCAAACCTCACTCACCTCACACTCTACACCTTCTTTAGAAAGTACAGCAGCTGCTTCCAAACAATGGCCAACAGGTCTCGAGTGTGCCACTAATGTAACATGAGTTCCTAGAACAAAAACAAGAGTAAGAAAAAACCTCTTGAGATTTAAAGCTTTTTTCCAGACTTCAGGCTCCTTGCAAGGTAGCATTAGGATTCACTTGTAAATTTTAGGTTCTTAGATTTATTTGAAATACCGAGCCCAGGCATAGTATGAAGAGAGGAAGGACCATGTTAAGACACAAATTTTGCCCTTGAATCCAGGGAACTGGAGAGGTATTTAATATAGTTTTCAGATTATCCTATTCAAATATTCATATAATTCAGAGGTAAATTATGAAAAAGTGGGCAGAAACACTACAGTGATCTCTTTTTGCATTTTTGACCAAAGTCACATACTTAGGTGAGGAAAAAGCTGTTTCAGCCATCACCTGCCCAATCTGTACTACAGAACAAATCCTTTATGGAATCCTTTAGAAGGGTATGGTTTAAGCTGAGATATGGACAATCAGGTAATATTTCCTTGTAAGGGCAACAGAATATGAAACCACAACAGTGGATAAAAGAACATTTGAATACTTAACATTTGAAATACTTCTTTGTACCCTGAATAGATGAGTGGTTAAGAAAAGTCTCAAAGGATGTCAATTAATAAGGAAACAAATGCATTCTCAGCTTACCTTGCTTTTCTATTTTAGCTTTCCCAATGGGAACAACAAACTCCTTTGACTGTGCCTGTTCAGACATTTCAAAGGGAACACCATAGAGTAATTCACTTTCCAGCACCACAACTAGAAGGAAACATACTTGGGTTAGTGTGCACAGCTGCAGGCACAGGCCTCCACTGACCATTAACAGTCCTGCAGCTCAAGACAGCAAACCCACCCAGGCAACAAGAGAGTGAGGACTGTTTGCAGAAGGAATTAAAAAAAAAGTAAATCTAAGTTTTTACTTCAATAATGAATTATTTAAAAAACTTCTACAACTACTCTGAAATGAGGTGAGCCATTTTACTTTTGGTACATGACTGTACAATCACTAGTTTTAGAAAGGTCTCATATTTTTAATTACTGTTTGTGAAAAAATAAAGTCAAAGGTTGCCCTGCTCTTGAATAAGGACATTCTGAATTTATAATTTGAATTTCATGATCTATAAAATTGAGTTACATAGGCACCATAAATGCAGGAATGTAATGTAATATAATAATTCTCCTAACTCATCTTCACCCTTTTTAACCCCTTTATGACAGATTTGTAAATACTCTCAGGTTTCCTGGCTGATACCAAGCTAGCACTAAAACAGTGCACCTGGCAGCAGCACAAAATCAGTCTGCTGTTAGCATGGCAGCTAGTAAGGAAAAATCAGGTATTATTTCCCATCACATAGTGAAAAGGTTCAGGATTATTTCAGCTCTTTTACAGAAGCCTTTCTGCATGCTCAGAGTGCTCACCAAACCAGACACAGCCAACATCCCTTCACCCAGCCCTGGGCTGTGCCAGCCTCTCCTCAGAGTGAAAGATAAAAGCACAAATCCCTCTGTGTCCTTTTACAAACCCTAAAACTGCAGTAAACCAACCTTGAGTGCTCCAGGGTTTAACCAATCTTTGTTTTGTGGGTAAAACCAGCCATTCCTCCAGTGGGAGGTACTGCTATGAGCTGCTCGTGCCCACCTGGATTGTCATCCCGGATGGATGCTTTCAGCAGCCCTTTGGCATCCTCGGAGCTCCAGGGGCTGACGACTTTGAGGCCGGGGCAGTGGCCGTACCAGGCGGCGAAGCACTGCGAGTGCTGCGCGGCCACGCCCGCCGAGGCGCCGTTGGGGCCGCGGAACACGATGGGCACGGGGATGGAGCCGGCGGACATGTAGCACGTCTTGGCAGCAGAGTTGATCACCTGATCGATCGCTTGCATCGAGAAGTTGAACGTCATGAATTCGCACACCGGTCTCAACCCTGCCTATTAAGTGTATTGAAATGTGGGTTTTGACATAAAAACGGTTCAATTTTTAAAACCAGAAGTAGAGGAATGCAAATGTACAAACCATAGCAGCACCGACAGCGATTCCTGCAAAGCCCATCTGAAAGAGAAGGAAACGAAGGGATAAGGACCAGGGAGCAGCTAATGGAGGGATCACCAGGGTAGGAGAGAAGGCAGCCTCACCTCAGATATCGGGGTGTCGATCACCCTTTTGTCCCCGTACTTCTTCCAGAGACCCCTGGAGATCTGCAGGGTAGGAGCAAGGAGTCAGAGCCCGCCTGAAGCCCCTTCCCGGGCCGCCAGCGTCTCCCGCATACCTTGTAGGCGCCATCGTACTGTGCCACCTCCTCGCCCAGCAGGAAGACGCGCTCGTCCCGCTCCAGCTCCTCATCCAGCGCCTGGTTCAGCGCGTCCCGCACCGTCACCTGCGAGACAGCGGCGGGCGGGCTGAGCGGGGACCGGCTCCTCAGTCACCTCAGCCCGGCGGCGCAGTCACCTCAACGCCCGCCCGCCCGGGGCCGGACCCTTCCCTGAGGGGGCAGCCCTCCCCGCTACCTGTATGGCGGCGGGCGCGGACAGGCGGAGGCCCCTGCGCTGCTGGAGCCGCTGGAGCGGGGTCCGGGCGCCGCTGCCGTGCGGGGCGAGGCGGGCGCCCAGCGCCAGGTGCCGCAGGGCCGCCGCAGCCGCCGCCATCTTGCCCGTGTCCTCTCGCCCTGGGCCGCCCGGCCCCGCCTCCCCGCGGCTCTCGCGAGAGGTTCCGCGGCGCGCGGGCGGCGGCGAGGAGCGCGCGGCCTTCTTGCGCCACTTCCGGCACCGGGGCCGTGCGGGGACCCCCGCGGGGCCGCGCGTGGCGCGCGCCCGAACGCCCCGCCCGCGGCCCCGGCCGGGCGCGCGCAGCCCCGCGGGGACGCGCCCGCGGGCACGGGCCGGAACCGCCGGGCGGCCCCTGGGCGGCGGGAACGCGCGTCCCGGCCGCGCCCGTCCGCCCCGCCCCGTCACCGACCGCCGGGGCGGGGCCCGCCGGGACACTCCCCCGCGCCGTCCCCGCCCGCGCCGGCGGCTCCGCTCCGGGCTCGGGCACGGTCCCCGCCGCCGCTGCTGCCGCCGGGCTCCGCCTCAGCGCCGAGAGCTGCGCCCGTGAGTGCCGGGGCGGGCGGGGGGCGCGGGGCCGGGCCCGGGACTGCCCCGGCTCGGGGGGCGGTGCGGGGCGGGGGCCGCGGCCGCGGAGGGCAGCGCGTCACGGCGGGAGCGGGAGCGGGGCAGGTGCCGGTGCCGTGCCGGGCTCCCGGGGCCGTGCCCGGCCGGGCACCGAGAGCAGAGGCCCCGAGTTGGCGTGGGGATGGGACCTGGGGTGTTACGGGTCCCGTTCCCGGTCGGGCGCGGGTGATGCCCGGTGGGTGTCGGCGCTGAGCCCTGGCAGGGAGGCTCCGGACCGGGGCTTTGCTCGGTACCGGGAGGGGAGCGGGTCCCGCTTCCCCAGCGGGAGAGGAGCAGAGCTGGGGCTCGGTTCTGGGCGGGGGTCAGGCCGTGGGCTCGCGGGTCACTTGCGGGGAGAGAGCACAAGGGTTAATCCCAGCATCTTTGCTGAATCACGGTGATCCGGGGGAGAGTTCTTCTACCACCGTCTCGTTGGCTCTTCTGGGATGGAAGCGGGCACTTCCCGGCTCCTGCTGCAGCCCTGGACCCCACTCTGCGCTTTCCGGGGGGATTTCTGTCCCGTGTGTGTGCCAAGCCCCAGCTGTGTGCAGGGATGCTCCGTGTGTCTGACACCTGCCCGCTGCCAGAACTGTTCAGAGACATGTTCAGTTTCCTCAATGGAAAAGCACTGGCTAATATCACAGAAGCAAAGTACGTGGATAAACCCCAGTTATTATCACAGGTCCTGGAAGCTGAGTGCCCTGGGTTGCTTCAGCAGGACCAGGCTGGCTGTGAGAGTCCTCCTTTGAGTCTCTTATAGGAGGACCAAAGTTGTACTGGGATGTGGGCTCTTCCAACAAGAAGCAATTGAAATACAGGTTTGGAATCAGGCTTAAAACAGGATGTCATAGAGCTCCTTGGGGAAGGGATGGAAACTTTAGGAGCTTGGAATTTATAGTGAAGCAATTAAACATAAAGGAGTGAAAATGTTGAGTGGCTAGTGTGAGCGTTTTTCCGTCCTGCCTGAGGTAAAGACTGAGTATTAGTATAAAACAACCCAAGAAAAGTAAAAGCTAAGTTAACTTCTAATAAACTGCATTAGTCATGATAAACTTAACATGTGTAGAAGGCAGTAGGTGCTTTCTTTAGTGAAGCTGATCTGCTGAATTGCCAGAAGATTTGGTAACTGGTTGTTTTGAGAACGTTCCTCCTCCTCCTCCTCACTCCCCTGGTTAGGGTGGCACAGAGCTGGGACTCAGGGGTGCTCTGCAGACCATCAGCTCACTGTAGTTTGGTGGAGAACAGTGAGCACTGGTGCTGCTCAGTGTTTGTCAGTTCAGGTGAGTCACCAGTAATTTACAGTAAGAACTTGCCTTTCAAATTTTCTGACTGGCTGGGGAAGAGAGAGGTTGTCCCTGTACAGCATAACTGTGCTGGTGGATGGAGTTCCTTCTCATCTTGTGCGATCTAAGTGTGAGAGACAGGGAGCTCACAAAGGGGGTGAGTAGCTGAAATGCCAAGTGTATGTCAGAGTCTTACCTTGCTCTTTTTCATTTTTAAGTTGCCACTGCTAGAATTCCTTCCATCTCTCTATTGACATAGGAATCAAAGGTAACTCTTGATGTTAAACAGTCTGTGCTGTAATATTGATACCAAACTGCCCATGAAAGACTATTGCCACAAGTAAATCCCTTAATTCTTTTTTGAAAAACTAGGTGAGGAACATTCAGAGCAAATCAGGTGGTCTGTGCCTCTTGACCTACAACAGCTTGGTGTATTTCTGCTCCTCCTTTGAGTAACTGCACGTTGCACCTTTGCAGGGCTCTCTGCAGGAGTGGTGGGAGCCTGTAGTGCCAGCAGTGTGGATGAATGCCTGGCAGGGCTGCTGGCATCCCTGGCCTGAGTGTGTGTCTGTGTGTCTGTCTGTGTGTGTGTTTTCACAGGTGCAGACGTTCATCTGACTCTTAAATGCTTTCTTTGAATTTCAGCTTGCAAACTGGTTTGCAGCTGTGTTCTGGGAGAAGCCCTGCTGGAGTTAGTGGCACTACCTGTTGCAGCGGTGCTGCTGATAAACAGCCCTGTAATCCTCTGAGTCATAACAAATGAAATAAGAGCGAGCATTTTATAAATGCAGGTATCCAGTTTGGTGTGTCGAGTGTAAAGTGATGACCTGAGTGCTTTTCTTGCTTCTCACTGTGCCATTCCAGCTGTGGCTGTGCTGGGCTGTGGCAGCAGCCCCAGTGACCGTGTCCCTGCTGTGTGTCCCCTCCCTGCAGGCGCAGCAGTGTCACCACAGCAGGACTGTGGTCTGACACCATCCCTGCACTTCTGCTCCCAGCAGAGAGGGACATCCCGTTTGGCTGAACTGTGTCAGCAATTTGTCTGACTGAATTTCACTTTAAATATTCTTTTGTGGTTATCAAATGCAGGCTGCCTTGGGATATGGCTGTGTGTCATCTGTAATTTGCTGTCTGGACAGGAGTGGCTGTGTTGGCAAGCTTGTCCCTGCGTGCAGTCCACTGGTGTGTGACACAAGGACAGAGCTGGCTTGAGGCTGCCTGTGCTGGGGGTGGATGGAGTGTCTGCCCACCCCCTGGTGATCACTGTGTCCCGTTCAGGAGGATTTAAAGCATCATTGAGAGGGCACATGTCATGAAGGGTGTCCATCCTCAGCCTTGCTGTGGTGTGGTTGGTGAGTTCTTAGCTCAGGCTGTACCCAAACTAAGCTACTCTCACCTGTGAAGTTGTCTGTAAATTCAGAGCTCCCAGGCTGACAAGGGAGGTAGTGAAGGGTTGGGATCACTCTCAGGCTTTTTAGGATGGGCTCCTGGTATCTCCTTTTGTGTGGCACTCGCTCCAGCACTGGTTTGCCAGGGAGCTCTGTGTGTGCCTTGTGGCTCTGGGTCCTTACACAAAGGTCACAGAGATTTCTCCATGCCCCTTCTATGTTTAGGGTTAGGTTTGTTCCAGATAATTGCTCTTGTAAATTTTTCACTCTGGTATTGCACAGCAGTGCTGTGATCAAAGATTAAATCATGCCTTTGCACTGGCTTGCAGTGTCATCTCTTTCTTTCCCTGATGAAGTCTTGATTCATCTGTACTGGCCTTACATGCTGACCAAAATAGCATCATATTCCCTAGTTAAAATAACTGATGGACATCTCTGCCTTCGAAATATTCTGGATGTCTAATTTGAGTTAATTTTATTAAGACTGCAGATCTCTTCTGTCATGATTACTGGAGAGGTTTCTGGCTCGCTGCATCATTTCACTTTTGAGTGAGTGTCAGAAATCTGTACCAGTCTCATATGGTTTTAATGCCTCTGCATGTTTTCCTCATCTTGTACTTGAGCAGAATAACACCTTCAAGTGCTAGAATTTAAAAGGTCTGGTCTATTGCTCAAAGTTTACAAACTGTACTGGAGTGACAATTAAAAAAAAAACAAACCCCAAAAACCAAAACCAAACCAAACACCCCCCCCCAACAAAGAAACAAACAAAAATCCAACCCCCCCAAAAAACCGAAACAAAATGAAACAAAAAACCAAACAGCAAAACCGTGAAAGAATTGAGTTCTTGATTTGTGAGCAGTTTAAAAAAATAATTACAGAGGTTGGCAAAAGAGCTGGTGTTCCAGGTTTATCTGCTGCTGGGGGATGTGCTTTAATGTCCTCTCTTGAGGCATACTCTGTCTCTAATTTGTAAAAATAGGATCCTGGTATGACTTGTTCTGTATCTTAGTATTCCTTAGTCTTCTGTTGTTCTGACCTCACTATTTTCATATACTGATTTTGTTTTTTTACTCTTTAATCCACCTGAGATGCAGCTGGGGCTGTGCTTGTGCTGCTGGGTCCCCAGGACCTGCTGGGCACTGTTTTGCCCAGGCTGTGGACTTGGGCAGGGCAGCAGGGCACAGAGAGGTGGGATGTGCTGCCTTGTTCTGTGGTGAATGAAACCCACCTCATTTCCTAGGCATGAGAAGGGCAAGGTATCTTTTTTGGTTGGGAATTAACTGTGAACATTGAGCAGTTCTGCAGTGTGGGGCTGTGGCTTGGCTAAATCTCTGCTGCCTTTAGCTGGGTGGCTGCGTGTTGAAGTTTGTTAGTAAAGAGGATGGGACCAGAAGTCTTGGGAACTGTGTGGTCTTTTTAAGATGTAAAAATAAACAAAGCTGAGAAGCTCTACCCTACTTAAAACAGGCTGACCTAAATTTTCAGCAGTTCTAGCAGAGAGGCAGCTCTGGGCAGGGATAAAGGCTGGCTGATGACTGGCTTCCCTGTCCTTCCATCGCTTGACAAGGTTGACAGGCCACCTTTGGCACATCAACACTGCACTCTGAGGTCATTCACTTCTCCCTTCTTGAGCTGCACAGCCTGGCTGGGGATTTGCCTTGTGCTCCTGTGGACAGTCTCCTTGTTATGCAAGTCAACAGTTCAGCATCTTCTGGGAAGTCACAGCATGAATCTCTTCTCAAATTGCTTTTGTTGGAGTGTGTTGACAGCATGTTAGATGTCCTCTGGCTTGTCCCTACAGAGATTGCTTTTGAGAGTAGGTGTCTGGGAAGTCCTTTCATACTCTTTGTCTGTAGATTAATGTTCTTGCTATCAGTTGCAGTTCTCCACTACTGAATTATTAATTCTGCAGTGAGGGTTTTTTTATTCTTAGTGTTCATTGACTTTCATGCTTGATTTATTTTTCTGAGCAGTTTGAAACTGGAGCATGGGAATGTTGACTAATATTAACAGATCACATGTGTGACCTCAGAGGTGGCTAAATAAACTTTTTAAATTGGGAAAATGACATCTGTCTTTCAAAGTACTCACAGTTTCCCAGGTGAAAGGTTGCTTGTGAACATGTATTGCCCTCAGAGGCACATTGCTTGTTATTCAAGAAACCTGGGATGTTCAGGCAACTGGTGGAGTGGCTGTGTGTGCTCCAGAGGCACCTGTGGGTAATGTGATGGGAGAAGGAGGGAAAAGAGGGTTTGCAGATTCTCCTGCTAATGTGACTTTGTAGCTGAATGCTTTCCTGGCAGAGAGCCTGCCTTTGATTGGAAGGCATTCCCCTTGGTGTTCTTGTAGGTACTGACGGTCTGCCATGTTTTGTTCTGTGTTTGTGTGTGCTTTTTCCTGCAGGGAGATAAGAGTAGAGGAATTGTGTATCCTTTCAGCAGCCTCCTGTTAAACTTGGAATCCCACAGCTCAAGCACGTGAACAGATGGATAATGGAGACTGGGGATATATGGTGAGTGCAGGGGTGCACTGTGCACCACAACTGGGCTTCCAGGCTCTTGCAGCCAGAGTCCTTCCAGATCTGCCTGCACAGATCCAGAGCTTCAGTCATGAGAGAAGGGAAACTATGCCTGTTAGAACAGCTGTACCACAGCTTGCACACCTTCCCTGGAGTGCTGAACAGCTCCTGTGCACTTTGTGGGGAGTGCCCAGGTTCACATTTGCTGGGCACAATCAGCCAGGACTGAACTGATGCCTTGAGCTCACTGTTATCGTTTCCCTAACACAAAAGCTGAAAATAGTTTATGCTTTTTGCTTATTATTTTAAGGACGTCTGTCATTTTATTTATCGAGAAAAATATTTTTCCTTGTAAACCTTGTCTCAAACTAGACAAGCACATCTTATTTTCCTCCCCTTCTCATTCTGCTGCCATGCATATGTCTCTTTTCTCTGGCTGGCTGCAGTCCTGGTTGTTAGAGTTGATGGCCAGATGGGATTTATGTTCCTTTCTCTCTTGCTTCCTCATGTGCTATCTGGAATCTGATGCAGACTGGTTTGTGCTCTGCTCTCCACTTCTATGCAGCACGCTAATTTGTTAATAAATATTTCTTTTTGGAGTTAAAAGCTGAAAGTTCTTTTTCTCCTTGCCTGTTTTAATGAAGCCTCTGAGCCAAAGTGTGGATTATTTTGATAGTGAGCTCTTGGTTCTATGTTTAAACCTGCATTGTCTTCCTCTTTTGAGGGATAAAAAGAGGCTTAACGTTTGTTTGGCTGATTTTTTTCTTTCCTTTTTTTTTTTGGTTTTGGTTTTGTTCTAGAATGAGAGACATCTTGTGAAAGTAAGGAACATTGCTGGGCCTCATTCTGACTAACTTGTTCTTCAGGAAATTTCTCTGTTCTCATTTCCCCATCTGTAGAATAGGAAAAAACTTGGTGCCCGAATGCTAAACTTGATCCTGCGACAGTAGCTCAGTTGTTAAGATTTCTAAAGCATTGTGGAAATGTGCATTCTGCATGCTAAGTATCATCCTGTCAAGTTGCCAGTTGTGCCTTGTTGCTAGGTGCCTTGGATTTGTTCAGGTTTGAGCAGCCCTTAGAGGCACTGAACAGGAGAAGTGTGATTCCCCCAGTTTTCCAGCAGTGTTTGCTCTGTGTGTCAGCAAGGTGATCGAATCTTCTTGTTGGGGCTTGATAAACTCTGCAATTTCTCTCTTTCTAGATGACTGATCCAGTCACGCTAAATGTGGGTGGACACATGTACACGACCTCCCTCACAACTCTAACGAGATATCCTGACTCAATGCTCGGGGCCATGTTCAGGGGAGACTTCCCCACTGCCAGGGACTCTCAGGGCAATTACTTTATTGACAGAGATGGACCACTTTTCCGTTATGTTCTTAACTTTTTAAGGACCTCAGAGCTCACTTTGCCACTGGACTTCAAGGAGTTTGACCTGCTCCGGAAGGAAGCAGACTTCTATCAGATTGAGCCCTTGATCCAGTGTCTCAATGACCCCAAGCCGCTGTATCCTGTGGATACCTTTGAGGAGGTGGTGGAGCTGTCCAGCACCCGCAAGCTTTCCAAGTACTCCAACCCGGTGGCTGTGATCATCACGCAGCTCACCATCACCACCAAGGTCCACGCGCTGCTGGAAGGCATTTCAAACCACTTCACCAAGTGGAACAAGCACATGATGGACACCAGGGACTGCCAGGTGTCCTTCACCTTCGGGCCGTGCGATTACCACCAGGAAGTGTCGCTGCGCGTGCATCTCATGGAGTACATCACCAAGCAGGGCTTCACCATCAGGAACACCCGCGTGCACCACATGAGCGAGCGTGCCAATGAGAACACAGTGGAGCACAACTGGACTTTCTGCAGACTGGCACGGAAAACAGATGACTGATTCTGACTCCACAGGAGCCACTTCAGTGATTAGCAACTTCATTGGACAGTGAACCCAAGAGAGTCTGGATTTTGACTAAAGCAACAATATGGGCTTTTTTTATACGACTATTTATTGTTTATCAGTGAGGACTGGAGGAGTTTCATTCTCTAGCAGCTCTGTTCTTTTGTCCAGTTCAGAAAAAAACCGTGCATGTGCCTGTTCAGTCAAGACACCTTTTTGTTTGAAAGAGGGAGTCCGAAGAATCAGTACAATAGGGTATTTTGTGTCATTAACACAATTCTCTGACTCGACTCAAAGTGCTAAAATTACCTCTTGTTTAAATGGTTTCTAATCCATCTAATGCTATGACACTGGGAGCAAGAAACAAAGATTTTAAAATGCAGTTTAGGGAGAAGCTGCTATTGTGTAGACTAATTTAGTTTCTAAATCAATAAACAGTATTGTAATATTCTAGGAAAACAAATCCCACCCTTTAAAAGTACTTGATAAGTACAGTTTCTTACAGTTATGACAACTGTTTCTTTCTATGCATATAAATCAAGCAACCAAATATTATCTGTAGCCATGGAAATATGATTACAAATATTTATATTGGATTCTAAATGCAAAATGTCCCTGTGGTAGAATTCATATTTTTAATGCCTGGTGCAATATTATTCCCAAGTGTAATGCCTGCCAGAAGAAGCTAATAAAAATGTGAAATACAGAATACTGTTTTGTATTTTCTTTTTGTCTTTTAGAATTCTCATACTTAAAAAAAACCAAACCCAACCAAACAAAAAACCTCCCACCCAAATCCTGATTTTTTGTGCTGTGGAGTAGTTGGGGTATTCTGGTAGGGCCCTGGATTCTTCCATTAATGATGTAACTTGTTCCTTTTTATGGAATTAGTTGATTATGTTAATGAGTTGATTCAAATGTCTTCATTAGACACAAGACAAAGCTTGTTTTCTGAAAACTGCTTTAGATTGATAGACAGATGGCAAATATTTGTACTGGCTAAAGGGATAGGGATGGAGGGAACACAGAGCATAATACTTGTAGCTGCTAACAGAGTTGCCTGGTTTGTCAGCACTTCATGTAGTGACTTTATAAATAAATTCTAACTGAAGAATGGTTTTTCTAGTGATGTTCAAGTCACGGCACTCAAATTCTGTGGCTTAATTCATTTTCAAACAGACATTTCTACTTATCCTGGTCCCTTTGTCATAGTAATTAATAGAATTTCTGATTATGATCTAACTTGATTGCAGCTGGGAGTAAGGGAGTTGGTATCTGTTTCATGGAGTGGATCCTGTTCTCCCATGAAGTTCTTGTCCCAAGTAAGTGGGAGCTTTCCATCCCATATCTGGTTCTGAAGGCTGTCTTGGGGGTATTTCTCTGTCATATTTTGTCTCTTCCTGTTCATACATTGCAGGTTTTTGACTTGTGTAATAAGAGGCAGCAGTGAGAGCTTTATTCTTGCTAAGAAGGAGGGAAGAGAAGCAGAACTGATGAAGCTCAGGAAAAGTTGTTTCTTTCTTGCAACACGTGGTAAGAAATATTTGTGTTAACTGGCATTGAATTATAATCACAAGATGTTCTTTGCAACACTTAATTTATGAACAAATTAATGACTGGCCTGGATCAGTTTGCCCTTTCCATAATTATGAAGTATAATATTTAGAGAAGCAGTATTCCAAATAATACACTTTATTGGAGCTCAAGATTTATAGAAATGAGCAGCTCTATTAATGGGAAGGTAAATTCTGCAGACTGGAGCTGGCATCAGCTTTGTCTGCATCTTCATTAGGCAGGAATATTCCAGTACTGAGCAAATCAAGAGCTATTTTAATTGTCAAAACAGATGCATTTTCTAATATAGTTTCTGATCAAAGAGAACAACTTGTTCCTAAAAATAATCATGATTTCACCATGGATTTTTCAGTAAAGTTGGTTGTTTTGGGTTTTCTGAAGGCACTATATAGCTACTACACACTGAGAGAGGGTTCACAGTGTGGTGGTGGTTTTTTTTTCCCCTCAATCATCATATAGTGGATTTAGAAAGAGAATAAGAAAGTCAAATGAGAGTTTTGATGCTGTCAAGACACTTCAGGATTGAAAACAATGAACCCTGGACCATTCCTGACTGGATTGTCTCACAGCAGCAGGTACCACTCAGTGCTGTTGGCATCTGTCTAATTGCAAATGGCTGGCTGAGAATCTTTCATACTTGTTGTAACTGCAAGTAAGCAACTGATTATTAATTCTGATTAGTCATTACTGATGCTTCATAAATGTACTGCTGCACAAAGAACAGGAGGAAATGTGTCCCCTTCACTTTGAACATGTTCTTCATAATTTCGATAGCGTGTTGTGCAGAAGTGGCTTCAAATACCTCTCATAGGCTGGGCTCATCTGCTCAGAAAGAGAATGTGGAAGGGAATTAATGGCAATTAAGAAGGGAAAGGCTGTTTTTTTTTCTTAAGAACAATCTCTGAAACACATAAAGCTGCACTACTTAAATAACAACCAACAAACCAGCAGCTGCTTCAACTATGTGCAAGATCTTTTTTCCTATAATACGTGCTGTCCTTCATAACCAGCACACCACACTCCTCCCAAAGGGGACAGCATACTATTTAACCTCAGAAAATATGCTTGGACTTGAATGTTTGCTGAAGGCAAATTTTGTGTTCAAGTGTGGAATTTCAAAGGGATACCAATTACCACAGTAAAAATCCCACTCAAGGCCAAATGAGTTTTCAAGCAGAGCAATACATATTTACATCACACAAAATTTTTACATTATTCCACAGTATGGATGAATTGAGAAAGCAAAGTGCTAAAGACCATGAAGGATCAAATTGCCTTGTTTAGCACTTATACCCTTTCTAGTTAAACATATTTAAAACCCCAAGTTTTGCACTAGTAGAAAGCATTAGTGTATAGAAAATACCCTGCATTTAGTGCTGTTCCATAATATGTAAACAGACTTTAATTTTAGCTTATTCTGTACCATGTGATACAAAGAGGAATTAAAAGCTCTTGTCTCTTGTCTGTATTGCTTTGTTAGAAGAGAAGCAGTTTCTGCCCTGGAGGTTGCCCAGCTGTAGTTGATCCCTACCTGGTTGGTGGGTGATTTCTGAGCCCACTCGTAGAGGCGCTGGTAAACCTGCCCGTCGTAGCTGCCCAGAGCAGAGTTCAGGCTCTTGTCTGTGAAGTCAAAAGCATCCACCAGTGGCACAGCATCCTTCCTACAGAGCACAGGAGTGACATTCCTGTTACTGACAGGTGCTGCTTTGCAAGATGGGAAAATAATTCAAAGATAAACTTGGCAGATTCCAGGTGTCTCCTGGAAAGCTCATGCCAGTTTTCCTCTTGTCTTTACTGGGGGGGGGGGAAATCCTGTTTGTTCTGATTCCTCAGAGCATATCTAGGTGACCCTGCCTGAGAGGGAGATTGGACTAGATGATCTCCAGAGGTCCCTTTCAACCCTAATAATTTTGTCATTCTGTGATGTTCTACCAATGCCCTGAGTTGTCTGCACTGCTGAGTGGGTGTTTGCAGGGTCTTCACCCTGGCTCCATCACCTGGGCTCCATCCCTAATTCAGGACTCATGTCAGATTTTTTCTCAGTAGTCTCTGCCAGTTTGTTCTTTTGATTTTTCTCCTTCTTTCATTTTTCTTATGCTGTATGTGTGTCTTATAAAATGGAATAAGGTTCCCACTAGATTGATGTGAAGTTGCTTTGCTGATCTTCAACCTTCATCCACCTTTCAGTATTTCTATTATCTCACCATGAAGTGCTGAGCTCTTCTATTCCTATCTGTAAGAGCAAAACAACCCTGACCCATCCAAGGGCCCATCTAGTCCAGGGGCCAGTATGGACACGAGAGCACAGGCAGCACCTCCTAAGCAGGAGATGGTTTCTTTTTCCTCATCCTTCCATCATTCTTGGGTGTTAGAAGTTGTGCTGGCTGTACCTCACACCTGAGGTACCAGGATGCAAAGTGGTTTGCTCAAATGTCAGCATTTCTATCTTCCAGTTCCTTTTGGGGAAGAGCTGAAAGGGTTTGGGAAAGGCTGGGTTTTTGCTACAGACCAGGAAGTGGTTATATCCTTTCTACTAACTGTAAATATGTAAATACTCCATTCTTGAATCCAGTTAACAAGGCATGGACTAACACAGAAATTGCAATGAATTCCAAAGACAACATGTTAGGCTTTTGAAAATGTTATGTTAAAATTAATGTCAATTCAGATTCTGTTATCAGTTCTGAAAACCTTTGTTGTTTGGCTTAGCCCTTGCTTGTAGTGTGTTCTTGTTTCTTTCCCGGTGGTTTAGGTAGAATTTTAGATACAGTAGCAACTCCTCTGCACCATAAGTTACTATGTTCTAAACAAACAGCTGAACCCTTTGTCAAAAAGCCTCTGTGAGTGCTGTGGTAAGTGAAAACCTTAACTCAGAATTCACAGAGTTGGTAATAAATGGTGTAGAGCAGATGCATCTGAAGTAGCTGTAGGCAGGATTGTTTGGGTACCAGTTGCAGCTCAGCCATGGCAACAGAGGAGGCTGTATTAGCTGTGGCTTGAGCACATTTTGCAATGTGTGATGGGTTGCTGTGGCTGCCTCCTGCCAGTGTGCTCTGACTACATATTTTCCTGCTTTCACTCTACTGCAGATGGTAGAAAGTGTTCATGACTTCTTCATTTATAATTTAAGACTTTATGTTACAGAACTTTAGAGATTGCAGAGGACACTGGGGTCTGTTTTACCACGAAAACAAGCTCTGAGTAGATGTTTCAATCAATTTCTAGTACTGCCAGGCACTGGAAATAAACACTGAATGAGGTGAATTGACTGTGGAGATGTTGCCATAGGTACAGCAGCACCCTTTTATATCCAGCCCAGGGATAAACTGGAGAGCTGTGTGTGTCCTGCCAGAGCAGCTCACCGAATGACAGCCAGGAGGTCCAGGTAGGCTGCAGTGACCATGTCCATTTGAGCTGCAGATGTGTATCCATCATGCAGGAAGGCCCCTGTGTTTGAGAAGATCCCGTGCAGTGCAAAGAGGTCACAGAGATGTTTCATAATCTTCTGGATGCCAGCCTTGGTCTCGAGTTTTTCCACAGTTTCTGCAAAGTTTTTCACTGCAATGTAGTGGCAGTGAGCCTGGAAAACAAATGCAATCAACAGTGAATGCACCTCAAACACTTTAGTAGGCCAAATGACTCAAATGTTCTTGCAAAGAATATAAAACCTTTTCATTTCCCTGGCACTTCTCCAGTCTGTATCCTTTGTTTGCTGGGTGACCAGGCCTTTCCATTCATGGCTTACAGCAACAGCAGAATTCAGAATGTGTAAACAGTCAACACCATGGTATTTGTAAACTCCATAAAACTGTTTCAGAAATCATGCTGATACTTATTCTAAATAGTTCTGATCAATATCCCAAAGAGTTTCTGTGAAGGAAACACATTGGAATGTGCTCGTGTTGTAAGTGAATGTTGCTTGTACATCAATAGGAGAAAACTTCTGTTGAAGACCTTGGGCTCATGGTACTTTGGGATCAGTGTCCACAAGGCTTCAGCTCTGGAAACACCATCGTCAGAAGAACAACCAGACTTACCTCCCACTTTTGTGGTTTTAAGTAAACTGGTAATTTTGGGGTTACACACCAGCAGAATGTCTGACCCACAATAGAATATTAGAATATTATCAGAGGTGCAGAGATTAATTAATTAGGCTGATTCTGGCTGCACTGACACTGCTGGGGGTGGTTGTTGGTGCTGGGATCTGTGTGAGTTCATTCCCCCACTGCTGAGTTCCCTTCCAGCTGCAGGTGTAAGCATGGCACACCTGCACTGCTGCTTTTCCTGGTGAAGCAGCAGAGGTGGAGGCCAGTATGGAGTGCAGAACCTGCCTGAGAAGCTGAGTGGCCCTGAGTGGGCACTCAAGCAATTAACTCAAACAATTAACCTGAGTGGCGTCTGCCCAGTGTCTGAGCCACTCAGCTGAGAGCTGGCAGGGGTCAGTTCAGAGAGCTGCCATGCCAGATGTGTGGGTAAATCTCCAGGGAAGGTATAGAATAAGAAGTAAATACAGAATTGCCCCAAGAAGGCAGCAGTATATCAAAATTTTAAAGTTATGGGGAAAATTCAAGGGGTTTGGAGACTTTTCCTGCCCTTGAAATACTTAAGAGACTCTGGGGGCCTGGATCCCATTTTCTGAAGAGTCTGCCAGCAGTGCTGATGATACCACAGCCAGCCCTCTGCTTATGTTAGGCTCTTCAGAAATAGTTAACGTTAAAATTTGTGGATGGGATGCTAAATGGTGTTAAAATAAGTTGTGGATGGGAAGGGAAGGCCTTCACCGTAACTGTAGTGGAATTGCACTTTAATTGCATATTAAAAAAATTTTTGGTTTTTGGAGATACAGCACTATCAACAGATTTAGTTTTCATTAATATTTAGGGCTTTTCTCCCCTCTTTTCTGCTCAATTCTGTACTAATTCACACTTGTTTTAGGGAACAAATGCTGCTGTCCCAATGCTACTTCAGTTGAAAGCATCTCTTATAAATTTGATTTATCTTTCAGCAGTAGTTAACATTGCACTTATCACTGGTTTTCACTCTTTTCCCTGCAGTTGTCTTTCCACCAGATGGAAGAAGTACCAGGCATGTTTCACCCTTTGCTGTGACTCCACCAGCTTGCAGTGGAGTGGCTTCAGGAAGACTCCTCTGGGCACCAGAAACGCTGGATTCTTATACAAAAATGAGTGTTGGCTGGAGATGGGGTTTTGTTGCAGGATATGGGAGGTCTGATTCTGCCAGTAGTGGCAGCCTAACTGTGAATGTATTTTTTCCCCCTTTCATTTCTCCTAGTCTTTTTCTACCTGGCCTATACAGACAGCAAATTTTTCAGGTAAGGAATTGCTTCTTAATACAACTTTTCCACCATGCAGACCACAGTGCCAGTGTTTGTGCTGTCTCTTAGATGCCAACAGGAAACAATAAACAGCACTGAGGCTTTAAGCTAATCATGCAATTTCTGTTGCACATTGTTTCATAAAGACAAAAATCAGATAAGCAGATAAATTTTGCTAACCTTTGCAGCCTGCACCAGCTGCACTGTGCACTGGTTCCATGCATCATGCTTTTTGACTCCAGACTGGATCAAGTCCTGTAGCTTTGCTGCTGTGCTGCTTGTGAGCCTGGGAAATGGAAAAAGCACAAAGTATCTTGTATGTGCATCCCACATGCATGAATTTTCACTCAGGAGTTGTGTGTGACTGAAGTGCAAAGTGGCATTTCTGACATCTGGAGTTACCCACACTCAGTAGGAGTGAACTTAGATTATGCAAAATCTGGGCATAAATTGTGAGAAGAACCCAGACAACCCTGGTCCTGAAGGATTTCTGCCTTCTCAGCTTCCAGGGTATTTACCAGGGGTTTGGCTGAGCCTTTCTTGGGTTGTGTGTGTGTAAGGAGAGTTTGCAAAACAAATAGTAATACTGGACTGCTGTCACATTATATTTCTCCTTTTCTACACAGGGATTCAAATCCTGTTCCCATTGAGGAATCTTTTGGTGAGTGGCTGTTTTTACACTGGTTTCAATGACAGCAGGGTTGTCTTTTTCCCTGACTTTCAGAGGTGGCACCTATACAGCCCATAACTGTGTACATAATTCTGAGACCACTCATGTTATGATTTTTATTTATGTTGAGTTGCTGAATGTGTGTAGTTAAAAGGCTACAGACAGAATGAGGGGCTCTGTTCTTGCTGTGGTGTAAACTGAAAATAAACATCAATTTCTCAGGTATGTGAAATTTTAAGATTCCAATAGAATTTCCCAGGGTCCAATAAATATTTTACTGGATAGCAACTCAGTGATGTGGTCTGGGATTTACTTTAATAGTGCCACCAACTCTGTGAAATGTAGTTGTTTGGTAGCACATAGCTTAAAAATTTCTGAGTGTGGAAGCTTCATACTGAACATCTGACATGGCTGTTAACCCTGTGTTGCCTTCCTTTCCTTTTCAGGAACAGATGGCACCAAACGTAGTTTAGCTTATTTTATTTTACCTCCCTTTAAAGCAAGGAAGAAGCCGAGCTCTTAACACATTTCTGATGTCAAAGAGAGAAATTCTGTGTCCCACCCTCTGTACTGACCTGACTGCCACATGTTGATAGGCCTCAGTGTAAATATCTGGACTGAGAAAATCCAACTTGTTCTTGGCTGGACACTTCCCATGTTTCACTGCAGCCAGATAAGTGACAGATGGTGGCACAGGCTGGCCAGCACTGGCTGCCATGAAGCACTTAATCAGGAACCTGGGAAGAGGTAACAGTCAGAGCAGGGCATGGTGCTGATCTTGCAGCAAACAGACATGCAAAAAGTAAAGTGGGCTCAGGTGAGGAGCAGCAAGGTGTGACCCATCCCATGAGTGGCCCAGAATGGACTTGAACAAGTAATGACCTTTTGTTTTGTATGTTACTCACAGTAACCTGATCTGTGGTGAGTCTGTCTGCCTTATTAAACACTACAGCAATCCATAATGATATTTTTTTCAGCAGAAACTTGCTGTGGCTATTGGCAGTCTCAGCAGTGTAGTGATTAGATACATTATCAACTTTGCAACCTGAGTTCTCAATGCTCTAGAGCTTTAATGGTGATTTGGTCTTACCCTCTGTGATCCCCAACACACAGTCACATTATGTTAACACATGAGACCCTTGCAGAGAGTTTACAAGGAGCATTCCCCACTCCCTTAGTTTTTTGGTACCTCTGCTATGAGCTAGACTGATCAGGTCTGGAATGAAAAGGGTACAGCATTTCTCTTGACTTTACTGTTGATCTTGCAAAAAGCAGTAATGAGTGCAAAAATGTCTGCATGGCAGCACAGAGCTATGTGGTGCTCTGACCCTTGGAAGTGCACTGGTTCTCTCCTTCTAGTAAAAACAAACATTATTAAAAGTTCAAGCAGCTGTAGTTTCTTTACCCTGTATTTCTTCTACTCTTGATAATCATGAGTCTGCGTGTTTGGAGGAATGTGATGTTCTTGGAGCATGACTCAGCCACTTTCAGCATCCCACAACTTTGCTTCCTCTGAATCAACCCCACTTTACCAATATTGCGTTACATGGCACCATTGTCACATTGGTAGCTTAAAACATTACCCACAAAACTTTGACAGCAATACCTTTGCTGTGCTACCAGGCAAAGAGGAAAATGAGGTTATGCAGAACAGCACCTGCATACATCCCCAAACCAAAAATAGAAGAGATAATCCAGTTCCCACACACTTCCATGCTTGTTAGACTGAAGGCATGAATAGTTTATATCCTGAGCTGTATTTTTAGATGGTGCTGTGAGAAAGGAGTAGCTGGTTTTACTGGTTTTGGAGAAGAAGTGGTAAAGGCTGAATAAATGAGGGGGCAGGCTTTTAGATGAACATATTTGAATTGTTACCTGGCAGTTTGCAGGAGCAAAATGGTGTTTTCCCCTTCATAAATACAAGAGGCAAGTATTTTGGTATACAAGGAAGGCAGTCCACTTAGCAGGGAGTAGCCATGGCCCCCACAGGCCCGGAGACAGATCTCCACTCCTGCTGTGCAGTGCTGAGTGATCATGGCTTTAAAACCTGAAGATAATGCATGGAGCTGTTAAAAAAGGGAGAAAAAAAGCAGAGTATTACCAGTGGAATCCTCAGAATAAGTTCCTTTTTTTTTAATTTTGTGCAATATCTGGGCATGAAATCCCTGTCAGGTTCCCCTTTGAATGCTGGTAGCACCCAGTTCCCTGAGCCTGACCTTTGGTGTCTCTCTGGGATGCTGCACATGCTCCTGCTGGGCACACTGTAGTCAGTTTATGCATTTTTGGATTTCTCTCAGCCAGTTCTGGCTTTGGCCACCTTTGTTCAGAGTGTGTTTTCATTTCAAGCACTTAATTGCAAAATATTCTGTTCTGTTTAAAAAGTCCCATTTTTGGTTTTGGCTCAGATGTATGTGCATGCGCACTGGAGCTGAAGTTGTGTAATAACACTTTGTGCCACCAGCTACTTGGAACAAGGTTCTGGACATGCTTTTCAAGGACTTTTCACTCTGCAATGGTTCCCAAAACAAAAAGTTTGGGGTGGTACAGTGAATGCTGCTGCTGACTGGTTGCAGATCTGGGACACGTCATTGGAGCAATTAGTGCTTCCTCTTTCTCCAGTTCTCTAGTGGTGAGAGGAATGCTCCTCCAATTTGCTACAATACTTTAACATTTAGGGAACAGAAGTGCTGTATGAGTTAATCCTGCTGCAGCTCACCTCTGGCAGCATGTCAAAATTCTTCCTCTGGATCTCTCTGTACCCCTTGTCAAATAGCTCCTGCAGGTAGTCATTGGTGAAATGAAAGGCATAGGCTGCTGCCAGCTGGGGCAGCAGTTTCTCTTGCTGAGTCTGGTAGTCAAGGATTTTTGCTTCTTGTTCCCTGTTGGAAGACAGCTGATGAAGCAGGGGGAGTATGGACATGGGCATAGCTACTGTTACTTCACCTGCTGCAGAATGAAAACAGCGTTTTTCGTTACCAAGAAGCAGTGTGTGCACAAGACTGAGCTGACAGTGTGGCAGCAAATCTGTCCAGCTTGCTGAACTATTGGAGAAACAACCCCTAAAAAGCCTAACAGTGTAGAAAAGGCTCTGTGTGGTCAGTCAGTACAGAGGGGAACAGGGACTGCAGGAGAGGATGAGAGTGAGGCCTTCAAGGACAGCAAGTTGTTAGGTGCTGCAGAAAAGGCAGTGGCATTGCACCTGATAAACTTTGGCTTTTTAAACAGAATCTTTGTGGCCCTGTGCATAGAAATGTTTCCCTGAAAATATCTGAGTCTGAATGATTTTAAGTTTTCTGAGCTGTTTTTGGATGTTCTTTTTCACTTCTGTGGTTGGTACATTTAGGACTTCAATCACTGGAATTGGTTACTACAATAGTTCAGCTGCTGTGCTCTTCTGTTTGGTTTGTGCTTGAACTGAACTGTGTTTTCACTAGGATCTTTCTGCTTTTGAAAGGACATTTAAATGGAAATCTTTGTAATCCGTTCAAATAAACATATTTCTTTAAAAATAATGAGGATTCAACACTGAATACAATTCAGTGCTTCAAGTTTGAATACTAGGTTTCTGGATGGTTGAAGGTATTTTAATGTTGCATTCATTAGTAGGGCACTATGGAATAAGAATTCAGCAACTTGTCCATTTTGTCTGGATTCTGCTCAGTTATGGGATTACAGGGGAAGGCCAGTTATAAAAGAATAAGTTGCCTGCGTGAGCCACTGACCTATTCAAAGTATGAAACTTATCTTGGAAAGAACTGTAAACATTCTCTTGTACTTTGACTGAAGCTCGTTAATGTAAATACTGGGGAAACATGTTTATCATGCCCTGTCTGGGCCAGGAAATCAGCCAGTGATGGGCTGAAAGATAAGATGAGGAGAAGAAATACAAACTGGTGTGGGGGAACACAGGGTCCAGTCCCCTTCCCAGTGGGATGTGTGGCATTACCCAGGCTTTAGCTTGGACTGGCGGCGAACCACGGAGTAGCGGATGGCGATGGTGCACGCCTTCTGGAGGGGAGTCAGAACCTCGTCTGAAATGAGGGAAATGCGCACGGACGTCATTGTGAAATAATTGATCTGCTGGGAGCCCTGTCTTACATAGGTGCCATCTGGTCGAACCTAGGGTAGAGAGAGGCTGTCAGGTGCTGCCTTAGTCAGTACTACTGTGGATGTGTAATTGCTATGCATGGAATAAAATGGATATAAAAATCCTTCACTGAATGTAAACAATGCTTTTATGGATGATGGATGAAATACATCCATTTGAAAAGACAAACTCTTACTGTTTGTGGCAGAGGTAGGTTCTGCCTGCCCCATGATCCCCAGCTTCTGAATGTGGAATTCTTGACGCTGATTTTCATTTAGGATTCAGGTGCCTTCTGCCCTTGGTAAAACCTCAGAGACTTGCTGACACTCAAAGGAAGATTTTTGTCCCAAATTTAGACAATTCCCTGTTGTTTCTCTGGCTGTGGAATGAGAGTCTGACAGCAAGTTTGTGATGTGAGTCCACACATACCTCACAAAACTTGCTCAGCATGTTCTCCCTGGGGACGCGCACGTTCTTCAGCAGGAGGTAGCCGTTGTCAATGTGCTCAAAATTCATTTTGGGACCGATGTCTCCTGCAGTTACGCCTGCAGCAGGAGAAAACACAGCCTGCTTGCTTCCACTTGAACTTTTTCCTCCCCATTTTGTGTCAGGATGGGGACCCCCAAAGAAGGGCATGGTCAGCTCTGCTTCTTCCCCAGCATGGGTGATCTTGCCCGAGGGGTGAAACAGGCATTAGAATGCCTTGCAGTAGTTTGTTTCCATGATCCATTGACAGATGGATCTGTGCTGGCTGGGGTTGGGGTCAGAACTGAGGTGTTAATGCAGAGGTGCTCAGAGCAACCCAGGCTTCTGGTAATGTCAAGGGCTTGGTCTGGACATGGTGAAGATATGTTAAATTTCCCTTCAGATCAAAAGGTTGGGGTTAATGATAACTGCACCTTGGCTATCTCTCTTGGCTTGGTTTTGGCAATTATAACTTGCCCTGGGCCCAATGTTTTAGAAAACATTTAAGGGCAAAATAGGCAGAGCACATGCACAAGTGCTGCAGTGTCTGGGGTTATTTACCTGGGCAGAGGGAATGGTCCTGAAGGCTGCGTATCTGCACAATGAAGGGATGGATGCCATAGCACTTCCCATGGATGTACAGCTGGGCAAAGACCACTGTGTGGGTTGCTGATCTTCCCACTGTGAGAAGAAAAACAGCCCCATTCCCTTAAGACAAGGTACAGCACAAACACAGTTAAGAGAGATGAGTACTAATTATGTGTTGGGTCTTAGGTATGGGTCAGCACAACCTAAATCAGCCTGCTCAGAAGTTGCACCATCATTCTGCCTCTTTTGGTGCCTATGAGGCTTGGATTAACAGTTTTGTAACAGAATATGAGAAAAAATAAACAGTTTGAGCTAATAGTAGTGGTGAGAGTGGGAAGTGCTGTGGCTGTTACAGTGACTCCAGTTATTTTTTGTGAAATACCTTCCTGAAGGGAGCAAAGAATTTCACACTTGAATCCTTTATGCTGAGACTGTCTGATGACTCGAATCCTTTATGCTGATGACCTCCCTGCAGTTTTTGGTTGTCTGAGTATTATTTAAAAAGAAGATTTATTCCTGCAGAGTAAAAGCTTTCCTCAGTGAAGTTCTTCAGCCTGCAACCCAAAGGTTTTTGTAGATGATGGTGGCTCCTTTGTGGCCTTTGAACTTGGACAACCTCCTTTCTCTTACTTGCTTGTCCATGTGAGTATCTTTTATTGAAGTCTTCTGCTAGCACCTGGACCCTCAAACACTGAACTTAACCAGGGTAGATGGAGTAACTGAAGGAGGCAAAACCCAAGATATTTTGTGTGGTACTTACTGTCTCCAGGCCACCACTTCATGGCAGAGATCTTTGGTGTGTTCAGTATAAACTCCTGAGTAGCAGTATCAAAGACTGCTGTTGTTTCCAAACCCTGAAGATAAGTGCCTTTAAAAAAAGAAATTAAAAAAGTATCTATCTATGTATCTATTTCCTGGTATATCACAGGGATGGAGAGAGCAAAGGATCCCTGGAAGCTGGCCGTGGGTACTATTAGGGTTTTGTGGTTACCCTTCTGATGAGAACCATGAACGAGAACCCAACCACCCCCGTTCCAGTAAAGGATGGACAGTGTGGAGTCAAATTCCCACGGGAATCTGGGCTGCAGGCTTGTGTCATAGAGAAAAGCTGTTTTCCCTGCAGCCTTACCGTGCCCCAGTTCAGTCTGGGCGTAGCTCCCAATAAGCTTGTGCTGGGTGGCGAGAGGAATCCACTTGGCAATCTGTCTGTCCGAGCCCAGCACTGAAATGCTTCTCATGAAGACGCGGTGAAGGAGGAACGCGACATCTCCTGACAGTGCCCTGCAGAGAAGGCACAAGGGCAGCGTTTCAGGGGATGGAGTCCCAGGCATGTGAGGAATGAGGCAGTGGCACTGCAGCGGTCACCAGACAGTACCACCTGCTGCCTTTTGCTTTCTGCCTTGTCATACCTTGCCCAGCACCCAGCATCAGCACAGTGTTGCAGGAAAAGTGCCCTTCCAAGCTGCTTTTGTCTCTTTTTTTCATAACAGAGTTTGCATATGTGTTGCTTGCTCATTTCACTTGGTCTTGAAGGAATTATCTGTTCTGAGTAGCAGATGCTGAGCTAAAAGCACAACCCAGCTCCAGAGCTCCTGACACTCTGTGAGCATTTCATATTTTTAATTTACTTTAGAGGATTTTTTTTTCTTGATTATTTAAGTCAGATTTTGAAGCTGAACTAAAAAGAAAGAACAAAACAGCACCCTACTTGAAAAACCCCAAACCCTAGCAATTTCCTATGAGGCATATTAGACTGAATTACACATGTGGGTATCTGGGACCTGGATCTCCTGAACCTTCCCATTCCCATTCTGGAGAAATACCATGGTATGTTTGGTTTGTTGTTGTGCTTTTTGCTGTTTGTTTGCTGCCTTTTGCAGTCAGTGAACAATACTGGGTTCATGGAGATTTGTCCCAAATTCAGATGTTATTTTCTTGTAGAAAAATGAAAATACATCCAAGTAACCCCTGGTCCTTCACCATCACCATCTGCATACATTAAAAAGCTCTATTCCAGAAACACCAGAAAGGTGTATGGGAACTTGGGTACAGTGATTTCCATGGTGCAAATGAGAAATTTATTTAAGCTTTTTTAGTGTCTGAGAAATAATAAGAAAACCTGAGGAATATAACTATTCCTCTCCCTCTTCCTGGGATTCCTCAGATCATGGTTGAATCACCTCACAGATACAGGTACATGTGCAAGTGAGTGCCTGTGCTGTTCTCAGCAGCTGAGTGGATGTTAGCACATTGCTTTACTGCAATGCTCTAGAGAGCATCTCCTTTCACATAGATACCTTCTGTTGTTAACAAATGACTCTGACCTTTCTTTTATACTGGCCCTGAGAGAGAATTAATCATGCTGAAACAGTGTGTGTGTGTGTGGGGGGGAAATATGAACAAAGAAGTTAAAGGAAAATTGCTTTGATTAACAGAAAATGACTTAATGAATCCTTGGCAGCCTGGCCAGAAATAATGTTCCTTTAGCTGCGATTTGAAAAGCTGGATTTTAAATTGTGTGAGTGATTCACTGTGCCTGGCACTGGGAGCCAGGGTTCTGTCATAGGAGCTTGGTGCTCACCTGCAGTTCCATCAGGCAAGAGCTGCCCTGCCAGACAGCTCTGCTCCTCATCCAGCAAATGGGACAGCCCAGGGCTGGTCCTGCTGCAGCCTTTGGCATCAGGGGGCCTGATAAAAGCACAGCTGGGTGGGATGTTTTTTGTTCTGAGAGAGCAGTGGAGAGCTGCTTTTAAATGGGAATATAATGATCAGGTCCAAGAGCTCTTCATGGCACATTTCCCCCTTCATTAGTTCTGCTCGCTGTAAGTGGTGAAGGGCTCAGCATAAAAAACGATCATCTTTCATATGATGGGGTCAACTTTTTAGCAGGGCTGCTACCACAGGGCAAGGGGTGATGGTTTTGAACTAAAAGAAGGTAGATTTAGACTAGACATAATGAAGAGCTCATTTTCATTGAGCATGGTGAAACAGTGGCACAGGTTGCCCAGAGAGCTGGTGGATGCCCCTCTCTGTAAACATTCCAGGTCAGGCCAGATCAAGGCTCTGAGCAACCTGATCTAGCTGAAGATGTTGTTGCTCGTTGCAGAAGGCTAGATGGACTAGATGACCTTTAAATGTCCTTTCCAACTCTAACTGTGCTATGAGTCTATGAAATGCCAAAAATTGGCTCTGGGTGTCAGAAGTGCTGTGCAAGGGACAAGCTTTGCCCTTCAGAGTGACACTTCTGAACTTGCACCTTCCTACTGGGAATGTGACCCCACCAAGCAGACAGCGTGCCCTGGGCAACAGCCAGCCAGGAACTGACTGAGCAAAGGGGAAAGGAGGGGCAAGCAATGGGAATGTGGAGCTCAACCCCACATGAAGTGTTGAGAAAACTTTTAAAGCAAAGGACTGTGAAAACACTTTATTCTCATTTACCTACAAACTAAGGTGAGTTTTTTCCTTTTTTTTTTTTCCTTTAATAAAATATGTGTTTTCTAGATACACAAAATGTAATATTTGATTTATTTAGAAGTCAGTAATGGAACTGAAACAGCACCACTTCCAATTCTAGTTATACATTTAAAAATGTCTAAGGGATGGTATGTGAGCTGCAGCACAAGTAATGAGATTGTTGAAGTGGAAATCTCATGTTGTGGTTGTGAACTGCTTGATCTATCACACTGTACCCATGTGCTGCTCTCTGAGAGGTTCCAGTCATGTACCCCCATTTTCTCTTTTCCCAAGTGTGATGCTGAAGTAAAAACCTGGAGCACATTTTTATCCAAACCTCATCTGTCAGCTCTTAGCCTTTCCCAGCATTTGCTAAAGCTGATTCTTTAAAAAAAATTAGTTGTACATAGAAAAAAAAATGAAATCACCTGTAAATGTACTTATATTCAGGTCCATTCTCAGTCCATCCCATCTCATGCATCTTTTTCTGGAGATGAACAGCCTTCCTGACTGCTGCTTCGTACCTCTCATTCTGGGTCTGGAAATACTGATTTTCTCTGCTAAATACAGGGTCAGATTCGATGGCTTCCACTGCAAAGCAACACAGAACAGTTGGTTCTCCTGGGGCTGGGGAAGTGCAGGCAGTGCCTTGAGCCACATTCAGGAAGAGCAGGCAGGACTGGACTCATGGATCCTGATGCTGTGATTTTTAGGGTGCTTGCAGGCAGATTTTGTTTTGCCAGTTCTGGCTCCCATGGCTGTCACATCTAAGTCTGAAAAGCAGCGAGTTTGGGGAAGCACAGGGGGAACTGAGTGGGCCTGAGAGAGGGAAATGGTAGTTCAGTGGAAATGGTGACCCTGCAGGGTAAGGCACCCTCCCTGGTCAGGGTGGGAGAGGTGACTTCTGGCAGAAGATGCCAAGGATCCCTCTGCCTCCAACTGCTGTGAGAGCTGTAAGGGCTGTGGTGAGCTGCATTTTGACCAGGCTGTGGTGAGCTGCATTAGCCAGAGGGTGGATTATGGCTGGAGCCTGCTGGGTGTCCTGCTCAGTATGTTACCAGCCCATGGCACTGTTACACAACAACTCATAGTCACTATTTCTGTGTCAGTTTGAACACTCCCCTTGTCCATTTTGCCTTAAAACCTTGAATCTATTGATGTGGAAGGTTATACTGAACTCCAGTGTCACTGTGAAGAGGGCAATCCCAGTGGCTGTGCTGTTTTCCTCTGGTAAGTGTATAATATGGATGCCGTTACAGAGACAACAGTGAGAGTTTTTTCCCCTCTATTTCTCCTGAGCAACAGTCATTTTTTGGCACACCCATCACGAGTGAGAGCAGCTCAGCCTGGTTGAGCCAACCCACGCACGAAATTCCCCACCTGGATGAGCCCAATGTGCCAAGGAGGAAAGCTGGCTGTGGTTCACACGTGATGTGCATTTCTGCACAGCAGCACCAGCCCCTGCACGCATTGCCCTCACACATGGATCCTCGACCCCCAGTTCTTGTATTCCAGTTTAACCAGTCTTGCCAGAGACAGGGGATGGGAGCAGGGAGGAGGAAAAGCTTCAGACAGCAGGAGTGGCTGCGGAGGAGTTGCATTGATTTACATGAAGAGAAGACTCCAGCTCCACACTCCCACTTTTTAAAGAGATGGGGGATAAGCAAATGCCCAGGAGCACAAACCCCACTGTGCTGCAAAGGAGCAGCAGAGCAGCAGGACACAGGCATGGCCTGCGCCAGCCCCCAGCAGGGCCTTGTCTGAGGGTCACTCACCCACTGCCCTCCGAATCCGTGTCTGCTCGGCGCCGCCGTCCAGCAGGGCCGTGAGCCTCTCCACACAGAAGGAGGCCGTCTGCCGCTCGCTGCCGAGGTCGGGGTTCACGCTGCCGAGCACCGAGCCCTGACAGTGCTTGCTGGTCTCCAGCAGAGCCATCCCGGAGCCTGCGCTGCTCTGCAAAGGGACAGGGCTCCTCTGGCACTGGCACCCGTCACTGGATGCCTGATGGAGGCGTTGGCACAGCGAGGATGGTTTTGGTAGGTTGGCCAAGATGTTGCACCTGCACAAGGGTTGTGTGAATATTTAGGCACTCCTCATTGCAATGGACAGTGGAGATTTATAGGAACTCAAATTGCAGGTTTTATGACATCTTTCAAAACATAAATATTTTTCTTTTCCCAGTCTGTCCCCAGTATTCTATGAAAAGTTAATGCTGCAATATCCCACTGCTATGTGTTAATGTTTACAGGAGTTTCTGGCCCAGGGCTCACAGGCACTGGTGGCCTTGCCTGTGCTGCCTCTGTCCTTGGGGCTCAACCCCTAACCCATGTTAGTGAGACTGGTCGCAGGACACTAGTAAAAACAAAACCGAAGTGAGTAGAAAACAAATCAGATTTTTCCTTTGAAGAGGCTGTTGCCTTTCCAAGCATTAGATTACTTTAAGAAATACAAACTCTGGAAAACACTGCAAATGTGTTATTAATTCCTGCTTTTTCTGATATCAGGTCTTTAGTTCAAGGTGTCTTGGTGCAGGGAGAAAAGCCCCGGGGCAGCGCGGCGGGCACCCACGGCCGGGGTAACCGGGGACTGCCCTTGAGCCGTCACTGGAGCGCGGCGCTGGGCACCGGGGCCGCCTCGGCCTCAGCTTCCTCTTCCGTGCGCCTCCGGGAGGAAAACGCGATTGCTTTCTCTCCGTGCAAACGCAGTCCCCCACGTACCTCGTCTCAGGCGTCCTCCGTGGAGCCGTCCGGCTGCTGCCTCCTGTCTGGGCCGCGGCTGCCGAGCCCTGTGCGGGGACCTTGTCCCCGGAGCCGGCGCACCGGGCCGCGGGTGTTCCGGGGAGCGCTGACCTCTGCAGGCAGGAAAATCCCACAGCGCTCGGAGGGCTCCGCGCGTCCAAACGGGGCTGCTTGTATCCGCTAAAGGCAGCTGGCACCTTGGAGATTGCTCTTCCAGCTCTGTCCCCTAATGGACACCCTGCCCTTCTTCTGGTGTTTTTAATTTTGGTTTATTGTTTTCGTAGCCCGCTCCGGGTGGAGAGCAGCACGCTTGGGTCTGGCGCTGCTCCTTGCCTGGGGCTCTGATGTGCTCAGCGTTTCCCCAGCTGTGTCAGGGCTCTGCCCTCAGCCCTTCCCGCAGCTCGGGCTGCAGGGCCGGGGAGCAGGGCTGTGCCGGGGGCCCGACACGGGATGTGCTCCTTCACCTCCGGCTGTACTGAATGCGGGGGCCCGAGGGAGCCTGACACGGGATGGGCTCCCTCATCTCCGGCTGTACTGAGCCTGTCCCTGCTGGGCAGGAGATGGGAGCTCACATCCCTCACACCCCTCTGACCATGCCTACAGCAGGGTGAGCCTGACGGGAGAGAAATCCAGCAGAGGATCCCCCTGGGCATGGCCCATCCATGGGCCTGTGCTGCCGCTGCGACCCACGCTGGAAACTGCTTTGTCTGGGAATGAGCGGGGTACAACGCCTGGGGTTCACATTACAGAAGGCTTGCTTTAATATGGGAAGTTAAGCAAATGTTGGGACATCGGATGTAGTTTTGGGTAACGATAATTTTAAGCCTGGAGCTGAGTTTGCTGAACCAAGCCCAGCAGCCACGAGGAGCAGCAGGCAATGAGAGCAGCCAGCTGCAATGCAGTGAGTGGCTCTCGGGCAGTGGACGGTGTGTTCGGGATCACTCTGGTGGATTAAAGATGTCATGTGGCTCCATCCACTCCCAGAGTGACAGGGTGTCCTGGGGATGTGCCAGTTTCTGCTCTGTACTGCACAGTGTCACATCCCACAGTGACTTGGGGTCATGAGTGGTGGGGAGGCAGTACATCCTTCTGAAGTGCTCTGTGGGATTTTTCCATTTGTTCTTACATTTCCTTCTGCTGGAGTCAGAAGTGCTCGGCCTTGTGCTTCTTGACTGCTGTTTGTAATTCAGCGGGTGGGTCTGAGTCTCCTGAAGGGAGGGTGAGGGATGACAGATTGGAAAAAGCCTGTCCCTGAATCTCTTTGCAGCCTGATGTTCATGCAGGTTTATATTTGGGCAGGCTCAGGTGCTGCCTGAGTAGGTCATTGCCAGTCTGTGTTAGTGAGGTCTGAGCTGGAGAGCCACCAGAGCCGCACACCCAGCTCGGCTCCGAGTGCCTGTGGAAGCCCAGAGATCTCATGCGCTGTGATGAGAACCAACAAAACCCACAAGAGCACCTGGTCATGGTGTGTTGGAACACTCTGTCATTATTATGTTGCTGATAATTTTGCATTTTTGCCCATTTTCATTGGGCTGGATCTCACCACTATCATGATGAATTCAAGATTTCATATAATGCTTTCATCAACACAAAGTTGATGAAGTTTCAGTCTGTGGCAGTTTTAGATCATTTTGGGAAATGATCTAAGTATGGAGAACACCTAGGATAGGCAGTGGCGAATTCCTGGGAAGGGGTGTTCAGCCAGGGCCAGTCTGAGGGTACCACTGGCTTGAGGAAGGAAACCAGAACTTCCCATTTCTGAGGCAGTCACGAGGAGTAAATCAGGCAGTAAAATGTAAATGTTCCTTGACAGGAAATTTCACTGCAGCAAATTATGTAGGAGCACTTCAGGAGTGAGTGCATAGGAGAAGAGATCTCAGCATGACCTGGATAAAGAGCAAAGCTGGTATTGAAAACTCTGGCAGTTGGAGAAATCCCAGGCAATGGAGCAGTTAGAGCATAGCTAAAAGGTTTTTATCTTTAAAGAGCAGAAGTGATTGGTTCTTACTCTCTTCCACAGAAGAGAAACTGTCACAATGAACAGCTACCATTGGCATCCATGCATGGAAGGAGGTGTGTGATCACTGTCAGGAGTTTTGGGGCACAGCCCATTGAAACCTCACTGCTGGGGCTGGGAAAGGTTGATAAAGCATTTTACAAAGCCCTGCATGAGTGCCCTGGTCTCATGTCTAACCAAAGGTGTAGAGAAGATTTGTTGCTTTGAAAGGTTTATGCCAGGAAGTGAAGTACACAACCTGCCATGGTAGGGCAGCAGGGAGCTGTTGTTGTCAGCATCAAAGGGGTGGGAAGATGTTTTGTAAACCTGACCTGAAGAACAGGTTTGGAGGAGATCTCACCCCCACTGAGGAGCTGACTGACCACACCAGCGCCACAGGGAACACCTCCCAGTGTGGCAACCCCAGCAGATACCTGGTATCAGAGAAATGCATCCAAGCACCACCTCTGCCTTGTTCTGGGTGGGATGTTGGCATCTGTGCTGATAAGGATGTTGCTAATGAGACAGAAAAGTCTTTTTCATTGCTTCACTGCATTCAGTTTTAGTCCTGGCTCTCAGGAACCATGGTGTGCGTGACCTGCACATGTGAGGCATCATCTCTTTTTCTTATCTCCTAAACCTGTGGTCTTTGGTTGCTGCTAAAGCAACTTTTAAAATGTTTAAAAATAATTAAATAGGCTCACTAGTGTGAGGATTACTTGTCAGTTCAAAAACGTGTTTTTAAATTAAATCCAAGGACGTGTTTCCTTGGCTTTGTGTGGATTTTACCCTGCCAGGCAGGTGCGCATCCACAGTCAGTTAGAAATCAGACTGGAATTTCAGTGCACAAAGCCTGATTCACAATTTGTGTGTCCTTATACTTTCATCAAATTGAGATGGTGTCTGAGAATAAGCAGTGGATGCAGTGTTGGGTGCAGATGATGCAAAGAGCTCAGTGATGAGTGACTTAACACAACATTAATAAAGGAATTGGTGTCAGACTTCATTGTTTTTTATGTTCATGTAGTTTATTTGGCTGTTGTCTGTTTGTATCCTTGGAGCTTTTTCAGTTCCTTGTGGAAAAGAGCAAAATATACAATCATCATTTAGTTTATTTCTTCAGAAGTGTCCACATTAAACAGTGAGGTTTAATTCAGCAGAGGTGCATCACATATAGTTTAATATAAATTTATAAACACCAACACAGAATACAGACTATATACCACATAATCAACATACACAGTGCAAAAAACTGTCTTCCATCAACACTCTGATAATCTGTACCTTCTGGATACACTGGTTTTATTCAGGAATGTGCTTTAGAAGCATAGGGAAAAAATTAATGCAAAAGAAATAGAGACACAAAGATAGTCCAAAATCTTCCTGGTGATACCTACACTGATTTTTTAGGGTGCCATCTCCTCACTGCTGTTCCATGAAGCTCAAGAGCATTGGTGAAAGCTGTACAAGCTCTGTGTCTGAGCCCAGCTGGGGGTTATCAGTTCAGAGGGGTGAGCAGAGCTGTGCTGGAAAATGCTGTGATGTTTAAGCCAATACTTCAGCAGTGAAAGGATCATTTCCCATGTGCCTGGAGCTCTGGTCAGGGCTGGAGCTCTGCCTGCCCTGCTGTGTGCCCCAGGCACTGCCTGTGCTGGCTGTCCCTGCTGCTGTGTCCCAGCTCACAGCCTGTGGGGTCCTGGTGGGCAGCTGGGTCGGGGCTTTCTGCTGTCTCCCCACTGCTGGGAGGATTTCTTGTGACTCTGCTAGCCCAGCCTGAGTTAGGACAGTGTCACCCAGCCCTCCCTCACCCTTTGGGACCTCTGCTGGAAATGACCCAGACACCCCCAGCCACAATGGCTGTGTTGTGTGCAGCCCCTCTCTGTGCTTGGTGGACAAAGGGAGACACTTTGATTTATTTTTCCCCTCCAGGTAACATTTGAATACTTTAGAAGAGCAGCAAAATCCTTTCTGCCTCTTCACTGCTGACCTTACTGGATGGCTCCCACCCAAGGACTTGCATAAATGCCCCTGTCCCAGGCAGGGTGAGCTGATACCATGGATTTCACTGGGGCATATGGAGCGACAGATTGCCTCTCCTGGAGTGCATTTCCATCTGTGGCAAAATTACAAATTAATTTGCTGAATTTTTTGGAGCTCTTTGAACAAGGTTACTTAATCTATGCCATAACTCCTCACAAAACCTCAGCACAGTAATTCTGGCTAGTTACTTACACTGATGTTACCTATGGAGTATCATGCAGCACTGTTTACAGCTATATACAAGCATCCTTAGCAACAGTTTTTTGTCCTTGGAGAAATTTGGCTTTTTTTTCCCAGTGAAAAAATACTGGATGCTGCTTCTTTCTTATGGTTTTAATCATAACCTGTATAAAAAGCTTCCCAGTTGGAAAGGCTGTTAATAGATCCTTTCAAATTTTGTTTGACCCATAGTGACAATATGCAATATGGATTTTTGAAATAAAATCATGTTTAGAACAAGCACGTGAGCAAGGGCTTTAAAAACTACAGCAGAGTCAGTGCCATGGGATGGGATGTTCAAGGATTGAGGCTGAGTTAAGGGCTTTTACAGGCCAGTCTGTCACAGAAGCTCCATAGCTGTGTCACTGCTCTTGACACGTGATGTGGCTCAGATGTTTTACTCAAGCTGCCAGGTCAAGCAGCAGCCCTCTGAAATGAAACATCCCACTGCACCAGGAGACTAGAGAATGGTTAGTAACTTTTTTATAAATATGTATAAATGCCCAGTTTCCCTTAAGTTACATAGAGATCCACTGAGGATGTGGATAATGAATGTTGATTACCCAGGTATTACCTGCCCAGCTGACGAGTTCTGCTGAGGCTGTTCAGGAGCCAGTGTCCAAAGGCAGTTGGTGAGTTTTGCTGTTCAGGCTTTGTATCAGGGTTGGTGGGAGAAGCAAGAAGCTGAGATATTCCTGAAAACACACTTCTAGCTCTAGGTGTGGATATCCCAGGGCACAGGTGCCCTGTAAGTGTGACAGGCTCTATCCAAACATGGTGCAGATGCACCATCCACCTCAGCCTGGCTACACCAGCAGCAAGAAGAAGCTTTGTAAAGTGGCAACTGCAATGAGGCAGCTCTGACCTCTGGAAAAGGGGATGAGAAGCACTGACAAGTGGTTCTGCATCAGGACCTACATGTCCTGTACCCCCTGGTGCCCACAGGTACCACAGGGTGGTTAACAGGACAGCCTGGCACCCGTGGGATGTGACCACATCACCCCCTCTCCATCACAGGGCATTTCTGGTAGCACATGCCCAGCTGCTGGGAGAGAGGATGAAGCTCAGAAGTGCAGGGGCAAGAAGCTGTCTGTCTGTCTGTCTGTCTGTCTGCATCTACAGGGATCTGCTGCCTGGTCACTGCACACTTCCATGGACACCTGTACTGGGAACACTCAGCCTTTGCTTTCTGCACAGAGCATTTGCCTTCCACCTGGGGAGTTGATGGAACAGCCCAATGTATTTTCTGCCTGATCATGGAACTGCCTAAAAAGCCACTTTGAAATGGCTGAAATGGTGTCTAAAGGTGCTTGTGAAGTACAGCTGCACCTGCCTGTGCTGCTCGGGTTAGGGCACACAGAGGTTGGTCTTTCTGATGGTACAGGTGTGCTGCTGAGACACACAGCTTGACTGGCACACTGGTGCAAAGCCAGTGACCCTTGGGGAAGCCACTATGGTCACTTGGGCTGTTCTCAGTAATACACAGATTGTCCCTTTTAGTTACCAGGTTTCTAGGAGGCTTTCCAGAGCTGCAGCTGCCCTCTTTTCCCCTTGTGCCTGGCAAATCTGCCTCCACAGAGAAGCAGGAGTCCCCCAAACTGTTCCTACACGGACTTCCCTGTTTGAAATATTCACTGTGACTCTAGAGTTAACCAAGAGTTAGCTGGTGGTTAGTGTGCACCCACAGTCTGGGGGGGAAATAACACCATTCCCTCTGCATCCACTTGTGTGAGTACTTTGGTGAATACTGCACTTTTCCCACAGTGATTCCCTCTGGTCTGGGGAAACCTTTTCTGTGCCTTCTACTGGAGCAAGTGTTAATAACTGCAAGAAGCCCCAATGTTGTGGCTGGGAATGTCCACCATGTACAGAGATTTCAGTGGGGGTGTTGGCCTTGGCAGGATCCCGTTGGGTTTTGGCAGAAGCTATGCTGCTTTCTCGTCCCCTGTCACCGTTGATGTTCTTCTCAGGTTTTCCTTGACTTTAATGAATTCTGGTGCATGGTCTTCCTGCTTCTCCTGCTCCTTCTCCAGCTGTAAGAAAGAATTCTTTGTGCACATGAAAAGACAAAAGGACATCAGCTACATTAAAACACAAGGTTTCATTATTGCTGGGTCCAGTTATTATTGCCCAAAGCAGTTTATTATTGCCCCATGCAGTTTAGGGTGCTTTGAACTGGGAAAAAAACCCCATGGACACTGTGTGGGATCCAGAGGAGACCCAGGGTGAGTGGTGTGCAATGGGGTCCTGGGTGAAGTGGTAGATCCCATTGTGGGGATGGGAGTGCTGCAGCTGTGTTGGGCAGCAGTGGAAGATGTACATTGTATGGAGGGGTAGCAGTGCTATAGCTTGGGTTGAGCCTCAGCCCACCCACCTCCCCTGTGCCTTGTGTCAGGTGGTTGGGTTAAGCCAAGGATGGCTGAGAGCTCAGTTCTACCTGATCCAGCCTCTGGTGCCTCTTTAATAGCTCTTTTTCAAAAGGAGACTGCAATTTCTTTGCCTCTTCCTCTTCTTTCTTCTGTTTGATGAGCAGGTCTCGCCGGCGGTGCTCGAGCACTCGCTGCAGCTCTGGCTTGCTGTCCACACCCAAACCTCTGTGGATAAAAAGCAGATAAATGAGAGCCAGAGCATCTACACCTGGGGAGTAACCACTGCCAGCCTGGCACCCCAAAACTTGTCTTGGTCCTAAGTGGAAACACGGGAGACCTGTGTTCTCATGGGAGATCCATGAACCAGCCCTGACCCACAAATCCATCCATAAGTTTTGAGGGCGTTTGATGGTGCCTTGGGCTGCCTGCCTGGGGTGGGCACATGTTGCTGTTCGTGTATGGCCCGTTTGGTGCTGAAAGTTCGTCTGATCCCATTGCACGGGGGTACCAGAGCTTTCTGTGTCGGGTGTGGAAAAGGAACCTTCCACAGGCTCCTGCTGTTACTGGTTTTAGCGTGAAGATTCAGCGGCGCTGAGAACATGTGCAATAATGACGATTCTTTTCCCACCAGCAGGGGTAGTCATTGGGCTGCAGTAATTGTCCTGGCGGCTCCTTCCTCCCCGCGCTTCCCATCTGAAGCTCTGAAGCTTTGCTTCATCTGAAGCTTTGCTTCGGAGCTGAGGGCCGACGATCCCCCTGCTGACATGGATAGTTGAGGATCAAGAGGCTAGAATGAACTGTCCTTTCCTTCTGGAAGACGGAGGATTTGCTGATGGCACAGTGCCTGACTCCCCTTTGGCCACCTGATGCGTCTCAGGTGAGCCCCTGTTCTGTGAGGGGTGGGATCACGGGAAAGGAGACACAGCAGGGCCATGCAGGCAGGGCATAAATGTGTGGCAAAGAGATAGAAGGTCTTCCCTGAACAAATTTCAGAAATCTCACACTTTGGATATTGCCATACCTGAAGCAGTTATGGGTTGTTTGGTTTCCCTGTGGGTGCAGGTCTGTGTTGAGAGAGGAGGGCACCTCCCCATGCCTGTGCTAAGGGCTTGCCCAGGGTGCCCTGGGCTGGGAGTGCTGTTCATGTAAAGCTCCTCCTCAGCACCAGAAGGTTGGCTGGTTTTGGCCAAGGCTGTCTGAAAGTAGAGGCATCAAACCCTGTGGGCTGTGGATTTCTTGGCAGGATAGCGGGTGCTGAGGTGGTACCTCACATCATGAGAAGCTGAACTGGCAGGCAGGAGAGAGGAACCACCCTCTCCAGGTGCAGCATGGCTGGGGCTCAGTGCTTGCATCCTTCCAGTACCACTTTTAATGATACTTCCTATTGTAATTTCTTTTTTTTTTTTGCTTAATGACAGGACAAAGTTCACAGCAACATCAGTGAAGGCAGCCATAGCCTTGGCCCCAGAGCTTTCATCATGCTTTTTGAAGCAGGAACAATTTGGATGCTGCAAAATTGCTTTACCCAAGGCTTGAGAGAAGGAAAACCTGCTTTGGCTTGCTGGAGACACAGCTTGTAATGTTGCCTGTAGATTTGTTACTATTCTTTGATTTAATCAGCCTGTGTTAGTGCCCAGAGGTGTTGAGTAAGATAAGGATTTTGTTACACAAGCTGCTGATTTCAGTTGCTTCTGCCTGCTGCTTGAGGGGGGAAAACCAACCAAAGCAGAAACAGGAGCAGGTCATAATTCCTTCTCTCTCCCCTTCTCCCCTCTCTCCCTCAATGGTAATATTTACCAGGAAGCAAAACTGGTAGATTTGAGAGTGACAAGAAACCAGCAACAATGGACTACTTTTTGCAGTAAGGTTTGTTTCACATATTTGCTGAAAAATACATGGGAGGTCAGAGCCAGAACAGGTTTAAACTGATGCTTGAGAGGGGCCACATGAGTAGGTGGTGCAGGATGCCTGTGCTGGAGCTGCCTCCTGCCAGTACAGGTGCCACATGTGGCTGTGACACTGTGGCAGGCACAGAGCTGGAACACAAAGAGATGATGTACTTTGTGTTTGCCACTGTGATCTGGTGCTGCAGGGTCTGCACCTCCCTCACTGCCATTCCTCTCTGATGCTTCCATTGTAGGGGTTCCTTGTTCCATCATGGTTAGACTGGAACAATGCTCTGTAAGGTCAGACAGTGCTGGTAGGTGACCCTTTAAACTGGGCAGTATCCCTAGGGAGGAGATGGTCACTCTCAAGCCAGAGACTTTAAAAAATATCTGGCTGGTATAGTGATATCTGAGAAAGGTCCCTGTAATTCTTCTGATTCTGGGAAAATCAAATCAAACCCAAGCCCAGCCAGTGCCAGTATTGATTAATGCACCCTGCTGGCAGGCTTGATTGTTCACTGAATTAATATCCGTGTCTGCTTCTTGTGATGGCTGCAGTCCTTTAGAACAGAGGCTGTGCTCCTTTTAATTAGGCAGCCAAAGAGCTATTGTGTCAAGGTATTTCAGGGTGTTCAGAAAATGTCAATAAAAAGCCAGCAGACTTTTTGTTGTGCTTAAAAGCCTCTGAGCCAAATATGATTTTATTGCACTGATGTTCAGACAGTTGCCACAATGGAATGATGTAGTTGTAGGTTCTTGATCATTGGAATGGTTTTCCTGATGTTGTATCTGTACCCCCAAAGAGTTAAATTGGGGTGAAGGGGTAGGAAGTCAGGAATAGGAATTCTAGCCTGTCTTTCCCCATTTGATATTTAGGGAGTTGCTGAGTAGCCTTGTGCAGATGATCTCACCCTGCTGCTACCTCAGCTTTCAGTGGCTGCATCCAGCCTGCACCTCTTCCTGCCTTTGGATTGACCTTCAAGTGCACAGGAATGCTGTGCATTGCTGGGGACTTGGCAGATCAGTGACAGAGATAGAAAAACCAGAAAACCTCCAAGGGACACCAAAAAGGGGATGCCCTGTATCTTCCAGTGCTTGTGACTCTAAAAAGTGCCAGCCAATGCTTCAGGACGGCAGAGTGTGGGCTTTTTGTTCTATTTTTGTAAAAGAAACAGTCACATCAGAGAAAAGAGGAAAGGATGCAGCCAAAGAGGAGAGGACACTGTGTTTGCAAGTGAGGGGATTTATCCTGCTGTTCCAGCTTGCACTCTGTCACTGGCTCCTGTGCCTCAGCTCCTCTGACAGCTCGGCACCTCTTGGGCTGCTCCAGTGGCAGGCTGCAACCTCCCCTTACCTTTTGTGGTTCATCAGCAGCTCCCTGTGCAGCTCTTGATGGCTCTTCGAGGCTTTTACAGGATTTAGGAGCTTTTTAGGTTTGATGAGGTCTGGGTTTCCATCTATGTAGTCTGGGTGAGTCAGGATATTCCCACCATCTGGTCGCTCCCGCTGTATTTCAGTGTACATCGATGCTGGAAGAAAAAATGAGGTGTTTGCATGAGAAGTCTCACCCTGCTTGGTGTGAGAACCCCAGGAAAGACAGAGGAGAGGAGCTGCTGTTTGTCCTGGCTGCTTGACACCATGTCAGTGTCACAGTGCATGTGCCTCCATGTGCTGGTGTGGGATTTTTAGAGGTTTTAAAAATACTCCCTTCGAGTTGTTGATGAGACTCATATTAATTAAATCACTTAAATTACTTGCCAGCCACTCACTTCAGTGGTTGCAAGAATTTAGTGCCAAGGATTAATTAATGCAAGATACATCTAAGTAAAACTGGAAGCAGCCATGGGTATAGACTGTGTTGAGCTGCTGCTTTGGGCGTTCTGGATGGGGTTGTTGGTCCCATAGCACAAGGGGATGCTGTGGGATTTAAGGGGCTTCTGAGGAAGTCCTGCTGTATCTGAAACCTCTTGTCAAGGAAAGATTTTACTGATAACCTGCTGACCTATTAATCAGGATTGAGTCCAGTGCCAAGAAAAGCATCCTTTGCCCATGCAGCCTGTGATCATGCTGCAATAATTTGTATGTTCTGGATGTAAGAACAAGAGCCCACTGTTTTGGAAGGAATGGCAGCTTGGATTTCAGGCAAATCACAGGGCATGCTCACTGCTGGTGTTTTCCAATTCCTTTACATTTTCTCTTTACAAAAACTCCTATACAGAGTGAGTGCAAAGCACAAGTTATAAGACAAACTGCATGTGGTGGGCTGTGTCTTTAAATGAGAAGCACAGTAGGTCTGCCTCCAATTACTCAGTGTATGGTCTAATCAGGTGCTCAGAAAGAGCAATTTATTCCTGACTATTCATTTGAACAATTTGGAAGTTTACCAGCAAAACCCAAAAAAGTCCCAGGAAAAGGGTGTAGGCAGCTTCATGTATTTAAGTGTCTCATTATTACAGCATTTTTTGAGGCCTACTGTGAAGTTATATGGGTTGATGGAGCTGGAAGAAAAACAGTTGTTCAGTAATGTTGCCTCTTTCTTTTATTTCAATCTCATGTATAAAAGGAACAAAACCTTTTTAAAAGAGAAATCAATAAAAAAAGCCAAGAGAAAGCAGGCTAGGTCATTCTTTCACAGTCAGTAAGCACTTAAAAATGTGAAGTGGATTGCAATCAAACAAAATTGTGTAAGGAATAATACTGCTGAAGAAAAGATTCAATATCAAACAACTTCTCATTGAATGTTAATGTGGCCAGTGCCCTACTGCTTTGGGAACAAAGGCAAACAAATCAGAGCCCATTACAGGAGTGTAATTGGGGTGAATAGTTCGGTGAATATTTAGAGGGTGCTTGGAAGCTGCAACCAGTGATTTTTTGTATCACATTATTTTCTCTAGGATCGCAGATCACTGCTGGCAGAAGGGAAGGTGGTGTGCTTTGATGTTTGGTGGCAAGTGCCAGGCTGACTCAAACCCTTGCAGGGCTGGACTCCCCAGGCTGAAACTGGGAGCTCAGCTTTGCCTTCCAGAGAGATGCAGGGACTGAAGAAGGGTTAAGGCAGTGCAATTTCATGGCTAATTTTTGTTAGATGAAAGCCAGGTTTGGAACAATGAGAAAACATATCAGATTTTCACTGGGGTAAAATGGCTTCATTTTTTTCTTGTATTTCTCTCTCTCTTTTTTTTTTTTTTTCTTTCTCCACAGAAGAGGCAGAGAAAAGACAAGGAAGGAAAGAAGGTACAAAAACAAAGGTTTGTTTTGGCATGAATGAAGTGGTTAACCTCCTATTTCAAATGGCAAGGCTATGTCTTCATTTTCCAAACAAAAATGTGTCTCCATGGAGTAACTTCAATAAAATGCCAGGTGTTTTTAATGGAAACACAGGTTTTGGAAGCTGTGCTAATAGACTGGGCTCAATGTCACCTTGTCATTCCACTGCCCTTTCCTGCTGTTGCTGTGTAGTCCAGAGCTGCCTCCAGTGACACAGATGCCCACAGTTGCTTGTGTGTTGGTGCCAAGTCCTGATGCCTGTCAGGAGAAGGGCTGGGACATGTCCCTCCTGGATTTTCTATCTCAAATCCACTTGATGTGCTCTGCTATGGGACAATGCTGTGAGTAGGGAGCATGGAAGGATTATGCAGCCAACCAAGCCTGAAGGACCCACCTGAGTGTGTAAATGGCTGAAACTCAAGTGGCTTTGGTATTTTCCTCTGGACCAATTAGCTCTTGGGTCCCGTTGCTAAGCTGTGCTAGCTCTTGGGGCACTGGTGCAGCACTGCTATTTATTAAATAGTGTTTTCCCCTGCCTCCATGATGTATGGTTTTCCTTTTGCAACTCAGGACTAGGAGTCCCTTCTTCCCTACCCCCAGACCCAGATCCTTGGAGATTTGCTTGAGCAGATTTTCTTTCCCCACATCCACACAGGTCCAGCACCTAGCAATGCATACACGTGGAATGGTGTCATCCAGTCCTTCAGTCTGGGCTTGTGGTGTTTCCCCAGACACCCAGGATCATCAGAGAAGGGCCCCCCTTCTGTCTTATGCAGCATTTTGTGGGAGCACTGTGGTGAGCCTGGAGGTTTTGGATGGGCTAATGTGGTTATTTCCAGATTGCAGTAATCTAACACTGCATGACTGAAAGAGCAATTTATCAACCTATTTCCTGAAGGCAGATAGGGAACTTTCCCCTTAAACTAGTACAAATTAAGAGAAAAACTGGGAAGGAAGGAGTGGGAGGAACTGATGGAAGCTTTTTCTGGGCTGGTTCTGTTGAACCAGCATGTGAAAGTCCTCATGAGGACTGCAGTTTGCCTCAATAAACTGTGGGGGCCAGGACACAGCAGGTACCTCTGTGCTTGGTTTTCATGGCACTAAATGTACCTAGGAGTGTGCAGAAACCCACCTCGAGGGTTTGGCTTCCCGTGGGTGTCTGTACTGCTGCCCTGGGGACAAAGTCAAAGCCCTGACTGGGACTGGAAGGAGCCTTGAACCTCTCTACAAGAATTTAAACCTTCAGAAGCCCTCAGCCTGAACAATTCAAGGAATGTCTTCATTTACACTGAGCAGAAAAAGAAAAATGAGAATATAAAAATACTGGCATGTCTGGAGCACAGCTTGGGGCCATGCTGAGGGTAAGGATGGGGCATCCTTTCTTTGCAGGTTGGCAAATAGGAGCCAGTGCAAAATGTTTGTCAGGGAGTAGATCTATCATCTCTGAGACCTGAGGTAATGCATGTCCATGTAACACAGACAGAGTGCTATCAGGCTGCTTTTTGTCATTATTTATGGTGCTGGAGGTGTAAATCAAGCCAGGTCTCTGCAGTGGATTTACAGCAGGATGTCTGTTTTTGCATGATTCAGCTGCAGATCAATGAACAAGGCTCTGCCCTGGCACCTCCTGGCCAGCATCATAAATCAGCAAAAAGTGTTGGACATTTTTATTTTGTTCTTTGCAAGATACAAACAAAAAACCACACGTGGATGTTAATACCCCCTGCTGCCTGAGGAAGACAATACGACCTTTTAAATAGGTCTGCTTTGGAGTGTTGTTTATAAAAAGTAACTCTGTTTGCTTCAAAAACTCAGGTCTTTGTTTACTTTTAGGTATTTTCCCTTTCCTCATTTCTAGAAGCTCAAAGCTTTCTAGGGAATATGTGTTTCCAGCTGCTTTTCTTTAGAAAAAAGCAAGACTGCCAGGATGAGGATGCCAGGGCCCCTGGCAGGTACTTGGCCATCACACATGGAGTTATCTCCTCTCTCAACCATAGTGTGAAATGAGCCTCCAGTCTCTATTAGTTTTTCAGGAGACCACACAGGGAATTTTCAACATCTTTGAGGTGCCCCAGGGAGAAGACACCCTCCTGCCCCAGGGTGTGGGACTGACTGGAGGAGAAAAGTGACATTTTAATATCTTGTTCTGTTCTGACCTAAAGCAAAGCCCAAATTCCTGCTCAGACCACCTGGAAGCACTTATAAATCCCCCAGTTCCTGGGAGAGGTGCAACAAAATCATCACTCTGCAATCCTGGGACAAATTGTTTCCACTTCTGACTATGCTCAGCCACAATCTTTCTGAGAAACAGGATACCAGGCAGCTTTGGCGCAGCAGTAAATACTTTTGAAAGCATGAATGCTGCAAATTTATATTAAATATGCTCTACTAGGAGTGTAAAACAGGGTGTGCTGCTTGAGGTGCTAAGTGGTTTTAGTGCAGCCCCCCAGAACAAGGAGCAAGGTTTTAGCCTGCTCCTGGAGAAGAGGAGGAAGAGGAGGAGGGAGAGGACTGGCTCATGCCCAAGGACAGGCATTGGACATGAGGGTTTGGCCACAGCTGGAGCTGGGCTATGCTTCCTTTGGCTGCTGCTGCTTTTTGGTTTTCCCTCACAAGGAGGAGATGCCCTTCACAGAGCATTTATTTAGGATTAAGCAATTTGTCTCCTGGTGGTGGATTGCTGTGTGAGCCTCTCTGTGTCAGGGCTGTGCACTGCTGCTGGCAGCCTGTGCCACCTTCCTGTGGGATGGAAATAATCCCCAGGAATGTTAAAGGGATTAACAGTCCTGGAAAGGGCAGGTAACCTGAGGGATGCAGCTCTGCTTAGGCTGCCTGCCTGGCTACAGCTGTTCTTTACAAGGGAAAAAGGAAACAGGTTGGAAGTGGAGTTAATCCATAGCTGTTGGATTTAGAAAGCTGCAGAGTGGAGATCTGGGGCCCTGCCCAGCACCTGTCAACCTGCACCTGTACAGGACAGCAGCTGCTTTTTGCAGGTTTCTATGTTAAATGCCTGACTTGTGTTTTGCCAAGGTCTCCTGACATCCTGCCCCCTGTGACATCTCGTTTTTCCCCTGCCCATCCCTCGGCCCTTTCCCATGCCACCTGCATCCTTAAACTGCCAAGCTGTCAGTGCTGCCTTCTGCAGCACAGGTCAGTGTTCAACTTCAGCTGAAATCTAGAAAGCAAATGTGGTTCACAGTGTTTTATTTCTGCTGTCTGTGTCATCTGAGAACTGAACTAGAGCATCTCAGAAGAGTTTTTTCAATAGGGCCAGATGATTACCAAACTGCTTTTGTTAAAAATATTGGATTGGCATCCATTTCTGGGCAGATAATGGGCCTTTGTGTAATGCCACCCATGTAAAAACAGTGAGAAGGCATTATTCTGGGAATGGGATCTGCACTCAGGGGACATTGCTGCTGTAACCTTGTGAGACCCTGTCACTTGGTAGAAGGGACAAAGCTGGGCAAAAACCTCAGGATGTCCAGGGTCAGAGCCCTGGATCTGGGTTTGTAAAACCCCTGATCTAAGAGACCACTTCCTGAGCAGAAATGATCATTTACAACTGTGGTTACAGGGAAAAACCTCCGGTTTTCTGGATGCCCAGGATTTATTTATGGATGAGTCTTTTTTAAAGAACCAAGAGATTAATGAAGGGCTGCTGACAGCAGCTGGTCATACACGTCCTGCAAGCCAGGCAGCTGCAAAACCAACACAGCAGTGTGGGCCAGCAGAGCAAGTTTAAAGCTATTTACACAAGTAGCCTGAGCCTGGGGGCTAATGCAGGTTTCTGACACTTTTAACTGCAATTATGGGGGGGAAACCATCCCTTTTCTGAGCCTCAGACCCGAACAGCACCCAGTCCCTGGGAACCCTCTTTTCCTCAGGGTGAGAGTGCTGTCCCTCATCCCTCTTGGGAAGGCTCAGAGGAGCAGGGCCTGCCCTCACTTCCCACAAGAGTTTGCATGTGCAGGTGGAGGTGTCTGGGATCTTTAAACCAGCCTCTGTTACTTTTAAACTCTTGTATGCTTCTCTGTTAACCAAAACTTAACTTTTTTTTTTTTCAGTTTAGAGTATGAACTTTCTGTCAATGCATTTCCAGTGTCTGAAGTGCAGCTGGAGTTTGGCTCTACAGCTTTTCTTGTGAGAGAGTAATGGCAGAAGAGGTCATGCTATATGTTAAGTCCTACAAAGAATGAAGCTGAAAGTTTGTCATTGGTTTTGGATTCTTCATTGATGGCACTTGTTAATTTGCATGATTTTTCTAACATTAATTAGCTGAATTTTAAAAATACAGAATAGGTGGGGTTGGCAGAATGGGAAAGAATTCCATGTCAGTTTCTGAAAGCCCCAAAGCTTTGTCTGATGTCAGCAGCTTTCAGATGTGCACCTGCATTGTAGAGGATCATCTGCTGGGGGACAGGAGGTTTGGCCTCAAAGTTGGGCACTTGTTTAGGAAGCCCCTTTTGCATGGTTGGTGGGTTCAGGGCAGAGGGAGGTACCTGGATGTGGGGACAGCTTGATGGGGAGGCTCACAGTGCCTGGACACCCACAAAATGTGCCTTTATCACCCCAGTAATCCGTGTGCTGCTGTGACAACAACCTGGAACAAAATACCTGTAATTCACAGCAGCCTAATGACTGCTGTGGCTTACTACCCTGGAGATGGAGGATGGTGATATTAATAATGATAATGATAATAATAGTAATAATGTGAGCCCAAAGATTGGCAGATGTTAAACATTACCCTCCCTGGGTGTGATGGCAGCAGCTCCCACCCTCACTGTGATTTTCCTCTCTTCTGGCTCCAGCTGTGCCAGAGCTCCTCATACCAAAGGAGCTGGCACGCTCCCCTGAGCTTGTCACCAGGCGACCGTGCCTCTGATAAATGATAGGTGTGCTCTGGGAAGGAGTCAAAGAGCCTTTGTCTGCTTTTAATCTATAGTTTTAAATAATTAAGCAAGGCTAATTCTGGTATTTATAATGCAATAGGGTGAGTGTAACTCGATGTGGCTGCTGTGGGAAGCAGTTCCCAGCTATCAAGTGGCTGCCTCGGGGCAGCAGGCGCTCACACCCCAGGTCCCCTTGTCTCCACTCAGCCTTGACGGTCAGAAATAAACCCCACGGGGTCACAAGGTCAGAAAAGCAGAGAAAACCCTGATGGAAATGTAAAACAGGGCTGGGGGACACATCCCTGCAGCTCCCAGCACTGCTGCCACGTGTCACCACTGCTCCTACCTCTGTGTCTCTGCTGAGCACATGCTGGGGATGGGGCTGCTCACCTGTACAGCCAGTGCTCCCCTCCAGTACAGCCAGTGTTCTCTCACTGGTGCAGCCAGGCTCCCCAGTTTATCCCCAGTCTCCCCAGTTTGTCCCCAGTCCTGCTTGCCCTTGCTGAGCCCCTGCCAGCACCGCAGCCCCCAGGGCTGGGTCCCCATTTGCACCAGCTCTGCACCTGCCTAAGGGAGCACAGATTGCTCACACATTGTCACCGGCCATCACCCCAAAGGTAAAGGACTCTGAACGTCACCATGGTCATCTGCTGAACTTTGCATTCATGCACATGGGTTTAGAAGAGAGAAATCCCACCAGGTCTGAGGCTTGCCCAGCATTCTGGCATGTAGAAGTTACCAGTTGGAAATGCTTGTTATTGTCAGGCAGCAGCAAGAGCCTCTCTGCTGGCAGGCAGGACTGGGTGTGCTGGTTAATTATTTCCTTTAATTACCTTGGACTGTGATAAGCAAAGATAGCAAGGCTGGGATCATACTCTGTTAGCAATCAGCAAGATTGTCCCATGCCTTTTACAAGCAGCGTGTGGAGCACTGGTTTAGTTTTGTTTGACAGTGGCAGATGCTTAGCAGTCCCCCTTGACAATGATAAACTTAGTTTTAATATCTCACCAAATATTTGCTCTGCACATTTGCCTGCCAATGACAGAGATGCACATCAATCAGTAATGAATGCTTCAAGTTAGTTCAAAGGTATTTTGTTAATTAGAAAAAATATCCTCCCATGTTGATTTGTAGGGATTGCGTTAGTCCCCTCTCCAGCCCAGTGCCTTTTCCAGGAAGGTCTGAATTGCAGGATGGGTATTCTAAGGGAACTTCTTGAGAGATATGGAAAGGCAGAAACAGAAGGGCAGCTTCTCAAACAGCTACAGAAGTGTTAAAGTAGCATGATATCGCCAATAAAATTAAAGCCGGGTCCCAAGTCAGCTGTGTACGCAGCGCAGAGCAATGCCAGGGGGTGAAGCAGCCCGTCCCCATAGAAGGCAGTGCAGGAGAAGCGGGGATCCCCGGGGCCCGGCCCTTACCTGATTTGCGCAGAGAGGCCCGGGGCAGCCCGGGGGGCAGGTGCTGCCCTGTGCCCCACGACATGGAGCTGCTGCTGCTGCTGCTGCTGCCCCGGCAGTCACCCGTGTGCCTTTGGCCGCTCCAAGGCAGTGCCCGGCTCCTGCGCTGGCAGCAGGGACACAAGGTGACGTGGAGGTGGCAGCTGGTCCCTCCCTGCTGCTCCTGCCACCCTCCGGGACCTCCCGAGCTCGGCTGGCAGCAGCCGCCGGCCTTGCTCGCTCCTCGGTGCCGCCCTGAGAGCTTCTCCCCTCGGCTCCTCGCTGTCCGAAGGTGCTTTGCCAGCACAGGTGGAGGCGCCGATCCTTTCCCTCCCCAGAGCAAAGAGCTCTGTGCGTGCCCGGGCACCGAGCTGCTGCTCGGCACAGCCGCTGCTGCTGGAGGAGAGGTCGTGTCCCTGCTCGTGTCCCGGCTCCACCGAGGACGAATTCTCCTCAGCGTGCCTTAACCACGCTCCTGGAGAAATCAGATCGCCCCAGAGGAAGCCGCACGCCCACTCTCTTTAGCAACCACTGCAACAGCCAAGCCGGCACCAGGGCAACCGCTCCAGCTATCGTGATTATTCCCTGGCATGTTGCAACACCCTGCCATCCACCAAGCGCTGCACGGCCCCGGGGAAAGGGCTGAGAGAGGGACAAGCAGCTCCTACACGGGGCCACGGGGTCCTGGTGGCATCAGAGCTCCTGTGATGCCACAGCAGCTGCCCTATGTCCCGTGCTGTTAGAGGCAGCCCCTGCCTGAGCTGGGCTTCTTGTCTCCATCATTACCATGGCTGGAAGGTGCCATGGTGGCTGCCCCTGAATTGACACAGCTTGGGAAACCAAAGGCTGCAAAGGTGGGGGAGAAGAAGGGGTTAAACCACTCCAGCGACTCCTTTTGGCTCTTCAGTGGGTTTTAGTGTCCCAGGCCCAGGAGGGTCAGGGATGAAGCAAAACCATTTCCGCACAGAGGAAGGGCATAGGGAAGGCTGGGGGACACCACTGGGGTGCCCAGTGACCTTCACACTCTGTGGCACCCGAGGGTGCATTGTCCAGGCCATGTCCTGCCCAGACACTCCTGGCCCTGTGAAGGACTGGAGGAAGAAGCCAGGTTCTCACCAACACAGGGGTGCTCTTTCACTGGCACCTTTCCACAGTTTGCACCTCTCCACATCCCAACATTTCCCCCATCCCAGCCAAGGGCTCAGCAGCACCAGGGGTGAGCCGAAGCCCCAGCCCCTCCCAGTTTGCCTCCAAAGCTCTTTGAGGGTCAGCATGGGCTGCTGGCACTCACCTGAACTGCCACTCCCTGGCTTCTTGCTTCCACCTGGGCCCTTGGACTGAAGGGAATATTCTTTCTGGAAGAAAAGACAAGAGAGAAATGAGAAAAGACTGTACATGTATTGCTCTATCACAGGAAATGAAACATAGGAGAAGTTGCCAGTCCTTTGCTACCAGAGACTAAAAAAGAAAATCACTATTATTTTTAACCTCCTGACCAGGAGCTGTTCAGTTTAATTAACATGGGGCCTCAGATGCAGGAGAGGAGAGGCAGGCTGGTCCTTACTCCAGTGTGTGTGGTGTGCTTGTGAGTGCAGTCTGTCTGACCTGTCCAGCTGTGGATTACTCACAGGCAGGGTTTGGAAAGACCCCACACAGCTTTTGCACCTAAACGAAGGCTGTGATAAAGGAGAGGCCTTTAAGTGGGGAGGTTGTGCAGTTTTTCTGCTCAAGCTGTGATCTCACAGCCTATCTGTGCCCCACGAGATCTTCATGGCACAACAGACTCCCCTCACATCATGCATTGTCCTGTGGCCTGGCTGCTCATTGCACACTCCAAAAATACCATTTGGCTCAATTTGAATGGAAAAAGAAATGGATACACATCTGTGCTCTTCCCCCTGGGTCACTTTGAACAAGTTTCAGGTCTGTGAGTTCACTGGAGATATGTCAAAGGGGGAAAAGAGAATTGATCTAAGCCTGTTTTGAGCTCCCAAGGAAGTGTGGTTATGGCTGGTGGATGTGGGAGTGGAAAACGGCTGTGATCCATCAACAACTGCTTTTAACTGAGTAAAATCAGAAAAAGGCCAGCTAAATTTTCTGGATATATTTCTGATGCACCCTGGTGCCTGACCAGCTTGCACATCTGGGCTCCTCTCCTGAGCCAAGGGACTTTTCATGGCAGAGCTCTTTTCCTGGGAGCTCCCTGCAGAACAGTTCTCTTTGCTATCTAAATTAGTAAGAACTCCCCCTGTGCTCCTGTGCCTTTGAGATGAACAAAAAGCCTTTGTGCTGCCCCTGCAGCTCCATGAAGGTTACTTTGTGGGGGTGGTTGATTGCTGGCTGAGATTTATCTGGAGTGGCTCCTGCAGACAATGAGTTGCATCATTCACCAGCTGCCCTGTGTGTCTTAGAAAGTGGCTCCATGTCCTAGGAGAAGGTGACACAGGGAGATCATTCCAGCATCACCCATCTCCTGTACATGGGATGCCCCGTGTGGCTGGGAATGCTGCAGGGCTTTGGGGGGGGATCTTTGGGGGCATCACCCCAGAGGAGCGAGCCCAGGGTGTCCCTGAGTCAGCAGCTGGCACACCCAGGCAGTTCTGGCATGGCTCTGGGATAGCTCTGGAACAACTCTTTGACATGTGTGGCACAGAGGGCTCATCCCTTGGGACTTGGGATGCTGGAGGAATAACATGGTTTTCTTGTTCAGTGTGCATGTAAAGAGAAAATAATGCTGCACCTGGAGTATCACTGGTGGGTGGCTGTATGGTTATTAATAAATACTGGAAACAGGAAAATGGTTCTGGAGGAGCCCACAGCCAGGTTCTTGTTACCAGGGCTGTTCATTAGATGGACTTCTAGCTGCTGAGTTACTGTGTTAGTGATGTTGGCTGCTGGCTATCATCACTTAAACCAATTGCTGTGGCACCAGGAGCTTTCTGGTGTGGACATGTCTCCTGTGTATTAAAAAACCCCAGATGTGTCAAGCCAGTTCCCAACAGCAACCCTGGCCCTGCCTGGATGTGCAGTGCTGCCCACTGATAGGAGTGCAGTGACAGTGTGTGCCTGCTGAGGAGCCTGGCTGCAGCTGTGAGAGAGCAAAAGCTCTGCCTGGATTTCATTAAATCTCCACTCTCAGCCCTCAGCAGGGTTGGGATGGCAGCATCACTGCCATCAGGCTCCCAATGTGCAGACAAAACTTTGCTCTGCTCAAGTCACCCAGGCTGGACTCAGAGGCAGACAGCATTTCACCTCCTGCTGCAGGGAGGCCCTGGAGGCTGGTTAAACATTTGCTCTGCTGAGTTAATGCTTGATTTGGGCTGAGGTGCTGCTGGTGGTGCTAGGGACTGGCTGTGCAGCCCAGCCTGCCCTCCCACCCTGTGGCACCAGCTCCCAGCACAAACTCTGTGCAATGCCAGTACAGCCTCACCAGTCATGCTGGTTGCACTGTGCTGCTGACCTTGGTGGTGCAAAGCCAAAGGCAGGGGATGTGTAGGCTGGTCAGGCCATGCTGGGTACCCTGCCACCTCTTGGCACAGGTTGGTTGGTAACACACTCCTGCTAATCTCCACTTGAGCCATTAGTGTATTTGCTGAGCAGGACAGCTTCTCCTTGCACCTCCCCAGCTCCCCAGGGCAGTTAATGATTGCCCAGGTGATGGAGACTTTTGCCTGCTCCCTATGGGGCAAAGCAGGGTATGGCACCAAGTCCCCAGCCAGCTGAGGGACAGGTGTTACAGTCAGAGGCTTTAATTTGTCACAGTGAGGGCTCAGATGGGGAGTTTGTGTTGCAGTAAGTGGGCAGAAAACGCCTGCTATTTCCCAAACCCTTGTATTTCTGTGTGAAAACCACTTCTGTGTGCAGTGTGACTGCATCTTGCCAGGAGTGAGAAGCAGTAATAAAATCTAGTGTCAGTAACACTGTGCCCCTCTGCAGCTGAGCAGAACAGTCCTGGAGACATTGCTGAAGGGACCTGCAGGCAGCTCCTCCTGCCTGGGATCCCCATCCTGCTCTGACCATGTCAGTGAGGACAGCCACTGTTTCAGCTGGAATTAGCCTGCTGATTAAGTGGGTTAAATCCCACAAAGCAACAACACAAGGTATAAATAGTAAGTAGTTCCATGCTTTATATGCACTACTCTGTGTTACTCCCAAACATCCTGGGCACCTCTGTGTCCTGGCAGGACTGTTCCTGGCCTTGACTTGGATGCACAGCAGAGCTGTAAATCTCTGGAGGCAATATCACAGGCATGGGCTGCTTTGAACCACCAGCTCCAACCCCAGCCGTCCTCCCTGGCTCCCCACTAGGGGACTGCAATGCTCCTACTGGAGCTTAAAGCCAGCCAATTTGAATAAACCATTAATCAGTGTTATTTGTCCCATTTGTGTGGGTGCTGTGGTGTTTACTTGTAGCAGAGCTGACAGTAATTTTGGACTCTGTGCTCTGACAAAGCAGGGAAAAGAGCCGTCAGCATGGTCAGAGTGCCAGCCATGGAGAGGGTGATGAGAATGGCTTCAGGCAGGTTCAGATCAATACAGCTGCCATTAAGAGACAGTATCAGAGCATTTGTACTGCACTGTAGCCAAAGTCTGAGCTAATGAATTAGGTAAGAAATGGCTGCAATCTGATCAGGGTGATAAAGACGAATAAAAGTGGGCAAAATGTCACTTGGGCTGATGTGACTTCAGGTCACAACCCACAGGTCTGGTTTGTGAGAGAGACACCATTAACAGGGTTAGATGTTGCTCAAGCTATTTAGGAGTAGATGGACTCAGAGAAAGGTACTTTGTCCCTAAGGTGCTGTGACAGCTCCTGACATCGGTGTGCAATTAATGACCACATCCATTGATTAAAATAGTCTTATTGCTGAAGCCAGAGACTTTGAAAGGAGTTGTCATGACCTGGAACAAGGTTCATTGATGCCTGGGAGACCGAAACCAGCATTTCTGTTTGTGATGAAGCCACAAAACCTGTGACTTAGAGGTTAACTAAACTGTTCTCTACCATTCCTTTTGATTAGCCCCAAATACCTTTTGCTGTTTTCGGTGCTCTGTATGAAAACATCTTGTATGTTTTCATATGCCCCTGGACTCTGAGATGCCATCTGGGTTGATCTTGCCCAAATCTCCTGTGCTATTGCTGAATTTTGGTCTATCTCTGCTCATTTGCAGCAGCTGGGACTGATCCAGAGACATCAATGAAGTCATCCACTGGAAGGAACTTAGGAGGATTAGTAAGACTTTTTCCCATCTGTGATGTCAGTGCACAAAAATCTGTCAGCTCCATTGTTTTGCTGCAAAGTCCTGCCATGTGAGGTGCTGAGGCTGGTTTGATTCAGCAAGCTGGGGCTCATGTTTGCTGGGATGACACTGTGAAAATCAGCAGCACAGCCCAATGCCTCACACTGCTGCTAATTCCCTTTAGGCCAAAGGAAGTGCTGCAGTTTGGATGAATTTCCAAAATTTCTCGAGGGCTAGGAAAGGCAGTGTGACACCCTGGAGCTTGCAGACTGGTTGTGCCTTGCTGGTGGTGGTCAGGGTGAAGCTGCTCTCAGGATTATTGTGAGAAACTGCAGGTTCCTGTCTCTTGCAGAGGCAGAGCAGTGCCGGGTTTGGGAGGGCTCCTCCTTGGCAGGGAGCTTGACTGTGCACATTCCTGTGCTCCCAGCTCATTGTGGGACACTGCTGCTTTGGCAGGGGCAGCTCCCTGGAGTTGGTGTCCAGGCACATCCCAGCATTCCTGGGCCAGCAGCTATAAAATCTGCTGCCACAGCACTGCCCTTGTCATGGCAGGGGCCTGGGAGCCACCGCAGCATCCAGTCCGTGCCTCAGCCCAGCCCCATCCCTGTCCTGTGCCCGTGTCCAGCCCTCCATGCACACCTGCCCAGAGGGAGCTGGCTTTTCAAACCAAGCTGGGCTTGTGTTACTCCTGGTCCCTGGCCACAACCATAGCTGATTTCACTATCATATTGCAAAGGACTCTAAGAAATATCAAGTTATTGGTGTAAGATTTCATTACTGGTCTTTTGACCTCTACAAGTCTGCAGCTTTTCTTGGGTTGACGTGAGCTGAGGGCAGATGCATGTGGCCACTCTCATGAGAGCAGCCAGCAGCCTCAAGGATATTTTGACCACAGGAATTTGTAAATTTGGGCTTGCAGAAGGGGATCAGGCTCAGGCTGACACTCCTCAGCTCCTATGCCAGTAACTGGGAGCAGCAGCCAGGTGGCCACTTTGCTGCCTAGTGGAGTAGAAAATTGTAAATGCTTCAGATAGTGCTTGGTGTTATTTTATTCATAAAGAACACACAATTTGACACAGATGAGTGCTGTGCTGACCCCTGCCTGCCTTTTTCACCAATGTCATTCCCCCTCCCAAATCCCTGTGGCCCCAGAAGGCAAGCACAGCCCTCCTGTGGTGTGAAAGCTGGCAAATCGAGTCACATCTCTCTGATTGTCAACAAAAAAGGGAAAAAAGCCCCAAACAACTAAAGCAGGGAGGCAGCAGCATGGGGAGGGAGGCTTGCTGGAGCTGCCAGCCCTGGGGCAGGGAGCCTGCTGGAACTTCCCACCACGGCTGAGCTAACCCTGCTCCCAGCACACGGCTGGGGAGGTGGAATGTGACACACCAGAGCTCAGCAGAAAATTTCCTGCAGATTAATGACAGCAATCAGTGGCAGGGCTCAGCCCCACAGCAGCCCCTGCACAAGGCTCATTTGTCAGCACTGGAGCTGATTGTGAAGCCTGACATCCCACTGAGAAGGGCACCAAGAGGCTCTTGGCACAAAGCAGGGCAGAGCACACACCGATGGACCAGCTGTTCTGCCTTGGTCCCCAAGGACATCCTCACTTCAGTTCAGTGCTTTTTAATCTGGTCCCTTGCAAAGTGCAGAGCACACACCACCTCTGCATACCAGGACAAAGCCAAATTGTAGCTCTGTTCACTGCTGGAAATTCCTGTATTGCCCACCTCAGTGCTGTCAGCAGTGGTTAAAAGTTGTTGCTGCAATGGATGAACCATTTTTGATGTGTCTCAGGAGCTTATTCCTGCTCTGTACTGGAGATGTGATACCACTGCTGATTTGAAGGACTGCTCCACTATTTCTGGGGATGCTGCTGATTGCACAGGAAGAACATCAGTCACTGGCACAAAAGGGATCCAACAGCTTTGGAGTGAATTGTTGTCATGCTGCAGAGAGACCATTAAGACACTCTAAAATGCCTTGAAGAATGTTGTTTTGCAAAAAGTGAGGCTTATGCCACATGATTAATAGGGAGAGTGTTTATTTCTGGCACAGTGCCATGCTGTCCTAGACCTGCCAGGCTGCAGTGGCATCATCACTCCATTTCTCAACCAGGGACCATATGTGAGGGGCCAAGGATAAGGCTGCCATCAGAAATGTGCTCTTATGACACCCCCTTGTTGGGCTCTTTACCTGCCCAGGGTCACTTCAATTGGTCCTTACCTTGGAAAAATGGAATTTGTGAAAAGCAAGGGCAGAAATGCCCCAGCAGCCCCAGGCAGTGCTGGTCAAAGCAGAGTGGGGTCTGATCCCTGCAGTGCCAGCTGGGTCCTGTGGGGAGGAGAGCCCAGGGGAAGGGGCTAAAAGGGAGGTTTGGCTGCTGTCTGGGATGAGAGGCCACCTGCCAGGCTGCAAATGCCACCGTGGGCTGCAAATGGAGGAGGCAGAGGAGGAAGACATGAAGCATCCCTGTTAATGCAGGGTTCAGGAGGAGGCAGCAGATGCCACTTAACCCCCCAGGAGCAGAGTGAACCAGTGAAGCCTTTAATTACTTTAATCCATTTTTATTTGAGGACCGCTGAGCCATCCCAGAGCCAGCTGCAGCATTTCCCATGCATTGCTGCTCTTGGTCTCCCCATGAGCACATCGTGCACCTCCCTTCAGTCTGAGCCCTCCCCATGACTCCCGTGCAGCCCCAGTGCTGCAGCAGCATTAGCCAGTGATGGATAACTCTGCCCTTGCCCTGGAGGGGCTGGCAGCACACTCCTCTGTGTCCTGCCCAGCACTCCCACCCATGGATCAAACCATAGTGCTGCTTGAAGGCAGAGTTTCAGCCTGGGCTAGCTGTGTCCAAGTGAGCTCCCTGTCTCACTGAGCCCATTTGAGCTCTCTCAGCACCAGAATGCCAGCCTGTTTGGAGGCAGGGAATGGGTGATGTTAGGTGTTGGAGCTGGTTTGCTGGTGCTGTCTGCATGCCTGGGATGGAGAAGTAAGAAATCAAGCTGTGATCTCATTCTAGGAGCTGGAGCAGCCCCACTGTTTGAGTAATGAGTTTGGCCTCTGAGAGCTGGGTGCTACAGCATGTTATTCACTGCAAAAGGTACAAAAACCCAGAGCAGTGTCTCTGCTTAGAGTCCCCATGTGTCACCACCTGTGGGACCTTAAAGGGTTGAAGAAAATGAAGGCAAGAGGCAGGATAAAGTCACTTTAGAGGGCTTCTGTGGAGGTTTTGGGCCTAGCCCTGGCCCAGCTCTCCCACTCTGGACTGTGCTGTGTCAGACAGATGACAGGACTTAGAGATGTTTGCTGTCTCATGGTGCAGAGCCATTATTTTCTGGGTGTGTGTTATTTTTGCCCAGAAATGGATTTTTTATCACTAATGTCCCCACTCCTGAGGCACTTTGGGACTTCACTGCTGTGCCTCTCATCTCTGCCCCCATAGCAAGGCTTGTTGCAGGCAGCACATGCAAACCCTTCTCCCCAGGAAGCTCAATGCTCAAGGACACCGACACATTGTGGTTCCTGGTTGCCATCTGGTTTCTGGGTTGCTCCTGGGGCCAGTGCCACCAAACAGCCTTTGGCATTCAGTGGCTGTCAGTGGGATTTGCTCTGCTCAGGGGCCTTGGCACCTGCAGCCCCTCTTGCTGATGGGGAACAGCCCTGGTGCCCTGGATGAAGGGGGGACAGCCAGGGCTGCAGTGTCACAGCAGGCAGGGTTGGTCCCTGGGAGGGATCTTGTGCTGCCCAGGCACAGGGATGCTTTCAAAGAGCTGGCAGGGACACTGGTTACCAGCTTTCTGAAATACTTGTCAGGGAGAGCCAGGAAAATCTCCCTGTGCCTGCTGCTCTGTGCAGTGTGATGGAGCACAGGTGTCCCAGCTCACTGCCTTGGAGAAATATTTCCTCCCAACTGAGAGGGGCTGCTGGACCATGGGACTTCTTGGGGGGGTCACAAGGTGCTGTCAGTTTTAGATCTCTTTGTCCTTTTGTGGCACAGGCTAAAACACTTCTCTGGCCACACTGTGGGGATCCCTCACTAGTGGGGTGAATCATAGTTGTGGGGAAATCCCACCAGCAGCTCCCAGAAGTGCTTGTCCTGTCCTGCTCAGATGGAGGAGTTTTAAAGGGTGTTCTCAAAGCCCTGTTTTCAGCATGGGCAGCCAGGTGCTGTGGTTTGTCTGAACAAGCAGAGCCTCTCTCCCTGGCACTGGCGTGCTGCCTCTTGTTGTTCTAACCAGCCACAGAGCAAAGCTCCCTGCTCAGCAGCAGGGCTAATCCAGGCTCATCTGACATTAGTGTAAACTGACACTCTTGGGAATTTGGGGACAGAGAACTTTCCCTGGGGAAACAGCCACTATGCAAACTCTGCCTTGAGAAAACGTGGAGAAAAGAAGTGGAGAGGTGCAGGTGCCTGGGAACAACCTCCTCCTCTGCCAGAGGGTCTGGAGCATCTGCCCTGGCACCCTGGGGATCTGCTGCTGGTGAGGCTGTGCTAGCAGATTCTTTGAAGGATGTTTGCTGAGGTTAGAGGGATGTCAGCTTCACCAGTGGGGCAGAAGCCCTGCAGAGCAGAGGAATCAGCAGGGAACCATCACCAGCTCATCACACAATCAGCACCAGCTCTGCAGCACGCACGAACCAGCCTGTGGCAAAGTCCTTGCCTTCTCTTCAAGAGAAGGGCAGCCCAGCAAAAATCTGTGTCTTGCTGGAGCCCTGCTGTTGGCTTGGGCCCACAGAACACTGGTGATATGAGAACAAGGGTTTTGGGACTAGATGCAGCCTTTTAAAGGAAAAATGTCCCTGGATTCATGCTGGCAGCCTTTCCGGTCCCTTTGTTGTGGAGCTGGGGATTGCCTTGCACTCCACAATCCACTACTGTAATCCCCTTGGAGTGCTGCTCTGGACTAAGCCTGAAAGAGGTGCAGCTGAGACTGCTAATGCAGGCTGTGCTGGCCAGGGGGCTGAGCCCTGCTCTGTGCTCCTTGTGAGTCCTTCTGGGCTGCTGCTGACAGATGGGCTCAGCCCTGGCAGCTCCCTGAGCCCTGAGCTGTGCCTCAGCTCCCTGAGCCCTGGTTCTGCACGGGCTGGGGGAAGGGGAGCTTTCCTGGCACCTGGGCTCATCCTGCTCTTCAGGAGAGCTGGATCCTGCTGTTCACACCCACCCTGGAAAGGCAGCAGAAAGAGTTGTCTTGTTTTCATCTCCCATCAGCATCAGCCCAAGGGTAGAGGAGCAGGAGCTGCCAGTCAGACATCCCTGCTTGGTGCCAGCTGGGCAGTGGCACAGGCTTTTGTCAAGCCAGGCAACATTTGGGAGGCTGAAATGGGAGAGACATCTCTGACCTTTTGGTACCCATGAAAGTAAAACTGCCTCAACTTTTAGGAGCTGCCAGGAAGCTGCAGAGCCCGAGCTCCCGGCAGCGTTTCAAAGCCAGACCATTCAGTGCCGGGCTGTGGTGGGATCCTGGTGTTTCAGAGAGAGGGAACAGTGGGGAAAGCTGTCCAAAAGCAGTCTGGTCTGGTGGTCAGGAGGCAGGCAGGGGCTGCTTTGTATGCAGTGGGGCTTAGCTGGGTGGCACTGAGCCAAGCCTGACCTAACCAGCTTATTCCCTGCTTCCAGTAATGCCTCTGCAAATGTGCTGGGGCCTGAAGGTCAGGGCCACGTGAGCAGGGGCTGGGGATTAGCTGTGGGCAGAGCATGGCTCCTCCTGGGTGTGTGGTGGTCCTGAGCCACGGGAACAGCCAGGGCTCCTGTGTGTGCCAGAGCCAGCTTGGCCTCGGTGCCTGGGATGGGAGCTGGAGCAGCCAGGGGCTGGCTGGGAGCAGCACCTCCTGCACCTGGCACTTGCCAGAGCCCAGAAAAACAGATAAATGTTTACTAGTCCCACTTCAGCTCTGATTTTCCTTCTGGGTGTTGGTCTCAATGGCCACTGGGCTGCTTTTTCACTTACTTGCCCTGCAAGGGTATCTAGCTTTGGTTTTGGAAGAAAGTCCAGCAAGTTGGCAAAATTCTGAAAGGTACTTTGTGCCTGTACCTCTGAAAGCCACAGTCATGCTCAGCTGAGCGTGAAGGGTCCCTGCTGGGGCAAAGGGTCACTGCTGTCCCCATTCCAGTGAAGTTATTACCTAGTGTAGTGCATAAATATGTTTCTCTTAGAGCTCGAAGATGAGCTATGGAAGTCTTATTCCAGACAGGGCATTGCAACTGAGCAGGGATGATGCATCTCTAGGCACTGGTGTCATCAGCCATGGAAGCAAAATGACATGCAACATCCTCAGCACAACCATCTCCAGGCACTCTGCAGGGCTCTGCCTCCATAAAACTGTTTCCATTTGGAGCTGTTTGACCTCCCTCCCCAGGGGATTTGGAGTACAGGGATACGCGGTTGGTGCTGTGGGACCAGGACCATCTCCAGCCACTCTGCAGGGCTCTGACTTCATAAAACTGTTTCCATTTGGAGCTGTTTGACCTCTCTCCCTCCCCTGGGGATTTGGGATACACATTGGTGCTGTGGGACCCGGCCCAGCCCCTCCCTGCCCTGGGAGGGAGCTGGCACCAATTCTTCCCAGGCCAAGAAACACTCCGGGCTTGCTGTGCCCTGCATCTCAGGAGACATCCCAGAGGCTGCCGAAGGCATTCAGAACAAATCTGACACTTCTCCTCAGAGAACCAAACTTTGTCCGCCCTAAAGCCACGCTTGCCATGCTCTGATCCCCTCCTGGCTGTCCCGAAAGCCCCGGCAGACCCCGGGGCTGAGCCCATTAGCTGGAATTACTTAATCCGGCCCTGACGAGTGGGAGCGGGTCCGTCCCTTAATCCCGGGCTGCCAGCGGCACGCACGGGGCGGATGGAGCCCCACGTGAGCCGGGGGTGCCTTCTCCACCCCATCCCAGCCCATCCCAGCCCGAGCAGAGCCGCCCCGGTGCCCCGTTACCTTTTTGCCGTGCGAGGCCCCCATGGCGCGATGGCTCCGGCCCGGCCGCGGCCCCGGCGCTCCCCGCGGGCCCGGCCCCGTCACTGCCGGGGACACCGGCGGCCCCGCTGCTCCCGGGCCCTCCGCGGCTGCTGCGGGAACACCGGCGTCAGATCCAGCCCGGCTGTGGCGGGCTCGGCTGGGAAAGCTCGCTTTTCCTCCCTTCTTCCAGCACGTGGAGAACTCATTTTCTTCATGCACCTAACGGCTGGCTCGCACCCAGGCTCTGCCCGGGCACAAAGGCAGCTTTCATGCTGTGGATGCCCGGTTTCTAAGCCGGGATCCGTATTTTGAGAGGCTGTGGAAGATTACGGTAATTGCACTTGACAGGGCAAGATGTCACAGGATGCGGATTCGCCCAGCTGCGGCCCGGCACCCGCAGGTCCTTGCCTGTGGCATCTTTCCTAGAGACTCCTGTGGTGCTTTGCCCAAATGGACCCCAAAAAATAAAGGAGGATTATCCCTCTGCTGCCTGTCTGTATCGTGGCTCTTGGCTCCTGTTGCAGCCCTGGATTTTGCAAACTTTGCTCTCACAAACACCTCAGGCTGCCTGTTTGCTGCTGCAGCCTCGGTGCCTCCTGTGAGCCCAGGTGAGCCCAGGTGACCTGAAGCTGCATCCTGGTAGTCTGGGCAGCTCAGACTCGTGTTTGGTGAAGACTCTGGGGATGTGGCACAGTGCAGAGCAGCCAGGTAGGTGCCTGTCCCTGCAGTAACACAGCTTTCAAAATGCCACAGCACTGCAAAACCTCATTTAGAGATTGCTGTCCCTGCACCCACTGTCCTTTTCAGATCCTTTAAAAGAAATTAGCAAGTTCAATTTGACTCGTGAATTCATATTTATTCCCTGCCTCTCAGTGTCTGGATATTTAAAAAACTCTGATTTATTTATCGGGACACAGGGAATTTGGCAGGAATGGCTCTTCAAAACACTGGCTGCTACTGAAGGTCCCTGCACAGGAATTGCACTTTTAGCTCTCCTTATTTCTTGAAAATAGTGATGTACCTTAGTAACTGCTCTGTGGTGGATTCAGAGCTAGTTTTAACTGCCTGTAGCATGCTGAAACATAAATTTCCTTGATTTTGGCTTTAAACCAAATTTCTAATGTGCATTGAGAAGGGGTAGGAAGAGTTTCCTGCAGCTGAATGGGGCTGGTTGTTTTTGGGGCTGTAGTTGATGCTCTACTCTAGTTTACCCAGTGGATCCACTTTTACAGCTCTTGGGCTGTTTTCAGTTTGGTTTGTGAGTGAATCTAGATCCTTTGAGGGGCTTAAAATAGTTGGCATATTTATGCTGGCAGCTCGGCAGGGCTGTTGTGTCTGTGTTATTTCATGCTGTGCCACGGGTAGGGATGATTCAGCTCCTGGGATTAACTGCTGTTGTTGCAGCAGATTTAGGGATCGATTTATGGCACAGGTTTCCCTCAGTGCCATCAGGTGTGTGCTAAGAGCATGGGAGGATAAGCTGGGATAAAATACTACACCTCTTCGGGGATTCCTCTGTAGTGGCTGTTTTGGGGTTTTATTTCAGTTCTGCCTTTGGAAGTTCTTAGAGGTGTTGCACTGTTTATGTGGGGATTTTTCCTTGTTTAGGGAAAACCAGTTGATTGGTGGTGTTGAGTTTTGGATCCAGGGTTTCATTCTTCAGGCGGTGCCTTTCCTGGCCTTGTCATGCCTTGTTCCTCACTTCTGCTCCCCTGGGGTGACCTGAGGGCTCCCATAACCCTGTGAACTGCCTGCTAGGAGCTGTGCAGGGGCTGTTGGAAGCAGAGAAGGCTGTGCAGGACAGTCTGTTATCCTTCAAATGCTCCAGGAGAGACACTTCATCCTCATGTTTTGCAAAACTGCTAGTCTGCTTCAGAGAATGGGGAAGAACCAGATACAATCATCGGAAATTAAAGTCTGTACGTGATGCAAATTCATCCCTGCCTCTGATGGCAGATAAACCCAGTGCAGCTGATCTGATCCCAGCAGTGCCGGGCTCGGGAGGGGCTGGGAACAGACCGAGCTTGGCTGATGCCTCTGGGCAGGAGCAGGGGGCAGCTGCTCCCAGGACCTGCTCGGTGCTGGGCAGAGCGTGGGGACTGCTCTAGGGGCACTGCGGGGCTTTCCTGCTCGCCTTTGGGCAGGGATCTTTCCCCTCCAGGTGCTGTCGGCTGCCCCAGGCTGGGCTGCAGCTCCGGTGCTGCCTGACCCGGGCGCGTTGAATCGCTCCGGAGCTCTGCCGGTAAAAGGCTCCCACCTATTGGTTGTGATGCACAACTTCAGCTGCCCGAGAAACCTGCACATCATCCATCCATCCATCCATCCATCCATCCATCCATCCATCCATCCATCCATCCATCCATCCATCCATCCATCCATCCCAAGGTTGGCACATCCCTGGCATTATCCTGACCTTTGATGGGGATGTGCCACAGAGGATTTAGCCTGGATTTAACCCAGTGTAAGAACATGATAAAAAGAGAATGGCTTAAAAAACTGCTCTGTCATTATGTCTGCTTATCATAATCACTTTTGAACACCTGAAAACTACGGGTGGGACGGACCATGAGTAACCTGCCTTGAGGCCCATAAAAAGGGAGGCAAAACTGGTGCAGAATGTGGAGGGGAAAGCGAGGGGCAGAATCCCTGACCTTTGCCTTTCCCCCGCCTCCACCACACCCTGAGGCCTCCAGGAGCTGACACTGGCTGCTTGGGGAGATCTTGCAGCCCTGGACCGAGGTCAGGAGGGAGCTGTGGAACCCCTGCCCTGCTCCTGTGCCCCCTGGCAGGGAGGGAGCACCATGAGCAGACCAAGGCTCAGCTGCAGAGACCTGGCAGGGCTCCTGCATCCCGAGGATGGGCGGCCACATCCCAGCCAATCTGCTCCTGAGATCGGGGAGGGCAGATGAGACTCTTCAAACAGCAGAAAAAACACTGCAAAACCTGCTCGACTCCCCCCACCCTGTCTCAGCAGTAACCAAGGCAGCAGAGTGAGGTGGTGACCTGTCCTCTGCTTTTAAAAGTAATCCTAGCATTTTCTAACTTTTCCCGACTTTCTGTCTTTTTGCCTCTCTTACTATTAAATCAAAATATATCAATTTTTTGGCATCAACATTTAATCTTGTTTGGTTTTATCTTGTTTTCGGGAATATTTTGAACCTTCAAAGTTCCTTCTGTTTTATACACAGAGTCTTCAGTTTTCTTTGCTCTTCTGGGTTTAAACTAGTTCGTAACACCCAGGAATGATACTTTGATCTGCAAATATTAACCTACATGGCTGCATGTTATCCCTGTGGACTTCTGGCCTTATTGTGGCTGTAGGAGACTGTAGGACATTGGCAAGAGCTCCAAGGGGAAACCACCAAAGTCTGAGCATCCCCAGGGATGACTTTACCCAGTGCCATGTGGGGAGGGGGAGCTCCTGTGTGCAGGGCTGTGGGATGGGTGATGCTCGACTGGCGGCACAGGACCTGGCATGCTCTGCCTGTGGGGGCAAGTGTTGATTATGCTTGAAAATGGAAAGGAGAAGGTAGTGTTTTGTAATTAGAAATCTCATTTAAGAAATTTACAAAAACTTCTACAAGGTTTTTTTAGTTAAAAGATAGAAAAATAAAATACCCAAAACAGACCCACAGATGAGGATGGCTTGGCTGCAGCCTGGCCACATGTCTGCTCAGCTCTGCAGGCACTTGTACAGCTCCTCTCCAAGGCCTGCACAGCTCCTGCTGTGACACAGCCAGTTCCTGTGAGCTGCTGGACTCTGTGACCTGGCAGTGGAGAGGCTGCAGTCCCCAGGACGGGGCTGGTGTCCCTGTGTGAGTGGTGAGGCTGCCCTCCATGGCAGGCTGGAGCTTGGGGCTAGTCCATCTTCCTGGGGGCACAGCCCTCCATCTCCAACAGCTCAGGCCAGCCCTCGTATTTATTTGTCTCTCTATCATTTTTAATGTGCTGCAGGAAAAAGAAAGAGAGAGGATGAATGAGGAGGTTGGAGCAGTGCAAGTCTGCAAGGTGGCAGAAGCTGCAGCTGGGTTTGAGTGGGGACAATGCCACTGCTCCTCATCCTCTGCACACAGGTGCAGCTCGGGGGTGCCGTGAAGAGGATGGAGCCTGCAGAGCTCCTGGCAGGGGAGGGCCATGTACCTTTTCAAAGGGGCTCTTGTTCATCAGCCCCTTTGCTCCCAGGAACACCCAGTTGTCCCTGAAGCCCAGCGTGCCCACGTGGCTGCTGCCCAGCTCCGTGAAATACGCCCGCACTCTGGCATTCATCCTGAAAGAGGGAAAGGAGGTGTCACTGTAGTGCCAGCTGGGTGTCCCCTCTTTCCCCCTCTCTGTTGGCGGCAGCAGCATGCCCAGCTGCCCCAGCTGTGTGGTTTTGGGGAGCCTGGTGTTGCTTCCGTGGGCAAACTCACTTTGTGGCAGCATCGTCATAGCTTGCTGTGAGCACAAGGGTGCCATGCTTGATCCCTTGGAGGAAGGTCAGCAGCTTGGTAACATCTCAGAGAGAAAAAAGGGATTTAGGAGGTATTTGTGCATGGTAGCTGGGGGAGCCTCCTCCGGGCTGCTGGCAAATAACCTGACTGTGCTGGTGCTAGCCAGGATTTGGGGTAATGGGGGGCTCCCCCATTGATGCATTCCCCATCCTGTGTTCCCTCCTGGGCTCTCCTGCACTGCACAGGACCGATGTCCTCCTTTTGGAGATCACTGCAGGGTGGAAATTCCTCCTAAACTTTGCTTGCAAACTCTGAAATCCAGCTGTGTGAATTTACCTCCCAACACAAGAAACGAACCTGCCTGGCCTCAGAGCTGCCTTCCCTGCCATGGTGCCTCTGGCTGGACCGGGGGAATTTCTCCTCATCCCGTGTCTGTGGGATGCTTGAATCCAAGGCCCCATCTAGTGGCACACGAGCTGACTGCTGCTTTCTTCCCCGAGCATCTCACTCACAAACTTGGCTGGAGATCTCATTATATTGGTGATTCTCCTTAAAACCAGAGTTACCAACAGCAGGTTGCAAACCCACGGAATGATTGAGGGGGCCCTGTCTCCCTGAGCTCCCTCCTTTATCCTGCTGTGAAAGGCAGGGGAATGAGCAGCTGCTCAGCCATCAGTGTGCAAAAACTGAGTTACAGGTTGCAAACTATCAGGATTAGTGTATCCTGATCTCAGAAAGTACTTTTCTCAAGTCTCAAGTGCCTTGGTTAATTCAGGTGAGTGCAATCATGTTTTCCAGGCTACTAGATGCTTGTAAAAGGAGCGAGAAGCCAATCTTGGATGTGGAAGTGTTGTGAGGACTCCAGGCTTGATGGCCTCAGGGGAAGTTGGGCTTTCACCACCCCGACTGGTCAAAGCCCACTTGACTTTATCATTAAATACATGGCAGAGAAGCAGCTGCAGCAGCCAGCAGTGCTGGTGTGAGCTACCCAGGGGCAGGGTGACTTGAGCTTACCTCCAGTGTACATGTCGAAGGCATCAGTTTTCAGGAGCTTCCCAGTTGTTCCTGAAAGGTTAAAATTGAAAACTCAGCACAGTGAGTTTGCCCTGGGGTGGCTCTGGGCCTTGCCTGGCCATGAGCAAAACGCTTTGCTGCTCCCTCAGTGTGTTGTGACTGCTGCGATGGTGCCTGTGCTGCTTGGAGGAGTTTGTGGAGCTGGTTGTGCACAACCCAAGTGGGTCTGTTCCCTTCTCACTGGCAGTGCACCATGATTGTGGCTGTGCTCCCCATGCACCACCAGGTCGATGTGCTTTGGGCTCAGCCTCAGTGCCTGGGATGGGGTTTTCAGTGGCCTGTGCTTTCCTGGGGAAGGAAGGACCCTGGCAGTGGGGAGCAGGGGGTCAGTACCTTCTGACTCACCATTCACCAGTGCAATGTTCAGGCCTCTGCCAATGTTGTTTTTAACGCTGCTCATGAGGCTGGAAAGGAGAGCAGAGAGCACCAGTCAGTGCAGGGATGCCCTGGAGATGCTGACACCACTGAAACTGTGGTGGGATGCAGTGGTTGTAGATAGCAAAGTAACCAAAAGTGGGAGCAAAGAAATCTACTTAAAATTTTTTAAACCGCAAATACACTGTGATGGCCATTGATGTGCTTGGCAGAGGCCAAACTTGCCCTCTTGGAGGCCAGGGCTGCCTTGTCCCTGCCATGTGCTGCTTACACCAAGTCTTCAAAGCAGATCGAGGGTCCCACCACATTTGCAGCACCACTGATGATCTTGAAGGCAAAATGATTCTGAGGGCAGCTCCTCTGGTTCCCACACTTGTGCCGGGGCAGCTTCTCACCTGTGAGGGAGGAGTGGAGCTGAAGGTCATGGCTTTGTCCCCATGGGGGGACACTGGCTGTGTCCCTGAGGGGCTGAGAGGGGCTGGGCTGGGATGTACTGGCCCCCAAGGGTGCAACACCTGGACCAATTTATTCCATGAAGGAGGCTTGTCCTGGGGCTGGGACCAGCTTCTTGTTTGGGGTTTATGGTGCCAAGGCCAGGTGCTGCTCCAGGTGTGACACATGCTGTGTGTTGGGAGCATTCAGAGCTGGTGACCCAGGCAAGGCCTTGGGGCTTTTCTGCCCACAACTTCCCCATTCTTGGCCAAGGCTGGGGCCTGCCAAAGACCCCACTGCTGTGTGCAGTAACAAAATCCCCTGTGTTTGGGAGAGGGGGATTTTTGCCTCAGGGAAGGGGCTCTTGAAGGAGATCCCAGGCTTCCACCATCGCCCTGAACCCTGGAGTTGTGTGATGAAGTCGAGAGCAATACTCACTGCTGGGCTTCTTCGGGGCACCTGTGGGTATCAAGCAGGAGGATTAGACACCCTGAAGGAGCAGCTGTCCAGGCACCAGCTCTGTAAAACTACTTCCCATGGCTGCAGGCATCCCTGGATCCACCCACCCCAGTGCAGCTTCACACCACACCACACACCACACACACCTCATACCACACACCACACTGTCCCTTCCCTGCCCTGGTGGTCAGAGCTGGTGGCTGAAGCCTCATCCAGAGGCTGTAATCCCAGTGCTCAGGGCAGCCGTGCCCAGCTCTGGGGCTGGCTCACACCCTGGAGCCTCTCCCGCGGTCCCTCCGGAGCCCGCCGTGCCTCACCGAGCCAGCTGCGCAGGCTGATGGCTCTCCAGCGGTGCTGGAAGTAGGTCTGCATGAGGAACCAGGTGCCCAGCAGGGTGAGGAGCAGCAGCACGGCCCGGATCACACCTGGGGGTGCGAGAGGGGCGGGGTGAGAGCTGCAGGAGGGGCAGGCACAGGATCATCCCTCTGCTTTATTTGGATTTGATCCGTGTGTCCCCAGGTTGGCAGGCACAGGGTGACAGCCAGTGCCTGCACGGTGAGGGAAGGCAGCTAACAATCCCTCACCCTCCAAATGCATTCTGATCTCTTAATTACCATCTCCAGGGTATGTGGTGGTGCTCACATAGGCATTTCTGTTCTGCTGGGAGGAACTATTCATATTTCTCTCTGTGTTAAAGTAAATCTGATAATTACTCAGAAGGCTGTGTAAATCCAAATATTTCTTATGTTCCCCGTGCTGGGAAGGCTGCTATCCCCCAATTAGTCACTAGCTACAGCAGAGCAGCTGCTGGTACAACTGTGATTGGCATTTGGCTTTAAAGCAGCGCTCATCAGAGCAAAACGTTCCAGTCCTGCATGGAAAGAGAGCAGAAAAATGTACTTTTATTGCAGCTGAATGGCTCTTATGGAACCAGGAACGTCTCAATAGCCGTCTCTTCCCAGTCACAGAAGGTTTCACTGGGAAAAATACAACAGGCTGAAATCGACACAAATCTTGTAAAAACCTGATGCTTACACAAAGGCCCTTTCCCATGTCCCTGGCAGGGGAAGGGCAGGGCTGCTGGGCCTGGAAGGCATCATGTAAATGAGAAGGAGGCATAAAGAACCACAGAAACCCAGAGAAAAGTAAATGTGTCCCTCCTTACTTGTTACCCGCATGGTGGTGGGCAGGAGCACAGCTGGAAAGGACTGACAGGCACGGGTCACCCTGAGGAAAGAAGGCAATGCCTTAAAGAGTGCCTGTGACCCACCACAGCCAGGCAGGTTCTAGGTGAGAAGGTGATAGCTATGTTCAGTCACATTTGCCATAGTGAGGACGTCATCAAAGAAATGCAAATTCCTACCACGCAGAAGGTCCCACCCTGATTAAATCCTGGAGCAGCTGCACTGCCTGAGCTTCCTTCTGGAGCCTCTGAACCCTCCCCCTGCCTGCTGCCCCCTGTGCTTCCCGTTCATGCCCTGGAGCAGCCTTTTCTGTTCTGCTGGTAGCAATGAGGACGCTTTCAATCACATTTTCTTCTGGGACGATGCAGGGTAGATTTCAAATATTGGGCGCTGCAAAATGCTGAGGACAAGCTGGGAACAAGTCTGTCTTCCTTAAAATCCAAAGGAGAAGGGAGGAAGGGCAGCACCACTGTGCTGAGGAGAGCAGCCAGCTTTGTGGACACCTGACTGAAACCCAGGAATATTTCCACCTGGAGAGTCTTCACCCCGGGGACAGGGAGGAGTTGTCATCTGGAGCATGAACTGTTTCTTACCCCAGAAAATCCACCTGCTGCCCTCTGTCCTCTGTCCCAGTGCCACCCTGACCGATGGGACAGGCTCTGCCACCCCACACTGGGCTCCCCAGGGTTGAGACCACTCCTACCTGTGCAATTCGGGGCTGCTGCAGTCTGCTGAACCTCTGTCCTGGCAAGGCTGGAGCCCTGTGCTGAACTGTCACTTGTGAGATGGGTGCTGAGAGTTCACGAGCAACTAAAGCAGCCCTTCAGTAATGTTTGACAGAGAATTTGTCAATGAGCTCTGCTGAGAGGTGCTCTTCCTGTTTGAAGGGTAAATAGGAGCAGCGGGCTGTAGCAGGGCTGGGCTGGACGTGGATTTCAGGCTGCTGCGTCACAAGGAAGGAGAAAAGAGCTTTTCCTCCTGCCCAGCCCTGCTGTGGGTCCCCTCCCAGGGCTGGCTGTGACATTGACCCTGGCTGTGGATGGAGCTGTGTCCTCCTCAGTGCCCCGAGGAGAGGTTCCCTGTGGTTCCCTACACCCAGGGGTGGTTGCAGCATCACTCTCTGGGGTTTTTAGGCAGCCCCACCAGTTTCAGCTGAGGTTTCTGGAGCCTGGCACTCCTCCCTGTGACACCCTCTGCTGTCCCCACACCTGCTGTGGCACTGCAGCAAGGACAGTCTGCCAAAGCTGCTCCCAGCTCCCCAAGGAGACTGGCCCACCTGCACTAAGGGGAAGCCTTGGGAGGGATTTGTGTCCCCCCATGCACCCAGACAATGTTTTGGTTTGTGTACCAGCTGGGCATTCTGATTTCCCAGCAGCATCTCCTCTCTCTCTGCAGCTGCTCCCCCCAGAGCAAGGCTGGCTGTGAGCAGGAATCTGTCCCCATGGGAGGTGGCAGGGGGTCTGTGATGCCACAAGCCCTTTCCCCCACCCCAGCCCTCAGCACAGTCACTCTGGAATGGATTTTAGAGCTTGTGCCAGAGCTGGCATGAGCAAGCCCACGGTATAAGACCCACAGACCTGAAAAAGGACAGTTTAAAGGTTTTAGTGGACAAACGTCGCCTGTGGCTGGATCTGGAGGAGCAGCTCGAGGTTCTTCCCTTTTGCTCCTTTCAGCATGAAGTTTATGAACACAGGGACCCTCTTCCCATTTCTGGCTCCCCATCCCATGCCTGATCTGATGATGGGGCTGGGAAATGGGGCCACTTCTCACAAAGCCCCTTGGCAAGTTGTGAAGACTTCAAAATTGGTATTGGTTTGCCTTGGGAGCTTGCTGTCTTCCCCAAAAGTGCCCTGAGCAGAGCCTGGATCTGGTGAGGATTCAGAACTGGGGTGGGATTTGAACTCAGTGAGTGGAGCAAAACTCTGCTGGGTTTGCAAAACCTTCCCTGTTGGGTGCCCAGTCCTACAGTGAACATTGGCCTCGCTGGGGCCCATTGCACAGCCCTCCCCTTCACCAAAGCTGCGGTTTTGTTCTTTACACATATTGATTTCATCACAGAGGAAGAAAAATGGAAAAATAAAACAATAAATGCCAGTGCTTTAGGGAAGTCATATATTTCTTTGGGCTGTTTATCTTCACCTTAATCCCAGATAAAATTTATTGGGTGGAGTCCCTGGGAGCTGAAATTCCTAGAGCCTGATTGCATTACAAGAGAGTGGCCCTGTCCTGGGACTTCTATTATATTATTTTTTAATTGTTTGCATTGATAATTGTTTTTTTCTTTCTAGAGTTGTGCCAGAATAAAAGGCACCTGTGTTCTGGCATCTGCCAGAGAGCTGCTGGCAGGAGAGGCAGAAAAGAAGGCATTGTGATAGGTGTTAAACAGACTTATTTGTCTAATAAAGCCTCAAACTTGTTTGCTTAAAAAAAAACATTTCAGGAACAAGAAAGTTCTTGGACAAATATTGCTACAGCGGCTCGCGGTGTTGAAAAGGAAAAAGCTCCACCCGAGCCTGCTCTGGTCTGAAGCGCCGCTTGGCGGAGCTGAGTCACTGCTGCTGGGGAACAGACGGACAGACGGACAGACAGACAGATCCCTGCCCTCCCGGGGAGCCCTTCCAGGATGCACCCGGCCAGTGTTCCCGTTCTCCCTCGGTGCTGCAGGAAAAATTCACTGCTCTTCCCCACAAAATTCTGCCTTTTCTTTTTCCTTCTTTATCCTTTTTTTTTTTTTTTTTTTTTTTTTTTTTTTTCCCCTGCTTTTGAGCCCCACGGGTCCCTCTCCCTCCCAACAGGTCCCTGATTGCGAACAAAACCATTTTGGTGCAAAGTGGAGATGCAGCCCCAAAAGGGTGACTGCCAGGTGCCCACAGCCCCCGAGTCAAGTTTTCCCCCATCCAAAATCCAGGGTTTTTCTGCACAGCTGAATGCAGGGTGCAGAGGAGGCACTGGCAGGGTGGGAGCACATCCACCCCGTGTTCAGCGTTTATCACCACAGGAATGGAGGATGCTGCAGTGCCAGCGCCAGCCTCAAAAGGAATCAGTATGACTGAACTTTGCTGAGTTGATCAATAGGAGGCTGCTGTTTGCTAGAGAGCTTTATAAATTTTCTTGCTTATAAAAATGCTTGGCCAGCTTCTGCATCCACCAAACGGCTGGAGAGGGCATCTCATGGCAGAACTGGCCCTGGCACGAGCCCTCAGTTACCTGGGGTGTTTTGCTGCTTTCTTCCAGAAAGCACTTGGTACCTTGTGTCCTCCTACCCTTCCATCTAGCTTGGTTTCTCAAAATTCCAGATGATGCCATCAGTTTTTTAAAGGAAGTAATTCTGTAACTGGTAATTCAGTAACGGGCACTGTGTGGGCAGCAAGACCTGGTCCCTACACCAACCCTTTCAGCAGTGCAGGAGAAAACAGACAATGCCCTGAGCAGGAGCCTGACCTTGGACAAGCCCCACATTTGCAGAGTGAGCACCCTGCAAATTCATCCATGGCCACGATGGTCTGGCCCGCACGGCACAGCATGGCACAGCATGGCACAGCACAGCATGGCACAGCACAGCACAGCATGGCACGGCACAGCACAGCACAGCATGGCACAGCACGGCACAGCACGGCACAGCACAGCATGGCACAGCACAGCACGGCACAGCACGGCACAGCACAGCACAGCTCAGCACAGCACAGCATGGCACAGCACAGCACAGCACAGCACAGCACAGCACAGCACAGCACAGCATGGCACAGCACAGCACGGCACGGCACAGCACGGCACAGCACAGCTCAGCACAGCATGGCATGGCACAGCACAGCACAGCTCAGCACAGCACAGCACAGCACAGCACAGCATGGCACAGCACAGCATGGCACGGCACAGCACAGCATGGCACAGCACAGCACAGCACAGCACGGCACGGCACAGCACAGCATGGCACAGCACAGCACGGCACAGCACAGCACAGCACAGCATGGCACAGCACGGCATGGCACAGCACAGCACAGCACAGCACAGCATGGCACAGCACGGCACAGCACACCTCAGCACAGCATGGCATGGCACAGCACAGCATGGCACAGCACAGCACGGCACAGCACAGCACAGCACGGCACAGCACAGCACAGCACAGCACGGCACAGCACGGCACAGCACGGCACACCATGGCACGGCACAGCACGGCACAGAGCTGACTCCAGCCCATCCCAGCTCCCCTCAGCTCAGCCCATGACCCAGCCCAGCTGTGCCCCACGGAAAGGATGCCCAGGGCTTCCCCTTCACCTCCTCTCCCTTCTCCTACGAGATGAAGAACAACCAAAACCTCCCCCAGGCAAGCCCCTACCCTGCCAGCAAGTCCCAGGAAAAGCACATTATTCAGTGATGCTGCAGGGGACAAGGGCATGGGCCAAGCCCACGTACCGCTCCGTGTCCGCGCGGGCTCCTGGCACATCCTGGCGAGCTGGGGCTCCATGTGCTCGGCACCTGCCCAGCCCTCCTGGCACCTCCCCGAGCCTGATCCCCTTATCTCCTTATCCCCTTATCTCCCCGCGGCAGGGAGAACACAGCACTCACTCACTGCTGCGGCCGGCAGCGCTTCCTGCGCAGCTTTGCTTCCCTTTGGCCCTCGCCTTTTTGGGAACCTCTCCCAGGGTGGGCAGCACCCTGACTTTCGGCTCTTTCCCCGAAGCAGCACACTGGGGTGGCAGGGGTGCTGCAATGGGAACAGGGGGCATGAAGCCAGGAGTGGTGTTCCCCAAAGTGGGGTAAAACCAGAACTACCTGATCTGTTGGGATTTCCCCTCAGCTGTGCTGCACGTGTGTGGCTGGTCCCGAGTTCTGCTTCTCTGCCTGTCATTGGCAGGAAGCTGGAGGTTCCTTTTACAAATAAGCATTTATTTATCCAGCAACAGTCCTGAGCTCAAAAGGAGTCCTGAGGTAACTCAAGGTATAGATTTAGGCTGTTTTCTTTTTAATCATTTATCATTGTTGTTATTATGGTTCTGAAGGAAGAAATCACTCCTGAAGTTGGCACTTGGGGCTCTCTATTTTTTCCAAAGTTGCACTTCATTTACCTGGCAGTCAAGAATAAAAGTGTTTCCATTCCTTCTTTCCCTTTTCTTTTCCATTCTTACCACTTAGAAGAACCAAACATCTTCTCTTGGAGCTTTTGAAGCAATTTTGATGCAAGAACCAGTGGAGGAATCATGGGGGTGGCAGCAACAGTGCTGCCTTTGGGACTGCAGCTTGCACAGGGCTGGAGCAGAGCCCCTGTGGGACCAACGCTGCTTCCTGATAATTAGTGTAAAACCTGAAGGTGATCTCTGTATAAAGCTGTGCCCTGAGCCTTTCTTTGCTTCCCCCCAGGTCTGGTCCTCAGTGCTGGGCAAGAGGTGCAGGAGGTGCTGAACTCTGGGGGAAATCACAGCCTCTAAACCAAACAGGGTTCCAGACAAGGAGCAGAAAAGCAAACACACAGAAAAGCCTGGGCTCTGCCTTGGGATAATTATTGCCCTCGGAAGGAAATTCTAGCTGTGGTGAGAGTCTGAGCTTAAACAGCACAGTCTAAATCAAAAACCTCCTCACTCTCAGGGGAAATATCCCTCCTATTGGTTTGTTTCGCTGCTGGCAATAACCAGCTCAGCTCAATAACAAAGTGCCCCAAGCCCTGGAGCGCCCAGTGCTCATCCCCGCTGTGTCCCCTGCTTGCTGCCCTGCAGGAGCAGCCCCAGGTCACAGGCACTGTAACACCCTGGGGAGGTGTTCCACGGAGCCTGGTCCATGTGAGCTTCCCTCCTCTTTCAAGGGACCTGAGGCCAAATCCTCCATGGAGATGGAGCCGTTTCTGCTGCTTGCAGAACTGAGCCAAAACCATCAGCAGGGCCACGAGCCTCCAACAACGAAATTGTGTGTGAAATGCTTCTGCTCTCTGGAACTGAACATTTCATCCAAGATGTTTCCCTGAAACCACAGGAAAGGATGGGGAGCTGTGGGCTTTCCTTGTGGCACACCCTGGTGTGGGGAGCCCTCATGTCTCATCTCTGTATCCTGTGGTAGCCCAGGTTTTGCCCATTCACTGTGGCACACAGCAAAAATGGGCTTTTAAATCCCACCTAACATTAGGGAATGTGTCAAGTGGGAGTGGGGCATCAGCTTAGTTTTGACTCAGCAAATAATTTACAGGCGCAGTGCAATTAAAATGCACCAAGCCTCATTCACAGGCTTCTCCAAGGGGTTCTGCATGATATAGAAAAAGAGGAATCAAGAAAAAAATAATAGATGTGGTATCAAAAAGCTGCCAGACTGGGGAATGAATAATCAGTGGTGCAAACTCACTGCACTGTGATCAGCACTGTGGTAGACCAGCAGGAGCGAGCTGGTGAGTGGGGAGCTGCTCTCCTCCTCCCTCCATGTGTGCATTGACCCTCAGTGAGTGGTGGGAGCATTGGGACACTGGTGCCAAGAAAGTGGCTGCAGGATTGTCCCTCCCAGGATGTGGAAGGAGGTTTCCCCCAGAAACTGCCCTACACAGTTCCTGCAGTGCCAGGAAAAGCTGCTTTTCAGGTGTGAGCTCACTGGGACAAAGTGTTGACAAGTTGTTTCAGGAAAGGTTTGGCCACTGATAAGCACAGCGAGTGTTTGGTTTCAGATTGCTCCTGCCCAGCTACTGCAGGTGTTAAGTGTAGCTCCTCGGCAAGGAAACGCTCTGTACCTCCTGTGTTTGTGTTAAACACCGCCCGCAGTCCCGCATGCCACATGGGTGAGAGCGAGGGCTGTCCCTGCGGCACACCTCCCACCTGTGCTGCTGCGGGATTATTCATCCTGCCCCGAGCGATCCCGCCCTGGGCTCGCCTCTGCTCTGGCCCTGCTGCAGAGCTCGGAACCAGCGCTGTTCCACCGAGCACAGTGAGTGAATCATGCCGGCACACCGTGACACATCCCCGGTGCCGCGGCTCACCGAGCATCCGGCACGGCTCCCTGCTGCCGGAAGGGAGGCGTTGCGGGAGGACAGAGTTTAAAGAGGGCTGAAATAACAATATGGGACAGGAGGGCGAGGCAGCAGGTGCTGCGTGGCCGGCAGGGATGGATGGTCGGTGTGCCGGCTGCCGGGGGTGCTGTTGTGCAGCGCATCCCAGTGCCCAGCCCCGGCTGCGCTGCTGCGCGGAAAGGGAACAGGGAACCCACAGCCGCTGGTATATTAAACCAGAATATACAGAAATTATCCCGTGCCGTGCTCAGGCCCTGGTGTGTGGGCCCAGCACAGCCAATCTGCTTTTATTGTTCTGCAGGACTCCTCTGCAACAGAACGATGACAAATACCAGGAATTAGCGCGGCGTAATTACTCCGTATTAGCTGAATTCACAGTATAGACACAGATCATAAACAGCCATTGATTATTCCTAATTCCACATTTTTACCATTCTGAATTGAAGCAATTACGCCTGTCTGAGGGAATTAGCTTCTCTTTCAACCCTGCAGGTTCCCAGTCACTGCCCTTCCTTTCCGAGTCTTTTTTACTGATGAAAAAAAGGACATTCAACACAAATCCTTCCCTACTTCTAAAATAAAATGTCCTCTCCTTGGTCCCTAAATCCCTCTGACTTTGCAGCCCTAAGGTTGCTCCTTTTGCAGCCAGCTACATCAAGATTCTGGTGGCTGCTTGGTGTGTTCTGTGGCAGCTGGGCCACAGCTCATTGCACCCTGGGCTCCTGCAGGGGCATCAGCATCCCTGGCTCTTGGTGCAGGTGTTGGGATGCCTGTGGGAAGGGCCCTGGGCACACCAAGGCTCAACATCCATCTCCTGGTGCTCGTTGGTCCATGCAAGCAGTGCTCCTGTTTAAGCATTGTCTCCTTTTTGAAATAGGCCAGGACACGATTCCAAAAGCTAATTTGAGCCCCTGGTGAAATTGTGTTGGGGGCCTCTGTCTCCAACTGGGTAACATCCTGCACCTTCCCCAGACAAGAGGCTGGGAGACCTCAGCACTCCCTTGCTACAGACTGCAAGCAGTATTAAAAAAAAATCAGCATGTAGATATAAATTATTAATATTTGCATGGGAAATTTCTAACCCTATTAGTATCATATCGCTGAATTTGTTTCTTGCGCCCGGCAGTGATTTCATTACAAAGGGTAGCAGAGCGTAATGCCAGCTCTGCTGTGCTGGCTTGCTCAATTAATGGTGAGAGGGGCAAGAATCTGCTGTTTGTCGATGGCACAAGGCCTTTGGGACTTTTCTTTTTGCTTTTCCCCTGGTACAAGCTGAGGGGTGGTGGGTGGTTACTGCCACCAGGCATGTGTGCGCTCACAGGTGTGCTGGGGTGCCAAGCTGGACCAGGGGGGCTCAGCCCAAAGGAAAGGAGACTCAGGGAGGTCATTTCTGCTCCCAAAACCCCCTGAAAGGAGGTTGTTGCCCCATGGGGGTCAGTCTATCCTCCTCTCTCCTAACAAGCGACAGGACAAGAGGAAGTGAGCTCAAGCTGTATGGGGGAGTTCTAGATTGGATATTAGGAACAATTTCTTCACCAAAAGGGTTGTCAAGCATTGGAACAGGCTGACCAGAGAAGAGAATGAGTCACTGGAGGGATTTAAAAGATGTGTAGATGTGGCTCATGGGTCATGGTTTAGTGGTGAACTGGGCAGTGCTGGCGGAACTGTTGGACTTGATGATCTTAGGAGGTTTTTCTGACCTAAACAACCCCATGATTATAACGTTCTATAAAGGGATGAGGGTCTGAAAAACCTCTGGTCCAAAGCCCTTCCCACTGCTGGCTTCAGACAGGGAGTTATTTATTCCAGGCAGTGGCTGTGACCATCGAGCAGCAGCAGCAGTTTTTTATTGCATCCATTCTAGGACACTGAAGAAAGATTATGCATGCTTGCACCGTGCCAGCTTTTTATTAGATTGCAGGCAGGGGTTAAACTGATCCTTGTCAGCACAAATATAATGCCCAGGGTGATGGGAGCAGCATAAATTGAGGACAAGAGGTGGCCGCTTTTACCACGGCTCTCAAGAATGCTCTGCTGTTTTACTGCATCGTTTGCTCTTTAATTGGGACATTTCCCTCTGGCCAGGGGATGTCTTTCCTTTTTTTGCCAATGAGGTGCAATAAATAAATGGGCTGAGACACAGGCTCTGAGGGGAGGTGCAGTGCAGAGGGCAGATGAGTGAGGTACCAGAGCCCTTTGAATGTCCCCAGTTTGCCACAGTGGTGCCTGTGATGATCTGGTGCATCTCTCCCAAGCTGGGGACACGGGCAGGGGCTTCTTCTGGTGGCAGGGGGTGGCAGTAGTGCAAATCACACAGGTGGTTCATCCATTTGTCACCTCCATTATTTTCAGAGTACTGACATCATCAGGTGATGGACCTTAGTGCTGGGTCATGGGGTGTTTGTTTGTGGCCAGTTCTGGTGTGTCTGTGTCATTGAAAAGCAAATATTCAAAGGAGCACACGACAGTCCTGCACATGGGGCCAGCCAGAGCTGCTGGTTGGTTACCAGAGCAGGATATGGGGGTCTGGCCACCCCAGCTTGGGGCTGCAGGGCATCTGGGGGGTAAATAAGGCTCTCATTCACTTGTCCTGTTATTATTTACCTGCAGTAGTAAATTAATTAGATGTCTTCTACCCCCCCCCCACCCTCTCTGTGCTGCCAGCAGAGGAAATCCTGCTTTTGTGCTGCTAATGGACCTCACAGATCCAATAAAACATTACAGTGCAGACAAAATGTCTCTTTAAAAGCGCAATAGAAATTCAAACTCTCCACTGAGAACAAAGCCAGTGGGGCTTTTTGCATCTCCTGTTTTTATAGTATTCTGTAACATTTGTAAAGTAGATCACTTTCATCGAGGGAGTCTATCTTCTCTCCCAAGCTGTAATTCCTAGACTTCTTAAAGAAGATTTCTGCTCACAAAGGAAATAAAAGATAGAAATATGATGCTCTCTGACATTTGAACACACTACTGAGAATCTGAATTAAAACGAACAAACTCAGAAAGTATCATTTATACAGCAATCAACTTTAAAAAGTCACCATCTGCTAAGAGTTACCACCCGGTGTAGCTGTGTCTTTACTGCCAGACAGAGAATAGGAAATAACTCAGGGAGCTCTCCTGCACCTGCTGGGTTTTTCCTGGCGCCATGCTCGCTCTGAGCTGTGCTGGCTGGGGAGCCACAGGGTTCCTATTGCAGCTTCTCCTACACTGCAGAGCATCATTCTGAACACAGCTGCCATTAGCAGGGAGGATTTGGGGCTGTTCAAGTTACAGCTTGGGATCAGCTTTTCAAAAAGTCTAAAGGGCAAGAGAAATGACCACAGCTGGAACAAGGGACCGGGATGTGGTTTATATTTAGAGATCTGATTTTTTTTCCTTGCTTCCTGCTCACCTCCTTGCTGTCCCCCACCTCAGTGACATTGCCTGGTTTCTCATTGCCCTTTCTACTTTTGTCTTTCTATTTCATCATAATTGATGATAAAATTACCAAATTCTTTGCCCCGTGCAATCTGTCTAGTGCTCGCCTTGCAGTATTTTCCTTCATTTTGGTCTTCCACTGCTCATCACCTCCTAGAAAGGTTGTGAACTTTTTGATATAAAAATTTCCCATCAAATTTTATGTCTTCCACCAAGACCACTCTGTGTTCAGGTGATTCTTAACACAATTTAATCCTCTGTGCTGCCACTGCTCAGTGCCATTCCCTCTGTCTTGGAAATTGTGATGGTTTCCCTCTGACCTCTCCATGCACAAGACTCAACTGTGGCAACACAATTGCATGCACCACTTTAAGTCTTTGGTGTTTTTGGAAGGAGCTGGGAACTGAGCTGCCTTCATGAGGTGTATCAGCTGAAAAAGTGTGGAAAGGCTTGTGCAAGTAATTTCTGCATTGCCTGCCTTGAGTTTTATACAACAGCACCAAGTGTTGGGAAGCTGTCATGGCTTTCCCCCACTGTTTCCCATCACTGTGCAACACTGATCACAGACTGCTTGGTTCAGATGCAAGGAAACAAGGCACAAGAAATGAATTAAGAAAAAAAAAGTGTCCCAACAAGTTTCTCTTGTGTCTGTGCCATCACTGAACCCCATCACTGCCAGGGCTGCTGAGGGGCATCATCATTATTTGGGCTGATACAACAACACCCATCATGGCAGGCAATTGCATTCCTCTCCCCTTTTAGGACTTAAGCCTCTCACCCCATCCCTCAGGAGGCCTCTGTGTCCTGTCTCCTTTCCAAGGTCTTGTCTTGTTGCAGAGACCGAGTAAAGGATTATAGAAAGTCATGTTGCTTTGTGCCTGGGGAAAGATGCTTTTGTCCTCACCCTCAGTTATCCTGTGTGTGTTTGTAGCTTTGTGCTGGCTTGGGGAATGACAGTGCCTGCAGTCCTTGCAGACTTGCTTTAAGGGTTTTAATTGCATTTAATCACAGAGGTCTAATTAAAGTTTGGAGGCTTTATTTCAGGCCAGTTAATAGATAAATTAGTTAAATTAATTGTGGTTTGCTGTATACAGAGATACCCTTGGTTTGGCAGAAGGGCAACCAACACATGCTCTGATGACAAATATTTCCAGCCTGGCCTGTGGGTCTGGAATCCCCAAACGTCTGGAGACTGATGGTTGGTGTTACAGCATGTGGGGCTGTGAGTGTCTTCTGCTGGCTTTCTATATCATCTCCATCATCAGTCATGCAACCTCACTTATTGCAAAATTAAATAACTCTTTAAAATCTGGATAGGAATCTGCTGTGAAGGATGTAAATGCCCTGCATCACCAAAGTGGTCTGTTCAAGGTTAAGTTTTACATTTTAAGCTTCTTTTAGGTGGAGGATAAAACTCAGGAAGATTCAGAAAGCAGGGTGACACTGCCTTGAAGGACACCAAATAACATCTCTATTTTCCCCTGTAAATCAGCTGCCTTGGTAGCCCACACTCACATTTCATTGGTGACCTGCTTTGGATTTATCACCAGGAAAAATCAACATGTGCTGAATTGTCTATAATCCCTCCTCAGATGGAAGGGGTTGAATGAGCTGGGATTTTGTTGCTTTGTTGAGATGAAATGTAATTACCTTATGGGGCTTTGCATGGTGTGTTAAATTCTGCCAGTATTAAAGCGTGATACAAGCTATAGAACTGTGCTACTTGCTGAAGATTTATGGAATAAAAGGTATAATTTCACACTTGACTGCATTTTATTTTGAAGTTGGATGTTGACGTGCTTTTCAGTTGTTTAGATGTGTTTATTTAGCCTTTACTCCTGGTTGGGACAAGCAGGCTGAGGGATTTGATGAGTGAGAGGCTGGAGTTGCCTTCCTCACTTGCCAAAGGAGATGCCTGAGAATGTGGAACCCCAGGCTGGAGCCCTGAGCCAGTGTCCCTTATGGTGACAACACACCAACAGCTCAAGCATTGTGGCTTTAGAGGGTGGAAAGTCTTTCTTCTGTCTGCTGTTTTCAATAGTTTATGTTTGCCTTCTCAGTACTCCAGAGGGTGTTCAGCCACAATGCAGCTCACAGCCTGTTTGGCCCCAGAGCAAATGGCTGATGCTGCCAAAGGAAATGGTAAAATTTGTGCAAAATCTGAAATGCTAAAAATAAATTTGAAGTGGTAAAAAAGTGCAAATTCCTCCAGAGCTTTTCAAACCAGACTGGCCAAACATGAGGGGCATTTGTGTAACATGCCACAGAGATTCCCTCATGACTGAGGCAGTGCATGATGCTCTTCTCACATCAATGAATGGCACTTCTAGAGCATCCAAAAATTCACCATTGGTGAGAATTCTTATAGCTGGAATCCTGTGTTTGACTCAAGAGAAATGATTACAGAACTAATGACTCGCTTTAATGAACACACAGACACACACACAGACACACACAGACACACAGACACAGACACACACACACTGTAGCTGAGCCAAGCTGAGTGAGAACTCCTTGCACTCCTGTCCATACTTCATTGAAAACTGCACGGCTTTAATATCCATCAACTTCTGTGTAGGGCAGCAGCTTATTTTTAGGAATGATTCCATGTGCCATTTTGTACCACTGGCTAATTACCTGAAAAACAGTATGAAGAATTTTTTCATGATCTCCATAAGAAGAATCCATCTATTTCCCCTTGTTTTCCTCCCACCTCCCACAGTCACCGAGAATCCATCCAGGAGCTGCATGGAGAGTGGTGCAGTTCCTGAGGTGAAGAGTCAGGGGGAAGCCTTTAGGCTGCCCTGGGTCCTTCACCACAGCTCTGCCATCCTTGGAAGGGGAAATTGTTAATCCAGACTAAAGATACTCATATTCACCCTATGAAACCCAAACCCTCACGCTGCCTGCACTGTGGTGAGCTGCTGTTCTGAATACCTCAGCAGTTCCTTCCCAAATAACCTGATTTTTGGTGCTCACCAGTGGTGTGTGCTGGGGGAGCTGCTGTTTGCCCCAATGCTGATGGACACACGACACAGCAGCTCCAGCTTCACACCAAACCCAGGGCTCTTTGTCCTTCCAGCGACTCTCCCACATCCCAAGCTAATCCACCCATCCCGGAGGAACACCTCTTTCAGGAAAGGCTTTCCTTTTGGCCAGGACTGACTGAAAACAGCCCAGATGCAAGCAGTTGTTGGTGAGTTTCCAGCTGCAAAGCTCCAGCGTGAGGGAAGCGTTCCTGGCAGAGCCGTCTCGTAACGCGGCGCTGGGGGAGAGCTCCAGGAAGGGCCACCCTGCTCCTGGCCCCGTGCCCACAGCAGCTTCAGGTGACAGCAAGGCTCAGGGTTTCTGTGCTTGAGATGGCACTGAGGTGTTAGAAAGTCTCTTTTTCCCAGCCCTGAGATCAAAGAAGGAGTCAGGAGTCTTTGGCCATGGTTTTCAAGGTTGTTTATTCTCTGTTATCTGTAACATTCTGTTTCTGACCTGCTGAGGTCTGTCTAGCAAGTGGGTCTGTGGCACACTGAGGTGGTGTTATCTTTTTATACTAAAAACTACGTGTACATTACTTTTTCATTACCTATCACCTATGTAAGACAGTGTGTTCCTACTCTAAACCAATCCAAAAGTGCCAACATCACCCAGAAGATGGAGGCTAAGAAGAAAAAGAAAGAAGAAGAAAAAGGCACGCCCAAATCCCTCCATCTTGGCTTCGGAACCCTCATTCTTAAAAACCCTAAAATTCTATTTTTCTATCTTATGACAAACTAACTGTCATTCTACTTAAACTCTCATGGGTTGTGAATCCTCATATAAGGTTGGTAATTTTTTCCATGGGTTAAAATCAAAGGCACAGGTGTCTGTGGCTTTGTACCAAGGTCTCTGAGCCCCTGGCCAGGGGCTTGAGCCCTCCAGGGCACCCGTAGGGATGTCCTGGGTTCTGACAGGTAAGCAGCTCCCTGGCCTTTGGGGCTTTCTGCTGCCATCTGTCAGCTGCCACCCAGCACAAACTCCTCCGTGGTGCTGCCAGTGCAGCCAGGTTGCTCCCAGGGCAGCTCTGCCGCCTGCACCCACCCAGCCCCAGCTGTGGAACCACATCTGGAGAGATCCTCCTGGCAGTGAGCACTGGATCTGCTTCACCAGAGAGGCCCTGAGTGAACCCAGCACTGAACTGAAGCTGCTTTAGAGTCAGAGGCTCCTCTGGAACAGGCACTGCAGCCCTGGTGAGCTCTGTGCCTCTGTGCTCCCTCATTAGGGTGTTTGCTGTCTTGTTGCAGCGAATAAATTACTATTATTAATATAAAGTTCATTTTTCCCCTAATAATTCCCTGAACTCATCAGCCTTTTCTGGTACTAAAACACCTCCCCTGCGCCTTGTTTCACCTGATTTAATATTACTTCATGGGAGTTGTTATCTGCTAGAAAAACATTGCAAACTGTGGGATAGAGCTCAGTGGGGTGTGCACAACACACAGCTCACAGCCCCCTCCCAGCCAACCCTCACACAATGTGCTGATGCTGAGCTTCACAGCAGCATCTTGATTTTAACTATTTAATAAAGGCTCAAAACTGCTTTCTTAGAGAGCCTGCATCTGTAATTATTTTCTCCATGAAGTAATTTTGGTTTCACAGGTAAACACCAATCTCAGCAATTTCCACTTTTAATGCACAATCTGATTTAGGACTAAACATCCTCTGCCTGCTAAACAGGTATTTATTACAAGCAAGCTGGCCTGACACCCTTCCTCACCACCCAGGTTTTCCCTCCCCCTACACAATAATTATGGTTTTTGGGGGGGAAAAATGTGTTACAACACATGCCTGAGGGGGGCCTGAGCAGTTTAACAAGGTTTAATTACACCATTAGCAGTGTGGGTGAAGCATACAAGTAAACAAGTCATAAATCAGCTCATAAAGGGAGCAGAATAACCCCTTCCACCCACGCTGAGTGCAGATTGCACAAGGGGTGTCCTGGGGGTTTGGGGTGTACAGATTTGGGTGCCATCGAGCTGCTCACAGCCACACATGTCCCCAAGCACCAGGTGTCACCCCCTGCTCCCCCAGGACTGACCCTTTGGGATGAAGGCTCCTGCTCCTCATTCCACACAGGTTTGGCGCTTTTCCAGGAGCTCCTTCCCCCAGGATTGGGGGCTCCTGTCTGCCTGGCCATGGGCTGTTCCACTCACCAACCACTGCAAAGGGTGTCCTCTCTCCAACTTGGATTCCCTATGGAAAGAAGCAGTGATGATCTGCAGCATCTGGATTGGTTTTTCAGAGGAACTTTAGGAATTTCCATGTTGATGTGGCAGCTGGTGTCCCCCTGCCCAGAGGGGATTGGCATCATCCAGAACCACTGTGGCAAATGAACCATTGGTTAAAAAGGATTTTTAACCACTGAGAGAGCTCTTAAGAGCTGTTAGAGTGTGCTCAGTGATCCAGCTGCACAAATGTGCCAGTCTGCTTGATAAAAGATTTTAACTGCTTTAAAATATAGTTACAGGCTGTTGCATAAAGGAGAAACAGTGTCTTAACTCTTCACAGGCATTGAATCTGCTTTACTTCATCATGTGTTACAGTGATTTATGCAAGATATAAAAAACAATTGTCAAAAATGGGAAAGAAAAATTCAAAGCCAAAAGCACAGCCATTTGTTCTGATAACATCTGGTAACGTGTTAATGCAGGGGAAAAGAAACATCAGTGCTGCAAATGGAAAGGGACCATTCAGCAAACTAAACTCTTCCCTGGGAAAAAAATTTCCACAGAATAATAATTATCCATTAGCTTTAAAATAAACTACAAGTTAATAGGTGTTTTCCTAGCATATAACACGTTTTTCCAGGGAAAACAAATCTATCACCAAGTGAATTTGTATTTCTAATGCTCTTTATTTTCATGATTGGATCAAAACAAAGCCTTGTGAAGACAGAAAAAAAAGGTGCCCTAGAAGAATAAAGGGTTATAATTCAGTCAAGGCTTCATAATGGCACTGCATACCCACTGCAGTGGAAAGAGAGCCTTGAGACTGAATTAGTGCCTGAACATTTTGTGCAAAATCCTTCATTGTTACAGGGCCTTGCCAGTCCATATTTATGTGGTTTATAAGGTGTCACGTAGTTGTACATTTTAATCTCCTGGCACTGAGTTTATTGCTGAGAGGGCTGCAGAGCTGGAGGTGTCAGAGGACCAGGAAAGGAAAGCAAATTAATGAATTATCACCTTTATCCGTATTTCACTGTGTTCTTCATGCAGAGCCCCACAAATGGGTGTCACCAGGGTTTTCTGGGCTCAGGGTGCCCATGGATGGGGCCAGCAGAGCCCAGGGAGGAGGAAGGCTGTTGGGATAGGGAAAAGGCAGGACCCAGGTGTGGGGCTGGGGCAGCAGCCACAGCAGGGCTGGTGCAGCTCCCTGCCACAGGCACCTGGCTCAGCTGGGCTCTGCCTGGCACTCAGTGCTAAATCCAGCTGTAAATTTGACTACAGACAGCTCATTCGCATTTAAACAATGCATCATTAACCTGCAACAGTGGCAAAGTGTTCCCAGGATGACCTTCAGTGTGATGAGTGCACAAAGTGATATCAAACCCCCTGTTTCACTTGGAGGAAGGTATAAATTCCTTAAATACCTTAAATACCTTCTGTCTGTGTGTGTATAGCTCTTAGGTGGCTCTGGAGGGGAAGTGGCAGCAGGAGAAGGGATGGTGGATCCATGTGAGCTCACACTCCTGTCCTGGGTGTCTCAGAACCTGTTGGGGGTTGGTTTGCTTATGAGCTGGAAGTTAACAGGAGATATCAGTAAAAGATAACAGGACACATCAGTAAAAGACCTTGGAGCACCTTACAGACTGACAGACTGACAGACTGACAGACACTTCCTTCAATTGGCACGTGAGGATTTATAGCTCATGTTAAATGAGGTGTGGTGCACAGCAAGGGCACTGCAAGGCATCCCTGGCACCGTGAGCTGCCAGGCCCTCAGCACCCAGCTCCTCTGCCATGGCACACAGTTGAATGACTCAATTTTACCCCATTAACATTTCAGAGCACTGACACAATGCTATTCCTCCTCAGAGGCTCCTCTCAATTCCCAGTGAGAAAACAGCAGCCTAATGCACAGGAAACTCCTGCATGGGATGTTTGCTGAGCTTTATGTATTCATTAGAAAATTACTCAGTGCTGTAATAAATGCATCCAGAGCTTTGATATTTTGCACATCAGGTGGTAGAACAGTAGCTGGGAATAGATTGCCTGTGTGGAGGTTTCTGCCTGGAGTGCTGCAGCAGCAGATGGTCTAATAAATATGCAAGGTTCTAAAACAACGTCAGTAATTTCTGTGACCTCAGGTTTTTTGGTCTCCCATGCAGATAAAATGCACAATCATCCAATAATAAACTTTTTCATCAAAGAACCCCCTAAGTAGAGTAATGTAAACATCTTTTGAAGTACACTAGCAGTTTGCACTGGGAGCCTAGCTGGGTTTCTTAATGAAAAGAGTTTTACTGTTGCTCTGTGGGTCGGTGCAGAGAACCCACCACGGGCATAGCCTGAACCTCTCCTCTGGCAGAGGCCAGGTGAGGATACCTGAGAGGACTGGGATGAGAACACAGTGTTAGTCCTCAGGAGCACTCCAGCCACAATGCAAAATTAAAATTGCATTTTATTTAACGACTCTTGATAGCATTTTTCTTCTGCTGTTTTGTAACCTGTTTCTGTAATCTTTTTGTAACCCGTTTCTGTAATCTTTCAAACCTGTCTGTTCTTTGAAACTCCTGGTGAAAGAACACGGTAACAAATTAAACCCTGAGATGTGCTGAGGGCGGCGCAGCTGCAGGGCTGTCACCCGCTGCCCTGGCTTTAGCAGAACGTGCTGCCCCTGCGGCCCACGCTGGGCCCTCGTGCTGAGGGCTGGGAGCCGGAGCAGCTGCCCGGGCCTGACATCTCCTTTCTCCTGCCGTGCTGAGGGGATTCCTGTGAGACACCTGAAGGACACCAGTGCAGGGGCTGTGTAAGCAGAGAGACCCAGCCGGGCCACATTTTGATAGAACTAGAGAAACAGCCTTGGCTACAAGCACAATTCTGGTGCTGGGACACCTGGTGTTGGCACAGGCCTTGTGCTCACCTCCAGAAATGTCTCTCAGCTCCTCAGCATCCCCAGCCCAAGCCCACTCTCATCTGCCATGCAGACTGGATGAGGCTTGGAAAGGGATTAAAAGCATCACAAGTGTTGATTCACCACTGATTTACCACAGGAACTTTCATAATCACTTTACCATGCAGTATAATGCCCACAAATTATTTGTGTGCTTGAAAACTGTCAGACTTGGAAACAGAGCTGCTTTTAGAGGGGTGTGACAGGAGCAAAATCCTGCTCAGGTCTTGGCACCCTGGGCTGATGCATGTGAGCCTTGGGAGCTGCTCCTGGGTTTCATCCAGGACTCTGCATTTGTGCTGCTGACAGTGCCTGCAGCAGGATCCCTGAACATCACAGGCAGAAATGCCTCTGCAGCTGCTAATGAGTAAGTTAAACACCAAATAAGAAGAAATGACAAATATTGTTGTTACACTTACATATTCCCATGGGTATCGTCAAGCCAAGCTTTCAGTTTATCAGGGAAGTGAATTTAAATAGTTTTTTTCAAGATACCAAAAAAGGTGGCAGATAAGGATGCCAAGTTTCTATAGTAACCAGGAGAAAAGCAGTGATTATCAGCTATATCACATAGGAAAGACTGGATTGTCTTTTCATTTTACATGTAGCCCATTGCTTAAAAATTAAACCCTTTGAAAAAAGGGAAAAACCCTATGAAAAAAAATTGAATATGAAATGCATTATGGAAAATTATTTTCTAGGATTTTCCAGCCTGTGTATCCTTGACTCAGTGTTTAGAGGATGAGTCTCTGAGCAGAATGCTTTATGGCAGAAGAATATGTGAATAATAAAGCAGGACTTTTCATATTTTCTCACCTAGTAACCCAGGCAGCAGAGGAGAAAAATCAATATTGATTTCTTGCTGTAAGCTCCTTAGGACAGAGTGTGTTCTTTGTTTGGCACAATGAGGCTCAGGTACAGACAACACTTGGGTACAAGAGTGTGAAGTCTCAGAGCTGCTGGGAGGAGCCCAGGTGGCAGCACAAGGTACCAGGCTCAGTGATCTGCACCTCAGTGCTGCTGCTCTCACACACACCTGAGGGCTGAAACCTGGCTGGACTTTGGAGAAAACCATGGTGGATGGACCTAAGACAAAAAGAATGAGAGATGAGGAGAATCATTCCAGCAACATTCCAGAAACACGCTGCTCTGGGCTGTGTTTTAAAGCAATGAAATGTATTTTAAAGATTTCTTCTTACTCCTGAACTATCTGCAAGCTGGTTGACTGTTTCTTAGCAAGCAGAAACAAAGCAAAGGTATCAGTTACATCTCACATGTGTAAGGAGCACAGAAAGGCCTGAGAGACCAATTGGTTGACTTGTGATCTGCTGACTCCAACAGCTCTACTAACCTAAATTCCTCTATTTTTAATGCAGATCCAAGGAACATTATTGAAGCCTTACTAAAATTTACTGCATTTCAAAATTTCCGTTCCCAAAATTCATAATTGATGCCAGATTTGTAGAAATAAATCCCTGCAATTTCATTTATGAAACTTTATGCCCAGACACAGGTACTTTTACCTGTTGGAAAGCATGCTCTAGTGAAAACTGTGATTCTCATGGCCTCAACCATTGCACATGACTGCTGAGAGCAAATCTCTGTGTTCCTCATCACTTGCCATAACTGCTGGCTTTGACAAATTGGCTCAACAAAGCCCCTGCTGTGTGTCAGCAGTGCTTTAGTTTGAGGTTCACAGGATGATGATTAAGGAAAACATTGTGAGCAAAACTCAGAGCCCTTGTGAGCCTCTGGTGCTGCTCCAGGCAGGGCTGTTGTTCACAGCCTCGTGGCAATCAATCCCCCTGGTGCTGGAGACATAAAGCTGCTAACTAGAACACAAAGGGCAAGGATCCCAAACTGCTGATCTTGAAAAGCAGGTTACAGCTGCTTACCTATAAAATCCTGCTGTGCTAATGACAAAAAAACAGATCCTGTTTGTGCTTGACTATGATCTGGGAACAACAACTCACCCTGAACCTACTGTCAGTCCTCACCTGCCTCCTTAGCTCATTACAGGCAGGGATAAGGGTGTAGAGTCTCCAAGGACTCCCTTTTGCCCAAGCTTTGGATGCCTGCTGGTGGTGGTGTTTGCAGGAGTCCCAGGACGAGGGAAGAGATGAGAATTTTGACTCCGTGTTTCAGAAGGCTGATTTATTATTTTGTGATATATATTATAGTAAAAGAAAATGATATATTAGACCTATACTAAAAGAATAGGAGAAAGGATTTCATCAGAAGGCAGAAAAGGAGAGGAATGGAATGATAACAAAATCTTGTGATTGATCAGAGAGTCCGAGACAGCTGCACTGTGGTTGGCCATCAATTAAAAACAACCACACGAGACCAATCACAGATGCACCTCTTGCATTCCACAGCAGATAACCATAACAGCAGCAGATAACCATTGTTTACATTTCATTTCTGAGGCTTCAGCTTCTCAGGAGAAAAGATCCCAGCAAAAGGATATTTCATAAAATACGTCCGTGACACCTACTGGTGCCCTTCTGTGTGTGACAGGTGCCAGGACAAGCACACCCACCCAGACAGGCCCTGGCAGACAATGCCCTGACACCAGTTTGCAGCCAGCATTTAGCTGGGGCCTGTTCTCCCAAGGAGTGGCAACCTCAGCTGCATCAGGGACCCAGTCTGGACTCAGTGGTGCCCTGGAACACCCAACCTCTCCTGTGAGACATGTGGCTATGAAAGAAAATTAATGACGTGTTTTAAATACCCTTGCCACAAACGGAGGGAGTGTGGTCGTGATCACTAAATGATGCTAAAATGGCCAGAGATACGCACAAGTATGTACAAGCCAGCATCTGATTTCTGAAAGTCAAAATTATGATTTCATTGAACTTTTAAACTGATTAGGCCATTAGCAAGAACAGTACAAATCTTTCTGGCTAAGGCAGGGTAAGTAAATTATATCAGTGCAGTATCTGTCTTCCTGTGGATTTCAGTGCTACTCTTCCTTGAATCAATTTGTGATGATGTGTTTGTACCTGCCACAGAGCCAAATACACAATCTGATCTTATGCCAAGCCACTATTAACAACTGCATTTTCAATTGATTCTAGGATATTCATTAACTGGAATCTACAATTACATATAATTTACAGGCATATAATTTTAAATCACTTGCACTGAGCTTACTAAGCTCACTTTATGACATTCAAATACATTATTCTTAAAAATTCACTGAGTAGTCAGCTTGAAAATAATTACAGTGGGATAGCAGTGGATATAATCAAGTAGAAACTTAGAACAGGAATGACCAGCAATGCCTATAGATCACTTTTGCCATGTGATTTTCACATTCCCTCCAGGAAATGTTATGTACTGGACTGTGGGCTCCAGAGCTGTTCCACTGACTCAACTCCATTAAAACAAAAACTCCTTGGACCTCTTGTGTCATGGACAACTCCTAAGCAACAGCTTTTCTCCTATACTGGCAGCTGGTGTTTCAGTGATTGATTTACCCTTTAGACAAGTGTCCTGCTGGGGGGGATGCTCTTGGCAAGCAGCACTGCTCCTGCTCTGGGGCTGGCAATGTTGGGCACAGCTTGGAGCTGAGCAGCAGCCAGAAACATCAGGGTCAGGTTAACTGGATTTTAGATCAAAGAACACTACACAGGATCCATGCACAGTCATAAATCCATGAATAAATAAAACAAATAAAATACATGCACGCTATTTTATATTGTGATTTCATTTGCAAATGCTACATATGTTCTGCTCTTTATCTGTATTCTTTCTCTGTGATCTTTGTACTCTTTATCTGTATTCTTTGTGTAGACTTATTTTACATACCATAAAAGCAAAATCCACAGTGATGCAGGAAATTTAAAACTCCAAGTTGGAATTTAGGGCCCTCACTGAAAACTGGACTGAAACCCAACAGAGATGTGTTAAATTAATTGCATTATTTTATTGCAAGGTGTAGTGGGGAACCTCACACAAACAAGTTGGACCAGCCCTCCGAGCACAGCTTCCCACAGGAATCACAAACACCTCCCTGCCTTACCTGACACAAGAATTCACTTTTGGAGTGTTGGACCAACCCTCCCCACCCCTCAGCCCTGTGTTGTTACAGCTGATACCCTCAGCACTTCACAAAATACACAGCAAACAAGTAATTTTTTTTTTATTTGAGTAAAACCATGATTTACACATAAACACTACCAACCTTCTTGACTCAGCTTCATTTGTTTTCATATGGAAGCTGTGAATATTGGAAATAAATTAGACTAGCAAATAACTGTCTTAGACACAAGGAACTTTTATGCTATGTGATCTTCCACTGCATTACAATTTAATACAAAGCTATAAAAATAAGACACTCTTTGCCAAATATATTAATTTGGTTGCAAAACTATTGTTTAATTTAAGTTTCAAGTTATATAATAAATTATATGGCTCAGTCAGATTTTGCAAGAAGTTAGAAGATACTATGAATACAAAATAACACCCTCTGATGTTCTGACTATGCCAATTCATAGCATTTCCCAGAATTTGGGTCAAAGTAACAGTTCAGAAATGGATCATACAAAAGAGTCAAAACTTGCTCATCTTCTTCAGCACTGGGGTGATCTTCACCTGTGTGAAGTGAAGAAAGTAAGAATAAATCACTCTTATTCCTTCCAACAATAACATGGAAATATCTTTCTCTCAGATGTGACATTTTTTCTTTCAAATGTATAATCTTCTGACTTCTGAATTGTTGCCTTCAAGATAACAGCAATTCACATTTTTATTATATTTCTGAAGACTTGTACTTAACTTGAGGTGGAATGAGGTCAGCTGGAGTTTGCTTAACAACTGGACTTTTCAAAGTTCAATGGAGCAGTTCACCAAAAGTACCTTTACTAATAGTGGATAAAAGTATTCTTAAGTGGTATTTTCCTCAATAACCTTCTTAATAATCTTTTAGCTTGAACAAAGACAGTTAGTGCATACTTAAGGCTTGTAAGAATGAAAGAATTTGCATGTCTAGTATCCAATATGTCACCTGAATATCCAGGATTGGTAAAGCTGTGCAAAAGAAGATCTTTCAATATCAGACAGGAAAAAAGATTCTTCCAGATAATAAAACATTTAAATCTAACTTGTCTAAAGTTATATAAAATGCAAGAAAACTTTCAGGTAACAGAAATGAATCTTTAGTCTAGAATACACTGATAAAGCCCTACAGGCTTTTCTTACAGATGCTTTATATAGTATAGCTTCTTTTCTGAACCTGTGTGTCTTTCATATAAGCTAAGTTTAAGTCATACGATCTACAGCTTTTTGATAGGAGATAATTCACAGCTCAATGCAATCTGTACCTTGAATTTCATCATAAATGTTCATCCCATCCTCAGCCTGCTGATATTGAGTGCTTTGCACACCCCAAAGCTCCATGACAAGTAATGGCCTGTTACACAAACAGCAATGGTTTCACAACTCTCAGATCCTATTTTCAGCCAGGATCACACAGCAATAAATAAAGAACATTATCTGGAGACCAGAAAGTAAATTGGAGCATTTGATGCATACAGAAATGTGCACTTCATCCCTTCAGAAGAGATTTCAGTTTTGTTTCCTCATTAGCATGTAACAAATACCATCAGAAGGAAACTGTCGTTCACCCCAACCAAAGATAAGAAGGCAAAGCCAAATCGTTTCCCTCCTGCTGTGGGTGCTTCATCAGGCCTGGGACACCAAATGAGGTCAAGTGGGATATTTTGTTTGGGCACCTCTTGGGCAAAGTGATGCAGTGCAGAAAGAAGGGGAAGAACTGAATGTCTTTTTCTCCATTTCAGATCACAGCACACAAGCAAATGGTGTTCATGCCTCACTCCCTCACACAGCCTCACAATTTCACCTGAAACCATGCTGTTATTTCCACTGCATTCTTCCTTTTATTATTTTGCTTTCCAGTGCCTATGCTTCACTTTAAAATGATTCTCTTTTCTCCTCTAAGCTTAAATGTCTCTCCCTCTTTAGCTTGAAACTGGCCACTCAATACACTCCCTGGTTTGAGTTAGGAATGAGAAATTCTTCAGCCCCATCACAGGTATACCTCTTTCTCCATGGTCCTTGAAATCATACAAATCAAAATTATATTGCATCCAGGACTAGCTGGATTTATACCTGTATATCAGTAATTCCCTGCATGTATTTTCATGTGAACAGAAGGAGAACTTAGTTTTCCAGACCTATCTTGTTTTTAAAGTCAGGCTTCTTTCCTTTAGCAGCTCACCAGACCCCCAAATACATTACAAGGCATTTCTAGGTGTTGCAACAAATTTCCAATGGCAGGATGGAGTATCCAATTCTGAGCAGACATATGAAAACCTCATTGCTTCTTCCTGAATAGAAGTACTACTTAAATTAAGTGATATTCTTCTAAAAGACTCCAGCAGTATGTAGTGGTTGTATTAGAAGTTGTCTTTCTTGTTTCAAGGGGTACAATCTGGGCAGCCTGACCACAGACAGGACAGAAGTGTTTGTGGCCAAATTAACTGGTCAACACGTCACTTTTAAAGAAAATTTCCATCGTTGTTCATCTCGCCACCACCCACACTTCTGGGGTTGGAGCTGCTCAGAATTGCATGAAAAAAAACTCTTTGCAGTTTAATTTGCATCTCATGGTGAAAGCAAAATCAAAGCTTTTGTTCTTAAATCACTAAAAAATTAAATGGTATTTGAGGTGAGAAAATAATTTGATTTTAAATGAAAACTGAGGTCTGTGATATACATTACAGAGGGATGAGTGGTTTTTATGTTCAGGTGAAAGAAGACTGAAGGCAGCTAGTACCTGCAAATACGTGTTATATGAAATTAAATGGTGTCCCATTGAAATCAAGGGGGGCATTGTTTTTCTGGAAGAAGACTTGATCAAGATGTCTAAACCCAGACAACAAAGAACAGGCAGGCATGTAGCAGCTTTTTCTGAACTCAGAAATGAATGTACAAATAACTGTGTTGTTTTATGGATTATGTCAACAGTGTTTACATAGTCACCACTATGGAGAACTAAAATAAATAATTTCCCTTTTCACAGAAATATATTTTTATTTTATTCTAGGTTTTAACATTAGAAAACACTTTGTAGCAAATCTCACTTTAAGATAAATGGACCATATTCTGACTCTGATGGAAGTCCCATGCACTGGATCAGCTGTCAGCAGATGGTCTGGTGGAAAGAACACTGCTGATATTTTCTCCAAGGTGATCCTTGAACTACAGTGCTCCAATCTATCCTGTAATTATGTACTGCAGGGTTACCATATGAATACTGCCAGCAGCTGTGGCCCAAAGAAGAAGACTTTGTGGTTCCTGGAGTTTTTATAACCTTATCCCCCTTGGTCTTAAGGCCAAGATACCATAAAGTAAGTTCCAGAACACTTATAGCTTTATCACTGTCACTTTATTTGGAGATTTTCTTGCTATGTCAAGATAAACAAAACTGTATATACCCCAGAAACATCAATGCCCAATAATGGAAAAATCTGTGGAAATTTATCATACTTATGAGTCTAATTTTTTCCTCTTATTGTATTGGGAAACCTGTTGAATAGAAGACTACTCATTGCATCTCACCATTTAACTAATGGATGGTGCAAATGTTAAGAAAGGAACTACAGAGTGAAATCCTTTCTTAGAAAGGAATCACTTTTCCCCCCAAAGTTAAGCCTCAACTTAAAGATTTCTTTAAAATATAAAAATTGACCAATCTTTATTAATTTACTAATGCTATACTATTTTTACTTAAGGATATTTTTAGATAAAATTCCTATCTGGAATAGAGTATGACTCATTGCAGATTTTCAGGGCTCTTTATATGGTTTTGTTATCTTGTGACACTTGGAACACTGGAAAACTGCACAGAGTAAATAATCTTGGGACACTTCCCAACATGAGAATTAAGTAATTATCTAATGTGGTATTAAAAAAATCAAAAAAAAGGTGAGGCTGAGCAGAGCAGCAGAATTTCCTGGAATGGATTTGAGCATTCAGTTTGTTGTTCACATCTGGAATATAACTGTCAGTAATGAACCACACAAATTACTGACCTCAACTGAAATGAATAAGGAAAAAAAGTTTTTCCCAAGGTGCTCAAGATATATCACAGGACACAATTTATCTAGCACCTCTTTCAAAAATGATACTCCAAACTATCTAGTTACCATGGTCCATTGGGTTTTTTTGGTACCTAGGAAAATACCCAGATTCTGATGTTTGATGGGGATGATCCAATCTGACAGGCCTTTATCAAACAGCACTGCAGCTTCTCTGCTGCTTCATAGAGAGGGGTGTCCAGTAGCTCAGAAAAAATCCAAACTGTCCTGTTTGGGGAGGGAAGGTCATGGAATGGCTTTGTTGTTCTCTCCTGTTTCTTGGAGAAATGATCCTTTCAGTACAGAAGGGTTTTTTGAGAATCTGGAGATAGAAAATTTCTGTATGAAGTTATCAAAATTACAAACATCCTACATATACATCACTCAGAATTTTACTCAATGAAGGTACAAAATAAAAGGCAAAAAAAGCAGCTATGGTATATAGACAATTTCTCTTCCTCAAATGTGCAATCACAGGCACATGATGTAAAATATATCAGCTTAAAGGAAAATGAATTTAGGAACAATTCACAAAACAGTTTGGAAATTCTAGTGTGGATACCAGGAGAAATACAAATCCCCAAATATACTTATTTTAAAAAGCTTTTTAAAGATAATAACACAATTGAAAAAAAGTTAAAAAATTATAGGTTTGCTGCAACAAGCCTTGAATTTCATAATACTAATGAAAAACATTCTCTGGGACCTTTCATGAATTTTTATGCAATGTGCCTATAGCTCAAGGATGACTGTTCAATTCTGCTTGGCTTATTTAGGACCCTTAACACGACATATTACTTGATTCTTCAAACCAAGGTCCCTTCCTGACAGAAAATTTGTATTTTGCTGTCACAAACAATTACAAGTCTATGTCTATGAAAATGTTCCCAATTTGAGGGGCATAATTTATTTTAGACAGTAAATCCCTGAGACATCTTTACCCCTTGGACAGCCAGAATAGAGGGGTCAGATTTATGAGAGCTCCCAGTGAATTCCTGAGCCCTGGAGAAAAATGGGAATGTCTGTCCTGGAAGTGTCCAAGGCCAGGCTGGACCTGGTGAGGGGAATGTCCCTGTCCATGGCAGGGGGGTTGGAACTGGACCCCAAGGTCCCCCTCAGCCCAAACCATTTTGTGATACTCTGTGGTGATGACCCTTCTGCCCTGTTTCCTAACATAAATGATAAGAAAAAGAAGGAAAACAAGGTATTTTCTTTATTCTGCTGTTGACTTTCCAGTTTCAGTTAAGGTCTTTACCATTCTCTAAGCAAACACCATTAATAAGCAACAGCCTGTAACTCTGGTGACAACAGTCCTCAGGAAATCACTCTAAGATTTCATTTAGAGCTAAATCTGCAATTTTTCTTCATAAGAGAAGTATCTCTTATGCAAGTATAATCATGGCTCTGAATAAGAATGTTTAGTCCTTGTGTTCTTATGTAGGTTTGCCATCCCCATTAGCATAAATTCCTTATTTTTAACAAATAAGATGCATTTTTTATGAGCTAATCTGTATAGAGCCAGAACACCAGGAAACAGCAATTGCATGTTGTTCTTCTAACAAAGGCAAATAATACTGCATGGAAAACTCTGCTGCCTTGAGCTGAGATTCATAAACAAGGGAACTTGAAACCAGAAAGTAGTTGGATAGAAAGCTATGAGAAGGCAGTGCCAGCACTACAGAAAGAACATTTAGAAGTGTCTTTCTACCCAGGTTCTTTTCATTGTCTTCATAAATTCCTACCTGGAGGTCTCTGTTTTGTTGAAGATTTAATGTTCTCTTCTAGTTGTTGGCTTACAGGAATGACAGGGGGACTGAACACATTTAACGAGTCCCTGAAAGATACAAATCAAAATATCATCTATAAAAACCCAGTTTGTGTTCCTTTTTTTCTAATTCTTTTGATTATTAAAAAAAAAAAGCCAAAAGAAATCTCAGGTTGCCAAGTGTTCTGAAACAAAATCAAGCTGGATTTTATTATTATAAAAATAAACTTTACAGTTAATATAATTATTAAATGTTAAGGCTTTCTCCATTCAGGCCTGTTCACCTCTTCTGTTTACATTAAAATCTGTGATTTAAATCATGTTTGCATTTTAGATTTCAGCTGATGTTGCTCTCTCAGCACAGGGTGTGCAAGTATCACTCAGAATTATCCTCTGAAAGCCTACAGGACCCTTCAGAGTCTTTTTCTGAGGAATAAAGGCTTGGAATGAACAACCTGTGGGAGTCAATTTGATTAAAAATCCTTACCCCCTCTAAAGAAAGAGGCTCAAAGACAACCACAAGATGTGTTTGGTTTGGTTACCAGTGCCTTGGCAGTGCTTGGTGCCCCTGCAGTCGGGTGACAGACACAGAATGTGGTGTGACATTCCCTGTCTGCATGGGTGGTGAGTTAGAGCTGAGCTCAGACAGAAATGGATGCCACAAACATTTTTCTGAGGGGAAACATTGGATTGAGTCTGAATGCTGTTGTTGATATGGGGGGAAAAAACATTTTGAGGCAAATACATCCTAAATAATTCTTTCTATCCATTTCCTATTGTTATAAAGTATTGTATGTAATAGAGAAAAAATTATTATTGAACATAACATGATTCTAGCTACTGACAAGACAATATAGAGGACTCTAACAGGTGTCCTGTATCTATTTTAATTCTGTAAAGAAAAAGATTTTGATAGGATCTTCATCATAGAGGAGAGAGTACTTCTATTTAAGGACAAATTATGTCTGTTCTGGACACTAGTGTCATAACTTCTAAGAATGATTTTCATGCCATCATACTTTCATGCAAAGGTCAATGTTCCTTTCCCATACCCCACTTTATGAAACACTGTCTTTGATTGTTCCAGCTCAGAGAAAGGAAAACAGAACAGCTGTTTTTATTGTTGTCACATTTTTTTGTTGCAAACTGCAGTGCAGTGACAAAGTCACACATATCAGAGAAAGATAGCCCTGGAAGGACACATCCATGTCACAAAGACATTCTTTGTTAGGTGACCATGTCTTGTAATTCTTTTCACGTATGAAATTAATCTCTGCACACTGTGCATAGCTGAAGTTTCCTTAAATTCCCATCTCTCCTCTCCAGCAGGAAAGAGCTGGAACACATTAAAGCTTCCACATCATCATTAACTAGACTGAACAACTGCAAGGCAACACTTGAACAGAGTTTGAGGGACCTCACTGAATCACCTCATTTTGATAGAACCAGATCCAAAATTTTTGACCAACCTATTCCACTGCAAGGCAAGAGGTATGGAAGGGGATAAATTCCCATATGTTTGCTTCATGCTGATGGAGCAGTGCAGCTCTGAAGAGTAAATTAAACTTGGTTTGGGATTGATTTATCTTATGTCTGGCTGTGGCACAAAAGCATCATGCATGTGAACTTGTGCTACAGGCTGGGGAGATTTGCCAGAGCTGGAGACATCCATGGCTTTGTCTAAAAGGGATAAATTTTCCCAGATTTCCAGATAAATTTGGCAGATTTCTTTACATTCCAGACTGTAATTGTCTCAACTTGATTGTCCAACACCAAGGAAATAGGGAACACACTTCTAGTTTCTTAAGAGCCTTCATGATCTCATGTACAAGTTACTTCTGTCAGAGAAATCTGGCAAGGCTCAGTCATCTGGCGCAATTGCTAAAATATGCTGACTGCTTTGGGGATTTTTTTTTTTAGTTTTTCTGCTACTTCTGGACTTGTTATTGATTCTACATCATCTCCTGTTGGCATGTGTGCATAATCTGGGTTGAATCTGGGGACAACCACCTATCTGTTTGCAGTCAAAATGGAAAAAACTAATTTTCCGCCTCAGGAAACAGAACTGTTGGTGTAGAAACCCAGCAAGTAGCATGGCAGATTTAAAGGAAGAGGTATTGAATTTTCCATCATGTCAAAATGTAAAAAACACACCTTAAAATTTCCTTATAGCATCATGTTATTTTCACATACATGGCCAACCTCACAGCCAATCCCTCTGTTCTGCTCTTCAGCCGAGGCCACTGGGAGTTGGTGCAAGCAATGCCCACAGCCTTGTCTGTCACTGTCACCTTATCTGCATTCCCTGAATGCAGCCAAAGCCTCTTTGCCCACACCAATGCTTCAGAAGTTTTAAAGGTAACAGTTAAATGCAGGTTGGTACCCAGTAGCATGGGGAAAGGTATTTTCCATTGCTGTCTTTGCATGTTTGGTTTGATCTGTCTGAAAATCAGCCCCAAACCCACGAGATGTCTCTGCCCATCCTCACAGCAGGGCTGGCAGCACAAAGCAGCAGCACCAGCCTGATTCTCTACAACTGCACTGAAACAAAGGCAGCCAAGGCAAAGGTGATCTCAGAGAAACTGCATCAGATCTGGGGAAGGTAAGGAAGTACTGAGTCCTAAATAAAACCTCTGCTTCCCAACTGCATTTCCTTCCACAGTCACCACAGCTTTTGCAAAAGGCAGCAATGTCTGAGAGCCAGAGAAGAACCAGAATATTTCTGCTGGGACAGCTGCTGAAACAAAAGTGCAAGGAGAGAGAAAGACAATGCTCACTCCTAATGAGAATTATCTTAGTCAGACCAACACAGTTATAAAATATAAAAGCTTTGGAGTCTCTGTGCAGTTCTACCAGTCTGGCATAAACCAGAAGCATTTAAAGATTTGTGTTTTTTCATATAAAACATATATCAGGGAGTTCCTAAAGAAAATAGGACCTGTAAAGCAGAGAGGATGTCAGCAAGAAGGAAAGAAAGCTAGTAAGGTAATTACCTCCAATGGAAAAGAAAGAGGCAAATCATGGAGAAAACAATGAAGGAACTAGGTAATAATATGTTGTTAAAATTAAATAATATGTTGTTAATATTTAATAATATGTTGTTAAAACCAGTATTTGTGCTATATTAATAGATTTTATTACTCAGGAAATTGATAAATTTTAGTTTGAAGTATCATATCTGGAAGATGTGCATGAAATATTAAGTCTGAGAAATCAGAGATAGGATGATTTTTTGAGTAGCCAGGTGATTTTATTTTTGATTTTGTCCTTCATTTATTGGAGTCAAATATTCTGTTAAGGTGTTCAGTTTCATATTCATATTTATTTTGATTTATCTGACTCAGTAGATGAATAACTACTTTTTTTAGGAGGTGCAAGTGTAAGATCAAATGATTTTGATGGTTCTAGAAGGAGGCAAAGAAGTTTTTATCAATGGCAGACGCAACAGAGATGTGTTGGAAAGTTTATTATTTCCTCTTAAGACAGTCTTGATTCAGTTCATGTGTTTTCTCTCAGTATCCAAGGAAAACAAGTAGTTTTGCTATTCAACCCCCTCCCACCAAGACATGTAATCCAAACATTACAGTGTTAGGGTTTCATTGTTTACTTGGTATTACTTTCAAGGATAAAACATTTTACACAATATGTATTAAAAACTGGTTTACTACTTCTGTAAGTTAGTTAGCAAAGTCTAAATTACCCTCCTAAAAACCTGAAGAGGAATTTAAAAAAAATGTAATGAGTGCTGAAATCTTCCTGGTTAAATTACACTGAAGGTTAAGTGCTGGCAGTTGATGGATAAAATTCTGAGGAGAGGCTTTACAGGAGGAATTCTGAGAGGTGCTGCAGCTGAGCAGTCACACCAAACTTCCACAGTAAAAACTGCAGCTGCTTTTAGGAAGAAGCTAAAGCATTTGTTTGTGTGTGTGTGGGACAGAGGATTTCTGCGAATTTTAAAAAAGCATCCTGAAAAATGTGTTAGACCTTGACAAAAGTCAAGGACCAGCATGGAGGCAACACAGACTGTGATCTGTGTTCCTGGTTATTGTGGTTTTATTCTGAGTGAATAGAGAATATTTATTTTTTATTAAAGAAGCTAGTTTATCTCATTAAAACAGAAGAGCTAATCACACATTCTGACTAATTAAACCCACTCTATTTATGCTATCAATGCCTCCAGCTGTAATCAATACAATCAATGTGCAATAAACCATCCAGAGCTTCCTGATAAAAGTGTGGAATGCCAAATATTGTCTTTTGACATTGTGAGCTGCATTGTAGAAAGGCTCTGAATAGGTTCCACACACACTCAACAGTATCATGTACCTTTAGGGCTTGCACTGAAATTCTTCATTATTCTGAAAGCTATTCTGCATACCAAAATATAATGCAAATGTTATATAAGCTTGTTACATTTTTCTTAAAAAAATATCACTTATAAATTCTTTACAATACTTTCAGATAATAGTGGTCATATAGTGAAATGGTCACACGACAACTGAACTGTGATAGAAAGCAAAAGTATCTTTTGGACTTATGAACATCATTTTCACTTTTATGACAGTATGGTAAATTTTGCAGGAAAAAGGCTTCTATCAGTAAAGTCTGTTGAGAAAATTAATGATGTTTTATTAAGCAGCACTTATCAATGACAATGTATTAAAATTATTACCATCAACAGAAATGCTTAGAATCAGAACTTCTTCATTGAAATCTTAATGAACACCTTTGATACTTTGATTTTTTCACATATACTTTTGCAGATTGGGAGACTGAGAAAATGTCAAATCACTTAGTATAGAGATTTTTAATATTGCACTGTCTTGAGATAGCATATTTTATTGTATTTCTTTTGGATCACATTTAATTTGTATTACTTAACTCAATGGGATCATTTAATTCACTTTATTAAAAAATGAAATGCTTCAAAGTTTTAGTATGGTTGTGTCTAAAAATATTAAAAGAAATATTTGTTCAGCCTTGCAGTATACTGCAAAAGTGCAAGGCCAGGGCTCCATTATATCAAATCAGGGAATGAAAACCAGCATTAGTTTTGTATCATTATGAACACATCAGATCGACAGTCTGTTCAGCACCTGAAGGGTACAATCACTAAAACCACAAAAGATCTTATTTAACTGCATTACTCAGTGACTTTTTATGGACTTGAGAGGAGAATGGGCTTGTGCCTGGGTGAAGTAAGAGGAGCACATTTGCTGAACTGTGTTTTTACAGTGGATGATTTGACTAACTGTGGAGGGCCAGAAAATGTCAATGTATGAATCAACTGGAAAAACACTTTAACAAAAAAAGGACCAATTCCTGACATTTTGTGTAGCTATCAACTTAAATCTCAGTACATACTTCTGCTGTATTGACAGTATTTAATACCATGTGGAGCAAATCCTGCTGCAACTGCTGAAAGTGCACAGTGATACCTTACCCTGATGCACTGAATGCAGAGTGCCAGCTCCCATCTCAAGGATGCTCCAGTTCTGCTGAGATAGAGACCTAATTTTCTCCTGTTTTTGATTTTAGTTATATCTATTTAAGACAATTTAGTAGAGACTATCTCAGTTCTTAGATAAATTAATAAAAAGTAGCCTGGCATTGTAAGACCCCTCATCTATTCCCTGATCCAACTTTTTTTGGAGCATGAGTTGCTGGTTAGGCTCCTTCAGATTAAAAGATGAGAATTTTCAATTATTTCCATATCTCATCAGTTTCAGGCACATGTGTAACTTTATTAATTTAAGGCAAATTACCTGCACACACCTGTTTTGTTTCTGTTTTGTCACATGTAAGTCCTGAATCATAATGGGAGGTTTTGGTTTGTTTTTTAACAGGAGTACCTCCATAAAAATAATAATTATTAAATAATAATCTTAAATAATAGGTTCAATAGTGAAGCAATGACTTTTGTAGGCTATTAATGATAAGATTTGTTTGATGTGTGTAAAAAATGCCATTATTATTTGAAAATAATTTCAGGTCCTGCCACTACATATGACTGTAATAATTATGAAACCACCTGAGCATTAAGTTGTCCATTATTGTACATAAAATGCTTTAAACAATTCAAGTTCTTGAAAATTATTACGTTTTTCCATAAAAATTCCATAAGCTAATACAAATTCAGTATTAATTTATACATCAATAACTGTTTAGTGCTACACAGTTTCAGGTGGGGAAACAAGTGTTTTTTTAAATGAAAATCTGGGAGAGTTCACAGAAGCAGAAGATATACTACCAAAAGAATACAGAATATACTTATACATAAAAATCAAGGAGTTTTGAATGCATATTTAAACAAAAATCTTGAAAAAGAACATAAATAAATATCTTGCTATGACTTTGCAGGAATTGAAAGTTCTATTTTCAAAACTATTTAAGGGCAATCTGGCAATACATTGATTATTGGAAAAAAAAAAAAGTAGGCCATGAGCTAAAATTGTGTTATTTTCCTGGAGTGCTACTGTAGTTTCAAGATATCATTAAATCAGCACAAAGCAACACTTATCATTTCCTGCACATTTTTCACAGTGAGCTGCATTCTGACTATGAGTAATCTGTTAATCTGTTCTCTGCCTCACAATCCGTCAAAGTGACAGATTCATTCCATCCCTAATACATAATATCTTCATTTACTGTATGCCTTACTGGAACTTGCATTTTTTTTTTCCTAGCACTAAGATTGAGAAAATCACAAGCATATTTAGAAAATGCTTTTTTCCTTCCTCCAAACCACTTCAGCAAGTCCTTTTTGTCAAACACTGCACTTCTAATGGACGCAGGGACCTCCTTAAAAGCTAAATAATTTAATGGTCCACGGGATCATAAAAAGTACAAATGCAACTGTGCAGGGAACACTTGAATCTGCTCCTAAAGTCTTAAATCTCTAAATGAACAATCTTAGGGGTGCTAGATTGGATTCAAGGATAACAAAGGAGATGTGAATTCTACTAAGTAAACAAGATATTTAGATAAAGTAAGGTGCTACTACAGGTATCTACACTATAATCATGCTGACTGGTATTGGCAGAAAATCTCACCTGTTAATGTTTTCCAGTTTTTCTTTCATTATCAAAGTTGAAATGATAACTTTGTGCAGGTTATTAAAACCATACACAGTCATCTACATCTAAAAATACAAATGACCTAAATTTGGAGGTTTAACAGCTCAGTAATTATTTTATTTTGCTATTTGGTCTATGTTTTGTAGTTAAATACATGAAATTGCTATCATAGCTTCTGTTAAATAGAAGGAACATTTAATTTTACTTAAAGACTGAACCTTTATATTATCACTTTGTTAGCTTGCTGGCTAGATCACAGTCTTGATATTCACTAGCAATATAAATGGCACTAGTAGAGAAAACCAGTGTTTTCACACCTGATGTAAGTAAATTACTAACTCTTTCTTCCTTGCTACTTGTGTTTCATTTATCAGAAGATCAGCTGTATAAATTGGAAGTAATGAATTTGCAAAGGTGTGTCAAAATTCCTTTGTGTTAATCTAACCTAAGCAAGTAAATTCTAGTAACTACATTAGATACTCATTGATCAGTGAATGAAATGGATTTGCACATTTAATGAAGTATCTGTTAGGCAGGATGTGCTTTTTTTGGTGTACTTTTAACAATTGAATCAAAATTTTAAAAGAAATTATATTTTACTCTTCTACCAGTTCAGGAAGCACCTGAGTCTAGTGACTAAGAAGTCTTGGTTGCAATCAAAGTAATTTCTAAAATCCTTAGTGCATATGCTGTCACGTTTCCATGGTCTTAGATTCCCATACAAGGGAAAACCATTTTTGGATTATTTTAACAAGCTTTAGCACGTTAGCTGCTTGGTTCTCCATAATCTTTCTGCAGCTAAGCTTTTTAGCATCATGATTAAAAAAATGTAACCTGTTCAATTAGATGGTTCCTGTGCCATTTGCTTCTTTTGTCATGTTCTTTTTCATGCACATTATTGCCTGACAAATGCAGCAGAACTTTGCTAATTCAGATTAACGACTGGGAGATCAACTGCAAATTACTCTATTTTGTGGGTAAGTAACTGAACAAGTAAAATAAAAACCAAAGTACATTTTGTGATACATTGTTCTTGTTCACTTATTTTGACAACTGTTGTGTAATTTTATACTACTTCATAATGTAATATTGTCTGTTTTGCAGAAGTAATGGTATTGTATGATCTTATAATGAATCATAAGAATAAATATGCTTCTTTGCTTGAAAAAAACAGTCTTTAAATGTGCTTCTTAACTAAGTTATTCTGTTATTCAAACCTTTGCATGAAAATGCAGGGGCCTCTTGTGCCTGAATTTCACACCCTGCACGAGAGAGAGGTTCTGGTGTAGTGCAAATAAATGTTATAGCTGCAATCCCTCTTTTACTGCACCATTTCATGGGTGAGTTTAATTTTACAGAATCTCTCAACGGTATAATAACACATGCACCAGCTATTGGAATGTTTAGTTTTCATCTGGGATGGATGAGAGTACTTGAATGGTAATCTCAAAGCTGAAGATACTTTCAATATTTAAAGTTTACAGCTGATGTGCTTTTTATGCTGGAATCACTGATATTATGCAAATTATGCAAATGTCAGGTACCATGGTATTGGCAATATATGAAGTAACCATAGGTTCTGCAAAAAGACTTCTCTAGAAGAAAATTCCAAACAAAGAGAAAGAAATAATTTATTCTCTAAAACCAGTAGAGTGTTCAGAATGCACAGAAAGAGGTGTTCATTATATTTACATATAATTTATATTTAGAACTAACACACCTAAATTTTACCAGTCATCAAGTTTGTATATAATTAGAAGATACTTTTAGTTAAAGGTACATGTTTATGCATCTCATGATCCATTACCTGAAGTGCTGTGCAGGCATATCATTACAAAAATAAGAAAATTGCATTCTTGGATAAAGTAGCAACTGAGGATTTGGGTTCTTTTTTTTTTCCTTAAGGTAAAACCAACAACTTTTTTTTTTTTTTTTTTTTTGTTTTTAAAGTTATTGTCCTCCTCAAACACACCACTCTCCATATCAGTGAAACATTTTGTGGTGACAAATCTCAAATCTATAACATTTACCATAAAAGGGATGAAAATGTTAGTTACTTTTCTTTGGGTCGATTGCATTGTTTAGTTTTTTGGGTTATTTTGATTGTAGAGGGAAGAATAATGATGACATCCCAATCAGTCTAACTTAACAAATGTAGGTTACAATGACAAGACAACCTGCTTTAGTCAGCTCATACCAAGCCCACATGAAGGGAGGTCAATGGCTCTTAATCATTTGTCAGAGGCTGCAGAACTTATCAGCCGGTTTTAGAGAGAAGAAATTGAAAAAGAAACATCTGGAAAAAACCTAATTGAAAATTTAGCCATACACATTTGGCACAAAATTATTTAAGTAAAATATACTTCTTGTGAAAGAATACTCAATTAAATGTTGAAATATTTGTGCCCTACTTCAGTGCAGTTTCTGTGGAACAACTGTTTGAACAAGAGGAACAAATTTCATTTGTAGTTTGGGAAGAGTTGAGTAGGATTCCAAGACAGGATCTAGTGAGGCAACGTTTATAAAGATAGGGGTTTTTCTAACAAGTTGAAACCTTTCTCCAAGGCAGAAAAATAATCTTTTATCAGAAATAAATGTTCTGAAGAGCATCTGTAGAAGTATAAAAGTCTTCTATATATCTGTATAAAAGTCTTTTAATAAATTAGGTTCAAGTGATCTTTTTCAGAGAATAGCTCTGGATACCACAATTCAGTATGGCTGAAATTCTAGAACATTTACTATCTTCCAGGATTTCCTTCAGTGAAACTTTCAAACCTTCTATGACACACAAATAGTTTGGAGGAGAAAATCTTACTAAGGAGATGCTGGTTATATAGATAAATGTAGTCCTTGCACTGGAGAAGTGAAATGTCACAGGACAGCTGAACTGTGATGGAAAGCAAAGGAATCTTTTGGACTTATGACCATAATTTTCAGTTTTCACAGACAGTGAGAGCTCCCTGTGTGCAGAGAGGAAAGCAATTCCTGAGCTCTGCCAGCAGCCCATCAGCTGTGGGAGCGGCAGGGCCAGGGCAGGAGCAGCCACATCCCCTCCCTGCCCTGGCCCTGCAGCCTCAGCTGTCTCCTCTCATTACCTGGGTCTCTGCCCTGCACAGCAGCCCCAGCTGGGCTGGTTTCTGTGGCAGGAACAATGTTCCTGGCAGAGTTATGACCTTTACCCAGTGAAACCAATGGGCAATGAGTCGAGCTGAGTCACTTATTGACTGAATTTCCATTACCTTCACAGCCTTTCTTTCCTGGCTTGTCCTTTTATCTCATTATGGACAGAACCTACATTTACTGGACAATAGCTTCCACATTGGTCTCTTCATTTCCCAGAAGATATCACTACTACACTTCTAAAATTACTCTCAAGACTGTTCTTTTCCCCTCTTTACAAAAAAACCTATTTGTTCATTCAGTAAATGCACCATGTAACTATCTTCATACCATAGCATTTACACCCACACACCTAAAGGGGCTGTATTTCAAATATTCCATGTGTTCCCTACAAAGCTAGAGCAGGCTTACAAAGTTTTAGACATTTTCTAGTTGCTTATACAGGATTTGTTAAAATTCCCTTTAGAAACAGTTCAGGAACTAAGTTATAGAATTGCCATTAATTTTATTTCCTCCTTATTTAGGTACACATCCTCTGTGAAAAACAATACAATTTTTCCATTATAAATGAAAGGTAATGATGTGAATAATGGTATTCAAGTCACATCCTCTCCAGTTTTTATATCATGATGCAAACTGACCTCATAATTTTGTCATCTTCTGTATTTACAGCCCAATAATGCTTTTCTGGCAGTTCACAAGGGTTACTGAATTTATGAGGCACTTGCAAGTCAGGTATTTTATGAATACCACCTGCATTTCTCAGAAATGATTTCTAGGGAAATTTAAGTCTACTGTGTGTACTGGATTAAAATAGCATAAGAACTAAGCAATAAATTATACTATTTTGTTTTAAATTTTATTATATGAATATACAAGTTTTCATTGTTGATCATATCAACTTGATATGATGAAACACTTTCTTTTTACAGATAACGGTGTTTATTTGTTTTTCCAGTATATAAAATGTACCAAGTACCAAATTGCTTTAGCACATGCTTAAAAATAACTTAATAAAACCTGACTTAACCAACATATGGGCAAAAAGATGACAAGCAATGTACCTTGCACTAAAATATAGGCAATTTTAATGTCATCAGAACTATAAAATCCATTTTGGAATAAAGAGTCCAAAGTACTGTCTCAAGGTATCTCCTGTTGTACTCTGTGGACTGTAGTTCAATTATCTCTGTCCACTTCATCCATTCATTCATCCAACTTACAAGGAGATGGTTCCTTAGACAACCATCACCTAGAGAGGTCTTCTAAACAAACAGAAGTACTTTGATTTACATGTGAAAAGGAACAGGAATCCAGGATTATTCTTTTAACTCCAGTACTATACTGGAAATATATGGCTGTGTCTTGAAATAAATGATGCAACAGGGTGAACTTGCATAGAAAGTTTCAGATGGTTTACTTCATAAAATCTAATCAGAAGATCTTGAATCCATAAAAATATGGATAGCAAGTGAGACAAGTGGCTGAAAACATCTGTGTGAGGAGAAACACATTATCCTGCACAACTGACTGCCAGTGAGCTCTCAGAAAACATTTCAGACTGTTGGTAAAATATAAAGAAGTTGTAACTGAAATGTCCTCTCCTCCTGTCCCTGTCCCCCAACACACACATACATCATCCAGTTAAAACTTGGACAAGCAAAATCCACATTAATGACACCAAGTGAAAGTGAAATAGGACTGCTTTTAAAAATTAGTACACCTCTTGTTCAGGCAGTTAAAAAATTGACAAAGTGATGTTCGAGTTTCACAGGTACAAAGCAGGTCCTGAAACTGGACAATTAATCTTGATTGTCTCAACAGTCTCAATGTGATTAATTTTCCTTAGCCACCTTCTCCCCTTGTCATCTCACCTTACAATGAATTCACAGGGATTTTGTTCCTGATTCCAAACAAAATGGATCAAGCTAAAAATCTGCCACACAAAATATGCTATAGACAGGATCCCTTTGCTCTCTCCCAAAATGTTGTTACCCCCTCTCCTAACTGGGCTATCTTTTGAAAAAAACCCTTTCTTAATAAGTAGCATTAAAATCTTTTGGAACCAATTGATTCCCTGACACCTACAGCCACATACAGAATTCTGGCTCTAAGCCTTCAAAGCAGAGAGGGAGAAAGAAATAGATGAGAGTGTATGGATGTGAGATGAGGATGATTTGCTGAATCACACATCAAAGCAGATGCAGGAGCAAGGCCTGTGTCAGATATTTTAAATACACAGTGGTACATCCAAAACATGCAGAATTCAGTTCTGTGTTCCCAGACAGCTCAGACATACTGTAGACAATGACTAAAACGAGCAATAAAGCCCTCTGAGAGGAGGTTGCAATTGAAAAGAGATTGAAGATTAAATCAAAGAGTGTCACATTTAATATTCAGAACACTCTAACTGAATCCTTACTGCCTGGGCTATAAATGGAATCTTACCGTGGGCTGGAATGGGAAAGTGGGCTCATTTCTTTCTGATAGTGATGCTGCTGACTGACAGGCTGTGGAAAACAAAAAGAATGGATTGTTTAGAAGTATGTCAGAGATCTGGTATGAGCATATACATTTGCAGCTTCTGATATTAGAATTTTTACAGTCTCTTTTCTTATCTGTGAAATTAAAAATGGATATTCTGGTCATAACTGTATATAAGTACAACTTTGAAGATGATTTTTGTCTTGGTGGAAATACATATGAATTAAAGAGGTGATCACACAGTTATTTCTCTGCTGCCTGTGAGAGTGTTGGGATAGCCAGGAGACTTCAGAGATGGAGGGTGGTAAAGTCTGGTATGACAGAAGAGTTTGGATGGAACATGTGTACAAAGCATGAGGAAGAAAATCTTGTTAGGATCTGTGCAGAATGAACCACTTTTAAGGGTAGAAAACACCAAGGGAGAGGTAAGAGGGCTGGCAGACCAGGTCATAAGCAGTAACAGTAATTTTAGCAGCCCCAAATGAAGATTAGTGAAGCACATATGATTCTCCATGGCACTGCAGCTTTGAAGCCTGAATTAAACTGTTAATGAATAGCTAACAGGGGACTGTATGAATATTCATACAAGACATGATCATTTCCCAGTCAAATCTTACCTGCCCATTGTAAGTACATGCTCCAAAAGTTTCAAACTACATTTGGTTTGTGGCATTAAACAGAGTTATTGGCAAGAAAAATCAATATTCATAAACTGATGTAAAAATTCAAGAATTCTAAAATCCACCAATACATTTTCTCCCAGAATATGTGTGGTTTTACCAGAAGAGACTCTCCCTGCCATTATCACACACATCGAAAGCAGTTCTAAACAAATCATTGAAGGAAATGCAAAAAAAGTGAAAATGTAAGCATACATTGACAATACTTGCTCAATTTAGTACATTAAATGCTACAATTTAAAAAAAGTGTTATTAAATTATTTTTTAAAACAAAAATTAGTATAAAACTGAGTATGTCCTACTGGTTTCAGAAAATGGAAAGGAAAAGGCATTTTGTAAAATATATGTTCAGGATGAATGACATCCTAATTACTACCAAATATGACTCACTGCCTGGTGGTGGATAGTGCAATTCCCAGATGATAGCTAGTGGAAGATGAAGACAAGACAGAGAGTGAATTAGTGAGTCTATGAACCAGAATATCTGTCTAAATAATTTTTAGTCTTATTTCATAGTAAAGAATGCTCTTCCTCAGTTCTGCAATTTGACTTGACGTGAACAGATCCCTCCAGGGGTTGTCAAACTGAGCTCACAGTTGGCATAATTCTGGGTTTGAATAACACTCCTCTTGTCTGTCAGCTTCACTTCTGCCAGACCATTTCTGTGTTAAGTGGCTTTCTTTTCTGAAAACTCACAAAGGAGGCCAAAAGACCTTCCACAAATTAGGTATGAACCTGGAAGTGCTATTTCAAATATTTTTTCAGATCAAGACATGTGACTGAATTTATATTTAGGAAGTCGCTTGTTGAACAAGTAATCTTTCTTCTCTGTGAGTACTCCTAACTTGAAAGACAGGTTTTAGTGGTGAGCATAATCTGGATTCTGCTAATGCAACATTATATCACTATTATATCACTACAAGCTTCCAGGATATATCAGTGAGCAATTAGGAGAATCATCTTTCTCCTTTGAATTTCTGATGAGAAACAGGGACCATATGTAGTAAGATATCTTGAATTCTCCTATAGATCTTTCTCCAAAATGTTTGGATTGTGTCTTAATTGGTGTCTGAAGTGTGGAAACAACAATCCAAGAAGCTGAACGGGCCAATTCTCTGAAAAAGCAAGGAAGTCTTACAAGATCTATAGAATAAAGCAAGGCATTTAAACAGAAATGTTTTCTAAGCTTTGCAAATTTTCTTGGATAATTTATATATGTGTGAATATAAACTTCACATGACATTCTGCAATATACAGAACTGTGTCTTTCATAGTGTTGCAAATCAAGCATGGATTTTTGTAGGCCTTAAGATTTAAGAAAACATTCAGGTAAGACATGGTCAAATAAAATATTTAAAAATATTTAGTTCTACAAACACATATTTTTGAATTGAAACTGTGCCCCACACACATTTTAGAAGGGTTTACAATTCTCCTTCAAAGTAAACCCATTTTAAAGCAGAAGTTTTTCATATTTATAACTGAGGCTATACTAGCTAATGTATAATATTCAAAGTGATTTTATTCCTTTTTGGCTGTCATAGTTTACAGCAGCAGCTAAACCACTTACATTTCAACATTTTCTCCTGACAGCATATATTCAGTTCTTGGTAGATTGTCATAGAATATAAATCCACAATTTCAGTATATCTGTTATGTAGTTGTTAAGGACATCTGTTCTAACTGCAGCTCAATAATATGATTGATCTCTGTGCCTTTACATTGACAAGGGTTTCTCAGATTCATTAAAATCAGTAACAAGACACTTTTCAATGACTCTGGAAATCAGGCTAAAAATGGTTAAGTGATGAAAAAAATTAAACTCACTTAGAATGTGGTATATTACTTTGATACATAAATTCACTATCTAACATGATTATACCCTGCCCTGCCTTGCAAAACATCAAAGGTATTTCAAAATTAAAGATACACAAAAAACTGCCTTCTGGTGGTGCTGTTGCCATAGATTCCACCTAAAGGACACAAATGTATAAAATGAAGAAAAATTTTTAAGAAAATACTCCTTATTTATCTTTGAAAAACATAAGAGAAAGCAATTGATACTACTGATTTAAAGATTTAGAAAGATACAACCTGGAAACACATGTAAGCATGAAAGTTTAATCATGACAAGAATTTCAAGCTGTACTTAATTTCTCAAATTCCAATATAAGGATTATTTCTATTTCTTTTTTGTATACTGCACTGCTAAAATCATTTACCTATGCAACTGGAAGATGGCTACAGAACTATATCTATCTCTATCTATCTATCTATCTATCTATCTATCTATCTATCTATCTATCTATCTCAAAAGTTTTCTGCAGTTGTGTACATCTGATTTTGGAAGGATTGAGCATTTGAAAATTCTCTTAAATGATAGTGGTACTAAAGATCAGAGACATAAAACAAATCTGCTTTTATTCTACACATATATTTTTTACATAAGAAATATGTATAAGGAATAAATATATATATAAAAGAAACACTTTATAAAACTGGAACCTGAGAAAATGATGAGTTTACTGGTACTGGGGGATGAAGGGATTGAGAGCAGCTCTGTGGAGAAGGATTTGGGAGTATTGGGGGTTGAAGAGCCAGACATGACCTGTCAGACCAGAATGCCAATTGTCTCCCGGGCTGCATCCAAAGGAAGCCTTGGAGCAGGTTCAGGGAGGGAGTTGTGTCCCTGTGAGACCCCACCTGGGCTCCTCAGCACAGGAAAGACTTGGACCTGCTGGAGTGAGCTCAGAGCAGGGCTGCAAAAATTACCAGAGGACTGGAAGATGTCTCCTGTGGAGAGAGGCTGAGAGAATTGGGGTTTCAGCATGGATAAGGCTCTGGGAAGGTTTTACTGCAGCCACTCAGAACCTAAAGGAGGCTTCACAAGAAAGATGGGACAGAGTTTTTAGTAGGGCCTGTTGTGGTAGGACAAAGGGCAACAGTTTTAAACTGAAAGAGTGTAGATTTAGACCAGATGCTCGGAAGAAGTTTTTTACAATGAGGGTGATGAGGCATTGGAACAGATTGCTCAGGGAAGCTGTGACTGCCCATCCCTACAAATGTTGAAGGCCTGGTTGGATGGGGACCTGAGCAACTGGGTTTTAGTGGAAGGTGTCCTTGCCCAGTGGTAGGAGGGATAGATTAGATGACCTTTAAAGGTCCCTTCCAAATGAAAGTATTCTATAACTCCATTATTTTAGGTCTCACAGAAAGAGAATGCATGACTAAAGACTTTCAGCTAACCATTTGAATACTGGCACAGCACTGCTACTCCCAAGCCTTCTGAAATGTTGTAGTAATATCAAAATATACTGACATTTAACAGCAGCATACCAACAATTCCCCCAACTACTCTTTTAAAAGCTTCTGTGTTAAAAGAATGTGGGGTGATGAAATAATCATCTCCATTAACAAATCTTGTTAAAGCCTTCTTAGATACCAAAGGTCTACAAAGTGAATTATCACCCTCACATAGATGCTCTGCATTTTTCCAAATGTTGGAACAGAATTACATTGAGTAGTGTTAAACACCAAGTACATACTCAAAAAACTTCCATCATATACATGAATAGCTGGTCCTCTGGCTGATATCTCAGCAAGGAAAATATGAAGTGCAGCAGGAGATTCTGGGGATTGACTGACACTGTACTGATCCAGTGCTGGTCCAGTGCTGCTCTCCACAAAGGCTGAGGTAAATGGGTATGGAAGACCTCAAAAGCTGACTTTCATTATTTTTGAGAGGGACTAAGTGGTTAATCTTTATCTGAGAAAGTTCAGGTTTCTTCCCTAAGTTATGCCTCCTTGGAAATGAGGTTCTTGCCATTGTATCTTGAACCCTCAATGTCCACCTTGCAAAATGCAGAGGAGAAACCTGACAAGGCTGAATGTGTAAGGCACATCAAACTCTTCAGTCAGCTGAGTGAAATGTGAAGAACTCTCTCAAAGACAAAATCTTGTTTTTTATGCTTGAATTATGTAGAGAAAGATAGCAATAAAGGGCTGTTATGAAAAACTACAACTATATTAAATTGCAATTTATATTACTAACCTAATATATCTAAACACTATTTTAGATTGAAGCTACAGAAGTTGATCAAGGCAGTAAGATCAAAGAATACTCTTTGCAATCACATTGTTCTTCACTGAATACTGCAGCAGTACATTTTACTTTAAAAGTTCATTTTGTTTTAGTCATGTAATTTGTAATAACCAAACCTGACGTGTCTAAATATTCTTATCAATTTCCTTATAATTAAACTACTAAAAAATAATGAGACTGCTATTCTCTATATTTAATTGAGTTCCATTTGTCTGGTCTTGCAGATTTGTACCACGTTTGAGCCTATTTAATGAGCAGGGAGAAAACACATTGGAAATATTAAATTAACAAAATGCCTAATGGAGATGTATATCAAATAGTTAATACCAACTAATGTATCTCTGATGTCCAGCAAAATATTCCTCTGTAAATCAAGTTTTTATTTGTACAGTTACCCACTTATCAACACATTTCTTCTCATTTGAAACCTTCATTTAACAGGGTACTTCAAAGTTCCAGCACTGTGTTGATATTCACTGTGGAAAGTTGCTGCTCCAGGCCTCTATTTGGACCCTGTAGACCCTTGAAGGTAATTTGCACCTAACATTTTAAAGCATTTACTCTGCAATAGTGTATATTGGGGCAACACAGCTGTGTTTAGTTTCCTAACATTGGATTTGCCTCAGAGCTGTGCTATGTGCTTTACTTAAGCCACATTCATTGTTTATTATTGCCTCTACTGTCATAAAATAACAGCTATATTGCTGATATATATATGGAGTATGAGGTTATCTAGTTTCACAGCAGCTCCTGCTAGTACCTTTATATAGTTCCAGAAATGTTATTCTGTGCTTTCACACATTCAGTACTTTTTGGTGAAATGCAACAAATACTCTGCTTCTTATAGCAGCACTGTCACATAGTGCAGCTGTGTCTGATTCTGTACCACTTTGTACCAGGACAAATAATGATCTGAGGTGTAAAACACATAATGATCACATACTAAGTGCTCAGAACTACTGCAGCTTTTTGCTGCTTTCTCCTGCTTCAGTTCTTTAAACATTTAGCTTTTCAGTAATGAGACTTTATCATTTTAAGAAGCAATTATTTTCCATTACTCACACTGTAATGCAGCTGCTGACTGGTATATCTGGGTTTCATTCATTTTGAAACTATTTTTAAGTACTATATCACACACCTGCAGGTTGTCAGCCACTATTGTGATGAACTGTACAGCCTACATGATTATTCAGAATTCTAGGAAGGATATATATATAACAGATTTGCTCTTTTTCCATGGTGGCACTAGAGAACATGATGAAAGTGCATGTGTCTTGGTTACATGTTTTCCTTGATAAGTTCTAAGAGCCCTTCGTAATGATACCTTAAATTTCAGCTCTACTCAAAGAAAATTTAGCATTCAAGACCCCTGAGAAAATACTGGGAGTTTAGACTTACTGGTGAGAAACCAGAGTTCCAGGTTGCTGTAGCATCATCACTGCTCATACTTAGGGTGACATTGCAGCAATCGATCAGTGTGGCACCCAGCCCATGGGAAATCCCAGCATCCCATAATTCTTCATTTTGTTGTCTCTTCGTGCTGGCCAGCATCTGTAGTTCAGATGAACTCAGTCTATTTGACTGGTACTTTTTCCTGTCATACTCCTGCGAAATAAAATGGAAAAGTCAACAATCTAGACAGGATCACCGAACAGAATAGATGAATGAAACCCAGAGAGACCTTGGAGAATCTCTCAGAGAATCCTAAAAAGCTTCAATACTGAAAGAGAAACAAAATGTTTACTAGAAAAAAATTAGTTAACAGATTTCTGTTAATCTATGAAGATCAAGCATATTTACAAACAATTCCAGGAAGGAAGAACACCACAAGCACTGTAATGAACTGCAGTTTTGATCCAGAGTGTTTGGTGAAGCTGCTGTTCCACTGCAATTAAAAAAGGAAGATAAAAACAGGCGTTAAGAAGTTCAAAAATCCATCAGCTGTTAAATGCAGATCTTGAATTAAAGCCAATCCCACAGTTATCACAGTATCATCAACAACATCAATATAACATTTAGTTGTTGGTCAAGCACAGCATAAAACTTCTCTGGAAAACCATGTCAACACTAGATTTCAAAGGTTATTCTGGCAGTTTGCTAGTGAATGAATTTTCAAGTAAACTTCAACGTCCTTTCACTTCAAATCCACTGGTGGAATTGTTAATATAACCCTAATTGTTACACCTAACTTCATGCACAGGCCAAAAGCTGCAAACACATACTGACCATTTTGCAGTTGATACTTAAGCCTTGCTCAAAACCTTAAGACAAGACAGTTTAAAGTCACCCAACCTGCTGCTGGCACTATCTTTGTTTAAAGAACATCTCCTTTAAGCAAAGCTTTCCCCTTTTTAAAGGGTCCACATAGTTTGCTCCTTCACAAAGGAACAAGTCTAATACTTGAGACATTTAGTTTTGGTTCTAAATGTAAGTACAAAGCATTTCTGCTTGAAAAGTGAATCCAGGCAGTGAGCAGGACTTGAATGGATCACTGGAGTATTGGCCAGTGGGCTGTGAGACCCTATATAACACCATCCCAAAGAGGGACAGAGCTTTGATTCTAGAGAATGGAGCTTTTAGACCAGGAATGTACCACATTCATGGCAGAAAGGAAGATCTCTCAGTCTCTTTTGCTGTGAGAAGGCACTGGGTAAACGAAGACCTCAAGAACTCACGTGAGTCAGCAGTACAAGTACATGAACACTGACAATTTTTCTTGCTATGAAATGTGGAGTGTAATGTTTTAGTGTATCTTCAGGGGTATAGAAGTCACCTTACACCAGAATTCATAGTGAAATTTTACCTCCTTTGCTTTCTTCCTATGTATATAAGATACAAAGTACAAGAAGATGACAGAAGATACAAAGCATAAGATGACAGAAGCAGTTTGCACATTTACCATTCCTTTTTTACAAAGCTAGCTAATGAGGTCCAAGCTTTGTTCCTGAATATTGTGATGACTGCTACCATTTTTAATCCTAAAATAATGTGACCCTTTCTGAATGCCTGTTACTAGCTCAGGGACTATTAGTCATTTGTTCACCTCACCCAAAGCTCTTTGTTGTGCTTGGGGAGCCTGCTTTGCTCAAATGTATCAATATTCTACCAGACCTGCAGCTGCTGTCACTTTTATTGATCTTATTGAACAGGCTGATTTCCTGTTAATTTTCCTATATTTAAACCTTCTGCAGTTATTTGATTATTATAAGAGAAGCTTGGCTTATCTTTCTTCTTTCATATAATTGGTATGCAGTCATTAAACTGACAGAATGAACTGGTGCTCTGCAGAATAAAAGCACTAACTATTGAAAGAACTTTTTACTCATTCTCTTTTTAATAAAAGCACAAAAAATTGCCCTGACTTGCTTGTCTTTTCCTTTACATCTATAAAGAAAGATGCATAGATTTGTGGAATTATTACAGCGTCATTCTAAACATCTGCTGTTCCCCTCCCCAGATTATTTCAAATTGTCATTCTGTTTTCTTTTCCTCTAATGGTCTCACTCTGAAAATATCACACTCAGGAAGGAAAAGAGATGCTATGACCATTTTCTGTGTTAAACATCCCCTAAAATAAACTAATGAAGGAGAAATAGTTTGGAATATTTGTTCTTCAGGTTTAGATGACTGCTACCAAAAAGCCTCTTTGAAAATTTTATAATATCTTTGTTGGTTTTCAAAAAGAGAATTTGAAATCTGAATTTGAAATTAAGTTAGCTTTGTAATTTAGGAGAATATTTTGATGTAAGAAGTAATTTTGCAATACTCCTAAATTTGTCTAAAATTAATATTTCATTTAGTAATTAAAAGCTTATCTTGTCTATTTGAATATCCTTCCCTTACAATAAAATATTTTTATTAAGCACTTAAAACTTTTGCTAGATTGCTGAAACCTGTTGTTTAAAGGATTTTTTCATATATAATGACATTTGCATTCTTCTAGGTTCAAATGATTTATTCAGAATTGTTTGAATGTAGTTGTACGTGTGGAAAACTTTAATTACCAGCTATCTACATGCTTGCAATATTTCCCAGAGGGCTATACTTCTTTCTTAATTAAAAATATTTGAACTTAATAATAGAGAACTCTATTAAAACATGAATAAAACATTGCAAGAAACCAGGTCCTTAAAGCATATTAAGCAGCAGGCAAATCAATTGCAGAAGACTTGGTTAAGCACTTTTTTCCCTTTACTGGCCCCTTGTATGAGCACACAAAGAAATGTCAAAGAACTCCAAGGAAGGGCTTCCCTAAAATTTTAAGACCTGATCAAGTGTAAGACCTAGATCTGCCAGATACTTTAATCTCATGTTTTGTAGCAATAAAACAAAATCTGTAGCTAATGAATTTCTATACATTAATAATAGAATTTGTTCTTGAAAAAAAATACAAGGAACAAATCACATGTGCAATGCATTTACAGCTACAACTGCAGTATGGTAATAATCTTATTGTTTAAATTAGTAATCAACTACTGCAATCCACCCAGAGAGGCTACATTTAGCCGTGTTCTACAGGACAAAGTTGATAACTGCATTAAACACAGATAATATCTTTAAGGAAAGTAATACATGTGTAATTTCATTTATTATGGACAAATAGGTTACAGTTATGATAAGTAATAAACATAATTGAACTGCAATTGGAACAATTTTCTAAAACTTGAAAGTATCAGGAAACAAGGAATACATTTAATTGCAAAGATATAAGTAGCTAGTGGAAAAAAGAAGGATTAAATTTCTATAAACTACAATAGGAGGGTAAAGGAATGAAAAATACAAACAAATTTTATCATACACATTCACTGCATATTACCATCTCTAAGAAAAAGAGAATCAGATTATTGGTATCAACTGGGGCTTTTCCTATCACTGAAAATTACAGAAACATTATCTTCTTTCCAAATAGAAATGAACCCATGCATTGCTTTCTTCCACATTTTCCACATCACTAGTGGCAATTCTAATGTCTTTTCCAGATCATAAATACATCGAACATATGCTGCTATTAAAAGGATTTTCTTTGCTTTTTAATTTTTTTTGCTTTTCATAGTCTTTTAAATCACCAGCCACCGATACTTCTCATGATAATAAAGTCCCAGCACTGCTTCTGATTTTCGCTTGCACTGCTGTGTTTCATTCCCCTTGCTTCCCCCTAATCTCCTTCTTTCCCAAAGGAAACCAGTCTCCACAACCTTCATGGAAAAGGATGTTCTGTTTTTGTCAGGAAAAGTGCAGGGCCTTCACCAGTCCAACAAACTACTTGCAGGATGCAGGAAGAGATTTCCAGAATCCCCAGTCTGAAACACAACCTCACAGCACTGATACCTAAACCCTGCACCAACAATAAAAGAGACTCATTGCACAAAAATGAATCTGTGCCAGGGCAGGATGAGCATTTCCCCATCAAGGACACACAGAAAAGCTGAGAGCCCCTGCAAAAGATAGGAGTCTATTGTTTTGGTCCCCAGAAGTGTGCAATACCTGGGAACCAATGATATGATAAGAAATTCAAGATATATCCAAGATATTAGAAAACAAACCCCATGCTTACAATAATGATCATGCTTACAATAATGATCATGAGTTCAATTCAACATCCCTGGGCAAAATTATCCAAAAAAAATCACAAAACAGCAATCCTGGGACTAAGTACCATAGAACTCCCTGACCTGTAAAAGAGACACCTGCAAGGGAATCTGATACACAGCCATGAGTCAGGAAGTGGCAGAGGAAAGAATATTAGGTAAAAAAAAAAAAAAATCATTGCTTTTTTATAGCAAAGAGAAGAATAAGAAAGCACCAGGAATGAGACAATGCATTAAAAAAGTGAAGATCCATATGTTTTTTTTCCTCACAAATAGCAGTTAAATTTTGAAATTCACTGTCACAAGGCAAAGGCCATATAGATGCAAAAAGCAAACACACAAATGTCTGTGAAAAAACCTCCACCACCAGTTATTCACCACCTGTCCTGAAGAAATGGCAAAGCTAAGGCTTGCTGGAAGGAAGCCTGCAGGGCCCTGCTGCTGAGGTACCCTGGGTGCTTTCCCTGTCCTTGCCCTGTTATTCTCCCAGCCATCCAGGGCTGACTGCTGGACAGAAGCTGCCTGGCTGCTGGCTCTCAGGCACATAATTCATCATTGCTCAGGGCTGACACAGAGAGACCATGAAGTACCCAAATTAACACTCCTGCTGTGGTCATTCGTTAACACAGCAATTTAAAATCTGCCAATTTTCCTCTGTAACCTTTCAGCCCCAAACTATTTTCTAACTAATTTATTTCCAAAATGTGAGTTGCTCAGTGACACATCTTTTTATCTACAAACCTTTTTGATTTCTGTTCTATTTGGAGTATGATTTTGTGTTCCACAAACCCCTACAAAATCAACTTTCAACAGACTGAGCACAGTAAATGCAGTTATGATGAAGCCAGAATATATCAGAATGAAAGATGTACTATTAATCACTTCATGCAAATGGGTATATCTAATATAGCTTCTCTACACAATCTAGTAATTCAATTTCAAAGTAAAAATCACTTACAAAAGTCTGTGCTGTCAGACATGAATTTCCGTTTGAAACCTTCTTGAGAGATGTTTTACTGACAGATCTTTCGAATTGATCTGAAACTCCTTCATATCTTTCAGTTTCTTCAGATACATTTCTAATTACTCTAAAGGATTTGGATTTACTTTGAATTGGAGAAAGAGAAAGGATAGGCTTTAAACTTCTATGAAAGCTAATAGATTCTGTTTTTGTCATGGTGGAACTCTGTGGTTTTGATAAGACGGCCTCTTCGAAGTTATATTTGCTGTGTTCCTTATTCTTCCAGTATTCATTTCCCTGTGACATCTTATTTAATGGGATCTCTTTAAAAACTGCTGAATCAGGTGTTCCTTCTCTGCTGTGGCTGTTCTCAATGTTCTCAGCACTCTGGATGAGTTCACTGTTGTCATCCTAAATTTAGGAAACAAAGCAAGAGTGGTTGGTTTGCTCTCATCATTACACAGTTCAGTTTTACATAACCTTAACACTTCAAAATCTCTCTTTAATCTCTGCCTCCTGTTTCTAAATTTACAAGGATTCTGAAAAACAGCTGCTTCTCCTGGTAAATACACTGACTATACCATAAACATCTTCTTACATCTGAAGCTGCTTACACTTTTAAAAATGTCAGGTCAGATTTTGAATGCTGGTAACATCCAAGACCTGTGTCTCACCTGACATTCATAATTTCAATTATTTTTTTATTACAGTTGTAAACCAAAACTAAGCAATGTGTCCATGATGGTGTCTTTCCATTGAATTATTAATATTTCATATTTTCACACTGCATCTTCAACTTAAATGTAGAAGCAGTAACTCCTGCTGAGATCACTTTGCTCTGCCCTGGTAATCATATTGTACTGGATATCATATTCATTACCATTTCAATACAATTTAGGAATTTTAGAGGTTAGTTTATTAATCTTATATCCACGCTTCTAACAAAGTCCCTGCAAAATATCCCATGAATCAAGTGTATGATGTTCACTCATACCCCATCTCAACAGCAATCAGCAGGACTGAACAGATGAAAATAAAAATAATGCAGGAGTGCATCTAGTGTTAGCCTCAGTGTTCTTATTCCCAAGAAGGAAAGAATGAGAGCAGCCTCATCCTCATCTCATGATCTGCCATATGTTCCCACAGAGGATGTCAGGCAGTATCACCTGCAGTGCCTCTCACAGCTGAGGTGCAATCCTGCTGCACATGAAAGTGATCCAAGATTGTTACTGACTTCAGTGAGTCCAGGATTACACAGCATGAAATGTATGTTTGAGAAGATAATCCCTCAGTTTTATTAATGGTACACATTTTGGAAATTTATAGTTTGATTCCCTCAGTTATTTTGTAAAACAGTTAAATTCAGCGCATCTTGCTATTATGCAAGTCAGTTACATTTTATTTCTCTGCTGTGAGCTGCAGATTCAAATGCTAAGAAACAGATTTTATAGTTAGAAGTGAAACATACTAGAATGTTCATAAAAGGAGGAACTTTAGCAGTCACTGTAATGACATAATGAAATTATTGCATACATTGACAATTCAGCAAATTTATTCATAGTATCAAATTATACTAGATAGGTATACTAAAAGATTGTTTTCTTTCATTAATTTCATTGCTGGAAGATTTCCACATTGCAAAGGAATTAAAGCTGGTGATGCTCAGACAGAATATGCAGCAGAAGTACCAATAATCAAGTGACATTCAAAAGCTGGAATTTTGTAAGTCCTTTTCAACAATGTCAATAAGCAAAACCAGTCTCCATCATTTGCAGTTTTAAAAAACGCAATGAAGTCTTATTTACTCAAGTCTTGAACAACCAGAAAGGACTTGGATCTCACTCAAATCTAAATCTATGATGCAAGTGGTTTTTTTTTTTTTTTTTTTTTTTTTTTTTTTTTTTTTTTTTTTTTTTTTGTAATAATGCACAGTTCTGGCATCTCTCTGTTAGCATAGGGGCTGACAGAGTTAGGTTTCTTTTGTCAACTTGTTACACAGGGTACACCTGCACCGACTCCTGGTTAGACACAGCAACCTGACAGAGACAAATCTACCCGTTGGTGTATGGGGAAAAGATGATTTATCCTCTCTGTCTGCCTTGAAAGCAGACTCTCATTCTAGGAGTTTGAGGATGAGGAGTGCTTTATCAAGAGTCACATGCACAAAGTGGCCTACCTCCTCACTGCTGTCAGCTCCTTCAAAGCTATCTTCAGTTTTGGTTTGCTCCTGTTCTCCGTTACTGTCGGGCTCCAACTCCAGTGGGGAAATGGAACTTTCTGGGGATATGTTGGGAGATGTTCCATAAGGAGCTGATCGAGGTTTGGATGAAAATGTGAAAACCTCTTTCTTACTCCTTTGGTGATCAGCTGTTTCCTTGTTGGGAGGCTCAACAGAGGCATTCTGGGCTGAGGGTAAATCACAGCAGGCTGAACTTGCAGTAGCTTCAAATTGCTCCTTGCTATCCAACTGAATGCTCTCAGTGAACCTCTCTGGAAACACCCATGTATCTGAAACACACAATTTCAATGCCAAAATATGTGAATTGTCAGCTACTCTGATCACTCTCATTTTCTCAGAAAGTTGAACAGCAAACTAAGTTTTTCTAATACAGAAATATTTTGCCTATTAAAGAAGAACAAGAGTGATGAGGGTGCAATGAAAAAGAACAGGTTGCTTTCAAAGTGCAAAGCTAATAAAATTTCTAAACAGAGCTCAAAAAGTACACAGGCTTTTTTTTTTTAGCCATCAAGATTTGAAACCCATAACTGAATTTTATTCTAGGAGAACATGATTTTATTTAATATGGCCATTGATATTTTTCTAAAGGCATTTTTTGTATCTGACATTTAAAAAATAACAACACATTGGTGGAAAGTTCATAATATTACAATCTGCTCCTTCTTTACTGCTGAAATTCCACACTTTTACATTCAGAACTTATGGTTTAAATCTCAATTTCAAACTACTGTTCTGATAAAAAAGTGTGACATGAAAAATGTATAAAGATATCTGTTTCACCAGGTTTCCCTGAATACAGCCACAACTAATCTAACAATTTTAAAACAAACAATAAACTACAGAAATGGATTTAAAGATTGAGTGCACCAGATACACATGAAAAGACCATTTTTATGTTCTTATTGTTAACTTATATTTTACTGTTTGGAATGATGGTATAGAAAAAAATGTCAATTTGATTGATTACAACCAATCTCAAATAGCATCTAAGAAAAGGAGAATTGCTCAAGTATGCAATACTCCCTTATCTTCATTAAAGGTAGTGTGGTGTGGATTATTCACTAGATATTGAAACTTTCCAGCTCCATAAAACAAAGTTACCATCAACCATATTAAAAAAACTCAATGAAAAAATACTAAAAATGTAATAATAAAGCATCATTGCAATAATAAAATGCTTGCCACCACAGAAGACAGTAAGTTTAGAGGGGTATTTTGTGCTTTACTGTAATATTCTACTTTTAGTTTTGTTAGAATTACCACTTCAGGCACATTCAGCAGCTGGGGAGGAGTGAGAGGGTGGGAGGAAGTCTGAATCACCATAAATGAAGGTAAAAGAAAGAAGACTGAGATGCCAGGAGAAACAGCTGTCTTCTTACTGGGTTGCTGTGATTTTTACTGAAGACAGACAGTAAAGCTACCAAACTCCAGTTAATATCCAGGAACTAGTGGAAGGTTGGGACTTGATGTATCTTATATGATCATGGCTTGCACCTTCTTGTTCCAGAAAATGCCATTTTTCAATCTCCTCATGAAGACCATCTTTAGTCAGAACTCCCAAGGTTTTTCAAGTAAACTCTTATTCTATTAGAAAATCATTCTGGTTTAAAACAATGCAGAATATTCTGCTTTTAATTATTATAAGCCTTGAAAGCTGAACATGCAAGTGATTCCATTTATGTTACAAATATTTTGGACTAGTTTTTCAAAGAGCATCAAGAAATGAGTGAGTCTACTCAAAACTTCTGGGAAACACCCTTCAATGAGTAAACCAAATGATTTTTATTTCTGTATCTATAACTACAGCTTTTTCAAAGGAGAGTGTTGGAGCAGAATTCTCCAGTCTACTATCATTCAAGATTGTGTCACATCCCTCTGATAAAGCATTTTTATAGGCAATTGGAATTACATGTGAAGGGTGGTACACAAATAAAACAACTGAAATCATAAGAGAAAACACAGTCATGAACATTTCACAATTTTATGCTTTCGGTATACTTTATATCTATATAAGCTACCTTTATTAAGCTACCATTTCCCCTATAAAAATGAAATGAGAAGAGGGATATTTTCATGAGTTTTTCAAGTGAGGCTGAACACAGTCTTTGGATGTTCAAGGACAAAGACTCAGGAACTGTTTTTTCCCCAACTGATTCTGTGACCTAACATGACTGAAAAACTCTGTCACACTACATCAGTATTTTCGATTATTCAATTATTTATTCTGTAGGAATCTGGCCCATCAAGACCGAGATTGTTTTTAAAGTTTTAGGACCTGGAGAGATGCCTTGTTCACAGCTTCAGAAATTGCTATACAGAAATGACATAAAAATATTATTTATCCCCAAACTTCAACTAGACAACTTTTCAGGATGTGAAGAATCTTTTTCCCAGCTATTTTGGTTGCTAAGTCTAAAATGATGTTTACCCTTTTTCCTAAGGCAAAAATATTAAAATTTTTACTTGCTGCATTTATCAAAACAAACAAACAAACAAAAAACCAAAAAAATCTTCAAAAGTTACCTAGCTAAGAAACTTTTTATATTTTTTCTTATCTCAGCACTTTTCAGTCTTCTTTCCAGTCTGGCACCAACCCTTCCACTTTAATTTAGACACATTTTATTAGGTTTCCCTGTCGGTGCTGAGACTAACATCAAAATACATAACATAAACTCCTTCAGTATTCAGAAGGTCTTTTCCCCATGATAAAATTAGATTTGACATGTCTCATGCTGCCTTTGTGGTTTACAAATATGCACTAATAGCTCAGACCACTGTGAAGAGCCCTCTAGGGTATGGTTATACACTTAGTGTACAACCCACTCCAGGAGAATTCACTAATTCTTATGCACATACAACTGGGAAAGCATAGAGAGGAGTAGCTTAATATTTTTGTCTACTGACTTAGCAACAACCCATTTCCCCCAATCTCACCTGTTCTGTTCTGATTCTAGAATAACTTCCAATGCAGTTGTTGCTGTTTAATTTGTAGAAGGCATTACAGAAAAAATTGTGTAATGAATTCTGAATGAAACAATGTGACGAATCACTTGCTTTTTAAGATTTTAAGTCAGTTTTGAATGAAGTATCAAAACATGGAAAAGAAATCCTAGAGCAACAGTTTTTATCAAGTGTTTAGAGAACATGAGGCAATTAGAGACTCAAACTCCTGACTACTAATCCTCGCTCTGCCTCAGGCATCCAAAAATTTCTTACACTTTAGTCACCATTATAATGTCTTGCCCAGAGCAAAAAGAAATTCAGAAATATAAAGAACTGCTTTAAAACGATTACTATCTATATAATATCAAACTGAATATTCTGCTTTTTTAGTCTAAGCCACCCTGTAAAGAACTACATTCATTTCTAGAGCTGAAGAAATATCCTTGAGTTAGGAATAAGTCAAACCCAAACATTCATTCATGCAGCACAGTAATTATTCTTAATGAAATATCCAGAGGGCAGGCAAAAAAGTCCATATGATTTGAAGATGACATTTTATGCTGCTTACAGAGTTCAGGAACTTCTGTAACCTGCAGTCAGTGTAGCACTCTTTCAATAGTCCACAAGTGAAAGATACCAGGAGTTTTGGACTAAACAAAATTCCATTATCTCTCCAACAAAAACTATACTAGAATTTCTTTTTAACTCATAATTTCCATGTCAATTGTAATGAATAATTTGGAGTACATGCTGAGTAAAATATGCAAACTACTACGTAATCACAACATTGCAGCAAAAAACATAAATGCAAGAATGATCACCTTAACATCTAATTAGCTCTTCTACACACTCAGACTTATGCTAAAGCTCCTAATCACAGCCTAACATTATAATGAAGGCTTCAGCATTGAGTAAATAAGATTGGCATAAACAGTGTTTATTCATTTTATTTCTTCTCTCAGGTCAAGTTTATCCCACTTTGGAAGATGTCCAGAACAAAGCCTAGAAGGGGACTTTGCTGATGAAGAAGTTCCTTATAGGAAGTTCTTCAGAAAAAATAAATCCAATACTAATTGATAAAGAAATCATTAAGTCATCTATGTAAAATGAGATAACTTCATATACTGAAAAAGACAGAAATCTGCAGACTGAGTGACAACAGTGACAAGCAATGAAAATACAGGGAAAAAATTTGTAGAACTGTAACTTACAAACACACATAATGCATTTATCTATCTGTACACACAACTAAGATTATAAAGAAACAGTTTTCATTCTTTGACATTCAAACAGCAAAAGAACAGACTTTACACACATCTTTCTTCCTCAGTTCTCTGCCTCTGAATTTATGAGAGGACATTCAGACAGGCCAGCCTACTGCCCTAAAGTTGTCTTTTAATATTATCTATATTTTCATTAAATAACAAGTTTTGATTATTTTTTTTTTAATTCTGTCACTAGATAGAGGTTTTGGTGTTCTAGATAAAAACAAAGTAACGATAGTGATTCCTGCCCCAGATTTCTCAAAATTCACATAAATAGGAAGGAATGAAAAAATTCTCCAGAAGACTTTTCTGTTTGCCTGAATATCTTGGATCTCTTTCAGTCAAATTATGGAACCCATAATAGCAATTATGAATTACTGAAACTGCCAGAGTATATAATAATTTCTAAATATCCCCAAAGAATAAACACAAAGTAAATCACTCACAATATGAAGGAAAATCTCATTGGTCAGTTTTGAGCACATTTGAATTGTCCAAACACTTTTCAAATTGGTGACTATGCCTTCTAATAAAAAGTAATACTACTTTTTATAGAGACAAGGGATACTTTTGCCCCAAGAATGCAATTCCCAGACTCATGCAAAGGAAGTAGATGGACAATGTATGACAAAAAAAAAAAAAATCCACATTTTTTGGCAGAGAGGGAAAAAACTCAGAGAAAGGGAAAAAACTCAAAATGTAAGCTGAGGTGTCTTTCTGTGAATAACAAGAAATGAATCAGCATTGAACTCTATAAACAAATCCACTCTTCCCTCCTCCTTTCTCCCCTCCCCTTGTGATATTACATAGGTACTGTAGTTAATATTCTAAACTCTTATCTAGGACAAGTAAAATTTCTTGTACATTTCATATTTGGAATCTTCAGTGTTAAATTTATTAGGGATTTAAAGAATAAATTATTTTTAGTTCTTTTCCTTTAATCATGAGAGCATGGAATTTTTCTTTTGATATTCATTCAGTGCTCTGGTACTCTGCTTAATCCTGCAAATCTTTATCAATGCTCTAAAGCAATTCTGTTGCAGGGTGCTTGATTTCCATAATCCCCCACAACACAGATGTTTATTTTTTATATGAACTGCTTTTGGGTCCTTTGAAATTTACAATATTCCTTCAGACCACATAGAACTGAAATGTAAAATAACATAAAATGAGTACCATACCATTGGTTATCTCCCATGTGGCTTTGGCTGCATTTTTTGGAGATAATCTTATATGACTGTCCTTGTCTGGTGATGGTACTTGTGGAGACGTGAGCTGAAAATCTGCTTCTCCACTTACAGGTGTTGTCAGAGTCGGAATTTCAGGGTCTGAAATGCAATGCAGAAATGAAATGCCTGTGAAGACTCATATTGTGTGCATATGGGGCATTGTACTGGGATGCAAACATCTAAACAGCATGGGAATCTTGCAGGGCAGCAGGAACAGGGCAGCCACAAGGAAGGAAAAATTTAACACAAGGTATGGAAGAAGGGCAAACCATAGTAATTATAAAAACCAGGCTTGCAAAACTCTGCAAAACAATCAAGAACCATGGCAGCAGCTCAGTTATTTTCACAGCATGAGGAAAGAGGAGCATGTGTATAAATTGTGGGTACTGCCAGCAGGTGATGATCCCTGGCTCAATCACTCACAACACAAATAGCTGCAGAGAGAATGAGCATTTATTCACCCTCATACAGGAGAATAAATCATGATTTAATGAATATGTCTTCAGTAATTAATTAAGTAGATAAAGGATTAGAAAAACAAAGAATTAAGTCCTAATTCAAAGGCACAATCATGCAAAAATTTGGCAGTTTGAAAAGCCTACATATTCTTTGCTTTATGCTCTTACCATTTTGATATTCATTTGCAGGTGTTTGGAGAGTACCTCTTTTGCCTCCTTGATCTAAAGTATCACTGCATGGCCACAGTGGTGACTCCAACCTCTCATTTTCTGGTATGGTTTCAGTTGGTGTTCCTGAATTTTGAAGTTGGCATGATGTTTTGCTACCCAAGGTCTTTGTTACCTTGAAAGACATTATTTCTTGATGAAAGACAAAAATATAACAGCTTTCAAAATACTCAAAGGTAAAACACAGATTATGAATTACACTTTTTTTCCAAATATATATTTCCAAATCTTTTTTAAACAGTATCTTTTCACAAAACCTCATGGTAGGCTCTATTCAGTGTGGTATCTTCAATCTTTACAGTCAAGTAGCAAGCAGAGATTTTTTTTCCACTGAGTGAATGGAACAACGCAAAGAAAAGGGAAAAAATTAGAATTCACTATCAGAACAAAAAGACTAAAACTTATAGTTATTCTAGACCTCAGGAGTATTTTCTTCTTTGAAGAAAGGAATATCATTTTACAACCTGACTTTCAAGTGACTTCCTACACAAGAGTTGGCTGGATCCCTTATTCTCGGTGTTAAACTGAAAACTGTAGTCCTGATCAGATTCCAAAAACCTGCATATTTGTTGCTGGCAGCCTGGGATCAGGTGTTTCCCCTGGCATTGTAATTGACAGCATCACAGGAGCTACTGTAAGGCTGGCTATCAGAGAATCTTGAAATATAATTTCTTTGCATTATGGCTCTCATCGTAAGGAAAAATATTTACACACACACAGAGAGAGAGAGAGAGAGAGAGAGAGAGAGAGAGAGAGAGAGAGAGAGAGAGAGAGAGATGTTAGTAGTCTAGGAAAAAAATTCAGAAAAGAATGGTAAGACCAATTTCTGTAGAGAGAGGCATCTTTATGTCTGATGCTGAATCAGCCTGTTTCATTTAAGTTTTGAAATCCTCCACTCTCTTGTGGCTCAGTTGCAGTAGTGAACCACTTTGTTGTATTTAGTCAGGGGCTCCCTGCAATTAGAGCCTGCTGTCCTTGGCCTTTCAGGCACTTCTTAGAAGAGGTCTGGCATCTCTACAGCCCCACATTCACTGAAAACAGCAACCAGATTTCCCCTTGGCCTCCTCTCCTGTGGGCTCATAAACCCATGCCCTGTGCTGGAGCCACCCGTGCATTTCCCTTGCCCCCCTCTGGATGTTGCAGGATCTCTGGCACTGAGACCTATCCCAGTTCTCTGGAGGCAGCCTCTGGAATAAGCCTTTAGTTTAACTCCTCTGCTTATCAATATCTTCCTTTGCAAAAGGGCCATGGTGTTGTTGGAATTTAGCCCTTCTTACCTTTCCAGGTACCTTTGCATTGGTTCTTTTGTTTGAAGATGGAGGTGGCCCAAGGATCTTTGACCCAAATGCAATATGTGATACATCCTGAGTTTTACCATTGCATGTGTTGCCTTGGCCTCTATTAGCCAGAATGCCTAAGTTAAGAAAAATAAGAGTTTAAAAAAATTACAGTACTTACAAACAATAAAAAGTAGCTTTTTTAAAAGAATCAACTAAAAGAAAAAAAATTATGAATACTAAACATATTTAAGAGTTATGAGCCTTTAAAGTGCACTCCCTAGAAATATAGGAATAGCAAATGCACATTGTATAAAAGTGTGTCAACATATCAGCAAGAAACTTTTGGTCTATTATAGAGACATAATTCTAATCTTCTTGCTTTAAAGATTTATTTAAAAGTGGGTTATTTATAAACAAAAAAAAAAAGGTTTGCAGGATTTCTTTAGAACTTCAATGAAAACCTAACTTCTGACAGGAAGAAAAAAGAACTCTAATTAATAAATAACAGAATAAATAAATAATAAAACAAAAAATGAAGGCAAGACTGTCAAGGTATCAGTCACAGCTCAGAGAACTATTTACATGTACCCTGCTTTTTGAAATTACTGAATCTACTCTATTACCAGGGCTGAGCCCTAATATTGCAAATGCACTCTATTGCTGCTAAAATATTTATTACTATTTATTTTTTTTTTACTGCTTAAACTGTAGATTTATTTTTATAAGTCTTTTAAAGCATGGAAATTGCCAACCAATCTTCAAGACAAAAAGTAAACATGTAATGCAGGTGAATGTTCTCCAAAAAATTTAAAAAGGAAGGACAGTAAAATGGCTACACATTAATTTTACTATCAGGGTTGTAGAGCTGCACGTACTATCTATTTTCCTTTTATAATTCTCCAATATTGTCAGTGAATTCTCCTTTCCAGAGCAGATAAAAACGGTATCTTCAAATTAATTTATATTTAATATTTACAATGTCCAAAGATATTTTCTTGCTACAACTTGTATTAAATTGCTATCTCACTTTAGAGATTTGACACCTTCATAAAGCAATAAAGTAGAAACAAAATATTCTGCTGATTCCCCTGAGCATTTTTCATAACCTTATTTCAAGATCAGCTTTATTTACAGTGTCATCAAGGAAATGAAAAACAGATCATACATTAGCCACCAATATCATCATTTACTGTACTAATAAGCACAGAAGAAGCTCCTTGCTGCCATTACCTGACTCTTTTCCTGATGTGACATTTGGTTACTGTTAACAGCTGCCATTTCACAGGATCAGATGACCTGTCTTGGTTTAACATCAATTTCTTTTTTACTGGCTACCTTGGGATATTGTTAGCTCTAATTAGAAAAGCTGATTTGCATTAAAATCTCTCTTAATGACCACATTAATTGACTGCAATTAATTACCTACATCTTCACATAACAGTGTGTTGATGACATAATGAAATAATATGTGTAATTAAAAGTGGATGATACTAAAAATAATTTGGGCTTTTGATTATCAAATAAACAAAATGTTTAGTGGATTAAAGGAAGATTTTCCAATTAAAATTTACCTAAGCATACCAAAACTTCCAATTTCAAGCAGGCCAACTTCTGAAATTTAAAAAACATGTCTTCAAGGACACATGCTATGTTTATAAGGTGGGATTGAAGACCACCACCACTTATGAATAATTTTACAACTCCAGATTTCCGATAATGAACATAAATAATCTATGTTTCTCTATACTGCTGTTTTATAATGATGATCAATCTGTTTACAAAATTGCTTTAAAGAGATAATCAGTACTTTGAATCAAGACAATAAGGACAGGAAATATATTTGCCTTGGTGAAATTCTGCTGTTGACTTTACTGCAGGTAGGAAGCAATACACAGTTTTAAAGCAAAACAGCAGCTTTACTAAAAAGCTCTCAATTGTCTGACCCAAGTCTATTTAAGCAATTTCACATCTTGGCATTTGTATCTACAATTTCGTTTCTACTGATTCTTGGCTTACAGATCTTACTCAAGCAGACATGCCAACTTAAACATAAAAACACAGGAAATGCTGGTCTAGAACAGGCCAATAATCTCTGTAACATTCAGTTCCAAAGGCCAAACCCAACACTTCAGAAATAGCACAATATAATTCAGTATGGACTTGAAATCATCTGCCTTCAACACAGTTCTTAGTGTAAGGTCGGAAAAACAGAAGTACAAAATTGAATTTTCTCTTCACATTTTTACTGCTGCTAAATACAACATTACTGTTACCTATATAAATTGGCAACTGATTTTGAAATCATACCAATTTCTTTACCAGCCTCTTTTAGCAGTAGATTCCATATTTTAATCATATTCTGTGTAACATGGCATTTTCTTTTATGAGTTTTTAATTTTCAACTGCAACATCACATCAAATGATGTCTTGTTTTTGTGCTATGAGATAAGAAAAACAGCTTTTATTGAACATCCTTTGTATCACTGGTTACTTTTTAAATGCCCTTATGTAGATTTTTAATGTTTTCAGCATATCTTATGTGAGAGATTATCATTCATGCTGTTTCTCCCTGAACCACTTCTTGGTCTGTAAGATATTTTCTGAGATGGTTTAGCTGATAATGTATAAAGTATTTCAGACAATAATGCAAAAATGATTTAAAGGTTTGATACCTTTTTCATTTCCTATGAATTTGAATTTCCTGCTACTTAGTTTTTTAAAACATATTAAAATCTGAAAGTTCTACTGAGCTGTATCTCTGGTGATGATAACCTGCCAGCCTTGATTAATTTAATTTTGATCCTTTAAAGCTTAACTGTATCTATCATTCCTCCCCACTGTAGAATCCTCTGCATTTAGCAAAGCTAGATTTTATGTGATGTCATGTTCCACATTTACCCCATACAGTGGTCCCTAGACCACAATTTTTCAACACAGTGGCCACAAGACATAAAACCAATAAACCTTGCTTTGAAAACTGTGATATTTCCTGCATGTTACCTGCTTTGTTTTTCAGGAAAAAGTAAATATGGGATTTCCAATCTAACAAACTTAAAACTTTCTGAAGTCCCACTCTTTATTAAACCAGTATCTGTATAATAACAAAATTTTGCTCCCCTGTTATTTGCTTCTCTGTTGAGATTATTCATAACTATGATAAACAATACAGAGAGTAGAACAAAAGCTTTTTAGGTCTCCTACTGTTAGCCTTCAGCTGTAACAATAATTTTAAATTTAATCCTTTCTTTGCTTTCTCTTAGCTTTTATCCAAGTCAATAGCTTGTATTGTAGCACACCACTGCCCAGCTTCTTTAATAAATCTCTTCAGTGCAATGCTGCTAAAGTCTAAATTATATGGTTAATTATTTTGTAGCTTAAAGAAACATTCAAATAAGACAAGACACCAATAAGACAAGATTTCCCTTTTCAGAGTATAAGCTGAGGACACTGCATACTCATATTGCCAGCAAAGTTTCATTGATGTGAACATACTTTAAAAAGAAGTGTAACAACTTCACTGCAAAATGTTTCAATGTACATTCATATGACATCTCAAATATTATTATCAATCTCATGCTTGAATTATAACTGTTCAGGCTCCACACAGATCTCAAACTATAGAACACACATGTGTCTGTGTGCTTGAGGCACTACAGGTGTGCAGGAGTTGTCATGTTTCCTTTTAAGACATTGGAACTCTAAACATGGACATTTACAAACCAATCAATTGTTTGCACACACACTGTTTGGATTGTACTCACAGTATTCTAATACAACAGAATACCTGTTTCTTGCACTGCCTTTTCCCAGAATTTTGTTTTTGGCTTGTGAATTTCCTTTAAATTCAGCAGTTGTGTAACTTGTGGGACATCAGAATTGAGCTGGCAGGTTGGAGGAATATCATCTGAGACCTCGTATGGCCCAGGTGTAACAATGGATGTACCTGGAATCAGAAAACATGGGCTTTACTTCATGACACTATGGAATTCAATAGGACTTGCATTATTTGGTAGATTACATATACTTTAGTTCATATGGCTATAAAAACTAACTAGATTATGGTAATTTGAAAAAATTTCTGCAATTGGTCACTTTTTATTGCAAATTTTAAAATTATATTGTGTATACTTTTAGGCCAAAAAATTTGAATACAGTTATAGAAATAAACACTAATGGCTGGAGTAGCCATAGAGAATCAATTTCTTTGATTTGTCAAGAGAGCAAACAAAACAATAATAAAATATATTTTGATAATTTTTTTTACAACTCAGCTTTAATTGTAACACTGATACAGTGATTTTCAGATAAAATGAACACCTAAATATGGTATTCATATCTGTGGGACTGAAGGAGCAAAGTCCCATATATGCAAATAAAGAATTTAACAAGCTTTAATTCCAAACTTTGGACTCCATTATGCTTTCAGATAAACTAAAAAGCTGTCAACCTATGTATTCTTGTGACACCAGGCATGGCAGAATGTGAGCTGATTATCTCTGCTTTCCCTTTGATAACCAATATAGACTGAGTTTATGAAAGCTGCTCTCTGCAAAGAAAGGAATCCACGTCAAAACCATTCCTGATGTTACAACACAAATTAATTGCAAATTTTAGAAGACTTGAATATAATAAGCAAATGAATTAGCCTATTTTCCAAGGAAAATAAGAGGAAAACACAACCTGAAACCCAAACATGAATAAGGGATCAAGTATTGCAATTCAAATAAAAAAAATCAAATGTCCCATGCTGTATTTCAGTGCGGGACATATTTTTTCAATTTTTTTTTTTTTTTTTTTTGCCAAGCCAGTACATTATTTATCACTGTTGGGCAATACTTAGTGATAAAACTCATACATAAGTTCTGCATCACTATGGAAACAAGAAACTAGGTATAGTTTAAGCTTGTGTGCTTCAGTGTCATGAGGCAGAAAAGATGAAGTATTTCCTCTTCTATCTCAATGATCTCATACAGAAATAATTTCTCCGTATATGTGGTTGTCCCCTTTGCATTTACTGTCATTTTAAAAATTCAAAACATAGTGTATATTTGCTACTTGAAAAGAGTAACAAACTCATTGCACCTTGAAATCAATTCTTCCACCACACCAAGGAGTTTGAAGCAAAGGGCTCGACCCTTGTCCTGGTTTGTGATAGTGGAGGGCTGTGTGTTGGATCTGGCATGTGAGCAGAGCTGATGGGTGAGGTGTTGTTCAGCTGGAGTGTGAGTTGGTGTCCAGCTCCCCAAGCTGCCCTGTCAGGGAGCAGATGGCAGGGGGCACAAGAAGCTGAGGGGACACAGCTAGGACAGCTGACCCCAGCTGACCCCAGGGATATTCCAGACCACAGGGCAGCGTGCTCAGCATCTCAATGAGAGGGGAAACTGCCCGGGGGGAGCTGCTGGTGGTAAACAAATTATGCAAATAAAAACCAAAGGTCCTTCTTGGGTTTTATTTACCTTTTTTCCCCCTTGTAATAACAATTTAGCATTAAGGTGTTCTTATCTCAACCCATGCATTTTCCTACTTTTACCCTTCTGCTTCTTTCCCCCATGCCACTGAGGGCAGTGGCTGTGTGTTGCTTAGGTGCTGGCCAAGGCTAAAGCACAACTCTCAATACAATGTCATTACATTCAGTAGGACTAAACTAACTAGTCCAGTCATTCCGAGAGGGAAAAAGCTTTATTAAAGAGTAATTGTTATCTGCAACTTAATTAATAATAAAAACTCTTACTATTGTTTTTCTTTAATTGGGTATGAAGTATAGAATCATTTAAATTCAGCCAAACCTTCAGCTGTAATGAAAATTTAAGATGAGTCTAGAGAACAAGCTTAGAGGATTTGCTGGGTGAACAGGAGTTGTTCAGCCTGGAGAAAAGGAGGCTGAAGGGAGACCTTGCACAGAGGTAGGTGTTGGTGTCTTCTCCCAGGCAACAAGCAGCAACACGAGAGGAAAGAGCCCCAAGTTGTGCCAGAGGACGTTTAGATTGGATAATGGAAACACTTTCTTCATCAAAGGGTTGTCAAGCCCTGGAACAGACTGCCCTGGGTGGTGGAGTCACCATTCCTGGTGGTATTTAAAAGCCATGTGGGTGGGGATCTCAGGGACATGGCTTAGTGGTGGCCTTGGCACTGCTGGCTTAACAGTTGGACACAAAAGACCTTAAAAGTCTTTTCCAACCTAAACAATTCCATGATTCTGATTCTATTCCTATATTCTATATTCTATATTCTATTTATATTTCCATATTCTTGCCTAGATAAGAAAATTCAAAAGCATACAGAAACTACTAATGCCCACCAGCTGTGTAATAATCATAGAATTGATAATGAAGTAATTAAAAGTGTAATATTTTAGTATGCTTACAGTTTATTAAAGCTGTTGACTCATTATGTTAGCTGCATTTTAGAATTTTGGAACTCATTTAGAATATTTAAGCACATTTCAGAAGCTGTTTAGAGTGGAAGGGAAAAAACAATGCACCAATGGAATTAAATTAAATGAATGCTAGTGAGAGCTTGAACTGCAGTTTCCTGCTGAGAATTTACCATATTCTCTCTGTAGACATTTTTAATTAATATTTTTTCCAATCTTACCAACAAAAAATCAGAGGAGTAATCACAACGTTTGCCTACTCTCTCCTATTGGTTGAGTGTTTCCAAATGGAAAATACACTTTGCTACATTTATAATTCTGTTAACTACCCCTCCTTCTGAAACCAGAAACGTTTTTCAGGTATGTTCCTTTAAGATGAAAAATGAAAATTTGAATAAAATAGAAGCTGAGTTATTCCTAGGGGTGCCTTTAAAATAAGAAAGTGCCAGCTGTGCTTTTGAAATTTCTCCTGTGTTACTGCAAATACCAGTGAGGAATGAAGTTCTCTCCTTGGAAAATGATGATTCAGGATTATGATGTGAGTCTGGAGACTGGTAAACTTGACCAATATTGGGTCCAAAAAACCCTGTTATTTTTCAGCTCACCACCAAGATTACTTTCCCAATAAACAAGGCCGCATTAGGATAACTGGACATGATCTGAGGGGTTTATTATAGTTTCATAGCTCTGTTTCATATAATGTTTTGTTACAATTTTGTCTGCATTATTTCAGAAAGAAATACTTCATCAGCTGCTAACATCCAAAACTAAGAAAGCAAACAGAAAATGTTGCTGTTTTCAGTACTTCTCTTTCCTCTCAGATACTCTGTTCCTAGCAAAAATCAGATTTCTATCAGCATCAGTCACCCTCATTAAAACAAGCTCTCTACTTGATAAATCTTCCCAGAATATTTTTCAATAAAAAACTTCTAAGGAATTCAGTGTTTAAAACACAGGAGTACACACATATTTAATTAGTTGCCCTAAGTCCAACACTATAAGACTTAATATGCTGCACTACCACTTTAATTTTTATTAAATCATGTAATCCTTTAAATTGCCAATCTGATGAATAAGAAACTTTTGATTTTATAACATGAACAGTTATGATTAAGACTAGACAGTAATTAAAACACACCATCTTCCTCAGCTGTAACTGGAGGCTTGAATTTTAAAGTGAAGACCTTTCTTAGCTTACAGTTGGCTGAAATAGTAATTCCATCCAAGGACTGGAAGAGAGCTCCTCTGAATATTTCATAGGTAAACGTTACCAAGTCAATACACATATTGCACCACTAGAAAAGGGAAACAAACTCTTTAGTAAAATCCATGAGCTGAGGCTAACACACCTTCTATACAAATAGATGGCCTTGAGTAGAAATGCAGCAATTTTCATTTAATTTGCAGAACTGTAATACATTTTATATGATTACTCATGTGTAAAATTCAGCTGAACAATGGTTGAAATTTTAAGGGAAAAGAAAAGTAAAAACAGAATGATTGTACATGCCTGATTTCCTTATAAAGTCAAGGTAGAAATATTAGCTTCTAATCCACAAATAGCAAATATTTTTGAGAAAAAATTTAGGTGCATACATTACTGTTCAGGTCTTAAATCTGAAATTTTGGAAGGAAAGGAATACTTGTTTTGAAGACACCAAGCAAAGCACTGAAAAATTCAGTATTTAATTATAACTTATACTTCTAGTGATGAGGTTGAAACAGAATAATTTGTAGGGATACAATAGAGAAATCTAGCATGTGAAAATGCAAACTCTGTTCTGCTGATGGAACAAACAACTTATTTTATATCCTGATTCACAACCCCTCGTGCTGATAATAACAATCAGCTTGTGTATACAGTAAGGTGAACTATCAGAGCCATGTAAAAGATCTATCTAATCATTGAAAGCAGAATGCTCCCTCCTTTAAGCAAAAGCAATGATAAAAAGGCAGAGAAGCATTTAAGGGAGACAGATATGTATTCAGATACACTCAGGAATATAGATCTACTCTTTAAGGTTGGTCAAGCATTAAGGTTATTAAAATATTTTGTCATTATAAATTATCAGAGCATCTAGACATATCTGATTCATACTTTATTATCTAAATTAAAATTCATAACTGAAGTTCATCTTCTGCTTGAATTTAACTTGGTGTACATTAATGCACACGTTAATCCTGAAATACCTGTTCTAGTCTGACACCAACTAACTGAAATCACACTGAAGAAAAATAATTTCATTTCACTGGATTTTGAATTAACAGCAACTTCAGGGGTATGATCTGATACATATTCATTAAAAAAAATCCAACTACTTATTCCCACAAAGCAGAAAACTTCTCATTTTTAAGTTACCACAGTTGCTTTCACTTAACCTATCTCAAAAAAAGTTATAAATTCAGAGGTTTTTTGTAAAATATTATCTCTCATGACTAGCCTTAAATTCACAACTGCTTAGTATACTGTTATCTAGTTCTCTTTCTGAAAATATAAATTTTAAAGTATTTGAAATCTAACTATTCTCATATCAAGTTTATTTTCTAAAGCAGTATTTGAGGCTCCAATCCTTACATGGTCACACAGTAACCATCAGGCTTTGTATCCTGTCAGCTATAACCATATGTTGTGGCTGGGAGAGGGGAACGAGGAGAAGAAAATTGTTTTTGTTTTGTTCTCATCAGTTTGACACAGAGATTGTTCTATATTTGGAAGAACCTGAGGAATGTGAAAGCAGCCATCAGCTGCAGTCTACCTCCAGTGAATGTCACCAAAGGTCACTACAGGAGAAGGGACACGCGAGCAGGAGCACTATCATGAACAAGTATCAGGGGCACAGAGAATTTTACAGAGCCTGGATCAACAGGTGAGGTGAGGAAACATCAAAAAACAGCAGTAATTTTGTAAAATGAGAATGAATTCCTAATATAAGAAGGAGTGGTTCTGATGCCATCTGGTAAAGGGGACATACAAAAGTATCTTTAATTATCTTCAATCAGTAGGAGCTGAGTTCTAAACAAGCAATAATTCCAAAAAGTTCATAATATACACAAAATATTTCAGATTTTCAACCTCAGTCCAAGTAATATTCCCAAGGTACCTACTATTTTGCGCTTGATCATAAACAGAGGAATTTTGGCATGCAGAGGGGTTACAGACAACTCCTTGTGCACCGTTGACAAATACAATCTTCTTTTAATATTGTCAAAATCAGTTATCCTATAAAAGAAAAGTCAGGAGAGAATGGAACAGATCTTTGTCAATTCAATAATCCAATATCTTTGGGAAATCACAAAAAACCTGTTCATGTGCAGAAACCTTTGTCAGTGACAACAAATATGGAATTAAAAAATATTTTTACAAGATGAGTAATGAGATTTCTTTCTCCAATTCAAACTTTGTGGCTATATCCCTGCATATATAAAATCACTTTACATGCTAATTTCATTTCAACAGTCTACACTCTTTGCTAGATTTCCACAGCCCTTCAGAGTATGAAAGAATTCAATTTGTATGAACTAAGAACCCAGTAGCCTTTAATAATCACAAGTATTTGGCCCCTTAAGTTTGTCTTATCTTGGGGCCTGCTAACTAGAAAAACATTATTTGCTTTCTTTTCCTAAAAATGCCTCTGTCACTGCATATAGATTTTTTTCAGCTTAAAGGTAAACACAATACATTGTCTATCTGTTTTACTTCACAAGGACTTATCTTCAAAGGTGAATTATAATGCAGAAGTTTATTGCTCACTATTCAGGTCATCTCACAATGATACCAAGGACACTGAATTTCAACATTTCCAATAAATTCAGACTACAGCCATGGTCACAAAAAAAAAAAAAAAAAAAAAAAAAAGAAAAAGAAAAAGAAAAAGAAAAAAAAAGAAAAAATATTTCCTTTAAACTGATAAAGAGGGTAATTTTTATGTTCTGTTTCCTTGAAGTCTTGTTAGCAGCTGTACTGTTTTTGGCTGGGACCCAGTTAAATTTCTTGAGGGCATCTTGGAGAGTTGTATGCTTTGTGTTTGTGCTGGAAGCAGTGCTGGTAACTCAGGGATGTGTTTTTGGTAACTCAGGGATGTTTTCACTGCTGCTGGGCTCTGCTCACACAGAGCCAAAGCCTTTTCTGCTCCTCACCTCATCTCACCAGGCAGGAGGCTGGGGATGTGTGAGGAGCTGGGAGGGGACACAGTCAGGACAGGAGATGCCTCCTGACCCAGGGGATGTTTCAGACAACACAGAGCCACGCTCAGCAGAAAGAACTGTGGGGAAGGAGAAGGAATGGGGGAGGCTCAGAGCTACCTTGTTTTCCCATGCAGCCATTACAGAGCATGAAGCCCTGAGCTCCTGGAGATGGCTGAACATCTGCAGGCCCATGGGAAGGAATTAATGCCTTGTTTAGATTTCGGTTCCATGTGCAGCTTTTGCTCACCCATTAAACTGTTTTTATCTCAGGGCACAAGGTTTTGCACTTTTACCCTTGTGCATTCTCTTCCCCAGGAAAGAGAGGGGCCGCTGTGGCTCAGCTGCTTCCTGGGGTGGAACCACAGCAGCAGCACAACCCTGACAGTCCCCAGCAGTCCTCCCTTAACACTCCAGAGCACAGACATTACTTTAAAGGCTGCAGTCTGGGAGAATATGCTTAATCTATGGGGAAACAATGATTAATTTACCTATTATTTTGAACAAGCCTATTTCTAACAGATGGGTATTTCTCTGTAATTAGCAGCCCCTCTGAGATGACAAACACTTATAAAAAACAACTTTTTTGTCAGTACTTAGTGTTGCTAAAAGTAATTACTCATAATCATTGAAATGCTGGGTTTTACTTTAAAACAGTAAAGACGGTCCTGTAGACTTTTTAAAATTTTATTTATTACTGAAAACACTTTTTCATTAGCTAAGGACTACCCGTAGCTTAAATAATAAAATTTTAAATTTGCAGAATAACACCACAAAACATTCATAGGTTTCCTTTGGTCAACTTAGGAGGACATTACTCTGTGACAAATTACATACTTTAGTTATTTTTGCCAATTTGAGAGTTTAAGCAAGGACAGTACAAAGTATACTGCAAGTATGTAAATATCAAGTACAGGCAATAAAAATACATAAGCACCTTCTCGTTCCCCCATAGTCATTAAGACCATCACCCAAAGCAAACTGTTCACCAGCTTTCCAGAACTTGCTGATTCTTTCCTCTCCCTTGCAGATAACCTGACCTTTAATCTGTTCATCCTCATAATATGGGTGGGCAAATGAAAACAAAGTGGAAGACTCATTATCTGTTTCATTTTTAAAGACTGGCAGTTCCTTTTATAAATCACATGCACTTGAAAAGCAGAAATCCCACTACTGTGCCAAGAAAAAACTATTATATCCTCACTATTGGTATTGTTTGACATGAGATATTCCAAAATCAGCTGCACATATTTTTATGAATGGACAAATTATATCAAGTCCTTGAAAAGTGATTTCATCAGAACACTTCCAAGTGTCTTACAGTGCTGGTGCCTGGGCTTGATTTACTTTTGAAGAAGTTTAAGCAAGATGTGAAATAATTCCATCAAGATCACCAACAAATGGGCCACATGGCTAATCCTTTGATTGAGGCATAATTCCAGCCATCACTTTACTTCCCATATAGCCTTCGGTGAAAAACTTATGAATCTAGTTTCCAGAAACTCTTCACTCTAAATCTTGAGTGTCCAGAAGTGCTAAAATTCAGGGCACCAAAGAAGTCCAAAGCAGTGGAGCAGTGGTTGCTTGAGGCTCCCTGGATTTCCTGGTTGCATTTAGAGCTGAGCAATTGTGCTGAGAAACCAGGCAGCTGCAATAACCTAAGTACTGAGAAACAAAAATACCATCCCTGCTGAACCCCAAACTGCATAATTCTAAAGAGAGAATGGTGCTTTAAATGAGGCTGTAACAGAGCAATAGAGCCTAGAATTAAGTCATGCACATTTCCAAACAACTGGCAATAAACCTAAGTTCACTCTATACTATCAGTTCAATATGTTTGAATTTTATTATTTGTTTCCTATATGAATAGGTTTATCTCTCTCCCTCATGAAGAAAAAATAAGAACCTTGCTTATAGAAGGGCCATTGGTAAATTTACAACTCAGTTACATTCCAGAATGTAACACTGAACACATTTGTTTTACTCAAAAGACATACATTTATATCAGACTCTGCCATGTAAGTCTAAAGTAAGACTTTTTATGACAACAGATGTGCCATAAGGAAGGGGCAAACCTGAGATGCTCAGATATAATCACTCCTAAAGAAGTGCAATTTATTTTTGTAAATACACTTAAAATAATAAAAACACTTATATTTCATAGGCAGAAGTAGATGAAACATTCTAACAGGTAAATTAAAAAAAAAGAAAATGGCCTTAGAATAATATAAAATAATTTATTTCCCAGGAGAAGGAAGATAATTAAGAGTTAGTGTAACTTTCAGACTTTTCAATTACACTCCTTATTGGAAAATAAAAATAAAGAAAGGGTCTGGAGAAACTCTTTTCTGAAATAATTCAGACAATGGGAGCTAGAACATCAGATCTCTCAGTTACAAAATGAGTCCAGAATACTTTTGGTGGCACACAACTTTTTTTCCTGCTATCCAAGAGTAGAACTTATGTTAAACCTACAATCGCAAGAAGCATCTGCAGCACACATCTTGATTTTCAAAGATGAATTTTAAAAATCTATATGGGAGTTAATGTATTTTTATTATGTCTGTGCTTGAGTATTTATATCTAAGGGTCAGATGTGATAGAAAAGTAATGAGACCATGTTGAGAAAAATGAGGTGGTCAACAAGAAAATCAACCTCATTTATAATAATATTCCTGTGATCAGCAGGTGCATAACTCTTCCAGCTATGGTCATTAACTGCATTCATTTCACACTTAACATCTACATTTGCAAGCCATTTGAAAGTAAAATTACCTTCCAATTCAATTTTCAATTTTATTTTACATCTTCAAATTTGATTGACTATTTTGCTCACAATGGTAACTATAGTGAGATTGCAAGTGAATGGCAGCAACTACCCAAGAGCACAGACAGACTCATCTGCTCAGATTGCCTATTCACTTTGCTTCTCTATGGATAAATGGATAATAATTTATAACCATTTGTTAATGTTCAATTCAAGGCTAAAAATGAACTTAGGAAAAACAATACTGAACTATTGAAGGGATGCTTCATTTGTCAGGATCACTTGGTCTTCAAATGAAAGTGGTTTTCTCTTTATAAATGATGTAACCTGGAAGTTTACCAAACATAAAAGCAGGTATTTCATCGATGTTGCTAAGCTCCCATGCAATTTAATACTAACAGAAATCTCTTTGTATCCTGGTCAAAATCCAGAGAGAATTCTCTGCTAATGCTTCACTATTAGTACATTAGTCCTTAACAACTGTAGTGCCATTTTCTCCATAAAGGCATGTGCTTCCTAAACATTACAGGTTACATCATTATCATCATCATCACCTCCATTTTAAAGACAAAAAACAAAGTAATATACCAATTGTCAGCTGATTTGCCATGCTTTCAGATTCTCAAATTTCCTTATTCAGAGGCACCCTGTACTTTACATACATTTTATTTTATATGCTACTTGTAAATTGGTCTTATAGGAGATACCACATTACTGAAGTGCCTGCCTGATCTGCAATCCAGAACAATGTATCCTGCCCCCATAAAAATAGAAGTAGTTACATTGAAAATCATCAAATCTCTACAAAGTAAGAGATCTGGAAGACCGATATGTCACCCAGACTAGAGAACAAGTTGTACTGTATACTAGAATTTCCTGTTGATAGTGTTCTTTTCTGGAGAGCATTAAGAAAAAAACCCCACAAAGTGCCCTTAACCAGTATCCATAAAGAAGGAGTAACACAAGTGGCAGGCACAAAACATGAATCATCAAATCTGGTTGTTAAAATGAAAATCTTTCAAAATATGAGCAGTTATGAAGAAATGGTGAATCCTGACCTCTCCCAACCAAAATAATTAATACTTTAGTACTTATTATTAGTGCCTCCATCTAAAGTTCTAGAAGATGTGATGACTGGGAGAGTTATTAAAATTTTTAAACTTTCAAATATATGAGTTAAAATCTCCTTTGTAAATTATGAAATTCAACATACCCTAATACTTCTAAGAATATTTCTGTATTTCACTCTTGCTTCATAAAATAATCAAGGAACATGTCTCATGCTACTAAATACCAGAATTTCAAATAATCTCTCAGCTAAATCTATTCAATAAAGTTTACTTTCATTCTCTTTCTAAAATCTTCCAATAATTTCAGATGTATATGATAGAATTAGCACCTATGTTCTGCTTTGAATTTTAAGAGATTGGTCTAAGCTTTACAAGACTAACCAAGATTCATATTGTTCTGAATCTGAAAACATGCTGGGTGTTTAGGTTAACATGAATAATTTATGATATTTCTGTCAGCATAGCTAAAATGATGACTGATTATGATAGCATCTAATTCACATAAATTCAAATTGTTATGGTATCTATGAATAAATTAGCTATACTTGAAAAATCTATTATGTTGTGGTTATTAAAAATCTCAAAGTAATAAGCTTATATTTATAGAAACAAATGTTTGAAAACAGGAAATATGGTACCAAAATATATATTTCACTGTACTGTTCACAGACCTTGCAATAAGATTTCTTATCAGCAAGAACAACTATTTCAGGAATGAAGAGATTTTTAACTCCTTTTCCCCTCCAGATTCCTTCATACATAACTAGCTTCAACAGAAAACTTACCAGGTATGTTCCAGAGTTTGAAACTCACAGAGTTTGCATTAATTCAGAATATAACAAGAACTTATGCCTTCTGGAGTTGGCTAAGGCTAGTGGCAAGCAAAGCTAATTTGACTATGAACAGTGGGACAGTAACTGAGCCAACCTGTTGATAAGCGCTTTGCCAGCTGAGCAAAGGCTGAAAGGCTGAGGTTGGAACACCAGGAAGAATTAAGAAATTAGGAGACATAGGTACCATTAGAGTGAATGAGCAATCATGTGAATCCTCAGCACATTCTGGCTGGAAAGATGGTCCATGAGGTACTGAGTGATTCCAGGAAGGGGCAGCACAGCAGAGCCCCACAGCACATTAATACTGAGCACCACGTCTGGGCTTGGGGGCAGCTGCAGCTCTCACTGACAACTGGCATGTTTGCTCTGCAGCTTTTCATGGCAGAAAATTTATTTTTCTGTTTTGCCTTAACAGAACTCAGACCTCCCCAGATAAAAGTTGTGCCACATGTGATTTACAGCTGTTTGCCATGCTAAGATTTAAACAAGTTTGAAGCAGCAGGAATTGGGCATGAGTGAGAGAGACAGTGTGACTTCAGAGCTGCAGCAATGGATGAGTAAGAACCATGCCTGAACTGGGAAAAAAAGATTGAACAATACACAGGGACTCATACAAGACCACAAAATGTTTCAGTATATAACCAGGAATTGAGCACCTCATCCTTGTTCTTAGAGTCGACCAGTCTGCTCTTTTTGTTTTCTTTTTGTTTCCTTCTATTTTTTTTTTTTTTGGATGCCATGGTACAATTTCAAAATCTTCTTCCTCACATCGACTGCTCTACACATTTGCTCTAAAACTTTCCATTACAAGATGTGCTAATTTCATGTGATTCCAAACACTGAGAAAAACCATATCAGAAACAAAGTGTGACCATGACTGGCAGTACAGTTCTTTAAGAATAAATGTCTGAGTGCTTGCCAAAATGCCAAGCAGAAGTACTAACACCCACATGTCCATGTATTGGGAATTAAAGCAAAAATGACAACGCAGGCCAGATGCTGTTTTCTTTTACATGCAAATATTTTTTCAAACATCGAGTTACCTCTGCTTTTTCAGAAAAGTAGCAAAATCCATAACACTGAAGATTTAACAACTGGCTACTGCATTTGCAGCAGACAGCTATGTTCAGCATTACTAATAGCTTTGCTATTATTTGCTCCAAAGAAGCTGCATAAATTACATGCTCTCTACCTTAGTTGTGATTTTATTATGCTTCATCAAATTTTTCATCCACAATCTATTTTACACATTTCTACACAGATCAATACATTGACTGTTAATGTGGTGGTATTCATCTAATCATGACACATTAAAAAGTATCTAAAATTCTATTAAGATTTCTTCTGAAGAAAAGATAAACCAGCTAATATATGGTTTGTACATTTCAGTATTTATGGCAGGAATCTCGAATGACTGGTTGACAGCAGCAAGTTAGAAAGTTTAGCTCTGCTGATGCCAGCAGTGATGGATGGTCTTGAAGAAATTCTTGTTTGCTGACCAAATCAATCACTGAACAGAATGCAAAAGAAGATGAGGCTCAAACTAAATTCCTATTTCCATCTCTCTGCAGAATGGGAGAGCAAGAAATGCAACATAAAGCTTCATGCCCAGCTATTACAAAACCTGTCAGTGATTTTTACATAAAGTAAATTTCATAGCTTGGCATGCTATCAATTTTCACTTGAAGCTGCTCAAAGACTCAGCACTAAGTAGGCAGGTTGTGTAAGAAACCACCTTTGAACATTAAACTTCAGAAAGCAACAGCACCATCAACACTCTGTCTGCAAACAAGCAAGAGATTTCTTTCAGAACATCTGGAAAGAAGGGAACTGAACAGCAGTCACATGGCAAGAAGGACTTGTATTTATTATTTACTGGATTATCTTAAGTCTGCTAGGGTAAAATAATGCATTGTCTGTTCTGCAAGTATTGAAGGACTTTATGGGTACAAGTAAGTTATAGCTGATTTCAAATACAAAACTCAATATTAAAACTATTTTTAAAGAACTTTTATTAACTTTTTAATACAGCTGGATTCAGTGGGGAACAACTGATATTGTACTTTTAAGACATAAACACCTTCATTCAAAGTAACTGGAGCTCCAGAGAAAATACAGTTAATATGGTTTATATTATATGCATTATATAGCAATATAGTATATGTTACATAAAATATATATATAGGAAATACAATATACATGTATTTAAACCTATAAAAGTACCTAAGAATATAATAGGAACATATATTTGCTTTTATAAGAGGGACACAGTAAAGATGGGAACAGGAAGTAGAAAGAAAATATTTAAAAAATGTAAAGTCTAAATATAAGCTGAAAAGAGAAAAGGTAAATACGGGTGGGAGAGGTGATAGAAAATATTTTTATCAAGAAAAGCAAGTAATAAGAAAAATGAAATTAGTAGAAGTAGAAAAGAGGTTCCTGTTAAGAAGGTATCAAATACCCAAAAGAATCAAACTGAAGATGACACTACAAAAAAATCTGAATTCCTGCACCTGTCATTAAATCTCTGCCCCTGCCTGCAGAATGAACATGAGAAACAAATCTTGGTTTTGAGTTGGTACTTGGTGTTTGGCCTCTGTTGCATGACATATCCTGTTTGTTTTCCCCTTTAAATGCAAACTTACAGAAAGTCAAACAAAAATAAAATCCTTCTTTCACTTTACACGATTTAATTGCTAATTTAATTGATATCATTCAACCCATCTTTGCTTGCAGGGCTTCTAATGGCCTAATATTTCTTTTCTTAGTCCAATCTCAGATATTCTATGGGCTACAAAGCTGAGTGAGTTGTGCTGTTTATATATAGTATAAACAGATGGTGTCACTAAGGGAGAAATGTTGTCCAAAGCCTGACAACTGCCCAAGTTTAAAACTCTATTAAATCATTTCACACCTAACTAATAAAATGTCTGTTTCTGCTGTATCTCTCTTTCTTCACAGTGTGGAACAAATTATACCAATCAAGTACTCCATTTGTTTTTCTAGCTTTTTAGCATTTGTTTGGTTGTGTTTTTATCCTCCAGTTATTAGAATATTCATTTCTTTTTGCCCTGGACCAAAGGGCCCTCTCTTATGACTAATGAATAAATCTCATGAATTTTCAGGCAGTCCTCATGCCCCAGTATTTTCATATGTTTGACAAATTTGTGCTCCCTTTCTTCGGATTTTTCATCATCTTCATTCAGGATTTTTTGGAGTTTGTTCTGTCTTCAAAGGAATGTCAGTATTTAAAACATCTAAGAAATAATGATCTCATTAGCTTAATTACTTTTTATTGACTTGACAAGTCACCATGCTTTAATGCAAAATATGCCACCACAATTAATGACCTCAATCAAGAATTCACTTTAAGTATTCAAAGAAATTTTACGCATCTTACAGTAACTCAGTGGCGAAGTCTTTTCCCAATGGCACAAAAATCTGAAGTGTCAGATATTGCTGCACCAGTCCCACTAGAAACAGGAAAAAAAAAAAAAGCTGTGTGCATGCAGATGCACATTTCACCATCCAGCATTTCCATTTTGTACCATATGCTATGCTCCTACAACACTATTTCCCAAGGTTCACACAACATATGAACACGAGAAAAACCTGAAGAAATCCAATTCAAACTGCAATAAAGGTACTGTTTTAAAAGTCCATCTGTGGCTTTGGTGGAATTCTCATGAAAGCAAAAGGAACCTTTTTCTTTTAGCTTACAATTTTTGTGCTCCAAGAGCATGAAGACAATAAATATCCCATGAGAATTTTAAAATGAAGCAATACTGTCCCTTCAAGATTATCTTATAGTGGCATTAAACTTGCACTCATGTTGGTGACAATTTACACCTTGCTAAGCAACTTAACAAAACTCTTGGGTAAGAATGCAATTCAGATCATGACAATGCCTCTCAGTGGAGGCTTCTGATTTTTAGAATAATAACAAAGGAGTTTGACTGAGGGAGCAAACAAAAAGATTCAGGTAGCTTCCTATCAAGGGAAAACAGTACAAAGCTGTCTGAATTGAACCATATGTTGTTTTCTCAGATATTCCATCAGGGATGACACAGGCTGCTTTTCATTGACTTCACAAGCCTGAACAGCAACACTGGCTCCTCCTCTAAAGAATGACACATCAGAACTTTCTTCTTTTGAGGGCCAAATCACACCTTAAAACTTCAAATTAGATTTGCATATATAGTAGCTTTTATTTTGGAAGAGTATTCAAAGTTCCAGTGCAACTGGGAGACCATATACTTGATTAATGAAATACTTGAGGTGCATATACCTCAAGAGAGGAAGAGACCAAGACAGAAGGAAACAGAATGGTAACAGATGGAAACCTGACTGCAATATTGCAGCATTAGCTAAAGTAAATTTAAAACCAAACTATTTTTAGCAGTGATTACCCACACAATAAATTCTTAATCCTCATTTTAATATTTAGCAACAGATAGCAACTGTTTTTCTTTTAATTGTTTACTGTTTGCTATATTAGTTTATTGTACCATTGAAAATAAATTAGTTTGGTTTCTCAAAAATATACATTGCATTAATAGTAATTTTAATGAAGATAACAGCCAATTTCTTTCATGAAAATCAGACTAAACTTAAAGACCTTACAGAGTCACCAGCCCAAGGAATTTTTTTTTTTGGCGTTTATTGGGAGACACCTACGTGTTACTGTATACCCTATGTTAGAAGTACACTAAAAGATTCCCATACCATTTGTTTAAAACCACCATCTCAATTTTTCTTCAAAAGCAAGCAGTTAATTCTAAGCCAGCTCAAGTCACTTGTACAAGCCTTACAAGGTACAGCACCCTGTCATGGAGTTTAAGGCATATGATGATTGCTGTACTGCAGAAGTCTGTATTGCAGACTGCTTGGACTCTGGATTATTGTGGTGCAACAGACATCCTGGGAAAACATTCCACAGTACCCTTAAACACTGATTACATGAACACAGAGGAAATTTGGGTATAAATTTCTTGTACCACTAGCGCTTATTTGATACAAAACTAAAAATTCTTTAAAAAGTAAAATAAGAAAGGGGACAAGAACCTAGTTTCCATTCATTAATGCCAGTAGAATTACTGACTTTATTAAGTGCTGAATGGAATCAGAGTTATTTATCAGACATTGGTCTGTAGCAGGATCAGGTACAACGTGACCGTGGCAGCACCAGGACATGTTAGATCTTCCCTACAGCACTTACTCTAATATGGCATTTCTGTAAGTTTTACTTATTTGTCACTGACCTGCTAAAAAGTTAAAAAACTTTTCCATGCTGAATTATGTCTGAACTAAGGGAGAACAATGTTTAGCATTTCAATATAAGATTGATGTAATAATCAGAACAGCATCACAGACATTGAGTTCTTTGATACTCACAAGTTTGTTTGGTTTCCCTTGGTAGCTTCATTTTGTTGATTAGACTGTTTCCTTCAAGTACAAAAACAAAGCCTTTTAATTCTTTGTCGTATTCCTACAGAAAGGAACAACAAACATAAGCATCCTGACAGAACTCTCCTCCTGTCAACCAACCATGCTAGTAACATATCAGAAAATGCAGATGGCACTGCAAGTATGACTGGCTCACATTTGATGGCAAAAATATAATCCATACAAATATGTCCTTTACTTGTGTGTTTTATGAACAAATATTGCTGACAAACAGGATTCACGACTCAGTGAGCAAAGCTCAATTCACTGGTTACCAGAGTGCCAAAATTACTTTCTAAATATTTAAACTGTAAAATTACACTGTGACCAACTCAGTCTGCAAGCAGGCATACAGAAGTAATTTAAGTAGTCATTTAGTCTGCCAAAATGATAGAACTGCAAGTGACAACTCCACTGTCAGGTCAAAGCCCTCATTACCTTCTAATTTTAAGCTTCATTCACATTTTTCTGGTTTATACTCCAGGTTTCATAGATTTCTTAAAAAACTTACTTTTGATATAGCTGATGGGTTGCCAAAAATCTTCCATTTTGCTCCTGGGTTCTTGCCTTGAGCACTGAATATTTCAACAAACCGGCCCCCCTATGATAAAATGGTTTGAGGATACATCAGCCAGCACTAAATTATCAAGGGTCAAGAGGAGAACCTAAGAATCCCTCTGTATCATGTTGTTACCACAGTCAGTACTACTGATCAGTCAGACAGCAGAATATAAATAACAGCTTCTAGACTACTATAACATATCAATTAATGTAGTCAATATTTGGCTTTACTAGAGGATTAGAAGATAAAATTGAAGGAATACCATGGAGTATTTTAAAATTATTTTATCTATTATGTCATTCTCTTAAAGGCAAAATTATTGTAGATATTCAAAAACCATGCAAAACATGACTAATTTATATTTGGATGAGATTTATTTCTACAATTTACCAAATGAAGTGAGTTTTAAAACACGCTGCTAAAAAATAACAGGTGTTGCAGATAGGATGTTTTGTCTGATTTCCAAAGGAAATGAAGTTTACACCATCTCTCTACATATGTGAATGGCTCTGCCTACATATTTTGCAGTAACTTTTCTAAGTTACCAAATTTCAACTCGATTTGAACAAAAAAATCTTACTAACTTTTCTGGGCCAACTTAAGCAGCCTGGGAGTAGATCTGTTCCAGGCAGCATCACCATGAAAAGGGCTACAGCCTTCATGAGGGAACAGAGAATTACTACTGGAAAAAGATTATTATGGATGTCCCTGTCAGGTGAAAACTCCTGACACACAGCATGTGCCTACTGGACCTCAAGGAATCCCAACACAGGCTCTTGGGGAGGTTGGCTTTATCACCTCTGCTTAGGGAATTATTCACTTCTAGATTTTTGCCATTTGATGTCACATTTTTTGTGACATCTGATGCACTGAGCCTACAGTTTGCTAAGTATTTTTCAGCAGCACGGTTGACCTAATAAATCATTACAACTCTGCCATTCCCTTCTCATTTCTAGTTGCCTGCACTCCCCAATTCTCTTTATGCTCAGCTGCCCAAGCAATTGCCTGTAAGTCAGAATGAGCAAGAGGGGCAAGCAAAAGAAATGCTCCTCAGATTAGTTTTTCAGAGAACATCAACTCTGCACTGTGTATGAATTAGGTATTTTCCTCTGCCCACACACACCTGGCAGCTCCAGCCAAATGGCTGATCCAGTGACTGGACTTAGTAAACTCTAAGGAAATTCAAAATGGCATTCCATAAACTCTGCCCAAAATATTTTTTAAACTTACAATGGATGGATTTTTAATATGATATACTATCAATTTTCAAGTTACCCGATTCTTTTGAGGACTACAGGATCAAGTTCTCAAAAAGTTAAGAAAGATTTTTAACTGCTAAGCAGTATGTGTGCTTGCAGCAAATCTTAAACAAGTGGCTTTTTCTTCCATCTTTACAAATACATTTTGTTAATAGCACAGCCCTTGAATTGGCCCTGATTTGAGGTTAAACTGAACAGGACATGGAAAAATACCAGACACTGTTTGTTTGACATGAGAAAATGTCAAACAAACAGTGATGCTACTTTTGCTGACAAAAGTTACTTGGTGCTGTGGAAGATTGTTAGGCCTCATGAGGGGCTCCAGTGAAGTTAGGCAAGAAACCACAAACTCCACAATCAACTGCAGGGGAGTATGGGGCATCTCTGGGAGCACAATCCTGCAAAGTCAGTGGCAGCTAGGCATCAGAAATTCCATGGAAAGCTGAGACAGCCTACAGAACAGCAATCAGAAATATCAATTTTGGGTGCAGAAGTAAAATATTTGGGACCAGTAGGGAAAATGTAGTTGGGGTGGGCTGTTCTTTTGGGATGGGATTGGTGCAGAGAAAGGGAAGGCAAAGTGTGGTGGAAAGAGAGGCCAGGAAGGAGTAAAAGGGATCATGAAGCTCCAAATAATGTGACTGCTGTTGTCACATGCTTGTGCTGGACCAAGGGCATGAACCAACCCCCTTTTCTGACCACACCTTAGGAGCTGGGACTCCTTCCATGACTACATGGAAGCAGATGTGCCTTCCCTGGCCCACAAGGGTAAAGAACAAAAGACACTGGCAAACTCACGTTGTGCACATTCTAGACCTGACAGCATCAGCAGGTACCCACTTCTTCATAACACTTCTACAAAAATACTGAATTATGAAACACTCCAAAACACTCCTGTAGCTGGACTTTTTGCATCTCAGGATAAGCTATTTTAATTGAGCTCTCACAGAGATGAGATGAAAATGGGTAAAAATTAGAATGATTTCTGTTTTACCTGATAGTGGTTTCTGAACATTTTTCCAACTTTCATAGGCAGAAAATAATTTAGCTTCTCAGTCAGTAAAGACACTTGCAAGCTATGCTGAAAAACAAGCAAACAACTGTATGTAGGATTTGACATGAAAAATATCCTATAATGACACTCCAGCCATATTTTAAAATATGTGAACACTATTATAAAGTACTTTTCTGAGTAGATATGTGTATCAACTGCATTGAAGTGCTACTGCAAAAGAATTAGCACCAAAACAATATTAATATTGACACTGACACTGTCTTGGAAAACATTCTCTTTGTGCATCAAGTACTCAGGGCTGCCTTTTCTTATATTCCAAGTAGAACAAGTAATTTTATGTCAATCCTTATTTTTTATCAATGAAGATCTTCTCATTCTTTAAAAATGCTTAAAAATCACCTTTGACACATATTTTTTTATTGTTCTTTGTTCTCAAATGCCCACTGGAAAACATTAGAATCCATTTAAGAGGAGCTTAATACTCAATATAGAAAAGTAGAAACATGGAACAGCTGCAGCAGAAATCTCTCCATCTAGAGGTATTTGGCAGAGACTTCTGAGACAAGTTATCTTCTTTCACATTCAGCACTCTTCTTTGAGGGTGATTACTGTAAGACTCAAACCAAGCACTTCAGATATCTGAGGGCTGCTCAAGTCACTGTGAATTAAGAGATGTCTGCAGTAACAGGATTGGAACAGTGGAAAGGGAATAGGACTGACACTGGACGTCCCTCTTTGATCACACTGTGTCTGGGGGCTCACCTGGCATCCACAGAAAGTGAAGAGACCCTGGACATAAAAGAGTGTTGTCACTCCAAAGACAGAGAGAAATCAGCCACAAGAGACAAGAAGCACCTTTACTGAGAACTGGAAGTGCTCCTCAACTCACACAAGAATCCTTTCACAAGACTGCCTCACTTTATTGGATATACTTTCTTCTGCTTGTGTTCAGTTTGGGTACAAACAACTTAAGAATTAAATTATTTTTAACTACTGGATATTATTCCAGACTGCAACCAGTTTTTTACAAATAGAAACAATATGCTGACCAGGTGATTATAAATACAGCTTCTCATAATGAACAGTTCAGCTCTTACAACCAAAAAGTAACAAAGCTAAAAAAAATTATGAAAACATATATGGCTACAAATGAACTAGAAATTCAGTGACAATATGCATGAGTTCATGAAGAATGAATCCATCTAAAGGATTAGGGCAGCATTCTATTTGAAAAAGCAAATAATAATTCATTTATGAAAGCAGGATGAAATCTATGGCTATTTATCCACATTTATTTTAATCAGCAACAATTAAATCTTAAAGTTGTCTGTAAATAAAATAAAAATGGAAAAACAATCAGATATTGCAAATTTATCCCATGCTGTTGACAGAAATGTTTGTTTAAATTTTTTTTTATTATAAGGAAAATGAAATTTAAAACCCACAGCATTTGTAGCAGGCCTATCAAAACTTGTAATTAGTATTTTGATCAAATTCATAACCAGGTGACTCTTCCTAACTTCAGTGGAAGGTAAACTTGTAAACCCAAAGTTTAGAAGCATTTGTGTTTGAACAAGTCATTCAGCTACAAAGCTGATCATTGTAAACACCTCTGTGAAATCAGTGAAATGTCAGTTTGTTTTTCATTCAGGCAGGAAAAACACTGCAAGTGACACTGCAATACATCTTTGCTCCTCTATTGCTTAATTATAACTTACCAAATTTCATTACTACAAATGAAGACTAGAAATTACCTTTGCTAGTAAGATTGGTGGCCACTAAAACCATTAAGTGAATGACATATTTGTCACGTAATTACTGAGGTAACGTTAAAAAGTGCTTCCATTATGCATCAAGTATTATTGTCTTTAATTATAGTGAGCTATTCTTAAAGGAGAGAACAATCTGGAAAATTTATAGTTGTGGTATTTTTCCTCTTTTCACCTTTCCTCTTCCCAGTCCCTCCAGAAAGTCTAAAATTCAAGAGTACTTAAAATGCAGAGAGAATATTAAAAAAAAAAATCATCAGGAATTTGAAATACAAGTCCTCAATTTTTTGCATAGTTATCAAATAAATAGGACTTTTATGACATCTTTGCAGAATGCCATAGATTAGTAGCTTTCTCATTTTTCAGTCAGAGATCAAAATTATTTTTTTAGTGCCCTGAACCATGAACCATGTACGTCTGTCCAACTGGAAACACAGGCCTAACATATCAGTCAATGACAAATAATTAAGAATTTATAAAGTTAAGCAACAATGAAAGGTATTTATCTTTGAATAGATTCCTATCCGAATTTACCTTGTGATGTCTTGGTTTTTGCAGTGGCTTTGATCACTGGTTTCACCATGCTTCTTACATCAACAATAAAGTAGCAGTATCCAAAGGGCCCCTTATTCCTTCCATTCACCCAAGCCACTCAGGATTCTGCAAAAATATCTCCATCCTGTGACAGATTCTCATGTATATTTCAATAATATTTGGTGTTTATGTAGTCCCGGATTCCAACAATTGGTCCTTTGAAAGTGACAAGCAAAAAGAGTATTTCACAAAAAGCAAATGCAAACAGACCTTCAAGCTTTCTTAATCTAATTAGTACTAAGCACTGCTCTAAATCCAGGACAGACAGGGATGGACAGACTGACACAGACCTAAAACCCTTCATAGTCATGGTTAGTCCCTTATCTTAAAAGGCACTATTTACATAAGTATAAGAATACAAGATTCTGATCAATATCCCAGTGCTGGCAAAGCAATGTTTATTTGAGATTTTTTTATTCCAAAGTCATATCTGCGAAGCAAAATAAAGTGAATTTGCACATATTAGTAATTTGCATTGAAAAATGACACGGATACACTATTTTTGGCAGGGCACACAGGCTTAGACCCAAGCCCGTTCATACATATAACTCACCATCATGGGCCCAAAGCCAGAGCTGATTTATGGTGCCTGGGACACGCCAGGGAGAGCAGTTCATCACTGATGAAGGGTTTTAGTATCTCCCAGACAAATGAATTCCACATATTAAATATTTAAAGCTGAGTTTGTAACACCACCATATATTTTCTCAAAACACAAGTTACCATAATAAATGAGCAGAAAGACCATTAATAAGCTATTGCAAGCCTACTGGCGCTCCAGCGGGCGAAGCTTTTATGCACAACGCACAGAATTAAGGGGAAAAATAACTCAAACCCGAGCCTTTCGCTTTATAAAAACTGGACCGCAAAACGCTTTGACACAAGACCGCGACACCTGCGGCTCCCCCTTGGCTGCGCAGCTCCAGCGGCACGGCCGCGGCTCCCTCGCCCCTCCGCCGGAGCCGGGGCTGCGACCGCGACGGTGATCGGGGCCGGGGATCGGGGTCGGGGATCGGGGTCGGGGTCGCTCCGTCCCCGCCGGGTCTCACCTGGGTGAGGGCGGCGGGGCCGTTGAAGATGGCGGCACGGGCGGCGCGGCCCCTGAGGGCCGGTACCGGCTCGGGGACAGCGGCGGTAGCTCCGCTCCGGGGTGCGGGGTGCCGGTGGCCCGTGGGGGCTGCGGGCCCGCAGTCCCGGTCCCGCACCAACCACTCGCAAACGGCCGAGGCTGTCGCAGAGCCTGTGCTGGCCCCTCGCAGGTGCCCCCAAGCGTGTGGGAAATGACGCCGTGTCACCCAGTGCAAATGTCGTTGACATGTCAACTCGTGAAACATATTTTCCCTTTCCCCTTTAAGGCTGCAGTCTCAATTTTTATTTTTTTTTTCTCTTTTGTTTTGGTTTTTTTTTTTTTTTTTTTTTTTTTTTTTTTTTTTTTTGAGAGGGATGAAGGGTGAGCCACAGCAGCCACATCAAAGTCCTTGGTTTTCAAGGAATTACAGCGGCCTCGGAGGTCTGGCATTTTTCCCTGTGAGAGGGAAGCGAGAAGGACAGCCCCATTAGTTTAACATCACTGACAAGTACAAGCAAACACCTCCCGATGGCTTCAAAAACCTCTGGGAACAAGGTTATGGGGAACCAATTTGATCTGGGGTTTTATAATGAGATATTAGTCAAAGAAGATCTTCCCTTGAAGTGACTGCTTTTTTGATCACAGCATTTCTTCATGAAACTTTGTACCCTTTTCACAAAAAAGTACTGGAATAGCCTTTCCTTCCTCAAAGTGTGTCTTAATGTTTCTGTGAAGAGCAATTATTAAGAACCTTGTAACCCATCATGGTATAATGAAATACATGAACTGAAAGGCTGAGACCCGATGGGACCTGCTGTGCTCAGCTCACCATTGCTCTGCTCACCTCCCTCGCTTTTCATCCTGAAGGTACCATCCTGATTTTGCCAAGGAAGGGAATGAGTTAAATCAGTTTTAGGATGTATTTAGCTTTCTCATTTTACCTTAGGATTTTCAAAGAAATCCAATGCTGTTTTATCATACACTGGATTACACTGATTAGAGTTCTTAGGTATTGGAGATAAGGAAAACAATAATACTAAAGCAGAGCTACGGGTTATTCAATGAAAACAGTTAATGGAACAAGGACAGAAGAGAGATGATGATAGGAAAAGAAAGGTTAAAAAAGCATTGTGGAGTTCTTTAGCCAACAGAAACAAACTACATAGTTCATTACATACAGTTTAACCTAAAGTCATTTTGAAATTAATTGCACATAGCACTGTATCTAAAAACCCTGCACCCTTTCTGACAGCAGTTATGCTAAGGCCTGAGTAGTTTAGAAATTCTGATTAAAAACTGAGATTTGGGCTGAAGAACCTAAATTCGAAATGTTGTATGAAGCAGCCATCTGTGAGTGTAAGGTGTAAAGAGCTACCTGCCTGCTGGGGGCAAAACTGGGCTGCCCAAATACCCTTTGCCAGCTGCCACTGGAAACTGGTTTTAGGCATACTGTCAGGGAAATTTCTTTCCCCTGTTTTTTTTTCCAGATTTACAGAAAAAACCTCATATCTTGTGACCAAAAAATTGCAGGTAATGTAAGACTGGCAAGGAATCTTGTGTCATTAAATTTGGTCCATCCATAGCCTGAGCACATCATACTTCCATGGTCTGTTTTGGAATGATGGTAATGTGGGAAACATTGTAAAAATAGTGATGAAACAATCAAGGTGTTTGTTATGATTGATTCTTTGAGATTGCAGCTGTAGGTTGGCTGCAGTAGGTACCTGAGCTGCTGGATTATGCACTTTTTTTGGCTAAATATTTGAAGCCTCTGTGCAGTGTACAACTACTACTACACAGTGTTCAGCAAGTGCCTGGGTAATAATTTGGGAAAAACTGTGAGAACTCAAATACATTTATCTTCACCCCTTACATGTTAGAACACATTTCAGTGAAGAGATTTCTATTGTGTCTTGGACTAGGAAAATGGAACACATGAACATCCCTTCTTCTCATGAATAACCCAAGCATAAGGTGTGGTTAGGTCTCCTGTCTTAAATTAAAATACTGAGAAGTTGGAAGCATCATGCTGGGAAATGAATTGATTTAATTTAGGAGAGTATTCAATGTGCATTAGATATCTGATGTGTGATATTAAACCCAGCCATTTTTGAAGGACCCCCACTGACATAGGTTGGGTTTATATTCATAGGAATAGTTCTGTATTTTCCTTCATCCTTTCCTGGCTTAGCCTTATTACATATCATTGCTCACACTTGGGGCAGTCTCCCTTCCCTCTGTAAAGCTCCATTTCAGCTCTAATGACCACTTGCCAGTCTGTTCAGTACAGTACTCTTCTGAATTAGTTTGGTTTGTGCTTTTTTAAGACTGTCAGTTCATGTAGTCTGGAGATATCTTATCTTTCTAGTTCATACTGTATTTTGTAAAATGCAATGTTTTGTCTTGAGATCTCTACATATTATAAATGCTATTTAAGCTAAAAAAAGAAGACAGCCAGGCATCCTATGAAATTTTCTGTAGTTCTTTCATTCTATTCTTGATGTGCAGGGAAGTTGCTGCCTGCTTAGCCTTCACTTGGTGACAGCTGCCAAGGAGCCAAGGTGTGCTTGCCCCAGTGCCAGGCCACTCTGCATTTCCTCTGAACATTCCTGCTCAGCCAGTCACCTTCCTAGGAGTGAGTTTGCCAAGATTACATCATGCAGGGTAACTTAACTGCCTGGTCACCATTGTATCCACTATTATTTGTGGCTCTCTGAACAATTTCCAGCAGAATGCTTCCTCCTTCTTCACCCATGTACCCAAGCTCTGAATTTTTATTAATACCTTGGTATTTTGATAGAATTACTGTACAAATAAATAAAAAGTGAAATTCATTAATTAGCATGACTGTTTGATCTTCTAGAAAAAAATAAATTCTGTGAGAGATGCATATAATCTCTCCATCATCTTAAGGGTTTGCTTTTAGAAGGAAGGAGTAACATCTTTGGTTCAAAGAACAGCAGTTTGCAGAAGACTTGGGTAAATATTTTCTTGGGTAAATATGTTAAAATTGAGAATCAGTTTGCAACCTATTTTCCAAAGCCCCACAATAAGGTTCTTGAGGAACCCTTATTCCTCAAGAATAAGGATTCTTCTGTAAGAATCCTTATTTGAGGGTTGTGGATAGTTATGAGAAAACAGTTGGGCCAATTTTTGTGGTGTCTACTTCCAAGATTAGACTTCCACAAAGTTTCCTCTCACTCATGTGTAGTCCTCATGCTCAAACACAGAAGGAGACTCCAGAAGGGTCATGGTCAAAGGGACTGACAAGGGGGTAGACACAGCTGCAGCAGGGATAGAAAATTTGTAGAGACATTGCATCTCTCTGTTCTTTACACCACACTGGGCAGTGGTGAGTTGAGAGCAAAGACAGCTCTCCATCACCAGACTAATTCTGTTGACAAAGCATGGAAAAAATTATAGTCTTTCTGTAAAATAAATAGCATTGGAGTGTGGTGCCACTCCGGAAAGCATTGAGTCCTCAGACAGTAATACTTGAAACTGGCTGCTTATGTCTTGTCTGGCTTTATTGGAATCCACCCCTGTGACCAGTTGGCCACATTTCGGTCAAGAGCAGGCAATTAAAACCTTAAATCATGAAGATATATTTAATGAGGATGACTAACTAGTTAGCCACCATTCATGGATGTAGAAAGACAATTAGCACAGGGTCAAAAAGATTATTCATTTATTCCTCTTTTATGTTTTGTTTGGTTTATTTTGAGGCAGCTGGTATCTGTTTACAGATTAAAAAAATGTGGTATCAGCTGAAGAAAGGCAGTCAATTTCTGTAATGAAAGATCCATCAGCTTTATGCAGTGTATGTGCTAATCCCCTTCTTTCCTTCAGGATAGTTCATTAAAGCTATGTAATAACAAGAAAAGCATACAGGAAAAGTGACAACCTGCCATGGCTTGCCTTAGTATTGAAGTAACCTGTGCTTAAGTTTGACAAGTTATGTTGGAATAAAAAACATTTGCAGGTTCTCTTTGCACCTGCTACTGTTCTTTACAGGAGTTAGTCTTCACACAGCCCAAACTATGTCAATCCATTGCTTGTTTCATTTCAGCTTTGCAGTGTAGAAGGATATTTTGTGTAATGCCTTTTGTAGTTTGGTCATGCTTCTTTGATTCAGAGAATTTTTGAATAGGATTAAAGAAAAACAGCCTCTGGATGACTGGTGGGAACATTAATAGCATAGCCACTCTTCTCTGTCCAGTAAATCCATTAAATGATAAACTATTGATTTTTATAACACAATTAAGGTGCCAATGATTTCTTAAGAAATCATTGTACATTTTCTGTATTATGCACTCAGCACATTATCTATTGTGAATTGGAGGAGAGTGTTCTCAGTCTGGAATAAAACAACCTTCAAGCTGTTCTCAGAATGAAACCATCTCCACACCAGTCCAGTGCTGCACAGAGTTTTGGCTCTGAAATGGACCAATGGTCTTTATCCCATTGTAGTGTGTCTATACAAAAAAATGTAACCACTGTAATTTACTATTATTGGGACCTTCTTAAGGCAGATAGTTTATAGTACCTAAAAAGTTTAGTAACTTGCCCAGACAAGAATAAAAATTGGAATTTCAGGAGCAGCATCACGATCCAGTGCTAAAATGGATGGCTGTCTGGACTCACAGAGGAATTTCTTCATCTCTCCATCACATAGTTTGTACAAAGAATGAGAATGCCATGGAGTATTTCCTTTGAAGCAGCATAAAATATTAGAAAGAAGGATATTGGTTGCAATGGGTCAAAATGGAATCTTCTGTTTTGACATTTCCTGTGTTCCTTTGTGCTGAAATGGGATAAACACAGCCTTTATTTGTTCTGATAACTGTGGGGCTTATTTTCCTTTCTTTCCACCTTTGATTTTATTTTTACTGACAAGAAAAAAAAAGAAGTCAATATATAGTTTGATGTTGCTCATCCAACCTGTCAGATTTTTGTTTAGTGTTTTGATACTTCTTTTTCATTCAATTATTGTTCACATTGTTAGGGTTTAAGGTTTCTCATAGTAGGGACTCCATATATGTTATCTTTTAAATTAATTTTTTAAAATTAATGTTTTTTTCAGAAATACAAGCATTTTCAAATAAAATTCTTTGCAGATTTGGAATATAAATAAACATACAAATACAAATTTTGAGAAATAAACAGCATCTGCAGTTTTCAATGAATTTCTTTGGACTGAGTCACTGGATTCCATGCAGCATTCTTAATTTTGGCTCTTACAAAATTGTTCTCTGAAAAATAGTCTTCACAAAGACAGATGTCTTGCAGATTTGTGTCCTGAGTTCCTCCTGTCTAACAATCTCAACTTCCTCTGTCTCTCATAACTCCCTTAAGACAACAATCCCACTCGTTTTTCCTTTTTCTTCTATAATATTTCCCCATTTCTATATCCCTGGCCATTCATCTTGTATCTTGACCAGTTTCTGCTTTCCTAAAACTCTTCCTGCAGTGCAGAGTTCCCAGATGTCCAGGCTCCTTTGTGTGTTTTTTTCTGCACAGCAGCCAGAACAGAACGTCTGTGCTGTGGTGTGTCCAGGAGGAGCTGCGCTGGGGGGACAGCCAGGGAGTGCCTGTCAGCCTGGCTGCTGCCAGGGCAAATGAGTGGTGACTTCATTTCTCCCCACCTCTCACTAATGGCAGCATCAATAACATCTGTTCTGCATCCTGCTGTGGATTCTCATCAGCCTTTCAGGAGCTTGATGTCTTAGGATATTCCATATAAAGTAAGACTAAAAAATGTCACCAATTTCAAGAGGAAGATTTGGAGTACTTGACCTAATGCCTTACATTTCGATGTTATACAGCGTATTCTGGAAGCTGACTGTCTTTGGTCTTTTGTTCATATCTTTGATCTGAAATGTAAATCAATATTTACTGTGTTTTGACTGAGTAGCTGGTTGTCAAAACCTCCAAGGCTGGTGGAGGTTAAAGCTGTGTTCCTCTTTCAGATACAGCCAGCTTTTATTTTCTGTTGTAAGCAGATGGAAAAGGAGGAGAGCCATGTCTCAGATAATTTTGTGGTAGGTTCATTTTAAACAACTTAAAACAAATGTTTCTGTATATTTCTTAGAGGGAGCTGACAAATTCTTCTGTCATGAGGGGAGCATGAACAATTTTAAACCTACCAAAATGAATATGATATTCCTTTTATGCATTTATATTCTTGCTTGGTACTACTACAAACACTTGGTAGTAGGCAATGTGACATAAATGCATTACTCCCTTCCAAAGCATGAATTCTATATGACTTTAACTGATTCCTCTTAAAGTATAAAATGTGAATTATGTGACTTACATTTTTAATTAATGAACCAAGTTCTGGGGGTTGCCAGTGGAGCAGCAGCCACTCTCACAGAGGATAGTTTGTGGAGTGGTATATTTATTTACTTCTTACCAGGATGTATTGCTAAAAGCAATACATGTATGTGAAAGCACACAGTGACCTGGTGATCTGAGCTTCCACAGGATTCTGCTAATATAGTTTGAATGCTTTCATCATTAGATCTTATGAATAAAGCCAAATGCAAAGTAAGTGCAAAGGACTAATAGGCTTTAGGGAATTGCAAAATAGAGAAAGTTTTTCAGTCTCTTCAATTTCTGTCATGTTACCCTTAGCTTCTGAAGAAGTTTGGGATGCAAATCAAACTGGCATAATTCAGGAGTCCTGCACACCAATGCCATCAAGATGATGTGAAACTGTGTTTATTGGCTCAGTTTTTCATGAATGCCGTGAATCTGGGAGAAGAGATCACATTTTTGTCTTGTCCCTTCCCTGACTGAACTTTCTGTTCTTTTTGGAGCTTACTGCTATAGGTGGAGCTTTGTACCACAGGCTGCTGTAGACTATACTGCACCTTGGTACAACATGACTCTAAAAACAGGGAAGGCTGGGGAGTTTCTGTGCCCTGGGATGCCTGCTGAGATAAATAGGGATACTCAGGTCCCAGCCATGATGGAATTTGGTTCAGCTTGCCAAAAATTGGCACTGGTGTCACTTTAGCCACTAACAGAGGTTTGGGTTATGAGAAATGAAGGTGAACTGTGCTGAATAAAATATACAGCACCTGGCACTTTTGCAAACAATCTTTCAGCAACTTGTCCTTTTGGCCACTGCTCAGCACTGATTTGATGGAATACATTGAGGATAAATCTATAGGGACCTCGTTGATAAGGTAATTCATTTTCTATATAGGAAAATGCAATTGGACTTCTCTAGCTGGACTGCAGTTGTGTATGTGATCTGGCATTTCCTAAGGAGATTAGGGATAATACTCATCAGAAAGAAAGTTGCAAAGCAAGTAAAGAATCATGTGAGGGTCTGAGAGCTACAGGAGACACTAGAAAATTTTAATTGGAGGACTAGATTGCTATACAATTTAAAGAAATGATCTGACTAATTTTTTGCTATTTTTGTTCACATAATTTTCCCAAAAAGGAGATGTGTATGTGTGAAATATACAGATGAAGGAACTCTCGACAGGAGTAGTCTGCCAGCTAGGAAGAAGTGGATGAACTAAAGGCCTGGAGTAGTGAAAACCAGATGAAATTCACTGCTGTGTGGTGCAAGGTCATGCATTTGGAGACGAGTAAGTTGCAAGCTTGTGTATGGGAAATGACTGAGGAAGCAAAAGTGCTGAAGCTAAAGAGCAGTGTTGGCAAAAGGACAAATGAGCATAAAGCAATCATAAATACAATTAAATTTGGAAACTAGAAGGACATTTTTAGTTGTTGATGAAGTAAAATTCTGGAATGGTTTTCCCATGGGAATTGTAGGGGCAAAGAAAAATTAAATTAACAGAGGGGAGATTTAGATAATATGTTAGGAAGAAGTTATTTACTAAGAAGGTGGTGAGAAACTGGATCAGGTTACCCAGAGAAATTGTGGATACCTCGTCCCTGGAAGTGTTCAAGACCAAGTGGGATGGAGGCCTGAGCAACCTGGCCTGGTGGAAAGGTGTCCCCTCATGGCAGAGGAGTTGGAAGAAGGAGATTTTTAGGGTCCTTTCCAACCCAAACCATTCAATGATTCTGTGATACCAAGTTCTGCTTACTCCTCAAACCTTACACAGAGCTTCTTCTGCTAATTCTTTCTTTAATATAGGCAAAACAAACTAAAGTACTTTTTTCACAAAGGCACCCTGAGACATGCAGTGACAAGTTTGTGGGACATCTGTTTGGACTGAGGAGGAGTTGGATATTTGAGAGTAATTGATTAATGGATTCACTGTGCTTCTTGTAGTTGTGCCACCACTGCAAAATGAGAATGAAGGGCAAAAAATGCTTTGCATCTGTCAAGGCCAGCATGCCAATGTGTGGAGATCACAGCAGGGAGAACAGGACTAGCCAGTAAAAAATGTTTCTTTGCTCTTGTATCTTTTTAAAAGATTCTTTTCATGTTTTAGTCCTGTGCAAAGAGCCAGACCCTCATTTGTGGCTCCATATGAAGGTGACCTAATGTCCATCTTTGTGCCACAAGTACCCTGAAGCTTCTACCAGCTTCTGCTGCACTTCCAGTGAAAGCTCTCTTCCCTTCATTTCTTTGCCAGTGTCTGTGGAGGCTGTGCTGACAGCTTGGGGCTGAAGCACATTTGGGATGCTTTGGAAATGTTCAGTTTCTTGCCAGTGAGTGGCTAATGGGCTTTGGGGCTGCTTGAAGCCATTAGAACAATGGATGGCAGCTGGCAAGCAAAGCAGGATCAGGCTCAGTGGGGAGAGGGATCTTGTTGTATAGCCCGGGGTGACTGAGAGGAGAATGAGGCCTCTGTTCCCTGTGGCCTCTCTGCAAGATCCTGCAAATCCTGTCAGCATTTTCCCATAAGGATGAGTTGGAATGCTTTGGGGGAATACTCTGAGGTTCAGGCAACAAAGTCAACTGTCTTTCTGGCCATATTTTGGTTGTGTGGGGGGCATTGGCTCTGACTTGAAATGTGAAAGAGGTCCCTGTAAAGAGCTACAGAAATGAGGCATTATGCACTGGGTTTCCTGCTGTGATCCCTTTACTCTGGCACTGCAGCCATGGCAGATGCATGGCATTTTGTTCCCTCGTTTTCACTCAGTGGCTGTGATATCCACTACATAAGACACTGAGTATCTATTATGCACACTCTCAAATCCAGTCAGTTCTTTCTCTCAGGAAATATATTCTACAGATTCTGGCTTCTTTGGGATATTGTTTTGTTTCTTGGTTCAGGATATCTACCTTTTCGTTGTTTAAATTACTGACAAGCTAATCCACAACTTTACAGGTTTCTTTTATTCACTTTTGTGGTACATGTTATATGTTCCATAGTGTCCCCTGCAATCTGCTCATGATGACTTTATCAGAGATCTGTGACCTTCTCGGGAGGATCCTTCGCAGTCTGGTCCACAACATGAAGGACTTAAAGTAAATGGGAGTTTGTGAAGGTCTGCCTACGTTCTGTGTCACTAGCTCCTGATTTGCTCACTGTGCTTCCCAAATCCTGCTCTCAGCAACACTTACAAGCGACATAATTGTTTCAATATATGCCCCTACTATTCTCCTACAGCTCATGCCCCAATTATATTCCTTGTGTATTGGTGTTTGTCTTCTAGAGTCTAAAACAACTAATTCTCTTCCTACTTTTACGTAATAATTTTAAACAAACACACAAACAGAAAAACTTATCTTCTTTTCTAAGTTTAATTTCCATTTTTGCATTTTAACTTGCAAAGGTAACAGGCAGTGAAAATTTGGTACTTAAACCCCCCCACATAGTCCACTTTTAGAGGATTGTTGCCAACACTTGTTTTGCAGATGTATGCTGATGATTTGCAGAAGCCTCTGTTTTCATGGCTGCTACATCTGACTGGCTATCAGTATACATGAATTACACATTTTGTGTAGTAGCAATGTATTAATTTCACACTAGAATCTGTAAAGATATTATATTTACAGATAAAACCTAATTTCTCACACTTCCAGAAATGAACATTAATTCTTTTCACTTCAGAAAGAATGTGAAAGGACTTGTTGCATTTCATAAGAAGAAAAATAAATCTGGCTCCTATATTGAAGATCTAGTCCATTAACATACCAGTATAGTTTTACAATTTTTTTCATGATTCTATATTAATATGGAACTCTGCAATGTGAATTTTTTCTCTATGGAAATATGGGATGTATTTACTTAAGCAAATCCGGTCCCAGAGCTCCCCGCTGCATCACATCATCCCTTTAGATTGGGCTCTTCCAGGTGATAATACTTGCATAACTGTAAAATATTCTGGTATTTTATAATTTGTCTCAAGTTGAGGATGAACTGTAATTCATCTTGTTTGATGAGAAGCTTTATGAGAAGGATGCATTTGCATAAATATACCATTGCCATTTTACTACATCCCACTAGGTTTTTCCTTTTCTTAAACAATGAGCTGAAGTGACAAAAGTGGTATATATATTGAATTGCATTCCATGATAGCACATGACACATTTCTGACACTTGAATCCTTTCTTATAAGCCACTCATCAGATAATGTGAGTGTATGACTGAGTGCTGGTCAAATGGATTTCCCAGTGCTCTGCATCTTTAAAGCTTGGAGATTTTGATTTCTGGTTTCAGGCAGCTCTTCTCTCCTGTGTAATAAGTAGCACTCATTGCCCTGTTTAGCTGGTATGGCTAATCAACTATTAACAAGAGTGATTTTAAGTTATTTTGGTAGAGTACAAGCTTTGAGTTTGATTTATATTAATTTTTTGGGCATACAATTCCCAGTGTGTGCTCTCTGAACAGCTCCCTGAAGTCTCTGAATCTTCACTTTATATTGCAAATCTAAAAATATTAATTTAAGTGCAAATTGAAAGCATCTAAATGTCCAGAATGGACCTGCTGGTTTGCTGTTTATCACTTTCTAACTTGAACAATCTGTTTAGGGATCAGAACAGCAGTGATATCTTTGATTTAAATGATCAGTGACCCTCAGTGGATATCCACTAAAGGATTCCTGGAGTGGGCAAGTTGCAATAATCTAGACAAAAGATAGATTTTTTTTCTGGTAAACTGGTAACTATGGTAATGGGGCTTGGTTTGTCAAAGAAAATACTTTGTTCTCGTGGCCAAATTTATTTGTAAAAATATCTTCCTTGCAAACCGATAAATTAATCTCTGTCCTGGCTGGTTGTGATACTCCATGGCAGAAAACATCCATCTTATCTTTTCTACAGCCAGCAGTGTGTGCTTCATTGAATGGTAGACTAAGCCCATTAGACCTTTATACTTTTTCTTTGGCTAATTTACCCAGCAAATTTCATTATCAAATATACATTGCAGTAGCACCTCCTGGAAACTATTACCTCCTTGTCGCTTGTTGACACATTTATAAGTGCATAAAGACCTTTCAGTAAGTCAGAATCTTTTCAGGGAAATGGAATTTATTTAATGTGATGGTTATACGAGCATGGAGATAGATAGCTCCATGTATTAATCAGTTCATTGCTGCTGTTGCTTCAAAAATAATTAATCTGTCAGATGAATGTTTTCTACTCATGAAATCAAATGCTCTTTCTTTTTTTTCCTGAGGTGTCTGTCTCTAGTATAAACACAGATATCATTTTCTACAACACTTGACAAGGCAACCTTCATTCTGTTCATGGAACCTCTGGTATATCCCTTGTTAGATATTTGCACTTGCTTTTTGGTTTAACGAAATCACAGTCCTTAAACTTCATTTCTCTCAGCAAAAGCTTTAAGATTAAGGTCTATTCTACACACATCTCTTACAAAGATGTCACACTTTGTGCAGAAAGCTGTTTCAAATGCAGAAACAATTTCTTGGCCCTGCTGATTTTAGTGTAATAGTGTGTGTCTTTCCACACCAGAAAAGATGGCTCTATGGATTTCCAGAAGCTCCGGTGGTGATTCTATAGTTAGGGTCTGCACTTGGTTTAAATGAAGACTTCAGCATTTATCTTATACAGAAAATGCAGTGAAAATTTATCTGGATACTCATTAAAATAAATCCATCATTATTTTGGGAATTAACATGAAAGGAAAATGGATTTTTAATACTATTTAGTGTCTAGTTTCAGACTTTTTTTTTTTTTGCCAGGCAGAGTACTCTGAACTTCTCAAGCTCATAAAGTTAATGATTTTATACTTCTTGAATTTTCGCTTAGAACAAATGATGATTTTCCACTTTTTGGAAAATGATTTGCACTTATTCTTGTTGAAATGTAAAGATGTTGAGGATATCATTTGGTAATATCCTCTTCTATATAGAAGGTCCAGCTTTCCTCATTGCTGGTGATCTACTGCTCTTGTTGCTGTTAAAGTAGAAGGTGGCTCTTAGCTGATGTTTTGGAGAAGGAAGGGTTTACATGAAGAGTGGTGATTGGAGAAGAGGTGAAGAAGGAATGGTTGTCCTTTAAATATAAGGGAAAAAAATCCAGATAAAAACAGTTTGTCTTTTGTAGACATGAGGTTTGGAGACCCTGCAAAAGTTGAGTGAAGCTTCTCCAGAGAAGAAGGATACAGCTGAAAAAGAACTCAATAATCTGTTAATTGAGTGGGCATTAAATACAGGACAAAGCAGGTCTTTCTTCTCATAATTTCATGTTTCTAATGACAGAGATGTTCTGCTGGAGGTCTCTCACAGTAAGAAAAATATACACTAATTCTCATCAGAAAAAGTAGTGCCTGAGTGAAGACATGCAGGTACAGAAGTAGGTTAAGGAAATTAAACTTATGTCTGCTGTTAAGGATTTTCATTTTCACTGGAGGGATTTAACATTGGGATATTGTGAAAATCATTCTCTATGTATGTGTTTAACTTGTGTAGATAAAAAATCACTTATATGAGATGAAACAAAAAGAACCTACATTTTTAAAGTGAACAACTTTTCTCTGATCATGTACTTTAAAAACACCTATGACCTACAGCATATTTAATATTCAATACTGTCCTAATACTCACTGGCATTAATAATTCTATCACTACTCTGTGTAAAATAATGTTAGGGTTCTCATTTCATTTATATTAATAACACTAATTGTACTAGTATAAATGTATATATTAAAATGATTCATGAGCCTGTGTTGAGATGAGTAGGTTTTTGTTGGATTAAGTTAAAAAGGGCCATAGAATTAATTTCATTGGAGTAAGGTCATGGCACTGTCGTTATAAAACTGCTTAAGAAAACTAATTGCTGGGTGATACCTGGGTAAAGTTATGAACAGTTTTGAGGAAAATACTGTCCTGGAAATCTCACTGAGGGTCCACAGTATTTACAAAACATAAGCCCTATGAAAGGACAATGCCTCTGATGGTGGGCAAAGCTTTGTTCACATTTTAGACTGCTAAATGACACATGCATGAACGAGTCCCCCCAGCCCGGGAATGCTGTGGCACACAGTGCCCATGCAGCTCTTTGTGGGTGTCTCTTCCTTCCCCGCACAAACCTCTGTCCCTCTGGGGAGTCTTGCCTCAACACATCTTGACTTTGACTCATCACAGCTGTTTCATGCAGCTAAAAATCTGGTTCCAGATATCCTTTATTCAGCTGCCTTGGCTTACTAGCCAATAGTTCTTGAGTCTTTGAGAAGATTTTATAGCTTTTGAGGGGAAGAGGAGGGAGCCTGACACAGCTGGCAGCTTTGCTGGCTGTGTGTCACAGGAGGGGCAGTCGCCTGTGTCTGTGCCAGGCCTCCCTGGCATCAGCTCTTTGGTCACCACATTCTCATGGCTCTTTGTGGCCACTTGGTCAAACAGAACTTTGAGCAATTACTAAAATGAAGAATGCAAATGTTCTCTATAATTCAGGATCCAGTCTTGCTTCCACAACTATCAGTGGGAAATTTCCTACTGAAATGAATATAGCTGATTGTATGTGAAACATTTTCTGTACTCTGGAAATGCTGAGCTTTAATTAGAATTTTTTTTTTCTAAATCCTGGCCACTTTTTTTCTATTGATTTCTAAGTTAAATAGATAGAAAATAGATATTTTTATCCTATATGGTACAAAGAGTGTGAGGGTGTGGAGAAATATTCAAAACCACACTTTCCACCAATTTCATTTATCATTACTAGGGCTTTGTAATGGGATGTAATTTTACATTTTTATTCAAAGTGTTTTTAATCTATATTTTTGAAATCTCAAAGTGAATACATAAATTAATCAGCTCCTGTAATCCACTCATGTGTGACTGCAATGTTCACTGAAGGTCTCTGGAAAAATTGAATCACTTTATTCAACATGCAATCCTACATTAGATATTAGTAATTCCAGAATGTTTTACTCCCTTTAATTGTACTCTTAACAGGGCATGTTTGTCATTCTCACTCTTTTTGTGGTGTCACCAAAGCCTGCACATCTACAGTCCTATATTTGAGAATAATAGATGTCATTAAATGTGTAAAGGATTGTTTCTCTCAGTCATTATTTTTGCAGATTGGGTTGCATGTAATGGTTTGCAGAAGAACTTCATGATTCTTCTCCTATAATTGTGCTCTTTGAGCAACCCAACATAGAATTTCTCTTTCTTGCAAGTGATCCTTTGCAGATTGCTTTACCAGCAATCCTCCTGCCTGCTCCATTGCCTCAACTCATCCTCGAGTTGTTCCAAGCCTCTCTCTCTCTGCAAGATGGAAAGCTGAGGTGAGTACAAGTGGGTCTGGCAGGAAGTCATGTCACATCTTGCTGGGGCAGGGCAAATCTCAAAAGAAAAAATTTGCATTTGGATGTTGGCTAATTGACATATGCTACAGCTGCAGAGCAGTGGGGTCTACCTGGCTGTCAGGGAGAAGAGCAGAGCAGCTGACACCTCTAGAGCTTTATCCAAGCTGTCCACATATGCTGACAGGCAGCAGTGACATATGCTTTTTTGCTGTCAAAATTCAGGCTTTCCTCTACAATTATAATGCTAAAAAATATCTATTATACACTCAGGTTCTGGATGTCAATTCTATGATTCAGTGTGGCGAATTTGAGATGAAGATCAATAAGAGTTTGACTTTTGTTTATTGTCATTTCTATAGGAGAAAATGATTTATTTAAATGTCAGAAACTCAAATTTACGCATGTCTTTAGAAATGAAAAATGGAACCAAACTACATGTCCTCTTTGCTCCACTAGAAATTGATGAAATAAAATTGCAAAATAGCCCTCATCACCAGCACAGAAATTATTAATAACTGGTTAGGCCAAGAGTAGAGATGTGATTGGATGGCAGGGAGCTCAAATTTTATTCTCAGACTTGAGAGTTAACATTAAATTCATCAGGGTTGCATATTTTTACTGAAATTTGGGAGTTCTGACACTGCTAATGTTTTGAATAGTTTTTTACTCATTACCACTGTAATTTTAATATACTTTCATTAATTGAATTGCTAAATGCAATGGTACTAATTCCTCATGACACCTGTTCTGCAGAAACTGAAATTAAAGTTAACATCAGAAAAGTGTGAGTAGGTTCAATTCTTATTAAAGTACCAGCCATAGAAAATAGGGATGCATGGGGCTGAAATAAGGGGGTGTAGGGCTGGAACTGAAGGACAGTAACACAAGATGGCATTCTTAGCTGTTGTGGGGAGGCAAATGGTTCTGGCTCAAGACTTTCAAAAAGGGCATAAAGATATTCCTGCCACCCAGACCTCAGTGCCTGTTCCACCAGGCAACTGCTCTCAGACAGCTAAGAAAATCTTCCTGCACTGAAACTTTTCCTGTCTTTCTCTAGTTACAAGATCCGTGGTTACAATGCAGAGATAAAAAATCTTGCTGCATTTTCTCCTATTTATTAACTGGGGTGGCCTTCTAGAGAACTTTACATGCTTTGTGGTAGCTGTAATCAGGAGGCCTCCTTTGATGTCCCTCACAGGGACAGTCAACAGTCTTCTTGCAGTCCAGCACATGTCCTGTGTGGTCTACCAAACCTTCTGGAGAGGATTTCTAGAGAAGACAGAGCAGTAGTTGGCTATTCACAGTTTTTGACATTAGACTTTCCCATGTTGTTTTTCCACACTAACCTGGATGGCTGCTTAGCTGCTTTGGTACAGCGTCCAGGATTGTACTGTGTGCTGTTGAGGAATACATCCCATGCAGGTAGCTCAGTGTGCAGCTGCAGGTTGAGCCCTGGGTGACAGGAGCCCCAGGCAAGAGGCTGGGAACTCTGGACACTCAGAGACACGACAGGAGCTGATGACCCCAGACTTTTGTGTGCTTAGACTGTAAGAATATAAAATCTATGTCTTCCTTTGTTCAGGATCCCTCCTTGGAGGCCCCCAACTTGAGCTCAAGGTGTTATTTTGTTGATGCATCATGATTAAATTATTTTAAAATTGAGATATCTGAGGCTCTGCTATGGGAAACCTTGGGTTGAGCAGAAAGGGAAACTTTCTGCTCAACTCTGTCTGGCTGTGTGACTGCAGGGTTTGTAGCTCTCTAGGGGCCTCACTCCCAGCCCAGGTGGTGTGGATGTGGCTGCCAGAGTGGCTTCAGGACTGACAGAGAAGTTTCCTTCACAGTGGTTGAGCACCTGTCAGTCAGAAGCATATATTGATTCAAACCCTTCCAGTGCTCAGTGATCTACCTGCTGGTCTCTCATAGACAAAGTTGTAGATGCATGCAAGAAAACTTAAACTTAGTTACTAAGACATGGCTCTGATGATTTTTAATTTCATGCCTGATACACAGAGCAAAAACCAAACTGTTTTGGCTGAAAATCACTTCTTATATGTCTGCTCTCTGTGCAAGGTCAGAGTGTTGTTCCACCTCATGAGTGCATTTACATCTCTCAGATTGAGAATGTCAGAATTGGGAATATGTAGGAAATGTTGGTTGACATTGGGTCAGATGGTGATACAATTCCAGTCCTTTGGTTTGCCTCACATATCCACCTATATAACATAAAACAATGGTAGCCAGAAAAAAAGGACTTGAAATAGCTCAAATGGAGAGAGGATAAAGGAATGTGTACAAGATACATAATGTAAGAAATAATTCTTTTGTGGTGAAATGTGAGTGCTGTGTTGATTACAACTAGCACCTACACAGATGCATACTGGACATAGCTATGTTTGCATATGTGTGAGTCTATACACAGTAATAGAAGGAGAAAAATAATGTAGAGCTTGCAAGTAAGTAAATTGATGGGTGCATGGATTTCAGCTTTTAGATTTTAGGAAAGTACATAGAACACCTGCTAACAGAGAACTGGGAAAATCTAGGTGGAGAGATACTAGAGGATATAGGTAAGATTCTGCTGCTTTAATACAAATCTCCATCTGGCCAGTATTACTGTGTGCCTGACTACTTAATGCTACTTATAAAAATTGTGATTTCAGTTATCTTCTGGCCAGTTCTCTGTTCTCTTCCCTCTTTGGAATTTGGCAGAAGGTCCATATACATGAAATAGTAATTTGTATCCCTGAAGACTGTGCATTTCAGTTAAAACTGCATGTATTGCAAAGCCAGCCTTGGCAATATCATGTTCCTTGGCCAAGCCCTTTGCCTTTGGTGGGTTAACCCTACACCAGGGTCACACAGCTGATTTTCTCAGCCAGCTGAGTTTCATTCATTGGTGCTACAGGGAATGGTGCTACCAGGACCCTTCCCTGGTCCTGGCACTTCTCTGCTTTGGGCAGCTGGTGTTGATGCAGTGATATTTGGATATTTGAGTAGCCACAAATATTGGAGAGGAGTTAAAAGCAGCAGCAGTGCTCAACTCTGAAACCTCCTTTTGCTGTCCTTAAGACGTAACTATGGTAACTTTTTGCTACAGTGCCTTCGTCTGGGTGATAAAGATAGACAAATTTTGGGCACCAAAATTTCATTCCATTTTAGAGATGATTTGCAGAGTTCAATGTGAACCACTGAGTCATTAAAAAATCATTGAGAGGGTGTTGTAGTTTTGCATCAGCAGCAGGCTCTCAGGCTGTAACATCCAAGCTTGTCGCTCTAGCTTCTAGAGCCGTTACTGATTGATCCCTGTATCATTACTCCCTGGAGTTTCTGATTCACTCTTTAGTTACAGAGGAGATTTTATTAAAGGCTGTTTTTCTTGCTGAGGAGTTTTTATTAAAGGTTGTTTTTCTTGCTCCCTCTAAAGGAAAGTCCTTCCAAAGACAGGATTGTTGGCACATATGAATTGTGTAATGCCGAGCTGATAGATGAGCTGTCATCAGGGTACAAACCTGTGACTGTTAGAACAAAGGTTGGCAAATTCAAATGGGAAATAAAGTCATTTTTTTTTTAAACCAAGGGAAATTAATAATTGAAACAACTCACCTATGGATCCAGTCAGGAACACATGTCTTCCTAAAAGCTGTGCCCCAGTTCAACAAGATGTTATTGAGCACCATGCAGTAATCCACTGGTGAAATTCTCTGGGCTACATTTGGCAGAGGTCAAGAGCAGGGGATTCAGTGGTATCTGTTGAATCAATAAAGCAAAACCAAACTGCCTCTGAAGGAGCAGCAAACAGCTTTTCTCTGTAGATCAGGTGTTAAAGCAGAGAAATGTAGCATTTGACAAGTGTGCTGTATATAGTAATTAAATTGCTTCTATGCTTATTTTCAACTTTCTACTCCCTCTTCTCAACTGCATTTTTTATCCTATATTTTCTCCCTTCATTTTCTCTCCTCTTTTATTGCTTTCTATTCCAGAGCCTTCAAATTGGAGCTGAACTTTTGAACCATACATGGAGTTTGTTTATCTTTAATCACCAACACACACTGTAGTGCTCCATCACATGACAATTTTAGAGCAGACTTCCCAAAATTACAGTATAAGGATGGAATGGACAACCTTTAGGATAGAAACTGTTTAAAATATCATAGAAAAAGAAATTATGGCAACAAATCGTAATGATTCAACTCGTTTACTGGTGGCAGCCAAGGGCGTGTGCTAGCAATTGCAGCATTTGTATCAAAGGGAGGTGGGCTGAGTTTGAACTGCTGGCAGCAGTTCAGATGGATTTCACTTTGTGAGTGAGGACCTCTCTTCCTGCAGGGAATGGGGGCTGTTACCTTCTGCTGGAGCCTTGGCTTCTACTGACCAGAACACAGTTCAGCCTGCAGGTGCTCAAGCAGTAGGATCTCATTTACATGTTGCTATTTTCTGGTGTGAACGTAGCAACGATCTTGGGGGATCTCTGCAGGGCATTGTGCTGTGAGCTTTATGCATTGCCAGGGTGTGTTTTCTTCTGCTTGTTTGTATCCATTCTTCTGTTGTCTCACATGACAAACCAGTCTGTAAGCTGCTCACAGCAGGTACTGTCTTTCTGTTCTGTCTTTTTAATATACAGAAATTGTAATGCCTGACTGTGAGTCCTAAGTGTTATGATGGTAATTGTAATAACACTTCAGTTACTTTGGCAATGATTAACTGAGCCAGGCTATTGATACCAAGTTAACCACATTTGCATCCTGAATCTTTCAAACAGCAAGTTGCAGCATAATGGCCTGAAATTTCCCTATCTGAAAATAATTTGCCAGTATTAAATGTATTTTTTAATTAAAAGTGATAATTTCTTTCAGTCATTTGAAAGACTTCCAATTGCCCAGTTATTAGCCTTGCTGCTCTATTTTTATGTATATAATAATTATTTATGAGATATTATTTGTAATAGTCTTATTTACTTTTTATGGCAGTCATAGCACCATAGATCCCATCTTATTATACAGCCCTTATTCCACTGGTATGGGAATGTGCATAGTTCTCAGGTGGGAACAGCCATTGCTGTCATCTTATCTGAGGCAATTACAAGTGAGTTCTGTCCTTGAGTCTGTCTCCAAATCCCTCCCATACTGTCCCCCTTACTACACCTGGCTTCCCACATCAACACACCAGTGACACATTCCTTGGTCATTCCAAGAGGAGTTACCAGCTTCTTTGTTGGCAGCATTCACATTCTTGTAGGATACACCTCTGGTCATCTGGCCCATTGCTAAGCACTATTTTGCCTGCCTACATTGAAGTCTCCAATATTAAACATTGTTTCAGGGATTAATTATTTTTCCATGATACCTAAGAGTACCTGGACATATTAGAAGTCTCTTTCTGATCCTAATGTCCTGGTAGCATCATCTCTCCCACCTGCACACTCCCAAAACTCAGTGGGGAAATGTCAGCATTTACCTGCAGCTCCACAAGAGCTGCTGCAGAGTTGGTGCTGGTCACAATTCAGCAAAATTGTGTAGGTCCCCAGTTCTGACATTAGCCTGGAGAGTCATTAGCCTTGAGATGCAGTTGGGTGTAAATGCTTTCTAAATGAAGCGTTCTTGGTATGGATGAGCAGGAGTCTCATAATCTGGCTGATGGCCAGGACCCAGAGACTAGGGAGCCAGAAGAGTTTGCCTCCAACATCTGTTTCCAGTGTGTCTGCCTAACTCTCAATTTATCAACCCTTCACATTGTCAAGTTAAAAAAATGCATAAAATAATTGGATTATATATTAAGACTCTTGAGAGAGTTGCTTATTGACCTTCTTCTACTCCAGTGAATTTAGCTGTGAAAAATTGGGTAAAAAGCAGGGCCTTGCTGAAAGCACGATATTACATCTGAGCAGGGCATTCTCGGATAAGCAGAAATTACTGTGTAACTAACAAAATGTGAAGAAATAAGATCCAAATTTAAGTGTGGAAATTGTGGACTGTAGAAGTGATTGCTTTTATAAATACTTTTAAATGCATATTTGCACTCTGGGTTTCACTATAAATTGTAATGAAGTGCCTTTAAGTTCAGATGTGAATAAGGCTAAATGTTATTTGGGAAAAAAAAAACCAAACCCAAAACTTTTGAATAAACAATCTTCCAAGTGAAAATAACTATGTTTTACCTCCCTAAACATAACAGGTTTGGTTCTGAATATCACAGAATATCACAGCTGATTCTTGTGCTAAACATTTGCTTTAACCTTTTGGACCTTCCTTGTCATTCATGCTTGATATAAACTAAAGCCGTACAAAAAATAGTGGATTTTAAAAATCTCATACATTCTGTCTGTAATTATCCTGGTGGCATGGAGTGACCTGCTGATTCAATTGTTATTGAGATGAATATGAGCTGTTAGTAGACCAAGGTTCAGTGAATACATTAAATCTTGAGGCCTCAATCAATTACCTGTTTCCTCATAGCAGTGTCTAGGATGTCTGGAAAATAAGAAGTATCAGAGATGATTAGAAAATACCTTCTTGGATGTAAAATGTCTCTCAAAAGTTGAAAATCAATTTGAGAAGCACTTTTACTGGTGATTTATTGAGTTTAACTTGTTTTTCTCTATTAGAAGAGAAAGCAGAATGTTGCCCTCTTTTCCATGGTCAGTGTGCTGAGGAGGGGCTGGCTAAGCTGTGACACTGACACAACTGCTTTGTGGCTGTACTGGGTTGCCAGCACACAGCAGCTTTGGCCAAGCAGGAGCAGAGCACCTCTTTTTTCCCTGCCAGAATCCACTTTGTGAGCAGGGCCCAGGATAAGGTGGGGAAGCTGTCGTTTCTCAGCAAGCAGCTTCAGAACAGACAGCCAGAAAAGGAAGGGCAGTCACTTTGGTCTAAATTTAAAAGGCAATGCTTTAACGTTCCACAGAATTGGTCAAGTGGCTCTTGTGCTATTTCCCCTTTCAGGAGTCTGACCCAGTGGTAGAAAGGAATTTTTAAATATGTAAATGTGTTCCTACCATCTAGACAGCAATCACCATCATGATTGATCCTTTTAGGGAGCAGAGGGGCGCACAGCAACCTATGGAGTGGTTCTGCTTGTGTTTTCCTTGTCTTGGTTCAGTCATTTGACTAATTATTTTTTTCACATGAGCTTCTTTCTGTGTACTTTTCTGTATATGTATAGTACATAAAGTCTTTCTCACTCACACCCACTTTTTCTTCTTTCCTGGTGGGAGCTGTTCTGCTAATGATACAATCAGGGAATACTGTGGAGAGAAAAAGGGTGAAATTTGCATCATCTGCTGAGCCTGTTAAATTCTGAATGTTCCATTTCATTAATTCTGTATGGCTGTGCTGGAAGAGCAAAGGACTATTCCCATACCCAGGGACCTACTCGCCTCCTAGTAAGGCCTTTATTTGGCATATACTGGAAAATTCTAGTTCTAATGTGGATGCCAGCCTACAAATGCACATGGAAGTAGACCAACTGGACTGAGAGTTATGGGTTTGGTTTGTGAGAGTTTGTGTGTTTTGCTAATTGGAGTGTGTAATTATAGCTAATTATTTGGGCAATTCACTAATTCTTTCACGTTAGAACAAGCATCAAGGTTCCTTTTATTTTTTGATCTCATTGGACTTTGCAAATTTTTATGTCTTGTGGACCTTAAAAGAAAGAAGTCACAGAAGTCTATTGCTATATTGCAAAGACCATAGTGTTGTAACAGGACAAGTGTCTTGGATGACTTTGCAGAACTGGGAACAGAACTTGCCTTTTGCCTTTCAGCAAGATCCTCCATAAATCACTGCCTCTGAAAGAACAGTTAATGGACATATGAGCCCTGAATTCCTGCTTCTCAGGTCTATACCTCAGTGCACCCTCTCCTAATCTAATAGGAATTTCGATAGTTAAATAATTATCTGCCTTTATAAGGAAAAAAAAACTATGCAATAAGATAGGGTTGCTCTTACATGCAACGATTTCATTAGAAATATTTACATTTTGGAAGTAGCTTCTTGTTCAGTTTTCAGTGTGTTATTTATAAAGATGCAACTAGACTGACATTCCTCTGGAAAACAGTTTATCAGGCTGTTCTACACTAATATGATCAGTCATATGCTGTACATCTCTTCTCCTTCTCTTCCTACATATAAATTATTCAGAACTATTATAGCTGAAACTGAGAGCAGATGATTTTATTTCTGTCTTCTGAAATGCTAGAAAGGATTTGGTTTAAAAAGAAAGGGATGACATCCTTGTGAGGTACTAGGAAACAGGGATCAATTGTGACTGTCAGGCTTACTCCTGGAGAAATGGAAAAATTGGTTAAAAAGATCTCTTTTAGTTAAAAATCTTAGCAGAATTCATACAAAATATTTAAGCTTTAGATCTTCCTATCAAATATAACAATGAGTACATCAATGTTTATGGAATATTTTCCTAGGATAACTCTATCCTAACTGCCTTAACTGAGGTACTGTTAATGTGGCTTTGTAGAAGAAATTTAACCTCTTGCACTGACCCAAAGACTTAGGTCTTTTCACCTGAAAACATTGATTTAGTATTTATAATCAAGGGGTTACTGATTTCTGTTGCATACAAATACACAATTCTGTGAACTCACAGTCTGTAATTCCCTCAGGTGCCCAGGTTTTGTCATTAAATGACCTTGAATTGCACTTCCCAGGAGCACCTGGGCTGAGGAGCAATTACTAAACAAATAAATGCCTCCAGGTGTTTTGGGGCTCTGGAGGAGGTGGGTTTTTTGTGCCTTGGGGTGAAATTTGAAGCTCTTGGTGTTGGGCTGCTTTGTGCAAGCTTTCCCCTTTGTTCCAGTCCAACAGGAGCTTAAGGTAAGTCTTATTTGTGTTTTCTTCTGAACCATCTCTAGCAGGCTTTTCTATGTTTATATGGAAAAGCCAGTCATTTTCTTTGGCATGAATTCAGTTTGTGCACCTTGTAGCTCCTATACAGCACTTGCTTTCCAGGGCTCTTTGCTCACTGGATGGGTGGAGCTCTACAGAGCTATGGGCCATTTTATCTTGATTCAGCTGCATGGTCTGGACTGCAAAACATTTAATCTTTTGTTTTAGTGATCCTGAGGGAGTACAGTACCTCTAGAATGCTTCTGTAATTCCTGAGGCCTAAGTTTTGCCCTCCATGAGGGGTTATATCCTCTTAATGTGATCTGTGGTAGTGTGGCCAGTGGTGCTATTCCCAAATCCTACTCTAAATACCCTATACCTAATGTTTTCTAGATAAGTGATCTCTAAAATCCCTTTCAATCCAAGCCATTCAATAGGTCTATGGTAAGGTTTTGTGCTTTATGCCAGGTGGTTTATAGGAAATGGTGTTGATACAGTCAGATAGAAATGAGCTGGGGATGTTGTTTTGTAGTGCTGATTTGAATGACTCTGAGCTGGCATTTGGCAAACCAGCAAGGAGCAGCCTGTAAACTTTTGGAAGAGTGTTCAATAAAATTTAGTAGCTCAGGTTGGTGGTCTGTGATACTGTAGGATGCCATCCTAACTAAAGATGGTCCTGGCCATAAAGTTTGTGTTTGGATTCAGTACAGCCTGAACTTCAGAGATGCTTCATTTTCATGTGAATCCAAATATTTTTGACAGTGTGGGGTGCTTGCAGAATCACGTAGAGGTGTAATTTCCAATTTATTTTCTGTTCTTTTCCTTAAAAGTCTGAACCCAAATATTTTTTCCTTTGCCTCCTCTTTGTATGCACTTATGCAGACAACAGAAGTGCTGCTTCTGGCAAAATCACAAGTTTTTACGAAGTTGTATCTATAAGAAGTTTCTTCCTGTTATTTTGTTTAGTGCGAAGAAAGAAATTAATTCTGTGGTGACATATAATTTGTCCTCATTAGCAGGAAACAGAATTTATAGGACTCAAAAGCTATTTGTTAGTCTAACACACCAGCCTAAAATTTTAGCCACCACTGATTGTGCATTGTTGACTTGACAGCAGAAGTAACCATAACTTAGACTTAATGAATGCTTTCATGCAGGATGCACAGTCCTCCAAGAGTCCTTATTTCATACTATTTAATGCTGTGCTGAACAGTTGAGTTTGATAAAGGCTGAAACAGTCAGAATTATGCTTCTATTTGAATTTTAATTTTTAAAGGAGGAAGGCAGATGGTATTGTTTTACAGAGAGAATAGCCCAGCGTGTCCTGCCATATTAAAAGTCTCTTTGAGCTCATCTGATACTGGTCTCTGAGTTTTGTCTCTGCTGGTTTCCTCAGCATTGTCTTCAAATTGCATATATTAGTTCCCTATCAGAATAACTTGCAGGCATGGAAATTGGCCATGTCCTGTGAAGGTCACTGAAAAATTCATTCCCAAATAGGCAGCTTTTGTACAGCATTGATGCTTTTCTTGGTGCCAAAGCCTTAACTTTACAAATGGACATGAGTTCAAAGGCAAATGCTAATTCAAAGCAGCAGCATGTCTTTGGAAGTACAGTCTCCTTGTCTAGTGTCCAGGAACAAATTATATTTAAATCATTCCCACTCAAGGGATAACTTGTCTGACCAAAAGTTAAAGCATGTTTCCTAAGGCTATTGTCCAGATGCTCCTTAAGCACTGACAGGCTTGGGGCATTGACATTTTTCTTGGACACCTGTCCCAGTGTTTGACCACCATCATGACAAAGAAATAAACAGGCTCACAAGTGGAATAGAACAATCTGATAATTTCCTTTCTTTTTTTACATCTTCCCCATTTTTTTCCTGCATGTCATCTGCCAGTAAGGCTGCTTGCTTCAGAGTTTGCAATGGATACAAGTCTGCCTCTTATAGATCTTCTCTCCAGAGTCCTTTAGTCCTTCTAAGAAGATGCCATCTGACTCTCCCCACCTGTGGTTTCCTGGCTCAAACATCTGTTTTAAAAGCTGTTGTAATCTCAGTATAGATTTGCCTCCAAAGAGACTGAACTCCTCTCTCATAAATCTTTCCTGATGCTTCCACATCCTTGCTTTTTCCCCAAAGCTCAGGCAGCAATATCTGTTATTTGCTCAGCTCAACCTCCTAGATAAAAGTTCAAAGCTTTTGATGTTGGCACAAATCGGTTTAAATGATATGATTTTAAAAAACCCCAACAAACAAAAACCCGTCAAAAATCACCAAGAAAAAAGTACTTTGTTTCATGTTTGGTGAATTCCATGCGAGTAGATATAAAAAAAAACCCAGACAAAAAAAAAAAATAACTCTAGATCTGATTCAAAGGTGTTGGCCACCATCATTGGCTGTGCAGGAAAAGGCAGCAACTGAAAATCTCATTTCTTGCAATACTGCCAAAGGTGATAAAGAATCAATTCTTTGAAACTGAAATCCCATTTCAAAACTTATTGTGGAGAGTTGATGGGCAGTTAGAGGTGGACCCTGCTGTGTTGTGGGAAGAGGAGAGGGAGCAGGCCAGTGAGTGACAGTGGAAGTGAGTGAGGGACATCTAGGGAAACGAGTCTGGAGCCTAGAGAAAAGCTTTCTGCCACCAAGACAAATTCATAATTGCAGTGCACATTGCTGGGAGGTGGTTGGTGCTCTTGAGGAGTAGACTGGAGAGTGATGGAAATGCCAAAAGAGCAGCAAATTTGTTTTCCTGGCTGCTAGAAAGCTTCTCTATGTTTACCCTTCCTTGGTGTGGAACTACAAGTCAGTGCCTCTCATCTGGGAGCTCCTAGTGGTGGGAATAGTTATGATAGAGGGCACCAAGCCAAGGACCTGGGCTGCACTTAACCCAGAAAAAAACAACAGGAAAGAGAGTGAAGTTGAAGTATTGTACCCAGATTTCTTCCCCTGGTAACCCCAGTTATACCACTCGTGGTAACCTGGGGTGCTCACATAGAGGGGAGGACCAATATCAGTACAATAAAGTAACATTCAGTGTAAGAAAAAGTATTAGGTACTAATTTTTATTTTTTTAAATATAACTGCTACTAAATATTATGAGCATTCTCAATGTAAAGGTTTTGCACCTCAGAAATTTTTGTGAGTTGACTTCCTGTTAAAAACAGAGCCATATGGATGATGGCTCTCTTCAAAGTGATGTGAGATTTATTTAAATGTTTGACTGGTTCCTGAAAGAAAAATGGTGTTGAATTTAAATGCATCATGTCTCCCAGCATTTCCAATGTACACCTTGACTTCTGTTTCAACTGCTGACTCTTGTGAGAGAGATTAAAGTGGAGAGAGAGAGCCTCCTACACTTTGGAAGACCTGTCCTTTTTCTTCCCTGCTCCCCAGAAAGGAACTTCTCTGGAAAACCTAACAAAGGCATAATCCATCTCCATATCAAAAAGTATGTCTAGCCTGTAAAAGTGTTAAATTATGTGTAACAGTGCCACCTGCTGAATCCCAGCCTAACACCTCTCTTCTCAAAGGGAAAGTGGGTCTTAATGAAATGGTGTTGGTTTTGATTAAGGCACAGGCACGTGCCCTGCCTCTTTCTTATGTAGAACACAGGGTATAACATGGTTTAAAAAATCAAATTAAGTATTCATCTTCAGAGCATAAGATTTGTTTCACTAAATGTGTCATAAGGCAAAGCCCTGGGAAATTATACCAAAAATGGGTTTGTCTGTTGTTAAATTGGCCTGATGCATTTTTCACAATTATTAGCACTGAAATATAAGAAGAAATAAAATTTGAGTTGCAGTGCTAGTAGTAACTTGTCTAGAAGATGCCATGGTTCTCAAGTTTCAGATTCCCTGTTGAATTTCTAAATTTAGAAATATTTGATTCTACCAAGAGCATTGTCAAATGAGTCTGAACTGACTGAGACAGGCAGTCATTTTGTGGAAGTCAGTGAATGCCTTTGCTGCATTCAGCAGTTTGATAGAACAGCCCCCATGCTGCCTAGAACCACTTCACTTTTCTGAAGCCATTATAGGCTGAATTCTACCCACCTTATTAATAATTAATATGTCTTTAAATGTTCCTGGTACTTTTAATGGGATGCAGATGCGGGACAGTGCTGTTGAGAGTCTGTATGTGAAATGAGCTCCTGCTCCCAAGGACCATCCTGGGTGATGTCAGGTGCTGCTGCTGGGTTTGAGTAACCCCCATGACAGCATCTGGAATATGCACTCCAGCACCCCTTGCATGTTACCTTGTATGTTTATGCATCATGTCACATATGGAAAGACCTTTCTGTTGTGCTTAAATCTTCTCATGCCCTTCCCTTACCCCTTTTCTACCTGGTGCAGGGTTAGCTTGAAAGGGCTGGTGTGTTTGGTGACCATCCTCTGCTACATGCACAGCTTTACAAATGCCAGGAGCAGTGTCCACTCTTGTCACAAATACAGCTTTGAAACCTTTGGGAGCTAAATCCAACATGTGAAACTGTAGCATACTGTGTACTTCTGGCATTAGCTGGCAGGAAATGTTATGCTAAAGAGCATGCTGTGAAGCTGTCTTAATTGGGAAAGTAGAAGAGAACACAATGTAGTGGACAGACTCATGTAAAAGCATCTAGCAGTAAGATGCAAGATGCATGCCTCACCTTTTCCACATACCTACAACAGTCTGAAGAACAACAAGGAAAAAAAAACTCTCAGCAAATGGCAAATACAGTTTTGTTTAATTAGAAAACTAAGCATGCATATTTTAGACATCAAATTCATTCAGGAATTTGAGATTTACCTGGCTGTCATAGATAAGATGCACAGGTATTTTTCTTCTTGCTGCCCCCGGCTCTGACATTATGGCTGTGAGTGTATAAATAGAGAGATGCATTCTTGTATTTCCATTTCCAGTGTGAGCTCTGTGTTATTTGCCTCAGTGTTTCTAAGCAAGGAGAAAGGGATGTTAACAGCCATGTAAATGAAACTGGACACAGGCTTAACAAAATGCGACAGCAAAGTAAAGCCACTGACTTTGTTCCATCAAAAGATACAAATTTCCCATACTCCAGCAGAACATTCAAAGTGCCAGCACTCTCAGAGCTGTTTTTGCTCTGTGATGTGCTCTAACAGTCAATTTGTTTAAAGGGGAAGAAGGATGGCATTGCAAATGCAGCAAATAAAACATAGCAATGCTGCAGAATGAAATTCTAGCAGAAATCCTCCTGCTGGAGTCAGACTCCCAAAAAAACCACCATTCATCCTGGCTCTGGATGGCAGCAGTGGCACAGAGCAGAGAACCTGTTTTCTTCCATTGTGGAGTGCAGACAGAGGTGGAGGCACTCTTGTATTTTGTCACCTGTGCTCAATACCTGTGTGCTGAAGTATCTGATAAAAGCTTCAGAGGCATCTTGAGAACTCTGTACCATGAAATAGATACTGCTGGCTGCAGCCTGGGCTCAGCTCAAACCCCTAGATGAACACAAAGGATTTCTATATATTTGTTATAATAAAGATGGTCTCTAACAGCTCTGCATTCACAGCTGCAAGGAAGCCATAAGCTTCTGTGCATTTAATAGTGACACTGCTGTGCTAAACTACTTTCTTAAACCCAGGCTGATTCTAGTGACTTTCTCAATCAAACCTTTTGCCTAAATGTCTCCCAAAAGGAGCTCTGGAGTCTGTACTGAGCAGTAGCTGTGTTAATCAAACTGCTGAAAGCAATACAAGAAGTATTGCTTATCTAAAGGACAGGGCAACACAGCTTCTGTACCCTGTTTTTTAGCTTGAGAGGGAAATTGAGAGTAGGACTAAGTAGCAGATTAGCACAGCACACTCCAGATTTAATTCTAAGGAGAAGAATTTTGTAGGGGCACACTGAGATTGTTCATGCTTGGGAGCTTCTGCCTGTTTGTCAGTGAGGATGAGGAATCACAGAATGGTTTGAGTTGAGAGATGCCTTAAAGATCTTTTAGTTCCAAGCCCCTGACATGGGCAGAGCAGATCTTCCATAGAGAAGCTTGCTCAAAGCCCCATCCAGCCTGGCCTTGAATGCTGCCAAGGCTGGGATAGCCACAGCTGCTCTGGGCAGCCTGTGCCAGTGCCTTGGAGGGAGCTGCTCCCTTGGCAGGAGAAATGAGAGGTGAGAAAGTCTTGGATAAAGTCTGAGGAATACCAAGGCACAGGCCCAGGTGGTCTTGTTTGAGATACCAGGAAAAACCACACTTTGGGAGAAAGGTTAGCACAAACATTTGTTAAGAGATCCACAATCTGAGGTAGTAGACCTAAAAAACGTATTTTCAATGGCAAAACTAATCCTCAACCTATGAGCAAAAGCATTGGAGATGTTGCTTGGTAGTTTCCATTGGAAGCAGAAAGAGCAAACCACTCCTGTTTGGTGAATTTGAAAGGTGTTTGGTGAAGAACGAATGACTGGAATCCACTGTAACCTTTCTGTAGTGCTGTTATGAGTCCAAATGCACAGGGCTCAGTGGAGAATAAAACACCTTAAAATTATTTCAAAACTCTTTTCTAGGCATACTTTTATTGGGAACATTAGGGAAGAAGGAAATTGTATGCTTTTCAGAGTAAAAAGTTGAAATTCTTCCCTTTTCACAGCTGAACATTTCCTTCTTCCATCTCTGCTCAGTCATTAGGTGTTGGGTCTTAAATTTATCCTGTCTCCTGGGAGGAAAAAATATCTATGTTCTGTAGAGAGAAGGACTTACTTCTTTGATAGGTTTACTTTAAAAAGGGATAAGGGAGAGACTTGCAACAGATTTGAAGTGTTAAATATAGCCATGGACAGTATGTAGGTGGTGTCAGTTATGTAGCTTTTCTTAATACAAGTACAGAGCTGAGAGGGATAAGATGGCACAGGAGCAAGGTGCTGTGGAGGTGGTCATGCAGCTGAGAGTGTTTTCTTGCCTCACCATTTGTTGAGCTCTTTGACATCTGGGTTGACCTTGAGTACTTTGTCTGCAAAGCTGATATCGGGTTTGGAATTGGACAATATTTTATGGACTTGGTAGATGTACTTGGAATAAAAGGAACTTATGGTGACAAAGACTTTGGAATTTGAAAATCTATCAGGGTTCATTGAAAGGATTCTTTTTCTTAGTGGGGAAAATAAAATGAAATTTTAGGTGGTTGTGAATATTTCTCTTACAATTAGAAAAATCCAATCTTTAAGAAAATTGGTGGAAAATTACCACAATGCAGAGAAAAGAAAGTTTATATTCTGTCATAAGCAATGACTGCTTGTTTTGATTTTGTTTAGATTCATTGCACAACAATATGGAACAGAGGTCCCATTTGAGCCCATGACCCCTGGGGGGTGGAGTGCTGGGGATGTCTGTGCTGGAGAACTGTTCCTTCCCAGGGAACTCCTGATGATGCCAGTGTGGGTTTTTTCAGCTGTGCAGACCTGGACAGAGGGGGCAGAGTTGTTGGACAGGCAAATACTTCCAGGGAACAGCCAGGAATGTTCCTGCCTTGGGATGGAGAATGGGTTTGAACCTGGAGCCTTTTCTTTTGTGGTTTTTAGTCTGGGGCTTTTGGGGCTTCTGTAACACAGACTGTAGATGGGGCTGAAATTTTCTGTTGGTTTGTTGGCCTCATGTTGTTTAGTGTTTTCTGGGATTTTTGTAATTGGGAGGGAAGCTTTCTAAGGGCACCAGCAGTGCTGCCTGTGAGTTCTTGGCTTTTTGCACACAGACCGATTTGTATTTGTTCTCTTTACAACCTGTGGGGGTAACCCAGAGCAGGCACAGGGATGTGCTGGTCATTCACCTTTTTGATCTTTTGTCAAAATACGTTTAGTGAGAACAGTGGGGTATGAGGAGCACATTTAGGAGTCTTTCAGCAGGTCAGTGTCAAAGGGGAGAGAGACCATTGTTAGGCTCTATCACAGTCAGTGGGAAAGGGAGAAAGAACAGCCTACCAAGAAACTGTAGTGTTAGACCTCAAGAGATGAGCTCTGGGACTGCAAAATTCTCTTACTGAATTGATGAAATAGTAAATGAAAGGGGAAGCAAAATTTTATTGAAATTAACATGAAGTCCCTTTAATCATCAAGCTTAATCCTCAGTAGAAAAGGACTCCAAAATTGATTTAAAATCTCAGTACAACTATCCTCTCTAATGTGAAACAGAGATTCAAGTAAATGAATGATTTGCTTAAAAAATTCTGACTAATCTTGAGAACATTAAAATTAATATAAATGTGTGATCTCAAGTTCTATCCATTTTTGGATCCCATTTCAGTAAGTGCATATAATTTGGAATGGGACCTAAGCCATTTTGTGTGTGAGTGTACAGGGAATGCACTCCAGTACCTTTAATCAGAATGTCAAAGAGACATCAGCTTTGCTGTTTCACATAAGGTATGGAAATATCACCTGAGATGAGCTGGAATAGAAGGAAAGGATACTCTGGAGTGGAAATACTACAGTTTCCTTCAGGGTATGAGGGGATTTAAGCAGCTATTTCCATGGGGCAAACAACACCTGTGAGGCTGTGAGAGCTCCTGGCTGTGTGTGCTCACATTGTAACACTTAAATATTGCACATGTGTCTGAAACTCTCTCAAGGATCTTGCTGTGCATGCCAGGATCCACTGGGATAAGAGAGACCATCTCCCTGTACCCTTGGCTTTGTGGAGGAATGCTTTCTGCCTTTCTCCCTCCAATAATTGGCTCTTTGGACAATTCATTGCTTCTGCTGAGGAAAGTTGAGACAGATTAGGGACCAGATTGCCTTAAGCGCTGTATATCATTCAAAGTTCAATTCATTTTATATCCTGTAAGAAAAAGTAAATTAATTTCTCAGTTTGGAGATGATGTGATATTTCCTGCTGAACATCAAGAGGAATCAGCTATGTGTATTTAAGATACTGTCATCATAGGGTTAAAGGTGACATGAGGACACACCATAATTTAAATATTAAGTAAATTTTGTATAACAGAGATAATTACTCCTCACAGATGCCTGCACTGTTAACCCAGTGCTTTTAGTCAGACTGAAGTGTTTAGCCTTTGGAAAAAGCAGATGTGTCACAGGCAGAAAAGCCAGGATATGCCTCCCCCCTGTGCCTGCAGCACCCAGGAACACATGAGTGCTCTGATGCTTTAGGGCTGGAGGTGGAGAAACCAAAAGAACTCAAGTGCATCTGCTCAACTGGGAGGAAAACAAATTCTTTGTTAGCTCTGGCAGATGATCAGCCCCTGAAATGAAAGAACTGATTACAATAATTTTTCAGAAGTTGAGCTGAATACTGAGGAAAATCAAGGGCTGCTGTCACTTGCTGTGCCTTGTGGCTAAAGGGCCTGCCCAGGGGCATTCCTGGATTTGCCCCTGCTCTTCCCTTCCATTTCCAGGCTGAGTGGTGGGTTCAAACCCTGTTCTTTAGTCAGACTTCTGGTGTTTGATGCCAGCAGTGGTGGCTTTATTGCTTCTCTGGATGATGGAGTTGTACTGGTCCTGCTGTGGCTTCTCCCCTCTGCCTTCATCCTGCCAGACCTCTGAGACCAGAACTGCCCTGTTTCCTACAAACTCCTGTCCCACCATGCAGACTTCCTGTAGCTGAGATTCTCCTGTGTATTTCTGTGCTTTCTGAGGTTCATGAGAAGCACAGTAAATAAAGCAGGAAGCACTTTCCCCACAGAATTAACTATTTACCTTTGCATTTGTACTTTTTGGAAAACAGTATATGTATTAAATTAAACTGCTGTCAGCTGAAGTGAAATCACTTACTGCAGCTTGGAAGGGATTTTACACATCCTTCTGCAAGCCCAAGAATTAGACATCTGCTAGGATGAGGGTTAGAGAAAGTGATACCAAATACTAAATTGCAGAATTTGGGGAAAGCCTGGAAGATGATGTTGAAGCTTCTGAGTTCTGACGTTGTTCTTCTGAGGAGCAGGGAGGGTATTTAAAATTGCTGTCTCTCCTTCTGTCCAGGCTGCCAGATGTGGACGGGTTCCATTGAAGAAGAAAACTGAGTATTTGTCACAGACTTTTCAGTGGACTCCTGTAGGTTGTGGAGAGTGAATGTGCCATACTTGGAGAAGGTGTTGGATCAACAGTCTGGGGGAATGGAATGTCCTTCCTTTGTTGCAGGGACACAGCAGAGCTGTTGCAGTGCCAGCTCCCCCATAATATCCAGTGACCAATTATATTGCTGCTAAACCAAGCCACAGTAAAATCTGTGTCACGCTTAAAATGCTGTAACAAAAATGTGCGGTCAGCTGTATCAGAAACCTTTGCTGGATCAATAAATAAGGCTCCATAAATGTGGACAATATCCAGAGAAATCATACTATCATTCCCAATGCATACAGCTGTACTGCAGTAGCTGGTCTGAGCATGGACCTGCATCCAGAATGAACAGCAGCTGCTTAACTGGTGTATAAATCTCCTGTGAACACATGGCTGTGTGGGTGACACTTAAATGAAGAATGGCCAGGGTAGATGTGACCTTTTGTGTAATTTCGTGAACTTGGAGGATAACTGCTTGTCATGTAGCTTCTTCCTGATTCAGTCTGAGGGTAGGATTTGTGCTTTCATGACTGATCAGATGCAGAGTGTGACTGTGGCATGTGAAGGGTTCAGCAGCAGCAGGTGCCTGTTTGTCAGAACCAGCTCACCCATGCCAGAACAGCAAGATTTTCCAGTATTGTTTCTTTTCTGAATTTTTTACTTTCTGCCACCATAAATTACTTTCTCTAATACTTCAGATGGTTTTCACTCACTTTTATTGTAGAGATTGAAGTTAAATAATATTATGCTGGTGTTGGCTGGAGTAGGGTTATTTTTCTTCCCAGTGACTGAGGAGCTGTGTTTTGGATTTGTGCTGAACACAGTGATGGTGATAACAGAAGTGCTTTTGTTCCTGCTGAGCAGGACTTACACAGAGCTGAGCCCTTTCCTCCTTCCCACACTGCCATGCTGGCAAGGAAATGGGGACTATGAGAGGAGGCACAGGCAGGACAGTGACCCCAACTGACCAAAGGGATATTCCAGACCATGTACATAGATATATAGCAGGATATTCCTGCTCAATATATAGAGTGGGGGGAAGAAGGAGGAAGAGGAGGTGTTTGGAGTGTTTTGTCTTCCAAAGTCACTGATACTCATGAGGGGGCCCTGCTTTCCTGGAGATGGATGAACTCCTGCCTGCCCATGGGAAGCAGTGAATTCATTCCTTCTTTTGCTTTGCTTTGTGCATGGTTTTTGCTCTCCATTTTAACCGGTCTTTGTCTTAACCCAAGAGTCTTCTGGCTTTTATCCTTCCAGTTCTCTCCCAATCCTACTGTTGGGGGAGTGAGTGGCTGTGTGGTGTTTGGCTGCTGGTTGGGGTTTTAAACCATGACAAAATGATCAGAAGTCAGGCTGCATTGTTTATCAGATATGTTTATAATGCTGTTTTCATGATGATTTTTCATTTCTGGGTAACTTCTGAGGGAGGAAGAGTTTAGTGATTAATCATTATTACAAAGAAATTAGAAGTAATGTGTACCAGTTGTAATTCTGACTTTGTACAATCAGCCATGAGTGCCAGACTAAGATAGAGTACTGCTGTAGGTAATGACAGCTGCATATCCTCCACTGATTTTTGTGAAGTCTGGGCTCTGCTGAAGGGATCTCATCTGGTATTTTCTGTGTTTGGGAACTTGCAGCAGTGTATTCCTTCCTTTTCCTCATGCCTGTGCCTGACTCTCACTGCACAGACTTTGGTCCCAACTGCAGTTAAGATGTGAATCCTCTCCATCAAACCTATGGATGTGTGTACCCTGATCTAACACTTTTGTTGGCCTGAATGACATGTGCTGTTTATTGAGCTGGGCATTCTGGAATTCCCCATTCTGACTGTTATTTCCTGCTCAGGGTGGGTAAGTTCCTGGTCATTGCACACCTGGCATAAACTGCAGCTGTCTGGGCATTGTGAAACAACAAGGGGTATGGGTAAATTGCACAAAATACAAACATGACATTATGTGAATTTTACACCACCTGCCTTCTAAATGATGACACTTTCTACATAATAATATATATTTGGATTTGGGAGAAACATCTCATCTGTGTGTTCTGACTCCAGAACATGGAGCAAAGGGCAGGCAGAGTCAAGATGAACAGCTGGAGCTGAGACTGTGAATGTGATATTTAACCTTCAAATGAGTGGCAAGGACTGGGGAAATGGTGACAGAAAATGGGCAAGTGGAGAATCCAGTAAATGGATTTAGTATAGATGTGGAAAATGTTTGTATGGGTGATTTAACACTACAGTTACCCAAATTTGTCCTGGCCAGGGGCTTGCCACTGAAGCAATTAATTGAATGAGATGGGCATGGTAACATGAGTTCTTACTGTTCTTAGCTAGGGCTGTGTGTGTACATGTGACAAATAAATTGCTGGTGACTGGCAGGGATTGTAGTAAAAGGTGGCATGCCCCTTAGCCAGAGGCAGGCTCTGGAGGCAATTAATCAAATGAGTTGGGCAAAGATATGTGACACCTGTCTCAGATAGCACTGCAAATACACATGCAATTAATGATCTTGATGAAAGAGAGAAGAGATAATTTAAAGTCAGGTATTCTCTAAAAAGCTAGAAGCTCTTACTAGAACATTTCTGCCTTAGCTACAAAGGAGTCCCAGCACTTTCAAAGCATCTGGTTTACAGGCAGTTCAGTGTATGCACATATGAACAGGAAGGACAAAGAATTTTCAGTGTCCTAAAATTCCCTCAGCTTGAAAGCTGCTTGCACAAACAATGTACATTGTGTTCAAGTACTGTAGCTCAACTCCCAAATTTTGCATAAATATAGCAGAAATTCCCAAACATTGTAGAGAGCTCTTATAAACATTTTTGCATCAGGTAATGTAACCTGAGAGTTTGCAAATGTACTTTGCTTTATTGACAGCAGGTATTTTAGGGCTTTTTAGGTCATGACACCTTTTTACAAGCTAAAGGAATATTGATCTAACCATAGTCTTCACCAAATTTATGCTGCATTGCACCTTTGCATGGCAAGCATTAATTTCTAATGGTGATCTTGAGATTTAAAGAAAAAATTAAAAATGGTAGTAATAGTTTTTTTTCCCATGGATATTTAGCTCATCAGCTGTTTTTAGCTCTTGTTTCTTCTTGCCTCCAGCCCTTTTCCTTCAGAAAATCACACTTATTCCACCCTGAAACTACTTCTCTATTATAAGAATATCCTTGAGTCACTGCTGACTTAACCAAAAGTCTCCCAATGCAAACAGTTAACTATGAAGGCTGATAATGTGCTGAGTTTTGCCTGCAAAGCCTAACACAAGGTCAGAACTCTGTCCTTTCAGGAGTTGCACCTAAAAATTATGACCCTTATGCAGAACATTGAACAGTTTTGAAGTAAAGTCTTCACTTGTTATGTTTGTCTGCTTCTTCTTTGTCCTGGAAAATGAGTCTGCCCCTCTTGTATAACTCTGTTCTGCAGTGCATATATCAGTTGGGGTTTGATCCAACTATCAGAATGAGTTATTTGGGAATGTTGTCCTTAGGTTTATCTCCTGCTGCTGTAGCATCCCAGGCATTGCTCCCCAGTGAGAGTATCCCAGATGCAAACGTCTGGAGACTTCCTTAGCTCTTCTTTTGTAGCTGGGTTTTGTGTGAAGTCTGCAGAGCTCTCTTCTGAAGTATCCCTACCTTGCTGAAATGGACAGGAATTGATACTTAGCCTTTATTAACTCAAGCTTAACATCTCATCAATTATCAGAAGAAACGTTTAAGATTTTTTTTTTCTGGACTTGTCATGGCAACTCATGGACTTTCAAGATAAAGCAAAGAGATAGTGTTAGCTTAAATGATGAGCAAACTGGTTGACAAGCACAATGGGAGATGATCTTTAGTATGTACATTAACAGCTTGCCATTTCAGAGAACTCCTTTTAGCTGAATTGAGTGGCACTTTTGTTCTCTTTGCAGTTTCATTCCCACAGCAGGGAGAATACAAGAAAAGGAAGAGCAGGACCCTACAGATGGCAGTCTGATCAGTTAATTTCAACAGCAACTGAAAAGGAATCTTTTCATCTCCTCATAAGCCTCTGTCCATTGCTTGCAGGGTCCCAAAGAAAGGAAGAGAGCAGGAGAGCAGGGTACCCTGAGGGCCCCACCACTCCCACAAGGTCAAACTCGTTACCTGCCCCACTGCCCTTCTAAACTGTACATGCCAAGAAAAGATTAAAAGAGATCTTTTAATTTTTTTCTCCCTACCCTAAGTGAAACATAAAAGCAGCGATAGAAATGTCTTAAGGAGAAGCAGGATGGTAATACAGAGATTCTTTAGCATAGAAGACAAACAATCTGTATTTAGTGAGTTCACAGACATAGAAATTATTTGCAGGCTGGTTATCAATCCTTCCAGTAGTCTGCTGGAACCTGGAGATATAAGGTAGCTGCTGGAGTTGTCAGTGTTTGGAGTTAAAGAAGAATGAATGCATTGCTGTCAAATGATCCTTTTCTATTTTTATTTTTTAACCCTGCTTTATTATTCATGTCTAAGCAAAAGAAGAGGGCAACTGGATGGGAATGAGAAAGTAACTAAAAAAAAAATAATCTGGCTGAAACATAGAGACTTAGTCCATAGAGCTGGGCTGTCTTTTTCTGAAGAGCAGTTTGAAGAGATGATTCAGGTTGGGATCACATTTCATATTTCTTGTTGGTTTCTCACCAAGCCTGTTCTGTATGTATTTCAATATATGTGCAGGTGTTAATGAAATCTGTTTAATTCCATTCATTACATCTCTATTGGAATTGGTCCAATATACTCTAATAACACTCAACCTGCTAATTGCTTCCCAGTGAAAATAGAGATGGCTCAGTCTGAACCTATAGGACTTTATTATTGATTACCTGGAAGCTTGATTGATGGTCTTTGGTTAGTTCTTAATGAATTAATCTGCATTAGTGATGAGGAAAAGTAGAAATAGTTTTGATTTTAGTCCTACTGAAGCTGGGGACATGTCTTAAATTTCACAAAACAGCAATGAATAAATGAGAAGTCTCCAGCTCAGTAGAGTCAACCACAGGCTTCAGAATACTAATTCTGTTCTTTGTTTTGCTTTTTCTTAGAATGACGCCTGAGTCTACAAACACTTTTTCTTTCATCTCTAACTAAAATTGCTCAATATCAGTTTTGCAGTAAAGTCAAAGCTGGAATCTGGGCTTTTCCCTTGTAAGCCACATTGGAGTTTGCTGTAAATCCACTCGACTACTTGGTTGGCAATGAGATAGGATTTTTGTGCCAACTTAATGTGCCCTGATAGAAAATGACATAAATAAAGTAGAGTTTTCAGAGGAATACCTCTAGGGCCAAAAATATTCTCCCTAAAATTTAGAAATACCCTAATTCAGCAATGCTGGGATTTTTTTCCTCTAAAAAGGAACAATTCTTTTCAGCTTATGCAATTCTGTACCAGTAATTATAGGTACTAAGCTTAAAAGAAATATCATGGAATGGACATATATGTGCACGTGCATACATATGTATTTCTCTATGCACAAACAGTTAGATTTTGAATTTAGCTTCTAGAGTTTTATTGACGTGACATGTGGTGTCGCCTCCTGCTTTATAGGAGCCCTTAGTTTAAAAGATATGAGGGCAGTGATTGTAAAACCATCATGTTACAAACATTAGTTAATGCTTCTGTCAGTCAGCTCTCTCTGGTGTGTAGTAGTCTCACATCAGAAGGCATTAATCTTACACTGGCTGATAGATAGAAATGCAGCATTGCTCTTCTGTTAAATCAAAATGTGCCCAGTCCTTTGCAGAAATGTCCCATTCCTGCCAGTAAGAGGCTCTCCTCTTTTGGCAACATGCTCTGTTCTTGCCTTGTCATAAAAGATTCTGACTTTTCACTAATGTACATAAATCTTTGGCTTTCAATACTGGAAAACAGTGCAGGTCACTCTAGACCTAGAAGGACCCCAAATCTATATTAGTTCCTCAAAACTAAAGGACTTCAGGGAATGTAGCTGTACTAAATAATAAAAAGCAACAGTAAAAATCACAATTTGGTGCTGAAAGTTCAGTTCTATTCTTCTATTCCCTTTCACTGTCCTGAACTACAGCCTCTGTGAACTCCCACCTCTGCTTCAGTTCCAGGAAGGTTTCATCCCTTTGTCATTTTATATATGTCAATGTACACATGTGTGTTTCTATGCATACCTGGATCTTGTATGTTCTAGCTCTTGTCTTTAGAACCTTTTATACCTCTTTTTTGTAAGAGCTTCTGAGGAGTTTTTTTGGGTTGCTTGTTGTCAGTCTTGGTTGATTCTGTGGCTTTTCACTGCCAGACCTTGTTTGGTTTCCAATTTTTGTTTGTCTTTGTTCTCTGGACTGCTTTCCTTGTGGATTCTTTAGCATGTTTGCCATTAGGTTTTTATCTTCTTGAAATGTCAAACCCACTACATCATGTACTTTTTATTTTATAAGGCCTTTGAAGTGGGGGGTGATATTTATTCTGTTTACATGGTACTTTGTACAAGGTTGCCAGCCTGATAGGCCTCTAAGCAGTGTTATGTTCTCTGTTACATTTAATGTTAAAATATTATTATGTGTAAGTCATTGGCTTGCAAATTACCTTTTTGTCTTTAAAATGTACAAGTCATTTTCTGTTGTTTTTCCAGGACTGATGAAGGCTTTTGCCAACTATGAATGCATAGGTAGGAAGTAAGCTCAGTTGCTTCCTGCACAGTGCTGTTATGTATTTATTAATAGGGTCCTGTACAAAACCAGATTGTAACACAATTCACTTCTCCCTCTTTCCAAGTTGAACCCATCTATTGCTAATCACTGAACTTAGGTGTAGCACTGAGCTTGTTTCCTCTCCATGAATTGTGCCATCATTGCTGTACTTATTAATCTTTATATACTAGCATTATACACTATGGTCTAGAAAGCATTCCTGGACCTTTTATTTCCAGTACTTTGTAGTTCTAGCTTGAGTCCCAACAGCTTTTTAATGCTATGCTCACAAAAGTTTTGCTGAACATAAGCTCCCCTTTAAAAGCCTTCTTGGACCAGGCTATGCAGCCTGCCTGAATAGTTTTCTGTTCTTTGCCTGATCACTGAGTTTAGGATCTTTGCCTGTGCTACAGCTCTGTAGTTTTCTAACTTGGCCCTTAAATCTGTTTTAAGTGTGGATGTGATGTAAGCTTTCCTCAAATGCTTAGCCCTATTGAAAATTTGCTCTTTTCTAGGGCGGTGTACAAGCCAGTGCTGTTAAGAATAGTGATGTTACAAAGGCTTTGAGCTACAGAATGCTATGGATTTTTTTTCAGAGAAGTTCTTTTCACGGAGGGTCCCACCCCAAGCTGAGCTTTCTGCAGTTTGGTGTGAGAGAAGAGCTCACAGTTCTGTGATATTCGGAGGGATTTCAGCTACTGCTGGTTTTAAAAGAGAAAGTACCAAAAAGGGGGGCAATAGAAACCCTGAAGCTCATGAAACCACTTCCACAGTGTTTGTTGTCTTTTTTTATTTTTTATCTCTCCTTGCTTTACAATTCTGGATACAGAATATCCATTGTGACTTCTCTTGGACTGAATTCTTCTTTTTTTTAACTGTTCTGATACTGTCCTCAGTTGCAAAAATAAGATATGTTGCCCCACTAGCAGGAGTATAATTTTTTTTCCAGTGCAGTTTTCTCTTCCTCCCTGCTGTTCATGAGCATAAAGGGATAAGTTTTTAACTCTCACAGTACTAATTATGCCTCCTGATCAGCCTTTTAAAACCTACAACCCTTCCCAAGGACAGTCCTGCCTCTGGGCAGAGCCATACTGATGCTTCTGTGTTTGCAGTGTTTTAAATCCTTGCACTCTTCAGACCTATCTGAGCCATCTCTTGGTATCTTGGGGAAGAAATGCCCCCCACCACAAACCATTTGTATTGCCCTTGCACATTTGGCATATGGGTTGTTGTTTTAGGTCTCCTGGATATGAAGTGTTCCAGTAGCTGAAAATGATGGAAAAGCGGGACTTTGGGCATTCTGTGGAAAGCTGATGTAGGAATGTGGAGCAGGAGAATATTGAGAAAATACTTTATTAAATTCTAACCAAATGTTAACTACCCCGTGTATTGATTTGATGTTGTTGGTGCTCTCCTTCCCTGCTGTGTTCTCTTGCTTCTTGTCCTCTGAGAGGTGGAATTTATCACCTTGCAGGCAGATGGGGCATTTGGCAGAAGCAGGATCCAGATGTAAAGCTTTGGAAAGTTCCCAATAGCAGCATCTGGGCTTGGCTCTGGCTTGCTGCCTGAATTCTTTGTGAGCTCAGAACAGCTGGTTGTGAAGCTGCCTCTGAGGTTATCTCGGGGTGGTTACTGCAGATCTGGCTGTGAGATCAGATTCTCCTGACGTCCCTCTCCACCCGGAGGAAATGTTCCCATACATTTACATGCAGAAATCTTTTTGTAGCTCAGTCTTCAAATGTACTGTATAAAATATGAGCATGTATCTTTTTGTACCCACAAGATGAGTGATCTGGAAACTGCATGAGGAATAAGCCTGTGTGAGTGTGGACTCATGTCAATGCATTTCTGTGTGAGAATATGGATAATTGTTAGCAGATTCTGTACTCCTATGACTGCTTTGACTCCAAGTGCATGGGCATATGCCAGCAGATTATTTGGCTAAATATCTTTTCATTTCATGTAGCAGCAGAACACTGCAGGTTTTGGGCATGTTGCCTTCTGTCCATTTTATTTAAAACACAGCCTTGCACAGTTGAATCGTGTTGCCTTCGTTATGTGAAACTTAGTTCTGTGCACAGGTCTGATAAAGACTAATTTCTTAGACTTAAATGGCTCCTAATTCAGTGTCAGGCTCTCTTTGCAGTTGGGGATATTCACTGCTAGATAGATTTCAGTGCAGTCAACACAAAACAAATGTGCATTGAGTCAGTATTTTATAATGCTTACCACACCTGTCTGCATCATGAATGGAGAACAGTCTGTCTTCTCTTTATGGTAAATCATTGATTAGAATGCACTTGAAATATTTTGTTGAAAATACATATATGTTGTCTATGCGGATATGTTTAAAATATTTATCCCTCTGTGTGTAGTGTGGAATATATTTATAAATAAGTGACCAGACTTGTGAATTTTGGTGCTTCAGGGTAAAAAAAGAAGTATCTTTTTTTGATATATATATATGGTCTTTTAAAAATAACTGTTGTAAGCATTTATTTGGAATGACTTCCATTGGATTGACTACTTATTAATATGTAATATAGAAAGGCCTAATATTGAATTTGAGTACTTCAATGTGTACCATTGGGCGCATCCATGGTGTTTTTATACATACTTTTGTGGAAAAGTAGAAGAATAGGATAAGTTTAGGGTGAAAAGGGTTTGAAAACAGTACACTGATTTCTACTAAGTCCTTGCAAGGCATTTTTCATTGTTATCTCTACTGAAAGTTTACTTAAATCAAGACTGGTTGAGTCTTACAAGGTGAACTGGTTCATCTGACTTGCTCTGTACTCATAACCCACTGAGAATTTAGTCTTGGCTTTCCTTTGTGGTAGACTGAAATATGCAAATGATAAAGGCAAAAAAAAAGGGAAATTTTGCTTTCTGGTAAGTTTTTCTTATTTCTTTGGATCAAATTTTCAATACAAAATGGGGAGCAGTTAATTTCTCTGCTAAAGCACCCTTCTTGGTGTTTTAGTGCTGCAGGTGCTGGACAAGTTCTGTCCATGGAGACATTCTGTCTTTGACATCATAGGGGAGTCTGTATGGTTGCTTGTGGTGCAGATTCTCTGCCATCATCTTCTTTCCACAGCTCAGCTGTTAGCAGAGAGTTTCTGCAATTGGGGGAACGCATCTGTTCTTCTCTCTCCTTTTAACATTGGAGACGCTGCTCCCACCAGCTCTGGCTGTTCTGGGGGAGTTTGGTGGGTGAAGTCAGAGGCTCCAGACAGCACTGGAGCTGTTCCTTGTGCATGACCTCTGCAGTCAGGTCAGGTTAGCAACTGCTGCATCAGACACAGCAAGCGCTGATTCCCCTGTTGTGGCTTCCTCTCTTCCTAATTACGGAGATCCATCTCTTTCCATTACCTAGTATTGAAAGTGCAGCGTGCATGGAGAGGTATTTCTGTCATGTGGAACAGAGATAATGGGGGAATCATATAGGAGAACAGTATTTTCTCTATTTCAGACTACTTTTCTGCTATTCTTGTACTCCTTTAGGTATAAAAAAGTAATAGTATTTGCTTTTTTAATTTTAGAATTCTAGCAGGCTGTGGGATAAAGGGTGTTATAAGGCATTTCACTTCTCATGATGCAGTTTTGCCATACCTACGTTAAGTTTACATGATTTACTCCCGCAGAACTACTGTCCCTGAAAGGGTGATTGCTGCACTGATACACCCAAATCTACAACTGCTGGGTGTAGTTTAGGACAGGTGCTGAGTATAAGTCCTGCTGTTCTGCTAATCACCAATAACTTCCTAAAATGAGCTGGTAGTTGGGAAAATATATTAACATTTTAAAAGCAGTAGTCTTACATGCACATCTAAGTAGTCTTGGCTCATCAGATAAAAAGTCTAAGAAATGCAGATCAGAAATTGGTTGAATACATCCAAAAGCCAAAGTCCTATCAGGACCTGCTTGGTTTCTCATTCTTTGTTTTCAGAAAAATGAGTTTTCTGGCACTCTCTTGTGGGTGTTCTGGAGAAAATGGTAGAATCTGTGGCAAAACCCTCTGCCTTTTTAGCTCAAGCAGTGAATCTGTCAGCAAGCATGATGTGTGAAATGCTGTGACTACAATGGAATTAAAGCTAAAAAGAATAATTTTCATATTATAATGTCATTTAGTCTGTCACTTGCAATCTGTCTTTTCAGAGCAGCTGTAGGTCACTGACTGTTCTTAACTTTTAATTTCAAAACTACTGTGGAATTTTGCCCAAAACCTTCTTGAATAAGACAAAAACTGTTCAGTTTCCTGGGTGCAGCAAGAACATATGATTATGAAAAATATATTGAGAAAATGATAGAAAAGTGTAGTATTGCTTTTAAAAGGGATTTTCCCTTTAACAGTTATTTGGTTTTGGTGTACTGTGAATAATAGAAATTCACTTTTCCAGTGTTCCATATGACAGGGAAAAACTGTTTAATCAGCATAATATCTTCAAAACTGCATTCAGCAAATAAGTGTGGTGGAATTTAAATACAAGTAAGACCTATCCTTTGGATCTTCTTTTAACTGCAAACCTTCAAAGAAATTATATTTTTACTCCCAGCAAATTACCTAGAAGAAAAAAAGTGACAAGAGTAATCTATTTTTTTCACAGCTGGTCGGTTGGCCAGAGTTTCTCATCAAGGAGTACATGCTGTTTGCTCCCCAGATGGACAGGCTGTATGAGTAACAAATCCACAGAGCCTGGGACACAAGGTAGAAATTACACTGCCTGTGCTTTTCATCTTGCATAGCTCTGCTCATTGGTAATTGCAGGTGGCCCATATCCAAATGAGACTCCACTGGGACAATGTCCTATTTCTTGTCAAAAACGAGTCCCATTAAAGCCTCAACTGGAATTAGGCCAAATTTCTGAAATAATTATGGGAGACTTATTTTTAAAAAGTTGGAGCCCCATAATGGTGAAAATTGGACACTTAAGCACCATCAACTGTAACTGCAGTTTTTGTTTCTTCTGCTTGGTCTGTTTTGTCTGTCAGGCTCACTGCTACAATGAGAGGTACTGAGCAAAACTACACCAGAATGTGACTGAGAACACTTGTTCTGGGGTGTCTGTGTAGTGCTGGAGCAGCAGTGCTTGAACAGTGCCTCGTGAATCCCCTGAGGCCAGGACAAGAAATGCTGCCTGTACGCTGGCACACAGATATTTGGGTCACATCTTGCTCATCTTGCTTTCCCTTTAATTTAAAGCATGTTTGCTGCTGTCCTCGTTCTGCCTGGGGTACTCCTACTTTATCAGTGAAAAGGCATGGAGATTTCAAGTCTTTTTTGTGAGAGTGTTATTAGAAAGTCTGAATTACAAAGTGATTCCATATATAAGCCCTGAACTGTTTCCTTGGGGACACCAACCTCCCCTCTCCTCATACAGTCTAGATGTTGAAGACCTGCATTTTCTTCTTCCTATGCTTTTGAGATGCCATACCAGAGCTGAAACCTCTCAAAGGTACACTAAAATGTTACTGGGCATGTTTGAAAGTGATCTGTCTAATTTCTAAAGAAAGCCTCGAGGCAAAATGCTTTTCTCTTACTCTGATTTAATCCTGCTGACTCCTAAATCATTATACTTTTAAACGAGGCATGTAAACAGCAGAATCCAGACTCATTAGTGTAAGGCTTGGAGGGCTGCTGTCTGGGATGCCATGGTAACTGGAGCTCTCTGCTTTCCCCACCATTCCATGAGTGCTGGGGGCTGGAGCAGAGCAGAGGCCACCCTGGGGCTGAACTCCTGGGACAGCACTGAGAGGGTTCTGGGCTTTCAGCTTGGCTCAGTGTGCTCTCTTGGTCCTTCTTCAAATCTCACCTCTGCAAGTCATGTTGGTGTGTAAACTTGGTGCTGACCGTGTGGATTAGGAGTGAGATACTTCTGGGTGTTGTAGATGAAACCTCCTTGGACCTTTTTGTGTTTGCCGTCCCTTTCTGGCTGGTCTGGCCCTGATGTATAAGCAGGGAAGATGTGTGGACATGGGTAGGAAAAGGTTAGATCTGGAAAAAATGCAATCAAATTAATTTATTTAAAGTCTTCTGCTCAATGGAGATATTGCGACGTGTCCCTGTTTTATCTGGTGTCTGGGAATCTCTTGGTGTGGATACTCACTGAGCTCATCCAGCTAGGCCAGACGGAATCTCTCCACAACCCTTTGTTTTCCCTCATAGTGATCAAAGCTGAATTTCTGCTGTGACATTGCTTCAGGGTCCCATGTCCACTCCTGCCCTCTTTACTATCCTACAGAATTAAGCAAGCTGAGGTGGCTCCAGCCCCTTTCCCTGTGAATAAAGGGCCACTGGCAGCATTCCTTGGTGGTGTTTGATAGAGCAGTTACAGAGTACGTGAGTCCTGGGCTGTCAGACTGCAATCTGCCTCAGAACAGTTTTGCTGATAGTTCCACAGCAGATGCCTGTGTGGGCTGATTTCTTGTAAGCCCTGTAGACTACTTTATCTTCAGCAACCTCCTCAAACCTCAAGGTAATTTAGATAAAGCATTTGTGCCCTTGCTCAACTTCATGATCAATATTTAACTGCTTTGCTATTATAAAGATACCTTGCTAACGAGCACACGGCATGCACCGTCTGCTGGAGTGCACATTTGTTGGTAATTTTTCTCCTCCCTAAGAAAGTAACATAAGTCTGTATGCAAACAACAGCATCAGTAAGCAGCATGTTTATATCAATATAGAAAGGATAAATCTGAACAAGCTACAAATAAAAAATACAGTGTGGTTCTTGTGTAGCTGAAAAACTAGTGAAAGGCGGTTTGGTTTGTCTTTTTTTGAGTGCGTGCTGTTTTGCGTTTCCCTTTTTTTACTTTATGGGAGACAAGAAAAATCTTCCAAAAGAAGTCATATTGCCTGAAATACTACACCTCTGCACCCCAGGTGTAGCACCTGCAGGATTGAACTTTTAATCTGGAAAATAGTCATTGAATATTAACAGCCTTTTGTTTGGTTTTTCTGCTCTGTCCTGGTTTTGGCAGCAGCAAGTGTAAATGTTGTTAGTCCTGTAGAGTCTGCAATGACAAGGCCAGCTGGAGTTCTGGACTGCCAGGTGATTCTCATACTTCTGGTTTATCAGAAGGAAACTGAGAGCTTAGAATTTGGACAGTAACAATTCATGCTCCTTTATGATGTAAGGAGATGTGAAGAAGCCAAATAATGTTTGCTGAAGGGACAGATTTGTTACTGACCTCAGAGTGCAGAGTAAAATATATTCAAAAATAGGTAAACTGCTATTTTTGTTGTCATTCTTCTGAGTAGGGGAAAAAGTTCAGCTGAAGCCTGGAGAAATTTTTGATGAACACCATGGCAGCTCAATGTTCCCCATGGCTGTGCATGAATGGCTTTAGGAGTCTGTTCTTCTCTCTGCCAGGAAAAAAATTGAAAATTGGCCATTGTCTTCTTTCAGGCCAGTTGTGAGCAGTGGCATCTTATGGTTGCTCCAACAGCCCTGCATGCAGATCCACTCTCAGCATTACCCAGCCATCAGCCCCCAAAGAAAACTGTGAACTTTGTAAACTTTTCACAACAAACAGGTTTCAGAGCCTTGAATGGGATGCGACTCGTGGGTTTGTGGCACCTACCCCACAGACTGCAGCATGTCAGCATTTTCCCATTGTTCAGAACCTCATGCCAGCAACTGCCCAGAGAGATTTCTTCTTCCACTGGGTCATTGCTTTTGTCATCCTGGGCTGCAGTAATCGGGTCAGACCAGGCTGAACTTTATGCATTTGCGTGAGAGAGAGGAACCTTTACTGCATTGTTTCACTATTATTTCAGAGCTGATTTAATTAGCCCTTTTCATTTTTAGCTCATGCAGGAAGCATTCTTTTTTCCTACCCACTTAGCCAGAAACATCATGGGCAGCTTTATGGGCTTGCTGCAAAAAATATCTGAGCAGCAGCCTTGAACGTTGTATGAAAGCAGTGTCTGTGGCACTTGTGTGTGGCTACATCTGCCAAGGCAGCCCTCTACGTCCCAGGAGAATTAGGGTCAGACATTGCCCCCCCCCAAATGATGAGCAAATAGGGGTTTTAATGTGAGCATATTTGGGCTGAAATATAAAAAAAAAAGGAAGCAAGCTGTTCAGTATTGGTCGTAGCATATTCCAAAGGTGTGAGAAAAAGAGTTGCAGCTTAATTCTTGGGATATTGATACATCTTGTGGGGATAACAAATAACACACCAGCAACAATTCTCTGCTATCAGCCACACTAGAAGCCAAATGCTGGTAAAGGCTCAAGGAAAACATGATGGAATCTAGAGTTGTATGCTGGATCCCATGGCAACAACATGGCCTGATCCAGAATTCGATGCCAAACTTCTGGCTTCAAAAAAGCTGTAAGCTGAAGGATGGAAATTAACAGAATATTTAAATAAGGCTGGCCTTCCATCCAAAATGCAGCATGAGAGAATTAGGAAGCTGATGAAAAGATGAATTGTGAAGTGCAGAACTTAGGTAGCACCTTGACCGTGGCAAAAATGTTTTAAATCTGTGCAGGAATACACGTGGAAATATACATTGAACTCATCTCCAAGACAGGAGGGCAATAATAATTGCATAAGTAATTACATAAACTTATTTATGTAAATGCTGTTACTCATAGGACAGTGGTGCATTTTATCATAAGCAAATACTTCCTTTTCTAAGCCACTTTTAGCAAAAGACAGTTTCAGCTGTCAAAAAGCTCCAGGAAGAACAATTTCAGGACATGTTGGACTCCTTAAACACAATGCTTTTCTTTGCAGTTCAGTTTCTCCTCAGCTTAAGCTTATATTTTTCTTTCAAGAGCCTTGATTTCCTTGAAGGCTTGTTCCAGCTGAGGAGGGATGTCCCTGTCTTGGTGTCAGCTTTGATTCAGAAGGTAATGCTGCATGGCTCCAGGAATCCGTGGCCTTTCCCACCAGCTGGCCATCTATCATTTCATTACAGTAAAGTTACCAAATTGATGTGTCCTGGCTAATTCTCCCAAAGCAGCTGTAGAGCTGTCCAGTATCTCACCAGGCAAGGGTGCAGGCTGTCTCAGCTGATAATGCTCTGTGATAGCATTAGCAGATGGCAGAGCATGGCCTACCTGTGAAATCTGACCCACAGGGACCTTTAACAGTGCCTGCTTTCTCAGGGATGTCTGGAGACATCCTCTTACTTTTCTGGTCCAGCATGCACCTGTGTTTAATTTTCCATAGAAATAAAGGAAGATATCCCACTGCTGGAATCTGGCCTTGTAACTGCTTGTGACTAGCTAAGAAATGAAGATTTGCTGTTAATATTAATTCCTAGCATTTCTTCAAATGAGACTGTAATGAAATTTGATATATAATTTTTTTAAGTACTGGCACAAGAGGTATTTTAGATTTAACAACTGCAGTATCTTTGCTTCTTATATTTTTCATTAATCTTGATGTGCTTAATTAGTTGCCGTTCCTCAGCGGAAATGTTTGACTAGAGTAGAATGAGACTAATGAAATCTCTTGGGTTGCTATTGCTGAAAAGGACTAAGTGCAAGAAAGACACCAAGCCTGGCTAAATATAGTGTTTGTTCCTAGGTTAGCACTATGTGGCAATCTTTGCATATGTAAAAAAATAGAAATGCTTGAAGATAAAAGCACAGAATAACATGCCTTCATACTTTTCTGGTGTCCTGTTCCACAGGAAATGTCTATTTGTGACCCACAGTTTGTAGGGCAGGTATAGGGAACCTATGTGCAGACTGGAAGTCTGTGCATAAAAAGAGCTAATAGGACAAGTTATTTTCTGTTTTGAAGGCCCAGCACAGAGCTTTGCAAATGTCAGTGTACCAAAACCAAAATGTGTAAATCCCAACCCTAGGATAGGCAAAATAGGCTACAGTTTTGAAATTAGAAACAGAAAAGATAGAATTATGTTTGAGATGCAACTCCATAACTGGGTAAAGTCTGAACTCTGAGGGAAAAACCCCTTCTGTTCCTAGCACTGAGATCACCCACATTTGCAGAGGGATTTGCACTAGGTTCTGTATTTCCTTACTTTTGCTTGAGAATAGTATTTAATATTTTTAATTTGCTTTTTTAAAAGTCTGCATCCATAGCTTTTTTCATTTTTAGCCAGAGTGTGGCAGCTATCAGGATACAGTATAAGGGCTTACACTGAATTTTGGCTTATTTGAGACCAGATTCAATCTCTCTATTCATTGTTTGGAAGAAAGAAATAGCATTTATCTTCTCCCCAGCATTCAGCATTAGTGGTCACTATTGCAGAACTCCTTCCATGCTGTGATAACAGTATAACAGATAGTATCATCTCTCTCTTCAGAAGAATAGGAAATAATGAGCCAGATTCGCTTCTGTTCCGGTGCCATTGAAGTTGGAGAAATTATATCAGCAGGAAGCTTGGCCTCCTGCATGTTAATTGAGCTCTTTTCAGTTCAGTGCTTTGTCTTAGTTTAATTTTTAAATTATAGCCATAAATTGTGCCTAACAATGCTATATCAAGGCCTGCCCTACTGCCAAGTGCAGCCTTTCAGATTCATTCACTGCTGCAGCAGTGAGGTCGTGATGCACCCTTGGACTGGTTTCTAAATAAAACACAGCATTTTCCACCAGCAGTTACCTGCTGCCTGTGTGTGCCACCTTTCAGTGCCCGATGAGACTTGTGCCTCTGAAATTAAGAGTAATGTGGCAGAAGAATGGGGAGCATATGTCTGCCTAAGGAGGCCCAGGACTTGCCACAGAGTGAAGACTCTGTGTCTTCAGGCAGGTGTCTTCAAGTGAGATTCATTGCCACAAGGGACCTGGGAAACAGATGCAAAGAGGTTTGGTTTGGATGGGTTTCTCCAGAGATGGTGCCAGCCTGGGCTGATCTGTCTGTCTTAGTCTGTTTTCCTTTGCTCACATGCAAGAAGAACAGCTGGGAAGGAAAAGGGGAGATGGCATTGCTAGAGGCTCCCAGGTACGGAGCAGCTGCTGTGAGATGCTGGCAGTAATAGGGGAAAAGTGGCTCACTGAATTAGATGTGAACTTTGGTGCCTCATGTTCAACCCAATGCTCATGAAATATTCTGCAATTCCTGGACAATTAAACCTCATTTCTTTTGTGTGTGTGTTTGAGAAAGTGTCTCTTTATCTAATTTATCTGGTTTTAATTGTACCTAACTTTATTTAATCAATCTTATATTACTGTATTCTCTGTGTGTAAGTGATCTCTCTTCTACTAGATTGCTCATTCTTTTTACTGCATGTACTGCCTGAAAGCTGAAATAGATGATACCAGAGAAGTAGTTTTTCAAATTTGTAAGAATTCATGAGCATTGCCTAGAAAGCAGATTTTTGGATCGCCTTCAGGGGTGAACACATTAAAGCCAGGTACTTGTAAACTCTTTTACAACATATTAGCATAATAACATCCTGTAAAATAAGCATCTTCATAATCTAAGAACAGCTGATGTTGGTCCATTAACTGCCTTCCTCTTTGGCTCAAGCTGCCAGTGGTCTCCATATCCAGCCATCATTTAGTGTTTTAGCCAAGGATTTGAAGGATTTGCCTGCTGTTTTAGAGAAGTGACCAAGTTTAAATAATGTACTAGAGGTTTCGATTATTTTCCTTTAAAAATAAATTATGCCCCATGTCAATTGGAAATCACCTTGAGAAATATTCCTGTAAGCAAAAACCTAATAGAATTACATCTTGAAACCCTTAATTTTTTCAATAGCAATTGCTGTTTCCTCTTACACCAAGTAATAAGTAGTACATGAGAAAAAATACAATTCTTCCTTCATTTATTTATGGAAGTATCAAGGGTTACATTTGGAAATGGTATTATGGTACACATCTGTGTCTATTCAAATTAGGAAGGTTTTAATGATACCTCAAGAATTAGAAAAGCATTGCTTAACTAAACTGAGGGAATTCCTACAAATGAAGGCATTGTTTATACAAGTCTTGTTTAATCTGTGAATTGTTGGATAATTAGTTACATTATGCAGCAAAAATTAGGTATCCTTATTTCCAACTCTTTGTTGGTATGCTGTCATCAAGCTACAAAGAGCTCTGACTTTCTAACTGCTTTTCATTAAATATCATAATTACTGTTTTGTAGGTAATGTCCTGCTCTGGCAATGTGTGAAATTACAGTCCTGAGATATTCTGAAAGCTTAAAAGTGTATGTGTTAAAAAGTCCAGACCAAGTGTTTATTTAAAATTGAGAGTTATTGAGACTTCATTTTCCTACCTTGTAGTTTTAAATACTAATACTGAACCATTTTATGTAGGATGTGGAGGGAGCAATCTGACAGTTCCTACTGGCTTTTTTTGGTGTGTCTTGGGACAAGCTTACCTTGTTGGCTTTATTATATGGAAATACAACCATTACCTTATGAAGAGATCTTAGTTTCCCCTATGGCTCATTTCCCTGTACCTGGCAATTGGTATTGCATTCCAAGGGTATCATGGCATTTGTTAAGAAGGGTGAAGGTTTCAGAAGGAGTTACTGTCTCCTTCAGTGGTGAATCTTCCCTACATGTGCCAGCAATGCCAAAAGAGAAGAGCACCACAGTTCATGCACCCTCCTTTGTTCTGGCATCTGCATGCCAGAATTATGGTTCAGAAGAAGCTAAGGCAAAAATTCATGTTTCCAAAGCTGTGAGTTGTGGGATGTTAGAATATCAACCATCAAAAAAAACCAACTTATTCAAAACCATTGAAAAGTCAACATTTCCACACAGTGTGAAGGTGAGCCCATGGGAGTTTCCTGCGTTTTAGATCTGCTGCTGTAATTGGGTGCTAGTCCAGGGTTTTGACAATGAAATGAAAATGCTATACACATGTGGATCCATGTTTTGGATTTTTAAACTCTCTTCCATCTCAAAGACAGCAGAGAGGTGTTAGGAAGGTTTTGGTTCTTTGACACCTGTGTGCACCTTTTGGAAAAATGTTCAATCTCCACTTCAGAGTGCAGAAAACTGTCCTGAGAATTTGTGATGAGAGAGTCCAGGAAATGTGATTGCTGGCAGAGAGCTGACCTGCTGAGAAGGCTGCTCACAAGAGACTGGTGCTTTTCAAGTGCATTGACATCAGGGAATGTCTGGGTTCTTGGCAATGTAGACTCTTTGCCTTTAAGTAAATGCATTTGAGAATAGATTAGTTTGCAAGCACTTGAATTGATTTAATATGTGTTTACTCTTCAGATATTCACTGTGGCTGTTTACCTCTGCAAGATAAATATTTAAAATTGCATTTGAACCTCACATTAACATTTATGTTAGTGTCATTATAGTTTCCTTTTGTGAATGAGATTTACCTATCAATCTTAAAGCTGTAATAAGAATGAGTCTATTTTTGTAATTTTCAGCTTCTAACGATAATCTGCCATAGGGTTGAATTAATTTTGTGGTATGTTTGCTGCTCATTCATCATCAGAGTCAAAGCAATGAGGCAGTCATCAGGGGGAAAAGCATTGTTATTTTGTGAGCAGGGCAGGATGACAAGCCTTGCAGCGGAAATCCACCTGCAGCACAGAGCAGCCACCTACTCCCAGGCAGTGAATATGAATCAGGGGACTGAACAAAGGGTCTCCAGGGCCAAAGTCATGACAGCTGAACAAGAAAGTGGTTGCAGGCATTCATTTCATTCTGGAGCTTGTCACCAGAAGGGAAAGGACTCAGGTTATGGCCAGTTTTCGGTTTCCAGAACTCATTTGCCAGGAGCAGAGTGCAGAATTTTTCTGTTTCACCCATGGCTGCCCAAGGAGTGACTTTGCTGTAGCTCTCATGTGTACCAGGTTTGTGTCACTGACTTAGGAGTGAAGGGGGTTCCTTTGCTGTCTCTGTGTTTGCTGATGTCTGAAAATAGTGCCACTACATAAATGGCTTCTTCCCAAGAAGGGATTATCCTCCAGTTGCTGTTTTTCCAACTTGCATTATGTTGAGGAGTCCATCTGACAGGAGCTGGGGCACTGCAGAATTTAGTTTTTCCAGGTTCTCACTTATTGAATAAATCTGATATTCCTTTGTATCCAGACTAGATTTTTCTTTTTCCATTATTTAAGGACTTATATGAATTGATATTTGGTTGGACTTAGGAGTTGTTGGTAAAATCCTGAAGTATAATTCAGAATTTCTGTACTTTGTGCAGAGTTTTCACAAGTGTTTCAGAACTTTTCCACTGCATAGGCAGTTAATAACATCATGATGAAAATTTTAGATTTCTAGTTCATCTAGTACTAAATTCTATCAAGGGAGCAGCATGGTTGTGTAATGGCATGTTTCATTATTGGGAACTCTGTGGTTACAGAAATATTGTACTGAAAGTAAAATACCAAGGTATGCAGTCAAGGCCCTTCTGATTTTGTAAAGGATAAAGACTTTCATCTTTCTTCCTAATTTCCCATTTAAGAATGGAAAATTATTTAATGGATAACTGCATATACGTTTTCCCCTCCCCTAAGAATTAAGAATGTAATTATGTAGCTGAGAAGGTCAGAGTATATAAAGAAGCAGATTCCAGCTAGAACATGTTGCAGGGCAGGCAGTGTCCTGGTGTGGCTGGAATTCAGTGCAGGATGTGGTCAGCTTCCAAATATTCCTGATTTGGGTTTTTACACTTTGATACACAAATTAAATAATATTATTTTTTTCCTCCAGCACAGAGTATGGAGTACTTCTCTGGAGGATAGCAAGCAGTGATGGCAGAGATTTCTGTGCAAAATACTTTTGGTGCTGAGCTTTGTATTGCCTGGGTGATAGAATCTAAATGTGCTGTTCTGCCTCTGCAACATGGATCAAACACTGCATCTTGAGTAAGGACAGATAATTGGTGCTCCCTCTTGGGAGATAGGAGATGGTTTAAGGCTGGACTTCTGGCATCAGAGAGATTACTTATATAAGCAGGTTTTATTTTTTTATTGCTCTTTTTCTGAAAGGCTATGGAAATGATACACCTTAATCAAAAAGCTAATTTTTATTAGGTCTTTTAGGTAGGAGATTAGCCCTGATTTTACTGTATATTTCTTACTTCATAAAAGACATAAGGTTTTCAGAACAGCAGAGAAAGATCCATTTACAAGAAGTGATACTGTTTGGACCATGTAATATGATCTTGTTTGATCTTTATTTTGGAATGTGAGATGAAACTTTTGCATGTGGCTGACTGTTCCAGCACTGACTGCAGGACAGAGCTGTCATGATTCCCCTTGCTGCTGCTTCTGGGGGAAGGGGCTGCCTGCATGAGCAGGAACCTGTCATTCAGCGTAGGTGCAGGTGGTGCATCAGGCTGTGGGGCTGTCAGAACTCTGGGCATTGTCCTGCCCACAATGTGCAGATGTCTCAGGTGACCCTCAGCTGACATTGCTGAGAAAGGGCTCTGGAGTTGGTTCATTAAATCTGTGCAAATGAATCTTAACAACTGGCACGAAGACATTGCTCTGGAAAGCATCCGCAGCCAGGCAGTGAGCAGGATGAGAGCACTGACAGCATCCAAGTCAAGCATTTGCTTCTGATATTGCTGTGAGCAAAGCCAGAGCTGAACACTGCTGCTCTGTTTTCCTGGGTTTGAACTAGAGGAAACAAACAGCAGGGGAAGTGTCAGCCACATTCCTCTTTTGGGTTTTTAGTGACCCAAATCCTTCTTTTTTAAAATCCTACTTTGTTAGGATTATTAAATCCTAACTTAAATCCTACTTGTCAATGTTGTCCTGCCTTATACATACAGTTGTACTGGTAGGATGGTAAGGAAAGGGAAAACAGAGATGTGAAGAGAATTGTTACCTCCTGTAACTGATTTGCTTACTTGCTCAGGATGACACTTCAGGGTAGATTGTTTGATATTTTGGTGATATTTGGAGAATGATGGGTAAAGTTTTGCAACCACAGAACTGGCCAGGAGCACTCTTGTCCTCCATAGATAAGAAATCAGCCTGGTCAGATCAAAATCAATTGCAGTAGATAGAAGTGTGGCAAATATTACCATATCCATGACATTGCACTACCGGGCATTGTGGCTCAAAATTCTGAATTATTTTTAGTCCTCAATTTCTTGAAAAACTAAAGCAAAGTTGGTAAGAAATTCCAATGTCTTGCAGTGGATAAGCACTGAATTGTAATCCTCTACTGAGAGTATTCATTAAAGGTTTCTGTAAGCCAAGTACTTTGTAAAACATTTTTTTTTCCTTTTATTGATTTACTCCCCAGAGAGATAACATTTTGGCTGTCTCCAAAACTTGTTCAGAAGAAGTTACTATGTCTAAGCCTAACTGCCTTTATATTTTTTTGCTCATCTGTCTTGCAGAAAAATGCACATGAAAGTTAATTTTACAGTATTATAATAATATTCATGGTGTTTCTGTAGGAACTTTGAATAATACAAACTATGCACACTCTAGAAATATGGAAACTTCATGCAGAATATAAAAGTAACTTTGATTATTGATTTTAGCTACAAAGACCTGTAATGAAATAATATGGTGGGCTGTTGTGAAAATGAATATAAAATCTAGCCCAATTATTCAGATATACAGCACTGAAGAATGTGGCTAAAGGGCTAAGAGAATGAATGGTACCAATTGGAGTGTACCAATATAATGTTAGAGAAGATATCTGTGTCACATGGAGAAATGCTTTGACAAATAAAGTATTTTCATGGTGGTGTGTATTGGAAAAGAATGCCAAATTAGGTTGTGTTCTGACTCCACTGGTAATATATTTTATACTTTCTCGACCTTTGATTCCCAGCTGATATACCATATTCAGTGAGATGCTTTTAGCACTGACCTTTCAACAAATACAATTCCTCTCAAATTCACATTTCATGCAACGAAAACATGCATTTATTGCTGTTAATTCTTTAAAAAGTGTATAGAGACTATGAAAAAGATTACTCTGGGTGGAATGAGAGAAATCATACAGACAAGGCTGGAGTGGTTGCTACTTTATGTCACAAGATTTATTGCACTGTTCTCAACAGTGTATGTTAAACAAAATTAGTATTAGTGAATCAGTGGTGGCAGGCAAATGTGGCATAATTATGAACTGCAAATGGTAGCAGAGTCCTTTGTTACTTGTGCAGTTAAGTCATTAATAATAAAAGTCATGCACTGAGATGTGGGCGCTGAAAGTACTTTAGGAAATTATAGAACATAATTACATCTTCTCTGCTTTTGGGCACTTTTTTTCCTGCCTGATATGAATGTTCCATTAGCTTTAGCTCTTTACAGACCCTAAATATTTGTAGTGTTTTGATCCATAGCCAGGTCTTGTAAACTACAGTGGTCTAGATCCTCCATTCATGACAACTAGAGCAACTTCATGGATTTTCAGCATCTTTCCTGTAGGACTGTAGGATGGGACTGTATCTGCTGAGTAACTGCCAGAAGCCTTGCCATTGAGCTGGAAAAAAATATTGAACTTTGTGGGTTTTGTATCTTCTGTGGAGTTCCGTGGTAGAGGTGACTGAATGGGAAATGTTAATGCTCTGGGGAAGACCCATAGGACCAGGGTTTGTCATTTTGCATTTTCATCCCTGAGTTGGAGATGGCAGAAGGTGACCTGGAGGGCTGCCTGGGGGAAGGTGTCCCTTGATGTAAGCCAACATGACAGGCTGGCGTTGCTCAGGCGTGCTCTGTTTCCTGCCCGGGGGGTTTTTTGGGGATTGTGTCCTTGCAGGGCAGGTGAGAGGCTCCCATGGCACAGGCAGCCTGCATTTCTCACTCAGCCAGGTGACCGTCCAACACGAGAGGGGTTTGGGCTGTGGGGTGGGGAAGGGACTCTCAGCTGTGTGAGAGCAAAGTGAGATGCAGAGAGGAGCCTGAGGGAGTGGTGGATGTGCAAACCTGGTGGGTGCCAGCTGTGGGACCTCTGGGAGCAGCGCTGCTGTGCCCTCAATGCGTTACTGGGGAGGCAGGGCTGATAAACAAACACCTCCTGTTACTGTCTGTGACAGCTGAACCTAGGGGTGGAAAGGGAGTGAGGGGATAAATAAAACCCCCACGTTGTGCTAAACAGCAACAAAACGTTTTACAAGGGCCAAAAGTACTTGGATGAGATGGAGATTACATAAAGTAAGGACACCCCATGGATGTGTTTGTTGCTGAGTTGATGTGTGTCCCTGCAGGGAAGTTTCCAAAGGGCCAGGTCAGCATGAACAATGTGTGAGGAGGGGGAAATTGCTGATGTGCTTGAACAAAGGCTCTCTTTGGGGCTCACTGCAGGCTCAGAATGACTTCTGGCTGAAGGGCAATATCCTCACCTTAGTGAAGCCAGTGGCAAAACTCCCATTTTTCCAGATGTCTTTCTAGATAGCTAAACAACCAGAAAAAATGAACTTCAAGCTCCAGTTCTCTGCTGCAGCCACAAGTTATTTTGTGGAGATCATCTAGCAGTGATATTTTCGTCCTCCACCTGACATGCCCTCAGAATTTACAAGCCAGCTAGAAAGAAGCTGCTTCAGGTGCTGGGCAAAGTTCAGCCAGTTTCGGGCTGGTGATGTGGAGCATAAGGACAGAAGGTGCCTTGAGTTTTGGCTAAGTATTCCTGGCACATCCCTCATCCTGATCATGCACAGTTGCCCAACTGAACTGTGGCCTCAAGAGGAATGCAGTGAGGAATAGTTACTATGTGAGAAAAGCAGTAACAGTAAGACCCATGTGCTTTTTATTTTATTTTAATATATTTAAATTGTAAATGAAGATTTATTAACAGCAATAACTTAAGACTCAATTGTATATAGCTCCTCTCCTTGGCTCGATGAACTTTTCAGTCTGAACAGCTTTGTCCAGTCTGCGAAGCAATTGTCTTTTCTTCTGAGATCTGCTTCAAGTAAGGCTTATTTTGTACTAATTTAACATTTCCTTACTGATTAGTTGACACAATTTTATTAATTTACATTGAATAGGTTTTAAATGCAAATTGAATGGTTTAGCAAGATTACCAAACAGTCAAATTATATCAGAATTAGGCTAGATAAATAAGGACAGTTAATGGATGGGAAGATCATTGCTTGCAAGAAAATAAATTAACAGAGCATCAAAACCCACTTTGATTGTTGTGTAGCAATTAGATAATGACTGTTTATCATTCAGGTAAAACCATTAGCTCATTCCAAAGTGCTTCTATATGTTCTCCAATACAGGATGTGAATTGCTAGCACAGGGAGCTGAGGACAGCACATGAATCTGTCAGGATACAAACATGTGATAAAAAGTTAATTTGTGCCCACAGAGATTCTTTACCCTTTCCTGCTGTTGGTTTTGAACCAGGTTAATTTTCCAGGAGCTCTTAATTATAAAAGTGCCAAGAGTCTTCAAATCTTTAAACTGACCTTGGGAAATAGTACAAAATCCTTCATGTCTAGGCCTTGATCCTGCTTTCATGTCTCTTTTTATTTGGATTACTCTCCAACTATAGAGGTCACTTGAAACTACAGGTCCCTTGTGACTGTGAGGATTGGAACTAATATATCCCATCACAGGGCATAATTAGACATGAAAGGCTAATTTAACTATGTGGAGGTTAGTCTAGGTTAACAAATGTGATTTAGGGAATGCTCAGTATAATGGGTGGATGCTAATGTCAAATAACATTTTTCAGATAACCTTAACGCTGAAAAGTAATAAAAAAGTTTAACTGATTGGTAGTTTTAAGGAAGACCACTGTAGTAGTGAAAAATACATATCGTGTGATGTTGTCCCTCTGTGCAGAGAGATAAAGCAACATAGGTATTGACCAGAGCTTGCACACAAATGGAAGTAGTGGTGCAACAATTTTCATTTGAAAATAAGATATTGGATATGTGCAAGAAAACATCAATCTGCACTGAAGAAAGGTCTCTTAGCTTCTAATCAGAGATAATAGACTAGAATGCTTTGAAGTACTATTAAAACAAATAAGTAAAAACCAGATCCTAAAACCCTAGCAGAGCTAGGAGTTATTTCTACTGACTGGGATGCCCGCTGGATGGACTGCTCAGGCTGAGGATTAACACAGCTATGTCCTGTAACAGTGATGGGACATACAGTGTAAGTATGTATAAATCATATATATTTATAAATAAATATGTTTGCAGATTTTTTCCATATTGTGCTAGAAGGACAGATCTTTAGAACTCTGCAAAGCCAAAGTGTCCAAGACTTTTGAAAGCATTTGATCTGAGAATTTGTTGATGCTAATACCTGAATTACCAGACTGGAAAAGAGTCCTCTCAGTAAGCTTTGGAGTTCAGGAAACTGGGGCAGTACTGATCTATTTTCAGATATAACAGGAGATACAGCAAGGACTGCTATAAGGAAGCATAATGATGAGATTAATATTTTGCCACATTTTACTTCATTTTAAAATACAGTATAATAAAAGCTGCTTGCTGTGAAAGAGGAATGCAAATGAGTTTGGAGTGCATTAGCACACTGCTTTGCATACCAGGGGGCTATAATATATACATGGATTGAATTCACCCCAAGATTTTTTGAGTGTACATAGGAATTGAACTACAGGACAGCCCAATTAAACTGAGACCTAGGAGCACAGTAACCCTGTTGGAAGATTACATTACTCTTCACTCTTCACTCAAAGACCAAAACAAAGAAACCCTTCCAAAGATATGCTGGTCATAGGGATAAGGTGCTTAAGCAAGGCATCCAATGTGCAAGCTTGAGATTAGCAGGCCTTCATCTTCCTCTGAAATGATTTCATAGAGGGAATCCCAGCCCAGAGCAGGAGCTGGACGTGCTGTGTGCCAGCCCAGGGGCAGGATTGTCATTAGCCCTGGTCCTTATCTGTGCTCTGCTGGTGGTGGCCAAGTCCAGGGGTCAGCCTTTCCCTTGGAATTGAAAGATTCCATTTTAATTAGGTTTAATCTTTTGCTACTGTAGATCCAGCTATATAAATTATTTAAAAGGCAGGAGTTTTTTTTTCCTCAGTAATTAATGACAGGTTTGTTAGCTACCGTAGCAGCCTGAGGCTTCACTTTCCTTGTGTGGTTCTGTAACTGTCCCATGATTACCTAATATAACAACCAGCCTCTGTGGCATTATAAAATTATAATTGATGGTTTGTACCAGCAGCACTTGGAGGGGTGAGGCAGCAGTAGTGCTGGATGTATTTACTGTCACAGAGAAAGCAGCCTGGGGAGGAGAGAGCAGCTGCCTGTTGAGATTGCACTGCTCAGGAAGTGTTGAGAGTTACTAAGATCATCAGGGCTAACCAATTCTATGTCCAGTATTAGTGAGTGTTTCACCACACCTGAGAGATCACAGAGATCGTTTGAGCAGACAGAACACCCAGGCAGTAGTGGTAATAATAGAGTCCTACACAAAAGCTTTCACCTTCTTTCTTCCTTTGTCTGCTCGGTAAGGGAATAGTGTTCCATTAAGTGTCCTGTGGATGTTCCTGTGGAGGACTTGCTGTCCTCCTCAATCATCATAATACCAGAGGTCAGATCCTTAACTGAAGCCTTCTCCTCCATCAGGTGTTAGAGAGTCTCTTGCAGGGTCTAATCGAAGCATCTCAGGTTTCTGAAATGTTAGAGAAATGCAGTTCATCTGTCAGAGCTCAGCAGTGAAAGTTACAGTGCTGCAGCCCACGTGTCTTTGAACATTGCGCCAGGTATTTGATGTCCTTACACCTTGGTCTAAGTTAGCTGTTTGAGTGCAGCTAAACTGGAGCCTGCTCCCCAGAGCTTGAAGCCTCTTCCTTCCACACTTGCTGGCAATACTAAAATGATGCCCAGGCTTCCTGTAATTAGCATCTTTTTGCCATTTCAAAATAAATGAGAATTAATTCTAGCATTTTAACATCTTACTTTGAGTAGCAGAAATATCAAGGTTCTTTTGTGTTTGTGTCCAAGCATACCATGATAGAAGTAGCAGAAGGGCAATTTGTGGTTATGTACTCTTGAGGTTTTTGGTAACCCTTTGCACTGAAGGGCTTAAAGACTAAGGTTATGTCAGTGCTTTCTGGGAATCCTAAGGCAGGATAGGAGCTGACATCTATGGAGATCAAAGATGGAATATCAAGAAAGGAAAGGAAGGGGAGTAGGGCTGTCGTCTCTCAAAGTTAATATAAAAAGCTCAGCCTGATGTGACATCAATGAATTTTGTGTGGGGATTTTTAGTGTTGCTCCTCATCCCATGTTGCACAGGAAGCATTTGGAGGAAGCTGGGTAGGGCTTTGCCAAGACACTGCACTGTGTGGTGACAGAATCACACTTTCTGCTGGTCTTGGGAAGCCCTTGGCAATGACTTTACATTTGAAAGGAAAGAAGAAAAAAATTCTGTCAGTGCATCTTCTATAAATAGATCCTTTAGGTCTGGGTTTTTTTCATCTTCTCACTGGCAGTATCTGATCTTATGTATGTTTGTAGATGTTTCATAAATGTGAAAAGCAAGAAAAAGTTAAAAGTGAAACCCAGTGTTAATGCTGTGATTCTGCAGTGTGCCATGAGCATGTTTAAAGTGTCTTTGCCAACACAGTTGTGAAATTTGGGTTTAAGGGTCTGGTTGTGGAGACTACCAAAACTATCATGTAGTTTTCTGCTCTCTGTGGAGATCTGAGGTATCAGGTCTATGTTGCAAATACATTGGAGAGTTAAAAATGTATGGAATCCGTGAAATGCTGTGATCTGTTGGTCACAATGGCAGAAGTTACTCCTTTGGCAGCCTGCTCTGTGACCCCTGAGGCACCGAGGAACTGGTGTAGCTGCACATTGCTTCATACCATTAAGTGAATTAGAGAGGAGATTTGAAAAGGTGAAAATCCTGGGCCTTGGGAGGCTTTGCCATCTGCATTTCCTCCTGCCTCTGCTGAGAGCTGGGATGCAGGTACATAGGCACAGCCAGCGGCCTGACCTTCCTTTGCTGGAAATGAATGTGAATGACTCAGTGTCTGTCTGAGAGAACAAATCCCACTCCCACGGCTTCAGCTGGAAGTTATGCTTTTAAAAACTTGATGGCCCTTAAAGAGCAACTCCTTTCACATTTAAATTTTGCCACCCCATGCATCTTACTTTCAGGATGATTCAGGCTGCTTTAGGAGTAAATGAGGGGTGTGTGAGAACAAGCCTCAAGAATTATGTTATCCTGATCTTTTGCTCCTTGCTGATGTGCAGTGAAATATAAAGGCTTTAGAGCATAATTCACTGTTAGACGTTAAAGAGAAAAAGTTCAGCTATTCATAAATTAATATTAAATCTGTTTTCTGCAGCCAGTGTAAGACTGGTGATGACTCACTTGCCTGTACTTAGTAAAGAGCAATGCTCTCTAAAGAATCACATCCCATCGTTTCTGCTGACAGCTATTAAGAAAAATATTTAAAATACCTCTTAAAATTGTATATGTAATTCTTGGTGAAGTGACATTACATTCTTTTCGTTCAGTCATCATCCTGCTAGGACTGGAGTTTGTGACACACTAATTAGCTCTGATTTAGCACAACCATTATTTTTGGAGTTAATGGTTAGCAAACGTTGTCTAATATTATTATATAACCATTAATATGACGAAGGTAAAAAATGACTTAAGTAAAAATGGGAGGAAAGTTAACATGGCAGTTTGGAAATACAAATAGGATTTTGAGTTTCCCAGCACTAAGTCAAATAAAACAGCTGCACCATCCATCTTTAGAAAATAAAACGTGAAGATGGACCATTTCTGATGTATTGAAAGGTTCAGTTCAGGGTGAAATTCATTAATTTGCAGATGGACAGCTCCAACTCTGTGCATGATGCATGCTTTGTGTTGCCCTGGTCCTGGTGTTCTGTAGGATGGAGGAGGGAGTTTTTCCCAAAGAGTTTGAACCCCGAAAGTCAATGCCTTTGGGGAAGGGAGGATCTGCTCTGCCTCCCCTGAGGGGTCTGTTGGGCGCTCTCCTGTGTTAGGACAATTTAAACACTGCTGCCCATCTCCTGACCAGTTTCTCCAGCCTCCATGGAGAAGGGCTGCTGAGTCCTGCCAGGGCTCCTGGGTGAAGCAAATACTGGTTTGAAGTCATGACTTTGATTTTTCTTTCTTTTTCCTTGATCTTCTGTGGCAATGTTGTGATTTCTGTCCTTTCCTTCCTGCTTGCCCCCATCCTGGGACTGGAGCAAGGAGAGCAGAGGAGAATTCTCTGGACCCTGGGTCACTAAGGGCAGGACTGCCCATGGAGGCCAGAAGAAAAGGTCCTTACAGGGTGCCAAAGGACTGGTGCTAGGCAGGGAGGGAGTAGGGAAAATTAGTATGTAAAAATTGAATTGAGATCCTCCAAAATGGCTTTCTCATTTTTCTTTATATGCAAAGAATTGTCTCAGACCTGAAGCCAGGACATGGAAGGTTTCTCTTTCCTATGTCCTTCACTTATACTACAACTTAAAGAGATGAAAAAAATCAGCCAGCCTGAGCCAAATACCCCCTGTCCCTCTCAGATCACCACAGCAAAGTGGACAGCATGGAATAAACAGGGCATTCCCACCAGGAAGATCCAATAATGCTTCAGGGAAAAAAGGGTTTAAAATGTTCTTTTAATAGTAAGTTTTGGTGCATGCTTTGTTCTCTGTTTATGAAGGATATTTTGCCTGCAGGGAAGCTCTTTGCTTGTCTGAGTTTATCTAAGAAGATTAAACTCCAAAAGTTCATGACTAAAAAGCTCATCTGTGTTCATCTATATTCCTCACCTTGAACATGTAATCTGATGAGTGGTTTGGATATAAATATAGAGATGGGCTTTGACTTGGCTGAACTAAGCTCAAGACTTATCTCCAAGCAGCAGGAGGTGGAAGCAGTGCTGGGATGGTGTGTGTGTCTGCAGGAGCTGTGGGCTGTGTGTGTGTGGCAGCACAGTGACATTCTGTGGGGTTTGTCACCCATCCCATGCTCAGGACAGCAATGCTGGGGCAGCAGGATCCACTCAGGAAGCCTTTGGTGGATGCACTGGCAGTTCAGTGCAAGAAGATGGCAAAGGGGTTTCTGAGAGTCATTACCTCATGTGCCTGATCTCAATTCTCTGCCCCACCACCATTCTTGGGTTCTCTGGGCATGGAACAAACGTGGAACAGGGAATAAGAGTTATGTAGGAGACAGCTGCCCTGCTGAGTTGGCAGGGCTGCAGGATTGTCCCTGAGGGTTCCAGCCCAGCTCTGGTCCCCAGTGCTGCCCTCCTGGGGCAGGGGTTCATCCAGGCTGGCACCCACCCCTGCCTGCTCAGGGGCTTTGTTTTCCCTGTGGGATCCCTTGATCCTGGTCTGAGCGCTCAGCTCTCACCTCTCCCTGTACCTGCCTTTTTGAGGACTCACAGAAATGAGCAGAGAGGAAGCACCTTTACTTCTAAACCTTCCTTTCCCACCATGCAGATTGTTCACTGTGCAATGGAACAGACCTGATAACCTGTGAGGCACAATTAATTACATTTAAAATGTTACCCAGCATCAATTCCTAAGGGCTCTATGATCTAAAAGGAATATGTGCGTTCTGGGTTCCAGCAGTAATCTGATTTTCTGTGTAAATATTCAAACAGGTTTGTTAGGAAAAATTTATCTCTAAAAATACTGGTAAAATTTTGATTACTATGAAGCTTTACAAGGGATTTTGAGTTAACCACCCAAACTAATTAAGTGAAATTTTCCTAATTTGTTTATTATGTTAATGATCTGAATTAATTTATAGTAATTTAGCATGTATTACTAAAGATTTATTATGTTTCCCACCAAATGACTTAAGAGCTATAAATCCCATGGTTAACTGTAATTACTAGAGACATATTTATCGAAAGGGATAATTACATCTGATAAAAGTTCTTCAGTTAGGCTTAATTAAAACAGATTATTCCCCCATAAATGAAAAGTAAATATGGTAATTACTGGATAGATATTCATTGCAAAAATGAATATCTCAGCTTTTAATTTTCTGAAGGGGTGGGTAACTCAACTAAATAACTGATTGTTTCTCAATAAAGTGTAATTAACAAGCCCTAGGAAATGGATATTTTTATAGAAGTAAACATTTTGCTAGCTAATGACTAAAGAGTAGACACTACTCAGAAAAATCAACAAAAAATTAACTTTTTTTTTGAGTGGACTGTTGCTGCTTTGAACTAATGAAGAGCATGCTAGGAGAATGATATTTTCTTACAATAAAGCTGCTCCCAGTTTATCTAAGTAGCAGGACTGAGGAAAAACCACAACTTTCGCTGTTGATAATATGGATTATAGTTTCTTAGGCATACACCAAATTTACTGTGGTTTCTGATGTTAACAATTTATTTAATACACATCACTGCACATGAGGAGATTAGATTGTAAATCTGTTTTTTCATAATTTATTAGAGCACTGTGTTAAAAGCACTTTCTTCAGGGCTGTCACTTGTAAATGAGATTCACAAGAGTGGTGAGGCCTGAGAGTAGAAAACATGTAAACATGCAAAACCAGATCCTTTTCTTGGCTGAAATTACTTCTTAAAAACTCTTGGAGATATGGGGGAATAAGTGGGCTCTAACTCCTTCATTCACAGTTGTCTGGGTATAAATGGGTGGAAACAGAGACATTTAAACTCAGATCATTGTCAGGAATGTGGCTTTCTGCTGCAGAGTTTGGGCAGTGTTTTGGTGGAGGAAGGGTTGGTTTTTTCCCTTAATACTTAGATTTCCCAGCATTATTAATATGCAATGTGAATTGGCTGCAATTTGGTGTGAGAGCTGCTGCTCCTCCTGGGATTTGTGATTGGGGTGGGGCACAGTGAAGGACATAAAATTTAGGGACTGTGTATATGAATTACTTCCACTTGTTGTAGCTTGTGAAAGGTTTTGTGGATGGAAATGGGTGAAAAATGGAAAAAGCTCAGGCAGCTGAGGGCTGTGGCTGCCCGAGTCCACAGGGAGCACATCCCAAAGTCCAGCAGGGAAGTGTCCCAGAAAAATGGAAAATGCCTCTGAGGGGCAGAGGGGCTGGGGAGGAGTGGGGATTCACTGGGATGCAGAACCATGGAGTGCAAACTTGTTTCAGGTGTGTCTTGTTCATGTGTCCAGAAGGTTTGGAAGGAACTGATGCTATTTTGGTGAAGAGCGTGCCTGCTGAGAGATGAGGATTTTGATGGTGTGATGTATGCCATTTACAAATTTAGATGGAGTTCTCTCAGTAACTCAGAATAAAACAGGGACAGAAACCTAGAATATGTCAAAGCTCTCTTTCACAGGTGGCTGAAATCCTCTCTCCTCCTGCAGGCACTGCCAAGCCATGATGGGGGCTCAGAGCTGTGATGTGGCCTGAGCCTCACCCCAGTGCAGCATCCTCATGTACTCTTCCCCAAGTAATCAAATGAAACATTTCACTTTGGCATTGCACAGCCACACTGCATCGAGAAAAACTTTTCAACCTGTTTTTACAAAGAAGCACTTCTCATGAAATGGTGTGACCTGAATTTCAAGGTTAAAAGAAATATAAATTAAATAATCCATATAGCGAAGCTAGGATTATTTTCTTTTGGTCAAATGAAATGCTCTGGATCAATCCAAAATGAATTTTACAGAAATCCCCCAACAAGTATTTCAGGTTGAGCAAGACAAGTCCCTTCCATCTCCTTAACATGTTTTTCATTGATCACTTCCACACAAACAGCACAGGGTGAAAGTCAAGACTGGGGTCAAGAGGTTTACCTTGAAGTCCTAGGAAACAAGGAAACAAACAGGTTAAGCTCATTCACTGAAAGGAGCTGATTTACAGCTGCTGTTTAAGAACAGCCTTTTGCAAAAATATTCCCTGTACACGGGAGGAGAGTAGGAATATTTGAAATCTCAGAGCAATTAAAGTTTTTTCTATTTTGAAATGAAATTAACTGAGGCAAAATATTAAATGAGACTAATACGCCGTATTCTTGGGGAATATAAATGCAGAGACCTTATGTTTATCTGCTTTTTAGACAATTCATGATACACATACCTGTAACAATTTGACATAAAGCTGACAGTCAGTGATAAACATAATTAATGGTAAAAAATGAAAAGATGCTTAATCCAAACCAAGTTAAAACCAAGCATACATTCATTATTACTTTCCACTTGAATTAGGAGCATTTCAGCAAGTCTGTGTAATAAAACACAACTTATACAACTTGAAAACCCCGAAAATGCAAATGGAAAGGCTTGTGCTTCTGTGTCTAGAAGAGAGTAAAAGGAAAGGGTTTGCCTGCACTCATCTTCCCTAACTTGTGGGAAATTATTTGAGAGGATATTTTTCAGGTAATATATCTTGGTTTTGCTGTGGATTGCAGACCATTGCAAGGAGCTCAGGACCTTTTGAAATGCTGGATTTGAAGTTCCCTTCAGTGAATTCAGGTAGGGCACTCAGAGTAGGACTTAAATTCCAGTTCTGTTGGAAAGGCTGTGGTATGACTCTCAAGACTGAATTATGCTTGTGTACTCTGGGTTTGCTATGCAATTTGATTATTGTCCTTAGAGATCATCAAGATTAGCAGCTTTTCCAGCAGGGATGTACTGTACCCCTGCTCCTCCACATCACTCCTGCTTCTCTGGAGCTCGGCAGGCTTTGTTCTGTGGTATTTTACTCCTGCCCATGTAGAGAGAATTACTCTGGAAGTGACTTGTACAAAATGAAGGAAAAATCACAAACTGAAGGCACCAAACGTGATTGTGTCTCTCAAACAAGCCTGGTGGTGCATTACAAAACAGAGACTGAAAAAGGCTGTACAATGGAGGTTGTGATTTCTCCAGGGCAAAGACAGAGCTGGTGCTTGCTGCATGAAGCAGCTCAAGAACCTGATTGTCATAGTTCAGTCCTGGGGGATTCCTGGACCTTAATTTCAAATAAACCATAGTAGGATCTGCTTCCATTTGACTTCTAGGAAAAAGTTTATATCTTCATTTTGTCAGGCTGTTTCCCATGTTTTCTCTGCTATGTGACCTGGATGATGAACACACACAAATTTAATTTTACTTTGAAAATTGGAAGTATCTTTGTATCGTTCTTTTGTTTTTCCTCAACTGAATGGCAAAGACACTTCAGGATGGTGAGCTGTAGCAATCAGTATGTGTGTATAGATATGCTTGTGTTTCCTGTGAAAGACTTTCCTGTCTTGACACTGAGTTTCATCTGCCATTTTATCACCCCACTGTTTTATGTGCGACATACTCAGAAACTAAATTATCTATGAGGTATCTGGAGCAGTTTGGTGTGTTCATTAGTGTTGGTTGCTGGAGGATTCCCATCAGTTTTCCTGTCACTGTGGATGCAGTGAGCACATCCCATGGAACAGATAGCTCCTTCCTATGCAGAGTTTGCTGCCTCTGGCCCTGTTAGTGGGCTCAGAGCATCATCCCAGGACACCTGGAGCTCTTGAAGAGCTTTTCATGAGGAACATGACCCATATTTGGGTCAGCTTTTCTGAAATGGAGGTACAATCCCCTAGGTTATTAATTTGGTCTATTTGTGAGCCAAGATGTTTTTCAGCAGCAATGTTGGTGCATTCCCACAGCATTGAATTTATTTAAGTGCCTGCTAATTCTTTTCCTTGTTGTAATTTTAGCCAACCAGTCAGATTTAATGGACCCAGCTCTTTGTGTTCTGAAAAGCCTGTTAAAAATTGCTGAAATTCTTTTTTCATTTATTCCTGTCTTTAATGCTGAAGGGAAGGTAAATGATGGGGTACATGCCACTGTAAGTGCTTTGGCAATTTCATATCCAGCTCTGTGTTGGTGCTGGTAACTTGTTACTAGTAATTTTATTCATTTATTCTGAAATGTCTCTTACTGACATTTCAGTTTGACACAATTTCTCAGACATATTTCCTGCGCAGAAGAGGGAAAAAAAACCCTGACAAAACCCCACAAAAACCCACTCTGATATCAGAACATCCTTAATCTGTTCCATCAAGAAAGCGGATGCAAAAAAAATGTAGTTATGGCTGGATTTTTCTCCCTCAATATTTTTATTAAATTTTTGCAATGATTTTATCTTCTTTCAGGATTTCTTTACAGCTCAATTTCTTATCAGCTCTGCAAGTTCTTTGGTAGCATTCCTTTTTGACTTGTGGATTGACAAATTTTTTGCTATTTACTTTTTGTGTCTTTGGCATGTTGATTTGTCTTTGCTTATTTGATGCAGTTTTGCCTGCATTTCTAAACTTCCTATCTAATGTTTCTGAATTGAAATTTTAAACAAGGACCTATTATTAGCCTGTTTTCTTTGTTTTTTATCCTGTTTGACCACATCAAATTTATTTGATTTTTTTTGAAAGAATAAGTAGCAAGTGTTTCTTCTGAGCAACTGCTATGGTTTAGTAAATAGCTCCCATGCCTCCCGTGAATGCCTTGCCTTTTTTCTGTAATTTCTTAGTTTCCTAATAATAGCAATTTCTAGGCAGCTCTTGTTTTTAGAGTGAAGCAATCCTGCAGCTCTAATCTTCCTAAGGGCATCACTCACATTGTAAAGAACCTTGCTGCTGATCCTGCTTCACATGTTCACCATTTCAGCTCAGAGGAATTTTCTAGAATAAATGCTTTCATCTCAAGTATTTTTCTCAACCACATTGTTGGCTGTTTGCGCTCTCTTGTCTTGCATCTGGGACAAGCAGCTTTTTTAGGGTGTGCAGCATCCTTGTAGGTTTATTTTTGCCTCCTGGGCTTCCCTCCTGTGCCTCTTTGTCCTGCTGATACCCCAGCTCACCATCACTACCAATTCTTATTCAAGAGCTGTCTGATCTTCCCAACCCAGCTGCAGGACATATTTATTGCTATTTATTATTTTAGTATGGTGGTTTTATATCATTCCCATTTTACCGAAGAGCTGGGAATGTTTGAATCATGTCTTGGAAAGGAGAGCCAAAGGTGCACTGGCTGCTTCTGGTGTGGAGAAATCTGGGAGGTGTTTTCTTTAGAATTTTATTTAAAAGCACACAAAGCTTGGGCTTTTATCTAAGAAAAGGAAGGAAAGCTCCTCTTTTCGTGAGCAACTCCACTTGTAAGCGAAAAGAGCTTACCCTAATCCCTGCAGCAAGTGGTGATGAAAACCAAGAAATCCAACAAGAAAAGGCCTTTTTCTGCAGCAGCACAGGAATCCTTGGGCCACGTAATTATTCCTTTCTTCAGCAGCTTAATTTACAAAATCTCTTGAATATTCTTGACCTATAGTCAAGAATAGGCACCTACTCATGCTCAGTATTACATTTCCTTATGGAATGCCCCATCCTCTGACAACAAAAGGGTCATTGTAAGAGAATTAATAGTGCCTGAAGGTTTAATAACCTCCAAGGGGAAAAACAGCTTGAAGACAATGATTGTTAAAAGCCAGAGCATTTTCTTTGATATATTACACCAGGCAAGAGTGGACTATGACTGTTATTGAGTTCCTGCTATATAGGAAGTAGCAATGAATTGATCTTGAGTTTATTTTTATTTTTCAGAAAATGTTTTAATTTCAGTGTGTGTGTTCCTTCCTGTTTGGTACAAAGAAAAGCTTTCTGAAACTTTCTTGGAAGTATAAGTTAAAATATCATTTTGGAAATTGAAGGGAAGTTGGAACTTCAATTTTTTTTTTTTGCAGTGTTTTGGTAATAAATCATAATATGGTGTACATAATGTTATCTTACAAAATATCCTTCTCCTTTTAATTGGGACTGCTTAATTCTTTAATTTCTCTGTGAGATATCAGAACTGATTTAATTTTGGGGAGACTGTCCAGGCACACCTGATTGATGTGAATAGTTCTCTCCTTTCAAGGCAATGCTTTGTGTTTGTGAGGTTGTTTGCACACTTCATAAACTCTGCTAGCGTGACGTTGAATAATGACTTTAGAACAGAGTGTTTTGGGTTGTAATGTCAGCAATCAGAGCAATAATTTTTTTTGTGTGTGTGATTGTGGAAGCCATGGGATTGCCTCAGATTGTGTGTGGAACCTCATAAGTCACTTCTGGCAACTTTGATTTTACTCAAATTACACTAATCTGGTAATCTGGCGTCAGGGCAGAAATCAATCTAAATGCAAATCTGATTTCTTTAAGCAGTGTTTCCCTCATTAATTCCTTCTTTCCCTTGCTTTTTGCACACACACCTGCTCCTTTGCACACATGCAGGCAACAGTCTAGTACATGCAGCTAAAGAATGAGCCAATCAATCTCTGTGCCTGCAGGAAAATAGAGAGATTGTTTATTTCCATATGTAATTACTCCTTATTAAAGGAGCAACAGAACTTTTGACAGGACAAATTATTTTCTTGTGTAAGTAATAAGGGGAAGTGACAGGCACATATAGGGAATGAAAGGGAACACAGCACAAACTCTTTAGTGAAGAGGAGAGGTAGTTTGTGTGTGTGTTTTTGTGTTTGTTTTTTTTTTTTTCTACAGAGATATAGGTGATACTGCCAATGTTCAAAGGATAGAAAAGGGATAAAGTTTAACCCCCTATAAGCAAGAAAGCTCTTCCATGTCATGGTGATAATACCAAAATGAACAGAATGTCATGGTGATAATACCAAAATGAACAGAACCATCAGTTAACACCCACTCCAGGCTGGTAAATCCTGGAAAGCAGAGGGGCAGTCAAGTCTCTGTTTGGTAGCCCTGAGATGCTCCAAGCTGGACAGGATCAAAGACAAAGTGTATGTATTTCCAGGAGCAGAAAGTCTACTCTAAACAGGTAGTGCTCTCCCTGGGAGGACAGGAGCTGAAATAGTGAGAGGCTGAATACAGGGAAGGAAATGCCTTCACTGCTCAGCAACTGTGAGCACAGGGAGGAGGCTCTGTGTCCTTACCAAAAACCTGACCAACAGAGCCAGGAGCTGAGCAAGGCATTCTTGTGTGTTCAGGTCATGCTCACTGAGCCTTTCCCCACCTCTGACCCAGGGATCCAGTGGTGCCAACCTGGTTTCTCTGTAAGAAAATGATAAACCCAACTCTGCAGAAATTGCAGCCAGATGAATGAGGACTTGAAACAATGAACCACTTTCCCCCTCATTTTTCTAAGAAACAAGAGGAGTGAAAATGTCAGTTTTGCTGAAGTGATTTAGGAGAAATCTTGAATTCCTTGTCTGACAAATAAGAAGCAAACTGAGATAAAGTCAGAGAGCAGGTAGGGAATGTGTAACAGAAGGCATTACAGAAATGCAGGAACAAACAATGATTTACTGAGGGCTGTTACAACAAAGTGACTTACCAATTCATAAATTCACTGTAAGCTTGCTTTTGTATTATCTCTGCTATCACCAGTCCTTAGGACTGATAAGGCACAGCACAAGCAATCTCCAGTCCTTTCAGTCTTTGTCACCTGAGTCGCAGAGTTCCCTTCTTCATGCTCAGGCTTTACTTTTCCCCTCCTGCAGATGTTTGCTGCCTTTCTGTCCATCCTTGCAGCCCTGAGCTGAGCACAGGAGATGCCTGAAGCTGCTCCAGAGCTCAGTGTAGCCCCCAGCCCTCCTTTCCTCTCCTGATGGCTCTGACTGAGGGCAGCACACACCTGGGGACAGGCACATTTGCTCTCCAGATCAGCTGAGGGACAAGTGCTGCCAAGACAATGTCTTCCCTCTGATTTTTACCTCTTAGGCCTTGCAAGCATTTCTGAGCCACAAAGTGCAGTGCGAACTTCCTTTGCTGTTTCACACAACATCAATTTTTTAAAGCAGGCCAATTACAGGAATGTTTACAGCATTTCTCCACTGCAGCTAACATTAAACATTTAAGAGCTCTCCTCATGAGCCAGGCTGGAATCCAGCCCTGTACGTGCTGGGGGGGGGGTCACTGACCCATGGTGAAGGGGTCCTTCAGGAATCAGTGCAGAGCAAGCAGTGGGAATGCAACTGGCTGGGAGCCCTGCCAGGAGCTGCAGCTGCTGAGCAAGGGAGCCTTGCAATCCCATGCCCAGGACCCCCTGAGGACGCACAAGAGATGCAAAAATTAATTAAGAACCCAAGCCATGTTCTGGTTTGCTCCATGCTCTGCCTGGGATGACCATGGGCAATTGCTCAGCACAAGGGACCAGCAAGCAGCTGCCATTGTGGGAGCTGTCTTGTGTGGCTGGGAATGAATGTGTCATGTGCTGGGGACTTCTGGATCTTCTTTTTGTGTGTTGGTCATGTCAGAGACTGGCTGTAATATGAGGCTTGCTGCATTATCCTGTGAAAGGGGAGCAGTGCTGCTCAGTGTCCCTGTCACTGGCTGGGAATGGGGAGGAGCTGCACCCATCCAGCACCTATGGCACCTCAGACCCTTCCTGGGGAAAGTTCAGCACCTGAAATGCTGAGTCACCAGAGAAGGGAATGATTAGGGCCAAAGGAATGAAAGTCACATCTGCTTTGCTGTCCCTGGTGTCACCATGAATCTGCAGGCTAATTTATCTTCGAGCTTGTTGACCCACTTGGAGAAAACTCCCAGTGCAGCTGCACTGACCCAGGGCCAAGGAGAACAGGGGCTGGGCAGGGGCTGTGTGCAGGTAAACCCTGCTCAGCCCTGGGCTGCTGGGACAAGGATCTGAGCCAGAGCTCTCCAAGGTCTTGATCTGATTCCCCTTGAACAGCAGGAGTGGGGACAATCATTACTGAGGCACAGTTTGGCTTTTCCTTGGTGGCACCCCCAAATCTGAGGGGTGGGCACAGGACAGTGTGTAGCTCCTACCCATGTTAAAAGTGTTACACTGCTCTGGTTTCATAGACACTGGCGTTATAAATCAACCCTTTTATAGCACCAAGCTGATTATTTACACTGTGCCAAGACAAGTCTTTCTCTTAAATTCTCATGCTGCTTTTGAATAAGATGAATCTTTCCTGCTGTTTGCATGAGATGGCAAAAGCAAAGACATCATCACCTCTAATTCAGAACAGACAGGTTAAGTCATAGCTGAATTTTACACCAGTGCAATTTTATAAATTTCCATCCAATTACTGGAGATTTGTACCTGCTGAAATGGAAAAATGCCTGCTTGATGTGTAGATTAAGGCTTGGGAGCAAGGATCACAGAAATGTGAAGCAGAAGCTGTTCCATGGGAAAGGAATAGAAATGAGAAAGAAGAAGAATTATCCAGCTTTAACCTAATGTTGTTAATCTGTATTGCCCATTATAATCTCGAGTGTCCTGCTTGGTGGAGTGTGCAATCTGTAGTGCTGCTTCCTGCACAAGCAGTGTATCTAATAGAAAGGACTGGCTCAACATCCATCATCATAATTACTGTGTCATAATTTTCTGCCCTTCCTACCTCTGTAGCAAAGAGATAGAAGAGGCCTTTCAAGTGTTTGAGGATTTTTGCTAAAAATTTCTCAGTTCTTTTTTTTAATATGGAAAATCTGTATTTCTGCCCTATTTATTTTTCAGGTTTGACCTGAAATAATGAAATATACTTCACTGGGGGATGTGGAAACTTAATTTGAATATCTGAAACCGTGTCTATTTAATTTAATATCTGAATTTGCTCTGCTGCACTGAAATGGGAGCACTAGGCATATTAGAGGTTTCATTTGAAAAATGCTTCCCCCAAAAAATCCTTAATTCAGTGATCCACAAGTTCAGAGACTGAACTGTGTCATGTGCTGAGGACCTGACTTTAACATTATATATGAAGAGGTTGCACATGATCATCGCAGTTGAGAGTGGTTAAAATTTGATGTCTTTTTAAGTGTTTTGTATCAGAGGAGATGAAGCAATGAGCACAACCCCATCTGTGAGGCAGCACCACTCAGAGTCGGGGTATTGGGCCCAAACTCGTGCACGTGTGATTGCACTGCTTTATTGGCTTGATATTTCAGTTTACATGGTTAATTCTCATGGCTGTAAAGCAGAGCTTGGGAGTGTGGAGTGCCTGACAGCAGCTGACCGGCCTGCCCAGGCCCAGCAGCATCTCCTGCCCAGCACAGCCCCTGGCGTGTTGTACCAAGGCAGGGTCTGTGAGCAGCACCACGGCTGGGCAGGGCTGTCCCTGGCTCTGCCCAGGGCTCTCTGCACTGACCCTCGGTGCATTGGAGCTCTGCTGTTTGTGTTTTTCTACAACCAGCCCCCAGGAGCATCTTTAGTGTCACTGATAAGTGACATTACTGATAAGCGACATTTTCTCTGGTTTCTCTGTTCACGGCATCATCCCAATTAATGGGTGTTGTTACAGGAAAGACATTTCAGCCTGCAAAACAATGACTTGTGTCTGTCTTTGGGGTGCCTTGGTGAAGCCCAGAACCAGCCCTGAGCCAGGACACTGGACAGAAAATTCAAAAACTGCAGCAAAATGGAGCGACACCTTTTGCAGATTAAAAAGGCTTGCGCTTTTACTTTAGTGCTTTGGTAAGGGAAGTCCACATAAAGGCTTTTATTACAGAAAAATATAATTCTAGCACTGAAAAGCAATAAAGATTTCTTTGTAAATGTACTGTAGTAAGTGTTACTGAAGAAAAATACAAAGTCTCAGTTCCACAAAGGGATCCACTTGACAGAAAATGTAATTGAGATCAGGACCTGAACTGACCTGTTCTGTACTCTAGTTGTGTGGTTCGTTTTGTTTATACATTTTGGTTTTATTTTTAATTATAGAAACATTTTCTGCCTCTAGGTGTTTTTAAAATTGCAGCTTTTTGATGTGTGGGTGCAGAAGAAACAAAGAAATGCTTTGGACTCTGCTTAGGGAACACAGCTAACACACTCAGCTGTTGAAAAAAAAAAATAGTGGAGAGTGGTGTAAGCACCAAATCTTTCCATTAAGTCGGTGCAGTTTACTGACAATTTCTTTGGTTTTAAGAATTGTCTTTTTTTCTTTTCTCTTTCTCTGTGTTCTGTTGTATGCAAGAGCTCTGGAAACAATGCCTGTGTACCCACCTTTGCACATGTGAGTTGCCTTATCGAGGGCTGAGTATCTCGTTTTTCTCTTAACTCCTTAAATATTGGGTGGTTATGTGGGGACCATGTGCCTGTCCAGGCAGAATTCTGTCACTTCACAAAATGTGGTTTCTGCAAAGCACATAGAAATAGCATTATCTTTCATTTCTCTCAGCTACACTAACCTTAACAAGTAAAAATAAAAAAAAATAAAACAGGAATGTGATGTTTAAATTGATGACATCTCTCTTAAAGATATAAAAGCTGATAAGCCTGGATATGAGCCCTGAAGATCCCACTGTGGGATGAGCTGCCATCCCCCAATGCCCTGGGAGAGGTTTTTCTATCACAGATGAAAATTCAGCAACCTCTGTATCAAATGTTGAGCTCAGCTGCAGCTGTCATTAAGGCTAAATTTTTGTACATCTGAATATTGAAAACCTTTTAAACTCACCTAACATTATTCTATTACTGGAACACATCTAACAGTAAATTGGAAAAAAAAATTGGTACCTTCTAAAAAATATGCCTTCCCCATCCATTTTCAGCTTCAGCATTATGTAAAGATGACAGTTATCAGCTATGTAGAAGAGCAGCTATATTAAATGTTAAATATCCTTTAACAGCACCAAATATTTAATCATAAAAATTAAATTGACAGTGGTGTGGTTCACCTAGTATCCCCTCAAAAACCTGACAGCATCATTTCTCATCTATATTGATAAGTACAAGACATCCATAAAATTGTAGGCTCAGTAGCTGCCTATTTATGAGAGGCTATCTAAAACTCATTCATTGCAGGTAATATCAGTAAGTCAATTCAGCTTAGGCTGATAGCTCATAACTTTTCAGACTGTTGTATTTACTGAGCCATGGACTATCCTTTCTTCAACTGTACTTGAAAAAAAATGACTTGTGCTATAAGACTATTTCTTCTCAAAGTATAATTAAGTGCTTTAAAATGAACTCCAAAACTGCAAATTCAAAACAGTATTAGACTTAGGTAATAATATAAAAAATATTGCTTTAATAATGCTTTGAAAATTGCACTGAGTATTGGCAGTATTCTTCTGTCTGCATTAACCCACCCAGAAAATCATCAGTGGGAGCTTGGTGCCAGGCAGGTTTCTCAGGGTGGCAGGAGCCCCTGTAACAGAGCTAATAAAGCTCCAGGTTTAAATGGAAGATATTCCTCACAAGGGGATGTAAATGGCTGTGGGTGCAGAATCAGCTTCACAGGGAGCAGCAGCAGGGACAGACCACTCCATTTGGTGGATGTGAAAATTCCTGGCCAAATTCAGGCCTCCCAAGCAGTGAAAGCACATCTGTTGATGGTGTTGGCTGCCTGTACCAGCTGCTGGTTTTTGGTGTTTGTTGTAGGGTTTGGTCCTGGTCCTGTCAAAGCAGAAACAATATGTTGTGTTTCTAGAGCAATCCCTTACTGTGGGAAACTCTCATTTCATGTCTGGTGTTCTGTAAGTACACGACAGAAATTCTCAAGTAAAACTGTCCTGTAAATGTTCTGGTGGTGCTTTGTTGAAATTGGCTTGGACAGATTTTTTTTTTTTTTATTTGCAGTTAGGGAATAGAATTAAAAGCCCATAGAAAAGCTTCTATTGACTTTAATAATCTTTTCACTTAGGATAAGAGCTATATATAGTTTACCAATAAATAAACAGAACCATCAGGAGACTTGTAAACATTAGAAATTATTAAAGTGTGTCAAAATCACAAATGCCCAGGAGTGAAGCTTGAAACCACGGCAGAATTTGGGCAATGATGTTCCTAGCTGGGGACCTTCCCTTTGCTCTCCTGTCTTGCTTTTTCCCCTTGTTCACCTGAATTTTGTGGTGCTGAAGGTAAAACTAGAGAGAGGCTTTATTTCCCTTTCTGGTAGCAGTGGTCAGATTTGCTCAGCAATCACTTCTGTCCATAATTCAAGCAGTGAATTGCTGTTTTGGAGGACTTCAGGGTGGAGAATTACATTACCAAGCTGCTTCATTATTTTGAAATTTCTGTTTCACTGCTTGCTGGCTTCTGATTTTTAGACAGAATTATGTTTTAGTTGTGAAAACATTTCCTCTGGAGCCTGACCTGCAAAGGAGGAGCTGCTTGTTCCTGGTTCATGTGCAGAGGGAGGGAAGCTCCAGCTGTGGGGGCCAGGCTCTGTTTTGGGCTCTGTGAGTGGCAGAACTTGTCACAGCTGTCCCTGACACCTGAAGGGCTGCTGAATTCCCTGATCCCAAGGGACTCAGAGCTGGGGCTGGGGACAAAAGCTCTTTACAAACATGGGCAAAATAGCAGGAGGGAGGATGAGGGAACAGAGAGAGAGATGGCAAACAATGTCAGAGAGAATACCTGTGGTTCTGCCCAGAGCAGGAGGGGCGTGCAGTCTGGGAGAAAGGGCACTGGTCTGCCCAGGAAATCTTAAGAAATTCAGTTGTGAGAGCAGGAATCAGAAGATGGAGCAGAGCTTTTAGTCAGGAAACCACAGTCCAGGAGTCTCCTTCAGAGACCTGTTGGACTGCACAGGGATGACTCACTTTTGCAAGAAGGAGAGGATTTGGAGTGTGGACGGGTTTTTGGGGTTGTTTTTTTATTTGTCCCTGGCATAGAGGCACTGGTGGCAGCAAACTTGTTCACAGAATTCCACAGAAAGTGTCTGAGAGCAGAGGTGTTCACAGCACACATCAGCCTTGGCTGGCTCAGCGTGTCTGGAGCCACAGCCTTGCCCTGACAGGGAAGCACCAGCAGAGTCTGGCCAGGCAGGATCAGTGCTGGGGCTCAGCTGTGGGGCTCTGTCAGCCTGACAAGTACCAGCAGTGAATGGTGGCCTCATCTGCCACAGGCCAGAAAATTCCAGCAGGAGCAATTGCCACCCCAACAAGCAGGGAAAAACAAAACAAAACTCCTGGACTTGAAGGCAGACAATTTCATGAAGTTTGGATGGCCAGATATGCACAGGGGTTGTGACACTCTGGGCCAGAGCAGGTGACTGTATGCTGATTCCCTACTGGAAGTGGTCAGAGGAGAATATGAGGTTTCTGCTGGGAAAGTTTGATGTGAATTGGCTTCAGGTCAAGCAAATCTGACAAAGATTTGATTTTTTTCTGGCCATTGCATCATGGGCTGTCACAGGGTCCCTCAGCTGGAGCTGGAGCCCCCATAGGTGCCCAGAGAGGTTGTTGCTCCTGGAGGGAGCCAGAGGGACTTGCTCTGTGTGATACAGGAATCCACAGCAGGCAGAATCCTGGGAGAACTGTGGAGCCCAAGAGGGGAAAGGGATTCCCACATCTGATATATTGTTTTGTCTTGATTGAGTACAAAATTGTGATTTCTGAAATTTTTCATAGCACTGCTGCCTTCATTTGGAGCTAGAGTTGTGGCACGATATAACTGCCCACTGAATAATAAACTTGAGTTCTCATACCATGCTCATGATGATCCCAAAGTGCTTTGCTGAAGAGGAAGGCTTCTGATTCGATCCCCATTTTCTAGATGTAGAAATGATGACAAAGAGAGATGAATTGATTTACCCTGCAGATAAATTGATTTAGTGAGACTGAGTGAAAAACAGTCCCAGTCCCATCCTCTGTGCAAACCTGAAAGCACAGTGCACCAGGGGAGCAAGAGCCAGCCCTTTGCCCAGCACATCCACCAAGCACTTGATGTTTGTCTGTCTCTGGGGCAGGGATGTCACCTGCTGGCCCTGCTGGTGACACACTCAGGTGTCTGTGCTGGTCTGTGGCAGTTTGTCCTGGCTGTTGCTGCACAACAGCATCCCCTCCCCAGAGCCTGCTGGCTCCTGTGCTGTGCAGGTTTTATCTTTCAGAGCAAGCTGCCCTTGCAGGTGCCCTGTGGGTGAGTGGTCAGCCCTGACAGCAGTGTGGAGCTCAGCCAGGGCGTGCTGCTGATGCAAACTGCTCAGGGATCTCTCCTGGCCCCGGGGCTGGAATCTTGTTTCTGTCCTCTGAACAGCAGCAGCAGTGGCAGCAGCAACACGCCTGGTCAGGGTGAGCCCAGGCAGACCTGTGTCATCCAGATTGTCACACTCAGACCTGTCTTCATCTCCACATTTAGAACAGCTTTTTCTGTTAGCAGGTCAGTGGAAGTGAGAGACACCTGGATTCAAAAATGACTGAGTTTAGGAAAAACACTGCTGCTGACACCTGTAGATGTGTTAGAATGATAATGGGCAGCAGGAATGGGCTCAGTTCAGGGAGGGCTCCTCCAGGGAGAGGGTGTTGGAGCTCCTGCTTGTAGCTGATGGTCTGGCAGGTGAGTGTAACCCAAAAATGTCACATTTTGTGTAAACATCCAGGCTTTGGGAAGCCAAAATATCGGCAGCAGTGCTGTGCACGAGGTGAAGTATTTCCACACCCTGGAACTAATTATTTTTATTTGAGTCCTTCTGCATAGTTAACCTTGGTGCTGTTACTGCTTCTGCAGCATGCATGTTCCAAACAGTAATAGGATTAATTGTTTTCTAAGCTGGTAGCACATCTCTTAACATATGCAGGAGGCAGGCGATAAATAACTAAAAGAAGCCCATGGAGCAGCGGCTCCCACCGAGGATTTTACTGAGCACAGAGAGAAATTGATTCTGTTAAACTTCGCTTGCTGAAGTGGAAAGTTAAAGAAGAGAGGGAAATGCTAAGAAATAGAGTAGTGCACAAGACTGTCATCTTCATTTTAGGATTCTCTTTATAAAATATGCACATCAGAGGCTTGGAAAGGCTTCCTAAGGAAAAGGAGTTTTGGTACAACGTCTCAGGGGCAGACGGAACCACAGCACTCGACATGCTGTTTAAGAGGCTGAGGGAAATGCATTTAAAAATATTGCTGTCTGTTCCCGGTTCTGGTTTAGGGTCCACGAGCAGTCTTTTCTCAGTTAACACTTCTGATGAAATCAGCGGGACGCCAAATGGAAAATGAAATGTCTGCAGGCTGTGAGATTTGGCCCTTGCTGGGCTGAGGCACTGATGTGGAGCTGGCAGCGCTGGGCCAGATGGGTGTCCCCACTGACACCTCAGCAAATCCAGCAGAGCCCTGGCAGCCTCTGGGAAAATCCCCTGACTTTTCACATGGGAGAATGAGTGAGAGGACCAAAATGGTCCTTAATGGCCTGAAAATCAATTAATCAAAGAACTAATCATTCAGTTGCTTCTTTCCAAGGGTGCTCCCTTCTCCTTTTCTGATGAGAGCTGTTATAAACAGGTTTGTATCCACTATGTAGTTCATGCTCTTTGTGCCTCTTGACTCTCCAGAGAGGAGACCTCCATAAGGCACAAGCTTTGATGCTTGGAGTGTGTGCCAGAATCACGGCTGGGCATTTGCAGGTGTATTTTAAGGATTTTTACCAAATTAATCTCAACCTGAGCCATCCTAAATAGAGAGAAATATGTTGTTTATTTTTTTCCTAGTGTGTTTTTAAAGTGGGCAATAATAGCAGTCATTCCCAGCTATGATATGTTCCTGTAGCTGCCAGAAGGGTTTTTCTGCTGGAATGAAAAACAGTGAAATGGAAGATCCCCTGCTGCAAACATGTGCCTAATTTGCTGTGCTCCAGTAGCTGATCCCCTTGATTTCCTGGGCCCTGTTCCCAACTCTGGGAGGGAAGAAGCACCCTCTAAAGGGTCTCTAAAGGTTCTCTCTTTCTTCTCTTCTCTGAGGCACTGCCTTGCAGTTAGTGTGCCTAATTTTTGTAGCTTATCAGATGAAGGACAGGAACAGTCACAGAACCACAGAATGTGCTGAGTTGGAAGGGACCCATCAGGATCATCAAATCCAACTCCTGGCCCTGCACAAAACCACCCCCAGGGATCCCCCCGTCCCTGAGAGCATTGTCCAAATGTTGCTTGAACTCTGTCCCACTTGGAGCTGGGACCGCTTCCCTGAGGAGCCTGTTCAGTGCCCAGCCACCCTCTGGGTGAGGAACCCTTGTCTGTTATCGAACCTAAACCTCCCCTGACACAAATGCAGCCGTTCCTCCAAGTCCTGATGACCTTGTGAATTGGCTGCTCAGGCTTCAGCCTCGTTCACTTCACCCCTCCACTGCTGCTGGCTGGGTGCCCTTGCTCAGGGCATGTCCCTGATCAGGATCCATGTCCCTGCAGGTGTCCCCAGGGCTGGCTGCAGACAGAGTTCAGGTCTTACACACAAATGAGAGATGTGTGTAAGGGACTCCAGGGGCTCTCCAAAATGCAGTTTATTCCATCCAAGAGGTTCCAGCAGTCCAGGGCCATGGGTGACAGAGCTGTGCCTACAGCTGTCAGCTCCAGCTGCAGACAGGCCTGGTTACAATGCATTACAGACTTTTGGTTTTGGTTACAATGCATTATAGACTTTTCTTTGCTGAGCATCTTAATACAGTAGAACAAATCTATACCTTAACTTTTATCTATAGCCTATCATAACTACTGTAATTACCGTATTCATGTTACTGTTCTCCAATCACTAAAAGTTAATACATTACAGTTGAAGCTAGAACTTGTTTTTCAGTTTTCTTGCAGTGGAAAATTCTGAGACCTTTTTTCTACTTCCCACATTTGCTGATTTGTTTGCCTGTGCTATCTTTCTGCTTGATAAAAACAACATCTTGTTTGAGGTGGGTTTATCCTTTGCTCTAAGCCATAAAAACCCCTTCTAACTAACAGACCCTTTGCCTCCTTGGTTATCCAGTGAGACTGGCTCAGCAGTATTTTTCTTCTATATCAGAACTTGCTTCCATCTCTATTCCTTCTTCAGACTTTACATTTAAAAAAATCTTTCTGCTAAGCATGCATATCTGTGAGACTTTCTTGTCAAACTTTCATCTGTGCCCTCAGCCAGCGTCCCTGTCCCCAGGACAGCCCTGTGCCCTCTGCTCCCTGCCTGGCTGCTCCTGTGGCAGCTCCTCCTGCCTGGGAGCCTCTGGCACGATGCTGAGCCAGGGAAAAGGGCTCAGCTGGGCATGGCCCAAGCCCAGCAGCCTGGTCATGGCTCCCAGCCCAAAGAGAGCCCCGTGCAGCCAGCACAGGCAGGGCAGTGTGTGTCTGTGTGTCTGCCTGCACCCACCCATGCAGGCTGGCCCCTTAATCTCCCCGTGCCTCAGGTCTGTCAAGGGGGTCTAATAGCCCACTGCATCATGGAGGTAGCATGGGATAAAAACCCATTAATCATTGCTCAGTGCTCAGACAGATGGGTTTCATTCCCAGAAGTACATCTACAGACCGTGGTCACACAAAGCTGACATTAACACGTTGGTGTCTGGGATTTACAGAAACTGGCCCCTGAAAGCACAGCAGGATGGTGGGGTGGAAGGGTTTCTGGGCTATTAAGTGTTTAATTTGGCAGATACAATTCAGTCATGAAATGATCTGCTCTCCTGAAGAGGCAAAATGGGAGGGTTTGCATTGCTGGGTGTGTAGCACAGGAGCAGGAAGGGTTACTGCTGAAAATAAATGGGGAGGTGTATGGAAGGTCTCACAAATGCAGAAAGCTTTGGCTGCTTTAATCTAAGATCTGGATAATTTCTAGGAAAATCCTCCCCTTACTACAGAACATACTGGAAAATTGTGTCTCACATTGTAAAGGAAGAGATTTATCTTTGGAAGGTATTAAAAGCTTCTGTTCCCCAGTTGTCATCTGGGAAGATACAGTATTGATTGACCCTGGAGTTGGGTTTGATAGGTTGCATTGGTGATTACAGTATTGATTTGTTCCACATGCTGTGTTTGCTGTGTGCACAGCTCTCTTGCAGCATGAATTAGTCTGACTTGCCACTTGCTGCATGTTTTTCAGGAGGGGAATCAGGCAGGATTCATTTTTCACCAGGCAGTCTCTCAGAGTAATTAACTGAAAGGAGGCTGGTGAGAATTCCTGAATTACCCAGGGAACACAGCAGACAGAGGTTTTTTTTTCAGGCATGTGTAAATAAAGAAATTTGCATTCTCCAAATATTTAAATCAAATACTGTATTTAAAGGGAAATGTGCAATTTTAAAAAGCACAGAAATATAATAACAGCTGCAAGCAGTTTCAAAGACTGCCTGCCACAGCTAAGGCAGGAAATCTGCACAGCAGCTGCTGGGCTGCCCCTTGGAGCACAGTGAGGGAGGAAGAGGAGGTTTGCTGTAACTTCCCATGTCAATTCACACCCTGGCCTGAGAGTTGCAAGTGTCTTGTTTTGCCTTGTGTGATCTGCCTTTATCAGCACTACTGCCTGGGGCATGGAGAGCTGGTGTTTGATGCAGGGATGTGCAAAGGAGTTGGTCTGAACCCAGAGTGTTCTTTTCAAGTTGTGCCATGAATTCGATTTGCCCATGGAATGCAGAATGCAAGTGAAGGCTCCGCTGCTGGAAGGTGAGGGCCATGGGGGTGATCACAGACTGGAGCATCATTCCTGTGGGGACAGCTTGAGAGGGCTGGGAGTGCCCAGCATGGAGAGGAGAAGGCTTCAGGGAGACCTTGTGGCACCTTCCAGTGCACCAAAGGGCTGCAAGAGAGCCAGAGAGGGACTTCTAAAAATGATATGGAGAATAGGACAAGGGGTAAAGGCTTTGGTGATCTAAATTAGATGTTAGGAAGAAATCTTTGTGAGGGTGATGGGGCTGGAACAGTTGTGAGGTTCTGGGTGCCCTTTTCTGGAGCTGTTCAAGGCCAGGTTGGATGGGAGATCCTTGAGCAATGTTAAATGGCATTTCTGCCCATGGCAGGGGTTGGAACTGGATGATCTTCAGAAATCCCTTCTAACCCAAACCATCCTATGACTTTTTGGTGATTCTGTGAAGGTTCTGAAAATTGCCCGGAGGTCACAAGAGTTGTTTCTGCAGTGCCCATTTATGTCCTGTAAGGGACAGCTGCTGTCCCCTGGCTGGGGTGGGCCTGTGTCACTGAATGACATCATAGGCTTCTGCAGAAGAGAAGCTTTGCACATGAATTTTAAACTCAGGCTCTTAGTCATCCCATCTGCTATAATGCTAATTAAAAAAGTGAGACATTTCTAGGCCTACTTGTGTAATTTGGGAAGAAATAAACATACTCAGAATGTGAGGCAGTTGTGTGGTGTTGCTCTTGCACTGAACCAAACTTTCATTGGGAGAGGAGACCATAATTAATTGCTATGCTAATTGTTATACTCCAGAGCACATTTAGAGTCCTTGGGTTTTCTCCCACTGTAGAACTAAAGGTAATGACTTATCCTCACTTGCTTGACTTTTTCCTGCCTAGAAATAATTAAGAAGAAGAAATGAAAACCTCAGAGGTGAAAGTCTCACTTTGAGCAATGTAATGTAGAAAGAGGTAGAGAAAGTAGTAAAAGCAAATGTTGCTTTTCAGTGCTTAAATTGCATGGTGTGTGCATGTGTATGTAGGCATAATCTGGGGAGTTGGAAGACATTACAAATGCCTAAAGTTTAGCAAAATGAAGGAGAAAACCCTTCAATTTCAAAGAACTTTCTCCCCTTTGACAGCTGACAAGATGAATGGGGTAGGATAATAATGCAGTTGTTAACTTTCATCACAAACGTTGCCTATCCCCAAATTAAAACAATTGTGCCTTTTGTGCAGGGATTAGTCTTAAATTTAACAAATAATTTATCATTATCAGTCCATTACAATGTAATTTTTTGACTTCAGTGTTCAAAGTATAATGATTTCTGTGAATTTTTAAAGGGGTCATACTGTAAATTTCTAATGAAGATTGTTAACGCCAATAAGGGGCCACTTTCCTCTCTGTTTCCTAATTCCAGTCAGAAGCAGAGTGGGATTAAGCAGTCTCCTAAAGCTGAAGGTGTTGCTGGAGGGTCATGAGCAACGTGCCTCTGTGCTAGATGGATCTGTACATGCTGGGAAATAGAACTCATTAGTGGTGTCTAGCTTTTCCTATGGAAATTTCTATTTTTTAAATAACAAATATTCTGCACTTTGCTGAAACAGTAAAACTGCAAATAGACATCTGAAATCTGGAGGTGTTAATTTGTCTGCAAAGACTGAATGTTCTCAGGCCAGCTGGGGAAAACCTCCAAACAAAAAAACCCCAACCAAACAGAAAAAAACCACAAAACCCCAAAACAACCCCAGACTTGTGATTGGATACCAAAAAAAAAAAATAAAGACAAATTCAATAAAGAGGGAGGAACCACCACTGGGAATTTTAATGTCAAAACTTCTACTTCTTTGTGAAAGAAATGTTGCTGAATGTCCTGAAATGCAGCACGGCTGAGACAGCAGCATTGTCTCCTTGCAGGGAGCTCAGCATCTGAGTGAGGGCTCTCCTGGTGCCCAGTGGGGATGTGGATTAGGCCATGTTTACTTTTCCAGAGAGATTCTGTGCTTCCCAGTGTCCATAAAAGAATCCTGCTCCCAAGATACAGATGCTCCCGGTGCAGGAGGTTTCTGTCTGCCTGTGCAGACCTTTACAGATTGTTTTCATGTAGAAAACTTGTATAGAAAAGGGAAATGGCTCACAATTTTTACGTAAACCTATCTGCTACAGCGTGGCCTTTGGGTACCTCAGGGCATCTCTGCTCTCAATATAGTGACCATGGACACAGTTAGGTGTGCAGCCACCCAGCTGCCAGGACAAATGCCCAATTTATGCACAGAGACAGGTATTGCACCTTGCTGTCCATGACAATATGCCTCATAGGGCAGAGCTTTTATTGTTCTGACAAAGGAGCTGGGTTTTAATGAAGGTCACCTCAATGCAAGGTGAAACTGCTGTGCAGCATCACTCCAACTCAGAAATCAATTCACACTGCTGCTTTCCCAGGCAGTGGCAACTTTGGCTTGAAATTCGCTCTCCAAATCTTTCAATCAGACTTTGCTGATCATTCTAACACCTGAATATCTGCTGTGTCATGGCTGTGTGATCATTAAATTGGGGGAAAAAATGCTAGTGCACGTGTGCTGACAAGCAATTTATTTATTGCAGAATAGTGAAGCACTGAGCATCCATTCCGTGTCAGTTGGAGGGCACTGTGCTGTATTTGTTGCCATCATCATTATTAAGGTTACAAATGATCTACCTGGAGCTCAGCATATATCTTCTAGGAGGAGGTGTCAACACAAAGGTAATGGGGTGAATTTAGAGCACAGCTTCAGGTATGTTTGCAGCTTTTCTCTCTAAGTCAATAGGTGTTGGTTGGAAGCTGCACAAAAAGAAAGTAGAGGAAGCAAAGTCTCTGTCAGTAATCTCTCTTTGAGCATTTCTGTTTGAAGGATGATTGTTTGCCCTGCCCAATGCTGACAGCAGCTAAGTACAGTAAAAGTGATTTTTTTTTTAAATTCAAGAGTTATTTTTTTTGGACCAAATCATCTTTTTTGTTGTTGTCATGAAGAAGTACATGGAAGGAATAATCAGGGGACCAGATGGCATTTTCAATAGTAGGCCTATTCAGATGTTTTCAAATCTCTAATTGGTCATTGGTTTTAAATGTTAATATGCTTCACTGCTTCACTAGTAAATCATTTATATTCTCTTTTTTATGTTTGCAAAGAATTATGAAAGAATTAGAAATATTACAAAGAATGGTATAAAAAAATCAGCATTCAAGCAATGGTTCTGAGTAGTGGCTGTGAGATCCAGCAAATCTGAATAGCATGATTGTCATTCCAACTGATTAAAAAGTGACAGGCTGAGAAGAAATGCAAGGGTGTATTTTGTGTTGTTATAACTGGCAAAACTCTGGGTGAAAATACTCTGATTATCACCAGCAGAGAATGCGGTTTGATATCTGCCATCGCATCCTTGCTTTGTATGCTATTGCTTGCTTGGAGGAGAATCCATCTGGAGCAGCACAAGGAAACTTGGACAAAAGGGTTTGGGTCAAAATGAATCCATCTGAACTCTCAAAAGACATGTGTGGTATTAGATGGTAGATGGAATGCTGTGATTTTTTCCTCACTGAGCATGCTGAGCTCATAGGAAGGTACAGTGAGAAGGCCAGTCAGGATACACTCCTTAGAGGCGCTGCCTTGGTGTGGTACCTGATTATGTGGTGGCAGCCGTCTGGTTCATCCTCATCCAAAATGTCACAGGTGCTGGAGGTGGTGCACGGAGCAGGGCCTTGCTGAGATATATTCCTGCTGGAGAGAAAGTGGCAGACATGAACCTGTGCTCCACTGGAAAGACAAAAGTGGGAAAGAAAAATAAACCAACCAAAGGATGACAAGGGAAATCAATCTGACATCACTGAGGAAAATAGCTAAAGTTGATGCTTTTTTCCAGCAATATATTGGGGAATTTTTGGTTAAATGCTGTCTCAATACCATGCTGAAAACTTTTGTAAAGAAACATTTAGTAATGTTTCTGTCTATGGACATTACAAGACACAAAAGAAGGAATTGAAGAAACTGAGAGAAAAAAAGGCCTTGGAGAAGGAGCAAGGACATGTGCTCTACCAAGGTACAGAGTGCAGCAGGGTCTGCACCTAGCACTTCCTGCTATGGATTGCTTGGCATGTTAGTGTTTGATCAAAGGCTGGGCTTAATCAACTTGGAGATCTTTTCCAACCTTAATGATGATTCTGAGTCAAGTAAAACACCAAATGTTGAATTGGTAACTGTATGTTTAAAGTAGACACCCACATCCACATTTGAATGTGGTGAGAAATCCCTGCAGTACCTCTGAGGAGGATGGTGGGTGCTGACATGGCCCTGAACAGAGTAGGTTAATGGAAATGGCATTAACACAGCTCTGAGGAGATGCAGCAGATCCAGGCTTAAATTACAGTTTACAGCTGAGGAAAAGTGAAGGAGGAGAAGACCAGACAGAAGTTGGTCAAACTTTCCTTGCCTGGGCTCTGTCTTTGAGTTTGATATGTGTGTCCATCACCGACTGTGGCTATTGCAGATGTGTTTGGACAGCAAGGTCCTCAGTGGACTTAAAAGCTTTGGCACTTGGTAGGTGCACAAGAGGGCAGTGCTTGGGCTGCACTTTCTTGGAGGGTGTGAGTGGTGGATGTGCAGTAAATGGGAGATGGACAGCGAGGAGGTGCTGCCTGCGCAGCAAAGAAAATAAATCTTTGTGAGCACTTGCATTTTTCATCTTTTTTTTTTTTAATCAAGAAACCCTTGCCTTGTGCTGGCCACAGCAACCTCCAGTCAGTCACTGCCAAGGTGCATGGAGCACTTTGGTGTTGAGGCTGAACATTTCTACACATTTAAATGTTACTGAGTATGTGAGCCAACAGTATAGTTGCCCTAAAGAAGCAGAAATATGTTGTGTGCTCTTGTTAAAGCAGCTTGTTCAGAGACATTTGGATCCACAGGGGTTCTTTGCACTTTTCATGATGCGGTTGACAAAATAAGATCGAGCTATACTGAGAAACAGCACCAACTCTGAAAAAAACATCATCACTATATGTGAAGCACAGATGGTGCTTTTGGTACTTGGTATTATAGCTGTTTTTAAGTTTATTGGAGAAAAATATGGATTTTTAAATCTTACACCTGCATGCTGAGAGGAAGCATATGTAGAGACTCACTGAATCCCTTGGTGTATTCTGAGTGGATTGTTACATATTTGGAGATGGAGTTTTCTGTTCTCCCTCACCATGAGCAGTATTTAATTCTGCTGAAGTCAGTTAGGCACAGTGGAGAATGAAAAGGGCATTTGGTTTCTGTCCTGTGCTAGTGATCTGGTTGCAAAGACAAAAGGCATGCCCAGTTTTTCTTTTCCCATGCCCTGTGCATATCCTTGTGCATGCCTGCACACACCTGCACCCAAGTGTGCATGGCTGAATTTGATGCATCTTTGTACAGAGGTGTCAGCAGGGGAAACGGAGCAGCTTACAGGGATTAGATCAGAAGGACTCCCAAGAACAGCTTCTTTGCAAGAGTAGCAGATCAAAGCTTGCTGGATGTTTAAATACAACTTCATGCAAATATCCGGGAGTTACTGTCCCATCAGTGCCTCTGAGCCTTCTGTCAGTGTTTGCCATGCTGCTGAGCCAGACTGGTGCCTCACCTCATTTTCTGCAATCATGTATGTTTTCCTTTGATATATACCTTTGATATACATTTCTAGGGAAGCTGTGCCCCTAGTCTGTTGCTGGTGCTCTCAGGCACTTTTGGAATGATAATGTTGCTTTTTTTTCATCCATTTTGTTGCATTTCTTTGCCTGTTTCCATATTTCTTTCCAAACTTTGGTGTGTCTGGAACGTCCTTATATTTCATGGAAGGGAAGCTAAGGGGAAGGGAAGTTGCACTCTGCACCCCAAAAATTAGATCCTCTTAGGCAGGGCCTGACTTTTTGCATGCAGAGAGGTGTGTGCAAAAGTAATTTAGGTGTGAAGTTACCCCTTGGTCCAAGAGGCTGGATGGGTGTGCACACATAACTTTGTCAGGGCACTCTCTTCTCTCTCTCTACTCTTACCAGACTTCCTCTAGGATGGTTGGATAGCCAAGCTCACTCAGAGCTGGGATCAGCTCTCTGATCCAACAAGATCTTCTTGGGACTCCCTCTTTGTTCCCAGCTGGAGAATAAGTCACTTTAACTCCTCAGGGTGCTGCAGAATAAATTCCCTGAATCTCATGCCCCTCTTTGGGCAGAGCCCTGTGAGTGCAGTCACACAGGCAGCTGCTCCCTGGAGTCCTGTCTGCACGGAAACTTCTCTCCTGTCCCTTGATATTCTTGCTGTGATCATGCCAGAGCCTGTGAGGAAAACCTGTGATTCTCTCTCACAGCTGGTCCTCCTCAGCCTTCCTTGCAATGTGAAAGGTGCATTTTGGAAACTTGACTTTATTTTATTTTTCCTACATTAGGGGAAAAATTCTTAATTTGAGGCACAACAAATACTCTACTACCAAGATAATGCAAGAGAATGGAAGATTCTCCTTTCACCATCAAGTACCTGCTCCTTGTGAGATGTGTAGTTTTCAGTTTCCCTTTTTAAGAATGTAGTGGGGGACCAAAGCAGATTTTTCTTTTCAGTTTTTTACCTGTTTTGTGAGATTAGATGTCTTCTTAACACCATGAACTAAAGGGCAGAAATATCAAATAGTAGCTCTTCCCCCATGCTAGAATGTCACATTCTTTCCTCCTTGGGCTGTGAGATCTGCAGGCAGGGTGTTTGCCTAGCAAGTGCCATGTCAAGTCAAGGTTAAAACAGGATTATTTATTCCTTTTCCCAACTCAGGATCAAAGTACAGCGCACATTGTATGGAAATCACATTTGAAACAGCTGAGTTCAATTACCTTCTCAAGTAATTGTCAGAAACATGCAGCTGCTTTTGAGGTGGAGGGTATTACAGTAAAACCTGACCTTGGATGTTCTCCCATGGCCCTCTGATTTCAGTGCATGGCTCTTCAGGCAGAATTTAAATCCTGCTGGGGGTCAGATCCAAGCTGCTGAGCAGCAGCATCAGTCAGCCATGGGCCAGACACTGCCAGCTCAGCAGACAACATGCCACTGGGATCTCAGAGAAAAGGCTTGTGCCAACCATGCCTGGGTGTATTTGCTGCTGTGGTTTGGCTGGCTTGTGCTGGCCAGGATATAGCCTGGGTATGGCAGCCCAGCTTTGCTGATTCCCAAGCTCCTTGTGAATATTTCCCAGCTTTGGGTGGCCCTGGCTGTGGTGCTGGCATGGAGGGGAGCAGGGCTGTGGGAGCCCTGATGCTCAAGAGGCATTGCTGCTGCCTCTGGGTTTGTATCTCAGTTCCAGAACTGCACTTCTCTATTTGTTCCTGCCAGTGACAACTTTTAAACTCCCCTGATGCCAGTTCCAAGTGGGTGGAGAGGTGGCAAAAGAAGCTGCTTTGATTTAAGTGAGTGAGGGGGCAGCGCTACACTGTCTGCCTGATTATTTATCTCCCTAGTTACACACAGCACTTGCTTTCTCTGGAGTGATTCAAGCATATCATAACCTTTTGCTTTAGCTCTTTTATCATGCTGGTTTGCTGCTACAGTGTAGTCAGAAATCTGTCTGGGCCTCTGCAGAGCAGAGGATGTCATCTCATTTTATTGCACTTTGATGTGCCTCCCCCATGTTATTTTAAGTTTCCCGTTTATCAAGCAGGAGGTTCTAAGAGCTGCTCTGGATGCTTTTGGGCTGGGCAGAACAGGCTCTGTCAGTAGGAAAAGCCTCCCACCAATGTCATGTGGAGATAAATGGGATGGGAGGTGCTCAGCAGGGAGAGCTGTCTGTGAATGCAAAGAGCATCTCTCTGTGCTCAGGGATCCTCAGAGAGGTTTTAACCAAATGCCCATGGATTTCAGCAGGAAGAGCAGCAGACTCCTGCTTTTTCTTCAGTCTCCTGCTAGGTAATGGATGCATTCACACATACCAATGCTAGAAGTGATGCATGTGAGATTTGAGCTCAGATTCTGGGCCAGAGGGAGTCCTGGAGCCACTTGCAATCTGAATTTTACATTGTTACAGTGAAGCCCATTTACTTCTGTCCTTCTCAGGCACAATTACATTTCCATACCTGGTATCTTTTTACTCTCCAACACAATTTGCCATGTGTAGGAGATTGCCTCACTACCTCCTCTGAGTCTATTTGGAATTGCTTGAAGGAATGGGGAATTGTATCTCCTGGAAGGTCCTTTTTGGAGATGATGCCTAATGGGAGTGTATGATGTACAAAGTAAAAGACAGAACATGTGGGTTAGGCTGTGGTTGAATTTTTGGGAGTAACCCAGGAACATAAAGAGGGGACGGTGCCCTAAGTGTTTAGCCAACAGGAATTGAGGCAGCATTTGTGTGTGTGTGGAGAGGAGCAGCCAGCAGAGGTTCTAAGTGCTCACATGGTGTGGCAATTCCACCCATGAAAAATGTACCCAGAGCTGGAGTTTCACTGTAGCTCCCAAACTGAGGGCTGAGCAGAGTTGTTTGCTCCCTCTCTGTGCATCTCAGACTTTAAGGAGAAGAATTGATTTAATTTCAGCCTATCTGATCTTGATTAATGAAAAGTCATTTCTGCTAGTTGTGGGCAGAAAAAATAATCTTTGACTATTTTGTAACTTTGCAGATATATGTAGGTGTGCGGCTGGAAATTCTATAATTCTAGAAATTATGACAAGGCATCCATAAAGATGAGGCTGAAACCCTATGAAGCAGCATTGTAGCTTAAAGGAGTGTTATTTAATACCTATTAATGGAACTGCTGAAGCATAAATACCTTCAGCTCAAACAGATTCTGTTAACTCCTTTGTGCTGGCAGTTTTGGAGTGGCATGGAGGTGATTCACCACTGTCTGGCAGGATGGCTGTCCCTCCTTTCACTACCAGGATTGGTGTCCTGGGGATGAGAGCCAGACTGCCAGGAGGAGGAGGAATTGCAGGAGAACATGGGCAGGCAGGAACCTTTTACAGGCTCAGGCCTGGTGTCCCTGGGGCTGCAGAGGAGCTGCACCTGCAGCTGTGGTTGCAGCACAGCTCTGCCCAGAGCAGACTTTGTTCATCGTGTTCTAGGGAAGGACTTCAGCCTTCCTGAGAGGGCACTGCAGTCCCTGTGCTGGCTCCCCTTTGGCAGAGGGAGCAGAGCAGGATCACTGCTGTGCATGCACAGAGCTGGATTTGTCCTGATTCATGGCCAAACTTCCACAGGGCACCCCTGGGCTTTTCCAGGAGAGAGAGGTACCACCAAGGGGTCTTCATATGGTTGAGATCAGGACCACTTCTTGGGGTTCCTGAATCTTCTCAGGTGTTTTGAAAGTTGTAGAGCTAACAGCTCAGTCAGCTGTCTCAGTTAAGTGTCTCTGAAGTATTTTGTTCTAGTTTCGTTCTGTTTACTCATGGGTTCAAAGATCTGGAGCACAGCTCCTGCACAGCATGGCACCAGCATATAAATAACTGCCATTTAAAAGGAAGAACAATGCATATTGGATAATTTGCATGCAAATTTTTAAGTAGTTTTGGGACACAAGGTTATCTTTTCACGTCATCCTTTGAAACACAGGATTAGAAGAAATATGTAAGTTGAATTTCCTAGACAATAACGCGACTCCAGAAGTGAAGACTCGAAGAACAATTGTTAACATGAAATTGATAATATATGAGAGTAAGAAATTTTATAATCCATTTTCTTCTGGGTTATGCCTACACAAGGAAAGCAGTCAAATTGTTCTGGAGAATGCTTTAATTAAAATTGGTACAAAATCCCTGGGTGGACTCTAAGATGGGTTAAGTTTGCATTTTGCTGTGAAATGTGATTCTTTAGCATGTATAGACAGGGCACAGATTGCTAATTATAATAAGTGGTGTAGCTGCAGCAGATCAGGTTTCTGCCATGCAGTGTTGATGCCCAAGCTCATAAGGCATGCACCAAAATCTGTGCTCTGTCCTCTGCTGCCAAACCGGCCACTAGAATGTAGGAGTCACACTTCAATGATCTTTAAGAATCACTGAAATAAAAACAGTGACAAAGAGCAGCTAAAATATGTTCACCATGGAATTAGGGCTCGCTGTAGGACCAGATCTTCAGCTTTGTCTGTGGCAGCTCAGCAGTTTTCACATCACACTGCAGCCAAGTGGGAACTTTGTTTATCTCTCACGTCTGTTCATTCACGCTTTTAATTAGTTACCAGCTCTCCTCATGGTGAGGAGTTGGAGCCTGATGTTACTGAGGTTCTTATTAGAGTGTTCATGTTTATGCACATGAGTTCTTTTTATATTGGATTTCAAGCAGTCACAAGTCCTAGTAAGGAATTAAATGTCAGGTAAAGAAGAAATGTGACCCATTGATCAAGAGGTGCTGTCCCACCAGGCTGTCCTGGCTCTGGGTCTGACTCACAGGCAGGTGAGGATGTGCCCTGTTACACTGAAAATGAGTATTTAGCAAAGCCTCAATACACAGAAGCACTCAGACTTCCACCTGCTCCCTCACTGCAGCAGTGCTGCAGCTGGCTCTGCCATCCCTCCACACCCATGGCAGAGGACAGGGCAGGACCAAAGAATGACAAACAAATTTAGAATTTGTCTTGATACAATCAAGGAATGTATTTTAACTGAAGACTCGAGACAAAGATAAGGAACAAGCAAGACACAATCTATTTCCCCCTTTAAACTTGTCCCACACAAGAGAGCAGATCTTCCCAAGATGTAAATCAGCACAGCTCCACTGGCTGATGAGAACAGTTGTAATTTATCCTGCCTGAAGGTCTGCACAGAAAGTGCCTGAAGTTTCTTGCAATTCATTGGAACCTTGGGACATTGAGAGCAGGCTTTTGACTCCACTGTACTCTGAAGCAAGTGGCAGCACAGGCGACTTATAATTACAAATACTTGATAAATCTCCTTCAGAGAAACTGAGGAGCTTGGTAAGATGTTTGAGTCAGTGGTGGCTGATTCCACTCCTTGTGAGAAAGCCTTGTTGCTGTGATTTCAATCTCAGCACAAAGGCACTGTGGAAGAGGTTCCAGGGGTTCAGCCATACTATTCAAGTATTTTCAAGGATCATCTCTACCTTGTGGAGATCAGTGGGTTCCCTTGCAGAGAGCACAAAAGCCTGGGAGAAACAAAAGGAACCTATTTCAAGCTTTTCTTGTGAAAACAATGTCTCTGCACAACACCTGACGCCTCATGCAGCTGGTAAATACCATTCCCTATCAGCTACCCAATCTTTTTTTTATGGGTATTTGGCCACCCACACTTGACCACCAAATTTCCACTCTGTTTGCCTCTGCTGACATTTATATAACAAAGAGCTTCTAACTGTTCATTTGTCAGCACAAGGAAGTTGAGCACAGGAGGAGACAAATATGATGGGCACCACAGAGCAGCACTCAGAGCTCTGCTGCTGCCTGCATCCAGAATCTGCAATAGTTTGTTCAGCCCTTGCTCAGAAAGAAATGCTGCCAGATGCTTGCAATGATTTAACTCTCTTGTTCCTGGACAAAAGTGGATGCTAACTCCTTTCTCTGCTGGATGTCTCATCATTGTTAATAATTTTATTGCATATAAAGGAAACACAGAGCTTTGGACATGGTCTTTTCTGTGAGGCATATCTAGGGATCACATGCATTCTCCTGTAATTAGCAACCAGTGAGCACAGGAATGGAGCTGACCGTCTCTTCTTTCTCATCTTTCTGCCTCCAGTCCATGGGTAGGGATTTTAGAGCAGGAGAAAGCAGGAGGGAATCCACAAAATCAGATGGTTTTGGGAAAGCTGCAAAAGGCAGGCCTCAGACACAGCAGAACTGAAGCACTAGCCATAAGATTTGTCAGCAGAAAAATTATTTAAAAAGTAGAAAAGCAAGGACAAACAGAACAATTGTCTGCGTATTAATGCTTGTCTAGAATAACACCCTAAGCTACAGAACAGTTTATCTACAAGATTTTAGGAAATTTTAAGCTTAATAATGGAGCTCTGTGCATTGCATTTTAAGGCAAGCAGGTATTGTATTTGAAATAAGCAAGCATTGTTTTAACCAATGTTTATGTGTGCTTATAGTGGTTGGATGGAACTACTGTCAATGTGCTTTTGCTTTGTGTGATTGGTTAAAAAACTTACTTTATAAGTTGTAACATTAAGTTCCTGGTCTGCAGTCTGGGATGTGAGCTGCTGGCACCTTCCCATTGTCATAAACATGTAACGAGAGTGATGCTGGAAAATAAAACAGCTCAAGGCACGTTCCCAGCAGCCCTGTCCCATTTGTGATTTGTGCACAGCCCCCAGCTGGCAATAGAGAAAGTCCTGCCTGCAAAGCCCAAATGTGAGTAGAGCTTTCTGGGCTTCTCCCTGTTCATCCTTCTGCTCTCCAGAGTCTGAGATTCCCTGGGAGCGCATCCTGCTGGTGGCTGTGCTGCACCGGGAATGGTGTTGGTGTTCTTCAGCTGTTCTGCTGACAGGTCTGGGTGAAGCCTTGCATTAACGCTCACTCAGACCTGGTCCTCCTGTGTACCTGAGAGTCACACTGAGGAAAAGTGCTGTGGCAATTTCTCTCTTGATGTCTCCTAGCACTGGAATGTGGCTTTTGGTTGGAGTTCCTGCCAGCCTTAGGTAGCTAAAGAATTTAAGGTATTTGAACAAAGACTGCTGTCCCTTGGGAGCAGAGCTGCCTGAGAGGGAGGTGACACTGGCTCTGACACTGAAGGATTCAATCTTGATTTCAATATCTGCATAATGATGGCTCCTTCTGAGTTTCTAAATCTAGAAAGTGGTCAACAGGATTACCTTACCTTTTTCACTTGTGATGCAGAGCAAAGTTTTATAGTGATGCATCCATGCCTACTTAGAGCTGATGTTTATCAAAGATTAATATAGTTTGGTGAAGAGGTTTTCAGTGCAAAATACCTAAGAAAAACAAATTACTGCAAACAATAACAAGGCCCCTGAACTGTCTTGAACTGTACAATTGAGATTCCCAAGTACTGTCAAATCATCTCTGCATAAAGCTGAACTGCTGACATTTGTTTAATTACAATGTATTTAGGAGATGGAGCAACATTTCTAATTGCTTGTGCATGCTTGCATTACATCTTTTGTACAATGTCTTTACTCAATTTAAATGAGTTTTCATTGAAACGGTGAGAAAATTATTTATTTTGCAACAATTGGACACAGAGATTGCATTGTGCTTATGCCTTACATAGGATTTTGGATTATTTGCTGCTCTCCTTACGTAGTAAAAAAATGTTGCTGAGAAGAAACTATTCTTCTGGTAAGGGAAGACCTGCAGAAATACCCTGAAATTGTGGTTGAGCTAAGATAATGCACTGCAGTAACCTCAAGGCTTCCCTTAGTGTAGCAAATCAACCTGACCAGGTCTCTGATGTTTGAAGATTGTGTTAGGATTTCCTGTATTGTTTTCAGGGTGTTTTTCTGGTTATCCATGATTAAAAATTTAGCAGACTTGCCTAGCTGTGGGTTAGTGAAGTATGAACTTCTCATACAGCTTTTTTAGAAGCTGAGGTGTACTAAAAATTCTGTCTAGTTTCCCTGTGCTCCTGAAGCACAGGGAGGAAAGCCAGTCTTGTTTTGGAGTTTTTGGAGAATCCCAGTTTCCCAAGTGTGTGGCACAGTTTCTCAGGTATGACAGGCAAAGTGAGACAGGTGTGAGTGAAATGATTTCAGCATTGATCACTCTGCAAACCCTCAGGAAAGGTGGGGAATGGGGTGGAATCTGCTGCTGAGTGAGTGGCAGAGTGTGTCTGTGCCTCTGGGGGAAACAAAGACCAGAACCAGCAGTGAAAGCTAATCCATAAGATGATTCATGTGATAAGAACTTATCAGGATGATGAAGTGTGTGAGGTCTGTGTGGTCTGTTGCAATTAAGGCTCTCTGAATCAGCAGAGCAGATTACATTGGTTGGTATTCATGCTGTGCTCTGTGGCACACGTGTGTCAGAGCCACTGGCAGCCTGGAGGTTTCAGCAATAATCAATAACTTCCAATTGGCTGGCCCTAAGCAGGAGCACTTGGTGAGCCCAAATGCCTTCTAAATAATGAAAAGTATTTGAAAATAGGCATCATGGAACCACAAGGTTTGTTCTTCAGGATCATGACATTGTTACATGTCGGGACAGTTTATCAGATTGTGCACATTGGATTTTACATACTTGCATCACCCTTCACATTCCCTACTGGGAAGTCCTGCACATTTTAAGACATTTGCCATCAGACTGGAGGGAGCAAACCCAAGGCCATTTCAGGCAGACCTCTGAGATGCTATAATTTGAAATTGCAGCTCAGAGCTGGGAAAGAGCAAAGAGTTTTGCAGTAAAATATTGATTCTGCAGAGAATTCTAAAAGCAGGGTTTGGAAACTGCAGCAGCTAAGAGGATTTTTTTTTCCCAAACAGCAATAAAGTAGCTGGAGTATCTGTGTAACTTTTGTGAGGAAAATCTGTCCCTGGAAGCTGCTGCAGTTGTCTTTGGATGAGTTATTGTCTCTCAGCAAGCTTTAGGGTGTTGTTGAGATCCTTCCTTGCAAGGCTGGAGGGATGAAGACAACAGTTTTAAAGATTGCACTGCAATCATCCTTACAAGACCTGGCACTGGGGAACAGGAGGGCACTGACAGCCAGTGTTTTTTGGGTCCAGAACTGTTGTCCTTATTTCCTATAATTTCAAACATAATGAGCATCTTAGAATCAGGTAAGTTTTAAAAAGAGATGCTCTATTAAAAACAAATAGTCACTGCCAGCAGGGATGCAAGCTGGGACCACTAAAAGATGATCTGATGAGGATAGTAAACTGCAAATGGGATGTGGATTTCCCTCTAATAGTTTATCAACAGGAGCCTCCTGAAAAGCTCTTAAGTGTGCTGCCAAATCCAGATTCCAAAGCAAGGACAGTAATACAAGTCCAATGTTGTTAGTGTCAGTGGTTTCTAATTAATTGTATGTTACCTGAAAAAAATCACTAGATAGTACAAAGCCTTATTTAAGCTTTGCTTTGTGTCTGTCTATTCAGATGTTCATCTGTTATAAATATATTTTCCTCCTCAAAGCCTTCAAGCTCTTGTAATGGACTATATGGGTTGCATTATTCTCTTCATACATCTAGGAGATACTTCTTCTGTTAAAAGAAAAATAATATTCCAAAAATGTGTATGTGTGCCTGGGTTTGTGTATCCTGAAAGAAGAGAAAAACCTATAAGGAAAACAATAATCTCTTATGGTGCTCAAGCAATTATTTTGTCTGCCTTCTATTTTATTTTGAACTCCCTTTTAAGCAGCCCTGTAAGTTTTCTAGCACTGATGTCTACTCTTTGGTCATAATGTTTCCCTGCTGCCTAGTTAAAGTAAGGGGAAAAGAAGCCTCATGTTCCATATGTTTATTGAGGGAACTTTTTGTGTGTGCAGTTGACATAAAATTGCATCCATTTGGCTCGGGATCCACAGTGTAATTCCATTAACAAAGCAGCTCTCTACCTTTTGTGTAAGCTGTTATCCTTAAAGCCCATTCCTGTCATTGTGTCTCCCATAAAAAGAGAAGTTTTGCAGGTGATTTAGTTCAGTTCATTTCCACTCTGTTCTATTTTCTTTCTTTGTAGACCAAATAACTTTTCAGAAAACATTTGATAGAATCATTTTCATTTTTCCATTCAAGATAAAACTTGTACTGAGTAAAATGTAAAGTAAAATGCATTTATTCGGTCAAAATTCTCCCTTATATAAAGCGTGAAGTTGATTTTTTTTTCTGCTTTATTTCACTGTGTTCCTCCCTCCACCTCTGAGGGCTGAGATACCTTTTCTGTACAATGTGAGGAGCACAAGTGGCATTGTGTGCCATTCAGCACTGAGGGCTCCCTGTGCATCCAAGGTGCATAAAGCTCTCGATTCATCCTGAAATTGTGTCTTCTTCCAAAAGAGGAACAAAATGTGACCTAGCTCAAAACTTCTGAGAGAGTAGCACAGTTTTCCTCAGTGCCTCACAATCAGCAGTACTAAAGCCAGTGGCTGCTGCTCCTGGCTGAGCTTGTTGGGTTTAATGTGGTGCCCCTGTGTTGTTGCTTCCCAAGGACATCCCTTAGGAAGCCTCCAGAACCTGGGATATCCAGAGATTGCAGGTTCACAGTAAATCATTCCTCCTGAGCAGATATACCCCAGCAATGCTCTCACAAGGGCACTCCACAGGACTGCTGAGGGTTAAAAAATGGCACTGAGCTCTCCAATTCAATGTTTTGACCTCAGACCCCAGAGCAAGGCAAGCTTGTTTGCCCTCTGGTTTACACAAAGACTGTCAGGAGCAAGGCTGTTCATTGCCTGATGTACTGGTAAAAATGGTCTTGTGGCTCCCACATCCTCTCCAGCAATCTGCCCACAGCCCTCTGGCATCTCTCTGATGGCACAGGCCATCCTTTCTTCTTGTGCTTTCTACAGCACCTCACACAGGGAGGTCCCAGGCCATGGAAAAGCAAGAGGCATATAACAACAGCAATAAATGACCTCACTGAGCCTGCCTGCTTGTGCCTTCCATCATAAAGCTTCTGGTTTCTTAGGGGCAAGGAAAAATCTGGAGGGAAACAAAGGGAGATAGAAAAAAAAATTACTGCCCTGAAGTGTGGGCTGAGAATCTGCCTGAAATATGAAAATATCTGCATGGAAGCACATGTAGACATCTAAATGAGGCTCTTTAGTGTGATGAAAGCAGCTCACCAGCCCTCATGAGTCGCACAAACACTTGTTTTTTTCGTGTGAAACTGGAAATGAGTGGCTGCTTTTCCCCTCCAGGTTAAACAGACTCTGGGCTTGTGCTTCACTGCTGGCCCGGGAAGGTCATGGGAGACTTTCCTTGCTCACCCTTCCCATGTGCTGCTGTATTACTCACTCTGGCATGGTGGAGACAGTGCCCCTTTTAGAAACTGCATCACTGGACATTTGCTGAGGCACATTGCCAGATTTAATAATTAATGGGTGGGAGAAGATCCTGTGTCCCTGTCTCCTGACCTCACGGAGCATTGAAATATGGCAAATAACAATGCACACATGACCCCATGGAGGTGACTGGCGCAATTTTCCATTGTCTCCCTCTCTCTTCCCCTTTTCCTAACCTTTCCGTACTCATTTTTTCTGTTCAGGATGTTTGTGCATCTCTTCACCTGGCTTTTAGAGTATAATTTCAGTTTTAGGATATACTCATATTTCCAGGTACAAAATTAAGATAATGCTAAGTGTCATCACAGATAATGATATAAGAGTAGATCCCTTTGTCTGAAATGTGCTTTTAGGTATTACCTTGGTCAGTAATTTAATTGAATTGGATAGTGACAACACACTGACATTGTTAAGGTTAATGACCCAATGATTTACAAGACAAGGCACATTTACCGGCAAATGGATTTTAGTAATTGTTCTACTGAACAATGAGTATAACAATTTGTACATTGATCCACAAAGTCCTACAGCAAAGCCTCTGTTCTTACTTTGCCAGTGTCCCTGCCCATAAATTCAGTGTTGCTCAGAGAATGTTTTCTTGGCCCTGCTGTATTTTCACTGCATTGATCTGGACACCAAATTATTTCCTTTGATGTGATTCCCAGTTTTTGTTGTCTGTGTGGGGCAGTGCTGGGTGTGGAGAATGGGAGGATGTGACCTGTCCAGGCAGGGCAGGGTTTGTCTTGGCTGGGCTGCCCCAAGAGTTTCTCCAGTCAGTGGTTCCATCTCTTTGGCACATGCTCAATGTCTGTTTCAGTAAATTTGGAATGTTCTGTTTTCTCTTCCAAAATGCTGTGGAAGCCAAATGGGGTAGGAGAAATCTGGTTTAGTCAGAGCTATGATCTGTATTAAATAACTCTGTAATCTTATGCAACACAAAGCAAAAAGTGTTTGTTCTTCTTGGACTTCTGCTTAGAGCTTGCTCAAAATACTTTCTATTAATTTTTTGTTAGCTAAATTGCAGATTTCTTTTTTCTTTTCTTGGTATAGTTTGATTTCTTGCTTTGAAACTGACAATGAATTCATTAACTTTTCTTCCATATTGGAAATACTACGACAAGAGTAACTTTACTGGAGCCTGGAATTTTGTGAATGTTTAAGACCAACAGGAAAAGGTCATAAGAAGTCTTCAGCCAGAGGCTTTAAGCTCCTTGATATTAATTGCCTGTATTGCTAATTAAAGATGATGATTGTAGGAGATGGTGTTTAACATCTTTATTAACTGACTACTGGAAAATGCAGTATTTAATCATCATTGATCTGTTGTATGGCTCCATCACTGGTATTAGCTGAAATACAGAACTGAACACAGAAGTCTTTATTGAACATGGTTCTTTCTTACAGTATTATTGACAATGTTATCATTTCCATAGTGGCAATGGACCAGTAGCTGTTGGTTAGACACTCTTTGGTACAACACAGTTCATAAACTTCATTTTATTGTCCTTAGTTTTATTGACCATTGATTTCTTCAGTTGTCCTTTTTCTTCCCTTATTAATTTTGTGTCATTCCTGGCTTCTAGTGCATTGCTGCCAACTTTCCCTCTTTTGCATTTGACATTTATTGGCACTTTCCTCATTTTTAACTACTTTCACTCCCCCATCACATCACAATGAGATGGTTTGTTCAAGGTATAATTGCAATTATCAGCCTTGTGTTCTTCAGTGCACTGCTTGTGGTACACCCAAATAGGATTGTAAGGCTTCTGACCTTCGGCACAATATTCAGTAGTGCTTAGGTCTCAGGCCCCTCTCTGTTTGGTCCTAGCAATGTTTTCAAATAAGGAAATATCCCTGCTTCTAGCATCAATTGTAAAAAAAAAAAAAAAAAAAAATGAAGAAGAAAATGTCACTTTATCCCATGATAGTGTGAACTAAATGGAAATAACTGGATTCTTTTGGTTTAAGGAACAATGTGCCTCTTACAGTTATCCAGCACAGTGACAGTGGTGCTGTGGTGGTGAGTTCTTTTACAGGTCCATAGTTTATTTATTTCTCTCAGTGGGCCCCCAGTCTGAAGTTCAGGACATGGGAGGGTTGTAAAGGTTGAATGGGGATTATTTCCTTGTTTGCTAAACTGCTGTCTGTAATTTCAAACAGATCATAGAGACCTTTAGAGACACCCAAAGGAGTGGGAAGAATGCCACAGTGGAAAATACATTCTGTCTCTTTCAAACTGATACTTTTAGGTTTAGTCCTTAGTAAAATAAAGAAAGAAATAGTATGAAAGAACAACCTGTAGATATTAAGACAGCAAGAGAGTGATGAATAAGGGCTTTGGCCTTTTAAAGAACCACAGAATGTCATAGAGAGGTCAACAAAGACTTTGAAAAAATTTAAGACACTGAAACAGTGTTTAAAAACTAGAAAAGGAAATTACACAAAAATAAGCTTAAGAAAAGAATAAACAGTGAAAAGAGAAGCTGGAAGGATATATTAACATGTGTGTCAAGTGTTTGGCTTACTTTGCAATGAGAAGCTGCAGTGCATGAAAACTCCAACAGATTTCCTCGTTCTCTGTGGCACAGGCAGGTGAAATATTCAATGAAGCCATCTATAACTTCTCTGATTGCATTTTAAACATTTATGTTTCTAGCCTCTATATCTAATAAACCTGAGACTTTAAATGGAGCATGGGTTATTAAATCATATCTTTTCCATCAGTCTCATCAGTGTAGGGGTACTGATAATATTAACACTGAATGGGACCCAGGCAGCTCTGCATTCCCCTTTGTGCTGAACCCTTGTTCTTCTGCCTTGATGGATGGTTATTTGGGATCTCCTGTTTCCAGGTGTTTTCATACAGAAATTATATGGTCATTAGTTTCCACTCTTGTTTTTCCAACAGTCTTACTGAAAACCGTGGGTTAAAGGCCTTACCCAGAGGTGCAAATAATAAACTGCAGATATGGTTATTGCTATAATTACCTGCCCAAATTATTTATAAAAAGATGCGTTACCCTCTGAACCTTAGATTGAAGGGTATGGTGAGTGTTTTACAAAGCCTGGTTGTCAGTCTAAAATTAAAAAAAAGGGGGAAATTTTTTAAACAATGATATAAACTAAAGAATGAAAGGTATATAATTTCATATAAATTTTCATAATTGATGGGCATTGAAGGAACACAGGAATAAGTACACAGATTCTTTTCAATTCAAAATCTTCATACTAATTATCAGATTGCTCTAAGCAAATATTTGCCTTCACAGAATGGCAGAGAAATGAAAACTGGGCTAAGTGTTATGGCAACAATGTAAAAGAGGAACTTAATCAATGACATTAATTTACTTGCAGCTGAGTTGTTTACATTTCTGGCTTTCAAGCTATTTTAATGTAAAATTAGACATAGCATAGAAGGTAAAGCAAGTTCAACTTGGTCCTAGGTCTGGACTGTGAGCAATCCTGCTGGTTTGCAGTGGCCCACCCTGGAGAGTCAAAGAAACTCAGCCCTTTTCTTCTTCTGAAACTCTGCATAAAATTTTTAGCCAATATGGACTGTTTTGTGAAGATTTGATATAAAAATACACGATGGTATCATGATACATGATGCTACCATGTTTTTGCTCAAAGTGTATTCAGGTTCCTTTTTAGCTCAGTGACAGTGGTGATTTCCTCCTCCCTGAAGCACTCAGAGAGCATCACTCAAGCTCAGGGATTGTTTTCAGCAGTGGATGTGGCAGAGAGGAGGCACTTGGATCTACATTTCTTAAAGGACTTTTTACAAAGTTTCAGGAAGGATGAAGTGACAAGGTCTCAGTACAGCCTGGCCAGGGCTGTATCAGGGGCTAATGGCTAAATAGAAACGTAGAATATCTGTGCAGAATGCAAGTCAGGAAAATAGCATAGAGAAGCAGAATGCTCAAGGAAGCTGCAGATGGAGAACAAATCCCCAGGTTTGGTCCACAGAGATTTCAGAGAGGGTGATTTCAGGGGAGTTTGTGTTTGGTTTGGACAAGGAGAGGAGGAAGATAAGGTCAAATCTGAGAGTGTTGATACTCTGAGGCAGTCCCTGAAGGAGAAAGCAGAAAGGTTAGAGAGCAGCATCACCATTGGCTCTGCTTAGCAGGAAATGATGTGCCCATGGGATAAACGAGGCAGAGGCACTGTGGGAAGGGGGAAAAGGGAGGGAAGAAATGTTTTTGACACCTTTGCCTTTTTGCTTCATAGAAATTGGTCAGCAAGAACAGGTGACTGCCTTCAGTGCATGGGCTGGAGCTCTGCTGCTGGTGGTCTGTTGAGCAAAATGATGTTGCTGTTAATGCAGCTGTGTCTGCTGGTGGGAAACAGGCTGGAGAAGGATGCAGAGCAGCAAAGCAGCTTTTGTGGACACAAAACTGCACTCAGGAGTGCAGAGCAGCCCTGGGTTTTGTGCAAGTCTTACAATACCTGAGTGCAATGGGAGGGGTTGTTAGAGTGTGCTGAGCTCTTCTTTCACAGACACAAACCAGCTTCATTCTTTCTGCTTGATAATTTTCTCTCTTTGCCCCAATAGTCAGTTCACTGTTTCAATTGCTGCTTTCCTGATCTTGTCAGCAAGCAGTGCAAATCAAGGTCTGTGCTAGGTCGATTTTGAATTAATGAGTTTGACAAATGTTTTCATTTGAGAAGACATGCTGCCTCATTGGGCTTGACTTAGCAGCAAAACATTAGAGTGACAATGCTGGATTTAACTTTAGTTATCAACACTTTCAGCCTACATTGGTCCAAGTAATTGTCCTGTTCATAGGCTGACAGGTTAAAATAATGTATTCTGGAATGAGGCTGCTTCCACAGAAGATGAAAAGCAGCCTAAGAGGGTTATCAACTGTTACTATCTGTGACAAGCTGGGTGAGCTAGAGGTATGGATAAATTGCTATTGCTCCAGAGGTAATTCCTATTATCAAGAGACATATAAGAACCCTTAACAAGGCATTAATACAGTACAGCTACTAAAAAAGCTCATCTGTCCTACTGAAGCTCTGAACTAATGGCACATTCCAGGGTTTTCTTGATGCTGCACTGACAGGTGGTGATAGACCTTTAAATAAAATAAAAACCCTACTAGGCTTTTGGAAAGTCAGGCAATTGTGAGGATTTAAAAGCTAATCTTTAAGAAAATAAATAAATAAGCATCTTTATCTGTGATCTAAACACTATTAGGAATGATGCTTCTGGAATCCTCTTTATTAAGAATCAAATAATGTCATGCAGATGGGATCTTGGCAAAGTAGGCAAAGGCTGATAAAATTTTCTGTCTAGAGAAAAGATGTTTGGTTTTTATTTTTTTAGTAAGCATTCCAGGAATCAAATAAAGCAATTATTTAAATATGAATTGTTAAGTTTCTTTTCCATCTGGAAAAGAAATTGGTGGTAGTTAATTACTGAGAAATGGAACTCGATGGGACTTAAAGGAATTGAGCAGCTGCTGTGGGCTTGGTGCAAGGGGGCTTCCATAGGAAGCCTCTTCCTCTTTGGAGTCTTCATGCCATTAATTGGGTTACTTAACTTGTGTCAATGCAGTTTGCCAGGAAATTTTTAGGAGGGGTTGGCTCACTCATAGTTTAGCCCATCTATAAAAGAAAGAGAGTGAAATGTCTTCAGCAGCAGAAACTCTGTGCTTCTCTGGAGTCATGCAGAGGAATTGTAATTATATGTGCAGAAATGATGGGGAATTTTTCTGTTATTTTCTAGGAGAAGTTATGCAGGACTTTATTTACCTCACTTGTGCTTGTTCCCCAACATCACAGGCTTTGTTTTCAGCGGCGCTCAGCGGGAGCAAGCAAACAAGGGATGGGAGCGTGCATGCTCCACACCAGCTGCGGTGATGGAAGTTAAATATTGATGGGCTAATTTCAAATGGGAGTTGTGTGTGATAATAAGAGGGCTAAAGCTGGAGGAAAGATTGCTGCAGGCTGCTTGGTTGTTCCAGGGGGAACTGGGATTGAGAAGTGCAAAGCTGTGCCAGGTAGGAGAGGGCAGTGCCGTGTTAACAGCAGAAACATGAACTGGGAACTCCATGAAGGCTCAGAACAGGCACAGGGGGCTTGGGAAGGAAAGAGGAGATTGTATAAATACAACAACAACAGCTCAAACAAAAGGGAAAACAGTCCTAAAATGGGGAATAATGCTGAATAGCCATATGAGTAGAAAGTATGGAACTGCACCTTTTGGGAGCAGTGCTGCAGCTTTATCCAGCTGCTGAACCAGTCCCTTAATGTAAGGAAAAAAATCTCCACATCAGCTCATACACTCATGTCCCAGAAAAGAAAACCTATTTAATTTGATTAGTGCTGGAGTCCTACTTTGCAGCAATTAGAATACAAAGCTCTTTCCCTGCTTCAAACTGTCTGCCTTTCTGACATCCTTTATAACAAAGGGACCTTATACTTATAATTATGTGATTATTTTGACATCTTTGCAAATGGCCTTGCTGTAGGTGAAGCCCTAGGGAAGAGAGGGGCTTTGGACACAGGCAGAGCTGATGCACCTGGTTCCCAGTGCATGAGGTAGTCCTAAAATGCAGAAGAATAAAAATGATAAATGATGAAAATAACATCAGTAGACATCATAATTTTTCTTTCTTCCTTTTTTCCTTCTTTTAAACTTGAAATATAAGTGTAGAAGAGGGTAAAATCTGTGCTTTGGGGAGGGAAGGTTACTGCTGGCCAGGGCTGCTCAGCAGCTCTGCCTCATCTGGGAGGCTGAGCTGTGAGAAAACAGCTGGAAAGCTGAGACTGCTGGAGGTTTGAACCCATGTTCCCCAAGACAGGGATGTGCTCAGGCTATGGTGGTTAGAGAGGTGCCTTCCTCTTCAAATCAGAGCCTCCACACAAAAGAAATCACCTGCAAAGACTGGGAAGAAAGAAGGATGCCACACCAATGCTTGCTCACACACTGAATTGGGAGCTGGCAGTGGTGGGATGCATTTACCAAGGCTTACAGAAAATGTGCTCATTTTATTTGAGCATTTTTAATACGTGGCTTGGATTGTAACATTTTGCAATGCAAGGCTTGGCCTTGTTTGCTACACACTGCCCAGATGGGCCTACTCAAGGATGTTTTCTGGCAAACACAAAAAAATCTGGGTCGGGTGTCAGGATCAGTGTTGATTTTAAATGGCTGTCATGGGGAACCAGGTAGTGGAGAGGGGAAGGAGTGTGAATAGGTCAGCTACACCCTGCATTCTTCTTGGAAGCTGCTCCTTGTTAGCCGGGTGTTTATTCATGAGGAGACCAGCATTTCTAGGAGACACAGGTTATAAATATTTAGCACTGTCAGTGGAGAAGGAAAATATTGTTGAAACAATGTCTTCATTTGTCAGAGGAAAAACAGGAACTAATTTTTTTGAGAGAGATCATAGTTAACTGCTCTCTGTGAACTGTTTCTCTAAAGATTTTGGACAGATGGATGCTCATGCAGCCAGAGGACTGAATGCCAATTGAGAGGAACACGCTTCCATTTCTAAAGGCAGGGAAATCATTCTGTCAGGCAGGATATAGGTACACAAATTAGGCAGGTATCAAAATTATATCTTGTCTTCAATGGCAGCTGACTCTCAAAAAGAGACTATGGACAGGAATAGCTAAAGATCTCACAGGCTGTAATTTAGCTCTGCAGGAAGCTACAGTAGTAGTCACCTGCTGATAGCAATGGCAGGCGGATTTGCCCTACTGCCCTTCAAATTCCCTTCTGTGTTGTCACTGAGAAATTCCAGCCTGCGATTCCTCCGCACAGAAACCTCCCACAGAATCCCTGAACCATTGATGAGTGGATAGGGGAATGGCTGCAAGGCTCTGCCATGTGGAAGAGGCTTCTTGGCCCACAAAAAGTCACCTTATTTCAAAGTAAATGCCAAGGTGGACTCTTTGAAGTGAAGTCTGCAATTGCCAAAAGAAAATATTTTGCAGAGAAGAGCATATAACATAAATACTGCAGATAGATGGGGGCAGGGGATGGGAGGCAGTGGTGGACATGTGCTCATATTTGCTTTGGAGCAAATCCAGGAGGATGCTGCTCTTTGTCCCCAGCCTGATGGGCCTTGGTGCCCACCCAGGGGTGCCACAGTGCAGCCCTGAGCTAATGAGCCTCCTGCTTTTCTCTGAAGATTCCTACACGCTCTATAATAAAAAACATTGTGTTATTTCCAAAGAAAATGGGATTTGACTCAAAAGCATAATGAATGAAAAAAAAAAGCCTCAAAATGTTTTGAAGTCAAAAGCTTGATATTGAGTAATATCAAAAATTGTCATCGTAAGCATTTGCTTTATTTCAAAATTCTCAGTTTCGCATTGGGAGATGAAAAGTCTGCTCAAAAACCATTTTGTACTTAGTATTCCTGGCCCTGGTTTTTGGCTTTTGACATTTGGAAGTAAAGTTGAAAGTCACTGATGAAAATTTAAGTTATTGCCCTCTAACTTTTGACAGCATTTTCCAAAGACCCTGCTAAGCCCAAAGTATTTTCTACACAGCCTGTTCTTTGAAATTCAGTCACTTTTCCTTTTTCCTCATAAACATGTATGAGTCTGTGTCTGGCCTTTGGTAAAATAAGAGTAAGACGTATTCCCAGCTTAAATCTTCCTAACATCCAAATTTCTTACTAAGCTTCTACTGCTGCTGAATTTAATCTACTGTGAATTATCAGAGTTCAGCCTCTAGTATAAAGTAGGTTTGACCTCTGGCTGTGCAGTTTTCTTTATTATCATTTTCATGTGTTTGTTCATGGACATTTTATTGTCCAAAAATTCTTGATGGTTGGATCAGTATCTCTCACCTTAAAAGCAATGCTTGCTGGCAATTGAAAGATCTGAACAGCTTATTACTTTTCAATTAAACAAGTTTCCTTTTAATCCTTAGTATTTTCTTCTTTATGAAATTTTCATCTTTCTGGAAAATACTGGAGCTGTAGGGAGTTTTAGAAATGGGTTGGAAGTTTGTGTTCTTGCATTGTCCTTTCTCTAACCTCTGCTGAACTGCTGTTTTGTAACTTTTAACAAGTACAGTAAATGACAAATGATATCCCTCGAGGTTTATTCATTCCTATTCTCATACACCACCATTTAACTTGACTGATTTCAGCACACTCTTCAGCTCCTGGAAATGCTCCCCCCCTGATTCCTCAAGGGACAAAGCCACCCTGCAGGACTTGTTCAGTGCCACGTTCACAAGACAGGCCCCAGCAGCAGGGCTGCAGGCACAGGTTAAACAGGCAGCTCCCAAGGTGGGAAAATAAAATAGGGAAATCAAATGGTGGCTGTGGGTGGGCATCTTTGTGCTCAGCTGGGTTTCTGTGTCTGTCCCTGCCTTCTCCCTGCTTGGTGAGGGCAAATTCCCCCTCTTGCAGCCCTTTCTCAGATGCCTTCTCACTCCATCCCCTCTGTAGCAGAGCCATCCCTTTGAGGATGATTTCTTGTGGTGCAACTGTGGCAACACAGAGAACTGGGAATAATGGAGCAGAAATTGGGTTTTCCATGGGAAAGTGTGGAGTGGCACTATCCATGTGGCAGTTTTCCATCCTGAGCAGGTCTCATCAGGCTCCCACACCCACCATGCCTGCTGCACTCCTGCTGGAAGTCCTCCCTGCTTCCATCCCCCCAGTTCCTGACAAGCACCACAGGTCCCACTGCACCCCTGGAACTGCCTCTGGTTTAAGGCCATAGTGGTAAAATTGCCTGCAGGATGCACAAAAGAAGATAGAGTTTGAAAGGAACCCTTTTGTAGCTGCAATGTCCTGGACCATAATAGGAGAATGTTTTATGGCCACTGCTGATGTGGGTTATATGGCTGCAGGATGGGAATTGTGCTTTTTTAAGAGGGGTGAGCCTTGCACTTCCATCTTTTTATAGACTGCCATGCTGCTTTGAGAAAAGCCCCTTGCATCTTCAGTGGGATACACAAAGCAAATGTGAATTTTTATCTTAGAGTTATATTGTTCAGTAGATCCTCTGTGATTTCTTGTTCTGTCACTCTTCAACCCCAGTGTTTGCAGTATTTCTGCAGTCACCCTGAGCATGCTCAGGGATGATTTGAAGGGAGCTGCTGGAGGGGTAATGTTTGCTTTGGAAGAAATGTGTGTTTTCCAAATAAGTTTCTCTCCCTGGTTTTAAGACTTCTAAATAACTATTTTCTTTCACACCTACCCACCCACACACCCTCCACTCCCTGTAGCATTCCTGCTTGAATTTATTTTCTGTGAAAGAGAGTGAGAGACTTTCCAGGTCCAAGAATATTGCCTTGGAAATTGGTACATTTGCAGTTAGGACTAAAGAGATTGTTGTGGCTTTTCAATAGCTCATTCTCAGGAAAATCCTGTCCTTTGCAGAGATGGAGCTGCTGTGGCTCATTGTGCCACTATTCCCCTCGGCAGGGAAGCCTGCAGCTTCTGGAACCCATCCAGCCTGACCTTTGAAGCTTGGATTTGAAGGGAAGGTCCCAGCATGAGGCTGATGCCTGTCTCCAGACAGATTTCAGCCCCTCCTGTCTCTGCAGTAATCTGAGTTTCCCCGGTGCACACTGGGTCTGAGAGCAGGAAATCTTCCAGCAGCAATGCCACCACCATCTCTGCCTTTCCTAACATAAGTTTTTCTCTTTACACACTAAGAGGGAAAGAATTTAAGAAGGCACAGAGGAAACCAGAAGAGAGATTCCTAGCAGGTGCCTCATCAGATAACCAAGCTGCAGTGAGGTCTCTTTAATGAAAGCTGGAAAACACATTGAAAATACTTTATCACCCCAGTTATTGCCTCTGAATGCAGGGATTATCATAGTGGGAGTTTGCCAAAAGTGACTTTTCTTCACCATGTCTCACCCTGTGCTCCTGAGAGGCAGCAGACTACTGGATAATCCAAGTGCTTGAAAGACTTGGGATGTTCCAAAGGCTTTGAAAAGCTGAGCAAATGAACAACGTCCTTCCATGCCCTCCTAAGAACATGTGATATCAAATCTCATAATGTATAAAACTGCATTGAATTAATGGAAACTGTGTTCATTGCTCCAATGCTTGTTCTTTAAAAGATGTTCAGAGAGCAATTAAAAAAAATTGTGCCTTAAAAAATTTCACTTACCCAGTTAGTAAACTGAATCTAATTTCACAGCAGAGAATAGAAAAAGGCATCAAAGTTGATATTGGAAATAAGATTAATTTTTTAAACTATGATTGTAATTAATAATTGAAACACCTTGAAGGAAGACGTGGCAGATTTTCCACCAGTGGGTTGTTGAAATCAACAGGGAATGTCTCCTAAAGAGTCACAAAGTGAAATTCCAGTCCTCCTTCTGTTAGAAAGAAAATCAGAGAAAAAAATTAAGTATCTATTTTGTCCTTGATTCTCTATAGGGTCAATAAACATCTGCTTCCCCAATCTGCATAAATTTCTGCAAAACAAAATATTGTAAAATATAGTTCTTTGTTAACCCAATGATTCCAGAGTTTCAAAAGCATTTTCTTTACTTCTCTGCATCTTCCCTACTTATGTATATTTTCCCCTTACACAAAATTCTTTTTATAACTAAGTCTTTTATATCATTCTTTTGTGCCCTTTCTACACTGTAATCATTTCTTCATCATCATTCTTTGGTTGCTATGTGATGTTCCATTTCCCATGTGTTTTCTTTGCTGTAGCTGTTAGCATCATTTTAACTCTTCACTTCCTGCACTTGCCAGTGCTTTTTCAGTAAATATATATCAGCAAAAAATAGACTGGACTTTCTGAAATAACAAGAAGGATTTATTGGTAAATAGTGACTGAAGTGTAATTGCACTTAGAGCTGCAAAGAACAACTGAGGTCACAGGAACAATTTAATTTGGTCTAACTTAGTCATTCCTTCGTGAAACAGCTGCTTTCCTCTCAAATGGCTGCAGTGCTCTGCTCCATCAGAATTAGAGAGGGAATTACTTGGGTCAGCTTAGACAAGGCTGGTGATGGCACACTGGCAGCAGGGCTTTGACTTTGCATTTCAAAATTCACTCTGTGAAATGCATTCAGCAAAATATGATGATATCAGGAGCTTATTACTTGGAAAAGCCAATGAAGTGGTAATTTTTCAGCTGCATGGCTTGATCTGTGAGTTGCAACTGGGTTAAACCCCTTACTCCTGAGAAAGTTTTGGAGAAACTCAATTTGAATTTTCTAATCATGGAAGGACTTGCAGGGGAAGCAGCTCTCCTAGCAGGCTCTGGGTGGCTGCAGCTGTGGGGTGCTCACAGCCAGGACCTTTCACTGCACTTCTGGGATCACTGTTTCCCTGCAGGGAGTCAGGGGCTTCCACCACATCCCTTGCCAGTCCCACTCACTGCAGCTACCCAGCCAAAGCTGATGGAACGGCCACAATGTACATTAAGAAGCTTGCACATATTCCTTCCCTATTTGTCTGCCTGGAACAGCCTCATTGTTTTCTACACCAGCTGGGATCATGGAGCAGGCCAGGCTTGCTCTGAGCTCTGTGCTTGTCCCCTCCTTGTCTGGAAAGGGATGCCACCCTGGTGCCTCACAGTTTTAGCTCTCTGCTCTCCACTCCTGAGTGCTCTCAAGAGTGTTCAATTTGCACAGGCCAGGTAGAGCTCTGGAAGGAATATAATTCAAAATGTGGGGGCTACTTAAGATGTAGTTGAATTCCTAAAGGAAAAAAAATCAAAAGCCAGCATCAGCCTATGTATCCCTGAAAGCCTGCTCACCCATGTCTTTTTTTGGTAGATGAAAACTCTCCTGAGTTGCAGTTGTGACAGACAAGCTGCCTCTCCTTAAGAGCATCCTCCAAACTTCCACTGTATCAGCTTCACACGAACTGCTTTACTGATGCCCACTTGGGCTAATGAACGCTAAATATTGCACAGCAGTGCTGGGGACTTGGAAGATTGGTTGGAAAAGCTGTGCCTTGGAAATGGAGTGTAGCATCCACCTGCCTTGCCTGCAGGAGCAGAGCACCAGCTGTGCTCAGGAGGTATCTGAGGCTTCTTGTGTCCTGCCAAGGCATTGCAGGGACTGGAGAATTTTAGAAACCCTAAAACAGTTGTGTCATTGCAGCTCATTGGAGATGTGAGATACAGCCTAGCAAAGGCAGTGCTGAGGACATGAAGAAATGGAGCACTTGGGGCAATCCCAAAGGGATCTGCACTGACCAGCAGTTCTGTGACAACAAGGAATCACATGATCTGTGATGCTGAGAGGCATTTTATTATCTAATTATCAGCTGCTTAACTAATTTTTATTACCTAATTTATCAGCTGTGCTTGGGGAAGGGCAGATCACACCCCAGTCACCTATGGCAAACATTTTATTGTGACAAACAGCCCTGTCTTCAGCTCCTGCTGGGCCAGGAGGGGCCCTATTCAGAGTATTATTCGTTTCATTTAGTTGTTTAAAAGGAGACCTAAGCTCTTCTAACAGCATGGGTCATCCCTATTCAAACAGCACCTCTTTGACTTGCTAGTCCTTTTTTAACTCTCCCCCTGCAGGGTTTCCTTTTTCTTGGAGTCTTTTCTCCTAGTTTGCTTTTTCCAGGGCTTGCTTTTTATATGTGGGAGAGCAGCCTAGCAGATGCTGTTTTATTACTGGCTGTGGTCTGTCTCTCCAGCTAGTGAGTACTGCTGAGCTGCATTCTCACTGTTACAGGGAGTCAGTGCAAGCTTTGAGCAGTTGCTTTTGCTTGGCAAACAGAGAATATACCATGTTACTTTTACAAGAATGAGAACACTTCAGTGTTTCTCTATAATCCCCTCATTTTGCAGCCTGTCTTCTGTGTACAAAGACTGCATGTTCCTTACCAGAGTGGGTGACCTCAGACCTGTGTGTCTGCTTCTGATAATGAACCTTCACTTTGCTTGCTTAGTGTGAATTACCAGGGAATAATTGCCTGGTGATTGCTTGGTGGTGAAAGTGTCTGCTGTTGCAGGACTCCTTTAGCAAACTCTGACAGCACTAGAGCTGCAGTGCAAATCATTCCACTGCCACTGAATTTCTTCCTGCATGTAAAATGTGTGAATGCTCTGTGTTCTGCATTGCTCTGGTCTGTTAAAATAGTTGCAGAAGTGTGCTCTGGCTTTGTCCGTCTCTCTAAGTCTGTTCTTTCCATGCATTCATTCACAGAGAGGCTTCTGAAAGTGCTGGATGTCAGACTCTCAGGTCAGGCCATATGTACCAGACAGCTGCTTCATGCTCACCTTACAAAGGTCACGGTGGTTCTGAGCACTTCTGAACAACTTAATCAGTGTACACATGAGCCTGTGTGGGAAGCATTTGCATTTCATTGATGAGCAGGTTCTGGGAGTCACACGTTGCTCTTACTGTTATTTCTTTGTAAGTTAATTTTCTTTGTTTCAAAAAAGATTTTTAAATTTCAGCTTCATAGAAATGTTTGTTTGCAGTAATTTCCCTCAAATACATATTGTCCCAGCCCCAGTTGTATTTCTTTTTTCAAAACATTGCTCAAAGTCAGGATGTCAACACTGAGATAGAGAAGAGCAGCACAGAGAGATGGCTGAGGCTAACAGAGGGTCCCAGTGTATGGTCACAGCTAATGTACCACAACAGGTCAAATTAGGCCTCCTTCTCTGTGTTTAAATACAACTTGCAATATTTCCCCACTATTTCAGGGCATTATTAGCACTTACTGTAGAAAGCATTAAACAAGCGCTCTCCATTTATCCACATTAATGATTCAGTGCAAACTCCTGCCTTCCCATTAATATCCACTAACCTCATTCAGTGATAAAACTTGATTTAGTCTCCAAATTACCTCAGCACAAAATTTCTTGGAGCAGCAATGCCTAATAGTCCAGGGCTACGTGAGCTGTTGTGACAGCCAAATAACAACAGTGGCAGCGTCTTTGTTGAGACTCGGCGGAAAAAAGAATCAATCTCAAACATACAGAGAGACACAAATAAATTGCTAAATGGTATAATCCAATGATACCATACATCTCAGAAATGAGCGCCTCAAAAATCAATAAAAACTGAAAAGGGAAGAATTGTAGTTGTCTAGGTGCAGGTACATCAAAGAAGGTGAAGGTGCCAGCAAGGCCAGTGCCAGGCTCTGGGAATGGCAAAGGAGATTGGCTCTGGAAAAGAGGGGACACTGCCAGGGCACAGTACAGCAAGGGAAAGGTGCTACCGTCTGCACTGGAGGGGGTTCTGGATAGAATAGGAGAGGGAATCCAGCTCTCTGGGATTTGGTGGGCACCACTGCACACTGCTTTTGTATTTTGGTGGCTTTCCTCCACTTGGATGCAGAGGTGGGAACAGCACAGTTCCACATCAGTGCCTGGGCTCTTAATGAGGCTTTGCTTGGATGGGAGGGTGAGATTGGGTTTGGGGCATCTTCAACTACAAAAATTCGTATTGCTGGCTCCAGTTGTAGTGCTGTGGATCCTTTCCCTCCAGAGATGCTCCTTGGACACTGCTTCCATGTGCCTGTGCTGGAGCTGGCGTGGGGCTGGCGCTTGGGGTGAGCTTTAGAAGGTGCAGATGATGCTGGAGGTTGCTGCTTTGTGGGCTTGTTGTGAAGAGCCTGAGTCTCCTACCTGGCGCAATGCACTGAGCCACCTCCCCAAGGACAAGCTAATATCATGTGGTTTTTGTGGTTCTCCCTTGACTGTTCTTCCCTGGACTTTGTTGTGGGATGGTGGGCGCAGCTTTTGATGCTGTGACTGCTGACTGCTGAGTGCCAGGGATCCATCAGACCTTAACTTTGTTCTGGTTGTGCATTTTTTAAAAAGCACCTTTAAACTCCCAGTCTTTCTATGGAGCAGGAGCAGATCCAGGCTGCACTGCTTGCTAGCTCAGATCTGCTTTCTACCCTGCATGCTTCTCTTACTGCTCCCTTTGGCGTCTGCTGGCAGCAGATCAAGCATGGCCTGTCCTCTTGGTCTGCAGCAGCCTGCTGTCTCCAAAGGTTTGTGATAACAGTAGGGCCCTTGCCTCACTCTGGTAGCCATTTCTCTGTGTGTCCTGTTAGAGCTGCATGTATTATAAAAGAATCGTGGGGAAAAAAAAGAAGAGAAAAAGGCAGAAATAAGCAGAAATAGAAAGGCAAGGTAGACACATGGCAGTCATTGGCAAGGGAAGGAAGAACCAAATAATCCAGGGACTGACTTCAGCAGTCTGAGCCCAGTGATCCTGCTGAATTGAGTCTGCTGTCTCCCAAATGGCATAATTTAAAATCATTTGCTGCAGTTTTAGGCAAGAATTATTAAATGAATATTAATCAGTCATTAAATTCTGTGAAACTGCTTCTTCATTCTGGGCAGAATGAGGCCATTCCGCTGAGGAGTATTCAGCATGTTAATGTCTCTGTGAGCAGGTTCCTTCCCCAGAGCCAGAGCTGCTCTCAGCCCCACTGACAGGGGCAGTTTCTTGCACCAGGTGGGTGCCTCTGGGGCTGGACTCTGGCTGTTTTCTCAGTTCCTACAAGCAATGAATGAATGAAACATCAGCCCTGTCTCAACTCCGAGTCCATCCCTACCCGCACTGAAACCAGCACATTCCCTTCTAATTAGAAAGATTTGATTGAAATATTTTCCTTCTTCCCTTTCTGTATGCCCCAATCCAGTGTATAACTCACCTTCCTCCTGGTGCATTCAGGTCCCAGTCGTGACTCTTGTGGCAGGAAAAAAAATCTTTCCCAGCTCCTGAGACATGCAGAACTTGAGATATTCAGGGGGAAACTGCAGATATCTTAGTGGTGGCTGTATTTTTGCTGCCAAGACCCCAAAGCCATTGATCATGAAGGAGCCAATGTTAACAATTATGTGGAAAATAAACCCTTTAGAAGAAGAACATTTCTCTGGCATGACCCATGCCCTCTGTATGGGATCCACCCAGCACCAGGTCTGCTCTGTCCTTTTGCAGGAGGCAGAAGTCACAAGTGAGAGGCACAGGGTGGGTAGTGCTGGCTGTGACCCCACATCAACAGAATGCCCACTGAAGAACTCTGACTTTTCCCTTTGCAACTTCTGTTGAGTTCTTGGCCCTGGAGAAACATGAGAGGCCTCAGCTGTTTAGAGAACAGCATTGACTGAATGGTAACAACCAAATTTATCACCTTTCCAGAGTTTCTGTGATCCTCTAATTCTTCTTTTTATGTGCATAACATCTCCTTTTCCCATACATAAGAGCCAAGTTAGGGCAAAAATGGAAACCTTGGATGAATTCTTCCAACCTTCATTTTCTCTCCAGGCTCTGGCAATTGTGGGTAAGCACAAATATTAGTTAAAATGCAGTGAGGTGTGCAGGTCTAGCACAAGCTGTGTAAGAGCCTGATTGGAGACATCATCACAGAACTCACCCAGTGCTCTCTGGTTATCTCAGGTGTGTGTTGGTGGTATTGAGTGGCTTGGTTCTTTTCTTGCTCTTTCATAATAAGCAGGAGCAGGAACAAGGCTAAAAACTTTCTAGCCTATGTCAAATGCATATGTGTGCATCTAAGTGTAGAGTGGTGAGTTTTCACTAGCCTAGTATTCCTGGCTCTCCAGGAATCTCCAGGTGTTTTGCACTGAGAACTGTTGCCCTTGTAACTGTCTGCAGATTATAAAAGGTAGAATGTTAATAGTATTTTTTTAAACTAAAGAAGTCTCTTTTTGGTATGTGTCACTGAAGGGTTTTTTTTCTTATCAGTCCTTGTTTTTAATGGTACATAAGTGAATAAACCAGAAGGAAATCACTGAGCCTGTGCGTGCAGGCAAAAAAATTAACAGATTCTCTTGCTCTCGTGCCTGAAAAATAATGAATCATTAAATCTTGAAGTCACATTGACATTACCAATTGGGTTTGAAATCAGCTTGGACCTAAGAAGCTACAGAAAACATGCCAAGTGACAAACAGCTACTGATGGTGATGTAAGAAATTGGAAACATCTATTAAACAGGTGCAGATTTCTATTTCGTAAAAGTTATTGGTTGGAGCAGTGCAGTGCTTCCCCTGCCTGGCACCTGCTGCAGGGGCAATGGCCACAGGCAAAACCTGTTTAACTGGAACCATCACAATCTGTGAAAGCACCATGGTTTCCTTTGCTCCTGGCTTTTCACCTTTATTTTGTTGCAGCAGCAGAAGGAATCAGTTCAGTATCAATTCATCTTTCTGTGGGGAAAGGGATTCAGGTGCCAGCTCTGAATGTGTGCTGGAGTTTGTGACAAGGCTCAGCTTACACCAAGTGCTGTGTGGTGCTGCACAGGGCACTGACCAGCCCTGTGGTCACCACCTGGGCAAAGCAGACATTGGTTTTGGATTGTGCTTTCCAGCCAGGGAAAAGGAAGGGCTTATTTCCAATTTACCCCTTGCTCTTGCCAAATTGCTGAGTACCAGCATTTCTTAGGGGCTTTGCTGAAGCTCAGCCTCTGATACAGGGGTGTGTCATTTATTGGAGGGGGTGCTCCAAGCCAAGGGAGGGCTGTCATGTCTGTGTCTTTCGTGCAGATGAAGTTTTCACATTGCTGGAGTGTCCCTGTGCTCTGGTGTGGTTTCTGCCTGGTGCTTGGTGCTGCTCAGTACCACTGTGTGCCCTTCCCTGGGGCCCTTCAGCTCTGGGAGTGTCCCACGGGCAGGGACAGCTGGCCTCAGGTATCAGGACAGATACCCAGGCAGGTATCTCAGGTGTAGTTTTAGGAAAAAACAGCTGGAATCCTTCTGCTGGGTGAGGTGTTTGCATGAGATTCTGTGCAACACTGAAGTCAGCAAAGCAGAACCACTCTGGGGCTGGATCTGCTGGAGGATGACTCCACTCATGTGCTTTTCATGCTGCACCCCCTGGGATGGCCTGCCCAGCTGTGAGCTCCTCCAGGGAGCCCATGGAATGTGCTGTTGGCTGCCTGCAGCTCTTTTGGCCTCCTCATGGCAGCCAACAGCTCCTCAAGTGAGATACTCCAGCCTGACCTGCTCTCTTTGGAAGCTGATTGCCAGGTTAGCTGTCCTTTTCTGCCCATTTGAGAGGGTAATGTGAGAAATGAGAACTGGCTGTGCATTTTAAGTGCAAGCCCTGACAGAAATTGGGTACCCATGCATCTTTGTGGAGCAGTTCCAGCTCAGAGCAGAAAGAGGAGCTCTGCTGTAACACTGACCTGGCTCTGGGGCTCTGCTTCTCAGAGGGAAATATACTGCGCCAGAAAGTTAAGTCAGCAAAGCTTCTTATGACCCAAATTCTAAAGGGAAAACCTGAGGCAAGTGATTGCTGGGCAAAGAGGTTCATCAAAGGCAGAGAAATACAATATTCTCTGCAAGAAAGCCTATGTAAAATATAAAAGAGGAAACATTTTGCTGATTCTGATCCCTGGGCAGTGGAGCATTAGCTGCCAGGCTCCAGCTCATGTGCTCCTGCTGTGCTGGAAGAATGTTCCCTTGAGTGAAGCAATAAATGATCCCTTTTCAGAGGAGAGTGCTGTCTGGCCGTGTCCTGCTGGATCCTGGAATCCAGGTGCTGAAGTGTGTTGAAAGGCATTAAAAATACATTAAATACTCTCCTTTATGCTCTTTTTCTCCACATAACTCCAATGGCTGTTGCAGAGATACTGTGTGATACTAAATGCAATAAGAAATAGGAGAGGATACATGTGTGTAACTTCTTTTTTTTCTTCTGGATTTTAAAATTTACTCCAATTTCAAAATTGATTGACTTGGAAAACATATGAGCAATGCCTCCATAACTTATGAGCACAGGGTACAATATGTGCCCATAAGGGTTTAGGAAACGTCTCTTGCTGTAAGGTCTTTGCTGAAGGCTGCCAGGACTTTTTTTTTTTTTTTTTTCACTGATCTAGATATGATTTAATTTGTTTTCTTCCCTGACTTCTCCTGGCTGCCAATCCAACAATTGATTACTGTTTTCCTTTCATTTTCACCTAGCTGGTTTTGCCTGGAGTGGATTTTCTCCATAGTGGCTGGTATGGGTTTGTGCTTTGGCTCAGTGCTGGTAACTCAGGGATGTTTTATGTGAGCCTTCACTGAGCCAAGGTCTCTCCTGCTCCTCACCCCACCTGTGGGGAGCTGAGGAGTGAGGGGCTGGGGTTAAACCATGGCAGCCCCTAAGGCAGCATCAGACAGGACATTGTCCTGCTGGGTGGTTGCATCCTATTGAAGCTGTTTAAGCAGATGTGGTTTTATGCTCATCCTCATGGCATTCTCCCATTTGCTCCAACCTCTGACTCCAGATTTTAATTCTTGCCCTTTTGTTGTGCTAGAGGACACAAATAAGTGAATTATGGACTATGAGCTGTAGATACACTCATTTTTGGGGAAACTGGAAGACATTTACATTCTTTTCATTAACATTCCCCTCCCTCCCTCCCTCCCTCCCTCCCTCCCTCCCTCCCTCCCTCCCTCCCTCCCTCCCTCCCTCCCTTTCTTTTTAAATGATAAATAAATAATTTTTAAAGGAAATTTTTAAAGTATTTTCCCTAAAATATTTTTCTTTTTGGTGAAGTGCTGTTGGTCAGAGAAATTGGACTTTTCTTATGTAAAACTTCTTTGTAAATGCCACCCATTGTGTTTGTGCAGTATTTATGACTGACCACTGTGTTTTCTGAGGACATTCTCTTGAACTCCTTTATCACCTTTGCTTATGCTGCACTAAGACACACAGGAGGGTGAAGGGCAGAAACATTTAGCAAGATTTACTTTAGAACTTTGCAAGATTTATTGACTTAATGCAAAAATAGGTTTTGATCATTATCTTTTTAAAGCAATTGAATTTGCTTTACTCCAGCTTGGGAATATGTTTTAATTTACTTGTCTTTCTCATATCATACACCGTGTGTCTTCTGGTGCACGCTTTCAAGTTTTAAATTTTGATTTATTGTAATTTATTACCTGGAAGGTGTTCTTAAATTACTGCTTCAATAATATAATATACTAAAAACTCTGTGGTTTTATCACATCATACCTGTATTTGACAGCAAATTGATCTGACAGTATTATTACATGTTTTTGACAGGCTTATTTGAGATCCTTAATTCCCAGTTCCCTCCTTGTTTCATTGCTGTAACATCACTGGCATAGCCTTGTGATCAATTATCCACTTAGGAAGACCCAAACGTCTGCCAGTTTGGTTTCCAGAGAGGTATTCACTTCAACATCTGTTAAATATGTTCATTTTTTCACAGTTTAAAGAAGATTTCCTGCCCTGTTCTCGCTGGTGAGTGCCACAGGGATGCTCTGACAGGCTTTTCCTGGGACTCACCCTTTGGGCAGACCTGGTGGCAGTGGGAACCCTGCAATGGACGCAGAGATCTCTCCTCATGCCAGAATATTGCAATTTAAAAATGGAAACTGCAGAAATGGCCACTGCTCTGGCTTCTGCAGAAAGCAGCACAGGTTTGCTTGCATTTAGTTATGACTCTATTGAGTAGGGGAGAAGGAGCTGGTTCTCCTTGCAAAGTGGGCACCATGGTGTGGCCAATGTCCCTGGGGTGATGCCTGGAGAGGCTACCTAGAACAGAGGCCAGACAGTTAAGAGAAAAAATTAGATATATATAATTTGATTTTGTTAAATGTATAAAAATATAAACTATATAGTAATAATATATATTAATACTATAAATGGCATAATATGTAAATTATATATAATTTATATTATAAAAATCATATAGCCATATTATATGGATATTTATTAAAGGCCTTCAATAGCTACACCTTGGGCAGTGCAGAGCCTTGCAGAGGCTGCACCCAAGATGGACAATGGTCATGAGTTTTTCAGATATAAGTTTGGTCTATTTGCATATCAGGGGTTAATTCTCCAATTACAGCTTCAGGTAAGGAGTCATATTCCCCCAGTTTGCTCTCTCCTGATTCGCTTTGTTTATACTGTTCAGGGCCTGAGGCAGAGGGTGTGCTTGGTTCTCAGGCCCAGAAGGATTGTTTTGTCTGGCCAAAATGTGAAGAGAACTTACTAACACTGTATGAAATTCAGAGTTACACACTAGTGCAGTACAGCATCTGAAATATATAAAAATGAAAACTTTAAGGCATGAGAGGAAAGGGTTGAATTTTTTGGCACTGACATCTCTCTGTTTAGGAATGAGGAGCCCCTGCAGCCACTGCCAGGGTGCTCACACCACATTTTCTGCCTGGCCAGGCTGGGCTTGGTCTCTCTCTGCCTCTTGAGCTTCAGCCCGGCCCTCACTGGGGTAGGAGCTTGGATCAAAACTGAAATATCTGGATGCCTGTTCCGGTGAAGCACAGGGGTGGTTTCAGCTCCAAGCTCTGCCCTCTTGCAGTCAGTGCTGCACCAGGCTGCAGCACTTTGTGGTGCTGTCTCTCCACAAGGATTACACAGGCAGGACTCCGTTGGCAAGGATGTGCTCATTGTTATTAATAATTCATTTCTAGGGTATGAAAATGTAAATTTTTCACAAATAGCTAGCCTACAAAAGGGATAATAAGCTATTTTATCACTGCTAGGTAGTCTCAGGGGCTATATAGCTATTTTGATAGTTGAACTTTTCTCCTGGTGTTTTTGCCTATGTCATTAATTTGCACAGATAGCTTGTGTACAGGGTTATGCTCTTGTTCATGATGCTCACATTGCTGGGTCATTATTATACACTTTTAATGTAATAAGGAAAAATCTTTCAGCCATAAAAGAAGAAAATCTTATGAAGTGAGTTGCCTTCCAGTGAGAAACATGCTGTTGGCAACATATTTAATGCAGCACCTAGAGAGTTTGATAATCACTGTGTGTCTGATATTAGCATTCACATTGCTTATGGCATTTGGATCAACAACAGGGAAAAAACTATCTTTTCTCAAACTAAAAGTTTAAAAACTTCGAGTTTAACTTTAAACAAATTGGGACCCTCTTGTTATGTTGCAGCACTCTGAGGTTTTTGAGCTCCCTGTTGGCCCTGTAGCTCCTGAAGCATGTGTGTCACATGGGTTGGGATTTATACCCCAGAGAAAAGCATGGCAAATGGCCAGGTGGGTTAACAAATGGAGGAGCAAAGCCTCCAGAGGAGGAGTGCACCCAGTGTGTTCTGTAAAGAGGAGAGTGCTGTTTTAACAAATATGGGTGCTTCTCTACTGATGCAATGTCAGCACAGCCCTTGGCTGTGAAGTCATCTAGAGATCAGCTGTACCCAGGGCAAGCTGCTCTACATAAAACGAGGATTTGACCCAAGAAACATGATGTGTTTTTTACCAGCCCTGCTGTGCTGAATTGGGTTGGATTAGTCAGTATTCCTCCTGGTAGCTAGTATGGAGTTGGGTTTTAGCTTTGTGCTAGAAGAGTGTTGATGATTTGGGGCTGTTTGCTGGGCAGGGCTTACACAGAGTCAAAGCCTTTGCTGCTCCTGTCCCCACCCCACCAGTGAGAAGGCTGGGGGTGCACAAGGAGCTGGGAGGGGACACAGCTGGAACAGCTGATCCCAGCTGACCCAAGGGATGCCTCAGCCCACAGGGCATCATGCTCAGCAGGTAGAGCTGGAGCTGTGAGGTTCAGAGCAATGGTGTTTGCCCTCCCTAATCACCTTTTCACATTTCTGCTTTCCTGGGGATGGATGAACACTTGCCTGACCACAGGAAGTGAGTAATGAATGCCTTGTTTTGCTTTACTCTTATGAAGCTTTTGTTTGACCCGTGAAACTGTCCTTATTTCTACACAAGAATTTTCTTTCACCCTTCTGATTCTCTCCCTGTCCCACTAAGGAGGAGAGAGTGAGCAGCTGTGTGGGGCTGAGCTCCTGGCTGGTGTTAAACCATGATACCTGTAAATGTGGAAGATGAAACGCATTTTATTTTAGTTTGAAGCTAAAATCCAGCTTCACATCCTTAAGGGTCCTTCCATCAGATTGCATTTGCCTGCAGAGCCTGACTTGAAGTTTAGTGTGAGGAGAGTGGTGAGCACCACACACCCTGGTATAATGACATGTGACTTCAGCTTGTGCTTCTCTTTTGGGGATGACTAATGAGCCTTTGTCTCACAGAAGACATTAAAATACAATTACATTATGTTAGATCAGCTCTCACAACTGCTAAATTACAGAGTAGTAGGCAGTGGATTTTCTGCAGTAGATTCCAGTCAAACTCCTCCTGACACAAATGTATGTGATAATTCACTGTGTGGACAGAAATGTATTCACTATTGTATTTTACAAGGCAGATTTTTCTTTTGTTTTTACAGGTTTTTCTAGCTCTTGTAAAGTCTCTAATGAAATACCAGACTGGTAGTTGACTCATTAAACTTTCCCTCAATCCATCACTGTAAAACTGATTATCAAGATGTTGTCTTTAGGTGTTATCAATCTTGAGTGACTTTTTTTGGAGATTGATGCATATCCGTTCTTATAACTGGCTCAGATGATATCTGCTATTTATCTTGATCTCCTTTTATTTAGTGTTTTAACTTAGAAGGTTATACTGCCTTTCTTGATTGAATTTTAATGATGAGGTCTTGACTACAAGACAGACCTTCCACAGCTTTCAGACACATTTTACAAAATAGTGTCCTCAGGCTTTCCTTGCTGACACGTTTCCAGATTGTCTTTTTCATGCAGTCCCAAAAGGGGTTTGCTCCACTCTGTGTGTGCTTCTACTCAGGTGGATGTGCTGCAGTGGTACAGCCAGCTTTAAAAGAAAATTTGGGATATAGGGAATTACTCCACAGCAAAAAACAATTATTTGCCAGCTTCCCTTCGGCTGTTAATGGGTGTGCAAGGGGCAAATTCAAGTTAAAAGGAAAGTATGGTTCTGTCAGCAATGTAACTGTAAATAGTTACATTGTCAGTGAAATGCCAGGTCAGTTGTGGCCAATAAAGTTATGCTCTGGTTAAGCACAGACAAAACCAAGCAAAGAAAAGTGAGGCGAAAGAGAATAAGGAAAAAAGCTTTGGAATGGTACAGGCAGCAGCATCAGACTCTGGTGATGGGACAGTTTAGGGCACAGCTGAATCCAGACCAGCTGGGGAATGTTTTTGAGGATGGTCTCTGAAAATCTGTTGAGGAGCAGGACAGAAAAGCTTAGTACTAAGGAATGGAAGTGGCTTGTCCCTTAGTGTGTTCTTCACATGTGTATCTGACCTGTTACACATCCCTTTCATGTCCATTCATTTTTAGGACCAATACCTCTTGTATTGGAAAGGACTGCAATAACTCTATGTTACATGACTTATGGAAAATTTTATAATTGGAATACTTAAAACTTAAATTTACCTTTTTTGTTTTCCAGCAGCTTTTGTAAAGGATGGTGCTGTGAACTCCAGCCCTGGAATAAAGCTGCCACTCTTTTTCATGAGGAACACACAGATGCAATCCTGGTGGCTGCCTAGTTCCTGCTGTTATGGGGTCAGACAGCTGCCTTCAGTGCAGGGGAGCTGTGTCTAGCACACAGCAATCTTGGGAGGTGATGTTTCTGTGTGCACCATTTATTCTCTTGCTGAGGTTTCCTGTTCAGCCCTAGGGACTCAAACTGCTCCATGGAGGGCTTGGGAAGTGGTCACTGCTTGTCTGTGCTATGAGGGCTGTATCTTCATAAATGGACCCTTCTGCATTCATTCAGGCTCGGTGCAGAGCTCTCACAGTGGGCAGGAAATGAGGTGTGTTTAGGTCAGCAATCCACAAGCACTCAAAGCCTGTGCCCATGTTTGCCCCCTGTCCCCCACTGGACACAGCTACACGTGCACTCATTTGTAATTTGCTTTCTTGGTGCTGCATTCAGAGCTTCTGCCTGTTCCCAGCTGTACTTCAGTACCCAACAGGGACTGTAAATCAGATGGTGCATTTTAATGTAGTGTAATAGATTTCTGGTGAAGAAAGAGCTTTCTTTTCTGTGCCTCCTTGGTGGAATTATTTGCATTTTTTCACCGTGTCTGCATGCACACCAGTAGTTCTGGAGATTAACCTTAATCTCTGATTGAAAGCAAAGCAAAGTGACATTAGCTTGTAAAATGGATTCTGTGAAAGATACATTTAATGATTTTCTTTTTTTTCCCCCTCAGTAGTCAAAGGTAAACTGTTGCTAGCAATGTTATTGGACCTGGATTTCCTTCCTTTTTCCTTTTTTTACCCCTTTCCTCTTAAAAGCTTTACCATTCAAAGACATGAAGTTTTAGAGAGCTTTTGGCTCTAATTCACAGATGGTGTGTAGTTCCCAAGTGCATCCTTTATGATAAGGAATCAGTTGTTTGAAAGTATTTTCTCAATAAGCAAGTTCAATTGATTCTCTGTGGCTGCTGCCTGAGCTGAGAAACTACTTTTTGTTGGAGATGAGGGTGAAGAGAACAGAGAAACTGGGTACTTTATGGCATGTGTTTGTCCAGAGACAGTAAGTTTCTTGGAAAGCCTCATATCTTGCCAGGCCACACAATTGTGTGGCTCTTTTGGGTGACTCATAAGTTCTAAATGTGTCTTTAGCTCTCAAATACAGAATCATATGATTTCTCCTACTTTTTTCTTCTTTCAATTGCTATGTGGGAAGACGGACAGCATCTTGCCCCATGTTAGCCTCCCTCCTTGGGGATGACTTCATCAGACTTGTGGGACAAACACCAATTGTGCTATAATTAATTCCAGAACATTATCACCAGCCTCTGTGGCACCCAAGCTGTGCTCTGTTCTCATGGTGGTTATCCCAGCAGGGCAGCTGAGCACCAGATCTCAGCTCCTGCTTTTGCAGGGCCATGAGAGCAGGAGACAGATCTGCTGGGTCAGAGGGATCCCTGCCAGATGCAGATGTGCTCCAGAGCAGAGCCTCAGGCAGCCACTCTGCAAGCTACCACTAAATGCTAATTCCAGTGGAAGTTATATTTTCATAACTCTGCTGAAGAAATAAAGCTCAAGGCAATGTTTAATCTGTCAAATACTAACTGGAGGACTGGTAGTTCATGTTTCTGTTGTACTCTGGCAGTGCCAGCTACTGGCAAAAGGCATCCACAGGAGCAGAGGTGGGGAGGGATGTTGTCACCAGGGCCTGTCCACTTTTGCTGTGTGCTGCCAAAGCACTAAAGGGGAGGTTTAGTTTGTTTGCTTAGTAAACAACTAAGTAGTTTACTTTAGTTTGTTTAGTTCCTTTACACTAAAATCTGTTTGCAGGTTTTAGTGTAAAGGAAAGGCCCTACTAAATTGTCTTGGCGAAGGATTATCACTGGCCAGGCAGAAAATCCTTCTCCTTAAAGGATACTGGCAGTGCCTTGTCCCAAGATGCAGCTCAGCCATGAAGCAACTGAAACAATTTGAGGTTTTAGTTGCCTGATGACACTGACCCCATCACTGGGTAAATGCTTTTGGTGGCTGGAGTTGGTGGGACTGTGCTGTGTTTTGGTTCCCAGTGCTGGTATTTTTGGGATGGTGCAGCTCTATGGACATCTGCAGCTCAGACTGGGGTACACACTGCTCCAGTGGAACTGTCCTCTTACACTCAGTCTGCTTTCCACATCTTGCTTTTCCAGCTGTTTTTCAGAGGGCAGTTGTTTCTCCTTGGCTTTCAATAATGCTCAGAGCATGCAGAAATTCCACCTTTAAGTTTTGCAGCCAGTCTGGTATCTGTATTTTATAATTTCCTCTTTTTATTGTTGCCTACTTCTAAATGTCATTGGAAACAGCCTTTAGTGCCTCTTTCCATAGCCTGTCCTTATAAAGATCTCCCATTAAATTTTGTGTCAGTTCAAGAGGAGGAAGGAACGTGGCCTTACCTTAGCCATGTGCAATAAACATTTGTTATGTGCCTGCTGCAGTTCACCTCCTTGGCCAGCCTGTGCTTTCCTTGGCTTTCCACTTACTTAAATGAGTGTGGTTTGGGGACCTTGTGCTGCCCCATGCCTGTTACTGTCATGGTGAATTACACTGGTGCTGAACATGCCCAGTGACAGCCTCTGACAGCATCCTGGAGGTACCATTTGTCAGAGCCTGGGCTGATGTGTCTCAGGAAAGGGCCTGGCTCTTGACAGAGCACTTGCCTCTCTCTCTCTCTCTCTCTTTCTCTTTTCAGCACAAAGGCTTTGGAGCTGTCTGTGCAGGCTGTGGCAGTGCCAGCTCCTGCCTGCTTTTGGGGATGTCTTCACTGCTGGAGTAAACATTTATTCATAGCATTACTTTTGAAGATCTTCAGTTTTTTTGGGGCAAAATCCTATTTTCTAAAGTTCTTTGAATGGTGAATTCATTGCTTTGGTTGTATTACCCCACTGTTGCCTTCCATTCTTCCTATTTCAATTTTTTTCCTCCTTCCTGCCCATCTCTCCCCCAGTTTAACTTCACTCTATGTAAAGAAGTTCAGTGAAAATTTTGTATCAACTGTTTAATATTGCTTACATGCTGACAGCATTAGAAAGCTCCTTCTCCCCTGCTCAGCCCCATACTTTCAGCAGCCCCTGCACCCATGGTCAGTGCTGCAGAGGAGGTGATCCAACCCCCACGAGCACAAACTCAGCTTCTTTCTGCTCAGCGTCTGGGTGCAGCAAGTACTGGGGTTTATTAGACACCATTAGGTGCAGAGAAACTTCAAGTGCTTCAGCTTTCCCTAAACTCACAGTTTTGAGAGCATTCTTGAAATTTCCCATGTGGGTCAGTTTGATCTTGAAGGAGGGAGATGGATGCTGTTCATCTGGGTTTGGTTCCCTAAGGAATGGTTCACTGATCCATGCTGCAAACAGTCAGCCTGGCTGATTACAGGGAGCAGAGTACAGATGGGAGCTGTGTTTCCCTTTCTCTGTAAGCCAAATGCCATTGATTTCCTTAGAACCAGAACATTTTCATTAGGCTCATTTTATTTCTCAGATTTTGTCATTCACAGTGTTTATGAAAAGAAGAAATTAATGGCCCTTGCTAAATAGCGCAGAGAAAAACTGGGAAAGCTTCCCAGGGTTTTGATCTGATCCTTACTTTCTTGCATTATCCTTGGGATTCTGCATGGGTTGCTCTGGTAGCAGAGGCTGGGTTCTGGTGTCACCCACAGAGCCTGGCTGCAGGGCTCTGGTGCTCCCTCTGGGTCGCCTCCCCTGCTCCTGTGTGTGCTGCAGCTGGGGAAGGTCTCAGGGCACAGAAACACATGGATTTCCCCCTTACAGGCACAGTGCAGACAGGATATTTGGGCTGTTGACGTGAGCAGCCCCAGAGGGATCCCAGGGCAGTGCTGCCCGTCCCTGCTCTGATGCTGCTCTCAGCAAAGCCTGAAGCTGCAAGGCTGAGATCAAAGGGTTCCTCTGCTCCCAGCAAGAGGGGAGAAGCTGCCTGGCTCCTGTCCTGCATGCAGCTCTGCACTGTCTGAAGGGGCAGCAAACCCTCAAATTGCAGAGAAAGTAGGGGCTGGCCAGGGTCTGTCTGTGGGGTGTTTAATATCAAAGCCTGCTGCTGTTCCAGGATACCAGTGGCTGTGCATGTCCAAGCCCTGTCTGAGACCCTGGTCAGGGTCTTGTGAGGACTGAAAGCTGAGGAAAACAAACCAGACTCAGAAGGTAAAGCCTGTGTCCATGGGCTGGGAGCCGGAGACCTGCCTGGCTGCTGCAGAGCCCTTGGTCCTACACCACGGGAATCCCTGCTGGCCTCAGTTTCTTTCCTGCAGCATTTCGCTCACCATCTGCCAGCAGCAGCTTTCCTCAGCAGCTCTTCCCCCTCCCACCTCCTGCACCCACCAGCCCCAGAGGGAAGGCAGCCCCTTGGATGGCACCAGGGCATGGGGCTTGGTGCCATGGCAGGGTGTGATGGCACTGACCCTGCTTAGATCCATCCCCTCTGCCCTCGGGCTCTGCAGCCAAGCAGAGGCTTAAAACCAAAAAACAAACCAAATCTGTCAGAAACCCTGGTATTTGTGTTGTTTCCCTCAAGGCAGAGTGCCATAGCAGGCAGCTGGGTAGCAGCAGTCACTTTGGATAGAGGCTGTTCCTCTTGTAGGGGTCTGGACTTTATCATTTGCTTCTTATTCTGCAGGTTTCCTAGTCTAGATGTATTTACTACATGGTCTCTTGGCTAATTATTTCTAGCATGGCACTGATTGAGCTGTTAATAAAGTGTGAAGGTGCCTTGCAGGCACTTTTTGAGTCTTAAAGAAATGATCTACATCTAAATTGCAAATAGTAAAATTTCCTTACCCACCAATATTAAGGTGATAGCATCTCCACTATTGTAAAATTAATCAAACTTCTCCTGGTGACAGAAATGTTAATTTAAATTTTTCGTCACAATTACAGAGAGAGTTATTGCAGCCTCTGACTTGTAATTAATTTCTCTTTCTTTTCATCACTGTGTTACAGTCCTTTGTAATAGTGATAAATGGAGTATCTACCTGACCTTTTTTTTCTTATATAATATAAATTGTTTTTTGGTTTAAATAAAAATACTTCTGGTTAATCAATGCTTTTCCATAAATTGGAGGATAGGAGAGAATAACTTGTAGTTATTTCAAGTAAGTATCTCTGCAGTTAGTATGACATGCAGCAAGAGATGAGATTGGGAGTAGCAGGCACCAAATACAATGTTAGACACTGTCCCCATGTTATGTGTTGTCCCAGTGGAATCACACAGATAATGAGGAGAGATTTGCTTCTGCTGCTGAGAAGGATTGAAAATAGGATTGGCAGAGGATAGTGGAGCATCAAACCACAGGCATGAGCAAGAACTGGGAGAGGTTGAGGAATAATTGTCACAAGAAGAAAATGAATGGGTCAATCAGTCAAATGTCTTAAGTATGTCAGCACCAGAAATACCAAGGAGGAACTTCAGGTCTTGTGTGTAACCAATGTTATAATTTAAAAGCTGTAGCAGAGGCTTGGTAGAAAATGCCAATGGATAGAGTCCTGATAGAAGAGTTACAACTCATTCAGGGAGAACTTGGCCACGGGGAGAGGCTGAAGCTCAGACTGAAGCTGTGCTGTGTCTGCTGCAAGGCTCCTGGTTGGGAACAGGAATTCTGTCAGGGACACTCAGCTCTGGGCCACCAAAGAGGTGGGGCAAGTGACATCTGCTGAGCATCTGGCAGGTCAGGTCCCTGCTGGGCTGTGTCAGAGAAAGAAAGAGAGAAAGTGAGCTATTGCCAGGTCCTGGTGTGGCTTGGGAAAGGGAGGTTGACTATTCAAAAGGATTTGTTTGAGGCTTATCCAGGGATCTGGTGAACTATTTTAGTAAAATCACCTGGGTATCACATGTCACAAGTGGCTGTGAGTCCAGCAGCTGATAGCATTAATCCCTAATTACAGGCTATCTCAATCTGAATTACTCTGACATTCAGTGATCTGTGTCACAGGGGAGAAGGGAATAAATTATGAGAATACTGCCTCAGGCTGTACAACCTCACAGATTCAGTAAATATCAAATTTTGTGTGTATCTTTGATAAGCATCCACTTTTTAATGCTGGTGTGAAACATTTTTCCTTTATGTTTAAGTTTCCCACCTGTAAAATTTGTGTGCCTGTGGTCTCTGGGTTTCACCCAGGCAAGTCTCCAGTCAGAGGCATTTGGCCACCAACCAATTTGCCAGGCAAACTACATTTTTCACTCAAATGTAGTTAATGACCCAAACGAAATGAAATGCTTGTTAGGGGTTGATTTAAACAATGTGGTCTAATGACAATGTTCTCTCCTTTCTGCCCACTCTCAATTACAATTCCACTTTATTTCAACCAGGCAAAAAGAAAATGAGCTTTTTAAACAAGGCTCAGGAACGTGTCTGTTGGCTGAAGGGAAGCAAGGAGGGGGGACCATTTAGCTGGAGATTTTTACTTTCAAATTTCCTGACAAAAATTAATTAGAAGAATCATGTAATTACAATAAATGTGTCTCATTGGTCCCTGGTGGCTTGTTTCTAAACACTGAAGGATTATTTAGGCATTCGTGACAGCAACAAAAAGTAACAAATAAATGTAATGGGCTCTTTTTATATACAATAAAAATGACATAGAGTAGCTGCATGTTTTACTAATTTTGCTACAGGATCTTAAAGAGGTGGGATGTTGTGCAATTGGTTTAATTTTTGCTGTGTGTGCAGAGGTTGGATTTGGGATGAGATGCTGACTGGTGTTCCTGCTGCTGTCCCAGAGGTGACTTGGGAAGATGGGAACCCCAGCACCCAGAAATGTGGATATCTCCACTTGCTGTGGTGCCCAAATTGCATGTTGCTCCCATGAGATGGGAGGAGTAAATATTCCCTGCAACTGAAGCTGAGATCAGTGGCTGCTGTGGCTTGGTTTTCATTGTGCCTGTGATGAACTCTCTGTTACTGGTGAAAATGGGCAAACCCTTCCTGGGACACTTTTACCCCAAAGCTCAGTGAGGCAGGAGTAGTGCACCTGTAGAGTTTGGAGAATACTGGGATAAATCCACCTCCACTGCTTTTCTCTGCTTGCTATGGGGCTTGCATCTGCAGAAACCTGAGAATTGTGATGTGATTTAGCCTTACAAATCCCTTGAGTTTGGGTCTTTTCACTGTTCTTATTTCACTGTCTTTCCAGGCTAAGTGAAACTTGAAGGAAGACTTGCACTAATACATAATGCAGTTGGATTCAACCAGTCATAAACATACAGATAAGCTAGACACATATTATCTTAATATACTCCCTCTCCTTCTAAATTATTTTGCTTACAGGGCAGAGGTTTCTCTAGTCTGTCCTGTCCTATCCTGCTGAATATCTACGACTTTGTCAGATAAGAGTGTGACTTTATTCTGGCTTGGATTGATCAAATAGATGGTTGAGCTATGTGGAAAGATTCATGATCTGGACATGTCTCTTCTTTTTTTGTTTTCTATAGAACAGCCCTTACAGCAAAGCTGGCCTGGCTTTGGGATGTTGGTTAGGTGAGATGAATCCCACCCTCTAACAGGGTTTGGATCTTAAAGATTGTACAGAAGAGCCATTGGTGGAGACATATGAACACTGTAAATCTTTTTACTGCATGTTCCAACCATAAAGAGAAGTGATCTTCAAATGACATCATCAACACAAAGGGCACTAGGAGAAGTTCCAGTTTATGACACAGTAAATCATCAAGCAGTCTAGTAATGAACATTGAGCCTGGACAGTTTTTCAAAGTGAGTTCCCATAGAGAATGGTATTGTGCATTGAAATGTGGGCTCCAAACCTGCTTAGCTAGTAGCACTTAAGCTGCTTTAGTGAGACCATTTTAGATTTCCACAGCCGACCAATCTTCCCAAATTGCTCAGTATCTAATGTAATCCCAGATGTATTTACCATACTTCATTGTATTTATAGAGGTGACTAGGCCATGAAGACATGGCTTATTTCCAGGGACAAGAAGTCCAGGTTCTTCAGTGTATTTTCCTCTGAAAGCAATGCTGTGGTGCTCTTGGAGTGTGTGGTGAACACATTTGTCTTTGCTCAGTGACGATGGTTGATCATTAGCAAAATGTATTTGAGTATTTATGGTTACAGGCATATTGACCTTAATGCTCCACACAGCAGTGATGGGATCACTGCCAGCCACCATGGGGGAGCTGCCATGAGCACAGCTCTCCCTGAGCAGAGAAAATGCCTCCAAGCCATGGCAGCTTGGAAGGGCAGTATATGAGAGGAGCAAGTCCTTGGATCAAGTGTGATAAACTGGCTGCTGCAGCCCTGTGCTTTTCCTCTCCACTGGTTCCTGCCCTCACTTAGCACACAGGCTGTTAAACCACTTGTTCCTCTGGGGCTCTTCTGCAGAGCTGCCCTGCAGCAAAGGGATTACACTAATCAGTACCAGTGTGAGGATGTGGCCCATGGACATGGTGATGCTGCCAGAACTCGTGCTTCAGGGGTGTTCTGCTCCAGCAGAACAGGAGCTTTGTCATGTCACTACCAGTGGATGCACATCTGCATTTTCCTTTATTCTTTGAAGTGCCTAAAGTCAAGTTATGTTTGCAAAACAAATATATAATGTCCTGAAGCATAATTTATATTTTGCTATGGGTTTAGGGCGATTCCTGGCCAGGCAAAAAGCAGGCTTTTCTGTTGAGCAACATGACAGTCCTGTGACATAATGAATTACACACAGCTGGTTTTTCTCTGGCTTAGGAATTTTGTTTCATTATCACTGTATCTGTGCAATTCCTTAATATTCTTGAACCTGGACTCTGCTTACAGGCATATCGAATTATTCATACACTAGAGTGAAATATGATATGGAAAGGAGCATGAATGTGCTTTATTTGTGTGTAACTGCATATGTAATGGTGTATAAAGACTCAGGAGCAGCTACTTAGATGCAATGTCTCTTTTGCTTTCTCATTCATCACTATCACTTGTAAGCTTCCTATCCTAGCACTGATTCTCTTCTTCACCTCACTTTCCTGAAGTTCCTTCTAAACTAACAGCCTTTTAGGCAGTTGACAGTGGTAATTAAATAAAATAGACTTCAAGGAGATGGCTGACGTGCCTTGTGCTCAGCTGCAGTGTTAACAAGGCTGGGCCTTTGGGATTGCATCTACAACCTCCACAGGAGTTTGTGGGACATACTGAACTCCCGCTGACTTTATAAGAAATTGAGAAGGCATTTAGTACAGCAAAGGGCTTTGGGGAGTGCTTTTCCTGGCCTGCTCTGGGTGAAATGGAAGCTCTTGGAAGGGAAATCTCAGAGGACAGAATTATCAGTATTTGCTCCCCAAGCCAGCCAAGGACACAGGAGTTAGAGGCATACAGGGAACAGATTTAAGATCTCACCCTATGCCTCAAATATCACTGGTTTACTCCTAAGTAGAATGTTATTCTTGGAAAAAAGGCTGAGCTGAAAGTCTCACCTATGGCAAAGTAGGGATAGATGACATGAAACACCTTGTCAGAAAGTGTAAGCTGGTCAATCCCATTCCCTAACTGTATGTCCAATTGTATGAAATGTCAGTTTCCAATTGCCAATGTCCTTGAATTTTCTGTTATTTTGTTGGTGCAAATGCATCTTGCTTTACCTTAATATTTCACTGTATCTTCAGTAGCAGTTATTAGAAACTCCCTTTTGTGTTTTGTTAGTGCTTCTGTCCATTTTCAGTGAAATGTATCTTAATAAAATACTGCAGTTTACTACCAAATCCAGTGTTCCTACAGGCTTCCATTTAGGTACAGGGAATGCCCAGCTTGGCTGTGTACAGGGGGACCACTTGACTCTCCCTGTTACAGGCTCAGTCTGTGTCAGGTTTCTCTGGAGAGGAGTGTTGTGATTTAATAACTGGTCTGCAGTTCCATGAATTACATCCAGGGAATTGTTCAAGAGGGATGATACCACAAATGGGTTACTTGGGTTAACTCAAGCCACTCTCTTGAGCACACTGGATCAATTTCCTAATGGATCAAAGTGGGTTTGTTTAGGAAAACAGCTGGCACATGTGTATGTGCACTCCCACGCTGCACCACATAGACAAAACCAATTCTGAATTCTGTTCTGTTCACATTTCATCTATTTGAGATTTTTGAAGTTGATTGAAGCACTGGAGATTGTGCTAAATGGAGTGACTTGGGGCTGGTGAGTGAGTGGTCCAAATGTTGACTTCCTATCTCTTCAGTGTTGTGAAGTTTAAATTGTGGGGAATATTGGTGAAACAGAGTCCATAGTTTGAATTGTAACTTTTGCTGCCCTCTAGCCTGGTGATAACACCAAGCAGTGGAAATGCCTGCATTTAGATGTCTGGATATTTATCCTAAGCCTTTCTTCTTCAGGATCCTTTTTGTCCACTTGATTCATCAAGCTGGAGAAAAGCCATAGCATAAATCCATAGTTTGCTATCAAATTAAGCTAAAGCAAAACCTCTCTTTACTGCATAAAATTCAGCAATTTTTCCATCCCTTTACTAAGGGGATTTATTCAAACCCTTTACTAAGTGCATATTGCTTGTGTAAGTTCAAACATGCAGCTGAGACCTGTGGACACCCTGACACACAGAAATGGAGCAGAGATAAAACCTCTGGAGGGACACTGGTTTTACATGTTTGTCCATTTAAATGCATAAGAATCTGGTGGATGTTTTGTGCCCCAAAGAGATGTAAAATGATGATATTATGGCACCTCAGTTAAACATAAATTAATTTTTTTCTTGGCTTTGCTACTGCATAGTCTCCATTTTTTGTGGGTTTTTTGAATACGCATAACTTGCTGAATTAATGTGAACATTTTTTTGTTTCCACTACTGGGGTTTTTTTGCCAGGTGAAAGAGGGACTTATTAATGAGTGTGATATTAAGTTAGAATTGTTTATGTTTGTGGCCAAAACTTACAGTTTTATGTGCAAAGTGGTTTGTGAGAATGAGTGTGGGTCTTACCCAACCATGCTGCTCCTCTGTGCAGGTTTGGGTTGTTGTGCAAACCCCTCACTCACTACCTGACATCAAAGAGAGAAGAAGCCATTAAAGGGTGCCCAGTCTCTGGCTATTTTGGGAAGATAGCTCTCCAAGTCTATTCCTCTCAAGAGCTGGTATCAAAGGAAGTTGATAAAGTTGCTAGTGAACGCTTTCTAGTCTTTTACTGTAATCACTGAAATGGGGGATACAAAGGAGGTGACATATCAGGGGCACTTTCATTTCGAGTGAAGTCTGGGGATGGAGGAGTGTCCTGGGTTGATTTCTGTGCAGCTTCAGGAGTGCTGAGTGAAACTGGCTTACACATTTGATATGGCACGCTACTCTTTCTTCCTTGTTATTTTTTTGCATAACTAGTTTAGTTGACAGCAGACTGGTTTTGCTTCTTTGATCTCTGCTCGGTTTGACTGTATTTTCAATAACTACTTAGTATAAAAATAAAATGTGCAGGCCGCATCAAATAAACTAATTAAAGATTAGAATGAAAAAGTGTCAAAATGTGAGCCCTTGCTGAGGCAGATTAGTCAGTGCACAGGAGACACAATCGAGTAACTAATGGGTTGCTGTAGTAACGGGGGAATCGATACCCCTCGGCTGCTCGGGGAGCTGACAGTAATTTCTGCTGGGTCATAGATTCTGGAAAATGAAGTGCCACCTACTACAGCACAAGTAATCTCCGTGGACTTTTTGACAACAGAGCATCCTGCAAAGTTTATATCAAAGAAAATGTTAATCCCTCAAGTCTGCTTGTTTACCTCTGCAGGGCTTATCTGATATTGCTACAGCCACAGACAATTAAGTTTAGCCTCCTATGTGGGCTCTTGATGGGCTGGCTCTGCAAACAAGCTTTTGGTTTTGCTTCTTAAGTGATGGGTTTGTAGGACATGGCAGTACCAGGATGCTGGACTGTGGGAAAGGGAACATGGAATGGTCCAGTCTGCTGTGCCAAATCAGCTCCTCTTACTGGAGCAAAACTCATACTCAAGGCAAGAGAAGTTCAGCTTGAGGAGGAATTGCACTTGGGTACTATGGGGGGGTTCGTAACCCAACTGTAAAGCCAGGTTTGCTCTAAGCTGTGTGTATTTGTGCCTTGCAACCCAGAATTTCCAAGATCTTTCCTTGTTTTCTCTGAATTGATTGAAAACCCTCTGGGCTGGGGTCACTCATGTGTCTGGGCAGGACCTAGAGTGTATCCTGACAGCTGATGGGTGACAAGATGGGGCTCTGCAGTGGGACAGAGCACAGCTCTCCATCCAGGAGTGGGAGCTGCAACTTCCCAGCGCAAGGACTTGAGAAGGAACCCAGTAGTCCTCAGGCAGGATTCCCCGGCTGCAAACAGGGAGAGAAAGAGTCCTGAGAAACACAAGGAGTCAATGTTAGCCAGAGAGCTACCGGGGGATAATAAGTCCTTCCAAGCGTTTGGGGGGGATGGCGGTGCTGGAGGGAAAGTAGGCTGCTCCCTAATGAGGGGAGTGGTGGTGTTAATTACGTCTGGAAATGGCCTCAGCTCCTGAAATTCATCTTCAGCACAAAACGATCAGGAAAGTAGGATCAGGCAATTAGGAAAGGGGGTGTGGGGGGGTGGAACAGTGTAAAAATAGCCTGGGTAATTAAGAGCAGAGAAGGGACCATCTAAAGTGCTGGCAAGCAGCGCAGAGAGGGCTCTGCTTGTGCTGAGCCCGGGCCTCAGGGTGCGGGCTGGGGGCACGCACTGTACACAGGGTGAGCAGGAGGCTCCAGCGCTGCCCTGCCCATGGCCCAGCTGTGCCAGGGTGACCGGGACACTTCCCATGGCTCCAACCTCGCTGGTGGCAGTGCCGCCGCCACCCCTGTGCTCCCGAATCCCTGGGGAATTGCTGGGCTGGGTGCCGGAGCGGCGCTGCCATGGAGCTGCCCGGGGTCCTGGGAGCAGAGGCGGCCCTGGCCCTTCCCGTGGGCTGTGCTGGGGAAGGCAGAGCTGATTTCACTCCCTGCAGCCTCCTGGTGTCCTACAGAAACCTGTCAGGGTGCCTGTGACCTGCTCGGCACCATGGGCACTGCTCCCCTTCACCCTCTCCCCGGTTTGTGTCGTGGGGAAAAGCCCAGCCTTGCTCTGATATTCAGCCCCAGCTCTGCAGCTGCTGCTGCCGTCCGTGCTGGTTACCACATAATGTTGGTGAATAATAATACCTGACCCAGTAGAACAAGAAGTCTTTTATCAAACACATTTAAAGAAAAATGACAGCCCGTGTAGCATGTAATAGAATGGATGATAAATCGCAAAATGGGGAAAAACAATTGTTACTCCTGCCGGTACGAGTTCCCGTTCAGAAGGTCCATAAGTTATGTTTTTGATGACATAAATTTAATGAAGTTCTCTGGAAATGTTGACCAGAAGTCAATATACAACTCAGTCCTGAGAAGTTTCCTAATAATACCTCTGTTTGTTTTAGGTAATAGATCTGTTCACGTATACCTCTCCTTTTAAGTGCCGTGATATGATACCATGATGAAGTTACAATATGGAGCTCGACTAAAACGGCATTATCAGAAATGTCACCCCCTAACAAATTAGCAGTTGTGATGTTTGCCCTCTGGTTACAAAACCTTGTTCCTTTTGTCTTTTGCTATAACTTTATAATAAAGCCTGTGATGTAAATGTCTTCGGGGTATGTTTCCAGTAGCAAAGTGTGAAACTTGTTTCAGTGGGGATGTAGGGGGAGAACAGACTTCTTTAAAATTCAAGACAAAGGATTTTTTGCCTTGGGCATTCCAGTTGCAGCTGCTGTTGATACCCACATGTCTGGTTATGTAATCCACAATCTTTAAAATTGACAAACAAAACAAAAAAAATCCCCCCAGAAATGTAGTTACTAATTTCTCTGGAGATTGATTTATGGTGGAGAGGTTGTGGATTTCAAATGAGTGAGATGCTTTTTGTGTTTACAGCTGTAGAGCCTGGGACCAAACAATAAAATGGAATGAGGGTTTGGATTTTATTTTTTTTTTTAACTGAAAGTAGAAATTCACAGGTCTTACTCCAAACCCAGCACAAAGACCTCCATTGGGTCCTATGTTTTTTCTTCAACAGGGCATAGGAAGAATCGCAAATTTTAGAAGAAATATAGAAAACCCCCCCCCCAGGCCTCAAAGCTGTGGCTGATCCCAGCTCTGCTTGTGTTGTAGCAGGTCAGGGGGGAGCTCCTGTCTCTGGGTCACCAAGGGAGGCATATTCCTGAGATACTGTCCCCAAACCTCTGCCAGTGGCAGCAGGACAGGCAGTGTCTCACTCTAAAATCCTCCTGGCTGCAGTTCTGCCCTTGTTGGACTGCTCTGTGCAGGTGGGAGAAGATCTTGATGGGAACTTCTCCTCCCTGTCCTTTGGCAGTGTTCCCAAAGGAGTCAGTAAAGGCTCAGGAGCCAGCCTGGCTGTGAGGGCTTTGGGCAGGGACCTGTGTGCTGGGAGTGCAGTGCGGGCAGGACACGAGAGGATGTGAGCCCTGGGTACCCGGGAGCAGGTGGGAAAAAGAGATGCTGGGCTGGGTGGGCATGATGAGCCATGATAGCACATGCATGAGTTTGTGTGCAAGCCATCTGTGTAGGAAGGTTTGGGCTTTGCCAAGCCAGCACATTCATGGTTAATAATTGTTGCCATCACCCTTCCTGGGAGTCAAAGAATGAGCTAACTTGTGCTCCTCAGGAGCAGTACCTGCCTTCATTTCAACAAAGGAAGCTGAGACAGTCTTTGGTTAAATATGACTAAGTGTTGCTTTTTATTTTTAAGATGCCACAGAGAAAACTTAGAGTGTAGAAGCCTAATCCATAATGGTGACACTTCACTTATCCAGGCAACTGGGAAGTGCTTAAATAGTGAAGCCTGTGGCTTAATTATTTACCTGTGGCTTAATTGGGTGTAATTCTACTGAAGAGTCTGTTTATTTTCCTATGGAGAGGCTCTAAGATGCCTCTAAATGAAAATGTTACTGGTCTCTACCTGTGTGCCCCTTGACTTCAGTAGCACAGAGCTCATTTAAACATGCAGAAACCTATAAAAACACGTTTTCTCTGGTGCAATCAGCCTATGCTTTCTTCTGGTTCTGCAGCTGGGAGATGAGAAAACCCCTCCCGTATTTCTGCACACATTGCTCTGCTCAAACCTGGCACAAGAGCTATTGCTTGGCAAGAGGGACTCCCCAGAGGGGAGAGAAAATATTGGAACGCCATGGAACTGTCTCTGGAGTGATCCTACACTGGCACCTACATCTGAGCCCAAAGGTTTTAGGAGCAAGAGTCCGGGTGGGCTTAGGGAGGCTCATGCTCTTCTCTTGTTGCACTCCCCATTCTTTCCATCCTCTGCAAATTCCATGTTGGTAATTTTTCTGTCCCAGAGCTGGGAAGGATCCCTTTTGCAGGATCAGATACTTTCTGATCCCTTTTGCAGGATCAGAAACTCAAAAGTTTTTCTCCTATTAGTGTGTCTGTAGAGATTTTGCTGTTTATATTCCAGGCACAAACCCCTGGTGAACAGAGGCAGAGCAGGGGCTCTACCCTGGCCACTCATCCTTATTTAATGACCCCTTTGACTTCAGTGTGCCACTCCTGCATGCCTAAGAATATTTTCCTTTGTGAGAGGTTAGAGGATTGAATACCAGGGCTTTCCATTTGCATATCCTGGTTAGAGTCTAAACTGTTCCTTGCATCCAAGTGTGTGGAAAATCTCTTCCTCCTGTTCTGCCAATGTAAAGTCCTAGGAAAAGATTTTTATATTGAATATCCATTTAATCCAAACTAAATGTGCTCATAGACATTCCGGCTAGGTTTTCAATTCAGAAGACTGATTTTTCTTCACCCCATTCCCCCTCCTTTACACAGAGGCTCATACCAGGAACTTCTTTTTGAATGTCTGTGGGCAATTTCCTTGTAGTACTTGGACCTCCAAGCTTCCTTGGACTTGTGCAACAACAGAAGCTTTATATCATTGGTTTTTCACCCCAAAATGCTTAGTTTCTATTAACAACCTTACAAAAGGGCAGTGTATTACTACTTGGTGATCCCAATGATAAATGAAGCACATTATATGTGAAGTAAAGGCTCTATTTATCCTTGTGCTTTTTATTTTCCAAAGTCCCAGCAGGTTTAATGTGAGTAGCTTTTGATGACCTTTGTAACAAATCAGGAGTAAACCTCAGTGCATTCTCACAAAGGTAGACAGCATTGCAGACATTTTTTAAATTGAAATAACAAAACCAGCAACGAGCTCTATTAGTAGTATTTGATAATGCAAAAAAAGTTAATGCTCACTGAAAGCCAGGTGCCAGCACTGTTTGATTGTTTACCAACACAGTCATAAAGAAACAGAGTTATTAAAGGATCTGAAATCACTCAGTAATTCAGCTGCTGACGTTGATGGATGGAACTTGGCTGTTCCTCTTTGCTAAAGCTGCTGACTGGATAAATGTTTTATTCATGGAGCCCAGGGCAGGAAGGGATGCCAAAGGTTTAAGAATATTTTAAGAAACTCTTTGAGATGTCAAGCAAGTTAGCAGGTGTTGTTAAGCAAAGGAGCTGAAGTACTACATTTAAACATAACTGAGCTCTCAACATATACAACAACAATACATCAAAAGCCAGGATGCAATTCTTGTCTTGAGCAGTATATGGAATGATGAGTTGGGAATACAAGTCCTTTTATTTCCTGCACCTTTGTGCCTTCAGTCATCTCACAGCCTTGTCTCTGTGAGCATTGTTATACCAAAGGGAATTTTCACACATCACACTGTGAAATTAGGCTTGGGAACAAATAAATATTTAGATACTAAACCCTACAAGGTCGCATATTTATATCAAAGGCAAAATATGGTGACAATGTTCATGGAAATTGCAGCCAGGAACAAACACTTTGGGTCAGAATAAGTGGGCTCTGCCTGACTGGGAGAAGTTGTTCAAGATGGTAGTTATCAAAAGGTTATTATCAAAACACAGGGTAATGAGGAATTTCCCTTTATCCTCTCCACCCTGCACCTGCCTTCTCTTTGTCCCAGGGCAATGTGTGCCAAGCCTAGAACTTCTCACTTTTTTGGTGGAGCTTTGCAGCAGTGAAGGGCTGGCTTGTGATTTATGTGATTCTCTTAAATGCCTTGATTTTGTTTTACAAGAATTCAGATCTGGATCCATTGTTGAATTTTGTAAAAAAAAAAATATTTTAATTCAAGGATGTGTTTTGAATAAAGAATTTTAATGAAGAGATCCTTACCCCCGCAATCTTCTGCATGGACAAGTGTTTGAATATTTCATAATCAATATTAATAACTTCTTTTAAGTTGCTGCAGTCTCATAAGAACAGAAGAGATGAGCTCTTGATGAAAGTGAACTGTCAGTCTGAACACTGTGACATTAGGAAATAGCTCCATTTCCAAGCCTAGCTGTGTGAAATGTCCTTTCTTGCCAAGGGAGCAGCAAAGTATAGTTTAAATGTGCCTTATTATGACATCTCATGAGTATAAAAATTGGGAAGGGTATTAAAAATGAATAATTAAAAGTGGAGACTGATAGATAATGGCAAATAAAAAGCAGGTAACTACTGCACTCCCACTGCCCTTTTGATTTGCAGAGATTCAGTGCTAAAGACCAAAGGCATATTTCTCATGGGCCCCAGCTAAAATTCAAATCCAATAGACTGACAGTGAAAAATACTGTCCAAAAAAAAGCTGTCAAGTTGTATCAAAATAAGTCATAATATTACCTCCCTTTATCTGTCAAAGACATTGATTATTTTCAATAGAGGAGCCCTCTGACAGTTGTTGAAACGGAAAAATCCTGTGTTGGAACGTTTTGGTTGACACATGTCACTATTTCTTAAATAGATAAGTCAAATATGTTATTTTTGACTCTCTGTAGGAACAAGTGTATTTATGTAGTATTTTATGAAGGATAAATAATGCAGAAGGAAAGGAGTATGCATTAACACTGCACTTTCTCAGCTGTTTGTATCAGTGGGTATTTTGTTGCATCTTTCAAAATGTTCTTTGCATAAAATAATGTGATCCTCTGGTGGCTGTGATACATTGCAGGGATTTTCTAAGGTACCCCGAAGTAATTCAGATAATCAGTGAACCATATTGGTGCTATTCTTGGTTGCAGCTGTCAGTTCACTGTTGACTGGGCTGAACTTGTGTTTCCCACCAGCCACACGTCCCTAGCAGTGATTCAGACATGAGCGTCCTGCCAAATGCCCGCTTGTATTGCACATGGACAAACTGAGAAGGGCAAAATAAGGACTGCATCTGGGACTTGCTGCCAGTTTTTGGAGTGAAACTGGGCTGAGCCTCTCCCCAAACTCCTTCTGTGCCTGTCTGTTTACAGGTGTTGGCTTTGAAATCCTGCAGGATGTGTTTAGCAGAAAGGAGAGTCTGTTTTCCAGCTCAGTTCTTATGTTTGGAAATAGGGATCTCTTTCCAGCTGAAACCTTAGCAAATGGAGAATGTTTCCAGTATGGTCCCACTGTTGAGTGGCAGAGCCATTGTGATCAAGAAGGCGAGAACTGGCTGAGGCAGCAGCAGCAGCCAGAGACAGGCTAATACCCTGGTAGACAGCCTTTATTATTCATTAGCACATATTGTACTTCCTCCTAACTATAATTCAGCCTACGCTTGTATCACATTAAGGTAACACTAAATCTTTCTGTAATTTGAAGGAAATACTACTCCCAGCTGTTGTTGCAGAAGTGAACTAAACAAAATCCGAAGAGGTGCTAAAGGAACAACCATAAAGCTCCAACTGAAGTTGGCACGCATCTCCTTTGGTGCTGTTTATCACAGAAGTGGTTGGAAGCAAAACTGTACTCCTGTGAACATGATGATTTTGTGCTCCTGGCACCTCACACCTTGGGAATTACTCTGCCAAAATGAAGCAAGCTCTCAGACTCCTCAGGTACCTGAGCACTTTGCAGGTGTGGGGGAGTGGGGTGGCTGAGGAGCTGAGCAGTGAAGTTCCTGGAGCAGGTTGTTGTGAGGGACACAACAGTTCAATAATTTGACTGCTGGTGAAAATGAGGTGCACAGGGACTGAACTTCAGAGACATCTGGGTGCCTAATTCTGTCTCAGTGTAACAGAAGTGGGGCCCTAAACTCCAGGGATGAGCTGGCCTGTGCAGCCTGGCTCTGCCTGCACCAACAGCCTGAATGAGGGCCAGCATTTAAACAGCTTCTCTGCTGCAAGCTTGTCCTAAGAGCTGTAAGCTTTTGTCATTTTGGTTTGCATTTTTACAGCATTTAGTGGGATAAGGTCCTTACCCATGTGGCTGCTCAGGAGCTGTCAAGATGAATTACTATTAATGGTAACAGTAATAAAAATAAACAAGTGTAAATAGGAATAGCGACAGGCTCGGAGTTCTGACAGACCTGGAAAGCTTTGATCTTGTGTTGGTAGAGATCAGGATGTGCTGCCTCCCCAGATGACAGGCTTGGATGGAGGAAAGAAAAAAGAGCTGTAAACATTGCCTGTAAATTGTGCCTCCACCATCCTCCTCAGACTCCCTCCCCCATTAGCTCTGATGATTTACTAAGAGTGTGTGTCTAAGAACCAGCAAAGAACCAACTCTGAAATTAACCCCAGCAAACTTACAGTCTCACACCTGACCCCAGAAGTGTGCTGTGCTGATCATCCAAGTGGTAATAGATGGCTCAGTGTAAAGCAGAGGAGAAATGTGCCATGAAAAGGGAAGCAGGGACTGAGGTGCTGAGTGGTGACAGCCGTGGCGAGACACAAACCAGCGTGGGCTGTTCACAAGATAGAGAGGCAGAGAGAGGAAAAAGGAAAAAGAAGGGGTGTCTGTGCATATGGTCAAAAAGGAATTGTAGCATACGACAGAGATTACAGTGTGTGGATGGGCTGCCTGCTGGGGAGAGAAGCACCAGCCTTTGGGGGCTGGCACTGGCCAAAGGCCTCCGGGATAAAGGGAAAGTGCTGCAGGAATCTGACTGGCAGCAGGTGCTACCCATTGTCCATGGAAATGAACTGAGGGCAGGGAAGGAGCCTCATTTACAGGGAAGAGGCAGACTGTAATTTCTGTCTGCGCGCAGATTTGGTTTCTGAGCAAATCAGATTTATGCTTCTTTCAGACAATTTTGCTAATAAGCCAATGACTCAGAGCCCACAGCAGATGGGATTCTTTAGCTGAGGTAGAAACTATTGCTTTTTTCCTAAAAAGAAAGTTGCTATTTTTCCTTTCTAGAAAACTGATCTCTGGAAAATGTGATGATTTTTCCTTCCCATCAGAAACACAGCTTTTTAAAATAACACCCAGCTATGCTTATGGACTCTTATCTAATATGCAGAAATTCTCATTAGAAGAAAGTAACTTGTGACAACTTAGTATGTCATATGCTGAGGAAAATATTTTTAAAATAAATTCTTGCAATTAATAATATCCCAGAAGCCACTGCCAACAGCCTCAGTGCTAGCTGGTGATTTGTGGTGAGCTCTCAGGTGTCTGAACAGCAAGATGCCTTCCTGCAGGAGGCTGCTACCAAGAACTTGGGAATATTTCTGTGGTGGGAAGAGGGCAGTCTGTCTGCTTCCATGCCTTTGGTCACTGACTTGATGCCCAAGTGGGGACCAGTGAGGAGTGGAATTCCTTGGAGGTTGGTGTTGAGACCACTGCTGTGCAATATTCCTGTTGGCTGTACCTCTCCTACAAAGGCAGGCTGGGAGAGCTGGGGTTGTTCAGCCTGGAGAAGGTTTTGGGTTCCCAAAGGGTCCATGAGGGAGTGAGGAGGATAGGAGGACTTGTTACAAGGATGTGTAGTGGTAGAACAAGAGGAAATGCATTTGAACTGAGAGCAGGTTTATATTAGACATTAGGAAGATGTTCTTTCTGTGAGAGTGGTGAGGCATTGGCACGGGTTGCTCAGAGAAACTCTGGATGCTCCATCCCTGAAGTTCAAGGCCAGACTGGATTGGTGAAAGATGTCCCTGCCCATGGCAGGGGGTTTGGAAGTGGGTGATCTTTAAGCTGTCTTCCAACCCAAACCGTTCTATGATGAAATCCTTGGGAAGGGACATCCATATAGATGAGACACTGCTGAAGATTCCCTTCACTCCTCGTTTTCCCCCTGTAGGTGTTCAAAAATTTGATTCCCTCTAAAGTAATTCAGCTTTTTTTTTGACAGAAAAGCATCCACTCTATAGGAAGTTTCTGATGGATGGCAGCAAGCATGAATATATCATTATAAAAAGACATTCTGAATTCAAAACCCTTATGTAGTCTGAATTTCACTGAGGGGTATTTCTTTTCACATGCTACAGAAGTGTGTGGTACAAGGGGTGGTGAAACCTTTCCTGACATTGTTTTGTTTAAATCCCTTTGAAGACTGTCATGTTCACCTTTCTTGAAAATTGTGTTACAGCAGCCAGAGGAAGAGGGTTTGTTTGGCTTGGTGATGTGCATGTGAATGCACCCTGGGAAGTGACAGAGGCTTTACTGCTTCCCTCTTTGCAGACTTGTGGTGCAGGTACAGAAAGTCAAGGTTTGAGATTTGAAAACCCTTTAAAAATAAATTAGGTTTTTATTTATGTTATGATACATGAATTCTTTGAAAATCATATCTCTGTGGAGAGCTTCAGTAATTACAAATACAGGCATTTGTATGGCAGGCACCCCTTGAGCCTGTGCTGAGTATTTTATGATAATCTGAAAAAGTAAGTAGCAAATTGCTGAAATTGGATGCTCCAAAATTTAATCAAATCTAAGTGTGACTAAGAATTTCCTTTGAATTTAACAAAGCTTTATTAATCAAAATACTGATAATAAAATGCAATGTGAGTAAAAGGAAGTTACTATTAATTGGATGGAACAGTTGATTGTCTAACGGGGTGAGCCTCAGAACAAAAAAGTATCTCAAAGAGCTCCATGGAAAACATCTGCTGAGGTCTGAGCAGTGATCAGGGAAGCATAAATATAAAACGGCATGACATTAATTTGTTGAATAGAGGACAACACTGAAAATATGACAGTGTTGTTCTAGAGATGGTGATGTGGCCTCACCTTGAGAAGCATGCTTGGTTTGGTTACCCTAATTAAAAAATGATAGAGCAGGAAATAGAAGAGGTTCAGTGAAGGGCAGCAAACCTAATCAGAAGCATAGAAAATACTTTAGAGGGAAGATTTGCATGCAGCAGAGACTGCAAAGGTTAAGTCTGTTTATTTTAGGCAGAACAATGCATGGGAAGTGCCATGGAGAGACAGGCTGTGATGGATATAAATAAAACACCAATGGCTTTTTCCTCTCTTGGAGAAGAAAGAGAGACATAAAATTAAATTAGAAGTCAATGCATTGAACAGCTTTGATAGGAAGCACTCTTAACCTAAGTTTTAATTAGCCAGTGGGACCCATTGCCACAAGGTGGGATATTGAGGCTGGCAGATTGGCTTTGTTTGTAGGATTGGCAACATCACCTCCAGCTGGGTGGGATCAGCTCCATCCCTGCACTTTGGGCTGAATGCTGCACACAGCTTATCCCCCAGGCACACACTGGTGTACAGTTCTCCTTTATGGGATTTTACAGGGCCTTTTGAAGCAGCTGGCACACGTTGGTCTCTAGGCCATTGCTTGACTCCAGGACTTTGAATTCTGTGGTAGTGACAAGGACTGGGTAATAATTCCTGCATAAAAAAAAAAAAAAAAAACCTGCAGAAATTTGGATTGTTGAGGTTTCCCCCACCTCACGTTTTGGACTTCCCAGTGAGTTGACTGAGTACATCAGCTTTGAGGAGAGGTTTTGGCTTCCCATGGAAGGTGTCCATTTGCCCATTCTGGATCAATTTATTTCACTTTCTTTGTCCTCTTAATAGCTTGCATCCCTTACAGTATTTAATTATTGCACATTTTGGACTTTTTCACTCCAAACCAGCTGCCATCAATAAACTGGTCCAGTAATTATTTCTCTGGCTTCAGAAAATGGCTATCCTGAAGTCAGAGGCAGTAGGAACAGGTGGGCTGCAGAATGCCTGTTTGATTTGGTAAACAGCATTAAAAAATTGGCACTGTGACTTCCTCCTGTAACAGACCAGTTCTACAGCTTTTGTGGATCACATGCTGCCTGTTTTCCAATGCCACAGCATACCTTCTTTGCCATTGCAAGATATTAATTGCTTTTTTTGGTTTTCTTTTGAAAATGTAGAAAGTTAAAAACATGAAATATCCACGGGATGGAAATCCTTCAAATGTGCATTGGTGTTTGGTTGGGGAGAGCCCTTTGGGAAAAGGGGAGGGTGCAGATGGATTGACAAAGAGCAGGCTGAGCCTGGGGTACAGCACCAGCACAGATGCTCTGCTCTGTACAGCTCCAACTCTGTGCCCAAAAATTGTGCTCTGAGGCACTTGGTGCTTGTAGGAGAGTTCAGCCTAATGCAGAGCCGGTGACTTGGCACACAGGAGTCCTGCAGTCTGTTCTTGGCTCTGCTCAGGCCCCCTGGGTGAGCTCAGGAAAGGCACTGCAGAAACCTCAGTTCTCTCCAGAATGGGGATTGGGAACCTCCAGTCCCACAGAAGGGCTCTGTGAGCTGCTGGGGAACAGTGAGACTGAATTTGGAGTGAGCTGGTTCCTGCTCCTCCTGAGGATGGGGCTGTGCATGGGCCATGTCGGGGTGCAGTCACCCCACCAGCCCCCAGTGCTGTGAGCTGCCACTGTCCTGCCCATCACAGCATCACAGGGCAGCTTCAAATAACACATCTGGGCTTCTCTGTCCATCTCCTCTTCCTGCAGTCTCAGATTTTATCCCATGTAGCCCCCAACAGGCACATTTGGCAGTGCTGTTTTCCACTGAGGCTCTCTGTAACAAGGTCCTGCAGGAAGGGCTTTGTGAGGGGCTCAGAGGGGGTCATGGCTAATGAGAGAAACAGTCCTGTCCTAAAAAGGATCTAGGGGACTTCAGTTCCCTTGCTGTCCCCTCCACATTGTCTGGAGAGCAAACTTATCCCTCTGGGAGAGGAGGCAGCAGCTGCTCCTCCTGAGAGCACTGGGCAAAATTCATTCTCCACTGCAGGTCAGAAAGGAGCAAGTAAATGGATCCCTCTGTTATTGTCCCCAGAAGTGGCTGAAAAGTGGTGACAGTGGATTTGTTCCTCCTGCCACTGCTTAGCATTAGGGTACATGTGTGGGGATCCTGTGCCATAAAGGATAAGGAAAGGGGAGGGAAACTCTTAGGGGACTCTCCCCACAGAGGAGAGATTTTCTTCTTCCTAGCACTGCCATATGGTGATTCTTCATCTTAAAGGCAAGCTGGATGACAAAAGTGGGCCCATACCAGCTTTGTATGAAACCTGGTGGATTTTATACAGAAGAGAGCTGTGTCCCTGCACACACAGACATCTAAAGATCCTGTTGTTGTGCTTCCCATGCCAGCAGGGCAGCTGTTAAAGCTCTGCAACATTTTTCGACAAAGAGTACAATGTTCCTGTGAGACTTTAAAAATGAATTAATAGAACATTGATTTAACTTACTGGCTTTTTGCAATACCTTTGTTTCCAGACAGTAAAAGTCTACTTGCCAGTTGTCCAGCCAGAAGCCAGTATCTATAAAAACCTGCCCCAGGCAGTTCGTGGAGGGCCTTAGTTAATTAAGATACGCATTATCATCTCTGCTTTGGGCTGCTTGTGAGAGAATATAAAAAGCACAACTAGACAACTGTCTTTTCCTCCTGTTTTGAGACTCATTCTTGATCCCACTGTGATTGCCAGCAGCAGACAAGGAACACAGCCAGAAGAGTGAAAATTAATAGTGGTGACATCTGAAATCTCCATCCGTGAGCTAAAAAGCAATGCCTGCTTTAGATTGGGCCTTTATTTGCAGGGGGCAGCAGCTCATTCCCCTAGTATGAGTGCTGGAAAATGTAAAAATAGAGTGTGAAGACCCCTGCTGCCATTCTGCACAAGGCTTCAGACAGCACGTGGACTTCTTTGTGATCAAAAGGGATCTGTCCTGTTGTCTGTGTAACTGTGTCTGTTCAGGCATATGCGTTCTACAGAGTGGCTGTTCTTAATAGTCAAGGGTAAAATGGTATCCTGAGGAGCTTCTCCTCAAGTATTGTAGGTGTTTGGTTCTTGGCACACAGTTTTAGTGAATGAGAAAGCAGCAGTGCTTTGTTCTCAGGCTCCATCTTCCCCTTTGCCACCTTTCTTCTCTCCCAGGGACTCTGCTTCCCTCCCTCTGACTGACTTGCACTAGGGCATAAACCATCCTTGTCCTCTCCAGGGGGACTTTCCTGCCTGCCCACCCAAAACCTCAGGGTGCCCAGGAAAGCCCTGCTGTGCACATTTCACATTCTTCATGTGTGGTGGTGTTTGCAGGGGTCCCAGGACAAGGGAAGAGATTAAAATCTTGACTCCATGTTTCAGAAGGCTGATTTATTATTTTATGATATATATTATATTAAAGGAAAGTGATATAATAATACTATACTAAAAGAATGGAAGAAAGGATTTCATCAGAAGGCTAGCAAATAATGGGATGGAATGGAATGGAATGGAATGGAATGATAATAAAATCTTGTGACTGACCAGAGTCCCAACACAGCTGATCTGTGGTTGGTCATCAAGTAGAAACAACTCTCATGGACCTATCAAAGATGCACCTGTTGTGTTCCACAGCAGCAGATATTTATTGTTTTTCTTTTCTTCTGAAGCTTCTCAGCTTTTCAGGAGAAAAAAAATCCTGAGATTTTTTTCATGGCAAAATGATTTTTCAGAAAATATGTCTGTGACATTGATGATGCAGAAGTGGTTGGGAGGCAGCTGGCCTGGGAATGCAGCAAGCTCCAAGCTCCAGCATATCAGGTGTGCTCTTTGCTTTGGAGATGAATGTATCAGGAAAGTCTGCTTGGGTATGGGCATGTGGCTCCAATGGGACGCTCACCACCTCTTTCCTAGACCATCAAACCTGTCTGGTTTCTTCAGCCTGCTGTGGTTGAGTTGTGTTTGACCTAAAAAGGGGTTAGGGAGGGCTCTGGAGGCAGCCAGCAGCTTCCTGAGCCAGCTATTCCCCAGGGAGGAAGGAAAGCTCCTAAGCCCTAGATAAAATGCTCATCACTTAGACAAATGTGCAGAGATCCTCAAATCCTCCCTAGAAATAGGGGATTGCAATATTAAACATAATTATGAAATGTCTATAGAGCTGCAGCCACAGATGGAGCTTTATGAGTGGTTTGAAGTAATGCTGCACCAGCATCAATTATCCCCAGCAACTGCACGGAGATATTTTTAGGGTAATATTTTCATTTTACAGCAGCACTCGGTCACTTGCAGCCACCAGCCAGGTGCCACCTCACCATTTGCACCCCAGGCATGCAGTGAGCTCAGCAAAGCCTGGCCTGTCCTGTTCTCTTGTCTCAATAATCAACAGCTCAGATGAACATTTTCCACTGTCTTGGCACCTCTGCTGTCAAAATCGCTGTGAATGAGGGAGCCTGCCTCTCTTTTCCTGCAGCTGTGAATATTAGCTACAGAGTAGCACTAAATCTTGTTTAAGCTACAGTAATTCCACCCAGTGATGAATGTCACTACCTGAATAATTTGGGTAATTTCCTGCAGCTCTAGTGTACTAGCAGAGAAATGAATGTTAATTTACTGCTAATTTAGTATACTAACCCTTAATTAGCAATGAGCAAGCTCTGAAATATTTGATTCTGAAAGCTCATCAAACTTTTACCAGAAAAAAAGAAATTCTCTCCTCCCAGCTGAACTCTTCACTCTATTTGAGGTTATTAGCAAAATGCTATGGGTGTGCCATTCATTACCTCTCACTAGGATATATGTGGCTGGGAACACCCCCATTTTCCACTCCTGCTGCAGAAAGCCATTAAGGAGATTCTTGCTCTTATGCAGTATATTCAGCTGTTGTAGGGTACTGCTGTGTGCAGAGATGCTGTAGCTTTACTGACAGGCAAGATGAATCATGGAATCATTCAGGTTGGAAAAGACCTTTAAGATCATTGAGTCCAACTGTAAGCCTTACACTAATTGCACAGATTATCAATGACTGGTGTCTAAAGAGGTGAGAGAAGGGCTGAGTGTGTCTAATGGGCTGGGCTGGTGCTGCAGGAGCAGCAGGTGGTCTGTGCAAAAGCTGGATGTGACATGACAAGATCATCTCCCACTTTTCTCTCTGGGCTGTTTTGCTCCTTTCCAGTCAGGTCTGGTGTATCAGAACTACTCAGTAGTTCTATAGATTTTAATTCTATTCTTTTTTTGTGATAATTTGCAGAATAAGGCACAGCACAGGCTGAGCAGGGGCCTGGGTGAGCAGAGCAGGGCATCACAAGCAGCCCTATCTGTGAGTGGAGTGTGTGCATGGGGGTGAGTGATGGTGGGGCAGGAGGAGAAGGGACTTGGAAAGGAAAGGAAATTTCAAGGAAATGAAATTTCAAGGAAAGGAAATTTCAAGGAAATTTCAAGGAAAGGAAATTTCAAGGAAATTTCAAGGAAAGGAAATTTCAAGGAAAGGAAATTTCAAGGAAAGGAAATTTCAAGGAAAGGAAAGGAAATTTCAAGGAAAGGAAATTTCAAGGAAAGGAAATTTCAAGGAAAGGAAAGGAAATTTCAAGGAAAGGAAATTTCAAGGAAAGGAAATTTCAAGGAAGGGAAGGGAAAGGCAAGGAAAGGAAAGGCAAGGCAAGGAAAGGAAAGGGATATGTGCTGTCAGCTGAACTGCTGAAGCCAAGCCAAGCACTGAGCTGGGCAATGGGCCAGCACATGACGTATCTGTGTTGTACTGGAGGAATTTTTTGTACTCTTTGTTGGTGCTGGAGGATTTTTGCAGAGGAAGGACCGAACTGTCAGGTGAATTTTGCTGTTGCTGGAGATGAAGTCAAGCAAAGCCCCATAATGCTGGGGTGCTCTGCTAACTGTCCAGCAGAAACTTCCCCTCCTGTGCAGGATTATTGGTGCCATCCAGCCCAAAACTCAGTGATAAGGGGAAGAGATTTCAGTGGGAAAGGAAGACATTGTGAGCCTTTCCTGTCCCCAGAAAAGGTGGAACTGCCTCACAGGGGAGAGAGTGTGAGAACTGCTCATGCTGTGGTTTTGTGCCCTGACTGGGGACAGGTTACCCAGCACCCATCACTGCCACTTGATTTCCTACAGCAAAAAATGAACTTTCCTGTTTCAGTCTTTGCTGATTTATCCTTCCAAAGTGCACTCTTGGTGTGGGCTGCGTTGATGTTTCTGCCTGGGACCCCAGGATTTAACTGACATTTGTCAGTCCCCCTTGTTCTACCTTCCCTTCTGCCTCTTGGGCTCCTCTTCTGCCTCCCATTGGTTGCCTGAGTGACAAGGACTGAATTTCTAGTGCTAGGGATTATCAAAAATGTCCTCTGTAATGCAGTGTTCACTGAACAGCTTCACTCAGATCTTTCAGGAAGTTATGGGAAGGTCTTCTCCTGGCAGTGACCAGTGCTGGATATTCAGAGAAGTGGCCACGGCAGATAAGGTCCAGTTTATCTGCTGTGTGCAAACTGAAGCCTGTCCAGCTGGGCCAGGACTGCTGCAGCTCCAAATGGGCCAAACCCACCAAACTGCAGTCTCACAGCCTTGCCCAGTGCCTGGGCAGCCCCTGGCAGCACACAGCTCCTTGCCCTGCATCCATAATGCCATGTTCCACATCCTCCCCACTGCCATGAGACCAACTCCAGCTTCCTCAAGAGGAATTCACAGTCAGACAAGGGCAGAAGAGCTGTGCTGAGAAAGGAGCCCTTTCTAAGGTGGGGGAAGCTGTTGGATGACAAGATGATTTAAAATGTTGGCCAACCCTTTCCTGACCATGTCCCTCTTCCCTTCTCTCCCTCTCTTTCCCTCTGAGTTTGTTGCCCCTCCTCAGGTCTCACCAAATTTCTCTGCAGCTGATGAACAACACAGCAGAAAATCCAACACTTTTCTTCCTTGTGTAAATGCCCCCATTCATGCCAGAGGATACATTTCACCCCAAAGCTGACTCCAGCACATGGATGACTCTCTTACTCTCAGTCCTTCATAGAAGTGCATGTTCAGGGGCTGAGACATACACAAATTTATGCAAATTCTACATCTTCCTCACAGAATTCTCACCACTTTCTGTGCAGCTCTGTAGCTGTTTGGCAGGATAAACACCCAAATGTCTGGTGTAATCCATCAGCATGGCAGGCTCACCTCTTCCATGTCATTTTTCTGAGATGTTCTCTGTCTTTAGGAGATCAGCATTGCTCCATTAGCTGCTCCTCTGCCCCTGCCAAGAGGAGTGGGGAACTGTTTTATTTGCATATTAGGAAAAACAGATGAAAAATGGCTGTGTGTGCCTTCCATTCAGCTTTCTCTTTAAAACTTTTTTTTTATTTGTTGAGCCTTTCCTTCACAGACTATAGTTTTCCTAAGGAAAATTTTGTCGTTGCTAAATGAGCCATTCCACAAAATAGAGAAATGTTGCTAGGCTGTGATCTTCTCTTGCACCTGTAGGCAGAAAATGACTGTGATGTTTTTCCACATCAGGTGAGAGGGATGCATTCTGCACCCTCCTTCATGCTGCTGACCCTGTTGGAGAACCAAAAACCATCTCTGTGTGCCTCTTCTTGGGAGGGGCAGGTTCTACCCAGTTTTCTTTACTGATGTCTGAGCTGGGAGAACTCCTTACATACTCCTGTCTAGTTAGAGGCATGTAAGAGCAGAATCTGACACCAAAACTAGCACTTAAAATGCATTATTTAAAGAAGTTTGCACTTCCATATTTATGTGATGGGTGTTTTACTGCTGGAACACTTTAATAAGGGCATACATATTATGCTTTTCTTATCTGTACTGTTTTATTTAGACTCAAAGGCTGAGACTCACCTAACCTGATATAGTTGTGCTCATCTTAGTTTGGACATGCAGTTTCACAGTCAGTGAGAGGAAGCTGGTGCTTTAGAGATGTCATTTATCACCTAAAAAAATAGATGTGTAAGAGCAGAGAGATGAATCCTAAAAGCACCTTTTCCACTCTGTTGGTCACAAAGGACATTTTGGGTTCTGGGCCTTGATGGGTCAAGTCTGCAGGAAGGTGAATTCTACCCCACACCAGAGTCTTCTGCAGAACTCCAGGAAAGAAAGGGCCCTGGTGAAGTCAGGAAAACTTGAGTTTAACATGTGAAAACTCTTGTGTGTGTGTGTGTGTGTTTGCTTTCTTAACTGCTGTTTCATGTAACAGATATCTTTAGGATCTGTTTTACCACAGCCAAAAAGGGACCAGTAGTCAAGTTTATAGAGTGAGAATTGCTAACCCTGGAAAGAGTGAATAAAGCAAAATTTAGAGCACAAGTTAGATAACCTGTGGGATGGGAGAGAGTCCAATGCAATGTTGTGGTCAGAAGTTACAGAGCAGATAATTGTGTACATTAAGAAGACTCAGTAAATTGGTGCTGCCCTAATATCTGTCACTGGGTGCAACCACATCCTGAGCTTGGAAAGCATGATGAGATGGAACAGCCCCAGAGGACCATGAGGGAGCTCATGGCCTGTTTTCATTCCCATTTAATTGAGAGAGTCTGGAAGATCACAGCCCTAGTAATGAAAACTCTCTCACCATCTGTAAGTTCTTGTACAGGGAGCAAGGCCTTGCCAAATTGCCCCTGATCTAGCAGAAGGGAAGGCCAACACTGGGTGGAACATGGAACTGAACACATCAGTGGTGGAAAGGAGCAGGGATCTCAGTGGGAGCCCCTGGTGCAGCACACCCTGATGACACTGGCTCCTGACTCACTGCCAGTTTTATAATCAGGATGGGCTGTTTTTCCAAAAGAGCTGCTGCAGTTCAAAGAGGAATTAATTCAGGGGAGTTTGTGCTGTGCAGTAGGTCAATATAGCTGATCACAACAGACTCTGTGGGAAAAAGGACTTCGTCTCCATAAATCATGGCTGTGATTTTGTCCAAATGGTTTGGAAGCAGGCTCTTGTTTACTAAGCTGTAAAGTCTTTAAGCAGAAATTTAAATTTTCTTTCTGGAAGCTCTTTAAAATTGATTCCCACAGTAAACCCAGCTTCAGGAAATCCAGGACAATGCCAGTTAATTAATTAAGGCGATTAACAAGTAAACTGGTGCTTCCTTTGACTGTGGGCAAGCAGTTGGTATTTTAGCAAACTTTTCCCCATAATAATAGTAATTCCTCTTGGGGCTGTCACACTGTCCTCCCCCACTTCCACCCTTTCCCAATTATGATTCTCTTCTTTTGATCATGGAAATGTTTTTTTTTATTTTTTTATTAATCTAAAATATGCTGCTTGGAGATGACATTTTGTGAAATGTTCATTTTAATTATACAGGGATGGTTATCACTGCAGGGATGTTGGCACTGGCTTTCGATGCAAAATCCTTCTTTTTGCTGATTATATTGAGAAAGCTCTGCGAGCCTTAGGCACCTGAAAATTGTAATGCATCATTGTTCACTACTGAGAGCAGCAGGGAGCAGGAATTAAAGCTGAAGTGGGAGGGCAGTGTGGTGGTATCTAGATCAGCAGTCCATGAGGACGCTGGGGAGGCTGGCATGCAGGTGTGCTGCTCCTGGGGACTGTGCACACCAGGGGACCAGGGTGGTGGCAGTGCCCACCTGCAGAGGCCAGAGCCATGAGTCCCTCCTGCTTTGCTGGCTGCTAAAAGTGAGGGAGGAGTGGAGCCAGGAAGGTTTTCCAGCTGGAGGAGCACAAACAGTCCCCAGTGCAGTGACTGCAGAGCTCATGGCTGGCTGTGGCTGTTTGGGCAGGGGTGTAGCCAAGCCTTGGGGTGTAGCAACAGGTCCCCAGAGAGCTGCAGGGCACACCCCAGTGCCCCAGATGTGTGTGAGGAGGGCAGGCCTCCATCCTCTGCTTGGTGCTGCCATCAGCCCCCCTGACAGTCCCTGGCAGAGATCTGCCTTGCCAGCAGCAGGCTGGCACAGAGCTGATGCTGGGTAATGGAGTTGCCCTCTCAGGTGCAGCAGTAGAGGTTTCCTCTTCTAAAGACACTCTTGTGGCAGTGGTGTTTACTCTGGGCCAGCCTGCCCCTTCCTGCATATCTAATACTTCTTGAGGCTTTTATCCATCTCAGTGGGGCTGCCTGAACAGCAGAGTGCTCCCTGACACAGGTAGGGGTGGTGTGATCTAAGCAAGCAGCTGCAACTCCCCTCAGCTTACAGCTTTCATGAGGAGATAGGAAACAAATGAGGCTGGTGCAGTTTTTCATGTGAGAGCTGCCCTGGGAGCCAGGCAGGCAGCTGTGGCTCTCACCCATCCCACTGGATCCAAAACATGAGCTGTGCTCATCCTAGGCACGGCTTTAAACAACATTATTGCAGCTCTGGGAGATCCCCCCTGTGTTCAGATGGATTTCCTTGGTGTCATTGCCTGGGTTTAGGTTTGGCCCAGGTTCCCACATTAGCATTCCTGCTTTAGTGCCCAGCCTGTCTGAGGGACCCCAGAGCCATGAGGGTTTTCCTTACACTCTGCAAAAGGCTCACAGGGAACTGAGACCTGAACTTCATGCTGGACAAACAGGTGACTAATGGCAGGCCCTTCCCTAAGGACTTTATCTTAAATAGATTCCTCTTCAGATTATTAAAACTTTTGGTTTGCTGCTCTAGGTGAAGATAGAGCTGAGTAAATCGTGGATGTTTTGGATCTGTGGTAAAAATGAAAAATTGGCAAGGTGGAATAAGTAGCCATAGTTGAGTGGCCAAAAAGAAATACTCTGTACTCTGAAAAAGTACTTAGTTTAGTTTTAGTGCTTTAATTTTTAAAACTGTCCTGTCTTTTAAAAACCTAGCTCAATATTTAATTTTAAAATGGCATTTTAAAAATTAATGGTGCTGACAGTTTGTTTCCTTTTTGGGGCAAGACGAAAGGGAAGAGAATGACAGAAACAACTCATTGCAAGTCTTTCATTTCTGCTCTTCAAGAAATTTTATATTCAGAAAAATTAATAGATCTCCACTGGAATAATAACATAAAATGAGGTCTGTCTGTCTAATGCCATCCCGCTGTTTTACTACCATGGAAAAGAAATAATGAATTTCATTCATAAATGTAACAAGTGACTGTAAGTCCTTGGTATAAGCTACAGTTGTTGCATGAGGCCACACAGGCAAAGTAGCTATTAACTGAGATAAAGCTGCACTAAAGGAAGGGATCATTAGAAGATCAGCTGAAACTCCTTCATTATTAATGAGAACTACTTCTACATGTTAAAAGACTCCAAACATCTTTTAAAGAATGAAGCATATATCACTTGGAGAAGAAAGCTCAGAAGTGAAAAGGTAACTCTAAACCCTTTTTGTCTTAACACAAACCCCTCTGGATTCCTTGTGCAATAGGATGTTTTGCCTGACTGGTATATTAGAGTGGGAGGGGGGTGTGCAGTGAGGGAGCTGCCATCACACAGCAGTTCCAGCTGGGCTTGCAGGAGAAGCAGGTTTGGAGAAAGGTCCAGGATGGCAGAGTGCCGCTCCACAGGCTTGAGCAGGAAGGGCAGGGGGAGATGCTGCTGCCCTGAGCAGGGGATTACAGCATCCCTTTTTACTCTAGGGGAGTGGGGGAAGCAGGGCTGGTGCAGTTCAGGGCCTCATCTCAAAGCCCTGGTGTCAGTGGGAGCTGCAGAAGAAGGGCAGAGCTGCCTGGCAGCCCCTTCCTTGTGCAATGCCCTTTCCTGCAGCTCCACAGCTCCTGTGACTCTGGTTTGTTATAAAATGGAAAAGAGCTATTAGCTAACTACCTGGAAAACTAATTAACCTATTGTAGCACAAATCCTGGCTTTACTGTTAATCTCATTCAAGGATTCCTTCTGTCCTGTTTGGCCTGGAGCTTAACACCAGGAGCAGCATGAGCTGGAAGTCTTCAGCACCTTTGAGAAAGAGACCACATGCAGGTAGCCTGCATTAAGGGATGCTGGAAAATAATCCCCTGGCACATTAGCTCATGGCTGTGTGTGTTGGCAGAGATCAAGCCAGCAGTTCATGCTGAGCATCTGAATTCACAACAAAACCCAAATTCTGTGAAATAATGCTGGCTTTTTAAAATCCATATTTATTTCCTGCTTTCAGGCGCTTACCTAGGTATTGATCTGATCAATGTGAGTACCCTTTTGGACAAACAGGCTTCTTAAAATGCCTTAAAAGCTTCATTATTAGGATAATGGAACCAAAGTTAAAAACAAATCAAACAATGCGCGTGTAAAAGGTTTCCCCCAGACAGCTTGAAAATAAATTGAAAACAAATTCAATTAAAATAACAATCAACCTTTTTGTTCCTTCAGTGGTATGATTTCTCTGAGGCAGGTATACAATGATAAGAGATTTCTTTGAAATGCTGAAGATAGCAAACCCATAGGCAAGCTATGACAGATCAAAGCAGTATTTGTGCTAAAGAACAGCCTGCTACTATTAAGTTTCAGGGCTGAAATGTTTCTTTTTTTTTTTTCTTCCTTCTAATTTTTTTTTCCTTTTCAGTCCCAGATGCTTTTGCATCTGTTACTGTTCTTTCCTCATGGCATTTACTTCACTGAGCCAGACCCTAGATCTTGACCCAAAGGAAATGTCTTGTCAAAATTTCCTTTTACATGGAGCATTGTACTTTCTGTGTTCTGTATGACCGGAAGTTTTCCTTTTTCTCTGCTTGCTTTGTTACTCTTGACCTGGGATTTCTGTGTGCCATTAATCTTTTACTCCCCAGCTGCAGTGGGGATGGGGCTGTGCTGGGAGCAGTGTTGGAAGCAGTGTGGCAGAGGCTGGGCTGTGAGCAGGGACTGGTCCTGCCTGCCCAGGATGGTGTGCCAGCAGCACTGGGGCACTGCAAACAGCCTGCCAGTTCCTGTCATGGTCCCCTTGAGGAGGTCTTGCTGTTGCACACAGAATTACAAGCGGGCTGAGGTTTTTGCTTCTCTGTTATTTGGCATAGTGCTTGTGACCCCACATCTGCAGCACTGTGTGCAAAGGTGAAAGTAATGAAGGCAGCTACTGATGAGCTTTTTTTTTGCAAATGATTGTGCTGTGTTTGCTCAGAGCAGTAAGGACATCCAGTTATTTACTGTTTTGTATGTGCCACAAAGCACCTTGGTCTTGCAGCCATTCTGGAAAAAACACATTTTCTGTTTTAACCAAGACCTGGCGCTGCAAGAACCATCCTGGTATTATCCATTGATTAGGTGCCCCTTGGGGTTGCCTGTGTAGTGTGTTCCTGTAAAATAGGAGCCTCTCAGCCAGGCTGGTGATGCTTTGAGTAAATTACAGTGCTGTCTACAGAGAGCACCTGATGCTGTTTGCAGGAGAAACTTGCTGGTTTTGTTCACGCTTTTTGTTGCAAATTTGCTCGATGGCTGCTCTTCTCTGCAAAGTACCTTTTAGTCTTGAAGAAGCGGATGGGCTTTCTGTTTTGAAGATCCACTAAAATGAGGTATGAAATACTCCTCTATTATCTAGTGTGTGTTGGGACATCGTGTTCCCAGTGCTGTAACCAGAATGGGTTTGGATTGGTGCTCTGCACGAGGTGAGGGTTCAGTTCCCTGTATTGTCAGTGCACTGGTAGGCAAGTAAGTACCTGTTACACTCTTTTAGCAGAAGCAGAGGATCAGAGGTTTGAGGACCATGTCTTCGTCTCCTTGTAGAAATACAGCCTTCATCTCCTACAGAAATACAGCCTGCTCCAAGGGCACCACGTTAGACACTGCAGGAAAGTGCTAATTGAGAGGGGCTTGGATGTCAAGGCAGAACTCTGTAGTTTCATGAAAGCCAGACAAGGAGTTGGTTTTGCAACACTGATTTCAGCAAGCATTTTAAATTCTTCAGGGAAGCTGTTTCACCTGCTAGTTCCATATAGTGGCTGGGTTCAGAGCTGCCTCTTCTTTGGCTTGAAGGAGGGAGTCACAGAAATGTGGTTGTGGGCAAAGGAGGAGCCTGCCTTGTTCTGAATGCAAAGTGTATTCCTTGTTATTCCAGGCACAGTCACTTCCACAATCACAGATTGTCTTTGGAGTCCTCAGAATTGATTTTTATGCCCACTTATTACTGCCATGGCTGTTCCTTGGAAACCATGGGCAGTGAAGGCGCAGTTCATGGGCATTGGGCTGAGTACAGTTTATATTGGGATGAGTTAATATCTGGAAGAATATTTGATTTGAAATAGCTGAAGAGATCTTACAAGGTTGCTTGCCTCTTTGAAAAATACTATGGTTGCAGTTACTGTTCTGCAACTTTGCTGTTTCTTTCCTCTTCACTACATGATCCAATCAAACTGCAAATCAGCTGGCACCAATTGCATATTACTCCAGCTCTATGTTTTACTAGTTTTGCTGAGGACTCCCAATAACATGGGATTTTCAGATAATTTTGGATGATGTTTCCTTTCTGTTGACTCTTGTCAGCAGGCCTGCCAGAATAAAAATATGAATTTGGGCTGGTGATGGATTTAGAACTGTGCTTGGATATATCAGAGAAGAGCCAGAATATGGCACTAGTAGGGTGAAAAAGGTCACTGTGCTGCATTCTTCTGCCAAAGCAGCCAAACCTGCAGGATGTTCTAGAGTACCAGAATAAGTTCTGGTAATAGGAATATCTTGGTAATTAAACTGGTTGTTCTGGGTGAGAATCCAGAGGGGATATTATATGGGTAAGGTACGTGGTGGGGATATCTGGTGGTGATATCTGTTTTATGGCTGCAAGGCAAGGCAAAGGGAAGCAAAACAGGTATTGGGTTTATTCTGCTTTTAAACAAATTGAATTTTTCCTAAGACTCTGTTTCCACACCTTTTGGAACATTATGCTCCTTTCAGTGATTATCAAGCTTTTCTTTTTGAACATGCAGAACACAGATTTATAAGAAATTGATGGGAGCACTTGTGATTAAGAGATAAACCCAGGCAAGCCAGCTCTTAACAGAGTCTTCTCTTTGGTTAACTCAAATCTTTGGACAAGTTTGAGATCTGAATCTCAATCTAAATTTCACAAATAACCTTTTCTTTTCAAGTGGCTGAGCGAATGTTCCAGGTCCTGCAAGCACTGGCTCTGAATATCAAAGCTTGACCCCATCTACAGTGATGGAAAAGAATCAGTTTATCCTTCTCTAGAGTGTAGCCATTCCTGGGTGAAATGGCAGGAGGATCTTTTTTAACAGCATAAAGCACAATTTTATGTGGAGAGCAAATGATTTCACAGCCTACTCTGAAAGTAATTAACAGAAACAGGGTGTAAACACTGGCTTCTGTGCTCTCTGAAGTAAACAAAATAAGAATTTATGCTATTGACCTTGTTAAGTAACTAACATTTTTCCTCCTCTGCAGTAGCTTTTGCTTTCTCCCACAGTTCAACCCCCCCGAGCCCGAGGCCGCTTGCTCCACCAAAATGTTCAATGCCACATTTGAATAAACTGAATGAATCCAGCCATACTGCTAAACATATGGTAAGTAATAGCATCATTAACAATAGCATAGTGCACATTTGACAACTGAAGGGATTTGGCTGCTTTGTGCCAGAGGAGTGACAGCAGAGGAGCAGTCCTGGCTGCTCCTGCCATCCTGTCCTGTTCCCCCCTCTGCCCCTGCCTTGACCTGCTTGAAAATTTGAAAAGCTGCCCATCTTCTTACCAGGGACCTGGGCTCTTATCTTGCACTGTCAGCTGTGAGGCTCCATTTCACCTTAAGTGTGGCTGTTTATTCTGCACAGGTGGAGATGGCAGTGTGGAGAGGAACAAATAAATGCCCTAAGCATCTGGTGAAGGTGATTGCTCCAGGGGATGCCTTGGCCCTGGCTGTCCATCCATGGCTGAGCACTTCTTGTGGCATTCAGACAAACTGTGACACTCCAGGGAAACCAGAAATTCCAGCTTCTGCAGCGTGGTCAGGAGCAGAGGGAACTGGTGTGTTCTCAGCCCTGAACTAAGGGACTGGCAGGATGTGGGGGGATTGTTGGAATGTTAATTTGGAACCTGTTCAGGAAAAAGCACATCACTTTCTTTATACCCTCCCTGGCCTCTCCTGGAGGCACAGGGGCTGTTGTGGCACTACAGCCCCAGGGGATGTGCACAAGTTCCTGCCTTTCCTCTGCCAGCAGAGCTCCTGGTGGCACCCTGCTGCAGGATGCAGGATGCAGCCTTGCTCATGGGTTTGTGGGGTGCTTTGGCCCTCAGAACCTCAGGTGTCAGTGTGGGTTGGCAGCCACTCTGTTGGCTTGCTCCTGTTCTTGCTGCAGTCACTGGCAGCACCCCATAACCCCTGGCCTCTGCCTTCCCTGCTGCCCTTTCCTGCCCTGCTCCATCTTTGCTTCTCCTCCAAGGTGTCCTTGACTTGCTGTCTCTCATTTCCCCTTCTCTCCTTATCAGATTTGAAGTCCATCAATGCATCAATCCCAATCCCTGAGGTAACTCCCTCAGTTCTTGCAGAAATACCAGGCTGCTGCCTTCTGCCCCTCCAAGGGCAGCTGGCATTGGCAACTGTCCCTGCCCATCACCCTGGGCCTCAGCAGCAGGATGCCTTGTGCATTTGCTTCAGAAATGGTTTTAGTTTGTACCTCCATGCTGTTGCTAGTCTGGTTCTTAATGAAAACACCCACAGCCATGTAAAACTTTTCTCTTTTTGATAGCCAGCTTTGCTAATTCTTTTAGACTCCTACCCCTGGAAACAGCAGATGGCTTCTGACCAAAAAGTCACTCCATCAATATAATGCTTAATGCTAGGGGATAAGACTGCTGCTTTACTATGCATCCTGGGTGCATAAACCCAGCTCACTTCATCATCTCTGAGCTCCCTTCACTTGCCACCTGTTATCCTGCTCCTGTGGATCAGTGTGCTCCCAGGGAATAATCTCAGTTTCCCAGGGGTGAGGTGGGCAGTGCTCACTGCTCACCTGCAGCTGAGCTGCCTCAAGGCGCTCAGTAGAGGCTTCTGCAAATGCTTCCTGCTGCAAGAGGTTCTCCCCAAAACTTTGTCTGGCAATATTCATGTCCCAAACTTCTGAATGTAAAACCATCCCTGAGTGTTACAATCAGTCACCAGGTCACCCAGTCCCTCTGTTTTGGTACTGCTCTCAAACTCTTCTGGCTGCTGAGGTAATAAAACACCTCCAGAAATTACATGCTTTTGCTTCTTTATTTTCAGCGGAACATTTTTTTCTTCTATAAATCAACATAACGTTGCAGCATTTGCAATCCAGATGTTGGTGCTTTTTGTTAATGAAAAAGGACACTGAAATTAATTGACTGTAAGGCGATGATATGTTAAAATGTTAAAACAAAGCCAAGAAGTCAGTTCCTGTATTTTGCATTGGCTGAGCTCTTAAAAATGCAGGAAGAGAATAAAGCACAGTAAAAAGAGAAGTTAAATGCAAATGCCTATTTTTTTTTTTACTTGAATCATTGAATATGCTCTGAATAATAATCAAGACCAGGACATTTTTTTTTTAAATAAGAGGTTTTAAACAGATTGTTTCAATGCAAAGCCATGCTATGTTGCAGGGGAAAGACACCATTTTATTCATCTAACTCACACTTATTTCTGAAGGAGTATGAGTGTGTAGGGGCATAGTAAGACACCACCCAGGAGCACTGGAAGGTGTGTTTGGATGTGCCTCGGGTCTGTGCAATTTACTGTGTGTATATGTGACAAACCAGAACAGAGAGCAGGTAGTGGAAGAGGCTCCCTAGTAATAGTTGAGATGTAGTTGAGTAATATTGATGCTGTGGGCTGAAAGTAAAAACAAGATTTATGTGCTACCAAGAAACAATACCAAAGGGATGCTGTTGCAGAGGGGTTGTGATTCTCAGCAAGGAACCTGGAATCTGTGGGAACCTGGAGTGCACCTGGGGATGCTCAGCAAAGCTGTGTGAGCTTTGCTGGTGGTGTAGGAGTATTTGGGAAGGATGAGGAGTGCAAGGAGAGTTTGTGTGCAGCCCCTGTGCATCCCAGCGCTGCCGGGGGCACTGCGCCCATCCCAGGGACGCACCCCGATGGATGAACGGAGTGCCTGATGCCGGGGTCACCCTCTCGGATTTGTGCCTGGAACTGGGTGTTCCCGGAGCCCCCAGCCTGCCCTTGTCCTGGAGCGGGAGCCCAGCAGATGGAGCAGTGTTCCTGCGCTCAGGGATGCGGGGCTGGATGCGCCTCATCCGGAGCAGCGTGGTGAAAGTCAGCGGGGTTGAGCTGATCGGCTCCTGTGCATCTATAAAATACAGAATGGAAGCTTCAGAGTAAGAAAAATACATGTTAAATTCCCGTTTTTGGTGAGGGGACTGCTCTGTGATATATTTATATTGATTAACATAAGAGTTTGTATAGAAACACACTATAATTTCCAAACTTTATATACTCTACTGCAGATTGTTTTTACCTGAGCTCTGATTTACAGTTGAAACTTAGACAAGGGCATAAAAGAACAATCCTTTTGATCACATTGGTATTTTTTATAATGATATACTTTATTATTTTTTATAAAACAGTAGTAGCTGCTGTTAGCAGTATTCCCACAGCAGCAGCCATGAGTTCTGGCACAAACAAGAACAGAGAAACCTTCTCCATCTCTTTTTTCCTTAATAAATAATTGAAGGAGAAAACGAGAAAAATATGGTGTAGGATCCAAACAATAAACAAAAAACAGGGTCAGAAAGCAGGGCACATGCTTTCTTCTCCTTTAAACCTAACTACCCATATTTTTTTCCTTACTGTGACAGAGAAATGTACTCAGCTCTTTTTGTAGTGAATTGTGTCTTTAAAAAATATTTTTATATATGGCAGTGCTGAGCAGCATAACAGGTCTAATGGCATATTTTCATCTGTATTACTGAGACAGCTCTCCTGCCAGGCAAAGCACAGCCCTGCTCCAATTATGAACTCGTGGCTGTGCCTGCCCTGAACTATCTGCTGCTCATCAGAATGGTTCTTGCACCCAGGTAAGTTTGGAATAAAAGAGGTCAGCATTTGGCCTCTGCAAGCTAATGGGAGTCCAGCTCTTTGTAGATTTTCTCATCTCTCTCTTAACGTCACTGTTGGGGCAATAATGCCATCAGTACCTTGCTGTGTCTGTGCACCTCCTTCCTTCCCAGGCTTCCTTGCTCCAGTGCATGTCCTTTGGACATTTCCTAATTTTCCCCAGTGACACTACACTGTTGAGATCTCACTCTACAGAGCCTTGCGTCAGTTTGTCTCTGGGTACAAGATACCCAGGCTTCAGTGTTAATTCTGCTGCGTTTCAAAAGCATTGGAAGTTTTCAGTTGCAAAGCAGACCTAACAGGAATGTAAATAGTTTCCTCTGAATGTAGGTATTTTACATTAGCAAGGCACATCTGTTTGGCAGGCTTCCCTCCATTTCAGGAGGGCTAAATTTGGCTTCTTTTCAACCATCCTACCTGGTTACACAAGGTAAGGAGTAGAACTGAGCTTTGGATTGTTGTGTTAGCCATCCTGTATGCATTTCATTTGCCTGGTGTCTGTGTTTCTAGTTTGTGCCTGTAGCCCGGAAAAAAACCCCAAACCAATGGCCCTTATCACATAATTTCAACTTCAACTAATGGGAACTGCTGCAAAATCTTAGCTAACAAATAGATTTAAACTTCAGTTTGACCTCCTTAGCCAAGAAAAACAAAAGCTGAGAAGGGATTAGTTTTCTGTGAGCACATCAAGGGGCAAAAGCCTAAGCGGGTGGGGAAGAGCAGTTTCAGCTGAGGATAATACTTGCAGGAGAACAAAGAGGGATAGATTTGTCCTGAATTAATTTAGGATCCCAGAAGCTCCTTCATGTCTGGTCAGGGCAATTCTGGGACAATGGCACAGTAGGAACATCAGGCAAAACCCAAAGCTGGCTTTTTAAAGGAGGATCCTCAGGGTGTGAAAGGGATTATGGGGGTAAGTCCTGCAGAAGCCCAGACTCACTGCCCAAGGAGTCCTTCACAGTCCACTCGTGTTTATTCCTGTGTTAAAACCATTTAATGCTCCATTTGGAATTACTCTGGGGTATAGAAAAAAGCATTTCTTGTGGCTGCATTGCTTGGGAAGAGCTGCTGCTGAGCTGGGAGGAGTTACCAGCAGCTCTCAGGCTCTTGGTAGATAGGTTGAGCTCATGTTTCTGCTGCCTCTGGTTCAACCCACTGCCTGCTCTGAGCCCTTTCTTGCCTTTCCATTCAATCCTTCTGACTTTGAAAGCCACTCTGTATACTCTGTCCTTGCCTCCCTCTGGAAATCTTACCCCTCAAAATCATGCACACCCCCAGCTGCTTGTGATCTTCTCAGGAAGCATGGTCTGTATCTTTCATCTTCAGGGGACTCATTTGGACCCACAGCTCTGTTCTTTAGCAGCTGCTCCTCCTCTGAGTCTCCCCCAGTGCAAGCAAATGCTGCACACCTGGAATGCCTCGATTTCCTTCTTCCCCCTGTGCTTTGCATCTCCAGTCCCTGTGCTAGAATATCTGACACCTGCTCTCAACAGTGTTCTGTGGACATTGGAGCCATCTGAATGGGCCTGGTGGAGCATTTTGAGAGGGTGTATGCTTGCGTCAGTGTTGGTGGCACTTGCTCAGAGCTGCTTTGCTGAATGCATCCCTAGCACTCAATTGAGTTATTGAGCGCTCTGTTTGAAGTTGGGAACAGGGAAGGAACTTAAATTAGTGGAATTGTGGGTGTGATGGATGTATTTTCTGTGAGAAGGTCCAATTAGAGTATCAGATGATTCTCTGAGTATCTCTCTTCGATATTTTATCAACTTTGCCAGCAGTTGGAAGCCATGAGAGTAGATGAGGCTTGGTTCAGAACAGCTCTCTGAAGGGTTTCTGTGAAAGTGATGCTTCTCCCATGGTTTCCAGTGTAGCTGTTGTGCCTGATCTGCCTGTGAGAGCCTGTGGGTCAGCAGTAGCCTGGGACAGACCCATGGATCACCAGCCCATGGAGCACTGGTGCCATTCTGCAGGGCACATGGGCTGTTGTGCACTCAGGCACTGCAGCAATTCTGCATGCAGGGCAGCAATGTATTCCAGCTTTGTGCTGCTGAAATGGGGGGCCAATCTATCTGATCCATCTGCTGTCAAATTAATGTCCAAAGCTGCCTTTTGAATTCAGGTCTTTCACAAGGAGCAGCCTGAGTGACAGCTACGGGAAGAATACAGAGACGTGAATTTCCTGCACTATAACTCTTGGAGACTAAAATAGTTGGTATTCATAGTTCAGCTTAGCTTTGGCAAGATGCTCTGAAATCATAAGTTACACAAAGGAGAAACCATGTGTGCTCACATACACTAGATCTTTTTTTATTGTTATTGTACTAACTCTTCATTTCTAAGTAGCTGCATGCCATTTCCCATCCCACTTTACAACAGAATTTTAAATTATGAAAACATTTTTCGTTGAACTTTGGCTAAAGGACATCTAAAGCTCCATGAGTATTGCTGGTCTCCTAGAGACAGAGTCAATAAAGTTCTGGCACTTTGCAAGTACCACAAGGTAATATTTTACTTCATTATGAAGTTTGTGCACCTTGCATTAATAGTACTAATACCTCAGAGAAACAAAGAACCTTTTTAGCATTTCATTTGCATAAGGGCTGAGTTTTTTACCTGTTGAATAGGTACCCTGGGGTCCTTTGATTTGCTGTGGAGCTCTGTATGGCATGGAAATAGCACAGGAATCAGTAGCATCAGTGGAGTTTGGGCACTTTCTGGCTTGTCAGAGTCGTGCCACTCAAACCCCATTAACTTGTCCCCTGCAGCTTAAGTGGCTTTGTGGGTTTTTTGCAGTGTTGCTGATTAGCCAACCATTAAGTGCAGAGAGAAACCCCTGATTTCAAGGCAGGCCGTGGACAAAAGTGCATTTGGGAGCAGGATGCTGTGAGCCCTGGTGTCCTGAGCCCCCAGACTGGATGGGCATTCAGCAGGTGAAAAGAAGTGTTTTGTGGGCCTGTCTTAGAGCAAATGTGGACCAGAGAGGGAGTTTCTCCATCATTCCCAGCAGCACAGCAAGTGAGTGAGCCCTGGAGCCAGGAGCCATTTAGCAGAGCAGCTCTCAGTGCAAGATCTCAGCCAGGATGGTGTTGATGGCCTGGGCAAGTTCCTCAGCTCTCACTGGGGCTGCCCAGTCTGACAGGGAGAGCTTTTGTTGGAAATATGAACCCCAAAACACTATTCTATTGCTTGGTGCAATAAGCTAATCACAAACCCATCCTTACCCTGCCACTTGCATTAACAACTATTCCAGCATGGAAACAGTGGGCACAATTTGTTCACCCATGTGCAAAAAAAGTGTTCCCATAAATTTGTTCAAGAATCTTTGCTACATAAAGAAATGCAATATCTGAATAATTATTTTTTAGTATTATATGTATAGTTTGACACTTGCAAACCTAAAAACAAAAGAGGAATGTGTTGTGGTGACATAAAAGGGAAGTAATGAAAATTAAGTAGATACATACATTTAAAGGGAGTTAGTTAAACTGCATTTAACCTGAGTGTAAACAATCATTCAGAATTAGCAAACTCTTCATTTGCTATAATTTACTTTGAAAGTGGATGAAGGCAAATTGAATTAAGGCCTCTTTAATTTTAAATAGATGCATCTACATGGTGATGCAATTAAACTAATATGTTCTGAGGGTGGATTTGAATAGCAGATCCAGACCAATGAAAAGGGCTATGGGGCACTTTGAAGAATTCTATTAAGATGGGCTTTGGAAAGTATTCCTGCAGAGATGCAGGAAAATGTCCTTGGAACAGATTCCCCCTGTTCTGAGCCACGCAAGGACTCTTGGACATCATCTGCAAAACCTTTCCAAGCATCTCATGCCCCTCCCGCTGTGGGTGCTCTGAGCTCTCTGAGCTGTCTGGCTCTGTCCTCCTCTCCTCATGAGGAGGACACAGCAGGTTCTGGTCACTGCTGTGACTTCAGAAGCAAACAGAAACTCAGAGAAGGTGGCTGGTAAGAGTTATTTCAACCTTTCACCAAATTTTGAATGACTGAATATGTAAAGTGTTTATTGTTGTCCTTCTCTGGTTCCAGAGCACAGAGTTAATGTTTGCTTCTTTTAGCCAAACTTTCTCTGTATTCCAGCCCAAGAAGGAGCCCACAGGTGCAGTGTCTGTTCTGCTCTAGACTGATAGATTCTTTTTTTTCCTCCCCCAAAGACTACACTTGTCTTAATTTCCTCTCAATTACACTCAGGCATTAACTAATGCTGACTAACTATGGCCCAAAATAATTATTGCTATCTGTTCTCTTTGTAAATATAACTCCAGCGTTGAGCTAGAAGAATAATGGCATATTTACAGAAGGCAGCTAATTAAATTGAGCTTCAATTGCTTTCAGTTTGCCAGAAGGAGCCATTTTCACAGCAAAAAATGTGTGCAAGCCTGCATGCTTACCAGGAACAACTTGGTATAACATAATTCAGAGTTCCCAAGACAAAAATTCAGTTCAAGACAAATTTACACTGGCAATAAAAATCTCATTAAGGAAGATATGAAGATCTCTCTACTACACCACGACAGTTAAAAGAGGTTATCATTTTTTCAGTTTATTTAAGGAACAGTATATATTTCATTGTTCCAGAGCAGCTGTAATTGCAAGTGTCTTTCAAACACTGCTTGCAGTGATGCATTTGTCTTATGACTGTAACTTCAGAACCAGCCTGTTGATGCATCTTCATTAGGACAGGAGAAAATGCTGAAGTTTCCAAATTCTCCAATGCTCTGCTTCAATTTTTCCCTATTTTCCAACCCTGAGTCCTGAAATGTCTCTCTCCCTGCTATTATTCAGCCACCTGCAAAAACTTCCAGTGGTCGCAACTTGTCTCCAAGTGTTTGCACTCTTTTTTGTTCCTTTGAGATGTTTAGCAAAAACCATTCATGATAATTACAAAGCAGCAGTCCTTTTGCAAATCAGAGTTTGAAAGAACCATCTTGCTGAAGCCTGTTGTTAGCAGTCTCCAGGGCCTTTTCTGTTCTGCAAAAACAAGGAGATTGTTTCAGAGTGGTTTTTTCCTCTACAACAAAGATTGTGTTCCTCTTGTCTCAGTGTTCAAATGCAGAAGTCTGGCCCACTGATTGTTATTTACAGTTTTCCTTGCTATAGTTCACTGCATTGCTGGATGGAAAGCTAATTTTCTTCTTCTGTCTGCACATCATTCCTCAATTTGTTTTTATCTGTTGGAAATAACAGTTTGGCAGACATCAGCACTTTTCCCATGTCTAATTAATTCATTTAATTTTGTGGCAAATGAGAATGCGGCTTAATTTTGCTATTTATGTATTGATTGATAAGTATGGAGCTCACAGGAGATTTGCCTTTACAAACCAAAATTAAGTGACCTCTCCATGAAGATGATTTGGCACATGTCCTTCACTCAGTGCATGGAAGTGGAGATGGCACAGAAGCAAATGTGGCCATGTTCAGGTTACAGGAGGATGAAATGTGAAAATTTGTAATGTAAAACTCTCATCATATGAATGGAAATTGGTACCAAGTGGGAAACACAACTTGCTGGCCAAAGACTGCTCTGACCAGCTCCCCTTTGATACCGCAGTGCTTTCCTGTATTGAACAGGAGCTGGGCACTGATGTGCCTCAGGAGGCCAGGGAGCACTGGGAATTCAGATAAATGGATTGTAGGGAGTGTCTGAGCTGAGGATAACTGGTTTTAATTTTTTTCCTGTTTTTGAACCACAGAAGACTTCTGTGCCATTTAGCAAGTTTCATGGTATTTTTCCTATCTGTACTGTTGCATTCATAATATTTTGGTCTACCTTGCCTAGTTTGAGTGTCAATTCTTTGTGAAAGGATTTGGAAAGGATTTGTCATTGGAAGGATGTAACACAGGCAGTCCTGGCTTCCTTTGGAGCTTTTGAAACAGAGATGGAAAACAACACCACAGGCCTTGCAGCAGCGTTTGGTGGCTGGAGTTTGTCCCTGGTGAGCCAGGACCTGGTGGGATGGAGATCTGGTAATGAGCCCTCACCATCCTGCCCCTGCTGGTGAGTTGGCTTGGGAGAAATGTGGAGTTTTGTTTGCACATTGAGCAAACATGGGCTGAGCTGCACCTTCTTCTCAGGTGGGTTTGCAGGGCTGGTTTGGCCTCCCTGGCCCCATAGAGATGAGCCCCTGGGCTCTGGGGTGAGACACAGTGGGCTCAGAACCCAGCAAGGGAGAGGAGCTTTTGTTACCCCCTGCCAGCAGCACTGCATGGATTGAGGGATTGGGAAAAGCTACACGAGTTTCTTTGAATTTAACCTCAAAATCTAATTTCAAAGGTAACCGCTTTCAAATTTCCAACTGTCTTTAAGTCTTAGTATTGAAAGCCCCTTGCATTCCCCCAGTGGCAATGCTCAGCAGCCCTTGAAATTATTTCCAGCATGTATTTTAAGTTTCCAAAGAAGAAAGCACAGGGAAAAATAAAAAATCTAGATTCTCCTCAGTGATGTTGCATCAATACTTGGCTGATCTGTGTAATGTGAAGCACAGCAGAGCAGAGCTGAGCTACCAGGAGCTCGCTAACGAGAGGATTAGATGTGCCTGCAGATGGGCTGGCATAACTTAAGCAAGAGAGCAAACGTGGAGTAAAGTCAAACTTGGGCTCTGGGTGAAGGTGATACAGCTTTTCCTCTGAAGAGCATCTGCTGCAAAAGCAGCAGGCAGGAAAGCAAAGCAAAAGCAATTGTTTGGCCAGGGCTTAAAGAGCATTCTGCACTGAGTAAGTGCAGCTTTGCTTTATTTTTTTATTACTACTAATTGTATTTATGTTCCTGGCCAGCCCAAGTGCTCTGAGGTTTAGATGTGATAGTCAAATCCAATCAAAATATACTCACTCTCTCAAGTAGGATCAGTTTAACAAATAACATCCTCTGAGGTGGGCTGGGGAATGGGGAAACCAAACTGACAGCAAAGAGTTTTCAAAGCCAAGAAATAACACAGCAGTGCCTCTTTGGTCTGGGGAAGGGCAGGGATGAGACCCCCAGCCAGGGGATGGAGGGGATGAGTGCTGTGGTCACCCTGCTGCTCATTATAGGGGTGGTCCTGAATTTCATGGAGTTTCTTTGAGGCTTCCTCATTGAATGCAGATGATTCAAAAAAATGCAGCTGCTCCAGGAGGATCTTTGTCAATTATTTTGATAATCTGCAGAGGAAATTATTCAGTCTCATACTTAAATGTTTATATTTAATATCCATTTAAAATCTGTTACTGTTGAGATGGAAATTGTTGCCATGTCTCTGTAAAAGATGAACAAATTTTCCACCCTTTTAAATACAGGGCAGAAATGTTTGTAGTTTATTTCTGTATTTCCTGCATCATGTCTGACAATTTTTCCATCCTCATCTATTATGAAATTTTCAATCTGGCTAGGGTTTAATATCATGCTATTATTTTAAATTTCCATATTTTTATTATTCTACAAATTTTAGAATTTACATTGATACCTTTAGGTTCCTTTTTTCTTATTGTCTGCTCTTCCTTGCTGCTGATCTGTTCCTTGAGATCACAGCCATGACTTCTCCATTTGTAATTGCATTTAAAAGCATTTTTACAGCTTTCATTTTAATTGGGTGTTTTTCCTTTTTAAAGAAACCTTCTTTCATGGTTGAAAGGGTTGTTTGTTTGTTTGTTTCTCTTGTCTCCTGTTTATTATTCACTCAGTATATTTGCCTGAAAAGCATTTTCCGTTTCTATTTTGCCTTGCTGGTTTTCTGGAGTATCAGCAGCCAGCATTAATGGTCAAGCAGGTATCTGCAGAGCAGAATGAAATGTGGCCATGATTCCTAGCAGTGAATCCATGATGAATATTTAGCTTGGTGATTCATTCTCTTCATCTGTTTTTTGATCCAGGGAGATTGACTGCTGAACCACCTCAGTGTGACCACTGTATTTTATTTTTTTTTCTGTTAGAAAGTTATCAGTTTCCAAAGTGTTTCCTGAAGTTGAGCCCCTGTGGTAATGTAACTTTTTCCTCATATCATGGTGGATGTATTTCAGTAGGTCTGCAGGGGTCTCAGAGGGACAGCTCTCCATGCACCATGGCAGTATCCTATACTGACTGGCTCTTAAATTTAAAGAAAAGCCTCTAATTCTGTTTTCTTTATGTTTAGGAAGCAAATGCAGCTGTTTTAGTCAGGACAGAGTAGGAATTACAGCCATGGCTGATAAAGAGGTAAAAGGTGCAAATTCAGTAAAGGACCAATAAAAGCTGTTGACTCAGGAAGGGCCAGGGGCTGAAATTAGCTGGATTATCCAGCTAAATAAATGATCTGGAAAATCCATCTGAATTAGCTCAAGCTGAGCCACAGTCTGATAAGTGGGCACATCACTCTCAGGGGCTGGCAGTAGGAGAAGGACTTGGGAGAGACCATCAGCCCTCGTGAGGAAGGAGCAGAGGCTGAGGCTTCAAACACCCAATTTTGCTATTTATGTATTGATAAATATACAAATTTTTGTATTTATCAATACATAAATATACAAAATATACAAATATCTCATGCTGAGGCTGAGGATGGAGCTGGTGGGGGTCAGGGTCTGGCTGTGGGAGCAGAGCTGGCAGCTCAGTGCTGCTGTCTCCCTGCTCTGGGACCCCAGGACCTGCTCCCTGGAGCTCTGCAGGCTGGATGGAGCAGGGCAGGGTCAGCTGTGAGAGCTGCTGGTGGTGGAAATGAGAGGGGAAATCATAATTGCAAATAGCAGGAGAAAGCAGCTGAAATTAATTAGCACTGCAGTGTGAGGTGAAGGTGCAGAAAGGTGCACACAGTGCTGTGTGTAACTGCCTGCTGATTGCCACCATCTCTTTGTTTGTCCATATTCCCTCCAGGTAAATGGTAGCCCCTTCACCTGAGGAGTTGGAGGAACAATTGTATTTTGGCCTCAGAGAGAAATTCTTGTTAACTTGAGCAAGTAAAACATCCATGCTGCTTATTCTATGCTTTCCATGCACTTGCTGGCTGTTAGTTTGCCATTTTACAAGTAAAGCCATGAAGAGATGACATTATGTTTTCTTTTCACCATTTTTCCTATAAATTTATTCTTCATGTCTCTGCAGAAACCAAGCTTCCCCCCTATTGTTCTTGTTATTGACATTATACATAGATAAAGCAATTTCATAAAGTATTTCTCCTAGTTAGGCAGAGCAGAGTTCCAATATACCATGGGCACATCTGTCAACATGATGCCCCTGCCTGTCTTTATTTTCTCAGTTTGCTTGTGGTCCATTTAAAATTAGATTACGACTGATTGGTTCCTGCATTCAAACTGCTTTGAACAATGCTCCATCCACGGGCATATAAAACAAAACTGAGGCGACTGCAAAGCCTGAGGGATCAATTCCAAATATCACTCTGTAATAAAAACTGTATTTCCTTAATTTTTTTATTGATTCAGCACTCATTCTCCTGTAATGTTACCGTGGTAATATTAAAACTCAGTGACTGACATTGGCATCCCATAGAAGTAATTTAAATAGCAGTACCAGGGAAGAAAGCAGGCTTTGCTTTTGCAATGATTTTGCTCAAACTGGCACAGAGGAACTCCCTTGGATGGAGGGAATAACCTGGGCACCTTTTTCCTTTGAAATATGTCATTGGTATTTCTTGCAGCCCTGTCTATGCCTGTGAAGCCAAGAGGATTCCTGCTGTTGGCACAGCTGGGTGCAGCCTTTGAAAGCAGGTAGGAATTTTTGAGTTGTAGGTGGGAACAGGTTATTTGTGTAGGGCACAGGGCTGCTGTCTGTTTAAACAAGCCCCAGGCTGTTCTTCATGTAATTCATGATACAAAGCAAATGAAAAGAGCATTCCTGTGAAACTGAAGGCATTTGGCTAATTGATAGTCACAAAAGGTGTGCATCTTACAGGTGGGAATTTCAAAGGACCTCATGAGGGTTGAATTCACAGAGCCAGTCAGTGAAGTGGGAGCTGGACCTGAGTCCTTCAAAGTGCCTGGAAGTCCTTTCTTGCCTATGAAAAACAGGATGGAGATTTTGTTACATGCTGTGAACCTCCAAGATCTGTGACACTGCACTGGTGAGAGGCATTTCTCAGTCTCCACTGCCCACGAGGTGCTTGCTGGGGAAAACAAGGTATTCCCAGCATTCCAGCTTGGGCTTCTGTGGACGCACATGAGTAAAGGACGCTGCTATAAATGAAATAAAACTCGAAAGTAGATGTATGAGAGCTCCAGAGGCTGCTGGATGGTTTCTCTTTCAAGGCAGGTTAGTTACCAATCTGCTTTCATAAGTGTCTCAGAACCATAAAAATGACTTGTTGAGAGTCTGTTTCTGGACTGGGAAAATTTTAATGGAAATAGTCTCCTGCAGGAAATCCCCAAGCTCTGGCAAAGACAATATTTCTTGTTGGGTTAGGCATGAATCTCCAAGATGTTTGTAGTCCACAACTTGGAAACACAAAACAGGGAAAAGTTTGATCAAAATTGTCCAGTTGGAGTGTACTAACCAGAATGATTCCCAGATGCAAAATTGATTAATGGGCATGTTTGAAATAACCCAAACCCATTTGGGGGCAATCCATTAAAGAGGACTGTGACAAAGTGTTTGCTGGACTGGGTGCCAGGAGCAAAGCCAAAGGCCTCCTCCCTTGGCTCAGCCTGATTAAAACCCAAATCCCACCCACCCACCCATCCCTGAGCAAAGATGGAGCTGAGGTCTGGTCCAAAATCAGCATTTCTGCACCCAAGAGGGGAAGTAACACCTGTTTGACACTATTCCATTGCTCTGCAAACTGTGCTTGTTGCTGACATCAGATGCTAATTAAGAGTGGAAAAAGCATGGCTCAGACCTTGACTGGGTGGCATGAACATCCCCTTTCATGCTTGGGTAGGAGCAGTGATAGATCAGCATCACAATTTCTTGCATCTAATCTCAGGAGAAAAGGTTTTATTAAATCATTAAATAAACAGTCACGTGGTCTGACTTTACAAAATAATAAAAAAAAAGCTCAGCTTTAGAACTGAACCACCACAGGGAAAGGATGGGAAAGCAGAGCCTGGTCATCTTTGCCTTGCTGCAGCTCAGCTGACAGAGGGGGACAGATCCCATTCCACCTTCTGCCACACCAGCGACCTTTCCCACCCTGTGCCCAGCCAGGGGAGTGCCCTGCCCCATCCCTGCTCCCCAAAGTGGGGGGCTGCTTCCTCTGGACTGGTTTGCTGTTGACTGAAGTCAGGCAGTGGTTTTGTTCTGGTGCAATGCTGAACGAGTATTGAGTGTGCCTCTAAGATAAAGTCATTATTTAGGAGCTCATTAAAGTACTGGCCTTGAAAAAATTTCCCACTGCTAATATCCTCTTCCATCACTGTGTCAGGGACTGGAGCTGTTTAGAGAAAGGGCTCTGTGCTCTGTGGCTGTTTCCCACCTCTTACCTGGGGGCCATCAGGACCAGGGCTGGGATAAAACTTTTTTAAGCCTAGAGCTAAGAAAGGTGTTAACATGAGCAGTAAATTGCTAAGTAACCCTGGCAAAACCCCTCAGCACCTTCATTTCCAGAAAAGATCCTGGGGCTGTTTTCTCTCTGCTCCTCCCTTCAGTGAGCTGGGGCACTGCTCTGTGCTCTGAGAGCAGAGTCCTCCCTCCTGCTTTTCTCCCCACTCCCCACTTTCCCTCCCCATGCTGCTGGAATTCACCTCTTGCTGTACCTGCAGGTTTTGCAATGGGAAGGGAGAAATCAGCCCTGCCATTCCCACATTTCTGTCCTGTGTGCTGGGAGAGTTGGAGACCAAGGGGACACGTCTGGCCCTGGGGCCACATCTGAGCCTGCACCTTGGAGAGCAGCCTGGGGCTGTGTCCAGGGATTGAAGGTAACTTCAGAAAGGTCAAAAATGAGTAGCTGAACTTCACTGCCAAGAAATCCTCCCTCACAGCCCCAGTGTGGCTTCCTAGGTGGACACAGTGTTAGTGCTGTGTTGGCAGGTCCCAGCTCACTGCAGTGGAGCTCAGGAGAACATCAAGTGTCCCTGCTGGAGAGCCTGTCCACAGCCCACCTTTCGTCCAGGCAGTGTGCAAAGGCCTGCTGGAGCTTAAATAAATACTAATTTGCAGTAAATACTAATTTGGAGTAATGATATTTAATCCTTTTCAAACCATAATTTACAGTATCAGATTATTATCACAATATCTTATCTGCAGTTCCTAATGCTTTATTGTTATCCCATTACAGGGAGTTCTGCTGCCAGTGCATATTGTCTATTTCTCTTACAAATGTTCTACAGAAACCTTATTAATTATTAGTCTCATAAAACACCTGTTAATGTTACCATTTTAATAAATCTCCTCCTTAATTAAATTAGGTTGTTCTGATAGTAATCCTCTAATGTCCACTGCCTTTCTGTTCTCATCACAGTCTGATTGTAGAGTGGGAAGCAGCATTCAATTATAATTGATGTAGGTCATAATTCAGAACCAAATTATAACATATAAAGCCATATGATCATTGAGGAATATAATAGATCTCTATACTAAAGTGTCATTTGGATTGATTGGTGCTGTTTCTAGAGCCTTGTTAGAGGTGAGAAAAGGCTTAATTCAAAAGGATCTTTTGTTTTGCTTTTCTTTTTCTCTCTTCTTGTCTTGAATTTGTGTATGGCACCATCTAGCTCAGCTGCTCTGGGACAGTGCTCATGACTGCTTTCCCACTCTTTCTCCCTGCTGGTTCAGTTCTAAAGCTGAGGTTTTTTTATTATTTTGTAACGGCAGACCACGTGACAATTTTATTTAATGATTTAATAAAACCTTTTCTCCTGAGATTAGATGCAAGAAATCTTGATGCTGATCTATTACTGCTGCTACCCAAGCATGAAAGTACAGTTATACATGATGCAGCAATGCTAAAGATACAAGAAAATACATAAAAGTCTACCAGAATGAAGACGATACCCTAGCTGTAAGGTTGGCACCAGGAAGGTTCCCCACAGTGGCTCCAGGGCAGTCCCTCCCTGCTGGGGAACCTTGTCCTGGACCTTGCTGGTCTCACACAGCTCCTGTTTGCATGGCAGGCCTGGGCGCCCCTCAGCCTTGGCTGCTTCTTTCCAGTTTTCTGAATGTGACACATTCTGTGGGATTAGTGGTGATCTCTTCTCTTGCAGGAAACCCTGGCACACAAAGCAGAACTTTCCCAGGACCACAGTCAGAACCTGGCTCTCAGCTCTTCAGATCTTTTCTGGGAAAAAACCCTTGTTTTAGTTGCTTCACTGTCTGCCTCTCCTCCCATCATCCTCATTTTCCTTCCTCATGACAGCTACAGTCATTTACTGCCCAAGAAAGCAATGTAGCAAAATGTTATCTGTGGTTTTAATTGATTTTTATGTAATTTAGAAGCTCAGGTCCTTTTCAGGGTTTTTCCCTTGCCCTGTGCACATCTTCAACCTCCACCTGCTCTCCTGTGGGCTTCAGTATCCAGTCTCTGTGGATTTCACTGGCTGCTGTCCCCAGTAGGATATTGCCTTCCTCTGGCCCCATTCCATGAGGTGGGTCCCATCTCTCCCCAGTTATCCTCAATTTTCAAAAGGGGATACCCATGGCTGCAATTTCTGAATAATTTTTGGATTAACCAAAGGATGCTGTGGCTACTTTGTATGTGATCTGATCCTTAAAAAACTCCCTTTCATTCTTCCTTTTAAAACTGAATTACACACCAAAAAGATTTTGGAGAGAAAAAGCTACAAGCTTCATTTGGAGGATGCTAAAATGAAATACGTCACTTTTTAAAATGAGACATGTTGGTTTGTTTGGATTATTTGCCTTGTGTTTTCCAATAATGGAATTATTTTGTGAATTTTTATTCCTCCTTTGCTTGTAGCTTGCTGTAATTGTGTTATTTTGATTCTTTCCACAGTATTTGCTTTGGTTTCTCATTTGCTCAGTTCCAGATCCATCACTTTTGAGATTTCCATTGCTGCCCATGCGTTATCCACAGTATTTAAGATATGGATGCAGAAGGTGAGTACTGCAATCCTAAGTCATTAAAAACAAAAAAAAGAAGTGGAAATCCATGCAAAGGAGATGTGGGATTTGGACTATTAAGGTGTAGGTGTGACACAAGTGACTTGAAAAGCCCCAGGAGCAAACGAAGGAGTTGGTTTGGTACCTCTGGCCAAATGGCAATCACCCTCTGGCATTTTTCCTGCTGCAGGCCTGCAGGGATTTTTCAGAAGCAGATTCTGCAGCAGAGGCTTTCAGTGAGGCCTCGGCTCCTGGAATCCATGGTGGATCTTCCTGTGGGAAAGAGATGGTGCCTCCTGCTCTGTCCCCTGCAAAGAGCCCTCATTCACGTGTGCACAATGTGATAATTGAGAGGGAGTTTCCTGGAGCTGAATGCTGCCTGCCCGGGGTCAGCAGCTGCTCTTCCATCTTGCCTTCCTTTGACATCCCTGATGAAGCCCCAGCATGGAGCTGGAGGGAGCTGATGAGCCTTTGTTGCTAAGAGACATCTCCTGGAAGAGCAGCACTCATCAGCTTGTTGGGAGTGGATAACAAACTGTGGGTTAAGGTAGATGGAAAATAGTTCCATACATTAACTACAAACAGGAAAATTATCCTGAAATATGGGGTATTCTGGCTGCTCTTGAGCCATGGAGGTGGCTGAGGGTGGCAGAGCCCAGCATCTGCTGGTGCTGTCTCTGCTCTCTGCCGTCACACAGAGACATGCAGAGACCATTAACAGGTCACTGTGGTGCTGCTCAGAGCTGTGTGGGGCCCAGCCTCACTGAACTTTGGTAGATGAAGCGTGTCTGCTGAGTTATAGTCCTACTAGAGAGAGATTCATTGCTCCTGCTAGGAGATAATGCATTTCAGGGTATTTTTTGGAATGTCACACATCTCTGCTGGGAGACTGGAGGCAGGGCATGGAGTCACTCATCCCAAGCACACTGCACTTTGTGCCTCACCCTCCCCAAATAATTCTTTGGTCCATTTAACATCAAAAAAAATCATGCCTGTGAGCCCTTTGCAAGAAGCAGCATGGGATTTGTGCCTGGTGAGGCCTCATGCAGCCCATGAACACCTTCCTGGCTGGCAGGGAGCCCTTGCTCAGTGCAGCTGCTGCTCTCTCCTTCACCCCCGTGGTGTTTTAGGGGCTTGGGAGGGCAGGGGCTGTCTCCAAATCACTGGTGGGGCAGAACTGCATTGCTTCTGCTCTGGCACAGCACAGGGCACAGAACAGAGCACACAGCACAGGGTAGAACAGTGGGCACAGAGCACAGAGAACTGGGCACAGCACAATGCACAGCACAGGGCACCAGAGCACAGCACTGGGCATAGCACAGAGTACAGCACAGGGGACAGGGCACAACACAAGGTACTGGGCACAGGGCACACAGCACAAGGTACAGCACAGGTCACAGGATAAAACACAGCACAGAGAACAGCACAGGGCAGAGCACAGGGCACAGAAAACTGCACAAGGCACAGGATACAGCACAGGGCACAAGGCACAGCACAGGGCATGGTGCCTTTGCAGTGGAGCACCTCTCCTGTGTCCTGCACACTCTCTTGCTGCGCATTACTGGGACGTGGTGGAAAATTTCTGTATGATTCCTCTGCCTTCAGATGGAGCAGAAATGCCATTCTGCCAGAGAAGTGGGCTGCCACAGAGCTGAATGGCTCAAAGAATGGTCCCTATCAAGGCTGATAATCTTCCCTGGCGATAACACAGTGGATTATACAGCGATTGGATGTCGAGAGTAGCTGACCTTAATCTCCCTTAACTTTGGTTTTCTTTCCCATCTGATAATAATGGAGAAAGTACAACAAGTGCCACAGAAGATTACACACATCCTGCCACACTTTGCAGATGGCTGATACAAAAATCAGAGACAATGCTGAAATAATTAAAAAGCTCACAAAAAAATGAAACAGTGCACTCAGCTCCTTTTGTGAGGCTGTGGCTAAGGAAACAGCCAGCCAGCCTGAAATGGACAATATAAATGTAAGTAGATCTTATTAAGATTCTGTGTGGCTGTTAAATCATCCTCAGCCACTGCTTCCAGCTTAGCATCACTGCTAATGGTGAAGAGAGGAAGAGATTAGTTTAGGCTACTTTGAGACATCACAGATATATGTGGGAGGCATCCTCTGTTTCTTGAACTTGTATTTCACTGCCCTGCTATGTGACGAGCAGAGTGCCAAAAATACAGAAGAGTTGGCACATAAAATCCACGTCTACTCTAGCTACTCTGTCAGGGCTAAAAAAAAAAAAAAAGTCCTGAATGAGCCTTGGAGAGTCAACAAATCACTAAAATAGCAGCTAAAAGAGGAAGTTCAGCACGAGTTCAAGTCATTAAAATTCCCTCTAATGTATGCTCTTGCAGACCAGTGGGCTGAGCGTGATCCTGGGGAGGGAAGGATGTGTGTGAGCTTGTGAGAAGGGGAAAATGGACAGGGTTGATGTTGCTGACCTTCAGTGTGCTAGCCTGATCATTCCTGTTGTTTGAGATGGCTGGGTGGGAAGAAAAGGTCAGTGGGGCAGCTCTGAGCTGGAAATGGGGAGAAATGATCTTTAGCATGGCTTTCTTGGGCAAATCCCCACCTGTGTGCAGAGTGTGGCACATTTATGTCTTGGAGTTCTGCTGGTACTTGCACAAGGTCTCAAGAGAAAGGCAGCTAGGTAAGGGAATGGCTGTGGTGGAGTGTAAACATAGATTCTTCATTTAGGAAACACTTTCCTAATGGTAATATTTGGCTTAGGAGCAGACAAGGCCTATTAACTGTGAATGTGTTCTTTTCATGTTCTTCCACACAGGCAATGTGGGGGAAAAAAGGAGACTTACACCTGGATTGTCCATGTTAGGCACATTTCTCATTGCCTCCAGAGGGAGTTCTGTTCAGGAAGTGCAAAGCAGGCCTGGTAAATATATTGCCATTTATTCAGTAGTTCTGAGGTTGAAAACAATGGAGACTGGGCAAAAGAAATATCAGGGGTATCTCATATCCAAATGTTGCTTCATTAAACATCTGAAAATGGCAATGAAAAAGCAGAGATTGCAGAATGAGATTACCGGGGAGCAGGATGATAACATGAAAGCCTCAGTTCTCTGCTTGTACAATACACAAGTGGTCAGAAAAATAAAGGCAGGAAACTATGTTACTATATAATAGACAAGGATTTTCATAGCTGTTATTTGGGATGCATGGAAAGTAGAAAATGCCTTTACACCAGAGAGTCACTTGTTAACTTTGGATATGTGATATGTGAATGTATAGCTGAGATAAAAAAATCATCTGGTTTCATCCTTCTTGTCAGGCAATATTTGCATTCAGAAGCTCCCAATGTAACATTGAGCAGCTAAGGAATATGTGACAGAATATTGCAAAGCTAACTGACATTGTGCAAAAGAAAATTCGTTTCCTTTTATTGCTGAAAGATTTGATCAGTCTTGGCCCTCTCAATAGGCAAAAAAGGTGACAAATGCCTGAAGTAATGGCAGATGCTGGAGGAAGGGTCTCTGGGGGCAGAGTGTCTCTGTCACAGGAGAGCAGTGTGTGGCAGCAGCACCTGGGGACCATGCAGCTGTAAGAGCTGGGCTCTAAACCAGTTGCCCACCATCCTTGCCAGTCCAGTGCTGGCATCATATCTAGAGCAGAAATCCCTGACCTGTGGCGCATTCCCCCCCTGCCCCTCTCTGCAAACTCCCGTGGGCTCTGGGAGCTGCATCACCTCAGAGGCAGAGGCAGGAGCAAGAGTGGGACCTGTTGGGGACACCGAGTGCAGGGACCTGCCCCAGCCCTGCCTGTGTGTCCTTACAGCTCAGCTCAACTTCCCAGACCCAGCACTGCCCTGAGGGCTCCTAAACCAGCTCTGCTGTGGTGGAGATTCTCCAAAAGCCTTTCCAGCAAGGGAAAATTTGTAATGTAAATTCCTACTTGAGCACCAGTTTTGGGGTTTTTTTCCTAGATTTATTTTCTGTAGGAACAAAGGGATATTTGATTTGCCTTGTAGTAGTTTGTGTCATTAGGTGCTGAGGCAGCAATGAAAGCTGGAATTCCAGCTGTGTGATCTGCTTCCATCCATGCACCTCACACCCCTGGTACCAAATCTCCTCAGCCAAATTCCAGCCCTCTGGGAAGGAGCTGCCCCTGGCCTCCTGCCATCCTTTTGTGTCCCCTGAGGGGCTGAGCTGCCAAACCAAGGGATCAGACAGGGCAGGAGGAGTCCAGCCAGCACTGGCAGCTCAGGAGTTTGGTCACCCAAGCCTCACCTGCTGCCCAGGTGAGCTGCTGCTAATGCTGGGGCTTGTCTGCATCAGCTCCCATGTGCTCTTCACTGGTTGTTTATTATTTGCCTTTTCACTTTCACTGTTTAAAGAGCATTTTAAAATTAGCTTATTGACGATTTGTGTCTGTACAGCATTTCACAAGTTCCAGTGGTTTCCTGAACCCCTTTGGTTTTTGCTGTAATTCTGTAGTTGCAGTGATGAGGGGGCTCTCCAGGAGCTGCCAGCCTTGCCAGGTCTCCCTGCTGGTGGCACCAGACTGGCTCTGGGCACACGGGGACACAGGGGGTGAGAGCAGGAAGGTGAAGTTGAATATCTCAATTCTTGCACTACCATCCAGCCTAAGATCAGGCTGGGCAGTAGCAGATATCCCAGTGGCAGTGAAGCCTGCAGCCCCTGGAGTCCAGGAGCATTAGAGCCTGAAGGGAGCTGAGCTCCCTAATGAACTCATGCCGTGGTTTTGAGCATCCTGCATCCTCTGCTGATTGTCTGCTCTCAGCCCTGGCTTCCAGCAGTGCTGGGCTTCCCCCTGCACGCCAGCAGCAGCTCCTCCAAACTTCCCTGATTGTGTCTGTGCCTGTTGCTCGGTGCTTGAGTGATGAAATGGAAGGCAGCAAGAGTGACAAAGATTAAATGAGCAGCGAGAGGAACCTGAGCTGAATTTTGGGAGAGTAATTAGTGGTGCCAGTGGCTCCAAGCAGAATAAGGGGGTTTGCTTTCTGCTATTATCTGTGTGGCACTGGAGAAACACCAGGCAACTCCCTCCTGATTCTTCTCTAATTAAAAGGTTTTTATGTGGAAGGTCTGTAATGTATGAGGATGTGATAAATTAAACGCCACAAGTTCCCCACTCTGTGCTCCTGCTGCAGCAGGAAATGGATTCTGCATCTCACAGCCAGGCCAGGGAGCAAACTGCTCCTTTCCCACTGCAAACAGGAGCTTGTGCCACTGCCAGGCTTGCTGTGCCTGGGGACAGGGGACAGTGTGAGCCAAGTGGCCGTGGGGTGCAGGAGCCATCCCTTGGCTAAAGGCAGCAGAAATGCTCTGAGTGTGGTAGAGCTCTGCTGGCATGAATCCAGGAGGGGAGAGCAAAGGAATTGCCTTCCTCCAGCAGAGAGAAAGCAACAGTAGAGCTGCCTCAAGCAGTCGCTGCAGCCCCTGGGCTGCACTGGCCTCTTTCCCAGGACACAGGGTGGGAAATGCAGCTTTTCTGCCCAAATGCAGCAGCAGCTCTGGCTCCTTCCTGATGGCTTCCCCCACATGCGGTGGGCTGGGGAGCTGGGAGGAGACTGGCAGCCCAGAGGGCTGGAGCAGGAAGGAATTGCATCCATCTGCCCCCCAGGGAGGGATATCCCTGCTGGGACAGCCCCAGGAGACCATCCAGGGGCTGTGGCCAGGAGACACCACCCTCTCCTCCTCCCCAGCACTGGGAAAACAACCAGTGCCATGTCCTGGGGTGATTCCCAAATTTGTCTCAAACAGGAGGTGCACTAAAGCAAAATGCACACAGACAAAAAAGGAAATGCTTTAAGGTAATCCTAGAGGATTTTTTGGAAGTTTTCTCTGACACGTCAATGCTTTTATACATTTTTAAAAGGCTTGGTTAGATTGAAAGGGAGAAGGGTTGTTTTCCTGTGGCTTGGAGTCAGTGTTAAAAAAATATAGCTGTAGGTGAAAAATAATTGCAGAATAAAATTAAAATCTGCTCCTCAATGCCAAAAGAATGCCAAAATGTAACTGTTCAGGTTTTAAGCCTGACCAAAACAAACCAAGAGTTCAGTATCATGTTGAAATACTTGAGTGAATCCAAATCTGTGTGTTCTAGAGAAAAAGCTTTCTTTCCAAAAAGTTCATTAAGCTCTCCATAAGCATCACCTCCTGGCCTGTCCTTGCAGCAGAAGGAATGGTTTGTTACTATCCTTCTGAAGGATTCTTTTTATTGTTATTATCCTTCTGAAGGATTCTTTTTATTTTAATAGGTAAAGCTCGTGCTTACAGTGTAAACACACCAAAAAGCACACACCCTATTGAATTTTCAGAGACAGGTATTTTAGATCTGGCCTTTTTCAAAACTACAGGCATGCATTATTTACACTGGAGAATTATAATGTAACAAAGCTGTATTAGATTAAAATTGTTCCATAAAATATTGTGATTATCATTTTTTGTAGCTTGACTTAAGGTGAACAATTTATACAAAAATATGAATTATTTTCTGTTACAAAAAAATTATTCAGTGTGGGCTCTGTGTATTACAGTTATTAATCTTTCTATTTAAATGCAAATTTTTCCTTTCAGCTGAGAGCTAAAGATACTTTTTATACAACTAATAAAACACAGCTCTGATCTTCTGATCCCTCATAAGGGAGATGGCTTTTTCTGCTGTGTTTGGGATGTCTGTGCTGGAACATGGTGTTCCTTTACAGCAAGGATGCTTTCTTCATAGATACATTGAGAGTTACGTGCTCAAAATTGAATTCTCATTTCTACAGCAAGGTGTGACTTTGACAATCCTCAGCTGTGTGGTTTTTTAGAAATAGGAAAGAGCTGAGAAGAGCAGTGACCTTTTGTGGCCATGTGCTGTGCCTGCAGTCTAGGGGGGTCATTTATCCTTGGAAAATCTTGGTTTGCCCCTGAATGGTGGTTTGCTGCTGTGAGAAACCTGAAGCTGGGCTTTCTTTGAGAGGCTGGAGCCAGCCCAGGTGGGAGCTGGTGGGGTGGTTCTGGGTGGGACTCAGGGGCTGCTCAGAGGAGTTTCATTCCCCTGTGGAGCAGATGTTGAAAATCTGCCAGGCTTTACAGTGATCACAGTGTTTGTGCTGTTCAGAAACTGCTGAGAGCCTCATTCCAGCCCCAGAATGCCAGATACCCCCAATACCACCACAAACCACAGTTTGCTGTGCAGAAGTGTCAGAGACTCTGTCTGAACAGTTCCCTTTTGCAGGAGGGAGTGGAAGTTGTCCTGTTGGACCAGGAGAAGATTTCCAGTGTCTGATCCCTGGGAGCTGCAATCAGCTGAGGTTTCTGCTTGCCACACGTCCCTGAATGTGACAAGGAGAGAGGTAACTCCTATCTGGCAGCTTGTGTCCTGGAGCAGAAATCAAAGTTGTTTATGTGATTTCATTTTCAGTAACAATTTCAAGCTAATTTCTGCCAATTTTTCATATGACAAAGTGCTTCTATTACCCTGAGCAACTCCTAGGACAGCTTCCTTAATAATGTTTATCTTGTTCAAATTTAGTTTAGTATTAGCAAAGGAAGTGGAAAAAAACTCTGCATCTCCATCTTTCATCCTTCCATGATCACAAACCTCCCAAGAAATGCTGTTTCATGCCAGTGGAAAGCTTTCTGATGGTTTTCCAGGTTCTGCATGGTCTGGCAGAGCGTGTTGTCCCCTGGCCACCCCTTGGTCTCCCTTGTTAGTGGTGCTGTGACTCACCCTGGATGGGAGCTTGGCTGCTCCAGCTGCTGGAAATGTGGGTAATTGAAAAGGCTGAAGTAGTGAGTGCTGTTATAATTAACTGTCTGTATTAGGCATTTTACAGTTCTGACACCCTGCAAGAGTGGAAGTTTAATGAGAATGGAGAGAGCCTCAAAAGCAATCCATTTTCCCAGTAAAGATTGTAATGAAGGTGTGAAATGATGCACAGCTACCTAAACCTGTCTGTAATAGCCTCTCTGTTATAATGTAGTGATCTGACACTTTGGAAAAACAATACAGTGCATATGTATTAATATATATTATATCTATATCTATATCTAATCTGTCTATATCTATCTCATCTATATCATCTATGTCTATCTATATCTATACTTATATCTATATAATCTATATATTTTCTATATATTTATATCAAAATCTACATCTATATCTGTATCTATATCTATCTCTATAGCTTTATCTATCTAATCTGTATATCTATATCTACATCTGCATTTATATCTATATCTATCTTTCCTTGCAGTGTTTCTGTAATGTATCATGCAGTTTGACTGGGTGTGTCATGTGTAGGTCAGGTGCCAAAATGTGTGAAGAACTGATTGTTGACAAAAAAATGGTCATTTGCTGTGTAAAGATGAATGAAGCCCAAGGAAAGTCCCAGAAGATGTCCCAGAGAGGGCATTCAAGTGGAGCACAATGGGCTGTGAGCACCAGGGCCAGCTGTGACACAGCACAAAGGACTTCTGTGACCCATTTGCACCAGCACAGCCTCCTCACTACTCTCCTGCCATGAATTCCTTGGAATCTGCCCTGCAGGGGCAGGAAGAGCAAATAGTTTTGCCACTATTGCTTCAGAAGAGGCTCAAGGATGAAAAATGGAGATGATGAGTTGTTTTCTACTTCCTTTGCTAATACTAAACTAAATTTGAACAATATAATAGCAATAGTTTTCTCACTAATGCTTCAGAAGAGGCTCAGTCTCTCATTATCAGTTTAAAATCCAGCAGCAGCAGTAAGCAGAGTGCACTTTCCCCAGCAAACCCCTCTAGTCTTTACTGTCATTGCATCTCTGCATTTGCAAGGAATGCCTCAGATTTGGGAATGAGGATGGCACACGTCACGTGGCTTCTGCTGGCACTTGGGACTCAGTGGCCCTCTGAGATTATTTTTAAAAATGGATGTTTTCCTCTGGGATCTTGTCTCTGCAGATTTCATCTTCATAGGTTTTTGTGTCCCATCCCTGCAAGGTTTAACTCTCAGCTGCACACCCAGACTGTGGTGCATGGTCAGGAGGTCACTTCTGCCCACAAACTGGCCCAGAGCTGTCCCCAGCATGGAGCTCTGAGGGCTGCTGCAGAAGTATTGCACTCACAGGCAGGTTTCCTTTTGGATGGGTAAGTTTGTTTGTTTGTTTGTTTACCTGGGAGCTGTTTGTCACCTTTGCTCTGGGGCACCTCAGCATCCTCACCTGGTGGGAGCCCGGGGCTGCTGCCACCTCTGTGTTCCCAGCCAGGCTGAGGGGGCTGAGGTCTCTGGGAGCTCCCAGGTCTGATATTTGCCATGCTGGACCCTAAATGCTGACAGGCATGAAGGGCTGCTTCCATTCTGGGCAGCTCTTGCTCCAGTTTGATCCCAAAAAGCTTTTCCTGGCTGACCTGAATTACCTTCTCCTTTTGTAAATATGTAATTTCTATGACTGATATAAATGTCAAGCACATAGATAAAGAATAAAAATAGAGATAAATACCTTGTTAATTGTAATCATTATGTAAATACCTGAACCCATAAATTTCAATAATTAGTTTTACTTTCTTTTTTTCTTTCCTTGCATGAATATGGCTGAGCTTTCTCATAGCTGCTTGTAGGACAGAGCCTTGATTGCTGCCCTACATGAGTTTTGTGTGTGGCATATGGTGAGGTCTCATGAAACATAATTGTGGAGCACTAATGTTCATCTCTCCTGTGGGGAGTATCACATCCTGAAGGGTGACTCCTTTCAGTAACACCAAGATCCTATAGGAAAAGAGCTTCTTTTAAAGCTCTCAGCCATATGATTTATGGTAAATAACACTTGTATTCACATATTATGTGTTTCTGCTCTTGAGGTTTGCCCCTGTTGGTGCTCAAATTTGTTTTTGTTTAGCAAGTCACAGGACTTGGAGCAATACAGTTTTGCCAAAATGCGTGGGAAGGCTATGTAAACACCATCCAAGCTTTCTATACTCTCTGCATCCTCTCCAGTATGTTTAAATGTTCCAGCTATGCAGCTGAAGTACACCCACTAATACAAGTTAATACAGAGACATGGTTATATAACGGAAGCACTTTAACTAGATTTTTATAAAGAGAACAAGAGGATCCCCTGAGAGATTGTTGTACAAATAACAAAAGACAGAAGCTCAATTAGTGAAAGCATGGAAGTGAAAAGTGAGACAAAAATAATGTAGAGTAAAATTCAGTAGGTATATTAGTTTGCAAAGTATACTTTCTTATACATTAAAGGGCTGCATTGAGGAGTGAATTACCTGCTTTCCCTATGACAGCTTTCTAAACTGAGGTTGTCAGAATTTTTTTGCAGTGTTCTGACTCAAGATAGGAAAAGTCAATTCCTTAATTCTACTGGATGGAGGTGTCACTTTGAAACGTCCCTTTACTTTTTTCATTACAGGAGAGCAGAAGTTGTCCAGAAATATTTTTTTGCCATTTTTTTGTTCCCCTGAGACTCCAAAAATAACCAGTGATAGGTTTTTTTTGTCCATATTATTTTAAATTAATATTTTCCAAACAGCATTATATAGAAGCATCAGCCTCAACAGTTGGCCAGCAAGTAAAACAAGAAAGGATTTGGTTTACAGAAATAAATCCAATCCTTATTTTTTTTCCTTAGAAGCCGACAGTGTGTTTCCAGCAAGGTGAGGCTACATAACAAAATGTTGCACTCTGGCCCATGCCTGCAGAGTTCTTTGGTAATGTGACTTCTGAGGGCCTTGATGCCTTTCCCAGAACAAAGCCCTGGTTTCCTGTCTGATCTCCTAAGAGAGCCCAGGAGCCAGCAGGGCTGCCTGCAGCATGTGCAATGTGTAGTTTGCACTGAGCTCACACACTCCACAGCCTGATTTCATGCAGCTTCTCGTGCTTTAATCCTGCTCCTGCTCTCTCTCTGGGACTGCCAAGTGTCCACACAAGCCACTGGGCTCATGGGGAATGTCCATTTGTGCAGAATCCTGGGAATAACTCTTGTAAAATACAGCTGCTAAGAAAAAAATGAAATTATCAGTCAAAAGTGTTTCCCAATTAGTTGGTTCAAAATGATTGGTTTTGGCGACCTTCTTCTGTCAGTCACTGGTCCTGTGTATTTACATAGGGCTTAGTGATGAAACTACTTGGAAACGTGTGAAATTATGTATTTTGCAAAGTAAATCACCCTTCACCAGCTAAAAAGGAAATCCAAGGAGAATACTGACACTGGGAAAAGCAGGGTTTGTAAGGGAACTTTTCCAGGGTGAAGCTGGAACTGTCAGGACCAGCTCCTGGTCTGGGGGAGCATGTGGGACAATGAGATTCAATCCAGTTTTGTGGCATTTGGCTGCAGCCTCCACCTCTGTGTGCTGCTACCCTGGAAAGAGAAAAGACATTTTCAGAGCAAAGGTTGTCTGTGTAAAGCAGCTTGGAAGAATGTATGAATGTGTCTTTTTCTGAAATGGCAGTTTGTTTCTATATTGCTTTTTTGTTGTTGTTGGTTTTATGTGGAATTAGAAATTATACAATTCATTTGACTCCTTAAGTCACTGTCTTATTAAATGTTTTAGAATTTGAGCCACTACTTTGCCTGTCACTAAAAACTGGCAGCTCCTTGTCCCCACTACAAAGATGCTGTGAGCCACGGCTTGTTTTGATTAGGGTTGATATCAAATTTTAGGGATTTTATTTTGTCAATGTTAGGGTCAGATTTGCATGCATGAAAACACAGTCCTGTTCTGCTTCTGTGCTATTAAAATGCTGCTTCCCTGTGCAGGAAACCCAGAAATTTTCTCCCCAAAGGTGATGCAGTGCCTGGCTGATGGCAGAAGTGAAGCAATATGAGCATCACTGCTTGATTTAATAGCGTGAGATCTTCACAATGTGTTTTAGTTTATAATATTCTGGAGATAAGAATCTTTAACTACTGAAGGAGCAGGCAGTGTACAAGCATTGTATTGACATTTTTCTATGCTATCATAACCACAGATTCATCTGCTTGTCCTTATGTTAGCAATTTAATTTTAATCCAGGGCAATAATGAAAAAGTGCATTACTGGAGAAAAACAAACTCTTCGTAGCCTGTGTTGCTGATATTTTTAGGGAATTGAATTGCATTTTCTGTTGACAATACTAGGCTATCTTTAGGTCTTCTGTGAACATCCATGAACAACAAAAATGTGTCTGCTAATGTATTGTCAGCCAGAGGAAAATAGAGCATTTGTATCTCTTGTATTGGGGGGCGGATCTGGAGCCCCGTCTGTGCCCTGTGGCACTTTGACTCTGCAATTTCCTGTGAGGAATTGGAGCAGCTTGGGGGTGTGGGGAGGCACCTGTGGATGTGCTGAGGCTGAGCTGGGAGCCTGCTCTGCTCTCAGGTGTCCCTGCCAGCCCTGGATGGGGATGGAGCTCCCCCAGCCCCGGGGGGAGATGAGGGTCAGGGCTGGAGAGCTCAGGCAGGGGGGGCTGATTCTGCTCAAATGGGTTAAAATTCCCCACATCCCTGGAGAGTGATTTTAACTGACCACAGTGAGACTCCATTCTGATGCTGAAAACCATATCCTTTTTATTTTTTTTCTGTTTTTAGAAGCAGTTTAGTGGTACAGGTCTGTGACAAACACTGACTGTTCAGGCACAGTTTTACCTTGCCACAACCCTAGCCACAGATTTGTTAAAAACTGGGAGCAATCAAGTGCTCATAAGTGCTGTAGAATAATTTGGATTCCATTTTTTAATAATTTAATGTATTTTTATATAGAGAGATAGAGGACTCAAAAATCCTACAAGAAGGAGCACAATATGAGATTTATTTCCCAAAGCTGTTTTTTTTTTTCCTAAACTCTTGCCAAGAATCTTCTACTACAATTTTGAGCTTTATTAAAAAAAATCCTAGGAGAAATGTGTACTATTCTTCATCAAACTACTTAGGACATATTCCTAAGAGTCACTCACACTCCCACACACACCTTTCCACCAAGTGAGATAAATTGAGAATGTCACTATCTTTAATGTTAGAAGTATTTCCATCTTCCACTGCAAATATGCAGTGATGCATCTAGAATAGCACTGTCAGGGGAAGAAATCTTCACACCAACAGAATTCAGCTATTTGTGTTCTCTTTCTAGATGCACTTAGTGGTTTTTTTTTTTTTTTTCTCTTCAGTGGGATCATGTTGGCTGCAGGGAAATGGGGAAAGAAAATTGTTTCTTTAGATGTGAGCCTGTTCTGAGTCCTGCCCCTTGGCCAGGCTCTGGCAGACTGCACCAGTCCTGATTCCTGCCAGGTTTGGGAGATGTTGAGTGCAGGGCACTGCTGAGTGCAGGGCATTGCTGACACCCAGCCCTGATTCCAGCCAGGCTGTGGGAGATGCTGAGTGCAGGCATTGCTGACAGCAAGGTGGATGCAGGGAAATTGCTTTGACACCTCCTGGTGGGGCTGAGCCTGGCCTTCACCTCCTGGGTCTGCACAAAACTGCTGGCTCCACTGGGGAAGCAGATGGGAATGAGGACTTGAGAACTAATCTCCTGTCTGTGCTCCTGCCTCTGTGACTAATTGCTCTGAAATTTGCACATGTAATAGCTTTCGCTTTTCCTAATACCTCTTACTAGGTTAGCATTTTAAAAAGATGTATTTTCTTGTCATTAGCAGCACTAGATGCAAATGGGGAAGCAGATAGATATACATTGCTTATTAATTAAAATAGGAGCACAGATTTTGGGCAGTGCAGTCAGGCTCCAAGGAGTACCTGATCCCCTGTCCAAGGCAGGGGATGCAGCAAGAAATGCACCCCCTGCACCACTCCTCTGTGGGGAATCACAAATTAGAAATTTCAAGGGCTGTTGAACACTGTGAATTTTCACTGGGGATCAGCACAAAGTTATTTGGCATGGGAGGTTCTGTAACTGTGATACATTGGGAAAGTTCATACTGTGCAATGGCCCTAAAACTCACCCATCCTCCTCTAGTATGCAGAGCCCCAGTGCTCAGATGTGTTTAATATAAAGCAGGTAGGAGATGAGCTGACTGGAGCAGTTTTTCTGTCTCTTGTTGCCTTTACATTATTCATCTTAGGATCATCTCCTGTGCTATTTATATTCAGCATAAATAATAATTTAACCAGGGGACAGAGGTGTGGTGTGAATGTGAAGAACAACTCCATGGCCCTGATGGTGCAAAGTTTGAAAGTTAGCCAGGGCTGGGGGAGGCCTTAGTCTGAGGAAAGGAGGTGTGTTGGAAATGCTGGCTTCCTACAGGAAAGCATTAACATGCAAGCACTACTCTTAAGTGGCCAGAATGTAGTGATTAAAGTGCTCTTGCTGTGTGATCTTGGGCCTCTTGCCCTTTCTGTTCCTTAATTAATTTCCTCTATCATTTATGTATTAATAAAAACAAATTACCTGCTTCACAGGAGGTGAGAGGGTTTATTCATTTATGTTTGCAAACAGTGTTGAGTTCCAAGGAAGGAAGGAAGGAAGAGGCTGCAGAAGTGAGAGTGCTGTATTTAGTGCATGAATGATATATGATAAGGTTTTATTCCTTGGCAGTCTGATAATTTGACATAGCAGTCAGTCTTTTTCCTTTCTACTGTTTAACTTTTTCTGACATTGTTCTATAAGGCGTTTCTGCCTCTAGTGTGATATATAAATAAATGTGGACAATTTGATTTTGGGTTGATCACTACTTTGTTTCAGCCTTTTTTCTTTGATGATCTTTTTTGGAGAAGGGCACTGCTCAGTGACTGTGGAGTCATCTGCCAGCAGGTAATGTATTTGCAAATAATGCTGGGATTAAAAATTGTTTCCGTGTCCCACTTTCATGGAATAAACACAGATTTCTCTCCTGGAACAATGCTCTGTTTTGTGCTGTTACTGACAGGGTAGCAGCTCTGGGGGTTCTCCTGCATGGGACCGAGGTGCACAGACAGGACAGCTCCAGCAAGACATGGAGAACTGGTTCTTATCTACTGACACAAATCTCTACAACTCAGATTTTTAATTTCTCCCTCAGAAAATGAACTGGATCAAGCTCTACAGTCTACATGTAACATAGCTCTGGCCAGATGCTGCCTGTGACAGTTTTGCTGCTGGAATTCAGCAGAGGCTGATGCCTGTCCCTGACAGAGAGAGCTGTGCTATCAATGGGTGCTCCTGATACCTGCACTCCTGGTGAGTAATGCAAACACACACAATGCTTCTTCCTATCTGTGCAAACCAGTCTCAGGATGGAAGCAACATGAAAAGCCAGCATCTCATCTCTTGTAATGTCTAATAGCAACATCTAATTCTGGATTTTCAAAGCTCTTGCCTTAAGGTGCTGCTGTGATATGGAGTGTGTTTGTGCCCAGGCAGTGCCGGGAGAGCAGCTCAGTGCAATTCTGTATGCAGAGAGCTCTGGGCTGGGCTCCCCTTGGAGCTCCTCAGCAGGCACTAAGGATGTGTCATCCTTTGAGTTATCTCTTACTTTTAACTCAGATTTCCTCCATGAAAGCTGTTTTGGTCTTGATTCCAAAACACTACACAGAATACTGCATTTCACAGCGTGCTTTGCCAGGAGAGCAGTGGGGAGATGAGAGCTGCCTTTGGGGCTGTGCCTGCCTTCACGCCTCACTGTGTTGTGCCTTTTTCATCTGCAGTTTTCTTTGTGCCTCTCCCAAGTCTGCTCCTCCTAGGGATTTTAAGGAATGGCCATTGCCCTCTTGGACTGAGCTGTGTGGGGGAGAAAGCTCACATTGCTCTTGGGTGTTTGCAGTTTGCACCTTAAATCTCTCCTTGCTGCTCACACCATTGCCAATCTTGCACGGACCTGAAGTGTCCTGTTACCTTTCCCTCCTGAATGTGCAGGCTTTATGTTTCTTTTGTGCTTGTGACTGAGGTTCACCCAGGGGCAGAAATCTTTGTGGGACAGGGAGAAATGGAGCTCTCTGTTTTGCAGTGTGAGAGTGCCCCCAGCCCTCCCACAGCAGCCTACCCTCGTTTTTTGGGGAAGATTTCCCAAAAATCAGGGTGGTTTCTCAGCCTGTGGCACTGAAACCCCCCTGGACAGTCTGGCTGAGGTGCAGCCCAGCTCCCCAAAGGCAGCAGGAGGCACTCCTCTTCACCCAGCCCTGCAGAGCTGAGTCCTGCTGGTGATGGGTGCAAGGACCTCAGGCTGCTGAGGCCACGGTGCTGCTCCAGAAATGCTGAGCTAATTGCAGGAAAGGTGAAGCTCCAGCGCAGCAGTGACTGATCCAGCCTCAGGCCCTACAGCAGAGAGCAGCCCATGGAAACCAAAGACCAGGCTGGTGATTGCAGACCTTAATCCAGCTGAAATACCATGATGCCTGACCTCATTAGAAAGAAGTCACAAAACACAAAACTCACTGGATTGCTCCTTGCTGTGTCCAGTGAAACAGTGGGAGCTCAGCCAAGCTGCCAGGTATTCCTTCCTCTCTGCCTGGGAAACACTGGGAGATCCAGACTGAGCTCCTATAAGCTCATGGGGAGGAGAATTTATAACTTACTAATTAATAGAAAGAAATAAAGTGATTGCAGCCACAATGCTAAAGCTGATGCTGAGTGTGTAGGGTGAGGGAGAGTAAGGCAAACAAGAAAGTAATATACAGTGTCTTATCAGGGGCCAGGAGATTTTTTTAAAGGGTTGGGGTTAGATTCTAATATAATAGGGAAGTTAATGCACTGCCAGTGCACAACTGCAGGCTTCCAGCTCATAGTCTGGGATAGCCCCGGGCACAATTCTCCCTCCCCAGCACATCTGGTGCACTTCAGAGCATGAGTTTGTGTTGCACATAGATGGGATAGACTTTGCAGGTGGCAGTGCTGTGCCTGTGCTTTTACTGCCTCTCAGCTTCCCCAGCACAGACAAGTCCCTGCTGCTAACAGCAGACAGCTCTTACTCCAGTGTGTTTGGATGCTGAGGTCTCTGGATGCTGAGGTATTTGAAATTCATATATGGGAAGGGGAGAGGAATACTGGCATTTCCATGCATGTAGCTTTGTTCTGTACAGTGGTTTTCTGCAAGCCCTGAATCATGGATGAACATTCCTACAAGGCAGCTTGGTCTCTACAGAGGTTCCTCTGCAGGGAGCAGGGTGCTGAGCACCAGCACTGAGGCTTTTCTCTCTCAGCTCAGCACAGGGAGGAGCTCCTGGCAGTGCAGGCTAATCCTCCCTCTCCCAGCTGGGCTGCAGGGGATGGAGGGCTGAGGGGTTTGGCTGGCATTTGAGGGTGACTGATGCTGCCCTGTCACTGACACTGACACAGCACTGCTGGCACCAAGCAGGGCCCTGGGGCAGCTCAGCGATCTGTCCTGGCCATTAGCACGGCATGATGCCACGGGCTCCTGCTGGGTGTGGCACTGTGGGGTGCTGCCTGCAGGGCTGCTGAGCCCTCTGGGGCACCCCAGGCAGCAGCAGCAGCAGCAGGAGCAGCAGCAGCAGCTCCCCTCTGCAGGGCCTGAATGACGCTGGGCAGCGTGGATGGCAGCGCAGCACGCGGGGACGGAGCGCCCGCTGCAGAATGATTGATTTCCTATTGATTTCCTTACTTGGGGCTCTGCTCAGCGAAGATTTGGATCCATGGGGCTTGGGCTTAATAAGAATTGGGGAGATGAGGCTATTACAGCAGCAGAGGAAGCCATTAGTGCTTCAGGCTTTGCACAGCATGGCACTGAGGCATTTATTTAACCTGCTGCATGGCAGGAGCCCTTTGTCCTGCCACAGCCAGAGTTTCAGGTGTTGCATGGAAAGAGCTCTGGCAAGTTCAGCTTTGGAGGCTCTGGTCTCAACCCAAGCCTTACAGCAGCACTGCTGGGCAGATACAGACCCTCCTTGCAGCAGTTTCTCAGTTGTGCTTCAGCCTTTGCTTTACTGCAGTGCACTGAAGGAGGAGAGCTGTGTCATGGGCTTGGTGGAGGAGGACAATCCTGGGAGGAGGGTGGCCCTGTATCACCAAAAGGGATATTGGGGACAGGCAAAGGCAATACAGAGACTCCATCCTCAGAAGGCACTGAGGATGGCCTCAGAAGGCACCTCAAAAGACACTTTATTATTAGAAATCTACAGTTCTGATAGAAGCCATGGTGGACCTAAGACCTGATTGGCCTTTAGGAATCTTCTCTCGCACTGTTGGTGGACTATGAATAGCACACTCTGGAGAACCATATCTATAAACAATGGTTACAGAAAGAGAGATAATAATTGTTTCAATTCTTCTCTCTAAGGTTCCCACTGCTTCTAAAATCCTGGGAGGACTATGTTTCTTTCTGTTCAGGGGATCTGTAATTACTACAGCCCTGGGGCCACCTTGCCAGTCATCCTAACCAATTTAGTAATTTGGGAGACCTGGTGAAAAGGCTGTTAGCATGCCCCAACACTAGTTTGGACAGAGAGACCCAAGCTGAGTCACCCTGCAAACCTCTGGTGGGATTTGGCCCAAACTCCGTGTCTGGGCTTTGCTATGGACCCTCTGGATCCAGGGTTCTTGTCTGTCCTGTCCAGTTTGGTATGAATTGCCAGGCCTAATCAAGCCTGTGCCTCTTGGGCTCTGAGAGAGGGAGATGCCCTGCTGGGAGTTGTGGAAGGGCCTGGGCAAGCAGCCAGATGAAATCCCTGGGGAGCTGTCACTTCCTGGCAGCCCTCTTTGGCTTGGAGCATCAGCTTTGTCTCAAGCAAAAATCCTGTAAAGCACAGTCATAAAGCACAGAAATTGTTAGAAAATCTCCCTATTTAAAGCACTACCTAAGGAGAGCAGCTGCTTTTCCTTTCAGCTGACTTTCCTGCGTGAAAGTTGGAGCCATGTCCCTCCTCCTCCAGACAGCCTTTGCCGGGCAGCAGTGGCTGTGATGGGACTGCCTGGCTCTCCTGCATGTCTCTGGTCTGCTAGGACATCCTTTAGTTTAATTTCCTCCTTTGTGCCCATTTACCACCAAATTTTCTGAGACTGTTTCTTGGCTGCAGCTGCCAATCTGAATATTTACCTGGAAAACCAAACCAAACCAAACGAGACCAAAGAAATGAAATGAAACCAAACCCGACCAAACCAAACCAAACCAAACCAAACCTCCCCTCTATTAGGAGTAGCCAAGTTGTTAATACAGACAGATCAGATGGGGAGTGCATCACCTGAGGGCTCAGTAGGAGGAAGAAATTTACTACTTAAGAGAGGGATGTAGAATTGTGAGGATGAGCTGGAAGGCAGCTGGAAAAGAGACCTTCATCTGTAGGATGAACTACCTACCTGTGAGAGGTGTCTGCAGTCTGCCTAGTCTGCTAATATCCCACTCATTGGGTGGGTAGGAGAAGAGAAAAATGAGTGGGAATAAATCAGAAAAGCTGGAAATGTAGGGTGTTATCTGCAAAGTGCAGGTGGAAGAAATGTGTTCTCTCTTAAAGACTTCCCACAGATTTAATTCCCCTGTGTCTTTTCTTTTAATGTCAGTGCTTAAAAATAGGACTGAAGAAGGAATATAACATTTTTGCTAGTGTTCAGCTGGCAGCTAGTTAGTGCTGGCTACTTATTGTATAGGCCAAATTGCTCAGATGAGACCTGCTTTATGGAGGTGCAAAATGGCTGCTGCTCCCAGGAAGCAGGAAAATTGGGAATCTTTTATCTTTTTTACTTCTTAGGTGGCACAGTGACCTGCAATGCCTTAGCTTAGAGTAATGAGTCTCTTGTATCTGTGCTTACCCACCAGATAACAGCAGGTCAGCTGGGCTCCTGGTAGAGCTGGGGAGGCTTAAATAAGGACAAGCAATTCCTCTAATGATCTCTGCTGCCCTCCTGGGGGCGGCTCACCTAGGATAATGCCATCCCCTGCTGAGTGACCACTATCATCCTTTATTTCCAAATCTGCTTCTTGCACTTCTGTGGTTAAGAAGGATTTAAGACCATTAGCAGAAGGCAGCGTGCTGTCTGGGAGAGGTTTGGCCCTGTGATGTACTTCCTTCTCAGTGCTGGTTGGAGCTCTGTGCTCCTGAAATACCCAAACACAGGTTTAGAACCTCTGTGGGGAAGGTCTCTGCATTTGGCAGCTGTTGGGTTTAGCTGCCTGCTGGAACAGAGTCTGCCCATCACTTCTGGGGTACTGGGCTGTGCTGGCTGGAGCTGAACCTGCTGCTGCTCTTGCTGTGCATCTGATTCTAAGTTCAAAAGTCACTGATTTGAGGGAGTGGTGTGACTGACTGGGTGGATGGGATGGACAAAGGGAGCAGGAGGGCAGCTGGGGTCCAGCAGTGGATGTGCAGCAAGGTGAGCCTGGTCTCAGACTCACTGGCTGAGCTGAGTTAAAGGCAGGGAAAATGGGGACACTGTGTCTCTCAGGGGCTCCCACCCCTCCCTCCACCAGTGGGTGTGTTGGGTAAAGAAAAAACCCAATAAACTAAACTGAATGAAACTAATGTAACTAAACTGATTCTTCCAGGCTGAAACCTTCCTTGGTGTGATGAGGAGCCCTGGCCTGAGCTGCTCCCCTGTGCAGGTGTGTTCTCTGCAGTGACTGGAGCTTGGTGACCCAAGGAGAGAGGTAACAGAGGAATAAATCCTCCATGCGTGGGCAGGGCTTCCCTGCAAGGACAGACCTCTCCTATCAAAACCTGTGGAGAAATAATTTGATTTTAATTAAAAATGCACTTAAAACTCTCAGTGAGGCAGGATGGAATTCCTTTTTTCAGCTCCCTGCAAACCAGCTCTTCCTATCACATCCTGCTCCTTTCCCATAGCCAGCATGCCAGCGCAGATATGCTGCAGAGCACTGATCCCAGTGGCTGTGGGAGAGGCAGATAGAGCTTGTCTACACAGCCCCTGCTGTCTGCAGTCTCTCAGGCCAGTTCTGGGCCAGCCAGGCAGCTTTTTTAACTGGTAGCATCAGGGCATGCACTGGCACACCCCATTGGCACCAGCAGCTGCTGGCACTGCCAGTGCGGGGGTGCATAAAAAACATTGGTGGTGCCTCAAGAAAATATATCCCTCTTTCTGAAAGCTATATGAGATGGAGCAGCACCTTCTGTTTATGCTGCCTCCTGCCAGGCTTTTCAGCATTATTTATAGCTGGAGAAGAGCTCAGGAGCCAGCAGCACCTTCCCTTGGAGCCCTGTCCATGCTGTCCCTCACCGTGGCACGCTGCCCACCTGCCGAGTGTGTTTGCTTTGCTGTTCAGCTGTTTTAAGGCCCTGCTCACCAGCTAGGATTTGGAGAGATTAATAATGTCTCTTTTCTGTACAATGTCCTTGACAAGCCAGAAATTCACCCATTTGCTGTTCTGAGCAATTAAATGGTGCCACGGACATCCACCCCCATGCAGGCGGTTGGCAAAAGCGTCGTGTGCTGGAGCTGCAGAGCTCGGGGGGTGAATCTGTGCAGCCTGGCACTGAACAGCCCTGCTGGCTCCCCCAGCCCTCACTGCTGTGCCACTCAAACACAAACATCCAAACCAGCACTGGCACTGCCCAGGCCAGCTGCTGCTGGTGGGTAACAAACCAGCACGGTGGGTTTGCTGCTGTCACTGGGAGCCTCGATGGATGGCAGGGCTTCTTCATTGACTGCCCTTCAGATCAGAAACTGGATGGGACCACAGGGAGCTGGTAAGGGAGGAAAACTATTCTGAATGCACTGTAAGTGCCCCTTTGCAGGGTTGGTGGGCAGGAAATGGTAATGTGTGTTTACAGGATGCATAGAAAAGCAAAAGGGGTAAACTTGCTTGGGTTCCCCTTCCAAAGAAGAAATTCTGCTTCATCAGAGATGGGGAAATACTTGCTCTAATAAATGTTCCTTTATTGCTGGGGTCTCATAGCAGAAAAGAATCTATATTCTTACACAGGAGTTTTGGGGAAAATGGCAAGTGTTTGAAAATATGAGAGCAAACAATAAACAAAAAAGGAAGAGGGGAGTTGGCAGAAGTGGAAACTTTTTGTGTCGGCTACTTCTTCCCTCAGGGCTAGTTTGCAAAAGGCATCAAATGAATGCTCTGCTCTTATTTCTGCATAGCTGGTAAGGATTCAGCAAGCCCAATGGCTGAAAGTGTCCAGCAGGGACAGATTCCCCTCTCTGTAGCAGCCACAGCACCATGAAACATCCCCTTGAGTCACCTCTCACTGTGCCACACATTCCCATCCTCAGCAGCTGGTCTGAGTGGTGTGAGGGAGCAGAGCAGGTTCTGATCCCGTTTATCACTTTGTTGAGAGTTTGGAACTTCACTCCAAGGTTTTGTGTGGCTCTGGTGTACGTTTGAAATGCCTGGGAGAGTGGCTGAGACACTGATGCACAGATGTGCAATGAAAGTATAAAAGCTGTGCTGTCATTTTAGGAACATGTGCTGTTCCCCTGGTTTGCCAGACTCCTACAACAATTGTAACACCTGCAGCCTTCCTGCAAAACAGCCCTGGATGCTTTTTTTCCTGCTTGCTCAGCTCATTTCTGGCTGCCTGTCACCTGGGAGATGCCCTCTCCAGCACTGTGGTTATCGTTCCTGGAGCAGCTCCTGGGAGCAGGGTTGGAGCTGGGATTATTCCCTGCTTCCCTGGGGCATTCCATGGTCCTGGATGAAGGACATAAGTGGCAGGCACAGCCAGGGATTAGCATGTAGAGATGTTGAATTTTAGGAAAGCCTAATATGTTTGAGACCCAACTCCCCATAGAATTGTGAGTGAAATATTTGGAATGTCAAGGAAACAAGAAAGATGCTGGAATTTTGCAGTGTGAGGGGCTCATGTTGGAAGGGCAATGAACTCATCTGCAAAGCCTGGTCTGTTTTATGTGATATCACCACCTGCTTGCTTCCCCTTGGTGTTTGTCCACCCATTCAGTCAGAAATACAAGCAGCTCGGACAGGGGACGTTTTCCTTTGTGTTTGCAAAGCCTGGAGATCTTGGGCTTTGACCCTAAAAGAGCCTGGGTGATCTGGTGGAGATAGAGCTGACCCTGAACTGAAAGATTCTCCCTGAGCTCCCTGAGCCAGACTCAGAGCTCAGCAGCCTCAGCAGCCTCAGCCCTTTGCCTGCTAGCACTTTTGAGACAGGGTTGAAATGTCCCAGCATTTTCTGGGAGATCTCTTGGCCCCCCCACACATGGGTGTCTCCTGGGCCATCCACCTGGAGGCAGCTGCCCCAAAGCCACCCTGTGCTCTGAGATGTGCTTTCAGGATGTCTTGGCAGGCCTGAATACACGGGGCTGGGCTGTCTCCACAGGGCTGGAGTGCTCTGGTGAACACTTGACCACTTCCATGTGAGAGCCACCAGTTCAGCACTATCTGAGGAACTGGCTCTGAGAGATCTGCACTCAGGCTTGGATCACCAACCACTTCTGCAAATGAGAGGGCTCTATTTTTGTTATCCAACCCTGCTTTGTGGAGCATGAGTGATTTCTTATGCATGCAGAGGTTTGTGATGCAAGTCTGCATTATCCACCCTACTTTGTTACAAATGAATCATTAAATAAACTTACTGTAACAAAGTACACAAAAGTAGAGGGATATTTGGACTGGCTTGGTTTGACTTGATGTTTTCTTTCCTTTTTTCTTTCTTTCTTTTATTTTCTCAGTTTGGCAAGTACTCTAAGGTTTTTATCCAGCTTTGTTCCCTTCATGTTATCCCTTTAGTTTTACATGGACCATTCCAAAGTACAGAAGACTCATGTAAAACAAAGAGAAACAGACAACACTGAGGTGAAAACAGACCAGGTATATCAGGGTGTATTCTTCTAACCAATGTCTTTTGAACCCATGTGGGGGTGTTCTTGACAAAGAAATTTTATTTCTATAGTTGTGGGTGTTATTTTCAGGGGTTTTCCCTGAGCAGAATGCTTTGTTTTGATTGAAGATCATTGCCATGCAACATTTGGGCCACCAGCCATGGAAGGCCCTGGCATGGGGGGCTCTCCTAGGGCAGATCCAGAGCCTCTGATGCTTCTGGTGGGCCTAAACTTTTATTTTTCTTGTTGAGAAGCCTCTCAAGGCGCAGCAGGAGGGGACTGTCTCACTGGGTGAAGAGAAGCACAAATTAAAGAAAAAGGAATGGAGAATTGTTTTCAGGTCAAGTCTGTGCTCGAAAAAATATTTGTGTTCCCTTGAAAATCAAAACCGCGCTCTGGCAGTAGACAGCCTGCTTTGGTGAGGCTTTCTTTCTGGTTACCTCAGCTGAACAAATATACTCAGGGCATCTCTCACTCCATGCACCAGGTAACAAGGCAATGAAACCATTTCCAGGTGACTTTGGATGCCTTTTAGCAGCAGCCTGGCTGCCAGGAGCATGGCTGTGCCCTGCTGGAGCTGAAGTGCTGAGTGCCTGGGGCAGGCACAGCTCTGCAGTGCTGGGCTGTGTCTGGGCTGTGTCTGTCTCTGGGCAGTGCAAGGGCTGCAAACACGTAGAAATTCAGTTTGCCAGGGGTGCTGAGGGCTCTCAGCTTGCTTGAGGGTTCAGCAGGCCTTAGTCCCAATCCTAAGCACTTGGACAGCTGTGTGCTGGGGGCCAAGCTCACTGCCCTCAAAATGGGTGCCAAAGGCAGCATTGATTTCAGAGGATGAGTGTAGTGTGGTTATGTTTGCTGCTGCCTTGGATGCACCTGGGATCAAGCCTGGATAGGTTGGATCCAAGCCAGCCTTGGATCACCTGGAGATGAAGCCTGGCTTCAGCGTGTCCTGGGTGGCTGCTTTGCAGGCAGAGCTTTAGTCTGGAGAAGCTGAACCCTGAGGATCCAAGCCTCAGCAGACAGGAACAGATGCAGTTGTTGGTGCTTGTGGAAGAGCTGGGCTATCAATTATGGATGGAGCATGTGTACTTCCTGTTCCAGGGGACACGGAGCAGAAGGGCCTCTGCCTCTGTACAAGATGTGTGCAGGCCCACAGTGAAATACAGCCACAGCTAAATGCTAATGCTCAGCGTCTGACTTTTGGCTGTCTTCCTGCATTTCTGTTTGCAGATGTGAGGGGGTTTATTTGGTGTGTTTTTATTTATTTTTTAATTAGAAAAGAATTCCCAAGCAACAAAGAGCCTGAGAGTTCTGAGTGTAAGATCTGAAAGCTGTCCTAATCAGAAAGGAGGGGGGAATCATTTAGAAGCCAGCCAAATAAAACTCAGGTGCCTGTTACAGAGCAAACAACCTTCCAGTCACATTTGGAGTGGTCTCTTGCTTGCTGCAGAGAGAGCAGCATCTGTGTGAACCTTCCAGCACAGACATTGGAGAGTCACTTTTGTCCACGCTGACCTAATGAGCAGGCCATTGGATTTGTTTTAATTATAATGGGACTTTGATTAGTCCTTCTCCGTGCATCATAGTGAAGTCATGAGACTTCTGGACGGCCTGCAATGGTTCTTGGCTGCAACACTGTGATTATTGGATGGCTAATTGCACCCAAATACCACCCACTTAGAGTTGCTTAAAGAAAATTAAAGCCTGGGTAATCAGTGAAATAAGCCTTTTATGTACTCAGAGCAATGTAATGTTTGTTTTTTGTTATTACCTAACAAGAAATACACCAAAACACATGGAAAATATAAATTGTTTTATTGCCTAGGCAGTTGTCTGACAACTTAGGAAGCAGCCCTGAGGTCACACAGTCCTGCTGTCTGCAGATGAGCAGTGGCAGAGATCAAGAGCACATTCACCAGGTGCCTGTGGCCACAGGAGAGGGAGGTAGGGACAAGCCCAGCTGGTGGAGAGGCTGCTGGAGCCCAGGCAGGCTGGGGGTGCCTGTGCTGCCCTGCAGAGTCCCAGCTCAGAGTGGGGCTCATCAGGGGCATCTGGAGCTCAGCTGGGGCTCATGTGTTATGGTGTGATATTGTGGTTTGCCTCAGGTACCCCGGGTTTCTCCCTGAAGATTCCTTCCCCAGGTGTGTCAGCCTCCTCTCCTTTCCCCTCCCAGCACTGTCTGTCAGTCCTGGCATTCCAGAAGGGCATCGAGTGATTGGCAGATTGATGTCCTCTATCCTCAGGTGTTCTTTGTCCCTTAAGACCTCCTTCTGTGTACCTGGTTGGTGGCTCCTTACCCCTTCCCTCTCCCCAGGGTTAAAAGGAACAGCAACAACACTAACCGGTTAAAGAGTTCTGTTGGAGCTGTTGCTGGATTCAGAGCCCTGTGGCCCAAAATAAAGCTCTGGATCCAAACCCTCCATCAGAACCGACTCCTTTCCTTCACCATCGCCTTAAAGCTTTTCCACCAAGGCAAACCTGAGCTCCTGCAAGCCTGGCCTTGTTCCCAAGTGCCCAGCTGCAGCATCCAGCCAGCCAAAGGTGTCTCTGGGGTGAAAACACCACAGTGCCGCTATTTGGTTCAGCAGCAAGGGCCAGACAAGTTCAGGCGCGTCCCATCCGGCAATATTGGTAAATATTCCAATACTCCTGACCCTGGTGCATGCTGTGAGTGGACAGTCAGGGGGCCCTGGGATTTTCCAGCTGCTTTTGTGTGGATGGGAATCTGCCAGGCAGCCTCATTAATTGAGGAATTAGCAGGAAGTTACTTTTCCAGAGCTTGGTGTTGAAGGTTCTTTTGCCCCTGGTTTGGATGAATCTGTGTGTGATGGAGCTCTGAGGCAAAGGGGGATGTTGTGCCTGTCCAGGCAGGTTTTAACCCCTCTGCCTGTGTGTGTGTATGTGATTCTGTTTGTGTGTATGTGATTCTGTTTGTGTCTGTATGTGATTTGTGTTTGTGTCTGTATGTGATTTGCTCCTTTCTCTTTTGTTTGTTTGGGTTTTTAAATTACTTCACTCAGTATTACTGAATTGATGCATTTGTATAATTTTATAATCAGAAGTGTCTAATTACTAGAAAACCACATGAGAAAATTGGGCTTTTGTCCCAACATTCTTATGCTAATGTAGCAAAAATAACCATATTTAAACATCACTAACTCTAAAACACATTTAAATTGGGACCATTGAACTTCACCTCCTATTTATGTCAAGGGCTCCAAAACATGTCTTTTCTGAAATACAAGAAGTAACATAAAAGCCTCAGGCTTCTAAAAAGTCATCTCTTGAAAAATAACTTGGATTTCAGCTGGAGGTTGCTAGAGATGCAGTGAACCTTTTAGCAATGAGCTAAGCAACCCTGAAAATTAGGTTTATAGTACTTGTATCAACAGATTTGCTATAGAAGTTCAACTTCATTATTATGGAAACATTTTACAAGTAACTGGTGGAGCTGTTCAGAGAAGCTGAGGTTGTGCAGTCCCACAGATGAGCTGAAGTGGCTGATGAGCTGTCATTGTACCCATTTCTGGATTAACCAAATCACTGTCACATCCACGGGGCAGAGGAAGGGTCTCTGGGAAGCAGTGAAAAGCAGGGAGCCCAATCTGTGGACCTACAAGGCAGGCAAAACCTCTTTCCTTGTTGGCCCAAATTCATCCCAGGCTTGCATAGGCAATGTTTGATCAGCCTAATGAGCTGGGGAGAGACAGAGCAAACCTGTTCCTCTTTCTGATTGCATTTTGGCTAGGAAGAAGTGTGTGAAAAGGTAGCATTGAGGCCCAGGTTTCCAAGGGGCTGCTTGGGTGACTCTTGCTCAGGGGTGGAAACCAAGAGCTGTTATTGATGTGAAATGAGCCATGCACCTGTCCAGGGGAGCTGCTGCCTGTGCCCACAATGGAAAGCAATACAAGCTGGGGAGCAGGGAGGATGTGGAACCCCGCCCAGCCTGGCAGCTGTGATTTGGGCAGCTCCTGTCCCGCAGTGGGGATGGCAGGGGGGACACAGAATGGCCACGCTCACCCCACCCGTAAGCAGATGTTCTGCTGCTGCCCTGCTCCTTTAGAGCAGCAAAGGGCACAGAGCAGGACACAGCTGTGCACTGCAGGGCTCTAGGGACACATGGTGACATGCAGGAGCCCCAAGAGCCTGCACTAACAATTTCTCCTGCAACACTTCCCCTTGCCTTTCCAACCTTCAAAACGAAGGTGCTCGGGTGGAGTTCAGATGTCCCACAGAGGTCCAACCTAAGGAGCTGAAGTGACAGAGAATGTGTCATCCTCAGGTAAATTATTCCACTGAGTAATGAATGACCTCAGTTCTGCACCAAGAGCAATTTGATTTCCCTGCAGAAATGCCTTTGGTGTGCAGCCACTGCAGCTGGAGATGCCTTGGACTGGCAGAGTGCAGAGCCTGTGTGACTGCTCTCTGTGTGAGGACCCTGCTGCTCCCTGCCGAGACATCTCTGACCAGGGACGGGGACAGATGGAATGCATTGAGCACCCGGAGATCCCCACCAGAGCTTCCGACCGGTTCTGACCAGTTCAAACCAGTTCTGACCTGTCCCAACCGGTTTAAACCAGTTCCGACCAGTTCTGACTGGTTCAAACCAGTTCATCCTGGTTCCGACCGGTTCAAACCAGTTCGGACCGGCTGAGGCAGGCCCTGGCCTGTCCCGAGCTGCCGCTGAGCCCCGAGGGAAGCCGAGCTCTGGGTCCCTCTCTGGGTGTGCAGGAGCCGGGCAGGGGCCACCCTGAGCTGGGGTTCAGTCTGTCACAGCCGCTGCATTCTCCTGCCTCTGCCCTGGCTCTGCCACAGGAGAAGGGCGGACCTGGGACAGGCAGCAGTGCTGGTCTGGGCTGGGGAGCAGGGACAGGGGAGCCTGGCTGTGCTCAGCCTGCTCACACAGACTTCACCAGCTCACAGTGAGTGTAATTGCAGAGACAAAGTAGGAGCCCCCTGAAAATCCCAGGGATGGCAGAACATCCTGCTGAGGAGAAAAGGCCTTTCCGAGGTCCTGCTCCGGTGTCTGTGTGTGCTGGGTGATGTGTGAGCGCTCAGCCACTCTGCTGCCAGGTAGAAATGAGAAATTTCAAGGGCTATTGAGCACTCTGTGAATTTTCACAGTGGCTCAGCGCAAAGTTATTTAGCACAGGTGTTTTGGTAATTGTGATGCATTGGGAAAATTCACGGTGCTCAATGGCCCTCAAACTTCCACCTGCTTGGTGTGGTGGTTAAGTATTAGTGTAGTGGATTACAGGATAAAATATGCAGGAGATAGTTGCTGGCTGCAGGAGTTTTTTTAGTACAGGTTTGATTTGTTCTACGCTGGGTTTGTTTATCTGATGTGTACTAGAGGACAGAAAGTTGGCTTTAAAAGTTTGATGTTTTAAACCTGATGGATCTGCATCTCCTCATAGCCCAGGTGAGAGCTCTGGGGAAATTTTTGTCATCTTATTGCAGGGGATCCATGCTGTTGTCTCCTTATTACAAAGGTTTCATATTTTTGTGTTTTCTTGTGGTCATCTCCTCAGAGCTCTGACTCTTTCTTATTCACAAAGCAGCCAACTGACTCCAATTCCCTTCTCACCCAGCTACCCCACTCTTTTATAGCATCTTCGTCTCATTGCTTACAGCTGTGGCCTGTTAAAGTCAGGCCTGTTCCTAATCTTTGATAATTGGCAGCAACTCCTTAGGGGTAAGATTACTTTCTACACTATCTTTATTTCCTTATATTCTATCCCCCTACAATTCCCCTTTTTCTTTTAATTATGGAGTTGCAGCATTTCTAGAAGGCCATGTTCAACTAAATTAATATTATGACACATTCATATATTTCATTTAGAACTAATAGTTATACAAATGTTCAGACAACAAATTACAGTACAAATATATATTTCTAAGTGTTGGTTCAGTTTTGCAGCGTTTCTCAGTTTACAAAGTACTTATCTTCAAAATCTTTTATACCATGCTTAACAAACATTAATAGCTGCAATTAATATATTTCACTAGTCAATAAACACTTAGGACTGAATAATAGAACTATTCTTTTCCCAGTTCATACAGTTGCTTTAGTAAATTCTCCCCTTCTTACTTTTCCCCATGCAGTTCTCTACCCAGATCATCATGGGATCACGTTGCTTAATGTTTGAGTCTTCTTTCCTGAATCACCATGGGATCACATTGGTTGACACCTAAGTCCTTTTTCCCAAATCCACGGGGTCATATAGTTCAGTATTTAAGTCCTTTTTGCCGAATCACGTCGGGGTCTCCAATTGTTATAATCTTATTGCAGGGGTTCCACGCTGTTATCTCCTTATCACAAAAGTTTCATACCTTCCTGGTGTTTCTCGTGGTCAGCTCCTCAGAGCACTGACTCTACAGGGACTGCCTTTTATCCTTTTCCCTTGGCCCTGGGCAGCTGGGACCCTGCTGGGTGCAGCCCAGTGGCTGTGCAGGCTCCCTCCATGTGCTGTAAAGGCCACCAGAGGAGCTGCTCAGTTCTGCTGCTGCTGGAATCATGTTTTGACCTATGTGTTGCACATCAACCCTAAATTATTAGAAGAGCCCTCAAAAGGCTATTAATGCTACTTATGCATAAATAAACTCTGTCTTGCTCGTTTGTGAATTGTTTTTATGCTGTTTCTCAGCCAAGTGAAGGCTTTCATCTTCCTGAGCAGTGAAACTCAATCTGTTTCCAGAAGGCTGCTGGTCCTGCTCAGTGCCACAGCAGCTGTACCTGGTCTTTTCTAGGGCAAATTCCCTGGGTTTCATTATAAGCAGGACTTTCACTTGTTGCTTATTCCTCACTGCTGACCAGCCTTAGCTCCCACTTGTGAAATGGATTTCCTGGCAAGCATCAGCAGAGGTTGTGTTTCAGGTGTGGGAGTTTCCTGTGTGAATCCTCATTCCCAGATAGAAAGCACTCGCAGCTCGTCTGTCTTCACTTCTTCCAGGAAAAATCATCCCTGAAAGCAAGAGATGTATTTTGCCTTTTTCTCCTACACTTTGAAAACTGTCAGTACTAATTTAATTAGTTGATGCATAATCACAGGTTGTAATTTCCAAGTCTAATGTATTATAATATTGTTTGTACTGATTTTATGATGAAAGGCCTTGTCAGAGACTTTGTTTCTTTTCAAAAAAAGAAAAGGTATTTATAAACCTTAAAAAAAACCAAAACAAAGACTTTGTTGTTATGCAAATGAGATATACCAGATTAGGGAGGTTTATTTTACCTGAACAGGTATTTGGTCTGCAGCATGACCCTGCTTTGCACAGGGCGTTTCCCAGGGCTCCTCCCCTTGCACTGCTCCAGCTGAGGGTCCCCAGGATGCTCAGTGCAGGCACAGGGGGACTGTGGGACACAGCACCAGTGGGTCAGGGTGTAAATCAGCGTGTCCAGGGGCAAAAGGCCCAGTTTGGAGGCTGAGGGAGCCCAGTGATGATGCAGGAATTGTTGGTGGCTGTGACCCTGCCTGGCAGAGAGGGGCTGTCCTGCCTGAGCTGATGGATCCTCCCCAGCTGCCCCTCTCAGGGACCACGCAGCCACCAGCAGCATTTTACCAAAGCCCACCTTCTTCCTCCAATCCCTTAGCAAGGAACATCTTCACTTTGCATGCAGACTGAAGATCCAGCCAGGTGGAATGGGAGTAAGCAGCACAGAACAGGAGGCCCCTCTGCTCTGAGCAGGATATGTGTAAACCCTTCTGTTTTGGAGGGATCTGCTTAATTTTGCATATGGTGTCCTCCAAGAGGTGTCCATGGCTGCAGGCTGTGTGTCTGTTCCCTGAGAAAAGCAATATATTTCTCCACCTTCCTGCTGAAGCCTTCACTGTCAGATTTCTGCCACTGGGTGAATGACCATGTGTGTCTGTCACCAATTGCACAGTCTGTTATTTAAATTACAAAGCTCATTCTTTGCATCAGCTTATGCACAGCAAGTTAGCAATCTATGCATAAAGTCCCAGCAGGCAATGATTGTCTCCTAAGGAAGGCAGAAGGAAAGGCAGCCCACTGGATTGACAGAAATATCACTGAATTCAGATTTGCTCCTGGAACAATTTGGTTTTCTTTCAAAGAAAGTTGGCATTAACACGGTTGTGACTGAGCATAGGTGAGCACAGTGTTGAAAATTAGGCTGCCAACACAATTACAATGTGGTGTAAAAAACCCCCGGTGTTATCAGCTTGTTTATGACCTCAGTAAAAAACAAACCCCAGACCTGAAAAATTATGCTCATTCTTCTTTGATTTACAGCACTGATAACCAGCAGTGTGCTGCCTGATGTGTGTGCCCAAGGAACCTGCATGGATCTCAGGGGCTTTCTGCTATGTTTTTTCCTTAATGGTTCATTGAGATTTGGGTTCTGGTTATCATCACTCCCACTCTGGGTATCTCCTCCTGCCATGGGTGGTGTGAGCTCACTGACTCACCATTACCAGCAGGGTGAATGTGGGTGTGATCCAGGTGAGCTGGCAAAAAATGGTTATTTTCTTTAACTGCTAGCCATAGCAGGGCTGTTCTCTCCTTAGCCTGGGCAGTGGCCAGGCGGGGAGGCAGAGGGGACTGTTGTAGCCCATTTCTCATCTGTGGTGTGCTTTCTGCAGGACACTGCCAGCAGACAAGTTTAAGCTGTGCTGGCCTTTCCTCAAGGCCTTGAGCTGCTCTCAGACCAGTCCCCTGCCCCACCAACATCCCTGGCAGTGTGGTGGAGGCACCCAGAGCACCTCCACTCCTCCAGAGGGGCTGAGCCACCTGGATTGTGGAGTTCTCTGTGGATAAAAAGGCTCTTTTCACAGCCATCCCTATTTACACTTCCAATTGTTAAACAGGAGTTACAGTTCAAAACTGACTGAGCCCTCCCAGACCTTTTCCAGGTGTTCTCCCCAGAGAGTTCTGAGGTGTGGCTGGTTGAGGTGTCAGGGGCTGAGGTGTGTGTGCGTCTCTGTCTGTGCACAATGGGCAGGGAGGTGCCCTGGGGCCCTGAGCTGTCCCTGGGGGCTGCAGGGAGGGCAGCCCAGGGCTCGGGGCTGGGCTTCAGTGGGTCAGTCACCCCAGCAGTGTCACCTCCTCCCAGCAAGCCTCCCCTGCATTCTTGCCCTGTGCTGAATTTGCAGTGCTGCCCTAACCACAGCTCTTGGTCATTTGCCTCTCTGGGGTTCAGCTGTGTTTGCTCTGGCTCAAATAATCAGAGGAAGCAGCTCCTGCCCTGGAGATCTCCCTGTGCCCTGGCCAGGCTGGTGCAGCAGGGCCCACTCACCCCCTCCACACCCTGGCCAGTTCTGAGCACGTGGACAAGACCCCCATAATATCTTGTGAGTCATTTCAACCCCTGGAAAAATTTCAGGATCCCTGGTAATGTAATGCTCTGTCTCCTTGCAGCAAAACTATTTGGGAAAGGCTGCCCTTCACTCTCAGGTTTCAAATGACCTTTTTTTTCCCCTTTGACAGAGGGATAAAATAACAGAAATTAGTGTGATAACTTTTGTTGTTTGGGGGTTTATGATGCAATATCTATTGGCTGGTGTGACATTTCCCCTTGCTGGGTGGAGCCCCTGTGTGCTTTGCCAAGCAGTCTCTGTGCCATGGCCTTACAATGGCACATCTTAATCTAACGAGTTTAAGCACAAACAGTTATTATTTCTAGAGGAATACATGCTATTAAGTGCTATTAAACTTCTGTAGATATTATTATAACATTGGATGAAAAGCACTGGAAAAGGCTGAACTCTCACCTGCAAAGAGGCACACAATGCAAATCAAGAGAGCTGCAATTCTTTACCTCTGTATTGGCTCACAAACATGCAGCTTGTAGGAGTCCTTCAGGATACCCCCCTTCACAACTCTATTTATTTCCAAACACCACTAAAGGAACAGTTTTTTCCCTCAAGGTAATTGCATAACTTCCTTCTGTTTCACACTAAAAAGCACCATGCACATCAGTGGGCTGCAGAGCATGTTCAGATATCTCTTACCCTTCGCTAATGATGTTCAGTAGATCAATCAGGGGGAGAGTAATTTATTTTTTTTTCCTTCCTTATAGAGGATCTTGATCTTTCTCTGAGGGGAATGACCTTGACTTGATAATGCAGCTAAACTGGGAAAGCTGTTTTGCTATTCAAACTGAATTTAGACTAGCTAAATAAATAGCAGGCAAAAGAACAAATCTTTTCCCCTAAATAAATGTAAGATATTAAGACCTGGCTTTGTAATGATTACAGTCTAATACACAGCTTGCTGAGAGGAGGTATTTTGCCCATGTCTCTAACCCTGAATTTTCAATTCATCTCTGTGGAAATGCTTCCTTTTCACTATACATTTTGTGCATACAAAGAACAATTTAAAACTTACATGGTATGGTCAATCAGAGATACCTAACTGGCTCTTTGGAATACATGAATTGTGCTTTTTTTTTTTTTTTTTTGTTAATACAAACACAAAACAAGTCAGTGGCACCACATTAATCATTCAAGCCGATTGGAAAGTCTCCAAGCACCAGCTGAGTTAAAAAAAAAAAAACCCAACAACTAAACAAAAACCCCACACACTTTGATAAGAGCCAACTGGGAATGAGATTCTTTTTTTTTCCTCTAAGTTTCAAAAAGAACAACAACAAAAAAACAATTGGAAGAATTGGCAAGCAAACAAATTGAACTATCATGGCCGGTTGTAAGGGCCATGCTTTGGCTCTGGAGAAACAATTCATAAATATTCATTAGCCTGGGTAAACATGAAAAACAGGATTAGACTTGTTCGTGGGAGTTCATCTTTGGGGTCAATGCTGGGGTGAAAGAGCCAAGACAGGCAAATTGCAGTTTTATAATGCATTTCCCCGCAGACAAGATCTGCAGTCTTCTCTCTTAAAAACAAAAGAAAAAAACAACCTCAAAAGACAGCAAAAAAGCCTTTTCAGTTCCTCACACAGCAGAGATGCTGTCTCAGCTCAGGCACACCCGCTGTGCTCCCCAGGTGCCGTGGGACAGCGCTGGCTCTGTGTCCCCAGGGGCTGTGTGTGCCCTGTCCCCAGTGCTGGCCTGTCCCCACAGGCCATGGCACTGCTGCCATGCTGTGTTTGACATGACCGGAATGGTGGATTTGTCTTTACAAACAATCCGTGGGTCTGCTGGTAGATAAAACCAGCACTGGGAGATAAAAGAATCAATGGGAAGGGTTATGCAGATTGATGAATGGAAAAAAATATTTGCTTTTACAAATAAACTTTAGGTTTGCTGAGAAGTGAAATTAGACATTGAAAGATGAAAGGAACAATGGGGGAAAAAAACCCCCTAAATTCCATGAGAATTAAAAATGAAAAGGGAGGGTTATACGTTAGAGGGTAATCTTTGGTATCAGGTGTATTGGGAAGTTCATACCTAAGTACCTCAGAAATGGGGAAAGAGAGAAGGGAAATGCATCTAGGAAATTGAGATAAAAAGGGAGGCTGCATCCTGCAAAATTTTGAGAGATCTCAGGGAAATGCCCCCTGGCCTCTCCCTTTATTTGAATAAATTAAAAGGACTCCTCTGTCTCCTTTTTGGACATAAACCTCTGGTGTTTGTGGATTAATTTTCCTAACACTTGTGAGGTTCCCTTATCCCATATTGGGGATGGGGGATGCTCCCAGGGCTCAGTGCCTGGGGTGTGCTGGAGCTCTGTACAGAAACTGGGGTTTCACTGGAGGAAAAGGTCCCACAGTTCTGGAGTCACACACAAAGTCAGTGCACAGCAGAGAGCTGATGAGCCCAAAAGGCAGAGGGGATGGGAAGAGCCCACAGTGCTTCCAGGAGCCACCCCCAGGCTGCTGGGGAATAGAAAGCTGTGACCTCTGGCAGGATGGGCAGGAGCAGGAAGGTGTCCATATGCCACCTGTCCCTGCCAGAGGCTGAGATGAGGAGAAATGAGTCTCAGGAAATGCAGCCAGGTCCAGATGACAGCCCAGTCCTGCAGGATTGGAGCCTCTGCCTGCTCTGCTTCCAGGGAAAGGCTGTTCCTCTGTTTGCTCCTTGGTTTGGAAGGTGACATTGGTACTGCCTGTTGCCAAATGTGTGTGTAACTCCTTAGCAAGGGCTCTCCACTGCCAGGATGGATGGCTGTGTGCTGCCATGAGACACACACTGGCATTAGAGGCACCCCTGTGGAATGTGAGTGAGCCCTTGTGCTCATAGGAAAAGGAAAATACAGCATGACTAGAAACAATGAAAAATCAGCCCCTCCACTTTTCCCTCCATTGCAGCATGCCAAGTTAATTGTGTTTTAATGCCTCTAAAGTGAATGAATTGGGATTTCAGTGACTTTATCCCTCATCTGTTCAGGACAGATACACCATTTGTGATTTCTACACTTAGAATCTTACCATCCTGCAGTCCTATCAGGTCTGTGTGTCAAGGTTTTGGTAGCAGGGTGGATACAAGGATGGCCTCTGTGAGAAGCTTCCAGAAGCTTCCCCAGTGTCTGATAGAGCCAAGGCTGAGCCCTTCAGGGGTGCTGCAGGCTGGCAGTGCCTCTGGGATAACAGGTTTAATAAGGGCAGAGGAAACCAAACCCTGCAGGATTGCAGCTGGAGCGAGGGGGAGCATCTGGGAGAGGAACAGCTCTGCAGAGAGCAAGGCTGGGGAGGGAGGAGGGGAGGAGGTGCTCCAGGCACCGGAGCAGAGGCTCCCAAGCTCCAGATATCCAGCCTAACACCCACCCAGCTGAGGAAATTTCATCTTGTCTTGTTGCTTTTTGCTTGGGAGAAAAAATGAACCCCTGCCTGGTTATAACCTCCTTTCAGAGAGGGATAAAATCTCTCCTCAGCCTCTTCTTCTCCAGGCTAAAAACCCCCAGTTCCCTCAGTTGCTCCTCATCAGATTTGTGCTCCAGACCCTGATATTGCCCAGGAATATGATCCTTCAAACCTGGTAGCTGGGACAAGGTGTTGGAGCCTCTCTGCCACTGGACAAGTGGCTGGAATTGCAAAACACCTCCCAAAGTGTGGGTGAGGAAGTGCAGTCTAAGAGTCTTGCCAGAAATTGCACCAGTTGTGTTGACAAATAGCGCAAGGATGAAGCTGAATTTAGGAAAACAGTAGCTATTTATATTTTCTGCTTCACTATAAGTAAAAAAACATGGAAGTAAATTGGTTTGTCTGCAGGATCCAGCTGTTAAATAGCAGCTTTCCCAGTTCCAGTGGGAAATGATTTGCCTTGTGGTATTTGGGATACTGTAATATTGCCTTGCATTTTTGTTCTATATTGCAGAGTCATTTCCTCCATCTTTGCAGTTACTTCTGTCATCTCTTGTGCCTTTTAATATTCCACAGTAACTCTCAGCAGAAGCACCAGAGGCTGAGGGGAAATTGGGCTTTCTCCACCAGAGCCTCTTTGTGCAGGGTTTTCTGTTTGCTGATTACTATCTTGAACAAGCAGAATCCTGACAAATGAAGGGGGGGGGAAGGGGCTGCTCCCGTTGAGCTTTTGTACCTTCTCCAGGTTGTTTTCCTCTGCTTGCTGAGTTACAGAGATACAATCACAAAGCTTTAATACTCTTGCTTTGGGGTGAGGGATTTCTAGCTCTGCCAGGTGGATTTCACTGAGCCTGATGGTGTGGGCAGGCAGAGCTGCAGGACAGGCTGAGCAGGGCTGCCGCTCTTCCCCAGGGTGATTAGAGCTGCTCACCTGCTGGGAGAGGATAATGCTGTAAGGAGGGACCAATGCAATGCCAAACAACCCACTACACTGTTATTAGAGGGGATTTAAACAGCTCCTCTGCTCTGGGTCATTCTGAGTCTGGTTTTACCCCAGTCCAGGTGTCTCACAGGTGTTTGGGTACAAGAGTTGTGGTAACAGCACCCCAGCTCAGCCTGATGGAGCTGCTGGTTTTGGAGGGCATGTGGCTGCTGTTTTCCCTTCATGCATGGTCAGGCATTCCCAGTTACAAACAGGCAGTCTGAGCCTCATCCTTCCCTGCTCTGTGCTTTTAGTCTCTTGCTGCTTTCTTTTTCTTGCCCTGCATTGATACTTCCTTCACACTTCTGCTGATCCTCCATCACCAGCAGCCAGGGCATTGCAACTGTCTATATTTTAACTTAAAGTGAGTGGCATCTTTTCTCCTGGCAACGAGCTGCTTTGCTTTCTTTGCCTCTCCTTCAATAAAAAGTGACAAGTGCTCTTTCACAGAGCAGTGCAATCAAAGGAGCTGCTCACAGAGAGCTGTCAGGAAGTTGTGCACTCTCTGCAAACTGTTTCACTGTGGGACCGCTTCAATAGAGTTCACATCCTTCCCATCTCTCTCCCTCTTGTGACAGTGCCTTGCACCCTCTCTGATGATATCACAGCTTATCTCATCGTGACTTATCTGAATAATCAGTGCTGGGTTTTTGAAACCATCTCAGAGGGGTTTTTGTGGCTCTGCAAAGCTCCACAATGTGGTGGATGCAGCTGAGAGCTGCACAGAGGGCTCAGCTCCCTGCTCTGAACCAGCAGCCTGCTAATTGCTGGGTCAGTGTACAAGGACGTTTCAGGATGCACTGATGTGCATCTTCAGCAGTGGTTCAGGCAATCACAGCCACTCTTTGGATGGAGGGTCTCATCTTGCTGAGAGCCAGCTCTGCCTAGCAGCAAAGAGGCCTCTCAGCAATGCTGCAAATCAATAATGTCTCCAGTTCTCCTCCAAATTCCCTGTTTACCTCTCCCATCCTCCTACCTTCATCTCTAGCCCTGATGGGCATCTGTTACCCACTGTCCCAGTGCCAAGCCCTTGCCAGTGTGTGTTGGAGGCTGGGTTGAAAATGCTGCAGTTCCTGGCCAGAGGCTGCTGAGGATCTGTGTCACCCAGGGCAGCCCCAGTCCCTAAGGCAGAGCTTGCCAGGCTCCTTTTGGGCTGCAGTGGCACCCTTGGCAGCGTGGCAGAGGATTCAGCAGAGACCATGGGTGGTGGATGTGGCTGTGCCCCTTTGCTCACCACAGTGGGCAAGGGCAGGGCACAGGTGGGGCATAAGCTTGACATTAAATGCATAAATAAATCCACTCAGGGTGTAAGGCTGCCTTTGTTACCTGGCCTAGCAATTAGGGAAGGACTGCCACAGCTAGGTGTGCTGGCACAAACCAGTTCCGGTGTGGAGATCTTGGCAGGAGAATTTGGCACTATTGCTGACAGAGCAATGCAAGGATGGAGAGTCCAGAGATGGCTTTTTGACTCATTCTTAAATCTGAGTCCAGCCAATTCCCACTAAATATAATTTTAATTTATTTGGACCAAGTGAATTTTAAGATGAGATTAGAGTTCAAGCTAGTCACAAAGTCTGCCACCTTTACATGAGCAGCCATTTCATTTTTCCTAGAGATGATCCAACACTTGCACTGGAATCCAGAATTTTTAGGAAGGCATTGCTCTCAATATTTCTTTGTTTTGTTTTCTAATTTGTATCCACAGTATTGACACAGTTTAATCCCAGCTGGCAACTGAGAACCCACAATCACTGGTTCACTCCCTGCCCTCCCAAGTGCAATGGGGAGGAGACCTGGAAAACAGGTGAAATTCATGTGTTGAGATAAGAACAGTTTAATAATGTAAATAACTTTATAGCAATATTAACAAGAATAATAGCAACAACATGACGTTGTTGTTGTTGTTGTTATGAAAAGAAAATAGAGAGGGGAACAAAAACCAGGATGATTTTATTCCAAGTGATTCAAAGGACAGTCTCTCACCACCCACAGATGGATGCTCAGCCTGTCCCCAGTCAGTGGCTCCCCCCAGTTAATGCCCTGAGCATGTGGAACATCCCCTTGGCCAGGTCAGGACAGACCAGCCAGGCCCCTCCAGCTCCTCATGGCCCTGCCAGGACATGGGACAGTGAAAATTCCCTGACTCAGACTGAGCACTGCCTGGCCACAGTTAAACTTTGGGGTGTTCTTGGTGTTATTCTCCTCCAAAATCCAAACACAGCCCTGCACCAGCTACTGAGAAGATAATTGACTCTATACCAGCTGAAACCAGGACAAGTATGTTTCAGTGAGTTATTACCTTCATTGTTAGGCTATTTTCTTATGCTGCTAATTTAAATGAATATTGCTTTATCGAGCATAGATGTACATTGGTATGAGCAGTAGGAAGCTCAGAAAACTACTTTGCAAGGATTCTCCTTCTGCTACTGTGCTAATGAAACTGAAATGCTCTTCCTTGCAGTGGTCTGTGCAAGATAGCTGGACTTTTTACATTTTGTAATTAGTTTCTAGATGATTATCTATTAATATTTCATGCTTGATTCTATGCCAATGTCTGCTTTTGGCCAAGGTCTCTTCTGACCATCTTATTTTGCATATTAGTACTAAGCTTCTGAAGAAAACACTGCTTTTGCTGAAATCTGGGAGACTGCACTTGCTGAGCAGACTGGGGTAGCAATTTGGGAACTTCAATAATTACTCCTTCGTTCCCAAAAGTCTGCTTATACAGCACATAAATGTGAACTAACCTTTAGGAATCTTCTGCAGCTCTGACACCTAATATCAGACTCACACTTTGCAACAGGACAGAGAATGTATAATTTATGAGGTAGTGAAGTATCTTTAATTAAAACAGTATTTTCTAAATTTTGACTGAATTTAATTCTAATCTAACAGAAAGAAGCAATCCAAGTCCAGCTGAGGTTTTCCTTAAATACCACCCTTGTTATCTGGGAGACTTTGAATCAAGTAAGATAGATGGTTTTAATTTCCATGTTCTCAGTGTAACACTTGGGGTCAATGTTTGCATACTTATCATAGGCAGTTTACCACTGACAACCACTGTAATTGTTCAACTTTTCCTTGGTGAAGACCTGATTGACTATTATGCACTGTATTTATTTTGTCTCACACTAAAATATAGATGATTGATTATTCCATTATTCTATTGACCAAGGCTGTAACAAGGTGTGACAAATATGTGCCATTGCAGTCCATAACCAGCTGTGCAAGGTGGTGCAGTCAGGTAGGAGAATTTTAATGCACACAAATCTCTGGAAAGCCTTAGCAAACTTTCAGGACACTGTATTTAAAAGATGTTACCTGAATGAATGGTCTTCATTTCTGCTAGGTACTTGCTAAGAATGAAAAAAGAAGATAACAGGTCCTGATCTGAAAAGATTAAAATATGATTGAGGGTCCATGGGAGTCAAGGGAAATTCTTCCAATGAGTTGCTGGGCTTTGGCAGGGTCCTGAGGGTAATCCTTCTGTTTATTTCTCTGAGAGTTGTGTCAGCCCTGAAAAAAATCTCCATTTGTTAACTGCATTAAAATGTGCAGAGAAAGAAATGTCTTCTGTCACTGATGTGGCACATTAATGTGAATTATATGCACATATCAAGGGGAAAGAGAAAAATCCTGTATTTTAAAGCTCTTTATCTGCAACTTGGTATTTGAAACACATAATTTAATTATCTTTGAACTACTTTGTTCCTTCTTAAAATAAATAGTATTTAATTTTCCTTTTAAATATCATGCATTGATGGACACAGCACTGGGGATTGTGGCAACAAAATGGTGTTGAACCAGCCACTGGAAATTAGTACTAATAAACAATGCATTTGCTACCAGTCTGTCATATTAATTAGTCTTCAGAATGTGTCAGTGCTTTTCATTTGTATTTAACATTGCCTGAGCTTACTGCCAATTAAATACAGTGTTGTTATCAACTCACACGTGATTACACTGGATTAATATGGTTCTTTTCTTTGATCCACTATAATTAAAAATCAGAGTTGTGATTTTAAACAAGTGTAAAAATACAATTAGTTTGTATACGCAGCTGTCTTTTCCTTCTAATATTCTTTAATAACATTCACCTCCAATTAGCAGCTCTGGAAACCCTGGGCCCTGTTTAGCACTCAGAGGAGACTGAAGCATTTTGGAAGTGCTGGAAGAAGCCCCATGCGTGTCCCTATCCTCACCCTCTGTCCAGTTGTTTTGGAGTGAGACCTGTGACCCTTCAGCCCCCAAATCCTCCATGAGAACTCATCAGAAGCAAGCTGAAAGAAAATACTGCCTTAAAATTCCATTGTTTCCCTTGAAGCCTGATGGCTGCTCCATGCCTTAACCCTGGGGATGCTCTGATGGTTGGGAGCACCACAGGGGAATGGGATGTGCATCCTCCCTGTCCTGTGACCCAGGGGCACATGGAGACATGGGCTGGTGTAAAAGGGGCCACTGTGACTGTTGGGGGGATGAGAACACCCATGTGACAGCCCCACAATAACCAGTCCAGCCCACAATAACCAGTCTACCCAGTCTGGGCTTTGGAGGCTCCGGTGTTTCACTGAGCTCGAATTTGGGACCTGCCACCCAGCAGGGGTAAGGACCAGACCAAATGCCACCACTCAAAGCAGAAGGACACTGTTTCCCATCAGTTCCCCCTCCTCTGCTGCTGACAGACAGGGCTCAGGCAGCAGAAAGGCTGGAGGAGGCTGCTCTTCTGCCGGAGCAGATAGGAGTAATTAGTCAAATCACTGCGGCGCGGAGAGGGAAGCTGGCCCATCTCCTGTGCACCACAAATGACTCATGGCATAACAACTTCAGTAAAGGGGCATTTTTTTTTCTCTTCTACTTCAAGCAGGGAAACAGAGAGATGAGCTTTTCAAAAGGCTATCAAGGCTTTTGTTTGAGAGCTTTGCCTTCCAGGTCTCCCAGGACCACTGAGAAAGTCATGACCTGGATAAATGTCATCAGCAGTCTCTCTGGGAGGCACAGACACCAAGAGCATTTCTGCCTCCTGAAGGAGCACAGCCATGACCTGGTGAGCAGCTGGCAGATAGCTGGTGGCTTGTTATCCACCAGCCTGATAGACCATTTATACCACTCCACCCCAGTTTGCAGGATCCTGTGGGAATAGGGCAGCACCACCTTGTCTGTACCAGCCACGTGGGGAGGGCACAGCAAGGGCACTGCAAAAGCACTGCTGGCTGGAAGAACATTTTCCCAGCAAGCAGAAACAGAGAGACTTGCTCTCTTGCTTTTTGCCTCCCTTCCCAGGCAGTGAGGAGCAGACAGTGCCCTGCCTGCTGAAACTTGCTCAGTTCAGCTGAGTCTTGCCCACTGCTGTGCTCCACCAGCTGCCACTGTGAAGGGCACAGTCCTGAAGGGCAGAGTTTGCCTGTCCCACCATCCTCAAAGCTCCCCCCATGCCCTTCCTCACCCATCCCCAAAGCAGAGGAGCAGCAGAGAATTAAGGCTGAATGAGCAGAAGGCAGTGAAACACAAGCCACGCCTTGCTGGCCCCTCGCTAAGTGACACAGAGTTATGCTGAGGTAGTGCTCTTTGTGCACATACTGTGTAGTGTTCCAGTGAGATGAAACCTCAGGCTCCTGATTCAGCTGATATTTCTAGCAAATTGTTGACCTATTGCAGTTTATTCAGGATTTTTGTTGTCCTGGTAGAGTGGCTCTAACAGTGACAGATTTGTCATTCTGTTTCTAACAAATATGCAGCTTTTGTGATGCTGAAACTTGTACCTTGAAGCATCCTGGATAATAATTGCTTCTGTGCTCCACAGTAACACTCTGTGTTTATAGGCAAGGAGAATAATTAATTTAACATTAATTAATAAGATTTAATATAGCCAGTGCTAGCTTGTGTCATAGAATAACTCACAGGGACAATTTTAATTTCACCTGACGTTGATATTGATGGTTTCTCTCCTGGGCTGGAACCAGAGGATGGAATAGCTGCACTCTGGGCAGTGAGAAGGGCAGCTCTGCTAACAAGAAGTGGCTGTGGGGAAAGGGTTCAGGAGAGCCAATTGTCACCTGGAAAAAAATTTAAAGGAGAAAGCAGCAAAATGGCCCTTTTTTTGGTTCACCTTGGGAAGGAACAACTGCAGAAGCAGTCTCCTTACCTAGATGTGATGCAGTGAGTTTGATGGATTAAATGCTGCTCTTTTAGAATTTTCCCTGCTTTATTGTAGCATGAGCAAAAGGACATTTCTTATGTCACTTAAAAGAGGAGATGTGTCAAATCATAGAGCCCCAGGCTGGAAGTGACCTCAGGGATCACCTGGCCCAACATTTCTTGGCAAAAGCAGTGTCAGACAGGATGGTCCATCACCCTGCCCTGCTGAATCTCAGAGTGTCCAGTGTCAGGGGATCCACCACTTCCCTGGGGAGATTATTCCACTGGCTGATTGCTTCACTGTGAAAAATGTTCTTGTGTCTAGTTGGAATCTTCCCAGAAGTGATTTGTAGCCATTATCCCTCCTTTTTCCCTGGGATCCTGTGAAGAGGGACTCTCTGTTTTCTTTGTAGCCACCCTCTAAATATTGGAGCATGGCTAGAAATGCCTTCCCCAAGGCTTGTTTGCTCCAGGCTGAACAAACCCAGCTCTCTCAGCCTTGTCTCATGTGGCAGCCCTTCCCAATCCTTGGCTCACCTTTGCAGCCTTTCTCTGGGCTCTCTCTGCCTGGTCACATCCTTTTTATGTCACTTTTATGTCCTTTTTATGTCACAGGCCCAGAACTAAGCACAGAATTCCAGGTGTGGGCCAGCTAGGGCTGGGTAAAGTGGGGTAATGACTGCTCTGTCTCTGCTGGTGATGCCCTTGGTGATGGCACCCAGGCTGCTGCAGTGTCCCTTTGCTGTCCCCATGCTCTGCTCACTCACCTGAGCTCATAATGCAGTGACAAACCACTGCTGCCTTGTGCTCTGCCACCTGTTAAACCCAGCAAGAGGCTCTGATCAAACCCTTCTCTGGGAGCTGCTAAAGGCTTTTATTAGCAGTGAGATGCAGCCTGCAGGAACCTGTCACAGTGATGTTTCCCTGACAGGGGTCACAGATCAAACAAACTTCCTCAGTGATCTACGTCCAAGCTGTCTTTCAAATCCTTTCAATATCCTTTGGCCTCACATTTTGTATCACATTAAGGTTTCTCCAAAATACTCATGTTTAAGATGAAACTCAGGCTGGAGCTTGTAGCAGCCCAGAGGTGTGCCCTGGCAGTTTTACACTTTTTTGGGTGTTTTCCCTCAAGTCAGGCAGTGCATCCTTGGCTGCCATGGGCTGGATCTCCAGTGCAGCTCATCCTGCATGAGTGAGCATGCTGCAGGCAGCTTGGGAATTGCTGATGAAACCAACTGCTCTGCCAGCAAACTATCCTGGGTCCCCCACTGGCTGTGTAATGAAATGGGGACTGGATGGGTGTGAAGTTAATGCTGTGTACAGAATGTATCTGTCCCAAGGTAAGCCTTCACATCTGCTCTCTGTAACAGTGGAAGTGCAGGGTATGAGTGAGTGAGAAATAGTTTGAGTGGAGAGCAGTGCTGTCCACCAGCAGCTCAACCAGACCCCTCTGCAAAAAGCAGGGAGTCTAACCAGCCAGAGTGAGAGCTGGCATAAAAACAGGCTGGAGGTGCTCCTGGTTAAGAACATTCATGGGTTAGTTTTTAAATTTTTCCACTTAATTTAGTCATTGAGGACAAAGAGAAACTTCAGCCTGTAAATGCCACCAGTTCTCCATTTCACACTGACATTCCCAGGGACAGCAGAACTGCCCATAACGTGTCTGTCATCAAATGAAAATTGGAAAAAAATCTTCCAGGTTTCTGCACACCCCTGTCACTCATAAATAAATTGTTACTTAACCCTTGTCTGCCCACCTCCCTCTGCTGCTGGAGCTGGAGCTGGTGACAAACTTTCCTCAACACTGCTGCTCTTCTGGGTGTGGGAGAGCTGCTGCAGGTCAGGGAGAGCTGCTAATGACAGCAAAAACAGGGGGAAATAGCTGTCCTGGCATTTTAGGGCTGGAAGTGTCTGCAAGTGCATTTGTGGAGTCAGAAAGGCCCACCCAAAAATTTGCAGCTGTAGACAAAATCTGAACTACCCACCCAGGCTTTTCTTCCCACCTCACCTACTTTTATTTTCTTTTTTGCTAAATGTCAGTTTGCTTGTCAGCCTCTGGCTGGGGTTTTCATGTTGTTCCCTCACTTCTTTCAGAAGGATCCCTTTGCCAGAGAAGGAGAGAAATGTCACAGCCTGACAGCTCCCCTGTCCCAGCTGCACATGGCACCAGCCAGCACAGAGCACCTGGACAGACAGACAGACAGACAGCACAGCTCCTGATGGGGGCAGCAGCAACAGAGAGGGGTAAGGGCACCTGTCACACCCAAAGGCAGCAGCCCATGGATTTAAAAGTAAGATGTGCACATTTGGTGGCTGCACTTGGGTGGTTTCTCCTGGCACAAAGTGGGGTGGTACCAGATCCATCCTGGCCTCTTTTTCTGCCCCTCCATCTCATCCCAGCACTGACTCCTCAATACTCTGAGATGCATGATAATATTAGGTAATTTAATGGTTTATAGTATATGTATATCTAATAATTTTTATTGCTTATAATAATTTAATGTAGTATACTTATATAAATAAGTAAAGCATATAAATATATATATCCACATATAGCCCTCTAAAAGACCTTTATATACTTATGTTTAAATGAGATCTTTAATACACATGTAAATAATATAATATAATATAATATAATATAATATAATATAATATAATAATAATATAATATAATATGTGTGTGTATAAATATATTTAGAAAAGTGTTGTAAATGCATATGCATGTTTGTATCTCTAAAGACTTTTTAAAAGGTCTTTTTATACATATACAACCACTATATATATATATATATATATACACATATTTTAAACATTAAAAAGCATTGGAGTTTAGATATGTAAATATCTTTGTATATAAATACCTGAACACATTCTATATCTATATATCATCTATATCTAGTGAATATAAGCATTTTGCAGAGGCTGTGGCTCTGGTGCTTGGCTCAGCTGTGCTCAGCAGTGCCCATCTCACTTGCCCAGAAGGTCTGGGGGAAGTCCCCATCTCTGTGAGCTGCTGCTGCTGCTGCCCCTCTGTTCAGGAACTGTGACTAAGTGCCCCAAACACCCTTGGCTGAGCTTGTGCCTGAGCATTTGTATTTGTTTCTCTGTCCCCTGATGCCACTCTACAAACAATGAGATTTCAATTCCCCCTCTGCCACCCCTGTGAGCATTTCCTGGCATCTGGCTGTGTTTAGCCTGACAAACAGGGAGTGTGCTGCAGTCTGTCCTGAGGGAGATGCACAGGTGTGCACACACCCAGGCTTGCTGTCTTGCCACTGTTAATTTTCCCTCATTTTCCTGACAGTCAGTGTCCCAGCCTAGTCCAAAAGTGTCTCTGGAGAGGGGCTGGGGACAGGGCAGAGCCAGGTCCCTGCTGCAGGGCCAGCAGAGGTGGCTGGGCCTTTGGGGAGAACACCCAGGGTGGAAAGGGATGCTTTGCTTCTCAGCCGCTGGATTTGACCAGAAATCTTCTGTTTAGTGTTTGTAGCACAGATACTCTGATGGGTTATTTCATCTGCAGCCTGGTTTGCATCAGGAGAGGTTTGGGATTCAGTGTTCCCTTCCCTTCTGGTTGGGGGACTCAGTGGGGCTTGAAGTGCTGCTGGATAAATTCAGGATGGGGCAGTAGCTGGAAACTCAGCTGGGCACACACACCTGGGCAGCTCAAGGCAGTGCCACATTCCTGCCTACATGCAGCCAGCCAAAGCTGTTGTGTTGATTTTCTGCTCCCTGGAAAGACTTTTATTTTGGCCATTTTTTCGTTTATCTCTGGCTCAAAATTCATGAAGTGCTTGACCACCCAAGGAGCTTTGCAACTCCACCATCTGCATTGTCACTCAGCAGGCAGGTCCCACCTGCTCCAGATCAATTTAAAAGGAAAAAAACATCTAGGAAGGAACTGGAAGCAGAATTGGATGAAAAATATGTTATTAAAAAGAAGAAGAATTAGCAGAATCTAAGTGGCATAATGAAAGAAGCTTTGGCAATAAGGGAAGCTGTGTGAATAGGTCAGGAAGGGAAGGATGAAGGGACACTTGCTGAGATTTAGACCTTGGGAGGAAGACTTTTCAAATGCACAACTTCTACAAACACAGGGCATGAGGAGGACCAGGAGACTGGAGGGAGAGCAGCTGGCTCAAAGCACAGGGCAGGAGTATATGAACAGGTTATGTGGCCTCTTCCTCAAAGTGGGAAAAATACCTGGCTTTTGGATAAGGAGGAGGATTTGGAGCAAAACTGGAGGTTAAGAAAGATGTGCAGAAATGAAATCCCAAACACATGAGCCCATGCTGAGCTGGATTTTATAGATTCTGGTCAACCAGCAGGAACTTAAAACAGGACATTTTTGGGGTATTTTATGTAAATAAAGTGTTTGCTGGGTTTCTTGGGCACCTAAGGAGCAGGCTTGGGTTCCCAACAGCAGAGTGGGCAGTCTCTCCTGCAGTTTTCAAGGTGGGTGCTTGACAATTTTATAAGTTCAGGGGTGGATTTTGTACAAGCAGTGAGTCCCATGTGCAGGTATTTAAGAAAAGCTTGCTGGGTCTAGTACTGAGAGCTTGGTCACATTTTTCTGAGAGAAAGCCCATTTACAGAGACATGAAGGCAAATGTGATAAAATGCAACATGATTTATCAAGCAAGATTAACCTGAAATCCCTAACTGATCTTGTAGATAAAGGAAATCCAACAGTTCCCCTCCTCCAGGATTTCAGTGAATCCCCTGCTTTTGTGCTCTGAATATCTAACAGTGCAAGTCGTGCTGGAGAAGATGGGGATTAATTAAATAACTCAGAAATAGGTGAGGAATTGGCTGATAGGGCCCAGTAATGGTAAGAGAACTTTTTCAAGGACTGGGCTGCAGCTTTGATCATTCTGTATCAAAAGCTTCAGCAGAGGAACAGGGCTGTTTGCTGAGGGAATCTGGTGGGGATGATGGCAAACACACAAGGAGCTTTGGGATATTTTAGTGAAAGGACCTGGAGGAGCATGAACACACAGGAGCTCAAAACTGGTACAGCATGGTAAGAGGCACTCCACTGTCCCCACAGCCCCATGGCAAGAGGGAGAGCACTCAGTTTATCCCATGTGGTGCACCAAAGCTCTGAAATTCCTCATGTCCTGCTCCATCCCTGCGCCTGGAGGCTTCTGCAGCTGATGCTGGATGCTGTCAGATGCAAAAAGCTGTGACATAATCCAGCAATGCTGGGGGTGCCATGCCTGGTTCAGCACCCCCTTGTTCACAGCTACCAGGGAAACCTGTCACAGCCACGCTCTGGCTTTCTTGCTGTACTTCTCCCTGCTGTCACCCATCTCTCTGCATGCCTGATTTCTGACTAATGTAAATACACACCCCCTTCTTTAGCATAATTGAATACTAATTCCTTAATGTGTGTTATTTTCCACTGTATCTCCATTTCCCTGCTATCCGTCTTAAGAGTGCCAACAATTGCTATCACTGTTTGACTGCTGTGTGTATATAATTAGAACAGTTGGCTCAGGTAATTTCTTTTTTTCTTCTTTCAGTTCCTTCCTCTGACTTCCTCTAGTCTGCCTTTTGGGGTTTTTCTTCATTTCAGGCTTTTTGGAGGAAGTTTTCAAAGCAGGGTGTGTGGCTTTTAACTCTTCCACCCATTGGATTGGGGTCACCAGGTGCTGAACCCTCTGAAACCTCTGAGTTTGTTACTCTCCTGAGCAGCCAACTCCTCTCATTCTCCGTTTCTTATCCCTGAAGCTCTAAGTGGAACTTTGTAAATGTTGTTTCTGCAAGTGAATTGCCTGATTGAAGAAATTGCCTGGCTGGTTTTATTCTCCCACCACTGCCAAGCATCTGCTGGTGTCCAGCTCACCCCCAGTGGGCCCAGGGAAGGGACATGCCAGAACCTGGATCTGGCCTGCCCATCACCTCCAAGCCATCCTTGCTTCAACAACAGGCAAAGGAAAACACCCAGTGCCTGAGGGATTCATGTGGAGACACAAAGCAAACCCACTCTGGAGAAATTCCCACTCTCTCCCCATGTCAGAATTTGTCTTGAAAGATTTTCTTTCACAGGGAAGTACCTGTTTAATTACAGCTATTGCAAAGACAGTTAATAGCTGATGAACACAGCAGTATATTTTAATTGAATTTATTGAGCACTCTGAACAAAAAGCACAGCTCTTGACCTTTCTCATGAGTGAAATGTTAGAACAAGCTTCTCTACATTCTGAGCCCAGGGAGAGCAAGGAGGGGACCACCCACTGCTGTTAATGGAGCCACCCATGTAAATCCCTTTATGACAGCTCAACAATGGGCTGCTGAATGTGCAATTAGTTTCATTTCATACAGTTATTGTTCATCTTGGAGGGTAGAAAAGTGGGAGGGATGCTTTGGTTAAAGCAGAAAGCTCCAGGTTGCTGTCTCTGGCCACTCCAGCCTCAGCCATCTGACAATAACATTTTGTTAATGTCTGGAAGACTTTGGGTGGTTTAATGCTGGTGGCTGCAGTTTGTCATTGCAATGGGACAGATCTGTGAACCAACCACCCTTCCTGCCCTCCAGGATCAGGCCAAGACAAATCCAGATTTATGAAGGATGCCAGGACGCCAGGAGCTGCTGCCCCAGTGCCCACCTGGGTGCAGGAGCTGCAGAGATGTGGGACCCACACCCCTCCCTGTCTGCTCACCCCAGCCTGCTTCTTTATTGATTTCTAAGCCTGTGATTAAAGTTTGCTCGTGCTGTACCTTCCTGAATTGGCACTTGGGTCCTTACTCCAGCAAAATCTCCCATTGATCCGTGCTGGAGCTCAGGCTGAGTGAGCCCTCAGGGAGCAGCTGTATATTTGCAGTGTGGTGCTCTTCAGACACATGACAATTTCAGCACAATTTAGGAACATTAAAACAGCATTACCAGTGTGTCTTTAGCTGGCCATAAATAGAAACCTTGACTTGTCTACAGTGGTTTGATATTCCAAGCTAGACAAGAACATTTAGTCCTGGCTTGCAAGCCATTTTACCACCAAAAAGAAATTTTGTAGGTTAGGAAAGTCAAGAGCTTGTTCTTTGCAAAACTTCAGCCTGTGTCTGTGAGCTGCAGTGAAGCTGCATCTAAAATTCAAGTGCAGCAAAAAAAGGAAAAGCTCTTTTTAAGGCTCATTAGTGATGGCAAAAAGATACAAAAAGACCAACGCCATTTTACACTTGTAAAAATACCCCTAGCAGATTCATATTTTTTAATCTTCAGTACAAAAGCTCTGTAACTAAGGCATAAGTTCCCAATGACTAGCTAACCTTTTTTTCTATAGCCTCTGGCATTAAAACTCTCAGTGAAAAGACACTTTACAGCTACTTCGGGCAGTTCATTTTCTGTCAATCAACTCTTAGGCTAGAAGTATAAAGGCAGCAATATGACAAGATTTCTATTTTAATATCTTTACTCTTGATAAGATAATCCTAGAGGAACGGTGGTGATCAAATATTTACAGGCAGTGCTCACTGACACAGTCTATTGTAAAATTAAATACATAAAATTATGTGGGGATAATGTTAATGTTGTGATAGAAGGACAAAAGGCAGCGTGCTCAAAATGAAGGTTGACTCTTCTTAATATATCCTCTGAGGCAGGACCAGTGCTGCTGGCATGGGGAACAGAAGAGCTGCTTTCATTTCACATTTTGTGACCTTTCCCTGCTTTTCAGTAGCTTGTTTGCTGTTTAAACACATTTGCTTACTTAATGATCTTGATTTTTAGGTATGTATTTGTGTGTGTGTGTGCTGGGTGTCTCTCTGAGATGCACTGCATGGCTGATGGGGCCTGGCAGAGAGCAGGATCTGGCACTGAGCACCCCCTGGGAGCCCAGGTTTGGTCCCAGCCCAGGCTGGGGCTGTGCAGAGCAGAGGGCACAGCCTGGGGGCACAGGAGGGGTTTTGTTCTTTTCCCACTCACTGCATCAGTGAGGGAGAGCAGTTCTCTCTGGGGAGCTCTTCCTATTGCCCAGGACAGGTGCAAGAGCCCAAATTCCTGCTTTTATTGACCTTGAGACTGAGCAAATGCACTCAGGGAGAAACCTTTGCAAATACATTTTTTTTGTCTTCCCCTTCTCTCTCTGCATTCCTGGTGGGACATGAGGTGACCTGAAGGCCCTGTCCCTGCCTTGGCTGTCCCCAAGGAGCACTGGCAGCACCACAACACACCAAGGCTCTTCTGCCACTGCTCCCTAATGGTGCCACTGCTCCCCAGTGATGCTCAGCCAGAGCACAGGGAAAATGAAGTGCTGATTTAGGCTGAAAAGCCAGTGCTAGCTAATATGGGAAATTACTCCAGCAATCATCACTCTTCTCCTGTCACTATGGTGACAAAAGACATGACAAAAGCCTGAGCAGAAAGGTATGGTGACACAAGTAGAGAGGGACAGAGCAAATGCTTGGCAGCTGCAGGTGGGTCAGGACAGAGCCAGGAGGGCAGAACAGGAAGCCTGTGCTGGAGCCATTGCTGCTGATGGATGCAGTTTGGTCCCACACAGGGTCTGCAAAGTGACACAAGTACTAAACCCAAGTGCACCAAGTGCCACAGCCAATGCAGCTACCACAGACAAAAAAATATAATAAAATATAATAAAAATATTAAAAAATTATAGTAACCTGAGTTGTACAAGGCTTTCCTGCCACAGCTTTAATCCTAATGCACAAACCATTGATTTTTGCACCACCTTCCTCTGCAGGACCTGTTTGCCCCCTGCCCTAGGGGGTTCTGCAGCCCCCTCCCCACATTGCAGCAGCTGAGCATCCTTAGGGGACACAGAGGGACTCTGCTCTCCCCAGCCAAAGCCATGTTCAGCTGGGATTGGGAACAGCTGTCCAGAATGAGTGGGAAGCACAGGGGGCATGGCTGGAGGCAGCCCAGCACTGTGAGGAGCAGCTGAAGGGACTCTGGCTGCTCAGCCCCCTGTCTCTGCAGCACTGAGGCCCTTCCAGCACCCCCATCTCACCATGCACAGAGACAAGGTACCAGCTCCCAGATGCCCAAACAGCAGGCTGCTGTGCTGCTCAAGCAGAGAAATCTATCTCAAGAATATCTTCTGAAGAAACTCCAAAGAAGAAACTGGGCAGTCACAGCAAAATGTACAGGTCCAAGGACAACTTGCTCAGGAGTCTCTGGTGGAGAAGGTGCCAGTGTGTTGGTGCCAGTCCAAGCCTGGGGGCCAGGAGGAATCACCAGCAGATCAAACAGCATCCAGTGTCTTTGCTACTTTAAGCAGAATTTTTATTTTCTTGAAGTCAAAGGAGGAAAAAAGGTGAGGAGGAATGGGGGAGCAGAAGAGGGCTCTGGAGAGAGAGGTGGGAAAATTCTTCATCCTCAAACACACCCTCTGCCCCACCTCATCTTTTTTCTTTCTTTTTTTTTTTTCAGGAGGGAGCAGTGTATTTTCCAGCAGCTCTACTCATGAGTGATTGTGCAGAGCTGTGCTAATGGGCTCTGCCAAGCTGTGGTCACCCTACAGAGCTATTGGCAGGAGAGGTGGCAAGTTGGAAAGGACTACAAGGGAACTCTGCATGATATTTTTTGATGAGCTGATTATTCAGAAATTTCACAAGAGCTGAAATATATCACTCTGCTCTGAAACTCACAGCCCTGCCAACACACAGGACAGCTTACATGAGCAGCAGCATTTTCTCCTTCCCAGAGCTGCTGGCCTGCACGTCAGGATGCAGGAATTGGACAAGGCTTTTCAGCAGCCATCGACCACAGTGACAGAGCTGGGGAGTGGATGGGAGGACACAGAAAGCTGGCATAGGAATTATTTTGGAACTTTCATGGCTGTCACTGTGTGGGTATTTGGGCTTGAGAGTGTTTCATTAGCTCTGTGGGTACTGGGCATTTAGATTTTTATTGCTTTATGGCTGGGTATGAGATCACCCTGGATTCCACGTGGATTCAGGTATTTTTATTTCAGCAGTGCTCAGTCCCTGGCCACATTTCAGGGTACTGTCACATGCCAGGAGCTGACCTTGACTCCCCCCACTGCATCCAGGACCTGCTGTCTTGGCATCAGCCTGAGCCTGCAGCCCAGTCAGGCTCCCACAGATCCAGCAGAACATTTCCCTCCTCTCCAACATTACCTAAAAACAAAACACTGGCTTATTCAAGCACAGCATCAAAAGAGAGCCTGATACCTGGGGGGTGGGTGAGTGTGTGCTGGGGGAGGTTGGAAGCAGCAGAGGTTTCTGAATTAACACACAAAGTCCTCAAGGAGCTGACACAGCCCATCCCCAGCCCATTCACCTGTCAGCTCACACCCATTTTGGGCTGCCTGGGGTGGCATCAGCTGTCCCATGGAGAACCTGGAGCTGGTACATCTGCATCTGGAGCAAGAGCAATGCTGAACTGCAGAAAGACAAATAACAAACATCCCCATGCTGCACTCACAGCCTTTGCTGAAGGCACCTGAGCTGCCTGGCATGGCAGTGGATGCATGGGCTGATGTGTCCCCATCAGATCAAGCTCCCAATAACCCATCTGCTCTCCTGTGTGTGTCCTGAGTCACCTCTTCTGCAAGTTCCGGGGCACTCAGGGGATGTGTGGAGCTCCCAGGCTGCCCCTACAAGTCAGTGAGGAGAGCTGTGGCTGAAAAACTCTTAGGAATTGAAAAAATTTGGGAAATTTCCTTCTGTGTAAGGACAGGGAATGAGGGTCTGAGCTTAGGAAGTCACCCCAGTGGGACCACTCCTCTTGTGCCACGTCCATCTGAGCCCCTGCACTGGTGATCTTTTCCATGTTTCCTGCTTTGGGTGAGGGAGCTCAGCACTGCAGCATTCCCCAGCCCAGGCATGACCCCGTGAGGGTGAGAGATGAAGGCTGAAAAGGACAAAGATGGTTACAAAGTTCATCAGTGTCTTCAGCACAGCATCTCCTCGCATTTCCAGCAATGGCACCTCTGCATACAGCTCTTTGCCCGTGGAAAATTAACTCTGTAAGAATATATAAATGATCCAGACAGCATCTTCAAGGTCCATATCTTAAAAAAACCACGAGGTTTTACTCCACATACTGCTGCAGGATGTCATGTACTTCATGATCTGCCTTTTCTAATCTCTCCTTATCTCTCTCTCCAATCCTTTCTCATGTCCCTCATCTATTGCAAATTCCCTTTTTAAGCTGGAGCGAAGCACATAAATATTTTCATGCTGCATAAAGAGGTTGTTTTGTGCATAATGTCACAGGAGGCCTTTTTTAAAACCAGGACCTTTAGTGCTGTGATAACGGGCTCCTCATTTACACAAATGAAATCTTCCATGGAGCTCAGCACTCATCTGCTCTGCAGCCCCCATGCAGGATGGCTGGCACAGAGCCTGCTCATCACAGGCTACAGAATTAATACAGAATATTCCATAATAAATAGGAAGCCATTGAGCAGCAGGTTTGAAAATGTAACTGATGCTGAGGTTTTTCTTTAGTGTTCCCCAGTTGTCTTCCTTCTGTGTGAAATCACAGCAACTTGAAATGCTGAAGTGCAAAAGGACAACCATTTATGTTGGCCCATTTGCCAGCATCTTTGACCATTCTGTCTGCTCACCTTACCTTCTCTGTTGCTTCTTGCTCCCTGACCTTCATTTCCTGTTTATTCAGCCCTTGCTCAGGGTCTAAAAAGTGCAGACTCCATCAAAATGGATTTTTCATTTTTTCTGCACAGAAAAAGAAATAGTGTTACAATCTGTACAGTTTTTAAAAGGGCTAATGGAAGATACTGGTGCCATACTGGGTCATGGTAGGTCTTTGAGTCAAAGTGGTTTTCAGGGGCAATATTTAAATAGCATGACAGTAAAAACTGGAATCAAACATCAGTGATTTTGCTGTAGTATTTCTATTTAAATTTGACAAGCATAAAGACTTCAAGCCAATGGACTGCATGGCTCTGCAGTAGAGAGCAGAGGGAGACTTGGTGGAAATGATGAGAACTCATCCATTGTGCATTGTCATAGTGCTCAGGTCAGGCTGTAACCCTCCAGGACAGACCATCATGGAGCAGCTGAATTTGTTCTGAACATGATCACACTGTGCTGCCAGGCAGGCAAAGCTCCACCAGGCTCTGGTCTGGACCTGCTCGACCTCCTCAAGCCCTCAGGCAGGCTCTGCACCCATGGCCTCCCTCAGCATGACTCTTATTGAAAGACTTGGGGGCATTTTGTTTTCATCCTGACTTTGTGGGACACAGAAAGCTTTGTCTGTTTGCTTCCCTGCAGTTCCAGAGGAGGATTATGGGTTCTCTTTTCATGCACATCTTACAGACTCATTTCTTCTCTCTTCCATCTGTTGTTTGACTTCTTTTCCTGCAATCAACAACTAACCCACAGTGGGTTTCTTCCTGTGCAGGGTTCTGAGCACAGCATTTCTTGCCCAGGGATTGCTCCATGTGTTGTTTGTGACTGGGAGCAGCCATTCCTGCCAGCCTAACCCTAATGTGATTACTATCCCATGACCAACTTCCCATATTAATTTTTTTACAGAAGTGTTTTGTATCCCTTAAAACTCCAGAGGCCTTTTCATAATGCATTAAAAGAATAGAGAAAAAAAGATCTCAGGAAGCTTAATATTTCTTGGTATAGAACTCACCTGAAGAAAAAGCAGCTTTCCAAGTTTATCTTGGCTAGTCTGTAACAAAGTCTGGGTTTGTATGAATTGCCACACTGCTAAAAGATCTAATTTTTCTATGATAAAATAGCCTACATACAGTAACTGAATCAAAGAGCACAACATGGAGTAAACACTTTATAATGTACCTAAACACAGTAGCTACCTGATTTTCCTGGCACTTTATTTCTATTTAGGCCAAGGGACAACTTAAAAAGATTCATTCCCAAGTACACAATTCAGAAAAATATGAGTTACAATTCAGAGCAATATTTTGAACCAGTGCTGTTTAGTTGTCTTAGCTGGAATTCAACCTTGATGATATCCAAAGGTCCAATAAAATTTTTCATGGAAGAATCCCATATTTGTAGAACATAATAAAATTGTCAAGCTGCAGCTCCAGGGCCACTGAGAACTGGAGAATGAGGTTGTTCTTTCTGGGGACTTTCTGGTGTCGTGGGATGTGTTCCGAGCACTTTGTTACCTGAGAAGTATCAAACATAACAGATCATTACATATAATAGCAGCTTTGATCTTTGTTAGTAAGACAAAATGTGAGGCTGTTTATTACTAACGACTTAGGTGCTCATTAGTGTGTTCTGACAGGAGTCACTGACAGCAATAGGCAAAGGGAAATGTTCAGTGTTAAACCCCCACACAGCTCATTGCAGCTCCTATTACATCCCCAGCAACAGAGGAAGGAGAAAAGCCTTGCATAGAACTATTTTAAAATTATTTACCAGAGCAAGAAAGAGATTTGTCCTATTTCTTATCTGCTTTTTCAATAAACTGCACTTGCAAATAATAGTAATGCCTGCCTTTCACATCAGGCTTTTCATTCCCAACTCACAAAGCACCCTTGGACAGAGGTCAGGATCATTTTACAAAAAACAAACATGAAGTGAGGCCACCTCTCTGATGTCCCTGAGTGAGACAGCACAGTCCCCAGCTCTGCTGACCGCTCCTCATAGGAACAAAGGATTAGAAAGGGCATCTTGTGTCATCAAATCCAGCTTCTTACTCTTCAAATCTATTTTGCTGTAATAGCCTCATGCAAGACTCTTTGGGGCTCATGATCTCTTATATAAACTCCCACAAATAATCTTTCAAGACTATCATCTCTTGTTTATCCTCCTCCATCCCCACCATGTGATGGGACTCTGCCTAATGCCAAGGAATTACACACCAGTGATTTGGGGCCATCACCCAGAAAATGCACCCATGCTGGAGAATGGATGGGGCATTTCTTGCCATGTCTGCTCCAATTTTATGCATCTCTTGGTGGTCCATCCTAGTAAAAGCCCTGTAATAGGTGCCATGACAGATGTGAAGGTGTTCTTGAAGCAGAGAAATAGAAATGCTGAGAGCCTGAAGCCATGGAAGCTGTGTGTGAAATCCCTGCAGAAACTCATGGCACAGGTGCTACTGCAGTGGCAGCTGGAGGCTTGCAGCAGCCCCAGGTGCTGACACAAATGGGGCATTTGAGTTTATCCCTGACATTCCTCTGCTTTTGTGTAGAGACTGACACCCTGGCACACAACAGAGCCTCAAGTACGCTCAGTCCAACATATTTCCAACATCCATAACCCCCTTCCCTTCTCAAATAACTACTTACTGCAGGAGTTATTAATGCCTTTCCACCTACACAGCCTGGATACCGACACTCACACAAAGGCAGTGCTGAAGCTCTGAGGTCATGTTGAGCTGCTGGTTCCAATGTCTCTCTGGGCAGTTCTATTATGCAGCAGCTACAGCAACAGGATACCACCATACAAACCTTTGCTAATAATGGAGCATGAAATAGGCTTTTGGCTTGGTATCTTCAGTTTTGTACCTTCACTTCAGAGCATGTTTAGAGCTGGCTTCAATACTGGGGAAATTATCTCAGCTTATTAAACACAGAGCTGTTACCAAGTGTTGGATGAGGGCACGGCCCCAAACTCGCTCCCGGGGCTGCGCACAGGGCTCGGCTGTCGCTGCTGTTGTGGCTGCAATTCTCCAGCCACCCACTCCTCTGTTTGATTGTCTCTCTCTCTGAAACATATGTTTCCCATTCCCACATTTCGAGCAACAGTTTCCATTGTGAGCCCCTGGTGAGTGACAGTTCGATGGCAGCCTGTGAATCGCTTGGCACGGATTTTGTGAATCTGCTTCGAGGAGGGTCTGGATGCTCGCGAGGAGCATCCTCTGGCAGCTTTGGGGGCAAGAGATTAGCACCATTTCAGCACAGGTTTGGGTGTAAAAATGCCCAGTCACAGCTGATATCATCCTATTTGAAGCTCAGCATTGTCCTGCACCTCAGCTCTTTCACCCCAGGTCCTCAGACAAACGTCCACCACCCATGCTCAGCTTCCCCATTTCCTCTCATGCAATGTGACACACCAAGCTAACGATGAATCAAGAACTGATCCCACTGACAATATTTGATTTTGACAGGCAGCCAGGTGGGCATTCAGGATGTGGATGTGCAGGTTAAGAGAACATTTGGCTGTCAGCTTCCTTCACCAACAGTAGCACATTTGCTGCTTTGCATTTCTGCTCTACAATTGTGTCTGTGTCCCTGGCCCTGATGTTTCTACTGTAGCCATAATTACAGGATCCAAGCAGTGCTGTATGGAATTCATGTACTGGACAGCTGAATTAAATGGCCATCTATAGGGAAATGTATTAACTTTGTATAATAATGTATAAAGTCCAGAGAATCAGGTGTATAGCTTTCAGGACAGTACTACTTCCAGCCTCAAAACAGAGCCCTGGAAAGAGTGTGAGGGGGACACCATTGCCCCCCACAAGAGGATGACATTTCATTTATAACTCCAGCTAGCTCTCCTGTAGCTCTGTTTTCATAAGAAATAATCACATGCTTCAACCAGAAAATAATCAACCTCAGCACTGAGGCTGCTGTGCATTAGTACAGCACATTTATTTGGGGAAGCCTTTTGCCCTGAGCTTTCCAGGCTGGGTGTCACTGCTGAGCAGTCACTGCACCACTTCTGGCTGTTTACACCTTGAAGAGGTAATGTAATTCCTGTATAAACCTTCTCCCTGCTGCAGAGTTGGAGAGTCTGGATATTTTACACTTAAAAAATACCAGCAAGGGCAGATTATGTTTGTTGGATTTGTGTTGACAATTAATTTTCCTTGCATCCCATTGAAATGACAAAAACATTATATGTACATACTGCAGAAAAAAGAGAATTTTGGGTGGAAAAGCACAGACACCATGATCTGATCCATCTTCTCTTTGCTATTTCCAGCTACTTAAAGCATAATGTCACACTGAAATGCACACTTGGAGTGCTGCATTCTCTTCTGACAGATTTTTATGATATTTTTCAAGGTGACCTTCATAAAATGTGTTTCTTTTGAAGCTTATACTTCATTCTCAGGTCATAATAGTTTCACACAGGCAAGCAAACTGCCAGCTCCTGCTTTCTAATTAATGCTTCTTGGAGGCTTCTGAGTGGGGGATATAATTAATAGCACTTAAGTCTGGAGGGCAGGGAAATCTATAGCAGATTACTGGGATGTGTATTTACCTCAGGATTACACACAAACAGCTCCTAGACCATGTCCTCTGGGAATTGCCCAGCCCTGGCACCACCTGGCTCTGACTCCAGTGTAAGCACTCAAAAGGTTGCTCAGCTTTAATAAGTGAGGCTCTGAAAACACTGAGGGTTTGTGCTTGCTGCAGCCTTATCCCTGCTCCCATTTCCCATGGCACAGCCTGCTGTGCTCCTCAAAGCTCCCTGCTTTGCCAACAGGCAGCACCAAGTGCAGAAAATACCCCTGACCATGCCTGTGGTGCCCACCCAGGGCACAGCCTGCTCTGCAAGTGCAGGCACAGCATCTTCTGGGACAGACTGTCCTCACTGCATCCCACATTCACCCTGTGGATCACAGACACAGCCATTTCTTTGTGGGTCTGTGCAGTTTAAAGTACCAGAAATGATAGGAGGGTTTTTCTTACAGTAAAACAAGCAAAGATGGGTGTTGCAAGGCATTTTGTCTACTTGCCTCAATTTAAGGGAAGTGATGGGATTGCTCTGGTGTTCACTCTCATGCATGCAGCAGGGATTGTCACACTCCAGAGGTGCTGGAGCAGCATCAGATGCAAGTCAAATTGCCAGTTTAAATTCCCCCCTGGCCAGCTGCTGCTATCAGGGGTAATTTCCCTGCTGAAGGCAATAGAACAGCATTTTTTCACACATGCAGAATCTTGGTGCAGAACAGGCAGCTGTGAGGCAGGATGAGTGCTCTCAAAGAATGAGTGGGGGAAAAAAAATAAAATTTATATTTTTTAGAAAAGCTGGAAAGACTATATTATCCAGAAACATTGCCAGACTGGGGACAATGGGGAGAACTGACATCAGAAATCCTACAAGACTGTGCAGGACACATTATTTGAAGGGATTTCTACAGGAATTTGGCATGTTGCAGGACACAAAATATTCAAGTGGTTAAGCAATTAAAAGCTATTGAATATTTGTAACTCCAAGCTCTTGGCAACAGAATATCACTGTCAACTTCTTTATGCAAAGGGACATTTTGACATTGTACTTAAGACTGACTACTTTTCTAATGGCATAAAAGTATTACTTCAGTTATGCACAAAATAGGAAAACTACTGAAACTTGTGCAGCCTGGTTCTTTCTTCAGAAATAACAACACAGAGTGAAGCTGCCTTTGAAGAGAAACATTTTTCACATACTATCTGAAGGTTAAAGTCTTTTAATCTTTAGCCTTTTTGCTGGCATGTGCAATTTAAAATGCTCAAAACAGACTAGCAAAACACCCAGCTATACATAGCTAGAAAATTCAAAAGGCACATCTGAAAATAGGCCTGGAAATTAGGGTGCTGCATCAAATCCTGCTCTTTGAGTAGGGACCTTTTCCCTGTGCATCCACCTCAAAAATCAACCAAGTTATCAAACACAGCTGACCAGAGGACAGAATGAGGAACAGCTCCCAAAGAGGCTGTAAAGAGGTAAAATCTTTGTGCTACTAACAAGAGAGTGACTAACTGGGGAAATTCTATATTAAATATCCTCCTCCCCTAGAAAGTTTTTCTTTCCTTTTTTTTCTCTCTTCCAGAGCCACATGAAGTTCTCCTGAGCTCCAGCTCTGCAGGCACAGTTCTGTGAACAGAAAGAACAAGTCCTTCTAATGAGGTGGGACACAGTGGCATGGGGACACCCAGGGGAAGAGCAGAAACACATGCAAAGCACAAATTCACTCGCTGATATTGCACACACAGATAAAATATTTAAAGATAAGCCTTTTCTCAAGGGTGGAAACTTAGCAAGGCTAAATGTGTTCGTTTCCTTAAGCAAGTGGGTGGATATTTTGGGTCATCTGGGGACTGATGTAGAAGCACTTAACTGTAGTTAGTCAGCCAAGAGGGAACAGCACCAGCAAATGAAGTGGGGAGAGAACTAAGAGCTGCTTGACTTACTTAGGTATTTATTAGGAAAAAGTTACTTGCAAGTCCTTCTTGATTAGATAGTCTCTAAATACATGTAAAAGGTGCTACTGGACCTAGTCCAATCATACAGGAGTTGTGGCAGGTGGAGAAGGACTTGTCATAAATGTGAGGGTAGCTGGAAAAGCCCTAAAACACAGCTCAGCCTGCCCAGGCTAAGCTGGCTAAGCTTCTTTAAACAAAACAATGAAGTACAAAAATAATGCATGAAGCCTTAAAAATTGCTATTTATTAGCTGCAGAACACCCACATTCCACTCTTTCTGACTTTCCCTATGCTGCATGAAAAAACCTCAAGTCAAGTGTCATTCAGGTAAACCCACAAATGGCAAAATAAATCCTTTGTAGGTGAAATGCTAAAATAGCTTCAAAGAAGAATGCATATAACCTTGTTAATTTGCCAAAAGTTTTCAATCGTCATTGCTTTAGAAGCAAGGTTAAGAGAAAAAACAAAGGCTGAGAAATGCAGAATGCATAGATATATCTTTATCTCAGGTTCAGAGCATTAAACTTCAGAAGCAAAATAATGTTGGGGAGAAGAGATTGACAGTGATGCCCAATGTTGGGAATCAAGGGTTGGAAGGACTAGGCACTCTCATGATAATGATGCCAGGAAGATTTAATTTACCAGTTTGTTCTAGGAAAGGTAATGACCTTAATATCACGGGAAACGTATCAAGAGGTCATCCATGCAGACACACACTGACTCATTTTCATAATAAATGGAAATAGATGTCCAGCCACACCAATTTGCTTGCAGGAAAGGATTTATATCATCTATCCAGCTTGTGTTTAGTATCAGAAGAGATAAAGAACATTTTATTGATATGTGGGGATTTAATTTCAACCCCTTTGAGAATCTCAAGGAAAAAAATGCATTTCCAATTTATTTCTGACCAAAAAAAAAATCCCCCCAAAACCTACCAAATCAATAAAGGGAAACAATATCACACTGGAATAGGGATGTGCCATTTTCCCCTAAGTACTATTCATTGGTTGCTGGGCCATAGATGAAGCACCACATAATGCCTCTGTTAGAGAAGAGTGCTTACACATGCATTACCAAGGATATGCTCTTCCTGCCTGAGTAATTCACATTTCAGCAGCATATTTCTGAGAAGGTGAAAAGTGGGTGTCTAAGTGCAACTCCAGCAGCCCCTGCAGAAATGTGACTGTGTAGCCCAAACCCTGGAGGTCCCAGCTGCTGGGGAGGAATTTCCTCCCCAGATGGGAATAAATGTGTTCCATGGCTTTTTCTGTGCACCCACAGAAGGGCTGGCACTTTGGCTGGAGAAGACAAGAGCATGGTCACGATGCAAGAAAAAAAAAATGGAAGGGGAAATCTGAGGAACTCCAAATGGAGTCATCCAAAATGCCATCCAGATAGCATTTGAGTTTGCCATTTGAATGGCACAGGAGATGAGAGCTGCCACCTCAGTGTGCCACCCCTACAAATGTGGGGTTTAGCTCAAGATTTCTCAAGCCAGGCTGCAAGCAGTGAGTCACAGAGAGAGAGAAGGGTTATTTCTGGGATTTTGGTTCTACAGAGGAAAAACATGAAACAGCCAGAAATGACAGAGAAGTGAGAGTGCTGGATGATGGCAAACAGCATATGGGGAGCAAGGGAGAGGGAGATTTGGCATCCTTGCTGCAGTATTACATCCCAGCCCAACTCACATTGATCTCCAGGGGCTAGTTCATTTCTGCAGGAAGAATCTGGCTCCTGGGACTCAAGGTACAAAATGAAAAACTCTCAATTTCTAGAGCACCAATGTTAGTGTTTGCCAAGTGTTTTCTCTTTTCTATTCCTCCCTGCAAATCTTTCATTTTTCTTTTAAGGTCAGTGGAAAATTTAGCAGAACAGGCAGTTTTCCAGCAGGCTTGGTTTTGGAAGTTGAACTGATCAAATCATTTAATACTTGACAGGTGAGGTTAGAATTTATGCCCTCTATACTGAATTCTGATGCAGTTTTGTATGTATAGGTGCATATGTATATGTGGTCGTACACAGACACAGCAGTTTTAGCTCTGTGTAGAGGTACCAGGGCTGTTTTCTGTCCTTAAAACAGAGGGAGGATGTGTTAGGTTAAAGACTCCTCTTCAGTAAATGCTGATGATTCTCATTTCTAGATGCACCATTATTTTTGCTGTCTGGAAACAAAATGCTGTAGGATGGTGCTGATTTGTTCAAGAAGGAGCATGTCATTTCAGCCACTGCTGGAGTGCTGTGACCTTTTGGAAACTACACAAAACTAAGAGCTTTGTTTTCTTTTGTTTCATTCTAGATATTTGCCCTGTTGCCTTCAAGAAGCCTCTGGAGGCTTGAGCAAAGGCTTGAGTGCTGCAGGAGTAAGTCAATGGTCAGATCATTACCTCTAATTTTCCTGGAAATATTTCTTCAGAATTTCTGCCTCAGCTGCCATTTCTTCTTCTGTCCTCCACTTGTCAGGGGAATCATCTTTGTCGTGGCGCTGCAGCTTTTTGAGGGAGACAAGAAAAAAAAGTCAGTTTATTATTTTTCCAGTTTTAATGTCAAATTTAGGGCAATCAATCTAACTATTCCATGTGCCTACAGGATGGATGAACCTGGTGATGAAGAGAGGAAGGCTGAAGGCTGCTGGCTTGGAGTGGTGACAGTGGCTGCATTTACCAGTACAGCACCAGGTGCCAGGGTGTGACAGGCAGGGACAGGCTCAGCTTGGTGGGCTGATGCTCAGACACTCTGTTGGTAATTGATGCAAAGCTGGCAGATAAATCAACAGGAAAACACTCAGGTCCTTTGAAGCACCCACCTCACCAATGGAGTGAGCTGGACACCTTGTCACTATTTCCTGTGAATTTCTCTGTCTTTTCCTCTGCCCACCTTTCCTATCAAAGACCTATTGTGATAACAAGGCCCTGTTGCAAATGTTTCCCACCAGCAGTTTATATTAATATTTTTTTCATTCCTTCTCTGCATGCAAGTTATCAATCCTTCCCTGCCATTGCTGAAAGCAAGACACATCCCTGGTCTAGAAACAAAACCTGCTATTTTAAGCATAATTATATTTAATTGATTTCTTGGGAAAAAAAAGTATAAGAAACATATAATTTTTGTGTCCAACTGGCACACTATGCCCACAAAAATTTGCTCTATCCCATATGCAGGAACTGTTACATGAGATTGTCCCAGACATGATAATTTCTTCTTTTGCCACTCAAGAAGAAGGGAGCAGCTGACAGCTTTGCTGCTTTCCTGAAGAGGGAAGCTCCACATTAGGGTAAATACTGGCACTTGAGTGACTGTTTGTGCACATGTCCCTTCAAAGAACGCCTGACACTTGTCAAGTGAAGGCAGCATTTACGCCAGACAGCAGAAACATTTACTTAACAGACCAAGTGTTGAGATTCCAGTGGTTCCCTAGGTTTAGAGCACAGCACAGACTGCATTAACAGCACCAGTGCTTCTAAGGAACTTCATATCACCAACTTCCTCTTAATGTCACAAAAAAAAATTTGAAAACTAATGAATTTACACCTCTTATTCCAGGAAAAATTATAGTACAGAAGATAAAGTGGTGAAAAAAAAAAAAAAAAGATGAAGCCATGATGAAGCTCCAAGCAAAGTGCATTACTGGATATGGAACGTTCAGCAATAAACTAGGATTGTTAGCACACCTCCAACTCACAAACACTTTTATTTATGCTATGTTTCTCCTACTCTGAATTTTGCTGCCAGCTAGAGTCCCATGTAGCTTTACACTCTGCAGCACAGATTTTCCCCTGCTCAGCAGATGAAGCTGCATGAGAAAACCATTTCCTTTCATGCCAATGCAATGCAGTAGCTGTAGGCAAATTAAAGTGTATTACTGTTTGACTCAGAGAAGACTAATCTTCATTGTTACATTAGTGCTAAGTATGTTATAAATCCATCTTGTAAGAATGCCACAGAATGAGAGAGAAGGATTTCAAAGGCAGGGACTGGTGCAGTGTACACACTGTCAGCACATGCCCTGGGTCCACAGGTCTCTGTCACCCTCTGCTCACACCCACAGGGTGTGGAGGCACCACAGCTGACCTGGCCATGAGGTATTGGAAAGAGTATCCATCATCCTGTGCTTTCTATGGACTGGGAATGCTCACACCTCACAAGAGAATGCACCAGGACAAGGCAAGGGGAGGTAAATCTGACTGAGGTGTGAGCTGTTCTCTGAAAAAAGCAGAGTTTTGCTCATTCAGCCTAATGCTGGTAGGAGGTGCAGCAGGCAAAAGCTGGAAGCAAGGGAGAACTGCCCCTGCTCCTCAAGGTCTCTTTGTTTAACCCAGAATTGCTTTCAGTGACATGATTTGGCTGCTGCTCTCCCTTCTATCTCATTTCTGCCCAATCCAGGTGAGGCTGGCTCCATGTGGAGAATGGTGAAATGAAGGTGTGACTGGTAGGTGGTGATTCTTTTTTTTCCTCTTAAAAAAACCTGAAATGAATAGTACTAAGGAGGGTTAAACTGCAATGGTTGGTGTTGTTGTTGTCTAAATTAAAACTGTGCAGTCACAGACCACAGTGACTTCTCAAAGCTGGCAAAGGTGAGGGTTCCTTCTGCTACATAACTGCTAACCTTTAAAAATAATCAATCTTTGAGGTTAAAACAGATGTATGGAGAGCAGCAATGAATCCTGAAACTTGCCTGGAAGCCCAACAGCCCTGGCTGCCAGTGCACAGCCCCAGGACACAGAGAAGCCCAGCCAAAATACTACAGAGACTGTCTTAATCTCTCTTAATTAAAACAAACAAAAACATTTTACATGAAGTAAAAAATTTATATAAAGTATGATTTTACATAAAGTAAAAAAAAAAAAGTAAAAAGTAGCTTTAGCTTACAGAGGCCCTCATGGGGAGAACTGAACGTGGCTGAAAAGTTGTAAAGCTGCATTCAGGAGAGGAGAACATAGATATTGCAGTTTTAAATTGTACTGATTTAGAATTCAGGTGGGGAACAAACACAACCGTTCATACTTGTTTCTTGGGGACTTCTGTGCCTCAGAGTGTGCTCATGTTGACACACACATCCAAGTCCCAGCTGTGAATCTTTGCAAATGTCTGACTTGTATTGAAAGTTTGGATTAATTTGAGGAAGGAACACTCTCTTGCACCTCGAGAACACTCCAAGGTTCTGCTCAACCTAAATGGCAAAAAAGTGCCTCTATTTGCCAGATATCAATTCATTAAAAATAGCGATTTATCCATCTTTCCTACCCCTGTCAGAGTAAAAGCTGGATAAGTTAGGCTGACATCCTTATTCAGATATATCCAAACACAGACTAGTTGAAGTTTGTGATACTTTCTGTACAACAATTCTACTTCTGCAAACTCACAGCACACCAAGGCAAGGTGAGCCTATAAAACCTTTTCTGTAGGGCTCCAAATTAGTTACCATTTTAAAGCAGCTAGTACTTGGCCTGTTTTCATAAGAGGAAGGTGATGCAAAAGCATTGCACCAGGTGGACAAAATATTTTACTGCAAAACTCCAAAAGCCCCAAATTCTCTGAAACCAAATCTGTTTGTAGAGACTCTGCAGGAGCATCTCTGAATCCTGAGCATCAACAGGAAGGTGAGCAACGCCCTAAGCAGAGCCTGGATAACTCCCAAAGGAGGGAACAGGATGAGAGAGCACAAGCAGCCCTTTTAGACAATCTGTATTATGCTAAGTTTTTCTTTTAATATTCTGAACCAGCACTGGGACACACATTAGTCAGGTCTCTAATCACAGCTGCCCAGCAAATTACACACTGGATCTGCTCAACATTCCTCAAGCACCAAGGCTCGTGTTTGTAACTCCAAACATCTTCTTGCCTTGCAGTACAAATAAATGCACTATTTCTAAGATATGCCCTTTCTTCAAGCAGATCATTACTGATGTCTGACTTCTTGGGCTTCCTGATAAATTATCCTCTTCTTTCACCTCAAGCAGAAAATGCTCTTCCACCGATAATCTATGACTGTCATTCTTGATTACATGTAAACAGTGGAGCTCTTTGAATATTTCTGCTTGTGAAAAGTGTTCATTTTCTCACTCATGTCTCCCAATGTGAGATACTGGCAGACCTGACAGCTGTGCTTTATGTTATTTTATTAAAGTTGCTAGTGCTGCAGAATGGGCTATGTTTTTATCACTGCAATTCTTAAGGGAAACACAATATTGTTTTATAGCACATTCACATTGGGGGACCTCTCCTTCTTGCCCTTTGTGGAGGAGCCCAGAATTCTCAGCAGAGCAGACTACAGGGGACCTGGGTCTATGACTGGCTGTTTCTTGAAGTGATATGAATATTATTTTTTTTCTACTTATGCCATAACATCATCAGCAAAGCAACCTGTGTAAATACAGAGCACTAGCCAAAATTATTGGGAAAAAGCTTTTATGGTAGTTAGAACTATTCTCACTCCCCATGAATATTTACAGTTGATAGTTAAGAGTTTATAACCTCCAATGCATTTAACTAAAAGAAAAATTATAGTGATGGAGAGTAATTACACAAAACTGCAGCAACATAACAAAACTCAGCTGCTTCAGCAATTATAAAATATAGTATTATCAAAACCAGCAGCTACCAAAAAATAGAAAGAATGAATTTTTGCCAGTGGCTTGAATCAGAGATCAGCCATTACCCAGCTGCTGGTGTTCATTATTACTAACACACCTTGGGATATCCAGGCATCTTTTCTATAGTTAAATCACACTGTGGTGAAATATTCAGAGTGATTTCTCAACATCAGATTAACACATGAACCATGAGGAGGCTGAAAATCTAATTTCTTCTCACCAGTAGTAACCATTTCCAGAGGGTGGAGACAAACTTTATCCCAGGGTGGCTGCTACACCTTGCTTCCCCCAACAGAGTTGTGACCCAGACACTGCAGAGCACACCCCTGCTCCTCTTCTTGCACTGCAGCTGTGGGGCAGCTTCCACCCCATGGGGGAAAACTCCTTTGGTGATAGTGGGATGGTCCTGGTGATGGCTTCGAGCCATGTAAGCCTCCTCTGCTACTGCTTTTACAACTTAACTCCTGAATTGTTTCCTTTGCCCTGCTCCCCCTGGTCTTGACCTCTTTGCTCTTTCCCCCCAGTGCTTTCTTTCCTTTCACTTCTCTTTGTATTTCACTTATAACCTCGGAGTAAGACTTCATTTCCACCCCACTGCACTATGTGATTAAATGCAGCATTTACTGCTATTATCTGCACCTCCTGCTATGCTCCAGCCTTTCCTCACTCTCTGCTGCCTTGCTGAAAGGAGTGTGAGCTTTTTGGTAGGTGCCCTCCTCTGCCAGTCTGAGCCTCCTGCCCCCATCCCATTTGCCTTCAGCTGTGCCTCAAATCCTGACTTGACTTGCAATGTAAAATGAAAGAATAATGGATGAAGCACAGCAGTTTCACAAAGCAGCTTCTCAGGGATGCTGGAATCACATGCCTTTACACATCCTGTTCCACTAACTGGGAAAAACCATGGGGGGAAATCGTTGCAGCAGCTCCCAGCCCTGGGCTCGTCTCCCAGCTGAGATCACCCCAGTTCTGCCCAGGGCCCAGGAAAGGCAAGAACAAAGCAGAGAACGAGCCCAGCAGGCTCCCCCTTGAGCACACACACAACACCCACCAGACTCTGTGTTAATGCAGGGCTGGAGGCCCCTCTGCCCCAGCAGCTGCTGTGGGATCAGCACCCCTTTCCAAGCCCCTTTCCCCCTCCCAGCCTTAGCAGCTCAGGCAGTTCAGAGCTTTCCACATCTCTGGGCCCGTCTCCATATTTAATTACAGCTACAAAACTGCTGTAATTTAATTGCTCTAATTTACAGTGAACACTGCAGAAAAAACCCACAACCTATAATTTTCTCATCTGCTGACTTTGCTTATGATTCTATATCGTACAGATATCTGTGTTTGCATGAATCAGAAATCCCTGATTTTGGGGTGGGTTTTACATGCTGCATTAAATCTGAATTATTTAAGGAGTGGGAAAAAAGCCTAAATTATCTGCATTTTATATGAGGCAATTTTTAAAGTATCTACTGGAAAATCCTTCTCCAATTGTTTTACTGCTTCTGCATCAAATATGCTGCTACCTCCCAGCTGCTGATATTGCTGCAAAGCACATATTCCATTGGAAACCTCAGTTTATCTAAAGTGTGGTTTAGACAGTGGTGGTTCTTTACCCTCCTGTCGACTCTTTGTCATAGTGACTGCAAATATTTTTTCAGTTTTATTGTTGTGCTTTGAGGAAAGACTTGAACCCCACACTTCACATATGAATAACTACACCCTATTTAGCACTTAGATGAAGAGAATTTTGTGAAAACATGTAAAGGGTAAGTAAAACCCTTAAGCATACATGCTTAAGTGCTTGGCTAAACTAAACTCTGCAAACCACCGTTTCTAACAATTCTGATAAGAAAAAAAAGACTAAATATAAAAGGCATCTTAAGAAATTTGCTTTTGAAAATATAAAAGACAAGCAAGCCCACAAGCAGAACGACAGTTGCACAGAAAACACGTTTACCATTCAGTGAAATATGTAGATTGCACTCTGAAGAGCTCAGATCTTGACATACTTCCAGTTTGGCTCCAACTGAGATAAAATTCTTGGAAAGTGAGCACATTATAAAGAAGAGACTTGAAGGAATATCCACTGGGGTAAGAAGCCTTGCCAAAGACTTGGGGAACTGCTATTTACAACCTGATTTGAATCCAGGCAAGAATCTATAAAAGTGTTTAGATAGATTTTCACCATGCCCATTATCGTCCTAATTAGCAGATAATGTTATAGCACCTCTGTAGTTTCCCTCACATGGGAAGAGAAGGTGGATTTTTGTGGGGAGCTTCCTAATGGCCTGGGCTACAGAGGGCTGTCTGCACATGAGAAATGTGTCACACAGGGACCTGGCTAAGAAATGGCAATATCATCAGTGTGGTAACGTTGGAGGAAACCTTATCCTGCGTGCACAGCCTGTCATGCAACATTACTCATTTGGAAAAAGGCTATTTTTAATCAAGGAAAAGCACTTTAATCAAGGATAGAGTCAGTGATTCAAAAATTTCATGCAGGTGCATGCATTACTTGACTGAAAGGCGCATCCCAAGAGGTCAGAGCTGCAGAGAGATGTGCATGTCCCACTCCAAGAGCAGAGATAACCTCGAGGTACCTGAATCAGGGTGATGTATTCTGGCTCCTGCTGCAGTGAGTTTCAAAGTCACAACTCCCCTCAGTAATCTTCTTAACTTTAGACAAATATTTGCCATACTCTCAATAAGATTCACGACATGCCAAGGAAAACACGTGTGTTCAGGAGGTTGATTTGGTTTATTTGCTTTCTTTGTCTTTTTCTGACAGCACAAAGGATATCAGCTGCTGGGGCTGTGGCATTGGCACAAAGCCAGCTCACCACCAAGGGGAATGGGAGCATGCCCTCATCTCCAGGGGGGAGTTCCACCTCTCTCACCACATCTCTGGGATGTGCAGGAAGAGCCCATAGTGGTCAGAGAGTATTTCCTCTTCTCTGGGGAATTTGCTTATTGCTATTAAAAAAATTCCTCACCCTGCAACACTTTGTGAAATGAAGATGAAAACATTCCATCAATGTGTTCTGGAGTAACTCACACTCTGAGTCACTCCCTCCACTGGCTGTAGGAGGATTTCAAGGAGACTTCAGGGTCTGAAATGACACTGTGGTGAACCACAGGGGCTTCACAGCCTGATTTTGTGTGTGCTTCTCAGGGCACCCCTCACTCACCAACAGACCATCACAGGATGATCCTGCCTGCTCTGCTTTCCCAGGGCTCAGGATCACAACACTCCTGGATACATCCCAGGGTCAGCCTTTTCCCCCAGGCACCCCTCAAATACTTCTCTGGCTTTCAGCCTTGCAAGGCTACTTCACCACCTAGATTGCCTCCCTGGGATTTAGGCAGCCAATGCCCTCTAGTAAGTAGGTAGTAAAATAGGTTGAAGAGTAAATTGCTCTCATTTAACATTCACTCAAAAAAATATGGCTGCATTTATTATGCAGCATATTGTTTTATATACTGTTTTGTTATAATAAGTCATGTTTAAAATGTCATGACATTTAAATCAACAGCAGTAAGAGGGAAATGCTGAAAAAGAGCAAGATGATCAAAAAGAATCTGAAAAATCCTGGTGAGTCATTATGGGCCAAACACTCTCATTACAGTGAAAACAGTCACAAAAGAGCTTTAAACTCACCCCTGAGAAACCCAGTGTAGAGAAACCCTCCCTGCCCAGGTCTCTGTGTCCTTGTGGTGTCCCCAGGTCTGTCACAGCTGGGTGGTGGCAGCTGGCTGTGGCCAAGGGACTTGGGCACCTGCTGCAAAGTCCTCCTTGTGCTCTGCATCCCCTTGCAGGTTCATCCTTGCTCTGGCTGCCCTTTGCCCCTGAGCCACTGCAGCACTCTGGAAATCTCTTGCATTTCCACACACCTTGGACCTTGTTAATGCCATTGGCTCTGTGAGAGCTGGGCTTCAATGCCTGTGCTGTCATACAAACGAACTTTGCAAATAATATAAAAGACTAATATAAAAGACTACTTTAATGTGGCTTCCTAGCCTTTGAGGAGGCACAGAGCCTCCCACATCTACTACTGATGAGCCACATGCACAATGGCAGGTTTTCACCAGAAGGACTTTTAATGTTAAAAAAGAAGAGTGAGGATCAAAGGAGCTGCTCTGCTCCTGCAGATTCACTGCTCCTCTCTTCCATCAGGTCTGTGCTCATGTGCCAGCATCCCTCCCTGCTGCCTCCAGGCTCCCTCACCCCCTCCAAGGGAAAAAACAACAACAACAACTTCAACAACAAAACAGATGGCAATGCATCGAAACATTAAACCCAAGCCCAATACCTGAGCTGTACCATGAATATTTCACTGAGGCATGGGGTAGAAAAGACAACAAAATGACTTTTTCTACCATCTTAAGGGATATCTCACCTTGTAATTGCTATAGACACATTGAAGAGACAAGAGAGAGGCAAAGACTATTTGAAAGAAGTTGTGTATATTTTTAAAAACTACTGTCTCAATGTTCCCATTACAACCTGCCAATATGAATGACATTTACTTTTGCTCTGAGAAATGAAAGAAACTCTAAAAGACAGACTGCATTAAGAATCTATTGATATTCCACTGACCTAGTGGGATAAGAACCAAACAAATTTTATCAAGGGCAAATGCCCCAGAGTCTGTAAATTCATTTCTTAAAGTAGCAGCAGGAAAAGGGAAGAAAATCTTCAATACCTGGAACAGTTTTTAGATCCGGTGGAGGCTCCCATGTCTCAATGATCCAGTGGCATATATGGGAGCAGAACTGGAGATTTCAGATGGCCAACTCCCTGTTCCAGTTTATCCAGCCCATTAATATTGCTGTAAAACTTATGCAGGAAGTTGTCTTATTAAGGGGCATCACAGGAGGTTTTGCCCATGTAATTTTTTCCCTATTGTACAAACGTCACAAAGATGTATTTGTGTTGCAGTGTTGGCCTTCTGTTGAAATCCTTCTTCTGGGGAATAAGTTGTACCCACATAATGCCCATGCAGAAAAATAAGGATGGCATAATAGCCATGGAATAGAATATTCTGAAATTAATTTAAGTGAAGGGACTGTGAATTTGTGAAGAATTAATTTTAGCTGGATAGACTGGCAGTTAATTAAGGCTGGTAGCTTCTACTTGTAGAAGGGTGTTTTTGATGAAAATATATTGAAAATATTATTAAACTGCCTAGGAAAAAACAGTTGCTATTCCCCATGCTAAAACCTCCCAGACATCCCATGTTTCTATGTAGAAATCATAAACTGATAGCATTTGCATCACAATTATTATTTAATATGTAGACTTCAGTACCATTGCTTTTGGACAGAATTAATATTAAAACCTTTGAGCACAGATATTTTAAAAACACTCATCTGAAAGTCACAGGAACTTTTTTAGTTTGCAATATTTTTGCAAGTTCTGTTCTGGTGATGATACCCTGGCAGCAGATCACCACCTTCTCTTTGCATAATCCACAGGACATGCTCCAGAGCTACAGAAAATCCCACACTGCTGGGAGGGGGAGCACATCACCATGCAGGATGGAGCGTAGGAAAGGTACAAAGACAACCTAAAGCAACCCAAACACTCCCAGTTTCCAGAGACAAAAAAGTAATTTTGTATGCTTTCAGCTCAATCAGTTTGTTCATGCCTTAGGAAACAATGAGATCAACGGAAATGAAAGCAATTTCCAGCAGATATGGATACAACACGTGGCTCTGCTGAGAAGAACTCGCACGTTATTCCAGAAGCACAGTCAAAAACTTGTGGATTAAATGCTGAGAGAATGGATCATGCATGGACTTGCTTCATCTGAATTTACCAGACTAGGGCTTTGCAGGTTTCTCACTCCTCCTTCAGGAGGGAGTTGATTGGGGAATCAGTTGTACAGTCACACACTTGGTGGAGAACTTGCAAAATAATTTTATTTATTTAGACACATTTTGAAGTTGCAATCCGAAGTTCTTTCACAGGTCTGTTGTTACATTTCTCTCCTTTCTCTAGGTCTTTTTTATTTAAACTATCTTCTAGCAAAACTTTCTTCTTCAAGCAAAAGTTAAAAAAAAGAGATGTTTTCAGTGTGTTTCAGGGTTTTCCTGTGCACATTCTGTGTGGTACAAAGGCACACAAGCTCTCCCCATTCATCCTGACCCATAATCATTATTAAACTTAATTGCAGAAGACACTGTATTCACAGCTTTATTTCTCATATGACATCTTGTGAATTGCTTTTAAGAAAAGCCATTTACACAACTTCTATATATATGTAAACTAGTACTCTAATGTCACATTCTTGTTTGCACATTCCCTTGCATTCATGTCAGCTAGCCCTAATGCAAAAGCAAGTGGCCCTTCGTGGATTTCAGTTAGGAAACAGTAGCAGGGATTTTCATAAAACAAAAGTTTGACTGATACTATGCAAAATCTGTTCCACTGAAAAATTGGCATCTTGCCCATCATCTTCCACAAAGTTCAGTATCTTTGTCGGTGCTCATCTACTTGACTTCTTAATTGTCTGTGTTCACTGCCTGTATCAAATGGAGTTTTCTTTTTGCTTTTGCTCGCTGCACATTACATCTTTTAATCGGGATATATAATTACTTACCACAATCTGCCATGCCAGATTTTCTAAGCATTAGTCTAATTAACTTAAGCTTGATAATTATGCTTCAGATATCATAACAGTACACACAGAACTTGCAGATTATGCTGTTGGTTTAGCTGTTTCTGGTAACACTTTTCTCCTATTCTTACTTTTTCCTTTTGCTTTTTCTCTTTCTGCACAGGGTGGGAGCACAAGCAGAAAGAGGAACAGTTTTTCTCTTTAAATGATTCCAAGGTTCTCAAAAAACAAAAGCTGTCTGTTTTAAATAGGAAGCCATCAAAAGTAAGTCAACACAAATGAGAATAGATCCATAATGCAAGGATTTCCTCTTTTTATGAGAATAAAAGATAAATTATCACTGAAGAAAGAACCTTGAGCTTCTGATAGCGGAAATTGTGGAGGATTCTAGCACAAACCTACAGCATTTATGGGCTAATTATGAAAGTACTCAGACTTTCCACAGGTCTCCAGCCTGAGCCACTCTAATTATCTGCCTGTTGGCGACAGGCTGCCGCCAGGGAGGCAATAAATAAGAGATAACATGCATGGGACCTGGCACAGGCACCTCTCCAGCACAGAGATCATTCTTCACTGAGTGATGCAGCCCATCTGGGCAAATGAAATATGCAAGCCTGAGACCCCAGGTAAGAGTAAATAGATGCAGAGGACACTTATGTCACAGTCATTAATAAAGGAAAGAAAAAAAGAAAATCTGTGACAGGCTATGGGTTTGTATTTGGGTTTCTGGTGTAAATCAGCATTTCTCTTCATTCCTGACAGCTCACCTTGGTGTTCTGTGGAGAAGATATCCTGCATTATTTGATTTGTCTCACTCCTGGCTGAGGGCATGGATGCTGTGTCCCCCCACAGGAATGGCCTCTGCCCAGGGGACAGAGCCAGGCAGACCAGACCTGCTCTCCCTGCTTCCAGAACCTTGGATCCGTCCTGCTGGCTGGAGTGCAACAGGTCCTGGTGGGTCACAAAGGCACCCAGACCACATCTGGGTACTCAGGCTGCAAACCCACTCATGTCTATGCCAAGAATTGCCATTTGTTGGAATTTTGGTGCAATGGGATATAAATGCTATCAAGCCCACACAGAAACCACAGCAAAGGCTTTGCATTTGCTCTGGAGGTGTTGTGAGGATTTAATCTGCTGTGAAACACTGAAGACTGCTCAGCTGCTCCTGTGGTTTAGCAGACTTCATGGATAGAGACAGGACAGGCAGCCCTTGCTGGTTTCCCTCATTCAAGCCCTTATTTTCAGATGATTGAAGGGCTGTCACCCTTGACAGAAAATATTATCAGCAGTCAAGGAAGTAATAAGGGTGGCAAGTACATAAATAAGCATAGCATAAATCTGAATATTGGTAATTAGCATTTCATTCAATCAGATTAAAAGTGTTAGACCACTGTAGCAGCGATTCCTTATAGAAAGCTATTTAACATTCCAATTATCTCTAATGAATTAACCTCAAAGTATGGCTGAGGTGCAACACCCTAAGAATCCCTTTGCTCATCTACAGTCCACTTGCAACCAATTTCACTTCACAAGCCTACCTCAATTAACATTTTTCTGTATTTCACACATCAGTAACTGCAGTGCTGAAATACGCACTCCTTTCCCAAATTTAATAGCTGAGATACTTTCATTTTTTTTTTGATTCTACAAATGAAGGAAAATCATTTCCTGCTACTATCTCAATCCAATTAAAATTCTTTTAATATTGGCTTTGCATCTTTTCAATACACATATGAACCAAAAAGTCCTACATTTTTCACATAGTAATTACTTGGAATTGATCTGCTATGCAGCAACCCAAAGACAAAGGAATTTACAATTAGAAAATTTTAAAGTTTAGTTTACATTTTTCATCTCTAGAGTTTTTAAAGAATGCTTTTTGGTTGAAGGTTTTATAATAGGAAAGAAAACTCAATGGGTACAAATAAATTATTTTCATTTAAAAAGAAAAAAATGGAAAACAACAGATTTATGGATAGGTCTGGAAGGAGAACACACTGCCTTTTACGCCACTGTGGAACTACAATTATACAAAAAGGTATTGAAAAATAAAGAGAAGTTTTACCAGCACACCCTGTCGATGGTGTGGCACTGGTAGAAGGACAGATCTCTGACAGAGATCTCACAGATTTATCAAATGCCTCTGAGACAGGGGAGCCACTGAGCAGCCTCAACAGCAGGGCACTGCTGGGCCTCATGGCCTTTCTCTTCTCCCTTCCTTGTTTTTCCTGGTGAATTTTATAAAAAGACAGTGTCATTTAATCCCATTCCCACTTTAATGGGGAAGCATGGAGAGGAAGCTCTTGCTCTGCATCATGGTTGTGGTAAAAGGAGCAGCATTTGTGAACAGATTACAAATCTGACGCTATTTTCCCTTTCACTCCATGTTTGCAGCATTATTTTAGATTTAAGAAAAATGAACACACATGTAAGATAACAGCATCCACGCAGCAATATGGCATAGCTGCTATTCCTCTTACAGGCATCCAATTTAAGTTTATCATCAAATACCACACAGCACCAATTCCTATGTTCTATTCAATACTGATTTTAACCTCAGTGTAGAGCTAAGCATTTTGTGCTGTGCATATCATCTGGAGCTCCCTGTGAAGAGGAGCACTGCCAGCGGAGTGTGGCAGTGGGGATGCAGCACAGGGCTCCTTCTCATATCAGCAATGCTGGATTTTCCTTCCCAGCTGAAGCACCCATGTGATGCCACAGAGCTTCACTGCCATTCCTTCTCTGAGCTGCTGAGCACTGCTATAATTAAGTTATGCAGATAAGACACAGGCATAATATAGCTTGCCCATATAGATACATAGAGTTTGTTTTGTATATTAATTTTTATAATAAATAGGGGCATGCATGGCCTATTTGGTTACATGAGCAAATCCGTGCCCTGAAAGATGATGTTCTCATTAAGAGAAGCTGCAAGCCCAAATCTTATCTGAAGTGCTGTTTACTTTGCTGGCAGAGCAGCCAGCATGCTGCAGAGCCTATATCTTCCACTGTGCCACTCAAAGTGAGAGCATTCCATAATAAATTCTGAAAGCTTCCAAGGAAAAAAAAAGCCAGTAAGAGGAGAACAAATATTAAAAATCAATAACTGCTTAATTTAGCTAACATTATAAACGAATATTTTTAGATAGAGTAATTTTTATTCTTATCACATTACCACAATAACATTATTCTCTGGTGTTTTATCTACTCTCAGAGAATACTAAATATTGTAACATTTTGCCCTTACCTGAATTTTTACCAGCCCTTGGTTTTTATCACATACAACGCTTTGGAAAGTCTAAATAGTAGTTAAAAATAAACTCTCTGCTAACATTCTATTTCCACTTCATCCATTTATAACCAACACCACACTGCATTTATGCATGAATCTGTTCTTATGTCAAAACCTAAACCTGTTTCAAGCCTGATTTTACTCATACTCTTTGTCAAGTGTCTCTGGGCTCCTGCAGTGGCTCTGATCCCCTCAGCCAAGGGGATCCTTCTCCCTCTGGGGAGAAACTCTTTACATGAAATGGGCACTTTTATCCCTGAGCAGGTGCTCAGGACCAAAGCTCTGTGTGGGGCTCCACCTGAGCAAATGCAGCCTCCAGACTCCTTCCCACACTTTCTCCTGGCTTTGGTGCCAGCCAGGGCCATCCTGCCTCCAAAAAAACACTGGCAGGACTCTCAGCTGCCTTGGAGCCAGAGAGAGCCCATGGGGTAGCAATTCACTGCCTCCTATCACAGCCTACTGGCACTATCTGAGCTGATAATTTCATATTTATTTCCCTAAGAGTTTGCTGCAGATGACAGTGCCCAGAAACTGAAGACATTTCAGGAGACAGCCTTGAGAACATTAGGAAAGCGGTAAATTCTCTCCTAGGGAATATTTCAGTGGCACAGGTCGAGTCAAGAGTTTTGATCCTTTCAACTCATCTCTGGGGTTTTGGAACATCCATAAAAATTTGGATAAATTTGCTCTTAAAAAAATAAAAAATCACAGTCCACATCTAAAGAGCCTCCTGAAAATTAACATTGACAAGTATCTCATGTTCATTCTTTAATAAAGGGAGTGGTAAATGTTGGAATCCATAAAGTTAGAGGGTTTTTAGGAAATGGCTAAAAAAGTATAGGCCTCAGACTGAAGTTTTCTTAGCATTGCAAATACAGCAGAAAAGTTTCCCAAGCAGTAGAGCATACGTGACAAATAACAATAGGCCTCTGTAGAATTGCCTTAAGGATGGCAACAAGGTTATTTAATGTATATCTTTAGAAGGTTAGCATGAATAGAGCTCTGTTCTTTGTCTCTTATGAACCAGTCTTTGTTTTAACTACCATTATGTGTGTTTTATAAGACTGGATAGAATGCTTGTCAATATGTGTTGTTCTGTGTATGATTGGCTGAAATCTAGACTGAGATGGTTTTATGTCATTTTGTATCACCCCACCTTCTCGGACATTCTCTGTGGATCAGCAAGCTATTAACATCCTGTCTCCATTGTCTAACAATGTCCTGAGACTGATGTGCTGAAAAAATAAAAGCAAAAAGCTCTTCACTGGTCTGGTTTGTCCAGTGTTGTCCATATCTGGACGTAGTTGCCGCGGCAAGTGTGTTCCTTTTTTAAAACGTGGGTTCCTGACACAATTGGACATATATTTCCCATATATACCTAAACCCTGCAGTAAAGGCTGACAATAAACTAAAGAAAGCAAAATACTGTGTGTCAATTTGCAGTTTGTGATGTGAAGACAGACCTTGTGCTGATTTTGGCATCAGTAGGAAAAGGAAAATCTCCAACTCATGTAATAAGATCCTAGGTAGGAAGGACATTCTCTCTAGACAAATTTGCCAGTAAATCTGAAGCTGATTCATGTCCCCATTCAGCAGAGCATTTAAGTTTTCTTTCAATGCTTAAGAGGTGTTTGAACTCACTTAAGCTGATCACTTCTTAAATGCTAAAGTGGGATTGCACTGAATACCAGTAGGCACATCTATAATTATAACAACCCTTCTGAGCCTAACAAGCAGAGCTGGCTGTGTTAGTCATTGTCCACATGTGAGAGCAAGGATTCCTGCTTTAATTAAAGGGATCAAGTGAAAACATCTGAATGCTCACAGAGAAAGAAATTAAGTCATCATGTGAGCCAGAAAATTGCATGTAGGGCTGGATTAACACTAGGGAAAAAATATGAGACATTAGATCAAATTCTTCATGAAAATATTATTTGCTAGTTCAAACCCAAACATTCTGACAAATTTTAGGAAAACAACATTTCCTTCATTGTTAATGTTTCTTCTCTTGCATCTTCAGAAGTTTCTCTTATTATGACTCTTCACCACTGTCATGTTTCAGTTGTTGCTAATGAACATTTGATCTTTTTTATAAAAAATATAGGAAATATACACGGTGCTTAAGGGGTAAAAAGAGCCCCAGCAAGGAAAGACCACATCCTGCAGTGTTTACTCATGAGCATTTCAATAGCATGCCCTTTGACCTGCAGTGATAATTGGGGTCTGCAGGTCTTCCATAATTGTTTCCCTCAGCACAGGGAAATGTAAGGTTTAACACAACAATCTGGAAAACTGCAACAATCACTGCTAATAAAAGCAGCACAGAAAGGGAGGAGCCTCCATTCATCCAAACAAGACAGCTTTGTGTATAAACTCAATATTGTGATTAACACAGGATAAATTAGTGGATCATAATTGGCACAATTTACATTAATTACACAATTACATTAATTTTGTGAAAATTAAGGTGAATAACACTGACTAGTATTTCCATGTCACTTTGGAGCTTCAAAAGGCACTGTGAGAACAAAAGGAGTGAAGCAGGCTCCAGAGGAAGTGAGGAGAGGGCTCATTTCTGCTCCAGATATTCAGTGTCAGCCACAACTACACTGAGGTCAGCATATTTGTCAGACTATAACTGCAGCTCTTGAAGGGGATCCACCACCATCCTGACCATCCTTCCCTTCCTTTGTCTCTTTTTCCATTTCAATTATGATTTTCTTTTTCTCTCAGTTTTATCTGATGCCCCAGCAGATGCTGTGCAGCACCCAGCACAAGGTACCTAATCCACAGAGGAGAACCATGGGGGCATCTGGGTTTTTCAATGCAGGAAGCAAGAACTGAGAATCACCACTTCCCAATCAAGTTCTGGTGTCCATAGCATTATTTCTTCTTGTTTCTAAAGCATGTTCCCATTAAACTCCATACTTCACTTATCACTGATGTCAGAATGACATGTGGAGCTAATTCTCTGCATCTGTCTGGGAGAAAAGGTGTATTGCTTCCATTTCTATCTGACACTGCAAAGCTGCCCTGCAAACTGAGATGAAGAATTCCTGCTGTTTCTGAGTGCCTACAAAGCCCAATCTGCACAGCTCTTTTCTTTAAGGACACATTTTTAGCAGGGTTGAACGAAAGAAATGACACATTTGTGTATTTCCCCCAGCAAGCATTAGCTCAGCCCTTGGCTGCCTTGGCAAGGAGTGAAATCATCCTGGGGCTGAGGGAGAGCAAACACAGCCCATCCTGCCAGCAGCTCCCCCTGCTCACGTCCAACATGAGGCCAGGGCATGTCTTGCTGTTGGTTATTCTGCATTATCCAGGATCAGCCCTGGAGCCAGCACAGGAACTCTGGATTTGCAGAGCTGTAATGGGGCTCTGACCTCATGTCACAGGAGAGCCAGGCCCCACTGGCAGCAGAATTTGACCCAAGCAGGGTCTGGTGCATTCTGCAGCCTCCATTGGCTTCCCTGGAAGCTCGTTCTGTGCTGCAGCGCCAGCAGGGAAACAAAGCTCAAAAGGTCATGCAGAGCAAACATAAAGGGGAAATTGTTTCAAGGCACAAGGAGCTGCTTCAATTTTTTTGTTCAAGTTGGTCTATCAGTTTGATTTTCAGCAGAGCACTGTGCTTTACCATGCAGGCTCCCCTAACTAACCAGGCAGAAGTATGATTGGATTTAAGGAAAATCATGATTTTGTCTGCAGACTACTCAATATTTCACTGCATTAGGCCCGGTTCTCAAACTATTTCTTATTGATCAGAATACCTCAGGCTATTACCTTTATTAATTAAATGACAATTTTTTTTTTCCTGGTGAGTATACAAGGAGATAAATGTCTCACAAATAAACTCAGAGCTTGCAGGCTGAGTCATGTGGTGATTTAGAAGTCATTTATCTTTTTCTCTCCCCCTCAGCAAAAAGTAATCATTGTCACAATACTCTGCAAGGCTAATGTGGCTGGGAAATGTGCAACATAAAGAGATATTTTTCATTTCCAGCACAATTATACCAAGCTTTTATGTTGTACTAATTTGTAATTTCAATGCTAACAAGAGGATATGGATGGCTGCTAATCCATTTAAGCACAAACTACCACCCTGGTGAAGCAGGGTGGATGGATCTGACCCCATTGGCTGCAGCCAACCTCTGTAGAGGCTGAATTTAGATTCAAGTTTCTCTGTTCTTCTTCTTCAAAAAAAACCCCCTGTTTGTATATGCCTGAATTTTCACTGCTATCTTGAGCCAGGCCTGAGGTTATCAGGTGATGCTCTAAAGATGAGACAGAGCAGCTCCCTGAAGAACCTTCCCCCAGTGTTTTTCCCTGGCTGAATCACTGCAGAGCACTTTGATGGCAAACAAGTGCCTTTTACCCCACCAGCAGCCCCATAGCAAGCAGAGAAGTTGATCAGGTGCCTGCTAAGCATGAAAATATCACATTTCTTGGATCAAAGCTCTAAGCAAACTGTGGCTGCCCATTGACACCAAATACAAGGGTCAAGTAAGAGCAGAAACTCAGAAAGCAATGAAAACCAATGATTTTTGCACTTTTTGTTCTAAAAATTGAAGTTTTCTGTCTATTCTAGAATGTGTTAGGATATTCTTAGAAAGTGATATGCACAGAGAAAGGGACATAAGAAAACAAAAGAATTAGGGAAAAAGTGGTAAACTCTTGAGTAAAAGTCAGACTCTAGACTAGATCTTTTTTCCTCAGGCTTTTTTTCTCTGATATGGTTTTGCCCAAGTAAAGACAAACTAAAGAGTCTTCAAGATTTGGCTCATACATTTGAAAACAAAATATTAAAGATGAGTTTATTTTCTTTAGGACTTACTAAGCTCTTAAAAATCCCAGCTTTACTTCCCTTTCACGGTATCATGGTTTTGGGAAGGCTGAACTAGTTTGGTCTAAGATAGTTTTGAATGAGACATTGCAAATCAGCTTAACACAAGAAGAGTCACATCCTCCTAAGTTTGCAGTGTTGTTCTACCAATTTGGAAGGGTGCTTTGCAGAAAGAGATAAAGGCAGCAAAGATAATGATAACAGAAACTTAAATACTTTAAAATAAATGGCACATCAGAAAGAGGGAAACCTCTGATTTTTCATTCTGCAAGCAAGCAGCTGCCCGAGCAGCAGCCCACAGGTGGTGAAGGTTTATCTGCAGCTCCCTGGGGAGGAAAGTGACTGTTGCTCCAATAACAGTAAGCCTCAGAGACCCTACTGACATTTTGCAGCTGGAAATCAGGGCACAGTGCTGGCAGCATGCACATGTGCACCACATACAAGTCCTTTGGCCTGGAGCACAGAGACCATGCTCTCCACAAATCCACAGCCATCACACAGCTCAGGCTGCTTCCATGGAAGCACCTCAGGGGAACTTCTGCAACACCCCATCCTGCTCTCCAGAGCTGTTTACTTACTGTTCCAAGCCAACATCTGATACAGATTAAAAGAATCATAAAGTGTTTAAAGAAATCAAGATCATACATGTCCTGTGACAGCTTCACTGAGAAGCAGTGATGCTGCACTGAGTGCTAGTTTGTCAACCTTTGCTACTTACACAATTCACAGCCAATTTAATTAAAAATATAACAGATCTGAAAGCTGCTAAAATGCTAGCAATGACTATCAGTCATTTGATAATGCTATGAAAGAGCCATTAGAAGTGAACTGTAAGTAAACTTTTTCAAGATTGAATAACAAGGGCATTACAGTTCCAGCCATTAATGTCATGCTTTAAAAAAATTAGCTGTCCATCTTGCCTTAAAAATGAAGCATTTTTATCTCTCACACATTTACAATCAAAATATGCTTATAAAAGGTACAGTAAATTTCATAGTTATGAGCTGCACATTTTGCATTCGGAACACTGAAACAGCCTCCACTGACTCACTTCATCGTTTGGTTGATTTAATACAAAAGCTCTTTCCTCCCCTTTTCTGCTTGTTGCTAAGATGAATACTCTGTGTTCATTAGTAATCAAATACAATGGCAAATGTAATATTGTTGCACAGATGAACTCTTTTTATTACCAACACTCTCATGTTTAAATTATTTTCTTTAAATAGTTGTCTCTTGTTATTCTAGTTCAGCTTACGAAGTTCAGACAAACAGCAGCTTGGACAAAGGATGCAAAATTGAATAAGTGAAGAAAAAACCTCAGAGAATAACAAATATTGGTTACACTATTAAAACAGTAATGTTTAGCCATACCCACAAGCCTTTGGGATTTCAGGATAGTCCTGGGATGACCAGGAACAGGATTCTCTGAGCACAAACCATGCTCAACTGCTTTTGTCTCCTTAACACCTAAATACTGATTGCCTTTGCTTTGGGGCATGGATTGGTCCCAGCAATCCTGCTCAGCCCTGCAGGGCCCCCTGCCAGCAGAAGGGACTCACGAGATCAAAATCCAGCATCAACAAGCTGCGCAATCCTGAGGGTGTTGGAAAACCTCAGAGCTTTCAGAGGTTTGAAGGGGTGGAGACTTTCAGCCCCAGGAATGCACTACTGGGAGGATAGAACAGCATTAGTGCTGTTATTTGACTGATGAGATTTCTGAAAATCAAATTTTGAATTTAATCCTCACTTGGACAAACAAAGCCACAGGTATTTGTTTTATGAGGTACATTTCTCAAATCTGTCTTATAACTTGAGGAATTCAGATTACCTGCAAGGAGAGACAAGCAGGTTCAGAGTAGCTCAGGTGTTGTGCCAACAGCAAAATCCAGCACAGAAGTGCAGATATAAAAGGCAGCCTGCACTCCTGGGAGCCAGGACAGTCAGATGCAGAGCTCCCCTGGTGAAAACTTCAATTTTCAAAATTGTCAAAAAAGATGAACCAAAGGAAAAGAGAAGAAAGCAATGGCTTCCTTTGATCCCAAAGCTCCAAAACCAGATTTTTAACAATACTGCATTATATAAATAATATCTATGTACACACAAACACATGTACAAATATACATTTAAATATATTATATATAAATATATATTAGTACATATTATACATATGAAAAAAAAAGTTAACAAACCTTGTCCTTGACCCCTGTTTGTAAAAGTCTCAAGTTCTGTTTTAAAAGTCATTGCATGCATCTTATCACTTAATAATTTTCCTGTTTAAAACTAGCCCAAATGATTTGCTTTGTTGAAGTGTTGCAAAGTTAGAGTATTTATATGTATAGCAGCAGATGCTGCTGTCTCTCTCACAATATAATACAACTTTACAACTTCTACTGCCTTTCATACCAACTGCATTCCCAGATGGACAGCATTAAATAGAAGGAAGAAGTGAATTCAGGCAATGCACAGTAGATGTGTGTATTGTGATACACTGATGTAAAGTGCTGTCAAGACACTGTTTGATGAATAAATTAAGGCACTGAGCAACAAGGCCAATAAAAGAGTGAGGAAAAAAAATGAAAACAGAGGCATACACAGATGAGAAAATCTACTTAAGATAAAAAGACAAAAGTTGAAAAGATGAGGAGTTGATGAGGCAGAAAGATACAGAGAGGCTGCTCCAGATGGTAGAAACAACAGCAAGGGTTCCTAAGCTAGAGTGGCAAGAATATGTACAAAGGAGCATGGCATGGTTGCAGAGCCTGCAAAAAGACAAGCAAAGGCTGCATGCATTGCTGAGATGCATCACTGCTTTTGGAAATAAGGAGGGACCCTGAAAACGCTGCAGCTTTTGTTCTCAGCATGGTCAGATCGCTTGAAGGCTCCTGATACTGCGGCTGTGAGAGGGACCTTGAGGAGCCTCTGTTTCCCCATTCAGGGAAGGGAACATGCAGTTACACACTCTGCCAGGCACTGATTCACAACTGGCACACACAGAAATCTCCATGCACCACACAAGGAGTACACATGCACACCAGGAATCACTTATCTACCACACAAACTCTGTTTCAAATGTTTGCCCAAGTGCAGAGCTGACCTGACCTCTCAGCAGTACACATATACTGCACACATATGTCAGATTTGCCTCATGAGCTCCCTGTATTTTACATACAGTGTACGCAAGTCAATCCCTAAACATACCCTGCTACCTGAGGAGTTTTTAGCATAGACTGAAATGATGCATGAGTATCACCATATTGTTTTACATTTTGAAAAGTCAAACAGAACTGCGCTACGCTACACTGTTTTAAAAATATTAATAAACAAACACTAAACAATCTCAAATTTAGCTCTTGGGCCTGAAGCTATGATACATGAGTGGCAAAGTGGCATAGATGTGTTGGCCAGAAATTACTCAGTTCTAACTAAGTGGCAAGAGTGCTACTTGAAATCACCAAGCATACGCATCCATGGATCCCTTTCGCTCTCAAGTTGTCAGTGTGAGAACAGTGCTGAAAATAAACATCCCTCCCTTGACCTCCACTAGCAAGTCTCCACAACCTTTAGGCTTTCAGACTAGCAAGGTCTAGTGCTCACACATAGCTCCCACAGTGCCATTTTCAAGCAGAGAATGACAGCAGTGACACATTTAAGCCTTGTTCTTTTCCATATCCAGCTTTGTTTTCTTGCCCATCATCTGCAGCCTGTGCCAGCCCACTCCCAAGAAGATCCTGGTGTATCAAAACAGGATTTAGCTACAGTGCTTGTACATGTAAGTCTTGCTCACTGCAGAACACCCAAATGTAAAAATGCTGTGCTTAACATTTATCAGACAGATCCAATAAAGCTGTAAATGAAAAGAAATTGAAGCAACTTTGTGGCCAGGAATAAAGTTAAATTAAGTAGCAAGTGTTTAAAAGATCAAGACCTAAACCACAAGTTCCTACAACATGGAATCAGTCACTCTGGCACATCTGGGCATTCAGTGGCCAGAAATGAGCTTGATTCTTATGCAGAAACCCAGAAAATAACCTACAGGTAATTTAAAAGCCCTCAAGAGGGCACTCAGGAAAAGCCCAAGTCACTTACTGAATTACTGGTGGGACTCTGCACAGTGGCTAAGCATCCATCTCTCTGGTGTCAGCTGTGCAAGGCAGGGATGTAATCCGTCCAGTGTACCCAAACAAAACAGCATGCAAAGAACTGGCAGCAATACAGATTCACTTTTCTGGCTACCTCTTGTTTTATGCTCAGATTTGAGGATGATGGGTGATTACAAAGGACTTGCATTACACAAATAATCTATGATGTGCTACTGGCTCGTACTCATATGAACATGACAGGCCAGAATATGAAATGCAATGTGAATGGATTCACTGAAAAGCAACAAATCAAACCTAAATCATCATTCTTCACATTGAAGATAAGACAGTGCTGTTTTATAAGAAATAGCCCTTGGAAAAAAGTTACATTGTTCATTGAAAACCTACCTAACACAGACTTTAAATAAGCTTCAGTTAATTATTAACTCGGACACCATTAATCTGTTTTGCTTTTACTTTTCAAATAAAATTCTCATTAGTGGACCACTGGATTGACTAATTAATGGCACAGTGTTTTAAAGACCATGTAAATGTCTTGTGTGTCCAATGCCTGTGCAAGAGAAACACAAATGTCCCCAGGACCAGAAGAATTGTATGTTTTCATAATGAATTTAGGATACTGTCAGTCATGATCCTTTGCCTGGAATGCCATGCTGAGATCCAGCTGAGCTCCCCAGACTGAGCAGGGGCTTGGGCTGTCAGAGCAGAGCAGATCTGAGCTCTTTGAACAGGATTGGGTCCTCCTCAGAGTCATGGGCAGGAGCTCAGTGCAGCCCCTGAGGAAACCACAGCAATCTCTGCCCAAGACTACAGAAAAAACAATTATGTCAAAAATAGAACAAGATGCAAACAACCATGGCTAAAGCTCACACACAATTTGGTAAAGAGAAATCAGCTACCACTGTAGGTAACCTAGGTGCATTTATTCAATCTGATTGAGCAGAAAGAGCATTATTAAAAGAATTAACACATCCCGTCCTGAGATTTATTTGTATGGAACCAACTTGTGGGTGAGATCATGTAAGAATTGATTTTTCTGCCCGACTTAAAAAATAAGGTTATGGAGAGATGAAAAATCATTATTTGAGGTGTCCAGAAAGTCCTAAGCAAAACTAAATCACACCTAAAATTCACCCAGTGCATGTATATGTGTTATCAAGGAGTGGTAAAAGTTGCTGTAACAGATAAATTATTAAATACTTTTTTTTAAAACTTTATTTTTAAAAGTATATCACATATTTTGAAGACACTGGGACTAACATTAATTCATTTACCAACTAGGTCAATAAAAATTGCTAAGAGCCAAGAGCTCTATTAAAAGTCCATAATGTTATCTTAATGGAGGAAAACTAATAGAGTTCTTTGGAAGTTTTCCATAAAATTAATATTGTAGAATTTCAGTGGATGTCTTAAATAGTTTAAATAGGCATTTTTATTAACAGACTTAATAATAGAATTAAAACAAATTAAAATCATTACTTTCTCTAAGAGGAAGTATTTACATTCCAAGCATCTTAATGGAATTTATTCTTGAAAGAATGTAGAAACAATGCTCATTATTCAACATTGTGAATGGGAATTGGCTATTTGGCATCCACACAGAGAAGATCTGCCAATTTGCAACTACTGTAGCACTTAGTGGGAGCCTCTCTGTCTAAACCACTTTGCATGGCAGCCATCCAGGACCTCGACCTGCAATACAATCCACCTCCTTGTCAGGAGCCTTTCTTGTTGGAAAGTGTTAAACTCAGCCAGCAACCAAGCAACAAAAAAATAGTCATTAACAAAATAAAAATAGAAACCTGAGTAATACATAAGGCAAATAACTGAGAAAGTTACTGTATCATTTATCTGCTCATACCCTGTTTCCCTGGGCTTTTCCCCTCCCAAAATTATCCCTTTGGTTTATCTCAGGTTATCCCATGTTCCTTATTTCTCTGGCTACCTGCTTATTGAAGGTCTGTGCACATTTCCAGCTGAATGAAATCTTCCTATTTCAATTGCACTTTCTACCTGCTAATAGGGTTAAAACACCCACCAGGCAATGCAGGTGAGCGGTGTGAGCCTTAGGGGGCTGTTGAGGTTGAAGGGCAGCATCCACAGTGCTGGAAATGACACACGAAAATCCCAGAAACCCAAGCACAGCACTGGAGGGAAGGTTTTGGCAAAGGGAAGGTGAAGGAAGAGCTGTGCAGCTGGAGGAAGCCCAGGGTCAGGGGCAAAGCTGGGCTGGTCACCATCCTTAACTCCTGGTGAGCAGAAAGCATTAATTATGACACAGCTAATGTGGCCAAAAGCAGCCATGCAGCCTGTGCCTGGAAGTAAAAGCCACAGAATAACAGAAAATTTTGCTTTGAACTCATACAGGCATTTCTCAGGGAGTTCATGGAGAAAAGAGAAGCCCTGACCTGACAGAATAGCACTGCAGCAAGTTTACTTTCCTACTGATCTCAGTAGATTTCCAGTTCTGTTCCAAAATGAAAAAAACTCATAAATTTCTGATGAAATCACTGCATTTAATATCCAAGTACAGTACAAAGGCAATTGATACTAATGCTTTTGGAGATCTATTCAACTATAAACATTCTCACTGCTCTTGGGTTAGAAGAGTCCATTTTGCTGACACGCCAGATTTGACTACAAAAGGCATCACCAGCACCAGTTTAGGACAGCAGGGTAACACATGCACAGGCCTTCCAAAGTGATCACAAATTCATGTCCCATCCACACCTTCTCATCAGTCAGGAGCAAGGGGAAGGTGACCATGAGGGCACAGCAATCACAGCCTGCAGGAGAGTCAGCACAGCCCCAGGCTGGGCACCTTCAGGGGGAGTTTTGAACAAGAGCACGTCTCAGTGCAAGGGGTGTCAGCTGAGCACTGACTGACTGCCATGAAAACAGGGCACTGTGCAGGAGTTATTTGTCACTGTGTAATCAGCAGAGATAACCAGGCTTTGCTTCTCGTTATGGATGTTAGGCTGGAACAGACAGGCTAGGAGGTGCAATATTGCATTGTAATTACTCCTAACACTGGAACATTCTCCCCCCACTCTGAAATGACTTCCCAGAGAGTTAAAGCCTTTCCACAGAAATTGGCAGCATTGTGACATTCAGAGAACAGGCCAGAACACTGAAGCTATTTCAACCATTACCTTACCAGACACATTAAAGGACCAGATCCAAAGGCCATAAAAGTTCCAGGAAACTTTGTGTAGTCTATAATGAGGTTTGTATCAGGCTCCAGGTCCCAATCAGCCTTCCCTAGTTTTGGTATTCATGTTTGCTAAAATTACAAAATGTCCTTTCATTCCAGAGAATCTTATCAGAAAATTGATCTCTTTATATATAAAGTCTTCAGCCAAGGTAAAGTCCTTTCAGGAGTTTTATGGTTTCCTATCATTCTTTTCAAAACCCTCTGGAAACGGGAAAATATGCTGATACTGTTTCCATGTTTTAAAAAATGGTTAAATAAAATAGAAATATAGTTCTCAAGTGTTTGCAAATATCCAGCCTTTTATAATCTCTTTGGCAAAAATGGCAAAAGTTAACAGAAAACAGGTAAAAAAAATCAGAATTAATTCAGAATGACACAATTATTTACAGAAGTACCTATCTGAAGATTATCTCATTACCTTACTTATAAGACCTACAACTGTGCTCTATGTATTTAAATTAAATTATCTAACGCAAATGTTATATATGAACAGCTCAGCAAGACACTGTATTGTATCAACACACCTTATTCTGTGTAAAAGCAGATTGCCAGTCCTGGGATTGTAAACGTGTCAGATAATAATTTTATTGCTTTGCAGGTAGCAGAACCCCCAGTGTTCATGTTCCCAAATGGTGATTGAGTGATAGCTTTTAATATTGTCTAATGATCACAAACATGTGGAGTCTTGTGTTAACATCTGGTTTATGGGTAAAGTCGCACACAAAACTACTCACAAAACAAATAACCCCCTGCCCTCCAAAAGGTAGAATTAATAGAACAAGAACATGTTCTTTTATTACTGAAGAAGAAGTAGCAGGGCATGCTGCAAACATTTATAGGTATGGTTTATGTAGTGCAACTAACTGAACAAATCACTTTGTTCAAAAAATTCTTAGAAGTCACAAGCTCTAAGGAGGAAAAACAGTTTGTCAGAACATTGGAGGAAGAAATAACCCCAGAACCAAATCTCATAATTCTGAGCATGGCAAAGCTTTCACTGCAGACAAGGAGAGCTTTGCCTAAGGGCAGCCTTAGCCAGGAGCACGTGATGTCCAGGTAAGCTCAAGAACTTCTGAAGGTAAAAATAAAAATCCCATGTCAGTTGTCCCATGCTTATGGCTCATTTTTTCATCAGTGAATATCACATAACAAATGAAGCCTCAAGGAATATTAGAAATCACCCTACTTGGTCACAGCTACTACAATTTTAGTTACAGATCTTCTACAGAAGTGTATTAAACAGGCTGCACTATGGACTTCCCAGTCTTATCACATTTATTTCAATATCTCAGATAGTGTACTACCATACATTTTCCCCTTAAATGGTTTTATTTTGTTCTAGCCCAATTCTTTTGTCTGGGTGAGCTGTTTCCTAGGTACCCTGCTCTTTCCCAATGTGAGATCACAGCCCATGGTATGGCTTCCACAGAAATCACTTTGCCTCCAAGGCCTCTGGCCAGGGCTAGGAGTGCATGTGAACAATCCCCTCACTCCTCCTTTCACAAACCTTAGGCCAACTTCCACCTCTTGCTGGGCTCTCCTGGAAGAGACAGGAAATGTCTCAGCCCTGGGGGAGCAGAAACTGCTGCACTGCAGAGATGCAGAGGATGTAGAGGAATTGATTGTTTAAGGACTTTGTGGCCATTTTGCATTTTGTGGCATTTATAGGGAACCATCTTGTGTTCAGGCTTGGGGAATCCAGCCTGAAAATTTACTTTTAGTACTGAGATGCAGAGAATGAAATCCCCTGAGCAGAGAGTGTACACAAGGACTGTTCATTGCACACCCTCCCTTGCACCAGAGGTCTCACCTCAGTAACTCTCACACCTGGGCTGCAGGTGCATGGCAAGGATCCACCAAATCCAGTTTAAGCACCAGTGCAGACTTGGCTACACTCTGCAGCAAGGTACAGGTTCTCCCAGTCCTCAAAGCATCTCTTTCAGACAAGTTTCAGAAGGAAAAAAACCAAAATAGTGTGAAGAATGCTCTGGGTAACACAGAGAACAATCTTCAGCACCACTGAAGCTGCCCCCACCCAGCAGGGCACAGCTGCTCTCCCACCCCAGCAGCCAACACCCCTTTCTGTGCACTGTGTTCTGTGGAGGGTGGCTTTTTCAAAATCCAAATTTCTGTAGCTGAGACTTGGATGAGGCTCAGAATCTCTGTCCTCTAGACCCTAACATATGCATACATTCCCTTTCACGCTCTCACCCCTGCAATTAATTGAAGAGTCATATATTTTAACAAACCGGTTAATTGAACATAGCTAAGTTGCAAAATTTAAGAAATTTGCCACATTTACATACATAGTAATGAGATCAATTACTTTCAGCTCTTGTAGACATATTGAGAACTAATGAGGTACTTAAAATGTGTATGGAGAAAGTCTACTTTCTATTTCCATGCTGTAACTTAGAGCTTGTTAGGGATTTAGCTCTTTATCAGTTTGAGCTATGGCACTTACACTGATAGAAGGCCTGTTAGCTGTGGCTCCCCACTGCATTAAAAAGTCCTTTAATGCAGGTTTGTAGTGGCATACATCTCATTACAGTGCAAAAATGGGCAAACACTGAAGACCACGTTGTTGGAAAATACTTTGTCTGGGAACACAGCAAGCAGAAAGCTTATCCTTTGAAGGATAACATCCACCTCACTCATAATTTAGATAAGTAATTCAGAGACCTTTATAATAAGAAATCCTTTATCATCATTTAAATCTATTGAAAAAGACCCACGAAGGTAAAGTGCCAAATTCTGGAACTGTTATCTTTATGGGTCACTTATAACAACAAAACACTCTTTCTCCCAACACAAAACACAGTGGTAATTTATTTCTTCAAAGAGATTGCACTGAGAGAACATCTACAGCACAGTACACCTCATCCACTGAGCTCTGGGTTATTACATAGGAAGGCAATTTTCAGGCAGTGGTTTCAACATCTGAGCACAGCCCTGGATACAGCTCCAGGCACATCCCAGGTTTCTCATTAAGTTGGACATGCAATGAAAATGTTGGAAGTTGTTTAAGGGTGAGGAGAAAATGGACACCAATATTATAAAGGTACAAGAGAAAACAGAAACAAGCAGAGAAACCTCTGACTCTGGCACAGAGAGTTACAGGTGAAGTGAGCCCAGGAGCCTCTCAGGGGGTTCCTGTGGCTGCACAACTGTGCTGGCCAAGCTACAGCAAAGCTTTAAACCTTGCCACCTGGCAGATGGAACCAGCTGCTTTTTAACCATAGTTCTGACTATTTTTTCTGCCTATCAAGCCCTCTAGACATTTTAGTTCCCTGGCCCAGATATTAAATGACACCCTATGTACGCAATTGCCCTCAGTCACTGGGCTGAGGTCAGTACAATGCCTCTCCCCAGGGGACAGGGGCTCCTTATCCACAGGGGGAATACCACTGCACACATATTTCAGCCTGGCTCATGGGGTCACTCAGGTTATTGGGGACACCTCTGCAGCAGGACTGTGAGCTTCAGGCTTCCAAGAGATGCACAGAACAGCCTTTTACAGCTTTATCAATCTGAAGTCTCCCTTTCCCTCTTTCAGTTAAAATGTCTCAACAGCTTAATTTTCCTCCTGCATTTGTTCTCATTTGAAATGCCCATTTACAACGTGACAACTTCCACCAGGACAGTACCCTTCAAATGCCAGTTGAATCCTGGGTGTGAGGCTGAGGGCAGGAGCCACAGGGATCACTTTGAGCAGAGATTTTCAGATTCAACCTTCAGCTGCTGAGGGCAGGAGAAAAACCACTTACCCAGCCATGGCTGAGTGAAACAACCCCTCTAGAGCAGGAGAGCAGCAGCAAAACCAAAGCAGCCAGAGGAGGAGGTAATCAGCTGTCTCAGGATGCAGCTGTGATCCATGGGGGTCACCTGCCTGCAGCACAAATTCCATCCCTCAGCCTGGGTGGAAATGTGACCCTCTGGCACTAGAGGGTCACAACACTGTTGTTGTGAGGCAGAAAGAGCTTATCCCAGGCTCACTGCAGCTCTGGATGTGTCTGGGGCTGCTGCTCCCCAGCTGTGCCACAGCTGCCGCTGGCTTTCAGCACTCACCTCTGCCCCTACCAGGCCAAACCAGCTCTGGGGGATTTTGTGGGCTGAGAGCTGGGCAAAAGGCCTGGCTCCCAATGCACTGTGAGAATTTGGAGCAGGTATGGGGGTCCACCAACTCCTGCTCCCCACGGGAGATGAGAATCTGCAGAGTGGAGGAGGAGACAACCACAGGCTCCCCTGGTTGTGGATTTCCTTACACTCAGAATGCACGTGCTCATGTGCATTATGTTCAGCCTGAATATACTGCTTTCTGTGCCACTGATCATACATTTGCTTGTCATTACAGTGCCTATAAGTAAATACAGAGAAATAAATAAGAATACTTAGCACTTTAAGCCCATTAAAGCATTGGCAAAGTTTCACATGAGATGGTCTTTAAAGCCTGATGTATGGCAATAAAATTAGTTCAGAAAGAGACAGCTGCATAAAAACAATGTATGCCTCCACATAAAACTGTGAAAAATATTTTGACTGGCACAGATTTTAAGGTAGGTTTATTTATTGGAGCTGTGCTTCAGTAATTTAGAAAATACAGAATGGGAAGAAGAGGAGCATGGGATGCTCGCAGAGGGGCAGTTCCAATGAGCACTCATTGCAGCTGGGGAGTCTGAAATCACACCAGGAGCCTGAAATCACACTTTGATTTTGAAATAGCAAAGATTTGTACCCAGTGTTGGGCAATGACCACACTTTACAGAAAACTAAGAGCTAATGAAGTAAATTAAAAATAAATGGAAAATATTATCTAAAATATAATACGAAAGGAATATCTGATAACTAAAGAGTAATTATGCTTTAAAAATCTGGGATCATGAAGTTTGAATTAAAACTAATACAAATTGTGCTTCTGGACTATATGAGTCAGAAAAAGCCCCATCAAATCTGTGTCTTTGATCCAGTTACCAGTAATAGAAAACATTTTCCCAGAGAGATACAAAAGAAAAACAGACTCATGAGAGCCTCTACTTCTTATTTATAGCTTTATGCAATTTTTATCTCATATCCTTCTTCCTGTCCTTTAATTGAAAAGCAAAATATATACCTAAGAGCAACAGTGCAATGAGAGATGGTGCCTGCAGATTGGATCTGAGTCTCTAAAGTGAACAGAGTCACATGAATGATGCAGTGTTCTAGTTTTGCTGTGCTCTTTGCTATCTGTTAATGATATCCTGAGACAAAGACACAGGACTAGCAGCAGTAGGCTTAGGTAGCTCTTTCTTAGCCTGTTTTAAAGTGAGGACCATGGTGGACCCAATTCACACAGGCCAAGGAAAAATAGGACATTCTACTCTTTGGAAAATGTAAAATGAGACAGAAAATTCCTATTTTTAAACAAATATTAAAGGTTTATTTCTTTTGACAAGAACTTGGGCTTAAGAAAATAGATTGCTTTGCCTTTTCATATCAGATAAAAAGTTTCAAATAGTCAATGACAATTTGTACTGGTTTTCCACTTATGCCTGGACTACCACCGAGCCTGTCTCGCATGAGCAAGGTCCTATTCATGTATTCTCTTAGTTGTCATACAATGAATTCTCATTACCAGCTGAAGCCTGTGCAGCCACATTAAAGTCCATTTATGTTCTGATATGTACATAGGCATTAATTCAGATTATATCCCTCTAATTGCACAAATTAATTGCTCTCTGATGAATTTTACAACACCTCATTTCTGAGGGTTTCTCCTGAAAGTGGAGTGAAAAGGTCAACAGCACGATCAAACACTACCCTGTTCAACATGCTTTGAAGATTATAATTATATCCAATTAGAAGTTTTTGCAATTATCACATATTGTAAGTTTTACATTCTAAGAACTAATAAGATCCTTTTGTATTTATTTACCCTGCCAAGTATGTGTGCACACAGCACCCAACTATGATTTTTGATTGATTTTTTCAGCTCAGTGGGGACAATGGGATGTCACAGTTATTTGCTATTTTTCTCAACTAAAGATCTTGTGTCTGTGAGGTTACCCCCAGTGTCTGCAGCCTGACCAGGACTCTTGGGACAAAAGAAGAATACAAATGAGCTGATATTTAATGTCACAAGTATTAGTAGTACTTTATGGCTGTGTGCAATTTTTTCATGGAAACATGCTAATGTAAGGAGAAACTCCAGTTATTGGGTTCTCCATGGTGACCACTGTACACAGCCTCTAAGCAAAGGAGAGGCACGAAACCAATGCATTTCCCAGTCTGCCAGAAGGCACATTTTTGTCATTCAGAAGGGTACAGATAACAGATTAGTATTCCAGGTACTAGTTGATTTTCAGCTCTTCTCGGAAAGCTATGTATGCACTTGTACCCCAGAGAGCAATATAAGAGCAAGACTGTCAAACTTCATCTTTGCTGCAGACTAATTACAAAACCTAGGAGCCTAGTTTGCAAAACTGGGCTTCCTTTGCTGCCTCTCCATGCTATTTTATGTAACTTAGCAGTATGGGGTTGTTTTATTATGGTAACAGATATGCTCAGTCTCTGGGTCACTTCAAAACAGCAAAACACACCAGTGCCAGCAGCAACATCAGGAGGAAAAGTTGGCAATGTGCCCAGCTTTCCTCAAATTAATTCCCTGCTGAAATCACAACAACAATTAGTTTGTTGATTTGAATTTTACCCACAACACAGAAAGAAGAAAAGATTACAAAAGCAAAAAGCAGTAATGGTGAAATGGAAGTTTGGTTGTCAATTCTTGAGACAGGATCTCCCTTTAATGCTCCAACACAAACACACATGGCTGTGATTGAAAGCCCATGGCTCTCAGGAAGATTTGATTATTTTCCAAACACAAGAAGGAAGCATCATTCCTCAAAAACCTGTCTTCCACAGTATACCTGGGGCTTTCACATCACCATTAATTTAGGGTAGCAACTCTCCACACTGCCGGTCCCACAGCAGCTTCATATCCAACTTCATTTAGAGAATGGCTCATCTCTGCTGGCTGAGGCTGCCCCAAACCTCCCAGAGAGCTAATCACAAATTTAATGAACAGATTTTAATATTCCTGAGCTGCCACCACATCAGCCTTTTTGCTGGACTGGATTCACACATTTCCTACAGAGCCATTTCTATATCTATTTGAACATACTCAGGCACGCTCTGTGCCAATTTGCTCACTGTCTTGGTTGCAATATCTCTTTGGAGCACAAAGACCTCATTATAAATATCAATAACAATAAAAAGTCTTTTATCTCTCTAGGCAAATTTTCTTTGAACCTAGATACATTTAGCATGTATGCGGGTACCATATTTCAGCTTGAAGAATTACAAATGTATTTACTGAATGTTGGCAAAACTCTTCACATCAGTTTATATTCCTAACATGCACACCCAACAGAAAGAAATCTACGTTTGTGGAATCCATCTCCCTCACCAGCAAGGGAAAGAGGAGTCAGGACTCTCATCAGAATTGTTTCATTAAGTCCTTCCTTATTCTCCCAGAAAATTCAGGAAAAATGAAATTTCATCCATTGCTCGGCTTCAACCAATTGTGACAAAACTTCTAATTGAACTTGATATTTGAGAACTTCACAAGTTAGCAAATTACTAAGAGAACCTATAAGTCAGGCAGGTTAAGAGAAGTCAAATACTGAATAGCAAGAAGAGCAATAGATCCAACTGTATGTAAATTAGGAATTGTATTTAAGCCAACATATTGCATAATGCATGAAAAGGTGAGTAATAGCAAATAGTTTAAGACATCTGTCTACAATTAATGAATCTTAAATAGCTTTATTAATGTAGGTCAAATTCCTTCTTCTTGTGGGAATTTGACATTTACTAATATGCCTCTCTGAATTATTCAAAGATATATTTCATGTATATACAAAATTGTATTGAGTATGCTCTTCACAAAGGCTGCATTATATTTGTATTAAAAACCTATAGGGACTACTTAATTTCTAATCCAGTAATCATTAAATGAATAATACTTAAATCATACTCTAATATATCTAAATCCAAATGTTATACAGAAGTCTGCAAAATATTGTTTTATTTGTAGCCTGTAGCAGAATGTCATCACCCATCACAGAGCAGGTATTCAAATTCTGATTTTTGTTCTTGTAAAACATAAACCTAGTATCAATTCCCATTGTGAAGAAAAACTGTGATTAGTAATTAAATTACAGTGCACTAAATTTACTTAACTTAAGTTCACCAGCTGGGAAAATTCTATGCCTCTGGGCTTAACAATAACTCCTAATCTTGCTGCTGCCTGTACCTAATTTTTTAACTTGTATTATAATTTTCTTTATTGGAATTTCATTAAAAATGGTAATGTTATTACTCCTGTTAATGCTCAAAACCAACACCATAATCCTGAATTTTAATTAGTAATTGTAATTAATCATTATTCATTAATGAAATGTTTAGTTGCTAATTGTCTTTGAGCACTCCAGTCCCTAGGCTTATATGCATTTCACAACACATTTAATTTCTCACAGTTTCTGTTTAAGTGGAAGCATCAACCTGGCTCACATTTAACACTTTTGTGTGGTGCAGTACTCCTGTTCTTTTATCCCCTCCTGACAGGGTTCAAATGCAGGTTTGAACTCAGAGTCCTGATTGGTGTTCCATTAGGGAGAATGGTCTGACCACAAACCCCTCCAGCTCAGGACCTGTGGCCATGAGAGAGTGGAATTGGGTCCCAAGAAAAGCATAGAAGAGCAGGCTGAGCATATGTTGGTACTTCCCCAAACTTCTCCTACCCTGAATTTCCTGCACCAGACTTTTCTAAGTTGCTCACAAAAGCCTAGAAAGGGTTAATAGTTATTATATGTAGAGACATGAATATAATGCATGAGACATGGTCCTAAATACAACAAAAGAAAGCCTTAGAGATAACGGTGATAATTATTTTTTGAAGCTGTGGGGCTATATAACACCTGGCTCCCTGATGAACAGATATATCACTGCTAACACTAATATATTAACCTTTAATTTATAAATGGAACTCTGTATGGAGTGTAGCCAGTTTGATCTGCAAAAGGGGCTGTGAATCTTACAGGGAATGACTGATATTCTGTGTCACCACTTCCTGAGTTAAGGTTCACAGATTACTGACAGCCTGTGCAGCCCTTGCTGGAAACCCACAGAGACATAACACCCTTTGGGTATTTTAAATTTAGTGCTCCTTGATGAGTCTGCATGCTATCCCTAAGAAATTATGGGCACTGACAAATGGATGCTGGCCCAAAAGGCTGGAAAGACAGAGCTGTGGGTTTATGCTGGAATCAAAGAGTATGCTAAGCCAACCAACTCCTTGGAAAGGCAAAATCAGAATTATTCTGAAGTTTTGGTGAAAATCTGATACTTCTGCACAGATCTTATTCCAGGAAAGTTCAACAACAGAAATAAATACATTTTTAAACACATGTATTTTACAACAATAAAATATTATTCTCTTAAATTAAAAAAGTTAAATATTTGCTTGTCTTGTGAATCCACAGAGACACACGCAGAACATTCTTCGTTGGGGGCATCTTTCTGTAATTTATTTTTTTGCTTATTTTACTCTAACTGTTCTTAATCATATGCAGTCTGTTACAATGAAGTACAAATTACATTTTCTCCTTTTCAGAACACAATTTTAGATGTTTGATGGCTACCCATGACAGGGTCAGCAAGAGTGTCTAGAAATATGGAATTATTTACATATAAAGAAGTGCAGGATTTGGAAAGAGGCACATTGTGCTCAGGGAGGCACCTTGCTCAGCTGGGCTTCAATTCCACTGGCACAAGTTGGAGTTGGAATATTTGTCTTAGGGATGAAGGTTTAGAACAGAAATCTCAGCCCCAATGCACTCAGGGACAAGAACTTCATGAAGTACAGCAACAAAAACTAGACTTCCTACTGGTTCACCATCTGGACATTATCTAATTATTAATTAGGAGGAAGAGGACACGAAGGAAGCTCGCTGTCTGCAAGGTGTGGTCTCCCCCCATGAATATCTGACAACACTTCCAAAACCCATGATTTTAGCAGACAAGGGCATCTACTTGAGATTTTCTTGGCTGCACAGAAAATAAACCTGCAGAAAGCCAAGAGCTGTTTCTGTGCTCTGGTGGCTGAAGGGTGACAGAAGAACATCTCTACTTTCTGCACCTCTAACAGCAACTGGGAAGCTGTGCTCTGTATCATGTTATGTTACTAATGTAGTACTTGATTCAGTGAGAGAAATCCTTAAAAGATAATTTTGAGGCAGATGGGGGATCAATAGTTTCCTGTACAGTCTGTACTCTCTATAGACCAAATAGTATTCATACATCTGAAGTTTAGCAGATGGTGTTTTTGCATTAATTTTCCAAACTACCAACTGTAGGATACTCTGTTTTCAGAAAACCAGTTGCCTTAAGGCTTGAATTTTTTAAAGTATTTCAAATGTTTTCATGTGTTGTAGGCACACCTTTCTCAGGTTCTTTCTCCCAAAGGTGCCGTTCTGATTTTGGATCTCAAAAACCAAATTGGCAACAGGCTCAGCCATGCAGGTTCACACCATGTTTGTAACAAACCATGGAATATGACAGCAGCATCTCTCTGCCGGGCATTTGCTCCTCTCTGCTGGACACAGAGCCATCCTCTCTGCATTGAGCACTTTGCTACTTACAAGGAAGGAAACCGCACTGGTGGGTGGAAAGTACAATAGAACTGTTCAACATTCTCACAAGATGCCAAGGACCATTTGCTTCTGTTTAAAATCAGTCCCCAAAGCCCACTCCACACTTGGAGCACCTGTTTTCATCTATCTGCATTTCTTTCCTGATTTAAATTATTTATGTAAACAAACAAAAAAAGTTGAGGAATTATGAGAAGGCATGGTGCCTCTGAATATTTTAAGGAGACTGAATTCTTTTTTGGCCAGCTGTTGCAAGCAACACTGTTGAAAATTTGACTAGAGATGCACATATATCAGAGCAGAAAAAGTTGCATAGAAGTCACCATGTCATGGATTTTGAGTTCCCAAAGAACCCCCCAAAACTGAGATGCCTTTGATCCACTCCAAAGGGGGACTAAAAGAAAACTTCAAAGAAGAATGAAAATCCTGCTACTTTGCACCTGCTTTAGCTGCAGCCAGTGTGTATTATTTATCATCCTCACCTCACTCCTGCATTGCTCTAAGCATGCTGAAGTCATTCAATTTAGCTTTGCAGTTTGGTCAGCCTGCCAGGAAGGAGTAATCTTGCCTTCACCTTCCCCAGCCCTCTCCTGAACGCAAATATAGAGTGACTGCTAATTTGTTGATTTATACAAGGTTTAATCCACTAGAGTCATAAAATATTAAAGGAATCTTTCTTCAGTAAATTTACAGCTAAATAAAACTGTAGCTTTCAAGTCTTGCTAGAAACAAGAGTGGCATTTTATTTGCTTGAAATCCATTTTCTGATTCAGTGAGGTGGACTGACATGGGCAGCCTGCTTATTTAAACCACAGCATGTGCAGGATGCTTGGGTGGAGTCTTTCTGAGAAAGGAAATGTGTTTTATTATTTCACAGAATAATGCAGCTAATGCATTTATCTCATCTTTTATTGTTACCAATAAAGAAGTGTAATGAAAGACTAGCTACTTTCTGCTACAACTGATGCAAAATAATTAAAAGAAAACCCTGCATTAGTGCAAGATGGAAGCTTGCCTGACACTGGTTGAAAACACATCCCTGAGCAGTCTGGAAAAACTTGAAATATGATCTCTCCCTTCTCCTCCCAATTAACAACTAATGGAGTCAGCATCCATCTCAACTCCAGAGTGAAGACAATGATGGAAATACCCAAAAGAGCAGATAAAGGTGATGAAGTTTCCTAGAGTGCATCATCCAACACTATTTCTATCACTGCATAATTTTGCAACCAGCAGCAATCTGGGCAGCATGTCATCAAGCCAAAAAAAAAAAAAAATTGCCCCCTGTATATTTCAGATTGGAGGGATGTCAGAAAAGGCATATGAAAAACAATTTTATTTTACTACCATCAATTTAATCTCATGTGTTACCCTGCCCATTTTTATTTCCATGTTTTTAGGCTATTCCATTTTGCTTTCCTGAGTATGTCACAGGAGGTCAAACAGAGCATTTTCATCTGTTAGCACCTAACACCGGAATTCCATTACACAGGGTTATACACAGCCCTGTTTAAAGGGAAAGAAAAATCAACATGGGGTTACATTTTCTTTTTTGCCTAACAGAGAATGGGGAAACGCCCTCTGGACTTCTGGATTTTAACACCCCAATAACAAGTTGGACCAAAGGATGTCACTAGGGAACTCCAGGAAGTCCCCTATATAAATGCTCTGCATATATTTTGCAATTTTTCTCCTGGAAATCTGCTTAGGCACTTGCTGTAAGTTCCTTCAGGCAACAAAATTTCTGGGTAATAGGCATTTATGGAGATTCAGTCCCTTACTTAAATGCCTAAAAATGAGATTAAAGAACAAGTCAAGTACCTATGTTACATTTGTTGAAACAGATTATTCAAGAGTATCAGAAAAATACTAGAGAATGAGCATTTAAATATGCAGTTTATCAATGAGAAAACTAACAGCTTCCATTTTAAATTATATTTATTCAACAGTCCATTTGTAAAAATTATTATTTTCAATAAAATCTGATCTTCATATTAGAATAGAATATCCTTGTAGCAATTATGATTTAGCTAAAAATCAGACTTGATCCTTAGCAAGGTTTGGCGGCCCTTACCGACAAAGTCACAAAATAATTAAACATTTAAATCTTTATGCATGGTAGTGTGGCTTTTGTTGATTTTCAGCCTACAAGGCAGAACACCCAGGACACCAAATTAACAAGCAATCTCCAAAATCCTGTATTTTCTATGCAATTTTCAGAGTCAATCAGTTTCTGAATCCCCAGACTTTTCAGCAGCATTGGGGCAGATCTATTCAAAGTAAATCTGTTTTGCTCAAGATAATCTCTTTGATATAGCAATACCACAACAGAAAACAAAACAAAACAAAAAAAATTACTCTTCCTCTGAAGTTTTTTTGGAAAGGGGATTAAAAAATTACCATCTTTAGCTGCTCTTCTAATAGCAAACCTGCATCAGAAGGGATAATCTCCCTTGCCTCTTCAGCACAGAAACAAGAGTGTCTCCTTAAGGATACAGTGCTGTGGGTATAAGCTGATTTACAGAGATCACTCCCAACTGCACTCTAAGCTTTCAGAGCTTGCTGCAGGTACAGGCAAAGTGCATTCCCACACCTCTGCAGGCATGGGAAGCCCCAGCCCTGTCCCTGTTCAGCTGCAGCATTCCCAGGGGGGTCCCCACAGCCCTGCTGAGCACAGGATCCCACATCCCTTGTTGTCATCTTGTCACAGGGGTTCCATGCTGTTGTCTCATCACAAAAGTTTCACACCTGCTTGGTGTTTCACGGGCAGCTCCTCAGAGCACTGACTCTTCTTCACAAAGCAGCCAAATTATTCCAGTTCCCTTCTCACCCAGCCACTCCACTCTTTTATAGCGTCTTCTTCTCATTGCTTACAGCTGTGGCCTGTTAAAGTCAGGCCTGTTCCCAATCTTTGCTAATTGGCCCAGCTACAACTCCTTAGGGGTAAGATTACTCTCTACACTATTTTCTTATATTCCATCCCCCTACATTCCCTCCCAAATTTAAGCCTTGCACTAGCCCTGAACTCCTCCTCAGTGACCACAGTGCTGGTTTCCCCTGAGGCCCCAGCTCTGTGTGCAGGGGATGGTGCCTCGTTCCATCACACACTGCAGCTCTCCACACAGCTCTGCCACGCAGCACACAATTGCCAATACATATTTCCAGCACTGCTCAGCTGCTGAGGATCCTGAAACTCCTTAAAAATTTCAGGAATTCATTTGTCAACTGACATGTCCTCCAAGCACTGCTTCTGCTATCAGTGCTTTCATTGTGCTTTTTATTCAAACTGGGATTTCTTTTTTCTCTCAGAGCCTTCCTCTCTTACTGCTGGAGTCACAGCTTGGTCTGACACCATTTCCATCGTGCTGCCCATCTCCTATTCACAAACAATATTGCAGCAAAGATTGTTGGAACATCCAGCATTTGGGTGTTCTTGCAACAGAATTTATCCACCAAGAGAAAAACTTGATTTATATGTTGCAGGCTTTACACCTTCCATTCTGTTTTGGCATTGGCTTCATACGTTTAATATTCATTCCTTTCACTCTTATCCTGGCAATTGTAAAGTTTATAAATCCTAATCTGTCTCTCTGAGATGGCAAGGTTGTATTGCACCTTGTGTGATTCTCTGTCTCTCTCAAGATTTGTACCTTTTCTTAACTATTTGCAAAAACATGAGATTGGAGAAAAGCTTTAATGCAGGGCCATGGATTAATCATGGTTATCAAAGCTCCTTTTTAAAATGGAGAGCAACACAGCATATACACAGAGACTGCACTTAAAATTGAAACTGCATCACAAAATTCCTTTTTCCATTTATATATAAATTATGCATCTAAACAGAAGTGTTAATAATTTATTAAGTTGCTCAGCTAAATTCAGATTTTAATTAGTCTTTAGAATATCTGTAAAGTAAAAATACGTTGATTAGAACATGTAAATTTATTATTTGCCTTTTCAGCTCTTAGCATCAAGTGAAAATTTGGGGTTGTTTTTTTGGGCATCCAAAGGGGTCTGGGGACACCTGAGGGTGATGGAGCACCTCAGCAGTGTTGTGGGTGGGCACAGCCACAGCTGGCCCTGCCACCCTCAGAAAGGTCAGCTGGGAATGAATCCCCTAAGCTGTGACAACGGTGACATTGTCCCTAATGTTAACAGCTCAGCCAGGGGAGGCACTGGAGCCTGATCCTGCATCCCAGCAGGCACAGTCTAGTCCTGGATTCATTTTGCATTTTCATTTGGCTCAGCTGGACCAGGCTCTTTCTGCTCCCCCTCCAAGAGGGATTGTGGCTCTGGGAGCCTCAAGTCCATTTTCTGTTTTCCTCTTTGCAGTCAGTGCTGCAAGTTTTCCCCCCTTGGAAGCAGCCTCTCCCACAGCATCCAGAAATACATGTGGGGTTTTGTTTTGTTTTTTAACTTTGTACATCTAAGACATTTCTGTGGACTTGTGAGCTGTGTTCTCCAGTACAAAGAAAGTCCTTCTTGGTGAACTGTAAGAGCTTTTGTCTCCCAGCCCTGCTTCACCCACTACTGGTACTGCTGCATTTTCAGAGATTAATTTTTCATCCTCTGCTTCCACTACTTTTTTTCCCACAAGTTTCAAACAGGCATAACTATGGAAAGTTTCTAGTTACTGCTCTGCCAGTTTAAAGTTATATTTCATCTCTTTAATGCCTTTCTTCCCAAAATGTAAAAATTATAGAAACACCCCTCACATCCCTCAATAACCAACTTTGCCTCTGTTGAAGAATATGTATGTGTACACACAGAAATTCATCTGGAGGTGAGGAAACGAGCTGCACTCACAGTGTGTGAGGATGAAGTTTTCTAAACTAAATTCTCTTTGACAGAAGTAGTCCTGCTTCAGAGAAAAAAATGTAACAGTAACTGTTAACACAAAGCTGTCAGGATTTCCATGCAAATTATGAAAGAGGAAGAGCAACTATTAGCATCCCAATGAGAGAAAACTGCCAGTCTTCATCATCTAGAGACAAACTTCTAAATTTGAAGATTTTGTTAGGAAGTTTCCAAACAACAAATACATCCCTTTGCCATCCAGCTTAGTTCATAATGTCTAGCTTCATGAATAAACATTCTGAAGTCATGAAATACCAATCATCCAGCGAGCAGAATCCTGTGACTTTGCTGAGCTCCCACATTACAGTAAAATTCAGATGCATACTAACACTAGAGGACCTCAGCCTTCAGGGAAAAAAAAAAAAAGAAGGTACATATCTTCTCCCAAATTACAGCAAAGATAGGATATCTGCCTCATCAAACAGCACAGAGATCCTAGAGGCTGAGTTATTGCACTTAATGAGGCAGTCTCAGCCCAAGTACCCTAACCCAAGAGGTCAGAAATTGAAAATGAGCCTGTAATTCGCCAAGTTTTTAATTTAACGTTTCAATTTAAACCCCTCCCTTGCACATCTCTTGCAGGTCAGGGCACTTTGATCCCCTCAGAGGACAAACATGAGGCATCCCTGTTGAACATGAGCAGGTCCCTGGTGTGGCAGTGGCTGTGCCAGGGAAACCTGGACCTGGGGAAACTCCACTGCAGACACATTCATTCAACACCCAGCGACTGTCCTTGCCAGGGCTGACAAATGTGTGACTGAAAGGTTCCCTCAGGAGGCTGCTCTGCTTCTTCTGCCAGGCTTAATGGAGGTGATTAACAAAAAAGTGGGGTTTTTTGTGGCTTTTTTTCCCCCAGATTTAACCCTTTGCTTCCCTGGCAGCACTCGTTATCCAAGGGCCAGTCACAAAGTCAGTGCCACAGAACAATCCCAAACGAGCAGACAGCAGTTTGGGAATCAGGCTGTATTTTGGGGGGCTCCTTTTCTCACTCTCCAAAGCTAAAGGGGCTCATCCCAGCCCTCTGCCAAAGCTGCTCAGAGTGACAAATGTGAATCCTCACCCACACAGGAACCACAGCCACGTGCAGGGCCAGGAGATCCAGCACATCCCCAGAACTGCTCCCACCCTTCACAGCTCAATAATGCACCACCTAATGCTAGAATTTGTATCAAATATCCTGCTTCAGAATTCCACATGTCCTGTCCTGTCCTGTCCTTTCTTCAGAGGAATGGTGTATAACCCTCTCCTACTCACCCCCTCCATGGTGTCCTGTGATTTTTAGGGATATTTTTCTTTCTTTTTCTATTTTCCAGCCAGAGGACCTTGATCTGTTCAGTCTGCCTTCCCAGGAAAGTCATGCAGATTCTCCTGAAGCTGGTTTAATGGATTTCACTGAAATTTCTCCTGGTGTAATGGAATTCACTGAAATTTCCCTAAATTCAAAAAATTCAGCACTGTACTTTGCCCAAATATAATAAATGCCATCTGTCCAAGAGGAATTCTGTTCATAGAAAACTGACTTCTGGGAGGAAAAAGGAAAAAAGATTACAATGGATGCTGAATTTAAATATATATCAAAAATATCTCTGGTTTCTTCTGCAATTTCCCATCTCTGTTTTGTGTCCCAACCACAGCACAGTAATTATCAATTCTTCTACACTTCAAATTAATATCTTGACCAGCCTTTTTTAATTAGTAAGAATATTTTTTTTTCAAAAACTATTACATCTTACAAGGTTACAGTGAACTTAGCACTTGTGCAACTATCATCTCACCAAAATAAATTATCTGGCCAGAAACTATGTTTTAGCTAAAGACAAAATCTCATTTGCAATCCTTGTTTGGGACACAGCAGTTATATTTTAAAACACTTCTGAATAAAAATTCTGGCTAGATTTAGATTATGAAAAAAATCATACATTTTAAAAACTAATTTAGAGGGATGGAACAGCTAAGATTTAACTTCAGGGTTAGGCACATACCTATGACTGATTATAATTTACATCTCCAAATTGTTTTAATAAATATGTAATGCTAAAGGAGGGATACTGTTGCTAGTCATTTAATTTTTATATATATTGAATAAGTTATTTAAATTATTCACTAAAATTTTTAGCAGCTCAGCTATATCTTGTTCACATATTCCTTCATATCCTAGTCTTTTATAAGGAAAACTGGGTCTAAAAATTCTGGAGACACCCACATAAAAATCAGGAACAGGAGGACGTTTGAGGACAGCAAGTCTGATTTGAGGCATCTAATTCAAGTGACATGTCCAGCACCCCTTCCCCTGCCATCAGGACAAGCTGAGGTCTCTGGGACTGAGCAGGGCACATGCCCTTGCATGGATTAATACAAATATAACACATCACTGAGCCCCGTGAAACACTCAGAGACAAATGAGAAACAAGTCTAGGGATGAAACCAAGCCCCTTGCTTATTTGGTCACTCATTTTGTTAATTAATCTTTTTTTGCTTTGCAGCCCACAGGAGGCTTGGAGTGAGCACATCCCATCCAGGAGGGAGCCAACCTTGGAGCCAGATCCTCCATGCAGGACCCTTGGTCTCCTGCCACAGGAGCTTCTGCACCTTCAGAATTATTTCAGAAGTGCATTGAGAGAGCTCATTTTACCTTGGAGCACCATTAGGAGGTTATGATGCCATTGACTTCGTTTGCTGGGGGAGTGGATTAATTGCCTTTGTTACCATCACTGAGGAATAAAAATTACTCTCACTGCAAGTATTCCCCCCAGGCACCACCAAGTTATCTTACAATCTCTTAACTTGTTCTTTACTGGTGGAAATATCATAATTTTCCACTAATTTATATACACCCATAGATATTTTATATATATAAATATATATTTCGGACCTGTGACAGGTATCTTGTCCAACATCTTGCAGCCCATCAGGGTTAGTAACAGGAGCTTTAAGCCATGGAAAACTACAAATCTCATTTTCACAGTAAAATATGGCTTTATTTCTAGCCTTGAAAGGCCATGAAATGATAGGCTATAAATTGCACGTTTTAATATCTATTTATAGGCACTTCCATGGCGCACATCTATGTATAAAAAACTTCCTGATTTCTGAAGTTCTAAAATATATTACTGTCCTCTACTTTCAAGGTCTTTTTTGAGGAAGTCACAGATTAAAGGAGTCATGGTTTGCAAATGGCAGGGATCCACATGCCATGGATAAATGAATGCCAAAGTACCAAACTGCTGCCCCAGAACTACATTCTGTTACAGACATTATGCACACCAGCATTATTTTCAGAGTAATTATCCCATGAATATCCAAGGAAGCATTTCCTGGCAGGCTGTGCCTCTGCATCTCCAGCAAACGCTGTTTGCTCCAGCTTTGTACACATAGCAGTGACCCAGGGTAGGGAGGGCTCCTGACAGCAACCAAAACACTGAGCAAACTTTCTCCCTGAAATCAATATTTGTGCTGTGCCTCAGGAGCTTCTCCTGGCCTGGGGATCATGCAAGGCAGAGTGGAACTGTGGAAGCAGAAATTTTGTGAGTGCTGTCAGGGTTGTGAGAAGCAGGCAGCTCCTTCAAGCCCCTTCTTGCAGCCCTGATGCTCACTAAGAGCTTTCCCTGAGTCCCAAGGCTGCAGTACCTGGGATGAGCAATGTGGAGCCCTCCTGAGATGGAGCACCAGCCCAGCTGGGCTGCACCTTCCCACCTCTATGTCCTGGGACAGCACCACCAGAAGCAATGCTGGAACAGAAACCAGAGAGCAACCCCAGAGAGCATTCCCCAGCTGCAGGGGCCATGTCAGCCTTTGCAGGAAGGCTAAAAGCCACCAGGAACGGCTCTGATGCCAGCTAATGAGAGCTGGGGACTGCGCTTTGATCCCTCTTTGCCTCTCCAGGGGAGCTGTTCCAGGCCTGTGGCTGTGACCAAAGCAAGGGCAGTGCCTGTGCTTGGCAGGACCAGGTACACCAGACAACAGATGCAGAGCAGATATCAGAACTTCAGATGACATCTTTTCCCCTATTTTTTTAATGTTGACACAGGCCTGAGCAGAATGCTTAATGCTGGTACACACAGCTACCACAGCAGAAGATTTATGATTATTTTCATAACATAGGCCTTGTCAGGGATTTTTGATTTGATTTTGGTTGGACTATCTATTGCAATGCCAATAACGTTTCACAGTTTTTTAGGATGCAATGCAGTCAAGGCTGGTGGAAAGCAGGGACAGACCCACTTAAATGCAATTTGTTAGCATCCTCGATTCTAGGAGCTGCTCCCCAGGGGCAGCAAAGTTTGAAATGCTCTACAAAGGAATTTCTTAATATTTTTTTTTCATAGACAACTACTTCTATTAATTATTTGAATAAGATTTAAGTGAGATGAAAGGCTGTGCTCTGCCTTTGATGTGAACACATAACTATCATTAACATTTCATAATTAATGGGAGCTGGGCACACACAGTGGGAAGAATAGATCCCCTCTTATTTTAAGCTTTTCTCCACCATTTCTTTCACCTCTAATAACTGACCCAAGCCTGGAACAGCTGGACAGGTGCCTTAGCTGTGGTGACAGTCACAACACATCCTTGCACTGATGGAAGCATTTGCCAGCCCCAGCACAGAGGTGGCAGAGTGACTTCCAATGGTTTCAGCTCTTGAGCAGCATCCCCATGGTGTGGGGATCACATTTTGCCTGGCTGACCCCTGCCCCACTGAAACCCCTTGCTGGAAAGTTTGGCTATTAATTTGGCTGTTATTTTTGCATTCTAGAACTACAAAAAAACCCAAAACCCGTTTTTTTTTCCCCTGGAGACCTCTTTGTTAAAGTCAGGTACAAGCTGCCCATCTGAATCTTATGAAGCACTTATCCCCTGTGAAGACCTTACCCACAGGAGGATGTGGGACTATGAACATGATAGGGAAATTTTCTCTATGAGAAAGCAAGTTCAGGAAAAAATATTTAGTCTAGAAAAAGATACATTGCAGTGGTATAACTATGGCAATGCAAGTATTTTACTACACTACTGCTGACAGACCTACAGGTGTGGACAGGCTTTGGATCTGAGACATGCAGAAGGTTTTAGGGAAAAATTAAAAGGTATAAGCACTGGAAAAATGATGCTAACTGCATAAGTAGGGCTGCCAACTCAGGAGTTTGGTCAAGCCTTAAGCAAGATCCAGTTTCCTCCTCACAAAAATACATTTTCTCATTCCATATCTATTCTCCTGCTTCAGATAAGGAGATTGTGATTTTTTCACTGAAATACCATGTGAGCAAATTAATGAAGCTACCAGAAACTTAACTTTTTCATTTCCAGACTATATAATTTTAACTGTCCTGATTTTATGGTGCATTAATGTTGTTGTTGGCATTTATATGGCATATTAATTACATTCACTCAGTTATTTTCCCTGCTAAACTTAAAAGGTCATATCCTTTGTGTATACTTTTGTATATGGAAATTTGATTTCTTTAGCACACCAAATAGAAACTAAATCAAGGAAATAATGTATTTTCTGTGAAACACGTAAACAGTATTCTGTGAAAGGACAGTTAATCTACAGGCTTGTTGTGAATGTGGTTGCAATGGAATAAATGTTTTATTCTATTTCCTGCAGGAGAGGAGCTGTGCAGCTCCTGTACACCACACACATTCTGCCAGTGCCAAGAATGCTTATTCCTGAAAGAGAAAAAATGAGGGAGTTTATACAGCTTTCTGTGTGCATAGTTTAATGCACAGAATAGAAATACTTTCCCCAAGAAGATGGCAGCATAGAAGACATCTGATATACTACAGGCTATTAAGTTGTCACTATGTCTACCCTGTATATCTTCCCTTGAGTACAATTCTTGGATGCTTGCCTTAAAAAAAAAAAAAAAAAAGGTTATATTTTACCCCCAAAAAATTTCCTGCAAAAATGAAGATCAATGGGGTGAATGGAGAAGTGTAAATATCATCTAGTGGAAAAAGCAGTCAATGCATAAAAGTTTTTGACAACAGCTTGGGCAATACAACGATTTTGCTCAGAGATGAGGCCATTTCATCATGAAAAGTTTTCATACCAGGAAAATATTCATTGTGCTAGGGACCTGCTATCAGGTATTGCTCACAGATTTCCTTTGTCCCACAAGCTGACATGTAGGGCACTACAATAAATTGCAATGATAATGTGCTTTTTTGATTCTTAAATTTCAGAAGATGCATGAACAACAGTGCTCTGCTCCTGAGCTTGGGTTTATGTAGGGAGCAGAGCAGAGGCCCTGGGGTCTGGGCACTAGGTCCTGGGAGGAATGACCCCCTGAAATCCACAGAAATGGTGTCTGAGGGAAGCAGGGGGTGTCAGAGCTGTGAGCACAAACCCTGCCCAGCTCAGGGGATGTGTGTGTGCCCCCATTCCTCAGCTGCAGAAATTGCTCTTATCTACACAGGGAGACATTTCATCTCAGCCACCAAATGGACAAGAACATGAGAGAAATGCCCAGGACAGCAGCAGCATGGCAAGGGGACAGCGTGCAGAGCTGTGATGGGACAGTGCCAGCACCTCCTGCAGGGCCAGGCTGTCTCTGTCTCCCTGCCCTTCCATTGGGATAATCCTGACATTCCCAGCCCCTCCAGGACCTGGGAACTGCCCCACCACCAACAAACAATGCTACACCATAAACTGGTTACATCACAGAGTAATAACAGTGCTGAGGCTCTAGTGGAAGCTGAGCTAAGTAAGTTACTCAGAGATCTGATGCACAACTGCAACAAGACTTTGTATTATTTAATGTCTGACTTGAGACAACACCTGATACACATTTCTCCTGGCTTTTCAGTGGCTGAATTTCCATCAGCCATAAAATATGACACGAGAGCCTGGTGCTTTGCAAAAGGCACTGTGCAGCTGACACTTACAGCTACCCCTGCTGCTGCATTTGTGCACTGCTCAGGGCAGCTGCTGGGTCTCACTGGGACATGCTCAGTACAAAAACCATGGAGAGCTGCCCCAGAGCTGTTGGTTGGGTGGCTTTCCCCACCACACACTATTTTTCAGGCAGTTTCAGCACCCAGCGCTGTCAGGATACTCATGGAGAATTGTCCAAGGCTGGTGAATTACGGTCTTTTAAGTTCTGCCTTTTTTTTAGCACCTATCCTGCAAGGCACCAAATTGCATCTTTTCACCACAAAGATGGGGAAATCAGGAGGGAAAAATTAATACCACAAACTTAGGTTTCCTTGTATCTGTTTTCCTTCTTATGACAAGCTGAGTAATTTTTTTTTCTATTTCTGCTAAATAAAGAGACATTTAAGGCTGCAATTAAACCCCAATTACAAATTAGAAAAGGAAACAGAAAATAATGACATTTATACTAAATATATATGATATTTACTGAAACCTTGGCAAGCACACTGAGCTACATCACTCCTTCAGCACCTTGGGCTTTTTAAATATATATCCTTCAGAGGGGGTGGTTCCATACTATCACAACAAATATCTTGAAGGGCAGGGAACTGCCAGCAGTGGCAACAGCAATATATGAAATTGCTTCTCAATTCCTCATATCTCCAGTATGCCAGCAACTGCAAATCTAGCAATGTAAGAGCAGCCTGAACCTGCTGGGCTCCAGTTGTGTTTATTGTAGTGTGGAATGGCCAGAAACCAGAAGGGAATACATAACCCACTGACCACGCTTGTGCCAGGCTCCTCCACTTAAATGACCAGGGCTCTCAGAAAAATTTGGGCAAAACATGATTGCCTTTAATGGATCCATTTGCTCCTTCTCATTCATTCTGCACTGGGAATTTATGTTTTGTTATGAGGCCAGCTGCTCCTCCATGATGCAGGGATAGGGGAGGAGAGGTCTAAAGCTTTCTGTTGCTTGGACTGGGGTGTGTGACAGGGATTTTCAGGAGGCAGGACTCCCTCTGGGGCAATGCACCTTGTGTTACTGGGTTAGCCCTGGTTTTACCCCATGTTTTGGCCATGGGGCAGCAACATGAGGACTGTCACACCCACTGGCTGCACCAGAAGCATCTCCCATTCTTTTCCAATTCATCCAGTCCTCATGCATCCTCCAAGGATGCTCCAGAGGATTATCACATTATTCCTTCCAGCTGAGGAAGAGAAACAGATGGCAGGGAGAGAACAGCTTTCTCCTGGCTGCTAAAGCAGGGCTGTGACTTTCAGGGGAGATGGGAGACGGGAAGGGGGTGAGCTCTCCCAGCCCACAGAGGGATGCACAGCCTGGCCTGCCTGCAGCAGGTGTAGCTGGCTCTAAATGCACAGGCCCTAGCTAGCTCTGCAAGGCACAGGCTGGTGCTCACACACATTTAGGAACAGGCTGGAGCCCTGCTGGATGCAAAGAGACTTAAGCACAAGAGCTCAAAGTTGCATCAGCAAAGAACAGCAGGCTCAGAGCCTTGCCCAGGCACTGACTCTGTCCCCAGGCAATTCTGTCCAGAGCCACCACACACCAGTCCCTGCTCTGAGCACAGCCAACCCCACATTGCAGCCTCCCAGGATTTCAACTTCCCCAAAGAAATAAATAACAGATGATGAAATTAGAAAGGGCATTTCTCTTCACACTTCTGGTGGCTTATCAACATGAGAAACTTAAAATAAATTAATACTAGATTAGTACTACAATGGAAAAATTAATTCAATCTTCATATTTTAAAAAAATTCTTTTATGCTGTTGGTGCCACTGTGATATGAACAGTGCTGAAGCATGAATCCTGCCCTCCATGAAGCATAATTGCATGCTGTGTGCTAGCTATTCTATCCATATTGGAAATGCATCCTTAAAACATTTCAGCTTAAGCCTTGTCAGTGCTAATCCTAATGCCTGATGCTGAGATGTGTATTTTATTACTGTGTATAAATGAAAATGGAAAACCTTCATGGAGGATTACAGGGAGTAATGATGACCTCCACAGCATTACAGCATGAAGATATTCCCAGGAACCAACGGGATTCTGGGATAAAAGTGACATGTGTCTATATAACCTTGGCACATGCTCCTGCTACTCATGTACCTACCAGCTGTGGGATTGTAAACATATGTCCTTTCTAGTGAACTGAATTTTCATTTATAAGGAGGCTGAAAGCAAGGGAGGTGGATTTTGGCTGAGGCAGCTAAAGGGCTCCAGCTTCCCCCAGCTGGGGAAAAGGCTGCCGCTGTTCTGTGCTGTCAGTGTGGACTGAGGGAGGGCAGAGAGTACAAGAAGAAATGGCAGGAGAATGAAAAAAAGCAGAGAACAAAGCTGGACTGGGAGGGGAGAGGAGGGGCAAAGGAAATAAAGGAGAGTGAAGGAGGAGGAGAGGAAGCAGGAAAACGCCGGGGGTGGGGGATGCATCTCCCTGTTTTCATGTCCCACCTCTCCAAGGGGACAGTCCCTCCTGTCCAGTTTAGGGATTTGGAGAGGATTTGGAGGATGATTTGGAGAGGAGCTGTGGCTGATCCAGCCTGGCTGGGTCACTCCAGTGCAGTGCCTGGGATGGCTCCAAAAGAAGAGGAGGAAGCACATGTGAGGAAATGGAGACAGGGAAGCATGGAAAGAGGCAAGGTTTCTGGCATCTGTGCTCCCTAAAACAGCCCTCACTGCCTTTTCCAACTGCAGTGAAATGGAAGTGAGATGCTTTGAAACCTCATTTTATTTGGCCCAGTTTTACTCTAATCTACCCTGGGGCCAGAAACACAGCTTTTCAATCTGCCAGAAAGTTGTTCTGCTGACCCTGAAATGTCAAACTGTTATAGGGGGCTGAATCCAAAATTGATTACTTCAGAGATCAGACAATAGCCAATTTTAGAGTGATTTTTTTAAAGTCTTTCCTATGAACTTTAAAAAAAAAAAAAAGAGAGAGAAAGAGACACTTTTGAAATAAGAGCAAGTAACCACCAGCTTTCTGAGACACCAGCAATGGTTGTTTGCAGAGGAGGGGAGGAAGCACAGACCAACCCAGTGTCTGCAGGAATGGGATCCCAGGATACAGCACTCAGGGCAGGTGTTTAACCCAGCACTGGTTCACAAACACTGCTCAGGGGTGGATGCATGACCTGCCAGCCTGTTTCCATCACGAGCTCAGCCCTTGCAGACTTGCAGAGAGATGTGTGCCTGTTCCCTGCAGCCCACAGCAATTCCAGTGCTTTGGGACCCATCCTGTGAGAGCACTGCTGCAGCAGCCACTGCTGAGCTCACGGGAGAGCCCCATCCCTCTGCCAACACCCCTTATTCCAGCTCCCCTTGAGCAAGGAGAAATGCCCTCAGGAAGCATTTCTGTTCCTGTCTCAGCCATTAGCCCATCACAAACACCGCAATCTCTGTGTTTATACTGTAGTAAACAAGAGCTCTTGCTAAATCTCAGCAATTATAAGTGCTTCATCCTTTTCTTTAGCCAGCCAGCAATAGAAATACATTTAATTAGTTAACACCCCCTGCCAATTACAACATCTGAGGAAAGTATTGCTGAGATCGTTGGTCCTAATTATTTTAATATTCAGGAGAACCACTTTAACATAACAAGATAATTACTCATGGATAAGAGTTTATGAGAGCTGCAATCCTTTTTTTTATTTTCTACAATGCAAGTCTGGGCCTAGTTAAATTTCTGGACACATTTTCAATTTAAGATTAAAAATTGCAATTTGTGAGAAATCATCAAAGCGCCACATGCTGGAAGAAAAATAACTATAAGCAATCTCAATAATGTTAACACTATAGTAAAATAAATAATAGATACACCGTGTATTACATGCAATTAATAGTGGAATCTAAGGGAATTGGTTTGTTTCTGTTTGAAAAGATCTTTTCACATGTACTGAATTGATCAGCCACTGAGTTAGGAGAAAACCCCTGACTGCTCCTCATTTTAGACAAAATGTGAGTTGCCCTTTACTAATGCAGCCTGCACCCTTTTGTAGCCATAAGAATCCTCCTTGCCCGCTCACAGTCAATGGGAAAGCTGAGCTCTGCTGCACATCTGAGAAACCCTTGGCTCACATTTCTGCTGTTTGCAGTGTCACCATCAATGGAGGAGTTTTTCAGTTGAGAAAACGCTGGACTTGGTACCTGTTATATTTTAACACACTATCATTCCCAAAGAGATATCCCACAAGGGTTTTTCACATGCCAAATCCCAGAAATATATGCATGTATTCATCAAAAAAGAGTTTGGCAGGGGCTGTTGAACAATAAACTGTGTGCTGTTCCTTTCATGCACATTCAGAAAAAAACCCTTTCTTCCACATCCCTAAAGACAACTTCAGTGTATAGGCAATGAAAGATTTCAGCGTTTCTGGTTCTGTATTTGTACCCATGGAAGAGCAGCCTGTTCACAGTGGAAGCCCATTTTCAAAGGAAATTTTCCTTTAAGAAAGTAATTTGCCCATAAGTCTCACATTATTTGCTTGGTCCCTTTACAATGCACTGGTGGGGAAAATGGGAAGATGAGAGATGAGCACCACCATTGAATGTCTCCATTTGCTCTGTGCATAAAGAAAGCACCTGGTGGCACAGCTCCTGCTTATGAGGACAGGCTGTACTGGCTTTTAGGTGATGCCTACCCAACCATTTAAAAATATACTCAAGAGATGAATAGCCAGGCGCTAACTCAAAATTCAAGCTAATCATGGTTCTGCTCCTTTCACTAATGCCACCATCAAACTTTAGAGCCAATCTTAGGTAAAAGAAGTTGGCTGTTAATTAGGTTTTTAAATCTTGAGAAGTATTTTAGAATTTGACGAAAAGAAAAATAAATGTCAGCACTACCCATTCATTTTATTCTATGATCAAAATAATTTAAATTTATTTACTAGAATATTTGCTAATTTTACAGCCAGCTACCTAAGCACAGACAGAAAAAAACCCCCGTCCATGTAGGAACAGAAAGGGAAAAGAAATTCACTTGATTTACTGAGGCAAACTTTGCCTTTAGCCCAACAAGTGTGCTTTAATTCAGTTGTAAGGATTATAAAAACAATGCATATCTAAACAGAGGTGATAAATTAGTGGAATTAATCCAAATAATAGGCAATGTTAGGAGCAACATATGTAGAATGACTGCAAAGTTAGATTAATTTAAAAATAAAACCCTGGAGTTATGTAAGCAATTACAAAAATTGCATTTAGCAGTAAAAGAGCAATTAAAACAAAAATTAAAAGCCCTAACCCCAGACATTATGTGCTGGGGACAGGACAGGGCTCATAGAGAACTTGGACATGAGCTGGAAAAGCAATTGAACAGAAAGTTTGTCTGATTTTACTCTGTTATGGAATCAATGTGCTCAGATATGGCCTCATAATACACAGATGAAAGGCTCATTTCTCCCCAGATGGGGCTCAGTAATCAGATATAGAAACAGCTATTTTTAATGAAGACCTGCAAAATCATAAAGGCTTAGATGTTGCTGGCTGGAGTAAAGCAATGGGAGGCAGACAAGGCAATTCACTAATCTGCCTGGTGGCACAAAACCAAACCTGATCAACACATTTTTCACAGCAAATCACATTCCTTCAGTGCGGCTGGCCCAGAAAGGCAGCCATGCCAAGCCAGAGGGGAGCCTGGTGCCAACTGGCACACACGTCCCTCAGGTGGGAGAGCCCAACTGCATTACACAGCCTGGTACATTAACAGACAGAAAATACCTGCTGGATTTTTCACTCCATCATCCTGACAAAACGCTCCCATCGGTTCAACCCTTTTTTGCTTTCCCATGTATCCAGCCCAGTCTATTTAAAATCTTTCCAACTGGGGGTATTCATTGGGAATGCAGGCAGCCATCCCAGTAATTGCAGCAAAAGTGAACATCTCTGACTTAACCCCTTATTTTCTGTGTACACGCTTCATATCCTTTGAATCCAGCATGTCCTGATATGCGAAGCCCTCAATGCTTTTTAAAATTGAGTACTATCTCCTAGTGGTAAATATTTTGAAAAACAGTGGCAGAGAAGACTGACTTCTCTTTGCAGCACACTAGAATGCCAACCAAGGGCCACCACACCAAAGAAACAAGCACCAATTTCCTAATAAAAAATGTCGTGGAATAAACACAGTCTCAAGAAAATCAAATACATAATTTCAAATGTGAAAAAATGTGTATTTTCACACTAAGCAAATCCCTGATTAAGTTAGTGGCCAAACCAAGTTGAAGCTTTGCATGAAAGGGTCTGCAGGTTCTCTGTGGCACCTACAGACACAGTTTGTGCCCTGGGCACCTGAGATCCACCAGTGTCCCCCACCTGCTGTTAAAACACTCTGATAACAACTCTGCAATATAGAAGTGCTGCCAGATTTCTGGCAAAACAAAATCAGGCTGGCCCTGCCAGGATAGAAATGAAAGCAGGAGGTCCTGGCAAGGCAAAGATAGAAACAGAACTCCTGTGGGGAAAAAAAAAAACAAACATCCAGGAAAAAACCTGGGAAAAGTACCCCCCAAAATTAAAGACAAACAAAAAAAAAACCCAACCCAAATTTTACAATAATTTTGGCAATGAAAATATATTCAGTGGGTTTGATTTCCTGACAAGACAATTCGGCACTTGCAGAGAAATAATACCACACAGACATGGGCAACCACTCAGCCCATGTTACCGAGTTGCCAGCCCATCACAAAGCAAAAAAGCAAACACAAACCCCACAGTAGTTCCACAAAACCCTTTGTGATTCTTTGTGAAGCCTGCCTAAGTTATGCCTCTCGTGCTCACAACAACCTAAGTCCAGCTCTCCCAATGGAAGGTTTGCTCAGCAGTGGAAAATTGCAAGTGGAGGCAGGAATCCATTACACCCTCATTTCAGCAGGGCCATGAGTGCAATACTCCCATAATAAAGAAATTAAGAAACACAACTTAGTTTCATAGAAATGTTAAGCACTATTAGCAAGAAGTCAGGGTATGGACTTCTCAGCCCAAGTGACCTCAGATCCATTAAAAACTAAACTCCTGGCTGTGAGAGATGCAGGGCATTACAACACATCCATTAGCAAGGGCCAGTAAGCTGTGCTAAGTGGCTGTTGAGCCTGCAATGAGCAAAACTCAGTATCTGTCTATAACCTCATTGGAGTTCAGAGCTCTCCTCACCCACTTGGGTAAAAGTTTGGCTTTTGGAGACCCTGTTCAGGCTTTTTCAGCTTCAGATTAAAACCTCCCTACTGATACTGTGTCGAAGGAAGGGGACCAGGACACCAGATGGTTCATCACAGGTCCAGTTTATTGAAGAAAGCATCAAACACTTATACAGCAAATAATAAGCTTATTAATATTCTGTAAGCCAAGCAATCTATTGGTTAAACTATACCATCACCTCTTCCTCATTCCTTTGGGCCTACGTTCTCTACTTCTCTCGTCTCGCTGTCCATTTCTTTATCATACTCAGCTAGGCCCAAGGACACGCTATCTTGCAGGTGCAAGACTTGGAATTAGCCACGGCTTTGTACTTTTCCAGTCTCTAGTCAGCTAAATTCCCAACAATACTGGATGCCAGAAATAAAAAATAAAAACCTGCATACAAAAACATTGTTTTGATGACGGCCCATCTTACTGTTGGCAAGATGTACTGTTTTAACATCTGCTGCTGCTTCCTTGTCAGGTATCTATGAATAAGGCTGAGGATGTGTGAAGGAGGAAAAATCACGGAAGTCATGTTACTTACAGCTTTGTACTGAAATGATATTTACCTTTCACCTTTTGGTAAAACAAATAAAATAAAAAGGAGGTCATTTTAGTCCTAGAATACTGATGATTATATGAAACTGTGAAATTTATTTCACAGCCTTTACTGTGAAATAAATGTTGGAATAGCAGAAGCAGGGAGGGAGTGCTGTCAGCCAGGGACCCCAGCAAACTGAGCTGAAGTCAAAGAAGTGTGTTGTGGCTGATCTCACTTTGCTGCCTGGAAATGCCAGCAGGGTTCCCTGCCAGAGCCCCCACCTCCCTCTCTCTTTTATCCTGTATACACCCTCAAGGTGCAGGGGTGAGGAGAAACCCCAGCACAGCAGACATGGAACTGAACTGAGAAACTGAGAGGCACCCAACTGGATTTATTATGACAGCAGAGTTTAATCTAAAGAAAACTCCCTGCAAATGCAGAGATCCCAGTAAGGAGCCTCTTTCCTGGTCCTCTTCAGTCTCTGAGATTTTGATCTCTGTTCCTAAGGTGCGCTGTGGCTCAGCTTTATGCATATCACAACTGCCAGGCAGTGCAACTGCAATTTTGGGTCATCACAGGATGGAGCCCTCATCACTCTGAATCTGTAGCCAGGTTTTCCAGGCACCAGCAAGCAGTTATCCACAGCCATCAAAGGCACAGATGTTTACTAAACAACACCTTCTTTCTTGCTGCATCAGTGGTGCTGGTTTATTTTGGTTTGACTTTAGTTTTCACAGTAGTGAAATGAAATGCAAGAGTAATGAAAGCTTTCCTTAATGCAAATTAGAGGACAAACATGTTTGTTCTTTGTAAACCCAAATAAGTTGGGCTGACTGAAAAATTCTATTTTAGAAACAGGTAAAACCTAAATGACTGAATAAAGCTCCTAAGAGAGTCAAAAGTTGCAATTTGCCAGCTCATAAAACACAGTCTGAGAAAATACTCTTCTGCAAGATCCAGCAGGCCCCATGACCTGATAAAATTCAGTCCTCGAGCCCAGGAAATTCTTCTGTGTCAAGGACAGCAAAAGAGAGATGCCAACAGCCCCGAGTAGGAGTTCTGCCACTTAAATGAAAAGGAAAGAGAGGGTTCTGCAGTGTTACATGTACTCAATGGAGAATTTTTAATTCAAGAGCCCAGCCTAATTCTAAGTAGGCTTAATAGATCTTCACACTGGTTTAAATAGGAATGGATTGGACTCCAAGCAGCCTGTGTGAGCACACTGCTCACAACCACTGAGCAGGAGCTGGTGCTCTGCATTCCCACTGTCAGGCACTGAACACCCCATATGCTATCTCCACCAAGTGTTAAGCACCTTCAGAGTTCAACATTAACTCCTGATACAGCCATAAATGAGTTCCCAGCAATAATCTGCTCTTCTTCTTCTTTTTTATTTTTTTTAATCTTGCTCTAATTATTAAGGAACAAAACACTGATGAACAACACTGATTGCATATTCTAGAAAAAAAAATACCACCCTCCAGCTGCTCTGCTGGTGAATCCCTTTCTTGCTGCTTGTTGGGATTTACTTTCAGCCCTTTGCATCTGAAACTAATTACTGCAACACCATCCTCAACATTAATTCCCTTCTCCTCTCTGGAATTGGAAGCAATATGGTACATTCAAAGATAATTTTTCATTTCTCTTCCTAAAGGAAGGATCTCAGCTGTTCAATGAAGATAATGGTAAATGAGTCACCAATTTCAGAAGGTGAAACTTTCTGACATCCCTTTATCAGAAACCATTGTCTGAAATTTCAGCTGGTGATTTAGGAAACTTTTTTATATGAATGTCACCAAGACCTAGCAAAATCTGTCAGCCTTCTGTGTGATCCTAAAGACAAATTGCAGCAATATCTTGTCAACCAGCTCTGTTAAACTTACTTTGCTGTGTATTCTCCTTGCACCTGTTTCACTGTTAGCTTTTCTCTCAAAAAAACATTTTGCCCAAGTTTCTTCAGGAATACTTGTTGGAATTTTCATATTTTTCTTCATTTTAAATAAAGACCCTTTGTTTTCAGTGAGGAGAAGCACTTACTAAGTGACCAGAGTTTCCAGGAAGTTGCAATTATGGTGCTGGACTGTTCAATAGAAAGATTGTGCCATCAGGTCCAATATATCTGTGAGATGCCCTGTCAGAGCTGGTTTCAAGAAGTGAAGCCAGCCCTTACCCCTCTCCAGAGCTCACTCCTGTCTCCTATCACCTCATCATCCCCATTCCTGTATCTGCTGCCCTGAGGAGCAGCTTTGTAAGAGGTGCAGCCCAAGAGATACTGCTACAGAAAATGTGTACTTGTACATTTTCTGCTATTCAGTGGGATGCTGAAAATAAAAGGAAATGAAAAATCAATAACTCATTCAATTCAACAAGCAGATGCAACTTTGCCCTTCCACACAGACTCTCATATGCTAAACATTAATCATAACAATTAGACTTTCTAGAAGAAAACATTGTGCTTTCTCAAACTGATGTAGAACACTAAGACTCGTTCCTCAAGTTCTCTGATGCCTGAACTATTGCATTGCTATGCATAACATCAGAGGAATGAAACAATTCCAAGCTATACTGCTATGACCAAAATGACACAACTGAAGCAGTGCTCAGCTTCTGTGTGTGCTCTCTGAATACAATCTGAGCCTTTGTTCACAGCATTACAACCTGACAATACACTACAAAGAAAGTTAGAAAAGCAGCAACAAGATAAAACCAAACCCAGCTGAGGATCAGACCTCCCAAATAATTTAGTGAAGATGAGAGTGAAAAGCTGTATCATTTCAATTAAACTCTTATACAAGTACTCTCAAGATCTATCCACTCTATTTTTTAAGCTATCTGGTTGAAATGAAGAACTGTTTGACCCCTGTTTTTTTCATTATGTTGAATGAGAGCTTACATTTGGCACTGGCCATTTGAAATAATGCAGCCGAATTTTCACTGGATAAAACTGAAAAAAACCCCAATGGAATGAAAGAAAATTTCATACAAGTCCTGAAATAAAGGCTATTTGTGTAGGGTTTATTCTGGTTTGGTTCTCAACTGAAACTTGAGTCAAACATACATCCTCTCTACAGGCTTAGTTAGATTGGAAATTAAGAAAAATTTCTCCACAGCAAGTGTTGTCAAACACTGAACAGGCTGGCCAGGGAAGTGGTGAGTCACCATCCCTGGAGGTTTGTAAAAGATGTGTAGAGGTGGCACTCAGGGACATGGTTTAGTGGTGGCTTGGCAGTGCTGGGTTCATGGTTGGATTTGATGATCTTAGAAATCTTTTCCAACCTAAATTATTCTTTGATTCTATGATTTTGTGTCAGTGCTGCCATGTTCATTCCCTTGCATGGACAAGCCCTTATTAACGCCATGCACAGAGATGGCAAACAACTCTAAATCTCCAAAGGCAACATCCCACTCTTCTTCCTGTCCCCTTCCCCAAGTTTGTGGGCTGTCAGTGAGTCACTGGCTCTTTGAGGTGACTCTATTTCATTAGAGGCTGTAATTTCCCCCTGTGTAGCCACTCGTGTTGTGAGCAGTTTTCATGCCCATGCTTTGAAACAGGAGAGCAGCAGAGCCAACAGCCCAGCTGAGAAAAAGCTTTGAGTGTGAGGATTAGAAGAAATTTGCAACGTTGTTTTTGTAGGATTTTGTACTCCATTGTTGCCAGAGATAATGCCTTCCCTTTTACTTGCAAGATCTTTGTGTTCCTCACTATAATCAAGGAGAGGAAATCTGACTATAAACCTCTTTGTTCTATATTATCATTTCATGTTGGTTTGGTGTGTTAATCAATGTGTCAGTAATGGCTGCAAAGAGAACTCATTCAATCCTCAAATGAAGAGAAATCTGAGCTTTCTAACACTGGCACATTTTCTAGTGGATAAGCTTTTTCACAGAGTAATTATTTCATTTTCCAGAAAGATTACTGATTACATCACATTGGAAAAAACTAAGAGTGGGGCCCTTTATCTTCCCCATGTTTCTGCAATTCTTGTACAAACTTATACTTGTTACCAGGAAAAATGACAAATTTGCCATCTGATCAAAATGTTAACAAGGTAAGTGTCAGTGAGATGGATCACTGACTGTCACTGCAAGCCAGAACATGAGGATACATTGATATTTCTCAATATATTCACTGCTTCCCCAATGTTCGCTAACAACATTTCTACTGCGACTGTAATAAATCACACAGAAATAACAAGCTGCACAGGATCTCTAGGATATGATAGATTTGTCGTAATAGCAGCATTTGCAAGGTAGAAAACAATTGGTAATGATCTATAGAAAGACCTAATCAACTGTCATTTGCTATAATGTGGCAGACAAAGCAAAGATATGAAATCCATAACACTTCTTTAGCCACTGCCCTCCCCATACACATACACACGTGTCAATTGGGGAATAGGAAAAAGAATTAATGAGCTTTGGGGTCATAGAAGTAGAAAAGAAAGTTAATAGCATGCCCTGGATGCAATCATTAAATTATACACTGCTGAACAAGGCAAGGGATAATCACAGAAGCTGCACAGTCCTCTGACAGCAGTAAAGGCTTTTAGCAAGGCTGTGCCTCCTCCTTTGCTTTACTTCTTTTACATCTATTTTATTATTTTAAAAACTACTTTCTGTCAAAGTGGGGCTGGATAAGCAAAGGAAAAGCACCCTCTAAGTTCACAGAGGACTGAAGTCTGTATGTGCCAAGGCTTCTGCAGCACAGGAGACCAAAATCAAATGTCAGCTTTGCACTGGGCTGTGCCAGGTCCCCAAATGGCTGCTGAGGCTTTACTGCTCCTTTGCCTGCTCCCATTGGGGAGGGAACATCCACCTTCCAGAACACACAAGAACACACCACTTTCCAGAACACATGTGTAGGATGATCACCTTCAGTTTTCTGAAAGTCTTCAGAACTGCCTTCCTGGGAGCTTAAGTGCTGCCTAGGGTTAAAGCCTAAATTCATGAATTTTAGATACTGAAATATCCTCTCTGCATCACATCCTCTATTGCCACCTGCCTACAATAACTTTCAGGTGAAGAACCAACACTCAACCTAGAAACCCAGAAGCTTCCAGAAGGTTACGCAAACTGTTCTGTGAAGACTTTTCTTGCTAGCCATACCAGAAAAGGCTCTCTGGAAAACAAGGCAGTATAGAGCATGCAAGGGGAATCCTGGGTCTAAAATTTCAAAAGTAAAATTGTAAAATTCACTCAATTTTTATGATGTAAAAATCAATCTTTTCCCTTTTGGTTTTTTTTTTTTTTTTTTGCTCTTGTTTTGTTGTGTTGGGGTTTTTTTTGTGTCTTTTATTCCCCAGAAATATTGGTAGAAGAATAATGGCTGCTTTGTGCTACTTTGCTTACAAACCACATTTTGCTAAGTGAATGCATTTCTGAGAACACAGGAATTGCTGTGCTGCCTCAGCACAGCAGTGCTCTGCCCCAGCATCCTGCCTGGCAGCTGCTGCAGGAGAATGTGCAGAAAACCTCCTAGTGGGCAATTATGGGAAAACCTGTTCAGATCCAAAATTTTCTTCCAGCCCCTCTATCAGTCAATAAAATTGGCACATCTTGAAACGTGGAGGTTTTTTCTCTTTGCCAGCATTTGTTTCAAGTCCTTCCCAATGTTTGGAACTTAGTATTTTTCCACATCAGAGAGCCTGCTAAAATCTACATTTTCAAAAGTCCTTATCTTCCAGCCTAGCACCAAGAAAAGCTGGACAGATTTTGGAAAGGACTCAGCTCCTTGGTGAAATGGAACTGCTGAGTTCTTTTGCAAATCTGTCCTTAAAGGGTCACAACAGGAGCTGCTCTGTTTAGAGCAGTTTGAAAATCTTTCCTCAGTGGGAGGTGCTAAGCCTTCAGAAAGCTGGTGCTCAACACTTTTGATAATCTGGCCCCAAGTTAAGTATCAGGGGCCAAATTAAGTGATTTAGAGGCAGAAATACCCTACTGACTGCAGTGGAAATTTCCACTTGCCAATGAATGGCTCAATAGGATTCTGGAATAATAGAGCCATGAAAAGTGGATAATACAACAAACAAACATCAAAGGGTAAGACTTTCCTTTTCAATCATGTCCACCTGTGCTCTGCATAAAAGGACTGAAATATTCTGACATGAAAGGAGAAGAAGGAATGGTTAACTGCCCAGCCACGCACTTCCTTCTGAGATGAACACACAGAATTTCTTAGGAGCAGTGATTTCTTAATATTCATATGACATAGCTGGTAACAAGGATACCTGTCTTACATGATATATAAGACACTCAGTGGTACATGAACTGATCTCCTGGACTAATTTAATCTTCCTATCATAGAATTATAGAATGGTTTGGGTTGGAAAGGACCTTCAAAATCATCTAGTCCAACTCCTCTGCCATGGGCAGGAGCACCTTCCACTAGATGAGTTTGTTCCAAGCTTCATGCAATATGGCTCTCAACAATTCCAGGGATGGAGAAATGCACCAAAGAGAAAACAGTCTTACATTTCTTTTCCACTCTGGGAGTGAAACTTTGCTGGTCAAGTTTTTTGCTTCGGAACAAATGACTTCTCTCTCTCTCCCTTAGATATTTTCAACATTCAGCCACTTCCATGGTTTCATCCATGATTTTGATCAAAAGTGAAGTTTGCACCCAACTATTTTATGAGTGCTTGTGGCATTTTTGAAGAAGCATCTTAGGGAAGCTTACTGGTATCTTAAATAACTTGGCCACCACTGAGCCTGAACCTCAAACAATTTCCCTACATTCCCATGGCAATTTTGGTTGTTCTTACTAGCATGATTAAGACTTCTGTCCTTCAGTTCTGATGGAATACCCCCTTAACAAAGGTTTGCTGCATGTTTAGAGGAGAAGGCTTGAGCATGAAGCTAAGGAGTGTAATTATGTTGTGGGCTGGATGGAAGAACATCATGTTTCCTTCATGGCTTCAGGTCTCTTCCAAAGCCCTGGACAGCATGTTGGTATTTACAGCTCCCTCTAACACACCTGCAGGGGCACACAGGGTTTTTGGGGCCATAGCCTGTCCAGAGAAGCTGAAGACATCATGTTAGGAGGACAGCAGGAAAGTATCAGAGTAGCTCTGATCAAGGAAAAAAACTGGGCACCAGACTGATTATCAGAACAAGGTTATTTAGCAAGTGTTAATACCAGCTTTCTGTTGCAGAAATGATTTGTCTTGGTGAAGCCATGAGGTAACAAAGAAGAGACTGAGACATGAAAAATACCGAACACTCCTTCCCCCAAAGGGAGAGAGCAAGGCAGAGGATGAACATTTTCATTTCACCAGAGGAAATCCGACTATCAAGATGTAATCTGTTAATAAATACTGTTCCATGTAATTAAAAGAAAAAAACAACAACAAAAAAAAGTGCCACAAAATGACTGTGGACCAGCAGGAAACAAGAAACTTTCTATGGAGAGTGGCAATTCAGAGAACACCCACCATGTGGCCCACCTTCCCTATTCCCCCTCTAGAAACAGACCCATTTTACACATGGTGATTAAGGCACTAAAGCAAAAAGTATTAACATGATTCACATGTAGAAAACAAGGTTATTAGAAGTGGGGATCATTTCAGCACATTGTTCTCCCTAATAAGCATAGCAATGAGTAATTGAGTTTCAGGCAATCTCCAAGGTGGTGCTTTGTAGAGAAAACGGAACTTGGCATGATGTCTACTTTTCCTGTAATTACATTGCCCTAATGAGCAACTTTCTTTACTCTCAGCAAATTTATTTCTTGAGAAGAAGCAACAGTAATAAACACGTTAAAAGGATCACCAGGTAGCACCTGAGAAGAAACATCAGCAGCTCAAAATGACAAGAAGTTGCTAAAAGTGGTGGAAAAACACCAGATTGTTCTCAGCTTCATTATGCTTATCACCCTTAAAAGCAAAGTAAAGGATGTCAGTGGAGCACATTACCTAACCTGGGAAGTGTCCTTGTTCTGCTGTTATTTCCCTTTTGCACATGTTCCTGAGAACAGCCCAGAAACACGAAGTGCTGATACATCAATCCACAACTCCTCTGCTCACGCAGCAGCAGAGGGCAATTCTGCCTCATGCCCTTGTGCAAGATGAAAAGAGAAAATCACATGCCAATAACATCCTGCTGAGTGTCAATATTGCCACCGAACCTGATACAGAGGATAAAGGGCTGGCTTTTCCAAAGTCTTTAAGGCATTCAGACATCTGACTCTTGGTGAAAGTCAGTGGCTGTTTTGCTTATCGTTTTTTAGAAAACCACCTGAGAATCCACTTATGGCAAAGGACTCCCTGAATCTGTCTTTCTGGAGACAAGAAGCTGCACCATTTCATACATATGTTCATTCTTCTCATTTTTTCCCTAAGCATTTCCCTCCTGGTGTCCCAGGAGACACCATACCAGTGAAGATAGACCCCCTTTTGTACAGCTGGGTGAACATGTCACCTCTTGTTAAAACACCTGAGGTGTTCACCTTCAGAGAGCAGCAATTGCTGCTGCTCACAGGCCTTGGCTGAATGAAGCCAGTGCACTACCAGGTGACAATCTGAATTTTTAAATGTCAGTACTATTATTCTTCAGGGGGAAAAAACAAACCAACAACAACCAAAAAAAAAAAAATCACCAAACCAAAAAAACCCAACAAAACCAAAGCAAAAACCAAAACCCCAAAATAGAAGCAAAGTTCTTGAGAGTCATTCCAGTTTTCAATGTTGCTCAACACTTTGGAGCACATCCTGGAATATCTACCAGCTCTCGTAAGGACCATACTTTCATACAGGGAAGCAAGGGCTTCATATGTTGCATTACTCTATGTAGCTGTAGATGGGTGATCAATCCACCTTTTGCTTGTTCAGGGATGTATCTGCACTCAGCTGTTTTGCCCTGACTCACTCTAGAACTTCACAAGGTCCCTTCACCTCTCTGCATCAAACCTGCTAATACTGTTACTTAATGTAATCACAGAGGCAGGGGGAAACTTCAATTATATACATTAAAAATATACTTGGAGGTCTTCAAAAACAGGCTCTTCAGATGTAAAAGTGTGAAATGAAATTATCTTCAAATAGAAAATATGAAAGTGCCAATGGCAGCAGACACTGAAGACCTTAAGTGTTTATGCAGCTTTATGTATTGTTATTTCTTCAGTAAGCCTGCCACAGAAATGGCAGGGGTATGGGAAGAAAGTATCTTAGCACTTATAGTCTACTCATAAATGCATTAAATGCAACTATTTTACTGAGAAAAAAGCCAGGAGCAGCAGAGGCCCATCTCCTAGGGAGCTAATCTCAATTACTGCTCCCAATCATGCCTCCGCTGAAGAGAACCCTGCACAGAGCCCATGCTGTACGTGGCCTGGCAGTTGTGTGCATTTGCCCCTTCAGAGACACTCATGTAATGAAAGAGAATAGATTTTTTCTTACAAAAAAAGAAAAAGGTCATCGTTCAAAGAAAAGAGAAATTCTAAAACAGGCCTTCCATTAAAACTCTATTTATTGCAAGACCTTCCCACTTCCACAGAGATTACAACCCCTAGAAGCAAGATACCAGTCCACTGAAGTAATTTATGTAGCAAAAGGGAGACACAAATGTTTACCACAAACCTATGATCAATTTCTGCATTTAAATGCAGGAGGGGATTTTTTGGCAACCTCATACACAATGCTCCAGCTATCCAGGCAAAGTGGGACAAAGGCTGCCTTACTTCCCTGTTTCCCTGTTTTTTGGAATACCTGTGCTTGGATAGCTATAATTGGGTTGTAACTCAGCCAAGCGGGATTTTGAAGCTTTCTTTTCCTTGGAGCAGTAAATGCCACTACTTGATGTGGGCACCAGTTGTCACTTTCTCCAATTTGCAGGACACAAAAGCTGAAATGGGACAAATGCTGCACTGCGCTACTTGAAACCCTTCCAGGGGCTCCCTGCAGCACGGGGAGGCACAGGCAGACAGAAGAATTTGTAAGCTCACTTTGCTAGCTGCAACTCTTTAGTTGTCAGAAAGATAAAAGTTTCCTGCACATGCAAAATAGCAGCATGAGCTGTTTTTGAAAACAGATCATACATTTCTGGTAATTAATTGAATTTTGGAGATGTTTCTCTTCTGGCCCCCAAGGAAATGCTGTTAGCTCCTCACTTTTGAGCATCCTGTGTGTTTTAAAACACACACTTAATTCCACAGAGAATATTCCATCGGGGATATCAGTGTGTTAAAACTCTCTGAGGAGACATCAGCCAGTGTGCAGTCACAGCTCTTTACTCCCCCAGCCCGCACAGGTCCCTGTGGTGCAAAGCTGGGCATTTGGTCACTGTGGCACTGCTGGTCCCCACCTGCCCCTGTGGCACCACAGAAACACTGAGCAGGGCTACAAACACAGTCTAATAAATCTGAGGGCTGGAGAACAGTAGGAGAGAGGGGAGCAGATTCTCACATCATCAGGAGGGAAATAGGCTTTTAAAAAGCTAGTTGTGTCTGTGCACAACAATGAAGCTTTATGTCTATATAAACTGACAAGTCAGATTGTTCTCCTGGGCCCAATTCTCAACATCAGTGCCATTTGAGGCGATGGCTGCCTCCTGCCTCTGCAGCCAAATGGCTCTGTCTGCCAGCAAGGGCAGGCAAGATGATTAAAATAAGCATTAACAGAATGGTTGGTGATTAGCTTCTCCCTCTCCCTTTTTTTTTCTCTTTGCTTTTTTTTTTTTTTTTTTTAACATATAGTTTGGGCTCACCAAAGATTGCTAAAGCCTGTTTTTCATTAGCAGTGTACTTAACAAGTGTGAATTTAAAATATTCATTTTCTTAAGGCCAAGGATTAAAGCAATTAAGGAAAACTGCAGCAACCTAGCACCAAAGTCAATCCTTAACATGGAAAAGAAACAATGGTGCTTAATGTATTTAAATAAAACCAAATTGTGCACAATTATGCTAACACACTGTTAAACTAAATTCTCACTCTGCTGCAATGTATTATTAAAATTTCCTTTCTCCAACTGAAATAACACTTTCTTTGCCCCCAGTATGGCAACAGATCTCTGGTTACTTTGCATTGCTTTCCTGGCAAAACCACTGCAACAAAAGATAAAATCCATTCTCATTCTATCCTCATTTTACCGTCAGCTTCTCTTCTCTTCTGGCCTTAATCCCTTGCCAGGTCTGCACTGGATTTCGGTGTGATTTGCTTTGTGCTTACCAACTACCTCCTCCAAAATCCTGAACCTTAAAGAGAACAGGGGAGCATTTCATTTGAACTGCAACAACACTGGGGGCTGTTCTACAGTAAAGATGTTCTTTCATACCATTTGAAGTTTAAGGCAGCATTTTAATTTGGCAAAGAAAAACCTCTCTTTAGAAAATGGCAGCTCCCTGATAGGTTTGTTTGGTTTCCATATCATCAATTCCAAAAACATGAGCACCTAGGATACCAATGGGGCATGTTCTCCCACCAGAATGAGTTCAACCTACAGTGCCTCCAAGGATAAGCAGAGATCTGAAGACAGTTTTACCTCAGGGCTGGGAATACACCGGAAGCATCTGAGCAAGTCTAAGCGCTGACAGCATGATCAGGCCTCAGAGACCATGTTCACTTTAATCTTCTTATCAGCAAGTTGTCCTTGGTTGGAGGCTTTTTGTCACAAAGTCACTTGCCAATGAAGTACCATCAAGGACACAGCAGAGCAAATACTCCATGAGCTAAACACAACAAACATCCTACACAAGGAGCCAAGAGATCCTTTGCAATGGTCACAAAAATTTGCATCTACTATATTATAGATGAAATGTAAGTGGATCCTGGCAGCCAATGCCTTTTAACCTGGGAGGACAATGACAGTAAAACCCCTGAGGCAGGAAAGGTAAGAAGCATCAAAAGCAGTGATGGAATGCAGAGGGACAGCCAGAGTAGAGGGCAATGAGGCTGATCCATGGTGTGTGAAATGCCAAATGTACATTGCCCTCCAGACAAAGCCTAGGTGTAAAGGGCACTGTGTGATCATGAGAGATGGCTGCCTCAATGGGAAACCTTCTACCACTTCTAATTCCTTTCTATAACTGAGCTCTTTCCATTTCTTTAGATCCTACGGAAGATCTTCCATAGGATCGTCACATTATGATATCCTGCTATCTTGAAGTAAGAGCAGCAACACAGACAGCATAGAGGAAGGTCTCAGAGATTTCAGGTGTCAAATACCTGACACAGCTGGTAAGGGCAGAAAATGCCACAAACAGTGGGGTTTTCATCTAGGGAGATAAATGTGACCCTAGGATGTCTTCCAGTATTGATACTGGGCCTTACTGACAAATTTGTCAGTTTTGCCTCATCTAGGTTGAGGATATGGAATAAGCTTGCAGGGCAAGCCAGCATTATCCAGGCGATTTCCAATCCTATTCAGACAAAATATTATGGTCCAGAAAATAAATTATCCTGTTTAAAACAAAAAGGAAATTCATTTGATGGGAAAAAACCATTATTTCAGGTTAATTAAAAATGATTTTTTGTCCATCCATCTACGAGATCAAAACCACAATTATTGGCACAGTTCTAGGTTCTATTGCAATACTCCCAGCTGGAAATATTCACACACAGTTCATTTGCCCTGCCCTGCTGGAGTCATTAAATATCACAAGATTCTGGAATCAACTGGGAAAAGCTCATACTCCTTGGCTAGGAGAGCCTCCTCTGATGCCTGCAGTCAGAAAAAGCAGCATTGGCAAGACCAGGGTAAAATCTGAAGCCTACTGGGAAGAATTTATTTGCTGCTGCATCAGGAGATTAGGAAATAAACTTGTACCTGGGAAAAGCAGAGCTTTAAAAAACACCCCATAAAACTCCTGAGATCCTGTGCTGCCTCTGTTCTTTTCTATGGTTTAACCATGCAGGGTGCAGAGAGAGCAGGGTCTGACCCCAAGGGAGTTCAGACACAGCAGACTGATCTCCCAGCAGGCTACAATATGTTCCCAGAAGGTACAATATCATTCTGAGGCCAAGGAACAGCCTATTAGCTCTGCATGCCATTAATTTTCATGAACAGTTCAATCTGATGCTCACAGGAGCTGTTGGGCATCTTTCCATTTTGTCTCACAGACCTGGATGAGGGCTTATTTATCTTTTTACTTCATTCCTTACCTTTGAGCAGCTCAGTGCAGCTGTGCAGGTTTCCAGCCCTGTGCCAGGCTCAGTGCCCAGCAGCAGGCAGGATGCTGTCTGCAGCTTGGAGTGATGGCATGTCACAGTCAAAGCCATTCAGGGAGAATTAAACTTCAGGCTTGTTTGACTAAACTTCTGAATTCACCAGAGTTCCACTGTTTTGCCAGCCTGAAGAAACAGCCCAGCAGGTTCTTGACTCATATGCCAAAATGCCTCCTTCATCCTTCCTGGAACTGGAAATGATTACTAATAGGTATTCGTGCTGAAATGATTTAGCATAACATGCTGAATGAGATCACTAAGTCAAAGTATCTTTTCCTAAGTGAGTCTCTCACTGCTTGCCTGAATGCCAGAGGGGAAGGAGGATAGCATGAAGCAAATTCTTTTGCTGGCTTTTTACAAAATTTAATAAATTACTGAAGAACTCGCAGTAGGAAGTTTCACTCAGGTTCATTAGAAGAGATCCATGATGCAGGTCTGGCAGGCAGAGGAGGATGGAGACACAGGGGTTTGGGTTAACCTCTGTCTTTCACACTTTCCCCTTTTTCAGTGCTCTCCAGTCTAGGCTGGGCACTGCAGACAGGCAGTGAAACCAGGAGGGCACAAGAGCAAGGCTGGGGAGGGGCTGGGCATTCTTTGCCCTGCATGCACAGCCCTGGATGTGCATTGCTGTGGCAGCTGCATCTGCTACAGGAGGCTGCAGGCACCAAGGGAAACACAGAATTTGGGGAGGAACAGGGGAGTGCACCACAAAACCCACCTCAGCATGCCAGGGATGCCCAGGGTTCCACTGAGAGGCCAGGCTGCCCTTACCCATCCGAGTCTGTCAGGCTCAGAATTAACTTATTGAGGTCAGCACTCATAACAGCAGTGCAGAGTTTTGATTGAGTCTTCCTTTCTGAGAGAGCCCCATCGTCTCTGGCCCAGCACAGCTATTACCTGCCAGCCTAAAGGATGATGAATGTTATTTATATTGCAGTAATGGCTAACCACTCAGCGGAGACCAGGGACAGGCTGTGCTATGGACTTTTCAAACACCCACGGAATGAGGGCTGCCCACGGAAGTGCCAAGGCTTTTCAGGGTAATGTTCTTGAATGTCTTGGACACGATGACCTCCAACAACTGCAGCACTTGTGCTGACTGCAAGAACATTGGGGGCTGTTCTACAGTAAAGAGGTTCTTTCATACCAAATTCTTATCAGTCACTGTGACATGCCCTTATAATAGCAAAGAACTCATCTACTTCAAAGCAAGCAACTACTTCATAAGAGGCTTTAAAGTTTCTTGATTAATAAATGTGAAATATAATCTCTTCCAAACCAAACAGAAAATGCAGAGGTATAAAGAGTTATTCTAAGAGAAGGTTTTTCTAATATTTAGCTGCTATTGTTCTGCTGTCCAAGAAATAAAGAATCAGTGAATAAGAACTACTCAAGATGAAGAAGAGAAAAGTAATCTAGGAATAGTAAAAGATGAAGAGCCTGATCCTATAAAAAATCCTGTAAGACCAATTTAACTTTGGCATGTGCACACTTGCAGGATTAGGCTTCAAATAATTGCAGAGAAATGTAAGAACTGATAAACTATAGCTTTAGCTTTCCACTACAGTGAGCCCAGAGTGGATAACTAACACTTCCCAGGAAATACTCTTCCAAGAAATAGACCTGCAAAGATGCAGAAGAACTACATCTAAAATATTGAATGAAGTTTTGGTTTTTTTTTTGTTTGTTTGTTTGTTTTTTTTTACTATTATTCTCTTTGTATCTTGGAAAAATCACACAGTGACTTCTTTCATATGCACTGAGGTAAAAAAATCTAAAATATTAAGTGACACATTCTAACAAGGAGTGCCTTAGAGAAGGTGCTGTGAAATAAGTGTCAGACCCTATTTTATTCCTTCCACAATTAATTTTCCACTACCACAGATCTAAAAATATGTCCAGAAATCAGCAGACAGTTGTGTCCATCAGATACCTGATTAAAATACAAGTGCTAAGAAACACCTTATCCTTAATTATACTTTTTACACTTAAAAACTGCTTCAGACAGGGCTGTGTCAGACCTTCAGAGGCAAAAGCCTGAAGATCTCAGAGCCCAGCAAACAGACCAAGCAGGGAACAACCTGATGTGCTTTCTTCTGCCTTTTGCATCAGATGAGTGGTCACTCCAAAACTGAATGGGAGAAATTAAGCACACAGTGAGAGACTGCAAGCACTTTCTGGCTGTCTCAATTCTAGAAGGCTCCTAGGAGGAGTGATGTCTCAACATCTGGGCATTCCTTTCACTGTCAGACACTAAGAGCAGTGGGATTTATCAGCAATCTGCTGAGCATATACAGATGACAACTGCAGAGCTTGGAGAGCTCAAAGGCACTTACAGATAGAAAGGGGTTTGCAAAAGACATGTTGAGCCAGAGCTGAGACCTGGAGCTTGTGAAAATTGCTCCCAATTGCTGTTAAACCTTTAGCTGTGGTAGCTAACCCAGGCACTGCAATATGCACAATTTATCCTCAGTGTGCTTCACAATTTCACAGAGTGTTTGAGAGAGGCTGATCAGCCCCCATGTCACATTTTACAAGGAAAAGGCCAATGGGATGATTTTGGAAGGTGGTCTTTGCTGCCTAAACTACAACTCCATCTATCACTCAAATACATGGAAATGAAGTGTTTATGAACAGGTTTTGGATTATTAAAGTATAAATGTCATGAAAAATAGATTTAAAGCTCTCTCCAGCTCCCACACCTCACCTAATGGTACTTTATCCCATGTCAATTTCCAGCCTGTTGCCCCAACCATGATCTACATATCTTCCTAAATCTTTTAAAGTATCTTCTTGTCAAAAGGATATGACTTGCTGACATCACAGAGATGCATTATATCAAAATGTTTTTGCTGTACTGACATAAGCTCCAAATTATTTCCAAAGTCAGCTGTATTTTCAATAATTTGTCCCTTTTTCATTTTTCAAAATAGCTTTATTCACCTGTGATGGCAAATTTCTTAAGTCCCTCCATCCTCAATCCAGACAGTGATAGAACTCGGCACCAAATTTTTATAGCAGCAAATGTGTTTTTGTTTCCCTGGCATCCTAAAAAATTTAAATCTTTCTTCAGCTACCGTCTGTACAAAAGTGTGTTAGCTCTGTGGTGTTCAAGAATAGCTAGTTAGACTCTGAGGCTATACATTCTTCTGCTAAAAGATGCATTATCACATCTATGTCTAAATATTTATGGTTCCTGTTTGCTAAAAGCAACACCTACAATTGCTGTAATTGGAAATGACAAAATAAAAAAGAAATTCTTCTCCAATTTGCCACCCTTTTTTATCTAACAACACTATAATAAATAAATATATAGTCTAAATATAGAGTCTAGTTCATCAGAGTTTTGCCTGTTTCTGTTCAGCTATAACAAGGGAGAAATCATTGTGCTAAAAAAGAAGAAAATGGAATTGTAAATATGACAGAAATGGAAAGAGATTTGATGGGTTGATGCAGCATCTGAAACCCCTTAACACATGTGAAAAGGAAAAGATCATAGAACCATACAATCATTTAGGTGGAAAACATCTGTAAGATCACCAGATCCAACCATCTAGGCAGCACTGCAAGGCCCATCAGTAACCCAGGTCCCTGAGAGCCCCATCTACACATCTTTAAATACCTCCAGGGATGGTGACTCCCCTGAACAGCCTCTTCCAGTGCCTGACAACCCTTTAACCCTGCTAACTTCTGTCTCACTCAACTGCTTTTAACTACCACACCAGCAGAGATTGCCATCATTTACTTCCATTGGATCTCCTTGCTCAGCAGCCTCATTAAGCTTTTACCCTTACTAGCAGAGTTTTCAGGCACTACACTTCATATAACTTGTCACTAATATGCTTTCTTCTCCATTTTTGCATATTTAAGTAATTGAAAAACTTTAAAACACTCCACCATTTTTTTTTTTGTGAGTGGGGACTTGTCATCATGTAGATATCACAAAGGAAAAAATACCAAAGCAGAAAATGTCACGACGTCTCTTTCAAGCAGATGGTATTACAGTAGCACTGAACAAGTTTATATTAATTACTTTCAGGAAGAGAAGGAGATGTCATATTTCAGAAAGAGGATTCTACCAAACCCACGAACAACAAGCCATAAATTTAACAATAGTGAGATTTTTTCATAGAATCATTATGACAGCTGTCAAACTGGGGAAAACTTTTTGTTAATGCCAGTACAATTGTTCATTTAAACAAAAGCCAGTGATTCAGTCACACTGGAACAGCTCATGAGCTGAGCTCTGCTGCACAATCTGCACACATGCAGAGTTGCTCTTTAGTTCCCATCTTTGGGGCTACAATGTGATTTGTCCAGAGCTGAGCAAAGCCCTACCAAAATCAGGCCAGAAGGCAGCTTGTGATTGAGCTGTAACAAGCTGCCTGTGTTTTCTCTGGTTGGAAGAGGGAGGTTTGGCACCCCAGGCGAGCAGCTGATGCAGGACACCCTCCCTGCATGCCAGGCTGACCACGTGGTCACCATTTTTCCCTGTGCCCTCAAAATAAGAGACCACAATTATTTGTAGAGATGCACCCTGTGTGCAGTGACAGACTGAATTACCAAAGGTGTCAACTGTATCCTCCCTCAGAGAGGGAGCTCACAAGGAAATCCCAGTACAGATCTTGGCACTGTCACAGGATATTTGCAACAACAAAAATGCAGAGATCCCATCCCTCCACCCATGGGAGGGGCTGGACCATTAAAACAATTTACTAACAGCAAAACCAACTCTGAAGAAGAGATGGAGAGTAACTCTTACCTCCTCGTAGACATCATCATTCCTGCTGAAGTCTCCAGCCCTCCTTGGCAGCACATGGACATGAACATGCTGAAAACGTGAAACAAAATCATGGTCATTATCAAGTTCATGACTTTCTTTTCTGAACTGTCAGCATTATTCTCAACACACACAAGTAACCGTGCACAGGCTCCCACAGCATTATATTCAGAGGAAAATACATTAACCTGTTCCATAACTGTATCTCAACTCTTTGGAGACTATAAAAGATGAAAAACATGAGAGAGCAGCCCTGGTGTATTATATGAGCTTCAGAGTGAAATGCCTGGAAGTTTAGGGGCTCTGTGGAATTATTCATAGTTGTCAGTCAGAGACATATTTAGGCACAGCTTTGAAATAACAATGTCCCTTGGAGCTGAGTGTTGTGGCTTTGGAAGAGAGGGGAATAAGAAGGTGCTGGAGACGGGATGTGGGGGAGAGCTCGTGTTGGCAGCCTGGGCTCAGGGCTCCCTTCTGGGGACAGAGCAGCTGCCACACCACGGACAGCACATGGGCACAAGGGCTGGCAGAAGAGGACAGAGCCTCCCACAAGGTTAAAAACACTTCAATGCTTCCTTTCCTCCCTGGAGGATGTAGCCCAAACACAACAAACTGAAACCTGTGGGGCACAAGACTCATGCTGGGGACACACCTGCAGGGACAGAGAGCCAGGTGGCCCAAAACCTGTGAGGCACAAGGGTTATGAGCCCAGTCTGGCAGAGCCTGAAGTGTGTCCCGCTCCTGGTACAGGGCCATTGCCCATGGGGTAGCAGAGCTGGGCACTGAGCTGCACAATGGCTGCAGAAAGGCAGATTTGGGCTACCCAGTTTGGGAAGGAGGTGAGTGGTGATGTGTTTTCATCAAAAGTGCTGATGAGATCTGGGGAGTACAAACAAAATTATGGGCAAGAACACAAATACATGACTGGGCCCCTTAGTGTTGTGTCATTACTATTACCTTTTTTTCCTGACACTGTTCATGCCATAAAGGAAGGTCCTCAAGACCCAAACTCCACTGGGAAAAATAGTTTCCTGCAGTAAGTTGAGCTACTAACAAAATTGCAATGCATTCTTTTTTCTTTTTCCCTTTGTCTTGCACTCTTTAGCAAAGAAAAACAATAACTGAGAATAATTCTTCAGGGAAAAATACCCCAATACCTCAGTGAGGAGAGGCAGCAAATAATCTGAGTGATAGATCACATTTATTCACCTTCAGATCTTTTTAGATGGTGCCTAAATCCTTTTAAAAAAATGACTGAAAATCAGAAATGGCACCAAATGGTTTGCAAAGAATTTAGATAGCTTGCAACTGATTCAATTTGATGAGGCAGAAATCAGCTGAAACTCCTGCACCTCATGGAAACATTCTCAAAACATGGCTTAACTCTATATTGAAATATGAAATCAAAAAAGGTTTTCTTAGGCTATTTGTAAGAAAATTCAAACACACCTATATTGTGTTAGCTTCTATCCATAATAACATTTGCTCAGTGAATAAAATGAAAACACAAGGATGTTTCAGTTAATGAAATATTCCAAATACCACACTATTTTTTTTCCTCAGCTTTACCCTAGAGAAACTGAATATGTGATTTCTTATTCTTATCATTATCCACACCTTTCAGTCTATTCAGACTAGAGATGAGGGTGAATCTTGAGGGTCAGAAACTGTGTTTTTGAGTAATAGATCAGTGATAGTGTTCTGATAGTGTATTATACTAATATATCATAAGAGCAAAAGTGCTCCTGTGATGTATTAGTGCAATGTATCATCTGAACATCACTGCTGGTATGATGTATTGCTCAAAATCACAAAGCAACTTTAAAGACAGTCTTCAGTAGCCCTAGGCCTGAAATTTCACTTTTGGACAGACCTTCAAGAGAAATAAAAGTGTAGATTAAAGTTTGCAGGGGTACTGTAAAATTTCACTACTGTCACACACCTGTTGTTCTCATTAGATTTTAAATTTATTCATAAGAATAGAGCCAGTTCATCTGCAATCAGTTTCCTTCCCTTCAGCTACAAGGAATGATAGTTTTGCTACAAGTATCAATTTGCAGGAATTTCTCTTGATGATACATATAAAACCTAACATCAGCTATCAACAACCATATTCCCCAGAAGTTTGGCCACCTTTAAGCATAATATTTATCTCTGGTGCAGAATGCTCCAGGACACACAGAGGAGAAGATCTGTGTATGCCCGTGACAGAGGATTTGGAATATCAGAAAACACTCAGGGATGAGTCCAAAGCTCAGAGCAGAGATGCTGCACTGCAGATGCACAGACCAGCACAGCAGGTAATGAACGAGCCTAATGTGATCTCCTACCCAAAATGGGCTCTTATGATCAGTGTGGAAAATAAAAAAGAATAAAAAGTGTTTATGACAGCATATGGGCCACTTGGCATCGGTGGGGATGTTCTCAGGGGTTAGTCACCTTTACTACAGGCACTATGTTCTCTCACACTGCCAGGCTGCACAGCAGAATCCATCAACTGTATCACAACACAAATGAATATTCCCAAGGTTTGAAGTAACAACAATCAATTTAAAAGAGAGTATTTTTTCCCAGTCATCCATTTTTGGTTTGATTTTTTTGGGGTTTTTTTTGGTTGTTTTTCTTTTTTTTTTTTTGGGTTTTTTTTTTTTTTTGGTTTTTTTTTTTTTTTGGTTTTTTTTTATTCTATGTATGGGAAAGAAATAAATATCTGGATTCTCCCCACTGTTTGTATAACAGAAACAAACAGGATCAGCAGCAGTGTCTCATATATTTCCCTTCTATTCAGTTTTACCAAGAAATACAAGCAGCGCAGAGCTGTGGCTACCATGCAGTCAGAAACACTGATCAGGAGATTTCACACCTTCTCCAATCTGCCTTTCAGCTTCTGCCCTTCTCGACTCAGAGTGGATGATACTTTGATTCATTAGGAGATCTTTAATTGATCATTTTACTCCTCAGTACTATTTGTTACTGCTAAAGCCTCAATTCACCAAGGCACTTAAGCACCAGCTCCATTTCCAACCTGTGAATTGCTTCAGTGGAAATATTCACATCCCAAATGTTTTGTTTATGTCTGTGTTTTCCATCCACTGCTGGCTACAGAGAGGTCTCCCTAAATGGCAGTAGCAAAAATAACTTCAAGGTGCCCACAAATTAAAGTTGTTTCCTTTCATTTGTTTTTCCATGCAGAACAAAAACCTGCACATCCAAAAAAAACCCATTTGCAATTGACTGAAATACGTCAGATACAAACAAAACACTGGAATGCTTTTTTTTTTTAAACCAAACAAATAGATTTAGGCAAACCTTCCATCAAAACACTGCTTGAACAGAAAACATCTAAAATTGACCAAAACTGTCAAAATGAAGCATTTTAATTTTTTTCCCCAGTTATTGTGGGGAGCCTCATGCCTGGTGGGTGGCAGACAGGCCCATCACATTCCAGCAGGCTGTAATCACTCACTGTTGATGGCATTTCATTTTTTTTCCTAAAAAAAATTGCTTTCCCCTCATTTTGCATGATTTTGATTAATAAGCAAGAAAAGCAACACACAACAGCCAAGACATTTACATTAATGGACCAATCAATATCACCCACATCAGGGCAGGAAAATGCAGGCACACACTTGTATTGCTTAGCTCCATCCCCTGCTCCTCAGGCATTGATGGAGGAAGCAGGACACTGCCAGGCTGGGTGTGACAATAGTGACAACGTGAGGATGCAGCAGAAATCTCCAAGTGTGGGGGACTGTGTGAGTTAAAGATGCCTGAGCCTTGCTTCTAAAACAAAGGGGCAAGATTTCCAGTCAGGCATATTTAGAACAGCAGTAGTTGGAAGGTGGCTGTGGGAGCTGGATTTTATAGAACCTTCAAAATTAAAATTATTAGACTGACATTTTTCTAGGGTAGGGACTGCAGCTCTCCCTGCTTTGCAATGTAAATAAAATCTCAGTTTGAGAAGCTTCTAATGGTGAATGTTTACAGGTGATGCAAAATCACTTTTAAGACAAGTTTCTTCAAGCCTTTATACAGAATGACAAGAGCATCAGAAAATTTACTGCAAGGAACAGATCTGTAGCACCATGGGGAACTAATGACCCAGAGCCAGGGTGAGATGCCTCTGGCCTCCCACTGCAGCAAGAGGATATTCTGAGGAGCTCCGTGGCTCCAGTCAGGACTTGGGAGCACAGGGCTGCTCATGGGCACTCATCCCACCACTGCCAGAGTCTGGCTGCATCACAGGCATTTGTGGGATTACACCACTAAAGCTGCTCTCCAGGGAACCAGGGCTGCAAAATGCCCAGAAAGTCTCAGCCAAAAGACCTGGAGCTTGTGTTGTTGGAGGAACAAGCATTCAGGTGAGGAGAGTTTTACTTCAGCACTCAAGGCCATGCAGAAAGCAATGTAACTGGTAACAGCTGGTTTTATACACTGAATTATGGTCAAATAACCAACGTGTCACCACTGCATGTGATTTAAAGTGAAAATACCAGACAAAAATAGACAGTGAAAGAGATTTCCCAGGTAGACCAGAACAGTGAAGAGCAGATGACCCTGCCACTCACCACTGGGGAGGACATGAGCATTGCCTGCAATAACTCACGGACATTATGTTGTGTTCACCCAGCTGCTGTGCTGGTTAGCAGAGCAACAGAGCTCAGCTTTCACTTGAAATGGAGATAATAGTCTGCACATGAGCTGCTCAGCACCCAGGGTCTATCAGCAATAGATCTTCTTACAGCATGAACACATAAAATCTTGCAAAGGGTCATACAACCTTGAGGATGAGGGGCTGCTCCCCCCACATCTGCAAGAGCAGAGCATGGCTGACCTGTGCCTTCCTGCAGCAAAACCAGATGCTTTCAGCAGCTTCATCCTTCCCCTTGTTACTTTTCATTTTTTCTGCATCAAAGCTTGGCAGCTGTGGGTTTCCACGGTCTCAGGGCGCAGCAGGACAGGAAAAGCTGTGACCTGCTGTGGTTGTGGCCAGGCAGGAGGAAGGGCTGGAGGGGAATCTGCAGCTCCAGGCAGCAAGAGCAGCTGGCCAGGAGACACTGAGCAGCCAGTTCACTGGGAAAAGGGATGGTGCTCTCAGGTAAGACCTCACTTGCTGCAAAGTGCCCTGTCCATTACAGAGACAGGGGCTTCCTATGGGAGGCTGTGATAATGCTTCTTCTAAACTACCAGATTAACTGTAGAAATTCCAAACTAATAACCATTCTCCAAGTGAGACTGTTAGTGGGTGATAAAGAAAATCGGCCATAATACAGAGATAGCCACATGAAAAATAGGGCAATTTTGTCCTCTCTGTAAACTGGGCTTCCATGGAGCCCTTGTTTGCTATTCTTGATTAACTGCTCAATTGTCCCTGTTACAAAGTTATTCCATGGAAAGCCCTGCCTGTATATCCTCAGCTCATTAGCAGGAAGCTCTCCCTCTGCTGCCCCTGAAATCCAGCCACAGGCACACCTGGTACCACTGCTCTTTCTAGGCACTGAAAGCTCACTCCCAGGGCCCTTGACCTGCAAGTCCTGGCAGAGACATCTTTGTGGGAAAACAGTCTCTATTCAGTGAGTATTTATGAGTTCTTGATGATTTTCCAAGTCCTGAATTGATTTAAGATGGAGAAAAAAATTTTAAAAATTTTTAAAAAGTCCTATCCAACATTAGGGAAATAGTTTTGGACAACTAAACCACTCAATTTTAACAGCCTTTAAAATTATTGCCTGCATTAGTAGTGTTTTTTTCCCTCATTTAGGAGTTCTAAATTAGTCAAAGACAGACCACTTTAAAGGAGCTAATTTTTATAAAATAATAAAACATGACAGGAAACTGCTTGAAACCATTCCTTTCCTACAAAACCACCCCATTTCTAGGAATCAGTGCTTTCCTTTCCAGCTTTGCTGAATCCTTGAGCACGAGGCTGCACAGGTGCAGGCCCCGGGCATCTCCTCCCCAGCTGGCAGCTCTGCAGTGCTGGGGGTGAGGATTGCTCCAAATCCAGGGGGGCTGCATGGCCTGACACACCCCTGTGGCACCCCTGGCTCTGGTTTATTGAAACACAAACCTGAGGTTTGCTTTTCTGCTGTTGTGAGGAGCATAAGGACATGGTACAGATGGAAAGGAGTGGCACAGACTGCCAGGCTGGAGAGCAGGATGCGCAGGGGAGCAGACTGATGCTTGCAAGGGAAGGACAGGGAAATCCACGCCTGTCTCAAAGCCCAGGGCAGCAGCAGGGGAAACAGCAGAGACAGATGTGAGGATGGACTGGAAGAGCCACTGGAAAAAAGGGAGCGTTGAAGCTGTTGATAGAACAAAGGCAATGGTCAAAATTTTGTGAATCAAAAATGTTGCACAAAAAGAGACTACAAAGAAATAAAGAAACTAGAACAAGTCTTGGGAGAGAAGGTCACAGAGGCTGTCCATGTGCTACCAAGCTGGAGAGCGAGGGCCCTTTGTGTAAATCTGCATCACACTGTGCAGTACACACATCCTTAGGAGGAAAAATAAAGCTTTGCAATGATCCCTACCAACACTTACACCGTGGATTTGCCTCTGGAAGAGTAATTATCCAGATACTTGCTCAGCACAGAAAAGAAGTACTTTGGAAAGCAACAAAATTAAGAGAATGTGCAAATGTCTCAGAAGCCAAACCAAGTGGGGGACTTGCAGCAGGGTACATCTTTAAACATGTAGATTCAGAATGTGCAGATTCAGCATTCTCAATAAATAATGCATATGTCAACTGCTATGAAGTTTAAAGAAACGAGCTGTGGGTGAGCTAGAAAAGGTATGTAGACCTCATGAAAACAAGCACAGAAAGATTTTTTTAACCCACTTGATATCTGGATTTAAAACTTCCATGGCTGAAGGCAGCTTTAGCAGTTGCAAGAAGCCTCCCCTTCTGCCCCAAACCCAAGAAAACTGGCACAATAATTAGGGTAATAAGCCTGCTGGTTGGAAGTGGTAATCCAAATGTACATCTCTTTGAACATCTCTTAAGAGATCCTCTGAAAGGCAGCAAAGGAATAAAATAATTGGAAATAAAGGTCGACTGATTCTTTGAACTTGTACTTCCTGACCTCTAAGCTGCTCTGCAAGTCCAGGAATGAGGGTCCCTGCATGGTGGTGGGAGGGTCAGGCCAAGGACCATCACCTGCCTTTACTCATTGTCCATCCCCTCTACAGCACTCACCTGGGCAGACCTGCAGGAGCAGCAACCATTATTCTGCAAAACAACCCAAAACCCTGGCAGCCCCAGCCTTTTTTACAGATGGGAATGAACAGTGAAGGTGTCTCTGAAGTTACTTTAGAAGGTGGCAATGCTCAGGGGTAGCTGGCGAGCACCTGCCTTGAGGCCCTGTGCCTTCCATCAGGGTCACTTTGCCCAGGTATTTTTGTGCAAATTTGGCATTGCTGAGATGCAAATGAAAGCACAACTGCATTTCCTCCACCTCTGATCTTTACTTAAGTCTTGATAAATGCATATTGTTTGAATACTTGTGATATGTATAATTAGGGTTCTTTAATTTATGTTTCAATAAAATGTTCTATAATAAACATTTACTGCTCTGTGAATAAACATTTAAATGAAGCTCCTAATGGGGGTTACATGTTTCGAAGCAGTTCATGGCTTTGCTGAAGTCTCTGCCTATATTTAATGAGAGTCATTTCCATAATCTGTGCATTATTGCTTAAGCCTCCCTTTAGGAATATTTTACAAAGTAAAATTGTGTGAAATATTATCAACTAAAAGAGAAAATGCTAAGAGGATTATCAAATTGTCCTGTTAAAGGGACAGCACAAACTTTCATTTTCCCCCTGAGATGCCAACACGGTAATTATATAAAATGTGCTTACTAATCACCACACTGGTGTGTTTTTACTGGGTTTTTCCCTCAGAGACCCAGGCTAAATTAAAAGGATAGGAGACCCTGAAAGGACTGATATGAAGGGCAACATAAAGCTAATTTACTTTCTGATATTAATAAGAGGAAGGACCAAATCCCCCAGGCAAATCTTGGAGATATAAAGCAACATCCAGCTTGGTCAGGGCGGGCTGAGTGCTGCACAAAACTGAGCACAGCTGCTCCCACCACGGGGCCCTGCAGCCCCACAATTAACACCCAGGGTCTCATCCCCATTTTGCTGAAACTTCCACCCATTTTCTCTCTGACACCAGTAATAGCAGGACTCAGCCTCCCACATGAGATATAAAGCACACTAGGTCAAGGGAAAGATTATTGTTGGAATACAGAGGGTTTTCAATTCTCTGGAGTCTCTGCAAGAATACAAACACCTGTAAGGTATTTCTTCCATATGTCTGAGTACGTTTGAGGAGAGCATAAAACTGAAATATATCTTCTCTGCTCTAGCAGGGAATAAGAGCATTATAGCAGCAATGGCCCACTCCCCCTTTAATGCAGGGAGTGTGGGAGAGCAAGAGAAAATAAATCAGGAATGGATGTGACAGGGGGAAGACAAGCCTTACATGCCAGTTATTCTGAGAGGGAAATCATTATCTCTAATTTTTGTGGCTCTTTTGTGGTCCTTTTAGACAACTGCTGCAATCTCTTCTAGGATGATGACTAGGTTCCTGCAGAATGAAAATACTGTCTCCGTCTCCTCTTTCATTATTTAAAGATGTGTATTGGGTTTGTGTGGCCAGGTTTTGGTAGCAGGGAGCTACAGGGGTGGATTCTGTGCGAAGCTGCCAGAAGCTTCCCCCATGTCCAGTGGAGCCAATTCCTGCAGCTCCAGGATGGATCCACCACTGGCCAAGGCTGAGCATCAACAACAGGGGTGGGGCCTCTGGGAAAACAGATTTGAGGAGGGAAATGCCCTGTACAAAAACAAGTACAGCCAGAGAGAGATGTGAGAGAAACAGCCCTGCAGACACCACAGGAGGGGCAGGAGCAGCAGCAGAAGCAGCAGGAGCTGCTGCAGCCCCTGGTGCAAAACATGGACAGGGACCTGTGCCCCTGCAGCCCATGGGGGATCGCAGTGGGACGGGGGATGCCCAAAGAAGGCTGAGATCTCATGGAAAGCCCATGCTGGAGCAGGTTTTCTGGTCTCCTGTGGGAGGGAATCCCACACTGGAGCAGGGGAGCAGCATGAAGAGTCCTGCCCCTGTGGGGGGAAGGAGCAGCAGAGACAAGTAGGATGAATTTATCACAGCCCCCATTCCCCATCCTCCAGTGCCACAGGAAGGGAAAATCAGGAGTGCAGTCAAGCCCAAGAAGATGGGAGGGGTAGAGGGAAGGTGGGTTTAAGATTTGGTTTTATTTTTCATTACCCTACTGTGATTTGATTGGTAGTAAATTATATTAATTTCCCCAAGTCAGGTCTGTTTTGCTGATGACAGTAAATGGTGATTGATCGCTGCCCATCCTTATCTCCACCTACAAGCCTTTTGATGCATTTTCTCCCCCCTGTCCAGTTGAGGAAGGGGATTGACAGAGTGACTTGGGTGGGTGCCTGGTGTCCAGCCAGGACCAGCCCACCACAAGATGGAAGAGAGGTGTTGCTGCCCTGAGAAAGAAATGGCTTCTGATGATGGCAAGGTGACCAAGTTCATAAGTTTCTGTGGAGAATGAAATGCATTCCAGCCATGCTGCCTCTCATGACAGAATCCATCAGTGCTAAAGGAGATTTCCAAAGCTCTGTGTCAGTACTATATACCCTTAAGAATACATTTCCCAGGAACTAGCAAATATCTCAGTGCATACCTGTAGCACTCACTAGACTGTATTTAGTTCTTTATAATATTAAAATTATATATAGCAGCTATGGGTTCCAAAACATGGGCTATTTCCCTGTTTTATTGCCAAATGTGCACATTCATCACTAAGGTTTAGCTGCTTCAGTTAAACCTTTTAAATGTAAATTATTTTCTGTTATAAAAAGCTGATTGTGGGAGTTTTAGTATTTCAAAGATGGTAATTTATGTGACTGGAACAAAATAAAACATTCAACAGAAACAGAATTTTACTTGATCAGAAACACTTTTATGTTTCAGTACAGTTTTCTTTTCATATTTTCCTCCTGCAGCAATGGCCTCTGTCTTTCAATTAGCTTGAAACACAAGATCTTACATAAAACCATAATTTAATGCTATTTGCATATGCCGAATTCCACAACTTCTTTGCCTCTCATTTAAAGTATTTTTAAGGTGTCATGAACCAATGCCTGAAATCCCTTGTGCAACCACCCAGGTGTTCACCCCTCAACAGTCCACAGAAGCCTCTGGGACCATGGGGAATGGACCAGTCTCCAAAAACCCCTCAGCATTAGGTCTCCTCCCTCATCACCTCAACCATTTCAATGACATATCAGTGAGGGAGCTGAAAATGAAGAAAGCATATTTTCAGCCTGTAGCTTATGACTGCAGGTCAATCCCATTTTTCTTTGACTTATTTCCCCCAGTGTTGAATTTGGGGTACCAAAAAGTCTCCTTGAAAATCATCAGACTTCACAGGGAACCTAGAACATCACCCAAAGGGGACTGAAATCCCTGCAACAACTCCTTGGTTCCTGATGGATCAGGCTTTGCAGAACACTGTGCTAGCAGCACCGACACCTTTGAAGATTCTGACAACAGCCTTTAGAAACCAACATCTTCCCCCAGGCTACCAGTGCCAAAGTACTGTCCCTGACTTCCCAAATTACTAGGATTTTTCTCACCATCTTTCATAATATCCAGCCCTGTTTCAGTTCTCTTTCTGCTCAAGCCAGTGGCAACACACTTATTAACTTCAGCTGAAGTCCTTCCTGGTTTGACTAAATCTGACAAACAGATGGGCTAATAATGGCAAAGGATATATAATAGTGTGTCCACAGACTTCACCAAACTTCACCAATGGAGTGCAAATAAAATGCACTCCATTGCCTTTATTCACTGTGCAATATTTTCAACTTAGTTTAGAAAATGTACCAATATCTCTCAAGTATTTTATTAACTTCTTAGGGTACTTTTGTAAGCCTTTGTGTGGCAGGCAACATTTGCACAGCTCCCACCTAGGTGTGGTGAATAGCTGCAAAGCCAACACTGATAAACACCCAGAAATGCATCTTCCATTGAGCACCTCTAAAACAAGAACTCGATCATTTTAACTTACCAGTTTAATTAGAGAAATGTATTATTGATTCAATCTTTCTTCATATTCATGAGCTGGCTAGAGAGAAGAGTGAACTGTTCTGCTCAGTACACTTCCACCTCAATAAACATGAATTACCCTAATTGGGAGAGAAGTTATTTCAAAATTGTTTAAATCCACAGATGCCTTTCAACAGAGAACTTTGGTGGATTTGTAACACAGGCTGATGTTTGCCAGGAAGCCAGCTGAAACCACCAGACTTGCTGTCCTGGAGACCTTTCAACAGACACTTTGTCCAAATGGACTTTGACTGTGACAAGCAGGGCCATATGGGCAGGGGGGAGCAGAGGTGAACAGTCTGTGATTTGTCCCTAAGTCATTTAACCTTCAGAATTACCATTCCACACACTCTGCCACCCAACAGGAGGCTGTACAAGCAGGTAAAAAGATAGATGTCTATTCCTAATGACTGTTTAGGAGACTGCTGAGCTCTGGTCTGTGCCCATGTTGGTTCAGTTCATTAATGTAATTAACCAACAATCAATCTTTTTAAATTAGTTACACAAAAACAGCTACAGCCAGATCAGCTGGCATGAAAGGTAGGTCACGGTCCATTTCTGCACGATTTAACATCCACACTGGAACAGAAGACAGGGCATGGAAGCATCAGAAACTGGAGCCAAATTCCTCTGAAGCCCCACAACTTAATTAAAGCGTGTAAAACTTGTGCATCTGCCTTGGTCTTATTTGCATGGCCTTCTGTGCTTGCAGCTCAACACCTTGATGATAGAGAAACTGCTCAGAAAACAAGAGGGAGGGAAAGGGAGAGAGAAATGGAAGGAAATGGAAGGAAGGAAATGGAAGGAAGGAAATGGAAGGAAATTAAACACTCTACGTAGAACTTGTAACTGTACTTTAACAACAGTCTCGTGATTGACCAGTGGCTGTTCACAGAATAAAATGAAAACAGAAGGAGCTGCAGCCCCTATTATTGTCTGTTCCCTTTCCACAAACTAGGAAAAGACTAGCAGAGCAACCTGGATTTTCACTGAGCACAAAGGTGACCTGTGAGGGGTTACAGCACAGCTCCACCACCAGCCTTGAATATCTGCTGCCCTGGGCTCAGAGCTGCGAGCAGCCTGGAACTCGAGCTCACAACCTGCCTCCTTTTCCCTGTTCTCAGGCGGCTGGGAAGGGATTTGGTTGGCCCAAAGCCGGTGAGTTCTCCAGGAGCGATGGCCGCGGGTTGCTGAGGTGACCGAGCCTGGCCCCTCCGGCGCTCCCAGCCCGGCACTGCAGGGTTTGCCTTGGGCTGCAGAGAGCTGCCATTGCACAGACGTGCCCTGCCTGCACCATCTGAGGGCTGGGCTCGGGAGGTGCTGCCCAGGACGCCCGGGCTGTGCTGCCAGGCCGAGGAGCGGCCCCAGGCCCCTCACAGTAACGGGGCTCGGCCTGGCGGCTCCGGAGCAGCTGCGAGCTCAGTGTGGGTGCACTGTCAGCCGGGTTTGACTAATCGACGATTGCTTTCCCAACCCTTTAAGCTGAACCTGAACTAAACTGCTTTCAGTTTCCCCAAAAGGCCAACTTTGCAACTTCGCCGTATGTTTGTCCATTAAGAGAGCATCTGGCTTCTTTTAATCCCTTGCACTATCGGAGTTGATCCGATTGCTGCCTCCGGAGACACGGCAACGCAGGCGCTGCTGCTGAATGACTGCCATGAAACCGCGATATTCCTCCGAAATCCACCATGAAACGGGTGGGCAAGAGGCTCCCCGAGATGCAGGAGAGCACAGCAGTGCCTGGGCTGGGAGCCTGCACACGGCTGGGTGTCAGAAACCAGGAAAATCCTCTGGATTCCCTGGAGGGCTCAAGCCCCTGCCCATGGGGCTCAGAGACCTTGGCACAGAGCCCAAGACCCCTGTGCCTTTGATTTAGCCCTTGGAAAAAACAATTACCAACCTTTATATGAAATTAAAAGTCAAGAGAGTTTAAGTAGAATAATAGATTGTAACGGGGTGAAAAACAGATTTTAGAGGTTTTTAGAATGGGGGCTCAGGGTCCCAAGGTGGAAGAATTTGGGCATGCCCCGTCCTTTTTCCTTCTTCCTAGCCTCCATCTTCTGGGTAATGTTGGCATTTTTATATTGGTTTAGAGCAGAAACTCACTGTCTAACATAGGTGATAGGTATTGGAAAGTTATTGCAAATATTGTACACATATTTTTTAGTATAAAAAGACAACACTGCCCAAAGGACGGGCAGTGTGCCTCAACCCAACCTGCCAGACAGACCTCGGTAGGTCAGAGAAAGAATTTTATAGATAAGAAACAAATAACCTTGAGAACAAGAATAGAAGAGTTCTGACTCCTTTGACTGTCAGGCTGGGAAAAGAGACTTTCTAACATATCTCGGGGTCACTCTGACCAGCAGAGATTCTGAGAGCTGAGCACTTTGCTCAGCTCCTTCCCTGTGCTTTGCCAGAGCAGAGTTTGAAGGCAGCAGGATCAGACCCACAGCCTGCCCTTGGGTGAAGTGTGAAACACTCACCCGCCTTTCACTTCTGTGAAATCAGGCAACTCGGCTGGTGCAGCAGAAAAGCACTGGGAATTGGGGCAGATGGGGAAGGATGCCTGCTCAAGTTTCATTATGAAAGCTGTGTGTAAATTAGCATGACTGGAGGGGAAAAAAAAGGCAATTCTAGGAGACCAAGGAGGAATATGCAACCTGTCACTTAACACTCCCCACCCTCTGCAGTGTTTCTGCCAGAAAACCACCAGAGCAGGTGCCTCCGGAAATGAAACTGAAGGAGACATAAGTGAATTTAAAACTAATAACAGCAAGAAACTTTAATGAAACTCTCTGAATAGCTAGAGCTGCTTTTCTCATACAGGATTTTCTGGAGCTTTCATAACTCTGCACTCAAAAACCATTCTCAGAAGTTGCAGGCAGCATATTATCACTTTGTGCCTCTGTGAACACAAATGCACCTTTTCTGCAGCACACGTATAACAGCAAAATGTCAGGAGCCCATCACAGCAAACTCTTGATTCATTACCAGAGTGATCTCTACTTTCTTGGCATATATGCAATTCTATGTCATTGCTCTAAGATATAAATGCTGCTAATTATATTTTGGCTGCTTCTGTAGCTCGAGGACCAGGTTGCAGGAGCTGGAGGAGTGGAGATCTTACCCCAGTAAAGCTCCCAGTTTGGTCTGGATCTGCCTCATCCCACACGCTGAGCAGGCAGCCTGAGCTATCCATGGTTTTTAGTATCCAACATTGCTGCCAGAGTCAAAAGCAAGCTGCAATGCACAAGGAATACAAAATAAGGACCTAGAGGGCAGGCAAAACTTTAATAAATTCAGTTCATCTACCAACATCGAAAGAATTAGTAATCAGAGAAAGAAAGCTACAGAAGTGTTAACATTAATTCTACTCTGCTACAAGCCACGTGGTTAACACCATGACACCTTACCATTTACTGAGGGAGAGCTATTTATTTATGTAACCTATAGCTCACATTTAAATAATTAGTCTGCCTGATAAATTTTAGAACTTGCAATCTGTGTGCCACGTTTCCATAAGCACAGCATATTTAATGCAGGTACGATTGTTTAACACCTCCAGCATCACATTAAAGAGTTCCATGTAATTAGCAGAGTTGGGCACTCCAACTTTCAGGCCAGTTACACATTAAAAAAAAAAAAAGGTGCTAGTTGTACAGTGTGAAGCTGCTGCTCCAGAAATGTAGTCTGCACTCCTAACAAGGGATGTTCAGAGAGCAATATGTGCTGCCTGGGAATAAGCAAATCAGGTCAGCTAAGACTGGACTTGATCCAAAGCTACCCTCAAACCTTCTGTTATCTCTGAGAGTCTGAAGCTCCCCAGATCAGTCTGCAGTCTTGGGTTTTCTCTCAGCTCACCAGGAGCAAAGGCCTGAATTTTAGAGGTGCCAACTACTTGTTCCTCTCTCCAGCATCAGCAGCTCAATGCTTCCCTGCAGCCAGTTGCCAGAACAGCACCTGCAGACAGGCATTTTTACATGAGGGCACATTTCTAGAAGGTGAAGGGTAATGCTCCTGGGGTGCTGCTCTGCATGCAGCAGTTCTGACTCTCTAATAAGCAGCAGCAGCTACAGAGGGAAACTCCTAATGAGCTCTATTTACTCCTCAGCAGAACAGTCCCTGCTTCCAGAAGGTGCATCAGGGATAGGCTCGGTCTTTATTGCTATTATTTTGTTATAGTCAAGTAAGCAAACCCCCAGTTGTGTGAATCATATCATGGCAGTCTCTTGGCATCTCAGCAGATTAAGAATGCAATAAATACAAAACCTCACAGTTCAGGTTGTAAACATAAAAATAACACCAAATTTTAGCTTCAGAGTTAAACACTGGAGGAACCTGAAGTGGAAGCCATGCTCACAGAGAGTGGATGCTATTGGCATTCCTACTACATAGGAATTTGCTAAACAACATGAACAGAACTAGCCTCTATGTTAGAAGTTAGAGTGTGCAAAGTGACAACTAGCAAGCAAGGTGATATTCTGAAACTCAAATCACAACTCAAGAAATTAGAAATGATCACTTAAGAGCTTTCCCTTGGGCATCTAACCTGAAAAGAAAGCAAAAATAAATCAGTTTATTTGCTTCTTAGGTAGCCATTGCTCTTAAGCCAGATCATCAAACATCTAGATTTAAAGCCAAGTTTCTAAACTCACTCAGCAATGAGGAGCAACTGACATCAACACGTCTTGTCAGATTTTCAAAGCACTTCAACGTTCAGCACACTTCAAAGAAATTAGCCACCTGCATTATTGCCAATCAGTTCTGAAAGCCCTGTTTCATCTGTGTTAAGCTCTCATGAAAACTTCTACCTATATGTTTTTTTCCAAACGGTGTTTAGGCACTTCAGAAGCTATTCTTTGAATATTTTAGAGACACGTCAAGGCCCTTTTCACAGGGAATTATTTTCTAGTTCAATCTCTCCAAAATTATAAAGAAACTGGGATCAATCCCACTGTGTCTATTTATCAAAAATCTTCTATCATCACAGGACCTTCATCTCAGATAAGTAAAATGAAGACAAGCTTCAAGTTAAAAATAGCACTACACAGACTCCTCTGCTGCTGGGAACATTTACCTCTATATTGTTCCAAACTGAGTTGAGCAAGCAAACCTTCTCTTGCTGCTGCTGGAGAGAGGGAGAAAGACCAGATATTAAGAGAATCTTGATAATTATGGGAAAAGAAGTTCTTCTTGGGTGATAAGAATGTATTTTCCAAGGAGAACTGCCACAAGCAACTCTTAGCAGGATATGTGGGAAAGCAGCACATGGTATATCCAGGGACATAGAATACTCTTGTATTGGCAGAAGGAGAGCTTAAGAAGATAAAACAGGGATTATGTATTCCATATTCTTAGGCATGATAAAGGAAGAGGGCCATATTTGCAAGTCCAAGGAAAGAAGACAAAACCACACAAAATATGGCCAGAGAAAAAGAAGGACCTTCTTTCTCCACAAAGAAAATAAAAAGTGCAATAAATTAAGTTACAGCAAAATCCTCATCTAGCAAGAATTTTAAGGGAATGCTTTTCCCCCAAATTTTAATGGGAAAAAACCAGTTTAATAACTTGAAAACAACTTAAAGAAATTCCCTCCCCCATTTCTATGAGGAAAGAAACTCTCAATTTTGTACTTCTCCAAGCATGGAACCAGATCCTTGCCCCCTCCTCAAGAGGGAAAATCTGGGGAGATAATAGGACAGGCAGATCTCTTCTTTGCCTCTTTAGAGAGGTTTTTCACCCAGAGAAGCAGGGACTGCCCTGCCTAGAAAGGAGGACATGGAGAGAGGGGCTGATGCTGGGATGGCAGCAGGATAATGAGCAAGGCTGAGACCATCCAAGCAGGGGCAGTGAAACTGCGAAATCCAGCAGGGAGGGGCATCTCAGTGTCACAAATCCTTCCCATTCCAAATCAAAGCAAGAATAAATATAACAGAGCAGGCTGGGAAATCATCCTTTGTAATCTGCAGCTCACAAAAACCAACCACCCAAGGGGGTATTCCAAAGCAGCTCCTGAAGCTGTTTGACAAAACCCTTCCATTTCTGAAATGCTAATCAGGGCAGAATTAGCTGATCAGGGAAATGCCACCATGGATGAGGACAGGAGGCCAGCAGCAGATTACAGGTTTAAATTGACTTGTTAACATCTGCTTAGGGTAAACTATAATTAAGAAATCTCCTTTCCTTGTTTGGGGGTTTGAGAGTTTTGTTTGTTTGGGGTTTTGTCTCTGCTAGTTTTCTGCCTTTCCAGTTCTGACAATGAATTTCCTATCAGGACTCTGGGGAAGCAGAGCAGACTTTCAGCATTCACAATCAGCAGAAGCAGAAGATCATGGCAATGGAAAGGCATTTGAGTCCCAGAGTTGTTGCATTCTTTCAGAAGCTTTTCATCTTATGAATACAAATCTCTAAAAAACTCTCTTTACTTGTGGATTTACTTCTTTGGGCAGTTGCATCACTATACACCTAAATTTGCACAAGCGAACTGTTCCCCAGTTGTCCATACTCCTTCTGCCTCAGTTAAAAAAATCAGTTAAAGAAATCAGTTCTTTCCATGTGTACAGTTAAAAGCAGGTGTTCAAACTACACAACCCTCAACTGATCACATTTTCCCTTCAAAACTATGGAGCAAATCAAAACTTATGAGTAGGATACAAATCTTCATAGTGCCCAAATACATTTCAAAGGGAAGGCTTAGAAAGACAGATGTTTTTTGGACCATCCTGACCAGAGGACATGCATTGTTGATAGCCAGAAAGCACATCTTGGAGGGATAGTGGCTGATGACAGAAAAACAGGCCACAGGTTCACCCAGACAATGTAAACTAGTATTTGTTTTTGGTAGGTAAATGTAGACCTCTCTAAGCAATTTTTAGAGGCCTACTTTGGCTTTAGACTGTTAAACCCAGAATGTGATCTCAGCACAAGGAGTGGGATGGAGCTTTTCATAGGGAGCAGCTTGCTGGGACAGGAGGACATTATATATGAATATCTAAACATAAATTCCAGCCTTTTCCCTCCACTGAAAGGAAAGCAGAACTCCAAAAGGTAGAGAAAAAACATATGATCCAGAGTAATACTATAGGACTCAGTGATTAAACTGGGCTGGCCAAAGTGAGGTATCTAAATTTAGCTCCCTAAATGATGTGGTTTGATTTTCCAAGGTGATGAATGCCTCCAGCTCCTGTCAACTTCAGGTGCCCACATTTGAAATGTTTGGCCTTTAGTCTTCAACTTGAACTAATTGAAGGATTTAACATTTCAAAGCTAAGGGGTTTTATCCAATCCAAAGTGCCATAAAGCTGCAGTTCCCAGGCATAAGAGATATGACACATGAACAACTCAAAGGCAAAGCAGGAGAGGAAAGATGATTATTCCCCAAAGTGCATACACTTGAAAGACAGGCTAATGAGTTCTTAAATTACATCATTTAATCCCAGTGCTTCTCAAATACAATGCTGGAGTTTTCCCAACCTCAGTCATTACAGACTGTAGAAGGAAATTTTGACTGTGCTTCCCCTGCCTGTTGAAATACTGCAAAAATGTGTTGCTCAGTTAAGTTCCCCCTGAGCTGCATAATGGATGAAATGAGCCAAAACCTGCCCTGCATCACAGCTAGGCAGGAAAGCCAAAAGGATCCTGTCCTCCCAAAGAGCAGAGACATTTTCACAGAAATCCAGGGTCACCAACACTGGAACAGAGACCTGTACAAGAGCATTTCCAGGGGTTACAACATGCTTAGAACACCTCCAGAGAGGGAAAACTGGTGCACATGATCCTACAGAGGATTAGGTCCTTGAGGTGCTCACACCAGGGATGAGCAGCATTTCAAGAAAGCCTTGTGAGCCATTTAGAATCCAGTTCAACAGCTGCAGGGCAGAGGTTTTCACCAGGGGCTGTTCCAAGGAGACTCTGCCTACCAGGATCCACACTGGCTTTGAACCAGCTTCACGTTGGAAAATTAAATTTTCATCAGTCTATATTATGATGATTATGCATCTATACTGCATTGCTATCAGTTAAAGCATTAATCAAAAGCAAGAACAATGAAAATACTGTTTCAAGAAAGATGTGGTATCATGCAAGGTTCAAGAGAGTTCTAACAGCAGACTGAGGTTAAGTGAGGCTTTCTGTGATTTGGTCCTTGCTCTGTCTGATAGAGGCATTTCAGAAAGCACAGCAAATTGTGCATGAGGCTGCTTTATTTAAGGAAAAATCCATGGATAAGGTAATCAGATAGCACTTCATAGAAGTGAGCCTATCCTTCTCTCTGCCACAATTTTGCACCACTGGGAAAGTCACCTCAGCCAGAACATCTCAGATGGCCAGAACATCTCACCTCCTGGGCACCCACATGAAACACACTGGACTGGTCTGCAGAAACCCTGAGCAATGACAAGTTTAACCGTAGTCTCTAAGAGCCATAAGCTGAATCTGTCATTTAGGTTGCTAAGTATGCAAAAGAAATCAAGCTCTAAAGCTAAGTTGTCACCCAAAGAGAATGAGCATTACTTAAAGTATAAAATATGTGTATTAATTCTTCAGAGCCATTCAGATACTCTGCTGAGAGGCTCTGTGTGAAAGCTCAGAGGACATTAATAACCTTGTATTCAGGGCAGAGTTTGGATGGCATCTGGAACTTCACTGAACGATGCAGATAAAAATAAACACTTGATCTTGTCCACCCTGAGCACAGAATAAAGTAGCAGCTTGTGATCAAGTCTTTAAGACTGTATCACATTCATCTTCCAAATTAAAGCTACACAGACAGCCTTAATTCTGCCTTTTCCTAATCCTTCAGAGTTTAATTTTACAGTTCTAACTTCCTTTAAACATATTAGTTTTTGCACATCAGTAATAATTCACCCATCTCTGGCAAGAGTGATTTACATCCAGTATACTAGCACAGTAAATCCTAATGGAATGATCCCATGAATCATAACATAGCATTACATTTAATTGCTATATTCATTAAATAAGAACATTGGATCTTTTTAAAATTAGAAATTTTGAGGTGCTATCAAGTCAGATTAAAGTAATGAGATAAGATTTAATAGAATATGTAAGTTGTGTAAATAAGATTTTATGCTGTGCTCAATTCTAGCTCAATTTTAATTTGATTTAGGACATCAACATCAAACTTACAGCCTTCAGATTTGTTTCAGGTAATCTCATGCTAGCTTTAAGAAGTTGCATCTAATAACGATTGCATTGATATTATATTGATTTCTTTTCCTGTTACACATTTTCTGAGCAACATCACAGAAATGATGGGCAGGATTTGTTTAGTTGCTTACGATGGAGGACTTATATGTAGAGCACAGGATTAATTTTGCAGAGATGTTTCTGAGGCATGTAATTGCAATTCTCACCTGTGTGCAAAGCTGCTCTAGATGGAGGCTCCTCTGGTGACAGCAAGAGTATAGAGAGAAAAGGCGGCTGGTGGTGCACATTTGTACATAACCCCTATGTTTCTTACCTCTCTAAAACAGTGCTAATAAACACGTGTAATTAGTGAGGGGAACTCCAACAAGCACCATTTCAACAGCTCTGACAAGCCTCTCTTTTCTGAAAGTTCAATAGCTGTCCACCCTTCGTGAAAAACTGTTTTAAAAAAAAATGACCAGAAATGAGAACACAGAAGCAGGGTGTTTCCATTATTTAGGGAGTTCTAACAGGCATCTGCAAGCTGTTGAAATTACACCTGAGTTACATGGACAAACAGTGCAACTGCAGAACACAGGAGCACCTAAGCAGCACAAAACCAAGCAGTGCAAACTGAGCAACCCATTTGGGCAAGAGACAGAAAAACAGGGGGTCCCTGGAAAAGGGACTTGAAATGTGTCTGGAAAAGGGACTTGCAATCAGCCATGTGGGAACAATCTTTGACTGAATCCTTTTTGTAGTTGCAGGCAGAGACACTTGACACAGAACTTCAGAGGCATTAAACAAATGTTATCTCCAAGTCTGATGCACCAAGAAGGCATCAAACAGCAGCAAGAATCACAACTGAAAACACTCTCAAGATCATCACCAGCACAATGGGAGCAGAACAGCACCATAAAGAGAAATAAATAGACAGTTTTGTAACTGAAATCAAAGCTGTATAGTTTGTTTTATGCTGATTTAGATTTTTGTAATTCATGTCAGAGAAAGGATGTGGCTTTTAGTAATGCTGAGCAATTGAAAGCAAGCTCAAGGACATATTCCTACTAAACCTCACTTGTTTATACACTCCTTGCAGGCACAGACGGGCCTGCTATCTTTGTAATGCAAAATTTACTTTAGCACTTCCTGAGCTTTTTCACAGTGTTGAAATTGCACACTCAGATACAGACATTTGTAATTTCAGTAGATCCATCTGCACTTCTTAAGGACTGTTACCCAGTGCTCTCCACTTTTGATCCAACTATGCCATCTGTAAAGAGAAACAATCAAAGAAACCAACCAAACCCTAATATTTTTCAATTTTCTGCCCTATTTATGTATCTTCAAAACACAAATGTGAAATCTGGACAAATCCAAGGGCTGTAATACTGCTTCTTCCCCTGCATTCCTGGCATAGTACTAGCAGAGAGGTAGAAGGTATTGGAGGAAATCTGAATGCTGATTAAAGTTTCCTCTCTTGCCTAATATATGTAGAACCATAACACATACACTCTGTTACCATAGCTTATCAACCCACTTACAGAAAATAAGCCTTAGAAAATGCTTCTAGATTAGAAAGGAGAAAATACCTCCTGTCAATCAGGACTAGAAAACCCCTCATCCTCCAGCTTTAGGTCCGTCTACAGCTTTTGAAGTATACAGGAGCTCTCAGTCTGTCCAGACAGTGGGATGCAGGCCAGGGTAGATCCAAGCACCAGGACCACAACCCAGAGAGAACCCAGGCCAGGGTTCCAGGTTCATTAACTGGGGTTCACCATGGGGCTAGCAGAGCCTCAGGGCTTCTGGACCAGTGCTGCCCTGTATCCCCTGAGCTGCAGCTCAGGCAGAGTCCCAGGTATGGTTTTTGTTTCCAGTGGAAGAAGCTCCTAATAAAATGGAAACTTTTTGCATTTATACATAACTCACCTCTTATGTGATGTTGTCACCTTATTGCAGGGGTTCCATGCTGTTGTCTCCTTATCACAAAAGTTCCATACCTTCCTGGTGTTTCTCATGGTCAGCTCCTCAGAGCTCTGACTCTTTCTTCTTCACAAAGCAGCCACCGACTCCAGCACCCTTCTCACCCAGCCACCCCACTCTTTTATAGCATCTGCTTCTCATTGCTTACAGCTGTGGCCTGTTAAAGTCAGGCCTGTTCCCAATCTTTGCTAATTGGCCCAGCTGCAACTCCTTAGGGGTAAGATTACTCTCTACACTATCTTTATTTCCTTATATTCTATCCCCCTACAATGTGAAGCTCCTCTAGATAACAGCATGTGGAGAACACAGGCAATGAGATTTTTTGGCAGCCTCTCTGCCATACAGAATTATCTTGTCATGGAAGAGATGCACATGCTTGTGATAAGAGTACACAGAAGGTCATACTGATATTGAAGGTTTGATAAGTCCCACAGTGCAGAGGTGTCACTTGGTTGCACCATAAAACAAACTCATTTTTGTCTGCTAAACAGAAATTTACTTCTGTGAGACATTTCAATAGAACTCATGGTCACAGGATTCCCTTATTTTTGGTTACACTGATTACTGCATGAGAAGCAGCTATTAGCTAATGAGAAGATCTTTCTTTCATCTTTGGGTAAAAAAATTAATCACCTTCCAAGTACTTCAGCAGTGCTCAGTTCATTATTTCTGGTTGAAGTTCTTGTGTGTTTTGCTGAGGTTTCTAAGAAAGCCCAGGATACACAGTTTAGTTGTACAAGAAATGAACCGTTAAACAAAACCTAAAAAGTTTATCCTAACTTTTTCATGGAGTTAACATTTATCCTTCTTGTCTGCATTCCAGATAATGTTATCTTGTTTGCTCTCTATTGTCATTCTTGTGTTTGTGCAGATCTTCAAGGGCTGTATTTGCATAATCTACACTGAAGTAGCAGGAATACTTGATCTGTTTTGTGCAATATGAAAACATTTACATTTACAAATTTTCCATGTATTTTTTTTAAAAAATACTGCTGGGTATTTCACATTCTTTCATAGAAATCTCTATGGTGGTGAGTTCTGCCTCACTAACATTGATTTTAGTCTACTCTCCCAGTTTATGTATAGGATTAATTTAAACTGAAATTGTTATTTAAAAGAGACCAACCTGCTGTTCATCCAGGCCACTCTAAAACTGAATACTACCTAACTCTACAACAGGAAAATTTGTGGAATAAAGCAGCACTCACTGGTACTGTGGTAGGGTGAAATCCAGACCTTTATATTGCAGGTTTAAAATGTGACTATTTATGATCAATCCAAGCAAAATGAAAAATATAAGTGCTTCATTTTCTGCAAAGTAAAACCACCTTCACCACAATCACTACTCAAATAATTTGCCACTTGGTACTTTCCATTCAGGTGTAGGTAGAAAGAACAAAATTACTCAGTCAAAGGTGGCAAAATTCAGTGCAGATTAATAACTCTGTAAAAGTAAAGGAGGAAGATAATTACAATCTTTCCAGCACAGAACTATTCTGTGTACAGAACAGCTTTACCTAGTTTCAATCCACATATATTTTCATTTAAATACAGTCCTTTGCTAATTCTACCACTCTCTAAAGTTTACTGCAGGGAGCATGAAAAAGATGGTCTTTATGAACAGATGGTCTTTTCAAGGAAATGTAGTTACACTTAAATACAGACAAATGCACTGCAGACTAATGGTCCTGTTAGAATGCAAGTTCTGAAAAGGGAAAATATGGGACCACATAAAATGCTAGCCCTTAATTACAGTTGTTTCTTTCCCCTTCTGAAGACAAACTAATCACTAATGAAGCTTAATTAGCAGTAAACAGGTACGAGTGTACAGTCATTCGTGTACCAACAGATGTCTATTGATTGTATTTGACTGAATACAAATGTGAGTAGCTGTTGTTTAGGTATTATTAGTGTAGGATGGGAAATTGTAACACAACAGCTCCCTCCTCTATGACAAGTGGACAAATTCAGTCTGTCAAGCACAGCTGCATTCCTACCTGAAAGGATCAGTTTATACCCCAACACCTGGAGCAACCTCTTGTGTCCAGCATGCTTTCCACTGAGCCTGGCTACACTTGACAGCAGATGTGGAGAGATTTTACCAAGCCACAGCCAAATGAGCAAATCCTTTCTTTTATATACTTCTCAGACAACTCGTAATATTTGTTTTTTTCTGCATTTTGGCAGAAATTTTGCAATTTTGTGAATGCTCCCTGCGCCAGCTGTAATGCTGAGTGCAATGCAGGAACAACTGGGACAGAAAAGTCTTTTGGGGTTATTCTTTTTTATTTGTTTGGGATTTTTTTTTTATTGTTGTTAAGAATCTTCTCTGTTTCATATTTAACAGGGTTCATTTACCAAGTTCATCACACCTAAATCTATGAAAGGCCCCTCAGCTTCAGGGGGCTGCATGACTTTAGGAGTAGAGTATTTGGGGAATAAACACTGTTAGCTGGGAAACACAATCATACCAGGGCAAAGATACAAAGAAACCTTGAAATGGAGAAGAAATCCTAACCTTTAAACTTTATTGCTTTTTGTGTGTGCATGGGTTTGTTTTTTTGGAAGGCTCATTGAGCTCCCTGTCTGAAGTTTAGGGCAATGCCTTTCAATTCTCAACAGCCAGAATTCACTTCCAAGTCTACAAAGACAATAAGATAAAATTATGGAAGATAAAGGCACCCTGAATTCTTATTTCTACTGACAGTTTCCTGTTAAATATAACTTTTTTTGAAAACCATTTGAGTCAAAATAGCACACTTTCCCTTTTTTCACTCTAATTAGCATGAACCTTTCACCTTCCAGAGAAGCCCTAAGGCATTCCCTATGGGTCTGTGGAAAAGAGCAATGCATTTCAGTTGAAATCCTGAGTGATTGACCCAAAATTTGATCTTGCCTCTTGGGTACTGAAAATCCAAAATAATTCCACAAAGGAACAGAATTAGTCAGGCCTTACTCTGGTGTTTTTCAGCATACACTGGTGCTAGTTGTTCCTTACTCTTTTAGCTTCAGCATTTAGTTTTAAATAAGACAGAAAGGACGACAGAAAGGACTTCTCACAGTAGAGCTCTATGCTCACACCACAGATGCTCCGAATGCTTCACAATCTTATTTCTCTCCCTCAGAAATGGCAACTTGAATCAGACAAATTGGACCAAAGCCATGCAGATAAAACATCAGAGTTCCTGTCCTGAAATGAGGTGGTGAACCCGTGTCTCATCCACAGCCATTTAGGACTCTGGTATTAATTTCACACTCAGCTTCTCTCAAGCCTGACTCAGGTTGCTTGGCAGACATGGGGGTATCCAGCCTCCATGTCTGATCCCCACCCTCATTTATTTGTTTTATGCTCCTGATACATCAAAATGCTTATAGAAAAGGTAAATATAAATATATATAAAAGCATGTCTATCCATTTGATAGCTTTTGATTACAAACTTGTGAAAGTAGAAAGAAACTTCTCTAAAATGGTGACGTGCACACCTGTCTACCCCCCAGAATGGTTTCTGTCCATGCTTCAAGGAACATCCCCAAACAAATAACATTACTGCTTTGCTGAGAATGCCCTTCATGTCTCTCTGCCTTGTTTCAACTATAACATGAAAGATCCTTCATGCAATAATGATTTTTTTCTTTGTAATACAAATAAGCTCAGTAACAACAAAATGAATTTTCCAAAGAAAGAATTAATCTGGAAAGTCTGTTTCAACTATTTCATCCTGCTGTAGTGCTAAGGAACCCCAATGCTTCTATAACTAAGAAAAGTTTTCTGAAAATATGCATTTGTCCTGGCTTTATTTGTGTAGATACAATACCCTGAGCATATAATCCTTCACCTTTTAGTTCTGTGGCTGATCAGATATGAAATTTCCACTTGGCTCATTAGCTTTAGTGTAGGATGAAAACAGTAAAATACTGGCTTACTTGAAGTCATCAAATGGGTCCCTGGCAGTTTTTTCTGTGGAGTCAAGAATGGACTCTATGGCAGCTTTTAAGGAAATAATCAGCATTGGATTCAGCCTGTGCTGTAAATGCTGGAAGTGTAATTGCAGAAGTCAGACAAGGGAGATAGGATGATGATAAACACTCAAAAAATATCCTTTCACTAAAAAATATACAATAACATCAACTCTTTGACCATTGTCATAAGAGGAACTTAGTTTTCTCTCCTACTTCAGAAAGTAAACACGTAGAAAGTTGACAGTATTCTTTAGAATGTTCTTATTTCTAGCTGAAGAAACGGAACAGGAATTGAAAGAGATTATTTAAGAATTTCTAGTAACTTTGCATACACTTCCCCTTGAATTTGACTTTGATTCACAAATACCATCATTTGCACTGTTCCTGAAATAGGTGACACGTAGTAGTCCTGCACAATTTGAGGTTTACAGATTCGAGACACATTTGTAACTGGTCCTGTAGCAGAGCCTCAGATCAAAGTGATGATTAAAATCTAAATTCTGGTGGGAGTTCAATCACTTCAAAGCTATAGATAGCAACATTAGCATCCAGCCATGCATAGTTTTAGCGTGTGGCTGGGATCAGAAGTCCCAAAGGGAAATGAGGCAGCCTTTCTGTGGAAGTAGATAACACTCACAATACTCAAAGGTTTAAATCTCAGCTACTGTCAAACCCTCCTTGATGGTGAGGAGTCCTTTTGTGTTTATCTCAAGAAGACCAGCATTTTTAATTTTTTTTTCCGTTCCTGAAATAGTAACAACAGAATTTCCATATATGAGATTAAAAGCACTGCTGTTACCACACAAGTACAGTGCAATCTTTGCATCATTTGCAAGCAGACATCTGCTCTGTAAATTCCCCCCCACTATTTAAAAATCATCATTTTCTACTGCAATACTTGGGAATGTTCCCATTGTATTCCTTTGTTGTCTCATTCAATAATACCTCGGCACATAAATGGTACTAACACAATCAGTTTACCTCTGCTATTATTTATTATTCATGCTGTGGGAGCACATAGAAACCCCAGCCATGGTGCCTTCATCTTATTTGTACTTGCTGAACAAATACATCCTAAGAGACAAGTTACTGTCCTGAAGAAACATTTTATTTTCAGCCTAAACAGACAAGACAGTCAAAGGGTGGGAGAGGAAATAATGAGGGGTGGCTTGCCCACAGTCACACCACCAACCACTGACTTACAGAGGACAAGCAGCAAGGCACTGTGGAGTCCAGGAAAGAGCCCTGGTCCATGGGAATGCTCAGAGAGTGGCACTGCCCTGCCTGCAGCCAGAGCTTTGATTCCATCACCCTTTCACAGGCAGAGCCCTTTCCTGGCACTCACACAACCCCAGAGGGTTTTGCACTGGAGCCTTGCAGAGCAGGTCAGGATTCAGGAGCTCCATGAGCCTGTGCTGGCACAGCTGTGGATCAGCAGCACAAGTTCACCCTGAGATATGCTCAGTTCCTCCAGCTGTCCTGCATGTCACACAATAACCATGGGGATCCCTCCTGGGATCCCCCACAGAGTCACTGCTGAAAGTTTGCCTGAACAGTGCCAAAAGTGCATTTATTCATGCCTGTCTCAGTGGCATAAGGAGCAATTACTGCTTATGGGGATTGAATGAGGAAGTCTGCAGTGATTAAAGAGCAGAGCATGGAGAGCAGCTCGATCACCTTCACCCCTTCTGAAACACTCAGGCTCATTAGGCTCATCTGTTCATGCAGAACAATGTTAATTCACCCAAAAAAGGATTGTAGGAAAGGTGAAAGGTTGCTACATGTCCCCAGAGCTTACATATGGCACTGATAAGCTACAAGAGACAAAACCCTCAAACTGCAAATGAGTGGAAAAGGGCCTTGGATCACAGAGTGGCTGGAGGTGAAACATCTGTCACATCCAGCTATCTACAGAAGCAGAAAGCTCATTTATTAACCAACTCTCCACCCAGAGATTTCTATGCACAAAAATATCAACTAGGTGAATGATGTGAAACTGAATAGCTGCAGGTAAAAAGGCAGAGACAAACCCTCAGCAAAGCTACAAGGCTGAATTTCTGTCTCCCGCTCTTCCCAGATTAGATCCCAGCCCTCTGTTCTCTATAAACACCAACATCTTGGGCAGGTTACAAGTGAAGGAGAAATACCTCTCCTGATTTACATCCCACTCTCCCACCTTTTAACCAGCCATCAGCTTTTTCTTATGACCTTTTCCTGAGCTGCTTTTAAATGATAGCAGTGTATTTTTCCAAAGATGTGCCTCTGTTTTCTGACAGATGGAATAATTTTAATATATCATTTTACCTGCCTCACCAGGGAGCTCTGCAGCGTAATTAAAACACAGGACAGATGAAAAGGTTTATAGCACAGCTACATCACTGCAACATAATGTTCACTTGAGCATCACTTACACCCTGCTGCTTCCCAAGGATGCAGCAGAGAGTGCAGTGCTTGCTGTGTGCCAGGCTCCTTGGGCTGGAGGGCAAAACAAAATCACTGGAGGGCAAAACAAAATCAGGAATTCTGCCCCAAAGCTGCTGGGCACCAGCTCAGCACCTAAACCTCTGCTGGACACTGCCAACCCAAAGTAACACCCACATCAGGCAGAGCAGTTCTGTGAAAGCTATCGGAAAAAAGCTGTAAAGTTCTATGAAAGATAAATCAGGTGACAGGACCTCACTGTGGAGACTTTGCCTCACCCCCACAGCACTGACAAAGCAGCTTCACAACACGGGAAAAAAAAAGGGTAGTATGGCAAATTTTTTTTTTGCTGAACAAAGAAAAGAGAAAATTTGTAGCATCTTAATTTTTTAAATTACCTTAGAACAGAAATTAAGTATAAAAGCTTTGGTAAAGTCAGCAAATCACCAGAAACCAGGTATGTGGATAAAACACGTGTGTAATAAGTGATTCAAATGGGCATTAAGTAGATGACATTAAGTTAAAAATCCACAAAGTAAAAAAATAGTGGAACACACAAAGGATTTACTGAGGGATGCTGTTACTGAGGTCAAAACTCACTTTACCTTGGTCCACACTGATAACCCATCAGGACCATAGGTATCTGTTCAAGAGTGTGAACTAACTGCAGGATCAGCAAAAGTAGAAAAAGTTATTGATTATTATTAAAAATCAGTTGACATGAAATCCTCTGAGAACAAGCAGCACTTAGGACCAGAGATATACTCAAGGCTGATCCTTTTAGTGGCAAGATGAAACAATAAATTCACTATTCAGACAAATCTCTCTTCTCACATCTGCCTTGGAAGTATCAATATTGTGTAAGAATATAAAGGAATATCTTTTGTTGGAGAACATACAGAATATAATTTATTCTGCTCAAATTTTAAATTTCAGTATTGTCATTATAAAAATAAAAATGTCTGCAAAGTTCTGACATAGTATTATAAGAAAGGGGCAATGCTAAAATTTATTTTTTTAAAAAATCTTTGTAAGGCAATATCCAGAGGAAGCAGAGGGAAAGGCTGGATTATTTCTGTGTTTTAGCAAATGAAGCTAACTATGTTGTCAAACAAGTTTTCTACTATGATTTTATTTTTAAATAATTCATGCTCTTTTTTACCTCCTTCTTTTGCCAACTGGCTTATGGTTCCTGGTTTTATGTTTAGCAAAACCAAAAAGTGTATTTTCTCCTGTAAAACTAAAAATATTCTGGTGTGGTTGGTTTTCTGACATGCATCATGACAATACCTCTACAAAAAGGCTTTGAGACACTAGGAAAGAATGCAACATTCAGGGACAGATTCCTGTTCAGCTATCTGCAAAAATCAGATCTCAGCAAACCTACAGAGCAACAGGATTTCTAATAAGCCCTTCTGGCCATAAACATAGTTTATTGTAACATAAATATGATAATGTGAGGAGTTCTTGGCAGTTGTATTTCCAGCTGTCTTTTCTTAATGAACTCTCCTTTAAATCCTGCCCTTCTCTTGCCAGTAAAAGTCAGTCTTCTTTTGGGTCACTTTCTACTCTTCGATTTTCTCTAAGTATATCTTTAGAAAATCTTTCACTTTCCTTGTCATTCCCTCTCCAAGCTCCGTTTGATCCTCGGCTCCCTGCCTTTCCTGGGTGATGTCCCTGTGCAGAGCCTGTCCCACTCCCCAGGGACAGAGTGCAGCTCCTCCCTGCCAGCCCAGAGCCACTGGTGCCTCGCTGGGCCAGGGCATTGCCTGAGATCACAGCAAATCTCATCTCCACCTACCCCAAATCCTGTAAATACCTTCCCTTTGCTGGTTATTTTTAACATCCTGCTTCCCTCTTTTCATCCCTGCATGAGTTCACTGTCTCCTGCTGATTTCACCAAACACTAAAGTTTTATGCTCTTGTGAGAGACATCTCTATCACTTCCTTATTGCATTCACTTCTGCTGTCAAATATTTTATTTTAAGATAAAGACAACATTTGTATAATTGCAAGCATGATTATAAGACTTCTGCTATGACAGAGGCAATGCCTGGCAATAATTTTGTTTTGCTTTTTAAGCAAAGGAAATGGATGTACTTATGCTTTTTAGTAAAGAATTAATTTCTGCCAACATTTTCAAACAGACAAAATTACATGAGCCAGGCACATAGAGAGTTCTGATAGGCAGAAACTGAAATATCATCCATCTTCATCCACTGAATTTGTATTATGGAATATACTTATTCTGTTCTTAGAGGGTAACTCTGCATTATTTCCTTTACATATGACAGATGTTCATTCCTCGTTCCTGTTTTAGAGTAGAAATTACTGAAAAGTACCACTGAACAGCAGAATTTAACCCCCAGATTGGCCCTCTAAAATGACAGTGTGGCTTTTATCCTCATTTGTTCTAAAAATACAGTAATCCACCACTCTCTAGCAGTTGAGGAATGTGGGAACTGGCAATCTGTTGCAGCCAGTTCTGTGTCAGACTTGCTGGGTGGTAACAGAGCTGTCACCTGGGAGCAGCTGCAAGGTAAGCAAAACCACTCATCTCTTTACACTCAGCTGCTGTGCAGGGGGAAAAAAAATGTCAGCACTGATCTGGTACTGCCTGATACTTTGCAGATATTATTTTGGCATTTATCATTAAATTTGGTGGCATAAAACCTGATGCTCTCCTGTCAAGCTCTCTCCCTACTACACTGCAGAGTGGCCAACTCAGCACATGGACTGTGTAGTTGCATGAAAAACTAGAATATATTAATATGTGGTGCACTGACCCTGGCTGGATGGCAGGTGCCCACCAAAGCCACTTAGCACTAACTTTCCACAGCTACAAAGTCTTATGGGTCAAGATAAGGATGGGGGGAAATCAATCACCAATTATTGTTACAGGCAAAACAGACCTGGCTTGGAGAAATTGATTTAATTTATTGCCAATCAAATCAAATAATGTGGGTCTCTCAGAGACACTGCCCCTGGTGCTGATGGCCTCAGTTTTGGAGGGTCCCTCTTGGAAATGCTGGCATTGGCTCCATCAGACACAGGGGAGGTTTCTGGAAGCTTCTCTTGGGAGCCATCCCTGTAGCACTCCCACCCTGCCACCAAATCCAGTCCTATAACCAAGCCCTTATGTGATTTGCAAGAGTTACAAGACAAACAGAACCACCAGTGTATCATTATAAGAATCCTCCCTCTGATCAAACAGCTTCCTCTTTTTATCTGAGATGCAGCAAAGAGGCAGCTCTGACTTCTCTCACCTTGAATACTGCTGGGCCTACAGGAGAAAGCTGAGGAGCATCAGTTAAACATTGCACCCACAGCACGCCTCAGCTAAATCATTTGTGCAGAGATGAGCAATGTAAATTCTCATTTAGAGAAGGCTTTGCCTTGCAGGGTGAGCTGGGCTCTGGATTGCAGAGCGCCCTAATTGAATTCTGCTGGGAGTGTGTGTGAGCGCTCTCTGCCCACCTCTCGCTTGGGGGGCTAAACTTAAGCATCATTAAATTGACATAAATGCAACAGACTTCAAATAGGAAAATAAGCATTAGGCCTAGAACAAAATTCTGCAGCTGTCTTGTGTGGACCCCTACCCTGCAGGACTGCTTCCTGTGGTATGCACTGAAATGCTGTTTTACCTGCTCCTGGTGTACCTTTTTTTCACTCTTGTATAACATTACCTTGTTAACATTCAAACAAAACAATATCCAAGGCAAATACTGAGTGCATTAGCAGCACCCTGTCCCAAGACACCACCCTGTTTGGAGACATTTGTAAACCTAAACCTTGGTATTCCATTTTTAATTAACAAAGAAAGCTTAATATGCAATTTTTTTTCCCATCCATCTGGCGCTAAAGTTGCTGAGTTGCTTTGTTGCCTTTTCAGGAAGAGTTTGGGACTATTAGAAGAAAATTACAATCTATTTCTCTCTCTGTGGTTCACCTGTGTGTTTCAAAAGTAAAGTGCGTTTGGAAGTGAGAAAATAAATGCTAGAGAAGATATTACCTATGCACATACTTTTATTAATTCTTTCCACTAGCAGCATAAAGGCCTTTTTTTTTCCTTTCCAGGTGTTTTCTCTGTTCTGTATCAGGTCTTGGCATTTTCCCCCCATCAGATCTTAACACACAAGAGGACAAAAACCAAACCAAAGCAAAAAACTGCCATTATTGCCTTGTCCATAGCTTGACACAGGCTCAACTTCTCTGCCCCAATTTAAAGACCCTTTTGTGGTGTGATAACTTAAAAGTAGAATATTTTTATGTTGCAATCTAGCACTTGTTCTCCTCAGTGATTCCTTTATCCTCTTGGGGGTATCTTCAGGGATTGTATATTGAGTTTTTAAATTAATCTCTCTCTGACTCTTTTCCTTCTGTTGCTTTTAAACTTGTTGGTGAAGGAAATGTTTTTGAGCTTTGCAGAGACTTCTATAGTACTTCTTGCTTGTTAAAGCTACATCAAGTACCACATTAAAAAGAAATTCAAAGAAACTAGAAACAACTTTGTTTCTAACTGAAAGCAGAGATGGAAGAACATATAAGGAGCATGTTAGGAACTGCTCTTTTTCTGACTTAGTTTCATTAGATATCCCGATGGAAATATAATATGGAACATATGTTCATAAATAAAGTGAACATCTGATTAATTCTGTTTCTATGCTTTTAATTGATCCATTTCTCAATACATAATGCACAAATTACCATATCTATGTTGCACAAGTGAAGGAAGGGCCACATGAAACCCTCAAAGATGCAGTGGAAGAGACTTCTGGGATTTTCTGGCACAAGGTAAGTTTTAACTAAGTTCAGACTCTTTCCTTGCTCCTTTCTGAAAGGCCTCCAGCACATCCCATTTTAACACCAGCCCCCTGAAAGGCACCACCCTGTGACACCCTTGACACCAAAAGTGCCACCACCCCCAGCCAGCCAAGCAATCCATAAGGGCCAATCTCTTGCTGTGGGACTGGCAATTGCCAGATGCTGCAGCAGAAGCTGGATATCTCTTAACAGCACATCTAATTATCTATATTATCCAGGGGAGAAAGAAGAGCTCTTTATATCTCCACATGGCAATCAATAGCTGCTGAACTTGGAGATATAATCCTTGACTTAACTATAATTTGTAACTTGTGCCATCACAGATGCCATGCTTCAAACAGAAGCTGCCCAACATTAGATCCAAACCTCTGAGTTCATTACTGCAGCCACTGACAACAGCAGCAGGGTTTTCCTTCCCTGGTGAGAAGGGTGTGTCTGCACAGCTATCAGAGGCTGAGTGCTAATTGCCTTCCCTCCACAGCCATTACTGCAGGACCAGAGAGCTCCTTCTTGAAAAGAAATCAGGGAAAGGAGGAAAAAAGAATTTCAGCTCAAGGAGGTTTTGTTTTTCAATGTTCTTTCATGAAAATTGCTGTGCAAAAGAGCAACCCCACAAAACTATGGACACCAAAGCTGTCAATAATAAGTCCAAGATTTCTAGGATGTCCTTGAGTACCAGGGAAATTTTCCCAAAAATCAATTTCTCTTATGTGAATTTCCTTGTTTATGTTGGCCCCCAGCAAATTATGATTATTTAAGTAACCCAGGATTAATTATTTCAGTCATTTACAAACCAAATCAGTACGTTGTGAAAGAATGTGAAAGCAAGAATCTTTGTCTAAAAAAGCTAAAAGAGAAAAGGCTGCATATCTAGGCCCACTCCAGAGTTTGCTGTAACCTAATAAAAAAGGACACAAACTGATGCAGCTTATTCCCCTGGAAACAGGATTTTAAATTTACATTCATTTAATCCGAACACTTCAAAAGGAACATCTTAGAGCAGAATGATATTCTCCAGTTCATATGGCAATTACTACAGGGTCATATTGTCCATTACTGTGGCTCTCCTCCTGCACTGAGTTTCCATTGCCTACTAATTACAGGAATGCAGAATCAATTAAGAGAAAATAATGAAAGGGAATATATAATTTCCATAAATAAAAAGAGCCACTTTCTTTAGAAACATTACATAAGCAAATGAAGGAAAGCAGCTTTAATTTAACAGATGGCAATCCATTTGAGGACACTGCTCACCACTAACCCACACTTCCTAATTAAAGAATTCTGTCACTGTGAACCTTTATGTATGACTGTGTTATGATCTCTCCTGCCTAATCTGCTTTGAAGGGCTAATTAATACTAACCCACACTAGCCATTACAGACAGACCAAAGTAAAAAGAGAATTAGATATACATTATCTGGAAATAATGCTCACTCTCTGAAAAACAGCTAAAGAACTTTATTGACCTAACTTATTTAACAAATGACACTTAAGTAATTCATTGACAAGGCAGAACAATGGCAGGACTAAAAGCCTATTAAATATTTTTTTCTAACAGACATCACACTACATTGGCTGTAAATTTCTGGTGTAATTAATTAATTAAGACTTAAATATTTCAGTGATTAATTTCTATTAAAAATTCATAAAACATAATGACACTTAGGGAAAAAGATTATGGTTACTAGCATTTATTGACGAGGCTAAAAAAAAAACCCAATCTATTTAGAAAAAATTCTCCTAGTTCAACCTCAGAACACCGAAAGCATTTATTGCAAACACTGTGAAACCAAAGTGCTGATATTGCTCATACTTCTGGTGCATTTTCATTTTTCATTTGAGAACTGCTTTTAGCAGATGTTGTTTAGGGACACTTACACAACTCAACAGAAGCACACAGAATTTCCAAGTGGTCTGATCCCAGACCTGCAAGGATTTAGCTTAAATGGTGGTGCACCTTGCCCAAATACCTCAGTGTTCCCTGCTGAGCTCTTGCCACATCCAAGCCAACCTGCAGACAGCATCCTGCCACCCTTTCCCACCTAATCTCAGCTCTGTGTCCCCCTCCATTGCTCTTGAGCCCCCTCTCTTCACTTCCAGCCTCATACTTCAGGTATTCCTCCCAGTATAAACTAAATTCTGTCTGCAACAAATGGTAGAGTCTTTTTTTAATTTTTTTGTTTTTTTTTTGGTTTTATCACCTTGGAGCAAACTACTCAGCTCAGCCTTCCCATAAAAACAAAGAAGATTTGTTTTTATCCCTTTTCCTCACTAAAGCCCCAGTCCCACCCAGAGGGACCTGGATTCCAGTGCACAGAAGCAGCAAAGCCACAGAGGCACACAGTGCCTGCACAGAAACATTTCCCTCCCATCTGCAGGAGACACAGTTTTTACAGCCAGCAGGGGACACCAGATTACCCACACTGACCTCTGTTTTACAGCACATTAGATTCCTCCCAATTACCATTCCACTGAGATCTGCAGGTTTAGCCCAACCAGCTGACTTTGCAAGAACAGGGCTAACCTGTCCCATCCCACAGGAAGTTATAACAAGAAAAAGAAACTTAGAGGAGAATCAAAAGAAAATAATTTCCTGGCATTCCAAGCTGAGCTGTTATCAATGCATATTGCATTTCACTTTGTCTTCTACATAACTCTTAGCATATTCAGCACCTCTGATGGAAATCAGCATGGTAGAATGACAACAAACATACCCAGGGCTCGTCAACCCTCTTGGCTGTATCATTTCTATTTATCTGTTGTCTGCCCAAGTCCCTTTATTATAAACTCTGTCTTGAGGCTAAACATTAATGAGAGATATTGCAAACTCAAAGCTCAAGTTTTCTGCAAACTCAATAGAATTTATAATCATTGCAAATGCTTTTTTATATAAAAAGATAATATTTTTAATCTTTTTTCTTTTTTGAATTAAAAGCCTCTTTTATATTTGATGTAGAAACTGTATTAGCATTTGTTCTCTATGAATATCAAATATTGGTGATAATTATTTGCATGTTAATGCTTATTAGTACATCCAACTGGATGGGAACAATAAATAGAAAAAAGTTTAAAGTGCAAAGCACTTCACATTCTATATTTCTGGAAAAGGATGGGAAGCTGTAATTACCAATGATTGCAGCCAAGCCTGTAATAATCAGAGTTAAATCTAAGGTGAATCTAATATGAAAACCTTAAAACAGTTTAACATAAGGTAGAGGGTTAAATTAGTTTATTAAAATTGGCTAGAAAACAGAATAAATTTAGTTTCTTTACATTTCCTCAGGTACAGCAATTTGAGTAATGTAAGCAGTTAAATAACCTGTAGCCCTCCTTAATTATTTCAATAAAATTCTCCTGGTTTCATGCTTGGATGGCTTTGCTTGTTTATTTTAAAAGGAAAAAGATTATTTGGGGTCGAATTAGAGACCTGCTAAATGCAGGAGAATCTTGCTCAGCTTGTTTTTTGGGGTCACTGTCTCTCCCTGTCCTTTCCTCTCAGTTATGCTGCTCAGGGATGTTCTCTCTCTGCTCTCACAGGTCCCTGCAGGGTTTCTCTCCTCCTTCAAGCCCAGCACCTGTGCCCATTGCCTGGCCAAAGAGAGAGAGATGCCAAAGGGGCTCCCAGCAGCAGGAGGGGTGGGATCCAGCAGAGCTCTCACCACCTTGTCCCCTTCCATTTACAGGGAATTATCAGTCCTTTGGGACAAAATCTGTGTGCCTTGGTGCCCAGGCTCAGACAAGGAGCCTGGCTCTGGATCCCACCGAGCTCTGGGGAGCCGCTGGGGCAGGAATCACCCCACACCCACCCCACAGAGACACCCCAGCTGCTTGTTCTGCCTGGGAAAGCGGAGTCTCTGCTCAGGAAAAAGGGGATTTGCCCTGCTGGTTGCTTAAACAAAAGCTGCTATGAGACAGTGAACGCTTGGGCTGCACCCAGTGGGGTTTGGGCTCCAGTTCCTTGGGAGTCTCCCAGCACAGCCCCAGCCAAACCCAGCTCCTGGGGCTGGGGCAGGACCTGACCCCACAGTGGCCCTGGCCCCAAGGCAGGGACACCAGCACCTACCCTGTGACAAGATAACCTCCTCTTTCTGTGTGAAAGCCAAGTTTAATTGCAGTTTCATTCAAGATAATGACCTACATAATTTTCAATAATTGCATACAATTTATCTTTTCTTAATTAAAAAAATGGAAATTAGCAAAGGGAAGGGATACTGGAAAATGCTTCATTTGAAACCTCTTCATTAATTATCACGATGTCTAAACACCATTTTGAGAACTGCACTTACAGAACCAGAATCCAAATAATAATTTTTTCATTAATCTATTGAGTTTACTGTAATTCTCCAATTGAAAAACAGCACCTACTTCCAGGAGATAGCTGTTTTATTTGGGTACTGTTGGTTTCACTGCTAAAATGAGCAACAAATCCACATATACATTCTTGAACAGGTAGCACAACCACCAGTAAAAATGTGACTGTCCACTCTGAACTCATTAAATGAAGATACTTAGAACTCACTGACAGTCTTATAAATTGCTTGGATCTTCCCAGAATTTTCAGTGGGCTCTGTATCAGCCACAGAATTCTTTAAATCCTTACTTTAAAATTAATTATTGCAATTCACATCATGCTTTTCATAACTAGATCTGGCACCAGCATTTGATGGATGAAACAAAACAAGCCAGCCTTGCAGACATTGGGTATCCCTGTTATGTGGTTGCACATGACAAGGGTTTATAAACTCAGTGTAACACACTATATTTACCAAGTCTCATTTTACATTTGTGGAGTTACTAAATTACTTTGACATATCCCCAGTTTATGTTCTATTACTGAAGAATAACTACACAACAGATGGCAGTGTGTTTGCATAACAATTTTTTTGGGCAGGTCAATCTACAAGGTAGTTATAGGGATTGATATATATTGGTGAACATGGGGATTATTTTTTGCACTATCAATCAGACAGTCAGTCAGTCAACAGAATAATTTCTATATTGCAAAGGAGAGATTTAGCAAATATATATCATTATGGACAATTCTTTAAAGAGCAAAACCATAGTACCAAGAGTAGAACCAGTAATGGAACATGATGCTTCTAGATAGAATCCTTTTCCTGAAGGACTTCAAACCTCTGAATCTTAAAAATAATATTAACAAAGAATGATTATAAAACCATACTGGGATTCATTTGGTGTATGAATAAATATCTATAGCTGTATCTACTGCCCTCTTCAGCATTAAACAACAGATAATTAGGGACTATGTCATGTTAAGTGAAGATAATATCTTGCAAATAAGGTAATAATTATAAAGGAAAGTTATGCTGCTCTGAGAGCTTCATTGTTTATTTATTAAAAACAAAGAAGCAAATCCTAACTAAAAATGAGTCTTTGACAATACAGCCAAAGATATTTGAATCAAAAGTTGCATTTTCTCCTTACTTTTTAGTCTAAAGAGAATGAATTTGGTTGTCTTATGTCAGCCACCACTCTGCAATGCTATATAACCTGATGGCATTGATTAATTCATTGGGACTGCATGATCCTGGGTTAAGGTGGAATGACTGGAGAGGAGGTAGAAAATCATTCAACCTGCACTTCAGGATGTCTGGCTTAAATTTCCAGTCCCATCCTGGTGCTGTGGCCTGGATTCAATTATTTGCATGTCAACAATGAGGACAGTGATTCATTCCCTTTAAGAATATAATGCATGATATCAAAGTGAGGAAGGGTTGTCACTTACAGTTGATATATATTGTATGGATATACATTGTAAGGGCTTCTTTCTATTTTGTCTGCCTGCAAGAACTGAGGAGTGACATTCCAACTAATGTTCATCCAAGGAGACAATATTGAGCTAATATTGATGATTTCGTGTCAAAGCAGTGAAACAAAATAACTAAAGAGTTAACAAAGCACTGATAGTGTGTGTTCTTTCAGGGAACAATACAAAGTTCTCATTAATTAGTGCATATTTTAAAAAAGAACATTTCTTTTGGCATCCTACTGCAATGTCTGGCTGCCATTGGGGAGGGCAGGGAACAGCTGTTTTCCATGAGAAATCCCAGCTCATCTCTGTGGGTGAGAATTTCCATTTGTATGTACCCTGCTTAGTGCCAGACCACTAACTTTTAGTAATGCATGCTCTGTCTTTGAGGCACAAAAAGGGTGAGGTGGTGTATTCATTTGGAGGCTGAAAATTCACTGCTTGATGCCTCCTGTAGTAAATTTGACCCTGGAATATTAAGGGGTGTTAAATAAATTGGACAAAGAGGTGTTTGGGGAGTAAAAGTGCCAGACACACTGCCATGAATGAGCAATTAGATGTTCAGGAACCAGCTTATCACAAATTACATGCCTACAATATCTATTACTGTAATGACCTTGAGAGTTGCCTCATATTCTCCCTTAACCTAATGAGCATGCTGTGTATAATCAATTACGTCTGCAATTAAAATTATAATTTGTCTAACAAACTCTTCTTCACTTTCTGACAATTTTTAACAAAGTCTGTTACATACTGGTAAAAGATTAATATTTATTTTTTGTTGTGCTCTATTTTTTTTCCTTACTCTGTGGCTAATTTATTAAATCATATTACTGCTCTCCATTATTTTTTCAAGTTTTCAGCAAAATTTATTTAAGTTTCAGTCCTGAATGTCATGGGATAATTACAACATTTAACAGCAATTTATCATTTCCCAATAGGATTTGCAACCTGTCTGTGCCTGCCTACTGAAATTTGTTTGCATGTTTCACTCAAGGTTTACTGCAAATATTCTGCCTTTCACTTCCACAGATATTCCCTGTTTTACTGGAGTGACCAGAAGATATTCTACTGAATAGAGCTGACATCTGCTTGCCAGTCCAGACTTCCTGAGGTCAAGTCAACCCAACATCAGCAAAACACAGCCCTGCCCATTAAGGAACACGATGTCATTCATTGCAATCTGCTGTTAATTATAAAGTCACCCAGGCAGACTACTACAGAACAACTGCTTTTTGCTCCTGTATCCAGGTATTCAGCAAACAGAAAGATTCATATAGAAATTGAATATGCTAATCACAAGAAAATGGAAAGACAAGGAAGAGGGGTTTTAAAAATGGGTCCCTGCATTTTATGTGCTGAAGAAGCAAAGCAAACCCTTCCAGCTCTCAGGGAAGGACAATGTTGGCATTTCCCATACACAGCTTGTTCAAAGGGCCCCGAGAGTTTTGAATGAATCCCTGTATCCCTAGGCCATCCCTCCTCTCTCCAGAACCATCACTGTTGTCATCTTATTGCAGGGGTTCCATGCTGTTGTCTCCTTATTACAAGGGTTTCACACCTTCTTGGTGTTTCTCGTGGACAGCTCCTCAGAGCACTGACTCTTCTCCACAAAGCAGCCACTGACTGCAGTTCCCTTCTCCACCAGCCACCCCACCCTTTTATAGCATCTTCATCTCATTGCTTACAGCTGTGCCCTGTTAAAGTCAGGCCTGTTCCCAATCTTTGCTAATTGGCCCAGGTGCAGCTCATTAGGGGTAAGATTACTTTCTAGCTATCTTTATTTTCTTATATTCTATCCCCCACACATCACCACGGGCAGAGCCAGGGTCCTGCCCCTGCAGCAGCCCCAGGCCAGGATGGGCACAGCCAGCCAAAGTCCCCAGGGCATCACACAAATAAAGCTCAGCTGGAACAGTGCTCTGCACAAACATTTGGGCTCTCCTAAGCCCTGCCCCAGCCCTGTGATTAAACCACACCAGGGCCATGCAGATGTCGAGTCCTAGAACGGAACAAGATCTTGTCTCCCCACCCCAGGCAAGTCCAGCAAACCCGAGCAAAATTTTTTCTTTCCTTCAAAAGCAAGGGACTGAACAGTGGTTATGTAGTGAAAGAAAATCCTGAGCAACAGCACCTGATTCAGACACAATATAATTATTTTAAAATCCTAATCCTGAACTGCCAAGTTATCTACCAGGAATTCCTCTCCAGAAAAAGCCAGGCAGCTGTGTTAAACTGCTCTGATAGAGGTTGATTTATTTTATGTGATCCAAAGCTGAGAAGAGACCAAACATCTCTAAAGCTGATCCATGAGATGCAGGGTCTGCCTGAAGTGTGCTGCAAATTCCAGAGCCAGCCAGGGAGGCACCCCCTGAGCCCCAGGCTGAGGAATCTCACCCCAGGATAGCTCTGCTTTGGCACCAAGCATCTTTTATACAGAAGGGAATTGGCTGAAAGACTCATTTCCTGCTCCCATGATCGGCTCTTAAAGCTCCCAATTAAGTGAAACTGTGTCAGACTGGAGAGTTTGATTTGCTCACTCTCCTTCTCCAACGCAGCCTTTCCTGGACTCACACACAGTTAATGCTGTGAAATATTGATGCCTATCCAGAAATGAGAAGTGATGGAGCTGTTAGTTATACAAAATGAATTAAGGATCCCACAGAAATGAGTTTTGAATCCTTTTGATTTTGTACCTTTGGAATGTGCTGCACCTGGATGGGCTCTGGAGGATGAGTGCCTGCTGTGCAGGACTGCTAAAAGCAGAGGAAATGGGGAAAAAAAGCCCCTTAAGGTACAGAAATACCCATGAGCCACTTCTTTCAATATGCAACAGATAATGAATAAACTACCTTGTATTTTGTATTTATTTTTGTCAACAAAATCTAATCAAAGTTCATTTTTTTTAGAAACTCAATAGTTACATTAAATTAGATTACATAGAAAATTAAATCATAAATCCATGTAACTAGAACCTGCCTCTGTCTTGGTTGCTCCAAAACACAACTTTGCTCTCTTGAGCACCTCATTTAATTCTGGGAGGCTGAACTTCCAAACTAGTTATGGATTTGATCATTGAATAACATGAAACAAGTAATTGTGTGGGGGAAAATTTATGATTTAATTAGGCCTTACTGGTAATCAATAGCAATCTATTAATTCATTAATTTGCATATCCCTTGTTTTTATGTGTGGCCACAAATTCTTTCAGCTTTTTTTTTTTTGAATTTATGAACTTTTTACCTTCACTGTGCTAAAGGAGGTGCTCAAACTGTACGTGTTGAGCAGAGGAAACAGCTGAGCAGTGGGAACGCCTGTCTGCCCTATGGTACTGACTGCAGGACCAGATTTAATACTGAAAACAAAGATGAGAAATAAAACAACAGGGCTATTCTTCCCAGGATCCATGCACAATTCTTATAATTTTTAATAAAAGATACTAAATGGATATGCACTGGGGGCAGTTTATTAGAACATAATAAATACTGGTATTTTCCTTCTTTATTTGTATTTTATTTTTACTTTATAGTTATTATAACTGAACTTCTCCAGGTGAAGTGAAACATATTTAAAGAGAAAATAAAAAATGTTATATTGAATTATGCTTCATAGGTTATTTTCTCAAAATGCTATTTTTCATTCAGAATTATTAGATTTACACACATCACTAATAATTGTGGGCTTAAATTATACACTATATGAAATCAAAGTATTACTATTGTAGGATCAAAAATGTTTGTAAAGGAATGGAAAAAGCCCCATTGATTTATTTCACATGTTTTCACAAGTGAGCTGAACCATTTATACCAGAGAAAAATCTTGCCCCAGACACCAAGGTTGTGCTACTTACATCAGGCTCAGACAGTCAAAGACAGGTTATAAATTCATATTCTGCTGGATCATAATTCTGCATTTAACTCAGGGCGGCCTCACCAAAATGCTCAATTGAAAGAATGGCTTTTGTTGAGCACAGACATGACTTATTTGCAGGAAAAAAAGGATTGATTAAATGCAGTGTGAACTGATGCACTCCTCAATCTGGGCAGGCTGACTACTCCCTAAAGATAAATCCCCTCCACCTGGGTGCTGGAAGGCCAGGTGAGGGAATTAGTGATATTAACTTTTCTATACCTTCTCAATGGGGAATTAATAAAGCTCATTCACAGATCCATTAAAAAAAAAAAGTGTTACCTCTGGGCATTATCTTTACTTCAAATCCTAAAAATTATAACTGAAATCTGAGAAACTCAACATTCATGAAATCAGAGGAATTATTCATCATTAGAGATTTAACATCTTTACAAATAAGATCAAGACAGTCATTCACATGAGCACTTTCCATCTGGTCTAGTTTATTTTCTTTCTAGTTTATTTTCTTTCAGCCTCTCACAGAGAGAATTCTGATCACTGATGCCAGGCAGATGATGTGAAATGAAGATTTCATGGTAGCAATGAAGGTGGTATCTCACAAAAAGTATAACTTTGCTCACATTTTCTGTCTGGAATCTCAGTTAAAGAGACAGTGTAATTGTTGATAGATTAATTTTGGATTTTTCCCCAATTTATGTCAATTGTGGCATCATTACTAAAATACCCGGAGATGCTTTTAATTTACAGAACTCGCTTTGCAGACGTTTAAATGATAATTTTTCTTTCCTTCAAAACCAAGGGACTGAACAGTGGTTACGTATTGAAAGAAAATCCTGAGCAGCAGCACCTGATTCAGACACAGAATAATTTATTTTAAGAATCCTAATCCTGAACTGCCAAGTTATCTACCAGGAATTTCTCTCCAGAAAAAGCCAGGCAGCTGTGCTGAACTGCACCCATAGATGTTGATTTCTTTTATGTGATCCTAAGCTGAAAAGAGGCCAAACATCTCAACCTGATTTTAGCAGGTAACTGCCTACATTTATGGAAGAATCAGGCTATGTTTTGTGACTGTTCCTTTCTCTTTTTAAAGGCACATCTCCTAACATTTGGTACTTGTGTGTGTGCCCAATCCACCTGGAGAGAGATTTGTGCCAAAGAGAAGGTTTGGGTGCTTCTCCCTGCAGGGAGTGCTGCACCTCTCCTGCCTGGCAAAGCAGGATGAGGATTTCTCAGAGGATTTCTCAGCAGCTGTCCCTGCAAACCAGGCAGGCAGAGGGGAGTCCAGAGCTCCAAAACCCCCCTGGCTGAGACCCTGCCCTGGGGAGCCCTGCACAAGGGCAGGGTTTTACCCCATCCCTGCACACAAGGGAAAGGCCAGTGTAAAATGTGAGCACAGGAGCTGAGGATAAAGCTCTCTGAGACTGGATTCTAGGGGCATATTTCAAATTCTTTCAAAGGACAGCTTAGCTTTCTGCAGTGAACAGAAACCCAGAATATGAGTGGCCTAACTGGCACCCAAGCAGCTTTCAGGAGAGATGGGGCAAATGAGGCCTGAGAGATTCCCTGTTTTACTGGGGGTTTTGCTGTTTTGCAGGAAGCTCTTGGCTTGTCCAGTGTGAGCATGAGATACACTGCAGTATCCTGAATTATTGGCTTTTTTTTTTAAACAGTAAAAACATTACCTACTTTTCACTCTGTCATCCTGTCTGGAGCTTGCTGAGCAAGTTTTATTCTATTATTTTAACCTTAGTTTTCCATTTCTAAATCACTTCAAGCAGAGACTTTTCTCTAAGAAAGAAAGTCCTGCATGGGCTAACATGGTGCTGCCAGAACAGACTAAAATGGGCTAGGTCAGATATTCCTGTGTTTCAGATGTGCTTTCCACAGATTACAGGGCAGTGTAAACACTTTCATGTGGCACAGGAACATAGGGCAAGGAAAGGCCTCCATTCCCTTGCTATTACATGCAAAAATGTTACATACACTCCTTCTTTTTGACATTTTTAAGAAGCAAACTCCTCCAAGCTGTGCAGGCTCTTTGGAAATTTGCAGGAGCAGCTTTAAGTACACACTTCTTTCCTTTTCAGAAGAGGAGGTGACTTTCAGGGGGAAAAATATGGAGCCAACTTTTTCTTTCTTGTTGCACTGATAATGCACCCAGGGCTCTAGTGGGTGGCTGCCTTTGTCTGGCCAAAACTGGATCAACACCATGCACAAAGAACCCTGACCCTGCCCTGTCACAGCATCCGGACACTGGAGCACCAGAGTTTAGCTCAGAGCAGTCAACTGAAAATGCCCCTGGGCAAGAACACCCCATAAACCCAACCATGAACAGTTTGAATATTCAGGATTAATGCCTGCTTGTGGAAGGCACACATTGGCATGAGGCAGAAAAGTCTTGTCACATCCCTTCTAATCTGTGGTCAGCAAATGAATAATTTTCTGTGGATCTTGGGAAAAGCAGTACCTGGGAGGTAAGAATGTAAAGACAAATGTGCAAAATCACATGAGATCAGAGCGCAGTCACATCATGTTTCATTTTAAAGCATTATATTAACTTTAAGAAAGAGTTAGTCAGAAACCTATTTAGCTGAAATCTAGCTTTACAACACTTGCTTAATAAACAATTTTCACCTACTACAGAACAAAGAAAAACATCAAGTTACACATCTGAATTAAACAGGAATAATTTTGCACGTTTCTTGGTGAGATACATTTTAGTTGAAAAACAATGTTTTGTAACAAAATTGAAAAAAAAAAGAAACAAAACAAACCCAAACATTCCCTCTTTGATGAAGAGTTTTATAAGATACGAGACTGACAAAGAGAAGTATTATGGATGAGATGGAGCTTGAAAAGAAATTCATACACTAACCACACAAAAATTAATCAGACAGCTTTGACTGTGCTATTAATGATTTTAGATCTGATGCATGGGATTTCAAGAGGTTTTACATTTCAAATACAATACAGTATTTGTAGGACCTGTACTCAAGAGTGGCATTTGATTGATTGCACATACTCTGAGACAGAGAATGCTTTAAATGCAAAACATATTGCTGTAACAGGGGAACAAAGAAGTGAAAGATACTTTCTAATTAAAACAGAGGATTTTGATCCTAATCTCAGTCATTGTGGGGCAAATAAAGAGCAGCATGTCATGGATTTCTCAACACCCCTCCCTCTATTGTTTTTTTTTTTAGTCAAAACATGTCAATTCAATACAACAGCATTTCCAAAGGAGGTTTTGTTTTCACAAAGTAAAAGTTTTTGTTGTCAAATACTCAGTTATAACATTTTCATAGGAAAAAAAATCCACCTTTTTGCTAGAAATACTTTTTCATTTTGAAATGTAACCCTGTTTATTGAATAAAAAAAGACTGATTTGTTCAAAATTCTTCTGTCACGAAAATTGCAAATATTTGAACATATGCCAGGAAAAAAATATAAAAAAGGGGATATTTAAAAATCTTTTGTCAAAGCAGGGGCAGGCTGTCCTGGAGCTGCAGAGGGGCAGAATGAAGAGCCCTGGCAGAGTTTAACCCTTTCCTGTGGGAATTGATTGGGTCACCCAAGGCGACCGCTGGGTTCCACTTGGAGCAGCCGCTGGCACAGCCCCCGGGCTCTGCTGAGCCACCATGGGGCTGCTGGGGCTGGGACAGGCTGGGACAGGCTGGGACAGGCACATCACCCTCCCAGGGACACTCCTGGCAGTGCTCACTCCCCTCCTGGCTCACAGAGTTGCAGGTTCCATGGTCCAAAGTTGCAGACATCTTTTATGGAAAATCCTTTCTTTAGGATTCTTCCTCCTGAGAAGCTGACAGGCCTCAGGAACAAAATGTAAACATTGATTATCTGCTGCTGTGGACTGAAACAGATGGATCTGTGATTGGTTCATGTTGGATGTTTGTAATTAATGGCCAATCACAGTCAGCTGGCTCAGACTCTCTGTCTGAGCCACAAGCCTTTGTTATCATTCTTTCCTATTCTATTCTTCTGATGAAACCTTTTCTTCTATTCTTTTAGTGCAGTTTTAATGTAATATATATCATAAAATAATAAATCAAGCCTTCTGAAACATGCAGGCAGATCCTCGTCTCTTCCCTCACCCTCAGACCCCTGTGAACACGGTCACAGTCCAGCTCCCACTCACCAGACTTTGGGAGAGGAAAGCCCCAGTGGCAGCTCTGGGGCTGAAGGGGAACATGCCCAGCCAGGAGGAGCTGCATGTGGCCAGCAGAGCTGCAGGACTTTTAATATCTGCATGCCAAAGCAATTTAAACGAGCATTTGAACCCACTTACTTGCTTATTATAGTTTAATTTAGACAGTGTCAATATCTGTGACTAGCTCTGGGGATATTTTTGGAATTAAACTACCTAAAGAGAACATTCATCTAAGAAATCCATATGGCAGGAAAGAAGGGTAGAACTGCTAGCATGGAATCGTAAAATGTTCCTTTTCATCACCATTCTTCAACTTAAATCCCTGGAAATTTCATTTACTATCCTCATTTATACCAGCCTATTTTTAACAATGATTTTTGGGTGATTTTTTTTTGTTTGTTTTGTTAGGTTTTTTTATATTTATAGTCTATACAGACTATTCTGTGTTTGTACAGAGACAGAGGATTATATTGCTTTACAAGTCAGAGGTACAGCATGCCATGACATTCACTACTGGAAATTCAAAATAATCTGGATTCAGAACTATTATAATTCACTGCTAAAGAGAACCTTTCAAAAATTTCAGTCCCCATCCCTTCAGGGAACTTCACAACCCAGTATTTCTAGATCAGACTTCATTATCCAGGTCATCATTTCAATTTATCAGTGCCTTGGGGCCTTTGGTATTCACAGCTAGGATGGTGTTATGTCCATCAATCACTGGGCTATTTCCACATTCCCGCTTTTCTTTCATCTTCTTCAGTCTTCAAAACAATCTCTTAAACTTTCCATGGGTATATGCTGGACACAGACACCTCTCACTTCTGTCACCTGTTTGAAGTACAGGAACTGATCTGTTCAAATTATGGGGGCCAAAAGAACTGTTTTCATTCTAGGCCCTGTAAATTATTATTTGTTTTGGGGAAGGGTTTACAGATTTACCAGTGCCTCTTAAATCTATAAGCCTGGCAAACAAAATACCAATATGTTTTTTCTTTATTGTTCAGTCAAAATTAAATGCTGCATGTTATGAACATAAGTAAGGACCTGACAAAGCAAAGACTTATTAGGACTTATTTTGCATTATAGAAAACACACGTCTGGCCAAAGGACTGAAAGGAGATTTAGACCAACACAAGGCAGATTTTGAAAAAATCCCTGAAGGAAAGGGCAGGAATTATTATTTAGAGTGAGTAGGAGCCATAGAGCTGGCAAAAGGCTTCAAGGAAAGGGGGGAGAAACCATCAGGATGATCCTGCTGCTTCTCTGTCTCTGTAAGGGGCAGTATAATCCTAGCTTTGAAAATATACATCACTAACTCCAAACCACCCCAAACTAAATACAGTACTGAAATAGAAAGAAAATTTTGAGCTCAAACCAGACGTAGCAGCCCTGAGACTACTGAATTTGCTGTACCAATTACCTGTCCACAATATTACATAGTCTCCAACCAAATACTATTAGTGTGGTTCTCAGAGTAATTCAAAGACACTGCTGCACATTCTCAAATCATTTTTGGATGTCTCACAAGCTTCCAAGAGAATTGTCATTCTTAAGGGTAAAGCACAGGAGACTATTTGTTCACCTTTCAGTACAATCTGGTTTTCAAAAATTTGTTGCTTCCATGTCTTTTTGTATCTGAGTTTTTAGATTTGTTTAAAGGCAAGAAAAATCGTCACATTTGTCAAACACCAGCTTTTTTTTTGTTCTTCTAAGAGAGCAAAAGCGGGTTTCTAGTACTTCACTAAACCAGGGTTCACTTGTGTTGGTCTGCAGGGAAAGAAGGCTGAGGCATCAAAAGCATTGCAGTTAGTGAATTTAATCCTTCCGATGCAATTAGTCTGCAATGAGATCTGATTAAATTTAAAGACTCAAACCTCAAGTCCAGTACTTTGGGTCAAGACATAAATAGACAAAGAGGATGAAAGAAAAGTCTGCTGTGGGCTTAAATGAGCCCTGGGCTCCACAGCTCAGGTTAAGATTTCTGAGGAATGCAAGCCAGGTGGATTGATTTAACACAGCATTAAAAAACATCTGGAAAAGAAAAATATGTACATCAAAAATAATCATGAGACAGTCTTCTCAGAGTAAAATAACCAGTGGAATGTGTGACATGTAAAATCAGTTTCTGCACACATACCCACACTGCCACCATCAGCTTTGCTTTCTCATTTATTTAGGGGAACCTAAATTGGCAAATAGGCCCTTCCTTTCTCATGGATAACAGAGGAGGTGCTGAGCTGCTGGAGACTTCACCACTGCTGCAAAATAGAGGATGTGTTCATACCTGTTTGTGCAATGGACACTTGCTGTGCAATATTATCTTGTCTCTACAGATAAATTAGTTGCTTCATGCTCCTGCCAGCTTGATTTGTTTAGCCTTTACAGAGTACAGAATCCATGGAGTTTCTTGTGATTGAATCTCACGTAAAAGGTAAACCTGAGAGCTTATTCTACACTAAGCTATACATCCACCCAGGCAGCCAGAGCATTTGCTGACTTGATGATGAAAAGAAGGCTATAAAACATACCAGAGAAATCTTGAAACGTCGCTCACTTGACATAGCAATAAGAGCCCTGCATTAAGATGCAGAGCTGATTTCCCTGATCCATGAAATTGCCTGGATATTTAAGGCATTCTCAAACAGAACCAGCATGAAACTCACCCTCCATTCCTGGCACAAGGACACCATGGGTTTTGTGTTCTCCAATAAAAAGAGAGCTCAAAATTGCAGAGATTAATAGTCTTTAAGGGAATACCTAAACACAATTTCCTCCCTTTCTCAAATAATAAGAAATAAGTATTCAAAACCTCTCGAATGCTAAAAGAAGGTTTTGCTTGATGACACACTGTTCAGGTGCCTGAGAGGCTCAAGTTCTCTGTTGTGAGAGGTTCAAGAACCTCTCACAATAAAACAGTGTGCAATTCTGTGACCATCTGACCATCTTTGGAGAAGGACAATTGTTTCTCTCATAAACAGGTGAAAGGGCTGGAATAGGTACAATAGGTGGAAAGCTATGAAAAATGTTATGAAGGAATATATTGCATTATTTTGCTGTCTGAGACTGGGGACATGGTTCAGAATTCCTTACCATGTGCACATTTCCAGCTGCTAAAGGGTGGGAAAAGACCCACCTATACTCACAAATATTGGTGAACTGAGGGTCAGCTACAATTACTTCCAAAGACCCATCCAGTGAAAGCACAGTGAAGGGGAATTTGCCATCAGCTGCCCTAGAACGCTGACTGCAGGCTCTGCTACCTTGGATGCAAAGGAGGAACAGAGTGCAGCAATAATGAAACTACAGTTAGATCATTAACAGCTTTCCATTAGGTAAATAGAAAGGCTTTAACACAAAATGCACACAGCAGCAGCTTTCACACCACCAAAAGGGACATGTAACCCTGGCAGACAATCTTATCACTGATTTCTAGCCAAAATCACATGGAAAGGGTCTTCTCCTTCCAACCTGCTGCATACATTGCATATATGATTTTCAGTATCTCCATTGCTAAGACAGACATGAGACTCATATTCAGGTTCAAGATTTTTCTTGAACCTGATTATCATTTCTTCTTGTGGACAAAGAAGGAGAATTCCTTAATATTTTTCAGACTAAATTTCTCCGTTTTTGTCTTCAGCAAGGCCTATAGCTCTTCCCATTTTGTAGCAAAATTTTGTACTGAGCAATTGCAAAGTCAATACTCCTCTGCTTCCCGTATTTCTGTTCCTCCACAACACATACAGTATTTATTTATATATTTACACAGGTATACAGAATTACAAAAAAATACAACTGGAAAAGACTCTTGAAACCATCTGGTATGTAACCCCCTTCAAAGCAAAATCAGCTACACCTAATTAGCTCCTGAGATACGCTTGCCTACCCTACTTAAACAGTCTCCACAAACTCCCTTGGATATTTGTGATGTTTTGCTATTTTTACTTTTAGAATGTTTTTCTAATGTTTGGTCTGTTCCAGAAATTTTAATTGAAAGCTCTCTCAGAGGAGACTGGATTATTGTGGATTCTCATACATGAAAAGAAAACCCCAAATAAATCCACATCCAGAAACATGACACATTGAATTTAAGGTTCATAAATTATTTGTAGGTCACATAGGTGTTGTTTCAAGCTTTGTGATTCAGAAAAGTTTAAATGAAACCAGCTATTTATGTATCCACCCTATTGTTCACTTAAAAGAAGATCTTGATCACAGTAATTTCTTTCCTGATTGAAGTTTTGAAAGCTCTAAATTCTCTGAAGAAAATAGTTGTTGGCATTTTCGGATGATAAACATCCCAAAGCGATGATGATAAATTACAGTGTTGCCCAATGATGCAGAAAAGTAGAGAATTTAAACTGATAACCTCTGATTTATGAATACACACTCATAATTGCAAAGTCTGGGGTTCACAGTTGTAAGCACGGGTCATTTTCATCTCAGTGTTTATTAAAAGTGTGAGAAGGAGGCATGAAGGGTGGCTGCCATTTTGTAATGAGCACTTAAAGCTCTTTGTTTCCAGTACAAACCCAAAGCAATACACAACTTCCTGCCTTTTTAAGGTCTGCATAAGCATTTGTTACTGTTCACAGTCACAGATGATGGGAATTTTTACATCTTTGCTCACTCATATAAATAATTCTTCTCACATATAACCATTCCTATATACCTTTTATTAATAGAGAGAAAAGCACTCGTCCAAGTTATTAAATAAATCCTCATATTTTCTTCATAAATCATACTGGTGATAATAACAAAATTTACTTCACAAGTTTTTTAACTTATTATTTCACCTATCAACAGACCCTGCCAGTGAAACCCACCCAATGCACTCAAAGTCATGAGTCAAGGAATCTGTTTTGTCCCAGTACAGAAATAAATCATGTTACATTCTTTCATCACATCCCAAGCTTCGTGATATTCTAATTTCTTCTTCTCTCTCCCTATTACCTCTCTGTTAAATATTCAAAGCAGGCAGCAAAAGGCAGAAGGAAAAATAAGGTCAATTCAGCAAATTGAAAAAAAGGAAAATGTTCCTATCCACCATCATTCGGTTGTTACAGTTATCTTAATCAACTCAAACAGGTTCTCTGAGACATCTAATTTGATTTTACAAAGTGCTAACCCATAGCTATATTTGACTTTCCTCTGATTCCAAATGTAAAAAATAGTCTTTATCTAACGTTGAGGCATATCATCTAACTACACACGCAATTGCATTTGCATTATGAGGCAGTGAAACATGGCTGGAGAGACATTTTGGATGTTATCTGTGTTATTACTCAAGTGGAGAATATAATCATAAATCCTTCTCTTCCCTTCCACACACCCACCTTTTTTTTTGGAAGTACACTTAAAATCTGTTTTTTAGCTTCACTGGGCCCATTACATTTGAACTTCAGTAACAAGAATGTGATATGAATACACTGAGAGAAAGCATAGACAAAAGGTATATTTTCATAATGTGGTGCAGTTTAACTGTTCCTACAATTAGCTACAACTCATTAGGCAATAAACAGAAAAACAAAGAGATCCTGAATGGACGGGCAATATTTTTTCCATAAAACAAACAAAAAACAGAACCAGATGCCTTTTTCATGAGGCTTTACTTGCATAAATACACCCAGCAGCTTAGAAAAGATATTTTCTTGATTGAAAATTTTTGTCCAGGAAGCAAATGTGTAAACATTAGCTTATGCAATTTCAATAAAAAGTATTTACTGCTATTGTACACTTGGGATTTTTTTATCTCAAGGATAAAGTAACACTACAGCAATACACTGCAGATGACGAGCTTTGATCTTTTATTAGTTCCTATAATTGTGTCTTAATTTGTATTCTGAATAATAAGCACTCACCTTCACTGTTTGTCCAGCCTCAGGGCCATCCTGTAAGCAAAGGGAAAAGTCTCAGGTTAGAGGATCTAACAAGGATCACACAGGATTTCAGAAATCTTACTCAATAATCATTTACAATAATTACACTGTCTGTTAAATTAGCATATTTTTCCTGAGGACCATTCAACACTAAGTCTTTGGACAAAGCTCCTTTCCATATAAGAGCCCAGCAAAGAGGGAAACTATGTCATATCACAAAAACAACAGTTTCTATTTTTCATTTTTTCAGATTATGTTTTTCGATAGCTAGCAATAGATTTCTGATCCTTGTGAACATAAAATCACACATGGAAGTAAGAATTTAATCAAACTGTGCTTGCTTAAATTCTGATTCTAATGAATGGGCTTAGTCTCCTGGTTTGCTTTAAAGAGTTCATTTTTGGTATAAAAACACCCAGCACAAACAACTGAAAGGTCAGAATTTATAACGTATTTACATGGCTACAGCTCTCTGCTGCATATAAATATCTGTGAGGAGGGAGCACCTATCTCCAGTGTGTGCAGTGGGTTGTGTGTGCAACAGGGGCTGTGACTGCCTTCTCTAGAGGTCAACCCTGCCAACACTTCTTTGAAAGAGAAATATTTCCTGAAATACTCACAAACAAGCACAGCATTTGAGAGTGCTTGCTGGCTTTATCCAAGGTTTTGCAGTAATTAATTAACCACACTTTCCTACTGGTTTCCTCTTTAGATTTCTCAATGGCAAATCTGGAGGACTGCAATGCAGTTATTTGGCTTCACATCTGTTATTACTGTTATTTTGCATTTACTGCCCCTTGAAGTTCCTTTTGTGATTGGACTGGGGGAAAAGGCTGAAAGCTTGATAAAACAAACCATTAAACCTTTCTTAGCCGACTGTTTTACCAACCTGGATGGAGAAGGTGAGAGAGGTGCCACAGAAGTGCTTCTCCACCACATTGCCAACCCTTTGCGCCGTTCGGAACAAATCAGCCACTTCCTCGGGACGCAGGTCACGGAAACGCTCCACCGGCCGCAGGGGACACACAAGGACATCTGAGGGGGCCATGTCAAGGCTCAAACACAAATCTGAGTGGACCAGAACTGTGGGGACCCAGGATATTCCTCTGGCTGCCCTGGAGGACTCAAGAACCTGTCAGGGGGCTCAGAGACCTTGGCACAGAGCCCAAGACCCCTGTGCCTTTGATTTAGCCCTTGGAAAAAACAATTACCAACCTTTATAGGAAGAATTACAAGCCACGAAAGTTTAAGTAGAAGGACAGTGAATTTATCACAGAGTGGAAAAATAGATTTTGGGGGTTTTTAGAATGGAGGTTCAGGGGGCAAGATGGAGGGATCTGGGCGTGTCCAGCCTTTTTCCTTCTTCCTAGCCTCCATCTTCTGCTGTGATGTTGGCACTTTTAGATTGGTTTAGAGTAGAAACTCACTAACACAGGTGATAGGTATTGGAAAGTAATTGTAAATATTGTACACGTAGTTTTTAGTATAAAAAGACAACACTGCCCCAGGAAAGACAGAGTGCCTTAGAGTGTCTTGCTGAGTGGACCTTGGTGGGTTGGAGAAAGAATTTTAGATAGGATACAATAAACAACCTTGAGAATGAGAAATGAAGAGCTCTGACTCCTTCTTTGACCACTGGGCTAGGAAAAGAGACTTTCTGATATTTCTCAGGGTCACTCTGACCAGCTAGAGACCCCGAGACATAACAGTCTCAATCCCCAGCCTGAACCTGGTTCTGATCACCCTTGAATCGCCTGAACTCTTCCTCTCTGGTGACACAGCAAGAGCATCAGAAACACAGGGCTAATTACAGGGAATTATATTATGCTGTATTCAGAGTTCTTTTCCTCAAACCCATCAGATATTGACAAAATTAATAAGGCTTTTGTGTTATACTGAGACCTTTAAGGAAAAATAAACTTTTCACAGACTCAAATTTACCATCTCAATGGAGAAATGCTGGTATTTATCTCCTGTGAAAACCAGAGATATTTTCATTTGTGATTAAAAATGGAGGAAAGCCAAAGAAATTTAAGAGGGCTTTGGATGTGTTGTCTGAGACAGCAGTTTACAATGCTTTTCCCCATATGTGATATATATTTTTGAAAATCTTGATCTGACACTTCTAATTTTAGGCACCTAAATATGACAAGCTGGCACTATGCTGATCATAGCAGATCACTTATTTCTACACATTATTTACAATTCACAAGGAATGCTCACCTGTTGTAACTATAACATGTTTTTAAAATACATTACATATTTCCTTTTAAGCACAGTGTTCACAATTCTGTAAATATACTTTGATTTAATTCTACCTTGGTGACTGTGATTTGAGAGTCAGTGAAATGAAGCTATAAACTAAATAATGGAAGTACACAGATGCTGCTGACAGTCATCTGATCTGCTGTGTTCACAGTAATTAATAATTGCTATGATTCCTCACTTGAATGTCAATTATGCAGCATATTAATATGGTCCAGAATTCTTAGCAGAGCCTCAGTTGTGTAGATCCAACAAGCAAGTACTTGATTCTCATTTCAATTCCCTGCAGACAGGATTCTTTGCTGACTTACAGAATAGAATTTGCAGATTGAAGACCTTAAAGTAACCTTTAACATCACTTGAACTTTCATGACCAAAGGCTATGAAAATTATTTTTTCCAGTATTAAAATAAGTATTCAAAAGACTATTTGAAGAAAATTAAGTTCCATGCCATTGTATTACAGTCATCTCTATTTTTACTGCATCTTGAAGCCTGCAGGTCTTCAGGAATATTCTCTATAATCCAGGAAAGGTAACTAGGAGCTGCTCTGCAGTTAACAGGTTCATAAAAAGGTTACATCAACCTGATTGTCAAGAACCATGTGAGACATTTGAAATAAAGAGAGATTAATACATGTGAAAGATCAATTATTTCCATAAACACAGAGACAACATGTTTACATACACCAAAGCTGTATTATAAGAATCACACTTATCATTCTGATAGGACAGAAAACCAGACATTTTCTCAAAGTAAAGATGTAGTGGCAGGTTTTGATCATTTTTCTAAATCCAGATGAGAACAGACAAGTCTGTAATGGATATTTGCTATGGTGGGAGCAGAATTGAGCAAGCTCTACCTGTAGAAGCTCCCAAGAGAACTGGAGGAGACTGGTCCCAGCTGTGGGTGCTAATCTGCTTTGAAAACCTGTCTCTCAGGGGTTTTTTGTACAGAAGCAGCTATGCCACCCCTATTCTCCTTTTTGCTTGTTACTGCTTATGTTATTAACATTTAAGAAAGGAGAAAAATATATTTAGAAAGCAGGTACTTGGAAACAAAATAATCCTGGCTGGATACAAAACCCCTCATTTTGTGGGGTTTTAGTTCTGCAATGCTGTGTCCCTTGGTAAATTACCAGGCATAGTAAACCCCTTGTAATTCAGTTGTGCCTTCCCAGTGCAGTGTACAGAGCACATCCATAAATGATGCTATTGGCTAAACTTGGGGCCCAAGGGAAGAGCTGCAAAGTTGATTGGCAGACCTGATTTCCATACCAGGAATAAAGGAATAGAAAAACTAATTAATTTTACTCATAAGAAGGAAATCCATGTCAACACTAAAACAGGAAAAAGGACATTTGTTTAATCTGAGCTCATTTTTCCAAAGGAGAGAAGGGAAGCTTGTACCCTTAGGGCATCTGATACTTAAGTAGATAATTATCCTTCTTCTGCAGCACTGCTTTATTATCATGGCTCAATGAACCATTTATAAATGAAGAATTTCCCCTCACTTACCTCTAGCAAAACTGCTGCTTACATTAAGACAAGTTTCCTTTTCTCCTTTCGAGTTTTCCCCAGCAGTGTCTCACCCTCTCAGACTCGCGCACACCTCACCAGCAATTGTTTGTTCACTACCTAGCTCAGGGCCACAGCCACAATTTTTGCATTAATGCTGGTTCCTACAATCTGATGTTAGCACTATGCTGTTTGCCACTGCAATGGGTTGTGGAAAACGTGAGGCAAACAGTTCTTGGGAGAGCTTTTGTTTCCATGGCACATCGCAGAGGGAGCGATGGCTGGTTCTGGCCAAAACAGGACAGGTTTTCTTTTAATTTTATCACTAACCTGCACTGTCATTTTGCAGGTTCTCTGTATCTCTCTTTTTCTCTCCTCTTCCATACATCATCTGTCTTATCTGCTTAGACAGCACTTGCCAGCTGGTGCAGTGGAGGTTTCTCATTAACCAAGAACATCTCTGCTCATGTGGGGCCCCCAGTGCTCCTGCCGCACCTAATGCTGCACCCGTGGCATTCCTCAAAAAGGACTTGCACTTCCTCCTCACATTACCAAAACTCATTTACAACCCAAACTAGATTTTAGCTATATTTCTGTCTCGGAATTTGATAAATAATTCAAAGGCACAATCATAGAATAGAGCATCTTCTCTGAACTTTCCATCATTTCAAAATAATTCTACAAAGAATAATGATAGAAATTCTGAATCAGAGCTACATTAACATGAGAATGTAATTAGGACAACATTCAAGTTATATTTAACTATGAATATATTAAAAGGAATATGTTAGAATGAATTCATGAATTCGAGGTCATTAGGAAAACAACCATCCACTGCAACTTTAAAACATAATTTTTAACTAAAGTTTTTGACACTAGGATAGTTTTTAATTTTATACCTGGTTTGATTTTAAGCTGTACACCTGTTCTATTCACCTAAGAATTCTTACTAAGATTAAAATTAGATAAACTGTTCATTGCTTTCTACAATAACCCACTGCAAACCCTGCTATGAAACCACTTCAGGTGACCATGTATTAAAATGTGAGAGAAAGTGAGTCTGTGCTTATGTTTATGTGCAATTACTCCTTAGACAGAAGCATCCACTGCCATCTGAGATGCCTCAGGGCATCCAGCTGCCACTCCAGAAGGGCAGGAGTCTCCCATATGCCCTACACCATAACATCAAAGCTCAGGTGGGACCCCTAAGTCCTCCTGGGCTGTCTGAAATGGCCACAGGTGCCCGTGTGTGTCCAAGAGCCCCCTGTAACAGTGGCTCAGCAGGACAAGGTGCTGCCACCCAGCACAGACGTGCTGCAGCACTGCTGACAGCATTCTGCCTTCAGAAAGTTTGAACTTTAGCTTTCCTCTCTCTGAGCACTGTAATTAATAAGTTTTTGATTTCTTCATTCATTCTGAACTGATGAAGTTTCTATTTTTAAGCTTTGATGTGCACAGCTGTTATTTCCTTCAAGTTCTCTGAGTCAGTCCACATCACCAGAGCACATGCAATTTAATATATCAGCTTCTCCATTTTAGGGAGTGAAAAACCTTTACACCTTATTATAATCTATAACAACTCTTTCTCTCTCTCTAAATCTTGCAGAAGTCTCTCAACAGCCTTACTCCTCTCCCTAACACCTGAATATCCATACACAAATCAATCTATGTTGGAAAAATCCCCCTTGGATTTGTGGATTGAAGGATGTGCTCACCCTGGGGATTTTGAGGCATGACTGAAAAGTGAGCACGTGCCAACTGCACGCTGGCTTTGAGCTGATCAGAGAGACAAGAATGAGATTCTACAAGAAAATCAAAACTCTTGGCCAACATCTGCATGGTGACCACTTCAAATGTAATTTTCCTTCCCCTAATACCCACAGAGTGAAGGCTGAAATTCAAAGGCTCAGCAGTAATTTTTATTTGCTTTATATAGATTTTGACTTAGAAGCTTAAATTATTGTAATTGTGTATTTAAGGCATAGGCCAAGCTCTCTGTTCACTTCAATGGGACTCCACTCAACCCCATAAAGTGCCTATTATAAATTTTCACACATAACTATCAAGGTACACACGTTCTATAGTTCTGAAATGTTGGAAAAATGGCCTTTGGGGGGGTCAAAAAAGAAAGAAAACCAAAAAAAAAGAAATCCCAAAGAGGTTAAAATTCCTTTTATGTGACAAGCTTTAGAGCTGAACACAGCTTTTTCCTGGTTAAGTCCATTAATTTGCTATATAGAAACATACTTTCAGTTTTGACTCTTGTTTTATTCCTGAATTTGAACTTCAAACAGAACAATTCAAAGCTTTAAAAAGGAAAAAATTAAAGGCTCTCCAGGTACTGACACTCTAACAATAGGAATAAAGTTCTTTTTTTTCTCTTTGTCTTTTTGAGGAACCACTTAAAAACATTAAAATTGACAGGTTTTCTTAATATGTGAGGCTTTAAAAGAACAAAATACAAGGGAAAAAAGGCAAAATATCTAAAAGTGAAAGGGTAATTGCTACTTTACGAAGCTCCTGGGTTTCACCAATATTGTTAGCTTTCTATACCATTTGTTATAAAATTTTTTAACTTAGGAAAATTATTTATTTTCACACAGTCAGGAATTCATAGCTCACATTAGAATAGAAACATTTCCCGTTTCATTAAACAGTCTTCCCTCTCACAAGAGGGAGTGCAAGAGTCAACATCTAAAAAACAACAGCAAACCAAAACAACAGCCAACCAAACAACCAAACAGCAAACAACAGCAACCAAAACCCCCCACAAAAACAACCAAAGGCATATTTTAATGATGAAAACTCAAAATCTCCAAAATAAAATCTCTGAAAGTTTAAAATAAAATCTCCAAAATTGTAAAAAGTCTTAAATACATATTTTTGGCAGTCTAGTTTTTTACATAAAAAAGTGCTTTAGTTGATACTCAAAATTTTCCTTAATGATTTAGTTTTGGTGAACACCTCAAAAACTACTTTTTCATTAATACTTTGGTTTTGACTAACTGGTTTTCATTAAAAAACTGTCCCAAAGTATAGAGACCTAATATTCCTGCATGCATTTCATAAACTCAGGTAAGTGACTTAAAGCCCAGCAGCCTCTGCTCTCCCTGCAGGCTGAACACACCCCAGTCACTAACAGAGCAGCCCCCAACTGGGATTTCCTCCTGCCTTGGGAACGGGGGCTGTGCTCACTTTGGGATTAATGCAGATGGGATATTGCCACCATCTCCTGGTACCAAGAGCTTGCTGCAGATGGGAGATGTCCCTCAGGAACCAGCCCAGCCCTCACTGAGCAGGGAGGGCACTGCCTTGGGTGGTGCTGGGAGCTCAGGGGCTGGGAGAACCAGCTGCAGGAAACTGTAATAAATGATTATTTCCAACTATTTCATGCATCTGCAGGAAAGAACCCTTCTGCACACCCCTAGGCTGATGGGAATGCAGAAATAGTGGGGGCAGAGGGAGGGATGATTCTCTTCTTCCACTGTTTTACATGAATTTGCATCAAGAGCCCCAAGCAGAGAGAATCACACAGACAAAGCTTCAGGTACTAAAACCCACCACAATGTCCCCAGATTCAGCTGAGGAGTGTGGGCAAGGGTATTAAATTCATCATTGCATCTAAGCAGAAGTTTTCTCTGTTCAAAAGCTCTAATTGCTCAGAGAAAGAAATCCCAAAGCTCTGAAAAAACACAGGAGAATGCATGACTAATAAAATTAATATAACTGAAAAACAACTGCCAGTCATTTATCTTTTTTCTGCCCTTGAACAATTCTTCAAATTTTGAAGGCTATGGGAGCAATTTCTCTGTGTGAGGAAAACAATAATGGTTTCAGAGATGCTGCTTAGAGGAGGAGTTAGGAAGGAAGAGAACACTGAAGTAGCACACACTTGTACACACAGAGGGCATCAAAAAAGCCTTTAAAAATTAATCAAATGCATATTTTGCTTCATTAAAACAATATGTCAAGGCACCCATTCAGTTCCCAGTAAAGCCACAGAATCAGGACACCCATAAACCTGTAGCAATGCAAAACCTGACATCTCCCCCAGCCCAGAAAAAGCCCTGTTCAGTAAGTTGGAGGGACTGACTTTAGGGAGGAAATCTGTAAAGGTGTTTGGATCAAGAGTAAGTATCTCATAATAGGAAAGCATGAAGGAGAATTCTTTAATGGATTTTACATGTAGAACTGTATTTAAATATATGTTAGAGGAGTGCCTTGGTACAATATGGGAAATAGTAGTACATCTCAGAGTTTGCTAGTTTGGGAAAAAACAACTCTGAACAATAAAGATGATTAAGAACCAATGCAAATGCAATAAAGTTACAATGAAAACTTAAAAATTGCTTCAGACTATAAAACCCACATACAACTTTTTTATATATTGCTCTGCTACATATTAGCATTAATTTAAAAAAAGCCATAAAGATAAGACAAATTATCTAAATAATTTGATCTTGATAAGGCAGCTCAGTACATGTTAACACGAATGCAGAAGATCAGATTTATGCAATATATCAGAGAACTAGTGGTTCCACAAGAACAAAGAGCAATCACTGCAGATCTATGACATGGATCTCTCCACACTATGAGAAGTACACTCTTTGAAGACCACACTGCAGCTTTTATAGAGAGGGGTTTTTATTCTACTTGATCTTCTCACCCCACTGAAAGGACTTAAAACAACTTTTCATGTCAGTGAAACATGCAAGAGTTCCAAGAAATGAACAATACACATTAGTTTACTTTTAAAAGTCAATATATCTAATTTAAATATAGATATGGCTTATTAATTTAAATATAGATAAGGCTTATAGTCTGAATCTAGCTAGATAGCACAGCAAAGTACAAAGTCCTGCTACACAAAGTACAGTGACTCCACAAGACACAGGGCCACAGTGGGGAAATGTGAGATTCAGAACTGCTCACTTTTCATTTAAACAAGTCTTTCATATATTTGATATTCCCTTTAAATGCCTTTAGGGTATGTCAAGTAGGTCAACTAAAAGCTCAGTTCCTCATAGCAAGTGGTATTTTACTGCAGGATTTGTCCTTTTCTGCTGGCTCCTGCCCTCAGGGACAGCCTGGGGCAGGAGCAGGTACCAAAGAGGAACCACAGAGAGAGCAGCTCAGGGAGTTTGTGGCTCAGAAACCACCTCTGATCCAAGTCCCATCTGGTGGAAATTTACTCAAGATCTAAACTTACATTTGTAACAGGAATCACGACCACATTCCTAGAGTCACAGCAAGCTTCTGATCTTGGAAGGCCCAAAAGCAATAAATAACCAGGGACCAACACAGAAATGCAGAAATTCCAATATAGAAGGATGTCATCTCTAACTGCTGTGGTGCTCTGGGATGCTGTAAAGAAATCGTGCTGTACAGCAACCCATCCCAGCTAAGAAATACATCTTTATTGCTCCAGTTGATGCATCCTTTTTCTAAATGGATGACAAAACTGGTCACAATTACATGAAGCTATCAATGCCCCTATAGCAAATATAAATGTACAAGACCACTGAAATAAACAGCCACACCCAAAGCTGACAGCAGAGACCAAACAACATTTGGGGTGCAACAGTCCAAAAACAGGGTTTTGGCCTAAATATTGGAGTGATGGCATTTGTCATAGTAACTGATTTATTCGTGCAAAGCTACTCAGCAGCTACAAGCCTTGTCCAAATGACCTGCGCCACCAGAAAAATTCAATTTAACAAAATAACCCTGCTGGAATTACAACATTTTAACATGCCATTGCAATGCCTCATTTCAAACAGAGAAAGTGAGCTTGTGATCCAACCCCTCCACCTGAGAATATTGTGAGAAAATGCTTCAGCATTTGGTCTTAATTAAGGCTGCAGCACCATCATATTCAGAAACTAATGTGATCATTATGAAGCTATATTCTAGGTCATGATTCAGGAGCTATAATGAGGGAATAACTAATTACTAAATATTAGTTATGACAAATATACTTTCTTGAAATTTATTGGATGCCATATACCAGACAATAAGTTTTCCTGGAAACGAGATTTTACATGGTAGAAAGATACCACATAATGTGGGAATTAAAGTTCTGTACAAACCATAAGCATTTAGTGACATTTTTGTCTATGGCACTCAAAAGTAAAATATTTTTTCTGTTTTGGGCATCAATGCTGGGTGACAGTAGTAAATCAATCAGATTAATAATTGGTGAATCACCCTGGGATTTCTCTCACCTAATTTTGAAGGCAAATTGGTTTGACCAGAGTAAACCAGTGGATCTGGAACTGTGAAAAGCCAGATCTTAATTGGCAGTGTTGCAGTCCTTTGCTGCTTAGGAAGTTTCATTTCATCCTCTTCTGTTTTTCTCAGATTTAAGTTAAGGAAGGTTCTGTTAGACCTGGAGAGGTTGCTAACAGCTCTACTTTCTCCAAATACCTATCAATGCAATGATTAAGAACTTCCCATGTACTCTTTGTGGCTCTGCACCAACTTTATACTGAGCAGCACAAACCCGTAGCAGCGCGTGGCAGACCAACAGTGCCTTCATTCTGTAACCACTGAAGCATCAGCTGGAGCAATGCAGTACAAGATCAATTACCAGGGCATCACAGGGGACAACAAATATGTCTGGATAACCAAGGTTTCAGGTAATTAAGGTAATTTTGAATGTAATTTATAGATAATGAGAAACAGGAATAACAGGGAGTTTTGGAAAACTGAATTTGGATAATTCAGGCTATCTTACACTAAGTATTCCTCAAAGAATATTGTAATGTATGCTGGGATTTTCAAAGTTTTTAAATGGACTAAACCACCTGATTCCCATTAATTTCTAGGATTGGTTTTCCACCTGGTTCTGTTGGGGCATTCAGAAAACTTCTCCAATTAAAGTCAATAGAGAGCTGTGTTTGCCTTGAACTGGGAATGCTCATGGCATATTTTGCACAGTTAATTACTGAAATTGCATCTAAAGCAAGGGGATGGGCTATGCTGTTCCAGGGAACTATTCCATGAGAGTAGGAGGAGCCTAAATTACTACACCCCTTGCAGGTATGGCTTAGCCCTCTGTTAAAGCATCAGCATCTTTAGGAACAGTCCAAAAAATGACAGAATCTTCTGTCTCCCTTGTGAAAGAGCCATTCATAACACATGCATGACAGAGAGACAAAGTATGATATTCCTGCCCTGCAATATCACATCTTTGATGTGATAAATGTCCCAGTGTATTTTCATCACTTCCTTTGAATCTTAAAATTGCAAAGTCCATGATAATGGATGTGCATCTCTACTGCATTGGCCACTGTTGGAAGTGGATGTAGTAGAGAAATGTCTTTCCAAGTAAGAGAGTTGATTACTGGCTTTGTAAATGTAAATTTCTTTGCTGTTCAGCAGGACTACAGAGAGCAGCCCTGTTGGCACCCACAGGAGTTCTGCAGCATTCACCAGAGAGGCCCAGGTGCACACACACCCCTCTGTGTGTCAGGAGACTCTTGCAAACATTAATAGCTGCCTGACAAGGACTCTGAAAGGGTAAACAAGGGAAAGCAAGTGGGGGCTGACAGAGGTACTTCAGAAGGAAAAGGGATAGAGCAATAGTCTCTTCTGTAGTTTATGTCTCTGGGGATTAAAACCACAAGCGCAGCTAAGCAGGGAATCAGCTCTCACTCAGCTGCAGTAGAGAGAAAGGTGGGGTGGAAATATCAAAGACCCTGTATATCATTTAAGCAGAGACTAAGAGGCAGCTCAACATGAAAAGAAATTATTTTAAGCCACTATTCTTTAGCTACTTAATTTTGACAACTTATTTCATACCTGCTTTAACACAAAAAGCCTGGTGTCGGTGAGAAGGTTCAAAGAGAGGGTGTGTGTCAGGACAAAATGCTCCCAAAGGTGCATTTTTCTTCACCTGCCAGGGAGTCAGTTTTGAGAAAGTCATACTTAAGGGCTGAGAAAATGTAAAACAGATGTGGAGTACATCTTCAACATGAAACTATCTGTACAGAGCACTCCTTTTAATACAAAATAAAACTCAAGCAGAGATGCTAAAACATAGCTTACAAAGCACCCGAGACAATGAAAGCTGTAAAGGAGGGGGGAATCAGAAAGTAGGTCTCCTTCCTGTTTTTCACTTGCATAATAAGCTCTCTTGGATAAGGACAACAGGGCCCTGTGTCATGATTGCCTCTGTAGATGCTGTTCTAATGCTATTATTGTCATTAATGCACATTGTTTCCAGCTCTGCTGAATGGCTCTGCCATGCACGGTACATAAATTCATACTCTCATCCAGAACTCCTGCAATATTCAAGAACATGGGAATGAAGAAGACAAACTAGCAGCTTAACTGAATAACCTTATTTTGTGTGAGTGTCATCTGAAACCATTACTTTAATGTGATTATCTGTTTTTATTATTTCCTTTCTGAGGACTTGGAATAAAGACACAACCGAGACTCTCTTAGACACGGTCATTGGCATCATTACAGTCTTTCTACTGTCAGCAGCAGAGATCTGATCTGTAAATCAAGTTACACTGTAAGGGCTACTGAAAAGCAAGCACTCTTTATCATCCTATTACATACCCAAGCTACTGCTTCCTCTGGCTCACTGAGAAAAATAGACTGTTTTCGTTCCTTTACATAACCAGAGGAGTTCTTAATGCACAGATTATTGACTTAGTGGAGTTTTATCATGTCCCAGTGTACCAGGGGATTTTTAATCCAGGACTTCTTTACATGATCTATTTTCATGGCTCTTTTTATTGTCACAGTCTGTCATTATAATGATTTGCAAATCCAGAACAGCGTACGCTTAGCTCTTTAACAGGTGCTCGTGGAGGAGACGGGGGGAAGGCATCTCCCCCCTCTCCTCTGCCCTCTGTAAGGGCCAAGCCCCATCACAAGCAGGACAAAATCCCTTCAGGGCTTGTGCAGCAGGAGCTGGCATGGCTTTGTGCCCACAGGAGCATTTCCACTCCCATCACTTCCATGAGCCCATTACCTCCAGGAAAGCAGCTGGGTGCAGATCCACCTGTGCTGGTGTCAGCTACAGCCAGCCTTTGTGGAGAGGCACAGAAATGCACACATTCTTGAGGAGCCAAGTCTAAAAATGGTCTCTAGCTTGACATCAGCTTCTTGTAAAAGCCACACATGTTTTCTTCCTATGTTGATACTACTGAAAGCAGCAAAGGATGTTCATGCCTAGAACAGGGTCACTTCTGGGAAAACAAATGTTCCAACACACAAGTAGCAAGGGGAGACACTGAATGTCTTGTAGGTCTGAGATCAACACAAAAATCAACCATACAAGGGGTATGAAAGGATGTTTGCAGAGGTGAAATCTGTGTTTACGAGTGTGGTTTCTGCTCTGCAGATACTCAAACCTGCTCTCCTCCCTTCTCCACTTTATTGCAAACCTCCAGATGGAAACACCCTTATGAACCTCAAGAATTTCATGTAGCTCCCTGTAAGTGCTGTAGAGTGTGAGGTTTTCAGATACTTTAGGCTGATGTCCATTAAGAGAACCAGCTGATTTTATGGCCCTTCAACCCTTACATCCTACCTCACCCTCAATAGTGGATATTTCCCTTTCCCCTGCTGGAAACAGTGGAACAACCTGCAAGATCCCTGTGCACTCCCAATTAATCCCAGTCCTAAAAGTCTCACTGGAGCAAGATCTGAGTAGCTGTTAGAGCTCCACAGCATGTCTACATATCCCCAAAGATTTGGGCTGTGATCTTTGGTTTGGAACTCTCTGTGTTACCATAATACGAGCTGATAACAACAATATGTCACTGCACTTATTTCCATTAGACAGTTCCCTGGAGGGAAGGAAAAAAAATGGTTTAAAACTGACATGCTATCAGTGTTAAAAGAGAAAGTAAATATATGCCAAAAACAAACAAACAATTGAGACAAAAATCCAACAAAGATGACAGTATTCCAAATGCATCCTGGATGTGAGGGAGAAAATTGATGTTGAATTTGGTATCTGCATACGAATTTCCAGATTTCTCTGTTTCTTCCTTAAATTACAAGCACACAGCATATCTTGGGGGTTTATGATCACCATCAAAGCCATCTTGCTGAGAAATGTGCATTTCTTTCTCTTTCTGAAGGTCACAAAGTAGATATCCCATATCTAGGGGCTGAGAGAGCAGGAACATTTGGTATTCCTCCAAATGAAAGCATCTCCAGTGTCATTTGTTCAGCCTCCCCTTGCTGAGCTGCTGGATGTGAATCACTCAGCAGCCTCCCAACATGTCAGTGATGGCTGTGTGCAGTTGGAGAGCTCAGTCTTGCAAAAGTGATGTGCAGACTTGCTGCTCTGGAAATTAAACACGCTCTCTACAGAGTCCCCTTGAATGTGGTGTCTGCATTTCACATGCAGCCCCACGCTGATCCTTACCACTGGTGTGAAAAACACTTGAGAATCATTTTTCCCTGGGCTTTACATTACTATCTTGGGATTCTTATCAGGCCACTCAGAAACTGGTGGCACAGTCATTACTGGCTGCATGTCACTGATAGAGAATGGAAGACACAAGAGATGCCTAAGCATAAGCAAGCAAACTGCAGTATAACTAAAAAAGGCAGAAAACACTGCTTTTTTTTTTGGTTATTTATAGGAACTTCAAAGTTCTCCTCAGTTATAAATCATTCTGAGCTACCAGTCTGCCTAAGGATGGCTGTGCTTTTGAAGGTGAAAGCTGGAAGATCAGACCTTGGGTGATAAAAAGAATGTTGGTTCCACTACAGACAAATTCGATTGCAGAGGAGATAAAATGGTGCCCAAGAATGCGATAGATTAGGCTGAGATGTTTTTGCCATGCAGCCAGTCATCAAGAGATAAAAGTGCTTCTACAGGGTAGATTTTCAGTAGGAGAAAATTAACCTCTCTTAAACCATATTTCCCATCAGAAAGAGTAAACAAAATTTCCATTTGACTGCCACTTTCTTAGGACAGTTGATTAGAATGGAAAGTTAATGAATAAAACCCCCAGCCTTTTAAACCAAACTTGAAAAAAAGTTAAACCAATAGTGAAAAATTTTAAAAATCCCTTGCAGCCATGATGCCAGATCCAATTATATTTGTACTGCTAATTTATATGTGCAAGATAAGCAAAGTCATGAATGGAGATGAGAAGCCAAAGAATTGTAAGAGGCAAGGGAAATTGTTCTATAGCAAAACATGCTTAGGTTGCCCTCAAAAGAGGAACCAACAAGCAATTTAGTGTTGTTTCAGTATCTTCTGTTCCAGAAGCAGACAGCACATCAGGCTGTGTATGAAAAAAAAAGAGGAGTGGCTCATAAAACTTTCAGACAAACTATGTTTAGAAAGCATTAAAAAAACACCACCAGCAAAAAAAAAAATCAGCCTTTTCCTGGAAGAAAAGGATTTGTATGCAAATATACCCCAACATTTGTCAGCAAAACGAAAGGATTTTGAAGTGAGAGGAGGATTTTTTGAATATAGTTTACCACTACTTTGATGAAATGAGATGCCAGCTGCAAGGTTGCTGCTGTCCTCTCTAATAGCAATTAGGAGGCTGGGAGATGGAGCTGTGCTGTGCTCACAGGCAGAGCTGACAGCACACATGCAGCACAATTCTGACACCCAAACCTCCAGTGGCAGCAGCCAGGACATCAAGAGGCCCAAGCTTGGCAGTAAAACACTGCACTTACTGGCAACCTCTGTGACCTGAGGTGCTACAAAATGCATGGAACACTCAGTATCACTTATAATAATTTAATGCTTTCCAGTGGGAGGAGGAATGGGGAGCCAATGTTTGAATAAAGCTAAGAGCAAACTCTGCTGCTGAGAAGGAATGGTCGAACTCGTTTTGCTTTACACGCTTTCATTTTCTCTCTGTTTGTTCAGAACAGTGTGTTTGCCCTTGGGCAGTTTCACCCAGGCCTTCCAACCACAAGGACTGAGCAGAAAAGAAGCACCAGGAATTACATTTGGTAGCCATGCCTCCCTCCTCCAGGCCCAGGGAAGGGATGAGCCCTCCAGCACACTTTAAAGGTCAACAGGAGCAGACAGAGGCCAAAGCCATGGGGGCCACTTAGAGAATGCCTAAAGAGCAGCTCTGTCTTACAGACTTTGGATTTGGAAACATTTGGTGACAAGTGACACCTCTACACTTTCATCTGCACTTACAGAAATACTAAAATAATGAAATTCTGCAATTACTCAAGTTTCCTCCTTGAGTTATTTTGCCCTCAAAAAGTAGTGGAACATTCAAAACCTTGCTCAGACTTAGAAAACTATCCCTACTTCCAGATGCTATCACCACTGCTCTGCAATAGTCAATTGCTGATTGATTTCCTTTAAACTTGTGTAAGCTATAGATATATAGATGTGTACGTGCATTGAAACTCAGCGTGTTTCCTTGTTCAGAACTCCAATATCAAAACATCTCCAATCTCCCCAAGTGTGCTCTAGGACAACCTACAGGACAAAAGGAAATCACTTTTAACAAAGCAGGAGAGAGTCCTAATAAGCATCTCAAAATACAATTTTAAAATTTTAAAAAAATATTTTCTTGCCTTAACTCACGTAGGCACACAATTGTGTTTTGGAGGATGACATTTCTGAGACTGTCGCTGATCTATCACAAAACTTCCAAAATTTACCAACAACTAAAACTCTCTTTTGGAGATTTAGCTTATGTGCCTGCACGTTCACACCTGCCTCCTCTGTTTGCATGCTATAAACATTTTTCAGAAATAAAAGCGCTAATAGGTGAAGGCCAAAGTCATTAAACTAATTTTGAATACATCAGAGCACAAAATGTTCCCACACTGGCAAGTGCTACTCAATAGAATAGATCTGCACATAATGGCAAGCAAAACATTGTGGAAGCAGATGTCAGGAAAATTATTTACCTTGATTCAGATTCTTCAAGGAGAAGGATTTCAAAATATTTTTCTGAAACATGGCTTAGCACTGATGGAGAAGAGGCTGGGCTGAGCAGCCGGGACATTTGCAGCTCCATTTTCCCATTACACCTGTGTGGGTGGGAGAGCATTGGGACCCCTTCCCCTGCCTGGGCACAGCAAGGGGAGCCCCAGCAGGGCTGGATGTGCTGCAGGCACACGGGAGAGCAGGGCCAGGGAGCAGAGCCACGGGCAGGAGGGTGCAGCACGGTGGGACACAGCTCTCACCTCAGGGGTCTCATCTTGGGCATCCTCACAGTGCTCAGGGAGCCCACAGCACAAATCCAGCCACAGAAAAACCCACCTGAAAGAGCTAACATCCCACATTACGTAGCTTTCAGCACAGAAATAGCTGCATGCACAGCACAGGCTCCTCCAGAGCTGTCAAACAAGATTTGAAACCCAGCTCCTCTGGCATGGGATGCACAAATCTTCTGCAACAGCTATAGGAGATCTTGACTGACAGCAGGAGCAGCAAGCTGATATTGTTTGTTGTGCACTCAACACCACACAAAGCAGAAACAGTTTGGGGACTTCAGCTTTACAAAATAGTTTTACTGTTCAGTAATGCTAACCCTTGAGATACTGAAAAAAAAAAGAAAAAGAAAAAGAAAAGCAAAAAAGTTTTCCAAAGTAACAACTTTTTTAGCTACAAGAATGCTTTAAAGCCTCCAAAAAAGTAAAGGAAGGAGCTTGGGATCCATACATCCTGCTGCACATAATCCCCAAACAGACTATGTGCAATAAGAAAAATATTATTACTTAATATTTTTGCCTTACATAATTCAGTACAGCACTGGATGTTGCTAAACCTTTTAACCCCTCATTTTTTCCCACTCTCCATTGCCACAAAAACTGGTGACTTTTCTCTAAGGAAGTAAGATATACAAGTTAATAAGTTGAGGAGCATTTCATCCTCACATGATAAAAATTAATTAAAAATTCCTTAAAAAACAAACCAGGATGAATCCCAAACAGAAGAAAATCAGTAGTTCTGGAGCTTCCACAGAGGGCAACAGAGATGGCCTCACTTGGAACACAGCCCTTCACTGAAAAGAAAAATCAAAAATCAAGGGTATCTATTGCATCTTGTACAAATGCACCTTGGAAGCCACAAAAAATGTAATTGTAACACTGTGTCAGGCAATGTAAATATGCAGGTAGGTGTCCAATTACTTCAGCTTTAAAGATCAGTGTAGTCTTTCTCTTTATAAGCAGAGAGGGTGCACACAGGTTTTGATACACTCTCTTGATGTATTACCTTTGAAATCTGGCCCTGCTGGGGACTGTTGTTGTTCAACCAAAGTGTATGTATGCAAAAGCCAGATCATTTTCATCATGCTGTGTGGTGCATAGCTGTGCTTTTCAGAGTAAATATCTATACTGCTGAAGAAAATGCCCTTTTTCTTTTGAAGTAGCAGAGTACAAACCTCAAAGGTTCATTTCTTTGCAAAGACTAAGGCCCTAATGATCATAAGCAACACACAATTACTGCAGCTCCAGAGTTACAGAGAATATTTCCCAGGCAGGTCCTTGTCAATACAGCTCACAGCACATTGCAGAGAATAAAGTTGGTATAAACTATTCATTCATACGTTACTTCCTATTGAAAGATATATTGGTGACCTTCTCCAGCTTGACTGTTATAATAGTAATAAAACTGAACCCTGGAAGATTGCACTTGTGGTCAAAGTAGTAAAATATGACCTTATGCTATTCAACATTGACATTTATTATATCAATTCAAACACAAAAACTGCATTAAAATGATGTTAAGTGTCTGGCTTTCAAGCAAAACAGCCGAGAAATTTGATCTGCCAATAAGATTTCTTCACCAGCTCACCATTTCACTTTTCACCATTTCAATACATGAGACACATCATTTACCAAATCTGGTGACAGAACAAGAGGACACAGTCTCAAGCTGCGCCAAGGGAGATACAGGCTAGAATTAAGGAGGAAGTATTTTACAGAAAGAGTGGTCAAATACTGGAATCATCTACCAAGGGAGGTGGTAGAGTCACCATCCCTCAAAGAGTTTAAAAAAAGACTGGATGTGGCACTTGGTGCCATGATCTAGTTGAGGTGTTAGAACATGGGTTGGACTCGATGATCTTAAAGGTCTCTTCCAACCTAGAATTTCTGTGATTCTGTGATACTGTGGTCGTTTAGGCTCTTTAAATAAAAATCTGCTTGTATCTCAGGCACAGGAATCATGGCAGAGGTGACACCATGTAGTGAATCTGCAGTGTTTTCAATAGGAAAACAAAAGTAAAATAAATCCCCAGAATCAGGAGTTCATCTTTGCTCTTTGAGTGGAAACACAAAGGGCTAAATGCAAAGTGCTGACCACCTGGTTGCAGCAAGAATGAAAATTTCCACAGCCATTTTTAATATCACAGCAGCACATCCATTTCAAACACAGAAAGAAAGCCTAGTCTCAGGTCAGCAAGGAAGATCGAGGATTCTGCAGCCCCACATGCTCTGAACTCCTACTGGTTTCCCTAAAAATACAGGACAGAGAGCAGCATATCAGAGCAGAGATGTGCACTGCAGATCTCAGAGCAGAATGAGGTCTAGAGCTATTTTGGGATACAGTAAAAGTTGAAGAATAGAGCTATCTGGCATTCTTTTTTATTTTTCTGATGCAGTTAGTGATGGTTCACAAGTAAATGTTTTTCAGGGTTACAAAACAATTGCTAGTTAAAAATAAAATTTAAAAAAAATTGAGATTCCAGACTCAAAGTGATCTCAGATCAGTCAAAAATATGGGCATTTGAGCATTTATTTGGAGCCTGGTAATTCTGCACAGAGACCTGTCTCCTGCTATGAGCATCCTGACTGTTCTGTGCTGTGTTACACACTCACGGTGATTTTTAATGAGAAACTCAACAGCCATTTCAGAACAACAGACAGAAGCACATCAACCATTTTTTCTCAGAACAGAATTCTCACTTTTAGCCAGCCTAAATTTGAAGATATGCTTAATTCTCAGAATTAAATGAGAACACTAATGCCTCCCACCATGCTGGCAAGTTGTGAATTTTCAGACAGAAAGAGAAAAACATTGGATTTTTATAATCCAAGTTGCATAATCTGTCAAGAACAATGATTTGCGTCTGGCAAATGCTGATACGCATTTTTAGTAGAGCTAAGCAACATCAGCTCAGAGAAGAGAGCAAAATCCCCCTGCCTTTGGGCCAGGCACTGCAAAATGAAGCTTAAAAAAGAAAAAAGAAAAAAGAAAGGAAAAGTGGGTTTGTCATCAGGGTGGCAGACAACGACAGCTATTTCATTTCAGCTCCCTGGAATACAGACTTTCTGTTTTCAGGCAATGACTGACAGAGCTGCAGCTCCCCTGTAGTAAGGGTGACATCTCATTTCAACTGCAGCTTCACCCCAAGACATCCTCCAGGACAGGCACTCCAGGCACCCTCCCTTCCCAGAACCTCCAGCTCTGCCATCTCAATGGCACTTTTGTGCAGGAGATCTCCTGTTCTGCCCTGGCAGAAGCTGCTCCTGTGGTGCTCAGTGTCTACACAGATCCTTTTATTTGGTTCCCTTCCTCTCTAAGGGGTGCAACTGGGTCAGGCTTTTCCTTTTTTTTCACACTGCTTTTGGACACATTTCAGCAGGTTTCTCCTCATCCACCCAATATTCCTGCCTCCTCCTCACACAGCGTGCTCTTTTAACAAAGTGTGATGCACAGCAGGCCCTCACACCTGGGTATAAAAGCCTTCTTTCTTTGCTCTCTACTACCTCTTCTCCTCCATTATTTGCATCCGACCACGATTCATTTCCTCTTATTTAAGAGGACAGAAATGTGACTAGTAAGGCATGTTATGAAGTCGAGTATTTCACAAAAAAATCTGCCAAGCCCTCCACGGCCAAACTAATTATAACTGTACTCTCTGCAGCTTGATGAAGCTAAATGGAGATCTACAAACTGCTTCAGTAAATAGAAAAATATGCAAGTGAAAAACATTCATTTGGAGAAATATGCATCCAGCATTTGAGGCTTCAGGAGCAGCAGTTTATAGACCCAGTTACCACTACATGCATTTTAAAATTGAATGCCTCCTCAGTATTCATGAAGTGTACTACAGTTCAATAGTTGTTTTCATGAGTTGTGCCTTCATTAGGTGAACAACATTAAACACCTGGGATACTGTTCAAACTAGTCCTAAGGGGCAAATTTTCATGACAAATGAGCTGAGATAAATTTTACAACTGAAAAAAAAATCTCATTTTTGCAATGGTAAATTTACTACTTGTTTCAAAGATATAAAATAAAGCAACAAAGACACAAAGTTAATATTAATATTACTTCTACAAAATCCCACAGAAAAGATTTGAGTTTGCTCTGCACATAAGAACACTTTCAAATACCAGAAGGAGAGTAAATATTTATTGACACATGCTTTTGTTTCTCCTTCCAAGTTAATGGGGTTAATTCCCCACTATCTTTGCAACCTTCTGTATGTTCATTATCAGGACGACTTCTTATGTGTTTATGGCATAAGTATCTTAGAGATTTTGTTCAAATATGTTTCTTTCTTTCTTTCCTAAGGCCTGCAGCATGCTTGTTTCCATTCTTACTTGGACAATGTACCACTGGAGATGTTAAATGTACATTTCTGTGTGCCCTCTGTGTTCAGAGCTGAGCAAGAGGTGCCTCAGTGCACACGCAGCAGGCTGGCTCTCCCACCCACAAGATTTGGGAATGCTCAAATAGGGCTCATTGCAAGGAATTCCTCTTGCCCTGCAGGCTGCCATGACCTCCCACAGTTCTGGCCATCCCCCTGCCCGTGTGGGAACGCTTCATTCCCTCTGGTGGTGCCCTCAGGAGTGAGGAACAGTTTGTGTTTGGGGTTTGCTTCTCTCCACTCGCAGCTGTCCCTGTCTCTTGAATGGAAAAGCCTTGAAATGACTCAGACTGGGGGTCTGACACTCCAGGACTTGATATCAGTCTGATATCAGTGCCATGGAGCCTGGCTGAGCCTGGGGATGTTCAGCTGTGCTGGGGCCCCAGGCCAGGCTGCTTCAGGCATCCTTGGTCCCACACCCTGCAGGGAAACACTGACATTGTCACCTTGTCACCACTGTCACCATTGTCATCTCTGTCCCCAGGCCAGAGGTAATAAGGACACAGAGATGCATTTACAGCTACATTTTGTTCAGACACCAGGGGCAGAGAGAAGACATGGTGGGAAGGAAGAAAGGACAGGAAGAACGATCCTTCCACTCCTACAGCAGCTGGAATCCTGCACAGGAAGATTCAGCCTGTGGTCCTTGCATTTTGTGTCTTCTTGCAAGGACTACAACAGCTGCAAATAGGGAAAACCAGCTGCATTTTCAGATAATTCTAGCAACAGTTATTATTTCCATAATCCTTTATTCTTGCTTCTGAAGACACAATTTCTTCCCACATCAATGACACCATCACAGGAAGGTAATATGGTCCAGTTGAGTAATTTGTATGGATGCATAAACATCCCTAGCACAATAGAAGCTCTCAGAACATTTTCTTCTCTGCCTCTTTTTACTGTCTTCCTGGTTTATTTTACCCTAAACAATCCCTCTCTCAGGAGACCTTCCAGCTATCTTACAAGCAGGCACTAAGCCTTTCATACTCTAATAAAACATAAAAATTAAAGCAATGAATATTAGAAATATCCATCTTACTCAATTAGATGCTCCATAGTGGACTGTAAACCTTTGAATGTGGTTGGCTAATCCCATTAACTGGTCAAGCAATTTTCTCTACTGCTTCCAGGAGCACAGAGCTCACTAGAAAACACATTTAGAACCATGCCCACCCTTTAGATTAGATTAAGCTGCCTATAGAAGTCCAAAGTGTTTCCCTAAGGTTTAAGACCTATATATTAATCCCCGTATTTTTCACAATTCACTGGGTATGCACTGCTCCTAAAAATTACTACAGGCTTGGTTTCACTTAATGTTGTCCTTCCTCCAAAGTAGTAGATATGGTGGAATTACAGGCCAAGGAAACAAGGACTTTCTTTAAAGATTAATAAAACTATATTTTTCCTCATAGTGAGAAAGAATTCCTCCAAATTTGGTTTATTAACAAATTCAAGGAAGGCTTAAAAAGGAGCAGTCTGGCTTTGGGTTGCATTTCAAAGACTCCTGGCCCCTGTTGTGCAGGAGTTGCAAACTGTGACCCAGCTCCTCTCTGCTGGTTCCCATTTATAAGGGCCTGTGCTTTACTGCTGTCAGTTCACACTTCCAGCCCTCCCTGAGAGAAAAGGGAGATGGGAAGGGATACTCAGAGTCTGCCTCCTTCACCCAAACATCTCACATGGTCACCAGGGAACCTCTGGACATTCCCTTCTCCCTTTTCTTCCCACCACTGAAGACCACTTCCCTCTCAAAGCTGGTCAATGTGCTCAAAGTTCCAGGGAATGCTTGGATCTGAATCCAGTTTTTTCTCTTGGTTTGAAGGCAGGCAAGGCAGATGGTTCATCATCAACATCAGTTTGTTGGTTTGTTTTTTTTTTTTTTTTATCTGCACTCTAAAATCCCTTCAGGCCCCAAAAGCTAAACCTGAGGCAAGGTGTGAGGTCCTGCACAGATAAAGTGCTTTGAAACCATGCAGGAGAGATTGGGGACAGGAACACAGAAGGAGAAGAAATAAAGCACATGTTCAAAGCAGAGGTGTGCAACACTAGAATATAAATGTCATTTCCTAGGGAAACTGTGCTAAACATCTTCCATAGTCTAGCTCAGCAGAACAGTGCTGCAGATCACTAAAGAACCCAGCAGTGTTTGCAATGTGAACCCTCCTATCCATGTGGACTCATTTTAAGACAACATAAAAGCAAATCAGCACCAAAGTTTAGTTATTTCCATCAGATAAAAATGTCAAAAACATGTTATGTCACTTTGTATTTTATGTCTAAACAAAGGATGTTAGACAAGCAGAAGGAAGATATTTGAAATCACGAACTAGAAAGGCAAATTATTTTAATTTTAAAATGGTGGCATCTTGAAGATTGTTTGAATGAAGGTTCATAAATTGGCTGGAATTAAAGCAGAATTTAGGTCAGAATATTCTTCATAGTTGAATTATTCAAACAACATGAGGCTACTGAGAAAACATTGTCTGAGCTAAACCATAATTACAATAGTGCAAAACAAACCACTTTAACTAATAGAGCACATCTTTCAGTGATGTCTGTTCTGAAAAATGCTACTTTTTGTAATATGTATGAACTCTAATTTTTTCAGGAAGCAGTAGACTAATAGTAAATATTTGGTTGGCACAGCTTCAGCACACAGATCACATACCTGAGATTTGAGAGCTCTCAGACAAGAAAATGCTTCAGTGAATACTTAAGTTTGAGTAGTTACATATCAGGTGTCTGGCCACAGTTACTCCCCACAAGCCCCCTGCATGACAGCACAGCCTAGCAGGCTCTGCTCCAGCTAAATTAAAAGCAGACAGTGCTGGAAATAATGAATACTTGCAATGTCTGCCCTAAACAAGGATTTAAAGGTCCTTATTTTCATAAATGAAACATTCTTGTAACTGATGAGGACTCATGCAGAAAAAGGATAGACTGCAGAAAATATGCCACATCATACGTGTACAGGAAAATCAACTGCACCATTTGCCTGAGAAATGATACAAACATGGATAAGCTTTTAATAATCCCCATGTGTTTTTTTTTTAGCAGGAAATGTACTTAAAAACATGTTGTCTGCTTTGAATAAGAAGGCTCCACTGAGGGTCTGGGTCACAATGGATCCTGGTTGAAATGAGGGGGATGGATGGAGCTGGTATGAGAAATTCTGGACACTGAGAGAACAGAGGCAGAACATAGCAGCCACACCTTTTATCTGCTTAGCAGAGTTTGACATGCTAAGGGAGCCAGCACACGTAGAAGAGAGAATGCATTTCAGTTGGTGACATTTTCACTACAATACTCAGAGTTAAAAATGCATTAGCAGTAACTTTCCATCTATCAAAACCATGAGGCAGGAAGCAACACTTGCCTGGCAAAGTCTAAGAATGCTATTAAATGTGCTGGAGGCCAGACTCTGTCCTTTTTTATGATCCATTTGCATAAGTAGGACATTTTCACATAAGTCTACACGGCTTTAGGGCATCATAACTTGCCACCTCTCTACCTGACTGCTACTTGCCTGACTACCAAGCATCAAGAGCTGACTAAACATGGTTTTTACAAAACATTTATATCCTGAGCCATACAATGTTTGCTCATTACCTGAGTTTTTATAATATGTAAACAACAAATAATTGCAGAACTGCCAGGAACACAAAGCTACCACACCTCAGCTGAATCACAGTAGCCATATAGCATGTTTTAGCAGCCCTCAATGAATAGAAGGGACTTAGATTGTGGTCAGGGAAATATTCCTGTGTAGCTATGAGGTCTAGAAAGCCCTTACATGCTGCTGTGTGTTCACCTCATCACAGTCTTGTCTTTTTTTTTGCAAACCCATGAAGAACCCTGTCCCCCTGCTTTTTTCCAGTTACACAAAGTGCAGATCACTTGCTGTACCACCAGAGCAGCTCACACTTTCAGCACTGGAGCAAGCCCTGCTCATGTGAGACCAGCATAGAGCTGTGGATGAAGGGAAATAAAATACCAGTCTGTGTGCCGTCTTGTATGGACTGTGCCCTGTGCAGAGAGGCTGTGAAGTTTGTCACAAAATGCTAACAGCACCCCAAAGCTGCACCATCACACATGGCCCAGTGCTGCCCATAAGAGTGGCCAGGGCTTTTCTGGCTTGGCTGCCAGTGCTCCACATAAATGAGCTGCTCCCTCCCAGGGGTTCTGTGTTTATAGAATAAACACCCAAGTCCAGTATCCTGTGGTACACAGTGCACTCAGCTAACTTCCACCTGCATATTTAGCTCTCTACAGAAGACTTGTGTAAGAGACTTTCAAAGAAACTTCTTTGAAGAGGTGTAAGGTAGAAGCAGCCACAGGCACGTTTGCTCCTGCTCTCTGTGGGAGGAAAGGAGGAGGACAGGCAAATACCCTCAGTGTCACTCCTCTCTCTGCTGCTCTAATGAACGCTCCTCACAGGCACCTTTCTGACAGAAAGCCTGCAGTTTCTTTACATAATGACTTCAGAATAAATTGCATGGGGATCAGAACAGAGGGAAAATTATAACTTGCAAGTACAGTTCCCCATCAAAGGCTTCTTAGTTACTCCCTTATTTGGCTCATTCTCACCGTGCTCCTGATGATACACAAACGTGTGCAGTGCCTTTACCACACCGGGGGTTACTCTGGAGTAAAGCCATGTTTGTGTGGGCAGCATTTCAAGTAGCCAGGTGCCTAACTGTGAACAGAATAAAAACAAGTGTCCCTGCCATTTCCTCAGGGTCCCAAGAGTTAATCCTAAAGCCTGTTACCTGACACTGAATTTTAGACACTACTTGAAAGCAACTCTCAACTTGGGGAGTAGCTAAACTATCTTTTATTTCTTCTTTAGGTGTCCCTGTTGAGTGATATTCTCTAGGAATTGTTATGGGCTCCTAAGGATCTGGGCAAAGTAGGTTCTTCCCAGATAATGTTCTTGCAGGCAGTGAGACAGTCAGGAGCTGCTGCAAGTGTGGCTCAGTAGCACTTGGAATGGCAGAGCTATTTCTGTTACTGAGGGCAGGGGAAGGGCCTGAGAGCAGTGGTTTAGAAACATTTCTAGCCCAGGCAGCATCCTGCTGGTTCTCAAGATGCTGAGAAAGAAAAATTTCTGTTCTTGAATCCAATAGATGCTGCGGGGTGAACGGAGGGAAAATTCTCCTTAGGTCCTAAATATGAAAATATAAAAGTCTTAAACTTTCCCACTCATTCCATGCTACACCTTTTGCTCACTTCACCTAACTTTAGCCATCTAAATATTAGGATAGTTTAAATGTGTGTAAATCTATTTATAGCCATCCCTCAGGGGGAAAAGCAAGATTTCTCTAGAATGCAATTTTCCTGTCCTGTGGCAGCTATCTCAGGCAAGCAGGATGAATTGCCTGCTGGAATCTGATTCTTTCCAGCCTGGAGGGCTGCCAGTGCTGACCTGTGTGAAAGGAAGGGCTGGGTACTACAGGGTGTGAGTGTGTGAGGAGATGTTGTGCCCAGCAAGCAAATGGAGATTTCAGCTTGCCCCAGGAGGAGCAAGGGGATGAGGGGACTCTGCCTGGCTCGTGGCTTCATCCTAGGACTGCTTTCTGATCAAGGAAGAAAAGGCTGCCCCTGGCTCCTGAAGATCAACAGCACCAGACCCTACAGACTCCAGACAAAAGGGAAAATCATCAATTCCTGTCTTCCACAAACTGTAGTGACAAACTACAGACAGCAGAAAGCAGAAATGGTGGTGGTGTCATGAACTTGTGCTGAATTAGTTAAGTGTTTCAGGGCAGCAGCCAGGCACGCAGTGTGTGCTACAAAGGCACCAAAACATCTGGGAGTAGGTCCTGATTTCTAACTCTTAGACTAGGTGCTGTGTCCAGGTGTGCTCAGTGTTAGCAAGTCATTCTCTTTGTTATTTGTGTCACCCTGGTCTGTGTAATCTGCAAAACTGAGCAGTCAGAGTCCACTGCCTTCATCCCCACTACTGACAGAAATACCAGAACAAAAAGTGAAGCCAATTGAAGGATACACGGAAATCTTACAGCAGTATTATCAGCTTTATCAGCTTAAAATCAAATTTAAGTCTGCCCAGCCAGTCCCATAAGAACCATTTGCTCCAAGTTTACAGTGATAAGCATCATCTTTTCATTTCATCAGCACTATTAATTAAAACTTACATCAATCTCTCTGTTATTTTGTCACAAAAGCCAAGCTTACAACTTTTAAATAGTACCACAACATTAGATTTGCTCTACTCTTCTGGAAATCAAAGTCTTCAGAGTCTTATTAGCAGTCAACATTAATGGTCAACTCTTAAAAAGCTTAAGAATGCAAGCTACATATTAAATGTAACAAATAAAAACAAACAATGCCTGACTTTTCCCTGACTACCAAATTATTCTGCAAAATTTCAAGTTCCTAACTGGTAATCCCTGTTTCAATCACTGCAATGTAGAAGTGGATGAATAACACTTCCAGGAAAACCTGTCCTTATCCTTCCCACATCACATTTCTACCAGTCTGAGCTCTGATTTACAAAAAAAATACCAAGCATTTAAAGTCCAATGAAACTTTGGGATAGTTTTGGTTTTTCCTAATTATTTTGTCACAGATCATAATTTAAAGTTTAGAAATAATTAAATTTAAAGATTCCCTCCATATTAAAGTTACAAAATTTCCATAGACACCTAGCTATGTTTTTAATCACTAGGATAAAAAGCTTCAGGGAGGGAGAGTAAAAGCAAGGAAGCAGAATGGCAGATATATTTGCAGGAACCACATACATGTTCAAATTGATAAATATATCTGCCTGCATAGGCATTTATCTAACAAAAAGAAACAGGGATAAAACGTGCAAAGAGAAACAGTAATTGTAAATAACAGTTTCTCTTGCTCTCATTTCTTCCTAAAATTAGTCAATTTGATTTCTGAGGTCTTGATCTACATTTTCTATTGTGGGCAATTTATTCCAAGCACAAGAAGTCAAAGCATCTACAAAACTTCAGTCTATTAACCTTGGGACTGGCAGCTTATTAAAAGTCATAGGTTGAGTATTCCAATTATCAGCCAAGGAGATAGAAAGAAACAAATTAAACATTGTGGCAAACAACAAGGGTCTTGTGGCCCACTGCAAGCAGTAAGATGTTGTTTTGCCTAGTGCCTATTATTTTGGAACAGAGTTCTCAAAGGGCTGGAGATGGAGAATATTGTGCTCTTATTCAGAGATTCTTGTATGTTTGTCTCTGTTATGTAAATCCCAGCACACACCAGGGATGAAAGCTATTAATAGAGATCACAAGGACTGAGAAAATGGCATATTTCTCTTCCTGTACTACTTTAGACTTTGATTTTCTGAACACTAATGCACATTAAAAAAAAACCAAACACAAACTTGCAGTACCTGAAACGTGCAGGCGTCCATGCCAAGACAGGCTGTATTTCCTACCTCACATCTCACCGGCTCACAAAGTTGTTTTTCTTTTTTCATTTCCAACTTCAGACTTTTGTACCATAGCATGGAAATTCTTGTTCTGGAAACCTGTCAGGTTCCACAGGTTTGTGTGTCAGACCACTGACCCTGTTTCATTAGCTTGATAAATTGCAAATATTTGCTATTTAATACCACATAAAGATCACAGTTAGAGTATATGATGTCTGTTATGGGACAAAAATAAGTGTGCTTGAATATGTAAGAGAAAACTTCCAGGAGCTCTGTATTTTACAGCATCCTGACTGCCTTTTTTATTACTTCCTATTCAAATCATCTACACAATTTTTTACCCACAATCATGCATTTATGCATGATTGGCTTTGCTTGTATCCAAACAGCTTACTGGTGGGACCACAAATGAAGCTGCTCCTGCTGAAAAACCAAGTGGCATGAAGAAATTGCAGCTCTTGCTTCCTCTTGTGCCAGCTTTGGCCCTTCACAGTGCATTTGTTAAGCTGATGCACTGTGGAAAGAGTGGCATTTTCCTTTCCATGGAAGGAAATCATATCTAAGACTAAATATTTTTTATTCACCAGCGCTACTCAGAATTGCAGTGCGGTGTTTTTGTTTTTTTTTTTTCCTACCCAGCATTAAATAGCAAGTTTGTTGGAAATGGTGCTACTACAAATAGGGATAAGATGCACTACAGAGAAAAATCTGAGGTATGTTTATGCCCCTCAAGACCTGAACAGAAAATCTAAATCAGTCACTCACCTATTATCTACATTTTGTACTGATTTGCAGTGCACTATATTTCAGAAGCATTTATCCAAATTTCTGCTCAGGTATACAGTGGGTAATCACAGTGCCAGACTGAGAAGAAAAAATAGCCTTAAAATGAAATGGAGAAAAGAATTTTCTGCAGAAAAAAACCTACTCTTACTAATTGGAAGTCAGAAATTACATCATACAGGTGTAGAGAGGCAGTTCCTGTTCCCCACTTGGAACAGAAGCCCCACAAAGTTGGGGAGAATTATTGCACTGCATACAAATGAGCTGTGGAAAACATTTGTATTACTCCTGAAGTGTCACAATTAAAATGCAGGAGGTTATAACAACATATGAAGAGTGTTATAAATGCATAGTTCATCAGCACTTTGAATTTTTTTTTTTCTTTATATATCTCTTATTGCTATTCCTGATCTTCAATTCTGGTATTAATTTCTTATAGCCAATCACATTGCTTAGTGACTCAGAGAGAAATGATGAATAGTTCTTAAAATAACCAAAAATCCAAGAAAGAACAAATTTTCTTGCCTTACCACACCCTTAAAATATGAAAAAAGCTGAAAAAGGATTGTTCTGCAAAACAAATGGAGGAGAAGTCCCCTAATGTGGAACAGCCTCACAGCACAACAGTAACAAAAGGAGTAATAAGATCTGAATGTCATCTCATAATATGATTCTCTACAGAAACAAAATACTTTATGAATAATAGAACATTCCCATTCAGAATTACAGACTCATTCTTTTGTATTTTTAACCTCTCTTCTTATGTGATAAGGAAGGTACCCTTGACTGCTTTGTACTTCTCTCCTCTTGAAGCTGAAATGCACTGGCACATCCTCTGTGAGGCACAGAAGAGACTTCATTAGCAATTCCAGATCCAGGATGCTATGAACTGACATCTCTAGTGTGCATCTCCTTGTCACTTTACCCTGCCTTAGCACAAAGAGAAAAAAATTCCTGTCAAACACTCTTCTAGACACATGAGTCTCTAGATGGAAGAGAGCATTTTAAAACAGAATCCTCCACCCAGAAAAGGCAATGAGAAATGTGGTGAGTGGTGCACAGTTCTAATGCTCCGCATTGATTATGAATCTTCAAGCCCAGTGGCATTGCACTGAAGGTTTTCTCTCTTCCATACAAATACTTAAAGTATAAAGAAATCTATCTACAGAGTAACAAGAATATTTATGAACAAATAAAACTTTGTGCAAAGACTCAAGAGCAGAATTACACATTGGAGATGTCTGTAACACTCAGGAAATCCATCACAATGGCCATTGAATAAGCTTCCAGTTCCCTCATTCTTTGAGTACAAAAATAAGCAGTTATTTGTTTATTGAATATCCTTCACTCTGGTACAAAGACAACTTATGTTCCCCAATCAATTCTTTTGGCTTTAAAATATATAATGGCCAGAACATAAACAAGAACTTGCTTCCTGCACCAGCTGAGCTTCTTTCCACACTGAGCAATGTTGAGAGTGGCCCACCTTGCCTTGGAAAACAATCCCCATGGACCTGCTCTAACTACATGTAGAGCAACTGTCAGTCACAGGAAAACAGGGCAGTTCTGGCATTAAAATTATTGAAATATTTTAAAGAACTGGAAAATGAAATTTTCTTTTAAAGGAAAATTCTGGAAGTTCACCATTTGTTTTCACTTTGAATAGACAAAAATGAAAGCTCTCCCCCAAAAATATTGAGATTTTGACACTGAGTGGGATAGTTTTTGCATTTTAAAATAAATATACAAACTTGATGGAAAGTCAGAAAAACTTAATCAAGCCAGATGTTACATGATCAGAATCCCATTTTTAAACATAAATGACTTGCAGTATGACATGATAGAAAGATCTGTGCTTTTTAAATACCTTAGTCTGAAGACAAATCTATATATAGTCAAGTTTTTTGAATTAAAATGTTTAGATGAGGGCTAATAATAAACTTGTAACAGAATCTTTGCACTTCAGGTTTATATATTGCTTCTAACAGTTTCATCTAGAAGATAGATGGCACTTTGCATTCACAAAATACCATGCAAAGCATTAATCACATAATCTTCACTGTCTGCTCTGTAATACATATCAGAAAAAAAAAAATTCACAGAGAGAGAAACTGAGCAGCCATACAGCTTGACCACAAGAAAAGCTGCCATTTATGCTTAAGACTTTCTAATTCCACTCTTGACCCAGCTTTATGCCCCTTCTGCACTGCCTGCACTGTGCACAGCATTCTCAGTAACACATCTGCAATTTCTCAGTACTTTCAGGCTCATTTTCAGGTAGTTTTGCTTATTCCAGAATAAAATACTTGAGAACAGAAGCTCAGCTAAGCAGAGCTGCCAGAAGGGTGCTCTGCCCAGCCCAGGAGCAGCACAGCACCCACCTGCACAGCCAGCTAAACTACTCAGGTATTGCTTTCTGCCAAAATTACAACCCAGGGCCAGGTTTCAAATACCTGTAGCCCAAGGACTAGTTGGAGCAACATTGCTGGGTGACCTTGGTCAAGCTTTACTGATTAAACTGTTGCTTCAACTGGAATACAGAACATGAGCTAAAGCCATGCAAAATAAGAACAAAAGGATTAAAGTGTAATTGTTGAGTTGATGATTACTATCCATGCAAACGAAAGCATTGACTTGAAAATACAGAGAAGTATAAGAAATAAGAATCAAAAAAGCAAAAGACTGACCTCAGCAAGACTGAGGATCAGCATCTTTAAAGAGAAAACAGAGGTCAACACTTCCCTCCTGCCCAGCCCCAGAAACTCTTTGGCATCTCCTTGGCAGTGATGAGCATACTGTTAGCATAATGCTAAATACATCATGTCCACATCAGTACATCTGTAACCTCATGAAGAGCTGAAAGGCGTTTGGCTTGAGGTGAGAGAGCAAAGAAGGATGTTTTAGTAATGGATTTGAGGAGGTACAAAGAATGTCCAAAGAATTCTACTTGGTAAGGCAGTGAGACTGCCATAGCAATAGGGGTCTGCAGCATAACATCTTAAACCAGTGTGAGCTCAATCTCTTCAAATCCAGATGTGATTTAAAATGAAATTTATATCATTGCTGTTCTTGGCATAGTAGTGAATACCTTTTGTGCCAAGACTTCAGATCAAGAACTAAAGCAAACAGTCTTCCAATCAAGAACAAGTGACAACACATTTTCTTTTACACTTAGATGGGGGTTTCTCAAGACAGCACACAAATTATCTAAATATCTTTTTAATTCTGTTTTCAAAAGCCAGAATGCAAACTTATAACACAGATTTGAACTTAAAGCCTAAGATGATGAATTTCTAGAACCAATCTCAATGAAATTTAATTTCACTCCATATTTTGGGTCTCTCTTTCAGCCAAATTAATCCATAGCTCACCACACTTGCCTGGTAGCAGTATTGGGTACCAAGGCTGATTTCAAAGAGCTAGGGAATGACTACACAAAAATGGGAAGAAGGCCAAAAAGCAATTAATTTTTGTTCTACCATTTCATTATATTTACACATACATGGAAATACAGAGCCAAATATCCTTCCAAGGTTTCCTTTAATCAGGCTAAACAAGCAATGCTCAGCAGATGCCTAGTGGGCAGCAGTCAATGAAAAGTCATGTTTTGGACTGAGGCTTTCCTGACTGCCCCAGATAATTTGATTTTTTTTTTGCCACACTTGTATTCCCAAAGTGGAATCCCTGCACACCGACATAAGTACAGGTGTTTTAACTTCTGCTGGATTCTGACAGCCCAGATTGAGCTTTCTATTTAGTGCCTGACTACTGGTTTGGGTTTGGTTTGCTGAGATTTGGGTTGGTTTTTCTTTTTCAAAACAGGATATTTTTAACCATTCTTACAATTTTCTGAGAGTTTTCAAAAGTCACTAGAAAGGTTTTCAGTGAATTTTTTCTGAATTTCAGGCCAGGTCCTACAGAGCTTTTTTTACTAAAGAGTAGTACAGCTCCAAGCAACAGATGAAGAACAAGCAGTGATAGATTTCCTCTAGGGAATTGAACCTACTGATTTTAGGGGCAGGGGAAAAAATATATTAAATAGTTCCTGAAACTGTGTTACTTTATATGATCAAGCAGATAATGTGTCACAAAATGGGAGTATAAATAATATGCATATAACAAACAACAACTCAGCTGTTCATAATATCTCCCTGAAGCGAGACAGTGAAATCTGAATAACAAAGTTGTGCATATCATGTAAAATATAAATGAGACAAACTATTTTTAAAAAGTACACTTCATATTTCAAAGGTTTATCTAAGTAACCTATTTCCTACTATGTACCTAATACTTCACTAACTGTAATGGCAGCAACATAAACTAGGCTGATGACACAGAAGAGATGTTTCCAAGAGAAATTCCACCCAGTTGGGTGCCAGCAGCTGACCATTTCAATCGACTAAATAAGCAAAATCCAACATTTTTCTAAATATTACAGAGGTCAAAGTTTAAATAGCTTCAAACTACTTTTCTGAAAGTAGGAATTTTGTACGAAATACAGTTATATAATATTTTTATATGTGTTTTGGAGTTTTTTGATTGCCACTTCTAAGGACCAAAAGAGAATGAGTAATTCATTCAGCTGTATTCACCACTAACTTATGGTATGTGGCAACTCACTGTTAGGAATTAAACTATTGGCTTCAGCAAACTTGACTATAGAAGCATTGTGAGTCAAACTTCTACCATGAAAGCCATTTTGAGCAACAATTATGTAACTTATGGAGCTAATTTCAAGACATGTCAGACTCCTACATTTTGTAAAGTTCCGTGCCTAAGTTTTCTGGAAGTCAGTGTCCAACCTTTCTTCTTCCAGGTTCCCCCAAGTTTAATCAGTTTTGGTTTAATCTGAGACAGTATTTTTTTCCGTTATAAAACCCAGTTTGATTATTCCACCTCTTGGAGTCCTACACTTTGGTGGCTTTAAAGTGTTTCATTCCTAATTGCTTTCAGGCTGACTTTAGAAAGAACTCAGGATAATCTCTCACTGATGGAAAACCTCTGCTCTGTTAAAAGGCCACCAAAGAATGCACCTTCTTCCTTTTGCACCCAACTAATCAGCACACAGAAACTGTGTTTAAGGAATTCACATTCTTAGGAACATCCTTTTTGAACTTAGCTTCCCACTGGCATCTCCTGAGTGATAATTCATAGCTCAAGATACACTTCACAATCCTGTCCTAAATAGTGTTAAATTGGTATTCTCTGCTCCACTGGGCAATCTATCTAGATGTGTAAAGAAAAATCAAGACAGTCACAATTATTTATGGTTGACAGACACTGGCAACATGAAATTGCACAATAACCCTTGGAAAGCTCTATACCTTGTTTGAACAATAAAAAGATGAAGTTTCACAGCAAATGGGTTATTATGATTAGAAGGAAATAATAACCACCCCAAGCCAAACATGTATCTCAGCAATCAAGTGTCACTTAAATTGCTTGAATCATTTGACATATCTTTAGTGTGTAATACATATTAATAAAACAAATGAGGAATACCACTGAGATTTCAGAGGACAGCACTACAGTAAAACTGGAGAAAAATCAACTTAAAATGAATTAGATCATGGAATCGATATCTAGGGATTTACTAAGGATCACTGAATCCTTCATTATTGATCCATGAAAATACCATCCTGTTACTATGCAGGGCACAATTACTAGTTATTTTTACAAATTCACACAATAAGAATCAACAAACTGTGTACTGATTAAGATTCAGTGCTGAATATATTACATAAGGAATTAAAGTCATCTCAAAAATGAGAGCATGTTACAAAATTCATAGGCTTCATGCTCTTAACTGGAGATATGAAATGCATGCTTGCTTCCTTGTCATTTCAGTCTTTCTGGGAGCTTGATGCTAATTGGACCTCTACATCTTCTAACATAGAAGGAGAATTTAAAATGAAAATTATTCAAATAAACTCTACCAAAAAAAAAATCACTATATTTTTCTACTTTTTAAAGACAACTGGCTTGACTGTTTTGTGCTAAAACCCTGTAAACAGACTACATTGTATTTGTGTAGTTCAATCTCTTATTTTATCAGTGACTCACTGCACTACATACAAAGAACACTGCCACTCGTATTGTATTGCTAATAAATTATATCATGCTTGAATATGTTTTTCTCTCAGTTTTGCACCTCACTCTCAGAAAATATTAAAGGGGGTACAAAAATTTTTTTTTTTTTTGGAAAACAGCACTTAAACAAATGTTGTCCCCCATCAATAACCTTCATCTCCACAGATCAACTTTCCAGTGACAAAGAAAGTTCTGGTCTTGCATTCAGGTCTCCAATACCCTGGCTGAAAAATCCAGGGCACACTTGAGAAAAATCAGCCTAAAACCTTTCAAATCCTGGAGGCTGCATTAATTAGCCGTACTTTGAGAAAAATAGAATAAAATATAATAATCCAAAAATCTGCCACATATACAGGAATAACAACTGCATAACCAACAGGTTTTAAACAGCAATCACTCAGAATATCTAAACTGTTTGCTATCTATATCTGAAATAATAATTATTGGTATTTTATTCATATCAGAATCCCCCAGGGATGTTTTAGTTGCCCATTTTTGTTTCAGTGAGACCAGTGGACTGTGCTACAAATTATGGTTAACACAACAGCCTCAACCAGAAATAGAGCACACTTTTTATGTCGATTTTATATTCGTCTGTTTTCAAAAAGACTAAAAGAAATCTGTTGATATGTAGCAAATTTCAGACAAAATTGCATTGAGACCCATTACTGTGAAGTTTGTACAAACAAAAATATTTACACCAGAAGTATGCAATGAAAACAAAACCCAAACAACACAGGAATTTTTACCCCATAAGATTCTCAGCACAGTCATATATATATGTTTTTGGTTTATAAATAGATGCAATTCCAGAGCATGCAGTCAGTCAAACAACAGAATGTGCCAGAAAAAAAAGAGAGAGAAAATAAAAAGAGAATAAAAAAAAACCCACCAAAGAACAACAACAAAGTTTAAAAAAAAAAAAAAAAAGAGAGAGAGAGAAAACAAAGTCCAAAAAGTCAGAACAAGTTTTGGATAGTGAAATTTTCTCACATCCTATTTGTTAGAGTAAAAAGAATTAGGAACATTTCAAGTGTACACAATAATGTCATCCCACAACATGGAAATCACATAAAACAAAAGTGCTTTATAGCTAATTATAAAAAATGGTAAATTAAATTAGGCAGTTAGGAGAGGCAAATACTCTCACTATCCTGCTAGATTATCATGCCTTATATGCAGAAATCAGCCTCCAATACTTCTCAAATCTCACCTTGTGAGGCTCAGTTCCCAAAGGAAGCCTCTAAATACAGCCCTGCTTTACAGCTTTCCACTCAAATAAAAGAGCTGTTGCATTGCAAGTAAATTTAATTTCTAAAATTTCATTCCCTAGCACAATCCCTCTCTCTTTTAAACTTTGAAAGAAAGACAAAGAAAAAATAAATCACTTTGTGGAGGCAGTAAAACAATATAGTTTATAATTTTCCTTTTCCTGACCTTTGAATGTGTGCAGTTCTCTCTGAACTTACTCCAGCGAGCTGTGCAGTGGTTGGCATTTTTCAATTTGAAGCAGTAATGAAGGAGTGTAACTATGACTAATGTGCTGCACTTGCTTTGCTCTGTTCTGTCATTTCCTTCCATCCTGAACAGGATCTGCCCTGCATCTGAGCAGAGCACACGGAGGCCTTTCAGCACTGCCTGCTCCTGCTCTAAACAACCTGCCCTGATCCCCACCAAGGAAAATGAACAAACACAGGCACTCCACAGGGACAGGCCACAGGAGCTCTTAACTTCTCCCATTTTTCTTCTGTATTGCTTTTCCATAATGCGTCTTTAACGTATCACAAAAGGTGCGACGCTTTCCAAGTCAATTTTCTGGGGAGGTGAAGGGCTGAATCCTTAACCGAGTGAAAATGCAGAAACTTGGAAACCTGTGCCAGTGTATTCCAACAGAAGGTCCTCTTCAATAGCTGAATTATCCCTGTAATCTATATTCCCTTACTACAGAAGGCAAGTGTAGCAAATCACAGCACATAAGTTATTTCTGTTGGGTTCCTTCTGGAGATTTCTCCATATTGGTGCCAGCAGAGTATACTGGGAAAAATTGATAACTTTAATCATACATTATCATGCCAAATGAGACCTCTTCATAAAGGGTGGGCTAAAGGAAGTGAAATTACAGCAATATTTGAGTTTCTCTTACCAGAGAAGAGCCCCTTAACTAAGAACATTCTTTCCCCACACAGCTGGAAAGCGATCCCTAGTTCAAGACTACTTTGTATGTTAGCTCCATATTCTCATGGAAATCATCTGAGAATGTATCTTACTAAATAAATGTTTCTTAAATTCAAGATTATTAAATACACTGTGTCTCAAGGCAGAGCAAAAGCACTTTCATAATGATCTTACCATTGCAATGTTTACTTTTCAAGCACTGACCTTAAATGCTATTAAACTCCAAAACAACAAAATCCAAGATTTTTCTTTGTACGATTACAGAGCTGAATTCCCTTTAAATTATTAATGAAGAAATATGATTAAATAGTTAATGCTCATAAAATACTGTGAAAATGTTTTAAGGAAGAATTGAATTCCAAAGGAGAAATCCTCCACCTTGGGTAGTGTGACATTTACCATTTCCAACTAAATAAACTGGGAAAACTCTAACAGATGTCTAGAAATCATGCACTGCTTACTAATAAGTGAAACTTTATTTTTTCTGAGAAGTTTTGTGGAAGAGTTTAACGCTGGCTATTAGTGTTACAAGCCTCTCAAGAGAAACATGAATGAAATCTTGCATCTTGAATCATTAGAATTGCATCCTTTTCCCAAAGTATTTGGTCCATTTCTTTTGCCTGATAGTAAAGAAAAAGAGCAAGGTCCTTCCCTCAGACTGCAGGTCTTACCTGAATTTTTTATGTGATCTAACTGCTAAGTGTGTGCTGCAGTCTCCTGATGTCCTCAGAGGAAGAAGCCCGGGCAATAAACCTGCTCTGTGTCCCTTGCTCTGGGCACCAACCTCCCTTCCCCACATTTCCCATCCCCAAATGCCTTGACCTTGAGCACTGGGGTTTGATACACCTCAGCAAGGAACACTCTCAACATAAGAATTCACAAGTATTCCACAGCAATTGGCAGGAGGAGAAGGGAGTGTTGGAGATAGCATCACACTGAGAGAAAGGCTGGGGACAGCAGCAGCCACAGCCTCTGAGAGCTGCTGGGGCTGTTGGCACATTTGGAATGTCAGGGATGTAGGACAGGATGTGTGCTCCATGTGTTATTCCATTTATGATCAGACAGCTGCTCTGAGAAGTTTGCAGTTTAGGTTTCAGACTACTGCAAACAGCAGTAGAGGGAGTTGCAAAATGTGGATTTCTAAACTCCCCCATCACAAGTTCTGATTTTGGGAGAAACCAACACAAGTGCCCTGAGGGCTATAGCTAACCTGGAGAGTCTGAAGATCTAAAGACAAATATTCAACAACCCTGGAGAATGGGAACATTCAGACTTTCTGTGAAAATAGGTGTGTGAGTAGGCAAAGTGCTTCAATAGCCCTCTTCTGAGAAAGGGATGCATCATCCCCCTAGCACTCAAAGCAACAGTAGCTCCCTAATTAGGACTATTAGAAAAGGAACCACTCTCATTCCCTCTGTGATTTCCCTTGAAATGTCACATAACTGAAAGAAATTTCTAAAACTGGAACCATCATCCCCATTAGGCAGGGCCTGCAGGGTGCAGCAAACTGCTGTTTGCTCATTGGTGCTGCTTGTTGGGAAGGTGCTTTACACAGGTGACAATATTTGCATGGCTCTTGTTTTATCACAACTGGATTTCACATAGCACTGCATCTCCCACCTTCCTGCACACTGCCAAAAGAGAGCACCCTGCACTTTGCAGCAATATTGAATAAATATTTCTGAGCAGAGCATTCTCTGGCCTCTCTGATCAGAGCAGCTCTCTCAGCCACATCAACTCTTCAACCCACAGCAGCTGGGAACAGGAAAAGTGTTTTATTTCAGCAGGGAGGATATTACACTCTCTAATACTATTACCCAAAAGAGGTTTACTAGTGGGAATCAACATCTTGTCATATTTGCAGAGGCTTTTCTCATCCCCTATCTCATTTCCCTCTGGGCTCCCTTTAAATGAATACATTAACCCAATGTTGTGTCAGTGGTACTGGAAATAACCTGTGAGTACAACCTGTTAATGTTGTGGTGCATTGCAGGGAACCTTGCTGAGAGTGATGACCATACCAGCTGCCCTTCATTTGGGATACCTGTGGGGGATACTGAGCTCACTTACAGACTCAGGGGGAAAAAACTGCAACAGGTTCCAGCCCTGGGACAGACCTGTGCCTCCACACAAGCAAAAATAAGTTTTCTGATCGTTTGACTCATGTGTGTCACACATTTGGAAGACAGAAAGGTCAGAAACAGATTAAACAAAAAGCACAACCCAACACAACTTCAGTGATCCTGAGACAAAAACTTTGGAGTACTGGTGCCATGAGCAGCAAATTTTTTTTGGCTGATTCCTTCAGTGCAGGATTTGATTTTTTTTTTTTTTCTTCTCAGAGTAATCTGCAATGGATCAAAGGATCCAGTGGATCAAGGCCCAAACTTAGCTTCTAACTGAGAAAACCTCTGGAGATCCTAAATTTAACGAAAAAAGTTTGTCTCAAGAATACAAAACTGCTTCGCTTATACACTCCATTTATATAGCAACTCTAGAGCACTGCATTTATTAGCAGAACTGTTGTATTTTCAGAAGTAACTGGCAAAAAATCCTTTAAATTTTGCTTTGGATGATGCAGATTGTGGATTTGGAAGTTCCCGAGTCTCCAAAAGTCTAAATGCTTCCAGGTTATTACCTATATATATATATATATATATATATATATATATAACTTGTTAATAATTATCAATAATTATCCAATCGTAGTGAAAGAGCAGCATGAGACAGGCAGAGGGAAAGGAGAAGGTGTCTTGGCTAAAGTGCTGACCAGAGGCACTGGAGAGCACATCACACCATGTCCCCATGTCCTCATCCTTCAGCCTCCCTTGAGCTCTCTGGGCAATTGCCAGCTCCATAGGGATGGGGCAACAGGACCTTGAATAATTATAATTTTTACATTCCTTTTTATTTTAATGGGTTTCAGCTCAAATAACTGGGGACTTTGGAGGTCCTGCATAGTTTAGACAAAGTTTCCTCTCCATTTCAGCCAGATCAAACCTAAGGGTCCACACAGCATCTTACTTATTCATAATTTTATGATACATCTTTGAGTGTCTGCCTAACAGGCAGAAGAATATAGTTTACCATACTTTTTGAGCAGCAAAGCATGTTGTTTGTGCTCAGACTAAAATCCTTTATTATAATTTTTCCAACATTCTGAGTAGCCTGCCAGGAGATATTTGGAAGAATAATAAATCTTTCTGGTGCCAGGGATGTGGGAGAAGGGCTCAGGACTAATGCAAAGATCTGTTTTATGAGTGTCATCTGTTCCTGTTCTGCCAAAGGAAGAATGGCATATTGAAATTACTCTGCTGTAGGCAAAACCAGCAAGGACAGCACATTATCCTCTGTTGGCACCCAGGGAGGAAAAAAAAAAAGAAAAGAAAAAGAAAAACATGAAAAACACATCAATGCCAGTATTGAGAAATACAGCAGATAATGTGGTGCAAGTTAAAATATTAAGGTACTCTGTCACTGAAGCAGGAAAAATTCCACGGAGTTGAATGCTGTCAGGAGTGTCCATAGTGAACCTGCTGTTCCTGCCCTTTTTACTTTTCTTCTTGTGGTAGGAAAGATTTTCAGTACATTACAGCAAATAAGCACAACATTATGTGAGCTGGAGAGTGGCAGGCCCATGCTAATAAAACTAAAATGCCTCTGAACTCAATGTCTGCTAATACAGGCAAAGCATCCTGGCACAGCTGAAGCAACCAACACATATCAGCTGTCCACAGGAGGACATAATGAGCTTGGAGAGAATTATTGCAAAATTAAAGAGATCTTTCACATCTTGGCAAAGAAATCACAACAAGGGCAGCTATTTCCTCCATGCTATATGTAAGAACATCTAGAAGATGTGAGCATTTAAACCTGTAATGGGAAGGACAGAATAAAGTTGACAACAGAAGAATTTTACTACTTCTGTTTATCAGGTTTTGGTCAGCACGTACAATGCTTTTATTAGTGGTGTTCATTTACAACAAGCAGTCACACGTCAGTGACCACTGAGCTCTGGAAAATTTCTTCTGCCTAGAGGGAGGATGCTGAAGGCTTTAGATAAAAATCTTAAATAACTTCACTGATAATGGGCTAGAGGAACCTAAGGAAGGAAATACGTGAACATAGCAATCTTGAGGTATATATAGATCTACTGCAAAGAGAAAACATTGTTCTTGGTGTGTCTGGCCAGAAAACATAATGAACTTAAACTGCAGCACAAAGGGACTACTAGAGAAAAGAAAATGTTTCTTTTGAGGGCTACCAAGTAGGGCTCAAGGACAGATGTTTCCAAAGAGATCGAGGGACCTTGCACTGCTGATAAAAGCATAGGTGACAAGTTCTGGGACAGAAAACAGATTAAACAATACCTGAAATGTCTTTGGAATGTTTTTTATATAATTCTGGCACACGTTGCATTCATCATGATGGGGAAGCTGTAAGATTTGGAAAAGCCCTAGCAAATGGTTCCCATACCAAGGTGAGGAATGCATCAATTCTAGATAACAGCAGATGTTATGGAGGAGAACTCAAAAGATGTTTTATTTCTCATTGAACAATTAAAACAATTGAGAGTCACTGGCTATAAAAGAGAAATTTGATGCAAGGAGGTCAAATTGGTCTCATCATTGGGCACGTTGTGCACACAGAGCTGCCAAGACAGCTAAGGAAGTTTTGCCAAGTACAGAGGATAAACTACAGACTGGCACTCCTGAGATTCCCCATGATTTTATCTAGGATTTTGGTCTTCCTTCTTTTTCCCCCCCAGAGACCCAGAAAGGCAGAAAGGAACAGCCTGTTTTCTTCCAACTGCAAGATTTAGTACACATATTGACATGTTTTCCCAACTTCAAAAAGGTATAATTTCAGTCTGTAGAACAGGGTTGGCTGGTTCTTAGGACAACCACATCAAGTGACCCATCAACTGCAGAAACTCATTTTCAAAGACATAGCTTTCAGCATGGCTTTCATCTCCCAAGGAGGAGAAGAAAGAGTTGTCTTTATTTAAAGATTTTAAACGCAGTGCCAATTACTTCTAAGATTCATCCAGAAAGAATCTCTTCAAGCAGAAGCATGGACACACAAGTAATATTTCAAGTGAAAATGTATCCTGTTTTTCTCAAGAAACACTGAAAATTGGACAGCTCCATATGTTAATATAGTCTAGGGTGTGAAAGCCCCCAGATTCACTTTTCCCTGCTCCAATGCTCCATTTTCCCCACCATCCAGCTGCTTTTTTGTGCACCACAGAAACAGCACTGCAAGTGCTCCTCATACAAGCTCATTCAGAAAACAAAACAAAACCAAAGGCTGAAATACCAAGGCTTACCCATAACAAAATAAGAAAAGGAAACAGCAAAGCATATACAGGTGCCAGAAAGTTGCACTCTTAAAACAAAAAATCTCTATTTTTTAGCATGACAAGGAAGTGATGCTTTCACAGATCGAAATGGGATCAAATCCTCAGGCAATGCACTGTAGAAAAGCAGGCACCCTCACTGAAGCATTCTCATTAAAACACCCTCCCTCTGCCAATGTAACATTAGGGGCTTTTTTAAAAAGGAAAAGGAAAATCAGCTTTAATTTTCAAGTGACCTTTTAAAAAATCCTTCCTAAAAATATTAAAAGCGTCGGTGAATACAACAGCTCCAATTTCTGTGCTGATAGAACCACGGGTTGATTACAAACCTTTGTGTTTCTTCCTGTATTAAGGCAGCATTGTGCAATCATTGCTGACCTGGGATGAAAGGAAACAAAACAAAAACATACAAGCATAAACTCACAGCTATCATTATCCATGCAGGCTCACCAGGCAGAGGCTGGGGTATTAGCTGGAATTGTGCAAGGATGAGAGAGGAAGGGACTGTGATAGATGAGGAGATAATATCACACAATGTCACCCAGCAAATGGCGAACACTCTGCAGCCCAACAGCCACGCTGATCTCCAGCAGCAACATAATTATATTTCAAATTAGTTTTCTGCAATGCAAAAGGGGAAATAAGAAAGATCATCTGATGTGATCGTGATACAGAAAGAGACCTGAGTAATATATTAGGATTTCTGGCCCATTATTATACACAGAAAATGAGGCTGTACCATTCCAGTTCATTTCTGAAGGTTCAAGGTCATCTTATTAGGAACAACATATTTACTGTGAGTCTGAAGAACCAGTATTGATTTGAATGTAAGTGCCTATGGTTGGTTTTAGGATCCCTCTTTTCCTGTGCTGTCCAAATGAGCCATGAAAGGGACCTCAGCTAAATCAGAAATGCCCAAGCATGGCTGGAATAGACCTTCTATCTCTGCTATTCTTTTGACACCACTAACATGGAAGGATCAAATTTCCAGCTCAATGGTTTTCGGGAAGTACTGGAAACCAGCAAGAGGATATGGGAACACCAGGATTAATATGCTGTAGCAAAAAAAGCTTAACACAGACACAATCCAGGTCTGACATATCCACGTAATTCCAGGACCAGCAAGGTTTTGTGCTTTGTCTCATCCACCCAAACAGAAACCTTGGGGAAAGCTAGGAATCAGCCTATATGGACAGAAATGTTTTGCCAGATAATAATGTCAGGACATGTATGCATGTAGAAAGCAGAAAGAAGAGAAACACCTTAAAGCTTTTAAGTGCTAACATCCCAAAAGTTATGCACTAGGAACAGAACTGGTAATTTGCCCTGTGAGACCACACACAGAACCTTTGACTAAAGCCCTAACCAAGAAGGACTTGGCTTCACAGAGAAGTAGCCTTGTTATCTGCTGTCTAATGTGTCTGGAGAAATGGGTCACAGGGTGCTTTCTTTGTGAATAAACTTGATGGCTGCAAAGAAATCCAGTCTGGCTCATCAGCTTCCCCTCCCTGAGGAAATAGTCTGCCAGACTCCAGGTGCTGCCTACCTTCTCAGCAATTCCACGGATTAATGCCTCTAGCTAGTTCTAAGCCCAGGCACTGTGCTTAAGTACCTCACTAATGACAACTGCATGAGATAAAGGAGAAAATACATTTTTACAAATAATTTCCTTGTGTTTTTGTAGCAAATTGTTACGGATGCTAGTGCAGAAATGTGCAGAAATGCACAAATGCAAGCTACAAGGTGATGGTGCCTTTTAAAATGTAGAGGTTTTATCTACCAGGACCAGGCAAGCACTGAGGGTTCTACTGAGCTCCTTGGCAAATCTGCTGCCTCCTGTACGCCCTGGTCAGACCTGTGCTTGTGAATCCCATCACACAAACAAGCTTTGCAAAATAACAACACAAGGCTGGCAACTCAGGGGCACCATGAGGCCAATGGGGGCAGAAGGTTTTATTTCATTTCATTTCTGAGGACATCATCCTGTCTCCTTCTTTCTGCTTCCATTCTTTTTCTACCTGCCCAGAACCTTTCTGTCCATTTATTCTGCATTCCTCGCCATCTATTTCTCTGCTGTCATCTGTCAATGTTTTTTGTCCCACCCTCTCATTTTTCTGTCTCATCTTTTAAAGAAGTAGTAATCAAGGGTAAAAAAGATAATAAAGAAAAAAGGAAAAGGCATGGAAAAAATCTGAAGATTGCACCCACTCCAGTTTATAACTTATTTCTATGGCTCTCCCTGAACCCTGCAACATTTTCTAGCCACCAAGGAGTCACAGCAAAATACAACCCCTGACTATGAGGTGAGAAAAGCAAATGGCACAGAAAACTTGGTAATTCCCATCTAAAGGCTGCAACCACCTATTGGCAGCAGGACTGCAGTGACAGAGTCTGTGATTTAGGGTCCTTCCCAGAATCTACACTGGTGTTAAACCAACTAATAAAGAGTTACAACAGAGATGTGCTAATTATATTTTTCCACTTGAGTGTGTACTGAACATTGTAAACTACCATTTAGTGTCATTATTTTAATGATATATTATGTTGATAATACAATCTGGGTTAATTCCCAAAAGCAAAATCTAGGGGGGAAAATGCTTCTCTGATATTTTTAAAATGCAATTCTCTTTAACCTTAAACCAGAAACTACTATAGACCCATCTCTAGGAAAAGCATTAATTTTCCATCAAAGGTAGCAACTATAATTATTATGGAAACAGTTGGCACAAACCAATTGTCATCTCTCTTATTTTAGTAGGGGAAAAAACCCCAAAAGATAAAATCAGAATTTTATATGGTAAGGCCCATAATTAAGTGCGTTCTATTAAGGGAGGTCTCATCTTTTGCTGAGAGAGAGCAAACAGCCAGCAATGTATTCAGCACTGGACAGAAGGAGAAAATAGATGTATGCCTGTCCCAAAGGTATGAGGATATCAAAGTGCAAAAAAGTGCAAACAAAACACATAATTCTAATCATTCATGTTCCCCATCATTTTAAGCAGTATAAGTCACTCCATTCTTTAAACAGCATTCATCTCCCCTGGCCTCTGAGCCTGCAATTAGCAATAATCATTATCTCTGAAATTCCACCTGAATCAAGAGACAGATCTTTTCTTACACATTTTGGCAATGACTCCAACCCAACCCTGGGTGTGAAGGACAGCTCACACAGGTATTTGTTTACTATTTTATACCTCATTGCCAGGTATCCCTGGATGACTGCAGAACAAGGAGCCATTGGGGGCCTCCCTGACCATCAAGTATTTCACCAATTGTCCAAGGACAAGATGAAATGTTTCTTAGCCTATCAAAACCAAATTTTCTTCAGACAAGTAATTTTATCTTGGTCTTATGTATTTCTGGTTAATATCTTAATATCTCTTTAAAATAATTTAAAGATTGTATGTAAGATTTAAGCTTTTAGCATGCTTGAAAGTCACCACAAAAAAACAACCAAACAAATAAACCTGTTAAAAGTATGTACAATGCCAAGAGCCTGATGCTTTCTTCCCTAACACTCATCACATCAGAAAAAACCACCCTGAGTAACAAAAGGATCTGCTAGAACAGGCTATGCCAATAACAGAAATGAATAAAGTCTGAGATCTTTGGTATCTTCCTCTGCTTCCTGCAGAGGCAGCTGTGGGAGCACTGATCTGCTGCAGATTGGCAGAACAATCTCTCTGCTGAACCCCACACACCTTTTGTGCCAACTACTTGTTAACAGAGCCCAAACAGACTCATTCAGTGTTTATCAAACCACGGAAAAACAATGGTTTTCCGCAGAGAGGGGCAGAAGATTTCAAAGGATCACAAAGCACTGACATTAACCACGGCTGGCAGAGCTCTCAGGGACAGAGAATGAGTCTCTGCTGCTGAAGCCACTAATCACTGGGCGCAGGTTCTTGTCCCCAGCCCTCGAGGAGCAGCTGCTCTCAGCAGTTATAGGCAGCCAAAACAGTTCGAGAAACAATGGATTTTAGAAATTCAATACATTGGAGAGTGATTAAGGCATTTTGCCATCACATCAAAGGCAGGGTTTGATTCTCACTTTGGATTGTCATGAGCTGACCAAAGCAAAAATAGATCCTCATCAAGGAGAGAGGCAATCCAAATCCAAAATCCTTTTGATTTATCCTGTGCTGTCCTATTTTTACCCAAAATCCACCCCAGCACAGGAAAGATGTGAGAACTTGCAGGTTACACAAGGCTGTGTTTTCACAGTGCTGCTGGGTGCTGTGATGGCTATAATTGTGATACACTGAGAATGTTTGCAGCCTTCTGCAGATCTCACACTCACACTTCTGCCCAACTGGTGTGATGTGCTTGTGTTATAACAGTTCAACATGTTGTAACCAAAAGCTGTTGAGAATGCTGGTTCAAATGATTTCTCTCCAAGCACTGTCCTTTGTTTAGGTCTTTGTATCTAGAAATGAGTAGGGGATGGACACTGAGCTATTCACAGCCTGATTCTCTGTTGTGGCACTGGGAAATTCATCTCTTCTGTGTCTCAGCATCCTTGGTTGCCAGTCATACACAATGCTCAGCTCACAAGGCTTTGGAAATGAAGGACCTGGTGGGTGCCACTTTTCTACAGATAAATTAGCTATGTAAATCAGGTGGAGGTTTATGACAGATTAGGTATTCCAGGAAAATTAACAGTCTTGGTGATCCTGGTCATTATGCAGAGCAATCAGCTGTATTTTCCACCTATTTACTAATACATGAATAAAAATAAAATGTTTCCCGGCAGCTGCACTCAGACAGAACAGCAAACATTCTTAGTAGAAGATCCTGACTGTAGTGTCCAAACCATGCTGAGTCTGGAGAGGAACTAACAACAAATGAAATCTCTCAAAGTGAGCCATTCGTTTCCAGCTCAAAACACTGCCGGACTCACATATGTTGCCTGGGGGATGAAGCAGGGGGATTTGTTTGAAATTCTCTTGATTTGTCTGAATTTTTTCTCCCCTTTAGACTCTTTGACCCCTTGGGAAGCTTCTGCTCTGTCAGGCACGTAATCAAGCCCAAAGGGAAATCAAATTGGCTCGCTTACACAGTCATTAGTGGTCCCTAAAAAGCTCAAGGGGCTCATGCTTTCTGACACTTGTAAGATAAACTGGGAAAGGGTTATAAAATAAAGGAAATAAAGACAGGAGAGAAGTTGGAAGACTTGATTGAAAAGCCTTCAAAGAGGTACCCCACTTTTTGCAGCAAACCCAGCAGTCTCTGCTGAGATTTGTTGTAAGACAAGAGCCATGGGATGTGAACAATTAGTCTTTTGCAGAGTTTTTCCAATGTGCACCACATGCATCACCTCAATGCTCCAGCTGCAGACAAGTCAGTGTCATTTTCTCACAAAACAGCTTCTCTGCAAAGTGCCAGGGGAACAGGCATAACCCATTAGAAAAGGCTGACAATAAATCCCTTATCTTTATTAAGATTCAAATCTTGCTCCACCCCACACTTATCAAATCTATTGATTTCAAAGTAAACAAAACCCTCTGTATAGATTGGCTGTACGTGAATCTTGGATTTAATCTAAGTATGTAGGTACCATGATTTAAGCAATAGAAAATTGATCCATCACAACAGGCTAAGAAATCATATAAAAGAATTTGCATTCAATCAAAATGTATGCTATGTATGTTATTTGCTTTATTGTATCCTTATAATTTTAACCCCTCATGAATCACACAGCTAAAGAACTGTGATACATTTGTACATGAAAATCTAGGAAAAAAAAATAATGATGAGTTGATTCATGATTTGTTTTGGGAAAAAATTGTTATCCACTTGAAGCCATCATTGGAGAAATTGCTTTTCAAATCTATTACATCTCAGGCATACTAAGTACACTCTAATGAGTTCAAAAATGTGTAATGACACTGCTAATTCTATGGCTAGCTCCGAATCAAGACTTTTTCTTTTCTTCAAAGGAAAATAGGATTATTAAGTGCACTAGCAGAATTTCCTTAACATGATTGATAGGAAGAAAGAGTAATCACCTTTGAAGTGCCACTACGTATAATACCTCTCCAGTGTTCTCTTTCTCCTCCTGACACCCGTGAGTAATTGAAAGTAAAGAAGCTGCTTAGTGTGATCAATGAAGCCCAGATGACAGCCTGTTCTACAGCACCTACCAGCACTGCAGGGTGACAACAGCCTCATCTTTGATACTTTGGGGTTGACACAGGGCAGCACATTTTGAAGTGCCAGGCTCCAGTTTGGCAGGAATCGCAGTGCCACGATCGCTAATGACTTGGATTAGGTGCTCCTCTGTCAGCACTGAGGGCCTCACTCTGCAGGAAATAATGCTGGAATTCAGGCTGGAAACTGGGCCAGGCAATGCTGGGTCTGGACTCAGGCTCACAAAACAGGATTCTGCTGCAGAGAAGCCTCAGGAGCCCAACAGTTTGGGGCTGTTGGTGCCCCTGTCTGCAGCACAGCAGGGACCTCACCTGGGGCATCACAGGGCAGCAGCTCTGGCAGTGCCACAGGGCAGGGCAGAACACACCAGCAGTGGGTGCTGCCACAGCCCCCAGAGAGTCACAAACACACCAAGAGGCATTTTCCTGTTAGTCACAGATTCTGGGAATTGGAGAATTAAACAAAATTGCTGCACCCAAGTAGACTGCTGTTGACTGACCGCGGGTTTCTGAGGGAATAAATTATCTAAAAAATACCTGTATGGATTGCTTCACATTTATCCATGTAACACTGTTTTGGTATTAACAGCTTAGATATTTATAATGAATCAATTTACAATTATATAAGGAAGGGGCAAGGAACTGTCTCTATTTTACTGAGTTCTTTGCAAAACATCAGGCTGGTCTGAGCTGACTTCTCTGAGAAAAAATCCCATAAAAGATAACTTAAAAATCACCAAAATCCTGAGCATCAGGATTAAAAAAATCTGCAACATACAGAGCATCTCTAAAAACATTAAAAGCAATTTTATTGATGTTTCAACAGCTCAGATGAGTTCTATTGTTTCACAGTCATAGGCATTGAAATTGGAGGTGCTACTGCAAGGTTAAATCACAGTAGTGACAGTTTCTTGTGTCAGACACCTGTCAAAGTGTAATAAGAAATCCGTGAAAAGAAATAAGATGCCAAAAGCACATCACAACAGGGTTTTTCATTTTCATACTTCATGATTCATAAGTCACAGAAACTGTATACCTATGAAAAGAAGGTGGCAGCTACACACCAACACTTCCTGTTTGGCAGAAAATTGGACTTGAATGTAAAGACAGGTCCTGCCCAGCCATGCTTAAGAAAAGCTGTGTAATCCCACACTGGAATAATTTACACAGGGCAGTGGGAAGGGGAAAATTTGTGCTTCACCTGGCAGAGAGGCAGAGATGGCTGAAGTGTGGCCAAATCAACACCTCAGCTCAGCACCCCATAAATCCCACAATAATAAGGGATTTATGAATTGTGGGCAGGATTTAGGTAGGATTTGTCAATAGGATTTTAGATATCAGCAGAATTGTCAGCAGGATTTTAAGTAACACAGGCGCAGTTTGCACGTAGACACCCCACACCTGCAGGTTCTCCATGGGGTCTCCCTCACACCCATTTTCCATGGGCACACACAGAAACCTAAGCTCCCTTTCCTTTACAAAAACCCCAGTGAGTGCCAGACACACTGACACCAAACAATGAAATCACTTCAGAAAAATCAAAGCCATCAAAACTGAGCCACACCAACAGGTTAAAACAAATAATCTTTAGTGAATGCATTTTAGAGGAGACCTATCAAAGGGACTGAGCAAAGTGGAGCAATCACAAAGACGGACAGTTTCTAATCTGCACATGGCCCATGACCACAGGAAGGAAATATGTGCACAGGTGTAGCACTGCCTCCTTTTTGTAAAAAGGGATTTTTAAATACCTGTTCCTTGAAATTAAAGGGAAGACTTTCACACAGAGGGGCTGTCTGAATGTTATCTGTGTTATCAAATGAAGCAGTCACAGAATAACTTAGGTACCATGCACATCTCTGAGCTTGCAAGACTGCTTAAATATGTCCTAGCTTTACAGCAATAAGTAAATTTCAGTAAATCCCCTCTTCCCTCTTATATTACCTTTACTTACATCAGAAAACGAATGGAAACAGTGGCCAAAACTGTGCATACATTAAGGACAGGCAATATTCATCTCCATGTAAAGATGTCTTTACTTTCAGAGCCTGGGCAGCTTTTTCTGGTTTGTTTTTAAATAGCCCTACTCTGCAATATAGGCCAGTGCTGCATTTGCCTGGAAGTCTGCTTCTTGAAGCTGATTTCTTTAAAACTGTGAATGATACAGTCTGTTCTGAACTACCTATGCAGAGCTCTGGCAGTAACACTCCTACTAGCAGGAAGGGGAGTTTATAGCTGCAGCTTTACAAGAAACAAATAACATTTTCCTGTGACTATTGATTGCCATCTATTTTTATGACACATCTGTGACTTTCAGTGACTTACACAAGTGTTCTGCATTAATAATATATCTGCTCCAGTTATTTATATATTTACTTGATAAATTAAAAAATACATACTAATAAAACAAGTGTAAAGTTCTCCAGAGAGGAAAATATTAAATGACTGCTTTTATTTGAAAGGCCACAGAGCAACATCCACCAAGAGACCCATTTACTTTCTGTACACACACATGCAGGCATGTCACATATATCAGTGTATGTACATGTCCCCTGCCTTTTCCTCCCTCCCCTTTTGGTGTTTCAGTGACCTGCAGCCCCTCCCTTGCCAGAAGGGCCAGCAGCTGGGCTCAGCACCTCCTGTCCCTTCAGGGGACACTGAAGATGAGATTCTGGGCCTTAGGCCTGACCTTCACCACAAGCAATGTGAAAGGGACAAAGTTACCAACAGTGGTCATTTCCCTGAAGCTCTTCATGCCTTTGATATTAGCAGGAATAGAGAGACCTGCCACAGAATAAATATTGCTGTTTACTTTTTATTCTCCTGGCAATATCTAAGCAGATAAAAAAATAGTTTTAAAAAAAAGTCTCACTCAGCTGGATGTGCACACACACAAAATATGTGACTCTCCAAAGCTGTATTGTGCTGCTTCTCTAATGGCAGCTGCAAAGACAGAAATATCCTTTAATCAGAGTTATCTTAAAATCATCTGCACTTTATAATTATAACATACTAGCCAGAAGGAAATGTTAGATCAACTAGTGCCCACAACATCTTTGTGCAGAGATTTATAGAGAAAAAGTTATTTTAAACTGAAAGATATTTCAATCCATTGTCAAGAGTCCTGCAGAACGTGAGTGGAAGTGTAAAGAGAATAGCCAGAGCTAGTCATATAGACTGCTAATGCCAAAGATGATGAAAATACAAAGTTGTGTATTCCACTTCTAGGGGAAGAAAGATTCTGCCTCAGCCTGCCAGTTAACCCTGGAAAAAATTCTGTCTGCACCTCCCATTGCAGAGATTGCTTATCTCCCCCTATCTGCTCACATGGATTTCCTTTTTTAAAGAAGTACTCGAAAATCTCCTGGCTGTTTTGAGCCTGTCTTTGTGAGGCTGGGGATCCACATAATGGGTTGTAGTCTGCCAGGAAAGTCCCTTGATCCAGGTCACCAGCTCTGCCACCACACACAATGGGTGGCTTGCAGTGGAGAGCAGGAACCAGGGCAACATCAAGGACAGAAACCATTAAGCTGTGACTAAATGTGAAACCACAGCCCAGCTGAAATAAATGGGGCATATTTCCTGTAAAATCATGAAGCAAAAGAGTTCAGCAGCCAAGCTGCCAAGAGGAAAGAGCATTATATGTGTATCTCAGTTGGTTTATATGCTTGTAAAACTGCCCACTTCTTTTCACCTTTAAAATCAGCCTCTTAAGAGAAGCCTCCTCATACTGGGTGACCTCAATGGTCTATTAGGAAATGCTTTCATCCTGTGGAAATGCCCTTGTGTGCCCACTGGCCATGGAAAAAGCATTCTGGACTGAGGTGCTTTAACTCCACACCTGCTGCCAAACCAGATGAACCCTGAGCCCAAACATCCTCTTCCATATTCAGAAAGATGTTTCTGGTGATGCTATGGAAACCAGTGCTGTCCTCTACAGAGACTCAAAGCTGCATTAAATATGTTCTTTTACCAACTTTCCTCCTTTCAGTGTTAGGACCATTAGGAAAATGGATGCTGGCAGGCTTTGCTCTTAACCTCAGTTCAAGCTCCCTGTGTTTTTCTATTAATCCCAAACAAAGAGGTAAATGCTAAGGGTGGCTTACAAAACACTAAGGTCTGGGGAAAGAGTGAGGAAAAATGCTTATATTATCACACTGCACTCCAGTTAATAGGTGCTGCACTTAGCATGTTAAAAATCTGGAAGTTTCAGTTTTAAATTCCAAGGCAAATGCTGTTCAGCCAACCCTTCCCTTCCCAGCCTTTAACAACTGCACCTCATCCTTAGTCCTTGATAACACACAGCTATGCAAAACCAGCAGCTGCTGAAACTCAGTCACTGAGTTCTGTCTCAAAAAACAGGTATTTAACTCAGGACACTTCAAAGATGAATAACAGCAAAAGGAGCAGGGGTCAGTACTCCTTGAGTCCTTCAGTTTTAGCTCCTGGTTTTAAATTACATCTGCCTTTCTAAATGAATAAGGGTCTGCTGTTATTTTCTTAATTGTTTTACATATATCTATTTCCTCCAAAGAGATTAAGGTGAGAAAATGGATCCCACCCCTACAACTTCTGAACAGACAGCACCTACCTGAGTATTATTTGCATGCATGCCATGGTGCACTAAAATCAAATGCATGTTCCACGGCATGTAAACTAAATCACTACAACAGAAGAAAAAAAAGGAGCTAATTAAAACACAAAGGTGAAAGACAAAATAAACAGAACAAGCAATGAGCCAGATGACAGCATTCTTTAGGTCATTACAAGGAGGCTGCTCCTCCAGAGTGCTTGGTAGAAGCACCTATCTCTGATAGACAGAGTTCTGTTGTTCTCTGTAAAGGTTTTTGCTTTTATTGGCATTAATCTCACTTTTCAAATGGACAATACATGGGTGAAATCCATTTTGGACCACTCATATAGCGTGTCTCAGTGAATGTTACAGGCAGAATAGTCTCATGCTTCATCTTCCAGGAGAGCTGCTCACTGTTGCAACAGTTGGATTTTCTCTTTTGTTGCTGGGATAAATTGCTTTCAAATATTCCTGCTTTTACTGCAAACACAAGTCTTATTTTTTATTCTTCCTGATTGATAAGAAAAGCCTGAAAACGTATCTCAATGTACCCAAAATGTTCAGAAACTAAAACACAAACAATAGTAAGTCCAAGGTTAGTTTCTCTCTTCTGAATCTCCTTTTTAAGTCAATTTTTAGAATTTTCAAAGGCAAGCCCATGCTTCCCAGAACCTGAAGGTTGTAATTTCCACTATTAAGCCCATTTAATAATGGTTTAAGGGAAACTCCCCTTTTGAAAAAGAATTTTCATGTTTGAGCTCAGGATGTTCTGTGATCAAGACAAGATGTTTCCCTACTTTTCTTGAGCCCAAAACAACTTCAATATGTTTTCTTATCTCTAGGGCTCTGCTCAGGAATTACAAACTGACTGCTCAGGTAGGTGCCTCTAGAGCCTGGTACCTGGCTGTTCTCTCCTTTCCACAGGGTCGCTGCAGCTGCTCCTTCCCAGCCCACAGCTGTGCCTGGCTCTGAGCACACGGAGCATAAACCCCAGCTGGGGTCTGTAGGGTGGGCACGGAGCTCAGCTGGGTCTGTGGGGTGGGCACGGAGCTCAGCTGGGTCTGTAGGGTGGGCACTGAGCTCAGCTGGGCTCTGCAGGGTCGGCACTGAGCTCAGCTGGGTCTGTAGGGTGGGCACTGAGCTCAGCTGGGCTCTGCAGGGTCGGCACTGAGCTCAGCTGGGTCTGTAGGGTGGGCACTGACCCCAGCTGGGCTCTGCAGGGTGGGCACTGAGCTCACTGAGTCTGTAGGGTGGGCACGGAGCTCAGCTGGGCTCTGCAGGGTGGGCACTGAGCTCACTGAGTCTGTAGGGTGGGCACTGAGCTCAGCTGGGCTCTGCAGGGTCAGCACTGAGCTCAGCTGGGTCTGTGGGCTGGGCACTGAGCTCACTGGGTCTGTAGGGTGGGCACTGAGCTCAGCTGGGTCTGTAGGGTGGGCACTGAGCTCACTGGGTCTGTAGGGTGGGCACTGAGCTCAGCTGGGTCTGTAGGGTGGGCACTGAGCTCAGCTGGGTCTGTAGGGTGGGCACTGAGCTCAGCTGGGGTCTGTAGGGTGGGCACTGAGCTCAGCTGGGTCTGTAAGGTGGGCACTGAGCTCAGCTGGGCTCTGCAGGGTGGGCGCTGAGCTCACTGGGTCTGTGAGCTGGGCACTGAGCTCACTGAGTCTGTAGGGTGGGCACTGAGCTCAGCTGGGTCTGTAGGGTGGGCACTGAGCTCAGCCAGCCCCCAGCCCACTCCTTTCCACACCACCTTGGGGAGGCTCAGGCTTTTTGCCCGTGTAGATGACTCACAGCCATGACTACACAATAAAAGCTCAGAGTTAAAAACACAGGAGTTCATCTTCCCTTGTGTTACCCATACGCCTGCAGCCAAACAGAGAGACTAAAGAGAGTTTGTCTCTTAGCTCTTAAATATTTAATCCACACCTTCTACATGATATTCTAGCTTCTAGATACAATCCTGTAAATCACTGAACATCTGTAAGAAGTTACACTATTCTAGATTTTTTATATTTCCTTCTGTGGCACATCCACATATGATGTGAAGGCTGATTAAGTTATGCCTTTACATATTCTGACAAGGTCTTCCAACAGTGCTCAGGAATATTTCAGGCAAGAGAAAAAACCAGTACTGAAACACAGAAACCTGCCAATTCTCACCTTTGCAGATAATCTACCTCAAGTCCATCCTAAATACTAAATCCTTCAGAAGAACAGATGCAGGATGTAATGGTACAAGAGAGGTATAGACAAGAAAGAAAAAAAAAAAAGTGGGTTTTTATCCCCTGCAAAAATTTTTCCTTCACTACAAATACATAATTGAAATTAAGTGTCTTTTCAAAAGAAAAGCACATTATACTGAAAAATTAAAGTTAAATGTTAAAGGACCTTACCCCAAGAAACCTGAGTCATCACTGGTGATGGCTTCTACCAGGACATTGCTGTGTCGTTTTGTAAACGACATTTTGTTGTCACTGCATTTCACCACAGCTGAATAATAAGGGATTTATGAATTTTGGGCAGGATTTTAAGTAGGATTTGTCAGCAGGATTTTAGGTATCAGTAGGATTTTAAGTAACACAGGTGCAACTTGCATCTAAACAGACAGAGAATGAAGGACAAATGTCCATTTTTCCTTTGATGCAGTTAAGGTTCTTTGATAATGCAAAAAATAGGATTGTGTCCTGAACAGTACTTTTGCCTATAAAAGATGTGAAGAGAATGGATGATGCTTTGCTTGAGAATAAGGTATGGCTGCGTGCTGGACTGCTCAGAAACTTACAATCATTTCTAGAATAGTCCTTTCCAGAAGGGAGTTACCTACCATTTTCTATTGTGAAACAAAAAGCTGCATTGTCCACTGTTGTTCCCTAGAAATGAAGTCCCCTTGTTCCTCAGAATGAAAGACTAGGCATATGTAGAATTTTAATTTTTGTTTCTACTCTTTTGTCTTTCTGTTTAATAGAAAATGCCCTGACTGCTAAATGAAACTAGAACCAGATGATCTTTAATGTCTCTTGCAGCCCAAGACCTTCTGTGATTCTATGAATATGTAACCAAGCTCCATTGGCAGGGTTGAAGAAGCTTTTGCTAATGTTAGTAGTCAGAGTTTTTTTCCCCACATTTATAACATCCTGTAACAGGTTTTCAGGATAAGTTTGTTTATTAATTGAATCTGTCATACCAGGAACACAAAGAGCATTCAGAGTAGGCCAGGCTGGATGGAGCTCTCAGCGTCCTGGTCGAGTGGACAGTGCATCTGCCCATGGCAGAGAATTGTAACAAGGTCTTTAAGGCCCCTTCCAGCCCAAACCATTCTATGATTCTGTGATTCCATTTTACAAAAGGACAGAAAAGCCAATGTCACCTGCTGGCTATGGAAGGGAGAACAGAGTAATCCCCATTTCCACATTCTCTGTATCCATTAGACCACTTCGGGTCACACAAGTTTGCTGTCACACATTAAAGGAACTGCTCAGAAGCATTAAGGTACTAGAGAGCCAGTGAGTAACAGGATGGGTTCTAAGATAGGATTAAAAATTCCAGGTATAGGTTACTTGCACTTATTTCAGTTCTCCTAGAGGGGATCTACTGTCTCCAAGTCCTAAAATTAAAAAGTCAGCAAAAGGATGTGCTGAATCCCAGATGTTAATTGCACAGACTCGCTGGATTAGAACTGCAGATAATTAATTGCTGAATTTTAATATAAGCTGAACTAAATGGATGATAAGATTTCCAGTAGGTAGTTGTGAGGTCCAGAAGGGGAAGAGTTTTTCTTAAAATGTGAGAGCCCTAGAGGCCCAAGTCATCTAAAATGTCTGATTTCAGGAAGTCAGAGAAGCTTGGGAGACTAGAAGAAGGGCAAAGTGAGGAGCTGTGATGCTTGACTGCAGCAGCTCAAGAGAGCTTATGTGCTGCTAAATTCCTTTTGGTGAGAAGGAAGCAACTTTTCAGCTTTTAGAAACTGTCAGTAATTGTTAGCTAGGTTTCCTGTAAGGTCAGTTATACACAAATGCTCCGTTAGATTGTACATTTTAAAAAAACCAAAAGCAAACCCATGGAATTTGCTGTTATGATACTGTAACCTCATGATCCCAGTTCTCTGGAATTCAGTTTATCAGTTAAAATTTAGAGTAAAATGACAGTAGAATTAAGGTATAAACCTTTTAAAGGGAAAAATAGATACCTTTATGAGGACATTTTTATCTGGGAAGTACATGAGGTTAAAACAACAAGACCAACACAGAGAGGAATTATTTCATCACTTGTGCATTAGAATACGTGACAGACTTCAGCTCTGATAAAAGCTACACTGTACTTCATGTTGCCTGCTCATTAAAATCCTAATTGAAAAGGAACAGCAAAAGTAAATTATGGGACAGGTTTTAAGACACACATGGATCAGGGAACTGATCCTCAGCCTCAAGTCCCCTGTTTGCTTTATTAACCAGATTTGTTAACCAGGTTTATTAACCTCACCACTCCTTTTTAACTCCATGCACTGGAGCACTGCCCCATCCCAAGTGGCCTTCCTGGTGTCTTCTCTGACACAGACAGAATAAGACCTTTTAATTTTTTTTTTCTCTCCAGAAATGTGCTCTGGAGACTCTCAGGCTGAAATTCACGGGTGCCTGCCATGTGTTCCTAGGGTTTTATTAGGAACTACGGCTGAGAGGTATAATTTGAAACTATTCTTATACTGCTAAGGCCAGGTTTATTTTCCTGCAACAGGTGACCCAAGGAAAGTAATTTCCTGTTTGAGGAAACACCTAAATGACATTTAGCTGTGGGTATCAGAATAACATGCCCTACAATTAGATTTTTAAAATGCTGAGCTTATTCTGGCTGGTGCCTGATACCTTTTGAATTTCACTTCATCCTTTGCAGATCCTTTTCAAGGAAGTTTCAGAGTGTCTGGTTTGAAGGTTCCTGACCTGGAGGTCACCTTTGATATCAGCCCAGCTTTTGATTATCAGTTTAGCTACATAACAAAAACTTCCACATCTGCAGAGGATAGTAAGTACAGCCACAACCAAGGCTGTCTCAGGAGGGTGCTAGGCTGTCATTCATGCTTTCATTACGTCTCAGCTGGATTATCAAAACACATTGTTCACATGCCTTCCAGAGCAGGCACTTCACAAACTGCAACACAGCAAAAATATTGAAGCTGGAGGGATAAGGAGCTGTCAGTGAGCACAACCCACTGCACCCATGCTGAGAGCTAAACAAGAACCTCAGGCAAGGCAGCAAAATGCAGTTCTTGTCTCCCAACCCACCTCTAATAATAGTTCTCCATACCTGCACCAGCAGTGAGCCCAAGAAATAGATCTCGCCCCTCTGGGTGTTATTTGGTTATTAATGACATGGCAGAGAGAGGTTCAGGACTTGTTGAGCACTGTGTGGTGCTCTACACATCAGAACATTCATTTCCCCTACCCTGGGAAAAAGCAGATTTGCCTTCACACCATCCCAGAGCTCAGGGATTCTCCTGTCAAATTCAGCCAGCAGACCCACTCTTCATCTGCTCAAACCTATTTATTTCACTAAAAGGAAAATATTCAAGACTGGCCAGGCTTTCTCAATTCTCCTAGAAATCACCCAATTCACACATGTAAATCCCAGCTCTCTAGTTTAGAATGAGAATAATTTAAAAAAAATAATATTTCAAATTTCACCACTTTGATATTGAATAGAACATTTTTTTAATGTGAGAAACTTTACTAAGATGCTTAACACATTACTCAGTTGTGGGGTTAAAGATTATATATCTGTATTAGCAGAGGGCTGCAGTGATTCCTCCCTCCAATTAGCCTGGAAATACAACTAAGAGATACAAAGACTCTTGGAGAACAAAAAGTAAGACAAGCCAACTATGACTACCACCAGGACTGGTGTGTTAACAGAGTCAGGAGAGCTAATCATGCAGAATGTACTTTAACAGAGTTTACTCTGAAGTGAGGTGAGTCATAACTCACTGACCATAACACAACAACCTTGGGATACTGTTAAACATTGACTAAATATATTATTCATCTGCATGTGTTCACAATGGTATCTCAGCATCTCTTCCATTTAAGCACTATCTCAGCTTTCATTGTATAGTTTGTTAATTCTGTGATTCTCCTACATGTGAAGGGCATTCAGAAGTTTCCTGTATTTCGTAATGTATTGGTATAATTACAAAATCTCATTAAGAAGGACTTTATTATTGATTTACTGGTTTTCTATTCATTAAATTTCACTGTAAAAAGGATTATTACTTTTAAAGTCAGCATGCTTAAACACAAATGGAATTATCGTAAGAGAAACAACATAAAATGGGGCTATTAATATTAAAGCAGCTATACTTTGAAGATTATTCATTTAATAAATCTTTGTGATATTAGCAAGATTGATGAGCAGTAGTACAAATGAGGGGAACATGGGAGAGATGATCATTTATTATCATTACAGAGATATAAAGTATGATTCAGTGTTTCATAATGGATGTTAAATTTGATTTAACATATGGCTGACTCATTCTCTGAAAACTATTCTTAAAGACATAAACTCATTGAAAAGTCAAATCCATTGTCTTAATAATACTCATGAATTATCTTTTGATAAGAAAATAAGTACCATGTCCTCAGACAAATCAGGCAGGCTGTGGCAGAGCTCTATGCCAGCAGTACAGAACACACACCTGGAGACTCAAACACCACCTTGAGTGTGCCCAGGCAGGTGAGAACTGACAATGAGCAAAATGTCTCCTCCTTTTGCACACCCACAGAGCATTTGTGCTCTGCATGCTGCCAAATACTTCTTTTACCTGTGCAAGGCAACAGCATTTCTGATTGTCAACAGGGGCAAGGCCTCCACATGATGTCACAGGAGATGCCCTGAAAATGTGTTTAAACCCCATTTAAGAGTTATCTTGAAATACTTAGAATGTACAGATCAGGGCCTCTGAGATAGGACTGCTTATTTCTAAGTTAAAACATTTGCACAATTCAGATATTACAAACCCCATGCCAGTGCTGAGCTACAGGATTTTGTTATCCTGTTGACACTATTTCTTCATATAAAATTGAATAAACTGGACAATTAATTGCCCGATCATGTAAGAAATTCTACTGTTTCAAATACCCTATCAAATTAAAATACACATTTGAGAAACAAGACAGCTTAACTGAAAGACTGGTATTTCTGCTAAATCAAGCCCTGGTACCTGCTCAGAAAATATCTATCTGAAAGAACTACTAACCAAATTAAATGTGGAGTCACAGAAAGTTCTGTGTCATGGTGATCTTTCTGCTAGGCAATCCTGGCCACAAAAACTTCTGAAAACATCATTGTTGTGCCAGTGAATCCAGAGCAATCAATATCTTCTCCCCTACACTGCCCCCACGTGCACAGGGCACAGATGGGACTGAATGAGCACCATGTCCTTGGCACATTTAGCAACTCTATTGTGTGCATTTTCCACAGAGGGCATTTCTGCTACCTCTTTCTTTGCCTTTAGTAACCTGCAATATTTCTTGTTTAATTAGGAAAATAATTGAATCAATACCTCTCCACCTTACTGTTCCTCTCCCCTGAGATGCAGCACTAACAGGATATATTCCTATATTTATTCATTCATCATCCTATTGTGATAGTCTAATCCTTGCTGCAATACCAGCAGCACAAGTCCCAGCAGTGTGGATTACTGGGATGTTCAGTGTTCTGGACTACCAGGTTCCTGCTTAGAAACCATCCTCATAAACAGACTCTGATGCTTTAATTTCCCACCTCCTCAGACTTTTACTTGTTTTACTTGTGTTTGCACATGTCATGTGCTACAACTAATCCAGTTCTGTGCTTTATGGAAAAGGATTGCTGAGCTGCTCCACTACCCCTTTACATAAAACACTTTATATGCCCAAAGGAAAGGCTTTGCCCTGTTCTAGCAAACCACAGCCCCACCGTGGAGCCTGCTGCAGGATCTGGCCTTTGACAACTGACATATTTCCTGTGCATAAATCTGCCCAAGTACCATCTCATCTAAGTGAAATGTGACAGACTTCAATGTACACAAGAGTAACAGAGCCATAGAGTCTTTATTCGTTTAATATTATAACAATCTAATCATCTGCTAAAATGCCCTGTTCACTATCTCTGCTCAGCCATTTGTTTATTTGGTAGGAATTGACTCTGCATATCAACTTTGCATACATCTCAGACCTGTCATACTTTGCCTGTCTCACCTTTTCTCCATCTCTCATAAGAATTTACTTTCACTTATGTAGCACTAACCAGGCAAACTTGGTAGTTGCTAAATGCACTAAAGTAGTGTGAGAAGAATATTGTAACAGGATGAAAAGGTTTTAGAACAGTTTGTAATGGATGGGTATGCAGATATTCTACTGAGGCAGAGATGGTTTTTAATAGGAAAATTCTAGTCTCTACATAGGTTTTAACTCACTCCTCTTTCTAATTTTACAGACTGACAATGGACTAAAAAGCTCCCAGGAGAAAGTGAGCATGCTGAAATGTAGGAGGTCTGGTAGAAAAATGAGCAATGGTGGTTAAATGAAATCTTTTGACTACATATTCTCTTTTTTGTTTGCTGCAGTGACTTTCTCTACTGCTGGTAATTGACTTCTGCCTGTTTACAATTAAAGGACAACATTCATGTTAGAATATACAAGTGAAAAAGTGCTTTCTGCAGGTGATTAAATGTCACAGAAAGATAAGGATGCACATTAGCTGTGAAAGCTGTTAATTGCAAATATACACCAGCATAAGCCATGCTGTCCCTCTTTCACTGTCCTCAACAAATAACAGCTGAGAAAGAATGTTTGCATGCCCTTCTCATGCCTGTTGCACATCCACATGGAGGCAGGGAGATGTTTTGCTCATTCTTTGCAGGACTACCCATTGATTCTCACATAGTGCAGTTTCTCATATATATATATATATATAACTACACAGAGGTAAATCCCTGAATATTCAGTAAAATGCTGAGGAGACAGAATTAAAAAAAAATCTTTAATTTCTTTTGCTTAGTTTGGAATTAATCCAAATTATGTCTCGTCTCATACAAACTTAGTAGGTATTTGGAAAAAAGGTTTATATTTTTATCAGACACATATCTATGTTGGGTGAATTAAGCAGTGGTGAAATAACAGATCAGCCAGATCTAAATAGCAGTATTTTCCCAAGTGTGTATAAAAGTAGTAAACATAACCACAAAATTTGCACTACATGGCAAGTTATTGCTTACATGAAGATCCAAAAGATAGTAATTATGCAAACTGTGCTTCAAGCACACTTTGTCCCAACATCATTGCTTCCAGTACTGGACCAATCCCAGGTCATTATACCTGCACCAGCATCTCTTTGTTAAAGTAAGCATGTTCTGCAAGGCTTGCAGTGTTTCACTGCACAAATATGCCCCATCAAATACAGGTTCACCTTCTGCTTATTTGACTTCATTTTCTTCAGTTTTATTTAGTATAGTTGATTTAATTTCTTTCTTTCTCTTTCTTTCTTTTCCTTCCTTCCTCCATATAAAGAGAGTATATAATTCTAGAATTTTTTCCTTTCAACTTCAGTCTTATTCCATCTCTTTGAGCATCCCTATATGGAACAGGTGTTATGTGAATATTTGAAGTGAAAAAGACTGGTTCATTATTCTGTTTGGAAATTCAAATAATGTTCATCTATCTTTGATGCTCATCTTCTTTGGCCAAGTCATCACAGACTTCTTAATTAGCACTCTGTTCTTTTACATCCACTGTAACTTTTTTCTACTTCTTGTTGTGTCATACATCTTTCTCTATATCTATTTAATATATATTTAGATCTAGGCAGATATTTATATGAATTTCAAAATAACAACATTCACAATTTACTTTAAATTTTCTGATTGTTTTTACAAGTTTTTGAGAAAGAAAACAAACCAAACCAGTTAGTAGGTGGAACACATCAAATACCAAGGATACCAAGTCTATAATTTTGATAACTGCTTTCTCCTATTGTCTCTTTAGTGGGGTCACCTTAACCTCCTGGCACACTCAGCCCTCAGCAGACTCAGGCACCCTTGATTTTTAGGACTACAGATATTCAGAGCTGTCATTTTGGGTGAAGAGTTGAGCACATTTGCACCACAGTAAAGTACTACCAGACTATAAAAATTATACCAGCCCCAAGACCATGAAGTACTGAGGTCTGAAAACACTAGACATACATATTGTTCATTGTGTCTTTTCCTTCTCATAGCCCTAGATTCTAAAAAGTCTCTCCAAATAGGAGGTGAGGATGTAAATGAGAGAAAGGCTTTTTCATGCAGCACCATGTTTTATCTGCATCTTTTCATTCTCTCCCAGCCAAGCTTCAATGCCATGTAGATGACTTTCACAATATATGGCTTGTCTGTTCTTTTTCCTTCTTGGGCTCTGAACATGATGCTATTGTTGAGCCCTCAAAGGCTCTTTGTAGCCCAAAATAGCTGAACCAAAGCCTTTGCCGTGTTCAGTCCTTTTACCCAGAACCTGATTCTTATTCTGTGGAGTAGTGATGAGTCTTTTAAACCCTGCATGCTTTTGCAGGCATTTAAGGTTCAAAAGTCCCTCATGTCTAGCTAATCAATACTTTAGGAAGATCTTGTGTAATGCTCATTAAAGTCTAATGCACAGTATCTCTTCAGCTTCTCTGTGTTCCATGCTCAGAATACCCTGCAGCTTCTCTCCAGCTAAATGGCCTTTGAGTTCCTCACACAGCTTGTTGAGGTGTTTTCCTGTCCATTTTTCAGTGATATAGCTTAATATCTCAGATAAATCTTTTGTCCTGAATCCTCCCTCTCTTGTCAGCAATCCTTCAAGGAGCAGTGAGGAGAACCAACTTCTCAAGAGTTAATTCCTGGAACTGCTGCTGTGCTTTTCACTTCACAGTGAAAAACCTGCAGGCTGCTGAGCACACAGCAGGACATCCTCACACATTCCAGTCCACACAGATAAATGGTTGGATGTCTTTGAATGAGTTATTTTCTCCATCTTGCTCTTTGAACTCTCCTGTGGGCAAAGCTGACGGTGGCTACATTGCCTTCCCTTCTGTCTGCTACCTCCAACACCAGATAAAGATTCCAGGCAATCCTAGCCCAAAGGAGGCTGAGTGCCATTTAACCTCTAATCAAGCTTTATCTCCTTTTGGGAAGGCTAGAATAAAGCTTATACCTTGCTTGTTTACTATTTCTGACCTATTTAAAGCGTTGAAGTTGTCCACACATGCAGATTCCAGTCATCTGCTCAGGCAAATACATGCTGGATCTCTACTCAGGACCACAGTTCAGCCCAGACTATCTCCTCCTACCCTGAACCAAGAACCTGAGCTGCCCACAACTGACCAAGGCTCTTTAGCAAACTTTTCCTTCAGCAGTAATGAGCCAGACTGACCAGCAATAGCCACCCTGGGGAGGAGGAGGAGGCTGCCACAGAGAAGCACTATAGCACACAGGGGCTGCTTGGGCATCATTTGGCAGCTCACTGGCTCCTGACCACAGTTACACAGCAACCCTTCACATCACCTGAGAGAAACATGAACTAGGAGAGCAAAGAAACTCCCTTTTGGCTGTAAAGTCAACCAATCTTTTGTTTCACCATGCTGAGGTGACATTCAAATGAACATGCTATTTACATTTTCTCCTTCCTTCCGTCCTTCCCTTCTCCATAACTACATTTCTATTGATCAAATGAGATCATCTAAGCGAAAGTAAACAACACCAGAGAGAAAACAAAGACTTTTTGAAAACAAATTTATACCCTGCTAATTGAGAAGAAAGGCTTATATAAAGATTAAAGCAGTGGCTAATAGTTATTTAGACAAGTTAAGCCAAGATCTCCTAGTTTTACACACAAATATGGGTGGCTCTCCTAAAAAAACAGGGCAGTGTTTAACCTCAGCCTATGTGCTTGTTTCATAATAATCTGGGATGTCCTAAGTAACCTAAACTACAAGCTGCTGTCACTCTCATTTGTAGCTATGATGTTTAAAATAACAGTTCTGAATATAAATATATCTTTTGCCACCATATCTGGAAAGCACTGTAAAATGACCATCTGCCAATCTCCAATCAGAGCTCATGACCAGTGAAAATCTTGTCTGTATTCCAGCATAATTTTACATTCAATTGATTTTTTCAGAGTAGATTTTATAGAAATCAAACTGGAATATAATCAGGCAGGTAAGAGCTTCACAATGTAAGGCTGGATGCTTCTTGGAGTATAAAGACACTTAATTAAAAGACTAGATGAGAACTACAGTTCAGAACCAAATGGGTCTATTTTCAGATAGAGTTCACATGCCACCCCACGAGCCTGGCAGAGCCCCCATCCAACAAGGCAGGCTTGGATTTGCGAACATGAAATACCTAAGTGCAATCTCTACTCCCACACACATCCAAAGCATTTTCCCAAAGACAGCAGAATTACCTCCATTCCATGTCATATGTTTTTGCATTCTCTTCTTCTGAGAGATATTAATAAACTGATGTGACAAATTATCAGAGGGGAGAGAACAAAACAAAACTTGTTTTGCTAAAGATGCCTTACTGCCTTAAAATGCTCTGATTAAGGAAGGCCCAAACCAATGCTGAAAGGAGACTGCCAGACCCAGGCTAGTCAGAACTGGCCATTTCACCAAAGTAAAACACAGTTCTGCTCTGGTCTTGATGCCTGGAGAGGCTACCTAGAACAGAGGCTAAAAGATAAAAGTAGGTATTTATTGAAAGGCCTTCAAAGGATACACCTCAGGCAGTGCAGGAGTCTCACAAAGGCTATACCCAAGACGGATGATGGTTGCAGGTTTTATGGACAGATATAAGTTCGATCTATTTGTGTATCAAATGTTAACTGTCCAATTACAGCTTCAGGTAATGGAGTCACATTTCCCCAGTTTGCCCCCCTACTTCACTGTTGTTTACATTTTTGAGGCCTGAGAAAGTGAGGTGTCCTTGAGTTTTAGGCCTAGAGAGAAACTGTTTTGTCTAAATAAAATGGGAGAACAATAGCTGACAGGCTATGGAGTTTAGAGTTATATACTAAAGCAGTACTGATCTGAAAAATATAAAAGTGAAAAATTAAGACATCAGTCCAACTGGCATTTCCAGAGCAAATTTGCTCATCTTTCTGCAAACTCAACCTTAGGCCTTTGAAAGTCAAGCTGTGCTCTCTGGCTCCCACCACAGAGATGGCAGCAGCAGCAAGATTGTCCTGACCAAACCCTGCCCTCAGTTACACCTGGGCAATCCTGGCTCTGGGAGTTTGACTGGAATACAAAGCAAGTACAAATGTGGGAAAGGCAGCACACGTGGCTCAGCATGTACACAAGAGTGGTTTGTTGGCCAAGACATTCTGAGGTGATTTTTCTAACTTTAAAGCAATTCTGTTACCAGCTATTTGTAGTAAGCAGAGGAAAAAACTGCTGCAGTTTGAAAAGAGAGTCTAAGTAAGGACTTCTAGATGAAGTCCATTCCAAGCTTCCAGTAACCCCTCTGGGAACACATTTGAACACTTCCACTCATGCCTGTGAACACTGGCAAAAGGGTCCATCAGTTTTTCCAGTGCCTGGCACAGGGGAGCTGTGCACAGCACTGATTTCCCTGTTTGCTGACACAGGGACAAATGGGGTGCTTTAATTCCTCTTCAGGCTTTTTTTCCATTTCAGAACATCTTACCCATAAGACTCCTAGTGTTCACGGGAAGCAACAGATGCCAATTGTTCAATTTATTTCCTCCTAAATTAGGTCTATCCATCCTACTGCAACCCAGTGTCAGGTGGAATGGGTACACCAAATCTGTGACATGTATAGCAAGCTCCCAACCATTTTTGGCTTCAGCTTGGGAGAATAATGATGAGCTAATGCTGAGGAAGGAAATGCTTAGACATGATTTTGTTTTCTTCTAGGAAATGAAACACACTAAAACCCACTAATTTCTGAGTGCTTTGGAAATAATTGCTCTTTTATTTAGATGATGCTTCTTGCTCTCAGTCTCAGGGAGGTAAATCCAAAGCAAGTACTTGAAATCAGTAGAATAACCTCTTCAATTTGACCCTCATTTTCAGAAGCTTACATAAAAAAATACTCAACTAGCAAAAGCCACAAATTATAAATAACAATCAACTGCAATTTTAGTTTGACTGAAAGGAAAAAGTTACTCGAATTTTACCTTAAAGAATAAAAAATTATTCTTTTCCAAATAATGCCAAAAGTCAATAGAACTGTGCAGCAACAATTGCAGTAGGAGTAGGAAAACAAGCATGGCCTCAGTCCTGGGCACAGACATGACCCTTTTAGAAAAGCAGAATCACCAGCATCCCACACAGCTCTGCAGGATGCACACTGCCCAAATAACAGAGAGCTTCCTAACACCTTACACAGCAAGGAATTCTATTTTCTGTGACAGAAATGCCATCCTGTTACCAGCCAGGAGAACTAATCCCAGGCTCTCCTTTCAGTAGGATCCTGCCCATATCCATTTGTTTATTATAATGCTGAGCTTTTCCCTCACCTATTTCCAAGACCTTCACATTTCCATGAGACAAGACTAAGTACTATCATCCTATCCAATTTCAATTTTATTACTTTGATATTTTGTTGCTCAAAGCTGTCAAATTCAGTGTGATTCCACTCTCACTGAAAGTATTAAGAATGTGATTATCACTGGGAGAAAAGTTTCGAACCATCTGCAAAAAACAGCAATAATAATGAAATAAGCTTTCCCAAAGATGCCATACATCACCTTTGTTTAATATTTTTGTCAGTTCCACTTAAAAAAATTAATGCCTTGGGAAAAAATAATTGAAAGTGTCTTCCTGGAGCACTGTAAGCACACCCTTGGGATGTTTATTATTCTAACAATTTCCCATTTTAAAATACACAGGTACTAACAACCAACAAATTATTACATTTCCTTTAAATGAACTGAAACAACAAAGATAATTAACTAAGAACATAAGCCTTCTTTCCATATGGTAATACACATCCCAAGGGCAAAGCACTTGTCTTTTAAGAGATTCCCCACAGAATTCTTATCCACCTTGTAAGGGTAATTAACAACCTCAAAACACAACTGAACTTGCTTAATGTCACAATATTCTGCAGTGCATTACTTTTTCATGATCTGTAAAAAAGAGCACAAGACCTTGGAACAATAAGGCATTATTTTCTGTCATGGACAATGCTGATGTACCTGACAGTATGATTTAAACTCTGAAAAGGTGGCTAGAGCATCATTTACATTGAACAACAATTTTATGGGGAAAAAAGAAAGGAACATATTGGCTAAGAGGTATCTAATGTGTTAAAAATCAGGTTAGATAAGGCAAACTATACTTTTATTATAATTTTATTAGTGGAAGCAAACGAGACAGAATACTAATGCTTTCTTAGCATGCATAGTGCATATTAAAATTCAAAAGTATCTTGTCGACACTACAATTTTCAGCTTCAAAGGTGTACTAGGCAACAAGCTTATTGTTACTAGGAACAATACAAGGAAGAATGAGGTAAAAGGAATGAAATGAAAACTCAAAACCTAAACCCAGGGTAAGCACAGGGGAGCAGGAAAGGTAAAGAGATGCTTTTGGATTGTCCAAATCTGGGGTCCCCAACACAAGAATGACACTGATCTGTTCGAATGAGTCCAGAGAAGAACTAAGCTGCTCACAGGGCTGAAGAACTTCTGCTATGCAGGGAGGCTGAGAGAGCTGGGGCTGCTCATTGTGGAGAAGAGAAGGCTTTGGGGAAACCCTGAGGTCCCTTGAGTACCTAAAAGGGCTCCAGAAGACCTGGAGAGGGACTTTCCACAAAGACATGTAGTGATGGGAGAAGGGGATATTGCTTTGAACAGAAGGAAGGTAGATTTGGATGAGATATTAGGGAGGAATCTGTCCTGTGAGCATGGTGAGGCACTAGCACAGGCTGCAGGCAGGCCATGCAGTGATGAGTAACCTAACTCTGGTTAGTGGTCAGGTTTTCATATTTTATTATATGGCTTCAGTGAGGGGTTTGACACCTTACTAATGCTGCAGTGTGGAGCTGTTTAAATACAAGAACGTTTTACATGGGAGAAATCACTGAGCTGGAAGAAAGTGAATGATTGGCACGGGGCAGAAGCACTTTTTGCTTCAAGGCTCTGGCCTGTCGTTTGCTGGAAAATCTGTTTTATTAAATGCCATTCACACTTCCCAGATAAGTCACTGAGGGATATGCCAGATTCTTTCCCAAATACTGCCTGATACTCAGTGCTGATCACTGATGCGAGCACAACATCTCTTTTGATGTTTCTAAACACTGACGTGCACACATCTCCCAACACACCCAATCTTTATGAGGCTAAAAGAGAGAAAGATATCAACCCTTTGGACAGAGAAAGGGCAGAGGAAGCTGTGTTTATTTAAATACACATAACAGATGCTTAGAGCTCAGGAAAACCCAAACTAGGTACCACTTGCCCTGTGATTGTTTTTGCTGTTATAGCAAGTTTTACTTAAGTGTAATTTCGGTCAATCAAGTAAATATTAGTAGAGGACAGGATGCAAGAGGGTGATAAGGACTGCTGATATCATTGTACCAGTGATATCCCCAAAGGCCCTCAGTGTGTCTCCACTCCTGTGAGATACCCCTCCCTAACCTGCCCATGCAGAGCAGGGTCATGGCCAAAGTTTGCAGGTGACTTTGAAGGCCAAAGGAGCAAATAGAAGCTGGCTTGGACACACATTTGGCTATAGATGCACACAGATGCATTTAGCTGAGCTAAGGGCCCTTGTTTGACTCAGCTGTTGTTTGTCAGATGTGACAGCCAAACACCGATATTGTCCACATCAGAGGCTACTTTTCATTTCTGCTGTACATGTCAAAGAAAATGAACATATTCCAGTGACACCCAGCAATCAGGCAGATTGTCAGCATGAAAATTCTACTCTATTCAGGAACTACATAGAATGCTTTCTGCTTAGTCCACTTCAATCATACAAAACATTTTAAATAATTTCTTCAAAAAGCTCATGGGCTCAGATCTCCTTAAAGAACACCAAAGTGTTCTTACATTGAAGTCCCCTAACTGATCATTTAACATACATAGTACCTACAGCAATAAATAAAGTAGATTTACTATTAAAGCTGTGAAAATCAAGGCTGTTACCACTGCAAATCTATCCATCACCAGCACTTATTGCAAATAGCTTTTTCTGCAGCTTAGGCTTGTATAAAAATTTCTCCAATCAGGCACCACACAGATTCCAGAATGGTATGCAATAGCACAGCTCTAGCACTTATCATGCTTTACAGCCTGGTTTAAAAAAATAATGTGAAAATACCACCAGCTAAGCCTTGTGGAGTATTTTTGTCTGTGTCATCTGCATTACTGTTTTAGTCTCCCTTTTTTCCCCCTTTGTATCAAAACCAATGACAAACTGCATGCCCACACACACATTATTGAGAAGATTCACTACTAACCCTAATACATTATACTATTTTCCACAAAGGAGTACACCATACTTGATAATAACCAGCAGCAGATCATTATAAATTATGTTTACAAACAGTAGAGGTAAGAAATAAACATTCACAATACAGGCAAAGATGGCTTTACCTGAAGCATAGCTCAGATGATGAGGTGAAGACCACTGATGTTTTCAGGATCAGTAAATGCAGTACATGGTCACACAAAATACCAACTACCAGTTAATATCCAAGTGAAAATCATGTAACACCTGTGATCAGCTGAAGGTTCTGATTCCTGACAGCTGCTCCATGGGATCTGCCATGGGATTTTCCTCATCTCCAGCTGAGCCCCAGTCCCCACTCACAAGGTCCCCTCCCAGCCATCCTGCAGTGAGGGCGATGTGTGGCAGATGCATCTCCTGGCCTGGAATTTCCCATCCTGCACATTGGTATCACCTGTTTTAGGTACCAACATGTGCTACAACCCTCTCAAAATCTCCATAAGAGCACAGGCCACAGGCAGAGACATTAAGCTACTGGAGAGTATCCAAAGGAGAGCCATGAGGATGGCTTCTGTTCTTTCAGTGTTCATCCCTCCCGCATCCACCAGAACCCTGAGCAGGGCCAGCACCTCCCCACAGCCACTTCTTGCCCCTGAGGCTGCTCAGCCCCACCATACACCAGGACTGTCTGGGGAAGCTGAGCCTCCAGCTACAGCTGCAGTGAGACAGTCAGGGCCAACGAGCCCAGCCAGGGCAGCCCTACAACACTGACACCTTACAGTCCCTCCAGACAAAGCTTTGTATCCACCTCAAACAGGTGATTAAAGGTCAAAGAACTTGGTCTTCAGGCAAGCTTTACTACAAGAACTGACAAACTCCAGCAGGTTCAAAATTTTAACTGAAGCCTCACCTGCTTGTCTCCATTGCTCTTTCACAAACCTAGACCTTATAAATGTGTTAGCAGTGTGATACCTCAGAACATCATAAAATATGTAAGAGGGTAGAGGATAGCAAAGCAAATGGCTCCAGAAGTAGCAAGACCCTTGGTATTCCCTGACTTTGGGGTACTTTTTATTTCTACTGTTGCATTAGTGTTATTTTCCAAGTGTTTGATGCAGTATTAACTAGCATCATGTTTTGAGGAATAGAGCTGTACAACACTGCCCAAAGGAGAGGGAAAATGCCTTGAAATGAAGTGTGTGATCATTTACAATGCCGAAAGCTTTTTAGCTACAGGCATTATTTCACAGCCAAGGTAAGCACTCTCTCCTAGGGGTACAACTACACAGCTGCTGTTTAGAAAGGAAACTGGGCTTCTCTTTCCAGTCCTTCTTACATTCACATGGATGAGAGCTGATCTTCCAGCCCTGGAGGTAACAGGGGTGCCCCCAAACCAGGCCAGGAGCAGCCAGAGAGGGGTTTTCCTCCAGGCAGCCCCTCCAGCCTCCTGCAGCACATTCCCTGCACAGCTGTAGGGAAACCCACAGAGCTGACGGGCACACCTGAGCCAGGAGGCAGAGAGGGATATGAAATTCAGAGCTGCCAGGATGCTGCTTTAAGGCAGCAAGGTGCCACAGGCAAATCACTAGTGTGAGGCCACTAAAAGCAGGAGAGAGAAGAAAGATGTTTCCTCTAGAGTCCTTCAACCATCCCAGTAACAGCAAACCAGAGACCAGAACCCTCCCAGGGCTGCACACAGGCACAAGCACAGCTCAGGGCTAAGATGAAACCTCAGGGCAGAAAGCTGAGAGGGTGTGGGAGGAGGTCCTGGGAGAATTGAGCACAATCAGAGCCCTGGAGATGGCTGCACATGGGGCAGGAGCCTTGGCAGGCATGTCTGCCTTAATTCAGAGAGAAGGAGAAGGTGGCAATTTTGAGATCCCTCTGTTCAAATATATTGTTAGGTGTTAGGGCATGGGTTGTACTCGATAATCTTGAAGGTTTCTTCCAACCTGGTCATTCTGTGAATTCTGTGTGAAATATATTGTGAATTGCAGAGCTCAAACAAAAGTCTTCTTCCTTTGGGCTCTTCCTTTGGGCTCTCTTGTAAGCTCTTCCTTTGGGCTCTCCAAGCCCACCCCAGTTTGTAGAAGGCACAGCATAAGTGAGTACATGCAACCCCCTTCACCAGCTGGAGTACACAGTGAAAAAAAAAAGGTGAACATTTGAATTAAAGTAATTAAATGCATGTAGCATTCTCAGACTGAAAATTTATTTAATTTCCCGTGTTCCTCATCCCTGGAAAAGAAATTAAGTTTCATCTCATGAAGACTTGAAAGCTGGACAATCTCTGGAAAAAATCTGCCTTTCAAGAACACTAGAAATTGGAAAAATATATTCTATGAGCATAAATAAACCTTAGCCAACAAAGAGGCTGCCTTCAGCTATACATACATGAATGTGCAAGCATATAATTGATGCATACATTTATTAATGCAAGCTCAGAAGCTTTACACCTTGTAGTCTAGTTGACATATGATCTTTTTATTTTATTTTCCAATAGAAGAAAAAAGTAGTGCAGAAGTGATAAAACTCTTTGAGATTAAATTGGATTTTCCACTACAGAAAGCTGTTTGGAGACAGGTATTCCAACAGCTAGAGACAGTACAAAAAATTTTCTCAGAGCCTTAATGAGAATGACAAGGAGAAAAAACAGTCTCTGCTCTTCTAGAATGTTACTCCAAATGCTGTTTTTGTCATAAAATACTTCTGCTTCTTTGCAGAAACTATTTTCTTGTTGTTATTACTTTGCAGTATTTAGCTGAAAGGTTGGAACAAGAAAGCTGCATTATGTCAAAATGTCTTATGTGCTATTCAGCAAAATGTGACACCAGCTTTGGGTACAACACGTAATAAACTCATTATGCACTCAAAGATCTACACTCTCTGCAATGAATATGAAATATTAGGGTTCCCCTGACAGAATTGAGGTGTTGGGATTTTTAGTGAAGTTACCATAAGAAATATGGGATAGCAGTGGGTCTGGCTCCATAGACTGAATTCTCTGCAGAAGTCCAGAACTTCCATCCTTTGTTTCCATCCCTTGCTCCACACTGATCTCCTGGCTGGTCAGGTCCTTCTTCCCCATACCACTGGGGCTGCTTAAAGCCCACAAACCCTCCTCCATGGCTGGGGAACAGCTTGTCCCTCCTCCTCTCCTTCCTAGACAAAGACAGCTCACCATGTCCCAAACATCCCCACATCCCTTCTGCCTTTTCATCTGTATTCCTCTTCTTCATATCTTTCCTCTTCACCTTCATATTTCTTTCTGCCACCAGCATTGTCTCTCCCCAAAGACAATGGGGAGATTTTAATTCCTCAAAGCACACTTCCCTGCCCATGCCAGGATCCCTCAGCCCTTCCCTCCATACATCTCTGCATACACATGCACTTCCTTCCTCTTCAGGATGCTTGTTATCTCCTGTTCCTCTGTGGTGTCACACATCTTTTACTCCATTTACCTTTCATGCTCACAGTTCTTGGATAAAGACAAAAGAAAAATCACAAATCCCCAAACCATGTCACAAACTGCAGGACAAATGAAAAACTTCCTTTCCTTCTATTCCCAGATCTCTGTAGTCTAGTAAGAGATTGAAGTTTAGACAAATTGAAGATCCCATTGAAGTTGTGAAGTCCCTTACAACCTGAATTATTCTGTGATTCTATGTGAATTTGATCAGCACTGGAGCTGGCAAAAAGGTAGTTGTGGCTCACAGGCAGCTGTGGTTGAAAAAGTGATATTAACATTTTTTTTCAGCCAGATCAGACAGTTCCAATATTATTGCATATGCAGAAAAGTTCATTGAACCAGGGAGGTTTCAGCTGAAACACACTCAGGTGAATGAAGCAGCTTAAACTTTATCATTTCACAACATAACTCTTAAGTCACACAGATCAAGGAAAACTTCAGGTCAAAAAATTGTGTGCAGTTTATGAGACTTTCCTGAAGTGCAGAAGGAGAGCAGGTTGGTGGTGGTACTGCTAATGGAGCAGATAAAGGGAATCTGTCTTTCCAGGGAAAGGCATTTGTGGGCTGAGCTATCAGTTAAATCAAAATACTTCAAGTCTAATACTGAGGACTCAGAGAGTAAATACAGACTGTCTGTGCAAGCTGCTAGAGAAGGGATTTGTTGTGCAATTCACCAAAGACCCACACAAGCAAATGCTGAAACACTTGAAGTTGTAAACCCAGAATATATATTTTATATATAGAGATTATATATATACACACACACCATTTTTATGTAATGATTAGTCCCATAATAGACCAGCTTCTCCCAGCAGCACATTAAACATCTAGAATAAAACTGTTGTTTGTTCCCTGATGCTCTTTACAGTAGACTCTTCCTGGAGTTTTGTGGCTCAATCCATTACAGGCTCTGCAAGAGGGACCTGTTTGTGTGGCACATCCCTTCACAAGCAACATCCCACCAGGATGGGCCATGCAAGGTTTGCGTCCCAATGGAATTAAAACCAGACACCCCACACTGTCCATTGGTTCTACTTTGTGATTGGACCCAAGTGGCAAAAGAAACTTTTCCCAGTCAATTGCTCAGGCAATCTTAATTTCAGAATTTTCCAACTCCACTTCAGTATGTGTTTCTAAAATAGTTTTGTGCACTCATGTTTAAAAAAAATGAGTCCAGGCTTTTGATGTTTGATAAAGTTGAATAGTTCAACAATTCAGCTACATTCAGGCACAGGTGGTTATCAACAACCAATGCAATGCATGCATTTCATCATTTATAGAAATCTGTCACTTTTTTGAGATATTTAAGTTATTTACCCAAATTACCTCAACCACTTTTTTAAAAAGGAATTATCATGAAAATTCAGAGAAACAACTTCAATTACTCTTGACTTCTGAGAGAAAGATTGACTCTCTTTTCTTTCTGAAAACAAAAGAAACAGTTGGGAATAATTTATGGCAAATTTCCCCTAGACTTCGTGTCAGCTTACATTCAATAACCACTTTGAATAGAACTAACACATTATTCAGACTTGTTTTAGGCTTGTTAATCTTCAGTATTTCCTGACTTCTGAGTTGTTGTTATTATTACCAAAAGATAGATGATAGTAATAAACAACACTTTTGGAGGATGTACTTTGGGGATTTCATTTCCTACTTTCAAATGTCATTTATTTGTAGGTTTAAAGAAAAACACTGATATTGAAATTAAAACCCATCTTTAAACTCAATTTAATTATTCTATAGTATATAGATACTGATCTGGAATTGATCTGATACAAGCTGAAGTCAGTGGAAAGCTGGTTATTGGCCTTTAGGTCATACTCTTCAGAAAGTTAAAGGAATCTTAACAAAATGATAGTTAATTACCTGTAGTGAGTCAACATCTCTGTAGAGGTTTATAGCACACATTTTGCATATTTTAAGTGTGTGAAACCTTTGTTGGAGGAAACACAAAAGGGTTCCTTGAAGCATTTTTTTGCCCAAACAGAAAGACTGTCCATGATCTGGGCAGAAAGGAAGGAGCAGCAGCTGGAAGCAGTGAGGAACCACACACACCATAGCATCATCTAAAAGGTTTTGGGAAAATTGTACTTCAGAGTAAGAACAAGAAGCACTTCTTGGAGATTGACTCAAAACTCAGAGATTGTCCCAACACTCTAAATTAATTAAAGCAGCAGAGGAAAATACTCATGAATGTGATTTCAAGAAAAACTGTGATTCCTGTGCGCCTAAAACCTGATAGAAAAACCTACTCAGAAAAGTCAGCTCTAAAATCATGGAACAAGTAAACTCCTCTATTTGCAGGAATGTCATTCTGGGTAAAAAAGAGAAGTAGGCAAGGAATGAACAATTTGTGATCACTGAGCAGAAAATATGAGTCAGCATTCAGGGCTATTATTCGGGTCAAAGAAGCAAGAGAAGAGGAACTGAGCCATGATGGTTTGGACACAAGTGGACTAAACTGTACCCAGTAAGGAAGAGAAATACTGAGAAGAAATTTGCCAGGTAAATGTGAAAATAAGGGGCCTAAGAGCCTTTCTACAAGAGCCATCCTTTGATAAACTCAGAATAAAGTCACACACTACCAGCAAACACTGAAGTTTCACCTGCTCTGCCACACTCTAACAACTAAAACAGGCTACTCTGATGAAGTATTTTCTATGTAATGAAAATGCATAAGATAGTAATTTATAAACAAAGAATAAAACAAAAAACTTTGTACTTTTCATTTGTCTAAGTGGGTGAAACTCTAAACACAGTAAATCAACTTGAATTTAGCCTGTGCTGTTATTAAATCCACCATTTATCATTTGCCTTTATAGTTCTAGCTGGTCAATGGGATGCCTTCAGAAGGTGGAACAGATATAATTTTTCAGGGAATTAGAGTGTAAGATACAGTTCATAGTAAATGTACAGAACCTGACATTTGGGATCAGTTTATTTTAATTTGCCACTAAATTGAGGCCACCTAAAAATCTCCTTTCTGTAACTGAAACATGTACCAATTGTAATCCAGCACAAAGCATGAATGGTCACTATTAGGAATATAAATTTCGCTCTCCATAAGTATTGTGCCTTATCTGGTAAAAACTTGCTTTTCCTACTGTTAGTCTGCCTAGTGCATATATAATAATAATCCCAGAGAGATTAAATAATCAAATAATAAGTAACAATCCCAGCGAAAGTAAACATACAAACAGGTATTTCACTTGGCTGCATATGGAAGAAGACAGCAGCAGAAATTTTGGAGCACAGTATAACAGCTACAAAGGGAGTACTGTTAGATCCACAATATTATCACAAAAATGATAAATTGGAAAAACATTTACCTCATTCACATTAAATTCTGGTAATTTTACTATTTTATGTCAGTAGCAATTAGTGACAAAGTTGAACAAATTTGTATTATCAGGGATTGGTACAGACACAGATTATTTTTTAAGGTCAATTTCAGAATATGCACTAAATATTTCTTGATCATGATACATTGGTATCTCTTGCTGTCATCACACATATAAAGAGAACCCAATAATTTCTTTTTTATAGTAAGCATGTGCAGGCTTAATATATTCTATGTAATAAACAGGATTTATAAGCTGTAGAAATAGCATTTTTAATTGTTGCCTAGTAACAGTTACAGTTTTGTAACTGACCTTCAGCTAAAAAAAGAGAAAATATAAAAAAGAAAAAAGACAAGTAGACAGAATTGCACTATTAAAAATATAAAATTATTTTAAAATTATTTTGCTTCCATTTCTAAAGGTTCGATTAAACTGCTTCCTATAAAATGCCTGGAAGAGTTAAATAATTCGCCTGTTAAGCCATTTCCCACTTCACCATCCAAGCTCAGATTTTATGAAGTGTTGCTAAAATACGACACAGAGGATGAGTCTGTCACCTTGACAGCAAAAGTGTCCTGGTTTCTGCTGGGATAAAGTTAATTTTCTTCCTAGTAGCTGGTACAGTGCTGTGCCTTGGATTTAAGACGAGAATAACGTTGGTAACTCAGGGGTGTTGTGGGTATTGCTGGGCAGTGCCCACACAGAATCAAAGCCTTTGCTGCTCCCCATCCCATCCCAGCAGTGAGGAACTGGGGTGGGTCAGGGGGGTGGGAGGGGACCCAGCTGGGACAGCTGATCCCAAGTGATCCAAGGGACATCCCAGGCCACCCAGCCCAGCACACAGAGCTGGGGAAAGCTGGCTGGATCCCAAGTGACCCAAGGGACATCCCAGGCCACCCAGCCCAGCACACAGAGCTGGGGGAAGCTGGCTGGATCCCAAATGACCCAAGGGATATCCCAGGCCACACAGCTCAGCACACAGAGCTGGGGGAAGCTGGCTGGGGGCTGCTGCTCAGGAACTGGCCAAGCATCAGTCAGTGGGTGCTGGCAATTGAACTGTGCATCCCTTGTTTTCTATAGTCTAATTGTTTTATCATCATCATCAATTATTATTATTATCATTACTATGATAATCATCATCATTTCCATTCCCTGTCCTATTAAGCTCTCTTTATCTCAACCCACAGATTTTACCTTTTTTCTTCCAGCTGTCTCCCCATATCACTGTTGTTGGGGATAGGGTGAGGGGGTGCCTGTGTGGTGTTGAGCTGCCTGCCAGGTTGAACCCCAGTAAAAAGCCAAATTGGACTTTTGATGTCTGAGAAACTCCAAAGAATTACCTAACATAAAGAATTACCTATGTGTTCTGTGTTTGCTAAATGCATATTAATTTTGTTTTCACTTTAAATCAAATATGTATAAAATTTGCACCCACCAAAAAAAGGATCAAATTCTGGGGAAGTTCTTGCTTGTCAGAATCATCTCTGACATGCAGCTCTGGCTGGAAATCCTTTTTTGTGTGACCAAACAAAATGCAGTCACATTTTACAAACATAAACAATTTTACATATGGCACAATCTGACAAATACAAAATCCCAGACTACAGCTCCTCTTAGCTCCTCCACTATTCAGTTGTAAATATTCTATGATGTTAAAACATATAGCTCTATATACATAGCTAACAATTCTTTCCATGACTGCTGAGTATTTCAGCACTGAAAGAGATCCTTCAACATTCAGAGGTAGCAAGTCTGGGGACCATTTGCAGTACTGAAGAACAGATTTCTCCAAAAAAGGTATTTCCTAGGATTAGAGGTTAACCAGACATACATCCAAAGGGCATTCCTTAAAGGATTGCCTGTTTTCAGGTCAGTTCCCTTGTTTAGAAGGTTCAGCTCTAATTGAAGCAGTAAGTTAGCTGATTTTACACATTTGGATGGAAGAGGAAAATGGCTTTTGTGATGAGCATCTGCTGTTTTGTTAAAAATGTGGTTAAAGACATTAACAAAAGTGACATTACCAGCTGTTCGAATGTCAAACAGCTTAGTAAAACTGTTTTTTGTCAAATGACAACATATGACACCAAAATCAATTCCAAACCAATAACACTCTCTTAGTTGCAAAACAGGCTGCAATCTAGAAAAAAAAATGTTAATTAAAGTACAAATTATACTTTTTTTTCCTCTGGAAGAACAGAACGCCAGATTTGATGACAAAACTCAACCTCTTTTCTAAATTCATAAAAGGCAGAATATAATTTACAATAAGTCCTGTGATGTATAAATAACACCTTATTCCCATAATACACCTGCAATAGCAATGGAACATGACAGGCTGTGCCTTGCAGGGTAATTAAACATGCCCCTTGTGTTTCAAGTACAGCCTTTGGATTGTAGCTTACAAATCCCCCTCCCTTTTGTGCTGCAGTCATCAGGCCAGCACTGCCTGGTGTGTGCTGCTGCTCCTCCACCCCACGCTCCTGTTTGCATCATTTATAATTATCAGATTATTAGAAGGTGACACATTAGCAGCCTTGTCAGCCAGCATTCCTCCAAGGGAAAGATTATAGTTTTTGTGTGTGTTTGGGCCAATGGCTTTAATGTTCTCTAAAATATGACCTGGGAGGAAAGTAGCCATAAAATAAATTACTAAAATACAAATTTCTACCTTAAAGTCAGGCTTCAAGAAAAAGTGGAAAAATTTGCCTTCAGGGTCTTAAGCAACCTGTTAAGATCACATAAAATCCTAAATGCTGGTTGGCTCACACCTTATTTAAGGGTATACCCTGGATTTTTTAATTCGGAGAAAGATGCTTGGGAAGTATTTGGGGAAATGCTTTCCCCAAACATACGGAGAATTACATGAGTGGAGAGACTCAAGGTAAGCTCAGTCCTCTGAGACAGCTTTGCTGCAAAAGGGATTGGTGGGCAAAGGAGGGAAACAGCTGTGCCTTCTTGTTAACTAAATAAAGGACAAATGCTTTAAATTGTGATCGATGTTTGCAGGCTCACAGCCCTTGAAAAACATGGAAGCTGGAATGCATGGAATAGTGGCTTCCAGATGGAATTGCCAATGGTGCAAATTTAGTGACCAAGGTACAGAATTCTGGTGACATCCATTGGACTCCATGCTTTCGAGCAGAAACCCAGCTTGCTCAGGACACAGCCTGAGCAATTTCTATATTAAACACAGCCAATTTCTATATTAAACACAGCCCACTAAAACTCTGGTTTCTATTTTAAAAAAATTATTTTAATGTTATTTTCTATTTTGAACACCCAAACACATTTCAATACACATTTTTAGCTAGCTGCAGCAAAGAAACAGGATATGTAACATGTTTGTTGCTGTCCCCTCACACCACAGCATATGGTAGGTGAGTTACAGGCACTTGTGTTGCTGCTGGAGCTCTTGAAAACTAAATTGTTACATTAGAACCTTAGGCATATGCTATTTTCAAGCTGTAAAATACCTGCTTCCTTAAACACACAGATGCCAATAATCCCCATATGTCTTGAGAAGATTTTGAGGCACTTTTAATAATTGATTAACTCTGTGAAATGCAAATTTGAAAATGTAATGAGAAGAAGAGGAAAGAAATTTCTCACGTTTGTCAAAATTAACTGAAGTGTTGAATCCAGCCCCCTTTGCAGGCTGAATTCATGTCCAGCACATTGGACCAGGTCCTTTCAACCTTTGTTATATACTCAGAGTTGCACTTCTCCTGATAGAGGTACCATTGATCTTTTCTATAGCTGATTAAGTCATTAATTTGGAAATTATGCATGTTGTAGGGGATGGGGTGGGCCCAGTGCCCAGGAGAGGTGACACTGTCAGGCAAGATGATCCTGCCTGAGGAAACAAAGAGGAAACCCATAGTGGCAAGAGTGGGGGAAAAACAAGCCAGGGAATAACAAAGATTGTGCTCGAGGAAAGGAGGAGACAGAGTAAAACAAGAAATAAATATCCAGCGGCAATGTGTTGTCATCTTATTGCAGGGGTTCCATGCTGTTGTCTCCTTATCACAAAGTTTCACACCTCCTTGGTGTTTCTCATGGTTATCTCCTCAGAGCTCTGACTCTTTCTTCTTCACAAAGCAGCCAATTAACTCCAGCTCCCTTCTCACCCAGCCACCCCACTCTTTTATAGCATCTTCTTCTCATTGCTTACAGCTGTGGCCTGTTAAAGTCAAGCCTGTTCCTAATCTTTGATAATCAGCCCAGCTGCAACTCCTTAGGGGTAAGATTACTTTCTACACTATCTTTATTTCCTTATATTCTATCCCCCTGCAGCATTGGATGCTGTTGAGGGAAGGAATGCAGCTCTTGCACCAGCACAGGAAGCTGAGGACAGCTGCCCTGGGTTCCCCTTCAAACAGCCCCTGCTGATCTCCTGGAAATTTCAGTAAAGGGGAGAATTGCCTGGTAGAAACCACAATTATCTGAATGCACTGTCTCTGCAGACCTGTTTGCAAGGCCTCACTTACTTATAAGCAAATCATTATGTACAGTAAATATAAGGGACTGAACTCACACAGTGCAGCCATTAATCTGATGCTCCCACTGCATCCACCTTAGCAATAAGATGCTTTTATTTCCAGCCATCTGCAGAGCTATGGATTCTCCTCCCATAACTTCTTGCTTTAGTTTGCTCTAAAACATCACACACACAGAGACAAATCAAGACATACATATTCCACAGCAATTCATTAGGATTTCCTAGCTGCTATTATTATTGATTACTAATTGTTTGTCCCTGCTGCAAACAGAATTTATACTCTGCATGTTAAAATGAGGCACTGCCCAGAAAACTAAGAAAAATTATGCAAAAGGCTGACAATACAGATCAAACACTCCAAACCAAGCACACAAAGACAGCAGCAGACTGATTGCTAAAGTGTAGGATTAATCTGTAAACTTAAAGCTTAACCACTTTGCATGGTTTTATCAGGACACAATCTAATAATAAAATACAGCAGCAGGCTACAATGCTCCTGAGTCTGCCATTTCTCCCCAGCTGTGCAGCAGCATGTTACACTGGTGAAAATTAGAAAGCAATGTAACCTCAGCTGACAGGTTTATTAAGACACAGAAGACATTACACAAGCCCCTTTGACATTATAATCACTAACTCAGTCAGGAGCAGAAACCTACTTGCTACCATTATTGGAAGTAATTGGTAAAAAGAAAAAAGTAGAAAAATAGAGGAAAAGAGTAAGCAAACAGCCTTGTAAATGTCATGTTAATTATTTAGAATGCAGGTGCTTTCAGGCACATAGATTGCATCCCATCTGTACTTGGGTGGTTTTCAGTGATCAAAAGGAAAACCCAGAGAAGGAGTCTACTCTGACCTTGCTCCCTTAGTTCAACTGCTCTTGGCTATGCTACAAAACCAGTTTGTGCTCAAGGCTGCACCATTGCTACCAGTGCAAGTCCCAGTTTGCAAGGGTTTATACTCAAATTACAAAATTTCTCTAAGCTGAGACTTGGTCCACACAGCCACCACACAAGTCCTTTTAGTTTTATCTCAACCAAGTGGATTTTAATTGAGTTGTCTAATATTGTTGTGTTAGGGAAGGAGAAAGATTTAATGGCTTTATGGCTGTTGGGCTTTCCTATAAAGATTTCAACCCTTGGACTGATGTTAGAAAATACCAATCCAAGAGAGTCAAAATTTCTGGAAAACACTTAAGAAGTTGTCAGTCCTTCACCAGTGGGACACCATCTATTGCAGGCAAGTAAAACCTTTTGTATCCCACATTTAAATCCCTGCTCATTGCCATTCTTCCCATGCCACTCCGCTGCTGAATCCACCATGGCAGGCACCAAACGACAGAAAAGCACAATTCCTGCTTTTAGAGTTTGCAGTCAACATATGAAGATCATAAAAAAAAACCCAGGTCAAAGGCAAGTGCAAACTAAACTGAAGAAACTGAACTTAAATTAAAATTGAGATCTGAACTGTCTGCTGAGGAAAATCTCACCATTTTTTATTGGTTGTGCAGCCCTCTTAGAGCTTGGGCTGTCTGAAGAGTGGGGTGGAAGACTGTCTAGCTTTTAACCTTTTCTTTCTCTCCTCCATTGTTTAAGAGATTCAAACATTCATCCAACTATTCCCACAGCTCTTGAAAACACTTCAAAACAAGACTAAGAGCTACATTTTCAGGAGTGCTCAGACAGTGCTTTTCTCACTGTGATCTCTGTGTGAGCACACATGGAAATGCTGCCCAGAATACCCTTTTCTGAGGAGAACCAGACAGTAATTTAAACATGTTTGAACTTCTTTTGCTAATTTTTGTTCTTCTCCTCTGGGCAGGACCTCTCTTTTTCCCTGTGTCCTCAGAGAGCCCAGAGCCTCAGGCATGTCCTGTGCAGACCTTTAGAAAGTGCCTCTGGCTCAAATGAGTGTTTCCTTCTGCCCTCAGGCACAACACAGGTACCTGGCAGGCACTGCAATGGACAAAAGCTTTGTTGTTAGGGGCACAAAGTGAAGGTGCTCATAGTTGCAGATTCCTCCATGGATTTCTCTATGACCCAAACAGAGTTCACTTACAACCCAGATCCAGAGAATATAGCAGAGAAAGTCATATACCCATATACCAGAGAAATCAGACCTTAGTAAGGGCAAATAATATATTGTGAGTTCATGAGCCCAGAGCTCCTCTGTTAACTTCAAAACAGGGGCCACCTTCAGTGTGTTACTGCATGGCTGAAAGGAGATTTGAAAGTTCAGAGCAATGCACTCATTTTATCTACAAACTTTTCTGAATAACAATAAATGCAAAGCTGAAAAGCATTTACTATACTGGATATCCCAGTTTCTACTAGACTGTGCCTCAAGTGTCCATTTAATACAAAGGAATTACAAAAAGACTTGAATATACAGCCTTTTGATACTAAGCAGCCTCTGTAAACATTAAATGTTCAATATACCTACAGATATCTCTTAAAGATGATATAAACACATGTGATGACATGACTCAGCTAGATTTACTTCAAGAAGAAATCATTTGAAGGCCTTAGATGCTCCCATTTGATAGACATGATAATGTACACCAACCCTTGTGCCCTGGGGGGCTTAGTGGATAATTTAATAGGTATAGAAATGCTTTTGTTAGCAGAGTCCTTTTAATATATTTATTTTGCCTTTAGAGCTTTCTTCTGAAGAATTCTCTGTGAAGACCTCAGGAAAGGTCATATTGCCAGGAATTTTACACCTTGTACAGAGAGTCCTCCAGAGAGCTCCCTGTGCCAGCAGTGAATAAACATTCCTGAGTGCTGTTTGCTCCCACCTTCCCTCAGCAGCCTGTGAGGCAGCAGCAGAGCTCTGCTGTCCCTTGCAGGATGCCTGCCTTTCATTTTAATGACTGTGAGCTCAGACAAGATCGGCTTTTGTTTCCTCTCATTTCCAGCTGCCTTTTTGTTTTGTCAGAACTGACAACTTAGAGGACAATCAAAACATTTTAGGAAACCCTTTTTGACCTTACTGCCAGGAGTCTCACAAAATTAATGTTTACAGCTATTTATATGCATTGGGAAACCACTGTTTCCCCTTTGAGTTTACACCTTTCAAAATGTCTTTTTCTAGCTCTCTGGACATCACCACACTTTGAGAACTTTTCACAAGCCCTGATCTTTACTTTAAAAAACATACCAGGACTGATGAGAAATTGATGTTCCTCAAATACCCAGTGAGAGACTCTCCAGTCACCATTCAATGGGTTGATTCATTCTACACAATTCCAAGCATAAAATGTTTTCCAAGCACACAGCTTCCAAACCCATCTGTATTGAACTGCGTTTTCTGCTCCAAATCTATACCAATGCCAGTCACTAATCCAGCAATAGTTTCTATCCAAAACACAGAGGCATCCTCTTGTTTGTCTTCTTAGGAGTTACAACCCCAATGTGTTAACATTTCACTTGAAAAGTTTTGCAGGCCCAGCCTATTTTCCCAATAAAAGATTCTTTTTCAGTAGTAGTTGTACCTACTGACTATTCAGTAGTCAAAATCAAGAATAAAAGAGAATAAAAAAGAATAAAGCCAAATGATTGCACACATTATTCTGTTGCCAATTAAAGTATTTGTGTTCAACTTCTGTACATCTGTACTCTGTAGCTTATCAGTACAATTGGACATAAAGTCATTTGAAAAAGTCAGAGGGTCCTTCTTTAACAACTGCTACTTTTCTCTAAGAAAAAACTCGAGTTTGATAAGTTATGTTCTCTCATTCTTTTAAAAAATAAAAACTGAATTATGTTTTAAAGCTCCTAAGGAAGAGCACCACAAGCCCTGAAGAAATCCAATTAGGAAGACCTGCTTGATGTGCTGGGAATCATCAAACAAACTTTATCAGATGTCCAGCCCTTGGGTACTGCTTGAAACTGTGCCAGGACATTCTGTAACACCAGGTAAAAGCATGGATGTGACCTAAACAGAGAAAAACAGCTTAATCCATTGACCAGGCCAATGCTAGACATCACCTTTCGACAGAAAAGGAAAAGGAATGCACAGATTTAATAAGGAACAGATGTCATTTTCTCTCTAGTATGAGACTGGCATCAGGGAAACATTTGAAAAATTGTTAAATGAACTGTTGTGGCAGCTGAACATCCTTGAGTTTAGCCAATGTGATCTAAGCCCTCAAAATGTGATTTGAAAATCCCAGAAAGCAACCTGGGCTGGAAATTGCAGTGAGGGTAAAAACATAGCTTCTAGGTCTTTAAGTACCAGGTAGAAACTGTTCTTTATGGTTGCTTCCTGCAGAGAAGGAGTTGGAAATGTGGGGATTGTGAAAGGAAGCCCTGTCAATCAAATTTTACAATTATTTTTTCAGTGGTTTATTTTCACCCCAAAGCAATGCAACTCACTTCAGCAGGAAAAGTGCCTGAAAACCTTCAGAAATGCCAAAAACCACTTGGGTACAAGAAAGGTAGCTAAGATGTCATGTGTGTGCCATTAGGCTGGTAGTCAGGGCAGTATCAATACAAGGTGAATGATGGCAGGGATGTTGCTTTTTTATCCTTTTTTTCTTTTTTTTTCCCAGTTGTAGAGCCCCAAAAGAGCCATTAGTGAGAAACACAGGTGGAGTAAAGACAGCCAGAATGATACACTATCAATGGATTGAAAAATAAAACTGGATTGATTTTATAGACATGCTTAGATTTCTAAGTAGCAAATTGCATTTTTATAATGCCTTTAATTTCAAGTGCTCTTCTGACTTACACAGAAGAATCAGGATACCCTCAGGTAAAGTGCAGCCAGTTCACTGACAGTACCTCTCACAGAGCTTCCAAACCTCACTGGGCAGGGCTGCAGATCTTCAGTACAAGGACCATAAAACCCACTGTGTATAATCTGCACTGGCTATATTGTTGTGTGGGAAGCTAAGAAAAAGATGGTAATTATAGTGCAGGAGGAGGAATATAGATAAAATAGAATGTAATCCTGAAACTGACAATTTACCCAGGATATCACATTTTATACATTATGTTCAGCAGGCTTAGGAAGAAGAGCAATGCAATTTTCAGGAATTAGTAGAACCCAGGACATCCTCATTTACTCTACAAGACTGAAAGTCCTGGTCAAGCTTTGATTCCTCAGCATTCTGCAACAGTTGTCACATGTGAAAGGCAATTTCTGAGCAAACAAATTGTGAAGAAACCTAGGGATGCATAGAGCTGAAGGTGAAACCCAAGGGACATTTATTCCCTTTCCATCCTGCTGTCTCTAATGATACCCATGCATCCCTCCCATGGACTGGGCTCCACTAGGCTGCTGCTGACAAGGATTTACAGCATTCATTTGAACAGCAATATCACAGGGTAATTGTTCCATTGGATTTTGGTTAAATATTTACCTGTACTTTGAAACCACAGCCTGAGCAGGAGCATTCACAGACACCTGAGTTCTCAGCAATTCTTTTAACTAGCAAGAACAGCGTGTGACACAAGGATTAGGATTTCTCTCTCCAATCTCCCCTAATGGTTGGGAACAATCTTCCTGGTTTTCTCCTCAGCTTTTCTGCTGCACTCTCTCCAAGCAGCATTTACACTTGTCAGAAAGCTGTGCTATTACTGTGCTCTCAAATTTTATCTTGCATAGCCAAAATGCTATGTTAGGCCTATCTGCAAATTTCAGCCCAGTGCACTGCAGCATGTTCATAAAACAGAAGTTCATACACACAAAGCCAACATTAATATGCAGCAGTTGAAAATGGATAATCTCAGTACACTGAATGCCAATGCTGTAAAACTGTGAGATACACTAAACTTGGATATACTGTCCTATTAAATCCAAAACTAATGTTACTTCAGTGGTGAAACAGAGCATTGGAATTACCAGAGCTGTGTTCCCAGTGTTACAGTGGGAATAATTACAGGGTATTGAATACATTATATAGGGAATTTGACAACGTGAAGCAATGATGTAACAAGGGAAGTGTTTCCATACAGTTTCTGCTCTTAATTCCTTTGGGTAGCAGTGACAGAAAAAATAGAGAGTGTAAGAGACAGAGAAAGAACACTAAACTCTTTCTAATCACCTTAAGTGTACATTAGAGAATCTGACTGCAACATTAGTGAAATTACACAGCATAGCTCAGATCAGAGGGACTGGATTTAATATACAGAAACCCTTTCACAGGCTGCACTGAGAGTAATATGGTAAGGAACATTGGGCTGGAAATTTGCAGGTTGAAAAAACATACACTGTACAGTTTCATTAAAAGTTTGAGAGCAGCTGATATTCTCAGGAACAAATCTTTCAAGAAGCTGCACAGTAACACACAAACTACCACAGCCTTAAGCTGGTAGCAATTACACAACAGTTTAGATACAATACATGACTAGCCAGGAGAGGGATTCCATTTTCATAGACATTCTGGGCAGCCTATCTCAGAGACACCAGGACTAGTCTGGGATATAAATTATTGGAAAATTCAAAGATGGCCTTTGACAAAACCAGCCTAGAAAGAACAAAGCACTAGAAATTGCTCAAAGCAGAATAACTGAACATGAAACCATGCTGACTTACACTGTAGTCTCAAGACCCAGACAGACACTTGACAACCAGCAGTTGCATGCCAGAAAAGAAGAAACATCTGGGAAGGTAGATGCCATACAGAAAAATGTGTGGTTTTGGGTAAGAGATGGGGAAATGTCCATGTCACAAGCAAGCGGCCAACATATCAAGTCTGGCAAGGAGGATTTCCAAACTTACCATCACTCCTCTCCATAACTTTCACCTCTTTCCACAATTATCAATAGGAAGAGAAGCACTGGATTTTCCACTGCACAGATGAGAGAAGAGACACACAAAAGGATACAGCACAAAGGTAAATATGTGGAGAGAAGTGCAGAATGATGGGCAACAGATAGGAGCAGAACATCAGTAGAAGGAGAGTTTTGTGGGGAAAAGGAGGAATTACAAAGACAAGTGTTCAAAGGAGCTGGAGGCTGTCACACAAGTAGAAACACACAAAGAGCTGAAGAGGCAGCATTCATCTGGAATAAAAGCAGGCAATGAGGCATATAGCAGAGACACAAAGAGAAAAGAGGGGCTGCAAGAGGAAGAAGTGTTTGCACACTTTTCTGGAGGGTGAAGAGGGTTCATGAGCACACATGAAGGTCTGCAGCAGATGACAGACTGCTGAAACCAACATCTCCCTCCAATCCTTTGGTCCACATCAATTGCCTTCTAAGGCAGGCTATGAGGCTGTGCTGCAGTTTCAGGTTAAGGCTGTGAAATGAGGAGAGCTGTTCACTAAGATGGAGCAGTGTTTTATACCCTGTGGGAGGGTGTTGGTCTGCTGTGATGCTCTGTGAGGTGTTTGCATTTACAGGAGTGCCAACAGCATAGACAGATGCTTTCTTAAACAAACTGTGGACATCTTGAAAGTCAAAGGTACATGAATGTGCCAACACAAGACAAATACTACTGGTGTTTTTTCTAAGAGCAGAAAAAGCCCATTCACACAGATCAAATGTGGTTAAGGAAAATAAAGCTAAACTGGGCCAAGATTAAGATTGATACACTGCCTATTTAAACACTTGCAGAATAAATGCTGAGCTTCATTCTCAAAGGGCAGTGCTCACACCCTGGGCACTCCTCAGAACTGGAATTCTGTATTTAATCCCCAGCTGGAAGGAGCCACTGACACAATCCATCTCTAACTCTCAGCTGCTTGCCTGTGTCTCACCCTTGCTGGCCCATCCAGCACACAGGCAGTGGAGCTGATGTCTCTTTTTTTCTCTCAGTGAAAGCAGTGTCCAGCTGCACTCTGCCAGGGTACCCAGAGCTGACATGGACATCCTCAGTGCTCCAAAGCAGGCTGTGGGTAACTGGCATGAGCAGAGGTAAAGCTGCCCAAACAACAGCTGCTGAATTGTCAGGAACACAAAGACATACAGGCTGATTATTGGAAACAGGGCTGTCAATAAACCCTTCTCAGAAAGGGTTAAAGATCCAGGAAGAACCCACAGGGATGTGCACATCCATCCATCCATCCATCCATCCATCCATCCATCCATCCATCCATCCATCCATCCATCCATCCATCCATCCATCCATCCCTCCTTGTGACCACAGAGGGGTCTCTGCTGAGAGGATGAGGATGGCAGCCAGAGCTCCGTGTCTTTCCTCACCTCTCTGTCTCAAACTCCAGAGCAGTTCATACATAATAAAGGCTCTCAAATAGGCAGCACTGCTACTTGAGAACAGAAATCACTTCTGCCTACCCTCCTCCAGAATCCCTTCCTACACAGCTTGGGGAAGGGTCATGGGCCTGCTCAGTCATCCACTATCTTCCCCAGAACAAAAATGCCCTGGGCAGCTGAGGGCTGGTGAGAGCACAGACAGGCAGGGGAGATCACAGAGCGTGATCTCCAAAAGTAACAGCGAGGAAAGATAAAGCATCAACTTCAGCAGATGTTGTCAGATCAAATCAGAAACACTGCTGCTCCCCAGCTGTGAGTTAATGTAGGTCAAGACACTCCATTCCTCTCTTCTATGTGCTCTCCCACACTTGCTATGTAGATAAATGCAAAACTAACTGCACTCTAAAAACAGGAGGAAAAGCAAAAAATATTCTCAGATTATGGCACGAGAAGGTAAACCAACAGGAAAGCAACAGCTCTCAGATTTGGGAGATGAGGTATATTCATATTGTTTAAGATTATTTGTTCTGTTGTCAGGGTACAATTTAATTGCTCTTAGTTGACAGGTGAGAGAGAAATGCCACAGTGTGTAATGTATTCACAATAAACATAGATATATATGACCAATGCAAAGCTTTTCAGCGGGATTTACAGAGGTGATAAAAAGGGTCATACCAGAAATGCAGTGACCACATGAAATTACAAGGCCTCTCTTGATAGCCCATGCACTCAGGTACATATAAATTAACTCACTCCGTGACAAACCTTTTCTAAAAGAAGCACAAGCCAAAAGCAGCAGGACAAGCTTAGCTGCAGTTGTGTTACACTGTTATCAGTTACAAGGTCTAATTAAAAATATATTAATTCTAATTTTTACCTAAAGACAGAAAATATTGTGACACCAGTTCAGGCCCAGTGCAGGAAAATGGTGCCTAAAAATAAGATGCATGGGGAGCTGCTTCTAATAAATAAAATATTAAAAATAATACAACCTCCTGCCTCTCACCAGGAATGGACTTATCATGAAGTGACCTGAAGCTTTTGGTTTCCCAAGTGAAAGACACATTTGCTCCTTTCTCATTTCCTCACCATTGTGTGACTTGAGGAAACATAGAAGGAAGAACTACAAGTGCTACAGGTTAGAGCAGAGAGTGACCAGGCTATAAGAACTTCTGCTACTTTGTAAATCACCACTGCAAGCATCAGGTTATTCTGCTTAAAACCACCCTAATATGGGAACTTTTAAAATACTGGTATTTGGTAAGTCACATCTCCAGCACTGCAGTGTTGCTGAACCTTTTTCCTCTACAGGCTTCTCCTTCCCCTGAGACACTGCAGCAGCCTCTCTCTTGGGGCAATAACCTTGTTCAGGCAGCTCAACCTTAATCTATGTCCCTTCAGCTGAGACTCAGTGACCAGGCATGTGAGGCACCCAGTTCCAGCTCAGAGCAAAGGAAAACACTTCTGCTTAAATCATCTTCAACTGTTTAAGGCCACCTTGCTGTGATTTGCACTGGAAGAGCCCAGGCTCTTATGATTCCCGTTCTGAGCAGAGCAGCAGCTCCCAGCTGGGACTGTGATTTGCCCCAATGTGTATTCTCACATGATTTCCCTTTTTCAGAAAAGGATGAGAATCCTTTCTCAGCTGTAACACAAAGATTGGGACAACTGGCTTCTCTTCAGGCAAGCTCAAGGGCAGTGTCTCAGCTGAAATTATTCCACCTGGACCCTGTTGTGATGCCATTTGTTGTATGATACCAGGATCAGTGTGGCTAATGATGGAGTGCAGGGAGGTTCTAGCATCACTAAATGTACCAAAATCTGTCTGGTTTTATTCCTGGCCAGTCATTTCACCAGTCTCTCATGAAGTGCAGTGGGAAACAAACAGGTTTTCCTGACAAATTAATTGATGAAAGGGAAAACAGCCCAGTTGAGCTTAAAATTGTCAGACTGGATGCAGAAGCATTTCAATGGTGAAGAAGACAAGGGAAGTATTCTAACACTGTATGTGTAAAGAAACTCTAAAAAGCCTTGAAGAGAAAAATAAGGAGCCTCACAGCTGTCTTTTGCAAAATACAAAATATTAGTGTTCGCTTACAAAGCATAAAACAGAATTTAAATGATGCACACAGCATAAAAAGAAAAAAAGAAGTTCAGAAACCAGAGTCAGGCAGGGGGTTTGAAGTACTCTGCAAACAGCAGGAATAACTGAAAGCGATTTAACTGAGCTATTACCACAAAAAACAACAACTTACATCTTAGCATATTATTTTCCAGTTATACCAATTACACACAAATCCATTTTTGATGGTTAACGGGAGATGGTAAAAATATTCTATAATGGGATACACAAGCTATATTCTGAAGTTAAAAAACCCCACACACAACATAATTTTGTAATTTATTTCCAAGTAAATATCCCATGAATTTGAAATGCATAACCTGGGCTGGAAGTTGACAGGTACCGTCAAATGATGAGGTACTAAAATTTTTAATTTTGAATTTTAATCAAATTTTCTACCCTAAACATCAAACAGATTTTATGTCTAAAACACCATGTAAAAATGACATTCTTCCCGGGGAGATTTATGACCTCAGAGCACAAACACAAAATCTGATCCTGCAAATGCTCCCACACGAGTACCGCTGATACAGGCTGGGTCCCAAATGAGTCACTGGCAGGAATCCAGCAACCAGTGAGTCAAGGTGGCGAACACTGGCACTACCCCAGCTCACACCACTGTGGGTTGGAGTGTTTATCTCAATTTCTGCAGAATCAGAGCCACAAACATGGGTCCATAAAACAGCTATTATTCACTGCTGGACAGTGACAGGGTTGCAGACAGACAGCCCTCAGTCACCAGGAGAGCCCTACTGAAAAGCCTTTCCCACATGCAGAGCCTTTAATCCCATTTATGAGTATGGCAACTGTTTAGTATAAAATGTGGAGAAGGGAAGGAACTCCCCAGTACAAAATGATGGATGTGACTAAGGGAGAGATATGAAACTACCTTGCAGCAGGAAACAGAGGGAAGGACAAATCTTGCCAATAGATTCATATTCTTTCAGTAAGAATGGTTTCAGAAAGGCTCACCAAAATAAGGCATCAGAAAACGAATTTAAACTGAAAACAAGATGTCAGAATGAGCAAAAGTTGAATAATCCTTTCAAACAGCATCATGAGAACAGGTTCACTGGGGATATGGAATGGGAAGCATAGGACAAAACCAGCCCTGGTTTTACTGATACAGCAATTCATCCCAAAATGAAAAGATCTGGAATGTGCACTCCTCAGCACTGGCCACTGACAGCAATACTGGCTCACTCTGTCTCCACTCCTACATGTATAAACCTTTCAGCATTTCAGTATTTCAGGGTATCTCACCACTACAAGGGCCTCAGTTAGAAGAAATGCAGGCTGTGCAAGTAGCAGGAGTTCTTTAAAGTGCAAGGCCAAGCTGCCTGGAGCTCCTGATCCCTGCTGTGCCTTACCCTGCTCAGGACACAGGGCTCTGCTCACCTGACCTCCCCATGCCCACTGTTCTCTCCTCTTGCATGTAGGATACAATTTTACCACGACTGTGCTCACAGAACCCCCAAAGGTGCTTGTAAAGATTTGTTTTGGGAGTTTAGCAACAGTTCCACCTGATGGACCTCAGCAGGAGGAGACTCTCAGCCTTTGCCTTTGCCCTGCTCCCCATGGCCCTGCAGAGCAGCAGATTTTAGTGCAATGTGTTTCTTTCAAGCCATTCTCAGCACCAGCACTCCCAGGAAAGATGCTGAGAAGTTGCAAAGCAGCATTGGACAGTAACGTTGCAGATGACAATCCAATTCCAATTTCAAGCCTCACAGGGTGCTATTACAAACAGCAGGGAAAAATTACAGGAGGTACTTTGGCACCTTTAACTTTTAATAGTCATTTTAATCAGATGATCTTGACATCGTTTTCCTGCCTGTTTGGTAATCTTATTTGGAAAACGGAATGAACACAAGATCATTTTGCAACATACAATAACATTTATTTTTTCCAGTACTTATTTTTCTGAACTTTCTTCCAGGGGAATCTTATCATAAATCAGTATACTCTGAATTGCTGGAATTGACTGTGTTGGCAGCTGGTGCTGATAGCTACAAATGTGAGTCACAGAACTGTAAATTAGAATATAGAGCATCAATGGATTTCTTTAGGCAGAGACTTTTTAATAGCATTAAAGGAGTGACTGCATTTATGGCTCAAGTGGTATCTTGAGCTCTCTTCCAGCTTAACTTGTAAAGTCAGTTTAGTGGCAGTGAGACTTCAGCAATTTTTTTCCCTTAAAATTTATGTTTACAAAAACAAGAGAATGAAGAAAGAAAAAAAAAAAAAGCAGTCATTTCTTACTGGTGCCTCTTTTTGGGGAATTGAACAAACCAGAATAATCAAACCAAAGCTCTCTTTAAAACCCAGATCAGGGGTTTGGCCATACAGGCTAGGATTTTTATGAAGATTAACATGACATCTTTGAGTCTGTGTCCCTTAGCACTTCAGCATAAAGATGATGAAACTATAAATAAAACTTCAGTGTACAGCTTTACCAATAAAAATACTTAGAACAAGTAACAGAGCTTTAGATGAAGTTGCAGTGCAAAATCCCAAGGATGATTTGACATCCCACACATTTGTCTCTCCGCCTTCTGGAGATATTGATGGGCCAAATGGTATGTTTTATATTTACCAATATTTTTGCCATGACAGCAGGACCTCAGAACCAGGTTTCCATGGGGTTTGTGTTTTCAAAAACCCTAGAGAAATTTTATTCTAGATATAAAACTATTGAGAAAAACTTAATTAGAATTAATATCCTTTCTGTGTATACTAAAATAAACTCTCACACAATAGAAGTCAGAGGGAAAAATCAAGCCAGATATTTTGATTAACAAATACTGAAAAAAAAACAAAAAAAAAACAAAACAAAAAAAAAAAAACTAAACCAAAAAATAACCCCAAAACCCAACCAAACCAACCCAACCCAATTATTAAAACTAGCAGATCAGAAATAGTGGAATAAAGGTTTCTCTTTAACAAAATTTAAATGTTACATTTCAGTCTAGAACTTTAAAAAAATTAAGTAAATAAGTGCTAACTTTTAAGGAGATGGTTTGAAAGAAACATTATTCTGAAAATGGAAAATATTTAATTTTAGAAACTGAAAAAAGTAAATGTTTAAAATTATTTTGTTTTACATTCCAAAATGGAAACATTCACTAATTGTTGTTTGTGCCAAATGAAGCTCTGCTCCACTACACCTGTTCCAGGTAACCCAGTTGTTTCTTTATTTCACATCAATCAAAATGTGTGCTAAGAGTCTGCATTACAGAACTGCCTGCTATGAATTCACAGAGAATTAGCTGGGATGTGTCATTATACAGCACAGTAATTCCAGCTAATCCTCCCCAAAAACCTTAAAAAAACAGCAAGAAAAAAAAGAGTCCATTTTACTTTCTCACTGAAAAAAGTCCCATCATTGCATTCACTGACATTAATCACTTTTTTTTAAAGATTAGATGTTTTGAAGCTCAAAACACAGCTGCAATACAAGAAGAGTATAGTAACTTATTCTAATACAGATAAGGATTCCTCTACTCCTGTACTGAGAGAAGTCTGAGTCAAGATTTGCTGCATTTATCCTCAATGTCCATTTAATGTAACTCAGGTGCTGCCTTGGGAATTGAGGCTTTCTAGGCTGTCCTATTCCTGTGGAATTCCTTCCTGGAATTGCCTCATGGAAAAGCACAAATGCAGCTCTGGGTCCAGTCTGCCAACCAGGGCAGCTGGAGCTCAAATCAAACAGATCAATATTTGTTAGAAGCCTTTGTTCTGTGATTTGACTCGTTCATATTAGAACTCTCAATTCCAGAAAAAATGTGTAAATTCCAAATTCAGGAACCAGTAAAAATGTTTTCACAGATCAGAGTGTAGCAATATTTGTATTCATGTTGTTTTTCAAGTCATTGCTCCATCTGGATGAAGGATAGCAAATCTAGCAGTAAGAATTTTTTTATAAATTAATATTTGGGTATTTTGATATAACAAAGATTAGAAAGGCTATCTTATATTCAGAACACTAAAATTTAAGGAAAACAAATTTATCATATATAAATAAGATGTCTTCAATTATGTTAGCAGGGTTTTTTAGTTTAAAGTCTGCCTGAGACAATGATTCAGAGGTGATATTTAAATTGTGATTTCATCTCATTTCTCAGTTTCTAAAAGTAAATCTTTTCCCTTTATTCAAGCTATGTGATCATTTTGGTCTATCTGCCCCAGAGCTCTTGATGCCATTACTACTACTACTACTACTACTACTATTATTATTATTATTATTATTATTATTATTATTATTATTATTATCATTATTATATTAAAGTGATCATAATTACAGTCTGCAGGAAGCAATTACATCCAAGACAAGGTCAAAGAAATGCTTTGCTGTCCCAGGGGCACCACGAGAAATGAAATGGAAGGAATTCTGAATCACTTCCCTGTTCTCTCTGTGTCTGTTTCCAGATGATAAAATAAAGATTTCTCGGTCACTCACATACAGAAATCACAGCAGCAAATCCATAAGGGACAAAGTCCTTAATTGTGTCACTCTGGACTCGCATTATTGCACATTTAGCCCCTGTTTCTTATGATTTGTAAAAGACAGAAAGAAATAAAGATGGATCAAATTATAGATATCATGCAAAAAGATAATCAAAAGATGCTGAAGTTGTGCTAAAAGGTTTTCCTTTGAGAACTGAAGTGTGTAACTTTGTAATTAGACTTTGGATGAGAGGACTATCATGTCTTAGTCTATTGTTGTTCTTATCAGTGGTCTCTGGAGACTGTGGACAACATCCAGTAATGATTGCAGAATTTGATCATGTTTCTAAATTAATTGTGCTCTAGCCTGTGGGGAGCATGCAGTCATATCCAGCGGAGAGGAAGGGAATGATATTGTATCGTGCCAAATAACCCCAAATAGTCACTGTACTCAGCCTGGGCTGTGATCTAAATCAACTCAATTTACATTAGCAAGCTGAACATATTAATTTACATAATCAGGTCTAAGTACAGAAAATGTATGGAACTGCAGCACTAACAGATATTTCTCATTCAGGATTTGCAGTCTGTTAGTGGTATTCAAATGACCTGAAGTTTTTGAAATTTCTACACAGTGTTAGCAAGACAAAGAAAGGGATTAACTTAGCTGAATAAGGTGGGGTTGGGAGAAAGATTAAAGAAAAGGAAACATTAAAAGTTTTATATTTTTAAAATTCCTACAGGCCTAAAACCTGTCAGCACCTAATGAACAAGGACCTCAACATCTCTGACAAAATCCAAACAGGATTCTTACAAGGAACCAAGCTGCCGTGGAAAACCCAAACATAAAAGCCACAAACACATGCACTACTTTAAGTAAAAGAAAAAAAGTAGGAAAGGACTTTGGAGATGTTGCAGTATTGAGCCATCAAATTCTTATACCCATCAATGCTTCACAGATTTCTAACTAAAGAACCAATTGCTACTTTCAGAAAAGAAGTGAGAGAAAATGCCATAGATTGGCATTTAGCAGAATGTGTCCTTGAACACAGGATATGTAACCTCATCATTCAAAAAGCCACCCAAAAGTCACACCAATACCCAGGCCAGTACAGCTGTGTGCCCCTGGCTGCAGGTGGTGGCAGGGGGACAGGAGTGGCTCAGATTCAAGGGCTGCTCTGCCTCAGGAGATGGATGGAGTGAGCACAAACCTGGGCTCCTTATCAGCCCCCATGGAACTCTGGCTTTGGGCATTGCCCCCAACACTGATCTGTGCATTTCCCTTGCAATTCCTATAAATCCTGGGTTAGGACACTTCCCCTGTGCTCACTGGCTCACCCTTGCACAAAGGCCAGCACAAAGTGCCACAGCTCCCTCCATCCTGTGCACAGACTGCAGTTCTTAACCCATTTTTGTGCCTCAGAAGCTTCACCTGGGCTCCCTGGCTCTCACCAAGTGCTCAACAAATAAACTCATTTATTGCAAGTAGTATTCCAGAGAAGCTCTAAAATTCTTCTCTGGCCTCTCTTGCTGAGCATTAACCCAGGGTGCAGCAGCTGCTTGGGCATTTGTGCATCAGCTGTGTGGGCCACATGTCCAGCCCAGGGCATCTGAGCCCTCCCACTCAGCTCTTTGTCACTGCATTTCTGGGCTCCTTCTCATCTGAGCTGCAGGGCACCCCAGGAGATGGTAAAAATTGATTACACTTCAAGTAATTTCTGGAAAATAGATGGCTGCTTAAAATGTGAGTGCTGCCATTCTGCAGTTTTTTTTTTCATTAGAGACAAAACAAAACCAAACAAAAAAATGCCTCCAAAAAAACCCAAAGCAAACAAAATCCCCATAAACCAAATGACAACAAAAACAACAACAAAACCCATCCCCCTCCTTCCCTCCCAAGAAACCAAAACAACGACAAAAAAACCCACCCAGAAACCAAGTAAAAAAGAAATTTACAGCCTCACCAATAAAACCTGATTCACTTACAGAGTTTCTAACATTTCCATTCTGGCGCTGCCTTTGAAAGCCAGTTTGAAACAACCCCTGCCTCCCAAATTGCTGAGGAATTATTGTCAATTACAGCCCTCCATCTGTTAAAAAGTGTAGTCACTGATCACTGCTGACCTCTCCTGTGACAGGTCAAATGGATGAAACATTCTGACAGCCACTCAGTTTTGAAGTTCCAGGGAGAAGCAGACAGAGAAAGAAGGAGGGAAATAAGGTTTCTTTGCTCAATTTTATTTAAGTCTTTTTTTTTTGTGAAAGTAAAACCACATTTGCTTTCTCTCTAGTGAATAAATTGCACATGGCAATGCAATTTTCTTTAAAGTCATTAGCCTAATGTTTTAATTTTGGTATCATTTGCAGAAATCTTCACCCAATCAATCACTTCAGCTTTTGTTTCCTAGTTCTGGACAGTTCTGCTGAGCAGCACAACTTTGCTCCCCTCTTTGTTCCAGCACCTATATAACAGGATTGCACATAAATCTGATAGGATTCAGCAAAGTCACACTGCTGGGAGAGACCTGTTGCTGGGGACACCTTGCCAAGCTACAGAGAAATCCCTGAAAACACTCTTTCAAAGGAGATTTGGGTTAATTAAACTTGAATGCATGAAGAAAGTCTCCTTTAAAAACTGTGTGACATTTACCTGTGACTGCTCCCTCCAAGAAAAGGGTTTCTGTGATGGAAGAGCCACAGACCTAATGAAAGGTAAACACAAATCAGTCTCACTGAATTCTGGCTTAGCAAAGTCTATATACAACCACATCCACCAGGTAGGGCTGTTAATTAGGACTGGGAACTACTTATAGAGCTGGGCTGCCACTTCTAAGGATTTAAAAAAGATTAAAAGGCCTGAAGAAAGAAGTGTCCCCTCAGGAGCACTTCCAGCCCACATTTAGGTCAGCTCATGACTGATCCTTCAGCTGCACCAGATGTGTTTTATTAGAGAATGCTGTCTTCTGCTCCCAAATGAAATGCAGTTATTGAAGCTCACTGGAAAGAGCAAAACCTGGCTGGTGCAGCCTCGACAGGCCAAAGAAAACAGGAAATTACAGTTACTGTTAAAGTCTTACAGAAATGCTGATATTCACATTCATCTGCTATTCTGCTCTCTGCTAATCTTTTGTACAACTTTAAAAAAAAAAAAACAGGTAAAGGTGGTCTAGAGCTATTAAATAATTTCTTCTTGAGATCATTGTCTAAACAGGAGAAAAAATAAAAACAAACAGAGAATCTATAATTTCACAGTGTCATAATATGTAAAACATGGGGATTTTTAAATTAAAACAAAAGCAAAAAAAACTAGCCAAACCATCTGATAAGACACATTTTTTCCCAGGGTAACCAGAGCTGTCCCTTCAAGTCCTACTAAATGATTTCCATGTTAGGATGCATGTGTGATGATGGAACCTGCTTAATTAAATCAGACTGATCTCAGAAGAAAATGTCATTCTAAAACAAAAATTGAAATTATTTATTTATAACATGTCAAATCTAAGGAATATTTTCCTACAGCTGTGCATGCTAACCATAGAAACATGTTTCTCACTGACCATTTTAAGCAGCAGATAAGCTCTTTGTGTGAAAAAAATGAAAACCACAAATTGAGTTGCCTCTATATCTTTGCTTAAAGTGGTATGAAACTATTTGGTTGTTGTTTCTCTCTTAACTAATTGTGGGATAAACTTTGACTTTTGTTACTCACAGCTTAAGACATGAGCAACCCCATCTGAAGCTGGTCCTTGAGGGCTCTTTCTGCCTTATTCTTACATACACATTACTCTCTTACACTTGCAGGCATTTTCTACATTTCTTGATTGACTATTATTGTTCTTTTCTGCGGTCTCAGTGTTTTTCAATGTCCTTTGAGCACCAGAGCTGAGCATGGTATCCTAGCACTGGCCTCCCTGATGTGATGAGTGAGAAAGTGAAAGGCTTTGGAAATCATTTCAGCAGCTCCACTGAGAGCAAGACTACTTCAAATTCATCAAAACAAAAGGTGCTGTGGTCATACAACCTGCAGTTTGTCCCCTGAAGTTAACAGGTTAATATTTGCAAACTGAATTCTAGATATCAATTCCCCAGAAAAATGATTTTAAAAAAATAACAAGGCCATTTCACTTGAAGTGAAATGCAGGGACAGGAGAGATCCCATGGCAGGTCTCCAACCCAGCAGCACCAGGTGAAGCCCAGGGAAGCCCTGGTGATTGAGAGGTGATTGTTCTGGCATCCCCCTGAAATATTACAGATGCAGATCTCACTGCAAGGACAGGTGGGGGCTGAGGAGTCAATCTGAGGACCAAGATTTGGCACCACAACATTGGACCTGAAGCTTTGGTGTTCTTCATTTCTATGGTGATTTGTATACTCTCAGGAATGGGCAACTTGCCACTGTAGGTGATTTTCAGCTACATTTTGACCACAATTCCTTACAGACTTTATTGTTGAAGCCTGAAAGATGGATTTTTTTTCCAGGTCTTACATATTACTTGGCACTGCTGAAAGATTTCCACATCTCTCCCTAGAAAGGATGCGCAAAGCAAATACAGCACAGCCTCTGGCATGCTTCACAGCCCACCTTCAGCTGTTGAGATGCTGTCCTGGCCAAAGCCAGCAGAACATGACCTGCATTTCACCCAGTCCTTGACAATAAAAGACAATAATTATCTTGATCATAATTGCAATTCTAATAATCTGACAAGAGACATAGCTCAGAAGAGACTCAGGAGAGCTTTATCAATTAAAGTCACCTCCTCAGTCACTATTGCAACCCATGCAAGGTCTGCAGCACTTTTCAGCTTTGCTGTCTTGGGTGGTGATAAATACACTTTTATGGCTTTCCAGATGTTAGTGTACAAAGTCTCTTTCATTATCCATGCTCCATAAACCCATACGAAGAGCTGGGCACAGATCAAGCACATGGGAAACCTAATTCCAACTATCTCACCATATTTTAGGTGTAATTTAGCAACGGCATGCTCAGTGCCCTTATTTATGAAGGTTATCTGCCTTAGAAATATATAAAGCCTCTGCTTGTCCTTTTACAGAAGTTTTTCACTACTGGAGCTTGAAACACATCATGATAGCTTAAGTCACACAAACAGCAAGGGACACAACAAAGCCTGATTTAACTGACAATCTCTGCTTTGAAGGTAAAACTTCCCAAGCAGCTTAGATCCAGAAGTTGACCTGAAGGCTCATCTAACAACAGTTTGTGCTGTTAAACATGAAGGAGTCAAAGATTTAAAGAGTCCAGGAAGGATCATGCAACCATGGTTTCGGTTCTCTTTTTTTTTTTTTTTTTTTTTTTTCTTAAAGGATTTTTAGATGTTTACTTTGCATTTTAGGAGACAGAGTATCTTAGTTTGAACCAGTTCTTAGCCACATTTTACCACATTACACCATGAGCCTTCAAAATGAAAAACCAGGCTCTTGCTAGTCAACTAAGAAATGCTACCAAAACATCTATTTTATACTGATGGTCACAAAGATGAAAATACTTCACAAGCTAAAAACCTGTATTTATATTTGACATGTTAGCAGCATGGTCTCCTTTCTGCAGATGACTTCCAGCCCCTGGGATCAGAAATCCCCAAACCAGCAGTGAGCCAGAAGCTGAACAGCAGAAAAACTTGAGATTCAGATGAGTCTCCCTCCATGAAAAGGTGTCAGTGAAAACCAATGTCCCAAATTCCCCTGATTCCTCCCTCAGGAGGGGCACAAATCACAGTCCCAGGTGACACAGGGCATGAGGGGTGCCCACCAAGCAAGGGACATTCTGAGAGAGCCAGAGAGCTTTGAAGACAGGGACTGCACAAACCTGCCAAGATCCACAGGTGAGGTTTTTCTGTTTGTTTTCTCACTCTGGAAGATGCTGCAAAGCAAACCAAAGGGCAGAAGACTTTGGGGAGACTCAGAAAGCTCTAGTGGTAGAATATTCTTTCTTGCTTGATGAAGGGCGGAGACAACAGGAATTCTCCATCTTAATTCATAGTGTCCCTATCACTCTGTGCAGAAATAAAGAGTGTAGGGAGTGTTCTCAGTAGAAAATGAACCAAAATTCTAAACTGCATGTATTTGTATGTAGGTGGCTGCTACCTTTTTAAATCATAGTGTTTCTTTGCCAAGAGATCATTTATAACATATGTATCAAATCAACACTTCCACTGAGCCAACTGTGAAGGAAAAAAAAGTTTTTTCTCTTTCTTTTAAGGGACACAACCAGAAAAAAAACTAATTGCAACCCTTTTTCAGCACTAAGCACCCATCCAGCCCTCTCCTCACCCACAGGTTGGGCAGTCCAGCTCAAAGGAGAGGGCCCCACTCAACTTTCTGGACCCAAAAACTCAGAGAATCAAATCCCCAGTGACAGCCAGTGTGATATCTGATCTCCATCCTCAGCTCTGTGAGTGTATAGAGGTGAATTCATGGTTCTGTCCTCCCTCTATTGCTGACCAAGCCCCTCTCCCAGGCTAGGAAAATGGGGATCAGGGCTCTCTGGGACACCCCACTGTGCTCTGCACACTCTGGGAAAGCATAACAAGGTCATTCACAGCCCACAGGGAGGGCTGGATTTGCACCAATAAAACAAAAATCCAGTGTTACATGAAAGAGCTCACTTTGCTTTTAAACTAAACCAAGGTAAATTGGCTTTAATTTACCCCAGACATCCTCCAGCACTCACCTTCCCTTACAATACTCAGCTGCAGTAACACTGAACTATCTTCTGACCACCTCACTTCAAACAACAATTCCTTGCAAGTGATAAGCTTAGAGCTAAAAGTGATGAAAAGTTTAGGTGATTTCAAGGTTTGTTATTCTGAAAAGCCCTGAGCTTATGACAAACAGGAATTTCACAACTGATTCACTGGAATTAGGACCAAAACAAAAGTGTAAGAAACTCTTGAAGAAAGCATGAAATGACTGTACATCCACATTTGTCATTCTATAAAATCAGTTCTGTTTCTAGGAAATCCTGCCTGCCTTTCCTGATGATGGATATAACAAGTGTCTAATTTGCCTCAGAGGCAAAGCAGAAATTAAAAATGCATTAATTCATGCAAAATGAGATCTGGGATATATCTGTTTTGTTTTGTTCTATTGATAAAATAAGAAAGTTTAAACAAGAGGAAAATTTGATATGAAACATAATCCTTAAAGTCCTAGGGTCCACTACAATGCTTGGACAAAATTCAAATACATTTTATCCAAAACATGGCACCAGCTTCCATCAAAAAATTATATGTTCAGTCACAAATGGTTATTGTAAAATCTTTATTAACCTAAGTGCATATAAAAATTGTGAATTCTTAATACAAAGCAGTATTTGACTTTTAAATTTCATTTTAAGCTTGCCCTGTTCACTTGGAATGTGATTACAGAGTAAATTAAAAAGTAATCACATGTGAATTACATTTCCTCATGAATGTAATGACTTCAGGAGACTGATTAATGTTAAGCAGTGCCTGTCCTACCTCATGCATACCTTCCCAGGTGAGATGTGCAAGATAGCTGTCGTGAGTTGATTTAATTTCCTTTCTCTGGTAGTCCAGTGAGAAATGTTGAACAGAAACCAATTCAGCACGTTCATTAGATCTGTAGATGTTCACTCCTTTTGTCCACCCAAGCACCACCTGCAAAATGCTCTCAGTGTCAGCTTATGATTGTGAGCCAGACCCCAGAGGCTTGGCTCATCCTGTGCCCTGCATCCCAGCCAGGAAAACTCTTTACATTTAGATAGAACAACTCAGCTGCTGCACACAGCAACAGATACATATGTGTCAGCAAATTAAAGCCTGATGGAAAAGAATACCTTGTCAATAAACTAGGAAATAGGCCTGTCTAGGAAAATAGGCACAGCAATATATATACACCCCTCTAAAAAACTGCACATAACTCAAAATATGTCTAAAACGTTTGCTTTAAGAATTGTTTTTAAATGAATGTAGGTATTACATTAAAAAACATTAAATTTATAGGAATAATTTATGATCTATGAATAAAAAAATGGTACCAAATTCTGTCTCTAACTCAATAGCCACACAATAGTTCAGTTCAAAATTTATTTCCCCAAGAATTATTTTTAATTTAAATAAGAAACAGAGAGGATATTAGCCTTATTCTCAGTTTGTTTGGACCAGTTCCTCATTACATTTCATCTTTTCCAGCGAAAGACTCATATCCCTCTTGTATTCTTGACTTTAATAATAAATAGGAATCCACTTAATACCACAGCTCAAGTGAGTCACAAGAAATAAACCCAATTTTTTTCACAAGTTTGTATGTTTCTATCAATGGTTTCAATTCAGAGAATCATAATTTTGGACCCTTTTGTAAGAAAACATTCCACAAGTTACAAAGAACCTGCAGGATGTTTAATGAACATGAAAAGAGATAAAGGCAGAATATCCCTGAAGCCAGGAAAGGAAAATCCACCCAAAGGAACCAGCCCTACATGCTCAGCACTGGTCTCAAAGGGAGATACTGAAGTTTTTCCAGTCTTAGATGCCTTGATGGGCAATAATGAAAGTGAGATGAATATAGGGACACCAGCATTTACAAAACAAATCTCTCAGTTTTCACCCAGACAGAAGAAAAATTAAATTTAAAAAGTATAGACCCAGCAATGATTTTAGCTGTATTAATTTTGCAGCTTAATTCAGCCTTGTAAGTATTAAAGACAAAAGCGTAGTCTGATTGTTCCAGAGCCAGTTCATCTCTGATGGCAAGAGGACTGTTCTGAATTCTAAGTGCGCTTTTTAGTTGCAGCATGATAATAAATTCCAATATATTAACAAGGCTTTTTGCAATTATATATGCATATGTACATATATTCATTTTCATCACCTTATGTTGTCACTTTCCATTATCTCTGCATCCTCAGCAGTAAGACTTTGTTTCTCACTGATTCTCGTCTCCATCCCAAGCCTGCTCCATCTCCTCTTAGCAGCGCTCCCAACACAACCCAGCCCAAAGCTTCTCCTGCCTTTGCCATCCTGGTTTGATCCCAGGAGGAGCCACACTCTCACAGCCTCATTTTTTGGCTGGCCTGGCTGCAATTCTCCTCCACCATCCAGCCATGTCCAAACAGATCACATTTTACACATTTTAGATAAAGATTGCTCCATTTAAAACTCCATCTCTATTCAGATGCAGCAACAAAAAATCCTCTGCAAACTGGACCATCTCCTGGTAGGAATAAAAAATCCCTGGGAGTAATAACTTTTAAAAATCTATTGGTGAAACTTCAAAATATCTAAATATCTTCCTAAAAAGAAAAGGCACCTATAGCAAGGGACAACATCACTATGTGACTATTAACAGAACTCTGTTTTCAAAGGGGAGCCTTTGCATGTTGTGCAGTGTCATACTCCTTCTTCAGCCTGTGGGATTATTGCTTTAAAGTTTCCTCTTGACACCCAGCACTCCAGTTCCCTTCATGAGAAGAGCATTTAATCACCAAACACCATTTTTCACAAAGCATATGATGGTGCTCTCCTCCTATCTGCTTCTTTTTATTTCATTGGACCTTAGGATCTCAAGAGACTGTTCATAAAGACAGCAAGAGACACTACTGCCCCAACTATCATTCTGTTTCTTGAATAATAACTGGAAATTAATTGGCATTAATTCACTTGTTCAGAGTTGTACAGGAGATGTTGCTTGCAAACAGCAGCTATGGTTGACTGATTACGGATAGGCAATTAATTTGGAAAAAGGGTATTGTCAAATTAGAATCCAATATCATCTCAGTAGGTGTCACTGCAGTCAGAAGAACATGTCAGAAAAGGAATGCTAAATATTTAGATGGCAATGGCATCACCTGTCGTGCTCAAAGGAAATATTTATTCTATTTACCTGGCCTCTTCCAGCTTTAAACATATCTTTAATCACAAATATTCAATTCAGAGCTTAAGATGGTTGTTTGCTGTAATAAAGATCCAGAGGGCAAGCACAATATTTCTCTGCCCAGAATGAGCCTCCTGCAGCACACACTGCTTGTAATGACTACAACCATTGAGACATTTTTCTGCAAAATGTGTTTCCTGAATTATAAATGAAAATAAAATGAAACATCTAGCTTGACACAGGTTACTTCAGTATGCACCTACTGCCATTTTTCAGGGCAGGATGTTTTCACAAGCAATGCAGTGAAGGGGACAGAATATTAGTGTGGATGTCAGGATGCCTGAGTCTATTTGAGCTCTGCCATTCATTTACCATCTTCTCCAAACAACATCTTATCTCTGCCTGTCCTCCTGCCATATTTGTGTCTTACATTTACTTAGCTTTCAGTCTTTTCTAAATCACTTCTTTTGTACTTGTGCAGCCTGTAACTTGGTGGGTTTCCAGCTTTGGTTTAGGTCAGAGAGCAAGGTTGCAGCTCTGATGGAGGGGTGATGTCCTGTGCCACATTGTCCCACACTGGCTCTACCCCTCAGCACCAGCAAACTGGACACTGCCCACTTCAGACAACAGGGCTGGGGTCACTCCTGTCTCCTACTGACCTGTTGTTTTTCCTTCTTCACAGATTACATGATGTTCATAAAGCAAAAAAAGAAAAAAACCTTGATAAACTCAGCACTCCTCTACTATCAGCACCTAATCCACAACACATAAAACTACCAGGATTTTAGTATCAACTGATGTGGCCTGGCTGAGATGGATCTGGCAGCTAAGGGCAGTGCCCATATGCATTTTTACAGCTTTATAATGGATTTTTTCTGTTACAAGTTATGTACTGCATAACTAGTAGCATAATCAGCCACTGAAATGTACCACTTAAGAAATCCTGAGGCAGCCTAAGGAAAGCTTTTAGAATAGAAAACCGAAAATTTTATCAAGTGTTCTACTAACTGTTTCCCATTCAATTTTGAAAGGGACCAAAGCAGAGACAGAATTTTAGAACATGTATTTACAGGGGACACTTTTCTGAAGCATCTCCTCTCAAATATGGGAGTAGCCATAGGGGGGGAAAAAAAGCCCAGCTCACATCAGGGTGTCATCACCTTTCTGAGTTACCAAAAAGCACGAGCATTTCTAATTCTTCAGCTTACTTGGTATTACTGTCTTCCTACTGAAGATCTGCCCAGCTTCCAGCACCATCCACTGCAGAAGGTTCCTCATGACCCACAGAAACACAGTTCAGATACAGAGTGAGCATGAGAGCTGAGAGGTAATTTTTGCCTCCTGACAACTTCCAAAAAATCCCATCCCTGGTGCTCTTTTCCTTAAAGCTTGGAAACACAGGTTCAAGGCCAAAAGAACAAAGTGCAGTGCTCCAGCTGATTCCATGGATTTGCAGCTCGGACATGCCAGAAGACAAATTATCCCAGAGGAGCTTTGTGAGGAAGGTGATTGAGCTAAAGGGAGCCAGGACATCCCCCCCAAAGCCACCCCTGCTATGGAGCTGCACATGGGGCTGTAACATGGCAGAGTGGCAAACAAACAAACAAAGTCAGCTTGGACAGACCTCAAGGGATGGCCAAAACTGTTCATCTGAACACACTTCACTTGGAGAAACTTCTTTAAGTTGTCCCTGTTAGCAAGGGACAACGGGAAACCACCACACCTTTAATGGTCCATGCCCCATGTGTAGAAATGCACTCAGCAGTCAACGTACTGAAATGAAGGGAAATTAAAAAAAAAAAAAAAAAAAACCAACAAAACCCAGAACACTCATTTAGGATGCAGAAAACCTAACTTCAAATCCCTTTGCTGCTTCTCTCAGTAGCTTCAACCTGGTTCCTGCCAAAGGAATGCCCTAAGCACTTAGTAACTTTGAAATGCAGCAGATTACTTGCACTTGTATTTTGTAAAATCTCTCAAAAGGCCTTTTCATTCCAGTGAAAATGAAGTTGATTTCACAGTATCATCTTTTTGTGCACCTTGGAACTGGAGTTTTCCTGTCAGCCATATTAACATTCTACATGACTTCATTCAAGAATAAATGAAATTACCTCAATCTTCTCAAAAAACTTGAAGATAATTTGGGATTAATTTTCTCAATAGCCTTGATCTGAAATACTCAAATATGGTTTGATTCATTAAAGTGTGAAGTAAATATGTCTTTAATAACTGAATTTATCTCAGCATTCTGCCTTTATCACCTATTGCAAGAAGTTGAGGTACTACAGAAAATCAATTATTTTCAACAAAGCAGTAAAGACATCAGTTAAATCTCCAGTAGTTACAACAGAATAGTCAATTTAATGGATTGGTATTTTTTTCTGACTTTTGCAGTTAGGCCTCTGGCTTCATTCATGCTAAAGGGCAGCAATGAGAGACACAACAGTAATTGCTCCAAGTGGCACCACAACCTTTAGGCATTATTAAGAAATCCAGCCAGCATTTTGGAAGATAGAAATTATACCCTTACACTCTGTAATTTTTAAGACAATTGGCTAAAATACCAATTCACATCTTGTGTCCTTTGTCTTACCAATAAAATAAATAAATTATACTCTACAACTAGGGGTAATAAGAGGTAAATTTTCCTTTTGACAGAGATATAAAACTGTCATTAATATGTTATAAGGGAAGATTATAGTCCTAAATGTAGCTATCCTTTCAACTTCTGACATGTCAAATTAATCTTTGCTTACACCATTACATGAACTAGACACAGGATGAAAATTCATGCCTCTGTAAAATGACACTCCAAGATCCCTGCAAGACTGAATTTCCATTGTTAAGTGAGAACATGTACTCCATTGCTGCCATGAATCTTGTGTGCAAGAGTCAGATATTTCTATGACAATTGACAATATAGTCTCCTAAAACTCTCAGCAAGGATACAGCAGTACAAGTGCTGTCTTCATTAGCTGGATTTTATCTACGAAGTACAAATTACACATATAGTATATATTATGTATATTTATGTTCAGAGTTACTAATTCATGATTCAGATGGTTCATAATGGCACAGAACTTGGACTGCATCAAAAGCCACACAGCAGATTACAAATCTGTTTGACTGCTCAAGACATAGACCCAAGATCTTTACTTCTCAATGGAAATGGATTCAAAGCTGGACTGCCTAATTTTAAGATTAAAAATGACATAAAGGCTCAGTTTAATAATAATCACAGTGTTTAAACAAAGATTGCTAGCTGACATCTCCTAGGGAAAAAGCTCAAATTAGTTCTGTCACTTCCTTTTGAACAGTTACGTGTTATAGTGATAAGAGGGGTGGCAGATTTGTCTTTAGAAGTCGAATGCAGCCGTGTTCAGAGGACCCAAGCAGAAGCAGAACACTGCATTATAGACTCAAAAGGAAAACAAATACAGAGATTGCTCAGCACAATTAATATTCAGAGCTTCCAACCACGGCCATGTAACCCCAATTCTTCTGCAAACACATTGTAAATTACAGGGATTCAGGAAGGAAGTAAAGAAAGATGAAAGGATGATAACTTCCACAAAAAAAAAGCTTCAAACAACTGCATTGCTCAACTAGGCCTTGCTTATTATCAGAAACTTGGGATGTTCTGACTGTGGGTTCATTGGTAGCTCAAGCAAAGTAAATAAAACTCCACTGTATCTCTACAGTTTGTGTTTTTAAAATATCACATTTTCCATATAAGGAGGAGATACAGTGTTATCAAACAAGGTTAAAAAACCCCAAGGTTTTAAGCCAGTGTGTCTCCATGCAAAGGAGGATTGCAGCTCTTGGTTAAAAGGTGCATTGAGCACCCATAAATGCATGGAATCAAAAATCTGGGGGAGGTTTTTTAGTACTGAAGTTCTTGCTGCCACCACATGGTCCTTTGACAGTATTCAAAAGCATTTGTGCAGTGGGCCCAGTCCTGGGGAACACCACACAGCACCCAAGGGTGTTCACAGAGGCACCATGAGCTGGAAAGCCCTCAGGGACGAAGGGTTTGCACAATCTCCCACCTCCATAGCTGGCTGGACAGTTTGGGAGAAGCTTCTGAAATGAGTAACTCACAACAGCTATTCATCAATTTGCTTTACTTTGTTCAGTACTCTTTACCTTACAGGAGTGCAGTTTAAAAATGTCTTTCTCTGATTTTGGTGTGGTTGATCTTATGTTCATCCAGAACTGCTGTGGGCCCACAGAAACGGAAGCCTCTGTGAATAAAGCTCTTTGCGACTATTTCCATCTCACATGCCTGGTTGTGTGGAAATGACACAAAGTAATCTCTTAACATGGAAATGGCAACAATTTTTAATTTTCTCCACACCTGACAGGTCCAGAAAGATTTAGAAATTTCTGCTCAAGTGATGAAAAACTCAAGGTAAGATTTGGTGTGTTAGAAAACACAGTAGCTCAATTGGTCCCTGACCTGGGTTTCAGTACTACATTTGAGCAGTGAAATCCCTCACTTGGCTGGGAATGATGAAATCTCTGTGGCACACAGATATTTTCAAGAGAAACCTGACACAGCCTGCTACCAGACAGAAAGTTGGAGAGTATCCAGTGAGACAGGATATATACAGAATGTACCATGTGTGCATCAGGAGGGCACACAGAAAAGCAGAGGTGTGTGCTGTCTATAAATACCTGGCTGTATATCAACACACACGTGCAGAGGCTGCTAAATTATAGCTGCTAAAATTATACATTCAAAGAGTATAGATTCCATCTGATCAATCATTCAGGACATATTTACCTTTAATCTGCATAAAGGACATGATGAGAAAGCCAAACATGTCACTGTGAAGATATGCTAAATCAAAGAAATTCAGAGTGCTTTGGGCAAAATCTCATTATTATTAAATTAATCACATTCTTATAGGGAAAGTGATATAAATGTGTGCCATTGCTGGAAACCTGACCAATTTCTTTGATGTCTTGCCCAGCATGAAGTGAGCCAAGGATGCCCTGGAATCACAAAATATTATTTGTAAATTCACTTTTAAAAAATTGATATGAGCCTGGAGCGAAATTCAAAATCTGAAAGGGTACAGCAAAAGCCTGTTAATACCTAAATCTATTGAAATAAGAAGTTATCTAAAGTAGTAAGAGCACAGAAACTACAATCTTCACTTCTTTTAGCTTGAACTGCTAGGGACCTTTCTCAGTTGGTCCTTTTCAGAGATTTCGAAGTGCCTTGAAAACTGAAATACTGCCTTAATGTTCTCTTATTAAAAAAAAAATAAAATCCTTCCTTAGACACAGCAAAATCCAGCCATAAAACGACCTCCTGCACACCCACCCAATGTGTTACATTGGAACTGGGGAAAGCCCAATGTTACAAAACCTGTAACCAGCACAGGAAGCTGCTGCCTACCCTCTTGTTTAACTCCCCTTCCTCTCCCACATATCTGGCTCAGCTGGCGAGGTTATTCCATCACCAGATTTGCAGGATGGTAAAATGAAGCCAGCACATCCCCCTTGTGCCTGGGCTGACCTAGACAGCCTCTACACAGCATCACACCAATTTCCATCCATCCCAATTTCTTGCAATGGGCAGGTTGGGCAGCTAATGGAAACCAAAACTAGAGGGGAGGTGTAGGTGTGTGTGCAAAAGAGATAGACAATGCACAATATAGACAATATACACTAGAAATGAACATTAGCAGTGTCAATCCATGCCATGGATTACAAATATTAAAATAAGGACGGGAACAGCTTTCACTCAGCAGAACTCAGCACTGGCTCCCACAATGAAATGTAACTAAATAAGGCCTCGTTGCCAAGTTTTGCAGAATTTTTGAATGGAGGCTGATGTCCAATTCCTGATGGACAATCAATCAGGGTTATTTGGTTTTCACATTTTTCTTTATCTAAACAAGTCCTGTTCCAATTACAAATATTGGCATTAGGCTCTGTCCCACTGAGTGCTTTTAGTTATGGACTTTGTGGTGTTCAGTGACCTTACAGTCAATACCTACAAATGTTAATGCAATGTGTCCTATGTTACATCCCCACAGGAATGAGGAAATCCCTTTATTAAGATATTTGACAGAAAGAGAAGCAATCTTACTTCAACTTCTTTCCTGTGTCCTAAACTTAGCAATGCAGCATCAGCAAACAACTTTGTTTCTTTGTGCCTTCATTAACCTTTCCTGTTAATGGTGTTTCACACTGCTGGGGCTATACATAGCCTCAGAACCATTATTAGACATGAATTTAATTTCATTCATAAGGTTATGCATACTTCTCCTGAAATCAGTGCAGGAAATCAGAAATGATAAAATGGGGAAAAATCTGAAGGTAAATAAATGCAAAATGTACTGCACAGAGGATAATATTATCTGTAATCTAATAGCACTCCTTCTTTGGCTAGCAAGAGGAGAGTTTTCTCTATCAGTTTCTAATTGCTGTATAAATACTTGCCAGGTGAATACTGGCACCAGCTTGTTTTCATTGTGAGGGATAAAAACTAGATGTAAATATTCTATTAAAATGTGAAACTAAAGTTAGCAAATTTTACTAAAAAATATAGCAGTTGTCTTTTTTCCTTTTTTTACACCTACAATAACTTTTTAAAAGATCTCACAATCCTCATGGAGTGAAGTCAGCTCTCATACTTGACAACTAAATACAACTTAATACTACACATCAAGACAACATGACAATACATTTAAAAATACTGAATTTATAGAAGATTAAAAAATATTTGTCAAGAGTTTTTGGTAAATCTTGTCCAACATGGCAGCAAAGCAGTCTACTAGCAGATGGCAATCTCTCTAGGAAAAATATGATTTCATCCACATGACGGTGTAAATTACCTGAAGACTATAGGTAATTTCATAGCATTACCTCCAAGAAAATAAGAGTAATCTTCACATATTGCTCCAGGGAGGGGTCCTGATATTAAGGGGATGATGATGACCCTGAAATATAAATGGGCAAGAAGAGATGAAAGGAAAATTACCTATAATTTTTGTTCTCAACCACTGGTAAATCTAAAGAATCCCTGGGTGAACTCCATGTCCTGTGTTTCCAGCAAAGGCAAATCACACTGAGTTACTAAAATAACTCCCTGGTGATGGATACCTGCTTATCCCATCACCATGTCCTCTATAAGAAATTTCAACCAATAAGTTTGTCTGTTCTGCTCACTAATATGCAGAAAGCTTGTTAGAACAAAAGCACACCTCAATTGGGTTTCTCTGAGAAACTTAACCTTTTTATTTTCCTTGGGCAATACAGTTACTGTTTTAAGTAAACAGTTTTTGCCAAGAGCTCTCAAACACTAAGTCATTGTAATTATTCCTTCCTTGAAATAAAAAGGAATAGTTACAGTACTATTCATTTTTAAACAGAAAGAACAGTGCATTTTCTCTTTCTGTCTGCTTCAATTAAGATATTAGAAAGACTCACATGGAAATACTAAATTTGAGCTTTCTTTGGTCAGTGTTGTCCTTTCTTTTCTTCTGGTATTGCTATTATGCATTTTTTTGCCTTTTTTGCTTAAAATGGTGCTATCCTTAAAGACATTTGAAGATAAAAGATGCACCCCAGCCAGTAGAAGCCATGGCATTCCTAGACCAACAGACAGGATATTTTACATTCTTTTTATAGCCTCCAAGAGACTGAGTCCTGCTGTCCAGAGAGCAGTGAAAACCTTAAATTCCAGTGCAAGCCCATTGCAGTCACTGCCACAGGAGAAATCAGGAAGCAGACACAGATGTAGAACCTGTTGAGGAGGTTAAAAAACACAGGTGAGTCCCTGTCATTCCATCATTATTTGAGCTAAAAGTTCATTACCAAGCAAAGACCACAGTAAGGGATGGACACAAACAGCTCATTTTTTTGAAGGTATGGGCAGAATGTGACCCATCACTTCCCTGCAGATTTGGTAACACCTAGTGGAATCACAGGATGGTTTGGGTTGGAAGGGACCTTACAGATCAACTCATTCCAGTTCCTGCCACCTTCCACTATCCCAGATTGCTTCTAGCCCCATCCAACCTGGCCTTGGAAACTTCTAGGGATGGGGCAGCCACCCCTGTGGCCCAGTTTAACAGAACAGACACAGCAGAACCTGCCTGTAATGTGCCATGAGACACAGAGGGTTCAGTGCAACATTCAGGCAGTGTACACAGAGCAGGCCAGAGGGTACAGGGAAGAATGTTGCATCTAAATAGGCAAATTACATATACTGTGTTTCAGTAAAATTAATAACATGCTGAACTCAGAGGCACCTCATCTAAATTTGAAATGGAAATTTGCATCTGCCATGTTTATTTCATTATTATTTCATGAGGAGTCTATGCTTGTTTATGAATTCTTAAAGTATATTTAAGCAATCAAGCATAATAGTGGTGTAATTATCTCAAACCTATTGCAGCTCCAGGACTTTATGAGGAATTTAAGTGCATTTCATGTAGCTAGCTCCTAAGGTGTCTCACTCATGAGTTTATTCCCTGCTGTGTCTCACTGAAAAGAAGAGGCACTGACAAGGGAAAAAATAAACCCATACCCTGTCAGCAGAGAGGGGAAGGCAACACATCAGTCCTGTGAAGTGACACCACTGCCATAAAGCACATGCACATCTGTCCCTGCAGCACCTGCAGCCTGGGGCAGGGATCTTACAAGGCAGTGGTTTTGTGTTTTTATTGGGTTCAGAGCTACCTCAGTGAGGCATTGCTGAAGTGGGCACCTGGACCTGGCAGCCAGCCTGCGACAGAGTTGCCACCTTTAGGGGAAAAGAATCCAGCTGGGGAGCTGGTATATAATGAAAATGATTGAAAAGTGGTTTTGCACTTAATAACACTGCTGCCATGGTGATCTCTTCCATTCTGCTGCTCTCTGGGTAGAAGGCACTTGCTTGTTCCCCTTCACATGTGATATTAGCTCTTTTTTAAAAAGAGACAGAGGGGGTAATGCTTGGCAGCTTGCAGATCAGCAGGGCTGCAAAAAGCAGAAAAACTCTGTTGGGCCAAAAGAAACAAGCATTGCCACAGACCAGCAAAGCCTTTCCCTTCCTTCCAAACTGAAGCACCATAGCTTGAAAATTAGCTTGTGCAAGTCAGAAATTTTTGTCCAGGCTTGCTACTACAAGCAAGTTGTGGTGTACTTTTCCTGTGAAATCAAATATGGACATAGGGTTTAGTTTTGGAGTAGGACTGAAACTGTCTCCGTGTGCTGCAGCACAAATTATCTTTTGTCTCCTTAAAAGTGATTCAGCCAACTGAACTCTTCCCATTCAGTAAAAGCAAACGGGATCAACATATCTAATTATGAATGATTTAAAGGGTGTGAAAATTGAGTTCCAGGACACATTTGTAAATCTTGCCAGGAGGTCTACCTTAAACTCAGCTCCAACAATTGCCACTGCTCTAAATTCTGGTACACACCTTTGAACTTTCAGTCCTGCAGTGCTACATTCAAGACAAATGGGAGGTGACAGCTAAGTAGCAACAGTTCTTTAGTATAAACCAAAATTCATTAGATGAACTTTCAAAGGGTCTATACAGTGTCTCACACTGAAAGAGCAGCTTTTCTACAGCCTGTTCCAGACATCCAAGAATATCTTGCTCCAAGACAAGTCTAGCTGCAGCAAAATTTGTCAAAATATTCTGAACTGATGCAATAACTGCATACACAGTCATTGACAAGGATTAGGAGGTTTCCTTTATGGTGATCCTATAAAAGGATTAGTTCTATGGTTTTACAGTATAAATGCCTAAAGGCAGATTTTATTTTATTTTTTAATATATGAACTACAAAAATATCATAGTATTTCTTTGTGAGATATGAACTTATTGCAGTTTTTAGAACACTTATCTTTATCTTTATTGCTGTATTCCAGTAGACAAACAACACTTCCTATGCTATCCTTACTTTTAGCTCCCCCTCTGCTTTATTAACTCAATCCTTTTCAGCCCTAGTTCAGGTGATATTTGATTAATTTGTGATCACTGCTTCTGGGCATTATGTTCCTAAAGATACAGTATTGTCCAGAGAATTATACAAGGGAAATAACATCCTTTGTGTTTACCTTTATTATCCTTTCTCCTTGTTCAGTGCCCATTTTTCCTTCTGTGCCACAAATACTGTATCTTACTGTATCACTGTATTATCCTAGCCACAAAGCTTTGTTCTCTAGTAATTGAAAAATTCTTTATCCATGGCTATCACATTTACTGAGGTCAAAAACTATGAACATCTCCCATGTTTGAAGTGCATTAGATTACAAGGGGAAGTAAGTATAGAGTTGTTTAAAAGAATCATGCAAACTGCATTTTAATCAGCAAAGACCCTTTAAAGTAGTTATCAGCACTGTACTATCAGGAACTGCTATTTAGATGCTCCTACTAAAAGCACAAAGATTATTCAATCTTCTTTAACCTAAAATAAACTCAGGTTACACAACACCAAAACATGATGCATACACATCATTTAGTCCATACACTAGAAGTAGCTGGGCTCATAAATTCTTTTCTATTAATATTGTAGAAATGAAACCATACAATTTGTCCCTTTGAGAGAGGGAAATCATAGAGATACTCTTGGATCCAATACTGCTGTATGTTAAAGGACTTATTAGAATTTAAATTACTATTGTGTATTGTTTTAATATGTCTTCACAGCATGCACCACAACAGCTCCTTTGCAGCCATTACACTGTACATTGGCTACATCAATTAACAGAAATGCACATTATATATTAGTGACCTATTTAATACCTAATACATTTTTCCACAGTCTATTTTTTCTTCCTAATGTGCACTCAGAACACACAACATGAGTTAGTTCTGCTGAGAAAGTCACAGATCTGTGTACTCACTACAGGAACAGCGTGCATAGAGACAGCTCTGAATCTAGGGACTGCCTTTGAAAAATGAACTTGGGAACACCTGGGCACACCCTGGCACACTCATGCACACCCTTGCACACCTGGGCACACCCGCTCACACTCTTACACACTACTGACACTCTCACACACTACTCACACTTGCACACACCCAGGCACACCCAGGGACACTCATGCACACTGTTTTCTTTCCTTTTGCAACATCCAAATCCCAATTTTTAACAATAGCACATTAATACCAAGTTAGGGACAAAGCCTCAATAACTGGTACCAAGCAGCAAAGAGGAAAAAACTTTTGCAAGTTCGAATAACTTTATACATGTGAAAAATATCAGATCTAGGTCAACATGACAAGTGAAGTATATCTGATGTGTAATATTACTCAATAAACAGACTGAAAAATATCTAAATGCAGTTCACTAAATCAAGACAAAGTGTTGAAATTGGCGTTCTTACAGATGACTGTTTCTAAAATCAATATTCTAACATTAAACTTCATATTTGTGACTGCCTCAGAAAGCAAAAAATAAAATCTTCAAAGCAGTGCTGAGAATCTAAATATTTAACTTTGACAGTCTGAAAAAAATATCCAACCATTTTAAAGAATTTCAATTATGTAAATGAGAAGAGAGTTTATACATAACTGACAAAATGAACTGTTTCTTTGGTGGCCTATTAGTATTGGAATGGCTAAACCAACATCTCTGCTACATTGATCGTAGTGACTAATAACCATACAATGACTTAATGGTAAAATATCTTATCTATATATAATGCTACTGAATGCAAAAGCCTTTATGCATTTCCAGGTCTGAAATGAAGCATACATATGCAAAGAAAAAAAGGGGATGAAAAGAAAGCTTTTCTAAACTTTATGCAAAGGGCTAAGCAGCTCTAGTTGCTCACAATAAAATAAAATAGTTCCTATTTCAAGGCTTCCGATTTAAATTCGGTCTGTGTTGGAAATGACCAAAAGCTGCTTAAATGTGACATGGTCTGTGTGGAAAAAATCAGTGGCTTTGCAGGAGTGGATAAGGTCTGCACCTTGGAAAGTTTCCTCAGCAGGCAGGAGGTCAGGGCCAGCTCCCAGGAGAGGCTTGGCTCTTTTCTGCAGGCTGTAACCCCTCCCAGGCACAGCTGGGGTGCCTGACACTCATGTTTTAGTGAACAAGTGTTTTACAGAAGTGCCTGGGCTCCAAACCCACTGCTCACCGTGGCTCTGACCTCACAAACCCACCTGGGTGAGGGTGAGAGACCACTCCAAGGTTCAGCACCAAGGCAAACTTTTCAGAGGTGTCAGGCAGTGATCTGAGTGCAGATGAGCTACACACAATCCTCTTTTGCCCTGTCCAGAGGACATCCTAGAGCCTGGATTTAATGTGGGTCGAGGAGAGTACAAAGAAAAAAGGATTGGGTTCATAATGCCTTCACAAATCCTTCCTTTTTTCCTTTCTCATTCCCCTCCTTTAATGTCTCCTTTCATGTTTCTTTTCTTCTTTCTCCCTTCATGCCCAAGCAGTGGTGCTGAATGCTAACAAGACCTGACCCAGCCAGTTAGTCACTTTAGATAATTTCTTAGGGCATGAGCCATGTGATTTGCTCTTTGTATCCCCTCCTAGATACCACAAGGTTGGATTCTTCATTGAAAGTAATGTTCTGGTACCCAATTTTCACAACCTGCCTACCTGATAGCAACCTCCTTATTCCATGTCTATTATGGCTTGGGTTCTCTTTAGTGGAGCCTTTTTCATTTTCTCCTCACAAATGTGCTTCAATCTATCTTACATTTTAATTGAATCAAATTTAATTTAAACCAAATCAAAGGTCCTTTCAATACATCTACATAAGAAAGCACTTAATCTTAATAAACTACCATTTAAGATGGAAAGGGAATCTACAGTAGCAGTGAAATATATAGCAAATCAAAATTCTCTCTGTTCATATAAAGGAATGAAGCCAAAATAAGCTCACTCTACTGTTTAAACTGTGCTGCATGTAATGTGTAAGGAAGAGAAATGTGCTGCTAAAGTAATACGCTGTGACTGTGAACTATTCGCTGAAATCTGAAAAGAATCCCATTTCCCAAAGCAGCTTAGAAAATGACATTTGCTGGGACCCTGTATTAATGAGATGAAGATCCTTACCCCCTTCAGATTTTATTACATTTCAGAAGACATTTCAAAAAGTCAAATAATTTACTTTGCTTAGGTGAGGAGGAGTTAACCCTCTGGGATTCACTGTCTCTTCAGCTCTACAGTTGTCTAGCATATGAATTTTACTAGAGCTGTTAACTTTTATTTCCTGCAATGCATGGATATGAAATACTAACTGCTCCTCCTCCCTCCTCTCTGCCTTTGCACTGCCAACTGTGTACAATTCCTCAAAACCAAACAGAGTATAGTCCTACATTAGCTGGCCCATGCATACATATATTATTTACTACAATTTACATAAGAACTAGCTCACACCAAAGAAAGATTTGTGATCTTTCAACAGTAGTGAATAAGAGACATTAGTTTATGGGAGACAACTCAATTATGTTTCAAAGTTCTGCAATAAGATCATTAGATTTCTCCTTCACAAAAGCATTTCTACAGGTGCTTAGAGAAAAAGAAAGCAGCGTTAGGTACAAATCCTTAAGTCAATGCACTTTCAAAACCTTAAAATAGAACATTAGTTCTGGAAAAATCTGTTTAAGTTTGTGGAGAGGCAGCTCCAGTGACACCTCAGATGGTTTTGTGCAGGGATCAGAGAGAAATCAGGATCTTCCACAGCCTCTGCACTGAATTCTGGGTCACTTTTATGATAATACCACACAATCAAAATGGTGTCATGTTGCTCTGAGTGAAACCTTGGGCATAGCAGTAACAGCACCTTTATTATCAGTGGTAAAAATACAAAAGAAGCCATGGAAGAGTCTAGATCAGTAAAAGCATGAATGCAACACCTGCACCACAGCTCTGAAGAGACCCTGCTCTGGCTTACAGGGAAATAGGGAGAAATTTGGGGATTCTAGGGCACAGATGAGAGGACAATGCAAATCAGGCCACAATGAATTAAGTTTCCTCCACCCTCCACTTGTGGGCCACTGTTGTTAGTACAGAATGTCAAGGAAGAGCCCTGAGGGTTACTGTGATTTAGCTGCTAGAAAAATGCCAGGGTGCCAATACCACTTGGCTTTCCAGGATAGTGGGAAGATTGAGGCACTTCTCTTTGTGGAGCAACATCCTCACATGAAAGAATATCTCCCTCATATCTAATCTAAACCCCCTCTCAGTTTAAAACCATTCCCTCTTGCCTGTGTAAATAGTCTCTCTCTATTTTTACCTCAAGTTCCCTCCAGGTACTGGAAGGACACAATCAGGTGTCCCTAAAGGCTTCTCCTTTCCAGACTGAACAATCCCAATTCCCTCATGGCAGAGATGCTCCATCCCTGTGATCATTTTGGTGGCCTCCTCTGGGCTTTCTCCAACAGCTCCATGTCCCACCTGTGCTGGAAGCAGTTCTGCAGGTGGGGTCCCACCAGAGCAGGGCAGAGGGGCAGAATCCCCTCCCTCACCTGCTCTGCAGGCAGCCCAGGATTTGGGGTACATGTGCCTTTTGTGCTCCAACTGGGTTTAAATTTGAGCAGGTACGATATACTACACATTACTCATACATCAACCATCCCCTCTCTCTTCCTTGCCCTTTTTATTGTTGTATTAAAGATTAGTCTTTTCCTGGGAAGCTATCACTATGTTTGTTGAAGATATTTTTATGTGGCAGCTAGAAAGGAATTACTGTCTGGCATCCTCTGATAAGGTTACAGGTGAATACAAAAGTATAACTTTCTGTTACATGGTCTAATGGAGAAGTTCTGTTTTGCTTTCTTTCTATTCTTTCCATATCTATCCATAACTTATTTGAGGACTTGTGTGCTAGGAGGAACATCAAAGACTGAATCAAGCATTTTAATATTAACTGTTGCTGGTAGGTATTTCTGAGATTATAAATTTTATGGAAACCTCCTACATGTGTGACCCTCCACACATAGACTTAAACGCACTGATGGGTAAAAAACAGCCTTTCCTAATTCCCCTAGAGCAATTTTTCATTTGAAGCACGTTCTAGCTGAAGAGAGAAGGAGAACATGCATCAGTAGAGTCATTGCTGCTCCTAAACTCCCCATTCCTAAAGGTGCTGCTGACACTGCATTCCATTAACTTCTCAATAGCTTTGATGCTTGAGCACACAAAAAATAAACTGGGCACACGTTCTCCCAGGAGAAAACTCCACATTTTTGTGTGGCTCAAACACCCAGCTAAGATGTTCAGCAAAAAAAAAGGAAACTTCCTACCTAGAAATATCTCTTCCCCAACACATACAGTACAAAGGAAAAATGTCTGTGGCACAACAACCACTCATGTTTCTCCATGGACCTGTCTCCTTATCACCAAGCAGGAGGCTCAACACAGGACTATGAATGGAGCCTATTCAGAATGACATCAAAACAATTGCTTACTGCACCATTCCCTGAAACAACTGGACCTGAAGCTATTTGTTCTGATAGTTATGAAAAAAAAAAAAATGGAGTGGGTTATCTAAACTGTTGAGGATTGGCTCAAAAAAACCCAAGGGAGAGCAAGTTCTGAAAAATAAGTTTGAAAATCATAAGGACAATATCTGATTGTACCTGTTCCTCTGCATTTCCAGCTGGAATTCAACTGTAACAATAAGGTAGCACATAAATCTCTCCTTTTTTAAGTTTTAAAACTGATCATGTATGTGGTCAAATGAGATTTTATACAATGTACCTTCTACTGTCCTAGGGAAAGCACAAAAAATATTACAAAGGAGATACAAGAAGATACTGATAATGTTTTTTAATGGCTGGCCCCCTTCTAATTGGAAATTACCTTTATTTAAGCAGTTTGAAATTATGAACTGAGGCTTAAAAATGCCTAGAGATCCTAAGAGAAAGATGAGTCTTCCTTTTATTCCTTCCTTTCAGATGATTTTTCCTACACTCTGCATTAGTTTCTAGCTGTACCCAGTATTTCTTATTGTAGTATTAACCACCTACCTTATTCACAAGAACAAAAGTTCCAATATCTCCCTGAAAGATAGTAAGTTTAAGGCTCCTTTTGTGACTTCTGATCAAAGTACAACATGTATGGCAAAATTCTTCATTATGTGGCAGATACCAAATAAGAAGAAATACTTTAGAGATAAATAGCATCCTATAAACTAGGTCAGTTTTTCCTCCTTAAGCTGAAAGGCTCCCTAGTACCTGTGAACCATCACATAAAAAATATATCCTTATTCTGCCTGACCAAGATGTGGATAAAGATTAAAATAAGCCAGGGAAGATTTGAGCCAGAGAAAGAGCAGGTATATTTAAAAGCTTTCATTTGCAGACAGCGCTAATGGCTATGTCTGGCTTCACTTTAATCAGAAAGATGAAGAAGAATTCATAGGCTCCCTTCAGCAGTGTGAGGACATTATGTGGCAGCTGTTTGTTCATACGGTAAATGTATAACACCATGTCCTGATTATTAAATATGTATTTGCAGGTTTACAGGAATATTCCTCTGTCAGACTTCAGCATACTTTATATTCAGGTGCAACAGCCATATCTTGTGTTAAGCAACCTCAGCATATTAAGCACACTTTGATTTTCCTTCAGTTATTCCATGATGCTTAAAAAATTGATTTTTACGATTTTTATCAATTAATTTTCTGGTTCTTTTGGGGGTGATTCTCTGCTGCCATGAGGATTTGTGATGGACTTTCATGCCTGGTTGTTGTCCCCCACTCCTCTGCAGAGGTCATTTTTTATATACATTATCTTTTGAGAAATACTGTATTCTTTGTACTACTTTAATTGCAAGTACAATTTAGCTCTTTTTGACATTATTCTTTCTGTGCATCTTCCTGAAATATGGTTTCTTCTTCTTACATGTAAAAACTAATGACCAGGAGCTTGCCATACCTGATTACATTGCATGATAATGAAATTCCTCCTTTAGTGTAACTTTATGTTACTATTCCTATTACACAGGCCTAGAGTATAGATTTCTGCTTGCATGCACAATTTCTTTCACCAAAGTTTAAATAAAAAATGCCCAAAGCCTTCTTTAAAGAGATGTTGGTATCATGCTCCAGCCTAGCAAACAAGCTCAGACCAAGCGATTTCTGTCTGAAGGGGCTACCATGGGTGTTAAGAGTGGGAGTCAATGATCCTTGCGGATCATTTCCAGCTTAGGATATTCTGTGATCCATCCACTGCCTGTGTTACTCAAAAGAACAGCCTACCTTATCTTAAAGGTCCTTTCTAGTCTGAAAATCCAAGAGTCAACTATGATTGCAGCATAGTCCTCTACATTGTCCCCATTATAAAGGATGCTCAGCTGAGACAAAAAAGCCTGGAGGTTCTTGACATTGCTGGTCAAAAAACATTCCAGCAAATTATCCTGACCTATGGATGTAACAGAACACTCACTAGAGAAGAATAATTTTCACAGTCCTATATATACCCTGGGAAAAGAATGGGTATCAATTATCATTTTCCTTATGGTTAACATGTATCCATTTCTCTAAAAATTAGATATGAGTGTATACAAATTAAATGTGTAAGCAAAACCAGACTCACCCTTTCCACATGGTAACCCCACATGTAACAGCATTCTCAGTCTATTTGTCATCTCAGCCACAAGTGAGCTGAATCTGGAATCTGAACTCATTTTTCAGTCAAGCAAACACCTATATAGGTCAAAGGAAAATTGCTTCTGTAAAGACTGTGAAAATTGAGCAAGGAACAGAGGAGCTGGCATACAAGGAGCAGGATGCCACTGGGAGATTGCACTGTTAACTCTCCATCTCCACCATGCTCAGATCCCTCTTAGCAAAGGACACAGCTGCAGGAGCATAAACACAGCCTGCACCCTCTGCACTGCTGAAAGGGTCTGAAATGCAGCAGAAAGGCTCAAAGGCAGCTGAGGGAGGAGTGTGTCTCATACACACACAAATGGAACCACGTGCCTCCCATCAAGGCAATGCAGCCAAATTAAAAGTACAGCTGGTGACTTTGGTTGGGCATCTTCTCTTACAAACACTTTTTTCCCAGAGGTGTAGGTGTAGTGCATGGCCCTTGCTGTTTGTTCCTTCAACAACATTAACAGCTCAGTCATTATCCTGAAAAAACATCCATGTTGGAAACTGGGAATTACTTCAAGGGACGTGTCTATTTACCTGCCCAGTTCTGCTGGTCCCTTTTGGAACCTGTGATTGCTGTACCAGGGTTATCTGTGCTCCTTCAGGCAGAAGAGAGCCTAAAATGAATTTCTCTGGGTCCCTCTACCAAAATAAGGGAGTACAACCCTAATGCAATAATATTGCAGTTGAAATGTCTCTGAAGCTTGCACTTCATATGAATTCTACAACTTTTTATTTATTATATGTATGGGGCTGTAATTATGTCTTGAAAGTAATTGTAAAAAGGACTTTCACTTCCAAGATCTGGTAATAAAAGAGTGAGAAGAAAACATGAAGACCTTTTTAGACTTATTTTTCCCAAACATTAAAAACACTGAAAGGGAAACACTTCAGAATGACTCATTTGTAACCTCACAATTGAAAAAATTATTTAAAAATCCCCCAAATTTGACAGCCTACAATCAAATAAATCAAATAGGAACAGAGCCCAGCCAGGAGCTTCTACCACACATTGACATCTAGAAAATGTGACTCTGGGAAGCCATCACTCTCCAACTACAATGACCTGAAATTATTTGGTAAACAACATGACTGCAATGTAAAGGTACAATAAACAAAGCAATATTAAAAATTCAGGAATGACTGCAGGGACTGTAGAAATTATTACTCTATGGTTTTTGTTTTATTCAAGTGCCAACAATATTTAGTCATTTTTCTTTCTTATTTTTATTTCTTGCATTCCTTTCAGAATACATTTGTTGTAATGCATTAGGTTAACCCTAACTAAACAGCCATTGAACATGTAACTTGAACATCAGCAGTCTTACAGCCCTGAGGAGCCTCAGCACGTAGGTTTTAAAGAAAAATACATAAATAATAATCCATAGAATGTGCATTGATCGTACTCTATGGGGATTTTTATCCAAAAGTACAGACCCAAACACTCCTGCTGCTTTTTGGTATCAAGGGAAAACACTACATTCAGAGAAACTGCCTTCCTAAAGGCTAAATACCCTGCTCAGCCAAAACACACACCAAGATCCTACACAGACCCCACACTCTGAAGGTCACTGCTGCCCCAAACACCCTTTTTGTTGTACAAGAACAGATTCCCAAGTTGCATTCCAACGAGGTAACTGAGGTACATATTCTCAGGCAAAGACTGAATGAACAAACCTCAAGTGGTCACTTGACCAAGTGCTCTCTGTGGTGGAATGCCAAGCTAAAGGACAAGAGAGGCAGCAGGTTCAGCCCCAGTTGCTGTTCCCAGCCCCACAGCCTCACCAACACCAGAGAACCCACACTGCAGTGAAAATCAGCCCAGCTCAGCCAAGGACTGCAGTCAACAGCACCTGATCATACCCAGCTGAAAAGCCTGGAGACCAAAACGCTGCCACACTTTCCAAGCTACAGCCAACACAGCTTCAGGCTCATTCTGCTTTTCATAATGACCATGGCACATGCACGTTTTTGCTGTGGGAATGCTCAGAGTTTGGGCAATCAAAATTCACATGGATTAGGCTACAGTACAGGACAAATCCTCATCGAGGACACAAACACCTCAGTACAGCATGCCCCTTTAAAAAAATGAGTGAAATAGCAGCCTGTGACCTCCTGAGGACTTAAACCACCAGTTAATGCATGCAAAGAGTATTTCACAGAAGTGCACATGCATGGTGTTAGGTTCAAGTAGAAGAAATGCTGAAAATCTTGCAAGGAAAAGATGACAGAAATAATTTTGCTTGGTCACAGTTGATGCATCTGTTGTGTGCAACCTCTGTGTCAGAGGTCAGAAGATAATGCACTTTCAAGAAGACATAGAGACTCTGGTTGAATTTCTAGTTATCCTTACCAATGAAACTTTTTTTTTTCAATTCTCTGTATTGTTATCCTTCAATAATGACCTTTCTAGTTTCAGAGGAAGACATGTGTTTCAAGTGGAAAGCCAATTCCTTCCCTGGAGGTCTATGGCAAGTGGAAACCCTTTTGGTAGATAAAAAGGAGTGAGTGACTACCCCGCTCCCTGAATTCTGTTGTGTTAATTTTTCAACATGAGAAAAAATCCAAGCATTGAACTTCACCTTTCTGTAATAAGCCACCCACATGTTGAGGTTCTTGAGCTTGGAAGTCAGAAACTTCCAGGTGTGCAGAGTCACCCCAAAGGGCAACGTGAATTGATACCTCTGAACTGAGACTCTGGATCCTGGGTTTCATTTCTCTGCAGTTATGAGTAGGACCAGCCAGGAAATTCTATAAATTGGCCAACTCTCAAACTCCAGCTTTTCTCATCCCATCCACAACATAATCTCTATTTTAAAATATTATAATTTTCATATAAATATTCAGATTTTAATTAGTTTTATTAGTCTTAAAATAAATTATTTTTAAACAGTTTAAATTTTAAAAAAAATTAATGTTGATTTAATAAGGCTCTGCACTTACTTTCTGATTGATCAACAAACTAACATGGAAAAACATTTGTACCATTTGAGACTATCAATATAATCAAATACCAAATAAGAGATTTTCTCCTAACGAAATTACTTTTAGACAAAAAAATTCACACTGTTTCCAAATCTGGCCATATCAGTATTTATATATCAGGCCACTTCAGCATTGAGTTTTCAGATTTTTCCTCCAACTAATGTGTACCCTTCATGCACCTGGAATTAGTTTGGCTTTAATGGTCTTAATTATATTTTGTCAATAGTATTTTCACAGAGTTCACTATATTTTCCTCCTATTGGTCAAAGGGATTCACACCTGCCCTTCATATCACCGCTACCCAGAAGTTTGACATTCTTGCCTTAAGTGAGTTTTTCTATAATTGCTTCAAAAACTCTTTTAGGACATATAGGCTTCATGGATATTCTGAATTATTCAGCCATTTTTATTCCAAGAAATTAAAAAGTAAGCAATGGCTTAGACATAAAAGTTAACCACGGGTAAGGGATTATTTCAGCTGTACAAATTATTGTGCTAACAGTTACTCAACTGATTGATTTGCTCTGCGTATGTCATAAAGAAGTAGTCTGTGCATTCACAGCAGCTATTAGTACAAACAAAACTACCAAAGGTATATTTGCTTTGACACACTCACAGTATCATGACATTTTGATCTGAGCATGATACTCATCAATCTAGCACAACAACCACCTTTTAAACTTAGCTGCAGTGTTTACACTTGGATATAATGAGACAGACATTGTAAATTAGACAACACACCATGCCAATAGAATAGTTTCAAAAACCACAAAGACACCACAAACATCTCATCAAAAGCCACAGACAAAATTTAGGTGACATAGGCCTTTTCTTAGAAAGCTTTATATTTTTAATTTAATTTAAATACTTTCATGCACTGGGAAAACGCTGCAGCCTTCTAGAAAAGATGAGTTATTAGTGACTGTTGATTGATCTGACTAAAGCCTTCATCATAAAAAATGTATAGCTTCATATAATTAAAAAATCCAAGCACTGTAAGTTGACTAAAATTCTGTGGACTTTTAAATAATTCAGATTTGTGTTTAGTTACAGCAGCTGTTTAATTAAAAGGTAGAAACTGCAACTAATCCACTATGGTTGAATGAAATATAATCTATAACAGAGTTTAATCCCCCTAAGACAGAGAACACTGATATGGATTCTAGAAGTCAGGGGCTCCATTTAATGAATCTCACAAAAGGGATCATAATACATCTGAGCCAGCTCATCTTTGTTTCTCTGATTATCCAAATAATGAATCATTTCCCAGCTTGGTGCTGAAATTATAATTCCTGTTTTTTAATATTAAAAAGAAAGGTCTTTCACATGCATTATGTAAACTCCTCTGCTGGAATTTGTATTCAAAGCTTTAGCCGAGTGATAAAATAGATGCACAAGGATAGAAGAAAAGCAATTTTTGACTCTTAGACAACTACTTAATTGTTCATAATTAAAACATTTTGTAACAAAATTCTTGCATAAATGGCCTGGAAGAATTTTTTGCAATGTAACAGTCAGCTAAGGAAACTGCTGCACACAGGAGGTCTGCAGTTGCCTGCTCTCTCTCAGCTGCAATGATTCAGGCATGATTTCAACTTTATATCAATTCCCTGAAGGATACTTCAAGGCAGGCGCAGAACAAAACATTTTTTCTTCACTTCTATATTTTTTAATTACTAAACAGAATGAACAAAGAAAAAAATCACCATGTTTTCCTCCCCAGATCTGGAGAGCATTCATTAGTTTGAGATGCCTGTAATCATTCTGAATTTTGTGGACGCCAAGGCAGAGGGGATATCAAAGCAGACAATGTTAGTCCTTAATTAGAGAGGCCAGGTGGCACACAGAGTCACAGCACAAATTCCCCTCCACATCCCTGCCAATGATTGAAAACTTGACCTCAGCAGCCATTCTTCAGGGGTGAAAAATAATACAGTCACCAGGTGGCCATCTCTTCAACACTGACAGCCATCTGCACCAAAATGTGCTAAATTATGTTTAGTTCTTTTTAATGTGAACCATTATCCATTAGAGTCACAGCAGGAAACCACGAGGTCCTGTTAATTGAAACTTCAGCTGTGACTTAAACCTCTGTCCCAGACAGGAGACAGACACTTCACCTGCTGAGTCCTTCAGCCTAACATGGGCAACATTTTTCCTAAGTGTCTGATCAGATATAGAACAGTAAATGCCTGCTCTGCAAAACAGGCCAGGATTTGGAAAAGAAATCATTCTGTGGAAGTGTTTTTCACAGGCTTCTCAGTGCTGTCTGTCAGACTAAAAACCAGTTTGATTTTGCACACCGCTGTTTATTTTACTAATGAGCTGACACACAGTTTTGCTTGTGATTTGTCAACAAGCAGCTTTTTAACCCCTTCCTGGGGGTCCCCTGAGAAGATGAATTGCCAATGTCAGCTGCCAGTGCCAAGACCTGTACAGAAATAGCGCTCTGCCTCTGCCAGGAGAACCCAAAACTTGTCCTAGTCTGTCTCCTATTAGTAAGCACAGATCTTGCTTCCTCATCTGCTCCTCGAGTCTGGGGAGACTGAAAATGAACACCCAAACACAAAGAGAGGGTGAACATATTGGGGAAAAAAACCCAGAAGCACTAGAAAAATGAGAGAAATTTTCACTCATCATGAAGACACTCCCTTCAATGCTCAATTTTCCCCAAGCACCTTGAGTGCTATATCCAGAGGAAGCTCAATGTGAACCAAGGTCCATCTTTACCAAGATCAGGGGCCTTGGTTGGCGTGCCCTGGCACTCAGCAATATTTCCCCTTTGTTATTTTCACTGCACTGAAAGAGATCCAGCAGTGCCAGAAATCACTATGAGGAACAGCCATCAAAGACCACTTCAAGAACCTGGCAGAAGGCAAGGAAATATCTGATGGAGCTAGAAGCTTGGAACACATTGGTCCAAGCCACTCTCTTTCTGGAGGAGTGGGGACTGTGTGAATAAAAGGCACCTGTAACTCCTGAAAAGACTCAATGAAAGTTCACAGACCCCTCAGAGGTTTGTGAAATGGTAGCATTGCTGAGTCACTCGTGATTTGTGCCCTTTGGGAGCTGAGCCAGTGCTCAGTGAAGTGTCTGCACTGCCACATCCCCGAGTGCCCAGGCAGTCCCTGGGGCTGGGCAGGCACAGGGGGTCACAGCCAAGCACAGACCTTCACTCAGAGATGTTCTTATTCAATCAAATACAATAGTAAAGACACAAAGTGCTATGACTCTGAGCCTGCACATTAACAGAATCGTGGTTCATCAATTTTTAAGTCCACATTCATAGCTTCCTCCTGAAAGCCAAAATGTGGCTACAATAGATCGTCTTGCAAAACATGGCATCTGTTCTCTTTCATTCCATTGTTATGGATAACCTTCATAAGCTGATTTGCTCATGACAATAAATTTATTTTCAGAAATTATACTCCTGATCTAATATGAAAAAATAAATAATTCAGAAGTTTCACATTATTACAGGGAATTATATTTAGGAGATCAACTAGGGATCTCTGTAATGAGAAACATTCACCTTGCTGGAGGAATGCTACTCTGCATTTAATCTTATAATATTCCCTTCAGGGTGTACAAGACAGCTTGCTGGAAAATATAATGACTCCTTAACTGTTTTCTGAAGAAAAAAAAAAGAGTAAAGAAAACAGTGATATGGAAATGAGATCTACATTTCATTCGAAATTCCATATGCACTATTTTAAAGCCACCTTGTTTCAATATGGAGAAAATAAAAAATACTTTGATGGGTCTGTTATTTGGAAAAAGATATTAAAACCACAGAGATACAAAAGGATGTGTGGTCATGGTACTATAAAGTCACTTTTATTTCACAAAAAAAAAGCTGCTTCAGCTGTTTCTACTTTCTTATTTGTTTTCAGAAAGAGAAAAGTTGGTTCACAAAGTTCCCATTGGCCAAGAAGTAAAACATCTGTTGGAGCCACGAGTGAGCTGGCAGGCACGTGCACAGCATGGTGCTGCAGCAATGCAGCTCCACTGCTCCCAGCACAGTTTCACTGGCCCCAGCTCAGCTCCATGGGCCCAACACAGCTCCATGGCCCCAGAACAGTTGCACCGTCCCCAGCACAGCTCCACCGTCCCCAGCACACCTCAGGCAGCAGCAGCTCCTGCAGAGAGCTGGGGGAGCAGAGCAGGCCATGCCAGAGTGCAGCCACATCTGAGCACAGCTCAGAATAACCACACTGCAACCAAGCATTGCTCTCTCCTGGCTGTCCCCTCCAACTGCTCTAATTTATGCTGGTCAGAAAAGGAAACTATCCACTTTTTCCTACTAAAACTAATGTTGGGTGTCTGCTGCATTCAGGGTAATGAATATTGATGTTTGTAGCCATCTTCCAAATGAGGTAACTAAACAATACATACATAGTTTCCACCCGTCTGGAGTCTCCAAGAAAAATCATTAAATTGTCAGTATGGATGATCAGCTCTGAAGGAAAAATAAGTATTATTGATGATGACAGCATGCTATTGTATCTCTGCATCATTATGCCAGAGGTGTGCCTTTTCAAAGCATCCCATGAGAAGTAGACAGACAACACCAATAATTGCCTGTGGGATTGCTATTTAGATGCAACAGCCTGAAAAAACATGTCTAAATCTTCAAAATGTCTTATTTTTTAAAGTATGGTACATTCTGCCTCGAGTATTTCAAATTATTCAGTGTAATTAGAAATCTTCTCCCAATTAATTTTGTGGCAAAAAGGAAATCTTGAAGACTAAAAAGAGATAATCTGCGAGATAACTTGGATACCTCAAGAAGTACAGTGACACATAGTCAATGGAAAAGAGTTCCAGGAACAGAGATCTCAAAAAGTTCCATTTCAGTTTCCAACCATGTTATTATTACACATCAAATGTCCATAGACAACTGCCATCACAAAAATTATTGAGCTAAAACTTTCTACTGAGGCACTAATTTCAGGGTTTCACTATGAAACAAGGATTCTGACATAAATTAGGTCTTACTGCATTTTTTTCCCTCTAATAAGTCTCAAAACTCAGGTATGGTATGCAAATAAAGTATAAGTATGCAATAACATGTAGTGTTGTTTGACACAGAATAAGGGTTCCAGTCCCTGTATCACCAGATCTCACAACAGCAATGCAGGGACACCGATGCCTGCCAACTAATTTATTTTTATTTTTGTTCAGTTTTGAGAGTTTTCCATCAGAGCTGACTTTATCAAAAACATTCATCAATCATCTTCTGCTTCCATTTTAGCTGTTTGGAGAGAGGGTTTAGTACATGGGTATAATACATTGCAACCAGCCTAGCAAGACATGAAAAAGGACACTGTGAATATGGAATATCCTGATGTAGTTCCATCCATAAGTAGCCACATGAATAAAACTTTTATGCACTGCAAATCCTGAGGCAAATTAGAAAATGTTCTTTACCATTATCAAGAAATCCTCATGTCTCTTCCCCTGGGAAATGAAGCTAAACTATTTGTTACAAGTGTTGGTGAACAGCATTCACTAGAAATATTTTAAAATGGCATGTATTACAATTAATTAGATTTCCAGAGGAGTAATGTGGTATTTGGATTTGACATTAAATCAATTCAAGCTTTACAGATACTCTTGACAACCCCACCCGTAAAATCAATAGTAAAACCTTGTATCCCTCAGAAAGGACAGTGATATCCATGTGAAAATACAAATTTAAATAAAGTTGGAATTGTCTGTAGCAGGTAGCTTTGGGATTATTCCAGCACTTGTGCAGTATTTAACATACCTTCTGAGATTATCATATTCCCAAGCACAATACAGAGGGTCTTTAAGCAGTAATTATGAATATTATTTTGTATGTTATCATGTACATGGCACTTTTTTTTCTTTTTCCCATGGTCAAAGGAAAGTTAAGAATTTTTGGGATTAATTTAAGGTAAAATACTTATATTCTCTTTGCATCTACTCTAACAAAGTAGCTTCACAAATCACACACTGATGGTGAGATTCTAAATTATCCTTATGATAATTCACTGTTAGGGAAGAGGAGGCAATATCCTTTGCATGGAACAAAACTTTTTCTAAGGTGGCTTTTATTGTTGTCACAACTCATCTTCCAGTTTCTCATTATGTTAAATAACAATATCAAAGAAAAAGTGGGTTTTTCCCAGAAATATACCATAGGCATCAGTCTAAGAACCAAGACCTGACAGTGACAGAAGGAACTGGCAAGGCACTTTCACAATCACTGAAAATACTCAGGCTTGAAATGGGAAACAAAATGAAAGAGTCCTGAAGGATGCAGCTACCGCAAAACAATTCTGAATCTCCCAGAGTGGAAGAATATAAATATTCATTGTGCTCAGCAGAGAATAGCACATTGCAAGCTCACTGCAAAATAGAGACACTTTAGTATATGTTGAGGCCTCATAACAATGGGATTTGCCAATTAAATCTGAGGGGTGTGATCATTTCTGTTGTGATGTGGTGAATAACATGCTGAGAGAAACTCAGATGAAAGGGGTTTGAATCATTGCAATATTCTGTTTCAGCCTTCTTTTATTTTTTTTTTCATCCTGTGTGAATATGAGAATGAAACGTGGTAGACAAGCCTGGGGAGACTTAAAGGACGGTTATTTTGAGGTTGTTTTTCTTTACTTATGACAGCTAAATGTTAAACTAATACCAGCTACATCTACTTCTCTTTTAAAGCCTGTAAATTGCATCTAATTAATAGACCCTGATGAAGTAAGATACCTGTATTCCTTCAGATTTGGATCTAATGGAATTTTTCTCTTATGTGTACAGAAAATTAAAATTCTGGGACTGTGTTGTGCATATCTAAACAAATTCCCTTGGTTTCTTCCACTAAGTAAGTGTGAAGGACTGATGATGGCCACCCTGCCAGTGCTGTAATTTTAAATCTTTTCACTGCAAGCAGCAAAACCTCCTCACTGTGGCTCTGTGAGGCTGAGGGAGGTCCTGATGCAACCTGGCAGCATTTGCAGAGAGCAGCACGAAGAGCTCAGCAGCTCCTGCAGGGTTCATGGCCAATAATCCTCACAAGGAGGGCAGCAGGCTTTCTACCCCATCCTTTGGAAAGGCTCAGGTGAGGCCCTGAAGAGATGGACCCAGGATTGTCACCACCCTCATAACTTACATTAACATGGAATGTGGGAAACAAGTCACAAGCCCCAGAGTGGGAGCAGTTCAGGGAGGATTTATAAAGCCCTCTTGCATGAGAACCTCATCATCCAGCAGAATACAGGGAACCCTAGGAGAAACACACAACAAAAACCTTCTGTCCTTCTGTCCACCATCTCCACAGCTGTCTCTAGCTCCTAAGCAACCTCTGCCAATAACCAGTACATTTGTGTGTATATTCCATTGAAAATGAGATATTTAAGGAGTGTTTTGAAGGAGAAACAACATAATTTTATGGGAGTACACTGGGACTCCTTCTGCCTGAGGGCACAGAAGAAGTTGCTGGCAGCAGTGCTGAAAATGAGGTCCATGAGCACTGAATTTGCTTTGGACCTGAACAGACCTGAGGGTCACATGTTCCCATTGCTACTGTTTTATTATTATTTATAGTATTACTGTTTAACTGGCAGGCACAGATATTTAAAGAAATCTAAAGGGAAAATTTCTTCATGTATATCTATATTTAAATCATGTTTCACATGTCTTGTATAAACCCTATCCCTATTACCAACAGAGTACTTCAACCCTCAGTAGGTTCTGTAAGACACTGTCTGACATTTTAATATGACATACACTTATTTATCTAGAAAATAAAGCCATCAAAACCTAAAACACTAACAAAAGGTTTTGTGTTAAATGGGTAGGTCTGTCTGGAGGATTATTTAGCGAAACCAAAACAAATATATAATAATAATAATAACATTAATAATAATAATAACCTAATAATAATAAAAATAATAACAATAAACAATTTTTTTGCCTGCTATCATGGCACCTTCTAAGGTAACAACTAGCAGAGAGTTTTCACTGAGCATGAAGTATCTTATTTCAGGTCATGTCCTACAGTACATATTTTGATTGCTGCTCACCCTTATCACTATCTGGCAGATATCATGTAATCTTCATGCAGCAACATAAATTCTACCTATGTTCATTTTTCTTGGTAATCTTATTTACTGTCTCCCAGTAAACATCAGCTTCCAATGTATACAGCTACGTGCTAAACCTCATTTTGGTCTCTAAAAATTATTGTCACAATTTCCTTTGATTTCAGCAAGACTTGGATTTGGCCTAGGGAATTTATCCCATTTATTTGCAAAGCTTTTGCTAAATTTGTAAATCCTTGGAGAAATGTTCATATCGCAGGGAAAGAAATTTCTTAAATGTGACAGAGTTGATAAATTTCTCAAGCACAGAAAAGTTTTGGAGGATGCAATTTCTATAGTCTGAGCAGTCATCTGGCACACTGGCTGACAGGAAACTGGTTAATCCAAAGGGCTTCCTAAGAATTTTTTAAACAATTTCTCCTCCATCCTTTTAAATGTCCATACAACAACTGTCAGATTCTATATTAACATGCATTATAAGGGCAAAGATGTGAATAAGTTAAGCAATAGTCTCCTTCCAGGCTCTTGCTGCTGATCCATAAGCCTTATGATGTGTAGAATCATCATTTTGGAGGTCACACACTGAAGAGATTTCATTTTGCTTAGTTATCATAAGAACTTCATTGCTGCAAAATAATTCATAGCAGCTAGAAAAAATAAGTTCAGCAATCAGCTGAAACTTAGCTCTGGACTCTTCTTGTCAAGAGTAATCCAGAAAGAAGTAGAAGAATAAAAACAAGTAAAGAGTAACGACAATTTTCATAAGCAAACTATGAACAGCTGCCCCAAGGTCAGTAACTGGGAAAATGATGTTAATGATCCTGCATTAGCTGGGTAACATGTTGCTGCTAAAACAAATCAGCCCAGATTTGAACCATTGTGTGGCTTGACATCAGTACCAATTAAGGTGGCAGATGATGTATAAAGAGCCTGGACAAAGGATATTATTATGTTACGAGCTATATTGATTTTACAAGGCTTCCTTGATTGACTGACTGATACTATCAAGTAATTAGCTTTATTCTAGGGTTACAATGACCAAGAGAAATCCTGAATCAGGTTATATTAGATCTCTGATAGTATTTTACTGATATAGAAAAGTGTTTGAACAAGGCAGAACTGGTTTCCTTTGTAAAGTCAGTGTTACACAAATGATCTGTGCAGAACTTGGCACACCCAGGAGGTGCCCAGGCTGCACACAAATTCAGGTCACGTAGGCAGTGGTCAGAGAAGAATGAACAACCTGATAAGATATCCTGATAAGCACAGGAGTTGTCTGTAATTAGTTTAGCATTTTGGCATATCTGATTTTTTATAAGTGTAGATGTAAAATAGTATGCAATTTCACAATGCTTTTTGTTTGGTTGTTTTTATGAATGATTCTAAAAGACAGTCACAGGGGATGGAGAGGGGGAAGAGGCCAAGATCACTTGTCCATTGTGGTCACTTCTCCCACTGACAAAGCCAGGGCACTTCAAGAGCATTTACAAATTGCAAGCTCCTCACCCATAAGAAAACCAGACTAGCTTGGTATAAGGAACCTGTCCCTAAAAGTGAGCTCCTCCAGTGGACCTGATCCCAAATACCAAACTAACACTGTTACCTGGAAGGAAATTCTTTGTGGGCAACAGACCAGGTTACAGATAATTGGAATACTTCTCCTAGGAGAACTAATAGCAAAATATCTTAATTTGCTCTTTGTCAGCGCCAGCTCTTCTCCTCCATTTTACATGTATGCCTAATTTTAGATAGTCTTTAAGAAATGCTGCATGTTTTGAGCTCAGAGCTCCCCAGCAGACCTGTTCATTTCCACACACATACTTGCCTTCCCACTGTTGCACTTCAACACTTGGATTTGCTCAGTGTGATGGGTCACTCTGCTTTCTCAAATATCATCTCCTTCTCTTCACACATTTCCTCTCACCCTCCCATCCTCCTGAGCCCAAATAATTCAGCTCCATACTCTGGAAGGTCTTTGCTTTCTCCCACTCATGCCTAACTTTTATATACATACACAGATACTCCCAGTTTTTCCATATCTTCCTGAGCACAGCTCCTCTACTTAAAGGCATCTAGTTAGGCTGCTTTCCTGTTCCAGCTAATAAACCCAACAATTTGGGACTAAGACTGACAGGCAAATATTCCCACTAAATATGTTTGCCCTGGCTTCACCATGCCCTCTGTGTGAGAAGCTACATGTGGCTGCAATCCTCCCAACACACTTGTTTGTGAAGCAGCTGTCAAGCCTTCAACTGCATGCAAGTTGTAAATAATACCATTAAAATACCATTGGAGGTCCTGACATCAGATGTGCCGTGATTTCCACAGCAGGCAGTGTCTCTGAACAAAAGCTCAGTATAGTGCTGAGGGTGCCTATCTGTAAGAGAAACACATTTCTGCCACTGTGCTTGTCTTGCAGTATATCCAGGCTCACATACCATTCTCTTTCATCAGGATGGTTTTATAGTCATGGTATTTAAAGTTTGAAAATTAGCAGTAGTGTGAGCAAATCACAGCACAACTTATCTCTGCAGTGCTTTTAATGTAAAGTCCTGCTCTTTGTCACTGGGTGGGGTAGGTGGTAAAATTGTTGAAACACAGTATGTTTTCTTATGAAATCTCTCTTTTCCCCCTTTTTATTGATTTGCAGATCTTTGTTCCCAGAGTGAGTTCTCAGTTCCTTTCCTGGTGACACATTTTGTGCATTGATATTTATTGTGGGTTTGGCTATATATATGTATGCCCCAGGGCTTCAGCTCTTATCAAGAGAGAGATTCAGTGTCTCAAAGCTGCAGGTCCTGTTTTTTCTGGTTCAACACATCCTTGCTCTAGAAGTTTCTGGGTTTGCTTGTCTCCTGAGAATTTACAAACTAAGACAAAGTTCTGGAGCAAAGAGAAATGTCTGTATATGTGACAGCAAAAGAAAAAAGAAAAATCACAGCTGTTCTGATCAAACACTCTGCCAGCTCATTTGAAAACTCTACTAATTCAGACTGAACCAGCATAAGCTGATGTGTGCAGGCAGATGTTTACAGCCCCCCTGGAGCCCAGAACAAAGCTCCCACCCCAAGGACCTGCTGGCAGCCAGGTGGCCTTTGGCTGAGCCTTGCACAGCCCAGCCTGTGCCCCTGGGAGAGAGAATGGGAGCTGTCCATTCTTGTGAAAAAGAGCATATTTGAGTTAAAAGTTGGCTGGCCACCACTGGCTGCAAGTCTAAGGGGACTAATGACATATTTTCCTGTACAAGTAGCTTCTGTGAGTGCAAATTACACACAAAGTCTTCAGTAATCGGGTTTGGGAAACTTGACCCCAGAGAAAAGGAACTTGTTTTCGTTTTTTGAAAGTAATTTGCATAACCTGCCATTGTTTTTAGGATGATGGGGCATACTAAAATATACATTTAAGAAAACAGTAATGTAGGCTGCTCCTTTCACTAATTAGGAAATGTCAAACTAGTGCTGGCTGGGATAATGTCACTGCTGTTGGAGATCAGGGAATGGGGAGGGTAAGACAGAAGGCATCAGGCACACAAATAAGCACATGCAACAGAGATTTTTGCATCTCTCATGAAATCATCTATTTTCACTTTGAAAATTGTCCAGCTGGTGACACAACTATCCCTTTAAATTTATTTTTTTAGGAAGGTAGATGTTTGTTCTGGGACAGAGTTAAAAAGGACTTGGATTGGATCAAGGCTGCTGCCCTTGGGGACAGTGCAGTCAGAAATTGCTCCTGTGTATTCTCAGGCATTTCTCCTCTTTTCTTGCTCAATACTTGTTTTTTGCTAAGGAGAGATAAAATCTTCACATAGCTTCCTACAATAACTGTCCTTTTCCTCCTGATGGGATAACAGTTAAGCTAATGGGATAACCCTAGGAAGCAAGAATTCCACAGAACCAGACAGCATTACTTACCAAGCAGATTGCTCTGAAACAGAAATAATGCCATATATTTCCCAGAACACCAGAAGCCTACATCCAAAGTACCAAAAAAACTAACCAAGTCCCTGATCCCTGAAACAGTTTCAGCCTGAAAACAGAAATTGCAAGGAATCCATGAAATCTGAGAACGTTCTACCTTGGACTTTGTGGAGAATGTTCAGATAATTAATATAACACATAGCAATATAAACCTCAAGACAAGGTTCTATTTATTGAAAATGAACATATTTTATACTCAGCAGCAGGAGAATATCATATGTTCCTCCCATTTGGAGAATGATGGTCAAATAATTCTTTCCTGGAGTGGAACCCCAGCCCCACTGAAATCAATAGCTGCATTATCAGAGCTTCACTATCACCTCAGTCTTTATGACTGCCAGTTCCTTGACCATTGAAACAAAATTTCAAAGAAAGAATGCTATTTCAAAGCATCCTTATTCACTCTAATATACAGGCATGTACCAAGTTTTTTACTATTATGACGGACCTGACATTCTTTTTTTTGGTCATATAAAAACATCCTTATTAGGCAAAGGGGGAAGGACAGGGAGGATAATGATAACATAACAATGCTGCATGGGACGGCAAAATGTATTCCAGTGGGTTTGGGGAGTGTTCTTTTATCTGCTTTGCTGGAAAGAACTCTATCTTTGTGAAAGCAAATATTCAATAACTGTGGTTGTTCTTTTTGATTCTAAAACAATTAAGACAAACTATAGATAAAAATAAGAAGATATTAGATTTGCTTTTAAATTCTGGTGGTTGTGCTGGCTGTGATTTTAGACACAGCTGTAATTCAACACCACTGCAGGAGTTCCCCACTCCCTCTGCCTGCCCCCTAAATGATTTATATGCAGGAAGAGAGGATGAGAAACAGCAGATGCCAGATGAAACCACACAAGCCACATGCTCAGTAGCTGTGAGAGTACAAATGTAAAGGGAGATGCTGTGAATCACAGCAGGAATTGCAGTTTGCCCAGCCCTGCCTGGGCTGGGTGCTGCAGTGCCCTGATGCTCAGTGGGGCTGCCCACCAGTGCTCCTGGGATTTATGGCACTCCTGTCCCAGCCATGCCAACCACAGCTCTCTATGAACAGTCTAAAGCCAGGACAGGTCTGATGCAAGCTACAGAAGTGACTGCAATATAGATGCTCCCAGGGAAACTGTGTTTCTATAAGGCCAGAAATCCATGAACTACTTCAGGGTTTTTCTTTTTTCAGCTGCCATTGTCTCATTCCAGCAGTCAAGATTCACTTACAAAGTGCTTCTTTGAAGCCAAATGTTATTCCACAACATCTATTTTAAGAGCAGATACCAAAAAGTCAGCAGCATTTATAGCATCTTACAATGTCTTGAAATAGCACAAAGTCCTCTGAATATAAGAGAAAACCAAATGTAATTCAAAATCTTACAGCCTGAGCAAGGACCAAAGGGCTTCCCCACATACCATGTGTGTAAATGAACACAGCTACCTTTGTTCCCAGCTTCAGCTGGATCTGGTATGGATATACATATAGAAAATATACCAGTAGAGTAATAGTCTTATTATTTTCTTCATAAAGAAGGCTTAAAATTAAAAAGTCTTTTAGCAAATTAGAACTGAAGTGCCTTTATTTAAGCAACAAAACCTGTTTTCCAATGTTTCAAATAACACTACAAATCCAGTCAACATTAATAATAGTGACAGCACCCATTCAAGGCAGCAATTAAATATTATCTCCTGGGTTTTAAGAGCCACTTACTTAACAGAAAGGGACTTATATATGCACTGACACACAGATGGCACTTTAGTTCTAGCAAAAGAAACAAATTCAAATACTTACAAACCACTCAGAACCCAAATGGTAATTTTAGTATATTCCCAAGAGAATTGTCTGTATCTGAAGATCAATTATTAAGTTATGTGACTATCAGAACATGATAACATCTAGCATTTACAGCAATAAAATAAAACTGGTGCCTTAACACGTTCACTGGAGGCCAGAGGAGGGTTTCGGATGGCAGCACTGTGTCCTGTGGCCCTATACCTTCCCTGGGACATGCTGAGGTGCTGCCATGAGCACAGAGAGGGGTGATGACCCTCTGGGCATGCCTCAAGTCCACTCTCGTTTCCTTTTGCTCCTCAGAAGAGCAGGTGCCTCAGAAACATGCAAAGAGGAGGTGAGAAATGGCCCCACAGGCCACACAGCAGGGAAGCAAGGGGAGATTGCCTCTGGATCAGCCACAGAAGAAGACTGAGAAATAATGGGGGATATGAGAGTTATCAGCAGAACAGTCCAAGATCTGATGCAGCAGGTTTGTTCACATTTAATTATGTAAATTAAAGCCTTAGATTTGAAGTCTTTTACTGTTCTCACCAACACCAGAATGGAGAGAAATGATATAAAATTGACTTCAAGGGAGTTTAACAGCAGCCCATTACATTTTAATGCTAAATACTCCTTGTCAATTACAAAAGGCAACCTATCCTCAACATGAAACCTGAATGGAGTATTTACATTTACTGTATAAACCTGTGCACTGGCAGAAAGCAAACATTTGTAATACAAATGCTTCCATTCCCATCTTTGGATCAAATTCAGGAGTGACTGAAGGTTGGGGGGCATTCACATGACCCCTGTTAAATTAACTCCCTGCTCCACTCCATGCTTTTATGGACAGCTGTCACAGCACAGCTGCAATCTCTTGCCATTTTGGCAGTTCCATGGCTAAGCAAGATTCATGGAAACTGGTTCTGGAATGAGAACAATGTGGGCCTGCTGTGCAGGTTGGTTTGGGCTGCACTGAGCTCCTCCTCTGGAACTGCTCACTCTCACCTCTAAAAGTGCTGAATCCACACTTGCACAGGCACAGCACAGACAGGTACAGAGGCAGGGGGAAAAAGCATTCTGCATGGCACAAAGAACAGGTTATGCTCTTTGAGAACTTGAAATATTGCTTTTCTAAGAAAGAAATTCAGCTCATTCACTGCTGGCAGATGTAGTGAGCTTAGAGACAGAATAAAATAATTTTGTGAATAAATACTTATTTACTCTGAGCTCAGGGTTTCTCTGCCAGAGCATCTGCAGAGCCTCAATTAACTCAGCAGATGTAACTCTGCCTCCTCCACTGCCCAGCCCCACCACAGTGTCCCATTTGAGTTACCTGGGAGACATCAGAGAAGCTGCAGTAAGAAAGCCAAGCAATTGGAAATGCCAAGTCTTTAATGGATCACCACAGATGCACTCATTTGGTTTAATTTTCAGTTTAAGTTAGTAATTGTCAGTTCCAGAAAAGCAAAGACTAAAACCATAGTGAGAAGTCAGTGCTCACTGGAACTTTTAATATTTCTGCACATCCCTCTGCCAATTTACTGCTCAACACAGGCTGCAAGGTATTAGGAATGAAACATGCAGATTTTCAACTAAATAATGGAAATGTGATTGAGCCACGGTGAACCAAATGAGAGCAAGAGAGGATCTGGGAATATGCATATGCAATAAGGAATATTAAAAAGTTTCTTGGGCTCTGCAGTATGACAATGCACTCTGATGATCATCTTTATTAGATAGCACTAGATAAAGAGCCAATTCATTAAAAATTAATGGCACTGTACTGCCATCCATACATTATACATAGCCATAAAGTGGATGTGGACAGCTAAATGCTAAATCTGTTGGAAATAACTGCAAAGTGAAGTAGGAGAGTGTGTCATAAAATAGTAGGAACCGTGTAATAAGAAGGCCATACAATAAAATGGGGAGAAAAGAAAGACAAATCTCACTCTATGAGTCTGTAAAATCAAATGAGATTAGAAAAACTACAGTAAACCAAACCTCTATTCTGAAACAGAAAAATTATTCTCAGAAAATGTACAACAGCAAATACAAGAAGCTTATTAAAGAGTGAAACTGGAGGGTGGTAAATACAATGACAAATGGCAGAGAGATGTTTGATTGCAAAACAGCAGAGCTATTCATGAAAAGAAAACCATTTTATTGCATCTTTTGATGAAAGCTCAACAGTGTGGGGCATTAATATCGTTGAGGCAGAATCAGCAAAAGGTATGAAAACAGGCAGATAAACCTTTTTCATTCGATCACAAAATGAAAACCCAATTTACACAATGCTGTCTAATTAAATAAGATTCATTTTAAAGTAATTTAAAAATCCGTTTCATTTTCCTAAAATTCTTAAAGTTTTGATTACAAAATGAAGGCCTGAGACAAATTCCATGATTTTGGATCAAAAGAGCTATTCAGAATACTCATGTGTGCTAGAATGATATTCCTAAAGTTTGTAGATAGATTTAGTGTGGACTTAAACTATTTCAAATAAGCCACCATTTGGTATGTTCAGCCCTAAAAAGATATGCCTTTAAGAACATTTCCTATTCCACATATTTACATAGCAAGATACATTCTGAAATGATTTTGCTAAATAATGATTCCTTCACAGTGCATTTAGAAATAGTGTTTTCCCATGGTGATGATGAAGAAGTGGAACTTCAAAGAAAACTGTTCAGCTCAAACACAGATATATCTTCATAAACACTGTCTTAAATCCTAAGATTCCCAAGACTTATTCACAAAGCACAAATTCAGGTATACTCCAACAATTCTACCTTTCAAAATCAATTTTTAAAAGGAAAATTATATAGAGAACCTACCTGCTTACCCCTGAAACTAACAACCAAGTTTGGGAATGTAACACACAAACATTGGTGCAATTTCAGAGCCTGCACAAAAGCTGAAGGAACTACAATAGTTAGCATGAGGCCACTTTTGAAACTTGACCTGGCTGGTGGATGGGAAGTGTGTAATTCATATTCAGAATGCCATTAAATACAGCTAAACCAGGCAAAGCTCTACTCATTTCTACTACACTGAAATGAAATTCTGACCCTGCAGCTCTAGGAGCTCCCGGGCTGACAGTGACAGCAGGAACAACACGCTGTGTCATCCAGGGATGACAGGTGCTGGCATTTCTGAGCCTCTGTGAATGTCTGTGCCTCGTGTTCCAGCACGTTCTTTGCTTTAATTGCCTTGTTGCACTGCAGCACAATTCTCTCTGAAAATGCATCAGTGCAGTTTAGTGGAGCTGGACTGAGCCTAAACCATGGGTGCCACCCTCTGCTGTTCAGACCTTTCCCTAATCCAGCTACATGTTGCACATCTGGTTTTACAAAGTATTTATCATTGGGGTTAGTCTCTCTCACTTTGATACCTCAAGCATAATTCTGCAGATTACTAACAACTTCTGATTTTAGCAGCTTCTAATGACAGCCCTTTAGAAGAAGCCAGACACAGACAAAGACAAGTACAAAGAGAGCTTGAAAGCAAGTTTGGAGTTTGGGGTACGAAAGACCCCTCACCCTTATGGATCTGGAAAGCATCTATTCCATGCCTCAAAGATCCTTGTGGATTATAAATGTGAAAACTAAGAACAGAAAAGGAATTATTCACCACATTATTAAACATGACAAAAAGCTTCTGAATTGAAGCTTAAAACAGGCTATTTAAGATTCCAGCAATCCCTGGGACTTTGGCAACAAAAATGTTCAAAAGCCTTTTATAGTTGCTGTCAGATTTATGTAAAGCATCTGAGATTCCTGTGAACTTATTTATATAACAACCTAAAACTTGAAGCCAACTTGAAAGTCTTCCTATTCTAATTATTCAGTATTGGAGGTGCTGTACAAAAGATACTCAATGTTCTTTGTTAAACATATCCTAAAATGGTGGCCAGGAAAACCCAGACTTTAGGTGAACATTTTATGAGATGGCTGTTATTGTGGATGAACTGTAGCATTTGATAAAAAAGTTACTTAGTGATTTGTTTTCCTGTTTTCTGTTCAGAGACATCACTGTGTTCTACATTCCACCCACATTCTACCCCAATAATCTCACATCATCATTTTTAGGAAAATGCTAAAAATAAAATAAAATAAAATAAAATAAAATAAAATAAAATACAATACAATAAAATACAATAAAATACAATACAATACAATACAATACAATACAATACAATACAATACAATACAATACAATACAATAAAATAAAATAAAATGTTACCATCTCTTTTCAGAAATATACCACTAGAATACTTCCCAGAGTCAGGCTCAGGATGGACACAGGACATTACTGGGAACTGAGGCTCTGCTGACCCATCAGCAAGGCACGGTCATTCCCAACCATTTGTTTTCTATCCCACATGAACATTCTGCTGTCACTCTGGGTCACTCCTTCAGCTCCAAAATGGAGAGGGACATCAGCTGCAAATGCCTCCAGCACCTCTCCAACAGCAGCCACACTGCAGGCAGGGGACACCTTGGGGACAGGAGTGGGACATGGCCCCACTGGGTCTGCAAGATGCAGCAAAAGCTGCTGTATAATAAAACAACTCCCACCCCAAGAAGCCTTTCAAGCTTTATCCTTCAAGATCACTTGAATGTGAATTTTCCATTTCATCACCCTCTGTCCAAAAGCTCTCAATGCCATTTCCCTTCTTCCCAGCCCCCAGTTCTCCTGTTTCACCATTTCACCACCTCAATGAGGTCGCTCATTCTCTGCTATTTCAGATACTCCCCTTCCCCCTTCATGTCAGCACTTCCCAACCACCCGGGCTGGCCATGCTTTGAACAGACTTGCTTGTCAAGCACAGCTCTAATTGCCTCATGTCTCTATATTGATACTTCATCAGGTATCTGCAGCTTCACAAAACCAGGGGTCTGAGAGGAAATAAATACAAATCTCAGAATATTAACATTCCATAGAGACATTATTGTGCATAACAGACACAACAATAGGGCATTTGCCTGTATTACCTGGGATGTGAATTATCTTTTACAAGCACTGTGAAACTGGTCAGATGGTTTATCCCTTCAAGTCTCTAACCAATCAATGGCCAAATGCGGGAACCTACATAGAAATTAAGAATTTCTTCACTGAAAACATACAGTTCTTCCACATCCTTGTTTCTTTCATCATTATGCAGCAGTAAATACTAGCTTGTATTAATTATTCAAAGCAGGAGAATATTTATAACCCAAATGTGACAAAAACCAAACTACACAAGATCATAATTTCTTTCATTTATCATCATTTTTGCCGAATCAGTCGAGAGCCAGACATGTAGCTGCAGCACACCAAAAGAGAAACCCACACATGAACTAAGTACCACAAGCACTAAGGATGCCAACCTGGCTGGCTGGGGTTTTGTTTGTTTTGTTTTGTGGTGTTGTATTTGGTTCATTGTGCTGATGAGCAAAATGAACACCCATGCATTGTTATAAGGCAATGTGAATTCTCTCTCTTCCTGTTTTTCTTTCTTACAGGATTATTCCATAGACATTCTGACTGTGGAATTTTTATGGATTAAGACAGAAGCCAGCAGCATTCTTTATTCACTGCTTTTTGGCATAAAAACACCACTTTGATTGCTTTTCTTTTTTTTCTACTTAATCATGTTTTAGACAGAGAGCATCCAGGTTTAACTCATCCCAGCTCAGTTTTCTCTTTTTCCCTTTAGCCATAAGAGTTACAGACAGAGGCTACAAAGAGCAAGAAAAAGGTAATTTAATATTTAGTTCAATGACGCCTGTGGAGGAATCTTGTGGACCTGTGCTCAGATCCCAATGAATCACCAGCAACTTACGATGCAAAACCAGTGACATAAAGGGGTAAAGTGCCTATAAAGTCTTTAGGACTCCATTAGCTATTAGAAATAAAATATTAATATCTCTATTATGAGCATCCTTAAGACATGAACAGTGAATTGCAGGCCCTGGGTCAGTCTTATCTAGTTTATGCCAGTACAGATCCCACTGAACATGAAGGTGGGAAATCCATCTATACAGGCAACACAGCAAAAATGAGCACCCCTAATTTCTAATTTCCCTTGTGCTGCCTGGATCATTCACATTAAGCAAAGTGAAGCCTGCACAACTTGTGTTATATTGATTTTATGGCCAGTGCCAGCTGAAAGCTCTTTGGAGACAAAGCAACACCCAGTGCCTTTCAGTTCTTTCAGGAGTTCCCATCACCCCGGGATCATTGCACATTCAAAGTGAACTGGAGCTTCTCTGACTGCCATACAACTCCCTACAAAAACAAAAGCCCTGAGAAAACATCTGAAGAGAAACCAACAAGGCAGGGAACAAACATCTCACTCTTCCTTGTGACAGATATCTTTTTTCCTTCTGACAGAGTAAATACCCAGCTGTACTTCCTCCCAGAGACAGGCAGGCACGACCTCCCTAAGCACACTGATCCACAAAATAAGTTCGCGCTTCTTCTAAGCAGGGCAGCTTTCCTGCATTTTGATCAAGACTTATTTACTTTGGGGGATTGTATGACACTAAGATGTCTGATAGGATGCAGAGCCTTTCACCTGCAGGTCAATGTGCTCAATTTGAGCCCAGTTTATGCAGCTCCATCTCGCACCACGCCCTGAGCTCCGCAGGGACCATTGCAGCCCCGGGGATGCTCCGAGCTCGGGTGGGGACAGGAGTGCTCAGCCCAGGGAGAACCAGATCCTGCTGATGGAAAGTGCTGCACTGAGAGCAGGTGGAACACAGTGCTCTTGTCAGCTTTGTTCCTCTTACATTAATAAAAGAAAACACGGGGCTGCCCCATTTGTTGCACGGAATTGCGGTGGCAGACGCGCTTCCACAGGGCCTGAATCGCTGCTGCAGCCAGCAGGGATCTGCCCCCAGCACCCAGCCCATGGCACATCCAGCCAAAAAGATGCTATGAATAGCCACAGAGAACACAACATTTCTCCAATAACATATTAAGCTTCTTTTTTCTTCTTTTTTTTTTCACCTATAAAAAGATGGCAATGTATTTTGAATAAACTGATGGCATCCAGCAGTTAGAGAAGTGTTACTTGCATCTATGCAACACTTAGACCAATCTTTTCCCAGGAAATAATGAGCTGAATTCTAACAATTCCAGCCTCAGGTAGAGTGGTGGAAGTCCCCTCATCTGCATTAAAGTGGATAACACATTTTTAAGTGTTGCCATCACTGATTTGGAAATATGCTGCAAATGCCCAGTACAACATTAAAAAAGTTATGTAACACAGCTGAACTGTTCAGTAATACATAATGCCTCTTGAACTAGAAATCATTACAATTAGCCAGAAAAACCTTTTTTCCCTGGAAGAAGCTTTAATGTTTCTGAACTAAGACAAATAAGAAGGATATGTTCATGGGAAATAATTAACTCCTCTAAAAAGCAGATGTGTTTACCTTTGACTGAGATCAAAGTTACATGATACTGAAAGTCAAAATTTCAATTCTGACTACAGAAAAGGATCTTATTTGTCTTTTAATCTCAAAAACTGACATTAGACTACCTTTGCAAGTCAAAATAAAGTTAGGTGAAAATCATAAAATCATAGAAACATGGAATGGTTTGCGTTGGAAGGGACCTTAAAGATTGTCTAGCTCCAAACCCCCTGCTACGGGCAGGGACATCTTCACTAGAACATTCTCTTCTATTTATTATTGAAAGAAGCCTTTTGACCAAATAAATATTTTCTATTAAACAGAAAATTTGTTTTGACAATATCATATTTTTGCTTAGAAAATATCTCCCACAAATAACTCAGCCTGCTTTAAAACATGGGGGTGTTGTATCTGCCTGTTTCTTCGGGGAAGAGGTGGCTGCTCTTCATGGCTTTCAGTTTTGCTGCCTTCTTCTCTGTCACAGAATCCCTCTCTTGGAGATGCCAGCACTGAACCTCAAAGGGCAGCTGGCATTCAGCAGCCCAATGTTCCTCTATAACAAAGACATATGGCTGTGCATGTTGAAGTTTTGGCAGGATTTTACAGAAAAAAAAGGCTCTCAGCAGCCAGAAATAAAAATTGTAAAGAAATTGATTCATAATTGCATCTTTAAGTGGAGATATGTACCAGAAACTATTATGCAACTATAGCTATCAGAAAATACAAAAATACATATACAACCCCTACCATTTTATCAATTCTAGGCCTGTGACTGCGATATTTAAGAGCTTTCTGCTCACTGATATATATTCTGCCAGCTGTCACATTGTATTTCTAAATTGTTAAAAAAACCCTTTACCTATCAGCCCCAAAGGCATTCATTTTTCCCTGGACTTTATAAAAACTAGAATATGTTTCCGTGATATTTCTTTTACAATAGAAGGCCTGTTAAAAACAGCATCATGAATATTCTAGTTATGACAGATATGAAAGGACATAATATCCAGGAAACAGTTCTTTCTTAACATATTCATGAAGAGGTCCTTGTCAATCACAGCCAGTGAATTGAATAAAAAAATAATACTCGGAGTCTTAGGAGGATACAGCTGAGTTTTACATGCTGGAGATATAAAGACTGGGTTCCACTAACAAGATTCCTGGCCTGAAGTGCCTTTGTGAAATTATTCAGAAACCTGCCAATAACAATATTTCAGGCTGCAGAAATCTCCATGTGGGTCCGTGTGCTGCTGCCACAACTTAATGGAGTCTCCCAGCTGGTGCTTTAAAGGAACGATGTCTGCAATCGTCCATTCATCTTGGAGTTTCAAAACAATTTGCTTTATGGCCCTGCTTCTTTTGAACATTAAAAAGCTTACATCTTGAAATATTCAGGAAATAAGAAATAAACTGCCAAATGCCTCAAGCAGGAGAACAACTTACAAGGCTACTTATATATATATTTTAAAGTATAAAAGCAATATTATTTCCTATTTATGCTGTGTTGCTGAATTGTTCAGCATAGATAATTAAACCAAATTTTATAATAAAATAGGTTTTTGCTGCCTTTGCTACTTTTAAAGCAGGTAGAAAGCAAAATATTTAAAACATACTACTCGAAAATATACAATATAGAGCCAAACCTTACTTGATTTTTTACATAAATCAAAAGCTAATTCTAAATATTTTAATGTACAGAACACACAGTGGCAATCTGAAAAAAGTGCTGGTTTACTGACATTTTCATACCATATGTCACCTTCCCAAGGAACACCCCTTCCTGAAACAGCAGGACAAGCCAATTTAAAAGGCTGTGTCCATTTTACTTCAAACATAATTACAGTCATCTAAATTTATTTTCTATCAAGAGAGTAAAAAACCCAAATCTAAGTAGCACAGGTGCCTATATGAATTAAAATCAGTGAAATAAACCCAAAACCATAATTACACCACACCCAGGGTTTCACTGCTGACCACAATGTCCACAGCTGGCAAACTCCATTAGCAGAACTCCTGCAGCATTCCTTTGTGCCAGACTGCTTCCAGGACACTTAAAATACCACAGTGATTTGTCCAGGAAATACACACAGTGTCCTGCTTGAAGATACAAATCACCTCAATGCAAAACACTGGGGTAAATTTACAGCAGCTTTCAAATCCATAAATTGCATGTTTGAGATTAATCCATATATATGGCATTCCACAGCCTTGCTCCTCCATGGAGATGGAAAGAACTGTGCACTGCTGGACACCCCAGCCCACAAGGCAATATACAGTGCTGACAGCTGCATAGATTCATTGTTTGCATCCCCTTCACAGCGCATCTGATGCCAATTCAGCAGGATTTATTTCCAAAAGATAGGTATACATGCCTAGATTCCAGGGAGGGTGCTGAGATTTGCCAACTCTTACTGCAAAGACATCTTAAGGCTCACAAAATCACTGCATTCTTTTTTGTTTTTCTTTTTTTTTCTTTGTTAAACAGGAAACAAAAATAATGTAGAACAACATCACAGAACACATTGTAATGAAATCTGAAATGTGGGTTACTGAAACCTTGAGGCACAATACCAAATTGCCACGAGTCTGTTTCTGAAATGGAAATGTCTCAGGCTTTTGTTTTCACCTACCTGTGGCAGAGCACACAGAATTGCAAACAGAAATACCCCAGCACATTTTGGACTCTGTGTGCAAGTACCAGTGATATGCCAGATCTGAAAAAAAGCCCCCAAACCAATAAATCTGTCTGGCTGTCAAATATTAGGAATACCTACTACAGGTAATGTCTGGTACACCACCACATTTATTATGTGACTCACTCTTAAGAAAACAATGACTACCTGAATAATAATAAAAACATTGCTGAATCAAACTGAGCACTGGCTTCAGAGCCTTCTCATGTTTTCACTAAAATAAACACACAGGTTTTCTGAGCTGTAGAGGTGAGATTTAATCACATTGGAAGTTTCAACCTGTGCAAGTTCAGCATCAGCATGAACCAACATGAGCACTGCAAGGACAAGGAGGAGCCACTGTTTGAAAACCACCAAAAGAGATGTGAAATGCTAAAGGATGAATGTTCTGCACACAGAAGCTCAGTGTTTCATTTTTCCCATCAGTCCACCTTTGGTAAACTTGATTCATTAGTGTGTTAGTGTATTAATTGACAGTCGCTTCCAGTTTTAAGTGATTGCTTTCTAGTTCTATTAGGTACTGTCAAACAGCAGCACATGATTAATTACAAATAAACCAAGAACTTTGCTAACAATGGGCTGTTACAAAACCTCCCACCTTCAGGAAAAGAATTCTGCTGCTCTCATGGCCAGGATGCTTTCCAGAGCTCCATCTGCAGCATTTCACACACATTGAGCTGCACTGGCTCCTCATGAGATTTTAGCTGACATTCCAGGTTGATATAAATGGGTTACTTTTCCTTTTGTGCCTTACAGACTGACCCCTTAAATGCACAAAGTCATATCCCAGTGTTGGTCAGTACACAAAACATCTATCAAATGAGAAATTAGATTTTATGGAGGATAGCAAAAGGCTGCATATGAGACACTTTGCAGACCTCTGGCATGAAGACCAGGTCCAACAGACAGCTATCCAAGCCCTGCAGCCTCACAAAGAATCTTCTGATCGATTGTGGAAAATTAAGATACTTCATTTTGCTGTCAATATAATTAATATGAACTCAACTTGAGTGATTATCTATGGTCTCCTGGCTCACCAGAAAGAAGTGGAAGTTTAAAGTGTTGCAATAGCACAGCTACAGGGGAGGATGGCTGGATGGAGACATCAGACAGGATATTTATCACCCACCTCAGCACTAATGGCACGGGTTCATAATGATTAAGAAGATCCATTCTGTCTGAGGTTGAAGTTGAGGTGGTTTAATTCTCTCTTTCAAATCTGTTTGCAATGAAATTCCAGGGCTTTTATATGAACAGGTCCTTGAATTGCAGACCAAGAAGTATCTCTTAATCAAAATCTGAACTGAAATTTCTTCTTAAAAGTTCAAACCTGCTGGCTGCCTAGTTCCTGTTACTGGGATGAACTACAAACTCTTTTAATCAGTCACAAAGTTTCCCTCTGTCTATATTTCTTTTGGGTTTATCTGAAAATTAATTTCAGTAACTGACATTCCTGAAATTACAACTCCACAAGGTGAACCCTGTTGCTCTCTTTTGAAGCCCATCAAAAAATTGAAATCACCTATACTGGAGTAGTTTGTACCACACAAACTTAAAATATTATATGTCCAGAGGAATAGTTACTGTTACTTGGAAAAGCAGAATTCCACAAGTAAAATATATGCTAATCAATGTCAATAACACTAACAGAACATAATTATTACCTTGTGGAGAACAATTATAGTCTTTATACCATGTGGCCAAGATCAACATCACTTCCAGGGTAGCCAGAGACTACAGAAATGAAAACCACAAAGTATTTATTTTAAAGCATGGAACACAGAGGAATAACACATATTCCTCTGACAGCTGGGGTGAATAGCTCTGGTATGTTCATGGTTCATATTTTTGGACAGGTTTTATATGGTCTCAAGAACCAGCTCTTAAGAACTAATGGAATTTTAAGTAGATTTCCTCTGCCCACAAAAAAAACCCAACAAAGGTAGACTGCACATATAAGAAAAAGATCATTTACCTTGGCCCATTATAAAATAGAAAACAGATGCAGTTAAGTGGACCTTTCAGTTGAAGCTGTTAAAATACAAACATCAATCATCATCATTTGGGGGTAGTCAGGAAAACAAGAGTAATGAAAATTGGTGCTTTGATCATTTCACTTAATTTTCTTTGTAAAAGAAAACAATCACATGCACAGGCAAAAATTTCAAAGTCAAAGGAAGTAATTTACCAAGATCCTCAGATTCTGAATTTGTAAGTGGCCATGATTTACACAGCCTCTTTTACTTTCTGGACATGCTTTTTGTTTGTTTTAAGCAGTTTTATTTAAAAGAAATCTACTCTGCATCCGCCAAAGACTGCAGAAACAGAGGGGGCCTATATCTTTGTAACACACAAACAAAATTATTTATTTCAGCTAATATTAAGATGGAAAGATTAAGTATTTTGCTGGTTGTATTTTTCAGCTATAAATAAAATTAAATATTATTTACCAAACTAGTAAGAAAAAATGATGGATACTAAATGGCACCTGCATAATTCATCTCAGTAAGCCTCGCTCAAGTATTCACCAAAATGACAATGCCAGACAATAACATTTCTGGGATGAGTTTCATAACTATCCAAGTTGAAGTTAAAGTGAATGAATCACTTGTAAAAGCTTTCCTTCTATCAAAATATTTTTTCTGACAGGATTTTCTCAACTATGTAATGATTTATTGCCACAAAGTTCTAAGTACTCATCCAAAGAAAAACATATTTAGTTTTAAGATCATTGTCTCTTCTACCAGAAACAATAATCTAAAAAGTTTTATTATTAATATTCTGGAAAACACTCTACTTACACCCCTTCTTAATCCATTCCTCCATGTGCTTTTTCTAATTCAGAGATTATCCTGCTTTTGGAATAATTCTCTCCAATCTCATCACACTGTCACACAGTGTCTCACTGCTGACCTACTTTAAGTCAGATACTAAGTCCAATAAAGTTAATCAAACACCTTTCCTCTACATAAAGTACAGTTTTTCTAGCATCTTTCCTTCTCTGAGAGTTGAAATCTTTAGTTACATTTCCTAATTGCTGCCTTGCTTCCATGCCTTCATGCTCAATCTCCCACAACCAAGAGAAGATTAAGAGGGTGAGAGATTTTCTGCTGAGCAAAAGAAGTGGGGCTTGTGCGTTAAAACTAATTGAATTCCATTTGTCTTTGCAACATATTCCAAAAGTAACAGAAGAAGGTAGACTGTGACATTAAATTTCAGAAGGCACTTACTCAGCATAAGAAACCCCAGCTGAGGAGCCTGAATACCTGACAATGATCCAGACAGCGCTCACTGGCTACAAGTCATGGAAAACTACTGTTCTCCAAAGTTACTTCAAGAGAAGTACAATAAAATTCCATTAAAAAAAAAAAAATCAGCATTCAAACAAGGAAATGGCCAGCTACATATCTACATATTTAGTTTGGCTGAAATCTTTCCTGCCTAATGCTTAGGCATACAATGGAAGGCTCTGTAATCCTTTCACTTTATTTCATTTTATTTTATAATTACTTCATATTTTGTGTATAATCAATTTAAAAATAAGTTGCAAGTAGAATTTAAAGAAATCTCTTCTTTTTTTTTCAAAATAACATGAAGAAATGAAGTAGCAGATATGGGAAATTATCAAATCATCATATAATATACCTGACAGAACTTTTCATAATTCTATTTCCCAAATCAGCCACAAAACCTCACTTTGTGTTTCTTAAGAACCATCAAGGACTAGAGAGTGGAAACATAAAGGACACAGTATTGAATAAATGGAATGGAACAAGGCAGTGCATTGTGTGTGGTGCAGAATCACCCCATACCTTTACAGCTGACATTCAGAGCTGGTAGGGAGCGAGCACCTTCCACAGAAAGGAGCCAAACAAAACACTCTGCATTCCTCTGGACTTTAAATCCAGTTTCGGATACAAACCCACAGGTCAAGCCCCCTCCTGGGACACTCTGTGAAGGACTTGCACAGGTTGAGCTGGGAGCCCATGAAGTGCACAGAGCCAGAGTTAAACCTCCTGCACATGGGAGCGCCTACACCTTTCCAAGGGCACTTAGACTGAATTTCGTGCAAATTAACACACATAACATACAGAGAATGCATGAAATGGCTACACAATTCACAGTGTAATTTTGATGCTGTTACACTAAGTTTGATCTGTCTTCACAAGTACAACATGGGGGGGGGGGGGGGGGTGACCCCCCTATTTTTTCTTTAGAACTAAGCAAAGCAAAGATAAAAGTCTTAACAGCCCCATCCCTTTGGAATCATGCATAGAAAAATGACATTTGCCACAAAGTATTTCATTTTACCAAGACTCTAAAAAACAGAACAAGCAGCATGACAGGAGAAAGATCAAGAAAAAGCCAGAATGTTAGAAGAAAATAGGCAATGCTGTTTAAGTGCTCCACTTTTAACATAAGAACTTCCCTCCATTACTAGAACACATGCATCTGGAAATTCTTTAATTTACAATGCCAAAACCTGAATATAGAAATTTACAGGTGTATTAGAACATGTAAATAATTGTACAGTCAAAAAATTCTCTGGACAAACTACAGTGCACTTGACCCCACTGCTCATGTGACTCCTCAGGGAGTCCACTCAGTCTACAAAATCAGCAGAAAAGCAGTCAAGCCAAAGAACCTCAAGTCTGAACTATTTAGTTTCAGGATAGTTGCATTTGGCTGCAGTAGCACAAAGCTCAGCACAGGGAACAAGTGAAACTTGTTTACTTAAACCACAGAGAGCAGGATCAGCAGTAAAATCAATGTTTTCTAAGATCCCATGTTTAAAGCTACATGGAGTCTTAGAGAAACAAAACTAACCCTCACCACACAAAAAATGTATCATAAGATCTAACCCACTCTAATGCCATAATGTAATTTTCCTCTATTTCCATTTCAACCAATCATGAGTACTTAGATATTTACCAGAGCACCTCATATTCCTCCATTAGAGCATTCACTTGCCTCTCTAAGGCAAGGACTGTGATGCTTAACAGTCTGATAAGTACCATGAGCAGTTTGAGCACTGCATAAATAACAGAATAAATTCAGGGTCATGTAAGGAACACTGGGCCCAAACAGCCAGTTGTCTTCCCCAAAAATCTATTGCCATTGTCAAAATCTGTGAGGTCAAGTTTCATAGGGCAGAGAATTTAAGGAGCAGATCTGTCTCTAGCATAATCTACGTTTTTCCTGAGATGGGAATTGTCAGCAAATTGCTCAGAGACACATCAGCTATCAACAGATTGGGGTCCAGGAGATGGGCACAGGAAGGACATGCCCTGGAAGCACCTCCTTTGTGGCTGCTCCTCATTGAGAGGATGGGCTGAAGGAAGTCTGTGCTGTTTTCTGAAAAAATATTCTGCGCTATTTTCTGTGAGACTCCATTTCAAGCTTTTGCCATGTTCTCCTTCCCAAGGAGCCCTTCAATGCCCTCTTGGGCATTGTAATGCAGGTGACTCCACTGCTCTGTTACCTGATGGGTCACAGAGGGGTTTTGGGATTGGTGCCATTTGGGATCTTGCAGGCAGAACAGGAGATGCCCTTCCTCATCATGCTTTTGTGTACTCAGCTTTAGGAACAATTCCCAGGAAAACCCAGTGTCCTGTGCCCTCCGTATTCTTGTGGGAGCTTTCCCACTTAGAGAGGCACCCACTGTGACTGTACCTGCAAGAGACCATTAATCACATGAGCAAGCCACTTTTCCTATTATGCCAACCAAAGCAGAACTCCCATCCATTAGATGTATTATGGAACAAAAGGTTCTTTTAGATTGATTTCCATACTAAATACTAAAGTAAAGATCAGCTTCAAGTTGTCCTGCAAATTCGTGCTTTTGCTGTTGTGCTGCACCATTTTCTTGGGATACACAAGGACTACAAATTAGGCTTAGTAAAATTTGATAGAACAGTTTTTTCTTTTTTTAACTAGGCTTAAAAAACCCCAAATACCTGCCCCTCCCACACCCATGCTGCCCCCCAAAAAAACCCCAAGAAACCCTACTACAACTACAAAAAATCCAAACCCAACCCTTTGAGAAAACCCATAAAAACCTCAAACTGTTTGCTTCTGGAAATTTCACTAGGCTGGGTTAGACACCTGGTAAAAAACCCTCCCCCCAACATGTCCCCAAATTAATAGTATAATACTGGAATGGATTTTCCTGGAGATATTGTGGAGCTTCCATCACCAAAGATCTGTAGGGAAAAAGGATTAAACAAACACTTGAGAGGCAGAGCATCAGCATAAACCAACACAGGCTGGTACTGCATGGGGTGGCAGAGTGCACTGAGTGCCTCTTGGGACACTTCCAAGCCTATATTCCTGTGATTCTAAATCGTATTTGTCTGTGTTTTTCCCCACAAAATGCAAACCTACATAGCCCAAGAGAAAGACTGTGTTTAGTTTGAAGTTACACAAGAAAGTGCATCTCTAGGGGGGTAGAAGTGGGAAAGGTTAAGAACTTCAAACACAACTAAAAGGATAGTAATATTTTCAACATTGGCTTGAATATGTTTCACATTGCTAGAAAACTCTCAGGTATAGAAATGATTTGTGAAAAAGCAGCTTGCTTATGGTTCACCCTGTACAGAAGATTCTCTATGTTAGAGGATGATTTTGACTTCAAGTTGTGTCTGTCAAGAAGAGGTGGCTGAGCAAATAAACACGGGTTTGTTTCTTCAAGTGGTGGTGGCATTTCTACTTCTCAGCAGATCAGCACTCCCAGTTATGAGCAATCCATGTGCACACAGAGGATTTCACCTCATATTGTCCAGGAGAGCCCCCCTGTGATGGTAGCTGATGCCCAGGACCCTGCACGTACTGCCCATGGCCTCTCCTCACCAGTGTTAACATGGATGGAATAAAGTCTGCTGGAATAGTTTCAAAAGTTTCTCTGGGCGAAGAAGGAAGGAGGGAGGTATGACAGGAATTCTCTAAGAGGCAAGAGGGTATACAGGAGGTCTTTGCATCTCTGCCTTCAAGGTGTCTGTCAAAGCTTCCTGCAGACCAGAGGGGACTTTTCTCCCTGCACTGCAGTTAGTGAAGCACTCAGAGAGGTGACCCCAGCCTCTCCACAGACCAGTGTTTGCTCTGGGACAGCAATTCCAGTGTTGAAGTCTTTCAGACTAAAAACAGTTTGAGTATAAGATATTATTCCTGTATGATTTCCAGAGCCAGAGACCTGTATAAATTAGACATGTCAGGAAAAATCTGAATTATGTGTCGCATGGTGCAGCAGAGGGTAATATACAGACCTTTATTATGTAATAAAACAATTGTGTGCTGGGCTGATATTTATAGTATAATCCTGTATGTCTTCACAGCACTCTTTGGAAACATATAATTTAATACACACTGTATATTTTGTCTCTGTGTGTTTACATTTAAAGTAATGCAAACTTTATTCTCTAAAATCCCAGTAATATATCTGGAAAGGTTATTGCATGGCATACTGGTAAACACAACCATAAGCCATTCTCTCCTGAAAAAGACCACTTACTCCCTGTGACTCATTCTGCATATTTCTTTAATATTTTCCTTTTTAAATCTGAGCAAGCGTCTCAAATGCTTAATGAGTAGGCTCTAAGGCTTTAATTTTCAGCCAATCCTAACTTTATTACAAAAGTTTATCAAGCTATAAACACACTACTTCACTACACTGTCATGTTTTTATAAAGTAGTTTATAAAAGGTGACATCTGGCAAAGAGGCAGATCTATAAAAATCATGCTGGTGGATGTAGTGTCATTTTTTCTGCCATCCTCCCAGAAAGAGTAATATTATTTTGACACACACATTCATCCCCACTGTCAAGCTTCTATTTTTATAGTTAGCTTACTGCACATATCCTTAAGCTATACAAAACCTTTGGGCTAATGTAAAGAATGACATTTCTGCATATTTATTATAACACTTATTTTAGGGGTTGACTTTGCCTGATAGGATTTTTCCAAGTACAATGTCATTTTCGTGACAATACACTTCGTTTGGAAACAATAAATAAAGATGCACGAGAAGTCATGAAAGGCCAAATATGCACGGACAAGTGTACAGCACCTCAGCTTGGCAAGCCCTACATTTGTCCTTCTTTAATATTTTATCAGATGTGTGAACTGTATTTTGGAGTTCAGCACAAACTTCAGTGCACATAGCATAATGAAATCTCTCCAGGACATTATAAGTTTCAGCAGGGTATAATTTTAATACTGTGGAGGTTTTAGCTCTGACATGTTGGGATATAATTTCTTTCAAAGAGTTCATTTTTTTCCCATGTTTGTGTTGGCTCAAGCACAGACAGGATATAAGCAAGTGAAAGAGCACTGAAATCAGGAAGCTGATGAAGCACTTTTGTGATTTAATTACAGCAAATAACTGATTAATCTCTGCTGTGTCGTAGCTTATCTGCTAAAGTAGATGATATGAATCCCAACACACCACAGAAAGGTTGTTTCATTTGATTGTGCATAATGACTTGCTCTTTCTCAGACTTCCTCCAATACAATGGATACATCACTTTTTAAATGTGAAGTCTATCATTATTCACCTCTGTTGAATGCTAGACCTCTAAAATATTTAGCTTTAAACCACATGCACTATTCATGAAATGACTTTTTAGTGCCTTTTTCCAGTATTTAAAAAAAGCAACAGAAGTGTGCATTCACACAGCAACAAGCCCAAAAATTAGAATTATTTAACTGCTTTTGAACATGACACTGATGTAGACAAAACCAGAAAAAGGAGTCTGTTCACAGCATCATTATTCTGCCATCAAAAGGGCTCAATACTGGAAATTCCTGAGCTGAGATCATTATTGGCAGTTCACTAAATGATAATTTGGGTTAGAAGCAGCATTCTGCTCCTTAAACAGTACACTGTCTTTGACATTAATAAGAAACATTTTGCAGTGTATTTTTTAATGCTGAATTCAAACTACATAATACCACAGATCTGTTAAGAAACCAACATCACCCTCTGGATTGTTCACTATAATTGTGGTACAGATCAAGACTTGTTCAACTTGATTGTTCCAATTCTAATATCTAGTTCTGATATCCCAATTCCACAGCTGCACATGAATAGTCAGATCTTTGCGTCTGTATCGTGCCCTTAAAAGCTTCAATTACAGAATCAGGGACTATTTTTCTCTCTAAATAATATAACTTCAGTATGAACCATAGGAGAGAAGGTCCTCAAGTGCACTAAACCTGAGGATTTCTGACCTTAGGGGAGAAGTAAAGAAATAGGAAAACAATATAGGGGTGAAAGTAACAAAACCTTCCCATGAGTCCATCCTCATATCTCCTGCTTTAATATCTTTTCATCTTTATATACAATCAGTGGTCAAAAACAGGTCTTCAAAAATACCAGAATATATGCCTAATTGTGCTAAAATATATATATTTACATATTGCTGTGCCTTCTAATGCCAGGCTACCTTCACGAGGTACAGTCAGGGCTAGATCGTGTCTGCAAACTCCCTTTGAGCACTGCATTATATTTAGTACAGAAATCACAACTTTAAAATGCTATTTTCTGTCTATGTTGCACATGTATTTATTGGCCCCCTGCAACAATCCCCGCTTTGGAATTGTTCTGGAATGACTGAGGGAATCACCTCCTTTAAGCAAAGATCTCAAGCAGTGTTTCTATCTTCCAATACCATCAAATATAAACCAGCACATCCCATTTGGATGGTGATCAGGAAAAAGGAGCAGACAGAGATCAATGTGAAAACAGCACAGAGGGCATTCTGGAGAGCCTAGACTGAAAAATACCCTGCAGAAGAGTCATGTAAAGATAATGCACTGGGGATGCTCTTTATAGATCTGACCTGGTTTTGATTAGTTTTGTGGTATTTTGCAAGGCAGTGCATTGGCCTGTCACGGTAATCAAGGACTGGAAGTATCATTACCTGGAGTCAGCAATAATGAGAACGGAACCTCTAATTTCAAATGATAAGATAACACATTGATTAATAACCATGGGATGATTAGTCAATCCAAGACCTTAATGCACAATGGAGAAATTTATCCATTATCTGTTCAATGTAATTCTTCTTTCCTCTTGGTGACTTTAAAAACAAGCAAGGAAAATTACTGTCCCTCAGTAAAGGCTTTTGAATTTCATATGCATTTAATTAGATAACTGCCAGCCCAAGGACAGGAACCATGACAAATAGTTGTTCTTTTCAAATTAGAAGAATAGACTGTTCAATGAACAATATTGATGTTCTCTTGTACTGAGTTATACAGCAGTCTGCTACTACTTCCTTTAATTTATCTAACCATTTTTTAAGATTTAATGAGTTTTTTAACAAGGTTTTAGTTACATATGCTAGTTGGTCATTTTAAAAAATGTTGCTTACAGCAACAGTACCTGCATAGATAAAAATACATACCCCACCACAATCTTCTTGGAATTAGGAATGAAAGTATAATTTACTTAGAAAAAAGGGCATTTGGGATTAAGAGGTCATCTTTATGTTAGCAGAAAAACAACAGTTAATTCTGTTTAATCTGTTTAATTGCTTCAATAGCCATAATAATAAAGATTAGCTGGCTGTGAAACAACTATAAAACAAAGGAGGATTTTTTTTTCCCATTTCTCATACTGTGTGTTGTTTTCTGGTTTTACAGGATGAGGGTAAAATGGAGGAAGGTTTCTTTTTGTGATCTTGTTGTTTGAATTTTGGTTTTGATTTTTTGTGAAGCTTTTTTTCTTCCAAAATTTCTGCAGCAACAGTCAACTATCTCCTTCTTCCCTACTACATATACACACAGTTTAGAGGCTGCCCAGCAGATGAAGCACAGTTTATTTATTAAAGGAGCACCCTCTCCTATTTCCCAGGGGGTTATGACTTGACCATCCTGAGTTTGGTAAAAGGGCACTTGAGATTTAAAAGGCCAATGACACCAATAAGAGAAAAAGACCTTCAACACCCTCCTGAACTGCCCCTTCCCAACAGTCCCCACTGCAGAGAGAGGATTCCAGCTCCACTCTTGCTGTGGACTCACAAAACCTTCTTTATGACCAGAAGAAGCAATGAAGCCATGTCTGTGCTAAGTGCTGCCATCCCCATCAGCCAGGCTTTCCCTTAGAGCTGCTCTATTGCCAGAATTTGTGACCAGCCTGTGCCCACCTGGGCTCCCATGGAGGAGCACTGACCATCCCTGCAATTGTATTTGGCTTTAGAGGCTTCCAGGGTTCCCCAGCTCCAGGCACAGACTTTCTGCCTCAAGGAGTTTAATTTTATTCAGTAATCACCTATCAGACACATTTGCCTCAAAGGACACCCTTCATACATTAAATGCCAGATCTGAAATAATTTATTCCTGAAAGAGTTAACTCACAGTACATTTTACTGCGCAAGTAAAACAGTGTGCTCTCTAAATAATGACACCCAGCTACCCGGTGACAAAATATTTCCCTATCTTTTGTACCATTTTGATAATTCACTGTGTGTATTACACGCAATCAAGACATCCAGGTTTCAGAGGGATTCTGAGCACATCGCTCAGACTGACAGAGCAAGTATTCCAGACAATTGGCTCCCTGAGGGTCAAGACAGTGATGCTCAATCAGGATTCAAACGGGTCATAAACCCTTCATGGATCTCGCTCAAGTGGGTGGTGATGTCTCCCTGGGGCAGCTCATCCTTTTCTGCTACAGTAAAGCACTTGTCATTACAGACAAACTGCCCGTCAGTCTCAGGCACTCATTTAATCGAGACTTAGTGAGAACAGCAAATATTATCAGTGCCACAAAAGCCCTAAAGAGACAAATATATTAATCATAACTGCCGTGATGGTAATTTAAGACACTCTCAAAACTCTGCTGGTGGTCCTCACACTAAGACTGCTCTTTAATGTAGATTCAGATTTCCAAAACTGGGTGCTGAAATCAGGCACTGCCATTTGGGTTTAAGCTCTTCAAGACAAATGCACGGAGGAGAAAGGGGTGCCAGAGTACCCCTGAGCACAGAAACTGGGAGTGTGGCAGAGCACTGAATGTTAGAAATCTTTCATTCAAAGCCCAGGTCAGGGTTCCATGCCCAAATTAAGCACACAAAAGGAAACTGCCCTTCAAAAAGCTCAAAGTGCTTAGAATAGCCCAAAACATTTGCTTTTGCAACAGTTCAGATAACCTGGCATATAACCAAGGCAGCTACAATAAACTACAAGCATGAAATGAAAACCCAACACAATCCTGGCAGCTTGGGACACAATGCTTTGATTGTGCTGTTTTCATATCTAATTAAGCTCCTATGCAAAAAAAAAAAAAAAAAAAAAAGAAAAAAAAAAAAGGAGAGAGAAAGAGAAAAAACCCCACTGTTATACACTACAAAAGTGTTGTAATAATCTTATTCTAGGCTTGGCTGGCTCAATAAAATCTTCCACAAAAGATTTGCTCCCTTTCTCTACACCATCCTACAACCACACAATTCCACACTCATACAGTCCCAAAATTAATCTAGCTCAGATTCTCATCACTGCTATAAACAAATAAAGCTTTTCTGTTCAGCTCATGTTTTGGAGTGAGGCTGTACACATGATAATTAATTTCTTGGGTTGCTGTAACATGCAGAATGAATCCTCACTCATTCAGCTGCACATACACAGGTGTACATTTGAGACTGGATTCTTTTTTTATCCTCAGCAAAGGAGTCAGCCAATGTAACAGTGATGTCATGTTCCCAGGAGGACAAAAAAAAAAAAAAACCCAGTGATATAAATCAAGTGTTCTTCTGCTACAACATAAAAAACTTACTGGAAAAGAAAAAAAAAACCAAAGCAGTTTCTAACTTTGCCGTTCCAGCTAGGTCTGATCCCTACACAATCCCTGGCTCTGCTCTGCCTTGCAACTGCACTTCCCTCATTATGTGAGAGTTTTCCCTTGGCTTCCTGGGGGATTCCAGTGCAGACATGCCCAGGTACACACAGGTGCAGGGCAATAAAGCAGGACGCTCTGTCTCTGCCCCTCTGGGATGCCCAGTTCCCCTGCACAGCCCCAGACTCTCTGCAGTGCCCCAGCTCTGGGGCTCCATGGAGCACCTCTGGCTCCAGCTGTGTTTCCCACAGAAAACCATCGTTCAACCAACCTCCTGAGGGATGGCTGACAGTCCCATGAGCCCAAAACTGCTTTCACATCAGAGAGCTGTGTTTAGCACCCACCAGTCCCTTTCACACACATACATCCCTGAGAGGTTTCATCTTTTGTGTTCGGAAATAGGAAAGTTATTCCTTTCACATCGCTTCCAAACCAAATTTCTCTCACCATGCATATTTATCAAGCAATTCAGGAATATATAAAATACATTTCTACATAGCAGGTGGATAAAATGTATTCTATTAATGTAAAACTGTTTTAAGTTGAAAATCTTCTCACTATATTCCAAAATATTAAAGCATAAATCATAGTATTTAGCAAGATAAACCAAAGCAGAAGCTGTATTTCAATAATGGAGGTTTACAAGATCCTTGTACTGTTTTCAGCACTAATACAGCAGCAGGATAAGGAGAAATGAGGCTCCTATGGCCATGGCTGTTATTATATAAGGTTCTTTATCCAAACTCCTATATAAGGTTCTTTATCCAAAGTACTTCTCTTCTCAAACTTAGAACCTGATCAATACCCATAACTAAATAGGCCTGGAAATCAATCTGTGTTTTCAATGCCCCATATTTTATGAAAAAGAAATAAACTATTGCATGTGAAACAAGAAACACATAACCCCAAAGCAATCTGAAACCTTTTTACAATACTCAGGACAGATTAGTCTGAACAGATCCAGTGACCTTATTTGATAATAAAAAATAATGTTATATATATAGCGACACCAGAAAGCTTTGAAAAGAATATACAGTTTATAATAAACAACTAAAAATCTCATAAGCATTGGAAAAAAATTGCAATATTGGATATTAAAGTCTTGTCCAGCCAAGTATACAAACTTTGGATTGACTTACATCATATTTGAGTAACCCCACTTACTGAAAAACAACTACTTATTAGAATAAATCTGAGCACATAATTCTCTTTGATTCTTATCTGGAGCTTCAATTTCTAAACCAGTACAGGGATGACCCTTTTAAAAAATACCTTCAACAAAATGCCAAAGAAATTAAAAGCAATCAAACAAAAAAGCACTCAGTTTTGAAAAGAAATGTAATTGTCCAGTGATAAGAGTCCTAGAAATACTGCAAAAGTTTAAGTTGGCCAAGGATCTATCAGGTATAATTTGGGCTCCCTTTTGGCAGAGGGATAAACTGGATAAACTCTCAAGGTCTCTTCGCAACCTACAAATTTTGTGAAGTGATTTGGGATCTATAAAGACAAAATCCATCATATAAACACAAAAGGGCAAAATTCTGCTCTTTCTTTAGTGTGTGCTAGGCCCCAAACACAGAGGGAGAGAAGAGCTTTCACTTCAAAAGCATTAAAGGCTTTAGTGCAAAGCCCAGTGTCAGGATCAAAGGGAGGCCTGAGGTCCTGGATGGGATGGGGAGAGGGAAGCTCATCCTGCTGTGCCAGGCAGGCAACAAGGGACATCCTGACTCCTGCTTCGTGTCACAGGAAGTGCAATCACCAATATTCTTGCAGATCAAAGCAAAAGCAACTTTCCAGCTGGATCCATGCTAGCTGAGCTCATCTGTGAGCAACTGGGAAGGTGGGAAGCATGGGCTCATCCTTAATACTCCTGGAAAATTCTAGAAGAATTCTGTATGTGAAACCACAGCCAGAACACACAGTAGTAGGGATCACCTCATTTTAAAAGACAAAGTCTTTTTCTAACTTGGGTTTTTCCTGATGCCATTGTTTATAATATGAAAAAACAACACTGGGTCTTTGTTTTCCATATATTTAAATTCCTGTGTCCTGAAAAAAAAGGAAAAAAATATGCTTGGTTGAGATTTTGCTGAAAAACTAAGAATGAGCATGCACTGCATTGTGTCACCAGAACAGTATTAAGTAAATTTCTAACTGCAAAGAAAAATCAGCACATTAGATTTACAAGTGTCTTTTCAGAAACAAGTCAAACTTCTCTTGACTAATTACAATATTTTGGATTGATCCACACACAGCAGGATATCACTGTGTTGCAAAAACACAAGAAATAAGAATGCTTTAAAACACAAGCACTAAAATTAATACAGGAATGAGGCAGCTGTTCAAAACTATGCATTTATTTAAACATGAGGTCTATTACCTTGGTGTCTCTACTGTAACTCAACACTTTTACCACACATTTGCTTGGGATCAGCTCCTTCAGGCTCATTTTTGGAGTTCACAGCAATAGTCCTGTGCTACAGCAGGGCCTGGCACAGTGCAGCCCATTTAAGTGGCAGCCAATTCATCCCCCTCACCAAAAAGTAGAGATGACAATTAGTGACAAACACCACCACAGTGTTTCCCTTGTTGGACCAGAACAGCTCCTTCTGTCAGAGCACTTGCACAGGCTCATCATGACTTGGTGTCTTCAATTAAGACTCTGACAAAAATGGGTGTGAAGGGCACTGAAAATTGCCATGAAAAGGCAAATTAATTAATGAAAACAGCACAATAGGGGTGAACACTGCTAATAAGTGCTGCTTAAACAGATCAGAATTCATTTTGATGGACTTTCCTTCTCTTTCAAACCATTTCCTTTTGTGTCCATTGTGTTTCTGAGGGTGAAGGAGACATGGTGAAAAAACCACTAATGCAATATCAGCAATTAGCTCAAGATTCACTTTGGAAATTGCCAAGTATTGAAGCAAGGGCAGAGAGAGAGGAAACAGTTACATTTGCAAACAAACAGCCTTTTACTACCCATCTCAAAGCCACCATGGCAACTGAACCTCACTTTTTCAGTAGTGCAGAACACTTTTTATCTTTCCAAAGAATCACTCAATCACCAAAATAAAAGAGCCATCTCTGTGAACTGAACTTCTTGAACGCAACATTTAAATGCATTTGTCTTCCGTATTAAGGACATATTCAAGATTTCTTCCATTTTAGATCATAAACACTTTCTCTTTTCTGCCTGCACTGTGGGGAACTGAAGATCACTGGCACTCTTATAACTTACAGGTTATATTTTCTGCTATTATCCTTATATTTGCTACCTGTATGAAAACTAAAAGTGGGCAGTCTATTTCATTGCTATTTCATCAAATGAACCCTGGCTATGAGTGCCTGTAAAGTTATGCTAATGTCAGGGAAGGTGAATTTTCTATAGGATTTTTCCTGAAGCAGCTAACTAGAACAATAACATATGCTGGAACACGTCCATGTAAATCCTGAGTTTTTCTATTTGAATTGAGCTTACTGTATTCTTCTTTAGTGTGAAATATTCATGGTAAAAAAGAGAAACCTCTTTAGTGTGGGGTTAAGCTTTTAAATACTGTGAAGAGTTTTAAAATGTCATGGCAATGTAAAAGCAAGCAATATAAATATTATGAGTTTTCCTAAGTCAAATCTTTGGATTTTCTGATAGCAACAGATTACATTCAATATCATTTACACATTATGGTTCAGGTAAATTCTACAAGTCTTTCTGAGTACAGAATTAGTGTGCTGCTTCTTCCATTACAGAACCTCTTCCTCCTCAAGATCTTGTTTCTTGTAGGAACTGCACATGTGGAATAGCCAAGGAAAAGGCACCAGCCCATGGAACTTAACTCACCACTTTTCCTTCCTGACCCACAATCATCTGTAAAAGTGAGGAGTTTCAATCCAGCATGGGGCTACTCACATTCCATTCACAAGTTTAAAAGGAGATAATTCAAATTCAGAGCTAGAAACATTTCCTTCTGGAGCCCACACAATCCCTTTATTTGGGAGATTGAACCTCTGCTATTTGACAAAGTGACAAGAGGAGGAGCTCCCTATAACTTGTGCCACTGTAGATCATTTTGCATTCACACTCTAACCCCTCCTTATCCTTCCTCCTGTTGCTGGAGTCCACACAGGACAGAATTATGTTAGTGGTTGTCCATTAACATATAAAAAAGAGAGAAGACTGGGTAAATAAGCTTCTTTTTCCCAGGCTGACCCCTGCCTCTGGCACTGAGAAGATAAAAAGTTCAGCTGTCCAGTTACCACAGATAGAAATAATGGACATCCAGCAAAAGTCCCCAGCTCCTCACAAGTGACATCATGTGCTCATTTACAGCCTGAATTGATCTGCCTCTCCTCACTTGCTGAAAAGCCCTGATAAGGTACAGAGGAGCAAAGAGAAATCTAGATTTTGTAATCAAGCTGGTTTGTACTTCAAATAAATATTTTCATTTTTGCTGTAATTTAAAGATGTACAAATCAGTACATATTACCAAGCTGAACTGGTTATGCATAATTTTAATTCTTGCAATTTGTCACTTGTTACCCAGACAATAATGTTATGTTGTTTCTAAACATGGATCACAGTGACTTCCTCACTTTATGGGTCCTGCAAATTGCTTTGTTTCACACAGCCATACTCTGTTATGTTTCAATTACAGTGACATTTTATAACTGACATTCTTAAAAGTATTATATGTTAATATATTAATTTAAGGAATGTCAGATGGAGTGTGTAGACTTAGCACAGAACATATTCTGACAGACCTGACAAAAAACATGAAAAATGTGTGCTTTCTATCATAATGATTATTTTTCAGATAACACCAGCTGTGCAACTATTAAACCAAGTGACTGCTTTTCCACATAACACCAAGTACCAGCATTCAATCATGAAAGAAATATAAATTTCCATGGGCTTTTCCCACATGCTTTAAATCAGCAGCAATCTGGGCATTTGTATCTGCACTAAAAACATGGTAAAATCCAGCAATGTCTTCCAGCTGAAAACTCTTTGGCATTTTATTGAGAGAGACTATGATTGGGATATGTACTGTTATGTTTATAGGGATGCAGTTCAGTTTTAATCTATGTTCCAAGTTAAATATGACAAAATACACTAACCAAATAACTTGAGCAACTACAGGAATGATTACATCTTTTATTTCATCCTCCCCATTATTTTATTATGGAAGCTTTGGATTCTTCATCAATGTCAGCTTAAAATTGTTCAAATCAAATGCATGATGAAAGGTATCACTCCCCTTATGAAACTCCAAGCTTTTAGAAGAGTTTTTCCTTCTCCCCCTCTACTCAGCTCCCATAAGGTCCCACCTGAAGCACTGCATCCAGCTCTGGGTCCCCTAATACAAGAACAGGGACCTGCTGGAGAGGGTCCAGAGGAGGCTGGAACATCTCTGCTCAGACTGGTGGAGCTGGAGTTGTTCAGCCTGGAGGAAAGAGAGCTCTGGGGAGACTTTATAGCACCTCACAGTACTGGAAGGGGGCCACAGGATAGGTAGAGAGAGAGAGAGAGAGGGACATTTTACATGGGCGTGGTGAGGGCTAATGGCTTTAAATTGAAAGTGGGTGGATTTACATCAGAGAGGAAGAAATTCTCAAGAGAGAGAATTTGGGGAGGCCCTGGCACAGATTGCCCACACAAGCTGCAGATTCCCCACCTCTGGAAATCTTCAAGGCCAGGTTGGACAGGGCTTGGAGCAACCTGCTCTAATGGAAGGTGCTCCTGCCCATCGTAGGGGGTTGGAATTGGATGATCTTTAAAGGTCCTTCCAGGCCAAAGCATTCTGTGATTCTATGATTCAGCTATTCTTGGGTATTACAAGATTTTGTCTACAAGCTGCATGTTCAAGGACAGCCTTTCTTGACAGCTTTGCAATTGGATAATGCCATCCTACATCAAATGTTGCAAGACAAAAAGAGTCTTCTGCTTAATTTCTGCCCTCCTCTGTGGAGTTCAGATGGGTTTATGAAACACCTCTAATTGTGTTAAACACCTCTTAACACCTCTTAAACACTTCTTTTGTGTTCATTTCAGTCCCAGAATCACACATCATCTGTGTATCTCAGATCCTGAGGAAATGAAAAGGAAACACAGTCATAGCTCACAGATGTGGTGAGCTATGAAGGCTCCAGGGCAACAGCCTTTGGAAATCAGGATGTTTTGAACTGGTCTGTGACCCCATAATGTTATAAATGGGATAAATGTAATATTAAATGTAATAATTACATTTAAAAATGTAATAATTACATTGAAATATCTGATTCAGACTATGACACCAATTCTGGGGTTAAAACATGCATAAAATGCTCTATGTAGAAAGGTTATAAAGTAAAGAAAGAAAACATAGGTTTAGCTTGGTACTGCATGCACACGTAAGGCAAATAACTCTGGCTTGTGAGGAATATGACTCTCATAAAAGATTGGATCACACTGACTGATAAGCAGTTGCTTAGGGCCAGGAAGAAGAGTAAGTAATCCACTTACGTATCTGACACCTCACTAGAAAATCAGAAAATCGAAGTCAGCATAAACTTTGCAAAAATGTTAAAGCAAATGCTCTACTGAATCATCACATTTAGACAGAAAATTGAATCAAGATGTGTCTAAAGCCAGTGGGTTCCAATGTCCCTGTCCTTTAACTGGAGAGAACACAATACTTGTGACATCCCCGTCAGGCACACAAAACTCCAGATTTCAAGCCCTATAGGTCTGCTGCTCTGTCTGCATTCCCTAACCTCCCAAACTCCACACCATTTCTCCACAGAGCCTTACAATGCTCTTTTCTGTCTTTAGGGCTTGCAATAAGACAAAAAATCCTATCAGAATTAATTTTTTTTTAAAACCAAACCAAAACAACAAACAAAACCAACACAATAAAAACCACTTTTCTGAACCCAACCCCGCAATGGATGATTCTTTGTTTCTTAAGAGCAGTAAATCACATGAATAGCTGAAATTATCTGCATGTGTTGCCTGACAGATATGCCCAGAAAGGCCTTGAGATCTTTGCTTGCATCCACCTGGTAAATTACCTCAGATAGTGGGGATGTTCTATAGTCTCATCTCTTTATTATTCATTATTGTTCTTAGCTTCATCAAATTGTTACTCTGGGATGCCTAAGAACAGGAATTTCCCTGTGGTTAGTGGACTTTCTCCTAACTGAAAAATAATTTTTAAAAAAGGCAGAGAAGTGCACTGTCAATCAGTCACAGCAAGCATGAACAAAACAGCTGGATTATGCTTCTTGGGGTGACCTGACATCCAAATATTTTAATTTCAGATCAAGCACTGCCATTATTTCAAAATCCTTTGGTTTTGACTTACTGGACTTAGAAACATCCCTCTGAAGCAGCTGTGGTTCCACAGATAGAGCATAATGCTGAATTATTTACTCGCTCATCACTGAATCTATTAAATAACATATTAGTATAGAAAATTTAAAAATGGAGTGAGTCTCCTTGGAAGCGTCAGAGGGAGAAACGCTGGGAATTTTTAGCCATGTCTGTCTGGCCAAGAAAACAAATGGAGAGCAGCCCCTAGCAGGCTAAGCTGACCTGCTGTTACCTTCCCAGCCTGTGGATCCTCCCTACCTGTCAGGCCTTGTCAAAGGACAGCTCCAGGGAATTGTTTGTGGTGAATGTGCTGAGGAATGTTGTTCAAGCCCTGCCACACATTTTGCACATACAGAGAAAACACATCTAATACCAGTATCACCTGCACACAGGAGGTGCTAAAGGCTAAAATCACAAAGCTGCCAAAGGAAACTGGTGGTTGCTGTCAGGGAGCAGCCCAGCAGCCAGGGGCTTCCTGGCAGAGGGGAGCTCTGGGGACTGCCGTGGAGGCTCTCCACTCCATGCAAGCAGCTGAAAATTCAATGGAAACAGCAACAGGGAACCAAGCACATCTTAGCCAAATGAATCAAGTTCAACCAAATGTCCCTTCTAATTCTCTTGATTTGCATGCAAATCAAAGAAATTCACTATTATTGGGAGAATAATTTTCTTTTCACTTAAGCCATGAAGGTCTTGAGGCTGATCTTTAACCTTGACCATGAAGGTCTTGAAGCTGATCTTTAACCTTGACCAAATCTGTTGACCCTTTAGATCTTAGGTCTTTTGCTCTCACAGTCATTCATGGACTTTCTAATGGGATGATTTTCAGAGCAGGAGATAATCTCTTTCCAGATATTTAAATGTTATGAAATTCAAGTACTTGGTTTGGACCACTACATTTCATCATGATATAAATAACAATATACATTTCCATGGTTATTTTTTTTAACATCCCTTTTTAAAGAGGGATGCAGACAACCTAAGTTCAAAATAGAAAAAAAAATTAAAAATCAGTGTATTATACAGTTTCTTAGTCCATGGTGCAGAATGATAAACATCTACAATGTCTGTGTGCACACACAGGCTTTTCTGTTCATATACACACATTTCCATTTCTCTTTAACAGTAATAATGGCCTTTTTGAGGTATAGAATTACCATGGACATATTAGAGAAAGAGGCAGCAAAGCCTTTAGCAGCAGGAGGCATGCTAAAGGAGAGCAAAGTGCTCCTTGTTGCCAAATAAACACAGCAGCCATTATGCACTCAGCAGCCTCACCTACAGCCCTGAGAGTCAGTGCTGCTGCTTTATCAGAGCATTAAGTGATAGACAGGCTGTTAGCCAGAACTTCTTTATCTGCTCCTATTCTGAATCCTGTCATGCTATCTTTCAAATTTATCTAAACTACCATGACAAACAAGCAGACAAGCTCTCAGTTTTCACTGGCACCTCAAGGAGTTTAATCCAGAGCTCTGCACTGTTTTTGCCTGACACAAGATAAGGAGTGTGGCTAGGTCATTGTCCCTCATGGCAGGCTAGGAACACTGAAGTTCAATCTCTCATTCATCACATTTTTTATGACACCTGCTGTTACACACTCTTTATTTTGAGCACACCACAAGCACCAGGAATCAGTTTAACCAATAACTCTGGCTTGTGAGGAATAGGGCCCATAAAAGCCATAGGCTTTTCCATTTCCAAGGCTCTTCCATTGGCCTTGGCACTCCCCTCCATCCCTGTGTTGAGTTGTTATCTCCTGCATTGTGCAATTCCTGATCAAGCAGTGGTGGCAGGAAACACCTGTGACAATATCTCACCTGGCACCATGTATGGCAAATAAATCCCAGCTAGTACAGCCAGCACTGGGATATTGGACTGATTTTCCACATCTAACTCAAGACCTTCACCAGAACATTGTGCCTGAAGTACATTATTCCATCTGGTGCTTTTTCTGGATATGGGTTTCACCCTTCAACTCATATCCAGGGTAGTGTAAAGTCTGGCTAAAACAGTTCTAGATAATGCCCATCAATCCATTTTTTTTCATCTTATGAATGCTTAAGGGAAGGTGGAGCAGGATGCATTATTTTTTTACCTCATTAATTCCTTTGTCCAGGTTTGTCACAGGTTTTTCCAGTAACAGAACCAGCCTAAAAAGGCCAATATCATGGATTGCTCTTGCCAGAAGGTTTAACAGATTGGTTTAATGGTCTGGGAACAGAAGAGCTCCATTTTTCTAATGGGTGGAGTTCTCCTTCACAATCTTCTTTTTACATACAAAAACAAAGCCTTTTCTTCATCTTTTTGATAGCAATTCAATCATTTCTGTAGATCAGTAAATCAGTAAAGCCACCTGGAAAATCTCTGGGGCTTCAAATTGTGTTACGCCTAACTTTCCTGCACAGAAATGATTTTATTAAGTGATTCAGTGCTCTGCTCAGACCTCCACCCTCCAGAAAACTGGAGCTGTTGAGTGCAATAGATTTTTCAACAGAACAGTCAAACAACACAAGTGATTTGCAACATTGCAGGACCCAGTAATTCCCACTATTCATCTTTTCAGGAGAGCTATGAATCCAATGAAGATTTATAAGCAGAAAGTCACTTCATTCTCAAATAAAGTACAACTGGCAGCAGAAGGCACCAGGGTTTAGCAGGCTCTGCTCATAACACACTGCATCACTTTGTGCCACGGCACGCTGTAAACTCTGACCTAGTTTGACACGACAGCTAAAATTTAAAGGACAACATTTCCCACTTCACTTCCAAATGGGAAACCTGCGATGTTCCAACAAAAGCTGGCCAGCAGAAGGAGGGCAGACAGGAAAGTGTCCATGGTCTGCCAACTCCAAATTACTGTTAAGCAGTTCAGCATTTCTCTGGGGAAAAAAGCCAAAAACCTTAAAAGAGTAATTAATTGTCATATAGGAAAGGTCCTCAATGAAGTGCATATTTTGTCTTTTAACCATACATTCCAGTTTATCAGAAAACACCAAATTTTTCTGTACACACTCCTATACTAATGGCAATTCTAAGTTAGTAGCTTTGAACTGAATCAGAAAAATATGGTCATTCTAAAACTCAAAGCAAAAAGTGCTCAGAAGTACCTTAGTATTTCCCAATAGTTTCAGGGCTTTTTTTTTTTTCCTGAGATGTTTGAATCCAATGTCTGGAGAGTAGGACACATCTCCATTATTAATGCATCTCCTGGGATAGTATCTTTGAAACTGTAGGATGTATTGTATTTAGACATAAATAAATAAAAATCTGAGTTTCATGGAGTGCAAAAAAACAACTTAGGAATTCAGAGGTTCAGAAGAGTCAATTCAAGGAGCAAGCATCTCCTAACCAACCCAAAACTTCTACATTGTGTCCTTAATCTGTATCTCTATATTATAAATAATATCCTGAATGACGACTTCTTTCAGGATATGCCCAGGATCTAACATCTCCATGCAGTACACAAGAAAATTATCAACCCTGTTTTAACTTAACTTCACCTTAATTTCTCTCCACCAAAATGCAGAAGTTTTAGGATAACATTTCAATCTAATTTGCATCAACCTAAAATGCCACCTGAATTTGTATTTGCCTTTATTAAGTGCATTGTGGAAGGATGTTTGAAAAAAATTAAAATTCCGCTAGTCAGAAGCTTTAACCCACAATTTGCAGCCCGCCCTGTATTTCAATTCCCAGTCAAGAAGACATTAGAGTTCAGAACAGTCAAAATCTAAGAAAAATGCCATTCAATCAAAGCAAACCCTAATCTTTTGTGCAATTCATGATGGTAGGACATTTAGAAAATGGGATAATTTCCCCAAATCATCCTAATGTGTGGAATACATGAAAATTGCCATTTTCCATCACCCCTATGCTTTCCCTGAATGAATGCCTGAGGCAATCATGTTAAAATGCTATTCAAAGAAAAAAAAAAGAAAAAAAAGGAGGGGCAGTAGAAGCATTCTTGCTGACAATGCTTGCCCTACACCTGCTTCAAAATTAGTAGTGATTGTAGAAGACCTCATAAAACATTAATAAAGTCAGCTTTGATCTTTAGTGGCAGGTACCTTCGCAATTCTAGGGGAAGAGAACACTTGCTTGTGCCATCTGGCTTAAATCTTACTAAATCATTGGAAGTAGTGCAAAGGCATTATATTCTCCAAAAGGGGATAAAATAATAATTTTTATAGTAACTCTCATTTCTTCAGTGAATTAATAACATTTCAAAGAGGACTTCTGACCCATCCTTTCAACCTAAATTTTCCAGTTATAATTACCTGGTAAAATATTATGTCATTTCCATATGCGTGGTTAAACCTTGCCTTCTCATGACTAAGTCTGATTACATTCCAGAGCTGTAATTTACAGATTTTTTATATCCTTTGAGAATTAAAATATATTAAAAAATAAATCAAGCGATGTGAATCTCATTAGGGAATCATCTCTAGTAGTTCAAGCAAAGGTCTCATTTATAACTTATAAGCAGCTTGATTTTTTTATGCTGTTGGCACATCCCTAGAAGTTTTACAGTGACATTTGTTATTGATCTCTCAAGAACTCAAAGGAAACAACTCTTTTCATTTAGAAAATTCCTCATTTAGGATGGCAGGGGCAATGGTTTTATTTAATGGTTAAAAATTAACCCCTGCTATCCACCTTGAGTTATCACTGTAAGTGCTCATATTAGAAATATGAAAAATAAGAGCTTAGTCACAATGCTAACCCTTGCTGGTTAAAGAAATAATGTTATTTATAGCCATTCATATGTAGTGTATTCACAAAAGTCTAGGTAGACACATCCACAGCCTTTCCCTCTCCCACTCAGCAGTGGGTCAAGCAGCTCCTGCCCTTCCTAAACCCCCTGGCTGGGCCTCACCCTTTGCTGTCCTGCAAATGCCCCTTGATGGCACTCAAGATGACCTGCTCCATGACTTTTCCCAGCATCAAGATCAGGTTGACAATTCCCTGGATCCTCCTTCCAGCCCTTCTTGTGTGATGTTTGCCAGCTTCCAGTTGGTTGGGACCTCCCCAGTTGGCCTGGACTGCTGGTAAACCATGGAAAGTGGCTCAGTCAATACTTCCAGCAGGTCCTCAGTGCCTCTGGGTGGATACCATCCATCCCCACAGAGCTGTGTGTGTCCAGGTGGTGCATGGAGCAGGTCACTGACCTTGGCTTAGGGGGTTTTCATTCTACTCCCTCTTCCAGCTCTGGGGACTGGGTACTCACAGAACAATTGCTTTCAATTTGCTCTTAAAGACTGCAGCAAAGAAAGCACTAAATATCTCAGCCTTTTCCTCACACTTTGTCGTGATGCTTTCCCTCCCATCCAATAAAGGATGGAGATTGTCCCAGAGCCTCCTTTAGTTGCTAACCTATTCATAGAAATATTTTTATTGTCTTTTAAGGCAGTAACCTAATTAAGTTTCAGTTGGGCTTTGATCCTTTAAATTTCCTCCCTATATAAACTCATGACACCCTTGCATACCTCCTGCATTGTTTGTTCCTTTTCCCAACATTCATAAACTCTCTTTTTTTTCTTTTTCTTTTTTTTTGTTTTCCTGAGTTCCAGCCAAAGCTCTCAGTTCAGTCAGGCTGGTCTCATCCATGCTGGCCCCTCTTCCGGCACATGGGAACAGCCTGACCTTGTGCATCCAAGATTTCCCTCTTCAGCAATGTCTAACATTCCTGAACTTCTCTGCCCTTCAGGATCACCTCCCAAGGGACACTGCAACCAGATTCAAAATTTATAAACTCTAGTGTATATAAACCATAGTTCAGGAAGTTCTCTGAAGCTCTTTGACTGAACCTAAACACAAAGATTCGTGGGCTGCCTAGAGCCTGAAACATTCTGGTCATGAAACATTACCTCCCCAGCATGTGGTATGCCTATCAGCACAGAAGTGGTAAAAAAGAGCCAACTAACTTTATTTATTACATTTGTATTGCTTACAAAACCATTTACTTAATGGATGGGTATCATTAGCAGTCCAACCACAAAAAAAGAATACAATGATGTGTTACATGGTTTCATTAAAATAATATTTCAAAGCAATCATTAGAACAAGAAGCTAAAGATCCAAGAGACAGTAAGTTATCTGCAAATAAATGAGGCAGAACAAACATGTTTTGAAGTAAGTTAAGAAACATGTTTACAAATATAGTGCACCATAAAGAAAGCAGGGCATGAAGCTTAGAGACTGCTGTTCATGCAACTTATTACACAAAGCAAAAGGGACAACTAGGTTTGAACCAAGGGCTCTCAAACCTTTGGTCAGTATGTGGTCCTAAGGAGAATGTGCCTGAACATTCCCTGAACAGGGAATACAGAAGTTCACTATATAAAGCACAGTAAAGGGAAGGTTATGAGGAACAGTTCCTTAGACTGAAGTCAGAAAACTACAGACATTGCCACCTCCTACTGTGTATTAAAAAAAAATTAAAAACAAAAAAACCCAAAAGCAAGAGCAACAACAAAAGAAAAACACAATCAAAAAAGACTCCCCATACTATTGCAGAATCAAAGAACATCCTCATGCTCACAGGCTTTCATGGTGAAATAAAAGCATTTCCAGTACATCAGACAAAGGTTGTAAGGACTATGCTGCTGTGACAGCTGGGGAATCATAAGTTTGCCTTACAGTAAATTCAGCCAAAGAAACATGAGTGAAGGCTCTGGAGCATGATACCCATTTACTGGAACAGCTATTAACTGAAAAGCAGAAAACAGAAACAGGGGGGAAATGGGCTTGTTGAAGCATAAAGGTAAGAAAGGCCAATATTGAAATCATGCAACCAAATGCATGTTATGGACAAATGCAACGAAGGCAGAGTTATAGCAAAAAAATTTTGGAGAGGGACAAAGCACAAAAGTATAAAACACATTCAATTTTTAATATATTCCTCTCTAAAAAGGGACAGTGATGGTGATGATTTTGGAACAAAACTTAGCCTAACTAGAGGGAAAAGAAATCCACAATATCAGCATAAAAGCTGCCTTCATCTCATTACATATTAAATGCTCTACCTGATTTTCCTTGTTTTTTCTGAATGTGTAAGTTTTTAAAAAATTGCTGTCAGGAAACTACAAGGACTAATAAACAGCCCATAACTGGCTGCTTAGAATTGTCAGTACATTTAATTTTCTGGGCCACCTTCTATCTAATGAAATTAAGAAAGCTGTCTTCCAGACATCAAAGCACCCAGCAGCTGATGGCCTGAGAGGAGCTCCTGTTCTCCCCAAAGCACCTGTGCCACAAATATTTTGTTGTGGGCCAGCAGCAACACAACTGTGCCTGCATCAAACAGGCAGCATGAGAGAATGATTTAATAAAAAGTAAACTGAAGGGGGGAGAAAAGAACATTATGGAAAGGAAGTAACAGCTCCCAAGTTAACATTGCAATCAATTCCTATTTCAAAGCTCTCTTTTAGCAGTTCTATAATGAGACCTAGATTGGAAAAGGTGCTGAGCTCAAAAATTGTCAGATTTATGCAAAGGCAGAAGGGAAAGCTTAAAGAGGCTTTAGTTCTAGCCTGTTAAAATATTGTCAGGTTTCAAAGACATCTATCATATTCCTTAGTCCCATTCTGTCATTAAAATAAAATAAATAAACCAAAACCTTTCTCCAGCACCCCTGAATCCTGAAGCCTTACACAGCACTTTGCACTCCTTAGGCAGGTGAGCACTCACTGTACACCATAAGCAACCGCAGTTAATAGAATGTCTATGTATTCTTGCCATGGATAGTTTGGACCATATCCGAGATATCTGGGAGCCTCACCATTTACTTTCTTCTGAGAGACAAAAAAAAACTTCTAAGAACTCAACCAAAACCAAGGGAACACCAAAGCAGGTTGATGTCAAGTTATCTTCTATGACCAGCTTCTTAAACTAGTGTAGAATCCTAAAAGACTTCCATAGCCTGGAAAGTTGTGTTTCCATTTTTATCTTAGCCAAAATATCTGCTTAACCAAATAAAAATGTTATATCTATTTTTTAGGGAAGCAGCAAGGGAAGAGGTAATAGCACTTTACATTGTACTTAAGTAAATCTAAGTGACTTGCCAAGATATATACAAGATAATATTAACTGGGCTAGAGAAAAGCAATGCTCATTTTTTAATTTATTGCCATACCCTTAAGTGTTTATTCAATATATCTCATTATTGGAAAACTTAGACTTGTTCAGTGTACCAGAATAGGAGCTGACAAAGAAATCTCAGGTGTTGTAATATCTCTGCCCCAAGGGATTGAGATGGGACAGGAAATGACAAAAGGAGGCAAGAACCTTTAAGCTAAAGGACAATGCAGGAAAAAAGGTAAGTGTAAGGTAGGAGAATAAATTAGTAAGTGGTTATTTTTTTGGTTTTTAAGTATTGCAAAAAAAAAAAAAAGGGAAAAAAATCTGACAAGAAGTGAACATGTCTTAGTCAAGAGCAGAATGGTACAAGTGCCACCAGGTGATACAAGTGTAGGCCAGGAGATGCTGTGGGTGAGGGCAGCTCCTGCCTGCGGCAAGGAAAGCCCTGCTCAGCACACCCAGCCTTGCATGCAGCTGCCCAAGGCTGCAGAGCTGATGTTCCTCATCTCAGAACAAGGGGGGCATCCTGGGTGCAAGCCGGGCCTCAGCCTGTGCAGGAACACTCAAAGGTTTCTGCATAAATAAACCATGAAGGAGAAAAAAGAACAAAATGACCCATTTTGATCATGTCATTTTCACGGAGTCTGCCCTCAGGCAAATGCAGATTAATCTTTTTCTCTGATTAACAACATCATTAAAGAAAATAAATAAAATTTTCAAGAATGTGTGGAGTGTCAGCACCTGCATATATGCACAAATGTCATTTATGGAGTAAGCAAATCCAGGCCAGTGTGTAACACACAGCACAGTGACCTCTGTGCTCATCTCTGCCAAAGCAAGGACTGGACACATTTGACAAAGGAGCTCTCAGACTGCAAAACACCATGAAAACCACATGAGGCAAGTCATAAATTTGTTAATTAGTTAAAGGTTTATTGCAGGTAAAAAAATGAATATTTTTTTACATTAATTTCCCTGTCACCCAAATGATAAGCTAAAATTTAATAAGTTTCATATTGCAAATATACTACAGGCTGTGAATTATTAAGAGGCACCTGTAACCTTTACTTGTGATGACAAATTCTAGAGGATTACTCATCACACACAAATCAGTCAACTTTTGCTCTTGAACTTGCATGACCCACCTTACCCAAAGCATCTACAATCCTGTTAACCAGTGAGCTGTGAGGAGAAGCTGGTGACAATCACACATAGCATTAGTAAAGTCTGAGTATGCCCTGAGAGGACAGGATTAGTGCTGTCTGCAAGGGCCACCAAGCACTTTGTCTGGTTTTGTGCAATGAATATCTAAGGAAGTATTTTACCAAGTATTATTATAAACAAAAGTGCTGGGACCCACTTATAGATATTAATATATAATTAATTACATAAATTCTTCTATGTATCATGTGAATTGAGCCATCAGATGAGCTTGTCAAGAAAGGTAGGATGCAGGTTTTGATAGGATGCAGGTTCTCACAAAATCAAATGCACTATTTTTTTTACTGCAGTTGTCATCCTGAAAAACTCATTAAACAGGCAAATATTCATTAAATATTAGATGGATCAACCCTATAAATATTAAGAAACAAATTTCAAAGTCTTTCCTATCACAACCATTCCTGAAACTCAGGCATGACTGAAAACCCCCAACTTTCCCTGGGCAACCAAGACGAGGACATTGAGGTAGTGAGGGGACCATGATAACTCCCACCCTGAATTAACAGTGGTTCCAACAGCTTTTACAGCTTCTCAAATTCTTTTACTTTCCTAAGGAACATCATCCTGCCCTCTTTGACCAACACCCTAAATAATTCAGCTTGTCTAAGGAAAAGGGGAAACAAGAAAGGAAGAAAATCCACCTCACTTGCTCAGGACTTTTCCATAAAATCACCCCCAGTGAACCCCCTGCAAAGTCGGTGCTGAAGAACTAAACTAAACAGCTCCTAATTTATTGCTTCTTTCATTCAGTGAGTGCTTAGAAAATCCAATACTGAATTCATTAATAATATTAAAGCACTAAATTCTCTGCTAAAGTTTACAGTTTCAATCAACCACAATTCAACAATATTAAATTAGTGCAGCACAGCAGGTGAGAATTAAAAATTATGGTTACCAAACCAGTAGGAAAAAAAAAAAACAAAAAGGGTTTTTATTGTTGTGACACATCTCTAATATGCTTCATAGCTGATTATTGGTACTGAAAAGATTAAAATTACTTAGTTTTTTAAGTATATGTTAGTCTAACATATATGTCTAATGCCTACTTAAGGAAAAGATTATATTTTCAAAACTACTGATCAACAAGAAGCCTTACACTGAGGCCTACAAACCTTGGAGGCACTCAACATTAAATAAAAAGACAAGTGTGGATAAACACAGCTGTAGGGAGTAAATACAATTTCAAGTTTAAAAGAAAACTATCTTCAATATTTATTTTGATTTTTATTTCTTGGGGATGAGAACCAGATTAATTTCAGGAAGAAGGTTGAGAGCAAGCGATTAAAGGAAATGCACATGAGATTTTCTGGCAAAAATAAATTGTTCTTTCCTTTGAAAGTACAGAAAGTAAAAGCACAGAAATATTAAGTTTCAATGGCTTAATTTTGTATCAAGTTTATGTAACATCTACAGGAAACCTCAACCCTCACAGACAGAAAAATCATCATCTTAAGAAAATCACTGTGATTGAGAAAAACCCACAGCAGACAACAAGAGCAAACCCTTCTGCTCTCAGGGTAAGGACTGCTCCAGGCAGCCTGATTTGACCAGTTTGGGCAGCTCCTGAAACCCAGTAAGCTCTGCTGGAAAGATGCTGGAAGGCAGAGGAATGGACTGATTGTGAAGTAGTGAATTTCTGCACAAACTGGCACCAACATAATTCTGCCAGCATAGAAGAATGGGTACTCTTCTCTCACTGAAAAAAATATTAACAAAATTTTTGAAGAACTCCAAAATTGAGTAACAGATTCAGCACATGCCTGAAAGGATACAAAGTCCACAGCGACGCATCTCTGTGCAAAACTAGTCAAATTTTTTCATCTTGGAAAACAACTGAACAAATTTGTTGAAAGTTGACATGACAAATTCTGGAAAAACATCCTAAACAGTTTAGTCCTGTCTTAAATAGAAGCAATGATTTTGGGTTTAGTGTGAAATAATATTGTTTATGGGATTTCACCACTGAGTTTTGGAGAGATGTTTGGGCAGCAGAGAAAAGGGAAATGCCAAAAAGTTGGAAGTCATCATTGTACACTCTATGCAGCTGGATGTTGAGTTATAGAACACAAACATAGCAATAACAACCATGATCACACAAAGCTACTTGAATTTAAAATGGAGGAAATCAGATCTGTCTTCAAAGGACAGAGTATCAGAGGAACTTGTTAAACTTCAGCTCAGACAAAAAGCAGTGATATGACATTCCCAAGTGTCACAATCCATGCTATAAATGGATTTATCCTGGGCTGTACAATACCATAACATTGATAAAGGCTACCAACTTCACTACTCTACATGGGAAGCAACTGGAATTCAGCTGTGCTTATCTGAACAAAAGAGTTTGTCTCATATGCTATTAAAAATCAGAGCATCACCATCAGTAAGACATGGGGACTGTGCCACTGCAGCAAACCAGAAGTGCAACACTCCATTTCCACTTCCAGGCTGTTCTGCTTGGCTGTGCATTGAGCAGTAAACATGAGAAGCACAAAGCAGCAGATTGTTGTCCTTGAGAGCTCTGACCCCCAAATGAAGCCATGTTTGCTTGCTCCATCTTCTAGGGCAAGAACTGTTTGACTGGAGATAGTTTTCTTTAATTAAATTTATGTCACAGAAACATGGCTATTGCTTATTCAATCCAGACAAACTTCTGAGCTGAAATTAGAACTCTGTTTTTGAGCAGCAAAACAGGCTTTGAGAAACACCAAGGAAGTTTATTTCAGGAGAGCAGACCCAGCAGCAAGAACAGACAGGGTGAAGTGTTTTTATAGCCAACACTTACATACTCAGGTAATGCACACTCCAAGTGCTCAGTATTTGTCACAAGTTTCATTTCTGCTTTACAGTTGAGAACGAAGAAGAAAAATAACTTGAAAAGCTAAAAGCACTCAACATGGACCTACTGTGCCTCTCCTTTAGCAGGAATGTAAAACCTCCCTGACAGGAGAGAAAGCTGAAGCATCTGTCCAAGCTTCCTTTTCCACGTGTCTTGTGATGGCTTTGGGCTCTGCTTGAAAACTGGGGGTGCTCTGGTCCCCCTGCTCAGTGACACAACCCAGCTGTGACCCCAGCCTGTTGTGCCCCCAGTCAGGAAAAGCTCCTGGCCACAGCTCTGCCTGTGCACAATACACACCATGAATAAAACGTGTAAATAAAAAAATAAAATCTCCCTGGCAAAGCCCTCCAGGGTGCTCAGAGCTCTCCAACACTGAGAGACAGTCCCAGAGGCCCACTGGGGGCTGGGAAGGAGGAAAGCTCCCATATTGCTGACTCCCAGAGACCCATCTCAAGGCATACAAAAAATTAATTACTCCATGAGGTACACAGCTACAGCATCACTTGAAAGTACGTGACATTTTTGGATAGTTCCCAGGCATTTGTGGCCAACAGGTGCCTGGTAGTTGCACAATTTTCTAATTAGTTCATGTGCTGTACTTCAAAACTAATTACTGAAATGGCTGGATTATAATGTAGCAGGGAGTCATTCGTGTGCCACCTACCATTAAGGGGAGGGAAATTTTGTGAAGGTTAATTAGCATTTTTAAAGTACTTTGGAGATTAAAAGCTTTAACTATATGCCTAATAAAAGAAGTAAAGGTAATACCTTCTATTCAGTGGATTCCTTTTTGCATTGAAAGTGAATTACAAGGGTTGCTTGAAGTCCAAGAACATAAATTTTCATGTACAAGGAATTAAATCAACTCCCAACAGGATCAATCTGTTAGAGGGAGGAGACCTCCAGCAAGACACAAATCATCAGAGGTGACCACAGCATCCTGGTGTGAGAGAGGCAGCTGCTGGTTCCCAGGCAGAGGTTGTGTGCAACTAAAAGTAGACATTTCCCTATAACATGCCCTTGAACAGGTCAAAAAATCAAACCATTATGAACAGGTAGCTTTTTAATTAAAATAATTCACAGATATTCTCCTCTTGGGACACCTGCTGACTGTTCTCTGCTCAGAAAACACCCACTGGCCTCTCCAAGAGGGGATCTCTGTGCATCTGAATCTTTACTGAAGTTGCAGCCTCAGCATTTTTCACTCTTCTTGCCTACTGCCAAGATTTTCAGAGTGACAGAGGACATGAGAAACTTTCTCAATAAACACAAGCTTATTTTCTTCAGACTTAGAATTATATAATGATATTTCATGAACTTTCAATTGCTTTATGTGAGCTTGGGAGAAGATATACAAATCATTATTAAGCATACATGTGTATTTTGTTTTAATTCTTCTTCACAACAGTAATGGGGGGGGGGAAGAGTTCATTAATTACAAAAAATACATTCCAATTTTTTGGTTCACATGATTACTATTTATGCTGTAAATCCAAAATTGTCATTGACTTAGAAAGTTATTACTGTCTTCAATAGAAAGATTATTTTAGTGCTACAGATGGTTGTCCTTTTATAGGCCATTTTAATGACTTGTTCTTATATAATCTGTCATGCATTATTTTGTTGATGTTATAAACTTTTTAAGTTTCATATCAATCCATTTTGATGTTTACTAAACAGATGGTGTTACAAAAAAAAGAAAGGGGAAAGCATAATAATGACATTTAGTTCTCAAAAATACTCCAAAAGCTACACATTTATTTTGTCAAATACGAAATCCATGTCATTTGTTAAAAAAAAAGAACCTTTGTACAGAAACAAAATTATGCATAAGTTGTAAACTTAAACAGCTTAAAAAGCAGAGCACGAAATCAACTGATAAAAGGTTTTTCTGAAAGGTTATTGAAGTTCAAAAATGTTTGTCAATTAAGATATATAAAGAACCTATTTACTGGAGTTCCCAGCATTCCTTTTCCTTATCCAAAGCACCACTGTCAAATAACTGCAGTAATTGCTAAGTCATGTAGATAATGATTTCATATACAGGTGTGACTCAGGTCTGCTGCTTGAAATCTACTTGTGAGTTGTGGTCATTATGTAAGCACCTCAATTTACAGAAAGTTTTGCTTTGTCAATGTGAGCTTTATGATTAAACAAAAGAATCAGTGCACTGTCATCAAATAGACACAAAGACTTGAAGAACTGAGCACCACAGCAAACAAAATTACACCTAACTGAACTTAGAGCTCTGAATATTGTAAATTCTATATTGAAACAATAAAACTCTTCAATCCCAATTCACCAGTACAAACTGAAAAAAGCTTTCCCTTCCCACCCACAACTTCTACGATTGTGCAGAAATCCACCTCAAAATGTGAATATCATAAAGTGAAGCATTCTTAGAGGAGGAAATTCCAGAGTTCAGGATCCCTTAGCTCTACACATTCTATTCCTGTACTGCAATACAGACTTCAGCTATAGAATAACCTTTCTCCCAAACAATTCCTCCTAATTTCAAGCTGTAAATAATAGCTGCTTGTGGAGTTCATCTGATTAATCTTCAGTTTCTAGCAAATATTAATGTGACTAAAAGGGAATATATTCAGGTGATAACAACCAGTGGAACTAGAGCACTAACATCATACAAACCAATTCCAGCTGATGAACCTAACCATGCTATTAAATAGCCAAGGAAGTATCTTCTCTCTGCATTTTAAAACAGGAAAAGGAGGAAGATAAATCAGAAAAATAAATGGTTTTTGTTCCAAGGATGCTCCTGTAGTAAGTTTTCCACAAGTTTAGGCGGTTTTATGTTTATGATAAAATATCATGAGTAAAATACAACTAATTAGCCTATGTTAATTGTGTTACCTCCTTACAGCATGCTGCAGCAGAAAAGGTATTATTCTGTATCTGCTTTCTTATCAAGCCAACAGATGTGTCCCAGCAGGAAGTTCCTTTGACAATATGTACTTTGCATGGTGATAATTCCTGCAAAATGTGGCTTTCTCTTGACATAGGCAAAACACTGAAAAGGAGGTAGAAAAAGCCATGATATAGATGGACTTGCTGAGGGAAGTTATTAAAATGTGCAAATTGGTGCAATTGTTTCTAAGAGGGAAGGACAGAGTTACTGAATTCCCATTGTCCTAACAAGAACAAGCATCTGTTAGTGCAGTAAGTGGCTCATTGGGCATGACATGGCCCTCAATGTTTGTATTCCTGGTATGTAAACTGGGCAAAATTTATCTCTGGTGCAGCTCCATTTAAGTCCTTGGAATTCCACCAAGTCTACATTTGATTCAATGGTGATCATTAACAATAAGCTAAAGGAAGGGCTATTATCAAGGCTGATGTCATTGCCTTTCATCAGTCTTCTACAGGGAAAAATTAGAGTTGACTTGAACTCAGGATGACTTCAGGGTTTTTTAAAATATATTTGGATTAGTACAGTATCAATTTCTCATTAAACTGAACTCATTCAGGCAGTGATTGCAGAGAATAAAAGTAAGGGTAAAACTTTCTACCTTTCTTAATAGTGTGTATATTTTTAAAGCACTGAAGACTCTCGTTCATTAAAGAAGCACAACTCCAGCCATCTCTGAGTACAGTCATAAAAGTGACTGTATCTGTGGCTACAGGGGTATATTTAATGAATAACATTTAGTGTCCTGAACAGACAAAACCAAGTTCCTCTAACAGACCCTGCTTTATCTCCACCTCTTGCTCCATTTGCATGTCTGTTGTGCCAGCCACTGGGCTTTAAATCAGGGCAATCAACTGCCCAACAGGAAATAAAAAAACTACTTGAACCATCTTGTAACAAGATGAAAGGGTTGGACAAAAGACTTCTCAGGGCCAAGCTTTATGTTACAAAAGTGATGACTTTCACTTCAAATAAGACTGTCTGCAACCACACTTGTTTCAAAGCACACTCATTGTTCCTGTGTTTAATCTGGGCTATGCTGGGTGCCACACACACAGTGCACTCCACTCTGGCACACACTGGAAGGCTAACAAGGCTCATTCCCTGTCTGCAGGCTGGGAGAGGCTGGATGTGTCACAGTCAGAGCAATACAAATGCTTTATCAGAACAAACATCTTGAGGCTGCCCTGTGAGAGAGTATCACCTGAAAGCAGCCAAGCAGCCGTCAAACATCACAGCCCCAGCACTAGGCTGGATGTGTGTACTAAAACCTCATCACTTCCCCAAAAGAGGCTCAAGAAGTGACCTTAAAGGATTTGTCTACAGGAAATTTCACCATGAACTTTTAGAACTATGTTTTTAAAAAAAAAAAACAAAAAAAACAAAAAAACAAAAAAAAAAAAAAAAACCAAAAAAAAAACAAACAAAAAAAAAACAAACAAAAAAACCCCACAGGGTCTGCAGAGGAGTTGCTGCTGCCTGATGCAATTCATTACAATTTTACAGAAAGGTTAAACAAATTCTGCTGTTTGCTTGATTTAATTCTGTACCAAATATGAGACCACCTTGCTGTCTGTAATTTTCCATTATTATTTAGCAATTTCTCTGTCAGGTCTGTCTATGAATATTCCAGTTTTCCGTAATTCTGTGACTTTCACAGCCCAATCCATTAACCACTTTTGGGTTTTTTTTCCCAAAGGCTGTACATAGAAGCATCACTTGGGGTCTGAAAGTTATCTTATTAGAAGAGGTTGAAAGCACACAGAAATTCCAGAAAAAATATAGTAGTTAAAGCAAGGCCTGGATAAAACTTAAACCAGCTTTATGAAAAAAAGCTTATAGCTTTTTTGCTACTCTAGCACTTGCATCAGTGAGAAAGGCTCTCCTCATGCACCAGTCCAAAGGCATGATTTGAGACATGATTTCAACTCCTCTTGCCCTTAATTTCAGTGCTCTCTCTTCCTCTCCCTGTTTTTGCACCTTTATTTTCAAACAGAATGAGGAGTGTGAATGCTTGAAGTACAGACTGTTCTCCAACACTCTGTCCCTTAGGAGATGCTGACACAGCTCAGGTTCAGAATTCCATGGAAACTAAAAAACTTTTTCAAAGGGAACACCACAGGAACATTTTCAAAAACATTTTCCTTATTTTTCTTTTTGGAAATAGATTAATAACTTCACCTAAACTTTGCAATATTATCAATAAAAAAGTGCAAACATCATGAAACCATTCAGCCTAAGATCTAAAATGTGTTTGTATCAGATCTTAGCCATGAAAATGAAATCTGGAAGATTGAAAAGCAAATGAAAACAAGACATTGGAATGGGATATCATGGGTTTGGATATCTCTACATCCGCACCATGCATAAAAATGGCAATTTGTAATTTTAGAATAGTTTTGAATGCTATTTGCAAAGCTAGAAGCCATCATGTGAAGCTGGCCACAAATTTCTGTTTAATAAATATTGAGTTCATACTCCATGTGGATTTTGCAACCTCAAAGCAATTTTAAAACACATCAATCAAATCCCTGTGAATCAGCAAAAGCAGATGCTGCTAACTGTTACAGGCAATATCACCTGAAGTTTCATTTTCTGCAGTGCTCAGTTAATGTAAAATGCATAGGAAGACCTTGGAGCAGGGACTGGATCCTGGGATTTCTGACTAGAACTAATTTCCCCTAAGCTCCCCAATCTCTAGGTCATTGCATCAGTCTCCCCCTTCTCTCTCCCTGGTTGACTGAAGCTTGAAAATATTCATAAATACATAAGCACATCCTCACTTTTTTATCTTCGCAAAAGGCATGGAATACCCTGAGAAGATGAAACATCCCTCTGCAGTGGCACAGAGCCTGTCCTGACCCATGAGAGCTGAGGATGGACCACCCTGACCAAGGGAGCCCTTCCTCATCTGCTGTGTGGAGGAGGCATCATCACTATCCCCTTTCCAGCCTGCTTTCTAAGAAAGGGACATTCTTGGTTCAGCTTTTGATGGTATAGGTGCCCACCCTGCAGAGGTTCTGCTCTCTGCCAGAAGCACTTTACCCCACAGGGTAGGATTTAGACACCACTTGCTCTTCTGAGTTCAGTGGGAATGAGCTCAGGTCACAGAGACAGTGGCTGCCACATCCCCCTCCCCCAAATTTCACTGTAGGAGCTTGAACATTAACTCAGCATCAGCTCCAAAGGCCAATTCTGCCCTGGGACAGCTCAGCATCCCAAGGCCAAGTCACTCTGCAGATGTGGTCAATAGGGCACTGTAACAGCAGCAAATCTCCTTTCTTGCATATTTTAAAGAACTGTTATGGGAAAGAACTGGGTAGCCCCATGTAAAATGAATATGTAAATGAAATCTTTAATGGCAGGAGTGTATTGTGCCTCTAAGGCACAGAATAACTATGGGCCACAAACCATCATTGGCTCACACACAGATCTCCCACTGCTGTCAGTGGGAATCTCAGGCACAGACCAAGATCCCAATACGCCCCTGAGAGTCTTTATTCAAATAAGAAATTTAAATGACTGGGGAAGTTATAGAAAAAACATCAAAACCAAATCCAACTGCTTTCAAAAACGGTAAATGAAAATCATGGTTCATACCAATTTTATCTCAAATTTCCTTTTGATTCCATGAAAACATAGGCTCAATGCTTCCAGCTTTTCTTACTCTCTCTCAGAAGCCACACTCTGACTGTTGAAATTATGAAGGATCCCTTTGAGAAAAGCAAAATTTTACTTTGGGCCAAGTGTCTGATTTTGCCTGCAGTCGAATTTTACTTTTCTAACACTAAGAAAAATGTTCAATGACAGATTTGGCTCTTTTCCATATCAAATCAAGCTTACTAAATTTTATAAATTCTTAGCATTGTCATGAAGATTTTACCCTCCAGTGGGGAAACCCAAAATAACCAACACAAAAAACCCCTGGGTAAACCAAAACAAAAGGAATCCCAGCACAAAAGGAATCACAGATAGATAAATCTCCCATTAAAGCCAGTTTTGCATGTCACAGAATAATTTTACTTTCATCAAGGACAGTTTTGCCTACCATGCAATGGGAGTTAAACAATTTGCCAGCTATTCTAATAGGCTAAAACCTTCTCCAGTGTAGACTTGGGGACTACAAGCCAATCAATTAGACCTTAGTGGGGAATTACTGAGATAGTAATGAGCATTTGCTCTCTGCAAGGATGTCTTTATAAGTAGATGTGATCCAGAAAATGTAAGCGAAGAGCGAACAAATGGCTCCATGTGCGTGTGTGTGTGTCTAAGTGAAACAAGGATAAACTTAAAGCTAATGGGTATTTAAGGAACTCCAACTCTGTGTTGCCAAGACAAATCCACCCTATTCTTCAATAGCAGGTCAAGGAGTAGTTGTGGGAATTCAAAATCTCTGCACTAAATTACTGGAATCAATAGGAGTGAATGCAGAAAGAAAGTAAGTACTGACCACAGCGGGCTCACTCCCAGCTAAGACTGAGCTCTACTAAATATTAGCTTGAAATGACACAAAGTGGTAGAAAATTCACTGAGTGAGTTTAATCAATGTGGTCTATACCAGCAAATCCTCAGAAAATCTGTCATTCTATTAAGATAAAGTTTATTGTTCCTTTATCTATAGTAGTACAGTGGGATTTGTATATTCTAAATCTGACAATTTAAGATAGAAAATATAAAATTCTTTCAAAAGACCAATAGTTCAGTAAAAGCGCTTTTTAAAATCACAGAGCAAAATACAAAAGTTTACCTGTTCCATTAACTGTTAAAATTATTTCCAGAATAAAAATTAAATATATGCTGGCTTTGGTTAATCCTAAAGATGCATATACAGAAAAAATAGTGTCATGTTAGAAATATTAGTAAGGTCAAATAATCTCACACTAGTGGAAAAGCTGATATCCAAGCTCATATCAAACATCTACAAAATGCATAATACATATTCTGAAACTAAAAATGTGACACATATTTCCCACAGCTTTTTTCCCATCCTTATCCTATATTTTGTGCATCTCAAAGAAGAGACCAAAGGGGAGAACATCCTTCCTCCCAATTTTCTACAGTCAGCCTTGCAGACCTGGAAACCATGAGTGTTATCTTTTACCCTGGGATCAATTTTTCCTTTCAATTTAGAAGTCAGAGGTTTCTCCAGATGGCCAGAGTTTGAAGGAAAAGTCTGTTTTTCTCTGCAAGAAGTGAGTAGTACAGCAGGAAAGCAGCAATCAAATGCCTGAACAGAACAAGTCAGAACTTAACATTTGTATTTATGAAAATCATGATATGGAGGCAATTGCATCTGTTTATCAAGTTATTCCCATGCTAGCAAAAATCTTTGTGAATGTACAGCTAACCTATGAAGCTGGAACATGAATTCTAGCATGAAGGAATATGGTTTGAAAAAATTATTTGAGAATGATTTTTTTACTCAAAGTCCCATGCACAAGACTATTTAGGAAAATAAGTACAGAGGGATGAGCAGTAAAGTATGATCTTTGATCAAAATTTATCTAAGATAGTACAGATATTCAGATACCACTAATTAAGACAAAAGTAGGAGGTCATAAAATGTAGCAAAGATTTGCCTAATGCATTCTTCCTGTTAAAGGACAATAGTTAGAAGAGAACTTTCCTCAATCCCTCTCCCCTCACCCATAGCACAAGAAGCCTGTAGAGGACAAGGTGCCTGAATTTTGGTACAGCAACTTGGTGGAAATAAAAAGCAGATAAGGTGTTTCTGAAGCTCACAGTGTAGGAATTTTTCTTCCCAACCTCACCCAAGTACCACGTCAATCCATAATGCTTTAGTAAGTGAATTGTTTCATTTTCCTTGCAGCATTTGATTTTCAGCACTGTTAGAGAAACAGGATAATGGACACGACAGACCAGTAGCATGATGCTGTAAAGCAATTCTTGCATTCCCAAGACACATTAAAAGGATCTGTTAGTTCTTCAGTGAAGCAGTGAAAGCACAATTTGTTTATCAGACTTCACACTGCCATGACTGATTAACAATTAATACATACAAGAAAAATGAGACAACACTACACACTGAGCAGGGGAGATGTTTCCGATACCAGTTTGGCAACTCAGTATCTTTCACTCCTAAGAGGCAGTGAGAAATAAGATATGAATCATTTGGAATGGAGGACATTTTAACACCACATCCTCTTCTTAATAATGCTTACATTTAAATGCTGTAAAAAGGTGGTTTTGCTGTACTGGCCACGTGTGTCCAGTGGAACAGAACACTCAAAGGAAGGGCTGCCTCTCACCTGCACCCAACTCCTTCCAGGAACCTCAGCCCAGCTCCCATTTATTGCAACAGCCCCAGACCAGGCAGGATGGGGGCTGGGGCAGGGACAGCAGCCACCCTGGGCACAAACAAAACAAAACAGATCAAAAACCCCCAAAATGATATGGGATAATAAACCATCCCCAAGACAACTTTGTAATGGACATTATCATTATTTTACTGCATTTTATTATACAGAGTGTCTTTCAATTGCAATAACAAAAATCCATTGGGGATTCTCAACAAGCTTCCATTTTTTCACATTGCCAAACTTTTGTAGTCAAAAAGAGTTGAACTCCAGCAGAAGATTATGGCACAGGGTGGCAAGTGAAAAAGAGAAGTGGCCATCTGTCTTTCTGTAAGCACTTACAATGAAGGGGAAAAAAAATGACATCCAAAAAGTGAATGTAAAAATGGTTCAAAAATCTTCAGCTCTTCTTCTGAGGTTACTCACAAATATAAATCTGTATCACATCCTTAGATAAGGCTCTGAAAATGTTAAAGACTGAACACCACCTCAGCAGCATCTGCTGTTTAAACTCTAAAAAAAATTCAGCATACTTGGGACTCTTAGAACATTGTAAATGCTACATGTCCAATGATTCCATGAGCCTCAAACAAACCCCAGAGAACTGAGACTTCCTGGAAACTCCTGTCTTAGGCATCTCTAAAATATATGAACTGCTTTTCTTGGATTATTTTTACATCTCTCAAATGCTCTCCTGAAACTGTAATAGTTCAATTATAGTTCTTAGTTCCAATCTGCCAAAGTAAAAACTGGGAGATACAAGATGCAAATAGGCTGCAACAACTATTTCAGCAACAGGAAATCTTGTTATGCAGAACACATTGTTTGGAAGTCCACATTCTTTTCAAGATTGACCATCCCTTCACTCAGAATCCATAGAGATACTTTCATTTAAAAGCAATAATAAAACCATCATGTTGAACCTTAAAGTATATGAGAGATCAAAGTACAATACCATCTCCATTACCATCAAATGTAAACAAGGTGAGACAGAACCACAAGTGACCTATCACTCACCTACCAGAACAAATTAATTACCCCTTGGCATAAGGATAATTTTTACATACAGAGTCTGGCTCATAATGAGGTCTTTACTATGCAACCGTATTTCAAGTAATTGTCATCTTAAGTAAACATGTTTTAATTACTGTCACTTTTTTTCATTATTCATTCTCAAGCCTACAAAACCTGTCAGGGCTTAATGGATTGTCATCTCCTGCTACTTTCCTGTGGTAACATATGTCCCCATTTATTTCACCAACACACTAATTAAAACACAGAGTATGCAATGAATTTAAGGTAATTCTGGTGGTGATAGTATTGCAGTTGTCCATCCTAACAATCCTTCAGAGCTTTCATTTGCTTCTCTGAATACTTTCATGGTGCTTTGTAGCTGGAAATAACGTTCTGTGTGGCTGTTGATAAAGTGACATTTGCCACAAGCACCATCACTTTGAAGAATACCCAAGGAGCAAAAAGGAAATCAATGCAATTTCCAGATAAAAACTTTAAATTTTCATTCAATTACATGGTACAGAATAGCATATTGAGAATATATTCACCTAGTGGAGGGAGAAAAGTGTGCATTCTGGAAATAAATACTGCCCTTTTTCATATGTAAGCCTTAGTGTCCTTACAAGTAAACAATTTCATATAATTATGTAGAAGCTGCTTACTTGTATATTGAGATGTGTTATTTATATTAACACCACTGAAAGTCGTCCATCAAGAACTTGAAGGCCAGTTAACTCTGCCACTTGAGCATCCTCATAAAATGTTTACTATTTGTACTACAAATGAGGTATCTCAAATGTCCAAGTAGATGCCATATTCCCACCAAACTATTGCTGAATCAACAGGTCCAGCAGTCCTTCAGCAATTCCTAACAGAGCTTTCCTAAAGCCCTGAAGGGAAAGCAAAAACTGTGCTGCTCATTCCCATGCCATCCATTTAACCTTTATATAAATAAAGCAATAATTTGCTAAAAGCACTTTAATAACACACCTAAAATGGAAGTTAAAAATAAAAGGTGAAAGGGAGAATAGCAGGGGAAAGCAAAGGAATAGAGAGAAAATATATAGGGGCCTGGCTTTTGTCTACTTTATCCCCACTGACTACAGGGTTTGTACATCAGAGATGATACTGGACACATCCTGCTCTTGGAGCCATTAGTGCTGTTCAAAGGTACTCATTGTATGTCCAGTGAATCACATTTGATTCATTTCCAACATCTCTGTTCTGAAGGAAGACAGTAAAACTGCAGTGTCTGCAGAAAATACATGCACATGCCTTATTGGTAAAAAATTACGATCAGCACTATAAAAAGAAGGAGTAATTTAATATTTTTAATCACAAAAGAAACTCAGTGACTTGTTTCTGTAAGTCACATATACTTCTCATTTCCTTAACCTGACATACAGAGAATTGTCTGCTTGAAAGTTGAGTTTTGAAATTAGCATCTGTCTGTTTTGACCTATCAAACACAATCACACTGGGCATGGCTGAAACTTTTATTGCTCTCCTGACAGACACCTGGAGCCAGTGCTGTCAGTGCTCCTCTTTGTTAGCAGTGAGCAAGTAAATGAGACAGACAGTTCTTCAGCAAAATGTTGAACAAAAAGCAGACTGAAGCCTTTTACAAGGACATCACCTTTTGCAATGCAGAAAGATCCCCTTTTTTTTTACTTTCTAGCACTGTCATATTTAGCAGCTCACGTTCCCTCTTCTCAGGCAGCTTTTCTCTATGATGAACCCACATTGTGAAGGAGACTAAGCTAATCACCAAAAAGCAGACAGAAGACTTCAGGTCAGGTTGTGAAGGTGAGGGAAGGGGGAAACTGTGCCTGAGCAGGCATTAACAGGTCCTGGAGCAGCCTGGGCAGGAGCTGAAACCCTGCTGTACTTCTGAGGAGCACACACAAGATTCTTCTTCAGTTCCAGGGTCACTGGCACGGTGGTCAGTGCTCCCTCTTCACCTCCTGCTCTTTTTGGGACAATCAAGAATTACTCTGAGCAAGTTCTGTGGTAGTACAGGAAGCTAATAAAACATTCCTCTTTGCCCACCTGACACTGCAGAAACAGGACTGTGTTCATTCTGGATAAAAGTGCCCTGACAACACCCCCAGGCTGGCAGGCAGCTTTATGAGCTGGGGAGCTCAGAGTAATTCTGGTCCTGTTTGGATGCCCTTACTCGGTGTCAAACCCACTGTAGTGGTTTTTGTGATGATATTGCAAACATTCTGTAGCACCTCAGTAACTTTGAAATGGGTTCAGCCAAGTTCATGTGCTGGAGAGCTACTGCCAGCAATGTCCCAGCACAGAAAGGAGCACAACACCTTGCTGCAGTATCATCACACCACAGAATTACACAGCAAAATGGTCAACAATATTTTGAAGCTGTCCAGAGAAAGAGTAATTGATTCCTGACTATAGACTATTTCTAATCATTGCTGCCTCTCCAAGTGATAAGAAATATTTGCTTTTCTTCATCAGGAAGGAACAGTGGCTGCTGGAGCCATGGTGAATTATTTCTTTCATATCCTTGGAAACATATTATACAGCCTTAATTAAAAGAGATTTCCAAAAGAATAGCAAAACACTCCTAATGGAAAAAGGACATTCTGGCTTTCAATAGCAAGGAAAATAGAGTGCATTTGTTTACTTCCCTTGATATTTTATAAGCCAGGAAATGTTTCCTCTCCATATCTCACTTCCCAATGCTTTGATTTGGTCTATTCTGCAGTATTTCACTTCCAGCAGCAATCAGGGCTGTAACAGGCCAGCTTTCTCTTACAACACTTTCATTTAGTCTCTGTACCTACATTTAATGCAAGACATTATTTAGAGAGGAGAATAAAAAGAAATATCAGGAAAATGGGTTCTCCAAGGCCTCAGGATACAGAAGGGTGGACATCAAGCTTCCTTCAGTAAAGAGACCAGAACAGACTGGTGACTCTAATCATACTGATTTCACTAAACTGGAAAATTCTAACAAGACCCTTGGGAAGCTCTTTAGAAGAGGAGGCAGAAACAAGGTTCAGAGTGGTGCAAGTTACACATCCCTAACTCACTGTGCTGTCAGATGATCCACATTCATATCTGGATTGGAAGGGAGATAACAGAGTAAAACTACAGTGCAAATAAACAAAGACATGTGGAAAAGAAGAAGTTTCCAATTAGCAGTAACTACTCAGACCAGCCTTGCATAAAGAGCAAGGAGAATATTTCTTCTTACAGTAAGTAAAAAATTCATGCCATCTTTTATTTGAGAAACTGCATTCAACTGAGCACAGGTTGAGACCCAGTGACTAAAATGGTTAAAAGCCTGTTATTTCTAAACCAGTAAAGAATGTTATTACACAGAAATTGAAAACAAACAAACAAAAAACTATTTTAAATAGATTTAAATACAATAGGTATATAGGGTAGTAAGTGACACTAGTAGCAAATAAGATTAATTTTCTTCTACTATTCCTATGACACAGCTCAGGAGTAGAGCATGATTACATTCATGCTCTAGACATGGATTAGACATATCCCTGTCTAGTTGTTATCTAGGCATTCCATAAACAAAAATGAAGCATCACTTCACTTACAAAACACAGACAAAAAACACCAATGAGAAAAACCACATTCAGTGAGCAAACTGCTATTTCTAGGAAAGCAACTCTACCAAATCTTGGTATTGTTCTTTTCCAACTTGTTTGGAGACTTACTACGCAGCAACTGTTCTTCACCAAAGCAAATCCACAGAGACATATCTTCCAGAATCTTATCAAATATGCATAAAATCTCCTAAATAATTTTAGCTTCATTTTTCTGGCTACAACTGACTATGTTTCCACTGAAAATTGAGTAAAGGACAAATAAAATGAGCCAACTTGGGAAGGAATTCACACTTCAGGAGAAATATAGCTGATTCTCTTAGAGCCAGGATCCAATTCCCAGAATTTTTCATTTTTAACAAACAAGAAAATGTAACCCACTTGACACCAGGAATATGGTTTCCTGAAATCCATTCCAATTGCTGCAATTAAATGTGGCACATAAGCCAAGAACATGGAATTAGTTAGACTACATCTGACACATATTAACAAGTTTAACCTTAAAAAAAATTAATAATAAATTATCCCTTTGTAAAGTCAAGATTGGTGAGGTTAGATCATTTCTGCTGTTTCTGTCCTTTCTTTAAAAATTGGGCACAGGTGGAATTCCTTGCATTTTCTTTCCATTTTAAATGCTTTGAAGGATGCTGCGAGCAAGAGAAGCACACAAGTCATGCTGCCTAAATTTCTCAACATGGAAATTACATCTTGAATTTTCTCACCAGAGTACATGCAGAGTTTGAACTGACCACTAACCAGTGCTGATGGCAAAGAAAATCCTGTGATTCCAGCAAAGTGTTACACGAACTGAAAAGCACACAAAGCATGGGGGCACCTTGTCTTCTGGCCTTTTCTGCTCTAATGAAATATTTGAGGGTACCTCCAAGAAAGATGGGTGCAGTATTCCAAATTCTCAGGAGTGTAAGGCCCACCAAGTAAATAGCTCATGCTAAAAATACTAAAATATCACAGCTCTTACAAAACATGTTGGGGACAAAGTTCGTCAAGCCACAGACTCCAGAATGGCTCAATGCATTTTGCTATATTGCCCCAGCAGCTGCAGAAGAAAGGTACAACTACAGGATGTTCATCTGCATGTGCTGCAGAAAAACAACACCACTGCTTGTGCTTACTACAAATATACCACAACAACTGCAGACAGAGGTTTTTTAATCCTAGATCAGAAATGTCCTCTCTCCTTGTGAGGCTGTTCTCAGGAGCCAAGTGTTACTGTAGCAAAGACAAAGCTTATTTCATTTTTCTCCCCAGACAATTGCCATCAAACAGGGATTTCTGAAACATATTACAGCTTGTCTCGCAGACATCTGGAGCCAGGGCTGGCACAGACTCTGCTATTCAAAAGAAAACTGAAAAAGACAGACAGCACTTCAAAATAAATCAATTGCATTTATTAGCTCCTTTTGCTGATGTTTTGGGGAAGGAAGGAAGGAAGAAAGAAAAGGGAGGAAGAGGTTTTCAGCATTAAAGGTCTTATTTTCTTTGCTATTTAAAACTCCTATTAGTTCTAGTCAGATCAATGGCATTATGCATTTTCCAATAATTTGTCTGAGATAAAACTAGAGCTATAAAAGCTTCAGGATTTACTAAGGACATCTATTTCCATTCCAAGAGCTAAATAAAACCAGGAAGAAAAATAGACCAATTTGAGCCCAACATACTTGGGTTTATAGTTGAATTTCCACACACTGAAACCAAGTGTGGCTCTCAAGTTTGCCTTCAAGTCCGAAAGTCAGAAAATTTGCTTGCACAGATTTAGGAGTATAATTTGAAAGAGTTCACACAGTGCTCCTTCAGAGCACAACTGATATTCATGTCTTAGAAAATGTACTGCAGTAGCTGCAAGATGCTGGAAAGTGAGCCTTTTCCACCTAATACCAAAACCTAAAGGTTTTACAAAATCTATACAGAATGAAGCATCTGAGAGAACAAATACAAAATCTTCTAATAACATTTACAAAATCTTTTTAGATTGGAAGAATGTGCCAGCATGCTCAAAGCTTCATATGGTAGGCTGGAGTGTCCCATACTGTTTGTCAAACCCAAATGAAGTCTTCTAATCACTCTATTGGACAGCAAAATAAATGCAATAAGCTGCCAGAATACTGGAGCTTTCTGAGCTACCTGCAATTGCATCGTCTCATTTCTCCAAAAATACTTGTCGGCACAATTAAACACAGAAATAGAACAGCCAATTCATTAGATTCAGTTTTCCTTTACACTAACATAAATTGGGAGAGATGAAGTGAAATACACTGAGTTAATTCCCAATTTGTACTGATGACAATCAGAATCTGGCTTAAATATGATCATCTGCTAAAATACATGAACTATGAATTTCAAAACAAAACAGAGTCTCTTCCTACAGAAGGCAACTGTGAAAACAGATGTCTCTGCTGTAAGAATGTTCAGTTTGATGCTATTATAAGAATTATAAAAACCAAGATCCACGGAAGCTTCCTTCCTGTTGGAAAATATAATATGGTTCACTTCACTAAAACAAACAAAGTCTGGCATGTAAAAAAAACCAAACAAACCTACACTACTGTTGCAGTCATTAACAGTAGTTCCTACATTCCAAATTTCACTTCCTCTTCTCATAACCTGAACAAGGTCTCAAAATACTAAAATATTGTTTTTAAATATTTATGATTCTGCTTGGCTTCAAAAGCAAATCACTTAAAAGTGATTTGGTGGATGCGTGGGTGTGGAATGGGAAGGCAAATAAAAATACTATAAACTCATTTTTTGAGTACGAATAAGGAGATTGCGATGCAGGGTCAGTGTTGCTGAGGGCATTGTAGTAACCACTGCAAAAGGCTGCACTTAGATACAGCCATGTAGGAAAGAGCTTCTGAGGCTGCCGACACTGAGCTCGAGGCAGTCCCAAAAACCATTCTGAAACAAATCCTGCAGTGCCAAAGACCATGAGTGACTTAAACACACTGAGCAGCAAATAGTAAAAGAGTGGAGGCAGCTTCTTGATTCCTGCACAGCAGTCAGCATCCTGTGCCTCTCTGCCAAATACAGTGGCTTTGAAATAGGCTCAGTAACACCGACTGAGCCACCTCCAACTTCCCCCCGTCAAGCTCTATGAATTCTTGTCTGGCTGAAGCACCACAACTATTTTTCCTATCCAATATTTATTTCAAGAATTGCTCTCCCAAAAGACTTTCCAAAATATGCTTTCATGTCTTTGTCTTGGCTTTGAAGCTGACACCTGTCAGATGCACACCAACATACAGACAGAAAACAAGAGCCTTTTTCTCAGCCCTGGTTTAACTGAAGAGAATTCCTTTCCAGAGTCCCAGGAGCAGCATCCTAACCAAGATACAGCCATTGCACCTTTCTCCTCTACACCAAAACCAGAACACTTGCAGGTAACTAAGCCTGGGGTGTTCTCTGCTTCCAGTTGTCTGTCAGATATCAATATAACCAAGGCAATGCAGAAGTTTTAGATTGGGCCATACAAATCAGCACACGCTCCTACCATAACTGATGGAGTGACTGGGTCTCAGTTTGCACAGAAACTGTTACCCTTAGAAAAAAATTTGAATCTTCAAACAGACCATGTTTAGAAACTAAAATTTATTATTTTCAACAATAGATCCTGGTAGGAAAGAAGAAAGTGAATTTTGGACAGTTGATCTCTGCATCCATATCTACACATATAGATAGATCAATTAATACAGACAAACTTCATGGTTATACAGTGCTGCATCTGTTGAATGAAACAACTGTCAATTTATACTTTCATATAAATAAACTTGTACTTTTAATTTATCCTAATATTAGTTTATACTTCATTTCTCTTTTGATTCATTAATAATACTGGGCAGTCAGCACCTCCAAAACAGAGTGGAAATAGTGGAAGACTCCTAAGATTATTTGAATAATAATCTTGAAAAGTTTCTATGGAAGCACTTTTGACATGGAGTTTCTTGTGATTGTTCTGATTTGCTGGTAGAACTGGAATAATCATAAATGCATGTGGCAGAAATCCAGGGGAAACACAGAAGAATTTCAGTTTCTATTCCTGGCCAAGGAATAGAGGATAGACTAAGACATTATCCTTACGTACACAGCAGTGTGCATTTTGGGATCTGAGAATGACAACCCACTGCCACACATCCACATTTCTGTGTGTCCATTACATACTCTCAGATAGATATCAAAGTCAAATTAATAAAGTTAAAGTCCTTGTGGAGAAACTTTCAAAAGTCTGCAAAGCTCTGTCTCTGCCACTAAAAAGAATTTGAAGGTGATACACCACAGCTATAGCTGCCTTCTGCAGCTATTCTATCTACAAGTTAATCAGCAGCAAGGACTGGACAAAAAACCTACTTTCTGGAGCCTACATGACTACCAGTGATGTAACACACAGGACCATCTAACTTCAAAGAGACCATTTGTTTTCATGTATGAAATGAGATGAACAGAATACTCTGACTACTTACAAAGCAGTTTCACTATGCATTCACAAAAAGACAAAAATCACATAGTACTGCCTGTTATTAAAGCACTCTGAAAACAACAAAAATTTGAAATGTAAAAACCTGAAAAGGGAAAGAAAACATCACTTAAAAATCATTTAAAACTTGCTAAAGAGTGACAGACCTATGAATTACTAAAACCCACTTTTTACTTAACAAAAGCATTTGTAGAAAAGACATAGCTGAGGGGGAAAAACCATTCAAACAGTTTCAGCCATTTCCAGGAAGTGATTTATCTTTTGGAGCAAAGGTTAAAGGCTCAGAGGAACAGACAGGTTAATTCTGAATGCAGGAAAGAAGTCTAGAGAGCCAGTAGTATATAACATCAAGGGAGAAGTCCCAAGTTTTGACATCTGTTTTTTTTATCCAGAGGAGAGACAAAGAGCTAAAATTTAATTTTGCTCTTTCTGAAAGTTAAAGGTGTCTTACTACCACAATGAAAGGAAGGCATCCAGATGGCTTAAGATGGCAAACAGTTAAGCAGAACCATAATCCTCCCTAAGGTTACACAGGCCAATGCAGAAGAGATGAACAAGGCCTCAAAATTAATAAGAGAAAGGGAAAACCACATCCAGAAGCTCTAAAAGTTGTTATTTGCAATAATGGCACAGGTTAATATCACTCTTGTCATGAGACTCCATGCAATTTCCCAGAGGGTCTTAAAGATCACAGCACTACAAACCAGAATTTTAAAATAAAATTGGATAAGTCCTTAATAGGGGCTGATCACTTCTCATACTTTTGAGGATAGGGAAAATGAAATATCAAATATCCATTAATGAAATATGGCTACTTTGGATTATGGCTACTTTGCACATATATTAAGAGCTTTCCCAAGGAATTTTATCATAATTTTTAATGTACATAATAGACAGGAATTACTCCCATTAGGGAAAACTACATATCCTAAATTAAAAACAAAAAACAAAAACCAAAAAAAATATACAGAAAGGATATAGCTAATTAAACTGCCAAGCACAACTCCATACTGACAACCTTTCAGAAGAAAAATTACATAAGAAAAACACATGCCTGTTCCTGAAAAGGGAGCAGCAAGGCACAGGTACTCTGGCCTTCTGACTCTGCTCCTCCATTACTGCACTGGGGATGCTTTCTCCCCATCCCCAGGTCACCAAGTGGTTCACATTCCTCTCCTGATCTTCTCCAGACTCTGCTCACCTAAAACTCACAGTGTATGTGATGCTCCTTCTCTTCCTAGCACAATTTCTGATTATATTCAATTTTCCTTCTCCTCTCTCTGTAGCTGTGTGATATCTTCATCTCCCTCATTCTGAATTCCCAGTAGTTATTCTGGGCTTGTTTCTCACCTCACTTTTTGCTTTATATTATATCAATTCTGCTGAGCTTTTCCTGATTCGCCAGGTGATAACCTAAATCTCCTGAGCTCAGTGGGAACTGCCTGCCAAGCCCACTGGATCAGAATTTTACTTTTCATGTAAGGAAATATTGCAGAGGGTTTTCTAATTCCTGTGATCATTTCAGGGATCTATAATCAAAATCTCAGACTTTAAGTCCTGTATAACTGAGAGCACCATAATCTCTCACACCAATCAAAAGACACGTGTCAAACACTGCCAACTGTGGAAATATTGCTGTTTCTTCCGCCAGGAATGTTGGTTACCACTTTGAATTATCCACTTGCTTTAAACACACTTATTCTATGCATTATTCTAATTATTGGATACACAAGTCCATGCTATGCTGAAAAAGTGAATAGCTGGAAACATTGCTATGAATTTGATCACAGAGATACAAAACAACCAGCACAAGTAAAGTAGATTATAAAGGAGCTCTAGAGCAAAATAGCCACAGATAATACAACATTACACAGGTCTTGCCATTTAATGGCAAAACAGATCTAAAAGCCTCAGACTTGGTTAGAAGCACAGAATTGCAATATTCACAACATGATTCAGCCTTCATTTCTGCTTGAAGCATCTCTGATTAATCTAGCAAGAGGAAGGAAATTAAAGTTTGAGTTACTTTTTGCTTTTGGGCAAAAGTTGGAAAGAGATGTAAAGGGTACAGCAAATAAATTGAGGCAAGGTGATATTAAAAAAAAATATGAAAACATAGGAAATTACTCTGTATTCTGACACAACACACAGAGAACATACTCAGTAGCACTGGATTCCCCTTCCCTGAACAATTTGATTGACCCAAAGTGAGCCCCAAAGATGCTCCTAAGAATCAATCCTCACACTCCAAGCTGCCACTGCCCACTTTGTGGACAGAATGCTGGGAAAAACAGGCAGCTATATGGTCAAGGTAGGAGTTTATAGAAAGATCAAAGTGCTGAAGCTGCTACTCAGTGACAATGGATTGCAAAGCAATATGCAAAATCACTTAATACATAATAGGAAGTTGAAAAGTTCTTATTGCAGAGAGGTCTTGGAAATGACATGCTGAAACTATAATTTCCTACTACTTTGACAACAGTGCTCTATATGATCCTAGTTAACCAGCAGTCTAAAATGGATTTCATTACATTTTGGAAGGCAAACAGATATAAACATGGATAAAAGTTCAACTGCTCATTCAGTTTGAGCAAAGAAATGCTTTCAAAGTAAAGAAAAGTAACCTATTCATTAATAGCTTCCACTTTGGGAATTTTGGACTGATTGCTTATGTACTCCTGTTGAAAAGTCACCATCCTTTGATGTCACAGCACTGATGGAAGCACCAGGAAAGTGCAATGCTGGATGTCACTACAAAGCATCCTGGGCTCCAACTGGCATCAGGTTCCCTAACCAGATTAGAGTGAGAGGCGGGTCACAGCAGATGCCCTGCCTCGGTCCATTACTCAACACCTGCTAAACTTGATTAACAGTCCCAGCTAATTAACTGTTAAGAGTAACTCATGCTGTAACAGATCCCAGAGGTCTGAAAGTTGACTTCATTTACATGCTTGTCTCCTCTCACAAGGTCTTAGTTAAGCATCACCAAAAATAGCTTCCATTAAAAAAAAGGGTTTAAATCTTTTACCCAAAATACCAGTGCCACCTGTATATGACCTATTTTCTAGTGTCAGATGTGTGCAGGGAATGCCTCACAACAGGACTTTAAATACTCAAAGCACACACCTGCCCTGCAATTTATAACTGTTTCCAGAGAATGTACAATAAACTAGAGCCATGTGCACTGAAGCAGCTGAAACAGATGTCATGGCAGTCAAACAAAAAATGTCCTAATTTCAAATTCAAAATTCTGTGCTTTGGCAAGCATTATTTCCCTAACATAAATCAAAATAAGTTATATTTCTCAGTGCAGAATCCAATAGAGATACCTAACATAAATTCTGCTGTTAGCAAGGTAAACTTTGTATTTTTTACAAACAGTGGGACACTATGCATTAAAATCACAGCCTAAATAAGACTAAAGTTATAATGTTCCAGCAGCATTTTATACAAGTGTACCTCATGTGGAGAGGAGAGGTTTAGAACTCCATTATTGGTATAATTTAGGGTTAGTACACCACAAAACTTCTTGTCTCACTCTAATGATAGAAGAAATTTCTGCATTTGACAATAAATTTCTCAAACCGTTCATGTGAACTTTAAGACATCACATGCAAAATTGATTATTAAAAAAATATCTACCAGATCAGGCATTGAGCAGCCAATTGACCTTGTGATGACATAATTATTCCAACCAGCCACCACACTTTCTAAGCCTGAAACTGAAGACAAGTTCTGAAAAAAACTGAAAGTTGAATGATACTGTGCAAAAAATAAGGGAGAAGGACAGGCAGAGTCTATCAGGACACAGTGAGAGTAAGTGGACCACAACTAAAGAGCTGAAAACATGTTTCTGTCTCAAAATATGTTTTTCTTTTCCCAGCAATATAAGTTGATCTAATGAAAGACTTCATTTCTTGGAACCATTACATTGCTTATGATTATTCCAGTATTTCTTTAGTCTCCTAAATGTCATATCCAATCATTTTTATCTCTTCTTACTCCTTTTATGTATTCCATCCCCTCTATACCACTGGAATCTACCCAGCCACAATCAGGACTGTCTGTTCTTCCTTTCTTCATGCCTTTTTCAGGCCATGAAATAACTGGTCAAAATAGACTATAAGGAAGGATAAAAGAATAAAGCTTCTACAGTCATATTTCATTTTGCTGTATTACAGAAAAATATTTTCTTATTTTCTGAAATGATACATTTTTTTAAACCAGCTAAACTGAACAGTTTAACAAAATTAATTTCTCCTATAAATTCAAAATCATTACTTGTATTTCATCTTCTTTCTACTTTTTTTATTTTTCTGGAAGAACTGCATATGCAAGGATATAATGTAGGAAACAAAATAAATCACACTACTATTATAAAGCTATATGTATTTGTATTTCTTCTAGACTTCCTAACAGCAGCCAATATTAAAGTCATCAAAATATTTATCTTTTCTTCAGACTGTCATTTTCAGCTTAAAATTTATATTTTCCTCCTTTCCATAGTATATTATATATCCACATATTTACTATCAACTCTGAAATGACTTCAGCTAGTCCCTCAGCTATATCAGCACTGTACTTGTTATCATTCTCATCCCTTACAGGCAACATCTTTACTCCAGGACATTTCTAATTTTCCCTTTCTTGTATCACATCAAGATACAGAATTGTGATTTAAAATTACATTATTATTATTATTATTATTATTAGCAATCTCAATTACAGAAAATTTGCTGTTCCTTTCAAAACCTGAACACTTTTTCCCCATGCTTACAGCTCACAGTTAGTAAAGGGAAGAAATATTTTACAGTTTGTCTGTAAACACAGAGATTGCACAGATTCATTTCACACCTACAGCAAGATCTTTGTGACAGCGCAGGATGCTCCAAGACATGTGTTCCTTTCAGAAATAATGGATCATAGAAACATAAAAAGATGCAATTTCAAGCTCTAGTGGAAGAAGTGAAATTATCATGTCATCTGTCTAAATGTAATCTTTATTTCACATCCTAGCCCAGCTTCCCATTCAGACACCTGCAGGGGCCAGCCTGACCAAGGGATCTGCAGTCCTTGTCTTCATGTGCTACTTCAAAAAAAGCTGCCAAGCATCCAGTCATTACCTCTGATTCAGAATAATGGCAAATTCTTCTTTTTATTCTCATGTTTATGAAAATCATAATTGTTGCACAGCAGGTATGTCTCTATAAATACACAGATGTGAAACAGTCCATAGTGGTAATACAGAAACAGAGAAAGCTTTTTCATCATTGTTATGCCTCTGTAAGAGAAACGCAAGACAGCAATTTTATGGGCAATATTTAACTTGAACTCATATCAGAAACAAGCAAGAATTGGTTGTGTCAGAAAATTTGTCTTTTAATCCTGAATTTCATTTTTTCCCATTACCTGAAATAGACATTTTGAATTTCTTAAAAAGAGAGAAAAAGAAATTTATATATTCCACTAAATGAAAAGGTTTTAAATTTTGCTTTTGATTAGGGAGCATGACAAGTTTATGCACTTGTAGATGTGACACAACAAAGGGAAAGTGGCAAAAAGTAGAATATAGATGTTGCTTTCAAAGAAAGTAAAGACTAATAAGGACCATGCTGATTTAGTTGGAGGACAGAACTAGCAAAAAGAAAGCACAGTTCATTAGTAAATATATCTAAACAAAAAGCAAGAAAAAATTTACAAGGATTGAAATATGGATTCGTGTTGCCAAGATTTTTAATTTTCAGAAAAATAACCCTCATTGCCTTTCACAGTTCTGCAAGTCAGCATTCATGGAGTATCAGAGCTACCTGACTCATTTTGGCAGCCAGGGGAACGCTGGAAGTTTTTCACAGCTCATCTCACAGCAGCTTTGGGAACTCTGAAGCTCTGCTGTAACCTATTGGACAGGCTGGTTCAGCCATACAGGATATAGAACAAAGAAAAAGTGGTAGAAAAATAGAATAAAATGGACTGCAAACATTGCAGAGGGAGGTAAAAAGAGGAACAAATATGAGAAGTGAAGAAGATGACTTGCTGCTCCCTGGCATCAGTGTCAGTCTTTGAAAGACCCAGATGCCACTGGCACTGTGTATCCTCCATGTCATTTCTTCAAAGCTTGGGTTTCAGAGGGGCCAACAGGAGAGGAACTGCCAGCTAAGGAAAATCAAGTATGTTAATTTACCTGAGTGAAAATCATGGGCATATCAGGCACAGAAAATACACAAGGTATTAACCTGGCTATGAACAGGAACTGTCAAACGAAGGAGCTATTTAAAAAAATAACCAGAAAACAACCAAACCCCTGTCTCAACACTGAAAAGAGCTAATGAAATAGAGCATTTCCATGAGACAGAAGCAGAAGTTCCCTACTGCAGAGCAGGCACAACCTGCCTCTAACATCCCTGAAGCACCTAAGTGTTACAGGACAATATATAAACATACCATTTGTTATATGCACGTATTCACAGAAAACAAAGGATATTTCTCCTTTCTGTAGAAGACAGGTAAGTTCTAAATGGGATCAAAATCTGCCAGGGAAAATGGAGATTTTACTGAATGGATCATAGAGTTAGAAAAGTCCTAGACTGAGAGCAAAGGTGACAAAACTGGGAAGACAATAAAAAGGAAAACCAGTTACAAAAAGGCATGAAATAAAAACAGGAGAATATGGTCACCCCATTGCAGTCATCCACAAAAGATTATCAAAATTATCAGCTAATTCATAGAAGCCAACCTGTTCACTTTAAACTTTCAGCACTTTGTCAGAGTTGTACCTGCTCATCTCAATAGCATACTCATTTTGCAGTTTCAATTCATATTCCCAAAGCAGCAAAAGAGCAATCAAACTCAAAAATAGAAACTATTTTCTTTTGCCCACAGGCATCCCCAGGACATGAAAACAAGGAATGTACTCGATACCTATCACAGCTTGTGCCTGCTCGTAAGCAATGGAACTGCTGCAAAAATACAGGGAGGAGAAATGTCACCACTCATCAGTTGCCTTCTGCATGAGGAAGCTGCTTGTGCAGACAGAGGCACTTTTTGGTTTATTTTGATTGTTTATCACTTCTGTTGAGGCTCCGGATGCATCAGCTTGCATGTGGCTTCTTGCCAGGCCCACGAGAGACTGACATGCAAACCACAAACACCTTCTGCTGCTCAGCGCCAAACTTAACACACAGAGTACGAGGAAGGAGTTTTCAATTCTTGTAGACACATTTCCTCACTGTGATGGATTTTAGGGTAAACTGGTAAGTTAAACAATTCCAGTCTGCAGCCACATCAGATGCTGCACAGCTCTGGAGATTATCTCAAACACATCCTGCCCTACACTGGAAAACATTCTGCTTGTGACCAGCTCTCCTCTTCCACAGCCATTTTAACAGATGACAAAAATATCTCAAGGTAAATGGAAAGACATTATTTATACCTGCTGAGACTGGCTACTGATTTTACTTAAAATATAGTCTTAAACTGTGTAAATTATTTGAAAGCTATAATGCATCATTGCCTGCTGCTGAACTCTAGTGCATAGAAAAAAATGCTATTCTGTATTTAGTGTTCTATGTCCAATCTTTGATTTTTTTTCCTTTGGCCCTAATCTTTTTACATAAAACTTTCAATTTTGCTTATTTTATTTTCAGTTTTAAAAACTGTATCCATATTTTGTCATTTAGACTTTTATGAAGAGTAACACACATGTGCATTTATTAAAAATATCAAAATAAAACATTTTAGTTTACATGGGTGAGGATGCATGAAGGCAAATGCCTTTTCCAACTTGATAAAGGTAAATTCACTCTTTTGGAAATGCATTCTAACGATGATAAATGAAGATACAGAGAATGTTTTTCAAGCACACTAAGTGACTGCGCATCCACATATATTGAAGTCATTATTTTTTCCTTTAATTTTCCTGATAGCAACAGATTTTATTATGGTCAATATACAAAATACACAAGTTTCACCCTTTTTTATTTTTTTAATGGCTTCAATACTGTCTGATATACAGCATTGAAAAAATTGTTTGGCACTGCTTCTGAAGCCATCATGGATTTCAGTATTGCAGTGTATCCTTTGCAAGTGAGCTGGGTCACAAATCAGTTCATGACTCCACAAGAGGAATAGTAGCAATAAATGGTTTTCCAGCTGAAAGTTGGAATTAGAAAGTAAAAAAAAAAAAAAAAATCAAACACCAAGCAAAGAATACACTGAAGAACCCCAAACTGCTTTTGATTAAGTTATTTCATTATTTATCTTGTTTTTCCCCAACAGACTGCAATGAAGTGGCACAACATTTTCTCAGTTCAGCACAACATGGTTAATTCAATCTGACATCAAATATTTATTCTGGGTACCTATAAGAAAAGCAAAGAGAAAACAAGAACCTGCTTCAAAAAAGTTGAAGGTAGAACCAGTTCCCTTTTAATAGTATAGCTCAAACTTAAAATGGCCTTCCCTAAGCCCAGAAATCCACGTTCACTTGCCTCTCTCTACTCCCTGGAGATCACAGACCCCTTGGCTGGTGGAGTCCTGGCAGCCTCACAGTTCATGCTGCTCCACTGCATTCTCTGGAGCCAGACTGCTACTCCAGGAGTCCTCCACAGAGTAAGAACTTACTCCTTCCCTCTCCTTAAATGATTACTTAGTATGTTGAGCTGCACAGAACAGCTCTGGAAGGAAACAAAGGCGCTGAAATAGTTCCAGCCTTTATCTAAGCAGGATTTCAGCTTAATCGTGATTGTGCTAAGCCCAAGGAAGGGACTTGGGTTCCTCTTGCAGAGGTCTTGTAGATCTATTCCCTGAAATGCTCTGCAGTGCTTGCAGATACTCAAAGTCTAAACTTATCCTGTAGGGATTTCCAATAAGAGTGTACACAATCTTATTAAAGCAAAAGAAGTAAAATATTGCTTTATACAGATTTACTTAGTAGCAATGTTTTTTCTGCCATTATGGAAGAAGTTGTGAAGCTACAAGAGTTTATAAATATATTCATACACTGGAAAACAAGTAATGAGAAAAACACACATATTTACTTACACTGAGAAGCTCTAACTCAGAAAACACATAGAAGAAAAATGCTACTGCATATATCTTCTGAAGATAAATCAAGTTCTAGAAGTAGGAAACTAATTTCTGTCTTGCATCTATTCATTTGTTCAAATGAAAGCAAATTTAATAACTGGCTATTTTTAGAAGTAAAGTTTTTATGTGTGGTAGTTCAGCATTTTGGGCACTTAAAACATGAGGACTAAAAAATGCCTCTGACATATTTTTGCAAATACAGTTAAGACTGTCTCAAAATTCCTCGTGACAAAGTGATTTTATTTAACTTGTCCTGTTTAAACCTCACAAAGATCTGTTTCTTTGTACAATACAGTTCAAAAAGTTGTTTCACGTTATTGTGTTTTTATAGAAAGAAAATCCAAAGTTGTTTATATGCAAAACTAGAGCAGCAGATAAAATTTGTGACTAGCAATTTGTAAGAAATAAATGGAGATGCTCTTCTCAAAGACAATCACATCTGCAGAGAGTAAAAACAATCCTACCTCATTTAAGATTAAAAAAAACCACACAGAGTCACTTAGAACAGTGATTAGAACAGGGCTAGAAGACACAATATGAGCATTCAGCTCATTTATCATCTAAATTTCCTCCCAAACCCAGTTATTCCTTCAGAATTCCCACTATGGAGACCAGTCAATTGCAAAAATATTTGATTAATGCTCCATTTCTCTTACCAAATAAATACAACACAGACAGCAATCTCCTAGTTACAACCTAACAAAATGGCTCCTAGAAGAGCCTTCCGGCCAGTCTCTAAAAATAGGAAACAACACCAAGAAAGGGACAGAGGGAAGTGCAGAACTTTGGGTTTGACTGTCAATTACCTCCCATCATTCCCAAAGCCATGAATTTTACATCTCATCTCCACAATATAATCCTGTAACATCATCAGGTATTTTCATGACACTCAAGATCAGCAATTTTACTTTAAACTTACTTTAAATAGTGTCTTACTTTTTGAATGTGCAGTATGATTTGTTTCCTGTAATTATGGATCAGAAAATAAAATCAAAGTTTTAGATTTTCCATGTATTGTGATGAGTTAAATAACTAATATGCAGAGCAATAAGAGTATTAATGCTAATCCTCATTTAGAAATGGATAAAACCAAGCACCTAAACCCTAAGTGATATAATCTAAGATCTTGAAAGTGCACACTAGAAACCAAGCACCATACTGATATTTTTCCAGAAATTTTCTCTTAATAAAATAATGCTGCCAATTTTCTGTACAGTGTTTTGAAAATTTACCATGCACATACACACTCTCACAAATTCTTTTCCCTCCTTTCCACAGACACACACACTTGAACACCAAGCTTGCAGTGAAGCTCACAAAGCGCTACAGTGAAAGTTGGCAGAAGCCCTGCCAGGTGACTCTGGCTGCCTGCCCTGCCCATCCTGTGTAAAATAGCACAGAGACTGCAGGAATTTGCTAAGGAATAAAAATCTTAAGCAGATCTTTACTGAAGATTGATTTACTGTCCAATATGCACTGACAAACTAGAATGTGCCTTCTGCAACAAAGAGGTTAAATCCAAGCTTTGTTGTTGTATAGACTCTTCTGCAAAATGGGCTATTTGTATACATTCACTAATCAAATTATTTTATTCTACAGGTAAATATGATTCACATCCCAATTCTAAAGAAGCATGTACAATTACAGTACTGCACAACACATCCAGCAGAACTGTGCTTACAATGATCTATCACCTTTTAACAAATTAATGGTTATGACATTAAGCCTATACTAAAATTCTCGATTCAGTCATGTTCCTCAAACTACCAATTTCCAGCTTTTACACTGTAATAAAATATTTAATTTTACAGTCCTGATACTTCACTGGAAATGCAGGCATTCTTTATACTGTAGTCCCTGCATTAATGGATCGAGACCTTTCCAGTCCCAAACCCAAAGGAACTGGCACTGCCCACCAACCCCACTGCAAAAAAAATATTTTAAAAGCATTGGGACATTTCAGTAAAGAGCTGTTAAAAACGTGCTGCACTTCTGCATGTGGCTCATTATCCAGCTAAATCCTCTTTGGATGCCCAACACCATTGTTTCCAAGCAAATGGCATTTAACCAACCTTTGGGGCTGTTTTGGTCAGTGGGCTTTACGGTGGATAACTTTCTTTTACCTATTATAAAGGTTTGGTGACCTTTTCTTTTATTACTGTCCTGCACTTTAGGCATGAACAGTGGGAAGGAGGAGCTCACTGGGCATCTGCCAAAAATCCCTCTCCATTTGGATGTGCAATGAAGCCAGCTGGAGATTGCCATTCCAACACCTCAGTCAAATAATTACATCACCACACAGCCTCCCTCTGCTGAGGTTTGATGCTTTTATAGCTCCTGGTGCTAAATTAAAGGACCAGTTCTGCTCTTAAAAAAAATCATCCCCAGGTTTCTATTGCTCACGCATTTCTCATGAGATGCAACTGCTTGTACATAACCCCCACTACACCTCTCATGGAGGAACTTCTTGGTTCTGCTGCCACGAAAAACTGTCCCAAACCATGGTGGAGAATTCAACTAAGTGGTCAGAGTACACCTTACAGCACAAAAATATAATCAGTTAAGCCTCTTCATCCTGTTAAGAGCTCAGAGACCAAGACAAGAGGTGAAGAAAGGAAAACAAAGAAGTGTGAAGACTTAGAAAAGGATTGAATGAGGGAAAATCTGGTCAGATAGCCAAGTGATATGAGAGAAAAGGACAGAGACCATCTAAAGGGAATGGCATAGGAGGATTGTGCCCTATCTAGAAATAAACCCTGCATGTTGTGGTGCAATTATTGAATTGTCATAATATTGAATTGTCATAAATACTGAATTATTGAATTGTGTGCTTCAGATTTCTCATAGCTGCAAATAAAGGAAGATATGAACTTTGCATGAAACAGAGCTCTGAAAAATAATGACTCAGATTGAGTTTCCCAAATTAGTTGATGTTAACGTTCACTGTTTCTCTATGAAGACAAATGAGCATAAAAATCATCACATGGTTTCTCAGCAGAGACTGTGAGCAGAGGTTCACTACTTCTGTGAAGTACCTACAATTTGATAAGTGTCACAGGAAAGTCTATAAAGGAAATGATACTGCAGCTAGTCCTAGCACAGTGTATAAAAACCAGGGCCATATACTCAATCATGCAAGGAAGCAAAATTCTCAACAGCTGCTTCTGAAGCTTCCACCACTGTCTCTGCATACTGAAAGATGCAGAGATCTGAAAGCGATAAATAGTTTGATGATGTAATTAGAGTTGGTGTGTATATACAGGAACCAAAAACTTGTAAAATTATTTTAATTCTGCTATTTACTAACTCCTGACTGACTTTGAAATATCTGTCTTGTTCTAGGTTTTCTGCATTTATACAGAGACAGACAAGATTGAATTATCTTGGAAGGATGGCACTCCTCTTTCCTTGCAGTCTTCAATAGTTGTGTTTGGACTTCACACAGCATGACAAGCTGTGTCCAGCAAATAAGACATGTTATTTTCCTGGTAATAATAATGGCTTTACTTACTGAAGATGAAAAGGCCCCTATTATTAAAGTGATTTACAGAATGACAGATATTCTTCCATTGACTGCATTGGAACAAGCTTCCTGCTGCTGAGATTACAATTAAAGCTTTCAAGATTGACCTGGCAAAAAGGACTCTATAGAGTTGTCATTCTGGGAAAACATTGTCATATTTAAATAAAACACTCTAAATAGAGGAATAATTTCTCAGAATGGCCCATTTTTCTATTAGATACTAAAGTATTACCTGCAAGGATATAATATGAAATAGAAATAACCATGACAAGAATGGAAAATAAGTTGAAAACAAGCTCAGATATGTAAAAGTGGCTTGCAGCTGACCCTGAGGGAAGGCAGTTTGGGGATGTGGCATGTGCTTTTCCAATATGTACTGTCTGTGGCTGCAGAACTAACAAAGCCAGGCAATGCTGGTGCCTGACAGCAAGCTTGTTGCTCCTGACATGCTTTTCAGGAAGCAACTTCTTTTTAGAGGAGCAGGTGGAGGAAGAGAAAAATATACCACTGGAACAATTCTATTTTAGACCTTTTGTTAAAAATGTTGTCATTGGTGTTACTTCAAAGAACAGAAACAGAAGGACAAGGGGGAGAGTGGAGAGAACAGGGAATGCAGAGTGTGGATTTATTAATGCTCTGAAATGCTGTGTGAGGAGAGATTCCAGGAACACCATAGGAAGCATTCAGGTCAAAGTCTAGAGGAAAGGCTGTGGATATGGATATTCAGCATGAAGTGTAGAGGAAAATATCTGCTTTTTACTTTTTTAAAACCTGCCATGCCTCTTAGGAAGTTTGTAAACCATCATGCTCTCTTCAGCCTCCTCCCATCCATAATGACCTGTCCCATTCTTTTAAACCATCACTGCTAGGCAACTCCTGTATTGATTGTTTCAGCCACTGTTCTATATATTGTAAATTGATGTTTACATTTTAAGAACTGATATAATAAAAATGAGGGAAAAGCTTATGAAACACTACCAGGGCAGCATGTTAGCCTTTATTACCTGAAAGACACAGCTGAAACCACATGCCTCTAACTTCTCACCTTCCCCACAGCCATACAAGAAGGTTCTTGACAATATGAAGAGCCATGTCAATCTTACTCTGAGGTCAAAGGCCAAATATATTTGGAATAATCACACCAGAAGCTCTCTTTGGAAGCAGCAGGAAGGGACAGAGGCGCTTTCATGTTGTTGAACGTGTTCTTCAAGTGAATAATGAACTTCTCTATGAAAGCACTAAGAGTACATATTTCATTAGGTACAGTTTGAAACAGTGTAAGTTTACTGACACCTCCCCCAACAACCTCACCAAGACCTCACTCTATGCCAGGTAACACTGCTGAAAACAAGATCTTCTCTCAGAGCATTTTAAGATTTTTACGAAGCACACTCTTGAAGTAGCTGTATGGTGTCTGTCTAACCCCAAAATTCTCTTTCTCCCCCTAATAGATACAATATCAGCATCCTGAAGAATTTGTCTGTTGAAATACATAATTCCTGATGAGTAGCACCTCTGCACACAAATTTATCTTTGATTCTTTTGCCAATGAGATATGGTTTCTGTTTGTTCAGAATAGAATACCACACACTGCCTGGATACAAGCTGCTGCTTAAGATAAGCTGACTGTAATTTCAGTATACAGTGGTATATTTCTTGCCCTAAAATAATCTGACTTTATAGCAGCTGGATGTATGCCAGTTTCTAATTGTTTGTCTTTAGATTGCTGGCTTTCTTCTAATTATTCTCTTCCTGGGATACTTGGCTTATCTACTCCTCATTTTGGGCTAAATATTCCTTATAAAGTTCTCATAAGCTTTCTTGCCTTCTCATATGTCTAGTATGTTCACCATGAAATAAATTCTTTAATTATTCCAAGCCTGGCAGTGGAAACCTTTCCAAGCTTTAAAAGCCCATGCTATCTCATTTTTCTTCCTGTAGCCAATAGGCATTTCAGTGATTCCTTGGCACTTGAAAGCTGCCATCCTCTCTCATCTAACAACTTGCTAGGACATTTTACAGTATGTTTACAAGGAATCTGGGAAGCCTTGTTTGTCCAGCAGTGTCTCTTGTCCACTTTGATGCTGAGTTCTAGTAAATGAATTCATCTTCCTGGCACTCAGACAATGAATTGTCTTTCCATAAGCACTGGTCTGTCCCTACCTCTCAAATCCGGTAGGGGAAAGTAATTTTCTTTCAGTTCTCATCTCTGTATCTGCAAAGCTCCATAAATAGAAAGGGCAGGGACAAATGGCATTTACTGTTCATATACACCACTATTAAAGGAACCATAAGCAATTTGTGTATATTCTGCACTCTCATTCTTTTGGGGCAAGAACATGTTTTGGTCTGTGTTGTAATTAGTTTAATAGCACTCCTGATTTCCAGGTTGTGTCCCTTGGTGCCAAAGTAGAACAAACAGACACTATTATTAAGCTTGGAAAAAGCATCAAGATTTCTTTTAAAGTGATTACTCTGTTGGCTTGTGCTAGTTAATAATTGGGCATCATGCTCACCCTGTCCACGACACAAAAAACAAAGCAGACATCCCAAGAGGCCAATTATAGACAGACCTCTGGAGAGCTACCAGCGCTCTTGAAGGAATCAAACTACCTGGTATTAGATAACTTTTCTTCTCAATGCAAACTGCTACTGGTATTTTATGCACTTTTAAAAATAAAACCTTTGTATAAAAATTTCAAAATATCTCTCTGGCTTCCAGAATAAGCATGTGTCTGCTTAAGAAATTAACTTATTTTGTTCATTTTTTAAACCCAAAATATTTTTTGTCTATTAATTTATACTAAAAATAGCCCTTTATTATACTTCATGCATAATAAGGGAGAGTCTGTCTCAAAAAGGTTACATTTTAATGAGTGCATTTTTAAAAACATGGGCGGGAAGTGGAACAATTATTCTGCTCTCGTATACAGAAACAGAGACACAGAGGCTTAGATTGTGCCTAATTAGCCCTCCTGCTGCTTTAGGCACACTCCATCATCCATGGAGAAACTGCCACTTCTTCCACAACATCATTTCAGAAAGTAATCTGAGTTCTTGGAGCTTTCAGTGACTGCGATTATAGTGTGACTATTGCTGAAACAGAGAAAATGAGGGAGGAAGAGGCAAAAATCATTTCAGCACCAGAGCTGGTCACTGAAAGACCAGACTTGACCTCACATCCAGTAAGATTCAGTGCAGCTCTTTATCCTATTCTATATCTCGATTCAAAGCCTACTGAATTCAATGGTCAGACTCTTAGGAGCAACCAAGATTAAATCTTTTATTAAAAAACCTTGCAGTTACTCATTTCATATGATGAATCCAACTATAAGAAAGAGTGTCTTTAAATATCTTGAGATTTAATGGCAGAACAAGAGTAATTAATCACAAACCTTCTGAATTATTATTCTAGGAATATAATTACTTTGAAAACATTTCTGCAAAGTGAAAAAATCTTAACTGAGGGGGAAAAGCCCACATTTGTATTTATAGCTCTTAAAATACACCCTTCTCATTTTTTAAACGGAGCAAATGAGAGCACAGCATAAACAATAAAATCCATACTGGATTATTTTGCAGATTTCAATAGAGAGTCCAATGGCAATTCCTATACTGTACTTCACTACAAAAAGTCATACTAATGCATAAAAGTTCTGCAAAGTAATTAAAAACTAAAAGAATTAAAGAATGTATTCGTGTTAAAATAAAATCACTTCAACCCATATTCAGGCTCCTCAAAGTACTGAGAAAACCTGGGAGAAGTAGGTTACTCTAAATGCTGGCTGTTTGTTAGAATCAAAGATGCAGATCAGAAGGTATGGCAACTAGTGATGGCATGATCAAACCGGTTCAGAAAAGCAGCTGTAACTTACATAATTCCCACAAACTTCAAGAGGTTTCCTAAGTTTTGTGGTTTGAAAATAAACTCAAAGCAATTCCTCTAGGAAATGTTAGAATGGAATTAAACATCATTAGAGAGATTTTGACACTTTGCCCTCCAATGATCCAAATTACAGAAACAGGACTGTGTACATAATGATGTAATTACATGTGGTCATGGATAGTTTAATTACCACATGCCTGAGCAAATCTTTTTTTTTTAAAAATTAGGGCACTGTTGGAATTTTCTTACTTCTGTACCTGACTGATTTTAAGTACATTGATAGTGTTGTCCTAGATTACAATGTTAGTTTATAGAAATTCATTCCTTTCTGGAGCAGCACAACACAAACAAAAAACCACATACACTCCATGGATTAAAAAGTCACCAACTGGCATTAAGTGATACTTCATGTTTCTCTTTTTAGAAATATTGGCTGTGGTCAAACAACTTCAAAAGGTTTTCATTAAACATTAATATTCACCAAAGTAATTTTGACATTGTTGGATAGTCAGCTACATCTTTAGTGCTTAAACACTGCTTAAAGCCTATCCTTAGCTCATACATTGCTGACAGAAAGTGTCACACATCTGATGCACAAAGAGTGTGCCCCTGAGAACTGCACAGTACTGCAAAAAAAGCTGCCAAGCACCATTTTGGCACCTGCTGATGCAATGCTGCTCATTTAATAACTACACTGGAAAGCCATTTGCATTAAAGAAAAACGTGCCTGAATCAATGGAGGGCTCCACACAGGGGAGGTTCTACTGGCAAGGCAGGGGTCGTTTCAATTGTACATTTATAAAAGACTCTAATGTGGATCACACTGTTAGAGGCAGGTAATAACAGTTTTCCCTAGAGATTTCCTGCATTTCAGTAGTCACATTTGATCTATAAATAAACTTGCCAACTTGTAGAGGGTTTTTTTAACCTTCTCATTAATAATTCTGCTGGATTATCCAAGCCCAGTGAGAAATACATTTCATAAAACTGCCTATGGTACATGGGAAGGGATGACAAGGGATGACCCACATGACATTGTGAAGCTGGGAGGAAGCACTGAACTGCCTATCCTTCATTATGATAAAATTCCAGTGGGGTTTGTGATTGTCAATGGGAAACCAAAAGGCGGTCTTCAATTTTCCTTTAAAAAGAAAGCATACACATGAATTCCTTAATACATCTGTACTCTTACACTCCTCACTAAAAAGATCTCATGAGAAGCTTTGTTTCTCCTAAATACTTGGCAGCACTGGAAGCTACACTTAAATCTTCAGTATTTATTGCTCACCAATTAATTAGAATTCATGGTCATGAATGTAAGTCCTTGCTCATCAAAATATCTGAAAATCTCCCACAAACATCTTAAGAACATACAGCTGTACTTGGCATTCTGCATTTCCAGCTACAAGTGATTTTAAATTCTCCTTTCACGATGAACATTTGCATCTTGATACAACCTCCTCTGCCCCATGACCTCCACAGGCTGGACAGTGACTTTCCCCAGACCTACATCTGCCATCAAGAGGGCAGCCAAGGGAGCCCTGTTAGAGCTGGGATGGAGAGGGGGTAGAGGGCAATTTAAACTCTAACCGAATAAGGATCTCTTTTGTTTTATTCGAAGCTTGGCTTTGTCTCAAGCCAATTCTCATTATTAAATGAAATCGATTCATCATTCCATAAGTGGGAATATGCATTGCCAAAAGGGAAAGCACCCAACTTTGCTGACCAGTAAATTGCTCTGACTTTTACAGAGAAACAATTTTTCCTGGAAAAAATATTCATTTTCTGTTCTTGATTAAAACAAAAAGACACCTTATAAAACAATTGCTAAAGCCATGCTTCTATTAATATAAATACCAAAAGCAAAATATCTTTGAGACTGAAAGGAAGGCAACTCTGCCCTGAGAAGCACCACATAAAATTAAAATTCAGGCACCTTCCTCAATCTGGAGTCACTTTAGGCTTGCACAGTTGAGAGTCTGTTCAAGAAGTCCTTTTCATCCATATCATCAGTTTTTTACATTCCACTAATAATTTAATCTCTGCCCTGTATAGTAATTACCATTAAATGTAATTAAAAAGTACAGTAGCACCTTGAAAATTCATCCTTGGGGGGAAAAGCATCTCAAAATGGGGACTATAATTTTAAGAGGACGAGGATGGCAGCAGCCAGGCAGATGATGGAATAAGTGTTACCACCCCCACGTGCACTCCTGCCACTTGTTATTGCTCAGCATTTCACTTGGCAGTTGCAGGCAATTCACTGGAGTTCCTGCAGGACATGCTGGAATAACCAGTGCTACATCACATGGAAATGCAGATGATAACTCATGTCAGCTCTACTGGGGCCTGCTTTTAAAACATACTTTAAGACAACACTAATTGCAGAGAAAACCCTATTTGCTTTAGATTTTATTTCCAAGGGTTCAGCTGTTTATCCCCCTGCAGATCCAAACATTTACTGTACTCTGAGAGTTCACCGTACTCTAGCAATTAAATTAATGGCTGCAGCAACAGCAAGAAATCCTTTAAACCCCTGTGGGCTTGTTCCTTTGATTAGACTAGATCAGTGAAGCTACAGCTATTTGCAGGCAGATTAGATAGGCTTGGGTTTTATTGCCATTTGCACTGGAGATTGAAAGGTCATGTTTGTTGACATCTTACCAAAACCCATCTGTGAAAGTTTACTTTAAAAGTTATTCTTCGGGAAGATTTTTAATTTTTAAAGAGTACCATATGGATCTAAGAGGAAGGAATGACCTAACCAGGGCAATACAAAGCAGAGCATTCCACTTTTGCAGCAAGCAGCAGAACCTATCTGGCACCCATACATAATTTTCTCTTCTTTAAGAGCAAAGTTTGAACAAATTACGAAATATTGGGTACTATTAATATTAGGCTTTGGGGATGAATCACAAGGTAGTTCAAAATCTGCATCTCTCTGATCTTGCTTTGGCTGAAGGAAAGAGTGTCCTGTCTGCCATTCTATTTTTAAATGCATCATGCTTTTTCACAGTATTTAAGAATGTTTATGATGATGATGATGTCAGAGCATCTTACAAGTATTTCCATTCCTATTCTATTTGCTGTGTCAAATACCAGACATTTTGGGATCAAAAAATATCTGCTCAGCCTTGTGGGGACAAGCACTGCCATTCCTGAGCTTCTGAGACAAAGATAAAAGTAAAGCAAAGGTACTGGCAGAGCTTGGAAGGGAATCCAGCATTCTGCAGACCTTACTGCCAGCCCCAACAATGATCTGATCACTCTGTCCCAGGATTTGCCCCTTTGCAGGAACACACAGTTGTGCCTGAACAGTAATGATGCTTTGAGGACTTCCCCACCAACAGCAAAATGACCCCAAGCAGTCAAACAGAAACCTGTAAAACGTGAGTTCATCATATATTTGTACTGCTGGGAAACAGCAGTAAACTAATGGAGTTTTGATCAAAAATGTGTGGCTTTTCATACAATCAGCCAAAACAACACTTTCTCTGAACCCACTCATTCCAGACACAGCACAACTCAGAGCGCAAACTACCAAAATATTTGCTTGCTTTAAATTCAACACTAAAGTCAGTAATACTACTCAAAGAAAAAAAGTCTAAAAAGAAAGTGTGGTGTACTTTGCTGTCACATAATTTACATCACAAAAAATTTTTTTTTCTTTCAGATTTCCATTAATACCTACACATTTCATCAAAATAAATATTGCAATAGATGGGATTTCCTTCCCCCAGTTAAGATTTCTGTAACTTGGTTTTAAGAAAGATTTTGAGATATTCTGAGTTTAATACTTATAATTTTTATAGTGAAATTTATTTTAACACCTCCAGAGAAAAACACCAAAAACTAAACATGTTTAAAATGTGCAAGATTTTGCCCTTTTTACCATGCAAGTTTCACACCAATTTATTCTACTCCTACTGTACTGCCAGGATTAGGATTGCCTTGAGAAAACAAAACCTTTAATTAAACTCTTATGAGAGGATAAAAAGAAATTATACTTTACTTTTTTTCTTAGCCATATTAAAATAGGTCTCTCAGGCCATTACATTATAAGTCTGTAATCCCACTCACTGCCTGTGCTGCTGGTGTGGAGCAGATGTCTTCAACCCTGCTCACAAAGGAAATGCTTTCTGTATGGATTTAGGGCTCCTAAGGAGATGAAAGGTTTGTACACTTAATTTTGAAGGACGTGACTTCGCCTGAAATGTTAAGATTTAAGACTTCTTGCAAACAGTAGAAGTATTCATTCCTCCTCCCTGTTGCAAGCCTGGAAATTCCAGTAATTTTTCCCCCTTTTAATTGATACTATATGGATGTATGCGAGAACAATTATTAAAAAAAAAGACAAAGAAAATAAACTCAAAAAGGATATCTGTGACTATTTCCCATCACTTTAGAAATTTATCTTTATTGGGATAGATCCTATTTTCTTAATATATAAAAATTTCTCAGAAAAACTCTTCTTCATTCAGTCAGCTCTTGAAAATTCTATTTTTGCTGTGTGTTTTATTGTTTAAAATTTTTGAGGGGTGTGGAGGGTTAGAGAAGAGAGGAGACCAATGCCACACATCTTCCTAAAAGGCACAAGATCAAAAAACTCCCTTGAAGTATCTTTCAAAACATCCAAAGGCAGAATTTCCAGACTGTTCCTTATGTGTTTCTCATTATCTTGGCTCCCCAAAAGAATGCCATGAACAGCCAATGCTGAGTTGTTTTCAAGAAAATGCACATTACAAAATCAAGCACCAGTGGTTCTTCATTTCCACTTCATATTTTTCAAATATTTATATGACACTAAAGAAATATGCTCTAAAGTGAATCACAGAAGGTAATAAAACTGATTTTAAATGTCTCCCAATTTCAAAATACCATGAAGTTCTTTATGGCTCCTATACCTGCAGCTTTACAGTTCAATACCTGTGCAGGAATCCAATGAGAACAAGCACATAAGGAAACCACAAGGCAGCAAGAAATCTGGGCTGTGACTTACCTACCTCCTGATTTCATCACTCCTTCATTTCTTCACACCCTGCAGCACAACTTTTACTTGATCACAACTTTGCTAGGCAGTCTAAGGAAAGGTGACATTATTTCACTTATAAGGCAGTAGCAACAAAAATAGCTCCTAAACTTAATTTTTGTACATCTTTGCATGGAGAGGAAACAAGAAACCCACTGGGTAAAATTTCTGTGTTAGTTTTCAAAAGAACAGCTGCCTTGTACCAGAGAATAAAAATTCTTCGCATTCAAGTGGAACACTCTAACTCTTCCCAAAAATCTCCACTACAGCTTCCAAGTTAAAATTACTTGATTCTCTAAACAATAAAGTTCACAAAAGAGAAATGAGGAAATGTATCAACTCTATGGAATCTTTGATTTTTTTATTTGTATATTCCCTTCACACCATGCACTGGTAACAAAACAGGCAAGTTAATCATTCAGTCAACTGATATAATTCAATAAGCCACTGAACTTGAATGCTCATCTTGGGTAATACCCATTAACCAGTTGCATGATTGGCACAGTTCTTTGGAGAGAATTCAATTATAAAAACGACATTTTATCTGCCTTTCTTTCTAGGTTCCAACCTCTTATTTTGGGGTCTATAATAAAAATTAATGCCAACCACAGAATCACACGTTTATTTTTTTTTTCTCGTGCTTCACTGTCCTTAAACATCAGCCATATGCAACCCTCTTAACTCAGAGTGACCAAGGAAACATGGACTGGTAACTTGAGCTTATAAAAAGTAAATACGTGTTCATTGAATTCTTGCATGTGCTCCGGAAAAATGGCATTACATACCAGCCAAAACCCTTGAATGCATTCCAGAAGCGAACCCATTCCTTCCTCCTTTTTTTGTGTGTTAATCAAATTTTAAACCTTACCAGCTGTTCTTTCTTTCCTCCGTTTGGAGTATAAGGATTTATCTTAAGCTGGAAAGGAAGTTCTTACACCTAGGAAAGCCCATTTCCCATTATTTTGTAGTGACACAGCTTCCTAGAAAATTTATCAAAAGTATGACACCTGCCATATGTTGCTTCTCAGTGGGAAGCCTTTCCAATTGCCTAGCAGATATGTTTCTCTTCCTCCCAGGGTTTTTTCCAAATATTTCCTTTTCCCCCCCCCAGTCTTATGGCACTAAAAAAATGCCTCAGCTGTCTGCAAAATGTGAGAACTTGCATATTAAAATAATTAGGTACCCAGTCCTCTGAACCCTATGCTGTCATTACAGTGGGGTGCAAATTTTTGTGACGTTTTCTGTCCCAGATTAGCCCTGGCTAATTTTTCTAATGCTCTTCAGTCTAGAGCACCTTTTCAGGTTTTGCCACCAATTCAGGGAAAAGATGAACAGCATTTGAGTTCTGTAACCTTCCTGCTTAAGGATCCCAGAAAATTACAGCCAAGTTTCACACAATTGATATTTTAATATGCTGGTAAACAGGCAGATGGGAATGAAGTCCTCTTACTAGCCATTCAGGCACAGGAAGGTGCAATTAAAAGAAGGTTCTGGGGAGGGCAGTGAACAGGAGTGGGCAAATGGGTGTGGCATGACTCTGAGAGCACGGCACAGCAAGCAGGAAGGGTGGCAGTCATCCTCCTGCTAGTGGGGTTTTTATTTTGTCTGGGGGTTTGGTTGGTTGGTTTTGGGTTTTATTCCACAATGGTCACCAAACAATCAGAAGTTATAGCCAGTAAAGTGTACCAACCCAAACAGGGCCTGCCAAAAAGGACGTGTTTGTCCAGACCACTTCCTCTAAGGATTGTTTGAGCCTGTCAGTATTACCAGGGGCTGGTGCAAAAGACATCTCCCTGCAGTGCAAACAGGTGAATGATCTGTGATTCTGAGGTAATACTGAGGAAAATTTATAGTTAACCGCAGTCAACACACTGGTTTTAAACTTAGGTTCCTAATTTTTCATATTTGAACTTACACAGTTTGTGCACTCCTGCAATATCACCCAGAGAAACATCCCTCTAAAAAGACTTGGATGCACATGCTTTCACTCTTGTAAGATCACAGTTCATTGTTTTAGTCCATAAGCTGGCTGTGCTGAGTGAGATCTATTTCTGACAATAACAGGCACACAATCTAGGATAAGAGCCTATGGATCCTGTCATTAGCGAAAGCACTTCCCAGAGAAAAAATTATCAACTCTATTAAATGCTCTACGGTTTAACCACAGTGATTTTTGTTACAAAAAGGAGACTTTCTAAGAATAGATACAAAAATACACAAGCCTGCAGATATTAAGGCCCTATAATGCAACTAGGTTCATGATAAAATGCACTATATATGGTCCCTAGCAGCCTGCAGCAGGGACTCCAGTCCCAACCACCTCACCTTGGCAAGTCCATCACTGGCGTTTACAAAGCCTTTGGAAGATGCCAGGAAGTGGCACAATATGGATCAAATTTGCAACCAGAAGTCTGTTTGCCCTGTGCCGACAGCAAACAGATCACACAGCAAACCATCATGGAAGAGAAGACTGGATCAAGCACAGCACAACAGCAGTTATCCAAGAAGGATGCACAAGCCACAGCTTGACAAAACTTCAGAACCATCTCAAGGAGAAAACATTATTCACGGCTATTGCCACCAAATCAGTGCAAGTGTGACCAGCCTGCCCTCATCCTGTCACCCAATGTGGCCTCACTGGGCACAGCCTCACTCAGGAACAGGCTGCAGACACTGCTCCAGTGTGACACACACAAATGAAGAGACATTTTATAACACAGACTCTTGAAAGCACAAGGAGTAAAGTACAGCGCTTCTACTGACTGCAGAAGCATTTATTTCTAGTCCATGGATGCCATTTGGGGAATATTCTTTTCATATAAACTTGTATTTTCAATTTAAATGAAGCAGCATTACCAGCATGTTAAAGAGTTCCTTCATTAGAATTAGAAACTTTCCTATAATACTCTAATACTTTTTTCTCAATAACAGCTTTTTAAATTCTCTAACTGCATATTTGTATACATGTACATACACTCTCTATGTTTCCAACCCATTATAATGAAGCACAGCACATAGATTTCTTTATTCCAATATTGGCAATTCATGGATTTCCAGTGTGTTTCATTCACCCCCACTGATAAAATTCTCCATGATATTCATTTCACACAGAGAACCATCATATTTCATGGACTCCTTGAAACTCATTGCTAAAATCTGAGATTTTTTTTTTTAAGCCTTTGTACATTTTGGATTAATAGAAAGTCCCAAACCCCTAAAGACATTAGTGTTCAAATGAATAGAAATGGCTTTTTGATCTTAAAATTGCAGCAATTATCATATCCCATAAATTGCAGGAAAATCAAGTGGCTTGAATAAACATTACTTGCTTCCTCCCAAAAACTGGCATCTACCATTTGCCTCATTGAATGCTAAAGCATACAAGAGAAAAGTCTGCATTTATTCTTCATGTTAAATTAAGTAGATCAAGTTTCATTAGTAATATATGCATAATATTAAAAAACTCAGTTAAGTCTTGATTTTTCAGGAAAAGTAGATAAATCAGGATTAAGTCTAATTTGTTACCATCAATAAGACAAGTAAAAAATGCTGCACACTTTTTAGAATTGCAAAGCTCAGCGATGAAGTCCCTCAGGCCTTAATTTCCCAGATGTCAAAGACTCTTAGGAATTTCAATAATGATTATTAATCGTCTCATAGTACTTCTCCACAAGCATAGAACCCTTCTCCTATAATGTGGTGCTGGTTTTAAGCCCTAAATTTTAAAAATACAAGGCATAACAGACTAGAAATACATAAATTGCACACCTTACTCTCAGGAACTTTGTGACAGTCAAGGTTTCTGCCCCTGCTTTTTCTCCCTCCCTATCGTGTCTTATTAATCTCCAGCACATTACTTCCCATGACTTGATAAAAGTTTCTTTTCTATTTGAACGTTCCATAGCAATCCATCATTGTCTCAGGCAGAATGGGTGTAAGTTATATCCTCTCCACAAAGAATAACCTCAGTGCCTCCTTTGATAGCAACATTCACGTTGATATCATTGTGCCACTATTTATGACAGCAGTGTCAGGGACAGAACAATGTTCTCCTCCATCATAATTGCTGAGGTGGAAGAAGTTATACAACAGAGATTAAGTTGAGTCAAAGTGCCAGGTACTCTCAAATCAGCAACAAATATAGACTGGTTTTGTCTTGATATCACTGCACTTTGTGGTCCAAACACATAATTAGTTGATCAAATCACATGACAAGTTTGTTTATTCACCATCTGTCAGCACCTCTAGGTAGTCACCTTCCAGAAGAGTATCTGTGCCTGCATTCTTGCCTTCCCAGATGTTGTGGTGATTTTTCCTACCTGTATCCTATCCATCAAAGCCATGTAACAACCTGCTGGAAGCATACACAGCAATGTTGGACAAATTTTCCACAAAGCCTTTTGTGATCTGCTGGGAGGCAGCAATGGATTAAGCACAATCCAACTTAATGACATTAAAACAAGCTCTTCCAGCTGAAATGCTCAAAAACACACTCTGAGCATTATTAATTGTTTGGGAAGGCCAAAAAACAACTTGGAGATTCTCATTCTTCTGGCTTCTGCTCTTCTGGAGACTCACTGCCCTTCCAATGTCTAGGACGTGCATCTGTCTTTCATTAATGGGCTTGAAGAAAGAGAAGGCAAATATGGACACTGCATAGGAGAACAAATCTCTTCCTTTCCTCCCACTGCAGAAGGAGTGATGTGTAAGCTTTTCTCCCTTTCCCCACCAGTATTTACAGAGCACATGGGACAATGTCCTTACAGCCTGTCCAGAAAAAATGCAACAGCAGTAAGAGAGCAGTTTACAGACCTGAATGCTAAAAAGGAAGAGCACAAGGACATAGGAATAGAAATTCAATGCAGATGGCTAACTGGAGAAGTCTGTCAGCAAAGGAAGGAGGTGAACACTTGCCCTTGAAGAAGAAGCTCAAGAAAAAGTTGGTTTAAGCATCCCTTAAAAAGATATACTAAACTAGTGTTTACTAATGTAATATTTCTGATTTTTCAGAAATACATGTTCTAATAACTGTCAGCTCTTAAATTGAAATGATATTTGTGTTAATATTTCAACACAAATATAATTTCAACACTTGTATGTTCAAGAATAGAACAAACCCTTGTGATTGAATCAAAACAAAAAATTTGGAAAGTTTTCATTCTGTCCTCAGCAAAGAAAAAAATAAGGAGAATATTGTTTCTACTCAACTGGCTTAAGCAGCCCACATAGTTATGGTTGTTAAGTTCACCACTCAGCATTACTTTCTAAGATTTGACCAGGATTTTTGCTAGTTTTGTCTTAGTTCCTGACTTTTTCAGTCACCAGATTTCTCTACCTAGATATTTTATTAGGTCTCTTTTCATCTTCTGGCTTTTCAGCCTTAGCTTTGCAAGCAGGGATACAGGGCATCAAAGGAACATCTGAAGCACCAAAAAAATGCAAGAGAAGGCAGCACCCTATGTGACAGGCTCCCCAGCATTTTTATGCTTGTGCTTCCACAATTTCAATTCAACATATTGAACAAAAAAGATCATCAAACAACTACAAAGTTTTACTTTCTGACACCAATATGGTTTGTTGATGAGAAAGAATTTTTTGAAGGCAAGCATAAATTTGGCAAAAATGTGATTTCTGCTCAGCTAGTTAAGTGTTGTTTTTGAAGAGACTATAAAGAGTTAATTTAAATTAAAATTCAGTGTTTTAAGTTCTAAAGCTCAACATAAGTGAAAGGATTAGACATAAGACTTTCTAATATCAGTTCAATGTATCAAAGATAACGTGTATGGCAGGAAGCATTCTGGCACATCAAAGAGAAATAAGTTACAGACATCTTTTGTAATATTTATCAGCTTCTCAATCTAACATACTTCATACACATGTATCATTTGCACTATTTGGAAATCTTCTTAATCCATCCTTTCCCTGATTAATGTTCAGCACTGCAAAAGGCAAGTTCATGGGATTCAGCCCCCCAGTCACACCAGCTTGGTTTGTCCCCCTGTGCTGCTGTTCCTGCACTGCTCCAAGTCACCCTCCAGTGCTGCTGTGCTTGCTTCTCTCAGCATCCAAGGCAGACAGCAAACCCAAACAGCTCAGAGAGCTGCAGGCTTGACCAGTTCCAAAGCAGCACAATCTAAACCTTTCCAGTGGAGCTGCTACACAACAAGCATCCACAACAACACCAGGAACAAATATATGTACCACAGGCAGTGTAATAGAGAACACTCAGTATATAACTCCCAAGCCCTGACTAACCCCGCTGGGCTCAGTGGGACTGGCTTGTTATTGTCTGTCAAGTGTGGGAATGTTTCATCCAGGGAAAAAGAAGCAAAAGGAAATATATCCGAGTAAGAATACAGCTGAGGGGAAAAGCCTGTAACATCAAATCAGTTTTTTAGGCTAAGGCAGCTTCTTCTACTTTCAGTTACACCCTGAACCTTCTTATTTGTTGCTTATATTTTATTTTTTAAAAATGTATTACTGACTACATAGATTCTCCACTTATTTTAGTTTGCTACTTACTGTAAGACAGTACATGTGACAACACTTGAACAAAAAAACCCAATAAATACTCCTAGGTTATTTTTTTAAAGTTCCTTCTCGTAGAACCCTATATTCAACTCCCTCATTGCCTAGCACAAGCCTGAAAATACTTCCAATGTTCCAACATCTCTTTTTTCAAACCTAATTCACTCTCCTACCAGGACTATGTGCAGTAATGCACATTACATCAACAATAAATTCTTTAACCTTAGCAAGGTGAGTTAGTATCTATCAGAGAGATGAAAAATATATAGAAGCATCTTGGGGTGGTGTAGGTTCCTTTTTTGAATCATAATAAGAGCGTTTGGGATTTGTTTTCATAAAATTTTAACCTCAAGCACTCTTAACTGAATTTTGACTTGATTTTTGCTTGTTGGAATATGAACCAAAAATGTTCTCTGTTAGTTTCTCATTAATTTCTCGTAGTTTATCTCATTAAACAACTAAACTTTAATACACTTAAAATAAGAAGTTAGGTAAACAATTCAGAGTCCAGCAGATTCTTATGGAGGTCACTGTGTGTCATACAAACACCTGCCAAACATATGCTTTGAGAGAAACTTTTAATTCTCAGTTTATTTATTGGTAATAGTACTGCAAAAGAGCTGGATAGAAAAGCAGCATAAAGTCTGTTGAGAGGTGACTTCAGGGTTGCCATGGAAATTGGTCTGTGAGCATTCCTCTGTGTGTATTTGAGTGTCAAAAAATTCTGCATTGGGCAAATTCAGCAGATAAGGAGTCTGCTTTAGGCTGAAGAAGCTCAGAGAAAAAGCCTCCAACCCACAGCTAAATCATGCAAGGAAGCTGATGCTAGCAATGTCTTTAAATTTCTGGGAGCATCTTAAACCTATGAACAACTGATGTGTAAAGCCAAAAGCCCTGTGTCACCCTCATAGAGCCAAAAGCCCTGTGTCATTCTAACCCAGTCAAAAGCCCCATGTCACCCTCCTCCAGCCAGAGCAGCCCCTGGTTGATGCTGGCTCCCACATCTGTCTGGGCTCTGTGTGCTCAGCACCCTCCAGAGCTCAAGCACTCAGATTGTTGACCAGGATCTCCTTAAAGTAACATTTCCCACAGCCTCAGCCCCAGGGCTAGTACAAGTGTAAAATGGGAAAACAAAAATGACTGCCTTTCAAGGAGCTAACATGTAGAAAACTATTTAATGCAGAACTCTCTTTGCGTACTTTTTATTCCAGCCCTCTAAACCAGCCCTGCTCTGTGCTATAGTTCTGATTGAAATATGAATTTAACTTTTACCTGTGGGTTGAGATAAATCAGCACTGCCTTGCACATTAAAAGCTGTTCCTTTAACAAGACTTGCTTCTAAACAAGTCAGAATATTTCTTATAGAAGAAAGTGTAAGCAGAAAATTTTCACACAGGGACACTGAGAGAAAGGCATTTTGCAAAGAAATAGAGTTTCCTCACCACGTTTCTGGCAATCTGCTATTTCTAAGCAAACTTTAACAACCTGATTTTGTTTAGAAACTTGTTTTCTGTTGAAAAAAAGACTTCATATTAAAATGGAAACATATTGCAAATAGAGGTTGCTCAAAGTAACATTTCCTACAGGTGAATTGTTTAAATGAATTCTCACATCATGATCAGTTTAAAATATTTCAACTTTCAGGAGATATTTTCATACTAGAGAAATTATATTGTCAAACTGCAGAAATTACATTTTCCTTTTGATCCACATATTGTATTTTCCTGAATGCATTTGAAGTCAACCTAAGTTTATGCTGTGGAAATAATCACACTTTTAATTCTGATTTATTTCCAACTACTTTTTAATTTTTTAATAAAGAGAAATTTTTGGTTATTATTGCTATATCCTACCAAGTTCTCTCCCTGAATAGTATTAAAAAGCATTCTACAATGATTATCATAAGCTGAAGATATACCTTATTTTATAATTTCAGATATTTGCTCTTAAATCTCATATAAGAAATGTCACTGAAGGCCTGATTACACTGGGCAGGTATTACAAATATAAAGGCTGTGTTCATTTGTGTGTGAGCCCCCCATATACACTTTCTGCAAATACAGAATCGTGGTGAGGTGACCCTGGCTGAATACAAGGAGTCACTACAGCTGCTCTTCAGAGGTTAAAAACAAGTTTAAAAAAGTTAAAAACATTGTAACCATAATTGACAGGTCTGAGAATGTTCTCATGTTCAAGTTACAAGCATTGGAAGAAAAGGAGTTTGGGACAGAAATGCTGGCAAAACATTATGAGCATTCTAAACACAATGCTTTAATTACATTCCTTGATTAACAGCTGGTTGGAAGAATTGCCACCCAGAACAAAACTCTGATTTCTAGCTGGGAACAGTCAATCAGAATTCCCAGATTATAGAAAACTCCTACAAGACACTATTATCTATACAGCCACAGCCAGAAGGTGTCAGGGAATCAATTCATATAATATGCCAGCTTAATAAAATCTGCATGCAAAATTTATGAATACAGTAATATTCCCTTATATTGTAAGTTATTAATGGTCAATTTAATGACTATCTACAGCTGAAGTGCTTTGGTTCTGTATGATATTTTAATCATCCTTAGGCATTTATTTAAATGCATTTCATTTTATAGCCATCAGCTCCTCACAGATAAGACAGCCATTACGTTCATATGGAGACATGCGAGGTAGCTACTAATTCTGTCTTTAAGCTGTTATTGATCCCTTAAAATTTACTACATCAGGAAGAGAACTACATGTGCCATTACAACAGTACTTGTTCTAGTGTCTAAACTAGACTAAAAAGATATTTATGAGAAGTACTCTATGTGTAATCATTCTAATATCTCTTTATGTTTACAGTGCACAGCCCTACACTGTTGGAAAAGCAACGTTCCCTGAAGATGATGAAAAAATGTGGAATTCAAATACCAGTATCTTTAAGATGAAGCAGTGTTCTCCTTACTTCATATTTACATCAAAACAACAGACTTCTAAAAAGTTTTGGATTTTTTTTTTTTTAAATTCTAATGAAGGTATTATTCAAAAGTTCATTTTGTTGCTTTGGTATAGAAATAGTCATGAACATAAATAGCCTTATAATAAGTATGTGAAACTTCTGTGTGGATCCATGGTCAGACAGGATGGAAAACTAAAGAAAGCAAGTCCTAGGAGAGTGGAGATTTTCTTTATCATACAGGAAAACAGTATCTTTTAGATCAAATCTGATTGCTGATCTATTAAACTTGCTATAAGAGACCTGACAATCCCTACAAGCCAGCAGAAAAGGCTGAGAATGCAAGATGGAACATAGCAGTTGTTTACAATCAATGTGCAAAGTACCTGCTGAACACAGTCCCTGACTTCAATACAATTTTCCACCCTACTATTTTTTGAGGCAACTAGTAATCATTAAATTAGGGATTTTCTATTTGTTTGTCCTGTATAGCCTAAGGAAAAGGAGTTGAGAGACTACAAAGAGATCAAGGATGCCACATATGCATAATTAGCCCTCTTGCAAGTAAAACTTTGTATCAGGTAAAACCAAATGTATCCTCCTATGGAAAACCTCAGTCACCTGCCCTGTAAAGGATAAAAGCCCCAGTCTTGTGTTTATTTTCCGTATCATAATTCAGTTTCTCTTTTCATCAGTTTGAAATAAATATAACCCTTACAGAATTTATATCTCCTCCTATAACTGTTATGGCTCACAAAGCTATTTCTTCTTCATATATCTTATGAATACAGGTAATTATAATTCATTAAAAAGCATTTTAATCCATTACAATTTTTCCCATGTCATCAACCAAGATAACATATGCACAAGCATTGGACTAAAGCAACAAACTAACCAGAGAATGGAATCAGCTAAATTATATTGTACTAGTGCTGCAGCTTCCTGAAAATAAAACACAAGCCTGATCAACAATCAAAAAGGAGTATCTGAATATACAAATTCCACTCTCAGATGTATTTTAAGCTATAATTTGATTACAATATTATGTGCTTAGTAAAATATTTCAAAGGCTTCAAGAGAAATGTGATTCTTAAATAGGAAGACATTCTTCATTTCTATTTTACTAATGATACAATAAACAAAGGGTTTCAAAAACAGTGAGAAGATTTAAGAACGCACCCAAACTCAAACTGTTTTCATATGCATCTATGCCTCAGGGAATCAGTTTAGTGTAATTTTCTCTACTGTTTAGTAAAAGGCAAACCCCTGTAAAATCTTCATTTTGGGTCACCATTAGTATCTCTCCTCCACTCTGCTGCCTACTTACTTTTGACATACAATCTGCCCCTCTGCCAAATCTGGCAGGGAATTAACATTTCCAACCTAAAGTGAAAAATGTAAATTTTATCATGCTACGCACATGATAAATGTTCATATCCAAAATCCTTTCTACTACTGTCCTTGCGAATTTAGCCCAAACTGGCAAGCTCAGTGAGGAAAGACAGTTTAATCTATGAGAAAACAATTTATTGACCCCTCATATACATAATATCTTTTATTTAGAATAAATTATAATTGTGTAACCAAAGACAGTAATATGTAATAATCTTTTATTTTTATTATGATTTCATAAAACTTTAAAATTATGGTTTTGCTCTATAAATACAGCATCTGCCCCTAGAAAGTTCTACTCAAAGCCAGTTTTATTAAATGGCCTCATTTGAATAAGTAGAAAGACCTTTAATAATGACTATTCACACAAGGACACAGAGGTCAAATCAGCACCATTTTGACTGGTGTTCTGTTTGTTTTATTCTGTTCTGTAAGTTTAGTGCAATAAGATAACAGAACATGATGATGAAAATCACAAAGGATTTTGTTTATGTTGTACACACGACTCGGTCAGCACCCTTGGCTCTGGCCTGCAGCTTTCTGGCACAGGGATTTTTCTTGAGGAACTGCTTTGCAAGACAGGATCCTCTGTATTCAGAGGAGCAACACACTGTATATGCACAACGTTCAACTTGGAAGCATCTGATGAACACTGTCCCCACTCTGCCACCAAGCCATGGCGCTGCTGCAGCTGCAGCCCCTGGCATGCAAGGCACTGCCCACCCAGTGCTGGGGGTGAACAGCTGGAAACCCCAACAAAGTTTTGTATTTGTATTCCAGTGCTTTGTAAAGGAAAAATATATGACAGCAATAATTCTCTCTCATTGCCAGGCTTTCCTAATCAGTACAGGGTTATATCTCACCATCTTTTGCATATCCAAGGATAGGCTACTTTTCAACTCCCTGGTAATAATCCACACCTCAAATCACACACACCATGTCAAGGTTCCCATTTCCTGCTTGAGCAGCCCTTTGACAACTTGTGAAGTGGGAGTTCTGGTGAGATTGAAAACCTGTTGACTGAGGTAGAAGCCCAGAGCAGCAAGGAGCAAAAGAATACTCAGAAGATTTTAACACCCTAAAAATAGGTACTGGAAATCACCTGGCCTTCTGTCAGCCCATTCAAGCACATTTACATCATCCAGGCACTTAAGAGAAAATATCCTTCCACATAAATTCCCAAGCTACCAAATTAAGAGGGGTTTTATGACTTGCACATCATGAACAAAAAGTAAATTGGAGCATTAGGATTGTGATTTAGGTTTAATACACAAATCAAGAAGCACTCCAAATTGCTGTCAGTGTTATCTACAGAGGGGGGGAAAAGAGGGTAAAAAGAAGGGATACTTCCTCTGAGGCTGGACACAAGTTTAAAAATTACAAAATTCAACAGGGAAGTAAAATAAAAGCCAATTGCACTAAATTCCATGCTAAATTCTATTGTTTGTGGTTAATCTGTAGGAATACCTCACAAAGGCAGTAGCTTTAATATCTTCAGACAGCATGTGCTCACCTAGGCAGCTACAGAAATCAGGAGGGTGGTTAGTCTTAGCCATCCACAATGGCCAATCACGTATTTTTAAGCACTTGAGTGTTCCAAGTCCATGGTACTTCCTGCCCCAAGTCATCAACTTCCTGAACATTTAAGTGACAGAATAACACCTTGTGATTTCAGTTTAAATTCTCTCAGAACAAAGGTCTGGGCTCCCAAGGTAGGCTCTGAGAAAAGAGGGTGAAATTGCAGTTCTACTGTAAAGACTGTATGGCATTTTTCCTTTCTGCTGATCAAAAATATCAGCCAGAAAATAGTGGTTATTGATATACTTTTATGCTGCAAACACCGGTAATCTAAAGATGGCTTTAGTTTTTAGCAGAAGTTAAAACATTACCTGTAGTAGTTACTCTTGGACACTTAATACATGACATGACCTACTGAAAGTACTTTACTGATATTACTGACATTTGTTTAACCTATAACATTAATTCTTTGTAGCTCAATAAATCTGAGTATCTTCCCCCTGTATCATCAAAAGACTGATACTGACAAAGAAAGTCAATCTGAGGCCCCCACAAAAATAATAGCTTTCTATTACATTTGCCATTTCACCTGAATAATTCCTGATAATCATGAATAATGATGTTATTTGACATTCTAATGATATCATGCTGTGCAACTTCAATCCATCAGTCACTGTCAGGAAGGTCAAATATTTGTATTCCATTACATTATGCAGAGTTCATTAAACAGTTAAATGACATTATACACCTTAATTATACTTCCAAATGAAACTAGCACATATCATTTAGATTTTAGAGTCTGTGTGATGCATCTCCATTTAAAAGAAGGATCATGATTTTGAATATTTACTGGTGACAAAGAAATAAATTGAAAATTCAAACAGCAGTTCTTCAGCTCTAGCAAATCCTGATGTGAAGATGAGTTCACTTGATACACCTAAAACCGCCATGTTGTTCACACACCAAGTTTATCATATTTTCTGCTGGTCCTATGGGTTACCTAGTGATCCTAACAAGGGCTCAAATCCTGAGACATAACTGCCTCAGGAAAATAATTGCTGATTAAAGCTGCCTGGATCCAAAATGAGAATGTAGCATTTATGCAAGGAAATTTGTTATCAGTAATATTTTCCTCTTCTTGAAAGCAATGACTTAAAGTTTCCCTCAACACAACTCAAAATCTGCTGCAGTGGATCAAAACCAACATCAGAAAAAGGAAAGAACCATATTCAGCTGTGGAGTTAAAAGAGTTCTATTTTAGTATACCTAACATTACAAAACACTACACTCAGCTCAGCTTATCAGTGATAATGCCTACTTTCAAACTACTACAGGAAGTAATCTAAAAGACTTGCTTTGCATGAATACAACTTGTTTTTCCCCCATCAAAACAATTGTCAAGAAAAACAGCAAGAGGTTCTTAGACAGCCATTAAGCAGCTATCAGTAGCTACTTATTGATTTAAGTGGACTCCTTAAGAAATCTTTGTGATTTTATTAGGAATCCCGTTTCAACTACAATCTTCTAAATGAGACATATACACAATAGGGAAAGAAATGGAAAAATGAATACAAGGGAAAATATGTTTAAAATCTACAAAAAGTACAAGTAAGGACAAGACCTTTTTTGAATATTGTATTTTACCAGATTACAAAAGCCTTATTAAAATCCAACTTTCCTCTTAGCTACAAATTTGCTACTTCTGAAATGAGTCTCTGAGTCTAATATTAAAAGACAAACCCAGCCTTTTTATCAGATTGTCTTTAATTTATTACAGTATTTTATGTATGGGAAAAGAAGAAAATTCATTAGATTACAGCAGTTATGTTCTTCAGTTCCTCATCTAGCTTGAACCATTGATGGGCAATGTGCTTCTAAGTAATCCCAATCAACTCAGTCATGTATGAAACTGGAGAAGTTCAGCAAAATTCAAGCATCCTGTTGAACATGATGTGAGTAAATCATAGTGTTTCCTTTTCCATATTAGTCCAGCCTTATTCACAGAGCAATATATATCTGTTGGCATCCCTAAGTTACAGCTGAAACAACTAAACCAGAACAGCCTTGGAATAAATGGAGACATTTTAGTTGAGTAAAGAGCTGCCATCATATACAACTAGCTGGAATAGTTTATTTATGCTTAATTATCTTTCTTTGCTTTCTAAAGAACTGGGGGAAAAATATTGTTTTCCTTCACATCACCGATTCTTCCCTGTTCTAAATCTCTGATAGCTGCCAAAAGGGACAGGAGGGAACTGGGAATAAAGAGTCTACCAGTTTCTGAGTTATTTCCTACTGGTTCTCCAGCTCCATTAAAATTATTTTCCAGTAAAGAAGACATTTTCCACTTATTGGGAACAACTTTCAAATGTTTTTCATTTGTGTTATTTTTATAGTCTGAAGTGATCTGAGCTACACTGTCATCTGCAGAGTCAAACCTAATTAATTCTCTTCTTCCTTTTGTTAGTGCCAAATGCATCATCACATCCTTATTACCAAATACTGCAGAGTGGTGAAGGCCAGGCCCTGGGATTCAGTGTCTAACAGAGCAGATTTAAAGCCCTAAAGAAAACAGCAGCCTGTGTCACATCCTCAGCATTCAGTGTGCCCAGAACTCCAGGGAGGAGGGCAGAAAGAGGATGACTGCCTTTTTTTCTTTCATATGGAATGGATATTTTAAACTTAATTTTCAACTGAATCTGCATAGACATTTTTAGAATTAATTTAAGCCACAACAAAATAAAACTTAAAAAAACATTTTAGGGCTAATATTTTTACATCAAAAGGCACAAAACAACTAATATCATGAGATGAATCATGAAACTGAAATCAATCTTAAACCTTGCTGCTAACTGGGCAAATTGAATCACTTTCAGTATATGCAGCACACTTGTGTTTCCCTTTCCCTAACAAACAAACAATCCAGCAGTCACTACAGGTAATGATATTTAACTACTCAATGGGAATGGCACTTTCACAAGGTTTATCACTGTGCTGCATAGAATATGTGTTTATATTAAAACTAATTTTGGAAGTTTTCAGTTTCATTATTTTACTGAACAAACAAGGCTGTCATGGAATATAATTAGGATGTCACAAAGGACTTTCTTAAACAGATATTCAGAATTCTGTGGCTCTGACAGCAGAGGCTTTGCAGAGTGCAGCAGCTCAACTGACAAGCAACAAAAATTAGATTCAAGAGTTGGAATAACATTAGTTTTAGATGAGTCTGCTGGCTTTCACCGCACTCCAATGCAAGGAACAAGGACAATGGGACAAGGAACTCACAGGGAGCCTCCTCAGCCCTGCAATAGTGGGACAGTCAAAGGTCCACTGTCTCTCATGAGATACCTCCACACTCTTTTATATCACCACCCTGTTTATTTTCCTTTTCTGTTCAGTATTTGTATTGGCATTTTTAGTTTTTAAACAAAGCACTTGTAAATACATCTTTCTAATGGTCACATGTTCCCCAATATGTGAATTCCAACTGGGAAATATTCTCAAATTCCTTATGTGTCAGAGTATCTTACTCTTAAAGCTATCTTTGATCCTTTGTAGGTAGAAATGAACAATTTTGGTCAGTCTATGACTACTGACAAACTGGTACAGTGTTAAGAAAAACAAGGATGCACATCTTGCTAAGAAGGACAAATATTGATCTTTTTAGAGTTAATGAAATTGCCCCTGCCTACGAGTGGGAACAATCAAAGGAGACCTGCAAAATGCTCTCAGCAATGGCTTTAAAAAAATCAAAGCCACCAAATATATATATATGGCAGAAAAAGCCTTAAATACCATTTAAAACCAAACTACAAATTAAAAACAGAATCAGATTAGATAAATCATGATTTTTCTCTCTTCAAACCTGCAGGGATAAAAAGCATGGATTTAGTAAATTGTTTTTTCTCTCCAAACCTGAAGGGATAAGGAACACAGGAGGTGTCTGACAGGTGAGAATACTGTCATCTCCTCACAAAATCACCAACTTGGGAAACAGGCTTTAGAAGTAACAACATATCCTTATGTCATGCAGTAAATGGGCACAACAAACACTGGAGATCTACAACAGTTGACAATTTTTCTTGCAAAGATTAAAAAGTTTAAAAAGGGAAGGAGAAGTAATAAGATGGGAGACAGTTATTGCTGCTGAATCCTCTGACAGATCAGATGACAATCTTGATTCAACTTTCATTATTTAAAAAGACAAATAGAGCATCTCTCTGTGCCTTTTCAATGGTGACAAAACACAGGTATCAAATCACATTATTTCCTTTACTCTGATATCTTGTAGGCAATATAAAATGATCCCCCATGGACAACACTTTAACTGAGGTACAAAGTTAAATTCATTCAGGTACCATCAATGTGATGGTTAAAGATCAAGGGGGATCTGAGAAAAGACTCAAAGCTGGATTGCACATCCCTCCCTCTCCCCTGCTCCCTCACCATGCCCCCATGGGGAATAAATAGAAGAATATCTCAAAAGCAGTAGATTTTTGGAATATATAGGTACAACAGCCATCTAACCATTGCACAGAAGAGGACCATGCATTTTTACAGCTTAGTTGAAATAGTAATTCTTTTACCCTTTCATTTAGTAGTGCCAGATTGTATGGATCTGTTTCATATCAAAATACTCAATTATGTGTGCTGGTATTTAAATTAGGGAGATCAAACCCCATTATGTTTCCAAATAGATACCACATACAATCTTACCTATGGCAGGTCCATATAATCATCTGTTTAATTTGCACACAAAAATGCCCCTGGTTTTAGCAGGCAGTTTTGCAAACTGTCTGCTACACTGCAAGCACTGGATAGATACAAATGAGCAGATAAATCCATGGGCTTCTAAAACACCACAAAATGTAAAAACTCGTCCTCAACAAGAATAAAGAATCTGCACCACACATCAGGGTTCCAGTAAAACAAGCAATGCTGCTGTGAATGTCAGACAAATAAACCAATTTTTTCTTGTTTAAAGATGAATAAATTCTGACCTGGACTCTTACTGGAGGTTTGGATTAAGATCATTCATATGCAGAAAAAGAAAACTCATATTGACATTTTGTGTCCCTCCAGTTTAAAAACGGGTCAAACAAACTTAAGATTTGTATATAAAGATGTAATAAATGTTATAAAAACCATTGTGCCCTTTCTTTTAACACCAAACTCTCATGTAAGAAGGATGTTTCTCCACATTAAAAAACATATTCAAACCACAGGTATTTATAAATAAGTCATAATTGATACTAGATGCAATTAATTTTGTTAAGGAATATGAGAGAAAAGGGAAAAATTTGCATTGTTTTCTAAACTAAAATGCCTCAGCAAAATATTATGTTAAGTCAGCAGTGCTCCATTAACATTGCTGATAAAAACAGAATTCTACAACTCCGCAATATTTTTGTGATGAACTTTCTCCAGGTCAAATTCAGATTTTTTTTGAAAGACAAGCAAGTATAACTTATTTTATTAATATTGATAGGGTCATAGTAAGGAAACATTAATTGAGCAGAAATGTCATTAGTATGCTTCCACATGACTGGATACTAATTAAGTGGCTTTCTTTTTTTTAATCCTGAAAATCTTCTCACTACCTAAGAAGAGTGTCAATTCTATGTTTTGCATTCACTCAAAATGACTGTAGAAAAAAAACACAGCCAAAAACCAACTTTCTTCCAATACTCTGCTAGTTCCTCTGCTTCTCAGTGTAAGCAGACATGTCTCAAGTGCCTCACTAAATTTTTTTAAGGAGAGTCATTAGAAAAATACATTTATCCTATTTCAAAGTGTTTACAGAGTTTTCACTCCCAATGTAATTTCTCTCCACCAAAACAGCGCTATGCAAATTGAATTCAAAAGTTTGCCTTCATTTTGTCTTTAATTTGCACTACCTGGAGCTAAAGCAAATGGCAGGGGGAAGAACACACAATTTCATTTTGAAAATATGCCAAAGTTTGCTACAGAACACTGAGACAGGAGGCAACTGGCTCTAAGAGGAAAGCATCAGATGGTTTGCAGTATTGCTGGTGGTGCTTGCACCAAACACACAACAGGCAGGTAAAGCTTGGCAGAGGTGTCCTGCTACATCCTAATGATCAGGCAGTAAAAAACCCAAAACATCAGACTTATTTTTCAGATGCAGTTCCAATTAATTGAATTCTGCCCTACAATGAATGCAATTCACAGAAGTGTTAAAACATTTAGAAATACAATCACTTATATATGAGTTACTATATATGAGTTATGCAGAATTTTAACAAATTCTAAATTAGTTATTAACAGATATTTAGAAATAGAGTAACTTTATGCTCCCTTTCAAGCTCCTGGCAGGAATATGAGGTTAAGAGGTCAATTAAGCTTCTTTATTTGTAAATCTCCATTCCTATTATCAAAGTTAAATTACACCCCTTCAGAAATAAGATGCACCTCTCCTTTGAAAGCTTATCCAATTATCTTGGCTTCACTTCCTAACACACCTTTTTCCCTTCCTTTTTATATCAATCTTTCTTCTAAAGATGAAATTCCGTTTTGAAGGCTTGAGAATGGCAAAAAATGTCCCAGCTCATTGTTGTCCCACTAACAGTCCACATCAGTCAGTGAGTGAGAGAAAAAGAGAGAAATTATTCTCAATTCCTCCACGTCAACCCAGATTCCATTATTATTCCTCCATACAGATATTAGCTTCTTATTAATCTTAAAGGGAAGTTCAATCTTGATTTCAAAGTACCAGATAATAACAAATGTTCCTCATCTCCAGCAATTTGTTTCAGTCACAAAGTCTACTCTAAATATGAAAAAAAAAAAAAAAAAAAAAATCACTGCTCCTAGTTCAGGAATCCCAAGATTCAGATTTAATAAGAGCTATGGCTCTTATTAATGCCATTGTTAATCTACAACTTTAATTCCTGGAAAATTTGTTCCCAAATATATAGACCTGTTTCCCCTTCCCCTTTCTCCCTCTTGCTCCCCAAATCACAGATGATTTTTAACTCAATAATGTCACCAAAAATATAATGCTTTCACAACTGGGCTCTAGGATTCTTCCCAGCCAGGAATGTAGTTTATTTACTGAGCCATGTGCTCACTATATTTTTTCCTCACCTTTACCTTTGGTGTATGAAAGTAATAAAGTGAATTAAATCCCAAATTAGTTAAGCTTTACCCAACTAAAATATCAATAATGAAACTGAGCCTAAGAAAGTATTCCTGCCATGTGTGCTCACAGTGCCCGAATTCTGGCAATGTTCATTTCTATGGCATAATTTAAATATATAATCTGTATCATATATTCTTTCTATACAAGCAGACAAATTCTACCTGGGAGTGACAGAAAAAGAAATAGTGAATGAACCAATGACACATTTTTTTAAATATGTTCATAAATAGTTCCATTTTTACATACACATTGGAACAAAATCTTGTATTCTGATACACAAAGTTCATCAGACCAGAAATGCTCATCAGACCAATAAAAAAATCAGACCAACAAAAAGCAGAATTTCCAAATTTATGTACTTCAACTCATACTCATTGCACACCATTTCTAATTCTATGAAGCAAAGAGTAACAGGCCACCTCAATACATTCCCAATTACCAACAGGAAAAGATCATTGAATCCTGAACTAAAAGCAACAGCTCTTAGGCAGCCTCTCAGAGAGATCACTCATCTGAATGCAGTACAATATTACACTGGAGCATCAGAAGGAGAATATTCAACTTTTATTGTACAAGATGAACATTTTCTCAAGAGAGATCACTGAGAGATGCTGAGGTTTTCATGTTTTGATTAGAAGCAGTAGAAGTCGGCAGGTTACAAGGAGCAGCACAAGTAAAATACATTAGCAAATGAATAGCAGCCTGTGCACACTTGTGCAGCCTTAGAAACCCAGATATGGTATGAGTGATAAAGTGAAATACATCTGTATCCATGAATTATGCACTCCACTTCCTACTGTAGCCTCATTTTACAACAAAGCCTCCATTGTCTGCTATGTTGATATCTAACTTTACTCAAGACAACTTACTAAAACATCATTTACCCAATTACCTGCTCAGAGAAGGTGCTTGACCCTCTGCTGAAGCTCTGCAAAGCAATTATGGTGCCTTTTGGAATCACTGTACTTGATAATCTCACTTATCATTTCAAACCACAGAGGAAAACATTCCCTGAACAAAAGAAGGAGCACAGGTGAGCACCTTTGGACGCACAGGAGGTGGGAGACCCTGTGCATGCTCCCCTCTGGAGCAGCCAGAGAGGGAAAGCACACACTGGGGATGAGTTACCTGTGCTGTGTACTGGAGAGGAGGAAAACAGGGAGGGAAGGACTTCACCCTACCTAAAAACAATAGAAGCCAGAAGAGCTGAAGCCAAACAGACTGGAGGCCTTGCATCTCAAAACTCAAGCTATTTTACACAGGTATGTGGAAGTCTAGTGCTGTGTCAGAGCAAATCAATTGTGCTCAAGATTTCCCTTTTTCCTTAAATGGCATCTGAAAAAATCTGTATTGGTGACTGGACTCTCTCCAGACCTCTGCACCTGCACTCATTGAGGGAATACAGTAAATTGGCTTTACCCTTAAAAGACTGACCCCTACACCAGGCAGTCTGAAGAGATATAGATCACTCTGTGCCCTGGAGAAAGCACTAGGATGGCACAGCACAGCAGCCTGTTCCTTCACTCCAGGCAGCATTCCTGCTTATCTCCCATGCACATGGAATGCCCTTTACTTCCCTCTTGGCTGCTGAAGATTGTTCTGGTTGGGGCTGGGGGGGAGTTAATGTCCACAGGAGCTGCTCTGGGGCAGTTTGGGATTTGTGCTGGAAACAGCATTGACAACTCAGGGATGTTGACAGTGTTGCCTTGCTGCTCCTCATCCCACCTTATGGGGGTGGCACAAGGAGCTGGGAGGGGACACAGCTGGAACAGCTGATCCCAACTGATCCAAGGGATATCCCAGACCATCAGGGGTCATGGTCAGCATATAGAGCTAAGGGAAGGAGAAGGAATCTAAAGAAGGTATGGGAGGAAGAAGGAAGTGAAGGGGTGTTTGAACTGTTGCATGTGATGGGGCACTGCTCTCCTGGGGATGGCTGAACATCTGCCTGCCCATGGGAACCAGAGAACCAATTTCTTGGTTTGTTTTGCTCGTGTAAGCAGCTTGTGCTTTGCCTGTTAAACTGTCTTCATACCTAACACTGTTGTCTTATTTTTATCCTTCCAATTCTCTCTCTTTTCCAGCTGCAGGGGAACAAGAAGGTGCCTGTGTGGTGATTAGTTGTTGATGAGGGTTAAACCATGACAGAGGTACTCAAAATATAAGGAGTACAAAATGGTTACTGGTGAAATGATGAAATATCTTCTTTAGAATATAATTATGGTACATTAAGGAATATTAATGTATGTTTCAACAGAAAAATACCATATATTAGGCTCTTCACAGCAAGAAGAGATGACAGATTAACATTGAATCACTGGATCTCCTCTTAGGAATTGCAATACAAAGTTCATGCCAGATGCCTCTCAAAAAATGTGTTTCTGAAGAAAACACATACTTGTATTACACTGAATAGCACAAAATGGCCCAATATGCTGGAAACAATAAGCAATAAATGAAATTTCCAATTGACTTTCCAGCAAATCTATTCTCATTACAAATGGAGATTTTGCATGTATTGCATTACTTATGGTAATTGTGTGACATCTATTATGAATAACCATGTATTCCAATCATCTCTTTTAATTATATTCTGCTGTAAGAACAAGTCATGCAATAGCTTGCCCGGACTTGGTTAACTGTGTGTGTGCTGCATATCACTTTCTAATGGCTATATTGAGGACAAAAGGTGCACAAACTGTAACAGAAATGGCTTGTAACTGTCATCTCCTTCATTAGCCAGAAACTGTTTAAATGAGTAAAAAAACCTGAACTTAAATCCAGTTATATACTGAGGGAAAAAACTTGTTTGTGCCCCTTTCTTTTCTGAAGTTTGTAGTAATTGCAATTTGAATGCAAAGCTTGTGGTTATCTGCTACTGGTGCAGGAACATAAATTTTCTATAGTGTCAAAAGTGCAACAGCAGCAAACACCTCCTTTATACTTGTTATCTACCGTCCATTTGTTTGTTTGGGTATTACTGATATGATAAAAAGGATAAAATTACAGGTTTGTTCAATAAGCACACCAATTACAAATTTGCTCTCTACTAGACTAGAAAGTAACTGCTGCACTAAAAGTATTCATTATTTAGAGAATCATAGACTGGCTTAGGTTGGGGAAGACCTTGAAGTCCAACCCTTTACTCAACACTGCCAAGGCCACCACTAACCCATGTACCCAAGTGCCACATCTACACTTCATTTAAATCCCCCAGGGATGGCAACCTCTCCACTGCACCGGGCAGCTGTGGTCCATCCCCCAGGGCTGGACAACCCTTTTGAGAAATACATTTTTCCTAATGTCCAATCTAACCTCACTTCAGAACAACTTCAGGCCCCTACTCTGTCCTATTTCTTGCTCCTTGGGAGAAGACACCTCCCTACAACCTCCTTTCAGGTAGTTGTAGAGAGTGATAAAATAGGACAGGACTTCACAGTTTTTTAAACAAGAATGCCCATTATTGAGTTAAACACAAAAGGAAATACTCATTTAATGTTTCCTGAGTCCTGTCTTAATTTCCCAGCCACTTTTCATACAAAAATTTGCTACCACTTAATTTCATATCCTTCCACATTGCTTTGCTCTTCTGCTTCTACAGCCTGACTTCTTCCAGCTCCTTAGATTGATGCTTTTCTCACTAAACATTTGGCCAGGTTTCTTGCTATACTAAAATAAATTCTTTTACCAGGTATTTCTGTCACCCCAATGTCAGAAACCTCAAAGAAGATTCACTTCAGTTACTTTGAAACTAAAGTTGTAACATGCTTTGAGAATTGATAACAAGGGTAAACATGACAAAATGGGACCCCTTCTGCATGTCCATGGAGCTCATAAGGACAAGCAGTTCCATTTTTAGAAGACACATTATTAACACTCCTTCAGAACTGGACAGTGAGTGCCCCTGAAACACAGAGAGCAGTAGAGAGGTTCATGCATGATGTGGTTTAAGCCATTTATAAGTTCCAATCAACAATGATGACAAACAGGTGAATAAAAGCCACTAGACAAAAATGGAATTGGAGTTTTTCAGCTGAATTTTAATATTTGTTAGCAATGTCGTCAAGAAATTTAGTTGCATAAATCCAACCTATTATGGCACTGCTTACAAGCCCAGAGATCTCATTACTCTCCACACAGTCAGGGTTGAAGGTTGGTTCAACACATGACTAATAAGAAACTGCTCCCCCTCCACAGCCCTGGTAAGATGCAACAGGTTCCAGCCTAGGAGCTGCTGCCTCTCCCTTATGTGGCCTTGCACAACTTTTCTAACACCTCTTCCAATGTAGGTTGTGCTACAGCCTGAGAATTCTTACCACTAATCTGCTAATACTTGTAAGTAAGTGATTTGACTGGTAATTTATTCAATTTGCAAATAGGCAAGAAATACTTCTGACCATATTACTTGAATTTTTTTCCCTTTCTATTTACAATACTGACACAAAGGCTTTAGAATGGGATTTTCATCAACACCATTATATTAACAGAACTCTAACAATGCAAACAGAATTGTATATCCTCATGGTGAAGGACATCCTCTTTCAACAGTCAGCACCTTCCAAGCAAGACAAGATTTGAAGGGGGAGAAAGCATTTTTATCAGACCAAATGAGACAGTTGAACTCCATCCCCACAAATAAGTCATACAGACAAGCCTTTGTGCACAGAGCCCTGAATCTCTTATCTTCAGTAGCAGCATTTCTTAATGCGAGTCAAACACCACCCTTTTGTTTGCAGACTGCAAACAAAATGACTCCAGCCCTGAGATAATTAACTGGCCTCTCTATCACCAGCAAGTTCAAGTGGTTTGCATACACAGAGGGGATCAGTCATTCTTTGGGCTGTTGGAGGAGAGCCCTTTTCCCACAAGGGAGCCAGAGAATACAGCAAACACTCTGTTGGCTTGGTGCTGCCAAGGGCACAGTCCCACTCATTGCCCTCTGTACAACACAGCTTATTTCTGCTCAAAGTTATTAAGCATAGGAACTGTTTTTCTTACACTTATTTGTACAAGTAAACATTATAAGGCATTAATAAATTCTACTTGAAGGATCAGTAAGGAAGAGCCATGGAACACCTTTATTTGGGATCTGAGGTAAAAAAACTCAGGAGTTTTCAGCCATTCTCAAGAGCTTCAGACACAATACATAAAATCTGAATTTCCTCTGCATTCCTGATGAAGAGATATTCTATACTTCCCCACCCCCTCTCCCAATTTCAAATAAGATGCATCATTTATATCAGTTCTTCAGGACTTCTTTGCTGCATCAGCAAAGGAACTGCATCCTCCTCCTAATGCCCTCCTCTTCTAGAGTTACTACACATTTTGAAAACTTCACGTAAGTACTCCAGGCCTTATTGCACCAAACAACATTTTGTGTCTCCATTGTATTCCCTTGAATCTCTAGCCTCCTATTTAAATTAGAAAGCCTTTACCAAACCCCTTTATTTTTAACTCTTTGCTAAAGATCTAAATGGATCATGACTGCTCCTTCACATTGTGCTAAACAAACTAATAATAGTGGTAATGTATAGGAAGCTTCTATGATGAGAACTAGAGAGTACTTTCCTACAAGATTAGGTATCTCAAACAAGTTGTTACAAACATGCAGTACACATTATTGGAATATGTAGATATAAACATATATTTGGCAATATAACAATTTTATTTTCTTAATCTTAGTTTTATGGTAAATATTAACACTTATTTAGGCTGAAACCCATAAAATTCATACTTACAGAGAATAAATATAGATATGATAGATGTGTAATGTACAAAAAAAAAATCATAACAGCAATTCTGTAAGTTTATGAAGAATTAAAATTTCATATACAAGATAAATACCATGGTTTTCAACCAAACTTGTGAGAGAATACTACTGTTCTTTCTAGTGTACTATCTTCAGTGGAAAATCTGTCAGATCTGAAACTAAATGAAAATTACTTGGAAAATATATTAAGTAACAACAATAATTCTAAAAGACCATTTCTTTTTAAGGAAAGCATTAGGAAAATATTTGTGGCACTACAGAGCACATCAGTCTGAAGCGATACAGCCGTAGTGACAGCAGATGACAGGGAGCTCCCAGCCAGACAAACTGTGCAGCAGAGCAGATGCTGCTCTCACATTGCCTGACCCTGGATCCCATCCCATCCCTGCAGCAGACCAATTACACTGCAGCTCGGGGTGTTAGCAGGCCTTTGAAGGGAGCATCTGGTTCAACTAATGTTTTCTCTGCTTATTAATAACAGGAACAAGCGGCAGGAACTCACAGAACAGCACACGGCCTCAGCAACAAATAATGACCATTATCTCCATGTAGGGATGAAGGTGCCAGAAGATATCATATGCTTTGGGGTTTTATACATGGTCTATTCTCCACAATCAGAATATTTTCTGGTGGGAAAACTTCTATGAAAAGAGCAGTAAAAAATAGTGCAGTGAAATTCAGTATATAACAGTTAAACAGTCTTCCTTATCTATTTCCGTTTTGTTGGGTTTCTTTAGATGGAAAAACCTTTTCATAATCAATCCCATATGAAAAGTTGTTGCAAAGTGTTTATTCTAATTTATTACACACATACGTGTGCCCTTAGTAAAGGAACCAAAGTGTCCACAAATTTCTACAAAATTACTTGGTCCCAATAACCCTCAGTTTGCTGTTCTCAGTGGGAAAGATTGTTCCTTTTAATAACCAATTCAATAAACTGCTGAAAAATGCTTTGTATAATATAGAATTGCCATAGATCTGCTGTTTGTCTCTGTCATTACACTCTGCATTCAATCAATTTACAAATGTTGCTGTGTTCCTTTTGTGCTAGTTCTTATGGCAGCCTGAACACAAATCTAAAGATCAATACCTTGTCTACTGAAAAAAAATGGACATAACTAATGAATAATGTTATTTATAATAAAAAGTCCTAGTCTCCAAATGGGTTCTGCTAATGTTGAAATTCATTTTTCATATTTAACACAAGATGAAAACAAGTACCCTGCACAACACTCTAAGAAAGGCAGTGATAAAAACCAGTTCATATTTATTGAAGATGGGAGTGAGACCATGCAAAGTTCTGGTGCAGGGCTAAGAAAACATCAATACAATGCTAGGTCATTCACAAGGTATCTGTTACCATATTAAAGCACAAAAGGTCCATGTCAAAGAGCAGATGGAATTTGTTTCAAACAGCACCACAGCTCTGCTCTGTGGAAGCAGCAAGGTTCTGAATGAAGTCATTCAAACAAGAAGCCAAGGAGAAGCTGAGCTCATGCTGCTTGCATGAGCTGATTCAATTCGTCTTGTGCCTTTTGTGTGACAGAAACAATGCATTTGCTGACTTTTAGACACATCCCTGCACTGCTCCAGCTATTGAATAGCTGCCTCCTCCAAAACAACCACAGAGCTGTTCAAGGGAGCCACAAGTGACTGCTTTTCACAATCACCCTCTGCAAAGCAGCAAGCTGACAGAACAGAGAGGAAACAAGGACTCTTGTAAAAAAGGGAATGGATACCTGTATAAGGGTATCCCAGCAAGCTTCCAGAACACCCAGCTACCTCCTCCCCACTCCAAGCTTACAGCCCAGATGTGCACCGAATACAGTATTTGGGTTCCCACCCAGACTCTTGGCTCTGCAACAACGTGAGAAAGGCATCATAAAAGTACACTCCAAAATCCAGTACCTCATTAATCAACCCTGTCCCCAATGCCATGTGCCTTCTGCTCTGATATCAGACAAGGAGAAGACAACAGCAGTGCAGATACAGACCCCTGCTTATTACAAGTGACAATGTCCCCAGACAGCCCGTGCAGACACCAACACCTCTGAGTCTTTGCCTGCCAGGTGACAGCAAAGGGCCTGGATCTCCTGAGGGGAACAGGCACTAACCCTGCACGCTGACCACCTGCAGCTCTCCTCTGTCTCCTTGTGCCAGAAGAGGTCAATACTTCCTACTGTCCCACAAATGTGCACATTGTAGCTTACATACTGAAAATCCCAGTTTAATGTTGGATATCCTTACTCAACAATGAGTACCCAGCACCTCCCTATCCAAGAATCTGCAGTAATCACACCAAGGGATCCCAATACAAACTGAGTTCCTGAGTCTGTGAACTCAGAGCACCCAGTGGGCAGAAATCTAATGCTGGGAAAAATGAGGCACCTCTGTCCAGGAAGAGGAGAACCCTTTCCTTACCATAAATACCATATTCTTACTCCACCTAATTTTGGACTGTCAGCACAATTTGTCTTTCAAATGTCAAGATAAATTCACAGGATTGGCAGCTCAAAATAAACAAAACAAAACTTTCCCATGTGTTAAGTGAACAAGCCTGCTTTGGCATTGCTCAAGTCACACTGAACTCCACAAGGCCATTGTGACAGACTTTCTCCCAGAGAATAGTTTTATTTTAAAACTATTACTTCAAATTCATAATTCCAACCCCTATGTTCTGTTTCAAGATGGAATTTCAACCTTACTAGTTAATTAAAGCCACCACCTGGAGTGATCTGGCTTTCAAATTGATTTCCTTTGTCTCTCTAATTCACATACATTAATATTTTATTTTCTACTGAAAAAAGTGTCACACATGTGCCATAGACAAGGCAGATAAAATTATTGCAATAAAACAAAGAAAATACACTTCTTACTGCCAGGTCTCAAGATGAATGCTGCATTATACAGACACTTTAAAAGGCTTACAACTGCAAATTGCTCTATTTTACATACTGTATTCTAGCCTTTACATCAAGATCTCTCCTAATTTCTTCTCATTGTAATGAGAAAGGAAAAGGGTTGGGTTTTTATTACCTGAACATTTATTCAATGGAGAAACAAAGACTACATTATATATTACAACACAAGCTATTAAAACAATGTGACACTATAAAATACACTGCAAAACTCATTATGGGATAACAAAGCTAAACCCTGAGCAAATAAATGTATCTGCCAAAAGTCAGCAATAATTATACAATGAGAGTTTATAATCTTTAATTATTTAAGAAGAAAAGAAGCTTGTAATAATTAAGTTTTATATGCTCCTTAACTTGTCATTACTAGGCGCTCACAAAACTTTAAAACAAGAACACTTCATCTGAAATGCTCTATTTCGAACAACAGATGCAATTGTTCACTTAACTGATTAATTTTAAAAAAAGTCAAATACTGTTTTTAAAACCTGCACTCACAGAACAGATTAGAGTTTATTTACTCTCTGATCCACACAATGCATACAGCAACGGCTCAGGCACTTACAGGCCCTGCATCACACAGTGATTGATGTGACACTGTCTTTATATAACTTTGAAATGGTTTTTGTTATGAGAAATCTGTAAATCACCTTGGATTTACATCTGGAATTTCAGAAACTCAAAGATCAGAAAAACTGTTAATTTAATTCATAAAGTATATTGGTGAGACAGTAACACCTTTAAAGTTTCTATGAAGTCTGTGCATCTTTGTCATGCTCTGACTTCTGGTACACACAAACACCATTCAAAACAGGTGGAGAGAAAAGTTCAATATTGAACAATTATAATCTACAAAACTGGTGGGAGGAAAGGAAGGTTTGTATCATACTTCAGAAGAAAAATAATTTTAAAATATATATAAAATATATACATTAAACATCACTTGATTTTAAGTCATGAAAAAAATCAACATAAAACCACAAAACTAACAAGAAAACTTTCAATAAACTCCAGAAAACTTCCTTTTTTTCCCCAACGCATTCATTCTTTGCCTGAGCTCCTCCTAAAATTTTATCATGAACCTCTACACAAGAGGAGATCAGTCTTAATTATTTCGAAAAATTTCATTTCCAGCCACTAAAATCAGCACAAATTACAGAGCAGCAGAATTTTGACTGGAAAATAACACACTACACAACACATTAAACAGGTACATTGAGCATCTTGTGTAATCAAGTTACAACACAGTTTCAAACTCAAGCATTTTACTTACACCATGAGGCTTCATATTTTCATCGTGAAACGTGTGCACTATACAGATGGCTTATTTAATCCATTCCCACCTAAATTAACCAAAGCAATCTGTATCCCCCCAAAAAAGTCTTCAAAGTCTTCATACAGGGTACTACTGGCATTTGACAAATGGTATACATCTAGCCAGGAAAAGTTGAAAATCCTCCATAAAAGAGTTACCACATCAAAACATAAGTGACATTATTAATAGGGAAGTGGGATGTGTTATTCAGCATAATATGGAATTTAAACAGCACCACCTCCAATGGAGTTTAAAATGCTTTTAGTAGCACCTGGTTGTTTATATAACTTCTGTGGTGAAAAGGTCAATAGACTTTCACCTCGAAGGTCACAGTTGCTAAACAACTGTTTTCAGCAGTTCTGCAACACTGATCAAGCATCTTCTGATCAAGCATCACTGCCTGGACTTGGAATAAACCCATGTCACATCCTACCTGGCCTTCCAAGTGTCCTGAGCGTGTCCTGCCCTTCCCAGGGAGCAGCAGCATGGCAAGGATACGTCCTGGCAGCACCGGCCTGCGGTTCACCAGAGCAAAGCTCAGCTCTGTCCTCAGGAACACCACCGAGGGCTTGATCAGGTGCTGCCCAAATCTCAGCATGGTCAGGGCTGATCTTCAGGGTCTGAAAGAGACAATGGTTAAGATAATTAAGGGATTGACTCTGCCTTTCCCAAGCAACAGGAATAAAACAATCCAACTGCCTGTGCAGCTTCCAGCAGAAAGTGCCTCCCGGGCTCATCAATTGGGAGTCCTGGAATGGTTGTTACATCTTCCATATATCGATCATGTCTTTGAAGAAGGGGTGGAAAAGCCTTTTTTACAAAGCAAAAAAATTACATATAATTGTTTAAAGTCTAATCTCATCATCTTGGCAGGGCTACAGAATTCAATGAATGCAATTTCTCCCTCCCATTTTCATTTGTCCAGCATTGTAAACATTTGAGTTACATGTTCTTTGAGAAGCACAAATAGGATTTCACATTTTTTCTGCTACAATGCAAATCAGTGCAACACGGGATGTATGAAATAAACCACATTTTCTTAATCTCTCCATTAAATATCTCAACTGAAGAAACACTGGCAAACTGAAGAAAGTTTATTTAGCCATTTTCCATCCACACTCTCTAGCTTGAGTAACTGGAATGTGAAGATGATCACTGCTACATTTTCTCTTATAGAAAGTCAAAGAATTCCACTTTCATTCACTAAAATTTTCTCTCTTCGTGACAAGAATGAAAATCCCTCTTAAATAGCTACAGCGCAGTCCCAACTGTGTCTATTTTAGGTCTTTAAGCCCTAGAGTATTTAAAGTATTTAATTCAATCAGAAATATCCAAGGTACTGCAGGGTGAAAAATGAAGAAATGACAAATTTCATGTGACAATACTTGAGACACATCGGAAGCATTATACTCACATTACCCAACTTGAACCAAGTGACTAATCAGAAAATTCAGTTTCATATGTTGCCTGAGACAGAGAAACCTACTGCTACAGCCATGGAGTGTCTCCTGTTGCAGTTCTTTACTTGCAAGATTACTGTGTAGAGTAAGACCTAAATTTAGTTCTTAATCTAAGAGATTTATTCTGATTTATCATCCCACTTGTGTCACAGCATATATCACAGCTGAGATAGCCACAATACACAGAGCATCACCACAGAATTTCCGAAAGCTTTAAGCATTCACCCGTACACAGTAACACCCTACCTCGTCAGGAGGCTGCAAGCATCTGCCCTTCTTGTTCTTCAGCAGAACCTTTTATACCCTCATGGTTGATGCATTGCACCTGTGTGCCCTCTGTTCCCTTTGGTGGTTGGTCAGAGCCCCTGGGCACGCCCTGGCTCGTTGCTGTCAATGCTTTTCACCTGTTTTCCACAGCTGCAGCTCATTAGGGATTGAGGCTCAGCCACAGCCCCACCCCAATTACCACAAACTGTGTGCCTACACACCTGTACCTGTTCCCATAAAAAAGTACACATAACAACCCCCTCCAAGTGCACACACTTGGAAAATGTCTTTGAGAAATACTTGTTCTTCTAAAGGAACTTCTGGCTTTGTAGTGGTCTGATTCCACAGAAGAATGTAAATTAAGGGCAGCAGATGCATCTAATCAGGGTTTACACCAGAAAAACACATATAAATCTTAGTATATGATACAGTAACAAATAAGATTACTACATTTCCATGTAATAAACATTTTCTAAGCAGGCATCATGTCTTGTTTTATTTCTGAAAATCACAGATGAAAGGAAATGCTTAAACAGATTATGGAAGAGTGGAGATTTTAACTATGCCTGTTTCAAAGATTTGAAAAGGTTCTACATTCTTTTCTACATAAAGACAAGAGAAGATTAAGTGTCTGAGATTTGTCCCTTAGCATATATTAAACTTGAAAGTTGACAACATACAAAAATCAAGTCTCTTTAGCTACTAGAAGAATTGCTTAGCAGAGAAAACACCTGCTATCTTGTGCTGATGCTTGAAAAAATGACTATTAGGAACTTCAATCAATCTGCCTCATTTGTCTTAAGCAGTCCATCAGCAACCCCCCATGGGGGTTTTTCATTCCAATTAAAACATGCAGAATGTTTTCACACAACTCAGTAAAGAGACATGGCTCTCTTTGCAATGAAGGAAATGCTTCTGACAAAGGAGAGAAACATTCCATAGTCAGGACTACCCTCCAGTGATGGTAAGAAATGGTAAGCTGGTGTCTCCAGAAGCTGAAAAATCAAATGTACCACCTGCCCTTGCATTTGGCAATGCTATGGACTAAAAACCCAAGTGCTACTGATGATTTCTTGTTCTGTCTTCCAGGACACTGATAAATAAAGGTACTGTCCAGAGGCACAGGACAGAATTAAGCACAGAAACAAGGCTTCAAAATCACAAATGCTTAATGTAAATTATGATGATTTGAAATTTGACTTAAGGAGGGAGAGAACCTGAGATTTGGTAATCAGCTGAAGAAGTCCTCTGGCTGATTGCTGCCATAAGCAAAAAACAGCAAAAAGGAGCAAAATAAGATTGGTGACATTAGGTTGCGTGTTCTGTGTTTTCATCATGCACCTACCACATGATATTTACTTTACTACCTGTCTTGTTTTTAAAATATCTAGAAAAATCAGTAAAGTAAAAGCACTAATTTCATACCTCTCTTTGCAATAGTTTGAAGAATCACATTACAGCCCAAGTGGCTTGATATAGAATTAAAGCATTTATTAAAACCCTGTTTGTTTACTATGTAAAAATCTATCTGAATAATGTATTTCTATCTCTTGATTCAGACTAGATAAATGTGTTTCAAACTAATGTGTCAGTTGTACTGGTTGTGCTGTGTAATATTGAAGACTTCCCAGTGCTACTCTCTCCAATTCTGCAAAGGGATTATGGGAGACTTTTCCTTAAACAATTATTCATAATCTATTATATATTACTTCAGCTGCCTTCTGCCCTAGTGATGCTCTGTGTTTTTCTGCACAGTACAATCATCTGTTCTCAGAACCAACACAAATGCTAAAAAATGCACCAGGGAAATAAGTAATGGGTACAAGTGAAATATCCATGACTGTGCAGCAAGGCTGGAATATTCCAGAGTGCTGCCAGGCAGGAAACTGCTACTGGTAGAGCAAGTTTTTATTCACCTGAACTCTACCACTTATTGCTTGCATGGTCTATAAAGCAGCAGGAATCAATGAGCACAGGTGTGTGCACACAGGTCATGAGATGCAGTGTGTGCACAAGGCTTCCCAATTCCCAGATTGGAATGACCACGCTGAGTCTGTTCCTCCAGGGATTTCCATTTTTCACATAAAGAGGAGGTCAGTGACAGACAAACTAGAAACAACACATAATTGGTTAAAGATGTTTCCTCTTTTATGATGGTAGCCTTTCTAATCCCCAGTAATAAGAAGGACAATTACACAGTAATGTTAGAAAATGAAAGAAATCCATTTCTGATTAAATTTCAGCCCAGTTTAACACAGTTTCTATTCTGACTATTCAGATGAAAAGTGTATTTACTCTTCTTCATATTGCTGATATACATTACATTGCCTATTTAATCTGCCTCATTTTCCTAATTAAATTCCCTTCAAGCTGTGTTACTGCAGTTGTAGGTGGGAATACAGTATTAAAGGCTAACACAGCAAGTAGACTAATTTTATAGCCACAACAGACCTCAAATCTGTATAAGCCATACTAGGAAAAGAAAAAGAAAAAAAAGACACTGGAAATCCACATTACATCCTGAAAAAAGAGTGGTAAAATTAAGAAAAATCATTACACCCTGAAAAAAAAGGGCTTGTAATTCCTTAAGTCTGATAACTTAGCATAGTCGTGGTATTTTGTTAGGCCAGGAGACCAAACATCCTAAAGGCCTTGCAATGGGGGGCCAGAAACCGCTACAATAGCTAGAGAAACCATGGTCGTCTCTAGAATACATCCTGCAGACTAAAATTAAGCCCATCTAGAAGGGAATACTTTGGGATAGGAAGATATCACACTATTCAAGCCTTTCATTGGAGCATCTTTGTTGAATATGCTGATTTGCAAGGTCTTTAAAATTGTATGCAGGATCTACCCTGAATGTGCATTTCGGTGCATTCCACCTTGGCCAAATGTTGCACCACAAAGATCCTTATTAAATACCAAAATAAAAACCCTTTATCCCTTAACCATGCCTGAATTAATTTTAGATCCAAGAAAAAGGCATCCTAGGTACATGGCATTTCTCCAGTCTGTATAAGTACTACTCATATAGTAAATGTATTTTTGAGAGGAAATCTATACACACGTCTCAGTTTTCAGATTTATTCAGTTTTGGGGTTAGGGGCTTTGGTCTGTGCTTCAGTTTTTAAACAGCATAAGCTGTAGAATCATTTGTGACAAATACACAGAACTCTGAACAGAAAATAAGTTCACTTCTGGGCAGAAGATAAGTTCACCTAAAAAGAAGTCCATAGGACATCAAGATCAGTGTCTGCTTGTTACAGGTCACAGCTAAAATCAGAGACCTGGAAAAGTGCTGGAAGTTTGCTGACTACAAGGCAGCAGTTCTTGAATGTTCATTTCCTGCCACCACAAACCTCCCCAATGGATGCTTAATTGAGATGGTGTTGGTACTCCAAAATGCCTCTTTTTTTTCCTTATACAATTACTCCTCCTTAGAACAAGGTGTTGAGATCAGCACCTGCTGAGAACCAAGCTCAAGGCTTTTGCTGAGAATCCCCTGAGCACTGTTTTAGGAAAGCTGCACATCTGGTTGTAAAGGGAGAAGATGAGAATGCAAAATGGGCTGCTAACTTCAAATGTGTGTATTAAAGGAAACCAATTAAAATACCATTATCTCTCTGTGCTAATAGAAAGGACTGTTTTAGAAACATTCCCAGGAGTATTCTTAAATTTTAAAGTTTATTTTACCATATTAACATCACCTCTTCATGAATGTTGACAGTCCTGATGCCAATACTCAATTTCATGTAAAAACACTGAAAATTTATATGGCAAAACAAAACTTCCTCCTTTCTAATTTTCTTTAATGTCTTATAAAAATACTATTTTTTTTAATTCATCAAGATACGAAAATGTGTGTTACACACTGTAGTCAAGGGAACAGAGTACCTATATCCTTAAATCCCTATTTGTCATTGTTTCCTTTCAGAAGTTTGGTTATGGAGAAAGTGATAGTCCTACTTAGACATCTGAATTCTGCACCATATTCAGGAAGTAATGTGCAATGAAGACCTGCACTGCAGGTTACCTTCCCTCTTTTCATGTTTTGGAATTTTTTACTTATTTTCTCCTCTCACTGCCACTTTGTAAGGATGAAATTTACACAAGCCAGAATATTACTTATTTAACTCAAGCACCTAGCAATAAATGTGCTTGTTGCTAGCAGCCAGGATTTGACATTTTCATCAAGAAATACCTAAAAACACTAATAGAAAGAAATTGTTTTATTCTAAAATCACTTAGTTTTTCTACTGGCTCTATGTCCCTAGAACAGCTTTATCTCTCAGCACCCTTCACTCCCACTCTTGCACAACATTTAACTACATATTTTGTGTTCTTCCAGTTCCAGAAAATGGCCTCTAATTAAAAACTGTTCTCCCTCTCAGTAAGCCAAAACATCACATACTATGCCATTTCTGTTCTGAAAAAGCCAAGAAGAATTACAAAACTAGAAAAGGTGTTCCTGTATCTTTGACAGCCATAGCCTAGATTCTCTCCATGGGGATGGTATTTAATGCTCTACACGATGTTGAAAGCAAAAGCTTGTGTGGATTGTTTTTCATTTTCACCACCCACAGAAGCTACTGAACAGCAAGCCCATTAAATGTGATGCATACAACCAATCCTGTGGCATTGACAAGGACCAATTCCTCCCATCACAGACAGATTATGATGGACTCAAATCCACTACACGTGGCTTCCCCTGCTTAATCTAGCAGGGAGGAAAACATCAAAATTATTACTGTTTAAATAGATAGCCATTTTCTTAGCATGGTCAATCAAGCTAAATTATCTCCACTTACAATGAAAATAGACTGTGGCGTGTTGCACAGCACCTCAGCACCTTCCCATGTGTGACGCCACACATCCATCTGCAATCCCACAGCCTTTGCCTTGCAGCTCTGTTCCCTTTCCCCTGAGCTGCAGCAGCGTTTCCCAGCCCCTCTGGAACAGGATTTTCCATTCTGCTCTCACAGTCTCACCCCTCAAAATCCCCATGTTGTTGTTATAGTGGGTTTTCTTAGGTCATGACTGTGACCATCATGAGAAATGTCCCTTCCCTGCCTGGCTGTGCCTTTTGGGTGGCAGCAGTGGGCCAAGGAGGAGACTGCACAAAGCTCCCTGGGCAAGCAGCACCACCCCAGAGCTCAGCACAGGACACGGACAGTGTGATGAGCAGTGACCTGAGGGAGCTCTGAGCTCCTGAGAAAAACCACAGAGTTCCCAGTTGTACTGGATCTGACTGGGATGGGCTTTGGAGCACAGGAGCCAGTAAGGTCCTGCAGTTTGGTTTTGTAACCAAACCAGTGCTGACAATACACCAATATTTTGGCTATTGCTGTACAAGGCTTTCTCATTTTCTCCATTCTGCCCATCACCAGTGAGCTGATGTGTACCTTCACATTTGGCTCCTGAAAGGAAAGCTGCATTGCCCCCAAACCTGTCTCGAAATACTTTGTGTAACCAGTCCAGCTGTCCCATCAACTTATCTAAAGCAGAAAACTCACAAAATTCAAAGACTATAGCCTATTTAAAAGCTACAGGTCAAATAAAATACTAGCATTCTCATTTCTTTGTGTACTAGCATACACATTTATTTCTCAAAACTATCCCTCTTCAGGCATTACACATCCTGTCTACTGTGCCTGGTCAGGCAATGTATGGGTACACACAGGCAACATGCACACAAGTCTGTCCCTTCCAATTTTTTTCTGGTCCATCATCAAAACAAATTTTTTTAAGATTTTTCCCTACTCCTAAAATCCTCACAACCACCCCAAAACACAACTCAAACTTCAGATACCCAGAACCCTGTTGACCAAGAATAATGCAGACACTTAAAAGCAAGTGAGCAACCATGTAGCAACACTGTAGAGCAATTGCAACTTTGACAAGTTAATCAGCAAATGCAGAATCAAGCTAGACATCAAAGGCGATATAACATCCATAATACATGGAGAGGGCATAAATATTTTTAAATGATGTAGATGTAGTTGTCAAATTCATTTCTACAGCAAGCATTTTGGAATACAAATTAGGCCAACTTGGTTTTTTCTTATAATTCAGGTAAAGAGTGCAAAGTTATAAACAATAAATGAAAAGGTTTGTAGAGGCAAAAGAGTTGTGTAACACATAAAACTTGGAGAAAAATGAGGGTTTAGAAGAGTCCTGAAAGCACTAAACAGGCTCGACATTCTTCAAATGTCCATGTGTACACTGTGTGCCTCAGAAGATGACTCACACACCATTTAACCATGCTGAGAAAATCACTCTGGCAGTGGAAGCCCTTGTTTGCCTCTGTGCTGAGGTAACAGCCAACTTCAAATATGAGGATTTGTTTCCAAACATCACTTTGTTGTTGTTGTTTTGACATCCTAGGTAGACCTGCAACTTTACTTTTTTAAAAAACCTTTTACAATTACAAGCATGAAAAAAGAATTGCTGTCTTGCATTATCCTGCAGTAGGTTTTTTGTCCATTTCATGCCAGAATGCACCAACTCAATGCACCACAATATTACAGAAGTTCTCTTTCAAGCAGAATTCCAGTCCCAAGACTTGATCTAGAACTTCTCACAATCTTCTCTGCTCAAAAACTGTGCCCATTTTTCCTCATATTAGCAGAGGTTATCTAAGATTATACCTCCTTCTATCATTATTATCGAACAAAATCCAGCAGGAATACAAAGACAAGTCTGATAATCATGAAACTCAAAATCCATGGACTATATCAGTGATTTTAAGGAGGATGTTTTGTGAAACAGGATAAAATCAATCAAAATCAACAATTCATTCTTAACAACTTTTACCAAAAGCACAAAATACATGCAAAAAACCACAAGTATCCAATAAAATAAATTATGTTCACAGATCCTTCTTTAGTGTTAATCTTCGGGGGGGAAGGGGCGGGGGGCAAAACAAAACAGAGAAACATACATTAAATTTCAATTTTTTAACAACTTGCATGTACCACAGCTATTATCCTGATGCATGGAGAACTCAGGGGTTTGATTTTGCCTCTGCAAGTCATTCTGATGAACGAGACCTTTAGTGTTGTAATAACTGCTGTGAGTAATGGAACAACCAATGGCTTTTATTAAGAAGGAACACTGAATAATGTATTACCAACACTAAGATCAAGGGAAAATACATTTTTATTAGCAAAAAATATTAATATCAATCATGCCGTTTTTTTAAGCAGAGGGGTGAAAGGCCCTCTGCTTAAAAAGAAAAAAAATTAATAAAATGTTTTACAGTATGCATTAAATGGCAGAAATTATACCATGAAAATCCTTTTTCCTAGTGTGGCTACATTACATGGTAGAGGAGCAATAAAAAATTGTGACATCTCTTGAGATATATAAATGTAAGGGAAACTACCCCAGCAAAAGGAGGGATGGGGGAGGAAGCTCATTCTTTTTGAAGCTACAAACTGAGAGCTGACATGATGGAACAACTAGAAATGTTCTTTTGCTGAACCCTTCAGTGGGAAAAAAAGGTGGCTTTAAAAATGGGGAGTGAAGAAAAAGCAGTTCTATCTTTTACTATTATTATTATTACTTATATTGCAAAACATAAAGTCACTCTAAAGGCTTTAGAAATACACACCAAGACTAAGCCTTCCCCTGAAGTGGCTTCCTATTTCCTCTGAGAGAATGCAATTTGGACATCTACAGTGTTGGACAGCAGAGATGGGCAAAGAGAGCTGCAGAAGACAAGCTGCAGGGAGTTAAGTGAAAAGATTCAAGGAGTGAAGAAGTCCATTGGGAGAAGAGAGTAATGGCTCTTCCCAAAACTTTATGGTGGTATAAACCAAAGCACAATCAGAGACAGAGAGCACAGGGTGTGCTATGGCAAAAGGCTGCTCCACACAACTCAGAGCCAGCACAAGTCCAGGCAAAAAGAAGTGAGGTATGAGCCAGAAATGTTGGATGATGAGTTTCCAGATACAGTCCGGAATTTTATAATTTCTTCACTGAGAAATCAGCTACATCACTTCCAAGAGCTCTCCTGAATCAGTAAACACCTTTAAAGATTTATTTCTTGTATTTTATTGTTTTGTCCTTTTGCCCAAAATTTCATTCTGAATGCAAACTTATTATTATTATTAGACCATAGCTATTTGGTAATACTGTGAATTTGAATTTATTATATTTAGAGCAATTCCTGTGAGACCCTGAGTATCTCTGCAAGCATTTCAGCTTGCTGAATTAATAAATGTAACACAAACATTCAGAGGAAAATGCAGACACCATACTTAGTCTAAAAATTCCTCAGGCATATAAATGAAAATAGACATTTAATGAAAATTTATTGTCATATTTACATTTATATCTAGCTAATAAGACAAGATAGTGGGTCCTTCACATTTATGTACAGCACATTTATGTTTATTTCTAGATATTGGAATCCTTAAGATAAATCCCATTAGGTCTCGTTTCATCACTTTATATATGTGCTCGCTCTCCAACATAAAACCACTTAAACCAGATTGTTGCATGAATGCTGGAATTAATGAACCATCATTTCTAAGGATTTATGTCCACATCTTTCCCCCAGCTCCTTTTGTCCCCCCCAGAATGAGAGCCCTCTGCCAGAGCCCTGAGTGCATCCCAGGCAGGTGATTCCACCAGCGTTATCCCTGTGGAGAGCTGCCAGCCTAGGGCTGCAGCCTGGGGAGCAGCAGGAGGAAAAAGAGGCTCCCACCATGCAAAGCAGGTCAAAAAGTGAACTGCTAGGACTGTACAGGCTAATTACAGAATTACCATGGCACACATATATATCCAATGGATAAAAATAAAGAAGTGCTGCTCTAATGCTGAAATTTGACAGTTATTTTTTTAAAAGTTCCTATTACAGTCATTGGAAAAATGCAATCTGGTGTGACATGTTCTTACTATTTCTGGTTCATTTACACCAATCAAATTGTGGACTGCACACAAAGAGCACTTTTCTAGGTTTAACCTTCCCCCTCTGCACAGGTTTTCCCTCTGATTTTCCTCAAATGCTTTCTCTTTACTTGCTCGTGTTTGGAAAATGGCAAATACCATTCCTGTTTTCTGGTCACTTCCTTATCTTTCTCAAAGAAACCTGTAGCAGAAATCAGAGCTTTCTGGATTTTTGTACAGAGCACTGTGAGGTTCCTTGCAGAACAAGGTAATGTTTAATGATAGCTGGGTTGCAAATCAATTGAAAAAATAAGCAAATTTTGAAAAAGGAAACACTCACTGTTAAACCAGCATTAAAGCATGACAGGAACCTGCTTAGAGATTTTTGGTTAGATTAATCCTGAGCACTATGACTCAAAAAATGTAGGCAAATGCAGGCAGTCTTACATGATGGTTTTGTGAGAAGTTTCATATCTGGTTGCAGAAAACACAGTTATATTAAAATACAGCTACTTGCTGAATATTACATTATGACTTCTTTTCACAAGATATTTTCTGCTGAAAGTGGCTTGCAGTTCCTGTTATGTAATACATGCAGACATTAGATTTATTTCAGTAGGACACAAAGTCTGAGAAGTTTGGGGTTACATTTTCACCTCAAGTTGCTCTTCAGGAATCTTTTCCCACTAAACAGGTGCTCTTAGCAAATTAGTCACTGAAATCTATTAAACAGTTTTTTTGGCTTCACTTAGGTTGCTTTCAGAATCAGGCCTTAAGATAAGTCCAGCAACTCCTTAGATTTATTTACAGAAGTAAGAGAAGTCAAAGATGATCCTGTCAATATTCTTAAAGTCAAATTTCAAAATCACTGATGGAATAAAGCATTTTCTCCACTTTAATACTAGAAGCAGAAATACAGAGAAACCAAAACCAAATCTGATAAAGAGCCTAAACCTATTTTCAACATGCTAGCCTGCATTGTCCTTGGTAAAGGATGAAGAAATGCTTTTAAAAAATTGAATAAACATAGGAAATTTAAGTGCTCATTATTTTCACAAATGCATTATTTTAATTTTCTTGTTCATCTGATAATTACACATTTTGCTGTATGTGCACATCATTCTCCTGGTTGCTTTTTACTTCATGATTGCCAAATGTCCCAAAAAATATGCATTTTCATCTATCTGTAACTACAATAAAATTCTTCATGTTTTTTTCCTTTTAGAAAACAATCTATATCATTATTTTTTAACCTAGACTCACCATGGAGAACTGCATGAGTCACATAATCAAGCCATAAACCAAGTAAATAGTTTTGTATGTTTCTGCTGTATTTCTGGCTTGCTTTCCTACATTGTATCACTTCAGGCATCAACAAAAAATGTTTTAGTGTTCCTCCTTTTAACTTTTCAAGATTAAAAAACATTTATGGTCACATGGTGGATTGGAATAGCTGAGAGTATTATGTTCTTGTTTTTCTGTAAACTTGCTAACATTTTAAACAAGAACTGGGTGCCAGATGACTGTTCTGCAGCTAATTGGGGAACAAATTTTTTCTACGATTTACTGAAAGGTCTTTGGAGCTCTTTGCCAGCCAGAGTTTCTAATAAGATACTCATGAGTAATTAGAAATCTATAGACATGATTAAATCTTAATCTGCAATCTGCAGGATAAATGTTTAGGCTGAAGTATGGCAAACTGGCAGAGACCTCAACCAGGGACCCCTCTGTAGCTCCAAGAATTTGTCAAAGCTGAAACTCTGATTTATTTCTGAATTCCTCTGACTCCCCTGGACAGGGAACTCATAAATTGGGCTGCCAGCTCAGTGCCTCAGCCCTGCACCCACATCCCTGACTAGCATATTTTATAGAAGGTTGGCATAAATGGTTTATTTCCAATGAAAACTTTGGACTTCCATTGCACTTCTTGAATAATGGATGCAATTTATTATTTAAAAGGTGATTTGCACAATACACATGTACTACCCAAGCTGCCCAGTATGAAATCACACTTAGTCAAGCAAAGTTCTCACTAACTTTCATTTTTTCCTCAATAGCAAGCAGTTGTTCTGTAAGTAATGCCACAGCAATACCATAAAGCTCTGGGAATAGCTGGCTCTCAGCAGTCTGGAAATGAATACAACTGTAAACAAAAGAGACTTTGAAACTACTGAAAAATTAATTTTCTTGTGTTGTTATAAGAGATGTTTTGGCTTCCCCGAGTGCACTTCATAGCTAGGAGAAAACTCTCCAACTCCATACACACAGGGTAGTCCCCCAGGTCCACAAAAGATAGGAACTTGGCATGAGGAATGTAGTCTAATGAGAAGCATTGTAGGTTAACATTAAAAAGGTGTTTAAAGAAAGGTGTTCTCTAACTCTCTACATAATTCTATCGTACCAGCCAATATCCTGGTACCTTTCTTGATGAATGTAAGAAACATTTCACTTCTCTAATCATCGTCAGCTAAAGATTTCAAAGAGCTCTGGGAAACTTTAAAGAAATATGAATCTAACAGATTAAAAAAACAAAGCAGAGAGACACTTTAGGGGCACAAAATGATATAGTGAAATCTTTTTCCCTGGTCAAATTAATGCCACCAAAATGGTCAAAAATTAACAGAAAGACTCACAAATCACTGTGTTTAACTGTGGTGCAAATCTATGCTGCTGCTTTTAAAGAGCTGTGAAGAACTAAGGGCTTACCTTGAATTCTCTATGCTACTCTATAAGCATTCAGCAGGCCTAAAACAAAAACTAGCATGGATTAAACTGCCAGTGGGGAAAATGAATGCAAGGAAAATCATGTAAATGTACTCAGTATACAAAATGTGGACACAATACGTAAAAATCACCAATTAAAGTTTTCCCAAACAGAGAAGCAGTATTTTGCTAGACTTGATCACAAATCTTATGGTACGTAGAATATCTTCACAGAGATAAGAACTCTGAATATACAATGAAAATAAATGAAAGTACATTTGGAAATATCCTCTTCATGTTTATCACAGAGAAGACAGTACCATCTTTGAGGCAATATGGTTTCTCAATTAATATTCATTCCCCAAATTAACTGGATCACAAATTCCAATATTCCAAACTAATCTTTCTCCATTGCAAAAATCAAATGACCAAATTGACAAGGATGAGAATTCAGATGGCTTGTGTAAAGCCAATTTACGTGCAAGCATTAAGGAACAGTCTTTAATAATAAAGTCCTATTAGAGTTTTCAGCAAGCCCCAGTGCCTCATTTCTGCAGGTGGTTCACTGAAGTTCTGCCTATTTCAGAGAAAGCTCTGAGTGCCTGTGTGATACTGCCCAAGATATCAAACACAGAGCTTTCTTTAGTGATAAGTAGTGCCATGTAAATGTTCAGTTTGCAGCCTTGAGCTGCTGGGGAAGTTATCCAGCAACAAGAACACACCTGATGTTGAAGTAGCAAGTGGTGTTTTCTGAACACAGAACATCCTGTATGATCTGAAGGGCGCTAAAATCCAATCTTGTGTTCTAAAATGCACATCCAAATTTGGTGAATTTTTCTGACCTTAATCTCTGTCAGCTCCCCATCTGTAAAACAGAGATAATACCACATCCCTCACTGGGGCTTTGTGGAGATAAATTTAATTTAAAACCTGTGTAGCACTTGGATACAGTAGTGATGAGCAGAACAGAAAAGCCTATGAGGAAATTAATAATTCTGACATCTGAGCAGGGTCTGAACAATGTGCTAGAAATAAGGCTTAGGGCCACATATCAAACACTAAGGATAAAACAACATCTCTAATAGCTGCTCATTAATTGAGCACTGTCCATCTTGTGCACTGAGCAAGGAAGAAGTTTTCTGGAAAATATTATGTGTTCTAGACAATTCTGGTTACTTTATCAGAATGTGTATGTGTAAGAGAAGTTGAATTTCTGTCACAATTCCAGTCTTAACACTCTTCTTGTGCCCACTTGCTTTTGAATTCTTAATAATGTTCTCTTTGTGAAGTTTATACATGTAAGATTCATATAAAAAGGAATGAATTATAATCTCATTGTGAATCTCTGATTTCTATGCAGAAGTGGTAATGAAAGAAATCTTGGTTTAGAAAAAGTTCTTTAGAAAAATAAAATACCACGTTTGCCTAGGCTTGGTAAATTCAGCAGGTTTCCACTGAATTTCCTCTTCAGTTGCTTGGAATGATCCAAGTGTTTCTTCTGTTCACACTTACTGTGCACTGCTATAAGAAACTTGGGAAGGGAAAACACATCAGGGCACTGTCCTTTCAATTTTAATCCAAGGCATTAAATTTTAATTCTCAACAACAACAGCAGCTAATGTGTTCCCCTTGCTAGTTCCTGTGGAAGTAAATCAGGCAGAAATTAAGTTAGAACTGCACTTGGGAATGACAGAATAATAGAATCTCTCCAGCATGCTCTCCAGTGCCTTATTCCTTGTCAAAAAAAAAAATCCCCTCTGCACTTGCAGAAGTAGGAGATGGTGCTTTTTTGGTGACAATCTCCTGCTCCAGAGTGCACAAACACACTGAAGGCAATGGATACCTCTGTGAGTGCCCTGGGAGAGCAGAGCCCTCCCAGACAGAGCCCTGCACAAACAGCTCTGCCCCTGACCAAGGCAGCAGACTCCAGGAACACGGACAGCTCCCAGGCCTGACTTCATTCTGCTGACATCCAAGTTGCTCCTTAAAATCCAGAAGAGTTATACCCAGAAATAGAAGACCAGACCCAGACCCTGCAGCTCAAAAAGTTTTCTAGAACTCAAGTATTAAAATAAGATAACGTATTCAAACTCAAACTAATTTTGATAATACAAAATAATACGAAAAAATAGATTTCCCAGAGACTACTCGCCTTAAGAAAATAATACTCCCATTTCATTGATATCATTTATGTATGATCAGTGCTCTTAAACATCCCCAGGAGAAGCAAAACCTGTTATATTCCAGCTAAAATATCTGTCTTCAGAGAGTAATTATCAGACATTTTTTGTTCAAATCAACACCAAATTCATTTTACTTTGTGAACAAATCTTTCATAATATAACAAATATATAGGAATAAGAAGCCAGAAGGTTTTCTATCTAGAATATGCCATCTTCTCAAAAAGGCAACAGAAAGCCAACATCTTTTAAATATTTAATTAGGACTCAAATCAAATTTACATAGTGATGTGCCACATTCTCAGCTAGTGATGAAGACAAACATCTCTGTGTGCTATTAGTGCTTGCAAGGGTAGTGATTTCTGTTTCACTTTGCTTACAGAAGGTCTCCAGAGATTTTCACACTGTTGAGCATCATTTCAGAAATTTTTTTAGCTTTTTATTTAACTAGTTCATTGTTGATATAAGTTGGGACATTACAGTTTCAACAGCAAAATATTTGGTACTTGATCAAAATTGAGATATGCCCTAAAATAATTGTATTTGTCTTTAGCAAATATTACAATTGAGTGTTGAACAAAACTGCTGATTGAAGCTGATGAAAATTACTCCAGCTTACATGAATTGACAGACGTGATACCTAGCAAGGGATTTCCCTGGAAATTTTCTAATTTTCTTTCACTAATTTAGAAAAGGTTTATTTAAAATCTGCAAGAATGTACTGAAGTACTCTGGCTTCTTGAAATGTTAAAAAGTTATCCAGAAACTAGAAATCTTATAAATTATCTAAAATTTCCTAGCAAAAGGAAAAAAAGAAAAAAAAACCAACAACATAGAATTTAATCACACAACTAATAAAATAGACATACATTTCTCACTTTGTGAGCTTTTTGAAAAAAACAAAAGGGAAAAAAAATTCCAAAGAAAGCTTTCTCACTTTTCTCTCAATTGAAGTACTTAATTTTCAAGTAACCAAATTTCAGTAAACAACAACAAATACACAAACTCACAAAGACTGCTACAAAATCACTATGGAAATCTCCATGCATTTCAAGGGTATGACTTGTAAAAACCTGAAAATATCAAACACAGGTGTCATTTCTTGCTAGCAAATTTGTGTTTTCCAATGCCAAAGTGGTATGAAATTAAAAACTTTCATCAATAATCATTAAAAAAATTAAAAATAGAAATTGGTCAAAATAAAGTAATAAGCAAAACCCCTTACCTTCAAACTTGACTTAGCTATTTTCTCTTTCTGACAGCAATGTAACCAGCTAAACTGTGCATTTTCCTCTTCCACCAGCATCAGAAAATCAGAAAATTGAAGGTGAAGAGAGAAGGAGTAGCTCATTCTATTAGAACTCCAATGCTGTCTAGAAAATGTTGGCTGGAAGGGAGATCTACAAGTGTCAATTCCGACCTCAGGGCAACAGTGGGACTGTGGCAAACACCTGATCATTTCAACCATGGCTTTGGCCTACTGAATCTCCAGGGATGGACACTCCACAACCAACCCCAGAAACAATATTCTTCAATATGGAGGGGGGAAAATGTAGATTATGAATGAAAACTAAAGATAATGATCCTTAGGCTTCCAGCAAAAACATCACAAACTTTCTGGGGCAGCAGATTCTTATGTTAGATATGTATTACCCTCTTCAACTTGTTGCATGGAAAGAGAAATTCAACAGTCACACAGCAACTGTTCCAGTTCCACAAAGATATTCCAAGCTGTGTCTTACTTGTGTTAACCTTAAAGAATGAGATGTTGGGCCTTGCACTTCTAAGGTGCAGAACTAATACTCTGTAATTCATTGTTTAACTGAAGAATGTGTACAGGTTGCCATGGCAATGGCTAATCCAAATTCCTACAGCTGAATATTTTATTCAAAATTATTAGTTTTACAAAGGACTTCGATTTCCATCTCTTTAGAATGTACAGCACAGGATGTTGCAGCTCTAAATTTCCTCAGGTGCAGCCTCTAAGGTTGTGCCCTGGACATTTGCACTTTTACAGCAGGCAAGGGGGCTTTGGGGGCTCACTGCATTCCTGATAACAGCTACTCTGCAGAATTAGCAACTTGGGATGAAGAATCTCAGATGAAGTCACAGGATTCCACAAGAAGTCCCTGAAGCAATTGCATCCCTTGAAATGTCATTTCAAACCCAAACCCTTGAAATGTGATTTCAAACCCAAATCAGCCTCATTTCCCCCAGTGAATATTTGTAGTTCTGTGCATGGGGTAAACAGTGCAGTGACCCCATTTTGGAGGAGATTCACCTTCTGGAAGGAGGGATCCTGCTTTTGCCTACCTTGTGCCTACTCAGATGGATACGTGACTTTGTTTTCTGGGCTGAGTAATTTTTTTTATCCTGCAATTTCTACATGTCCACAGAGAATGGCTTGCTAAATTGGAAACAAAAGTATTTATAGAGAGAAGAAATATGTGTGATGTATTCTTCAGAGCATCATACTCATGGGAGAATTCTGAAGACAAATCAGAGCATATCAGTAGTGTGTCATTTATTTTATGCACATTTGCTGCACACATACATATATGCCTACACCCACTGAACAAGAAAGGAAAACAAGGCAGTTCCTTTGCATGGCTTGTCATTATTTCTGAGCTGGAGAGCAACCTCACTAACATTCCTCCAGGTATTTGAAATGCCCTGTGTCCTTCCCACACATTTATGTTCCCCATCCCTACTGAACACACTCACAGTCAAACATTACTGCTGCAGAGGAAAAAAGCCATGGCAGCAGGAGGCAGAGCTTTTACTTTCTCAAGTTCACAATATAGAATTTACCCAGCCCAGTGCAGGGTGTTCAGGGAAGAGACACAAGTGAGTAGAATGACAGAGGGGTCTGGACTGAGCAATCCTTTAATCCACAAATAGTTCTTGCTAATGAATATGAACACTCAGCATTTCTCCAGAGGCCACCCTGTCCCCCAACAAACCAAGGTATGGAATCTGACAGGACAAATATTGATTTGCCCAGAGGAATTAATTTTTCCAAACACAAGTGAAGTATTATCTCAAATCAGCAATCAAACTGCAGCAGCAGTTTGCATTTCAAGACATTTAAAACTACTATACTGCAGAGCATCTAATATGTAAACATTCAGGACAGCCTAAGTACAACATGTATTCACTTACAGACCTTGAGTGTACTAGATGTAAGTGTTGCCATATTTAATTATTTCTGAATCAACACAGTTTTAAATTAATTTCTCATTTTATTGTGGTTTAATTTACCAAAGACACAATCCAAAGCCTTTCCACAGGAAGGAAAAATTACCATAACACTTGAATTGAACTCAAAAGATCTTCTCAGAAATGGTACTTATCACACCAATATTGTAGGTCCAGTCTTCCCTGCAGTTGTTTAGTGCCCCTTCGCTTACAAAAAATTAATTTAGTTAAATTTTTATAATGTATTTTACTCTTTGAAAGAATTTATAGCCTATATGCCCATTTCATCAGTCAGTGGTATGGATCTCCCAGATGTAAGACTCGTATTTGACCCATATTTAACTGACTTTAATAAAATCAAGTTAGCCAAACTTGAAGAGGAATAAAAAGTGGATTATAAATGGATATGCCTAATCCACTCAAGACCACTCCTATTATTTCATTTATCCCATTATTTCATATGAAAATAATATGAAATAATATGGAAACTGGAAATGTATTTCTTAAGTGGTGCATATACAGTACACTGACATTTCTCTGATGAATAAAGTACATCTACTATTAATCCCCTCTTAATTTATTCCATTAACTTATTGTCTATTTGAACAGTTTATTTGAACCACCTACTCAGGGCAAAGAGTGGTTTCTGAAACCAAAGGTAACCCTAAGATGATACAAGTTCATTTTCTGTGTCATCTGGTTAACATCTGATTAACTTCATATACTTTTTCACTGTTACAGTGAGCACATTTTATGCAGCTTTATAGGAGACAAGTGTTCACATACAAGAGCAAAGCCAAATTGAAGCACAATTTTTGCTTTTATAAGTACCAACTGGAGAAAACAAAAATCAAAAAATGTTCTAAATCCAAAAACCTGCTATCCTCAAATGTCCTTTTGTATCAAGATGATTAAGGAACTGTTTTTTCTCAGCAAATATTCAAGTGAGGAGGGAGGATAATAGAATGATTGTGTTTACCAAGCTTAAACTCACAATCTGTGGATGGTATTGTTTCAGTGTTCAATCTATCAACTTCTACCTCAAAATCTCTATTCCAGATGAGAGCACTTGAACACTTCATCTAACAGATGTGTCCTCTTACAAATAAATTTGTAGACTTCCAGATTGATCTACCAATCCTAGACTAAAAAAACAAATTAATGTGATGGCTCAGTTCTTGGAAGTACACTTAGAACACATCACCCTCTTGCCTTTGCTTCCCCCTTCTTCAAAACTATAAGATCAAGGTGTTCAAAAGAAAACTCTCCAGGATGCAAAAGAACAAAGTGAAGTGACAGGAAACTAAGCCAACTTTCAATGAACTTTGCAGTCATGGAAATTTGAATTAAAAATACTCTTGAATTGTTCACTATAGAAGTCAACAGAGAAAAAGTGATTTGGGTTGTATAAAGTTGGGCACTGTTTAAGAACAAGTTCCAAGTTCATTGATAGTCCTAACTCAAACAGAAATTAGGTAATATTGGATTAAAAAAAAATCAAAATAACCAGCATGATTTAGATCATTAGTGAAAGGCACATAATGAAGAAAAGAAAGTAAAGCCATTGCCAGCAATGCATTTAAGTCAGGACTAAGCAATTGCATAACTGATTAAGTAAAAAAAAAATTTAAAAATGGGCAGCAGAGGACACTAAGTGATTTCACTAAGAACACTGAATTTATAACTGTGCTGTATATATGCATGGTTTGTGGCAGAAGTATTAACAGATGTAATAATACAGAAAAAAGACAAAAGCATTCACTAAGTATTGGTTTTCAGGAAAAAGTGAGATGATGCCATTGCAGGGTGAGTGCTTTCTACAACAATTATTAGAGAAAGTTAATTAACAGTTGCTGAAATGAAATAGATCTGGATAATTTGCATCCCAAAACTTTGAGACAGCTAGCCAAGCAGCAAAAAGAGCGTCACAAAGAGATTACATTGCTAAGCTTTAAAAAAACAAACAAGCAAATAAATTGGGCAAGTCAGGCAAAATATTACAATGGTTAATGTATGACTTTATTAATAAGCAAGTAAAATAAGGCAAAATTAATACCATATGAGGTGGATGTATGGGAAATAAAGTTAGCTACCTAGAATTCACCTTTTTTTTTCTTTAAATGCATTAGAAAGCTTGATTGATAAAAAAGGGTACATCCTCAATATTAGGGTAGCCTTCAAAAGGGTACATTTTCAAAAAAAAACAGCACAGGACATTTTCATTAAGAACTAGAACAATTCAACATGACATACATAAGACACTATTTTTTAAATCACTAATAGACACTAATAAATAACTGTAAATTAGAATAATCTGAGATTAGATGAACACTGCAAAATTTGGCATTTAATTCCATACTAGCATCATTACTGGTATTTAAAAGGAAATTAAAATCATTGCAGATAAGGCTTTTGTATAATAGACTGAAGAATGCTCTGATGTAGAATAGAACACAAATGTTCAGCAAGAAAATAATTTGACTGAGAAATGTGAGCAAAGAGAAGCAGAGGCTGTGCTAAACATCAAGTTATCAGGTATCTGTTGCCATATTTGCATATCAAGAGCATACACTGAGAATGAGGAGTTTAGAAGAGTTCTGGAGTCACTGAGATCAGTGTCAGATACTTTTCAGCAAAGGTTCAGCCTCATCACTGGACATGCACACAGGCAAGTCCCAAGCACACAAATGGATGCTAAATGACTTTCTGCACTTGGCACCAGTGCAGCCTGAGCTGGAATAAGGCCTCATGCAAGGACTTATAATTTTTTTAATCAGGCAGATACACTGGAGAATATTCAAGCAACACAAAAACAACAAATCAATTAGAAAACATGCTTTGCCAAAGGGCACAGAACTCCATCTATCTCTCTTGTTGAAGGGAAGCTTGAGGAGTGTCTTGAGAACAAAAGTAGCTACAAGCCACACAGAGCTTAGCAATTTAGAAACAAAAAGGTATAAAAGCTTCTATTGATGGAAAATGACAACTATTAAAAGATATGAGCTCAGAAAAAAGTGCATGTTTTGTTTGGTACATTTCACTTAAGGATACCTTATTATCTGGACAAATTACCCAGGTCAGGATCTTTCAGCAAGAGTAATTTTTAACAAATAAGTTAGGATGATCTGAAATACCTAATTCCAACATTAATTCATTTGGAAAAGTGGTATGGCTTTGTCCAGGGACAGTGGAAGGCACTCTAAGGCGACTACATGAGTGCCAGCCCCTCCAAACTAGGAATTAGTTCCTTTAAGGAATTTTACTGCTGCACATTGCATGCTCACAAATATTGTGGTGCTTTTTGTGTCATGATAATGATCATTGAGCAGTGTGGTAGGGGACTGAGTAAATGAGGTAATCTGTAATTAAAATTAAATGTATTTTTAATTTCTATTACACCTTTAATTCTGTTATGAATTCTGGTCCAGTACGTACATAATAACCCACATTAATCAACATTATCTCTGAACATTTTTAAAAACTTGTTATGCAGCCTCTTTTCTAAGTGCCAAAATTGTCTGCCATCACAAGCAGAAAAAGAGTGATTTTCATTTACTTCCAAAATATAACTTAAGGAGTTTAGGATGACAGTTGGAAGGCTGGTTGTCACTAATCACACATATGTTTCTATTTGCAATCAGGTAGAAAACTAAGGTTTAAATTTACAGTAAACTAAGCACAATATTTTCATTTGCAAAAAGTAAACAAATATTTGGCTTTTTGTCTCTGCAGTCCCTTATTCCAAAATTGTTTCACTTGAACTGGGCAAAGATAATCAAGAGAAAACACTCAAGGCAGATGGTTAAATGTCTGTATGGTCTGGAGTTCCATCAACTTCCAGCTACCAGCTTACCACAAGGTACAACAGCTCATAACCAGTACCAGAAAAAGTAACCCCTGGGGAGTCCTATGAACCAGTACATGGAAAAATGGTCTTTTGTGTCCAGTGGTCATTTTCAAGAATGTTCCTCTGGGACTGGAACTTACTGCAATGTTCTGCTAGCACATTCTAACCACAGCCTGCCTCCAGTTTGGATGAAAGGTGGATGCCATTCTTAAAGACCTGTATAAGCCAAGGCATTCCAAGGTAAGGCTAACAACTATAAAAGGAAAACCAAGTTTCACAAAAGAAAATTAGCCTGCATACCAAGTCCAGCTAATTTTACCCAAGAGGAACTCTTCCAACAAGGAAGACAGTTTTAAACAGAGGCTATTTCCTCCAAATAAACAGACTTTTTTTGACAAACTGTAAAATTCAATTTGGAAATTACTTATATGGGAGTAATTTCCCTGATTCCAGAAATGTAGCCATCTTTGGATAAGGTATGGCAGCTACACCACCAATACAGAACTGCCAGTATCTTCAGCAAGCAGGGATGAGCAGCAACAAAGAGGCTTCTGGGCTCCAAACCCCTTCCAGGGGTAGCAGAAGTACCACTACTAAATCTCTGGCAAGAAAACATCACTTAGAGGACTGCAGATTTTTTTTTTTATTATGTACATGTCTCTATTTTCACCTATCCACTGCTTTCAGCCTTAGGTTTTTGAGGGAAAAGTAAACATTTCTCTGGTGTACAGAGCCATCTCCATCAGAATGCTCTGTGAATCATTCTTTATGCTCCTTTCATTGGGATGTGGAGACAAGGAAGTAATTTCTCAGAACTACAGCAAAACTAAAAATACTCTAAAATCAGTAATGCCAGGCAGCAGCTCCAGCATGAAGAAAGAAAAAGAATTTGCCATGTAATTTCAAAAGCTGAAGAGATGGATTCATAAACAGAGGCCCAAGTAGGCCAAATACCACTTGAATGACAAGAGGGGGCCAGGTCTCTCAGAGCCAGGAAAAAGCTTTGCCCACATTCAGCAGGTGAAACAGCAAAGAGTCCCAACACAAACACACACACACCCCCACAAAGCCCACATGCCTTCAGAATTTACAACCATACTTTGTCAGCCTCCCACTCTAATAGTCAGGACAAGAAAGGACCTTATTTACTGCATCTCACTTTGCCTGAAGAGAACCATTTTAATGGTTACAGTGTTGTACAAGTACCTCTACTCAGGGCCCCTCTTCATTTGTTTAAAAACAGAAGTCTCGTTAAAATGCAACACACTTTTTACTGCAGGAAAGAACATAAAAATAACTGCCATAGCAGGAGGCCCTGTAGTCTTTAGGGATTGAAAAGCAAAGAAAAGAGCAACCCAGAAACCTCAGAGTCAGAATTGTGGCCTCTTGGAAAGAGGTTTAAAAGATCAAGAGCAAATAGATTAGCAGCCCTTTAGGCAAGGCTGGAGCCTTGATCTTATCTATGAAAAGGCAAGAACAAAAACCAGTAAGAAAGACTAAAGAGTGAGCTCTGTTTAATTTACATTTCTCCATTACTAAAAATTAGAAAGGTACAAGGTTCTTTAAGGGAGAAGATAAAATTCTAATTATTCAAATTTTAAAATTTAAATATATTCAACCTAAGCCCTGAATCCAGAACTGGAGTTTAGGATTTTTCAGTGAGAAAGAAGAGAAATCATTGATCTTAATATCCTAGTATGAGAGGAACACAGACCAACCACAGCAGCAGTGAAAAGAAATGGCTCTTTAAATTTTAATGCAGTTGTGTGGGTAGGGGAGGTCATGTGCACTGAGATGCACACATTTCTGGATTTTCTTACATCTGATATACTCACAGGTCACAGCAAATTCTCTAGAGACTGGCAACAGCTGAACTTAAAGACTTGGACCTAATGTTTTTCACACAATTACCAGCTCAGTGATACTAAAACACAACCACTGTGCAAAGCATTTCTTTGCATCTAAAGGGTAAAGGAGGTTTGCTTCCACTGTGTAGAGGACATTGACACAAGATTATTACTGCTTTACTTTTCCCCCTGAAATGATGAAATGATGTGAAAATGAACGCTGAGCAAGAAGGTACTAACAAACCCGTGAAACAAACAGAAAACCCATGGGGAATTCATAAGGGATAAGCCCAGGGAAGGAGGAAATTCACCCTGACACAAACTGGTTAAGAGTAAAGAGACAAACTGTGCTGGGGGGGCTGTGCACATGATTTATTCTTTAATACCTTCTGCTGCAGTATTTTTGGGGCACATCAAAGAACAATATAGGATGATGTTGACAATCTCTCACACATATAAAAATTTCATTATAAAGTGTACAAGGCATCTCTGTACAGGAAACAGGAATTCATAACAATTGGCTTTTTTTCTGTCCTGAGGAAACCCCTCATCCTCATGGTGACTGTATTGGGTTTGTGTGGCCAGGTTTTGGTAGCAGGGGGCCACAGGGGTGGATTCTGTGCGAAGCTGCCAGAAGCTTCCCCCATGTCCAGTGGAGCCAATTCCTGCAGCTCCAGGATGGATCCACCACTGGCCAAGGCTGAGCATCAACAACAGGGGTGGGGCCTCTGGGAAAACAGATTTGAGGAGGGGTGGGAAAGCCTGACACTGAATACTCTTGCCAGAATTTGTTCTGAAGGCTGCAGATGTAAAATACAATGAAAATCTTATAAATGGGAAAAGAAGGAAGAAAAAAATAAAAAGGTCAGCACACCACTGTCAGACTTGCAACTACTTTACATTCTAATAAGTTTTTAAATGGTTCTTGTAAACACTTTTCTATTTCCTTCTGCAAAGTTTTCAGCATTAACTTTTACAGAGATGCCTTTACTCAATGTCTTTTCTTATAGAATCATAGTGAAACAAGTTTTATTTTCCATCAGCAAGAAGTGCAGAGTTCCTTTCCCTCCTGTAGTTATAGCAGCTGGATAGCCTGAGCTGACTGAGATGCACCCTCATAATTTCCACCTCAATTCAGTGTAAAACTCTTGCTTGTTTCCAGAGCTAAACTGGTGCACTCTGTCCTGTCTTAATTATGTGGCTGCCAAAGTCTGCCTCAGGAATGATTGCAGCCTGGAAACCCAGAACTACTGATGCACTTAGCACACAATACAGACTTCAGAGTCTTCAGAAAGGATGGCACTGCATTTCTGGGCCTCATGAAAAAACATGCACTCTCAGTTGTTTTTAATACACATGGATGAAATTGCAAAATCAGAATATGTAATAAAACCAAGAGATGAAATTATCCTCTCAGTCCTTCCACAAGCAAAATGAATTAGAGCTGTATTTGATTTTCAGAAGTAAATTTACTTAGAATTTGACCCAAAATTCATATGGAAGATAACCAGTACCTGAGCTAGCCAGGAAAAGCTGCCAAGAGTGCATCAAGAGTTTTAAACAGAGGCCACTACCTACTGCTGCTTTCTTTTCCAACCTAGAAAAAGAAACTGCTTACCAGATGCTGAAATCTTCAGCAGCAAAGAATCTATCACTCTCTTCTCATTACTGCACTGCACATGGAAAGTGCCTTCCTTTGACTTCAGTGTAGTCAGATGACTACAGACTAGAAAGAGGAGAAACGGTCCCTATGTTTTATTAAACACTTTAAAAATTGATACAAAGAGTGCTCCAGTAACAAGAGCTGACAGCTTTGATTAACAAAGCTACATTTCCTTCCTGTTCCTGCATCACAGCCATTGTAATTTCAAAAATAAATAAAACCTTCTTCATAAAGTACAAGAAACTTCTAAAAACAGCTATTTGTAAAGTCAAAGCAATGAAGAAATAAACCTAAAACCTTACTCCCCACAAGTCATGCTACATTAAGTGGAAGGTTCTATACCTATGAAGAAGCCCCTGCCAGTATTGTGCAATTAACTCTCATTACATTAAGTTCTCAAAAAGTATCCAGAGTCACTGCATGTTATCCAGGCAGAAAAAGCAACGTGATCTCTGCCTCAGACCATCCCTGCAGCGATAGACTGGGGGTTCACAGAGAGAAGTGGAAGGGAACACAAAACTTTAAACACCACAGTTTATTTTCCTTCAGAGGCTACAGAGCATCCCCAATACTCCCATGTGACACCAAACAAGGTTTCTCATGTGGTAACAGAATCATCTTGCCCTAACACCATTCAGGCCTATTTAAGTCACATTTTCTGTTGTTATTTTTCTTTTTTTTATTAAAGTAGGCAAGAGCAAACAGCTTTATAATCATATTACCTACTCTCAGTCAACTGTTTGCCAATGTAACAATATAGTATAGTGGTCTATATTAAAGTTCAAAAGTTGGACTCCAAAGCAAAACCTATTGAGGAGAATTATTTATAACCTTTAAATCAAGCTGCAGGGAAAGAAGTGATAAGAGATTCTGGTTGACTGTTGGGGCAGTAGGGCACAAAAATGCAACAGCATAATTTAAATCCTTCCAAATTATATTTTAACTTTTAAAATGTCTGTGTTTGACACAAATAAAATAACCACCCTCATGCATATGTAAATATTGGCTGCGACAGCACTACTTGTAGAGTCTGAGTGCCAGGGCATGTGCATGCCCCCATGCCTCCAGCACTGGAAATGTTCTGCTTTTGAGGACAGAAATTTCCTCTTTTACTTAGTGGCAACTATTAGTAGTCAAATTCATTTTAGCAGGATTACTTCCAGGCTCACCAACATACTGACTGTGTGCACCTAGAGAATTGTCCACTGTCTGCAGCATCCTGGCAGTACCAGAGCACAACCAAGATTTGATTTTCCTGGCCTCTTCTGGAAGCAATTTGGTAAAGAATTATTAACAATAAAAACTAGCACAGAAAATACAACAAAAGCTAATTCAAAAACTGAAAAGGCTAAAGGACACCCTACAAACTGCAGGTTTTTTTAGATTTTATGCTCAAACTGACTTGGAGTCATGAAATTCTTTTAATTTATGCTTCTGCCTTTGATGTAGCTGTTAACTGAACGTGTCACTGACCTTGGGTGGATGACAGAGGTAATCATTTCCCAAGGATGAATTGCTCTTGAACAGTTCTTCATTATCAGGCAGGCCTATGATTTCTTTTAAAGACTAGACATGCCTCTATTCTTCTGCTTTGTTTATTTTGATAAAGCAAGTGTATCTCATTACTAAGGAATATGCTAAAAATCTATTTTATTTCCAGCTTGTTGCATTCCAGAGTATAGATCATCTTCACCTGTTTTTTTTGAAAGAGACTTGTATAAACATTAATGAGAATTACTGGATACTGAACATTTCAGAAAACTCACAGGAACAGTAGGAGGTTTACTCATAGAATTTTTAATTTTCTTTTTTTTAAGTCTGCCCAAAAAGTGAAAGTATTAAGCAATCAAACCCAGCTTATTCCATGCCTAGAAAATTGTGGTAGACCTTATCAACCCTGTGATCTTTCATCATGAGGTAAAACTTATTTTTGATTCCAATTAGCCTCTGGATGCCTCAAAACAGGAAGAAGGTCCCTGTGGAAATTGTGTCCTTTGCTCACAAAGGACAAGGAGATTTCCCAGTAATACCAATGCGTATTTGTCACTTTATGATCCTCCTGGCACCACTGATCTGTGAATAAAAAAAACACAGACGAAAAAAACCTAGATTTTCTCATCTCTCCTTCTTAGAATGCAATCTGCTTTTACACATCTCTATGATTTTACTCTTTCTTGCCCTTTCTTTAGCAATAACAAGGAAGGAATACCTTACATTAGTTTTCTAAATTTTAGTATGCAGGTTGCTCAATATTATATGCAAATACTTCATAATATATTTATATACTCCCCTTAAAGTTTGCCAGTCTCAAAGGGGTTGAGACAAAGGGTTCTTAGGAAACTGGTGCCAAGTATTTCCAGTCCTTAGTATTCAAACTAGAACGCTGTAAGGGAGAAAGATTTTTCCTGATGATCATTTTACTTAATGATCTTTACCCAAAGAGCTCTCCATGGACTCATCTCCTGTTTCAAAGCAGAGCTCCCTGCATTCAAAGCACTCCCCATTCCCAGTCTCTTAATCCTGGATCCACATTTCAGCACTCCAGCCAGGAGACTGCCCCACTACCAACCTCCATCAACCAGAACAAGCTCCTGAAATTCTGCACAAACTTCCAACTCTTCCAGTTTGCTCCCCTTGCTGTGTGCTTTCATGTATCAGTAATTACAAATAGCATGTCAAATCTGAATTCTTTAGTCACTGCCAAGTGCTTTAAAGTCTGTACATGCTCAGACATTCAAATCAAACTTCCTGAGCTGAAAAAGTTACTGCTTTTCAGACAGAAAGATTTTTATTTTATAAACTTGGAGGGTCATGGTCAACTGATGACTATCATAGAATACTACCTGAAAGTATGTACTTTATAAGACAGCACCTGAAACACAAATTGCTTGATGCTGCCTAGTGCAAGCAACAATAATCAAAAACACAAATAGCCAATTTATTTTAAAATTGCCATTACTTACACAGTAAACACAGCTTACTTTTGTATATAAACATTTTCAAGTGAAACTGCTTATACTGGACAGTAATTTTAGGAAGCTCTCCAACATAATTTGCTTGACTTTTAATAAAATTTAACTGCTGGGAATAAGGAGCTACAAGCTGACCCCAGGTTGCCACAAAGCACAAGCCCTCACTCCTCTGCCTGTGGCCTGAAGTTCAAGATGAGCTGCTCAGAGCTGATCCATTGTTTCCACTGAGGGAGCCAAATGCGGTTCCCAGGAGAGGGACTGCAGCAATCCATTCTCACACTTGAGTTTCTTTAAAGCATTAAAGAATTTACATGCACGATGAAGAATTTCTGTTACAAACTCCTGACACAGGAAGCTCTCTACCTCGATTATTGTTTTGAGAAGAAAACTAAAAATGCCACCACCTTGTCTACAGTAACAGGTGAAAGGAACACAAAGGATACACAGTGTTGGTTCAAAACTTACCACCCCCAAGTACCAAATCAGTGCACAACAGGAAGTCCTGGCTATACTTTCAAAGAATTCAGATACAAATTTGTTTTTCCAAACAAATTAAATTTTGCAAGCTGAAGATCCTTATACTAGTATTTTGCAAATTGGGCTACATATGTTGCCAAATAAAATGGATTTCTTCAACTTCCCTCATTTTTCTGAGATAATGAGTTAAGAACACAGTTGTTATAGTACATTGTGAATTAAATTTTATAAACCTTCCATTTAACAGAGAAAAGAGATACTCAGATTTCAGAAAGTGGTTTTGCATCTAAAGTAGTTCAGAGTTATGATTCTGCTCAGCCCCCAACTGAACTGGATTACTTACTGCATTATCCAATTCATTGTCTTCAGAAATATAAAAGTGCTACCAATGTTAGTAGGCTTTGGCAACACAAAAAACTTGGCCACTGTACTCACAGAGAAATGCAAAAGTTGCACTAATGCAAAGATAAATTATGGATTCAGCATAAGGAGTGAGGGCACAAACATCAACAATATCAGCAAATAGGAATATTAGAACAAGTATATCAACCTGTCTGTATTTCACAAATTCTTCGTATTTTTGAGATTTATTTTTTTAAAAATGCAATATAATACTCTATGGCACTTTCAGAGAACATTATGGATGCTGAATTTTAACCTGTAGGGTAAAATACTTTGGAAAACAAAGTGCAAGTCAAAAGATTTTAAAGAATTCCAGAACATATACTTTCAGTAGATACTATTATCCAATTATAATGTGAAATCCATTATCTGGAATTGAAGTTAAATCTCACAAATCTGCTGAGCAACCCAAGAAGAAATATCAGACTATTTCAATATTGGAATACTTCAGTTAATAAATGTTTAATATTGATAATTTCTAGTATGTCCATTTCATATTTCTAATTGAAAGACTCATTTTTTCAGGATGACCTTATGCAGGACTGCTTTGATGAAATTGAAAAAGCTCTTACTTTCTAAGTGGTCATCTTTATTTCCAGGACAAATCCTCAAAAATAAATTAGCAAAATTTCCTTTGATGTCTGCTGAAGGAAAATCAAGTTTTGTATGAGTAATTAGCACAGGACCAACAACAGAGGCCCTGAAAGGGGCAGGTCCTCTGAAAAGCCCTTTCTAAGCCCTCCAGAGGGCAGAACTGCCAGATTAGATGTCTTTCAACATTAAGCTTCATATTCCCTGGGAAACCAAGTGCAAAACAATCTTACAATGTTAATGAAATGCTGAGATAGAATAACAAGTAGTCAGATGCAGCTAATATTCATCTTTCTCCTGTGGTTCCACAGCTCTGATGCAGCACTTCCCAATTCCTTTTTCTTAAATACAAACACTGATCTGTTTTTTGCAAAATTAAAAATCAATATTGTGCAAGAACTCTGGGCCTAAGCAGTTAATACTTCAGCTAAAAATGAACAAAACTCCTGCCACACAGTGACACAGGCCCTCTGCACACAGTGGGGCTGTGTAGATATTTTATCATTCATTCATCAAAGTGCAGGTGAAAATTTTACCCTACACTACAATCTGCTTGGAAATTTGGAAAATGATGCAACATAAAGAAACCTGCTCTTCTGGAAGCAAAAATACCAATAATAAAATAAAGAGAAAAATCTAACTTGCTTTGGGAAAGATCTGATTTTACCAATTTGACTACAGAATCTCGGCATGTGGAAAAAAAGTTTACACTGAGAATGCTACCAGGCAGAAGGGGATTGACCTGTGACATGAGAACAGCCACCCTGGAGGATGAAGACATGTTGTGCTTTTGCACATCGACTGTTTAGCTTGGGAAAAACAGACAGCTTGATGTTCCCAAAGAGAAGCAGAAGTCTCAGAAGAAGTGATCTAGGAAAAAAAGAAAGGCAAGATCCTGGCTGGAGAAATGATTCTGGAAGCCTGAGCCTACCCATCAAACAGAGGCATGGATATGAATGCCAGGGAATTCCCAGGGGCCTGGAGCAGGAATGCCCATGAGCACCAACTGCAGGCAGTGGCGCAACACAAACTGCCTCAACTTTCATCCAACCTTCCCAGGGCAGCAGCAATGTCCCTGCTGGGAAGGGAAGCAAAGAACAGTGAACACAGCAGGAAACAAGACTGATAAACTAGAAAGAAGGGTAAATCTCCAGTTTTGTTTTAGACTAAATTACTAAACTAACTACAGACCATTTGCCCTGGTTAATGCATGTACTATGTGAGTCTGCAGCCACAATAGATAAAAAGAAATTGCAGTTCTGTTTCCAGAGAAGCAGACATGAAGCCTAGTAAGTCTAACTGTGACACTGAATTGAATAAACTTGTTGCTGACCAATCAGTATCCTTTCTGTGATTCCCCTTAATGTCTGACTTTTCAAATCTGACCAAAAAAAGATTTGCAGGTCCACGTGGCTTAACAGAAATTGTACATGTTTCAACAGCAACAATCCTCATTCTGCTTATTAGAGTAGAAAAAGCAGGGTGGAAAACCAAAGAAATTTCATTTAAGTGAACAAAATCCTGAATCAAGTGAAGTACAACTTCAGCACAATGACTTGGAAGAGTCTGTAAGAATCAAGAGAAAAGCAGGGGCAGAGGTTTCAGCATCTTACTCGCCTCCCCCTCAAACACATACTTCTCATGTGAGGAAACTGAAATCCCCAGGCTACTGAAACTCCTCTCTAAGATGAAAAACAAAGAGTGATCAAGGAGCAAGTAATACAGACAAAGAATTAAAATGTCTGATGTCAGGCCTTGCTGACTCCATTGAGAGAGGGTCAGTGTCAGAAGCAAACTGACAAGTGATGCTGAAGAAAGAACCATTAAGAACATGGCTCATACCAGTGCTGCTGCATATTCCTCTTGATGGAAGATGTGAGGCATCCTGGGCATGGGCAGGACACATATTATTACTCTAAGCAAAACATTTATAGAGCAGCTAGCTAATAGCCTGCAGCAGTTTAAAGTACAACATTTCAGATAACTGTTGAAATATTTCTGAAATCACCAGCCAAAAACATCACTTGGTCGAAAACAAAGCAAAGGAACAGCCTCAGACCAGAAAAGAAGTGATGGTATTTTCAAATAGCTGAAAAACAGGGAACAGGACCCAAGGCAAGTTGAGCTTGTCCCTTGAGTTGAAGCTGATGCACACTGAATTGTTCTCTTAGTTCCACTAACAGGTTATGTTGTTTTTTCTATACCCTTTTTTCTTAGCTATCAAAAGAGACCTGCAGAGATAAATACCTCACACAACTGTGGTAAATACTAAAATTCCTCTATCCCTAGAAGCAGCCACAGCACAGAAACAGACTATTGAAGGCCAGGAGAGGTGGAGACTGAAAGTTTCATAGGATGCCACTGTTCAGTGCAGAGACAACAGGGGAGGGAGAAATGCAGGTAGCCCAGATATGCACCATCTACCTTCAGGCAGCTCATGTTCAGGTATCAATGAAGAGACAGATGTGCAAGCAGCTGGATAATTTAGGTGCTCAGCTCCTTTGAGCAAACAGTTATTTAGATTAGAAGCTTATTGTCAGCACAATGTAGTTTTAAAAAATTAAGATACTGAACCATTTAGAGCTAAAAGATGAAAAGGAAATATGCTTGTTGCTCTTTCAGCCCTACTGGAGTTTACTAAAGATAATGATCAACACAGAATGCCAGCAAGTTCAATAAAAACAGGACAACAATAGGAATTTTGAGATTAGAGTGAAAGGAATGCCTGCTCAAAGGCAGACAAAAACACGTTCAAACACTTATTTTCAAATGACAGTCAACATAACTGAACTTCAGCTTTAAAAACTTAATAATTTTTCCCCCCAGTTAGCAATAAGTATTACCTTGTCCACAAAGGAGATGTAATCAGTGCTACTTTCCCCTAACAAGATAACTTTTGGCAATAACAATTACATTGATTATCTGATTCCAGCAACCTTTGCAGAACAAAGCCTCAGCCATGAATGCATAATTCTCACCTCTCTATCATGGTTTATTATGTAATAAGATATTGATTGAACTGGAGGAGGGAGCTTTTTGGGGGCAGTCTTCCAGGTGTATTTAACTATCCCCTAGCTTCTTTTCCTAAAAACCACATAGTGGCTGGGTAATTACACCTCATGCTATGTTTGCCAACTGACTGCGTTTTCAGGGCCCACTTACATTTTGCTCCTCCTGCAAAAGCAGCCATAAAACACAGCCCACATGAGTAAACTGCTGAACTGCTGCAGTCAGAAACACCATGACCTTTTGACAGCAAAATTCTTTGCAAAAAAGACAAAGCATGAATGATCTTTGATAAATCACATTTTCAGACCTAATCTGTTTTATAGCTAGAAGGTAGATGAAACCATGCCTGTGGTACGTGAGAAAAAGCAACTTCCCATCATGTCTCCTCCACTTTCTTCTATTTGCCCATTACCAAAACTACTCAAACCCCAGTATACCTTCACTATCAGCTTAGTGCAGGAGCCTAAAGGGAAATGTCTGGGCCAAAATTTAGACAGCTTGGCACAAACCTCCTGGCACATCCCACTATGAGAAATTCACCACAAAATAATTGCAACCAATGTCAAAAATTACATCCAACAGCAACAGAGGGTAATATGCAAACCATGTTTGTAATTAACCACTTGTTCTGAAAATACTAATATAATTTCATTTTGTAGATTCATTAATAGCAAATCAAACTAATTATTTATATTGCTGTACCATATTTTGTGCTCTGTGCATTATGCAACTAAATAGCATTGATAAAACTACTACACTGCTATGCAGAATGTAATTAGAATTCCATTTTTCATATGCAATTGCTGCTGTACTATAATAAAGAATTAACTGATAAACAAGATTCAGGATACAACCATTTGTCCTCTTTCCAATCATTATATTTTGTAATGAAATGGCATTGCTCAATTTAGCTCCTAAATATCTTAACAGAGAATAATGAACTTGAGATGTTCTGGAAAGCAAGCTAGGGAATGCTGTGTCGATAACAGCATTGTGTTCCCATGACAAGAATGAACTGGGAAAGCATATGACATAAAAAAAATCATTTTGTGATAAGGAAAACATTGTGCTTATGTTATCTTGAGTTTGTTCATTTTCCTTTTGTGCATGTGTCTTACTTCTAATGCATCATAGCTAAGTATATGGGCTTTATTTGCATCATTCTACAAAGACATACAGTGGGGAAAAACAAGACTGAACTGTTCTGCAAAATGGTTTATTCCTGAATTCCTGTTTTCTATTCTTTTACTTGAGTCCAATACAGTTTTTCTGTGGGCACTAAACACAAGTACAAAAAAAAAAACCCCAAAACACACACAAAAAAATCCCCAACCAAAGAAACAAAAAATACCCCAAAAAGAGCCAAAAAAGAACAAAACCCAAAACAATCACCAAAAAAAAAAAAAAAAAAAAACCAGAACAGTCACTAATTCACTGCAATACAGTGAGAGATCACCCTCAGTTCTTGTTGTAGCAGCAATTTTTAAATAGGGTTCTCATTAATGCATCCAAAGCACCATCATTGCCCAAATCTTACATGCAGGGGACAGACCTGAGAATGTTCTCTCCCAAAGGATCAAAGTGGTTTTTAGAACTGAAGTTCACCAGTAACACACTGAGAAAAGCAATGCTGCCACACTGAAAGTTCTTCTCATCCTGAAAACACTTTACAATATTAAGCTAGCATCATTATCCCTTTTTTATTGAACAAGGGACAAAAGGATAAGTAACATGGCAAATGTCTTAACAGTGAAAAAGCTGGAGACAGAATTTAGATATGACATCCTGTTCCTTATCCTCCTTGCAAGACTACAGAGCTTCACATTTATCCTATAATTTACATGAAAATACAAAGCCTACTAGCATTAGAGTATCTTTGTGCCAAAGGAAAGTTAAAATGTATTAAAAATACCATGACAGCAGCCTGCAAAACCTTCTCTAAACCAGGTTCTAGTACACACCAGTGAGAACATCTCAAGCTGACCCCTAAAATTAATTCCTTGTTCCTTTCAGATGAATTTAGCTAGAACCAGAATTAGTGTTAATACATTTTAACACAATTGCAATGCCCTATTTTATACTCCATTTGACAACAAATAGGAGCAGCACATAAACCTCAAATATTGACTAGCTCCCAGCATAGGAGTTTGTAACATCCAAAATCTAAGTGTGCTAAAATATTTTGGAAGGAAAACATGTATCATCCAAGGAAGTGGAATAGCAGCTCTTTTCCTAGCCCTTTCATTTTGCATCATCAGATTAATCCCTAGAGTAATTTCGCTCATTAGAACGGGTTTGGCTGATTATGTTTGACCTAAGCTCTACTGCTACCACATTAGAGCTTGTTGATTTGTTAATTAAAAGTGCAAGTCCATCAAGCTAGTCACAAAACAGAAAACCTCTTCAGAAATAGTAGTCTCTATAGCTGCTAATTTCTCCATGCCTAAAGCCAGTTTAGCACACAGGAGAGCAAACTATAAAGGACATTTTTTGTTCTTTATGCAAAAGCAATGAGCAATGAGTAATAAAAGGTATCAATTATTCACATTGCTTCCCAGCAGTTCAGAATCTCAAGAAGCACAAAAAAAAGCTATACTGCTTTTCAGCAAAGAGTAAAAATTATTTGGTGATATGCAGATCTCTGTACCGAGAATTTGGCTAAATACATTTGGAACTAAGCAAAACAAACCCATCTTGATTCCTTTTTTCTCAATGCTATTATTATTTGTTAATAATATGGGTCCTTTGCTGAAGTATAAATTCCAGAATATAAAACAGATGACAGAAGCCACTGAATATCTCATACTTGGCATTACCAAGCCAAAAAATATTTCCTTGCAAGAGTTTATGCTTCTGGAAATGCTGAGAAACCACACTTTGCCCTTTGCCTCCTTGACTTGAATCAGCTGTAGTCAGGCATCAGGAGCTGAGCATTCAAAGGAGAATTGCTTCCACAGTGGCAGGGCTTGTTGATGCTGGAAACATCATGGTGTATATATATTGTATATATTGAACAAAGCTCCCTGTGGGTGTTGGGTTTTTATTGGTTTGGGGGTTTTGGGGAGTGTGCTGTTTTGCAGCGGGAGGTTGTTGGGTTTTTTGGCTGTTGCTTGTATTTACTTTGTTTCCTTTAGGGGAAGAGGTAAGAAACAGTAACAAAAGGAACATGAAAATATGAAGCATCAAAAGTGCTTCAAAATGTTTCTTTATACTCAATGATTAAACCTTGGCACAGGAATGCAAATTATGCATTTTAGAGTCAGGTTTTGTGTTAAAAGAGTTAATGAAATGAGCAGAGAATAAAACCAGTGCTCTGTATTCAAGCTGCTGCTTTTTGCATGGTCACCACATCCCAGTTTGCAAAAGCTGAGCAGAAAAGGCATATTGGCTTTCTAAGCTTTATAAAAGTAACCACTCTTCCCATCAGGCATTTGATGAATTTGCTCATTACAGCTCTTCTTAACAGAGAAGACTCAACAAAAAACTGAGTTTTGTTTTTTACTTTTCCCAAAGTCCTTAAATTATTACATTACAGTGGTTTAGAATATTGATATCACCATGCATTTTCTAAATTATTAAATACAAAGAATAGAAAGGGTTAGCTTTGCTTTATGGTATTTTCTTAATGAACTCAAGAGGGAAAAAAGGATATCAAGAGTTTATGAAGTGTTTAAACATAAAACCAAGGAATTATAGATAAAGTTCCAAGCCATTAATCCATTATATACTGAGAATTGGACAAGCCCAGTGAGATATCCTTTCTAGAAATGAATTGAGCAAAGCTATCAGCAAATAGTTAACACTCTGAACCTCTGAAACACTCCTTGATTCAATTCAAGCTGCAAACCTCTATGTTTAGAAGCTAATTTACGTTGGAATCTGGAATTTAATCATCTCTTCTCATGCATTTGAAAAAGGATGACTTTACTTCACATAATCTAAATTAACTTTGAAATTTTGCTACACATAGTAATATAATATCTAGTCAGATATGCTGATCTTACCTTGAAATAAATTAATTGCTTGATTCGTCCTCTTAATATCATCCTGATGTTGATAAAATTTCCCTAGGCAGCATTATGAGTGGCTCTGGTCTTTGTTTAAATTGAGTGGAATATGTGTGTGTGTGTGTATATATATATATATATATATATATATATATATATATATATACACACATATACACATATACATATACAATCAACTAAAAATCATCACGAGGAGGGAAAGGAACAGGTTTTTTAGACAGGAGGTAAGAAGAGATGAAGGGGAAATCATTTTCTGTTTGATCCAAAGTTCACTGATTCCCAAATAAATAAATCAAGGCCTTTGAAATAATTTTGTTTAAACATTGTATTTGCAAAGTGAGGACATTGAATTTTCCTTTTGCTGTTGCTGTTCTTTTGAAGCCAATAAAACCCGGGCCATTATTTACATAACACTTACTTCAAGAAGACTACCAAAGTGATGAGCTATTTATTTCTAAAAGTACTCTGAAGAATCCTCTGGAAGGGAAAATTCTGAGAAGTCTAGATGTTCAGGCAGTAAATAACATGGGAAGTTTATGATTTTCTTTTCCTCAAGGAACAAATTCTGCAATCAGTAACAAGAGAGAGAAAACCCATAATCAATATGAAGAGAGCCTTCCTATGCTTCAGAGTGTATGAAGGCAGATGTGTTTTTTGCTAAGAGTCCTCTAGCTCAGGAAGAAAAATGTCAAGTATTTGCTTGATCTAGTGGGTTTATTCTTGTTCACCATTTGAAGAGAACAGCAAGTTCTATGATCCTTCTAAACCAAGGTCCTGACCTTCACAGAATCACAATGCAATCAGGCTGGCTCTTAGGAAAGTCAATCAGTGGGATGTTAGAATATGCAATTGTTAGTTAACACACTAAAGATTTAAACTAATTTATTATCACCATGCTGGGCTCTACCAGTTCACAGGAGTTCACACCAACAGATTTTCCACAGAACAGGATGTGAGAACGGCCACTTTTAGGGAGACTAAGAAATTTTCCAAAGGGAAACTCTATAGAAGGATATTTCACCAAAAGTGCCATTTATTTATTTACAGTCTATTCTATTTCTCATTTTTCATAACCCATTATTTGCAATAGAATACAAAATGTTATCTGTATTAAGTCCTCAGTGATATATTAACCTATCCAATAAGCAAAACAGTAATGATATCTGTAGACAGATTAAAATACCTAGTGTTGTAATCTTTCTTTATTTTTAGCCCTGAACATAGGCAAAAGTATGACCTTCTCTGCTTGGGGAAGCCTCAGTGGCTCTGCAGGCAGCCCCTGTGCACATCCACTCTGAGTTCCAGCACAAACACAGCCAGGGACAATCCCTGACAGGAGTAACACTCTGAGGTGATGACCAAACCTGCTGAAACTTTGTTCCTTGCTCAAAACACCCAGAATATCAGCACAACTGAGCTCCTGGGGAACTGCAGTGCCTTCTCTGAGCCACCAGCACTCAGGCAGGCAGAGGAAGGAACTGAACAGTCTCTCAGGTGAAGCTGGAGCAGCAGCAGGCAGGAGCAATGTGCAGCACTTGGTGCCAGCCAGCCATGAAGGCATGTGAGATCAACTGCACCTCCCATTAGAACAGAAAAACTGGGTTTTAATTACCTTTAACGTTACAAAAACCATCAGAATCTGTAAATTCCATGCCATTGGCAAACTGACCTCTGTGGCTTTGTTGTAACTATTAATAATAAAGCAATGATAGTAAATTATGGGTGCTCATGCATAAAAGTCATTTTTCTGATTAAGTAATTCTAACTTAATTTGGAAACAAATATATTTCTGCCTTCAGGTAAAGAAAACTGAGAAATAACTCCATTAAGGATATCTGCTTTGCTATTTAAGGTGGGGGGGGAAAAGGTTTTAAGTTAATTTTTCAGGAAATATGTGTAACCAGAAACAAAGGTTTCTTTTTCTCCATCATATCAAGAGGGATGAGAAAACATTAAAGTTATGGAGAAATTAGACATGTATTACCAAAACAAACTGATACTGAAAAATGTGAATAACACACACAAGAAAAAAAAATAACAACAGCAAAACACAAAAACCAGAATAGAAATCCACTCCTTGACCTTAAGAGCCAGACTTCTGTTCATCCTAAAAGGAAAAGGGGCTGGAACACAGGTATTTGTCTCAATCCCAAACAGGTTTATTCATTCTGTGATAGCAACAGTTGCCTTTAATCCAAATCCAAGACTAAACCATTGCTCAGCCAGAGCACATCTTTAGCACTTGTAACATACTCCAGATCTCCTAACAAGATGTAATGCTGAGATGTACAGCCTGGTAACATTAAACACCTTTGGGCTGAGATTGAAATAGGATCAAGTTATTTGTATTAGATAAGGTTTTCTTCTCCAGCAAAACCGGCACACCACTTACAAGTATGACAAAGAGATACTGCAGCACAAAGATATTGAAATAATCAACTGGAGGTATAAACAAGTAAATATTCCATTTTGTTTCATTTCCAGAAGAAAAAATAAATTTTAATATCAGACACAATATGCCTCATGGATAAGGCTCTACACACATAGAGAATTAGCCCAAAACTAGCTACTTTAACAAAACTATAAAATAGTCAACAGATAGGAAGAATAAGGGACCTTTAACCTTTGGTTGAACTGCATATTACACAAACCAAATTGGACAAGCAAAACAATTTGCTTTTCAGAATTCACACAAGAAAATGCTAATTGCAGAAGGCTAAAAATGTTCTCCCAGTATTGCATGGTATTTAGATTATCTATTATATCAAGAGGCAAAAAAAATTAAACATCTTGAAAATCAGATCCACTTGTCATGGAAAAAAAGTTTGTGAGGAAAAATAAAAGAGGCTCTAAACTGAAGTTCATAAAAAAAAAACCCAATGCAATTGGTCTAGTATCAAAATTCAAATTGGAAAAGAAATGCAAGATACAAAGGTTCTCAGATTGTTTCTTGTAAGTTAGAAATATAACCTTTCATGGGTTCTTTGCTGAATATTTGTGTGCAGCAAGGACCAGAAATATGAGAACATCAATCAGCATCTAACAAAGGGTCTGTAAAGGATTGCTAGAAATCCTACCTGTGAGCTGTGATCCCTTTTGAACAGAAAGATAAACGTGCTAAAGAAATTAAGAACTGGATTAAGCAAAGTCAGTATGGATAACCCTGGAAGTTGTTAAGCCGCAGGAAGAAAAAGAATCCTAGCAGGAATATTTTCAACTTAAATACTCTAAAAGCAAACAAAAGTGGGACAGCGACAGTAAAAGCATGAAACAGTTTTCTGAACAAAATTTCATAGTCAAAGCCTGTCATCGTGTTTTTTGATTATCTCACCTAAGAAATATAATATTTTTTGCTAGGACTCAAGAAGCTGTGGGTCAGCTCCATTCCACATTTCCATCTGCCTGATATGCAAACAAAACTGATACTGAAGATGCAAATGTCACAGAATCATAGAGTGGTTTGAGTTAGAAAGAATTTGAAAGAGCATCACTATCTCAGGAGACTTCGCCTCTGCAAGACGTCTTCAGGCAATACTGACAGGGTTTCAGGCTTCATTCATTTACTTCTATTGAAACTGGTTTAGGAAATAGTGGAGTTCTGTCCTTAGAAGGCATAACAGCCATTCTTTGAAAATTCCATGGAAAAATCTAAGCTGCTCTCCATATCAATCAGAGTATCCTAAAAATATCATTAAAAAGGAGATAAACTCCAGTGCAATAGAAGCTTAGAGGCAAATCTCACTTTGCATGGATTTTCTGACGTGTACATCCTGAGCACCACTTCAGAGTATCCTCTGTGAAAGGTAAGGCCACTTCAAACACACTTGTCCTTCTACCCCTTACCCCCACCCTCCTCCTCCCTGTCACAGTTCAGGCTCAGTTATGCCATGGCACAGTCCAACTCCCCTCCCTGGATGCAGCAGAACCTTGTCTTTGACACAGTTATTTACTGCACTGCTGCTGCTCCTCTGAGGCACAGCACAAGTCAGACAACGTTTCACCGAGGCCTGAGTCCTGTATTTCACAATTCACAGGGAGCACAGAGCCCTACCCTGCTTACTGGAGGACCAAAGAGAGCAGTGAGCCCAACCCTGAACAGCTGACATTTCTGCTGAGACACATGGGATGTGACAGGACAGGATTGCCCCTATCCCCCAAAGGGAAAATTAATTTCCTGTTTTACCTCATCACTGTAACATAGTGCAACTCCAGGCATAGAAAACACAGTAGAGAATAATGAGCATCTTCTGTCTTTACAGAAAGGGCCCCCATTCTCCTTGTAACACATGTAACTCCCATAAAACACAAGCACACTAACACAGCACATTAAACCTGGTGAACTGGAACATCCTTTATGAAGGCCAGTCCTGTTATCCCTTTGCTGGGCAGTAAATCAGCCTATCCTGCATGCACACACTCACTCATAGACAGGGCTGTCCCTGTGGCACTCAGAGGTTAATGCAGCCCTTCCTCAACTCCTGACATTGAGGGTACCATTGAACATGTCCCTTTATCCTTTCTTATGTTTGCATCCTGTTGAAGAATATTTCAGAACTAAAAGAGCCATCAAAGCCTCTCCTCACATGTGAATTCACAGGATTTCCAAGGTGTGATCACTGAATCCTGTCAAAACTTCCACATGGAATGCCAGTTGCATCACTTTTTGTTAATCACTTAGGTCCTTTAGCCCAAGGCCAGTATTTCTTTTGATCAATATAAATCTTTTCTGTCATCTTATTTTTGCTGTCACTCTGTGAAGTATTATGTTGCTGAGTCAAGATCCTCATTTATCCCTGGTACTGCAGTCCTGTTCTTCCTGACAGCTACCCTGTGAATATATCATTATCAATCTCCCTGATCCTCCCAGGTTTGTACATAAATTCACCTCTCAGGAATTGACTTCCATAAAGTCATAAGTCCCACCCCATTAAATGCTACTTGCTGCAATAGAGGCTTCACTTGAAAGCAGCACTACTGAGAGACATGTTTGCTGTGTTCTGTGGTGAAGAAAAACATTTAGCAAGAACAGGAGCAAAAACATGGACCCTGGAAGCTCCAGCTAATTTTTCCCACCCACACAAAGTGCCATTCAACCTAATATTTGGTGCAGTATCACCTCCCCCGTCACACTGAACTCCCCTTTATACTTTCATAAAAATACTGATTAAACATGTACAGAAAAAAAGTAGTGCTTCATTTTATTCCCTTAGCACACAGTTAGTATAAGACGAGTATTTGTATGCACACAACAGTGAGACCTTTGCATGCATACATCATGAAGCACAATCCGTGCCATTTAAAACAGCTGAAAATTGAAGTATTTTTCCTCTGCACTGCTACTCAGTATCAAAATCCAGCATTTTTCATATCAGTTAACCAGAACCCCAGTCCCCAGTCAGGAGGAGGATAATGCACAGCTTTCAGAAACACTGCCATTACTGGCACAGATTCACTGCTGGAATAAACTGTAGTAATGCTCTAAGAGTATTATCACTCTTCATAGTGCAGCACATTTTGACCAATTCAGAAAACACTTGACATCTGGGGTCTTTCTGGGGTTTTTTTCCTCCATCCTGCTTGTGTACACTCCAGACCATAACATATCAACCATAGTTATCAGCCAGGGAAAACATAATGAGAATATTTAAATACTAGTACTAATTAAAACTTATTTCCCTCTCATTCCTATTCACTTGTTAACACTACAACCTTTGCATTTTGTTCTCTGGGTAATAAGCCCATGTTCACAAACAGATACACACAGGTATTTCTGTCTGTATTTGCACCAGTGTAAGACAACTTGAATTTTTTTTCCTCTCAACCATCCAGAAGGTGACAAAGTCTGTAACAGGAAAAAATGTCCTACTCTTTATCATGTCACCTCATGATAACAGGAAAACCAATTGGTCCTTACATGCAAACTGCCTGCCAGGTTTGGTAATTAAATCAAATATTTCCATTTCAAGCTATTCACATGCATCTTCAAACTCAGAGAAACTTTCAGAATTACCAATCTGATGTTAGGCATCTTAGTTCTTGGTCTTAGCTCAGCCAAAAACACCATCACATTTGTTGGCATGAAAAGCTAATTTTCAGTACCCTTTCCTACATCTATCCCTTCAATTTCCTAACTATATCTAATTTTTGAGCAGACAACTGTATTACCATAGCAAATAACAAGGATAATCAATCACATGCATAAGCAGACCAGAGAAGGATACTGGCAGCTATCCCCATCCCTTGTGTGTGTGATTTTCACAGCTACAGCCATTCAGGCCATCAGTAAAAAAGGAGATCACAAGGATGTCTCCCCACAATCAATAGGGGCTTGGGGGAGGTGTTTTCATGGAGTTATTTTAAGAAAGAAATGTTTTCAACATGTAATTGCTCCATTTACCAAACTTTCCCAATCTCATCAAAATGCCAATTTCTTTGTCACCAAATGTGTTCTGCCAGTGTTCCTGCATAAAATCCCTTTTAGATCCATACATGCACAGACAACACTGTTTAACATGGTAGCTACACTTGATCAGTATTTCAGAAGAGAAAATAAATATTATAACCAATATATATGGACAACTTATTAATGGCAGGAAATCTCAACAAGCCACATTAGAACGTAATTAACAACTTATGGCTAAAACAACAGGTAAGCAGATAGCTTCATTACTAAAAACATCTGCTAGGAAATGTTCTTTTTCACAACAGCTACTTTTTTTTAGGGGTTTAGCATTCTTCTTCTGAAAGCAATTTATCTTATTCTGCAAACAATACCATATGAGTTTGGAGATGCTTTTTGTGTATATGTTAACAGAAAATGATAAAACACTACTTCTGTCACCTTGTTCTCATTCTTCTGAAAAAATCTCCTTAGTCAAAGAGCAGACAGGCCTGTCCCCCCAAAAAGACCATTTGTATTTATTTATCCTGATAAAACAGAGAAGTGTGTGATAATCCTAGACAGAGACCAATTTGGATCTCATTATCTCCACACTTTTTTCAGTTACTGCATTTTTCCAAGACTGTATGTACCTTGGGAAGGAATTATTCCTTTATTTTAACTAGTAAAATATTTTATGTCTTCTCATATGAACCATGCAACACAAATAATCTTCACTTATTGTATGATAATAATATAGGCGTGCACTGTCTGGTACACTTCATTGCCTAAATGGATTTTAAAAGGTAGATTTTGGGTTTCTTTAGTCCAAAAAATTCTTAATTTCTGAACTAAGATGGTTTTTCAGAACATCAAATCATTTCTTGTTTTATTGATGACTATGAAAGTAGGCAATGATCTTTAATGTTAGCTCTTTGCACCATTTATCTTCTGAAGCATTAACTGATTGAAAAAATGAATCTTAATTTCAAAAAGAAATCAGAAGCAAATACAGCATTTATTTTCTTCAACATTATGTATTATTAATAAAAACCTGCAGTAATTCAGAAGAATTATTATGGAGCTCCCCAGTAAAAACCTGTCATGGGGAGAAAATAATAAATAATGGACTGTCCATCAAGCCAGGTGAGCCTTCACTGTGCAGTGAAATGTACTCTGCAGCAGGTGTGGATCAAAAGTCACTTTTTGGAGCACAAATGGATGAAAACATATATTTCTAAATCCTAACAGTTAATCATTCCAATTTTGTACTCTCCTCTGCAAAGGGAAGTGCTTAGAAGTCAGCTTTAGCATATTTCTTGTAGGAGCTCTTGTGGTGAATGAAATTTTGACAAATAATAAATATTGAATGTTTGTTGAAATTTACAATCTTTGGAGATCATCATTAAAAGCTAGATCATACTACTATTTATTATTTAAGGGGCATAATCAGTGAATGCCTTAACTGTGTTTAACATCTAAAATATGCAAGGATGCCAACAGAAAATGATTATTGGTTTAAATAGGACCTATTTTAACTATGACTAACCAAGACAGTTACAGTGTTAATAATTCAATGTTGCTTGAAAACCACTCTCTTATGATTGATTTATACAGACTGAAGTAGGCACATGTTTTATGCTACAGGTGGATGTGAGGTCATAAGAAACCACTTTACAGTCTTCCCAGAAGTGCAGTGTCAAAAAGGTCACCTGTGGTAAAGGATCTTTTGGATTAGTCTTTCAAATCAATGCATGAATTAAAGGCAATTTACATATAAATGGGCTAATACTCTGGCTTTGAAATTAGATGAATTTTTAAGAGATTTAAGAAATAGCAGAAAAGGTCAGTTAGGCATTAAGTATACATAATGCAATTTTTAAAAACTCTTTGTCTTGGAACTGCATGTTTCTGGTTTATTAATATTTTGTATTCATAGCCTGTTTTTCTCAGAAAGGTGCTGCCAGCTATTTGTGAGCAACTGCAAAAATAATCCATGCCAGAGGGAGCAGATTTCAGGTAAGTATGGTTTCAGACAGAGTGAAATTCTGTTAATATTAAAATATTCTGAAAGAATTTTTCTTTTTATAAGGAAAAACTAAGAAGCTGTAATCAAAATTAGTTAAGCTTATTATACACTGGAAAATAAAATTTTAGAGATACTTCCCATATGAAAGGCAGGAATGAGGGTTGATTACTGGAAGGGAGGAAGGAGTGGGAGAGGGAAAAAGGTGGGTTTAACATTTGGCTTTATTTCTCTTCACCTTGTTCTGACTTGATTGGTAATGAATTAAACTAATTTTCCCAAGTCAGATCTCTTTTGCTGGGATGGTAATTTGTGAGTGATCTCTTGACACATGAGCCTTTCATTCTATTGTCTCTCCCCTGTCCAGCTGAGCAGGGGGGATGATGGAGAGGCTTTGGTGCGCACCTGACATCCAGCCAGGGTCAATCTGCCACAATCCTACAGTATTTAATAATCCTGGGTCATGAATATAATACTGACAAACCAGCATGTGTTACAGACATCACCAATGCTATTCTATGAAAAGATAGAAAAATAATTTAAAACAAAGTTCATAATCCTTCCATGCAGCTAATTTTAAATATTACAGAACTCTAAAGAAAATATTATTATCTAATCAACCTTGCTGACAGTTTCCTTAGAAAGCCTGTTTTCTATCATACTGCACAGTGCAAAACTGAATTTTATGTGATAATTACTAAATTGGCCCCTTCCCTTACAGGAAGGCAAAAGAAATCAACAGATGCTTGCAATGAGCCATGAAACAAAACAATCAAAATTGAGAAAATTTTAAATTTTGAGTCAATTTCAGAAGATAAACAATGAAGCTACAAATAGCATTCTGGGGCACATAAAAAGGAATCATTTGAAGACTCCTTTAAACTTGTTTTTATTCTTTTTTCAATTCCCTTTTGAATGGTGAATTTCTTCCTACAGAACCCAAAATAGTTTAAACCAATTACAGATTTACCTTGATAAATTTCCATTTTGTGCAGATACCTTTAAAGCAAGTGTATGATTTTGTACAGCAATTCAGTGATAAAAAAGCCAGATTGCTTTTGGTTGGTAACTGACTTTTGCTAGTGCAGATTATGCCCATAAATGGGGTTACTTCTTCACATGTCTATTACACAGAACCATTTTTTGAGTAAAAGCTATCCTGAAAAAAAGGAAAAGAACATTTAATCCTATTCAATTGTGGGTTAAAATGCAATGATTACTCATTTATACAATTTTGAATGGTTTAATGTATGAAGATGCTGTTAGGCAGAGGAACATTACTTGTTGCACAGATATGAGACTGAAAGCACATGTTGAACAACACCTACATTTTCAATCACTGTTTTATGAGAAGAAGGCAAAAAATAATTATATAAACACATCACTGAATCATGTAGGTGCTGGAAGATCTGTGATCGTAAAAAAACTACTCAGAGGATTGAGATCTAACCCTTAGAAAAATAAATTAACAGCAGATTTTGTGAAGTTACACAAGAATTTTGTAAAAGAACAAAAGATATAGTTTATAAAGCTATAGAAAATTGTGTCAAATATAACAATAAAGGGCATGAACTTAAGCTAAGGAATGGTCATCTTCAAAGGGAATGCTGGAAGAAAGGTTCTACACAGCGAGTGGTTGCGATGGAAAATAAACCGCTATGACAACCTTTGCAACAAGTGATATAAACTTTAAAGGGTGACAAGCATGGGAGAGACAGTTATTGTGCAAATATAGAAAGAGGGAGAGAGAGCTGTCTGGCCTTTTCAAAACTAGACTTTGCATCCATCCATCTTTAAATCACCAGCATTTCAGCCCTATCTGCTGCCTCAGAAGTTCACTAAAAAGAGAAAATTGACATGAAACTGAACTGAAGGATCTAACAAGAAGATCCTGACAGTTGAAATGGGTCTTAGAGATTCCATCTACAAATGTTATTGCCTGAACTTACTCATTTCAGTGCAGGAATAAATCTTGCCCTATCTATTTCAGAGCCTTCATTTCTCTTGTAATGAGTCTTCACTTTAACAAGTTTTGATTCAATCATTTGCGTTTTATAAACCAAACGCATAATCTTAAGTGACTAGCCATTAAAAATACACTCAAGTTACATATTAAAAAACCTTGAAAATTTATCTTCTGTCATCTGGATACCACTCTAAATCTCACATCTTCAAATGTCAGAAAAACTCCTTTTTTTAAACCATGCTATGAAATATCAAGTTGAATATACTTTTGAATACTGCAGTTGAATATTACATCTTAAGTTCAGCTGCAGAATAGACAAGGGAAACTTTTATAAAGGAGACAAGCCTCTGGGGAAATCCAGGCTGCATTTGGAACTGCATTCTCAGGAAGGTTCAAGAAGGAACTGGATGTCGTCTTCATTACATACTCAAGGGCATACACAGTTTCAAAAGTAAAAAATAACTGATCATCAAAACTATCACAGAAACAAATATATATAATCAAATCAAGATGGATCCAGATGCTCAGTTCTTCAGTGAAGGAATCAATAAAACAACTAAAAATTAGAAGATTCCTTTAAAAATTAACTCCACTGTATTCTACCATACGCAAAACAGGAAAGAAGCTCCACTAACCACAACCACCTGCTTGCTGAAGAGGGAGACTACCTCTGGGATTAACATATTTTATTATCTGTGCTAACAGATTCTTCTGTGAGATTGATCTTGGCTTACCATCATTCAGTAGTATTATTAATAAGAACATTTTTTATCATAATTACTGTATTTTAGAAAGAATAAAGAAGTTGAATAGTTCTTTAATGATTTTTGGGGACTTTCACCATAAAGAAAATAGCTTAGCTTACCAGATGCCAGATCATGCAATGAATCATTAACAAGAAGGTGTTTTCTGAATACTTCCCAAATAAATACCAGCTGATTTGTTCTCAGGAAGCAGGCAGTCACAAGCATCTCTTATCTGAGATACCAAAGTCAAACACATCATGTACTAAAATCTCTAATATTAATTTATAAATTTTGTCTCAAAAGCACTACACTATGTACATGACCCTGCAAAGATTCAAAATGATACAGTTATTTTCAGATTTTAAAAAATATTATTAGTTTTGTATAAATTTTTAAATTTATTTAAATGGAAGAAAAATAGATACTGCTCCAGGTGTACCCTGGTGATCTGGTTATGGAGAACAGTAAATTTCTTATCTGTCAAGACATCTTTGAAGATCAAGATGGTTAAGAGAATCATGTCAATGGACTACAAACTTTAAGCCACTGCATTCGAACAATCATCTCCACACACCCAAAACAGAGACTAAGACCAGCATACTTGGCTATCTGGTATTCTCTGTATATTTTAGGCAAGCCAATCCTGGTGCTCCCTGACTCCCTGCTGCTGCTCGTCTCACAGAGCAGCCCTGACCTTGCTCACCTCCAGTGTAAGGACAGAGCTCACAGCCATCAGTCTCACCTTTCTGCACTCCAGGAAAACACATTTCAGTTGTGCTTGCATCACCTTCCAGCCCCTTTCCATGAGAGAAACAGAATAGGGGCAAAAAATCACCCACAATAAAACAAACTGCAGGGGAGAAAACCCCTCACTATTCTCAGCACTCCACTGTCTCTTTTTTTTCTCCTTTCAGGAACAAGCTGTCTGTAACAGGCTCAGTCTGTTGTTTTCTGCCTCCTTCTGACTCTAATTGTAAAGCTGGGATAGGAGAAGACACATCTATTTGTTCCTTTCTGTCACTAGAATGAAAATGTCTCCTGTTATTTGGTCAGCTTTGAGTAACCCCCTGCTGGACAAGACCTCAAGTCACTGGAGAACAGCAGAGGTCACGGCAGAAAAGCAAGAAAAAGATTTATGTTAAAAGTGTAAAACTTAAAATTTTATTTCCCCTTTGCAAGTGACATGTTTACAAACGAAAAAATTCTCTGACACAGAAAAGGAAGTAGAAATTCCTCAAATAAAGCACAAAATTAAAGAGCAAATCCTTTTCCCTATCATCAAAAAGCAATAGTTACTTCCATAAAGAATTAATACTGACCATCCAAAGCTTTACACAAGAGAAGAGGGATGAATATCACATATGCGATAGCTGCTGGTTAGCAGTGAATAATATAAAACCAATTGACTGGGTATGTGTCTGCCAATACATCAGCTGCTAGAGCTGTTCGTTCCATAGCTAAACTATTGCATAAGCAGCAGTCTCAAAACATTTTCTTACAGAATGCAAATTAACAATTAATGGAGACAGTGCTTTTCAAGTAACAGTTTTCACATCACATATTTAATAATGGATTTTTTTCATAAACTGACTGATGGTAATTCTTTGTCTTCATAAAAATACAAATGCACTTTCCTGCAGCATGTACATTTTCTGCCACTCATTGAGTCAAAGTGCAAGCAAACAACCTGCATGTGATCTAATTCATATTTTTACTTCTGGCAGGATAAACCCAGGTCAGGTCTGTATTTGCCATTTTACTCTGCAAAGGTGATCAAAGAACTCAGGAGCTGCAAGGGTAGCCTGACACAAGTTTTTTCCTAACCTATTCATATTTAGAAGATTATTGGGTTTCTGATCTGTTTGCATGCTCAACTAGCCTTATATTTCTTATCTAACCTCAAAATTTGTTCAACTATCAGTTCTGTTTCAGCTGTTCTGTTTATGCCTAAGGAAAAATAGAAGTTATTATAGTATTTCCCTTCTTTGCAATGATCACTTGTGTGCTAAACAACCTCAATTCTTGGGAACTTGGAGGCTGAGAAGTACTCAAGAAATGATAAATCAAGTGAGACTCCTCTTCAACCAGATCACCCCTAGGTTAGCCAAGAAGTTTATTTACAGAGTGGGAATAGATCACACTTCTCCCCACCTCCAGGAGCTGAGACCACAGATGATTAATTTATGGTAAACCTAAGGCTTTGATACTTCGATACATTTTGTGCCACCCACATTCTCTGTCTCATGCTTTTTTGGATAATTTCCATTGCACTCCACTGCAATTACCAACACAAACCCACAGCCCTGTCAAAGATGGGCAAGAACAAGAAAATGAAGCCTAAATGTACAAACTTCAGTGTACTAATGTACAAACCTCCACTTTCCAAACCAGAAGTATCACGGTAGTTCCTTATAAGAAGAGGATTTATAAGATTTATAGTAAAATTTTTCTTTTAGCTTTAAAACCAGTGAGGTTTCCTCCCTGCAAAATTAACAGTTCAGTATTGAAAGGTTTTGATTTCATGACATAATTTCTCTGGGGAATTACTGTTACAGTTACCAGCTCACTTGCAGGGTCACTTGGGGTTCCATTATTGCTACACGCATTTGAATGGGAAAGACCGAAGGCTTCAATGTCTGGAGATATCCTGGCTTGATGAAACTTTAATTTCAGAATTCTCACAGGCACACCAGCTGCACAACTCAGCTCCCCATTAAATAACATTAGCTTAGCGAAGAACTTAGTGAAGAATTAGAAGATGCAGAAGGCTACAAGCAGGAAAGCAGAAGAAAGCAGGAGAACAACATATTTCAGCAGAAAGTCAATCCCTCTCCAGGGGTCAGGGTGTACAGCTGGGCACTCTATTTACCAATGTCAAGCCTCTTGGCTTCATAAAATTGGCTTTTGTGGTCGGATTAAAAAATTTTTGCAAGAGCTATAGAGGAATAAGCTCAATCAGAGATCATGAAATAACCATCACCCCAGCTCTGCCTGCTGGGGATTGGACTGTCCAGCCTCATTTCACATTCAAAAGAGCCTTATATGCAGTTTGTCCCAAGTACCTAAAGCTGTTTCACATTACTGTATCTGTAATAATCCTTTGTTTCTTTCCAAAACATTCTGATTAACAATATTGTGCTCCCAGTTCAAAGACAAGGCATGTAGATTGAGAGACCCACAGAGGTCAGTGTTACATGATTTACCTGATCTGGGGTGGATTTTGTTTCCCCCAAAGGTGTTTGCAATCACTGTTTAAGGACTCAATGAATACATGTCACATGGATTTTGGTATTCATTTTTTTGTTCATTGCTGTACAACCTTGTAAAGAAAATCACTGATGGTCTTATTCATGTTTCAGCAACCAGAGCAGAATGCTCATATGAGAAATACATGCTCAAAACATGAGGTTGCAGGAGGCCTCTTCTATGTATTATTCAATCACCTGGAAGAAAACACAACGTGGAGGACTTTACTAGAGTGGGTCACAAAATTATTCAGTGGAGAAATTCAAGCATAAGTATTTGTTGTGTGGGAAGAGATGTACTCTCAATGGTAGCCTTACTGAATTCCTCAGAACAAAACAGTTCACTTTGGGAGAAATCAATTGGTATTTTACTTTTTTTGCCACAAAACTATCAAATCAAAATCAATTCAATAGTCACTAATATTTAGAGCATCAATCATCTGCTATCTGTTAAAGAACCAGTCACCAAATTGACAGTTCAGTAAAAAGTTGCATGATTGGAAATCTTTACCACCAATATAATATATTTTATGATAAGCACCAAATAGGAATTCTGTCATAAAGCAAAACCTTGAAAAAACTGTTTCTTTGGTGAGAAGCTTCAACATTACCTCTTTTCATTCAGGTTTTCTTTTAAGCCTCACTCCAAATATGATAAATTCCAGGTTTTCTTTAGATCTGCTTTAGAACAAGTCCCAACTCTATCCTTACAGATCACACAGCTACAGGTAATCAAAATTCTGACAGGGCATACATTAATTGACATGAACTTCCCAAACCTATACAGTAAAGCAATACAAGGTCTGAAGAGAAGGAAAAGCAAAGAAATTTCTCATTCTTGCACACTGCTAGGAGCTCCTTGTTAGAACCTATTTTAGCCACCCAAGGATTTTAGCTCCAAGGCTGAGAACAAAAGCCTGTACCATACAGCTCAGTGCAGAGCATGATGAGAGTGATTTTGCAGTGTGTAAGGAAGGGGCAATATGCCCCTATGCATTTCACCATCAATTACACTGGTGTGCTATAGGAGAGTGAAGATGAACATTCCTGTCATGCACAAGATCTATGCAGCTGCCTCTTATTATTTGGTGAAGGTCATGAGTAAGGCCAAACCTGTGACTGCATTCTAGCTAAGTAATTCAGCAGTCCCTTCTCCAAATGTGATTTGATAATGAGTTATTAGGAAATATGAGCCTGAGGTAAGAAATATGCCAGTGTTTAGGAGACAAGATTCTGCAACAATCCACAGTTATTGCAAATTAGTGACATGAAGACTTCTCTCAGCACAAGTAAAAAGCCACCATGAACAGAACTAACCTAATGTGGCATTTTGTCAGTCTACAGAGAGTTTAAAAACACTGGAAAGTGCTCTAAGTATTAAGTGCTCTAGTTCTATTAAATTAATAGCATTTAATGATTCTATTAAATCCCTCTATCTAGGTGCCACTCTGTGCTTGCCAGTAACTTATCTATTGTTTAGTTGCCAACCATACAATTATTGTCATCCAATAAAACCCTTTTGGTTTTACAGAAGTAGCATAAGCCTTTATAAAGAGGAAATATTTTGTTCCAGAAATGTAATTCTGTAAATTGGGATCAATTATTGAATCAGAAGAATGGAGAAATTCATACTTGGTCTTCTATTCTTCCAAAGCATCATTCTCAGTGGTAAACAAAAAGTTAACAACAAAAACCACAGCATTAGGTATTACAAGAAGTTAACATGGGAAATAAAGGCTTGAAGGAAGAGAAAATTCTGATTGGTAGGGACATGGGATTTAAAAATATCTACCTTAAGGACTCCTAAAAGGTAAACTTGACTTAGTGACCACACTAGGATGGTAACTCTAGGACTGGTGTTAAAACCTTCCAGTCTTTAGCCTGCAAAAATACCCCTATTTTTGAGCCAAGCAATTTGGCAGCACAAAGGTAACTCTAGAGGCCAATTTAGATAAATTTATTTATACATATATAAGTATAAGCATGAGGTTTCAAGCCAACACTTTGAAGAGACTGACAGAGGCAATGTTAACAAAAAGCTCACACATCTACTAATTAAGAAGCTTCATTCTTGAACATATTTCAGGTATGTTTTAGAACTATACCAATATTTCAGTATTTTGACCTTCCTTGACATCACACACATTCGCTCCTCAGCATTCCTCTTGGGATCATTATTTAAGACTAAAGCAGAGAGACACATGAAAGATACTTGAAAATAACTGTCAGAGGTTATAGGCAGGATTTCATCTCATTACATTAAAACTCCATCAGTTCCCAGTTCCAGGAAGGTTTATCTTGTGTTTTGACTGTAAATTCCACCATTTTGACTTCTTGGGATAAAGCACACAGAATCTAAATCTCAAAACTATAAGTTCAGTTTTACAGGGCAGGAACAAAGAGCAGCAAGAACCTTGATTATTTTGGTGTGCTTTCCATTGCAACCTAAAGCAGTAAATTAGTAATTATCATAAATTACCACATAGCTTTGATGATGATGAGAACTCAGAGAGAAATACAGCAAGATCAGAGCAGAAAGTACAAATTTTATATATCTATCAGGAAGTTTTTATAGGGATTTGGCACTTGCAATGTTGAAGAGAGAAGGAGGCAATCCTTTATCAGGGTGTATGGAGGAGGTTCCTGAATTTGTCCTCTCAGTAAGTTCCACACTCACATCTATCTGCCCACACTGGTTCCACTGGAACCACACAGGTTCCACTTACAGGCTTTAAGCTCCCTGGATCAGAGAACTTCCTCCCTGTAGGTCTGTAAGGCAGCTCTCAAATGGGCTCCTGATTTTCAGCTTAATCACTCCTTACTAAAGTAATTCAATTTCCAGGAATGTGGTTTGTCAAACTTTTAAAATGTGAAAAATGAAATACATTGAGAAATTCAAATACTTGTTAAAATTCTACCATTGTGTGGGAGTACCAGGAGCTTGGACCAATTTGAAAACACGGAACAGTCATATGAAAACACAGATAAGTTGTTTGAAAATTGAAATCCCTAATTTTCTAAAACCCATATGCACAAGCTTTTAAGTGGCAGTTGCTAAAAAAAAGTCATTTAAAAGCAGCTTCCACTAGAACAGACTTTGGGATGGATACTTTTTTTAGCATCTACTGCTAGAGTATGGTGACATTAGAACAATCCAAAACACAAAATCAAATGAGAAAAATCAAAGACCTAAAGTAGCAAGTAAATTTTGTAACATCAAAAGCTTCTAGTGACCTGCTTGAGATTTTTAAACTGGTACCTCATCAGCTAAATTCCAGACTCCTGGTAAATTGGACTCACTGGAGTAACACTGTGCTGAGCCTACAGGAGAAAAATGCCAAGAGGATTTATGGGCACATGGGCTGTAATTTACATTCTGCAGAAATTAGTGTCTGCCATGTCTACTATACTGCTTGAAATCTTGTGTTTATCAGACATCTGGGGAAAATTTCAGATTGCTAGCAGATATAGAAATTTCAAAAACATTTGGAAGGACCTCATAACAATTTATTGCAATGCTTCGAGGTAAGACTTTTTATAACACAATGACTATATTTGGTCCCTATGAAACCATCCTAAAATTCTGATTCTTGAAGATAATACAGAAACTTCAGGAACTGAATCTTTAGGGAATGTCATAAAGAGAGGAATATCAACACACTTAAGTTTTGGGAAACAGTTTGTATCCAGAACCCTTACATGCAAAATGTAGAGATCCACAGGAGAAAAGCAAAAAAATGTTTTCAGTCTTAATCATTTTTCCAGTCATAGAATCATGGAGTGTTGTAGGTTGGAAGAGACCTTTAAAGATCTTTCTTGTAGGCTCTCTTCCTCCCCAGGATTTTTTAAAAAATCTTTTATGAGAAGATAAAGATCTCATGAAATCATGAAATCATGAAAGAAGAGCTTGGGATTTGTTGCAATACTGAACAATGCATTGTTTAAGGTACTCAGTTTGGGCTCAACTCTGCACAATACTGAAGAATGCAGCAAATTTACAAAAACTCTTGTAACAAATGAGAGGGACAGTGAACTGGTCTGACCTTACCTTGACCGTGGCACATTTATTTTATATTTTTATCTAAAATTCTTGCATTTCAGAAGTTTCTCTAAAGAAAAGTCAACAACACAAAACAGCCTACTGAACTTACCTCCTTATTCACAGCATTGATGTGTGAGGATGACAAAGTTAGGCCTGTGAAAACAACTAGCTTTCCTCCTTTTTAGAGCAAGGCAGGACTTAGATTGTACTTCCCGGGTCATTATTTTCCAAACAGGCAGGATATCAAACTGCAGCATTTTACAAGGAGCCTGTACTTTGAGAAGAACTTTTTTGCCAAAAAGTAGACATATAACTAAAGAAGATAGTCACAGTCATATCCTCAGATTTGCTGCAAGTCCAAATGCCAGGAAACAGAGTAAACCCAAGGAAAAGAAAAAACATGAAATATTTATCAACTTGAGACATATTCATGCCCCATTTTCTCATGCTCCCTCAGTTTTGGGGGAATGTCTTGCTTCTCATTTGAAATGCCTGGAACTTCATTTATCCTCTTTAAAATAGTTCCTCTATCTACTCTGTCACCATTTTTAGAAAAAGAAAAAAAACACCATCACAAAAACAAACAAACTCACACAATACATCCCTGAGCATACACAGAGGATAAAGTTTCTCAACCACAACTTTGTAGGCTGAACTTTGAACCTGTAGCTCCCAGGAGTCCTTCTGAGTCCAACTCAGTACAATAAATACCTTCTGTACCTCAGCTAGCAGAGAGCAATGGGAATTCTCCAAAAAGATGAATGCTCAGAATTCTGGCCAAATAAGGCAAAACCTTCAGTGAGTCACTTTCTCCTGGACTTAGGGTGGCTTTCAGTAAGTCCAGAGTTGTGTTTTAACAATACCTGGAAGTCTACTAGCTTGTACATCACCAGAAGAGAAACAAAGACTAGAATCAGCCAAAAGGAACCAGGCCACGGACAAGAAAACCTCTAAGTTTCAAGTCGTGCCACACCCACTACTGTAACCCCATGTCTGAAACTGCCTAATGGATTTTGACTTTGATGCCTCTCTTTTCTTCTCTAAGAGCATGTCCATGACAACCAGAGATTTCAGACCATGGTTTGCTACACATGATAAGCAGCAAACAAACTTCTGTCCTGATGTGAATCTAAGGCTATACAGAATTCCCAAGCTCTCAAATGCTCTGATCAGCCAGGGCAGGCAGCTGCTGCCCTGATGGTTTTCAATTTCACTTGGGAATAAACTATAAAATGTTCAGGAAAGAAGCACCTAGAAAGATCCACTGTATTTTTCATGCTTATCTGGGGAGGTTTCTTCCCTGCTTACAATAATTTCAAACAAAGGTTCATTATGCACAAGCTTTCTAAGAACATGTAAAGGATTTACAACAGATTGTTGGCAATGCCCTGATCACCTTCCTGCACGTCTACAACAATCTTTAGATTGAGAGCTGCCTTAAGCAGAGTAATTTTTAACTTTTTCCTTATTGCCTTATAATAAAAATAAAATAAATTTAAAAAAAAATTAAAACCCAAAATGACCAAAAAAATGGGCAGAAAATGTAGTGTTCTGCAATCCAAATTCATTAGCTAAATGGGAATACATAGCCAGGAACTGCAGATCTAGAATCAGTGAACTTGCAGTAACTTCAAAGTAGCCCAGATTTCTCCAAAAGGAATGCACCAGAAGAATGACATCTGAACTCTCAAGGTTAGACAGAAAATATGAGCACAGTGGAAAGTTCTTTTACCCAGCAGCTCTCTCCAACTTTCCTTCCAAAGCATTGCTACAAGTTCAGTCCATCCCCCTGGCAGCCTGAGGCAGTGACCTGCTGTCAGCCAGGCATGGAAATCTCTGCAGTCCTAGAAGCAACTTCACCCAACTCAATGAGTCAATACCAGTTATTGATGGGTGGACACACAGCCCAGATACCATTTTCAACTCGGTGAATTTTCAGTATTTCAGAGAAAATATTAATAAAGGTTACTAGAGTCCTGACATTTGCTACTGGAAAGAGAATAAAATTTTTCAAGGGATAAATTAATCTGGTTTATAAACACTCACAGCAACAAAAGATTATGAAAATACTGATAAACTGAATACAGCACAGGTATCTTGCAGGCATCACATTCACCATGTATAGATTTATAAATGCCTTACATCCATAATTATGCTACAAATTATAATGGTGCTACACAGACAGGTGAGTACAAATCCTAAATAAATTCATGATTAAAAACTGCATCAAAACCATAATTGCTCCAGCAGAGACCACAGTAACATGTGCAAAAGAGAAGAATAGGCAGATTAAAATTTGTATGTGCATTAAAAGTCAGTAACATTGGATAAACATTTACAAGCTTAGATTTGAGCACGGATTAACAGTAAAGCACACCCCATGCAACAAAAATGTTACAAACGAAAGCAGTCACTGTAAAATTCACAGTTTTGTCTTTTTGCCAGATGATAAAAATTATTCCCTGCATGGAAATGAGATTCTTCAAAGTTACCATACTGAATCATTTAATTTGTCTGAATACTTCTAATGCCATTACACACTGCTCTAAGAATTTGAATTTTAGATTGAACTAATGAAGGGCAAGGTATTCCTTTACACACACCATTAGAAGTCAACTTAATAGTCAGATGCAGCACAGCTTATAAAAACAAACAGCAACCCACTGCAATTTCATTTATCCAGGAAAATGATGGATGTATCCTTCACAAATATTGTCTGTACTTAAATATTTCAATTACATCATTTTACATGCCCTCTGTGTGTAACAGTGCCTCAAAAGCTATAAGTCTGTTTATTTAATATGGTTTTCTTCATTATGCAGGGTAGGCCTTCCAACTGTAAAGCCTAAAGTTTGATTGCAAAAGGTTTATATGGAATTTGAGTGACTTGAAAATCTCTTACTCATCTTAAATTGATCTTCTTATTCTTAAATTTTTTATTGCATATTTAACAACCCTAAGCAGCTCAGGCATGGCTCAAATCATTCTACCTGGGCCTTGTGTTCCACTTAAAAAAAATTACCAGTAATAGATGTGCAGAGTAAAGTCTAGGGAAATACTTCTGTGTCATAAAATAATGTATTAATACTTTAGTTCTTGTTACCTTTTGTTGCCAACTATAATAGCCCATTAATTATAGATCATGCAAGCCCTCCTTACAAAATATAATGCCATAATGGCACCTTCAGTATTTCTTGTAATTAAGAGTTAATGCAAAGATGAATTTAGTGAGAACTACTCCATCTCTTTCTGAAGAAAGATCACCTGTTAGATTTCAGTGGTCAGAAATATTTCATCAGCAGAAGGAAATTCCCCATGGGGGGGATAACCACAAGATCCACAGAACCTGTACACCAAGAGTTTGAGATGCTCCCTTCCCTGAAGGGCCACAGGGAATATAGGACCTGATTATGAACCAAAAAAGTAAAAAGGCAAGATCTAAACTACCTTCAGTCTTAAAGGTGAAAATACTATCATTTTTGTAGCAGAGTACCTAAGGAACTTACAGATCTGAAAGTGGTCTCTGAACCAGAGTGATACTTTAAAAGTAAAATAAAAATTTTATATTACCAAAAATAAATGCTCTCAGCAGCCTTCATTACAATTTCAGCAAAGAAGAGCTGGATAAAAATATGCAGTGGTTTTTTTCAGTGCTTACTCTGGAACAACTGCCACTGTTAAATTCAAGTAGAAAAATTCAGGTTTTTAAGGATACCTCAGACAAGCAAAAACCGGACTTATCTATTGATAGCTCAGCCAGCTTCCTTAAATGGCCTGCAAATAATTTACTGAAAGCTTTGTAAAACTCTAGATATTTTTCAGTGCAGTAAAAAGATAACAATCTTGAATTTCTTTTCCATGAGATGTTTCCACATCAGTGGAACTGTGCAGTAGTAGGCAAATAGGAGATGATACAGTACAGGTGATTGCACATAGCTTCAGAAAAGATACTGAGAATAGGTTTCTCTAAAAGTTATCCCAAAACCCACAGTCCTTTTACTGTCTTGGGAATTTGGAGATGGTTTAGGATGTTTTTTATGGGTTTTTTTGGAAGGGCCTAGGGGGCCAAGGCTGGAAAGGAGAGAGGTGAATTATATGCCTTTCATATTGCAACAGCAACAACAACCACAGCTAATTGCATTCCCTTGCATTTAACAGATATTAAATCAAAGATACACATAAGGCACAAAGGGTTACTTACATTTTGGAAAATAGACCTAAATCTAGTCCTAAATAAACTCTTCCCAGCCTACCAACAGGAAGGTAGCCCACAGTAATCCAACATACTTAACTGCTGATGAAGAGGTAAAGTTTTATGAATCCAATGGATTTGTAACTGAAGCAAAAACTATTCTTACACCCAAGAATTTGCATCTGAAAAAAAGGATTTCCGATGGTTCAGTCCACTGCAGGAAATACCTAAGCCTTACACGAGGCAATTTGCTGTAAAAGAACAAATCCATAAAGAATATAAATGAACTGAAGGTGTAGAAATACACAAATAGGTGAGACAAGAAAAACAAACATGTACAAAGAGTGGAAAGAAATATATTAAGTTAATCCAAACCTAATCCAGTACATACGAGGACAGCAATACAGCCAGAGTCAGGTAGCATCATGATTATTTTGAGGTCATATGTTCTTGTCTTCAGCATCTTACCAAAAAGTACAGGAATTCCCAGCAAGTACAACTCAAAGTAAAATTATATTCACTTGATAAATAATTATTTTTTAATTACACAATTAATTTGGAGATTCTTGCCACATCACCTATTTGCCATTATCTTCATGCAAAGCTTCCCATTGAAAAGTCACTCAGAGGAGTATAAGGGTGTCATTTGGGGACAAAAGCATAAAAGAAATTTGTTGCACGTATTAAGGACTGACTTTAGGTATTGCAAGTTCAAAAAGCTGGTATATTCCTGTAAGTCTGTTTGCTAATGAAGCAGATATGGATATGCTTCCATTTGGTTTATTCATACATTATTTATTAACAGCTTCCAAACTCTTACAATAAAAGCCACAACCAATAATCTCAATGAAGCAGCTGTCATCAGCAGACAGCAGGAAGTCTGAGAAAACAGGCAGTAACATCAAATCTTTTAAAACTCTTTTTTACCACCTTCCACAATTATCTTAAATAAAAGTTATAGTGTCCCCAGTGACTGCTCTAGGACAGGCTTTATTTTTTCCTTTTCGCCTTTTCTCTTCTAATTCCTTTATTTAATGCCAAAAAATTTCCAAGGATTCCAAAGGACTTGGGAAGCCTGTTTGAGCCAATTCTCTCAGAGCATTCTGATACCTATAACATTCTATCCTATACAACATCCCTAAATACACAAATGGCTAAGCCACTCCAAAGTGCAACATGCTAAAATCACTTTGAAAAAGTACCTGTCTGATAATTCTTTAAAGTTAACCCATTTGCCATGCACCCCTAAAACAAGCACACAACCTTCAAAAAAGGAAAGCCAGCATTCAAAATTCAAGTTTCAAAGACCTCTCAAAATGAAGCAAATTAGACCAATGTTGAGTATTTATAATATTTATTAACCTTTATGTCCAAAGTCTTTTCTCTCAACTACCCCCTTTTATCTTAAATGACACTTTCTAAGCATTACTAGGCTTCAAAGTCTAGCTTAAAAAAGAACACAGATAAATGATGTGTAAAGCTTGGTTTTGACCAGAATTCAAAATCATTTAATCTGAATATACATAGGATAAGGTCTGCACTGGCCCTGCAATATCAGTCATGAGAAATAAGGTGAAATCACTGATCAAACTTCTCAGCAGAGACAATTTTTATGGGGAAATTTGTCTTTTCTCTAACAACATACTCTACATGGGATAAATAAACTGTAGCAGCAACATTACAGTCCTTGGTTGCAGTTGTTCTAAGGATGATACTCCAGCAAACTTTCTGTTTTCCAGACCCACCAATAGAACAATTTAGAGTTTTCTAAGCTGTAATACCCTAACTACTGCTGTAGTATTCAGTTGATCCACCAATAAAAGCCATAGAACAGATATATTTTACTGATCTAAATCAGTGTTACAGGATAGTAATTCCTAAGGAAGAATAATTACACCAACATGAGAACTTTCAGTGATGCATCTGCATTCAGAAGAATCAAAGAAAGCTTTTTCCTAATATAAATATGCTGTCATAAGAAAAGCAGAAGTAGTAAAAATGTGCATTTCAATCCAGTGGAAGTAATGTCTCTATTTAACAAGATGCTTCTCAAGGGAGTTGTTTATTTGTAACACAAAGCACTGCACTTCATGTTTCTATTATGTCACGTGTCATTTGTCTTTCTCTAAGAAATCTGTGTTGTCAATATCTATTTCATTGTTCAGTAAATTTTCATTACACGTGCCATGATGTCTACATTCTGTTATCTGCCTGGTATACATCAGTACCCCACATCTCCTCTCTGGCTCAGGGAAATCTGGCTTTGAGAGGAAGAGCAGCAGTGGTCTGGATCCATTTCTCCTACATGGGAATGACATCTGAACCATCTGAAACACCATAAATGGGAGTTTTGTAGAAACATTAACCTAAAAAGCATTCTCCATGTTTCTTTTGGGACAATAAAGAGAATCATCTAAAGAAAAAAAAAGTTTTTAATTCTGCTTATTCAACTTCTCTCTGTATGACAGAGCAATATGGGACATCTGACACTGCTCTATCTAAAACAAAACAACATAAAAATCACCTTTAGACTAATATATTTTCCAATACTATTCAGAAGGTTCCTGTCTCACAAAAGCTGAAGAAAACCATGCTGAAATGGTTTGTTGGCATAAAATTCTAAGCTAATTACTACTATTTAGTGTCTTTGGAATCCCCCTCTTCACCATTTTTTTTCAAACTCCACCACTTCAAAGGATAAAATTCATCAAATCCTTATTGATAGTATCTTGAGTCTGGTTTTAAACAAATATATATGGTATGTGTATATATATATACACACAACTTTAAAACACTCTAGGTCCATCAATTCTGCCAGTGACATTCCTGATTTCCAGGTTATTATTATGTCAAAGTGAAGAGAATTCTATTCAGAGATATTCTGATGAAAAAATAGGCATTATAAAAGACAAGAATAAATAATTTCTACCATTTTGAAGAATGTTTCAGATCAGTACACATTTACAAGCAAGCAAATTTCAGGATGTCATTTATATTCATACAGATATGGCTTTTGTCTTGCTTGATAAATACTTACTGTCTATAAACCAGATGCCTGTAAGAGCTGTATTTACTTACACACTCACCCTGCCTGCAAGCCTGCTTCTATATAGTACTTAAAAAAACACATATTTTGTTACTGTTGAAATAAGTAATAGCATTAACCTCCCCCATCTTTGTACTTCTATACAAAACAAGCCATGCAAAGCCATAGAGAGGAAAGGAACAGTTCCTCCAGGAAGTGCTCTAATGAAGTAGAAAAAGGCATAAACATCTCTGTATGCCTTCTGTGGAACATGGAGAGTCACACAAGGAAAAAACACAAGGAATTTGTTATGTGTCCTGTCAGAAAGTGGATGCTACATAAAAGCAAAACTTACTGCCCTAAGGGAATCCTGCATTTTCTTTGCTGTTTTTTGTTTTCCATCTTGCTTTCCTGCTAGAGTTACACTTCCCAGCAAGGCAGTGTCAAGAAGCTTCAATGCACAGAGGAAGATCATCTGACAACAAAAAACATATCCTGACTGTCAGATGGAGTGTGTACATTGGAGAGAATTAACTGGGAGAAAGCATCTGTCCAGAGATTGTGAAATTCTACTTAGAGACAAATAAATCCTTCTCTCCAATTTAAAACATTTATTCCATTCTAACTACTCCTTGGTCTTCAGGTACCTGCTTCAGATGAAGAAAGACACTTAAGAATCACAGAAACACACTGCCACTCAAATAGAAGACAGATGTGGGTTTGTTTTAAGTGATTCACAAGCATTTGCTGTGAAAAACAGTACTGCCTCTCCTGCCAGTTATCACTGGATATTTTTTTAGCAGATTTTTCAAGTTAGCCAATATAAGGAAAGTGATGTTAGTGATGGGATAACAAGAACCACGGGTGAGGCAGCTGCCCTGGCACCAGGGCAACAGCAAAGGACATTAAAGCTTTAATCACACAGTGCAAGATTAGGAAGGTCTAAAGCACTTTGGTGTGGTCACAAGAGAGACACAGCAGAGTTACTATCAGTTCATCTTCTGAATAGCACTGGTGCAACAGGACTAACTCTAGCTGAAAGAAAAAGAAGTCAATGAAAGGAATATGCTTGAAACTATTTGACTATAGTGATCAAAGTAGGATAGAAACAAGAGAATGGCAGTTCTGTATAGGACAAAAAAAATCTCTATTTGCTATAGTTCAGGCTTCCTTTTTTGTCAGCACTTTAAACAACATAGCAAAGGTTGAGACAATTCTGTTAACATTACTGGGAAAGCTACTAAAATTGTATGAGGTTTTAAATATAGCTTATATTTAATAGCCTGAACTGCAAGTCTGCAACCAAGATACTCTGCACCACATCCCAATTTTTCAGTATATTTGGCCAAGCTAGAAATGAAACAAATGAAGGAAAAGTCATTCTTCATGTGGGAGAAGAAAAAACACTCTAGCAAATTCTCAATCTTGCCAAGTTTCTATCTCCAAATCCACAATATTCCTCATTACTATCAATACAATTAAAGTGCAGCTATTAAGACCTCAGGAACTTTATTCTTTTCATAAATACTGAAGTTGTTTGATATGTTACTAAAATTGTTACAAAAGCAGATAGCTGCTGAAAATACTCTTCAAGACAAAATTATTGTTCAAGTGTTCACAGAACAGTTATCAAAACAATCATTTATTTTCATATTAATAGAGAGAAAATAGTTTTAGTAACTAGAGCACCCAGCAGACCAAAAGTACTGAATTGTGTTATCAGATATGTGTAATTAACTCTCACAGAGCTCTGGACAGACCATCTTTTGTATTTAACTTTACTTGTACTCACTGCAGTGGAAATGATGGCTCCTACTCCTGCTGCGTTATGGAAGTGGTCCAGGTGGAAGTGGGTAAAACTGACACAACAATCAAATGGAGACACTTCCCACACACCAGAAGACAAATATTTTAAATTTCAAAATGCTAAGATATCATTCAGGCAGCTAAAACATCATAAAATAAACCCCAACTGTCTTTCAACACTAAAAAGGAAGTCAGAGTAACAGTCAAATCCCCATGACTGATGAACCTTTAATCAATAAATAAAGTTTAGTTGCTCTTCCTCTTTGAGGAAATTCCTAAGCAACACCTGCTCAAAGTAAAATCTGGAAGGAAAGAAAATCCCCCCTAGCAGCCACATGAATGGGATACTGCAGCCACCAAAACATTTTCTCTTAACCACAAACCGATTATAATTTACAGTGCAAGAGATTAAAAACCATTTTATTACTTCTCACTGCCATTCTGCCCTTACAGTGCTGTAATTATGACTGGTCAAGTAGATCTTTAATTTTCACACCTCAAATGCTGATTATCTGCATTCTGCAGACATCTACAAATACATACATCAAAGCTGCTGGCTGCCACAGAATGTTAACCAGGGCTCATTGTTCTTACATTCTTTTCAGAGTTGAATCCCGGTGCATTAGGTCTATAAACAGGTCCACTTAGTCATTTTCTTACAAGCTATTCATGTAGAAACTATAATGTTCTGTTCTCCCCAGAAGCTTATAATACATCACATGGATAATTGCATTTGAAAAGATTAAGCATGAAACACAAGAAACACCGATAAAATTCAAAGTACACCTGAGTCATCACAGGAGAAATATCATTATTTCTTAAAGAGCAAGTAGCATGGGGGGGGGGGGGGGTTGGGGGAGCCAGAAGAAAACCCAAAACGATACAAAAAAACCAAAATTCAAGTTTCAAAGTGCAGAATCCTGTGAGCACTGAGCAAGTATATTAGCCTTCAAATTATACACACTGACCTGAGACACAGAGCATGCCATGAAGTACTAAACACAAACTACAGTAGAATTAGCCTCATATACAACCAACAGGGCATAAATCTTCACTAAAGTCTCCTAGAACACTCAAAACACACAAATAATGTATTGAGAGAAGACATTCTCCAGCCTGGGTTCTCTGAAGCTAGAAAGTCTTTCCTAAAAATTCAAGTCCAAGTCTGTATCTCTAAATAGTGACACACACTAAATCTGTTCAATCAAATGCAGTGTAACAGGAGACCATTTTCTAAAATTGTTAGTGAGTTTTGTGTATGCACAATTGTTTCATATGAGCCACTGTATTTTGAAGAAATTACCTCATTTCCAATCATGTTAACCATTATCTGGCAAGGATTCAACCACTTTATAATTTCATTTTCTATATATTAATAGTTTAAACAGTTTTTGCTGTCTTCTATCTGAGCACCCTCAGGATAACTTCCAGTGTTTTTCCCATTTACATGTGATTTAGAAAAAGTCATGACAAAATACAATGTCACTTTTGAAACTAATAACAAAGTGTCATTTGAAATGCTTCATTAAACTTGCAAAACATGCATTGCATCCTCACTATTGAGCAAGTATCTATATTAAAAGCAGCAAATCCAATTTAAAACAACTTTTAATCAAACTCAAGTGCTGAAGTTCTTAATAAGGCAACTGACAGTGCACAGAGGGCAAGGTGTGCACTTCATTGTCAGACTAGTTCAAATAATTAATGAGATTTAAAATTAATTTTGGTACAGCAACATGCAATTTTTCCAACTACTACACTGATTCATTTAGTGGAAAATATTGCAGGCAAACATTTCCCAAGTCCATTTCAGTAGTCATTGTTATCAGCAAAGACACTCAGACTCAATCTTGGCTTCCTTGGAAGTATCCAGAAATCCAAACTGTCTGAGTTATTAACAACCAGTAGGTGCCAGCCCCTACAGAAGGCAGAAACAACCTGATTGATAGATGAGAGACCAGGGTTCCACCTGTCCAAGAAGTCATTTGTTTCAAGTATATTCAACTTCCCCAAGCCAGAGATGTTTGCATCCTGTCTGACCTATGCTTGGTGATTGCCCTAAGCCCCTGGGCAGACACAGCTCTGTCTTAACCCCCTGTGTTCCACCAGTACTGAATTACAAACACCTTTTTTCAGAACACAGGTACTTCCAAATGGGACTGTGGTGACTGGCACTGCCCCCTGTCTTTTTCAGTGTCACACACTGCAATGAGCTCCAGCTTCTCACTTTTGGCAAAGCTGAGGGCCAGGACTTGAGGATGAGGAGAAGGCATTGCCATCTCAGGTCATGGGTCTCTTCAAGGGTCACTGCTCTGCTGCCTATTTAAGCCTTCCTTGTAAGGCTGATCTCCCAGGAAACCCAAATGCACGAACATTCTACATTGAAACAGTAAAAGTGCAACAGTCCTCTGTTCACTGCATTTGTTTTCCTGTTATTCACCACATAAAGATATTTTCAATAAGAATGCACAGACTAAACTAAGCAATTAATTAATAGATAATGTTAAGGACCCAAGATTCTTTCAAAAAATTTTTTAAAAAATTATTTTTTAGATACCTTAATGAATGTTAAAAAAAAAAAAAAAAAAGCCTATTCCTCAGCAAACAGCACAGTTCAATTCTTTTCAGTTCGATCAGAGTTATTCCTGTTTGGTTTTGTTATTCTCCAAATTATCATAAAAACATCACTTCAGGATCTAGCTATTGGCACTACAATATTTCAGCTTCCACTCTTGTTTTGTAGCTGAGCATGTTCCACAGTTAATTCCACAGTAGCAGTCAAGTAATTAATGCAAAAATGCAACTTCTGTATTCCCTGTTAAAGACATGAACTGCTTCTTCTGCAACATTTACAGAATCTGCACCAGTCATTCTTATCCCTTTCATGGAGCTTTTAAACATTGACTGCATTAACTAATTAATTTGCCATTAACTAATTTATCTACTGACCAAAGAGAAAGAAACTGACACTGGGAAATGATTAGTTTGGAGGTTAAATTAATTAAAAACAGTACAGTAGTGACAGAATTTAATCTCATGCTTCTCACAAGAGCATGGAATCACTCACAACTGCAGCAATTTGTGATAAATCCATGGAGAGATTTTGTGATGGGAGTGGAATTAATTTGTGTCACCCCTAAGAGTATATGTGCTCACTCAACAGTACCTGTACTAAACAATATTAAAAACACACAAATTGAGCAAACCAAATGAACCTGTTGTTTGAGCTAGCACATGATACAGGCCCCTGGTTATCAAGATACAATAATTTGCATCAATAAAATTCAGGGGATCACAGGAATGGTCAGAACAACCAGAACATTCTTTGCAGTCTGTCCTCATCTGTGCACATGCACATGAGTAAAGAACCCAGCAATGCACAAGGGTAGTGAAGAGCCACTGAAAATACACCACCAAGCACAACCCCCCACCCAAATCCAATCACTGCATCACTCTGGAGACTACCACCAACTCACAAGTACAGCAGAAAAGGGACCTCTGGGCCTCAATGAAGAGAGCAGTGATGAGATTCCCAAATCCTGGGGCAAAGAAAAAACAGAGAGAAGCATGAGAAGATGGGAGGATGAGCTGCAGGGACTCATGCTTCTGCAGCAACGTGATTCCTGCACTCAACTCTTTTCTGGATCTTAATACAAAACATGAGCCTGAATACATGAGCCCCCACCAAAGCAAGGCTCCAGCTATCCAAGAAACTGGGCTGTTTTGAATCGAAGATTAAACAAACAAAGCTTGGAAGACTCTTTACTTATTAGCTTTTAATAGCAGAGTACTGGTGACAGAACTTGTCACCCCATTGAGGTGCACGGTACACAACCCTACAGCTCAAATCAAGAGGTGTTTTTGCAGTTTATACACAGAGAATCCAAATGGCTTCAATTTGAATCCCAAAAGAACCAGTGACAATGTGGTTGTGGCGGCAAAGTTTCCAGCATGCATTGTACAACTCTGCCCAGAAGCCAAGGTAAGTACTCACATTAAGCAGACCATCTGTAAAAGGGAGATAATATTTTGTCCTGCCTTTGGTATTATTGGCAAGGTATCTTCTGTGTGTGAGCAGGAAGCTGCACTGCAGCTTATGACAAGAAACACATTCACTAGGTGGTAGTGTCAAACAAATAATAGTCATGCTAATAACTAAAGGAACTATCAAGACAAATCAATATAAAAAAAATTACAATGCTTATGTAAAACATTATTGTCTATTCATTGAAAAATTACAAACCTCAAAATACAACTGATCTAGCAAGATGGCCAAATTGTTATTGATTTGCATTAAGAATTTTTCCCTACTTGACATTTCTAGAATTTTTATATAATTGTATATTAAGGCTCATAGTGAGGATGAGATCTATTATAAATTCCACACATCTGCTGAGAAACGCCATTCTGAAATTAACTGTCTTGAAACTTTTATTTAGAGCACATGAAAGTAATTCAATTTCCCAATATTAACTCTTATTACATCAATACCAGAATTTAAGACAGGTTGCATTTTTGTTCACGTTGTAGAACAAAACCAAGAGTCTCTTTTCTGTGTGGCCACAAGAAACAAGTACTTTTTGCAAATCTTTTTAGAGGAACAGATTCAGCTGAGAAGGCTAATATTTGATAATGACTGAATAACTGTGACTTACATTCTAAATAAATGTAGGATGTCATGAAAACTTTTGAAGTTCAAGTCATGAAAATGTGATGATTAAATCCAAGTGTTCATTGTCATTAATGTCTTTTTTTTTTATATAAGCAATTTAAGGCTGCTTTATTAAGTAATTCAGAATACAATACAGACTTCCAACATTCAAAATAGACTACTGACATTAGGGATAGCTACTCAGCCCCACAGGTACAGCAATGATCAATTCAGGATGCAGGCCAGCATCTCTGAAAATGATCTCTATCTCTCAGAGTACAGACTCTGAGCATGCAAACATGTAAATTAGTCTGGAGAGAAAGTTACAGTAATGGGGGAATTCTGGAGAGAGTGTTACACACCATTATGATGGAGGTATCAAACACTAAGAGGCTTGTATCACACAAAATTGATTACCATTTAAAAAATTACAGTTATTTTCTCCTATGCTGCCATAATTTCCTTTGGAAATTGAAATTGCTGTGTGATACCAAATGCTATCTATTTGACAGAATTTGAGACATCGCACATTTTCCTCATTGAGCTTCACATGAGCCATTCTCAAAACTCAACAGTGATCTAGTGAAATGAACACCACAACTGTTGGGTTTTTTTTGTGAGGGAACTTAACATTTAAGCTTTACAAACCAGCAACCTACTTCCTGATTACTCTAAGTCCTTATCACTAAATGAATTTATCATGTCTTTCGTCCTCCATGGTTAATCTCATAGTTCCACACAAGGAACTAATCAGAGAGCAACAAGCCAGTACCTCTGATATCTGATATCATTAATGACATTTCTTTATTAACAAGAAAAGAGACTATTTATCAAAGCTCCAGCTTCAGGTTTTACAAGCAGCTGACAGAACAACTGTGGGTCCAACTTCAGAAACAGAACCACACTGAAAAGGCTCAGGAAAACATTTCTTTTGATCATTACCTGATAATCTTCATGCTCATCTGGACAATTCTAGACTCACACTACCATCTAGCTTGGCCATCTATTTGCCCCATAATATTTCACCTGCAGCTTCAACAACCTGAACATTCACTACTGTGAGAAGAGAACCCAACACAACGCAGCCAGCAGAGAGGACAAGGCCGGGGCAGACAGGCCACAGCTTGGCAAGGGAGAAAACTTAAATTATCATCACAGAACAGAACAGACAACAAACTGGGTCAAAGCAAACGAGGCATTCTGGGAATGGCAAAGCATAGAATTTTCTAAAGGAAAAAATTGCAGTGGGCTTTGCTAAGAATGCTTGAGTTTGTTTTATTAAAATAATCAGTATCTTTGGTTAGACAGGCTTTTTCTCCAAACTGCTTTTAAGATAAAAAGTAAATCATAAAAGACCACAGAATGATTATTTCTTATAGCCCCCTCTGCAAACTACCTGAAGTTAAAACACAGAAAATATTAAATATCATATGCTGTAAAATTATTTTTATTTTTATCTGATACTTCACTTGATACTCAAGGAGGAAATTGCGTCCTACTTTGAAGATGCTCCTAAACTAAATTTCCCTGTTCAAATTAGAAACTTTGACATTTAAAATGAATTTTAATAGGGTAATAAACTCAGGATATTTCATAACTCCATCCAAGATATGAGGCATCTCTGACCTACTGACAGCTCAGACTGAATGAAAGTCATCATTAAACACTCATGAGGCAGCACACCAACAGACACTTTGGAGTGAGTTATTTGAGTGGTAATGACAAACATGAGGAAAAAAAAAAAGCAGTTCAGCCTCTATTAGTACTATATTGTGGTATTGTAATTCCTAAACTCAGTACAGGCCTAAAAGATGTGTTATAAATTGGCCCGAAGCAATAAGTAATTCGGATTTCTGCATGCAAACTGGCAATTAGGAATATTTACAAAATCTTCCTAGAAATCAGGGCAATGCATAAAAAAGAAATAGACTTCTTATAAATCACACAGAAAAAGAGAAAATATGAAAAGTTCTTATTACAAGAAATTCAAAAGTTCTTTTTCTAAAAATTATAGAACTGCTATAAATCAAGTACAAGGGAGGTGTCCATGCATACTATACACCAGTGCAGCCTGGGTTTATCAGTAATACAATAAAAAAAATCCTTATAATCAATTTTTCTATAGGCTACAGCCAGCCCTGTTGCTAGCATAGGAAAGTCTATCCCTTCATCCCCATTCCAACAAAAATATTAAGTTGCTACAGTTCCACTGATCTGTACCAGTAACAGAGAAAGATTCCTGAAACTACAAAATCTCACAAGTTCTCACTGATAAAATGAGACTGGTTGGTAGAGATTTACTTGGTTTAGAAACAATTAATTTTCTGCTTTATCAAAACTGGATTTAAGCAAGCAGTTACAATAATTTTAATGGAACACTACAACTTTATAACAAATTCAGAGTTTATTGTGCAATAAGATGGTGCAACACTACCATTAAAAAAAAACAAAATAACCAAACAGAAAAAATAGAAAAAATGAGGATCAAGGGAGTAATAATATTCCAAGAGAAAAGACCTTCATTAGTACCACAAGTCTCCATTGCAAACAGGTTCAAAGCAACTGTACACCAAGTAAATCAATCTGATCTGTACCTTGCCCAGAATTTCGATCAGTTTGCCATTCCTATTGCCACTCTTGGAAGGGAGACGCACTCAGTGCACAAAACACATCACATTTGATGAGACTTTTTAAAGGTCAGGATTTTATTTAAGAAAGTGATTCAGTGCTGGTTACTGAGTTACTGGTCAAATGTAGAACTGATTCACTCCTGTATGCCATAATCCCCATGATGAAAGCAAATATGGGATTTACTTGCACTTGACTTTCTATGGAAGGGATATAACACACAGTGAATTAACTACAGTCAGAAAAAGCCTGGGATAACACAAGAAATAGAATACTTATTTCTGCAGGTATCAATAATAGAGTTATCACAAAAAAATGTGTTACAAAATCGGCTCTTAAAAACTGAGATCCAAAACATAACTTGATAAAGGATTAAGCAAATCAATTGTCTGCAAAGCATTTCTAAATGTTTGCTCTGTGGGTGACCATGAAAGGGAATGTGTTCCCTAAATGCAGGCTTTTGACTGAAGTTCAAGCTGTGCATGTTTTCCAACAAATCTCATTTCATAGAGATTTAAGATAAAAGTCAGACTCTTAAATAACTAAATTCCAGCCTAAGTATCAAGAGAGGAACTTAAAGCCCTCACTGAGGCTTGAGAACCAGGTAACGCCAGTGGGCCATGACATGACTTGTGCTTTGACTGCCTGTTAGCAGGAACTCTCCTCACTTCCACCTCAAACAGAGGATGGGACAAGATTGGAACAGTAAAATTTACAAGCAAGCAAATAATAAAACCACCTTTAGGAAATGAACGGCTGCAATCCCCTGGCCAGCTGCAGATAAACAGTGACCCTGCAGTTCCTCCCCTCAACACACAAACAGTGCAGGTGTCAAGGCAAGAATCATTTGGTCACAATTTGTACCTAAAATACCTGAATTAGCACCAATTATGCACCAGAATGCTTCTTTCTCTCAAGTAATACTCCTTCTAACTCCCCTAATGAAATCTGCTTATTCATTTTACAACAGAACAACAGATTCTGGCAAAGTAGCAGCAGTCAGCATTATTGAATTATTAAAATTTTTTTGTACATACTGATAACCACATGTTCCCAAACTATTTTTCAAGATAGAAGACAGAGTCAGGCACATAGGGAAATACTCACAAGTATAAAAATACTAATATGTGCACACAACCTGTGTGTAAGCAAGAGAGAAACCACACCAGTAACAGTGAGGAATTCAGACTGCATCACATGAAAAATTTAATAGACAACCCTGAAAGTAAATGTAAAGTACCTAAAGGTTTTTAAATTACTAAAATAGACATATTACAATCTATATAAGTAAAAACATCACAAAGGATTAGATCCAAAAATCAGAATAACATTTTTCAGTTTGAATCAAATGCTTGCATAAGCTTAGTTTGTAATTAAACACCTTCTGGCAAACCAGAAAATATCCAACAGAGAACTATAAGGAGACATGATATTCATTTTGAAGGCAATATCAGAAAGAAATCCGGAACACAGCACAGATGCTGGTGCAATAACATGAATGCTAGTTCAGAGATTCAAAGCCTTTATCAAACTTCACATCAGCTAAGTAAAATGAGTTTTTAATCAAAACTTATTTCTCAATTTTGCATATTTTAATTGAGTATAAACACTCCACAGGTATCAATAGTGATGACACTACAGTGTAGCTGTTTCCTCATCATTTGACCGAGAAGTAGAATATTAAAAGCAACACATATTGAAATGAGTAATATCTAAAAATAACATCAAGAAGTTTTTCAACAGATGCCCTCACTGCTTGTGCACCATGAAAGTTAATTTTTAAGCAAATGACATGAATTTTAACAGCCAAGGAGCAGCAGAAATGCTGCCCCATTCCCATTGCCCTGAACATCAATAATGACACAAGGGCCAGAACATCGAAACTACACTTGGGGAAAGTGTTTCAAAATAAACAGAATTATTTGATTTACAAATTAGGACTAGAATGTGCTTAGAAAACCAGAACAAATGAGGATGCATTCCTGAAATAAAGAAAGAGGGAAAGCTTTAAAATAAGAAAATAGGTATATTTCATTAACAAAACAAAATTTGTATTCATAGATGTTAAAGTGGAAAAACAACCATTAAAAGACATAACCCCAGATAATTGTTCATGCCCAGTCTAACTACCTTTTATAGTGGGTATTTAGCTGAAAACTGAACCATGAAAAAGACAAAAAAGTAGCATTACATACACACCCAGCATAATTCTACAATATGTGTCTCTTGTTTTGACTTAGTAACCAGATCAGTGATTTCAAGCTCAGCATTCCAATTTTTTACCGTCAAAAAATATCTGAATTTGAAGAACTGAGAAATAAGCTAACTTAAATGCTATTTTACAAACCATGCCTATGGATAACATAGAATTTCCAGATTTTCATAATTCACAACTTTTTCTCTAGCACTGCCTTTTCTGTTTCTTGAAAAAACTTTAAATAAAGTTCTGTCAATTTAGGAAATTCTCATTTTGGCTAAAACATGCCTTTCTGGTGTGCTTTATTATTATTAATTAGCAGAAGCAACCTAAACAGTTTGGGAATTCTAAAGCTTTTAGAAATGCTTCAATTACTTGAATTTTTTTTAGTAAGCACTAAATATCAAAAAATGCACCTCTGCTCAGCTAAGCTGAATTACCTCTTGACCCCTCATGAGGGCAAAATAATTTCATCCAGTATTAGGCAAACTTCACTGAAAATGCCAACAAAAAATAAATATATAGAGACCTTTTACAGTCTCAAATAATTCATTTGACACACACAAGGTTGAAAATATTGGTTAGAAAAAGACCCAGATAGTTTTATAAATTAGGAAAGGAAGTTTGTGTTAAATTGTTATTGAAGGAATTAGACTTTAATGGCCAACCTATGCAATACTTTGTAAATCAGCAGCAGATCCTGGGAACAAGAACATAATGGCAGGGGAATTCACTGCCTCATCCTGCTAATTGAAAGGACCCCACCTTGCCAGGGTCACTCACTGCAAGGTGGAACAGCCACACTGCAAATTATCACTGCTCTGCAGCTGCCCCTGTCTGCTACCTGTACAGGCAATGTAACTGAGCATGCTATGCTCTGGTGGTTAAAAATTAACTTTCCCCCAGTCTACATGGATTTTGGAAGCTTTAGAAACAGAAAAACTTAAGGTAAGAGGGTTTCTGCCTAAATTTCAAAGTTATTCAGAAAAGTAATACACTGTTCCATGTATTGTGGCTATTGATATTCAGGTTAGACCTGGAGCTTTCTGGGAGGTGACAAATGAGAAGATTGCAAGCAGGGGTGTATTCACACAGCATCTACCCAATGTTCGAAACTTCCTTGTGCAATTTGCCTTTACTTATAGAAAGAGTAACAGTGCAGTCAATAAAACAACATCAGCTAAAAACCTGACCCATACAACAAGGGGTAAGAAAAGAATCCTATTGCATACGTACTTCAGTGTGCAATTTTAGGACACTCAACGCCCAAGACTTCCTCCCCGTCCTTGAAAAAACCAGCATTCCAAATGTTTATAAGCAATATATGCGACTGCTGGGAGTAAACTTTCAGTTCCCTGTAGGTACTTCTCCACTGATAAAGATACATTCAGCATATGTATATACTGAAAATTCTACATTGCTGTTCTTGGCATGTAATTAGGGGCAAAGGAAAATGTGCAGGACTAGAATCTTAAGTGTTGGTTTAATAACCTTTATACAGCTCATTTCTGAATGATTTTCTTCCTCTCTGGAGAGGCTTCTAATGTCAAACCCTGGTATTAAGGTGAGCCATGGTTACAGAAGAGGCACAGAGAGGGCACATGACAAAATTATTAATTATGGGGAGGGAAGGAGGCAGAGAATTCTTTTTACTCCATAAATGTCCTTGTAAAACAGAATATTTAATACTGAAGTCAAATACAGTTTCAGTAGTCAATAGCCACTAAAGTCTTACTGCTGCTGATAACAGTTGGGAATTTAAGAATGCCTTTTAAAAACTGTTGCAAATGTGATTTTTAGAAGGCAGTGGAGATTTTTGAGAAAGCAAACAGATTTACAATTTTTCAACTACGGTAACAGAAATTGGGCAATTATTCAATATCTAAGATATCTAAGCTATCTATCACTATCCGAGCTAGTGAGCTAAACAGCTTTAATGGAGTAATTTAAAATATACTTTTTCATACTGCTGGAAGTTATTGTTCATTTTTCAGATTCCTTCCTTTCACATCAAATGGTAAGAATTGTACCAAGGCCAACAGGAGAGGGGGTCAGCACTATTTTCTGCTAAACTGAAATCTAATAATTCTTATTCTACCACCAAAAGGTTTATCTATAGGTAATACCTTTAAGCAACAGGACAAGTTTGGGGTTGGTTGTTTGGGTTTGGGGTTTTTTTGATGGAAAGGGAAAAAGAAAAAGAAAAAGAGTTGTGGTTCTACTCTAATTCATTTTATCTTTAGTAGATTACCAGAGTTATGGAAACAATTTTTCCAACAATTTTCCAACAATTCCAACATAATTTTCCAGCAATTATGTGAGCAGGCTTCATTAGGAATTCTATCTTTGAACTAACATTCTAATCATAGTTTAAGCAGGAATGTAGGAAAAAGCACAAAATTTTAACAGATCAAATATAATTTAAGCTTTCGAAGTAAAATATTTTCAGTAAAACCTTAAAACAATCTGATGATTTTTTTTTCTAGGAAACACTTTTTCTGCTTTATAAAAACTCTATAGTATCCTGCATTCAACTGCTTAAAGTTTTTTTCCTGATACAATCGTACTTCTTACAAACATCAGAATAGTTCACTCTGCCAAGGAATTGCATTTATGAAAAATGCATGTTGTGAATGCCAAAGGCCATGTTTTTAGAACGAAAAAAAATAAAAAATCCAATACATCCTTTAAAAGATGACAAATAGTCTTTATGAAAGCCATTCCTGCTCTTTCCATTATGGAAAAAGAAATCACAGTGGGAATACTAAGCTCAGCATATATTTGGCAGCTCACTGACCAGACAGGCTATTAACTATACAAAGGGCTATTTCTGAACATTTCTTTTCCTTAAATAAAGTTTTGATTTTTCAATGATTGAAATGCAGTGATGAATGTAAGTGCAAGCTCCTTATTAGAAATAGTAACTCATCATCCCTGCACTCCATATTTTACCATATCTCCTATATCAAATGTATTTCTTCTGTAGATTCCAATACATCTTTCAGTCTAAAACTTGCTTTACATTCCATAACATCTCTTGTTGCCAGGTATCCCCCTTTGATTTTCTACAGCTTCCCATCACCTGGCTATCTACTCTTCCACCATGTCTATGTTTAAAAACCTTTTCCTAGATCCTGAAGTCTCAGCAAGTCTTCTTCACTGCCTTTTTAGAGGCAAAATCTGTCAATTCAATAGGCCAGCTCCTCTTGTATCTCCCTGCAGAATTAGTCAAGCTCCTCCCTTGTGTGACAGCAATCACCTCTGACCTTACCACCAGGAGACAGTTTCTTGTGGTTTGTTGGGGCTTCTTTCAACAAATATATACCAAATATATCATCTGAGAGAGAGAAAAGCTTTTGTTTTTCAACAGTGGAGCAAAAAAAGGGCTTGGTATTTATAATGATCCCTCTGCTACCAGCTGAATAGCCAGCAGCACTCAGATGGATTGGGCCTGAGGTGTTTCATTAATTAAGCATATTAGAGGAATGTGTCCTATCAATAAATGAAACTTGAAAATGAAATAAAGTACCTCAAATTTAATATTCTGATAGCATTTCCCAATACTGAGTCATGTTTGATACCACTGGAAAAGGTTCATTGAACTGGAGATATGAACAGAAATTCAAAGTGACAGAACAAAGTATTGTGCGTGGCCACTTATAAAAGTTTAACATCTAAAAAAAAGTCAGTCCAGTTTGTCCAAGAGCACACAACACGACCAATGTAAAAACCTCAATGAATTTTTAGGATTTTGTTGTTACTTAGCTTTCCGTAATTTGGTTTGGAAGGAGTGGAGAATATGGGGAGTTTTTCTGTATTTCACTGGATGAAATTTCATATACAAATTCTTTTTCTTGCACTGTCTCTTCCTGTTTTCTGCATTTGTATTCAAGCAGCCAAGGGACACAATGAGCACTTTCACTGAAAACAGAAAGAACTGGAAAAATACTACATTCTTTATATTCTTTTCAGCCATCTGTCTCTCCGCAGAAGTAACAGAGCAAAAGCTTAAATCGACTCTACTCCAATAAATACTGTTACAACAAAACAATCTACAGGTACATTATTTTAACCTCTTAAGAGAAAATAAAATTCAATTCTTTCAAAGTTCATTTTTGTTTCCCTCCCATGATACCATAAACCAACACTGAATGAAGGTTTTAAAATAAAAAAGAAAAATAGTGTCAAAGTTGTATCCTAAAGCATTTTTGTTGATTATGTAAATAATTTATTTTCTATAGTAGAACAGACAAATTAACAATGTGATATTTTCATTTGCTTTAAAGACAACCTAACTCATTCAGAAAGGACATAAGGTGTGTGGAGCTAAGGCGGAAAGACTTGGGATTTGTGAAGATTTTACAAACAGCTAGTGAACACATTATTATAAACATTGTAAATTCAGGGCAGATTTTTTCTGCTCCGAGCAATCATTTGAACCTGGAGTTCTGCTTTCTGGTTTTGAGTGAGAATGCCCCTGACTCCTCAAGGAGATACTGACACCAATCACAGGACATGCGCCTCTTGTCAAGGCAGAAGATAATGGGGGACTAAGAGTTACCCCAGAACAGCCAAACTCCTGAGCTCATTCAGAGGATGTGGCCTTGTCTCCAAATGCCCAATGCAGCAGACAGCTCTGCACAGCCCTGCTGCATTCCAGGCTTCAGGAGAGCAGGGATTAGGCAGAGCACACACACAGCCCCCCTCAAGGCTTCCTTCTGTTGTAAGAACCTAAAGCAGTGCAGCTCTACTGCCTGCACCCTGCTAACCTCTAATTGAGATTTCCTAGCAGAGGTATAATTTAGATGAATGAGATCAAAGATTCACAATTTATTTCCAGTGTCAAGGGAACCAAGGGAACTCAAAGGGTTTTGCTAACTCACGTACATAGTGACCCATTATTTTAAGAGGATAAAAACTTTTCCTTTCTAAAAAAGTCATTATACCACTAAGTATTGCAATTATTAGATAAGCAGTACCTCAGCATAAATGCAATATATAAACAATCATAAGGAAACAATCACCTTTCAGAAATGTAACCTTCTGTATTGGATACCATTAGAGAGCAGCCTCCTTTGGTTGGCTCGATTTGCACAGGCAAAAACAATGCAACCAGATGCTCCCTTCAACAAAGTATTTCCACTGAGTAAGATTACTCCCCAAATCAATTTTTTTCAGAAGAGGATCTTTTAATTACTAATGAAAGTTAATGGGAGCCTCAAACACCATCCACAAGAAAAAAAAGTTTAATTCAAAGTGTCTTCCATCTCAAATTTCCATAATATTGGGTTTTAGACACAAAACACATGACAACATCCACAGTAAGTCTTCAAGATATCAGAAGAAAACCTTTTTCCCCACGACTTCCTTTTCAAGGATCAGCTGTCACACTCTATGTGACTCTTCATATGACATGATACTACACAAGTGATAACATATTTGAATTATAACAAAACCAATGGAAGGTTGTTATTCTATATTTTATTGCTTTCAATATTTCTTTAGCAATCATCATTGCAGTCTGTCTAAACAATTCTCTGTGCACTGACATTCACAAAAATGTGTTTTCATCAGGAAGTTAGACACTGTCATTAGGTTTCATGAAAAGCTATACTTTTCAGTTCCTAGCCAATTTTTTACACCTCACTGCATCATAAGAATGTGAATGCAACAGTTTTTACATCTGTCAGGTTTAGTTTTATTTACTTGAATACAAGCATTAATAACAGATTACTGGCAAACTGTAGAGAGATAATGAATTAGTTATGTCTTATTATCCAACACTGGAATGGGACCAAGAGAGGAGGGTTCACCACATTCTCTGCTAAGAGAAAACCTATTGATCAGCCACAGCAGTCATTTACAAAGCCTGGGAAAGGCAGTGATTCAGATCATTGTTTCAGACCTGCTATTTTATGTACCAAATCTGGCAATGCCTTTTGATTTCCTAAAACTGCTTGGTAAGAAACTTGTTTGATTGTCAACAGCTGCAATACCTTGAGATACAAGTAAAAGACATACTTAACCTGCTCTAAATCCTAATACTTTTCATATTCTACTAGTTTTCAGAAGTTGCAAATACAGTTTTTCACACCCTTTTAGATTCTTGTAGAAGTAGCTGTCTATGCTGGAACCTTACAAACAAAGAAAAGTTGAGGAATTATCATTCACCTTAAAGTGAATTAAATACACATTTGTGTAAACAAAACACACAAAATGTCCTGTCCCAAATGAGGGTCTTGACCTCATAAGGCTCTATCAGGAAATGGATACTGAGTACCTGAGGATACTTGAATAAAACTAATCTGGCTCCAGCACAAGTGGAAAAAAAAAGACATGTTTTAGCACAATGACCCCAGCTATTAATAGATAGATATATATATTTTAAAAGACTGTCAGTCATGACTATGATAAACAACAGCCTCTGAATTTTAGAGTTAGTTATACTAAACCCAAACTGTAGTTCCTTCAGACACAGTTACATATAGAAAACGTATATGCGTAACGCTCTTTATTAAGTAGAGGTATTTATACCTCAAAATTCATGTATTAATGCAAGGAAGCTCTAAGGTAAATATTAAAAACAAGTGAGAAAGTGTTATGAATAAATGTTGTCTTAAGGTTCTTTAAGTCTCAACCAATTCTTCATCAATTGTCAGAGAGAGCAAGCAGCTTTGTAAACTTCTCACAGACAGGAGAAGTGTCCTCATTTATTTATGTCATTGGTGAGCTGTCCTCCAGGGACAGCTGCAGTTAAGGATCCCCATGTTCAGCATCAAGAGTCATTGCTATGTAGCCCATTTCCTAAAATGTTCAGAACAAAAAAAAGGAAGATTTTGAGCCAATGAGAAAAAAGGCATGACAAACTGAACATCAAAAACCTGAGAGCTGTGGCTTTTTCCTCTGTAGTTGCACTGCTTATTCTAATGGCCATTGGTTAAGCCTAAACAGACAGTAGAAATTTTCCTTGCAAGTACTTTCACATATCCACCACCACTTAACAACAGGCATTCCTAGAGTCAAGCACACAAAGGGGAAACTACAACTTGAAGCATCTTTTAGAAACTCAAGACAATTAGAAAAGACTATGCACATTGTGTTCACTACTTTCTGACATTCACATTATTCTGAATGCAAAGACAACATATAACTGGGTTTTCTTCCTAATCTCAAGCAAACCAGCATGGTTTTGAATCACTGGAGTCCGGTTCTTTTAAAGGCTTTCTAATTGCAAAGACCTACAGACAACAATTCAGAATTGGGGGTGCATAATCAGAGGCTCAACTGTTGCTACACTAAATCAAGTTTCTGTTATGTCACATTGTTTTCACAGATGCACTATGCCTTATGTCTGTACAACTTCAGGAACAACTTCAGCTTTAAAGCTAGGAATAAGACTAATTCCCCTTGCTATGCTCAAGCATATTTTTCCCTAGCAGGTAGATACCTTTTTATTCCTCTGTATCTTGGAGGGAAGAGGAAGAAGGTGATGGGAAGAAAAAAATAAGAAAGAAAAGGCATCTTCAGGGACAGGTTGCCAAGAAGCTGAGAATCTCAAAGGCTACATTAATCAACGAAAATCTATGCTTTCAACACTTTACAACTTTTGCACAGAAAAAAACTCAGGAGAATGAAAAAAAAAAAACCACTCTTCCCAGAAATCTTGAAGCCTGTTAAAGCATCTCGGTAAGAACAAAAAATCCACAAGAAACAATATTCATAGATAAACGATTGTCTTTATGTCACACTCACTGCAAGAAGAAAATAGTCTCTGGAAAAGTGACACAGTGGTCAACTGTCAAAATGAAATGTAATTTAGCACTAACAATAGGTAAGGATTGTTAGTCTAAGTGCTCAATAACAACCATTAAGACCTCCTTGAATAAAATGCTTTTAGCATAAGTTGTATCTAATAAAATTTTTGATCTTTCTCTCCACAAAGCAAGAAGTACTATGGAATATCTTATTATCAATTTTAAAATATGAAAGTAACAAAAACTACCATTTGGATTTTCTTCTAAAATTACAGCCTTCCTTTATTTTTCCATATATCTTCATAAAAGGTACTGCGGTTTTTCCAAAAGTAGACAAATTGTCCAAATGTTCACTTCTCTGCAGACAGCAGCTGCTCTGTTTCAATTTTGCAGGTATTCATCACAAAAAGTTACTAACTGGAATCTGAAAGTAGTTTGTGAAATTTGCTATAATTATTTTTATTTTAATATTATAAATCACCTTTCTTCAGCTAAATTATATAAGCACTTAAGCTTTGTAAAAAACATTCATGAAGCTGAAACAGCAGAAGTTGTTTACCAAGTCACTGGATCTCTCCTAAAAGGTCTCTGTTAGAAGCTACTTTTGGGAAATAATCAACCTTGAAGTAGTAGGATAGTTTTTGCAAAGCCTGGGGCATTCCACTGATTTAACCCTCATGACCTCACCCCAGCTTGGGGGAGGTGCCAGAAGGAAAAAACTTTAAAAGGCCAAGAAGCAATTATGAGTTCAATCGTGAGAAAACAGAAAACAAGAGTGTGACTTAGAGCACCAGGGCTGGAAGGAGTGAGCAAGGTTGCCCTTGCAAAGCTATTTACACTCAGAGCTGGAGAAGGAAGCATGAGTATCTTCCTGGAACCATGGAACCTGCGCCTTGTATCAGGATTTTCTCCTGTCAGAACACAAAGGGCAGTCCATGGCCAACCCATGAGTCAGGAGATGCAGCAATTGAGAGAGACAGACCATGCTGTATGCAAGCAAAGCCAGTTTATTACACTAATCACCAGAACTTAGAGTTCTGTTACTTCTACACAAAATTTTCAACTCAGAACCCCTTGCCCCTGTTCCCTTAGCAACATAATCTTTTCAGTTATCAAGTCCTTGTTAATATCCTCTTGCACCAGAGCAATCAGATGTGATGTCTTCACTTCTTGTTCTTGCCTTGAGTTTATCTCTCCCATGGCTTCCACTGTACCAGGGCCAGGAAGTCTGTGGTGCTACCCAACTCAACTTCTGTAGCTGTCTGATCTCCTACATTTCCCCCTTTTTGTTCTACAAACGTTATTTTTTTTATTGATTTACTAATCAATCTCTGAATACATTGAATCAAGCAAGGCAGGTATCACTATAATTAATAGCCTCCCTAATACACACATTCCCATCTTAATTAAATTTTTGACCCATCCAGTGATCCCCCAGTCTCCAAAGAGACTGTTAAGCCAGTCAGCTCCATCTACTGTTTTTAATTTGGTTACATTATCTTTTAAAGCTTTAATATGCACAGGAATAGACTGTGAGTGATCTGAAAGGTTCATATCAAAAATCTTCAAAGACACGTCCATGTGCTAAAAGCAAAAACCCAACAGCGGCTCAATTCTGCAGTAAACCATGTTGATCAAATCCATATTGGTTAACAATCCTGTTAAAGCAAGTGAAGCATCATTAGTTTGTTGAGCTAACAAGCAGTCTAGCTGGTTTAACAATCCATGTCTTTGCAGACACTACTCCTGGAGCAAAAACGAGACAGCCCAACACTGTTGTAGTGACCAAAAGTTGAGGTTATCATCACAGTCAGGGCTAAACACAAGAATACTGTGCTTCACTCTCCACAGAAATTTATGTTGTAAAATCATGGATGTGTTGGGTGTCAACAGCGAGAGTCACCCTAAACTGCAGGGGCCTCCCTCAATATGTGATGGAATAGCAGTCCGAGCTCTGTCTCCAGAAATAAACACTCCTGCTGGAAATGATAACGGAACATTAGTCGTGTGAGAGATGTTGGTGGAAGTGTAATTACACCATGCACTTGCAGTCTTGAATATGAGTTGGCTTGGAGAAACATCCCATGCTATAGATTGGCTGGTCCCAGAATAATTAAATTTAACACAAGGTCCATTTTCACAGATTCTAAAAGTTCTAATTTCTGAGTCTCAAGGGCTGCCCAAGGGAGATACAGGACCCATTGGTTTCCACGTATCGGCATAATTCTCAAAATGAAGAGCATGAGCTGAAAGGGGATGTGGCCTTGAACCTAAAGGTAAACCAACAAGTCAAGTAGTAGATGGGTTTTCAGGAGAGGCTGTAGTCAAGCATAAAGTATCTTGCCCTTTTAAATTGGCTAAAGTTATCCATACATTTGTTTTTGACTGATTAACAGGCCAAGTAAAAGTAACAGGAAGAAATACTAGAAAATCCTTTGCTAGTGTAAGTCAAATACTAGCTTGAGGCAATGGCAATAGAGGACTCCACATTGCTGCTGTGGGAGGAGTTCAACTAACAGAACAAGAATCATTAACAACAGCAAGCCATTGCTCACTTGATAACTCCTGATCTTCAGACAAACCATATTGATACCCACACACCAGCTTTTTAATCTGGATATTATTCCGACGGCTCCTTAAAGGGTCACAATGTCGACAGTCAGCTCTTCTTCTGTGAGATGCACAATACCAAAGGCACCCACACCTTTGACACTCACACAAAGTCCATGCTTGATGATGCACTGTGTGACAGGTCAAGCAGGGAAAGGAAATTAACAGACCTGCAGAAAGTTCACGTTCAAAAGATGTTATGAACTGGCTGGGATCTGGGTGTTGCCAGTCTAGAGCAAGAAAAAGGTCATCAAAAGGAAAGGGAGCACAGTACCGACCACCTCTGGACATACGATCCACTGGCTCCCCAAGGACAGAAGACTTGTCTTTTATGACTTTGACGTCTCTAGGAAACCCAAACCACCTCTTCAAAGACATGAATCCTTTTTGGATCAGCTGGTTGTTTGATGAAGGGCCTGATGTTCTTGACTGGAGCTCAATGAGGACGAGTATCTGTGGAAACACAAGCATAACCCATTCCCCATGAAATGAGGGGAAATGGGCCTATGATTTTCCCACTTTCTGGGTCTTTTACAAGAACTCCTGCTTTTTGCCCTAAGTCTAATAACATTTCTTTAGAAGTAGAAAAGTGTTTTATTATAGAGGGAGCTTTGCTATCAGCATAGCAATTTAAAAAGTTGAAAACACACAGTGCTTTATGTTGCTGTTCCATTGGCATACATCCCTGCATTCCCCCTTTCTGTTGAGCTAAAAGACACTTAAGAGTTGAATAAGCACATTCAATAACTGCTTGTTCTGTGGAGGACTGAGGGATGCCAGTGATATGAGAGATTCCCCATAGGGTGAGAAAGGAGGGGAAAGGAGCAAAGTCATTTAGAAGTGTAAGCAGGACCATTATCAGTTTTAATCTGTTGAGGAATCCCTAAAATTGCAAAAGCAGCCAAACAATGGCAACAAGCATCTTTGGCTGTTTCACCTGTGTGGCATGATGCAAATAATGCACCTGAAAAGGTGTCAATGGATGAGTGAAAACATATTAGTCTGACCTCTCACAAGGAGACAATGCTCCAGCTCAGAGCACCCCAAGTCCTGGTCAAGTTCAGGACTCCTGAAAGCTGAGAAGAAAATCCAAACACTGGGATATCATTTTGCTTGAGAAATGTCCATAACACCGAAGTCATCGCTGCTCTGAAAAGCTGCAATGACTGTTGGAAAGAACTACCATGAAGACGGCCATTCTGCAGAGATGTGTAGCTCCAGACTTGATATCTTTTACTTCTGTGCCTTAGGGTCACTTCCATTCAGGTGGAATTACAGTCACTTCTATTTTAGGTGGATTTCAAGAAGATTAAACCCTATTGACAACTATCCTGCTTTTAATCTGAATTTGCACTATAATCTTTAAACTTCATAGGAAGGAAAAAAGAATCAGTTATCCTCTATACACTGAGGATCAGGCACACATCGTGAATAGTCCCTGAAATTAGATAATGTTCTATTCCCTGTTCCTTTAAATATTACTACATACTTAAAAAGTTAAATAGAGGTAGCAGCCAGATTAACAAAGGTGAGTTCACCTAGAGACAGTATACATTAATGAAGAGTTAATACCATAGATCTGTTGCACATGGAAGTGTGAACAAAATGTCAAGAGAATGACTTCTCCTTCCCACAGGTGGATTGTACAGCTGCAAACATGCACAGCAGCTTTCTAAAATCCATGGCATTTTAAAAAACCTTTATGCACTAAACTACTCTGCTCCTTGGGTAAGTTTTACAAGAAAAACTGAAGTATCAGAGCTACAAAAACACACAGAATTCTCTACAAGTTCAAAGAAAACAGCTTTTACACTGCACTTTTTCATAAGCCAAAAAAGCTACATTACAAACCATTGCGTAAGCAAAAAGAGCTCCCCAGGCTTTAGATAATAACAAAATCTATTAATGCAAGGGTCTTGATATTATTCCATGCACACAAATTTGGGTTTTTATTTAGGGGCAAAACAAACAGCTGAGGCCATTACAAGCAGAAAACCACAGTCTTTTCTAAAGCAAGTTCATTTGTCTGGGTTTTGATAACACCAGATGTTTTCTGATGCTGTACAAACAGAAGTTGCTGAAATTTATTGCTGTGAAAATCAGATCCCCTTCTAGAATACTTAATATGCAAAGATTCAACCTGTGTCTAAACATGAAATTAGAGTCAAACTTCTTTTGGAAAATTGAAATATGTCAATTATATTGAATCCTAGCATTAAACTGGACCTGAAAAGAGAAAAAAATACTGCTACTCTAAGACATTTTATTAAGAAACAAGAAAGAGGCAGAGTAAAAATCGGTGTTTCATAGTAAATGCCTAGATTTACCCTTGGAATTGTATACTGAGGAAATGGAACTCAGCTTTACTGATTAAGACTTTCCTAGAAAACTGAATTCAGACCTGTGACTTCCAGGAAGGACAAAGAAAATCCAGAGCTAGAGAGCAGATGATTTGTCACAGTGAAAGGCTTATCAGGCATTCAATTGTTACAACCTTAAGTATGAGAGGCGGGTAAAAGACCAGAGTGAAGCCTTGTGCTCCTTGTCTAAATTATTTAATTTCCACCCCTTGGGAGAGCTTCTGCAGGGATCAATTCCTGTCTGGCAAAACACAACTACAACCACCTACAACTACCATCCCCCTCCAAAAAAAGTATTCGGGGAACAAAAAAAAAAGCCATCTTACAATACGATACCTATTATCTCCAAAGAAATGAGGAAATTATGATTTGTATCTTCAAAGGTACCAGAGTGTGTGTGCATACATAACAAAGTAATTCCTCTCTATATCAGAAGCTCAAACTCTCAATAAGAGTCCAAAACATTTTCTGCACTGTGCTGAAGCAGCTGCCACTTCGTATAGCTTGCACATAATGGGTAAGGACATGGCTGAGATACATTTTTAGCCAACCCCCTAAAAGTGAGCAACTCTGATGAGGAAATTCAAATTGTGTCAAATCAATTAAACAAACACTCAAAGGCCAGGCCATATAAGCATGTGTGTACAATTATCATGTCCTTTCTACCAACACAGGAAGGCCCAATGCAAGCCTGGGTTATCAGAGCCAGCAAAGTTTGTATCAGTGTAATGAAATACAAAAAGGTCACCTTTAGTGAATTAAATTAAATGCACAATGAATCAGGCAGCAAAGCTGCACAGCCACTACAACTTGTTTAACTGTCCATTGTAGGTAACAGTTAAGGGGGGAGGGAATCTACACCCTCAGTAGTTCAGCAGAGCCCTGTCCTATTCACCCTCCAAATGAAAACCTTTGTAACCTTCAGTTCCTTGTGACATCTATGGGATTTTAAACTTTTAAACTAAATTAACTGAATGTGTATTTCCTAATAATTCTACCAATACACAATTCCTGGAAGTACTACAATAATTCTATTACCTGAAACTATTAGACAGGTTCCCATGTTAAAATCCTCTGCAATGTTTTCAGCCTTATCACCAAAAGGCTTGAGCATTATCCAACAGCACTTCTAATGTTTGCACAAATGACCTAGACAGCACTACATTCTGCACTACAGCTTTCCTAAGAAACAGTCAACATAGGACAAAGCAAAACTCTTCTGCAGCACCATAAATAAGACTACCACTTATTCTGTTGCTAAAAGCCTTCATGTTTTAAATCTCTTCAACTATTAAGAAGTCCCTACCTCTTCTCTTACTTGAATAATTTCTACATTGAAAAATTAATGATCCCACAGGTGTCAACAAGCAAAGTACACCTTCATTTTGTTCTAAAAAGAAAGTGGCTGGGAAAGCATCTTTTGAAACAGAGCAGCACAGGTTGGTGGGGAAGGACACAACTGAAATTGTGCCCTTCCAGGTAGCACAAACAATTGCTATTTCAGTCCCCAGGTTTTTATGCATCATCCAGGTTAATTTTGATTGGAAGTTATTTGTCTTCGGAAGACACTGAATACATTCCCACACAACTGTAGGAGTCCCTCTGTCTCAGGGAAACACAGTACTTCCTGGAATTCTTGACATGCCAAGAAATCAGAGTTACTCCTATTGCTCCTTGCTGACAGCTCTTATTATCAGTTCTGCCATTAACTTGGACTGAAATCCAATTCTGGCCAGCCCCTTGACAAGGCATTTAAGACAACCAAACACTTACAAAAACTCTTCTCATACTTTTTCTATCTGGGAAGTTGAATTCTCATTGCCACCTCATACTCTGTTGTTTTAATTTTCCTACTGGAAAGCTAAACCAAAATATTCCTCCTTGGAATTTTAATGCAGAGACTACAGTGGCATGGACATTTTGCATAAAGAATCTATATCCACCAAAACTGTACTACATTGCTTTTTTTAGAGGTATGCTAAACATCAGCGTAGCTAAGAAATCTGCTGACACAATAGAAACTTTTACTATATTTCTGTACAAATGCACCAAGAAAAGTGCTTTTCACTTGCAGTTTTCAAGACCTTGAAGACTTCAACACAGCCTGGTGCACTTTCATGAATGAAACCCCTACAGCCATCTGTGAGTGCTGGAGCTCTCAGAATGTCCTACTGGGATTGTGCTATTGGTGCAAGAGACCAGTTCCCCTTTTTGATGAACATAACATAAATTGAGATAAAAGAACGGAGTTATCATCATCTCTCTCAGATGGAAGCAAAGAATGAAAGGTAAAATTTTTCTAAATAACCTACATCCACATCTACATTCCTTTTACATTGTAAGTCTGTAGGAATAATGAAGACAATCCTCAAAATACTGGTCAAAACCAAAATTATTTCACCACTGTCAGGAATGAAGTCAGGAAGGAGCAAGAGTCAAGAACTGAACTCATATCTGCTGAACTTAAATCAACTTCTTTCACCCCAGGCTTTGCTTTATTCTTCAGCACTACTGTGATATTTGCAGCTCCAGGACTAATTTAAAGACTAGAAATAATCTTCACTTTTAAAAAGGTGTCTGTCACATTCAATAAGAGACATGTATTCCAAAATGCAGGTTGAACTTAACCAAAAAAAGAAATTTCCCTGCATTCAATTTAAAACCTTTCAGGAAAAAAATTTCTCAGAATTATAATGTGGGGGGAGAGGAATGAACCATCACCCCTAAAACCTTCCACTAACAGTATTGCTAATAGGGAGACATCCTTTATTTCTTCTAACAAACCATATACACTTATAATATGTATGTGTGTGCATATATATATGAAATAAGACTACTTTCTCCTCCCTAACTACTTGGAAATAATGGAATGAAAGGAGAATCAAAACATGAAATTCTGAGCTGCAGTGAAAGAAAACTGAGGGATTGGGGGATAAGCACTTTTTTACTTTTGGGGGCTTGGGGAACAGTGATGTAAAAATAAGCAACCAGCAAAAAGCATAACTGAAATTTCCTCCAGGGAGAAGAGCTGCATAAATCTGTCCAAAAGATTGAGGAGCTGCTTGACTGCAGAGAGAAAATGGCACACAAGAGGATTCAGAGGTAAAGTGACACACAGAATGCTTCCACCTGGCAGAGATATTGACTGATATCCACAATATAACTACACAGACTAACCCGTGGAAAAAAAAATACAGCAGCTAGCAACAGACAAGTAGTTTCAAGATGCTTTAAGTATCAAAGACAGAATTTGGCAAGACAAAGACTGGGATTGATCAAGTCCACAGTTCCTAAAACTGCTCAGAGAGTTTGTCATAATATGGCAAAGGACTGTACAGTCTGAATTTGTATAATGGAGTCAGGACTCTCAACAAATCCTACTTGAAAGAAACAATTAGGGACTGGCATATGTCCCAAATCAATAAATGTAGGCAACTCTAAAACAGAGTATAACAGAGTCTAAGAGAATCTAAAATGCCAATAATTGAGTCCTGAACATAGCTGGTTTAGATGAGATACAGCTTTAGAAATTCTACACATCAAATTCCCAAGCACACATTTTAATCTATTATCACTTCCTCAATAAACTTCACACACAAGCAAGCTCTTCTGCCTCTGAGAAAAAAACCCAATCTGCTTCATCTTGGTATAGACTGAGCTGCCAGTGGTTGCTCAGGGACAGGCTGGGCACCAGTGAGTGCTCAACAGTTGTACTGAGCATCACTTGCTTCTCTCCATTTTTAGACCTCACTATCTCCCTTTCATCACAATCATTACTACTATTATTATTGTCACTGTTATTATCATAATCACTATTATTATATTTTTTTGTTTCCATTATTACACCACTCTTAACCCAGGAGTTTTATATTTTGTCTCCAATTGATTCTCCTTCCCACTGGGGAATGAAGGGCGAGTGTGAGTAAGGGCCTATTTGGTACTGAGACACAAGCTGGGGTTAAACCATGACATGTATTAAAAACCAAAAATGTTATGTTCAACCCTCATTTTAAACAACTTAACCTAAATTGTACTATAAAAAAGTCAGCATTTAAGAACAAGTTTGTTGAAGGCTAAGAATTCTCCTGTGGTAGGAAAAAAGTTTTATTATAAATTAATTCCCATTACATTAAAGGTATACTGTTCCTCAATGCAAGCACATCATCCATCATCTCTTAAGTGGTAAGCAAAATGTCTTTCAATGCAGAAAACATTTTAAAAATCCACAGAAAAAAATCCAAACCAAAAAATATTGTGAAATATATCTCTATTTTATATTTCTCCTCTCCCAATCAATTAATAAACATATTTTAAGCTCCTGGAGAACACCCAACTCTTAGCATAGCATCCTTCCTGGGGCAGCCTGTCCGAGTACCTCTCTCCTGTGAGGGTGCTGAGGTGCTGGAAAAGGCTGCTCAGAGTTGGATGCAAGATTGGATGGGGCACTAAACAACCAGGTCCAGTGAAAGGTGCCTGTTGCAGGGCTGGTGCAACAAGATGATCTTTCAAGTCCTTTGCAACCCAAGCCATTTTGTGGTGATATTTTCTATACCTCATCACATAAAGAGACATTCTTTAGGCAGTAAGCATGGCCACAAAGGAGGAGGCCTTGTGTCACCTTGTTCCAGGGTGAGCCAAGTCCTCCAGGGCATTGTCACACTGGGTGAGATCTCTAACACTGAAAAGTTCTCAAGTAGCACCAAATGAGTCATGAATTCATTCAACTTCTTTTTCCTCCACCGGTGCTTTTAAGTTGTCCACAGGCTACTTGGAGGTTTAATGACTATTTTTTTAATTTAAACCACTTGAGCACCAATGGTTGCTAAGGCAGCACTGGTTTATCAATATGCCACCTCCAATATATTCACATGCAACTCTTTTTGCTCAATTTTGTGTGATTACAGGCAAGTCCCGTTGAAGAGAGCTGGAAGCAATCAAACTACCAGAAGCAATCAAGACCCAGAGTGTTAAGTACAAAATGGAGCTAAAAAGCTTGTTCCCTCAAACTGGTCACCCTGCCCAAATGGGAAGGGCTGCAAGACTTCCCACTGTGAAGCTGCAAAAGAGGGCAGTTAAGGATGGTTCAGCCATCACTGTCCGCAGCAGCACATGTCTGTTGCAAATAAGAAAATAAAAAGGTTTAAGCAAAATGGAAATATTCAAACATTTATGTGAATATTTCATCTTAAAAACACTTTCATTCCCTGCACTTCACTTTTTCTGTACTTAATAAATAAAGGAAAATCCCTGTACTTTTCATTTAATTCATACTTCAGTAAATTACTGTTCTAAAACATCTATTACCACATATTAAAAGACACTGAAACAACTGAATTTGGCCTCCATATCAAGGTTACAAGGAACATGAACCACAACCGGGAACTGAATTCCATTTGCAACGGCCCAGTTTTGATTCCAGTGTTTTTTTAATCAAATTGCCTTTAAGGAGTCAATTGTATCTCACAGAATGAAACAAAAGTAGTGGTAAGGTCAGGATGACAGAACAACTACCAGGAACCAGCTCTGTCTACTCATCCTGTTCTTAAGAGATTGTGAACATGAGATCACATCCCACTTGCAATAATCAAAAAACTGTGTACTCTAGAGCAAGTAACTGATTTTTTTCCCAAAAAAGAGGAGCATTTCAAACCATTTCAGATTGTATCCCTTCCCAAAATTATATATGGCAGTCTTTTTTTCTTTTTCCATATATCCCTTAGAAAAGAAAACGAGGATCCAGACAGACTATTTCTTTGTGTCATGTTTGCTGTGCTTTCAATGTAACTTTAATAAGCAATTAGAAAAAGGGAGACTTACATGGGCATTTCAAGGACATAAGATAGAAATTCTGAAAATTTATGGACACCACTGGCAACTTCTTCATAATTTCTTTAAGCAGGGCTAAAAGGAGCTAAATTGGTTGTGTAAATATGAAGCAAAACAAAACAGCAGCTTATTCTTGATTTGACACAGGATATTTGTAACAAATGAGAAACATTTACTATGCACGGATCATTAAATCCACAAAAATAATTTATATTAACCAAATTGTACACTCCAAGGAATATTTTTAACATCTGCCAGTATAATTTCTTAAACCACAATCTATATAATCCATTTGATTTTAATTTTTTTTCTGCTCATTAAGAATCTTGCATCTGGTACCTCGGGTATGCCAGAGAGGTCAAGCTCTCTGGCAAAATGAAACACATTAGAGTATATACTTCAACTGTTTTTTCTTTCCAAATGAATTAGTTAATAATTAATTAAGGTTTGAGTTGGATTTATTTTGCTTTGCTTTTGCAGGGAGGAGGTGGTGGTTGGGGGTGTGTGTAATTATTTTTCACAAAGCAACTCCAGAACATCCAACACACTTTCTAATAATTGCATTCCAATGGCAAGATTGATTAATTTTAGAAGGTAGGGCACATTCAGTAAACTAAAGTTTGAGGAAAATATATAGTCTTTGAGTTCTCTAAAGCTAAGATACCTATTATAATTATAAACTGGAATACTAGATATATAATCTATTATTACATAAACAAATTTAACAGATAAAAGGCCTCCATATTCACAGGCCTAGGGCATTTACAGTGATCTCAAATTTAATTATTTTCATAGTTGCTTAGGGTTTTTTCTGATATTGGATTAGAATGACTTCATAAAGCTTAGCTGTTTCTTCTGGGTTTGGTTGCCATTGTTTTTTAAAGTGATCCCAGTATCTAAGTGCTATAGAAGAAAGTCATGGAAAAGCAAACTCAATTCAAGGTCTGTCAACAAAAAGCTCAGTGCAGATCAGCCTCAGGCCTCTCCAAACCCCCCACAATGAGATTCTAAGCAGAAACCAGCAAACATTTTGGTGAGCTGTGATTACATACATCAGATTATCTCACAAACACATTTCAGAGGAGGAGAGAGACAAGGACACCAAACAATTACAAAGAAAGAACTGAAAAACACATAAACACTTGAAATTTTAAACCTTGTCTTTCTTAAAGGCATTAATCTGTTACTGAAGATCCACTCCATACCATTAACAAATATGGTACAAATCCAACACCCTGAAGGGCATTAGCAGGATCCAAAAGCTGTGAATCAATCCATTTATATTTGCACCATTTGGCTTTTTAAGCCACTCAGATACTTTTCTTGAAACAAAAAACAAAACTAAAAAAGACAGAAACAAAAACTCCAACCAAATACTATAACAGAGTAATAGTACAACCAAATTTTTCTACTTTTATACAACTATTTCTGTAAAATCAGATCAGAAAAAGAATTAGCACAAGTGTAGAAAATGAACTTTACGTGTTTCATGGTAAATACAAATTTCTGAGCACACTGAGATTTTATTTTAGCAACAAAACTTAAAATGACTGTAGAACGCATAGATTTATTTTGAGCAAATTTATCACAATATTTGAAGTGCCACATAAAATATTCTATTTGCACTCAGCTGCCAATTCTGCAAGCACTTTGCTACTTGCTTTGGATACCAAGCAGTTCCCCTGGGATGAGTCCACACATGCTATCCTAGCACCATCTCAGAAGGATCCTTTCCACCCTCACCCCTTTGCCTGTCACCACACATTACTCTGCTCTCTCCACTGGCCTAACTACAAGATTAATTTTGAAGTCTGTTTGAACATGTATTTGAAAATATAAAGCATGGGAAAGAAAACATCTCCCTTATGGTTAGGTGCTATATATATATATAAAGATGGAATGAAGAAATAGAAATAATATCACATTTAAAGAAAAAGAAAAATATTTTTCAGAATCAGTAATGGCATGTTGCGCTTTGAAAAGACAAATTATCCCAGGGCCAAAATAGATTTCAATATGACTGTGCACTAATGAGTTCATTTACATATGTCTTAGAAATTGCATGTACCACAACTTCAAGTAAAATTTAGTCCCAATAAAATTTAACTAAAAAAATTCATTTTCTTTTCTCAAAATAAATAATTACTATAATCTATCACCACTAATTCACTCCTTGCACAAAGGAACAGTAAAATTTAGAGCAGCATTTTGAGTCTTATGTTTTTCAATCAAGTTATGATCAAAGTATTTTCTGCCATTCAAACAAAAGGCTATTATCATCAGTTATTTGAGTCAAAGTTTGGAGAATTTTCATCTTTACTTCAGACCAAGAACTTCAGCAATCACTGAAAAGACACTCTTTGTTATTTACTACTCTTCTCCAGGGGAAAAAGAAAAACCAAACCAGGAAAAAACCCCACAATCCAGCACATTCAGAACAAGTCCAAGCATCACATTCTCTGAACTGCCAGAACTCAAGTTCAAGTCACAAGTTCTGACCTTCTCAAGTATGCCAAGTCTTATATTATGCTTATTATGTGAACACATTAAGTGGGGACGTGCTGCAAATCTGGGCAGAAGTGACCTCAAACCCCACAGCTGATGAGCAGTTTCTCTAGCTAAAACAAAAATATTTTATAAAACAAGTGTCAAATCATAATAGAACCTTATGAGCCTGGTCTTAAAAAACCTCACTTTCCTTGCTTTACAACAAAAATCAAATCTGGAACATTAAAGCATGACAGCAACCTGCGTGTCTTTAGTCAGGCACAGCTCCCTTTATAGTCCCTGGAGGCAGCAGAGCCTGGTGAGCTGCGATGGAGGTGCTCACACTCTGCAGCAGATTCTCCCACTGCTGAATGTCAAAGGAGCCAAGGACAATTAGTAAACTCTCCCAGGCTAAACACTGTGCCTAGAAAGAGGCAGAAGTGTTAAGAGTCTTGATCAAAAGACATGACATGATAGATGAGAGTACCAAAACAGCCACAAAGTAAGAACAATTATAAGATAAATGTAATTCCAGTCTTTTACAAAGTAAAGTATTTAACCTTCAGCAATTACAAAGAAACATGAAATAAGTTACCAAGATCTATCAATAATAACAATAATTAACCCTTTGATTTCCAACTTTGACATGACACTCAAACATATCTACACAAACCTGAAATAAATTCTCAACAGCATCTAACTGACCTGGGACACAACGTCACGTTTTTGGGGCATAGACAACACCAATGATCAAATGATCAAAATATAAAGGCAATATTAAGAGAAAACATGGACTATAACAAACCTGACCCTGTTATCAGGCAATACACAACCAATGAATATTATCCTACCTACAGATGTACAGTGTTACCTGAATATCTATTCTCTCAACAGTGGCATCTTTTTTTTTTTTTGAGAATATCACACAAAACTTATTTCTGTTCAGGAATAAATCAACAGAAGAGACTGAACTTCCATTCACAGAAAATCTGGGTGCTACTCTCAGAAGTTCTGTTCTCAGCATGGCCAGATACTCAGAACAATTTTCTACCTGACTGGACGTTTCTTTTACAGTGAAGAGCATTAGCTGGATGCAAGTGCAGATCATTAAGTCCCTTTGCCAGAGCATCCATATGTACAAAAAGTGACAAATAAGTGCTTTCAACAATGCAGTTTAAGACCAAGACTACAAATACTATGAAGTTAAATACTGTGGTGAAACATAACTTTATTCTTTGTTGTACAGTACAAATATAATTAGACAAATCTTGACACATGCCTTTGGCTGGCACTCTGCTTTCCTTTGCAACATGTTCTTGAAGTTTAGGAATTGTTTGGCTAGGAATTTAGTTTGTATTTGTGTACAGCCACTTCTCATTGAGGCTCTTTGCCTTGAGGGTGCAATCACTTTGTGTTCAAGGAATAGTCTGACAAACAGAAAGCTTTTACCTGCTATAAATTTAACATCCCTGTAACAGAACAATTCGGTCTGCTCTCCCAGACATCTGAGTGGCAGCAAGACTAAACATTCCCTGGTCAATCCACTTGTAACTGAAGTCATTTTCTGCACAACACTAAGAGAAGGGAACCTGAAGGAAACATGAAAAAGTAACCTATGAGATGCATTATTGAGAAATCTCAACTTTAACACCAGCCATATTACAGCTGTGCCTACTTTGAGTCCCCAAGTAATTATATGTAATGAAGGACTAATGTGTTGGATGAACATTAATTAAATCAAACTCTTTTTCCTGGTTGGCATGTTGCATTATTTATATTATATTGCACTTACAGGCCACAGTGTCCTTATGGAAATTAGATACAAGTGAAGAGACAGATTTTTGCTGTCAGCACTAAGTAGACCACTACCTTCAGAACAGTCCTAGAAATTCTCATTGCTTGGACAAAAAAATAAAGAAAGAAACTGAGGGAAACTTCAGTTGGTGAGCTACAAATATATGCTGGCCTTCAAATAAAATCAAGGAATGTGAAAAGAGGGATAAAGAGGAGGAAGTACCAAAAGGCTCATTGAACATGCTATTTCTAAAAAAATATATTTCTGAATGCATTAACACAGCTGTTAAAGATTCATTGCATTTCAAGATGCAAAAAATTAGTAATCACCTATGCATTACTGCAGTACCTTAGATGCAGCAATGCTGAAAGAAAAGATTGACAACTGCATAAGCTACATAGGTGTTGCAGTACAGGTAATCAGCAATTATATGGTGACATTTATGTGGCATTTTAAAAAAAGGTTTATGCCCTAAAATAAAAACTTGAAATAAATAACTATCTTAAAATCAAGCATTTTGGTGCATAAAGTTAAGTGCTGTTAATTAGGTGATGAATTCCATTCTTCTTCATTAAACAGAATTGCATTTAGCTGGGATTTACTGGATTACACCTAAAGTCAAAACCAAAGATGACTTTGTTCTGAAAAGCTTCCTATGCTTTTATAATAAAATTAATACTTTCCCAATCAAAACATATTTCAAGTTTTCAAAGCATTTCATAAACATCATGCCAATTTTGTAAACCCAGGAACTATATTAAAACCAGCTGAAATGACCTGTCAGAGGACACATAAAGAGTCAACAGTGGGAGTGTGAAGAAGCTGCAGGCTTCTTAAGACCCAAGCATCAACACTCTTACAACCAGATTTGCATACTTGGGTAAAGAACCAGGGAAAATGAGGCTATAAATCAAGAAAAATCAAGCCCTCTCTCCTAAATTACTTTCTTTCCTACAAAGCCAAAGCTATAGAGAAGGATTCTCCCAGAAATAAAGTTTTATAGCTTAAATCTAATAAGTTTCTCCAGCTGAATTTGTGTGTTTCATTAAAGAAAGTAAAAACACTTAACAGGAAACTAATTTTTATGGGTTTTTTTAATTAAATGTGGTTGCTATACAACTGAAATAACAGGAATTAACAGGTCACATGTCTGATGGACTTCTAAAGTTATTTGAAAAATGACTTTTCCCCCCACTTTTCAAATAATGATATTTCTGTTAAACCAGATTAAGTGAAATTATAATGCTTCTATTAAAAGCTCAGACCAATAAGGAACATTAATTTTACTGGATCCTTTGACATAAACTAGCACAAATTTGCATATTAAATAAGCTTAATGCCAAGTCTATGCCTCTATTTACCTGGTTTAAATTTCTTTTAGATTAAATCCAGCTCAAACCCAACTCCATTCAGCTGGAATGTACAAAGCTAGAGTTAAAACTGATTTGGTCACTTCTACTCAATTTTGTGCATAGACAAAGCTTATGGTATATAAGGTATATAATAAGTCAAATATTATTTGCAACCGCAAATATTTTGGAAGCACAGCCTAATGGCTAAAGCATGAGATGACAAATCCATTTTTAAATAGAAACCAATTTTCATCACAGACCACTGAGTGACTCTGGGCAAGTTAATTAACCTCCCTGCAATCTGTGAAATTGGGATAATACCTGGCTTGCAGTGCAGCTTATTTCATTAATGCTTATGAAACGCTGAGAGATCTTTAGATGGATATACTGTAGAAAGAGAAACAAGCTCAGTATTTCAAACAGTACTTTGAAACATAATTCCTATGTGAAAACACACCTCACTGTCAAGTAAAATGTCACTTCATAAGTAGTACTCAAGTGACTTTAGGTGCACTGAAACTATACTCCACACCATATCAAAAATCACAAGAAAAATAACAAAAGAGGCCACAAACTATATCTCTTCTTTCAGCTACACAGAGAATTATCACTATGCATTTATAGAACCCTGATTCTCATCAGAAGCAGCCACAAACATTGCAATCAACTTTGAAGAGCTACTCAAGAGTCTGCCAGTTCACCAGAATCCATAACACAAAAACCACTTCTGACTGCAAAGCTGTAAACTTCATTTCCAATGTAGCTCCACTGCAAATATTGAAATATTTCACTGTACTTTTTATTATTTCATTCCCTGATTCTTATCTGCCTTCAAGACAAGATTGTAACAGGAAGGAGTTCATTGCAAAACCTACAAGGTGAGAGATGTTACAACATTCAGCTTAAAGTAGCAGCCTATGAAGTACAACCTATTTTGCTTGAGAAATTCTTGTACATGTTCTTTCTAAAGAAAATTATACTTCAGAGACAATATTTCCATACTAAGTATTGTCATAACCCATATTGACTACACTGATGACCACGTTTTTCCCCAAGCATGAAAGCCAGTAAGGAATTGCTGTGACTTACAAACTCAACAGAAATGATCTTTGCTGTTTGCACTCTGGAAGTACCAACTCACAGCCCTTCCCACACACTGAAAACAGCAACACAACCCTGCTGTGGCACAAGCAAAGTAATTACCATTCTCTAGGGCTTGATGACTCCTTTCTCGGTGTACTGCAACAATTTACAGAAAACTAATTTTCTTAGTGATTAAGGAACATTAATAAGGAACATATTCTTTCCTAAGTCAAGAGTTACTCAATACCTAAATACAGCAGTGATTTATTATAAATGCATAATAATGACGTCTCAGCCAAAGACAATTGAACTGCAAAAAGACATCATTAAGACTTGGGATTTTCTACCTCAACTCTCTTCTGCTGGAAAACTGTCTCAAGCAAATTAAATACTTGGCCTCCTCTTTTTCTTTTCCTCAGTACTGAAAAACAACAAACTCTTTGTTCAAAAGAAAAGTATCCTGGGGATTTTGACTCATAAAAAGAAAAGTTTTTCAACTCAAAGGTGCTACCATTTAGTTGAAGGTCCAGCAGATAACATGAGTAACACTGATAAGCAATTTGTAACAGATAAGCAAATCCTGTGAACCACATGTAGAGAGGAATTGTATACAATAAACTGAAGGGAATAAGGAATGCCTTGACAAGATTTAAAGGTAGAAAGAATTTTCTGAAAACAGCATTGTTAAAGGAAACTATAACCTTAGCTTGCTTCTTTGGGTATCTGTACTGCAGCTTTAGAAAGTTGTTTCAAGTTTCACGGAGTGCGTGGTGCTGAACTGTGCCACTTTTTACACTTCTCCCTCAGCTCTATGTTACAGCCTCAACTCTCCCAAATCCAGGAAAAAGGCAAAATCCTTTGGGTTCCAACACATTTTTTCCCCATGACATTTTACACAAGTTGAGATTACAATTAAGTAAGATATTAGGAGCAACTAACTACTCATTTTGATAACAATTACTGTAACTCTGGTCTAAGTTAGGACAATTGTGTTATCATAAACCCAGCTCAGTGCTATCATAGTAACTCTTAAGTAAACCTAAAAGTAATCTCATTTTTCTTAAAACACATACAAACAAAAAACTTTAGATTCATAAATATAATAACCTCTTTCACTTTCACTGTAATCTACAATTTTCTTGTATACTAGACCATCATGTAAACACCTCTCAATATAAAAATTAAGATTCAAAACTCCAAAATCTGTTAATACTAGTAAATGAAGCACATGTTTAACTACACAAAATATTCCTCTGCTAGAATTACCTTGCTGAAATAAGTGAAGACATAATCAAAAAAAGAGAATTTTGACATTTCATATTTTGTTGAATGCCATTGGTGCACAGGCAATCACTGTCTCTTACATATAAATTAACATCCTACCATCTGTCAAGTGTTCAGATAATCACAGGGTTTAATACACAAAATGGTTATTAGAATGTGACCCGACAAAAAGAAAAAGAACACAACCTAATTTGGACTACAAAATCTACACTCTCACTGGCAAATGACAGTTTGACAAGCTATTATTCTGCATTTTGGCTTCTCCAGTAAAAGCAATTTTATGCATATGTAATTCTATTAGTCATACAGTCAACTGCCTGTGGAAGACTGCTTCAAACCATAAAATTTGCTTGGTCATTCAGGAATTTGAACCTATGTAAATGTTTGCACCATGAATAGAAGTTTAATGATCTCTATATACACATACCTAAGAAGAAAACACGAATCACTATGCAAAATAATCCTGTGATGCTATCATCAACTGTAACCACAGACTTTCTTCAAGAAATCATGCAAAAAGTCATTAAGCCCATTAAATACTTATTTATCAACTGGCACTGGCTGTTCCAGAAGTAGAGTGTACAGGACAGCTCTTCATCCAATCTGTTTCACATGCAAATGAGTCATCTGCTAATAAGCACCATCATTATTATCATTTATTACCTACATACTGTCTTTATGGCTTATTCTACTCCCAGTGCCTTGTTTTTGCCAAGGTAAACATTACTGACAGTTGTCTCTAATAAAGACCACTAAAAAAAAAATCCTATTACTAACACAAAACTATCAGGCAAGCCTCATGTGCCCATGGCTCCCACATTTTTCAGTGGCTCAGCTGCATTGCTGATGCTCCAATAAAATATATTGCCAAAGGAAATACTCTAATGATAACTTCAAAGGGTAAAATACATGCTCAGGAAAGGTGAAATTATGCCTTCAGAAAAAACAAAAAAGCCAACCATTTTAAGAAAGTGACACAAAAAAACAAAGCACACACAACAAAAATAGAAGTTAACACAGCTTTACTACCTACAGAAATGAAGTTTCCATTTGGTAAATTTTGTTAAGATCTAGCTACACTACTCAAGGACCTGTCTCAATAATAAAGCATCGTGATCTTGCTTTCTTGCCATGGGGCAAGAAAAATCAGCTCTTGGTTTATGCAAGGCCTGTCAGCATTTCAAAGTGTACCCCTGCACCCCTACTTACAGCCACATAAAACAGGTCTTATCAGCCAGAGGTCTGCTACTCTGATTACCAGTTTCTTCCAAAAGGGAAAGAAGGAAAAAATAAAGAGAAAGAACATTTAAATTACTTAGTTCAGGTTCAGTTTTACACATAGTAAAATATTTTCCCTATTAAATGCCAGAAAATATCAGTTGTATAAGATAAACATCAAAAAGTACCATTTTTCAAAGTACCTAAGCCAATTATGTGACCTTGGTCCTCCTTTTGAAAGATCACACAATATAATTACCACAGGTCACCAAATTCTCACTGTATAATAATGCACATTAGTGGAACTTATAAGACATGTTCAGGTACATCATCCAAACCTGTAATTGCCTTGTGAAACCTGTTCCTCTGTACTGACAAGGCTCTAAGACTGTTTTTCTGGGAAAGTTACTAAGATAGACAAAGGGGAGAACAACCATGACACAATCTACTGATTCTCTGGATGTCTGTAAGCTTAAGTTGAGGAAGCACAGAGAAAAGCATCTTGTATTAGTTGGGCTCTACAAATATTTACCCAGGGAATAACTACAGAGTAAACCACCAAGCAGGAAATTCAGTATCTCTTACTGTTCAGTGAATTCATGAGATAAAAATGTGTCCACCTTACTCAAAAGCAAGTCTCTCCTCAAATGACAACATAAACACTCCAGTCAGTTGGGTGTATCTTTTTTTACCCCTAAATTTAAGCACTTGGGACATTACACCTTCATAACAATAACTGATCATTCTAAGCAACTTCAGGCTTAAACTGGAAAGCAATGCACCTCAAAACCCAGACTATAAAAGTTAAAGAATTAGGTAGAGTTGTACTTGCCCAGTTCTTAGTGCTGGACTCTTCAGGGCAGACTTACACTGAGATAAACACTGCAGCCAGTCTGCTCTGCTGGGTACTAGTTACTGCCTGTTTATATGACTGAAATCAGATTTACACAACCACAGCTGCCACATCACACCTGAAATCACACCTTTAATGCTGCACCTGACAGAACTGAATGTTATTGGTTAGCCTCAAATAACCACACTGATGATTAACTTATGGAAAGGTTTGTTTTAAAGATTCAGTACATCACCTTTAATATTCTTTCTTTTTTTTTTTTTTTTTCCCTTAAAAAAGAATATTATCACAGTAGGTTGATCAAGCTTTTGTGGGTTTAGGTCAATTTGCAAGTTCTTTGGCCTATGCTATTCACCAGGGCATTTATATTGTAATGATTCACTCATCTCACCTGTCTTGTATTCTCTTTTGAGAATGAAATTGAATACATTATTATGAGAATAATTAAATAATATGAAAAACAATGCAAGTTTTTTCACTGAAACATTTGAAGTAATTTCTCACTAGGCTAAGAAGATAAAAATTAAAGTCCAATTACCCATCAACAAAAATATAGCAGCTGACTTATATCAGTATAGCAGCTGACTTAAAGTAGGATATTACAGCTACCAAAACAAGTGGCAATGAGAACACACTTTTGTGTACAGTGTAAGCAAAATACTGTGGGTGAGGGGAAAACAAAAAAAAAAACTATTAAAAAATACCTTTGATAATCAAAGGAGCTTCATACTTCTCTATCTCACAGAATATTCAGCGAATTACGTTTGCTTCTCCATAATAATTTCATCCCTAACAAGATCAGAGAAAATGATTTATTCCACCCCCAGTCTTCCTACATTTGTACGTCATCCTAGGGGACACTGCCTTTCTGAACACTGAATTGCTTTTGGCCATCTGATATTACATTACTGCAGTCTTCTGCAGAAGGAGCCAGAAAAGAAAAAAAAAAGAGAGGAAAAATAATTACATTAATGCTGGGAATCAAAGTTTATTGACTTTCCCTTGAGCTATAATACCAAAAAGCTGATTACAGAAGTTGTCAACTTATTTAATGATACTACCAACTTCTCTCTGAACTCATCAAAATATCTTCTGAAAAATTTCTCGAAAGTTTTTCAAGTAGAGGAATACATTATTAACTCTATTTCATCTTACTGAAGATAACTGTATTTTGCCTCTGCTCCTTCCACCTCATTGTGTCTACCAAAACACTAAAAACATCATCACTGTAATAAAAAAACTCCAGGATGCTCTGAACTGCATTCTCAAGCAAACCAACATCTCATTTTCACATCCCAAGTACATCCTACTTATTCTAAAAAACCTAGGGAAAGCCTTGACTAGAATACAGCTCTAATAAAAGTGAACATCTCATCCCTACCCATGGCAGCTTGCTCTGGGAACTCAAGCTCAAACCTGGCACTCTGCAGCATGGACACTCCAGTGTACACAGAATCCATAGGCCATTATGGGTTTTTTAAATTTCACTCATACTGTCCTCTCCCAAGAAAGAGGGCTGCCCATACCTGTATTTGTTCCAGAAGTTCTCTTGAAGACTGGTAATGCTTCTTCCTCCTTTGGAGAGCAGATTTCTCTACCAACACTTTTTCTCCTAGACCAAGAGTGTCAACAGGAACATCTTCCTCCCCACACTTTTACAAAATGATTTTATTGTACAATGTGCATAGGGAAATACTTAATTAGGCAGCTGATAATGAGAAAAAATGACCAGAGCTGTCTTTTTTAGCTTTTCCATCAGGGTCAACAGTGCAACAGAAGGTACCACTCTAGCAAAAAAATTGTCCTTGTATCATTTACAATACAGCTTTTTCAAAACATACAGGGGAAAGTACAATACAACTGTTGTCAGGTTTTCTGAACACTAACAAAGCCAGGAAGTACTTAATTAGTTCAACAAAGCTATAGCTTATCACATTCTCTTTCAATACAACTGTGAGCACGCCATGCAGAGTTTACAGTAAACCTCTTCTGAGCAACATGCAATTAGAAAACCCATAAAATATAGTGAACAAAATATATTTCAAAGGAAAGACAGAACCTTTTCAGAAGCCAATGCTCCTTCAGCAAGATCTCCCTTAGTCAATCTGTTTCTTTAATTCACATGAAGGAGACAAATCAAGTTTGCTGGTTTCATTACCTGGTGATTGAACAAAGGTATTTATGCTCAAACGCTCCTGCCAACACACGGTACACCTGCACGTCTGTAACAATTTAACATGGTTTAGTCACAGCAGGTAAAAGCTGTTTCATGTTGCAGTGAACAGGCCCTTTGATACTCATCCACAGTCAAACGCTGCATAGGAGATCACTCTGCAACAGAAAACTGCTGTGAAAGTTTGGCTTGAACACAAGACTGTTCAAGAACACTGTTCAAACAGGATATCATGACATGACAGATCAGAAGAAACAGCTTTCAATAAAAGGCAGATAGGGCATGCTGCTTACCTTGTGCAAGGTGATTTGTTCAGTAGCATTAGAAGGGACAACATCAGACAGAGCCAACAACCCACACAGCTGAATTTGTGACAGTGCCTCCCATGACAAGAACAATCTCTTACATTTAGGCATCTGTCAGTCCTGTGAGGGGAAGCTGAGATATACCCAGGGAGCAATACTCAGTAAATAGGACCAAACTTCTGTACATTTTGAATGTACAATCTAGTTGGCTTAAATTACCTTTTGTCAGGTAGGAAAAAAAACCAACAAAAAAAAATCAGTTCCTAAGTTAGAAGAGGGAAAAAAATGCATTTTACTACTCTCCAATTAAATTGGAATTCTGTATTCATCACTAAATTTTTATTCTTATAATGAGTCTTTAAACACATAAGAAATGGGCAAGTCCTTTTTGGGACCTTTCAGCATTGTCCAGGCTTGGAAGTCAGCAGAGATTTTCCTGAAAGAAATTCAGTTTGTGAAACTATTTAAACAGTGACAGCAACAATGTTTAGTATTACCATAGCATTAACTGGAGGAATCTACTGAAACAAATGTTTATAAAGTATTGACTCAAGTAGCATAAAACATAATAGGTTCTGATTACTGCTGTCTTATTCAACATCTCATTTTCACAGGATAACAAGAATAAGCAGGTTCACCTACCTGCAGATTAAGAGGTTTACCTATTATTTTAAATTGTACGTGTGAATTATGGTAAGGATTTATGTTCCTCATGCAAAATACAAAATGCTGACATTTGAAAAACAATCAATTGGCTACTGCAGCTTCTGTGTTCTAACCATTAGTACCAACACCTGAAAGGGCAAAAAGACTTCGACATTTCATAACAGGAATATGGCCAAAAGTCATCCTCACTTTGTGACACTGAACCCACGTTTGAGTTTCTATACAGTGAAGCCACTCCTGAACACTCACTGCAAGCACCCAGCTCACCTGGGACTGAGACAGCCACCAGACACAGTATTCCAGGACAGCAGCTGGAACAAACAAATTATTTTCCACCTTCCTTGCTCACATAATTTCTTTGAGAAGATTGGCAGAGATTCCGAGAAATTCTTTGAATAATTTGAAAATGAATAATAGACTGAGATACAAAAACGTGGTGTGGGGTTAAAGATGCATTTCAGTAGCTCTTCTTCAGAGGTATTATCAATAAAACAATAAATACATGCCAGTTTGAGATCTGCTTTTGCTCACAAGACAACTGAATAGCTTCAAACTTTAGTTTTGTGTTTACCCTGATTATGCTAAATCTTCTTGGTGACTTCACTTCTCTGCAACTGCCTTTGAGTGCCTTTAAATAAGCAATTCCCTAAAATTATATTTCAGTCCTACTGCTCTCACACAGAGGTGTGGGTTCCCTTTTTAGTAGTTAAAAGTGTACAGTGAAGCCTGGGACGGGTAGGTTTCATCCATGGACAATTTAAAGCATATTTTTAAAAATCCTTCCATTTTCTTCAAGTACCTCATTAAATGAAAACCCTTCCAGTAAAATATATATGCAGTATGCTGTACAAAGACAATGCTGTCTGCAGTGTCAAATAACACACACTTATCCAGACCAAGTTTTTTCATTACTGATATTCTTTTTTTAAAAGTTGCATCAAAAGCTTTAATTGAATTATTAAAGTTTAATCTCTTACCAACGATGATTGAGTCCCTATAACTGTAATCAGAGCATCTTTTTGCCATTATTGCCCAGCAGCTACAGCTTCAAGAGCCACAAAATCGAGAGAATTCTGTTGCACATTACACTTTAACCAAGAGCATCAAGCAGAACATCAAGCATAATGCATTTTTCATGTTTAGCCCAGTGAACAAGCCTTTTTTCCAAGACTGAGAAGTCAGCCTTTAACAACAGCAACCCAAGGCAAAAGGATTATAAGAAACATATCGGCATTTCCAACAGGCTTTAAAGCAATCTAATTAGGTAGCCACATGCTATGTTTTGTGAGAAAACCAGCAACTTAATAACTGGATTGTCATCAGAAACAAAATGCTAACAGTGAAATAGTACATTTTCCTCCACCATCTGCATCCTATAAAATCCTGTCAGTATCTCATTGGGCTGATACTCTGTCTACTAAATAGCTTAAAAAGTATCTGCCCTACTTTAGGCTTAGAACCACAAGGGGAGGCATTCAGGTTTAAGCACTACCTTCCAAAAGAAAAGGATTCAACACCTGTTAGATGCAGTAAATGAAGTAAAATTTTGTGAAATTAAGTAAAATTTTGTGAAATATTTATGATGAAACAAAATAAGATTCATTGATAGAACACAAGATGTCAGTCATCCTCATTCAAAACTTGAGGAATATATTATCAAAAAAGTTGTGTTTGCAGATTTGCTAAGTCAGTTATAGGTAGCAGTTTACAACACCACTAAACCAGTTTTAGGAAAGTGAACTTAACACATTACTCACAATTTACAGCCTATGAATGTTAATTACTTTGTTTTGAACCTTACCCACTACTACTTCCCTTTCACTTCCTTTCTCAACCATTCATCTTACTGACATTCACAAAGCAAAAACACTGCAAATAGACAAATGTTCAATTAATGTAATGATTTAACTTACTTTACTGTGCTACAGTATTTTTTCCTTCTCCCAGCTTTCAAAGAACACTGTTTACAGTGTGAAAACCTACTTTCCCCTCAAGCACTCTATTTTAGGAGTGTTTTGTTCTTGTCCAAGTTATTTAAAACTATGTACTTGTTATCAATTCAGAGCAAAGCTCCCATTGATGCCCCTTCTTATACTGCTATAGTTACCATATACAGCCCAAATGCAGCATTGCTTTGTTTCATCTGCTAAACAATGTGTCAGTGTTTAAACAATTTATCCTTAAAGTAAGAGCTTCAGAGAAACAGCTTAATAGTAAAGAAATAAGTAAAATAAGTTTAAAAAATAAAAACTATTTAAATACAGTATATTATTCAATACAGAAAAAAGTTGCTTTACTGTCTCATTTCTGAGAAAATATATCAGAGACAACAGAAAACACAGGGTTGATATAAATTCAAAATATGAAAGACAATCCTTGATTATCAGCATCACATCCAGTCCTTACTTTATTCCCCAGGTCTTAGTAAAAGAATAAAAAGATTTTTCTCCCCTTCCCAGGAAATAGATTAGGTAGGCATGACATTTTCCCACTTCACCGTCACATGTGGTAATAAGCTTTCCTTTTGTAGCATTTATGAATTCAAACAGTGCTGGGGTTAAGCCGGAGCAAAGCAATTTGGCATGCTTGCATCTGCTTTTATCAGGGAAAGGAAAAGCAATCCATGAGGTCTGGGCTGACCTTAAAGCACAAGTATTTATTTGGAGATTCTAAGGGCTTACCAATTGTGTTTGGTAAGAGGGAACTTAAATTCGATCACACTCCCGCCCAATGTCACCTTAATTCAGGCAATCACCTTTCAGTTCTTCTGCAGGGCCAATAACGTAATTGGTATTCTGGAACTACAAATATTCTCTTTAAAAAGGACACGTTAACTACACACTCCCATTCTACCATGATTCTTTCTACAGAACATAGCAGGTTTCCAAAGTTAGGTGCTTCCAAATTCAAATAACTTTAAAAAATTAAATCTATACTGGTCAATACAATTATATTTTCAAAGTCTATGTATATATATTTATATATACATATATATACATATATACATATATACAATGGTCCCAGAAAAATATTAAAGTCAATCATCTTACAAGTAAACAAATACTAGAGAAAATTGTCTTAAAAATCTCAGATATATGAAAGAGCTGGTTTGGAAAAATTGCATTCAGGGAATACACTTCTTCCTCTAGGAATTCAACATTGCTGTTTTATTTCAAGGCAACATTGCTCCAGCTCTTTCATGAAATCTGAGCAACTTTCAGTGCTTCCAAGTCTCATGTCCACAATAAATTAAAAGAAATGCATTAGAAACAATTAGTGGGGAAACATTTGTTGCCTCTCAATGACAAAGATACTTGATCAAATTTAGATCCACTGCAATGCAAGCAGTAAAAAAATGTGAATACATAGTCTGCTGCTTTGCAAATGGAACTTTTCTATCCTTCCACCTAATATATAGTACTGTTATTGCCAGATTGTGATGTGCCAGTAATGAAGGTTTTATTATTCTTTTTTTTTACTTTATTCACTCTTCCTCCATCTGGAAAATCTGAGACTATTTTAAAACTGACAGTACATAAAATTAATTCTCAGTGACATGATAAGCAAGTCCCATATTTCATACATTCTAAGAACACCAGCATCCTATATCCAAATACAGAATGTGCAGATGTGGCACTTGGGGACATGGTTTAGGGGCAGAGCTTGGCTAATGGTGGGACTCAATGATCTTAAAGGTCTTTCCAATCAAAATGATTGTAAATATACATTCGACATTATAAAAATGACTAACAAGAAAGAGAAGTGTTGTAATTCTTAACTCCTCTGCTGATTACTTGAAATGAGCATAGAATTACACAGAAGGAAAGACCCTTCATTCCTTTCTTCTCTAAGTTCCATTCAGAGCTCCTGTTTTCTCTGTCTGGAGCCAGACTAATATCAGCTCAAACACAAACATGCCCAGAGAATCAGGAATTCAAGCCACATGTTCTCACAAAAAGATAAATTGATTCAGTTCACCAGGGCTGCTCAGGGCTCAAAAGCAAAGCAATCAGGCCCTCAACGAGCCACAGAGATCACCACATGCAATTCTGTTACAGCCAAGGACAAGGTTCTGCAGTCCAGCCTGGCTTCACTGCCATTTTCTCTCACCCAGCCCCTGTGCTTAACATCCCACAACACACAAAGGACAGACCTAAACTGCCTCTTCAATCCCAACAAAAGCTGCACAATTCTCTTAATTTGACATCAAACCCAGAGCAGTAGCCAATGCCCAGGGGCAAATCATAGCAGCTTGGGTTGAACTCGGAGCTAAAGGGGTGAGACAGCAGCATCAGCACAGAGCTGGCTCATGTTCACCAGTTCACAACAGAGGTGTGGTGAGTTTCTATCCACATGACCAGAGCATCTAAGAAATGTGCTCATATGAGGGCAGAATTAGTCACCACCTCCTCTCCAGAGAATTTTCCTCCTACCAAGATCTCTCCAAGGAAAAGAAAGTCTGACAATTAATGTGGGTGACAGCACCTGACAGCAGCTGTGCAGATGTGCCACCTAAAGGACGCAGGTATTGTGAGGGATCGAACGGACATTTTCAGCCTGTTCCCAAATAAAGAGCAGGAAACAGAAATGGGTGTGTGCATGTGTGAGTATGAAATGGAAGCCAAATCTATCTAAATTAAAGATAATTATAAGGAGGCTATTTGGTTCAAGATCACCTATGGCAGGCAACACCACAGTTACCACAACTTCAGGTAAAAAGAAGATTAGACAGGTCCAAACAGCTGTAAACCTATAGAATGCTATTGCCACATACAGACCTCCACTTTCTAGCTTCTCTTAAATGTTTGTCTTTGAAAATACTTTTATTTATGAGAAATATTTTCTTGCTCCAATCTCTTTTTTCTTATAGTTTTTTTTACCTATTAACAGCTCAACTGCCTATATATATTAAAAATTAATGTACCATGTCATAAAAGGCAAACATGATCAGTGAAAAAAAAGCAAACTCACAACACAGCATAGCACACATTTGCTTCTTCTGGGCTGTACAAATCTAGTGTTTAACTGGTCTTTAAACAGTTGATCACAGCATTTTACAATTTAGAACACTTTAAATTTAAAGTGTTGAAAATTTTTATTTCAAAAAACACTTGAAATTTAAATTTCACTGCATAATGTGACTATCTTGAATTTCTACACCTTTCTTTTATGCTGCAGGCTGCTTTAATTATCCCAGTTCAACTTTCTGAATGTGACAACAGAAAAAGGTGAAGATTAAGTGAAAAATTAAAAGATGAAGTTGCTGAAACAAATATAAGCTTATGGGATACCTGAATCCCAGCAAAATAGCTTATTGATAAAAATGGGTCTTTGTCAGGCTGCCTGATATAACATCCAGTCTCTTTTTAGCAAAAAAACCACACAATTTCTACTGTAGCTATTAATCAAAGAACAATTATGTTATACCTTTATGAGCAAGTACAGAATTATCTTAAAAGACTAAAGTTATTGTGATATTATACACACAGATAACTATTATGCTCTACTACCTAAATTTTAGGTATTTATCCACTCAATACACTGTGAAAATCCACAGTTATGCAGCCTTATCTATCTTAATTTCCTGCTTTCCACAGAAATCCTGAATGCACACTACTACATAAGCAAGCCTCATGCAAATTCAGAAGAACCATTAAAAAGTCACTTTCAATTTTCTTGTTTTTCCCACCTGGCATTATTAATCAAGGGAGCAGACGCAGGACCAGTGCATTTATTTTTAAATACACTGGCATTAATCTTTGCAAACATAACTACACCAGCTCAACTTAACCACTGTGAACAAAGCAGAAGTCAGCACTTATTCTCTAAGATTTGGAGACCCTCAGCATATCAACTTCCAGCATATCAACTTTCTTTACATTTTCCCTTTATCACTCACCCTTTTTTTCTGATAGTGAAGCCAGGTGGTTAAAGAAGTTGTCCTGTCAGCTTTAGCTTCGATCTCTGCATGCAGATCTGTGAATGTAACACAAAGGGTGTGAGGCAATGCTTATCACTGCAATGTAAGAAATACACTTACCTTTAGAGTATCCTCCTTCTGTAATGTGGGACTACAAAGGGATAATAAATACATATTTGGCCTATACATTAATAATCATGTTTATTTGGTACAGCTACTACTGTATGGGAAAAGGCTGTACAAACAGATGTTGCTTCCCACTACTGCTTTAATGACCCCATTGTTTGGTCACTAACACTGAACTCATCCAGCAGCCCTACATGGACAGGGGAGGCTGAAGCAATTTGGGCCAATGCCAAATTGCCACAGAAGTTAAAAGGGACTGCCTTGCATGTCAGTGATACAACTCAACACAGACAAAAGATGAACTTGTACAACCCCAAGTTTAATGTGGAAAATGATTAACAAACAGGTAGAAGTAACTACCAAAGGAAGTGGGCACTGAATCCCTCTCAGTCTCTTCAAATGAAGAGAAGCTTTCCAGCAGATCCACTTCAGCCGAGCGTTACCAGCCTCCATCAAGGGAAATGAGAGACATTTACATTCCCCATGCAGGAGTTCAAAGGAAGAACTTCAGTGATCTCTTCTGATCTGTACAACTATCCATCTCTACCTCATAACCCTAGGTACAATTTTTATCCAAGTTTAGCACAAGAAGAAACACAAATTTCTGCAAAACCAAAATTGTTTGAGTCTTTCCTTCAGTTTTCCTGGAAAAACTGATGGAGAATTACTTCTTGTCTGCATCTTGTCGCTGCTGCCAAAAAAACTCCCACTTTCACCCTCTTCCCTCCTTTAATTTCAGAATTGCACCTAAATTATAATGATTCTTCAAATTATTTAGACTAGCAAGAGCTGGCTTCATAAGGAGTAAGATACCTATTCCAACAAAAACAGGTCAAGTGAAGGAACAAAGCTGCAGATCTTTAGCTAGGAACTTCAGAGTTAGGAAATAGCACCACAGATTTCAGGTGCTTTTGTCTTCACCACTGCTGAAAATATTTAGAGAGATTTTAAGTGTGCCTATATACATTATATATGCATGTTTTTATCAGCATGCATTTGGGTTATTCCCTCAGAAATCCCTCACTCTTGTCCACAGAAAATCTGATTCAGGTTTTAGAGTTCTTACTGGGAAAAGAAAAACAATATAAGAAATATATTTTAGCCTTTATATGTTACAGGTTTTGTGACAGAAGCAGCAGCTTTCTGCTGTTTAAAATATTCTTGTTCACTTCCATTTTACTTCTAAGCTTGTTTTGGATATTCTTCATCTGTGACATTGCCAATGATTTATTCTGGTCAGAAATCATAGGATTTATTTCTGTTGAGCAAACCAGTGAGCTTTCTGAATGAATTATCATCAACTTCTTTTTTTTTTTTTTAACTTTGTTTTAAGGAGGCCAAGAACCACTGGTTTTCCCAACTAGCTGCACTCTGGAAAGTTCATTGCACACTCATTCTGGTTCTGTGTCATGCTCTCAATGATCTATCTATAATGATCAGATGAACAAAATTCAGCTGAACATCTTTATATAATTTTTCAAACCTAGAACATTATGTCCCATTTCATTTTCATGAGACTTATTTCAAACTTTTGCAAAGCAGGTCTTGGGTACAAACCTGATGTTTTTGTTTTTTCCTTTCCATAGCTCTCTAAGCCACCCCCAGAGCTCATCAGATAGAATGAAATCAGTCGTTGTTGAGCTTTACAACAGTCATATTGATTGGTATCTCCCAAAGGCACACTGTCATCATTTTACCACTGATGGGGTTATGGGCAGACACACGCTTTGACATTCCCCTTAGATGTGATAAATGCAATCCTCATTTTCTCAGATCTTGTGCAATTCACCACAAATCCATCGATCACAGAACGACCCTTTCTATTCCACTGAAGCTGCAAAATCCAAAGATATAAATATCTTCCTAATTCATACATTCACACTATACATTCCATAGTCCTATTTTTCATTAGACTGGGTGATTTAGCTCATCATTTCCATGATGAAAATTCCAACTGGTGTGTTCCTTTTGAATAATGTTGTACAGCATCACTCTGAATAAAACATTATTAACAGGTTTCTCCCCAACTATAATCTATCTCATTTTTGAATAACAGAAGGGATTCCTGACATGTGTCACATGTGAATCATTTTGTTTGTGGACTGCCACAATCATTATTATTATTATAACAAACAGAAATCACTTGGTAGTTGTTCCTGGCTGAAGTTTTATTTGAAAATTTTACTCTAGTAAAAATATTTTTTAAACTGGACATAACAGGCCAGAAGAATTTCTTCCTATGCTTAACACAGGAAAAAACACTAAATAGCATTTACTAAGAATTATAGTTCACGCACCTTTTGCCAATATTCTCAAAACAAAAACAAATTGGTCACTGCAATAATAAAACAGCCAAGTCAGTCACATATGAACTTCAAAGAGCAACCAGCACAAACTCAGTGCCCTAACACTGCTCCTATCACAGAACTACAAAGAATGGAGAGATTATGGCAAGATTTAGCCTAAGGTACAAAATTCTAGATGCACTATTTTGGGAAAATGTAATAAAATCTCAATAAAGGTTTGAACACTTCAAATGCTAAGTGCTTGTGATGAAAAAAGAGATGCCTGTCACAGCCCTACCAAATTATAAAACTGTTCTTAGTTTTGGGTCTTAAATATACAATTAAAAGTTTCCATCTCTCATTTCAGATAAGGAAATTGCAATTCTTCTTTGGAAATTAACTTTCCATCTAGTTCCTGTACATGCTTTTTTTAATTATTATTTTTGAACCACATGTCATTTAATTATTAAATGTGGCTTACATTTGCATCTCTGGAAATCATCTTTTTAATTCTCTCTTCGTCTACCATTTCATTTCATGTGAATGGGGTGTGAGCAGGTTGCTGACTATGCTGATAGGCAGGGAGCAGGGAGAAGTCCTCGCTCCACATTTCATTCAGATAACAGAAAGCTGCAAGCTGCTCAGTGTGACAGATGAGCTCTGTGAGCTAAAGCAACTTGTTCCGCCTGTCAGGCTGCAAGAGCCTACAGCAGCAAGATACAATTGTGATGACACCGCCATCGCCTAACTGGGTCAAACATACGGTCACTTTAAAACAGAATGTCACCCCTTCTTTCTACTTGAGGAATTTGATTCACTGACACTAAAAGCTGTTAGATACCATTAGCTTTATATCCAGGTCCAAAATGAAACTGTTTCTCTGACAGTGTTTGAAGGATCCACTTTGCCATTGAAGTTCGTTGGAATCACAAACTGTCAAATAATGTCACTGTTGCCCAGAGCGAGCGGGTGCTTTATGGGCACAGCGCTCTTCATGTTGCACCAGGGGAGTGGGGCCTTTGGAGTTACAGCACCATCGTGGCCTTTGTGGATTAAATGCATTAAAATCATCACAGACTTCTAAAGAAAATTGTACAGATAGAAAATGTTTTTGTTAATTGCTGTAATAAAAATGAAAGATGCCTGAACGCATGCCTGCATCTATTATTTTGATTTTTAGATCACCATCTCATATAAAAATTAACTTTTTATTTTTAGTGAAATAAAATAATAATTAAATGAATGACAGCAAAAAATGTAAAGATAAATGAAAAGTAATATGTTCAAGTTATTTCCCTCAGTCTTGGAAGATTTACTCACACCATACTGTGATGCTGGAATACCCCATACTATATTACAAGCATGTACTGTTCAAAGATTAAATAACTGTGGTATACAGGTCACACCACATGCTGGTTCTAGAAAAGATTTGGAAAAGCAGATAATGAGATGAAGATAGTTCTGGTCATACTCTGATATTTGATGATCAAAATCTTGTATGCATTAAATGATGTGTAAAGCCATCTTTTTTAACAGAATTACACTATGTATATGTTTCAGCACGGACACATTTAGTCCAAAAGTACTAGAAATGTAGAAGGAAACATTAAAGGTCTGAGACATCCAAAAGTAATTTCCTTCTCAATATTTACCAATTTGTGTTGACAGTCTGAGTCAAGCTCAAATCATGGACTCAGGCCAAGTAAAAATTCCCAGCCTGTTAGACTCCACAGTTTAACTTAGGTATTTCAATACAGCATAATGAAGACATTTTAAATATCTCAGGTTTTGATGTATCTATTTTTCTGGTTTAGGTTACATACTTGCCTTTCTAGTTCAACACAAAAATTTTCAGTAAAAATATTTTCAAGAAAAACTTCTCATGGAGCCATACCATTAAGATGATTCATAATTTTGTGCAGTTAAAAACTTATGTAATTCTTAAAAATAATTGTTGTTTATTTGCTTTGATTTCTAAATGTCTTTGATCTCATTCATTAATATTCATTAGACTTCTGATGTTGGACTAATGAGAATCTTACACATTTATGAGAAGTTATTTAAACAATGCTATCAATTTTTTTTCTGACTTATGTTTTTCATCAGCACCAACAATACTTAATTCTTAATAATTCTCCAGTTTTTTTCTTCAAACTTCCTGAAGACATGGCACACATTCTCCAAAACAAAAGGGAACTTAACAAATGCATAACCAATTCGGCCAATTTTGAGCATGGAACCCGCAGCAGATAACAAGAGAAACACATGATATATATGGACAGAATGCATAATGCTCAAAGGAAGAATCCAGCCACAACTTTTCAGCCTCAGGAGGTTACAGGCAGCAGTGCTGTCTCCAGAAGACAAGAGCAGCCACTGATATTTGCCATCCCAGGTGCACACACAACTGCAGAACAGCGAGGCACTTGTGTGCTTTGTGTTTCAGAAAACATCAGCTGTGATCAGATTGAGTTTCCGTTGTTTGCAGTGCATATCCACAGGAATCTGAAAGGAAGAGTCCCAGAATGCTCCCAGAATCACCTGCATTGCACACACAGAATAAAAGAGAAGCACCCAAGGGAACCGAAGCAATCCACCACAACGTGGCAGCAAACAGATTCAATACAATATATCAAAATTAATATATATATATTCAGATAAAGCTACACCAGTTTGAAACCATCCATTAGAGAATTCTATCCAGGAAGTAACTCCTACACTGCAAGAGAAACAGCCATTATAAACTTCCTAATGACAATAAAATAAAATAAACGTGCAAACGCAGCAAAGTACATAATTATGCAGCGCCCACAAGAGCACAGTCACACCATACACCAAATTTCCATCCACAGAAAGCCACTGCTCTGGTCTCAGTATCCACTGATAACAAAAAAATTCAAGGACAAAGTATTCCTTATTCTAGGATTCCAAATTTATCTCACAGGATGCTTGGTACCTAGTACCTCAGAATCTACTATCAACCCCAAACTTTTCAAAAGAGTTTATTTTTGTATAAAAAAGATCTCCACTGGTACAGATGTTTTATTACATGTAAGTATATGAAAATGAATGTGATTCTATATTGTAACACAGCTCTGGAAGAAAATAAAAAAGTAATTTTAGAAGCTCTAAGTAGCGTCCAAAGTATTTATATAAGCCAGAATCCTGATTCTGTGCAACATCAGCCCTCACATATCACTCCCAAAGTTAATTGTTATTAGTGTTCCTCTAAAGAACAATATTTCCACCATTTCTTCCTTTCTGTTCTTCTCTCTTCCCCTGAATTCAGACCCTGATACTCGTCACTACCCTCAAGCTCTCCTCTCAGAGCTGTGCCATCACAGCATCCATCACACTGGGATGTTATCCCACCTAAGCAAGTCTTCTAAAAACCAGCCATGCATCAGAACTAACGCGACATGAAAAGTGTTAATATCACAAGACTAGAAGGCAATTTTTTCCCCTGACACCTGAGAAAGTGAAAAACAGGATAACATATTATTTAACAGAAATTTTTCCAAGTAAGTCAAGTATACACAATACTTGGAATTTTGGGGTTTTTTGTTATAAAATGTATTCTAAGTTCTAATTCAAATACCCAATTTTACCTTTTTAAAATTTTTCTTAAATTACACTGTCAAGGCCTAACAGCTACAGCTTCAGTTGCAGCACTAGGAAGGCTACATCTCATAACAGGTATAAAACACTGAAGTTAATTAATGGAGTAGGATTCAAACAGCAGAACTGAGGAAAAGCTGACACAGAAATCTTTCTCATTGAAAACACTCAAGTAAAGAGAAATGACAGTGCCTGCTACCAAAAATAATGAATCAGTGGAGGGAAGCTTACAAATTATACTAATTACTAAGAAGCAGGCAAGAAAAATAAGAGCCTCCAAGTAGGAGCAGCATCTTGGCAAAACCCCCAGAAGCAAAGGCACCCAGTTGAGGCTCCACCAACTTCTGTGTCCTTCAAAGGAGGCACCCAGCAATCCAAGTCTGCCCTACGAAATTAGAGCCAACCAGCCTGGGCAAATGCCTGACTTGCTAAAGCAATTTTTAATTTTTTTTCTCATAAACTAAAAAGAAAACAGTGTGTTGCTACTGATGGCCAAGCCTGGTTACATCCACACAGACTGAAGCAACTGCAGGTTAAATACACATTGAACCAATCTTTGGCAAGGTAGACAAGTGCTCTGTTTACATCAACATCTATTACTCACTTCTGAAAGCACCACACGTGCCCACATGAGACAGAATTGCCCACATGAGATTTACACTCTTCTACACATAAAAAGACTCAGAACAATTTTCTTTACCTTGCATATAACTGCACAATTTGTCCATCCTTCCAGTAAAATGTGCTTTAAAACACAGAATGTTGTTAAGTTCTAGTACTGTGTTCATTTAATCGGCATGTTCTGCCTCATTCAGATTTCACCTCCTTAAGTCAGAAAAGAAAATGTCAGAATGCTCTTGACAGGAAAATCTGATTTGGTTAAACAGCTCAAGACTTTTCAAGTGAATGTAAACTTTGAAAAATATAGTCATTTTTAGTGAAAATCATTATTATTGTTTTGAAAATTTCTTCATTCCTACAAGTATCATTAATGTTTTTTTGTGTCAAACAACCCCAAATACTTCAACGATTTTAGAGACAGAACTGGAATGCAAGGGGGTTTATAGAACAGCCTTTTTTAGGACAAATATTAGGCTCCTGCAATGCAGTTCCTTTTGTATTTAATAGAAGCCCAATTCCTTAGTAATTGTCACTTTTTCTGTGACTGAAAACTGCAATTAGTTACACTTCACAAGACACACACGAATCCTTTTGTGGTTATATTATTCAGCCTGAACATTAATAGCAGGACTCTTATAAATTCTACAGGAATTGCATCACAATGCCTATTTTATTAAACCATTTGTGGAAAGAGACAGTTTAAGGCTGTGTATCCTTTAAATATATTATTCTAGTTGAGAAAACAGTCTATCAGATGAATTAAAGAAGCCAAGAAACCAAAAGCAAGTAAGACTACTATTTAGATTGTACACAGTACTTCATTTTCAAGATCACATAAAATACTAAAAAAATAAAATGCATTTCTGATACTGTCTTATTTTCAAATAGACTTCATGGTTACAAACAAGTTTCACAAGAAAAATAAAACTGACAGCAGAACAAAACCAACGAAGGAAAACAATTCTCATCAGTTCAAATGAAACTAACCAGGGCTACCAGGAGTAAAAACCCAACTTATTTGAAATTCCAAAATGAATCTCTTCTCCTGACCTTTATAGAGCTCAAGATGCATACGTACACAGAATAAACAAAATAATTTGAAAGCAAATTCACTGAGTGTGCCTGACCTTTGAAACAGCACAGATCATTTTAATCAGATTTGCACTATGTTAGTCTGTCTCAGGTTCCTTGTAGTAACACAAAGATGACAAAACTACTTAGGGAAAGAAAAAGACAACATTTTACCCAAATAAAACCATCTTTAAATATTTTTCTAAATATCCCTAAGACAAGATCTTTTCAGAAAGGATTCCTCTGAAATTGTATTCTTTCGATATCAGGCTAAGGTGCATAACTCAGCTCTAGACAGAAAAGCCCTTTCTGCCAGTTATGCATGCTTCTTCTCAGTTAAGATGAAGACTTGACATCAAAAGGAAAAAAAAAGTAATTTACACAAATATTTTAAAAATCAGGTTTTGTAGGAATGGCCTGTAGTTACCTCCTTGATCATCTAGCATACAATGGCTGCTTAAAGCTTCTCAGTTCCATTGATTATCTTAGATTTTTCAGAGCTAATGACCAAAAAATATCAAGATCTACAGCATAAACCTGACAAGCAGTGCTGACTAGCAAAAAAACCTCTAGTTACAAAGAGCAGAAGTTCTCAGAAATATGCACAAATGAGCCTTAGCTGAACTAGCTGGCAGCACCTTCCTTTGTGGAAGGACAGATGATACACCAGGAGTCAAAAATTATATTTTATAGAAGCCCCAGAGCAGGTCACTGCAAGTGCTTCTATCACTTGTGCCTGATGAAATGAGAATTATTAGCATGGGGAGCCAAAAGCCCTGTTCAAGTTCATAGTGTTCAACCTCCATCAAATTAGAGCTTCCATGCCAACAGCAACAAGAGGATTCTGCCCAAGCTGGAAGAGACAGCATAAGAGTAAAATGCAACTAAACAAAGGCACTTTAAAAGCTGAAGTTTGGCATTGGTACTTTTGAGAAAAAGCAACAGTGAGCAGGACAGAGATCTTCAGTAATTATTTGCCCAGCTGGGGGATGCAATATGATAACATAGCTTTGTCAAATACTACACTTTATCTAACACCACCAGTCCAAATTACTCCTGGTCTAGTTGCTTTTAAAGCTTCACTTAGCATTTACACGGAGATGTTCAGTTTAATAAACCACTTAGAAAAGCTGGAAAGGAAATGTAAAGTAAATACTGTTAACTATATGAAATTGTAAGTATTCATGGCTCACAAATGAATTTTCTATATTGGCTGTTTCTTTGTAGAACCTGTACTACTCTTGAAATTCTTATGAGCAGCAAGATGAGTCAAATGTGTTTCTAAGGAATTTGTTCCCTTTATCACACTCAGATAATTGTGAGCAAACCTGGTACTATTTCATGTGGCCTCTGAGCCAATAAGCAAGAGAACAGCGTTCTGAAAACCAGCTTTGCTGAGAGCTAACACATGTTTAGGTGGGATCATGAACAACACAGCTTTCCAGAGCAGCATTCCTCCATTTGTGTGCCACTGATTCATTCTCTGAAAGTGCTGCGGGCCAGCCAACCCTTTCAGATTATGGCAACAACCACATTTCTCTTCTGCCACACTCTTCTGGTCTTCTTCTCTCTCCTTTACTCACAGAGAATTTTACAGCTCGTCTGCAACAGCTATCTGATATCCTCATCTTTTCCTCCTAAGGAGTTTAATTTATTCAGCTTATCAGGAAGCTGAGAAGGGAGCTGATCACTGTGTACAGACACTTGCACAGTCTGTCAGTGTGAAGCATTCTGACCTTGCAAACAGAGTTACAGAGGCCTTGGCACCTGGAAATAAATCACACTGAGTGCAGTGGGTGGCTCCTTACAATATTGGAAAATATTATTGGTAACTGCATCATCCAGTCTCAATACACATAGAACCTGTTACAATGTGTTACAATAACTATAAAACATTTAGCAAATATTGTAGAATGATTTTATCCCTTCTAATTCTGCCTTCGTATTCCTATTTTCAATATTCAAGGAATGCTCACACACAACCAAAAAGAAACATTACAACAGAAAAATAAAGGAAAAGCAGCTGCCAAAAGGACTAGAACTTTTAGTTCCACATTTTCCTTTCAAATTTTTTAAGCAATTTTCTACATCTTTAGACAAACAAACACCTTTAAAAAAACTTGTTTTCCTCAGAAAGTAATTTTTGTTTATTTGACTACTCCTATCAAAATACCTACACTAAAATGGTTTTGTCTAAACTTCAAGTACCTCAAGTTGTATCCTGACTAAATTCTTTGCACTGTTTAGCTTCAATATCCAATCACCTCTTTCCTGATTAAAATCCTCTCATAGCACTTCAAACCCTAATCCTGATTTTTGTTACAAAGTTGCAAACAAATCAGTATTCCCACCCCACAACTATTTATTATCCCTCACTGAACAGTTGCCTTGCTACAGTGGGGGTGCCAAGAATGCTCTCTGAATTCTCCCTTTTCCAATTCAGTCCTTAGTAGGACAACTCATGATAGCTACACTTACAAAAACTTCTTATATTTATAATATAAATATATTTAATAATATAAATATTTTAAAACTACAGTTTTTAATAGGAAAATAACCTGTCTTACACCAGTCTATAATAACAGCTGAACACTTTAGTTGACAATAGTTTGACAATCAACACTTCCCCAAACAACAACATCACTGCAGTTTAAATCCAGCTCCTACAAAGGCTTGCAGAGCAATGGAAGCTGAAGTCCTAGGTTCTAAAATTTTCTAGAAAAATATTAGATAGACCATTAAGTCTTCATTTGAGCTCTGTTTGTCTGCATTTTGGTTTTTTGATAATTATGTGAACCTAACCATATTTTTAAACATGACGACACATTTTCTTCAGCAAAACATCTGCCTAAGCAAAAATAAGACTTAAGAGACTCATAAACCCCTTTAGGCAAGCTCCCTTCTGACCTTCCCCCCTCTCTTTCTAATATTAAATGTTTTAAAAACAAATATCACCTGAAAATTTCTCTGCAATGAACCAAATTCTGCTCTTCTGAAATAGGATTCATCACAACCATATAATTCTTAAATATTTAATAACACAACATGTGCTAAAAAGAGACTGAAAGCCTGAAATCATTAGATGTCACATCAGAAGAAATAAAAAGGAGACACAGATTTCTCTGTAAGTGCAATTTCAAAGTCATTTCACAGAGGGATCTAAAGACTGTCAGCTAGGTTGCTCTGCTGCTGTATATTAAACAAGCAAGTAATGAAGCTATTGGTTTTGATTCATAAAACGGGCTAAAAGATCATGGATAAAGTATACAAAGTTAATGATTTTTCCTTTTTTTTTCCTTTTTTTTCTTTCTGAAAGGGAAGTATCAGGAAGGTAGCAAAAGCCAGGTAAAGCATCAAAACAGGCAAAGTAGTGACAACAGAAAACAATAAAATCAAGCACCTTTTTATTTTAGTGACCATCTAGAAAAACATCACTGCATTAATGCTATTTAAAAGCTATTTCAAAATCCAAAGTCCCTATGAAACACTTTAACTCCTACTAGTTTAAGGAATCATTATTTTGTTTTCACTAACAGAACACTGATGTTCATTCCTAATGCCAGCTAAATGCAAATTTGAGCCTCATGTGTTACCTACTGCTTTCTAACAGGCCTTCATTATCTCTCAGCTCTCAGTTAAGACTTGTGCACAAATCCAGCAAAACAGTTCAGAAGGTACTTAATTTTCAGTATTTGCATAATAACACTGAACAGGATAAATAATATGCACACTTAGTGCCAAGCATCAGCAGTATGCCAATTTAAAGCCTTATTCTTTAACATTTCAGAAATAACTTTGAAAGCAAATTAAATGACATATATAAAGTATTCCAATAAGTCAGTATGCAATGACTTCTGAGCAACAAAACACCTGCCAAGGCCAATATCTACCAGACACATCAGATTTTTAGTGACTTAAGACCTTGCTAAATCTCTGCAAACGTTAATGCTAAAAACCCTTTATATTCAGAAGAATTGACACAAATGGTTTTGGCTCCTCATGCAGTAAGACAGAGCATTATTTTGATAAAGTAACAGGCATCACTGCAGTGCCAATACAGAAATTCTGTACTTTGAAGTAGCTACAAATGTGAAGCAGGAAAATGCAGCTGTTGTTATGTGTTACAATGCAAATCTGATGAGCTGCACTGGGAATATTCAGTATTGCAGTGCAAATTGATGAGAGGAGAAGCACATCGTCTGAATAAAATAAAAAGATTTATTTAAATCTCACAATTAGGACATTTTCTTTAGTACTGTCCAAAAGATTAAAACCAGCTTTTTTCCCCAAGACCTCTTTACAATTTTTCAAGTCTGCTACTAGAATAGCCACGCCACTTCCAAGAGAAGTACTCTATCAATTTGAAAAATTCTATCCCCTTACTGTAACAATCTGCAGGGACCTGTGCAAAGACCTGCTCCCCTCTGCAGGTACCCTCAGCCCTCCCACCCTGACACATCCCCCTCAGGGATTACAGTCCCAGGAACCTCCACTCTGGGGCCTTTCATGGCTTGGGATTCCCCCTCACAGTGCAAGCACCGGTGGAGGAGAGCTCTTTCAGCACTTTTCCTGTCTGTTCCATGTAGGAATACAGGCAGCAGACTGTCTTGGAATTTAAGGGAAGGGAGGAGGAACTAGTCTTAAATAAGGGGTTCTGCAGAAACCTTTTCAAGAGCTGAGTCACAGAGAGCACAAGTGAAATCTAATTGCACAGACCCCAGTGACACTGCAGGGACACTGAGGCTGCTGGGTTAGGCACAATCCAGGCCAGATCCAACCCTTTCCAACAGGAATCATATTCAACTAATGCAAGTTCCCTTTTTACCAGTAAAGCTTTTGAAAACCTGATTATGAAGCTGTTTTTCCCATACAACCCAATTTTATCTGTAGTTTGTGTGCACCTTATTATGTGTAGAGGTAACTCCACTACAAAAACTTACATGCAAAAGTGAATGGCTTCTTATTCTGACATTGACTGTTTTCCATGGATACTCAGAATTATCCTGTAGCTTTAGGGACAATCATATTTCCCCTCCCTGGTACCCAAAGGAACCCAACAGGCATTTTATCAGCAAAAAAATCCCAAAGGTTTGGTTAGACCTTAAAAAGAAAGAAAGAAATAAAAAGCAAACAAGCAAAGAAAAAACCACAATTACATATGCTTTTGAACACTGCACTCAGAAAACATGAGTTATAAACTGCAAGGATGCACAAGGAACACATTGCAGCAAACATGTCTGAGAGTTTTATTTGATAAATTACTGGTGGAGTTGAGAAAGACAAGAAGAATGAATGTAATTTATTAAGACTTTCTTAAAGCGTCCATCTCCCCCTAGAGCTTATGGAAATAACCAAGCAACAAAACGATGTAGCCCTGTAAGAACAACTTAAATCTAAGTGATAAAATATCTATTGGAAGGCAAAAAAGACACTTGAGATATTATTTTAATAAGGACAAAATATGGATGATACTGGATCAACTGGATCAACTTAGACTGATGCACAAAATTAAACACTGCCTACACAGCACCAAAATGCTTGAAAGTTATCAATTTGCATTTTGTAATCATTCTCCTGTTAGGATCTGAGCTATAGAAGTCAACAATGCTTTTCTTGGAGACTTAATATATCTTAATACATCAACATTTGGCCCTCTGTAGTAAGCATGGCCAATTTGTCTGAAGCTGTTTATTTACACACTAAAGACATTCTATACACAAATCAGCTGACAAAGTTGGAAAGTGACAATATTTTTAACCTTTGCAGAAATAGGCAAAATTATAATATAAATACATGTAATTGACATAATTGAATCTGCAGATTCTGGAGAAGAAAGAATGACTGACATGTATAAAACTGAGTAATTCAATTTTCCGCAAATTCACAAAAGGATTCATGTGACAGATGACAAAACGAATGAGAGGATTATACATTGTAACTACAAAAAGGCAAATCCTATAAAGTACATACACAGCTGTAATATGCAAGACAAGTGGATAATCCCATGTTCAGTGTAAAGTTACATGGGTTGACCCATTGTTTCCAATAGCATCTCTATATCCTCCAATTTTCCCAGAAGGTAAAAGTATTAATTTGGTCACTAGCAAACTCAATGGAAACTGCAAACACACAGTTCAAAGGCTGTGAAACTAAAACATACCACTATGACTCCAGGCTTTGTGTAACATATTCTTCTCATTGCACTCTAAGACTGAGACACAAACCTTAACAAAGAAAACAAAATTATAAGCTGAATAAAATGGAGTAAATGTTTAATAAATAAGTGAATGAAAACAAGCACACCTCATAGCCTTCATATATTCCTGCCTTATTTCTTCTAAGTTTTCTTAAAACTACAATGCAAATTCAATTAGCATTATTATAATAGTACGTTTCAAAGAGATTGAATTAGAACTTACATTAGAATTGTTATACTTTTAAAAGTAATAGTTCCCATTGAATGAAACTAGCAGCACCTCTGACAAAATGTCCCAAAAGGGGGAAAAAAAAGGAAATCAAACTGAAAGAAATAAACGAAAGGTTTAATAGTAAGTGGTGAAATTGACAAGTAAACAAATTCAGCTTTTCCCGGCACTAAGGCAAACACAGGATAAAACCAGTGTGGGCTCTATAGACTAAAAACTGCCACAACATGCCTTCCTCCACGGCTTTTTCCTTGGAACCAGCCACAGCCCCAGGCTGCTTGCACTGGTAACATCAGAGTGCAGGCTGCTATTCCCAACTTTATCCAAACTCCAGCTTCACCCAAGTGTGAGCTGTCTGCACAGTTTCCATGCACAGCTCAGTGGTTTTGTTGGTGCAGTCTCCTTGTCCCTCAGAGGGCTGTGCAGGAAGGGTTTCTATGGGCACGGGTGAGGTGCCAGCTCCACCCAACTTGAATTTTTCAACGCACAGAATGTAACTGTTAAAGATAGAAAAGTACTCTCCTGTTGTTCAAAGATTTGAAATTATTCAGAATGTCTAAAACTGCATTTAAAAAGGAAATGTAGGTTATGAAATATGGGGACCTGCTATTTGTTGGCAATGAGACATTGTGTCCTGAGAAAAAAGACAAAATATTTAATGCCATTTTTCCATTAGACATTTCAGTGATTCAATTTAATATTAACATCTTAGCACATGTTCCGTAATGTCTTAAGTACTTCAAAAACTGCTTACAGGTGGGCATATTGTGCAATTGCTCCTTGAACTGAACTTTGTATTTTACTCTTTTTAAGATTACGAAATCATGTAAGATTTTTTATTACACTACACCCTCCAAAAAAAATTAAACCTAAAATAATACTTTGTCTTAAAACTTTTAGCTGAAAATCCCTGAACTCACATTTTAGGTTCCATCCTACAGCCAAGAACAAGAGGACTATTTTGGGAGGGGGTAGGGAGTGGGGATTTTTCTTGTCCTTAATTTTGATTTTATTAATTTCTGAAATGAATTACTAGGAATCTAAAAATGAATCTATTCCTTGGACACATGGTATCCTCAGAAAAACATAGCTACCTTTATCTAGTGTACAGTATAGTCACGCAGCCTACCCATGTTCAGCTAAATCATTTAGGAACTGGTATAAAAGCACTTGATCGATCACTTCGACAAAGCATGTAAGGTTTCTGAAATGGTTTTAAGCGTTACTGCCTTGCACAGAAATTTAAACTTCAGCGACTGCTCAGTCTCAGCGATGCAAGCATGGGCTGGCTGTTGAAATGCCTGTCTTGCGTTCCGCTGAGCATGGGAATGAATGGATCTGCTGTAACACATTCTATTTCTGCCGCTCACCGAGGGGCCGCAGCACCGCCACGAGGGGCAAATAAAACAATTTTAATTAGCGCGAAACGTCCCCACGAGGGTATCTCAATATCCGGAGGGGAAGGACGGGAGCATGGCGGGGCCGTGAGGGGGCGGCGGGCGCTGAGGGCACGGGAGCGGCACCGCCTCAGGGAGCGGGCAGCGCTGCCCTCGGGCTCCCCGGCAGCGCCCGCAGCCCGCTCCTGCCGCTGGAGCGATCGGCAGCGGGGACAGGGACGGGGACAAGGGGTGAAATTGACACAAAATGGAGACTTACAGTCCCGCTGTGACACGCGTGCGCGGCCCCGCCTGTGGTGGCGCACGGCCGGGAGGCGGGGTCGCCGCGGTCTCAGGGCCGGCTGGGACGGTTGCTGAGGGGCTGTGGCGGATTTTGCTGCCTATCGCCGATTTTCCTCCTTATCGCCTGTGTTCCTCCTTATCGCCGATTTTCCTCGCTGTCGCCGGTTTCCCCTCTTGTGGCGGGCACAGGGGGCTGGTGAGGCGAGCGGCTGCTTGGCCGCGGTGGCCGCCCCGGCGGTGCCAGCCCTCCCGGAGCTGAGGGACACCCGGGAGTGCAGGAGCGCCGTGCTCAGGGCCGGCCGTGCCCGAGGGCAGCCCTCAGGGAAAAGCCTCACTAATTAATTGTGTGGGCACTTCCCTTGGCAATACCAGAGGGTCACACCATTACAAGTGGGGAAAGTGATGTTACAGTGTGCGCTGTTGCCCTACGTATCTGGTGTAGACCCTGCTGGAGACAAGAGTTGGGATGATACCTTCCATTTTGCTCTCATATTGCCTTGATTTTTAGTTCTGTGTAGCAACGGTGGGACTGTCAGTCTGTGCTTCCGTGCAGGCAGCGATGTCCCTGCTGATTTCCCGCACAGACACGGATGTTGGAGCTCCTTCAGTATTGGAATCAGTACCACTAAGAATTAGTGCAAGACACTTCTGCTGCTGCATTATTGAACACTACCGCAAATAATGGCCCATACTCCAGTTGTCATAGTTTATCCTGTAAGCTCACATTGAAGATGTTGTCACTAACCCATGAATCAAGTGTCTGGTATCAAGTGTACTGAATGCCAATAGAACACCAAGACTGCCTTTTGATGCCAGTGCTGTGCATTATGTCTTGGTGTCTGTACTTCCCATACAGCAAAGTCCCTTGTCTAATCCCAAAAACCACTCTGTGCTGAAGTGACAGCATCAATTCCCCCTGCTGTTACACATTTTGTCAGCCCTTTGTGACACTGCGCAGCAACAGGTCTCTTGAGACATTTGTCTGCAAAGCTACCCTAGATATGTCCCTTTTACAGTGCATACACCTGTCTTCTAGAATTAAGGTATTGAGAATCCAGTAGTGGCTGCTCCTCCTATATGCACTTGATCCTGAGAAACATCCTGACCACTCATTTTGTTTAGAAAAGCAAACACAGTGGGAGCAATTCCCTTACCTAGTACAAGTGAAGTTTTTTGCCATCACAGGGTCACTTTCTTTCTTAATGATCACACTTTTCCCTTCCTGGATTGTTTTACTGTCATTAATTTTTAAGGTGACCATATCATTAGTAAAAGCAAAGACTATCAGACTTAGATATGCACAATTTCACTGCCATTTGCAGATGGAAATCCATCCAAGTCAAGTAATGCTGTGTGAGATGATGTGCCCATCACACCCTCATGAAAATACACTCCTTTTATGTGAGTTGTTGACTCATCTTTTTATAAAAATTCAAAAACATTTCCTCTTTTAAGGTCGACAAGAAAGGATAAAAATTTAAGACAGTTTTGTAGTGCCAAGCACATGCTCATGATACTGTGAAAACACTGTACTGAAATATATGCTGAGAAAGCAGACACTTCAGTAAAGCAGCACATCAGAAAATCTGCTTAAATATGTCACAAAGTTTTAAAACCAACAGGAAAACAGCACCAACAAATAATCCTGAATGTTATTCAACACTGTTGAAAACAAACTGCAAATTCTAATCTCTTTGAATAGCTCTAGCCATAATTCTCCACTTCTACCTCTGCAACCCATCTTTAACCAGAGATTATGTGTTAAGTAAATACTTGCAGTTGCTAAAATATGTGAGAGACACACAGAGAGCTGGGCTACTGCTACATCAGAGGCATTGGCTTACCAAGAAAGCAGCATTCATATTCTATTATTAACAGGGAAATGTAATACATAAGCAGAAGTGAAGTGTGTTTGTAGATAATCTGCTTCTAACATTCAGCTGAGCATGAAATCTCTTAAAGAACAGCCTGATAGAGATCCCAGGAAAACATTCCTTTAGCTCACTGCTGCTTCTTTGTTTGATGGGGCAGTTCACTTTGTTCCTTTACACTGAGCTACTTTATACTAGCACAGAAAGTATTCTTCCTCTCTCTAATCCTAAGAGGAGCACAAGCTCTTAGTATCTTGACTTTGCCAATTTCAAAGTTTCAGTAAGTCAATCCTTATAAAGGGTGTTTTACCTGCAAAATGATACATGAGAATCTCTCTTCCTCTGTGATGCATGGTAATTATATTTATTTTTCAGTGAATTCTGTGTTTTCCAATTTGAAACTGTCTTAAATTATATTAAAGTACAAGCCTTAGATCTGTGATGTTACATAGCACGTATTTTCAATTAAACTTTCTATTGTCTTTTGCCTCAGTATTTGTTGTGTATCCAAGAAGTAGGAACATAGTAGTTCTGAAGAAGTAAAAATGGTATAAGTAAATGAAAATCTGCAGTTTTGTCATAAAACAAGGTGATTCTTCTCATAGTCTCTTTCTGCTGGGTTGTGCAATTTAAAGTGTGTGTTTACTTCTTTTTGTGTGAAATTATATAATTCACAATCCAAAACCTTCCATGAGATCTCAGTGTGTAGAAGCAGAAAATCAGCAAACTATTGTAGGACTTTTTTAAAGAAGTTTTCACTCCTTTCTTTAGTATTCAATTCTAAAGCTGTCTTTTGTTGCTTTTATTTAGGTGGGATACAGAGAGTGTAATGTTCATGCGTTCATGCACAGTTTCACTTTCATGGCAACTTCTTTATTACAGATGCAGGCTTGCTCTCACTAAGTATTTTCTTCAAGCCACAATGTCTTTTCCACTGGTCAACACATCAGCTACTTAAGACCAACTGGCTGTTCCTTGTAACTTACTTTTAGTCATTTTTCCTCAAAACCAGGAACAATATTCATGTATCTGGCAGAGTAACAGTGATACTGCATCTAACCAAAAACAGCTCCTTCTGAGAAGCTGGCCATTAATTCCTCTCTGGTAGCTTGTCACCACCTGATGTCTGCTGAGGTTACACTCTATGCATTTCCCATAACAGCACCCACAAGTGACTGAATTTTCAATCATAACACCACATCCTTTTTTGAACTCTCCTCTTCCCTCCCTCAGCAGCTGCAGCTCACCACAGAACTGCAGCCTCTCTTTGTGTTAGGTGTTGTACCTCTCTGGAGTGAAGGACTCTACAAACAGCACAGGAGTGTAAGATTGCTTTTACTTTCAGAATAAGTTTCAACACTCAGGGTTTTGGGAAGTGAGTTTTGCACAGACAGAAATGAAAAATAGTCTACATTCAAAACAGAAAAAACATTTCTGGGTTTGTACCAAGCACAGAGTGTTCTGTTCTCCCATAAGAAGCAGTGGCAGTGAAGCCTACCCTTGCCAATAATGAAGCACATCTAAGAGAGAACTCAAAGCTCTATCTAGGCATGAGGAGTGGAGGCACATTCCCTCCAGAAATCAGCACTCACTGAACCTGCTCACCAGCTGTAGGTGCAATTAGCTGTGTCCAATTTACATTTGGAGCACAGGGGACCAGCTTTCACAGCAGCATGCTTAAAGCAGCAAACACAACAAGCTGGGGTTTGTCAACACAATGCGCAGTTTCTCTGTTCAATGGGAAACTTTACAAAATGTATGTGCAAGGTATAATTACAGCATGCCACAAATAAAATTTCAAAAGGATAATTGAAACAACACTCATATCTTGGAAAAATAAGCTGGTTAATTGTTGTAGGATCACTGATGTGTCACAGCACACAATACAATTAATAAAATATAAACACCAATTTTCAAATCAACACAGCTTGATAATTTGAATTCAAATTTTAAGAACAGAAGACAAAACCCGAAAAAACACCATAAGTCCTTCTTTCATCTGTTTTCTTTTTCATGCTCTCTGTGGCCATTGAGACTATTAGGAAACCAGCCAATTTAGTCAGAAAACTTTGCAGCGTAGCAGGGAGTTTCATTTGTCATCACATGCAATAGCAGCTGTCTCCATCAAGAATGAAGTTAATCAGTGCAGACTAAATAAATTAGGTAATTCCTTAGATTGTTAACATTGTACTTTTGAATGAAGACCAATCTTTGTCTTCTGATGCTGGAAAACTTCTCTTTCAAGTAAATGAAATTTGTGGTTTGAAACTAAGGAGCAGTGAAATTCCTTAATGTGTTTTTTTCCCAAATGTTTTTGGTAATGGAAAATATTCAGTTTACACAAGGGACACAAAGTGTTAAAATTTTAAAGGCAGAAAAGCAAACAGGTTTATACACAAAGACTTCAGTATTTACTTTACTCTTATGATCACCTTTTCTAAAAACACCAGTATATATTTTCACTTTGTTCCAGGTTTTATTTTAATTCTTTCTGTGATGCTTGAAAAAAAAAATATAGTATATGGTGCCTATTTAACTAAAGGTGCCTATTTAACCTTAAAAATCTGCTAGGCAATTTTGTGAGAAACCAGAGCAACTAAAACACATATTACAATAATTAAATAATTAAGTATAAAAGAAAAGGTTGAGCATCACATGTATTACCTACAGAAGTTGTTAAACTATAGATGGGAATATTAATGCAAAGAATATTCATATTGTGACACTATCAAAGACATACATCAAAGTAGGGTACATTTTTGCAGAGTCAAGGGAAAATTGCTTTTGTTTTGGCACTTGGTTTGACATGTCATGTCCAAAGAAATTATAAAACAGTTTCAAGATATATTGAGTATATTAAAGTATTGTGCTTTAGCAGGAAGGCAGAAGCAAAAGGCAGGAGAGTTGCTGGACAGACACAGCTCTTAAAGCAGCATAGGTTAGCATGGTTACAATCTTTGGTCTTTGGCAGCCTAGGCCTAGTCTTACAGACAAGCTCAGGGTGAGAAATATGGTTCATATGGATTTACAGAACTTACATAAAATTCTAAATTTTTTACATGAAGAGGTTTCATTTTGAAAGCTTGAAATTATCTTTTTCTTCTGAAGATTTGATAAGGTAAGTTGATTTAGAGCTCTGTTTTACAGAGAAAAGGGGACTAAATTTCTCTTGTAAGCACCTCACTGGAAGTAACAAAACCAATCACAGGTTTGCTCAAATGTATTTTAAATTGGTTGGTGGACTAATGTTGAAGGACTAAGTATAGCTATGGAGTAATGTTTCTAAAATTTCCATTTTTCATTTACACAGTGTCATTTAAGGAACTTTTATTTCTAAATCACATAAACTGATTTAAATCAGTTACTGTTTTGAATCAAATTCTGCTGGCCTATCTTAGAGCCTGTCCTTAGAATCCATAGATTACCCAAAGGAAATTTACCTTGAGAACAGGATGATAAAGTATTGACAAAAATGTAACTTATCCTTTGACAATTCTTGTGCTTGTGAAAAACATTCAGTGGTTGAAACAGTTGTGCCAGCAGCTACTTAAATGCAGTTGCAATCTTGACTAGGCCACAGAAAACTCAGAAAGCTAGCCACACTCCTGATAGCTTAAATATTTTGTGTTTTTATGCTCTATTTTGAGTAGGTAAGGGATATTCCAATGTTTTTGGATTTATTTTTGTTTGATTTCTCTGGAAAATGCTTTTTTCAGGGGGATAAGGGGTTTGAAAGTGACTGTAGGCTTCATAAACTGAGTCTGCACCTACCTCTGTGAGCACCTGTGCAGCTGGCAAAGGAGTGGAGCTAGAAAACACAGGAACAAGTTTTAAACTCTTCTAAAATACTCTCTCATAGTAATTTTTATTGCAGCATACTCTGACCTTTTAAGTCATAAGGAGCTGATATCATTACAGTACTTTTGGTAAATGGGAGTCATCAAACCAGTGTTCCTCAAGATCATTGGGAACAGTTGCAAGGACAGTTGATCTGTGGAGCTGCAGGTGGGGAAGGAGTGCACAGAGCAGCACAGTCTCTCCCTGGTCCTGTGCCATGCTGCCCATGTCAGATAAGGCACTGGAACAACTGACAACAGTGATCCTCCCCTTCTGACCTGCCAAGCTGTCTCTGTGGGAAGAGCTTGCCATCTCTGTCGCTGCTAAGAGGGCAGAGTGAGCCTCCACACTGGAAATGCCAAATACCCAGTCCCAATTCAAACTTAGTGTGGCTTCTGCAGGAGGAAGCTTCACATCAGATACCACAATTGTGATTCAAACATTAAGAAACTTGGGTTTGGTGCCATTTCTTAACCAATATAAATCACAAATATGGCCTAGAAAATTCTTCATTTGTCAGCTGTAGCCAAACAGTTTTCTCAACCCTGTTCAGAATGTGTCAAAATGATTACTTTAAGCATTACCTGGATGTCAGTATGCTTTTTGTTTGCTGACATTGGTTTAGGATCACTACTAGTTCAGGTAATATGTCTTCTTCTTCATATTTGGGCGTTTTAATAAAGCACATAGGACCCTGTCTTACCTTTCTTTCAATAAGAAACCCAAGGAGTTTTGAATAGGTGTTCATTGACTAACAGAAGACCATGACCACTTTTCTCTGGCATTAATCTGGGAATATAGTCTGAAAGTAGGAAGGCAGCACTAAAAGCAGGCATGGCCCTGTGCAAAACTGACAAAAATTCACAGCACTCAGTCTCACTGTCTCACAGGCTCAGCACAGTCTTGTCACTTCATTCTCAGCTGTACCACTCCTTTGGGGAAAGGAAGGCATTCCAAACTGGGCTATCAGTAAAGTGCCACTACTGCTGGTTGGAGAGAGGGAGAATCTGAAGGGGTCTGGGTTTATGGATGATTCACAGTAAGTAACTGAAGGCTGCCACTCTGCTTTCTCCTTCATCAGTACTCCGTGGCTGTGGCTGCTGTGAGCTGAACCAGCTGAGACTAACCTTATAAATATACAGGCTGCATGAATGAATCAAAAGCTATATTGCTGAATTCCAGGGAAAGAGCAAGATATTTGAGGTTTCAAATTTGTCCTTTATATGCCTCCCAACTGGATTCATTATGAAACCGCTTGTCTTCCAGAACATAATAATTCAATAGAGAAACACAAAGATCTGTAAATTGTTGTTTTGCTTTCATACCTTTTTCTTTTTAATATTAGAGTACTGCAAAGCTGCATTCCTATCACAAGAAACTTCTAAGCAAAGCAGAATTAGCATGAGAGGCAAATAGAGCAATACAGAGAAAAATGGTGCTACTCAAGAAACAGACAGTACTATTAAGATCCCTTAGTTGGCAAGACAGCAAGCCTGGACTGATTGCCAACAAAATGGCAACAAAAACGTTCAGATAAATTCCAGTCTCAGTCTCACAGACGTGAGGCCACACAGGAACATTTAAATGCAATGTAGTATGCTTCCCTAAATAAGTGGTGGGGAAAATTCCCTTCATTTGGTTAGAGGAGAATTTTAAATTTGGTAGAGGAGAATTACTATAAGCTATAGGCAGAATATTAACCTAGATTGGCGTTCCACTCACACAGCGAGTAAGCAAAAAGGCTTGACTTAGCTGATATATTTTATGATTCCTGTAAGATGGGGAAGGATTCTCTGGTCCTCACTCAGTCTCCAAAATGTACTCTCTGCTTAAAAACAAAGCTGGATGCAATTGGATCTACTAACACCAGAGCAGAATACAGAGGATAAATTGGGAAGAGGATATAGATAATAGGATATCTAGAAACTTAGTAAAAGACTATTCCATCTTGCAGCTGCAGTGTTTGAAAGAGTGCGACCCTATCCTTGGGTACTGAGGTGAAATTATAACCATCTCATTGTGCTGAAGAAGAAAGTTGCCATGTTTTTTCCTAATGCCTTCTTCTCAATTCTACCCTTTGTTATGATCTGTCTCCACAGGGAGCAGAATCTGGCTCTGGCTGCTCTAAAATTTTTATGCAATATTTAATAAACAGCTCTTGGTTTCAGTCTCTTTTCCATAAGACATCATTTGAATTTTAATATATTTAGCATAAAATGTAAAGCCTATCCCCGTGCAGGTAATTTTGCTATTACAAAGCTGCAGACATTCCACTTGAATGCTATGGGGGATTATACCTGAAGAATACTAAGATATGCGAATATTTGTACAGTGACATCAACTTAAGCAGTGCAGAAAACAATTTTTACTAAATCAAACAGAATCTGATGAAAATTTTCCAGATATAGAGTAAGTTCATATATTTGTACCATGACTTCAGTAAAATAAGCCAGTGAAAAAGATATTACTGCAGTCTGAGGGATAAATTTGACCCGAATTTTCATATTAAATTCACATTCAGCATTTTTGGACTTGTCTTGTACTTACAATATGAAGAAGCTTTTTAAAGTATGTATTGCAACTCACTTTAGAAAATCACCTTTCTCTGACATATCCAACATGGTCTCCCATGAATTAGAAAAACCTGAATAATTTCATGCAGGAAAAAGATTTTCATAATTTTGTGCAAAATTGTGTTCAGTATCTCATGTAACGAGCTGTGCGTAACACCTCAAGTGAAATGAAGGTTTTAACTTTGAAATCCATACTCTGTTTCTGTAATCAAACATGAGTAGTATTAAATATCAGAGAATGGTTATCATGGTGAAATTTTCCACTTTCAAATAAATAAACAATAAATATGCTGCCTAGTGCAATTTTACTGCATAGCATAAATTGTATCTGTTTTGTATTTAGTATTCTGTAAAATACAATATGAATCTGCAAGAGAAGGTTTGTAAGAATTCAACTGCATCAATTTCTCCCCTCTTTGCTTAGCAATGAGACATCTCACTTTCCAGAGGGAAATGGATGGATGTGAAGTGAAGAAATGATGGTCCAGAACCAGAACACAGTGTTTGATTTGAGGTTTAAAACATTATACTCTGAAAAAGAACCTGTGGCAGAGGAGCACTAAGTAGTGCAGGCACCATTCTGTTTCCACTCCTTCCCCTTATGGGAACAGAGAATCTCTGGCTTGAAATTCAACATTAATGCATTGCCACACTGGAGACAATCATGGAGTCAAAGCTGCACAACGGTGGAAAAGTAGTGGGCATTCTGTTCATTTTTTATACATGTTTATTTGTTAATGGTGGGGGCCATATTGGTTGATTTACTTGAATAATGCTGCCATTTTGCAACAAGCCTTTAGTAAATATTTAGGAATATTCATTTTCTGTTTAGTTGGACCCAGTAATGTCTGTTTATTACTTTAATTATTCTTGGTATGAACAGGCTTTTATATACTTAAGAAAGAAGACAAACAAATTGGAAAGCGTCCTGCTGGCACACCAGCATTTGGGAAAGGATAAAGGCAATACATCCTTAGACATTTATATTTATTTCCAAAGTACAAACCAGCTAAGATATTTTAGTCTGTGCAAACACTGGCAAGAGATCAATATAAACAAAATGATCCCAGATGAGCAGCTCCAGCTCATTGTTATGGCCATTTCTCCTGCAACTGCCTGTTTTAGCTATTGAACAATTGCTGGTATTTCTGACTTGAAAGTATCAGTTACTTTCCTGTGAAGAATCTCGGAAGCATGGACTAAGTGACAGTGGAAAATTGTACACTATCATGTTATAAATGATACAAAAAATCATGGGGTTGAGGATAAATCTTTTATTCATAACTATAATTTTCGTGCTGTTGCATCTCTATTTATCAGCCTTCATTGCATGTCAGTTTTCACATTCATTCATTCTTTTGGCACTACAGCTCTGAGCAGCTCTAGCCAGTAAGACAGATACTCAAGATCTCTATCTAAACTTTCATTTTCTAGAGCATAAGTTAAAACCAGATGGAATCTGAATTACAAAAATACAGTAATCTCAATCCATATTAGTAACCTGTAAAACCAGACATTTTTGAAATGTAGTCTGCATATTGTCCTTTTATGTAGTGTCTGAAGAGCTTGTTTTATTTGTCATTATTGATTCTGAATGAAATAATTAAGATAGCTTTTACAATAAAATAAGCTACAGCTAAAGCCTGATATTTACAACAAACTGTGGCTTTGGTGCAGTTAAAATAGTGTCTTTTTTTTCCATGCAAGCCTTAATTTTTAAGAAATTCCAAATTTCTCTGTCTGTTGAGTTGGAAATAAGAAACTGCACAAAGAACTTAAAAGAGTGAGTATTCTTGTTGTTGCTATAGAGAGACTTCTAATTGCACAACACAAGAAAGCAAATTCCTTAAAACCTCATGATGCAGCTCAAAGAACTGCTCACACCCAGTAAATAAAAGTCAGATGAGAAAAAGGTGCCTGTATTTCTAGACCAGCCTTAAGTGCCAAGCCTGCAGCCACGCACTGTGCCACTGTGCCATAGTCCCACCAAAGCTTTCAGCCACACTCACAAACATGGATCAAAATCAGCTGCATGTCCTGCAGAATTCTCTGCAATTAGAAAACCTCCCCAGGCCCTAAATTTTTTAAGATGCTCCAAATATCTACACTATTCAAGTTTTGATTCTGTGGAGTAATCATTGTTTAAAAAACACTTATGTACATACACACCCATACTGTGGGAGTAGTCATACCCAGTAATGGTATTTTTAGGCATTTTTCTTAGAAATTACCCCAAACTTCAAACATAGCAACCTATATCAAGTCATGTCAACAATAAAACTGAAGGACTGAGGTCCTTCCAGTTTTGAATTAGGGTTGCATAATGTGACAACTTAAGGATGTTTTATTACTTAATGATAATTAATAAAATATTGTTTCAGTTGTTCTTTGAAGAGTATTGTGGATGGAGCACTGCAGAAAAACACTTATGCATATGGGACTATGACTATATGAGATATTTTTAAATAACACATTGTCTATAAATATTTTGATACTGTTTTTTGAGCAAATGCACAGGAAGGATTTACTCAAGTTGTTCATTATCTCTAAAACAGGAACATCTTGATGAATTTGTTCTTTGTGTGAAAACATTTCTTACCTGAAAAATATTGCCCAGTTCAGCAAGCTCTTAAGCAGAGGAATGATGTTACTGTGTTGCAACTTCAGCTAAAGGCATTGGTCTAGTTCTAAAGTTAAAGCTGTGTACAAATGCAGAATCAAAGTAAAATCCTAACCCAGCTGAAGTCAATGGCAATATGTCAAAGACTACAATGATGCCAGTATTTAATCACACAGTTTTCATATTCAAATACCTGCATCCAACAGCCCTCCTTAAATTGCTACTTCTAATACCACTATTTAAAATTAGCAAAAATGAACAGGCATTATTCTTCTATAGCTGCATATATGACAAATATATAAAGCACATATTTTAATATTTTTATGGGGCAGTCTGCAAGTTCTACGTAAAAAATCCCTTAGTTGTAAATATGGCAACACTGTCCATTTACAAACTGACAGAAGGCAAGGAACACAATAAATGAGAGCTAAAAATACAAGCAGCTACATCTGTAATACAGAAATATAGAAATAATAAGGATGGGAGAGGACAAAAAAGAATTCAAGTTAATGGAGTAACCTGGGAGAAGACATGAAGAAAATAAACACACTATGGATAAAAGAAAACAAATATCTCCTAAATCAAAAGGAAGGTCAACTGATACTGGCCAGAGAGAAAAAGGATTGCTCAACATTTACATTTTTTCTCTATATTTAATAGAAAAGAAAAGGAGATCATGGAGCTCAGTGAGATAAATATTAATGAGGTTTGGGAATATCCAGCAGCAGAATTAATAAAAAGCAAGTAAAAGAATATTTAGATAATTTAAATATTTATTATTCAGAAGATCTAAATCATATTCAACCAAAGGATCTTAAGGAACTGACTGAGATGGATCTGACAGACATCTTTGAGACCTCACCGAAAAAAGGTTAGGTACCAAAGGATTGAAGAGGGATAAATCCTAGGAAGCAGAAAAAGGTAAAAACCAGAGAATTTCAAGCAAGATCCCAGTTTTTTCTGCCATACAGGACGTGACAGTACATAATGTAACTAATAGTGTATAATTTCATGCACAGCAACATCAGAATACTCTTTTGAGGCTCTAAATTCTGTCTCTGTCCATCTCTGTCTACTTTGTTAGTGTCATTCAGTCTTAGTCATTGCTGAATAAAATCAAAAGTTAATGGGTGTCAAAAATACTGAACCCAGATTAAGATTTGGAAGTAAACAGATTACTTGCACAATAAAACAGAATATTTAGCTACAAATTTGTAGAAACTGAAAAGCTAAAGAACAAAGATTATAAAAAGAAACAATCAAGAGGGGTACAAATAAAATTACTTCGAATTACACATTTGTTTTAAAGCACAGAACTCCTGGTATGCAAAAGTTCATCCCCAGTATATCTCAGTAAGATGGAAAGCAATGCCAGTCCTCATACAGATGAGACAAGATGTGACATAAGTCTGTCTGAATCACATGACCATGTGACAAGATCCTGGATCAGTCACTCAGAGGTTAGTTAGTAAGATCTGTTCAAAATCTGTTATTGCACAGGATCACAGCTGGGATGCAAATGGATTCCCACCTTGGCATCTGCCACCACTATCTCCTGCTCATCCCATTGACAAAATGTTCACTCCCTGTTTTGGAGACCACTGGATGTTTGACACTGATTCCTATTGGAAGTTGTTCTGGTATGCCACTCCTGCAATGGCCAAAATCTCCTCATTTTCAGCTACAACAGATGCATTGCCAATGTGAAACTTCCCATTATTGGTAATATTTTAATTTAAATGTCAGGTGTTTACCTCTCTTCATTTTTGGCAGGCATTAAACAGAACCTTTCCCAGCCTTTGGTGTTTTTTGACTAGGCAAATGAAATTCTATACATTTTCTTTGATCACATTATTAATCCTGTTCTTTCAGGCTGTGATTCTCAGTCATATTCAAGATCAGGTCTTACATCACTGTCTAAATGCAATACTGTCTCCCATACCTTCCTGATGCATCCTAAGATGAAGTTTTCTCTCTTCTATTTTGCATTACAGTTGTCTTGTGGTGTCCCTTTGTAGACTTTCACCAATTGAAAGCAAAAATCCTCTTTTTCATCTCTGAACTCATGACTTTGCAGTATGCAATATCAAATGCCCTTCTATTTGTATTTCTGAGATCCTCAAATCATCTAAGTTGACCCACATGTTATTCTAGTCCTCTTCTGCATTGATTATCTCTCCCAGTTTTCTGTTTTGAGGAAATTTCATTAACACATTTTTCCTTCTATGTCATGCTCATTAATGAAAATAAAAAATGGGTCTTTGAAGAACTCCATTAGCATGCTCTTTTCATTGCAATGCTTTCCCTTTAAATTGTTATCTCTCCTTTAGATACTTCCTTGCCTACTTTAGATTTCCTCTACTATTCCCCAACTTCTCTTGCTTAACTGGTAATTTCCCAAATGGTATTATATCAAAACCTTTTATGAAATCTAGATGAATGAGACCTGCTTCATTTGCTTTGTCAAAAAAATCAGTTACTTTATCTGAGAAAAAATATCAGATGCTGCTAAAGTTACATTTTGCTGGTGGTTTATTCTGCATTCTGATGAAACAGTGTTGTGTTCTCAATTTTTACAAAGACTATATGCTTCACTTATCTACTGTCTGCATGTTTCTTAAATTTTCATTTCTAGTATGCAGAGGCAATACTCATCAGCTACATTAACACAATGGCTCTTTTGGAGCCATTACAGTTGATCGTGCCAATGGTCCATGGATTATATACTTTTCTAAGGTCTGATGCACTTGCAAACAAAAGGGTTTTTTCTTTGTGTTTCTGTTTCTTAAGAGACATTTTTTCTTCCTCCCCAAATCATCCTTTAATAGTCACACAAAGCAACCAAACAAAGGAAACCAAGCCACAAAAACTCTAGCTAAGATGATGTGATGAATACACTTAATTCTAGAGCAGAAAAGTAATTTCTGTCTCTGATGCAGGTTTTTTGTGGCTGCTTTTCTGTTGTGTGCTTCTGTAGCCCAGAAAGGCCCTGACCCATTCTGGGGGTCATAAGCACACATGCAAATTCAGTCCCATTTTTAACCATGTATCCAAGACAGAAACTGTTCCCTGAGAAGTGCAGTTGTGGTTTTGTCTCTTTCATATCAAATGTTGCCAGTTATCTCTGACTCTCTCCATTCCCAAATAAAACTATTCTGAAGCAGATCCATGTTTGCTTCTGACCCTGGTAGCATTGGCCTCTGGACCAGAGAAACCCCTGGAGACTCAGACCATGTCTAACAATCCAAATTATTGAAGGTGTTTGGGAATTTTTTTGTCCTCCCTAAAGGTCATTTTCAGGCCATGCTGTAAAACTGGGACAAACCAGGAAGGGAATACAAGGGAATGATGTCATTAGACAGCTTTTCATGATTGTCCTTTGGTTGTCCTTTCCTAATCCTAGTGACATCTGTGAGTGTGTCGGGGAAAAGGCCATTCTAGAACCAATTGAAAGTAATCCTGTGCTGAGTGGAAGAATTCAATTAGCATTAGCTGCACTGCTGTGTTGATTCATCTCAGTCAAATCCTCCCCATTGTCCCCACCATTTACACACTCATTTCTTACCTAACCCCATCCTAGAGAAAACCAATTTATTTGCTGGACAGGGAGACCCTAATAAAGATTAAAGGGGAATGTTATACTGTGTAGACTCATTGTAGACTGGGGTGAATTTTACTCCTTCCACACAATGCAGAGCTCAGTGGGAACTCAGTCCACACTCACAGTTCATCCAGGGTTTAGTGCAGGCACAGCCAGGCTGCACCTGCAGCATTAACTCTGCTCACCTGCTGCACATGGGGAACAGAGTGTTCATGTAACAGGTCATTGGCCAGCAACAGGGACACAGGGAGCTTAAATAAAAACAAAGCAAAGAACATGGAGGAATTCAGGTAGGCTTCATCATACACAAACTCAAAAAAATCCCAAACTCAATTCCAGCTTGATAAAAATACAGGTACTGAATCTGCAATGATGAGTCTGGAGATGATTAATTAAATCATAGAAGATTCAAATAAAAAGCCCTGTTGTAAGTAACTTAAAAGAGAAATTGTGGTTTAACAAAAGAGCTTTAACATCCTTGCAGCTCACAGTTCATAGACTCCTCGCCAAAGAGTGAAGGCTTTGTTTGGAACACCCCTGTGCCGAAGACCTCCTGTGTGACCACAGGAGTGTATCTCACTTTCCCTGTACCTTTGTTAGTTATCTATAAAATGGATAATATTATTCCTTTCTCAATCCTTTATCTCGTCTGTTTAGATGTTAGTTTCTTTAAAGAAAAATGTTGCCTCTCACAGCAAGCAAGAAAGAGTGTGGGCTCAGTAATAATAACTCTGAAACCTAGACATTTTCTAACAAAGTAAAATGATTTCCTCTTTGTCTCCTTGCTCATCAGCCAGGAGTATCAGGATGTGCAACTCTTATGAGTCCATGGATACATAATGGAAGGCTGCATAGCTGGAGAACCACAGGGCATTCACACTATTTTACCAAGGGATATGAACTGTATTTGAATTAGGAGCAACTGACATTCAGGGTCTCCAACAATACAGGTAATTTGGACTTAGGATAATTCCTTTGGATAAGGAAGTAGGAAGTACCTATTAAAAAGAGAATTTGTGCAGAATACTGACCAGAAAAAGAATAGATAAGGGCTATTTCCAATAACTACCTGAAGTCATCATCCCAGTGAATTGGAAAAAAACACACACTTGCTGAAATACATCCACAGGAAGAGGAAAATGCCAACACAGAAAATACTAATGAAAAGACATAATGTATAAAATCTAGTTCCACCTGCAGTATTGCAGTCAGCTTTGATTACCTTATCAGATATGGGATGTTATCACTCCTGGAAGGGCACAGTGCAGGAAGTCGGGGTGGTTCTTGCTTATGAGAGATGCTTTGATGCAGAGCAATTATGAGGCATTAGGCTTGTTTTCCCTGATAGGATTCAAGGACACTGTAATAGAATAGAACTCAAGGTGAGGCAGAGGTATTAAAGTTACCTTTGTACTCAGCTAGAGACAACCAGACTCCTCTGAGAAGCACACAGGAACAATCACAGTCCAAAGGAGGGGCTGAAGGGGGAAGCAGGAGAGGAACTTCCTCATTTCCACAGGAGCTGTCCCTCTCTTTTGGGGACCCAGGTTACTGTTTGGTCTCCCTTGGGCTGTGTAGCTCCATTGGCCACTCTGCTGATGAAGGGAGCTTTAAGGGAGCATTAAAGTCACTCAAAGCAATTCCCTTTATAGAAACAGTACACTGTTTATATAAGTTCTATAGTTTTATATATTTTTTTTTTTATTGCTATATAGGAGCAAGACCAGGAGACAGAACTGTCACAGAGGCATTTAAAAACCAGGTTATGTGAGGAACAAATAAGAATTCTTTTCCTTTGCTAAGCAGATAAATTCTTCCTGTGACTAATAAATAGGTTATAATAGGGGGAATCTGCTAGTCTGAATGTTAAAATCTCACCAGTGGCCTCTTTTTGTCTGTTTCTAACAGCCCTCAGCCCAACAGATTTTTTTTTTTTTTTGTGCCATAATTTTCAACACTAAATTTTTTTTAATTTTATATTCCAGTCCTTCTTAGCTGGATATGTGTCCTCTCAAATATGTAACCATTACAATTTCATGTGTTTGGTGATTGACATGAAGTTGGTAACAGTAAGAAAATATGTATTGCATCCTTGTAGACTTGTCAAGACTCTGGAATGAACATATGCTGTTAGGACTGATTTGTCTGGCAGTCCAAAAACACTGATTGTTGTGGCAGGCTCAGATTCAGCACTGAGTTACTTCACTATCCTTGCTCTATCAAACCAGCTGAATCAGTAATTGGAGCCTCTTTGAAGGGGAAATACATTTCCATGTTCATTTTTTAAATTACTGTGAAAAGACTATGGTTACTTAAGTTTTATGGAATGAGAAAAGGTAACACACTGGAGGACTGTATTTGCTGATCAGTACCTTAGAATCCCACTTGCACAAATAATTTAACTTTCACAGCTATAAAAGTCAGTATTGTTTTTTAAAGTTTTACCAGACTTCAGACCTTCATTGCTCATTAAGATTACTGCATTTTTAGTCATTGCTCTAATTATAATATATTAAAAAGTTCAATAATTTATAATTCCTCTTCTATAGAATTGAATTGAAGGTGTCCCTCTTTTGTCAGCTGGTACAAGTGGAACTATTGGATTTACTCATACATGGCTTATGAAGAGCACAGAATTACACTTTTTTACAGACCTAATTTTTCACCTGAGAGCAATTCCGTAAGAATAAGGTCTTCTAAAGTGCTTACACTGGCCTCAGACACCTCTTTAGAGGTGACTGAGAGAGAGTTTAGACTCACACCACATTTAATCCTCAGAGTCACTCTTCAGTTACCACTTGGAGTCTATAACTGTAAAACTTGTCCAGCAGTAATTGACCATGATCATAAACAGCCAAGAAGTAATTGATCATGATCAGAAATTCCTTTTGCCAGTGCTGAAGAGTTCAAAGTTTGTCTCAATTTTGCTGAAATATTTGAATGCAGAAATTGGAGATGTGACAGATCCATATTGAGTGACTTGACCCTGCAAATTCTGTCATGTTGTCCTCAAAACCCAATTATCGGTTATTCTAAGAGAGAATACTTGTCTCTTGAACTCATAGCATACTGCACAGAAAAAAAAAAAAAGATTATTAATTGAAAATTCAATATATTTGTATTTAGAGAGAGGCTTAAAAAGTCACTGCAAATAAAATCTGTCTTTTCACTTGGTAAATGAGGAGTCTTGGACTCTTTCTCCAATGACTTTGTATTTTTGAAATAAGTATATTAATTAAATAAAAATTATAGCAGTCAAAACTGAAATCAACTCTCAAAATCAACCAGGCTTTGGGAAAAGTAAAGGATGAAGATCTGTCTTAAAATCTGCTGAACCTGAAATGAGATTTGAGCCTGTATTTTTCATATCCTTCCTGCTCTAACCATTGATCACCAGATGGAAGGTGGTAGCAACACCACTGCTGCTTCTCACTCTGTGTTGTGCAGAGAGATTTGAAGCAGAGAGCCAGCCCCTGACATCTGCAATGTTTTGAGGGGGGGAAGTGTCAGAAGAGAATGGAAATTAAGAAATAATTTTTTCTCTCCTTGGCATTTACCATCAGTTACATTTGGCAGTGTCTTATCCAATAATGTAGCTTTGGAAGATACCTAGTTATTCCCTGGCACTGGCATAGGTACACTGGTTATTTCCTCTGGTAGGGAACAAGAAATTCCCATGCTAAGCCAAAAAAATACATATTGCATGCTGGGCCTAGGTCACCTTTGTGGAAGACTTATTAATTATTTAGTGTTCAGGGGGATTCTACCAGCTTCAGTTGTTCAGATGAATTTTTAATAAGTCACTATTAACATAAATGGAAAGTATAAATTGCTTGCATTATCCTCTATGCAGTGACAGCAATGAGAGGCTTCTGCATTAAGGTCTAAGATGTGCTGTTTACCTAACAGGAACTGACATCTGAATGATCCCATTCTCCAGGGAATGGCTTGAAAAATAAAACCAAAATCATTTCACCATAGAGGAGCTCTATTTTACTGTAGCCAAAAGCACCTGAAGCAGTTATCTGAAGAACTGAAAAGAAAAAGCAATACCTTAGTGATATGCTCAGAAACTTACCTGGAGATGGAACTATGTTCTAAAAAAAATTTATTTGAGCCAAAGCTCAACATCTGGCAAAAAACCTAATTTCTGAAGCATATTACTTACTGTATATATATTTCTCAATACAATTTGTTGTTCTTGAAAGAAAGGTTTAAAGGCTGAAATTGTAATTCAAGGATACATTATCATTGAGAATTTCCAGTACTTTCTGTTTTCCCAAGGAATTGGAAAACATTTAATAGGTGTTTGCATTAAATTAGGTTGTCTTAATGCTTTTTATTTTTTGACTGTTGCCAGGACAGTGAGTCAACCAAGCACTACACTTGATGTGCCTAGACCTTCAGCCTAGTGCAGACAGAATGGTTTTAAATTCAGAAAAACCAACATTTACTTGAAGAAAAACTGGAAATGGAACTTATTTATTAAATACTATTTAAGACAGGTGGAGGAGACAAAGCTGCATACAATGTTTTGTACCTAGCTGTCCCAGGTCCCTCTGTCCTTGCAGCTGGTTGGGTGCTCCCAGTTAACTCCATGACTTCCTGAGTCACTGAGGAAATTCTGTTCTCTTGTTGCATCTCTTGTGAGATTTGCCTGGTTTCACCCTCCTCATCTCTGCAGTGTCTTTGCATGAGCTTCAAGCCATCATCTTCATTCTTTTTCTCTTTTGCTGGCCCCATGAAGCCTGGAATTGTTTCTGTCTCAACACACTCAACAGCTTCCCTGAGGAAGGAGCCTGTACAACCTCTCTGCAAGACTCCACCCAGACAGGCTTCTTCAAAGAACATAAACACAGTTGTGAAGACATAAATAAAACAAATACCATCTGTCATGCTAGCATTGCCCCATATGTGTAACCACCTTTTCTTAGTCTTTTCAACTGATTTTCCGACATACCCAAATACACATTTGGCTTATTAGAGCATTTTAGCACCTTATGGATGCTATTCCCAAACATTCTAAGTGCAGTCCATGCAACTACCAAAATAATTCTGGATTTTTCTTGTCCAGCTACAGTCATTTCAACTTCCTAGTCAACTGTACAGTTAAGCTCCTTTAATCTGAATTATCTGGGATTGTTTTAGTCCTTTCTGACTTCGTCTATTCCCTTACCCCTCACATGAGAGAGAGGTGAATGGGGCAAATTTACGTAGCACAATTTACCTGAAATCAGAAGTGTTTCAGCATACTTGACTTTTCTGAAATTTTTTTGCTTTGTGTCTACCAAATAAACTTTTATAACTATTCTTAGTCCTTAAATTTATCAGTCTTCCTATCTTTGTAAAAGTCCTGTTGTAGATGAGGTTAATTTTTTTTTTTTTTTTTGCTACAAAGTATCATTGACTCCTGTTGAGTAGTATCAGAATCACAAATGCCAGAAGAAAAAAGGCAGAATCCCATTTGCACCAATAGGTTTCAAAGCCAGGGAGAATGCATGAAGGGTAAATTGGTGTCCCACCACTGTGCTGCAGTCCACATGGGCAGAACTGTGAGGGAGATGAATCAGAAAATGAAACTGCTCAGTATTTCCCAGGTGTGATAACTACTGTAAAAGGCATCAAAATTCCTCAGAGTTGAGTAGTCATGATCTTATTTCGAGGCAAAAGATCTCGGTATGAAATACAGATCAAAAGGCAACTTGAAAACCTGTTGGTGGTGTAGCACAGAGGTTTACAAATTACTATGAAATACAGAAAACTGTCACTGCCACTGACTACTTGGACAGTTCATTTAATCTCATGGAGACCCTGAAGGCCTGACTAGAATGAAGATTCTGCTTTTTCCTCTCTTTTGTCTGTCCTGCTGTTTGCATTGCAAGTGTCTCTGCTGAGGAGTACAGTAGAGTCTCTCAGCAGCACTGTAAAGCAAGTTCATGAATGAAGACAAAGGCTGTACTGTCCAACAGTGTGGATCCTAAGACATTAGAATTTGTCATGCCTGGATAGCATTCTTCTTATCATAATCATATTAATGTGATAAACTCCTGATTCTCATGATGGAAGTGCAATTGCAAATGGTAACATGGCCTTTCTCTGCATTTTGCCCCTCTGGGACCATAACTGACAGTTAATCAGCTTGAGGCTGATTGACAGCTGTAACTCCAAGATGAACAGCAACAACAAATTAAATGTCCTGCCCTAGAAGGACAAGAAGCCTCCTACTTAATTGGACACAGGCAGAGAAAATGTAGAGACTGTGAGGAAAAGAAGACCAACTGGATGATATTTAGGTAGAGGAGGCTTAACTTTGCCCTCATTTTTACCAATGTCAGTTGGTCTTAATGCCACAGTGGTGTTGTGTCAGTGTTAAACCAGCCAAGTGATGGAAAGGTGAAGCTCAGACTCAGTTGCCATAGGCAGAAGTGCCACCTTATTCCCAATTACAACTAAATAGACACATGATACTTCCCTTTCTGCCATCACTCAAGTGGTTTTTACTGTTGTATACTGTTGTATACTGATATGTTGTACTACTGGCACTAATTTCTCATTTATTATTTCAATATTAGGACACATTATAACATCAGATCATAACATGAGAGAATATTTGTGTCTCTCTCAAGCATAGCCTTGGTGCTGTGTAGGGTGGGAGGGGAGGCAGAATGACAGTAAATAATAAGTAAGGGAAATAAAAACATATTTGAAAGCATGTAACATTTGGGTAAGGAAATTTTTTTTATGGCCACGACTTTGGGGAAAATTACTTTTATGGCCAGCTTTTCAACAGGCCTGCACAAATATTCCTGTAGTGTTTGCAGGTGCAACCATATGTATGCAAGGCATGACTGTCTAAAGAAAAAGCTTTCAGCAAGCTGAGAGAGTTTCTTTTTTATTCCTACTTGCTTTTAAAACACAGGTCTTCTAGGAAAGAAATAACAGCCTCCAGCTGAGCTCCTCAAGCTATGTGGTTGGAAGAGTGAGAAACCAGTACTGAGCTCTTATGAATGTCACATTGGATGCAACTGGGTGCAGAAGATTGAAGAATCTGGCCTGAGCATCTAGATCATTCCATCTAACTTAGCTTTGGTTCCTCTTTCCTGCTCCTCACTCCCCAATTTACTTGCAGGCATGGGCAAACACATTCATGTGTGTATGCACACATGTGGAAGTTTATACTGGGACATGGATATGCACAGACACACCTACAGAGAGACACAGATACTCTCTACTTCAAGAAATGCAAATCTTTCCTATTTAATCATAACCTGCCTGCAAGCAATGTGTTTAATCATGCTAGAAAAGATACAAGTTGATAATTGTATTCAAATGAAGGAATTGAACAGAATTTAGAGGTTAGAAATCCTAAAGGCCGATTGCTAGTGTTGAGAGCATATATTTATAAGCAATTAATGGCATGCTTGGGGTTTTTTTTCTCCTACACATTTTTTGCCAATGATAAAGTACGCCCTGTATGGTATCAACCAGCTCTATTATCAAATAGAAAGAAATAGATGAAAGAAAATCACAAAATCCTGTAATATACTTATTCTCTGCCCACACACAACTATTCTCTCCTCCTTTCTCAGTGGGCTGTAATTTCTCCTTACCATTTGAAAGAAAGCAGAATTATAAGAAAAGTGGTAAACATGTAAAAGAATTGGTCACAAAATGCTAATATATTGCTGTCCTGTTGTGTCACCACCTGCATGTGGTGAATACCTACACACATGCAATAGCACTAATTATCAGGGACTGACAAAAGGTGGAGGAAAGCACTCTAATAATTCAGGACTGGACATGTGTACCTTTAAGAAAGGACAGATTAGCAGGGCAGGGGTTTTTCTGGGGGGGGGGGGGGGGTTGGAGGGTGGTTTAAAATCTTACACTGAAATGAAATCCACAGTTTTTCCTCTTTTCTTTTTTGCCACAGAGAAGACTATAAATCTTCTCCCCATCTGTTGATTGGAAAAAATTTGGAAACAAGACTGTTTCTTGGAAAAGCAGGGTTTTCAAAAGCAAAAGTTTTCACAAGAATGTACCACTTTTTTTGACAAGCAAAGAAAAGTCTTATGTTCAGAAATATATGGGAAAGGGCAGAGGAGAGGAAAGAGACTGGGATTGATCTCAGAATATCCTGAAGGTAGATATGGCTTGCACAAATATGGGAGACCATTCCAAGACTTCATTTGAAGGAACAGTTAATGACTTCAATAATTATTCTACCATGAGAGACCCTTCCTCCTTAGAGTCTGGTGTAGAACTGTCTTGTGGCACAGGAATATTGACCTACTCCTAGATCTTCCTTCTGAGGGGATGAAGAATTAATATAACTAAATATTGTATTGAATCAAACTCAAGGACCACAATGACTTAAGGAAGAAAACTGGGATTGAAGAGGATCTCAAGAGATCATGTATTCCACCTCCCTGCACTGAGCACAGGAAGTGGGCTGGATTATAGAAGTTTGCAGCAGGGACCGGACCTGTTTGTGTGGTAGCTCTCTTCTTTCTCTTTTTGGAAGAATAGTATAACTTGGAGTAGAAAAAGAAGCAAAAAAGGAAGATTGTTGTTTGCATCAACTCTCCAGAATGTTAATGCTCATGAAATTGAACTCACTGTTTTTTTCTCTTTGTTATCTTTAATTTCTCATTAGAACATCAGACAAAAGTATTTTACCAGAAATCCTGAGTGTGTCAAGAAGCGTACATGAAATAATGACAGAATTATTGGTGTTTTCCATCCCAAAGCATCCATCAGTACCAGCATTCTCTAGTCTTCCTATATGCAATGGTCTGCTCTATTCCTGAAGTTCCCAGATCAGCACTGAGAAACGACTTGTGAAACTAAAGCATCAGAAGACATCTCATCTCAAAAGGATCCTAATTTCTACTTGTACCAAATACCTTCCTTAGACATTTGTATTTAGCAGCCAGGTCTGTGTTTTGGCACTGAGGGTTGGTGGCCTCCATGTTCTCCCACTTTCTTCTTTACCTGTACAAACACCAGGAAACCATCCAGCTGCAGAGCATTCCAGGGCTGGTGAGGCTTTTGTCCTGCTCAGCAGCACAGACACCATGCAAGCTCCTTCTCATCATTCATGTTGGATGGAGAAGTCCAAAGACACAGAAATCCCATGTCATCTCTTGCCTCCATGGGGCTAGTCCTAAAATTCCTGAGACCTGTGTCCCCAGGAATTCTTAACCCATAGCAAAATGCAGGTTCTTTCCTGGATGTGTGTTGCTGTGCTGTCATCTAGTGGCAAGGATGAATTGGATGTCATTCAGTGACAGTGGATGACAAGGTGTCCCTTTTTTTGGACTAAATGCTCAATGTTGGAGAGTTCACAACTCTCTAAGTGCAGCCCCAAGGCAAAGGTCCCTGCCTTGGTTTGTGCTCTGCAGGAAATCTGCAGAGAGCCTGTGGAATGGGCTGAGCAATGGACATCTTGTTGCTGTATAGACAACAGGCTGTACAACACCATAGCATCTCCTGCCATGTCCTTCCTCTCCATCTCCTGCCATCCATCTTGGCTGTTAACTGTTTGCAAATACTTGAAGCTGAATTTCCAGCAGTGATTGATAGTTTCTTAACAAAAGCCATTCGGAGCAGTGTCAGCTAATGAAATGAGTCATTAAATCTATAATCATCTAAGCTCAAGAAGATAGTTCTCTCAGCAAAAAAATCCTTCCTCCTTCATTCATTTTTTAAATGACTCTTAGGGAAAAATTAGAAGTGCCACAATGCAGTTTTCCAGGAGAAACCAGACAAAACCAGCTTTCAGAATGACCCACATTTGGTTTGGTGTTTGGCAAGCTTGCTGATGTCAGCAGACAGATTTACTGACATCGATTTCTGAGGGCTTTCACTCACATTGGGAATTTCATATGCCAGGTGATGTTACACTTGCTTGTGCTTAGTTTGGGTTGGCAACATTATTATAAACACATATAAACATTTACAGTCCTGAGTTTATTTTTAAACTTCAACTGCAATGCTTGGTTTTATGTTTTGCATTAATGTCTGTAAAATGATTATAAAATTATGTAGAAAGTAATAACCCTTAACAATATAACTGGTCACAACATTTATAACACCTCTTTGGCATCACCTGCTGAACACTGCTGGGCTTGGCTGCATTAGTAAAACAATTGTAGCATATCCTTTGCTTGAAATGCTGATCCCAAAACCATTTTGATAGGAACCCTGAGAGCTGCTTTCCAGAACTTACCACCACAAAGGTGGGCTCTTCATAGGTATCAGACTCTGGAAAGAAAGACTCAAGAAGCAATCTGCACTGCAAAGCACCATTGTCAAAGCAGTATTCTTGTGTAAAATCTTCTTTCATCCCTGCTACGTGAAGTTGACAAATATTTTTAAGATTCCTTTTCATCAGGAAGTTGGAATTTGTGTTTATATTTCTGTCTTACAGTACAAATTGTGCTCAATCTCTGAATTTAGAATGATTCCTCAATTCAACCAAATACAATAAAAATATACCTAAATCTCCAAGCAAAGAGAGGGATGTGCTGACGTTCTTTAGTGACAAGGGACATTTAAGCACATTCTTAAAAAACTTGCCTCTCTGAAGACTTCAGTAGATTCTCAAAGGAGTGAAAGAATGATTCTCTATTTGTAACCTTTCTTGTTTTGTCCAAGTCCCAGATCTCTATCCCTATAGTAAAGAAAAATATTAATGAAGGTAAGAAACATTTTGTTTACCAAATTATTATAATTAGTCAGAGGCAGCAAATTAATGACATTTTGCATTGATTGGAGTATGATAGGACATTTCTTTATATATTCCAGAAGAGGTTTGGTTTATTTTTGGCTCAGAATTTCATTTTTCTTGGGTGCTCTATAGAAACAAAATTGCAGCTTTTTAATTAAGAAATTAAACGATAAGCTGTAACAAGGTCAATCAGGTTGAAATAGATGCCTGCTTTTTATAATGTAACTGCTTCTTCTATTGACTTATAATATCTTGATATAGTAAATTTTGTACATAAATAAAGTGTTAAAAAATAGAAGGTTTAGGTCAAATACAATGAGTGAAAGTGTATGTGCTTGTATAAAAAAAGGAGGGCTAGGCCTTCATACATAAATACAAAAAAATACCAACTCTTTTGTAGGAACAGTTAAGAATTATTTAACAAGTATACATCAAAAAATAAAAGTGCAGAAGATGTCTCAAGCATTCCAGTGTCACCTTGAAACAGTTGGTCAAGGCGTTTTGGACAGTGACACTTGAAATAAAATTGGGATAAAAGTAGTATGTGGAGAAAGATGAGAGCTGTACCATTCACTGGCATGGTAACTACAATGTATTTCACCACTGAATGTTGCTTTTCATGAATGACCATTTGCACACGTTTTACCCTTTTAGCAGCCATGCTTTATATGTTCCCATTTCTTTGAGAGGAGGCCCTTTGTGTCTGTTCACAAATCTAAGCCATGCCCAAGGTCTGTTGTTCCAATCCCCACACAAACGGGCAGAGATTGGCAGTTCTGATACTGGATAGAGGAATGTCTTGTGAACCCTTGTTTTCCTTCACTTGTAAATTTGTAATTTCCTCTTCAGAGTGACAAAGGGCAAAAAGATGCCAAGATATCTTGAGTTTGACTTGATTGTTTCTCCATTTGCTTACTTGTGGAAATAAAAGCATAATCATTCCATACAATGTCATAATCCTCTCTCAGCCTCCTACTTGCATATTTATTTCTATTTGTGTAAGCATCGAAAAAGGCCCATAAAATTCTATCCTTGCTGATGATACTTTTGTATTGATAATCCTTGTTTTGACTTAGTTCTTTCTCAAGATGCTCTTAAAATGCAGATCACAGATAATGTTAGTTACTGTATGAGGCAGTTTTCAAGTTTTCTTTCCATTTTACCTCTTTCTGAGCATACAGGAGATTTTTTTTCCCAATTCTTTTCAGTTCCAGAGCAGACATTAAAACTTTTTTTTTTTCTTTATAAACATATTCAGCTTGGACTTTGCAAACTTTTAGTCTTTGTCCTGCAAGAACATCACCACAGAATTTTCATGTAATCTATGCATTTTGGTACTATTGAACTCATATAATGGATCTCTTAAAATGTACCCATGATGAGGATGGATTATTTTTAGTACTTGGAAGAAAAAAATTATATCTCTATGTGTGTGTATGTGTGTGAAAATACTGTCTACTTCACACAGATGAATTTGGTAAAAGTCCAAGAAAATTGAATTTTCATATATAGTTTCCTTTATTAGATAAGTGTGCATTCCTACACCCACAGAGAATCTGCACAAATTCATCTTATGTTCCTTGGGTGTGCAAACAATACCAAAAAATAGTCAAAGTTAGCATATTCTATATAAAACACATTTGCATCTGCTACGCACAACTTCCTATGCTCTTCATCTTTAATTTAGCAATGGCTGGATGATGAAGTCATCGAGCCTTAGGAATGCGCTCAGGTCAGGGTCTGAAGCTTTATACTTCATCCAAATACCATTTGGTTTGGCCCCTTTTACTGAGATGCAATCTATCGTGCTGCAGAAGATTTAAGTGAGCACCCTCAATAAATCAAGCTGAAATGAATTTTCCACTATGAATTATGTTGCAGACAGCTGCAAAAGCTACATGACTGGCTTTTTTTTTTTTTTTTTTTTGTAAGTTTGAGGCCAAATTGTGAGATTAAGGATGGATGGAGCTAAGGTTTGTGGCTGTAGAAAGGAATCCAAAAAGATTTTGCATGCATTAATATGATGAGAACTGAATCTACACAAATACTTTGTTTCACTGCCTTTGACAATAGCTACAGGAAAGACTCTTCTGTCTCAGCCTATGATTTGTGCATACTTAATGCGAGTCAGTCATTGTAAGTAACAAGGCTTTTTACTTCAGCAATCGATCTGGGCTGGTTCCATAGCCAGAGTTAATTCTGGTCCATGCCACCATGAAGGCTGTGCTGGGGGTGACTGAGATTCTATTGCTCTGAAAGGCTGATGAAAATATGGAGCAAATTTTTTTACTCAGAGTAATTAAGTGTAGCAGTATTGACTTTTTGAAAGTTATTGTAAGCCACCACAGCCAAGGAAATGGCTCCAACTTTCCATCACATTGTTTTTATTTTGCAGTGGCCCCCATGACTTTCAGCAGCCTCTTTTCAGGCACTGGAGGAAGATGACAGCATCCAGCATTTCTTGTGGAAGCATTTCAAGTTAGACAGTGGCAATGTCTCCCAGTGTATCAAAGAGCCCAGCTTAAACAAATGACCAATTTGTCCTGGAGAGTTCTGGGAAAAGGACACAGCTTCTGGGTGGAATTCTTTAGAAGGCTAATTCCTTCTGGAGTTTTCTCCATCTTTCCTGGCAAATGAGGAGGCTGTAGGTAGGGATTTCCATTGCTGCAGCAAGAAAAAGGTAAAAAAGGATTCCAGCTCTTGGTATCAAAGTAACCCAGCACAGTTGGCGTGCTCACTGCCAAATACTCAGAGCTCTACACCATCAACTGGAAGGAACAAATCATTAATGTAGGAACCTTGTAACATGCCAACACACTCAAGGCTATAAACGGGACAATCAGTTGTGCCACCTTTAAATATGCAACACAAAATCCCAAGTCAGGAAACTATTTAAGTTTGGAACTTAGAGGTGTGTGCTGAAGATAAAGAGGGCATAGCATAAGACACACAAATAATTTGAACATTTACCCCTTGGACATGAAAACTTATCCATTCTCTCAGTGATTATGTCTGGGGGTTGGTTGGGGTTTTTTCCAAACACATATTGAAATACAGGTCACTGTATCAGGTACCCAGGTTGTGAACACAGAATTGAATGAGGAAAAATAAACACACAAACATCTGAGAAATGGATCAGCGATTGTTTGTCTGTTGCAATGAAATTGTGTATTTCAACATCAGTCAAAATTTACATTTTTCTGTATTATAGCAGACAACCATTTAGTAGCTATTTGCCAGCAAGTGTGACTTGCTAATGCAAGATTCCTGTATTCATTTAATGGGAATGTAATTGTGTTGTAAAATACATAATCTGAAGTAACCTACTATGACATTTACACTTGATTACCATATCAATGCATGCAGATACCTTTGCATTACAGATATCTTTGGACGTGTTCTTTGAAAAGTGCACAGACTTAATGCAGTGTGCTGTATTTCAAGCAAAGAAGTCTCCACTAGGAAGGAGTTAGGGTGGTAAATGGTGCTGCAGTGCTTCAGCACCTTAACTGGGATGTTTCACTACTTTTTTCCTTTCTTAAACAAAGAATACAGATAATGCTTCACAAATAATTGCTGTTTCCTGCTTCTAATGTCACAGACATCAGAGAGGAGCTGGAGCAGGTAGCCAGGTTGCTCTGTTCCACCTGCTTGTAAGTGCATTATGACCTTGTAGCATGTATATATTTTTTATATTCTTACGCTTTATGTAATGAGATTCGTAGTAAGAAAAAACACAGCAGGCAATGTGCAGATGCCTAGGGAATGCTTTTCATTAACCTAGAACACCAGAAATAAAGGTAAATTAGACTTAAATATTTCCTGAAGTTCCTTGTAATCATTATTTTGGGGAAAAATTTAATTAAGAGACATTTCACATCAAATACTTTCAGACAATCATCAGAGAAGATATAATTTTCCATGTTTCCAGTAAACTATACATTTTGTCCTTCATCTTAATATTGCCCAGAGGTACCTCCAGATATCTTCAAATTAGTCAATTCACTTTAATTAAATAAATTATTTTTCCTCATCAGAACAATTCTCTGAATATAGTGATATTTCCTGTTCTCTTTTTCCAAATGAATAGTTCTTTTGCAAGCAAAAATGCAGTATGCAATGGTGGGATGGAACTTGTGCAAAATCTCTGGAGATATATTTGCATTACATAGCCTGTTCTATAAAGAACAACTTCAGATGGTGGTAAAAGGCTGAGATGATGAACAGAGTGTCTTTAGGAGTGAATCTAGAAGAAGAATCAGAAGCCCTGTGACTTGTCTTTGTCTGTTTCTTACACTAAGCCAATGGCATGAGCTTTTTTTTCCTTTTCAATTCTTAGAGTGAATCCAGACATTCCACATGAAAATCAGGACCCCGTAGTTTCATGGTACAGCCTCAACCCTAAAGAACTTAAAGCCTAAGTAAATGAGATATAGAAAGCTTAAAACAGAATTCAGTAGAAAGAAGTGCAAAAAGTTGAGCAGGGAACACGGTCCCTGAGTCCCAGTCCAGGGACCTTGCCTCCAGACATAATTCCTTTCCTTTGTATTAGTCAGATGATAACTTGCCCCCCTCTTGAAATTAAACACTTCCATTACTGAGGCAGACAACTCTCCTGATATCTTGTAACATTAGGAAAAGGTTACTTTTAATGTTTTCTGAACTAGAACATGACAAGGAACAACCTGAAAGAATGAAAGGCAAAGTTGAAACCAATAGTTGAAAGGCGAGAATTGCATAAAATCACCTAAACCTAATTCCAAAACTTCAGGAGTGTTTCTTGCTTATTGGATAATTTCTGAAAATGATCATCTTTGATATAAAAAGCAGGGCAGTCAGCAACCTGTAATCTCATGATGCCTGAGCAAGGGTATTTTCCAGTGTGCACCCAAGACTCCTGTGTCCCCAAGGAGGGACAAATGCCCTCTCTGTTCCTCTTCCATCCATGCACAGGGGTAAGGAGACAGAGCCTGATGGTTTTGTTTCTTTGAGGATTGAGAAGTCCTGTGCTAAGGAATTTTGTAACCTGCTAATAAAAAATATGGCTGTTGCAGTTAAACACAATAAAAATTACTCTTTCTGCACCAAAGGAAAGGCATACACAAACACATAACCATGTTCATGTCAGCATTGTTTAATGTATGAGTTTTGTGTATATGTGGCTACATTTACTGATAAAATGTAAATTCATTAATCAGAGTTTGTACAATATTGCACTAAGTAATGATGCACTAATCTGTTATCAAAGTTGAGCTTTTATGATATTGAAAATCAAACTATAGGAAAGCTGTTGAGTAATACCCATGTCATGGATCTCTGCCAGCCCTCACCTGTCCAGCTCACTCAGGCTTGCAAGCCTCAAGGAATCCATTAGCTCCATGAAAAATGAACCTGAACTAAACTACAAATAATGAGATGCAGTATCTTGGTCAACATTAAAGTCTTCAGACAGATGATACCAAGGCAAAAGGATGTGCTGTGACATGAGTTTATGTTATTTCATTGGTTTTGTGCTGAAACAACTAAACTTCAGCATTCTGAAATAGATAGACTAACAGAAATCTCTTGGGAGAACCTCTAGCAGCACTTTATTAGAAACAAGAGACAGATCTTTACTTCCATTTTATCCACAGGACCTTATTCATCTTTTTCACCTGAATCTATTTCTTAGGAAATAGTGGCCTTTTTTCATCTTATCTGTGACCTCACCAGCTTCTTAGCACATTAGCATCTTTTCAGATTTAATATGATTTTCACTTGAGGTTATCTGATTTGTTCCCCCTAGTCAGAGAAAAGCAGGACTTGCTTGCATGCTCACAGTAACATCACAGAGAAAAGAATTTGGCAGTGCAATCAGCAGTTATTAACCTTTTGGCATAACTCTGAAAACCAAAAATTCCTTTCTGATTTGTGTTCTGTTAAGTTACAAATATAACACTTGCAGAAGATGATTTTCTGTCAGAGAAGCAATAGATTGAACAGTTGGAATGCTATGGTGCTGGAGGTTAGGATTTTTCCTTTATTTTTTTTTTCTTCCTTCTCTCAGGGACTTTTGTCCTATTTGTTGCCTAAAAGGTGATAACAACTGGTGCTTAAGAGAGACCAAGTGGCCAAGATGGGGGAAAGGGCTGCACCTCTTGCAGCCTCTTGGTGGGAGCTTTTCTCTTGGGAAGGGCAGAGGTGTTTTCCCTAGCAGACACCTGTCCCTTAAACTAGGACATATGGTTAGCTTTTAGCTTAAATTAAAGTGGAAAAGGAGTTAGAAAATCAGTACAGCATAAGAACTTGGTGTTGTCTTTTAATGGTAATGGTAAAATAATCTGTGCAAGTGATGTTTAGAGTATAGACAATGTGAATTTCAATGTAGTTGAAATACACAACTTTGTGATGGCACTTTTTGAAGAACCACGTCATCTTACAGCTTTTTTCTGTTTCAGGAAAGGGAATCTCAGATATAGAAAACTAATATTTTAATCTGATTACTCTCAGAAAGCAGATGATTCAAATCATGACAAAGCCTAAGCAATGGGAACAGAAGGTGGCAGGGGGAATATTAAGCAAAGTGTGGAGCGCACAATGCTTCAATCTCATGGTATCAAAAAAAGCTCCTTGTTTCTCAGAAGCACTGACAAATTTAGTTCTTGGTCTTCTGAAGGAAATGACTGAGGAGCAAGAGAAGATTTGCAGACAGTAAGGCAGCACCTTCTGCTTTCATGGGGGGAGCAGGAGGATGGTGCTGCTGCCACATCCTGCCTGCCCTGTCCTCTGCTGTGGCACCAGAAAGAGCTGTGGCTCTGTGTGGCTCTGGGGTGAGCAAAACAGAGATGTCCCACAGCCAAAGCCTGGCAATTCTGACAGCAATGATTGTCTGCCACTCAAGATACTTGGGATATTTTTGCCCAAGCCCAATCTGGATGGTGCTGTGAGCACCACTGGATACCAGAATAAAACAGAGTGAAACTGGAAGGGAGATCTCTGGGCCAAGATAGTAGTCAAAGATCAAAGAAATGAAAGCAAATTTACATCTTTGAGAGGGGAAGCAGTAATCTCTGAACAGGAGCTTAGCAATTCAGACACATTTGGAAAGCAGTGGAAGAGATGCACATACACAAACAGACACCAGAACACAAATCCAATGTGAGATAACTGCATCAGATCAAGGTGTAAGAACATAGACAAATACAGAATAATGTATTCAGCAGAGGTGTTTGGGGAGAATTATAGAAATCATCAAGGGATGCTGAGACTTGTCTAAGGATTAAAATGATGAAACAAACTTATGAGAGCATTCATAGAGCTGCAGTTCCAGCACTGACTTCCAGTGAGCAAACTTTGATCTATCACGTAAGATTTAAGAATCCTGTAAGAATTAAAAGTGAAAATTAAAAAAGAGAAGATTCAAGGTTGCCAATATGTCAGAGTAGCAGGGGAGAAACAGGAGGAAAATGTGAGTTGCCTACATCTCTCATAAGCAAAGGCAGTTCTCACTGATGTCTAGAGGAGTAGCTTGCACATAACTGAAGGCAGAATGTGCCCAGGAGTCATCCTCTGAGGCTGTCAGCTAAGCACCTTTCAGAAGCATTAAATACACATGCTATGATATATCCCTAGCTGCATGAAGCCACTTAGCAAGACCCAAATGACAGATCCTGGGAATGCTTTGCAAGATCCAAATCTAGACTGCTATGTCTCCATTTTTTCCCATTTGGAGATTAACCCAATGGTGAGAATCACTTCCAAAACACTTAAATTAGGAGAACTGAATTCTCAGATCTGTATTACTAACGAGGTCTCCTTGAGCAAACCAAACTAACATTGTGTGGTTTTCTGTGGAGTATGCTCAGATTGCCTCTGTGTAGTTCCCAATATTTAAGAAGGCGTGAGATGTAACAGAAGTTTCTCCTCCTAAGCAAAAATATTAGGATCACCTTTTTCTACTCCCTGCCTACAAACTGTGCAGAAAAGTCTTAAAGACCTCCATCCCTGTGCCAATTCCCAGAGCTGCATGATTCCAGGAAAGCAATCTGAAACATTTCTTCACTGTGTTTTCAACCTGAAACATTTCTTCACTACGTTTTAGACATCACAGTCCTGTGTGCTGGTCAATGGCTTTCCAGTGGACATCTTGCAGTGGTCCCACATTAAGTCACCACATGTCCAGAGCTGCTGTTATTTTAAGAGTTTAAGCAATAAATGTTTAAAAATTAAATTTTCAGTGTGATGACCTAGGAATCATTCTAGGATACCAAGAATACTATATTAATTGAGAGAAATCTTCAACATCACTACAGAATTTACAGGGCTGTTTCCTCTTTTTGGTTTCTTATATGTTCATTTCTTTCTCTGTTTTAGTTTTCTAAGTGTTTTCATTGATTTCTTTTTCATTTTCAGCACAAACTGAACACAGTTAATCAGTAGATACAAAATGCATCCTGCAACATTGCCAGTAGCCCAACATAAGTGGATTCAATTGCTGAATTGTCGTAAGATTAGACCTAAGCCACAGTATAAGCTTCATTGATCCAAGCCCAGCAAGATGTCCATTCCATAATGTGTGTTTCAGCAAGGTTTTCCACTTGTAAAAACTTCCTGCAATTTAGCATTCATCCAATATGCACCATAAACACGGAGGATCAAACCTCGTATCAGTTTAAAGAACATCCCACTCCCTAGGAGGGAAGCAGGGTAGCTGGGTGTGTTGTGTAAGCAGAGACACACAGGGAGGGAAGTTCACTGTCAGGAGAGGCTTATTGGTGGAAAATGGGCACTGGGCTTCCTGACAGGCTCTGGGAGGACAGGGGATGAAAGCAGGAATGAAGTGCTGGTGTTGATAAAGCCGTGGGCTCAGTAAAGCTGTTGTTGTCACCAGCTGAGCGGCTCTTACGTGGAAGGAGAGAGGTCACCAAGAGCTGCCTGGCTCTGGTCGCTGTGCAGTCCCAGCCCTGTGGCAGCTGAGAATCCCTGAGTGCTGTGTGTCCCCTCACACTGCCCTGCAGTGGGACACTGCTGCTGCCGTGCTGTGCCCATGGAGCTCTGGGAAGCGACTGCTCCTGCCTTGGTTCCCCACCTCTGTGTTGCAGAATGAGGCCTTTGTCGGGGATGAGCCCTTTGTCGGGTGCAGGGAAAACTTCGGACCTCAATATGAGATCAGCAAGCTCCATTTATTGAAGAGAGCATCAGACACTTATACAGCAAGTAATAAGCTCATGAATATTCTGTAATTTACACCGTCCATTGGCCATACCACAACATCAGCTCTTCCCCATTCCTTAGGGGTTACATCTCTCTTTTCTCATGTCTCTTTCACTATTTGTTACCATACTACAGCTAGGCCCAAGGACACGCTATCTTGCAGGTGCAGGACTTGGAATTAGCCACGGCCTTATACTTTCCAATTCTTAGCTACTCTCCCAACACCTCTGGACAAGAACATGAGATTTCAATGGGAAACAGGGTCTAATACCACAAGGGGTAAATAATGTGGGATTCCAGATTGCTCTGAGGAGAGGAAAACAGGGCTGTGGGACACCAAACACCAAAGTGTTGCCAATATCACTGACACTTACCTGTGGATATTAAGGGTCTATATAGCCTTCAGCATGGACACTGATTTGTGACGGTGGTCACAAGGGTTTTGGTGAAGAGAGAGAGGTGAGAATGTTGACCTCATATTCAGAAGGCTTGATTTATTATTTTATGATATATATACTACATTATAACTATACTAAAAAGAATAGAGAGAAACGTTCTCAGAAGGCTAGCTAAGCTAAGAATAGAAAAGAATTAATAACAAAGGAGCTCTCTCCAACTCTGTCCCAGAGAGAGCTCGGTCCTTGATTCGCCATTAATTATACACATCCAACATGGGCCAATCACAGACACACCTGATGCATTCCACAGCAGCAGATAACCATTGTTTACATTTTGTTGCCGAGGCCACAGCTTCTCAGAAGGGAGAAAAATCCTAAAGAAAGGATTTTTATGAAAAGATGTCTGTGACACTGATTCTCTTGGGACCATCCCTAACCCTCGGCTGATTTACCTGCCTAGGGTTATGGTTAGGGTTACACCTAGGGTAGGGTTAGGGTTTTTATACCAGAAAGCCCAGAGCTCCAGGCACACTGCAGCTGCAAAAGGCATCCCAAGGGGAGCACAAAAGTGCCACAACGTGGCTGCCCCCACAGCTTTTTCTTTGGTATGGGAATCCACAAAATTAGAGGGTTTTGGGAAAGCTGCAAAAGGCAGGCCCCAGAGGCAGTAGAACTGTGATTAGAGCTAAGCAGCAGCCATGAGATTGGTCAGCAGAAAAATTATTTAAACTGTAGAAAAGCAAGGACAAATAGAACAATGATCTGTGTATTAATGCTTGGCTAGAGTAACTCTCTAAGCTACAGAAAAGTTTATCTAACAAGATATTAGGAAGGTTGAAGCTTAATAATGGAGCTCTGTGCATTGTGTTTTAAGGCTTACAAGTAGGCATTGTATTTGAAATAAGCAAGCATTGTTTTAACCAAAAGTATGTGTGCTTATGATGATTAGATAGAACTACTGTCAATGTGCTTTTGCTTTGATTGATTGGTCAAAAAACTTATAAAGTAAGGTGTAACATTAAGTTCCTGGTCTGCTGCCTGGGGTGTGAGCTGCTGGCATCTTCCCATTGTCATAACCATGTAATGAGAGTGATGCTGGAAAATAAAACAGCTCAAGGCACGTTCCCAGCAGCCCCATCCCGTTTGTGATTTGTGCACAGACCCCGGCCGGTGTCACTTGGGACCAGCCCTAACCCTCGGCTGATTTACCTGCCTAGGCTTAGGGTTAGGGTTAGGGTTACACCTAGGGTTAGGGTTACACCTAGGGTTTGGGTTTTTAAAGCAGAAAGCTCCGAGCTCCAGGCACATTGCAGCTCCATCCCTCACTCCTCCCTTCACCCTTCCCCACCACACTCCCTGCTCCATCCATTTCTTCACCCACCGCCCACACGTGAGTCCCCTCCAGCAGCACATGGGAGCCTGAACCCTCGGAGGACGGTGCAGCTCTCACATTTTTATGTTCCAATTGGGGACTTACAGCATATATATATATGTTATTCTTGGTCTAGCTTGAGGAATGAGTCATTCTTATTTCCACTGAGAATTGCCCCCAACTACTTTCATTCCATGTAGGGAACTGTATTATTTTGCTTAATTACATAAAGATTTCAGATCACTAGGATTTTATGTTATTAACACAAACATCAAATGATTTAAGCGAGTTCCTAGAATACCTCAGTGAAAAAAATCAAAACAAGCGCCTTAGAGGAACTGCTTCTTAAGTTTTGAAAGAGTAGGCAAATGAAAAAAAATAAGTTAGTCAAGAATTTTTCTCACTGGAAAACTAATAAAGAGAAAGGCAGGGATATCTTCCTTTCCAGGTGAAGCCTCCTGTGGCTAATCTTTCACATTTTTATTTAGCCTAAATCCCCACCCTGCAAAAACATAAACAGATCTTTAAATTTATGATCTTGAGAAGTCTACCCACATGAGCTTTTGCAGGATCAAGACCTGAGAGAATGATTTCTGTTCATAAAGCACTTTTAAAGTTTTATGTGCCAAATTTTGAGAACAATCTATTTTCACCCACCCACTCTGACCTTATTTGCTCAGCAGGCACTATTTCTAGACCTGCCAGAAACCTCAACATGGCTGTACATTTTGCTGTCTACTCTTGAGGAGATAAGGCCAGTGTTTTCAAATGCTTTATGCACTGAGGCAGCTGCTTGAATGGCTCCTCACAGACGTGCTGGGTACAGGGTTTTTCAGTGAATGCAGATTCAGGGAAGCCCTGCATAGGTCTATTAATTCCATGATTACAGTCCTGGGACAGATTTCCTTTGAATGCAAAGTATGGCTTGCCAAGAATCAAAGTGGGGAAAATGGCCTTAGATAAACTTTAGTAGAGCAGAAACACATGAAGATCTCATCAGAGGGTGTCTGGTTCCCCCTCCCTGTCCTGTCTCCAGGAGAACCAGGTGGCTTTTGTCACAGCAAAAATCAATCACACTTCTCTCTGCTCCCACCTAGTCACTGTGTGTGAAATAAACCCTATTTCTAGGGTTTAAGTAGAATAATAGGGGAAAATGTAGTTTGCTTCAGCCTATGGATAATACACAAGGTAATAATCTAGAGCAAGATCTAGATTTAAGGAAAATATCCTAAATATATGCTTGTCCAAAACTCCCTACCTTTTCTAGATCTCCAAGTATATGAGGCAAGACACTGGCCTCCCACCTCCCTAAACTCTGCTGTAATGCTTGACAGGCATCAGTTAATCATAGACTCACAGAATATCCTGAGTTGGAAGGGACCCACAAGGATACTCAAAGTGCAGCTCGGGGCCCTGCACAGGACACCCCAACAACCCCACCGTGGGCCTGAGAGCATTGTCCAAGTGTTCCATGGGCTCTGGCAGGATTTGTGCTGTGAGCACTGTTCTGGGGAGCCTGTTCCAGTGCCTGACAACTCCCTGGGCACAAAAGCTTTCCCTGATATCTCACCTAAACCTTCCTTGGCACAGCTTCATACACACAGCTTTGTCTTCAGTACTTTGTGCTTTACTATGCAGTATCTTGAGCTTCACACCAGGAAAGTTTCTAAAATATAATTTTGCACTTTATGGTCAAAGAGTGAGAAGTGAGTAACTCCATAACTGGTAATGGAGTTTACAGGAATGTTCCTTCATCCATGATTGCTTTCTTCTCTTCTTCTCCTGAAAGGTGCATTCACTGTACAAACTGGTAGATGAATAAGACTGACAGTGTTTGGTTTGAAATTCATCCTAGTAGCTAGTTATTAAAGATAACAGCTTGTCTGAACTTCTTCATATAAGAAAGCCTTCCTAAAAACTGACTCTGCTAACCATAATAGTTTCCCTTGCCTTTTAAATTCAGGGGCTCAACATTGTCTTCAATGGTAATTCACTTCAGACAGGACACTACCAAAGCCTCTGGTTAAATGAACTGTCACATTAGTAACATTCAGCTCTTGATGTTTCCTTTACATGGATCACAAATGCCAAATTAAAAACTAAATTTTGAGCATATAGTCTGTGGGATTATTCCTACAAGTAATCACTACAGAATTTAGCACATTTCTGGGACATGCTGGCAATTACCATGACATATCTATGACACATAAGAGTTTGAAAATATCCTTTGTAAATCCTGATAGAGTCACTGGATACAGTGTGGAAAAGGATATCTTGGGACAATTCACTGAGCCTTTTTGTTGCTGAAGCACAGGTTAGGAAATCCAGGACACGCTGCACAGCACACAGCATGACTGCAGGATAGATCACAAGAGGCTCACGTTTTACAGATCAATCCCAGGTGTACTGTAAAATTTTACAAGGCTCAGGCAGACCCTCTGCGGTGCCCATCCATCCAAATTCATACTTTGGCAATGTGGACACTCAGTCGGGTTTGGGTGAGATGAAATAGCTGCAAGAAAACACAGAATGTGGATAACTGAGTCAAGTTAAATTTTCTCCCATTGGTTCCTCCTGCAGAAAGTGGGAGTGCTTGGGCTGCAGCTAAAAGCTGAAAAGAGAAGCTCAGAGGATTAGACAAGCTCAGTTTCAAATTCCTGGCTATCTAATTCACCAGCCCAAATTAATTTAAATATTTTAAAACCTGATTTTAAAGTCATATAAAATATTTATAGATTGTAATTACAATTGACAGAGTTGGTTAGTTCAGACAAAAGTATCAACAGACTGGAGTGGGGAGCAAACACTTCCTCTGGGGGTGTATAGCTTGATAAATATTGATATTGAAAACCCAGAAGCCTTTCCTTTGCAACTCCTGGGAACAGATTATTTCCCAGGTGCATCCCACTGTAGGGATTGGGCATTCCTTTAATGTGTGAGCAGCTCAGCAGAAGGTGCTGTGCTGGAAATCTCAGTGCGGTGCCAATCCCTCTGCAGGGCACACAGAATGAGCTGCTCTGGGAGGACTCAGAGCTCCCACATCCTGCAGGGAGAGCTGTGGTTCCCATGGGGAGCAGCAGCACGGAGCTGCTCAGGGCTGGCAGTGGGGATGGGAGGGCTGCTGAATCCACACGAGTCAGGGAATGGCCTGGATGGGGGGGAATCCTCATGAATCAGTGAGTCAGGGTTGGCCTGGTGTCACAGTGTGCTGTTCTGAGCCTCAGCATGGGCTGGATTGGGAGGGATCTTTCCTAGTTAAGGCATTTACACTAGTGTCGCAGACATCTTTCCATGAAAAATCCTTTCCTTAGGATTTTTCCTCCTGAAAAGCTGAGAGGCCTCAGGAACAAAATGTAAACAATGGTTATCTGCTGCTGTGGAATGCAACAGGTGCATCTGTGATTGGCCCATGTTGGCTGTTTATAACTAATGGCCAATCACAGCCCAGCTGGCTTGGACAGAGAGTCTGAGACACAAACCTTTGTTATCATTCTTTCTGATTCTATTCTTATCTTAGCTAGCCTTCTGATGAAACCTTTTCTTCTATTCTTTTAGTATAGTTTTAATGTAATATATATCATAAAATAATAAATCAAGCCATCTGAAACATGGAGTCAGATCCTCGTCTCTTCCCTCAGCATAAGACCCCTGTGAACACGGTCACACACTGGGGAGAAAAAGAGGACAGTATTGGTCCCTTCATCCCTCAGCTGTGAAATACAGATATTTCCAAACAGGGACTTAATCTGCAGGAACCACTGCTTGCAACTTGTCCAAAGAGAACATACACCTCTCTTGGTGTAATTGAGCAAGAAATATACAGTGTGGGCTCTGACTTTGATGTCTTGCTGGATGAAACTTAAAAGCTTAGAAGCAAGCATCAACAACATGAGTTTTCAAAATGAAAAGGCATCATTCAGAAAAGCAGAGATCAAACTCCAAACACCCTTAGATACCTCTGATAACTCACTTGTGAAATGGACATCTGCTGCTACTGACACTCTGCTGGATGGCCAACAATTCAGAACTCTGCTGAAAGCTTGTACCATAAAGGTGGGAGCAGTGGCCAAAGTCTCATCAGCAACAACAAATAGTTGCCCAAACATTACATGATAGGCACCATTATAAGAACATGGGAAAGAGGAATGGCTTTAGTGGAGATATAAATAATGCAGACTGGCACGAACACATAGGCTGTGTGAGCTGAGAGAGGCTGCCTTTCTGGGCAAAACAGAAGTTATTTGCAAAAGGGCAGAGGACTATGGATTATAAAATAAGTGTTGAAAAGCTGGTACTCCATAAATATGGTAAGAGTAGTTTATCTGCAAGAGGATTCAAACACCAAAGAGAATTTCACATGCTTAGATGAATGTATTCCTGAAATTCTGCTACTCAGCTGTGCCTTCCGCCAGTGCAAAAACTGAAAGCAGAGACTTGATTTATTTATCAATAAATCCACAGTCTAATTGAACATAGAGGAAAAAAAATAATGCCTGAGGATAGTTAAAGAAATATTAAACTACCCCCCAGTGTTTGCTGAATCTGCCTCTTTTGTCCCAGCAAATTTCTCTGTTGGGACGCCCATGTGTGGGGAAGGAGCTTTCTCAGTGTGGGGGAGGAATCTGCACGAACCACTCTCTTGCTGCCTCTCCACATCCCCTGGGCTCCGTGCTGGGATCCTCAGTCTCAGTCCACAGGCTGTGTGGGGCTAGACAACAACATGGGAATGCTGGCCAGGATGTTCACAGTGACCCTTGGTGTGCTACTTTCAGCTCCAAATGGGTTCTTGGTCATGCAGCTCTGCCTGGACTCTGCAAAAGCAGAGAGAAGAAGAAAAAAGAGAACCACAGCTTCCCCTCTCTTCCAGGAGATGCAATACAGTCTTAAAGGATGGGTAGCAGAATAGTTATTGCTATTTCCCTATTCTGCCTTCCCCACCTTCAGCATCCTCCTTCTTTGTTTAAGTCATGTACTTCTGTTAAAACACAGCTAGATTTGGAATAATCAGAATGAGCAAAAAGATACTGATTTGCTGTACTCACCTCTGATCTTTGCAATGCCAAGAACCATCTTCTCCAGTTCCTTTTTGCATTTTTTGTTGATTGATTTCGCGTCTGTTTTTTTATTAAAATTTGTGTGTGAGTGCAACAAAAGTGCAGCAACAGCATTTCAGGAGCAGAGGAAGTAGGGCTGACAAGGAGCTTAGAGGATGTTTAGTGTAGCCCACCTCTGCTGAGCAATGTGGATCAAATATATCCAACAAGGCTGACAGCTCTTTTATCTAATCTGTTTTTTAAGACTCCAAGTAATAGAGATTCTACAGAGACTCCAGCAGCCTGTTCCAGTGTTTACCTAGGTTTATAGTTAGAAAGATAACCCAAATCTCCTTTCTTGGAAATTAAAGCAATATTTCTTGTCCTAACCTCAGAGGACAATGGATTAGTACCTCCTTTTAGTGGCTTCTTATGTGCTGGAAGTCAGTTATCAAACCCTCCTCAATTGTGTAAAGGAAACAAACTCAGTTTCTCCAACCTTTTCTTCTAGTTTATATGTTTCTATTTATTCCTGTTCCTGTCCAGTGGGACTGAACCTTTTATTTAAAAATATGGTACTTAAACCACATTCTGGGTAAGCTGGTAAACCTCCAATCCTTCTGAGCCCGGCAGAGTAATGATGTTTGTCATGTTACAAGCAGTGCTACTGGTGGTACATTTTACAAGATTTGCTTTATTATGAGTACATCTCACTTCTCATTTACTGTGGATGTTATCACCTTCAGATCTTCTAGGCTTCTCCTGCCTTTTTGGTGTGCAGAGATTTGGCTTCTCCTGCCTAGATATAGCTCTTTTTATTTCACTTGAGTGAATGTGACCCAGTTAAATTGGAATCATTCCCCTGGTTTACCAAGAGCACTAGTTGTAATTGTGGTGCTCTGGTATTTCCAGTTCCTTCCAAAATGCTGTCACTTACAAATTTTACAATATCTAATTTATATTTTCAATTTATAACCTGCTTAAAGTTAGGCTAAGAAATACATGGTTTCTTGAGAGTTCCTTTTTCCATTTTCTTGAAAGCAGGTACTATATCTGTTCTCCTCTGGTTTTCTGGGACTTGACCTATCCTCCACAAGTTCTGAGAGATGATAACTAATAATTATGAAATTGCACTGGTTAATTCCTTAACCACTTTTGGCGAACAGTTCTTGCTGTCTACAATAAATGTAACTTAACTAAATGTTCTGTAATTCTTTCTCTATTCTAGGTCACACTCCTTTGCCCTGTTAAAACAAAATGATGAAGTTAAAATTAACCTTTTTTGAGGAAAGACCTAAAGATAGCATTTAAGAGTGAGCAAAATTGTCACCACACCTTCTTGGCCCCTTTCCCTCTTCAAAGAAAATCCCAGAAAGCTTTTGAGAGGCAGAATTAGCAAAAAGTAAAGTAATAACAAAAGCTGTTATGGCAACTGAACTCTTTCCTGTTCATCTCTTTGTGTTGTTTGCTAGACTTCCCTCTTTGTTCTAATTAATTGACAAACTCCTGCTAGAGTCATTCATTTCTCAAAACTTATTTATTTTGCCTCACTACATTTATTTGCACAGCACTACTGTTGTGTACAAAGATTACTCTTTAATGGAGTTCAGAACACCCTTGCACAGCATGTAATTCTGTTCAGTCCAAAGAATACAATACACTGTATATTGAGTCTGTAACTTCAATTAATCTTATTTGGTTTTACTCTGCTTGATTACTCTTTATGTGCTTTCTTAAAGTCATGTGATTTTTACTTTTTATTTTGACTATTTTAATTAGTTGCTTCCACACAATATTTACAAGGATATTCCACAGCTCTTTTCAAAGCAGTTTGCATTAACTAACTGGAATAGATTTGCTTTTGCAATAACAAAATGAAAAGAATACAATCTTTTTAGATCTCAAGTATGTATTTAAAGAAAAAGTGAATCAAAACCTGTAACTCCATACTTTAAAATTTGAGACACCAGATAAAATGTTGGCATCGTGTCAGCACGTCTGGATATGAGCATACCCCTTATGGAGGTCTGTTTGAGAGGCTATCTGTGCTGCAGCCACACAAAGCACAGCAGGAAGATGCATCTGTGTATTCCTGGAGAACAAATCCATATTGGCAGTGCTGATCTCAACCTCCACCCAGGTTTGATCTTCAGAGCTGGCCTACAGACAATAACAGGGAATAAACCTGCAGGACTTTAAGGGCATCACCTGCAGTAGGACTGTAACCTTGGCAGAGGATATCAGTACCATTGATATCAGTACCATTGGTGTCAGTACCATTGATGTCCCTACCATTGACATCAGAACCATTGACACCAGTACCATTGATATCAGTACCATTGGTGTCCGTACCATTGACACCAGTACCATTGATATCAGTACCATTGATATCAGTACCATTGACACCAGTACCATTGATATCAGTACCATTGACACCAGTACCACTGACATCAGTACCATTGATGGTGCAGCCAGAGCAGTACCATTGCTATCAGTACCACTGGTGTCAGTACCATTGATATCAGTACCATTGATATCATACCATTGGTGTCAGTACCATTGATATCAGTACCATTGACACCCAGTACCATTGATGGTGCATCCAGATCAGTACCATTGGTGTCAGTACCATTGACATCAGAACCATTGGTGTCAGTGCCATTGACACCAGTGCCATTGATGGTGCAGCCAGTCCTGGGCACTGCTGGAGCAGCACCCAGCCCGATCTGTCTGGGGCAGGGGGAAATAATGAAGTTGGCCTTGCAGAGCCTCCAGCAGCTCCTGGCACTCAGTCAGGCTCTCAGGTCAGCTGCTGTCAGTGCCCCAGGCAGGCAGGATGGGCTGTGCTAACTGTGTGCTCCCAGGGCAGGGCCAGGCTCAGGCACAGCTCCAGAGCCCAGCACAGGCTGAGGATCAGGGCCAGGTGCTGCCCTGGAGCTGCCCCAGCCCTTGGCAGAGCCTTCAACCTCCAGCTGACACAGAGCCAACACCGAGGGCTCTGGAGGGAGTGCAGCTGCTGGGAATGCCATGCAGACCCTGCTGGCCAAAGGAATGCACCTCCTGTGCTCTGTGCTGGGTATTTCCCTGAGGCCAGCAGGAGTCCCAGGGGGAACAGCCATGAAGCTGTGGTTTGGATCTTATCGTTGTTATTTAAGTGACTGGTTAAGCCGAGTCTGTCAGTGATAGATAGAAATAACACCTGCCTGATCTGAAAGCAGGAGCCTCAGTGACTTTGCCATGCTCTGCAGATAAGCAGTATCTTGCCTGGTCACAGATGCCCGTGTTAACACTGCTATTGCTGCCAGTGTCTGAGAGGGCAGCTGCCTCCATCTGCACATCCAACAGATGCACAGATGCCACTGGTACCTCTGCCTGCTAGATAAAGCCAGCCAGCAATATCAGCAGAGCCCAAGCCAGCTTTATATAACCAGCATGGGCACTGGTGACATGTGAGGGCATGCAGGGCTGCTCTCACACACTGACTGTGACACTGTCAATGCTCCGTTGAGGGTGGGGATGGCTGCTGCCAAATATTTCACATGCAGAAAGAAAGCCAAGTTATTTATCTCACTTTATTTACAGTAATAGGGGACTGTTGAACAGTGTGTAAGTGCACTACAATAAAATCGATGGAGAATATTAAAAGCAGAAATAAAGATCAGCCAATATAAGGAAATTACTAACGTGAATGAAAGGATCTAAGAAGAGGGAACACTGAACAGCTCAGGAAAACCAACCCACCAAAACAAAAGAGAATTATTCCCAGATTTGATTAGATAAATCCTCAGCCTTTCACTAAAACAAAATACCCTTGACATGATGGTTTCTCTGAAGCCTCCAAAGAGAATTTTTCTCAGCCTACTTGAAAAATGTTCACTTGAATAATCAAGGACCTGAAAATCCATAATCTCTGGTCTGATCTCACTTGCCTAATTCCAGAAACTCATTTACCTGCACTGACACTGCATGACTGGAACCAAAAGAGAGCATTTAACAATTCAGAAATCAGTCTGTCCATTCTAAGGTCAACATGAGTTTTGCCACTGGTCTTAAAATAGTGGCAGAAATTCTTACCCCATGTAGAGGGATGCTGGATTACTTTCTTTTCAGATATAAGCAATAGATGGCTGGTACTCTAAGCATGACTAAAAGGTTTCTCTTTGGTAAATAAACTCAGATTTTGAGTATAATGAGCAAAGTTTAATGGCCAAAGCACAAGACTGACTGGTAAAGCTGTTTTCTGGATCACTGACCCAAATAAGTCCAGTTTCTGAAGGATCTATGTGATAATGTACCAAAAATTGTTTTAATAATACAAAGTTGTCTTTGCTGTCAAGCTGATTTTTGATTTTTGCTGCTTTAACTGGACTTTGAGTGAGATATCACAGACAGCTGCCCATTAGTGGAGGTTACAGCCAAAGCCACGAGTGTCCTTTGCTGGAAGCCCCAGCAGCCCCTGCCTGAGCCCCTCAGGTCGTTTGTGAGGGCTGCATTACAGCAGCTCCCTCAGCTCTCGCTGCTGTCACTGCAGCGCTGTGTTAGAGACAGCACCTGGCTGCTCTCTGACCAAAGGCTATGGAAAACGGGGAGAACAATATACAGAACAAAATTAGTAAGCAAGTTGAAATCTTTACCTGAAAGTGTACTTGATCCACACCAATCCTTTTGTTTGAAGGTATGGTCCCCTTGAAAGTTTCTGAGCTTTTCTCAAAGGTAGAAATTTTGAACTATGATTGTTCGATAGTGGCTGGTGCTTAACTGTTCTTTCCTTCATTCTTTTCTGCCACAGAATGTCTTAAAATGAATTATTTGATGGTTCCATTCTTTACTTTTCATTTTTTCTATTTCACCATTATTAATTTGTCTTGTTCTGCTGCTTTTCAGTTTTTTTCCCCCTCTGGTAAAGTTAAAGGACAGAATGAAATATTAAAAAGAACTATATCAATCGCTTGGATGGTAACTAAAGGGTTACAAATATTTTCAGTTGCACATTCCAGCTCCACAGATCCCAAATTATTGTCCAAGTAATTGTATTGAAAGTGGTTCACATTCATATTCATAACCGCTAGGCCCCAAAAAACCCGGAGAGTAATGAAAAATACTGTGGTCATTTCTCATACTGAGAGTGGCCTCTGCAGAGGATGAGAGGTAAGAGGGGGTTCAATGAGGAAATAATAAAAATCAGCTTCAGGAAGTTTTTATTAACGCTGTAAATAAATATTTGCATAGAAGAGAGAAAGTTTAAAAATATGAAAACACAAACACACTTGTGCATTTAACAGAATGCTTTGATTCCATATTGTAGTTCAGCTAAAAATTCTATGCCACAGAAAGCAGTAATTATTTCAGCTTTGCATATTGTAAACCTGGTCACTGTCATTCTTTCTTTGCCTCCACATGCCTCAATGCCATTTTCTACAATCGTGGGGAGATTGCCTTGGCTCTCGCTCAGCTGGCTCAGCTAATGCAATTCACAGGCCTTCAAATGTAAGCTTGTAAACTATTTAGTTCTCTTTCTCTCTAACAGCTTGTCTATTAACAGTTCATTGAATGGAGGAGGGAGAAGAAGCTAGTGAGACCTCTCTTGGTATTGTTCAGCAGCGACCCCGGCTCTCTCGGATTGGTGGCCAGTGCTCACTGAGCAGCGTTTGTCAGGACGCGTTGTTTTGCTGGATAATGGTGCATTGTGCCAGCAGCCGTCTGGATTAGTGGCAGGTAACAATAAGCTGGGAAAGCAAGTCTCCTGTGTGATATGGTAAGGTCGTAAGAACGATGTATAAAAATCCAAGGGAATGTTCGCTAGGATGGCCGGAGTGCTGCAAGAAAACCTGTGCCACGTTGAGAGAGCTCTGTCCGAACTTCCCTCCCTCTGTGCCCTGCTCAGGACCCTCATCACCGCTGTGTCCTCCACCTTTGGGTGGACCTGGGGAGTGAGGATGGTTCAGGATGGTTCCCCGCTGCAGGATTTGCAGGCTGTGTGTGCACTGCTCATGGCCTGTGCTCACTGAAGGTGGGTTTTGAAGGACCATTAAATCCTGGGCCAGGAGCATCAGAGCCCGTGCCCACTCTCCCTGCAGCTATCGGGTGGAGGGCTGTGCGACCCTTGCAGTGAGAAATGTGGTGATAGGGCTGATGATGGGGCCTGGCTCCTGCTCCGCTGCCGCTGCGAGATTCCGTGTTGTCCCGTCACCTACGAGCCTGCCACACCCTCTGCTTTCCCAATGGGTTACACAAAATCCCTAGTGCTTTATTGCTGATGGCTGAGATTTCTTTAACTTTTCTTACTGTTCTACACGGCATCACCAGGCAAGCTGGCGGCTCAGCGTTCACTGAAGAGAATCACTCTCGGCACAAATTTCTCCCCCTAAAAAAACCCCGACCCACCATACCCACAGCCCGTTCTGCTACAGAAACACCGCGTTTCCAGCTTTGTTTTTTGCTGCGCTAAGTGTTGCAGATCTGGCGTTATCTCCCGGACAGACTGACAAGGCGGCAGCCCGCAGGAATCAGGCTGGCAGGAGTGATTTATGAGCGCGATCCCGGCCGTGCGCGCATTGCGACTCCCCCGTGTGGCTCGGAGGCGCCTCGGGCTCAGCCCCGGGCTGGGGATGCTCGGCAGCAAACCCGGGGACACCCCCGTGCTCACGAGTGGCCGTCGGCTTGCAATTAATACTGACCCCGAGAGAATAATGCCATTCTGTTGTGTTTCTGCTACAGGGAAAAAAAAAAAATTTAAAAAAAAAAAAAAAAAGGTGTAATATTTTACTAACTGTGATGCCGTGGGAGGAATCGTGAGGTCTCACATTCTTTTGCTATGAATTAATCTTAACAATTTAATTCTCAGTTTCCTTTTTCCCCCATCAATGTGTCTTAAGATGATGCCTTTAATAGATGCTAATATCTATTTGGACGTCATTAGTTATTTTAAAATTGGCATTATAAATTTGTATGGACTAACACAACAGTTCAACGTTCTAAACACATGTTAGTTGCACACTTCTTCAGGTCACTTATGATAAACATTCCCCTTTTTGGCTTAGCTAGGAAAGCCTAGTTTTCAGTACAGAACTGAATATTTTTACCCAAAACCACACACAAAAAAAAAAAAAAACAAAACACCAAAAAACCAAACAAAAAACACACAACCAAAAAAAAACCCCACCAAAAAAACCCCAACCCCACCCCCCCCAAAAAAACCAACCAAACAAAAAAAAACCAAAAACCCCCAGTTTCTACTACTTATGCATGTCTTATGTCTATTTTGTATATCTTATGTCTATTTTCTTGGACATGGGCCAGAGGAAGCAATTGTCTTCTTCCAAATTAAATGGTTTGACTCTGTCCCATGTTACACTGTCTCAAATTACCTGTCAGCTGCATGAAGAGGGGTTAGACTTGCACCAGCATAGACAAAGGTAGAGTTGGGCCCGGTGTTCATTGTGTTTATTAAAGTGTTTACTGTTTTCAGGAACTTGGCATCCTCTTCTTCCATTCATCTGAAATCAACAAAAAGAGATGCAGAAATTCTAAAATGTTTCAAACCCTCCAACACTGTAGCTGTGAGCAGGACGCATTGTAACTACCAGACCTTGATGGCACGAAGATATGCATCGTGAACACGAAATCTGGGGAGAAAAGATAAGCCTTGCCACACTCCCACAGCAGCAAAACACTGCAGAAAGTAACAACTGCATTTTTGTGGTATTTGGTCACATCCCTCCTTGTCCTGGCAAAACTTTGACTTGGATCCAAGTAGGTGCAGTTCCAGGAAAGGGAATGCCCAGTGGAGCTGTGCCCAGCTGCAGTGGATCTGTATTTGATGACAATTGAAAAGATGAATGAAAATCATTTTGGTTGCATTAGGGATGTAAGCTGTCAGGGATTTGGATTACTGCTTATTCAACGTTTTGGACGGCGTCTTTACGCTTCCAAGAAATCCTTTTTAGTCCAGGCATCAAGAGGAGACAGGATGAGCTCCAAGCAAGAAACTGGAGCTTGCAGACAAGTAGCTCATGCTCCTGACACTGGAGAATAAGGGAATGGAAAGTAAAACAGAGCAAACAAAGGAGACTTTGTGGGTGTGCTGTACTGCCAAACCTCAGCGGCCTGGATACATTGTTGTTGTTTATCTATCTCCATCGGTGCTTATGGGTATGTATTGATCTGAATAACTCATGTCTGAGGGGTCACTGGGGCATCTGATTTTATCCCTTTCTTTGGGAGGTTTATTAATATTGACACTTCTTCATTTAATTGGGGCACTGGCTATGGAATCCTTTTTTAATGGAATCATATTAGCTAATGTACTGCCTGTCCACACTCAAATCCAGAGTGCTTTACACAAGTCTGTATTTGAGTAACTGCTAATGTTTTAAGGAAAAAAAAATACTCAAACACCAAAAAAACACAGATATCTGAAACCAGACAGGAATAGCAAAACCAGAGCTATGCTGTAATCTGCAAGCTGCATTTCTCTGTTGAAACACAGGGACCCAAAATAAAGTAACAGTTACTTTTCCCATCCCTCTCAAGTGTTATTTCTTTCCTTGTTCTGTCAAGGCCATTCCTCCCGCACCCTCCCACCAGGGGCTGCATTAGTTTCTGGAATGCAATTATTCACATCTGTACAAGCTCTTGTAAGACATTAGCAACTAAAAAAGATAGCCAGAATATACAAGTTTGCACATCATCTTATTCCTGCAAAGAGAGTGCATCTCTGAATGAACATGAGTATGGCAAAGGTTGCTCTTTAACTTTCTCTTCTTTCCTTAAACAGATTTGGAATCTGCTTCTACCATTTATAGAACAGATTTTTGTTTCTTGAAAGTGCTCTCCTGGGATTGACTAGGAAAGTGGCTTTTTGCAGTCTGCTTGATTGGTCTTCATTGTGGAGCAATTTTGGGGGCCCGGCTTTGGACACCATTTGCAATGGGTTTACAGCAGAAGGTCACACATTGTTACAGAGTCATTACTGCCTCTCCCCTTGGGAGCACAGCTCACCCGTGTCTTTACCCTTCACCAGCAGCTTCTGACACATCTTTTTGACATCTGTGCAGGAGGACAGGGACATATCACACTAACTTTGGCAGAAATCAGCAGTGGACTGAAAGAGGGGAAAGGAAGAGCAGAAACTCCACCTTCAATGAATTTATTCATTCTCACCGATTTTGTCTGTGGTTTTAATGATATTTTGCTTGTAAAAAGAGTAGGTATCTCATCATGCTACTGGGTTTGTGGAGTCCAGGAAGAACAGGGGGCTGGAATGTGGACAAGAAGATTGCTCATGGTAACTGTGTCTGTAGCATGTCTGGATCCAGCACACCACACCCCTGCTGCTCCTTACAGCAGCTTACATTCAGCCTGAGTTCACACTGCCTGCAAACCCTGCCTGTCCTTGAGTCAACTTCACTGTGCAGGAAAACCCAACAGTTGCAGTTATCTCCCTGGCAAGCTGCATGAGAGTGGAAAAACATCGAGCCTGAATAGAGCCTTCTCACTCAAAGCATTTCTGCTTCTCTGCAGCTGAGGATCCTAAGAATTTCATTTAAATAGTACTGAAACCTACAATCAATATTTGCACCAATAATGGAAGACCCTAAGTCTGTTGTCTCGTTAGTTTCCACCCTAAATTCTGCCAAGGCAGTAACTCCACTGAGTCACAGACATGGTCACAGACAAGCAGGACAGAAATCTGGGTCTCTCATCTCATCCCTCAGCTCCAGTCATGAACATGCTTGCTCTGCTCGCTGCCACGCCGATGATAGATTTTTATATTCTTCTCTTACCAGGAGAGGATTTGTGAATTAAACACACACTCAGGGCCCTAGCAAGGTCGTAACACAGGGCTCTGAACTACGGCTGCTTTTGGGAGAGAAACTCGCTGCTGATCAGTCCAACCCTCCACACACACTTCACAAACACAGCCATTTTGGGGCCGTTCCGGGAGACAAAAGAACTGTTTGACTTCAAGGTTAATTCCAAGTTTTCAAGTAGGCATCTCAGCATGTGACCAGTGTCTGTTCTGAGCGATTTAGCCTAAGGCTGCCTTAAGGTGGTGGCTCCTTTTCTAGAACACAAGAAAATAAATGTATCGGTCTTCCAAAAAAGCTTTGTGCAAACCCTGTGGGACCCTTCCCAGCCAGGACATCTTGGAGTATCTCTCAAGTCAGTGTCCATTCCTGTCATGCTGGTTGAGCTGTGGATGTGCAGCCTGCAACACTTGCAGCAATCTCTGACCCACAGCCTGTGTCTTAGCCAGAGTTTGCATCACCCATTAACGTCTTTCATACCTTTCGCTTTACCCGCACCTCTGAGTTCATTTATTTTTATGTCTTCATAAATCAAACAACACAGCTCATCGCTATGATTATATTGAAATAAAGCCCTCTCTTTTGTCACAGCACTTTGCTTGCCCTCCACCTCTGGTTCTCTGCAGGTTCCCAGATGCCTTGTTAAGACCTTCAAAGCCTCACAGCATACTCTGAGAAGAATGCATCTGTCCTGAGGCTTCAAGAAACTAATTCTGCAATAGTATAATTTATGAAACTCAGCATCCTTTTTTTTTTCCTTTCCATGCAAAACAGAACAGGAACTAGGGCTGCTGAATTAATCTAGAAGTTTATATGTCACATTACTTATAATCTGAACTGTAGCTGCTTCTTTGTACTTCATATTGAATTATCCTTTCAGGGCCAGATCCTCACCTGGTCTTTTCCCCACAGATTAACCATTCCAGTGAGGCTGGCTGTAAATAAAGGAAAATTCATCCCTTTCTTTCTAGACACAAAAACAAGTGTAACTTTGTGTATCTGACTTTTTTCTTTGATTTTTATTCCTCCAATCCTTTACTTAGTCATTATAGATGTTAAGAAGCCTGTTTTGGAAATGATTATTGCTATTAATAATTTTCTAATTCAATAAAACCTCTCATCTTTGAACTCCTAGCAATATTTTCTGCTTTCTTCAGCTTTTCACTAATTCAAACAAACGACAAATACAACTCTTCCTTTCAGTTTTCTATTATTTCTCATGTCTGATCAAATAAATTAACAGACTTTCGTTTCTTTCCCAGGAGTCATACCCATATGTTGGTGAAGACAGCATAAAAATATTACTTGTTCAAACAGGAGGGGGGAAAAGAAGGATAAAAGTTATCTTTTATTCACTGTTCCAAGCAAACTGCTGGTCCCATTCCTCTCACATTGACATCACCTGCTTTGCTAACCATAAATATTGCAAGGTTTGCAGAGCACCCATTGGTCTGGTTTAGCTGCACTGGGTTACAGTGTCCCCTCTCAATCCCTTCAATAGAGCAGCAGTTATTTTAATCACACCAGCCACAGTACTTCAGGGGCTGGGAAGAACCAGCTGTCCTGTCAGACTGGCTGCTCCCCGGCCAGGCAGCCCCAGCCCAGCAGAGCAGCATCCTGATGATGCACTTTGCTGCGTTTGGGCAGCTCAAGATCCGTCTGCAGGCCCATTTGTACCTGTGCATTGTTGATAGGCAGCGTGCCTCGGGCTCAGAGACACTGCACGCAGGAAATGGATCCTCATTTAACCGCGTTTAATTTTGTTCTCCGCATCTCCATCGTCCATCTTTCCATTTCTCTGCCCACCCAAATTGCTAATGGGAAACAAAGCTACTTCAGCCAGCAGAGCTCCTAAACTGATGTGTGAGGATGCAATGATTGATTTCCCACTCCAGGAAAAGTGGGTCATTGTACATGTTGTACCACAGCAGGCTGAACCAAGCTGGTCATGCTGACATTGGGCTTTTGCAGATTTGTTTTAAGAAGTTCAGACCCGAGGCGACTTCTGTGGATATCCAGCCCCAACCCCTCTGGTTTTTGATGGGAGCTCTGCCATTCTAAAATCTTCCTTAGCAGCTTAGAGAGATCTGAAGTCATCTGTGCTCCTCAGGAGACAGAACTCAGAACTCTGATTATGCATTTTATATCTTACTTTCATGTTTGCGCCAAGAATGGAAAATGCAAATTTCCTCCAATTCCAAGATATGGGTTCAGGTTTGTCATTTTCCAGGACAGAAAACACTAAACTAATTTAAAAATATGTTTTAAATATAAAACGGTGCAATTGACAGCTTTTGCAAAGGATTTTTGAATTAGTGAGAAAAATACTAAATCAAACTGCTCTTTGAAAAAAAATCCACTGCTTTTACTCTTCTTTTGTGATATGGCAATAGTGTGTAATAACTTTTCTCATGTAATGAGACTTGTTGAAACCCACTTTTAGATTGAAACACCTTAAGATTGCCTCTTGTAATACCAGGGAGACATCACTTGAAGAGGCAAGTCTCAGTATTGGTGTAGAACCTGCCTCTCTATCTGCTGAAATAGAACAGCAAAGTTGCAATCAATTGCTGAAAGGGGAATATTTTGCAGGTTTTTCTGAACAGCCCAATAAGTAACTGAGCCCAGATGTCACGGCAGAATCCGAAAGGTCAAGGCAGGTGGGGATTTGATTTTGATTTTCATAGGAACAAAAAACATCTAGAAAATCTAGCTCTTAAAATCGTATCTTTGTTTTTTATGAGAGTTGAAACCATGTTCTGGGAAATGATTTAATGGACAAGTTGGATGAGACCTTTCTCCAGGGCCTATAAATTTTTGCTTTGCTTTAGACAAATCCTTACACAAGTACCCTGTCTAATTTTTGCACACCCCAACGGGTAGTGTCCTCAAGGGCAGAGAATATCAGGTCCTTAAATCCTTAGACTTGAAAAATCCCTACTGGGATGAGCAGTTTTGGCCAACGAGGAAGGGGGAGAGAAAATCACTGCCATTCCACAAATGACTTCTGAATTTTCCTACTCCATTCTTCCTCCTGCAGACCATCTCCTCTCCTCTGGAAACACCACAAATGTGGAAGGTTTGCAGGTAAGCAAAGAGGAGCAGAGCAATTGACAGAGCCGGGGCTGAGCACACCACTCGCTGATAAACCTGGCCAAACCCTTTCCTTTCTGAAACAGAATCCCTGCAATGGATGTAATTAACAAAGAAACAGACAAAAAACTACCACTGAATGAAATTTAAGCATCAGCAGACCACAGCACAGCCAGGAAATACCAAGTGCAAGCAACCATCCCTTCATCCTGAATTCACACCATCTTCTGCTTCTGTTTCCTGTGCAAAATTATCACTCATTCAGAAACTGCTGCCGGGGGTGTGGGGGGTGGATGCAGAGTGGCTTGGGACAGCCTTCATCTGACTTTGCAGAAACACCAAACAATTATCTCATTTTGACGTGGCTCTCTGGAAATATCTAGTATAATGCACAATACTGGGGGAAAAATAGCATTTTGTGGGATGCTTCCAGCAATACCCAGAATGATGAGTATTACTGGGGGAGGAAAAATCTATGTGATTCTAGGGGTAGTGGGGGTGGAGGTGTCTTTTGCGGCACCCAAAAAGATACGTACCACTGGAGAAGAACAAAATCTGTACGATTTCCATGAGGATTTCTGGAAATACCCGGCGCAGCGCTGAGCTGCGTGATTCTGTGGGGGACAGATTCGAAGGGGATGGGAAACCGCGTGGGTTCGGGGCGGGGAGTGGGGCCGGACCCCTCTGACAGCACCCCGAGTGATGCACACAAGTAGCGGGGGGCCCACGAAGGACAGAGCCCCCTCTCAGCACGCACCGGGGGGCGGCACAACGAGACACGGAACTCCCAGGGGCGAGAGCGCGGAGCCCGAAACTGCGAATTTCCGCGGCTCGGTGACACACCGGCCCCAAACCCCACCGCTGCCGGCGGCGTCCTCCACAGATCCACGCACACGGGCGGCGGCGGGAGCGTGCGCGGGAGCGGGAGCGTGCACGGGAGCGCGCACCCGCCCCGCCGCCGCGGCCGCTTTAAGGGCGGCGGGGGCGCGCCGCCGGGGCGCCCGGCGCGCCGCCGCCTCTCCTCGCCTCGCCTCGCCGCCGCGCCGCGCTCTCTCTCCCTCTCTCTCCCTCGCCCCGCTTTAAAGTCTCCGCCAGGATCCGGGCTCGCCCGCCACTTCCTGTACGGCAGGATGGAGCGCGCCGGGGCCCCGGCTGACCGCCGCCCGCCCGCCCGTGCGCGGAGGCGGCTGTGAGCGCCCCGTCCGTCCGCGGCATGCGCGCCCCGCCGCTGCTGCCCGCCTGAGCCGCGCCGCCCCGGCCCGCCGAGCCGCGCGGGGGGGTCCCCGCGCCCCGCCGGCGCTCACTCTGCGCTCCCCCTGCTCCGCGCTTGGGGGGATTTTTTTTTTCCCCCCGTAGAGGAGGCGAGCAGGAGCCCCCCGCTTTCTCCCGCAGGAACAGGGGTGCGGGGAGAAACTTATTTTCAACAAGTTTTTTTTTTTTTTTTGCCCCCTCCCCCCCCTTTTTTTTTCCCTCCCCCCTGTGTGTTAATTATTTTAGCCCCTTTCCCCTTTCGATGTGCGGCTTTGGACATGCGGAGGCTACTGCAACCGTGTTGGTGGATCTTTTTCTTGAAAATCACCAGCTCCGTGCTCCATGATGTGGTGTGCTTCCCCGGTGAGTGAGCGCGGCGGCTGGGGGGGCTCCGGGTGCCTCGTCCACACGTGTCCGCGACCCCCGTGGGGAACCGGCGGGGCGCCCCGTGGGCGCGGGGGATCGCGGGGGCCCCTTTGCCGGGCGGCCCCAGCGCTGGGTGTCCTCCCGCTCCGCAGCACTCTCCCGGCTGCGGGCAGCGCTGCCCGCGAGTGGGGCCGTGAGCGGAGCACGGGCTGGGCTCCGCGCTGCCGGCGCGGTGTCCCCGGTCTCCGGTGCATTGCAGCGCGGGGGGGTCCTTGCGCGCTGCTCTTCTTTCGTGGGGCTGCCTGGAGCTCCCTTTGTGCTGCGGGACCGCCGCTCGCCGCCCCGAAAGGCAGCGTGACTCCGCGCTCCGACCCCGCGCCGCAGCCCCCCGGCTCCCCCGCCAGAAACTTGGCGCTGCGCGGCTCCCTGCCCTCCCCACCCCACTCGTGTCCGCGCTGGGGCTCTCGCCGTGCCGCGTGCTGACCTTGGCAGCGCGGGGGGCAGTCCCGCGGGGCTGCGCGCCCGCTCCGCACCGGGGCTGGAGCTGTGCGGCCACCACCGCGCACCCGCAGGAGGGGGTTCCGCGGGCGGGGGGCACTCGGCGACCACTGCACAGTTCTCCCCCCGCTTCGAGCCCCGCGGCCGGTGCTTGCGTATCGCTTCTCGCCCCGTGTCACACCGCGGGGCTCGCGTGTTCCGGGGCCCGGTGTGCGCCCTCCCGCCCCGCAGTGCCCCGCGCTGGGACGCGCGGCCCCGGCCCGGGGGAACTCGCGGGGCTCGGGCTCCCTCCCGCCGCCTCCGCAGTGCCCGCGCCGCCCGCCAGGGGCGCTGTGGGGCCGCCGGCGCCCCCGCGGGGCGCGCTCCCCTCCGCCGGCGCGCAGCGCGAGCCCCGCCCGGCGCGCCCCCGCCCCGCGCGCGCTCCCGCCGGGATCCGAGCGCCCCGGGCAGGGCCGGGAGCCCCGAGGGACCGCGGGGGTCACAGTGCCCGGGGCTCCCTCCATCCCTCCCTCCCTCCATCACGGCGGGGATGGGGCTCCGGGGCACCGCCAGCCCCTCTGCCAGGGATCTGCCCCCTCCGCGGCTTCTCCCGCCCTTGCCGTGGGCTCCGGGGGCTGCCCTGCCTGTTGGCCCCGGCCAGGTGTGCAAGAGCCTAATGAAATAATTCAGTTCTGGAGGTTCTATAGGAACTTTCACTTATGCGTTCTCATTTTTTTTCCATGTTAAATTTTTTTTTTAAATTTCTTCCTGGAATGCCCTTTTTTTCCTAACACCAAATGCAGAGCCAAGCAGATAGACCCATCCCATTCCTTCCAGCAGCTTCTCACGTGGTAAAATGATTTGAAGCAAAAAGAAACAAAGTTGGGGAGAGGGTTAATACCTCTGCAGCTTTTGACGAAACATTTATCTTCTTCGCATTGATTTGTTCTCAATTTCAGCCTTTGGAGTGATGCCTTTCTCTCTGGTTCTGATATATATTGTATAGTAATTACATCTAGAAGGCAGGCTCCGGGAATGCTGCAGGAAAACAAGCCCTGATGTTGGTTTAATATGACAGTATTGTATGACTTGCTGATTTAGATCAGCGGTGTTTGAACCAGATAATATTTGCATTATGGTTCGAATATGAAGATGGATGCAAGCAGAGGGTAGCAGGACGCTTGCAGAGTGTTGGTAAACTCTTTAATGCCGGGAGCCATAAACCAGCTGTGTGATACTCGGGAATGTTTCAGGGCTCTTCGTTGCTAAAGCTTTGCCTGGAAAGCAAACTATTTTCCAGAAAGGCTTTTATACCTTTAGTTTTTGTACAGAGCTGCCGTGTTAGAGCCCGGTGCCTGCTCGCTGCCCGAGCTTCCCTCTGAGGAGCAGCGGTGCCCGGTGTGCAGCCGGGGCTGCGAGTGAAGCATCCCGAGGAACGGGAGCCTCCGGCTCTGATCCCGCACATCGGAGATGCCCGAGGCAGGGAAGCTGCAGGGACGATCTCTGTGGGCTGTAACAGGACATTGGTGCTGACAACATCCAATGGCAAATCATCGGAATTTGTGTTGGCAGGGAATCCCGGCCAGATATTAACCATTTAGTATCTACCATGAATGCTTCTGTACCTTTTCGTGGCATTTTTTAGAGAGGATTAAAGGAGTAAGGTGTTTGTCAGCTTGGTTTCAATTTGTAAGCATCCTTCTTGCCTCTGTTTCATATCTAGCTCCCTTTAAATGGAAGAGAGGTCACTACTTGTTTTCTCCCCTGCAAATCACTTTACTTTGTGAGGAGACATAAAGGCTGTTCTTTTCTTTGTTCAGTAACAATAAATGAACCGTGTAGAAAATAAGTCTTTGCAGTATTTCTTTGTTAGTGGTGTTGTAACAGGGTTTCACTGTTTAAGTCGGTATTTTTGTTGTTGTGCCTTTGGTTGCAGTAAGGGAAAGGAGTCACTCTGAAAAAAAACTGTCTGTAAGGTTTTCCTCTTTCTGAACTGTTTAGTGCATTTTTCTGTGGGCTTGTCACTGGTAATTGCATTGGTTAATAAATCAAACCAGGACAAGGTAAGAGAGGTTGTTTCCATGGGGTCTGTTTGCTCATTAATCTAAATTCACAGTACCAAACATCAGTAAGACATAAATATTAGCATTAAGGTGATATTCTTACTATCTGATTTCTTGGTGCTTTGCCAAGAGAGAGTAAATATTTTTTTGTGAATTAAAAGGTACACATTTGTGCAGTTCTTAGCTCTTCTTTGACATTCCTGTCGTCTAAGCAATGACAATTGCTACCATTATCTTAGGATGGATGCATAAATAACAGTAATTTTCTTGAGTCTGGATTAGCTCTTTGGTAATGAATCAAATTGTTGCTAACCTGGTAACTGCATAAATGGGATTTTGGATTTTGAATCTTCACAGATCTGAGCTGAGAGTTAATTTTGCATGTAACTGTCTTCTGCTTGGAGGAAAAATTATACTGGGAGCTATGCCTTATGAACTAAGTAAATGCTACTTCAGATATTTCTAAAGGTACAGAGAGGACTGGCTTTGTCTAGTGAAGGTTTTACGGAGGAAGGTGTATTGTGCACGTAGAGAAATACGGAATGTACAGGAGAGGGCCCTCCAAGACTTTATTTAGTCCTGTGGCTTTTATGAAGATGACACTTCGTACATTTTAATTATCCCTTATTTTCAGTGCTGTTTCAGAATACGTTACAGGAAGTTGCTAATGGAGTCCTTGCAGATAAAGAGAGTCAAGTGAGCCTTCCCAGGCTGCGAGAGCTGAGCTTGTGGTTTGCTTTTTGTGGGGGGAAACTCCAGGGAGAGCTTTGCTAGTGGTTAATGGGGCCTGGACCCAGCTTGCGAAAGTCCTCAAGTGGTCACAGGAGCTGTCTGTGCTGGCAGCCAGAGGAAGAGCTTCCTAAAGCTGGGAGGGAGGAAGAGGCATCACAGAAGGAAAGGATTTTAATGTGTTCAAAAAAAAAAAAGAAAGGAACACAATTTGAGGGTAACTGGAATTCCCTCACTGATACTGCAATGCCTACAAAGCCTGCATCCAGGCTGGGGATGTTGCTCTGCTTGGAAGAACAAGGAGGATTTTTTGCCTGTGTGTATGAGTTAGCATTTCTTTTATTGCTCTCTTATCCTCTATACCACATCTTTTGTGTCTAGGAAAGGAGGATGTGAGGGGTTCTAATCCTGTTCAGAACAGGCATGTCTTAGAGCAGAGATGGACTTCTGTGAGTCAAGCAGAGATGGGTCCTTCACCCATCCCACCTGCATCCACACTGAAAACCTTTGTGGAACAAATAGATCCTGCTTGGTACCGTAAAAAAATCCCTGGAAATCACCTATTGATTCAGTAGGGTCATGGTTTCACTCCCAGTTTCTGGGTCTTTGCAGGGCCAAGTGTTGGCTGCGCTGTTACCAAGTTCTGTAAGTTTAATAGTTGGAATTTGTTTCCAATTACAGAAAAGACAGCTAACAGCTCTATCCATCTTATAATCAGTGCTCAAGGACTAACATACTTACACTTTTCTGAAATAAATGTTATTAAAGTTGACTCTAATTTAAATGTTCAAGTTTCATGGTTAAATTAAGGAATGACTTCAAACTATTAATCTCAACTGTCCTTGGAAAAAAGTGCTAATCATTTGGTTGCTGCTTTTTAGCAGCCAAATGAACATGTGGCATGATGTGCTCTGAAGCCTAAGGGTCTACTAATAACACTATGCTTTAGCTAATATATAACTTTAATCAGAGAAATTATGAAAAAAATGAGCCCAATTTCTGTTTGCCCAAGTTATTGTGCTTCCATTTTATAGAGCTGCTCTTGTGTGTTGATGAAATTGTAGTTATTTATGTTTATGTGCCATGCCACTTCAAGTTTAATTCTAAACAACAATTCTTAAGTATTTTAGGAAGTGAAGCTTGTCAGACAAATGTTTTTAAAAATATGGAGTCATCTGAGGATTTAGCTATGCACCATATGGGTTAATTTATGGTTTATATACTCCTTCTGGGGACTGCTTGCTGCTTTAGGTGTCTAAATATCTTTATCAAGTTTTTCCTTCTTCGTGAGGTAAACTCATGTCAGTGTTTCCTCCAAGTGAAAATTGTGGATCTGCATTTTCTTGCACAGGTTGATGGGAACATAACTTCACAGATGGCCAGGTACAGCCCAGTTCCACCAGGGAGTATCAGTTTTGTGAGCACATGCATGGGTTGGAAGCAAAGCAGAGAAGGAAGATGTGCATTAATGCCCCTTTCATCCTGAGCAGAAGAGCCTGAGGTGTGGCCAACTGGAGGTGCCCAGTTAGAGACTCACTTTGGATGAAAGCAGCTGATTTCCACATTTGTGTGTCCATAAACCTTTAGAGGAAAAAGAAAAACACAGAGAAATGATCCTTGAGTGCTGTTAATTTTCCCATTGCTCAGAATCTTGCCCTGATGATCATGTTATCTGTTTTGCAGGGTACAGATTACTTGCCCCAGGGCAAGTCAAATTGGTTTTTTCCTTTCAGTGCTGCTAACAGGTCCTCCAGTGCTCCCAGATGATCTCAGCCCACTTCACTGAGGACAAGTGCGCTCTTGAATGAATCTGGGCTGTGCTGGTTGTGTCTCCAAATGCCTGCATTTCAATGTGCACTCATCTTCTTGAGGCACAGCTGCCAGGACACAGCAGATTCCAGCTTTATGCCTTGAGCTGTCACATATTTGTGGCCTAAGCAGAATCTCTTCCCACCCTGAAAGTGAACAGATGAATTAGGGAGCAGATTGCAAGCACAGCAATGATGCTGCTGAGATACTCCATGGATATTGCTGCTCTTGTCTCATTTTTCCTTTCCCCTGATATTACTGCTGGAGAAAGCAGGGGTGGGAATAAACTCCCTGCTTTGGAGGAGGAGGAGTGAGGGCACAGGCCACTAAGGGAGCTCAGGAGTTCATGCAGTCACTGTGTTCTGCTACACTGAATGGCTCACTTTACAGCAATTTCAATTAGTATTCAAGTGAACTATGGTTAAAGTAAAACAGTTACTGTATGGCCTTTTGGTTTTTTTTTTCATGTGGTTTTATTATGCATTTCCAAGTTTGCTTGGGAGTTGAAGTACTAGTGCTCTTAATTATCAAGTCATTTGAATAATGATGAACAATTTTCTAGAACTTAAAACATGTCTGCATCATGCACCTGCCAGCAGTACTGGCACATAAAATCTCAATTGATGTGGGTGTTGGAGTTTTTCTGTGCACAAATGCTGCAGTCATGCCTGTGAGATGTTTATCCTGTCCAGTGCCTGCTTTGAGGGACTTTGCATTCATAGTGTGGGGGCCTTTCTAAGGAAAATCTAGGTGTTTTGAGACTTGGATGCTCAGCTTAGGAAAGCTCCTTTGAAAAATCCTTTTCTCTGCTTGCAGCAATGTAATGAATGAAACCTTGAGCCCTGAGGAGCTGCAGTGGTATTTAGGAGCAAAATGCAGAATGTTATTTGGTCTTGTGGCAGCTGCTTTGTTCTTTTTTTTGAAATAAAATGTGCCTGTCTCTCTGACAGAGTGCTGTTAAAAGTTCTGTTGGGAGACAATTTATTCTGCTGACAGGAAAGGAAAGCTATCTGGTAACTTCTCACTGGCAAAGTGAAGAGTTGTTCAGTTTTCCCACACCTCACTCCTTCCATCTTCTGTCCTTGCAGGAGGCTTGCAGGAGACATAGAAAATGCTGTAATACCTGCTTTAACCAAAGCAGCCCTTGTCCTTTTCTTGCTCCTATAAAATATCTACTTGGATGATTGTTTAACAGTCTGAAGTCTTAGACCTGGAGTTCCTTGGAGAGGTGTCAGGCTGGGGGATGACCAGTGTTGGTTGGAAGAGGACTTCAGTGTAAGAAGAGGTGAACACTGAATAAGCAGGATATGTTGATAATGTTGTCCCAATGCACTGTAAAAGTAATTTTTCTGCTGCAGAGGTAAATAAAAACATTTCTGTCCTGGCCCATGTTGATGGTCCTCAGCTGAAAGCAAATTACTTTGGTCTGTACATTTCATTGGAACGAGAATGCCCCTGAGTAACTCCCATCACTGAGAACTACTCTCTGCCTTTGTGTCACTTTGGTGTGCTCAGAAATGCTTCCCTGAATAATCTGTTTTCCCCTTCCCCACCTTCTCTCTCCCCTTCTGGATTTTACAAGAATTTGGTTTGTATCTTAGTGAAGTTTGTGATGCATGCCTCAAAATAAATAGGTTTTGACAAAGAGTTTTTTAGGGCAAGTTCAGTGAATTCTTTTCCTTAGACATGTTTTTATTAAACCTCTGTTTAGTGGCCTCTGTGTGAGGCTTGTGTCCAGCCATCCCTCCCCATTCCCAACCCCCTGGAAACAATAAAGATACCTGGTAACTTTCAAATAATTAAGTGCAGATCTACTTTGCTATCAAAATTGAGTTTAAGGATTAATTTTTTATAGACTTTCATTGACATTTAGATTACTAAGGTGCTTTTAGACTTTTGGAGATTATGGTATAGATTTACTGCAGTCAGAGTGGAAATGAGGGATTGTGTAGCCTGTCTGTCCCTTAAACATTGCATGCATTCACTGGATGGGCAGAGAGAACCAGCTGAAAGTCTCTGCTTGTTGGCCTCCATTCTCCTTGTAGGTAGTTGACTTATTATTGTTACAGTGCAGTAGCTTGTGTATTTTGTATTTAAATCCATGCTTAAAATGCAACCAAAATTTGCCTGTTGACAGCAGTTGCATCATATTTTAATTGGTGAGAAGTGCTAATGGAGTGTTCAGGTTCTAAAATTAGTTGTTTATTTTTCCTTCTTTGCCCAAGGGTTTTGCATCAGATTATATGGTTTCTGTATAACTGTTTGTGTTCTGACGTGACACCTTTGTACAGTTTTAGCTATTTAAGTAAGTGTTAAAAGTTTGTGCTCAGTGACAGCAGTTTCAGAAACTGTGACTTTTTAAATTGTTTCTTACTACATTGTTTATGCATTGCAAAGCGCTTCCCTCCTGTTTACTGTGAATTAATTCATTGTTATAATTGCAAGCTGGGGGTGCAAAATGTGCAAGTTCTGTTAATTTCTTCTCTTGGTGCAATGGCAGAGCCTCAGCTGCTGCACACCATTGTGGCACTGCTGCTGCAGCTTTCACCAGGTGAGGGTTTGTGCCGTAACCCTCATCATGGCATTATTCTGAAATACAACTGTGCTTGTTATTGTCAATATTCCCTTTGGGTGGCCTTGTGTCAGAGAGGTGCTGTTTTAATACTGTCTTTGTACTTCTCTGAAAGTTTTTCTTTTTCTGTGTGGTGAAATGCAAATCCAGCTCCTTGTATGAGTCCGCCTGTGATGAAGCAGAGATGTTCAATCTATCCATTAAAATTCTGGCTCTCTGGAGGATGCTTTATCATATGTATCAGTCCTTGGAATTGCTGGCAGTTGTCTCCTTTAAATAAATTTTTTGTTTGGTGCCCATTTTGAAATTATCCCAGACTTCTTTCTAAGAGTAGTTACCAAAATAAATAAGCCATCAAAAAAAGTGATGCTTGAATTACTGACTATCAAACTATAAATATCCAACTACTTTAACAACTGTCTCTTATCTGTTTCACTTTTCTCTACTAGTTGAAAGAGCCCTCTGATATTTTGTTACCATGAGAGTACTTCCACATTAGGACAAAACCATGTTACAATGTCCTGATTAACCCTGTGACCTGAACCTCACAAACCCTTTGTCATGAGATTTTATCCAGTCCTTGAACAATTTTTGTCAGGTTTTTTTTTTCAGCTTTTCTCTAGATTTTTTTTTTCTTTTTCTTTAGAAAGGTGCACACCAGAACTGAACACTGGTTTTGTTCATAAAATGTATGTGCAATGCTATTGCCCTTTCTGTTTGTCCAGGGATTTTCAGTGCCCTATTTTTCTGGCACAGCAAGGAAGCTCATGTTGATTGTTTGCCTAGTATGACTTCTAGATCATTACTGGAGTCAGTGCTGAACGAAAAACTCTGCAGTTCAGTGGATGTGGCCTGGATCACTGATTCTTAGAGTTTCTAACTTTACTTTCATAAGCTCTTCAAAATCATTTTCTCTCCCCCTTTTTATTTTTTATTTTTAACGTGGCTGGAATGCTGCTCTAATGGGAATTTTAGAAATAGAAAGAAAAGCTTAAGTCCTCTGCAGTCTTAGCGCTCAGATAATTTCTTCTGGTTTTGTTTGTTTCCTTTTTAAGCCCAGCAGTTTGTAAGGGAGTAGCAATCTGTGCATCCTCTAATAGTCCAGGTGTGGATCAATTTCTTCTGGTTCTGTTTGTTTCCTTTTTAAGCCCAGCAGTTTGTAAGGGAGTAGCAATCTGTGCATCCTCTAACTAGTCCAAGTGTGGATCTATGTAGAGGGTAACTCAGGCTTTGATTTCTGTCAGACACTGAAGTTTTCACACAGCTCCAGAACCTGCTTGTGGCTTTCGGGCCAGATTTATCACCCTGGAGTGATGACCTGGGTGTGGATAAGGGATGAGCTCCACCAGACCCCTGGAGTGGGCATTGCAGTGTGTGTGGTGCAATCCCAGGGAGGCACTGCATTCCCAGGAGTGTGGGGGAGGCTTTGCTGTGTCCATGCCCTCACCCTGTTACTGTTAAAGGTAACAGTAGTAACAGGAATGGGAACAGTTGTAGTTTTTTTGGTAGAAAGTGTTTCTTTTCCTCCTTTGCTGGAAGTGAGTGGGGGGAATGATATTGAGCTGTTTGTGCTGCAGAGCAACAGGTTGAACTGAGTGGATCCCAGGTAGCTTTGGAGGGCTCTGGGATCTTTGTGGCAATGTTTATTGTGCCAGCAGATGTCCTTAGGGGACCCAATGTCTTGCAGTGCTAAGTATGAGTACACAAATAGTGAAGAAGTGGAGGTGTGTGTTCTCCAGGGAGGATTTTTTTTTTTGTCTTTTTGTTGGTGTTTATTTGGGTTTTTTTGTTTTGGTTCTCCCCCCTCCCCTTTAATGGCTTGAATTCCTTTTGGACACACCTGTCATGCTACACTTGAGAATAAAGGAGCCTTGTTGTCTTCTGAGGTTCTCTGACCAAGGGGATGCTACGGCTACACCTTGTAGATCTGCTCTGTTACTGTGACCCTGATTCCTTTAGGGTGGCTGTGGGCACACAGTTTGGGGTAATTGGGGTGGGATTGTGCCTCATCCCCAATGAGCTGCAGCTGTGAAAAACAGGTGAGCAGCATTGAAGGTAACGAGCCAGGGAGTGCCCAGGGGCTCTGGCCAACCACCAAAGGGAGCAGAGGGCACACAGGTGCAGTGCATTGACCATGAGGGTATAAAAGGTTGGGCTGAAGAACAAGAGGGGCAGTTGCTTGCAGCCTTCTGGAGTGGTGTGGTGTTACTCTGTCTGGGCAGATGCCTGAAGCCTTCTGATGAGGTAAGGTGTTACTCTGTTGGGGGAATGCTGAAAGCTTTCTGAGGTTGTGTGGTGTGTGTGTTGTGACCATCTCAGCTGTGATAGGTGGCCTCCCTTGGATGCTTTCAGCTTTTTACCTCGAAAGTTGTCATAGCTGCTGTCACAGTTTCCCTTTGCTGTGGAATTTGGTTCATGGGCTTCCCCAATGTCTTTGATTTGGTGTTTATAGAGAGAGGGAAGAGACACAGAGGGAAACTTCATGGAAATCAAAAGGAAAGGAAAACAAGTTACTTGAAATCTAGCAGGCAAACTTTGACACTAAATGGTGAAATAACTTGAGATGCTGCACCAGCCTATTTTTGTGGCATTGCAACTGTGTTTTTCCTTTGTTAAGTGATTTTGAGTTTTTTTCCCCACGTAGAGACCCACGCAGAAAATGCAAGATGAAAGAGACCCTGGAAGAGAAATGTAAAAAATCTGTATAAAATGGATAAAATACAGCATAAACTAGGGAAAAAGTTCCATGTTGGTATGAAAAAGTTGGTACCATGTATCAAATGGTGAAAAGCCAGTCCCTTCTCCCTTAGCTGATGTTATCTGGGAGGAGCTTGGAGTATGCAAAGGTATGTGCGAAAGTGGAGTTATTTATGAATAAAGGAGAGAGGGAGACCTGCCTTCCAAATATAGCAGCCTTCACAAAAACTCCTTAGAAGACCTGATGTGCACCTACCAGGTAATGCTGGCTCAAGTTCTGGTGTGCTGAAAGGCTCATAAATCACCCTTGATTGATCCTGATGCTGTGGTGTGCTTCAGGCAGGCCCTGGCAGTGCATGCTGTCTGGAGAGCAGAGAAGAGTGACCAGGCAGTTTGCCAGGAAGGTTTTAATTAGCCTTTAACGTGCTGGGCTGGATGGCCATCACCAAAAGTCCCTTGTAGAGCTGTTCTGTGCTGCACACGCTGTGCCTGGGCACCCTGAGCCTGTGCTGGCTCTGGAGGATGCAGTGCAGTGGCTCAGAGCAGCTCCTGGGCAGGGATGGGCACGGTGCTGCTGATTCTGGGACCTGCTGGAGCGTGGAGCCCGTGAGTAATGGTAATGGGAACGCATTTCAATTTGTAACCCGTTCTCCTGTATCAAGATTGGACTACTTCTATTCTGTTGCACATGTGCATCACTTGGGGAAACATGCTGATAGTACTAAACATTTAATTGCTTCTCTTGATTTTATTTGTAAATTAGAATCTAGAGGATCTGTAAGGAAAAAAAAAAAACAAACCCAGAGCTTAATTGGACAACATTTTAGAGTCGCTAAGGAAAAGAGAACATAGCTCTCCAGCTTTTGGAGCTGAGACAAATGCAAACTTATTTATTGATCCATACATATGATATCATATTTTAACTACTGTCTAAACTGGAGGTCATCTCTATACTTGATTGCTTAAGAATCTGTCTATCTTATCACATCTTGTACTCATTTATAGTTGTTTCCATTTTTGGCTTTGTTGGAGAGACAGCTAGTGTTTCAGCCTAAATTAAAATCAATAAGAAGCAATTTCGTTTGTTTTTTAACTACTAGAGCAGACTTTTTTTTTTAAGTGAGTCTCTGTGTGTTCAACTAAGTCACTTGGTTCTTTGCATCAAGATAATTGCCAGGCCTCATTAATTCCTAATTTTTGCATATGTAGGAATTGGTTTATTTTCCAATGTACCTAACAAAATGTCAAATATGATTTAAAAATAAGCACTTAGTCTAAGTCATCACTGAGAAATAAATGCAGTAAAAAAATCCTTGGCAGTTAGAAGTAGTTTAAAAATATCTTGGGGGCTGTAGTGAATGCTGAGACCCTGGAGTCCTGCACTGGCAAGGTAGCTCAGGCTTTCCCTGGCACATTTGGGCAGTGATCTGCAGGGATGACTTCCAGTGGAAAAAGCAGAGTCTGGGTCTCTGTGCTTCCAGTCTTTGGCTGGGATATTCCTGCATTATGCCAATTCATGTAAGAAGCTGTTGTGTTGTCAGCTGGCTTTTACCCCACAGCCAGCAGATTGCCAGCAATAACAATTACCCTGAGTCAAATTCAACATGGAATTCACACTGCAGCAGTGCTGGGGCTTCCCAGGTAAGGCAGTGCTGAGCCATCATGTAATGTTAGAGACAATTCCTGCAGGCAGTGCTCTGATGAAATGTCCAGAAGAGGAAGAGTTGCTGCTCTTGTGAGTTGATCACAGGGTGATCAGGGTGACAAGGAAATCATCCTTGGTGGTTTGCTGGAAAAGTAGATGCCTGTATTTTTATCAGGTGGTTCTTTGTGTTGCTGTGATCTTGCTCAGTGCTTTTTGTAACTGAAGAAATGTTGAAGAATTCCTGGAATGCTTAATTCTGAATACAAGAACCTTTTGCTTGGTCTAAATCTCATTTCCTGTTTGACCTTCCTTTGAAGTGCCTAAGTGTTATGAGGTGCCTGTTACTTTAATTTCTTGGGTTCATTTTTCTCTCACCCTTTCTTTTCCTTCTGTTTGCTTTGGTTCAGATACTTTCACAGGTTAAGGAAGAGGGCAAAAAAAGGCAGATCTGGCTACCTTGGTAATCAAAGCAAGAGACTGTTCTCTTAAGTTAACAGCTAAAGCAGTGTTTTCTAGGAACAAAACATGGTTAGTAACTGGATGACATGATGAAGAGCATATTTCCTTCACCCTTGGAGGCAGCATAGGAGTTGTGTGTGAATTTCTTGAATTTGGTTACAAAACAGCAAATTAGTTAATGAGTAACTTAAAACCACGCAGCAATTCGTGTTTATGTGCCAAGAAACCAGCTGGGTTTAAAATCCATAAGCACACCTGGGAGGGATCCAGGGATGTGAGGTAAAAGTGACTTGTCCACGCACCAGTGACACCAACCTTAAGCGAATCCTAAGCCATGGCTCAGTGTAAGGGGTAATACATCACAGCACAAACAGATGCTCTGCCAAAAAGGTAATTAATACTTCATGTCAAGCACTATCTGCATGTACTGCTTTCCCTATTTCATGCTATTAAGCACTGTGACCTTTTCTCTTTCAACAATTAGTTTCCAAGGTGAAAACCAACTTAGGAAGAAAATGAACTTTTTTCATTGGCTCTGTGGAGTCTTAGAATTTCACAGTAATCTTGATTACACCTTCACACTGTACAGTTCTGACTTCTCTCTTGATCAATGACTCTTCATTCCTGCAGTTTGAGATTGCATTCCCCCCTTCACTCCTGTATTTGGGAGACATGATCAGGCATTTTGGGTGCAGAGGCAGATGAGGTCTGTAAGATGCTCACTGTCAATGAGTAACACCTCCAACTCATTTGCACCCTATTAAGAAGTTCACTTGCTAAAAAGCTGAAGAGCAGGGCAGAATTATTGATGGGCCTGACAGTTGTGCTTTCAGTTGAGCTGAGGCTATGAGCACTTCATTTCCATAATGAAGCAGTGCTCTTTCTTTGCAAAACCAGGTGTTTTTAAACTCTGTACACTGAGACATGGGCCTTACAGTTTGATTTTTACAGCCTCTCTGCTTCTGATTTGCCTTTTTGTTTCTCTTTGTGTAGAGAGGCGATCCTGGAGTTTGCTGCTTTCAGTTGGATTCACTGGATGTTGTTGAAGCATGTGGGCCTTACTGGAAGTGCTGTTTCTTTGTGAGGTGTACATGAAATACATTACTTTGGTGAACACATTTCCACTGGCTGGCTGGGGCATGCAGTACTGAGTGAAATAAAGGGTCAGGGGTAGTGTCCTGTCTGCTCTGGAAAGCTGATGAAATATCCAGTGCTCCCCTTGGCACCTTTCACTGACTTTTGCTGTGATTGATGCCAGCAGCATCAGCAAAAACTGGACCTTTCTGCCTCCCCTGCTGTGTGTGACATGTGCTCTGTAGAGGTCTGCTCACTGTTGGTGTTTTATGGTGGGACTCTGCTGTCCTGCCTTGTCCAGTGCTGCCAAAGTGGCTGTGGAGGAGCTAATGCTGTGCGTCTGGTTATAAAATCAAAAAGAGCTCCAGAAACCTTTCAGCTGGACTTGTAAGGATAATGCAGTGTTAGTGTCTTGAGTATTTGCAGCATCTTGTAGAAATACCTTAGATTGAAGGACTGTATATTATTCAGAACTATCAATAACTTCAGAGAGCTGCTTTGCTATTCCTTTGTCTTTCATTCATGTCTGTCTTCCACCAATGGCTTGTTCTGATGGTCACTGCTCTGTGGTTCTTCTGATTGTGTTTGGGGTTTCTGAGTTGTTCTCCTTGGCTGCAAACCTAGAACCCAGCAGGATGTGCAGTGCTGCCTTGCTGAGCACTGAGCTGTCCTTGCTGTGGGCATTTGCCTCCCACCTGCAGGAATCCTCCCCTTGTGCCTGGGGGCTCCTCTCTTTGCCCTGTCCCTCCCTGGTGTAGCTGGGCTTTTACACTCAGCAGGGTTTGCTGTCCAGCCCTCAGGGGGCTGCAGAAGGAGTTTGGGGTCCCTGGATTCATAGCTGTGGGTGGCTGTGTCATCCATCCCCCAGAGCTGAGCAGCTGGAGCACTTTAACAGACACCTGGACCTGATTTCTCAGCTCTTTATCATCTCTGGGAAGGAGAATGCTGTGATGCTCTTGGATCACTGATACCAGAATGGGTTTCTTCCATTAGTAAAGCAGTAGGTGGAATATGGAATAGAACAAATATTCAACAGATATTGTGTAGTAGAGTAGAACTGACTTTTCCCTGGGGATTCATAATGTGTGTCTGAATACATGACTAGAGACACCATCAAATGATCAGTTTGGCTTTTCTTTTTTAAAGTGTAGTCCTCTCCAACCAAGTAACAAGGCTGTTTTATAGGGTAGGAAACCTCTTTGGTGTGTGATACTGCAGGCAGATGGCCTTGTGATTCCTTTGGCTGAAGTGTTCTTTGTTATTACTTTTCTGTTGACTTTGAAGCCAGAATTGTAGATATCCATTAAAAACTGGGTAGCCCCTGTTAATTTTGCACCAGGGTCAAAGTGGTGGAGAAAGGCTGCATTACATAGAAACAGGTAGTTGGTTACACAGGACTATTGCTTTTGGTCTTGAAAAAAGTCCCCCTTCAGGCAGTGGAGATTTCTACCTTGAGTGTGATGGTGCAACATCAGATGAAATCTGACTGGTGAATGATTTATTGCAATGTTGACAAGAAAAAAACTTATCTACCACAGGCTACGATGATAGAGGACAATGATATTTCATTGCAGTTTCTTCCCTGAAAAGCTACAGTGGCATTGATGTTTTATATTTTACATGTTGCTTCATCAGTTTGGGCAGCTCGTGTCGTGGAAGGGAAATGTGTGGAGATTGCTTGTTTTCAAACACTGATGCCTATGGACACATTTTTTGCAATGAGGGAAAGCAGTGAAGAAACAAGCTATTTGGACAATCATGTTCACAGCCAGATTTCTCCCTTTTTCTGTCTAGGCTCTGTTTTGCCAGCTATATATTTTCTTTAGTGTTTCAAGAAAAAGCAGTAGAAACAGTGGTAACAGAGTCTGTGTAAAATACACACTGGTGTTCTAAAATCAGTTTAACATGTATTTTAATCTAAACTTCAGCTGTGTTTTTCTTTGCCACTCCTTTCCTAGTTCTTCTCTGTTTAGTGCCATCTTAAGGGTGTTTGTGAGGCCCAGAATTCTCCCTGTGGAATATGGGAGAATTCTGCAAGTGACAATTATAAGGAAATAGCATGGCATAATATACCAGATCATAGGTGATTTGCTGAAGCATAAACAAGTTGAAAAGACTTGATGATCATTTTGTGGGGAAAAAAAAAGTCTGAACTTTGTAGTGGAGGATCTTAACCAGGATAGTTTCTGGTGTCCTGGTGTGAACCTTACTGTGAAGAAAGCACACCTTGAAGAGTAATGGGCTGTGTTCCCCTGATGATCTCAGTGTCTTCTGATGTTTCCATATCCCTGAGAAGGGCACCAATGGACTGGGCCATAGCTCTTTGGTGAGATGGTGAAGCTGAACCAACATGCTAAAAATACCTTCTTAATTTGGCTTGTGTGTCACCAGCACTTCTCAGAGGACAGTGTGCATTTCCATCAGTTCCAGGATGTTGAACCTGGGTTGAATTGCTCTAGCTTTGATTGCTGGGGTTGGATCTGAGAGCCACAGAACAGCTGAATGTGATCCTCCATCCTTGCAGTGAAGACCAGTGTGAGCACATCACACCTGTGACTGGCAAACTGCACTCCTCTGCTCTCTGTTGGCCAAAGTCACTCCTGTTTAGAAGCAATTAAACTTAGACTAGAGCTATTTGGACCATGTTCTTCACAGTATACTCACAAAACAGAGTCTGTCCTGCCTCTTTATGCTCCTGTATCTTGAGAGTTTGCATGAGAAGCTCTGAGTGGGTGGCTGTGTTTTCTCCCTCTCAGCCTCTGGCTCAGCAGGGTCCTGGCAATGTCTTTGGTGGTGCTTTCAAGACCTTTCAAGGCTGCACAAGGATGAGCAGGTGTGTGCCCAGGTAAATGCAGCCCAGGCTGACTGACCCAGGATGGCTCCTCACTCTTGTGGCAAGGGAAGAGGTGAAGTTTCTGTGCTGCAGCTTGTTGTGCTTAGCTCAGCTGAGGTATCCCATGGCCAGACTTCCTCCTGCTTTACTCTGTGTAAAAGCACTTTGAGAGCAGCCAGGCCTTCCTGCCCTGGCAGTTGCACCTGCAGGTGTCAGCCTGCCTGGATTCCCTGCTTGGGAAGCAAGACAAGGAGAAGTTTGTGCTGCACAGCAACAGATTGAACCGAGTGGATCCAAGGGACCTTGGGAGGACTCTGGGATCTTTGTGGGCAATGTTTATTGTGCCAGCAGATGTCCTTAGGGGTCCCAATGTTTTGCAATGCTGACTATGAGTACACTGACAGTGAAGAAGAGGTGATGTGTATTGTGTATTCTCCAGGGAATACTTTTTGTTTTTTTTTTTTCTTTAATGGCTTGAATTCCTTTTGGACACACCTGTCTTATCAGACCATGCTACACTTGAGAATAAAGGAACCTTTCCTCAGTGTTATCTGAGGTTCTCTGACCAAGGGGATGCTACAGCTGCACCTTCACCCTTTCAGCTTCTCTAAGGCTGGCTGCAGCATGAGTCTGGTTTGCTCTGGAGGTTCATAATCATGGAATCAGCATTGATACTGAGCTGGTGGAGTTGTTCAAAGAGGACAAATAGCAGTAGTCTTTCCATTTCTCTTTAATCACATAACCTCTTCTGAGAGAGGCTGTGAGCTGGTAAACTGATATGCAGTGCCTGAGACAGATCAAAAATGATACAGCTGCGAATTACTGATTAGTTTCTGAAAAAGCAGCTCTTTGTGGTGTGTAAAATAAATTGTCTCTGTGTGATGGTATTGGGATGCTGTTGATCATGCAATAACCATCTTCACAAGGCTGAGTTTTCATTTAAAAAGGCATCATTGTCTGTTAAATATTTGGGCATTCGTATTCCTCCTGAGTTGATCAACTATTTGAAATGCATTATCTCAGAGTGCTGCCACAATTAAAGAATGGCATGCTCAGGTGAAAGGGTTTGTCTGTTTCATAGATTGGAGAGATATGCTCAGTGAAAATGAACATCCTCCCAAGGTTAAATTAGCCATTTAAAGCTCCTCCAATTACAGTCTTGGATAGAAGGATTTTTTTTTTACATGGATAAGAGTTAGCAGAGGACAAATGACATAATTGGAGGGGGAGACAGAGACTTCATACGTGCTTTCTTCTGGAAGAGTGAGAGGGAATAGACAATGCCAGGGAACTGCCTCAGATCTCAGTCCCTTCTGGTTGCTGTTGTCTCAAACAGTTTTTGCAGGTTGGGAAAGAAACAAACAAGAGTAAGTTCTTGTGTAAAAATGTCCTGTGACTTCTCCCAGGTGTGCTATGTGGGGCTTGATGCTATCTGGGCTTTTTTGTAAAATGTGACTCCCATATTGGGATATATAAATAGTCTACTTTTGCTCACAAATAGCACAGGAGAATGTATTAGCTGGTGAGCTGAAGTGACATATTCCTTTGTGCACAAATTATAACAACTTAAATGAAAATTACACTCATAGAACGCAAATGCACTCTCTTTAAATTAGATAAAGAGATTATGACAGAAAAAGATCATTGAATAAAGGAGGTTTTAAACTAGCCACTGAAATAAATGCATGACTTCAAACTTTGTCCTGCCAGAATTTATTAATAAAACACAATGAGGCATTTGGAATACAATGAAGACCTCTTCCTTTGAAGGTTACAGTGTAATTTGTGTAATTGTGTTTGTATAATTTGACTTCAAGAACTGTCCTTGTAATTTAGTAAACTGCAGATCTTGCTGCAATCTGCTGCATTTTTCTTGTGCCTCACATTGACACATCTAATTGCCTCATAAGTATATACTCTGTTTAAAGCCATTGCACTGCCCTCTGGACCTTGAAAAATTCATCTTCTGGTGTGTAATGATAATCTCTGTGTGGATCTTATCTGTGCAGCATCTGGCCACCTTTGCTTGCTCCCTTGCTGAGCACACACAGCTAATTGCCATCCTGAATAACCTCGGTTTACGACCACACAGCTGAGGAGAGCTTTACTGGATGATGCCTTAATTTCTCCCAGCTGCAGAATGCCTGCTCTTGGCAGGGGAGCCAGAACATGGAGTCACAAGCATCTTCTTGGAGCTGATCCTTGCTGAGAAATCCCCCTTTATTTTGTCCATGTGGCACAGTTTCAGCTGGTCCTGTGAGTGTGAGTCCTGTGTGAGTGGCTTTGGGCAAGGTAGCGATTGGTGTTGGTAGGATGTGTGTGAAATTCTGAATGTATTCTTCTAATGACACTCTTGTCAAATGGGTTTTAAACTCTTGGGTTTTCTCATGGTGCAGGCTTTGAAAAAAGTTGCCATTTTATTTCTGAATTGCTTTGAAATCAACAGACTCTGTAGGCAAACAATTCACATTCGGAGGTATTAATGCTTTGGGTTGGTTCACTTGGAGAGTCTGAGTTTGCTCTTGGCTGATGAAGCAGGGAGAAATTTTAAATCTGGGGTAAAAGTTCAAAACACTGCTGAGGGAGATAAAACCAAATTGGATAAGAGATGCCTGTGGGAGAGTTGAGGGCAGAGAGTCGTGTTGAGGAGTTGAGTCACTGAACTCTGAGTGCAGGCAAAGCTAATTTAGAGATGGGGTTTTGTTGTGTTACAGTAATTTCTCCAATGGCTTTACACAGCAGGGCCTGAAGAAACGGCTGTTGTCAAAACCACTGGAGACTTAACGTGCCTTTGAATCTTAAAATTACAGTGTTTTTTTTTTCCTAATTATTTAGGAAAGACACCTCTTCACATATGTATTGATTCTTAAATGAATGGTATGAGACTTGAAAAGAAATTGTGTAATTTACAACTTATTTCTGCGTCCTTGGATTGAAATATGTGTAGAGTTCAGAGCAGAAGATGTTGAGTGAAGTTATACAAGCTTAATAAAAATAAACCTATACATGACTTTGCATAAATGGAGGAAAAATCGAAGGACTAACAAATTTGCATAGATAACATTTGAATTGTTAATTCATATTGCACTTCATTGCAAGGATGTAATTTTTAATTAAGAATAAAATGTGGTAGATATTTTAAATGGGAAATGATTATAATTGCAGATGGAAATTGAGGTAATGAGAACTGGTTTAATTAATTGTTAACATTTTTCTATTTCACTTTTTTTAAGGCTTGTGGTCTGTGGACATGGCATTTGTTTTGTAGATGTGTGTATTTAAACATACAATGATTAAGGCATGAAATGTTGGCAGCAAACACAGTTTTGGTCTTAAGTTGTATGTGTTGTTTGAAAGTCTCTGGGTGGATGGACATTGGGCAATCTTGAATCAGACTGGTTGTGATGTTTGTAGGATTGGTATGAAACTGAGGTGTAAAAATTATTTCCAAAACATCCTTTTTAAGCCACAATTGTCTTTCACTGTGGATTTCACAGATGATACAAATACTTCCCTGGAGAAACTGAGGTTGTGTTTGTCCCCAGTACCCTTTGCCTTTGAAGTTCCCCATTGATGAATGTGACAGCATTGACCTGACCTGAACTCCCCAAGACTTGGTGTGTGGCTCTGCTGGGCTCACTCTGTGCTTTGCTGCCATGGCCCTCAGGAAGCTGTGGGCAGCTCCTGGAGGGGCTGAGCAGATCCTGCCTGCTGGGGAGGGAAGGGAACCTGAGTGAGCAGCTCCTGACATCAGAACTGCTCCGTGTGTGGGGGAGGCTCCCTGCAGCTCTGCGGGTCAGGAGGGAGGGTGGTGCTGCTGGGGGCAGAGAAACTCCAGGTGCGTGCTGGAGCAGCCCTGGCGTGCCCAGGGTGTTTCACTGCTCTGGGCACCCCTGGGTGCTCCCACTGCTGGACAAGGTCCTTGGACCCTGTGTGCACACCACACCGTGGCACTTGATAATTTCTTCTCGTCAAGGTCTCTGAAGATTTTCACCCTTTGTTTTAGGGAAATGCAGCATGAAAACTTGCAGAACAACCATTTCCTATTCAGACAGCTGTGACACTGAGGTAAAGAAAAATACTTGAGCAGATTCCTTAGAGGAGAGGTACTTCTGCCATTTGAAAACTTGGTAAACTTATTTATCGAGCTTAGAGCTCTGTGTTCAAAAAGGATTTTGAAGTGAGCAAAATTAGTGTTGCCACTTATGTTAAGAAGCACATATGAAGTCTCTGTCATCTTTGGTTGCAGAGGGACTTGGAGAAAACTACAATTAGCACTAATTGGTGTGCTGTCTGAATCTTCTGTCTGTTGGTGTGAGAATGGACCCTTGAAATGATTGACAGGAACTACCTGCCTGCTCTAATTCCCTCAAGAGCTGTTCTGTTGCATTGCAGCCCATCACAAATGAAATGAGTGGTTACCAGAAGCAGCCAGCTAACACGTGCCTGAATTATCCATGCAGCACAGATGCTGAAATTCAGTGCTAGTTACTGAATGTGCTGGGAACTGGTACCTGTAATAATGATAGGGTACATTTTTTTTCCTGACAAGTCTGGAGTTTTGACTCCTGCAGACATCATTGCTCTGTGATGCTCCACAGAATGTGTGGAAGGGATGTGGCACACCAAGCAGTTGTTTAACCTTTTCAGTGTGTGGGGGTGTTTTTTTAAATTTTGGGTTTTTTGTCTTGTCACTTGGAAAGCAGCATTGCACCTGAAATCTGCCTTATCCATGTTGGTCATGGGGAAACATTTGCCAAATTAGATAAAAGCTACCTATGTAGAAAGACATATCCCTGCTTGGTTTTGGGTAAATATAATAGAAACCTAAAGAGTAAACTAATAATCACTAAAATTATAGGAGAATTTACTTGAATGGCAATGTAGGGGGGTTTTTTCCCCATGTGAAGTGTGCAACCAGAGATATGAAGTATGTTAATGTCACTAGGGTAATACTCAGCTGATAGCAGTGCAGTCATTTGCATTTCTTCCCCTTTCCTTGTGTTTCTTTTTCTCCCCTCAAACACATGTGTTGGGAATTGAAAATGCAGCTTGCCTATTTTACACTGGCAGTAATCTTTCAATTTTTTTACTGTAAAAAATGAGTCCACAAACACGAGCAGCCGCTGATGTATGGGGCTATTGATGGAAATTGAATTTGCAAAGGGAAAATGGGATTTGGTTGTAGTCTGAAATGATAATGATGTAGCCCAAATGGATTTGTAATGGTCATTCATTCATTTTTTTCTGCAATTTTGTGGTTTGACAAAACATTTATGCAGGTGACTATAAAAGCAGTCCAGGTTCGCTCTGTGTGGGAGTAAGCAGCTAATGGCAGGTAAAAGTATGCAAAGTCTGAGCTTGAGCCTGTGCCCACAGACTTCAATAGTGGAAGGATGTGATGCTGTGATTTGTTTTACTGAGAGGGAGAAAGTGGTTGGGGTAGTACTTTTTTGAGATCTAAGAAATAATGGTAGCAAAACGTACCTTGACGTAATTCTTAAAAATGTATGGGTTTGTAGAATCAACCTAGTGAGTGCTTTATGTAGCACAACAAATGCATGAGAGACTTTGCTCTGTGTCTGGATAAGCACAGACCTGGCCCTGAAGAATTTCCAGTCCAGCTGTGCTTAAACTATTGTGCATTGCATTGAGCTGCCGTGTTCTTGTCAGCTCTACCTATGTGACAATCCCCACCAGCCTTTATTCTGAATTTGGATCTGCCAGTGGACTGCAGATTTATTTATTTTTTTTTTAATATCCTGGGTGTAGTTTTATGTGCCTTATGATAACATCTGTATTGTTCTGATTTCAGTGGAGCTCTGTCTTCCCTCCTGTGAAAGCAAAAGAATGACATGCCAGTGTTCATATGGTCAGAATAAACTGGTGGTGACAGGAAAATGATAATTCAATGGTGTGGATGGATTTTTGGCTTTGTTTTCTTCTTGTTTCTATTTTTTCCTTCTTTTTATAGACCAGTGAACGTCACACTTGTAAACTGCCTTCCATTTTAACCAGAGTATAGTCCTTGCTAAATGTTGTATAATTTAAAAGTATGAATAGAAGTAATTATGGAGTATGGGGAAAAAGTGCTTCTGGCTTTATAAATATATCCCTTTTTATAAATTCTTTCCATTTCAAATTATTGCAGCCAGTGGTTGAGATGCAGAGGCCCATGTGTGCCTGCCCATGTAATGGACTCTGATGGACTTGCTGGTTCCTCCCTGTGCAGAACATTCTGTGGATCTGCTCTGCAGCTGCAGGGACAGAGAGGGAGCACGTGGGGAAAGCAGGGCACTGATTCACCTGTAATTAACATTGCCCCTGTTTTCATCCTGCCACTGGCTAAAGCTGGAGCTTTCTGGCCAAGAGCTTGCCTTTAATGCTCTGGAGCCCTGGTAGGGCTGGAGCTGCAGGAAACCACCCATTGTGAGCAGGATCCCTCAAGTATTTCCTGCAATGTAACTTTAGCTGCTTTGGCTTTGGGCCTTACTGCCTTTGTAGTTCTGATTTTTTTTTTTTTTTTTTTTTTTGTAACCACTCCATGAATGGTCCTGATGCAGAAAAGCCTCTGAGCATCATAAATCTGTTTATTTTAATTGGCTTTGCTATACTGAGGAGCTCAGGGCAGAGCTAGGTGGCTCAGAGGGCTGTGGGTGGGGTTTGGTTTGTTTGAATTTCAGTATTTGGGAGCTGCTGGTTTGTTTTAGAGCCAAGCAGGCTGGGTTGGTTGGACATCCCGTTTGTGTGAACAGTTTGGGGCAGAGCCTGCTCCCCTGTCAGCATCTGCAGACCCTCCTGACCCTGGAGTACTGCAGCACTATAAGTAGCTTTAAGGGACAGCCCTTCTCCCTATCTGCTTCCTCTGTGAATGACAGCAGCTTCTTTTTGTTGTTGTTTTTCATAATTTGGGATTGGCTGCTAAAGAGGCTGATATCTTTCCATGATGTGGTAATTCATGTTTCTGAAGCAGAGGTGTGAGACTACCCAGACTGTGATACCACAGAATGGGTGAGGCTGAAAGATTGGCACCTTTGACAAAATCAATCTCAGAGGGAGGTGAGGCCCTAAAAAGTAATTTTGCAGATTCACCCTGGTGCAGAGGGTGCTGTGAAAGGCCAGGTGCCAGCACTGTGGGGTGAAGCTGGCACAGGGTTTGTGGGGTCCCTGCAGCAGCAGCAGAGTTGCAGGCACTGATGAGAACCTGCAGGCAGCCTCTGTGACATTTTGAGTTTGTGCTCAAGACACAGACAAATAAACATGGGTAGAACCCTTGTGTTGTTGACTTTGGAGCAGGAGCTCTTAGCCCATGTAGCAGAGACTCCTTCACACTGTTCAGTTTTGTGCCCTGTGCCCAGCTGGGTGTGTGAGGCTGCAGCCATCAGTAGTTTTGGTTTAATGCTGTGCTCTTTTTATATTGGCTCAACAGCCCATTTTTACTACTTGGCTTTAACTCAGGAACATGCTTAAACATGAACTTAATTCTTGAATTCTTTAAATGTATTATTGAATTGCAGCCAAAATGGTGAAAGTGAGAAGTTTTTCACTAAGCAAATAAATTACCGGGGTTTTTGTTTTGTTTGTTTGTTTTTCAAAAACTATAAGTAAATTTTTTCTAAAGCCAAGTAGGTGATTTATTGCTTGGTGTTTCCCTTTTAATTTGCGAAATGTTTGTGTTGCTCTTAGAGTTTTTGCTGCATGTACAGCTCAAATGTCCTTTTCTGCAAAGGCAAGGAAATTGGTGCATTAGTGCATCCAAATTTCCTTGGCTCCAAATCCTGTGAAGTGTCTGAGTGAGGTTGGTTTCTCTCCTGTCTCCTGCAGTTCTGTAGAGGCCCACACTGCTGCAGCTCTATTAAGAAATGTTTTGGTGATACTATATTAATAAGATGGAATTGTCAAATGTAGCCCAGTAATGTTTTGGCTAATCAGTTGGAATATTTTTTATAGGTTATCTATGTATGTGCAGATGTTTGATTTGAATGCTTTCATTCAATCACCCTGGGTTTCAGTTGTTTTACTGGAAATACCAAATATTTTTTGTCTTGCTTAGCACTCACATAAAACATTATGTTCATGAAACATTTATGGTAGCAATCCATTAAGAGGAAGATGAAGGTTTTCCTCTGAAGAGAATCTGCAGAATGTCTTGCTGAAATGACCCCTGTTTGCCAGCTGGTTTGTGTGCATTATTGCTGCCTCCACTGCAGGTTGGAAAGGTCCCTGTGATGTAATGCAGTGATAGCGTTGTGTGCAAAGCTGCTTGGAAGCAATCTGAGTCAACAGGAAAGCAGCGTCTTCTTAAAGCTTGGGACATTCTAGTTTTGTGATCTTGGGTATGAGGGAGATAGAAAGGGCAAGGGTTTACTGCAGAGTCTCTTAAAGGCATGTAGAGTTCTTGAAGTAGTAATAAATGGCAGATTGAAATTGATCTCACTGAGATTTCCAATGTTAACCAGTGTTACACGAGTAAAGGACTTCAGGTTTTTGGCCGCTTTGTCAAATGGATCATGTTGTGTCATGGTGTCAAGAAACAGCTTTACCTGGGAATTTCAGCTATTCTGGGCCTTTCTGGAGTGCCTCTAGAACAGTCAGCTAAATGTAATGAATGATTGAATGACTATTTGTGCATATAAACACACATGTATCATCCTAATAGAAGAGATAATGTTCTTGAAGACAAGATTAAGGATTAGGAGGAGCATTAAAAGCAGAAATATTTTTTTCTAAGTGAAGGGGAGATGAGTATTTATTATTAAAATGTTAAAATAATAATTAATACTGCTAGGAAGTGGTAGAAGAAAAACTGTCTGGTTGAGCTGGTACAGATGAGCAGCTTTAAAACCACAATGTGCAGTGAATCACTTCCTTCAAGTGGCACAGTTGCCTGGTGTGCTGCTGCCAGTGGTGATCCAGTTGGGTCCCTTTCAGAGAACAGAGGGACAGATGTGTTTATATGTGCTCTTCTACAGTGGAGGGCAACTGACTTTGTGGCTGCTGGATGGACATGGTGATGGGCTGAGATAAGCAGCTCTTTGAACACAGAGCCTTGCTCAGGTTTGCCATCAGCCTCAACAGGCTGCTCAACATTTCTGCTGAAATCAGGGTGGCTGTGCCTGGTTTCACTGCTTCACTCTCTGGCAGTGCTCTGCTTTGGCCGTGCAGGTATTGGCTGTCCTGAGTGGGGACATTCTTGGTGCTCTCTGATGCTGAAATGCCACTGAATTGCACTGTGGGCTCCTGTGAACCCAAATACCCCGAAACAGTTACAGGGAGAAGGGAAGGTTCTAAGAAATAAATGAGGCATTTTTAAAAACAGTGTTTTCAGTTTGGTTTGTTTTTACTTTCTTATGCATGTATGGTCTATATGAAAAAAAAAACTATTAGTCATCCCCAGCACTATTATTACCCCAATAATAGGGTAATATTTACCCTATTAATATTACCCCAATAATAGGGTAATATTTACCCCATTATCTCTTTCCTGCACTTGAGTTTTTCACAGGAAGGCTCAGAGGTTTAATCTACTTGTCCTGGCAGTATTTCAGAGAATTCTAATGAAAGCTTTTTTAAAAAAAGTATGATATAATAAGTGTAGATTGTGTTTTGCTAGCTCTATAGTTTCCAGAGGAAATAATTTCAATTTTGTCAGTTCCCAAGTGCTTAAAATGTCCAACATCTGATGGGGAAGTGCTTGGTTTTCTGGGGAAGGATAGAACTTAGTATATTATAGTCCATGGATGAATAAAGCTATTCTATTTTTGTTCTGCTGCACTGGTGTTAAATTCATGAAATGCAAACCTGAAGTGTATGTACTGTGCATATTTGCCTTATCCCTGGAAAAGAATAGCAGTTTATTACTAAGCACAGGACAATTTTTCAAGGTGTCGGTTTGCATTCCTTTTGCTTACTAATGAACTATGGAAATTGGTTACTAATGAGCTATACAAATGGAGATTCTGCCTTCTCCCAAGAATGAAAGTGTTCTCCACACAGTAGGTAAAATGACTTGTTACAGGTTGTGGAGAATCCAAGCTGTTCAATATATTGCTTTCATGTTCCAGAGGGTCAAAACGCCACCAGCTCCCAACTTTGCTGTCACTGCCTGCAGTTTTCTTCTAATAATTCTGAAAAGTTTCTTCATTATCAATGCAAAAATCCTCAGCTCTTTGGTAAGCAGTGTTTTGCAAATAGAAGTAATAAGCCAAGAGATGCTGAATCAAAATGGAACCTGTGCCATTTAGGTTTGCTTGGAAATGCTGAAATATTTCTAAATAGTGACTGCTTTACAGCAGTCCCTGTGTGCTGTGTGACACCTGAGAACACAGGTACTCCAGTGTCTGGTTCCTTTCTTTGAGTGCTTGAATACAAAATCTAGGGAGACAAGATCTGTGGAGTCCGTAGGAGGAGGTAGAATGCACATTTTTCTAGCCACTTGCAGATCTGCTGGAGATGAAACTCTCAGCTTTGAAAAGAGATTAAGCAAGAGCACCTCCACCTGTGTATGTGAATTTCAAGTGTCATGAGCTTGAAGCCACTAAGTTTATGTACAAATGAAATGTTAACCCACCTTAGAGATATTGAATGTGTGTTTGTATACACACGTGCATGTAGTAATACACAAAGGCTTTGGAAGGATTGTTATTTCTATACTCAAAGAGCCATGATGTATTTGGTGATTGGGAACAAACAAAATGCAAACAGAAATAGATGGAAACCATTTCAAATGCCTTGTTGTGCACCCTTCAAAAACACATTCTTTCCAGTGGAACATGAATGTATGTTTTTTCAAAAGAAAGTTCCTGGTTAGAGGGACAGAAAGCATAAATAAAGAAGGGAAACTTACAAGAAAAAAATACAAACAAGGCACCAGCAGCGAAACTACTCATAAGGGAAGGTAATTGTCAGTTAAGAACTGGACAACTGATTTACATTTAATAAAAAGAAATATTTTGAATTCATTGAGACAAACCAAATATGAAATATTATCAAGGAGAAGGGTAAATTTGCCAACATACAGTCATCTATATGGTCCTAAATGAATGTCTGTTTTGTAGTAAGAGGGGAACCAGCTGCTGTGTTTCCATATTGCAAAAATAATGGATGTAACTTTTCTCCAGTCCATTTAAAGACACTGAGAAAAAGGAAGTGATTAGAGAACAATCCGTGCTTTCAGGTGGCTGAAATATGGATGATAGTGATGGCCTGAGATGCATTCCACGCAAAATAAGGAAAAGTGGATGTGATAAGCAAAAAATAGTATGGATAGAAGGCAGTAATGCAATTCCTACAGACCATTGCTGTTCTATGGGAGCCAGTCAGGCTTCCTGCTGTGGAGCTGCATGTTTCACTGGAAGACAGTGATGGGGTACTCTGATTTATGTATGACATTTGATTAATTTCCATGTGCCAATTTGGAAAAGAAGGTAGGGTAGGAGGGGAGCAATAGTTAAAATGGGGCAAATTCACTTTGAAATAAAGCAAGAACACTTAGTCCATGTGTCCCTGCTGGGTTGTAATGTTTGGATGCTGTCCTGGGGCAACAGGATCGGATTCTTTCCCTGGAAATGGTAATTAAGAGGTTCCTTTTGCCCTGTCCATGAGCAGAAAGAGTCATGCCAGAGGAAGCCAGGGCCAGTGTGAGCGCCATGGGTTTGTTTGTTTTGCCAGCATAATACTGTCAAAGCTTTATTGAATGAGCTGACTTCAAGCTGTTGATATAGTTCAGACCTTGGCAGCTCTCTAATCTCCTTGAAGCTTTGCTGTTTGATTGCATTGGTTTGCCCTGCAAATAGTCAACTGTGTAAGTTATCTCAAAGTGAGAATATATTTTGAGCCTGTGTTTGTAATGGACAAGGTTCACAGGAGTGCAGGGACCTTGTGAAGCACACGAGCTTGATTTTGAATATGCAGTGAAATATCAAGTCCTGCTTCCTGCAACCTATCAAACCATGTAGTTACAAGAATCCTTTGGACACTTAGCTTTAATTATTTAATGGTTTGTGAAATTACTGTCTGCCTCTTGTCAGGTCACTGCTTTGTTTGATGGTGGCATTGCATGGTGGTGCTCTATTGGCTTTATGTAAAACAACATTTTTTGTCATTGTTAGAGGAGAGATGAGATTCATGAAGTGTGGGAGGATTTATGTTTTTGGGTTTTATTTTTAATTAACTGGTTGAATTTTGTTGCATTCTTTCGCAGGCAGGGTAATGTGTTCAAGGAAACAAATGCATGTGGTCTGTTCCTCATTGATAAAATATTTGCTTTCAACTGCACGATAGCTGAGGTACAATGTGACTTGTGCAGCTCAGGCTCTGTAAATAGTTTCATTCTGAATGTCCCCTCCTAGGGCATTATATCTTCTTTTGGGTACCAATTTGACAAATCTGTGCTTAGTGTAGAACAGCATTTCTGAGAATCTGGGTAAAAATGTGTTTGCTGCTTTTTGATACTACAAAAAAGTGTATATTTTAAGAAATGCAGCTTTTTATTCCAGATGTTTCTGTTCCAGTCTGGTGTGGGGCACAGTTGTTCAAACTGCTGTGCTTAAGAGTGGGAGAGTGAACTAATGGAAAGGTGTGGGAGGATATCTACTTCCAAAAGTCTAAATAGAGGGTGCAGTTAAATTTCTGTTGTTGTTTCTCAATCTGCTGTAATAGGTCATAAAAGCTGCTGATCAATAGTACAAGCAGGTGATTAGCAGTTTTAGCTCTCTACACTTCCTTTAATTTGGTTGATGCAGTGTGCTGAAAATAGGATGCAGGACAGGGGTAGTGGTGGAATGAATGAGGGAAGGGAAAAAAAAGATTTGGAGTATTTTTGTGAACTGAAAGTAACACAAAAGGCATCTAAGTTGTCAGATTGGAACTTGTTGCATTTTTATAACCAAAAAAAAAATCACTTGGTTACTGAGGATCATTGGATTTGCCAAGATCAGTGGATGTACCATTAAAAGAAATATTCACTGTTTGAAGAAAGTGATTCATTGCACCAGATTGTATAAAGGAATCATTATCCCATTGATGACATTTTCATCAAACACCAAGGATTTTAGTTCCTGCTTCATGCCTCCTGATAGTGCCATTAGAAATTTCTTCTTTTCAAGCACTGTGTATATCTGTCAAAATTCAACTGGAAAGGTCATAAAAATTAATTGAAAAGAAGCAGTAACGTGAGGTCTGTCAAGAAAGAGCTTTCTAAATTGCAGCCCAACTTGAAACAGCTTTGGATTGACCTGCTAGAATATTTTTCTACAGGTGTAGAACCCAAAGATAGTTTAGATTGTGGTGGCACATTCTTCAGTGCTCCTGCTCCACTTTTGCAGTAATTTTGGCATAAATCTTTTAAATACGTATAGAATTCATCTAAAGGCTATGGTGCCATGCAAATACAGCAGGCTAAAAAGCCCCTTTTGTCCAGATTGCTTTAATGTTGCCTCTTGAACATTTCAGTTTGCAGCCTTAAAATAGTTTTCCAATATAGCTTTTTGAATGGAATACACAAATAAATGCACTCTTCCTTTCCCAGAGAGGCAGGAAGGGTGTGTGAGAGTTTAACTATTTCATAATTCTTTCTCAGATGAGTTACTGACACAAAACAGTACTTCCCCCCTGCCCTATGCAGGAATTGAAAGAAGCACTACTTGGTGGAACACGTGGTTGTATCGTGAAGTGATTAAAGAATAAGTTCAAAATTCGTGTTTTCCTCCCAAGGAAGTAGGAGTTCAAATTACCACTGAAAATCTGGCAACTACAGAAATGCAGAAAGCCCTCAGGAAAGTTCTTATATGTTATTAACCTGTTTGAGAATTGCAGTCCTGTCCTTACCTCTGAGGCCATTCCTGCAGCAGCCTGGGAGGCCAATGTGCCGACCCTCCTGCTGAAAGGCTTTTCTCTCATGGCATCTGCAATACTGAAATCCCTGCAAGTTAAATGGTTTTCAGAACATGTGAATTTCTGCTGCATAAATATAAACTAAGCAAACATAAAACATTTATTTCAGTTTTGCAACCACGATTTATCTGGTACCTTTCTCCTTTTTTACCTTTCTCTCCTTTCTGAATGTTCCAGTTTGTTATTACAGACAATTTAAATTCCTTTCCCTCCTAATAATCTCTCTTGCACATACAAGATAACAGCCATATATATGTAGTTTTGCTGGGTTGCTAAATTGACAAAGCACCAGAATAAACAGCAGTGTGTTGCAAGAAGATTTAGCTGATGTTTTTAACCTTCTTTTTTAATTTATTCAGGTTCTTTTGCTCTGCCTGGCTCTAGTGAAAGCAGCCCAGTTGCTGCAGATCCTTTGGTGGCATGCAAAGCGATTACACCAAGCCAGCAGGGTGAATGCTGGGTGGAACCCAGAGAGCCTAAAGCCAGAACATTTTCAGGGTTTTTTCGGCAGCCATCCAGGGGGAACCTGTTCAGTAATCTGTAAACGTGTAATCCTTTTAATGCGTCAACTTTGTTAGAACACATTAGTGTCAAATGTTAAGTGTAATATCTTAGTCTGTGAAGCAAATTGCTGAAACAAAATTAAACTGAAAATATAATGTGATGATGGTGGGAGGAAAAAAAACCCACCTTGTGGGATTGTTTGGAGATGGATCTGGATTAGCTTTGTTAGCTGTTCTCCATCACCCTTCAAATGGAAGTGGCGTTACATTTCTATGAGTGTTTGGCCTTTACCCGGTGGCTGCAGGAGACCTTGTCTGCTGTGAGGTAACTTTGCATTGCCATAAGTTACTGTATTGGGTTTTCTTGTTCATCTGTTAATTCATATTTAAGTGTTTTCTGATCTATAACCAACAGAAATTTAACTACTTTATGGTGGTGCTTTGTTGCTCAAGGCTCCACATAAAGGAATGTCCTTTTCCAGTGCGGTGCAAGGAAGCTTGAGGGGCTCAAACTGTTACAGCTCTTTTGAACTCTGTGCTTTCAGCTTTGTGTGGCTTTTGGAAGCGAAAAAGAAATGTTCTTCTCACTCTGCAGACCTTTCCTTCCTCTGTAATTTTAAACCCATTTCCTCCCCTTTTCTCCATGAACAATCCAAAGTGCGGAACTTTTTTTTTATTTTGGTTTTATTTCCCCCCTTGGCTGCAGGGTGGGGCTGGGAACGTGGGTGATAAGCTCAGCACAAGAGGGGCAGCCAGGGGCCAGAGCCACCTGCGTCACCAGCGTCCTGTGCTGCTCCTGGGCTCGGCTCCCTCTGCCCTGCCCTCATTTATTGAGGTACCCAACTCGGGGTTTGAGTTATCGACAGCTTTTATACTGGCTGGGGATAGCTGTCCCCACCACGGCATCCTCCAAGGACTGAAGAGGGGTTAGATGGACACAGCGTCTATAAAATCAGAAGGAATTCATATAAATCAAAGCTTGCTTGGATTTAAGTAGCACGTTGGGTTGAGCCTCTTTAATGCTGCGTAACTTGTCTCTGGGCAGACACTGTAAATCTCCAACTTGCTTCCACTGCCTTGTGCAGCTCCTGAAACATCCCAACATTTTCTCTTAAACTTATCAGTGCTTTGACATTAAACATTTCAAGAGGGTTTTGTTGAGCAGAGTGTAGCTTTTTTTGTGTGTTCTTCTTAAAGGTTACTCCTTGTTGGAATGAAATCGAAGGTTGGGAGTTCTTGGCAGATGTTATGATTAAATCTGACTGGTTGTAGGCTCCTTCCTCCCCCAGCTCCCAAATGTAACATTTGGGATGATGAATAGCGGAATTTATAAGTGATTTTGGTAGCTCTAATTGTTCAGGTTTTGTGTGTGTGTGCACAAATAAACTCATTTCCTATGAGCAAAAGCTGCAAAACTGATGGTTTTCTCTGGCTTGTAACTGTATTTAACATGTCCATAAGTCTCCTTCATGTGAGAGTGTCCTGGTAGTTGTGTATGAATAGTTTAATATATGACTTAAGTAGGCTCAGCTGGAGAGAAATCACACGAAGGACTGGATGTATGTTTAGTCTTGTCTTTTCTATATATCTGGTGGATGAGTTTTATACACTTACACCTTTCAGCTATATTTTGTTCCTTTTAAGTGCAGGAACTAGATATTACTAGATCTCACCTTTGAAACAGTGCTTATTTCTATTTATTCTCCCAGTGAAATGGGCTGCTATCAGGCTAGTGTTGACCTAGATGTCCAATATGTGCCTGTTTTGCCTCTGGCTCTTCAGCCTTCAGTCTGTATAAACCTTGTTAAACAGAGCTCCATTGAAACCCTGAGTACTCCACCAACTGCTGATACATTTGATCGTCTTCCATGTATTTGTGTACATCCAAAGTTTGCAGGATATTGGGGAGAAATAGATTTTACTTCTCTAGTCTTTTTAATTTAGGTTTTAGTAGCAGTGCTGTGTAATGAAAATTAAATCAATTCCCCTATGTCTGAGTTTGAGAGATAAACCTTATTAATATACTTAAAAACAAGACTTCATGAAGTTTTGCATGTGTGTATAGAGCTTACACATTCAGATAGGTGAAAACTGCGTTCTTCTTCCAAGGAAAGTCCAGGACTTTAAGATTCTCAAAATTGAGTCAGACTCTTCATTAGTAACGTTTAAGCCTACATAAAGCCCTCAAATATGTTGTATTTTGGTTTGGTTTTTTTAATTCTTGGGTCGAAGACATATTTTCAAATATAATTGCGCCTCTTTCATGTGGTACAGAATCCCACCAGTGTCACCCATGTGAGTGTAGTGTTTTGGGTGGTCCAAGGTGATCACAGAAAATAGCAATGTGTTTTTTCCTTCATGAACTCCTTGACCTCCTCCTCCTCCTGCTGCTCAAGCCAGGGAGGTGAGCAGCTATCTCATCATGTTTTTCATTGGTTTGGTCTCATGTAGAACCATCAAAGCTGTTTGCAGCCACTGCAGGCAGTTCCTAATGCCAGCAGAGATTTCTTGGTGAGCTCTGTGGAGAAGAAACCTTTAGCTATGTTCTATTAACAATACTATACTCTTGCAGTTAAAGGAATTATTTGGGGCAGAAGTCCATTATTTCTGGACCAGTTTCATTTAAAGTTACTTGTTCACCTTTGAACTGCTGTTCATTGCCTGGTGGCTTTACAAAGGAGCAGCTAAGGCTTACTGCAACTTAAAAATCAATTAAAAAAAAATCCTGCATTTCCATTTGTGACCTCAAAGTGGAGAAGGCAGGCAGATGCCAGATTGATTCAATTTTCTTCTTGGATAAATATTGATACTGAAGTATGCTTTACAAAAATCTGCTGAAATTCCTAGAAAGAATGTCTACCTTCAATAGATTGTTAGTGCCCTGACCTAGCAGAAGATAAAGTATTATTAACATATGATTTACATAGGAAAAATTAGCTGGCTGGGTGCAGCAGATTCCAGTGCTGCCTCTTTGCCTGCAGCACTGCAGAGGCTGCTAATGTGACTGAAATTCTGCTGCTGCCACAGTCCTGGGTCTGACAGTCCGAGCCGAGCAGGATGTTTGCAGTTGTCACAATGACAGTAGACTCAACATTGCTTTGTCTTTTTTTATATAGCTACAGTCTATATTTAGTGATCTTGAATCCTAGTTAGCAAGCAATATTGTTTAAAAGGAAAAAGAAAAAAAAAAGCAAAAGCTCTGTTCAACAACTAGGATAGGTCCTGGCCTCTCAGTGCTTTCCTGAGCTCTAGAGTGAGGCAGGTACAGCTGAGCAGGGTCAGGGCTGGTAATCCTTGGTTCAGAGTTTGAAACAGCAAACAAAAGCCCTTGAGTGATGAAGCAGGATGCCCAGCTGGGGTTGATCATATTGTCACTTTCTTCTCACTCAACTATTTGTTTAGCTTCTAATTTCAATGGTTCTAGGGAAGTAGTCTATTATTTTTAGTTATTAAGAGTGATGTGGAAACTGTAACATAAAGAGGAGATTTTGTTATTGCCTTCAATAGCTTTGTTTCTTGGTGCTGTTTAAAGTCTGTGAAGAAGATAACAGCCTCTGCTGATGGACATGAATTTCCCCTGTGTTGCTGCACATGAAGCTTCCAAGGAAGCTGCCATTTTAGTGAGCCAAACCCATCTGATTCCTGTTGGAAGTATGGCCAGAACCTTCCTATGTTAATGCTGCTTGAAATGGCTCTGTTCTTCAGGATGCAAAGGATGTGCTTCTGGGAACATCTGGCTGACTGTTTAGAAGGTGCCAGTGATCCAAGAGCTTGAATGAGATGTCCTTTTGGGTAAATCTGTGCTCATTATTACTTTAATATTAATAGAATGAGACAATGCATGAAATCCTGGCTGCAGCATCCTGGATGGCAGAATGCCCCCTGCTTTCTGTATGCCTGGGCTTTTTTCCTTCCATGTCTTGGTTGCCATGACTTCTTTTTATTCTGTCGATGATGCTGCAATGAGCTGTTCAAGGAAAGGAGAAAAGCAAGCAAACTCCACACAATTCAGGCTGTCACCCAGCAGTCATGCTGCATGGCAGCTGGGGGAGTGTGACACTTGAGTGTTGATGCACCTTGAAGGTGAGCTGGGGCCCAGAGACCTCTCCAGGAGTGTGCTCAGGCAGTGTTCATCCCCAGAGTTCTGTCGTTCTCACTTCCCTCCTGCCTCTGCCACTGCAAATTAGAAATTGCTCTGCTCAAGTTAAAGGAACTAAATCAGTGTGAAGTGAGAAGAGATTTAAAATTGGGCCTCTTGATTTTTAAACTAATAAAAATAACAGAACTGAAGTGTGCTTTGGGGTTTTTTTTTAACACAGTTCTTTGAAAAAATAACAGTTCTGGCATTTGCAACTGAGAATAGAAGTTTTCCTGTTAAAGCTAACAACAGACTTAACTTCACCTCCCCCAGATATCAAGTATTGTCAAAACTGAAGGCCAGAGATCAGTGACATTTACAATAGAGAGTACATAGAGTCTGTATTAATGACAAAATATGCTCCATCCTTTTTTTGTCCTTGTGGGCGCATGTGAGAGATATTTGACCTCAATGAAAATTGCTGCACTGCAAAGCTAAATGGTTTGAAGTCTTTGCTTTCATCTGTTCTACCATTCAGTTAACACACTTTTGTCTGGGTTTGCTGGGCTTTGCACTATTGTGTGATTTTTGAATGTACTTATTGCTGCAAGTAAATGTAAGCTGTCTCAAAACAAAAATGCATAACCTTTTATTAACTTCTAACCATTGAAAATAATGCAAGATGCCAGGGTAATTTGACCTCTGACTTCCCTTGGAGCATAAAATTTGGAACCTGCACCTCTTGCTGCTTTGCTCTTTATTATTTGCTCTTTGCTTTTTATTTGTGTGGCAAGTTTGCACATCTAAGCTCTGCTCTTTGCTGTAAACTGTATTGAAATACCAGAACCAGCATTTTAAAAGTTCACAGGCATTCAGCAGTTGAAAGTTTCTTTGTGTGTGGAGCATGGTGGCAATCACTCAATGGTAGCATTTACTCTAATGATGCAGACAAATTGTGCTTGCTCTTCTCTCTGTATATACATTTATATTTCTTCCCTGCTGTGCACAATTTTAGCGCCTGATTTATCAGCCTCAATTACAGTGGTAGAGCTTGATCTCTTTTCCTGCATCACTTCTATATGCAGCCAGATGGGTGCATTGGCTGCCATGTTTTTTAAAAACCAAAAACACTCAGCAGCCCATCTGGAATCTCGGTCGGCGTTGGGCAAAGCCAGCACCGAGCAGAGATTCCAGATAAGTGCCAGCAGCAACACATTTCTCACTTAAAAAAAAAAAAAGGCATCATTTTCTTTCAGTTCTTGAGCTGCTGCTTAAGCTGGAATGAAAAACTGTGTTAGGTCCAAAAATACAAAAGCACTGCCATGTTAGAGAAGCTTTCTAAAAATTCAGGGGCTGCTCTACAAATGTGCTATGAATCCTGCAGCTTTTTGAAGAGGCTGCAGTTGTGCTGCACTGGAATCTGGATTGCAGAATGTGCAGGAATTTGCACTGAGCTCTGGTGGAGCGAGTGCTTCTACCACTGAGAATGAGCTTGGGTGGTGTGGGCTTCCATGTGGAATATGTTAGCACAGCTGGTAATCTGCTTACAGCTTTGGGTGGCTTCCCCAAAGTGAAAATGATTAAAAGTGAGGGGGAGTATGCTTGAAAAGTCTGACCATGTAGCTAGAGAAGCAGTTGTTCAGTATGGAGCTGGAAATATCTTTCTGCTTCCCGAGTTACTGACAGCATATGCACAGATTTTTAAGGTGATATAATAAGCAGTGCTTAATGGGAAGTAAGAATGTAGTGGGAAACCAACAAATTCCCCCCCCCCCCCCAATATCTTGCATGTGGAGTAGATACCATGTTTATCTTGGACTATGCCTGTGTGCTAGGAAGAACAAAAAGCATGCCTTGACTTCTTAATGATTTTTTTCAAAAATAAATACTCTTTGATTGTAGTTAATTAATGCACAAAAACATGTAGCAAGAGTGGGAGACACTCCAGGACCTAGTTTTGAATTTCTTTCTCCATGTTTTGCTCTTCCTTTTAATGTGAAGTAAAATGGGAAGCTTTATTTTGTGGATCAGTGGAGAAAAACTGACCCACCTGAGAAGGAACTCTGCCTTGCAAGAGAGGGAAAGCAAAGAAATTCCTCCCATCCCAAGTGCAATTACTGTAGTCGTGCTGTTGTATCTCAACAAATACTTCAACATGATTTTGGAGGGAAAGAGATGATGGAGAAATTTAGATCAGTAAACAGCTGTATTAAGAATTCAGATTCCTGAGTCTAGTTCTATCTTTAAACAAACCAAAAAGCTAAACCCAAAAGCCCAATAAGAGTGAGGATTTTGTTTCCTTCTTAAAAACTTGAGCCTTAATTCTAAGTTGTTCCAGCTTTGTATCCAGTTTTTCAACAAGGAGTGTAAATTTGTGAATATGTATTTTTTGGGTACATTGCAAAGCCTTATTATCATGTGCATGGGATTTTTAAGTTGTTTCCATTTTCTTCCATGATGAAGTATTCAGAGACTGGATGCTAACACAAGAGCCATAATAAAGTTAGATTTATTTACATGCAAGTGCCAGGGTGTAAGATTCAAGTTAATTCATACTGTTTTGCTGCATAAACATCTTTCCATCTATCCTGTTTACGAAGCAAGAGTATTTTTGTTTCTTTAGCCTGGAAATTTACTTCTGTCTTTCAGATGTAGAGAAGAGATGGAACCAGCTTCATCTGCGCAGATGGAGCGCTGCTGAAACAGTGTTACACACCTCTCTGGTTGTGTTAATGGTTTTGATTTTTGGAGCAATGGCTTTTGCTGTGTCCACTCTGAATTTTCCCTTGGCGGTCCTCTTACACATTTCTCATTGGAAATGCTTCTGAGTGAAATACAATGGTAAAAACTGAACAAATAGGGTGTAGCCTGGTTGTGTGGGTTACACTGCTGTGTTTAGTGCAGTGGCTGGTGGGGTGAGCTGGGGAAGCCCTGCTCTGCCATGGGGCTCCTTGGTCAGCAGTAGCTGTCCATGGCAGGTCAATGAACAGCCCTCCCCTGAGTGACTTCTTGCCTTTCATTTTCCCTCTCATGTAAAAAGGGCACAACACTGATCAAAGTGATGTCTCCCACTTAAGGGAGGCCCTGGTTAAATTGGAGTGCTGGATTTCTGTGTGGAAAGGAGGCTTTGATCCATGGGGAATTGAGATGCTGTGGGCAGAGCTGGGTCGTCCTGTCCTCAGTCGCTGCTTTAGCAACTGCTGTCACTTGAGCAGGCTCATGTGAGATGTGGCAACCCAAAAGTTCTGGTGTCTGTGATCTGTGAAATAGGCTGGGCTCCTGGGTCAATTTGTGGTACAAGTGGTTGCTGCCTGGTTATTGCAAACAAAGTTATGCTTGGAAGATTTTGGGCTGAACTTTTGAAACCTGCCTGGCTTGCTACCAAAGGATGCCACTGACATTAGATGGTTCCTTACCCTCCAAATGTTTTATTGTTATTGTCAATGCTGTAGTTTAAAACAGTACTACAAAATGCTGCTATATTTATGTCTAAGGGTCCAATATTTATTTACAGTTGAGGTACTCTGTTTTATTTAATGTTCTTTATAGTCTGTCCATTTAGAGTAGTATTTGTAGAATGTATTTATAGAAACATTTTCACTGTCTATTATGGCATGGCAGTATCCTGATTAAGTTCTGGTTGGGCTTTGGCCCTTCTAATTTTCTCCCTGCATAACCTCCTGATATCCTTGCATACATCCTGAGTTGCCTGGCCCTGACTTCCAAAGGTCATAATCTTTCCTTTCCCCCCTGGATTCCAGCCAGAGCTCTGTTCAGGCAGGTCAGTGGTCTTCCCTGCTGACTTCTCTTTTGGCATTTGAGAACTGGCTGGGGCTGTAGGAGCACAAATAGGGGCAGAATCTTCCAACTTGTGTTTTGAGTTTTCCAGGTTGTGTTTCTTTAGAGCTTGAATTAATGTGAGCAGTGAGAAAATGCGAAAGCTTTAGCATAATGATGTGTGGGTGTGGTGCCAGGAACTGTTATTTCCCTTGAGAATATTTGTCATTCTTTGAATAGGATCAGAAATAGATTTGAGTGCTTACTACTATGAGTGTTTCTTCTTGGTATTTATCTTATTCTTTTGTTAGGTGCTGTTCACCTTAATGTTTCCTCCTCCTCCCAATGCCTCTTACCCCTTCTGTGTGTTTAGTCTGCAGCTTGTCCTGTCTTCCTTGTGGGTTGTGACTTGTCTTGGCCAGGAACAGTGGATTCCTGGAAGGGAAGTGGTGTCTCTTGCTGTTCTCCTGCACCTTGCAGGGCCCTGAGCTTGGGAGCCATTGCTCTAATGCAGTGGTGAAGATTCTTGACAGCTCTTCTCATGTGTTTCTCATCTTCTTGAGATGGTTTTAATTTGAAAACAAAACAAAAAAGCCCCCAGAAGCAGCTCTATACTCTAAAAGTAGAATATAGCCCCTGTCCCCCCCCCATCCTTGCTGAACAGGATGCCGTGGTTAACTCTGGCTTCAGCATCCAAGAGGGGCACAGTCTCAGCTGGGACCCTTGGTTGTGACCTCTGAAACCTTCTCCTCACCTGGGCCTCCTTAGGTGCTGTTACCAGAAGGGGAGTTTGACTCCCTGAGTTTATTTTGGTTGGAAGGAAAAAGGAGAGTGGCTGCTCTCAAATTTATTTTAATCTGCTCTAGAAATTTAAACTTAACCCATGTATATGGCTTAATCAGAATTCTGAGCAGAATTCTGCTGTAAGCACAGATATGCATGTGGTGCCTGTTCAAATCTTGTAGGGTATTTGAGAGAACCTCTGACACCTGTGGGATACCCAGGTCCTTCTGCTGCAAAAGCATCACCTAAAACCCTGGTGAGTCACCCTGGGGCATCTTGGTGGTGTATGCAGGAGAAACTCCATGGTTCCATGTGGTTTTTGCCCACATTGATCATGTGGTTTCTGGATTGTGTGCTGATGGAGACAGCGAATGTCTTCATCTGTCCATGAGAGTGGACCTGGCACAGCTCAGGTACCACATAAGCAAAATTGAATCTCATCATCCATAGCTCATTTTTATTGACTTTGGTACTGATAGCAGTACATCATAAATGGGAACAGCATCTCATATCAAGCCAGCTTTCTGTGCTGCTGCTCAGTTGATGGGATCTGGGTGACAGCAGGCCTCTAACTCAAGGCATAATTTTCCCTAATTCAGGAAGTACTGTCAATATCCATGTTTTTACTGGCCTTTTCTGTTTACATGGGCACTTGTTTCTTGCCTGTGGCAGGCTGCTCTAAGAATTTTCTTCAGTATCTCTACTTTCAGTGTTTCTTTCAAGTTTTTTGTTTGCTTGGTTTTTTTTATAAGAGGAAGGAATACTCTTTGTACTTTATTTCTGGCAGGATTGTTAAAATGTGAGCCTAATTTTTTTGCTGGTAGGGTGTTTATTGCTCTCTGCCATGGTAGAGTTCCTTGTTGTTGTATATATCTCATTGCTTTTATTTCAGTGTCCCAAAGGAATTTAGAATATGCAGCAGTTAATCATGTCCTATTTTTCTACGCAATTATAATTTTTCAGCTTGTCAATTTTTTTTGTGTGCGTGTACATTCCCAATACACTTTTTTGTTGGTGTTTTGAGAGAGGGAGAGTGTGTGTGTATTTCCATTTAGCTGTATGAATTTACAGAGACCTGTAAGAGGCTGGTTTGCATATCTGGAATTGGAATGACTCCTTGCATCAGTACAATTTGTTATCGGTAGAAAACCTGGAGTGGTGGTGACAACTGCCATCCTGTGTGGCCAGGATAATGTGCCTTTGTTCAGCGCAGTTCCCTGTCTCTGCCCAGCAATTAGCAGATGGAAGAACACTTGTACTCCATGTTTATTTAAATGTAAAAGCTTGCAAGGATCGATAGGCAGACTTCAGCACAGAGGTCACATCTGCAGTACCCAGCAGATGCAGCCATCTCCTGTAGCATGAGGATGCCAGTAAATAAGCACAAATCCCTGAGAAAATGCTGCTGTGTTTGAGGGGATGTGTGTTATCTCCTTTTATCAGCCTCTGAGCTGCTGCTGTTGTGCTCTCTACATGGGATTAGTAATAGTGGGATTAGTAATAACATACTATAACTAGGCAGAGGGAGGGGAGATGCCACATTTTGGAGCTGCAGTGCCTCCAGGAGTTGCTCTGATTGGGAAGAGCTCAGCTGTTTAGGCTATGTTTGGTGTGGGGATTTTATTGAGGACAGAAAGGACAGCTGTTGCCATTGACAGTTGTAATAAAAATCATAATAGGCTCATTTTAAATGGCCAGTATTTGTTCCTTCACCCTTTTTCCCTTCTATGAGATGCTGTATTTTCAATTTCTGCTTTCCCCAATGGTTTGGGGAGGGAAGAGGTTGTTTCTTAGAGCTTTGTTCTTGTCCCCTTTGCTCTTCACCTTAACCTTCAGGCAATTTCTTCAATTCACAACTAAATCAATGCTAGCTGAGGCTATCATCTCTGTGCAGATTTGTAGAATTGTCTCTGTTCACTGCTAAACTTCTGCTTTTCGATCTTGCATATTGGCTTGTTTCTGTGAAATGCCTTACAAATGTTCTCAGGGCAGGCAGAGTGTTCCAGAAACGTCAGCATCTCATTTGGCTCAGCACCACAGCAGACAGGTTATTCTGTGTTTTCTCCTTTTCTCCAGGGTGTTTTCTTGTTCAGGCATTTTCCTGCTAACCTGTTCTGATTAATGTATATTAAATAAATCTGTCTTCTCAGTCCTAGTCATTTCTCCTGTTGGTCTGGCCAAAACACTTGTTCTAACCCACTTGTCCATGCATTTCCTTTCTAGAAATCCCCTGTAAACTTCACATCCAGTTATTGTGTCTGATGGATACTTTTTGTCACTTGTGAAAGCTATACACAGCTGTGACCCTCTCCGTTTAGCATCACTTGCTGGGCTTGCTGAGGTCCCTTGTCACTTCTGCTGTGCTCTCTGCTTGTCAGATATTTCATGATGCATCTTTGTGCTGCCTTCTCTGTGGCTCTCTGTATGTTAATTTCTGACCTCCCTGCTTTCGTCTGCACAGGTCTCTGTCCTGTGTGCTCAGTCCCTCCTGAGGACCTGTGTGCAATGCTACTCAGTGAACTGAGCTGACAGACATACAAATTGCTGACTGTTCCCTGAATCAAGGTTCAGGAAAGGGTTTGGAAAATGCTTGGCATCTATATTTGCTGGCAGCACCCACAAAGCAATAATACTTGACGTGGAAATCAGTCTGACTTCTTGGTACAACCTCTCCACTTGTAACTCCTGGCATGGATGGCTGAATCATCTTTGTCTAAATAGACAGTACTGTGAACAGATGGTAAATAATTTACCAAAAGTGAAGCTGTGAGCAGCCCTAAGATTGAACTTTGTGTCATGTCTGTCTTACTGTCATAGATGTGGGCTTGCAGCTCTGAATCACAGCAGACTATACTCCATTTATAAGATGAATTTTAAATCATTCAGGAGTAAATGAGACAAAGCTGAATTTCTTGATTTAGGCTAATAACAGGCAATGATCCCCCAGAACAAAAGGCTGTGAAGGAACTGAAATTGCCAGAAATTCATCTTCTGCCTCTACCCACAAGCCCTGGTCTAAAGAAATGCTGAAGCCACTTGTCATTTTCACTTCAGCTGTTCCAGTGACATGTTCAACCCAGCACTAGATGCTGTGTCACAAAGTTCCTTCGTATTTGAAAAAATAACATTAACTGTGAATTCAGAAAGATACTGCAGGAGGAATAAATTCAGAATTTGAGAAGTAAGGGGCCATCTTGGTAACTGTGTGTTACCTGTGTAAACACAAGGTGACTTTGATAAAACCCTTTAATGTCCAGGATCACAGCATCTGCTTCAAGAGACGAGTGTAGAGCTAAATTACAAACCTCTTCCTGGCTGTAATAAGGGACTGAAAGTACTAAATTATGTTATTCCTGAGTTTATTATAGGTAAACTTGTAGTCATGTGTTTTTGTGTGGTGTGTATAACCCCCTCCATCCCCCCCCAGTTTATATAACACTGATTCTCTTAAACTCTTCTAGGGGAAACACAGAGTGTTAGGGCTTGTTTAATATCATACATCAATATGTAGAGCAAAAATTATCTTTCAGTCCTCCTGTGATTGTTTTTAAAGCAGAACCCAGGTAAAAATGAAGGGCTGCCCTGGCAGTCAGCAGTGCATGTCTGTGGATTCCCCACTGGCAGCTGCGTTGTCTCAGTGCCACATTCCCAGTTCCAGAACTGGTACCAGCTCTTGCTGGGAGAAGGTGTCCTGAGCCAGCATAACACATCTTGGAGAAAAATAAAGCAAAGCAAAGTGGCACTCCTGTCTTTTTGATCAGTCAAGTCTGCCCAGATGTTTTGTGTCTCCCACAGCAGTTAAGGTATTGGCTCCCCAGTTGCTCCCTGCAGCAATTGTCTGTCAGAGGATGTGCTGGCTGAGGATGCCTGAGCTCCTCTCCATAAAAATGAGTGTGTGGCTGCTGAAGTCAGTAAGCTGAATGTTGACTTTTATGGTTTGAGGTAGTCACTGCTCCCTTGAATAATTCCCTGTTCTGGAAGAGACCATGACTGACCTCTGGAGAATTCTGTCTCTGTTTTCTCCTGATGTGGACCGTTTTTCCAGCAAAGATCTGATTTTTGCCTATGCCTATGGATTTGTTTACAAGAACCATTGCTTAGTCAGTAGCTGATAGCACAGCCTGCCAAGTCTTGCCATGCTTTGCATTGATACCTGCGGCTGCCCTGGGTGATTTGCTGACTTTGGGGTATGTGTAGAACAGGGGCTGTGTAACCCCTTGAACAAGTGATTTTTTACACAGTCACAGCACTCCAGAGGAAAAAATAGCTGGTAATGTTTGCTAGGAGTCCAAATGGTATCTGACATACTGTAGTCAGTGTTTAGCTCTGAGATGTCATCACAGAAGGGAGTTTTATGGTGATTGATATGTGAAAAGTCTGAGATTCAGCTGGGGATGATACACTTTTTTTTTAGATAGTTTCATAAATAATCTTTGTACTTTTTAATTAAAAAAATCAGTGGTGAGGCTGTTCCACACTAGTAACACCAGTTCACTGGTTGTGAAGACAGATTTCAACCAAACTGATAAGTAGAAATTTTGTTTGGAAGTGATAATTTTGTTTAAGTAGTGATAATGTAGACATTTTATCACAGAAATGGGTAATTTTATTTTTTTTCTCTTTGGTACAACTTGGATGCTTGTTCCTGCACAGAGTGAAAAAGACTGTAGTTCTGCCAAATAAGTAGTTACATGACTCATTACAAGGATCCTTAATTTTCCCTAATAATTTTTTAGGAGTAATTTGTGAAATCTATTAAGCACGGTAGCCCCGATGAAAACAGTGTGATCTGAAAACCACAAAAATTCTCAGAATTATTTTTGAGATGAGTGCTATCCTGTGCTAAAAATATGTTGTGCTACTGCAATCATTTTGTAGCTGGATTCACTCCATCACACAAGCTCTTTATCTGAAATTGCTATAAGCCATAACATAAAGCTTTTTACTTGCTCACATCTAATTGAGGGAATATTTATTTGGTGCATATTAAATTCAAACTGGCCTACTTCTGAAGGAATATTTATTACTTTAAATCTCAGTGCTTTGAAGACAGAAGTTTTAGAATGACTCTTAGTCATATGACAAAGTAAATTAGAAGTTTGTATTTCAGTTCCTGTAATATTTGAAAGGGAGTAGTGTAGTGTTTGACAGATAGGTATAGTAAATCATGATTTGTTGACAAAATTAAACTGCAAATGAAAATTTAACTTTTATTGTGCACATTTTGAAACAGTTCCAGGATATGTATGGAACTCCACAGACAAATCTGGTGTGTTATAACTCAGAGCTTATAATGCAGGAACGTCTATCGTGGCTCTTACAGCTTTTCATGCATTATGGATACATTGGAAAATAGGGACATGTTCCCTTCCCTGCTGTTGGCTTGGGGAAGCAGCAGCATGGCTGGAAATCCCAGTGTCTTTTTATAAACTCTTGGGTTTTGTGCAAATGGAGCAATGTCAAGAACCAAAGCTGTGTCTCAAATATTTATTAAACACAAGCCAACCTGTTAGCTCTCTCTTTGTCCCTGAAGTTCTGCTGGTGATCCTGGAGCACAGGACCTGGCTTTATCCATGGAGGATTTCCCAGCTCCCTGCCATCACAGCCACCTGTCTCCTCCTCTGCAGCAGCAGCACTGGGTGTATTTTGAGAGAAAGCCATCTTCCAGTCAACCCTGCTCTCTTGCTGATGAGAAGGATCAAACTTCCCTGCTAAAAATCAGCAGTAATGAACAGCAATTACTGGGCAGAGTCAGCTGTAGTTATGTGCAGCACATGTTTAAAAATAGGTTGGAGAAGTAGTTGGTTGATAAGTTACAAAACGTGGCAAACTTTTGATGCTGCACATCTTACACGGTTGTGTTGTTCTGAGCTGCTTGTGCCCTGCTCAGGGCTGTGCTCAGGACTCAGAGCTCTTTGCTCTCTGATTGCAGCTCCCTTCCCCCCAGGTAGGAACTTTGAGCCCTAAGAGTGCTGAACCCCAAACAGTGTATTTGGGGTGCTACTCATTTGTGGGGGAATGGATTTGGATGGAGGTTTGGTGCAGCTTATGTGAGGAGTTGTGTTTGAGATAAGATCACTTGTTAAAGTTTTCCCTAATTGATTTGTTTGTTTGCTTGTCGTGTTTTTAAAAATGGCTAAAGTCTGAAATAGGTTCTTTGCTGCTGTTGAAGTTCTGAAAATGGAATTTTTTTTCAGTAACCTGGACTGAGCTCAGGCTTCAGTGTGAAAACTCTAATTATTTTATCTAGGCATTTCATATGTGTGCTGCTCTATGTGTTCTTTCATGAAGATTTTTCCTTCTTTTTTCTGTGATGTGCACCTGATATCTGAGGTGTTGTGAGAGGTCCAAGCAAGTCGATACATGATACCAGCTACCAGCTTGGAATGGATGTTGCCTTTTTGTACCTGCCCAGGTGCTGCTGAGAAAAGAGCAATGCTGTCAGCTCATTTTGTTCCAAATTAAATGAAAGCTCTTTCATTTAATTTTCAACAAAAGGAGCATGAGGGTAAAGTACAAAAATCAAAGACAACTCATGACCCACCTCGGAACTAACACAGGCCAAGGAAAAGATGACACTGAGATAGAACCTGCTTAGACCATCCAAAGTCTTGACCTTGTGTCAGAGAGTTCTTGAGTACCTAGCAGAGGCTCAGGTTATGCTCTGAATGTCCCCTGAATTATTTAGAGGTCATTAATATTTGTTGGACATATTTGAGACTGATTTTAAATATAAATGTAATGATTGAAAATGCAGTGGGAAATAGGACATGAAACCCAAGTGAAGGTTACAATACATGAAGGGCAGTTTGGGGTGGAAGGGGTGCAACAAAAACCCCAGGAAAACTGGACACGTGTGGAGTCTGTAGCAGTTTTTGTGCCAACCTATTTAAACATTTTCTTCCTAGGATATTTTGTATATTTTTCTTCCTCTGGTTGGTATTCTTGAATTTCACACTGCAGTGGTTCAGCTTACAAGCTACTAAAGCAGAGCCTCGCATCTTGCAATGAACCATCAAGAAGATTTTTCTAAAACGCTGAAAACCATATGCTTTGAGGAGTAGCCTATCACAAGCAACTGGAAGGTGAAAGCCATACAATATGTTCTGCATCTTTAACTATGTAATCACAGCAGAAATGGCTTTGCTGGTAAAACAGATATCCCAGCAACAAATTCAAGGAGCCTTTGTTTTTTTTTGCTATTTATTTTAAAGTCAGTTGAATTCAGCCTCAGACTATTATGGAAAAGGGAGCAGTAATATGGCTCAGTGATCTCTGCAGGTGGGGAGAATAACTGAAAGTAGCCAGAGAAATGCTAGTGAAACCAGCCTGAGCTGCTGAATAAGTCAAGGAAGAATCACCCTCTGAATGTTGTTAATAGCAGTATCAATTTTTTGGTACAGGTTTTTATTTAGTTTATCAGAACAGGGGATGGATTTCTCTTTTCTGAGTAAACATTTGCCATAACGAAATGGCAAGCAAGCATGGGAAAAATGGACCTACTGTGGAAGTGTACAAATAATGTGTGGCTGAAGTGAAAAAGCCCACTGATATTCCTGAGACAGTTACAGACTTCAAATGCTGAATGCATGGAGTTCACTGACCTTGTGCTTTAATTACTGACTGTCTTTAGCCCTATCAGTGGTTACAGCCAAGTGCCCTCCAGGTGGTTATTTTTCAAGTAGGAACTCTTGTTACATCCCACTTGTTAAGGGACCTTGTTTTCACTTTGTTGGGTTGTGATGGTTGTTGTATGTCTGGGTCCTTAGCGTTAGCTGTGAAGTCAAAAGTTTCATAAATAAAAAAAATAAAAGCTTATCTTGGTTCCAAATAAGCATCAGTCACTGCTAGAGACAGTATGGGACTTAGAAATGTGGGTGTGTTCCTGGAGCAGTGTGAAGCAGAATGGGATTGGGGATGGAAGTCATGCGAGTGGAAACTCTCAAATATTCTGCCAACAGTAGCTTGGATTTTTTAACATAATGTCACTTGCACAGAAGTTGCTTCTCCAAGTTACAGAAGGTATTTGAGGTGAAGGGAATGAGGGAATGTTAGACTGGATGTTACACTAGTGCTATAGCAAACTGATTTTAACTTTTTTATAAAAAATTACTCACTGGAAGATCTGCTCAGGGCATGGTTCAGATATTGCTTTGAGAAAACTCTGAGATTAGAAAGACCCTCAGTACAATGGCTTGCTTCTCATGGAACAGCACTGTTCTTCAAAATTGCCTCAGTCGCAGGGCTGTGTTTGCAGATGAATGCAAACTCAGGCTCTGCTCCCAGCAGCTCTGAGCTCTAACAGGTAGCTGTGTCTGTGAGTTAACACAGTGGATTATTGGCTAAAGTGAGGAAATCCAGTTTGGCTGCACAGGCTCTGGTCCAGGCAAGCTTGGATCTGCCTGCAGAAGACTGTGAACAACCCGTGGGGAAGAGCAGACTTCCCTGCTGCTTCCTCATCTCCTTTTCTGACAGCTGCTGCCTGTGCCGAGCGCTGCGTGACAGAACTCAGCAACAACCCAGTAGGTCCTGCCAGGACAGCACACGTGGCTGTGCAGAGAGAAACAGCTCAGAAAGCTGCATCCTGGCACCTCTTAGCATTCAGAGTCAGTCTGCACTAGGAACAGGCAGGTTGTGAGATCTTGACCCTCCTAGGAGTAAATGGAGCTCCAGAAATCTAGCTGTCTTCAGTGGGATTATTTGTGATGTAAGGTAGTGTGTAACACAAGTAAGGGATATCACAATCTGTTGCCTTAAATTAGCAATCTGTTACAAAGATGAAATTAAAATCAAGGTCAAATTTCCTTTCTCCCATGCGTGTATTTGGCTGCTATGCAAGTCACCAAGAGTTCTGTGTGCGACTCGAGATACAATTTGGCCCTAAATTAATTTCATTACTAAAGCTGAAACTCAAACATGGTGTGAATGAGACATCTGCTAGTCTGCTGATTCATGTCTAAAGAGAAATGTCATAAAGGATTTTTAGAATGTAATGTTTCATAGGAGGCAGCTGCACTGACGCTGCAGATCAATCTGTTTCAAATGGAGTCTTAAACAATAAACCCTTCTGTGAACCTTTTTGCTGAGAATGTCTTGGAAAAGGCAGAGAAATTCATGTGCAACAGTGAAAATGAGGAATGTAATGAAAGACGAAGCAATCTTCCCATTAATGTTGAACCATCAAGTAAATTGTCCCTGTAACCAACTCCCCTTAAATCTTCTTGGTGTTTTCTACTTTTACCTCCTTGAAGAGGAGGGCTTCAGTTAGGTGTGGCAGCACGCAGTCGTAAAATGTCACATTCTTAGAAAATACTAGCTTAAAATTAGTCTCTTCTTGTTTTAGCTGACTAATCTCAGATTGATTTGGGGCTGGAGGGGACCTCTGGGGATGATCTAGCCCAAATCCTCTGCCAAAGCAGCTCCATCTAGAGCAGGTTGCAGAGGATCTCATCCAGGATTTTGCATATCCAGAGAGGAAGACTACCCAGTGTCTCCGGGCAGCCTGTTCCAGTGCTCTGATCTGCCTTTTCCCTTCAATTTTGTCATATCTATTTTGTATTGGTGCTTTTTTCTTGTTGGAATTGTATTTGCTCCTATTGAGTACTCACATAATCACAAACCTTCACTAATGGTGACAAAATGTTATTTATTTATGTTTATTTGTTTTTTTATTGGCTTTTATAGCATCTGTTTCCTTTGGCATGTGAGCTTCCCTGCTACTAAAACAGGAATTTCAAGAACGTGAGCTGAAACTGTAGTGAGGTTGCATTTAAAACTCCTTTTAATTTTTTAAATTTTTGGTTTTTTTTTAATGGGAGCCTGGGTGTGCAGGGATGGCAGGGGTAGGTAACGTGCCTCTTCCAGTGAGAATTAACAGTTGGAACACAAGAATGTCAGAGCAATAACAGTCCTGTTTTCATGCAAATTTCCCAGGAGTAATAGAGGCATATTGTGGATGACACATTTAACAGGCTTGTCTTTAAATAGAATTTTTTTTTCCAAGTCTTCCTGGGGGCACCAGTGACTGTGCAATGCAACATTAATGGATGCATTCTCCTGGTAGAATAACAAGGATTTGGAGACTGAAAGAGACACTGAACTTGGTTCCTGACAGATTTTGTACCACTGTTTTTCCTCTAAATCTGTACCTGGATTGAGGCCTTGCTGTGTCATAGCAAGGGAAAATCCACCCAGTGCCAGTGACCTCTTCCAGCAGGACTTGTCCTGTGGATATTTGGGAGATTGTGAGTAACTGGAGCAGCTCACACTGATTTCAATCAGGAGATGTACATTCCCTGCTGAGAATGGGAAATGTCTCCTGAGCATGGCTCATGGTGATGGAGAGATGCTGAAGAGCCTGTACAATAATGCAGTTCTGGAGCCCACAGGTGCTGTCCACTGGATCAGTTCTACTCCAGGAGAAGAGCTCAGAGCTCTCAGGAGTTCATGCAGTGATGGAAGTGAGAAGAAAATGCAACTTTGGCCTGATTTTGAAGAGTGGTGTATGTTTGTTCTTCTCCTTCCCAAAGAAAGTTTCCCTCTTGCCCCATATGATTAGTCAAATAATTTAGCTCTCTTTTCCAAAATATTTCACCATTTATCTAGTAATGTTTCTTTTTCTCTTTGGCCTTGCTTTCTTTTCATACCTTTCAGAATTGGGAAATTTGAAGAATGTCTCTTCATTTATTGAAGAGGACACTGCAAATCAGTTTGGGCACTAAAACTCACCCTTTCACTCATCTCTGATTTCCTCTGTGTTGTCATTACATTTCTTCCTCTGTGTTTTGTGCTCTCTGATCTGACTGTGGCAAGACTGCATGGAATAGCATTTTAGCATCAGCAGGGTTTCACTGGTTGTGATGATTTGGCACAATTTCCATCTGTGTTATGCATGATTTCCAGGTCTCTTTATGTCAGAGGGACAAGATGTGTTTTGTGTTTTGACAGGTGTGTGTTGTTTGTGTTTTAATTTACTGACTGGGATGAAGTCCTCAGCTTGTCTGGATGAAGGTGGCAGCAGTCAGCACATCACAGATTGCTACAGTGGTGTTCCAAGGACATGAAATATTTCAACCCTATCAAATATGTTTTGTGCCTCTCCAGGTTAGGTTTTTTGTTAATTTCTTTCCACTGAAGCTCTTGATGTATCCATTTTGTATTGGTGCTTTTTTCTTGTTGGAATTGTATTTGCTCCTATTGCTCCCCACTTCTGCTTAGTTTAAACACTCATTTTAGCAGAACCTGAAATTGAGTTCTTTCCTCTTGCAAGTTTTCTGCCCGTGGCAAATTATCCGAGCACCAGACAATTGAGCCTTTTTCTGATCCAATGAATATTTAAATATTTTATGCAAATATTTGCTATATATTATTTGAGAGCAAGTGAGCAAACAAGAATATCTCCATATGCTGATGCCTGGTATAGTTTGCTGGTAGTGGGGGAACAGGAACTCCAGCACATGCTTTTGCAAGTTGTTGTTAGGCAGAATGAGTATCTTTGATGTGGGGTTGCCCTTAGAATATCCTGTAGCTGTGTAGTGTAAGGACATTTGGTGAGTAGGAGATCCAGATCTGCCAGAAAGGAGGTTTCAATCTGCTTGTCTGCAGGTGAATGTTGTGATTACTTACCTAAATTGAAGTTCATAAGCAATTTTTGTTTCTTAAAACTGTATTTTTGGGGTTTTTTTCCAATTCACAGAGGGAGGCGGAGTAGTGATTTTTTTTGTACTGGAAAGGACCATTTTGGATCTCAGTTTATGCTACAGAATCACCTCTACTTGTGAGGCTGTCCTTCTGCAGAGGCCTGGAAGAGCAGGGCAGTGCTAACACAAATCCCCAAACGACTGAAATGCTCCAATACACTCCAAGTACTCATTTTTAAGAACATGAAAATTAGAATGGACCATATATGATATTTTTAATTATATTGTTAATTTCGTGACTTGGCATCTCTGAAATGCTAGAGCAGCCTCTAAAGAGTCATATGCCATTTCAGCCATTGATTTCTTTGCCATAACTCCCTTCTCTCTGAAGTACAAGTAGCAAGAGGAAATAAAAGCAACTAAATGAAAAAGGAGCAGCTAATCTTTGCTATTTTGTTTTATATTCACAGCTGATGTGCAGGTAATAATTAATGTTGCTGCTCTGTGTAGCAGTCTGTAGGTGTGTTTAAATGTCAGTCTCCTGTCATGCAAGCACCTCTGGCTATTGCTGAACTGTTCTCTTGGAGTGAACAAAAAGGCTTCTGAGGAAAAGAGTAACAGAGCAAGGCTCTTGTGTGTGTGAGATTTTGTTTACCTTGTTCTTCTCAGAACTCTGAGAAACCTGGTGAGGGAGAGGGCATGGCAGAGCACTCTGCCAGGGGCTCCCTGTCCTGGAAATTATCTTGGTTGGATAAGGAGGTGGCTTGTCTGTGTTGCCAATCAGAGTTATTCTGCTTTGAATGGTAGGGTAGAGCCTTCTGATATTTTTCACTCTTATCTTGGACTTGCAGGATTGAAACCTGTTATTTTACTGTCTACTAATTCTTGCTGTTAATATGGTAAACAACACAGACATTTTTCAGCAAATAAGCACACATCTCCATGAACACACAAGTCTGGCAATCACTTTGCTGCCAATGCTGCAGGAAACAATAAAACATAGCAGTAGGAATATCACTTACTGTATACCCTGGAATTCAACTCTGGCTCAGACTCACCCCTCACTGAAGGAAGGTGCTGATACCTTTGTATAGTTTCTGGATCTCCTGTTGTATAAAAATAGACATGTAGAAAGCTTGTTCTCCCAAAGCCCAGTTATTTATCTTGGCTAACCTAACAGCAATTCTGATTTGTTCTGCCAAGATGGGGTGGGGGAAAAAAGGACACAACAAAAACTCTTCCCCAAACAAGTATCTAATTTAGTAGATTTGTTTGAGCTGAAAGAGACATCAGAGCTGGCAAGTTTTGAAACACTGACTTTTCCAGCTTAATGAAGCATTTTCTTTTAAAGCTAATTATTTCCCAGTCCCAAGTTAAACTCCACCTTCAGTCAAAACCAGAGTTCTGACAACACACTTGTATGGAGCTGGAGCAGCTGCCATGGTCAAGGACTGGGGATTTTTCTCCTTTATTTTTTTCTTCTGACCATCCTCCAGAAGAGTAACCCAGAACATTCAAATCCATTAAGAAGCAAGACTCTCCAATATGTAGTCAGTTATTTATGTGTTGATAAATCATGTTAGTTCTTCAGAGGACAATCAGGAGGGCTTCTCTATGGAAGTGGGAAGCATTGGATTTCTGTTTTCAGCTCTTTTGCTGGATGTCTAGTACAGTTGTTTGACCTTAATGAGATAATTAAAAGGAGAACTTGTAGTAATCTTCCAAAAGTCAAGAACTTTTGAGCATCTCTAAAGGTGGAGCAGCTTAGAATCAGATGGCAGAGCTGCTTCATTTAAATTAAAAAGAAAAACTTTTTTTTTATTAACAGAAGTCTGAAGAATTTTTAGGTCAATGCTTTTAAGAAAACTTGTTTTACTAGTAAGCTTTAAGAGCAGTTTACTGAGATGGCTTTAGAATGCCTTCAGCACTCTTATACAACAGTTTTGAGATATATTAATATGCAGCAGTATGTGATATAATCTCACAAAGTAATTGATAAAATGGCTCTGCCAATAAGAAAGCTTCATTTTCCCATTTCTGCTAAAATCCTGGAAGCTGCTGTTGCCTGCAGTCCTTGTCAGTGTGGGAACTGGGCTGTGAGCAGGGCAGTGACCCAGGGCAAGAGCAGGGTAAGTCACACTGCAGCTTGGTTTAGTCCTGCCTTTGTATCACCATGTGATGATCTGCTGCATCAGATACACCTTCCTAGAGCAGCAGAGAGTTCTGCAGCTCCCAGGTTTGCTGCTTTGCCTTTTTTCATTCGTGCTTTATTATTTAGAGAGATCTCCATCCAAGAGCAGAGAGCACTGGGGTTTGTGCAGTGTCTCAGGGCTCACTGAGGAGGGCAAAGCTCAGCCTGGGGCACCTTTGGGGTGGAGATTCAGCTCAGGCAAGATCCTGAGCTGAACATGGCACTGCAGACAGCAGGCTCTGCACTTCCAAGGCTGCTCCCAGCTCCTCCCTGAGCCTGCAGCTTGGGGAGCTTCGTGCCACTGATTGCAGGTGCTGCTGGCTAAATTAGCCCAGGAAACCAAACCAGGCACTGAGGGGAGGTTCTGAAGTGAATTTCAAGATGAATTGAGCATTAAAGATGAATGGATGTTTGAGCAAGCCCAGGGTGTGCTGGAGCAGTCACAGAGGATGCTCTCAGCAGTGGCTCAGGGCAGTTCCTGCCTGATCCTCTCCCAAAGTGGGGATGAAGCAAAGGTGCCTTTGTGGGACAGCATGGTTTATTTCCCAGTAGGTGCAATTTAAAAATATCTGAGGGAAGAGATGGGAGATGTATGGGGAGCTGATGTCCAAGTAAGGTCAGTTCTGTTTGGATGCCCTGGTATATTTGTGTTTTGAAATGTCTTTTTGAGAAGGAGCAGTCTTTAAAGGAAGAGTAAAGCCTTGCCAAACAACATGCTGTTTGATTTTACATCAAACCTTTAAGACAGGATAATATTCACTCCAGGGAGGAAGAACAGCTAAATAAACATGGAGAAACTTAAAAGGTACTGGGGTTTGGAGTAATCAGTGTGCAGTGTCCAGTGATGTCTGCTGAAATTTCCTAAAACAGCTCTGTGAATTCAGTCAGTGGAATTTACCCTGCACTGTAATTACAGGGTTTTGCAGAGGCAGTTGCCTCTCATAGGTTTGTATCAAAGTTTGTTGAGCCTGTGGTTTTTTGGTTTTTTTTTTTTTCAGTGACCCATGACTCTGCCCTTTCCAAGTCATCAGTCTTAACCCCCAGCCAATATCACCAAACACTTTCAGCAAGTCCCTCAAGTCTTTCTCCACTGCTTTGGTGACCTAAACTGAGCCCTTACATAACTGCATGATGTGATCCTCTGTGCCTCCTCCCTCTGGCATCTTCACCTCTTACCTTTGCTTCTAAAGTAGAGAAGCAGCTCCTTGAGAGGGCACCAGAGTTTCTGTGGCTGTGCAGGACTGAGCCTGGTGGATTTCTGGTCATGGTCAGGGCCTGTGAGCTGTGATTTATTGTTTTAAGAATGTGCTTTATTCACTAATGAAACAACTAATAGGGGAAAAAAACCCTGATGGAATGAAAAGAAGTGGCAAAGAATTGGAAAAATCCTACTAGGAGAGCAACAGATGATCCTTCTGCGGTTTTCCTTGCCAATTTAATATTTCATAGTAGGCAGTTTGGGGGTTTTTCCCCATAATGCAAAATTCTTGGCAGCCGTATAATAAAGTGTTAATTTTTAATAGCCTTTTTTTTTTTTGGTTTTGGGGTTTTTAAAAAATGTTAATGTAGGGTTAATCTGTCTGGCTGTTTGTTGTGTGTTGGTGAGGTGTTTTTTTTAATTCATATGCAACCTGACTTATGCTGTGAGGGACTCTCAAATATGAAGAACCTCCCCTCCCTGCTCATCACTGGTAAATCCTTGTTTGCTGCCTTAGGTCTCTGGCTCAGTAGAAGCCAGGGTGGGTTTTGCTCCTCTCCTGTGGTCCCTCTGGTCAGTGCTGCTCTCTGCCAGTCTCAGGGAGGGCCTGCAGTGCCAGCAGCCAGCTGTGAGCAGCACAGAGGAAAGCTCTCCATCTTTGCTATGAGCCACCAGTAGGCTCATAGACACTTCTCCCTGCACCCCCTGCATACAGCTCATTTTCTGCTGGTTCTGTGTTCAGTTTTATTGATCACAGGGTGCTGCTCCTTCTTTGCAGTCATGGAGACCAGTTTGGGCCACCCTTGGTGCCAGAATGGTTGCACATCCCCCTGGGGAGCCCCTGGTGTGGTGTTTATGATCCCACACCACGCCTTTAGAGCAGAGCCATTCACAGGAGATGAACGGGACACAGGGAGTGTAGGGAGGAGGCTGTTCCAGGGCTTTAGGACCTACTGAGGCTTGGCTCCTTTGTACTGGTTATTCCAATTTTTGTGATATTTAATCAGAAACCTAGGGCTTGGCTCCTTTGTGCTGGTTATTCCAATTTTTGTGATATTTAATCAGAAACCGAGGGCACTGCTTCCCTGAGAGCCCTGGGTCCTGGAGGCACAGCATTATACAAGGAGCCTGTCTGGGTTTTCTGTATTCATGTGTGAGTTGTTTGCCTGTTAGTGCAGACAGAATCCTTGGTCCTTAGAGAAAAACTTCAAAAATGTCACCCAATAAGGTTCTAAACCCAAAGCAAAGATTAAAAAACTAATGTTGTATTTCTGTACAAAACACCCAACAAGGAAGAAAATCCCTCTGCAGCTGTTTGTGAGCCGTCTGGGCTATGGTGCACTCTGGGAAGTGAATGTGGAGAAGAACTTGCAGGTTTGCATCCTGTGTTGCTTTTCCCCTTTTCAAAAAAGAAACAAGATGAGGGAGAAATAACAAATCTTTGAGGAGGAATTGTTCTTGAGGAGGGTATTGTGGATATCTTAAAAAGAACAATCCTCTGCAAACAGCTGCTGCTCCTCTTTTAATTTTTAAGTAGCTTTAAAATCAGGAGCTTGATAGTGGGGAGGATGGCATCTTTGCCTGATTCTAGCTCAGAAAGGAATATTTAGTCATGTAGAAAGGGTTTATGAAAGCAGATTCCCTTTGCAAAGATGATTGTCACAGTAGCTTAAATTGTCTGTCAAGCATCATAATGGAGTTTTACTACTGTAGGAAAACAAAAGCAAAAGATAAGCTTAACTCAGTGAAACAAAAGAGAACAAAGGAGGGAGAACAGCAAAGAGCCTTTCTGATGACAGGAGAGCACAATGATTTTCCTGCAAGTAACAACTCAAAAGGGGCTCCTGAATTTAGGTTAATACACTGAACAGCTGCAGAGGCTGTTCAGGGCTAGCACAGGGCAGTAACAAGTGTGGGCAAACAGGTTTGTGGGCTCCAGAGCAAAGCCTGATCTCCAGGGGGGAGCTCTGAAGGAGCATCATCTAAGGCCACATACCCATCCAAAAGTTTTGTAGGGCAGAGAAGGAAAGAAATTCCCAAGTAGGAGGAATCCTGAAGTAATGTGGCCCAAGACAATTGCTGACAATTCCTTGCCATCCTTGTTCCCCTGGTGGAACACTTGGATAATCTTGCCCTTCTCCTGTTTTCAGCTGTACTGGAGGCATGACTTAGGCCAAAAGATGATTTGAGAAATGGTGCCAGGATGAGGCAGGGGAATATTTGCCTTTGAGTTAAGCAGTTATGAGGCAGTGGCACTGTCAGGAAGCCAGTCTCAAAATGTCATGTATAGTTTCTGCCTAGCCCTTGCAGTCTCTATGGCTTCCTATTTTGCTTGCATTCCTAAAATTGTTTATAAATATTCATTATTGAATGTGAAATGAAGGACTGAATATCAACCAGGTGAGTAGTTCCTAGCCTGTAAGAAATACTGTGTATTGGGATGTGGCAAGCAATCTTGGTTACCAGAAATTCAGCTCTGATCTTAGCATGTGCTAAGACATTTGGGCTTCCTGTAGTGAGTATTTGTGTGTCTAGATTTAAACATAGAACATGAATCTGTGTGTTGCACTGTTATGCTGAAAATGGAAAGACTTGCCAGGATTGTGCTGCAGTTCTTCATGAAACACCCCTAGACCTTCGCTTTCCCTATGAAAATGGAAAAGAATATATGGCACAAAGCCTTAAAAGACTAAAAACAGCATGACCAGGCTACTTCTCCTTTTTAAATGTGTTTGTAGTTTTTTTTTTTGCTTTATTTTTATATTTGCATATTTTTACATATGTATTTAATGTAACTACTAGCAGAATGGCAAGTGTGTGCCAGATGTTCACCCTGAGCTCTCCTACCCCATGGCAGTGAGTCAGTGGTGATGCTGTAGGTTGGGGATTGGATGGTTGCACCTCCTGTTTAGAGCTGTAGAATTCATTTATCTCTTTCCTAGAAAACACGTCCCTAATGTGCACTCCAGAGCAGTCGTGGTCAGCTGCTGATTGTGCCCTTTGCCTCTGCCTGCCTGAAGGACAGGGATAAAAGGGTTCATCAGGTGGCTCCTCAATGCAGAGAGGCACCAGGAAGGGCTGCAGGGCCTGAGTGGCCCAGGCTGATTTTGGGAGTCTTGTGTGAGCAGCTTTTCTGCCATTTGTCATTCATGTGCTTTTTCAGTGTGAGTTCATAACCAGCTGATACCTGTACTGCAGTTACTGTGCCTTGCTGCTAATTTGGCTGGTATACATCAAATGTGCTCTACAGTAGGCTAATATCCTCTGGAGATAAAGGAGAGGTGATTTTTAGATATTGATATCAGTGTCTTGCTGTGGATCAGTGTCTTGCTTGGGTGTTGGATGCAAACCTGGCTAGGTAATGGTTGTGAGACCAATCAGAGGTTACTGATCAGTGGTTTTTTTCAGAAATGTATGAGATAATGTACTGAGCATGGCTCAGAAAAGGTCTGTCCTGGCACCAGCTCAGTTTAACGTTTCTGTATTTGTAATGACTTGGATGATGCAGAAGGGAGTGTCCTTATTAAGCTGGCAGATGATGTGAAGCTGGGCTGTAAATACGTCACATAAATAATCTCTTTTTTTTAAAAATGGATGTGATTCATTGAAGAGAAATGTAGAACAATGGCTTGGATTTGTGCAGAAGGCTTCCAGAAAAAAATCTGGAGCTGTGGTGTGTCAGAAGCTGAACGTGAGTCAGCAATGCCATTGCTGCAAGAGCACTTTCCAGAGAAATGAAAAGTCCTTGTTGGGAGGAGCAGCCACATCACATTGGCTGTGCTGCCTGCAGGTCACCTGGTGTCATCCTGGTGTTTCCTGCTGTTCCTGAGACCCATGGGAATGCTCTGAGCCTGCTTTGGGGCACTGAGCTTCAAGGGACTGAGTGGGCTTGACTTGAGGCTGGTTACCCTCAAGAAGGTTGCCAGGAGCTGTGAGAATAGGCTTCAAGAGAGAAATCTGTTCTCTCCATTCCTTGTGCAAGAAACTTAATCAAGTGGAAAAGCTGAACAGTAAGGCTGGGAGGATTTGGGAGGATAGTTTGAGAGGCTGTGGGTGTGTTTGACAGCCTCTAGGAACAGGCAGGTGGGGTTTGTTGGGCTCAGGGAGAGCTTTGGTGCCCTGTTCCCTATGGATTACAGTGGCTGTTCCAGCTGTGCTGGGTCCCAGCCTTTCTGTGAAGGAAAGGGCACCCTCAGCAGCTGTGGCTGTGCTGTGAACCTCAGGGGCTCACTTGGCCTTGGAGCTCAGGCAGGATGCTGCAGTTGTGAGGCACACTGAGATGGGGGCAATGTGCTCTGTTTATACTTCTGTACAGCCCCAGTACAAGTGGTTGTGTGGAAAAGCTTTGTAAAATCCCAATGTCTGTTTGCTCCTGCTGTTGTGCATATCCAGGGATGTCTTGGTGAGTCTGTACCTGTGTGCTGGGGGATGTGGTTAAATCTATGATTTCTCAGAGGGTCAGCTTTTGCATTGAGAACTTGTCATGGCTGGGATTGGTGCTACAAGCTGTAGAGGGCTCTTCTCTGTGCAGGAAATGCAGACAGGAGTCAATCACAAACCTGCTCAGAGTGTGGTTTGCAGCTTTTCTGACGTGGAGGCAGTGCATGTTCCCTCTGCTGCTGCCTCCTGTTCCCCTGTGCTGGCTCCATGGGATGTTTACAGGCCCCCAGAGTGACCCCAGTCAATGAAATGAGCTCAGCTAAACACAGCCATTAAAGAAAACTGTTATTTTGCTGAAGGCTTTTTTTGGCTTAAATGTGGTTCCCCACTTGAACCCACAGACAGCTGCACCAGCCCAAGTGGGTTTTTTTGAGCAGGGAGAGGAATGAATGGAATGGGAGAGCTTGGAGAATGCCTGAACTTTTTCTTGTGCCAGGAAAGCGTGCCTTGCTGGAGTCCCAAGGATCTCACACCCAGAGCAAATGGCTCCAATCCAACTGCTCTGGAATCTGTGGGCTTCAGGTGTGCCCCTGAGGCTGTTGCACCATGCAGGTGTAGTGGCTGTCAAGTAGCAAGCATGTAATTTGAATTCTGTCGCCTATGTAAGCATTAAATTACATGCTGTTAGAGTTTTGAAGGAAGGTATTTAAAGCCATCTAAACTTTAATAGAAACAAGATTTCAATTATTCTTGTAATGAGAAGGATGAAAGTTTTCTAGTTTATCTAGAAAAAGCCCTGTTCTTTAATGAACCTCCATAATTAGAAATGCACTAGTGTATAACTGAATTTCTAATGAATAATCTATAGATTTAGCAGCTTCTGTCTTTTTTTCCCCCTTGCCCTTTATGAAAAGTTCCCAGTAAGCTGCATAGTTCCCACTGTGCAGCTCATAGAGCATGCTACTGTCTTGCCATATGGTTGCTTTCCTCCAGCAATTAATGGGACTGCAAAGGCCCCTGAATCTTTGGGGACTGGGTATTTGCTTGTGGTCTTGTCAGAACATGCAGCATTTTGAAAGGCAATTTCTCACATATATGTCCACTGAATAAAAAGTTGCCCAAAAAACAGTGTAGTAGGACTTAAACAGACCAATTTGGTTTATACAATCAAAAAAAAAAGACAAAAAACCAAACCAGACCTTCTGTATAATTTCAAGTTTCTCAGGTCACATTCAAGAGCTAGTTTTTATGGCTGGATGCATGTAATCAGTTTCTTGGCAAGTGTGTTTACAAGGACATTGTTTACAGTCATTTTTCCTTGCATTATTTAAAAATTAATATGACTCCATACAAGTCAACTTGAAGAAATCAACTAACATTTGTAGAGATGTAGTAAAGGATGGAGGAGAATGAAACAATAGTCAAAGGTCCCCATTTAAAAAAGGGAAAAAGAGATTGCATACCACTGGATTGAAGTTGCACCTTTAACCCAGCTACATGAGCACTGAAGCATTTGAAGAATATTTCAGATCCTTTCCACACAGGTTTTTACCAGAGATGAAAACTATAGGCACCTTTTAAGAACAATCTTTGTCTGAATAATCTTTTGCTTCTGGAGCCTACTTACATGACATTTGAGAGGGCTTTGCATGATTTCCCCTCCCTCATGGCTCTCATTGTGCATCACAGCAGGAGCAGCTCTGCTCTGAGAGCTCCACAGCATTCAGGGCTGGGAGCTGTCCTGTGGTGGAGCATCCCCAGTGATGCCATACCCAGCTCACTGGGATTTTGTTTGGTAGGGATGTCCAGGAAGTGTCTGACAGGTGGATCTGACCGAGACTCAGTGGGAGAAGTCTTGTGTTCTTGTGCAGCATGGGCTGCTCTTGAGGAAGATGTCTCAAGGGTAAAAATACAGCTCGGTTGCTTTAATGGAAATCTGAGAACCTGGGCTTGTTCATGGCTTTGGGGCAGCTCTGAATCAGCCTCTTGCTTTAGAACCATTTAGGCTGTCAACTTGTGGAAGGCGACACATGTCCCCTTCTGCATGTATTACTGTGCCTAGTGAAAGGAACCTTTTTCTGCATGTCTCTAAGATAATATTAAGGATATCTTTTTGGCTGGAGTTTAGTCCAGCCAGGTGAGAAAGATGAATTGTGTCTTCTGCACAGAAATCTGTCTAGCTCTGGGGACATGATGGGTTAACAAAGCTGACACTGAGCAAGTCAGGAGGTGTTTTAGTGCACCAATATTCTGGTGATTTGAGGGCTTGCTTACCTGCCCAGCCTTCGGGAGATTGTTCAAACATCATTTTTTTCCGTATATCAGGAAAGGGAGGCAGAGAGAGGATGATGGCAACTAATCCTCTTGTGGTGCTGGAGATGCTGACTTTATTAAACCTGTTAGGTTGCAGTGGGTCTGCCTGGAACCTGGCTTAGGGCAGGGGATTACAGAGCCTGAACCCGCTTTCAGATGTGGAGCTGCAGTGCAGGGCCTTGCATCAACTCCTGCTTAGGGTCAAGGCAGCTTTGTGTGCAAACCTTGATTCCAGGATACCTCCTAAGCACCTGGGGAAAAGTTCTCCCCACACCTCCAGCTTATCTCTGAAAGGTCAGCATCTGTAGTTTTTCCCTTCTTCTTCCACTGCCCTGCACCCTGGAATGGAAACAAGAGTGTGTCACGTTCAGCTGTGCCCTGTGAACATTAGGTAGTTTTGAGCAGATGCAAAGGATGCCAGGGAAATTTCCCTCTGCAAACCTGTTGAATCTACATCAGAAAATCTGGCCAGGGATTTTATTGCAGCAAATATAGCTGTCACTCTGTTGTTGCTGTTAAAGATGGTTATATGATCTGACAATGTTAATGAGTGGGTAACATCAGCTGAGTCCAAAAAACTCATGCACTGGATGAATATATTAAATTTCATGGTTATGGCCACATTTTACTTTCTTATCTACCCTGATGAGGAAAGAAAATTATTTATTGTGGAGTAACCCAAATGAATTTGGAGCAGTTGATCTGTTGATCCTTTCCCATTAAATGTCTTCAGGTAATACCTGGGCTGGAAGTAACTGGAATGCTGTGGTACTTCAAGAAAAGTCCATGTGTTTATAATTCTATCTGGTGCAAGAATATCAAACAGCAAATGAATGGATAGGAGCTGTACTTTTATTTTGGGCTTTTTGGCGTGTGAGTGGTGGGGAGGTGTCAGCCCCCTTCCATGGTGGCTAATTACATTTCCCACATGACATTTCTCTCTCCTTGACATATCCCATCATTCGCATCAGTGGTGATTGTCACCAGCCCCCCCGGCATCTCCTGTGCTTGCCTGAAATATGAAGCCATTTGTTTAGGGAAAAAAACTCCCCGGGTTTTTTTCCGCTGTCCTAATTTTCTCACCAACTTACTTGAGATGTTCTGTGAAGGTTTTATTCTCATAAATAAGCTTATTCTCCAGATAGGCTTTTTACAGATGTCCCAGCCCAGTTAGATCCCTTGGTTTCCATGTGTTTGTTACCTGCAAGAGGAGTGTGTTTGACATGGTATTTTTGTAAATAGAAAAACATATTTATATTCTATACTTAATAGAATACAGCTGTTCTGTGTATTGAGTCTGAGCTGGTGAAGCTTTGTTTAAGAAGGCATTCCCTGCATGTCTGAGTGTCCAAACAGAAATATTCTGTGTACATAATGTATTAAAAAATGACACCAGCTCCTTGTCTTCTGGAGGACAAGAAGGTTTTTATCATTTTAAAGGCCACTCAAGGAAATGAAACAATACAGTTCTAGTGATTTATTTATGCTGCTGCTGTTGTACCAATATCCCATTTAAATGTTCTTATTCCAGAACAAGACTCCACACTGGAGGTAACAGCAATTGCAGTATCTATTCCAGGAGCTGCTGGAATGGAAATGAGTGCAGTGCAGCTTCTTGGGAAGATGCTGAGCTTTAGGTCTGGTACAGGGTAACCCTTCTGCCTGGACTTTCCACAGTAAAGTCCCACAGGAATGGGATCAATGCTGTGACTTGGAGGAGAGTGCTGCCTACTTTTTGTGACTTCAGCATGAACATTGCTAAAAGCTGCTCAGAATCTCTGACTTTGTTTTTATTAATGAAAATAATTTCCCTATGATGTTGCCAAACTATGTTGAAAAGTTGTTTCCCCTTTACTGAGGCACTGCTGTGCCAGCAGATGTCCAGTTTCTGCCTCTCTAATTGCCTTTTAAACTCTTCTTCATTAACCAACTCCCACCTTCTTAAATATTCCAGGATATGTGAATCTTCATGGGGCTTTTTTTACCTTAGAAGTCAGGACTGAAACCTGGCCAAGCAATGGAACATTAAATTTAGAGCTGGGCAAGGGTTCCCTCTGCTTCTTACAAAAATGCATTGAATGTTTATGTGTGAGCTGAAAAAGGGGACAGGGAACATTGCAGAATTCTCTAGGCTGAGCTTTAGGAGCAGTGGAAGGGGGTTCAGGGATAGCTGGGAGGGAGGGTACAAGGGTGGTGGGTGCAGCACAGGAGGAGTTAAACCCAAGGCTGAGCCTCCCTGACTCCTGATTATCAGGAGTCTCATGGTGACACAAGGCTTGGGCATTATGTGAGCTGCTCAGTCCAATGTGGCAGTGAATTCTTGATGACTATTATTGATTCAGGCCTCAGAAACTGGCATATATATTGGATTTTAGAGGCGATATGTTGGGCTATCAGAGAGGAGCAGTTTTGGCTCTCTGCCTGACAAGTGGATTCAGTCATAAAACAGCAATTGGAAGACATTAGGCTTGAAGGATCTAACTGGCTGGGGCAATTAGGGTGGTGCTCTTGTGGAAGGTGTGTTTGTCTGAGTAGGGAAAAACTCTTTGGAGGCTAGAAAAGCAAAAAACCAAAAAGAGCAGAACTTAACTCCATTCCAGTCTTTGCCTCTTGCCAAAGGCACTGCTGAAAAATACAGTAAAGGAAGATGAGGGAATGCCTCATATATGTGTGTATGCATGTATATATGTATAAAACACATATAAATATTTTTATTTAGAGGACAGCATACAGAATTAGAAAGGTTGTTACTCTTGGAAGCACATAACACATCTCATCTTTTGAATTTGTAAATTGATACCAGGTTGGTCCCATATATCTCTGAGGATCTTGCTGCTGAAAAAGTCTGTCAGCCTTCTTCTCTTGTAGTGACATGTAAGATATGTGACATGCTGCATATCCACCTTAATCTTTTTTATTCCTAGCTAAACAGAAATGTTCTAAATATGCTCTTAGTCTATCTGACCTTGGGCTCTTGTTCCCAAAGGGTCAGTGCAGCTAATCAAAACTGGACCTGCATGCTGGTCAGTGCCTGATGCTGTATCAGGGCAGAATGCTTTGAACACTTCTAAAAGTGAGTTATAGATAACCTGGAATGTTGCAAGTACCAGGACAGCAAAGTTGCCCTGGCTGTGATAAATTGGTGGCCTCAGGGACTCAAGATTTAGTTAATGAAAAAAACTCTGTGTTGCTTTCTGTGGTTTCCTCAACTGACATTGAATGCAAAATCCACCAAGACTTGGAAGAGGAGCCTGGGAAGTCTGGGATGTGGAAAGGCAGAAGGGCTGGAGGTATGGAGGGAACCCCCAGCTGCACTTGCAGTCTGTGACATTTTACATAATAAGGCACAGCACTGAAATACCATTCAACTGTAATGCACTAAACTTTGAGATATAGGGTTTGGGGAATTCTGCTCCTAATGCTCTAAATCTGTAGATTCAGTTGGGTTATTCTGTTTCAGAATAGAACAAACTATGGTCTGTTCCTCTGTTGCTTTAGAGCTTTGCATACTGGAGCACTCAGGATAAATCACTGATGTCAGTGGCAAAGCTCATGCTTCTTTTGATGGTGTCAGGTTTTATCCATCACAAATTGCTGAACATTTTAGAATTCAGTCAGATGTAATCAAAACATAAATGCAAATCGGTATCATCTCGTAATGTAGCAAATACAGGGGGAGTCTCTTTCTCGTGGTGGTGTGAAAGACACATCTGTGCATATTTTTAACACACCTATGCTGTGATGAACAGATTTAGCTACTATGTCATTATGATCACAGGGGAGAGACATTTCATTGTCAGTGACTGATTGCTTCTGCTCGGCTCTCGTTCCTTCATCGTAAGGAGTCTGGGGATTATGATGGACAAGGCAGAAAAAATTATGTAGCTGTTTGCTGTGATTTCAGATGCTGGTGACCTTCTCTCCACCACTGGGATGTCAGATTCACAGTGAATGGTGAGAGGCAATGGGGTTTCATTCCTTGAGAGGGGGGAGAAAAAGTACCTGTGCATTATCTGGGAGTTAACTGTGATGATAAAATTACTGAGTGCTGATTTCAGTCCTGTGTGGATCTCCTTAAATCACTGTTATACTGGATAGGGTTTTGAGATGGTTTCTCAAAATATTTCAGGTAATTTCTTAAAAGACAAGGAATGTTTTCAGAAGCTTAATCTGATTTTTCACAATGCTTTCCGGAGAAAAACTTCTCAGAACATGATGTGCTGATGGTGGGATTTAGGTTCTTTACTTGGTACAATCAGTCAAATCACTAATTAAACTTTTCTTGAACCTTTAGGAAAATCATAAGTTAAACAGAACTGCTATTTTAAAACTCAGCCTTTAAAAACATTGAGGGGGAAGACTACCTCTTCCAAGTTATCTGAGTCAGCATGGGAACCTTTGTTATCCAACGTGATTCAAGTTAGGGAATGCAGCTTGTGAATCAGAAATGGGGCTAGGGTGTTAAAGAAAGGGGGGGGGAACTATTCTATTTTATCTCCCAAGCAAGAATTTTAACTTGTAAGCTCTTTTCTCTGCTTCCCTGCTAATATAATGGGGCATAGCAGTGGAGGAGAAGTATGAAAAAGCCAGTTGGCAGAGTTGTAGGCAAGTTGGACAGTGATGAGATAGTTTTGGAAGTGGTTGTGTGAATTGCATAAGAAAATGGGATCAGCCTGTTCCTTCAGCATGGACCAGTGTGCCTGGATGGGCTGTGAGGAGGAGTGCAGGTGGGGTGTGCAGGCACTTTGGGATAAAATGAGCTATATATTTGTGGCCTTCTATTTAGGAAGCTTTGATTAACAGCTCTCTGTGAGGTTTCACAGTCTGCTCAGCATTTCTGTCACCAAGTATTGTGGGAATGAGGAGAATGTTCCTGCTGTTAAGGCAGTCATAAAAGAATGTGTAAAGTAAGTATTCCTGGTAACACGGTGAGTCTCCTCACCTGGGGTTTTGAATTAAATTTCTCCATGAATGTGCATGGTGGTCAAAGCAGAGACATCTGTAAGACTTTTGAGAAAGAGCTAATACATCATGCTGACACCTGTTACAGTGTGACATGAAATTCCTTTCTGCTGTATCACCATGACTAAAGGTGTTCTCTTTCTTTGTAGTGGCATTGGAAGTTAACCTGGAGATAGGAGCTTATGTCTCCTTCCTGTTATGTAAATTCCAAGTGTTGCTGGGGGGCTTTTAATAGTTAACTGCTTCCATTTCAATGTACTAAGCTGCAGGGTGTCCCTTAGGCAAATGCAAATTATCCTAATAATAAATTTTAAAAATATTTCATAGGAGTGTACCTACACCAGCAGGATAGAGAGTGGGGAGGAGGAGAAAAAGGAAGGCAGTGGGGTTTTGGCTGGGTTTCTAATGAAACTTGTATAATTGAATATGTGCTAAATGAGAGCAGCATCTAATGAGAGTAGATGAGCAGAATGACAATTGAGGATATGTACTTCAAACTTAAAATCAGCAATGAAGGCAGTAAACATACCTGGGATTAGGTAGCCAGATAACAGAAAGTTTAAGACTTAATAAAAATGAGCAATGTTCTTTCTTCAGGAACACAAAAAAGATTCCTGTAGCATTGTATCATGTCCTTTCTTTGTCCTTAATCAGCTACAGCAGAGGCCTGGAGTTCAATACATATCGACTTAAAGCATATGCTGAAGTCTGAACTACTTGGGTTTCAAAACTTCGATTGTCAGGAGCAGCATACTAATCTTGGTTAAGTTATCTGTTCTTTTAAAGTTAATTCTGCAGTGTAGTCACACTTTTAATTCTAGCATATTAAACTTTGAGCTGTTTAAAAATCCATGCATCCCTAGCACTGAGCAGCCTGTTGGAAGAGCAAGCATATAACTTATTACAGAACTCTGATTGCCTTGGGAGCAGCATTGCCTGTGTCCATTAATCTCAGTAACATTATATACACATAATATATTGATAAAATGTTAATGACCCAACTTAATGCCAATAAAAGCTGGAAATTAGGGTGTAGGAGTTCAAAGTGTAGCACCCTTTAGCCTTCAGTCATTCTGGTTGGTTTATTTGTTTGCTTACTGATTAGTTTTTTAAAACCTCTCCCTTCCCCCCCCCCCCCCCCCGCCCCGCATTGCCAGCAGACTGTCCACAAAAAGCACAGGTTGTGCCCAGATTCTAAACTAGCTATTCACACATCAGAGGATGAAAAATGTCCTCAGACTGGCCAACTGCACAAACATTTTGATATCCTGCTCTGCTTTGCCAGCATGTGCAGTTCTTTGGGCACCTTCTGTGCGCGGTGCTCGTCGCACCAGTGCCTTGGCCAGGAGCTGCTGCCTGCCCAGCCCTGGCTGCCCCCTGAGCCTCAGCTGTCTCCTGGCATGCCAGTCACTTAGTCCTGACTTAAAAGGCAGCTGCCACTGTGAGGAGGAGCGTCCCAAGTGTAATGGTCTGGTTTGGAGCCTGTCAGAGTAAAACCAGCAGCAAACGCTTCTCAGTTCCTAAGCCAAGCTTTGCTGCTGTATTACTGGGAAACCTGATGGATTTCTGTACCTGGAACACCAGGAAAAATGCAGCCTGGGTGTAAGGTGTTAAGGTTTCCAAGTGTTTCAATTAAAACTTAAGTCTGAACTCTGCAACGCATTGAATGGACGGAAGGGAAACAGAACAACAAAAATCAATATAAAAAGTAATTCATGCTAATGACATTTAACAGCCCTGCCCTGCAGTGTGTGATTGTCTGGGGAGGAGGATAGTGTGTTGGCTATTGAAGTCTTACATAATGTGTGATGTGGAGAATGTGTGCTGGAGGGCATCAATGTAAATCTCATAACATATTTTGAATTTCCCCCCCCCCCCCTAATTAAATCAAATGAAGCTTATGGTGATCCTCATAGGCTATTTCTTGAGAAGAGGGAAAAATAAACTGAGTCTAGTCTGTATGTTGAAGATTAATTCTAATAAATCAGAAAGCAAAGATCTTGTAATAGAAAAGTGTTTTCTGCACTCACCCAATTAAATGTTAGAAGCTGGATAATGGAATAATTGTAGTTAGTCAATTGCTACAAAGTCATAATAGCTTCAGTACAACCAAGACTCCAAGGCAGTAAAATGCCAGTGGTAAAATAATAAAACCATTATTTCAATAATAATCTCAAGTTAATTAGAATAAGGCAGTGCAATGTATTTTTAATATTAGACAAAAACAATTAGCATAGTACTTAGTAACAACAATATCCTTATTATCTGAAAGACAAAATAGGATTAATACAGCAGTAAAGCATTGAAATCATATGTCAACAAAAGAACACAGAGGGAAAATGACTTTTTAAATAGCCTGAGCCCCAGCACAAGTAATGGAAACTTCCACATCCAAGGAAAGGAAAATTTGCTTGGAGCAGATGTATGGATGAATTTCTTAATACAAGTATGGTGTTTTCCCAGTGCCAAATGTTTATCTGTGTGGCTTCTTCACAAAAAATCTTGAGTATGTTCTGATTATTCCTCCCTCTTCTTATTCCTGACAAGATTGAGACATGATATATTCCCACATGCCTGCCTGAGTACAAAATAACTAAAATTAAGGCTAGAGGGATTATTTAAATTAGGATTTGACCTCCTGCAAAGCACAGACCAGAGGATTCTGCCCTGTTACTCCCATGTTATCAGGCTGACATTTGAAGCAGATGTGTGTTGTAGGTGCCCCAGGTTTCAGGAGTCTCTTACAGCTTGTGTCAGTCAGTACTGTCACCCTGTGACTCCTTAATAGGGTGAAAAACTGCGGTAGATTTTGTTGCAGTTGCCCTGGTGGAGATCTGGAAGGCTGAGAAAACATTAAGAATTCACACCTAGCCTCAGACAAGGGCTGTAGCCAGCCTTCCATGGGGACGTGTGAACACAGGCTTTCTTTGCAGGGAACAGTCAAGAACAAAATGCTGGGTGTTGTTCTTAAAGCCTTTCAGTTGCTTTCAAGATGATCTACTGAATGTTGTTGCACTTTGCTGCTTTTGGGCCGTTGTTACATGATCATGTTTTGAGGTGGAGCAGGCACTCCTGCTCAGCCTTACCTGCACCTCATTTACTGGGGGAAAATGAGGTGCTCCTTCTACAAGAGGGAAAAACCATTCTAGTCCTCTCAGCTCCGCTGTTTTCCTCCCTCTGGGCTGCAGAGGGGAGACCTGGACTGAGCTGGAAATGGTGACCTAAATGGGAAAAGTCTTGTGGATTGTGGTGTGGGGAAGGGGTTCAGGGAAAATGAGAACAGGCAGCCCTGGAGCCTCCTCACTGTGCAGTAGATCAGAGGTGATGGATGCCAGTGAACTGGGTACAGGTCTTTGAAAGGAAGATCTTCCTTGAAAACCTTGATCATTTTGCGCTCTGTGTGTGTTTTACTCAGAAATACATATGCTTGTGTTCTGGCAGATGCCTCATTAGTACCAGTAGAAGAAAGGCTCTTTTTTTTTGGAGCAACTTATCTGTTCAGAGAAACACCAAGAACTCCTGCACAGCTACCAATATCTGCATTATAATATCTGCCATGTTGCAATAATATTTTGCAATTTAAGTCCAAGGACATAAATTCAGGAACTGCAGTATAGTCAGTAAACTAAAAAATTGCTTGGTGTGGATAATTATGGCACTGAACTTGCATTACATCTTAACCTACATGAGACCCTGCTGACTTGACAATGTTGGTTACTTCCTTTTCTTGTAATGCATGTTTCACTGCTTTAATCCAGCATAGTGGCCAAAAAGAAGGCCATGGATCTGTTCCACTGTGTCCAGTCCTATTTTACAATCCAGCTGCTTGATAACCACTCTGTTTTACAGTACAGCTTTTTTATAACCACTAACTAGTTTGTATTCCTGGAAAAATCCAGGAGATGCACTGTAGAAGGAAATGCTCCCAAAGCATAACTTCAGTTTATTAGAATTGGCTGCTTGCATTTTCTTTTTGTTACCAGTTAAATTTTTGCTGTGAGTTGTGTATTCCCCTTGGGTTTTAGCCCTGGGAATAATGCCTGACATTTTGTTGGGGGGCACAAGGTGATGGAGAAGGTTAGGAAAGTTCCCTGTTTCCAGTTGTGGCAGTTTCTGGTTTGATCTAGATAAAATAAGACTGTTAATGAGATGTGTCCTCTGATTAATTTGTAGCATTTTGCCTCCTGTTAATTATAACCTGCTGTCTGGGCAGTAGGTAAGAGAGGGTGAATTCTCACATAGAATCAAGCATTTGAAAGACTCAAAAATATATAAGCTAATTTCCACAGACCTATCTCAAAGAAAGAGGCATTTCCCAAAGGCCCTTTACACAATGGGAAGGCTCCTATTTTCTGCAACATCCTCATGTCTGTGTGTTGTTTGAGATTTTCATGATGCTGTCAGCTGCTGCAGACATATGGCTCCAATTGATTTGTCCTGACAATAACAGTTACCAGCACTCATTTCTCCACACCAAGAATGAGCCACATCTGTTATAAATTTGTTGACTGTCAGGGACCAGTAAAGGCCTATCTGAAGAACATCCTTTTTTTGTGCTTCTCCCACCCTTCCCACCCCCTCTGAAGGGTGGTTGTGGCCTGCTGTCCAAGACTGGCTATTTAAAGGCCATTTCCATGGAATGGTGTATACCACGAGCATTGGTTTTTATCAAGAATATATTGCTGTGAATAAGTCCTAAGCACACTTTCTCATTTTATTTTGGGAATTTTTAGTTATTCAGAAAGGGTTTTGGAATCTGGTTTGGTTTCTACTCAGATGGTGATTTTGCCCCTTAGTCCCATTTCAGCCTATAGGCGATTATTTTAGTGTGTACTTTTGTCTTTGAATGCCTAAAAACATTTGTTTTACTTTGAGTCTGGGCTAGGAGATTCCTGCCCATATATAGTGGGAGCTAATAGAAATGAAAAAAAAAAAAGCATAATCTTTTGCAATATGGCAAATATACATAGAAATGGTACTCCAGGAGAATGTTACTCCCCTGCCACCCAAATCCCTTTGTTTTGTGGGTCTCTCCTGAATGCCTGGGTGCACCTTCTGACTAGTGTAGTCTGTGAAATTCTTGTATCACCTTGGGTTTAACTTTGAAGGACAAATTGGTGCAACTGCCTGGATGGAATATTCCACTGGCACTCAGGTCTGATCCTGCATTTTAATTCTGCTTTGACTGATGGCTATCAGATGATACCAGGTAATGATTTGTCTTCTCTGCACCTCTGTTTTTCCTGCCAGTGCTGACTGTCTTTGCGAAATGCTGTGGTATCTCACATTGTGCAGGACTGTGTAAGAGCAGTTTTACCCAGCTGTGGGAGCTCCATGATGTGGGAGAGCCAGGGAAGGGGACTTTCCACAGCAGGCCCTAATATGTTCCTGCTGCTCTCATTCCCCAGAATCAGAAAATACAAATATCTAACAGGTGTGGGAAGTTTATCTCTGTTGGCACAGCAAGCAAGACACTCCTGCCTTCCAGGTGGAAGGGTGAGAAGGATGGACAGGCACTGCTTTTTTTTTTTGCTTCTTCTCTGACTGGCACAACTCATTGGAGGATGATTTCTGTTCCTTTGCTCTGCCTTTCACCTGCCCTAGGGGTGGCTGTGATAACACAGAGCAATAGCATCTTCTTGTTATCCTCCCCTTCAGCAGGAGGAATGTGCACCTTGCCTTAGGACCTTTACCCTCCGACAATGCAAAGACGCAAGTTTTGGCTTTACAGATCTATGTGAGGCTTAATGAAGTTTGGTTTTGACTTTTCTTTACGTTTGCATAAAAATGATAAAGTTTCCTTTCCTGCCTCTCATTCAACAGCACAAGCTGAAATTCATAACACTGCAAGGGAAATATTAATTTAAAAGAAAAATCCTTTTCCTCCATTTTAAATTAAATTTCAAATGAAGAAAGACATCTCTATTCCTCCCACGGTAATCTTTCTTTTGTTTTTAATACAACGTATTATAACGTCATAAATAGAAATGTAATCTTATTAAAAGGCATGCAGCAAGTGCTACTTTATTAAAATTTTTTTTTAAATAATTACTTACCAAGTTGAAATATTAATGTAGCTGGCTGGAAATTGCAGATTTTTTACTAGGGCATAGTCATCTTTTAAAAAGCAAATTAAAGTAGATATATTTTCAAGAAGTGAAATTTCCGATAGTGATAGCTTTTTATTAGCATATTCTGGCACCACTGTATAGTTTTAAATTTTTTTTCTTAAAGTACTAATATTTATTCATATGTGAAGTTAAAAAAAATTAAAGTATTTTTCTGTCCCCTCTTCCCCCTGTATTCTGCATTGTCTGTAAGTTGAGTACAAACAAAATTATCTTAAATCTCAATTTGAATGTCACTTGGCTTTTGTATAGTATAATTAAACTTACATCAACCCAGGGGCCTTGCCTGTGAATGACATAAAGAGTGTGCAACACCTTCTCACTTACCTAATTCTAAGGGCAGAAATGCAGAGTCTGCTGAATATCTCAGCTGCCTCAGTGGCAATTAAGAACTTGCAGCTCTTTCAAGGATTTCTTCTTTCCTGACTTGATATATTCCTTACTGTGACCTGAGAAGCACCTTTTTTTCTTTTTCCTTTCCTTACTTATACTGAAAATAATGAATAGTTATTGATCACATGTTGCTTAATGGGCTCTAATAAATTTACACTTAAAATAAGATTCTCCAGTGGAATGTTTCCAGCTAAATCAGGGCCTTGTTCCTCTGCATTAACACCACTCTGGTGCAACAGAGTGGCCAAAAATTGCAAAAGCAGCCTCCCGCTCCATGGCTTTTTTTGTTATTGTAGTGTTTGGACTTAGAGAGTGGGTTCCTGTAAGAAGATGATCAGTGCATGGGCACCCATCCATGTGGTGTGCACATTTCTGTGGCTGCTTGGTTTGCCCTGTGTTTGGGTGCTCTCCTCCTTGCCCTGTCCCCAGGGTGCCCTGGGCAGAGCTGCTCTGCACTCCTGGCTCCTGCGTTCCTGTCCCAAAACATTTTCTTTCTGTGAGCAGTGTCCTGCTGACCTGTCAGATCCATCCCTGACCATGGTCTGCCAGCCAGACCAGCCCGAGTGAGAATTTTGTGTTCCTTCTGTGTAGCATCCCTCAGAAATGTTCCTGCTGCTCCATCCCCGCACCACACAGCCCCCAGGGTTCTGTGCTGGTCTTGTATCCTTTCAGAAAGCTGATGGGATGATTTGTTTCCAAACCTGTTTCTTTGAGTCTGGGACTGATTTTCGCTATTGCACCAACCACCTTCACCTTTCCTGTGGCTCAGTCTTGTCCCTGATTCCTTCTCCCTGGGGCTGGCTCTGCCCCTTGCTGCTGTTTGGTTTTTTGTTGTTGTTTGGTTGGTTTTTGTGGTGTTTTTTTTTTTTTTTTTTTTTTTTTTTTTTTTTTTATATTTGGTGATTGTTTTGGGCTTCCCAAATTCTGGCAAATCCTAGTATCCATCTTAATAGGATAACGACTTGAGCCATCTCAGTTGGAAGCTAAGCTTCTTGCAGCTTCTTGGTATCTCAGCAGATCTGCTTAAACTAACTCCTTATCTCGTGTTTGTGTCTTTTATTTCCCATCAGGGCAGTGCAGTAAACAGAGGGATACAGCCCATGTGAGCAAAGATGATATTTGTATGTGCTGTGTTGAGATGGATCATATCAGTTGCCAAGTGTGCTCCATGTCAGTCTTTATATTCCTGCACCTCTAAACCTAACCACATTCAGTAGATGCTATTTTCTAATCAGAGTTGCATTTTTTATAGCTATTTCAAGTCCTGTGTTCAAACAGGATTTGGCTGTCAGTTGGCAAGTAGCTTGGGTGTGTGGATGCCTCTTTGTAATGCATCAGTTTGTTCATCAGAGAAAATTACAATGTCAGGAGTCCTCTTCCTCCCCCTCCCTGAAATTTTGATGCATGTTTTGCAGAAGTCATGAAAGGATTTAAATCCAAAGCTGAAAAGCCTGACTGGAACTGATTGCTTTGAGCTTCTTGTTTACAAAATATGAATTGGGGGTTAAGAAAAGAAAGACAACAAGAGGTTTTCTTATGAATAGACTTGCTTCTGATTTCTCCAGCGAAGACTGTGGTGTGCATGGAGAATGTAAAAAAGAATAGCAATAAAAGTATGTTTAATGGTGAGCAGCTTTTTGCTTTTTTTGAGGGAATCTCATTTTTTGATAGTCTGTGCAGTATTGATAGAAGTTCTTTGTAGTTGTTAGATGCAGCTTTGCTGATCCCTGTCATGGATAGAAGGAGGCATGTTGTCACAGAGCAAACACTGATATGTTGTCAGTATTTAATGCACTTATTATTCAAAAAGTAATTTCCTTATTTTAATGTGTTTTTAAATTGCTTAGAGTAGGAGAGGATATCTGTTTTGATATGACTATCTCCTTTTTGTTGACAAACTGGAACACAGAATATCACCACGAATAAATCTATTTAAGTATTGCATAAAAGGGTGAGTCTGTTTTCAACATTGACACTGGCTATCTGGGAGATGGAATATTCTTACAGTTCACAGTGAAAGCATAAAAGAAGCATAAAATACAGAAATAACAACTGTGGAACACATGTGCACTCTTTGGAATTAACTTGCCCAGGGGGAGTTATTTTCTAGAGTAATTAAACTTTCTGTGGGTATTGAGGACCATTCTGGGGCTTTCTGAGTCAAGTGGGGACTAAGTACAAAGCTGTATTGTAATTAAATAGCCAAGCAATCTGCCTGGGAAGTGAGAACCTGCAGCAGTCAACAGCCTTGTTTCCTGCAGGTGGGCTCAAGTCTTCACGTGGATTCTCATGATCCTTACAAAAACAATTATATTTGTCAGGCTGCAGGCTGTACACCAGATTTCTCTGGCCTTCCAAGGCACAGTGCTTTCGTTGTGTTTTTTCAGTAATTGAAGCGCTTGTAATGACTGTAGGGTTAGTAGCACTGGTGATGGGAGTGTTGCAGGGTGGTTGGGATGGGAGCGGAGTTCCATGCCTGGGAAGGGATGCTCTGGGAGGGCAAAGCTTGGCCATGGAGTGGGCAGCTCCTGGCTGGTTTCTCCCATGTCTCTGCCTCTCTGGGAGCCCCTCAGGAACCCCAGCCAGCCCTCACTCTGCAGACACAGAATCTACAAAATTAGAGGGTTTTGGGAAAGCTGCAAAAGGCAGGCTTCAGAGGCAGCAGAACTGTGATTAGAGCTAAGCAGCAGCCGTGAGATTGGTCAGCAGAAAAATTATTTAAACTGTAGAAAAGCAAGGACAAATAGAACAATGGTCTGTGTATTAACACTTGGCTAGAATAACACTCTAAGCTATAGAAAAGTTTATCTAGCAAGATATTAGGAAGTTTGAAGCTGAATAATGGAGCTCTGTGCATTGTGTTTTAAGGCTCACAAGCAGGTATTGTATTTGAAATAAGCAAGCATTGTTTTAACCAAAGGTACGTGTGCTTATAGTGGTTGGATAGAACTACTGTCAATGTGCTTTTGCTTTGTGTGATCGGTCAAAAAATTTACTTTGGAAGTTGTAACATTAAGTTCTTGGTCTGCTGCCTGGGATGTGAGCTGATGGCATCTTCCCATTGTCATAGCCATGTAATGAGAGTGATGCTGGAAAATAAAACAGCTCAGGGCACGTTCCACAGCAGTCCCTTCCCATTGGTGATTTGTACACAGACCCTGGCTGGCAATGGTCCCTTTTGCAGCAGCAGAGACACCAGAGACATCAGTAGAGGATAAAAGGGCTGACTCTTAGCAGGGGTTAATCCAAGGTTTTATTCTAGGAGTCCCAAAGGAGCCCCTACACCTCAGGGGGCTCCTGCTGAGAGCCCTGGGAGAGATGTGCCAAGGTCACATTTAAAGGGAGGTGGAAACCTAAAGTAGATAATATTTTACTAACCAATAAGAAAAATTAAGGTGTGGACACTGGGAAATGGATATTTAGGTCAGTATGTGGGGTAACACTTGGGGGGTTGATCCCTGGTCTCTGGCTGATCACTCCATATTCTGGACAGAAAGTTCTAGATGGAGGGAATGGGATTCTGAGTGATTGACAGAGAGCCAGGGTGGGGATTTGGGGATGATCTCAGCAGAGGAAAGGGATTACACAGGTAAAGGCAGAGGGTACAATCTGGGGTAAAGCGTTTGGGAAAAATACAGGTATACAAAAACAAAGCTATTACAAAGTATAAAAACACACCACTACACACCCATGCCAGAGCAGAGGTGTCTCCTGCTGTCTCTGAGGCTGCTGGGGAAGGCTGTGTGCCCCTCTCTGCTGCTCCCTGTGCTCTGCTCTCAGCCACAGCTCATCTGCACTGACACTCAAGCAAAGCCTGTGTTGTTCCCAGCTCTTGTGTGCACTGAGCTCCTCCTCTCAAACCTGCCCCTGCTTACTTAAATCGTGGTGTTCAGCCTGAGCCTGGCAGAAGGTGAAAGCATCCCTTTGTTCCTTACTGAGCTCTTCACCTCCTCCTCCTTCACTCTTGTGCTGTGAGAGCACTTGTTGCCTGAAGATCACCATTTCTGAGTGCTCTAAAATCCAGCTCTTTATGAGGCTTGTTATGAAAATTGATGTATGCAACAAGGAGGTGGAGGGTGGAGTGAGGCTCTGGAGAGGGTGACAAGGAGCACACCAGGACATGGCCAGGCAGGGCTGAGCAGCCTGGGCTGAGGCTGCCCCAGCCAGCACAGAATAGGGCACAAGTTTGATATTAAAGGTGCTTTGATCCATTTAATGTGCCATGTGTCATCCCCTGTTGTCCCTCCCTCACCTGCCCCAGGTCTTGGATTTTTTTGCTAAAAACGAATTTTACTTTTTTTTGAGTAATAGGCCTCAAACAGCATGTGGCACTGCAGTGACAGGCTTGCCAAAAACTGTCTAAAACTGAGTTATTGCTTCCAGTATCTCTGTGCATGTGGCCCAGGATAGCAATTGTCTTTTTCTGCAGTGGTATTGCAGCATGAACTTCCATCTAATTCATTATCCACCCTAATACTCAAGTCTTTCTGCATTACTGCTTTCTAAACAGCACTCCCTCACTTCATTCCTGCACTGATTATTATTTCTCCCCCACTGCATAGCCTTCCATTTATCTTCAGTGGAATGTCTCACTTACATCAGCCCATTTCACTGAGCTTGCCAGGCTGCTGAATGTTTTTGAGCCATTCTTGCTGGCTTTTCCTCCTCTTGGTTTAGCATCATTTACATTTATGGACTGTGGGGTTGGCTTTGTCCTCCAAATGGTTGGAGTTGGTTGGATAGGAAGGGACAGTGACCCTGTGCCCTTTCAGCCTGTGCTGCATCCCACCACTGTATCATTACAAAGTAAGCATTACTGCTGGTGATTTTTGGTCTATTTACTTCATCTGAGCTCTGTTAGTGCTTTTATTTGTTTGTGTTTTGGTTTTGTGGAGGGTTTTTTGTGTTATTCTTTGTTTGTTTTTATTTGGTTTGGTTTTTTGGTTCCTTCTGCCAAAGGCCTCAATGCTCTTGCTTCTGGTAGTTATGAGGTTCTATGTCAAGATATTTATTGGATTCTCTGGAGACAAATGGCCAATGAACCAAGTATTAATTTGGGATTCTAAACAGCACCGGACCTTCCTGCTGGGAAAGTTCCAGAAAAAAGTCTTGCCTGGGTGAAAACACTAATGGGAAACAGAACAGCCAAGATGGAAGTTTGATTCAGTTCACAGATCAGCTCTTTAGTGTCTTCTCCCTTTGAAGAGTGCAACTTATTTGTAAGGAAAGGAGAGAGTTCTCAGAGTAGTGGGTCATGTTTTTGGGGTATATATCCCAGGTCAACAACTTGTTCAGTCAGCACAAAAAAACCCCTCTATTTATGTCAGTTTCCACTTTAGATTTATATTTTGGGAAATAAGTGTGGATGAAACCCTTTGCTACAAAATCTGTATGTAATACAAGCTGTCAGCATAAAAAAAAATAGATGAAAAACCTTGTTTTGTGGATCATAAGCCAAATTAAATACATTTTTACACAAATAAAAATGAATGTTTGCCTGCTTGATTCTACTCAGCTTTTAAGTTTGATCCCAAAATAATTTTAGTGGATCTGGCTGGAATTGCTGTCACATGCTGGAGGCACTAAATCTGGCTACCTGGGCACTACTGATCTGTTTCAGCACAGAATGGTACAAATCTCAAGTTATTTCTGCTCAGTCCAGGGGAGCATGCACATTTATGCTCCTCCATCTTTCCCCCAGGAGATTGTGCAGCTGTAGGTGGCCAGACCTGACTGCAAACTGAGAGGAAGACATCTCACAGTGGGACTCTAGAGCATTTCTCCTTTCTTTTCTTAAATAGTTCTTTATTGAGCTTTCCACCTTCGGCATTAATTTGAGAACCAAATAACCAGGAAGAGATTGATGTGGCCTCACTTTATTTCCCACAGTCGATAAATTGTTAAATGGGCCAAAGGACACAGGTTAAAAAAATCATTCTGTATAAAGAAGGAGGGATTTTTATTAGATGATGAGCCCCTTTATGTGAAAACTTGAATAGTGGGGCATGTTTGATCTCATGTCATGCAGTGGAGCAGCTCTGTTGGCTTCATAAAAATGAAGCCTCAGTAGGACTGAAATCAGCACTGTGCCCTGCATTTTCTGCTGGATGAATGCTGGGTGTGCTGCTTCTTCACAGTGGAGGAGGGTGAATTTGGGGGATGCTTTGGCGTGAGGACTCTGTCAGCTCACAGAGCAGGGAATGCAGAGGGGGAAGCTCTTGCCTAACAACAGTTGACTCTGGGGACTCTGCAAAAGTTCAGCACAAACCCCTGGTTTGTAGGTAGATGTTTGTCTCTACTGATGGAATCCAAGGGGGCCTTTAATGGGATGAGAAATGAAATTACAGGTTGCCAACAAGGAGGCAGGAATATGTCTGGAAAGATGGCAGTGGGTGGACAGAAGTCATGCACAAAGCAGGTCTGTGTCCCACAGTCCTTGCTATGGTTCTTTGGATGAATCTAAGATTATTTTGTACCAAGATATTTCATGTTCTTGGGGGAATCCATTTTGAAAATGTAATGAGGCTGTACTACCACAAAGCTGGCAGTCGATGCAAGCAAATTATTTCTAGAGCAGAGAGGTGGAACTGCTGATTTTGCATAAGTTTGTGTGTTTTTGTGAGTACTGCTGGATTTAGTGAAATGATAATGGTCTGATTCTGCATTAGGCAAGGCACTGGAAGTACAAAATACTCCATTAAGGTCATGTTTATTTGCTGTTCAGAGGGTGCTCTTTTAGCACTGTGCGTGCTGCAGCACCTGATTATGTGAGAGTAAGAGTGAGATGGGTGGTTCCAGCCACAGCATTTTCTGTTGCAAAACCCTTAAAGTTTGGGTACTTGCAATAAGGCAGGAAGTGAAATAAAGCTCCCTTTTGCAATTGTTAATGCAATTAATCCAGTACAAACTCCATTATATGTGTGTGGTTTATACATTTCCCAGATAAACCATGCCATGAGTGAAGAGACCAAAGCAGCCCCTTCTCAGAGTGCCTGGGCTCATGGATTCAATTCTCTTCTGCACAAATATATTGAGCTGCCACTGGATTCTAGCTTGTTCAAGCTTGGCTTTGAGCTTGTCTTTGTGGAAACAGTGCAGAGGTGCTGGAGCTGGCTGTGTGAGCAGTGACTTTACCCCAATATTTGGGTTTTCATTGCCTCAGCTCCCTCTGCCCAAGCTACCTAAGGTACTGGAGAATTGAGTTTATCTGTTTTCTCCCAAGTACCTGCTGTGATTCTGTCAGTGCTGGCTGAGAGAGCATCAGCTGCCCTGTGGAGATCAGCCTTGCATATGAACCTCTGCTCTGAAGTTTTATTTCTGTGTTTGCGTCACTCATTACTACAAATAAAATTCAGAGGTGACAGGACCTTTGTGAAGTGCAGTGGGGAGAGAAGATGAACGAGGATGAGGATTCTTCCTTTTAAGAAATGCAGATAATGATGGTTAACAGGAGTCTGAGGGACTGTGAAGGATGCACAGAGCAAGAGTTTTCAAGGTTATAGAGTTTTCAGGTGCTCCCAATTATTTTTCTGTCTGACTACCAAAATCGGAGGTGTCTAAAAGGACTCCAGTTTTTAGAATATAATGTGCTTTAGTCTTCTTTAAGGTATCTCAGCTCAGATGCCTAGAGTACCAGTCTGTTTGAAAACTTTGTCTTAAAGGTAAAAGGAGTGTATTTCTGTGTTCTCTGGGAAGTGTCAGGAACAGTTTGGTGGAGTAAGGGTTTTACAGATAGCTGGTTTTGAGGTGTCTGCAGTTCCCAGAGTTGGGGGATGAGTGTTGCTGGGACGCTCAGACTTCATTTCTTCAGCTGTGGCAGTGGGACATGGACAGCAGACCCTCCTTCCTGGAGGAGCCCTGCAGTTGTCTGGGATATTCTTTCTGCACTTTCTTCAGGGGGAAAAATACCAGACTGGTTTGTTTGGTTCTTTTTTCATTACATGTAGCTCACACATGGGTAGATGGGAGCTCATGTGCCACAGACTGGGAACCCTTAGTCTCAGGGTATTCTGCAAGTTCTCTGGCAGAAGCTTTGCTGCAGGGCACCATGCTCTTGGCAGGGGTGATGTTGCAGTTGGTTTATTTTGTGTGGCTTTATCTTGAGGTGGAAGTTGATGGCACTGTTTGTTATCTGGCTGACTGCTTGTTCTGAGCACAAGCGCTGCAGGTGATGCTGGTTGACATCAGTGGTCCAAATTTACCAGCTATGTCACATCTTGCACAGCTGATGCCAGCTAAGTGCAAGCCATGAAAATGCAAAATCAAGCCCTTTCTAATCATCCAGCAGCATCTGTCTCTTCCTGGCCTCCCAAGCTTCATTTTCTGTGTCCCCTTAATGGAGCATCATTAATGCAACTTCAAGTTGCCTCAGTGTCTTGCTAATGAGCTTTGCTCCTCTGGGTTATGAAGCCAGGCAGGCTGAGAGCAGGAGCTGTGGGAGCTCCTGGCTGAAGAGAGTGGTGTGGTTTGCTTCTCCTTGGGAGGAGCCTGCTCTGGGGGAGAGGGGCTGATGGCACCACAGTACAGTGAATGCCCAGGGCATCAGAGACTTCCTTGTTGCCCTTAAACTCCATCCCTTTTAATACAAGGAAAAGTCTGTGCTGCAGATCTCTTTTCCCTTCTTTGTCCAGCTCTGCTGCTCTGGGACTTTTTGCATTGTGTTGATACATTGGAGTATTACAAAACTGCACTGCATTTAACTCATGGCATTGAACACGACAGGTTAGCAAGGGGCACACACCTAGTGACTGCTGTATTCATGTTTGGGATAAGGGCTTTTAATTCTGCCAGTTAATTTAATCCCCATAGTTTGACAGCGTGTTCCTTGGACTGTTTTTCATCTTCAAATTGCATTCTGCTGGTTAGTTCCTGTAGAGGCCTGCTGTGCTCTGCATTTATGTTCTTGTTCTTAGGATTTGTGCTGTTACCACATCATCTATTAGACACAGAGAATGAATGAATGAATGGTGTGGAAAGTCTCTGTGTCAGTTTTACCAATGGACCTGTGGATTCCATTGCACAGGAATTAAGGGGCTGTCTGGGTGACTGTCATCTGGGAAAGGGACAGATGTCTCTTGGCAGATGTAGCATCTGGGTATCTGTTATTTCACTTAAGTTGTGAGGAACTCATCCTTTTTAACTCCCATATTTCATTAATGGAAAGCTGAGAAAATTGGCTGTGTGTTCACAGGAGAACAGATCCTGGCTTTTAGCTGATAATAGGAAGAAATCTCTGCAGCATTATCAAGGGATGAAGTTGCATTCAGAATATAATTTGTTGATGCTCTCTGACCACTATATGTTGTTGTAACTTCCATCCCTCTTTGGCAAGATATAAAATAATCTGCAAAATATGGAGATCCATGTCTGAAAAGTCTGTTTAAAAGTAATGCACTATCGAAATGGATTGGCTGTGCCTGAAATATTTCTAGATTTATTTGCTGTCAAAGGGTGGTAAAATATTTAAGGCAAATAGCCTAGTTGTGTTTAGCAATTTTACCATGAAAGTGCCTAGGGAGATGAATTTAAGTATTATTTATACTAATTGTGCAAAATATTTTAATTGCCCAATATTAGAAATTTATTATCTATCAGTTTCCTTCCTGTTCTTTTCTTCTTTCCTTCTGGCTCATTTGGCAACATTTATTCTAAGAAATTGCCTGGAAGCCTGAACTCATTTCAGCAGAGTGTGTGTTACAGTGCATAGCATTGCAATGCTCCAGTTCACCTGCTTCTCTTTAGCACAGTCCAATTAAAACACAGTGAAGGCACCTAGATAAAGGTGCTGCTTTTTGCTGGTGAGGCTTGCATGGAGCTTTAGGCTTGCAGATGGGTGTCTTGGATCACTCATCTCTTTATCTCCATTTAAGAGATGGTATAAAAGCCCTTCAAGTAATGTCTCTGTGCTTTCATGCCTTTTTAAAATGAAGTGCTGTGCAGTCTTCAAGAAAAGAATGGTTTTCTTAGTTTTGAAAAGTTGCTTTTCTGCAGGCCTTGATTTGGTACAGCACTAATTGCTAGAATACCTTATGATTTAGTGCTTTTTTTGTTACACACTAACAAGATCTTTTCTTTAACTTCCCTGCTTGAAGTATTCTCATAGAGTGACACTTCTCCAGACTCCAATAGACAAGGCTCTGTCTCCAAAGGCTGGCTGGTAGCTCCGTGTTGAACTACTCAGTTAAGAAGTTCATGCACATTAGGGACTAGGAATAAAACTGTGGTTCAGCTGCTGCTATAGTCCATGGTGGCAAGTCAGGATGATTATGACATGGACAATGTGTGTACCTTTGAATTCATCCCATTTTAATCCAAAAGCAGATTTGTGTGCAACCCTTGTCTTCAAAGAAAGCTTAAAAGAATGTGAGTGTGGCACACAATCTAGTTAATCTACCATTATAACTAATGATTTCACCATTCAGACATAATGTATCGATCTTAAAGGATTTTTCTTTCATAGCTGATGGCTTGATACCTTTTAAACAGTAATGCCAAGGGTATAATCTCTCTGAATAGTGTAATAGCTTTATATTTAAGGTAGATTGGGGATAAAATTTTGTGTTTTCATGTGAGCTATGAATACCAGTAAGGTACTCAGGCAGGAATTACCTTATCATACCTTTGAGGGCACTTATCAAATAATTTTTATTGGAAAGTTAATCTGTTGAGTCAGAGTGATTGGAGAGCTGCTCAGGATGCTGAGTGTAGCCAGCATTGCTTTTGCTGTCTGCAGATCTGTGGCCTGGGCTGATTCATTTAGCACATCATGGAAAATCATGTAGTATTCAGTGCTGCTTAAAGTGACATGAAATGGTGTGTAAGGGATTTCTCCACGTTGGCTTTGAAGGATCCTGTCCTCCTGGCAGGGCCCAGCACAGCTCCACAGGCTGTGGGTGTTACACCCAGCACACACCGACAGCCAGGGGAGCTGCTCTGGGTTTAATGTCACACTTGTGTATCTGGGTGTGCAATCTCTCCCTTTCTCTTTTAATCCTGTATCTGCAAGCCTCAGACTGTATATTATGGTGTTCATTTCCCCTCTGCAATCAGCACTGGCTTGATGGATCAAAGGAAACTTGCAAGGCAAGGGTTTCTGCTGTGCCTTCTCTTCATCTCTCCCTCCTGCTCTGTGTCCCTCTATTCCACCCCTCTAATTTGGCTGCTCCGTGTTGAGCCTTCCTGGAGCATGTTCCTGCCCCTCCTATTGTCCTGATTTCCACTTTCCCAACTTTTGCAGGGCTCCCAGAAGAGAGGAGCATCTCCTGTTTGCTCCCTGTCAGAGCAGCCTAATTGCTGGCTTTTCTCCAGCATCCAGCTCTGCAGGAGTGGAGCAGGAAACCACTTGGCTGCTCCCTGTTCTGGAGCTGTTAACTGTCTCCCAGCTGAAAAAAAGACTTTTGGAATCCTGTAGTTATTGGTGCTTATAAAACCTAAATGTTTTCTCAAAAACTTAAACTTTTCATTGGTGTCGGGTTGTTTTGGTCAGAAGGTGCAGCCCCACCTTCCCCTCCAAATCTGGAAAAAGTAGTGATTCTACCTGAAACATAAGATTGTTTTGCTGTATGAAGCGCTTCCTTTTTTGAAAGAACTTGATTTGAATGCTTTGGCTCTTCCAGACTTTTATCTGAAAAGCCACTGTGTGCTCTGTTCTGTACCTTGGACCCCTTGAGGATGAGAGAGCCACTGACCGCAATTAACACTGAAGAACAGGAGCACCATGAGATTGAGTCTGGTTTTCTGATGACTTAACCACTGTGAGATATGGCCAGCAATATCTGTTTGTTCACTAGCACAACAATACCTGTGTTTTCTTGTGTTTCTGTGGCCTCATGAAGAAATGCCTGGTTGTACTGTGAACTGAGGGAGGAAGGGGATGTTGTGGCGTGATTTTTGTATGAGCCAGACCATTGCCTTTCCAGTTCACAGCATGGCCAGAGATCCTGAGCTATCATCCTTTTCCCAGAGTTTCTGTCATCCTTTTCCCAGAGTTCCTGCAGCTACCCCATAAGTGCATATCTTCTCTAAATTGCTGATGACTACTGAATTACTGCATGTTTATAAGGGGATTATTATTGAAAACAATGTTGGGCTGTCTAGCAGTAGTACAGGATTTTATTTAGAATAGGATGTTTCTTTCTCAGTTTGTTTCTTTTTCAGTCCTACAGAAGCTATTTAGCAACCAGCAAGTCTCTCCCCCTAGTTCTCTTGCAAAGTACTTGAGCTCCCTTCTGGTTTGTAACATCTTTTATGGTGGAAACAAATTTGTGTACAGCATGTCTGTTCATCTTTTATAAATACAGATAGGTGCACAAATCTATTAAGTATCTCTGAAGAAAACTAAAACTGCATATTTTTATAAGAATATCAGGTTTATAATTGCATGAATAAGATGCTGACGGACGCAAATGTTCAATTTCACATTAAAGTTAGGCATTCAGAGAGGCTTGGATTTGCATAATTTAATTTTCTGCACAGAAGACACTGAAAATCAGTGGCATGATTCATGGCCATACCATGGTTACTGTGAGGCTTTTTGATGGCTCCAGCTACAAGTTCAGAGGTGTTTACAACCCAAGATGTTTTGCACTGACTCAGACCCCCTGTACCTTCAGCAAATACAGATTATTTAGGCTCAGTGCCTTTCTCTGGATGTAAAGGCACACAGGAGCACCTTGCTCCTTGGAGGAGGCAGTGTCCAATCTTCCTCTTGCCTGAAAGGTTCAGACCTTTTCAGCAAGAAAAATCCCACAAATATTTGCCTTCTCTGTAGAGGATGCTCAGGAGAAAGCTGCTGTCTTTCATTTTATAACAAGGAGACGCTTCAGGTGTATTTGTCAGCACATATGATTTTTAAGTAAATAGGTTGGCCATTTTTTTCTGATAGCCTTTCCAGCCATCTGCCTGGGCTATTTCATTGTTCTCTTCCTTGGGCTTTTCATGGTCTCTTATCTTTGTTCAGTTTTGTGGGTTTTTTGCCAAGAATGTTTGGGTCTCCACATCCCACACCCGTTCTTTCCTGCTGAAATGAGTGCCTGTTAACTCCCAACCACGTAGGCATATAAAAGTAAATAAAAAGAAAAAAAAAAAAAGACTGAAGTAAGATGTTTAATTTAGTATTTTTAGAGAGGAAAACAAAGCATGTGAGGTCGTGTTGCCTACAAATCCTGGTAGCGTGATGTGTTCCAGTGTTTCTTGTTCGCAGCCTAGGGTGAATTTAACATTTAGAAAGTTGCCAAGGAATCTGGAAAACTCATTCAAATGGCACAATTAGTACCTTTGCTTGCACAAGAGCTGATTTGGCAGGGGGAAACCTGCACTGCCTTTCCTGAAATTGCACGACTTTTCCCACCACTTCAGGGTTCCAAAACGTGCAGAAATCCTCACTGCAGAGGGAGGGGTGTACCCAGAGCTGGGCAGCACTCATGGATAACCTGGGACACAGCAGGCTCTCTGCTGCTGTGCTGCAAGAGGCTCCCAGGAGCTTTTCCAAAGGGAAAGAAAGGCAAATTCTGAGTTACTGGTGCATGATCTTCAATAAAGTCCTGTTCCAGGCTTCTCTCCAGGACAGCTGTAATTGGCTTGGGAATGGAAGGGAATGCAGCACTTGGTGACTGCATATGGGCAGCAGTGCTTCATGGGGTTTTGTGAAGCCTGAATTTGAATTATTCAGCTAGTTCCTTACTGATCAAATAAGCGGTTTGGGAGAAGTTGGGCTTAAATTTCCATAAAGCCATTTGGTGCATACTTGTTCCTCACATTCCATGTCTATGGATCTAAGGTGGTTTTTGTTTGTGTGCGTTTATTATGGTGCTCTGAAAAGTGCAGCTGAATTTATTACAGACTTTCCACTGACATTTGTGAATTTACACACCTCCACTTTGGTTCAATCAGATGCATAGAAATAATAAGCCAAATGTGCACATAAAAAGCCCAAATACCCCACATCATCATGGAAGCAATTCATTCCTTTACAAAAGAAAAAATAAAAATTGTTGGAGGTATAAAAGAAAAAGTCCTAGGATGGAATGTAGGTGGGTAGTGGTAGGATGTGGGGTTTTTTAATGGTTTTCTTGAATTTAACACCTTGTAGCTTGTGGAGTTTTACAGAGATTTCTCCATTCCTGTTCTCTCCCTTTCATGCTGTAAGTCATTGGCACAGTGGGTGTTTTGACAGACATAGCTTGGCAGTCATTGGCAAAGTAAATTTATCTTCTGGGTCTGAAAAGAGAAAGTTTGGTCATAGGTCAAGGCTCATATTGTTTGTTTGTGTACATCAGCATTTCCTTATGCAAATTGCTGGGGTTGCACAGGCATCCAGACCAGAATAATGGCATCAGTGAGTCCTGGCTTCTCCTTTGGATGGGGGGAGGTTTCAGCCTGTTAAATTCATTTAATCAATCCCTGGTTTGTAGTCTCTGCTCAGCAAAGATTGAAGCTTCACTCTGCAAACTCCAGGGAGCCAATACCACTTTCTTAACAATTCCTGCTTCTTTCCTTGCAGCTCTGACTGAAGGTTACGTGGGCTCTCTGCATGAGAACAGGCATGGGAGTTCTGTGCAGATCCGCAGGAGAAAGGCTTCAGGGGACCCTTACTGGGCATACTCGGGTGAGTGACCTCTCCAGAGCACGAAAACATGAAATGGCTCCAGAATCAAATTGTTTACTTGCGTTTTATTACTACTGTGCTCAGTTTAAATTAGTTTTACAGTATATTTTCCTTCTTCTGCCTTCCTTGCAAATTCCCCCTGTACACATGCCTGCCTTTCTTGCATTTCTGCCATTTACCTGCAGGATTTGCCTTATTATTCTCTTCATCCTTTCAATCTTGTTTTTATTTCTTGACATACCATTGGTCAGGCATGGTCCCAAGCTTTTCTTTGCTCTTCTGGTCTAATCAGTACATTCCCAAGCTCACCATTTACTTACCATTTTGTGCCTTCTAGGAAGACTGTAAGCATCCATATATATATATATATATATATATATCCAGAGTGAAAAAAAAAAAAACACCCACAATATTTACAATTATTTGTTTCTGTGCATGTATTTTTGTGGTAGTGTATAATGACAACAATGAGACTTGTCAGTGAATCAAGCCAGGATGTGTGGTGCTGAAAAGATAGGATACTGGAAGGGTATTTTATTATTTGTCCCACTGCTTCCATAAAGTCTTATGGAAGAGCTCATGCACCTGCACAATTTTGAAATACCACAAATAAAAATACACTTCAGAATGATGTGCTGGTTGAATGGTTTGCTGGTTGCTGTGTTTTAGAAATGGTGTTAATAGCTGTGTTGACTCTGTGGAAGATATCCAATATCTAAAATTTTTTTATGAAGATTTCAAGCATTATATTGAACTTGTGTGTGCTTTTCTGGAAGACCTGAGATATGTTTCAGACATTTGTTGCTTTTCCAAGAGGGTTGTTGTGCAGGGCTAGAATTAGCTGAAGGAAAAATATTACTTTCTAAGAGGTCGGAATGCTGGTATAAATATGCAACTGTTACTTTTTGACTGCCAACACCCCTCTTTTATCCAGACCATTTATTTCATTGGGAATGAATGATTATAGGTAAGTGTAGAGGGTTTTTTTCCATCAATACACACAAGTTATCTCTATTAGATGTCAAAATACAATCTATCTCATTTGCAAATGGGGTCAGGCAGCTAAAATAAATCTAAACATTTCAGTAATGTAGGACAAATGACCACTTTTGATTTTCAGCCAGCTCAGCCTCTCCTATCTGATGCCATTCTGCTCATATTTGCTCACTGAGGGGACCAGAGGTTATGAAAATGCTGAGCTTCTGTGTTTAGGTTGAAAGTGGGAATAAATGGTGGGTGGCAGAGCCCAGATAGCAGACAGATGTTTGTTCCTAGCTGAGCACAGTGAGCAGGATGATCAGGTTATCTGCTTCTTTCTCCTTGCTTCCTCATTCCCCAGAATATTTCCCAGGAACCCTGAGCAGGGCTTGGCTGAGCACTCCATGTATTGAAGTCTGTCCTGTGGGTAGGTTTTGGACGTGCCTAGGAAGTTTGCATCAAATGAGCCTACAGAGAGGGGAAACTTCACTCTGCAGTAAGCAATTAGCCCGTGCCAGTGGTTTCCAAGCTCTTTCACAGGCATTATCTGCTAGGCTGCTTCCCTTCCCTAGCCTCAGACGGTCAGGCCAGCTCCCCTCCAGTTATTTGTACAGCAGCTGCTGGCCCAGCCCCAGCAATTATGGGCAGGGAAGGAGGCTCTGCTAGGCTGAGGCTGGAGTTTCTTCTGAGGGATTTTGCCAAAGGGAGTGAGCAAGACCAGGACAGCCCCTGACAGCCACCAGCGGCAGCTTCTGCTGAGCCCCAGCACACACCATGTGTGTGAGGCTGAGCTGTGGCTTTATATTGATTTCAGTTGAGTGGAACTGATTTACAGCAGCATAGGTCTCTCTCTTTTTATGGCTGTGCCTGCCTGCTTACAGAGCTTTTGTATTTTCGGGCTTAAGATTTCTGTAGTAAATCCTGAGTTGGGGGTGGAGAGGTCCAAAAGCAGGAGGGCTGTTGTGGTTTTCCTGCTTGGGGGTGGGAAAAGGGCACAGCCATGTTGCAGAGAGCCCTCAAATATCCATCTTCCACAGGATGTATCTGTCCTAGACTGTGCTTTAGATTATTTCCTCTGTAGCCTGTAGGAAACCATCTGCTGCTCTCAGCTCTTGTGGAGGGTGGATGGTCTAGGGGCTGGTGTAAGCTCTGAAGATGAGGAATTTTCCAGTTTTATGAGTGATCTATAGCATTGCCCTGTGCTGCCTGGTCATATTGATCGTCTCAGGCTCAAGAGTTTAGAGAGGAGAAACTTCATTCATGGATCAGGTGTTGAACAACCCTCAGACCTGTAACATTGGTATAAGGTACCCACATCCCTAAAGGTGCCTGTGGATGTGAACTCCAGTGCCTTGTGCACAGAGCTGCACCACACTTCTCCTTTCACTGGAAAGGAAAGAATTTTAAGCCTTGTAAAATAACCCTGTCTACAGACAAAATTCTGACTATAACATTTATTCTAGTTCAGAAATAAAACTTGCAAAAGTAAAGACTAGATAATTAAATGAAGAAGGCCCATTTTGAATGGGTTCTGTCAAAAAGACAGCAGGAAACACAATCAGCCCTTTACAAGAAACTTCATTAAGTCTCTGCTAGCAGCTCTTTAAACGAAATTCAGAAGTGAGCAAACGCTGAAAACAGAAGACTAGCTTGTCTTTAAATAGGAACAGCAAAACTGAATGAGACTGACATCTCCTAGATGTTCTTTTTAGGGTTTTTAAGAAGCTCAAATGACATTTCCAGGGGGAATTCTCTGCGCATGTGTATTCATGTATGTTTTGGCAAAGTATTTATTGTGTTATTTATAGTATTATTGTAAGTTTTGACATGATTGTGTCTTAGAGTTTGTCAAAGACTTACTAAACTGGGACTGGCCACATTACCTGTGGTGCAGCAGAAATGTGGAATAGGCACAGCACAGTCACAAGGAGCAGGTGTGGATCCTGAATGTGTTTCACTGCAGTCTTTGCTTTTCCAACTCATCTTTTCTGTTAGGCTGACCACTGAATGGACAGGTTTGAAATTATTTTTAGCACATCTTTATACTTGCCACAGAACTCAGTCTGTTTCTAGCACCTATCATAGTGACAGTTAGTAACAGTTCATGTGCTTTTTCATCAGTGTGGAGATATTTTTGTAAATACGTAAATGGTTTTTTAAACAAAAACCCAAAACAATACTTGAAACAAACGCCCACAGAAATATGCTGCTGAAACATCTGCTAGATCCAGGGCTTTCTGACTGACCCTCCCTTGTGTAATGTATGCTTCTTCACAGAGCATAATATTCCAGACCTTTAAAGATGCCTCTCAGTGTCAAGTGTTGCATCTGTCAGTGCTCAGAACACTTTGCTGGCAATCTGAGCAGACCCTAGTTTTCCTTGCAGTAGCCCAAAAAATGAGTAGCTTCAGGGTCAGGGCCTTAGGAGGAGATTACAGTGTGAGATGCTGATGGAGATGGTTGTACCCTAAGTGATGGTAGCCCTGGAGGACCTGTGTCTACTCATGCCTGTTCTTTTGAAAAGCTGTTGTGCAAAATTGATGTGACAGTCATTGCATGAAATTGTGGAAAACCAGAAGTAGGAAGGGGCTTACCCAAATCAGCAAACTCCTTTTCGAGTCTTCAGGTAAAAGACATGATGTCTAATTATTCCCAGTGTTAATTTTTGCGATGAATGGGATGGGATGGGTCTGCCCTGTTCTGGGGCAGGATGCTGTAGATGATGTTCCTTTTGTCACTGGAGTTTCCCAGCAGTGCTGGGTGCTGGCACTGGCAGGGCTGGCGTGCCCTCCTCCCTTGATCACTGTTCTGCTGATCAGCTTCAGTGTTGTGAGCTGACTCATTCAAGAAATAATCTTCTGAGTAATCAAAACCATTTGGGCTTCTCAGAGAACAAAAAAACAGAGGTTGGCTGAGGATGTAGATGTGTTCTTTTTAGATGTTTATCTAAGTGTGGCTTTGTAAAAAGAATCCTGTGTAAAAACCTCATGCAGTTGTTTTTTTCCTTTAATCTTATGGTGCATTCAAGGCATCTCTTTCCTCTTTGTACCTTTAGTCTCTCCTATTCTGTGTGAAATTATTTGCACTGCTTATGATGCTTCTGTTATTTGTGCATGTCCTTACTGATGTTTTTTCTGTCTAAAATGTTGAATCCTTTCTCTCCAAGATTCTGTGCAGCTGCTGTGAACATTAGAAGTTAATAGAAGAAAAACAGGCTTTACAAGAGTAGAGATGACCCTGAGAGTGGGGAAAGGTGTCCATTAAGAACAGGAACTTTGGCCATGCTGTCACGCTAGTGGACACTATCAGTGTGTGAATGCTTTGTCCTACAACACTTAGGCACTTATTGCTGTCCTTTAAGATGCTATTATTTAAAATATAACCGGTGGTGAATGTAAGAATTGAGTGTTCTTCTCAAAAGCAATTGCTGGCATTAAAGCAGGAATGATGGGTAATGGTTATTTCCTGAAAGAACAGCAAATGGTGTTAACTGTGATGGAATGTAACTTGGCCATATCCTTTGTAAATGTGTGAATTTCTCTCTTTGCTTAGACTGTTCTCATTAAATAAGCTGCTAATGTGAATTGGACAGGAAATAATCAGCACATAGTAAGGAAAGCATCAAGACTTATTGAACTGAGAGGTAACTAATGGGCTATTTGCTGTGGTCAGTATTTCACTCCTTCAGTCCCTCAGAATAATAAATCTTGGTATTGACCAAAACTCTGGCACACCATGTGTTCAGTTATCATTCCTCTGTGAAAGTACTCATCTGCCTTAAATGCAGGATAGTCAAAATGGGGCAGTTCTGGCTCTCTTGCTTTCTCACTCTTTTGAGCTGACTTTCTAAAGAGGAGCTAAGCTGAAAGTAGGAAAAACATTCTCATTAATATCTGATCAGTAAAGTGAGCTTTGAATATTATCTGCACTCATCAGAGATGAATGGTAGTCTTCAGTGAACCCTGCTGGAACCAGCTGCAAGGCATTCGTTTCCATATGCATCTTGTTAGGGGAACAGTTGTTCCAGAAATCAACGCTACACTCTTTCATGGGGGGAGCACAGGAAACCATAGCTGGAGAGTTTGCTGCTACTGTCTGAGCATGAGCCCTCATTTTGAACGTGCACAGCTCAAGCAACTGCTGTGTGTTTTCCCAAATAAACTGGAATTACCATCTGTATATTTTGATTGTTTGTATTCTGATGTTTCTGGTTCATGAGGCTTCATGTCCACGGCGCTGTACAGATGTGCACGAGGCACATCTGTGCCTGCAGAATCTGCATCTAAATGTGCCCATACCCAGAGCATGTCAGGGAGAGTTCCCTTTATCTTTCTTTAGCTATCCTGCCCCTGTGAAGGAGCCAGTACCAAATACTATCTTGTGTTTCTGTTCTGAGAACGTGACACCTCATTTCTTCAATCCTCTCCCAGAGAGCAGGATACACCTTCCTAACCACAGCTTGTATCAGGAGCTCACAATCAGCTTGTGTTGAGTATTTACCATCAGCAGTTCCCTGAGGAGAGCCAGCCTTGCCAGGAGCAGCCCAAGCAGTCTCTATCATTTTTACTGAGCCATACTGCTGGGGAACGCTGCCCTGATTGAGAGTCTTGTCATTTGCTTTGTTTGTCTATTGGCAAGTTTCTAAATAATCTGCTAAGGAAACCTCAGATAGTAATTTAGTTTCTACTTAGACACAGACACGATTTCATTATTGAATACCATTAATACTGTTTACTCTCTCTCTTGCCACCTTTTCTTGTGTGCCGTGCTAACAGTTTATTCCAAGTACTGTCATAGTCAATCCTGGTATATCCAGTCTATATGGAAATGCTTGGCTGGATTTTTAAAAGTTGGATGCCGATATGGTGAAATTCCCTTTTTTCTTTTTTTTTTTTTTTTTTGGCAAGGTTCTCACTAGAATTTGATTGGTTTTCATGCTTAAGTGCATTAAAGCAAATCTCTGATTTTTGAGTGTTGGGAATTTTTTCTTTACTGTTTCTTAGCAGATAGGCCATTGGTAAATGAACAGCTTTGAGAGGCCGAAATAGGAGATGAGCAAGGAACCAGTTCCCTCAACTTTCACTCCTTCATGAATGATTTTCCCTAGCACAGCACAGAAGTATAAAATAACAGCAACAGATGCTGGATGAAATCTTCAGAGCTTTAGATACAGTTGTTCCAGTAGTGCATCACAAGCATTTTTACTTTGCACTGCTGCAATCCCAACTGTGGTGACCTCCCCTCACATGAAGGAGCACAAAGAGCTGCTTTAGCTGGGGAGGGGAGACCTCTCACTTCTTTAAATGTACTGTGCTTTTTGTTGCATTTTCTTTCAATGTGAACACTGGGACATTTGTGGAAAACCTCTGGAATTACAACAACCAGTGCACTCTTTCAAAGGACTGAGAATGTGCTAAAGTGCAGCAAAAAAGTTGTCAATTTAGTTGATCTCTAGGCACTGAAGTAACAGGACAAAATATTTCAAGTTCTTTAGACATAAGAGCACATGAAATGCATATATTTTAAGTAGGCAAATGAAAGATGGATTGTTTGGGTAGCAGCTGTGATTGAGACTCAGCAAATGGACTGGAGAATACTCAAAGTTTGAGTCTGTTGTTTTTGAGGTCCTTGAATGATTGCAGTGATATATTGCACTTCCAATCTTGATTTCATATGTAACTGAACACATATAGGAGAATAACAGGGAGGAAAAAAGTATGTGAACAGCAAGGATACTTCAGTGTGGAACAAAGCAAGCACGGAAGCTCTGAATAGCCTTGTAGTGTGTGGTTAAAAAAAAAAAAAAGTAGCTTGGCACAAACGTTATTGCAATAGTCCAAGCATGAAATAATCAAGGAATGAATGAGAATTCTAGTTGCAGGATATAAGCAGAGTCTTTGTATGAAATGGCTGAGCCAGGCCAGTACTGCAGTCTATGCAGTAGATGTAGAATTATTTCCATTTTTTTTGTTATATCAGATGGCTTATTTCCGTCTTTCCAGTCACTGCTCAGAAGATAATCTTTTCTTCAGTGTCTCTGCCCCAGGAATTGCCCCATCTCTCCCCTTTCCCAAGAAATCCATCTTGCAGAGTGTGGTATTTCAGATTTAGGGTTTTTAACCATTGTGATCCTTGAAGAGCAGCCCCTGCCTGCCCAAGGAGCAGATCAGCCATGCTGGGCTCCCTTCAGGGTGGAGGGAGAGGGGCAGGGCTGGGCAGCCTGGGCAGGGCTGGGCATGGGATACAGGTGCCAGGTGTTGGTTCTGTGTCAAAAGGCACATGTGTGCTGCAGAAAGGAGGAGTCCCATGCAGATCCTGTGAGAGTGCAGAATGAATGTTTAGCAGCTACAGGAGCTCTGATTCTTACAGGGGCTCTGAGCTGGAGGTGTTTGATGTGGGGCCTGAGGGACAGGGCAGGGTGAGTGACTCCTGCCTGCACCCACAGCAGATGGGGAAATTCAGTGCCAGTCCCAGGCTGTGCTCTGTCTCTGAGGCCACACATCCCACCTCATCAGATGCTGATTGGAGACACCTTGGTTGCCTGGGAGATTGCCTCCTTTGGGGGACCATGTTGGTAGCACAGCTGCTGAGAAGCTCCTCAGATAACAGGTCTTCTGGAGGTGATCAGCTATGGAGTTTAATTCTTCCTACATCAGCAAACTCAATTTCTCCCTGTGCTGGTGCTTTGTTGAAGCTCTTAGTCTGTTTGATGCTTTCAGTTTTTTCCAGTGGGTTGGAGGAAGATCATGTTCTTTTCCTATTCAATACACAGAACATTTGGCTTTAAGTTACAAAGTTTTTTTTTTTAAAGAGTGTATGTGCCCAAAGAAGTTGGATGGGCACACTTTTAACTTGTCAAATTAAATAAATATGAAATCCTGCAATGGAGTGCAGAGCTGTGCATATAAATTACATCCTTAAGCAGCACTTGAGTGATTTTCTGGAAATGTTTTCAACTCTCCTCTGAACTTTTAAGGGTCATCTCTGTAGCGTTTCTATCTGAGGGAGGCTATTGGCACTGGAATGATTTATTGAAGAGGTATGTTGCTCTGCAGTGTAAAAATAATGTCAAGCCTCACTGAGAACCTGAGTATCAAGCTTCTGTTTTTGTAAAGCTGGGAAAGCAAGTGGGTTTAATTCAGCTGAACCCTGAATTAATGTTTCATAAGTGTGTGTTCCCACCCATTCCTGTCTCTTTACACTGCCCAGTTGGGAGAGGAGTGGGACTGTGGGACGATAATATTTTCAGGCTAATTAGTGGGATGAGTGGTTTCATTTGTGAAGCATTAGGAACCCTTTGTCCCTGTTGCAGAGATACAAAGATTGGCACTTGACCTGCCATAGTAAGGGCTGGTGGGTATTGCTGACTCATGGAGCCGAGCCCTTGTGGATGCGAAGGGTGATATACATTTGAAAAACACAAATCCTTTAAAAATATCTAAGCCTTGGCCAGCAGTAACTCTATCACCAGAGGAGTCTTTGCTGCCCTGAGTATTAGCCTTTCCATCTTCCTCCATCTCCATCCTGCCTGTTTTCTTCCGAGCAGTACCTGCCAAGTTTAACCCAAGCCAGTCTGTTCTGGCCGTGGCTGAAGTGAACCCTCTCCCCTGCACCCCTGGGTGAATGCAGTCTCACTCCGTGTTTCCTCTGGAGGGTTCCAGCCCTGCAGGCACGCACACAGCTGCACATCCCTCCTTAGCACAGCTGCTGAGAGGGAAGCTCACACTGTGAGCTCAGCTGTGGGGACCAGGAGGGCACAGGCAGGCTGGGTGCCATGGCTCATCGCCCCAGTGTGCCTGCACTGAGCTCTCTGATGCTGCTTTTTTTAGCTTGATGTAAATTAAAGCATTCAGGTCAACATCTAAGGTGTGCTGCTGGAGGAAAGTGGAGGAGGAGCTGTTCCATGTGGGGTTCTTGATTTCTGACTCTCTTGAGAGGTTTTCTGAGCTGTCTTGGTGTATAAATTTCCTCAGAAATGAACAAAAGAGGGTAAGTCCCTGCAGCTGAATGCCTGAAGGTGATGAGTGTTGGCATGTGACTGCAGTTTCTGTTGCTTTCCTTATGTGGAACAGTGAAACAAATGTTTCCTATGTGTCCCAGCTCCCCATAATACACTCAGAGCTAGAACTGAGGTGACAAAAGTCCCTTAAATGCTCATCATTTGCTTTTGCTCTGTGCTGGGTTGGACCTCCCAGGGCCCCTCTGCTGTATTTCACATCATCTGGTCCTTGAGCCCTGGGGCCCATCCCGTGTCTCAAGCTCCTGGACAAACAAAGCACTGAATGGATGGGCTAGAATGAGGAAGAGAAAGTGGTGTGATTTGCTTTGTGTTTGTGTGAACGCATTGCCCAAGTACAGAAATAGGATTTACCCAGAGGTAGCAGAGATGTGAAGTCATGGAGAGTTGAGATCACTTCATGTTCAGTTTTACATGCTGTCTGTTCCTCCTGAGCTGTGGTGGTGCGGCTCAGGCTGCTGCTGGAGCCTTCTGTGGCCCCTTGGGGTATGAAAATTCATTTCACATGCCAGATGCTAGTCTGCTCCTACCCAGAGGTGACGTGAACTTTTCAGACAGATTCCAACTTGGAAGCTTCTGTGGCACTTCAGATCGTGTATATTTTAATTTATATTTCTGTTGCTGGAGATGGGAAATTGAGACCACTTATCTTCATGATACACTATTAGCATATGCTGATCTCTGAGGAAGGGGATCTGCTCTGTGAAGGTGTTTGCAGAGAATTGGATGTGACTTTTGTAAGGAAGGGCTCAGTGCACGTAGCTCAGTTACTGCTTATGTTGCACAAGGGCTCCCCAGATGTCTGAGGGACATAATTGCTCTCAGTGCAAACACAGAAAAATTATCTCTGCCTTAAATTTGTGCAAGTCATCTGAGAGGTGGCTTGGTGCTCAATGCATCGATGGCTGAAGCAGAGTGAAGTGAGGTGAAGACTATGAGCTGGAGAAGGCACTAAGAGCTTCCTTTTCCCTGCTAAAACACCAGAGATGTGCAGCTCTGTGTGCAGTTTAGTGCTTCATATTCCTGTGAAAAGTCTCCAGTGCCTAAGAAGCTCTGAGCTTATTTCATGGCCTCCAGTTGTGCTGTGTGCCACTGTTCCTGTGCTGATGCTTGTGCATCACTAAACCAGTGGCTGTGCTGTATCTGTAAGGTCACCCCTCAGTTTGGGTCAGAGTTACCCAGCAAATTTGAGAGTGTGTGGAGAGTTGGTAGCCCAGATGCAGTAGAAGGCTCAAACACATAAGCCTATTTCTTTAGGAAATTAGGCTAATCCATGATGGGCCTCTATTCAAAATGGCCAGTGCTCCCAAGAAGCTTTTCAGAACACGAGCCAGTAAAGTTCTGCTTCTGTGAGGACACCCCTGTGAGTGTGGCAGATGGGTTCTGAAGGCTGAAAAACGTCTGGGTGGTTCAAGTGATGAAAATATTAGTCGTAATTCTGTCCTGTTATGCTAAGTGAAGTATAACTGTTCAAAGGAGATAGTCCAAGTGCAGCCTTTCCATTGGAGGCCCTGATCAGACGTGCCAATGGAGGAGGTCTGCACAGGAGCCCTTGGAAGAGGGATTTGTAGGCAACCATCTGTTTGGCATTAGCAGAAGACCTTAAATGAGGGAAGGTGTTGTGGTGTGGCACCTGAACTCATCATTCAGCATTGCAGCGTATGATTTCAGTATGAACAGTATGGTAAACATTTTCAGCTTTTTCACCCCAAAGTACTATTGGAAACTGTAATAAAAAGTAACTGCTGGGAAAGTAGTTTTGCTGAGTTATGCTATTTCTGAAAATGCATAATGCTCCATAGGCTTTTAAGTGATACTGGGCATATTTAACATTCTTTGATGTTAATTTCCTGGCATATGGACATCTCTACTTATTAAAATAAATAAGTACTTTCAAATTTAATGAAATGATGGAGGAAATGGCCTTTTTTCACATTCACGTCCGCTTCACTGGATAATTTAATGTTTTAAAATGTAAGTTCATATTAAAGTTTAAACTTCAAGTATTGGTTTTTGAAATTCTGTAATAAAAAGGTTTTGCTGTGGGAGAGCTGTATGAATTACTGAGCATGATAACACGATTAGCAAAGTCTAGCTGGTGATTTCTCTGGTACAAAATGGGAGCTGTAAATCTTCCCAGTAGGACCTGCAGCACTGGTCTGCTGGTGGAAACTTCTGGTCCTGATGACTGATCCATTCCTGGGGCATTGCTCTGAAGGTACACCTGTGGAAAATGTCTCCTGCATCACTGACCTTTCCCTCCCCTCACACACACATTTTACTCGCTCTTGGAGCCTACACTTGAAGCTTCTTGGGGCAGAGATGAGCACTTGTTAATATTGGCTCCCAAAAAGATCTTGCAGTTTTCTTTTATAATAAACATGTATATTTGCTTCCAATGTGTTTGCATGTAATGGGAATTATTTTCTTTATAGTTGTTACTGTGTTATTATTAAGTACAGGGAATGCACTTTGGTCCTCTCTCCTGTACTGAGGGAGAGCAAGAATTCCCTGGAGAATAAGTAATGTTCAATGTAATTGACTGGATATAAATATTTGAGTCCTAAATATTTAATGGAAATCGTTGTGTTTGAATGTAGCAATGTGCAGTTGATGGAAGTTTGCTCTGTGTCTTGCATGTCTGGAGAGACTGCTCACGTGCTGTGTTGAAGCCAAGGGTGGCTTTATTTCATTTCAAGGCAGACTAGAAACTGAAGAACTTATTTTCAGGAGAAAAATGGCAAGAGACCCAAATGAAAAACCTACTCAGCTGAAGCAGAGGTGACAAAGTTCACTGTGATTATATTGATTTTAAATTACTGTGTAGAGCTGGGACCAGCCTGTGTCTAGTCCTGCTCATGATGAGAAGAAGAAAAGAAAAAGGCATGAATACTCTCCTCTCTGCTTCCAAATATTTTGTTACCAGTATGAAAATCTGAGAGCAATCTTGTCCTCCTGACATTCCCAACAGGCAAAATAAAGGTGTTCCAGCATCTTCAGTGGAGCTGAAAGGGGATAGGAGGCACAGTGAGATCAAAACCTGTTTTTTCTCCCTCAGCAGCCTAGCCCTGTGCCCTGGCTCCTGAAGGGAGGACCACTCTGTGCCCTGTTCAGTGTGGAACAGATGCCTCCAGTCTGTGTGTGCCCCCAGCTCTGCCAGAGATGACGTTAATAGGAAACAGAGCATGTCTTGAGTTTGATGCACTTTTGGTGAAAAGAACTGCAACTGCCTATGCCACAAATTAAAACTGAGCTGGAATTAATAGCAATTAACAGCATCTATATTCATCTGCTAGAAGTTTTACAGAAGAGTCATTACTGTTTAACTTTATGTAGTTTGCATCTGTTTCACTGTCAACGAGAAAATTATCCAGTCATTTAGAGTTAACCATTTGTTTTAGACCAGTCATGTGTTTTAGTATCTAATGTGTCTTTGGGGAACAAGAATTTAGAGCAAATAAAGCTAATTGTGGTGGAAAATGGATATATTATTATCAGTAGTATATATATTATTGTAATGAAACTCTTAGCTGCCACAAGACTGAAGGAGCACAGGGGTCTGTCCTGTACCTGCAGTAAATCCAGGGCAATTCTGATGGGACATGTTGACCCTCCTTGTTTGGTGTGATGGAGAGAATGCCTGAGGCACTTGGGGAGGGAAGAGGACTATTTCTGTTCCTTCCCCATGATTTTCCAGCAGTCTGCCATGGTGTGCATTCCTGGGCCCGTGCCAAGCAGAGATGCGGCCTCCAAGTGCGACTTTATTACTTCAGTTGTAGATGATTAATTTTGTACCAAACCGTATGGGCCTGATTAACCCAGAGCACTGCAATAATGCTGTTTTAAAGATCTTTAGTGCATCCATTACTTCTGTTTCCAGTCTGCTTTTTCACTAGGAAAAAAACCCCTTGTTTCTTACCATTGCATTTTGAAGTAGAGTCTGGTCTGTAAAAATTACACTGAGCTGATAGTGGCTTATTATGTTTAACATTCTCTTCATTGAGGGAATGTCCAAGAGGTCCTTATTAGTAGCACCTTTGTAAGGTCAGAGGTTATTGCTCCCTCCACTACTGTAAGGGAGAAGAGAAAACCATTGTCTGTCCTGAGCCATCCAGGAGACTCAGGAAGCAGAGACTGGGGTCCAGACCAGGGGTTGTAGATGTTGCTTCATCCCTTTTGAGACACAGCCCACTCTGTGTGTGGCAGCACAGCACACCTGTCTGAGGTGCAGGTGTGTTATTCTCTGACTGGAAGGCTCCAGCTCTCTGGAGCAGGTTATTCTTGCAGTGCAGGAGGGTGCTGCCTGCCTGTGAGTATTGGGTCTGTGTGAGCGGAAGACTTGGGGTGGTTCTGCAGGCAAGGCAGGATGCTTTTGCCATTCACAACTGTCTCAGCTTTTTTAATAAGATGTTTCAATATATTTGGGGTGTGCTTGTTGGTTTTATATGTTTTCAATTTTAAGCTGAAAAGTATTTTGTAGCTCCACTGTAGAAGCGCAGGTTAAATAATCTATCCATATTTTGCAAGTCACTGAACTTTAATATCTTCATCTAAAAGCATTTTGGGGGCACTGCTTGGGTCTTAGAAACCTGCTGTGTTTGTTAAATCACTCTTTACGTTTTGTGTAGTTGAAGCCTTTAGAAAATAAAAATAACATATCTCCTATTGTCCCTGGAAAAGCCTTGTACCCTTATCAACATCCTCCGGCTTGGCTGGGGAAAGCAAATCCATCCCCTCATGCCAATGGCCATGTATGGACACAGCCTTGTATCATTTCTGTGGGACTGTGACTTCTGTGACCTCTTGCTGGTGGAGAATTTGCCTGAATAAACCCTATGATAATGTGCTGCTGGCAGAATTTACCCACACTGGGGGAGCAGTGATGCTGTGGAGCAGGGAGCAGCCATTCAGACTCTTGCGCTTTGTAAAAGAGGCATTTTTTGCCAAATCTGGAAGAAGAAAAACAGTGTTTGTGGGAGTCACTTGTGTTTCCCAGCTGTGGCAGTTCTGCTTTCTGCTTCTCTTCAGACCAGGTCAGTGCAGCTGAAGCTGGAGGTGATTATCTCATTGGTCTCATTATTATCTCTTCTCATCACTCCTCAATTTTCTTGCCTTCACACATCTTTCTTCCTTGAACATCCATGGCAAGACAGAGATCTCCAGCCAGTTACACTGCCCAGTCTCTCCCACAAACACTTATTGATAATTGTGCCATCTCCACAGGACTTGCTTTCACAAAAGGATCTATTGCTGACTTTTTTAGACGGCAGATCACATTATCTTGATGCATACAAGTTGTCTTCTTAAATGAAAGGGAAATTACTTTTAATCAATGAAAATATAAATGCCATTCCTGTATGGATTTAAACCCAAAATGCTGGAAACAATCTGTGTCCTGCCAGCCAGCGCCTCTGAGAGGTGTTCCTCAAGCAAGCTGCATGCCCAGGGGCTGACAGGAAAAGCTTGCTTCTTAAAATAAGCCAGTTCCTAAAAGTCAGGTTTTGGCTCCCTGGAAGCCTATATTTTTGCAGCCACCTGTCCTGGCTGCTTCCTGGTGTGATTTAAAGCTGTGCAATCTGCCACTGTGTGCTGCTAGAGATTGCTGTACAGCAGGCTGGGCTGCAACCACGTCAGGATGTGCTCTAGGAGTATTTCACTGCCTCCACTACCTGGAGGTGGGCAAAAACCCAGACCCCTGAGCTGAAACTCCACATGGTTTGTATGAAGCTGTTAAGGCTGTAGACTTCAATGGCAGAGAGATTGAACTGCCAGAAACTGGGTCCATCTTCTCTGAGAAAAAGGAGAGATAAAGGAAAAAGCACTTCCCGCAGGCATCTTCCATGAGTGGAATTTTACTACAAGCAGACCTCCAGACAAGGATTTTGATTCATGAGATAACAGTTACCTTTAAAATAGTGAAGGTTGGATTCAGGAGAAGGCTGCTGTTAGATTAATGAGTGTTGATGGGGGTGACATAGGTACAATGGGGAATTGCTGCAGTGGATGGAAGTCACAGACAGAGCCAGCAGAGGCACATTGGGTTGGTTGTGTGCTCACATTATCTCTTGGGGCACAGGGGACTCATGAACAAACCTGTGTGAATGTGGAATGAGGTTTTCTGTGTTTGCTCTGATGCTGTGACTAAGAACTAAATACCTTTTCTTTTTATATATATCTAGGAAATGTGTTATCAATTAATTTAAATTAAGTTCCTCCTTTGATAGTCAGTTTCTCTCCTCATATTCAGTCATTCCTGTTGTTTTTTTTTACTGAGTATGTATCTTAAAGCAAAGCCAGCTGATGGAAAAGAGGAATATATATTCCATAGCATTAAAATAGACTGAGAGTTTTGTCTTCCATGGCTTAAGAAGGCAATTTCAAGAACTTGCAGTATAAATAAATTCTGCAGACTTATAACTTTTTCTTTGCTTGTTCAGTTCAAAATGATACCAGTATCTCCTACAGAAATTGATAATATAGAAGAAATGGACTTCATTTTCAGGGAGATGAATTAGGATTAAAAAATGCTACTGGAAGGGGGAATTTGGGAGAAATCTTAATAGAAATCTCCAATTAGTTGAATGGCTGGTTATCTGTGACAAGACATAATATTTAATAGACACTGCAAGCTGCATGTATACTTAGAAAGAAAAATTTAAAATAATATTCAAGTTTGTGTACGGTGGGTTGTAATATGTGGGTGATCTTTGCAAGGCCTTATGGCTTAAATAAGGTTTTTTAGAAAATATTGGGAGAAACATATTAGTGGATTATAAGATTATGAAAACGACTGTGTTAGGATACCTTGTTAAAATCTTTGTCAAACAGCCATTTTATTACACTTGGCTCTAGTTTGATAAGCAAGGCCAGCAGAATGAGGCTCTTTTATTTTTGTCAGTAAAGGCAGTTCTATGAAATAAGGAGTAAGAGGATCTATCCCTTTCAGCACATAAATAAAAAGTGGAACTAACTGAAAGCTAGATGGTAAATGCTATGAAGTGTGAACTCCTAAATTCCTTTCATCAAATACTTTGAGTTTAAAAAAAAAATATATAAGTCCCACTGGAAGTAATTTTATGAAAATCAGAAATCCTATTCTTAGTCCTGGAGATGGTTTCAATCTTGCAGTGATTAGTCATAGGTGTGAGGATTGGGTGAAGTGTCATTAGCTTGTTTTTAATTGCAAGGGATTTTATAATGTAGAATGTCTATAAGAGACTGTAAATGCAGAAGAGAGAAACAAGATAACTCTTGAAACTCAGTGCTACGTGTGAAGTGAGCTGCTTTGTCCATCTCTGACAGTTTTCCAAGTAATCTGCAAATCATGTGTTGGTTTTCAGCAACATTTCCTCCTGTCCATATTGTAGTGCAATATTAATTTGGGGGTTTGTGTGTTTCTGCATCTTGTGTTGTGTTTTTCAGTAGAGGTGGAGCCCCATGGTGGCTTCCATGCTGCTGCTTGATGATGATGATAATGTTTTCTCTGGTGGAAATGCAGGACATCCAGGCCTTTGAACTGATGTGGAGTAAAACTGGGGGATGGAAATGAGCCCAAGCTGCATCATGTTTCATTGTTGAGGTTTATTTCCCTGCTGAATTTTGAATGGAATATGCCTGCTTCCCACAGCTTTGGGGTATGAGTGTCCTGGGAGGTGGTCCTGCAAAGGGCTCAGGTCACTGCTTAAATCATTGCATCAGCTGTACAAACCCAAAGATGGGGCAGAAAGGAGTGAGAATTATTTTTATGGGGTTTTTTTCCCAATAAGAGAAGAAAATGAGGTTGTTGACATGATGGCCAATGACTAATTATCACCTGTTGCTCCCACAAGAGCTGAACAGGGGATTAGCATTCCCTGTGCTCCCCCTGCTACTCCTGCCCTAAATTGGAATTTTTTTCAAACCATGTTTCAGATGAAAATGCAACAGTCTGGCATGAATGAACACCGATATAGATCTGTCTAAGCTCCTTTCTCACTTCAAACTCAGTGATAGTTAAGACAGGATTATAAAGAAGCAAGAAAATGCAGCTCAGAAGTCTTGAAATCAAAGCAGCTCAGTAAAACGAAGGTGTTCTCAAACCTTTGTGCCAATTAACATTGGGCTGTGACAGCAGAGTCTCTTTTACCTCATAAAAATTCTCACTTGTGCTTATTTGGGTGGGTGGATTTAAGCAGGGGAACCTATAAGGCTTACTTTTGATTAGCTTTCCCCAGGCACCGGGTCAGATCAAGCACTACTTGACAGTTGGATTTTTATCACTTCAAAGAAAATATTTAGCATGATATAGAGATTAGATGCCCATGCTGGTGCTGTTAACTGTGCTGAGGACACTTTTTTCAGCCAAATACATGTCCCAGATGAGACATTTCTTGCTACCCATAAGAAGCATTTACATTTGAAAAAATTTCTACAGATTTTGGTTCAGATCCTACCTACAGGGAATCAATTCCAGAGCTCAATTTTTGCAGTCACTTCAACAATCATGAAATTTGATTCATATCAGTAATTCTGTAAAACTATACCTGGTGATTATGAATTACACTGCATATATCCTCTTAATATAAATGTCAGGACGCTGACATCCAACTGTGCATGAAATAAATAAGTATAAATACTGTTGTAATCTTCTTCAAGCTTATTTAAATATTTATTCAACCCAAATAACATCATTACTTATACAGTAGGTGTTTTTATAGTGGACCTTTTCCATTTTAAAATTCAATTAATCATGGTATGGTGTAATTATTTTTTTTTATTTTATTCATTCCAGGCAGAGAAATAATTGGCTGCTTTTGCAAGATGTAGCTGCTTTAAAGAAAAAAAAAATCCAAAATCAAATAAGAACATTTTCCAACTACCTAGGATCCCCTGAGAGTAATTACGTTACAATATACAGAGTTCACTCCATGCACAGCTGAAATGTGGTCAGCCAATTCCACAGTGAAATGAAAGAACCATTTAACAATGCTTAAGAACAGCACAGAACAGATCAGTACATGGAGTGAGGAATATTAAACTTCACTAAAAGTTTTAGGCGTTTAGAATGTCATTACTAAAATGGAAATTGTCAGGCTCCTGGGATTAATACCTCTGTACTTACAAAAATTGCTGTAATGTCAATGACCACAAGTAGTCATGACCTTGGTTCTATTTGGAGGGATTTTAAAGGTCTCCCATTGACCTTAAAAACCCAATTTCCAACATTTTAGGTAAGCCCATTATTGCAAAGATAGGAACACAGGAGGATCCATGCTGGAGCAGCAATTAGGAGCCCGAGTTCAGTGTTACTGCCCAGCTGTGGCCAGTGGTTTGTGCCGGTGAATTCTTGATGAAACAGGAGCAGTTGCTACCTGGCTGCAAATCCCCCGTGTGCTGCTGCTTTGTGCAGTGCCGGGGCTGCCAGTGCAGTTTGCAGAGAGAAGGAGCTGTTGCCATGGGGATTTTTGAAAGCTGTCATTGTTCCCCCCTTTGCCAGCAATTGTGGAGAAACAGGAGCCACCGGAGCAGACTCTTGCTGGGGTGGAACTGCTCAGCCGTGCCGAGATGCCTGCCCGATGTGGAGGCTGGGACAAGGAGGGGGAGGCTCCTTTTCCCTGCCCAAACCTCTGCGGAGCTCACAAGTGACAGGGCACGTTTGGAAATTCGTGAGCACTGGGGTTACTGGGCTGTCTCGTTCTCTTCCCAGGGCTTGTGCTTCTCCAGCAGCCTCCAGGAGGAGGCTTTCAAAGGAGTTCTCGATTGCTATAGAAATAGGAAAATGTGAAAATGAAAAACTCTTTTGTAAAGGTCAGCCTGAGCAGGGTGCTGGGTTGACATTTATGTCTTTCAGAAGTTCCTCTGAGTTGTTGCTTTGTTACACATGATGGAGAAACTTACTTAGAGGGCACTAGGCAATTTTGGTTTATTGTTTTGTTTACTTGTAATTTTTTTTTTTGTTCCAGCACCTGTTCAATACCTCTCTGGGCAATACTATTATAGGCAGCTGCTCTTGTGGTGCAAACCCAGATTTCCTGGCAAAATTCTCTTTCAGTCTTACACTTCACAAGCTTTTCCCAAGCCAGAGATGAATGAATACTCTTGGAAAGTCTGCTAAGATTCTTTAGCCTGCTATTTTCTGTGCTGTCTAAGAATTTAATCCAATAACCATTTCTAGTGGCTGTGTCAGACTTTTGGATCAGACCCAAAGCATGCCAAAAAAAAAAAAAAGGTTTAGATGTGTATGAGAAACATTCTTCTGTGGCAAAAGGATATTGGAGCTATGTTTGAGTGTATCCTCCTATTTTCTTTTGTTTCTTACATCTGCTCAGATAAGTTTGGGTCTATTCTCCTAATTTTTTGCATGCCCCTTAGCTCAAAAGAGATGGAAATACAACACTAATTTTTTTCCCTTGCTTGTCACCTTTGGTCTCCTAAGAAAGTAATGGTTTGACTTCTCTCTTTGTGCTCCCACTTTTCACTTTTTTCCCCTTTCACTTTTTTGCCAGTTTGCTCACTGCCACTAGACAGGTAGTGTAGTGAGGCATGGAAGTGATTCCCCAGTATTTTTATTTAAAGCCTGCAAACTTCTTGCAGGTCTTTATGAACCTATTTATCAGGCTGCAAATGGATGCCATCACCAAGCTGTTTGCTAGATGGTTGATACCTTGCTTTTGTCCCATTTTCTGTGACTTTGTGGCTGGATGGAATTTCTGGGCTTGCTATCAACACATCCTCCGTATGAATTCAGAAACCAAAAAGAAATTTGAACCTGTGTTTCCTTATGCTGCTGCCTTCTTTCTTACCTACAAGGTATTTGTGGCAATGGAGTTAAGCAGATGAAGAGCCTTATCTTTCATTAATCCATGAGAAAAGGCAGAGCTGTGCTTATGAAAACTTTTGCTCTTGATGAGGAAATCAGCGCCTGATCTGCTAATTTTATTTGTGTACTTTTGTTACCCATTTACTTTCTCCCAAGTGAAAGATGACTTCTTCACTGAGGGTTGTTTTCCCTCGGTTATCAGAGCACAGAATAAAGCAGCTGTTTGTATTGATTTCTTTTACACTGTAAGGATCATTTAGGATGCAGGAGACCAAAAACTTCACACGCACCACAAGAAATCATGTGAGTCTAATGATGCCATTTAACAGACAGTGTTTTTCTTGGCATAAATTAAGACCCCTCAGAAAAAATTTATAAAAATTGAAAGAAGCTGTGTTTTCTGAGGATGATGAAACAAAGGAGTGAATTGAGGAAGACAGTTTATTGGCTTTAAGAGCTGATAAATCTTCAGCTGAGTAAGAAATTTATGCTACCAGACAGTGAAGTTCAAGAATTGCTATTTTCTCAGTTAAGATGAAGTTCCTCTGTTTATGCAGAAGCATTAAATAGAAGATGATTTTTTAGTCTAGATTCCTGTAGTTCCAGGGCATTGACTTTTGACTCTTGAGAGAAGACATTGCAGAGGAGGCAGTGTCTCAATTGAAAGAGCTTTTCAGAAAGCAGGTAGGAAGAATTCATATTTCTAATACAGACACACAAAATACACGTTTAAAAGGTTGATTAAAGTGGCTACCCACATAAACGTGACAGCTAGAGCTCTGTTGTGCCTACAGCCTGAATTTTTAATGGGAAATCCCTTTCTTGAGTTCAAGTTCTCTTTTGTTGTAGGTGTAATTGACTGATGTTTCCATTGGTTTTGGTTCCCCTCTTCACTGGGCTGTCTAGGATTTCAAGAGGTTTCCCACTGCTGTCACAGGCAGCACCTTCTTTACAAGACAGTCCTCAAAATCTCTTTTCTTAGGCTGTCATTCAGAGCAAAGTTAGACTGATTGAGGGATTTCTTTTTAGTAGTAACATCCCAGAATCCCATCCCTTATCCTTTTAGCATCAATTAGTTCTCTGTTAACTAGGGGGTGCTGTTACTTTCAGCACATCTTAAGAACTTGGAAAAAGATAATTGTTAACCTAAATGCCAATAGGACTTTAGCAAAGGCTTGTTTAGAGCTCAAAGGTTTCAGCAGCAATCAATTTGATAAAATATTGGCTTCTGTTCCCATGTTGGAGATATTTCAGTCCTTTCAGGCACTGTTTGTTGAGTGGAGGGAAATAGTCATCAGATCTATGGTCAGTAGAAGATGCTGACCAAGCCACAAGCAATTCTGGCTTGTTCCCTGTAGTTTGCATATTTGAATCCTTTTCATTCTGGAAGTGAAACAGAGGCAAAAATTTTGTGTAAATCTCTCTTGGTGTTCAGCTGCTCATCAGAGCATTCTGTGCCACATGTTACAATTCAAGAGCATACAATTTTATTTTATTTTTTTACTAAGGTTTCACTGTTTAAATCCTTGACAGATGAAGGTGCTGGCTGTATTCAGCATGTTTTAAAACCTAGCAAAAGTTGTCTCTAATTGACATCTGAATGTTGGTGCCCACCTCCTGCACAGCCTGTTAGGGATGGCTCCACGCTGCCGTGACAGCCTGCTGTTGTTATACAATTATCTGCAGTGGCCTGCACAGCTAGGAGGGCTTGGGCAGCCAAAGGGGTGTGTGTCTGTATTTAAGTGTTCTATTGTCACATTCCCTGCATTAAGGGGTGATGCTGCTGCTCCTTTCCCCTTTAACCCTCCTGTTGCAGCTGAACACTTCCCTGCTGCTCTCTGCAAGCAGCTGGAATTGCTCCAGAGGGGTCTGACGTTGGCTTGGCTTTTTCATTTTAAATTCATGCGTTGTAGTTTGAAAGACAAAATATCCAGCTCTAGCTAACTGCCAAAAGAGTGTATCACTTGCTGTAAGAAATCACTTGTCTGCCTTTTAATTTGCCCTAGGTGAGGAGTGAGAGTGCTGACATATGGTACCAGGCTGGGGACTTGCTAGAAGATTTGAGGGAAGCAAACTGAAGGAGAAGGCTTTTTTCAGCTTCCTATTCTTCCTTCAGATTGCCAGTAACATGTTGGGAAATAGTTTCATTTAATTTTTCCCTTTTGCACTCAATGGAGTTTGTTCTTTTGTTTGGGACTCGCTCCTGAGAGCAGCAGTACCCACACATTGGGGGTTTTTCAGTGAGGAGGAGTGGAATGGTCATGGAGCCCATATTCCTGTGTTTGGTGGCAGCACAGCTGAGCTTTCTGACCCACAGTCAGGGATCAGGAGGAGAAGGAAGCACAGGAACCAATCACTCACCTGACTCCTCTCTCTGCTTGACTACTCAGGGTCAGCCTGTGACCACACTGCAGAGTCCTTCCAGATTTTTAATAGCACAAACACATTTTTGCAAATTCTACTAATATATCATAGTTTGTTTTGACTAAAACATTGTCAGGAAAATTTACCATCATACTGTCTATTTCTGTGATGTGACAGAGAAGAGTTTAATAGTTTGAAAATGAATGAATTTAAAATTGGATATTTGAAGGTCAGAACTTACAGTGATAACTCAGCTAATGTAATATTCATACCTTGGTCTAAAATAGTGCTGTATATCAATATGTTGTCCCTGTCTGCCATGATTATCTAGGGTAGAAAGACATTTGTGTACTGACAAATATCTAAGGGAGAAAGAGACAGGGTGTTATACTAACAGTGTGCAGGAAAATTCAGGAGTGAGTGAGGTACCTGGAAGGATTCATAGGCCACAAACCATTTGTCTCTTCTGACTAAAGCAAACTGTATTGTGTATGCATTAACCACTGTCAATACTTGCCACAGTAGAATTACCTGGGCCATCCTTCAGCTGGTTCTGTGCTCCAGATTAATGACTTGTTTTTTTAAAAAGCACTAAACTGGGAAGGGGGAAAATAGCTGATGTGTTTCTAGCAAGCTTAGTTCTCAAATCAACAATGTGGCCTAGGAACTGAAAATTATTCCTTCCTCTCTAATACCAATGAACAAAATCAAACAGGATGCATGAGATATGGACACATTAACACCAAACACCAGCCTCCTACAGGTCAGCATTCAGTCTGGCCCAGGCCTGAGATGCAAAAGTTCATGCAGGGATGTCTTTTTTAATTTTTGACATTTTCAAGTTTTACAAGGATTGTGCTGGAAAGGATTTCTTGGATACTGCTTCACTGCCTGCTATCTCCCACTCTCATCTCAGATTGCCTGGCTGGGGAATTTTTCAATGTGTTCAAAATCTTGGTTATCCTTTGTCATCCTAAAGTTAAGATGTGAAGTATTTAATGAATTGTTACCCATTGCTTGAATAAGAATGATCTGCCTCCTTGGTGTGAAGAAAAGCAGCATACCCTGCCCTAAAGAGGCTTAAAATGAGATACAGGACAGGGTCAGTGTGGATCCATGATTTCCAGACAGAGAATGAGGAGGAACTGCATTTACTTGGAGAACAATATTAAAAAAAAAAAAAATAAAAAATCAGCATTTATCTACTAACTCCAGTGAATTGCTGACTGAGTAGACTTACCCTGAATTAATTATAAACACTCAGCCTGCAGCTGGCCAAATGAACCTTCTGTGTGCATTTATTCTGTTCTGCTCCAAAAAGAGCTCATGGTCCTTTACTTGGTATCACAAGCAAATGTCTGAACTGCAGAGCTGAAATCTCTTGGGAGAGAAATGCAGTGTTTTGCTGAGTTGGATGTGGTGGGATCAGGATTTGATATTCATCTCTGTATGCTTCTAAATATTCAGGGCAAAAGTTGAACTTGTGGAACTTGTGCTAAAGGTTTTCTTTGTTGGGTGTTTGGGTTTCTGTTTGTTTGAACTTGGGGTGACTTGAGGTTTCTTTAAAATCCAGTTTCTGTGTGCCATTCTTACAGGTATATTGCCAAGCACATTAGTGAGGTCATTGCCAGGCTGGAAACATGACACCTCTGCTATCTAAAAAAAAGGGTAGGGTCTGTAAGAGCTAATCCACTCCCTGAATAGATGATCTATTTTTCCTGACTTTTGAAAGAACACTTTTTACATGAACATATGACAGAGGATCTTCTACAAAGGAGGAGAGGCAGTTACATGCAAAATGAGAACTGAAAAAAAATAGTTCTTCAAACATGTTAGACAAACCAATGTATAAATACAAGTGGTCTTCCTCTGTTCCTGTTACCAGTTTTCTCAAGAGTCAAGAAAATTAATCAAAAGTAAGCCTCCTTAAGAGGATATTTAAATAGATATAGATTTTTTAAAATGCACTTTGTATTTTGCACAGTTTTCTGGTTTATAAGCCCTTTTAACTCCTGAAATGGGAGAAAACTCATTGTGATACTTGACAGGTGGTTGCAATAGTGATCAGAAGCTGATCATCTGTGATTGTGCAGCAAAGGGGGGGTGGGTGTACTTTCATGCCATCACCAACACTCCTGTGGAGTATTTGTATGAATATTTTTGGAAAAAAATATTTTAATCTGCTGTGTTTTAGGTACAACTAGAGTAATACGGTTCTTTCTTTTTGAAAAGGTTGCAGTCAGCTACTTGAAAAACAACATTTAAATTTATAATAATCTCTAGGGGTTTATCTTCTGGATTTATAGAAACAGACCTTTCTGTCTTAAAAGCTTGTTTCTTATGCAACAAAGACAGAATTCAGATAAAAACAACAGATTTATTAAAGTGTACTTTGCAAATACTGGTAGCCAACAGAGAAAGAAGAAATCAGACACTTTCCCCCAGGTTCTCTGGTTTGCCAGGGTATCCTGTCCACCCTTTTACTCCAAGCCATGGGAAAGCTGTGTATGTGATTTTGGGTGGCTTGATGCTCTGTTTGCCTTGGTTGGAAGCTCAGACTGAAGCTGTTGGCATCTCCCTGTTTGTTCACTTGGTCTTGAATGGTTCCCAGATGTGCATCCAGGGCTTGGGAAGTTGTACCAATAACTAAAATGTGAGGTTCATCACACTCAAGGCAAGGAAAGACGGGTCCCAGAGAGAGCAGCTGTCTGCCCTGTGACAGCAGGAGATGCTAACTCCAGCCCAACAGGGAAAAGTTCACTGCAAGAAGGAAACCTGTTGCAGAATGATCTGTTTGTTGGGGATGAGCCATTTGTCGGTGAGGGAAAACTCGGACACTCCATATGAGTGTTCAGCAAGTTCCGTTTATTGAAGAGAACATCAGACACTTAGCAAGTAATAAACTAATGAATATTCTGTAAGCTAAGCAATCTATTAGTTAAACTATACTATTAACTCCTCTTCATTCTTTTAGGCCTACATTCCCTATTTCCCACGTCTCTCTGTCTACTTGTTATCATACTCAGCTAGGCCCAAAGACACGCTACCTTGCAAGTGCAAGACTTAGAATTAGACACAGCTTTGTACTTTTCCAGTCTCTAGTCAGCTAAAATCCCAACAGAAACCCTTAGAATAAGGATGTTTATTTTCCCACTTGCTGTGAGGAATGAGAGTTCAAGCTCCATCTTCAGTGGGATCTGAGTGATGCGGCCCTGTTGGAAGGAGCTCAGCAGTGTCCCCCCTATGTGACCAGACTGGGGGGGCTCTCCCAGAGCCTTTCTGGTGCTCCAGAGGGATCCCCACAGCCCTGGGGACTCCCAGTGGCACAGGAGCACATCCCACCCACCCCAGCACTCCTCCCATGCCCAATGCCACCCCCTTTCTGCAGTGCAGGCTGAGTGTCCTGGCCCTGGGAGCCCCCCCAGGCTGGCACTGTGTGTGACATGCTGAAAACATCCTCTATGGCTGATGCTTTCCTCTCTGTCACCAACCCAGGTATGCATAAATAAATAAATAACTAAACAAGCAACTCGAAAAACAATTTTGTGAATTTATTGTTGGCAGCTGCATTAGAGGGAGTGTAGCAAAGTGGGAGATAATACTTTTAAGCTCTTAATGGATTTTTAGAAAAGTTCTTTCTGTTTTTTTAACTGCAGGCTGGGAAGTCACTACTGCAAAATGTATTTGAGAGCCATGAGATAGAACAGATAATTTTCTTTCACATAAAGCTTTAATGTTTTCTTTTTCCTAAAGTAAATAACACCTTGCTGAGCCGTCTTTAAGTACGCCAATTTCTCCCTGGAAAGGAGATTGCAAAGGTGTTAATTACAGTGAGCAAACTAGTTATTAATGGTATTTTTACATTCTTGGCATCTATTGGTGGCTAAAGGAGGATGGGGGGAAGAGGTGTGTTACATTTGTAATACAGGTTCCTTTCTACCAGCAGGAAAAGGGTAGTGAGAACAGAGAGAGGTTTAAATTATTCTGTAAGGGTTAAAGGAGCTGACATTTGGGCATGGATGGCTGGTTCATAGAAGTTCTGAGGAGTTTGCCTTTACTGCCTTTCACTTTAGTGATCCGTGAGCTAAAGTGTCCCCAAGTAGGATGTGACACAGCAACCTGTGACCTGCTCATTAGAGGCTCCTATTAGGGCCTGTCTGGGAGCTCTCTGGTGCCAGCTCACTCAGGCCATGGAGCAGAACAGCACCTCTGGAGCTCCTGCCATCCCCTGATGCAGCTCACCGAGGCCATGGAGCAGAACAGCACCTCTGGAGCTCATCCCCAATGGCAATGCCTCCAGCTCTGGCTCATGGGCACAGTCTGTGGCTCTGCTCTTCTCTGGGGATGCTCAGCTCTGCTCTTATGATTGATACAATGGGCCTGAGTTGGTTAATGATATTTTTACCAGAAATAATCATCAGATGGCCATAGAGCCATGAGCTGATAGGTGTTACTGTAGCAGAGTAATGCTGTATATTATAATCAACATGACAGTGAGTTATGGCCAAAATAGGAGTCCTCTGAAGGACTAACCTGTATATTTACTTTATATTGCTGCTACATAGAACCTTGGTTTTCCTCAGTCTTGAGTGCTCTGTGTGGTTCTAGTATTGGCACCTCAAGAAAAGGCATGGTATTTACTAAAAGAACCCACCTGTGAACAAGTGTTAAAGGGAATGCACTGTGTAACCTTCCTCACTCACTTTTGTGCCCTTCCCAAGCAGCTCCTTCAGCTGATGCTGCAGCAGAAAGGACAGTGGGCTGGCTGGGCATCTCTCTGAGCCACCAGGACACCCCCTGTGTCCCCACAGCCCTTACACAGTGTTGTGCTGGAACATGATCACAGTAAAACTTGACCAGAGCCAAATGAGGCCAAACAGCAGGGAGTAACTTATATTTGAACATTAGGCTGCTTTGATCATCTCTGTCATCTCAGTGTTTTTGAAGATACAGTTGTTTGGTCAGCAAATGTGACTGGCAGTGTCATTTCATGCTGACAGAGCACAGAATACAGGCTGATTCTACTGAGAAGCTTTTTTGGGGAACAGGTGTGACAGAACATGGGTACAATCAGTTAATTCAGCTCAGAACAAATATATATGGCACTGTCTCTAACAGAAAATGCTTCTGTGAAGAGATGTGCTCTAAGGAATTCTATTAGATTACACAGAGATTAAATGTGAATATAGACATGTTTTGAATGTTTTGAGGAGGGTTGTTTGGGGTTATTTGGTGGTTTTTTTTTTTTTTTTTTTTTTTTTTTTGTGTGTGTGTGTGGCTATTTTCCTGGATAGCAGCACGGATTGTAGCATTTCTGAGTTAGCCAGAACAAGGAGAATCACTTACATGCAAATGTAAAGCTTCAATTGCATTATATCTCTGCTGTAGGTGTATGTAAACTGTGCATGTATGAGGAAATCTCTCCAAATTGCTGCATATTCAACAACTCCTCAGGCCACAGGTAGTTGCTGGTAGTGAAGGAACAGCAAAGCTCAAAGCTGTTGCTGCAAGAGGAGCTCTGGAAGTGTTGAACCTGCCTTGGGCAGCACTGGGTGAGCCCCTGGGGCTGTGTGGGGCACAGGCACGAGGGCTGGTGCCTTACTGGCAGAAGGTTTGAGAGGTGGAGAGTAATTTGGGGACTTCAAATATGTAAAAAAAGGCATTTTAAAGACTGTGGTCCTTAGTCTTGATTTCTTGGTTTGAATGAGAAACATAGTTGAAGGTGTGTGTTGTATTTCAGTACTTGAGGAAATTGTGTTGGTTCAGGATCAGGGTTAGCCATTTACTTTTTCTACTGTTTTTTCTTGCCTCCCCTAATCCCTCAGAGTTTTGATGTTTTCTCAGTATATTTTTGATGTTTTCTCAGTGAATTTTTTTCCCAGCTGCAGCTATTCTGGTTTGGCCCTGTCTTTGTGCCTTAGCATGCGTGTTGTTTATTCCTGTGCTGCTGTTATTGAATGGTCATTGGTTTTGATCCCTCTTATTTTCTTAAAAATAGTTATTGCTTTGATAGTTATTGTTTGGTGTTAGTTAGTTAGAGGTTGTTTAGCTTTAGGTCTTCCTCAGAGACTGTGGGTCAAACCCTGAGCTGGGTAAAATCAATGTAATCAATAGAGCACTGCTGATGCACATCAGCACAGATGAGCCCTTGTGTAACATCAGCTCAGCAGAATCCTACTCAAACCTTTCCTTTATTTCCTAGTTCAGCTTTTGGAAGGCATTTATGGTCACAAACCACTTGTTTTCTTTCTGCAAATCCTGTGGTTTTCAAAGCATAGAGCAAACAGTACTCAGTTAAGAATAATAGCTTTCCATCAGGCATGTCAGAAATGTACCCTTTTTTCTGTACAAATAACTTGAAGCTTGGAATTTTAAGAGGAAGAGGAATTCTTTTCCCCAATGACTGAATGTGTTAGTTCACAATTTCCATATTTCAGGCATTTGCCATATCATGTCACTTTCAAACAACAGTATCTCTCTTTATGCAGAATTAAGAAAATACCTGATGCCTTTTTGCCTTTGCCTTGGCAGTAAATCCCACCTACACGTGTGGGAGCAAGGAGAGCCAGCAGTACTTGGCCAGCCAATTTCTCAGGACATCAACCAGCAAATGTTCCTTTTGCAATTGGTGTTCCACAGCCCAGAATTTAAAACCACAGCTTTAAATACATGACCCAGCCACCACTGAAGAGGCAGCGGAAGGCTGCCAGTGGAGCCCAGCAGTGGTGACTTTCTGGCTCCTTCTCTAACCTTTATATATGCTGCCTCTGTGTGTCAGGAGACAGTAATACATCTTCCCAAAATAGATGGCTGCAGGATGTGCTGCTGAATTGGCTGACTGACAACAATGAGCAAAATCATCAAGAGATGGTTGTAACCAGTGTCCCTCATCCTGTCCTGGAGCATCTTCATGGGCAGTTAGGATTCCAGCAGTTTTCAGTGAATTTCAGAGATGTGGCTTCTTTTTCAAAATGCCCATTGTCTGCAAAGGAAGCTGTTAGGGTAGAAAGGGAAGATCTTTCAAAATATGACAGTAATTATGATTTGTTCTTGATGAAAAGCCTCTCCACTGCTGGGTGGGTACCCTGCATGGTTCCTATGCATAGCACACCCACTACCTGTCCCTGTTTCAAAATAGGAAAGGCTTAAAACAAAGAAGGGAAGAGCACTGATTGTCAGGAAATTGCAGCACAAAATGAAGGAACGGCAGAAGAAAATTCAGTTACAAACAGGGCTCCCTTCCTGACCTGAGCTGCAGAGAGTTACAGGTCACAGCACAGAATGCAGTCCTTCATCTGGATGCTGCTGGGGCAGGCTGGAGGGAGTTTAGCAGGTTTCTTCTGGTGGAGGTCATATGCCAGATGAGGTGAACTTGGCACGGAAGAAGCGAAAAAGCCAAGTTTGAGATGTGAGAGATAGAGACAACATCATATTAAATATTTGTTTTGCCTCAGTAAACTCCGAGCTTCCACCTTTGCAATATCCTCCAAATTGTGAGAAGCAGGGCCATCATTTTCCCAAAGCACTTGTGCTTTTGAGCACGTCTTCATAGGCTTTGCACATGCAGATGGAAATCTGGGCAGAAAAGTTGCTTCTCCTTTCCATGACCTCACCTTCTGCCTCAGCCTGGCCTGTTGTCAAGTTTCCACAACATTTTTCAGAAATTCTGTATTTTCTCTTGGTTTTTCATGGTCAAGGCTGTGTTGTCACCAGTGACAGAGCACCATTACACCATTTACTTGATAGCTTGAGAAATGAGAATAGGCTCATCATTTACAGAATGCAGCCCAACAGTTGTACAGAACTCAAAGCAAGATTTTCTTGAATGTTTAAGAAAATGTTGTATTTATTGGAGGCAGCTGGTAGCTCCTTCCCAAGCTCTGAAATCTAAGATTATTTTGTAATTGAACAACTAATATGTAAATAATAATTAAGTGTTTAAATACCTTTGTTAATGTAATTGGGATTTTTCTGTTTTGGAACATTTTCCTTTTCCTTGGTTCAGCTCTGAGCTTTGGTTTTAAGTGGTGCCACATTAAAGAAATTTTTCAGCTTTAGAGAAACCACATCTTCCAATCTGAAAAACAGTATCCTAGCTTGTATTTCAGATCTATCTTTGAAGATACCCTTGATGTAATTCATCAATACCTTTAAGGAAATAGAAAGGAGACTGCTCTCAGTTAATTACAGAAAAAAATATCATTACCTAATCATATACACATAGGAAAATTTCAGAGCTTTCACTGTGATTAATCATATGATGTGTAATACTTGGCAATTAGTCTAGACTGACTTTAAGGAGTTCCATGTCACAAATTTTAGGCACAAAAAAAACCCCCACTTGGTTGTATTTTAGTTGTCTAATACTTTAAAAAATAGATTTGTTTACTTCTTTTAAAATACTCTTTAGAACTCTTTTGAGTGCCTGAGTGTGTGTTACAGACCTGCCAAGGTTCTTCCTGCAGTTACACATTCACTTGTTAATGACTTTGTCTTAATCAATACTTTCTCAAATGGAGATGCTCAGATATTTCAAGAGTCACCTTAAAAGACCTCTGGCAGATAAATAATTAAACGACCTGCTGGCTGCCTTCCTGCATGCAGAGAACTTCTGGTAGAGACCTAATTGTTTGATTTCAAAAATCAAAACCTGCCAACCCCTTGAAAAAAAGGCAGTTTTAGCTGTTTGAAGAATCTCACTGCTTTTAACAGGTCATTGTAGTGATGAGCTGCAGAGTGAAAGAAGAGATGCTTTTGTTCATTAAATTTTGTAGCTTGCAGAAGAGAAGTAGAACGAAGGGGGGAGTGTTGAAAACTAGTACATAAAATCTCATCTTGTCAGGTTGCTAACTAAGAGCTTGATCCTGCAGTTGCTCAAGTGTCAGTTGTGTGGAGAGCATTACACACGTGCTTGAAAATGAGACAAAGGAAATCTGAATCCCTTCCCTTAATTGCCCTGGCATTAACTTCATTAAGTTCAGTGGCAATAGGGGAATCTGAGCATTGGGGCTGGTTGTCTCTCTCCTTTATGTCCTTCTGACCAGTGGAGCCTCTGCTCTGACTGTTTTGAGCTTGACAGAAATAGCTTTGACATGGTGACAGGACGTGTGCTAAGCTGCACAAATGTGCATATTAATTTGGTAATAAAACAAGTTAGTATTTGTCATTGCTGCTTATTAGATTGATGTATTATCTATCTAGACAGTGCCCTGCATCTTCTGGAGGCAGTGCTTGAGGATGACAGCTGCCAGCACAGAGAAGGGGTGGAAACTGGGGTCTCAACCTCTTCATCTTCAGGAAAAAACACTTGCCAGAAGTACTCTGTTAGTAGCCTTTCTGCATTCAGAACGTCCTGTTTGTAAATCATTGCAGGCTGAGACACCCCAGAGGGTAGATTGGGAATTTAATTATGTTATGTTAATTATGTTACGGATATTGGATTGAATATTAAACTGGACTGTCGGATTCTTTGGAAAATGCGGTGGCTGGTTCCTTGAGCAAGGAAGATGTGCAAATCCAGATTATTAGTTTTTAGGCAAGCAACATCTGATGTACTTTTGACTTGAGGATTATGTGAATAAAGTTTGCTGCTGCTTTGAGAGTGTTCTGAATGCCAGAGGGCTCTGCTGACGCTGACCTGTGAAAACTGGGGCATCTTCTCCTCTGTGTGCTCGTGTTGGTGACAGATCCTCAGTGCCATGGCAGAACCCTTCCATGAGTGGGGCTTGTGGGAAGTCAGGTCATTGGCCTTGCTGGGATGCAAATAAGCCATGTTTAGGATTCACTGGTGAGCTGTGGAATTCAGTGGGATCAGCACAGCTATGCTTAGCTTCAGCAGAGGGGAGCCAGTGGAGATAAATGTGTTAGAGAGCATCCTTTGTGCAGATTGAGTTTTAATTTTGGTTACCTCTTTTTAGCTTCTTCATTTATGTGTGTTTGTATCACTTCTAATGTGGTACAAATATTGACTTTTCTTTACACTGAAGATCAAAATCAAAGTGTCTCAAGGAACTAAAAGAATAATTTAGCATAATATCGGGCAATAAGGAGTTCGACAATCTGTTAAAAAAAGTAACATAAAGAATTACATCATGCTGAGTTTTCAGGGTCATTGTGGTTCATGAGTAAGGTTTTTTTAAGATCATCAAGATCTTAAAAAGAATGCAACTCTTCATATTTTTGGATCATGTTTCATGTATTATAATATATACAGTGTTTGGTCCTCCTTCCTCTGATCTATCCCCCTTTCTATCTACCTCAAAAGTGGTGTGAGGGTGCTTTTTCTGTTCAGCTCCCAATTACTAAGTTTGTCAGATAAACTGCATTTTTATTTAACTGGCCTAGAGCTTGATGTGTTGAGCTCCCTGCAGTTATCAAGAGAGCCTCTTGGTTATAACAGCACAATATGTACCTTGTTATTTATAAACTTGAGGAGGTTGAAAAACCTCAAGTCCAGCCATACTCAGCATCTTTAAAGCTCTTTTTTCAAACATTTTTGCCATTAGCAAGAAAGCAGTCGTGTCAGACCTTTCCTTCTTCCCTGGTCAAGATAATTCTACTCCAGACAGAGCTGAGACTTGAACAGGAGAAAAGCTTTTGCAGTCTCCTGTCCACTTTTCTGCTGCAGTTTGATTCTGTGGTAAAGCTCCCAGGTCCTTCAGTGATTAGATGCAATAGCAAAGCTCATGACAGGGATAAGGGTAATAAATGTTACTTTATTCTGCCCTTTTTGACAGAGAGGAATGGCACTTAGTGTTTAAATCACAAAGGTTCACTTTGCATGAGCTTGATTTTGAACCCTGCCTTCTGTGATATGCAGAAATGTAGTTTGTATCTACAAGTTGCATTCTATGCACCCTCTCAAGCTTCCTAAAGCATTTTGTTTGTTCAAAATTCAGCAAATAATGCTTACAAGATCACCCTCTGAACATGCCTTAGGGAGCTTCATACTTAAAGCTGATGTCAGGGTTGTTTCACACCCTTTCAATTTGACATTTGATATTCATGACATATTTGTCACTTGACAACTGCTTGTCATTGCTTGTAGGAGGAAATGTTTTCTGTCAGGACATGGCTGAAACACCCAGCTTTTTTCCTATTCTGCTCTGTGATGGGCCTGCAGATGAGTGTTTTTCCCTAAACCTTGGAATTCTGCCCTCAGAGATGCTCACTTTGAGGCTGCTGTGTGCTCTGCTGCAGGACCAGTCAAAGCAGAGGCACAGGGAGCCCTCACTCTGTTTCCTAAGGGATCTTCACTGCTGCTTGGGATGAAGTCTCTTGTGTTCTCCTCTTCTGAGATAATTTAGACAGCACTGGGATCTCCTGCCATGTCCTCAGCTTGTCTGTTCCATTAGGTACTCATGGAAATAGAGGGATCTTTGCAGAGCTGATAATCCCATAATGAAGGTGAAAAATGCCTGAAAATGTTCCTCCTTCTGGTATCTTGCTCATCTCTCCAGTGAGGCTGGAAGTATTCAGATTCAGGCAGTTCCCTCAGCCCTAATCCTTGAAAAGCCCAGTCAGAAGATTGGTATTAAAACCCATACTGTTGAGAGGAAAGAAGAAAAATAGTGCTCTACTTTTTTTCTTTTGAGCTGCTCTCTAATGGGTGGCATTTATTTGGCTTTTCTGTGAAACCTGGAAGAATTGACTTTTATTTCCCTGCCCCATGTTCTGACTGGAGTTGCTAAGATCCTCCTGTAACCATCCCAGATGCGGGCACGTAGATGGCAGCTGAATTTCCAAAATGTAGGAGGCATTGCCTTCCTGAGCTTCATTTGAAGAGGAGTTACCACAAGTCCCCATCTCCTGGAGCAGTCAGCTCATGGCCATGGGTGCTGTGCTGAGTTTGGGTGCCTCAGACCAAACCCTGTGGGGAAGCTCCCCTGCACAATCAATACTCCTGGTGAGCTCCTCTGTGGGTGCAGCCCCAGGAGGAGGGAGAGGGTCAGTGGTGGGTGAATTGAGGGCTGGCTGAGCTGTCATTCTCTGCTCCATTTCTGCCCCCTTGGCTGCACCTCCCATCTCTGTGTGAGCTCTGCAGGTCACCGTGTCCAGTGATGCTCCAGTGATAACAGTCAGGTCTAGCAGGCTCTGGCTGTGTGGTTTTCTGCTAGATGCCCCACTCAGGGGTAGACATTCAGACCATTTTGCCTCTTTCTAAGCAGATTTTTGTCTTTCTTTGGAAGGCTTCCAGGAGAAAATGCAAATAGAGTAATGATGGAGAGCATGTAACACTGATTAGTTTTATTCTGGAAATGCCATACACATGATCTCAGCTAATCATGCTATATATATATATTTATAAAAAAAATATACTGTTTTTCAGTAGGGAGAAGGGGTTCTTCCTCTAGAAAATCAAATTTTAATTTCTTATTCTTACTGAAAAGGTGGCATACAGTCATAGATTTAATTAAAGGTATAGTAGGCTTTGTCAATCAAGGGAAGCAGAATTGTACTTTGGTTACTTTTCAAAATGGCAGAGGCTTAAAAGCAAAACTAAAAAGCCTTCCTCACAATGTGTTAACACATTTTGACCATTATTGCAGCTTACATTTGTTGTTGTTTTGCTTGTGCTGATAAGAGAATATCATTATACAGAAAATCAGATTGAACAGTTTACAGTCATTGCTGGCTTGGTGCTTTAGATCTTTCTCTGCTTCTCTGTGTAACTTTAATTAAGCATTAGGTCAATCTTGGAGGGGGCAAAGCCTTTCAGAAAGTAATATGTAGGGAATGGTATGATAGTATTTCTTTCATTTCAGCAGAGGTTTCATTTGTTGTCCGGGCAAGAGATGCATAAAACTAATTGCAAGACTGCCAGTAAGAACATATCTTCTTGTTATGATAACAGAACTTTGTTTACCTGACCTTCCAATTAGTCAAATGTGGGTTCTTGTTTGTATCCTGACTGCCTGATCTCTGTGGGTTCAGCTGGTTCAGGTACAGATGCACTTCAAAAAGAAACCAGAAGAGCAACCCCCTCAAAGCTGATTTCCTTCATCTCCCACCCCAGCTTGTGGAAACAAATAAGATTTCAGCATGATATTAATGAATAGTAACAGAGTCAGAATAATTGGTACCCTCCTGGTTGTGATTAGGATTCAGGGGAGTTACTTAACAACCACTGTTTCTTAAATATGAATTCTGATTAATAACAGAGATCTTTTCTTCTCATCTACTGTGCCTGTAACTAACAGACTTTGCAGCTGCAGTACTTCAAAATTATATCTTTCTTTTTATGCACTATCATGTCTTGAATTGCAATAATCTCAGTTGGAAGTTTTGAACAGCATGTGTCTGTGTGACCCTTGGTTTTTATTTTTTGTAAAATTTTTCATTTGTTTATTTACTTTTGCCTTTATGATTAGGGATCACGCTGGTGCTGTTTAAATCCTCTTGTAAGAGATACTGAGATAAAGGTTCTTGGTTACCTCTGGCAATAAACATGCTTTGAGAGTGGCTGTTATGTAAACACAAGGATGCTGTAAGTGATTTCATTGTACTCGCTGAGTAATTAGACATGAACTGTTAATGTCACAAAAGTATCTTAGGAAATAAACTTTATCGTGGGAGGGGGTTTGTATTTGTTTGTTTTTGTTTTATGGAGGCCTCCGAGCTCAGGGAGAGCTTTGGCAGCAGCCCTGGCCATGTGTGCTGCATTAATCCCAAGCTGGCTGCCACATCCACTGCTCCCCTTGCTGTCACAGTTTGGTGCACGTCAGTCTTCATTAACTGACTATTTTAGGAATCTCCAGCCATTCCCAGGCTACAGCTCATTAAGAGCATTCTAGTGAGAGGAGGGCAGCAGGTCAGATGCTGTTTTATGAAGTGCAGTTATGTGTCCAGCAAGCCTCCAGCTGCTGCTCCAGCGTGGTGTGCTGCTCTGCAAATCTGCGTGGAGCCAGGGGAATGAAAGGCACTGTCAGTGCTTTTCATCTGCCCCTTTGTTCCTGGGACATCCTGGGGTGCTGGACAGAGCACGGAGCTGCAGCAGATTTGGCTGTGCATCAGACTTGTCGGTGGTCTGGAGAGCCAGAGCTGCTCCTGTGCCTTGGCTTTTCAGAATTACCTTTGAAAGGGTTTGAGGAAAAAGTGCAGCATGGAAAATGGATGTTTCAGGAGTTTGCAGCAGTACAGTGAAATTTGCTGTAAAAGGAGCAAAGCGGTGGATTTTTCATGCCTTTTGAACTTGCTAACAGGTTTTCATATAAATTTAAAAATTTCCTCACTGATGTCAGCAGCAGATATTTCAGAACTTACTAGGTCAGTTACAAGCAAGAAGCACTTACTTAATAATAAAGTATTAATATTTATGGGGATGGCATATTTATTCGGGGATCTCAAATTGTGTTACAGATTAAACGAATTACTGCACACGCCACAGGTTGAGGTACAGAGGAGTTAAATTAAATACAAATCATCCAGGCTTGGAGCTGGTGAGCTTCTTCAGGGAGTGCAATAATTTTTTTCCACAGGCTGAGCATTTGCAAGTGCCTTGCAGAATCAGGTTTAGAGAGTCACTGGCAAGGCTGGGAATGGAGTGTTGCAGTCCTGTCTCTAACCAGCAGACCATACTTCTGCACCTTACTTCATCAAACAGCAAATTCCACTCCAGATTCAACCAGGTTCTGTTAGGTAGTTTTTATTTCTTAAAAAAGACTGGAAATGAAAGACTCACTCACTCAAATCATGTAGAGATGACTCAGATAGCAAACTTTTTAAATCCTCAGGCCTCTTTTTTTAAAAAAAGAAAAGAAAAAGGAAAGAAATCTGTGAACGAACTCCAAAGGAGTATCAAGAGACTTGGGCTGAAAGGAAAGTGTGTGAGCCATTCAGAGTACCATTAAAAGCTGGTGTTATGCCAACTTGTGGTCCAGCACTGTTCTTCAGTGTAATTTATTTTACTCCTAAAACAAACCAGCCCCACTAATGGCAAACAAAAAAAGCTCCTTTCATCCAGGTTTTGATTGTTGAATGAAAGGATTTTGGAGTAAGCAAACCTAAAACCCACTTAAATTTCATGGCATGTGCCTTCACCTTGGATTTTTTTGTGTGTCTCTGTTAACTTCTCCACTCTGTGCTTGTGCTGCTGTGATTGTGTCATTCAGATCAGAGTCAGAGCCCAGAACCTAATCCCAGTGTATCATCTGTGCCTCACCTGGGCATTCTGGCCATGGCTTGCCAAGGGGATGACTTGGCTCACCCCCAAGGGTGTGAATAAAAGAGTATTTGTGGCGATTGTAAATCCCATTGAACCAAGGGGGTTGCTAAGTCAGAGCACATATTTGGAAGGATGAAGGAATCAGTCCTCTCAGCTTTGCCTATGCTGAGAACTAAAAACTGAGTGAAATGAATAAATGTAATTCAATTAGGATTCGTGTTTAACAGTTTATTTTAAAGCAGAATGCCACCAAGATGTTCAAACTCTTGAAAATACAGATTTGTAAAAGAAGTGTGAAAGCTCAGAAACTTTGCAAGACCCTGAGGTTGTAGAAATTGGGTATGAAATGAGTATTTTGGAGTCCATAAACATCCTGTGGCTGTGCAGCCCAGCAATATCCTGAAAGATAATTGAACTGAAGTTTTCTAGAGCACTATTCTTTTGATCCAGAAAATCATCAAAATTCCTATGGGTGTTCCATTGCTAAGATCTGAAAACCAAGTAAATGCACTCATTAAAGAAGGTTTGTGCAGGAGTATGTCTACAATTACTTGGGGGGGGGGGGTGGAAGAAGCCTGTTCAGAGGAATTTTAAGCAACATACGGGTTAAAGTAATTTCAAATTCTGCATAAGTGTGTTGCTTTCTATGCGTGCTGCTGGCATTGTTTGGTCTTTTGTACCCATGTAATTTACTCCCACACAGAAGCCATTTAGGCTGCTCTTTGCCCTTTGGGAGTGGTTTAAAATGATCTTAATGTAAATGAGAGCCCTACCCTGAGGTCCAGGCTGCTCCCTGCATCTCCCTGCCTGAGGTTACTGCAGTTTCTGCAATCAGTGTGATTGCAGAGTGGGGATCTGACCCCCAAACTGCACCTCTGAGAGCTTTCCAAAAAGAAACTCTCTGAACAGTGTCTCATTACTTCTGCAAATCATTTTTTTAAGCAAGTGAAAGGAAGATCCTTTGTAGCCTCCAAGGAATCTTTCCAGGGTCCAACCAGACATGAAATATAAATCAGGCATTTACAAGAAAGGAGCCAGTTCAGGTGAGAGACCCTGAAAGCTGCTCTGCATTGTCTGAGTGCCATTGGGGCTGAGCCCTGAGATTTGTTTCTCTTAAATAATGAGGAGGAGTTTTTTTATACTTTAAAAGTTTTTTGGTTTTGTTTTGTTTTACTTGTCTGTAGCTTTCAGGTGTCAAGGAGATTTGATGGTCTTTTTTTTTTTTTTTTGGAGTCTTCAATCTCCTGACAGGTAAAACCTTTTCTGGGTGACTGGTCACGTAAAAAATAATTTAGCCCCTGTTATTGTTGCTTTTCCCCTGATGTTTGTACAGCTTGATTTAAGGAAGGCAGGAGGGGGGGAGGCATTTCAAGAACAAGAAATACTTAGTGGTCTTACTTGCAGTAATATGTATGTCCTAGAAAATGCCATGTTTTGACTTTCCTTACCAGTGGATGCAAAGCCAGATTTCTCAGCTAAGGACCTGAACTGGAGTGAGCAACATTCACTGGAGTGCTTGTACCTGGACTAGGCAGGCAGATCTTGTGGAAACAGAGCTTCCTGAAATTTAGTTGTTTTAGAAGGAATCAGAGTTTTAATTGGAGAATTTTCAGTGTATGCTTCCATCACCTACCCAGGGCCCACTGGTTTGGGGGATTTGTTTTGAGGTAGAAAGTAATGAATTCTGATTATATTTCAAATATATCTCTGTGGAGCTATTCCTGGCTTCTGCTCTTTGCTGGTGTGGTTTGACCCTTGCAGAGGGATGGCTGCATTGGTAACAGCAGCTCCTCTTGCAGCTGGTGCACATTTTCCTTTTGACTTCCAGTTTATCTGACTGGATGTTCTACAGTGCATCCACATTACTTCAGAAAAGCAAAGGAACGTGCTGAGGAAAAGGGATCAGGTGAGAGATCCCAGCCAAGTGTGGAGCTGGGTGGGTTTTGTGGTTGCCTTCTGCTGTCAGCATCACAGGCAGGGAGCTGGAGAGTGCTGACAGCATCTGTGCTGCTGCCTGGCCTGGGAAGCTGCCCCAGGAGCTGTTCCCAATGCAGCCATCCCTTTGTGCAGGACAAGGCACACTGCATACAGACTCTCAGACTCCTCAGAGTCTGCTGCTTTAAAGCTGAATCTTGCAATCATTTCCTTCTTGGCACTAAGGTCCAGCTTTCAGGGCTGAAAATGGAGCTGGAATCCTCCATATTTTGGGCAAATGTTCCTGGAACCTCATGTTACAGCACTGTTTTCAGAGAGGTGCAGAAGGGAACCTGGGAGAAAAAATATAATAGTCTTTCTACATAAGTCTTTCTAAAAGAAACCCCAAAACATATTTATGAGACCAAACCAAACTGTATGTACACAGTTTTGAACACTTGCGTACGTACACACACAGAGGTGCTGTAGCAGTATATCTAACATGTATGTTCTGCACATAAACAGAAAATTATATAGCTACTAGGTTTTGCAATTGTACATTGTTTTTCAAATTTCTGTATCATTTCCACGCAGAACTAGAAAAATATAAACCTATCAGAAAGTAAGCAGCTCTGCTTTTCTTTGTGTTAGGAATTTTTTTAAATAGAGCTTGCTTTGCCTTTAGCTGCAAAGCCTGAAATTTAAATTGCTGCAGGCTTCCTTGATTTCCATGGTTGAAATAAATGCTCTGTATCATTTTGCTATTCATGTCATTACTCCCCGTAATCACCACACTCATCCCAGCACACTGTGGAGTGTGCTCAGTTGAATATCTCTGACTTTCAGGAGGCTTCCTGGCTGGCTGTTGTTTGTTTCTGAAGCTGCACAATGACATACTCTATTGGGCTAATTTGATAGTTTGCATTCCAGTTGCTGTGAGTTACGACTTGTGTTTTCTGTTTGCCATGTAAATGAAGAATTGAAATTTACAGGGAATCATTTGCTTCTGTGGTCTCTTCACCTGAATTTGCAGATTGTGATTAATGATCCAAGTTTGGTGAAAGTTCAGAACTTTCACCCTTTTCCCCTCCCTCCCCACCTCTGTAAAAGTTAATTGCTGCTGCTGCTGCATATTCAGCAGGGAGCTGGGATGGAAGTGCAGGAGAGTTAATTTCCTGCTGAACATGGGAGCACATCACTGCTTGGACTCTCTTCCTGTGATCAGATTCACGCACTCAAGCGTTCGTGTCCTTGATTCATGGGGTGACCAGTTAATTTCCCGTGTGTGTGGCTGGAGCTGCTCCTCCTGAGCAGGGTGAGCTGGGAGCAAACAGCAGTGCAGGGCTGGGAGCCAGCAGAGGCTGCAGCATCAGGCTCAGTGCTGCTGAAAATACAAGCAGTATTGTGAAAATGGACACATGCAATTAGGTATTAAAGCACAAGCAGTATTGTGAAAATGGACACATGGAATTAGGTATGTTGGTGAGACAAAACAATTTTTCCCAAACGCTTCTGAACATCCGTCAAGTTTTTAGCACGGTTTGAAAAAGTTACTGCCCACCAACCCCTTGACTCCTGCACTGCCACAAAAGACCCAGATTGTGGCACAGATAGCAGAAACTCAGCGAGGTGAGATGTTCAGAGGTCAGTATAGCTGGTAGATTTGTAAATTAAATTGGTGTAATTACAGGGGAGTGTCCCTCTTTGTGCCCCTGCAAGAGAGAGAAGGCACAAGACAATGCAGATGCTTCCCTGTGGTTGACGCTGGACAAAGGTTGGAAAGCAGAGAATGTATTTTAGTATATTAGCTTTCTGTGGCTGTGATTTACTTCACAGACAAGGTCTCAAAAATCCCTTTATTTTGCTAGGATCACTTGGGAAGTAGAATGTTTCTCAGGGTGATGAGAAGTCAGTCTTGTGTGGCTTTTGCAGGTGTTCACACTGTGAGAGTGAGGACAATCTGTCTGTCCCCCATGTCAGAGAGACTCAGCACCTGCCCGCCAGGTTTGAACTAACAGTAAAGCCTTGCATACTCAAAAGAAATAAAATATAATTTCAAAGATCGAACTGTACTGGCAGGATCTGCCTGTCTGGAAGGGGTAGGAGGGAAAGGAAACCATATGTGGATGTTGTTTGCTTTTTTGAAATTACTTTTATAGCAGTCACTGAGAAACTGACATCTTCAGAGTTTCCTGACCAGAGGTTGGCTGACTAATTACTGTTTCTATTACAATTCTGAGCTCCACATTGTGAGAGATGGGAGAAGTAAAATTAAAGGAAATGTGCTTGGATCCTGTTTGTTTTCTAGTAGATGAGACAAATCTACTTTGTGCTCTGCTTGCCATAATCAAACAAATGGTTTTTAATAATACATATGTGGGCAGATACACACACATATATATATATCCATACTTGGGTTTATAGGTTTAATCCAGAGAGGTAGGGGGGTCTTTATCACAGAAGCCAATTTTAAATAATTATATTTAAAGAGTAACACAGGGGAAGTCATGCACAGCCACGGAGCAGAAAGGCTCAGTGTGTATTGTAGCTCTGTAATAGCTATTATTTATCACAAATGTGCTGTCTGTTTGTTCACACAGAGTAATGAATGACCTTTCTGTTTCCACAGCTAGACCTGTGTAGACTTCAGCTGATGGGGGTGTAGTGCAGGAGCTATTTATCATGCTTCACTTATACTGATCACTGGTTTAAGCTGTACCACCAGGGTAATGTGTTGGACTTACATTATGGTTTTAAAAGTAGCTTTTATGGGGTTAACAGCTAAGAAAAGCAGCTACTTTGTGTCCCTGTTATAATTCAAAATTGACTTTGCTGAAATTGGATTAAAATTACTGCCAATATTGTCATAAGCAAATTTATCAGCCAAGGACTTATTTACTGTGTCTTAGAAATGCAGAGCCTGATTTGATGTTTTCCTTTTTTTTTTCTTTTTTGTGTGATTCCTTTGTAAAGCTTCAGTTTCTTACATTGATAAATGGGGTAGAATATATGAATGAGAAGAAGGTAACTCAGGAGAGGTAGTGCATACACATTTTAGTGCAGAAAAGGTATATTTAGGTATATAATATATAATAATAGGTATATATTATGTTAGTGCAGAAAAGGTATATAAAGGAAGTTACATTTTTAGCTCCTCATACTGCTCAGAAATTAATAATATAAAGAACAAAAAAGGCTGTGTTTAGGAGAGCAGGGAGGGGTTAAGATGGGGTGGGAGGGTGACTGAACCATTCTCAGGAACAATCAAGGTCTCCTGTTTTGTTCTTGCAAGTTGCCCCAGGTAGTTATATTTTACTGATGCAATCCTTGGATGTCAGGAGTCAGTCTTTTCCCATGTGGCATGTTAAAAAGCAAAATGCATTATTAATGCTTGAGGTGGGACCTCTGCAACTGTGGTGTAAAGCGTTAAATGACATTAATTTAGACAATAATACTATCATCACACTGCTTTACAAGCCAATAACCCAGCTCCTGTTCCCCCTTGTAGTTTATGTCAAGGAGGGAAGTGGATTATTGCCTTATAAAACAGGCACAATGGTGTAGGTGCTGTTCTGCTGCTATTATTGCAAATGTTTCAGGAATACTGAACGAGAGAGGTGGCTGAACAAAAGTGGAGAGAGATGGAAGAGTGCAGCACTCACCCTGTGATGTGAGCTGGAAACTACAGAATGCATTCACGTGTGTAAAGCCACAATATCTTCCTGATGTGTTCCAGTGTAGGAACATGGCTCAGGAGTCACTCACATTTCTTTTTACACAAACCATAGGATGGGAGAGAGACCCAGAGAATTTTGGCCTCAAGGCCAGGCCTGCAGTTGCAGCATCATGCTTGGTCTAGGCTGAATTTGTGCATGGTTAGAGCAGATATTAACTTTGTGCTACCTGATTATGGGCAAAGCTCTATCACCCAGCTTGTTCCTGATCAGATTTTGTTATTCTAAATAACATTTACAGCCATCATCCAGCAAATTCCAGACTCTGCAGGGTATTTCTGAAGGACAGTGTGAGGCTGAGACCAGAAAATTCAGCGCTTGAGGTGACGCAGGGAGCCTTGGTTTTGGGGATGCAAAGGAAAGCTGGTGGCTCTTCCCCTTGGACATTGTTCCGGGGTTTGGAGAGCTGGGTAGGTGTTGCTGTAGCTCCTGCTGCTGAAGGGATGATGTGCATGGTCAGTTCTCCAGAGGGGGAAATTCACTTTTCAAGGTACAAACCACTTTTCTGTTGTCTGGCAGATGAGCACTATGTGGTTTGGCACAAAATACCTTGTAGCAGTGCTTTTCGTGTGTGAAATTAATGGTCTCTCTTCTCATTTGATCTTGAACTCCTTTTCAGTAAAAGCTTTTCAATAAAAACCTTTACAGTATTCAGTAAGATAAGTGGTAAGACAGCACCATTCGATTATTTAACCTTCCCTGTTATTTGGAACATGGTCGTGTCCCCTGACGTTGGTTAATTACTCTGAAAATTACCTCGGTTATCCAAAACCTCAGCTCTCCACACACATCCTGTGTCTCTGTGACATTCACACACCCAAGGTTGTTCCGTATTAGCATAAACATCTGACCAGCTCCCAGAAACCAAACAGGGAGGTTTTGGCTCTCATTACATTTATGTGTGCTTCTGCCAATCTCAACATATCTGCTGCTTTATATTCATCCTTTTAAACTGGAGATTTTTGTATTATACTTAAATCTACCCTGTGCTGCATATTGCAGAAGATCATAGTATTATAATGTCCCCACCTGAATTTTCATCCCATCTACCAGTGAACCCTCTTTCATTAATTTGTCGGAAAAAAAATCCCAATTATTTTCCATTTACAATATTTAAATTGTATTACTGCTAATACTGCAGAATGTCCAGGAAAGCTAGATAAGAATGAGAAACTTAAAATTATGTGTGTTTTTGGAGTGTGTTTTAAACATTCTTACTTTTCTTTTGAGTAACTGTTATTTGAAAATTATTTTTGCCTTGTTTTTCAGTAAAAGCATTCAGTAAAATGCTACCAGTCTCTATTTTCAACATTGCTATGGTTGTATTTTCAAAGCCACTGCAAACAGTTCAATGACATTTTGAATTGATGTCTAGAAAGTGTTTCTCTTATTACACCATTCCATTTAATTGTGAGTCAGAAGAAATAGGAAGAAACAGGAAGATATTGGTATTGCTAGGTTTTGTCTCAGAAATGTTGTGCATATTGCAGTTTATCAAAACATAGCTCAGGGTATCTGAGGTGGTTTGCATGGAGCAAAATATTTGACTTGCTTTTTAGATCCCATCAGAAATTGCTCTAGAGAAAGTAACATGCAAGATTTGTGGGAGAACATAAAGCATTATATTGATGGATCTGAGGGTGTGGGAGGATGGAGAGGCAATTTGGAGTGATAAAGATGAAAATTTTATTTTCAAATCTCGGTATGATTGGAATGAGTGCTTTATTTCTTTCCCTATAAGTAATTATAACAGCAAAAATACTTATGTGCCAGGAGGGAGCCATGCTGCTGGTGGTTTGGCTTATTGGAATGTTTGGGGTTTAGTGATTCTGTTGCCTGCTCACACCCAAGCCACTTAATGCTAGAGGTGCCTCTTCTGGTGAAGGTCACACCCTATGTGTGCAATTATACTTTGAATAATGTGTCTTGATTGTTAAATGCATCTTGATTGTTATTTTTCTCTGACTGGCACAAATAATGAACTGGTAATCTATAAATTTGTTGACTTAACAGCAGTTAATAAGTGTTTTATGTGGATGAATTGGGTTGTCCTACAAGTGATGCTCAGATATGTAAGTGGGTTTGGAAGTGGGTTTGTTTCAAATGAATGAAAGAACATGGGGCTGCTATGTTCCTGCTTGGTTTTTGTTTGTTTGTTTTTTCTTTGTAACACTTTAGTAAATAAGCTGAATTCTCTGGAAATACATGTGCTTTATAAACAGGGCAAGCAGCTCGGTAGATTTGGAACAGTACTTTGACATTCTTGATCATAGTTATTTTAAAAATAGTTTGAAATCAAGGGAGGTTTTAAGTAAGGAAATTAACTTATATTCATGTTGTATAATTTAGCAGGCAGGGTGGTGTTACTACCCTTGTCAGAATCCAGAGAACATAAATACCACTGGATCTTGTCCTCAGAAGGTTGTCCCTGCTCACTGCCACATTCCTCCCTCCTGTCTCACAGCCGGGTGGCAGAGTAGAAGTTCTGGAGTGGTTTCAGAGGGTGGAAACCACAGCTCTCACTGTTCTGGCTTGTGGGGTATTGCCCAGATTAGATGGTGGAGATGGCAGCTGGGGGCAAGACAGCCCCTCTGCTCTGTGCCAGTGCTGCCCCAGAGCTGGGCAGGGAGCAGGGCTGGTCCTTGGGGCTCTTCAGCAGCAGCGCTCCCGTCTGTGTGCAGCACGGAGCACAGCTCTGGGCTTAGGGCCCATCCTGCCATTTCCTCCTGCAGCAAGCTGAGGGACAGGGCAGTAACATCTCAGCCTTGCAGAAGGACAGCAGGTAGAGCACAGCTCTGAACTTGGCACTGTGTGGTTGGGAGCGAGGATGTTCCAGTCCTCTGCCTGCTGCAGATCAAAGAACCTCCTCTTCCTCCTCCTCCTCGCTCCTTCCTGAGCTCAGCTCAAGAGTTCAGTTACTCCTTGCTGAACAATAGGACAGTGAACATTACACATCGTGTTTTTTGCTATTCCCACTTGGTCTGTGCAGTGAAATGTGAGAAGGTGGTGGGGATGGTTAGTTAGTTCACAGAGCCAGGAGAATAGATGAGGAACAAAGTCCATTCCTGCTGTGGTTCTCTGTGGGAAATATCACTTATAAGCAGCTTAGTCTTGGTCCTAAGCAGCATTGAATGGGATGTGTTACCACAGTAGAAGCAGAAAGGATTCCATTACTGAAAGCAAGTACCTTTGTTGTATCTGACAGCAATGCAGTGAAGTTGCTGTGTAAGAATTAAAATAACAAAACATGATAGTTTCTACCACCTAGTAAAAACATAGAAAAAGGTAGTCTCCTAAGATCAGTAATATATTATGTTTTGGTTTTCTGCTTTTCTCTAAATCACCTACAATTTAAAAAATTCTTCATCTTTCTGAGTAGGTGGTATCTATTAATATTTTAATTGGGGTGAGGTTTTAAATCAACAATATTGTTACTAGCTAAAAATGCCTGATGGAGCACGTAGGGTCCAGGAAGAGGAGTTCTATTCCCTCAGCCTCTGTGCTTTTCTTTGCAGTGATTCCAGGACACCCACACTCAGCTTTCAGATGAGGAGCCATTAGATGGGCTAATGGGGCATTGACATAACCTGAGGCAATGTAGTAGGGAACAGCCTCTCTCTTAACATCTTATTAGAACTCCCTCAAGTATAACAGGAGGGTAGAGGTAATTAAGCTAAAAATGCAAATAAACACGATGTGACCATTTTTATGCCAAGTGACCAGCTAAAAATAAATATCTGCTTGGTATAAGTTGTTTCCATGGAGCAGGGTAAATACCAGTTCACTGCTTGTGGCAGGGTCGTGATCTCCTGCTGTGGCCCAGATTGAAAGGTGAAGATTCACAATATTTATCCTTTCAGAAAGTGTCTGGGGTCCTGTTAGAGGGAAGAGAAAAAGATGGACAATTTGGTAGGTTGCTCAAGTCATCTTCCCACATTGGGCCAACTGCAGCAGAAGGGGGACAGCCATTATCAGTGCTGGCCCTGTGAGGACAGTAAAAATGAATTTATGGCTCTACCCCAGTTCTTAATAGAGCAACTTGTTCTAATTGTGCCTCTTTGCAGGCTCTACAGAGGAGAAATGTTTGGCAGAACATAGAGGATTAGCTACTATTATGCCACTGAAAATCCCTGATTCTGAGGAGAGCGTGAGGAGCACGTTTGAGGCAAGACTGTCATGCAACAGCTTGTCTTCTCTTGAGAGCGAAATCAGTCCATCAGTTTTCACAGACAATACGGCATTCTCCTTAAACTTGGTCCTCCATACACCAGTGGAAGTTTTGCCACTGGCATCCATGGTTCTGGAGTTAAAGAGCTTTCATTTTAGTCATCACAAAGCTGCTGATGCTGGTGAATGAAATCACCTTGTGAGCCTGTCATGAAAATGACTTCATACATTTCCCCTCTTTGTAAAATCCTTGTCCTCTCCTTGGGTCTCTAAGGATTACAATGCTGATGGTGAGCTGGTTTCTTACTGCACTGGTTTTGAACAGGAACAGTCCTCATTGCTCAGCCCTTTCCTGAGCAATTGAAAGAGCTGTGCAATTTTTTCCTGCACTCACGCTTTCTCTCAAGCATGCCAACTTGTGATTTGGGCAAGTTGTGTTTACAATAAATTTCATTCTCTCAGGAGGTTTTTCATTCAGCAACTGTCTAGCACAAGTTCACAGTAGAAAGTTGCTTGATGCCGAATGCCCTTTCCTCATGTTGGCTTAAAAATGACTTATGGATACTAAGCTTCTTGCAGGATCATGTGCCATCATTTAGTTTACACAACAGTCTCTTTTACATAATAAGATTTACAACATCAAAGACAGCAAGAATGTTCTTTTTAAGAAAGAGAGCGTGAACCCCTTACATGTTTAGGAAAAACATTATTTCCTGTATGTATTTTTCACATACTGGAATGCCTGCCATTTAACAGTGTCTAGGGATTTAAATGAAAGCTGACAACAGAAATATCCTAGACATACCTCTTTTTAAAGTACCTTTAACTTCTTTTAGCTGCCTGTCTTCTGGCTTTGCTTTGTCACAACAAAGGCCAGAATCTTAGAACTAGTTTGTTTACAGGATTTCCAGGGTACTCCAAATAATTTCTGTGCCTGGTGGAAACTCAGTAAAGATGTACAAGAGCACTGTCAAATATGCACCAAGGAGAAAGAGCTCTGACATTGTGGGCTTTTCCCTCTCAGTGAAACACTGCCATTGACTTGAAATCAGGCAGAACCTGGCCCTTTCTTTTACAACCTTTTCCCAAGGAAGAAGCCATGGAATAGAGACTTCACTGATCTTATGGGTCCTGCTGAAAGGGCAGGGGCACCCAGGGATGTCTTTGGAGGGCACAGACCTGCCCTGCATCGCCCCTGTGAGCAGAGACCTTCTTCAGTCCATTTGTTCAGATGAGCCTTTCTTGCACAGCAGTGCAGAGGAGGTTGAAACAAATCGAGGACTATGAGTAAGATACTTGCTGGTGAAGTGATTAAATACACCAAGTGTTAGATCCTTCTCTCATTCCCAAAAAGAAGACAGGGACATACAAAGGGTGGAAGAGGTGGACTCGTAACCTGTAATGTCTGTGGATCAGGGGGTCAGGAAGACCCACTACACAATGCAGGGATTTTTATAGGTTGTTTAAAGACCTGGTTTGGTGAGTAGTAGGAGTGAGGGGTTAAAGTTGAGTGCAGAAGTCAGACCAGTTGATTAAACCAAAAATTATCAATATATTGCTCTCTAAAAATTTTTGACTTCCCATTCACTGGAGTCCTTTAAAGTCCTTTGCTGTTTCAGTGTCCTCTATCCTGCTTCTCATAACCTTGTGAGATGGGCTGGCTCTGCAACCTGAACAGACTTTCTGGCAGCTGCAGTACCCCAGAACTGTGCATTTTGGGATTTTGTAGCAAAAAGAGATCCATGGCAAGAAATACCTTAATTTTTTTTTCTTTCTTTCCTAATTTTAGACCATTTTAGTGTAAGAAACCACTTAGTCTTTCTACATTGTGCATAGTTGTAGGGTTAACTAATTTTGTTAAGATCTAGAATGTGCTTTTAAATATACTCTGGAGAAAAATTTTGCCATGGCAGGCAATGAAGATGATGAACTAATCAGTTGTCTTTGTCATCGGCTTTATGATTCATTTTTTATGGTGCTCTGTCTTTATGAAATCATATGAAATGTATGAAATTGTCCTTGTTTGCAAGACTCTCTTAAAATGTTTTGGAATTCTTATTTGCGAGCTGCGTTTCAGCTATAAATACACTGGCAGATTAGAATTTCATTGCTGCAGTTTTCCCCTAACTGCCTCAAGCACAATCTTCATGCAAATGGAATAATCCCTTTGCTCTGCAGCCTCTAGGTCAGAGCTGGAAGAATGTTTGCAGGGCCCTGAGTGCCTTTAGCTGGCTCCTGGAGGGGAGCAGGCAGACGCTCACTGCAACAGCTCGTGACATATGTTTGGCAGCAAAAGCACCCCTGATTCCACCTTCCAGATTATACTTCTCAGCTGTGGCTGGCCCTCTTCCTGGGCACTCATTAGCTTTTCTTTTAGTCATTTTGCACCCAACGGAGGTTGTCTCCTTCTGCTGAGATTTTCCTGTTACATTTTTTTTTTTTTTAATGCAGAAGATATGATCTCTCCTGGGTAGTGGTGGGAACGTGTTGGGGTTCCCTCTGGCTGAAAGGGTGGCTGGCAGGAAACAAGTGCATTTATTCTTAGCAAAGAGTGACGTGTGAGCTGGGGGGAGCAGCTCAGGAGAAGTCTGATGTGTGTCAGGACTCTTCCTTGGCAGCCTCAGCCCTGCCTGCTGCTGTGGAAGTCAGGACTGTGTCACCCTTGTCTCAGACACCCATGCAGACAGACCCAGCCTTTTGTGCTTGAGCAGCAGATTTCTCCAGGTCCAGCTGGGTGCTGGCCCCTTTCCCTCTCCCATTCCCAGCTGCAGCATCCTATTTTTCTGAAGAGCAGGACCAGGAATGATGAAAACCACCCCAAGCATTTAAAACCAGAGAACAAATAGCAACAAGAGAAACCTCAGAATGCAGAGAGGTGACTGGCTGAGGTAATTTAAAATAAAAAATGGCTCTTGTCTAGCAGCTCCTTTATAACACATAGTTACTGTCTAGAATATCTCAGGAAAGCATTTTGTATTCTGCTAGTGTAAACCTAGATAGCAGATTTATCTATAAAGATTAGGAGTTATTTGGGAAAGTTTCATTTCATTGTTGTATTAAAACCAGAACATTCCTGTCTCTTTGTCATCTAACTGTTTTATATATTAAACTAATTACTTTAGTGAGGCTAAGTTAAACAATTATTAGTCAGACTGCGTATTTGAGTCTCCTTATGGCATCAAGATAAAAAGCCAGTCATCCCACATTATAAGCTCTTCCCTTCTCTTCCCTCAACTCCTCCAAAAAAGGTTTAGGTTATTTGGTTGTTTGTATTCTTTGAAGAATACAAAGGTTTTGCACTTCAGACAAGCCCATTTCCTTTTTTAATGGGAAAAGCTCCAAGCACTGCTTTTCAAACAGAAGGAAAAAGATTATTTTTGCAGGCTTCTGTTGAGCAGTTTTAGACAACACCCTTTAACAGGAAAGCATGGATTGTCCTCAATTTCTTCAAGGTGGAGACAGATAACCTTCCTGTTTTAAATTACTTACCACAATTAAGGGTTTGAGATGATGATAGTAATGTATAAGTTATTTTATCCTTTTACCCTTTCTATATGAATGAGTTTAGCGCACTGTGCCCCTTGAAGGTTTTTTTTAACAAAGAAAGGCAAAACCACAAACTCCTCCTTTAAAAAACATTTAAAGGAACGGGCCCAAGAGCAGACCCAGTGTTGAGAAAAATGGATTTAAGTAGTAAGTACATGTAGGGCACACTGATACATGGGGCATCCATGTGGTATTATATCTTGTATTTCTTCTTGCTGTTCTAGCTCTTCAGAGCTGTTGATGATTAGACATGGATAGAGACTAAAATTTCCATCTTTGCCCCAATATGATGGTAAATAATTTTGTGACGCCTTTTTCATACTCTTATAGTAGAACAGTGTGATTCAGCACTTGACCAAATTCCCAGTATCTGCCAGTCTGGCAATTTTAATCACAGTGATGAAGCATGAGGTCAAGATTGTAAGACATGCAGAGAGTGACTTGAAGATAAAAATGCTGTTATTGAAAATTTTCAGGATTTCAGACTTGGAGGAAAAAGCTTTGTTTTATTAAGCAGAGACTGTTAGTTATATGGGCCAAGGCATCCAGAAAGTTCTTCCTAAGAACCAGTTCTGGGGGAAGTGAGCTTCGCCTCCAGCATGTTCTTGGTTCATCGTATTCCATGGATGATTCATCAAGGAAAGTTCCTGCTTTTGCTTAGTTTAAAAAAGAAAATTAAACCTCCCAGCATCACTACCGTTAAAATGTGTTACATGATGTTCAGATATGCATGTGTTCAAAAAGAGCATGTAATTTTTTTCCTGATTTCTGGATTTCCAGAACCTAATGCTAACCTCCTTTCCCTTTCCTTTCCTTTTCTTCTCTTGTTTATTTGAACGATGAGCATGAAGCAGAAAATAGCTTTCTGGCAGTAAAGGCTCTCTGGCATTGGAAAATATTTGATGGTTAAGTTAAGAATGAAAAATATGGGGTTGGAATATGTGGTGGTTGAGCTGCTCTGCTGGCTGGGCACCTTCCCGGATGGCCAGACGTGTCTTGCTGCCACAGATTTATAAAGTGGCATTTCTGCAGAAGGAGGAAGAAAATACTCTGTGTAAATGGGGAAGGGAGAGGCTTTGAAAAAGAGAAGCTGTTTTTGCTTTGGGTTTTAGATGCTTTCTGAAGTCATCATTCATTTCTTGCCTAAAAAACACCAGCACTGAATAAAGGAGTGATGCCTTGCATGGCACTTCTCCTGCAGTACCAGAGCTTTCCCCTTGCGTGTTTGGAGAGTGTCTGGCCCAAGGAAGCCCAGTGCTAATGGAGCCATATAGGGCACAGGACATTAATAATGTTAATGCCAAGCTCCCACAGCTGTGTTATGTTTCCTGTGCTGTGGAATTACCCTCTTAGCCAGATAAGTGCCTGCTTTCCACTTTCCATTCCCTGCAAAAGTGAGATTCGTTTCACTGCTCAGTAGCTCAGAGAGAGGCTTTGAACATGAATTTCTCCTGCAATTGCCACAGTGGGACAGCCCCTGCATACCAGTGTAATTTGCATTGCTGTCTGAGGACACTTCCACGCTTTAAGCACTTCAGGAGCCACCAAAGCAATTTATGCATGGGGCAGCCAAGTGTGCTCCTTGCTGTACCCTGCTGTGCACATCTCCCTACCAAGCAGAAACCCTGTGTGCTGCCCCACCTTTCTCCTTCAGCCTCCTGCCCAGCTTTGTCCCTGGCAGCATCTTTCAGCCCAGAGCTGTCTGCAGAAGTGCCTTTGCTGCTGGAGCAATCTCACCCTCCCTGGGCAGCACCTGGGGGTGTGCGGAGCAGGAACAGTGTTTGGTCCTCTCTGTCATGATCAGTTTAGTGCACTGGGAGCTGCTGCTGAAATGTGCTGGTGAGATGCCAGTGAAAAGGTGCTGGGGATGACCTTGCACTCCCACACAGGCAGCCTGGCCCAGAACAGTTCCCATGGAATAAACTTGTACTTAATTTCAAGTGTCAAGGTAGAAACTCACCATCTCTTTGTAGCTAAACACACAGCTAGTTCCACTGCAAACTTGTTCTGTGTTTTGGACTCAAGTGCAGCTTTTTTAAACCTGAAACTGACTTTGGTGAAGAACATCCTTCCTGCATCAGGCTGTTTGCCTGATCAGAGCTATGGCTGAGCAGCCAAAGAGAAAACAGAATGTGGTGTTCCCCATGAGTAACTGCAGTGCCAACAGGAGCACTCCTAGGGACCAAGATACTGTGGGGCAAATGATTGGTTTGGTAGGAGAAAAGTAGATGTAGCCAAAGGAAAATAAAAGTAAGGATAACAATGGTTTACATGGAAATAGTCTTGTTACTGCATGATACTTGCTATTTTATACCAATAGATGCCAAGCTAGTGCTTAAAGCATGGAGAGCATGATTTATATTCAGGGGCCTAGCAACTGGTACTGTTTTAGGAAGAAAAGGCATATGCTTTTAATATGTTCAGATGTGTCTTTGGCAGCATAATGGTTTTAAAATACTATTGCTCTTCAGTCTGTCTACTTCTCCCATATCTTGTTTCCCAAATTCCACAAGATCCAGCCATCTGGCCTTCTCATTATCCAGCCCATTGTATATTGTTAGTCTACTCTTCTCTGAAGAAGGGGAGACAAAGAAATTCATAATTAAACTTAGTGTAGTTATTAATTCCCTATTTTGAGTCAGATTTTAGTTTGATTTGTATTTCTTTAAGTGTTTCTTGGTCCTGCATGGTTGTACTGTGTTAGTGCCTGGGGATGGTTGCTGGCTAAGCGTGGAGGAGAGTCTGAGGTGTTGATTTTTGCTTGCTGGCTAAACTTGGGCGGGTCTTAACCCTTTGTGCAGCAGGGACATGTGGCTTGTGCTCAGATTCAGCTGCTGCCAGCCTTGGGTGGTTCTCTTTCTGCAGCCACCTGTTCATTTTCAGGAGCTGTGAAGGAAGTGCCCAGAAACTTTCCTTGTGACTCCCCTCTGCAGGGACAGAGCAGGGACAGCAAATGCCTGTGCTGGAGGCTGTGAGACCCTCCTTTAGAGCAATGGCTGTGATTTAAACCCTTCAGAGCAGGGATGGATCCTGGACTGAGCCCTCTGGGTTGATCCAGGTGGTGGATCAAGAAATATCAATATCATCTTATCAAGAAATCCAGAAGCTTACTCTGCTTTATTGTACATGAAAATTTAGATGTTTTAGAATCTGTTTGTGGGCTGGGTTGGATGAAAGCATCAGAGCAGGAGTCAGGGCAGAGCCATTCCTATCTCTGAGCATCTGAGCTCTGTTCCACATCAACTGGAAGGGGCTCTGTCTTCTCAAAAAAGCACAGGAGTCAAGGACTGGGAGAAGTTAGCAAAATCCATTGATATTAATCCAAATTAACCTTTGAACACCTCATGTTTTCTGCATGCAGTTTTTTAAATGGCAGCAGACAGTGGTAAATGATCTTGTTTAATATCTCTAGCTTCAGTGAATGTGAAACATTAGTATGAAATCTCTTATTGTTATAATAAATATCTGGTTTAGCCTGATAAGAGGTGAGATGGTTCATAAAATGCTGGATGAGTAAGCCTAAAGAATCTTAATTGAATCTTCTTTCTTACAATGTCAGAGTAGTCAAAAATAGAGGTCTGGGGAATTGTGGTGAAAGGCTGCTTTGGCATTTCCTCATTGGTGAGCTGGGTGGTGATGAACCTGTTTCCTGTCCCCATGAAACCAGCTGAAGACAAGTCACTCCTAACAGCAAATGAGGCATTTTCATCTAAACCTTTACTGTATGGAAATGTGTGTGTATGAGTTGGGAGGCACATAGCTTGATTTCATAGGTCAAATGAGGATGTGAGGCTGAATTTAACCACGCTGTCTGAAGTAGCAGGAAATGTGTTTCTTAATGTCACCATTTTTCCTTTTCTTTCAGGAACTGTTACATTGCATAGGGAACATTTAGCAGCTGTGTCTCTGAATCCCTGTTGTTTACTGATGTGACCTTTTATAGCGTTCAAATGTGGTGGGGATTTTTTTTTTCCCTACATAAAATGAAGCTTGAATTTAAATTTCCTTTACCATTCACATTGGCATGGCTTTGTCTTACACAAGCTGAGCAAGTATCCCTGCCTCAAATGAGTAATCTGCTGGAGCTAGTAATAGGAGAAAAGGCTCTGAAAATGGTTATTACATGCTACATTCAAATATCCATATTGCATATACAAGACCTTTGGTTTAGGTGACAAAGCAAGAAGATAAAAGCACAAAAAAATTATAATTTATAAACCCTAGGCACTTCAAAGGAGGTTAACAGATAGTTAAGGGGATCATAAATCTTATGCCTAGGTAGAAAATACCCACATTATACTCAGCGAATACAAAGAAATGCTTGTTTCTTCATGCGTAGGTCTGAGCTCTGACCTATGGATTTCTGAGAGTTCTTGGAAGTTACTTCTTATTTTATGTCATGATGTTACTATTTCCTGCCATGCTGCAGCTTTCTCATCATCTGGGAAGAATCGTGTCAAGTTGTCAAACAGACTAATTGGTTTAATATTTTGCAATTCTTTCACTTGAAAACTGATTCTTAGCTGGTGATAAAATCACTTTTGTTTTAAATGTTAGTGCCTTTGACAGATAGAAGTATTAGATACTTTGATAGGATTTTCAGAATTGCCTGTGGGTTTTGGACATTTAATTCCCATTAATATCAGAGAGGTTCTTTGCTTCCCTCGGGACACTTTCAAAATCTCAGCCTTTGTAAACCTTCTGGAAATGCCTGTCTTTAAAATCTTTTCATTTTCAACTTAGTGGCAAATCTGTTTCTTACCCAGTTTCCACAGCTATAAATGGAAGGTGGGGCTTTTTCTTGGAGCACTGGGCGAGGGAGGCAGCCAAAACAAGCAGAAATAGGATCAGAGTGACAAACCTCCCCGAGATCCTGACGCCTCTCTGGGAGGGAGCTCTGTTTGCTTTTGCAGCCCTTTGGGCAGAGTGCACATCCTCTCCTCAACACGAGCTGCTTCCCACCAGGGCTGGAGCGGGAGGGAGAGGTTTTAGAGGCACAGAAATCACCCAGAGAGGGCTGCTGTGGTTCCACTGCTGTGCTGCACCTCCCCATCTCCCCGTGCAGGGAGGATGCAGAAATTCCTGGTGATGATGGAAGAACAGGGATAGAGCTCAGTTCTCTTCATTTATTGTGTCTTGTATGTTGAAGCACAAGCCCCTAATAGAAGGACACTCAGCTAGAAGGATGCAGCTCTCAGGAAAAAAGACTGATGTTTGCTGCAAAACCTTCCCTGTGGTTTAGTCTGGAACGTACAGCTTGAGGAGCTGAGCAAACTCTGGGTTAAAACCGGTGAGTGAATTCCGAGGCAGACAATATGGCCTGTGAAGTCTGGGCTGGTAGCTGTTGGGAAGCAGAACGTGTAAAACAGTGGGGCTGGAGGCAGGCTGGGAGCACGGCGCCAGCTGCGCAGCCTTGGGCGAGCCTGCGACTTGAGATACACGTGATGAAAGCAGCCTGGTCCAGCAGGGAAACTCTGCCTGAAAACTTCACTCCTGCCCTGAAATCATCAGCCTTCATCTCTAGATTGCTGACATTTCTTGGCTTAGCGGTTTGACTTGTCAGTAGCAAAAGACAATGTGAGAAAAAACATCTTGCAATTCATGTTGTTCCTTTGCGTTCCTTCAAAATGGCTGCTGGGCAAGGGAGGGAAAGTCTTTTTCCAAAGTTTTAGAAAGGGAAGCGCAGCAGAGTGGCCCTGGGTCATGCTCTGTAGTCTGGCTGTGTTCAGCCTTAGCACTGATCCTCCAGGAGCTGCTCTGGAATGCCTGAAGCTCCTGAATGTTTTCCTAAATGGGCCTTTTCCTCATCACACGGAAGGGTGTGGAGACAGGAGTGACCTTTGAAGCTGTGTAGGGGTTGCAGAAAATACATTGCTGTTGATCAGAGACATTGCTGTAAAAATACAGAGCTTCCAGTGGTGCTGTCTTTGTTTTTCTGACTTGCATTTGTCTGCTGGTAATAAAGTCCTGTCCTTTGTCTTCAGAAGCACCAGAGAGATGTGCAGTATGAAAAGAATGATCCTGAGGCCACCAAAGAGTCCCATTTTTTGTTGTTGTTTATACCAAAGTATTATGTTATACTATTGGCAAAGTAATTTTCAGCTCCAAGTGAGACAAGATCAGTCACAGTGGTTTTCACAAGATTGATGTGAAGAGCTAGAGTGGTGCTAATTAATCAGAGATGGGGAGAGCGTGTGCCTGCATACTCAATTAGTGTAACATTTCCTAAATTGGAACGGAGCTCTGCCATGCAGGAATACTACAGCAAAGCCTGGAGGGTGCAGGGATGCAATTCATAATGAACACCTGAACTTGTTACTTGAATCCTTGCACCCCCAGACACCCCTGAGTGCTGAGCCCACAGTGATTTTCTGTGGTAGGAGCTGCAGTGCTGGGAATCACCAAAAATGCTGGAAAGGCAGTGTTTCCTTTGATTTAGATGGTGTTATATAACTAGGCTCCTTAATTATATTTTTGCCTAAACAGAAAGAAGACTGGGTGTTTGTTACAGTAAATCATCTTTGACATAAACAATACTTAGTTACGGCTGCTTCTCCCAGTTCTTTGAAATTCAGTCTCTTTTAAGAAAAACTGCAGGTTGTGAGAGCTGCTACAATGCTATAAATAACAATAAAGTGGTAGTTCCAGGTTTGTTTTAACACTGCACATGGAAGCTTAAAAATGAAAACTGATCTTTAATGTAAAAAAAGTAGATTGTAAAACACAATACTTTCTGTGCTTGATATCTAAATCAATTTCACCCTTAACCTCTAGTATTTGTATTTGTTTGTTCCTAAGTTACAGCAAAGGTACTTTTTTCCCTATAGGTAGAAAAACCTGTAAGCCATTGTGACCTAAAGTAGCAGAAGATTTTTCTAAAGTCTTTGAAAATAAACTGATTTAGTGGCATAGCAGCTTTAATTTTATCCAGATTTGTAGTTTACATCAGGCACAGCTGTTGAGTAAACCTGCAGAATGAATTAGAAATGGATTAATGAAGCTCTAAGACAAATACATCAGAATATTTTAAACAGTTCTCAAGGAAACAGTTTTATTTAATTTTAGTCATGTAATGGCTTTATACCCTGAGCAAAATAAAGTAAAACAATAGACCCAAATTCTAAATTGACAGCCAACGTATAATTTTTCCACAGGCTTTTGAAGTATGCAAAACCATATAATTATTTTCTGACTATGATATTGGTTCATAGGGTTTCAGAAGAAAAGGAGCCCTCCCTAACAAGTCTGGTTTGTGGCAGCTGGCCTGATACCTCCTACACCATTCCTCTGTCTGTAGAACCAGAGGTAACAGCCCAATTCCACTTGTAGAAAAGTTCCAGTTTCCGTCTGGAGGAAGTTCATCGGTTTGATCCAGCAGCAGAAACTCAAGTTGCTTTTCCTCTCCCAGACTCTCATTTCAGGCCATGTTCAATGCCATGTAGTGTGGATGAACTGTGTCTGATATCTTTGATCTCTAAAGTCATGAGTAGGTCACTGATGTTTGATTCCTGAAGGGAAAGCACTCAGTTCAGCAGAGGGGTGAGGAGGGTGATACCTCCTGATAGACTTATTCCACTCAAGAAATGCTTCAGCTGCTCGTGTGCCTTCTTGGAATTTCTGCCTTGTTTCTGCTGAAACAGGCCTTGAAAACAGGAATTTCTCCCAGGTTTGCTGGTGGAACCTGGGCACTGGTTTCTCTCTCACTCTGTGGGTTGTTGTTGCTCTGATCCTGTGTCACTCCTGCAGCTGACAGAACAGGAGCTGCCAAGCAAATTCAAGAAAATGCCAGCAGGTTTGTTGGTCTTAATCATACTGCTGCAGTTGAACTGCTGCAAATCTTTATAATTCAGAATATCCTCCTTTTTGCAGCTTGGCTGAAGTGTTACTACTGAAGAATTTAATTTGGCAGGAGGAGGATTGTACCTGTGTGGAAGGAGTGTTGGCCTCCCACTGACAGACAATTTTGCAGTTGCTCTGGAGGATGACTGTTGAAGCTGGCTAGAGATGGATTTATTCTTTGTTCTGCTTATTTGTGGCTTGGTTTTGTATGCTTGCTCTGCAGTTGAACCTGTTCTGTAAGAAGTTGAGAAGGGATCAGGAATGCTTAACAAAAGAGCAGGTACTTGGGAATATGGACAGAACAGTGTTTGTAAAAAATAATTATCCTTGCCTTACATCAAGGCAGACAAGGTATGTTCTTCACCTTACCCAACATAGGTCAAACTGAGCTTAGCTCACTCTTGAGAGATGAGAAAAGCCTGTGCATGTAGTTAAATTCTAATGCTGTGGAAAAAATCCTCTGGTTGATGTTCCAGAGTAGATTGTTATTCTAAAACTGCTACTGAAATTAGAGAGTAGATACAGGAGTCTGTATTGGCCCTCCCTTTCTTCAAAATTGGTAAATTTTGAGTTGCTCAGAATTTCATGACCTTTGGCCATTGAGCATGGCTTGTCTGGCTCAGGGTGATCAGCTCCATGCCCTGCAGAATCACCTGGAGCAGCATATACTTTTATTTTCTCATTGCAGTGACTTGGCTGTGCTTAAAGTCACTGTGAGTAAAGAGAAATAAAATTCAAGTCAATAAAATGTAATAAATAGCATCCCTGATACAGGTACAAAATGATACTGCTGTACCTCAGTCATGCAGTTGTACAACAGAACATGTGACTTAAAATCCTGATTTTTGACAATTTGGAGTATGTTTTTCCCATTTCTCTGTGACTTGATGGTTTAGTCTAAAAAAGCTCCTATTCTGTCTCCTAGACTGTAATTTGTCAGTCTTTGTTCCTACTGCTTTGAGTCCTGAATCAATCCCAATTATCTCCATGTCTCTGCAACTGATTTCAAAGGATGGTGTCATGCCATACCTAAAGCCACTGGGGTTACCAATTAGAAAAAATATTGCTGAGTGGGTTAATGTATTAGCAACCTTTGTTCAAAATATTTTTGTGAAGATAATGTGAGTTATTAAATGGCTGAATAGGGATGCACCTTCTGTTATTTAATGCAGCTGACTGAAAATTGAGATGTGTCTTCTAATTGCATGGACAAACATCCCTGGAAGCTGTTTCTGTTGAAGCCATTGTTCTTTGATCAAAAGGAGTTTGTGGCAGGGATTGTTGTTTTTTATGAGATGGGAAATGTGAATTGTATGAAATGTGTTACCTTAATGTCATTTGTTATGTGTCCATGTTTTCAAACTTTTCAGACTGAAACACGATCCCACGGTGGGCTATAATGATAGGGTTGTTTGTTTTTTTTTTTTCTTTGTATGGGAGTTTCTTGTCTTTTCCTCACTGGTTTAATTTTAGCCCTGGCACAAGCTATGCCATTCTGATGTTTTCAGTGGCTTGTGTGAAACAGGGGGATTTAGCCCTGTTTCTGAAAGAGCAGGCAGTAACTCCTCATGAACACAGCTCTTCAGGAAGGAAACACCTCAGGCTTTTATCCATGAGAGGAGGAAGGAAAACCAACATGCTAAAGTCTCACAAATAAAAAATACATTAAATCATGGCCCATTGGCCTGAGAATTTCACATGTTCCCAAGTTCTGATGCCATCTTTTCAGGAGCAGCTGTGTCAGGGTTCTGGCTGCTCCTTTTGCTGATGGATGCGCTGAAGGATGGCCAAACATGGAGGAACTTGGGAGCAGTTTGCAAAGTTTCCTTTCATGTACAACATGAGCTAACTCATGTTCAGCAGAGCTGAGTGTCCCCTCCCAGTACATTTCAGGCTCAGGGAGCCAGTTGCTGTTAAGGATCATTTGTGAATCCCCTGAGCTAATGAGCCTCCTTGTGATCCAGTGTTACCCAACCTGGACACATGAGCTGTCTGCCTGATGGAATGAATGCTTAGGTCCTGAATCAATAGTAGTATCTGGAATTTTTATTCTCTGTTTACCAGCTGGTCAGAAGCTTGACTGAAAGGCACAAATTTACAGAGAGCTTTAAAGGAGGGTCAAGCAGATGGAGATCAGTGTGGAGACTGGTGAAGGGCTTAGAAAGACATGATACAACTTGCACTGCTGCCCTCAGGCTGCATCTGTTATTGGAAATAAAACTTGGGGTTATCATTATTGTCACTTGTCAAAATGTATGAGCTGACAGAGAGCAATGCTGGTGTCTCTAAACATTTTCATGGCAATGCATCTGCTGTTTCTGCATTAGGACACATCTCTGTGCTGCAACTTCAGCTGGAGCACAGAATGAACTCATGAAAAATTGTGTGTGGCCACACCCCTGCTGAACATCATGCATTTGCTGTTAATCACAGGTGGATTTTATGCCAGGCCAGCTGTACATTAAATTTCTGCCCTCTGTTTGCAAATAGCATGACTGTGCATATTGAGTCATATTATGGATATTTTATTGACATTAGGTTTCTTATAACCTTATACCTAGGGCTATGTGTTTGAGTGGCTTATCAGTGGCTGCATATCCACAAAATAAATTAAACACTGATATTTATAACAAAATTACTTCTTAAGCAAAGCAATGAAGTGATTATGGTACTTTTAATAAGCAAAGTTTTTTAAAACTACTATGGCTGCCTTTTATTTTGCAAGTGAATTAGTATAATTATATGTTTTAATTACTAAAATAAAAAGACAAACTGCAAAGAATGTTTTTTATTCTATTATTGAACTCTGCTAAAGTGCTGAGTCTTTAAATGCATTCTACTAAGCAGGAAAGCATGAGGTTAAAATTAAGAGAGCAGGCAAGACATGGGATGTGGTTGAAAAGAGGTTGAATTGGAACTTAAGACACCCAACAGTCCTTGGACAGGAGTTCTGCACAGTAGAGTCTGTGTGCATGTACACTGACAGTCTAATTAGGAGTGCTTTAAAAAATGGCTTTTTATGCAAATTGCTGTTTACAAAATGTTTATTACATAAATTCTCTTCTGCTTTTGATTAGTGTGTGGATGTAAAAACCTTATATGTCTTTTTATAACTGTATATAGAAACAACCAAAACCTAAAAGAATTCTGCAGTTCGTATAATAAAATAGTCCTGATGGTCTTAATTTGATCGGTAATTAAAAACAAAGTTAACTTGGTACTTGATTGTGATGTTAAGATGTTGGTAATTCAGTGTTTCCCTCTCCAGAACAGTAAAGTTTTGGAGGTTTGGTTTATGTCGGCATTTCACAGTCATTCCAAGATGTTGCATGTTATGTCTATGGGGGCTTTTATCTATCTATCTATCTATCTATCTATCTATCTATCTATCTATCTATCTATCTATCTATCTATCTATCTATCTATCTATCTATCTAATCTTTTCTCCTTTAGATAAATGGATTTTGATTTTTGCAGATAGGTGACACGATCCACATAGATGTGACTGTGTTTACTGTGAGTTATGCAGGATTCCATATAGCTTTTTAAAGTTCTTGTATGGGGGTCTTGTCATTCTGGATTAGATGGTTGTGAGGTGAATTCTACAGAACTGGGTTGTTGGACTGGATGCCAATATCTTCTGCTCATGTAAATTCCAGGGATACTGCTGGTGTTGGATACTCTGAGCCCCTGTGGAGGACAGGAATAGAAATCCCTCCAGTATTTGCAATGCCAAGAAGTCCTTGCTGATGTTTTTCCTTGGCATGGACACGGGCTGACCTGGCAGAGGTTTGGGAGCTGCCCTGGCTGCCAGGGGAGGCTGATTTCTGCATCCATGTGCTGGATGTGCTCCAGGAGCTCTCAGAGCCTCCTGGTGACCCACTGAGCAGGGACCCTGCATGGCTGACAAATTGACTTCTGCCCTATCGAAATGAAAAACAAATAAATAATTGCCTCAGGGTGACTGTGCATTGTAATATTAGTAATAAATCCATGGTAAATTACATTTATAAGGAAGCAGGGAGGCGCCATGTATCTTTGGCAATTTATATACACAAACTGCCAAGTTGCTGAGCTAATGGTAATTTGTGGGAGGTTATCAACCTTGGTCTGCAAGATAATTTAGATTAGACTTTGTATGATTTCAGTGTGTTCACATGGAGCTGGGGAAACAATAAAAATATTAATAAAGGAATTAAAAATGGAAATGCTTATGGGAAAGAAAAGGCCCCATAAATCCCTGAATAAATCTTGTCCCTTACAGGCTGATTTATTTCTCAGTTCTCATTCTATTCTAGGATAATTTCTATAGTTTGCTAGCCTGCGCTCATCACTAGGGTTTTTCAACACTTTCAGGTAGTCCATTAAGTAGCATGTTCATCAGATCATTATATCCTGTCACTGAGGAGAGGATTAAATAGTGATACTGGATCTATTAATCTGAGAAACTGTGCTTCAGTTGCAGCAGACTGGAAAATAAATGGAGATGAGTTTTATTGGCATATGGCCTTGATAGAATATTGGTTCTTTACCTAAATTTGGGAGGTTTTCCCCTAATGTATTTGACTTTTTAAAAAATAAAATTTGACAATCCACATACTTATAAGGAGAATTACCTGTCTCTTACTAGGAATTATCAAATTACGTGTAATAGTTAAATAAAAAATGTTAGGAGGAGTCTCTCCTGTCAAGGAGAAAAAAAAAAATCATCATTATTTAAAAAACACTGTGCAAGTAAGCAGTCAATCTCCAAGGAAGAGGTGAGGAATAGAAAAATTACTGAAATATATTGAGATATGAATACATCTCCTGTAGGGGAAAACAAACCAGAAAATTCCATCTCCTGCTAGTTAAAAAGAAAAAAACTCCATCTGCCAGCACCTGAGATTGGAGGGAACACAAATGAACATCGACTAAAGTTATTATAAAATATTAAATAAATATTTTAAGCTATTCCCATGCAGCATTCACACTTCACTGCTAGTATGTGCACAGGGACACAGAAGACCCTGGATTATGTCAGCTTACTGGAGCAAGATGGAAAAACTCAGAAGTTACATAAGGATTTTCTAACACAGATCCTGCATCCTGGCAGGAAAACCAACTGTTGGGAACGGTGACATGTAAAGAGTTAGATAAATTTTTAATTCACTAAATTCATTACTTTTTTGAAGGCTTTTGACTACATAATTGAAAGTTTTCCAGAGTGGTGGTGTTATGCAATCGTTGCCTTTTTAAAAATATAACAAAGATTTTAGGAAACCAGCCTGTTAAAGATACTTGTCTTCATCAAGTTCCGCGTTTTTCATTTATATTTATTTTAGAAGCAATCATTTAAAACCTTAGAGGGGAGGAACTAGCACAACCTGTGTGTTCAGCTGAGAGAGACTTGTGGCCAGAGTTCTCCTGGTGATATTGATAAGATCAGGTTTAAAAGAGGAGCCAAGGGGTCTGAAATGCACATCCTGGGAGGGCTGCTGGAGCAGGAGGGGCATCTGCAAAGGCTTTGCACCTGCTTGGATGTGGCTGTTGCAGAATTGAAAAGGTACAAAGTTTAAAACAGGAGATTGTCCCATGGTGTAACAGGCTGGATGTAATTCCTGATGTTCCTGTAGCAGAGCCAGCCTGGGAAGGGAGGCAGGAGCACACTCACTGTCCCTGCTCTGTTCCCAGCACCTGGAGTTATCAGAAATGAAGGGTTGTTGGGAGGAAAAGCAAAAGTTAATGTGGAATGTTGGAATGGCACCGTGGGGGAATGCAGGGAATCAATGGGATGGCATTTATTGGGAGCGTTGTGTGTGCCTGCTCTGCAGCTGAAACAAAAATACAGAAAGAACAGAGCAAAGTGCGAGCTTAGGAAGTGCATTCCTTCAGTGCATTGCTCTCCTACCTCTGTCTTTTATTTGTTTAAAGAAACTTGTAATTCGTTTATCTTCTGGTTTTGCTGCAACAATTAGCTCAGCCCCTCTGTTCTCTCCAAGGGTGCTTGTGATGAGGAGTTAATTAGGAAATTACTTTATCACAGATTTTTAAATGCGGTTTGTTGATTGACCAATGACAACATACAGATGATTACCTCTAACTCTTTCTGATTTATCTTGTTTCACGGTGAGCTACATTTAATAATACCAACCTTGCTTTGCCTCCAGTCCTCTAGAGATTTGTTTCAGTCATCATGACTTGCAGATACAGCTTTGTTGTGCCCTGATTCACACCCATCAGCCCCAGAGAGGTCACACCTTTCACATTTATTTTTCCCATTTTAAGCAAAACAATATGTTGATAGAGAATAGGAAAATGAAACAGTGCAGAATTAATTTGTGTGTGAAGGCTGCCCTTGGGAACAAGGGCTTTGCCTCTCAGCTTCTGCCGAGTTTTCCTCAAGGGAACACTGCTGCCTCTAGACGATGGAGACAACTTTCCTTCTGCCAGGTGATCCAGTTTGCCTGAAAACTTGAAAAGCTGCTTCAGAACCTGAAGCCCAGATCAGGTTGTTTAATTGCTCAGGCTGATGATTCTGTCCTGACAAAAATCTTTGCACCTGCAGGAATGGCTCCTGAATGTCATGGGATGGGAAAAGCAGGGTTAGGAGTGTTCAATACACTGCAGTTTGACAAATTTCATTAAAACCAAGGGCAGGGTAGAGAAGCACAGCTCTGTTGGTGCCTCTCCCTCAAAGTGGGGTGCTGCAGGGACTGTGCTTTCATCAAGCACCAGCAAATCCCTGGGGAAGCAGCTGCTGTGAGTGCCTGGAGTGGGGGAACCTTAAATCACATTACACACACTGTTAGATGCTGCTGGAGATAAGCACAAGATGCAAAATCCATCACAAATCCCAAGTTTCATTACTCTGGTACCCAGCTTCCCATCCTGTGTGTGCAAGAGCGTGTTCCTGCGAGATGTTAAACACATTTTGCTGCAGAAGAGTCTGATCACTTGTCTTTGGTTTCCCCAGGCCCTTATGGGGATTTAGAGGGTTTTAGGTTGCATAATCAAACCTTTTCCAAGTGGACATTAGTGGAGAGGAAGTGGGAAATCATCCTATGATGAGTTTTAGTGCTGAAATTTCAGAAGTGCTCCAGCCTGTGTGTGCCAAGTGAGGAAAGCTCCCTCTATCTCTGTGCATTGTCTCTGGGCAGCAGTGACAGAGATAACTGACCATTGGGGTTTCTGGGAAAGAAAAGGGCACTATCATCAGGGAAGATACTGGAAAAATAAATTAGAGCACTAAATGAGCAAATATTTTACTGTCATTACTTCAGTGTTCCTAGGGAAAGAGATAACATTAATTGCCTATCAGAGAAATGGTGGAGGATTATGACAAATGGATAGATGGGAGACAGGGTGAACAGTCAGATATGGGAGAAATAAGGCAAAAACAAATAATAATAATTTGTGAATGTGTGTCGGAAATAGTTGAAAAATGTTAAAAAAATTTAATTAATCTTGTATGTGTGAGCATGCACATGCATTTTTTTATTGGATTAGCAGGGACATCTTTCAGAATTATGAAATACAAGCTGTATTCTCCAATACTGAGAGCTCTTATAATTGCCAGAAGTACAGTAAATGTCCCTATCATTCTCTGGGTTTAATCTCAGCATAATTAGCTCCTTGCACAATAGAGTGTTTAATTTGAATGGCTGCCAAGGCTCATTAAGTGAGAGAAGTAGTTCCTGAGATCTCTGTTGTTAAAATTGGGATTCTCATATGAGAGAATTTTCACTGGAGGTGTCACAGGGTTCTTTTTGATATTCCAGTAATAATTTTAGGCAGGAAACTAAATATTTAAAGAGATACTGCTGTATCTTTCCATCAGATGCCATGAGTTTGACTTCACACCCTTCTTGGAAATGGATCTGTGTTCTAGCATATTTTTCAGAGCAAACTGAGACAAAACCAGTGTGTAATCAGCACTGCCATCAGCAGGGAAAGAGAATATTTTTCTAAGGAGGAGAATCCATTTTGCATGTGTTAATTGCAAAACAAAGATTCTCCTTAGTTTGGAGAATAGGAACCCATACAGTGAATATGACAGTGATTTATTTATAAGAATGAAATCCTTTCATTAAGTATTTTCAATTGTATTTTCCTTGACTCTGATTATCTCTGTTCTGCTTCCCTGAGTTGCTTTACCACTGCAAAAAACCATTTCCGATGCCTGCAGTGGGACTCTGGTGCTGACTGAAGGCAGTTGTGTTCCTCCTGTTACCTGACAATTACCTGTGACTCATTCATGCTGTCACCCAAATTATAGCACTGCACTATTGTGATGGATCTCATATTTCTGGGTTTTTTTCAGGTTAGAATACTAACAGTGCTACTTTGTGTCACCTCCAGACTGTTTGAAACTGGATGTCAAAGGCTGTACCAAAACTTTGTGGAAAATATCAAAAGCCAGCTGGTGTTTTTGTGGAGTTAGAGGGGATTCTGTGCACTCACATGCTGATTTACACCTTTGGGACCTAGTCTGTGTTGCCTGTTGCTTAAGGAGTAAGACAGCTATGTAAATACAAGCTGATGTGAAGGAAAAAAGCCTCTCAAAAAACCAGCTGACATGTCTGTGGACCCTATTATTTTTATCTGAGTTTGGATATTTTGTTCTTTCAGAAATCTGATTTTTTTTTTTTAAGTAACAGCGCAGGCAGTGTGTTTCTCTATCATGTGCTTTGTGATAGACTTGGGACAGTAGAAATTCTATGATGAAAAAAAGGTGAAGAATCAGACCCCTCATGAAAAGGTTTCTTTAACTGTGTTCATTACTGGCAGTGCCTAAGTCTGGAATTTCAGAAAGCTGTACCAGGTCTATATGTACCTCTCTTGCATTTGTTGGTAGTGATTTGTGCTTCCTATCCCTTGAGATTTCACAGCACTGGCCCAAGACTACTGGACATGGTTTCCATTGAAATTACCTGAAAGGTACAGTAAGGTTACTCTTGGGGTCCATCATGATTTATGGGTATGTGAAATAATTAAAAATATTTCTGTGGATCATGTTTCTTCAGTTATGGCATGATATCAGCATGAGATTCTCAAATGCTTTTCCACAGTACTTAGTTTGCCCACCTGGAAAGATCCACTCTTGTCTCTTTTTTGAGACAGTCTGGGAGAAGTGCATAGACATTAGCTTAAAATATTGAATTCTGTTCTTGAGGCTGTGGTTTGGAGCTGCCTCATCTCTGTTTCTAGTCTTCTCTGATCCCTGTGTTATGTTTTTTTAATATTGCTGGCTCTGTGAGGCAAGAACTTTCTCTTCCTCTGTTTGCAGAGGACACGATGGGACTCTGTGCTCAGCTGGGCTCTAAATTCTAGCAGGGTATCAACATAATCAGTACAAGCTTCAGACTGCAGAGGATGTGGAGGATGAATTATTTGCTTATTTAAGAAAAGCCTAAAGAGCTTAGATGGCAAAATTTGCATGAATTATACATTGCCTCAGAGTGGCACTTTAAATTTTCTGCTTATTCCTGTGCAGGTGATAGAGCTTGGGTTGTCACAATTTTTAGTGTGTGATCCCATTGCACCACAATTAAATGTGTCTCAGCTTCATAGCTTTTCATAGGAAAATACCCAAAGGGCCATAGAGGTTTGTTTAGCCCAATATTTTTTGGGGTTTGGTAGCTCGGTAAGCTGGGCTGATGATGAGAGCAAAAGGAGAAGGCAAAATATTTGGGAGCTGCCCAGCCAGGCAGTGATGCTCTGGGCTGAGGGGCCTCTTCAGCCTCAGCTTGTGTCTGTGTAATTACTTTCAATAGCCCTTGACTGGATTTTCTCCAGTTTCTTTGCCTAATTGATTTCTTGCACCATTTAAATATTTTTGGCCTCTGCAATGTCCTGTGGCAGCACATGCCAAAGGAAGGAGCATCCACCTGAAGCTCTGGAGCTCTTGGCACAAGTGTGAGCTCTCCTTCTGTGTTCATCTCCTTCATGCCACTCCTGATTTTTAAAGGCTGCTGGTAGACTCCTCTCTGTCCACCCAAATCATCTCTTTTTTAGGCTTGGATTTTTGTTTTCCCTTTTTGAAACAGAAGCCATTGCATGCCCATGATCATCCTTCATGCTTTTCCTGATCACTTTTTTGGAGATGAGCAAGCAGAAATGCTGTCAGTATTCAGAAGGAGAGTTCCTAAGATGGCAGTGATGGTGTTTCACTCTTCTCTAATTCTTTAATAGCAATTCCTTGGGTTGTGTTTGCCTTCAAAGCCTCGTGCAGCATGGAGGTGACACAGAGAGAACTGCCAGCCTAAGTGATTACTCCAAAGTCTTCCCTGAATATTAACAGCTAATTTCAAGTCCATCAATGTATATATAATTAGCTTTGATTCTGCATTGATTGTCATTGAATTTCATCTTCTATTTATTGAGCAGTGCTGTGAGATCCTTGTACACCTCTTTGAAATAATTTTTGGTGCGTGACAGGAATCAAGAGCTGCTGGTTAATAGACTTTTATTTTTAACTTCATCACAGAAAACTTTTAAATGTATTTTCGTAGATAAATTAGGATCTGTCTGGAGTGGGAATCCCTTCAGTGTCAATTTCCTTCTATGGAAAACCTGCCCAATTATTACCACAGTTTCTTTCCTTTTTCAAAACAGGGTTGCATCAACTTAACATGCTATGTGAACATGTTTTATTTTGATGTTTTAGTTCTACCTAAATTTTATGTAAAAGTAGGTTGTATTGTTGCAAATTAGGTAAAGTGGGAACATGTTTAAGCTCACCCTTGTTTATAACCGGTCAGGGTGTATGTACCAGTTTAATGCAGATGGATTAGAATTTAAGTTGGTACCGTAGTATGTGAGAAAACTTTGCAGAAATGAGCTTATGTGGAGCTGACATTTAAATTTAAAATGTTCAAAAAAAGTCGATAAAATTTGTTTTAAAATAATTTGGGGCCTTAAGGCTGCTGTTTAATCTATAAAATTACCACTCTGAATTTATATCCTCTGAGTTTTTCTGAGTCACTGAATTCAGTTAAATATTTCAGCATTTAATAAAGCCCTACCATATATCAGAAGCTGTCATTTAGGGATCTCTTTCTCTTCATCAAATAATTAAAATCAATGAACTGCAACAGCCAGTTTTAAAGTCAGGAGAACGACAGTGGTTCTAAGTTGTTATTTTAAAAACAAAACCTAATTAAAATAGCCAGTGATACAGAGATGTTTAAAATCTTCAGCTCTTCCTGCTCACAGGCTCTGACTAAGAGCTGACTGTAAAGTGAAAGCTGACTGGATCTAAAAATGTTGGGGAGGGAAATGAAAGGTCCTCAGAGGAATTGCAGAAGGAAATTGCAAAGTCTGAAGTCTTTGTAAGTTGAGTGTGAAGAAAATAGAGCTTTCATCCTTCCAGCTATCATCCTGCAGTCTGTAGAAGTGTAAAACTGAGTTTCTTTAATTCAGTCCTGTTTGGTACATGTGGCAGCCTTTAGAAGAAGTGATGCCCAAGGGTGGGGGGCACAGAGCAACACAAGAACTGATTGTCCCATGTCCCCACCTCCAGTGGGCATCCTGGCAAGGAAGTCTCATTTAATTCTTTTGTAGTAGCTTGGATTTAGGCATATTTTTAATTGCCACCATAGAGTTGTTGGAAAACATGAGAAGGTAAAAGCAGCTCCAGGAGGAAATCAAAGAAGTTTGGATTTGCAGGCCTTTTGCTCCACAGCTCCTTGTGGGAAACACTTCTGGCTGCCTACAGGCAAATAAAAAATGGCAGGATCGTGTGATAAATTGTACTTGTGCCATAAATGTTGGTGTATTATATTGCAGTAGGGCTTATTTTGGGTTATAAGTATTTTATATTTGAGGGTTTTCATGTTTAGTTAGGAGAAGCTGCCTGCAGCATTGCGGAGGTTTGAAAACCCAAAGGTGCAGGCAGAGCTGCTCTTGCCAGCACAGTTCTTTTTAATCATATTGTGTGTTCCTTTTGCATCTTTGTAGAAAGCAAACAGAGCTTAATGTGACCAGGGTATTCTAGCAGAAAAACAGAAGTGGGACTACTGATAGTCTGTGAGGAGAATTTTGTCTTTTGCTAGAAATGTTCTTCAAACCAATGCTGTGACCGTTCCTCCATTAGCCCAGCGAGACAACACGAAATATAATATTGATTGGACATAAAAGGGAAAGCATGGCCACAGTCCTGCAGTTCTGGGCAGACAAATCCTGCTGTTCCTAGTGCTAATGGCTAAATTATGACCTCAGCCCTGTCAGCCCAAATGTGGCCCTGCAGGAATTAATAATGCAGTTGGAACAGAGCTATATTTTGCCTTTCATCTCCATTAGGTCTGCGGGTTGACAGTAGAGTAGGAATTGGCAGTTTGCCTCAGACTACAGAGATGGCCAAAAGTATGAAAATAAGATCTTGTTGTTCACTCAAACAAATGTCAGCCACAGGCTACTGAATCTTATCATCCTTGTTTTGCTTGTGAAATATTGTTGAAACTGCAGTGATTACTCATCCACTCCTTTATTTCCATTCATATTGTATCTATATCCTTCCCAAAGGAGGAGGGGAGTTAGTTTTTGCTTAATTAAGTGTAAATAAGTGATTGCCTGTTTCTTTTTTTTTCTTTTTTTCCTGAGTTTTATGGGCTTTTATTTCTTTATTTACATGTCTGCCTTTGGTCTGGGCTAGAAGAGTGATCTACAGAAGGTCTGGCCTCTTTTAAAAAAGTGAAAGCTTGATCAAAGAACTAATCCTTCCACACATGCAGTTCCTGGGTGCTAAGTAAACTAATGAAGTGCTGTGTGTGCCCTGCCAATAGAAGGTGAAATATGCTTCGTATTTTCCTAATATTACTCTTGGAGCTTTGCAGCTGGAACTAAACTGCCACTTTTCCTTGTAAATTGAGTTGTAAAGTGCTTGTGCCAAAATGACAAGGAGTTGCTTGAGAAGTTGGATGAATGGGAGGCTGCCTTTGGCCAAATTACTGGGCACCCAAGTTTAAGTGCATTGTGAGGGTGAAGAATGTGTCTGTTGTGTTCTCTGGGTAGTGTGGACTGTGTTGGCCATGAGCCACTGAACTCCACAAGGGATTGTGTGGGGTTGAGATTTATAGAGGAATCGGAGTCTGAAAAGAGGTTGACAGAGAAGGTACAGCAGAAATTGGAGACCTCTTCACTGCTCTTTTCTGACACTTTTTAATCATTTTGTTTCTGGCAAAGAAATTGTGAATTCTTAAGGGTGCAGTCGTGGAGAAATATGGGAAACAGGCGCAGGCTGCTTGGCTATAGATGCATCCTGAAAGAACTAATGTGGAATTAAATACAAAGACTTTTTATCTTCTTACTGATTATGCCAAATAGTATTCAAATAAGAAAAATACCATTTAAAAATACTTTTAACTTTCTATTCTCTACCTACTTATGTCAAAATTGTTCACAGTAAATTTTGTGAGGTTTTGGGTTTAGGGTCTTTTGGGTTTCGTTGGCTCTTTTTGATGTTTGTTTTGTTCTGTATCTGGAAGTTTAGCACCTGACTCCTGCTCTTTGTCTAGATTTATTGCATAAGTATTTTCATCTCTTTCACTACAAGCAGTGCACTTATGTGAAGCTCTTGATCCCTGTGTTTTGCAACCTCTCACTACTGAATAGCCAAGTGCCTGTACAGGAATGCAGCTTTCCTTTTGAATACAAAAGCAGTTTCCTGGCCTTTGGCTTGAAAAAATAAATGCAGTGTAATTTTAAATTATGTCTTTTGGTAGTCTCACAAAAATATTCTTTGTTGTTTTTGCTTTGATGGAAAGTCTGTGTAGTCTATGTATGTATAGTTCTACAGGCTGTTGCTGCATACAGTGGGAGAAATTTAACATGAATTCTCCTGCATTTAAAAATGGTAATTTCTTCTTTTAAGGGTTTTTGGAAGTGAAGGCTAACACAAATGGCTTTAATTTTTTTTTTTTTTTTGTGTTACTAACACCTACTGTTGTATATACGTATACATTTCAGATATGTCATGCTGCAGGTTTTCCTGCTGCACAGGTCGTGGCAGATCCTTTGGGTTGTTGTGGCCTCTGAGTTCCCTGCAGCATCACAATCCTTCCAGAGCAGCTTTTTCAGACAACTCTTTGTGCATTCCCTGGATGGCACATAGTAATGGGGGAATGTGGCAGTTTTTCTCTTGTGAAATCACTGGGGAATTGGGTGCTTGCAGTTAAGTTTGGAAATTGCCATGTCCTGGGTTTTGTGTCAAGCAGCAAGGAGCTGCCAGCAGATAGAGCTGAGCTGATTAATGCCATTGTCAATGACACAAATTTTTATTTCTGTTCTTCTTACGTGTCTAGGGGCTTAGGTCAGATCAAGGTTAAATCTCTTCCATGCAATATCTTGGGCATATCAGAGTTTGAAACTGTTACTACAGAGCCAACTACAGTAACTGCAGCTGACTGCATTTTGGTTGAGTGTTACCATAAAAAAAAAAAGAAAATTCTGCATGGACCTTTTTTCTTAAGGTGTTCTTTGTAGGTTCTTGTTTCAATCCCTTGGTGTTGGAAGAAGCCCTGATGACTGATGTGGATGTGTCTTGGGTAACCTGGGTGAGGCTGGAGCCAGTTTCCCCTGTGGGAAATGAGGCTGAGGCAGTTTGATCCCAGCTGGCTGTGAGCATCCTCCCTGCACCCTCCCTGCCTGGGCAGCACAGGTGGAGATTGGCTCCCAGTGAGCAGTTTTCCACTCCACACCATGGGGGAACTGCTGCCTAATTACTACAGCGCTAACAAGACTGGGAATAGCTGGCACTTCAACGTGGAAGATACCATATTTGTGTGTAGTATCTGTTGGTGCAATTTTTTTTTTTAAACAGTATTATCTCTTAATTCTAAACATAATTGTGGTGCAAACAAGTAGTTTTGTGTCTATTTATGTGTTTGTTTCCAAAAGACTTGTATATGGTGATGGGATGAAAAATGTGTTATGCTGTGCTCACCACCCACAAACCCAATCGTGAGACAGTAAACTCACATCATGAGTGTTTGGAAAAGTCATATTCTTTGGGACATGAGAGGTTCTGTCCTGCCAGGCATGTAAAGCAAATGGCAAAGCAAATAATTTTTCTTGTACTAAGACCTCATGTTGCTGCAATATACATTTGTGTTTTTAAATTTATATTTTCCTGACCTTTCTTTGCAACGTTACTCTGTGCAAGCAGGTGCTGGAAAGAGAAGTGTTTTGTGTGGTTATCTGTCTGTTATCACTGTAATTATGAACAGAGAACTCAGCCCAATTAAAGAGAAAGGTAATAACGTGGGTCATGATTATAGCACACACTTAATTTGTCTACGTAGTGGTTTAGTCTCCTGCTTGCTGAATATGATTCTAAATGGTTTCATTATTGTAAAAGAAAACTATGACACATTATCCTGTGCTGTTTAAGTTACTGGGCTATGCTGCTGCTTAACCTATGTCAATTAACATTTATTACAATATCTGTGTCCAATGTTCTTAGCTGTTTTATCTAAGGTAGCACAATTTACTTTTCTCCAACCTTAAGAGAGAATTCATAACTTGATTCAAAACCTAGAGAAAATTGATGACATTCATTCTATGTTAAAATTTCTCTGTTTTGTTCCTACAGAAACATTATAGGACTTAGTTTTATAGTTCATAATGTGTTAAAAGGATTTTTGGGTTAATGCTGATTAGCTGAACAGAAGGTGTAAGAGGGTAATTAAAAGTCAAATTTTATGTGTTCAAAAACTATGTTGCCAGTTTCCCAACAAAGGAGTGTAACAGATGTTTTCCCATTCAGACTTTAATCTTGGTAGGTGACAAATCATTATCAACAACTGTTGATTAAGACCATTTAATACTAAAGGGACATGATGATGTAGAGGTGAAAAACTGTTCACTGAAGACACTTCCATGTGCGCTTAAAATTTAAAAACAATCATCTGAGTTACTAGGACTGTTTTCTTCCCTTTTTTCCCTTCTTTTCTTCCTTTCTCTCCCCCTCTCCCCCCCTTCTTTTATTTTTCTTCCCAGAAAAAGCATGTATGTTCATTTGGATGAATTACCAGCACTGGAAAATGTTACATAGTCATCTGATCTTGGCATGTTTGGTAAAATGAAACGTTCCATTCAACTCTCCACATCATCCCCAAGTCTCTTATATTTGCAAGTTATCATGTGAGCATGGAAAATAATGAAAACTTTGTTGTATGTTTTGCTCCTTCTTGTAGATGTTAACTGTAAAGCATTTTAAATGGCTTTTTCTTGATTTCCGATGCAGGGATGTGACTCATCACCTATTTTCTTAATTTTGATGCAGTGCAAATAAATAATGATCAGTGACTAATTTGTAAATTGAACCACAGTGCACAACCTTGCATTTTCTCAATGAAAGCCTTTGGCCTAGAAAGCCCAGACTGTATTTCAGGAGCTGGCTTGGCTCTGGTAGAGCATTAACATGTTGCCTTCTTGATAGAAAACCACACACAGCACTCTGCCACAATTTGAGTTTTGGACTCCGTGACATTTACAGCTCTTGCTGATGTTGGATCTCTGATGGATGTTGGGTCATGCAGCAAAGTAGAGGGAGTAGCTGAGGAGTGCTCTGTGAGAAATGCAGTAGCTCAGGGAATTCATTAAGCTGGTTTTGATCATCTTCAGTTATTGAAGAAAAAAGTGGATTTTATTTTTAAAACTTCTTTTAAAAAGGAGCTTCATAAAATTATTGCGGTTTATGAAGCATTGGCTTGCTATTATGCTGAACTCCTCATGTCTTAGTTATGTGTTTTTGCTTGTATAAGGCATTTAAGAGAGCAATATATGACTGGGTTGATGCCTATAAATTCAAATAAATCCTCAGCTGAACTATTTAGGGGCAATAGACACAGCCTGTTGGGGGAAGTGGGACTTCATTACATTTCTGAATGCATTTAGATACATTCAAACAATGTTTAAAGTTTTGTTTAAACTGATAGATGCTGGAATATCTGAGTCAAAGCAGCAATTAGGGCAAATAGACTGTGTGGAAAGAGATGTGAATCCCTGCAGATTCAGATAAAATCCAATTTTATGACCCCATATACTGCTGTACAACTTTCTGACCTTGTGCAAATGAAAAATGATGCCAGAAGATTAATTCTGCTGCTCTGGCTTTGGCTCCCAGATGCACTGGGTGTGGGACATGGGGAATTCCAGCCTGTGCAGAGCCAGGCAGGGGCAGAGCTGTGCCTGGGGCTGGCAGAGCCCCTGTGCCCCTGGCTGTGCCCCTGGCTCTGGCTGCAGTCCCTGGCAGGGGCTGTCCTGGCACTCAGAGGGGCCTGAATGCTTTCCTGCCATGGATCCAAGCTCTTCAGCTGGGTGTCCTTGTTGGGATAAGTAATGGAAGGTGACAGTGGGGAGAGAGGGTGATGGAAGGAACTGCCCAAATCACCAATGGCTTTGGTCTCCTTTTCTTTTGATGCTGAAGCCCAGGATGCCTTACATGCTTTTGTGCCTAAGAAATCAGGGGTGGGGGGGTGTGGGGTGTAATCTCAGTAATAACAGTATTGTATTTTTTGTGGGTGTGATTTGAGAACCTGGCAGGAAATACTTTATTGAAGGGCAGGAGCAGGTGAGAAATGAGGACAAGAGTCATTCCTTTTTTTCCACTTGTCTAACACCTACAATTTCTAACCCTTTATAACCTTTGAGGTTGCCTTCCAGAACCCATAGAGACATTATGTTGATGAAACAGCTCTCTTCTCAGGCTGCACATTTTCAAGTGAAACAGTAAAATCCATGTCTCAGTTTTTAAGGGCAAAGTGTACGTGCAGATGTGTAGCACATTCCTGCAGAGTTCCTGCAGCTGTCTGAGGCAGCAGAACGTGGATGTGTGTTCTTGGCCTCTCCCACATGTGAGAGTAATTCAGTGTCCAGACTGAACTGAGCCCTGCAGCAGCTCTGGCTGCCTCAACAGAGGGGCACTGTGGATGGCTGTTTCTCATTCATAAAGAGCCAGTGTGCTATTAAAGCAAATATTGAATTAATATTTGTCTTCTTCTGGTGTCTAGACATTAACCTGATGTTCACATCCTGCTAGAGTAATACTAACTTCCCAATTTAGGAGAGTGAATCCTGCCCAGGTCTTCCAAAGAGCAAGGTTTGTGCCTAATTCCCTGCCTATAAACCACTGTGAATGCAGTGAGGGTTTGCTGGGGAGGCAGATGTTGCTGTGGTTGGGATGAATTGGCTGGAGACTCTGCCCAGGCTGCCCCTTGAAGAGCTGTTGGCCAGCTGTGCCTGCTTATTTGTGCCTTAGTTGCCAAATGTTATTCCACTGAGGTTGACGGGGTGATTGGCATGTCAGATTCACAGAGGGAAAAAATAGATCTTTCATCTTGACCTAAGGGGCTGTCTGAGTCTTTAATGAAAGGAAATTGCTTCTGCCTTAGCAGAGAGGAAAGTAAAAGCTTTTGGGTCTAGCATCATCTCGCAGCAAGAATTCAGAAATCCTGCTTCAGCATCCCTTAATTGAGCCTTTAGAGTTTCCTCCTGAAGGGCTTACCTGGAAGAGTTAAATTAATCACCAAGTCCTTGTGCTGTAGCTGCTCTCCTGTTGTTTTTCTTGTGCTGGGAGATGATTAGTTGCCTGGACAAGCTTGGCATCTTGAAATCTGAAACTGTCTCTTGGCATTTTTTAGTGCTTCAGAATCTTGGTTAACGTTTAGTGTGTACTATTAAATATTACTATACCCCAGTGTTCTAAAAATTGATAAACTCGTTAAGAGAAATGCAGGGCAGGTGAGCTTTTGAATAATGGCTTCTCAGAAACATGAAATATAATTTTATATATAGTGGAGACTGTGTTTTTCTCTTGGTAAAACTGACTGTGAACGATTTTGTTGACATACCTGTTTAACTGTAACTCTGTTAGTTATACATCTTCATGGGAGCTGAAGTGAAGATTTTAATTAAGTGGCTTTTAACTGGCCCAAAGGGCAAAGCTGCACTCCAAATGTTTGCTTAAAGAATATATATCCTCCTCTCTTTCATAGTTAAGAAATTCCAGAAAGCAGCAGTTAGAATTACACTGCTGAAGTTTTCCTTTTATATACCTATTTGTTATTTTATTCCTATCCATCACGCTAAAACTCAGTACAACAAGTACTAAATTAGCTAGTTCTGAAAAAATGTTATTTCTTTCTCAAAATATTGAATGAGCTTCTTCTGTAGTTATATTTGAATGTTAAGAACTTGGCTATGAAATATTTGCCCACTGTTATCAGCACTGTACTAACATCTTTGGGGTTTGGGGTTTTTTAAAGTTGGTTTTCATCTCAAAATTACTTTCTTTTTTTAAAGATGTGAGCTGAATATCCATTTAGCTTCAGTGATGTTAAGTTAATATTTCATTTCTTAGAGGTGAAATTTTTGGAAAGTTCTGTTTTCAGCAGATTGCATTAGTATACATTACAATTATCCTATTTGCTAATAGTTACAAAAGTGGTGAATTCTGTGCATGGTTTTGAGTAATTGAGGTATCAAGGCATGTGCCATTGTTATTTTCCTTCAGCAAAAGCACATAAATTTTATACATTTCCATATATCTTGTTATGACAGATCAAAGTGAGACTGTGATCCCAGAAATGCAAATAATGTCTTTCAGCCTTGCCTGAATCAGACTAGTTTCAGAACCACCAGCTCCTGCATTGCTCATCTTGTGGCACAGAGCTGATTTCCCAGAATGTGAATATCTGTCAGAAACAGCCCAGTGTGGAGGGAAGGACATCACTAACCAGCCTGTGTGGGTCTCATGCCATGGTTTGTGCATCCCTGGGATCCTCTGCTGTGGGTCTGTGTAAAGCAGTGCTCGCTATTCTCTCAGTCATAAATTAAATTTGGGCCTTTCCAGTTACTGAGAACACAGCAGGCTGTGGCAAGGGGCACAGACTCAGCTCCCTTCCTTTCCCTTTCCCTCCTTGCATTTTGTGGCGTATTCTGAAGTCCAGAAGGTCATAACTACTTTTAGACCAATCTTCCAAGGCACCAGGGAAAGTGTGAGCTAAAAATGGAAGCTTTAAAAGCTGTATATTGTACCAATATTCCTTTTCCTATGTAGCATAGGAGGTCTAGTTCTTCTAGTGCATGTGGAAGCACAAACTAATAAATACTACAGATTTATAAATTACAGGTTTCTCAGATGTGATTTTTGAGTTAGTCAAGCATCAGTATTAATTTTTGTGTTCTCCATAAGTGCATAGACGTATATTTATGCAGACAGTCAGAGCCACATGGGGTATCAACCTTGCTGTTTATCCCACAGAGAGATGGCCCTTCTCTGACTTCTCCTTTCCTACCACAGCCCAGCACTGAGTGCTGAGCATCGATCACAGAGAGCAAATAGGAATCAATTATGTTTTATGGGGTTAAATGGACCGTAATGAAAAGTCTGTTGATATAGCATATATTTATTATAATTAATCTACCTAAAAATGAATGATACTGATATAAAAATTATTGTAGCAATGTCAGTGTGACTGGAATATTAAACTCCTGTTGAGGTCATCTTGGGCAGGGATGGAATAGTTGTGTGTGTATTCACAAGGTCTGATGAGGATTTTTGTATTTGTGGGGTTATTCATTAGGGAACTCAGCAGGAGCTGCCCAACATTTTTGTAGTAAGGCTTCTGTGATTTCTGCAACATTTCAATCCTCAAGATGATGTGTAGAGAAAGCTCACAAGGAAATGTGCCAGATAATTTAATTGCTCTGGTAGGTAAGAGTCACTCGTTCTGTAAGGGTTCAGATGCTTTGAATACATTTTATTTTTCATCCAGCATCTTCAAGTAACTTTATGGTTCCAAGTTTCTTAGGTAGCAGTATCTTAATTTTAAAATACGCTCTGCTGTTCTCCCTTTCACTCTTTTCAATGAGATTTATAGGTGATAGGAGCCTCTGGAAGGGAGACATATGTTTGCCAAATTCCAGGTTCCTCCTGACCCAGGAGTCACACTAATGGCCACCAGGAACCGTGCACTTAGCAGAAGAGCAAACTAATTTGATTTTGTGTGCTGTAAAAATGCAAACCATGCATAATGATAATAATGCAAAGTGTAGCAGAAATATTGTATTACACTAACCCTTTGACCCAGGGGCATTTAACTCTCCAATATTTATGTATTAATGTTCTTCGAGAGGTTTCCTTCAGTATTGGAAAGCAATGTGTTAGGGGATGAATCTGTGAACATTTTCATCTTAACTGAGAATAAATGTTTACAGCAGAATTTCATGCTGCTTCTGACTACCTACCAGCTAGTGATTATATTTATTGGTGCTATTGTACAACTAACAAAATAAATGTTTAATTTTGGGTTTTTGTTTGTTTGGGGTTTTTTGAAATTATTTGTCTGTAAAGCAAATTGATATTTCATAGACATCTTTTTCCTGCTTCCATTTTTTTAATTAAAATGTAATTACCAATTCAGATTTAGGAGTCTGTCATCTTTTAGCATTGGTTTTTCTTTATTAAACTGTAACCACAAATGTCATATAAGAAAAAAACAATTGCCCTGTAATTTCAGATTATGGATTTTTGTCATTATGATTGACTTGAATATACAATATTTGAATATATATGAGATATGAAGATGCTTGGATGTTTGTGTTTTCTTTTAAAACAGTGCATAAAACACTAAAGATAATTTTCATTGTTTTGTTCATACCCTTAACATTAAATCAAGACTAGAAGCTTGAGAGACAAACATTCTTTTTTACTGCTCAACAAATCATCCTAGATTTGTGAAGTTCTGAATCACTGCAGAAGCTGGTAGAGCATACAGTCAGAATGGCTTCTGCAATGCAGAACATAATGGAGGTTCTTAAACAAAATGCATAAAGATGTGGGAGTCACATGTTGATCTGATTTTTCTTAGAGTTATGTTTAGCTAAGATCTCAGTCCCTTTATCATTTATTCAATACCCATTGTTTATTAGCATTGGGTTTTCAGTTACTCTATCTCTGTATGCTGCTACAGTTTCTCTTGGCATTAAATTGTTCTTACTAAGTGCACAGCCATCTTCATAAAAGATGCCCTTATAACATTTGATCCCCACCAATATTTAACAGAAAGGCTTCTTCAGACCTCAGGCTGTGACTGCACAAGGAAATGCCCAGGTAAAATCATCTCTGGCTTTATTTACTGCCCTTAGAGTAACCATGGGCTGTGTTTGGGAAGCAGCTGAGGAGAACCTCTCTGCTTCTCACCTGGCCTCTGAGAAGCCTGTAAGGCTGGCAGCTGATGTTTTCATCACTGACTCACTTTGTCAGTGTTTTCATAGAATCCAATCATCAAATGGCCTGCACTGGAAGGGACCATAAAGCTCATCTCCTTCCAACCCCCTGCCATGGGCAGAGACACCTTCAACTGAGATCAGGTTGCTCTAATCCCTGTCCAAGCTGGCCTTGGACTCTTCCAGGGATGGGGCAGCCACAGCTCCTTCATTCTGTGTGTCCCTGCCCAAGGTGAATTGTGGCTAAGCTGCTGTCTGACCTGCTGCTGCCTGCTGCAAGCCCTTGGTTCTGCCATAGCCAATTTGGGCACATATTGTGGAATTAGTACTCCCTTGAAGCATTGCTCCTGCTTTGCTGAATGCTTTTGCTGTTACCTGGGGAATACACTTTCTTTTGGGACGTAATACTTGAGTAAACAAATAAACCCCCCTTGCAGCATGCAGGGAAGAGTGTATGGAAGGGCACAGGGCAGTTTCTACCCAAGCTTTGTGTTATTACCTGCTGAATGTACTTTTGCAATGGAATATGTTGCATGCAAAAAATTGACTGTCCTCTAATGGTCTGATAATAAGCAGAGTCCTAAGGGGAGCTTATTCATATAGTGTAACAAGTTAATCTTGTTAGTGTGAGTTTTATCTAGCTTCATAATCACTGAATTTGGTCATTTCCTCTTGGATGCTCTTCTTCCTCCTGTTCTGAGCATGGTCTGCAATTCCCTGCCCTGTGCTTAAGCTGAAGGTAGAGGATTCTGAACAGCTGTAGCCCCTTTCTGCACAATTCAGAGCTGCAAAATTCTGCAGGAGGTATTCAGGATTCCTGAAATGGGCTCTTCCCTGTCACCTTCTAATGACATGCAGGATAAGAAATTTTTTTAATTTTTTTTTTTTTCCTCACAGTATCTAGTCCTTGTGGCCAAATTGAAGGTTGTCCTTGTGCCTGCTCTAGGATCCTGTGTGCAGAGAGCAGCTCCAGAGCCTGACACAGGGCAGGGAGCTTGGTGCCTTCCCCTCTGCTCAGGCTGTAGCCACCTTCAAACCCCATTCTTGCACTTTTTAAGTTGAAGTAAAGAAAAGCAATGAAATGTTATTGAAAATGTTAGCTTTTCTGCATTATCACAGTGGAAAATTGCTACCAAGAAGATCAGACCAGGCAGCCAGGCCACGATTCTTAATTGCAATGCTTGGCTTTTCATCTTCATTTTAAAAAGGCAGATTGATCCATTAAAATGTACATTTTAATTTTTACCAAGAGTGCTGCTTGCAATTAAAGAGCCACTGAAGGTCAGTGGTAAAAGGCTTGGGAAGGTTGGGAGCCTGAGAAAGTTGGGATTACAGCTTCCTGCAGTAAAGCTGTGGACATTTAAAAGGAGTGTAAATAAAAATGTATTCTTGGCGGGCCTCTTTCATGCCAGGCTGTTGGATCCCTCCCTGGGGAACTCATTATCTCCTGAGTGTGCTCATCTTTACGTGGGCTTTGCTTTCTGACACTGGGCTGGGTCTGGGGCTGCTGCCTCTCGGTGCTCAGCCAGCCTGTGAAGGGCTGTACACAATTTTGGCAGCATCTTTTCTTACTCTGCTCACCTTACAGGGACCTGTGGCTGTGACAGTGCTCAGACAACAGTGAGGAGTGAGCTCCCAGCTGGGAGCTGTAATAACTGTTGTCATGAGCATCCCAGAAGAGGGAAGAGAGATGGATTCTGTTTGTTTCTATCTTTATTTCTGTGGGGAGGGGCAAGCAGTGAAAGCCTTTTTTTTAATGTCATCATTTCCTCCTTTAATTTTCCCCCAGCATTTTAAACGAGCAAACAGAAATGAGTGAAAGACGGCTGGCTACCCTCAGGGGTATTGTGTTAATGTCCCTCACTGGGCTGCTGCAGCTACAGAGGAGCTCTGTTTGGGAAGATAATTAGTATTTTCAGTTGTGGTTACATCTACAGCAGTGAGGACCTATAATCCCCGTGCTGTCCCATGCAGCTTGCTCCTTGGAGGAGAGGCTTTTGTGTGATAAACAGCAATAATATCAATCTGTAGATAATCTAGCCCCCTTTGCTCTGTTCCCCCTGAGGAAAAAAAAAAGCAGCAGTAGCTGCATGTCATCTGCATTTCTTTTAAAAGACAAAACAATGATCTTGAACAAACACAGTGGAAAAGAAAAGGCTGCCTCCCCTTATTTTTCTGTTGCCCTCAGCGTTTCCAAAGAGCACGAGTATTTCTTGATGATTGGTTTGAGAACCTGGAGAATTGTGCTGAAATCCTGATTAATGCACAAGTTTTTCAAGCCTCTCTAGTGCTTTCAGTGTGAAAGGAAATGGCATTTGCAAGAGAAAGAATCATTGTTTAAATAGCAATGTCAAATTTCATATTTATCTTATTTTCACTGCCTTCATGATTCAGATGAATGCTTGAAGCTTGCAGTCCTCGATTTAAAGTGTACTCTGAGCTTTATGTGAAAAATGAGCAGCTGAGGCATTCTTTCCTTTTTATATTTTGGTGAGGGAAGAAGTGGCCTTAATTCTGTAATTCTATGATTGTTTTTAGGGAAAGGAAATTAATTTTGAGCAAGAAAACTGAACCTACCAGGAACCCATTAGAAAGTGCATGGGATAACACTGTCACTATTTTAATTTAGCATTCTATACCCTAACATCTGTATCTAGGGGAACAATAGAGGAAATCTTATGCAATGACATTGAACTGCAGCCAATTCTGTTTGCATTTACTGCCCCTAGCTGAATAGCAAAAAATAATTGCAGCCAATTCCTGAATTAATGTTCCTGTGCCTCTCTGGATTAGAAAATATGTGGGAAAATAAAATACAGTAAACTGCTCATCTACTGGAGTTAATTCTAATAAATCCAGAAGCCAAATAGCAAAGTCAAGTTAAGGCAGAAGCTTTTAATAAATACTTCTGTTCAGTAAATCAGATGATGTATTCATATGAGATGTTGGTGATTTAAGTATGTACCATCACACTGACAAGTAGGCATGATATTGGACAGAAGGTATTAAAATCCATCATTTTTATATCAGTGGGGGCAGATAACTTGGATACAAGCGTTCCTGTAGAGCTGAGGAGTTGATTTCCACTAAGGATGAATGCTGCTAAACTGTTCTGAAGGAGATGCAGACCCAGCTGAGAGCCAAGATGTGAGGCACTCATCTTCTATGCTGAGGCTTTTCTCTCTCAGCTCCTTGGGACTAGAGACTCAGTGTTTCAGGAACAGAGTTTGGTGACCACAACTAAGGTGTAAAATTTCTTATCTTGTAAGTGTGTCATGGTTTGACACTGGCCCAATGCCAGGCACCAAGGACAGATATTCACTCACCCTCCCCTGTCACAGCTGGGCAGAGGAGAGAAAAATTTAATGAAGGCTTCATGAGTTAAGGACCAGGAGAAAACACTCTGAGGGCAAAACAGGTTCAACTTAGAGGTACAACATGAATTTATTACTTACAAAGTCAGAGGAGGATAATGAGAAGTAAAATAAGCCCTTAAACACCTTTTCTTCATCTAACCCTCCCCTCCTTCCCAATGACAGTGCAGGGGGACAGGGCATGGGGGATTCGGTCAGTTCATCACTGAGGTTTTGTTTTGCTGCTCCAGGAGAGGAGTCCTTCCCCTGCTGTACCCTGAGCCCCTTCCAGGGGCACACAGCCCTCCCCAAACTGCTGCAGTGTGGGTCACCCTTCCATGGGGTGCAGTCCTGCAAGGACAGGAGGCTCCAGACTGGAGTCAGAGCCCTCTCTCCACCTGGGGTCTCCCATTGGATCCCAGCCTCCTCCTGGCACCCACCCACTCCAGCATGGGCAGCTCCCCCTCGGGCTGGGGGTGGATCTCTGTGTCCCCTGTGGATCCCCAGGGGCTGGGGGTGGATCTCTGCATCCCCCATGGATCCCCAGGGGCTGGGGGTGGATCTCTGTGTCCCCCATGGATCTCTGCATCCCTGTGGATCCCCAGGGGCTGTGGGTGGATCTCTGCATCCCCCATGGATCTGTGGATCCCCAGGGGCTCAGCTGCCCCACCATGGTCTCACCATGGCTGCAGAGGAATCTCAGCTCTGGCTCCTGGAGCACCTCCTGCCCCTCCTTCACTGGCCATGGTGTCTCCATGTTGTTCCCTCACATGTTCTCACCTCCTCCTCTCCTCTGGCTAGGAAAAAACTGTGTCCCACTTTGTTTTGATTTTCTTCTCCAATCTGTTATCACAGAGGTGTTACCAGCCTTTGTGACTGGCCCAGTTTTGGCCAGCAGCATGTCCATCCTCAGAGCATCAGGGACTGGCTCTGCTGGGCATGGTGGCAGCTTCCAGCAGCTTCTCACAGAGGCCACCTCTGTGGCTGCCCCAATACCAAAAACCAGGCTGTGCAAAGCCAACACAAAGTGCCACAATAGGCACTGCTGTTTGATTCTGGACTTTAATTGCAAATGACCTCAAGTCCTCTAAAATTCTCTGGTCCCAAGAGAATTCTGGATAGCCTCTTCTAATGACTGTAGGAGAATAATAATGTTATGTTAAAAGTTATGAACAGGAGTAATGGATTACTTATTTTTTCTTTCATTCCATTTTGTGAATTGTTGTTATAATCTGAGACTTAAATTCAGAAGAGCTTTACTTTCTCTTCCTTGCTAACACAGCGATATAGTTTTAATACATTTTACAGTGTATGTAGAAAACCACTCTATACATAATTACTAATAATAATTGTCTTTTGAACTGTGCAGTGTGTACAGGGCTAAGCATTAACACAGGAGTCCTTTATTTGCATTTGTAATTTATGCTGCTGTATTTGCACCAGCATAAAACCTAAAGCTTTAAATGTCTGTCTTCTCCTGTCCCTTAAATCTTTGTGAATAGATGTGACATTCTTACCCTGATGACAAAAGTACAGACTCAAGTTGGTTAAATATTTTAAGGCTTGTGGTTAGATCAATATTTCACAGCGCTGTGCAGTGTACGTAGGATGTCACCCGCACTTAGTCTCTTTGAAAGGCAGCAATTAGAGTGATACGGACTTTAAAGGTGTGTTCAGAAAAATCATCATCTAATCAGGTGCGCTGCCTGGCAGTGCTTGCTTCTAGGTCAGAGCATTAGTTAATGCTCAGTGGGCACCCTGCAGCTGTTGGAACAATGTGAATTTGGTTGGTGGAGACATGCCAAGCAAGGCTTGCGTCTCCTTATTGTGCTTCAGGAACCGGAGCTTTCAAGAAGCCTTCTGCCCTGCAGTGGCTCAGATCATTGCATTGCTATGTCATGCTGAATAATTTGCAGCATTTAGCACTTAAATTGGCTCATTGCAGACAATCCAATTAGAATAAAGTCTATTATCATTTTGGAACCTTGGGATGAAATAGTGTTTAAGCGAGGAGCCGCCTGTGCTTCCCGTAGCTGCTCAGCCTCGCAGGCCTGTGTGCTGTGCTGAGGTGATGGAGGGGTGCTCCTGCTCAGCCTCTGCTTGCAAGCTGAGCTCTCATCTGAAGATGTATTGGAGACCTGCAGTCTTCAAAAGGGTTTGAAGTGCTTCACCTTTTCCTCTGCTCATATGTAAAACTTTCTAAGCATTTTTCTTTTCGTCATGGCAGACAAATTAAAATGTTGATGCTGTGATATGAGCCTGATGCTGTATGGCTGATGAAATTTGGTGTGGCTGCTGGCCTGGTGAAGTTTTCCATCCCAGGCTCAGGAGGCCACATATTCTGCTGTGAATTTTGCTGTTCATCTTTTGTTCAGACTCTGGAAGCCAGCAGAGGCCAAGTTTGAAAGAGACGCAGTCAGATGTGTATGCAAATTCACAAAAGCACCCAAAATTACTTAGGCATTTAAATTCCTAGATGGAAATGGCACCTGAGCTGCAGAGGTGCAATTTGTGTCCCAATTAGATATGTTCATAGATATGTTCATCATTAGATATGTTCAACTTTTGGGTTGTGTGATGGGCCTTTTGTGTCTCTCTGCTTTAGGACATGGGGGTTTGGTTGTATTTATTGGTGACAAATTGACTATAAGTGTTTTTTCCCCTTCCTCCCCCCAGCTTGTACCCCGCCACATGCATTCCTCTTGTGCCAGTTTTTGAGCTGTGTAATGAGCTGATCTGGGAGCTGTCCCAGGTTAAAAATAACTCTTTTCTTCATTAAACTTCAGCAGAAGCTGATGTAGCTAATGCATTCAGATGTTTTTGCTTTTATTCAGTATGAAAACTGTAATAAGGTAGATGGAAAACCGAATATGAGCAAGTGTCTATGCTGAAGTGTTGTATATAAGCTAAAAGACTGACAAGAGAATAATACATGGATATTGCATTTTAATACTAATATTGGTTCCTAATGCTTAGATAAGTCTCTCAGCACTCAGGATGCTTTAGCAAGGGGAGATAAGGGCCAAATCCATTAGCTCTGGTGAGATTTGGATCTGCTTACCTTTGGATTTCATGAAATCGGGTGCTTACACCCTGAGCAGCCGTTGTGCTGGTTAAATGCGGCTGTGCAGGGCACGAGCACACGGAGAAGCAGAGCAGGGAAATCAGCACTGAGAACATTTTTCAAGCTGGGAGATCAGATGTGTGTTCTGTGTATCGTTCATCTTGTTGAAAGGTTTTTATTTATGTACCTTAGATCTGACTGTGTATGTAAACATACATGCATATAACATTTTCTCAGCCCTGAAAGATGCAGACTGGGATGGATTTTTGTGGTGCTTTGTATTTAGGCCTTTGCTTTGTTCCTCAGTGACATTAATTTGTCCACAGAATAACAGTAAGCACATTAATCTTCTATCCAAGAAGGTATTTCATGCATAGTGTTTGGCATGCAGTAGCTGCCTATTGCCAAAACCACTTTGATAATAAAGTTCTTCTATTAAAAAGAAAAAAAAAAGAAAAGCCAAGTGTAAGTATTTATGCAAGATACTTATATACTGTGACATATTGAAAAGGAGTGTTTTAATATACTAATTAAAAATATGCCAATTCAACATGTTAGAGTACCCCTGAACCTTGTAATTTAAGCAGCTCGAGATTTGTGGCCAGAGATGGCTGGTTGATATGGACAAACTAATTTTGCTGCAGAAGTTGGACTTGTTTTCTTTCCCAGTCTCATGGTACATGTGATACCTGAGATGAAATGTGTAAGCTTTTAAACCTTAAATGCCTAAGTGTAGCTGAAACATGCCTCCTATCCTCTGTTGGCCCATCAGTTGCAAAAGAGTGGTCCATTACATGCAAAAGCTTTTTTGTTCCATGGGAAGATATAAAAATATAATTACCTAAGAGTCACAGTTTTGTGGTGCACCTGAGCCAACTCAAGATTGCATTCCCCCTGGAAAGCACAGTTCTGTCCTTGGTCACTGCCACGGGCTGCTGCCTCTCCTGGGCTCTGCTCATCTGACCCATTTGTGGTTTCTTTAGGAAGAATCCACCCCAGGAAGATAAGGAGTAGCTCTAGGTCCCTGTGGGATCAGCCCAGCAGCCAGAGCAGTTGAGGGGTCGTAGGTGCATAAAGGAGATGGGTCCCATCCTTGAGCTTTGAGCAGCAGTCCCTGCTCAGGTTGGCTCCATCACAGGGCTGTGTCTCCCCCTCAGGCATTACTGCCCCAGGTCTGGGTATTTTGTTGTGGCTGATGTTTCACCACTGTGCTGGGAACCCTGTGGAGTTGAAGGTTTGTGTTCGCAGTGTGAATATTTGCTTTGTGTTTCAGTCAGAATAATGCTTTGAGAGAAGCAGGCCAGACCAAGGAGCGGCATTTCTGTAGCACGGCCTTTCCTGCTCTCCTGACTGTAGCACAGCTCCATGAGAAGTGTTGAAAGCTTTGGTGGGTTGCATGAACAGTGGTTTCAAAATAAATTTAGCACCTGCTGCTCCCTTCCCTGCTCACCAGTGTTGGCCAGCAGAGTGTGGCTGGTCAGTGCTGGTTCCATCCTGGAGCTGCAGGAGGATTCTGCTGAGGTGGTGCTTTGTGGCTGCTTTTAATACTCCCGTTGGTGAGAAAAGAAAACACTAAATGTCTTCTGGGTACACATTGCTGTAAAATGCAGGAAAGAAGTGAAGTTTGAGTTGATTAAAAAGCCTCTTTGTTTATTCAACGGTGATTAGCTTCAGAGCAGTGGTTGGATTTTGTTTTTAATTTGTACGTGCAGAGTGTCTCGTAGAATAACCAATTAACGAAAACATACAAAATGAACACTTCTTTTTAACTGTCCTAAAAATAGAGGTTTAGATTGGAAATGTTATCTCAACTTTACCTAAACTGTAGTGTAAGCCATAATAATGTGGTAGTAGTTGAAGTTGACACAGCAGGTAGTGAATCTTCAATTGGATATGAACTTTATTATCCAACGTATAGCTTCAGCTTGAGTCTGTCTCTTGTTGTCACAAGAGTAGCATTTGCATAATTAAATAAATGATCTTAAAACTGTCTGCCCCTGTGTGGCTGTGAAATACAACGCTTCTTTCTGTCAGTGCTCAAGCTCATACTCATGGATTATTGGAAAATGCATCACAGAAAATTAGCATCAAATGTTTGGTCTTTTATGAAAGGACGTCCTGAACCAACAGCCTCGGTTTTGTTTCTCATCTCGGCTAATTGATCTTGGAGCAACTCTTCATTAAAGAGAAGAGCTGAAAGGGGTATTTTGAGGGCCTTATTGCACTGGCTAAAATTTAAAAAATGACATGTCATGGTAAGGAAGACTGAAGGCATTAGGTAGTTTTGTAAGGTGGAGAGGTTGCTACGCTTCTGTTCCCTTTTTTAATTTACTTTCAGTTTTTCATGAAGCAGATTATGTTAAGACTCGTAGCATTAACATCAAAAGGCATTTCAAGGGTGTAGCTTCCTCTGTCTTCCTGTGTGGGCTTTCTTTTATTATTTATTTTTATCCTGTTGTTGCTAGGGACTACATTTTCCTTTTTTAATTGAAAAATTCAGTGCAACCCATGCACTGCTGTGTTCCCATTGCAATGCCCATGGAGATCATCAGCCTGCCATAGCTGTGCTCCTGCCAGGATACAAACCTGTCATTTTAATCCTGCAAGTCAACACTTTGGTCCCACGTTTTGCCCAAAGCAGTGTGAAAAGCAGAATAGTATCTTCCTGCCATTTTTAAAAATCTGGTTTCTTTTTGTTGTAGCGCTGACTGTGATCAGTTGTAATAAGGTGTAACCTCAGGGTGTCACTGTCAGTGTGTCCTCCTTGCCTGGAGATCCTTGGCTCTGTCTCCTGCAGCTGGTGAAGGGAGCTGTGCTCTGGAGGTTTAATTGCTAATGAGGCCGGCAAAACACAGGCATGGTGACTCAGGGCAGGTGTGAGACCTAGCACACCTTTGGAGTGTGCTGGAAGATGTTCCCACTTGGGAGTGGGAACATCTCAGATTGGGAAGGAGACCAGGATGAAATCTGGTACCTCACTTTGAGGTCCCTAGTGTGCAAACAAATCCATGCTGTGATTTTTCCTGTGGCTGGAGACACCACTCAGGTCATGGCACAGAGCAAAGGAGCTGCCTGGTGAAGCAATGTCAGTGGCATTGATATTCTCCTTCTGCCTCATCCAGCACCCACTAAATCCATGGAATACCTTCAGCAGGACATGCAGCAGGGGCTTGTGGCACTTGAGAATTGTTACACAGGCATTGGCACTTCTCAGGGAGGGGAAAAAAAAGAGAAAGAAACATTGCTAAAATGCCATATATACATTTCCAGGCTTTGTGTTTCTGTAAAGGTGTCAACTGCACCATGGTATTTTTCAGACATAATAGAATGTCATGGTTATACCAGAAACTTGATTGCCACTATAATGAAAGCCAGTGTACATCCATGTACACATTTTAAACTATTTTTGCCTTTATGCTTTTCTTGTTTAACCTGACATTTGCAATTACTTTATCCTGGTGCCTAAATATGTCAGATGTTTATAGCACATAGATCCCCCCCACCCTTTCTTTTAATAGCACTAATTCTGTGTGAACCTTCAATTTCTTGAAGGTTTTTCTCCATTGTAAGACAATGCTCTGTTAAAAAAGGGGGGGGAAAAAAAGAAATACTGCTATGTGGCTTGTGGAATGAGGACAACTGATTTATAGCAACAGTCCATTCCTTTTTTTTAATCCATTCATTGAATTCAGCTTGTTCATCCTAAATTTATTTCCCAAGACATAGAGCAAACATTTAGTTGAAAAGTGAGTAGCTTATTCCATTTCCATATGTTTTTAATTGTCCAGTTCCTCTGAGAGAAGGCCATTAACTGAACTAAATTACAGTTTGGATGTGAATTTTTCAGCATGGATCTCTGCCCAAAAGGTGATAAATTAGATGCTAAGCTGTCTTTGATAGTGACCTGAGAGATTAACACAAAACTGTTTTGAAAACAGAAGGAAAGATTTGTTAGCCAGTCAGTGACTGTCAGGTTCAGGCATCATAAATTCCTGCAGTTCTTGCTTTTTTTGAAGTGAATGACGATAAATAGGAAAATTTCAAGCAAACTTAACCCTTTGGCATCCCCATAAATTTTGAAATTAAACTTGAGCAGCAGTGATGTTGGAATTGTAGTCAGACAAAAGCCCTGCAGTGAACTGCTGTTTGCTGTTTGGATTTTTGGTACCTTTGGTGCTGGAGGATGTAAAGAACTGATGGGAACCTATAAAGAACACAAGAGCTGTAATTGTGGGGTGGGCTCAAGTTACAAATAAAGCAATAACAGCAGACAACCAAACAATTAAATCTCAGGGCTTCTGTGGCTTCAGTTCTTGTGTTTTGATTTTATGCAACAACACAAGTAAGAGAGAGGTGTGTTTTTCCTCCACCACTTTAACAGCCCTCGAGTTAAATGAAAAGTGTTTAGAGTGTTTTGTGCAGCTGTGTTTGCTACATTAAATGCACAGACATGCTGGCAGTATTGACCTGAAACAGGAGAAGATATGCATTCCTGTAATTTTAGCTGCTTTGTGGTCATTAGGAAAATGTCATCATTTTTATGCTTACAGCTGCTATTTGGAGATGACCTTTGGTGAATGCTCCCAGTCCCCCTCATCCCATTAATTTGTGTTGCTGGGTAAGGCAGGGCTTTGCTGCAACCTGGCCCAGGCTCAGTTCTTGTGCCTGGTGTTGGTGGGGAGTCTGCATGTGGTCACTGTAGGACTCTGACTTTTCTTAGCCAGCTGTGCTTTAGGAGATGCTTGCTAAAAGGGTGGATCTGTAGGATTTGACTGAGGAGAAACTCAGTTCTGAAAGATGCTTGTTCTCTGTTAAACATTCCCCCTCTTAAAACGTCTCCTCCCTCAAGGGATTTAAAGAGAGCCTGGGCATGACATTGGAGTGGATAATCTTTGCAGCTGCCTTTTTCAGCAAACCTCTGGGGAGAAGGGGGTGAAACAAACGTCTGGGAAGCCAGAAGACAGGATATTTCTTCAGACAAGTTGAGAAATAATCAGGGGCTATGGGAGCTTCTCGGGATGAGAATGAGAAGGAACAGATGGATTCTGGAGATTACCCAGTGGGATTTAGGGGCCATGTCAACGTGAAGGGTAGGGGGAGGATGTTTAGTTTTAAGAAGTTTTCTGATTGCTTTTATTTTAAGGCAGCCCTAAAACTGGTGACAGGGCTGATGCTGTATGATCCTTGGTGCTGCCAGTCCCTGACAAGGTTTTGGCTTGGTCTCAAAGAAATATGGAAGTAGTAAAAAGAGGGGAGCTGCCAGTGAGGAAATGGTACCTCTTACTTTTATAAAACCATTGAACTTGCCAGGACAGCTGGAAACTCACATTTGTATCTTTTGTTTCCACTGGGAGATGGCTGGCATTCAAAGCTTGCACCTTTCTTCCAAGTCCTTTTTTTTCTGGACTTACATTGTTAAAATCCCTGGATTTGTACTTCAGTGTCCTGGTCAGGTGTGAGAGCAGCAGGTCTGGAGCAGTGTCCCTCTCAACAGGCCGGTTAATTCAAGTCAAATGCCACCTTATCTGCTAAAAGGAAAGAAAGAGCCCACACTTTTCTGATACTTGATCAGGACAGTTATAACACTTTCCTTTGTGAGGCACTTTTTGTGATGGCATGTTCTTTTATTCTTAGAAGAAATAGTTAAATTTGCTTCTGCAACAGAAAAATGATAAAAAGCACCAACTAGCTAGATTATTTCTGGTTTCCCCAGAAGAATTGAAAATGCTGTATTTTAAGACAGATTTTTTAAAAATAAGTTTAAGCTCTAATATGGAGACATAACTATCAAACATTAAACAGCACTATTTTTGGGCTGTCAGCAAAGACTGAAGGACATGGGGGCACACATTTATCCTCTCCTCTTCCTGATGACCCTATTCAATACAGTTGTGGGATTCCTACATTTTTTTCTACTTATTTTTAGACATGGTTATTCTTTTGTTTCTTGTTGCTTGGCAAAGCCACTTGAATGAGGCAAATCTCTGCAGAAAAATGATTGTAATTACATAGAAGCAAGTGCCTACAGGGTGATGCTAAGAAATGATTTGAAATGCTTGCAAAATAGTTTGAATTGATTGGCTGGATTGGTAAGTTACTCTAAAAGCATAATGAAGAGCAAATGTAAATAAAATAGAAAACACTATTCTCCAAGGGCAGGTAGCACTGATGTCCATTCTGCTCAAAATGGACTGTAAAAGGCTTGTAGCTTTTTGTATAAATCATGCTCCCTTCAGCTCTGTGAAAGCTTTCAGTGGAGCTTTTGAATCTTAAACAGGCAAAGCAGTCATAGCAGATGTAGCAGATTTTTTCTTTCCTTCTCCTTCCATGGGGCACAGAACAGTGACCAGATGCAGCAGCAGAGGCTGGGCAGGGCTGCAATCCCCACTGCCCCTGTCACCACTGCTGACCCATTTTGTTATGGGTAGCTCATTCTTGTACTTTTCTAATGACCCATCTTCTGTGTTGCTGAATGTCATTTTTAATCTGCAGGAGCTGCCTTTTGGGTTTTCTGTGTTTATTTCCATTGAGAACGTCGTATAATAGATACAATTCATTGTGAATTTCAGCTCCCCACAGGACAACAGCTGGATTCAGTGCTGAATGTGTTTATCAGGTTGGCCTTTGTAGCAGTATTGCTCAAAATTTTGTCTAGGAACAATGAAATGTTTAGATTGAGACTTAAATCCCAACCTTGGTACTTGACACTTTTACCTTGCAAGTCTGCATTTGTAGCTTGATTTTTATTTTTTTTTTTTAATGAACTGATAGCATTTTCTGCTGAATAACTGATTTGAATCAAATTGGGTCATGTGGCTGACAACTGTGTTTGGAATTGACTTTTGTGGCACTAGTGGCTTTGAATGAGTGAGTGTTCCCCCTCTGAGTCTCCTTTGTATATTTATTAGCACTTCCTACACCCATTGCAATTACTGATTAAACACATTTTTCATCTTTACAAACTGCTGGTGCTCCTGAGAAGCTTTCAGGCAGTATAATAAAAGAAAAAAGAGTCCTTTATTGCAGTTTGAGGAAGACCAGATTCTTTGCAGCAAGTACTTAATGATAACCCTGAGGACACCAGCATTTTGTCCTGCTCACTATCCCATGCTGGTTTCCTGTTTAAATCAAGATTAATTTTGATGCAATGTCTATTACAGTGTTCTGTTTCCTTCTCTGGACAGTTAAGTTTATATGAACTACTTATCCATGTCCTTACAGGTACTGTTAGCTTCTTATGTTTTAGATTTGGCTTGATTTTTATGGTGGATTTGGAAACAACTGTGAATTTCACTGGGAATGTCATCATCATTCTTATTTTACAATTACTGAGGAGAAGAAACGAGCTCCACTGTAGTGCACAGATTGTGGAATCTTTGATTTGGAACTGCAATGTTTGGAACAAACTTCTGACCTCAGTTTGCATTGTGGTTTTCTTTTGCTTTTGTAATTGATACATAATTTTGATCTGAAGGGTTGAAATGCCTTGATTCAAAATGTTAAATTCAATTGATTCTACTTGTGCAGAGAGAGAGAAGCTTTATTCCTCTGCAGCCTCCCCTTGACTGCTTCCAGTGGAGCCATCTGCCAAATCCATCTCAGCTGGTGAACACTTAGCCCCCAGATGTGCTGTCTGGGCAGATGTGTGGGAGCCAGCTGTTTGCAGCTGTGCAGAGCCTGTCCTGACAGTGGGGTGGAGACCAGCCCTGCTCTCCCTTCCTCTCTAGGGACAATCATGGTGTTGGTATTGATGTGTGGTGGTCTTTGTAGTTTGGGGCCTGGCTGATGAGACTGTTCTGAGGTCCACGAGCTGCCAGGATGGAGGAGATGAACGTGAGGCCTGTTCATTTTGCATTAGTGGGGGGACCTTATCTTGTAATTACCTTCTCCTTTGTGCCTTGTCATCTGCTGGCATTAGGGAGACCATGGGAGGCTCATCTGTCACCTGTGCTGCTGCTCACTGGGCTGATTGCAGAGATTGTGATAAACTTAATCTAGGGTGAGAAGTCTATTTCCCCTGACATTGCTCAATAAACCGTATATAATCTTGTGTACAGGCCTGCAGAGCACATGGGATAATGCATTTACAAATCCCTAAATAGATGGACGTAAATGTCACGAGCACTTTTTATATACATGGGGGCTGTAGCCATGGACCTCTTTCAGTGTAGTCATTTTCTGCTGCTCTTTGTGTAAAACCCACCTCATTTCACTTCTCACGTCTGCTCTTGGGTGGCACAGTCAGAAGTGATGTAGCCCAAAAATACATTGACTCAAAGTGTGCCTCAGTCGTGCTTTGCTGCCTCCCCCTCAGATTCCCAGGGTTGTGTGGGCTGACTTGCTGATCCCTGGATGGCTGGATGGTGGCTTCTTCAGAGGGATCTGTGCCAGCAGCCCAGGAGCCACTGTGTCATCAGCTGGGGTGTGACAGGAGCCTCCCCTGTGGTCACATCTGCTGGCATTGTCCCTCTTGGGGTCCAGTCAGGCAGCAGGGCTGGAGGGAGGGTGCACAGGTCTCGCACATCCTGTTGGGGAAACCTTGGTGGTGTTGAATTCCTGCCTCTGTAGAAACAAAGGTGGCAGTGGAGGTGATGGGGGTTTGTAGGAAAAGACAGAACATGTCCATGACAGCCCACAGGGGCAGACAATGCTGGGGAGAAGGGATGAGTTACCACAATATATTTGTATACCAAGGAACTGTCTTAATGTATCATCTCTGCCATGTTGTGTGACTTTGTTTCAGAAGCTTCTCCTTTTTCTAGTTGCTTTCTAAATGCATAAAGCAGGAATGTTTGCAAACCAAGTGCTTGCAGTTTGCGCAGATCCATCTCACACATTAAGCATTCGCCAGGACCGCTGACACATGGCTCTCCAAGCAGCCAGCTGGCCACTGCCATATATAAAAGTTTTGGCAAAATTGTAGAAACAGATTTTGCTTGGGAGAGAAAGATGTGCTGGCTTGAACATGTCTGATGAACAAGGTGGAGTCACCGACACAAACCCCAGCACTCCTGTCCCCACCTCTCCCTCCTTCTTTGCATCTCAAGCCTTTCTGAGAGGTGCTATAGTTGTTTTAGTAACTCCTCCACACATACAAATGTTTACATGTACAAGCTTGGGGTGTGTTTGCTTTCCAGCACTAAGGCTATGAGGTTTTCTGAAGATCTAAGGTTTAATACTATGTGATAGTGGACCCTTTGTTCTTGTAGGACAATGAAGGTAAGGCAGAAATTGTCTTGAACAAGAAAAAAAACCCCCTAGTTATTGAAGGGACAGTTAGTGTCAATTTATGGGATTATTTTATGTGAGCCCCAGAACCTACAAAAAGCCAGACTCACACATTGGACTTTGTGCTTTTCTTCTGCTATGAACCTGCCACTGGTGGAGGCTCATACCAGGGTGTACTTGTGGGTATGAGCAGTTACTGTTTGGAAAAGCATAGACTAAAAGTAAATATCACTTGTTTCTGGATGAGGGTATCTTTCTCTTTTCCTACCAACATGTGCAAGCATGAGCTGTATTGTCTTCAGGTAACCTTTTTATCTTTGGATCAAGAGAATTCATCTCAGGAGGTTCTTGGGGAGAATTCCTCATGACATTTATGTTGTGAAAAAAGGGCCTTATTACCCATCTTCAGAGTCATGTGACAGTATTGTGCTACCTCTGTGAGACTGAAAAATATAAACACTGGCATGAGTGAGACAGTCATCACTGGAGAATAAGCTGAAAGGTTGGAAAGCTGAGATGCAAATGGAGCTCCCAAAGGAATGTCAAAACCTCCTTGGCTCCTTGTCTGGGGCAGATGTGTTTTGGGTACAGCAGGGAGGTAAAAGCAGGACTTGGGGTGTGGTGCTTTACCGTGTGTAACACACATGAACAGAGAAGAATCCTCACAGGATCACAGATCCATTCCTTCTGAACTTCAGCATCTCCTCCTTTCTTGATGGTGCCTCCTTCCCCACCAGAACAGACTCCATCCCCTCAGACCTCTATTCTGGAATTACCCATCATCTTCTGCATTCCTGTGTCACATTTTCAGGTGCGCCCTCCCAGCTTTGAAAGACTCCCTTTCTGCCACAGTCTTCTGGCTCTGTTCCTAGTTGTTTACCAGCTGTGCAGTCTGCCCTTGCTGGTCCTGCACCCCAGACATTTTCTTCCTTTTGCCTTTAGAGAGTAGGACATCACTGCTGCCCTAAGACAGCAGTACTGCTCCTGCAGCTTCTCCCTGTGGGGGGAATCTTTAACAGGAGTCCTCAGCCAGGCTGGAGACTTTGGCTGTCCACTGGCAGGGAGCTTTAGTGGGGCTCTGCTGGCTCAGCTCTGATGGCAGACTGCCACTTGAATTACCTGGCCTCAAAATGTTGAGGAAATTTATTCAGTTCCAATTAATCTGCAGAAATAACTTAGGAGCTTATGTGAGAATCAGAATCTGATGTTGTAAAAGGATTTCACGTGATGAGATTCTTGATGCAATAAAATGTCAGAAATCCTCCCTGTTACTAAAGAATGTAGATGCCTGTGTGAAATTGGAAGAGCAGGAGGTGTGGTCAGTGCCTCTGTCACATCAGTCCTCACAGGACTGCAAGGAGGGAGAAATGGGGCCATCTTCTCAGACATCAAATCAACTCCTCTGGGTTACTTTACTATCCTCTGAGTGTATTTCTGAGAATTCAGAACCCAGATTTGTGTGTAATAGAGTTTAGGATTGCTTAGGGACAGGAAGCTTGACTGGGTGTGGGATCAGTTTCATCTTGATTCCCCAACAGTGTGTTAATATTTTCCTCTAGTGAATATTTAAATAGCCTGGTGATTACTTCTAAGGAAATGAGATCAAACTATTGGTAATGGTGGTGAGGAATAGAAACACAGTGTGCCAGAGTAATTTGTTTCAGGTTGTTTTTTATTGGAAATCACAATTATATTTGTTTCTCAGTAAAGCATGCAGGGAACTTTGCAGCTAGTGATAATTTTTCACTTGTTACTTATTTTAGATCTTGTAATTTCTGTGTTGCTTTGATGCCCTTATTGATACTGAGTTATTACAGTAAAAACCTGTGCATTTTTAGTGCTGGGACTCGTGTTTTGGGATGAGGGGAAAGGCTGTGGCTGTTTTGCAGCTGGTTGGAGAAGTCTGTGGTTGGGTCAATGGGAACAAGGAGTGCAGCATCCTCAGAGTGCAGCATGTGTAGTCTCCTACTCTGCTTTCCTTCTATAATCCCTGACTTTACTGGATGTTTTCCATGGGATTTTTGTTTCCTTCTTTTTTTAAATATTAAGGCTGTTTAAAATGAATCCGTTGTAATCCATGTAGCAAAGCTGTGTAAGTTCCTCATAATGCCTGTTGGGTTGTTTTTTGAATGAAAATCCCTAATCTGTTATCTGTCTCTGTCTTTAGAATAATTTTTTGTAGCTGGGATTATCTCCTCCCTGGGTAGTTATGTCATAGTTCATTTTTGAGACAGTGGCCAAGCAGCAAAATAAGGGAGAGGAGGTTGGAGATGGGAAAAGCACTGGATCAGCCTCGAATGAAGAATAGCATTTATTCATGCTGAAATGTAAACAGGCCAAAAATTTTTCAGCTAAACAAAGCATTTCTTTGAAGCATGTTCTTAATTCTTTTTCAAAATATAACTCCAGTTCAAAATGAAGTTTTTCTTCAGAACAGACAAATAAAATATTTATTTTGCAGTTGATCAAAGTGAACATGTGAACTTTTCAATTTTTTTTTTTAGCTGAAAATATTAAACTAGATTAATTCAGATTCAGACTGGCCTTTTTAAACAAACCCTACAGACTGATTTGTGTGTATCCGTGGCAAATCCTGCTAACTTTGTCTCCTCATTAAAATAAAATAACATTTAAAATGGAAGAAAGAAGTTCAAATGGAATGGTACAGTGTGGGATAGAGGGATTCAGCAATCCCATGTTTCTAATTGCAGATCAGGAGGAGGTGGTTTTGGTAGCAGGGTGGAAATATTACAGTCAAAGGGAGCCATCTGTTCCTGTTTTAGCAGGAGGGTTGCAAGAAATGCCTGAAATGAGGCATCAGTCACTGTCTGCCAGTGGGTGATGGAGGCTGTGGTTGGTGATGAGAACCAGCCCTGGCAGAACAGCTCTGTAGAATTTGTTGGCATTTCTTCCACCTCTGAACCTGCCCCTGCACTGAGGTCAGGGAGTAACAGCACCATGTTTAGGAAAGCCTCGTGTACAGCAGGAAATTGTTCTATTAATTGCCATTGAGGTTTCAAAAAAGTTGTACTACCTTGATCCAGGGAGCCAGGTGGTGTTCAGTAATCTCAGACTGCCCCAGAGCGCTGTCTCAAAGAACAGAAGCCATATAATTAGATATAATTACATTTCTAGATAACTGTTTTTCCCTTTCTTTTTGGTTGTGCTACAAGGCCAATAAAAGTTTTATAGCCTTCATAAACCTGACTGGCACATACCTTTCCCCCAGCCTGAAGGATCACTGTGTATTACAGTGCTGGGCAGTGATCAGTGGTACAGTAACAGCACTCACAAAACGCTCGAGACCCAAAAGATGCACTAATGAGAGAACACATTTTACATCTTGAGTATGAATTATTCTTTTGCAGCCTGAGTGCTTGCATTATGTCAGACACAAGAACTGAGGACTGAGGTAAAACTTTCACTGAAAAACTTTTGAGGATGTTTTCAGTGTAGTGGGATTGCACTGTCAGTGCGTGAATTTGGATCAGGGCTTGTTCAGTCCTCAGTTTGAGTGTTTTGCAAAATTTTTGGAAGCTGACTTGCCAAAAAATCCCTTCACTGTGGATATTTGAAGGTAGGAACCGTCATCTGTGATCTTTGAGCAGTGCTGTCTAGCTGGGGCTAGATCCAAACTCTCTTTGTGTACCCATAGTAAGAACCCTTTTCACAGGACAGGCCCCTCTTCTGAACAGCAACATATAAGTGGAATGGCACTGGTTGAATTTTGGGAAATTTCTTCCAAGATGTCAAGTTGTGTGCCAGGGATAATCCAGCCACTGGCAGTGGCACAGTAAATGATGGAATAGTCAGGCATTGAATGCTGTCTTGTGCTGAGATATTTATTTGCAACTTTAAGAGAAGATTCTTACCAGAAGAAAGTTATTTAAAAATGCTAAGAAAATGTTAAAGTAATTGTCAAGATAAGAATTTGCTTTGTTGCAAGCAAATGATGTTGCAAAATGTTTTTGCAAAGGATTTTGAACACCTTAGCTAGCAGGTTGTTTCAACCTTATCTTATTTCATACTAGGAGGGACAGTTTCACAGACATCTCGTGGGTGTTATTTTGTTTTGATTTGTTTGTTTTAATTGAAGTGCTACATACTGCCTCTTTTTTTTTTCCTTGCCGAAAAATATTAAACTGAATGTTGAGAATAACACACAAGCTGCTCATTTCACAAAACTCTGTGGCTGAAAAAGATTCTCGAAAGTGAGCTTATTTCTATTTGTGGAAAATACCAATTTTCCTTTGGTATTTGAATATCAAATCTGAAGGAAGCTTAAAGCTTACTTTCAGCATATTGCTGTTTTCTGGGCAGCAAGCTGTTATCAGCATAGGTATTTCCTCTTTAGATCCTGTGGTCTTGCATGCACTGTGCAGTCCTTGGAGGAGTTAGCAAAGTTGTTTGATGCCTCTGCCTTCTGCTCTAATTTTCGCTTTTCTGCTTCTTTTGTTTCCCCGTCTTTTTAATATATTTGGGTTTAAAAATGTCAACCAAGAGAAAAAGACATTTTTAATGGGTAGTTACAATTATACCTAGAGATCTCCTTGCTGTTAACTTTGCAGTGTGCATGGGACAGACCTCCATGTATCACCTCTTTCTGGTTTTGTCCCTCAATGGATTTCCCTATTGAACTGCACATCTTTTTCACTTTGCTGGTGAACTGTTTCTCCTAAAGACATTCACTTGGATTAATGATCCAACCCATCCTGATGTTCACAGGAGATATTTTGCAGGTTTTATGGTGGTTGAAGATAGTTTGTCTGCTAAAGGGTAGATGCAGAGAAAATGGCTTTCTGTATATTTTTACCTTTTGTTTATTTCCAGCAGCTTTGCTAATATGGACAGCCTGCAGAAATATATATGTGGCTATGAACAGGCTTGGTGGATATCTAAAATTTAAACAATTTTCTAAACATGTGCCAGGAATGAATGTGAAAACACGAAATTTGCCTGGATCCTTCAGACAGCTGTTAAGAAACACTTTGTCTCCAAAACTAGGAATTAATTTGGTTTGGAATCTTCTTAGCCCCATTTGGCTTATGTGATAAATGGATGTATATAGGTGTAAAAGAGGCCTATATAATGCATGCATACATGCACAATAGCAACACATGCACATAAACATTTACAGTGAGCATTAAACTTCTGATTGATCTAGGCTTCAGAGAGAAGCCCAGGCTATGGATTTTTCCATGCTTCTCACAGTAGTATTTCTCCTTTTGTGTGGGAGGAAATAGCCACTGTAAAAGCAGGACTCCACTGGAATAATTAAAAGCAATTAGGTCAGTATGTTTATAAGTAGTCTAACAAAGTGTCTACTGAAAAATAATCAGTGAAATTCTGGTAGTTCTGCAGGGGAACCTGTGAGGAGAATGAATACACAGGGGAGCTCCAGTCAGCAAGATGTGCAGTCCTCTAGCACTTAGCAAATCAGCTGACAAAGGGAGCTTTGAAAAGAAAATCAATTTGGGTAAAGGAACGCATTTATCAGAGCTTGATTAATGATGCAGAGATATCACTGGGAAAACAAAGGTTTTCACCCAGCTGTTTCAGAGTGCTGGCTGTGCCCAGGACAGCTCTGTGTGTCAGCTCTGTCTGTCCTGCAGCACGGGACACACACAGAGCACCCTCAGCCACCTGCCCAGGTTTGGGCTGTGCACCCTTGGGGAGTCCGTGAATGGTATCTAAGTGAAAAACCCAATTACCTGTGGTTTAAATCTGCACTCACTGGGCTGTGCACCCACCCTGGGAGGTGTTTGCAGAGTACAGCTCAACCAGGCTGCAGCTCCCCTGCCTTACGGCCTTTGCACCAGGAGGAAAATCAGAAGCTGCACGATGAGGCACACAGCCCATACAGGAGATCCTGTGTATGTTTATGCCATTTCTTCAGTTCCTCATTAGTCTTCAGACTGGTGGGTTTTATTTGTTCTGCTTTTTTTTTAAGACCTGGTTCTCAAGAGTTTTGTGACCCCAAGAGTTTGCTATTGTTGCAAGGAAATGATGCTCTCTCTTTTTTTTTTTTTTTCTTTTTTTAATGAGCAGTAAATGTTAAATAAATTGAATTTTAATGTTTACTATGGTCCCAAAGGAAGGTGAAACCATTACCTAATGACCATAATGATGAACAGATTTTATTTAAATTTGGAATAATATTTGATCTGCTATGCTATTAATGTTGATCCTGTTAAAAAAAACCAACTCTATAAATATAAAGGAATAAGTGTGATTAATGCTAGCAATATGAAGTTGAAAGTGATATAATCTGTTTGAACTGGAATTTACTTCTGTGCAAGCCTAGATGTTGAATCTATTCTGTTTGTAAAAGCAGAATAGCACATTACCCTACATTTATCTCTTCCTTTGGAATAGTCTTCCCTTAAGTTTATCTGGGTGATAGAAAGGGATTAGTGATTATCACAGAATGATCTCGCAGGATTTAAAATTCATAGTTTTGTGCATCAGAGGTTTGGGTTTTTTTTCATTGAAGGGATTTCAAAATCTACATCAAAAATATTTTAATGATGTTTAAGGTCTATATATGTTTGCCTTTTCATATATGATCACAGAAGAAATCTCCAACATTTCATTTTTCTTGAAAATTGTTTTTAACTGATAAAAATATATGTGAGGCTTATAAATCAGAAAAGCCAACTACTTGTGTGGTGTCAGTTCCCAAAAACTGCTCAGAGATCTTGTTCACATGAGTTTCAGAGTTCCAAAAAACATATTTATGTACTGCTGTGTAGGACAGAGCCCTGGGCCATGCCTGTGAGGTTACTCTGGTTACAGATGATGCAGAAAAACAGGAGTGCTGCACATCTGGACTTGGTGCTCCAGCACTTAGAAGTCCCTCCCTAATCCCTTGGGCTCAGAATGCTGGAATGGTGCCAATCTCCCATGCAAAGTGAGGATTTGCAGCAGACCCTCTGTGCTGAAATCTCATTTAAATCTTTTTGTGTGGTGCTCGGGGCTGGATGCAGCTTTCACTGCTGGTGTAGGCTTCCCTGGTGAGGGAGTGAGAACAAGAAACCTGAGTCGTAGGGGCCTTGCAGGGTCCCTGTTAACATCTGGAATTGCACATGGAAGGAAATTGCAAGCCCATAGAGGCTCTGGAGAACAGCTGGAGCATGTTTCCCATAGTTAAAGGGGTATCATTATCTTGAAATACAATCAAATTAAATAAAAACTGGCCTAAAATTCTTTTATTGTTTCTATCCTTGGCTGTCCTGCCATTATTTGTTTTACAGCCATGATTTATGAGAGAATGAGGTGATATCACCAAATTGGTTGTACTTCAAGTGGGTGCTGCAGACCCCAGCCAGATGCTGATGATAAATCCAAAGAAATTTTCCTTTTATCTTTTTTAGCATTAGTGAACCTGGGTGCTGTTTGGCACAGGAGTGGCTGGGGCACTCTGTTAAAGCTTGATGTCCTTGTGACATTAGGGAAGGAAGCTCTTGGCTCTGAGATGAGGCTGCAGTGATGACCCACAGCCTTGGAAGGGTCATCCAGTTCAAGGGAGGGCTGACCTGGGCCTGATTGTGCCTTGCAGACTCCAAAGCATGAGGCTGGTTACCGCTTGAAGAGGTGTTGTGCCACGTCAGTCTGGCAAGAAAGCCCTGTTGGCATGGGAACTTTTCATCCTGAACTTTGGTGAGGCTTCTCATGGTGAATTTCAGGGTGAAGCCTTTCCTAGCTCAGTGCTTTCATTCAGATTTTATTTATGTATCAATTAAGAAGCTACCTCTTAAGAGACTCTTTAAATATTCCTGTGAAGAAGTACTGGGGGTTGAAAATGTTGCAGTCTCTGGTAATCCTCTCTAATGTCACCAAAACGTCCTGGAACTCCTACAGGCACTGGGAATCCCTCATAAGAAGATTCCCAGTGGGGTCTGTGTTGGACAAGCAGCCACAGGAGCAGAGATACTGCTTCTCTGTAAATGTTTGCATGAGTTAACCTGTCAAAGAAAGCTCAGGACATCCAGCTGTAAGGACTGTGTGTTAAAAACTGAATTAATACATTGTCATACAGATTAGAATGGAAAAACACACAGCCAGGTCTCTAATGTGTTTTCTTTACTGTGCACATGGAATAGCAATTATTTTATGAAGATAGTACGTGGTAAATATTTACAAATAAAACAGGCAAACAGTGAGACCACAGAGAATAACAAACTATAATATTGGAGTTCTGTTTAGGAATAATGTACAATCGCATTCCTCACTATAATCAAGTTCCTTCTTAATTTCACAGAAAGTTATAGAGTTGTCAGTGTTCAGTTCCAGTGGGGTGACACTGGATATGTTCTGGCTAAATTTTTGTTTAATATCAAGGTAGTATTCCTGTTCCATGCATAAAAGCAAGTAATCTCGAAATACAGATCTTTTTTGGGTATAGTAATTACTGCTTCTTCACCAACTAGAAGAGCAATTAAGCCCCAACTAATGACCAGTTTTCTACATTGTAGTTATTATGCTATATCTTAATAATAGTTATCTCATCAAATAGCTTTCTTCCTTTGGAAAAGAAGTGTCTAAATTCATTATGCATTTTACAGCTACTGGTCAGAGGAGCTTAATCCTTTTATCTTTTAAGGCAATTTTAGTTTCTTTCTGTTCTCAGATGCATCTGGTTCTATTTAGATTTTTTACCCTCTTTAATTTGTCTTCTCTGGCCACCTTAGAACATAAACCTGCTTTACATGCAGGGCTGGAGCTGTGACTTTCATCTGAAATAATGACTTAATGCCAGGCAAGGGAGATGTCCTGCTCTGAGGGCAGATGCCTATATAGTGTGAATTTCATTTTTTCTGTTTTATTTTGAGAACTTGCTGTTGGTGAGTTGAGGGTTTTTGGCATTCCTTTCTCTAACAATTTAAACTACCATATTTTGAAGCATCTAAGCAGTAGCTACCCAAGTAGAAAGGGACCTGCACAGTGTGGTTTGGTGGGGAGCAGCTTGGAATAAAAAGGGCCCATAGGGGTAAGGCAGCACTGCCAGGTCTGGGAGTTTTATTGTTGTTCTCACAGCATTTGGTGTTTTTCTTTAAGCCAGAGCAGCTGGAGTCTTCTAATGAGAGGCAAATTCATCAGCTTCTGTGTAAAAAGGCAGCAGTGGTTATGGGAGAGGAGCTTGAAGGTCTGTTCCTGGTATTGCTGACTTGGGGGAAAAAAAGTCACATCAAAGCCCCCCCCCAGAATGCTTTGGTCATATTTTTGTAATTAAGTATCATCTTTCAGAAATTAAATGCATAGTAGGATTAGGAATGCTGTAAACAGAGAGGCAAGTTCTTCATCCACGATGATCCCTTTTACTTCCCAGTGTGTTGCTGTTGCCCCTGTGCAGGACCATGGCTCTGTGTGATATGGGCAGAGAGGAAAAGCCCCTGCAGGGGTAGTTTTAACACACCATATTTTTATTTTTTTAGGTTGGTGTGTTTCTTTGTTTGCTTGTTTTTATTTTAGAAGCAAACACATCTTCTCACATGGATTGAGAGAAATTAATCCTAATGCTTTGTTAAACCACGTTGCCACAATCGTAGTCAGGGCTAAATCAAGGTAGAGATATGAGAGAAATGGAAGTAAGTCCTATGGTTACTTTTCCTGTTAAAAATTCCTAACAGTTTAGAGCTGAATTTGTAGAAGCATTATTAAATAAACTCTGACTGTGGCATGTTTGCTTTAGGACCTTGTTTAGCAAAGCACTTTAGTAAATACATAATGTGAAGCCCATGAATGATATTATATCTGTGCAATGGATAGAGTACACAAGTGAATGCTCAGTGGCCAAGATATGAGGAGCCCTTGAACTGGAACTGTTCACACAATTGAAGTTAAACATTTGCTGAAAAGACATTGGATTATTCAGCTATTTAAAGTAAAGCATGTGCTTAAGCACTTTGCTGAATCAGAGCCTATAAAAAGAAATGTTCAGAAAAACATGTGAATGCTGAAAATGGAAACTAATGTCTAGTTAGCTGATATTGTGTGGCTACACAAGTGAGCTAAAGCTGGGTGTGAGACCACTGTTGGCTGGGTTAGCTCTGTGCATCTCCCATCCAAGCTCCAGGCTGTGAGCTTTGCTCAGTAAAGTGTTTGTGCTGGCTGCCTGGGGTGAGTAAAACAGAAGTCTATTCTAGGGCAATAAATCCACTGCTTAGTTTGCAAGTCATCATAGCAGGAGCATTATGCTACATGATATGCGTGCTATAAAATGCAGGGCTTCTCTGAACCACTTAATCGAGGCATAAACTGGAGCTGTGAGGTAAACTCTGGAGGCTGAGCGTGAGTAATGATCAATAAGATGTGTCTCAATAACTCTTAAATTAATAAACTTCTACTACTGATTTACTAGCTTCTCTGTGTTAGTGGAGTTATAACTGGTTACATCCAGAATTTTCTTCAGAATAAGCCCCGCTTGCTTTTTTGCTGCTGTGAGAACCTGAAAAGACCAGTGAGACCAGAAGTAAAAGACAGCTAGTATCAGTCACTGATAGTTAAAAAGAGTCATAAAAGCATTGGTGCAACCACTATCACAGTGTTTAACTATTTGCATGAGCTTCTGTCCCTTAGAAAATAATCTCCTCCCAAAGGTGTGCACCAGGTTGTGTTTCTGAGAGCAGGGACTTGTACAGGACATCACAACTGAGGAAGAAGCAGAGTGCTGTATGTGCTTTTAAAGAAGTCATTGAAAAAGGCCTGGAAAATATACAAATAAATCCTATTTTTCCAGAAAAAAACCCCAAAACCCACCATGTTTTTTATTGTTAGATAGTATGAAGTTTATAGGTGTCATCCAGAGTGTAGGTGTCACCCTCATTCTGAGATAAATAGCAATCCATGGATTTTCATTTGCTTATAAAGACAATGGAAGTGGCTCCAAGCCAAGCACTGAAAGGTGTTTGGCCCTTGGACACCCAAGTGGATCCACGTGTATTAGCCCAGCTCCTGGTATTGATGGGTTTGGTTTCTTTTGTTATTTCCCCTGGATTAGATTATTTTTTTGTATTTGTCAATAAAGTCAGGTACTCTGGAGTACTGCCGGGATCAGTTGCTCAAAGGTGGTGAGACTGAACAAAACAAATCAGGGAGATTGAGAAAAGATTGTAATTTTTGTGTGTGTGTGCACTTCAAGACTTTCCTTTGAAACCTCATACCCTGGAATGTTTCTAGTTTAAAATGCTGGACATAATTCATTTTCATGAGACCAAGACTTCAGTCTCTTGAGTCCAGCAACTATGGCCTTGATAAAGTCATTAAATTGCTTAAGACATGCTCTATAATCAGGAAGGTTGTGTTTAATTATATATTTTGGTCCTTGTTCCCAAATACCGCTGCTGTGATTGCCTTAAAATACTTTGAATACTTCTAACTTCTTCCTATACATTTGTACTGGAAAGAAATTCCGGTCATGGATTGAAATCTATTTTGTGTTTTACTTTGAGCAAAATAAAACCAGAAAGTCTGTCTGCTCCTCAAATGCTCCTCCTGGATTCAGAGTATGGTCACAGATACCACAGGAATACAAACAAGTGCATCAGTGCATTGCTCAGCACAGTAGGAATTGATCTTGTCCCCACAGTGAGCCAGTCAGTATCTGGATTTTTGTAGATGAAACAAATCAGGGTTGACCTGAAGGAAGGAAAGAACATTTTTGAATATTTGTGTGTGGTACTTATGCTGGATTTGTTGATCTTTTTCCCCCACACTTTGCTTTATGGATTCTGAAAGTCCATTGACAAATTCCATCAGAGCTGAAAGAAGGAATCCAGGCTTTTAGAGGATATCTGTGATTTAGAGGAGACAGGATTCCTTTACACATTTCTGATCCAAGAAATATCCTCTAATTAGGGCAGTGGAGGGCTCTGTTTGGGTCTATTCAGTGTTCTCATTGAATCCCCAGCCTGGCTGACTTCTCTGAATGATAATCCTGGGCAGTGGGTGACCTTCCCTCTGGAGAAAAGCTATCCTGCACACCTGCATTTACTGATGGAGACCCTCTGCAAGTGTCTGGAGTGAGAGGTCTGCATGTCCATCAAGGGAAGATGCTGTGTCCTGAAGATCACCTGGAAGGCAAACAAGGACCAGGCTGGACACCTGCTGGGCTGGTGTAAGCTGTAAGCTGCTGATTGAAACTTGGAGAGCAATTAAACATGGCAACAACCTTTAGAAAACAAAACCAAAAATCCACACACAATGACGACTCAAGATTTGAGTTCTTCAATACTCAATACCTTTCTGAACAAGGTGAAAACTGTTTTAAAGGCTCTGAGAGATGGCTTTATGAAGTGTGGTGACTCATGCTTGTCATGTCAGTATGTGTTATCCAACTGTTTATTCTGGCATGAAAACCTGTTAGTTTTCACTGATACTGTAAGAGTGGAAAACCAAACAAAACCTGAGATTCCTCCCCCTGGAACAGAGCAAGCTTCAGCAGTCTTTTGGAAACATTACAAGGCTTTCCTTGATTAAGTGAACTGTTTACAGACCTGGGTAACTATCAGGGATGCCAGAGGTTAAGTGAAATAATTTATTTTTGATGAAAATCCAAAAAAACAAAATCTGGTTTCAATTCTGTGCATTAACATGCCAGTTAAGCAACTGGAAATACTGTTCAAGGAACATGTAGTTCATAAATGAATAAGGATTTCAGGCCTGGAGTAGAGAATCTGTACAAACTGCAGCAAAGGCTGCTCTGTTGGAGTGTGTCGTTTTGCATAACAGGTGAACTGAAAATGATGGGTATGACAGGAGCTATATTTAAATGAGCTGAGTTGAAAGCAGTGCAAGAATAGAGGAAAATGATATACACAAATCACAGTGAATTCTGTCCTCCGCAGATCTATTTCTTTTGTCCCAGGCAAAAATGCTGTGATGGAACATGAGGAAGTAACTTTTGTGACCGAATGAGCCGAAACAACAGTCTGAGATTGGCAAAGGTACATGCCTTGTGGCATGTGAAGAGGAAAGAAACAAATATCTTCTGCAAAAAACTGAGGAAAAGAGAGGAAAAGAGCAGTTTCATTTTCCAGGGCTTCAGAAGGACTTTAAAGGATTTTTTCCTTATGTAGAAGGAAACTTCAAGGTCACAATTACAAGTGTTCTAGGTCAATACAGTCATTCAATTTCTGAATGGTCAAAGTTGGTATGAAAAATACTGTGAATGGGTCTTTACACAACCAAGTTTCTGGGGTTTTGTCAAGTATTTTTGCATGTATTTTGGAGTTTCAGCTACTATTGGCTTAAAGGAAGGACCAGGATAGCATAGAGCAAGTGCTGTTGTTTTGTACATCACTGGCTGGACTGCAGCAGTGTGGTGTGAGGATCTCATGCTTTCCAGCCTCTGGTACTAGAAAAATACTGTGGTGTGATAAAAATCATTGTTTAGGATGTGTTCAAATCAGGAGAGCTCCAGAGGGTATCTTTATATTCCCAAGGGAAAGTCGTGGTGTTATCAAACTCAGTGCCAATCTTGTCACATCAGTGACACCAGTCTGCACTGGGGCTAGCCCATCATCCCCACTTGCTTCTGTCCTAAGTCACCATCTCTTTGTACCTTAACCTTAAATACAGCAGTAATTTTACTCCAGTTTTACTTCTTGGCATTATTGAAATGACTTAAATATTTCAAGTCATGTTCCTTGGTGGGCTCATTAGGTGGGGCATACAATAAATTCCATTTTTTTATTTAGGGAGTTTTCACTGCCATTTCTCTAGGCTTAAAAGCACTCATGCTTTAAATAGCAATTTACCTTTTTTTTATTTTGCTGTAAAAGTCTAAATGTGCTGTTTTTTCATACTTCCAGACACTTGTAATCTCAGCTATGCTGCATTGAATTGAATCTCATATTTGCATTGTTTGGTTTCCCCCCCCCCCATTTTCTTTTATACCATGTGAATCCTGTGTCTGTCCTTGTTACATCAGGCTTCCACAAGAGACAATCAGGTTGATCTCCAAGCTCATCCTTTCAGTGAGCATCTAATGCTTACCAGGTTTATTTCCCCCCTAAAGAAATTTCCTACACGTTAAGCAAAAATGGTAAAAATTATACATTTTTTTGTTACCTCTCAAGAAGCTCCTGCTGGGATGGGCAGTGTGCTGTCTGTTAGTATTGTATCAGAAAGAGCTGCATTTTTCCTTAAAAGAGCTTTGTTATGAAGTTCATTTGACTGAAAATATTTTGCATGCTTAACTACCTGCTCGTGAATTTTTCTATGCCAAGTAATGTGTCAGGAGCTAGCGGAGCATAGTAAGTTAATTACTTGTGTGCATACTGTGAAGGAAAAGCAAACAGCAAGGCACCGGTGATAGGAAGAATGAGACTTCATTTCAGTCACCAGAGATTGTGTTGTTAATGAATCCACTCAATCAGCAGGGAATTGGTAATGTAGATAAGCCCAGGTATGGCTGTGTACCGATAGGAAGATTAGTCCCTCAACCAAAACATTGTTTTTAGTGAGAGTTTGCTAATATTGAATAGTTTCTCAGAAGCACCGGTGAGATAAAGTAACAGCCTGAATAATTATGGCTGTCTCGAAAAGACATGGTGACGCTGATGATCTTCTAATGTGCTCTGCAGACACCATATAAATCCAATATCTTACAGATTTCACAGCGAAGTGATGCACTCCAGATTCCATTTTATGGTGTGTGTCACCATGGGCTGCCCAAATGCTGCTGTGACTGCAGAGCATGGGGAGCTCTGTTCAGAGCTGGCTGCTGCCTTCCCCACACCGGACAGGGAGGGCTGTGGGAACCCCTGCCTTGCTTCCAAGCATCCTTGATGGCAGCAAGTGAAGGTGCTCCTGTGGGAGGCAGTGGGAGCTGCAGGCAGTGAGGTGGAGAAACAGGTGATGATGCCCTTACATTCAGGAAAATTCACCCCGGGAACAGCTGCATCCCAAAGCCTGAAAGCTGCACACTGAGGTGACCGTCCCTAAATGAACGGTTCATGTGGTGCTGGAGGAAAGAACTATTATCCCAGCTAGGGTAGCTTTTGTTATTTTTATTTAACTTAGTGTTTAAATGTGCACCACAGGTACTGTGGAAGTGAATCTCCTGCAGTGCTCACCCTGACTCCACCCCATCACAGGAGCTCCTCACTGTCAGCTCTCTGCAGCAGCTGGTTTTCCCCCAGAGCAGCTGCGCAGGTGCTTGTGTGCATTTATTTCCCTGCAAAGGGTGGTGCTGACAGAGGGGAAGGGGTCTGGGGCAAGAGAGGAGCTGCTGCCAGTGCCCTCCTCCAGCACTGATGGGTCACCACCTAAAACTCATCTGGAGAGAAGGGGTACAAGCAAATAAGATCCACATTAGGAACATTAGGTCCCGTTCATGACTTTGATTTGTTGAGTTTTTTGGCTTTGTTTGGTTTTAGGGGTTTTTTTGGGGGGGTATGTTTGTTCATTCCTGGTAAAGCTGGTTTGGAGCCATTTAAGCCATGTAGTGTAAAGTAAAGCTGGTTTGGAGCAGTTTAAGCCATGTAGTGTAACATACTGGAAATGACAGATATAGAACAAAAATGAGAGAACCAGTTATAAATGTTCTCTGTCAGCCACAGAAGCAGTGCTTCTGATGGAGTACCTCAGGCTGGACACTAGGGCTGCTTATTGTCTTCCTCTTCATTCCTCTTAAATTAATGGCAGAAACATAGACTGAATGTTAATAGAAGTTGAGGGCAGGGTTCACGATGTGTCGTTAAGTAAAAGCTAGCAATCTCCCAGCAGCTCTCCTGGGAGCTATTTTACTGGTGCATATTAGTGACAGGGACAGCTGGATTGAGAAGGCTGTTGGAACAGAGATGCCATTAGGAACTTAGTTGGGCAAAAGTTGATTTTCACCTAAAAAGGCAATATCACAGCAAAGCCAGTATTTGTCGAGATTTGATGAGTGACTTTGGGGACTGTAGTGTTTTCTGTGATGTGATTAAAACAATGAGGTCCTAATCTGGTGGCTGTCTCTGGTCAGGTTAGGATCAACAAGGAGTTTTGAAAAGCTGAGGGTGACATGTTTCAACAACAGATAATTTTATCTTCCTGGCTTTATTTTTTAAATCCACCCTCCACTTAGGACACTTCTGTTTTTTGTAAACCTCAGCCAAAGCAACAAGTGAAAATCATTTTTGTAGTAGGTTTCTTTTGAAAAGATGAGTACTTTCACCAGTGCCTCTGGATAAGCTTTATTGATATCAGCCCTCCCTCCCTTTATTCCCTTTCTATATTGCTCTGTGCTCTCTGTGGGTGTTTTATTAACTTGCATCCTGCAAAAATTCAATAAAAATATACAGTTTTTTCCTGTCTTTCCTCCTCCTTTTCTTTTTTTTTTTCCATGCTGGCTTTCATTGACAGAGCTCTGGGGAGGGCTTCTTTGGTTAGTTACGAGGAACAGATGGGAATCAAGAAAAGGTACTTTCTGTTCCTGTACCCACCCAAATTGGAGGTAATTAAGTTACAGTGATGCATCATTTACGTTAGTAGTTTCTTTGGTGAGATCAAGCCTATTAAGGGTACATGTGAGAAGTAATAGAATTCAAGTCTGTAGTGCTTTGAGAAATAACTGGAACTGGGTTTTTTCTAAATGTGTTTGCAGGTACCCTGGTAAGATCTGTAGTGGGACAGTTGAGTCTTGCACAGCTTTTTATCTCCATAGCTCTCTTGAAGTTTTGAGCAATCTTTGCAGTTGCACTGATGAGACAGGTGAACTTCTCCCTTTAGAAAGGAAGGGAGTGAAATGGAGCATGTAGCTCCTGGTGGAGGAAGGAGACGAGAAGCAAGATGGGAATTTTAGATTTCCTGACGTAAATGTCACGGTGTGTTACTGTCACTGTCGTTCAGTGTTCATGTCTGAGCCCCTGGGCAGGTTCAGCAGCGTGGCAGCATTGATGCCTCAGCAGGGTCCCAGCCAAGCCCTCAAACAAACCCATGATCTCTGGTTCCAAAACCACGAAAGGGTTCCTGAGCCCATCATGTCTGTTCTTGCACATTTTCTCCTTGCCTCACTATTCCTGCAGCCTGAGGTGTGTCTCCCACAGTTTCAGCTCAGCAAATGCTCCCAGGGCTGCTCCCCAGTTTCAGCTCCAGATCCTGTGGGGACTTTCACCTGCAGTGCATGGTAAGATCACAGGCACAGAGTGGCAGGCTGGCTGCTTGTCTTCCTGGCTTTTGCCTGCTCTGGGTGTTGGCAGTGCTGGCTGTAATTAGCACTGAGCCAAATTCAGGTCCTCTTGCTTCTTTTTCTTTCAACAAAGTCTCGCTGAAGCCCCCAAAACCTCCATCTGCATCCAACAACTCTTGAGTGGGAAAGTTTCTTGCCCATTTTCTTCCTCTTGTTTGCTCAGATTTATTTTCTCAGAGCTTTGTTCATGCTGTGCTTTCTCCTTGGAGTAGCACAGATGGAATCATGGTTTACATCAACATTATATGAGCTTGTGCTTTTTCATATGTTTAATTCTGTGAAATGCCAGACTCATTTTTCCTTTATCTTTGCTCTCTGCAAGAAATGATGTTTTTTTTTCTTTCTCATGGGAAGGTTGATCACCTTTCTGGTGTGTTAGTGCCAGCTCTGGAAGATGGCCTTGGAGAAGAAAGCATGAAGCAAGGTGTTAGAGAAGAGGAGGTTAGCCCAGGGGGATGCATCTGTTCAAGTTTGAGATGTTTTATATTGTGTTTGTTCAGTTTCAGCTTTTTGAGGCAGCAGCTATTTGCTGGTGAGGTTTGGAAGAATGGAACCCCTCTTCCTTCTGCTGCATTGGGGCACTAGAGCAGTATAAATATCCCTCCTTTCAAGGGCCATCATCACACAGCTATTACCCTGTAAATGAAAAAAGGATAGTTGAAAAGAGAGACCCTTCTCCAGAGAAACTTGGCCTGGATGTGACCTGTCCAATGCACCCATTACTAAAATCTGTGTCTTCCTCCCAACAACATAAAGTGCTCTCACTCAGCTACTGCATTGATTTGCAATACATCTTCATTCTGTAATTTCCATTAGGATTTATACTTTTCAAAATTATATTTAGGGAAAAATCTATTTTTATGTCTGTCCTTAGTCTTCATAGGGCTTTACTGAACTAGAATAAGAATAGAAGAAAGGTAATTTACGATGCCTTCATATAAATTAATCTCCTGTTTTTTCCTTATATTGTAAGTTATCACCTCGTTTATTATATGCAGCTCAGGGTGAGCGGTTTTAAAAGGCCTCTGACAGTTATGAAATGAATGGTGTGAGATGTCAGACACATTTATTAAAAATGTAGAAAATGATAAAAAACAGAGGATGTAGATATACATTGTCTCAGTCACTTGCCACCAGCGGGCACTTTCAATACCACAGTTTATCCTCCCACTCAGTGAGTTCTGCATAATAATTTTATTGATATTGTTGTGCTCTGTGCTCAGTATAAATAATTTTGAAATATTAGTTGTTAAATTCAACAGGTCATTAGATAAGTCTATCAAGAGTTTATTGTGTGAGACACCCCTGAAAAAGCCCCAAATTATTTTGCCAGCACAGCTAAACTTAGTACCATTTTCACTTTTGTGGGGTGGTAAATTATTCAGCTCACAAATGCTAAAACTTGAAATGTTTTTGGAAAAGCTTGTTTTAGTAATTACACTTTCTCCACTTTTTTGTGAGCTTCCTGCAATGCTTGTCCTAAGGTCCTGGTGTTTCCTAATGTTGGATATTTATCATACATTTTGCCACTGGCAGGTTGATAGGTACAGTGGGAGCTTCATACAAGATTCATGGCAGCTTCATACTTTTTTGAGGATAAAAACTGGGATGCAGAAAGTCTGTATATGGGGGGGGATACATATAAAAAAACCCACTGCATTTGTGACTGTGTAATAGAGAATAGTTCACTAAGGAATACAAAGGTTGAAAACACATTCAAAACTTCTCGAAAGGTAATTGAAGGTTAGGAAGTTTAATTAAAAATCCAGCAATAACTGCAGCATCTGTGGATATGAAAATTTAAGGAGAACATGCATGGCACTCTGTCTTTCCGTTTAAAAGCTGCAGACATTATAGGATAGTTTATATATAGGACCATGATTTAAAGCCTTTCTTTGTGATTGCCACATCCTGGCAGTGTGACAGTGTCACTGACACGATCAGTTCTGAAGATCAGCTTTCATTCCACAGCCCCATGGCTGGGCAGTGCTGGAGCTCTGGTGGCATTGGTGCTTCTGTGCTGCTGCTGCTGCTGGTGGCTCAAGGGTTATTTAAATCCAACCCCTTTTTGTTCCATCTTCCTGTATTCTGTGTTTGTTCCAACAAATACTGGTTAAGATATGCCTTATCAGAGATTGTTCTTGGGGAAAGTTTCTTTCAGATTTTTTGACTTCTCAGAAAACTGTCCCTGGTTGTTTACACCTCTCCCAAGCCTTGCACACCTTCCCTGCACTGAGCTTGCAGATTGCTCGGACCTGTTTGTGTCTCAGCAAGCTCTTCAGGATCTTGCCCTTGCTATTCGGTCTCATTTTTCAAGCAGTAATTGGAATTTTCTGCAAGCACGAGTGTCTCATGTTAAACAGAGTGATGACAGAGAATAATAAAATGAAAAGCCCTTTTCCCCCAGGGCAGGAAATCTTTGTTCAAAGCAGCACTGTGAACTCTTAACTACAGGCTCTCCTTCTCCATCCCTTTGATTTCGGTATGCCATCACTTTAGAGCAAGACAGTATATTTTCAGCAACTTTTCCCCCTAATATAATGATTTAACAATGGGCTGCTTTCTCTGCAATGGGAAGACTTCTGAAAGATGCTACTGATTTTTATCAAGGCTTTCAGGGATTTTTATACCTTTACTCTGCAGCCTCATGCTAAATCAATCAGCAAGAGATGTGTCATTCAAATAATTCTTTTCGGCCTTGTATCTAAGTGCAGTCTTTAGGCCTCATCCTACAGATTTCACTTCATTTCTGCTTCCCAGGAGGGGACTGCAGGTGAGATGAGAGGGTAAAGGGAGGCTGATTTTTCAGCCAGCCGGTATCTGTAGTACTGCCTTGCTTCCTGTCACTATTTATGTGGCTTAAGCACCTTCCTGGACTTACTGGAACAGCTCCTTTTAAATGGCAAACAGTGATGATGAGATCTTCTGGCATCAAGTAACAGCTTCAGGTTTTTTGGTTCCAACTAACAGAGAGGAGCCCTGGGACTGAGGTTTCTGAAGATCTTAAAAACCTTCACTTCTGTAGTGAATTTCACTGATACTTGTTTGTTTAAAACAATTTTTTGCTGTTTGAAAATCCAGCCTGCTATTGAAGTTCATTACTTTGTAGCCGAGCAAGGGCACCTCTTCCTTGTTCTTCCTCTGTGTGGAAGAAAGGAACTGATTTTGTTTGCTGATGGTGACATTTCAGTGTTTCTTGAGATTTGGCTCGTGATGGAGCAGTTCAAGTAGGGCAGAGATTCCGATCTGTAGCGTTGCTCAGCTGAATGCTGGAATGCTTGGGCAGGTCATAGCTGCCAGTCCCTGAAAAGGGAAGCATCTCCATTCATCCAGAGCCTGTAAAATTTACAGAGGTTTTTTACCTGTTGTGATCCTTGAAGTCTGTAGGCTGCCCCTCCAGAGCTGTGCAAGCAAAGGCTGGGACCTCTGTTTTTATTTCAAGAGGAAACACTAATTTGTTCTGTCCATCCTTAATAACTGGTTGGATATTGTTCTAAGAGAAACATGGAATTTTCTCCCATATTGAGATGATGGGATAGGATGTCTCCATGAAATGACCAAGCTAATTACAGAAATGAGGGCATCTGATTGCTTTGCAATCATTATTACCATTTTCATTCAGAAATGAAAAGTAAAGAGGCATCGAGTACAGAAAAAGATTTGTCTGAGGTAATTCTGTTAAAAAAAAGGACTCAAAAACAAATAATAAAAAACCTCCAAAATTAAAGCCTCTAAACTAGTTCTTTCCATGTCAGGCCTGAGATTTAAAATCACATATTTGTAAAAATGTTTAGAAAATAAGTGAAATTAAAAAAAAAACCAAAGCTTGTACTTCTACTTCTTTACAAATGAATGATGAAAATCCTATTACTCAAAATTTGCTAATTTCTGTTAAAATATATCTGTGTAAAGGTATATGTGTTCCAGACCAGTTTATATCAGAGTAGCTGATGCATTAATTAAAAAGTTACGCCAAATCTAGAAAATGCCAATGTTTTTAATGACAGATGTTTTAAAAAAACACCTTCTCTGTGTGAGAAAAACAAATATATTTGATTTTTTAGTGGAAGTTTTTATACAAGCTTTAATTAGATTTTGCAGAATACATTACTTTAATAGTTTTTCATTAATGAAGACTGCTCATTTCTTTGTACAGTAAAAACAAGAAAAAAAGTAATCTTGGATTATATTTAAGGAGCAGACAGTGTATTAAAAAACTATTAAAGTTACTGCAGTCATTGACAGAATGATTTTGCATGAGAAAAGAATCTAGGAAGCATCAGATGATTTCAGACAAGGATGGGTGATAACATCTCTGGCATGAAGTGTGGGTTGAAAAGTGTGTGAGATCCCAGGTGTGCTGAGCTGCCTGAGCTCAGCTCTCCTTCCAGCCTTGGGATTCCTTTTGTCCCTGATGTCAGCAGAGGAGAATTCAAGTCCACAGAGACCTGGCTGTCACCCCAGCACACCCTGCTCTTGCATTTGGCTGATCTGGGGTGGATCCAGCCCTCCTGCCCCAGCTGTTACACCCAAACCCATGGTTTCCTTTTCAGTTCCTGCAGATGCCAAACATTATCAGTTATCATTCTGTCTGTGCTGCCTCTGCATCAAATATTCCAGCTCTGGGATGGGGCTGCTTGGTGTTTACCTTTGCCTGCAGGTTGTCCCACCATCTCAGTGGAAATGTGTGTTATTTGTTAACACAGGTGTGGGCTCTTGTCTTCTGAAAACCGAATTATTTATCAGCCTTAAAAGGCCAACTCAAATTCATTTGAAATTTTATTTGATTTAAGTCACCATGCTTACTGTTGGAAAAATGAAATACAAATAGCCATAAGTTCCTGTGTTTCAGATGGGTAAATGTCACACACAGAATTACAGGATTTCTTTTTTTAACTAGGTTTAAGTGAAACAGAGTCTTTATTTGGTGTCATGTTTTTATTTAAAAGCATTTATTTAAAGTTCTAAAAAACAAAGAATTCAATAAAGCAAGACAGGTGTAACTGCAAATGATTAATGATATAATTCTCAGTACTTTATAAAGTGTCTAACGCTGAAGAGATTTATACAGTGCAGAATGGCAATTGTGCTTTGATGGAAGGAATAGGTAATCAATATCTGCAAGCTTGGAAAAAGTGTTCTATTTCCTCCTCTAATGATATAGGGCTTTTTTGCAAAGTAAGGATGTCTGGAGCATGAGACACTTGGAAGAAGAATTAATTTGAAATCTGTAGTGGATGATCAGTTTTAATTGAAAGTGCACTTGAATGTCCATGGAAAAAAACAGGCAGTTGGGCCTGAACCCTTCTGATGGCCACCTGGGAATTTGTGAATCACACTGCACTATTCTTGATTACATTTTATAGGTTGTTGAGTGCCTTTTTTTTTTTCCTGGGTAGAAGCTATAATTTATTTCGTTTTGTTTCAAGCTCAGAAGTTTTCCTCTCCCCTCCTGGGCCTGCCTTCCCCTTTCTGTGGTCATTGTAAAGCTGGGGCAGCCCCAGTTCTGCACTGCTGGGAATTGAGGTGTTGGGGTTGTGGCCCCTGTATCTGTCTCAGTCTGCAGCCATTATGGTGCAGGTCACATTGCATGTATCCATTTACATATCAAAAACCTGTGAAAGAAATTAGTGGCAAGCCCAGGCATTTATAAAATCCTGGGCTGATTTTAACTAGCAGGTCTTGAACCTCTAAATCAGAGCTTAGGCTTATGACTGTAATTTGTGGTGTCAGGACTTGGAGTCACAGCACCAGCACTAAGTTGAGGTTTTGAATTGCTGGGAGAGTTTCATTGCATTAGATTTTTTTTTCTTTAATAATTCAGCACGAGTATGGAAACATTTTATACATGGAAACTTATCCTGTCACATGAAGAAAGCAGATACTGCTAGGCTTTATTTTGTTAGATTATAGATGTGCAAGCAAGTGAAGCTACAGTGTTTATCAAAAGAGATTTATTGCTATTAAATTAATTCAAGCAAGTTAAATTAGTTTAAGAAAAAAAAGGAAGACTTGTTTTTTAAAATGAAACAAAGCCTTCAAAAGTCTGTGAAACACTACATTTCAGCAAGAGTCAGTTCAGGTACCTAAGTCACTTGAGGTTTTAATTCAACATGGTGGTTGTTTGTTTACCCTTATGGCTTATTTTATTCATTTTGACAAGGCAGTTTCACTGCAAATAGGTTGAGAACTGGCTATACTTAAAATAAATAAATAAATAAATAAATAAATGTGACATGGAAGAAACCCTACAGTCTCTGTTAAAACAAATCTGCCTACTTAAAAAAAGGAAAAAATTCCTCATTGACACCAGAATATTTATAAAAGAAAAATTGAAGTGCACAGCTCCTTTTGAATGCACAGCTGAAACCACTGTGATAGCCTCTGTGGGCAGAGTGCTTTTGAAAAGCTCACCCCTTGTTTATAATAAAGCCAGAAAACCAGAGCTGGCGGGTTTGATTATGTGTAGTGCTAGATATTTAAAGCAAATTCCCAAATTTCATGGGGTAGATGCAAGGTTATATGTAAAGTAAATCTGAGTTTCCAATTAACTCACTACAGACCAATTACTAAGAGCATCCTGATTGGAGAAAAATAGCTGTGCTTGAGTGGAAGACATTTGATTTCCACTATGTAGGGGTTTTAATAATTCTGTTCTCCTTGGTTGTGGTACATTGGGAAATAGCTGAAAACAACTCTTGCTGACAATATAAGTTGATTTTTAACCTAGGCAGATGATGTAAATGATTTTTAAACTCTATTGCAATTTTGCCTAATTGTACTTGAAAGAAAAATTTTCTTATTGTCATTTGGGTACCAGGCAGCATTTGTGTGTGATGAGTATAGCAGAATCTTGGTATTGATTAAGTGTCCTGCATCAGCTCACAAGAAGAGAGCACCAATGCACTTTGCAACTAGACAGATTAAAACCCAGAGGCCAGAGAAACTGGCCTTCCCAACTGCTGGGTTTGGATGGCACTAATTGAATATACATATGCTGCTCAGATGCAAGGGTAATAAATGCACATTGGTGCCTCATTTCCTGCTGGCTGCCCACTGAACAGACCTGCTGACTGTGTGGTTCACAGGTGTGACATCAGGACTCTCAGGAGAGCAGAGTTCAGCTCTGGGTTGTAACTTGGTTTTAGCACTTGAGCCTGGGCAAGTTGCTTCCCTTCTCAGCCATCACATTCCCTGCCTTGACAGGAGAATAATGTAGCTGATTCCTGCTGTAAAGCACTTAAAGAGCTGTGAGCAACAAGTGCTTTACAAGAAATCTATGCTGTCATTTCAGCAGCTTAAACCACTGTTTGCACTCTTAGGAAGATAAGCTCTCAGTCTCTGTTAATACAACTTAAAGGTTGGAGAGGCAGGTCATAAGAAAAATTTTAAATTCATTTTAGATCCTCCTACGAGTGATGCTGAGGGTCCCTGGTGTTCTAGTACATCTTGGGCTGGTATGTGGTGTGCATGACAAGGTCTTTGCCTCAGACCTTTCATTTATCCATATTATTTTAATTGTTCATCAAAACCAGAAAACTCATGTAAGAATAGCAACAAAATAAGTTTACTGTGTATTCTTGAGAGGTTATTGTCCTGTTTACTTCTTCCAGAGTAATTTTTTTCCATCGTTGTTTACTTCAAATTTAGTAATATTCATTTAGTTTAATTCTTTCTTTTATTATTTTCTGGCTTCAAAACCTCCAAAAGAAATGAGATCATTAATAAAGATCATATTATCTAAGCACAGTATTGCAAGAACACAAGTTAATGTGTGTCTGTTATGTTATTTGTCCATAATGAAAGGATAAACTATATAGTAATATATTAAGGCTGGAGCTTTAGGGAAGTTCCTGGAGCAACGTGGTAATTGATAACATATGCATGGGAGGAGCTTGGGAACTGCAGAAAGTTTTATAGAATAGTTGTTTTTTAAAAAAGGCCATTCTTCATTACTGCCAGAGGCAAAGTTGGAACACAGCACAAAGCCAAAGGATTTCAGTCTCCTCTTAAGTTAAAAAGTCTTAACCTCTTTCAAACGTGGGAATTGTAACTGTGGCAGAGTTACCTGGGGAGCTTAAGTGCTTCATCCTCATGCTTAAGAGTTCTCTGGCACTGGGATGCTGACATTGGTTGTTTTTCACAGGTACCTATGGTCCTGAGCACTGGGTGACGTCCAGTGAGAAGTGTGGGGGGTCTCACCAGTCCCCCATAGACATCATCGACCACCTGGCCCACGTTGGAGATGAGTATCAAGAGCTGCAGCTGGATGGTTTCGACAATGAATCTTCAAACAAGACTTGGATGAAAAACACAGGAAAAACAGGTATGTTCTCTTCTGCTTGTCTCCATAGCCTGACTGCAGTAAATTAAAAATTCAAGCCATGTTTCACCCTCCTCCTTTTTCATTGTTCTGTTGTTTGGGTTTTTTGTCTTTTTTTTTAATGTAATTTTTCAGTAGGAGCCACCTACCTCTGCCTCTGCATTCTCTTCAGAGCTAGTTCTACAGATTGATTTTAAGGGGTTTTTTTTAAGGGCTGCTTTTTTTTGGTGGTTTTTTTTTTTTTGTTCTCAGTCTAAACTAATTCTCTTGGTAGTCAGTTATTCCTTAGAATAAAAGGCAGTGTAAGAGTTTCAAGGTGTAACCTTGAATTATCAGCTTTGGGAGGCTGTAACACCTAATCCAAAGAATGCTGAGATGGAGGGCTCAGGGGGAAGGAGAGGGGAAGTCTTAGAAATTGGAAGATTTTAGAGAAGAAAGAGCAATAACTGCTCGGAGTAGTAGGGGCTTATTAATGTTTTTCTGGTATGATTATAGCACAGTGTTCTTCACTGAACTGAATCCTTTTCTGCTCTGTCTGTTCTGACTTTTAGAGAAAAAAGAGCAGGCATGAGTACTGCTTATTTTTACCAAAACAGTTCAATGAAAGGTCAAGGTTGATTTATATGCAAAGCTGCATGCATTTGATTACTCTTTAATTCTAAAAATGTAAAAAGCAGAAATTATAAGGCCACCCTCTTCATTTGACAAGGTCAAGTATTTTTAGGGAATTGGATTAAACCACTAATTAATTCAATTTTATTTATTGGAAGTATATTTTTATCTTTATTAACATCTGACATGCATCTCTATAGTCTCTTTGCACTATGTCCCCTGTCACAGGTGGGCTAGCTGAACCCAGGGCATGTACCTGCTCTGGAGCTGGTGGCTCAGCTGTGCACACAGTGTGACCTCAGATCCACCCATCAACTCCAGGGCACTTCACATCTGAGCCGTGGCCTGGAGTCCAGCAAGTGCCTCAGATCCAGCTCCAGCAGCTCAGGATGTTAGCAGGAGTTACTGCCCCTCAGATGAAATGGAGTGGCAGACTGTAGCTTGTTTTCCTTCACTACAAAGCAAATCCAGTTAATGTAAACCACAAGCATAGCTGGGGGTTTTGCTGCATTACTTGGGGGTTTTCCCAGATTCACTGAGAAGTGCTCCTGTTTGCTTTGTTATTCTGACTTGGTTGCCCTTGGTAGCAGCATGAGGTTCAGGCAAGGTTGAATGCTATGGAAATTTGGTGCTTAATTAATCTACTTATGTTATGCACCCTGCCCTTTATGGTCAGAGAGGCTGTTTGTGGTAATCAGCAATAAATGTAATTAAAAAGACCTGAAAAAGGTGATGGTGCTATTCTTCTAACAAGAATGTTAATGCTATCCTTTACATATAACAGTAACTTTGCTGCACACACATTAGGAAACCATGTTAGAATCATAGAATCATTTAGGTTGGAAAAGACCTTTAGGAACATTGATTTCAACCATTAACCCAGCACTGCCAAGGATACCACTAAACCATGTCCCTTAGTGCCACATCTACCCATCTTTTAAATACCTACAGGGCTGGTGACTCCATCACTTCCCTGGGCAGCCTCTTCCGCTGCTTACCAACCCTTTTAAATTCTTTCTAATATTTAATCTAAACCTCCCCTGGCAACACTGGAGGCCATTTCTTCTTGTCCTGTCACTTGTTATCTGGGAGAAGAGACTGACCCCCACCTGGCTGCAACCTCCTTTCAGGGAAGAGAGCATGATTCCTCCTGAGCCTCCTTTTGTCCAGGCTGAGCCCCCCCAGCTCCCTCAGTAGTTCCTTATCAAACGTGTGCTCCAGACCTATTCCTAGCTCTGTTGCCTTCTCTATTCACACTCTAGCCCCTCAATGTCCTTCTCGTAGTGAGGGGCCCAAAAGTGAGCCCCGTGCCAAGGGTCCTGCTGGCCACACTGTTGCTGGTAGAAGCCAGAACCTTGTTCTATTGAACTGAAAAGTGTCAGTGGATTTTCTGGTCTTGGCACAGTTGGCAATGAAAGCTGAAGCTTCAGTCTTCTCTGCTGGCTGATTTTAGCACTGCTGCTATATTTGATTTCCTCACCCATTGGGGTATGGATTTTTGCTGACAAGTTATTGCTTCTCAGAGCAACAGTTCCTGTCACTTTTCCTGGTAACTTAGGCCCTTTACTGGTAACGTGAAGACTCTTTTTGCCTCGCTGTCAGCCCTGATTTCTTCTGCTGAGCTCCTAACTCCTCCCTTGTTTTATCGAGTCCCATTCCTTTTCTTGGTTTTCTGACCTTTTGAAGAAACTTGCCTGGCATTAATTTTTAAGGTGGTAAGTGGCAGAGCAGCACACCAAGTAAGATGTTTTGGCTTGTGGGTAGAAGATAGAGGCCGACTGTGCCATAAATCCCGATGCATTTTGGCAGCGGAGTCTTGGAGCAGATGGCCACACAAGACCTTCATATTGCAGACTGACAGAGACAGTAAACTAAATAACTGTTTAAGAAATGGTGATGGATGTAGAGGGCATTTCTCAGCAATTAATGTCTGGTTTAAAGAGACAGGGGTCCCTGGGAAAGCTAAAGTCCCTTAACCTTAATGCTCATTAACTGGCAGGAAATATGCTGCTTGGGTTATTGTTATGGCTGTAGGACCTAGTAATCTTTTTTAAATGATTGAACAATGAATTATTTTTAGGCTCTGAGAGGTAATTCTGTTTAGATTTGTTCTGCTCTTTCTTGTTTGTGTCCCCCTCTCTATCAGATAAAGAGCAGACAATGTACAGAAAACAGTGTTTCATTCAGAAAATATCAATGGATTTTATAGGTCTCTGTCTTGACTAGAATGCTTTTGTGCACAATTACATTGGCAAAGGCACTAACATGGGTTCAATTTCTTCACTAGAGTAGCTGACCATAGTATTAAGTGATAGAGATCACTTGGAGGATATACACATTTCATAGTTGTATTTGCATTAGTTATGTTCATACCAAAACTAAAATCAGGAGAATTCAGCTTAGAAAAACTTACTAAAATTTCTGCCAGAAATGTTATTTAGTATCCTGTGTAATATGCATCACTCTGCCTGGGCCTGACCGTCAGAGCTGCTCTGCTAGGGCAGGGGAAGAGCTGCTTTGAGTCCAGGTTTATTCCTGCTCTCACAGGGGTGATGGGCATCCAACACCAGCCCTGAACCTGAAAATGGCATTACACAATTGTGGTCCTGGTGGCTGCACACCACTTTCTTTGGGTTTTTAATCTCAATTATATAGTATTTTAATTAGTGGGCTTTGGGGATTGATTCCTTGCACTTTACAGAAATCCTGGGATAAAAGCATTGGCTCCCAAAGCCCAGTAAAGTGATTTTCAGTTTTTTCAGTCCTGTATACCTGGGGTCACAGAAAAAGGAGGGAAGTTCCTGGCAGTAAGGGGATGCTGCTTAGCTGGGAAGGTGATGGGAACATGTGTCATACAGCTCAGCAGTGTAAGAAATACTGTAAAATGAACAATTAGATGAACATTCCAGATTGTACATCCTCCTAATTATCCTTTTTAATTATTCATCTAAAACAATTAAAATGACCCCTGACAGAGCCATAAATTATTTGGGAACTATCAAATATTTATCAAATGCAACTGACTCTCTACAGAGGTTTTTAACAGATGCACGCGAATTTGCTTTGCTGTATTCCTCAATTCCTACAATTTCATCTATGGAATTTGTAACTCACTGATTGAATGAGATTTTTCACCATTTAAAATACTGCTGAGCTCATTGAGAAATTTTTAAGGGAAGTAGAGAGCAGTGGTGCTTTCAGTCATGTTTATTTAAGGGATTTGGTGTAAGCAGACAGTGACTACCAGCAGTACCCTGGCTGACACAGGAACTGTCCTATAGCTACTTTTGCACCACCCATCCTCCTCCACAAAGCATGCAAAGGGAATGCAGAAAGAAGCAGAAATCAAGGAAGAAAAAAGCCCCATGATTTTGCTGGCACAGTTTAGAAACATCTGAGCATCTCATGCAATTTAACATTAAGATGGTTTTGACACAAACCGTTCAAAGTTGAGCTGTGTGGAAAAATTGCACTGGAGATGATGCTGCTGCTGTGGGTCCCTGTCAGGGGAGGGCACAAAGCCTGGCCTGCAGCACTGAGTCACCAACAGAGAAATGACTTTTATTTCACAAGTAGCTTGCTTTTGTTTTTTTTTCCAGTGGTGAATAAAATCCTCCTTCTTACATAACAAAATTGGATTTATATTAATGTTCCTGTTGTGATGACACAGTTGGCTTAAGAACACAGAGAAATCCTTGTGGGTTTTGCTATTTCCATTAAAAAAGAAAAAATCTCCGAAATCAACCCCAAAACTTAAATTCTAGGATTCTAGGCATGGCAAGCACTGGTCTGCAATGATTTTTACAGAAACAATATTCAAATTTTAGTTCTGTTTTTGTGAGGGATGAGAAGAAATAATTTTGTGGGGGGCAGTTTTTAGGAATGGTATGTATTAAAACCAGGAAATGCTGGAAAGGAAGGGGATATTGTAGTGAGAGTAGCAGAAAGGAATTTTTTGAAAGCTGGAATCAGTTCTTGGTTGGACCACAGGCCTCCCCTGGTAACATGTACCAGGTTCCACCATATGATTCTGCCCTCTGTTTGGACCTAGGGCTTTTATTGTTACATAAAATACAAAGGCTTTTGGAAGTGAAAAGAGAATACAAAGTAGATCTTTCTGACCCTCATTGAATCACGTAATAATAATATCAGAGTTACTGTAATAAAACACAGTTTTGAGATGTGAAGATGTCTCATGACTGGGTCTCAAAAATGTTATTTTGACTCTCCCTATTTTACAGAGGGGAGGAGCAGGGAGGTTAAGGAAAGCACCCAGCATGTCCAGTAGTATAGGTGGGACAGGGCACAGGGTCCCCAGCAACAAAAAAGAGGAAATCCAAAAAACAGGAGACCCATTCTTTTCTTAACTTGTGACCTACCGACCTTGAGGGGTTTATAAGGGCAGCGACCATGGTCAGCCATTACCCTCTGGAACCACATTAAACAGGTTTTGATGTAGTTTCTATTTAAATTTTAATCAAAGTCCAATAAGGAGGGCAAAATGTCCTTGAGAAATTTGGACTTTGGGATTTTCTGTAGTCTGTATAACTTCATAATCACTTCCAGAATTAGCCGACATTACTTGCAGACCTGATTTTTAACAATCCCTGTAAAGAGGAAAATGATGATCCAACATTTTACACGCATTAGGAGAAGTATTCTGATATACTGAGCAAAAAAGTGTTTCAGAAGAACTATGCTGAGTTTCTTTCTTGTTGTTCTGTGTGTGCAGTTGCTATCCTGTTGAAGGACGATTATTTTGTCAGTGGTGCCGGGTTACCGGGCAGATTCAAGGCAGAGAAAGTGGAGTTTCACTGGGGCCAAAGCAACGGATCGGCTGGCTCTGAACACAGCATCAACGGCAAGAGGTTCCCCGTTGAGGTGAGTGGAGAGACACGCTTGTGTTCTCAGAGAAAACAAAATCAGAATGTATTGCTGTAGTCCAGGGCAACTGTGAAACAGGGCAATGTTTCTTTCAGTGAATGTATCACTTTGCAGGCCCTTCCGGCCCTCACAGCACTCTATCCATCATCTCTCATGTGCTTCTGCCATGTCAGCTCCGAGCTCTGCTTTGCTGGCCTTGCCAGCTCTCGTGTCCCATGGGTTAAGTTGCAAACAGCCACTTTTCTCGTTTGTCCCATAAGCTTTCCATGTGTGGGAGGATCTGCTTACAAATATCTGCTGAGTGACCTCGTTGTCCTCCAAAATTTCCTTTCCCATGACGCTTTCAAAGAAACAGCAGCAGTTTGGGAGCCATCGTGCTGAGACCGCTGTCTGTCAGCAGAATTGCTCATTGCCCACACACAGGACGTGACCTCTACCTGGGTTCAGCTGCTGTCCCCTGCCTGGCACTAACGGGACCTCTCCATAGATCCATGCAAACAGCTCTGTGTTTGCTCTGCCTGTGCTGCAGCCAGCTGGGCCCGAGCCAGCCCCAGCCAAGAGCGGCCCAGCTATCCCAGGAGTGAGGCCTGGCCTTGGACATGGTGCCCTGGGAACACAGCCCTGCTCTGAGCCAGGGCCAGGCACCTGTGTGCAGTGACATGGCTTCAGATGGGCCAGGTCAGAGCCAGGGCCAAGCACCTGCATGCAGTGACTGGGGGGACATGGTTTCAGATGAGCTCAAGGCAAGGCACCTGTGTGCAGTGACTGTGGGGACATGGCTCCAGATGGGCTCAGGGCCAGGCATTTTTGTGCAGTGACTGTGGGGAAATGGCTTCAGATGGGCCAGGCACCTGTGTGCAGTGAGTGCAGGGATGTGCCTTTGGAGGGCTCTGAGTGCAGGCAGGGAGCTGAGTGCTGTTGGGTCTTGGTTTGTGAGCAGTAGCCCCAGGTCGCTCTTTCGTCACTGCAGTGTTTTCTGTGTCAGCAGAGTTTGTTGATAGTTTTCACTCAATAGTCATGGTTTTGCATGGTGAGATAAACAAGAGGTTATCTAGGATTACCTTTGCCTGTGGGTAAGCAGATATGCAGTTCCCAAGTGTGGCATGTGGATCCTGAGCAGGTTGCCAGGAGCTGTGCTTGCTTTCCCAGAAAATTCATGGGTGAGCAGAAGTGGTAGTCTTGGGGCTTGATTCACCCCCAGCTTGCCATAATTCATCGCATGAGGCTTTAACCAAGTTACGTTTATCAGGAGGTGGGAAGAGGCTTCCAAAGCTCAAAGGAAGGTTGTCATAGACTGGTGCATTATCAAAACCTCCAATTTTCACCTGCATGTTCAAAGTGCCCCATCACACAAGAATTAGAACCTGGTTTTTATATCCCAATTGTGTACCTGTACGTTAGATTTTCTGAGAGGCAGAGATTTTATTTTTGTCTTCTTTTTAATGAGCTTTTCCATTATCATCCCCTTGATGTAACTGTGATTTCTCACAAGGGGCCAACCCCTGAGCAGATGGAGCAAACGCTCAAACACTGTCATGCTGCCCTGTCTGTCTCAATTGGCAATACTGGTGTTTGTAAACCTCCTGATGCACTCAGGAAATCTACAGAGCCAGTCAACTCCTCTTCTGAAATTTGAGGGAGTGGAGGGGGGTGAAAAACGCTGGCCCTTCTTGTTTGTGTCCAAAATGGTATTTCTACTTCAGAAATGCTTTCTTAGGATTCCAAGGCCATTTGATGGTGGCTTGATGAATGAAAGTTCTTGTATGTGGAAATAAGCATGTGTCTAAGGAATAATTTTCTTATGGTGTAAATGTTCTTCATTTCAGTTGTTTAGGATATTGACTTGAAAACTGGGGGGAGACTGCCTTTGTTTATGTTATTTTTGCTTGTTTATCAATGCTGACCAAAATAAATTGCTGGATCAGATAGGTTTAGTGTTAATCCTATGATTTCTAAGTGATTTGTGTTTGTTGCAATGACATGGACCTCTGTCCTTCCTTGATATTATGATATTAGCAGAATTCCCACAGCCATTCCCTTACTTTTTTTTTTTTTTTAAGGAAGAACAGTTTCCAAATCAAACCTTTCCCTATTGTGATGCTATCTACCTCCTACACAAGAATTCTGATTTTCAATGATGTGGTGCAAAGGATTTCTGTGGATGGTTTTTGGAGGGTCCAATAGGACTAAGGTGATAAAGTTGAGTCGTTATTGATGATAGATGCAAAACCTGTCTAAATAGTTGGGATTTGACTTCTCAAACAGTAACTGTACATGTATTCTCAGTGGGGCTTTTAATTTGTAATGCTAATTGTGGCGCAGCTTGCAACTGTCTGATGCAACCCCAGTTGCCTGATGTTGGGAGGTCTGTGCCAAAAACACGCTACTTCATTTGAGAAGTAGCATTTCTAGGGAGGCTGTGGAAAGGATAAACCAAAACTCTGTCCTACAGAAAGCAAAGCCTAAACCATTCTGATTCTTCTGAGCCCATGGCTGCAGGAAAACCTTACAGCAGTGTGCAGGTATTGGCATTCCAGGTCTGCAGCAGTTACAGTGGCAATGCAGCTGAAAGGAAATGTTTTCTGAGTCTTTATTTTGCAACCAGATGTGGACTATGCTAAACCCATTAGTTCCAAAGCACATCCCAAGGGAACACAGATAGATCAGCTTTATCCATAGAATGAGATCTGTGCACATTAAGTTTAGAAGTTTTTTCCTCTGGGAAACAAAGTGCTTGCTGGTAATCTTTTTTCTTGAAGAGGATACAGAAACTAATTAGAAATGTCAGATCTAATACAGAGCATTATTGTTTGACCATGTTGTTTGGTCTTTATTATTACAACTAATGTGTCAGATGGTAAGGCTGTCTACGTTAATTGGTTTCCTTCACTGAAGCCCATCTGGATCATATTTTTTTATGATTTATGTGTTAAATTAGTTAGTAAGATATATGAGAACATCCTTTTGTTTTCTGCTTTAAAGGCATGTTGGATCAAAGGTGTATTATCTTGCAGTACTTTAATGTAGCATATTGTGACTTCTTTTTAAACTATGGCACATGTAATGGCGTTCTTTCATTATGTGGTCTTGATTGCTTATTTATTGATTAGATTTTCCTTAGTGATACTTGATCTTTATGAAGCCATTATGAGTTTGGCTTTCTCTGAAGCAGCATTCATGATCAGAGATGTCCATGTGCTTCAAACTTCCACGTACATCCAAATTGATACCAGGCCTTGCCAGCATTCACTAGAAACTTCTTTTCCCCCTCTTTCTTCCCACTTTGCAAGCAATATCTGGGTGAGGCCAGGAAGCAGTGCTGTGATGCTGCATTAAAGTGATACCATTAATGTATTGCTGTGTGAGTGGAGTGTGAATCCTAATGAGGACATGGGCTCTGTGCCAGTTTAGAAAAAGGCTCTCTTTTTTTTTTTTCTTAGAGTTAAGAAAAGTTTTTAATGTTGCATTTTCTAAATTTTAATGAATTGCTGACTCCTTTGTATTTTGTTATTGTTCTTCTCCACTATAATTCCTCAGGTTATTTTTTTCTTGCTGAAACCGCAGCAATATAAGTGGACATGCAAATGCTAGAAACCACTTAAGTGGAAAAGTGACAAAATTAAAATAAAAAAGATGAGCTTCCCTCAGGCCAGGAGAGAACCTGGGTTTCCCTCATTAGAGCCAAGAGGAGTAATTGCAGCACTTTAATCTCCCGTGCCATCAAACTGGTTCCCAGCAGCAGGCAGGGCTCACTGTGCTGGCTGGCTGCTCCGAGGGAAACCCAATGCTTAATATTTCGTAGCAAGTGAGGAGCTGACATGGCAGTGCTCTCTGTGCTGCTGGAGTGAGGTACCACCATCCCAGCATAACCATGGGGTTATTTTTTTAATTTTTTCTTAGCTGCCTCGTAGTAATTTTTATGCAAAATGCCGCTTATTTCTGTGAAGAGCAGAAATCAGAAGAGTGATTTTAATCATGGCTGTGTTAATTTGATGTGAGCTTTGGCTGTTTATGAGCGTTCTCTTTAATGGTGCTAATTGTCAGTTATAATGTGAACACCATTATACAGTACTATACAGTAATTTATTTAGTAAATGAGTATCTTATTCCAAGGACCATACTGCAATATGCCATAGAGACCTCATCCTTTTACTCTTACATGAGCAAACTTGCACTGTTTAGGCTAAATTGCTTCTGAAAGAGCAATGTGATTTTATACCCACAAGTACCAACATGCATGTTTTTGGAGATCTCAAGTTCTTTTCCATTAATTTTAAAAAAACCCAACCAAAACAACAAAAAATAGGCAAAAAACCCTCACAACCAAACAAAACAACCAAAAAAACCACCACCCTCACACAACCATCCCGGCAGAAAACAGAGCTGACACCCTCTTATGTCAATTAACAAGCTTTTATATTATGTTTATGTATTCGCTTTATTAAATTATTATTACAAAACAATCATTTGCATTAACAATTCTTGCTGCTCTTCAAGTGTGTTTATTAGAAGACTTTCCAGGTTCTAATGGTGTCTTTGTTCTTGCTCCTTCTTTGATTTTCTCCATTTTCTCTTTGAATCCACATACAGGCATCTGTGTTGTCTAGATCGACAATTAGTTGCTCTAATTTGAATGCTCAGATAACCTTGCCAGTTTATCATTGTCTACTGTTCAACCACTCATTATATTACTTAAATTCTGATAGTTTTTATTATCACAGGCTGATGACAATCAGTGTTATAAAAGTAGAAGAAATGAGTGGTATTCAGTGCACAAAAACCTTTACTACTAAGAATAGTAAGAATAGAATAAGCTAAGATTAGTTACTCAGTTTACTAGGACTAGGTTGGCTGGTTTTTTTTTTTGTTTTATCCTGAATGTTAAGACTTTCTATCACACCTGGAATCACCTACAGCATACATCCAGCCTTCTGTCCACCTGTGAATGGCAGGGAGTATTTACTTTGTAATGTTAGAAACAGGACCATTTCCGTTCTTTAATTTTACTCTTGGTGCAGCTGTGAGTCTGTTTAGATTTGTACACACTTTGTGACATTAAATGATGAACATACCACAGCATGTTCTCTTCCTATACAGGAGAGAACTAACACTCTGTATTGCAGCTGGGTTTATTATTTCTGGCATCCAGCATATCTGGTAATTGTAATTTTGCAAAGATCTCTGGTGCTGATTTCAAGCACAAGTAAAGTTTAATTATGAAACAGGGAGCCAGTGTTGGGTTTATTTCCTTATATTTTGTTTACTTGTTGCTCTTCAAATTTCCATACCTCTATCTGGTAGGATGTAGCAAAGTAGAAGTCAAAAAATTATAGGGGGACCTAAAGAGGACCATTGGGAATATATCACAGTGAGATACTATGTCTGTCTGAAGTAATTTTAGTGCAGTATTCTCTCCAAGGACCAAATCCACACCTATAAAGGGATACTTGGAGCTCCCAGTAACTTTGATGGGAGATGTGCTGGTGGAACTCTGGTTGAGCATTTGGCTCCATGCTCATGCTGTCTGTGCTGTAGAGTGTCCAGGGAATTTAGCATGCTCTGCTTATTCCATCTGCATTTCTTACAGCATCTCTGACTTAATCATTCAGACAAGGAAATGGCTTGGGGATTTTCACATTTAATTTCTTTTTCTTCAAAATGACACAGCATGGGGGATTTTTTGGTTTTCTTACAGTCTTCTCCCTCTCCTTTCCCCATAGTCTTCAAGGGTTCAGATAGCCATAAAATACTCTAAACATGCAATGTGCTAAAAAGCCACATCTGTGTCTCTGTCTTATCTAAAAAGCCAAATCTACATCTCCATCTTATCTCTAGTAAAGTAAGATTTTATTCCGAGTCTCTAGGCGTTACTCCTTTTTGATCTTCACTGCTTTTAAATCTTGTTCAAGTTTCTCATTGTCAGGAAAGTAGTGTGTCATCATTTTGAAAACATAAAATGGATGGATATATTGAACACATCGCTGAGTTTCCGTCTTGTTTCGCTGTGAGTAGTGGAAATTAAACACCATCTTATCACTGTCTGGTTTACTGTTTTATTTTCCTTAGTGTAGCTGCTGCACTGCCTCCTCTCAGTTGTCTTTAGTGTCTCCCATATACTGACAGAAGAGTCAGTTGAGACTTTAATTAATGACTTTATTGTAATCAAGGTTCCATTTTAGTGCAGAATGCTCCATCTTATAGTAGTGAAATATTTAGTCTCCATCTGGCTGATCTTTTCTGTGAATGTCCCATGATAATTAAGAAGAAACAGGAGAGGATGGTCTGAAATTAAATATGTTTAGTGGAGGGGTTAGTGTATCCTGGGACTGTTTGTGTAGAGACTCAGACAAAATTTAAGAATAGAACAGCAGTTTGGTTTTATGGCTGCATCTTCCTGCTGTCTGCCAGGCCCCAGTAATTTCTAGGCTGAATTACAAATGTTACAAATGCATCTGGAGTTTTATTTTGAAATAACTATCCAGTAGCATGGATCAGAGATAACCCTTTTCATTGTGGCTGGGAATGTCCTGCTTTCCCCAAAGGATTTCGACTGACTTGTTGAAAAGGTCAGAGGCAGTAGCACTACACTGCAATTACAGTATGTTAATGATGAGCTAAGAGTTCTACATTCTTCTTAACATAAGTCCCTGATTTTCTACATGATTAATTGGAATCTGAAAAGACTGACAAGGAGAAGGAGGATCAGATGGGGTGAAAATAAGAGATAAGAGGCTGACAGCCAGCTCTTGTTGTAAAGGAGAGTTATTTTGAATAGGAGAAAAAAATCAATACAAAGGTTGGAGGATTTTACAGAGTTGTAAGAGCTACTTTAATGAAAGGTAGCAGATTCAATAGGATTGTTACTTGAAATGTAGGATTGTCTGAGTTAGAAAAATGGGACTGTCTCTCCCCAGCTGTAAAGGTGAGCTTTGCCTGCTGAGCTTCCTGTGTACTTAGTCCACTGGATTTACTGGCATTTGCTCTGGGCACTCAGTATGATGAAAAAAGGGGGGAAAATATGTAGGGGAGCTTACTAAATTCTATTCTTCTGGAAAAGTCACTTGATTTTGGGAAGAGAAGGAAGAGGACAACAGGTGGTAGGTAGCTCTTTCTGCTGCTTCAGCATTTTAGGTGTCTGACATGTGAGAGTGTCTAGCAAAGAAAAGGGATTCATTATGAGCAGGTGGCTTTGTTTGGCCCTGACTGTAATGAGCAGGCCAGGAATTTGGTCGACTTGAAGGATGCTTAGCATGAACTGCTCTCTTGCACATTCATGCCAGCATCCTTTCCCCAGCAGAGATTGTGAGAGGTGAGTGCAGGTAGGGAGTCTGTGCACTGAGGCTTTCTAACCTGGGTTAGAGGTAGGATGAGGAGTCAGCTGAACCTCAGCATCAAACACATCTTGGACAGAAGCACTTTGTGTGGGTAGAAAAGGGGACTTCAACAGTGCTGCAGAAGAAACTTGCTCCTGCAACTATTAAATGGGCTATTTAATTACTTTCAGTAGAGATGGCAACTTTAATCTTAAGCAGGGAGCCAAGTTTTTGAGAATTGCTTGTAGCTTTTGAAGTTTGGGGACTTAAATGCCAGAAGGCAATTTTTTCAGCTTGCAGTGCACAGCCATGAAGCATGTGAGGCTTACAGGGAGGGGAGCTGCAGATCCCTCAAGTGTGTCTGGGCTGTGGGCTCTGAGCACTTGAACAGGTGCACACTCCACGCTGTGCCAGGCTGGCTGCCCATCAGGGTCCTGGCATGTTGGTTAGGAACACATGGGGTTGATAAGTGCTCAGCACAGCCCCTTTCCATTGGGCAAGTCCAACAGTCTTTGGGATGTCTTCCCCTAGAGATGTGTGACCCTTCCTGATTATCCCAATAGGCTCTCTGGAAATAAAAAAGAGGGATGATATTTAGGGGTATGAAGGATAAAAGAAATATTGCACAAATATGTTGCAACAAAACCTTAATGTGGTTAATGGGCTGGTTGGTAGCTGTCAGAAGGGATTTCCCGTGGAAGCCATTTCAGTGGGACTCAAACAATCAGAATAGATTTCACTAATGTTAATCATGATTTAAGGCAGCAAGCAAGAAATTATTTAAATTATCTATTATACTGGTGCTTTACTGATTGCATTTTACTTCTTTTGGGTTTTGCTTGGGGTTTTTTTCCTGAAGAATTCTAAACAGTTGCTATCATTTTGTGCCAAGAGAATAAATTACGTCAGACATGTTATTTGCTGTGAGAAAATTCAGTACATTTATTCAGACACTTCTTTTTTGTCATTTTATCACGTGTTAAAGAACTGCATTTTAAGGGATGACTAACAAAAGTTTGTGAAAACCAGAAAGAAAGATGCATCTTCTTGTCTGGTTATTTGTGTATCCAGAAAGGTTTTTCATTAGAACTGATTTTCCAGTGCAGGTAACCAAAAGGCTTTTTAATTCTAAGGAGGAACAGGCTGTGAAATATATTCATTGTGGACTGTGCTGATCAGTAGTACCATAGTTACCTTCTTGCCCTTCCACCTGAATCCCTTAGCAGTTTCTTATATTGAATCTAAAAGCTCTTTTGGTTAAAGAATATGTCTTTGCTGATTTTGTGCAGCACCTGTCCCAGAGGAATTCCTGCTCTGGGATGCAGCAATCTGAGCTAATCCTTGTTATTTTCCCAGTTCAAAGACATTGTATTTCCTGACAGGATGGGAGGGTTAACTAAAGTAGAAAAAAGATCTAAAATACATCTAGAATTTACTGTCTGGTGGAAATGAAATAAAAATCAAGTAGCTGAAAACAAGAAAAAAATGTGTGTGTTTGCTCATGCTTTGAGACTCTCATCTTTCCATACAGAAAAAAGAATTTGGTGAAAATAGTTGTATCCCTGAATATGTGTCCTCTTGCTTGCTGTTTCTCTATGTGGCTTAATAAGAAACATTATTTTTTCCCTAAATAATTGGGCTTTCCATCACATTCCATGAAAGGCCAGTAATGCCCTTTCTGTCATTGTCCCATCTAGACTAGCTGGCTGCAGAATGGGCTTTCCTTTATCCACTGGCTTCAGAGAGGAGGCAAAGTGGGCTGGTATTTCCAGGAAATGCCTCCATCTACCCTCACTATTCACTGCCTTTGGTAGCATATCCCACAAAGACACTTGGCCATTGTTGGTCATTGACCATTCAGTAAGGTTCTTTAAATAAAACATAGCTCTGATCTACACATGTGTAAGAAATTCAAATTTAGGCTTCCCACTGGAGCTAGAAATAACATTACCAGGTGGGAAAGAGATTTTCCCCCTAAAGTGGGCCAACAGTTTGTTAATAGTTTTATCAAACACAAAAAATGGCACCTGGTGTGCCAAAGGAGCATTAGTTTCTCCAGATGGGATTGTTGATTGTCCAGGAAAAAAAAATTGAGAGTGTTTCCCTACTAAATTAGGGAGGAATCATTCTTCTCTGGGACTGGGGGCAGATTTGACTTTTTTACAGACTTTTTTGCAGACTCTTGAGGACCAAATGCCGGCTGGAGAAGCAAACTTGCTCACCCCAAGTGGTGAATGTAATTTCAGAAATAAAAATATGCATTAGTACAACATCTCTCACACATTTGTAATGAAATGGAGAAAGAGATCTTAGGGATTTGATCGTGCCATAAATGGATGAAATTTCTCTAATTTTGTAATTTTTGCCCTTATATACATTTTTACTGCATTCTGTGTTTTGAAGTTCAGACCTGCAATAGTGCTTGTATTTGCTCTTTACCGTAACCAGATCACTGTAAGGGTGATTTTAGTTAATTTTTATACCTACATAAAGCCCTTTCATTCCTTCGGGGCAGTAGTGCCTACAAATAAGATAAATTCAATACTCAATGCCTGCTTGCAGTGCTGAAGAGGTTTTCAAAGGGTAGAAGGTTTAGCTTTTTAAAGCTTTTTTAAATGCAAAACTACCCTTAGATGAGTAGTCAAAATTACAGAATTCGTTTGAAAAGAAGAGGAAAGCCTCTTTTGCTTCATTTCTCATCAACTTTGGTTGAGTGGGGAATTCTGTGCTCCTTTTTCTGTGGTCTGTCCCCTCCTAGGGCAGGTTAGTGCTCTTGAGGGAGAGGGTGGCTAGCTGAGAGTTGAGTGACACATTTGATCCTGAGGTGGCATGTTCCAGCAGGATAATAATATCTCTTAAAAAAAAAATGTCATTACATCCAGTTCGAAATAGGAGATGGGCAATAACAGGAGAATTTTGAAAAATATTCGTTTGAAATTCTTTGCTTGAGAGCTCTTTTTCTGTTTGGGAGGCAGGAATGTGAGCACTCATTTAATGAGCTACATTCAAAAGGTAAAATTTCAAGAGAGTAAAACTGAGTATTTCCTGAACATAAATTGAGTCACCCATCCTCAAATCCATAGTTATGTTCTTCTCTTCAACCTCATCTAATATTCCCCTTGCTTCCTGTTTAACTAGGAAAAATGCAAATACCTGAAGTAGAGACTTTTGTACATACCAGTCACTGATGTTAAAGCGTGAGCTCTTCACTCAGTGATGCTGGAAGCTACAGTCTGCTGTTGCTGGAATACCATTTCTGAAAGCCTGGTAGCCCTCCCACTGAACCATATGGTGATTTATCAGACAGTTTAGCAGTAGCAAGACCAAGACCCAAGCTGGTCAAGTCTGAAAATGCATATTCCTTATGTTGCTTCTGGTAATAAGGTTCTGTTCTGTTCCTTTTGTAGCATTGTGAACGCATGCGTTGAGCTGTGTGTCCCCTGGAAGGGAATTGCTGTATTTCCAGGCTATGGGATTACAGTGTTACAAGTTAGACTTTCAAGAAACTGAAAACATCAGATTCTGGACTCTTGCAGCTGAAATGGCTGTTGTGTTGGTCCATTTTAAAGAAAATAAATAGGAAATATATGAAAGCTCAAATGCAGCTCTCATGAGACGATGTCAGAGGAAATTAATATTTTCGGTAGAAAAAGAGCAAGCTCTCATTTCAAAGAAAGCTTCCTAGCAAACCATTTTGGTTTCTTAACACTTGCCACACATGATCTCTGACATAATATTGCTTCATTGTTAGCAGAGTTAGTTCAGATGTTTTCCTATCATACTCAAGTGAGGTAGCAGTGGAAAGCATGCTGGTAATGCTACAAGGAATAATTTGGCATCAGTCAGAAGCTGGAACTCAAAAAAGGCAGTAGGAGAGAAATAATTAGTAAGGATAATTGTTAGGCCTTGACAACCTGGTGTGTCTTTCTAGCAGTGAATGGATTCACCTGACACCCAGAGATAGCCATCTGATAATGGCACTCATAAAATCGATACATCAATACTTTATCCTTGAAACAGTATTTAAAGTCTGTTCTTAGATTCATTTTTTTACTTCTATAAAGTTATAGCAGTCTGGGATTTGAGATAATGCATTAATTACAGCCTTATTGGACCTTCTTCATTTGCTGTATTTTAATGCATCTATGGTGATTGCTGAAGAAAGATGCCTAGTGAGCTTAATCTGCTTATGCTTTAAAAAGAAAGGATGCTAAGAAGATTAAAATGGGGCCTCACACTGAACAGGTTTGAGAGTTTGCAGTGCTCACAGTGGCAGGGAGTTTTCTACAGGAGTTATTTAGAATTTAGAGCTTCCCTGATGCTGCCTCTGCTGATCTCATGGAGATGGGAGGAGCAGGAGCTGGGCACAGCTGAGATTTTGCTTTTGTAGACTGAGATTGTGCACAGGCTCTAATAATGTCAAATTGTTGCTGAGTTAAACATGATGCTGCTTCTTTCTGTTAATGTTTCCTGCTCGTCCACGTCTTTTCTCACTGCAGAGAAATATTTGTGGGATTGTAATGCACATCCCAGGACCCAGAAATAGTGTGTGCATGGTTGAAATAATGCCCATCCAAATAATACTGTAGATAAGTATTACAAGAGATTTAGATTTAGGTGTACTCATCAGATTTCCCCAACTGCATGTGTGTTGCATTAATTGAAATGGACTGGAAATTTTATTTTTGATTACATCTGCTGTGAAGGACAGGAGACATTCAACAAGACAAAATCCCTTCCCTGACTGCACTACATATATGTGCCATCTCTAGCAAGGCAGAAGCTTATGTTGAAAGCAACCTATTTATCTAACAACATTAACAAAATATCATTTTTTTAATAAAGGCTGTAAAGATCAGTGGCTGCCCTCTGAGTGCCTGAGACGAATTATTTCTACCTCTGCCTCCCTATTATTCATGGGCGCTTCATTGCAGGGCCGTAGCTGTCCCCGCTGTGCCACCACCGGCTTCACTAGCAGGTGGAAAATTCAGCACTTTCATAACCAGTGGGTTTTCTTCATTTTAAGAAGATTATGGCATGAAAGATGGAGGAGGAGATCAGAACTGGCAGGAAACTGTGATTTGAATAGGACCTTCAATTTGACACATGTTATGTCCTTAAGAGAGGAGTCGGTGCCTGGTTTTGTTGACAGGTGTGGCGACAGCTTTGAGGGATGACAGGCACTTCACTGAATCACTAAATTGATCTGATAATCAGTAAGTGAGTTTGCTAAGAGCAGGTACTACGTGCCTTCTTTGGGGCTTGGTTAACTTAGTGACAGCTTGTTTTAAATATACTGGGAGGCCGTATTTTATTTTTCCTTTCTTTTCTGAGCAGAACCCCACTTAGAGCCAAATAAAAGAAGCCATTTCTCCTCTTTGGCTCTAAAACTAACCTGGAGATTACCAGACCTTGCTTTTACAAAGCAGCTGCTGTCACAGGTTAAGCTATCTCCATTTTCTCCAGATAGTAGTGACCATCATCAGCCACAAGTGTTTGTCCTCTCAATGTGGTTGCAGCCTTTCCCCTCCCCTGCCTTCCCTAGACAGAGAGCATCCGCTTCTCAGCAGCCTTTGACTTTCTCAGAGCCTTGATAGCAGCCTTGCTCCCATTTCCAGCTGCTCATTCCCAGCTAGCCTGGTAACCCATGGACTTTTTCTCCCTTGGAGCACCTAAAGAGGAGATTATTCCTTTCCTTGGTGGCGTGGTGGCCGTGCCCTATGCCAGAAGGGCAGGCAGGTGCTGTGCCTTGAGGTGCAGACAGCAGTGGCTGGAGGGGATCTCCCTCAGCTGTAACCTTTGGGTTGTTTGCTTGTGAGCTCATGACTGGATTTGCAGTTGCCTCCCCGTTAGTTCTGCTATTTACTGTGGAAACTTGACACAGGACAGGTTTGTCAAATTAAAATGTTCTGCCTCCAGCATCAGGCATATGGATTAGAGTTTTTGTTGGTTTGTACTGGAGCTATTCAGAAGGGGAGTTTTGCTTCAGGCGTTTTCCAAAGGCGATAGAATTTGTAAAAGTTCAATATGGATTTATTTTATGATGCCCCAGCAGTATCTGTATAGTTTGCTTGGGTTCAGATAAAAACCATTTGTGGTCAAGGTAAATATTACAAATCAGAGATTTTTTAAATGTGCATTCATAGTTGTCCTCTCTTCTTAAGACATAAATTGAATTTGTGTTCTTCATACTGTGATGTCTAAACGATTTCCTCTTCAACAAAGAGTACATAACAAAGGTTAAAAATTATTTTTGCAATCCAAGCATTTAAGTATACATTACTATCTGTTTTAAGGATGGATAATCAATGTAAAAAATGATACTTCCGTGTATTCCTAATAGGTCACTGTGTAAATATCCATAATGGAATCGATCCCCTAGGTTATGGCAACCATTAGTACAGAAGGGGTTTCACAATTAATGTATCAGACATTTGTCTTTTCTACTTACATGCAAAATGATTATTTATTGATTATTTTCAATCCAGGTTAATGATGTTGAAGAGGTTTCAGTATCTCAATTTGAAGTACTTAAAGTGTGCTTCAACAGAAATATTATATCCCTTTCAAGAAGTTGTGACTAATATCTGATAAGTGATTTTCCTCTGCATTCTCTCTCATTTATATATACATACATATATATAATTCATAAAATAAGGATGTCTGCACACCTAGAAAGTGTCAGTGCCATGTGAATGAATGGTCATGTGAAATGATTGTATTTTCCCTGTTACCTGAGAAGCATGTGTAAAACCAAACTGTATGCAGAAAGGCTTGCTTTCATAAAGCTCTCTGGCAATAATGATGAGCAGAGGGAAGTATATTAAAAATGTGTAATAAGTGACTTATGGTCCTGTGTCCCATTTGGAAAGGGACCTGGCTCATGGCTCAGGAAAGTTTCAGGTCAATACATGGTGGCTTCCTCAGTTCCCAAAAGTCAAGCTCACATGCATCAAGGTAATTGTTATTCCAGGAAGAGCTTGTTCTTTGCTCCTGGCCCCATTGGAATGTGTCTGTGTAAATACCATGCTGACTTGTAGAAAGAGGTCTCTACAAAGAGAAAGATGCCTGCCAGGCAGCCTGTCTCACCATAGTCAGAAGGGACAAGGACTGGCAGTTGAGGCAAGGACGGTCTGTTTTTTCTATTAAAAATGGGGAAATTTTCTTCCTCTTTGGAATCACAAGATTCCAAAGAAACCAAGATGCAGAAAGTTAAGTCCATTTCAATTCAGAAGGGTGTTGAGCTGACGTGTTTGCCTGCACTTGCCCGTGCACACAGGCAGGGGTGGAGGCTCAGTGGCAGCCTGGGGAGGTGGTGGCCTCAATGCAGAGCTGTGGATGTGGTGAGAATTCCCTGCTCCATTCACAGGCAGAGCTGCATGTGAGCTCTGAGCCTAGGGCTGACATCTGCTTTGCAGTGAAACTCTGCACTGGAAGCTGACATCAACCCTCTGTGCTGCTTTAAATTAATATTCTCCTTGGAAAAAGAAATTAATATTTCAGTGAAGGTTTGATATTTTTTTTATTATTATTTTTTTATTTGTGACTCTCCTAGTCATTTTCCTGATTAAGTGTCAGCCCTTTTTCAATGAGTTTAAGCCTACTGACAGTAGACTGACTTTTCTTAATTATCTTTTCCAGACCCCTTTAAATTAGTCCCCCAGGGGTCTGTGAACCTCATATTGAAAATGACAGCTTTTATATTTCCTTACTAAATACATACAAAGAGTTGTCCAGGGACGCTAACTCACATAAGATTGTTAATTCCCCCTGGAAAACAAAAGAATCTGATTTTAAATGGCAATACATCTGAGAGACTGGGGCACAGTATGGAGGAAGAGGAGAATGGCCATCAGATGTGGCCATGGCTTTGTCCATGCTGGAAAGAGTGTGGGAGGGGAAAAACCATTTGAAGCCACTGAACTCATGCATAAATGTATAGCTTTCAAATAGCTAATTTTTTATGTCATAAAAGAAAACTGGCTAGGGCTGGTTCCTTCTTTATAGCCCTGTCATAAAATCTGAAAAATGGAGTTTATAATTTATGGTCTGAAACCACCTTAACTATTGCAATACAAACAGCATCACTGTGCTGCAGTTTATTTCTAAAATGCCTCCAGTGAAAATATTGCAGCGCCATAATTAACTAATACCAAGATCCTGTTTGATTCGCTTTCTCTGCTTTCCCCAGAATTATGCAGTTAGTATAAATCCTCAAGGCTTGGAAGATGGCTTCAGAATAATCTTACATCACCATGTCAGTTAAGACAATCACTAATAGGGTTTCTGTGGCTCATAGAGTCTCTCCCATCACTGGTTGCATTTATAAGGAGTGAGTTACATAGTTTTTATCTATGTCTATATATGCATGCATGTGTCTATGTCTACAAAAAAAAAAGGAAGTAAAAAGAAGTGCAGAGGAGAACAGCGTGCCTGCTGTCTCCTAATTACTTTGTTTTTTGATATCTCAGCAACATTGATCTTTCAAAATGATCTCTTGCTGGTGGCATCAGTTTTATGTTGGAAAATATTCCTGCAATTCTGGTGATGATAAACTAATTACAGACTATACATTTTTAATGATTTAATCTCCTGTCATATTCCTAGAGAGAAGTGATCCTGATTCCAAACAAATCTCCCATGCATGACCAAACACTCATCATGAAATGTATGGTTTTCATTAAACCCCGTTGTTAATAAAGGCTTAGGATTGTTTTGTTAAAATGGGGAGAGGTTGGGGAGTAAAAGCATGCTGAAAGATTGCTGTAATAATGCTGCAGTAAGCTCTTTGAGTCACACAGAGTTCCCAGCAACATTCCACTGCCATGTGCCTTCCATTACAGAGAGCTCCTGACCATGTGTAATGCTGGCAGAGGAGTTTCCACGGGTGGTGCATAGAAAGGTGCATTCATACACCTTGGTCTGTGCCAGGTTTGTGTCACTCACCCCATCTCTGTTAGTGTCTAGGTTTAGGAATGATGATTAGTTAAGCAGTGTCTCAAAAAACCAGCTTCAAGAGGTGCCCTTTTTTGAGATATTGAGGTCTCTGCTTTGTGACTTGCTGTTACACGAATGCACTTTATATCCTTGTGCCACTTTGGCTCAGTGCTGTGTGCCTTGGTGGGGATCTGCTTTTGAACTTTGCATAAAGACCAAAGCAATGCGCCTTGGCCTCTGACTGGGGTCAAGGGTGGTGCTGCAATGGGGGAACATAAAGTGATTATCTCCTTTGCATCTGCTCGAGGGACTGGATCTGAAATGCCCTTCAGCAGCAGCTCCTGTAATTTAGCATCAGATCCAGAAGTAAAAGAGGGTCGTGGTTCTCTTGAGAGCACAGATGTAAGAGGTGCTGGAAAGATGACAGAGAAAAACAATTGTTAGAAATTTCTTTTACCTATGGGAGAAATGTCAAGTAATTTCACTGAGCTGTAAACATTCCTGCCAGTTTTGCTTGCTTTCAGGTACTTTTGCCCTTTTCCCAGAGAGCTCTTTTGTTGATTTTAACGACTCCAGTCTTTGGGAAGTCTGAAGATAAGAACAGCATTTAGAGAAGGCATTTAAAGCAAATTTTGGTATACCTGCACTGATTGTGTGCGTGGTGGTGCACTGGTAACAATCTGAGTCAGATGCACGCATATTCACACAGCTAATAACAAACAGGGCCTAGAATTACTCAGCCTAGAGAAGGGAACATGGGGAGGGTGAATTAAGGTTCCTGTGAACTTTTTGTGGATTTCCTGGCAGTGTGACGATGAAACTATTATTATGAACTAGAACTCCAATTTTATTAATGTTCTGAAGTATGGAAGGAAGCAACAAATCTGATTTAAGAGAAGACATTTGTCTTGGCAGTGTGATTTACTCCAGGGTTGTAAATTTGACATGATGGAGACTAAAATGTACTGAAACTTAAATTTCTCCCATATCTCACTCAAAGTCAAATGATTTAAATAGCAGAATATGAGAAATGACATGTATCCTTGGATGCAAATATATTTTTGGTGCTGAAGATTTTAATTTCACATCTGAGGAAATTTATCAATTTGATGATGAAACTTTTAGGAAAACAAAGGTCAGAATTTCCAAGTATGGTGCGGGGATGCCATGACAAGTGCATCACTGTCTCCTGCAGTGAAGGTTTCCTGCCTGGTAACCTCCTGTAATGGGTCCAATAATGATAAAACAGGTACTATGGAAGGTGAAATCTGCTTTGCTGACACAGATCCTGCTAATGCTCCTGTCCTGCCATGCACACCATGCTTCTGTCTGGCACTGTGCCTGCCCTGTCTCCTGTGCTGTACAAATGTGTCCAGGACAAAATACTATGACATTTTAAAGTACAAGATGTTAGCAAACCCAAGCATAGCTGGGGTGGGGGACTGAGTGAGTGTTGCAGGCAAAGGACCCCCAGCACAATCCAGCTTACTCTCATTTTGGGGGAAATTCATTTCTGGGATTTTGTCCTCTTAGGACCAGCTTGAGTAGATGGACCAAACCTTGGTCCCTGCTTTGGACTCTTCACTGTGGTTTTCCCTTCTGTTCAGTAATGCTTGCACTACTCTGAGGGTCACCAAACCCTTGGGATCATTTTCCCTCTGAAGGGATCCACTGAGGATGAAGGGAAGTAATGGTGTTCCTCCACTCCTCACTTTCATACATGTCAGAGGTGCCTGAAGTGTATTTTCACGCTTTGACCTTTTGGTAATCAGCAGAGACATGCTTATCCCCTGATGAACATAAACTTAACCCAATGGCTATAAGATCAATCTCTTAGAGCTCTAATCCTCCTGTTCATTTCCTGAGTAATGCCTTTTAAAAATCTCCATATTCTGGAAGTAAAAGCCACAGCTTAATATTTTTTTTACTACTTTTTAAGATAAACCAGTAACTTTTATGGCCTTACTCTGTGATTCCATGAAATGGGATTAATTTCTTAGCAGCAGTGGACCTGCTCTGTCAGTTCAATAAAAGTAATGTGGACAATTTCAGTCTATTACTTTTAAATTAACTCAGCCCATATGACTCTTCCTAATACACTGCCACCTTGTGAAAAACAGGGTTGCATTTTATTGATTCATGTGATAGATGAGAATATTAAGTGTTCCCTGGCAAACAGCACCCCAAACAACACGAGGCTCTTAGGCATGCCAGGACTGGGGAACTAATTATGCTGAGACAGAAGAGGTTATTTTACTCATATGCTGTAAAATGGAAAAAATATTAAAGTAACTTTATAGCTTAAAAAAGAAAGAAACCCAGCACTTCTCCTTCATGTCCCCCACAGCCTGGCTGTTATGTTTTTTCTTGCCATATTTTCAGTCAGTTTCTGAAAATGCAGAATTGAAGAAGGTCATTGGGGAGGGAATAAAAAAGAAACCAAAGCAGGGAAAAGCTCAAATCACTGAAGGTACAAGGAAATGAAAAGAGGTCCTTGTAACATAGCACACCTGATATGTATGTAGTAGCTTTGCTTCCACAAAGTCAGAGAGACGAACAGGTATTGCCCCTTCAGAGATCCAAACTTTTCAAAAAGATTGCTTGTTAAATTTTTACTTGGTGAAAAATGAAGTCTGAAAAAGCTGGTGTGGTGATCCTTTGAGGACGTTCTAGAATAATTGTAATAATGCATTAAAATGTCACGAGGGGAAATGATTAATTGGAATTGCCTTCATTTTTCTCCTCCATTTGCTCGCATTCCCGTCCTTAGTTCCTCATATAAAAAATAAAAATAGTAACATCCAGTGCTAGCACTATATATGAAGTCTTTTCTTACTGCACAGTGACATACATGAAGCCTTGCTACTGACACATGGGGTTGCATGTCTACTACTCCAATTGCTTTATTCATGTTTTGGCTTTCAGCATAAAAGCTAAAACACTGAAAACCAATATAAAATTCTGATCGTGGCAAGGACATTTATCATTCTGTAACAAAAACCAGGTGGGTTGTTTGCTGGCTGTGTTGGTTTGTTCTTTCCACAGCAGAGAACCTGATTTTCAGTTATTTTTCTGTCTTGTGCTCATTTCACAAGGACTAACCCAAGCCAGCACACTGTGCAAAGCAAAGATCAGTGGTAGAGGTGACTTTTGTTCTCGAGGCTCTAAAACACAAGCAAAGTGGGAGTAAATGGCAGACAGATGTAACAGAAACAAGAGAAACTGGGAGCAGGAAGTTTATTTTCCTGAACTCTTGCCTGGTGGTTCACTCCTCCAAATGATGAGCTTTAAAATAGGCTGCTGGGCCAGCATCCGAAACTTGACCTTGTGTGGGTGCAGTTTCCCTCTGTGTGTTTTGTTACATAAATACTATGTGGTATTCAGGATGGGAATCTCATCCAGCATTTTTTTTAAAGTGGTTTTCTATTTCATCAAAAGAACTCAAGGAGAGGATAAAAAGCTGCATCACAAATAAGTAAAATAAGTAATCTGATTGTTGCTTTAGGTATGTTTCTGCTCATTTTAGTTTGTTGTCATTCAGTTTGATTCACTGAACTGATTCAATTTTAATGGTTCACTTATGCATGCAACTACCTGGAAAAAAAGATTAAAAAATGCCCCTAAAGCAAATCTTACTGAAATTCTGGTCAAAAAAGGATCATAAATAAGCAGAAGTAAGAGCAAAATCTAAAACAATATGGCACACGTCAAGTAAAAGGAAAGTACAATATGTGAAGTGCAAAAAATAAACATGAGCTACAAAATAGAAGTTAAAAAATAGTACCTAAGGTAAAAAATCAAATTCAATATGTTTTACAATTACACAGGAGAATGAGTTTCTTCAACCTTTAGATTCTTTCTTTATTCAGTTAATTTAAAGACAACAAGGCTGAAAGGGTATCTCTTCCAAGGCACCAGCAGTTTCGTAGAGCCCTCGCTGAACGCTGGAAAATTTAGCAAGGAAGAAAATTGCATATACTAAGAATATAACATGATGAATATGTTGTGTCACATACATACCATCTGTGAGTTATTCTGATAGACAGAACAGCTTGTCTGCCAAACCCTAAAGCATGGCTTTGATTATTGCATACATTGGAAAATAATAATCTTGGGGACTTTGGGTGAATTGCATTATGACCTTGAGTTTGTACTGTAAAGGTCATGGCATCAAGGTCTGCAAGGGTAACTCTCTACTGCTGTAATTAGGTCTTTTGCTAATGGGTGCTGTAGAACAGAATTTTTACAAATGAGGCTGCCAGCAGTTACCAAGGAGAGCAGAAAAACTTCAGGACATAACTCTTAGGGAACAGGGACGGTGGGGTGTTTTTTCCTGCAGTGGTTGGAGAGAAGATGTGTTGTATCTAGCTCTTGTTTCTGAGAGAGAGTAATACAAAGGGGAGTTTTGAACTTTCAGGGGTTGCAGCCACACAAGGAGAGGTGGCCTGTGCACAGTACTTTGTTATTTACCTGCACAGCTCTGTAAATCCTCTCTTTTTGTGGTGATCACAGTGTTCCCCACTTCTTGGCCCCCTTGCAGGCGCTTACACAGTGGGAGAATGATCCAAAACTCACAGATTTGGTCCTTGCTATTCTGATTTTTACTGCTGTTGAAAGTTAATTTCATATGCTATCATTTACTTAAAGTTGTTAAATGGTAGCCTGAGTTTTAAAAAACCCTCATTTTTGTGCAATAACATGATTCAGCTGCGATGGCTGCTGCAGTAAATGTCTTATAAAAGAGGTCCCTTCCTGAGCTATAGTGCCCATAAATATTAGCTTTATTTTTATAAGTAGTTGCTTTTTCAGCAGCAAAGTAGCTGTAACCATAAAAATGCTTAATAAGAAATGCTTTCTCAGTCGCTGTTTATATGTTTAAACATTTAAAAGAACCATTTTGTATTTCCTGAATAGCCCTCAATATTAAATGTAAGTTCTATGCAATTGTTTTTCTGTAGTTTGGGGATTTTCTGCCAAATTACTATGAGCATAAGGCTTCCTATTTTTCTCCCCTTTTCTTTTTTCTTATATTTTGAAACTGTTGAGCTGCTCTGAGTCTTAAAGATCTAGAATTTGAGAATGAAAAATTTTAAAGGAGGCTTAAATGCACATCCTCTCTGAGCAATCTGTTCTAACACAGACATCACCAAGTGAAATCGAGGCCATTTCAAAACATTTACTCACTGTTCCTAATTGGTACCTGTTCTGAGTCACCCTGACTCGCTGTTGTGGTTTGAAAATCACGGTTTTTTTCCTGTCATTCCCCCTTTCCCACATTGCATGAAAATAATAGAGAAAACCAGTTCAAGCTGCTAATTATATGGAGTGACATATGAAAGCTTCGGGTGTTTTAGGTGCTTTTCTCCAGCAGGAGGAAACAACAAAAATCCTGGCGTGTCAAATCCCTCTTTCCTTTCTTAGTTGTTCCATGGGTGGAAAATCTCAGCACCTTTCTGATGCTCTTTGATAGGTATAAAAAGCTGCAAGCCTTGCTCGTGCCTCTCTGGAAGCAGAGCAGAATCCTGTTAAATGATTTGTGACTCATCCACTAGCACTTCTCCATATTTAAGAGCTACCCAAGCCAGGAGAAACCTTTTAAGTGTAGCAGACTTCAGAGTGAGTAAAGGCAGCCTTAGTAAGCTCTGTCATTTGAGTGCAGTCCCAGGGTGTCTTGTGCTTTGCTGGGAAAAAAAAGGAGATGCTCTGACTGAATCCTCTGAAAAATTATATCCCACCCTGTTCTCTGAGAACCTCTGTAAGCTTTTACAGAGAGAGAAGGAAATTACTCCTAAAAGTTTCATTCTGTGTGTTGGAATTGTTTATTTTGGATTCTGCAGTGGAAGGGAATAAAAATGGTCAACAGCGAGGAACTTATCACTTGATAACCAGAAGGCATAGTGAAACTGCAAAACTCATTTCCATTGTCTGTTTGATTTGATCCTATAAAAATCGTGACAATGAACATAAGCAAGCATAATATATTCTTTCATTATGCTTCTATATTTATTTTGTGTAATAGGCAGAAAAATAAGCATGTCACTAGCAGTTGCCCTTTTTGAGAATATTATTGTTGATTGAAACATTTTGAACAACATTTTGAATCAACATTATTGTTGACTGAAACCTTTTAAAAGCTGTGTATAGATAGTGAATTTTCACTTCAGAGGCTTCCGTTTTTACATATTCGTGTTTTAAATCTACATTATTTTCATCAAAGGTTGTGATATTTTCTGAATAATACCATTAGAAAAAAACTTTTCTGGGTTTCCTTTGGGCATCCAGGGAAAGTCAGTAGCTGTGCTGAACAAGAGATGTGATTAGAAAAAAATAATTTGCGCTGTGCTATTAGGTTTCATTTGCACAACGCCCAAAAGACGAGCACATAAAAGCTATGGTTGCTTATGTTTTCCATGGTGAATTTTATAGGATCACATCAAATAGTGTGAATGTAGGTTTTGTGGTTTCATGGATTCCATATTCTCCCCCTGATTTCTGTGCAGGGCGCAGTAATTGCCATGAATTCTGCAGAGAATTTGTGATCAGCTGTATTTTCTTTTGTAATAAGGGGACCCACTGTGTTAGCCAGCAGTAAGTGTTGGTAGCAGGTCCTTAGGGGAAAAGTTGTTCCTGAGCAGGAGGCCACTTAAAATAAATAAGCAGAATAAATAAGTGCAGAAAAGGAACATTAGGGTCATATGGCATAAACCAGTATGAAATATGCTACAGCTGTACCTCTCCAAATATCTTTTAGATGCTGCCTTGGCCACAGTATGGTGTAAATGAAAATAGTGGAGAAGGTTTTACATATTCCAGTTGCTTCATCATGGGAACTGTGAATTTCCACAGATCCAGTTAAAGTTAGATCTGGTTACAGCGGACACCAGTTCTGTGTAAGACCATGTGTTAGGAGAAAATGTTCCAGTCCAGAGTCAAAAATCTTTCTGAAACTATGTCTTAAAATATGCACTCAGCTCCAGAATAGCAGATGCTCTACACTCCAGATGCAATGTATGGGATGAAGTCTGCATTTTTTTGGTTGCTGCTAAAAAAATGTGTATTGCTTTTCAGATTGGAGACACTTTGCAGTTGAGGAAGAAGTTCCCCAGATGGAAGGATGTGAATTATTTATGCAATGTTTATCTCAGGGTTTACTTCCCATCACAACCAATTAAGGCTATTTCATTGCATTAAAACTAACGTTTTCACATTGGGGAAATCATTTATCTAAGGAAAGCTTATATATAGTATCCACTACTTAAAAGCTTGAAAGCTTCCATCAATCATATAGTCTCAAATTCATTTAAAAATGTACAAGATGGGAAAGTAAAGATATTTTCCTATGTTAGGTCTTGCCAAAATGAATTATAATTAATTGAAATTTAAGAAGATATTATATTCATGTTTTTCTTCCTACTCAGTAGGAAGCAATGGCATTCAATAGTCCTCTATCACCTCAGTGTTGCAGTCACTGGACAAGCCTCAGCCCATTTTAATCTGGATACCTAGAGCAGAGAAGAAGCCTTTGCTCCCACACAATTATCTTAAGACTTTTCTTGAATAAGCAAAGATTGAGATCAAGCCTTACAGAAACAGAATATATTATGAAATAAAATTGTCTGCTTGGTCTGTAACTCTGCATTTAAAGTGGCTGTATTTGTGTGGCAGTGAACAATTTACTGTAATTCTTGTCTTTGTTCCTCTCCTGCTGCCAGAGTCCGTGTGAGACATGGGCAAAGTGTACCAATAGATAACAGTGATAGCCAAGGCATTAAACTGAAAGGTCAGCTTATTATTAATTTTAGAACTGTTTTCCAGTTGAGGTACAGCCAGGACTCACCAAGGTTTCTGCAGATCAGATAAGAAGGGCTTGTGTATAGACCTGCTCCAAATGAATAGCATCACTCTTGGGGAAGGGAGAAAGAGAGGCCATTACTGTCACTTGACAACTTCATTTCAGTCCTTGCCCCCAACAATTGTAACTCCTAGGAAAGCCAAATTGTGGAATTTGGGGAATTAAGGTCTGGTCAAACAAATCACTGCTTTTTTAAAAGCCTAGACAGACCAGGAGGTCAATCTGTGAAATATGCTAGGAATATAGACATAAAAATAACCAAAATATCAGGCAGAGAGCTTTATCTGTGTCTGTGATGAGTTGAAAATTACAGAAAATGCTGTGCCTAACATTCCTGGTAGCTCTTTTTGAGGTGTGGATCAACAGTATCACAGAAGGAATGTTAAAATAGTGATTTTTTTTTTTTTTCTAGAGGCAGGTGGTATTCCTGCTTAATCTCCATCCCCTCCAGGGACAGGCACTAACAAAGGTCTTTGGAAGTCATTCAAGGCTAGTTTGTGAACAGCTAACATTTCTTAGAGTTTTGTAAGTAAACTGTAGTGCTCTGACAATCAGTAAGTGCAATTTTATGCATTTTAGGGAAAATATACTTTGGTTTTCACAGTATCCTGCTGAAAACAAATCTATTGCTTCCCCAAGCCTGTGGGCATATATGTGTGTTTATTTATGTGGAAGCCGTGAATCTTTTAAAGACTTGTACATGTAACTATTTCTTGGTGAGATGTGACAAAGGGCATCTAAAAATGAGGGAAATTTCTTTGTATCATGAATTTAGTAAAATGCCTGGCATTATTGCCATGGAGGCAAGTTCATCCTTATTGATGCCTTGCTGCTGTTAACATGGTGAGAACAAGATAATTGTGATTGCAAACTCAGATCTGTATGTGACTGTAATCAGGTTGTGATATGGAAGGAAGGAGGAGGAAATCTCCCCTAAGGTGGCTCCAGTAGTTTATGTTATGCTATACATTGCGCCTTTGAACCACCTTCCCCAGAAATGTTTGCATGCCTGGATAGCCCAGAGACAATCCAAGAACCTCTTGCCTCTTTGTTAAGTTTCTTTGAGCTCAAAATACTGTGCAGAAGTCCTGTGGTTTGCTGGCTTCTGTGCTTGTAGCATCTTTTGAACCAGGCTTCATGTTTGTCAGGCTGGATCCTGCACAAGCACCAAGCAAGGAGGCTGCTCTAGGTCTGAGCAGTGTACACATGGGTGGCTTCAAAGTGAGCCTCCTGCAGAGAGGGCTGCCTCTCACTGACCTTTGATTTGATTCTCAGCATCCCACTTCTGAGATTTTTCCCTGCCTAAAACAGGACTGTTTTAGCTTGTTTTGTCTGTGTGAGTAGGTAAAAAAGGAGTATCTACCTGATACAATTAAGAATATGTACCTAAACTTACTGATTGGGCTGTGGTGCTGTGCTGTAACTCATCTGGCACTTGTCAGGTTGCACTGGTCAAATGATTTACATTCTGAAAAGGTAATTTAATAGAGTATATGTATCAATGGATACTCCTGAATTTGTGTAGAAGATTAAATTTGCTATCATATACTTATAGATCACCTGATTTTTTTTTTTTTTTTAATCTAGAGAAGGTACAATGGAAAGTACAATGGAAATTTTTGGCCAGCAAGTTTTCAAATCTTTCATCTTGTTTTCAGTCATCATTCAAAGTGGAATTAAGAAAAGGAGCATTTCATGATACTCTGATAATAGATGATGAAACTACTTGATAGTTGGTGACTACAAATTTGCTTTATTGCAGTAATTTTAACTTTTACTTTATGTTTTAAGGAGATGGCCTCTATTGTTGATGGCTGTTTTTGAAATTACATCAAGATGTTATGCACTAGCAAGAAGGTAAAAACAATCTGACATGGTTTGCTTTAGAGAGCTCATTATCTCTAAAGGCTTTGGAGCACCCCTGAAACAGGATGAGGACACAATTATTTTTATGCATTTTTCTTCCATGTTTTTACTCTTGACCATGAGAAGACAGCTTCTTCTATGGAGCAGCATGCCAAATCATTATTCATAGACCTCTGGTGACCAGAGAATGCAAATTTCTTTCCTCAGACTCTTTCATTAGTGGGAGGAGTTTTAGGAAAAGCACCTTAAGGGATCATGAATAAAGGCCAATGTTTTATTTGAACAAGAGGTCTGCATTTGCCTGATATTCTAGAGCTTTGTGTGCTATATAAAAGCGAGTTTGTCTGAAAACTTTCTCTGTAGTCATGCCTTGATTCACTGAAGTTTGGACTGAATACTCTATTCTCTATTTTTTTTGCTCAGCAATTCTTCCCTGGAATGACAGAGGGATGTTCTGGGGGGACAGAACAATTGTTCCTTGCCAGCCTATCTGTAAGAATTTGGACATTCTCAAGAGTTCCCACTCAGCTATCCCATCCAGTTATTCTTCCTCTGATGTTTTGCTAAGACAGCTTTCCTTGTGAATCTGAGTGCTAATTTTGCTCATAAGGTGTCTTTGCTGATGTTTAGAACAAATTTGCATACCCTGCTTTATTAGAGCAAACGGGGGGGGCTATCTCCTATTTTTCTAAGGAATTCTCTTTGAAGACCAACTAACAGGTGAGGAAAAATGTCTTATTCCCCATCCACATGAAAACTCAAATGGAGTGTCAGATATTTATCACATCTTTTTTTATGTTTCTGAGAGATTTAATAGTGCCCAGAATAAAAGCTACGTGCTGTTTAAACTGAGGCATTATTTAGCAATTGGTGCTGTCTCAAGAGGATAATTACTCAGAAGTATCTATTTGAAAATTCATCTACTGCTAGTTGTATAAATGTCTACAGTGCCTGAAGTATTTAAATACTGAGAGGCTTTATGATTAAAGTTAGCATATTACAATATTAAACAGTGGTGGATTTCTATTAATATGATGTGTGCTTAGATTCAAATGCTGATATTCTCTCAGTGACTCAGGGGAATCTGCACCTACTGATAGCATTCCCACTGAGCTATCAGAAAGAAAGAGGGTACACTGTGTGACCTATAACATCCCCAGGTGCAGAAATGAGTGCTCTCAAATTGAAAAAGGCCCAGGTTATCTGTGTGCAGATTGCTGAGTTTGGAGGGGATGTGACAGCCCCTGAAGTGTCTGCTGCCCATGCTGGGCATGATGGTGAAGTGCTTTGTGAAGGAGGACAGGGAGTGTCTTCAGTGCCTTCAGTATTTGATCCATACTTGTGAAACTAATGGGGTCTCTCTTTAAATTTGCTACTTAACTGCAAAGGCACTTGAATGTGTGTCTTTGAATAGTTGAGACCCCAAGTGAGCAGCTGGATTTTGATCATATTGGTCAATGCATTCTAAAATTATTATAAAGGTCTGACACCATCATATGCAGACACACACACAAAGCAGGATCATATAATTCTCATTTTCTAGTTTAACTGGGTTAGAAGACTCTGACTTTGCACATAGAGTAATGAAGATTAAATTAGTTATTGCCACTCAAGGAAGTGTTCCTTGAGTCCCTACAAAGAGCTGTGTGAACATGTGAGCTCAGTGCTCAGCAGCAGCAAAAAGGCAAAGAGTAAGATTCAAAAATATTAGGAAATTAGTGCATGGAAAAAATCTTTACTCTGTGGTACATATGAATTGAGTGGTTCTGACTGCCCATCCTAAAAAATGCTGGGTATGTCCAAAAAAATAGGAGGCCTTCAGTGACAAGAAAAAAAGATAAATAGTTGTTGTGACATCTCAGCTTGGAAAAGGTGACTCTGGGTACATGATTACACAGGGCTGTGAAATTTCAACTAAGTTAAATAAATGTTACTTGCTATATTTCCCAGTGTAGCTAAGGTTCTGAGTCCAGAGAGACAGAAGGTGCACAAAGGAACCCTTTTCCAGCAGTGTATCCAAGTGCATGAATTGTGGAGCCCCTTGGGAAATGAGCTTCTAGCAGTCAGCAGTAAATACAGGCTGGAAAGAAGATTTAACAGAGCTCTGGGCGCACCAGTCAAGGATGGTCCTTGTGCAGCTTCCAGGTCACAAAGGCCTCTGAGGCTTCCTGGAAGCTGCAGGAGTATAGCTAAGGGAACAGTTGCTCTTTGTCCATGTCTTGATTTACTTTCTATTAGTGCCTGAGACATGATGCAGAGCCTGATGCACCTGTGGCTGTAATCAAGTGTTTTGTGAGGGCTCTCCAGAGCTTTGCTGCTGCAGCATGGAGTATTAGACAATATCCATGGCCACACTGCTCTGCACAAGATCTGTGTGGAGCATTTTTAAGAAATCAGCAGAAAGAGGGCACCTTGAAATCATCTAAAATCCATCAAAATACCTTCCAAGCTGTAAATTAGCAGATCAGGCTGGTATTTTGTAAAAGATTGGTGCACATAATTGATAGATACGCTAGTGCCACCCTTGACTGGCAGACTGTATGATGGGAGATCTTGGGAGTGAAAGGGCCAGATGATAATTGGTAAAGGGAAGGAGATGAACTGAAATACTTGAATTTTACAATCTCCTGGGATGTCAGGACCCTGCAATGCCAACCCAGCAACCACTGGCTGTTCAAAGAAGCCAGTCATGATCCTGAATGTGTTTTGAACTGCTCAGAGAAGCAGTGCTACCAGAAGCAACCAGAGCTGCCACTGATTTCAGCAAAGTCTTAACAGCCCTTTGGTGTGAGAGATAGGCATGCTGTCTTTTCTTTCTGTCTCCTTTTCTTTCCCCCATCTCTGTTGTTCTCCTTGCTATCTCTTTCCTCCGTCTGTTCTGCAGGAGCCTGGCACAGGGAGCCCAGACACACTCCTGTTACAGCGCTGCTGTGACCCCGTGCCTGGCTAGGCAGGGAAGAGCTGTGTCCTGTGCCACCTGGCAGGAGTTGCCAGGTGCTGAAGTGGCTGATAACAGCCATTTTCATTGCCTGCTTTCCAGTATGAAGTTGCAAGTATCAGTCGCAGAAGCTGAGTTATCTGGCTGTGCGCTTCTTTTCTTTTTGCTGTTACATGTATTTTCCTGCAGAAATTAGGACTGGACTCCAGACCTAGATGTAGCCTGTCTCACCTGTTTTTCTGAAGAAGAATGTTTTTCACCACATTTAATACCATCCATATATTGTTTTTGTAAGAAAAACCCATTTGCTTACTGAGGTGGGGATAAGGCATAGATGGCTTCAGAAGACTCAATTGTTTATATTTAAAATTCTTGATTTTTTTTGTACTGTTCTCAACTTTTCTCCTATATCTTCAGTTAAAAGTTGTAAAGATGTTTAAATCATTAGTGTTGCCATGGAGCTGAGCAGCCTGGGTCTGTGCTCTGAACTCATACCAGGTTTGAGTGCTCAGCCTTACAGACAAGGTCGTGTTAACATCTTAACCTACAACTCTTCATACTCTTTTTTAGTGGCATGAGTGAGCCAAGATGTTGGATGCTTTATCCCCAGGAGTCACAGGCCCTGCTGCTGGAGGGCAGGCTGAGGCTCTGGGTCACTGGTGAATACTGGTATGTGAACAAGGTAGCTCAACTGTCTCAGGATCAAGCAGGTGACATTACAGCTGTTGGATTCAGGTCAAATTGACCACCTTTTCTCTGCAGCTAGAGAGGAGATGCATGCATTGGTTAAGTGAATGTGGAGATTATTGAGTAAACACAGGCTTTCTAATGTAGGGCTCTAATTACAAACCTGCAATATTTCTGTCATAAATTGACCTGGCAGACTTCTCTTAGTGAAGTGTTAGCATTAGCTGCTGACAGCCTTTGGAGAGTGTGTGTGTTTGACAGGGGATGCTGTGGAAGGAAACTAGAATGTTGGATTAAAGAATGAAGCTAGGCAAGGTGGAGGAGGAAAGCTGGGCAAAAACTGCAGGAGGACATGAACCCTCTTTCAGGGACAGCAGACCCTTGCAGCAATCACTGCTGCTCCTGAGGCCTTGACATGAGAGTCAGGAGGTGGTGCCTGGACCTAGTTTAGGAGAAGAAATGCTGCAATGGGAGTATGACCTTTGGAATCTGCTGGGGCAGGATGTTTTGTGCATCTGGTGAGGTTCTTTTCCTGAAATGCCCCCAGTAACAAACACACATACTAGTGATGTTTGCTTGTTGAGCGAGGAAATTGTTGTTTTTGTTACAGTTGAACAATTTAAATAATGCTCTGGCTGTGCACTCTTAGGTGACTGATTATGATCAAGTCTGTATGGTTAGAGCACATTTGCACCATTTCTTGTTACTGTGTATTATTGACTTTAAAATTCTCTTTGAGATATCTTTCTGAGTTTAATCTCTTTTCAATATTTGAGTGTAGCATATGCTTACCATTTTCTAAACCTTCACTACAATAATAGGAAAGTTTAAAATTTAAATTAGGGTTTAAACTTTAATTCTGTTTCTTGAGCTATGATGCATGTTTAATAGATGGTGGTATATTTGAAAGATATGTTTGGCAAAATCTTGCTTACCAATATTGAGATTTATGCAAATAGTTTTATCTCAGACTTGTGACTCATCATACATCTTGTTATAGAAAGGTTAAATAAAAGGAATACAACTTTTACAGAACATAGGCTATAAACAGACTCTTGAATGAAACAGTGATTTCTAGGTTAATATTTGAATTTTTAACTTCAATGCCACATTTTTAATATATTTCAGGTTCCTTGATCCAAAGCTTACTTTATATTCTGAAGGCGTGCAGTTGCTGTAATCTCAAGAGAAGATAAGCATGACATCTGGTTCACACCTGTGGTTTTAGGGATAAGAGCATAGCTGCTTTATGTATTATTCAGGGCACTCTGTTGAAACTGCAAGGAATTTGACTCTTTGAGGCCCTTTGTCAAAAGGTTTTTGTACTTGTCTAAAGTAAACATGAAATATAGAAGTCTTCTCTCAGTAGGTATTGAGTAGACTATTTATTCCAACCTGCCTGCTGCCAGGAGGGAAATCAGTTATGCAGGTTAATTATCAGATTTATGATAAAGACTTTACTGGTGCAACTCCCATATTTCAAAAGTTCCAGTGAGGCATTTTGTGCTGTGACAGAGCAACACCAGGAGAGGTGAATGCACCAGTAGCACCTACTGGTGTGGATTTGTGTGGCAGGTGGTGCCTGCCCAACCTCTGGGCAGCTGGGGCAGCTCTCCCTGCTGTGTGATGGGAGAGGCTGCACCAGTTTGGAGTGTTCCCAGTTCCCATTTGTGTTTGCTGGTGCAATCCAGATATCTGCTGCTGGTGGTGACAGGAGTGGCATGAGCAAGAATTGAATTGGTTGGGCACCTTTACAACCAGAGACACCAAGAGAGTGTTTTCTCTGGAGAGAGGGCAGCAGCTGTCACAATGAGAACCAGAACTTCTCTGGTGTCCATTACACAGGTGAATTGTTTGAGTGTGAGATGCTGAGGCAGAAGAGATGCTTTCAGAAATACACAGGTGTGAGCCAGACTGGAAATGTGACTCTTGGGGATGCAAATCATTTCTATGATTAAAATACAGTGGAAGGAAGGGATGAAACTGGCCCGAAGCCTGGTTGAGCAGGGACACAACTGGGCACACCTCCCACCAGGACAGTGTTCTGAAAGCTCTACCAAACCAAAGCCTTTGAAATTTGGACTTAAATGCCAATCTGGTAGTGCTGTTGTGTTCTTTGGGACTCCAAAGAAGTTCAGTGTTCTTTTTTTCAACGTCAATGGGCCTGCAAGAAATTGGAAGTGTTAAAGCTGAGAGGTTGTTTTAGTCACTTTATATAAGGTGATGCCACAAGTGAGCAGCACATCAGATGCACCAGGGGAGTCTCAACATGTTGTCTGCAGACAGGTAGAGCAAGGGAGGGGGTGAGAATCAGAGCTGTGTTTCTGTTTCACAGGCATGGAAGAATAACATAGACATTTAGCAAAGGGCCATTACAGAATGTGTTTGCAAATGGTTTTCCAGCTGTGACAGTGGACAAGGGTTTAACTTTAAAAGGCTACACAATTTCCAGCACTTTACTTTTCTGTCAGTTTTGCTGCTTGCCTGAGTATTTTGCTTCTTGCTGTGCTGAAGTCTAGCTCTTTTTGATTTGTTAGTGTAAATCCAGAATCATGTGCTTAACACACTGGCGCCATTAAGATGGCACTTAGCTACTCTGTGTGTCTGTCTCTTAAGAAAAGAAGTTCACAAATTTCTTAACACTGCAGTCTAGATCTGTGCAGACCTCACTTTCTGCTCGGTAAAAGAGTCAGAGGGGAAGGGTAGAGAAACCTAGAAAATTAGAGACAGTACAGTGATATTACATGTAAGGTTTTCCAACACTGGGGAATTTGGGTAGGCCGCCCATGGTGGGGAAGGATTTCAATTTGAGGTATTTTCAGGAGATCCTGAGTTTTAGAAAGGATATAGTGTCCTCACTCCTTGTGTATTAAACCCTTCTGAGAATCTTGAAGTAAAACACCCACATTAAGCAGCTGCTTTGGAAAAATCCCTCATGTTCCAATGGGACAGCTGTGACAGAACCATTGCTGTTCCTGCAGCACAGGATGTCACACATCCCTCCAGTAATCTGCAAGTAGCTACTGAGGACAGTGCTGAGCACTCTGCTCTGCCTGTGGCATTATGATGAGGGCTTAGATAGAGGTGTATTCTGCAAAATATGAGAAAACCCATTATTATTTTTACCCTCCAAGTAAGCTCGTGTCCTGGCCTGGTTCTGCTCTAACTGTCCATCTACTTCACAGTTGATAAATAAAAATAACTCTGCCAGTGTACAGCCTGGAGGATTTCACATCCCCTCAGAGATAGGAATGGCCTTTCGCCCAGCAAAATGCTGCTGAAAACGTGCCCCATCTGCTGCATAGCTTTGAATCCAGAGTGAAACTATAAATACCTCAGAATTTGTTCTGAGGCATTTGGAAGTTCATTAAACCTCTTGGAAGACCTTGCCTTCTCCCACTGAAAAAAAAAAGAAAAAGAAGAAAACCCCATCATCAAGAAAAAAGACCACACACAGAGGACATTTTGAATTCCGCAGTGCAATATGAGGAATTTGTGCTAAGACATGAGATCTCAGAGGAATGAATGCTTCTGCTAGTGCATCTTTAAAGTGAATGGGATGTGAAATTGTGTTAATCACACATGCTAGGAAAAGTAGCCTTTTGTGGGGTTTATTCTTCAAGTGCAGCTCCTTTGTTTTCCTTTAAGAGTGCTGGAGTATTTTTGGAAGGAAATCCCAGTTCTCTCCATTTTGGCAGCACTTCTTGGTGTTTAAGAAAGTAAATGGATTCCTGAAAGATGATCTGAAGTAGGGGCAGTTTGAATATTTTGAAGTTTAAAACTCTTCAGTAGTGATATTTTTTCTTTTAGGGAGGCCATGGGAAGCAGATGAAGAAGATCTCTAAAGCAGCCACTTTTGGGTGGAGTTCAGAGCTATTCTGTTCATGCAGTTAGTCCATCCAGCTTGTTTTTTGTTGCTGTGTCATTTGGTGCTTAGCCACTTTCTAAATTGCCTGTTTTAGATTTTCAGCCATGACAGCACTAAGTATTGCCTCTAATTTTTCCATTTGTGCAGTTTTAGAAGCCACGTTTGCCTCAGTGTTGTGTGCTCCTGCTGTCGTACTTGGAATATGCCCCCAATAGACAAAGCCACTGTGAGTGAGACTCAGAGCTCCTCAATAAATACACAAAAAAGTCTCTGATAGAAGAGATAAAGACCAGTGAAAGACACCAGGAGCTTCCCAGAGCCTGGGAAGATGCCCCTGGGTGTGTGGGTGCGCTGCCCTGCATCAGTTGTGTGTGCTGAATTTCTGCGACCTCTGCTTGTAAAAGGGATGTGGCCCACATGGCATAGAGTGGTTTGGGTTGGAAGGAACCTAAAAGATCACCTGATACCAACTCCCTGCCATGTGCAGGGACACCTTCCACTAGATCAGGTTATCCAGATCTGGCCAGGCTGGCCTTGAACACCTCAGGGATAGAGCACAAACAACTTCTCATGACATCTCCTGTCAGTTATGAGCTGGTTGAAGTTGGCACCATTATTAAGGACGCAATAGACTCTCTCCTTAGGGGACCTGTATGACTCTTCCTTATTGCAATATGAAGCAAATGAACAGCAACCTCAAAGCTTTTTTCCTCCAACAACACTCCATGTGACGCTTAATTTCACATGGTTTTCAACTGTGTGTCATTCTTCCCATTAATTTCAAAATTTTCAAACTTTTTTCATAAAACTCACACTTAAAGAAGGGATAGGCAATGACCACATGAGGAACTGAGGCCCAGAGAAGGGCAGTGATCAATGCAAGATAGCAGAAACTCTCTAGTAGCCTTTGCAGCCCAAGGGCTAATAAGTTGCCACATCTCAAGTTACCAAAAGACTTGATATTTAAGAAATATTCCTACCTTTACATAAAAAAAAAAAAAAAACCCAAAAAACTAAACCAGAATACTGAACTATTCCTCTCTCCTTGCTTTCATGGGCTTCTTAATCTTTTCAGGAAGGAAAGAGCTTTGCATTTTCTAAGTTTTTCTTCCAGGCATGAAGGCAAGAGCCACAGTGATTTTAAAATTGCAGTGCAGGTTCTCCTGAAATCACATCATTCTGGTTCCTTGGACTTGAAGTGAAATACCATTTGTCAGGAATCCTCTGATGGAAGGGTAGAAATGAGCAATACTGTGTGGGGCAATCTTTTAGCCTTTTTTTATTTTTACCTCCTCTCCTTGGATCTCTTCCATCCCTTGGACATGTGGTTCACATCCCTTTCACAAGCTGACTGAGCACCCTATTGCACCAGTTACCACCCACGTTTCCAGAAACAGAGCCTCCTAAATTTGTGTGTCTAACAAGATGCTGTGATATATCTGGATACTCAGGTATAATTACCACAGAATGAAGGCATTTTGAGCATTTTTTGGAGATGAGAAAGAAAGGTTCAAAAAAGCCTCTTGCTCTTTATGTTTCAGTTCTTGCTTATGTCTCAGTATTAAAGTGTTAATGTTATAATCTCCTGTGTTTGGAAGGAGGTCAAATATGAAACAACACTTGTAACACAGAGGAAGGAGGATCAGAAACAAGAGACATTACACTGGGAGGTAATAACCACAGCTTTATAATTCAAGGGTCTCGTGCATTTTGAAAGAGAAGACTTACTGCTGATTTTTTTGTTGGTTTTGAATGATTTATAGCATTTCACTTGTGGTGGAGTGTTGCAATCTATGTTGTCATGGAAATTCTATTGAATTTATAGTTCCATTTATCCAAAACGATTTTCCAGACTTCATTTCATGGTGAATCATATGGCTGTTACTCGGAGTACAAAGCAATTGCAAAAAAGTTTCACGTTATGCAAAGCATAAACACTGACACCGTTATTTTCATATTAGGGTAATACAAATGAATGCAACATGCAGCTTCTTAGCATCAAATGGGCCTGCCTTGTGTAATGACTCACTGTGTACCCACGAGATGGATTTTCGTGTTAGGGATGGGAGCAGGCCTGAGGGGTGTTCATTTCTGGCAGCAGAAATCAGGGAAGTTTCTGTCTTGGCAAGGTCCTTCTCTCTTAAGATTTAGGACTTGCAATACTGAGTGATGTGGGTGTGATCCAACAATGTGTGGGAGCCCAGAGTGATCCCAGGAGTGCTGGGTGTCCTCCTTGTTCTACTGAACTGTCACTGGACCTCTCACAGGTTTAAATGCTGTGCAGACTTATGGGCAGAAGGTACAACAGCTATCACCCCTCAGGTTCAAAAAGACTCTGAAATTGCTTATTCTCCATTTATAGCATGGGTGCATCTACTGCATTGTTTGGAGACAACAAAGCAAAAATTTGTGCTTACTGTTAAAGAAGATGAAAGGGAAATTTACCATACTTCTGAGGGATATGAGTGTCTAAATTGAGTTAAATTCTGGTACTTCACTTGCATGATCTTGCTCTTCCTGTGTTACAGCTCCTTTCAGTTTTTTCAGCCTAGTATTATATTCATTATCAAGTTGCAATTACATTGGGACAAAGTCCCTGTCTGACTCTTTGTTTTGCAATTTTACCCAGCACACTTTTAGGCACTGTAGAATACCAAGTTATGACATTCAAAATACATCTCTCTACCTGCCTAACTATAGTTAAAAATTCACTGATGAATAATAGACTAGGCAGGAAAAACATGCCATTATCTGCTCCTGTTCAACTTTATCTTTTCAAAAGAATGCAATATACTCTGTGTTATTACATCAAGCTCTGGTAGGAGAACTGGAAAACATCACGATTCACTCTTCCCCATGCCTTTCCTAGGCAGATTTTGAATATGTTATAAATGATAAGTTTCATGGATTTTTTAAAGAGAATATAATGAGAAATCAAACATTAGACTTTATTGCCCCAGTGTACATCTCACACTCCAGTAAACACACAGACTGCAGGACAGTTATTTTGAATTTTTAGTGTTGCAGTGAAGATTACATTATGTCTGTAGAAAATTTTTATCCCAGCCAAATGGATCACATCATCCAGTTCACTGGAAATCTATGCACATATTTAAAGCAAAAGTAAGTTACATGCAAGCTTTCAATTAAGAAAAATCATGTATGATTCATAATCTCAGCAGAGAATTTATTTTTGTGCAAAAGGTTTTTAATCCAGTTGTAAAAGTGTCTGAGAATAATTTATTCTTACAATGTAAGCAGCAAAGACACTAATTAAGAATTAGTATATTCAGTGCTTAACGCCATTCATTTAAAGCAAACATTTCAGAATTTTTGTTTCACCACTCTGCAAAGAGTTGCAATCTACCTGTGCTGACTGGGTGTTGTGCTCTTCTGAAAATATTCTCAGTCTCCAAAGCAGTACATAATAATCCACATCACTGCTCCCTCTGCATTCTGCTGCCTAATTCATAAAAAAATTGGCTGGTCTATAAAACCTTTTATTTTTTAATGCTTTTTTACCATGCTTTAAATTACACTGTAGTCCTTGGATTGCTGGAAGGAAATGAGCAGAAGGATAATTCTGATGATCCTTTCCCTTGCACCAGAATTCCTGATTCTATTGAATATTCTGTACTCCACATCTGTGACAACACAATGAGCCTTTGTTCATTTTTTAATCTAAAGAGAAATCTGCTGTAGGAGGTTGCACAGGGTGATAGCAGCCCAATTTAAAAGTCTTAATTATTTATTTTTAAAATACTTGGCATCTGTCTATGGAAAATGTATTTGCCTTGTTCCCAGTCTCTTAGAATTGCATTGAACTCACTCACATCTTCTGGGATCTATCAAATGCTCATTGTGGCTTTTCTCTCATAAGTGCTGAATGAGTTTGGCCATGACAGTCTGTATTGGATGTAAACTTTCTGTCTTTGTAGTGGGATAATGACAGCAAAGAGATGTCATGCACAGGAATGGTGATTTCTGTCTGGATGCCTGTCATGCCAAGCAGAGAAACAGAGCCTTTTATTTGTGGATGGGTGGCGAGGGGAGGCCATTCATTGGAAGCAGGCTCAGCTCTTGCAAGCCAGTGACTTTTCATAATGAGGGTTTAGTCATTCAGAGGCAATTGCACTTAATAAAATCAGAACTGGTCTCTGGTGGGCAGTATTTCTCAGTAATACACACGGTTTGGACAGCCTGTCCTTACAACATCAGCATGGTGGCAGCCCAGTTTGGCATCAAAGTCTAAGCACAGACATTTTGCCAGGTCTGGGTAACACCAGATTTCTGTAGAGCTGAAAGAACACAGTTGAAGAAAGGTGTTCCTGCAGGGAGTAGGATGTCCTGAGGAGGAGGCAATTTCTTGCCCCAAGGGCATGGTGGAGGGGAAGGAGCTTGGAGGCAAAGGCTCTCCAGGCTGGAGAATCACCCACATGTTGGATGTGCAGGGTGTATTCACTTGTCTAAGTGTTGTAGGCTGGGAATAGACAGAGCTGGAAACTGTAGTGGCTGGCCAGTGGATCTTCCTGGACAGCAGAGACTAAAAACATGACTAAAAACATGTTTTCTCAGGGTGACTGGTGATTATCTCCTGGGTTATGGCAGAGTGAGGCTTTTTCTCCCTAATCCTCTGTTTTAAGGCACTTGTAACAGTCTGAAGATTTTGCCCTCAGTGATATTTTTTCAGGCTTAAATCTGTGCTGTACAGCAAATCTCTCTCAAGTTTGAAAACAATTCTTTTATAGCTTGAAGAGTGTTAAAGCATGAGGTTTTCCCATTAAAGGAAGCTCTTGCCCTCTCCTTGTCTTGGTAAAGCTGCAGTTGTATTAGTGTTAACTTTTTAGGATGGAGAGTGTCTTCGTGCAGGAAAACTACCTTTGTTTCACTAGGGATGGTTTGTCTCAGCTTGGCTTTACCAAAATACTGAAAATTTCAGCGTGCTTGGACACACATGGTTTTTATGATGCCTCTTTACAAGGTAAATGCAATTGCACTGCCGTGTTACACATCAGAGATTAAGGAAGGCCATGTAAGCCTTTCCCAGCCTTGTTAGTTGTAATGGGGCTAGATGAGAAAGCCTTGTAAATCTCATCTCTTGTGCCATAGGGAGCAGGACACTCATGCCCTCCTGGCCCTGTGCCACGGGGAAGGCTCTGTGGAGCACAGTCAGCAGGGATGTGAGGAGCAGAGTTCTGACTACACACAGGTACTGTCACACTGCAAAGGGCATTTCAGGCTTTACTGTTGGATTCTCAGCCTTTAAATTTTGTAATTTTGTTGTGGAAACACATGCAAAAATGTGCAAAAATGCTGTTGTATGGGGCTGAAATCAGTCAGTGCCATAAATCAGGTTGGTTGTGTAAGCTTGGGTGATTCTCCATTCTGCATTGCACAAATAGCATATTATAATAGGATCCAAATTTTCTTTAGCTTAAAAGCCTCTTTGTTGCATTCTGTGCTGCTGCTTTTTACATCCCAGGCAGAGACAGTAGAAGTCATTTATATGCAAAGTGCCCCATATATTGTATACACTAATTATATAATAAGGAGTAATAATGAAAATTTTCTAGCATGTTTAGGCCACTTAAGTATGCAGTGAAATTAATTTTACAGTTAACTGTCTTATTCCCACTTTGTACATAAAGAACCTTATCCCACCCATAGAAAATATTAAGTTAACTATCTACTGATAAATGCATTCAGTATTATGTATATTATGAATAAAAGAACAAAAATACATTGGATATATTTGCATTTTATTGTAAATTGGGGAAAACTGATGAGGCTGTATTATGGAAGAAAACAATATGTGATCACATAATTAGAAAATTGCCATAATGCTAATGCTCAGTAGTGTCCAGGTGTGGTTTTATGAGCAGCCTGAACCATGAGGCTTTGAGGGTGTAACTTTACTGTCTTTTTACCATTGTTTTTGCAGGGTATGTGTGTGTAAATTATATAATAGCAATTTCTCAGACATTGTATTCCTAAAATACTCCTTCTAGCTGTATGAGCACATAAGGAAGCTACTGCAGGACAGATGACAATAATTTTTCATGCAGGACAGTTCCCCTTGACGTGATGGATGCAGAGAGAGCAGCTACGCTCTCTGGAAAAACACCGGGGAGCAGTGGTAAAATGCTCCAATGTGTATGGTAATCAAGGCAGAGTGTGGTTCTTGATTAGGCTGTGAGATTAAACTGCTAAGACGAGGGATCTGCATGAAAAACTCTTTTACCAGAGCCCTTTGCACTGGTATGCAAGAGTGCATGGTAAAAATTAATTTCCTTAAAATGCCGTGAGCAAAATTGATCCAAAATGATTTTGGCATATGCTGAACTCACTCAGTGATGCTTTTCTTCACAAACTCCTGTGAGGAATATATTGTGAAATGTTTTATGTAAGGCATAGATAATTTTAGACTTTATTTTAAAGAGGAGCAAAATGTAGTTTGTGAGTGTTTTGCCAGGTTTGGTCTGTGCTGGCTAAACTCAAGTTTAAGCAATTTTTCCTGAAGCAAACTGTTTCTAATTTCTACCTCAATGAATGGCTGTACCTTGCTCTGCATTTGTTCAATGCATGAGTTGTCAGAATCTGGAGGCACTGCCACCTTTGTGAGATACTGCCAGCATCTGTGTGTGTGCTGTGACTATGCTGGGAATAGGAAGGCCAAAGAAGGGGAAGAAAATTGCTTTCAAATGTTATGAATCTGGTGTAAGTGCCAATTTTTTCTCATTTCTTTGTGGGCTATTTAGAGTGTGGTCTTCCTTCTGCTGAAAAAAGTACCTCTACCTTTGAATGCTTTGACCTTCATCTTGACCTTTTCCCTATGTGGTGATGTTTTTTCAACTCTATAATACTGGCAAAGCACCTATCCACGACTGATAGTATATACAGTGAGAACCCTGGGGATCACTAAATGTGAGTAGGAATGTACCTGTGCAAGATAAAAGAGTATAATCTCTCTTGGCATACACAAAATATGGGGAAAATAGTGCATTTGTGAATATGGTAAGATGTGTCATGCAGCACTATTTTGGAAAAACCCAAACAATAAAATAATGGCTGATAGAGATGGACTAACATCCATCTCTAGGGGCTTCTTTTGGAATGGAGGGGCTGAACAACTACTGGAGAAGCAGCAGTGTATTCAGAGAACTTGCAGAAGTGGGAGCTCAGCTACTGTGGGAAATGAAACCAGAACCATACTGGAAATTGAGAGCACGAGCACACACAGGCCTGGGTAGGCTGCCCTTACTCATGGCATGTGTGTAGTGGAGTGGGATTGCTTACCAGCAGAAGGCATAGAGGAAACTGTTCTTCATCCTCTTGCTTGTTTGGGGTAATCATTGTTCTCACCTGCTCTTACTTGGGGTTTGTGTAATTATTCATATTTATTATTCATTAAAAAATTACATCAATATATCTGTTTTTACTCATGCTTTTTGCGGAGTACTAATGCTTTGGAAATAAAAGTAATGAAATTTAACTGAAGACAGGGAGAAGTGTGACCTTAACTGATAGACCTGAATATCAGAGGCTCATAAAAATGCATTGCTATGGAGACAGACTTTTATCTTACAAATTACTTTAGGAGTAAAGGAATAACTCTAAACATCGAAATCCTTTTCAAAATTCTCTATGGATTTTGAGATAAATATGTTTAGCACATTTAGCAGAGCAGGAGATGAGCCTTCAATGTGCAAAGAAATGAAGAGTTGCTGGCAGAAAGCACAAAGTTTAACATCTGAACAGACTGGCCATACTGTTTACCTTTGGATTTGGTATTAAAATGCATTGCACCAACTCTGTTCCCTACTTACTGTCCCAGCAGGGCAGTCATGCTATTAATGAAGATGCTGGTTAAACAATTGTTCAGCAGAATTCCTTTATCTCAGGTTCATAACACTGGGTTTACATACAATGTGAATGCATTACATCATGTGAAAGCTGTATGAATCAACACTAATGTGATTCTGTTGTTGGTTTTAATTTTTGCAGATGCAGATTTACTTCTACAATCCTGATGACTTTGACAGTTTTGGAACAGCAGTTCTAGAAAACAGGGTGGTAGGAGCCATGGCCGTGTTTTTTCAAGTAAGTTAAAACAAAGACTATATCCATAAACCAAAGTGTTCACTGAGTACTATCTAATTCATTGGATTATTTCAAGCTTAATGGATGCATCTGTTTTCTTGTTCCCACCTGTCTAAGTGAAAGATATTTCATATTGTCTATGTCTGATTTAAAATGTAAATAAGTATATTTAAAAACATAATGAAAAATTTTGCCTGGATTGTTCTGACTTTATAGCTACTCTACAGATGCAGACTGGAGAACACATTTATCATGGAACTTCCTTTACTGCTGAAGCACATTGTTGCAGTCCCTGGAATACTAACAAACCAACACCAACTGGTTTTGTTTAGGGAAAACTTAAAATTCAAATGTAGCTTGAGAGAAAATTAATCAATACCTTTCATCAATCTTATCTGTAGCAGCTTCTTCTAAATTGTCATAGTAGCAAGTTCTTGAACAGACCAGATTTCCAAATGAGTGAATTTATGCATCCACTTGTTTGAAATGCATCCTGCAAGATGCAGACCTGGGGCTGCTGGGTGAGCTCATCTGTGGTTCCACATGCTCCAAATCTGCAGTGTGGGGCAGGGACCAGTGCTGGTGATGGCAGTGTCACCTGTGGCAGTGGCAGTCAGCAGTGTGAGCCCCTTGTCACCTCACATCAAAAACGGGGTCTCACCTTTCTGACTTGAGGGTGAATTGAAGAGAGGGACCTGGAGCCACTCCACACCACCAGGTTGTCACAGGCAGAGAAGTAGCTAATGAAGATTTGGAATGTCTTGGAGTCTTGCTTTTCAGAAGAGAGGAAAGATGGGAGGGAAGAGCAAGGAAAATGCTGATCCTTTGTGAGGTTTCACACTAGTTTTTACTGAGGAAGAAAGTGATCTTGCTGTTATCTTTGTGAAGCCAGATAAAAAGGAATATGCAAGTACTCATATGTAAATACCTCCCTTTTTCTTATGATGTTAGAGTGACAAGCCTGACTCTGCTGCTCAAATTAAGTAAGGTTGTCTTTTTGCGTGACACTGATTTTGATCAAATGCTTTGATAAGGAGGAAAGGACAGATCCTTGTATTGCATAAATTGCTGTAACTCTGCTGACATCAGGATAGTGGAAGGAGGCATGTTAAATTCATCACTGCTGGATTCTGAGCAGTTCTGTGGCATTTCATATTAGGGCAAAGTTGGTGGAGCTGTGATAATTTACAGTGGCATGGCATGATGATGATTCCCCAGACTTCTTAATCTCAGTGTGCTACAGGAAGCTTTAGGCAAGTTGAATTTGGCCATACAAGACAGAAGTTTGGAAGCAGAGCAGCCAAAGGCTGGTTCATACCACAGTGAAGCCTCGTGGGTTTGGTGCATGTGCCGTGTCAGAAGGAGCGTGGGTTTGTGCCATGGTGTGCACCACGTGTTGTGGCATCATCTCTCTGGAATTTGAGTGCTAAATTACCCTGATGGGCTTCACATCAGCCACATCACACTGCTCCATGTCACATCACTGTATTCCCCAAATCCTTTTTTTTAACGGGATCTTAAAATTGTGGTGGGACTGTTTGGTATTCCCCACCTGCAAAGCCAAGTGCTGCACTTGCTGTAAGTCTCTCTTTGCACAATTCCAAGGGAGCCATTAAAATAACTTAAAATAGTGTGTTATGCTGTTAAAACCCCCATCTTTGATTGTCAGAGACCTCAGGCTTTTCAAGACCCCAACTGAGTGTTGTAGTCCCCTCAGGAAAGCAGAAATCTACACTACTCATCATTTCCAGCCCTGCTGGCTGCAGGACATGAGGCTGTAAAATCTGGATGATGGTGCAGCTGGTCTCCTCTGCTCTGGGAGCTGTGAAATCTGAGGCCATTACTGATGAACACCCTCTGATCTTTTCCAGAGAGTGGGGTCAAGGTAATTCTTTGGCAAAGTGGCCCAGGGGCGACCTGTTTTGTGGCTGCAGGAAAATGATTTGGGGGTTTTGGCATATTTTCCTTTTCTTTTGGGTTGAAATGAGAAATCAGTGCTGTATTGCTGAACTTGTGAGTGTTTCAGGTTTTCCTTCTGGGCAGCTTTGCTCCAAGACAGAGAACAGTTGAGGAAGATTTGTAAAGCCCAGAGGCCCCAGTCTAGAAGGGCACGTGCTGAATTCTGACACCTGTAAATAAACCTTAGGGACACCAGTGTGACAGCTGCTATTTTGGCCATCATGAGGATTTTCCAGAACTAGTCCCATAGGGCTTGAATTGTTGTACACAGGGTTATTAATGGATGATGATGATCCTTTTGCAGATCCCTACTGTGTTTGACCAAGGTGCTGTTTTAGCCCCCTCAGCTGCATATCATGTGTTGGGCTTGTTGATATATGACTTGGGAAAATCTTTTTCTTGAGAAATACTTGGTGTTCCCTGAGCCTTGCTCCCCAGGACTGCATGCAGCTAAACTTGCCATGGCTAGTATTTCAGGCAGCTAATTTAAAGCTATCTTTTAAATTTGATTCCTAGTGACTTCTAAATGAAATGTCCCTAAGATGTCCATGGTCACATTTTGATTGGCCGCTTATATTGTTCAAGTACTGCAGCTTCCTATTTTCCAGAGCTTTGGTCCCATCTTGAACTCATTTACCTAGAACACAGCTTTTAAAAATTGTAGCAGAGAGGTCATACTGTTTTTTATAAATGCATTAGAAAACTGTATCATGCATGCTTTTCTATGTAAATATTTTAACATAAATTATTGGATACATTTGCCATTAAGACTTGGATTTTTGCTAATGTGGTAATGCTGTGTTGGGATGAATGTGCACAACACTGGCTGAGTTTATAGTCTGGCAGGTGTTTTTTGTTTGACTGATATTCATAAATGTTCCTTTGAAAATCAAGTTCTCCAGTGAATGAACATTATACTGAACTATATAATTATTGGTGAAACATTAAATAATTAAGTACCCTCTTTCTTCCTTTTTAAATAATTTAACTTGAACTATACAAGAATTTTCCTTATTGAATTCATTATTTCAGGGGCAATTTCCAGGTAAAGTACATTGGTTCTGAACTTGGATAATTGAAGCACTTGGAATTTTGCTGTAATTAAAGCTGTGCTTTTCTCATTACTTTCATTTTAAGCTCTGTTGATAAATGCTGTTTCTGTTTGTGTGCTGCCGGTTAGTTGATCTGGCAAAAAAAAAATTACAAAACTAAGAAACAATTCTTGCAAATACAAGGTGGTATGACTGCTCATCTCTGTATCTCATTGTGGATAGACACAGGGAGGTTCTCACACAAAATAGCACTGTGGGGACTCTATAGCAGGTATTGTCAATTTGCAAATGAGATGAGCTGGCCCAAAATCTCTAGCTGGATTTTCTTTGTTGTTAAAGAGAACTCAGTTATAATTTTAGCAAAAATCAAAATCCCCTGGAGACAAAGGAGAGAATGCCATGACTAATGAGACCTTGTCTTCTGACAGGCTTTTGAGGAGGACACATTATGGCCATTCCTTTCAGCGTTGCAGTGATTTGGTGTTTCTCAGAGGGAAGCTGGTGCTGGTGGGAGATGTTCAAATTGACAAATCCATCACCTCCTGCTGCCAGCACCCTCTTGGCTGTCAGGAAAGGCTCCTGGATTTGCAGGAAGGGTAGTGATGGACCCAGCAGAGGGGCCCTGCTTTGCGGCAATCCTAAATGAGCCTCTGGCTGCACGTTGGTTCCACCAGCTGCTGGAACACTTGTAGCAGCTCCCAGCCCAGCCAGGCACCTCAGGCTTGATTTAAATGATCCTAACTTGAATCGTTGATGCTCATGTTTCATTGCAGCCCATGTAAGATTCAGCTTGGAGTTAATGATGTTCTGGCTCTGGGCCTTGGTTAATTGTCAGGCTGAGCTAGCTTTGAAGCAAACCAGGGGTGGAAGGCAAGGCCCAGGTCTCTCATGATTCCTGAGTCATCCGTTCATCATACATGTTATACATATTTATAAGTCACATTTAAAATGAGTAGTTACTTGGATTAAATGCATTCAGACATATTGCACAGCTCTGTTTTAACCATCTAACAATATAAATCATTGCATACTTCACTACTTGCTTTATTAAAGCCAAACTTGAAAGTGTTCAAAACAAACATATTGCTTTTGCATTTGAAATATTCATCTTTTAGTCCTGCAGTAGATTCATTATGGCAGAGAATACTTCATTCCTTGATTACTGCTGTGAAAAGGCACAATACTGATTCCCTAAGCACTCATCAAATATTCGATAGCTCAGAAATTCAGGAGGAGGTGATGGAATTCTTGTTCCTACTGGGAGGGCACATAAATCTATTTTATATTTGCAGAGAAAGCCGTCAGTGATTAGTTACTGTGTCTCAGGTACTCAAACAAATCATCTCTAAAGAAATTAAGTAAAAATGAATTTTAAAATAACTTTTAGCAATGCTTTCATCATTAAAATTAGCTCCATAATGATGAGTGATGTTGATACCTCGATCACTCAAGAGCTTCAGCAGTGCAGAGCTAGATTTTTAAAGGTAATTAGGTACTTGGCAGCAAATGTGCAACTAGCAGTATTTTTTAAAGTACATGGAATAAAAATCAAGGGTTTACATGTCTTTAGTTGAGTTGCCTTCCAATGCAGACATATCTTTATAAGTTTGTCGAAAAAACTACTCTGTAGCCCTTTTAACTTTTGGAGCTACATGTGTATTATTTGCATATAAATGTCTTTATATTTACTAGCTACTCATGTGTGCAGGGATGTGTTCTTCAGTAAAATGCACGTTTGTGGCCTTGCTGTTTGTGAGGTTTTTTTGGTAGTAGTTCTTGGTCTGCATCATCAATATGATCAATCACTCACTTTTCACAGGGGCCTAAATGAGCTGAACACAGAATAAATTGGTGGAACACCATCAAAGCTGTTGAATATTTGCCAAAAATATGGTTTTTAAATGTGTGTTTCTCAAACTACATAATTCAGCTTTTAACTTCCCTTGGAAGCCTTTTGTTCCCTGTTCTTTCCTTTCATTAACTGTTTCATGTGTTTGCCACCTTAACAAAACAGATTCAGTCAATAAATGATTTAAATATGATGACTATTGAGAAAACCGTATCCAGTAGGAGACAGGGTCTCTCCCATGTCCCCATCTCAATTCCTGGAAATTCCCTGATTCTGCCTCTCTTTTATTCTAATGCTTTTTGAAAGTCTGAGCAAAATTAATTTGATTTAGACAATGAGAATGGAGAGAGGTGTGCACTTCTCTCTGAACATTATATCCACCTACATGAAGCATAATCAGTACTCCAGTGTTTAGGCAATATCTTAAAGGTGATTTGCAGGAATGAAAATAACACATGGCATCATTAACATGCAGAGCATCATCTAGAGTCATTGAGAGACTTTTCATTTATTTTAATAGACTTCAGATAGATGTAAAGAACTTAAAATTGAATTACGGTATTAATTCTTTTAATGGTTACATTAGAACCCATGGGGTTTTATTAATAGTAGCTCATGAATACTAAAACTCTTGGTATTGATTAGCAGTGTTATTTAGTATCAGTACAGGTGTATTTTTATTATCTTCATACCATGAATATAAGTACATCTCCTTATTCCGTAGCTGTATACCAATAACTCTCCATGTAAGTGAAGACAAGCAAAACATTTTGAAATGTATTTTTCTTCATTAAGTCCAGTTTTGCATCATTTTGAAATGTTGCTGTTGTTTGAAAACAGTAGCTGTTACTGATAAAAGCAGTACTAGGCCCTTTAAATGGTTTTAAAATAGTATTGAGGTACAAAGTAGCTACCCTGACACAAAAAGACACAGCCAGAGCAGGTGGATGTGGCCACTGCACCACCACTTTTCTGAGCACATTTTTCTGAGAAACACCTTGTACAATTCATGCCATAGTGACGTAGGAAGCATCTCTGGAGCAGGAAAAGATTCTCCTCATTTTCCCCAAATAAGTGGAGACAAAATTGCCAAAAATGATTTTGCATCATGGAGAATTTAAATACAAAATTTTGAGATTTTCTTAAGGTCTGTTGTATTTGAGTAGAGTTCAGTATGTAAATGACACAGACCACCCTCCAGAGGTGTTTTTTAGCCAAAATGTGCAAGTTTGGGTGCCTAATAACAAGTGCTCATGCTGATCAAGTTCCTCTGAAATCATTTTGATTGGAGGAGGGTTTGGGTAGAAGACAAAAATTCATGGAAACTGTTTCTAAAAAAATCAATTCTACCCTTTCCATTAAAGAAAACAAATTTTTTTTAAACTAAGCTCAAAATTCTGATTTTTTATTTCAACTTATGTTGAAAGTTTCTTAGGGGAATATGAATATTTTTTGAATATTTTATGTAAAATAAGAAAGGAAAAGGAGAACAGATGGGGAGTAACTCTGAGAGTAAAATATATATATCTATATATCTCCATTTTGGTGCTTATTAAATTTCCAGTGCTTAACAATGAGACTTTCTTCTGATCCATACCTCTGCCCAGATGAGTCATATTTCAAATGACGTTTAATAGTAAAACTACTGTTTACAACAGATTTTTTTATTTTGTTTTTAAATTAAGCTTTCTTGTGGTAATGTTCTTCATCCTTTATTTTGGTACATAAATGAGAAGGCTGACTCTTGAGAGCACTAGTCAAACAATCCCTGATGAAGTCTTGAGTTTAGCAGAGAAGCTCCAAAAGATTTTTAGTTGTGGAGGGCGATGCAGTTGTGAGAAGGGCAGAGCTGCATCTCTTGCTCAAAAAGGAGGGCAGATAAGAGGTAAGGAAGGGGCAGATGCAGGTGAGCCCTGGGACCTTACTGTGAGCAATTTGGGGAGCACAGGGAGCTGGAAGGGGTCTGTGAGCTCAGTAGTGTTCATCACTCAGTGCTGCTGTACTCAATAAACTCACTTTGTAAGTGAGCTGAATTGTACTGAATTGCAGTGGCCTTTTCACCTGTGGGGGTTTTTGTACCAGATATGCTTCAGTTCTCCAAACTTCCAGTGCATTGACAGCAGCACTGAGACACACCTCTGCTGCTGGGTAACTGTGCAGAGCCTGGGCTTCCCTGGTGTCACATCCCCTGCAAACAGGAGCAGTTTCTGTCTCTGTGCAGGGTGCCGTGGGCTCGGGCTCTCGCTCGCATGGCTGCACGCTCGTCATAGCTTGTCATGAGAAGGAGCTCATGTGGCTGAATGTGTGAGTGTGAAGAGCAGAGGTGTTCACACAGCAGCCTGAACATCCTGAGCAAGCCTGCTTGGAGGAATGAGGCACAAATGTGTGAGCGAGAGGGGGGCTGGGTTTGGAGGCACAGACTTACAGGGCGGCTGAAACAGATCGTTCTTGGAAGCAAACACATCGTTCCACTTCTGCTTGCCTGTGTTCTGCCAAGAGGCATTTGCAGTCTCTAGATCATGATGGCTGCAACCTGCTGTGTTGAAACTTTCTATCCACAGGCTGACTGTGCAGTGTAGAAGGGTAATTTACCTTATGTGCACTTATCTTCTTCAGAGCCCAAGCAATCGTCTTCCTTTCCCTTCTTCTCCGCACTCCGTGAACTCGTTCATGGTATTTTCCACTAAGGCAAAAAGTCTGATGACCTCCAAAACGCAATGCTTTCAATTAAAGCATTTTTGTTAGATTGAGTTTTAAAGGATATGGGCAGTACTGAAAGTGATGCCATGCAGTTCTTTTTACAGTTCAGAGCAAAATACCAGAATGCACAGAGAGTCTTTGGCTTTTATTTTGTTTTTAATCTCAGACATACCTACGGAAATGAATTTCCAAAGCATCTAAAAACTCTAATTGAAGGTAAAAATTAGAATTAGATCCTTTTTTCCCCACAAATGCACTGTCAATGCTTTCTGAACTGCAAAGTCTGAGACCACAACTGACTACTTGTGCTGTCTCTGGCTTGGATGCAGCAGCAAGGAGGTGGGATAACAGTGGGGATGGGTTACCAAGTGACTTCTGCTTTTTGTGATAAATCACAGTCCTTTGGTCCAATTTATTTAATGGAAAAATCACAATTATTGATGTTAGGAAGGAACTGCAAACTTTCTTCTTGTTGAGAGGACTTGGATTCCAAAGTTCTGCAATGCTGCAAATACAAAAAATGCTCTGCACATTTTATGGGGTCTGTCCTCAAGGTCTTGAGCTATCAGTCATAACCATTAATGAGACCAGCTTATATATGTTGCATGGGAATAGATCTCTGTGCTCTTCTGGTTTAATGTTCATTTGAATGTTTGGATCACTGTCTTTCAGTTTATAGCATTGTAAATGTTTTTAACCTGCAGTTTTTTTGCTTTCTGAATGATTCTTAATTGATTAATGTATTGAAATTAATCCCAAGCAGGATGCCATTATTAACTTGCTTCATTAAATTACATACCAACCTGTTAGCATTAATTCTCATAACTGTCCCCTTACATTTTAGTGGTTTTATTTTAATTACTTGCCTTAAGAACTTGATCAGCATGCATTTGTGTATTCTTTTCTTCCCTTTCCTTTCTCTCAACCTTGATGTTCAGAAGTGGAATCAGTTTAGGAATATTTATAGTGTCTAATATCAGCTTCTTAAACACAGTAATTTACTTCTCTGTAATTTAAAAATATCCGGGTTAAAAAAATAACAAAAAACAAAACCAAATTATTTTGAAGCCATGCCATAAAATTTTTTAAATTTATTGAAAATGTCTTGTGGAGTTTTCATTACTAGATTCCTGAAAATGACACTTACATGTGTAATATGTAAAAATTACAGTTGTCAGCCTATAATCTCACCCCTTCTGTGGTTCAGGAAGATTGAGACTCAGGAAGTTTACTGATTATAATCATTAGACTAAAAAACAAATCAGTTCCCTATCTACAGTAGTAGTTTGTGCATCTTGGTCTCTGTTGTGCATTGTTGATGCATCACTTGGTCACCTTGTCAAACATCACAAAGCAAACCTAGAGCTGGGGCAGCGTGGAGGGACCCCCAGCCTGGCTCCACGCTCCATCACTGCTTTAGGTAGGAACAGCAGCCCCTTTTTGTGTCTCAGAGCACTTAAATGTGGCTTGTTTGTGACTTTGTGATACCAACAATTGCTTCATCCCTGTCCTTCTTACATGCCCCAAATCCAGTGCATTTTTACTTGGCCTTTTATTTAAGAAAGAAAGAAGCTGTAAATAAAGAATCTAATTTTTTGCTAAGTTTTCGGAGAGTTTTGCTAAAATTGATCTTAGTTACAGATTCACAGGAGATGTGAAGATATACATTCTTGTCTTTTCCTCTCCTCTCTCCCAAACAGAACCGTTGCCTCTGGGAAGTCCCTTTTTTCTCCCAGTTTTTAGACATCCAGCCTGGATTTCAGGAAGAGAGTTTTTTAAGCCTGTCTGCCCACCTCATTTTAAAATTTAATTTTTTTTTTTTTAACAGGCTCTGTATTCATCTACCTCTCTAACCCATTTTTCTCTCAGAGGATTATAATACCAAATGTACTACGTGTGGTTTACATTTGTGAGATGTGGATGGAGAAATCTAACATTTCAGCCAAGAAACTCCAGTTCTCCAGTCATACTTTCCCAGTTCTGCAGGATTTTGAACAGGATTTGTGTAACCCTTAAAAAACTTACGCCTGTTTTTTGCCCTCAGTGTCTTCCATGAAACTGCAAAGTCTTCCTATGTCTCTGGTTACCAGTTAGTGTTATGGCACACTTTAAGCAAAGGTGAGCACAGGATCTATTCATAAATGATCGTCTAGTTTCACTTTGTGCCATAAAAGAGAGATTGGTTGTAAAGTCTGAATATATAAAATAGATGGGTAAAATTGGGGCTTCCTTTCCCTTTAGATCTTCTGGCTCAGATGAAAAAGTTATTAAATACAAGCTGTTCTGCCTGAAGAATTATTACTGTAGTTCTCAGCTATAACAGCACCACGTTTCCCCTTGTATTGGCAAGAATAAACAATACAAGCTTCAGACAGAATTTCCTGGGTAGCATACCAAATGTTCTGGAAAACCTTCTCGGACAGCAGCTGATACATTTTTAATACAAATAAAACAATTCTTTAGTCTCGTTCCAGTTTGATCCCTAAGGTGGAAAAAGTATACAGACTATGCATAATTGATGTATTTGTTTGAAGTGTTTAGCTGGATACTTCATTCACAAAGTTTCTTTTTGTTAATAGGTTGCTGTGAGATGTAAGAATAACTTAGGGCTCTCTTTGTACAAATAAATGGAACGTGTCATGTTTGGTACAGGCACTGAGGTGGTTGCACAGTCATCCTGACTGTGTCTTTGTGCTGCCCACACTGTTCAGCCTTAGTCAAATCACAGAGCAGGTCTGGCTGAAATGTCAGTATTTTCCCAGATCAGAAGTGATGGGAAAGCATGAAAGCATGCAAGGAGAGAAGAGGATGGTTGGGAGCTTTCAGGGTCACATGGATTGGTGTCAGGTTGGCGTGTCCATGTAAGCACCACCCCGGCTGTTAGCAATGATTGTGTGGTTTCTTGTGCAATTCTTAAATGTTACACATGATGCAGAGCCAGCATGCAGGAAAATATCCCTCAGTAATTTGATTATCATCTGTCCTAAATTACTATAAATCCAATGTTAAAGGTTACTGCCAGAGGGTTGAGTTGTTGCTGGGTTTTGTCATCTGTAGTTTCTGTGCTGCAGGATGACTGTGGGAGAGATGATTATTGAGGGCATTCTGAGCCCATGGTTTTCATTCCAAAGGCCAGGAAAAATGCAATGAAAGTAAATCATAATCTAGTCTGTTCCCTTCTTGATGTCTTTGTACAGATGCAGACGTTTGTATGTATAACTGATGGTTTAGCTGATAATGCTGATGGCAGATAACCCCCAAAATAATTCTGCATGGCAGCTTGCCCAGAGCAATCCTGGTACCTGATGTTTTACCTCTTATGAATCTAAATCAGAAATCTTCAGGTTTATAGGGTGGAGTTGAGGGTGTGTAAACCTGGGAACCCTTTTACAGCATAACTTTATAGTAGCTTTCAGAGGTATCTTCTACATCTGGGATTCACTGAAAAGCACACTAATTTGACTAAGGTAATGAGTTCCAAATGAGCTCAGTGGTCCTGCTTTGAGTAATTTAAAGCTCCCTTTGTTTGAAGTTCAGGTGTGCTGGTATCAGTTTCCAGAACAAAACCAGCACAGAAGCTGGGATGTGCTCTTATGCTCTGCTGGAGATAGGTGAGAGTCAAGAATGCTAATCACCATCTTATTCTATGCAGAAAAGTGAAATGTGTTAAATAAATTGCTTAAATCTGTTCGGCACCTCTGAACAGTGAGTTTTGGTGGAGCAGGATTTTTCCTAAGAGCTTATGGTGTTTGCAACTGCTTCACAGCTCTGAGGAGCCAAGGAAAAGCTGTCTGGCTGACACCATCAGAACAGTATTTAGCTGCTGATTGTAACTGTACCCTTTCTGTGCATCAAAAATGCATGGAAATGTGGTCATTATCAAGTCTAAAGAGACTCTCTGCAAGAGGGTATTGGTTTTGCAACATCTCTGCTGTATCAAATGAAGCCTAACTGGAGATTTGGCAAAGTGTTCTTTATGAGTAAAGTAAAATGATGTACCACATTAGAAAGGAGCGTGGTTATTAGAAAGCTCAGTCTTGCTCCTGATGAAATGGATTTTTTTCACCGTAAAATTCATCTTTACTTGCTGCTAGAATATTGCTAAAAGAGATTAACTTTGGATCTCAGTGTATTTTATAGTGTGTCTCATGTTATTTTAAGGCTGTAAATATATTAGCTGATCTGTAAGCTTCACTTAAGTTACTGCTTTCTGGGTTTTGGAAGAAATAGGATCATGGTTATGCAGGAACCATGAAGATTGAATTAAATCACCCCTTTTGATATTTATTTTCCCTTGGGAACATGATATCAGATCAATATTTAAAAACAGCTTTATGGGTAAGTGTTGATTAGAAAGCAAAGCTCCATAACCTTAACAGCTAAGCTAGCAATTTTTTTGTGCATTTTATCTCTGGTTTGTACGGTCTTATCCATATGCCTGTGTAAAAAGTAAGAAAAGAATTTTATTATTTTCTTACTCCTTCCTCCCTCCTGCCTACCTTGCTACCTGGCAAACCTACTTTATCATATCTAGATCCTATAAAAATATCTAACATAATTTGAAATGCTCTTGTGTGAAACATGATTAGACTGCATCAATCACTTTTCAAAGATTTTTTTTCCTCATAATTTTGTATTCTAAACTGCTAAAATCACACATTTTTATATCCTCCTGCATTTCATGGGAGGCATGAACAGACAGATAGTTCCCCATCTCGGGTGAACCAGTCTTATTAAGTACTCTCCCAAAGTGCATACCAGTCAAATTAAGCTTTAGGTTAACATTTTGGAATGCTCTCCTCTTGCCAACTCATTACTAGTGATATGGCAAAGCAAACTGTTGCCTTCTGCTATTCCAGATATCTACAGAGATTTATTACATTTCAGATAATAAGCTTACCTTCCTAATAGCACACAGCCCACCCCACCTTATGGCTTGACTTGCCTCTGCTCATAACTTCAGCAGAGAATTAAAGGCCAGAAGTAAAGCTGGCTTTTAAACCTGTCTGGGTAGAGCTGTCTGGGGGTCCCTGTGTTGTGGATGGGAACATCCATCACTTTGGAGTCTGAACTCACTCATTATCCAGACCAGCTCTGCACTGCTCTCAGGCTGGTACTGATCCCTCTCTGAGGACAGATGGTGGTGGGAGAGGAGGGTGATGCCCAGGCGGGTGGCACCACCTCAGTGTGCTGCAGGGCCATATGGGCACTCAGCTTTCAGAGAAACTTGGTCTGTGCATGCAGTACAGCTGGCTGCTACCACACCTGTCTAATAGAGTTGTTGAAAGACTGTCTTAATTCATGCTGAGCTGTGGAGATTATCTCTGTCAGCTGTTCTTGTGTCAGAAGCAATTTTTTAAAATGCTGTATTTGTGTCCTAAGTGCCCAGTCTGTGTCTGCCTTTTAGAAAGTGCCCTCTTCCTTCCTTCATCACTGCTTGCATTGCATCTGAGACATACAACTGAGACATATAGTGTCTTTAACCCTAAAAAGGACATTTTTAAAATGCCTTTGTTATCATGCCATATCTATTTGCTGCCCTCTTTAAAATCTGAGTGTAAAGAGAGCAGCAAGTGCAGGTGCATCCTACCAGTGTGCTGGGGGTACAAACCAGACTCCAGGGAACATGGGATGCTCCAGCATGAAGTGGTTGGGCCGTGGTGCTGCTCTGGAAAGCCTCTCATCCTCCCAGCAGGCAGCAGTGCAGTGCTCCTGGTGAGCTTGTTCCAGCTGGGCTGCAATTCTGACTGTGCTGGGTCTCAGGCACTTTGGGCATGACTGGCTGGGCAGCCTGGCAGTGAAGATGTCCCTCAGTGCCAGCCCTCTGTGGATTGCCTTCACAGAGCTTGGCTCTTTAGCTCCCTCCATAACAATCAGGCTTTTGGCAGGGAAAAACCTGATGCAGGTTGTGGTGTCAGTTGCAGGAGGCTGTATGAGGGTGGTGACATCAAGAGACCATGCAGCCTGGTGGATCTTAAGAAGAGAGATAAGAAACTTTTCTAGAGGTGGACACCAGAACTGAGGCTGTGGCAATGCATGAGCCAGGAGCGTGGATGGTCCAGCTGTTCTGCCACAGCACTGGGGATCAGATCATAACCACTGCTCGTGAGCTGTGGACACCCAGGAGTTACAGTGCTGGGTGGGAGAAGAAAGAAAAAATAATAAGGAAATGTTAGGAACCACCTCAAATTAATAGGTTTTCTCATGAGCAAATTCAGAGAGGAGGAGATGAGATGGAAGAAGGTTCCTGAGAGCATTCCTATGTACATTCACCTGCAGGAAGCATCTTCACTCTTCTGGGTCAGGCTAGACTTGTTCAAAGAGCACCTTTTGTTCTAACCCTGTTTTAAGTTTTGTTTTAAATCCTGTTCAGTTGTATTTTACTTCTTTTCTCATAACTTTCCCTGAGATTTTTAGATTTTGGCAATTTTGAAGTTATAGCCTGTGTAGGAGGAGGGCTTCCTGACCAGAGACAGAGCTTGAAAATGCCCTCCATAGATAGGTCACACTCCACAGGAGCTCAGGAAAGCTGTAAGAAGCTCATGGAGCAGAGGCATGAAGGCTAGAGAATCCTGAGGAGTTCTGTGGCTTTAAGATTATCACCTGCTCGCAGTGATTGAATAGCATTCACTTTGCCACTGCTGAAATGTAGAACATCTTGAAACAAGCACACATGTCATGTTAGTTTTTGTATTTCTTTGTATTTCAAGAGGAAGAAACTGCTGCCACAAACTGAATGTTTGCCAGGCTTTTAATGCACTTGTGTTCTAAGTGCTGTTTTTCTGCACAAAACTTGCCCATTTGTTCTAAACATGAGCCATGATACTTGTTGAAATGTTTTTTTAAGGAACTGAGTGAGTTGTTGGGTCATGCTAACCAAGAGGAAAATAAACATCTTGACATATAAACCTCACTGTTTCTGTCTGGCGTTACACCAGGTGAAACAGTGGGGTTGAGCTGTTCTTCTGTTGCTGCAGGAACCTGAGCAATTTAGAAGCAGCTGAGAAAAAAAAAAATGCAGGCCACATCCTGCCACTCTTAATTCAGTGGCTTGAAGAGGATTGATATGGACTGCCTCATTTCTCTGCCCTGCTTCTGGAGTTCTGTTGTGACTGCCCAGGGACAGCTCTGTGACTGGCTCTTGGTGCACCCACACTTCAATCCCACTGATTCTGGAGCCCTGGCAGCCCTGCAGCTGGTACCCTTGGCACCCTGTCTGCTGGCACCCAGGATCCCCTGGGCAAGCCCACTCACCATCCTCAGCAGCCAAAGCTACTTCTGTCTCCTGCCTCCATAAAGAACATCTCAGGGGGTGAAAGAGCAGAGGAACTTCCTTGGAGAGGCAGGAGGTGGAGAGGAAAAGGTGGGAGAGTTGTGGAAGGATGCTCAAGGGGAATGTGGAGAGGAGGATGCTGGATGCTGTAACATTTGGGTGGAAAGAGACAGTGAGGAGGATGTGGCAGGTGTGTGATGGAAGAGGGAGGCTACTCAGACATAAAAGTGGAGTCAGAAGTGAGGAAACTTTGAGGATTAGTAGGTGCTTTCTGCCTTAGGTACTATGAGCACCAAATTGTGCAAGTTCATAGCATTTTGCAAAGCTGCACATACCTGCAAGAATTATATGACACCGAAAATTTACAGAAATATAAGTAAAGATGGAAGAGCTTGCTTGAAAGAAAATTAAAAATTCAAGACTGTATTGTCGTTGTCCTTTTGTGCTGGAAGGTATTGATGAACAGCACTGGTTTAACATTGGGTCCTTGTACCACAAAGATGCCTGAGAGCCCACCCAGCCCATGGCTGCTGCATTAGAAATGGGGAATTTGGTGTAGCAAAAATTGCTGCTGCAGTTTTGGGAGGTCAATTTACACCAACCTCCTTAGAAATAGGTAAAAGGAGCAGCAAACAAACTGTGCTGGAATTTGATTTTTCAAAGCATAACATTAAGGAGAAAAAAAAAATCTGCCCTACAATAATTTTCACTAGATTTCTAATTTAATTGTGAACTGAGGTGTGGTTGTCATTAGGGAAGTGACTGTGTAACTTAATTGACATTTCTGCATCCTCTTTGTTTGTGACTCATTGATGCTGGCTTGAGTCATCTGTAATGGCCTGGCTGGAGGGAGCCCAGGGCTGTGCTGGGAGAGACAAAGACAGGACTTTTCTTGTAGAATGAATAAAAGATGCTGGGAAGCTGAGACGATTCCTTTTCCTTATTTTAAAGGAGAAATTGATGTGACCTCTCTCACCAAAATCCTTTGTGTTGGCTGGAAAAGAGGAAAAGGCTGGAAATCTCTGCTGCATCCTAGGCAAGCTTAGCTGGAGCAATTCAATTAAACCCCTGCAAAATGCTGGAGTTCCAGATGTCCATCTGAGCTGTTCCTTTTCAGCCTTTGCATTTTGCCCAGGAAATTTTCCTGTTTAGCCAACAGACTTCATTGCTTTATTTTCATTAAAAAAAAAAAAAAAAGAGGTGGAGATACTTTTTTCTCACTTGTACAATTTTGTACCAAATTCAAGCTAGGAACAGAAGAAAATGAGAGCTAACTTCCATTTGTGGTTTCACAGTTTTGAGTTTAGCCTCTCCAAATGTGTGAAGCTGTACATCAAGGAGTGGGTGTTGTAAGATGATCTGGCTGTAGTGCTTGTTATATTTTTTCATTACACCATTTCATTTTCCTCCCTACTTAGGTCAAAATGGTTATTTTTACCTAAAAACTGTAAATTGAGCAAATTGAGAAAACTCTTTTAAGAGACCAAACTCTTTTTTTTTTTTGGCCCCCCCTTTTTTTTTTCTTTAACTCAGAGGATGAGAACAGTTTATACCTGATGGCAGTTTTTATAAAATAGCCTCCATCCTGATAAAATGTTACCCCCTGGTGTGTCATTTTTCCAGCTGAACTGCTGGTAGGATTGAGAGATCTTGCACACTGCTGCTTAAATAAATAGACTACATGCTCTATGAAGAAATCATATTATTTTCTCAGAGGAGAACAAGTAGGCTCAGTGCACTGAAATTGCTTTAAATAAACTTGCAGCTACTGTAGCCCTTTTTTGCGCAGCTGCAGATGGCAAAGTCTATCAATCAAGCTTCCCCAGCTTTGAGAAGCTGCCACTGATGCTGCCTCTCCTCTGTGTTTCAATTACATTTTTGTCTTTTACAGAACTTTGTATCTGAGCTATTCTATTGCTCTAATCAGATTGTGCTTTTGGGCTGAGCATATCTTTTGTTTTTCCTTAGACATATGTGTATTAAGATCATTCAGTAATTTGTTAATTGAATGTGCTATTCACTTGCAGTAAATTAGCTGAATTTGTGCAAGAATGCTTTGGGGAAATTAATTAATTTAGCAATGGAATAAGTCAAAGTTTGGGCAAAAGAGTGCCTTACAAAAAGAAAGGAAAATACATTTTCTGTTGTTTCTTGCCATGCTGCAGGTTGCAAATCTTGTGATAGTGAATGGAAGAAATGCTGTGGAGAGGAAGCTGCAGAGTTTTCCTCAGCCTGGTGCTCCAATCAGCCACTGCCAGCAGGTTACAATGCACGATCAATGCTCCTCTCTGCTAACAAAGGAACTCAGTGTGCACAAACACAGAGCACTCTGAACTGAGTTATTAAGCAAACTTAACTCTTCCTCCGAGTTTCATGGTCTTGCTTTTTTTTTGATACAGTCTCTTGTGTCAGGATGTTGCACCAACGCACAGATTCTGTTCAATGTTCTTCTGTGGTAGCCAGTGTTTTGCTCTTTTTGTGATACTGGTATTTCAGCCAACCTGTGGTGTAAAAGTGACTATTTATGCTCCTTGTGTTTTCAAGCATCCCTGCTGGACATAATGAAAGGGGAAGTTGCTGATCTGTAACCTGCTTTGTCCCATCCTAGGCCCAGAATGTCTACAGCTCAGGTGGAGAGGCAGCAGGGACAAAGTGATGCAGGGGCTGAGTTAAAGGCTGTGAGGAGCAATGGTTGCAAACAGCTTCATTGCACTCAACCAAAGATGAGGGACAGCCAGAACACGTGACCCCAAAGTCAGTTCAATAGCTCTTAAAACCATTGTGGACTTCAAAAAAGTAAAGGCAAAAGTGCAGCTTCCTCTTTGGCACTGCTAGTTAATACACCCTGCTAGTAGCTATCTTCCAATGCTGTAGTGAAATATGAAGTTCATACATCACTAGCAAGCTTTCAGTCAGAATGATGTATTATTCAAAGTGGAATTAGCTAGAAGGATCAATGCACACCCATTACTCTATTTAAAATAATCATTGGAAGACTCATTAACTTTTTTTTTCTCTTCCCTTGAAACAACATAGTGAATGAGACATTTAGGAGCACCCCCTCCTCCAGCATATGCACCTCTATGACTTCAGAATATTTTCATTCATAGCAGGATTATTAACACCTGAAGGCCAAAACCCAAATTTAACTCAACAGAGTTTGCCTTCAAATCCCTAAACTTGAAACCAGTTGCCATAGGCAAAGACAAAATCAGCTCTAATGCACATTTTAAAAAAAATCAAAGGCCATAGTAGTATCTGTGTGAAATAGTGCATGTGCCACCTTAAGGTTCAGTGTCATATCTTGCCTGGGTACCTGTTATTCTCTCTGATTTTACACATGAGTAGAAAATTGAAGTATTAAGGGGGCTGTTTCCATTTCTTGTTTTCTCTTACAAATATATTCTGCAGGATACTTACTTTGGGCAGTCCATTCATTACACAGCAAATGCCTTCTGCCTCCTTGCTCACCTCTGTCAGGCTGCAGGCTTTTGGCCAGATTTGTCCTTTTGCATCAGCTCATATGGGAGATGTGCAATTATAGCTTATATGGGGGAGATGGAAGAAAATATCATCTGTGGAGGAGCAGGAATATATCATTCTTGGATCATTTGGTGCTTGTGAAGGTGAAAAACTTAGAGCACCAAATCTAGCTTATCATTATGTCGGTAGCTCTGTAGGCATTTTCTTGGCTTCATAGATAGCTCAGTGTGCTGTTGTGTCAACCAGTATCCCTTCTCACCCATCAGCTCTCCTGGAAAGCTCCAGATAAATATTTCCTGCTTTATTTCAAAGCAAAGCACATGTAAACTTTTCATATCTGTTCATCCGCATTCCAGATCTGGCTGGAATCTTTCACTTCCTTTTATTCAGTAATGTTTAAGAAACTAGATATTTATCCACAATCAGATTTTACAATGTGGACTTCAAAAGGGAGAGAAGCAAGAGGTGGGACAATGGAGTTAGTGCAGGGCAGAAGGGTGTGGACCACAAAGCCAGGATCCCTTCCAAGTGCTGCAGACTGATGCAGGTTAAAGCATCACTGTTCAGAAGGATTAGGAGTAGGGCTGCCCAAGCTGATAGCTGGCCCTGAATTTATTTGGCCCTGAAGACATGGATTTGAAGAGTTTCAAAAGCAATATCCCTAGTGCTTTCCCTTTAGTGAGGAAAGAATGTTTCTTTTGATGGTGATTATCTTGGATTCTTTAAATCCTGTTGCTGTGGTGTTAAAATACGTATTGTGTGGCACAGTGTTCACATTAAATGGGATTCTTATAATTTCTGTTCTAACCAACTGAAAATCAGGTCCTTTCCCACAGAGATTGGAGACTGGCATCTGTCCAACATCACTGAGCTGATAGAAGAATAAATTGTTTAACCATGTTGATTGTCCTGAAGCCCTACAGGACAATTTAATTTCTGCAACCAAGTTAATTCATAATAGTTTTCTTTTTCTTCTTAGCTGTTTGCACAGAGTGCTTGGAGCTTGGGTTTTTGGCTGGTGACTTATATATCTTAACTGCAGGCTGTATGGGAGCTGAAGGCACACAGTTGGGGGAATATTACCCCTGACTTTCAGTGTTGTAATTGAAAGTAGAGTTTGACACATTGGCATCTTTCTGTGTCAGCCATTGTCAGTGGCTTCAGCTGCCACGGTTAAGTATGTAGTCATTCATCCTTGGCAGGCAGCGTCCTTTGCAGCACGAGAGGATGGTCTCTGGATGTTAATGCTCAGCACTCTGGGAGCAGCTGGCTATATCGAATTCAAGGCATGCAGATTTTCTTGGCCATTTTACTTAGCAGATGGGTAAGGCTTGATAGATGGAAGATTTAGTTTTCAAGTCAAGGGCCAAATGTTGCAGTGGGAGAGAAAAGTAAATTATATCACTATTCAGAGGGGAAAGGCTCAGGTACTGTATCACAAAATTGTTGCCATTCATTTTCCTCTGCCTTGCACAAAATGCATGTCATTTCACCTTTCAATATAGCCGACTGTGGCATTCTCCTTCACTTTGAGATGCTTTGCAATACTGTCTGTGAGCCCATTTAATGAGCTTGAAAGCAGTTGCTGCAAATTTATGACAGTTTAATGTGTAAATGCCAGATATTTTTTAAGGTGGAAATGAAAGAGGAATTTGTATTTTGTATCAACCCAAATAGGTGAGTTTTCCTCAGTTCTTTTTTCCCCCACACCCTTTCCTTCCAACATATTTTTAAAAGGAAAATGTATTCCTTACTCCTGATCTGTTCAAATGATTAATATTCACCTACCTATCACAAAGTAGTTGGTACCCAGTGATCATTAGAGAAACTTGTGGTGCTCCCTCCCGACCTCCTTGGTTGGTGGGAGGATAATCTGGGTTTCAGATTTCAGCCTTTAGCTTTGGGCAATGGGAGTGTCTGGCGCTTTGGACAGGGGTCTTTGAGTTAAGGTCTGATGTTGCTGTTTGGCCTCTCCAACTGCCTCAGTGTGTATTTGGGCGTTTCCTTGTTTTTATTTGTTGGTGTTTCTAAAATAAGCACAGTAAGATCAGTATGTTTGCCTGAGATCTTTTTTGCAGCTTTATAGAACTGTTTCCAGCAGAAAGACAGGTCATGGATTTCTTACATGACTTTAGCATATGGTTTTAATTATACAGCATGTGGCATAAATTTTAACACTTTATGATTCTGCTGAGTTTTGATAAATCAGGGTCTTCGGGAGGTTCTGAGTTTGTCCTATAAAATAATCAGATGAACAGAGAGCTTTGGCTGCTCTACAATGAGTGATAGAAAATGAGAACAGGTTGGTGTTTTTTAACTCATGGGGACAAGCTGAGCTCAGTACAGCTGCAGCACAGGGGTAGAACTTTGCCCAGTAAAGTCTATTTTCACATGCTGTGTCTTGGTGGCTGAACTAGCATGGTGAGCCTGGCTGAGGTGCTCTGGTCTGTCCTCTGCTCACATTCCTGCTCTGCTCAGTCACTGAAACTGTCCTCTTTGGAGTTGTAATGTTGTCCTGAGAAGGGGCTGAGCTGCCTGGCCTGCCTTCAAGGGTACAGCTGTAGCAGCAGCACTTTGAAGCACAGGGACAACACATTGTGCTGCTGAGAGGGGTTAACAGTGCTGTCAATAGAGCTCATGGCTGATCAGCCTTGTTCACTGAAGAAGGAATAATTTCCCAGTCCCTGCATCAGATGCAGGAGCTGTAAGTAAATCTAACCTGTCTAGAGTAAGATTTCCACCATGCCTTCATGTGAAGAACATATCTGGTTTATGACTGCAGAATGGGGTCACTTGTGCCTTGCCTTTTGCCATATTGCAAATTTTTGTCTGAATAATTGCATTAACATCAAGCCACTCTTTCTATTCAGAATGGCATGTGCACCAGGTACTGGAGTCACCCAAAGGGTACAATAAACAAGAGATTTTGCTTCTTCATATCATGTTCATCCCATATTTACCCTATGGTGAGAGCTCTGTTAGCACAGGAAGCTGCTTGATGATATCTCTGTGTTTGTTTTTCCATTGTGCTTAGCATGACAGTTACCTATTTATTGCTGCTGAAGAGGATTACAGGCATTTTTCAATTATAAATGATGCACACAAGCATTATTTCATCTGTTTACTGCAGACCTATAGAGTGTTAGTCAGTTTTGAGCAAAAGCATCTTGTACAGGAAGCAACATTTGTAGTAGTGGTACTGTGGGTATTTTAGGGCAATTTCAGGATGCTTTTCCATCTGTCTGTTAATACTCACTCTGCAGCATTGTAGGCTTGTGTTTGTGCCTAGAATTCCTTGTCATTCTTGGTGTTTCTTCTGGTAAGTTCTTGAAGGAGTAGGAGAGAAACTCACATCTTTTCACTCACAAGAAAAGCCTTGCCCAGGCATGTGTTGGGTGAAGCCAAAGTGCCCAGACCCAGTTACAGATGTGTGATCTTTCTCTAAGGTACCAGCAGAAATGTGTAATGTAGAAATTCCAATCTGAATAATTCATTGCTGTTGTCCTTCAGGATATGTTCATAAGATAAAAAAATACATGTCTGGAAGAACACATATTATATAACAATGGAAGTAAAAAAACAGTTTGTAGGAGGATATAAGCTCAAACTTCATGGCATGGAATTGTAAAGCAGGTCAGAAGGACATTTCTTATTCTGGAGATTTTTTTCCTTTCTGCTATTTTTTTTTTCTTCCTTTCTTTTAAGTATCAGCTGTTATCAGAGACAGGATTCTTGTATGCGTGAATCTCTGATCTCAACCAGTGTGGTAGCTGCAGGCCACTTAAACCAGAGATGTGCAGCAATGAGGATAGAACTTGACATTTTGGATTTCAGAAACCTGATTTCCTCTGTGAACACAGGCAGAAAAAGGATACAAAGAAGTGAAAAAAAATAGAGAGATGAAATTCAAGGTGGTTTTTTTTGGTTGTTTAAGAATTTGAAGAAAAAGATGTAAGAAAACTTTTGTTCTGAAATCTGAAGCCTTGTACAAAATGAGAAACCTTTTGGTCACTTTTCTAATGGTCTTGCCAAGATCCTGAAACAGTTGTACTGAGGTGTGAGAGAACTGTGTGTGAACGTAAGGTAAGAGGAAGGAAAGCACCTGGAAGGAAAATAAAGCTATATCCCGTGCAGGTCTGAACTGACATCTCTGCAAGTGGCACTTGCTTGAATATGATTTTTAAAGAAACATGAGATCCTGCTCCCCATACCCCTGGAGAAACAAGATTACATAAGCATGGAGCATTTGCCTTACAGCCTCCATAGAAATGCTGTGCCTGTTTTGTGCTGCTGAGGAACACAGCACATTGCAGAATGTGCTATCAAAGGGGCTGCATGGCTGGATCTATACAGCCACACCACCTCAGATTAAAGGGGCGCTGCCAGGGCTGAGGTTAAGGATTGATCTACTTTGACACAAAATCCCAAAAGGAAGAGTTCTAACCTTTATGATCCTTTCTGTCTATTTGCTTTTTTCAAACTGATTGCAGCTGTCACCAGAAATAAAACCAAAGTAAACAGAATAAAACTCTTTACCACTTATAGTTAGGCAGAAATAAATAAAACATTGTTTAAGTCCAGAGCAATATTTTCTTATGTTCTTGTCCTTAAATGCTAGCTGCATTTTAATGATTTTTTTTTCCAGTGGTACCCATGGTTAGAGAAACCTGGATAAATGGAAAAGATGCAGGAATGTGTCACACAACAGGCTCTGTATTTTTAGTGTTTCTTTTTGATTTGTCAGATGTCAGAAAGAACCTACAAAGTGGGTAATTTGGTCCACTGTCCTGTGATTATTATTTATACTGGATCCAAAGTGTACAGAGCACCCCTTTGGGCATATTAAAGTTCATGCTTCAAAGAGCTTGCAGCCTTCAGGGTAATGGTGTTATGTCCAGTAACATCTGAGCTGTATATATTTCAAAGCTGCTTTTGCTGCTTTGATAATTTTATTGCATTTCTTGCCCTAGATGATCATTGCAAGTTCTGGAGTACTGTGATGAGAGAGGATTTTCAATTTCCATTTACAACACCAAACCATTTTGTCTCTAGAGAAGTGCATGAGAATGTGTCCTGAACACAGCAGAGTAGTTCATAGGGCAAATGAACAGAAAAAGAAAAGTGGTTTGTTTTGGTTTATCTCAATGCAGTTGGCTGAGAAGATAATGAGGTTTCTAAGAATCCCAATTAGTTATGGGGAGGAAGGACAAGATGAGAGGCACTTGTGCTTGTGAAACTTGGGCAGTGAATTCCAATTTTCTCATCAGGCTATTAAAATTTGTGATTTTATTACAGCGCAGTTTTTGGATGTGCTGTGGTCATTGATGTCCTCCTCCTAAGAGCAGCTCCAGGCTGGTTCTGCCCTTCATAGATCAGTGTGCTCCCTGCTGGGCACAGGGTCCTTTTTCAGGGTTTTCTCCTTTTGTCTCCATTCCTTTCCAAATACATTAATACACGGCCATAATGTGATTAAACTCTGTTTTTCCACATGGCATTGAGGTCATCAGCAGGCAGTAAAATACAGGGCAGCTCTTTTGTATGGGATGTGTTGCCCATTAGGAGCTGTCCATCCAGAAATTACCAACACTGCTCAGGTTCTGAAGCTGGTGGGGAAAAGAAGGAAGAATGTACCCCATGAGTAAGATACATGGCAGTATTTATCTCCCAAAAGTAAATTGGCAAGTATCTTAAATAGTGGAAGATGTTCACAGAAATTGTGAGTTATTCCTACAATACCTCTGAAGAGGCAAAAGGTTAAAAAAAATGCATTATTGGTTGGGAATTCCTTGTCTGTTTGCAAGTAAGTGACTGAAATGATGGGTTTAATTTGGAAGTTGTGAAGCTCAACAGGGTTAATTCTTCCTGCTGCCTTTCCCTTCTCTCTCTGGTGGTAGATCTCACTGTTGTGGAGGACATGTTCAATTTCTGAGTGATAGAAGGAATGTTCCAGGTCTTGGTCTAGCAGTGCAGGCAATTACATTGTCTAAAACTGATTGTTTTTTTCTAGATCTTCTCACAGAGCTCTTTTGCCTTTCCTTTGTCCAAGTGACACTAAATTAAATACATTTAAAAATATGAATAGCAATGAGATGCCAAGGCCAAATTCCATTAGGGCTGAAAGGGATCCAGCTTCCCTGACTGCAGTGGCAGCACCAGATTTATGGCCTTGTTGGTAAGGAATGAACTGGTCTGAGATGACTTCTGTTTATCACAGCAGTTCTTCTCTATGAAAAAAGGAGTAGATGGAGAAAAATCAGCTCTGTGTTTTTAGGCCTTGCAAGGCTGATAATTGGTTAATGTTTTAAAGAATGCAGAGGACACTTTTTGTTTTTATTTAACCTTCCTCACTATTTTGTGACGCCATGTACCTTAGGCATTTGGTGAAGATCCATTGTAAATGTGAGAACTCAGCAGCTTGTTAGGTAACATCTTTTTTTTTTCTTTTCTCTCGTTAGAAGATTAAACTGAAACTGTTCTGCCTAATGCCAGAGTAGATGTAACCAATCCTGTATCCTTTGCATGTAGGTCAGTCAGAGGGACAATTCAGCACTGGATCCCATTATCCATGGGTTGAAGGGCGTTGTACATCATGGTAAGTAGCTGCTTAAACTTTCTACTTGTTGGGAAGGGGAGAGGGGCAGAAATATTGTCCTTAAGGGATCAGGTCACCCCTGAAGGACACAGTGAGCCCACACATTCCTCATTCACTGATGTTTAAGGGCATCACAGGCATTATGTGATAGGTAAAGATCAGAGTCATTTGTTACCTGAGAATGGTTTGGGGTGAACAGTAAACAATTTGTTTCTTTTCAGTCAGTGCTCCAGAATGCATAAGTTATCAATCACAACCTGCTGCAATCTATCATTCATATTAGAACTTCGAAGGCAGCCTGGATGCTTCACTCTGTTATTTATCTTCTGTTTGCTCTAAAAATGCACCTCTCTGAAGTTTCTATTTGTAAATAAATTATTTGTCTTTCAAATTTAGGGAACTGATAATGAAACAGAAAATTAACTATCTATGAAAATTAATTTAACTTTGCAGCAGATGAACATCTTTCTAATGCTGGCATAAATATGACCATTCAGCTGTTCTGATGCATATACCTATTATCCTTGAACTTATAGCAGGTACTAAAATAAATATTAATATATTTTATACTTTTATAACCAATTTTTTACTTGGGAATTTTCCTGAAGCCTTACCACAGGTAATGCATCATCAGCAATGACATCAAGATGCTCCGGTTCCCAAAGTACTCTTGTCAGGTTTTAAAATAATGATTTGTAAAGTTTTAATAATCTCATTGTAATTCAAAAGGCATCTGCTGGAATGGTGCTCAGTACAACAATAAATCTCTGTTCCATCTATAGTGCTGTGATAAAACATCTTTGTACCTTTTCTGAGGATTGTCTTTAGACATTAGGTACTGCTGCAGAACTTAACAGACATTTTTTTTCTCTTGACTGCAAACCTAAAACTAGTTGACAGTGTTAGATTAAAACAAATAGGATCTTGGATTAATTGTTCTCCTTTCAGAATCATTTAACTTTGCAACTGGGAAGGCAAATAAATCCAAACACAGTGAAAAATGGGTTAAAAGATAACACGCCATAAAGTCCTTCATTTAGAGAATTTTCCTTAGGTTTTGCTGCTTATAAATTGCAGTGTTCTGCTGTGAAATAAAACAACACACTGAGCTGAAAAACTGGTGTGGTTTTCCACAAAAATAGAAGTTATTACTTCGCTCCTGCTGGATAACAAAACAGGCCAGCAAAAGCAAAGCTGGGAGGCGTTAGGCTGCAAGGTTTTTTTTCAGTGTCTGTGTAATTTGACACTGCAGCCAAGCTGCCATTTAACTGGACTGGGTGAAAACCTTTTAAGAAAGGTTTTCACCAGTTCTTAAAACCTTCTGATTTTTATAGATTCCCACATGGGACCTGTTTTTAGTTTTGTTCTTTACCTGCTTTCTATTGCAAGACTCCAACCCCCTGCAAGCACACAGTGCTTTGGCCACCTCATCAGGTTTTTCTGCTCCCTGTCTTGCTCCTCACAGATAAAGCAGCCACTCATGGATAATTACACCAGGGTCTCCTTAGAGGATTCTTCCATGCCCAAAATTAATTGTTTGGGTAGGATGTGACTCGTCCCCAGGCTGTGATTCCCTGGCCACACAATGATCAGTCCATGTCTGTGCTGTCTTACCCACAGCAAAATCTGGGTGGATAAAAGGGGTTTATTTTTGTTTTGCACACAATGCACAGAAGTCTGCTAGTGTTTCAAGTAAAGGAAATCACTTGATATATTTCAATAGCTTGTTTCCTTTTCAAAACATTAAGGAAGAAAAAGAGGAAAATCATGCTTTCCTTCCTGTTTCAAAGGCTCTGATTAAAGGCCTTTTCTAAGGTTCTTTTGGTGGTTACACTAAAGGAATTTCCTCCTGCAAAGCAGTTGTTGAAAGAGATCATTCTCTTTAACTTAAATATTGATAGAACACTTCAGTGAAAAATTCTCATATTATCTCTCTTTTAATGTTATTATATAGAATAATAGTAAAGATGTGAGGATTTTATTCCAGATTATAACATTTCTTTTCTTGATGTGGTTTGCTTACATCTTACATGAGCACAGCTTTATGAATTTATCTGAAAAGCTTCTTCCTGCTTTCCATTTGCCTTGCATTCAACTGAGACCCTAAGGCAACAAGGACTTTTTGGCTGAAACACAGTGAAAAACTCTTGTGGCTTTTGAATAGAGTGGTTGGATCAAGCAGGAATCCAACAAAAGAAGGCAAAATTGAAACCTTAAGTTTCTTTGCATTTTATAACATTTCCATCACCATGTTGGTTTTGGCTGGTTGTCACAATACAGAGGCATATACATATAATGTAAAATTAAGAATACTTACAAACGTTGAGGTTTTCTTGTCCCTCTCCCTCCATCTGGTAGAGCATGTTTCCTGGGCTGTGCTGCACACTCGTTCAGTTCTCAGCATGGGAATGGCACACCCACACAAACCCTCATCATCCTCATTTTGTCATTTACTGGAAGGCCTGGCCCTGTTTGGGGACTCCACTCTGTGCAGAGCTCCCACACTGTCCCCACAGTGGTGACAGATCTGGTAACACTCAGGTGGATACACAGATGATACTCGTAGATGATGAGATGGGGTTTTTTAAAATTTTTTGTATCCTTTTTTCTGTGAAGTTCTTGTGTTCTTACATTGCCCTTCCAGGGGTATGCAGACATTTCCAAAGTCACAAGTACTTTCTGTAGAAGTGAAAGCAATTTTTGCTTGATATTTCATCAGGGATTTGAATTGCTTACTAATTTGATGGAACATAAATAATTGTGCCCTTCACAGTGTCACCAGCTTAGTAACAATGATAGAGAAACATACACATAAAAATCAATACAGGTTTAGTTGCTACTTAGTTGATTTTGTTTCCTCATCTCCAGGCATAATTTTGTAGAATCTTAATGGTGACATTAAACTTAATTTTACATGAGCAACCATATAAAGTTTCTTAGCTGAAGGGGAAATGATGGTGTACCAAACTGCCAGATGATGCCTGAATCTATGATGATGCTTTGGGGTCTGCCCCATGTTCTTTCTGCTGAACAGGTTGTTCCCACACCTCTCCCCAGCTCCTGCATCTGCCCTCCAAGAGCAGCCCAGGATCACTGAGAAGGCTCTTACAGGAGCTGTCAAATGCTTGTTGCTGATTTTGAAATTGCTTTTGGGTTTGTGCTCTGCCAAGGATTTGTCACACCTCCTGCCAGCCAGGTGCCTGCTCTTCTCACTGCCCCAGGGCTCGTGGGGAGCCGCAGAGCCCAGCCAGGAGTGACAGCTGGGAGTGGGCAGCCCTCCCTGGGGAGGGGATGGGGTACGAGCAGGTGGGCTTTGGATTTTCTGGGGCTGACTTGCTCTTTCAGCTCTGAATGCTGGGGGTCTTTTTTAGCTCCTCTTTTAGCTCCTTTCATCGTGAAATGCTCTTCTCATCATGAAAGCTGGTGGGAAGGGCCTATCAGCAATGCTGGTGCTGACAGGACAGAGTATGCATGTTGTTCATGTTGTAGAGGATCATAGGTTAAAAAGCCACTGGTGCCTGGCTGTGGTTGCAGCACGCATGGGGTAGTCTTGGGGCTGCACATCTGACTCCTCTGCCCATTTTGCTGCCCAGATGCTCAGCTGGGTGCCCTGTCCTGAGCCCCTCTCTACTCCTCATCCTTTGTGATGCTGAGGATTGCAGGGCAGGAAGGAGCAGCTCTTGTGCAAGGGCTGAGGAGGCTGCTGAGGTCTCGGAGGGAATGATTGTGCCCTTGTGGGAATAGGGACTGAAATACCAGGTTATGTGTTATACAGTTGATTTGCATTAAAATGGCTATGAAAGCTTTTGCCTGCCACACATTCCAGCAAGGTCTCCAAGGAGCACCTGGCAGGATGGAGCTATTGCACAGAAACATTGCTTTTCCCACCTTTGCTGTCTTTGATTTGCCCTTTTTGGTACTGTTTTGTGTGTAAGCCTCTTAGAGCCTTTTCCTTGTTTTTACCAGTGCCTGGAAGGCATTAAAATGAGCCTTCTTTCCTGATGTCAGTCCTGGGGTGGCACCCAATGCTGGAGGCTGTGTGACATTCACATTTTCCCAGCCTGGCATGCTGCTCTGCACAGGACCACAATCCTGTTTTACTGTGCAGGCCAAGTGTTGTCAGAGGGGACAGCAGCCCACACTACCCCAGGCCCGTGGAAAAGATTTCAGGGTGATGGAAACCATGTTTTTGTCACTCTGTCCTGTTCTCTGAGGCTGTCGTCAAGAATCTACACTGATCAGCAGAAAATTATTATTAGAGCACAAATAAATTACCACAGCAGAAAAGACTCAATGTCACAAAAATGGGGCTCTTATTACCTTCCTTGTCAAAAGTGAGCTCTGAATATCAAAGTGCTTCCAGATCAAAAGCTTAGGTACAAAGTGAATCAATGGCATCTGTTGCTTGTTTGTGAACATGAGGTGGGGTGAGGGGAGGAGAGGAACCTTGGTTTATTTAAAAAGGAGGTTGGAAAAAATCTTAAAAAGCTGCAACTGGAACCCAGCATGGAGCTGAGTAAAGCCTTGGATCTCCCTTCAGATGGGCCAGAAGTGGTCAGGCAAGGGATTGCTAAAATTTCTGGTGTTGCTGGGGAGAACTTAACCAAAATACAGTGGAAACAACTGCTTTAATAATTAAAAAGGATAGAGAATAAATATGTTGCATATCTCTCCAGTTGTCCTAGGTGAAAAAATAACCTGTTAAAATAAATCAGCACTAAAAAAGAAGCCATGTAGACAGTGTTAGTTACCCTGTGGATCTATCACACCAGAATGCATAATAACAAGAAAACACCATTAGCACCATGACACGTTTTTCCTTTTGTTTTGAACTTCAACCATAACACCGCCTGACAAGCTGTTTGCCTTCTACACCAAATATCACGGGGTTGTAAAGAAGGGTGGGAGAGAGGGGTGAAGGTGAGATGTGATACCATGGGACCTCATCTTTGAAAGAAAAACTTTGAAGGAAGCAGCAGCTCAATTTGGAACAAGGAAGGACCATCAAAGGGAGAGCAACAGTGTACGTTAAACTGAGAAGGAAACGTGGAGGAGCATTTCTTTTTCCTCAGGGATGAGCTGGATATATTCTTTTGTTTTCTGATCTGTTCTTGTGTTCACAGTCAGAGTAGCCCTGTGAAAGGGGCCAGGACACGATTGCTGTGGAGCAAAGGGGAGGAGGAGGGAGGTGGGAAATGAAGATGAGAGCAGAGGTGATAAGTTCACACCTTTATATAGGGCAGCTCTGTGCGTAGCTGCAGGGGTCTGTATCATTTAAAGGAATAAATGGTGGAAGTGTTGGAAATCTCTGGTCCTTCACCTGTCTGCTCTGCAGAAAGCAATGCTGGTCATGGCTGAGTAAAGATCAGTAAGCTGACAGAGAATTAATAATTGCACAGAAAAACTAACTCAAACTAACAAAATATATTGCACTTGTAAAAGTTAGGAATTAAAGCTGATGCTGAATGTGAACAAATCACCTGCAGGGAGTAGGTTTTGAGTGCTATGCTGGTGGGTTTTGGGGCTATTCACTGAGAAATGAGGGGTGGAGAAGTCTGAGAATATGTGGTTTTGCTCTGGTTCTGCGGGACCAGATGTGAACAATCCATGCTCCTCTGGGCACTTCTGCTTCACTTCAGCCTCTGCCAGAGTCCAGCTTTTGCCAGGCATCCTCCTCTTCTCTAAACTTTGTCATAGTTTCTTTTTTCTCTTATGGCTGGTGCTTATTCTGTATTTCTTAGTTTCCTTGCCTGTCCAGCCTCATGTGCCTCTGCCTCAGGTCAGGTTTTGTGAAACCTGGAGAAGTCTCATCCTAGTCTAGGATGCCAGCAGCTGCTCTGCATCAGCACTGCTTAAGCATGAAAGGTTCAGAATAACATTTTCCTTCTTTAAAGAGTTAAGACCTCTTCTCTGCAGCTAAGCCTTTTCCTCCTAAGCTGTTTTAAGAAAGGGAGTGAGAAAAATTAAGCCTGAGACCAACACGTGGCATGGAAATGGTTTTTTGTGAATAAGAGTCTTGCCTTTTTTATTCCTTCCTCCTGGCTTTTTGTTCCTCTCACTGGTTGTCTCAGATTAAATTAGTCTGCAGGACTGTGTTATTATCTCACTCCCCTCCTCCCTGCCATGCTGTGCTTGCTGTGTCCTTACAGCTCCTTACATTGCTCAGCAGAGGCTCTTTTAAAAAAAAAAATTAAATAAAAGTGAGAAAAATAATTGCACAATAAATGACAAGAATTACCCTGAGTACAGAGAACCGTCAGATACTGCTCTTCCTGCAGGATTTACACAGCAAGCATTCATCTGATGATTCTTTCAGTTAAAGTAATATATAACATTTGTAATCTCATCTTTAAAATCACCCCCACGAGTCTGGTCCTTGGCTGTGCTTTGCTGCCTGCTTTATCTGGGAAGTTCTGGCTCAGTGGGTGTGCAACATGGTGTCCTTTTGATTATTTGTGTATGTTTGCTTTTAAAAAATTTGAATGCAGAAGCTTTAGAATGTCTTGGCTCATTGTGAAAATGAAATTGGCAATAACATTGTTTAATAAATTTGGGAGACTTTCAAAGCTCTTCATATTGGTATTGCAGATTTCAGTTATTCAAAGTGTAGCTGGGTACCTATCAGGCACTGCACATACGTTAATTTTGGAAATAAGCTCATTTTAAGATATTGTTTTCAATGCAGCCAAGTTCCTGTTTTCTTACAGAAAATCATGATGAAAGTCCCAAAGCATTCCATGAGATATAAATGGACTTGGCATATAGCTATTTTCTTGTGATGTCCAATCCAAGTTCCTGTTAGATTTAAAAGAGTTTTGATCACAGATAGTTGTGTGCTGTTTACCTGCATATCTCAAGAAGCCTCTTACTCTAGTGATTTGGTTAAAATTCAGGTCTATCTTTTTCCACTGATTTACAGACTGTATTTTTAGCAAGTCAGTCCTTGAAGGCAAAATGTTCAATTGATGGCTCTTTCAAAATAATATTTTTTGGCATCAGCTTCTGAAAACTGCAGTAGTTGGTGGAGATCCACTGCTGGTATCTGGTTTGAGATCTGATTTTTTCCTCTGCTCTGTAAACTATTGTGCACAATTTAGTATTAGTTCAGACCTAGTGGTGATGACTGGACAAAGAGTGTAGATAGATCAGGCTTTTAAAGCATGTCTGCAGTTGCTCTGCCTTTGGGTCAAGTTGTGCAGAAATTGGCTTTGTCCCATGCAAAGTGCTGGGGAGATTTCTCAGCCCAAACAAAGAATATGCTGGCTGTGACTTTTCGTGTTGCTGTTGTGAGACAGAGGCCAAGAGGCAGATGTGAATGGTGTATCAGAAGGTCAAATATGTTACCAGCTGGTTCAGTTAATTGTTTTTTGTGAATGTAAGAGTTGAAATCAATATTGTCCTTTCATACTGTGGAACTCTTAGTATTTTAAATGCCACATTCATTGTCTTAATGGTCAATAATGAATCTGTGGTGCTTGCTATTTTTACCTTTGAGGTGTTAGAGTGAACATGTTTTTCCAAGCATTGGTGCTGTAAACAAAGCATTGCTGTTTTTTACCTGTGGGTAAAACTGCATTAGTGGGGAGATGTTTTGGGTACTGTTCTTTGCTGCATCACCTGGGAGCACTGGTGGCAGCAGCAGGTTACTGTTCTTTCCCAAGGGAATGCTCAGTATTTCGAGGGCCTGTCTTCAGGGTCAGCATCTCTGCTTTCCTGATTGTTTATATTTCTATTTGGGTGCTCACATGGGAGGAGGACAAGGAGCAGCAGAGAGCATTGCAGGGCTTACATGTTGGAGGGAGTAGGTGGCTCATGGGCCAGTTTTGCAGCATTGAAATCAGTGATTCACAGGTGCGTGCAGGTGAACACATTTGCTTTGCTGTCTTTTATTGCTTTTGTCTGCCAGTTATTTCCTAGTACCTGTCTGCAAATGTTGTCTCATCAGTCATGTAGCTTCCATCCTTTTCCACTTTCTTCCTCCTAGAAGCTCCTCACTCCACTCAGTCTGTTCCCAGGCTCCTGGACAGTTCATGCCCATCCCAGGCACTGTAAATGGGAAACAGGAGCTGGTAATAAAAGACAGTGAAGAAAGGTTTTCTATTATTTCCAACCTTGTTCTTTTTCATTTAGTAGGAACTATGTATACATGCACACAGAGGCATGTGTATATATATGTTTATATTAAAAATATATCTATGATAATCAGTGAATGCTCTTGCTTAGCCTGGAAATTGTTCTCCTTACAGTTTTACCAACAACAATAACTGACTTAACGTTGAAGTCTTTGAAATTATATGACTTCAAAATGCCATATTCAAAACTGTCTCAAGGTCTTAGGAACTTTAATTTCATGGCATTTACTGTTTCAATATGCTCTTGAAGGATATGGCAGGCAGGCACTGGAGTTTCAAAGTCCCTTTTTCTTTAAGTTTCATGTGAAGACCTTTGTGACTCCGATTTCTAAAACTCTGCTCCATGCATCTAGATGGCAAGCGATACAACAGAATGATATGTTTTCAAAAGTGTTACATTTTTAAAGCATAATCAATTGATTATCATCTATTTTGGTAGTCATTTTAATCCAATTATATGTATTTTTTCATTTTAATCTTTGTCATTCATTAATGAAAACTTAGAGCATTGCTTGTAGCCATGAAAAATTAGATCGAGTACACCCTGCCCTACTTAAACTGTATATTAGCAAAGCTACTTTTTCCTTGAGAAATATTCTTTTTCACAGCTGACTATGACTTCCCAAGTGCTTAGGAAAAAACCCTCCCTAATTGATAACCAAAAATTAATCATAGTCGGATACTTCCAGTTTGCATTCAAATAAGGTATTTCTCTGTCTAAATAAGCTTCCTTTACTTGATTATTCATATTGTAGTTCAAAATGTTTAAAAATGAAAGACAGAGTTGGATGAAATGTAGACTACTTAATACAGTGTGTATTTAATATAAAAGTTATGCATTATTCATTTTTGCAATTTGAATAACTTTGAATTTAGCATCCCTGTTCTTCATCTTTTCCTTTGATGAACAATTAATTATTAAAATATAATATTGTCAGCATATGGCACAAAAATCCTTGAAAGTGTAAAATGAGCTTCCTTCTCCTGCCATCCTTTGATAAAGGGATACCATATTTGTGGATTTGCAGAGCCTTTATCCAGCATCTTAAGTGATTCCATCATTGTAATTAAAAGATTAAAAAAGTTAGAAATAGTTAAATTGTTAATTTTAACTGCAACATTTTTTTTTTTAATTTGAGAGGACAACACTTTAAAATGTGCCTCCCAGCTCTTTCATGTGCAGTCACCTGCCTGTTAGTGCAGGGGATGTATTCAGACACTCTTTGGGATTTATCATGGCCCACTGTATGCTGAGTGCTGATACAGAGAGACAGCTCTGAAATAGGAATCCAGTGTCAAGGTTTGTGTAGTGCATTTGGAAATCAAGTCCTGTGCCTGAGTTTCTAGTTTTTCTAACCAAGTTTTTCTGCATAAAAATGAGCCAATCAAATTAAATGCGACCTTTTGCTGTGATTATGACTTCTTGATTAGAATCTCTTTGAACTTTGGTCAATCACATATATTTTAGTATTTATTATTTAAGCATACTTTTTCTCACAGAGGTATGCTATGATGAGGAAAAAATGTGGATTGTTATTTGTTTATTTCCTTTTTGGAGATGCAGATACAGTCAAAATCTACTTGGATTAGAAGGAAAAGAATTGTTCACCAAGAGTTTGCAGTAGTGCCTTGACTTTAATAGAATTACTCATGTTTTGGAATGCTAAAAGCTATGAAAACATCACAGACCTGTTGATATTGTGCAGAAAATAGAAGATACGTGAGGTGTATGTATCATTGGCATCCTGCAGCAGCAGTGAAGTCCCCCAATTATCAGACTGCTGCTAAGAGGCTTAGGCAACTCCTGATTTGATCAAGACTTATAGAAGACTGTGGGATGCTGTGGAAGTGAATTCTGCAGACTTCATCCCATTTGGAAGACGTCTGTGTCAATCACCAGCCCACCTGCTTCTCCCTTCTGTTGGGGCGGGAGGGGGTGGTGGTGGGTTTGCTCAGCAGCTCTGGTGAGACAGAAAAAAGACTTCCCTCAGCCCAAGTGTGGGCTCCTGTTTGAGGCATGCAGGATACTGAAAGTAAGGAATAGAGATGTCCAGGAGAGCCCCTCATGTCAGCCTGCCCGAGGCAGTGAGCACCTTTGCACTGAGGCTGAGAGGGCGCTTCAGCCTCTGAGTCAACATGGCTTGCAGAGGATAAATGCTCAGGGATGGCAGGGAAATGGCCTTGCCTGCAGCTGTTCCCTCCTTTTGTTTGTTTCTTTTTCTTCACTGGCGTTAAATATTACCAGCTTGTCACTGTTACTTGCAGGTGAATGCTTCCAGTGCTTAGGTCTGCATTTCAGGCTGTCCAAGGAGATTCTTAGAGAAAAAAAGGTTTGTCCCCAGACTGCTGGACCCTGGGAAGGACTTGCTTGGGTTTGGGAGAAGGGGCAGCAGTTCTGCCTGTGAGACCTATTTGTGGTGGAGTGCTGGCTGTGTCTGGCAGCACCCTGGCAGTGCCAGCCTGCGTGGGTACAGGCAGGCCTGAACAACTGCTTGGATGTTGCTTTGAGCACCACGTTGAGCTTCAGCAGTGTCCTGTATCCCTGCTCCTCAGCCCAGCTGCCTGGCAGCTCCCAGGGAAGTTTGGCTGAGCAGCATGGCTCTGCCTCCTCCATCTGAGCAATCCACTGAGGGTTTGACTCTGCTCCTGCATCCCTTTCTGCTGCTGACAGAGATGGGACAGATGCAGTGCCTGGTGTGCTCTGGTCAGGCAGCAGCAAACAGGACCTGGCTGTGTCCCACTGGGTCCTGTCCTGCTGCCATCAGGCTGGAGAGGCACTGAGTACAGGAACCACTGACTACAGCGTTATTTCTGTACTGACATAAACCAGTGGGGTAGCAAGTGCACTTCACATCTGCACACGTTCAGATTAGGAGGGTGTGTGTTTGGGATGGGGCTGACTAACATTTTGGCTGCTCTTTTAATAAACCACACGTCAGCTCTTACAAAGGGTTTCCATTTTTCATTACATATATGATAAAATATGTTGTTGCCATTACACCTTGTTAAGCTGCCTAGCGATGTGATGTCTGTTTTAAAGACACATTAAAAAAAAGTGTAATCCTGCTTGTCAATCTTCCCTGCAGAGAAGGAGACCTTTCTGGATCCCTTTGTGCTGAGGGAACTTCTGCCAACGTCTCTGGGGAGCTACTACCGCTACACAGGGTCCCTGACTACTCCTCCCTGCAGCGAGATCGTGGAGTGGATCGTGTTTAGGAAACCTGTGCCCATTTCTTACCACCAGGTGTGTTTGTTTGGTCAGTGAAGCCCACCCCTTCATTTGCCCCCCTTAAGACAGTGTTTTCAGAACCAGCCAGTTTAATTTGAAGAACACAAATGTTTCTGTTGACAAAAAAGGAAGTGTTGGTGATTTTTTTATTCTCTAAAGTAATATTGTTTCTGAACAGGAGCCATCAGTCTTGAGAAGACAGTACAACATGAAACCCAGCTTCTTTTCAGTGATTTATTTCATATTGTTTTTGTTAAGATTAAATTAAGCTAGGGTGTAAATAGTTACATAGAGTTCCCTTTTATTCTTTTTAATTGAAACTTTCTTTTCAAAGTAAAGTGAGTGATTTCAGTTCTGCTCAGATTTAGTAATTTGAACTAATTACATTAGAAAAGACATCTTTCCATTAATTCTCCATGCTTAACTGTTTTTATAACACAGTAAAGCTGCCATTATGTGCTCAGCTAGCTGGTGCACAAATCTTTAAAATTAGCACATAGCAGCTTTTAATGTAAATAGACACAATGTCTGGAGTTTGAAGAATTGTTCTGATAAGGCAATGTCTGGATGAAGTCAAATGTTTGACGGTTCAGTGTATTTTGACATTGTCAGAGTGTGGTCTTTAGAAAGCCAACCTGCTGGATTTAGACTTGCCTCTTATTCCTCTGTTATAATCCACTGAAAAAAATGTTTTTGCATTACTAATTCTGTGATGTGCGCATGAACATTTCAGTGGGTGATCCTGACTGACAGATGTTGTGCTCAAAGGTTTCAGAAGTACAAAAAGGACTTGCCATACCCCTGCTCCAGGCTTTTTTCCTGTTTTCTAAATCTCAATGCAAGAATCTCCCATAGATTCTTTCATCTTTTTTTGACAGTCTGTGTTCAAAATCACTTGCAGTGCTTCTGCTGAGGCCCTCCAGAGGCTGAGGGCCACGTCAGGATTCATGTCTCAGCCCCCCATCCTGGTGTTATTTTGCTGTTTCACAAAAGTGTGACGGTGCTGCCTGCGTTCAGCTCCTGGTCAGCAGGAACCCTTTTGCTGGAGGCTTTCCCTGGAGCTCTGTGGCAGTGCTGAGCACACTGTGCCCCCAGGCACCCCCAGTTCTGGCTGGAGCCTGGGACTCTGCACATGGTCTGCTGCTTGAATCAGACCCCTTGTTTTTTTTCAGGCTATTTCTCTGATTGTCGAGATCATTTTGAATTCTGTCCTTGACTGCAGGATACTTGCAATCCCTTGTAGCTTTTCACTACATCAATAAGTTTACTGTTTATTATTTGGTGGCTGCAAGGCCTGGCCCATGCTCAGTTTTATACCGTGTGCACACATCAGGTGGGTCACGACTCCTTTTTTCTTTTTTAACAAATGCGAATAAAATGGTAAATATCAATTTCAGCTGTTGGTGTAAAGGTACTTTATCCTGGCATAGCTCCTTTCCTGTGCTGTACAGAAGCAACTGTTCCAAATCAGGCCTTTAAAATTTGGCATTGTGCTGCTCTGTGCATGTGCATGTGGTTGAAGGGCTGGGAATTCTGTGTGTAGACAGACTTTCATTGATACTACAACACATGTGGAATAAATAATAGCACTCCCCCCTCCCCAGTAGCTCTAGATGTGTGTGTTTCAAGAGCCTGCCACCCTGCCACTGCTATGATTATTTGTTCCTCTAACAGAAACAGTGTAACATAATCCATTGCCATAGTTTAACCTTCTTTATCACAAACCCCATGAAGCAGCCTGTAATCCCAGGGGATGACAGTGATACTGTTTAAGCTTTGTTGCTGTTCCAATTAAATTCCTGCTTTTGTGCAAAATACCTTGCTGGAAAAAGGACAGTAGTGAAGTGGTCCATTTGTGGAGGCTTCTCTATTTTATTTGCAGTCCTCCATCATCATCATCTTCCCTGATAATTAGACAACAAACCAGGACAAGCTGTGTCACCCTGTGGCTGCATTGTAAAGCTAAGTGCATTCAATGACCCAAAGCATGGCATTATCTCTCGTAATGCATACCTCAGAGTAGCTCATTGTGCTCACAACAGTTTCAGTATTTTTAATTGCCATTTGTATATCCAACCCTTAGAAAACTACACATCAGGCTTTAATGGTTTGTAATTGCATGACTCAGAGTTTTAGATCAGGTTTCCCTGTATCTACAATAGTCTTACAAGAGCTTTTAATTTCTTCTTCTGAACAGGAGCTCTTGTACTCCTTGAAGAGCATGAATGTAGCTCCTTGACTGCAGATCTTAGAATATTTTTTTTCCTGGCAGCTATAGATAAATTAATTTCTCATTTGTCGTAGATAATATTTTTATAGTGAAAGTGATGTTGAAATGGCTTATATATACTTCAACACATAAAAAGTGGAAGGTTAAAAATCATGTTTGAATTGGCAGTTGTTAAAATGCAATTATACCTCCCCAAGGTAGCATGGCAGAAGAAAATATTTTAAAAGTTCTCTCTGAAAGTTTAAAAATTCAATTAATGCCACAGATGTCTAAGCCTAGAGACTTGACTTCAGAAGAGGAGTTACTACCCGAGTTCTTGCACTTTTATAAAGTCACCTTAAGCCCTGTTAGCTGGCTTCATCAAAACTGCTTCCAGTGCATGAAGTGCAAAAGGTATGTAAATAAGCACAAGAGTTTTGATCTGTGCTTTAATAGAAGGGTGCAGCAGGATCATCTGTTGTGGGGTTTTTTTAAAGACAAAAGTGCAAGTCAGTGCTTTCACCCCTTTTTTAATCCATCCTCCTATGCTTTTGAGGGGGTCCTGCTAATAATTAGGAAATGGTTTTTGAAATTTTTCAAGTTGTTTCTTTGAAAGAATCAGAAACAGAATTGTGTTGAGAACCTTGGAATAAGGTATTCACATAAAATACAGGAGGAAATAAAAAGGACAATTCAAATCCCAGCATCCATGCCTGGAAGCGGCACCTGAGCTCTGGAAGCAGCACCTGGGCTCTGGAAATGGCACCTGAGCTCTGGAAGCGGCACCTGAGCTCTGGAAGCAGCACCTGAGGTCTGAAAGTGCTACCTGAGCTCTGGAAGCAGCCAGCACCTGAGCTCTGGAAGCAGCACCTGAGCTCTGGAAGTGGCACCTGAGCTCCCTGCCTGTGATGGGAACTGGTCACTGGTGGTCACCCCTCCCTGCTCATCCCCTGCTGTCCCTCTGCTGAAGGGGGCTCAGAATACTGGTTTGAGAGGAAAGTAAAGAATGGTAGTGGGTGCCTCATGAGTCAGTGGGCAATGCTCAACTGCTCTGTTGCTTCTTTGATTATTTTTATCAGCTTTATCAACTAAGGCCACCATGATAATTCTTCCAGTTTTAAAATTTGGGGCTCACATGCTTCTCCAGAGCTTTTAGAGCAGACACACTTAATGAAAAGTGTGTGAGTTTCAGTGATTAGGCTGTCATTAAGCTATGAATGTTACTCAAGTCCCTTTTTGAATTCCTGGGCCGGATTCTGTGCTCCCCAAATCCATACTATCTATATGTGTAACTGATGTGATGCAAACAATATCAGGATTGATTCCTTCTCTGCTCTGTCTTGCTCAGTCTTTCCAGCAGTGACATAACTAATTCTGGTTTTTGTCCTGAATGATAACAAGGTAACAGTAAATGCTGTACCTACCTTGATAGCTGGGAGAAAAACATTAGCTGAAAATATTTTCTCCTTAGTTTGCTAGAATTTTTTTTGTCTCTAAGAAGCACTAAGATACGAAACAACAGAAAAGTTTTCCAATTACAGTCCTTTCTTACAGTTAATACATTTTCTTATAAATAGCTCAGATCTGAATCCAACAGAAGAACTTATTCCCAGAGGAGTGTATGCTAGCTGTGCCTAAAAGTGCTGCACGAGCTGTCTGTGGAGCTTAGCCTGGCAGCTAAACTTGGTAAGGTATTCAGAGATAAGGAGGTATTGCCTTATCCAGGAGAAAGCTCTCGGTGTGGAATGACCTGGAAGCGCTTTCTGATGCAGTACTGTGAAACAAAGCCATGCCAGCAGTGCGGAGGGTTTGGCAAGGCTGTGTCACACACAAAAGGGATCTTAAGGGCAAATGTTTCTTTGCCAATGACAGATGTCCACAGGTTCTAGAAGGCCTTCTCCCATGTTGGGCCGGATAAGCTCTGTGCTGAGATAAGGTGGTTGGCAATAATTTCAGTGGGCAGTCTGACTTCCCATGTGCTTTTATCAGTCTTGGCATCAACATTTTACTTCCTTGCATTTTGCTGTCTTATCAGCCACCCGGATTTCACCACATTGTTTTTCTAATTACCATCTCTTCTCTCCCCTGCCATGATGGCTGCCATCAGCTGGAGGCATTTTACTCCATCTTCACCACTGAGCAGCAGGACCATGTCAAGTCTGTGGAGTACCTGAGGAATAACTTCCGACCAGAGCAAAGGCTGAACAACAGGAAGGTATCCAAGTCTGCTGTGAAGGATGCTTGGAACCAAGATATGACAGACATGTTGGAAAATCCACTTGGTACAGAAGCTTCCAAAGGTAGATTATACTTTAGAATTTTACACCTGACAAATAGGAGAAGTTTTTTCTGTCTACTTTGTTATCAAATGGTATTAAGAACAGCTGTGAGCTACCAAAGAAATAATGCAGGTTGTGCAGGCATTCCTTGTTGGTAAGTGTCAATAAATTAACTAATTCTGCTTATGCTCCAGATACCTGTAGAACTCACTGTTACAAGGTACCATGACAATACAATATGTGGGTCTCAGAGCCACAAAATATGAATCTCAAACTGGCAATGTCCCTGGTTCTGCCAGCTGGCTTTAGGGCTGTGGAGATACCAGACAAAAAGGGAAAACCAAAGGGCCAAGGTCAAAGGAAAGATTTCAGCCCCATTAGCACTGAGGCATTGGGTGTTTGAATGGAAATAAAGTGTCCAGATGTGGTTATGGGATTCATTTCTCCAGTAACAAGACTTCTGAAAAACTGCCAACCTTTTAATTCAGCGTTTGTATCACTCTGTTGGTAATGGTGACAGGAGGAAAATAATCTCTTCCTTTTAGGCAGGTGATTTTCTAATGTCTTGCTGAAGTGTTTCATGTGCCTTTTTGTAGAGCAGCTGGTGCTTGCTTCTGTCAGACACCAGATAATGAGCTGGAGGGAGGTTCCTGTCGCACTGACACAGGCAGCCCTGGCTACAGGAGCACATCAGAAATTCTGAGAGAAATGTGTTCTCGATAAAATAAGACTAGAAATAAATATCATTTACTACTTTTATTTGCCTCTATTTTACTGACTGGTGTTATTTATAGGTAGGAGAAATCACATGTACTTTCCAGTCTTCAGTCTTGTGAAGTGCTTGGTGCTTAACCAGTAGAGGTAAAGAAGAGAGGGGCAGTTTGCCAGAAGGAAACAGCTAAGCAGATTTACAGGCTTCCCTTTTTTACCTGGCATTTTCACCTGGCCAGGCACAGAAAGTGCAGATTTTAGAGGATGTGAATCATGAAAACAGCTGCGTTCAGCAGCCTCACCTTCCCAAGAGAGTGCTGGGAGAGTGTATTTCTCAGGGCTCATTATTCTCTGAGCATGCTTATTTATATATATATATATAATATACACGTACACAAACCTCATGTACCAGGCAGACTTGGGACAGAGAATTTACATCAGAAGTGAGAAGGAGATCATGGGAATGAAGAAACTCTGCTACGCTCGGATGCTCTGGCCTGTAGTTTTCAATCAGTGTTGTAACAGCAACATGTGTCAGTAATTTCTTCAGTTATATCCTCTGTACATATTATTTACCCAGAACAGTGATGAAAGTTAATGAGTTACATTATGCTAAAAGTGACAGAACTGACTCGTTTTTATTTTGAGTGCAGCCAAGGTACCTCTGATATAACATTCAAGGAGATTTAACTGCTTTGGCCACATGCCTGCATATTCCTCACCTCACTGGATTGTTTGTAGGGTTATAAAGAATCTTGGGGTGGTTCTCACCACCACAGTAAATGACTGAAACCTACAATTTTGTTAGAGCATTACAAACACTAAGGTCTGTAGTTAATGGGCTGATCTTAATTTGGAGCTGTCAAGAACAAAAAAGCGCCTTGAATGACCAGAAAGATTCACCATGACTTTGATCTTTAAGAACCAAGCACACTTGGCTTAGTTGTCATGAGTGAGCCAGTCCACAGGAGCAAGGGATCAGCACTACTATTAATCCATGTTTATGTGGTCTGGTTCTTGGGGACTTGTTTCCTGAGCAGGTTCTCTGTGGGTCCTCTGCCATTATGTTCAAGTACCTTAATGCTCTGTATTTATGTCTGCCTGGGAATTTGAATTTGTGACATGAGAGACCCTCAGGTGGGGGACATGCATTTCCCATGGTCTGACAACATTCAGCATGCCATTTAATAGTAGGGATGAGGCTGGAGTTGCTGATTTCTTCCTCCCCTCAGCTTTTGCTCTAGGAGGCTATTGGCTGGGCAGCCAGTGGTTGTACCATCTCTGTTAACTTGTCACTTTCTGGGTTGTGTGCACACCAGGGGACACTGAAAATAGGTGCATTTTTTTTCAGAACTTAGGATAAATAGGTCGGCGCAGTGTTGCTAACACAAAATGTAGTATATCCTCCAAAGGTTACAGGGATGAGATATAGCTGTTCCAGAAATATAACAACATGGATGGTTCTGGCCCCTTTTTTGACAAAGGTGAGCAGCAATGATGTACCTGGTCCACTGCACATTCTGAACTACTGACATATAAATAAAATGAGTTGAAGTCATGATACTTGAGTGAAAGCAAAACCTGTTGTTTATTCAGCTAGTGAATATAGTACCACTTTATACAGTGTCATTCATGCAAAAGGACTGAGGAACAGAGTGCATGAAGTGCTTTCCAGCCAGACAGTCTTGCACAGAAGAGTGCAAGGTTAGCATTATAAATTTCTTTTATGCAGATTCTTCTGCATACCACCTAGTTGCACCTCAGTGCTTTCCCCATTGCATTAGGCAATGTGACCAATGGCTGTCACATGGTGACTCCTGTCTGCCCTCCCTGTTCCTGATTTGTGTGTTGTAGGAAAGCCATGGTCACGAAAATGTGTCTTTTAGTTGCTGCAAGGTGATATGGTTTGTGATGGTCTCCAGCTCTGCAGGGGAAGTTCGGGTATGTTTGTCGGCGTGAATTTTTGCAATTTGTTTCCTCTGTCACACTCTATTAAGTCTGTGGGCAGTATTGCTAATCTGGAAAACAGTGTAGCATTCATTATGTAAGCCTTTCTTATTTTGGAGGAAAATGTGCCCAGAACAATTTGCATAATGTTCAGAATAATTTTCAGAATTCCCTGGTGAATGGGGAATTTCAGATCAACACAAAGCAGTGGTCCATTGGCAAATGTGCCATCCTGAACAGTTTGGGACCAAAGGGCTCTCAGCTCTTTCTCTCAGCTATTAAAGCTATCTCAGGTCACAGAACTGTGACCAGTAGCATAACCTGCAGATACACTGGAGGAAAACTTTCTCACTCTATACCAGCCCTCTGAGAATTTCTTAGCAAAGCCCCAGAAGTGGTGGCGTTTGGTAAACAAAAGGTCTTCTGGGAAAGGCTGTTTTAGGTCAGTGCTCTTGTATACAGTTTGTTAACCAGTGTGAATGTTACCAGCCTTTTGCTTTGCAGTTACTCTCCTCTCCCTTCTCTTGTTTTAATTCAAATGAGGCAATGAAGAGAGGGGCATTGTTTTCCATCATCAGAATACAAGATGGTGAAATAGTTCAGCTAATTTGAAATAGGACCAATTTTTCACTTAAAAGTGAAAACTCCAGATTTTTTTTTGTGTCAGAGTTTAACAAGAAGAGTTTTCCTTTATTCCATTATCTTATTGCTTCCTCCTATTGGCAAAAGCTGATTTAAAACAGGTCTCTTGAGGACTGTTTGTATTCCTGGAATAAAAGCATATGCATAAGACCTTTGCTGAATCAGAGCCCATGAGCTGAGCTTAATTTTTAAGTTGACCCTGGAGCTATTTCAAAAAACCATACAGATGATGTTTAAAGATCTTATTTCTGAAATCCACCATCCAGGTTAAATACTGTTCAGCTATGTAATTGTAGCAACGGGTGGGTTGATAATAAACCTTTGCACAGTGATTCTTTTTAAGAAGATGAGACTTTCAGAGATCCAAACTATGCAGTGGATCATACTGTTAAATGAGGCATCATTTAACAAGAGGGCTCACCATGTTGCAATACTAATTTATGTAAAGTTTTGAAAAGTTAGAAGTTCTCTGTACAGACATTCTAAGCCAAGAATGCATTTGTAAAGCATTAATCAGATACTGTAATTATCAGTGCCTTTGGCAGTGCCTGACTTTTTGGACAAGACAATCTCTGTTAAAAGTGCTTCCTTACTTCTCTGGCCTGTCCTCTGTGGCTCAGGACTGTGTTTCTCTGTCACATCATATATTGTGATTGCTCCTGCAGCTCCTGGGCAGCTTTCAAGCAGCTCTGGTAGAGGGATTGCTAATTATTTATTGCTTTAATAGTGTACATTGCTCTTCAGGGACAAACAGAATTCTTACATAAAGGTCCATCCAGTTCAAGGATCTGGGTCTGCAGGGGATTCTCACTACTTTCACATGTTGTCCCATCAAGCAGAGCTGTATTTACAAAACAATACCTGCTTTAGTGAAGGTGTGGGCATGGAAACTCAGGAGGAAAAGGTGTTTCATTTCCTTGTTTCAGGAAGTACCCCATGTGCAACAATACTTGCCCATTTTATTTTGCTGCTGATTACCTCAAATGTTTTTTTTAACACTCAAAGAAACCCTTTAACCTTTCTACTCATTAAATGTGCTGCATGCCTTGCAACACTTAAACAAGCATCCCATGTGAGGGGCTCTTGACATCAGAGTTTTCTTTCACAGATGCCTGATTACTTTCCCAAAGGTGTCTGATTACTCTTTGCTGGAGTCTCAAACGATGCTGTTTCCCATCAGTGGGATTTCGCCTCGGAGTACCATCTGTAATTATGATCTTAGACTAAGTTAAATAATGAGCAGTCATAAATTCACTCCAGTAAAACTTAGCTTTGGACTCTAAATTAACAGCTGGGACATTTCTCTAGTACTGTGCAGGTGGTCATTTTCCTTACTGGTTTTTGTTATGTGGTGGTAATTCACAGTTTGGAAGTCCTTTTAATTTAGTGCCACTAGAACATGGATAGAAGATATTTGGATTTTCCCCCCTGCAAGCCTTGTGCTGGAAGCATGGCTCAGGGAGGGGCCTGCAGCCAAAGGTACTGCATTCAAGCAAAGCAGTTTAGTTCTTATTCACCATTTCATGGCTCCTGATGTCAGAAATGAGACTACAGCCTTCTGTAAAGGTGCTGCCTTTCTGCAGAGCATTGGAGTGTCTCTCCCGTGCAGCAGCATCCAAAGGATCAGAGATTCAATGCACTGACATCAACACTTTGAGGCAGATAGTCTAGAGCATTGGCAGCAGTGTTTCTGAATGGGAACAAGTTATTTGTCTCATTTATAGCCTCTGTTATTACTCCCAGTAATTTGGTTTTGCTTTCTAAATGGCCATGTTTTATGAAAACTGTCTCAAAACAACTTTGCAGTCTCTTCATGCCCTCAGGTTCTCTCTGGGAGTCCAGAAGGAGTCTTAGGCAGAGAAGTTCTACTCTTGCAGAATGTCATTTTTATGGTTTAGTCAAACCTAAATTACTAAAATACCTCATAGTAGTATGCAACATATCCAAAACAACAACAAAGTGAAGGTGGATTTAAAATTATTCATTATTGAAAATTTAACTCAAGATGGCTAAATCAAAATTTACCTATTTATTTTCTTTAAATATCACAAGGGGAATACAAATAAACAAGAACCTTTTTAAGTTAATTCACAGTAGTTTACCATTAGCATTGATTCTTTTTTTCCTTTGAAAGAATCTTGGAAGATTTCTTCATGGATTAATAACTCCCTCATTTTCTTGGACAACTGGGCTTTTCTTGCTTTTTGATTTCATTTTGCTATGGAAGTCATCATTTCCCAATTCTATTCCCCTTTAATCAGGTCAGCACCCTACTGGGTTTGGTGCAAATGAATTCATGTCTCATCATTAGGACTTCTCTTGGTGTAGCAGCCTGGCTTGGTCGCACTGGAGGGTGGTGACACTGTCCTGCCCATTGTTTGTCCTGCATCTTTTGCTGCAGACCTGTCTGTCTGCTACTGCCTTATTGCTGCAAGTAAAGGTGCTAGAGTCTCTTTTTGAGCCTCAAGTGGCTGCTGAATGCACATTTTAGGCAGAAATCAGTGTGTTCCTTCTGCATATTTCATCCCTTCCACCTCAGCCCTGTCTTGCTCTGCAGCACTGCTGGGTCCTTGTGTGTGTCATGGAGAGTGTCCTGCAAAAGCAGGAAAGGACAGGCTTCTGCCTTCCAGACAGTTTCAGGTCAGGTGGAACACAAAGCTTTTCATTAAAAAAACTGACCCATTTTGAGGGGGAATTAGATGCAAAAAGATGTGGTATTTAACCTTGACATAGACCTCATGCTTCCCCTGCAATGGCTCTGTTCTGTGGGGTTCTGTTTAATACTTGTAGTAACTTCTGTGTGGTTGTATTGTGAGGAGTGTGTGTGTCTGGGCCTGAATGTAGTGAACAATTTATCAATAGATTTATTAGTGAGCACTAAGTCACTCCTTAGACTTCTTCAGAGGTTATAAAGGGTCTAAACCAACAGAGCAAGAGGAATTCAGTGTGAAAGAGTAGGTGAGGTTTGGGTTCACAGCTGCCACTAAAGCTGGAAGAGCTGAGCTTGATGATTTATTCCATTTACACCTGGAGGGAATTCCTTTCTGCACTGCCTACCTGCTGGCCCAGCTGTTCAGCCCACAGAAGTACTAATTTTAGTTTGAACCATGAGTCCCTGCAGCTCATCCTTTAAAAAGCTTCCAGAAACTATGAAAGGAAAGCTGCTTTCCTAATCTGATTTTGGGCATCCCACAGGCATGTACTGGGAGGCTTTACCAGCCCTATTGCTGTATCCTTCCTTGCTCCCCAGGCCAAAGAGAACATTGGAAAGATCAGCTTGGCTAACAGAGCAAATATGTGTCCTTCTGGCAGGAATTCCTTCTTTCTCCCATTGATACTGTTTGTGCCCCTGAATGTGATCACACATGTGGCACAAACCCACTGTGTAAATAAGGGCACAGGTGTACATTTGAAACACAAGTCACCCTCTGTGTGCACACATGGATGTGTGCAATACAAACACAAAACTTGCAGGGCAGGTCCTTGTTGGACATCAGTGTATCCCAGCATGGCATCTGATGGTCCATGCCTTTCAGTAAAACAGGATCTGTTGCTGTGATGCCATGGAAATTTAGGTGCTACAAAGCCATACAGTTATTAATCCAGATGTTGGTTGTGTGAACACTTTGGGAAATGGGCCAGCAAGGGAGGGGCAAACCCCAGCTTGTGCAGATGCCCTCAGTCAGAGGGACCCGTGTGCCCATTTGCACATGAGGTTATTTTGCAGAGCTCATAAAACAAGTGTGGGGTCTGTGCCTCACACCTCAACAACCCCATCTGTTTGAAGCATAGTGGAAGGTAAGAGCAGGGAAGATAAATAGTCTGTCTCCTAGCTACATTCTGCCTGTGGATTGAAGTAGATCAACACAAATATTTGTGTGTACAGCATGCTCCGGAGCCTGCCAATGCCTGCTGGCAAAGTGCAGGCAAAGGTAAAGGAAAAATGTGTGCTACTCTTTAAAGCAATTATCCTTATGTATTAATAATGTCATTTGTAAGCACTCTGAGAAGTCAACAATGTATACTAAAGCAAAGCTGAAAAACTGCAAACATTTAGTAAAAGAAGAGGGAAAATGTTATAAGTATGCCTGTTAGCACTTTCTGATATACTAAAGCCTGTGTTGTCTGTGCATATGATCTTCATAGTTTATTTGTTATCCTTTGGGAGCACAGCCCTTGCTGAACTCTGGGATTGAATCTGACAGCCCAAAGCATGCTTTTGTTTATTATGGATTGGTGTCTCTTCCTGAGCACCTCCACTGAGTCACACCAGTTCAATGGAGCTGAATCTTCCCCTGTATCACTACCCCTACCATGGCACTGAAAGCAAGCGTGTTTTCTCATTGCAGCACAGCCCATACTTTTGCATTTCAGGGTTTATTTGAAGTTTGGAGGATCTAATAATGAGAAGGAATATATGTGTGTGTGTATGTAGGTATAGATGTAGTTGAAAGTATTTTCCTTCTCTTTTTCTGTTGGTGGCATTGCTTTTCTCTTGTCTGCAGTTGGGTTCCTGGGGGTGACAGGGCTGAGTGAACTTGGTGCAGTGTTTGGCAATAGCACAAGCACTGACCACAGCTTGCAGGCACTGGAATCATCTGGGATGCCTGTGGCTGAGTTGGGTGTCATTACAGCAGCAAGTGATGCATCTGTGCTGCAGGACTGGCCCTTCCAGCTCCTCCCCAGGGCTGGGGCAGAGGGGAAGGAAACACCCTCTCTCCCCCAAGAACTTGGCCAGCAAATTGTTTGCCCCTTTGGTGAAGAAAGACATGAAACCCCCATACTGACCTCTCAGCTTCTCTTCTACTGAGTCTGGGGGAAGAAATGCCCCAGCTATCTTCCTTTGTGCCCCTTCTTTGTAAGGGAGAGACACTGTTCCCTGCCACTCATTCTGTTGAATGAATCCTCCTGCATACCCAGAGTAGTAACAAGAAGAAGTGAGGCCTCTCTCACCTTACAGCCAGGAGCTGCCTCCCAGAGCAAGACAGGACTCTTGTCCCTTTCTCTTAGTTACCACTGAGTAGTTCTGAGCCAGTAACATGCTATGGGCACATCCTGGTGCTGATGTTTCCCCTTCCATGTATGAATTGCCCTAGGAGATGCCCATGTCACCACAAGGGATTCAGGATCTCACTGTCACATTGCTTTTCTGTGCTGAAAATTGTCAGGGCTTCAGCACACAACGTGTATCCCACGGCACCAAGGAGAGGAACAGCAGTTTTGCATTGCTGAGACATTCAGCAGGAGGTAGAGAGTGGGATTTTTCAAAGCAGGGCATAGCACAGCTAGAAATAACTGCCTTTAAAGTGGTGACATTTTTATGCATGGACAAGCTAACTTAGAACATTTTTAGAGGATTTTATAAATCCCACTGAGCCGAGTGCAACTAGATTCATCATATGAAGACCTGTTTTACAGGGAGAGAGTGTACAAGCCATAACTGAATACACATTTCTTGCACTTTCACAGAGTTTCCCTTAATAGGTCTTTTCATAACCACAGGTAGCATATGCAAAAAGAGTGATGAAACCCAGAAAGTTTGGTTTGTGTTGCATTTCTGTCTTTGAAAGAGAACTACAGGCTGCTTTTAAGGAACAATATTAATTTTAAAAAGCTGCAGTATTCTCTTACATACCACTTCTGCATTCATGGGTGTGTCTCAGTACCAGCAATTAATTTTTGCAAAGCAACAAGCCCCTTTTTTGTCTTTCAGCTCACTGAAATGGAGCTGCCAGGAGCTTTTGGATTAAGCTTTATCAGGCTTTCAGTTAGGAAACCTCATGGAGGTTACGTAGCCAAATACAACATACAAATCAAATTATGGGAGAGATGAATGCAGAGTTGTTAAATTAATTTTGTTTGTTCCAGCCCACTGGAATGTTTTTAACATGAAGAAAATCATTCTCTGCTGTATGGCTGGCCTGCCCAGTGCTTATGAGTGTATCAGCATGCTGCATTCATCTGCCAGTAGCAAACAGGTTTTGTCCAGGCTTGAGTGAGCCCTGGAAGATGAAGCTGGCCAAGATGCTGGATTCCCCCTGCCTTCCCCAGTGGGCTGATCTGCAGAGAAAAGCCTGGGTCAAGCTGCTGGGCAGCCCCACACATGGCCAGCAGCTGGGAGAGCCCCTCAGGCTCAGAGGGAGCCCCTCTGAGCTGGGTCAGAGGGGCTCCCTCCAGATGCACCTGTGCTGTTCTGCCTCTTCAGGGCTTTTCCAGAAGGCAGCAGCTGCCTTGTTTGCCAGGTTCTCCCAGTTCAGGTCATCCCTGACAGGAAGGTGAGGGTGTTCTTTCCCTCCAGGAGGTCCAGGGCATGTCTGTGCCTGTAGTGGGGCATGGCCATGCTACTGCAAAGGCTCTTGCCCATTCAGTGCCTCTGAGATGTGGCCTGGGTGCCCCGATGTCACTATAGGACATGAAAGAACACAAGCACACACCACTGTTCTCAAGGTGAAGGAAAAAAGACGGTTTATTTTCTGACTCTAAGATTTACAGTTTTCCAAAAGTGACAGCAGATTGGAGGGTGACAGCGACACCTCTCCAATGACACTGGTCAAACCAACAGTCTATCAGCTTTCTCTTCTTCCATAAAGGAATGCAAAACAATGAGTTATTTACAAAAAGTGTGTGAGAAAGTTCACTACAAGAATGTCAATATCAGAAGGTTTAGAAAATCTTAAAAAACTATGGTGACACCCCAGCTGGGGGTTTCTGTCTCCACAAGCCTTGGCATGGGGCTGCCAGCCCAGGACACAGTGGCTTTGGTGTCCTGCCAGACCTGTGCAGGTATCTGCTCAGGATTGCACACACCACAGAAAGGCATCCTGAAAGCCCCCACAATATTTTAATATCCCTCAGGATCTGAATTTTAAACAGAGCATTAGTAATATTTTTTTTCTAAAATTAGCTGAGATGCTATTTCAGTGTGGAATAATGCTGGTTGTTAGTTTTGGGTCTTACTTTTTTCCCAAGAAATCATGAATTCACAGGCTTTTCTTTTTTCTCATTAAGCCTGGTTTAGTTAAAAAAAAAGAAAAAGAAAAGCTTGTGTTTCTCTTCAGTGTGTCCTGATTAAACTTCCCCTTCCCTGTCCCAACCATTTCCTGCATTTCTATCTCTTCTTCAGCTGCACATTTTGCAAAATCAGTAGAGGTCCTTTAGCCTGTGATTCTTTTAATCTTCTTTGAAAAATCCAAGGCACAGAGAGTATTGAAAGAAAAATTAGATCTCTGAGAAATGCCAGTTGTTTTATAGATGGTCAAATCATTGGACTTTTTTTCCTTGCCTTTCAGACATTCACAATGTTATTATGTATCACTTTAATTAAATCATCAAATTGAATTATTGAATCAAATGTTTCTTTCTTCCATTGTGTCCTAAGCAGGTTTAGTTAAATTAATAAAACCATATGTTTCATTTTATTAAAAAAAAAATATTTTTTGCCCATTCATAAGCTGCTTAAAAAAATGCAGTTGAACAGAAAAGGTTGGTTAATACTAAATTACTCCAGGTTTTTCAGATACCGCTGTCTGCCTTGGAGTAACTTGAACCAAGTCATGAAAATTTTGTAATATTTGCTGAGAAATCACAGTATTGTAAATTCAGCCTCACTTTAGCTGGCTGTGAATGAGGCTTGTCCTCAGTGAAGTCATCAGAGTCACTCAGGTGATTCAAAGTGCTCATGACCTGCTTGGATCAGAGGGCAGGGGCAGGGGGGTCTCCTGGCTCTGAGTCTCTCTTTATCCTTGGGGATCCCCATTTCTCTGGCTGTTCCAGATGCTACACAGGCTGGCTGCAGAGGGTGGCACAGAGCTGGGGACATGGCAGCCCCCTCTCCCTGGGCTGGCTTAGGGTCCTTGTGTGGAAAACTGGCCAGACACCATTCAGAGGGCTGCTGCAATTAAGGGGGATCTCTCTGTCTCTCAGGAAGGTTACCCGCTTGAATTATTTCTAAAACAATTTGATGCATGATTACTTTAAATATATAAATCTCTGCATGTCCTCCTGGAGGACAAGGACTGGGGAAGAGTTTTAGGTCTGGGTAGTGCTTCACCCTGGCTCTGTCTCTGCTGGGATTTGATTAGGTGGAGCAGGAAAGGCTGGCCTGGCATTTTGAAGTGTAATTCCATGATGACAAAGGGCGTCAAAGAGGGCAGTTATGATTTATTGGTGCAGTTATCAATAAACAGTGATGTCAGGGAGAATTGATCTGACCATCTCAGCAGAAAGAGGTGAGCATGGAGAGGCATACCAGGATCAGGGAGCTCTGTAAATAGTGATAACAGAGGTGGCTTTTGGCTGTCCCATCTCATCCAGGTCTGGCCACCTTCATGCTGTGCTTTGAGGGACCAGGAGGGAGCCAGAGGGAAGCCATGGGGTGGCTTCTGACTTTGTGGCACTGACAGCAGCATGCTGCTTTGATCCCTTCAGCTTGGTGTAAATGGAAACTCACATACATTTATCCAATGCTTCCAGATACTGTAGGGTTTGTTTGTTTTGCTGGATCATCCTTCTGGGTTGAGCAGAAGGATCTACTGCAGAACTGCAGGATTGTCACCCCTCATGGCAAGAGCAAATATCAATGATATTTCCTGCCCAAGCATATTTCTGCAATTCATGTTGTCTTGCTCAGCTAGCTACAAAATGTGAGTTATAACTGCACAAAGGCATTTGACAGATATTTTTCTATTGTACTGGTAGTACTGGTGTTTAGAGCATTTAATCATTTTTATTTAAGAACTGTAGCTATTTCAGTAATATAACAGCAGTGCTGCTTGGCCAACCTGCAAGTCCAGGCATAGGAATAGACATATTTCCCCTTCAGGGTTGCCAGGACTCTTTAGAAGTGAAGTAATGGCCAAATATACATGCAGTCACATACCTGCAGAGTGCAAACAAGCTCAATGTGTTGGCTTCAAGAGGAAAAGTCATACTGGGAAAAATAATTCTGCAAACAGTGTCAGCCTGGTGGGCTGGGTGACACTTTGCCAGAAGAGACCAGCTCCTTTGCCACAGCACATGTGCTTAGGTATCATTGCAAGTGATTTTCCTTGGTTCAGGGTTTATACTGAGAAAGAGAATGAGAATGAGAGAATCTGCCCTGAATTGGGTATTTTAAACGTGATTTTTAAAGCTTGGGGAAAAAAATCTAAACTCTTTATAGCTGGGAAGAGGATGATGCAGTTTTCCCACAGCATGTGAGTGCCATCTAGTGTTGTGCATCCCCAGCTGGACCTTTCCATGGCAACTTCTTGAAAAGAGTTTCCTCAGCGCTGCCAGGGGACTCTGCACACCCCACTCCTCCAGGAGCCAGGATCATCTGTGCCTGGGCTTGGTCTGCCCTGCAGAATTTTGGGTTTGGTACTGCTGGAAGCAGAAGCCACGTTTGTTGGGGTTTTTTTTCCCAGGGGTTAAGCTGTGCCTGTGCTGATGTCCCCACTGATTTAAGCATGGCTGAGAAGTGACTTGTGCTGCCTTCAGGCTGCAGGCAGGGTTAGGAAGGCAGGGCTGCCTGGGGATTCCTCTGCCTGCTCAGAGGAGATGGCCAAGGCCATCAAAGAGCCACTCCTCCCTGTGCAGGTAATACATTACTGATAAATTGTTGAGCATCTTTGAAGAAAAATATACAGGAAGAGGAATATAAAATAACTGTAAAAATGTACTAGGGTAACAAAAGAACATTTACTGGCCCAATAGTGCCATATTTTCAGAGGTCTCAACTCTTTCCAGGATCTGTAGAGCACATTGGGGTATTTACCCCTTAACAGCAGGGGGGTGGGGATGAGGGAAGCTGGGGATCAGGTCCACTGTATTTCTTAATGTTCCAGTGCAGAGCTCTTCAGTCACCAAGTTAAAGAGTAGGTGCAAATGTCAGGACTGAGAATTAAGTAGAGAGCTAAGCAACCTGCCTGCAGAGAATGGATTCTCTCATTTACTTTACTCAGGAGAGCAGAAAGCAGCTGCAGGTGGTATTAAATCCCATTGGTCTCAGTGGATTGCAGTCTAAGCTGTTACTGTAGGCCAGGGCATTAAAGAAAAAAAACTTAGCTCTTAGAGTGAGGCACTGTTCATTCTATTTGTTTTCTCTCAGTTATTTAGAAGAGCTTCATATTTTCTCCTTCTGTTTTTCAGCTTGTAGCACTCCTCCAGTCAACATGAAAGTGCAGCCTGTGAACAGGACAGCACTACTGGTGACCTGGAACCAACCAGAAACCATTTACCACCCTCCAATCATGAACTACATGATCTCCTACAGCTGGACTAAAAATGAAGATGAAAAGGAGAAGACTTTCACCAAGGATAGTGACAAGGACCTGGTAAAAGCACAGCATCAACCCCAGACATATGTACCAAGCTACCCTTATATTGCTATTTTCTTGGTAGAAGTGGGTAGAGGAGGAAAGCAGTTGTCACCTTATAGGCAGGATAATGTTTGGCCCATGATGAATTGCTATTTAAACATTCAGCATTAGCTGAGCATTGCCTAACAGGCTGCCCAAACACTGGAGTGTGAATTTATAGTTTATGTGAGTGCATGAAGGACTGAATCTGCAGACACTTTTTCATGTAGTGTTACTGTGAAGCAGCTGGCTCGGGAAATGGTGAGGCTCTGAATACCTTTTGGCTTGAGTTCAACTTACAGATTTTCACATTAAAAGTCTGATCCCCCAAAATCTGTTCCTGGGCTCAGGCTTTTCACTGTGCATAGCCCCTTGTAGGCTTTGGAGCAGTTTCTGGCAGCTAGTGCTGCCAGAGGCAGGAGTTGCATAGTCAGGGCTTGAAGATTATTTTGGAGTGGCCCTGTACAAGCACTGCCTACATCTGGCAGTGTGAGAAAAAGAGAGAAGAGCAAGACAGTTCCAGCACAGATGGAAACACTGCTCTATCTCCTCCATTTAGGATTTCATCTGCTTGTCATTCTTGTCTAAGTGGAAGCAAGTATTGTACTGGTCCTTAACATTCTCTGCATATAAAACCAGAGTGACATATTCAGGTTTGAAAGGTCTCAATTTATTGTTAATCAAAGAAAGCCTCTAGAATAATGAAATCAGTAATTGTATATGCACATGAAAAATGCAGCAGAACAGTGTTATTCCTAATGACTGTTACCATATTTTTTTTCAAATACACAGTCCTCTGGGCCCATTCAATCAGTTATACAATAATACTCCTCTTATTCCCTTAGATGAAGCTTCTTTTACTTCATTTCCATTTATATTTCCAATTTCCCCACTAGACATTGTTATCTGGGTCACATTAGGGAACGATCTGCCTCATGAAATCAGAAAGGAATCCATTGAAAGGCACCCAAGGTTATGATGTATTGTAACCTCTCTCTTGTCATAATTTCACACTCTTAAGGGAGATTTTTTAATCAGGTATAAGGAGGAGAGCCTTAATCAGCAAAAATGAGGTGGGCACCCTGAAAGCATCCTGTTTTATGTAAAAGAAATAATTACAAGTGCAAGGGATGTGATGGAGTGATAGCTTGGAAATAAATTGCAGTGAGACCTTGTGCTGTTCAGCAGAGGTTTGGGTTAAGAAAGCAATGATATCTTAGTCTATTTTAGGGGCAAGAGAAGAGGAAACCCATTTTCAGAGAAAAGTGCAGATTATTTTCAGTGCTCTGGCAGATACAGCTGGGCTGTCCCATCTTGAGTCAGAGCTAGACAGTGTTTTGCTGTAGAGATAAAAGGTATTTCAAGTGACTCATGTAGCTACTCCTGTGAGCTGATGTGATTGTGGAAACTCTCAGGTCTAGGAGTAAGCAGGGATATCCCAGCCCGGGATGCTCAGCCATCATGTTGCACAGCACAGCAGTATCAAATTGCCTCAGCCAGTTGGTTGCAAAATAGTCAGTTTGAATATGCAGTGACTTTTCTGGGCTTATCCTGTGTTTGGGTCATAGATCTTCACTTAAAAAAATCTTATTAAAATTGCTGTAAGAGTGGAATGACTTGAGTTTTAAGTTTTTCTGAGACATTGAGGCATGAAGACTCTTACGAGAATAGATGTGGGATTTGTTCATTTCTTTGTCATGGGCAGAGTCAGCAGTGTCTGGGTGCATCCCTTCAGCCTTTCCCTCCCCAGGGAACCACTGAATATTTCTGTGTAGAAATATAACTTGTCTTACATGGCATAAATGTTCTGTGTTAGCACAATGCTTTATATGTTTCAAACTGATCTTGGACAGTACTGTGGGGGTAAAAAACTGAATAATATCTATTTTTTTTAAACAGAAGGCCATCATTAGCCATGTCTCACCTGACATCCTTTATCTGTTCAGAGTTCAAGCAGTTTGCCGAAATGAAATGCGTAGTGACTTTAGCCAGACTATGCTCTTTCAAGGTAAAAAAACCACATACAATTTTTTTACATTGAACTATTTTCTGTTTGTTTAATGTTTTCTTTGCAGAATGCAATGTGGTGTGAAGTTATTTCAGAAGATATTTGAATGCATGTAGACAATGCTGATTTCATATTGTGGCCAGTGACTTGAACTGAATATCATTTCCAGTGAGGAAGGTTTGCCTACACCTCCCACTGTCAGGTTTTGTCAGGTTTTAGGAGAATTTAGAGCTTTTCTTGGTACTAGTTTTCTGAAACAAATTCATCAGAGACTGCTTATGCATCAGAGGCACAGCTCTAACAGAATGTGAGTCTGATCGGTGTCTGTTTTATGTAAAGAGGAAAGGAGATCAGTCCTACCTTGACAACCTCATGTGGAGACATCCAGGTTTTACCACGCACGCAACCTCAGTGATTTCCAAAACATACATATTTAAACAAAATCAAAAGAACTAGATGATAAGCTGTCCTTTGTCATAGATTTCCTTTTAAGTTTATTGGAGAAATCTGGTAAAGCTGAGATTTGGTAGAAGAACTTGATTGTTTTTGAGGTTTTTTAAGTACTAAAGTTTTGCTTCTTCCTTATTATGACATTCTTTATTAAGTAGGGCAAATTTTGCCTCCAATGAGAGCATTCCCTCCCACTCCAGCTTATAGATGCATAAACCTCAAAATGGGTAATGGAAGAATAAAACAAGCAGAGAGTTAAAAGTTTAAATCCTTAGGACAAAGCAGAGTTGTCACTTGGATCTGATGCTGTATATGGAACAAAATAGTAGGGACATTTTTCAGTGTCATTTTCAGAAAGGATGGGGGTTTTGATCCTGCTTTGCTAGCACTTAGTGTCTGAGGGATGTCAGGCTATGGACATGGTTTAGTTCTGTTGTGGTGGCAGAGAGAGCAGGATCAGACAAGTCCTGCTCTTGTCTGATCCTGTCCAAGTCACAACTCATGTGGAGCTCTGTTCTTGGTACCTCAGCACTGTGTTTTAGACTTCACTTTTAAGTGCCATGCAGAAGTTAGAAACTGATGTATTATTTATCTTTTACTAGATGATGGAATGGAAAATTCTTCTAAGTTTGACTACAATAACTGTTTAATCACGGTTAGGAGTAAATCATTACTGGCAGCTCTGAAGGAGATCCTTTGGATACTGCAGCCCCATATTCAATGGAGTGAAAGTGATACACACATCTGCAGTGGGAGCAGATGATGTGATTCCTCCTACAAGTCCCCTAAAAGGAGCTGCTGTTCTAATCTCTGACTGTACCCAATATCTAACCTAGAAAATCCACCTGAGCTTTCAAAACATTTATCAGAGGCTGATGGTAATAGTAGTTCAGATATATAGCAATAAATTATAATTTTATAAGGACAGAAAAAAACTATTATCATCAAGCTACTCTTGCTTCCTGTGTTAGCCAGGATGTTTCATCCAGCTTGGGGTTGAAGGAGAGAATTTGTTTTCTGTCAGTAAGCCAGCATTGCCTGAGTAATTAAAGACCCGCAAGTCTGTGTTTAGACAAAGAGCTGAGTTGCCTTTGCTCCAGGCTGAGCCCTGTACCTGTATTCTGCAGCCCCATGTTGAGCAGTGCTTTAGCAGTTGTTCCTCTGCATCCTCCCCCTGCCCTGATGTGCTGCTCTTCTTCCCTCCCCAGCTAACACCACTCGAATTTTCGAGGGGACCCGAATTGTGAAGACAGGAGTGGTAAGTGATGGATTTATGCAACGGGGATTTGGGGACATTTCCCACCAGGTGGCAGCACGATGTTGGAAATCTGCAGCAGGACCCAGCTTTCCTGGGGAAGGGGTGTCCAGACCTGTCACAGAAGGGTTTATAGCATCAAATGCAGTTCCAATATGAAATGGTTTTCTGGCTTCATTCTCTGAGAGGCTTTGAACACTGGAGAATCAAGTGTTAAAAAATTTTCCTCAATCTGTATTCAACCCATTTAGAGGGGATTTGTAAAATATTAATGATGACTGTGGAAATGAATTTAATTTATTTTATTAACTGTATGAGCAGAAGAAATAAGGCCTCACATGCAAAGAGCATCTTTGCTCTTCCAGTGCTTTAAGGATACCTGCTACTGTGTGAATAAAGCCTGAAAAATGTCTTTGTTTTATTTTAATTCAGGTGAGACTGTACCAAGTCACTGAGGCAAACTTTTGTATTCCAGAATCAGAAATGTTGGTACATTTACAGTAAAAGTGGAATACACTGCTTCAGTTTTGAAACCATCTTATTAGTTTATTTAATGTAAATAAACTATCCATAACCTAAATTTCTTGGCATCCATTGTACTGAGTTGGTCAGTAAGATTTATGGGCTGGATTCATACTATTGAATTTACTCTAAGTACATTGCTTCTGGTTTTATTCTGATCCAGTTTGATATACTCCCCAGTAAGGAAATAACATATACAAAGCTTGCATTTGAATGATTTATGTTTGTTTAATGATGTATAGAGGTATTCTAGATACATAAAATCTGCTGTCAAATTTTAATACTCAGTCCAGCTTTGAGACTGTTCATGCCAGCAAAAAGCAAATCTCACAGTGCCTTAGGGATTCAGATTGATAAGTATCTGAAAGTTTAGATGCTTATTTAAAGTTTTGGCTTGAAATCTCTAAAGCACAGGTTTTCATCTGAGATCTCAGGTTTTCTGTGATTGCAGCTGGTCAAAAATAATGTGAGAAAGCAGCCTTGCTTGGTTTGCTGCAGCATTTCAACTACACAGCTTGACTGAACCCGGGAATTGCAGAGAGATTTTAAAGTTACAAATTCCAGTTTCCAAAATAAACATTTTACCTTTTTTTCAGTGTTCAGCAGCATCTATTTAACACTTTTTTGTCCTCATCTGGTGCATGCCTTTCCAGCTAATGGCTCTCCTGCTGATGAATTCAGTAATGTGAGACATTTTTCAGTAATTCAGAGAGGGAGAATGGTCAGGCTGTCCAGAGGAACCGCTGACACAGCTCTTCCACAGAATTATTCCTTGTCTTTAGACAGTACACTTCAGTCTCTTTTTCTACATGTAATTCAGGACTAGTTCCTTATGAACAGACCAAGGTTTGGTTCTTTATGTGTGTACAAAGGGGTTTTATTTACAGCAGAGCACACACATGTGTGCAGGACCCTCATTCATGCAGTGGGTTGACATTAGAATAATATTGGCAGGGTGCAGAGGAGGCAAAGTCCATAGTTCATCACCTGCTTTTTTCTCAATGAGGCAGGCACTGCCAGTCCTGCCTGTCATTCACTGGTGCTGGCCAGGGAGAGTCCTGTGGATGTGGAAAACATGGGTGTCACAGCCTGAAGGTCCTGGCAGACATGGTGGCAGCTTGCTGAAGGGCTCCTGATGCTCTCCGAGTCTTTCAGAACTGGCCATGCTGCAGTTCTTTTCTAATAAGAGCAATGCCTCACAGCAACACCAGTCCTTATGAGAATAATCCTGATGGATAAATTAAGGAAATAAAAATAGTATCCTTTGAGGCCCTCACAATGTGCGTGGGAAGAGCCAGAATTCCTTGTCAGAGCAGCCCCACCAGCCATGGATGCTCACGTTGGCAGCCATTATTTTGGGACAGCCATTATGTAACACAGTATTTTTAAACTCCTGTCTTCTGAGGATTAAAGCACTGTGAGTAATACAGCTGAACTCATTAAACTCCTTTACATTCTTCTCACCCCAAGAGGAAACGTTACTCACAAGTCAGTAGTGATGTGGGAGGAGAAGGTCTTGATGTAAAATAAAGATAAGGATAAAGAGGGTTTTAGTGATGATGTGGTGAAGGCAAGGAGGTTTCCTCTCTTTGTGGTTTGCTGGTAGCTCTGTGGCATGTTCTGTCCTGGCTCAGCCTTTCATCCAGCTGGTGTTGGATCTCTGGTCTTAGGAGACTAGCACGTGTGTGAAAAGGGAGGGAAAAGCAAGAGAATGACCCCAAGTGGTATGTTGGACCCCTGCTGATGTTTTCTGCTGTGTTTTCTCCCCCTGTGCTGCCGATGACCTCCTCAAGCCCACAGCATCTCCTGCCTCCTCAGCAGACATGGCTCCCATCAGCTCCGGCTCCTCCACCTGGACCTCTTCAGGGCTCCCCTTCTCCTTCGTGTCCATGGCCACAGGCATGGGCCCATCCTCCAGCGGCAGCCAGGCCACCGTGGCCTCCGTGGTGACCAGCACCTTGCTGGCAGGGCTGGGCTTCAGCGGCGGGGGCATCTCCTCCTTCCCCAGCAGCGTGTGGCCCACGCGGCTGCCCGCAGCCGCCGCCCCCAGCAAGCAGGCCGGCCGTGCCGTGGTGGCCACCACCGAGGCCGCCGCCACTTCCCCGGGGCCCGAGCGGGACTCGGGGCTCACCAAGGATGGCGAGGGAGCCGAGGAGGGGGAGAAGGATGAAAAGAGTGAAAGCGAGGACGGGGAGCGGGAGCACGAGGAAGAGGAAGAAAAGGATGCTGAAAAGAAGGAGAAGAGCAGGGCGACGGCGGCCTCGGAGGCACGCAATAGCACAGAGCCCAGCGTGGCCGCGGCTTCCCCCAACAGGACTGCTGAGGAAGAAGGAAATAAAACCCTACCGGGAGAACTGCCAAAGCAAAACGTTGCCCCCACGGCTGGAGGTGCCGAGAAGGAGAGCTCTGCCGAAGCCGACACTCGGCCCCAGCTGCTCCCTTCCACCCAAGTGCCACCAGCGTTCACCGACGAACTGTACCTGGGCAAGATCCCAAGAAGACCAGAGACTACAAGAAGTCCTCCTCCAAAGATGGACAGGTTTCCAGAGGAACATCCCTCAGATAACAAATTCATCACCATTAACCCAGGTGAGTGATCTTCAGGGAAACCGTGCTTACCAGCGTAAGTGTTGGAAAACAACACAATCCAAATTCCTTCCTGATTTCCAGTAGATCAGCATTTTTGTGGTGTCTGGCTACATCTGATTGGCAGGTTGTCACAGGACCAACCCCATTAGTTGTTACTGGGGGGAGCAGAGTGGAAAGGAATATCCTTTTGTTGGGACAGATTCATGGTCTTTGTAGATTATTGGAAGAGAAAATCTGGAAGAATTTTCACTCCTAACATGCTACATCAATAACTTTGTTGAAAAGAAAAAGGGAGGGGAATACAAGGAACTATAGCTGTGAAATTAATTTGGAAGAGCAGCTGCTGTGCTGAACTGGCATTTCATAGGAAGTTTGATATATGTGCTTCTAGCTAATTTAGTTTATCTGCAGGATTCTCCCTGACTGGGCTTTGAGATATTCTCCCCAATCAAGGATCATTGGTGGTTTATTTCTCAACACAAAACCTACATGTTCTGACCTTCCAAAACAAGGCACCTTCTGGGGAAGAAAAAAAAAATCTTAACCAGGCAGAGTTCACATATTTTCTGTTTGTCCTGATGAGAATTGCCAGTGCTCCTGTACACTCCAACTCTGGATGTATGTACCAGCTCCACAGTGTGTGCACAGCAAATAGAACCTCTTGGAAGCCTGCCCAGGAGATCTGCATGTGCACCAAGCCTGGTGTGCTCAGGGTTTGCTGCCCAGGCCTCTGCAAGCTCATGGTCCCTCATGGTGCTCCCACAGAATGTCCACACGTGTTCCTGCTTGGGGAGCTCTGGGCACTGGTGAGGAAAACTGCAGGAGGCACATGGAGTACGTGCATGGGGGTTTATTTTAGATTTATTTATTTAGATTTAGCTTGATATATTTATTAGATATTTATTTGAGTGATTATCTGTATTACCACAGCATTTATGAGATAGTGCACTTCTTTGTTTGTTGTTTCTGGGGGTATTTTACTACTATTGTTTGTTTTGCTAATCTGTAAAGTGTTTTATAATTTTCTTTTTCCATCAAAGCTGTTCTAAAGTAGTGTGGAAAAGCCTTGCATATTTATTTTTCCCTACATAGATAAACACAAAAATGCAGATATTGTGCATTCAGTAATAGTTCAGAACCAATTTAAAAAACAAAGCTAAATCCAATCTTTAATAGCATTTGTTACGTAAATGCTGACCAGTCTGTAATGCTGGGAATCATAACTGTTCTGTCAGAGATCAGAAGCTGAGAAACCTGCAACAGGTTGTGCTGATTTTTTTTTAAATGCACTGCTTTTTTTCTTGCTCCTCAGCTGGGAACCCTCAGAGGCCAGTGCTCCCACTGAATAAGGTCTGAGATGCCTGTCAGGCAGTTTTCAACCTGCCACTTGCCCTGATCACCTTTGGGGTAGGAAGGAGGCCTGTTGGGAGTGCTACCCTGTGAGAAGAAACTTGGGAATGCAGGAGAAGACTTGGGAATGCAGGAGAAGGAGCTTTGCTCCATGCTGGATCTAGGTTACCAAAGACACAGGCTGGTGAATTAGACTAGTGCAAAGCCTAAGACTAGTTGCTTTAGCCTAATTGTTTTCCCCAGTAACATGGAAATTTGCAATTCATACAGACAGGCCTGACCTAACTCATGCCAGGAATTGAGTTCAGTGAAACTCCAGCCATAGCAAGACCTCTTCCTGTGAGAAAGGGCCTTAAAGGTTTTCTATAACAAGGTAAGCCTGAAATCAAGACAAGTGAAGCCAAGGGGCATTGCCAGAAGTGTCTGAAAGGATTCCTCAGCAGCAGCACAGCAAAGACTATTAAGGCCACTTCCAAAGTAAGCAGAAAGCATCTGTGCAGTTTACTCTGTCCCAATGTGAGGGCAGAAACATTTTTGGATGTATCTTTTCTTCTGACATCTTTTCTGCATCTTTTAAAAGCAGGTTTTAAAAGCTGTCAAGGTTTCAAAAATGTTTTTGTGAGTAGAAAGTTTAATCATTTTAAAGAGTAGAAAATTGTTTCATAACAATATACATTTGTAAAATTAATTATATAGCATCAAATTAGCAGCTGTAAGGAGATAACTGAAGAGGGAAGTACTCATGAGTGTGCATGATTAGAGGAGAACAGGGAACTCATGAGAAATTACAGGGAAAGTGCGAGGCCAATTAGTGCAGCAAGGCTCATTTTCTTTTAGTGCTTACTTCACACGTACATACACACACACACCTCTCCTGAGGCCATGTCATTACTTTCCAAATGGCACTGGCCTCTTTCTGACTGTGGTATTGGCCAATGCTAATGATTGTCTTCTGTCACTGAATGCTTGCCTGCATTCTTCTCTTTCATTTCCCTGATCATCCTTTCCTCTGTTTTGGTGCCCACATTAGACTAATTGTACTTTTGGGCTGCAACTGTGACACACACAGCTGCTCAGCATTGTCCATGTCTCTGAAACCTGAAAATCAGGAAAACAGCAATTAAAATTATGCTCTCACAAAAGAGGGAGGGGAAAGAAAATAAAAGGAAAATAAGCAAGGGGAAAAGCTGAAACCCAGGATGATGCAGTTTAATCAGGCTAAAGCAGATACTATCCCACAGAATTTTGGTTTATTGTACCAGACAATTAAATAGGTCTTTTTTTCTTTTTTTCTTTTTTTTTTTTTTTTTTTACTGGAATTAACAAGTAGACTGTTGTAAGCAAAGTAATGGATGTGGGGTAGGGGCAAAAGCTTGAGTGGTGATCTTGCACTTAGGACGGAGAGACAGGTTTGACTCCTCATCTCAATTTCAGCCAGGTCCTCCCATCCTTCAGTGCTCACCCACCTCTGCTGAGTTCCTCCCATGAGAGGGCATTTTAGAGAGATCTTGATGTGCAGGGTTAAATTTCGAGCCTGATGTATGCATTTAACAAAGACTGAATATTGGATTTTAGAGCAGTCTTTGCCAGGTCTGAGGTTACAAAAGCCTTTTAGGGATTACCTCATTAGCATAATTAAACATCTGTGTAATTCTTCTCCATATGCAGCAAGGATTATTAAACTGTATTTTCATGTGGCACTTCAGCCATTTTCACACAAAATCACAGAGTGTGTAAGTTGGGAAGGACCACTGGAGCCAGCTAGTCCAATCTCCTTGCTTTAGAAAGGTTCCCTATAGCATTTTAATCAGGATGGTGTCCAGACAGCTTTTAAATATCTTCAGAGATGTACATGGCAGCTTACAAGAGCAAACAGCAGAATGGCTTGAAAACTAAAGAAGTGAATTATTTAATGCCTACAAACTATGAATCTCAGATATAGGATTAAATATGATTGGCATCTGTTAGAAAGCAGTGAAAAGCCATGCTTAGTAGTGCACAGCCTGTAAGCCTGAATACTGCAGGAGTGCCTTGAAGAAATAGGGGGTAACAGCTGCACTATGGTACAAGCTTGTATCAAAGGTAATATTTCTTTAAGAAACATGGGTTTGCCTTTTAATCATTTAATAATATAGTAAATATTATTCTCCATAATTAATTAACACCTTTGTATAAGTTCATAACTTCATTTACTCAAGGGAAAGATGAGCAAGCTGACTTTCTCTTAGGAGATCCTGTGGTCTGAGGCAGTTCAGCAGCAGGGCTTTTCTTTGGTTAATGGTATCTGAAATGGTACAACAAACAGAACTTTGTCCTGGCAGTTTGTGCAATGGCAAGGAATGATAAAAGTAGATAGGTTATATAGTACAGCTATGGTTGCTTATTATAGCAAGCAGTGTTACTTAAGGGAAATAAACATGTTTCTTTTCTCAGGAACTGTTTTCCAGGAATACACAGAAAAAAAAACACATTTCACAAACTCTAGAATGCCTCTTTCTTACCTTGACCTTTATGCAAGAATTGCACTGCCAGAGCCTCCCTGGCTGCCTGATGCCATCCAGTACTCCCTGTGCCAGGGCTCATCCATCCAGTGCCTGGGTGGAACTGCTGAATGGGAGGTTCACAGAAGTTATGGACTTTTCCAGACGCAGGAGTAGATTTAGTAGTGCCAGGGCTTGTATCATGTGGGACCTCCTGAAACAGATATGCTGTAATAATTTTTATTCCTTCCTACTGGGATGAATTCCAAGCCAGTAAAAGGCAAACTGAATTAATTCAACGAAGGCATATGCCACTGGAAACTGTTTACATTTCTTAGCAAAAATGGAGTTTCCTAGTCCGTTTTTTAAGCTTCTCCCATCCCCTGCCAAGTACAGCTTATGGTGGGCACTGTTACAAGGATATGCTGTTGACACTACCAGGGCTTGACATTCTTGCTTTGGAAAAGAATGAAATGGTGACTATTTTTTCATTTCTTACTCTTTTGTTGTATGGGAGAACAGGAAACTCTAGAGGCCCAGATCTGTCTTTTTGTGTGTGTGTGTGTTTTCATTTCATCTTTTTCCAGCATGCTGGCTTTTCTTAGGCTATTTTGCCATGATCCTCAAGACAGACACCAGCTCTCCAGCTGCACTGCTCTACCTATGACCCCAACTGCCATTCTTGTACAAGTTTTATTTGCACTGGTTTGTTTAGGCTCTCACAACACATTACTTAAACAGTGGAAAACACCTCAGACTTTTTCATCAAAGCCAGCACATGACCTATGTCTTTTCTTCTGAAGCACATCACTGCTTGGGCATTCCCAACTGGAATTTCAGGGCCAGACATCAGTGTTAGTATTTGCTATTCTGGCACTCAGCATACTGAGCACTTTCTTCTCCTCACATCTGTGGTACAGGGAGTTGGCAGGGGCACATTTGTGTGTTCTCCACACTAGACTGACTAAGAGGAGCATCGTGAGCACTGCAGAATTTAACAGTGTGCATTGGGACTCCAGCCCATGCTGTGCTTACAATGGAATTGAATTTTCTTTCCATGCAAACAGAAACATATGGTATTGTGTTGAAAGATGTGGAGGTGAAACTTAACAGAATATTGTCATTGGAGAGAACTGAAACAACATCCTAATGGATATAAGGTGGTGGGACTATTTGGCTCTCCTACAAAGTTTCACATAGGTTTTTGATTTGTCCCTTTTACTACTCTGATTAGTAACACCTCACAGGCTTACTTTTTTTCCTGCTCTTTAATGATTTGAAATGCACTGGTAATAACTGATGCCCCAAGACTTAGCATTTCGTCAGTTTGGCAAATACAGAGACTAAGCCTTTGCTCTAATTTGGGGGTTGCTCTTTTCCTTATTCTTTGCTAGTCAAGGAATTCAAAGATGTTCAATCAAAGTGCACCTCACTTCCCCCAAACATCCTTCTGATTAGCACATCATTTAGGCTGCTTGCTAAAGGGCATTACCTCTATCAGCCTAGTTCTCAAAACTAGGAAGATTTCTTGCTGGGCTTGCAGCAGCCTGCAGCCTTGCTCTGTTTTCAGCAGTCAGGCAAAAGCATTTACAATTAACCTTTACTTCCACGTTAGTTGAATTTTACTCCTGCCTATGGAGGAGTATAATCTAAATGCTATTAAAATAGAGTATGACTTCATGTTATGTGACATCTGGTGACTTCCAATTATCTGTGTTTTGCCTGCCTATGGTGAAAAGGCAATTATGTTCCTCTGGTAGGATTTGCAGCAGTTTCGGAAGCTATGATAATACAATACTGAATGAGGGCAAGGAAGCATGTTGGTAAGGAAAGACTCACACAGGCTTAAAAGTAGAAGTTAAGTGTGCATGTTTCAATCCTTCTTGAAATCTGAAGCTGTTTGTACTAATCCTTTCCCATTATGTCCTGTTGACAGGTATTGATCAACCACGGCCTGTTTGTTAGGAAACATGAATAAGATATGGAATCCGCTTCTGCATTTTTCTTTTATCATTCTGTCTAAACCAATTTATTCATCAAGTCTACATGAATTTGCACAAATTAGATGTCTTTTGAAATACACTGGTGCAGTGTCTATGCTCATTGGCTCCAATACTTGCAGAACTTCTAGATATTCATCTTGTATATGATACAATCATTTTAGTGAGATGTCATGCAAAAAGTGAAGCGGAGTTAACTCAGCCAGATCTCAGGGTATTGAGGAACTTTAATTTTGTTCAAAAGCTGTGGCATAATGATTTCTTCTGTCAGTTACAACACATCCTATCCATTCATTCATCCACCCATCTTGACAATCCATATGCTAAAAAGTGCCTTCGTATGCAGTAACCCACCAGATTGTGACAATTCTGCAAATGATGTGACATGACACCCAACATGTTGAGGGTTTTTTATTTTAAGATAGTTACCAAAAAATTTATTTCTAAAGCTAAGTATTACACAGAGCTTTGCAAACAGGGCTGTCCTGCACTGTTGAGAAACAGAGTACATTTATCTGCAAACACTGGTGACAGAGCACAGCATTGGCTCAGTGGGATACTCTACATCTGATAATAGGTGCTTGCACGAAAGAGTCCTAAAAGTGTCTAAGAGACCGTAATTACAGGCAGTAGTAAAATCCTAGCCATATGTGGCAATAAACACCATACTTCTGTGCTCTCATGTCTCAGACTGGAGACAAATGGAGTCCCACCCTGCAGTTAGAGGATCTCTGCTCTGTTTACTCATAGCATGTAAAAGGGAAAAGCTATTTGTTTTGTTTACACATTTTTCCATACAGTATTTCTTTTTTCCACCCAGTGATTGGTTTTGTTATGTGTTTAACACACAGCTGGCAAGAACAGCTCCAGCATGGCCACGAGACCTTCTCCTGGTAAAATGGAATGGATCATCCCACTCATTGTGGTCTCAGCACTGACCTTCGTGTGCCTCATTCTTCTCATCGCTGTGCTTGTCTACTGGAGGTGAGCCTGTTTCCTTTTCAGTGGAAACTGATTAGGATTTTAAACACATTCCAGCTGGTGTTTTTAATGTGATCCTGTATTTTGTTATTTTATTAGAAGTTACATTGATAGATGCATTAGATAGTTCTCTGGGTGCTAGTACAGCTTTGTTGCTTAACTATTCAGCTGTCTTAAATACTGATTTTTATGTCATGAAAATGAGCCTAGTGCAGTTCTACCAATGGTAGAGCCATCTGTAATGGTGACAAATAGTTTCAAAATTAGTCCCTCCAAAGTAGCTATAAAAAATTATCTTTGTCTCTGCCTTCAGGAAATGTGGTTGTGGGAGAAAATCCCAGTTAGACTGGCCTTGGTTTCGTGGGTGTCTTTGCCACAAACCTCCTGTGTAATCTTATGCAGTTCTTTCCTTCCTTTGACTGTACTTCAAGAAAGTGGGTAAGCTTGTTTCACATTCCACAGCTTTGCTCTCTAGCATTGGTGAAGAGGTCAGAAGTGCAGCCTGCAAGGTCTTGGAAGTAAAGATTGCCTCTTTCAGAGAGACACCATCATTCACACCAGTGGGTATTGGTTCAGTGGTGGAGACCAGGATTAGCATCAACAAATCCCTCTCCATTTGATTTAGAGTAAACTAAAACCTGCAGCACCTGCTCATGACAAAATCAGAACCCAGAGGCCCCTCATTTGTCTGGAAGTTAACATTAACCAGGGATAAGCCACCTACAAGGTATTTAGGAATGACTTCCACTGATTAGTTGGGATAAAGTAGCTTTAATGGGAAATACCAGCCCATTGATCATTATATTTGCAGAATCCATTACAAAGGTACCAAGCTATTTTTCAGTACACCCATTTTGCTGACAATTAGTTGGCCCAATTGTTGAGGCTGAAAACATTTGAAAGAATTAATAACTAGATGGCAATAGTCTTGTGAAAATAATTTCTATTCACATTTGTAAGTAATTTACATCATTGCTGTAAGATGGTGAATAAAAATTGTAGTGGCATATGCATAAAAGCTGAAATAGGAAAGGTTCTAAAGATCCCATTGTATCATCCTGTTTTTGAATATATATTGTCTTTATCTGAAGTACTAAACTTGGTCACATTCACAAGCAAGTCCTGGAAGGATATGGTATATCTCAAAACACTGGGATGAAGGATTAGTAGTATTTATCTAATGTTGATACAAAATGCTCTTCTAAGGCAGAAAGGTTTTGAAATACAATGCTAACAGCTATTATCTAGAAGAATGTTGGTATTATCATTGTTTGCAAAACATTTCCATTGCTTTGCAATTTCACTAGTGGTGCAAGAGAGATAATTGTAAAATTTATGTTTAATGTACTCAAAGAGTAACAGTACCATTCCTGAAAAGATATTAAAGTCGGTGGAGATTAAAAATTAATATAGACATGAAAATTATGTCATGTAGTAGTCAAAGTTTTTTGATAAATATGAAGCAAGAAATTAAGGAAAAAACTTGAGGACATATGTACTGCCTTCTAATAATCTGTGTCTAGTTATGAGTATTTTTAAAAAATACAGAGAGTGTACATGTGTGTTTTAGGATAAATCAGCAAGCAACTAGAAAACAAATCATTCCCAGTTACATTTCACATTGTGCAGACCATGTCACTGAAGCAGCAGCACAGTATTTCATTTTCTGTGTGATTGCCTTTCCTCAGGAAAAAAGTAAACTGTTTACCTCTCTGAGTGTTTAAAGTAAGGAAAAAGGGATTTTGAAGCACTGCAGACTCTAATTCAGAAGTTTGAAAGGAGCAGTAAATTGCATTTTCAGGAAAAAATACTTAGCTTAAGATGTAATGGACAACATATGGAATAATTTGCTGAATAATACCATCAAAGCAAATGGCATGAAAACGAGTTTGAGACAGATATTTCAGAAAGGGAAACATGGTATTGAAGTGCACAGCAGAGAATCCTTGTGATGAAAGGATAACCCTCAAGGGGACAGGCATGCTAGACCAAGGGGTCTTTTCTTGCACAGCAGTACTTTGTTTTGGTGTTAGGGAAAAAAACATTATAAATCAAAACCCAGAGAACTAGAGGAAGCAGAGGAGACATAGCTGCTCTTGGCAATGCATTGTGAGGGTAAAACAAATTTTATTTTTGTTTTTTCTTTTTTGAGCATTTGTGAAATTAGGTGATTTGAGACCAGTGATGACATAAGTGGAACAATGAAGCAGAGCCTTCTGCTTGTTTCTGTCTCATCAGTGCCCTATTATCCAAAATAAGGAGTTAGAGAAGTTGCTAGGGAAGGTTTGGCAAAGCATTAATTTTGTTTGGTGTCTTTGTGGCTCATTCCGTGATACAGTAAAGAAATAAGTTTTGTGAAGAAGACTTCTTGTAAGGAAGCTTCATTTTCCTTTATTTGAAAAGGAGACTCTCATTGTTTGATGAAGATTTCCTTTTTCCATCTGTTGAGCTTCCATGCTGTGTTTTAGAAACTTCTTGTAACTGAATATATTTGGAAATTATCTGTGCCATTTCTGAAGACTCGCTTATTTGCAGAGGTAATTTGCTGTTCTCAGTTCCTTTTTCATGTGGATCCTGGACAAATGGTGAAAGAATATGACTAATGTTGAAGAGAAAGGGTCACTTCCATCTTTTTTGTGTGGTGGCCATCTCAATAATGAAAAGGGATGGGAACTTGCAGGCAAGCAGAGCTCTGAATTACCTTTCTACTAAAGTTTCCTGGATTCAGTACTTTAAATGGCACTGCTGCACAAAGAGACTTGTGTGATTTTAAGTTGGTAGAGTGGAAGATAAACTAGGTCAGCATAATGAAGCTGCAAAAATTGTGCTGCCTTTTATCCCAGAAAAATGAGGAGAGCACAATCACAGGGTGACCACGACATCCGCTGTGGGCTGTTGCTAGTTGGGCTCCCAGGGCAGGAGGGACAATGATTCTGCACTTTCAGTTTGCTTCTGTGCATCTTTGATTCCTCTTGAGGAAAAGCTGGCCTGGCTGATCCTTGAGCTGTCATGGGCATGATGAAGGGGACTGTTGCTCCCAGGACCTTTAGTGCTTAAATTGATTTCTTTTAGCACCAAGTTGAGAATTTGAGTCTTAGCAGACAGAAAAGGTGAGGAGACCAGATCCTTGTTTTACTCACCATATGGATTCACCATTCACTTTTGCAGTGGCACAATGGTGCTTCTTTCTCTGCTTTCTTTCCTTTCATACTGGTTTCAAAAATTGTGTGCTGTAGGGACGACAACTGAGTGTTTCTGAAAACTGTACCCTGGGATTTTAGGACCTTCACTGGAGGAATGCTAGCTTGTCTAGAGCCCATTAAAACGTGGGTGTCATGAGGTGCTGTTTCCCAAACACTTTATTTTTGCATTTCTGGGCATTTGTTTTGCATCTGTGATTTTATACCCAGACTCAGTATCATGAGATCCATCTGCAGATCTTCAAGGTCAGTTTAAAATCTGACTTGGATTGTCTGCAGTCTTTGCCACTGTTACTCTCACAGCCTTTGCTACGAGCCCTGAGAGCTGCAGGGTGTGTTTGGTAGTGACCTCCAAACTATTTAGGGATTGAGTGTGACTTCAGTTTTTTTGCAGCAAGATGAGTTCCTATAGTATGCTGAGCTGTAATGTGGCTTGAAACATGTCTGTCTTTTCTAGAACTTCCACTATATTCTGTAGCAAATTGAACTAGTCCTGAGTATTGACACTTGGGGTAAACCCAGGGTCAGTGTCACTTTCATCTCCACACAGGTGCAGGAGAGTCAGGAAATCAACTGAAATGTTTTGATATACAGCAAGTTCTGTCCTTTGGGGGGAAAATAATATATTTTAGGAGAGTGTGGTAACCTTCCACTGTTTGTTTTTTCATTCTGATTTTTAATCTAAACACTACAGTTCTATAGACTGTGGTTTCAAAGGGAAAAAATAAGCAGAGAATATTAAGAAGCAATTAAGATTTTAGAGTTTAGCCAACAGCAACTTTTAAATGAGAACTAAATTATAGCCATTTCTCATTTTCAGCTAAGAGGAAAAAATTCATTCACGACTATAGCTGGAGAGTTTTCTTTTTCTTTCTTTTGAGCAGATACCATAATTCACCTTGAATTATTGCCACAATCAACATCATGATCCCAAAGACAAAGTGGGAATATTGTACTGCATTTCTTATTAAATCAAGCTGTTTATACAGTGCTAATATGTTTACTTTTGGGGGGATTTTTGGAACAACGCAGCTGCTGCCTTTCAAAGAGCAAGCAAGCTTGCATTGCTTGTTTTATAGCTGTGTGTGTATATGAGACAGCTTGGGAAAATGATGTCTTTAATTTTCCTTAGGCAAAACCCTATAGAATTTAGTAGACAGAGAGAGTTTTCTTAAGTTTTTGTTAAGCATCCTATCAAATTGAACTGAATCACTGGGACAAGCCCTGTGACAGAGCCTTGTCCTTCTCTGGCAGTACCTTTCTGTGCAGGAGAAATCACCCTGAGCACCAGGAGATGTGCTCTTTTTTCTGGCTCAGTCATTGATTTCTGTGGGACCTCAGGCCAAGTCACTTACGGTTTGAGAGTGTTGTTGTTGAACTCAGTGGCAAAGATCTCACTGGGAGCAAGCTCAGGTGTTCAATATTTCAGCATCTGAGTTCTGACCCTGGTGAAATAGCAATGGAGAAGGTTGGTCAGCTGTATTTGTAAATCAACTTGTAATGTAGCAACAAAAGCTGCACTATAAAGAACCCTCATATTTACCATGTCTAATAACCATGCCTCAGACAACTACCTTTGAGTGTTAAATTCTGGGGAGCTTGCACAGCTGCTTAGCTAAGAGAGTGTTAAAACTTAATTGGGAGGGAAAAAAAAAACTTCTGCCTGTACCAGGTTGTAAAAAATGCTGAAATTGTTATTTGAACATATCTCTAGGTTCTATTTTATGAGTACACAATGTGTTGTTCATTTACTGTACTGATTGGAAAAGGAACATTGCAAATTTACAGACCATTGTAAAATTGTTTGCTTACAATGATAAAAGCTTCTTTCAGCTTACTCTAAAATGTTTGTGATTCTTCTAATTTTCTCACCCATGGAGGATCTTGAGTGGTAACACTTTCTGAGACCCTGGGTGTTAATTTTAAGAATGCCTCAGATGCAGTTGCATGAGTATTTATGTCAGCAGCAGCAGTTCAGGCAGGGTCCTCTGTTCCTGCCCTTGTTCTGCCCTCTGTGATCCCATTGCAAATGTTTGTACAACCATGTGAGGAGCTGGATTGCAAAATAATCCATGTTTTTAAAAAAAAAACTTTTAAAAAAATGAGAGGAGTTTTCATGTCCTGATTTAAACCAGATTAGCTCCCAGTCTGGTTCATGTAGTAACAGGACAGAGCTGTACCAGCATAACTGAGGGAGCAGCACAGGGCAGGAATGAGAAGGATGGACGGGGATGCTCACCCCAGCATTGTCCCCAGCGATGCCTGAGGACCACATCCAGGCACTGTGCTCATCTTGGCAATGGCAGTGCCCCAGAGCTTGTGGCACCACAGGCACTGAGGAGAATTGACAAGGACAAGAGACTTCCCTTCTCCCTGGAGACAGGCAACTCCCCAGGGAGACAAGGGTAGCTGTGGAGGTGAGTGCCATACCTGAAACTTCTTGCAGCTTCCATCTCTTTTTAGCGCCCAGCTGTGCCTCGCTCATACTGAACAAGACGTGCCATAGTTTTCCTCTGGGAATGGCCACATTTAGTCTCATATGTTGAGGGATAAGGATGGGGATAGGGCAGATCAGTGCCTGGTAAATGGGATGCAACCTAGCTGATCTGGAGTCCTCTGATCTGCTCTCAATCCAGGAAAAGCATTTCAGCTCTTATTGCAGAAGATCCAGGTTCTGTAAGATTTTGTCAGTGTCAGAGGTAAAGGTACTGAATCTTAGGCCCTTCTGTGTTTAGCATCTCAAAATGCTGCTCATTTTCATTAAAAGGGAGCAGGCCTGTGATTAGCTCCCTCTAATCCCACTCTGGGACCTGACCTCATCTTCTCTGCTGACATCAGGCACTCACTTTCAAACTGGATGCTCAGGACAGCCACTGGTTGCTTGTTCTGGCTGTTGGGACCATACTTCCAGCCCTCATCATTCTTCCTTTATGAGGAAAATCAATATGAAAACTTCTCTGGCAGCATCTGTGCTGTTTCATCCAGCAGGATAGAGCCTGGGGCAAAAGCCCCAAGTGGAGCCCAAGACCAAACCAGAGTGTGTCACTGCTGCCCTTCAGGGTGTTGGCTCAGGGGTTTTATTGTCCCCTCCTGCAGGGGAGCCAAGCCCAGCTGGCCCCAAGGCTGGTGGGACATGGGGCTGGCTCCACGTGGAAAGGGCTGAGACAGAGGAGCCTGGGACTTGCACCTGCAGCCATCCCTCCCCAGTTTCTTGTTCCATGAGCATTTCCCAAAAGGCCACTTTAGGGCCTTTCAGGAATCAGGGGAGTTGTCAGTTGTTATGGTAACAGATCCCCTGATGCAGAATTGGCCTCAGATGTCCATTTGGGCTTCTGAACAGACTAACTCAGGCTCATTAGACAAAAAAGAGAGAGAGACAGATTTGCAGATGGAAAGTTGGTTTTTAAGCATGCTGGATGATCTTTTAAGAGCTTGATTGTGGAAAGGGGCATGTTCTCTCATTATCTGCCTGTTACTTTTACTCTTTTTTAATTAACACTAGGTTTAATTTTTTTTGTCACAAAACAGAATTCTACAAGATCCCATTTCCTTTCTGGTGAGGCCAATAGTGGTCTGCCACTCTAGAAACCAACATATTTTGTCTTCAGAAAGGAAACAGGTTTTTGGTAAGCTTAAATGCAGATCAGCAGTGATTTCTAGAACTATCAGGATATTGACAAAGCTCAGAAAATAGTAGTTTTAATTCTAATTACAGAGCATCAGGGCCAAAATCAATAAGCACATTCCAACCCAGGAATGTCCCATTTCAAGGAAATAGGACTGTCTAGATTTTGCTTCAGACCTGAGCCATCCCACTGGTGTTAACAGAGTGATTCCTGAATAACTTCTGCCAGCTACAACAGACTTTGTAAATTTGAGTCCACATGACTGAGGAACCTGTATCATCTTAAATAGGTTCTCAGGAGTATGTAATTGCAGTATCAAATTTCTTCTTGCCAGATACTTGAAGCCAGCTTCTTCCTGTGTCCCATATGGCCAGCCTTCATCTGAATTTCATGAATCAGTGTTCTCCTCTCAGCTGTCCTGTAAATAAAAAGCAAATACAGTTTTATAGCAGGCTGATGTATCTCCAGGTGTAAATAAGAGAGGACTCTGGGTTTTTTTATGTGATTCACCTTTTCTGCAAGGAAGATTGTGGAACAGGCAGGGCTGGTAGCAGAGGAGGCAAATGCTTGAGTACATGGAAGGGATCTGCAAGGAATCCATCATTTTCTGCCCCCATTGTGCTGCAGATGTGAGGGACCTTTGGCTTAAATTACAGCAAGAGAGAAATTTCTGTTGGACATTAGAAACAGGAAATGATAGGAAAGACAATGAAGTGGTGGTCTGTAGCATTTTGATCATTTCTAGGTTTCAGACAAGGTTAAGCAACTCCAGTGAGGATGCACCACAGAAGTCTGATCCCTCACAGGAGCTTCTAGGCCTGTTCTCCACAGTTCTGCAATGCCAGCTTTAAAGCACACATGGAAGAGTGAGAAAAGAGGAGGGATGGTACATGTGATAAATTGCCCTGTAAATCACAGGCTAGGAGTCTGCCTGTCACTCTTAAACTGATGCTTATGGGTCAGTTGTGTGAACATCTTCCTGCAGGCACTTTCATGGATGTGGCCACTGAACTCAGTGGGAGCCTAGATGTGCATCACCTTTATTTGGAAAGATAATGTCAAGCATGCAATCATGAGTCACAAAACAGGGCAATATGTGCTTTGGGTGTGGAAGACTAGAATTCAAAATATCATGTTGGTGACCTTGAAAACTCTCAAACACAAAAAGTATGATTTCTATTTTTAATTTGCTGTATGATGTGTCCCATAAGAGCTGAGACATTAATGCTGTAGTTTGCCCACAGGCCATCCTAAGGGGGTGAAGCTTATGCAAAAAGCTCGGCAGCAAATTCGCAAACTGCTGTTGACACCTTTCCTCAGTGCTTTGTTTAGAGGTGTAGCAGAATTTCCCCAACATTTCCAAAAATACCTTCTTCTGCACAGAGAGCAAAGGAGAACGGGCAAGGGCGGCTGAGGTCAGGCAAGGAGGGATCTGCACAGCTGCAATCGATCTTTCTGCTTTGTCTCTGTGGAACTAATTAAATGGATTAATTGCAGACATATTTTTTTCTCTGGAAATGCTTTCCCCTGTGCTGTTGTAATAGTGAGGTCTGGGAAAAAAAGAGCAAGATTTTATCTGCGCAGTTACTGGTTTAATAGTTTTAACAAGTATTTTTTAAATATCAAAAATTCTTTTAAATATCAAAATATTCTTATTAATCTCCATTAAGAACAGGTTTTTAAGTGCTCAGAAATAATATGCCATGAGGAGTGTGGGTTTTCTCATAACTACAGTGGTAGTGGATGCCAGGTACCCCTGGCATCTCCTACTCATCTGCTGGGTCTGTTCTAAGTTACTGTAGAGGAAACTCTTATACAGCTTTAAAATTTTTGAACTCTGACTTTTAAAGCTGTGAGATATTTTAAAAGAGAAAAAAATTCACAATTTTTGTGAAATTATATCACTTTATAAAAGAAGGCTCTATTAAGAAATTGATGCACTCTTTTTCTATTCCTCTTCCCAGCTCAAAGAAGCAATTTGCATCCTCATTGTCAGTTAGTCTGTTGCTAGTTAATTTCTTTTCTATAGTATTCTTAGTTTGTAAGAATATGTGTTAAAGTGTATGCAGGTATCTCTGGAGTAGATTCACTCTCATAAACTGGTAGGTTCAGAGCTAGAGCAATGTCTCAGACAAACTGTGAATGAAATATCCTATAATACAGCTGGATGTACCCTGAGGGAACAGTATACCTCTGCTGTGAAACTGTGAATTAACCACAGCAACCAGATAAATTATATTTTTTCTCTCTCCTTGTAACCATAAAATATAGCTATTGAAAGGCCCTCTCCTGTCCTCAGTCCCATGGCAGCATTTGGATTAACATTAGCACCAGCTATTTCACAGCAGGATATAGTCTGAGTGTAAAATTATAGGGTAAGAATATTAAATCAATTTGGCAACCTTAGCTGCTTGGATAAATACTGGGAATCAGCAAACTAGTAAAACAATAACAAGCAGGGGTGAACTTCATTTTACTGTTCTTAAAACCTGTGCAATTTGGGGAAAAACAAGACTTTGGAATGCACAACACGTTGTGCTGCTGTTACAAATGTTGCAAGTACAGGAATTCATTCAGTTTAATGTGGAATGCTGAGTTGGTTGGTTTAAAAGAAAACAGTTCCTCTATTGCCATAAACAGCATGTGTTTTACTCTGTTGACTTACAGGTTAAAATCCATTTGAGTTCCAAGTTTTAAGCTGAAACAGGCGTAGGCGGCATGCCTGGGTCTTGATTGGTGGCTTGTTTCATATTTTGGAAACCCTGTCTTTTCCAAGAAAGAGCAAAACCTTTTTGAATTGTCCTACAAATTTATAAAGTGGCAGAAATTAGCCAAATTTGAATTGTAAAAATATTGTTAATGTTAAAAAAAAAAAAAGTAAAATAAAGACAGTCCTTACTAATGACAAATGTTCTGTTGCCTGAAATTTCGGAGATTTTATGTATTTTATGTTTCTGATCAAATTATCACTTAAATGGATGGATTTCTGTGCAGTGATTCACTCTCCACAGCCATTTTTTAACCACCATCAGGTTTCCAGTGAGTGCTGGTAAAATTCCTCACATTTTGTAGGAACCACATCATCATTAAAAATGATGATCATTTACTCTCCAGAGACTTAAAAGTTTCCTAACTTTCAGTGTTCATCTGTAACAGTGACTAGTATTGCAGACATGAAGTGAAAACTGGGAAGAGCCAGTGCTCACACCTGCCTTATTATTTCAATTTATTTTGTTGGCTTTTGTTTTTCTTTTTAATAAAAGCTTGGGACATAAATGTACCAAAATGGTAAGTTTCTGCCCATTTATACAGCTCCTTGTTTTTGAAGCATTCAAGTGTGCTGTTTCAATCAGGGAGTAAATGGGTTTGCTTTGCAGGCTCAGAAGAGCAAACTGCAAATGCTGGTTTTAGTCAGTTAAGGCTGAATCTGGATTTATCCACAGAACCAACATTTAGACAACAGCAAAAAATATTCTGCTGACCTAGATATCATTACAGCCTTCATAATAATATGAATGAATGAATATAATATTTCCTCACTTTAAGAAACAAGCCTTTTAACTTAAAAGTGCTTTTCCTGCAACCTGTTTATTTTTCAGCAGGCTTTTCTCTAGGTCTTGTGTGACAGAAGTCGTGTTTTCTGCTAATACCTTGTCTCCCTACAACTGTACAATTGTCCTGTGTCCTTGTTCTATTTTTGGGGAACTGGAGGGGAAGGGAGAGGATGATGAACAGCTTTTCAAGCACCAAGGACATTTACTAGGTTTACATCTGCAGATAGTAACACAGTAACTCTGCAGATGTTTATGGTATGGAGTGGTTTATAAACTTTATATTTATTAGCAGTAATTCTTTATTAGAAAAAAAATAATTAAAGCACACCATTTGCATGCACAAATCCCCATAGTTTGACTTGGGTTCTATTTAATACTGAATCTATCTAGGCAAAGCAATTGTATCTCTGTGGAGATCAATCCTAAAGAATAAAAGAGATGAAAGAATTTTTAAAATAGTTTGAGCAAAGAAAAGATTGTCTTCTTTTTCCTGAGACTATGGAAATAAAGTTTCTGCTTTCTAAAGGAAAATATAGTAATTAGGAAATTTGCAAATGGAAATTAGCCTCTGTTGGTCTTTGTCTTTATTTATGTCATTAAATGCAGTCTTTAATTAGCATATATATTGTTCATGTTTCAATATAATCCATTTTATAAGTCCAGATTCAAATATAAAAATCAAAATGGGTTTGATGCACCCTATTGTTCACATGCAAAGCAGTTAACATAGATGTAAAGATATGAGGTGAATTGAAACATCCATATTTCATAAGGATGCAGTCTACGTTTTCTGAAATTATGGCTTGAACTCTTATTTTTAACTTTTTCTCATTTGCATACATATTACTCCCTGTTTAAATGATGTGTTAATTCTATTCATTAGACTTCAGTGGATGCTTCTGACTCTCCTGATAATCAAGCACAGGTCCCTGGAAAGCAAATTATGGACTTTCATGTTGCAAAACCCATTGTAAACGTGACATTTATCACTGCAAAGCCAACTCCTGTGGAGCACTTGGCAGCAGTCAGGAGGGCAGGAGCCTTTTTCTTCTGTTCATGGCAATGATTGTCATGTGTGGATAAGGAGCTGGCATCAGGTCCCCAGTGGCTCTTCAGAAATGGTTGGGCACTTCACAACTGCTCCACAGTCTCGATGGTAAAAATGCCAGTTCAGATCTTAGAGGGAAGAATTTGACTCAGGTGCTCACACAAACAGCTTCAAGAAAATGGGTGGTGAGGAATTTTCTGTTCCATATAATGGGATGGTAGAGACCAGGATGGAGGGACCTGACCTATATGGGCTCTCTACTGTCTGAAGTGTATTTGGCTTTCAGAGCCAGAGCCTGTGGCTGGGGCTTTGCTGTGCTTCCAAAATACGTTTTTACTTTAAAATCTGGAAGAAGACAGCCCTAAAAGCAAAGCACAAAGGTGACTGCAGTACAACAGGAGTCATTTCTCTGGTTTGTTGAGCCATACCCTGTTGTGAACGTGGGAAGAATCTGTGGGAAGAAAAGGGCCAGTGAAATAGTATTGGAGTTAGGTGTCTGCTGTTACATATTGATTTCCAAGGCCCTGTCAATTCATCTCTTTAATTCTAGGTGTAAAAGCATTGTTATCCCAGTAACAAACCCAAGGTGATAATTTTGGAAGGTTTTATGCTGATGGGGTGAGCCCTTAGTGCTGCCACACAGGGAGTTGCCATGTGTGATCTGATTAATAAAAAAAGTTGGTGGGAAGAAGAAATATTTATATTGACATCTCTGTGAGGAAATCCTTGACATCTTTAAAAGCCCATAAGTATAGTTTCCATGTGATTTTTTGCAGAGCCTGGACCTTTTTAAAGGCAGTACTGATGTGCTACAGGGAATTAGTTGAGGTCTTTGTGATAGCAGAAGGTGAGAGTTCAACGTGTGGTTTTGTTAGGCACAGAGCTACAGAGAACCAGTTCCCTGTTGTATAGCTTAAAGGTTCAGGTGGAGACTACTAGAAAGAGACCTGTTGTCCCTGCAGCTTGGTTTTATTCAAAGTGCAGAGAATAAGAGAGCAGAAGAGATCACTGCATTTGATGCACATTCTCAGCTGCTGCTTCATCTCCCTGTGTCTGGCTGTGTAATTTCACTCTCAGGATCTTTCTGCATGAGGAAACAGCAGGGCATGGCTGAGCACAGGAGAAATGATCCCATTTCAGCAAGCTGCTGCTGGGCCCATGGGGCAATGAAAAATCTGTGTGTTAGTGAGTTGCAGTGCTGTCTGTAGGGTCTGAGCTTGCACTTGGATCCTCTCTTTCCTTACCAATGTTTCTGTGTGCTGTGCAAGGGAATCCCTGAGCTTTACACCAGCATTTCTGAAACACTTAAACACATCTGCAGCCCTCTTCTCTTCCACTCCCTGGGCAGTGAGTGTTGAGTCCAGTAGGGCTTCTGCACTGTAAAGCTGGGACAGGCTGTGCTAATTTCCTGTGTGATGAGCATAGAAGAGGATTCTGAAGAAAAGGGGCTTTAACCTTAGCTCACAGTTTAAGGTTATCCACAGTTCTCAATGTCCTGGTTCGGGTTTTGTTTGTGTTTTATAAACGTGGAAAGTAGGCAGCTCACCTCTTTGGGGAAATGAGGCAGGGGATAAGCATTCTCCTTCCATCCTCTTGCCAGAGTTTTTCCCTTGGTATGCCAAATACAGCGACTTCCCATCCCAGAGAGAGATGTATTGGCAACCTCACTCTATTTTGTTCTGTTATCTGGATTAACATTGACATTGTCATAGCTCTCCAGCAATCTTGTTTAATTTACTGAGCTTCCTGCAAAGAATGAGTTAAATACATATGGGTTGAATGCTTTCTGTTGCAACTCATGTTCTGTCTTGACCTTCTTGGCTTCACATATTTCCCCCTTTAAAGTTACTAGCTGTATCTGAGATCTTAACATCAGTGGGTCATTTTGTGAAATTAATATTAATGAGATGGCTGCTGATTGCATTGTGTGAGTAGAAACAAATGTTTTTATAATAAGTGGAATTTAATATTAATTGAGTGGTTTGGAGTTAAAGCAGGATATAAAGTGACAAGCTCATGGCACAGCAAAATGCCTTTTGCAGGAATCCAATTAGAAGAGAGAGCAGCAAATTCTATGCAAACTCGATCACACGGGGCAATACAAGAGTGGAGCATAATTTGGATCCTGGAACCTGTCCCCTTGCATGTCTCATAATGTCCATGAATCAACATTTAGCTACTATGTGGTGCCAAGTTTGCAGTGTTCAGCTTTTTCCTGACAATGCTGCATCCCTTGGCTCCACACCTCCCTCTCCAGAGGGAGACAGTGTTTTGCAATAAAGGACACATCAATTAATGCACTGTCCTGCTACATATCTGCAGGAGAAAAATGACTCATTTGTTAGCCTGCTGAAATTACTTTGCACTGAAAATCTTCTGCTGATGTAACAAGCTTTTGCCTGATCACTTGAAGCTGTTACCTTTGCCATTTCCTCAATGAGGATGATTAAGAGTTGTCCCCTTTCCAAATTGCTGTGTTTATTCGTGATTTGGAAAAAATAGAAGGTTTGCTGTGATGTGCTGTAGCTAAATGGCTAAGTCCTGCCTCAAGAAACCAAGTGCAATTATCAGATATATCTTGTGTTATAAAGAGTGATGTAAAGTATTCATTGAGTTTGAATTGTTCAAAAATAATTTCTCTAAATATTATGTATTGTTTTCATCTGGCAGATGGAGTTGCAGAAGCTGCTATAGCAAGAGTTTGTTTGTGGCATTTCAGACAACCTGGGTATTGTGTGAAATTGGCTTAGCAAGCCTCTAAAAGGAGGGTGCTGAATGTAAAGTGAGGGTGTAGGAGTGATAGCCAGGGCAGTGCTTCCAGGCTGATAGAGAAGCATGTGGGAAAAAAAAACCAAAAAAACAACAAGGAGCAAGTCAATTTATCCATTCTGTCAAAATGGCTGTGATCAGCCAGGAGGCAAATGAATAAACGGATCAACAAGTATTTCACACTTGTGTGTTCTCGACGGAAAATCACAGATCTGAAACCAAATGTCTGGGACAAAACTACCAGAAATAGTGGCAAAATACTCTGCTGTTTAGTCTGCATTTTCAACGTTTTTAGCTCACAAAAGTCCTTGAATTAAAGCACTAGAATAAAGCAGGAACTTGTTACTACATTTTGCAGATATGAACAGAGATGAAAATATTTGGGGTGGGTCTAAAGAGCAGGAGCTCAGTCCCCACTGGAATCTCCCTTTACTGCACAACTGGATGTGTCTGGCTGGCCATGGTGATGGCTCCTGTCTTTTCTCCTCCCAATCTCACAGTCTGATGGCAGCCAAAGCACACCAAAGATCACATCAGAACATGGAAATGAAATGCATGAATACAGCAGGAGGAAAATGATGTGGATTGCTAGAGGTGCCAGAGCTGAACAGCTCACCTGGGAGCAGACATCTACTATGTTCCTCCAGGACACTGTGTCTGCCAGAGCAGCCCCAGCCCTTCGTGAGCTTCAAGAAAGGGAAATGCAGAGCCAAGAGCTTGTTTTTAATTACATATCTGCTTCTGAGCAAGTGTCTCGTGCATCCAGGCACATTTCTTCATACCTTAAGAAACACGTTTTTCCTAAGATGTGAACTGCAGTTCTTGTGGGGCTTTTTTCTCCTTTTCCCCAGTCCCACATTTATCAACATTGAAAGGTTAGCAAGCACTTAATAAAAGATAGGTTTAAGGTTTAGAAGTAGTGCAAATAAGGAGAGCAGTCCATAAATAGAGAATATATTAAACTGTATCTGGTGTTAAGGGCTCTAATAATTAACACAGGTTGAGTGAATTTCTCCTGTTTTGCTTATCTGCAATGAACTTATGTCCTGCATCAAAATGTTCTGCTCCTGTGGTTAGCAGCTCTATCTACACAGTGATCAAGACAACAGGAGAGCAATGTTTTATTTGCATAAGTGTGTGCTTAGTGCAAAAGGGTTTGTCATGAGGATGAAACATGTTTCTAGTTTTATGTTTCTAATTTTCAGAATAATTTCAACTTATTTTTTTTAATGGAAAATCTCTTCTATGTCTGTTATTTTATGATTTTTTTAATTCTTGGCTCTTCTATGTAATTAGAAGCCTGTTAATAGACATTGTGGTAACTTTTCTGACACGCCTCACACTTTGAATCCTTTTTGGCATTATCTTGGCATTTGTTCATGTTGTTGTTGTTGACGCTGTTTATTTTGTAGAAACATTCTCACAGAAAATACAGAAAATAGTGGTTTAAGACAGATGCTACTGGGAGGGTCCTGCTGATGTGGGGACTTTTCATTGTGATATGTTAATTGATGTGGGTCTGTGGTGGATGGTGAGGGGAGCCCAGTGGGGATGTTCACACCACGCTGGCTGCCTGATTTAACCAGAAACCCCTTCAGCAGATGCTCCTGTGCAGCACAGCTCTGTGAGTGCAGAGCATCCCAGCACACAAGGAGTGCTGGAGCAGTGGAAGCTCTCAGCACCTGCATGGCTCCCTGGCACCTTGGGTCTTACTGGGGTGTCTCCCCAGAGTGAGGTAGGGATGAATTCCTCATACTGCAGCTCAATACACAGCATGCTAACTCTCAGTGGTTGGCAGTGTATTGCCCCATATTTGTGTTTCCTTGTCACATTTGTTAACCTTTGAATGCAAGAAACTCATTAAAGCAATTCCTCAGATGCACACTCCAGCCTTCCCCAGAGCTCTCCACTCAGGCCCTGATTAGCATCAGCGACTGCAAGAAGCAAATCTCCAAATGGGTTGATTGATAGTGAGATTAATGATCTTCAAGATTTCTGTCCAGGTTTATTATTGGGAGGCTTACAAATCTTTGCTTTCAGCAAGATGGGTGGGGAGGAAGGAGCATCTGGCTGCCACCCAGTCTGTCTGTATTAGTGTGATGAGGTGATGGACATAGCCCTGATAGAGCACCAGCACTAGGCAGTGTATTTTCAATGTTCCTATTATCTACCAGGTACTAAATGATTTGCTCCTCCACTCTTGGTGCCAGCTGCTTTTCTTTTCCTTTGTGCTGTGCTTCCAAAGGTGTAATGCCATTCCTAATTGTGTTTTAAACAGAGTTAACAGAGAGACCATGAAATTTTTAAAGTAGCTATTTCTTCTTGAAGTGGCCAGTGAAAAAAGCCCACCCTCCAAATACTCAGTGATTGAAAGAGGAAGGAAACAATCACTCTTTTAATATTTTTCTTGGCCCCAGATACGCTAAACATGAATTATGTCCAGCAGTGTTGGGAATTTTTCCTAGTTGTCCCGTGCAGTTTTAGTCCAGGTGCACATGGACACATGTGTTGAGAAAGATGAAGCGTCCCACTGAGTATTTCATTACATTTAACAAACTGGCATTGCTGCCTGAAGATGGGCAGGGACATCAAAACTGAGGAACAAGCTGTGCTTAAATTTTTACAAGACTTTTGTGTTAGATTCCAGGCTGAGCCTTGGGATACCTGACATATCTGTTAGTTGAATGTCCTGATGTCCCATTTGGAGGAGGAAAAGAATATTTTTTTGTAAAGGCAATAGCAGAGCTCTTCTGTTTTGAGAGTAATTAGGTGGGAGTAATTAGGGACATTTATGTGAATATTCCAAAGAGAGACTGCTGTCTCTCTGTTTCTGTTGTAATCTCCTAGGTTGGATCATCTCTGTTTTGTTTCTCTTATAACATTGTGTCCAATCCAGAGGAATTACACTTTGCATTTAAAATTACTTGCATTTTAATGTCCCACTGTGTGACCCTGGTTTTATTCATTCTTTTCCTAAGATTCATCATCCCAAAAGGAATTAATGTCCTGAATAGATGATATCAATTATACCAAATTTTGAGATCTTGGAGGTGCTACTAAAAGCACCTTTCTAGTAAGAGGCAATCTTCATTGATTGCTGTGGCTCTTGTGATTATGGAATAGCTCTTCACTTGCTTAAATACAGCTTTCTTTTGTGAGAAAGTTTTAAGGCTCCTTTTTAATATTACATGATGTTTTGGGCATTGGAAGCACACATTTTATAGGAAGTGCCTGAGGTATTGTTTGATTGGAAAAGGCATGTCTTTGTTTCCCTCTGTAATTTTCTAGCCTTTGTTATGAATGTTGCATTACATAAATACTTGGCTCAGGGAGAAGAAAATTAATATGGTCAGGCTTTCCTTTGGTTTTTAAAGCTGTGCCTAATGTTAAACCATTTTAAGATACCACCCAGAGGTATGTCTACCCCGATTTTTGCCTGAAGACATGAAAGTTCTCAGTGGTAATGCAGATAACCAAGGAGCTTGTTCTCTTGCTGTAGAAAATACTGATGAGTAAACTCATTCAGTCATCTGTAAAATTCCTGAGTGCATCCAAGGCAGATGTTGTGGGTATTGATTAAAGCAGGAGCGGAAGGTTTGGTGCCTCTGGCCCTGTCAGAGGTCACCAGGAGAGTAATTAGCTACCAAGTGTCACAGGGCCAAGTGTCATCACAAATTAGGTTTCACCATTGGCTTTGCTGTTCTCCAGGGACACCAGGGTGATGGGACAAGGAAGCGTGGAAAACGTTTGTGCTGAGTTAAACTAAGACTTAACCACACGATTTGCAATTAAAGAGCTTTCTGAGTGCATTTCTGCACTGGCCACCTGGGTGCTCTCTGCTTGTGCAGCTGATGAAGGGGGAGGACATGCAGGCAGCCCATCTGGGGGTGTTGTCATTTCTTAACTGTTTAATTATTTGAATGACCTTCTGAAAATAATGATGTCTCACATAATACCTGAGTTCAGTACTGTGTGTTATATAAATGAGTGTCTGGGCCCTGGTGCAGGGTAGGATCTCAGAGGATTGGGAGAAGAGGATTTTTAATTTTGTGGAGTGCTGTGTAGTCAGCTGGCAAATTTAGGCCATAAATATTAAATTAGCTGTCATTTTGTGTCAGAAATCCCTAGTCTTGTTTGCAGATCAATTTTTCAACTGGACAATTTTACTAGTGGTGCATTCTTCAGCACAAACGCTGTCTCAAAGTTTTGTCCACCTTCTTTTTTTTTTCTTTCCATCTGCCATTTCCTAGCCTTTTTCCTGTGTTTATTTCCCTACAATACTACAAAATATTGTGGTTGGACCGGTGCTTAGAATTTGGAGACTTTTGTGGATCTGTGTGGGTCAACTCCCTAATGTGCAAAAGCACTTCTCCTTGCCCAGAGGAAGTCCCCTGAAAGAGACAGTCTGCTTTGCACTGTTCTATCTAGGATAACATGCCAAGGGCTTGGTATGCCATGCACTTCTGAAACTACCCATTACCATCCAGACCTCTCCAGGTACCATATCTGGGTGATGCTTAACACTGCTCAAGAATATTTCAGGCAGAAAATACTTTGTGGGGAGAAGGCAAATGGTCTTCAGGAAGGATATGCTGGAAAATCAGCATTACTGTAGGGAAATTTTCCTCCTTTATCAGCTTTCCTTTGTTCTCCTGGTTTTTATGCATCCTCCAGCAGCTCCAGTTTGGTCAGCATTCAGTGCCTTACTGCTCCAGCATGGCACAGGTTCTTTTATAACTTGGCTTTTGAATTCTGGTCATTAAGTATTAAGACCTGTGAAGGAAAATAACTGTAGAAAATTAGGGCAATATAAGCTGTTTTCTGGCCAAAAATAATAAATGCAGATGTTTCTCTGATACAATGAATGTTAAATCACTGCTCCATGCTGGTCACTTATTCATATTCATAAGATCAGCTTTTTTCCTGTGGTTTTCTCTCCTCTTTTTCTTCTTAAAGCTTGAGTCAGTTTTATTGCTCATAAAAATCAGTGACTGATGACCCCAGCCAGAGCAGTGCAGACTGCAGACAGCTGTTGTCCAGGCTCCCATCCACTGCTCTGCTGGTGACATGGTCATGATTTGCAGCACTTCTGTTGTTCTGAAGTCTGTGCTCTTTTCTGAGGAGTCATTGCCAATTCTGACAGTGACAAATGCTTGCCAAGGAATAGTGAAGCTAGTTTAAAGTGCAGAGCCATGTGTTACTAGTACACTTGACTGCATACATACTCTGGTTTTGGTGCCAGCAGAAACCAATCTTAATTGTGTCTCCTGAAAAACATGCAAAACAGTTCAATGGGAATCTGAAGCAGCTTTTCTTCTATTGAAAGTGAGAATGAATGTACAGAGGTAGTGAAAGGGAGTTGTTTCCTGTCTTTACATCCTTGTTTAGGAGTTAGCTGCAGACACCCCCATGATGGAGGAGCATGGGGAATGAATGCCTGTATCCAGGTTGCATTTGGTAAAGATTAAGCCATGTCCTGTGCAGCCTGGTTTAGAGGTCTCTTGCAGATCCTAGTCTGACTCCTATCCCATCTTTCCTGTTCTTCCCACCAGCTAGAAGCTCTGTGTAAAAGTAGGATGGCTGCAGGACTATTGGCCTCTCTGTTAACAAATACAGATTCTGCAGAGGTTCTGTCTGTGGGAGGCTGTTTCTGGATGAAGGGTGCCTGAAGGACAAGATTTGCCCTGCTCTGACAGTAGTGCATAGGCCTGCAGGACCCCAAACTGGCCATGCTTTAGCAGGTAATGACCCAGGAAGAGAGCCTAGAGCTCCTGGATGCTAGTACAAAAATAAATTATTATAAATCTGGCAGGCTTTGGAGAGGGGATGCACACTGCTCCAGCCAACATCAACACCTGGGAGAAGGACAAGTGAACAAGGAGCAATGAATGTGCTGGTGGCTTCAGCGTGAGGCAGGGCATGGCTCTTGGGTGTCCCCAGAATGTGAAACATTCCCCTTTGGCTTTTCCTGTCTTCAGCCACTGCCCTGGTGGCTCCAGCCAGCCACTGCAGAGGCAATTCCTTGTTCCTCATAATCCTGGCTCCTCCTCTCCCTGCCCTGGCTGCTCCAGAGCTCACAGGTCCTGCCTGTCATCACAGATCAGGGGATGATGCTTGTGCTAGCCCCAGTATGGAGGAGTAAAGGCCAGGCAGTGCCCTTGGAGCAATTCCCAGCACTCCCATTGTCTGTGGCTGAGCTGTGTCTGCATTAACACTGAGGCACCACCTTCTACACAAAAATGAAATGCATCCATACTTTCAGGCCATTATGTGAACTAGTTCTCCCTCTTGCTTTTAGAGGAGTATGAAGGAGAAGCTGCTTGAGCTTTTGTAACTAATAACCAAGGAAACCTGTTTGGAGTGTCAAAATCTCACAAGGCATCTTTTCTTATAGAGAAGTGAATCTGGTATTTTGCTCAGCAGAGATGCAACAAGCATTTAACCCAGCTAATCAGGACCATCCTTTGGCATATTTTTATTCTTTCATCTTAATAATAAGGTGCTGCTGCTCTGGGCTTTGCAATCTGTTAATTTGCTTTAGTAACTCACAGCCAGTATCTCTGCAAAAAGATTCTGGGCAGGGGGATGTTCTCCCTCACATTGTCTTTGCATTCCAGACCCTGCCTCTGCTGCTTCTCTGGGGAGATGCTAATCTTGCAGTGTTTTACTTCTGCATTTGGGTCCATATGTGACAACTGTGTGTCTGATCACCACAATCTCACACAGTTATTGTACCCCAGGGAAAGAGAGCCACAAAAACATATGGGGCTAGAGAAATTGGTGTGCTTCACTGCTCTCGGGCATGTTTCAGAGACAGCAGACTCTTTGGTATTTCACAGAAAAGATATGGCTCCCCAAAATCTTTTAGAAGTGAGGCAAGGTTGTGATTTGTTTTTCTCAACCGGTGCTGCAGAAATGCAATAATTATTCTAAAATTAGCGTTTCAGTTATTAAGATTTTTAATAATCATTTAATCCATGACAAATCCCAGTTGTGCATTCACTATGGACTGCTTCTATTAGGAAAACAGCCCATTATTATTTTCTGCTGATAGTGCTGATTTCCTGAGCAAATGGGCACAGATATGCAAACACCTGGCCATGTATACACACTGGGGTTAAAAGTTACAGACTGTTGTTCTTTTGTGAAAGTAGGTGTAGATTTGCACTTTGTCTAGCCCTGCATCCACTCCCCTCTCTCCTCTCTCCAGTGGCTCGAAAGAAGCAATTTCCTGCTCTCATTCTTTTCCTTTATCCAGCCCTCCCCATACACACACTCAGATTTACTGCAGCCTCTTGTAGCCTTAGCAACTGCTGCCACTTAAGGTTTGTATCTGGAGGAAAAGGTAATGGGGAGGGGAAATGCCAAGGGAAAGAAAGGAGCATCCTAAACTGGAGGAGGAGGAGGCAAATACTGAATTGTCTGAAATGCCTCTCAGTAGCAGCTATCAGTGTTTGTTAGTATAAACCAGAGGTGAGTTTCCAAAAGGCTCCACCTGGGGCCAGGTGTTGTCTTACTCAGGAAGAATGGACATTATCCAAACTGGAGTCATCTGCCTGGCACCCCAAGATGTGTTCCCTCCTGGAGCTGCACAGAGGAAAGATGCCAGAATGGGAAATAGACCCAGTAAGCAGAACTTGCTGGAAAATTCATTCAGCAAATTTGTTAAACCCATAAAAGAACTTTTAAAGATCTGAAACACATAAGGGGTCACTAGGACAGGGATGCAATTGCTTGTGTGCAGTAAGCTCAGCTGTAGAAGTTAAACTTAAAATATTTACAGCTATTATGAACAAGTGGAGGAAAAAAAAAGTTTGAGAAACATGTCTTCACAAAACATGCCAGTATCCAGTATTGTAAAGTAATGAAAGTGCTGCACTGCATATGTACATTAGACAAGAGTGTGATATTTGTGACTTAAGAAAACCTTTAGTCAAAGCCTAAGGTCTTTTCAAAACAGCTGCAGAAAGTCTTCCAGGACTAAAATGTAGACTTTTTAATTGCATTAATGGTTGTAGCAAACTTTACTATGTGAAATATTAATTCAATACATTGTTAATCCAAGATTGTGCTCAGCAGAGTTGTGCTGGGCTGGGTATTCAGCTATTGCCATCATGGGCCTTAAAATATTGCACAGTGTGATTATCTGACACATTTACATGTTTTGAGGCTATTAAGAAAAAGCCATCTTATGACTGTGTATAAAAACCTTAATGCCAGCCTTTCAGAGCCTCTGAGAGTATAAAATAACAAATTAACCAAAAAAATTGCTTTTCTTCAATATCATCAGCTTAAAAAAAATCCTGTAAATCCCTGCATAAAGGTCTGTCTTTTTATCAAACATCTTTTTAAGGCCTTCATTACCAGGAGAAGCCATTCAAGGATTTCTGTAGTATTGACTCAAGGGAAAGAGCCCCAAATACATCAAAATCAGGAACATTTTGCCTGTTTCATATTCATAGTTTCTTCTTTATGTGTGACTGATTTATTCCACTGCGTGCCCCCAGGGTGTTCATTGTCCAAAATAAAGGCTGCCAAAAAAAAAATGAGAACAGGGAGCAAGTGCTGAGGCGGGGGGAGTTCAACCCCTGGTTTTAAATGCTGTGAGACTACTGCACATCCTGCATCCTCGTGTGTAAATTCACCTTAAGGTGTTTCTTAACAAAAGTATACTCACTAAATATATAACTTGTGCAGAATGGAAGCCATCATGCCTGAAAATAGAAAGCTGCTCCCAGACAGTGACTCCATGCTGTGAAATACACTCTCGCCTGTATTGTCTTAAGTTGTACTTGTGCTGCCATAGCTTTACTTGCATTACAAAGCACTGTGCCTGTGCACTGGAAAGTACAGATGCATGGAAAGCAAACACCTGTGATAATTTTATGTCTTGGTTTCACCCAGGAGAGTGGTTTGGTTTTCAGTGACTTTTTTTCTCCCTGGCATGTGTGGATGTTGGAAACAAAGGCACCACAAATGACTTTGCTCTGACGATGCATGGAGAGCACAAAGCCCGAGTTGCAGAGCAGCAAACTGCATGAACTGCAAGGCAGCAGCCTGGAAGCCACATGTGCAAATCTGTTTGAGCAAGGGAACCTGCAACTTACCAAAGGCACAGTTCACCAGGCCCCCACAAAGTTTGCCCAGGTGTTGAGGAGCAGTCGAAGGGTGACAGTGAGGGGGATCTTTCTGCACTGGGCAGCTTTTGTTTAGCGCCTCGACAGATGAGAGCAGACCCTTCTCCTGCCACAATAGCTGCTCACACCAACAAGGCTCATTAAATATTCAGTTCCAGCCTCAAGCAGCTCATTAAGTCAGCAATGAGCAGTGACGCTACCGTTGGAAAACCCTGCCTCAGTTAACATCACCATGCAGAGTCTCCCTGGATCTCTTGATCTTATTCCACTCAGTACCTTTTCTGTGATGACCAGCTTGTGCTCTCTGCTTTGCATTAAATACAGGTAAAAAAAGAGTCAGGTGGATTTAAGTTCTGCTCTTCATTGTAGGCCTTTTTAGAGAGGAGTCCTGGGGCCCAAGGGAAGTGTCTATTGGATTTCTGTGTACCAGCATATGTAATACAAGTTTGCAGGAGGAGGATGGGATGAAGGTTATATGGCATTAGTATTAAAAAGCAAACAAACCAAAAACTTAATGTTTGAAGGATAACTTTCTTAGCAGAACATCATGATATGAAGCAGTTACAGATGCTGTGGTGGTTGTTACACAGCAGAAACTTTTACAGTAAGAGTATTTTCCCTGGAAATTGAGTGTCCTAGGTGGATTTGGGCTTGAAATTGTATGCTGAATGTGTTTCTTGTGTGCAGAATTACTTTCTGAATTATGTATTTGAAATCTGTTTTGCAGCCATTAACTTTTATTATTATAATTTCATATTCTGTAGTACTTAGCAATAATGTATAGAGGCATTTATGATGGGTGGATGTCAGATGTCAGTGAATTAGAGCACATCAGAATCTGGAATAAGAATTGTAATTGTAGAAAACCAACATATGTTTTTGTGTATCAGTGTTTTAAAGTTATCTGAAAGTATGGAACAGAAATGGAGAAACACAACATGTGCAAAAGTTTATTTAGAAAGCAGTTTTTCACACCCTAAATCTATTTTTTTTCTTTTTTCTTTAACAGAAAGTGTTTTCAGACTGCTCATTTCTATGTGGAGGACAGCAGTTCCCCCCGTGTGGTCCCCAATGAAAGTATTCCCATTATACCTATTCCAGGTAAGACTGCCTTAATCTCCTGCGTTTCTGCTACTTGGAGTCTGGATTAATTACATAAAGAAGGGAAGGTTGTGCTTGTGATAAATCATGGGGTTTTGGTAGAAATTTGTTCTATCGGTGCTGCTTCATTTAATTTAATGTGCTTTGTAATGGGGCTCCGAGTGGCAATGCTGTATTTTTCTGTAGACACCTCTCCCACTTAGTTTTAATAGAAATTTCAGAATAACCTTTGCAAAATGTCAAAAACATGAGTAACAAGTCTTGAAAACACTGAGGCATTGCATCCAGGGTGAAGCCAGCTGCTCCAGCAGGGCAGCTTGCAGAGCAGGGATATTCAGTTCCACTGCTCTCTCGAGACTGGAGGCCTTGCCCCCACTTTCACTGTGTGTAGAGGTGGAATCTGGGGCTCTCAGAAAGGACAGCGAGACACAGGGATAAGCAAACAATCTCAAACTCCAAAGCCATCTGTTAATTTGGTATTAATAAAGTTTCCAAAGGTCAAATTCTCCTCTCAGCTATACTGAGAGTGATGCTGGAAGCAGTGTATAGTGCTGTTCTCTCTTCATGAGGCATTTCCCTGGGGAATTATTAAGTGCAGGATGCAGCTGCCATGAAGCTGTGATGACAGAGAGCAGCTTGGTGTTACCGTGGCCTTTGCAGCCGCTGCCTTGTTTGATGATGGTCAGGCTCACAGGCAGAATTAAGGTACCAAAAATGTTATATTGACCTCAGTCTGTCAAAGGCTTGTGCTTGTTTCCTGAAAGTGTTTTAAGTTTCCTTGTCATATTCTGTATCTGCATCATCGATCTGGGTTTCAATCTGTAGCTAATTAGGTTCATTTTACAAAAAAACATTCAGAGCCTCTTCTGAGACACTGAAGAAACTTGCTTCCTAGCAAAGTGAAAGAGTCCAGTTATATTTTCCTTTATTTTATTCAGTAGACATGTGTGACTTATTTCTAGAAAGAGTCTTTCAAAGTACCCATGGGAACTAGTAGAAAAGGTCAGCTATTACATTCCTGCAGAAAGTGTTAGGCAGTTTGCCTTGCAGTCTGATGCTGTACCACTGAAAATAAAGAAAATGTGCTATTGTCCCCTCTCCTTTCTGTTGGAAACTAAAATGCATGTCCTGGCCACCTCACATCCTTAGCAAGAAGTCATCCTTCTCCTTCAGGGTAAAGGAGGAGACAGGTTTTAATCTTAGACCATCAGTGATTATTTTTTACAGAAATACTTAAATAGCTGGAAAACCCCATTCTTCTTACTCTGAAACCAAGAGGAACAAATTCCTGTTAGGGCTGCTTGTGGCAGGCAGTTCAATGGTCCCACCATGTCTGCTCTCCCTGGAGCTTGTGGGGAAGGACAGGCTGGGCTAAGCTGGACCCTGGCACAGCATAAACCCAGGGGATTATGTCTACAAGGCACTGGAAGGAGACAAATTCTCCCTTCAGACAAAAACCTCTTTGGCCAATGTGTAGTGTTTTTACTGTAATTGAGACAATTTTTTTCTTAGATATAAGAAACCAGCAGAAAGTTCCATCTTCTCATGCTGCAGTGTGTGTTGTTGAGACAGTGGTTCTTCCCTGTTGCACAGAGATGTTTTGGTGGTCAGTCCATTAAGACTGGAGTCCATTCATATGAATTGTAGTGTAGGCTGAGGAAATTGCATTAAAACCATGCAGGCAGCAGGTACTGTCAGGGCAGCATGTGCACCAATTCTTCTCCAGCAGCCTTCTGGCACACAGCAGAAAGTGACTGGGAACAGAATAAGGTATTTTGGGGACATTCCCCATGACTAGAGTAAGCCAGGCTGAGAGACCACAGCAGATTTGTGAGGTACATGGTGCTGCTGTCACTGCAGTGCTCCCTGTGGTGTGCTCAGACTCAGAAATGCTCACCCCTGATAAGAGACACTGCAGATTAAGGCATCCCCTGAGCAAATGCTGCAGGACACCTTGAGCAGCTTTGTAGTTAAAAATCTGCAGAGATTGCTGATGATCCTTAAGGGACATCAAGAACTGGGCCTCAGAAAGAGGTTTAGTCTAGTTGGTCACAAGAGTAAATCCAACCTTTGAATTCCCATCTAATGACGACATTTTTGTGAATAGAGAAACACCTGCATACAGACATCCAAATGAAGTTGATCTGAAGTTGAATGATGCCCAGAAAACCTTAAAAGAGAATGAACTGGTGCATTTCAAGATCTTAACACTGACATTAAAGCTATTTAGGCCACCAAAAGCCAAATTCCCCTCTGTAAATGCCTCCCTCTGTGTGTATTATTACCTGTACAGGGATAATAGTTAATACATGGATACTTTCAGCCATGAAGCTCAAGTTAGTAGAGAAAAATTGCAGCTCTGTTGGCTTTTTCCAAATATGGGAGATGCTGCCTTGAAAGATCTGGAAGCTCTCAGAGGCATTTGCCTTGTTTGGAGCTGTAGCAGTGGGCTGGTTTCCCCCATATACCTGTTGCTACATGACAGTCTTCCCTGACGTCAGCTGCTGCTCCCACATAGGCAGCCCACTGAAATGCCTTAAGAACATGAAATGACAAAATTCTCCTTTAAACTGATGGCAACTGATGAAATGATAAGCCTCTGAACTTTTCCTCTGGAAGCTGCCGCAGGGTGTGAGAAAGTCTTACTTGCCATGTTGATACTAGAAGTAAAATGCAAGTGGCATTTTCACAGAAAGTCGCTTTTTAAAGTGACCTTGTTAGATTGTGAAACCCCATCTTTACAGGAGGAATTTGCCTAGGTCCCTGTGGGGCTGTGCCTCTACCTCTTACAGTTCAGTGGACCAACTTCCACCCTTGGTGAAGAGCAAGCAGCCGCACTGATGGCAATTAGAGCAGCAGAGTGGCTGAAGGTGTCCAGCAGGTTTGCCGAGACCCATCTCAGCACACAGTGAGCTTCTGGGCAGAGGGAACTGAGTGGGTCTGAGTTGGCTGGTCCTGGCCCAGGTGTGCCTGGGAGGCAGGCACAGTGAGGTCCTGACACAGCTCAGGGTTCCAGAAGAGCACTGGTGTTTCTGTGTGCCACTGCTCTGCTCCATGACGTGCTGGCACAATCACAGGTAGTGTTTGTGTTTATTTCTGCACAATGTCCTGCTCTTGGTTATGCAAACCCTCTGTTTTCTCAGCTCTATGAGCTCTAAATCAGACTGCCAGCTACCTGCTATAGGCACACAGTGTGACTTTTCAGGTGTGACATCTAAAAAATCCTCTTGCAGAGAAATAATTTTATCCATTTTCTATTTCACTTCCCTTGGCTACATACTTAATTATTGTGCAGGAAGCCACATCACCCATAGCTGTGTGCCTATCTGCAGATTCTCCCTGAGATCCAAATGATTATCCTTATTCATAATTATCTGCACTGCTTGATCTAGAGAAACACAGGACAAAGGAGTTGTCATTATCTGAGTCACCCACTGGATATTACATCTGAGGTTTGAATCTCAGCTCACATAAGCCTTGCACCTAGTAGTTATACATCTGTAATCAATGGCACATTTCTGAAAACTCCCCTGCCATTCTGCCCAACAAAATTAATTCTCTGTAACTTCTCCCTTTGTTTCCATGTTCAGGTAATTTTAACTACATACACATCATCTTTGCCTGGATCTCTTTTATGAAACATTTGCTCTTTGCAGGATCTTGTTCAGTAAAGCTGCTCCTGCTTCTGTTTGTTTGGTCTTCCTGTTGCTGGGTCACTATCTGATTGACTTTCTGGATCTTTCTGGACTTGATCCTTTCCAGTAGAGTCAGGAAAGTAACAACAACAGCAGCATCACAGCTGCAGACCTGTGAGTTTTGCAACCATGAAACCAAAACGCATCCATCCCTTAGGAGTGCACCTTTCTTCTCCTAGCAAGACCTGCTCCCCAGCAGCCCTGCAGGAGTGCAGCTCTGTGCAACTTAGATGATATCAAACAGTGATATGAATAAAAATTCCACTTCGAGCCTCCTCCTCTCCTTTGTGTCAGAGTTTTCCTGCTCTTGGGTGGAGCATTGTTCTGGATCTTGCTGTGACTTTACTGCTCCCTTGCCCAGCCCATGGGCACAATGGATGCTGTGGGACTTGAGATGAGGTCAGTACAGAGGGACTTGAGACTTCACCTGATGGGCAAGCTCAAATCTCTATGTAGTTTTGACCACAGTCCAGGGAAGCACAGTTCACAAAGAACAAAACAGCTGGAATGCAGCTCATTCATTTACCGTATTTTCCGCAAGTATTTCACGTCTTATAAGTATAAGTAAAATTTTCAGTATAAGTAAAATTTCTCAGAGGTGATGCCAATCATTTCAGCTGTGTCTAGAGGACAAGACTTAAGAAACATTTCCTAGTTGTCAGATCATGGTATGTTCAGTTTTAGGTTTAAATAACAGTAAAATAATTTTTTAACTTGTCATGGAGTTTATTAATAATGTATTTTAACAAACTGGTGGCAGAAGCTGATGGAGAAACACTCATGGTTCTTCAAGAATGTCTCAGTATGTGTGTACAAGTCCAGGAAATAGAGGAATAGCAATGAAAAGTGCTTTGCCACCTCACACTCACCAGGGTGTGAAGGCCAGGGCACCCATGACCCTCTTTCATTCCCTCTATATCTTCATGGTTACAAGGAGTCCCATCATGAGTCCATCTTATTAATTCTTAGCTCTTCAATAACTTGAATATTGCCTTGAACCTTTCCTGACAAATGCCAGGGGTCAGACTTGATGTGTTTTTTACAGGCTCAGCTGCTGTGTTCTGGTAGCAAGCACCCTTTGACAAACTGTTTCTGTTAAGAGGCAGCAATGAGCATCTCATTTGACAAGGGAACTGCAGGTTCCCAGCACAGGTATCTCACTGTTTTCTGCTGAGATGTGGCTGTCTCAAGTTGCATCCCCAGAGCTGAAGAGCAGAGCCCAGGAGAGACGGTGCCAGTGCCCTGAGCACAGTGAGCCTTGGGAGGAGCAGGAACTGCAGCCTTTCTCAAGGGCATGAAGCTCTTCACTGAGCACAGGGGTGGTGCTCTTCAGCTGCTTATGACTTTATTTCTGCTCTCTGCTCCCTGTGGATTTATGTTCCAGCACCATATTGTGAATTGTACCTATCTTCAGCTTCAATTAAATTCATGAGTGCAATATGGCAAACACAGCCATCCTCTGAAGCCAAGAAAACATCAAGGTATTTTAGGGAACATCCACCTTCATTTTGCTTCGGTACCAGCCCTGCTCCTGCAGTAGTGCAATGTAGAATTTATGGTATGATGTCTAGTTGTGGTTCTTCTAGTGGAGGCTTCAGGGATTGGCTACAATACAAAAGAATGTTTTTATGGTGGCCACGTGAAATGCAGATAGATCCTTTTCTGAGAGCTGTTACACTGAGAGGTAGAGCCCTGGAGTTGGATCTTCATGAGCTGAAATGTAAGGCTTGTGTGTAATTGAGGGCAGAACTAGGACCTGAGGATGGAAATGTGTGAGATAAAAATTGTGTTCCTTAGCTGGCAATACCACATAAGATTGTGTTTAATATCTGGGCTAAGGAAAAATTCACATTATTTCATTCTCTTAGACTGAAATTGGCTTTTTGCTTAAAGGCAAGAAGTGTATTGCTATTACATTTATAATTAATGATAACCTAATCTTTGTACAAGCAGATTTAAAGTGAGCTCTTATTTTGACACATATAAAATTTTATCATTAACATCTTTATATTCCTGAGTGACACATGGCTAATAGCATTGTAGTAGATTAAGTCTTGAAGCAAGAGAAATGAATGTAGCTTCAGAATTGCACAGGTGGTTTTTCATATTCTGCTTTTTCATGTCTTCCCTTTATCAGAAGTCTGCCCTTGTGTTCATTTGAGTTGATTATAACAAATAGATAGCAATTATCTTGCTGAAAAGACTCCTGTTTTTCTTTCAGCATGCCCATCTTTCCAGGACCTTCAAATGTGTTCAAAGTGCTTTCCATGCCTTTTCACTTTGAAAGGTGCTTTTTGTTAAAAATAATACTTCATAAACACACGATTACAAAGAAGTGAGCAATAATGAGGAATAATGCCCACAGTAATAAATTCTTAATGAGTTCCTATTCATCTTAATTCATTTTAATTTATAATTTGTCTTAATTATTGAGGTCAGTGACTTCAGGAGGATGCCACCCTTAAGAGATTTTCAACAGGTATTTTGATGTCCTAAAATGAAATCTATTGCATAGTCTTTATAGTATTTATGGAGATTTGATCTCCACAGAAGGCAGACACCTCAATACTAAGGCTTTTTAATTACTTTGTTTTATCATAAATTAATTGATACTAACATTATACAAATAAAGCTGTTATTATATTTCTGGAAATTTTTATACAGCAAGTAAATGCAATCAGTCAGAAAGATTAATTATTGCAATTGAAATACAATGGGTTTAGTTGCATTCTTATTCTAAATAGTTATGCAGGGAAAGCCAGTATACTGCAGAATTAAAGGCTCTGACAATATAAATGTATAATTCAACTGCATGAAATCTGAAATGGTTTGAAGAATACTGGGCCCTGCCCTGTTTTACGTGTGGAATTACTCATAGAGTCCAGTATTTGGGTGATTTAGGGCAGGGGCTGGCTATTTCTGTCTGCTCAGGCATTTCAAATTCAATCTGTGCCAAAATTTGAGCAGTGTGTGAAGTTTCAAGCCCTTTTACGTATGTGCACTTTGGCGTGGATGCTCAGTCTGCGGGTTTATATCCTTTTGTCTAAGCTTTTCTCTAGAGGTGGACAATTGAGTTGATGGGAATTTTTAATAACCTCTGCTGGGGCAGAATTTTGCCCCAAGGTATGCTATTCATCCTGGCAGTGCTCTATATGCTCAGCCACTCTTGTAGAGACAGAATATCACATTCCACATGGTTATTCCTGCTGCCATAGCTCTGGCAGCCTTCACTCTGGGATGTGTTGTAGTTTATGCAATGGCTCTTAGATTCCATTCTAAGTGAAATGCATCCTAAATTTTGATGGTAGGTATTCCAGCTGCTTGCAGAATTTTTCCATCCTGCCTTGTAAAAAGTAAAAAAACCCTTGAAACTTCACTGAAGGTAGTTAACAATAAATAAATATCTTTTTTTAAATGATTGCATTCAATGTTCTTCCTAGGAATGTAGAGTAAGAGAGTGAAAGATGAAGTAGCCTCCCAGGGTTTTGTGTTGCTGGGAATAGAAAGGTGCTTGTTTGCTATGGATATGGGAAATCATTTTTCATATATGTTATTTTTCAGTGAGTTAAGAGATGAAATCCAGTCCTGTTACAATCCTATTGGTAGATATTTTGGGAAGACTTTTTTGCAGAAAATGAGAACTGCAAGGATACACTGTTCATAGTGGATTCTCTATGTTCAGGATCAATGTTCCTAACCATATCACTGGTTTAATGATCATCATAAGCCAAGTTAGGTTTGTGCTGACTTCAGAAAGAGAAGTTTCTCTGTCACTTCACTATTCTTCATCCTTATGAGTAGGATCAACCCATCTGTCCCACCAACAACTAATTCTTCCCCTTCCCCAGAAATCAAGAAATTCTTCCTTACTGCCATCAGCCAGCTCAGCAGGTGGACTCAGATCACTGCTCAGCCCCCCAAGCAGGGACAGGGCAGTGGGAGAATCCCTTCATTCTGTGAAGAGCACACTGAGGATTGATGGAGGTGCTCCTGGGATGCAGGGATGGCACAAAGCATTCAGTGGCTGCTGTGGGAGCAGATGGACCAAGGCATGTGACAGCCATGGCACATGAATCCAGGTGGCTTAGTAAATGAGAGACTGAAGTGCAGGGACTCACAAACCAACCAAATAAGCTTTCACATTAAGAATAAGGCATAAGGTGCAGGGAGTATATTTGATTTAGGAGGCTGGCTAAGGTAATAGCTGAAGAACAGAAAGCCTTTAGAGACAGAACAAAAGACATGGAGAATTTTCTTACCAAGACTATTTCATGTGTCAAACATCTGGTGTTCAGAAACACCAAAACTCCATCTAAATAAAGGTAATATGAGGAAGCACTTTGGTTTTGACCTTCTTCATTAATTCCTGACCCAAACCCATCTATTCTAATACAATGCCACTAAACTATCCGGTGAGCTCTCAGACTATAAATGAATCAAAATGAATCTGAGACCCTATTATGTGGAAATGTCATTTCTGATAGGATATCCTATTTTTCTTTGAAAATTGGCCCCTATTGCTTTAACATTACAAAGGCAGCTTATTAAGTGGGAGCTATGGGAAAATCCTTCCTGGTAGGATTACTAATTATCCAAACTTAAAATGTAACCCTGTTCCAACCTTATTGCTTCTATATGCTTTGGGCTTCTTTTGAAGGTGTCTGTCTTATAAAAGAATGTGTTAAATATTCTGCATTTGCAATTGCCATTTCTTTAAAAAGGAGGTGTTAGTGAAGGTTTTCCTCTACAATCATTTTTTTAAACAAACATGATTTTCTTCTTGGCATTGTGTCTTTGTGGCAGGAAATGAGCTGCCTTGTGCTCCCCTTTGGGTTTATTTGATACTCCTCTCAGGTGCTTGGCTTGGGCCAGCAAGTCAAGATGGGAACTCCACCAATATATTAAATATTTAGCACAGAAATTAAACATACCCTGCCACATGTCAGCCTTGGTAGTATCTGATTATAAAAAATATTACTAAAATATTGTCCAAGTATACTTCTTTCTCTGTGTAACACAAAGGGTTAGTACATTATTATGGTGCCAGATTCAGCTCATATTTCACAGTGAAGTAAATCCAGAATCACTTTATTGACACTGATAAAACAGATGGCTAAACCCAAGCTAGACAGAAATGTAATTATATCTACAGTGTTAGAGGTGAAGGTATGTTATTAAAACACCTCCCTCTTCTCTTTGAATAATGTGTAGGTCTTTCATAATGTAAGGATTGCACTGACAATATCAAATGTCACTCCAGCTTCTTGATGGGAAAGAGTATATAGTGCAAAAGTGAATATGCACAGAACAATGGAGAGCTGCTAATTAGCCATTATAGGATTCTATTAATCTCTTCAATTGACTAAAAGAATTACAGTCATTTAAGTCTGTTTGCTGTAAGATGGAAAGAAGGCTTAACCAAATCCTTTGGGCTGACAATAGCTAAAGGAAAATCAGGTTCTGTGCATCTTGCTACATCTGTTGGTTTTCCTGGAGAAGGTCACAGCCATCTCCAGATAACACCAGCTCAGGCCATTCCAGAGAGCTGGACGTGTTAGCACACATTCTGCCAGAGGCCTGGCAAACTGCCCATGGCCAAGCATGCCTGTATCCAGCTAAAGTGATTTGTGTTCCTGAGCAGGAGTTTGGAGTTGGAGGTTATGTGAATAGAAAATTCCAGCCCAGATTGCTTCAGCATTTTCCTTTTTCACTGGTTCATGTGAGAGGCTCTGTCTCCTGTGCAGCTGCCTTCCTGTGGCCATCAGCTGGAGCCAGTGGCTGTGCAGGGAGGACCAGCCACATCCCACCACCCTGTGGGTTGCCCATCCCCTCTGGGCTGTGCCTGTCCCTGTCACAGACCATGCTGGACCATGTTACCCCTCCAGTTTGAAAGCTGGAAACCTTAAACTGTTTTAAAGTTTCTAATGTTCACAGTCCTGATTTTAATCTTTCTGATGTGTAATAATTATATTTGCTCCAGTGTGGTTTTCCTGAGATGATGGGCACCTTCATTTCCCTCTGACCCAGTGAGCTCATATGTCAACAATACTTCCTTATTAATTATTTAATGTGTAATTGTTACCCATATCATCAAATATGTTGAGAAACTGCACTGGGTTAAGGCTTCTGGAGGAGTTAGAATGAAAATGCAGAAGAGGAAAAAGGGAGGAGAAGCACTAAAGGACAGTTGACAAGAGAGAAGTGAAGCATCAGTGGGGATAAAGGTGGAGACATACTGCCACCATGCAGTGATGATGATAAAAAGAAAACTAACCACGCTTTGCCATGGATTTCTGGTGCAGACCCATCCTTGAAATTGGTGGGAATTCAATGGGCTGGAGAGCATGCTATCTCTAATGTATTTTTTGGCTCACAGATCACAATTAAAGTTAAATTCTGCCTTCTGCAAAATTAGCTTGGACACACCGGTCTGCTGCAGCCAATCCTTTACCTTGGTTGGTCTCAGTTGAGCTAAAACTACACAAGAAAAAAACCCAAATTATAACTGTGGAGCTTCTCTTGTGGGATTAAATGTAATTGCTATCATAGCAGAAACTATTTTCAAGGAAATCTAGGATGTATGGGTTACTTTTCAGAAGAGAAAATACTGTTTTACAATTTCTTTCTATAGATTTCTATGATTCCTATAGATTATTTTATTCAAATGTCTTGACTGTGAAAATATTTATATAAATGCTATGAGATTATGATATTCCAAATATTATATAGAATAAATGTTACCACTTACATATTTTTAAATGCCAGCATTTCTGCAGGCTGCAGCATTTTGTTAAGAGCATACACTTGTCAAATGTTTTCAATTCTGCATTATTCAGTAAATGAGCATGTGGTTAATTAAAGTAGCATTACTATACTGTGAGGTGACCAGATTGCAAACATATCTTTAACAATTGGCCCTTGTAAATAAAATAGAGGAGAGCTGATTAAGATCTGAAAATGTCAATAGATGCAAACAGCCACCTTAGAGCGTTACCTTATAAAATAAAAGGAGAGAAGTAATGACATGGTCAATATTAACTGCCATCAGCTGGAAAGAAATCAGATTGTCAGGGATCTATAAAATTCTTGCCAAAGTAGAACCTCATTTACACATACAGATCTTCATACCCTTTGCTAAGAAAAGCGTGTGTGACAGCTTAGAGGTTTTAGCTGCCAAAGATCTTTCACTCTGAATACAGTAAATGTCACATCTATTTATTTATCGTTAAATTTTGCTAAGTATCTGTAGAAATATTTGGATTTTTTCTATCATAATGTAGATGTTTAAAAGGAAAAGAATCCAGATTATAATGCAGCTGTAGCACCAAACCATATGTCTGCTAAATGGGAGCAAAAATACACCACTGAATTACTGGGAGTAAACATAACCTAGATGCTATCTTCAGAAGAATATTAAATGGATTATATAAATACAGGGTATTGCCATAAAATCACACAATCAGACAATAGTAGCCATCAGGCAATAGATTATTTCATATGCTGAAAGTAATCACAGTTGTATAGCAATTTGCATTTTCTAAATGCCAGACTGAAAATATTAACTGGTGAATCTTGGCAAGCACAGTTTTTCTGCCAACTGCAGTGGTGGTCATAACAATATCCAGGCCTTTTTTGGGAGCTAAATAGGGGAATAAGGCAGCCATCCTACACCCCAGCTTTATTAGAATCTGCCTGGATTTCCAGGTGCTCCAAACAGTCTTGTTTGTCTTCAGTTTGAGTCTTCAACTTCCTTTTTTACAAAAACATATAAGGGTGATTTATTGGTGTATTGGGTGGCACTGCACTGTGCTGTGCAAGAGCAAATGGTCCAGTGGGATACTCAATAATATTCAAGGTTATGAATGTCTGGCATGAGAGAGAACTCAAATCAGAGTGACTGTTGTGTTTGCCTGCTCTTTTGCTTAGAAGCAGTTTCATAAGTCCGTTTGGATTCTACATTATTGTGGGAAAGGGAAAAAAGTTAATAATTTTAATAAGAAAGGCTTGTGTGTTTGCTCAGTCTGGTACAACTTACTGGGAGTAATTGTCCACTGAATTTTCATTTGAGGTCTCTTCTGTTCTTTTTATATAATGTGAAAGGAGAGGAGGTTTCTTCATCCCATTCATGGCCATCTTCAAACTGAGCAAGAGCTGTTTATCCTTGAACTTCAATTGTTTGTAAATCAGCATTCCAGGGAACAGGCTCTCAGTATTCATAATTGCAGTGCTTAGAATTGGAAATACAATGAAATGTTTACCTCAAAACTGGCCAGATTTATCAAGATTTCTTATTACTGCCTACTGAACTAGCTGTGCCCCTGGGAACTCTGATCTAAATGATATCGAGTGAAGTCTTACTCTCCTGAAGTTTTATGTATGAAACAAAGAGCAACTCTGAGTTTCTCTTTTTTTCTTTTCCTACAGATGATATGGAAGCAATTCCAGTCAAGCAGTTTGTTAAACACATCAGTGAGCTGTATTCTAATAACCAGCATGGGTTCTCAGAAGACTTTGAGGTACGATTAATGACCCACCTATAAAATGTTGTTTTCCTAAAGTTAATTGTGTATTAATAATTGGAGACCATGTGACATCTGTGTGCGGCTGTCATGTCGGGTAAATGCAGTGCTCAAATGTATCAGAAGAAACAGGATGATACCAATTTTCTACCAACTATGAGCAGTGTGGGACTGGACATTTACAGATGCTTTCTAACCACCACAGATTTGGTGCCTTTAAGGGGGAGCCCGCCTAGGTTTTTCTTAAATAGGAAAAGCTGCCTGCAAGGCCCCAGGAACAACATGAAGACACAAACAGTCATTTTTAACTTGAGGGTTTTCTTAAAATTATTTTACTCTTCTTGCTGCAGAATTTGCTCCTCTTGCTCATCTTAAAAGTCCTGAGTGAAACAGAGCTTGCAATGAATAAAATAGTAGAATTTGGTCTTTGATGAAAACCCAAACTGAGTTAGTTCCTTGAGTCCTTGTTCATGTTCTATTCAGAGAGGAGACACTGCTATCAAAGTCATTGATTATTTTGTTCCAGTAAAACCAAGAAGAAAGGATTTGAGGTTTTCTTGGTGGCGTTTACCTAATGTGACTATTTTTGAATTTGCATCTTGCTACCTGTGTAAAACAGATTCTTACCTATAAATATGCTGTCATTTGGTGATAATTCCAATGGAGTGAAAGTAGTTTTTTACCTCTGGGTTACCAAACCCATATTATGCAAGCATGGTAAACATCATGCAGCATAAGACAGCAGAGTCAGTCTAATCAGTCACTGCTGAACATTTGAAGTGCTGAGAAACAGGAGAAGCCTCAGGAAGCCACATGGAGTTGCACTTCTGGCTTCTCCATGAACAAAAGTAAGTGTGTTTCTGCCTGTGAACCAGAGCAGCAGCTCTGCTTACAAACAAGGCCCTGAACCCAGATAGGTGGCCTTATATCTACAGCTTCTTTGCTTCCTGCACTGTAAAGACAAGATTGTATGCAGGAATTGTTTTTAATGGGATCATTTAAAACGTTTATTGTTGCTGTTTGGTTACTGTCTATAAAGAGTGTCTGCTTTGTCTGATGCCAAAAAAGGGTTGTGTAAGTTAGAAACATTTTGTATTCATGAGGAAGGCAAATGTGTAAGGTGTTAAAGTGATTTAGTTCAATTGACTGCTGGCTGGATGGCTGAGCAGGAATATTGAGGCATTTAACAATGTTGATGGTATTCAGGACAAACATTTATTCTCCAGAGAGTAGAATTTGATCAGGATGATCAAATGCGACTCACTCTTCTCAATTATGTATGAATTGTGACCCCAGTGCTATTCATCACAGCTGGGTTTTACACCATTTAATTATTCAAAATAATCAACAACACATCTGTAAACTTGGTCTGGCTTTAAGCAAGCTTTGCTTCAGCTGTCACAGAATCACTGCTATTAACAAATGTTGGACACCTTCTGCCTGTGTTTTAGCAAAGAAAAACACTGCTCTAATAGCCTTATTTTTTCCCTTCCTCCTGGAGTTCCCTGCTGTGAGTGCTTGCTGTGGCAGCTAGTTGGAGAGAGCTTTGGCCAATTAGGCCCATTCTGGGGAGCACAGGGTCCCCTCCAAAGGGAAGTTAAACTCCAACTGCACTGCATGCACCAAATTCTATTCTCCATGCTGGCTTAAAACTTGGAGTATCTGCTTTGAAGTCAGGATACCTACTCCAGATTTATTTCTCCATAGCTGAGGGCTCAGCTTCCTAATAGTAGATGAAATCTCCTGCTGGAGTAAGGAGTAGCAATAGGAACAAGGTGATCTCTGTCTGGGATGAACCACCCAGCTCTCCTTCATTGCTGGTGTTCTCGTGGGCCTGATTTGAAACCCAGGATTTTTCACAGAACCTATATGTAAAATGTTTCTCAAGTGCCCAAACTGACTCAGATGTCAGAGCCCCAGCTTGGAGAGTGGCTGAGGGACAGAGGACCTGAGGTTATATTTATTCAGTAGCTGTTGGAGTGGCTGCAGTGCAGCTTCTCACATCCAGTCAGATCCGTGGTCCGTGTGCTGGAGTTGCATCTGCCACCTATGAGAAAGACTTAGCTAATGTTTTATGGAGAAATAATAAGATTCCAGCTAAAATAGAAAATCCAGGGCTGCTAGCCTGAGGTGGAAAGTGCCACAGCCATATCATGCCTTCATGCCTATGGAACTTTTGAAAAGAGGTGATGGATTCTGCAGTCATACAAAAAAAATACCACTTTTTACAGCTAACAGGGGAAGAAAAGAGTATGGTGAGGAGATGCTGAAATAATGAGATCAATAGTGCAGAATAAATAAATCCTCCCAAAGGCAGTCACTGCATGAGATTTTGTTTAAAAAGGAAAGAAATTGATCAAAAATCTCCTCAGAAATTTCTGTGGCAGGAGGTTTAAGGTAGAAGCTGCAAAAGGAAAGACTAAGCTAGGCACACACAAACACTACCCAATGTGGAAGGTGAACATCCTCCACTTGTTTGTTGCTAGATTTTGGTGTCACTTCCTGTGTTTTTGGCAGCATATTTAGGGCTGTGTTAGGTTGGTTTTTACAGGAAGATTCCTTTAAAAGTAAATTGTGTGAATACTCCCCCTTCTCTTAAATTGAGCTGTAATTACAGCTAAATATTTTGTGAATGTGCTTAGGAAGCATTTTATGTGCAGAGGAAAAAAGGACTTTGAACTCACAAATCTTCCCTTGGAAAGTACATCTGAAATGAATCCTTATTCCCTTTGGGTAATCGTAGTGCAAGTAGCCAGCTTTACTGTCTGATGATAGCTGGGCTTTCTTGTATATAGAGAATTTTAAAGATTTCCTTTGAGTCCTGTGTATTTTCAATTTTTGATATAAATTGGAAATACAGGACCCAATTTAGTATTGAACAACAAATAGCTTTTTAAAATAAAGATCCCGCATCAGTAGTGCTGCTCTCTGTCATAACTCTTTGTATTCAGCCTTGGATTTTGTTCAGTAGTAGACTGAAAATGTTCAGGGAAGGTTTTTGCTTGCTCTCAGGTAGCTCCAGCCCTGTCTTGCTGTGGTGTACAGGATGAGGTACCAGACTTTTACAGGGGCACTGAGGCAGGGTTTCAGGGCAAGACTGAACAGAGACTGAAAGGCTTCCTGAGCCAGAGATTATAGCTATTCCTTGTCTAGCCAGAGATTTTCATGGTATCATTACATTTAACAGTCTTTGATAGACCTTTCTTCCATAAATTTCTGTCTCTTGAACCCTTTTAGGCTTCTGGTGTCCAAAGCATCCCATGGCAATGAATTCTACAATTGGTTCCACAAGAACAGACTTCCTTTTGCTTTTAATTCATATTGAATAACTTCTCTTGGTGCCTCCTACTTTTTTTGCATTACAAAGTGCATCCTTGTTTACTCACATCATTCTGTCTGCCGTTATATTTCCCCTTAATAATCCATTTTCAAATCTGAAGAAATCTAAATTATTCACTTCGTTTTTTGGGGGAAGCCTCTCCAGACTTGCAATGAATTGTCCCTTCTGTACCTTTTTATCTCCCTTTACCATAATCTTGTCAAGATGAGAAGACCTCAGCTGTACACAGAATATGGCAGGTGGTTTTAATGCAGAGTTCAGTGACGTTTTCAGTTTTCTATTACTTTTCTCCTTCCTAACATAGTATTTGGTTTTTAACAACTACTGAGCACTCAGCTGACACCTCCAGAAAACCATTGAGTGTGACCCCAAGGCCTCATCACTGCATGGCAATAGCAAATTGGGAACCTGTCAGCATGTATGTATAGTTAGGGTTGATTTTCTCCAAGTACATCACTTTGCATTTATCAACATTGAATTTCATTTGCCATTTTGTCACTCGGCCACTCAGTGCTGCGAGATTGTTCAGCTTCCCTTCAAAAATAGCTTTCATTCTAATTATCCAGAATAACTTGGTACTGTAAACACACTTTGTCTCCTCTGAAGTCCACCTATGAATAGGTGAGGTTCCTGTAAGTGCCACCAGTGTAAGTTGAACACTGGAAATTCCTGGGCAGGTGAGTCCCACCTCCACCCTGCTAGTGCACAAAGGAGAGTTTTCTTTTTGCTCCAAAACCAGAACAGGTTTTTAAGTAATATTTTCTGAGAGGCCTTTTCACACATTTTGGAAATTGATATGCTGCTCTCTTTTTGGCAGCCTGTAGACTTCTTCAGGGACCTCTCCCCAAGGTGTTGAAGGCATTCACCAGCTCTGCTCCTCAACTGTGGAGTCTTGCAGTTTGCCCCACAGAGAAGTCAGATATGGTGGGCTGCCAAAAACCCCTTCTGGATCTCAATTTAAAAACTGATGTCACATTTGTCATTCTCTATTCCCCTGATAGCCTGACTATATAGGACATGTGCCCTTCCAATTCCTGTATCAAAAAGAGTGTGAAGTGCCACCTCCCACAGCAGAGCTTTTCACTCCCTCCCCCTGGCCGGTTACTGGAATAACACAGTAAGTTTTTTTGAGTAATCATGTCCTTTTGCTCTAAGAAAGGAACACTAAGCCAAGAAATCACCTTCCATCCCCAAAGCTAACTGTGAATTTTTACAGTTTAATGCAGCATTTGGATTTCTGAGATCAGGGAGTTTTACTTCCCTCCTCTGTAATTCTGGAGTGGGCTGGTCAGTGCTGCTGCAGGAGCAGTTGGAGAGGGGAATGCAATCTCTGCAGACCTCTCCTGCCTGTGGCCATGTGAGCACAATGATTCATTGCCAATTTGGAGTCTGAACAGGCTCGCTGAACTCAGAGGCAGGCTGTCTAGCTCCCTCATCACATAAATTGAAAATATCTTTATACTCCAGTGGCACCTTCTTCTAAATGGCCTGAAATGTAAGAAAATAGCATAAATCTATATTTCCAGCCATGTGGCAGGGATTTGCTAATGTTATTCTCATGGTTGCTGCTGCTCAGGGCAGGGGTCACCGGCTCTTTTTAACTGGGGACCTCAGAACGTTAGCAGTGGGCTGCATTGAAAAGAGATAATGCTGCACTTTGCACACTTCTTGAGATACTAAAAACCCAGTGCAGTTATCCAGGCATCCCTTACAGATTAAACACAGTTCACACCAGGATCATGCTTATAGCTGCATTTATGCCAAGGAATTCGGCAGCAGAAAGATGCCATTTAAAAGCATGCTGTTAGCAGGCAATACTGCATTGGGAATGCTTTATAACCTAGCCCAAATTTGCCTTAATTAGAGGTATTCTCATCCTTTGTATTGCTGTATTGGAGCCAGAGGGAAGCAGCACTGTGAAGCTGGAGGAGGAAGGATTGCTGCAGAACAGGGCCTTCCTGGAGTTCTCAATTCTTATCTCAGTCTTCACCTACCCTGAGAAACTGGTGTTGGGAATTAAGAGATGAAGAGAAGCAGTAAAAGCAGTTCAGATATCTGGGGTTTCTATCACTGACCACAGCACCACAGCCATTCCCAAGGGTTGTGCCTGGAAGCCTCCCTTGGATGAGCCATTGGCTGGGCAATGCAAGGTTTTGGTCAGACTCTGAGACCTCTGCCCCATCATCCTTTCCTCTCTCATGCATTTTGCAGGAGTTTTAGCTCCTTATTGATGTTTTTCCTGTGTTGAGTCCTTTTGGTTTGTTTATTTTCACCTCTTTCTAGGCTGTCCCCAAGTCACCTCTCTCTCGAGTGCTGTAGGAGAGTTTATACCCGTGCTAAATTATTGCAGAAATCTACACTGTTCCTGGGGGATATCTTCAAATACTATCTGCAGTTTCTGTTGGTATGCTGTCTTCATGTTTGCTGTGATAAAACAAACAGAAAGAGCACTACCACAGAATTCTTGTAATTTGGGATTAAAATAATAGATCAAAACTGATATTGGGGTGGATGCTTCCACGCTGAAAAATACCAACATAAATATCAAAACACAGCTATGGATCTTCTCAGGTTTAGTTGCTCAGATTAGGATCCTTTTTTTGTTGTGACTCCTCATTGCTATTCATAGGCTTTCACAGTTCAGCCCCTGCCAGGACATCAGCCTCAAGTAATGGGAAACAGCAGCAGCAGTGCTCAGTGCTTTGTAAGGCCAAATCAAGAGACCGAGTTCCTGCTCAGCCACTGTAGCAAAAAATCCTGCTCAGAACCTTATACTGGAGCAGTTTGATTTTACACTTAAATGGAAATTCTTTGAAGTTTAGAAGAAACTAATCTGTAACTTGTTTCAGAAAGGCAATTAAAATGGGTCGTTAAACCTGGGTGTATCAAATTCCAATTAGCATTAGCATGGACAATATAATTAAAAGGTAAATTAGCCATAATAGCATAGACTAGAACACTTCTTACAGTAACTAACAGTCAATTGAAACCATGTACTTTGGTTTCTAGGGTTGTCAATGATTAAGTTGAAAGGACAGAATAAAGCCTGTATCCATTCATCCTGGGACAGTAATGTGTTCTGGGAGGTTAAACATGAGAAGCAGCAGTGTGCAAGCCAGCCATCATTAAAATCAGTGGAGGAGACTAAGCAGGATTAAGGAAAGCCAAAGGAAATATTCTAGAGATGAGATGAGATGAAAAGTTAATGGATGAATTATGAACATGGTGATACAAACACTATGGGTCCTACTCCAAAGTGTCAGTAAGAGTTTTGTTCCTGCTGGGAGAGGACTGTTTAGGCTGAGCTGCAGTGAGCAGCCCTGACCTGGTGACCTGCCTGCAAACATGAGTTTTAGTAGTAATGCAATCATGGTGATGTTTTTAGTGCCACTGAAGGACTTGGTAGCCAGTAAGGTTTAGAAATCTCAGGGTGTTCATTGCAAAAGCAACAGAAAATGCTGGGAAAGTAAATATGTGATATACATAAATGTGGTAAAATGGCATCATTAAGATGGGGACTTTTGGAGACTTTCTCCAGGGTGTTATTTATTAACACCAGGGTGTCCTCTTCTGCCAAGGGGTAAATAATACTCTGGACAGAGGCACAGATAACAGACTGCAGCTAGTCTTGTCTCCTTGCAGCTTTTGTGCATTGATGAAAGGCAACCAGCTCAGCTTCAATAACAGAGGAATGTGAAGTTATGCCTTACTGGCTGCTGGGGGGAGCCTGTGGTTTAGTAATTTGCTGTTAGGATTGGGAGAGATGAGCCTCAGAGGGTAGGAGAGTGTGGATACCCACCCTCTGCTCTCAACCCCATCTGGGGTCTGGCACAGGCAAACCCAGGCCAGGCTGGGGCTGGAGGATGTGCTCCTTCTCATTGGCAGCTGCAGTGTCCCAAAGCCTTGGCTGTGTCCTGGGCTGCAGGGCAGGGCTGAAGACTTTAAAAAGACAAAAATAGCTGAGGTATATTGGCAAGGGGGAAGCTTTTCTGTAACAGTCTCCTTTTGCTATGCTTCTGCATTGTGTAGATATAGGAATCCACCATTCCAACAGCTTTCCAGGGTATTAAAAACCATTTAGAATGCTGTGTGTTAAGAAAAGCCATTTTCAGATCATCAGCTCTCACAGCATCAGACCTCCTTTTCCACTGCTGTGTTTTTCACCATCTTAGCTTAATCTTCCTCTTCTATTAACGTTATATTGGCCAGCTGGGAACATGTACAGCTGAGGAAACAGTCACCATCAACATAAAAAGGTTAATTAAAATGATTAACCTCCCCAACAATTCCCTTATGGAAAAATCCTATAGAATTTAATAGAAAATGATACATTTACTATGTAGTATTTAAACTGTCAGAGAAAATTCCTTAGCAGGGAGGTAATTCCCTATTAAATTCTATAACTTCTCAGAGTATTCTCCACAGAATCTTATTGGATTAATCTGTATTAAATTCTACAGCATTTGGCATAAATTTTTCAACGCAAATAACTTCTAAAAAGAATTTTATAGTGATGCAGGGATGTAGGGTTTGATGTGAGGCTTTTCAGAAGCAGGCAGGGTATTTTTTAGGAGTGACCAGTAACAGTACAGCAGTGATTTTGTATGATTTCTAAATAAAAATATAGATAAAACAAAATTACATTAAATTAACCTAACATGTAAATATTTCTGCTCTTCTAGCCATGACTTAGGCTGAACTGATCCTGCCTATTGTGTTATCTGAAATCCCTTGCTTACTGGAGCTGACAGGCAGAATTAGGGGAAGAAAACACTTTAATATGGGGGTTTTTTTATTTGATAGAAGTGGAACTATGAAAATTCCATTAGGGCCAGCTGAGAGTTTTGCTTGATTCGTCTTTGTCTTTGCTCAGCTCATCTCCTTGAGCACAGTATGTTTCTCCCTGTGGAGAGTTGGGAAGAGAGAGAGAAGCAATTGTTATTTGAGAGTGTCACATGGATATAAAAGCTATAAAACGTACAAGGTTTTAGTATACTTTGCACTTTTAAAATGTAAATGTTGGGGAAGATATCAAAATTGCTATGCAAGTCCTTGGTGAAATGTCTGCATAATGCTGAACTCCTACATCTGCTGTTTGTATAGCATTTCTTGTGATAATTTTTCTCTGTCACTTAGCTCGTGATCTTTGTAGCAGCTGTGAGCTCCTAATGACTTTGCCTCTTAGGTTCTATACTGTTATTTTTAAAGTCTGAAGTACAAAGTAATTTGGCACTTCCTCACATATCCTGGGGGGAAATTGGTTCTGTTTCGTGCAATTTCTGAGAGTCACAAAAGATTTGAATAAATATAATTTCTTCCACAACTTCGTAAACTTCAAATTTTAATATTTTTTTTAAAATATGTCTTTAAATGAAGAATATTTATGGTAGTGATAATATTTATGCCAGTGACAATATTTATGCTAGTGATAAATCCTTTTCAGGAGGATTATGGTTAAACAGATACTACAAAGGTGTATCTTGGAACTGAAAAGGCTCCTGAGTGATTCAGTTTGTAGGGCAGTCTGAAGGGTGTAGCTCTCTAGGGGAGTGGCTGCTTCACTTTGGAGTAAAAGAAAAGACCTTCCATTGCCCCATTTCAACAGCTCTGTATTCTGTTGTTGAACAGAGCAAGGGATAGGTTAAGTACTTAAAAATTCCAAGGGAATTGGGTATTTAACCTATAGCCCCAGCTAGACAGACATCTGCATTTCTGGCTTCATGAGCACCCTGGTCTCTCTCTGCTTTGTAAATGTACATGGGTGCAACCTTCTCTTCACTGGATCAGGGCTGTTAATCAGCATCCAGGCAGTGGTATTTAAAGCCCTCATTGTTATCTTCTGAGATCTCTTTTATTTATGCTTTACAAAAGGCATCTCTCTGCAGAGAACTACCAAAAGGTCAGTGCCAAACTTAAATGTCAGAAACCCCATTTTGAGAGGTTATAAGCAGATAAGTTGTCCAGCCATCAAAAGTCTTCTGTTGAAATGGTTTTTGTTCTTAGTTTGTTACATTGCTCTGCATCTGAGGGACCTTATCTCAGCTCCCCAAGGAGGGACAGAGTGGGGCATGGCAGGAGAAGCAGAAGGTGATGGACTGGTGGTCAGAGGGGACAGCTGGGTGCTCAGGTGCTCTCAGGGTCCTCATTTGTCCCCAAGCCTATGAGTGTGACCAGGGACAGCTGACATGGCTCAGTGTGAGACCACAACATACAGGACAATACTGAAAGACTCTGTGTTTAACCCAGCAATTAAAATTCTGATACATTTGACATGGTTTCCATGAGCTGTTGCAAAAGGATACAAAACTCAAGGTTTTTTTGGACTGACAAATTTCCTATGTGAATAATCTTTGTGCCTAGGAAGTGCAGCGCTGTACGGCTGATATGAACATCACTGCAGAGCATTCCAACCACCCCGACAACAAGCACAAGAACAGATACATCAACATCCTGGCCTGTAAGTAAGCACTGGCCTAAGCACAATGAGTAACCCAAAAGGGCACTCTCCTCCTGCAGTGTGTGTGTGACTGGGACAGGCAGGTGGCCCAGGGTACATCATTACACAGGGTATAATAAATATGTGAAAGTCTGGCTGGGAGGTCCTTTCCCTGTTAAAAGCAGTGAATGTTTTGACTTCTCTGGGGCCAGGATTTCACTCCAGCTTTTGTTTTGAAATGTTTCACAGCTTGAATGTCCAAGCATAGTTGTAGAAGTTTGGTGTAAAATTTTGCAGAGGAATAACTGGGATAAATGGATGATCAGAGCTCTCCTGCCTGCTAATGCCTGAAAACTGGCCTAGGGGAAGTGCATGGAGGAGCAAAGAGTTTTACTGATGATTCCTGGGATTACCCTACAGTCCCAAAGGTGCTAAATCTTACAGAGTGTTTCTGCTGTATTTCAAACTGCTTTAGCTCTGTGTAGGATTTGGACAAATAGTGATCTTTGTAGCACAGAACAGGCTTTGCCTGTATCCCTCTGAGAACTGCAAATCTGGACTCTGCTCTGGAATGCAAATTCTGGGATGGAAGTGCAGTAGCTTTTTCCCTGTTGTTCTCTTATGTGGAATGGATGGCAGATGCAACTGTCACTGTGGTTTAGGGACAGACATGGAGAGCCCACTGGTAAAAAGTTCACAATGTTCATAAACATTGCAGTAAGTCTTGAATGCTTTTGATGGCATAGGAAGGAAATACACATCCCTAACAGATTTTCAGTAGTAATCAAGGTACTGGCTGAGGACCAATTCCCAGACCTGTGAAAGACTTGCCAAAGAAAGGCATTCTTTGAGCTTGCCCCAGCTCTGATTTTACACATAGAAGTCTCATCTCTCTAGGTACAGAGATATGACATTGAAAGAGTATTGAAGCAGGCATTTCAGTCCTCCAGATTATCACTGGAAGATCCTCTCTCTCCCTTGGTCCTCAAGGAAGGCAAATGAAACCAGTCTTTATGCTTAAAGCTGGCTCACATGTCTCATCTCTGCATGAGTTGGAAGCACCACACAGCCCAGTGCTTCTGCCTAGAAGCAGGACTATGATTTTTTTCCTGCTTTAAGGCGGAGTCAAGCATTTGAGTGAAACAAAAAGAGGAGCTAAAGATCACAGCCTCAAGTCTGTCCTCATGGTGTGCTGATGGTGGGGAAGGAGTGAGGACATTGACTGAGCTCCCAGAGCCAGCAGAGCTGTGTGAGCCCAGCACAGAGGGGAGGATGATGAGCTGAGCCAAGCAGAGGCAGCGTTTCACAGCCCCATGGGGTGCCCTGGCTCTTTGAATCTCACTACCCTGAGCGATGTAGATGATTCTAGAAATTGTGCTTCTGAGACTCCAGTGCCCCTAAAAGAGAAGCTGTCCCAGCATGAACTACATACTTTAAGGGATGTGGAGGATGAAAACCTGCACATGAGCAGATGACCAAGAACAGATACTCCCATCTCCCTCTTGACTCCAGTCCAAGGCCAATCTCTTCTGTGTATTAGTAAGGGCAGCCCTGATTCCCAGGAAATGTAGTTCTGTAGCATGTTTCCCTAATGTTTCTCTGCTTTGTTTTTTGTCCTGCAGATGATCACAGCAGGGTGAAGCTAAGGCCTTTACCAGGGAAAGATTCTAAGCACAGTGACTACATTAATGCTAATTATGTCGATGTAAGTTGTTTTAATGGTTTTTTTCTGCTCCACCTTTGAATCCTTCCACAAGAAGGAAGTATTGTCACTTGTGATGTGATTATATTTTCCAACTTCACCTGATAATTTTGCTATAAATTCCTCACTATTCTGAATTAGAAAAGCACCTTTCTTGTTACCTCTAAAATATTAATTTTTCTGCCATGATACTGCTTTCATCTCACTTGGCATTATGGTTTTCTTTGAAGGGTTACAACAAAGCAAAAGCCTACATTGCTACCCAGGGACCTTTAAAGTCTACCTTTGAAGATTTCTGGAGGATGATTTGGGAGCAAAATACAGGAATCATTGTCATGATCACGAACCTTGTTGAAAAAGGAAGAGTAAGAGATTTTCTCATTTGTTAGCAGTTGCTCCTTAACACTTCCCCAAATCACCTGGGCAGAATTTGTTTTCAATGGCCTGGGGTGATGCATAACACATAAGTAACACAACACAGGGACACATCCTATCGTATTTGCAGGGTGCCCAATGAAGGAAGGAATGATGAATCTGAATCCATGTTCTCAGAAGGCTAATTTATTATTTTATGATACTATAATATATTAAAGAATGCTATATTAAACTATACTAAAAATACAGAAATGATACTTACAAAATGCTAAAAAGATAATAATGAAAACTCATGAGTCTTCCAGAGTCCACAGCTTGGCAGTGATTGGCCAATGAGTGAAAACAATTCACACCAGAATCCAATGAAACAATCACCTGTGGTAAACAATCTCCAAACATATTCCACATGTGAGCAAAACAGAGGAGAAGCAAATAAGATAAAATTGTTTTCCTTTTTCTCTGAGCCTTCTCAGCTTCCCAGGAGAAAAATCCTGGGCGAAGGGATTTTTCAGAAAATGTGAATGCCACAACATCCTAAGCCATGATTTTTTTCAAAAAGCTCTAGTCACAAATACAAAGCAGCAGCTCAGGCCCTTACCCAACTCACCCACCTGTGTCTGTGTTCAGAGGAAGTGTGATCAGTACTGGCCCACGGAGAACAGCGAGGAGTACGGCAACATTATCGTCACGCTCAAGAGCACAAACGTCCACGCCTGCTACACCGTGCGCCGCTTCACCGTCAGGAACACCAAGATGAAAAAGGTGAGCCAAGCCCTCACTGCCCCCATCCAGGCCTCTTCTGGCTTGGGTAGGATGCAAGGCACACCAGAGCAAAACTCAGCGTTGGTGTAGGCAGCCTGGAGAGGCAGGTGGGTGGGAAATAAGTAAGTAAAGACAGGATTACAAGGAACCTGTTGCTAAGGTTTAGCCTGTATTTCTTTTTCTCAAGTGCACGCAGCTTTGGTGTCCTTGTAATTGCTGTTATTACCTCTTCCCACATGTATTTTTCCTCAAACTCTGTCTCCACCCATCAGCAGGCAGAGCTGCAGGTTTCTTCTGTCAGAGTCCAGCACTTTTGCAGCTGAGCAAGCCAGAAGGGACTGATGATATTTTTATGCTTCTTTTCCCTCCTCTCTCTCTTTTCTCTGCCCCCCTTCGTACTCAGGGTCAGAAGGGGAACCCCAAAGGGCGGCAGAACGAGAGGACTGTCATTCAGTACCACTACACCCAGTGGCCTGACATGGGCGTGCCCGAGTACGCGCTGCCCGTGCTCACCTTCGTCAGGAGATCCTCGGCAGCCAGAGCCCCGGACATGGGACCAGTGGTGGTGCACTGCAGGTATGGAGGCTGTGACAAACCACCCAAGGCAAGCACAGCCAGAGCACAGAGCTCAGGGTGTGCCCTTCTGTGCCACCTAACACGAACACTGCAGGTTACTAACACAGCAGCAGTGTGTCAGCCCCTGGGGTGCATGTAGACATGAGCTCTACTTTGCCTGCCTCTTAAAACAGCTCCAAAGCAAAAGTTTCCCAGCTGATAGAGGGTTTTGCTATAGCCATGAACTGCTGAACTAGATTGCACTGGAATTGGAAAGCTCCTTGGTCAAAGCTTGTTTGTAGCCTGCCAGTTCAGTGCATGGACAGGGCAGGATCACCTCTGCTGGGAACCAACATGGACACCTGGGAATGCAATTGCCAATGAACCACACTCACCCTCACCAGCACTTGCAGTCACAGCAATAGATCAGTCAATATACTGGTTCAGGGATGTGGTCTTCATCACTTTGTGAGGAGGCTGCACAGCACTGTATCAAAGAGGAGAGGATGATGAGGGTTACAGATCTTTCCTCAGCAGAAACAGAAAATCTCTGAAGAGCTCCCATCTTTGGGAGCCCATCATGGGCCGAAGGCTGCCATCATTCACTATAAGGAGTTCTGGCTCCACAGGATTAGCCAGTCCCCCTTTATACCTTCCCAAAGGGGTGATATCACTTTCATTTCCAGCTCCACTGTGCAGCTTAAGTTTACCTCCAGGCTGAAGGCAGCCAGAGCCATGTCACAGCCTGGAGCGACCCTGGCACTCCAGCATAGCAGCAGCTTGGCAAGGGGTGGACCTCTCTATGGCTTCATCCAGCCAACACCTGTAACTGCAGCAGTGGAAACAGGAGCCAAGTGTGAACAGCCAGAGTGTGAAGTCCAGGACCAGAGCAGCCTTATCCTCGTGCTGCTGGCACAGGTGTGATGGCTTGTATTGTGTTCAGCCTCCTCTTGGAGCACAAAAATACCCACAGAAGGGAGGAATTATATACCTGGTAGTATTTCCAGAAATCCAAAATATTTTGTTGGGAAACTTTAATGTTTGAAGCTAGGAGGAAAATGGAAGCCCATGAACAGGAATATGTGAATATTTGTTTAGTTCTGTTGTAGCTACTTCTGCATTTGCTTTCATCTGTCTGTGTTTCATGGGTTTCTCTTATGTTCTCTGTAGTGCTGGTGTTGGCAGGACTGGTACCTACATTGTGATAGACAGTATGCTGCAGCAGATAAAAGACAAAAGCACAGTTAATGTCCTGGGTTTCCTGAAACATATCAGGACGCAGCGCAACTACCTCGTCCAGACAGAGGTAAAAAATGCACTGGGGTTGAATTTAAAGCCTTGTTCATTTTTATATTGTAATCAAAAAGATGATAGGTTTTTCCAATTACTTCCCTGTAAAAATTGATTATATTACTGATATTTTTCTGCAGTGGAATATCTCTCTCTTTTTAGACCAGTAACTTCAGATTTTGGTTTTGGCTTATTCAGAGTTGTATTTGCTACATTTTTAAATATTTATTCAGAATTTGGCAGTATTTGCATGAGTGGCTTGGTTTGCACACCCTTTCCTTTAGTGTGCACTGCTTCTCAGACAAAGACATCCCTTTAGGTTATTCCAAATGTCCACCTGACATTCTGATGTTTTTCTAGGAGCAGTACATTTTTATTCATGATGCCTTGTTGGAAGCCATCCTTGGGAAGGAGACTGAAGTGTCTGCAAACCAGCTGCACAGTTATGTCAACACCATCCTCATTCCTGGCATAGGGGGGAAGACAAGGCTAGAAAAGCAGTTCAAGGTAAGGCTGAATCACTGCCATCCAGAGGCACCTAATGCTGCTACTCCTTTTATATGGCCTGTCTTCACTGTCCATCGTCATGGCTAAGGAACAAACCAGAAAACTTGATCAGCACAGCTCAACATCTTGAGAGGTTCAGTCCTATACAGTCCTAGCTGCACTGCTGGAAATCAGTGCTCATGCTGTTTAGTCAGAGGTGAGAAGAGGGACAGGGACACTGGGTGGGACTGTGCTCCTGGTCTCCCTGTCCCCAAGGGAGCCTGGATGTGCCCAAGTCTGTGGTTAGCTTGGCTGGAAGTGTGGCTCTCAAGCATACAAATATGGGGAGAGACAAGAGATGAGGTTCTTTGCACCATCTACTATTTCATCAGTGTAGATAAGGAATTACAAATGTTTTAAGACCAGGAAACACAATATGCCTTTCTCATTGCTAATCATGATGCTTGCTGTGTTTCCTGCTATGTGATAGCTGCTTCCTTCCTAGCCAAAGTCATTTTTTTTTCCCTGATCTCTTATTTGAAACCTGAGATTTTCTGACTGCACTTTATTTGAATAAATTGTAAAATATTTTGTGAGAGTTTGTCTCATAAGGAGACACATGACATCTGTTTTCACAGCTAAACTCACTCAGTTAATAACTACCCAATAACTACCCAAGGAACTGAAGCTGTTAAATTACACCAGGTGCGAAGCTATTCAAAAAATGAATCTGAATTCACTTGTAGGAATCTCAGTATTCCTCCATCACTCAAGACATTCCAGATGCTTAATTACTAAATTAAAGGAACAAGTACAAGAGCACACACAGAAAATGCAGGAGGAGGCAAAGATTTGTTATTTTAAAAAGTGTTGCACTTTTACAAACAATTCTAAATTATATGTATAAATTATATGTTTTCTGATGACTCGTGCCAAAGTTTAAAAACCCTAAGTGCCATTTTCAGAAATTACTTTCTCTGACAACATTGCACAGTTATTTAGAATCCCCATAACTTCTAATGGGGCTTATGCCAGTGCACAGATGAGTTGAGTGCTGTCTTGTTTAGAGTGCATTTCAAACTGGGATGTGACCAGCAACAATTATGAGATCTTAGAGATCTCTCTCTTGTTTCTGTTGCTGCTACAGAGCTGGCAGAAAATAACTTGTGCTCATGGCCCAGTAGAGCAATTTACATTCAACCATCTTAGAGTGAAATGACACTGAGCAACAAGGTGTGAGTGCAGGAGATGTGAAAGCCACCTTTGCTCTCTTTGCTCTGGCAGAGTTTCCTCATGTACTGGGGGAGTATTCAAATACAAATCTGCCTTTCTTTGTGCCTCTAGGCAGCCCAGAATGAACATGGCAGACCAGAGAATGTAGCCCATGGCCTCAGATCTCAGATGTCAGTGTGGTGGGTTCCCCAAAGGCCTGGCAAAAAAAAGACATTCTGCAGGAATGATCTGGCTATTATTTTGGAAAAAAAAAAATAAAATACAATATTAAAGTTTTGTTGCTTTATTTTGGTAGCTTTTATTCCTCAAGACCTGCTTCTGACTAAACATATCTGAAATTCTGTGAAATATATTCTCAAAGATAATGAAATGTAGTGTTCTGTGAAAATACATGTTGATGTATTTCATATGCAGGATGTTGCAAAGCTGAGAGCTGCAGAGATCTTTTTATCTATTAAACATGTTGTATGAAAAGGATGATTTCCATTGGAAACTTGAGTACTTTAAACAAGTTTTAACAATGCAGTTTATTCTTCTACTAATGCATCTTTGCAGGAGTTGGCAAAGAAACCTCCTCTCTTCATTTAGAGCGCTCTGAGGGCTGACTTACTACTTTATTCTCTTTCAGCTGGTTACACAGTGTAATTCAAAATACGTGGAATGCTTCAGTGCTCAGAAAGACTGCAACAAAGAGAAGAACAGGAACTCATCAGTTGTGCCATGTAAGATCACATCTTTGGTTTGATTACTCCCTAGCATAACTTTTTGTACCGAATTCTCCCGGTGTTATGCATGAAAAGACATAGCCACTAGGAAGGGGAAATGTAATCGTTTGTTCAGCCCAAGCTGTCTTGTCTTTCAGTATTACCCTGATGAAACTGAACAAAAGGTAATAGTTGCAGTGTCAGCCAGATATACTGTCCAAGGGAAATGTTAATTTGAAGTGCTTAAGAATTTGAATAATTAGGTAGGGGATGAATCTATGGAATACTGAGAGATTACTTTGATACCAGCTCTCAGCTCTGGTGAGATCTCCCAGAGTGATTGGCACCAGTTGTTTGTAATTCAGCTACTGCACTCGGTTTTTCTGTGTGAGCCACCCCAGATTTAAGGGTATTTAGTGCCTGAGGACACAGTTTCACAGTCATTAAAATGGAATCTGTGTGTGGCTGTCAAACAATATGAACTTGCACCAGACCAAGCATGGGCACAATGTCATCCCCATCACATAACCCAGAGTACAGCGCACAGAGGACAGATGATAGCCAAGCTAGCACAGAGTAATAGTGGCACAGATACAGTCCATCATGAAGTTTGTTAATAAAAAGAGAAGTCATCAGAATGCATCTTAAAAACAGATGGGAACACACTAGAAATAGGCTGTGTGATTTGGCCCTTTGTGTCATGCAGCTGCACTGATTTCAGTCTGGCTTTTGGGGGCTGTCAGAGGGTTTGAGGGTGATGTTGAACCCAGCCCTCAAACACAGGGAAGCGTGGATCTGCAGAAGAGCACCCACTTCTGGGAGGTTCCCCATTAGGGAAGATGTTTGTCTCTGGAGGTTCTCTCACCCTGTGAAAGATGGCAGTGCAGCAGAGTGGTAGGGAAAACAAATCAGCTGGGTTTGTGTGCTGCTGGAGACAAATGGAACACTACACACAAGAATTACCCGAAATCCCCTGTTATCACTGCATATACTGTTATTTGGTAATTCAGCCTGCTGTGAAAATCTTTGCTATAGTAAAATTTGATTCCTGAAATTACTTTGTCCTTGTGGGAATATTGTGCAACATTCTCTTTTATATCCTGTGTTAGCAGGCAGTGCTTTAATGCAGTTAAAGTGCTGGCCTGCTCCTGTGGGAGATGGGAGCTGCACACTGTTTGCTTTGTTAACGGCTGAGAAATTCTTACTTTCTGCATTGTGCCATGCTCAGACTTTGATCTTTTTTTTCTCTGTGTTTGTTGTTTGTTTTTTTTTTCTTAATGTTATAGCTGAGCGTGCTAGAGTGGGCTTGGCACCACTGCCTGGAATGAAGGGAACAGATTACATTAATGCCTCTTATATCATGGTGAGGAAGCCAACACCTAATTACAAAGTAAAATCAATTCTAAGGTGCTAAATACCAGATGCCTATAATTGTCTTAATTCTGTATGTAATGGCTGTGTATTAACAGATGAGATTTTAACACCTTCCCCATAATGTAAAGCTATTAACCATGTTTTATTAAAGATTCTTGCCTAAAAAATTAATTACAAGATGCATTTAGATGGAATCTGTATTTCTGTGAGATACAGTCAAATAGATACTGAGATTTAATGTAAATTAAAGCAGTAGGGACTCTGTAGGATTGAAATGGAGTTAAGAAAATATAGTCTGTGAAAATATTGTGGTGTGAAATGAAATAGGGTCCCCAGAAATTAAATCAATGCTTTAAAAGTATGGGAGGCAGTAAGTAACTGTGTGTTTGTTTTGCTGCCAAAGGGCTACTACAGGAGTAACGAGTTCATCATAACCCAACATCCACTGCCACATACAACTAAAGATTTCTGGCGGATGATCTGGGACCACAATGCACAGATCATTGTCATGCTGCCGGACAACCAGAGCCTGGTGAGTTGCTGTGTCTCTCCTTGCATGGTGCCACTGTCACAGCCCAGCTGGGCACTGCACAGAGTCACTCATTTGCCTGCTGGGGCTGTTTTGTGGCTGAAAGCAAAGCCAATTTTTGAGCCACCTACTCAAACTTTGCCATAAGCTGGTTAAAAAAATCAGATAAGTTCAGTGATGTGGGGGCTGTTCTTTTGCTGTTGCCTTTGCACTCACCCGTGGACATCCAGGGCTGCAGGGACCACAGTGCTCACAGATGCTGTCAGCATCTGCAAGGCTCCTGAGGGCTGCCTGGCAGGATGCAAGCACTGTGAGGGTTTGGAGAGGCTGGGGTTATGGTAAGGACTTTGAGAGGAGCAGAAATGCAAGGTAGGGACAGGAGGATAATTGCTGTGAGCTTAAGGCTCAGGCCGTACAAGACAAGGAGTGCAAGGCTCCACATGCCGTTTTTAATGAAAGTAAAAAGCAAACAAGTATGTTAATTTAAGTGGAAATAATGAGTCAGACAGAGAGATAGAATAAGGAGACACAGGTGAAGTGCTAATCACTACTTCCAGATTTACTAGCACGTCTCAAGAGGGCGTGTTGAAAAGGATTAGGAACTAATCGGTTCGTTTCTTCATGCACGCATCACTGAGGTGAACAGACAATTGTAGCTGAGAGTGGAAGAGAAACCACCTTCATTACAGCAGGAAAATAGCAGTCATGAGGGGCTACTAAAGAGGCAGCAGTCAATATGCTGCTTGTGTGTGGGGATGAAAGGGAGTGCAGCACTGCAAAGAGCACTCAGAGACATTCTATCAGATCAGAAAGTGCTTATGAAATGAAAGTATGTCAGGTGGAAATGAAGGCTGAGCTTGTCTTCACATGTACATGAAATAGCTCTGCAGAACCACAGTGATCAAAGGGTAAAGGTGGAATGCTGGGCTCAGGCACAATGCTTTCACCCTCACCATTCCCAGGTGGAGGTGGCCAGGAAGGCAGTGGCACCTGGCCTTGGCTCAGTGGTCAGTGGGGGGATTTGTGGCTGGTGAGAAGGGGTGGCACAGGATTCAGACAGCACCAAGGTGCTGCATATGCAGTGCCAAAGGACAAGACAATAATGGAAGGTACCTGTATGAGGACCTGTCAGTGGCAGGACAGGTCCCTTGCCTGGCACTCAGCCATATTACTCTGCTTCCCAGTACTTCTGCTTATTTAGGGCAGAACAGTAAGGATGTAAAACCTTAAATCACATGTTCAGAATGAACACTGACAGCACAAATCTCAACAGTATCTTGTGTATCAGAGCTGCAGACCCACAGAAATACATTTGGTTCAAGAGAGATGTACAAGGTCATGGCAGGATGACATAAGTTCATAGTTCATGTTTGCTCATGAGTGAGAGATGGGATGTCCAGAACATGGGTTGGCTCTGTGCATGTGGCCAGGACAATTCTGTGCTCATGCTGCAAGGACATAGACCTTTGAAGCCAGGAGAAGAAACAGACTTTGCATGTAGGTGGTGACAGACCATAATTTCCCTTCTCTGCAGCACATTAGGAATTCAAAGAAGGGCTTTGACAGCTGTTTTAAGGAACAGCTTTGACTTACATCCTCCCAGTCAGACTACTTCAGCATGAATTTCTTCCAGCCTTCCAGTCCCACTGAGGTTTTAGTGTCCCTTCAGTCGAGTTGTTTTGCTGGAGAACTTGCATTAAGTTTAGCCAATGTGTTTTTCAAGGCTAAGAATATTTGGGTTTTTCTCTTCCACTTCACTCCTCTGCTCACTCCTAAAAAGTCAAGTTCTACATAAGTATCCATCAATCTCCTACCTAGGCCTGGTCCACAAACCTAGAGTTTTGGATTAGACCACAATAAACACAAATTAAAAATAACAAGTCATTAATTTTTAAAGGTCAATGAGTTTTTTCTAAACAAATATCTGACTTTCAAGCAAAACTGTGTAGGCAGGAGGTCATAAAGCCAGGGATACAATACAAAGGTTAAGTATGAGTGAGCTAAGATAACAATTTCCCTGTGAAACCAATTAAAAAGTAGATGTTACCTGTTTCAACACACAAAGGGAGGGTCTGGCAGGCTTGCTGCCTACCCTAATAGTAAATTTGTTTTAGACAGAAGTGTTTTTTAAAGGTCAGTTCCTGATCATCTCTATTTATCAAAGCAATTTTTTGATCCACTGGATTTATCAGTTACACCAAGGTATCTGCAAGGCTGCAGTAGTGTGTTCTTTCATTTCTCCAGGCAGAAGATGAGTTTGTGTACTGGCCAAGTCGTGAGGAATCCATGAACTGTGAGGCCTTTACTGTGACCCTTATCAGCAAAGACAGACTGTGCCTCTCTAATGAAGAGCAAATTATCATCCATGACTTTATCCTTGAAGCTACCCAGGTAAAGTAAATCTTCAAATGTGGGTCTTAGCATTTCACCAATTATATTGATGCCATTTAAATACAGAAGAGGAAGATTGAGAAAATTTTTGAAAAGGATTTACTGTGGATGCATGTTGCTCTCAGGGGAAAGGTATTTTCATTGACTCCTTCTCCCTCTCACATCTTCTACTGCCAGGTAGATTCCTGTAGCTAGTAAGGCTAGTATTAGTAGTATTAACTGTGTGTCTTGCTTGAAAGTGAAGACATGTGATTTTACCAAGGTGTATTGTCTTATTTCTGCTTACAAAATTCAGCATTTATAGTTTAATTGTTTAGGCATCTTAACTAATCATAAAAATGTAAGCTTGATTCTTTTAAACTATAAACCTGCTTCTAGTTTGTTACCTGGATTGCAGCTGGACTTTGCTGCAAGACATTTGTTTGCAAGCCCATTTAAATTTGACTTGCTTGCTCTTGCTTGACTTTTGAGCCATAAGGACTCTGAGAGATGTTTGATATGAGCCCTGAATTTAAATACAAAATCTTTTATTGATTAAACATTTTGTCAAACTTGCATTATTTTAGGGTGCTCACTGTTACAGAGATGCTGGAGCTGTGTGTCCTCTGTCTAAGTAAACTGTTTGGAGGAAGAAAGTTTCCCTCCAGTTTGCAGTGAGGCTCTTTGCTCTGTCCCTGTGGTGGATGGCTGAAGGGGAGCTCATGCCAGGCTGGTTTGTCGTTGCAGGATGACTACGTGCTGGAAGTTCGCCACTTTCAGTGTCCCAAATGGCCGAACCCCGACGCTCCCATAAGCAGTACCTTTGAACTTATCAATGTAATCAAGGAAGAGGCCTTAACAAGGGATGGCCCCACCATAGTTCATGATGAGTAAGTCATCACTTTTCTCCCATTTATGTGCAGATTTTCACTCAGCTGAAAGACACTTGTTAGGACTGATGTCTATTTCTGCATGGAGTACATGGGGTTTAGTAGTCCAGGGAACAGATTAAGAATATATCAACTTCCAAGGATGAGTTTTCAGTGGGCATCTGAGGCCAAATACATTTTGCTTAGTGTGTTTTTTGTGTTGGTTATAATCTTAGCTTCTTCTGCTCCTGGAAATATCCCAAGCAAATCCAACAACCTGTTTCAGAACCCAGCAGAGCTTTGATTTAGATAAGGCTCTAAGCAGCCTAATGTGGGCTGATGGAAACAAGTTTCAAAACAGCTCAGGCTCCTGTCTACCAGCTCAGGTTTTATGTGCCATGTAAGACAGAACAAGCTTGGCTCAGCTGTGTCTCATGATGAGCAGCAGAAATATCCTGTGACAAAGGGCCCAGGTCTTCTAAAGCAGATTTATTCTTCCTCCTTTTGCTTCCCAAAAATATTCCAAGGGGCCCATAGAGTGCCAAGTGGGAGGGAGAGGGCCCACTGACTCCAGGCCAGCATGCCCCAACACTTGTCTCTTTTGTAGCACATGGTGAGCATTGTCTCACCAGCTATGCTTGAACACCCAGTTATAAAGCGTGCTAAATACTGCATTGCATATTAATACTTACACACATTATGGAGCTGCAGAATACCATTGCAGTGAGGCTGGAGCCTGGCTCTGACCTGATTTCCTTGGAGGGAAAGAGCACTTAATGGAGTCATTCTGTGCTTAAAATCCCAAGGAAGCCCAACTTCTGACAGTGCTCATGCTGTCCTAAGAGCGAGCACCAAGCCAGCACAAACTCCTGCTCCACCTGCAGCCCCCTGCACTGCAGCCTTTGCCACAGAACAGAATCAGTGAGAATGCCTTGGGAACCTTTGCAGCAGCCTCACTGCCACGTTCTGGTGTGTCAGTGGTCAGAGCAGGCACTGTGCTGTGCCCCAGGAGGACACTGATACCCACTGGTGCTGCCAGAGCTTTCCCTGCACATCCAGGTGCTGTTGCTGCTGCAGCAGGTTTTTCCCAACTGACTCCTGCAAATGGTGCCCTGGGCTGCAGCAAGTAGTTTTTCTCCACCACCTCCTCCTGCCTTGCTTATGCAGACTTTAAGCTCTGCTGCCTTTCACCAGCACTGATTAATTCCAGGCTGGTTTTAATATTCATGCTTTGGGTAGTCTGAAGTGAAGTTTTGCTGCTCTTGCAGTATTTAAGATTATGTTTTACAAAATTAGAAACATTATTGATTTGGGCATTTCATTGCTAGATGAAAAAAGAAAATCAAAATTGCATTCCAAGCAATGCTGAGTCATTCTTTCTGTACATTGCTTTTTTGGTTTATTTGTCATATTCAATGATTTTATCTGTACGCCTAATACATAATGTGGATTCTGCTTTTAATTGGAGTCTAAGGAAATGTAGCTGAAAATGAAAATTTCCCTTTGCTACATGCAACAGCTATATCACATAATCTACTAATAATTACAACTGCAGATTAATTCCAAATATATGAATTTGCAGATAGCTAAATTTATGTGGTATTTAGGAAGTACATGGTGGGATGAACTTGCTAACATTTTTAAAAGTTCAGAAATTCCATCTTGAGACAGTTGTCAAGATTTTTAAATGTAACTGCCCAAGTGTAGGCAACTATGTAAAGATCTGCTGCATAATTTTCTGCAAGAAAAGTCTTCAGATTGTTGGGATCTGGAAATTACCAGCCCAAGTGAAAATTATGCTATTACACCTTCAGAAGGATTTAGTTGTGTCCTGTCAAGTCCATGCATTGGGCACTTTGTCCACTGTCCCTGTGGATGAGTCACAGCCATCAGCAGGTGCTGCTGCTTCTCCTCTAGACCTTACATCCAATAGTGCACATCCACTGTTGTTTGAGTAGTTTCCCATTACTAGATGCCTTGATTTCCATGGAAATGCTGTACAAATCCTAGTGGTAATTTTGCAGTACAAGATGGTATTGCAGCATTTGCTGATTATTTCAGTTTCCATGTAAAGTGGCTTAGAGAGCAGGTCAGCACTGGTGACCCCATTTACCAATGGGAACATTTAAACACAGACTTTCTCCAAGTCACAGAGCAGACCCAGCACAGCCAGGACAGAATTTCAGTCTCCTGAGTACCAGGAGAGCAGAGGAGAGTGGAGGCTCCTCTATGGTGTAGGGTCCTTCATGCTGTGCCTACACCTGCACCTGCAGCCTGAGCACTCCCCAGGCTTGCAGCAGTGAGATTTCCACCTGACCAGTATCTCAAGGGTATCTTGAGGACTGATGTGGGCTCCTGATGAATAACTGCTGCTTGGGGTTTTATTACATGACAATACAGCTCAACTCTTCAAAATCTGAAATGTCTCCTGGGTGCCTGGCCCAGGGATGTTGCCTTTACCAATGAATCAGACCTAGGCAGGACTTTGAGATGTGCCCCAGTTACTTGTGAGCACCACAGAGCTGTGTTAGTTTCCTGCAATTGTCAGATGTGGAGGAAGAGGCAAAGTCTCATTTCTTTCTAATCACTCATGTTTTGCTTGAGCTCCCACTAATGAATTTAAAATGCACTCCACTGTAATGCAGATGCTCTCAGCCCATGTGGTGTGGGAGAACTGATTTCAGTGTTACCATCTCCAGGCTGGGTATTTTGGAATGGCTCATGTTCTGCTGCTGATACAGTTCTGTGTTTAATAGAGCAGATACCTGAGATTACTGGTGTGCCATCAAATTTCTTCTATGAATTAAAATGACAAAAAATTAGCCACTATAAAACAAGCATTTAGTAAATACAAAGAGGAACTGCAGTAATGAAATAAGTCTATAACAACACTTTCATGGCTCTGTGTCAGTGCCCTGGTGTGTTTCTGAGTAACCCTTCCTTTTGGTGTGGTTTTCCAGGTATGGAGCAGTGTCAGCAGGAACTCTCTGTGCCCTTACCACTCTGTCTCAGCAGCTGGAGAATGAAAATGCTGTCGATGTGTTCCAGGTGGCAAAGATGATAAATCTTATGCGGCCTGGAGTATTTACAGACATTGTAAGTCTTTTTGAATGGACTATAAATAGATGGTTTACAAGGTTTCCATCTGAGACCAAAAGCATGAACTAAAACATGCATTGTGTATGTTAGCAAGCCCCACAGCATCTGCTACCAGGCAGAATTTGCATTTGAACTTTTTTTGTAGTTGTCTTTTTTTGTAACCTCAAAGCCACACTGTAAGTCTCTGATTTGCACTTAAACTTATTTCTCATACTTTGGAGAGGAGCAGTCTACAGGCAAGTCCTAGCAGAGAAGGACCTTTCAGTTGTCACCATCTGCCTGTCAGCCTCTTTAGAGCTGGCACCTTGTGGTCTGAAGGGATGCTCAGGGCAGGTGAAGCTGCAGGGACATGAGGCTCTTCCCTGAGTGTCCAGCAAGAGCAGCCCCTTCCCTCAGTGTGTGTGGTACAAGGTTCTGCCACACAGGGAGTGGCCTGGGGCTGAGCTGTGGCCTCAGGTTTTGTTCCATCCTCCTGAAGTGTTTAACAGTATATCAGAAACTATATAATCCACTCAAAACTGGAGTTTGGGTTGACAAAGTTAAACTGGATGAACAGAGGTAATTGCTCTAAGTCTATTTCTTTGCTATATGTTTGCTTCTGGTAATGAATGCCCATGACCTTCCCTGGAAATGGCAAATTAAAGTGCCACTCATTTATGTACACTCAAAGGATTGAAATAAGTTGTTCTTTCTTTTCCAGGAACAGTACCAGTTTCTTTATAAGGCAATGCTAAGCTTGGTCAGCACTAAGGAGAATGGAAATGGTCCCATGACACTGGACAAAAATGGTGCTGTGATGGCCAGTGACGAATCTGATCCTGCAGAAAGCATGGAGTCTCTTGTCTAATTGGAAACCTGAAAAGGCACTTAATTTGTAGAACTTCTGAAGACTGAGTGAACTTTTTTGAGGCCTTTTTTGCCAGACTCTAGGTTATACAATAACCCAATTACTTTTTTACACTGATAAAAGTTTTGATATTTATTTTTTGCCATTTTATGTCTTAATGGTATCCTACTGAGCATTTGCACCTCTGTTTATTTCACACAGTGAAACGCAATTTTATCTAGTTTGCACTATATGATCAGTGTTACTGCCTATAATATCCTAATACAAGACAAGCCCTGATGTGACATTCCATGACAACAAACATATGCTTTTTCTGTTTTGTTTAAATGCAGTGAAGTTTTGCTAACTACAGTGACCCTGGAATCTTAAATCTTGAATGCTAGGCCAGATGGATTCTTTCTACAACAGATACTGTACCCCTTCATGCCATATTTATTCTTTAGTGATCATGTCAAAGTTTTGGTAACGGTGTTCTGCATTCCAGTGGAGTGGATGAGCAGTGTTCATCCTTTCCTGACAAATTGTGGCAGGTGATTATTAGCTACAGTGAAGGTCCAAGAGCCTTGTGGAGCTGAAACAATTATTTCTGTATTGTTTCAAATTGCTGTGTTGTACACTTACAGGCCTGAGACTTGCTTCACGTGGAATATATGAATTACATACAAGATAATTATAAATTAGATGCAATTCTTATGTGGGATGCAGTGATAAGTTTTGAATTTACAGTTTCAAAGTTTCCCCATGTATTCAGGAAAATGTTGATTTTGGTTTTTAACCAGCCCTGTGATGGGAAAGTATTTTGGTTTTATTTTCATCGGAGCCAATACAGTGAGAAATCTACGACAACCCAAAATCAGACCAGTTTTCAGATATATTAAAGGTAGCAATATTTTACATTACTAAGCTATTCAATATTTTAAACACATCTAATTTCCTTACTATTTCTTGAATATGACCTCACACCTAATGGTATGTTACATGATGACAGGCGTTTCTTAATTTCATAACTGTTAGATGCCATTTTTACAGGTGTGTAATTTTCATACTTTAGTGCTAAAACATAAAGTACTGATCCATATTTACTGGTGAAGCAAACTAATAAAAAAACTACCTATAAAGTTACATTCTCCCTCTTTTTTTTTGCCAGACTAATTCTTTAGCAAAACCTTAGTTTATTGTGTTTTCCCTCCCATGTCAATAGAATGGTTTTCCCCAGGTTATGTCAGTAATTATTGTTTTGAGCATTTAAGTTTACATCCTCACTGGCTCCCTCTTCCTTTGTATTTGGTTGCAGTTCAACAAGGTCAGTCCCTGTTTAAGAAAAGAAGTAAGAACATGCTTAATTCTCCAGAAAAGTAAAATTAGTTGTGCCCTTCGTGGCTTGGCTGAGTAGGGAGGGGTTATTGAATCTGCCTGGAAAAGGAAATATGTGATTTCAGCCATGCTGACCCTTGGTGTACAGTTAAAGGCACTATCCCTTATACATGGCATTAATTTCTTCTAAACTACAGAAAACATGCATTGTAATTTTTCAGGACCTGTCAAAATATTGCAACTTTTTCTTTTTTTAAAATTTAAATGTAAACCTATTAATTTCTGCCAGTCCAGTCTTGCTGAAATCCGGACATTTGGCAAGGTTCTGTTTATTTTCACTCACAAGGAAGCTGAAAGCAAACTGCTTAAAAGGATATTGAGAGTAGATACGTTGGTTCAGAACCTCTTAAAATGCAAACTGATACAGCCTCACTGAGAGCACAGGAGCTGTGCAAACTGGTATGTGCTAACATTTGGCCTTTTATCTTAATAAGAGAAAGATTCAAAGTATTCAAGGATTCATCAGCAGCCTTTTACACAGTCACCTTTTACTTCTCAATTTGTTGAATCCCTCCATCCAAGCAATCCAAATAATTGCTAATACCAAACAATTTAATAAGCCCATGGTTTCAGTAAGGCAATCCCATGCCCAGCAACAGCTAGTCCAAATAAAATATCAGCAGAATGTTTCAGAAGATTGTAGTTTGCATCCCTGTTGCGCTGCGTGGAGGTGGGAGTCAGTAGGAGTTAGGATGGCGCTCCAGTCACTGCACCCCAGTAACAGAATGGTTTAAGTAAGTTCTCAAGTGCTGCTCAAGGGCTTGGAAGGTTTTGCTGAGTGGTTTTCTGGCCAGCCTGCATCAGCCTCAGAGGCTGCTGAGCCCCCCTGTGCCCCCAGTCCTGAACCTGAAGCCAGCCAATGCCAGCTGGTAGCACAAAGGGACTCCTGAGTTGGATCAGTTCAATCTGACGTATTTTAAGTTCCTGGGGAGATGTAGGGAGAAGTTAGAAATTCAAACCTTGACAACTCAGTGACACAAAGATTACTGCAGGCATCAAAAGGTTGGATTTGTTCAGTACTTTCAGGTGATTACTTTTCATTTCAGTGGCATGATGGAAGATAACTGTGGTTTGTGACACACTGCCTGAACACCCTTGCTTTAATTCCTTACCTTCTCACAAGCTTTAAACATCAATGAATGAAGGCTGCGGGGGTTGAACTTTGGTAGATGCTTTGGAAATCCATGCATTTGTATTTTCCAACACCTGAAATGCTTGTTTGGGGTTTAATCCATGGGGAAATAATATTCTATGAGTTCTCCATGGATTATTTCATAAGAGAGCTCCAGCTGTAAGTTAAGTGCTGTGCTGACAGCCAGGTAGGCAATAATGGTAGTGATGCGCGAGGCTTGAAGAGGTGAAGCTAGAAATTGCTTGTGAAGGTCAGGATTAAACACACAGAAGAGCCAAATCTATCCTCCTGTAAGCAGCTGCAGTTCTGCTCTCTTACACAGGTTTGCACCCTTTCCTTGGGACTGAGTGAGTGCAGAAGGAGCAATGTCTGCTCAGAGATGGGCACTGATAAACCCTCCTGATGCTCCCATGAGTGTCCAGCCCAAGGCCTGCTCTGCAAATCACCACCTCTTGCTTTTGGGACCCCACCCCCTCGGCTGTACCCAGCTCCTGCCATTCAGTCAGGATGTCTGTCAAGCATCAAAGGTTCCCAGGCAATATGCAGGTCTGCAAATTAAGAGGACCTGAGAAAATTCCTATATCAGAGTGTGGTCCTCAGCACCAGCCCTGAGAAATAAGGAACAAAGGACTAAAGCACACACATGTCTACATTTAGAGAATCCCATTTCTCCACGTCTTGCACGTGTCCTGTGCCCACAGACCGTGTGAAAGACGTGAACTGTGTCTTGAGACCATAAGAGCAGCCAAGCTTTCCAAGTGGGAATGCTTGGAAAGCTTCTGTGTCATCTGAACATCTGAAATAGGTGGCAGGCTCAGAATCATCCTCCAAACACTCCTGTGTGTGAGCTTGGCTTTGGTAGGAAGGTCTGGGGGAGCCACTGGGACCACTCAGACCCCTGAGTCCTCTGCAGGATCAATGTCTAAAGAACATCCATTTTAAACAGCATTTGTCCTTAGTATTTCAGTGTCTGTTTCCAAATGCTAATTTAGAAACAGGGAAAAAGAAAAATCCAAACCCCTTGAACTTGTCCTCGTAAATGACTGTTTCTGTACTGTGGGTCTGCTCTAGGTTAGTGGAGTCATTTACAGGATCTGCAAAATTTCACTTGTGTTTCCAGTTTCTGACTGCTCAAATTGCTTGAACACAGAGTGATACATTGGAACATTAGGAGAAGAATCTATGATACAGCACAACTGCCTTCTCATTAATCTTTTTTAAAGCTGATGTATTTTATTTAAAAGCTAAAAATTACAGATATGAATTCTACCAAAGATACATGCTACTAATTCTCAGCAAAACAAAACCAACTTAGTTTAAAAAAAAAACTGTAGTTGTCATGAAGATTTAGCAGTCTTTCTCAAATTCATGTCTTTTGACATCAGATCTTTTGTTCCGAAGTTTATGTTCAAATGGTGCCAGTGAACTTTTATATGAAGGGAAAATGCCTATTTGTTAATCTACTGCATTGCTTTTCTTCTTTTTCTTTTTCTCTCTTTTTTTTCAGATGTAATTCACTGTTACCCTTTGCTCTTCTTCTCCTTGCTGCCATTCTAACAATGTGAACTGCATTGGCTTCACTTATCAAAGGAGAAGGAATGCAAAAATAAGGAAAGAGAGGAACTGTAATAAAGAGATTTGGCCTCTACTTTGTCTTAGCTGTTAAACTGTTTTTAGTGTTTTTGTTAACTATTTGCAAAGGGAAGCATTTTCTACAGAGGATAATTAATTTCAAGAAAAATGTCTTGAGTTTTAAGAATAAACGTCTCCAAAAGAGGAGATAGTCAATTTTATACAATGTCACAACTCTCCAACATTTGGGGTAGTGACTTTTTTGTTTTGTTAGAACACTTGAGACTAGCAAGCAGCCATTGTTTCTAAAGACCGAAGCATTCATGTGTACTCCTGTTTTCTTTTCCTTCATTTTTAAAATAGCAATGTCATTAAAACTGTAAATATTTTGTTGCTTAGATAAGCATCTTCTGGGAACTTTGTATCTATGGTATATAATCATAGAATTTTATATTTTCATATAAAGCTAATTTTTTTCTAGTTTCACTTCCTTCCTAGTTCTGTGGTGGTTATGTGACTACAAACCTTCTGTGTTTCAAGGTAGTGAGATGCCATCATCACACTCCAAAAAAGATTTCCACACATGTCATTTCTTTGGGGCAGTGATTGTGAAAGTTGGATTCTTTTTTTTCTTTGGATTCCATTGTCAGTGTGTGCAACAGGATTTAGACTTAGCCAGTCACTAGATACGTTTGTCTCATTGATCCATTCAGAAGAAAAATAAAAATGTGGTGTTTGGTTTGGGGAAAGGGTGGGAGGGAGTATTTTGAGGGAGACTTTTTGTTCATTTTTGGTTTTTGTTTGGGGGCTTTTTGTAACTTGAAGAATCTTCTTTTTGTTATGTTAAACTATATCAAATCATTCTATTATAGTGTTATTTAATATGTAAATTGTATTGCTATACATAAAATAAAGTATGGTTTTTGATGTATTTACGGACTTCTTACTTATTTGCATAGAGTACACACAAGGAACAGATGCAGGAGTCAGTATTTCATTGTCCCAGGCATGCAGGAATGATGAGATTCAAGGCCTGCTTTAATTAGATCTCAAATTTCCAAGCAGTACTCAGCTGGGAACTGCCACTGACAGTGGAGTTCACTTTTCCCTTCTTAATTGTCTCCAGCTGTTAGAGAGCTGCCAGTAAATAACCCCATCCCTTTCCACCAATGCTCCTCCCCAGACAACTGTGACCCATCAAAATCCCTTTTGGACAGGGGACTGTCTCCATCCTGAACAGGACCTCAGATCCTGAGCTTTCTTGCCAGCTACACTGGCATTTCCTTCCTTCCATCTATTTCTGCCTGACCAGCCTGGAGGAGCAGGGGCTTCCACCAAGCCACCATCACAATTTGCTGATGAATGGCATTGCTCACTAACCCAGCACTGTGGCAGGAAAAGCAAAGCACTCATTCCCATCTCAGACAGACTGGGGGGACACAGATGTCCCAAATCCTAGAGAATGCAGCAAAAACCCTCTATGGACTGTGTTAGTAGCCACAGCTCCTTGCTGCTCCAGCCAGGAGCTGTCACTGAGGTGGACACACGTGATGCCATCAATGCTCTCCATGTTTTGCAACAGAACCTTGGCAGCTCCAACACCACCTCCCACTCTGGTTCTGTGCTCAGGGCTGTGTCACCAATTTTGTTGTTCCTGGGGGGAAGCCACTCAGGTTTGTGGACAAATTTTTGTAGCAATCTGCTTCTGGCAGTGCCTTCAGAAACACAACAGCACTCAGCCTCCAGAGCAGCACCTGCACAGGGACAAAAACATCAATAAGTCAAACTGCTTGTTGATGTAAAATTGCTGATTAAAATCAATACACTACATCTGCTGCCTTTTGTGCTGCTGCATTCTCACCTGTAAGATCTGTGTTCTGGTTGACTGGGTGGAAGAGGGATCCTGGAACACTGGATGGGGACTGGGATCAGCAGGACACTGCACAGCAGCCTGATGACCCTTGCCAAGCCCCCCACATTGTAGGGTGCTCCCTCCAGCCCCTGCTCTGGGGTGCTGCCTCCTGCATGAGCAGCAGGGAGCTGCTTCCCAGCCTGCCACACCTGCTCTAGGGGATGCTCCAGCACTTCCACTGCCCTCTATAACTTTTCCAGACCACAAGAAGGCAACCAGGGGAAGCTTCCTCTGCCCAGCTTGGCTGCTTCACCTCCATGGAGAAGATGGCAGCCCCTGCATGCACAGGTAGGTGGGTACACAACACTTCACAGCAACAATATGGGAAAAGAGCTGTGTGAATCCTGCTTGTCTGGGAAGTGCCTGAAGGATGGAGAGGACAGCAAGCTGACCATGAGCCAGCCCCATGGGCTGCAAAGTGCAGGTCTGGCAGGTCTACACTGGGACCAGGTAAGGACATCTCCCAGTCTGATCACAGCAGGGTTAAACCATCTCATTTTGGGAAGGGAGAACCACACAAACAAAAAAAAAAATGTAGCCCCAGTGAAGACAGACAAAAGGAGAGCAACAGGGATGGTCAGTGAGCAGGAAATTTCAGCCAAGACAGGATGAACAGGGGCATTGCCTAGTGAAATGATGGAGGGAGAGGGCCTTGAAGAGGCAGGAGCAGAGAGGCTGTGAGGCTTGTCTCCTGAATCACCACTCCTGAAGGAAGGCTGTAAGTGTTCCTACATCTTCAATAGATACAACAAAAACCAGAGTTTGGCAAGCCACAAGGAAGGTAGGGTCAGGCAGTGGGAACATGACCTGGGGCAGCCATGGAACAAGAAAAACAGCTCTGAAACAGCTACAGAAATCAGAACACCCCAAGGCAGTTCCTTAAATGGAAAACCAGGATTTTCACTGGACAGCAGCATCTCTGAGGTGAGCCCCCAGCTGGTGCCAGCCAGGTCATCATTGCACAGACAACAAACAGGGCAGAGGTCCCTACACTGCCCAGGAGCAGGAGGCCCTTGCTCCTCCTGGTGAGCAACAGAGACAGGAGCAGAGGACAAGAGAAAAGACAAAACCTTGGAGAAAGCACTTGGATCCCATGCCTGGGAATGAGGCCTGGCTGAGACCTGTATCAAGTGGAAAGATGTAGTAAGTAGTTCATTAATACTTTGGCAACAGAGATGTGATTTACCAGCACTTCCCACTACTAACAATATGCCTGAATTAATTGGTGGTATCAGGAGATCCCAACATCTTCTGTAATAAATAGCTAACAAGTTCAGCCTTTAAGGCTTCCAGAGGCTGCTAGCAGTCATTTTAAGCAGGCACAAATAATAGCAGCATTTTTTATTAAGTGGATTCAATTGCCAGAAGGTTTATTTTCAAGACCTTTTACAACATAAAAATAATTTTGATCAATGACTTGGTCCCACTCCTATTACTTAGCCAATTGAAGCCCCACAAAGTGCTTCCTGCACTGACATGCCATCCCCACCTGCTGGCAGCCACCTTATTGATCACTGGTGATTTCTGCTCCCCTTTGCTGCCAATCAATGGTTTTGATGTCTTTCTGACTTTGTAATGCTTTAAGAAGCAACACTCACAAAGCAATCTTTCCTGACACTGTGTTCAATCAATCTGACAGTCACTGGGCTTGCTTTTCTTTTCTAAAGTTGTTATCTTCCATGTGTCTGAAATCCTTGTTTAGGAGTCAAGCCTGCTCCGTTCGTGTTTTGTGCTATGGTTTTGAATTTTGAAAAGATTCTGCAATTCAGTTCCATGTCTCTTATGGGATCTGTTTCAAATATTTCTCATTTCCCTGTCTCTGTGTCTCTGAGCTATGCTTTCTGCACAGCTCATCATTTCTGTCACTCCCCAGTTTCAACCCTGTTGGTCCTGTGTTCCATATCACAGGATATCCTTGCACTACATCTAATCATAAATACTTTGTTCCTTTGTCTGAGGAGCTGCTGAAAGAGAGAGTTTTTGGGTCAACATCAGAAGAAAGGCAGAAGGTACGTGTGTTTTGTCTTGGGAGAAGGCATTATTGGTTGGAAGCCCAAGGCTCAACATAGGGAACATGGCAGAGCCCCCATCATCTGTTTCACTGGGGTTTTTGATCTAAAATGATGCCCTGGCTGCTCAGGCAGGGAATGAGACACTGAGGCAACAGTGGGAACCTGCAAATAAAGCCCAAATAATAAATCTAGTACAGACTCTTTAAAAATATTTTCCCATCAGGATAGAGAAACAGTGACTTGTCAGCCATGCATCACAAAGACCCCCAGAGTCTGCTGATGTGAGGTTCTGTCAGTCAGCCTGGAGTTCTGGGATGCTGCAGGTCCCTTCCATGAGAGGGAAGGCTGTGATCCCTTCCAGCTCCTTGCTGAGAAGGAAAAGCAAAGGGAGAGCAGATGAGCTTGATTTCAGGATAAAATGAGATCTTTATGCTTCTCTCAGCCAGAGCATGGGAGGGAAATTGTGATCTCTTAAGGAAAGCCTGACTGGTTTTTTCTGTTTGTTTGCTATGGGGTGCACAAGAGGGATGGAATGGAGGTGTCCTGTGTGCACTACATAAATGAGTATTTTTCTGTAACAAGGTGCTTATTGTGTTTCATCAGCACACAATCAAGAAGAACAGAAAACCATAGAAAAAAAACCACTTAATTGAGGCCTTCATTACTTGCAGCCTGATGGGACCATCAGCACCACAATTCTTCATTCTCCTAACAGGTTCAAATCATTACCTTCAATGGCATTGGCTCAGTGTAGAGCTGTTGGACAAACTCTGAGTCTAATCATCATATAAACATTTTAATGTAAAATATAATTTAATTTTATTTAAATTAAGTATCATTTCATGATGAATCTTAATACAGTGTGACTGTGACCAAAAGAGGCTGTTGGCTTGTGGCTGTAATATATGTAGCTGTATAAAAATGGTGACACAGAATAAAAGGTGACACTTTATTTATCTAAGTATAGAAAGGTTATCACACTTTGCAAGTAGCAAGGAAAGTCCTTAGTGCTGCTTAATATTAGACTTCAAGCTGAAAAACACTTTTATTGGTCTGGGGTGAAATCATAAAAACTCTTAAAGGTTCAGTACCTTAGGTTATGAAAGGCTCTGCCTTCTGAATTTTAGTGCTTTAAATAAGCTTCCTTATAACTTAAATCCAATTTTCTAGATAGCTTCCTACTTTGAGCCTCTTAGACATATGTTATGCCTTTGCCTGAAAGTCTCCCAGTGACCTGTAAATTGATTGCAGCCTGTGAAATTGGCCATAAGTAAATCTTTGCACCTTTTTCTTCCTCCTCTGTTTATTTTGTTTTCTGAAATAAAAAGGGGGCAGGTGGCTTGTTTACTCTCAGGCTATAGATCCTATATGGACTTCAGAAGCACTATTGACCCCCTAGCAGCATGCACTTGGAATAATAATAACTGACTCAGGCTAATCTAGATGAGCAGAACCCTGTCACAACAGTTTTCTCTATTTGTCAAAATTCTCCTCCAGTTTCTCCATGGGTGCCTGATCAGCCAGAGCTCAGCACCTTCCAGTCCCCAGGGAAGATCAATGGCTGGTCTTTGATTCATCAGCCTCAATAGTTTCTGAAATACCTTGTTGTGCTGGTATCCACAACAAAGATAAGGTATGTAACTGCCACAAAAAGACATTAAGCTGGAATTCTGTCACATAAAAGATAAGACAAAAATAAATAGAACAAGCTCCAAAATGACAAGCAAAAAAGAACATGGTAATTTAATATAAATTATATAAAATTGCTCAAATTACACCAAAGTTCTTAAATATGGAATACTAGTATAGCCCCATTTTTTATGCCTTTATTTCTTTCTGGTTTTATACCCCGGTTACTGCATGTAGCTGGGTGAAAAACCAAAATGATAAAGCCAATTTTGCAAATGGCCACAAAGTCAGAAACACATGGCACAAAATGCTGGCCCAGTCCAATGCCTTCCTGGTGGTGTCCAGTTTGTTCACACAATTGTTTTGGGGCAGCTGCATCCCCACAGACTCTGAGCCAGGTCAGACTTTGAGCTTTCTGTCACAAATGGCTGAGAACCCACCACTCTGGGTGCTTTGAGCAGATATTTGTTATTGCCAGGTATTTAATGACAGCCCCAGCAATGAACAGCCCTGAGCAGGATTGGTGTTTTCTGAGCACACAGCTACCCCTGCCCAAATTTTCTGCTTGAATCATGTCTCACCCTCTTTTCTTCCTCAGACTATACAGTTGTCCCTACCCAAAATAGAGAGTCAAGTCCTATTATGTCATTTCCTTCTAAGTAAGTCCAAAAAACATGTCCAAAAAGGTAATACTAACTTTGTATTCCTTGCCTTTTGGAGCTCCTTCTCCACTTTTTGCCTGCACTTCAATTTTTATTGATTTTCCTCTGCCACCTCTTAGTATCCTTCCTAGGCAGCATGATGCATTAACTTTCCATATAATGAATTTTCCCATTTGGTTCTGTACTCTGAAGTACACCCACCTCTAAATGAGATTTCAACACTCTGCATTGCTGATTTCCAGGTGTGGGCCACATCTCTCATTTTTCATAGGCTGGGAACACCAAAATAGCCTTCAAGACCCAGAGGTCTTCCTTTTAACACAATCACTGCTGTACTGGGGGGAGGAGAGCTTTTATATTTTTATATTAGTTCCAACAATGAAGTTATTAAAGCTATTTTCCACCCTGCAAGAAAGCTACCTGATGATGATATTGTGCCTGCCTTTTAAACTAATTTTATTTTAATATGGTGCATTTGCAGGCATCATAATCTTATTGGTGTATGTTATTCCCACTTAATGACTGACAAGGAATGGGGAATGGGCTTGTTCTGGGTTTTGTGGTTTTGGGGATTTCCCTCTTTAATTTTATCAACTGCTAAAATATCAGATACTAAGCCAATTCTTTCAATAATTATCCATTGTTTTGTTGACTTCAGTTTCCTGAGAAGGATACAAGGTAGTTTTGCAAAGCAATATAGAGAAAGACCTACAATTATCCCAGATAGGATGGATGCATTCACAAAACTAAGGGTCTGTCCCAAGCCAAGGAAAAGAGCAGGAAGTGTATTTGTAGTTCAGCTTCTCATAGAAGAGGAATACATTTATATCTATGTTTCTATAGTCAGATCTTCCACACTGGATTTGGAAAATTGTGTCACTAAATCCACATCCCCTCTAGGGTGGCACCTCTGCAGCACTGGGACATCACAGTCTGCCTGACCTGAATGGCAGCAGACCTCCAAATAAAGGATCCCCAGATCTTTTATTTTCACTCTTAACTACTTGCTGGAATTTAAAAAATTCTTTTGACCCTGTATAAAGCAGGATTGGTTCCACAACATGTTCATTACAATTACTACAGCTCACACTATAGCCCAAAAGTACTATTTGAGTCACAAACTTGAGGCATTTTAGAAAGTAACGCGATTCAGGAGAGTGGAATTTCAACCTTCCTGCAATTATGACATTTGTGTTAAGAACACAAACTTTAAAGTCTTTTTCAGACACCCACATGAGCATGAGATCCAAGGTGAGCACGAGGTACTCAGTGACCAGGCAGGCACAGGAGGACATTGTTCCCCTGAGAACAGCTCTGTACCTGCCTCTGGATTGACATGGAATAGCTGCTGCCAGGGGTGACTTCAGAGGACATCACGTCACTCAGCTGGCTTCCACAGCTGTTCCATGCTTTCATTTCTCCCTGAAACCATCATTGCCTCTGCCCAGCTCAACACCTGAGCTTCCCATTTAGAGAAGTACATCTCCCTCTCCTCACAGGTGAGTTCTAGTGTACACATTTCCTACTTACAGAAAGATCTTGCTGATCATAAGCAAGTGCTTGAAGACAAAAAAGTATTGAAAAAGGGATCTCATATTGTACCTATACCCATTATGGCCATGTTTTGTATTAAACTTCCTTTTATATTTAATAGGAATTAATAGATATTTTCACAAATAGGTCTCAAATGTTACAGGTGATAGCAGAGTTCAGCAGGTTGATTATTACTGCTATAGACCATTATCTGCTGATGATCTTGTAACCCATGTTATCCTTATCTGCTAGATGTTCATATTACCATTAATAATTTATAAACTAACCTCATTATAAGGCTGTAGCATCAACTGCAACAGATTAGAGCAAAACCACACAGGACTCAGGTACTAAAAAGTTTTTCTGTGCAGCTAATCCTGGCTTTATTATACATTCCTATTGAATTTTATTGTATTCTTGATATGCGGGAGAGCTCCACTTCTTCCTAGGGCATGGTTATCAATAATCTGTGGGCTGCATTTTCCCACACGGCAAATGATGCCTGTGGCAGGAGCTGAGCTCTTGCCATTGTGTTGGTGCAGACAGGTTTGGGAACAGGACCAGCTGAGGATTGTTCACTAACAATCCTCAGGGTGAGCAGAGCTCTACACAGGGTCTGAGTGCAGCAATGAGGCCACAGCAATGCCCATCCCTGGGCTGTTGCCTTCAATCTTCCTGGCACAAGAGACCTAATGTCTGACACAGCCTCACCAGTGCACTAAACTGTGCTTCCCTTCTGGGCCATGCTCTCCATAGATTTATTTCACTAAGGTGGTCACAGCACAAAGTACTAAACCTACAAGCAGAAGCACTTGCTGTAAAATGGATGAAGAAATTCCCAAAGGACAGGGAGTGGTTCTTTTCCTGATTTGTGTGTACAGAAGAGGGAAAAGCTTAGAGAAAAAAAAGTGGTATATGTTCAAGTCTTTAATTTTTCACAACAGTCCCTTTCCAGTCAACCTCTAAATAGCAAGCCAACCTCTGTTTTTCACAAAATCCTCTGCACTTGAATGTTTTCTGCCATTCCTCCCTCTCAAAGTGGCATGAGAACACTGACAGCCACAAGTGCTCAGCTGCAGGATCTGACTTTGTGAGAATGAATAGCTAAGCTGGAAAGAGTAGTACAGTCATCCACAGGGCACACATGCTTGTTAAAATCCATTGCTCTGAACACATGACAGCACACCTTTCCTTGGAGCCCCTTTGGGCAAGGGACACTCTCAGGACATCCAGGAAGAGCAGCTGTCTGGGCAGACTCTCAAGGCAAAAATCTGGGCTTTACAAAGCCATGGGCAAAGTTCATTTTGACTTCAGCAGAGCCAAGAATTTTCTGTCACCTTATCACTACATTTCTTGGCTTCCAACATTACTGAATATTTTTCTGAGCAATTTTAGGCAAACCTATCTTCTGACAAAGGTATTCATGATGAATAGTAATTATTCTGTAGTAGCATCCTGGGACCTTAGCTGTGGACCCACATGCATCCACAGCAGCAGCGTGGGGATGCATAATAAAGAGACAGGTTCGGTCTTTATTTATGTATGGTACTCTTTACCTTATCCTCAGACATTGCCATGAAGGAGTTTAAACTGAGAAGTAAACACAAAGATGTGGATAGAATCCCTGGTTCAGGATGTGCCTGACTACAGACTGCCAAAGCCTGGTAAGAATTGATGTCTGCTGCTCCTTGTCACCTTCCCTCAGTATCCTCTATTGTCCCTTCTTAAAAACAGTCTGAATTTTCCTCTACTCTCAGTAATAGTGATTTTTCAGCCTCTGTTATGTTGGGAAAATCTGTATGGAGCACCACTGGTGTAGTGGCAAACAAACCACAATCCTGCACCCTGACAGCAAAAGGATGTTTTTTTCTAAAGAACTCTGATGATGTTGCCTTGTTTTTCCATAAATGGGCCTTTGCAGAACATTCTTATAGTTCACAATGAATGATGCCATTTCTAACTTAGTGTTTCCACCCAGATTAATCTGATTTTCTGCATATATTTCAGCCCATAAAGTAGCCAGTAATCTATCTGCCTTTTAAAAATCTTACTGAAAGTAAACAATTTGCCCAAGCCACATTTATAATAAGTCTCAGTCTTGTAGGCTGTGAGAACTTTCACTGTCTCTCTTCCTCCTCACCCCCATATCATGCTGAGTCATTTTCTAAAATTAGTCCAGTTTCTTCTCTATGAGCAATGAATGAAATCTAAAGTGAATGAAACCTAAACATAGGCTAGACCAGGTAGATGAGAAGGAAGACATGTAATCATAACTTTCCAGCCTTGCCAGAGCTGTATTTCCTTATAGTCCTGCAAGCATATGAAATGAGACAACAAAAAGAAAAAAAAAACTATAAGGGAAAAAAAAAATTCCCTTTTTCCTTAGATATGTATTTCCTTTCCACTCCATTCTAAACACAAGCAATTAATTGGAAATGATCCTTTACTGGCAGAGATTATCCTGTGGTGATGTACCTCCATACTTTGTGGGATTTAGCCATGGACCCCAGTGCTTTCATGATCTCTCCTACAAGTAACACACATTTTCTCACACATGAATAGACATTAATAACCATTTCTACACCTGCCTACATGTCTTTTAGTGCAGAAACAATAGTCCCTCCTCAGAGTCTGTAACAAGTCTAAGACAATTCAAAGTATATAAAACTTACACACTATGTTTTCCAAATATAACTGGGAAAGCATAATTTTAATCATCCCTATTTGATTATTCCAGTTGGCACAATGTGTAAAAAGGTATCACAAATTATTTTGAGAGATTACCCAATTACAGAGAGACATTTCCAGAGAGGAAATTTAGAGCATCTCAGTAATGGCTTGATTAATACACCAGTCATATTTTAGCAACAGATAGTTTGATTGCTTATATGAACTGGTTTCATTCCGCTTACTTTAAATACAGAAAAATACTAAGTAGAAATGCAGCTCTATGAACAACAGAACTAAGGAGCCTGGCTTTCTATATACTTGGGTTGGTAGGAAAAAAGCCTACATGAACTCTCTGACATCTTATCAATTTTAAGCTCTCCTTACTACTTTTATTTTTCTCTAAATAGCCATCTATCTTCAAAAAAAACTTTTAGAACTTTGATGTCTTTGGGACTAGTAAACTATTTCACTTGGTGTTAAATTTGGCAATTGGTCAGCTTCAAAAATCACTGGAAATAGAGATGTGTGCATGCATTACATATAAACACATAGGCCACATTTAAATAGAAAAGCTGATATCAACTGCTCTAACTCTACAGCTTTTGCCCATCACTCCCATTTTCAGAAATTAAACCATCAACCATCAACTGATATCATTCTTTGATAAGGTTTAATGAAGAAAATAAATGGTACTCCCTAAGGAAAGTAATTTTCTCATTCCTTGGAATGTATATCTTTTATATCTTTACTGCTTCATCTTTCCAGAGAAAGTACTACATTATTGCAAAGCTGAACCATAAATGACAGAAAAGCAACCACTGACCCTTTTCACATCAATGGCAGCACTGACATTTTTACCCAGCTATTCAAAGCCTGGACTCCACAGTGCTGTCCATAACTCTCATCATAAATAGAGTCTGGTTCATTAATGCCAAAGACAGTCAACTGTGCAAGAAAATCTGACAATGCTGTTAGAACTTGCTGTTATTTAAATATTTTAAACTGCAGCATTTGAAAACCAACTTGAAAGCTAAAATTTAAATTCACCTGCCTTTCTGTGCCTTAGGCTACGAAATAAGTTCAGACAAACAGCCAACCACAAATAATGTCATGTAGGACTTTGTAATGTAAAGCTCATAGTGAGATCACAGCAAAGAGAAGGTTACATTAGGAAGCCTACACATACAGGAAGATTTTCACAACAGAGATGCTGTGTTCAAAACATCCTCCCAATGCCTGAATGGAGCAGCAATGCCCTGCACCCCTACACAGCACAAACGTGTCACAAACACAGTCTAGTTGGCAGGCAGAGCCAAGCTGGCTGCACAAGTTGTGCATTGTGTGTTTTTTACAGGTTTTTCCCTCTGCAATATTATCCATAGCCAGAGGCACAGAGCAGCAGGTGACTCAGAGCTTTAATTTTCAAGTTTTCCCTCAATGAAGACCAGCAGCTGATAGCAATACTGACACTGGTGGTGGGATTCTGGTATTTCACCAGCGCAGCTCAGCTGAACAGGTCTGCTATGAAAAACTTCCCATGGGAAAGGCTCTGCAAGTCAGGCTTCCCTCCAAAGGTCACCAGAAAGCCATGACTCAGGCTCCCAGTCACAGATGGGTGAAGGTCTGTGATAAAATGACCCCATTCTCCCTCCCTCTCTATTCAGTCTAGAAGTTCACCTGTCAGATGCTCAAGCACTTCCCTAAGACTTCTCTGTTCCATAGAAGGTTTATTCATTACAGAATCATAGAGGGATTTACATTGGAAGGTACCTCAAAGATCATCTAGTTCCACCCTTCTGGCCATGGGCAGGGACACAAATGGATTACACCCATTTGTTCTTCTCATAGCACTATAATTTTGTTTTAAAATCTCTTTTCCACCAAGATTAATATTATCATTCTATTGTTAGTAGAAATCAGATACTCTTCCTCCTTCTGTTTTGATAAATAAGGCAAATATTTTAATCTTTTCTCACAAAACAAGTTTGCTTCACTCTCTTGATCACCCTGAAAGCTTCTTCTACCCTTCTTCATTTCTCTTGAACTCAGGTGACCAGAAACTCACCAGATCCATCACAGCTGGTCAAAGAAGCAGAATGACCCATAACAGGTTTGCAAGATGCTCAGCTGAACAATTCTCTCAAAAGTAAAGAGGGGTGAGACAATCCACCTTTTCCTCCATTTCCTGATTATGGGTAAACCTGAGGGGAAGGGATTAAATTGACAGATAGAATATAACCTGTAATTTGGGGTTAGTGCAGATTATTTGTGTCCCTTGGAAGTATTCATGAATTATGCTTTTATATGACTTGGATAACTCTTGTCTTTCTTCTCCTTCCAATTCATTCACACAAAGGAAATATGAAACATTGACATTTATACTTCACACAGTGTTATAAAGCAAAGTTGATTCTTTTTATAACACGAGGCTTGAACTACATAGATTCTGTTTGCTTTTCTTTATCATGATCCTTGCTTCTCTGCTTTTAGGATGGTTGTTAATATTCTAAAGGTTTTGTTACATTCTTTAATACTTTAAGACATTTCCTGGAAAGAATTGTTTATCAAACCAGTATTTTGTGTTTGTAAGAAATGTAACTTCTCTCTGAAAAAGAAAAAGGAAAACCACAACCAACAACCACATTTCATAGAAACAAAATAGAGAAAATAGATTAGGCAAAAAAAAAAAAAAAAAAAAAAAAAAAAAAAAAAAAAAAACAAAAAAAAAAACCCACCCATATCTTTTAAAATCTGCTATAAAAGCTTCTTCTGAGGCTTTTCATCTCTGGTTACCAAACAAAATGCTATTAGACTTTTTTTTAACCATTTTAGCAAGGCTAAGGGTACTGCTCAAAATTATGGAAATTGCAGGTCTGAGCACTCAGCTGCTCTAAAAATCAGGTGCTGTGTGGGTCAGGTTGGTCATTTCCTCTGAATGAACTACTCAAGAAAATGTTGGCTTTCAGCAAGTTGGTTCAGACTTGAATCCACTCTGGCAGAGATGGGAACAGAACTCAGGTTTTCTGACTGACTGATCAAATGGCTCGACTGTGCTATCACCAAGAAAGAGACTTTAAAGAATGACTCTGAAAGGTTATATTCATTGAATTGCTGAGTACATAAAATGTGTTGAAAGAAAGGGTAAAACTTCTTGAAAGGTTTTAGAAATGGTTATATTTCTAATCTGTTGTGGTAGGATTTTCAACTCCAGTGTTCAGCGAACCTAGACTGACAAATTTATTATAGTTATAAGGCTGAGAAACCTATTAGAAGAAATATAATGGAAGGTACATTTTTGTGAGGCTTTAATAGGAACAGAAACAATTCAACAAAAGACTAAATTCTGTAAGGTGGGAAAAGTCATTTATTAAATCTTTCTAAAAAGATTGACTGACCTTTCTTTAAAAAGTGGAGCTTTTTTGTAAAAAATGAAAAGCTCAAGCTTCATAACAACAACCCAGTAAAAGGGTTTATTAGAAACTGGCTTCCTGCACAAGTTCAGTTATTTTTATTGTCAGTATATGTTGGTGTTAGGCAGCAAAAGAAGCACTGTTGCCTCCCTAATTTCTCTCTGGAACTAAAGAAATTCATAATAAAAGCAATCAAAATCTAAACAGAAATTTAGAAATACAACACTACTGCTTAGGTTTGTATGGCAAAATCCAGAAACAATGGGCTGAGAATTCAGTTCATAAGGAAACTGTGCCAGAACTGTGAAGGTGGTGTTATTTCTTCTACCTCTGCTTACAGTAAAAGTCAAGCTATTAATATCAGGCATCTTGACAGTTGTATAAATGCATGTATTAAAATTCAAAGTACTTTTGCTGCTGCAGATGTATCATCATTACAGAATAAGACAATTTTAATGTATGATCAGATGGCAATAGCATTACTTAGGGTAAAAGTTATAGGGTGACTTGTACACACAATGCAAGTGGCCTGAAACTGAAGATGGTGTCCATCATCATCCCAGAGCACAAAGCTGAACAGTCCAGTTTGTTTGAAGCATCGTGTGAATGCAGTTGGAAGAGTGTTTAAATAACCAGCTATACCTGCATGTGCCTGAATTCACATGAAATTAGCAGGCACTGACCTACTCCTCAGTAAACTTGCTGTGGTTTCAAACAGGAATCTCAAAGCAGGCCAAAGCTGACAGACTTTCTGTCTGTGCAGCAGGCAGAGCCAGTCCTGAGGAGCTCCAGTGAACCTCCACTAGGGTGTGAAAGACATAAGCTGGGAATGGTTTGGAAGCAGATGGTCAGACACTGATCAGGTACATAATTACAGGCACCAGTCTGAGGAAAGCAGTTTCTCAAAGCTCCCTACATCTGTAAAGAATGATACTTCTGCTCCTTCAGAGCAGCCCCAAATGCTCAGCCTTGGGTCTACACTGTGGTCAAGGAGAGCTGAGCTCTCTGACTGATTAGGAAGGGAACCAGGGAAAATCAGCCTTCCCTTGTATAAACCATCTGACATGACTTTATGAGGCAAAAAGTGCATTTCTGTCCCTCCTGTTCACATGCACCCCTTATGCTCTCAGGAGGAGCTTGCCCTCCACACTGGGGAAGAAATATCCAGCCTACACAGGTAAGAGAAGTGCTGGCTGAAATATCAGAGCTAAGCCATTCAAAGTACCACAAACAGGAACAGAGAATGGTGCTTGTCCAAGAATTTTTTTATTGTATTTTCTTTGTGCAGTTTAGTGAAAACAGACAACAGGAGTTGTTTGAAATAAAGTTTTAATTTACTATCCTAACATGCTGAGAAGCAATTAGATTCAAGTTAATTATTGTAAATAGCTATTATAATTGCTTGTAAAGCATTCAGCTACCTGTACATCTGTTAAAGTCAGTGGAGACCTGTACTTTTTTTTTTTTAAGAGAAGGCTTAATGTTATTACTTAAGGGCCAAACTATTTTCATGAGCTCTTCAAAAAGAAGCAGCTATACCATAGACACCACTGATGGAGAGCACCTGTTGGGGCATGTATGCCCTTGACAAGACTGAGTGGGTGTATCAGCAAACTGTCTGAAGAATTGTCTAGTCTAGATTATATTTACAGAACCTTAAAAGAACTTTCCTCAAAAGAAAAAAGAAATAAGAAAAAAAAATGCAGTTGAATACTGATTTTTCTTAGAGTGGTTTTATTTATCAGTTTTCTATCCCTGCTTGCAGCATGAAGAAAATATTGTCTTGTTAACATCTTTTTATCAAGAACAGTATTTCTTTCTTTGACACTGGACAGAACCTGGCCCGGTGCACAGTTTTATACCACATTTTGACAGGCACAAAAGCAACTGGAGTTCCACCACTTCTGCACCCTCACACACACAGCTCTTGGTTCTTCCTCCTCACACAGGTCTTCAAACTCTTCTTCTGAACTTGGCCCAGCTGTCTCAAGTTTGGACTATTATTGCACCAGCTGATGGTTGCTGAGCCCATCCTGGTCTGCTGTTTGGGTTCTGGCTCACCAGAAACAGATCTCCTGATGTCTGAGGGCAATTCCAACAAGAACACACAGATTACATTCGTTAGTCTAAGCATGTGTTAGAATTTTTTTTCAGCAACACTTCCACAGGTGCACCAGTGTTTCCCACAAAAATACACACCTTTAGCTACCAAAAAACCCAAACCCCAAATACAGGAATGTTTTGTTGAGTTGTTCTACAATTTATGAGCTTCATCTTAGCTCTAATATCACAGCTACAAAGAAGGCAACAATTTGTAACACAAGGCAGGGAAGGGTAGGGGACGTGACAACAGAAAGGTTGAGAGCTAGTCTCTGAAAATTGGAATGTGAAAGAGGAATTAGAAGCCTGGTTTTTACCCTCCTAAGTTTAATACTTTATTAGCTCACTCCTGCTCTGGGAGGCATTTCCTTGCATGCCTTTGCCTTTTAGCTTGTAGTAACTTAAAGCAGCTTTGCCCAGGGCTTGTGCAGTTGATGGAAATGCTGCTGAGAGCCTCTGCAGCTGATGGAGAACTGCCACAAGCCAAGGTGATGGCCACAGGCTGCTCTCTGATGGGATTTCACAGCCCTCACACTGTCCCATAGCCCTGCTGCATTTTACCAATGATGTCACCCAACAAATATTTAGATAGACCTCAAAGTGGATATTCGGCTACTGTACCAACAGAGGTGTACCTCCAAAAGGTAAGGGAAGGAAGAAGTGGAAAGCAAAGAAAAAAAAAAAAGTGCATTTCTTCAAGAAAGTTTTTAAGTGGTTTCATATAAGAAAACTCCTTTCTAACAGTTTTCCCTTTGAAATACTGGTGCCTTGCAATCCCAATATATAAAAACATTTCCTTTTTTAAAAACTGACATGTGGCAAAAATTGGTAGTAGTAAATAAATGCACACAAAACTAAATCGTGCCATCCTAAATGTTAGTAAAAATGACAAAATAAAATACTATCTATATAAACTATGCACAGGTGTGTAGCATATTACAAGCAAAAAACATATCTTGCAATTATAAGCCCACAGTATTTATTTCAGTTGTCTGTAATTACATTTTTTATATGTTTGTTTAGTAATATCAATCCAAGACATCATTTTGAGGATATAATTAACTGCATGTTAGAACAGGATGTGTTAGACTGTTTTTGTGTGCTGAAAGAGACAAAAATCTCTGTTAGCTGTATTTAAGTGCCATCTAGTGTCCCAATCCACCAATTTCACTCTGAAAACCCTCAAAGCTTCCAGAGCAAAATTAAGTTGCAGGGTTAAAAAACCGCAAGGGTCACAATGTTCCCATTTCAGCACTAACATTAAATCCTTAATCTATATGGATAGTAAATACAGATCTCAGGGTCCCACTGGCAGGCATCTAGTTTTTCAGATTTTTACAGCTTAAAGTTTAAAGCTTATATTCTTGACAACTTCAGAACCAATCTAGGTTAAAATAAGTTTATAGCTGAGTCACATTGTCACATAAGAAATTAGCCATTAGGAAATTATGTCTCCCATCCTGTCTCTGTTTCCACAATACTGAACAATTGATAGTATCTGTAACTTCACTAAAATGCTCTTGGCATGCTCGTCCCAAATGGCATGTCTAATGGCCTATGTAAACCAAACTTCAGTTTGTCTCTTTTCTTCCTGAAGTTCATTAAATGCTACAAAGAAAGATCACAGCCATTACAGAGAGCTGGTGTAGCTCAAAATAAAATATGGAAAAATACTTGGGCTTTCTGCTACAGTTAGTGTGACCATTACAATTAGCTTTTGGCACCATTAGAAATAAGAACTGACTCCTATGCCTCTGTGACATTTATTAGAAAGTCTTGTCTTTAAATCACAATGATAAAAAGAAATTAAAATACCTTTTAAGGTACTATTTATCCTGACTGCTACAACAAGCAAGGGTAAGTTGACAAGTACATTAAAGAACTTCTACTTATGTCATGAAGTGAATTAATGTGAATTTGTTGCAGAAATATAAAATGGGAAAAGTAGAAAATATAAAGATATGAAAAACCACAAGAAACAGCTTCTCATCAGCATTAAGAAAGGCTTGTGATGAGGTGTCTTAAACTAGGATGAGAGAATGCTTAGAATATGGAAATCATTTAGGCAAGACAAGAACTTTCAGAGCAGCTTTTAGAAATCTACAGCTGCACATGTGCATAAATCTATTGGGCACAAATGAAAAGGATAAAAGATTATTTTTCAGCTTTATCTAGCTTGGAATATTTTTGTTTGTGTTTTCTGTGAAGGATAAAACATTTACAGAAAGCAAAAAAGGTACGATTGCGTTTTTTTATTTGATGTATATTTTGACCTAAGTTTGCGTTTAAAGGACTAGACGCGGTTCAGCAGCCCTCCAGCCCGGGAAGGAACTCCGGTCTGACACACGGGCAGGATCACATCAGAAGGTTTGGAAACCATGTGCAGAAGCGGGCTGGAGCTGCCGGGCGCTGCCCCGGCTCGGACATGGAAATCTGTGCCTTGCAGCACAGAGGGAGGAACGCTTGTTTTAAACGCAAAACCCGGCAGGAGCCCCCGGGCCTCCGGGACGCGAGCCCTGTGAGGGGGAGCGAGCTCCGTCAGGGGGAGCGCGGGCACGCGGCACCCGCGGCACCCGCGCCCCCAGGCGCCTCTCCCCGCGCTCCCGCCCCGGCCTGTGATTGGCCCCGCGCCCTCTCGCTCCTCCAATCCCAGGGGCGGAATCCGTTTCCGCCCCCGCCTGATCCCACCCACCGAAGGCTCCACCTTTCCGGCCGTCTCCATGGCAGCGAGGGCGGGGGGTTTTAAGACGTCCCGGAGACCATTGCGGTTGGTTGCTTTGCTTTTCGAAGCCGGCGAGGCTAAAGGTAAACTAGCTAGTGTATTTGGTGTTTTATTTTTATTTCCTGACTTACTGTCCTGTAACCATACGGGATGGTACCTTTCAAAGAAATCGTAAATCCATCCTCCCCCCCACCCTTTCCCAGTGGTAGGGCGGAGGCGGTGCGCGGCCCCGCTGCGGCCGTGGCGCTCCCGCCCCGCTGGGGCCGCGGCCTGAGGCGGAGGTGCCGCTCTCGGCCCCAGGGGCTTCCCTGGGGCTGCTGAGATCCGGGGACTGCCCTCGAAGGTTCATCCCGGGCTGCCTCAGGCCAGGGCAGCGGCCGCCCCACGGTGCGGCGGCGGAGGATGCTCAGGCTGGCGCCGGTCTGTCACTCACCGTGGTGCTGCTCTGTCGCTCCTGTTTGTCAGCCATAGGCGCCCTTAGGGACAGCAGGTACGGGCGGCGGGATGCTCCGGCTTCCTCTGTCCCCCGTAAAGGTGTGTCACAAAGAGCACGAAGTGTCCCTGCTGAAGGAAGGAGCACTGAATGGGTGTGCTCCCTCTTAAACGGAGTTAAACATCAGCGACAGGCCGGGCGGACTGAGGTGTTTTCACAGTGTGGTAAAACATACATTCCTAGAAGATGCACGCCAGCGTCAGCAGAGGCCAGTGATGTAAATCAGTGGTTTCAGAATTACGTGTGACACATGATAGTCAGAAAGCCTTAACTAATGTCATCTTGATGACCTTTTTTAGTTCTGCCACCCTTTGACATTATCAACACATGACAAGTTATTTAATTTTACTTAAAGTAAAAGCGCAGTCACCTCTGAGGTGGAAAAAAATAGCCAAAACATTTTCAATCTTCTAGAAAGTGCTATAGGATCTTTATTTGCATCACTGGGCAGTTGATCTTAATAGCTCAGAAAAAAGCCAAACATTAAGTTCTAAACAATTTAAACGTAGTTTCCTGTGAACAGGTCCCTGTATCTGTGAGAAGTAGTTTCCAACTATAACTGTGTTCAGTGTAACGTGACAAAAGCCAGAAATCATCATGTAAACGGTAATAGTCATTTATGTAAGCACAAAGTGTGTGTGTGCTTGTAAGCATCTGAAACTTGAGAAAACTCAGTGCTGATTCTGAAACTGAAAAAAAAAATGTTTTTCATAAATTATTGGAATACAGTGGCATTTTTTCTAAAACATATTGTGAACATTAGTAGTGTGAATTATTAGTAGTATTCTGAGCAAATTGTAGCAATGCCTTGTGGCAGGTTTTGTGTAGATAGCTGACATGTATAATGTGTGCAGCTTTTTAACCAGAATTGTTTAATACTGGAAAGTGTACGTTAATGTACAACTTTAGAAAATTTTAATTTTGCTTGGCTTTCCTTTTACAGAGTACAAAACTGGAGCAAACAACTGAGGATGTCATCCTGTTTGGCTCAGGAGGTTCACCTTGCTAGAAGACATGAGGAGATGTGAGTAGTTGTGCTCTGCCCCACAGCAGTTCGTGTTGGTTCTTGTGATTTTCTCCCTCCCTGCCCACGACCCTCGGTGCCCGATAATCTGAGCCCTGCACAGCACAGTGGTGCTGCAGCAAGGGGCTGGAGCTCCAGGAGGTGGCACTCTTCCTTCAGCAACCATGGGAATTATTAGCATCCTTTCCTGCCGTTTAGGGTATTTGGGTTGATGAGGTTTTTGACTTCCAATGGTGGTACTGGTTTAAGATCTCCATTGTCAACCTGTCACTGTTAAATTCCTATTTGGGGAAGGTAATTGGATTCTCTCACTCAATGCCTCAATTATAGAGTTGCTTTTTGTTGCCCTGTAAACTCAAATTGTGAGGCACATACAGTAGTGATTCAGGAAGATTTGCTTTTCTTGTAACAACTCGTACATGCCAGCGAGCAAATGTGGTACTGATCAAGTCACCCCAACCCACCCTGTCTTTCCTTCTTGAGGGAGATTAAGTGTTTGTGAGCACCTCAGCATCTGAGGACTGCTGGTTGCAATGTTACAGCTTTGTAGCAGCACAGCAGGTGATGCCTGCCTGTACCTTTTCCCTCCCCCAGCACACCCACCCTGCAGCCGGCTTAATTAGCCCCATAGTTTGGAGAAAACTGGGTAAGGTAAAAAGGTTATTTTCTAGCTCCTGAGCAAAATGTTCTACCCACTTAGCAAAATGTTTTCCTTTGTAGACTGTCTCAGAGATCAGAGCTGCTACAGCAGATGGAGACTTATCTAAGAGACAAAAAGACTAAAAAGACATGGCAAACTCAAGCAGCTGATGCAGCTCATAAAAGGAATGCAGCACTTTTAAATGTAAGTTTCTGCAACTACCAGGAACCGTATCAAAATGTCACAGTTATGTAGCTTAGATAATTAAAAAAAAAAAAAAAAAAAAAAAAAGAAAAAAAAAGAGAAGTGTGTGCTCTATAGTTGTCATTTGAATTCCCTTCTATATGGTTCCCTCTTCTGGAACTTGACCAAAAAGTATTAAATGACAAGTCCTTATTATCTGATGGCATCACTACCTATTTCCCGTGCCCTTCTTACCAAAGCCTCGTGGTGGCAGCTGCTACTATGTATTTTTATTTCTTTTGGGCACATGTAGTGATGTAACACATGCTAGTACATGTCTGCCTGAGAGAACTTAGGGTCTGTCAGGACTCACAGCCCCTCTGCACTGCAGGGATGTTTGGAAATGGGCTGACCAGGCTGCAGGGGTAGGAACTGTTCTCCTGCTGTGGTTAAGTTGTGGAAGAGGTTCTCAGTTTAATATTTTTTCTCTAAAGAGGTGTAGAGTGACTTCAAGCATTTTTCTTGCAAGTGTGTAAAAGCAGACTTCATAGGAGTGACACCACTAATAATGTTCATACCTGTTGTAATATTCAGGTAAAATTTGTTTCCTAGGTAATTAAAAAGGTCTAAGTTTGACTGAAATACTGAAAGGCTTCTCTGGAACCCCTAGTTCAGGCATCTGAGTTTGAAGAGATGCACTTGACCACTGACATGATGCATTTGAAAAATATGTGTTGCTTTTCCAGGAGGCAGCAGAAAACTGAACCTCCTGTGCCTTTTCTTTAAGCTCCTACCTATTAAGGGTCTATAGTGCATGTGTTGTGTTTATTGAGAAAGTAAGTTTTACTCTAGAAAATTACAAGATTCATTTGTGTCACCAGAATTTCTTTGTTTTTTTGTTTTTTTTTTTTTCATGCAGAGCCTGGTTCAGATTTAAAATGTTCACATTTTGGGTGGGTATAATTCTATTGCACTAGAGTGTGTATTTAAAAGAGATGTTTATTTAGGGAGGGAAAGACAAGAAGAACAGTTAGGCAGGAATGCTTTCCTAACTATTCTGTGACAAAGAAGATTTTTCAGCTTGGGCTGGTGAGCTGGTACACTCTGGACAGGGACAATCAAGCTCCCCTTAATTTGGTATACCAAGTGTAGGTGCATCACTGAGAGGCTGAGGATAAATGGATGGTTTGGTTATTTTTTCCCTGGCTCCTGCTCCGTTCATTTAGTAATTTCAGCCATTATGATTCCTATTTTCCATAGGCATTTTAGGTCAGTTTTTTACTTTGTAAATATAGGGTTTTATAAATTATTTGTGTTTATGAATGCATTCTCAGTTTACATATACAGACAAGCACAATAAATACAGAATATATTTCTCCATCCTAAAAGCTATATTGTAGTGGAAATGGTAACAATAGCTCAGACATATACAGAGTGTAAATATTTCTGCAGTTAAACAGATATTTGCTATCTTCTGTCACATCCTCAAAATTGTTCCTTTCAAGTGTCAAAAATGTTGGTGTTTGTACAGAAAAAAATCAAAAACATATGTATCAAAACAAATTCTGTTGCAGGATAAAATAGCATAAATCAATTTAAATGTATTAATTTTATCCTAGTTTTAACAAGCGTGCACTCCTGCAGATGCTTTTTGATAACAGAAGAAAACAGGAAAAAAAAATCTATGCAGCATAATATATGAGAAGCTTGAAAACAAGACTGATTAATGTGCCAGATTCAGAATATTGTTCCTGATACCAGGCACTGTACATTTCACAGTTACCATGTGGAGAGTTGTTGATTTGGCCTACTCAAAAATACATGGACATGACGAAGTGTTATTTTTTTATTTGCATTTCTGGTTTTCTGCGTGTAAGCAAAATCAGTTGTTTTCAGTAATAGATCATAGCAAAAGCCATTTTTCTTTCTCTGTGCTATTTGGAATTTATGCACAGGAAAGATTTCAAAATTAATTTAAATTCTAATCAGTAGGAAGCAAGGAACTAACCTTTTTTTTTTTTAATTGAAATTTTGACATTATAAGCATTTGTTCAGCATTTTAGCATAATTATCAGAGTATTTTCCTCAATGTCTTTAGAGGGAGACTGCAGATTAGGGAAATCTGTATCATTTGGTGCTTATATAATGTTGTCGTAATAAAAGCAGAAATTAGACTAGTATTTGTAATCTAATTTATGACATTTGTTTCTCAGTGATATTTCTTGTGTTTAGAAATATGTATTACTGTGCAACAGCTTGTAACACGAAATAGAAAAGAAAGAGTATGCTATATAGTAATTAGTACTGGAAAGGTAATTTAGAACAAATTTGCTTTCCTTCCCAGGCATGCAATTCCAGAATTATTTAAGTGTGATTGTGCCAGACTGATATCAATATAAGTGACAGCTGAATTTGGTCCCCTAAAAGCAATGTATGTGTCATGCATTCCATTTTACCTCTGGGGAAAGGTCTTGAATTGTTTTTGTTCCAGTCCTTGTGGTTTTAGGGGAAGCACTGTAAGATGCTCTCTTTTTTTCAGTACAGTGACATATTAGATTAGCTGGTTTTTTTCCAAAGAAGTTTATACTGCTGATGTATTTATTTTTATATTGATGACAGGGATTTATTTTTCCTATAAAGCTTACCAGTTGTGTAGACACACAAGAAGTGCCATCTAATCTTTTAGTAGTTCCAGTTATTTTCTAAAGCATACTACACCTTCCAGCAAAAATTTCTTTCACTGTCTGTCATTAAATCAGTATTCTGAATGACAATAGAGTGCACAACACAAACTGGAGTGAGCAATGAAAAGACACATCCAATATCTAGGCTATGCCAAAGTGACCTTCTCTACTAAACATATATGCACAACTGCTGTCTCCTTTCTTGCCTGAAAGACTTTCATTTCCTATCACCATAAACATTCCAGTTCCTTGGCTGAGTCTATAAAGAAATAATGATTGATATTCTTCTTCCTCCCTGTTAAAATTCCTGCAGTAATTAGGAAGAAGGAATCAGAAAGGAGGAAAATCCAGTGGAAGAATATGAGGTGAACATTACTGAATGATCCTTTTTCAGTCTGGTTTATGGGATAACTTCTCCAGACTTGGCCTGAGCCATTCTGACACGAGCTTCATTTGGTGCTGTTTGTGTGTGTGTGTTCTAAGTATGTGCAACAGAGAAATTCTGTGCTTAAGTCACTTAAATCTGTGTTGGCCTCTGTTATCTTGACATCAGGATTTCAAATGGCCTATGTCCTTTTTCCTGTTCCCTCTATATGTTTATTCCATTAGTCTCTTCTTACCTGAGAAGGAGCAGCCATTTGCTGCTTCTGAGAATTTGAATAAATCTGAATTAGTTTACTCTTTCTCAGACATCACAGTATGGATTTTGCTGTAGAAAAGGGAGGAACAATTTTATTAGAATTAGGTTTGTAATTATGTACAAGAGAATATTGTAAAAGGAATTAATGAAATAAAATAAGATGAACACTAAATTGAACAATCTGACTGTGTGTGTCACTAAGTTAAACTTGAGCAAGGCTGGGTTTTTGCTTTTATTAATCATACTCTACTGAACTAAACTTGAGTTGGGCACTGTTTACTTATTGATGTGTTCACACTGGCTATTATTCAGTACGAGTAATCATGTTTGGTCTCTCTTGTGGATATGCTCCTCCAGAATTTCACTCTTCTTTTCAGCAGCAGTGGTGGTGAATATTTGGGAAGTCCCTTTGGGGAATTTCCTCTCTCATTTAGTTTTTCTGTTGTACTCTTCACACCCGCTCTCTGCTCCCAACTCTGCCATCTGCTATACTTTCTTTCCCCCTCCACTCTGTTCAGCTTTGGCTTCTTCACACCCCACTCCCACGTCCCTTTCTGTCTCTCTTCATCTGCCCACCACTCAATCTCTTCAATGTTTGGGTATGGAACTAAGCCCACAAGAACAGGTCAGAACTTTAAAGGGGGAGGGTGGTTAGTTTGGGAGCATGCTTTGATTTGTTTGTTGCTGTTGATTTTTTTGATTGCTTCTTTTTTATAAGATTTATTTGGGCCTCTGTGAATCCAGCACACATCCACTGGACAAGCAGAAACCCAAATATTGATTTTTTTTTTTTTTTGTAAGAAAACTATGTGAGGTGCATTGTCATCCAAGCTTGTCTGGTGAACAGCTTGCTGCAGCTCTACATTTATGTGCACATGTTATGCATGCATATTAGCAAGTCATCTTTGTCTTGAGAAGTAAAGATCTTGCACATAATTTGCCTAGTTACTTTACAGTTACAGTAGCTAGAATACATACTTCAGTCTTATGCAGCACAGAGAAAGATGTTCTGTTCCCCTCTATTTCCTTAAGTTTTATACAACAGAATTTAACTAATTTACCCTGGTGTCCAGAGAGAATAGCAATGTTTACAGCAAAAGTCTTACTTGGTTGTGAAGTGTACTCTTGTGTGAAAAAGGTGCAGCAAACACATGTAGCAGCTGTAGGGTGTTAGTCTAAGTAGTACAAGTTGTATTTCAGAGTGACTAAACAAATATTTGAACTTCACTGTTAATTTTTGAATGCTGTTTAGCTGTAATGGGTTTATTTAGTTAATTTAATTGTCTTTATGTGTGTGGGTTTTTTTTAAATTCCCAGTGCTTGTTTTTAAAATGTACTTTGCTTGTGTTTTAGGATATAGAAGCAGCAGAAAAAAGGCTGCAAGAAAGAACATATTTACTTCCACATCCTGATACTGTTAAGTTAGAAGTAAGTCCTAGAACTCTGTCTTTTCATTTGTTTCCATTTGCTGTTTACCAAATATTTTGCTTTTTGTTCCCCTGAAGCATGTTCTTAAAGTGAAAATAATTGATTTTAAAATCCAGTGACTGGTATAGCCAAAGGCCTGTGTACTGTTGTAGCAAGCTGAACCTAAATTCTGGGACAAGGTCCCTAGATTCTGGAGCATTCTGGTGGAAATATTTAGCAGCTTTCAGGTCTATACAAACTTCTATTTTAAAATGAACTGGAATATAAAAAATCAATACTGTGAATGTTAGAAGATTACTGTGTGTACTATGTCAGAGCTATTTAGTTTGTTTTATATGGTCATCCCATTCTCAGTTTACCACAGATTGTCATCTTTACATTTCAGGGTCAGCAGTTTCTATCAGCATGAACAGGGAAAATTTCCTATCAATTATTTTAGAGTTGTATGGAAGCTTATGAAAAGTACTGCAGCAGGAACACTCGGTTCTTTTTTTTTTGTCTTTCTCAACCTGCAGTCCCTAAAGCATTACTTCAGATAAAAATTTGAGCAGGTTCCCATCTGTTTCTTGCCCCAGTGGTTGGTGTTTGTGCTGTGGGGTGGCTTGGTTCCCAGAGGCACAGGAGCAGAGTGTCCCGTGCTGGTTTGGGTGCTGGGGCTCTGTCAGAGCAGGGCTCAGGGCCAGGTTCCAGCACTGTCAGCTCTGAAGAGAGGTGGATTGTACCTCAGCTTCACACCTGCTGGGCAAGTGTTGGCATGCTTAGGCTATTACTTAAAGGAGAGGCATCACTTCTTGTTCAAAGTTTTCATCTGTCATTGCATTTTGTAAATAGCCTGCTGTGGCTGTGACAGGGTGCACGCTGGCTATGCCCCTTCCGTGGCTTTTTTATTATTTTTAGGCAAAAGGGTACATCCTTTCCTGAATACTTGTACGTTTTGAATGATGCTAAGGAAGATGCCAACCTACTAATATTAAACATTAAACCTGTCTTGGCTGTGTTCAGAAGGAGTTTTAGACTCTTCAGTGAGTTTGGAGCTCCTCTGAGGTGTTTGGGTCAGTTAGTCCATGGTGGGTGTGGAGCTGCTCCTCCACTGAAGTCAGCACACACTGGAGGCTGCAGAGCGATTGCTCGTGGCTGCAGAATGCCTGCACTCTGCAGCAGTGGTGAAATTTTGGAGAGAGCAGAGTTACTATTTGAAGGAGAAGATCCTATTTCAGCTTTTTTTTTTTTTTTTATGCTTCTAGAGAAGAGTGCTATAAATAGTGGGGAAAGAAAACTTTCTTTCATGGTGCAAAATTCTTGTGCGTGCTTTGTTCCAAAACACTTCTGAGCATATTTCACTCAGCCATATATGTGTCTGTATTAATATACTCTGAAAGTTATGGCTATAATGGATCCCCAGCTTGCTGAGTCGGAGTAGTTTTGTGTGACAGCACATATGCTTGTCAAAAAAGATTCTTTGAGTAAATCTGTTGAAGAAAATATTTTTGTAAACCTGCAAGAGCCATAGTTATATCTGAGTTACATGTAAGGATCAAAATGATTAGCCAGGAATCCAATACTGTGCAGGGAGATCATCAGTTTTATGCTGCACTTCTCCTTCATTATACACTTAAGTAAAGAAAAAAAGGCTCACTACATATGTATTATAACTTTTTTATACTGCAAAATTACATTTTTCTGAATGGACATCAATGGCAATAAATACATATGTGGATGGATTAAAGGGCTATCTTAGCACAGTTCTTAGAGCACGTTATTTTGTGGGGAAAAAAATTATACCTGGCACTTAAAATATTCCTGAAAATCCTACCAACACAAAAATGATGAATGAGTAATAACACAGATAAAGAATATATTAAATTTATTATTCAGAGGCACAATGTAAAGCAAGAGGAAAGGTTAGATGATCCACAGTGATTCTCCTAGACCACTCACTAAATATGCACCACCTTTTTATTATTAATTTGTGATCCAAATACTGGATATGATTACTCCATCAGTGAATTATCAAGTCTAAAATTTTACTCAAATATTTTGAATTATAGTTCTGTATAGTATTGTAAACTTTTCTAGAATGATCAATTTACATTGGTAAAGGGGCAGCCTTCATTTCTAACTTTTTTTCCTCTGCAAAATGAAATTCCAGTAACATACCTACTTAAATATAAAAACTGCTTTTGGAAAAGTAGATTATCATGGAAAATAGTTTATTAAAGGTACTCTAAGGTCTAAGCTGATGTGTTGCTTACCACAAGAGGGCATATTCAGTCACTTCACAGTTTGTCCTGCAGAATGAAATATTTCCAAGCTGATATTTTATATCATACAAGAGATTAAAAATTTCATATGTTAAGTACGTTGTTCTTTTCTGAATTGCATTACTCTTAAAGTAAGATTTAATAATGCATTGCATTTCTATATTGTTTTAAACTGGCTGATACAGATTTTGAAATTAAGTTTATTTTTTTCTTATATCTTTCTCAGACTCTCTATTGGGCATCAATAAAAGAATCTCTCCCCAAATGGGAAGAGTTTCTTTTAGGAAGAGCAGAAGTTCCTATTGGCTTTAAGAAAATGAAAGCTACAAAGCAGAGCATAAACTACCCTGAAGAAGATTCACAAAAATAAACATTTTAGTTTCATTTTGTTTTGTAATTTATCACTTAACCAGAGAAGATCATCCAGATATCAACAGAATATCATGCCATTAAACTGAAATGTAAATAATTTAAATTAAAATGAATTACATAGGATTATTTAATTCCATTGTTGCATTGTGTACGATTCCTCATTTTTATTCTGTACTAGAGAAGCAATCCTCAAATGGGCTTTTAGTATCAAGAATGAGAAACATTTGTGTATAGATTTCCACCAAGGCAATTGGGTTTTCAGTGTGAGAAGAGTTTTATGTTATTTTTAATTCTCTGCTTCTACATATAACGCTATAAATAAAGACAGATTCTTGCATTATCTTTCTTCACTTCAGTCATCTGTGCTGCATGCATTCTGCGTGGATGAGTCAGAAAGGAAGAATTTACTGTTAGCAAAAAGGCAGACTGTGCATCAGAGTTTAGCACCAGGAACCTGTGCAGGAAGAAACTTGAATTTCTGCATCTGGTTTTTCCCTGTTTTTTTTGTCATTGCCACATTCATCACTCATACCCCTCACTCCAGGCAGCTTTTCCCAACCTCCTTCTGCCTGCATTGTATTTGTTGTCTAATGGGTGGGCAGACAAATCTCTAGGGCTTTGTGCTACCTCTAGGCTGCTCTTAATTCTGTTTTCTTTCTGTTGATAAAATCTACAAGTGAGAACTTTCTGAGGTATGGAAAGTTTGAAGAAGCAAACTGAAAGGTCACTGGCAGTGGCTTTCCACGAGTCTGGGAAATGACCGAAATGACGAGTCTTTTCAATGACCGAAAATGAAAATATTACATCTGCAACTTCTAGAAGTTGACTTTTCTATCTCGTAGAAGTTGGTGTAATATTTTCATTTTCAGTTATTGTGAAAAATTCACTGGTACACAACTTTTAGAAATGTCAGTTCAGTGGAAGATCCTTTCTGGTGTGTGACATGGCCTGCAAAAAAATTTCTTTCCTAAGCAAAAGAAGCTGATAAAATATTAATTTATTTTATTGTTAAGAACCTGGACAGATTAACAGTCAATATACTGTTAAAATTTAATCTCTTGCAACAACGTCATTCCACCCCCAACCTGGAAGTAGTAGGGGAAAAAAAGTACCTCTGCCAGTGTGTGAGGATATGAAAATGTAATGATTGCAAATATTACTAGTCTGCTAGTTATCTGAGCTATGCATCTTCATACTACATAGAGACTCCACCATTCAAAAAACATTATATCCCTATGCAGCATGAAGAATCACTGACACAATAAAATCAAAACTTTAGGTGCAATATTAAATTGTGTATTTTCCACAGGAATATTAGGAGTTCATTTTAAACTTTTTCTATTGAAGTGTCCATTAAACTGATAACTTTTTACAGAAACTGCCATCTTAGAATTATCCTGTTGAGTGGGTGTTGGTGTTTGTAACAATAACGTTGTTTTCATAATATGTGATGGCAGATTAGCACGCTTCTCTGCAGTGTTGTTAACAGTTGTAATTAAGGAATAAACAGTAAAGGGTGTCAGTCCGATGACAATTTCATCTATAGTGTCACAATACAAAATGTCACAAAATATTAGAACTGTTATATAACTACAAAAATATCAAATTAGGCTTTCATCTTACAAGCTGAGAGCTTAAAAAAAACTTGGCATAGAGACCATTGCAATTTTATACCTACTCTGTTCTGTCACAAAGACAACTTGGTAATATTTTCTTCTGTAAACTCACAATGTGATTCTCAATCTGATTTAGTGGGAATGTGTATGGATCTTACCGTTGTATAGCTCATGTTTAAAAAGCAAATAATTGGAACCATTTGAGCACACAAGAATGGAAAACCTATTCTAGATGATACTCAGAATGAAGGGATGGATGAGCAGTTACTAACAATGGGACTCATCCTGTTCTTTGCATCGAAAGGGAAATCACTTCAACAAAAATCTGGGCCCCTAAATACTTTATACATGGAATAATCTGAGTCTTTATCTCTTCTGACTCTGCCTAACCACTGGGACAGAATGCAGGTTCTCACTCTCTTTGCCCTGGTGCTTTCCCCTGGAAGGAGATCTGGCTGTGTGGACATGGAGTGCATGGCAGCCCCATGGGTGAGAGTTTGGCAATGTGTATGAAAGGCACCTGCAAGCAGGGTTAGAGTGCTTACCCTGCTGCACTTAGGTGCTCACACAGCATGCCTGAGAGTAAAATGAAATTATCTTCAAGGAAGGAATTTAATTTTATTTCCTTCAGCATAACTTTAGAAGCAATAGGGCAACTAGTTCAAGGAAAACTATGTAGGAACATGTCCAGGAAAATAACAACTGAATGAAGAGAACCATTTAAAGCAGGAATATGTGTAGGTGACTGTTCTCAGAGACAAGGGCCTTCATGTTGGCCTGTGGTTTGAAACAAATAAATGGAAATGCCTATGACTGTGAAATAGCAGAAATGCCTATGTCTGCGAAATAGCACAGTAATAGGGGCAGGGGCAAGTGTCTGCTGAGTTGGGCCATGCAGTGGCAAGGGACCATAATTATATGGGATCTCCAGTTCTACTTAGATTTGTTGAGTTTATTTTGCCATGGCTGGGCTAGCTTGATACTTGCCTTTTTATAGATACAGATTTGAGAAAGCAAATGTAAAATTTTGGTGTGCTTTAAAAAAAATTTAAGAATCCCCCTAAGTGATTTGTACTGATATGCCTATGAGATCTTGAATGGGTATTCTTCACCAGATCAAGGCAGTCACTTCAAACATATTGATTCTATGTAGTTATACCCTATCTTATCCCAAGCATTTATATATATAAAAGAAAATATAAAATATAGGAATTACATCATATATATCTGTTGTAATTTCCTACTCATCGTGAGTAAATTTTTTTCTCAAAAAAAACCCAAACTCACCACATCCACCCAAAAGAACAAAAAACCCAAAGACAAACAAAAAAAAGGCCAAAAAAAAGAAAAAACCACACCCCCCCCCACCAAAAACCTTCTTATTCTATAGTCTTGACTTGCTGCTTGCCCTTTTGTGTTCCAATATATGTATACATAAAGTGCAGTGGTCCTCAGGGCCTGCTGCTTCCTGTGCTTTTCTGTTAGGTGGGGGACAGCAACTGAGTAAAGAGCAGTGAGAAAACCCAAAGGTCTTCTTTTTTGTAAGTTAATATTTTAGTATCTTGCAAGAAGAAATAATTAGTCATACTTTTCTAGGTTAATGCACAGATGAGTAACCCCAATACTAACCCAGGAGCACAGCCTGTTTACCCATTTGTCACCACTACCATCACATTCCCAAGCTTTTTACTTTCTCAGTTATTCTGGCTGTGGGGGCAGGAGCAGAAGGCAAGGCATGTTACTTTTCCCTAACATAAGAAATTTCTTACTCTGCAGAATCTTCCACAACCCTATTAATTTAATTTGAGAGTATATTGAAATAGTAAGTTGGTTTAGATGCATATCTGACACTATGGTATCCTCTTGATTGTATTTATTCAGGATCATGTTTTCATAGAAGTTGGGAGCTAATTTTTAGGCTGAGTTTATAGTTCTTAATTTCTGTCTTTTTCATTCACATAGAGCAGGTTGGGGATGTAGTTGCTCAGTTTGAGCTTGTTGGTACTGAAAAATAAGAAAACCAAATTTAAAAGGGAATGTACTTTTAGAGGTTATATCTGAAAGAAAACATTATTTACTCCATAATGGTAATTTTCATAATATTTTAATACTTGTGTTCAGATACAACTTGACCTTAAATATCACCCCAAATGCAAGCTGTTTTAACATATTTGTAATGCTAAGGTCTTCATTACTGTGATATTCTGTTTGCTCAAGGATTATAATCCATGGATATACTCTGTTATAGTTGAAATAAAGCTTTGATCAGTGTTGCATTCCATGTGTGAGTTGGATGTGAGTTGGTGCCTGCTGCAGCCAAGTGTGAACAAGGAGTAGGCCAGTGATAAATAACTTTGCTTAGGTATGGTGTTTGCTTTCCTCTGACTCTGATATGCAATATTAATCTGCTGAGTGAAGATTAAAATCTCAGAAGTTTACTGATGAAAAATCCAAATGTAACAAATCCCAGATCGATTATTTACACTCTTCCTATTGTATAATAAGGTGTAAACTAAATTACTTCAGATATGCGATTTCTAGGAAGATGTAGATACAGATACTTAAACCCTTGCTAAGGAAACAGGTGGGGGGAAATGGTTCTTTAGTACATCCTCCTGCTGTGTGAAACTCTTTGTCTTTGCTATAAATAGGGTGATTTAATTTGGGAATTTGCTACTCCTTTTAAACACAGTTAAAACAGCTCTTGAAAATGCGCTAAGCTGTACCCGCTGTGTTTGTAGCTTTCCAGTTGTAGCTTTTACATTTGGCTTACTTTGAATACGTGTGTTTTTAACGCATACGGGTAGAAAGTATGCTCACTTCTTCCCATAAGTTTTATCGCTGTGATGATAATCTTAAAAATAAATGTGTGGTGTTCTTTCCCCTCACTCTCAGTCGTATCACCTACCAGAAAACCCTAATAAGCAACAAAATAGTGTGAGACAGTATTTACATCACACTTTTGAAACAGATTCAAGCAGAACCAGCTGCTGTAAGATTATTTTACAAGCCTATTGTAAATTAATAAAAGGAAAAAAATTGCCTTCCTTTAGGTAAATTACAGTCTTCTTTACTAATTACCGTAGCTTGAAGCCGCAGTAAATAAGTACCTGCCTCACGGCGGTGAATGGGAAATGAGAAATGTAATTTTGGTAACCAGACTTGCCTTTCTTTACCCATTTAGTTCGTATGTGTTCCAATAGCTTCATTCACGGAGCTCTGAGTGTTGCTCAATAAAAGCTTCCGGAGGATAATGCGTTCAAAGTGAAGCACATGCCGGCAGCTTTGTTCAGCGCCGCCGAACCTGCGCGCTGCGCTCCGCGGCCGCGCTCGCCCCGCGCCCCTCCGCGGCCGCGGGCTCTGCCCGAGGGGCAGCGCTGCTTCCAGCCGGGAAAACGCCGAGCCGAGCGGCTGTGGGGAAGGGAGAAAGGAGGGGATAACAAACCCCGAAGGAAGCAAAGCCCGTGTGCCGGTGTTTGCCCGGTGGGAAGGAGCTGGCTGTGCGCGGGGGAGGACAGGCGGTGCCGGGTGGGCCGAGCGGGGCGCGGGCACTGCGGGAGAGGGAGCGGGGAGCGCATTGTGTGTGTGTCCTCCCTCACTCAGCGGCGCCCAGGCTCCCAGGAAAGCTCTGGGCAGCGGGTTTGATTCCTTGGAAACGCTCGTAATAATAATGTTAAGGGTAAAAGACGTATCCGTAAACCCCTAGGAAAAAGGCTTGTCTATGTGACCCAAAGTGTCGCGGTCCCCAGACAACTGGAATCTATGTTTAGAGGGTGCTTAAACTACTGCAGCCGCTTTGCTCTATTTCTCGGACGTTTCTTTGTACTAAGTTTCCGGGTACACTTGTCTTTTTCCTCTATAATTAGCTTTCTTTTGCTGGATTCATTGATAGATACGATAATCCAGTGTTGGTAATATCTCAATTCATTAACATAATGAATCAGAAGGGAGAGGCTGATAAAAAAGCTTCTATTTATGTGAAATATCTTGGCAACTGGCAGCAGTGAGAAGGCGGTAGAAGGAGTATCAGACAGCTAACGGGACCTCGGCTGCAGGAGGTCTCAGGTGCTCTGTGCGCTTTAAGCGCCTGAGCCCTTCACGGGACAATCGTGTCCATTGCAGTGGCGCTCTTGTGGGAAAATACCTGGCTCCCGTGGCCTCGGTCTCCCAGGTGGTTCAAAGAGCCATCCCCGTTGTGTTTGGGCCGGGACGGGGATCCCGCTGCCCCCCGCCGCTGCCGTGGCCCCGTTTGTGGCATTGCCCGCGGGCTGGGGCGGCCCGCAAGGGGCCGGGGATGCTCTGAGAGGCTCGGCGAGGAGCCGGGAGAGAAAAGTGGGTCCAGAGAGGTCCCCACTCTTTGTCCCATCGGCTGGGAGTACTTCTGCCCCCGGATCAGATCTCTTTTAAAGTTTATCAGCCTGCTTCTTCTGCCAACGCAGAGGACGGCAAAGATGCAAATATTTGTAGAAGTCAAGTTTTGTGTTGTTTCGGGCTTATACACTCACAATTCTGGGAGCGGACTTTTTCTGCGATCTATGTCTGACAGCATTTTGTCCCCATTTGAGACAAAAAGGTGTTTTGGTGACTAAACACGCTCTTACCGGAGTCACTTTAAAGCAGAGTTTAAAGTCACTGGTGACGTCAGGCACCCGCATTGAACGGCTGCTTGTGCTCCTGGGGAACGCACCCGAGGCTCCCTGAGGGCTGAGCCACACGGCCCAGCTGCAGCTTCAACACCTTATGAGGAGAAGCAGCCCATGAAACAGAGAGCACAGAAGTCTAAATGTATCCTTTTCCTTTTTCTTTTCTTTTTTTTTTTTTTTTTAATTTTTAATTGAGGGCACGTGTTGCCCGTAATTCAATCAATTAAGCAATTGCAGTAAATCAATGAGATAAATACAAATAACACGAGGCTACGGCTTTGAGCTAGGCAGGGTTAGCAATAAGAGTAGGTTGGGGGTGGGGTTAAAAGCTGGGGCAGTGTCATTTGGAGAACCAGGGTGTCTGGTGGAAAACAGCTAGTAAGGGAATTTCCCCCTCACGTGTCTTCTCTGCGGTGCTATGGTGACGGTGTCGGTCAGCACAGCACCGTACCTGTGACAGGGCTGCTGAGAAGGTGGGGAGGTGGGAGGGTGACTGGTTAGGGCAAAACTGGCCGTGGTGTGGGGTCTGAGTGCAGGAACCCTCAGGAGAGGATGGCCATGGGGTGACTGGCCGGCCATGGGGTGAGCGCGATAACCGTTCCAATGGCAGCCCAAGGGATGGGTCCCTTTCCCTGCTGGTGGCCCCCTGTGCCTGCCCAGCCCCAGAGGGGACACCTGCCCCATTTGCATTAGGTTCTCAATGGGTCTAAGGTAGCCGGGCAGGGAGCCTGTCGCCCTCGCTGTGGCCGCTGTCGGTCCCGGCTGGAGGGAAAGCCATGCCAGCTTTTCCCTCGGGTGCCGGGCACTGCCCCTGGAGCCTCAGTTTCTCCACAGCACTCGGCTGTGGATGGCGATGCAGCCCCGGCTGTCTGGGGGTACCCAGGGTATAAATTTGAAGGAGTTAAGAGGGGACCTGAGGAGGTGTTGGGGGAGCAGGAGTGAGCAGGAGCCACACCATGAGGGCTGGGGAAGGAACACAAGGGCTGGCAGCAGGAACCTAAAAGAACACAAGTGCCCTGATCGCAACCCTGGGAGGGTGAGGCCCGTGAAACCCGTCCCTGGAGGGGACCCTCGTGGATGGCACGCAGGGGTGGGCTGGCACCGTCGAGGCCCAGCGGGCTTACTTAAAAATCATGCAAATACTTCCGTAAAACGGCTTAAAGAGGCAGAAGGACAAGTCCTAGGGGCACCTGGGCGTCCTGGGGGACACGGCGGTTTGGGAAAGGCATGTGTCAATTTAGCCCTGGTGTTGACTTAAGCGAAAGTGCTAAGCCATTCCTAAACCTAAGTCAATACAGACTTAAGCCAAAATTGTTATTAACGAGCTCTAATCTGATTTAAGAGCCTCCGAGCGAGCCGTGTCTACACGCCGCGCGTTGCGTTGCGCTGCGCTCCGCGGTGCCCGGTCCGGGGGGGCCGCGGCGGGAGGGGTCGGGTTAATGCAGCCCCGGGGAGAAGGAGGAAGGCGGGTTTCGGGGAGAGCCGGGCCGCCGTGATTCGGCATGGCCGCTGATCTCCCTCCGCGGGATAACTTTTTAAAACTGCCCCCAGCTCGGCTGCTCGGGGGCGGTTCGGGCTCGGGTCTGTGCGAGCGCCGCCGGGCCGGGGCTGCCGTGCCCCGCTGCCGTGCCCGCCCGGGGTAGAGCCGAGCGCCAGCGGCTCCGCTCGCTCCGAGAGGGACATGCCAGTGCATTTCTTCCCCTGTCCCAATGGGGCAGTTGAGCCCTCCACTCCACCCCTCACCGGGGGCCTTTCTTTTCTTCCCCACCAGCTTTGAGCAGCGCTGTTTCAGATTGGCCTTTTTATGTTTGATATAAAGAATAGTTGTTGGCCAATTCCATCTTTTCATCGCTGCTCTCCAGGCCCGGGTCCAAGCGGCTTGTCAGATGCTCATTAACTCCCCCTTTGGCTCTTTCCAGTGTGTCTCCTAAGCTCATTGTGCCAAGAACTAGCGCTTCTTTCTCTTTACATGGCTCCCTTTCTCTGCTCCATCAGGGAGACAAATTACTTTCCAAAAGGGATCGCCAGGGATGGTTTAATGAGAATTTCTCCAGCGCTGGCCGTGGAAATCAATGTAGTTAACATTCGGTGCACTTAATTGGACTTTTCTCTTCTGCCTCCTTCAAAAAAACTCTGAAGCTATCCTGTTAATCTCTCATTTGTAATCAATTGTGTTGACTAAACAAAAGTCTAGGTCGTCCTTTCTTCCTGTCCCAGACAATCCTTTGTTGCCTCTAAATGCCTCATTCTTGAGTGCTCCTGGTCGTGTAGATGGGTCCGATTTTTGACAGTTCATTATTGCGCTTTTGTCCATTTAATCTCCCTCGCTGTGTTTTGCATGTGCATGCCTTAATGAGCTCCGTTGGCAATTAACATGTTTCTAGCAGCAAACTGGTTGCTCAGACGTTTGGAGAGCGGAGTGCAGGGAAAAGGGCAACGCAGCTGCCTGTAGGTTTGGTCGCTTCCCGGTGCCCGGCGCGGTGCCGGGACGCACCTGGGAGCCGCCCGGTGCCGGGGCAGCGCCGGGCCGGGCCGGCCGGGCCGAGGGGGAAGCACGGAGGCGCTGGCACGTCGCTCTCTGCTCAGAGGCACCTCTAACCCTCCCCCCGAGGCACCGGCACCGCTCAATCTGTTGTGCGCGCGGCTGCGGCGCCGGGAAAAGGGGTTTTTGTGCGGGTTTTGTGTTATTGAGGCTTGCTGGCAAGAGTGCCGAAGTGTGAGCAGTCGTGGACAGCAGAAACATCTTGTGAGGGAGAAGATAATTGGAGTCTCTGGCGTGTGTGTGTCTGACAGAGCCGCCCCTCCCCCGCGATCTGCGGCTTGTGTGTGCCGGGATCCGGGCGAGAGCCGGGGGGGGGTCCGGGGCCGGCCGGTGGCGGGCGCGGTGCCGCGGCCCCTTCCCGGAGCGTCCGAGATCGGGGGGAAACCGGAGCGACAGCGGCTCCGGGGAGGGCTGCCCATCCCGGGAGGGGCCCGGTGACCGAGCCCACCGGCGGCGGCGGGCACGGCGTTCGGGGCACCCCGAGATGCCCTCAGAGTGACGGGGATGCCGCCCTCCCCCCAGACGGCTCTGTCAACAACGCCGCTTTTTATAAAAATGCGATAAGAACGCGCTTCCTTAATTCCCTCCCTGGGAGTGGGTTTCGCGCTGCTCTCGCCCATCAGGAGAGCTGAGGAAGCAGCCTGCGCGCTGTCTGTGGGGCCCGCAGCCGCGCCTGGCTCCCGCTCTCGGCTCCCGGCTGGCAGCCCAGACCTCTTCCCGGCGCCCGAGGTGCCGAGGGAGCGGCGCTTCCCCCGGACCTGGCAGCGGCAGCGGCTCCGTGGGCGCCCCTCGGGATGCGCACGCCCCGCTCCCGAACTCCGGGCCCTCGTCCTGCCCCCGGCACGGTGTCCTCAGGGACAGGGGGTCCCTCCCGCTGTCCCCGGCCCGTGGGTTGTCCCGCCCCGTCTGTCGCGGCGGCGGCGGCAGAGCCGGGCTCGGCTCCCTCCTGCCGTAGCCCCTTCCCTTGCGGGACCGCTTCCCCCTGACAGGATTTCCGGAGAGGTGACTTAGCGGTGACGGGGTTTGCATTTTTTCCCCTTTTTTAAATTTTCCTTTTCACCTAAAACTCTCCCAGTTTTTTTTTTTTTTTTTTTTTTTTTTTTTTTTTTTTTTTTTAACAAATTCAGTTACGATCTTTCCCCGCTGCCAGGATCACTGGACATTCTTTTTCGCTCCTCAAACCGTCAAAATCCTATTTCAGACACTAGAAAATGCAAACCCCGAGAAACTCTAAAATCTACAGCGGGAGCGCGGGGCCCGGAGCCCCGGCCCTAGCCCCCAGCCCTCTCCTTGGAGAACATTGCAGCCTAATAATGAATCCAGCAACCCGGAGCGAGGGGTTGACTCCCGTTCCTGCGCTCGGCGGCGAGCTGTGCTCGTCCTCGCCTCCCTCTATTTAACCACTCAATTAAGCGGAGAAAGGTGAGCTCCCCATTACGCCGTCCCCAGGCATTTCGGTGCCTCTCTCGTTCCCCTCTTCATTGGCAAGCCCGGCCCGAGCAGCACGCACACGCCCGGCCTCCTCAATCTCCTTTCTCCGCTAGAATAATATTGTTCCTAACGACGTGGCCGGAATAGACACTTGCGTATTAAAAGTGAGGGAGGGGGGGAGATGAGAAGGGAATATTTAGTGTAATCCAAGTGCTTGATTATCCATATTCTGATCACAAAGAGTTTCTGAGGCCTGCTGGGAGTGATTAGATTAATGTAATGCGGTTTGAAGGGTCTGTGTTTTCTCTCTTAATTTGGGTCATTACTCGGAAAGCAAGCGTGAGATCATTTTATCTGCATGCAAGGAAAGATAGTCATTCAGGAGCGGTTTAAACACGCCGTAATGAACCGACCCCGAAAAGCGGCGCTGGGAAACTCCAAGCCGCCCTTTCGCGCTGCCGCTCGGGGCCGCGCAGCCCCGCCGGGGGTCCTGCAAGGGCTCTGACCCTGTTCCGGGGGGCGGCAGCGGCCCTCTGAAGCCGCCCGACTCCCTCCCGCCCTCCTTTTGCTCCTCTGGTGCCCGCGGCGCTCGGGGGGCCCTGGAGCGGCCGGGCCCGGCTCCGCCAGCCGCACTCGCACGGGGGGACAGCGCCGAGCAGCCCGCTCGGGCCGGGCCCAGGTGGGAAATGAGACACCTGCGAAGGGCCGGTTTATTGTCCCGTGATAGATATAGATATATTCCTCACTTATTCGAGCGTACATTTAAAATGGAGATTTACAGACACGTATAAAGAGCGCTGTCCTGGCGCCGGGCGGGGGGCGGCCAGCCCGGCCCGTCCTGGCCCGCTCCGGCGGCGCAACGCGCCGTTAAATAAGATTCCTCTTATATACAACTGCGGCTCGGGGTCGCTTGCTACCGGCGGCTGAGCTCGCTGGGAAAAGGACAGAGAAGCGAAGGCTGGTTTGGATAAATAGTGCTGGCCTGGGTGAGCAGGTCCGAGTGTGGCGGCGCGCCGGGCCTTTAGCTCTGCCCGCTGCGCCCAGGGTCCCGCGGCGGAGGAGCGCTGGAGACGCTGTCGTGCAACTTTCGGACGTGCTTCTTTAAATCAAAGTTTCTGCAAAATCCTTTCCCGCAAGTGACACACGTAAAGGGCTTCTTGTCATTGTGGGTGTGCATGTGGAAAGTCAAGTTATAGATCTGGTGGAAGGCTTTGTTGCAAATGGTGCACTTGTACTGCTTCTCTCCGCTGTGGGTCAGCTTGTGGTTCTTGTAGTTGCCTGCGAAAGAGGAAAAAAGATGGAAAAGGGAGTTACCCGAGGGTGCCCGGGCCGCACGGTGCACAGGTAAGGGGGGCTTTAGGAAGTGTCTCCACCCGCACCCCCGTCCCACTTGTCAAACTCGGTCCTCGTCAGCGCGGAGCAGCGCGCAACTGGCACGGCACAAATGAGAGGCAGGGTCAGCCCGGTGACCCGCGGCAAACGGAGGGCTCTGGATTAGGACCAAGGCCCGGCACCTTTCATTTAAAAAGCATTTAGGGGGAACCGTCAGCACTGCCCGGCGATGCGGCCCAGCTTAGAGGGAAAGTAATTGGGAGCGGCGGCGGATCTGCCCGCGCCCCTCGCTTTCCCCAGCCGGGCAGGGCTCGCCGCGTTTAATCCCCGCTAATGATGGGCGAGGGGCCCGGCGCGTCCCGGCTCAGCTCACCTTTCTGGTGGAAGCCCTTGCCGCAGAACTCGCAGACGAAGGGCTTGTAGCCGGCGTGGATGCGGATGTGGGTGTTGAGCGTGGAGCTCCTGTTGAACGCCTTTCCGCACTGGTTGCACTTGTGGGGTTTCTCCTGCACCGGGGTGCGAGAGGCCCGTCAGTGGGGGCTGCGCGGAGAGCAGGGGCGGCCGCCGCCTCCCGCAACCCGGCCGCCCCCCACCTACCTGGGTGTGGATGATTTTGTGCCGGCACAGGGTGCTGGCCTGGCGGAAGCCCTTCCCGCAGACCTTGCAGACGAAAGGCCGGGCCCCCGTGTGCACCGGCATGTGGCGGGTGAGGTTGTAGTGCGCGTTGAACACCTGCGGGGAATCGCCGGGAAGGCGAGGTCAGGCACGGCCCCGCCGCCGCCGCCGCCCCCGGTTCCCCCGCCCGATGCCGGCGCCCCCCTTACCTTGCCGCAGACCTCGCAGGTAAAGTTTTTGGGCTTGCCCTCCGCCGCCCCGCCGCCGCCGCCCCCCATCTTGGCGTGGCCCTTGGGGGGGCCGCCGCGCTCCGCCGCCGCCGCCTCCTTCATCACCTGGTCCAGGTGTCCCGGCAGCCGCTCCTTGTGGGCGAAGGGAGGCGGCGGCGGCAGCTTCTCGGCCGCCAGCCCCGCCAGCTTGGCGTTCTCCAGCAGGAAAAGCTTCTGGTGGGCCGAGAGCCCCCCCGGCGACGGGGCGCCCAGCAGGCCGGCCGGGAAGAGCTGTCCGTGCAGGAGGTCGGCCGGGTGGTACGCGGCGTCCAGGTAGTTGAAGTAGTAGAGGGAGCGGGGGGCGGCCGGAACGGCCCCTGCCTGGTGGATGACCTGCGGCTTGATGAGCCGGCCGCTGGGCTGGCCCAGGGCGAGCTCTGCCTTGCAGCACACGCCGCAGTTGGCTTTGCAGAGCCCCGCGCCGCCCCGCAGGCTGCTCTTCCACAGCTCCGAGTAGTTGAGAGTCTTGGAGGGCAGCTCGTAGCCCAGAGGCGGGATGGGGATCACGCAGGGCAGGGGCGAGCACAGGCTCAGCGGCTTCTTGCCTGGCTCCGGCCCCGGCCCGCCGTGCCGCTCCTCGAAGGCCGGCTTGGGCTCTGACGTCTTTGCCATGATCCGCTCGATGGAGAAGGCCAGGGTCTTGGAGGGGTTAGCGGTGGCGGCTCTGCCGTCGTGCCGGGGGCAGGAGGAAGGCATGACCGTCTCCAGCGACCCCGGGCTCGCCATGTCGCTCCGCCGTGCGGGAACTTGGTGTGAGCAGCGACTCGCTCCCGCGCTCGGCTCTGCATTCCAGAAAAGCCAGGAGACAAATCAATTTAATAAGCACCTTGTTCTCCCCCCACCCCACCCCCCACCGGCACCCCCTCCCTATTTACATTCAAATGAACATATTCAAGAACAATGGCACGTAGGGTACCAGATTACTGCTCATTAAGCGGAACACGCTAAAGTAACATGCAAGCTAGACCTTGTTAGTATTTAAAAAAGAAAAAAAAAAAAAAAAGGGGGAAAGGAGAAGAAAAACCTTCCCCAGCCCCATGCCACCCAGCCGAGCCCCAGCGATGGCCACGGTGCGGGAAATGCGGGAGCAGGGGCGGGGGGCACGGCGAGGGGCGGCGGGGCTCGCCTTGGGACCGCTTACCTTTGCCCAGCTCCGGTGAGACTCATCCAAGCAGCGCAGCGTGGCCACAGTCACATTTTGATAGCAAACATCTTCCTGAGCGTCAGATCACGGTCTCGAACATTTAAAGCTGACATCATATGAAGTCACTTTGAGCAGAATGACATGGGGATGCCACCATGGATCTTCCCCAAGCCGAGGCGCCGGGCTGGAGCGCGGTGGGTTGGGGCAGAGAGAGGAAGACGAGCCCCCCCTTCTCCACGCACAATTTCCTTCCAGTTTAAGACGCACAAATCGCTCGTGTGCGAGCTGGGTTTTTCCTCTCTCTCTCCCTTCTTAAAAAGCAACTTGCAAAGCAGAGGAATCGTTTTGCATGTGGCAAATTAGAAGGCAAGTGCGATTCACAAGTTGGGTGGAAAAGAGTGCTCCAGTTCTTGCTGGGGTTAGAAGAGCCACTCCGAATGAGCGTGAGGATTTTTTTTTTCTTCTTCTTCCTTTTTTTTTTTTTTTTTTAAAGAAGGGGGAGAATGATTTTTTTTTCTAAAGCAACTACCACGCAACCATGCTCGAGTTATTTTGGCAACCCATCTGCAATCAGCTCCGTTGCAACCGAGCTGGAAGATAATTAATAAATTGTCACTTATCTGCGAGCCTCTCCAGCATGTATAAATTAATAGCCAACCCATTAATTAGGACAGTGTATTAATGTTAATTAAACTAAGTTTAATTCCAGCCCTCTCCCCTCTCAGGGTAACTGGTGATTAGCCTTAAATAAATGCGGAGGGAGTCGTGTCCAGGACTCGAATTCGCTGCTGAAAAAAATAAAAAAAATAATAATAAAAAAGACCCGTGTTCAGCAAAGGGAAGTTCTGCAAGTTGTCACCCCCTACAGGTGTCCGCTGCCCCGGGGGCACCCGGCGGCTCTCCCTTGCCCTTGTAGCCCTTGTCCTGCCTCCCTCCCCACTGCCCCCAGCACTTTCTTCTTCCCCCTTTCCCCCCCTCGCCCCCCCAAACAGGCGACGGTACATTATAGCGCCTGGATGCCGGGGTTTCTTTCCTTCCTCTCTCTAATTAAAACACCGTGATGCGGGAGGGGAGGATTTGCAGAACCCTCAGATGCGAGGACGCGGTAATTGAGAGAGTCCCGCGTACACCTGTTTGGGGGGGCCCGGCTGCAGGGCAGCACCCCCGGGCTCTGATTAGCCGCCCCGTCCCTCGCCGGGGCTATTCAGCCGAACCAATTTTCCCCCGGCGATTCAGGGCGCTCAATTCTCTTTCACTTGTAGCCACTATAGCGCTGCGTGGAACCTGGTTTTGTGTGTTTCTAAAATAAAGGGGAGGATTATCCGGGGGAGAGGGGGGGAGCGAAGGGTTTAGATTGAGCCTGGCCAGAGGTAAAGCAAGCAATGAAAAGGCCCCTATATATATATTTTTCCCCCTCCCTCGCGCGTCTAAGAAAGTTTAGAGGAATTCGGGGGTTTTGTGCGGCGCTGACAAAGCCGCGCCTCCTCTCCCCGCCGGGACAGCTCGCCGGCGGCTGTTTGCAGACAGGCTTTTTCACCTGCGAACCACAACACGCTCCAGAAACAAACTTTAAAAGCGGCGGCCGTCCCGGGCTGCCTGCAGGCGGAGGGGAGCGCCCAGCCCCGGGGTTCACCCTCCCGGAGCATCCATCGGGCGCTGGATCCGGCCCAGCGCTGCCCGCCCGGATCCGCTGGGTCAGCGTGCGGGGAGCGACCGAACCGTCCCGCTCCCGGGGAGAGGCTGGGACGGGGCCGCGGGGATCGCAGGAGCCGTGCCCGGTGTCTGGGCTGCGGGAGAGCCCGGCTGAGCCCCGGGAGGCTCGCAGAGCCCGAGCCGCGGTGCCCGCCCAGCCCGCGCCTCCTCCGGGCAGCGGGAGCGGGCAGGCGGCGCTGGGCTGGGCTGGGCTCCGCTCGCTGCCGGGGCTCGCCGGCTTTAGCGAAGTATTTAATTAGCCTCCACAAACTTCTTTTCCTCGCCTGCAGATTATACTGAGTGGAGGGTTGGGAACTATTTTACACCTTGCCACTCACATGTTAATTAATCTCTATCTAACCCTAATTGCAGTTTATTCAAGCACCGCTCAAACAGCTCACCCACACAATAAACACTGGGGCTGCTTTTATCCATATTACTCCCCGCTCACACGTTGAGTAATTAACTCCAGTACCAACTAATAGTGCAAACAAATATTTTCTGTAAACGAGATGATTTCGGGCAGGATAAAAGAAGTGCTGCGGAGCCGGGACCGGGAGCTCGCTGCCAGCTTCCCCGAGCCGCCCTCGTCCTTGCCGGGGTGTTTGCTGAGCCGGGTCTCTCCCTCTTTCCCTCCTTCCCCGGCCAAGGGGACAGCTGGCGGCTCGATGCTGGGCACCCACCGCCCTGCTCGGGGCAGCGGGTGCCGCAGGCCTCGGGGCTCCTGGGGGCGAGGAGAGCCAGGGGGGCCCTCGCCGAGCCCCGGGGCTGCCTCCTTCCCGCATCCCGAGGCCGGGCACCGGCTCGGGCCGTGCCGCTGCCTCCCGGCCAGCTCCAAGCCGGGCGCCGCACGCCTCACGCATCAGGGCGTTGAGATCCCAGCTAAGACCCGGGCATCAGAGCTCAGTATTTTAATTGAAATCGCAGGTTTAGGCACAGCTGGAGGCCGTCTCTATCGATTCGACTTCTGCCGTTCCGGCGAGCATATTACAACTGACTGACTTTGAGCCAGCTGCCCCGGCCCCGCCGCCTGCCCAGCGCCGAGCCCGAGCCCCGGTGCTCCCGGAGAGCCGGGCGGGAGGGCCGGGCTGGCTCTGGCGGTGCCTCTGGGGGTGACTCTGGGGGGCCCAGCGGCCCTGCCCGGCTTTGGGGGGCAGCGGCCTCCGCACGTCGGGCGCGCAGCGGGCTCCGGGCTCGGCCCCGCGTTCCGCCTCCGCCGTGGAGGCAGCTCTCCCGTGGGGCTTTAATCCTTCACCCCCGACATTTGGAGGGAGAAATGGTTTGCGGATTTTTCCCCAGAAGGCGCACGCCGCGGAGACGCTCCCATTGCGGACGCGATCGCTCCTGCGGTTATTTTTACACCGCTGCCTCCCCAGACAAACGAGTGCGGTGCCCGGGCGGGCCGGGCCGGGCCCGTGTGGGACACTCCGGGTCACCCGGGGCTCCTCCAGCCCCGCTGCCCTCGGGGGTCCCGTCCGCGCCCTGCAGCCGCAGCCCCAAACTCTCCCCGGGCGCTGACATCGAAAACCGGCGGGGGTTCCCCTTTCTCCCCTCCACAGCCGGTCCCGCTCCGTGAGCGGATCCCGGGGACTGTCCCGGGCCGGTCCCGGGCGGGCGGGAGCGCAGGGCCCCCCGGGCTCGGCCCGGCTCAGCGTCCGTCGGGCCGCCTCCGCCCGGGCAGCCGGCGCTGGGCATTTCTGGTCCACTGGAAGATAACTTAGGATCCTCCTAGTTATTTAACTTGGCAGCTGCTTAAACTCCGCAGTGGAAGCTGCCGAAAGTTATTAGCATTATGCTTCAATCTCCCCGAAATGGTGGCTTTGATTTCCATGCTGCTTTGCTTTTTATAAGTGTTTTTCTAATACTTTTTTGCCCAATTCTTTTCCCTATTACTTTTTACTAGAAGGTGATGGACTGCCGAGTGAGCCGCTGGCCCAGGCAATTTGGATGGGGCTGTCTTTGTGAGCCAGGGTGGGGGAACAGCTTTTCCTGCGGCTTTGCAGCTTCGTGCAAGGGTACGCCGGGGTCGGGCTGGGAGAAGGGCTGGGCTGCGGTGCTGCCCGGCCCTGGCCCCACCGTGCTGGGTTTGGGTCTCTCTCCGTGCAAGGCAGCGATTGCGACCTCGAAGGGTCAGCCCAGGGATGTTCCCAACGTGTTTGGCCGCAAGTGAGTTTGCAGCGGTCAGAGACTGGAGAAAATAACGAGCAACGAGCAGAGAAGTCAGGATAGCAAAGTTTGGGGCAGAGGTGAAGTGAAGGTTTTTATCCATGTGTATCTTTCAGGTTATTCCTTTGAAACTGCGATACTTGGTCCAAGGGAGCAGTGCCCCTACAGCTCTGTGTGCCTCAGTCCCCACGGGCACTCCATCCTGTTCTGCGGGACCCACAGCATTGGGGTGACCCTGCTTCCCTGTCACCCTACGGACACTGCCACACTGGGGCAGGGATGGTGCCTGGCAAGGCCACCTTGGATGGAGCAGTGGCTTTGAGACCCTCCCAAGGTATTTTTTCATTCCTTTTGTTGAGTTATGTACGTTGCTGCCTAACTATAGGCAGATAATTTTATTTTATATTTTTAGATTTTTTTTTTTTTTATTGGGGAGCTAAGTTTTTGGAGCACTGTAGAGGTTCCAGAGGAAGTGTGGTTAGTGGAATGTTGGAAGCAAACTGGCTGAGTCCTTGCATGGCTGTACTGGTCTATATTGTCAGTGATGGCAGGAGTAACATCGACATTTTCAACCTGAATCCAATTTTAAAAGCTGGTATCTGACCTGCTTCTAAAACCGTTTGCAATCCAGTCCCAGTGCAAAGCAACCGGCAGGGCACCGTGGCAGGAGCTGCACAGAGTGCCTCGATGGCAATCAAATGGGCTTATGTAATTCTAAAAATGGCAACTCCTTACTTGCCACATCTCTTTCTGTCTGTGCGGAGAGTCCTGCAGAGCTGCCAAACAGAAGCAATTGAATGAACTCTTTTCCCGGCTCATTCCTCCTTCCGCAGCTCGGAGAAAGTGAGCCAGAGCCTATTCTAGTTTGCCTGTCAACAGGAATGGTAACTAACGGCTCGATCCCAGCCAGGCTTTATGCCCCAAAAACGCTGCCTGCCTGCCTGTGAGGAGCAGAGAGAGCCATCCCGGGGGAAACCGAGCTCTGGTGTCAGACTGGTTTGGTCCCACAACGCAGGTGAGCAGTCCTTGGAATCCACACCACGTCCAAAGCCAACCTGCCCAGTAATGCAAGGAGGAAATTGTTGAAAGGGTGAGCTGCTCTTCTCCATCTTCATTGTCAGGAATATCATCCTTTGCATTGCAGTAATGGAGCAATGCTGCCTTTCATTTCTGAACACTGAAACGGAAAGATGTTCCTTCCTAATGTTTTGAAATGTTGGACCTTTTTTTTTTTTTTTTTTTTTTTTTTGACGGAGTGGGAGCTTTTAAGTTTTTCTGGGTTTGTAGGGGTTTTTTCCCCTTATTTTCTATTTAGGAGAAAAGGTGGGAGGAAGTAGAGAAGGAGAATATAATGGGGGGATGGCCTTGTTCTCACTTTCCTACTGAAAACGTTTCAGGAAAAGGAACAAAAAACAGTGAAAATGGGTAGAAGCCCACTTCAGTTTCATGTTCCTATTCCTTCCCTTTTTTTTTTGCTTGAAAGAAGGAAGGCCAAAAAAGTAAGTGGGACAAACTCCACGTGTTTTGAATTATTCTCCCCTTAATGAGATAGAAAAACATCTCATTTTCAAAATTACTTCCTTTTTCAATGAAGAAAATCAAACCGAGAAAGAATCCTTCCAAAACCAATCTTTCCACTGTCGTTTTCCCACTCACTCCTCACTCAATGCTGTCCAGTCTTTCTGGCTGTGCCACACCAGGTTGTTTGAGATTTGTATTTGCCATTTTTTGAATTGTTATCACAGATGTTCTCACCTGCTGCACAGCTGGACTCCGTGGGCTGCGTGGTGTGGAGGTGGCAGCACCTTGTCCCCTTGCCCTGGGGAGTGTGGGACAGGCTGGACTGCAGCATCCCTGTCCCTCATGGTGGCTAAGGCAGAGAGAGCCTGGCAAGGCTCCCAGATTGACAAGTGAAAGTGTTGCTGTGCTGCTTGGGCACAAGAAATGGGTTGATTCATGAAGACATGATCTAGAAAAGCCACTACAAATCCCCCCAACAATGAGAGCCCAGACTAAAAAAATCAGACCTCGTTACTGGAGGAAAAAAACTTCAGTGCACAACCCAAGTATTTCCTGAATGTTCAAGAACACCCACAAATTACATAAAAATAGATGAGAATTTATTTATTTGATTTAATTATGAGCCTAGATTGTGATTTTTGGAGTGGGGCTGGAGATGGTGCAATTGAAAAAACAATTGTGCAAAAAGCCAGGGCAAGTCATCAGCCCTGGGGCACAGAGGAGCTGCTTCAGCCCTTCCTCACCAAACACAGAGCACTGCAGAACCCACCAGGAGCTCTCAGAGCTCTTGGGTGTGGAGGACCTCACCAGGGTAGCTGTTTCTTCATGGAGCTCTAGGGCTTTGGTCCCACAGTCTATGGAGAGGCTGGTGTTCCATGGCCAGTTTGTGCTGGAGGGACTGGCTCATCAATTCCAGCTGATACACCAAGCACATCATCAAGGGTAGATCTGTCATGGTGAGCATTAGCTGCCCCTGGTAGGTCACCCTTCCCATCCCCATTGGTTGACTCCCAGAGCTGCTGAACCTGGCTATGGGCGATGTTCTGTCCCTGCTGTGAGGGTCTGGATGTGCTCAGAGGCTGCCACGTCTCTTCCTCTGATGTAAAACCAAACCCTCAATCCTTTCCTGTTTAGCTGGATAGAAAAATACCTCTCCTGTCACCAGAGTTCATCACCACCACGTTCTCCACCAGTCTTTGAGGTATTTATCTCCTCCTACCTCCCTTGCAGTGCGTGCTTCTCCTCTCCAGCTGACAGCCTGGGACAGCCCCGACATCAGCTGCTGGTGGAGCTCTCTGTGCAGAGAGCCAGTCCTGAACGTGTGGCCTTTGCTCCCCCCAGCTGTCATATCCTCCAGGATCTGCAACAAGTCCTGATTTTACAGACCCCATCTTGACAGTCCCCAATCTGATCTGACCACCTGGTTTGTTTTTGAATCGAGCACTTGAGTCATAACATTTCTGTTTATTTCAACAACTGTATTCCTTGCATAGGAAATGAGCCAAGATGGTCTAAGGCGGGGATAGCGAAGCATGTCATGGCTGTAATTACTTTTGCTCTCCCAATATAAAATTTTACAGTATAATCAAAACCTTATTTTGGTAGCACTGGACTCTGTTATTGACTTAATCTTCTTAAGTGCTCCTATTATTCCAGTGATTTCATCGTTGTATGTTGATTTTAATCTTTTGATCTCCATATTAGCTACTGCCTGCAACTAATTTGTTGCTCAGTGTTTTTCTTTGTTTTGACCTGTGAGGCATTTTCCTCATGGCACACAACTCTGCTGGCAGATTGCATATAATCTCTGCACTTTTTTTCTCCCATATTTTGCATAGTTACAACAAATGCGGATTTATGACTTGAAATGGAATATGTATCTTTCAGAAAGGCTGAGGAAAATATCACTTCAGGTTTAGCTTGAAAGCCTAAACTTGTTTGATCAAAGGAAATATCATGGAATACAGCTCACCAGAGAGAGGTGTCACACAGGCTTTTTTTAGTCCAGCAAGTTCATGATGGGTGAAAACTGCAATAATTACCTTATATGCAGTCAGGATTGAAGAGTTCTGAAAGCAGGGCTAGACCTAAGATGGAGAGGGCTGGGTTTTGTGAATGGCTCAAAGGACTCTCCCAGCCAAGCTTGGTTTGATACAACAGTGGCTTTGTTGAATCCTGGCAACATGGAACAGGTTTTTGAACAAATACTGGTGATGGAAGTGCAGAGTTCTCAACACCACAGCCAAAGTGCAGAGGTGGACATAGAGCTCAGCTGCATTTTGGCTGCCCATTAAACAGCAGCTTTTTTCCCTTTGGTATTGATGTTTTAACCTGTGCAGATTTATCATGTGCTTTGTTTGCATTAGCTTTTTCTTTTAAAGCTTAGAGAAATAATTTTTGCCTTAGGTTTGCTGTGACTTTTTAAAAAAGAACACAGCCTGAATGTTGGCAAAATCATCTTTGCTTTGTTGCATGCCTGTTTATGCTTCTGAACACAAATTGTCTTCTAATATTTTTGACGTTTGGTCACTAGAAAGGCAGAAAAGCAATTTCTAAGATGCCTATGGGCCAGAAGACATGCATTACAGCAGAGGGGAAAGAATCTGTTAGTTGGTGAAATATAAAACAAATTGGATGAACAGCTGCTGACACTTGTCAGTCAAATAGTTGATAGCATTTTCAGTCTCCATGCCACATGCTTTAAGTAAGTCTGTCAAAAAAAGGATATTTTCGCTGGACTTCCCTGTAAATATGAGAGAAGTTTTGGCCTGATCTATCATTTAAAATTTTGCTGGCAGAAGAATGAAATTTTCCTCTTTTTCCAAAACTGATTGACATAACTGCACAGGCAGATTCTTCATCTAGGTGCAGTTGTACTGGCACCAAGTCCTTTGGCTGCTGGAGCTCGTTCCATCACAGCAGTGGGCTGAAGTGAACCAGCAGCAGATCTTTGCCACCTTTTCCAGTGCTCTCATCCATCCATATCTCATAGGTGCTGCCCAAGGTGTAGCTTTGCTCTGCAGGAGCTGAGCCATGTCCAGACTGTAGTGTGTGCCCAGGAGGGATTCAAATCCAGGAAGGATTCAAACCTAGATTGATATTTTTCAGGTAAAACCAAACCATTTTGCATTTGACATTTCTTCAGGGTTGACTCAAGGTGGCTCTTCCCACTGCTGCACCACAGTGCACTCATTTAGGGGAGGGTTGGGCTGCCAGCACAGCCTGGCCATGCGCAGGGTTAAAGGCAGTGGGATCAGGGGCAGTGCACTCCTTTGCTCAGCCACAGGCTGCAGGCTGTGGAGTGGGAGGTTCAATCCCGCTTTGCAGCAATGCTGTAAGATCTTCTCCCTGCTTACACTAAAGTACACGACCTTGAAGCTCATCTTTTGGGTCCAAATGTCTTAAAAACAGTGAGTTGGCTAATGCTTCCCTGTTCTGTGGTCAAGCCTCAGGGCTGTGGAATTTCTGGGGTGACTTTTTGGGGTTTGGGGTCACAGAAAGCTGTCACAGGCCATGGGGTCACTGCTCATGACAGAGGCACTCAGCTGAGGGTGTCCAATCACTGCTGCTTTAGGGAGGTACCGACGTGTGCTAGCAATGCACAGCCAGGGAGCATCTCCTCAAGGCTGCACCCACACTCTCTCATTCAAAAAACTGAGCAGGGCTCACTATTTTGAAAGGTGGCAGGTGGAAGTGGGCTGTGTTTTTATCCAATAAATATTTTGTGTTTAAAAAAAAAAAAAAAAAAAAAAAAAAAGGGAGACATTTCCAGAGCAGAATCAAGCTGTTTCTCCAGCTCTGCTCTGCCTGACTGCCAGCAGAGCTATAAATTTCCATGTCCTTCAGTGCTCTTTGCTACCAGCCTGGTGACCACCCCAGTAAGGCTTTCCTAGGGCTTCCTCTTGGAGCTGCTGTCCTTCACAAAAGGCATCTAAGGGAGAGGATAAAGAGGGCATGAACTCATGTGTGCAGCAGTATTTGTGTGGGTCTCAAGGGGGTCTCAACCCCCTAGAAAGGACCAGGTGGTGCTTGCAGTTTGTTCCTTGCTTTAGATCTTGTGAGACTTGCTTTAACAGGGAAGTCCTGGGAGGGCTTCAGAGTGGGATTGAAGGCTCCAAGCATAATGAGGTCAAGGAATTTATATTTTTTGTGTGCATGCCCGTGACAGACCTGCAGAGGCATCTGAACAGGTTTTTGTAAGCTGAGTATGACTTAAATACTCAATTATTACCCCAGCTCCTCCGAGGACTCAGGGCCAAGCAGTTGCACTATAAAGGTGGGTGAGAGAGGGAAAAGCTTCCTGTGTCTGTGGTCACAAAGCCAAATTCCTGCCGAAGTCCTCAGAAGTAGCTTTTTCTGGCAATGCTTCCCTCTACCAGCAGCACAGAGCAAGACAAGTATCAACTCTGCTGGGCTACAGTCAGGGCTCAAAATTAGTCTATTCTGGTGCATCAGATGGCTTCTCAACATGTCAGTGGTGCTAAATGTGCACATCCACCACCCACTCCTGAAGTGAAGCCCCTGCTAATGGCCCTGTTCCAAGGGGATGGTGCTCCCAGGACACCTGGGAAAGGTGGATGCTGAAGGTGTGGGGTGTGGCCATGCAGGTGGGGCTGCTCAGCACCTCCACAGCAGATGCTGAACTGACACAGAGGGAAGGGACCCAAAAATCCAGCACTGCAGATGAATATGCTCCAGGCTCCATAACTATCCCAGCCCAGTCCAGGACTCAACATCCCCTTCACAGGCAGTTCCAGAGGTCCAATCTCCTCCCATATGTCCAGGGTGGGTCTCATGTTTTTTGGGCTCTGGAAGATGGTTTAATTGTTCGTTATGTCAGGAAGGCTCATCCAGGAAGGACATTTTTCCATTTGCCCGTCTTTTATTTGTGAGGGATTTGTCCTGGTTCCCCAGGCTGGCCACAGGTTGTTGTGTTTGGGGGTAAAGCACACCAGTTCTTCTGCTGCTCTCTCAAATGACTGAGACCTGGGCTAGCAGGAGCCAGTTCTGGTGTGAATCAGCTCATGGGAGGGAGGAACTGCAAAACCTCTCAGAAAACTCTCAGTGTAACAGAGAATTACAAAATTGATTGGGTTGGAAAGGACCTTAAAGATGATCTGCTTCCAACCCCCCTCCATGGGCAGGGACACCTTCCACTAGACCAGGCTGCTCAGAGCCCCTGACGATGAACATTTTCAGAGATGGGTTATCCATGACCTCCCTGGGCAGCCAGTTCAAGTGTGCTCCCATTAAACATGTGTTCCATCAAACCAGACTTCTATTTCATTTCAACTCAGGGTTTGCCTCTGCCCTGCTGCACTAAGGCTGCTTTGGGAGAAGTTAAAATACAAACTGGGGCCTTTTGAAGGAGGGTAAGTGTTGGGTAAGGCTGATGGCCAAATAATAACAGGGGCTGAACCAGAGCAGACATCAATTAGATGTCGAGGGACAAATCACAGGACACAGAATGCAGATAATGGTGGAGACAGCTGTGGTGGTCATAGCAGAAATGCCCTTGTACCTGGGGAACAGACAGTGTGCTCCCAATCCTGACCTTGGGGAGCAAATCAGGAAACCATCTTCTTAATTAATAAACTAAAGAACACCCATGAGAAAAGAAAATGCCTTTATTCTGTGAGGTTGGGGCTCTTACATCTCAGCTTAGTTTGGTTTTTTTTCTAAGGCAGACATAAAAAGACTCCATAATTTATTATTAGGACATCTGAATAGTTATTTATTGAGAAGCCACAGTTCTCACACTTTTACAACTGTCGGCTTGTATAAGGCAAAAAAAGCAAGATGGATCACTATTTTACACAGAAAGTAAAAGCTCTGGAGAAGGAACTGATGGACATGCAGTTACTGGTCAAAATGCAATGTACATGACATATATAAAAACCATTGTGAAACAGAGGAATTGTAAATTATGGTTACAATCTACTGAAATAAATATTCAATATATTATTATAAACACATTTGTAGAGTCTAAGATTGTAATTAAAGTTGTCTTTGTACATACACGGTTATTTGAAATTTAAACAAAAATGTAACATTTAGAGGAGCAAACGTCAACATAAAACAACTGCTTTGGACTTGTAATGTGGCATGATATATCCATAATGATAGGATTAATCTGGTGTGGCAATTAGAATGACTAATCCTCTGGGATGTAGTCTCTATGGAGTTAACTGCATATTGAAGGGAAGAGCCTGGTACTTTAACAAGGATGCAGAATGATTCAAACTGCTGTCTGGGTTTGTTTGTTTTCTGGTTTTTAAATGAACAGAGAGAGAACAAAAAAATCATTTGTAATTGCCTGGTTTTTCTTTTAAAAACAAAGCTGTTTTTTTTTTTTTTTTAATTAATTTTAAGCAGTTGGCATCCACAGAAGAGAAAGAAATGAAAGGACTCGAGTCACTCATCTTCACAACAATTTACCATCAATGTATATACAGTACATTAATGAAGCATTGTTTAAACTTTAATAACAGGGACACACCTAGGATGTTTTCTATGTAGTTTTTCCATTAACAGTATTAAACAATGGTGCTCCATATTGCTTATGAACATATAGATATGAAATTAGGAAACTGATGAATCAAAGAGAGGTGCTAATCTTATAACCACACAGCTAACATGGCATTTGTATTGGTAAACTTCTCATGGGCATTTAGAGCTGACATAAAAATTCCTAATGTGGCTAACTGAGTTACAGACGAGGTACATGCACGGATACCAGGCGACCCCCAGCTGCCCTAGTCATCCTCCTCATCCTCCTCATCGCTGTCCTTCATGGTGATGCCCTGGAGCCCCCCGCCCTCGCTGACGGACGCCGTGGCCTCCTCCACTGTCAGCCGGTTCCGGATGGTCTCGTAGGTTTTGCTGTTCAGGGTGGAGTCCAGCACGCCTTGCAATCGGAAATCTCGGTACGTTTTCTACAGCACAGACACAGGGAGAGGTCAGGGCCAACACCAGCTCCCCTGCAGGAGTCAGCCTGTGCCCAGTGCTGGGGGTTTGGGGCCAATAATGGGAGAGGCTGGGATACCAGGGAAACCCCAGCCCTGGGGACATTCTGCATCGCCTGGGAAGCGCAGAGGCCACAGCAGCATCTCTGCTGGCCACTGCACCCTCCCTTAGCGTGCCTTGGGCAACAAATTACAGCTCTGTGACTCCAGCCCTGCCTTTGTGGGCTGGGCAGCTTCAGACCAGCACTGTTTTGCATAGGGGGGCTGTGTCTAAAAAGACATCAAAGCAATGTATGGACTCTGCTCCACCTGACTTCCCTGGCTCCTGGATGTGTTCATCCTGCCTCCAATGTCAGTCATTTCTCTTCAGGCAGCAGGATGCTTATCCCCTGCACCCACAGACATGATTACACATTCCTGGAATGCTCCATATTAAAAAATCCTACCTACAGTATAGGGATTAAATAAACTAAGTCCAGGACACTGGACGAAATTATTGAGGTATAAATATAAGCATGGGGCACATGTTTCTTAAATCTCCCTTTCTTCACCTCAATCTGGAATTGTATTTCCTTGGTTCCCCATACTTCCCTTGTTATTACAATTAATATCTCTTATTTGAATTTATGCTTAAAACCTTCTCAACTCTGTGAGATAAAACTCTGGCCTCGTTGTTCATTTAATTCTGTTCTCTGCTCTGCATAGAAACTATTTACTGTTCTGCTATTTCAGAAAGTCCTTGGGTTTGTTATAGTTGCTTCTGAATGTAATATTGGTATAAATAAAGCACAAGGAAAAAAAGCTTTCCTCAGCTAGCTGACAAGTAGGAATAATCTGTCTGTGCCTGTTGTTTTCAGTTATGAAAAGCACATTTAATACATTTCAGTTTTAATTTATTCATCCCTTCAATGTGTTCACTGCACACAAGACCATAAACATTATAAAATACTAGACCAAAAAGCATTAGATAGAACCTAAAATGATCAAAAATATATTTACCCCCTTCTGTGATCTTATTATTTCATGTAAACCACTGTGATTTCACACTGAAATAATTATCATTAGTCCAAGGCACACACACACACAGATATACACATACACGTGCACTTAAAGAAAAAAATGCTACTTTCAGGGTATGTTATCTCACCTTTATGATCTCTTAGAGTTGATTATATACATCCATTGTAAAAGAAACAACTTCAATTAACTATGAGAACAATCTCATTTGCATTCTGACAATAATCATGAACCAAAATTGGGCTTAAATGTTTCCAGCAAAACAGCGTTAAAAACTTTTGGGTTGATTTAACCCATTTTAACACCAGAGCTCACAGGTGTGATCAGTCAATTTGTGCTCAGTGAATTTGTCCACAAAAAGGCTAATTTTGGTGCACTTACTGTACAGGTAAGGTCAAATAACAGGAGAGTTTGGTTTTTGTTTTTAATGCAATAAATTTGTTCTTATTTGCACACCTGTATTTTACATCTCTCTGCATTTAAAGTTCCTGTTTATCCAGTGCTACCTGCCATAGACAGAGCTATCTTAATTCTTTAAAAGAATATTGATGAATCCTTCATTTATCTGCAGTGACAGAGCACGCGCCACACACATGCAGGAGCACACAAAGGCTCCTCCAGACAGCGAGGGGCACTGGGAACACCCTGGGTGCTTACCTTGACTATCCTGATGAGGGTTTTCAGCTGGTAGATGTGGAGCTGCAGGTCCATGCGGTCTGTCAGCCAAGTGCACACAACACTCATGGAGCTGGTGTACCATTGCTGCAAGAGAGACACGGCTTCTCCAGCACCCACACGGGGCTCTGAGCGACACCTGTGCCCCCAGCACCCCCTCACAGCCACCTCTGGCCCTCACAGCCTCCTGCCAGCCTGCTCATGGGGGGACACAGACTGACAGGGGACACTGGCATCCGCTCTTACACAGAATTTCCATGCACGGGCTTTTAAATTTTAACAACAATAACAACAAAATAAACTTATTAGGAGGGTAAAGGCCACCAGTAGTGCCTTGTAATCTGATTTTGCCATTGATGGCACTTGCCAGCAGTGATCTGTGTTTGGTTCGAGCCATGTTTTAACCTGTTTCCCCCACAGTGAGAACACAGTCCTGCCTTTAAGGATGTTGGTCCCACACTCAGGTTACTTACCATCTTCAAATTCAATCATAAACAGCCACAGGATGGGTCTGGGACCCCGAGGGTGAGCAGAGGGGAGGCTCATGCAGGGCAAGGTTTGGCTGGGGGGAAGGATGCTGGGTGGGTGCCTGCCCAGGCTGTCTGGGAAGTGCTTTGGTTTCATCCTCACAGTTATGAGAGATGGAAAAGCAGCAAAGAAATCAGCTTGTTTCGAGCTGCTGAACTCACAGGGCCCCTCCAGGGGCTGAAATTGTGCTGTTGTCAGTGCAAAAGGCTCACAGCAGTGTGGCAGCAGCCTGCAGTGCAGGACAGCTCTGGTGGGCTGTGGCACGTCTGATGCCCACAGATGAGCAGTGAGCCCTCAAGAGGAGGAAAAGGAGGGGCTGGGGGGTGGGTGGGGAGCCACAAAACCTCCCCAAGGCGCTCAGCACAAGGGGTGGTTACAAAGCAGGTAAAAACCCATCACACCTCTGTATGCACAGCTGCACCCTTCTCGTGACCTCTCTTACCCACAGAGATCAAAACCCATACTGCAGACCAGCTGCAATTAATCTAGAACCAACTAAAATACTAAAGAAATTCCACCATACCAGTTTATGAAGATCCTGACAGAGCACCATCCATAGTCTGGGATGCAGCTGCCTCTCAAGGAGCCTGAAACTTTGCACAAGTCCAAGTCAGGTCTTGGTGCCCCCCTCAGTACCCCCTCGGGCTGGGGTCTCTCACACAGAACATGCCCTTTCCTGCTGCTGGTGCAGCAGGGGAATGGAGAGAACCGAACATTCTGTAATTGCAAAACTTGCCAGTGATTTGTTTCCCTCCATCCTTTGACACTGGCACCCACAAGGTGGCATGAGGCTCACCAAAGCAAACAAATGAGTCTAAACTAAACCAGCCCTGCACCACAAAAATGTGCGCTCAATATCCATCTCTGAGCTGAGTGGCAGCACACCCAGGAGCTGCACAGGGAAGTTTTCCCCCCAGCTCCAATGATGCTCCTCTACTTTAATTTCTACACCACCTCTTTGAAACATGGAGGAAATAAAGAGATGAAAGAGCCACTGAAGAAATGGCATGTGGTGACCTCATGCTCAATGCTTACACCTTGTATAACTTGTGGCAGAGGTTCTGCTGACCCTTCCTCTCCAGGACAGAAAGCTGGCAAGAGCTTGGTTGAGACTAATTGAGACTGGCAAGCAGGAGCTCTCAGCTGTCACCTGAGGTGCTGGCATCAGACTGGGGCTGAACAGTGAGTGAAGTGAGCTGGGCAGCTGGTGTGGACCTGATGAGCACAGGAGACATGAAGGTCTGGTGGGGCTTCATACCTCCCAATGCCTCAGACTGGTCTGAGAAGTCAGAGTGTCCCTGGATACCCCCTGAGGGTCCCAGGGCAGCCAACAGCCAGCTGGTGGTTGGGGGGCACAGAGCAAGTGCTGCCACTGGGGGATCTGCCTGGGCTCCCAGGAAATGCTGCAGACCCACGTGGACAAAACAGAGACACTGTTAATGTTCATAAAGCTGCTTTTCTGCAATCAGTGCTTAACTGAGTCATGCTCTTGGGTGACACTAGCTGTGACCCAGGGCTGTGCTAGCACATGGATGCCCAGGTCAGCCAAACACCTCCTTCCCCTTCTGCCACCTCTTCAGATCAGAGCCCCCAGAGGTAAGGGCACAACCATGTGTTACACACACGCCCCCTCCCTTCCCCTGCCGCCTCCCAGCTTCCACAGAGCGATCTGCTGGGTGTTTGTGTCAACTCCACATGAGATGAGAAGTCCCTGGCAGGGGCAGGTCCTGCCATTTCTGTCTGTCCCACGCCACACACGCCCACAGGGCAATGTGATCCAAAACAGAAATTATAACCTCTGCCCGCAGGGTATTGGCAAGGTGACTTTGCTGCTGTGAGACCTTCCGAGCAAGCCAAATGAAATGCTTTTCTGTGTTTCTGGAGGGCACTTCAAACACTCTGGGTTCTGGGGAGACGCAAACTCCTTGGAAGCAAATGTGAATTGCAGCCCTCTCCTCTCGCGCGGCGGCTGACAAGGGCTCGGCGCTCGGCGGCATGAAAGGAGCTCTCTCTCTCAAAGCCAACTCACTCCCAAGACTTTCTGCTTTATGAGGAAAAGACAAAGTCTAATTCATTGATCTTGATACACAAAACCGTCACGTCACTTCATAGAGCACACACCAACTGCTGAATTTCAGCCCTGCATATTCATAAAAATAAGTTAGCCCATAAATTAAATGTTCCCTTTAGCTCTTGCTAGTGTTGATGTGCTATAAGACGCATAAGCCCTCTGATTCATGACTAACCTACCAAAGAAGATAACATTTGCATATGACTATATTATTAAAAAAACAACAAAAAAGCCAAATGCTCCCAAACAGAAACGTATTCACCTCAGACAAAAGAGCACAGAGTGGTCCTGTGGGGACACTGGCCACCTTGCTGTCCCCAAGGGGCTCTGCTATGCCCTCAGGGGCAGTGGGCTTCATGCTGGGGACACAGGGTCCCCTCTGGGATCCAGCTCCAGCCTCGTGGCTTGTCCCCAAAGACAAGGTGCACAGGCCACAGCGCAAATACTGAACTTTGGGCTCTGACAAGGGGCTTGCAACACATTTCAGGCACATTTCACTGGCACACCAAAGAAAGTATCATAAATATATTTTCTGCAAAAAACTCCTCATCCCTGGTTGTAAAGAATGAACAGATTCCCCTGATGGTCCAGGCTGTGGACAAAACCCCACGTGTAACTCACTGTAGTACACACACATTACTGGTGCTGCTGGCATCCCTGTCCCTCACCTAGGGGACAATTTACACTCAGTCTGGGGGCATAGGGTGAGGACAGGCTGTGGAGCCTGCATCCCCAGGGATGCATGGTGGGTACCACTCCTCCAGCAGGGAGGGGCACAGGGCTCTGGCAGAGGCAAACCACAGCCCCATGGCTGCACACCATGAGCCAGCCCCAGCAGAGGAAATGCAGACACTGTCAGAGCCCAGCCACTGCAAGTAGGTGCTCCATTTGTACAGACAGGAATTCAATCCCTCTTTCAGGTTTGTTTTCCTGTTTTCCTGTCTTTCAGAGCAACTCTCATTGCTGGGGGGGTGTGGGGGGCCATGGGCCAGCTGGGATGCACCAGGAGGGCATTACAGGAGCTGGAGCATTACAAAAGCTGCACTTCTATGGCTGCCCATCCAACACCCCAACCAGCCTGAGCAATAAGCTTACTTGTTCCCCAGCCCTCTGCCTTCTTTTTTTTTTTTTTTTGAATGCAAAAACATGATCAATAAGTTCCTGAAATAGCAAGTTTGTCTCTGAATACATAAATTGTAGAAATTGGTATGAATAAATCTGCAAGTAGCACACTGAATGTGGCACATTTTATCAAAACCCAGCCCTGTGCTGGGCTCCTGTGCTTTCTGGGAGGTGGTGTCATTACACACACCCAGGAACATCTGCAAAGCCCCGTTCTCTTTGGTGTGAGCTGAATGGAAGCATGACCTCCTGTTCCTTGCCATGAACCTTGAGTTCACACTCATATTTTACATGTTACAGGAAGCCACAGCTCTCCCCAGGAGTGCTGCAAACAGAATCTCGTAAGCCAGATGCAACACTGCTTCTTAAGGCACCTGAAGGAGCTGTATTCTTCATTCAAAAGCTTACATACTAGTAGCTTAAGGTCACTTCAGCTTTTGTAAAGAGTGGGACAAAACCAGGAATGCTTATAGGGCTGGGTTGTCAGCAGGGTAGCAGAGGGATTACAAGGAACCTGTGACTCTGCCTCTTTCTGCCTTTACTGGTAGTTTTTTTGTGTGTGAACAAGTGCCATACAACAGATTGAGGCTGGTATAAAGGCCTGGGACTGTGCAAGAGCACCCTGCTGAGCCTCAGCTGTGCTTGCAATTAGCAATAGGCATGAAATGATTATTGTTGTGGTGGCTGATGGCAATCTGAAGTGACAAGTTTTATGGGGGAAGTTGTAGTAGGGATGTTCAGCAAGTTTCTGCAAACCATTAATCGAAGGCTGCAGCACAGTTTAGTCAAAGCTATTTTATGTCATTCCAAAGGTCTCACAAGGATGCTGAAAGAATATTTTTCTGCTCTCAGTGCCTTGGAACGGAGTTTTTCTAGGTCAGGGATTCTTTACTGCCCTATTTAGTGGCAAAAATACCCATTTGCCTCAAATTAGCAGAAAGCTTGTAGTTAAGGGCTAGAGATTAGGCACACAAAATTACTCAGCAGGTGACTGCTGGGTGGATTTGGGGTTGAGAAGTCTTTAAAACTGACTACAAGACATTATATACTTCTGACAAAAGAACATAGTAATCCTACCTGCTTGCTTTAACCACTGTTGTTTGTCTATTATTATGTGCTTTAATGCTCATAAGAGCAAAACTACTGGTGATACTACTCAATTACCATAGTAACTCTCCCCTATGACCTCTCATTTCAGTACTCGCTTTCCAACCAGAACCAATCCAAGCAGGGCAAATCTATTTAAAACTGTGACACACACAGCACAAAGAGGCTCCCAATGCTGGCTGGCTCCCTCTCTTTGTCCAGGACATGGGCTTGTTTTGAAATGCTGAAAGGCAGCTTTGAAATGAACCCTTGAATTCAAGGTGTTTCAAAGATGAGGAACTGGATGCTGGGCGGACGCCACCACAGCATCCCTGAGCTGGCCAGCACGAAGTGAGGGGCCACAGAAGTGGGAAGGGAGAGAGGAAAAGGCTGGCTGTGAGTTTTACTTCCCAAAGGAAAACTGAACCTGCTCTCAGGCAACAGCTCAAAGTGATTTATCAGTCAGGAAAAAAAAAAAAAAATTACCTACTCTTTGTTTCTGTTATTTGCCCATCCCTGTCCAACGGGCCAGAAGCTCAGCTGGGGGAAGGCAGAGTGGGGCTGTGATGATTTACAGCTGCTGACAGTAGGGGAGAGCTGACAGAGCTGTGTCCATCCAGCCCTGGGTGGCCCTGAGATCAAACTGGGTATTTGGTGTTGTCACGAGTATTCATGGCAGCCACCTCCCCTGAGCAGGTGCCATCTCCACGGGGAAGGGAGGGATGCAGCCCCAGCAGTGCATGGACACTGCCTGGGGATCAGCCTTGTGCACACAGCTGCCATCTCCATGGGTAAGGGAGGGATGCAGCCCCAGCAGTGCAGGGACACTGCCTGGGGATCAGCCCTGTGCACACAGCTGCCAGTGCTGGAGGGGACTGGTGTGGAGAGTGGGAGCAGAACTCTCCAGGAGCAGCCTGCCAGCCCCAGGCACCGTGTCCCTTCCTGCACTCTCAGTGTGCCCAGCAGCACAGCCAGGTGTGTACACCAGAACTGCCTGCAGCCCTGCAACCCAAAGCCCAGATCTCCCTATGGCAGTCATGGAAGGATCATTCTTGTCCAGTCAGTCTTCTGTGCCCACCAAAGTGTTCCTCACTACCTTCAATGTTTCTTTTGCTCTTGGTTCCAGGCAGTCATCGCTGCTCCAAAAATTTGGTAAAGGTGGCAAGCCCAAAGCATGGGGCCTCAGAGCCAGTGTAGTTCCTACTCCTGTCTATCAGAAATAAAGAGAAGTTCCCAGCATGAACATACACAGCAGCTTATGCAATCCTTTTTCCAATGGCCAGCTCCGCTGGGATGCTGGGTGTGGATGAGGGCAGTGACTCTTGCCCTGCTCCCAAGCACTGCTAGCAAGGTCCTGGCAGAGCTGAGCCCAGCTGTTTTTCAGGCTGTTCTGGAAATGTGAGTTTTGTGTTGCTGCAGCAGATGTGCTGTGCCCCAGGCTGGGAGAGTGGGGATAGAGCAGGGACAGGGCCTTGGTGACACAAGTGTCTGAAAAGCTTGAGTTAAGACATGTGGCAGTGGCTCTGGAGGAGGAGGAGGATGAAAAGCCACAGGCACTCAAGCACAAACACCATTCTGGTCCCCAGTGTCAATGAGGAGACTGAGAGGGACCTTCTGCCACACAATGAAGAAGGAAGAGGCACAGCTCTCCCCTCAAGCATACATTTTCTGGAGGGCAAACAGAGACCTGTTCATGCAGCAAACCCCATCCCATCCTCTCATCAGCTTTCCTTGCTCTACTCAACAAAACCCATCCTGTGCTCTGGGTGTTACACAGAGCCCTGCAGAAGGGCTCCCCTGCCCTGCCCTTTGCTGGGGACCAGAGAACCACCCAAAGGCAGCTCAGCATTTGGAGCTGCAAAACCTCCTGCAGCACAGAGGGCCAAGGCTGCAGGGGCTCAGGGCTGAGCCCCAGGCACAGAGCATCTGGCTTGGCCGCGTCCTGGCCGCAGCCATGGGTGGCACCAATAATGACCCAGAGGCTCTTTCGATTTACACCTGCCAAGGATTTGGGCCATTCCCCCAAGCTGGGCAGGGCACAGGGCTCAGGGCACTGAGAACAACCTTGCTGTGAGTGCCCAGGTTTTCCAGAAGCACAGAAATTGGTGTGACACTGCCCACGTTACAGAAATAAGTTTAGCGGCTGTGGCTCTCGGAGCACACAGCTAACCATAAAATAAGCAATGAGTTAATATTGCAGGCATTGATCAGCTAGTCTTACAATTAATGCTTCCAATAAAAAAAAAAAGCTCCCCTTTTATTCAACAGAATAAGAAATTAAACACTTGAGGGCTCATTCTAAAGAATGAATGAAATTGAATAAGCTACCTAGCACTTGAGATTCCCAGCGAGTGCTTGAATAGAGCAAACCTCCTGAGTTGAATGGATTGCCTTTTGGGACCAATTTGTCTCTTTTCACTCTTTATTCCTCCTTTTTTGCTGACAGATGTACAAAGGCGGAACTGCGCTGTGCAGCTTAGCTACATGCACCCACAGCAGCTGTCACTTTTGTCGAGCAAGTTAATCAAGCAAATGCCACCATATCCCACTTTCTATAAGGAACAACATGTTATAGACAGTAGTCTTGGGAGACGGGGAGGGAGGGAGAGAGACTTTATTTTAACTTTGAGTAGCTGGTATTTTTTTTTTCCCCCTCTGTGTGTAAAAAAAAAAAAAAATTAAAAAAAGGAGGAAAAAAGAAACAGCCAAACCTGGTAGCACAAGCTGACACTTGTTTTCTCGTGGAACAAATATTTAATATGATTTTAACTCTAATTTGTACTAGAAGGAGAGCTGTCTGGTTTTAATTAAATTTAAGGGACTTAGGGGAACACAGTTAAAAAAAGAAATAGAAGCTTTTTGTTTGCATTAACGCTTGTTGATAATAATATATTGATTGTCAATTGCTAAGCCCAAAAGATTAGTGTAGTAAATAGAATTATCTGAATGCCACAAGTGAAGTGCTAGCTTCCCGTCCCTGCTTTTCCCTTTGTGAGGCACTCTGAATCACTGGTTGTTATTTATACATTTTCTTTGATAAAACCAACTTGTGTGGCTGATTTTTTTTTAAACCCTGCCTCATTAAGTGTATAATAGCATTTACGTGTGGGGCTTTCTGCTTTTTAGCCTTTCAAGCTTAAGCTTATATTCCTCTCTCACAACCATGTTTCAAAACTTGGGATGTTCACAAACAATTGGATACACACCAATATTGTATATATCAGATGCTCTCTTGCTATTGCCAAAGACTAGAAAATAACAGAACATTATCCACAAAAAGTAAATAAATAGTTATCGTCCTGCTACGCTGCTGCATGCCAGATAATAACGCTGTCCGGTCATTAGGCAGCTTTTCTGTGGCACATAATTCTTTAAGTTAGGTATGAAAAGCCAACATCAAAAGTGGGTCTGTTGGTGCAGCTCCACAGAGCAGAGCACTGGGAGGGCTTCAGGCAGCCCTCAGGTTGCTGGTAGAAAGGTGATTCACCCCAAATTCACACCCTTTGGAAAGTATCTTTCAGAAAATAAATCTAAGCTCTGGTGACAGTTTGCAGTATGCTAATTTAACTTCTCTGCAGGGTCTTTGCCTTGGTATATTTAGGAACTGTCAGTGTTTGGGATTCGTGACCCCTTTGCCAAACTGGGCACCCCACGTCTGCACCTCACCCCTGTGAGCAAAGCCCCTGTTAGCAGTGCTCAGCAGGGCTCTGGGTGAGCGCTCCTCACAGCAGGCAACATGCCCCTCATCTTCAGAACTAAGCCTCTCTATAAAACTCCACATTAAATTCTAGAGATCTGGCAAAGTGCTAGCAATTCGATAAAAATCCCCTGAAACCTTGGGGTCTTTTTTATTTTAATAAAATTTTGACCTTGTTCTACCAAAGCCTCGTAGAATAAGTCTGGAGTCTCCCAGGTGACACTCACAGCTACTACTGAAGCAAAAGTACTTTTTTTCCCTGGTATTTTATGTACCACTATAATGCTATCACTGTGAGTACACACAGCGTGTTCTTCAACATCCACCCCAAAGCTGTGAATTCTGGATGCCTTTTACTCTATTTTATATTCCTTAACTACGAAATCTCATTCTTGTTGACAACGTACCAATGCGAGGAAGTTACAAAGTCAAAGGGTCTCGATATGAAAATAATTTGTATTATTATTTAATAAAGTCACAGTCCCTAACGTTTCCTAATAGGGTTAAGCTGCTAGCCAGAGCAACTCATCATCTGTCTAGGATGCAAATGGCATCACCGAATTACATTATTTCTTCCCCCCCCCCCTTCCCAAAAATAAACCACAAAACAACTTTGAATCGCACAAGAGCTCTGCCTTGCAGCAGGGAAGAGCGCTGGGAGCGAGCGCGGAGCCGGGCGCGGGGAAGTGCCGCACGCTCTTTGCAGTACATATGGCACCTGGGAGCACCCACTGCTCAGGAGCTCGGCTCGGGGCGGGCTCAGGCTGCCGCCTCACCCTCCACTGCCTGCGGCTTGCACCCGCCGGGTCGGTGCCACAGGTGTTGATGGAAGGAGGCCGGGGCTCCTGCGGTGCTGCCCGTGCTGGTGGGATCACACAAATTCCCTGATCTCCAGAGGGGCACAGCCCAATCTGCATGGCTCTTGCTGCAAATTTCTCCCTGCTATTAATCCAAAATTTTCTTCATTTTCAGAGAGGCCAGGGGGGATCAATATCTTTTGTGTTGGTGGGGCCAAGGTCCCCAACAAACACATGTGCCCAAGAAGCTCACCCCTAATAGCCCCTGCTCTCGGTGCTGCACCAACCAGTGACACCTGCACTTGTCCCGTCAGCTGTGACTCCACACGCCACAGAGGGTGCAGGTTTGCCTGTGCCGACCCTCAGTGGCTCTGCAGGCAATCTGTGCACTCTCAGCACACAGGCAAAGGCTTCCCAGAGCAGGGGCACGGCCAGAAAGGGATCTGCAACACTGCTGCTCCTTCGGCGGGGAGGAACAACTCTGATGCCCTGTACTCATTCAGGTGGCCCCCAGCCGTATGTCAGGGTGGTCTGCTCTGCTAGCCAGACACCAAAGTCTCTGCTTAGCAAAGAGCCATACACTCACATCCCCGGCAGGAGTGATGGGTGAATGTGCCAATGACTCCCCTTCTGCCCTGGGGAGAATCTCACAGAAAAAGCAACTGCACTGCTGGCTCCTCTCTTCCTACAGCCAGGGATGTCCTGCTCCCAATCTGCTGGGGTTTGCTGAGAGAATACCAATGCCAGCCCATGCATAGATCACCTCTGAACCCATCCCAGCCACGTGCTGCTGCTGCTCTGAGGAGGGCAGAGCTGCCAGGCCATGTGCTGGTCAGGGCTGGATGGAGGGCAGAAGGCAGACAAAACTGCAGGGGAGACCCCTGTGCAAACAACTCCTGCTCCATGGCAGGGGGTGCAGGAGTTGGTGCCCACGGTGATCTGAGAAGGAAGCAGGCTGCCACCCCAAACTTCTCTCCCATCCCCAATGTCCTCAAACCAGAGACATCCCATGCTTAAACCTGTCAGGTTTGCAGGCTGAGTGCCTCAGCAGGTGCCTCATTTCCTCTCTGAGACTGGACAGTCCTAATCCTGTTTATACACTGAATTACACCTCCAGAAAATGCCCCTTTTAGGTAACAGGCAAAGCCTGTCCTGGCTACATGAAGCCCTGAGCTGGAAGCCCTGCCTTCCCAGGCTGTGCTGGCATGGAGCATCCCATATCCCTGCACACAGAGCGGGGGCCTGGGCACACCACCAGGTGGGCTCTGGGTGCTGAGCTCTCTCTGCTTCACTGCAGATACAGCTCTGCAAAGTGCACAGCATTCACTAGGGACTGCCAAATTAAATCCCCAAAAACCTGCTGCTTTGCAGGAATTTGCAGACTTCTCTTTTCCTAAATGAAAGAGCTTCTGCATAAAAACCTATAAAGGCGCACAAACAGAAAACCACTCCTGTATGGATGCTTGTTCTCAAATACATTTTTAACTTATAAAATATTCTCTGCTTATTTCCATTTTTCAAAAAAGAAATGAAGTTGACATGTTAAAATCTGAGTTTCTATATAAAGCAGCCTAGTAAAACACAATATCCACACAACTGCTATTTTTCTGTCCTGATTCCAGAGCCCTGTTAGTGTGAGGCAGTGATGATAAAACTGGCTGCACAGTTGTTCAGTAAGATGCACAGCAGTGCATGCTATAGAATACTTTCATTACACTTGTTATCAGTTTAAATTAGAAGCTGTCATGAAGTGGGACTTGATAAACTTTATCTACTTCTTTTATAGCCTGAAAATTCCAAAAAAGTAGCTGGAGGCTGCCTGTACATCTGGGCCCTGATTGCAGCAGCTCCCCTGGTCTCTCTCCTTCCTGGGGTTAACACCGGCTGCAGTGCACTCTCCACCCGAGTCCCAGCAGGCATTTTTGAACGCTGATATCATACATCCAGGGCCAGGCTTAAGGGAGCACCGGGAAAGGAAAGAGCCGCAGATCAAGAGAAACAAAATGACCTGGGACGGCTAATCTGGCACGCACCGCTGGCTGCCGCGGGCTGAGCAGCAATTGTGTGCGGCCGGGATGCAGGGGGAGAAAAGGAAAAGACGGATTGAAGGCGCTGCAGGAAATCAGACAATTCGTCATTGTGAGCTCAGGGGCTCTGCCCTGCGCCGAGAGCTGCTTCGGGCAAAGGCTCTTTGCGGGGCCCGCAGGGAGGGAGCACAGCCCGGCCCCTGGGATGGGGTCAGCCCCGCACATCTGCGGGCACCGGCACATCCCGGCCCTTCCCACGGCCCGCACACGGCAGGGACACGGACACCTCCAGCACCCAGCTGGGACACAAACACCTCCAGCACCAGCTGGGACACAGACACCTCCAGCACACGGCTGGGACACGGACACCTCCAGCACCCAGCTGGGACACAGCCATCTCCAGCACCCGGCTGGGACACAGCCATCTCCAGCACACGGCTGGGACACGGACACCTCCAGCACCCGGCTGGGACACAGACACCTCCAGCACCCGGCTGGGACACAGACACCTCCAGCTCTCCTCCCTGATTGCCCACAGGATGGGAGCTCCAATACAGCCTCTTAAACTTGGCTGGAAGGCAGAGAGCACCGCGTAACTCATCCGCAGTTTTAAACAGAGAGCTCCTGGCCAGAGGCTGCTCAGGAAAAGGCTCTCTCTGGATGGAGAATTCCATGCTCCTGCTTCCCCAAAACCGTGGCTACTTGCATCTATAAACGATCTTTCACTCAGTGCCAGCCCCAAAACACAAATCTCTGATGCTCAAAAGCACGGTGCAGATGATGTTAGCAAGCCTATGCTGACCTTAACGTAACAGAGCAATCAGTCTGCCTTCTTAGAATGATTAATGGAAAATCTCCTCTGGAAAAGAAATCAAATTAACTGTCTTCAACCAAATGTCTACTGGAACACGAAAAGCTGTTCTGATAAAGACATTTAGGAGGGGAAAAAACCCCTTTCAAGCATGTAAAATCCAGTGACAGATCTAGGATTTATTTTATTAAGACTCTCCCTAAAATAAATTAAATGGAGCCTACTTAAATGAACACTTCAGGAAAGAAGCCTTGCTGAGGGGGAGCCCGGAGGCCATGTGCCCAGTGCATGCCTGGGCTGTGTGAAGCTAACAGAGGGGAATATCAGAGGACAAGGGCTGCCTCTCAGGAGTGGTGTCAGTGCTAAGCTCTTCTCCTCACTCCCCTGTGACTCCAAGAGGGCACATGGGGAGGAAAAGAGGCTGCAGAAGGACAGTGCACTCTATGCCTCCTCTAGGCAAAGAGAATTTACCCCCTAGAAGATATACTGACAACTACCACTACAATTTTATGCTTTTTCCCAGCAAAAGTCCTGCAGTGAGATCAACTCTAGGTCCAGGTCTGAGCTTTGCCAAGCCAGCAAAGGGCAGCAAAAGCTGCAAGGCTTTGGCTCCTCCAAAGATGCACAGAGAGGGAAAAGGAAGCTGTGCTCCCTTGAGATCAATGTGCCTAATTGTCTTTGTTTCACAACTCCCTCTGGAAGGGGAGAGAGGGAGAAAAAAAAAGCAAAAAACAAGGCAGAAGAAATAGCTCCATGGAGGCCATATCAGGATGGGAGTGGGAGAGAGTTAGTGCCCTAATGAGCAGTCTAGCTGCGTGGGAGGGAAACAGGTTGCTGTCTGTCTAAGAGAAAGTGGTGAGTGTGGCTACAGGCAGCTCCGAGATGGGAGCCCAGCGCGCAGCCTGATATCCGCTCTTCCCCTGATCCTGCAACCCGGCCTCCTGTGAGTAATTCTAACTCACAGTGAGTAGCTCCACTGACTCACAACCAGGCTTTTGAGATTGGAGAGGGGAAGGAGAGGGGAGGATGGGAAGGGCTCTGTTTTGGCATTTGATTGTGCCATGCAAGGCTTACGGTCTAGCAAGAAATGCCACGATCCTGCAAGCATGCCTTGAAGGAGCTGCCAAAATTCAAGTGAGTAACCCTGCTAAGGGCAAAAGCTTTGATTTTAAGGATAAGCTAATTCCTCAGTGTCTGCAGAGGACTTGCTGAATTAACTGATCTAGCTGTGTTTTGAATTTTTTCAGTATACTCAGGTGTGCTATCAGGCTCTAACGTGTAGGTACTGAAACATATGCTGAGCTGCCTGTGGATCCTCCAGTGACAAATGCTTACTCAGGCTCCTGGAAGTGTGTATAAGGATTCTGCTGAATTCTTGAGACTCACACAGTGTCCTGCATCCTTATTATCTCTGATATTTAGAAGTCAGATACCAGCAAGGGCAGCCTGCTTTGGAAACATGAGAACTGTCCTGCACCATGTCCCCAGGACTCCTGATGGGCTCCTGACATGAGGGAAGAAATCCCAAATCCATCAGAATCCACCAGATGCAACATCATATCACTGGGGTTTACTAAAAGGCAAACTCAGCTGAGCCTGAAGGAGAGGACAGGAGGCTGGAGCCTCAGCCAGGGGCTTTTGCCTCCCTGAAGGTGGTGGGAAGGAGACGCTGGCTGCTCTAGCTGATGAGAGGACCTGGAGTGACTGCTCCCCTGCACTGAGGACAGCTGAGAGCAGAGCAAACCCTGGTCTCCCCACTAAACCTGCCAGACCCCGCCAATCCCACCCTGCCATCAAGACCAGGAGCTGTTTCTGCCTTGCAGAGGAGAACAGGCTCATCCCTCATTTCCGGAGCGTGTTCTCCGTCTGCTGTCCCGGCTGTGACACAGAGTGAGGAGCTGAAGGCTCTCAGTGCCAGGGAAGTGGTGACACTGCTCCTGCACGCAGCACCCTGGCTGCTGCCACCTCGGCGGGCAGTATCACTGCGTGATTAAGTTCTTACCAGACTTTTTGGTAAAGGCAACCTTCCTGATCTGATAACTGCCAAGGACAAGCCAAATACGCAGGGTCAATCCATGCACCCTTAATCTCCAGAAGGCAGATTAAGTGTATAATTGACCCATATAATCCATGTATCATCTCCAGTGAAATGTTTTTTATGTCCGGTTTAGGCAGACATGAGGCCCATAAGACAGCGATCAGAGACACAGAATTACCATTGCAGAGGATTTCATCAAAGTTAGAGATGGCTTTTTAATCACTGATCTCAGAGACTGCTAGATTTAAGCAGATGAACTAGCACTAAGCACATCTGTTTTAATCCTTATCTTCTACTCAGGCTGGTGTCTTCAAGAAGTACAAGGAGGAAAAAAATAAATTAATTTTTTTTTTAGGTCCTCTCAATCTTAGGAGCTTCTCTTGGTGTTTTGATCCCTCATATCAAAAGCATGTTTTTGTTTTTTTGGGTAAGATATTGAATTAATCATCAGAGAGAAAAATGCCATCTGCGCTATTCAGGGACTGCATCGGGATGCTGGAATTCGCAGGATCTCGGGGAGCTCACCCAGAGCTCAGTAGCCTTTTGTGTATGTGCTACTCACTGTGGCTGGGGAGGAAATAGTCACCCTATGTTTTACATTAGTGTTTACCAATTTATGTGGAAGGAAGGTTGGCATTCACACTATCTACCAGTCAATCATAGACTTTCTGGATCACATATGTTGCGACGGGTTGAAACCTATACTGTGAGTACCCAAGGGTGTTTGTAAAGATATACACACATGCATTGATCTAGAAATAACTTCTGTCAAAGGGCACAACCCTCACAAGTAAAACTCCCACTGCCTTCAGACAAAATGACAGATGTATAAACTCTGATCTCATGAAGTTCTGAGTGACCTAAGACAAAGAGGACCTGAATTTTGCAGGATTGGTCTAAAGACTCAAGATCACTCTGAAGATATTTTCCCATGTATAAGATACACCCACCTGCTTCTGCCTCATTGTTCCTATAAAAAGTCCCATTCTGTATGTCAACTCTGCTCCCCTCTCTGGGCAAAAAGTGATAAAATTTAATTCCTGTCAGGCACCACACATAGTTTGTGATCCTTCTGCATTGTGTGCAAAGTACCATAGGGTTTCAATCCCAAAGCACCCAGCCAGGCATAGGAGTGCAGGGAGAGAATGCTATGATGCTATTCTGAAACTCCTCTGTTACCACTGCTCTCTACCAACGGGCCTTATTACAGTGTTTTAGCTTTAAATGTTATCAAATTAGTGAACCAGGCCAAGTAAATAAGTCATGTTACTCTGCAGTAAACAGCACTGCCAAAAAGCTAGTTAGGTTTTGATTACCAGCAGAACTCCACGATCAATCTGTTCATTCAATGATCCCAAGAATACAGATTTTTAAAATTAAGATGACTCTATTTCAGGGAGGGGGGGAAACCCATCCTGACTAATTTGCAGAATTAAGAGGATTAACTCAGAGACCACACAGAAATATAACAATAATCTGCCACAAACACCAGTATCTCCCAAAGAGCAGAGCCCTGTTCTGCAGGCATGAGCAAGTCGGGCGATGCAGGGGAAGAGAAATGGTTTCTGAGCTAAGAAATCATGGCAAATACCAAGGAAAGACATATTAACCCAGCATCTCTGGGGACATGGCCTAACACACTCTGCAGCCTCTTTTCCAGGGAGGAAACAAATGGGGAATAAATGGGAACACAGGGCAGGATTGCAGAGAAGTGTGGGAAGTTCAAACCCCACGAAACGTGCAATAGACAACCTTGCACTGTGCACCTCTGCTCCTGCCCTGCCCAGGGCTGTGCAAAAAGGGGATGTAGCCCACACTGTGAGTGTCTTTACTGGGACCCCACTGGGTGCACAGGACTTGCCTGCAAGCAGGTTTAAGCTGTTTGCTGCCACTGCTGCCCCTATTGTCATGCAACAGCCTAAACTGGACTGAGACTTGGCTGGGGCAGGCCAGCACCGCTGCACTAAACCAGCTGAGGACCTGGCTGTGAAAGTGTTAATAATCCCATTGCCTAGACAAACTGCAGCTAAGAGGATTGCTCCTCGGTCATGCTGGGGGAAGAAGGAACAAAATGAGGTCCAACTCTAACTTACTATCATAAATACCATTTTTGATTATTCCTCTTCTCTTTTTTATTAAAGAGGTAGTTAGTACCTAAAATGTCCTTGGAAAATAAGACCAAAGGAGCTTAAAGACCACATGACCATGCTGCTTTGCTGGGTTAGGTGAGGGGGGAAAAAGGCTGCAGGGCTCTTTCTGAGGTCAATAATAGAGTTAAGCACTTGTTTCTGCCTTTACCCAAACATGGGTGAACACAGCACCAATTTAAATGGGGTCTGGTGACCCCCATGAAAACCCTGTGCTGGTGCTGATCCACCAGGAGCACCTGAGCCATGATGGGAGCTGACCATGGAGCCAGCTCCTTCAGCTGCAACCTGGCAGAGACAATACATGGCTGCTCAAAACATAATTCCAAGTTTTGGGTGACAAGGGCTTGGCACAATCCATTCCCTCCTTGCAAAGCAACCACCCCACAGCTTGCCCTGCTCATGGGCACACACACACACACATGAGACACATGCAAACATGCCAGTAGCATCAGATCCCAACTCCATCCCACTGGGATGGAAACAGGAATGGGAACAGCTCCCACATGCTGCAATTCCCACCTGCAGCCAGTGTAACTCAAAACAGGCAGAGCAATGGAGAAACCCCATCTTTGATTATTTAATTCCACATGGATCAGGGAGACTTGAGGAAGGCAGGGAGGGAAAGAAGGGTTTTGCATTTTTTGCTTTCCACCAAGGTAGCTGCTCTTTTGCTTTTTAGTTCATGTCAACTGTTAATTTGTTTAAAATATGGCTTGGTAAAACCAAGTATGAGTGGATCAAACTGAAATCAATATTTGTGTTAATTACAGCCTTTTGAAAATTGGAAATAATGGCCCAAATCGGTACAAACACACCAACTGTGAATCATAGGGAAAGGATGAGGGAAAAGGCAGTGTGGGCATTGAAAAGAACAGTCCAGATGAGCTCTGGAAATTTAACTGCTCGTGGAATAAATTTCAACACAAACGAGCAATGCACTCGCAGGCCCGCTGCAGATGGAAGCGACAGTCTTTTGTTTCATGTTTTGTTTTTTCTCCCCATGCCTGCTTGATGGGTGATTTGCTGTCTGGTGCTCACGCTGCAAACTCTCCCCAGAGCCGAGCCCGGGGAGGCACTGCTGTGCTCTGTGCATGAATGAGGCATTCTCAGTGGATGTGGGTCATGCTAGTAGATGTACACAGCAAGATTATTTGACTCTTAATTCATGCCACTTGATATAATGTGATAAAACATTTGACATGAGAGATAAGTTCCATTTTAATCTGGTAAGTTATGGGGAAAAGAGAGAGTGGGAATTGTAAAGGAAGAAGAGGTTTCTGAGGGACAGGTAATGTGCAGAAAGAGAAGTATCGAGTGAAGGAAGAGGTTGGCTGGGGAAAAAGCAGATTTCCCTGCACAGTGAGGAAGCAAAAGAGTGAGTAAAGAAAGCACAGAAGACTGTTAGAGCTCCAGAGCCAGGAGACTGAGACATGGCACTGCTGAGGGATGGAAGGAAGGAGAGTAGGGAAAGAAGCTGCATCAAACAGAAATTGAGATACGGACAAATATCCTAGAGAGACTGAAACAGTAATGCTGCAGTCTGGTCATCAACAGAAAACCTTTACTATAGAACAGCTACAAGGACAGAAAGGCTGTAACAAAACAAGAGCAACAGAAACAGAGATACTTTTGACATGCATCCAAACCTAAAAAACTCAGGCATCACAGGTCACTGTTCTCTTACAGTCCAACAAACTGATCTTGTCCAACTGAAAATTAGCTTTGAACATCTGGGTCAGTTCCTACCAGCCATCTTCATCAAGGAGACCATGTCTCAAATTTACCTTTGGTAGCAGACACCACAACATGGTCCTCCTTTATACCAAAGCCCATTCATAATCAGCTGTTTTGATTAGCTTTTAAAATTAAAGTTTAATATGTTAAATTTGCTGTCAGATTTGGAGTGCTTGTCAATGAAACAATGCAAAACATGCAGAAGAGTTGGTCCTTAGCAAACACATCTGCCAAAAACCTGGCTCAAATTTGAACAGTGAGAGCTATGACTGAGATGTTCTGATACAGAGAAATTTACACATATTAAAGAGCTCTCTTAGAAGATACTGGTTTTTAAAATCCACACAAAGACTAAGACACAGTAGACTAGAGTAGAGATTTAAAGCAGGCAGAGAGCAGATACGAGCCTTAGTCAGAAAGAAGGGAAAGATTTATTTTTAAAGCTGTAACCAATAAATTTTCTCAAAATGTGACTTATCCTCCTGTCTTATTTTGTCACATTTTGGGTCTCTCCTGCTTGGTGTCCAAGGAGGAGAGGGCATTTACTTACATCAAATAACCTTTCTATATACATCTCCTCATTGACCTTATCACGCAGGACATCCTGAGAGTGGCGGACAAATGTCACATAGGCATCAGCAACATCCATTCCTGGCTTCTGCATGGAGGAGAGAAGAAGAGAGAGAGAGAAAAACATGAATAGTGATGCAGGGGGCAGCTTCTCTGTGCAGCCTCATCACTGCTTTTCCTTCTCCTCCATCTCCTGCTGTCCTCCTGCAGTTCACCCTTTCCTTACCTGATGAACACTTACCTGATGCCACATTGCTACAGCTCTCTGAAGAATTTAACTGATTTTTAAAGAGTAACCTACAAGCATGCAAGATTTAGGGGATAACAGCATTGCTTTAAATCAAACAGGAACTGAAGCAGCTGGATGTAAAATACTTAAAAAAAAAATCTTGTTTGAGTTCATATTGCTTGATATATTGGATTCAAACTTACCTCAAATGAAACCCATTAAAATATGGTAACACGAGTCATTACAAGAGCTGCCACAAAACCTTAAATTTGTGTGGCACATTGTAAGTTTGTTAATAACTAGTGTCATTAGTTTCCATTACTGTGATTTACCTCAGATCACAGAGTATCATTTCTCTGCAAGATACGATTGTCAGCCGCTGTAAATTGAAGTTAGTTAACACATCCATGTAATTTCCAGGGTGAAAATGAGGACAGTTTGGAAAGCAGTAGGAAGGGAGTTTTTTAATACAAAGCAAACAATTATCAAGCAAAGGGCCAGTGCTTGGCCCTTGGGAAGGCAGTGACATTTCTTAACACCTACTGCAACAATGACAAGGTATTAATTTGAAAAACAATGAGGACAACACAAACGTGGCAGTAGTCAAGTGTTACACTTTCAAGCAATTTTCAGTCTGCTGATCGTGCCCCTTCCAAGGCAGGAGTAGATGGATTGGTTTGTACCAAGACAATTGCAACAGAATTACAGAATTAGATTTAACTAACATTTGCAGAATTAAATTTAAGTGGTGGGTTTCTGTTCAACATCAGGATTTCCCCTCTGTCCTCCAGTTGAACAGGTTTTTCTTTCTCCTTCCCCTGGAAAGGCAGTGGCTCACAGACCATGGGGTGGCCTCTGCACGGGTCTGGGGGCTGTGTGGGGCTGGTGGTTCAGTTCATTAAAAATGTTGAGGCTGTCAAGGAAGCCTCTGTAATATGGTTTCATTTCCAGGGGCAGGTGGGGAAACAACTGAAAACTAACCCAGGTGAAAGATTTCTGATCTGATTTACACAAAGAACTGGAGCATCCGTCTGGCTTTGATGAGAGGAGCAGACCCTGCTGCAGATCTCCCAAGGCTGTCCAAGGTACAAAGCCTTTGGAAAAGCTTGAAAGGGTTACACAGCATTTTACCAAGACCACTTCCCTGGAGATGCTTTACTTTCAGAACATAGAGGCCTCAGAGAAGGCCATGCTTTGCCCTAGAAGTTACTTAAAATAACTGTTCAGTGTTCAAATTTCTGATGGCTAAATATTTAAGATGCACTAAAACAACTAGGACATTTCATCTCAAGGGTCTCCACATTTTCAGGGCAAGAAATAAATTCTGAGTTCTTCTTCCCAAGGCTCTCAAAATCTTGCTTTTATTACTCCAAGAGAACAGGATGCCAAGATCTGCATTGGGGTATTTTAAACCAAGCAACACCTCTTAATGTTCAAGAGTTTGTCTTTTCCATGCTAGGCTCAAGATATGATAATTTTGTAGGCAACATTTAGGTTGGGCCAAAGGGCTGAAAAAACCCAAATGCAGATGATGTGGTCCAAGATGTCTGATAAATTTATCACATTGCCATATGAGAACATGCAGAACAATACACCTGCATTAAATATACACACATTATACACACATATCATCAGATTCAACTGAGTTACTCTTGGTTTCCACGGCCCTCTAACTGGGTGCAGGAACTGGTGTTGTATATTAAGATCTATTTTTCTGCATTTGCAGTTGCTCAGGATCTTTCTGCCTGTAAATGTTACAGTAACCCCTTATTCCAGCCAACATTCATATATTACACTTCAACTTAATTTAAATGTAAATTTCTGGCAAGTTAAGTGCTCTGTCTAAGAACATTAAGGGCTCTTTTCCTTATGAATCAAGGTCTAATTAGAGGAGACGATGTACAGTTTCCCTATACCAATTACAGAAAAATGGAAAAAATTATTTTCATTAACAATTTCCCAAACACATGTTGGTAGCTCATCACCATTTCCCCAAAGTAATAAAAAAGTCATTTTCCAAAAGAGTAAAATAAACCAACAATTAGAAGAACAAAAATAAAATAGATTAGCTAATGTGTTAGATGTGTGTTGGCTCAGTTCTAACATGTCTGGACTTTTTGTTTGGAAATTATACTGTATTTGTACAAGTCCAAATGAAGAATCAACAGAATGCACTGCTCCCATTTTTTTTTTCAAATGTGATTCAAGCCAATTGCATAAATATGGTACCTTTTTGACACCATCTGCAAATTGTTGCCTAAACAGCCTCTTGGGTCTCCATACGAGGGTAACTGCTCATTATTAACATAATGGAGATATCCTTTCCAGTTCAAATGTTAGAAGTATGAAGGCCCATGGCTCAATCTTGGCTGTTAATGCATAATGTGGGTTGCTACACATGCCATAAACCAAAGCGCGATGCAAATTACTATGACAGAAGTTGTTTAAATTGTGCTTACGGGTACATCCACGTATTTGGAAGCAGCCTTCACCTGTAAAAGGAACAAGAAGAGAGTTAACACCACCAGTACCTTTTCAGGTCTCTGTTTTTTTCTTCAAACTCTCTAAGACCATCTCCAGCCAAGACTTGGGACAACATAATGCTGAGTAGGTTGACAAGGGTGATGAAACTCACTTTCCTGTCTCAAACGGTGGTATTTTTGTTGTTGTTTTTTTTTGGAGAGGTAACTTTACTGCTGCTAAAGCTCTAATAGCAGCAGATGATAGTGTGGGAGTTGTGCTTCTACTTCAGCGAGCGGGGGAAGACGGGGTTCGTAAGAAGACATCGTTATTTTCTTCGGAGGCCTCGCTCTCCACCTGATGCCACGTGTCTCCCAAGGCTCTGCATGTCTCTCCTGCTGGGAGCTGTATCCCAGGAGCAACGCCAGCTTCCCTGGAGTGGGGCCATGATGGCATGGTGAGGCTGGCAGGGGCCTGCACCAACCCAGACACAAGAAAGGACCCTAATTTTGCTCCCTTCCCATTGTCCTGCCCACGGTGTGCTTCCCTCCTGGGACATTGTCAAGACCAGGCTGGATAAGACTTTGAGTAATATGGATAGTGGAAGGTGTCCTTGCCTGTGGCAGAAGGGTTGGAACAAGATGATTTTTAAGGTACCTTCCAACCCATCCTGTGATGGTTTGCTGGCCTGAAGGTTTTCTGAGAAGTTTTGCACATGAACGCCTGTGGCTGGGCTGGTTGGAAAGATGTGTTCATGTTTAAAATTCATCCTTGTTGCCTTCACCTGCAGCCTCTCCTGCACTCACTTGTTCGTCGCCCACATCAACGAGTTCAAACCAAAAATTATTATTTTCTCTCTTGTTGCTGGCCCTGATGCTGGCAAGAGCTTGCAGACCATGTTGGGGCAGTGTGCTCATGCCATGCTACGCAGAAGTGCTCTGAAGCTTTTCTGCTTCCCAGACTGAACAGCTACCTCATTTCCCCCTGATTTTCCTTCTTTCTGAGAAGACACTGTTGGAGAGAAGGTATCAGAGATGGACACTGCACTCTGTGGTGTCATCACAAGCTGGTGTGATCTGCAAGAGCCTGCACTGACTTTGTGATTTTCCATGCAGCAGGGTGCACGTTGCCTGGCGCGGGAGGCGGGGTGGCCCCTGACGTCAGGGCCAACTCTTCCAACTGAGCAGTGCCCAGCTGGCCACAGAGACCTTTTTCCCACTGTAGCATAAGGCACAGTGTCTAGAAAGAGGATGGCTGGGATTTTCCACAACGCTTCTGCTTTTAATTAGGGTAAGCGTTGCCGGCCATCTTTGTTTGGGTGTAAAAGCTCACCTGCTTTTAAATATTTCTAAAGCTACCATTAAAACAGCCTAAATATAACACGCACACAGTTGCATCTTGGGATGAATAAATTATGTGTCCCGAATGAGAGAATGAATGTATGTGTGAGACAGAATGTGAGAGTGGGTGGAAGCACTCATATGGTGTGTGTGGGGGGTGCATAATTAAGCACAATGAGGCGATACAAAAGACCAGACTGGTGGTAATTGCCGAGGTGAACGCGGCGAGCATTGGCAGCACCCAGGCTGCCGAGCCGGGGGGCAAGAACAGAGGGAAGGGCAGGAGGAGGGCACCGAGCGCCTGCTGCTGCAGTGTGACCCCAGCTCTGCCTGCCAGAGAGGCTGCAGGGGGACGGGGCACATCCCAGCACATGAGTGTACGAAGGAGACAGCAAAACCAGCACCAGTGCAAACACTTGTGTTGTCTCCAGGTATTCCTGTTTCCAGCCAGCTGGCTGGACACCTTGCCCTGTCTCTGCATTTATCCTCACAACTTTCTGGGGAGGTGGTGAAGTGCTATCCCTAGCTGCTGAGGAATGGGAGCGGAGGAGCCTCAGCCCCTGTGTGTGAAGGCAGCTGGAGCCCATCCAGTGGATGCAGCTCCAGGAGAGCAGGCAGCCATGGCACACCCACGCAGGCAGGGTGCCCATGCGAGCACCAAACAAGCAGTTTTTCTGAGCAGCAAAGCCCAACAACCAGGAGGAAAGCCTGGAAAACGATGTGGCTCAACAGCCTGCAGAACTCAAGCTGGGGTCCTTCCTCAGGGCTACACCTGTACCTTCAAATATCACATGGAGCACGAAGCCAGGCAGAAGCAAACCTGCCTGCTGAGTGTGGATTTAGCACTCTTGGGTCCAGCTTAGCGCCACTTTCAAACTACCTTCTCCAAAGCCAAGAGGCGACAAGAATAACTCAGCTTCCTGCAATCTCCTCCCTCCACCCACAAAAAAACTGAGCTGCTTCTCCTGCCCACTCTCCTTTAATCAGAATAATTACTTGTTTTTCTTTAAAGTCAGATTTGGCTACATTTAGTGAAATTTCCAAACTGCCGGATGTTGTGTGATTTTTGCTAGGCTGCCGTTTTTCACAAAGTATGTGACTTTGCCATGAAACATCTCAGTTTACCATACAAATTTTGCGCAGAACAAAAATAAGATCTTTTACTTCTGTCTCCCTTGGGTAGCATGGAATCTTTGGTTATAATTACCACAGGTGTAAAGCTCTGCCTACAGAGGCCATCCAGATTACAGGGAATTTTAGCAGCTGGCATTCCTGTGAGTCAGTGGATCTGCACATGCAGACACCCAGCTAGGGCCTGGGCTGCTGCCGCCAAGATGCACTCAAATGTAGCAACAAACAGAAAAAAAAAAAAAGTCTGGCCAAATTTAGAAGGGTGTTTTCCTCTCAAAGTGCTCTGCAAGGAGAAGTGGCTAGTGAGAATTTATTAGGACAACAGATGCATTAATTTTATCTTGAATTTCGAGGCAAGAATTGGAAATGAGGATATCCTACTAGGTGATAAAACTGTCTGTCACAAGACCCCCGAGTACATGTCACTTGCAGAGAGCCTGGAAAACACGCGATGAAAGAAGTTGGTGGAAGGGGGTGGGAGACTAATGCTTTCTGGAGCTCAGTGGCTTGGACCATCACACTTTGTTGTATTTGTTCAGACAGGGAAAACGTGGGAGGTGGTGCAAGCATGCTGTAACAAGAGAGAGAGATTCTGTATTTATCACTGCAAAGACTAAACACAGCAAGTCACATTACTACTGCAGGGAGAGGAGACTTGCTAAGCCCAGTGCCAAAGGGGTCAGGGCTGCTCCTCAGCCTCCTCTCCCAGTGGCTCCCAGCAAATATGGGGGCCAAAGCGAGAGACATCCCTTTGTCAGGAAGGAGCAATCCTGCTCTTCTGTCGTGTACCCGGCCCACTTGCTGTGGGCGACGGACCAACACTTTCCTGAGACATGCACACACCACGCACAGCAGCTATTTGGATACACATCCCTTCCTGACTGAAAACTCATGAAATCCAGGCTTTGGGACCATGTTTGAAGGCTGTGGCGCTGTTGGAGTGGGACAGCCTGTTTTGCTGTTGCTGGGGCAGTTAACTGTCAGTAATGTCTGAGGAACAGCAGAGAGGCTGCCCAAACCCTATGCACCCACGTGCTGGTCCTGACAGGTGCCCAGAGCCCAGGTGCAGCCAGGGCTTTGCTCAGCAATCAAAGGGAGCAGCACTCGGCAGTGTAAACAGTGGGATGTGGTGGGAGCAGTGCAGCACCAGCGAGGAACAGCTTGGATTCACGGGGAAGGAAGGGCTGCACACTACACTGTCTACACGGGCTGATGCCGGTGCTTCCGATGCCTGGAAAGCTGCCGCCTCCACATCCTCTGCTGCTGGCACACAGGCATTTCCTAACCCTCCACAGCACTGGAATGAGGGAAGGTATCCAGGTATCCATACCCTGCATCCCCTCAAGCACGGGTGAGCACAGCCCTGGGGCTGTAACCTCACAGGGTTTATCCAGGGAGAAGAGCTGCACTGTGGGGCAGTGAATGGAACACCCTCCCTTCCTCTCTTCTCTGAAGAACAAAGTGCCTCCAGCACACCTGAAAAGGCAGAATGCTTAGTTTGAACCCCACGGTGGTTCAGATAAGCTGCCAGACTGTGTATACAAAGCTGCCAAGAGCAGTTTCTTGCCTCTGCTGTTAAGCCTTCCTAAATCCATCTCCATTTCCAGATGGATCCTACAAACTGCCTCAAACTCAGCAAAAGGGCCCAAGAGTAGCAAACAGCAGACATTTGCAAGGAACTAAGACAACTCCAAAATGAGATTTTGGAAAGCCTTCCCAGTTTGCAGAGCAGTGCCTTCTGCCTCTTGCCCAGTCTCTGTGAACAAGTCAGTGCAGGAGAGGCTGCACAGGAAGGCAAAAGGACCGGGGTGTGAAATGTGAACACAACTTTCCAAGCAGCCCAGCCACAGGCATTCATGTGCACAAGTGTCTGTGAGCTGAGAGAAGTGAAGTCCTCCTTGCACAGAGACACTCCTGTAAACTTTCTGGCACATGCATTTTCAGAAGACCTTTGGAAATCAGCTGCCATGTGTTCATCCTAAGAAGCTGTCACAACACTTTTCTGGAATACAGCTCTGATTGTTAAACCATTGCTGGATACTGAGGCCAGTTTTGCACAGATATTGGTCTAGTCCTATACCTTGCTAGGAAATATGTGGTGAGCTGTGAATTGGTTCCTCAGTGTTATGGAGAAATGTGGCATTAGAGGCACCTTGTGCTTTGTGACCTCATAGCATTTCCCCTACCTTGTTCTTTTTTATAAACACATTTTGCTGTTTACTATTTAATGGTCACCGTTACAGCCAGAAGACTGAGAGGAACACACCTGCCATGTGAAGTGACAGTGAAGCTAATTGCATGTAAAGTGCAATGCTTTTTTTCATCTTTATATGCACCCTCTACAGAATAAACTTCACCAAGCTGAAGGATGGATGGAGATGGCTTTTCTCAGTGCATCCTGGATGTTTATGTACTGTATATCTGCATACAGGTTTTTTGTCTATTCATGTGGGAGTTACAGTGATCTAACATCACAAAATGGAAGAATTATTAGGTAGCTGATCTAGTCCTGGGAGAGCAACTCAGAAAAAAAAGAAAAAAGGAAAGAGAAAGGAAATATAGTCTGTACTTACAGTAAATGACAGGAATGAAGAAAACAAAGTCCCTTCATCATATCTAGACAGTTTGGCCAAGACTCCTTCCAAAATGGTGACAAACTACAAAGACAAAAGATACTGCAATTATTTTTAATAGTTGGACAAGGGTGTAAAAATCTGCATCACCTTCAAAGGAACCCGTGCACCTATCAGCATTGCCAAAGGAATGGACCACCTCTCCCTGAGCACAGTGGGCAGGGAGTGGGGAGAAAGGAGTGCTTCCTTCTGGGTGCTGTGATGCACCCCTTGCTGACTGGGAATCACCCCTGAGTGTCCTGGGTGGTGCAGGGACAGAAGGAGGGGGCAGTGTGTGGGGAATCCAGCAGAGCCTCTCTGGCTGGGGAAGGCTGTGGCTCCTGCTCCCAGGATGCAGTGGCAAGCACGCAGCTAGCGGGGTATTCTTGCAGAAGAATTGAACTGGCATATGTTGGCGGATTATGTTTAAAGGTCTCCACTGTATAATAGGGATGACTTGTTCTCAGAAAGTTTGAAACTAGAGGAAAACACACCCCACCATCTTTCTCCTTACATACCAATTCCCCTCCGTGTTAGCACAGCACACCAGACCTACACAACCACCCAAGGGGAATGCTGGCAGCTAAGCTACAGAAGCTGACTCCGATGAAAAACAATTTCCAAACAATTAAACCTGACATTTTGGAATGTATTTCCCACTACTGTCATCTCTAAATTAATTTCTTAGAAGAGCATATGGTGATCTTGCACAAGATGAGCTATTTTGTCCACACAACCTCGTGTGTAGGAGTGGTGACCACCTCTACATGCCACCCCAACGGCTCTGCAGCAGCATTTAGCAGTGCCACCCCCTGACTGCAGCCACCCCAGTGCTGTGGGGTGATGCTGACCATGGGCTGTTACCCCATTAACCTAACACCCATTCCTTAAAGCCACTTCTGGCCCACTATGGCAATCCTGCTAGCAGAGTACTACGTCTCATGCAGCTCCTTATCAACAGAGAGTCACCATGAAAGGACTGGGAGATGTATGATCCTGCCTGTGAGAAACAAGAAGCCAATTCAACATCCTAATGTGTCACATTTTAATGGAAACGCACATATTAATAACAGTGAATCACTTCACCTGAAGCCGAGGGTTACCTTTGCCACTAGGAGTGTTATCATTTCTTTGACGGTTTCCTCAATTAGTTCATCTATTTTTGAATGGTACTGGTGCTAAAGAAAAATAAAAGGAGAGGGGGAGGAAAATATTAGCATTGATTACAGCCAACAGCTCTACACTTGTCAGTCTCTTCTCTTGGTAAGCCACAATAAATAGTATTAAATCAAAGAATTATGCAGCTTATTATTACCCTGGGCCCCACTGCAGTGGCCAGTGACTACTTACACTTGTAGGAGAGGCCTTGAGTTCAGGAGAATCCTGCATCAGTTTTGAAGCATGGGCAAACCCTGCCCTGTTGTGAGTGCCCGCAGCTCTGGGAGCCATGTGTGCATGTCAGAGGGGAGCCTCCACCATCCCTGTGAGAACCAGCACCCCGTGCTCCTGCAGATTCTGAATCCCTTTGCTCCACTTCTGTGGGCATTGTCCTGTCCTGGCACACGGATTGCAGCAGACAGTGGGATACACCTGCTGCAGGAGGGGCAGGCAGCCCCTTCCAAGGGCACCACAAACCACCCAGCCCTCAGCATGGAAATGGGGGGGATGTGCTGCTCCAGGAGAGCTTGTAGTGGGCTCAACCACTGGGAATGGTGCAGCAACCTTCCCACCCAACCTTCCTTGTGTTACCCCGTGTTCAGCAGGCACATGGCTCAAGTTAAGCACTCATTCCAATGCTTTGCTGTTTTGTACTGTGAGATAGATCTAAAAACCACCCAACAAACCACGACGAGCCCTTCTGTCCCATGCAAAAGGCAGCAGGCAGTGCAGCCCTGAGCCCCGGGCAGTGGCAGATCCCGTGGCAGTGGCTCAGCACTGGCTGACCAGGGGCTGTGCCTGCAGCACCAGCGTTTCTGAGTCTTCAACCCAATTTCTGCACACGCCAAACCTTGCTTAGCTTGGGAGCTCTGATGCAATCAGCTGCAATATGGCTAGAATAGGTACTAAAATACAGTCTTCTACTAATTTAGAAAAGACCTGTTTCCAATACAAGATTTAATTAGTGAAAACATACAGTATATTCTTATTTTCAATGGACTGAGAAAATACTGATTATGACTGCTTTCCAACACAAAACATTTGATTTTTCAGTCAAACATTTCAAGCACTGGTGCTAGTCACTATATTCATTACCACTTGGCATTAATATTGTTTTAAAATGTTAACATCAAATCACATTGAAAGAGACAAATCTGCTTTAAATACTAATCAGACTTTGGGAAGGAAGACTGTGAGGGCTTTACAAATGCTAGCTGCTGGTCTCAGTGTCTGACTGGTACTCTGAACTGCTCTAAAGTTTGGGGATTTTTTTCTATGGCAGTAACATTAATATAGGAATTTGGGAAAAAGAAAATAAAAGTAGGACACACTTACCCACTCTTTTGCAAACTTTTCAGATGATTGGGGACAGAAATAAAGAGGAAAGTGCAAAAGACAGGAAAAAGAACATATGAAGATAAACAATAAATAAACCAAAATCTTTTAAAAAAAGAGACGTATGAGAACAGCAGCATCATGCACAGAAACAATAAGCAATGGAAAATGAAATGGGGTCAAAACCTCCTTTCGCTGAAATGCCAGAGATCGCTACCTGTAGGATTTGGTGGCAGTAAAACAGCGGGAAGGGACCAGATTGTAGCTGACACCTGGCACTCTCTTGCAGTTTTTGGCTCCAAAGAGGAAGGGAACCAGCTGTCCACAGGCAGGGTTCAGCCTTGGGGCAGCCACACAGCCCTCACTGGGGCAGCAGGGCCAGGGCAGGGGACATGGCACAGCACCAGCCCAAGGCCTGCCTGGGGGCACTCAGAGCCTCACCTGGGCACGAGGACAAACCGGCACCGCCACGCCACAGGCTGCGATCTGCTGGGCCCACGCGGGGAAACATACACGAACAAGCGGGTGAAACTTGCATTGGCAGCTCCCATTCCATGTCCTGCTTTGCAGGTCAAGACATACACAAGTCCCTCATGGGATCACAGTTATTATTAATCTTTAATGCAGAGCTAGGCCATATCAGCTCCCAGGATGGACCTGGCCTTTCCCAGCACAGCTGGAATGAAGCTGTGGGGCGACAGGGACCTGTAACAGCTTGGTACAGGTAGAAGCTGCTGATGTGCTTGGCAGACACAGCCAGGACTTCCTAAGGGAAATGGAGAAGGGGTTGTGCATATATTGGGGTGTCTCTCTCATTAAGTTTTCCTTCTGCAACTGCATTTTCTGTGTGTGTAAAACTTTGCAAACAAGTATTCAGCTAACTGCTTTCATCATGTAAGTCATGAGTTTGAATTCAATCATGACTAGCTATGTGCAAAGCAATTCACTGTGAAATGCACTGACTGATGCATGTTCAATAACAAGCTTGTTTCAAAAGCAAATAAGAGCCCCAATGGAATAAAACCACAGCTCTGAGAGCAGGACAGGAGCCTGTGCATGCACCGAGGTGGTGTAGCAGCACCCTGAGCGCTCATTCCCATCGCAACCGCAATCCCCAGGGCAGAGTGAGCCCCGGTGCCCTGGCAGCGACCATGCAGGACAGGGCCTGCCCCAGGCAGCCACAGCCATGTGCAGCCTGTGCCACCAGAGCCACAGCCCCAGCTCCACCTTGGGAAGGGGAGCCCTGGCCAGGACAGGTCAGAGACAGCGGCGGTTTGGAAAGCGAGCGCCTGGTGCTGCTACAGATGCCTGGCTCGCAAAACCAGCAATTCCAACAGCTCCTTCTACATTCCTCATGGAAACACTCAAGGTTAAAGATCACAGAGCTGGTTTGCTTTACCCAGCATAGCCCCCTCTCTCGATCAAGTTCATCATAGCTTTCTATTAGCTCAATTATTACAATCCATAATCAGTGCACTACAATGATTCAACTTGACTTTATGTGATGAGTATCTTGCCTTGTCATGTAACAGATTGTGTGTATGTTGTATTTCTCTAAGGACCATCTGACCTTAGATATTAAATAGAAACATACTAGACCAACTGAGAAACATTTAATACATACATTTATCCCCTTAGATGTATTAAAAATTCAGAGGAAAAATAAATATTTAAGATGGTAAAGTATGTTTACCAAATGTTTTAACAGCTGCCTTTAGAGACAAGGAAATGGAATGAAATGATGGGTGTTTGTTTCACAGGGTAATGCTCGCAAAACGCATTCAAGTATCTGCTAAAGTGAGTGTGGCTGAAGGTAGTGTGGAAGGGAAGGCCTTTGGGGTGGGAGGGAAGCCACAGAGCAAGGTCAGGTCTAGGCAAGGAAGGTGCCAAAAGAGTCTCTGCCCAGACTGAACTGTCAGAAAAATGTGTGGTTTGTTTCTAACAAAAATGTCATCTCTGGTTAGGTCTGGGCCAAAGGCCTTGCCTGAGCTCTGTGGTGGGCAGTGTGAGCCCTTTTTGCTGCCATTGAACTGTCTGCACAGGGACACGGGCTGGAGGAGCCATGTGCCAACTGGGGCACTGATGGATGGTCCCATCAGTGACTTTCTGTCCCTCCCTGTCTGTCCATTCCTCCCCTTGCTGACCTGTGCAGCTGCTACACACCAGAGATGGGGGGACAGAGGGACTCAGTGAGGCACAGACCCAGCTCCCATATTACTGAGAAGGACACAGGCTGGAATCCCAGGCTCCCATGCCTCTGGTGCATTTCCAACTGTCTCATCACTTCCAGTGAGACTGGAAGAGCCAGGGTGGCATTTTGTCCTCCTCTCCCAGGCTGTAATGACAGATCTACATGGGAACTTGAATCCCCCTCAGCCTGACCACCTTGGCACACAGGTTTAGACAGCTTCAAGAAGAGGAGATGGAGATAGTCGAAACAGAGAGTGGCACAAGTGAATGGAAGGGGAGGTAGTAACACTACTTAAAAGAAAAAAATAAAGAAAAAGGGAGGGTGTATAAAATACTGCAGCCCTAAATGGTAACCTATGCACCAATAATTTATGTCTGCTTTACAGGTTCCATTAGTTTAGCTATCTGTTAAAAACCTCATGTCCCAGCAACTGCTGCTTGCCACAGGGGTTCAGCTGTCTCGGAGCTGCTGCACCAAGCACCTGCTGGAGTAGCCCAGGCAGATTTGCAGCTGATCCTGCCTGCAGCCCAGGAGCAACCACACAGCCACCTCCTCCCCTGTCTCCTGCAGTCTGAGTCAGGCTGAACCTGCTGTGGGACTGATGCTCAGAATTTGGAGGAAACTGGCATTCAGGGAGCATCATCACAAGTCAGCATGGAAAGATACAGTGAGTGCCTGGTCACACAATACTCGGTCACAGAGCTGATGTGATCAGTCTTGGGCCATCTGAATACTTCACCTGACAGTTTAATGAATGCAATGAGCCTCCCCTGTCTTCATGATCTCCAAGATCTCCCTGTCCCCAGGGACTGTGCCAGTATAAGGGTTTGATCCTGTTTTGCAGTGGGGAACATCACAAACATGAACCTTTGCAGCTGACGGGGTAGATGCTGCAGCAGCTGCAGGCTGAGGGATTTGGGGAGACACATGGGTATGAATATGGAACAGAAAATGGTAGAGAAGTTCATGTCCAGACCTGGACAACAAAAGCCCACTCAAGATCTGCTCCAGCTGACCTGGAGGACAAGGGAAGACCTGATGATGGGCAGTATGAAATCTCTTACAAGGTGCATGTCACAAATAAAATGTCAGAACTGAAATATGTATAAGAAAAATAAAAAGAACAGCTGAATCTGATCCAAACACCACTGACATCAGAGCAGAGAGCCCTGCAACATCCAGTGGCCTTTGGAGCAAGTTCTTTCAGAGGAACAAATTGAAGTGAACAACGGAAAAAACACAGGAACAACTAGCAATGATTCACTGCAAAATCTGACCATGGAAAGCTGTAGTGAAAAGGCTTATCTAGGAAATGCTGACAAGCAGCGGACTAGGTGAGCCAAACAGTATTTGTGAATTTATTCTACACTGGTATATGAATATTCAATTTGGCTTGAAGTCACTGGAGCAAAATGAGCATTCTGATGCATTTAATTCATTCCAATTTGCCATGTCTTTCTAATTCATTGATCAATTCACAGAAACTTCAACCTGCAACTATGGCTTCAGAAGAAAATAAAAGTCAGCAATTAATTAAAACAGGTTTGTTATTTGGGAACTTGAGTCATTATGAACCTGGAAATCCAGAATGATCAAGTGAGCTGATTACAGCCAGTACTTGAGGAAGGCAAAGCAGCCGGAATTTCAATCTACTTTTTGAAGTTCTTATTTTTGTAGTTTTGTTTTTTTTTTTTTTTTTTCCTTACATGCATCACAGCAACAACTTGGCAGTTCTGTTTTCCTTATGTTTGTCTACAGAAAATAGCCATACACAGAAAGTGTGTTGCTGACACCTGGCTCCAAGGTGCAGTTAATGACTCAATTTGTATGGTCATCATGCAACAACCAAGCTCGAGAGATACCGTATGCATACCACAGTCCTTGCAAAAAGCCACTCCTAAGTGACAGGGATTCCGAATGTTTCTATTCATTAGATTTGAGAGCAACCCCCTGTACATTCATCTGCACACTCTCTATGGAAGGCTAAATCCACAAACGATACAACGTCTCTGAAACGAGCACAACAGGAGACAGGAAATTTCATGACATTGCCTTTAAAAGCTGTGAAAGGAAGAACCTGCATTTTTACCTCTTGGCCCATTTCCATACTGCAAAGCTTTGTAGACTGAGCTTTGGCATCCACCATGACATTAAACATGGTGCATATTGATTGAGGGACTCGGAAATCTGTTGATCGGCTGGTTTTCTGCAGTTTTACTTCAAATGCAATCCTTGTTCTGTGAAAGAAAGTAGGAGAAGATGTTTCAGTTGCTTCTAAAAATACTAAGACAATAATAATTTGAAACAATACTGAGAGGAGTTTGAGAGCCAGAAAGCTGAATGCTGCTGGGAGTGCCACAGTGCAATTGTTACAAATGTGTTTTTTCTAAAAATGATTTTCCTGTTTAAAAAGAAACCCCCTTTCCAGAATACACATTATTTATAAAGTGTTCAACAGTTTCAGGGAAACTGTGACTCTCTTATGCTTGATAAACAGTGTGATGATGTTACAAACAGCAGTGTCAATGCACACCTTTAATTTGGTTGCATTAGCTGATTGATAACCACACCCTGCTGCACTAAAGGAAGCTCCTATTGCTCCCTGACAGCAACCACAAATAACAGAAACTCCTTCATTGCTTGACTGAAAGGACACTGCCAGATCATTGCATTTATAGTGATATGATAGTATTTGCTCACTGGAAGCTCTTAATTGTCTTGTGAGCTCACAGAAGTGGTTTCCCTGCACCACACACATTCACCAGATTGTATCTGCAAAGCATGCAGAGGCACAGGCATGTGCATGTGAACACACCTGCATCACACACCTCCCTGTTCTCCTGAGGTCTCACTGAGATCACATCTGACATCCCTGCAGTAACAAACCATAATACACCAAAACCTTTGTTAGGCCAAAACCTACAAAATCTGATCCTGTGTCATATTTTAAATACCAAGGCATTTGTGAGTCTAACAAGGGAATACTTTCCAGTGTGGTGGGCATTGCCTTGCCTTTTTTCAGAGCCCCTCTTCATATTCCAGAGGTACTTCACTAATCTAACCTAACACAGAACAATTATCACATCACACAGAATCTGCCAATAAATTAACATAGGAGCTTCAATTTAGAAATAACAAATAATATCAGCTGCAGCTCAGGAATAATTCTGAACTTCAATGATCCCCCAAGGGTTATGCAAATGAAAACTCATTTACGAATGTGAAGCTCCCTTTCTGGGGATCAGATCTGAGCTGGTATGTAGGTCCTTCTGCCTGGATTTATTAGTGAGCAGGCCTTCCTTGCAAGGGCTGCTTTCCTGACAGCCCTGAAATACAACCCAGTGTGGAAGGCAGGGTGGCTCCTCCATGGATTCAACAGTTCAGAGACAGACGCGAAGAAAAATGTTGTGTCAAACTGAAATTGCTAAAGAAACCTTAGCCAGGCCCTGTTTGCAGGTGATATAAATAGGGAAGGCAGCATATTGGTTTACATCAGCAATGGCATTTGAACTGATTTAATTACCAGTGCCAGATTTAGCCTGGACTCGGGGACTAGAATGTTGATAATTACTGAAAGGACCCAAGGAGACTGGGATTTTCCATCTCCTCATGGAAAGGAGCATGTTCCTACTTACTTATGCTCATAACCATTATATATAGTTGTACCAATACAAGCTGGGCCAGGTTTTTACAGAGGGGCAACACATTTGTAGAAAGGTTGAGGCAAATCAGGGAAAAAAACCACCTGGCTTCCAGGCACACAAGCTCTTCTCTAGATGTACCTGGAAATTTGCTTATTTTTCCCAGTTGTCTCAGCTCAGCTAACTTGTTCTGGTTTTTACAGATCATTGCAGCTATAACTGTGCTGTAGGGACAGCAAAGGGACCTTAATTCCAAGTGAAGAAAAGAAAAAAGAGAAAATAAGTTTTGCTGGTGGTGCTAGAGCAGAGAAGAGAGCAGAGCTCCATCACTGGGTTTTCTCCTAAAACACAGTCTGACAACTGAAAGACAACTAAAGCTCAGTGTTTGTGCCAGACACAGGACCAAAGATGGGCTGCTGTAATAAATTGCTCTATGTCAAAGATATTAAATGTAACACATCTCATTGCACTTAAAATGCACTAGGGTTTATTCCAGAATGGTGAGAGAACAAGCCTCGAGCTATCTGCCTTCCTTGCCTGCATCTCAGGGATTGAATGTACCTTCCCCTGTGCTGATACTGCACATCCAGGCTAGAGAGGATTGTACTGAAAATAAATGCTACACTCTTGCAGACTTGCAGAGTGGCCAGGAAAGTGTGGTACAGGACAGCCACATCACTCACTGCAGTTAATATTAGCATGTACTGGCTATATTTGGCATCCATTTTTCCTCTGGTTAATCTCTTTGTCTACGAATTTTTGCACAAAGAAATACCAAGTTCATTTTTTCTTCTTGCCTCGTTATCTCTGATGCAAATGGACATAAATTGCAGTGGAAAAGTTGGAAATTTAACTTCAATATTTTGCTTTCAAAATGACAGCTGCCAGTATGTCTAAAAGTTGCTTAAAGATATCTCTGTTTTGGAAGATCTGCAGGTAACTAAGCTATAATGTGGCTGATGATACAACAGCTTTTCCCAATCAACGGCAGACGTGAAACCTGTGTGCCAAGCAACACACTATCCCACTTTTTAAATAATTTTTTCTTGGTTTTTTTCATGTATCTGTGCTTTTTAGGTGGGTGCTGGGATTTTTCTTATGGCTATACCTTCAGCAGTCAGCATCATCACACCAAACTGCATTTACAAAGATCTGACCTCACGTGTGGCGCTGAAAATAAGTAATTACCTACAAAGCCCAGAAGAATGGGTGATTTATTGCCTTACTGTGAATAAGCACTCAGTCTCAACAGATAAGTGCCTGCTTGGGAGAGTCCACAGCTCACAGCAATGGGGTGAATTCCAGTTTTAAGGTGGAATAGCTTTGCATCCTGTGAGCTCTTGCGAGAACCATGCCAGGCTCCCTCATGGGCACCCACCTTTTCACACAGGACTCGATCATGTCACTCGCCATCAGCTTCAAGCGCTGCTCCAGGTGTTTCCCAAACTCCTCCTCAGGCCAGTGCAAATCCCGAATGAAGGTCTGTAGGGCATCAAGTTTCCAGAACATATCTTCTGAGGTGCCTGATCCATTGCTGGCAGGGCAAAATGAGAACAAAAGTCAGAAGTGGCATCGGGGTCTGGGCAACCTGATGTGGAGACCATTCCTGCAACAAGTGTAAGGCAGACAGCAGTTTCATACACAGGACAACGCTGGCCATCTCCACCATCAGGATTTTGAGTTTTACCATACAGTTGCCTAATCTACCTTGCTGTCATCACCCACAAAACTCTCCAGACCAGATGAGTAAGACAACATCATGAGTTACACACATTAACGGGAAGAACGTGTGTATGGTAAAAATCAGCCTTAGTTAATAACCACATTAAAGTATGTGATTATTAAGAATTAAGGCCAGAAATTGTGGGAGAAAATCCTTGATCAATAATAACTGCCATACTAGGCTGTATGCAGTTATTAAGATTTAGGGTTTCATGCAATTCTCCCCCCTCCAAATTATATCTTGAGTTTGCCTTGTCCCCCCAGTGTGGCCCCGTTTCCAGGTAAGGGACAGTGCTAACAAGTGGTGAGCGAGGACACACTTTATCTCTTGAACAGCTGAAAAAAAATTGGGGTAAGTCAATTGAGCTAAGGGTACATCTCATATCCAGGAGTTTCGGCAGGATTTACTGCTGCACCTTTTTCTTTGCAAAGGCAATTACAGGACAACAAATTTACATTTTAAAAAATTTATTTTGCAACAACTTTGGTCTGCCACAAAATTCTCAATTTCTTTCCCAAGCATATATTCTTGTACCCACACCCCTGCCCAGATGGAAGTCTTTAGTCCTGCAGTGTGTAGCTACACCAGCTCTTTTCACAGTATAATTATATCTCAAACCTCCACTTACAGAATAAAAATACAGGACTGGATTGCACTCTGTTTGTGCACAGAAATTTATGCATCCATAACCCTCTTCTCTCCCTCTCTTCTTCTCCCTCACTTTTTTTTTTTTTTTCCAGAACAATTACCAAGGGAGCTTCAAGAGTTTCAACCCCCTCCTCGCATACCACTAATGCTAACACAGTAATTTATAAGATATTTAACACACCATGCATTACCACTTGTGCTGACATCATCTATAGAAACAGATGAGGGAGGGTGTTTCTATTGTGACAGATGCCAGCTGCATTGAGTTAATGCTAGAGGAGCTGGGAACTAATGCAAACAGGGCTACTCCCAGGTGAGAGCTGCAGTCCCAACATGCCAGAGGGGTCCTGAGGGAGCCTGGGCTAGCAGAGTCAACAAGATAAAGAATGAATAGTCTTGGTTGTAGGAGAAACGTATCTGACACTAAGCAACAGGTAACATGTCCTTGATGGAGAGGAAGGGTGAGTAAAAGGGAACCAGGGAGATGAAAAGATAAAGAATCAGGCATTTGCTTTTGCCAGGGGACCAATTTGGACAACAGGCTCACATGTTCATCTACCAAGAGCTTTTAGTTCAAACCTGTGCTTGGGTGTAAGCAAGCTTTAACAGTCTAAACCCAGTTTTGGAACTGCATGGATTTACATTTGAAGTGATTTAATGTGTACAAATACAATAATTGGTATTTACTACAGCAATATTATGACATCCATTTGGTTTCAAAATTCTTGAAGAATTATTCTCAGTCTTTTTCTCACTTTTGATTAGGGCTCCATCCAAGTAAACAATATAGTATATTCATTTCCAAAATGCACTGTTTGGATTTTGCTTGTGAGCACCACAATTACTCTAATCACGCCGGCAGCTTGCAATATACCATTGATGCTCAAGCATTTTCAGAGGGATGATCCAATTTTCTGTCATTACATGATTCTTATCTTTTCAAGGGCAATACCACAAAGCATGCACAGAGCAAGATTAAAACTTTCAAGTACTCTTTACAGACAACTGCCTAAGCTAGCCTTTAAAATAACTATCTTAGCATGAATATGAGTTGTATGGCTTTGAAACATTAAACAACCATGCTAATATTTTAAAAGGTTTTAAATCTATTTAAAAAGATCTCACATCAGTGTTTGCTTTGCTTTCATTCATTACCAGTGCTCTGCAATCCTGCCTGTGCCAGACTAATGGCAGAGGCATTCTGGTGGACTCCAGGTGTAGATGTAATTGAGGATGTTTCAGTACAAGGGAACAGGAGATTCTGGGGTGAGTTCTTCAGTTTTATCTATTAAGTGAGAGGACAGAGGAAAAGCACCACAGTGCTGTCTGTTGTCTATGCCAACCCTAAATAACACTCTAGGACTTTAGAAGGAGAATGGACAAATAGCAGTTCCCATGACAGGACATCTTGAGATGATGAGATTTGGGTTGAGCCCACTGGGTACCACCCTCCACACTCCTCAGTGAGAAATCTCCTATAAGAGAACTTGCCTAATCTGTGCTGAGGATTTGTGGCATGTTCCCCCTGAGCTTCACACATGCACCTTGGGACACTCAGGCAGGAAGCACAGAGCTCAAGGCTCCTACAGAGTAACTGCTTTGACACTATTTTCCAAGCCACAATCTAAAAATCACATTGAAAATCTCTTTCTTTAGTTGGTCATGGCATTATTTGGGCAGTAATGAAGGCTATGGAGCTTTAATTGCTCTCTAGATCATCCTTCAATGTGAATGAAAACTGTTACAGGGTGCTCCTCTTTCTTAAACTGCTTCACCAAAGTCAAGACAAAAATTATCTGGGAATTGCAGAGCTCGCATGAAATAAAATTCATTTTTAGATCTACATCTGGTCCACAGAAATTGGTTGACTGGCATTGAAATTGATTAATCTTCTCTTTTGGACAAAACTCTTTGCTGAGACACATAATGTCACATTGTGAGTTCTGTGGTTTGTATGTTATTCAGACCATACCCCATTGTTGACAGCTATTTTGTAAAGCAAGATACTTGCTCAAACTCTCAGTGGGAGTTGAGACAAATTTTCAAGGTTTATACAAAAAAACCCTCAAAATACACATGCCAGAAATTCACTAGTGTCTCATTCAGAAAACATTTAATTAACTGTATCACTCTTTAAAGTTTTATGTAATGCACAGAAACAAACAATACATATCCATGCCAAGATTACTTTAAATTTAAATGAGATCTAATTTGAACTGAATACACACTCAGAATCATAAATAGCAGCCATCCATGACGGTGCAGAAAAGCTAGGCATTTGTGGGATGCCTAGTGGGATGTTAACTGGTAGATTTGGTACTTTAGGGAGATTCACATTTGGTAGATTCACATTGGGCAGATTACTTGTTAAACTCCTGTGGAAGAAACAGACAGAAAGAAAAAATACCATAACAGTGACAATGCCGATGTAGCAGAAGCACATGACACTCAGAAACAAATCTGCAAAGTTCACAGCATGAGGACAGTTAAAAAACTAAAGCAAAACATTTCAGAAAGAAGCATGAGTATGAAAGTTTATGTATTGAGTTTTCAGTCTGCTATAAAATTCAAATTCCTTAAAAAAACAAGCAAACCAGAATGAAAAGAAGAATCGCAAAGGGAAAAATTGACAGAGAATTTAAACACCTGTGAAAATAACTGCACCTTCAAGTCCTGATACCATTTCAAAGTGCAGAGAGCAGCTTTTCTTCCAAAAAATCTCTCTTTTAAGGAAGAGTCTCAGTTCTTACACACACAGGCTCAATGGAAATGCTAAACTATGAGATCTGCTAAGGGACTGGAATTTGAAATAATAAAGGGAGAGTCTGAAATTCCAGCCATAAGAGTTTTTCTTGCCACCAAGCTCAATGGAGTTGAAATTTTGCTGCAAAACCTCTCTGTCTTAGACCCTCCACAAATAAAGATGGGCTAGTCTGGAGTGATGAGACAGTGAACTACAAAGTTCTTCCTCTGTGAAGACTGTGCCCTGATCCTCCCTTGCATTCCTGGGTGCAAAACAAAGGATTGCCCAGCCCCACTATTTGAATGCTGTGCATAAACTGCACTTTGTAAATGAATCCAGGACTAGTATGTGACTGTTTCATGGCTGAAAGGGGGCCATGAGGTGATTAAGATCTCAAAGGTTAATATGAAGCATGTGTACTTGGGCATCATGACTTCAATCAGTATTTTCAGATGTGCAACTGTTATGCAAATAGAGATCTTTAAAAAGTGGACAGCTGTGTTGATTTAATGCAACATTCTCTCCTGGAACAAGGTGCATGTAACAGCACTGCATGCCCAAAGCTTGGAATGCACCCTGACATGTTTCATTGTACTAAATCTCTAGATATTGTAACTGGTCTAATTCTGTTTAAATTAATATCTCATCACATTATATTCTACATGCAAAATGAAAACATCAGGAGATCTGGGAATCAGCAAAACACAGAGCTCAATTACCCAACTCACATATTACCTGACTCTCTGAAGAGAGAAAAATGCCTCATTTCTGCCCTCTCCCAGGAACACTGTCTGATCCCCTGGTACACAACCCACAGGTGGTTTTACAGTCCCATGTGAGGAACAAAACCAGATGCGTTTTCACCAGATTGCTACTTGGACTCAGTGAAAATGGAATTAGAAATTCAGGATTTCAGCTTCACCCTGCACTGCTGAAGCTGCTGAAAGCTTTCCTATTGATGCACACAGGCACTGCTTCAGCATCCAAACTTGCCTGCTCTGAGACTGCACCAGGATATGGCACCTTTGGAGGTCTCTCCCATTTCCCTGGATTAAATGAGTTACTTTACAGACATCATTATCTGGCTTCCTGTGAAACTATCAAATTATACACTATGTCTTTCAAGGCATATTAAAATCCTAGTAACTTCTCTGAGACATATTTAGCACTTCATTTCTTACTGCAAGTTTTATATATCAACCCCAAAGCAGTGGAATTGAGCTGCCTGAATAAATGTTTCCTAACGCATCAGATGATGTGAACCACATCTCTGCAAGAGCTCAGCTTGTCATTGCTGGTGAATGTTAGGGAACAGACTTCATTCTTTGTGAATAAAATCCCTTGTTGGGAAGGAAAATCACAAATCAAAGTTTTTTCCAGTGAAAAAAGCCTCATCGCTATGCTCTGATTTCTAATTATTTCTATGATTCTTAGCAGATTTAACTTCCTGCTATCTGTGTGTTCTCTTTTTCAAGGCAAAGAGGAGAATTCACTACTGTCACAAAGCTGTCCATTGTTTTCATTCATACTGTATCTGCTGCTAAGATGATATGACTATTGAATGAGACATAGACTACATAGTGATTGAGAGAGTGTTAAATCTTCAGAAATGGCAGTGCATGTGGTTAGATACTGATATGGAATAAATAAAGAAATAGCAAGAGGTGGACAACATATAAATGTATAAGGAAAAGCAACTTAAATAACTTAGCCAGATGGTAAATACATAAATCAGAGGACCTTTGGTTTTAATATTAAAATTCAAGAAGTGACAGTGTTATATTAATAAAAACACTGTATTAATAAAATATGACTTCTAGAGTAAACAGTATACTATATTCACACGGAAACATATTTCTTTTATACAACACATTATTTTGCTGATGCAAGAATATGTTGCAAGAATAAGTTAGTACTTTTAAAACAAAACAAAACAGCAAAATAATGGAGTATATTATGTTAACATACAGTAACTAATGTAAAAAAAATATTCTCCTGAATTGACATGCACAGTTTTTCAGGTTCAACTGATCTAATTATCTGACTAACAGTTGCAGTGAGACCTCTAAAAAATTATTAATATTACCAACAAATGTTCCATGAAGCCTGCAATTGTTCAGACCATAAAAATACAGGTCCAAGATGAGAAACGGTTTCTAGAAGCCAGCCATGCCTATTTAATATAGATGGCTAAATATAACCTCAGCCATCAGGCAGGGAATGTGGGCATTTGCATCAACAAGATGAGGGCTGTCTGATTTAAGACGACTCAGCTTCAGGACTGGCTCCTGATACGTTTGATGAGAGACACAAGCTCTGGAGCTGCACTGCTTGTTTTCCTGGTGTCTTCTGTTTCTACCCTGTTTGTGTGTGTGAGCTGTGGAAATGCCCTCACCTGGACTGTCTGCTGGGAAGCTCTCAGTGCAAGCAGACTGGCAGTGCACCCCTGCACACCCTCCCAAAGCTCACACTGTACTGCAGCACTGGATGGAACACGTCCAGTTGCACTGCAGCTGCTCCTGTAGAGCTGCCCTAGCAGTCAAAGGAGGGCAGAAAAATCACAGTATTTTTACTGAGCTGTCTCCTGGGTTCAGAATAGAGAATAGAGACCCTTGGCCACACCTAAATGCTCAGTTCCTACAGGATGCCTGAAATGATTTAGTGATGGAGGACGCAAATGCCTGTGTCTTCCATCACTATAAACACTTGAAACCTCACCGTCGAGGCTGAGCAAATGCTCAAGAGCAAATCTTTTCACAAAAGCCTTGATGTGAAGCAAAGAGCTTGATAGTGAAGTAGGCAGTCAAATCTGTGCTCTTCCTGACTGACACCCAGAATAGTAACAAAAATACTCACTTTCACTACAGCGGTGCTTCTTTTAAGGGGAAACACTTTTCACTATCATTCTGTAGTTGTACAACCTTATAAAATGATTAGTATAATCATATTGTTCAAGTTCTGACATTTATATTAATGATACATTTATAAATAGTCTGCAAAGGGTTAGTGAGCAATTAATAGATGCTAAAGCCAGGACTACAGAGCGGTAGAGAGAGCCCTGGGTCAATGAGTAATGTCCTAGTCAAGCCATTGAAATTGGTTGTCATTGCATGAGCTTTAGCATTTGCTCAAAAAGATCTTTCAACACAGACACACACACAGAGACACACACACATACGTGTCAGCTGGCTGCGAGATAAATCAGCACTCTTTGAGAAGCTAGCATGAAAAAAACCCCATTGCAAACCCTACTTTTCCAAGACCTCTCAACTCACCAGAGAACAGACCTACTCTGCATCCTGCATACTTGGATGACTGTGCGAAGGACAAGTGTTCCACATTTCTCTGCGTGGATTCACACAAGCGCACCAGCTGCTCTAGCTATAGGGCACGGACCCCCTGCAAATTCAGCAGCTCTGCAGAGGCAGATTACAGAGCCCTCATGAGCACACAACGTCCATGCTTTCCCCCCACCATTTTTTTTCAATACTTAACAGTATCTCTCTCTCACTGTGATTTCTATACCTAACTCCTCAGAGCATAAGGTGCAGAGTATTCAGCAATGAAAATAGAAGAAATACATGCTTGCAAACTGCCATCTGGTCAGGTTATGGAGGGCTACATATTTCAGCCTTGACTGCAAACACAAGTACAGAGAAACCCTTTCAAAAGATTCTGTGTTGTGGAATAATTTCTTGGTTAAGAGAAGATAATGAGATTTCCTTCTCATAATGCACTGCAGAGATCCAGGACAACAAGAAGCCTGGTGGAACGGCCAGCTTTGATGATCGGTCTTTGCTGGCCAACTTGAAGGTCTATCTCCAAAGTAGAGGAAAGCTGTGGAAGAACATTCTGCAGTGTTCCTGATTTCCAAAAATGCTCTGCTGCAGAGGTGTCAATAGAAGGTCACAATTTGGTTGGGAACTGGCTGCTCCGAACCAAGGCCACAAATTCAACTGTGCTACAGTATGGATATGTGGGGTGAGAAGAGAGTAGATACAGGAGGGCAAGTCAAACAGAGTAAGTCTCTAACCTGAATTTTTCTGCAAGTTCCCTGTCGATCAGACAAAGAGGAGCAGGTGGTCTGCCCAGGAGGCAAAGATGAAGATGCCTTAACATTTAGTTCTGAACAGCACATGAAAAATGTCATAAGATCCTAGGAATGACACTCCTTTTTTCCTTTGCACTGTATGTGCCACCCTCTGGCACTCACTGGTGCCTCCCTTCACCGGGCCACATCACGTTGAGCCAGCTTTGCAACTCACACTTTTGTGTGCGAGACATAAGAACAAAATATCAACACGTGAAAAAAAATCCATGGTGCATCTTTTCACCAGATGGACAGAAGCTTCTCGTGGAAAGCACCCACTTTCCTGCTGGAAGAAATCTTTTATATACCCAAGCCTATAAGAGAAAGAGTCCATCCTGGGCTTTTGCTGGGAGATGCAATGCTCAAAGCACACTGTAACTAGAACTCCAGAAGGGAATAACCATCACAAGAGAACTAAGAAAAGATCTTTTATAACTATCAGAGATAACTTGGAAATGATAGATGCTGGCATACCCAGGGACAAAGCATTTTGACAGGCAAGTAGCACATCCAAGTACTTATGGACATCTATAGTTAACTCCTTGAAGTCATTAAAAAGCAAAAAAGATGACAGCTTCTGATAAAAGAAAAAAAAAAGTGGAATGATTTGTTTATTGAGTGCTTGACCCAGGTGGACAGGTACACAGAGTTAACTGCCTCTGTTTCATAACAGACAAGGAAATACATATTTTTTACTAAAGCAGAGCTCTGAAACTGAAGTTAATGCTAACTTCGAAGTGCAATTCTGCTTGAAGGAGTGGCTGTAAAAATGGCATTCTCCTACTCGAAAGATCTATTTCTTGTATGTTTTCTGGGTCACATCTGCTTATTTGAAACAAGATTTTTTAGGATCTTTAATCCTGTTAGCCTGCAGACCAAAGACAGCAAATGGAAAGTGAGAGAGGCTCCTGAATGCCAGCCACTTAACCCCACTCAAAACAGAGGGGATGATCAGGTGTCAAGAAAAAGCCCGAGATTTGGCAGGCAGAATCCTTACGGATGCTGAGGATGCACAAGAAAGAAAGGAAAAAACCTGGGTACTCAGACTCCAGGTTGCATATGGGAGGCTGGCTGCTGAACAAAATCTCTTTTCCTTGTAAACGGAACATATTTGGTGTGAAAAGCCCTGAAAGACCACACGTTCTTTTATACAGCAACCTCTGAGAGCGTGGTGCCATTTCACTTTCCTTAGAGAATGACAAAAAAAGCAAGGAAAAGAGTCTCTCCAGAGGTCACCTGGTCCCATTTCCTGGTCTGAGGCACTGCCAGACTCATGTCACTTGCAAAGGGTCCATCTTTCTCTTTTAGTATCTTTATTAGAAGGAAAAGTTAGCTATTTCCCTTTGTAGGATCTGACTTGGCTTTATAGAGCAAGCATGACAGGGTTCAGCAATGCTTCAAAACCTGTGAAATAACAACAGTAATCCAAAGCACATGTCACATTTTTATCATTCACCAGCTCTTGAGTTCAATTTGGGTTTTTCTCAGGCTCCCAGTTTCTTGCTGGTAAACTCCTAGCTTTCCAAATGTAAGAAATCATTATGCTTGAGTCATCTTGCCCAGGTTTCACTTTGGTTTCTGCATGTCTATTCCTACAGGCAGAGGAGCTGGGACTGGCAGAGCTGCCCTGGACATGGGGACACGTGCAGCCATCAGCCATGGGGCTGATGCCAGAGGCACACACTGCAGTATTCCCCCCACAGGGTGGGTGGAAAAAATGAGTGTTGAGAATAAATACAGCAATGACTCACAGGGGTTATAGGGCTGGAACTGAACACAGTGAAGCGAGATTTTTTTGTTCTGAAAAGGAGCTATGTGAGTTCAAAAGCAGCATTGGAAAAGGCCCTTTAGAATGGGTTCCAAAAAGCCATGGCAGTTAAGAAGGTTTTCCCATTTTCATGCTTCCCTGTTCAAAGGCACACGGTTCAAACTGAGGCAGCGATGCATTTCAAAAAGCCAATACCATTTCCCTCATTAACCTGAAAATCCTGAAGAGATCAGGCCTCCTATTTACAGCATTAAACTAGAACTTTTAAAGCATTTTCTGCATGTCCAGTCTAACGTTTGCTAATTCACCTCTATATGAATCTCCATCCATTTGCACCCAAATTCCGATTGTATCAAAGGAGGTTTCCTTACTTTACTGGCTCCCATGACTCCCGCTCAAAGCCCCTGTGAATTGACTGTGCAATTGAGGACTCCATCAGATCGACATATCTAACAACAAGTGGAGCAAACAGGTCTTGGAGGTGTTTGTGGAATTTTCCATTGCACAAATTATCTAGAATAGATAAATAAAAGTATAGTAAGACACTACTGTTACTACAACCTCTGTAACAAACCACAGCGTGGCACTTCATCAAACAACGAATTTGTCAGTGAACAGGAAAACTTCAAGAACATAACAGGAGCCAGAGTTCATGACACAGACAGCAGGAATGACTTCTTACTCCAAACAAATAAACAGACAATGAACCTTCTTTTCCATTAATGTAAAACTTACAAATACATTATCACTTCCTGTGAATAAAACCAGTGTAAGAAACACAGCATGGCAAACATTATGGCTTTAGCAGGTGGGAAAATAATTTCTTCTTTGGTTGCTCAGTACCATGATGCTGGAGCTTGCTTTCTAAGGATGAGTCCCTGGCTTTTTTCACATAGTCTTAGAAAGCTAGCTGAGGTCCTGGTCTAGGACCTAGCTAAGGCAATGCCAATATTGCCACCAGCTCCCCAGGGAGCGTTGGACTATGAAGGAAAGCACCAAATTCAAAACATGGGTTTTGAAAGCATGGGCCCAAGTGCTTTGGAGAATTGTCTTATTTCACAAAGCACTATTCTTCTGAACTACTTCTGCTTCCGTTTACTATAGTATTTTCCTTCCTTCAATAAAATCTTAAAGCAAGGACTGGCTTACTCCATGCTAAATAAATGCAGTACACACGTTTAAAACAATACACACATTTAATGACAGATATAGAGTACCTAATTCCCTGCTTATCAGGCAGCCATTACCAAGAGACTTGAGAAGATGAAGCAAAATAAAATTCAACTTCCCACCTTTGACTGCAGTGATTTAAGGGCTGTGCTTTTTTCTAGTGGCAATGCAATAAAAGCTGGTGCTAAAGGAGTTTGTAAGTCTGTAAATCTCCACCCATCTCAGTTCTCAGTGCAGCAAGGAGAGGCTGAAAGCACGATCAGTAACCTGAGCAGCCCACTGGAAAGGGAGTGATCAGAATGCAGAATACATACAGTCACTACGGAGGGAATCGTTAATGAGCTGAAAGAGCGGGAAGCTGTCCCAGGTGTCTGGGGGCTGCACCTCTAGCGCTGCGTCCATATCCACCGCAAACAGCGACAGGAACGTCTCCGCGTGCTCTACCATCAGGTCTGACCACCAAGCAAAGGCCTTCAGAGTTGGCAGAAAAAGATAATAAAGATGTGTATTAGTTCTAATAAAGCGCAGGGAAAGATGTTAGGCCACATATCTTTAAAAAAAAAAAAAAAAGCATCTCATGGAAACTATCTTTATTGTAAAGAGAACAGTGCTTTGAGTGCTAGCCTGCATGGGCAGTGCTAATCACAGAATTAGGCACTGCTGTTCTAACACAAAGCTTTCTTGTAGAGGGTCTCTTCAGAGCTCCACTTTAAAGGCATGCAGCTGTAACATAGCAGAGAAGGTTTCATCTGTTCAATTTACAATAAATGACTTCATTAATGATGCAAATTATCAGGAAAAAAATCAACTAATTCTTATTTCTAAAGTACAGAAATTTGGGAGTTTCTTCACTGTGCTTGTGGGTTTTCTGACGTGTTTTTCAACAGCTTAAATTCTACTTGGATTCAGTACTTGAAAAACTAGAAGCCTGAGACATTAAACTCTGCCCTAAATCATTCACACCCTGTTTTCAAGATATTTCAAACATTACCAGTAAAAGTTATTACAGCACTGTTCATTTTACATCGTTATCTAACACTACTACCTTCATGATGCTGCTGATTAGAAACCCATTACAAAGCTCTACTATCAACATGCCAAGGTAAAAAAAAAAAAAAAATCTATGGCAAGCCTATATTTTCACAGAGGCAGGAAAAACATATTCTAAACTTGAAAACCAAAAAATATCAGTGAGGTAACTCATTCTCATGCACATGGGTCCTTAAAATTCGCTGTGCGGGCTCTCTGAGGTGGCATTCACATCATACATGGCTCAGATGTGAATGCTGCAAATGCATGCATGCGTGTTCAGTAGTCACTTCTGGCTGGGAACATGCAATATGAGAAGAGCTGTCCACAGGACCATGTGCTGTCATTTGGAAGTGATAGGAAATTACTCAGTGACTTAAAGGAGCTCAGGAACAGCTTTGCAGCACTTGGCAAGAAACCTCTAGCTTAGGCACAAGAGTGGAGATGAAACGGAGGGCATTGGGAATGGAGGAATCAGTTTGAAGAGGAATTGCCCGTCAGGGAGGGGCATTTTTTGTATGTTTTTGCAGACATGAATAAGCAGAATGGGCTTTCACTCAGGGTTCAGTTCTGATTCACTGATGTGCACAGCACAATTCCAGCTACTGGTTCACCTGGTCATGGAGAGGGAACAGCACCGCCAAAACAGGTTACTGCCATAGTTTTTCCTGTTTTGGCTCAGCTTCTCAGCTGCCAGTGATAGTGGTAGGGGGTCTTTGGAACTATTTCCACTCCTTCAATCCTTTAAAATATAAAGCAGACTGACACTGCCCTGTATTATTCCATGAGTTGGTACAAAATGGATGTGAAGGCATGGATAGATTGGGCACTGCACTCGGCATTTTCATCCCAGAGCACATCCAAGATGCAAAACAAATAACCAAAATAAGCACATGACCCCCAAACTAATCTTAGGATTGGGCTGCCCTGTAATGGGGGTGAAGATGAAGGCACAGCTTCAGTGTCTGCCCATGCCTGAAGCAGCAACACCAGCAGGTGAGCATCCCAGTGGTCATGGCATGGGGACAAGGTGGCTACAGCAGAGTCTTTGTCTGCAGGCTGTCCTCAGCTTCAGGCCCATGGAGGAAGCTGGCCAGCTCTGCTGCAGCATCTCCTGCTTGGGGATGCTCAGGGTACAGTGGTAGTGGTGACAGTGGCCCTGGGTGTCTGCAGAGCTCTCACTCTGGGAAAGTCAAACCAAGGTGAGGGAGCCTGTGTGGGGCTGAGGTGTGGGGCAGAGCCCTTCAGCACTTCTCCACATTTGGTGCTGGTTTCCAGCCAGGTACAGGGCTGGATGGCAGTGAGTGCCATGCTGGGAGGCATCAAACCTCTGAGAGACCACGGAAGAACCAAAACCATCAAGAGTCAGGTGTGCTCCTGATGCCTGTTCCAACCTCTTCACAGAGGTGGGTGGGAAAGGAGCTCGGCTGAGCAGTGGGGCTGTGCAGGGTCTTATCTCAGCAAGGCCAGGCTGTGGTTTTCAGGGGGGCTGTGGGAGCTGCCCTTGCTCTGATGTGGTTTCTCTGGCTCTGCCTGCCCAGAGCCTGCCATGCTGGCACCCACCCAACACTGCCCTGGGTCTGTGGGCATGGAGTGACCCCTACGATGGCAACCGGCATTTGGGGGGAAGGGAAAAGAGGGGAGGCCAAAGAACATTTTCTGTAGCAAATCCCAATATAAACACTTCAGAGTCCTGCAATAAGAACCTGCTTTCATGAAAAAGGAAAAAAAGAGCTATTTTAAAAAAAGAAAAGCATATGATCATTGGTGGAAAAAAAATTATGCCCAAATCAGTAACAGTTTTCCTTTTGCTTGAAAAGTCAAATTTTAACTCCGTAATTCTCAAACTTCTGTCAGGATCCTCAACCTCCTCCCTAATTTCTGTAAGTAGGATTGGTAACACCATACTTAGAAAACCTTTTTCAAGATGGTAAAATTTCATTTATTTACCATCTACTTACCTGCTTTGCTTAAATAATAATGTAAAGTGTGCTTTCTAGCCAAACACACCTATTATTGTATATTTTACACATGGATACACATGTATATATGTATGACCTCAAGGAGTTAAGATACATATATACATATACACATATGTATACATAGAGAGAGAAAACACAAATTTAAAAACAGGTGAATGACATTGCCCCTGGCATTTGTCATCAGTCATCCAGAGGAAGGGAAAGGGAGCTAGGAGACATCTGATGGGAGAGATGATAGAATGCCAGAGACCTCCTGCTCCCAGATTACAGACATAGGCACACAGATTCTGCTATTTCTGCCTGTGCTGCGTTGCTTCCTTCTCATGGGTAAGACAAACCTGACTGACTAGACACGATACTCCTCTTGTAATGGTTTTTGAACATGTTCTGAGTATTATTTTCTACATTTTCATTAGGGAGTCTGCCTGAATGTCCACATGGGGAAAAAAGGGGCATATGTTAATTGCAAAAACTATTGCTTTTTAGTAAAGTAAGGCATTTCTTCAGTAAGCAGTGCAATTTTCTACTGAATAACCGAAGTAGACCAAAGAGTCACACCTCACAGGTCAAGCCTTCTCCAGGTGTGTGACAACATATAAAAAAAGTCACCTGGAATTATACACGGGGAAAAATAAAGTGTAATACCTCAGCAACGCTCATTGCACAGTGACAGTATAATGTAGCTACAACACATAATAAAAATCAGTGATAAACCACCCAGCCTCTTCTCTCCCTTCCCTGGGTGCAATTCAAAGTGTGCAGAGAGCTGGCCAGTTGCCTGTGCACTGCTGAAATGCCACAGCCACCCTCAGGACAGGGATTCAAAATGCACCGACAGTGTGCTGGGCTTCAGGAGAGAGATGGAGTTCATCCTTCCAAGTCCCCATTCAGAACAAGGGATGGGGATGCCTCCTATCTGTCTTGGCATTAACCTTCTGTCTCTAATCAAAACCTTGTGACACAAAAGATGCTGGAGAACAGTTCTGAGACTTCCTCATCATGTGAGGATCTTGGCAGCATGGCTGGCTGAGTGTGACTGGTCCTGCAACTGCTTCCTCTTTTCAAAATAAGCTGTGTTTTAAAAAACAGCTCCTTCCCAGCTGGTTGTACATCCAGCCTGTGCTGGTGAGGAGTGGAATAAAACAGTTTTTGCACAAGCACAGTGCTCTCAAGCACTCCTTGCTTTAGTAAAAAGGAGGTTTATTTCACTCTTCACCCCATATATTCTCTCTCTACATATAAATACTGTATATCCAGTACAAGGCACATACAGACAAAACCAGAGGAAGACCACTACCATTCTAGGCACTCGTGTAGTACTTAGTCCATCTCCACCACAGTGTACTAGAGGTGGGGTGAATGCAAACAACAGGTAACAACAGGCTGAGGAGCGAGTCCAGGCAGGTAGGGTTGTGTTGGGATGTAACTGCAGCGCTCGTAAAATATACCCATTGCTGCATGCATGGACTGGACTGCTATGCCACATTTACCCTCCTGTGTCAGGCCACCAGCTCTGCAAGCAGCCGACCCAAAGTTGCTGTTACATTCCTCGGTCAAAGTTACGGAAGCGAGGGCAACCAGGGTAAAATCCCAGTAGGAAACATGGCACTGAGAGGGCATGCACGGAATATGACAGGAGTGACTCGTTTCATTCGGTTTAGTCACATACCTCTTTCCCCTGCCAGGATCATCCAAGATTGAATGAACAGTAGAAAAACAGGGAGGAAATTTAAATATGTAATCAGGCGTTAGTTGGGTTTTGTGGATTGCTGTGTATTATCAATAAGTAAAACTATACTGCATATTTAATACACACTGGAATGATTTTTAGGTGATTGTGAAATTATTTATCAAATGCTCTTAATGAAAAATACTGTGAGTATATCTATATCTATATATATATCAATGGGAAGGAAAAGAGAAAATAGTGAAAGAGTGCAACAATCTACAATCTAGTGCAACCTACAGTCATAAACAATAACTGTTCACTCTGAATTTTAAAATTATTAACTTTTCAATACGCATTCAAGAGCACCAGATTTACAGAGAACTCAAGGCTCAATCCTGCAAATACTTACATGGGTATGCAACATCACCTGCTCAGGGAGAAATGTCCTGACGTGCTGAGAGCAGGACTACAGCCAGCCATGCCAGCTGCCTGTGGGACCAAGTGTTTCCAGGATCAAGCCTCACGATTTTCTGGTGTATATCTGACTATGACATGGTTTCAGTGGTTTTAATACACAAATCTTTCTGTTAAGGTACTTCAAAGAGTTAGGAGTGGTTGTATTAGGCTTTAGATAACCCAGACAATGAGTAACAGAGCACAGTTCATCCTAACCTCTGTGACTAGTCATTGAGGTATTACCAATAAACCAAGGCAGAAGAGGCCAACAGGAAACCAGGTGAGTTAATCATGTACTGGAGAGGCCCAGGGGGACCCCTGGAAACAACCTGAATTCTCAGAAAGGGGCAGACAGGAGAATGGTTCTGTTTTGTTGCAGTTTTCCTTGCTCCCCCCAGACAGCAGGAACAGCAGCTGCGGCAGGGACCCCGCTCATGCTGGCTGGAGGCACACAGCACAGCTCAGGATTTGGAAATACAACCTTTCTGGAAAGTGGATGGGCTTGCTCTTGGAGGTAGCTGGTGGTGAATATTTTGGCCAGACTGGCCCTGTCAGAAAGGCTGCAGACTGACATCAAGGAGAGCACAACTCAGTTAATTCATCCTTTAGCCCTCCCGCCCGTCTGAAAACACATTCCTCCTGAAGTGCACCTTGCCTCCATCGTACTCCAGTGTACTTCCAGCTTTTAAAAAAGATAACCAGCACCAGCTGGGCAGACATCACACAAATACACAAAGCTCCCACCGGATCCTGTGGGAGACCTGTGGGGACACGACCTCGCCGGGGACGCTGCTCACCTCTGCGTGGTGCTCTTCGTTTTGCTGTAGGACTTCAATTACCAACTCTGCCAGACGTATTGTGTCTTCTAACTTTTTAGCTGGTGTGACTAACCGGCCTACATTCTCTGTAGTACAAGAACTCAAGTTAAAAGGAAGGCAGGGTGAAAAGCTAGATGAACAGTGAGTTATTTTAGAGGTTAAAAAAAAAAAAAATCCATAATATTCTGCAGCTTAAAAGATCTTTTCATGCATATGTTAAATGCTTATATAATTAGTACTGAGCAAACCAGAAAGCCACATTCGTTATTATACTATGAAAATACAGTGCTCCAGCTCCAAATTGCACAATACTGTCTGAGTTGGTTTGCTTTATGGGGGCACTTTATTAGCTCAAATAAGAACATCACATTCCCTAAAGACAGCATCTGGCCACTAATGTATGAACAATATGTATCCTTCAATCTAGATGATGCTATTATAGGAATCATATCTATATCATTTAAAAATTCTTTTAAGAAGATCAATTCAAACAAATCTGTCTGCACTTGTAATAAATTGTCAGACTCGAGCAATTTAAATGTCACTTGCTTCTAAAAGCAAAACTTGCAGGTCTGTCTTGCTCCAGGATTTAACTCCACAAGGGTCAGGAGTTATGCATGCTGGAGGGAGTGAAAAGTGGTAAATCCCACAGTCATGGGTAAGATTTATATGGGAAAAGAGACACAACTTTAAAACAAAAACCTCAAAAAAACAAACCAAAGAGTTTAAATCCTGGAGCTTGGTGTTTACCTATTTTGAGTCCTTTTGCAGTGTTTTCTGTAAACTCTAAAAAACAATTAAATTATATTCTTCCAGGTAATTCATATTATTAATAACATATTAAAAATATGAGGTGCTAACAATACGGAACATTTAAAGCATTGCATTAGAAATAACGTAGAGGAAAAGAAAATAGCCACAATTTCCCTGCAGGACAGCTTCCACAGAGCTGACCACAGACACGTCTCCCTGGCTCACACCCAGCTCCCAGGCGCAGCTCTCCTGAGCAGCAAGGGCAAAGAGAGGCATTTCACTGCACAGCCCCTCCATACCTCTGCATCCATAGGTGTTTTGGCCTCTCCATGGTATCAATGGGCAGCTCACTGCCCTGGGGTGGGCAAACTCTCCCTGTGATGGTTGTTTGGAGCAGGAGTGGAGTGGGAGATCTGCCCCTTGGGATCCATATGCCAACAGGCCAAGTGTTCACAGGGCATCTCACTCCAGCCTTCCACATGCCCTCTTTTTTCCTAGTGTTTGATCTTGTTTACTGGTGGGGCAGAAGCTTGAGGTTGCACAAGGTGGCCTGTTCTGCTGGACTGGATAACCCAGGGAGAAACCCCTGCCTTGCTGAAGGCTCAGGGAGCTTACAGGACTTCATTCTCCGTGCCAAAGCCTTGCCAGCCCCTAGTTATCCCTGAATACCTGTCTACAGGTTACACAGTTCCCACGAAAAGGAAAGCCATATGTTTCAGGACAGTCCCAAATGTGGCTGGTTTTTGGAGGAGCTCAGCAAGCTGGAGTCTGGCCCTGTAGGGGCTCAGCTTGGCTGAGGGATGGTAAAGTACCATGCAAATGAACCCTATAGTTTTACTGATTTATGGCACAGATAAGGGCCTTGGGTGTTTCTTCTCCAGTTTTGCTGCTGTTTGTTGTATCATTGGAAACAAACAAACAAAAAAAAAATCAAGGTTCCCTTTAATATAATTTACTGAGCAAATACTGAAATTGGAAAGCTCCTGGTTATCTCCTCAGTCTCTGTCCTACACTATCCAGCACCTCAACTGCTACAAGAAGTAGAAACCACTTCTGTTTGCAAAAGGAGCCCAAAGACAGGTCCCTCAGTAAGATCTGGTTGTTTCTGCACCTCCAAAGCCAAGGGGAAGCTTTTCCATTGATCAGTGCAGCATCAGGCCCATTCTCATTTGCAACATTGATCTGCTCTCAAATATAACTAAAAGACAAAAGTGTTAATAAGAACAACTGCTCAAAGATGCTGTCTTTAAAGAAAATATTGATGCTTATATAACTTTGGCAGCCAGCAGATGTCAATCTTAATTTTTTTCCTTCTTATTTTAAATATTTCCCTGGTTAAGTTACTATACATCAGAATATTCTGCTAAGATAGCTGGAGCACTGACAGTTACATGAAACGTATACGATATACTTATCAAACATTTCATCCAACATCATGTAAAGCTCATACATATTTATAGTTTCCATGCAAAATGTTATGCAACAACAATGTTATTTTGTGCTGACGTTGATATTTGAAAATGTTGCATATGTCAGACATTGCTAGACAAAAAAATGTGGACATTTTGAAATAAATGCTACCTCTATATCTCTAAAGCCTACCACGTCGCGCTAGGTGCTTTGTATGTACCAAGCTGCATATGAGGACTAGCTTTCTACGGCTACACGAGCGGCTGCTAGACTAGGAAACCACTGAATAAAAGAAAGGAAGACTATTACAGTACTTGGCGGCTGTTTGGCCATGCCTTTGAGCACATGATCTATCATGTTAGTCTGCGTTTGAGGAGATGATGGTGGTGGCCCAGCCGGCGGCTTCGGCTTGGGCGGACGGGCTGGTGGTGCGTGACGGAGAGAGAGACGCCAAAAGTAAAGAGACAAATGACTTCATAAACAGTGACAAAAAAGATGGGAGTTTCGAAAGGAACATAAGCAGAAATGATCAAATAGGAATGGAATAAGCTGCTGGGTTTTTGCTTATCGGTATTTGGGGTATTACACGGTAATGACACCATTTGACAACATGTATTCTAGAAATCAGCAGATTCGAAAGTCCTACAGCACCGTGCAATCAGAAAGCTAAAAATTCAATGCAAGTATGAAACCACACTTAGTGCAGTCACACCAGGAGACTGAGACGGGTTAATTCAGTTAAAACTCTGGAATTCAGAAAAGGTGAACTAAAAAACACAACTTGAAGTCAGCTCCCCAATGCTTAGGCACGTTTAGCAATAGAATAATGAGCCATAGGAATTAATTGCTTTGCAAATATCAATTACACATTTTAGAATTAAACGTCACTGTTGGTTAAAGGGAGCTATAAAATATTCTTGTGCAATTTAAACATGTAAAAAAATCTGTCACTTAAAAATGTGTGGTTCCTGATCGTTTCCAGCTCATTTAATTATTTTCAACTTGGAATTCTAGTGGCTTTTATATTCTGGGTTGAATCATATATAAAAACTTGCCAGCTCTATCAAATATGTTACTTGCTATTCCAAATGTTAGAATACTGCAATCAGGACTTGACCCATCTGTCATATAGTTTACAATATCAGCATAGGAAAAATTCAAAGAAAATAGCCTTTCCTTTTACATACACCAAGAGAATAAATTATATGCTGTGAATATATTAACACAATAGTTTCTATTCCTTTTAATAACAGTTTTTAGCAGCATTGTGACTATTTTTAATCATGCCATTTGCAAGGAATCTGGCATATTTATCTGGACATTCTATTGCCAAAAGTCCTTGCCATTTTGCTTGCATTTTCCAGTGGGGGAAAAAAAAAATCAGTTGGCTTGTGTAAAGGAGATTTCTGATTGCTTTTATTTCTCACAGAACTACAACACTTAGCGAAGTATAATAAAGAATATTCGAGTAAACCATTAAGGAGTGTGAGTTAGGTTGGTGCCCCTCTCCATACACAGGGATAGATACACATACATACATACATACATACACACATACATAAAATCACATACAATGCACACACTCACACACACACATTTTTAGTCATTTAGGCTGTGTAATGATTAATTCAGACTCTCAGATTCAAGCTACTGTCTTTCTTTCTTTTCCTTGTTTTCTTACAAGGGGAAAAGCAAATCTATTCTTCCATCTCTGGAGTAATCCTGATCTTTGATCAACATTTAGCAAGGGTGACTTTATCTCCAGAAACAAACCTCTCAGCCCCTCAAGTGACAAAAATAACTGCTTTTTTGGGCATTGGCCTAATGACTTTCACTCTGCTTTAAAAAATAAGCAAGAATTCAATTTGGCTACTCACTGATTGCCCCTGAGCTTGACATGAAAATGTAGGAAGAGTATTTTACTGCCCACTGCTATGGAGAGCAGCTTGTGCCAAGGTCCCTGGATGGGAAGGGATGGTGGGGAGAGGGAATTGCACATCTTCTCCCACCCATGTCTGACAACCACAGGGTGGGAACCAGGGGAGTCTGTTGGGTGGCAAAGTTGGGGGTGTCAAAGAGAAAGAGCTCTTCCTAAGAGTGCCAAAGTCAAGGTGAAAGGAATCTGAGTTTCACCCCATTGCACACGTCAGCACTGCAGCCCTCAAGCATCCTTAAATGTGGAGTCCAGCCCCTGCATCCCTAACAGCTACCCATCCAAAAATAGCTCCTAGGCTTCACAGACATCCAGACTCCAGAGTGTTGAACGGGCCTGATTAGCACAAGTGTTTTCTGTCCTAGGGAAAAGTCATTAATAGAGAAAGAGGAGGAGGAAAAGGCAAGAGATGCAGCAGCATCTTCACGAGTTGCTGGTGCAGCGCATACAGAACAGCTTGGAGGAGGCTCCCGCTGTGCAGTTGTCAGCACAGTGCCCCAGGGTGGCTCTCACTTCTCTGGGGGGCCTGTGAGAGACCCCTCCAGCACCTTACCCTGCTCCTGGCATCCCCCCACTCTTGGAAACAAGCTCCCACAAGGCACTGGAGCAGGCTAAGCAACAAACTCTTGATATAATTCTGATCTGGCCCAATCTGCACAAATATTCAGCTCTTTTCACACATTTTAGTTTTTCAGACCCAAATTCAAGGCTCTTGCATGACGGCTGCAGAACCACCTGGAGGTGAAGGAGGGGAAGAGTTCTCTCTGTTCCTGTGGGCACTGAACACCCATGTGCCCCAACTCGTGCTTTTCTTTGTTGTCTCTTTACCGCATGAAAATTTAAAAGATTAGGGTCTGGCTAAGGAAAAAGAATCATTTCCTCTGTAAATTTAAATAGAAGTGGGGTTGTGAGAGCCATGCACTATGAAGCACTAGAGCTCACACACCTCTCTAGGTCCAGGTCTCAGAGGTGACATGTGAGGTCCCTTTCAGGGGTGGCTCATCTCCCACTCAGAGCAAGGGAGATGTGCGAGGCTGGATGGATTTTAATGCACTTGCTCGTGATCAGCTGCAGCATGTGGCAGGTTTTGTTTCACTTTGGCTTTTCTTTTTTCCCATCCTTTTCCTCTCTGATCCCCCACTACAGCCAGTTTAGTATCAGAAATGCTCTAGTACTTGCTGCTCATGTGTGTCAGAGGAGTAAGATTTAAACACCTTCCTCACCGAAATCAGGAGCAAATTCTTACTGCCTGACAAAGTGCTTTCCTGGACAAACTCTTCTAAAAGGTTTTTATGCTTCTGCATTATACTGGCACATAAATACTTGCAGAAGCTCAATTACTTGAAAAATTCGGGGTTTGTGCTTGCAATGATCTTCAGCCTGCAATAACAGGTATATTGATAAATCTGTGCTTCATTAGGTATAGATATTGCACACAATTCATTCTGTGTGGCTCTTTACAGACTGGAAAATTTTCCAACTACGTATTTCTACCTCAGCACTGTGATTTCTGCTACTAAATCATCGGCAACAATAAGAATTACACTTGCAGCAGGAGAAGAATATTATTGATTTTTCATATTTTTTAGAAGCATAGCCACTGATTCAATGATTTCCTCATAATTATTAAAAATATATGACCCTTGCCAAAGGCTTTAGCATCCAAGTATTATGTGTGCATTCATTTGTAAGCCAATAATCAAAATAATACAAAAAGCTGCTGTTTTCAAGAAAACTATAAAGCATAATGGACTTAACCCAAGAACAAGGCAGGGAAGCCTTTTATTATACTCATGAAATTAATTTGCATGTATCTGAAAGGGGTTTCAGTCATGGTATTTTTTCTCTCAAAATAAGATGTTTGATTTTAAAGGAAAGAAAAAATCATATAAATTTTTTGTTAATTCAGAAAGAGATGCCAATTCACCTCAAAACCTCAACATACTGAAGAGAGAACTGCTCTCCTAATTTTGTAATGATTATTGAGCCTAGGGAAGAATTTGTGCCTATCTGAATTGTGTCTCATGCCCCAGGCAGCAAGTCGCTCCCACAGTTTGTGGGAGACCCATAGAAAGAAAATATCAGAATGCAGATCTCTGAATTTCTGAAGCTCTTGCAATAACTTTGTACTGCTTTAGACACTGCCTTTGAAAAGTCAAGAGGAAATCTTGAAAGCTGCGTAACAATTCTTTGTTAAACACAGCCCAGTGCCACTTCAAGGAATGAAACAAATGAAGCAGCATTTCAGCACACATGGATACAGGTTATAGTCATGCCTGAGTGAAAGTATAGGGTTCATTAATGACTTCAGCCTCCACTCCTGCACACAAAGATTGATATTTTCATATATTTTACATTTTTATTTACTCAAACAATGTAATTTTATTTTCTTTTTAAGCTTTGTGATTTATCACAAATTCTGGAGTGATTGGCTAGCAGGGGCTGGGCTGACAGATCACACAGGACCTGGTCAATTGACAGGCAGCCCAGCTCCTCAGCTGAGCTCCAGATACGTGCACAGAGCTTCCCAGGCTGACATCCAGAAATAGGGAAGGCGAGTGACGTAAAGTGAGCATGGGGCTGTGACAAGGGCCAGTATGACTGCCTTGGAAAATGCCACTGCTCCTCAACAACCTGCTGTGCTGCTCTAGTCTGAAACCAAGCTCTCCTGCACCTGTTGCCTCGGCGCAGGACGCCTGCCACGCCTGCTGGGGCCAGTGAACCACCAAGATGCTCCATGGCTGCTGCCAGCTCGGGCTGGTGCAGCCCACGCTGCCTTGCTCAGTCTCTCTCCTCTGGGGGCACCCAGCCTGACACAGGCACCTGGGGGATGTCTGCCTCTGTACAGGCACTGCAGCTGCCCCTCAGTGCCCTGTGGGCAGCAGTGACCCCTGAACTCAGTGGGTTCCAGCTTCACAGACGCCTGGCATCGCCACTGGATGTGCTTTCACGTGAGGCTGAGCCTGCCCAGGAGCCCACCCCGGGAGGACAGAGTGTGCCACACAGTGTGTGTGCCAGGACAGTGTGTGCCACACAGTGTGTGTGCCAGGACAGTGTGTGCCAGCCCTGCAGCACGGTGAGGTGTGGTGCCCTTGGGACACCCCTTCCCTGTACAGGGGATGGAGCTGCTGCTGGACAAGCAGAAACAAGCAGAAACCTGGTATTTTTGGATAGCTCAATTTGCCTTGGGGACAGAGCAATAGGACTTCAGTAGGTCCCTCTGCTCTGCAGCTATTTTCCATGAGATGTTCCACTGCTCTGCCACCCACACCCTGGCACTAAGCACCGAGGTGAGATCTGTCTCCTTCACTGCTCATCTCTGTGCACCAACTCAGCACGACCACGAGAAACCTCTCCTTACGGAGACCAAACCTAAATTGCAATATGAGAATTACTTAGCCTGAAAACTGAATTCTCCCTGCTCTCAGTCTTACACCAAACACAATCAATTGTCAAACTGACAACTCTGCCTTGGCTGGCACCACCTCTGAAGCTGCCTGTACCCAACTCCAGCAGTGCAAAGTGGCACTTGTGTTCACGTGCATAAGGGATGGAGAAGTTATTATTTTCTAAAATTATGTATTTCTGACCTACATAAACAAACACTTATTAAAAGGTTACAATTATCAATCTGAGTGTTTGTAGCTTTGTCTGATTAATAATTAAAGTAATTTATTTTAAATTCTTTTAGCACAATTCCCTGTTTAATGTTCTATTTCAATATTTTAATGCAAGACAAGAGACTACACATATCTCAGGAGAAAGGACAACTAAAGGGTAACACTTGTGTGTTTAAGAAGCTGTTTTCAGGGTATTATTTTTATTCTTGCTTCTGGCAAAATAAAAAAGTCAGGCCAAACTCCAGTCACTTTTTACTCCACTTCAGCTGAGGAACCAGTTTCAAGTGAGTCCTGCTGACCTTGCCTGAAAATTTTTTATTTAAAACCAAGGGAGATTTGTGGGCACAAAGCAGTGGAGTCACAACTCCCTGTGCCCTTCTATTTGCTCCAAGCATTGGGAAAAAACAGGTTATTTTTAAACAAGCTGGGCCATGGGAATGTCATTCTGAACTTCTAAACTGCAGGCATGTGACAGGTTGTTGCAGCAAGCACGATGCTCCATGCAGTTATTGTGCTTAATGCCCAACAGCCTGTGCTCACTCTAATTTTTACAGTTAATGGTAATAATTGGGAGTGTTCTATTTACTTTTGTTTATTTGCACCTTTCATAAATGTAAGAAAAAATTAGTCTGCATTTTCTAAATATTGATTGTTATTTACAATTCATTTTACTATCAGGCAATAGATTATGGGCCAAATTTGAGCTGAGGAGGTCTGCGTAAACCTGAACCTGGCCCAGCCTTGTGTACTGCTCTTCTAAAGCAATTTCCCTGTGCAAATAGAGCTGAAATGAACCAGATCCTTTCTTTTTTCCCCACAAAACAGAACAATCTACTCACAAAAAGAAATGAACAGTTCAAGTTTCAAGGACTTTGGAACTAGGACTCTGGGATACAACAGAAACGAGAAGAGGGGCTGCAGAGCTCCACCATCCCTTTTGCAGAGATGTGCACTTGAGCTGAGCCTTTGCCTTGTTACATGTCACCACAGGTTATAAACGAGAGACAAACACGACTTCTGTCCCACCAGATTGTTTGTTACACATTAACAAATAAATAGAAATAAAGAAATAAAGAAAAACCCAGTCCTCCCATCAGGGCAGAAAACAGAAGGTATGAAAACCAAAAATGAACGTTAGTTTACTTATAAATGTGCTTGTTAGGTGTGGAAAATTAATGGCCAAATCACCAACATTTTTTCACCCAAAATGAGCTGCAGTTCTTTTGAAAAACAAGAAACCTTCTCTTTACAAAGACTAGATTCTCCTCTACAACTGTCTCCTAAGAAGGCACTACATCTCTACAGGGTATTTTTAATCTACACTCTATTCTATGAAAGGAGGAAAAGGAGATTATATAGACAGCACAAATTAACTCCTTAAGTATCAATGCATCTCCATTTTCAGCCTGAAGGAGTACATATCTTAAGGAGCTATGAAAATAGAAAACAAAATAAATATAACTCAACAGTCCTAACAATTTATAATGCATATACAATTGTTCACCTGCGTCCTTTTGATTCTCTATATGAAAGAGAGAAAGCAACAAGGAGAGAAAAGAGAGAAACAAGAACAGATATGCAGGATTAATGAGCAAGTGGACCGCACAGCCCCCCAGTTATGCGTGATATATGACATTTGAAAAAAGAAAAGTCGCCCCGTCTCGCCCCCCGCCCCCCCGAGCGTGGGGTTACCAAAGGAAGCTCCTTTCATGGAGAGAAAACGCTGCACAAATAGAAAACCAGAGAGGGAGAGCTCTGAGGACACAGAGGGGGTCTCCGAGTGACAGCAGGGTCGGGGTGTCCCCTCCAGAGCTCGGTGCAAAGGAGTGAGTAAAAAAATCGAGGAGGAGAGCAAGTAGAGTGCATCCTTTCGCTGAGAGCTAACAGACAGGAGACATTCAGATCTGATGTACAGAGAAAGGACAGCCTTACACCATCTTATACACAGGATTGGGTAAAGATTTTGTACGCAGGCAAAGGGATGGCTTTTTCCAAGTGTCCTTTATCTGACCTCTAGCTCACTTCTCCACAATGTAGCTGCTACCTTTTGATTGTGTACCAGTGACAAGCACTTTACAAACTGGGGTTACACAGAAGCAAAGTAAAAATGCATTCAGGTCACGGACATAAAGAAGAACTGAAAAAACTTACAGACAGTCTGAGTTTGTCACAAACAGATGGGTTAATTGTCTAACCTGGTTTAGGCTGATAGAAAGTGACTGGACTTCTCACACTGGGTTTCACAGACAGAAGCAACAGACAAGCCAATGCTAAAAGACTTGAAGCAAGGAGAGTGAGTTGGTTTGGATCTGGACTTTCTTGAGGTAATGAGAACAGAGAAAGTGAGGACAGCATGGAGAGGAGGGTGGTAGGTACTCACGAATGGTTAAATCCATCACTTGAGAGGCCAAGCAGAAGACAGGATGCTCATACATTTCTCTCTTTTTCCCTATAAAAGAGGATTTGGGCATGCAAGAGGCTTAGGTCAGAGGTAAAGAGGTTACAGGCTATAGGTCAGAGGAAAACTTCATATCAGGTTAAAAGGAAAGCCACAGAGTATTTTGGGATACACACAGAATAAAAAGAAGAAAAAAAAAAAGAAAGAAAAATAAAAAGAAGGGTTAAAATTTGAGATCTACTGGATTAACCATTCAGCATGCCCATGAGTCACAAGAGAGGCTGTGACCATGACTCTAGAGGTTTGCTCTGAACTGTTTGCAAGAATATAATGATCAAAACATCATGAATAGAGGGAAATAGATTTTCATTGGTTTAAGGCTCCAAGATACTAAGGATTTCAGCCTTCAGTATCTAAGGCTTTCACAGGTATTTCTTCATAAGCATAGCCTTAAGCACTGCTGCCACTGATTTGGTTCTGCATTTCTGACAAAAGTGCCTTACACGTGGCTATTCAAATGTCACTCAAAAGCAAGATTTCAAAGCCATGTCCAGTGAACAGGAATGTGTCTCACCAAGGTAAACTTGTCATTTGCTCTTCTTAGGAAGTATTTGAATATGCAGTGGACTATGCTCATGAGAGAAAACCTGATGCATGCAGCTGGCGGATGTTGGGTTGTTCAAATTAACAATCCCAGCATGCTTGGAAATTGGTGTTACAGCCACTTTTGTAGAAATAGCATCAAAAAGTGGCTGTGGCCAATCACAGATAAAGGAGGAGAAAAGCAGAAGAGAGCAGATAGTGTGGAATGAACTATTTCCCTGAAAAGGCAGCTGGAAAAAAAATAGGTTTGTTGCTTCAAAGTATTCCCAGACCTAAAAGTCACAGTGCAAAAAGAGAGGGCAGATAATTAACACAACCAAGAAGAATTGAGGCACAAAAGGAAAAATACACACTAACTGTTCTACTTTGGAAATGAATGCATTTTTACTTACAGATCATAAAGTTTGTTTTTGCATAGATTTATCTGAAAGAAGAGAGCAAATCTTACCAACGAGTTAGTGATATTTATACAGAGAACCTAAGGGAGCCAGCCCTGGGTAGAAGCATCCATCAACAGAAAAGCTGTTTTTGATTCTCAATCCTTCTCCATCCTTGTCAAATATATTTAAACATTGCATTTTACAGAATACACCAATTAAAGTATCCTCTGAAGTTGAGTACTTTGATAAATTGCCTGATAATACAGTGCTTATGAAACCTTCGTTCCTTCTCTATTTTTGTCACTCATTACCAAGTCAAGAGTTGATAAACATCCTTTTAGTGCCCAATTCTTAAGTGTTTCTCACTGGATGCATAACAATGAATTCATTACCACTGGTACACAATTTGCATCATTAGACAGAAAAAAAATGGAAAAAGAGAGGACATGTCATGTACAGAACCTGGACAATTTGCCATATAATAACAACCCAATTTTTCATGTAAACAAGAACGAAGAACAAATCAGAGGGAGTTTTAGTTTGGGGTTTTTTTCCTCCTCTCAATATTGTCCTATAGGCATACAACAATAATCTTGGCCGTGGGAAAGCTTCACACCACATATGACAGAAACCCAGAGTCAGAACATACCATTCATCTGGAACACACAGGTTTAAGTAATTGGGAACTTGGAAAAAGTTGGGAGGGAGTTTGAAGTCGGGAAGAGCAGCCAACAAAGTACCAACATAAACTGATAACATATAAAGAACGACTGAATCATAGACTTTCAGTAACACATATCCTCCAGCAAACTTTAAAATGTCTTTTTGATGGCTACATGTGTCACTGGTCACTGGTTATTATTCTCTCATAACTTAAAAGGTCAAAAATATCAGCTTTGCCAGATTCAGAGTGACAAGAAAGAAATCCGATGCAAGTATGGGATCACTGATCAATGACTGCAATGCAAACTGCAAAGACAATGAAACACACCCAGAAAAAAAAGACATTTTAAATTGGCTACAAATGATTAAACATAGATTAAACAGTTTTTCAGCTTTTTATTTTTCATTTGTCTCCTGAAGTGTCACAAGCAATTAGCTGCAGTATACCTTCAGCTGTAAAGATGACATCCCAAGTATTTTTCAATTTGTTTTTTAAAACCACGACGTGAGTCTGAATACTATACCACTGGCCAAACGCACTAACGATCAAAGGAAAAAAAAGCTACAGCTCTTTTTAACTGTTTCCTCTCTCCTTTCCAGAAAAAGAAATGATTTGCATAGCTTCCATTCTTAACTGCTTCCGAAGCCAACACCACAAAAATGATTCTGAATCACAACAGCTTTACCGACAAGAGAGTAAATAGCAAATGAGCTTTTTTTAAAGAGCTCCCAGCCACCTAAGTTGCCACCTAGAAACATAAGAAAAATTTTAATTTCAGAAAGAAAGAGCCTTACCTTCAATTTTGGCATACTCTGATAGTCGAGTATAATTGACTAGAGCTGCTTGCTCCAAGCATTTACGGATGACTGTTTTTACCTCCTCTTGAGGGACCGGAGTAACTATGTCTTTCATCAGAACCTTGACACAAGAAAATCTGATTTGTTGTGGCACACAGAACTGCTTTTCCCCAAGCCCAGCACAAACAGCCATTCCTATGCTAGTGCTGTGTGGCTCTCAGGGCATGTGTACAATCACAGGACTCACTGCAAGGTCACCTTGGCCAGCCTAAGATGTGGGACTGTATTATTCCCCTTCTGTATTTACATCCTGAAGTCCGTGATGATTTTTTTAGGGTATGACATTAAAATCTGTCACAACTTGCCCAGTACCAAGCAATGTTTTGCCCTTTTCAGGCTCTACTGACTGACTTGGGTTTGGGTCTGGACTTGGCCACACTGTAGGTTAGCAGAGGTGGGAAGGATGTTGGAGTGGGGATGGGGAAGAGGATCATGGTGAGCAGGTTTTATACATCCAGAGGGAACAAGTCTGCCTCAAGATGGGAATTTCACCAGGCAGCAGCCAGGCATTGCTGCCAAAGGTCTGTGATGTGGACCTTTGCCAGGCAGACCCCTCACCCTTACCTGACAACACAGACACAGAATATTGTGCCCTTAGTGGTCAGGCTACACACCTGCCTCTCAGCTGAGGCAGGAGACACCAACCCCACCTAAGCCCCACATTTCAGTGTAAGATATCATTAATTACATGTCCTACGCAAAGCCAACAGCTCCCCAAGCTTTTTGAGATAGAAGGATATATGAGAACAGGTCATTTTAATTACTCTCTTCTGTTTCTGTGCTTACCCTTTCCAGCAGTGACAGAGTGGCTTTCAGTGCACCCTCTGGACGGCCAAATGGGAAGCAGTACCTAGAAAAAGCACATTATCTTAGCATTAGACCAAGTGCACATGAAAACCTTTCCTGAGCCATAAAGATGCTTTCCTAAGTCTGTCCAAGCAATTCTCTAGTCTCTGCCTGGAATGAGCAGCCTTTCCATAGGGTAACTTTCCGAAAGGCTTTGTGGGTGTAGACTAAGGCAGCAAAAGAGAATATGGGTTAGTAATAAGCTGAGAGTTTTAGCAGTTTCTTAAATCTGGGTGTTACCTGGAGAGTTTTTAGATCTCCTTGGAGAGATAATACCTTCTTCTAAAAATGGGGGGAAAAAAGACCCTATGGAAGGGACATTTATTTCCAGCTAGAGACCTGGCAATGCACCACGGTGTAGGCAATGCACATCACCCATCTGTGTGAATATGCACAGCCTGCCTGACCTGACCAGTGTGCTGGGGGCCATTCATCCCTTTTTTTGGGGGGTATCTTTCCATACTGTGACATCCCTGCAGAAAGCCCTGCCTGTCAACTCTAGGGAGAAGGTAAATGGATTATAACTGAGCAGAGAGGAACAGAGAAATAAGAGGATAAGGATAAGAGATTTTTTGTTGTTATATTTTAGACAAAATCCACAGCTTTACCATGCCTATGGGAGCAAGATGGTTTGAAATATCCTTTAAAGGATATATATTTAAAATCACACGGCAGCTATAAACATGCTTCACTGCCCTGTGTAGGTCTGTGTCACTTATGCAAAATTCCTGTGTGCATTCAAAACCTGCCTTTTGGCTTTGCTGCTTATAGGAGGGAGCTGTGAGGAAATCATTCTTCTCGCATTCAGCCTGGGCTCTGTGCCTTTACCTGAAATGTGTGATCTGATTCTCCAGCAGCACCCGGAGCCGCTCCTTGATCTCTTCGAAACGCTCTTTCTCGTCCACAGTCACCGTTCCTATCCCGTCAGGCCTGCAGGAGAAATGCCACAATGACTCAGACTCCACCTCAGCACCCTGGGATCTCATCCCACAGCATGCTGTCCTTTCCAAAAGGACCCTCAGCAACTGTGAGACCCAGGGCAAAGGATGTGCCATGCCGACAGAGGGGTGGCTGCAGCAGCACCGCTGCCAAAGTATCAAGAATAAACAAATAGACAAGTATCTTCTCTCACAGTGATAACCTAGATGTGGATACCCCCCACCCCCTTATTTTTATTATTAAAGAAGTTGGGAAAAGCAGATTTCCCTCAAAATACAGGTATATGCAGGGAGTGCAGTGCCAGCTCTCATGTCAGGATTGAGCCAGTTGCTGGCAAAATAGGGTCTGAATTTCTTCAGAAAAATTCAGCTGCTAATTTAACACAATTCACAGTATAAAAGAATATCAATGACATGGATATAAACAGAATATAAAATTCTGCACTCTTTCCTAGCTGCTGAATCACCCCATTATAGAGGTTTCTTGAAGTGAACCATCTTCAATATATTCTGTCGAAATGTGCCTGAAGAGTGACATGCATTTTGCAATGGAAATGCAATGCCTCTTCAGTAGTTTAATTTTAATTTATAAAAACGAACACATTATGCAATTTATCTCAAATTTTCTCAGACTACTTGATGCCCCTCTATTTGAGGAGTGCACAGGAGTGTGTTGTGAGACACCCAGGTCCTGCTGCCTTGGGGCATTTCTCATCTTTTACGGAGCACAGTGTGCAGACAATCCCTGCTGAGGCTCTTCCTGGGGGCTGGATAACGCCCTGATCCCTGTGCCATTCTGTCCTGCACCTATGCTGGTGCCAACACTCCCAATCCCCTCCTTCTCCCCCACACCCACATGGCAAAACCTGCCGTGCAGAGCATCCCAGGCAGGAGGAGGGAGCGACTCTGATCCACCCATCCACCAAAGGCATCGGCCAGGCACACAATCATTGGCTCTGCTTCCATCGCTGCAGAGCAAAGTCTCAGCATTTGTGTGCTCCTGGGCAACTCTGCTGGCACAGGCAATCTTGAGGTAATGTAAGACATCTTAAAATTGAACAAATGTTCTTACTTAAAGGCCTCCCCCAGTGTTCAGCTTAAGCTGCATAAATCCGCAGTACTAGACTGGTTTGGCTTTACAAAAGACTTGGCAAGGGATTACAAAGCTTCTAATGAACCTCCTGTCAGGGGTTAATTGGTTGGCTTTATTTTCCTCTTAAAAATTCAAAGGCCCTAAACTTAAAAAGAAAAAAAAAATCTATAAAAAAATTAAATTCTATAAAATCTGTGCAATCACTTCTCCTCGACCCTACATTTACTAAGCTCTTAATATCATAAATATGAACTCTGATATTCCAATACAGGTGAATAAACCATTAAAACATTTGGGAAGAGGAACTTGCAAACCGTAGATGATATTTACTGCAAAATTTTAAAGCTAAATATACATTAAATAAAACTTGCAGCATGGACACAGAAAAATACTTGAATACCAGGGCATGTATTTAAAGTTAAACAGCATTTAATCAGAATCTTTCTTTGATTATTTGCCAAATTCAGTTGTGTATTAAGGAAAAAAACAGGAAAAAAAGATTTAGGCTGAAACTTGGATAAAATGTCTCAGTTGGGGAACACATTTCATAAACAATTTTGGAAGTATGGATCTGGTCTCATTAGTAACTAATTAGTACCAGTTATTTTGAAAAAATGAGCAAGCCACAAAAAAAACCCAAATTAGATATTGAACAAAAATTAATGTCTTAACATGCTTAATATAATTTATTCCAAAGTTCCATAAAATATTTAATATTCAGATAGAGATGTCCATGCCTTTTGTGATGCTGTGCACCTCACAGTGCCTGGTTTGCTCCCAGGCAGATAGAGATAATTCAAGGCAGACCACAATAAATGCCATATATTAAGGTGCAGGGTTGAAGCCCTCATTTGACTTTTGGCATTTGGTCCTTGCCCTGTACCCACAACAGCTCAGAGTGTCACTGGGTTAATTGTATCAGCATTGACAAACGAGGCAGTAAAAGCTGCCTGCCCTGGCAGTGATTTGCTGTGGGACTGGAAATGGTCTGAAAATTGTGTCACCCTTTGCTAGGTCAATAACCTCAACTGGTGAGATTTAATGGCAGGATCTGACAGCTCAGGCTGGGTCGCAGCCCTCCCACGTGAATCTCAGTCTCTCATTGCACTCAGAGCACTCACCATGTAACAGCTCATGGTGGACACCCAGCACAGGCTGAGCTGACAGCACCAGGTGTGTCCTGCCAGGCAGGGGCAGCTCTGGAAGCATCACTGACCCACACAAAGACAAAGGGTGGGCTGTGGAGAGAAAACCTCTGGCCAATGTGGCTTTTGCCCCAGTCACAACATCCGAGGGATGCCAACCAAACCCCTAAGTCACACACACACACACACACACACACACAAATGAAAGCTTAATCCTTTGGGCTTCCCCTTTCCTGTGAGCCAGGAGGACACAAACCCAGTGGCTCTGGCCACCGGTTCCTCCACGCTGGGTGTAAGCTCAAGCCACTCTCACGTCTCATGCAAACCCAAGACAATCTACAGGTCAGCTGTAGCCATTTTTGGAGCAGTGTGGATGTCTGGAAGGGCCTGCCAAGCGAGAGCCATCACCATGGCAAGGACTCCCTTTCTCACCCAGCTGTGGACTATATTGCATCTGACATGATGAGCATCTCTTGAATCTACCTTTCAGATTTTCGGCAAACCATTTTCTCACTGTCCTTCACAAAGTTGACATTTTCGGCAGCATGATAGGAAAGATGTCATGTCGGCTGCTTTTCAAGTTGTTGTCACAGTGGTTAGCACCAGTTCTGTCATCTTTGCTTTCCTCACAATCCCCCATCTTGAGCCATGTCACAAATAATAATACTTCCGATGTTTTTGTCAAATTTCAAATACTATAACCCAGTTGCACATCTTTGGATTTACTAGTTATGTTAATCTTTGTTGCTCATCTTCCCAGAAGCTGAAGCATTAGAAACTCATTAATTAGTGACAAATGCAGGATATAGATAGAACTGGAAAAACACTACCCAAAGCCTTCCACTTAATTTATTAGCTCGATAATTTTGAAACCTAATTAAATATTCAAGTCAAATATACTTTGAAAATATAATCTTTCTGAGGGAACATATTTATTTTCCCTTTTGCAAGAACACAAAGGGTATATAGCTTAGCATCACTGTAATTTAAGATTCACTTCTGTGCTCTAGACAATTTCGGTACATGGCTGATGGGGCTGAAAAAATCCCCAGGAGAAGCTCAAGCTGCACAGCTCATTCTGATGCTTATTGGCAATTTTGTTTTCAGCAAAGGTCTCTAGCTCAACTTTGATACTAGCTATTTGATCTAAATCTCATGTACAGAAGCATCAACTCCACCAGCGAGCAGCATCTCTCTGAGCTGCAGGAACTGATGTTCTCACACACAATCCACAACCACATCGCTATTGCACTGAAGCAGTGATGAGAAGTGAGAGGAGAGCAAAAGGGTGAAACAGAAGTTTTGGATGTACATGGTATATACAAATGCACGAGGGACAAAATGGGTTTGGGTCTATGAATTCAGTTGGACAAACAACATTACTGTCTCCATCTGTGTGGAGACAATTCCATCCAATTCTCTATAGCTCCTGCTCACGGGTACTTGAGGTGTACGGCAGAAGCTGTGGGCAGAGAGGGAAGCAGAAGGGCAAAAAAGGCAAGAAAAATAACTAACGAGATTTTTAATTATAAGTAAACAAGTTTCAGATCACTCCTTCTGCTGCAGATTCACTGTGTTGGCTCTAAACTAGTAAATTCCCACAGTAAATATTTCATATGAAAAGTTTTAAATGCCACTTTCCTAATCCCCCCATGTTTTTAAGTTTTAAACCACAAAAACAACAACATCAACAAAGCAGGTGGTGAAATTAAAAAAAAAGGGTTGCAATTTAAACAGCAAAAATGATAGTCCTTGTTTAGCTTAGATGGTTTGTGCAAATTCCGGGGTTAATTATAAATTATAATTAGGACCTGTGATCCTAAGGCCACTGCTTTATTCTACAAGTCCCGCCTCCCCCCATGCCCTTTTCTAATTATACCCGGTGCCCCCAGGGCTAGTTATGCTGCTAAAACAAATATATCAAAATGATTTTTTAACAAAGACTAATATATGAAGCAATAGCATGCATTTGTATGCAATTATAAATATACAGTATAGCTCCAGCGCGTTAATCTCTTTGACATAAGCCTCCATGAAATACCACGTCGGCTTCTAAATGAAAAGACATATCATCTTTTACACCTTTTATGTTTAACTTGTCTACACTTTTTTTTTTTTTTTAAACTGGGGAAAATATTGCTTACACGTAGCAAACAGATCTTTGCACGCACTGTGAGCCCTGGCATGCAGAGCCAAGGGAAAAAAAACAATGTCAAAAACTGATGCAAATAATTTGATTTTTTAAGTAACAACTCAAATATAAAACACGTGCTGCCTTCAGCTCCCTTGCTGGTTGCCAGGTGCAGCACATATGAGCTATACAGTAAACATCGATGATTAGTGCCTTGGACGGCATGTGTCAGGAGAGGCTTTCGCAGCATCCTCGCGGGAGGAGTTGCCTGCTCAGTCCCACCGGTTGCACGAGGACGGGCTCTGGGGATGTGGGCAGGATCACGGCTGCCTCTCACATCTCCCCCAGCAGACCAGACCTGAAAGAGCCCACCTGCCTACACCCCTAGGAAAAAAGTGTGTTCAGCAAACATGGCTTTTCCCCATCTCCCCTTTCGTCTGGGGACTCACACCGTGAGGGAAAGGTCGGTGAGAAGCCCTTTGCTCACCCCAGCGCTCCTGGGGGCTGCCCCAGCTGCCCATGAGGTGCTGCTGAGCATGGGAACCCTTTGATCTCCCAACTCCTGCCCTCCCTTCGCTCGGGCTCTCTTCCACGCCGCAGCGCCGAGCCAAGTCACAGCTCATCGGTTCTCATGTGCCATCCGCACCCCTGACACACTGCGCCGGGTGGTTTCTGAGCCCTGCCATCCCACACCCATTGTGATGGATCGTGTCAGCCTCCTGCACGGAGCTGGTGACCTGCTGGTGGCTGCCAAGCCAGCCCTTCAGCACAGGCAGAGCATCCCATCCGACAGGCAGCACAGGGAGCACCTGCTGTGTCACTGCGGTGCTGGATGGGACACTGAGCTGGCGCCTCACAACAGGGCAGGACATCACACCCCGCCAGCCTGAACCTGCCTTACTGCAGCCAGGGCAGGGTACCTGAACGAGAAACCCAACACAGAGCACACGAAGATATCGTGATAAAGCGTACTTACTGCTTAAGGGACAGAAATAATCCTGCATTTCTGTTGTTTCAACTAGCTGTGTGGAAATCTTTATGTGAAACAGACCACATACGCAATTACAATACAATGGAGAAAACTGCAGGTATGTCACATAGAGTTTTCAATTCCTGAAGGTTTATGACAATAGCATATTTCTGCTGGATTGTAAAAACAGTAATAAAAGCTAATGGTAACATTAGTTAACAAAACTGTTTCTTCTTGAAAACAAATTTGAGGCCGTAAAATACAGTTTAAACAAGAAAGGGAAATCACTAATATACCAAATTAATTAATAGGGAGACTTGTAGCTGCTTGAACCCTAGGTAAATAGTCATTGAACAACTTGCAGAAGATTATGGTACTTGGTTGTTATTAGACTGGAGGGAATTCAGTCCAGCACCTGATTTTGATAAGCTCAGTCTGCTAATATTTAGCATGCAAATGATCAATATTTAAGTCTGATTTTTAAAAGTTTAGAATTAACAAGCACAAAAAGAGTTTTTCATGGTGCTAACTTTAACATTTATAAATAATGCTATTCTATGCTTAAATTAAAAAAAAAAGCACAAGGCCATTTCTGAAAGCCACTTCTTCGCAAGGGACAGGAGCTATTGCTCAAGATTTAGGCACTAACTTTAGACCTGGAAGAGCTGAGCTCAAATTTTTGTTCCACAATACTTCTCTCATGTGCAGACAGGGAAGAAGTGAGGTTCCTCTAACACATCACTTCTCTGTGTGTCAAACAACACTGGCAGTACTGCCACAGCCCTCTGACATGAGAACCGTGAAAACAAGGAGAGAGAAGGCAGGGAAGGATCTTGGTGGCCATGTAAACCCTTTCACAATTTTATTCCAAATCACAATGTCTTTTCAAAACCATTCCTGCTCTTGTCTTTGCTAGTTCTCTGGAGGACTATTGATAAAGAAAAGCAACATAGTGGTGGTACCAAAGATACATCAATAAACATATGACGTGTTGTTGGGATGTCTGGATAATTCTGTGCCTTCACTACCTGTCACCTATGTAAATACATCAGAAATAACAGATTTTATAATGATAAGTCTTTGTAAAAGGCATCCTGTGATACCAAGTGGACAAAACTCCATTATCAACTAATGAGTGACCACAACGATTAAAAAGCATTGAGTTTCTCAGTCTCAGTGAAGAGCAAGTACCTGAGGACAGTAAACCATGTGGATATTGCTCTTGCTGGTCCCTGTTTTCCTCACACCCTGCACTTCCATAGTCAGGTGTCTCAGGAGGTGAAACTTAGGGTAAGTAACTTACATTTAACTCCATTTCTACTTGTGAATTTCACAAGTAGAAATTTCTACTTGTGAAAAATTAAAAGAAAAATTATGTGGGCTGTCGTGCAAATAGCGGTGATTTACAGCCTTGGTATGGAGAGATCACGTCAGAGGTCTGAATAAGATACATGAGCCCAAAGGAGGGGAGACCAAACTCTGACATGTAAGCCAACAGGGCTCCAAACTGTTCACAAACCCCCATTCTGACCACTTCACCTGCTGCAGCCGCAGGGCCAGCCCTGAGCTGGGGCTGCATTTCCAGCAGCAGCCTTCCTGCTCCCGTCCTGGCTGCGTGCGGCCGCGCTGCCGAGGCGGGGGCCGGCCGGGCGAGGAGGCATCATCCCCACACTGACACCTGTCATCCTGTCAGCCTTGACCTTCAGGCTGTCCTCAGCATCCACAGCCTGCCTGCACTTCCCGCTGACTGCGAGCGACTGTTGTCTCGCTGCTTGACCTTATGCAAACACGATACAAACAGACAGCCCACCTCAGCTCCATCACTGTCTGCTGCTAATACAGGAGATTGATAGCCACATGAAATTATCTCCCTGCTCGACCTTCATTACTGGGTGGCATATTCTGTCTGACAGCCAACTTCATCCTGGGGAAAGCTAAACCACCCATTCAGGGGTGTTTACTGTCTAAAAGTGAAGGAACTCTTCTTTATGAAGAAAATCAATACTTTTTCAGATTTGATGGAAAAAGAAGCCTTTGTTAAACACAAAAATGTCTTGTAACTCAGTCTTTCCCAGACCACTGTGCATCCCAACAACAATGCAATACATGGCCACTCCAAGATGTTCTCTTGGGTGCTGTGCTGGGTCCTGGGGCAGATCTGCCACCTTGACAACTTTTACATAGAAAGTTTCAGCTCTGCCATGAGCTGTAAGTTTCCTGGGGAGAGCAGGGCCAGTCATAAGGCAATGAGAAATGTATGGACACAGCAGGTGGGAGGGAGGGAGGGACACAGCTAAAGCGAGCACGGCTTTACACACATCACAACTGCCAGTAAGGACTGCCTGGTAAATAAATACTGGCTTTCCATCGCTCTCTGCCAGCCAGCTCGCAAATGCATGATGCATGTGGCCTCAACAGCTCTCTGAAAAGAAATCGTGACTCTTCCACTCAGATATTCAGATTGCTTAGAGTAGACACAGAGATAAGCAGTCGCGTTTTCCTCCGAGACCTCCTGTGGTCCCTTTCTGTGACCTTCTGGTAGCAAAAGCCAGACGCTGCACCCCGCAGACTCCATAGCAAACTGTTGGGTGTTAAGCAGAGCCTGCCCTTGGTGGGAACGCGCAATGCTGCAGCCTTGCAGCTCCCACACAGAGCCTCCCGCAATCCCCAGGCAACAGAGAGACAGCACAGACCAAGAAGGAACATGAACCTTCAGCTTTCGGATGCGAAGTCAACTGTCAGCTAAAGACAACTAAGTCACAGCAAGACACCTCATTCCTTTCTTGGAATATTTTAAATGAGTGACTGGAACAGCCCATCCATGGCCAAATTGTCCCTCTGACAGTGCCCAACAGGTCCTCATACAGTGCAGCAGCCACACACAGCCCCGGACAGCTGAACAGCATGGGACTGGCTTGAGACCACGATATTTTCCTGAGCCCAAAACTCTCCAGCCTCATGGAGAGGGAATGGGAGGTTGTGACCTTGGTCCATACCATTAGATACCTCCTGCCACCAACCCTGATGAAGAGGAAGCTTCAGCCCTGGCTGTGCTGGACCCTGTGCAGAGGTACATGGGGTAGCTGTGATGAGCATCCCACCTCCTCTCTGTTATGGGCCAGATGGACTTTGAGCCAAGTCCTGTTCCCAAACCAGCTGTCTGCTGAGTCCTGCCTAGGACAAAGGGCAATGGGGCAGCCACTTTTACTGGCTGGTCCCATTCCCTAAACACCATGTGAGCCATCTTCTAAACACACACCTAAAAACCTCAGTCTCTGATCCCCTGTGGGACTTGGGTGCCCAAATGCTATCCAGCTCCCAGGAGAGCATGAGACCCAAATGCTGGAGTCAGATCTCCCTGAGCCATGTGGGTGCAGCTGCCCAGTGTGCTCAGTGATTGAGAAGCCCTCTGCAACACACTCCTGTGCACTGCACACTTTTGCTTACCTTTTTGGCTCTGGATTCGGCTGGGTTTTGGGCTCCTTCTTTTTTTTGGACTCCTTTTTGGAATCCTTTTTTGTCTCCGTTTCAGCGGCAGAGGCTTTGCCCCCCTCACCGTCTGCACTTGGCTGTGACCCACCAAGTAATTCTGCCATGAGTTGGCTTGGGGGAATGATTGAAATGTGGGGGGCAAGGCCGGCAGCAAAAGTGAAAGAAATAAGAAGAAAGCATGAAAAACCTCAAAATAAAACAAAAGGAAATTAAGCTGAAAGGAAACAACTGAAATCACATAACAATTGGCAAAGAAAGAACGAATGAGCAACGGAAAGTCATAACTAAAAAAGAAACTAAGGAAGCAAAACTTGGTTTCCATGACAAGATGCATGAAAGTAACTGCAAAAGCAAGCGACAGCCTTGCAATGTGAAACCTGGGCAATGCGTGTCGTAATTTAGGGTGGTATTTACCAGAGGTATATGAAAACACCTAATTATTTCTTAACAATCCTTTCTTCAGCAACATATGTAAGATACAAAGTGATATCTCAAAATATACAATAAACATTAACAGAAAAAAGCAGAAAAAGAAGCTGCAATAGATGCAACAGCTTTCAACAAAATAAACAGAGAGGGGGGAAAAACACAGCTCCAGTTCCTCCCATCAAAGGTTTGTCACATTTGAGAGAAAGGAACTGTCTTCTTCTGAAACTGAAATTGCTTTGTAACAGAGCAAGATAAAATTTCCAGTTGTGTCTAAGCAATTTTTGAACTGATGTCACGTGGTCTTTAAATGAGCCATGGGTGCCCAAGGGCTTAAAGCCCTTCTGAGCACTGAAGTTTGATACTGCTGAAAATTTCACTGCTCCAACTTGTCAGATCCTCTTGCACAGCAATTAAATCAGCACAGTGTATCATTTACTTCCATTTATTCAACCCGTGACAGTCACAGGGACTGCAACTGCATCGTGTTCAGAACTGCATCTTAGCAAGTGCCTGGGCAAGTAAGTTAAAAACCTTCATTTCTGGATCCTCTATGTGCATTTTTACTGCTTACATTAAACAAGCAATGAAACAAACAAACAAACCGACTATGCCACTAGAAGTGCTGCTGCCAAACATCCACTGTGAAAACAAATTGGGGACTGTTGTGCATTATCCAAGGAAACCTGTATTTGACAAAGTCATCTCTTGTTGGCAGGGCACTGCTAGCCAAGAAGAATTCCTTACCTGTTGCCATGAACATGTGATGCACAAAAGGCAAAGCTGTAGTGAAGTAAGGTGGGGTCAATCATAGCTCCGTTTTCTGCGCGCTCTAGCAAATCTCTGAGGTAGCAGAGATGTCTGTGACAGCCTCTCACTCCATTACGTGCACAATACTCATCTAGCACAAAGACCTGGCCAGGACTAAACCAGCCCTGTTTAGAAATAAAGAGACTTGATTTTAAATATAAGTTATTAAATACAAAGGCTATCACACTTGGAGGTGTAGTGGTCAACTGTTCTAATAAAAAGAAATACAAACCTAAGGCAATATTAAGGAAAAAGGAGAGAGGTCACTCAAACAATACAGTCTGCACATCATCACTCAAACACAGCATATACTCAGTGCAACTATTAACAAAAACATATTACGCTACCATTAAAGGGAAATGTCATTTAAAATGCTGAAAAGTTAGGCCAGTTCATGTCAGTGCCCAGCAAAAATATACAAAGGAAGAAAAAGACACCTTTAAGAGATGCCAAGGTTTGGTTATTTAAACAGTGTGAAACAGTAGTCTCATTCTGGGGATGGGATTGTACATTTGGCCAGGAGCAGGAAGATTGATCTGGGGGAGCAGGACAGAGGATTGCATTGAAAAATGACTTCTCTTGCATCTGGAAGGTAGGAATGTCCTGCAGATGGAGAAAGGCAATTCTGCAGTATCAGACAGGGACGTTTCCATTGTCCTTATTTCCTTATTGCGTGCTGCTGGCGACATGCTCTGACATCGCCCAGCTCCTTGGCACTGAAACAAGGGGAGCTCAGCTGAAGAGCAGGATTCCTTTACACACCCAGGAAGCTCAGACCATCTCTTTGTATCACCCTGAGGAGCTGGTGACACAAGGCTTGTGGTGCAATGTCCAGACTCCCAAGGAGGACGCCCTTCCCTGCAAGGGGATGGCTCTGGTGAAGGTCCTGGGACAGCTGAAGTGGAGCGTGCCTCTGCCTTCAGGAGAGGGGCTAACAAGAACAGGAATAATCTCGTAGATTGCTTTTCAAACGCTGCAAAATAGTCAATATTTACATGGAAATTTGGGTGCTAAACAATTGCTAAGACGCAGCTCTGGAATGCATCAAGCTGCAAAATCTTTCATCGTTTAATTGAAAAGTTCCTGCAGCGGGCGGGAGAGTAGTTGAGGCAGAGCACTGCCCCTATAGGCAACTTCTTTGCCACCCCATCTGTTACCCCAAATGCTACATCTTAGAAACAACACTGCTGTGAAAGATTAAAATATATTTTCTACCACTCAGATGACACCAAATCTTTTCTAGATGCCAAAATAGCTGCTTTGAAAAGAGTTGAAGAAATATCAATTAAGAGCTCAAAGACATAGAGAAGGATTTGCTCATCCTTATTGGGCCAACTCCAAAACAGATTGAGAAAAGAATTAAAATAATGAGGGGAAAATGATAGATATAGGGAGTAGCTACAGTGCTGGGATCACTAGAAGTGCACATTTCAAAATGAAGACACAGAACAATGCAGATGGGACAGCCCTCTGGAAGGCTATTTTTTGGGAGGGGTATATTTGCCTTCACCACTTTTCATGGTATTTTTGTCTGCTTTTTGGTTGGTGGTATTATGCTTGATTCTGGAGTTCTTTATGTTGCCTGTTTGTTACATCCTTAGACCATCTCTTGTCTCTCGTTGTGTCTTTGGTGATCAGGCACGGTAAAAATATGGAAATGCCATGATTGCTCTGTTTTTGGATATAGGGGTAGAAGTGCAGTTGAAATTGTTATATTCACCTAGTACAAAGAAAGAACTCATTTCTCCCTATGGGGTGAAATCTTGGCTCTACTGACAGTGATGGGAAGGCTGGCACTGATTTCACTGGAGTCAAGTATCAGAGTCTGAGGCAAAGGAAGCAGAGGCTGAACCCAGCGATCTGGAGCATGCCACATTGCTCCCCTGAGCTGGGGTCTGTGATGTTCTCAGGAGAACAGAAGGGAAGATGGTAAACACCCATAGTCGCTGCCATGGTGCCATGAGGGGAAGCATGAGCAGAGATCAGAGGTTCAGTGATGAGCCCTAGACCTCAGGAGAGCACAGGCAGCAGATCCAGAGCCCCAGGAGGACCAGGAGGTCTTCACTTGCATGGCAGAGGTAGGAAATAAAACACTTGCTGCGGAATGGGGATCCAATGGAGCAAGTAAATGCTGCTCCCCACAGCCCTAGATAAATCCCCAGGGTTTGATGAAAAGCAGTATTCAAAGAGATCCCCAACATCTTCAGGCAGATTCTGGCTCTTGATTTGCTTGGCCCAACAAGCTGACACCAGCCAGCCTGGCAAATGCAGCTGCCACACATGGGATGTCTGTCCCCAGTGCAGATAGGTGCAGCTCAGTGTGGCCTCAGATTGTCTCCAATGAGGAAACCTAGAAGGGACAATGGAGAAAGGGCACAGAGCACAGGGAGATCCACTGACTGTTCAGCAGGCTGAACTGCTCTGATAAGGAGACACATCCCAGGCACCAGCAGGGAATGCCAGGGGAGCTCTGGAGCTGGGAAAAGCAAGGCTGAATCAGGGCTGGCGACACACAGGCCGGTTGTCTAGAGGCAAATGCAACTTTGGAGAAAACCAGAGTTTGTGAGGGAAATTACACATTTCAGTAGCTGAATTTTCCCATTTATCATAGGAAATCTAAGAGAATTTAATCTTGGTGGCCTGCTTCATGGATCTCTTAACCTGCCTCCTTCACATCATCTCAGGGTGGGTACTCTGAAGACCTTCCTGTGGTACGTGATGTCCTGTATAATACAAATTACACGAATGCTGACACATCATGGGCAATACAGCTCCAGCAGAGAGATGGCTGTGTGAGCTGGACGCTGGCAGTGGGTAGGGAAGTCTTGGGAAGAGTTGGAGGGCAGTTTCAGAAACAACACACACGTCCAAGTGAAAGAATGAAGACCCACGCATGTGTAGGGTCCATACTAAGCTGGAACAGCTAAATACTCTTCTCAGAAGTCCAGGAAATCCTCTGAGTGTGACTGTATTAGCAATTTGTGGATGATGGGCAAGACCCCTGTGCAAGCTCTGCAGAAAGTGTTCTTCCCCCTCCCCAGCACAGAGCTCTCTGCCAGTAAACATCACTTCTGCCATGGCTGGGATGAGTCAGCCAGGCTGTTTGTTTTCCTAGGGATGCCTGGCTCAGCCCGCGACTGGGCTCACAATAGTGTTGTTTAACCTGGTTCCACAGAAAGGAAGCAATGCTGAGTTATCCTCTGTGCCAGGGTTAAGTCTTCCCTGGCACCTCCACGTCCACATTTGAAAACAACAAGAGGTGTGACGAGGCAAAACTTTGTGGGACCTTGCATGGAACGTCCTGTAGGGAGTAAGAATCGTCCAGTGGCACACAGTGGACAGAGCAGGCTTACCACGGGCTCACAGCTCCTCCAGCCAACTCAGCACAGTGCTATCACCAACATTCCAAAGGCACAGCAAGAACAGTGGGAGCTTTTTGCAGTTTTTGAGGGCACTCTGTTTTTACACCATCATCAGGACAAAAACATGGCAAAGTAAGTCAAGAAGCACGTGAAACCAAGCATAGGTGAACACAGGCCATTATTCTGTTCCTTACAACACTGCAATGGGTGATTTGAAAGAAGATGGTTAATTGGTGATGCTCCACTCTGAAGAGGATGAGTCTTGGTGCTGAGGGGAGCTCCACCGCTCTGGTAGCTTCTAGCAAGGGCCTAAACATCTCCATAACAAGCAGAAGTGCGGCTGGTGGGTTTCTTGAAGAAAAACATTGTTAATCATTTTCAGTGATGGCCTCTCACCTCTCCATGGGTTTAGTTCAACGGCCACAGCTTTCTCACCAGGCCCAAGACTGCACAGAGACAAACCAGCAGCAAGCCAACCTCTCAGACATGCATGGATGGGGATGGTCTTCCTAGGGTCAGCCATGCGTGGGGAGCAGAAGCTGCATGCCAAAGTCACTGCCTGCCAGAGCAAGGACCTTGATGGAACCAGTGAGGAACCTGCTGCAGGTCTGACAATGCTCCCACCAAGCCTACTTGTACCCTTTGGGAATCTGCAGGTAAAGTGCAGCCTTCCCCCACCCATCCTTACCTCAAGGGATGTCCACAACTGTTCCTCCTAGCTCTGCCTCTCCTTAGGAAGGTGACAATTCATTACTGCTAGTGGCATTTACTGGACCTCAGTCCTTCAGAGGAGATTGGCCCTTTGTGTGGTACAAGGAGCAGGGCAGGGAGAGGAGCACCATGGTGGAGGGGGACAGGGAGGGCAGATTTGAGACTGACAGCCTCCTTGCCAACTGCTCAGCTGTGTTCCCAGGCTGCTGCTTTTAACAGCAAGGCACTCAGGAGCTGCAGGGACTGCACAGCTGGCAAAGGCTCTTGGCACAGCGTGGTCTTTCTGCTGAAGGAGCCCACCATGACACCCCAGTGCCATCCCGTGCAACAGTGGGAGGGCAGCAGGTCAGAACCTGTCCCATGCCATGTTCAGGACATGTCCTCTGTTTCAGGACGCTCCAGAAAGGATGAATACTGTTGTTTTCTCAAAAACTAAGAGCCTCTTCATCCTCCTCACTGAAACTGCTAAAAATTAATTGCTCATTGGTTATTTGTTATTTAAGCCCTTATAGGACATAAGAGCCCCCAAGCACTGCAACCCAGCCAAAGGCTACAAGCTGTCCTGGAACATCTCAGTGCCACTGTCCTACAGTGGGCAAAGAACTGCAATTGCTGCTCATGGGAGTACTTAGGATGGGCATGCAACTATTGAGCATGGACAGACTGCAGCAGCACTGCAGTTATCCACACAGTCCCATCTGTTACCTGCTTGGGACCCCTGCTCATAAAGAGACACAAAGCTGGGCCACAGTTATTCCTGGTGGGACTCCATTGACATGGGAGGTGGTACCAGACAGTCATCTTTTCCCTGTTCTTTCATCCAGAAGACTCTGGAAGGCAGTGCAGGAGGCTGCAAAACACTGCTCTCTACTTCACATTCCCACACTGGAGTTTCTCTTTGCAGGAAGAAACATTTTAAACATTGCAAACAGAAATGATAAAGACAGTGCGACTGGAGAAGAACAGCAGTCAGTTCACTGCAGGCAGCCTCTCAAAAGAAAATACCTCTGGGCCAAATTCAAACCTGGTGTAAACAGAAGTCAATCTTCCAGCAACAGGGGGATTAGCCCCCAGTCGCACTAGCTTTGACTTTGCTGCTTGATGTTTATATCACTAGAGACCAAAGAATATACTTGCCAGACAAGAATAGGAATCATTAAGTCTGTGGTCCAAAGTGAGGCGCTGAACCATCTCAAAGAGTGAAGCGTGGTCAAAGTTACAGGGATTGGAAGAGATAAATTCATCCATGCCATGCTTTTGAGCTCTATCTGCATCTGTTCATTTATACATATAGAGAAAGACACCATTTAGAGAGATATAAGACATTTTAGTTGACAAATATAACAGAAAAAAATATACAGTATGAAGCATGAAAGCCAAGTATCTCCTCTTCCCTCCATTGCCATTAAGTTTTCTCTTTGCAGGCTATACAGTACACTTCACTCCCATTGTCAACTTGCATCAGTTATGGACTATATTATTGTATCTAGGCAAAAGATTTTAGAATTAACATCTTGTCAACTGCTCATTATAGTGCATTTATTCTGTACTTAAAACCAGAACACAAACGTACAAATTCACTCTGCATCTTACAATAGGCTATGAGTTAACAGAATTTTGGCTCACATGAGTAAATTAGCTCCTATTTAGATAGTTGTGGTTAATTGTAATAGATTCTGCCATTCTAATGAAGTTACAGCTTTTTCCCTCTACATTTACTAGGTTTTCTAGGTATCACACCAGTTACGTTGTTCTTTCTCCAAATGCCAATGTTTGTCTTCCCCACGGCAATTTTTTTTTCCTAACAGCAACTTTAAATGCTACCTCACTGAAATAAAAAGATGCTCTTTTAAGCATTGCTAAGAAGTTAAATTGATATGTAGTTTGTTGTCACAGAGGCAGTAACCCGACAGAGCGTCGGAGCTGCCAGTCATCCCGATGGAGAGACTGAATTTCCTCTGCCTAGATTACAAGCTGCCATTTTTGGGTGAATTAACAGCCTCAACGTATTCACACTTCTCTGCTTTGGGTGACGTTTATGGGCACTAACTCCTAGGGGCTAATTAATTAATCTCAACATGGTTAACTAAACTACACCGAATTCAGCAGTTGAAATGAAGCCTCCAAGCCAGCCTGGGTGCGGCCAGCCAGGACCCCGCTGGGAGCAGGTTTTGTTCTAGCAGCCGCTGGGGAATTAAAGGACACCTTTCACTTGGTTTTGTCTGTGCTCAGCTTCCTACTATATGGGTTCTTGCCAAATCCTCGACAAAGAAAATAGGATTTAAATCCTTCCCCTGTTTATAGCCTCCTAGGGGAACTGGGTGGCCTTGAAACAATGTGGCTGAAAGGACACAAAAATGCAGTTTTCCGCAGCAGGAGTATATGGTAACTGTATTTGTTTTAAAACAAAATCCCTCTTTACCACAAAAAAAAAAACCCCAAAAATCCTTAATTAAAAAGAAAAAAAAAGTTTTAAATGAGAGTGAGAATGTTCTTTGATATATGTTTTTCTATTCAATATTTAGCCATGAAGGATGGTATGTCTTTCCAAATACCTCATTTGTGTCAGTGCTCTCACATAGTAATGATCATTGGTAGCAATCTTTACATTTTCTGTATAGTCTGTCGTTATCTATATACAAACTGTATAAATAACATCACTCACTGGAAAGAAATCAGACAAATTGAAACATGTAACATTTCAATTAGCTGCTAGCAATACTTAATTCAGCTGTAGCTGGCAATTTTCGTCACTACAACCCCACTGAATAAACACTGATGTTTTTCCTACAGAGGATTAATTTTTGAGGGTCTGCTCCCCCTGTATGTGCTGGGGCCCTGCTGACTCCTAACCCAGCCTCTCTCCCAGGACCCAAAGCCCTCCCTCTCCCTGCTGTGCATTCAGCACCAGGGCAGAAGCAGCTGCTGATGGTGCTGAGTGAGGTGGCAGCACAAGGGCTGGCTCAGGGGATGGGAACAACCTCCCTGGGGAGCACATCACCTCCATGGCACCTCTGCAGCCTCCCTGGCCATGGGATGTGAAGCCCACCCAGCCCTGTGGCCTGCAGCACAGACTGGCTCCTGTCTGTTTTGACAGCTTTCTGCCCCATTGTCTCTGTCCCTTTGGGCCAAGATGGATTTGATTGCATTCGCTCCCAAAGAGTTCGGCTGTGCTGTTTTCATTCCATCCCCGGTGCCCGGAAAATGTTTTAGCAGCTATTATCAGACTATTTTTAATGGCTTGCTGCTCTGCCCGGCTCCTCGGAGTTGACTGCAAGCTGACAAATTGGCTGGAGGCCTTCATTTGCCAGTTCTGCTCAGAGATTTTATTACTTTTCAATTAGGAGCCCCGATACACTGTCAATCCTCCTGCTCAGCCAACGAGGCTCTGAGAGCGGAGTAAATCAGCTGGAAATTGGAAGAGTCCTCTAGCCCTTTAGCTGGTGAACCTTTTTGAGCATATGTGCTAGAAAGCATGTTTGAAATGAATATTTTTTATTCCAGACTAATAAGCTTTTTCCCATATTACACTCTCTGAGCAAGGTGGGCACAGAGCAGACCTTCTGCTGGTGGGAACCGACTGAAGTGCCGCTGGCTTCCACAGAGCTGAGGGTCTGGCTGGGCTTTTTACAATCACCCTGCCCAAGGCAGGGGCACAGACACTTCCCTGACAAGCGTGAGAACAGACACAGATTAAATGTCCTTCACAACTGGCCATAATCAGGGGCAATTTTACTTTCATTAAACACTTTGAAGCCACATCTTCCGTTGGGTGCCTGCTCGAAAGCTCATTTGCCCCAAATCTCTCCTCATCAGAACAACCACATGAAGAGAGAGACATCAGACATGGCACTGTGTGAGCTCAAGTGACCAGAAAAGCATTATGCACATGACTTCTGCTCAGTCAGTGATTTAAAATGTGGATTTCTGCCATGGGAAGGAGGATGAGCAGCTGCAGCTCTCCCTGCACAGCCCAGCGCCTCAGCTCTTGCACGGCCAAACCATTTTGCACCAGCAGAGATGCAGGGCTGGGTGGGTGCACATCACCCACCCAGGGGACGCAGCTGTCACAATGGGAACTGGAGATGTCTGTGGAGAATGGGAATACAAATGTGTATTTCTTTTAATTGGAGTATCAGCTCTGGGCCAGATGCTTAATTGGGCCAAAATTCTTAAAAATAAGGAGCAGGTTAAAGAAGTCAATCCTATACTAAACTCATCTTCCCTTAATTATTCTAAATAAACATCCCATACACTTTGCAATTATTTTTGCATTTGATTTTTCCAACGGGCTCACTTTTAAAAATGAAATTCATTAATCAAATTATACCAAAAACATTAAACTTCGTAGGCAACACAAAAAAGAAAATAACAGCTCTAAATATATTATTACTCTGCTTCAGACAAATATCTGCAATTTACAATAATGCCAACATCTGAAATAAATTTTATGTTTAATCCACCTTCTTTCAAAATGGCCTATACAGTTTGAATGTGACTTTAAAGTACAAAACAAGAATTGCTAATGTTCACACCCAAACTGTACAGCCAATTTTAAAGTACTTTAAATTAATTGTTTCAGTCAAATACAGCTGCTTTTTTGACCCTGCTCTGTTACTCTAGCTAAAAAGGAAGGAGAAACCAAAGAAAGAAAGTTATATGATGCTCCAGTAATTTGCAATCCCTTCCCAAGGTGCTGTGCCAAGCTCGCTGGTGTTTCTTTGTTCGGGGCCCCAGCTGAAATGCTGCTGCAGGCCCACAAAAGTTATCTTACATATTTAGACAAGCTGCACACAACTGCAGCTGAAAGGTGTTCGATGGTGGTCTCAGGAGGGAGGCTGCCAGTGGAGGGACATGGCCAGCACAGACTCCACAAACCTTTCTTCTGCAAAACTGCAGACTCTGGCCTTTTATAGAACATTTGGTCCCCTGCATTACTGCCTTTTTAAAATACTGCTGGGTTTATTTTGTCCATCTTTATCCAGTTTGCATTTTGTGCTGACTCCATTAACTGGACCCCTGTCATACACACCCTCCCTACATGTGTTTGAAATCAGAATCTTAAAAATCTGCCAGTGTCAGGAACACAAAGATTTCACAGTAACAAGAATCAAGGAAACCAAAGGACTGTCCCACTGTTTGGTTCTCTGAGGGCTGTATTTCTCTTTATCTATCTGTTATTTAAAAATGAAGAGACAAACCAGTCAAATCTCTCATTTTTTTTTTTCTTAAATGTATTTCCCTGCTCTCTGCATTTCTTTTGCTCCAGCAATAATTTTGGCAGATTTCGCTTTGAGAGCAGTGAAGTTAATAGCGGGGGACAAGCTCCATAAAAGAATTCTTGTTATAAAAGGCTTTAGGTAGCCATTTTATTGTAAGAATTTCTTACTCCAGTTTGTTTCTTTTCATTAATGAGTGACTTTGTTTTAGTACCAAAGGCAACTGAAAATCTAGTAAATTTTACAACACATTTCCCTGTTGCAAGAAAATAAAAATCCACCAAACAAACAAAAACCCAAACAACTGTAAATTAAAAGGTGACTTTGTATCTTACTCATCTGGAAAATGTGTGCTTGTCATATCTGCTTGACATTACAAGAATGAAGATGTGGTTTGGACAGTAACAAACAATGACACTAGTCAACCTCATCAGGAGACATGAAATAAAGGAATGACAATGATTGATGGCAGCTATTCATTTACAGATATTTCTAGAAAATTCTCTGCTGGCCTGGCTGAGCAAAGTGGGAGAACTTTTCCAGCCTGGCCAGCAATGCACCACGGCAGGTGGCTCATGGAGTGCCCACTGCAACCCACTGCCTGCCCTGAGGGGCAACTCCTGCTCACAGACACGTTTGGGCTGTGACTTGTTAAAGAAATACCCAAGGAAGTGCCTGAAAACCCCATTTTGTTTGCCTGTGTGGAGCAAGAGACTTCACTAGCAAATACTGATGTTCTGGAGGGGGAAACACTGAATCCCTGTACCTGGATTAAAACACCAGGTGGATTGAACTGCTGGCAGTGCTGGATGGTGACTTCCCACATCCCCTCCTCACTGTGGCATTGCTACCTCTGAGAAGTGATGTGTGTGTGCTCAGGGCTCTGCAAACCTGCTCCCCAAACCTCCTCCCCAAACCTCCTCCCCAAACCTGCTCCCCAAACCTCCTCTCCAAACTTGCTCCCCAAACCTGCTCCCCAAACCTGCTCCCCAAACCTGCTCCCTGTGCGGAGCTGTGGCTGCTGCAGGAGCCTCAATCTGCCTCTCAGCTGCAGAGCCAAGGGCTCTTTCTTCTCCCCTTCATATTATTGCATGTTAGAAGACAGGTTTAAATATAATGGGCTGTTTATTCTGGTGGCTTATGGCTCTTTCCCTGCTGCAAACAAATTCTTTCCTGCTTCAGTTAGAAATTTAATAAATTGTTATGAATGCTCCTGTAAATCACCAGACACACCAGGCACTGAATTGCAATCTAAGTTGTCTAAGGATTGGCAGTTAGATGAATAAGAATTTGTAGTATGCACTTACATAATTCCTTGTGTGGCAAGTTAAAAACACAGTTTTAGAACAGCTATTTATAATATAAAACATTGTTTCACAGCATCTTTATAACTACTTAAAATATTTTGAATTGGATGGCTGCAGAAACCTGTGAATTTGTATTTCATAAGTTAGAGTTCCAGGCTTCTTAATAATGTAAAAGAGATTTACAGGCTAGTTTTAAATTCATGCAGGTTATGAGACTGATTTAACATTGTAATTCTGCATTCCTGCAATGAAGCATCTGCAAGTTGACAATACAGAAGACACAGCAGCGTTCTCATGATATCTTTAACTATCTAAAAAAGTAAAGCAATTAAAGCACAAAACTAATAATCTAATAAGATAGCGATGCATTGTAGTGCAAATACATGTAATGTTGCCAAACCCAGGTTCATTCATTCGTTCATTCATTCACTCTTTCTTTCTTTCTTTCAAAGTGGCAAAAATCTGTATTTCATTGAAATTAAACTTTTGTGGGTTGTTTTTTTTGTTGCAGTAAAGTCTGATAAGAATTCTCTTTGGAAATCCGAACATTTAGAAAACAAAATAAAGAAAGAAAAAAGAAAGTGTCTGCTGAGAAGGAATTCTGCCTGCTACCCAGGGGGATATTTGTACACACACGCACATACTCACACATAGTTAAAAAGAAGAAAAAATAAATAAAAGGAGGAGGAAGGAAAAAAGGAGTCTTGTTGATGGCCAAGAGGGATAACACCGCCTGTTCCTTCTCATAATTGCATTCAGATACTCCAGATACATATTTGCCAGCTCTCATGACCCACTGATGCTATTCCCTCCTAAGGAAAGCAGGCACTCGCCAGATATTACAGAATATTTTAACACCAATAAAGGATTTTTACTTACAGCACAGGTCTGGGCTTTTATCTTTTGCAAAGTAGGTATACCAGTGGGAAAAAGTAAAATAGCAATTCCCCTGGTTTATTTTTTGACTAGCACTGCTTTGATTGGTGACTGAGACCCATGCTAAAACAACAATTTATAATAATTTGGGGAAACAGCAGCACCATGAGAAATGCATTTAAGTCAGAGAAGGCCAGCATCTCCAAATGCAGGGTGACCCAGAGAGCTGCCACTGGCTGCTGAAATCATTCCCTGCCGAGTTAATGGGAGAGGAGCTAATCTAACCTCGATGATTCAGGGCTCTTTTCACAGGGCATGCGTGGAGGGGTTTCTGGGGGCCTCCTCTGGAGTCCTGCACCTTCTCTGGGTCTCTTGGGGTCTCCTGCCCTACCTTTCTATGCTTTGAGGTGTCCATGGTTAGCCCTGCACTCTGGTGCGCTGCACCAAGCTAATCATCGGCACGGAGAGAAAGGATATTGTCAGAGTGCAAAATGATCTGTTTTCAGGCAGGAAGCAGTCAACTAGATGTAATTTCCATGAAACAAAAGAAGGTATTATTTACAGTTTTATTGTGATGTTAATTACTATTTACATCTTGGAATGAAAAATAGAAATGTTAATGATTGGCTTTACTAAGAGGATCACTTGATGCCAATGTGAAAGCCAGGGAGAGAAGGCAATTATGCAAACATCACATGCATCCCAATTTCAGTATGGAAACTTACATTTCAAATCTCAATTCAGGAAAATAACATGGAAAGTTTGTACTACAAAATCTAAACATGAGAAAGATTTAAGAGAAAAAAAAAAAGCACATTGCATATGTCAGATAATCTAGTCTGATTATCTGAGCTGTGCTAGCTACAGGGAAGCACTTACCCTTGAGTCCAGCTAGAAGTTAGCAGGGTAAGAAGGAACAAACCAGAATAACATAAAGACTAGCAACAAGGCTCAGGAAAGCAGACAGGAGCCCTAACCTAGCAGCTAAATATTTGGGTTCAAGCAAAGAATGAAAAAGAAACTAAAAGAAAATCAAACCAACCAAAAAGAAAACCACTTATAGCTGAAAATTTCTCAAGCAGCTCAATAAACCTCGCTACTTATTATGGGGGAACAAATCATCACAAATTCTCAAAACATCCAACTCATTGTATATGGTGTGATTAACAGTTATTAAATATAAACAGACATTACAAACTAAATATAACCACAAATGATACGTAAAACAAGTACAGACCAATCTTTCATGTTAAAAAAAAGGGTTTCAAGAAAAAAAAAATGTTGAGCACGTTTGGGAATTTTCTTTGATACATCACTAACACAGAACAAAGATTGGTGCTTTCAGACAAGTGACCACTTTTATGAAGCTTAAATATTGCCAAAAGGTGTAATATGTATTGGCAGCATTATTGACCATAATACTGTGAATGATTTCAACAGTAAACAAGAACAGTTTGGGGTTTTTTCTTTTATAATGCGAACACTGGAGAAAAGCACAGCTTTGTGTAAATGGAGTTTTTCTTTGAAATTGTAGCAAAACAAAAAAAGCAAAACTTTTCACTCTAACAGGTATTGTTCACCCACGTAAAAGGAACTGTAAGTCATACAAAAATTAATGAATAGCAGGATCTATTTTTTCAGTACTTAAATTGCAAATAAAATAAACTCCACCCTGGTTCGGAGCTGTCTGTTTACTTCTAAGTCAAGCGCTGCCATCGAACTGCGGATGAGAATTTGAGTGCTGCTCAAACTTTATATTTACTGAGTCAAAAGAGGCGGGAGCCAAATGGAATTTACTATTTCTCCCAAGTTTCCCAAACAGCAAGATATGTGCTTCCCAAGTTTCTGTGCCACAGACAGCTCCATGCCAGGCACGGAGGGCTGGATTTTCTGTGCGTGTGCATGCATGCGCATGAGCCGTCTCGGACTGCTACGACATGGAAGCTGTAACAACAGTTACTCGTCAAATGGCTTAACATTTACTTCTTTGCACATCCTCATTCACCATAGCCTCTAATAAGCACAAAGAAAATAAAAAATATGACAGGTATAGAGATAAACATACAAGAATAAAATGTGTCACAGAAGTCCTTACCTTTCCGCAGGCAAAAAAAAAAAAAAAAGCACAACCCAAACCCCAAACCAAAACACCCAAGCCAAATACAAAACCAATAACAAACCTAGACCCTTTTAAAAATGCAATACTTGGTATCTTCGGATTTCAAGACTGAAGGAGCTGAGATATGTATTTGTGCATTTGGGACTCCCCATATGTGGCATGCATGACTCACTGATGCTTGGGATCAACTGTTGTGCCCTATGACTTTTGCAATGAGCACTGCCATGTATACATGCTGAAATATGAAAAATGAGCAGCCTTTCCTGTTGAGATGAAGGTGTATTATGGCATGTTGCCCTCCTCCTCTTGTAGGATGTGCACAAAGACCTGTCAGAGGGATCTAGATCAAAAGGGGGAGGAGGAAGGAAAACCAAGGACAAAACACAGTAGCCCAGAAGATGCTCAAGTATTAAGCCATCACACTGATGGACTGATGAGCCACCTAGTCTCTCTCTCCCAGGCTTTGGCACAACACATCCAAGAGGGTTTTCGAGCTCTTGCAGCAAAAAGGGGAGACTGATGCTGTGCAACTTACAGAAAAAGACATTGTGGATGGAAAGAGGGTGGTGGTGTTATAAAAAGCAAAATGATCCAGATTTGGAGCTGGTATTGGCATCAGAACAAGTGAGAGAAACTGAGGTCAGATCCTGACTCCCTCAAATGCCCTGGAGGGCCCAGGGGGTGAAATCTTGGCTGTTTTCACCAGAAGCAAGGATGAGGGAGCCCTGCCTCCTGGCAAGTGAGCGAGATGCAAAAACAAGGTCAAGCCTGTGGCACGTCTATAGCTCTGAGCACAGTCAGACTGAGTCTGGAGGACCACAAGCAGCACAAGGCTCTGATGGACATGCTGGGCTGTGCAGATGCAGAGTTGACCCCTGGGCCCAGTCACTGACTTCCCTGATCTGTGGCAAGGTTTAGGACAAGCCAGCTGTCCCTTCTCCGCCCCAGGTACCCTAAGCAGAGAGGTTCAGCTCTCCCACAAACACAGGGCTTGGCTGTGCAAGCGAATCATACACCCAAGTGTCCACAGCCCCGGGCAATCCATTTTCCTCCTCAAAATCCTGGCAGATTTTGCTACATCTGCTATGATGTGTCTTAGAAAGCAACATCTCACCTGACCCTTCATATTGGTCAGGTGAACTGAAAACTCTGTAAATATCAGGAATTTACCCAGCGGAAAAATTCTCCGAGCTTGATGTGTGCAGGGATGGGAGAAGAGTGGAAGGAGTTTCCTCAGTTTGATGTTCTCTGCTCTGATCCTACTCTGCAGGGATCATGTTGGGATGGACAGGAGTGCATCCCAGTGCACCAACACCACAACTAAGAGCAGCCTTCAGCATCACTTGTTAGGAGAGGGAGCCATGGGCAGAATCCCTCTGTTACTCCCCCTTGCTATGCTTTGAAGGCTTTTAGCATGTGAAAAAGCAGCAGTAGAAGGACCTGTGCCTGCTACTTCTGCGAATTCTCTGATTAAACATTCTGGGCGGAGGGACATAAATCCCTGGGAATGCTCTCAGGTCAGCACAACTCAGCCAGGCCTGGAGGCTTATCACAGCCAGAAAATGTCCCACTTGCAAGAGGCCAATTCCCACCTCCCATTTTGGCTTTCTGAGAAGTGTCCTTCCTTGCCAACCCTTGCTGTTTACACCTTGCACTCCCAAAGTCAGTGACTGCAATGAAGAGGATGAAGATCACTGAAATGAAAACACTGACTATAGGTTACCACACTGCATCACACCACGTTTCACTTGCAGCAGCAGCAAGGCAAAGCAGAAGGGAGCCCAAAACACAGAGGCGTGTGGAAGACACAAAAAAATTAAAAAGCAGCAAGCAGAGGTTTTCTGCTGTAGTACTGGTCATACAGCTGTATGTCTTGTACTGCTACTTTCTATAAATACTGACATGAAGAAGTTAAACAAATATAAAAGATGGTCAAATGCTATCAATAAGGAAAGCTCCGATTTTCTGAGTTCCTTACAACAATATACTCCATAACTGCTTTACAGAGACTATTTGAAAAAGCTGAAATCTATTTCAATCAGAAGAATTCTTTAATATTTGCCACTTTTCCTTATTTTACTTATATTTAATGATAATAATTCTTAAATTTTGCTGAAACTAGCAAGAAATGCTGTATGTTACATAATAAAGGGGCTGCAGATGATTGAGACCTTCAAGAAAAATGAGTGAAGAGGCATTTATGTGGTTTATAATCAAATTACATTTGCAAGAGAAAAGAAATTGCTCTAAATTTCAGATGAAGCAAAGTGTGTGTAACTGCATAGGACATGCAGCATAGCTACAGCTTAAAAGATGATTGCTTTAAATTCACATCTAACTGGCCTGCAAAGCAACCTGTTAAAAATACCATATGTTTTCCTACAGTTGAATATTCAACAGGAGACCTCTTTTTGTGTGTGCATTTCATACTTGCAAGATTTGCACCTGTAGTTTTGAGCACATGATGCATTTGACAGACATCTAATGGTGCTAATGAATTGCTCTGATCTGGGTGTGCAATTTATTGTGTGGGGGTAAAACACATGTCTGTGAAAGGCAAGGTGGGTCTCAGGCTCTCAGATCCCAGTCTCTCTCCTCCATCAAGTATTGCACTTTAAAATATCCATTGACAAGGTCCCCAAGGAATTTTGTTTCTTGGGTTTGGTTCTGTCAAACACACAGGTTAACTGCTTCTGGATCTACTAATGTAAAAAGAAGCTTTATCATAATGAAAAAACATTTTGTTTTGAAATCAGAAACACAAGTGTGAATATTGATTTACATCAGTGCAGAAAATCTTTCCATCAAAGACTTTGGCTGTCTAGGAGAACTTGTTTACTTACAAAATTGAGAGATTGGAGCGTCTATCTGGGGTACATTTCCTCCTTTAGCATTTAGCTTTTGCACTTGGGTAGGTGGCACAGGTTTGTGAGACTGGCCAGTGGCTCTGTACATGGCTTGGACCCACAGGATTCGGTCCTGCTCATCGTCACTCGCAAAAATCACCGTGTCTCCTTCCTTCACAGCGTTGAAGAATGTTCTGCCACCATCCAAACCTGGCAGGAAAGGAAGCGACAATGCAGTTTCACAGACTTTGAGGCCAGCCAGGAGATCTCCCCCTGTTTCCCACCCCACCACTGCTTGGGTGTTTCTTTACCCAGTCCCATGCTGCCCCCAATTCAGTCCCCTCTCCTGCAACACAGCCCACAGGTCCCCAGGTAACCCAATTACTAAAACACGCCCCAACACACTTGGATTAATTGTTTCTCTCACCTACAGCTCCATCTGGGCAAGTTCCATGTGGGCACCACTGGAGCCCAATTAAAAATGTGGTTTGAGAGGGAGGTTCCCCATTAGTCTGAAAGCATCAGTGCTCACACTGCAGAAAAAGGTCCTTGGGTGATATCCTTATTTCTATCTATGCCCTGATTTGGCACTCATCCTCCCATCTCCCTGATATGAGAATTAAGGGAATAAACAACCTACTATATCTTTTCTCATCTCCTCTGGGGACACCATTACCCAGGGCATGGTGAGGATCGCCATGCTTAGCAAGTTGTCCCACTGAAATAAAAGAAAAATGGTGCTTGTCCACTTGAATAAGGGTCTCAGCCACCAACAGGCACCTCCAGGTACCAGGGGCTTTTTGTCCCTGCCCCTTCCATGCACTGACATCCATCCTAGTGAGAATGGGGCAGGCAAAAATGCTTTGCCCACAACAAAGACAAGCATAGCTGCTAGCCTTTTATTTAGGGAATATGATCTGAAGGCACAGGTTAGAACCGTTACTCAATTTGAGCATTCAGCTCACAATAAAATTCCATTGGGATTTAAGTGTCTAATTCACTTAGGCTCCCCAGAAGAGATGAGTCCTTCCCTCCTCTGGTGCAACTCCTAGCTCTATCCCTTAGATCTGTTTATAGTAAAGCCATGCACTGCTAATGATCAATATAAACACAAACATATTTAGAATAATGCTCAGCAGCAGCAGGCAGGGAGAGGAAGAGAGGGGAGCCCCTTTGGAGTGGTGAGGGAGCTGCCACCCGTACCTGGCTGCGGGTCGGTGTAGTCCACAGTGTATCCGTCGAGCTGCAGCAGCTCTTGAGGTTCTGCTTTTTTCTCCCGGTAGCTGCACATAGCAAATGTATATTGACTAACCTGAGGAAAACCACAAACCTAAGATGGCACCGGGTGACCACCACAAGGCAATCCAAAGCGCTTACAGGGTGTTTGCAGGGACGGGGGATGGTGGAGTAATTTGAATGCTCATTACCCATTAGAGAAAGAGACAGACTCAACTTTTCAAAGCCCTCTCTTAGCACACCCTCCTGCAGCACGCACCTAATTCTCCGCATCAGTACATACAGTGGTTTAATTTCCTCCAAAAGAGGAAGCTCCACGGCTTAAAACCCTCTATCATTCATCCCCAGACAAGTGCAAGAGTGACACCCTGTCACAAACAATGTGAGCTAAATTGCTAGGTGCCAGTCATATTAAAGCAATCTTAAGATGCCACCGATCTCGGCAGTTGTTGTCATCAGTGCTGTAAATGGCAGCTCTCACTCCTCTGAGGTACCATCTGCATGACACGATACATTCAAAGTCAGGCTCTTGACGGAAGGCGGCTCAGCTGCGGGGCTGAGCGGGGCTCGGCATCGCCCGTGGGAGCCCATCAGGCCGCATCAGCCCCGCGCGTTCCCGGCGCGCCGCGATCCGCACGGCCGGCAAGGAGCTCATCCAGCCAGCGGAGGAGAGGATTCTCCGTGCCCCGGGCGAGGAACTCACGGGGAAATTTACTGTCAAATGATTTCAAATGACTTTGTTAAGGTTGTGTCACATCCTGGACGCCTGACGTAATTTTATTCGTCTGGACATTTTCTTGACCTCTGGAAGAAACTTTAAAACTCTGGTGGGTGGCAATGAATTGCGCTTGTCATTTTTTGGAAGCTGGGAGAGATCCTGAAAGATGGGAGCATGGATGGGCTGAGGGGTTTGCAGTCAAATTGCTCGGCTACAAAGACACACGCAACATTTACTTTAGTGGCATCTCTCACTAATAAAATGTAATTGATTGAAGTCGGGCGACCCGTCTATTGGCACAGCATCCCTCAGACACCACTCGGTTTACTGCTGCCCTCTATGGGCTCCTGCCCGCTGCCAGCCTGCTCCAGCAGCCCTGCCTGCACCGAGCCTTCCTCCAGGAACAGCTCCAAAAGCCACCTAAGAATAAACTCTATCATTAACACATTTGTGGGAGTAAGACTAAAAGCGATGCTTTAAGCATCTTGCATCTTCCTTAAAACTACCAGCACTGACGGAAGATTGACAAGTAGCAGACCAATAGCAGGAGCACACCAGTGCATATTCCCTGTTCTGAACTTTGCATGCCTACCATCGTATGGGCAACACAAAAATTAAAAAGATTAACACGAGGGAATCTAAAAATAACCCAGTGCCCCTCAGCACAACATTCAGACTCCTGTGCCGTTCATTCAGTCCTACTTGCAGTATGTTGCTGCCATCTCCTGGAGAAACCCCGGAATGTGCTTTATTTATGGGAAAATCCTAGAGATCTCGTCTGAGCAGTAAGGATTCGATTTCTCTGCGTTAGACAGCCTGAACTTCAGGGACTGCATGATAAATGCAATTCCTGAAATGAGTCAGTGCTAACCTGTGCTGACATTTATTGAGAACCTTAATATCACTAACGCTTTTTTTCTTTTCCTGTATGGTCTATAGCAACAGGTAATTCATTCAGTAGTTCAGCTGTTGTTCTCTGACCCTGAACATGAGGTCTGAATTTTGGGCTCTTCTTCATATACAAGTAATTCCACTCCTCTTTGAACACAGAAAATATTCTTCTGGCCTATCAATAAGACAATCATAGCAACACAGTGGCAACGTAGGGAAAAGGGCATTTCAGAGCTTGTATTTCTCATGTTAAAGGTTATAAAGGACAGTAGGCTTTGGTGCAGCCATCCTGGGACAAAGGCAAAGCAGACTGACCTCTCCTGTTAGAATGCACAGGATTTCCTTGAAAGAACATTGTTGTTAGAAGAGACCTTCAAGAGAAACCTGCAGGTGGGTCTGTAATAGGCAGCAAGCCAGGGCTCATCCAGGTTCACGTCCTACTTCTTCTCTACTCACACAGCTCAGAAGCCCAAGCTCAGGAACTGAGCTTGCTGGCAGGAGCAAGCCAAGGACCAGGCTGGAGAGAGGACAAAGCTAATGATGGTCTCTGGAAGAGGTGCCAACTGTGCCATGCAGAGTGCCTGCACCTAAACAACTCAAGCCACTGACTTCAAGGACTGGCAGACCAGCCTGGGTGCCCTATCCTGCTGCCTGAAGCATTTACTGCTTGGGGTCAGAGAGAAGTTGGTGCCATGGCTACCAGTGCCATGTGGCTCCTTCCATTTACAAGCAGTGGCAAAGCCAAGCCCAAGAAAATGAGATTCTAGAAAGCTCAGTATGTCACAGTTGTGCTTTGCTGCAGAACAACACTGTAGGGTCAAGAGAAGATTGCACTTGCCTTTCACCAGTCCTCCAAAATATTGTGCTTTACAGAGCCTGCTTTCTGTAAAGCTCAGAAGTGGCCAGACAAGTGAAACAGTTAATAGCAGAAATTAATCTTACAGCCTGCTGAGTTCACTCTGAACCATAGCTGAGTATGAGAGCGAGCGAGCAGATGGGATGGGCAAGATGAATGGTTTGAGTAATTGGAAAAACACAGATACAGAGAGGAAACTGAAGGAAGACAGAGGAGAAATCTCTGCCCAGTGAGGGACAAATTCACAAAGCAGCTGGGATTTCATCCAGGGACTCGATGACAGCCAGGAAAGGAGCATCTAAGGAAGCTGAACTGAGAGAAAGTAAAAGAAGGGAACTAATCCAAAGCACCCCTGGTTGGTTCATTACAAAAAAGGGAAAACACTTTGAGAAATAATTTGAGACAAAAGAACATAAGGGGAAAAAAAAAGGTGGGGGAAAAGACAAAGAAATTCAGGAAAGGGGAAGCAGACAGCAGGAGACAAATGCCAAAGTTCACTATTCCCAGGCTGCTAAATTAAATCTGACTTTCTTGGCACTTGACCATATTCTGTCACCAGCTATATAATCCAACTGATTAATAAATACAGCAGATATGCATTAACCAGTTCTGACTTTGTCCTGGTTTCTCCACCAGAGACTCCTGCTCTAGCGAGCACTGCTTTCCCCAGGATCCTGCTCAAACCTGTTAATTGTCATGCCTCACACTCTGAGCTCAGTCATTTGCTCCCCCTTTTTTACTGTTGACACAACACCATCCTACTTGGGTTAAATTCTTTAATGGACCTTTTCTAAATTAACAGCATGCATTTTGTCCCAAGGGAGAGAAACCGTGCAAAGATACTGCCAGCTGTAATACAGCTTTCCACTTTGATGGGAGATTCTTGTCCTCTTGTTGCAGCTGTATGTTGCCTCCCAAGCCCTTTCCTGACACAAATGAGCAGAGGAAATCATCTAGGTTTAAAAAAAAATATGAAAACAGCAGTTTTCACATTTCAGCATATCCATTCAGGTCTAAAAAACTGCACAACACAGTTGTCCCAGCTCCTGTCTTCAAGCAGGAGATGTGTGTGCTCTCCTGGGCAGGGCTGTGGTGGGAATTCATCCTGTGTGAGTATGGACCTACTGCAGACAGGTGGAACTAGCTGTGGCATCAGCTTAACCAGCAATTTCCAGATATTTTGTATGTATCATCACACTCCAGATTTTACAAGAATCACCATCTATGCCTAATTTTCAGCAAGAGTCTAAGAGAAAACATTATTTAATATGATTATGGGGACCAGGTCATTCACCTCAGCTTGAAGACCATGGTCTAGGAGTGCTGGTGTAACACACTGCAATTCTGCTGAATTATTTTCAATTTTGGGGTGATATTCAGAGTTACTGAACTCTTACTTCATTTCATTTTATCCCAAGTCAGCTGAGTTTTGCTAAAAGCAAGGACTGTCACTATTAGTCTAAATTATACTGAGTTTAGGGAGTCTGTCACTGGAACAATAGATCCAGGCGTAGACACTGCAACTGGTTTTAATCCGCAGAGAGTTGATCTGGTTCCAACAACATTCTGCAAACACCATCAGACACAATCAGCTGAAAACTGCTTCAAGCTACTCAGCAGACATGTCATCCAGGTACCATGGAGTGTTACTTCCCATATGCTGCCAGAGCACTGAAATGGGGTTATGATAAGAGATGAACAGATTCAGTCTGAAATCTCAGTGTAATTAATTCACTTGCCCTTAAAAATCATTGTAAGAAATTTCCTATTGCAAAGCCAGCAAACCCACCATAACCAACCATGGTGTTATTGCCAGTACAGCACATCAGACCTTGCAAAGAATTAATACAAGTTCTGCCAGCTATCAAAAATCCCAGCTTTTGCATGAGGGTCTAATTGGCAAACTGGCTGAAATTTGTGTGCTGTGCTCGAGCAGCTGATACAGCAACTTAGGAAACACTTACAACATCTGAAATTGATGTACAATTTCTTTCCTAACCAGTCACAGAGAAATTTGCCCTAAATAGCTTAATTGCTTTTGCTTACCACTGCCACTGGCATTACTGCTGCCTTTACGAAGCATTTTCCTCGCTTGTGATGCTGCAGACCATTTCCATCCAAGCTCAGGGCCATATTCTGCCATCATTTTCACACTGCATATCTCAGGATTTAAAATTAGGCAAGTAACGAGTCTCTGCCATGTAATTTACATCTAATCAGTATTCTGCTCTTCTGCTGCTCATCTCAAAGGGTGTCTATGAGAAGGGTGGGCAGTGTACAGAGAGGACTGCGATTCATTCGGAAGGGAAAACTAACCCTTCTTAATGCACAGATCGATGCTTGGAGGAGCACACACCCTTGCCCTGCCAGCCATGCCATGCCATTCCTTGAGGGGCTGAGCCAAGTCCACCCAGCAAGGCAGGTGCTGGAGAGTTGAGGCTCAGGTCTAGAAATGACACAAAGGAACTGCTCGCAGCCACTACACCCAAACAAATCACTTCACTCCTGTATAACCCTTGCAGTTACACAGACACAGAAGGTGCGAGGGATTATTCCACCCAAATTACAAGGAAGTTATTGCTCCTTTCCCCTTCTCTCCAGGGCTTAACACAAGCCAAGTAGCAGTGGAAGCGCTCCCAGCAGAGCTGCTTTTTCTCCATACGTGCGCAAAGCCTCCGTTTTTGGCGGCAAGGCTTCACTGACACAAAAGAGACAAACTGCCATCAACACCTTCCTCCTTGGTGCCACCCATGCAGTTTGGCACTTTTGTGCCTCGTTTAAATAGTTATGAAGAGTTTGAGTATTTATTACCACGAATTTCTTAACCACTGGTACCAGAAGACAGAGTGGTACCACCCAATGGCACTGAAGGAATCAAGGCTGTGTCCATCTGAAATGGAGAAAGAGGGAGAGAGCACAGGACCATGAGGGGGAGGTTATTCTGCAAGCAACAGGAGATGCTGTAGCAATAGAAGATGCTACAGGAAAGGGACAGAGACAAGGGATCAGAAAGGAAATATTTAGTTACTCCTCCAAACAGCCCTGCCCTCCTGGCAGTGTTAGGGACTGACGAGACCACTATATGTCAAATGGACTTCATGCTTTGGGCTCTATCTCTGAACTCTGGTGCAGGCAGGAGGCTGGTGTGGATGAAGCTCCTGAAAGAAGGGCTGCTCCTTGTCCACTCTCTGTAACAAGAGCCAGCTCACCTTCCTGCAGTGGTTATTTTCTGCCTGTGGTTTAGCAGAGTTCAGAGCATCCTGGACATCAACACCTTTACTGCCAATCCCTGTTCGTATCAGCACCCATCCTTTGCATTGCATGAAAAGCAAATGACAAACATACGGACAGCAAAGTATTTTTATTCCATCTTTATTGCCTGCTGACATGTTCAATATGCTCAAACTACATCTGAGGGACTGCATAGAGAGTGTTTCTTGTTTATATTTGATGTACGGCAGAACACTTTACATTGCACCAAATGTTGAGCAAACGGTAACATAACAGAGAAGCTGCAGTGGCAGCTGGAATTTCTGAGGTGGGCTACAGAGACTCTCTGGGGGCAAAAGTCTGCTCATCTTATTCAAATGAATTGCTTTTCTGGCCAAATCCTGCTCTGATATGCCAACTGACGAATACAGACCTAGTAACATGAGAAAACATGGAATAACTCTGAGAGCTTCAATTCCACAGCAAGCCTAAGAATTTATAGCAGCTAAAACCCAGAGAAGCAACTGCAACCACACTGAATGGCCAGAAGGCTCTGAGAGACAAGTCCAAACCTGCAAACCCTTGCACAGAAGAATATCAATAGAATTACTTATGGGAGAAATGTGGTTGGGAAAAATGACTCTCTGTTTTGGAGCATCCTCTTCCCAGGGAAAAAAAGAACTGAGAACTTGGTTTAATAGGACTGAATTGTCTCTCAGGGAAAAGCAATACCGGTTGCACTACAGGTGATCATGGACAGCCATAGCACTTCTAACTTCATTTCAGAAAATTATAAAGGAAACATACAGAGAAAAGCAATCCTCCAATCTCTGCCAAAGAACAGGGTCAGTATAAAATGTTCCCAAAAGGGAAAGGCAGATAGAGGCGTGCCCTATGGCTGCTCCACACTTCCTCCCCCCTCTCTGTGGTCATTTTGACCCCACATGGAGTACAAAATGAGCACTTAAACTGCCTCTGCTGATCATACTTGGTTATGGGACTAGGTACTCAATGAGTCTCTCTTACATGGGTCCCACACATCCTAAATCTCCTGTACTTCCCAAGGTTGGATTTCCTTATCTCCCCCACAGTTTCATGCTATGTAAGCCAGTCATGGTGGCTAAAAGGGGATTGAATACAGTTAAGCTTCCTACTGAGACAGCTGAACTTGGAGCAATAACTAACACAAAACAAAGGAACCAGCTTTCCCCAGGTGATTTAGGACAGGAAAATCAGGTGTCTAAGGTGGAAGAGGGACTGCTTGGACTCCTCTCCTCACCAGCACGGGACAGCACATAAACAAGCATGCTCCAAATGTGGAGCCTGGTGCACCTGGTTTATACCACGTCTGTTCCTACACTTTGCCCCTCTACAGCAGACCTGACATCTGTCTCATCAGCAGCAGGGTTTTACTTTCTGACCTGATCAGTTTGGATCTCTGGTGTCACAAGAGCTCAGTTGGATCCCATGTTATTTTATCAGAGCATCTCTGTGTTGCTTTCATAGAAAACCCTGAACAAAGGTTTTATTCCTCACACTTGGAGACAACACACCAAGAGAGTCCAGAGAGGAGAGAGATGGACCCAAGAGGACTCTGTGACTTCCTCAGGTTGGTGTGAAGATGGATCACTCACACTGAGGCCACACACTTCTGTGGCCAATGCAGCGGTTTCACCTGTCCTTGGAAGGTGAGGAAGATCTAACACACAAAGCAGTGAGCAGAACCTTTCTAGGTTACAGAGGACATCTGCCTGTTTCCTTGTTTCCTCTTTCCATTCTTAACAGTGGTCAAATGTACAGGTTTAACCACAGGGAGGGCAAAAAGTGAAAACAAGAAAAAAGGGAAAAAGGAAGATACTGCAAAACGATGACTGCAAAATGATCACTGAGAGCTGTTAGACAATGAGAAGCAGTAATAAATGTGAAGGCAAGATAGATGTCAAGAATGATTTGATGTTGATTCTGACATAGCCAGTGATAAAACTTCTGTAGATTCAAATGGGCTCCAAATTTAACCTGGAGGTTCAAAAGAGAGCCCAAGAACCTCCAACCAAGACAGACTGAGCTTCCTCCTTGCCTCATTAATTCCTTACTAAAATTGATTCTCCATTTTATCAAGCATTCAAGTGCATCTGGAAACTCAAGGCTAGAAGTCTGCAACTGGGATATCCTTGAGAACACCCATACATTTAGAAAAGAATCCATGATTTACAGCCACCCTGCACAGAACCACAGCTCAGCATCAATCACATCGCACTGAAAATGGCCAGAGGACAGACTCAAGTACTTCATGTTGTGATTTAGGATCACTTCTAGTTACATCTGTTACCTGGACCAGGACAAAGAATCGTTTCTTCCATCTCTTCCAAACATTTTTACCAATGGCCCATAAATATCTAGGAGAAAAGAACAGGTGAATTCAGCACACAAGTGTTAATTTGTTCTCTTGCTTTTCAGTATATTCTGTTTACACTTAGAAACTGAAGTTAATGCACAAGAAGGAGCAATTACAAGACTCTCAAGCTCAGCAGCACTCATGAATGGGTTTATTTCTAGCCTGAACAGATTACCTGCAAAGAAAGTGACATAAAAATCTTACAGACCCTTAGTGTTACACAGTATTAATTCTCTCTTTCCTTTTGTCTTTTACAACTTGCTCAGAATTTGAAGCTCTTTAGTGTCAGTGAATAGCTACAACATGGTTGGATGGGTGAAGAATGCATTTGCAACAGAAGAATTAAGGGAGAGAAATCCCAAATCTGCTTTAGCCTTCATAAAACCATTTTGCTGAGGGGAGCTGTCAAACAGAGGGACATTTCCTACATCAAACCCAGCACACAGGATCTCAATACCCACTGGACTGACTAAACCAGGGCACTTCACTGAGCAGCTCTAAGATGAAATCCGAGAAATTGCTTGGCTACAGATAATTCGAGCAAACTGAATAATCTCTGAGGAGGAGTGAATTTACTGTTTTCTACAAAGGAAGAATTAACTTTAAAAATTAATGTCAAAATAAGCATTTAATCTCTGTGATGAATTGGCCACTGTGACACTATAACACAAACACTGGCAAAACTAGTGGCAGCACCAGGCTAATAATAAACATAAGGATATTATTCAGCATTAATATGTTTTATGTATCATTATAATTACTTTCATTCTGGCTCAATAAATACAAAAAAGATTTTATTTTTGGTTATGCAAGGGGTTCCTTATGCCAGAAGGGATCTAGCATGCACTTGGGGAATGTTTAAATCACAAAACTCCAAGTCATGCTGATGTGGGCTTTGAGTCCTTGGCTAGTCCAAGAAGAAGGTAATAAATATCCTTTTGGCTATTGCTGCTCACATCAACAGAAAGATAATCTCAGTTCTGGTAGCAAGAGGTATAAACCTCAGAGTTTTATAGGTAGATCAAATGTTAGTAGAAAAAACCCAGAAAACAGCCCTACTATCAGCTGAGATCAGGGAAACAAACAGGACAGGGGACCTGTCCTCTCTGGCTTTGGTGCCTGTGATTGTGGTGAAAAAATTAAACTTCACACAAGACAACTGGCTCTGATCTCATCAGCAGAGAAAACAGGAGGAGGAGGAATTAGAAAAAATGAGTTATCTAAATTACCTAATAATGGATGGAATTTAACAAAATGCCATGAAAATAAAAGTGAACAAAGTCACTTCTATAGCACCAAAACCAGACTGGAGAGCTATGTCCAACATCAAGCTTCCTGGATAGTTTCAATTTTTTGTCACATCCTCAGCTCTGAAGAGCAGTCAGAGCCTTGCCAATGGCCTTAGCTAGATCTTCCCAAGGATGATCTAATCTTTAATTATATGAAGGCAGAAGTGGTCAGGGATCCCTCTGGCTCCAGATCTTCTGAAACTCCCTCCTGTGTCCCTTTTAACCTTCCCAATTATTAGTCCTACTCAAGACAATTGTGGAATTTATTTAATTGTGGTGTGTATCTCAGTAAAAATAATGTTGCTCACACTGGGGTTCATTTCAAGTGGAAAGTGCACCGTGATTTTGGTTTTGAGAAATCAATACAGGGAGACACAGAATAACTTTTTAAAATTATATTATTCTCAGTAAGAGAGTTGGACAGTTCATCTATCATTTCTCACAGGAAAAACCATAATTTCCTGTGAGGAAAAATGTTTAAAATTTAAAATGTTTGGCTCATATGCATTAAAAAAGACTATGCTAAGAATATGGAAAGTGCACTATAAATGACTGAAATAATGCCAATTTTATATTTATCTTTCTGCTTCACCTCCTGTGAACTTGAGAAAGAGACTTTCTCTTTGAGAACCTTAAAAAGCAAAATTTCCTAATGCACATTCAAAACAAAATGACTTTAGGTTGAGACAAATGTTTACCCAGAGTGCTTCATGTTTTGAGGCTTATCCATTCGCACAGCAAGCTTGATCTTCAGATCTTGATCAGGGCAGTTTTTGGAAACAGTCATTTTGTGCCACTCTGACTGCTTTGGACTATTAGGAGTAGGGTGGAGAACAACCTGTAAGAATTAAAACAAATAATGTTAAAGGGAAAAATTATTCATAAAATTGGGTTTAATGGGGAACATTAATAATGTGGAACAAAAATACATCAGATGACCTAGTTTTGTCCTAGAAGTCAGTCTGGATATGCCTATTCACATCAATGAGGATTGCTTTCTATTGCTTTTTTAAAATACAGCTTGTTATTTTGAGATTTGGTCATATATTCTTTGGGTTCTCAGTCAGCTCATGGGGCTGTGCAGGCAGAGCTCCATGATCAGCTCCTGTCATTTCAGGAGGGTACATCTGACTGAGCTATGACAGCAGATAAAATCAGCATCCCATGTCATGACATGAGTGGTTGCAGGACTCTGCTTCCATTTCATGCAGCAGGAAATGCTGGGAGGATCATCTTCTGGTATTTCCATGTTTTCTCTGTGGCCTAATCCCCTTCCTCCTACACCTGCTCCCCTTCTGATGCTTTCACTCTTAGAGGTGACTTTGCCTGGTACAAATTAATTCAAGTTTCCACTGTGCTGTAGTGAGATGAATCTTCTTTAAATTCATTAATCTTTATGCAAGCAAATTGTTTCACAATTCTTACAAATGGCAGCATTCACCCTCATTAACTGGTGTGCTGCCATCACTCATTTCTTGCTCATGCTTAGTCTATGCTCCTGCCAAACTCCAGCCCAGACTATAATCTTGTATTCCTCTGCTCTTCAACTTTGCTGCTGATTCAACAATCTAGGGGCTGTTTTCCACCAAAATATCATTGATGCTATTATCCTCTCATGAATTACTGTAAAACTTATTTTATTGCCTCCTCTAAAGCCTGAGGTGAACATCAGTAGATTCTCAACTTTACCCTTATCCATTAATGTTATTTATCTCTTCTTTTATTGAATTGCTTTCTCTGTCAGGAATCTGAAGCTGCTATTAGTCACACAGATAACTGAGCAACACCAGTCTGTGCTGCATCACTCTTGGAAGAAAACACATTCAAGCAAATCCTGAAGATGAGAAACGAGTTCTCCTTGAGGCAGGGGGTGTTAGAACCATGACAGACCCAAGCTCTGAGCAGCATCCAAGGAACCCCAGTGCCAGGCAGGTCATGCAAGAACATCCACCTGTTCTAAGCTGCATCTCTTAGTGAGGGAGCAGCCATTCTGGGTGCTTGGGATGCTCTCTGCTTTGATTTCTAACTCTTTTATCAACAAAAGACAAAAACTTTTCTCAGTGGTGCTGCAATTCACAGCTCTTCCCCTCCTTGCCCTCAGTAGATGAAGCACTGGCATGGCTGAAACCCATGGGAGCCTTGCCACTGGCTTCAATAGGGTCAGGATGTATTCCCATGCCTTCAGCTGCCCATTCAGCAGTGCAGGGCTTGGGAGCATTTTCCAATTCTCCCCTGGATAAAAGTGGTGAGCTGAGGAGTGGCGGCCGCTTGCCAGCTCAACGCTGGCAATAGAAAGTGGGCTTTGTACCCGCCTGGCAGAGCACAAAGCCACTGCTCAAAGGGTGGCTGAGCAGGGGTGTTTTGTGTATAAAACCTGCTTTCCTCTTCTCTCCATGCAGGCAGTTCCTGCCCACTCCAACAGCTACACCAGGGGCTTAACACACTCCCGGTGTCATTATAATTTAAAGAAGAAATCTTGATGCAGCCTGAGCAGACACGCGTCATCCTTCGGCCGCTCCGGGTACACCGAGCGTCCCTTTGAAGTTTGGCCGACTGAAAGCACTGGTGGCCACAGGCCAGGGGAATCACTGCCAGCTCCCCACACTTGCCACTGCTGGCCTGTGTCCTTCAGCCTGCAGAAACTCAGGGCTGAGGGATGGTTTCCTGCTGGACTGGGAATTAAAGCACATTGGTAGGGCTGGCTCATCAGCCTTTCAGGGCAAGAGGGGTTGCTTTGGGTGCTGACATCTTTCTCAGAACAACATGCACAGCTAATTGCTTCCCAAGACCAGCAAAGTCAGCAGTGCTCATGGCTGCCAGTGGAAACAAGGCTCACAAAGCAAGAGGGGCTGCACTGAGTGTAACCACTCAGGGGAAAATCCCTGAATGGCAGCGCGGCTGGCTGGGTGAAAAGCTCTGCTCAGCATGCCACAGTGGATAAAGGCAGGGTGCCAGGCTGTTTGAAGTAGGAAGTTTTGAAAATAATCCTGAAAATATTATGATGCTGTGCAGCAAAACAATTGTAGGTTTTCAGCTGTAGTACTGCAGCCTAGAGGGGTCATCCTCTTTGTCAAAAAAGGAGGACAGGGAGAAAGGAAGGATCAAGGTGTGGATGAGAAAGTCTGAAGGGGCTGTGACTGCCTTTGAAGAGAAGGTTGAGAGGGCAAAAGAGGGGGTAGCTTTGCTTTTCTCTCTCTCAAGTGCAAGAACAAAGGATACTTCATGAACATGAAAACACAAATAATTAAAATGAACATGAATTACATGAGACAAAATTGCACACAGCATTCTCCACAATAAAGCTATAAATTTACATCAGCAGCTCACTAGGTCCTGAGAGAATGTTTTAAACTTTTATGAACAGGATTAACACAAAACCAAGTTAATTAGGAAAATTGTTGAATGAACAGAGACTCTTCCTTGTCAAAGCACAAACAGCCATGGAGTTAGCAAGAAACACCTGAACAGGTTAGTCCATAATTGGAAATATAATTCTTGGGCTTGCAACAGGACCAGTGGCTTTCCTGGCCATGGATTTCTTGGCCATAGCCATACAGACAGGATGGAGAGCAAGGAGTGCTGCAGGGCAGGGCAGGGCAGACAGAGCCCAGGCTGCCCCTGGAGATCACCTGGGTCATGCTGAGCCACAACAGGAGGTGCCAAGTCCTCTTACCCCAAAATGATTTTCATGGAGTCATCATCACACTGATCTCAGCCTGAGAAGCTGAGGAAGGCATGGCAAGGAGTTTGCTGCCACTTTTGCCTGGGCCCAACACAAATTAAACAGCTGCACAAGATCCATGGAGACAACTGAAGTTGCCCCAAAGCCATAGGAAAGTGCCATCCACAGATATTCTGGAGCCTTGGGCTGCAGTGATCAAGGGCCACCAGTGCCAGGGCACTGCTTTAGGGACCACAAACAAGGGGCAGAAATGGGAAGATTTGCTCTGTGGCCAATACCCCGGAAATCTGAGCTCTTTGCTGTTAACACCATTGATAGAGCAATGAATCCTCGTGTTTTGCTCCCCAGTCCAGCCCCACTGAAGCCACCAGCTCAGCCACCATCCACCCCCAGGGAAGCCAGGGCTCCAAGCCCTTTGCAGGGAGTACCGCAGTCAGTGCTTTCAAAAGCTCAAACCGTGCACCGGCTGCTCAGCAGATATGAGAGAAACTTAACAGTCCCCTGCCAAACTTAAATCCCCTCTTTTTGCTTCAGCATAATCCCCTTTTCTGCCTCAGGAATGTCCATTTCCGCAAGCAACCTTTGAGGCTTTCCGGACTGCCAATATTGCACACAAGATCCTCTGCCTTTGCTCAGAGCAGGCACAGCCAGCTGAAATGCTGCCATTAAAAACTCACAACAAAGACAGCATGCGAGATGCACTCCTCTCCAGCAGTGCAGAGCTCGCTTTCTTTTCCCCTCCTGAAGCTTGGCAAAAAAGCAGAGCATGTTGTGCTCCAAAGATATTTCTGTACAGGAGAGATTTCTCTAGAAAAGCAGGGCCAGAAGGAAACATTATTAAACTCAAAATCTCCTTACCCTCCCAAGCTCTTTGTCCTCCAGAGCCAGCACTCCTGTGCTCTCTGTGAACAGCTTCACCTTCACTGCAGGAAGTGCATGGGTTGTTGTGAAGTCTCCTTGGGTGCCCCAGCTGTGAAAAGAAGGACAGAGAGGTGTTCAGCTCAGCTGCAACACTGCTCAGGCATGAAAGAGTTAACCTAAAAAGTGTCTGACACAAGCTGAAGTGGTTGGGTTTGTGAGTGACAAGGGCATTAATTATCTTCTTTGGGAAATGTGGGACAGATGTTTGGAAAACCCATGATGATCCTTTGGGGAAATAAAGAGAGCATCTGGGAGCAGCACGAAACCAAGTTTGAGAGAATTTTCTTAGTTAGAAAGAACAATGTCTTCTGCAGTGCCAGACTATGCAGTCACAAGAGAAGCAGAGGATTGAAGACATCTGCACCCAGGATGTCTGTAATCACTCATGCCTGTGCTCTTCTCTTCACTAATTAACCTCTGCTTTCCAGGCTGAGAGTGAGGTTTGCTTTTTCTGAAGAAACTGCAACTTAACCTGGGTCGCTTTCCAAGCCTCAGCCCAACCCAAGTTTAAGTCCAAGCCATTATGTCTGGAGTAATCCTAGTTTGCTAGGGCTACAGAGCAGGACACCAGCTCCTTGTGGGTGGGATTGCAGTGGCCAGAAAGATGTCACCTCTGCAACTACACCATCAACCACTGTCTACTATTGTACTCTCTGAGTCATTCCCTGGCTTGGAAAGGAGTGCTATGGAGGCTGAATTATCCACAGCCTCTAGACACATAGATGTCTCTAGAGGACATCTACAAGTTTCTGCAATCACAAGTTGCCCAAATGCAGAGAAAACATGAACTCATTCCATGTGGGACCCTGCCAAGAGCGTGCCATGAGCAACACCTCTGGGTGATGTGGTGGAACCCACACTGCAACCCAGAATGCTGCAAGCCAGATGATAACACCATAACTCACTAACCACTTCTATTCCCCCTCACTCTGTTAATGACACTTTCTCACTTTAGGCTGTCCTCAAACTAGATCCTCAGTTAAAGAAAGGCAGTTCCCTTGAAAAGGCTCAGAAGACATGGTCCAGTGACTAGATATTCCTCAAAGATGAACACCAAGCAGCATTTTTAGCTTTTGGAAAATAATCAGTAAAAATAATTCACTTCTCCTTGTGCTCTAGGACTATGGGATTATGCTTTGCTCCCCACTGAACAAATCTTGTCCAACTGAGCTCAGCAGATGAGCGTGTTCAGCACAGAGCTGATTAACAAACTTGGGTTCTTCAGCACCTTTGCTCTGAAGCTTCCTCTCCTGGTGTCCCTGTTTCACATCTTTCGTCTTTTGTAATGATGCATCAAACCTCCACCAGTGCCAGACAGCAGAGGTTTGGCTTAAATTATCTATAGCACTAGAGGTCCAGTCAGGTCCTTTACATAATATCTTTTTCCATGTGTGAGACATCAGCTACCTAAAAAATATTTCAAGGGTAAGAAGCAAGAAACAACTTAATTTTCTAATCACAGATTCAGGTCACAGGTTATGTTTTCTCTCAAAAAACTGCGTTGTCACCAGGAGGGAAAGTAGGAAGATTATCTTGCTTTGGGTAAGAGGCAAAAGTAAGAAAATATCCAACCTTCCACTGCGTATTTTGACAGCATCTGCTTTATAGAACTCGTATCTCTGTTTACTATTAAAAAGCTCTTATTTGCTGAAGCATTCCCAGACCATATGTTATCAACAAATGTTACTAACCAAATACAAACAGTAATTTTCATTAGGTTTCCTTCATGGGAACAACATTAACCACAAAGAGAATAAATGTTTCAAATGACAGCAAACATACATAGCAAACCCTTGACAACACTGGTGCTTACATATTCATACCCCCAAAAGCCCTGAAAAGATCTGCGCCAACAAATGGAGACCATCAAAAGTTGAGTTTTGTGCTGGTTGGAGCCTGTGGTGATGTCATTAGTTGCCATAGTGATGCTTAGCATAAGGCCATAATTCAAGCCACTGAAACATCATTTGTATTCAATCTGAGTACCCAGTTTATCTGGGCTGTGTATTAAATTATGGTTCAGAAAATTATCTCTGGACAGTAGCTAGGTATTAGCATCTTCTGAGGGACTAACAGTGGAATGGTTTCATTTCCATATTTAATCATTAAGCAGGTTATCACTGCAGGAGTTCATTTGTTGGGAAAGTGCACTGGGATCCATTGTGGACAAATACCATGAAGTGGCCATGCTATTTTGTCCCCCTATCACAGAACCCATGCTGACACCTCAAAGCAATAAAACATCTGCAAATGCAGACAGACAAATGTCATTCTGGCCAAGAGGACACACACATACAGATGGATACATATGGATGTACAAACACCAAGAAAAAGGTACACAGGCAGAACAAGCTTGGCAGTACTTCCTCAATCAGGACAGTATTAACTATCTGAATCCTGCCTGAACCCCTCAGCTCAGCATTTCTTATTGGCCAGTGCATCCCAAAGTCTGGGACTGATAAAGAAATGCTGCTGCGCACAGAGAATTTGCTAGAATCATGGCCCTATTTATGGCATCTTGCTGTTCCAGTGCTCTCACCAGGATCTACGTTTGTCTCCAGGGTTTCTTATTTAGGATTCAAACTTAGGATAAGCAGCTAAACTCTTCTGGCTGCAAAGTGCCAAAGGTTGAGATATGCCCCAGGTGCTAACTTGACAGATGCTGGCCCTTGTTTTACCTTTTGCAAGCATAATAAGGAGATCATGACTGCAGACTTTGTGTCTGCAGATTCACCTAGAGGTGCCATCACAGTTACTGACCAAACAGCCTGAAGTGCTGTGATTTTATCCTGAATGGAACAAAAAATGACACATATCCAGAGGGTGTGAGTGGCCAACAAGTAACAGAGGTCAGCTCTTGTCTCCCATTACCTCCGCAGCCTCATGGAGCACCGCAAGGATGGGCTCACCTGTGTGATTTCAGGAGCTGTCACAGACACTGCCCTCACTCACACACGAGGGGCTGTGATGCCATTGCCAATGCAGGTGCCAGGCTACTCAGACCTAGCTGCTCTCGGCTGTCTTGGACTGCTGATCTGAAAAACCTTCAGGTTGATGCTATTCAGCCCTTCCCAATTTATGGCCCAAATCTGTAAGACCACTCTCCTCCCCTTGATGCTGTACCAAGCTCTTACCCTTTCCTGCCATAAGGTCATTGCAGAAACAACTGTCACCACCCCATGGAAGTGCAGGGCTTTACTGATCTTTGGCTGTGGGGCTGAGGGCTTCTAAAATGCAGATATAGCAATTAAAAACTTACCATATAGCTAAAAAGACAAAAAAATTAAAACACTGTGGCACTGCTAAGTTAAAATACATGATTGAAATACTATTTGGGATATGAATAAGGCTTGAGCAAAATCCTGTAAAGATCCCTGTCCTGACTGCACTCATGCATCACATGAAACCAGGCAGGAGGGTCTCTGACTTCAACTGCTTTTCTTCACAATATCCTGCTTATGTGACCTACAATTTTCTCAGCTGTCCTTGAGAGACACTGATGTAGTAATTTCTGTTCAATTCAAGTATGCAAGTTCCTCTAAGGGAAATTTGAGCACCTGTGACCTTCCTATAAGTGAACATACACATTTAATATCCAGGAAAATTCATTAAACTCTTACATTAATATACTGTGCTCTCCAGCAAGTCTGCTCAGCCCCTGCCTAATTTAAAACAGTCACCCTTCTTCCATCAATGCTCTTGTAACTTGATGTAGCCAGAACACTGATGCCTGTGATTTATATAAATAATGAACAAGTGCAACTGGGCTGCATTGCTGGGCCATGAATCAGCCCTGCTAACCAGGCTAACAGGGGAGCAGCTGCAGAGCCATGTGCTTTCCACAGGGGGGACATTTAAACACCATCTATGGCCACTTCTCATGGGCCTCAAACTTACCACAGGGTACCTTTTATCCCTGCATGGAATAAACATTAAAAATCAGAAAATGCATGGAATAAACATAAAAAAATCAGAAAATGAAAGTAAAAATGTGTACCAAAGGAGAGCTATGCTGTCCCCTCAGTGGGCTCACTCCAGGTGTTGGCCATGATGCTCACTGACCTCAGCAGTTTCCTGGGACAATCTTCTCCGCCAGAGCTGCTGCCCTTCTGCCTTGTTCCCATAAATTCACCACTTCAGTAAAAAAGTCATGCAGAATAATATTCCTACCTGTTGGCCAGATTTGCAGGAGTTTACTGAGCCACCTGCTCAGTACAGTTTTCCCAAATAAACCAACTCAGCAGCAGTGCCTGCCCTCCCAAGACAGGAACACGTCCTTGCGAAGGCAGGGCATGGCAGGCAGCTGCTTCCATCCCTGCAGGGTCACCAAAACCAGCAGCAGCATCACCTGCCCTCCTGCACAGCCAGCTCTGTGTGCAAGGGCACAGAGTCCAGCTGAAAGGCATTTAATGTATGTGACCATGGTTGGGACAATAATTTCAAGGGCAGCTGTCCTTCTCTTGCTGTCCTCTACTGTCAGAATGGGATCTGGTGAGGATGCCATGACTGGCCAGTCTGGCTGCCTCCCTCCCTTGTGCAGTGCTGGTGGAGAGGGTTGTGCTTCATGCATTTCTCTTCATTTACAACCCTCATCTCTCCTCTTTGGACACGTGTGTGTCCCTCCTGGTGTACTTGCAGCTAGGTCTCCAAAGTGAGCTGGCTAGTAAAGAGGAGTTCATCAAGAGGGCAGCACAGACAGCCTGACAGACACTGCCTGGGCTTGGTGACTGCTTCATCTTGTGTGGTGTGATGCTTTTAATCCAGCCTTATTTTCTCACCTTACTGTGGTGCCCAGTCACGGTCCCTGCTGGATCTGGACCCTGCTCTGAGGATGGAGAGTTCAGATCCCTGGAGTGCATTGCTGCAGGCTGAAATGCTACATACAGTCTCAGTTTAGTTCTCCCACAAATCCTGTCTAACAAATGATGGTTTTATTACTTTAGCACACTCCTCCCCTCCCAGAAGAGACCTTTAAATCTTGGACCATAAATCATATATGCCCATGCTTGAGCACTGGGAAAAACAGAGTTAGAGCAGAAGCACACCAGGCACTGAGCTAACCTACCTTCATGCAGCTGATGGAGTAGTGCACCTTTTCCTCTAATGTAATGCTAAGCTGTGTTTCTTTTCTACATATTCCTAGAGACACAAGTGAGGAGGAAAATAAACTGGTTTAACATATATTTAAAAGTTAACTATATATGAAGAAGCACACAGGATAGCTTTTCACTATATTCTCTAATGCTTTATCTATACCAGCCATTCAAAAACTTGAACTAGAGGTTGATGACCAAAATTGTCAGTGATCTACCTGAACTTCCCTCACCCATACATGAAGGCAATAGTTCATTATAACTGAGCACAGACAGACTCACTCAGGTCAACAGCAAAACCTCATGCAGGGATGGCATTAATCCCACTGGGATGAAAATACCCATTTTTTAAAATTAAAAGAGAGATTGGGAACTTCTAGGAACACCATAAACTAGACAATGGCTGGAAGAGGCTGAAGAGCTGACAGCTCCTTGTAGGGAGCAGTGCAGGTGAGGCACTGAACTGGCAGGTTTGTGGCAGAACAGATGTGTCTGTGACATGTGGCAGAGGCAGGTGCTCACACCTGCACCAGCTGGGTCACAAATCCATAATAAACAGAAGCAGGGCATCCCAAAGCCTTTGAGAAAATATGTACTCTTTGCAGCTCTTGTGGGTAATAGAAATGGAAAATAGGTTTTTCGTTTGCGTCTTTGGGATTTGAGAAAGCCCAAAGGCACAGATGAATTCTGGCATTTTTTAAGCACTCCAAGAAAGCTCACAGGCTGGGTCACACACCTGGAGAGCTGTGGGATGCACACACAACTCCACACACACCACTCTGTTCCAGCAGGAGAATGCCATGAACAACTGCCAGTCTGGGACAGCTACAAACTAGTTTGTGACTTCCTACAGCAGGACTGCAAACCTCAGTTGAAAACTCACAAATTTAGGGGACTGTACTACTGTGTAAATGTGCCTCAGTCACCTGCTTTGGGCTCCTGCTACTGCAATAAGGAGAGATCTAATTAAATTAGTAGAGTTAGGCCTTAATTTGCCTCATCCCAATTTAGAGGCAGCAAGCAGATGAAGTGATGCCTGACATAGAGGGCCCCTGTCTTTCCACTGCTATAAAGGTGTGTTGGAAGTGACTGCTGTAGATTCACAAAAAAGATTTGAAATTAAAATCTCAAAGAACACATATAGATGCATATACATTGCTCATGCAAAAACATCCTGGGCTAGGAAATACCACTCAGGTGCTAAGAAAGGCACCTTTCCATTCTGCCTGCAGAAATGCACTGAGAAAGGTTTGCATCCATAATACATCTTGATACTTGAGGCTGCTGAGCCTCCTCTGGGATTCCTCCCACGGTAAAACTTTGATGTGTTTACTCACCTTCAAAACAGGATAACCAAAGACATCAGACACAGATTGACAACACAGCCCATTTTTGTTTACATTTGTTTCCTCCCCTCCCTTTCAGCTGCCAGAACAGCCTTTCAGTCCCATCCCCTCGGAACAAGCTGAGCTCAAGTGGGAGTGACAGCACAAACAGATTTGATTCCTCCCAGACTCTCCTGCACAGACTTTGCAGTGATTTAAAGCACGCTTCCACTGATGCAGCTCCCGTGCAGGTGCTGATAAATCAGCATTGCTGCAGGCACTGGCTGGCAGAGGTGGCTGTACCTGCCTTCCCTGCAGCCAGGGAACACTGAGTGAGGCCATGGCTCTGCATGCAGCACTGATGTCTGCTCTGATGGGATAACCCAAGGATGCTCTGACTGAATCCATCGTTTCCCATGGCCAAGCATGAAACAGTCCCTTTACTATAATAGAACACCTCTGGTAAATATTTTTCTTAAAAAAAGGGCATTTATTTTCCCCAAAACACCACTGCAGAAACACTATGCTGTTATTCAAAAGGTGAGCAGAGACAGTGTGTCACTAAGAACAGGGCTCCATCTACAGCAGCTAAGGAGGTGTTCCACCCTCCAGCACTTCATGGCCTGTCCTTTTCTGTTTCCACAGCTCTGAGACACAATGTATGTGTCACACACAGAGGCACCGTGTTGCCTAACATCATGCAGACAGCAGTACCAGACCATCTCTCCCTCCAGGAGCCGCAACTCCCACATCCTCAGACTGGCTACGGCAGCCCTGCTGAGAGAGAAATATGGCTGGGAGAGATCACATCTGTGCCTGAGTGTGCAAGGCACAGAAGGATGAGGGTAAAGCTGACAGAGACTGCAGCAAAGCAAAGCCTGCAAAGGTCTGCTCTTGATCTGCTTGTGGCTCACACACAATCCCCGTGGATCCCGTCCCAGTGCCAGCACGGGGCACCGCAGCCAAGAGGAGCTGCTGAGGCCGACAGCACAGCTTTAGGAACCCAAAAAGGGATGATCTTTGCTATGCAGAAAATACAGCTTGACTTGTGTTTCCTGAGAATGACTGATACACTGGGGAAGCGTCATGAGGAAGGAAGAAGGGATGGGAGGTGGATGTAAAATCACATAATAGCTATTTATGGCCACGAGATGGCATTCCTGCCCCAGAGATGTCCCTCCACCATGCCTGCACCCAGCCCAGGACCACACACCCCTCCCAGACCACTGCACCCCAGCCTGGACTCTGCTGCAGAAACCCCTCAGCTGGTTTGGATGTGAAATTGTGGCAGTGCTATTCATCACAATCTTTTGGGTATTAAACAGGGAAAATTTAAAAAAAGGAAAAAAAAGTTGCATGAATACTTTCCATGATTTAAATGATGACTGCTTTTCAAATGCCCTGTGCTCTTGTCCAATACTATCACAATAAGAGAAGAAAAAACTCAGCAGGGGTAACTGGAAGCAAAAGCCCAGTACTGTTTTACTGTGAGGTCTGAACTGAAAGAAAAATTGCTTTTACAAGGGCTGCCTACTGTATGTACTCCATCACTGTATGTGCTTTGGATACAGCAGGAGTTTACAGCTTCATTCATTAATTGCCTGTGTGCATTTACTGTCTGTGGTTGCGACCACTTCTTGGATAGGGTGACTTCAATGCCACACACTTGTTAATCAAAGTTTCCTTTGGCCAAAGATGCTCCACTGACCCAGCCACAGAGCTGCTCACTTCACAGAATGACCAAATATGATTCATCTCTCCTATCTGATCTTGCCACCCTGAAAGAAAATACAGCTGCGGAGGACTGCCATTGGTTAAGGCCTGGTCATGGTTTTGCACTTAATAAAGCCTGCCAGATTTACAGAAACTTAGTATCTCACAAACACAGACCGTGGAGAAAGAGACAGAAATCCTCTGCCTGAAAATACAGGTCACTGGTTTGTGCCAACATAGTCTGGACCCTCCTTTATAAAACATAGCAGAAAGCAGTGAAATATTTTCCAAATGCAAACAGCAGAAAACAACTCAAGGCACTGAGAGAGACCAATCTGATTTTTATTTATGCCTCAACATATGTTATATTTTTATAGGGGCTTCCTGACTCCCCCTTTTACAGTGGAATGGGACAGGCACCCTTCCAAAATCAGCTGAAAGGAAGAACAAGAAGTGTGAGACCATCTCTTGCTGTAACAGCATAGTAACAGCAGTAGGTTGCTCCCTTTAAGGGGTTTTATACTTAGTTCTGTGGTTTGTTGGGAGATGCAGCACATTCACAAAGCCAGCACACTCTACCTTAATTTCACAGAAAGGACACCTAAAATGCTGAAAAATCCCTATCAAGGTTGGTCTTCTCATTTCACCATTCCACAGCTTTGTCCAGACAGGAGCAGGCACAGTACCAATTCTTTAAAGCATGTCCTCTATCTCCCTACTCTGCTTTGCAGCAATAGCAGCACCCCTCATTAAATAATAATGTGCACTACTTGTACACAGCACTTAATAAATAAACCAACAACTAGACCCTTTCACTTGCCTCATCCCCTGCCTTTCCCCTGGCAAATGATGTGCTGAACTTACACTAAGGCATGGCTTCTTTATTTTTTTTAAATCATGTGCTGAACTTACACTAAGGCATGGCTTTTTTTTTTTTTTTAAGAACACCAACTATGAGCAATAAACAACATGACTGAATGTATCTCAGACCTTGCACTCTGCAGTCCTCCCCTTAATGAAGCACTGTTTCAGATCACGGAGTCTCAGTCTCATTTCAATGTCCTTTTGGTTTTTCCTATCCCCATTTAAGGCTGCAGGCACAGGAGTGATGGAGCAGACGGGTGTCGATGAAAATCGCCTTGGGCAGCATCACACCTTCTGGAATACTTAAATTTGAATGTATGTGCTATCACAGGAATACATAATTCCCAAGTGCATAGGAACACTCAAGAAATTAGACAGCTGGCGAGAAAAGCAAGACATTCATCTGTGAAAGGGAAGGTGCATGAGCTCAACCCTTACTAGACACCAGAGAATCCATGTGAAAGCAATGCTATGTGTGCCCTGAAAGCCAGGGAAAACACAGGCAGAGCTTGCACTTACTGGATGCTGGAAGAAACCAAGTACAAGGGGTAAGTGTAAAGAAACACTATTCTTCAACACAACTTCTAGTGTGGTACAGGAGAGCAGGGACTGAACATGACACCTTTGGGAACAGGGTCCCACCTGGGATCACCATCCAGAGCCCCAGCAGAGTATTCCATGGCAGCCCAGGAGGTTCCTCCACAGCAGTGTGGCTGTCTGGGTGACACTCAGGAATCCCTACAGGATCTTGCCTTTATTCTGGAGAAAAACTCAGCTACTTAATCTAAAGCAGAATTTTTGTCCCACAGTGGCTGAGCTGGGTAAGAACCAATCCTGCAGAACAGCTATGCGGGAGCATCAGGCAAGGTTCTGAATTCCTAATTAAAAAGGGCAGTAAATCACTTGCACAAAGACTTCCCATAATAGATCACATACTTGCACTCAGGTAATAACTTTTTATTGCAGTTTTTGCTGTGCTTAATGACTTGTCCACAGCCTCCACTTTCAGAAATGGGAACATCACAGCATAAATCTCAGGAGCATTATGGAAATATTGTCACACAAAAGGGGACTTGAAGAGCAGGTGAAACCAAGCTAACAGCAGAACCCTTCAGGTGCAAAGTCATGCACAGTCTCATCAGAAAACTCCTAGGCATGCTAAGCAGCTGCAAGTGAAGAAAACTTGTGTCAGGGATTTGGGCACCACTTTGTACCCTCCAGCCTTAGACACAGGGGCTAAAACCAACAGCCCTGAAGCTCCTGTCCCTGTAATTTTCACCTCCTAGCCCAGCAGCATCGTGGGTTCAGGACATTTGCTCCATGCTCACAGAGACCAAAGCTGAAGGCCTCTCCTGGAAGACATTTCCCCAACAGATGCCTTGGGGCAGACTGACCCTCTGCTCAGAGCCTCACCCCAGGAGCAAGGACTGCACCCCACAAACAAAGGTGTCTGATGTTTGCTGTACCCAGTCACCTGCTTTGACACATTCCTAAGGCTCCCAGAGATTTCCTAAGGAGAAAGAGCTGCAAACATCTGCACAGCTGTGAAATGAAGCAATGTGACTGGAAAAGCAATCCAATCAGTGTGGGTAATTAAGACAGCTTATATTTAATGCTGAAGCCAATTAGAAGAGTGAGGAGGAGGAAAAAAAGGCAAGAAAAAGCAGCTATTTCCTAAAATTTCCTTTTGCTTTGTTTTTTACCCAGCATCATGAATTCTGCTTACACAGGGCTTAGCTAAGCATGCAAACCTAAATATGAATGTCTACTTAAAATTGTGTAGCCACACAGGACCTGTTCCTGAGCTTTGCCATGTCTGGAAGAGACCTACCAGGCCTGGCAGCAACAGCTGCACTGAGGGATGCACATCAAGAATTAAACTCTACTCTCATTTACATCAACATAAACCCCTTTGGTTTAGCAGAGTCAGATTAATTATATGGAATATTTGAAATTTATGCATCTCAGAAGGAGTTTTCTCATTTTACCACAGGGGAGTGTTCACAGCATCTCCCAAGAATCTGCAGCAGCAAAACACTGACTGCAACAGAACCCTCCCATCACAGCCCTCTCTTTGCAAAGCCACTGGGCACCACTTCAAACTCCCTGGCCTGAGGCAGGGGATTCCTGAATGAAAAGATCAGATTTTCCCCTTCTGCAGACAGAGAAAGCATCCCTGCTTGCCAGCCTCCTTTCCCACAGGGCTTCTCTCCCTTTGCTGCTCAGTGCCCAGCTCCCAGAAGGTGAAGGTGAGTAAACAGCACTGGAGAAGGATGCAGGTCCTGTCCCTCCTCATGGTCAGACAGAGGGCTCTGATGGATGTGGCACACTAATTTGAAACAAAAACTCTGGCTGAGTGCTAAGCTTGGTGCAGGGATCTGAACAAGGGCAGCCTGTCAGAGCAGAGAGAAGCAGCAGAGCTGTCAGAGCACCTTTAAACACATCAGGGAGCAGCATCAGAGCCAGCACAAAGATAAAACCAGACACCTCTGTCTCCTAGGGAGGTGGCTAAGGGAAAGGAGATGGGAGAGGTTTAGAAGTTTACCAAAGACATTACTTTATCAAGAGTGAATCTCTGGAGAAAGGGCACAAGGCTCAAGCCCTTGGTCCTGACAAATGTAAGACGTGGCATGCAGTCAGATGAGACCCACTGAGTGTCCTTTCTCCAGCACTGCCCTACAGCACACACAGAAGAAAACTACATGGAAAAAAAATCCCAAGCAATGCAAAGTGGCTTTTTCTCCTTCAGAAAACAACAAGCTCCATCCTCACCTCTCATTCTCTGAGCTGCTGCACCCTTGCACTAGGACTGAAGAGACTGCTCTGCAAGGGGGATAGATAACCTGAAAATGAAAACACTTCCAGAGGAGCAGGGCACACCCCTGTCCCTTCCTGGCATGCCAAATGCACAGACAGGTTGGCCAGATTCTTCCCCCACCAGTATTTACTGCTTTTACCCCAAATGGCTCAGCCCAGTTCAATGCAGGGACACCCAATTTTCACTACTGTGATAGAGGAGAGAGTGAGACTTATCTGGGTGCCAAAATAACTCCAGAATCTGTAGCATTTATTCACAAGGCACACAGGTCCTTGCTGTTGTTTGGATCTCTTTTCTTTTGTTCTGCTCACATCAGAGAAAGGTGCTGTGAGATGCTGACCATGAGCACTGCCACAAGCACAGGTCACTGTTTAAATATATCCAGCAGTTTCTCTGGAGACTTCAGGACAGGGGGGTTGTGGCTGGGTCTTTTGTGCTATACCCAAAGCCCTTGACAGCCCTGTTCCCAGGCTGCACAAACAGCAGCACCACTGACACAGCTCCTGAAGGGCATTTTGGAGACATCAGAGGACAGACCACAGGCCAGCACACAGGGAAGGGGGTAGAGGTACAAACCCCACAAACATCTGCAAGAATGCAGTTCCAGCATGAAAAGCAGTAAAATCCTTCTCACACTGGGATTTGAGATATCTTTTAGAGGCATCTGCGTGTTAGGGCATAATACACAAATGCTTTTTCTTACACAACTTATTAAAAGCACCACTAATAAAACACTGCAAGCTTGATCTGAAATGAACTTTTCTATTTCAGCTCTGGCTTTCTCTAGAACTGTGCCATCCCCTGCATCTGTGCTGAGGCAGATAATCCTCACATGAAGGGATTGGGCTTAAAATGTCAGGAATCCAACATGAAGCCTGAGAAGAAATAGAAGGCCAGTGTTTACTGTTGTCCCAAAGCCCAAACTCCTTGCACACAATTCATCTGATGGCTACTGGGTATTTAGGTCTGCTAACCCTGCTGCTGCCCTGCCTCTCTCCAGATCTGCAAATGGGATTTAAGCTCTGAAGTCACTAAGATGATTTCTTCTCAAAAACTGCCAGTTTTGCACCAAAAAGATGAAAGAAGAATCTCACACAGACCTAGACCAGTGCATTTGGAAATCCCTCCTTGGCTGGTGAACTCCTTTTATCATTAGAGATGTGGAAGCTAGGCTGGAACCCTGGCATGGCACTGAGCTGAAGAGCAGCCACCATCCCCAGTGTGCTGTGACTGGGTGCTCCAGCTGAGGGCTGGCATTTGAAGGACACATGAGGTGAAAGTGAACAACCCCACGAGTCAGGTAAAAAGATCTCCTACAAGGTTGAGGGGCCCTTAACACTCTCCACCCCAGGACATGGGACTGTCATAGAAAAGTAAAGTCTTCCAGTGAATCTTACTGTTCAAATGTAATTTTTCTCCCCTGATGCTTATGAGAAATTTAGCCTTCTGTAGCCTGTAGAGCCTCCAGACAATGGCAAAGCTGAATTTCACTCAGTTTCAAGGCTGGCAGTTAAAAAATGCTGCCTGATTCCAGATCTGCATTCACTGCATATTCTGAGCACAGGTGCTTAACCCACACTTTTTGAGCCTCTGACACATAAAACTTCTGGGATGTACAGAGGTAACTTGCTTTGGTGTTCACAGTTTCATAGTGCTGAGGCTCACAATCCCCAAGTGTTCTTCAGCCCCAGGCCAGGCACATCCCTGCCAAAGCACACAAATCCTGGGATGCTGGGCAGTGAAGTCCCTCATGCCTGCACTGAGCTGCTTCCTTTCTCTAGGGGTGGTTTGCTTATTACAAAAAGCACAGAAGCAAGCACAGTGTGAATGACCTCAGCAAGACTGATGTCAGCATCCAAACTAACACCTCCAAAGGCTGTTTTGCATTGCCATAAAGCCTTTGTTTCTAAGGCAGCAGTGCTCAAAAATTCACCAAAACCTTCTCTGTTTCTATCACTGCTCATCACCAGAGCACCTGGGGGCCTTCAAGTCTTGTATTAAGCAAGATGACAAACATGTCACATCTGATTCATTCTCTTTCCTTCTCAAGAGAACTTAGGTGCAGTAAATTGCTTTCACAGAGCTTTGGTATCCTGTATCTCTGCTGCTGTGCCTGGGAGGGGAGGCAAGGTGCAAGAAACACCTCTAATGCAGAGAGGAAAGGAGGACAAGCTTTTTGTGATGGTTTCTGGTTTCTGTGAAGATTATTCTAGAGTCTCAGCTTGGCTGGTCTTTGGTTCTGGAAAGAAAAGGCCTTAGGACCCTCTTGGAATTCAACCATCAAACCTACTCCCCTCCTAAACCACTTCCATAGGTATTAGCCCAAGTGCTGGAGCAATCCAGAAGTCCTGAAGCCTGGCTCACACTCTACAGGAAGCCAGTGCAGAGTGTGATGAACTTGCATGACTTTTATCACATCACAGCACTCAGTGTTGGCTGCATTTTCTTGAGGCCTGATGGCTTCATGCCCAGACACTGTACATTTAATTATAATAAAAAGATCCACTCAATTAAAGAGTTCACTCCTGCAGGTCTTATTTTCAAAACAATTCTCATAGAAATGATCCTGCATCTTGCAGTGAGAAGACCTGTGCATGGAAGGGCAGATCCTGTGAGCAAAGGTGGGACGAACAGACCAATCTAAACAAGTCCATGCAACCCAGGAGAAATGTGCTTTTTCAGTATGAATAGTAGCAATTTCCCCTAAATAGAGCCCAACTTTCTCCACTGAAGCAATAAGAATACCTAAAATAGTGACAATTGTAAGTTCTCATGGAAATTTTGCTCTAAGCTCAGCTCTCTTCCTTCCTTCTCTAAAGCAGATTTCAAAGCATTTTGAAAAGTCAGCCAGGCTGCAGCACTTTCCCTGATTGGGAATATTGTTTTTGAACAGCTTCCTGCAGATTCCTGCTGCTCTGGTGCAGCACAGGCCATGAGGCACCAGCGGTTTCTGTGCCTCTGTGAGAGGACAGTGACAGAGGGAAGGCAGCCTGTCCTGGTCTCTGCCTGCACCCACTGCTCCTGAGCTGCTGCAGTGCCTGTGCACTGCCAGTCCCGCAGCCAGGGGGTTCTGGATTTCCTTCCATGAGCTTGGGAAGCTCCTGGCAAAATATGTTTAAGGACTGGCCACCGGGAATGGGATATGAGCACAAGAGCACTGCTCCCCACTCCTGGAGGAGGCTTCACACCACCTCAGCAATTCTCCACTGTCAGCAAGCACACTGAGAATTTAATTTAAGTGTGAAATCTCTGCAGTCATCCAGAGAAACACTGCCTCAAATCCAGAGTGTTTCAAGTTAACTAATCCCACAAAATGGAAAGGAAATAAGCCATTCATCATTTTCTCCTTCCAAATAACAAAGGCCAATCACTACTGGTAGGTGCTTAACATCCAGGCAAGACATAAGAAAGTATGGAGTCAAAAGTGAGGATTTGGGGACGAGGTCAAAGAGGACAGGACAAGACTCTGCCCTTGAATATCACTGGGCCAGAGAGGTCTCAGATAAAGCTTTAACTGAGTAATTTGAAACTTTTCCCAGATTCTCTCTTCCACCTCTGTCTGCCAGACTGTGTCCCTGCCAGCTGTTCTCTCTCTGGTAGGACTGCCAAAACTCTGACAGTGAGGACAGGATAATGTACCTATACCTGATGGCACCAGTTCAGATGGACACTCAGGCAAGTACTTATCTAAGCACATGCTTAACTCCAGCCCTATTTAGTAAAGCACTTATGTGTAGGCACAAATTTATCTCTCCATGGCTACAGGAGACATAAGCCTCTCATTAACACTTCATTCCCCTCAGTCAGGGCTTATGTGCCACTTTTAGCTGCAGGACAACACTCTGCATGTGTGGAAGGAAGGAGGGCTTCTCCTCTGCCTCCGAGAGTCCCCTCTGCCCTCAGCATGCAGAGCCATGTGCAGTGACTCAGCAGTGCAGAGACAGGGCAGAGCAGTGTGCTGGGGAGAGCAAAGAGCAAAGCAAGGCTTACGTTGGCTTTGAGGCTTCAGCCTGGTCTGTCTGCAGCTTCTCCCCCCCTTCCACCTCCATGGTGCAGTACACGATGCGGTTGGGGGCCAGCGACTTCAGCCCCTGCACCTCCATGATGACAACCTGCAGGCAGAGGAGGAGAAAGGTTAGAGGGGCAGCAATCAAAAGATTGATTCATTTCATCCTTCACACCTGCTGGGGCTGCTCAGCCCATGGGGTCAGCCTGGGCTGGGGTCCTCCAATGCTGCTGGATGCTCTCAGGGGCAGCAGGCAGGGATGGTGGCACTGCCCAGGCTGAGGGGGGACTGTGGCACCAGCCAGGTCTGTATGGAGACCAGGATTCCCTCTGACTGCACATGGGCTCTCTGAAACCCTTGGGTGCCCAGGCAGTACCAAGCTTCAGGAGATGAGCTTCACAGATGTAGTCCTGCTCCATCTACAAATGCCTTAATATGTGAAATCCAGGGGGAAAAAAAAGCACACAACTAGTCAGCTTGTGCTAAAAGCATATTTTCCATATTCATTTCCATTATATTAATATAAAATGGTTTGGGGTTGGCATTTGAAGATCATCTGGTCCAATCCCCATGCTGAGGCTTGGACATCTTTCAGTAGATCAGGTTACTCAGAGTTCCATCCAACCTGATCTCCAAAAATTCCAAGGATGAAACACCTACGTCCCAGATGTTCCCTGCTACCCTCATCAAAAATATTTTCTTTCTTATACTCAATTTAGATATACCCTATTCCAGTTTAAAACTGCTGACCCCTGTCCACTCTATAGCTCTGGTAAAAAAAAAAAAAAAAAAAAAAAAAAAAAAAAGACCAAAAAAACCCCAAAAAACACTTGCCTATAGAATTTCTTCCTAATTAAGAAATCACCACCTAAGTTTCTTGCAGGTAATTAATTTTTTTCCCTTCTTTTTAAAGGTGATTAATCCCATTAACCACATACCTTAAACATTTCTACAAGAATCACTGTGGTAGTTTCTGTTCATGTTTTATTACAGCTATTTATGTAGTATATACACAGGGGTTTAAAATTCCTCTCCTCAGGTCTTCTGATCTGTCTGGAGCTGAGGATCCTTTCCCTGGCACACAGAGCTGCACAAAGCCTCTAATGAGTGCACATTTTTGGTAAAAGCTTTCCTGCAGCAGGAGTTTTGTGCACTGAGCAGTGCCCAGACCTGCCAGCTCCTGAGTCAGTGCTTCACTGGGCTTTGGCTTCCCACCAGGTGGGGTTCAGCTGGAGCAGAGCATTTGTGACACCCTGCTGCAGGGGTGGCCCTTCACACACAGCTGCACACACTGCACAGCTTCTGCAACATGGAGCTACTGCTTTGTGATAGCTCCCTGCTCCTCCACATGGAATGCCTAGAAGTCAGCCTCATTTGATGCTGCTCTTGAAGGCCCCATTTCTGGGTTCAAAGCCCTAGTTTTAAATAAGACTGGACTGAATATTATGAAGATGGCTTCAGACACGTAATGAGTTAAATTCTGAGACTGGACAACCAGGGTTGTTAAGTTTTGCATTAGCAGGATATGTATAACAAGAGACTCCCTAGGAAGAGAAATAAACAGGAAACTACACAAAAACAAAATTTTCTGATTTTTCTGCATCCTACGTTTTTGACTCCATCCTGGTAGTTGTTTTGACAATGTAACATAAACCCACTCACTGACAGACAACAACAATTCTGTAGGGGCGAGTTGATGACTCCTTGAAGTAAATATGCCCACAAATAGACCACAAATGTGTTTGCACAAAACAACTGAGTTGGCTGAAAACAGCTAGAGAGCAACACTGCTCCAGGACTGAGGCAGCAGCAGCACCCTGCCTTCCCCTGGGCTGCACAGACAAACTGCTCAACACAGCACTGAGCAGAAAGGCAGCATGCAACAGAGAGCACAGAGCAACCCAGCACAGCACAGGATATCCACACAAACTGCACACCAATCTGTTGGGTGAATTCAAACCCAGGGGTTTTTCACAATTCTTCAAAGAGGAAGCAATTCTCGCAGGGAAATGCAGCATCCCCTCTAGCTGGCAATAGTTTAAGATGCTGATATTTACAGTGTTGCATGACTGTAAGGTTTTGGGGACAACGAAGGCTCAGGGTTACTGGGCTACACTCAGTAACAAACTGCATGAAGAGATCAGTTAATGATGCAGATTTCTAAGCCATTTGATATACATCATCACAAAATGCCAGACAGTGCACATCACACAGATTGCTCCGACAAGGTGCTGCGACACCAGAAAGGACACAGTGTTTAATCACAGGCAAAGCTTCCAGTAAACAGAGAGTGATTTCTACTCACCTCTCTCCACCTAACCTAAATTTGAACTGAGCAGAAGTTGGCTGCTGTGTTTTTCCCTCCCATGAACTGTGCACACTGTTGTGTGCATGTAGCTTACCTCTAGGGAGAATGACAGCACGACGTCTGACTTGGAGAGCTGGTTCTCATTTTCCTCTCCCATGTCAATTATTGAGGTGTTGTGGCTACGTTTCAGCTTCTGCAGCTTGAACTCAGAGCCTCCTTTGGACACAGGCATGCTCTCCAAGTTGGCCATCAGGAGATTGACAGATGACTTCAGCTCCTCGATGTACATGTTCTCCATTTCTTTGGACACAAATTTGGGAAACTTGCGCTCCTTGGATTTGGAAACAAGCACAACAGAATGAATGTTTGTGACAATCAACAGCCACTTGTTGCACTGGGAGAATCCCCCAAGAGCATCTGCAGAGATTTGTGAGCAGGGAGTTCCTACAAACCAGATGACAAATTACAGCTTCCCCCTGAGTAATGTAGAAACATTATTGCTAGTTTCTCAGAGAATTACTACTTGGTACTTGTCCAACTTTCCTGTATCTTGCATGCACTTGCATTTCACTGACTTTTTTATCTGCAAATCGGCTTTTTCCTATGGATGGCATTTTCCTCAATTACAAACACTCCAGGCCAGATCTCAACTGAACTTTGTGACCAACAGCAATTTACTAAGGATTCAGAGGATGCTGACAGTAACAAATCTGTTTTTCAGTCTCCCAGTTGTGCCAGCTCTTTTTAAAACACTTCTGAGCAGTTGCTTCATCAGGTTTCTAGCTGTGAAAGCAGCCCAAAGGGAGAAAACCAGCCATGTGTGGGCAGGAATGTTTGGTCTTAACTGGAAGAAGAAGTAAAACATCCTTTCCACTACTTGCCAAGGCCAGAGCCTCCTCCCAAGAAGACAATTTTTCACTGTGAGACTTTCCAGTGCTGCTTGCTGTCAACGGGAAATTTAAACTCTAAAACCAAGGATGACAGTGAGAGCAAAATGTGATATTCCCTAATTTATATTCTCAGCTTTGAACTGCTGCCCATCACCAGCCTGAGCCCCGCATCTTCTGACAACTCCTCCCATGGCCTGAATCTGCTCAGGATTCAAATGTCTTTCAGTGGGTTACAAGCACTGTGCAAAGTGTAAGACAGAGAGGCAGCAGCTGCAGCCAGGGAACACGAGGCTGATGTGCAAACAGTCTCAGTGGCAACTCACAACATTGTAAAAAGCCATTTTTAAAATGCATGCTAGAGAAGAAAATAAGGTCATGTTTCTTCTAGAAGACTGCCACCAGGCTGCTGAAAGAGTTCTCCTCTGCACTAGTTTTTGCATCACTCATTAAGATCACTACAAGCAGAGCTCACAGCAGCATTCACACCAAGCAGCTGAAGTATGGTCATCTGTTTCCAGCCTCAATCTTGGGAAGTAATTCCCTCATGTAAATTAGACCTACAGTAAAATAAACTACCTAATAAGCCTCCTGTATTGTCTGTGCATTATACAAGTTGCAAGTCACCCCTAGGAAAAAAAAAAAAAAACAACAAACCACTGTTTCATAGATTTTGAGAACTACTGCTGCAGCAATGATGTTCAGACATTATTGCTTTTTTACCCTGCTGTCATCCATCTCTCCAGGGACTGCAATTTTGGCACTGCCCTCACAAACCTCTTCAGCAGTGCAGCAAGGACTGGGACATTTCACTGTGTACCACTAGCAACTTGTATTAGGACTAAAAATGTAGTTTGAAGTGATGCATAACAGTGTAACTGGGACTGTTTAACTGATGTTGGAAATGCAGAAATGCAGATGTGGTCTGAAGTCACCCATCAGACTGCAGATAAAGCTGGGGGAAGTCTGGAGTAAGAAACTATCAAGAGATGCAGACAACAGCAAGAAAGGGCATCAGTCACCTCCCCATGTACTGGGAGCAGAGAGAGGATCAGGAACAGGGAGAGGCACAAGCATGGAGACAGGCAGAGGTAGGACACTGAGGAATGACCTGTCCAGCAGGCTGGAGCAGAGTGGCTCCAGCCCCAGACAGACACATCACTCCAGTATCACCACCAGGTCTCATTTACTTGCTCCTACACGTGTTCCTCCTTGTCCTTGAAGCCAGGTGACTGGGAGGGGGAAAAGGCACCACAGGACAGCAGAGCACTTGCCACTGCAGAGAAAAATATATGTCTGCCTTGGCATCACTAAGCTCTCAGCTGTAATGCTGCTCTATTTAGCTGCTGGAAAAGTACAACACACAGACTGAAAAGCCTGTCCAGATTCAGCTCTAAAACATCTGCTTGCCACAGAGTGTGATCCTCAAGCTGCCTGGCTCCAAGGCTGGGCTGATGTGCTTTGATGGAGCTGGGCTCAGTGGGAGACCCTGCCTAGCACTGCCCTAGTGCTGGGCTGAGCTGCACTCTCCTGGGCACAGGGGAGGGCAAAAACACCCACAGCTGTGTCCTGGCATGCAGGGGCAGGAAAGCTGGCACAACAGTGCCTTGTTCAAGGTCACACCACAGCTCAGATGATGCCTTGCAGAGCCACTGGTCCCGTAAGACTCCACAGCCTTTGCTGCCTCTGAAGTGCAAATGTCCTAGTGTGAATTTCTTAATTTAACAATGAGGTATTAATTTGCCTCAAGGATGGAATCTCCAAGACAGACACCTCAGTGCTGGTTTCACAAGCACTGTAAGCCTCCCTGTGCAGCAAATCCGTATTAAAAGCTGCAAATTGGAGATAAAAAAGGAAATGCTATCCTTTCGCTGAGCTGAATTGTGAACCTGCCCTCTGTTACAGGGAAAGCAGCCTTGCCCAGAAAGGAGGCTACAGAAGAAGATTCAAAAGGTCATTTACATGCCTCCAAAATATGGTATTCATGGATCTAAACGAACAAGGTTTCTTGCAGACAGATGCTGGTGGGACCTGACATTCTGAAAGGAAAGTCTGCTACAGTACCATGATGGAGATAAAATATCCCTAGCTGCCAACTGAAACCCAGGTAAGTCCCTTTTACTCTAAACCACCCTCCAAGCTGCACTGCTGTATTTTGAATGTTGAATTCTGCACAGAAATATGTCAGGTTATGTTGAGGAATTTCCCCTTGACTCTCTCTTGGATGGCCAGCAGTGTCATGGTTTGTTTTCAGCATCCTTGGGGGAAGAATGGAAATGGAAAATTCTCATTTGCAAAAAAATAATTCATGATGCTGCAGTTTCTCCTGGCTGCTACTGAATCATGCATATTGTTGTTCTACATATCATAAAGAGAAAATGAAATAACAAAACCAGGCAATCTTTTTCTCAGGGCCGGTCTACCTATCTCAGAACCAGAGCAGCCGTGCTCAGTGCAGAGGCTGACATTTCACTGCAAATAAATACTGTAGCTTTTCTTGACAATAATGAAATGGCAAAGGGCCAAATGCTGAACAAAAGCGCTCCAGTGAGTTTGCTGCTTTGCTGCACCATTGATTGGCCATGTGGTCCTTGGCCATCTCACTAATTTTATCAGTGAAGTGGGGAAAATCAGAGCCTATGTCCCCAAAGACAAAACAGCAGCAGATGTTTAACAGAGGTGTTAGTGAGGAGGAGCTGTGCAGGCTCCACCAGCACCATTGTCAACGCCTGACTATGAATCAATATGCTCTGCTTTTCACATCCAGGCATATCAGTGTGGTTTCAAACAGCGCTAATATTACCTATCTTATAAAAAATCCTAATTTGGGCCCAGCTCAGTGCAGGGAGGACTGCTGCTGAAAGGCAGGCCCCTAGACTGAGCTTGTCTCTGTGATTAGATTTTTTTTGCCTTGTAGTAATGGTTTCTTGATTATCAAGAACAGCCAGATAGATCATTCCAAATGACTTCAGCCCCATTAGGGCTTTATCAGTGACTCAGAGCATCTGATTAGAGGCAAGGAGAAAACTTGGCCATGCTGATGTCAACAGGATCCTCTCCATCATCTATGGTCCATTGGAGGCCACTGTGTGTAGGTGTGATTTGCTCCTTGGGAGATGCTCCTTCCAGAAGGGTCTCCAGGAAGATCAGCTGAGTGCTTGGTTATCAAAGCTGTCTGGAGGTCTCCAAACAGCAGCAATGTCTGCAGGGGGCAGTGATGGCCTGACTGCTCCCACGCACAGTGTGAGCTTCTTTGGGACAATACATCTGAAGGACCTTTTATTGAGGCAGCATTTCCCTACAGGCAGGAAATTGTGGCTCCTATCAGCCCAGCAAAAAACACAAATCCCATTAGGATGATTCCTGGCTCCTTTTTTACACATGATTATCCACCTTATTATCTACATAGAAATGTGACACCTCTGAGGATTCACAAGGGATTTTTCAGCAACCTAAACTCTCCCAGCTCATCAGGACATTCCAATAAATGCACATCAGAACAGCTTCATCTTGTTTGTTTGCAGCTAAAAATCCGATCACTTTTAACCACTAATTATTGTGAGAAGATACTTGTAAGAGAATGACAGGACCTGGGGGCTGCATCAAACTCCTTGTATACTCCTAAATGAAGAGGTTATTGATGACAGCTGACTTTTGTTTTTACCTTGGCAATTTGTTCTGCCATTTGGAGACGTCCATCTAACTCGCGTCTGATCTGTGCTGCTTGCTCATCAGGGTTGTCCAGCTGTAGAAAAACAAAAGGGAAATCAAGGTGAAAAATTAATCAATAAAACACCTTTAGGAGCAGTTCAGTTCTTCAGGCTGACCACCTGTGTTACATTGCTGATAGACAGAGTGAGTGGTGAGGGGCCACATTCTGGAACAGACCAACCCAAGACAGTTTCTGATGCCTGCCCTGCTGCCTCCCGGGGCTGAGCATCCTCACCCTAAGGCAGTCTGGAAAGTTACAGCTACAGTGATGACAAAAGTTCTGATTCCCAGCCTGATGAATGATGAGCTCATCTGTTGGTGCTCACTGGATCAGATGAAACACCACATTGCCCCTGACCCATCGCTCTCCACGGCATCTCCTCGTCTGCCACACACGCTGCTTCACCATGGATTTTCCAGAGAGCCAAAAATGACTACGGCTAAGATTGATGGAAAGTACATTTTTGATTAGCTTTTGAAAGCCTTTGTTATGGATTTAATTCAGGAAAACTACAAGGTGTCCTGACTGTGATCCAAATCCACTGAAACTTCAACAGCTTCATTCACACCAGCTGCACAACATAACCTGCTGGTGAGGTTCATCTTTATATTCCTGATCCCAGCACCAGCACAGAGCCATGGATTACCAGCACCTTTCAGGATCAGCTGCCCCTGTTAGTTTCTCCATGAACAAATGTACCACACAACTTTCCTGCACCTCTGGAAGTGCCTCTTGGAGCTGCTTTATTAAGGGTAGGAAATGTACAGACCCAGATTTCCATTTCTTTGCAATTCTGAAAGAGGGAGCATTATTTGAATTCTATCTGAGCTACAGTAATTGAGGTTAATCACACACTACCCAAAATAACTCAGGAGCTAAATTTAGAAATTGAGGATGCTGCTGTGGAGGAGGGTTGATTTTGCAGTATGATAATGAGCCAACAAACTGCCTCACGCTTTCTGCACTATCTTGATTGTGCAGATGTTTTCCAGTGATGCTACAGGTGTCCAGGAAAGATCTGACTGCAGAAGATGATTTTTGTTAGGAGCCAAGAAGCAGCCTAGGCAGTCTCTGTGGCTGTGGCTGAGTGGGTCAGGTATTGCTTTCCAGAGCTGTGCTTCCCTAGACTAAGCAGCGATGCCAAGCCAAGTAACCTGGTACTTAAAAGAAACAAAAAAATCTTTCCAGGCTGTAATTTCAATGATTCTGCATGATAGCTCCATGACAAAAACTGATCTTTGGGAAAGCAATCCTAGTCTGTAGTAGCCAAAATAACATTTTCTTCTTGTTGTCTACAGAATGGTACTAACGGGACAGCCCCTGCCTGTCCTCCTGGCATCTTCCAGCAGATCTCTTGTGACTAAGGACAGCAACTCAACAGCTCAGCCACTGTCTCCTGCTGTGCCTGAGAAGGACTCCTGTGCCTGGGAAAGGCTCCTGCTGCCATCAGAGCAAGCAGAGTACATTTTACACAGTCATAACACTATATAGAGCCATTAAGAGAGTAATGCTGGTACCCATAAAATATACTTTGCTTATGAAATAAGGAAAGGTGCAAATGTGAGGCATACCATCTAAGCAAGACCAAGTAAGGCAACACAGACCTTAATATCATTAAAACTCAATTTCTTAAGTAGAGAATCAGCTATTTATTATCTGCCACATGCATGCCCACTTTATATTCAAGTACTTGACAGCCAAATACCTAAATGATTTAAGAAGTCAAAGAGAAAATGAATTAGTTTCGTTCTGCATTATGACTATGTTATGTGTGTGCCGCGAATAAAGCAAAGATATAAATCATAAGGTTGCCCCAGTCAATTAAATGTGAAAAGTATTATAGATTTCAGTATATACATGATTTGTCATATGCACTGGGCTTTTCTTCAGCAGCACGCCACAAATACATGATTTACATAATTCGTAATTCTCAACTGATCATTACCCAACTGCCTGCTGGTAAATTAGATGTTTTCATATGTCTACCCACAACCACATTAGTTCTCTCTGCCTGCCCTGCAGAGATTACCTACATTGGTGTAACAGTTCTAAAGTAAAAGAATAAAAATTAGAAACCATGTGTAGATTACGTTTTAAGGAACCCAAAACTGACCAGCACTGCAGACATTGCAGGGCAGATGTCTACTCAAACCCTTTCTAAGCCTGGCTTAATTTCTCCTAAAATAATTACTGCAGCCAAATGCATATGCTGTGCATGGTTATAGGTGCCAAATGCCTCAAAGAGAAAGTTTCAGGACACTCATCCTTTAACATGCCAGGAGCTCTGTAGCTCAGCAAATGGTTGATTAAGTATTTCAAAGCAAACATGCTCATGGTGAAGGCTGAACAAGATCACAATATGGGTGACAATTTTGCAGCTTTGATGTAGGGCTTTAGGAGAGATCTTTGTCTCATAAAAGGTGGTTTCATTTTGTGATGCACAGTGTGAGAAAACACTGAAAAATTCATAAGCCACATCAATTAATAATGAATCTGTCAGTCCAGGAGTACTCACAACATGTGGCAACAGCATCATGGAGCGCTCCATCTGAAAGAAACATGGCCTCCAAAGTGACTCATGGCAGGGATGCCCGTGGTTTCTTACCATAAAGCTGCTGTTTTAGGAGATAAAGTGCAATGAGGCAGGACATAGTGGCACCATGTGCACACATATGCTCCATGTCAATGTCACAGACTGCTCTGCAGCACCCCAAAATGTGACAAAGCCCCTCTCCCGGGGAGGAGATTACCTTATTTTGCTCATGTGTAGGTAAAACAGGCTACACTGCAGGGATTCAGTCATTTCCATAATTCAGTAAGGGCTGCACAGTTGCTGTTTGCTGTGGAGAGGTGCTGGGATAGCTCCTGCCATCCCAGCAAACTCCTAGGTTATCTAATGAATGCCTTCTGCATGAGAGCACTCAGGGGGTCCTGGGAGGGTGATTTAAAACAATAGAAAGGACTTGGATAATTCAGTAAGGGCTGATGGTTCTCTCTTAAAGAGAAATCTTATTTCATGCTTCACAAACTTTAGGGCTGCACTAGATTCCTTGGTGAAAGCATTCCCTGGGATGTAGAGCAGCCTCTCCCTGCCTCAGTGTGAGTCTCAGAGTGCTGCAATTCATCTCTGTGCCCCAGCAGCCACCAGGGCTGTGCAGGCTCTCACCCATTACATCTGCCTGTGGATGCTGGGACCATCCCTGCTCCACCAGGAGAGGTCAAGAGGTCCATCCTTGGATTCACCATGGCCTGAGTGCTGTCTTAGACAGCTGTTTATGCCATGAACTGAGATGATTTTCCACCAGAGTGTGGTACTCACTGCTCATCTGAGAGTGCTGGTGGATCACCCAGCACGAGCCGGTGCCATGGCAAGGGCAGGCAGGTGCCAGGCCTGGATCCAGTGCAGGAAAAGATGATATCTCTCCATGCCCTCTCAGTTCCCAGCCTGCCTACCACCACAGCTCTGCACAGCTTTGCAAAGCTGCTCCGTAGGGCTGAGGAAAGCTGAGACAAGCAAACCCAGCATGCATCTTTCCAGCAGATTGAGCAAAGATACCTCCAGATTTATGTGCAATGATGAATCAAGGTAAATGAGAGAACAGATTCAGCAAAACAGGAAGGGGAAGAAAAAAGTGCTGCCTGCCTTTGCAAATGTTTTGCAAGCTGTTAAGAAAAGGGATGGCAGAGCACATCCACTGGGAAGGCACGCCCTTTCCATCTGTGGCCAGGGAACTTTTGAACCCTGCAAATCCCTCTGCAAGATCATCCGTGCAAGGTGTATGCCACTGAAAGGGATTGAAAACTAAAGCTGTCCAAGGCTCTGACCTCTGAGCATGCCTTAATGCCATCTTCTTATGGCATTGCATAAGGACGCTTGGGGGCGTGTGGGCAGATACACTGAGCTATGGCACCATCACAGAAACTGGAGCACTGGCTGGTCAATGTTGCCTGAGCTACATTTAACTTGTCTGTGTTTCCTTATCATAGGCTGAATTTCCCATCAGTTAATGCAAAGATAATCACCTGAATTTCCTAGATATGGCAATAAACTACTATTGAGTTCCAAGTAACTTTTAAAACTAGAATCAGCTGTAATTAATTCATCCCAATCCATGATGGAAGAAGGATCTACATATCCTCAAATCCTCATCTTTGATTAAAAGCTTAATGGTAGACACATTCATCACTTAATTCAAAACAGGCTTTGGCTTTTGGAGCTAAAGCAACTTGCATGAGGACCTAGTCCAGCAAAGCTGCAGTACCCTGACACTCAGCAGGATTAAATGTGACAGAATAAGATGTGGGAACATCTCCAATGGTGTCTATGCAATAATTGTTTTTCTGCAGAAAGCTCTGAACAAAAAACTGGCAAAGCAGAAACTGGCCATGAAACAGCCTAGGCAGCGTTTAGGTTCTATTATATGCTAAATCAGCAGAAAAAAAGGGAGAGGGAATGTAAAGAGAAGTTTATGACTCCCACTTTTCAAGGACCAGGATAGCAAAGATGGCAGTCCTGCTCATTACAGTTCATTTTTGTATTTGTGAAGCTTAGATTTATCACAGCCAGAGATCTAAAGAGACTAACCTCCTGAACAGGCTGATGTCTTTCACACTGGTTTGATGCAGCAAACTTTCCCATGAGGTCAGGGAGAAAGCAGCCAGGATAATTAAACCTCTAGGCAGCAAATTTCCAGCACATAAAGAGGTTCTACATGTTCTCAGTGGATGGCATCCTGTGGTGGAGGTGGGAGCTGAAGCTGCTGGTCCCACCTGTGAGTAGGATCACACTTCTCCAGAAATCTCTGTATAGGTCACCATCAGACCCCTTCCTACAGCAAGCAAGCAAACTGCCTTCCACTGCAGATGCAGCTATTTTAGTCCTTCTGACAGGCACCTAATATGCTGCTCACTAATTGGTATCAGCTTATCAAAATCCAGAGCAGAAACATCACATCTCCAAGTCCCTTTGATCAATACATAACAACAACAACTATAAATGATTAATAAGCAATCAGTATTGCTATGCTAAATTACTATATTGTGCTAATTAAAAGGTCAATTCCTCGCTTTTCTTAGAGCAGTGCCCAAACATCTGTGCTCTGAATCATTCAAAGGTTTCAGAGAAGTGTACCTCAGAGAGAATCCCCTGGTTTTGAACAGAAGCAGTATCAATCCTTAGCCATATCAATTCTATCTAATCTATCACTGCATTTCAGAAAAAGCCACCTCTTTTTTAAATAATAGCATTCAACAACATGAGAAAAAAATCTGAAAAAATAAATATGGATTGGAATTCTAGCTTCACTAATTGGGAACATCCACCACCTCTCTTACTGCCTGATCCCTTCCAACAGCACCTATTCTGCCCATGAAGAGCCAGTGGCACAAAATGGATGTCTGGCATCTCTGAGAAGGGCCATGTGGAGCTGAGAGCTGTCATGTGGGATCTAACCTCACATAATACCCTTGTGAGGTGCTCTGGCACCTGCATTAAGGATCAAGGATGTGAGAAGAATTAAAGGAGACACATAAAAGCAGAAAGAGGCATAACTATGAAGAAACAAACAGAGGGAGCAAAAATGTGATCCTTTTAAGAGCAGTGCTTCTTCAAGTTGAGAGGAGGAGGAATGCAGCACAAGGTACCGGGTGTGGGGAGAGCTCAGCAGGTGGGGCAAGTCCTCCCATGGGGTGCAACATCCTTGTCCCCTTACTGGCGGGGACAGTCAGCCCAGCAAACCATCTACACAATAGAGAAAATGCTGTTATTTGTCCATATTAAATGTAGGATAAATCATTTCTGTGTACAGACACTACAACAATTAGAGAATAAGATGTTTCAGCCTGGCAGCAGCAGCTCCTGCCACATGGCTGGACAGCCCAGCTCGCTCTGCACAGAGCATGGCACTGCTGCTCCCAGGCCTGCACTGGCTTTGCTCTGATCAGCTCAAACCATGGCCCTGCATGCAGCTCTGCCTGGGCAGAGGAGGATGGGCAAACAGGGATGAGCTTTTGGGGCCCTGGGGTTTGAAGACCCTAAAAATTCCTCCTAGTCTTGGAACCACTGCCTTCCAGATCTCATACTGGTGTTCAGAGCAGGCTCTGAGACCACAGCAATAATTCACACATGTAGTGTCATGAGCCTCCAGACTTCACCATGTTACCACAATGCAGACAACAAACATTTCTTTCTCTTCTTGTCACAGAGCCAAATGAATCCTAAATGGCTTTCCTGACCATAACACACACACAGCACCAGCTACAGACCTCAATTTCTGACACATCAGCTGTGAAGGCAAGAAACTGCAGATAAGAGAGCACTGAGGCTTTGAGGACACTGCCAGACCCAGGGCACAGCACAAAGAACATTCAGTTTTTTCCAGACCATGTATTGCATGTAATAGAAAATATTAACTCACATTCCAAATATTTATGAAAAGTTCAGACATAATTAAACAATTTGCAATTGAAAATTAACAATCTAAAAATTCAGCCGTGTAGACAGAGAGCATTAAATATAGCTGCAGTTAATGTGAGCTGATTTAAGTACAGCTAATACAGCAGCAGCAGAAAAAGGCAGTCAATCACATCCCCTGTCATTAACAACCTTCTCCATGTGAAATATTATTACCTGAAGCTTTCAAGCTGCTCTGCTGTCCCAGTGTGTGCAGGAGGGTTGTTTGCCTACAACTTGCTCCAGCTGGAGCAGAGGGATGTCCATCTGTCCACCACCACCAGGTGTCTGTCTGTCTGCCCTAGTCCCCCAGCCAAGGCTGTCCCAGCCCCTTCCACACCTGAGCACCATGAGAATGCAGCAGCCAGGCTGCTGGGGAGCATTTTGGAGCAGTGCCTGCATCCCTGGGCTCCCAGGCGTTCACAGGGGCTGTGTGTGACGAGGATCCCAGCACCCTGGGGGTGGGGGGAGCAGGGCAGGAACAGAGCAGTGTTGTCCTGATGGTTGTGCACTGTGTTCATGACAGCACCAGCACCAGCTTTCCCCCAGTCCCACCCTGGGCTTCACCCACTGCCTCTCAATTATCTTTCCCTAGAGCTCAGTAGGGATAGAGCCTCCAGACAGAGCTTTTCCATCCCCAGTGGGTGGAGAGCTCTTTTTCACACTGCTTCACTAATTATTCTTTGTATTTAAAGCCAAGTAAAACACTAATTGCCCAACACATCTATCCCAGTCCAGGCTGGACTACCTCAGCCCTCAGCACATGCCAGGACACAACACAGCTGGAGAAGAGGGAGCAGCACCAACCACCCTTGAACCCCATGGGCAGCCTGAAGGAGAGGACTGGGATGCCAGCAAGGATGGCACAGTCCTCTGCAGCACACTTCCATGATCATGGATTTAAGGATGAGACACATGTGCTGGGTGCTGGGTCAGGCCCCAGTGTAGCTGCACAGTGACTCTTCCAGACAGCTCCTCTGCCAGAAACACTGTCATCTCCTGCTTTCTGAGGAAATGTGGCTTATTTCAAACTACATTCAGCAAGGCATGACCTCTTTCCTTTGAAATTGCTAACAGGGCATGAGGCTTTTGCTTAGAGAGTTAGAGAAAATCCACTGGACACTCAGAGGATGGCATTACAGTCTCTGCTATTGTTGAAGTCCCTCGGTGCTTTCTGTGTGGCAGCATTCTGAGAAAATAAGGTGATAGCCTGCTCTCTGATCCCATTTCATCTGAGCCTACCCTCAATCTTCCCTTTAAGCTTTCACCAAGGACAATACCCTTTATATGCAGAAAAGACTTAAGTGCAAAATATACAGCTAGAATCCAGATGTGACACAGAGCTCAACCATCACTGCAAGTCTGCAGCACCAGTACCTGCTCATGTCAGCCAGCTGCTGCAGTTCTTTTTAGAAATTAGGAAAAACATCAATGAAGAGATTAAAGAGAAAAGCCACTCTTAAAGCATTCTCATGGAATTCAGGTGTTTTTTTTTTTTTTTGCATTCTGCTCTGTAACCTGGTAAAAATTGCACTCACACTTCAAATGAAGGTACCACCAGATGTTACCAGCAATAAACCCATGGGAATAGACACATATGGAACCTACGGCTGAATCCCTTCCCCTCTCTTTCTTATAATTAATCAAGGATCTATGGAAATCAAGGGCAGCAGAGCAGCACTCAGGGCACTAGAAAAAAAATGATGCATGTGTGCAACCCATGGGGTCAGACTGCTGTCCCTGCTGCACACCCTTTGCATCCCCCTCTTTTTCCAGAGAAATTATAGGGAAAAACAACAGGGAAAAGCAGCTCTGACAGGACTGATGGCCCAAATGCTGAGAAAACTGTTAAGACAGGTGGATGAAAACAAGGGAGCTCTTGCTGGGAACCAGCAAAGCTGGAAAAAGCTCTGGTACCTGCCTGTGCTGCTTTGCAGGGGCAAAGGAATCAATTGAGGTTTATGCTGTGACCTTGCATGAGAGCAGAGGGAATAACAAAATCACTTGGCTCACAGGCTGAGCAAAATCCACAACAGATTCCACCCTGTCAAAAACATTCATCTTCAGACAGGTTTCCTCCCTGAATTTTTATGCAACCTTAAAAATCTAAGCTGTCCTGTTTCTCAAATGCTCAGATCCATCTTAAATCCATTCTCCCACTCATTTTTAGTGGAATTTAGAGTGGAGGGTAAAACACTGCTGAAACAATTCAAGCAGTTCCCTAAAAACCTGAAAAAAATGCTTCATTCAGCCCAAATGTGCCTACATTATAAACCATGTGCAGGCTCACTGCACAGAGTGAGCTTGCTGGAAATTAAGAGATGTAAGACTGCCTCTTCATATTCCACTGGGAGGAAAAGCAGCAATCCTGTCCCATTTCTTCCAGAGCATTTTCACACCCAGGCAAACACCTCCCAGCTGTGCCAGATGTGCTTTCTATCACAGGTTACATGAATGGAGGGGGTGACAAAGCAGCTGGCTCTGCAAGATGCTGGCTCATGTGAGCAGGAGCCCAGCTGAGAGAACGAGTCCCCAAGAGTGGGGAGGAGAAAATGGGCAAAGCAGAAAATCCCATCCCAGACCCAGCACCACGCAGAGTTATTCTGGTTTATGCTGCTGGCAGCCTTCTTAACTGCACAATGACACACACTAAAAATATTTGCCGTTTGGACTAGATTTCATGTTTAAAAATGTATAACAAATAATTACTTGTACAAGCACAAACCTTATAGCTTCTGCTTCTGAGCAGATGGGAATTTGTAACAAACTTCATCTGGCAAAGCAGTGTCCCCTCATCTGCCATCACCTCATCCTCACTGCCATGCAGCACCAAGTGCTCCATGCATGCCAGCCCTGCCTCCCAACACGGGCAGCTCCACAGCAAAGGCATTTGGCTGCAGGTGCCCAGGGAACAGCTCCAACCTGCCTGGCTGCAAGACCTTTTCAGAGCCCACCACAACTTCCACTGCAGACTAAAATGAAATAACCAGCCCAGACAAAGTTCAGTTAAATAACTGATTCTATATTCAGCAATAACAGTCATGGTGTCCAAAACCTGCCCAGTCATGGGATGGATTCCCAGCCTAAAATTAACCACTTGCCCCTTCTTGTGCAATCTTTAGTAAAAATTCAGCATACAATTGCTATGGTAAGGCCTGAGCTTTCATTTAAACATAAGCATATCTGATAGAAAAGGATCCAGGGTATCCTTCAGGTGAGAGAAAGACTGTCACAACCTTTGCCCAGCTCTCCCAACCCTGACTATCAGTGGCAGCCAAGAGTGACTGCTTTGATCCCAGTTTTACTGCTCCTGTACAAGGACAGTTAAACATTGCTGCAATACATCTGCAAACAAATTACTTGGACCATTTCCCCAGGTGAGTCAAACTTTTAGTTCTTCCTTATCCCTTCACATAACTCTCAAGACCTGTCCAACACATTTTTATAGTACAGATTCCAGATTGGGATACAGGAGAGCTTTTTTTTCCTGCCCTGTAGGAAGACAAGAGTTTCTCAGAATGTTTCCTGGGGTACCTTCACACATGCCAAAGGCTTGGCACCATGGTTGGACACCTCAGCACACCCACTGAGGCTGTGGCTGCATCCTGTTTTCCTTGCCCACCAATGTCCTGAGAATCCTTAGCTGATGCCCACAAGGCATCAATCAGACACAAGCTTTGAAAACCTTTCACAACTCTGTCACCACTTTCTCAGGTACCTTGTTACCTTACTGCAAAGTCTGACTCTTGTTTTAACACTATTTATGACAGCTTGTACTTCCTCATTGCTTGTTTTACCTTTAAGTCCTCTCCAGGGCCTCTTTTGAAGCAGAAAAAAAAAAAGACAGAAAAAAGGGGGAGTATGGATGAAAAAAGGAGCTGATTTTCCTCTAAATTTTGGTAGAGGTTCTCTTGAAGGTTACAGGTTTGCATCCTGGGAAAAGCAAGGGCATCACAGTGGTTTCAAACTGCTAGGAAGGTGGGGCTGGTCCCATATCCAGTTCAGCTGTGTCCACACACCCTCCCCAGGGTTTTCCAGAGCATCCCAGAGCAGCTGGAAAAGCTCTCCACACAGGTCACTGCCACCAGACCAGCGTGAGGAGTTTTGCTTCATCTTAAGGCAGGAATCACTGCAGCCTGCAAACAGACAGCCAATGTCACTGTCAAAAGGAAATGCTCCTGCTCCAAGCTGAATTCTGGCTTGCTTGGTGAATTTTTCTGAGACCATCCCTCGCTGTTACTTGCTGTCAGCTGCCCTTCCCTTCCCTTCCCTTCCCTTCCCTTCCCTTCCCTTCCCTTCCCTTCCCTTCCCTTCCCTTCCCTTCCCTTCCCTTCCCTTCCCTTCCCTTCCCTTCCCTTCCCTTCCCTTCCCTTCCCTTCCCTTCCCTTCCCTTCCCTTCTCCAGGGCTCACACTGGCAGGGACTAATTCATGTCCAGCAGAGTTTAGAGTTACATCCAATTTCATGCTATCAATGAGCATTTACTCCTTTTTCAGCAGAATTTTATATGACCCATTTTTCTTTTCCTCTGCTCCCCTGAACCCCTTCCCAGCAGCCTCTGCACAGGGAGAGTTTTGTTATTAAAGATTCTTATGAACTCTTTGTCTTTGAACAGGAGACATTTACTTTTGGCTGATAACTTGCATTGAGCAAATTCAGGCAGCAGTGGAGGGAGATTCTATTCTGCTGTGGCATGCTGGTATGGCAGGATGTCTCAGGGACACAGATGTGCCTCCTGTCCTGCCCTTGCACACTGCACTGCCTTCCCTCCATCATCCCCTGCTCTATTGCTACCCTGACTGCAGACAAGACAAAATATAAGGTAGAGATACCAGGGGGAGTTCCTGGCTGGCTGTGCTTCACATGGTGGTGACAACCACTGATCTGGTTAAACAAAATGTATTTTGATTGTCATCAACCAGAAAACCATTCTTATTTTGAAACATATCAGGTTTTCTCAAGATCACTAATGACAAAGCTCAGATCAAGCTCATACTCTGATGTTACAATGACAGCATTTCTACTCCCATATTTAGGATAGAAATAGATATTATTTTTTCCATTGATGATGCTTTTTTTTTTAAATCCATAGAATGGATGAAACTGCAACTGGCATTATGATAGGAAAGTGTAATGATCCAAATGATCTCATTGAACATATATTTGGCTATTTTAATTGACAGAAATAAAACTTCTACTGCCTGCCAGACATCCTCAGCTGCTCTGCAGTTGCCATCCATAAAGCCAGAACAAAATGGCCAATCAATGACCCTGAATAACTGCCTTTGTTGACTGTTAATAAAGGGATCAGGAGTTACACAGCTGGGCAAAGGGCTGCACGAGAAAGGAGCAGAGTCACCTCCCAGTACTGAGCAGGCAGGGCTGGGGAGCAGCAGGGCTGCAGCTGGTATGCCTGGGGAGAACAGCAGCTCATCAGGGAGCCAAACCACTACCAAAACTCTGCTGGTACCCCTGGGGAGAAATGCAGCTCATCACTGAGCCAAACCAGTACCAAAACTCTGCTGGTACCCTGGGGAGAAATGCAGCTCATCACTGAGCCAAACCAGTAGCAAAACCTATGTCCAGTTTTCTCCTCCTGCTTTGCCAGAACCATGCTATCAGCAGGGTCTTCCCAGAGGAAAGCTGTGGTACCAGCCCCAAAGAAACTCCTGTTCCTCATCTCAAATACTGCAGATGTTCATGGGAACAGACCCTTTTCCAAATACTGCTGCTGCACACCCATGAGGGGCCACTGTAACATGAAGGATCTCTGATATAAGCCAGTACTTAAGAGTGAATTTCTCTTCTATTAATCTAACTGGCATCATCCCCTCTAACTCCATTCCCCTCAAGCAGACCAAACCACGCTTCTCTTGTCTGACCATCACTCTCCCACACAAAGTTATTTTGGAATCATTTTGACAGTGGCAGCCACAGCTCCTTCAGCTAATTTACACTCAAATGATACCTAACCATCTGAGCACAACTGTTCCCAGCCAAAATCCACTGTTAGGGAGAAAAAAGGGCAAATAAAGAGAAAATCTATAAGCAGAAAGGTCAATGGAGAGCAGAGTTAGAAGGTCAATGAAAATGACTACTTGATATTTTACATTTTTTGTAGAAATACAGAATAATAGAATGGTTTGGTTTGAAAGGGAACATACAGACCATCTTTTTCTAAACCTTTCTGCCATGGGCAGGGACACCTTCCACTAGACCAGATTGCCCTAAGCCCCATTCAACCTGGCCTTGAAAGCTTCAGTAATCTGAAGTTTTGCCCCGAGCAAAACTCTGGGCAATTTGTGCCAGTGTGTCACCACCTTCATGTTAAAAAATTTCTTCCTAATACCTAATCTAACACTCTTCTCTTTTACTTTAAATTTGCCCCTTCTTGTCTTATCACTATCTGCCTGTGTTGACAGTAAGAATTTGGATATGCATGGGAAGGGAATAAGAGTTCAAGCTTTGAGGGGATGGTGAGTACCATGATGAGGAACTGTTGCTGACATTACACCCTGCCTCAGAAATAAAAGAGCACTGGGTTTTAATGTGATTTTAAAATACAAAATAAAATGCTACACTTGGCAATGGCATTCTCATCAGACCTAACAGGCATCATGGGACTTAATAAAATTATTGTGTCAATAATTTCTCCATGGACAACATCTCTGTTTTGCAGCTATTTTGTCAGTCCTGGTGCACGAGACTCCTGGCACTGGCAGCTCAACACATGCCCGCAGCTCATTCCACCAATGTTGCACAACATCAGCTCTCCAACAAACTGGCAGAAATATCAGCATGATAAACGACTGGTGTTGAGAAGAAATACGAGACCATTTAATTACTCCGCTATTAGAATTTTATAATTTAAAACACTCAAAAGGCTCTCTCCCTGTCAGGTTTGGACTTAACTAGGTCACAAAATAAGATAGTTATATTTAGCAAAACTCTCCACAGAAGACAACAACTCGTGGTTCTCAGCCTGGAAAAAAGAGAACTCATCACTAATGTTCCTTCTGCTAAGGATTAAAGCCTTACACTCCCTCCAACATCCCACTGCAATTTGTGCTATCTTCCAAGGTCTCCCACCTTTGTTGGCAACTTAATATTTTGATTCTGATTTCTGATACCTGAAGCAAAATACCATCAATGTAGACCTTGCCCAGTTTCCCTTCCTGTGGACTAATGATGACTGGAGCTGTGCAGTTTTGGTGCTGCAGCCAGTCCAGCTGCACACACAGGCAGCAGTCAGGCAAGATGCAGAAATGAGCTGCACCCATGGGACTGAGCAGGAACTTAACCAAAACTAAACTTGGGCAAAGTCAGGGTGCCTGACCTGTGGCCACTGTCTGTCACTGTGCCAGCTTCCTCCCCAGCACCTTTTGAACTGCACACATCATTCCCCATGCAGCACATTCAGAAGAGGACAGCAAAATTATGCACTTGTTCTTTGTTCTCATTTATTGTGGGAAATGCCTGTAATTTTAGCTGTCTCCTCCTGTGCACATCTGAGGAATGTTAAGGCTCAAGCCTGAGCACACAAGCAGGCAAGCCTTGTTCCAACAAAGCCCACAGGGTGCTGGAACCTGGCTGTGGTTGGAGCAAAGAGGGCTCAGACTCCAACCTCCACCCCACTCTGTGCTCTCCTGGGCCACCAACACTCAGAGCTCATGGAAACTCCACTCACTTCCCTGTCACAGCTATCAGTGCTTCTACAAAGACTTCATGACAAATAATATGGCGCTATCACCTCCCCATGTTCTTACTGTTCTCTGTCAGAGACAAAAAAACTGGATCAAAGGCTGGCTACAACACTTGAAAAACACATGCACAGATCACTGCTGTTAGGAAACATCACTGCTTGCCTGCATTATACAACAAAATCTGTGCTATTGAGGCCAACACAGTTTTTACATGATAAAGGCTACTATAGGCCTTTCAAATACATGAGAAATTGTATTTGAATTTGTGTTGCATCCAATTCCCTATTGAACTTGCACTCTAATTTCTCACAAATATGAGTAGAATCAGATGTTCCAGAAAAAAATGTAGTGTATTGAATATGAAAACTCAGCACTGAAATTGAGGTAAGGAGCAGGTTATGTAAGTTAGGAATATTGAGGCTGAGCCTTTGAAATGCATGAAAACTACTTTGTTGATCATTTCCCAATTTATAGTCAGCTCAGTGGGAACAAATATGTGCCTACTTTGATATCCTTTTGAAGAAAATTATTGGCATCTCATTTCTGCTAAGAAATATACCTATTCTCTTTTTAATTTGGTACTTTTTAGATGAAAACTGGAAGATTAACCCAGCTGTATTTTATATTCATGAAGTACTTTCTATGGCCTGATCCATTTGACTCCCAAAGTTTCTTCTGAATTAAAATTACACTATCACATCCTAAGCTGTGACATGAAGCATTTTTTAAGTTGCATGGAACACTGGTGACCTGAACAATGAAATGTAAGGAATGAAGGAAAGGACTGGTGAATATTTTTTTTTCCTTTTTTAAAATAACTCCCTTTTCTGGAAATCTGAACACAATATGGACTGCAAAGAAGCAGCCTTGAGGAAACCACATCTTACAGAAATAAGATTAGAGAAAACCTAGTAAAATATTAATGTAGAACTTTCAAAATATTCCCTTAGTGGATGATGTATGTCAGAAGAATGATCTCTCTATATAACATGATAAAAAGAAAACCAAAAGAATAGTGTGTAACCTTAGGCTAGCACAGCTCCGTGGGAACCAGTCCAGGCTCTCTGACAAGACATTGCTGAAATGAAGCCCCTGGAGCTCTGGCACAAGCCAGCATGACCATGTATAACCCCACCATGACTGTATCTTTCCATTTTGCTCCTGAGATAGGCATTAAAAGTTCCCCAGGAAGGTAATCACTGATAAAATACATGAGCAAGGATTGAAGTGCTGCAAAGCATTGAGATTTTCATGTGGAATTCAAACTAGATTTAAAGACCTACGTGCAGAATTAAATTCTAGCGGCTCCATTGTATTTCCAGTTAAAAGGAAGAGGAAGAGAAAGAGAGGCATTAACATAGAGCAGGGTCATGCACCAGTTATGTCTTATTAAGTATTCCAGCCTTCCTTAAGATAAGCATCACATATGGGTTCTTTTGCAGCTAGCAGTTCCTTGCTTAAAGAGAGAGAGGTCTGGATAACACCCCTTCTGTCTCCCAAGGCCTCCTGGGCTGATTGACAGGAACATGTACTGCAGGGAACAAATGCTGCTCTGAGAAAAAAGAAGATTACGTTCTCCAAAAGGGGCCAGTGGGGGCATTTCTTTGTCATGTCTTCTGCTCATCATCTCTGGTTGAGGGAAAGACAAACAGGAGGAGTGGCATTTTCCTTCCCTAACAAGACACAGTCCACAATGTTTCTCCACGTTGAGAAACTGGATTTTATGTACAATGGCTGGCACTGAATTCAAAGTTAGAGAAACAAGAGAGATTGCTCAAAATAAAGGCAGCATTTTGAGAGCCAAGTCCCACCTCAGGAAACCTTGGAACCAGACCCCATGGAAGCCAACTCAGAAACTGAACTCTGGCCCATCTCAGTTGCATTTTATGTTGGTTTGGTTTTTTTGGATATTAGGGGAAAGATTAGCAATAAACATTTAATTTTTATGCCGCACATTTAGCTATCACTCCCTCCCCCCTGTAATGGGCACCACTCGGCTTGGCTTCCCCTCAGGCAGCCCCTCCAGGTGTTCTGAGGCTGGATACCCTGCACAGTGGCAATGTACTCCATGGGATCATTGGGTTTTGCAGTGCAAACTGTTTGTTTCTAAATCAGCAACTTCTTGTCCGCTTTTTTTTGCTCCCCCATTTCCCAGTCTCCCCTCTCCCAAAACCAATACAGGTAACACCTCTGGAGCCTGTACTTTGTGCCACCCCAAATCTCCTCTCCACTGAAACAGTTTCAAGCTGTAATTCCCCAATTTTGTCACATTTAGTGATGCTCAAGGACTCTCCCATTTCTCAAGCTTTTGCAAAATCTTCCCCACCGCTTCAGCATCTCCCTGCACAGCTGTGCCAGGAAGGTTCATCTTCCCAACCCTCTCTTTGCTCAGAGGTGGAAGCAGGCAGGCACTTGCAGAGGCAGCAGACACCAGAACAGCTCTCTATCCAGTTGGTATATCAGGATCAAAGTGTTTCCCTTCCCAGAGACCTCTGCTGCAAATGGCAGCAGATCAACACATCAGCGAGTTCAATCCTTCATACTTTCACCAGTCTCTCCTACCTAGAGCCAGGAGTTCACAATTCAATTCCTCTTTTCAGAATGCAAGGTTATGGTAGGGAAACAAAATTGTATTAATAAATATTGATTTGAAATGAAGCTCCTGATTGGGGGGAAAAAACCCAAACATCTGGCTAAGCAGCAGAAAAGCACCAACAACTATATTTTAAATGAAAGAAAAGAAACAGCAGTCCTTATATAAAAGGGCTAAGGTAAGCTGGAAAAGTCAAGTCATCAATATGATGTTTTATAAGGTAACCATGGTTATTTTTTATGCATTCCTTTGCAGCATGAATGCAGATGACGAAAAGTACTCATGGGCCAACTGAAACAAAAATAAATGAAAGAGATATCTTGATGGTAATTTAAGCCTTAAATTGCAAAAATTAATCAGTCCACACAGACAAGAGAGAGCGTTCAGCTGATGCTGCACCACAAAAACACCTTGTTAATTAGATGAGGGTAAAAGGGTTTTTATAATTTCAAAAAGAATGAACATCTTGAAAATCACCCTGCTTTTAGCCCTAATGTACCTGCAGGGATGCATGATGCTGAAGTAGGAGTTGTCCACGTGGCCTCTGGATAAAGTCCAACTGTTTCTAATTCAATGTGTACAAGCAGGTGGAAAGGCAGAGGAAGGGGGTCCTGGCATGCTGCAGCCCTTTGTGCAGCCAGGGAGGGGTCACTCCTGGGCTGCATCCATGATTCTGCTCCACTGCTGCTTCTCCAGAATGTTTGGCACGATCTTCCATGAGACTAATGAGTTCTCTTGGTGGCTCTCACCTTGCTGGCAGGTGGTGTCACACCTTACAGTGAGGCAGGGGGACAGGAAATGGTGAGGGTGCCCAGTTGTGACAAATCACAGAATCTGAAAAGAAGGCTTCAGCTCAGAGGAGTCCTCATGGACTCCTGCAGCACATAATGAATTAAACCCACGTCCAGAACTCCTAGGAAGAGGGGCTCCCAGCAGCCAAGATATTTGCAAGGAAGCAGAGAGCTGAAACAAGAGGCTGCTCCTCCACTCCAGAACCTGTCTGGATGCTGAAACCATTTTCGGTCCCCTAAATAATACACCATGACAAGCCACTGCTTGTTTTGGTGGAACGAGTGACACTTGTCTAGGCTGTGGAGAGGCAGCCCCACCCCTAAACCCAGAGGGAAGGCTGGCAGGAGTAGGGTGGGAAGGATTCACTGCAGAAGAGTTCTTCAGGCTAATAAACATCTCTGGTTAGTGTTAGAAGGAAATAACTGGATTCTCTGCAAGTCTTCGCTATTGTTGCATGACATTATAATCTCTCTGCTAGATATATGCTCTTTGGATGCACTTTGGCCTGGTTTCTGTAAAGGGACTGAAAACCAGAAATCCATAGAAGGGCCAGAACTGGAAGTTCCTAGTACACGAAAATGCATCCCCAACTGGCAGCTAACAGGGTTAAAACACCCTCTGATTAAATGAAAGCATCTTTAATTAGTTTAATTGACCATGCCTCAGCCAAGACCATCTGCTCAGCAGCATTTGCCTGCTCTCTGCAGGAGCGATTGATCAGCCATAGCTGGAGAATACAGCATTAGGCTACATCAGATTTATTTTGTTTAATAGAAGAGCTAATTTGCTTTAAATTTAATTACAGGGGCCAAGATTGCTCTCTAAGTCCATAACAGCACATAACATAAGCTGATCCTACAGCTAATGGATGCACATGTAGGTCCCCACATGTCTGTGCAAATCAGGCACTGCATGATGACAGCTGGGGTCCCACCCTGGCAGAGAGTGGTCTCTGCATTGTCCTCCCCAAAAGGCAGCAGCACTGTGGCACACTGCTGGGCTGGCAGGGCCACCCTGCTCACTGCCCTGAAATGTCCCTCCAACTGGCTGAGGTCTCACTAGATGCTGGAGCTGGCAGATGTCCCATCTCAACCACCCCTCCTGCTCCAAATTACAGATATCAAACAATGCATCCCACATAGGAACCACACAGAGTCACTGTTTCTGTGGCACAATCATGGCACCTCTCTGTGGCTCCTGGGTAACCTCCATCAGCAAACCCCTCCCAAAGGATGTACCTGGCAACTGAGGGCCCAGCAGAGCCAGACACCATCCTCACCCCTGACACTGCACTGTCCCTCCACATGCCAAAATCGTTCTTCAACACATTGCAGGCTGAGCTGATGGAGAAGGGCAGCTGCTCCTCCTCCCCACAGGACCACGTGAGTATCTACGTTGTGCTGTTAGGACAGGGAAGATTTCATTTACTTCCCAGAGCTTTTCCTTTTCCAATTTCCCACTGGGCACTAAACCACAGCAGGCCCTGGGAGCTGCTCGGGCCTGACAGGAAGCTGCAGCTGCTGCAGCAGTAATTACAACCCTGCAGAAGGCTCCAGGCTGCCATTTCCGTTTCCATGGAAATAAATACAGAATTCCTGAAAACAGACCGTGATGCTTTATGGGGTTTGAGGCTTTTTATCATCTCTAAACCACTTTAACCCATTTTTATTAGTCGTGGTTTTGTTTTAAGTGGAAGGGAGAAGGCGGGGTGGGGATGACGCTTACAGAGTGAAAATAGGTGGAGCTATCAAAAGGAGTTTTAAATAGTGAAAGAAGGGGAAAAGCCACAGGGTAAGGCTGATGCCCTGGGGATTTTCAAGGGGGAGAGCAGTGCTGGCCAAAGCTGCAGGTTGTCCATGGCACATGCATCCAGCCTTGGAGAGAGGAGCCCATGGAGGCTCACTGGTTCTCACCATCCCCAGGACAGGCTGTTTGTAGGGGGCTCTGGGGTCCAAGCCCTCCCACCCTTTCAAAGGGGTCATTACAGCCAGAGTTAGTGCTTACATGCTCAGAACTGCAGATACATATTTAACAGACATTGAGCTTCAAGATGATGCTAGAATAAAAAGGAATTGTTTTGTGTTTCTTAAACAGGGAGCAGAAGGGAGGGATCTGATCCTAATCCCCTGAGGCCCTGAACTGAAGGGACAGGGATGTGCACAGACAGGTAACTCCACACTGTGCACAACAAACCTGGACTCATTGCTCATTGCAGGGCATGGCAGGGAATTCCTCATCACAACAAGCCAAATGAAATACTTGATCTGGAGAGGATACACACAATAAATCAACCATTTATTCTGAGGTGACCTTAGCCTTCATCTCACTGTCTGGGCTGTCACAGTGCCTCACATGAGTTTCTGCCCCTACTTGGGCTGCAGTTTCCAAGTACCACTACAGCTTCTCTGCAAACAGAATGGATTTAGGAAGTATTTTTAAGGAGATGTCTCCAACTTTGAGCTAAGTCAGCAAAGTCAGCTCATGCCACGTGTTTGGCACACACTGGGTACAGGATGGCCCTGTGACTGTGTGCCAGGCACATGATTGACACATGCTGGGCATGGGATGGGCACGTGAGGGGCTCAACACACCAGAGCAAGTGAAGAAACCATGTTGGGTAGAACCACACGAACTGCAGAGATGAGAGAGGGGCAGAAGGCAGGACACCACCTCAGCAAATCATTTCTAATACTGACTTGAGCTAAAATCAAACACTTGAGTTAGTTTATTTTGGCAGGGGAACTTTCTGCTATGTGAGAAATGTCAGCCTTTGGACATAGTGTCCTAATTCAGCTGCGAAAATAAATGTCAAAACAGTGAATTCTAGTTTTAAGCCAGCTCCATTTGAGAAAATTTGGGTTGAAATGTTTCCTAGTTAAAATCACAGGGCCCCAAAACTTATGAAACAACTCCAATTGCACTGGTGAGATGTCTTTATGCCTTTACATGAAATAGCCAGACAGCAATGACACCTGGTGTGTGCTGCAGCCCACCCACACATGCACACTTCTCTGATGTTTTGCCTTCTACATGGATGGACAGAAATAGATGCTGAAAAACCACGACCATGTATTAGTATCACTCAGCAGGTCAGATATGCCTATATTTAGTTATTTGCTTTCAAACCTTACATCTAAGGGAATTATGCTTGGACAGGTTATTCCGTCACAGTATATGGGACACTTCAGGCCTGGGAATGCAGAGAAAGTCTGACTGTGAATCCTGAGAGTTCAGGCAGTTCTGCAGGGAGAGCCCACTCTTCCTCTGAAGCAGGAGGATGGACTTGCACAGCTCATCACAGACAGATCTGAACATCTGCTCCTGCTGCAGGATTAACTGAACAGCACTGTACCAGCTCTGGCTCTCCTCACTGTAGCTAAAAATGACTTCCAAACACAGCTTGAGACAGAAAAGTAAATCACTGCCCTACGGCTGGGAAAGAACAAGACAGGGAGAACACCACAGCCTGATTTCAGAGATGCTCATGAAGGTCAGCAGGAAATAGAGTACCCTAGGAAATGTCAACTGCAGCAAGAACCCAAGTTTGGAATTGCCCAACACATACAGAAAACAGCTCCTCTTGTACTCTTCCACAGCCACAGGTTAATTACAAAGCAGAAGAGCTAAATTTAAGTCTTGCCAACAGGTTCTGGACCAGAAAAACCAGACTGAAACACATTTCTCCCTCTACCACCTCTCACAGAGCAGAGGAGCTTGCTGCTGGGGCCAGAGATGCTCAATTCCCATGCTGACTCCAGCGGAGCAGAAACACCAAGCCACGTGGCATGTGTTATGCAAAGAGTGAAAGACTCGTGTATTATTTAAAATGTTCTAGTCAGAGTTTGTGCTTAACAACACTGGAATCTTCACAACTATGCTGCTACAACACTTCTTCCCATCTTTGTTTCCTAAAAGCCTTTCCAACTGCATTAATATCTTGCTATCAATAACTGCTATTTCAGATCCTGCTAAATCACTGCTATCACATTAAGAATACACTTATCTCATGCTCCCTGGGGCTACTGTATTTAAAAAATCTCTTTAGAAATCATCCTCCTTCTGCACAAACAAAATATTATCTCAGAAGTGAATGGAAATGCAGTCCCAGTGATGCAATCATTATGCAATGAGTGTGATGTAACAGGAGGCTGTAGAGAAAAGCATCTACTTTCAGACCACAGAACTACCAGCAGTGTTTGGGGCTCTCAGTGCCAAACAGAAGACAACTAGGAGGACAACTAGGCACAGCCTTGCCACCCCTTGTCTCCTTGCACAGCCTCTGGGCAATTTCAGCCTGCACACCAAGGCAAGGGAGAGCACAGGCCAGCCAGCCCCTCCACAGAAGACAATGGGCTTTGCTTTTCGAATCACAGGTGACTGATAAACTGCATGAACAGCACAGTGCTGCCACTCTGGAGAGAGTGATGGCATTCACACAGCCTGCCAAGGAAAAGGCTGCTTTTTCCAATTCCTCCCAAGCATGGCAGACAAGAACAGGTCAAAAAAAGTGTCGCTTATACCATACCAAATTACCACTGAGAAGCTCATAACTACCCCCAACAGATTGGCTGCAAGCAATGGATGAGTCCCTGCAGAAAGAGTAATGGTGAACAGCAATTTCTGTGCTTCATGGCCAGAGAGAAATACAAAGCATCTGCTGCTGGCCACAGAGCTCCAAAGACCCTGCTGGTACAGCCTGGATGACATGACCAGAGTGGCATCCAAAGAAGGGTTCTCAGAGCAAAACCTGTGGTTTCCCTGGCTGCTCTGCAGAGGGAGAGGGAGCAGCAGTGACCTGTTCCCCAAGGGGCAGGGTCTCTCCCCACAGCACTTTAACCACTGCCACTGCATCCCAGGAAAACACCCAGCTGCTCCATGACTGCTGACCCTGCAGCTTTCTGATGAATGCATTGCACAAAGGGCTTTCCCTTCTGCATAGCTAATCCTCACTATCCAGGTATTAAAAACAGAGTAACTTCCATGCTAATTCCAGCTGTCACCAGAAATTATGTCTTCCTGTAAAAGCTTAAATTACAGGTTTACTCCCTTCAAGTATTACAAAAGACCCAGAATTAAATCCTCCAGGACTAAAACCAGGAACTCATGCAGGAAAAAGACTGCTTGATGCAACAGGGCGATTTGCAGGGAGCAGCCTCTGGGTTCACAGTGTCAGCCAGAAAGATTCTAACGAGCAGAGACCACAGAGCAGGGCAGCTGTGATCAAACACTGTTTTCTGCCTCAGTGGGAAGCACAAACCAGGAGGGAAGGATCACACACACGCTCACCCTGGTCCTTAGCAAAGCACAGGTCAGACAGACACAGGGCTGGAGTTGGTTTGAGTCAAAAAATAAACCAAAACACAGCAGAACTGACTCAGTTCTTGACACATCACTGAAAACATTATGGTTTTGATTTTAAAGAATTCTTCCAACAGAGGATGGAGGCACAAAATCTGTGTAAACAAAATTCATGACAGCCACTGCAGTTTTTGCTATGAAGATATATTACTCAGGGACATTTATTATCCTCTCCCCACTCTGTCATTAAGGTTTGAGATGAAGAACAACAAATGCAAGATAACTAAGGCTCTTTACAGGAGTAAAAACAGATCAAACATAATTCTCTGTGTCTTAAAAAAAATTGGAAATGTCTAGACAGAAGACAGACAGAATTGGTCTCAAATGCATTCATTTCAATAAGAAGCTGAAGCCTTGTATTACAGGGAAAAGACTGTGGTCTGCTCCTCCTCCAAAAACTTTCCACACCTTACTCTCTGTGACTCTGGCATCCTTTATCCCACTGTGATATTTATATCCAATAGCAGGGGACTGTAATCTGGGTCACCAGCAGTCTGGATAGCCACTGACAGCCCTCAGCAAGAGCTCTGGAAACACAAGCAGCACTGCAGAGTCCTGGCTGTGCAACTCTGGAGAGCTGGCCCTTCTGGGGTAGAAAGAGAGGAATGGGAAAGGTTTCCAAGTGCAAGCAGAGCTATCCTGAGGCCATGGGACTTTGGGATGTTCCTTCCTTCCACCACAGGCATGCAGGGATCACAGAGCTCCCTTTACTTAGGGAGAACCTGTATAACCTCACTGGGCAAGTCTGCATAAGCCACCCACCCCAGGGACTCTGAGACTGATATCTCAGGTTGTAAGAACCTCTGTCATTCAGACTGGTGATGTGACACAGGAAGACAAACAAGCCACAGGCAAACAGCCCACTTAACACCTCAGAGACCTGCTCACCAGATACAGAGCTGAGGAATAAAATTTTCCCATCTCAGCAATCCTATGGAACTGAGCAAGAAAATGAGCAAGAGAAGGAGGCCAACTTGGATAGCCAGAACAACACTGGCAGTGCAGAAGTCCCACCATAAACCAACCCCCTCTTTCTTGGTAGAAGTTCTCTCCAAAAGAATCTGCTCAGACAAAGCTTCCAGTTCATAATAGCATGGCAAGCCTTCCCCAAAAACCCTCTTCCATTCCCACCTTACCTGACACGCATTGTACAGAAGCTGGTGCTCAAACTTCTTGATCCCCAAAATGTTCTGGAACATCTCATAGAGCTGCTCCTTGCTGAGGATGAGCTCCGAGGCAGCACTCGCTGTCATCCTGGCCTGCTGCTTGCGGGGATCCTCCTCCCCACGGTAAATGGCATCAAACTTTGCCATCCAGGAGCTCAGCACTGTCTCCTTGCTGAGGCCATCGATCTCGGGCAGGCTGCGCACTCTCTTCTCGATGTGCTTCTTGAAGACCTCCCGGGAATCATTCGCCGAGCAGCCCCCGCTCTGCACCATCCTGGCAACGCGGTCGCTCTTCAGGAACACCTGCAAAGAAAAGGGGGGTTTCAAATGGTTGAAGTTGGAAAAAAATCCACCTTAAGTACCACCAAAGGTGGTTTTGCTGCTGGGGAGCTGCTTATTGACTGCCAGGACATTCTCCAGCTCCTCACTCTACTGCCACATGTTGTCAGAGGTTTCAGCTGAACTTTGGGAAGTGTAATGAAATCAGGTGAAGCTTCTGCTTTACCTCCATTACAATGAAATATTTTGATGCAATTAGGACTTGATGTGATGTTATGGTCACACCTCACCAGATACATAAGTCCACTTTGGGAAAACAGGATTTTATTTTGTTCCATCTGATGTTTTAATAAGGAAGTTTTTGCACAACTACATTCACCTAACCAAGTTCTGCCCTCTTAGAGGGAGCAGTGTCATCTTACTGAACCCAACATTACTGCACTGGATTTATTCTGGTAGCCAGACCCCTAAAAAACCTCTTCAAGGACCAGGTTTGCACCCTAACTCTACTACACCAGAGAAGATCCTTGCTGTCTGCCCTGCTGACACAGGAATGGGAAGTGCAAGATGGTTCAGCATGGCTTGAACCTTTGCAGAGATGCAGGGCACAGACAGCAGGAGAAAGGGAGGGAGAGGACATTTCATAAAGATGTTCTTCCCACTGCAAGAGCAGCAAAAGGGTCAAAACATGACAGACTCCCACAGACCACAGATGTCCTGAGAGCAACACAGAGCTGAAGGGTTAGAGAGTCAAACGGATTTTGTGTTGGCTCTCCTCTCCCAAGCCCTGAACACAGAAGAGCAAACAATAACCAGTAAGAAAACTGCTGTTTTATTAATAATGCTGAGAACTGATGCATACAGCAGCTTGGGAAGAAGGAAGCTGTGCCCTCACAGGAGTGTATCTGTCAGCTCTCAATAATTAAAGAGCTTGAGGATGACCTAAGGATGTGACAGATTTATTTTTTATATACCATTCAGCAATATTGTACTCCATGTTCCCAGATGCTTGATGGCACAGGCATCTCTTGGCAGTAGCAGTGGGTTTTGTCCAAGGACCAGACCAAAAATGATGCTGAGGAAGAGCTGAGCCATTTCCTTCCAGTATCACCATGGGAGCTCTCACTCCCTGCAGACAAGACAGGCAGAATGCCACCAGCAACCTCTTCAGTCCGTGCTGAAACAACAGCAGCATGGGCTTCATTTCCTTGTGGAGATTAAATATGAGTGATAATGCCCCAGGTGTGTGCAGGTGCTTTCAAGTAATGGGTGAGAGCCAAGCTCCTGATGCAACCAAGTCAATTTTTATTAGCACACTGACTGCAGGAAATGATGGGAGGTCACAGTGACCTGCCCCTCCTGGGCTCCCATGTCCCCTCATCCATACCAGGTGCCCAGGCCTGAACCTGTGTGACAGTGCTAATCACTTCCCATACCTACCAGGGCTGTTGTTATCCATGGTCCTCACCTCCAGCATCCTGAGCAGTGGGATCTGGCTCCCCATATTCCCTCAGCCCTGATTCTTCCTCCCTGGGTGTGGAGCAGCAGCCAGCAGAGGAAAAAAAGGCTGCACCGGCAGGGAGGCAGGCACAGGGGAGCACCAGTCAGACACAAAGCAGCAGAAATCATGAAATAGGAAGATTTAAAAAAAGGAAAAAAAAAAGTGTTCTGTCCTGTTTGCTGTAGAAAACACCAGGTGAATTGCCTGGCTGTAGGACAGCTTAGTAGGGTTGCCAGGAGCCAAGTTTTGCCTAGAACAAAATCCTAGCAGGGGTGCACACAGCAAATCTTGCAGAATGGACCTGACCTCCAGGAGGTGGGTCAGGCACCTCCTGCCACACCCACAGATGAGCCCACCATGCCACCGTGTCTCTGTCTGCCCACAGCAGAGTGGAAATGGGGCTAATGAAGCACTTCTATCACATGCACTGAAGTGACTGCTGCAAAATGTGCTGGTGACAGACAAAGCTTTACTCATTAGAAGTCAAAGGAGCTGAGAAAAGCTCCCCTGCAGTGTGTTGGAGTATGCTGGGCCTGTCTGTGCACACGGGTCTGCAGCATTCCTGCAGGCACAGCGCTGCTTTGCAGAGCAGTAGCAGATCACTCAATTCTTTAATTTGATAGCAGCCTGTGAACTAGCCTGAGACTGACAACCACATGCTTACCCTGACAGCCAGAATTAACAGCAAAACGTGGCCATGCAAACACATTCAGGGCAACAGCAAACGCATTTCTGACCTACAATGTCACCCTTATCTTTTTTTTCTCTGCAAAAAGCCAATCATTTCCAAGTAATGAACTTATCCTGCACCATTAATACGTGGACCTTCTAGAAACATCAGCCATGTCCTGCACAGAGATTATCAGTTTCAGCCGTGTGTTTTCCAAGCCATCTTGCAGATTTATAAATCAGTCAATGCTGATTTCTAGATAGAACCCAGCAGAAGGACAGTTAATTGAATAAAACTGAGATTTGCAGGAGCTGAGATAAGCAGAGTGATTTGCACAATGGATCAACCAAGGGGGCACATCTCTGCAGAGAAGAAGGGGGAACACTCTCAGCAGGGAACACTGCTCAGGCTCTGAGGGACAGAGGCTTTCTGTGGCAAGGCTTTGCCTTGTGCCTCTGCAGCTGGTGCCCAGGAGGAGCCACAGAGGCAAGGTTCAGCTGCACAGAAGCTGACAGCACACAGCCATCAATTAAAGGAGAACAACAGATAAAAAGAAGAAAAAGAAAGTTGAGCTAAAGGACACAGAGTGATGCATTACACTTCATGTGGCCTGTTTTAAGCAGGACAGAGCCAGCGGAGGGTCCACTTGAGCACATGGGCTTGTGTACATCTAGTGCTAATCTACTGCTCTTTTTCAGTTTGGTAACTTGGAGCATTTACACAGAACTGGACTTCTGAAGCTGACAACACTCAGCCAGACCAGCAGTGAAACAGGGGTGTATATTTTGCCTGGTTTCAACCAGTTTCCTTTTCCCTGCCCAATAATCTTATCTGAACAGATTATGCTGCTCTTGCATCCTAAAACACGGCTCACTCCATCTTGAAAACTTTCTTTGAGAGCACATGTTCAGTGAAGATGTGATGATCCCTTGGCAATTTCTTTTCTGATAAAAGATGTAAATGACTCTTGGCTTCCTTCCTGTATAGAGAATGATGTAGCAGGAACTACTAGACTGGTTCAACAGAGTTAATCCAGAGATAATTTGTGCTTTCCTTACACAGAAGCAGCTGCTGTCCTATCCTATACAGTTACAATTCTCTTCAGTTTTAGTATCTGATTTTTGTCCCCTCTTAGATTGCACTTCTAGAGAAATATTTTACGTAGGCAATTAAAAATCTTCACCTTCAATGACAGAATAGCTCTAGGGAGAAAGAGAAGTGGTTTGCAGAAAGGGTAGCAAAAAAATAAACAACACTCCTCATAGAAATGACAAGCACTGATTTCCTTCAAAACCAGAAACTCTTTCCTTCTAAGCAGAGATAGAAAAGGCAGCATTATGGGCTGCATACAAAGGCAGATATGCATAATTATTCTTTTGCACAATTATGAACAATATTTCACATTCTCTGGTATCATCTAGTTTTGTAGATGCACATCCTCCTCACTCCCCCTTTGCTTTGTAGCACTTGTCAGGCCAAAGAGAAAAGACAAGACTCATGCTGAAAATCCCAAAGTCAGTTGGACACAATGCAAAAGCTTCTGCAAGAACTGAATGTGCTGCCCAGATTTCTCTTGGTATTTTTCACATGGAGCACATGACATTGATTTTACTGGTTTTGCCATCTTCCCTGTTTTAAAATACACAGTTCAAAAGTATCAGGAAATTATTTTCCAGCTCAAAGGAAGGGCAGTCTCCCTATAAGGAAACACCATGGCATGGGGGTTGCTATGGTTGTTCCATAGTTTACATTCAAACCCTGAACCTCCCAAACATTTTGATCTACCAGAAGCCAATTTGCATTTGCCTTTGCTCCATACTGTGTGATAATGGACAAACCATTAATTCAGAATTCAACCCCACCTGTGAATAGGAACAAGGACAGGGATTCATAAGAGCATTGCCTCTCCTTACCTCATAGTAGCTCTGGACAGCATTTATAAATGCTTCATCTGCCACAATCTGGGTTTCTCCATTGAGAAAGGCCTGGAAACGATCTTTGATTGTCTGGAGCTGCTGCTTACTTATCTGTAAAACATGCCAAAAGAAGAAAATTGGTCAAAAAAGGTTTATGTACGAGGGACAAAACCCAGTAAGTGATCTGCAGTACCTTATTGGGGTGTTTATAACATGCATTTAGGCATCACAAGCACCTGAATTCACCCCAAGCATCATTTCTAAACAACTCTGCCATCAGAAAATGCACACAAGAATTTTACTACTTCAGGTATACTCAATTCAAAAGCAAGCTGCTGTGTGAGTGCTTGCAAGAATCTGTTTTGGTGCAACCCTTTCCCACTCAGCCTCTCCTCCCCTTTAGAAGCTGAGATTTCAAACCAAATGGAAAGCCTTGCAAGCTAGCTGTTGGGTTTTGTTTGGTTTTTGTTTTTCTCCTTGCTCATTTTGTTCATTTCTTTTGGCTTTTCACATACAAAACATCAGTCAAAACCGGTGGTGAAAGAATTTAATGTTGAGATCCTATGAGAGCAAACCTGTTCTCCTTTCCCTAGCAAGGACTTTCTCTGCTGTCTCTTTGCTGCTCAAAACACTTCCTGTCCAGGAATAACTTGTATAACCTGTATAACCTGTATAACTTGTATAGCCCTGTAAGATAACATGCCATTATTTTTGCAATTTATCTGTCAGTTTAAAACCAGACATAGCTAAAATCCCACCTCTTCAGTTTACAATGCAGACAAAGTCACAGCAGGCACATAAGTAATGCATCAGCAATGCCAGTCTAACATCTTAAGATGTAGACAACACTCATGCTGAAAAACTGCAGGGGCTGAAATGTAGCTGGGGCTGGTTTACTGTGGGGTTACCTCACATTCAAGGATAAAAATTAATTTTGACAGAAGGAAGCAAACAATATGTGTATATTGCAACTTCAAACTTAAAGGGAAAGGAGAGCAGTAAGAATTAGGGTAGGTATTTATTTGTGACCAAAAAGTCTAGACAAGTGTCTTTTTTCCTCATTTGTATGCCAGTGGAAGAAACTATCCCATTAGAATGGAAGAGAATGATAAAATTAATGGTTCTAAGTGTCTAAATGGCTTTGAATAAAGTATAAAAAAACTGCATAGATTCTAACAACTAGAGCATAATGACACCTGGTAAACACCACTAGTGATAAAAAGCAGGAGAGGGACCACTTGGAAAATGCAGGGATAAATATCACTGCAGCTACAATCATGATGTGCTGTGTGAGGTGTTTGGGGACTGCAGTAGTGAACATCATGAACACTGGTATTTAATGCCTCAGCACCACGCTGAGGGGGGTTAGTGAGCAATAGCAATTTGATGTGATAATCTGGGATTATCCAGCTGCTAATGGAGAAGTGTTCATCAAAGTGACAAAGTGAGACTTGCTATGCTCTGCTTTAGAAAACATGGAACAGCCTTCACCACCTTGTGGGTGCTGCAAAGGTGGGTCAAACCCACCCCCAAAACATCAGCCCAGACTTCACAGGGTCTGACATGTGCAACAAAGCTCAGCATTACAGGGCTGCAGTAAAGGACCATCCCTTAGCCTGACCCACCTCAGCCTTGAGCCATGAGCCCAGAGAAAAAGCACTGCCAAAAACTTACGGCTTTTAGGATGGCAGATTCTTAGGATCAAAAATTAGATCCTATCTGCCATGTCAGGCAACCAAAACCCCTTTTGGGTGTTTGCCAACAGCACCCTAGACCCTTGGGCAGCACGCACAACAGGCTCCAAACCCATCTGAGCTGATGGAATTGAAAACTGGGTCAATGATAAGAGGAACCAGAGACAATGCAGTGAACAAGGACACCTGTGGGAAGGTGCTAGGTCTGTTTTTATTAATCATTTAATTATCTTGAAGAAGCAAAAGGCAAGATGTTAATTAAATGTATTGACAGTTTTGTATTAGCAAGCATTTTGAATGTCAGGAAGAAATTACAGGGCAACACATGCTTTAAAAAAACAAGAAAAGAAACAGGAAAAACTACAGGTAATCTTGAAATCTGCTGCTGAGGCACACAGAAAGACATACTAAGAGCACAGCTACTCTCAGCCAAGAGGATTTTCATTTGGGATTTTAACAACATGCATGGCATATTTATTACATTTTTGTGTTCAGGTTATTTCTTAGGACAACCTCCAAAAGTCCTTGTTTGTTCAATTCCTATAATGCCATCTAGCAGCAGTATTCTATCCTCCTTCCTCACTACTGAATGGGCTACCTTCAGAAGGAATGATGCTCCTTGAAATTCCTAGAAATTCCCAATACGCAGCTCACACGCAAGCTCCTGGGGGCTGTGGAAATGAATCATCAGATCTGTCTCTAGGAGAGTGTCAGCTGCCTCCTCCTCAGCCAAGCTGTATGCCAGCTTGTTCCCCATCCAGGGAAAAGGAGATCCTGTCCGATCACACCTGGCTGCAACACAGTCCATTCCTCAGCTCACAGGACCCTCAGTCTGACACCCCCGCCAGACCAGGAGGCAGCAGTGGGCATTGATCCATGGCAGTGCCACTGTGAGGGATGGCATCAAGGAGGCAGCTCATCTGAGACACAATTGAACTGTTGGCATATTAAACTCAGCTTCTGCAGCACAGCAGCAAACACCTGGTGCAGAAAGCCATACCACAAGGGAGCAGAGGAGACCAGACCTGCAGGTCAACCAAATGTGCCCAACACGATTCACCTCCTATTTTATGCCTCTTGCCTTCCCCATGAGGCATTGCTGCCAAATCCCAGAAACACTTCTGGGGCAGCGGGGAGGCTGCACCTCCCAGCACAGGCTGGAACAAGGCAGGGGGGCAGTCAGCACCAGAATCACTCTCCAGAGCCTTGGCAGTGCCAAGTGATGCCACTAACGCAGCCACAGGCTTAAAAGAGCACGTGCCCTGAACACTCAACTGGAAGCTTAAGTGCTTTAAAGGCAGGGGTGTTATTTTATCTCCTGTAATTAGAAGCACCAGTGATAAGCTAGAAATCCACATAAAGCAAGCCAACAGCTTCTGCAGATCCAGTAAGGCCACTCAGTTACCTTCCACAGGGTGCTCACAAATAGCAGAGAACAGCAGAATTATTTCCACTTAGAGGGACATCAGTGCAACACCACACCCTTCACACCAGCTGTGGCAGGAGGTGAAACCCTGTTAGGCTGCAAGCCCAGCAGGGGTGTGGATGTTGGGGGCACAGCCTCACTGCCTCCCATGCAAACCAGTCCAAGTGCCATCACACAGGAGAGCTGGGAGTAAACAAGAGAACTGGTGGATTCAAGAGGTTAATTCTCTTTACCTTCCCTCACTTCTCCAAATCTCTCTGATGTCCCCTTACAACTGCTTCTCATGTGTGAGCCATTAAAAAACAAATAGTCGTTTCTGCATTCCAGAGGGATCACAGAACACAGCACTCTGGACCTAAGAGAACTCTCCCAAGTTAATACTGTGATGTGCTTATGCAGCAAAGTGTTTTCTAGACCTTTACCTGTCTGGGAGAATTTAAGTTGCCAGATATATTAAGTTGCAGGCATATTAAAAACGGTAATCAACTGATGAGTGAACTCCTGGCACAGGGACCAGGCATAGCACCCATGGAGCTTTTGGCTTGGCATCCCTTGTGGATTGCATGGCTTTTGATAAGAAGCTTGGCAGATGTCTTTTCCATAACAGATGACATTATGGGAAGAGCTCACCAGTGACTAGACATGGGACCTACATGATTCCTACCTTCTTGGTCTAATTTGTTAAGAAAAACCACATGCCCAGCAGAATTTAGAGACCTGACCAAAGACCCACCTGCCACAAGCAAATCACAATGAATTTACTTGATGCAGATCCCAGCAAACAGAACATCAGCATCTTCAGGACAAACATTCACCAGCAGCTTTCTTGCTCTGTGTTATTTTTGCACATACTCAGTCTGACTCAGAGCCAAGTGCAAACGTGAATGCAGGGAGCCATGGCACCTTCTCCAAAGTGTTCCAGCCAGTGAACAGCTGGCACCATCTCTGCACATCATCTCCAGCCTCCTTCACCTACACCAGGGAAGCACAAGCACTGCAAAGAGGAGCTGTTTGCCACAGAAAACTTCCCTGAACAAAGTTATACACAGCAATGTGCCTCACTGAGCCATCCTCTCTCCAGAATGCTTTGCTGAGTCTCAGCATATAGGAATAGGAATAAGTACAGCACCAAAACGGGCCCAGGGAGATTGTAGCATCTCCAGCCTTGCAAATTTCCACAGCCTGACTGCATGAAAATTATCTGGTTTGAGAGGGAGCCCTGCTTTGAACAGGGAAATTGGGCCAGGGACTTCTAGAACTTTCCTGCAACCTCCATTATGCTACAGCTACCATAACCAACAGATGATTTGGAAGGAAGGGCCATCCTAGACTGCAGATTCCTGAATCTGTCAGTATGTAGCAAGCTGCAGCATAGCACATTCACACCTGTACAGACACTCAAACTGCTAATAAAGCCCTGGCCATCAATGTGAGGCTGCTGAAATCAATCAGATTTGGGCTCTGTGGAAGGATGTTCCCAAGTGAAAGGCACCCTGTGGTTGAGAAGTGACCCCCTTCTCTGCCACACGTGAACACCTCTGATCAGGGACTGAATGTTTCAGTGCACTGACGCCTCACAGAGCCCTTGCACACTGCACATCCCACTGAGGGCTCTTTCCTGCAGGCAGGACATGAGGGTGCATCACAGCACTGCAACACATCCCTAATGGCTCAGCCCATCAGCATCATCCATGTCCCACAGGAATCATTTCAGCTGAGGACTGCAGGTAACTCCCAGGGCACAGACTGCAGGTAATTCCCAGGGCAAGCACCTCTGCCTTTTGTCCAGAAAGCCCAGCAGCAGACAGCCATGAGCAGCACTGAGCTCTTCCTGCTTAGGGCACCTGCTGCTCAGGGATCACTGCAGGGAAGGAAGGAGGAATATTTAACTGCTCACTGTGCTGTTGCTCTGGGTTTGGTTTTGTAACATGTAATAAATATTTCATTACTCCTCAGCACCAGGTGATTTAGGAAAAATCTAAACCAACCAAATGAGCATCTCTCATCATTGCTGCTTTTACAGCCAGGAAACCAGTTACAGCACCAGCAATGTGGGAGGGAAGGAGGAGGGAGGAGGCCAGAGCAGCCAAGCACTGGTCTCAGGAGAGAGGCCAGAGGCACCAGCAATGGGCACGAGACTAGAAAGAAAAAATCAGGTTATTTTGCACTAGGAGAATGTATCAGGTTGTCCCGCTGCTGATGCTGATTTCCCTGCTACACGAGAGGGCCACAGGTGGGGTGACTCACAGCCCCAGCATTTGGGGTTTTAATTGCACACTCTCCTGAGCAGATGTGGCTGCTCTGCAAACAGCTGAACACTGCTGCTTTTCACTGCTCACACACACAACCAGTGTTAATTGGCAGTCTCAGGAAACTGTTCCCAGCCACCTAACAGCTCCTTTTCTGGCTGTTTCAGAGAAATTTAATACTTTTTACCAGAAAGAGCTTCTTGTGCTTTGGTTCCTGATAGCCACCATGCATCCTTCCAGGGATACCCTTGCAGTCTGACCATATGCAGATCCCTGTGCACACACCCACTGTTTTCCTGCTGCCTGTGCAATTCCCTCTTTGTGGGTGCTTGATTTGCTGCCTCTCCCTTGGTCCAGTGCTTTACAGGCCCTGATGAATCCACACTGGCCACCCACTCTCCAGCCACACCATCCTTTGTGAGTGGCAAACAAGAAAAAGGCATGGTCCTGGCAAGCCACCCCAGTGTCACCTACTCCTCTCTCAGGAGAGGTGTCCAGCTGATTTGTGGCAGAGAAAATGACTGCACCATGACCACGGCTGGGTTTGCACACGTGGGCAGTGAACAGGACAAACAACTCCTGCCTGGAGCAGCTCATGCCCTGTCTGCTCAGCCCACCTGTGATGTTGGGGATGGGTCAGAGCCATGGGGATCCTCTGGGAGAAACTCTCCTACATGCCCACCTGCCCTGTGCTCAGAGATCAGCTGGGTTTGAGCACAAACAATGCAAACAGCTCCTGGGTCCTTACACACCAGCACCGATTTGGAGGTCAGAGACTGAACCAGCCTCTCACTTGAGCAGCCCAAGAACACAAGAACAGTATTTCCTGACCTAAGGGTAAATATCTGCTTCAGCAATGTGACCAAAGGGGACAGAAAACCCACTAGAGCAGCCTGCAGAGGAAGAAAGCCCCTTCCTCTGCCCAGCCACAGAGCTAGCACCCAGCCTGCCTCCCCACAGCACCAGCTCCAACCCCTGCCAGGACCTCTCACTACCTCTGTTATTATGAGCAAAGTCCAGCAGCCTTGCAGCACAAGCAGTGAGTGGTAAATGATTTTGGCACTTGCTGGAACATTTCTCCTGTAAAGAGGCTCAAGAATTGCTGCATTAAGTATGGGAAAGCAAAACATCAATCCCTTTGGTTAAGCCAGCTGCAGACACAGAGGCTCTAGATCAAGCAGTGCAGATCTCCTCTTTCCACTGTCCCAGACTACATCCAGTAGCAGATTTATTGGAGAGACAAAGCACAGGCTCCGAGTTGCTCTCTGAAATACATGGATGTGTTTTTTTATCCTCTCAAACCCCGAGTATATTTCTTTTCTATGATTCACTCTGCCAGCTAGGCACACTTTGACATACATGAAAGACCTAAAATGCTATTATGGCTGCTCCTACTTTCTGAAACGCTGTGGTGCACAATGCTAAAAAAGGAAAGCAAACCCAGGATTTGGGACTGGGCCTTGCCATGATGACTTTTCCCTTGTGCTTTCCAAGCTACACCTTCCTTTTTCAACCTGCCACCACAGAGCAAGCCCAGAGGCAGGTACATCAAAAGATACCTTGCCACAGCCTGCTTCACTTGCTGTCTTTGTTTGTACCAGGGGTATCCATCCAACATTCACACACCACCCTTGCATCTCTCCCCTGCAAAGGGTCCCCCTTTTCCATTAACATCACAGAATCAGAGAATTGTTTGGGTTGGAAGGGACCTCAAAGATCATTCAGCTCCACCCCCTCTGTCATGGGCAGGCACCCCTCCCACTAGACCAGGTGGCTCAGCTGTGATTCCAATCAGGAAATTCTGCTCCTGCCTGCAAGTTTCTTTTTCCTGTGTGTCTCCTCCTGGCTGGTCCCTCCTCTGCAGCTGATGTGCTGGCAAGTAACCCCAAGATGGAGCCACCTGACAAGAGCACAGAAAACTTGGAACTTTTTCCACCTTTTGATCTTATTTTACCTAAGCAGGCCATTAGCAGAGTGAGTCTGTGACAGATCCAACAGAGTAAGCTAGCCCTGCTGGGTATCTTTCTGCATATGATCAAACAGATATAGGCCCCTACTTTTTTACTGCTAATAAAAATATGACTTTGATCTTAGAAGAATAGAGAAGCCAGCACAAAACAGAAGCAAGAAATAGCAATGATGAAATACTAGGCCAGTGACTGAGGATGGGCTGAGGGGTGATTTCTGCTCTGAGGAACCTCCCTGGTGACTTCTGCTGTGCCGGGAACCTTGCCTGGTGAGCTCTGCTGGGTAAAACACATCATGGTGATGTGGCAGCTTTCAGCAGAAAGCCCAGCGTCATGCTGCCTGTAGTAAAAGTGCAGCTGCTCTGTTAATAAAACAGAAAAAACAAACCCATAAAAATACTAGCAGAAATACAGCTAGGAAATAAATCCAGGAGGCAGAATGGAGGCTGTGTAGAATGGGCAGAGGGACAAGAAAAGTTCCCCAACACTGGAGGCCCCTTTGGGTGCCCAAAAATCCCTTTACTCCCAGGCTGGATTCTGCAGCTGGATTATCTCCTCCTCTCCCTAGCTCAAATATCTTTCTTATTCCCTCCCAGCTCCAGTCCCTGTCTGATTAACTTCAAGTCCTGAGGGCCACTAACAGAACCATTACACAGCCTGCTCCAGCAAACCCTGCTCGCAAGGGCCTGGCCAGAGGGGCACTCTGAGACATGTTTGCTCTGACTGCTGTAGGAACTCTCTGTAAATGCTACAGACATGGCTTGGCCTTGCCCTTTCGCTCCACTAGTGCAGTACATGTGGTACATACAGTGCACTGCTGCTCTGAGACCTCAAAAAATGCTCAACCCAGGAAAAAGGATTGAGGGAAGATCTTCCTTCTCCTCTGGAGCATCACAGGCAGTCTTGGAAAGTAAAATTTTCACTCCTTTTTTTCTGTTGGATGGAAAACAACACATGGTCTATGGAAGCCTGTGAGTGTTAATGTGACACAGCTTCTGAGACGTTACCTCCCATCCTTTCATGCCTCAAGACCTTGGTGTGCTGCAGTGGAGGAGGCAGGTGGGAAGCTGGAGAATTATCACAGGTCCTTCTCCATGAGACAGTCATGTCCAGACCCTTGGAAAAGTCAGGAACAGGCTGGGCTATGATCCTACTAGAATTTATATTTATTTCAGAATATTCTGAGGACAAGTTTCAGAACTTCAATGTTCAGAGCCTGATGGAAAGGAAGTAAAAAAGACAGTTTGGGGTATGGATATTACACATCTATTTCCCAATGGCTGCAAAGCCCTAAGCCTCCTGCTCTGTCACCACCACAGGTATGCAAAACCTCTCATTCAATCACCTGCAATAGATAGCTGATACTGAATTTATTTGATAATAAAAAAAATGTGAAAAATCTCTTGCAAGTGCTACAAGGGAGCATTCAAAAATTCAATTCCCAGGTGCCCAAAAGAAAGAATTGTATATAAGTGGTGGTTTTACAGCACTGATCAATGGTGGCCAGTACCCCTTTGACCAGGAACACTGCCAGCCCCTCCTGAGGAGTAACTAAGAGCACAGAACCTCTGTGCACGACCTGGGCCAGTGTTATTTGGAAAGTTCAGCACTCTGAAAATCAGTCCCCCTTACTGGAGTTACTTAATAATCATCCATAATAATTAACTTAATTATTAACCCTTAATGGCCCAGCATATTGTGGGTTTGGAGATCCCAGGCACAATCTAAGGACAGTGACATATCCATAAACTAACTGATCCACAAAGAGGGGTGAGGGATGAGGTGGGAACAAAAGATGGTCTCTGCTGGGGGTTCTGGGATTCAGGCACATCCTTGCTGTCCAACACGCCCCTTTGTCTGATCCCTCTGTGCTGCATTTCCCATTTGTTTCTCTCCATAAGTGGCTACATGCACGAAAAGATTGAGAGCCTCTCACAGACTAGGATGGTGCATATCCAAGAAGAAAAGCAAGCTACATTTAGAGACACTTTTAAATCACTATTTGTACTATTTCCATCTCTGTGTTCCTATTCCAGGCAGACCTTACAGACTGCAGAAGCCAATCATCTTTCCTGGTTAATGTATACAGCTGTTCATGCTGACTTAAAAATATTAAACAATCAGAGCTAAAAGATCTCCTACCGACACTTCAGATGTCCAAACAAGAAACCCAGGCTTCTCTCTATTCTTTTTTAAAGTAAAAAAAAAGCACATCTACCATCACTGGTGTTATTTTTGCATCATTTTCATCATTAAACTCTGCCTCTCCTCCGTGTCACAAGCTATTTTAAAAACAGTTCTTACTGAGCTGAAGTGGCAGACAAATGAATGGAGAATCAAGGACTCCTGGTGCGTCCCAGCCTCTGTGAAAATGCTGGTTTCAGCCTGGCAGAGTTAGCAGGGGAGGGAATGTCTTTGATGGGAATGAACAAGATGGCAAGAAATGAAGAGGAGCTCCCAGGCAGACTGGGCTGAAATGGTGAGCCCTGCTGTGGGCACCCCATATGCCCATGCTGCCCCTGCCAAGAGCTGAGGAAACCACCAGCCCCCAAACCAGAGGGCTTCTGTCTGAATCAACATGAAATTGGGCTGCTGGAGCAGAAGAGGAAGCAGATGCAGGTCTGAGCAATATTTCTTTTCCAAAGAAAGCACATTTTCAAAGCAGCCCACTAAGAGACGTGACCTACTACACACCATGGCTCTGGCTAAGTACAGCTTGTCATGTTTGAAATCTTCCCTTATTCTGTGCATCTGCCACGAGTTCCAAGAAACAAACAAAAAGAAAGAAAACACTCCAGATTTTAAGAAAATCTGTGTAAGAGCCAAATACATCTCTGATCCAGTAGAAGCTGTCTCCTTCAGACAGCGCTTGAAAAAGGTTCAATCAATCAGTCAAGCCAGAACAGAATTTGTTTCTAGATGGAAAAACAAGAGAAAAGGTGTGAAACTGTAGTGTATGTCCTCCTCCACCTCACATTTCCTGCTAAAGTGAGTAATATCAGATTTTACAAGGGCATGTTGTTTGGAGCTGGAGGAGAAAGTTTATTTAAAGGTAGTTTGTTCTGAGGCAACAAACTACTGCAAGAAAACAGCATTTCAACTTTCCATGCCCACCACCAGGCAGAGACATGGGAATATACCTTCACAGGATGGCTGGGATGTACCTGGAATAGCTAAGAATGTCTGTCTGCTCCTTCAAAGACATCTGGGAAATTCATCTGCAATAGCATCATTCCACTGGGGTGATTTACTATTATTTAAATAAAAGAACTGTTAAAATTATCCAGTTAGTTTCCCACAGTTCTAGTCTTTGGAGCCAGTTTCTGTCAGGAGGCTGAAAACAAAGGGGCAAAACAAATCTTGCAAATTATCTGAGGCATCACAGAGATGGGACGGAAGCCCCATGGGGACACAGCCCCAAGGGTGGTTTCGTGCAAGCAAGTGCTCAGATTTCCAGGCTTGGAGCACATTCACTTGACAGGGAAAGCTGGAGGAAGCAGTGACCTTTTCTCAGCTTTAGGCTGTAAGCATAAATGAAACCCAGCTAGGTTTCATGGCACACACACAGCCCGTGTGCAGTGTGGGTAGGGCCCACACTGGCATCTGCAAAGGGACAATTAGCTGCTTGCATGAAATTAGGCATGAAGGCTTTCAAGACAAGGGAAAGGCCATTTGCTGGCTGACAGGCTCTGGAGTGTGCAGTGATCAGTCTGAGCCTTGCAACCCAGGGAGATGCCCTGGGGAAGCAGTGCAAGGACAGGGGTGAGCACCTGAGCTGGGCACAGCTTGGCACTGGGACCTTCCCCATGCAAACCCCACAGGTGAAATGAGAGAATCAACACCACAGCCATGACTGAATCATCCCTGGGGACCTGGCTGAGGCAAGAGGGACATCCTGGCCCCCTGAGCAAGCAGCCCTCTGCCCTTGGTGCCTCTGGCCATCATGCTGGCTGTCTTTTGCCTTTTACCTCCTGCCAAGTTTAATTAGAGCTAAAGAACCCCAAAGCCCAGCCCCAGCAGCAGCAGCACCCAAGTGCACAAATCCTTCCTGTTGGCTCTGGGGCACAGGGAGCAATGCAGCCAGACCTGGTCTGATCCAAACACCTTCCCATCAGCCTGGAGACACAGCACTGGTAAACTGGATGTAAAAAACCAACCAACCAACCAACCAACCAACACCCCAAAACACCTAAAAAGTGCCTTTTTCTGTACCCCTGATGGCCTGTGGGGCTTTTTTTTTTTTTTGGCCAAAGGTTAGAGATATTAGTTTGAAACATCCAACTTTCCTAACAAACCCAAAAGTTTGGTACCACCGCTGTAATGCCTCAGTATATTAACTCTCTAAAGTCTGGCAATTTTCAACAAAGCAGTTGCACATGGCCCTACATAAAAATCCTCTCCAAAAACACATGCCTACACATTAAAAACTCTCATTTAAGCCAGGAAAGCTGTTTTAAGGATTCCTGTGAAGTGTAGTGTATTGCAGGATGTCTCCAAAAGAAGAAATATTCATTTTTCTGCTTTGGGCTTGAGGCAGAATAATTTTAAGGGCTTTGAGTGAAAGATGAGCTCTGTGCATTTCTGCTGGGAGGGTCAGGGCCCCCTGCTATCCTCTCCCCATCAGATGAACTGTCTCTGCTCCTCATTTGCTGTGGGTTGTGCAGAAGGATTGCAAGCTGATGCCCCAAGAACACTGACCTGCAGCAGAAGGGGATGTCACAGATGGAGTAAATATCCTCTTCAACACACCCCCAGAATATGTTGTCCAAGCTCAAAATCCAGATTTCCTATGTGTCTTACACTACCTTACAGTGGCTAAAAGATCCAGGAGGAGGGAGGAGAGCAGGCTGCGCACAAAGAGAGCAGAACATTGTCCCAAAGAGCAGGAGGGAAGAATTGCCTGTTGCAGCATCAAGTAATGAGTTTGGCTATACATTAAGAGTTCAAGCTGAAACCACCCCCCCCAAAAGGCAGCAAAGCTACTGCAGAACTGAAGCATATAATTTCAGAGGAGTGCTTGTAGGAGCAGAAAAACATGTGGGCATACAGAAAAAGACAAAATAAAATTATTCTTTATAAAAGACAATTGTGCTAGCATTTGCCTACAGCATTCTCTATCCTGGAGCTTCCCTTCTGCTTCTAGAAGCCCTGCAAGAGATCACTGAAACCATAACAGCCAAAATCATAAAAAAAAAAGGAAAATAAGCTCCACAATTGAGGACAATGCATTGAATCAATACTCTCATTTTCCTCCTCCCAATAAGTGTGAGGAGTGAGCTATGTCCTGGAAACACAGGTCTGTGCAGGTGGCAGATCCCAGAGCTTGGTGGCAGCTGAGCCACATTACTCCATGTTACTCTGATCCCATAAAACAGTATGCTGTACATGCACAGACAATCCCACCTCACCTCAGCCCACAGCATGGATTGCCTTTTTTATTTTTTTTTTTAACTCAAACATTCCTATTAGAAGCTCAGCCTACGCTGAAGAATTAGAGATAACTGGTACCCGCAGAAATTGGAAGGAAAAACACCAATCATAAATATTGCTTAAAGAAAAGCTGTAGAACTCAGGATGTGGGAACGCAGTCACTTACCTGAAAATGCCCCAAAATATTTGAATGAAAGGAGCTTGGAGTTTCACTCCTGGTGCTGATTGCTGAGCCAGCACCAGCACAGGCAGCGATGGCTTCTCCTCTGGCATGACACACGCTGCAGAGGGGGCCCACACAGCCTGCTCCACAACAGGCAGCCCTGATTGACAGCTGCTTCAGAGACAAATGCTTTCCCAGCCCTCTGGAACACCAGCAGCCTGGATCAGCTTCCCAGGCAGCTGGATGAGGGAGTAGGCATGCTGGGAGATGGGCAGGGAGCCCACGGGGTGTGCAGGTCGAGGATGCCAGGTACCAGCTGCACTGGCTCATGCAGCTCCTCTGGCCTCAAACATCATGAAGAAGAGACCAGGCTGAACTGTGACCAAGAAAGCTGGGCCAGGCTGGGGCGTGCACAAAGGGGAAATGCCAAAAGCAGCACAAACAAGCCTGTTCCTTTTCATTCCACGCTGGCAGGGCTTCCTCCAGCAATGCCAATGATACTTTGCCATCCAGCCCCTCCTTGTCTGCAGTTTCCAAACTTCAGAGTTTTACACACAATGGTTTCTTGAGTGGGCAAGTATCCTGCCTACACTGACAAGAGAAGGAAAAACTGGTGGGAAACTTTGTTCCACCTCCAACTCATTTCCAGCCAGGTTTCTGCCCTTGGCTTGACCCACGCAGCAGAGAAAGCTGCCAGACTCCAGCTGAAACCCTGGCTGTGGGCTTGGGAAGTCAGATATTGTGCATGTTGTAGCAATAAAATCTTCCTCACTAGGAAATATTGGGAAAAAAATGCCAGGGAAGCTGGCAACAGAAGTCACTTGAGAACTTCAGCACTCCTGCCCATCAGCTCCAGGCCTGGAGAAAATACTTTTGCCTTCACTGCCTAAAAGCCCAAGTGTTTACCAGGAGCAAAGTTCCCCAAACCTGAATGCAGAACTGCTGGGCACAAGTCACTCCTTCTGGTTGATGTCTGTCTTTGCAATTTCATTTTCTCTCTGATGTTATCTCCCAGGATGCACTAAAGCTCCCCTTAAATTTAGGTGGCAAATAGAAATTTTTATTTCCTTTAATCTTTTGAACTGTGACTACTTCTTTACAAACCATGCACTATTTTTGAGCTTTCTGATTAATTCCTTGGACATTTTTTAAAGAAATGTGCTTTAAACATGCAAAGCAAATCCCAATTCTTCCTGGTACAATGGAGAAGCAAAGAAACTGAAGATAACATCAGGAAAAAAAAAGCCAACAAAGAAAGACAGAAGCCTTTGCCACATTGCAGGCTAACAGCAAGAACATGATAGAATAAAGATGCTTATCTGAGCAACCCAGAGCCTGCACAACATGAGTCAGTAAGAGCAAGGCACCCCTCAGCCCGTTTTGGAGACCAAGGAGATTTCTGAATGGGGCTGGTAGCTGAGCCCTCTGCTAAGCTGTGCACAAATCCTCTTTGCCTACAGGCTGACATTTGGGTGGGTGACAGAGACTGCATTTCCTGCTCAGGGGCTGCTGCTGAAGAGAAAACAACATACCCTGTGGCTACGGAGGGCCACAGGGAAAGCCTCTGAAGCACTGTGTCAAAGGCTGGAATTCAAAAAAAGACTTTTCTTCCCTTATTCTTGGTGCCTGAGAACCAGCATTAACCACCACCACACTCCTCAGCTTTACAGGCTCTTCCCAAGAAAGAAAATAACAGAACATTAAGCTGGCACAGTACTTATGAAGTGACAGCAAGACCCCTTGCAGTAAAATCTCTGTGTGATGCAGAAGGAATTACCCCCACAATTTCACTCCTGTCAGACAGCAGAGCACAGCACAGGGGGTGCTGTGCTGCTGATGCCAAGAGTGTGATTTCCATTAGTGTTAATAGGAACTACTGACAGAAGCAGCCAGGAAGCCAAAAAGCCTCCAGTCCTGATGAGTGCCTTTGATGAGTACAGAACTGCATTAAGTCAGTCCCAGCAGCTGCACGAGGCAAATGTTCATGGCTGTGAGCATGAGAAAAGAGCTCAGGCTGCAAAGAAGGGCTGGATCTCAGCTGGGATGGGGCACTGGAGCAGCACAAATGCAAGTGAAGTGCCAGCAATGGCACAAGCCAAACCCCACTCCAGTGTCCACGTGGCTGTGGGTCACAGTCCTCAGGAGCAAGTTTGAGGGAACCAGGTGGCCACTGCAGCATTTCTTGCAGCTACTCATGAACAGCCACTGCCAACAACCACCAGGCTCCTTGGGATGGGGCACTGAAAAGCATTTCTACCTCCAGTGGAAACATAAGATAGTTCACAAGAAAGTATAGGTTTCAAAAAACCAGGGCTTGGGATCAGAACACGACATTAAAAAAAAAATCAAAAGGTGGGCCATGAGAAATCTGCATGCATGGAAGAACAGAGGCTTAAAATTTAAGGATGTTGTTTTGGTCCCTACTAGGGTCCAGCAGTTCAGACTGAGAGAAAAGGCCATCATTCAAACCATCACTTAAAGTTATTGAAGATTTTTGGATAAGCAAAGGCCTAGAGAAAATTCATCCCCAAGATGTGTAAACAGATTTTTATTAATTTGAGAAAAAGCCAGATACAAATCACAATCCCCTGAGAATGGATAAACTAGATGCCAAGGTTATTTTAATAAACAGGTGCTGAGCTGGTGGTGGCCATCTCCCCACTGTGCCACACGAGGCCAGTTGCTGGTACAGCCTTGGCACCTACAATTTGCAGCAAAACCATCAGGTCTCCCAGAGGATCCCCTGCCAGTTCTAAGTGCCTACCCACCATCTCCACCACTTGTTTCTCATCAGCTCTCCACAGACAGCAACAGATCATTTCATCCTGTTACTTATGCCACAGAAATTTAGATTCGAGGAAAAATAGGCATAACAACATTACATCATTTAAGCAACCAACTTAGCTGACAACATCAAAATTCTGCAAGAGCAACAGACCTTTAATTAAACTAACTAGCCCTGGGCCAAAGAAAGACTTCTCTCCTGCTGATTCATTTGATAGGAGGTGATGGTGCCACAATCACTGTCACAACTCAAAGCACTTCTGAGTATTTGCCCACAGCCCACTCAAATCCCTTTGGCTGCAAATGCCTCTGCAGAAGCCTGGGCTGCCCAGGCACCTGCATTGTCCTATTCACACCCAGGTCAGCTCCAGGGCCTGTTTCTGTGCTGACAACCTGAGACTCATAGCCTCCCTGTACCATTTGGTGCAAAAGGAAAATAACAGAAAATCCTACCAGGCCTAGCCCCAAGGTACTCATAACTCGAATAATTTCAGATGGTAAGCCAGGAGCAGTCCCCTTCACAGGGCTGTGCCAAGGACACAAGTCTGTGTCCCTTGGGCAGGGACTGATGCTGAGCTCTGGAAGGGGAGCCCAAGCTTGTGCCAAGAGGGTTTGGACAAGCTGGGCACAGAGGAGAGAGACAGCAACTCCTCCCACCATACCCTGTGCACTTGCTGCCCTCAGGATTGCCAAATGCCTCAGGAAAATCCAGATTCTTCACAGGAGCTCAGTGCTGCAGGGAAGAGACACAGCTCTGTACAACCCAAAATGATGCTCCATCATGCGGCACTGCTCCAGCCCACACAAGGCTTCATCTTCTACTACACACTGAACTGCATTTTTTGATGCTTTTTTTTTTTTTTTTTTCTTTTCTTCTGGAAAGAAGCTAATTAGAGTGGAAAAGATCTCTACGACTTTCACATATACAACTCCTGTATTTCAGACTTTAATTTGTGTTATGCAACTACCACACACACTGTACTTAAAATTATATAGCATGCAACCTAATCAAACACCACTAACAGCACCAGGTACTTAAATCATGCTGTGATAAACAAGGAAAATGATTTTGTGTAAGCATGGCAAATTCTCCCTTGCACCCTGGTCAAAGGTACCACCAATTATCAGATTGGTAAAATGCATCTGTTATTTAGGGTAATGGCTTAACTTTACATGCAAAGTGCATGGCTGGGGGTGCACTAAGTGCTCACACAGTGCAGGGAAAGGGCACCTTGGTGGCACTGATCACCCAGGGAACCCCTGAGAAGGGGAGCAGGAGCAAGGCAACAAATGTGAGCCCAGGGCAGGGCTGTAAGAAACAAGGAGCTCCCTCAGGAAGGCTTTGAGGACAAGACTCCTCAAAGTATGGAAAGATCTGCTGAAAAAAAATTAAAATAACTCATTCCCACTCACATTCATGACAAGAAATTAAAATTATGTGTTACAGCAAGGGAGTCAGTCTGATACTGGAGAAAAAGCCCTGTCCCAGTAAGGATGCAGATGCACAGGAGGAGCTGACCCAGGAACTCATGTCCCTCATCCCCAGTGGGACCAGCTGCACAAGGGCCACCAGGAACAACCTGGGCATGCTCAATCCAGCTTTAAGAGAGGAAGATGTTCAGATAGCCCAGGTCCTTCCAGCCCTATTTTTTACAGGATTTCTCCCCTTCCCTCCAGCTGCCCTGCCATACCTCACAAGAGGCATCCTGCAGCCAGTGCTGCTCTGCAGCAGCCCCCGCAAGAGGCACAGGCTATATTTATTCTGGTACATTGCAGTGGGAAGCTTTAATCTGTGTAATCGCCTCAGAGAAGATTTCATTCAGTGAGGGGAAAGCAATTACTGTTTCATTTGCAACCAGTTGCCTTCCCAGGGTCTTAATCTATCAGAGCTGGAGGGTCCTGTCAGCCCCTGCACCTGTCTGGGCAGTTTTTGTGAGACAGGTTTATGTTTCTGATAAAAGCACCTGCCGATACTCAAGGTTTCCAGCCCCTGTTTGAAGCAGTTTTTCTCCTCCCAGATGCTACTGCTTTTATCTGACAGCATACACCCTGCATGAAGAAAACAACTGGATATAATCCTAGATTAAAGGGATTGTAATGCAGAATTAAATACAAGCACAACCCTTCATGGGGTTTGCTGTCGTCATCCAGCAAGCACAGAGCTGGGCTGTTTGGGAGGTGGTCAGATGGTGCTGGCATTTCAGATAAGTCTCTGCAGCTCCTGACTTCTCCAGACAGGCATTACATCTCCCTACAGAGGTGGGAGGGAAAAAAACCACACCTAAAATAAAAAAAACACAAACTAACCCAGCAATAAAACAAATCTCGGTGCTTCCATACAATGCTGCATTAAAATCCCTTTAAGATTTCACTTCAAAAACTACCAACTAAAATCCAAATTCTCAGCAGGACTCTGCACATGTTGGAGCTGATGCACCTCAGTGCTAGGAAGGTTTGTGGTCCCACAACAACCATACAGGAACCAGAGGAAGGTAACTGTCAAATCAGACAAGAAAAAAGTCCCAAGGAAAGAACATTCACTGTCTACTGCAGCAAGGACCACAATAGCAGAGCAATGCAAAAGCCCCCCAGGAAATCTTTGAATCTTTGTGACTTTATCTTATGTCAGGAAAGACACCATATACCCATATGCACAGCTGCATGTTAAAAAAAAAAAAAAAAAAGAAAAGCACGTTAATCTTCTGCTTTTTCCAGCCTGGCAGCCAAAGCAGTTTGACATGATAAAGAGACTTGAGAGTTGTGAAAACTACATATTAAAAGGAGAAAATTTCTAACTGTCTTTCTCTTGTAAATTGTGGCAGCCAAAAAATCCAACCCTAAAATAAAGACGTGCCTGAAGGTAGCAATTTTATAATCAGCAACAGAATTATTTATATCACTGCTGTCATCTTTGTTGGGGAAAAGGAAGCCAGGTATTGTGATCATTAACTTTTTGATACAGATGATATTTTTAAATGAGGAAAAACACATGCATTTTAATCAGGAACTGAAGGAAATTGCCCCAAAATACTAACAGAAGAATCTGCTGCTCACGCCAAGATTTGCAAACACAGGAGATGAATATTAAGGTGACAAACATCATCAGTGACATCCCAGGCTGCTGCATATCCCTGGGTACATGTGTGGGAGCTCACTCACCCCAACATGGGATCCCACACCCTCCCACAGTATACATCCCCATGCTACAGGGGGATGTACAGAAATTTTCTCCTTTTAGAAAATTCCCTTTTAGAAAATTTAGAAAATTCCTAGTTAGAAATTTTCTCCAGGCACAGCCTGGGAGCTGGTCCCATTCCCAGTGCAACCTGTGCTGGTTTCCAGGTGCGGGTGTCACACAGTAAGGAGCCACCACTGCTCCCCAGAGTGCAGCTGGGGCTCCCCAGTCCCACTGAGGGCAGACACAAAGCAGCACCACTGGGCACCACTGAGACACAGCAGCACCAGGCTCTTCTCTTAAAAAACACAACAAAGAGCCAAGATGTTACTGCCTCTTTTCCTCAGACAAGTTCCAGAAGCAAAGCCTGGCCTACCTGGTACTCCATCTCTGAGCTGCTGCCTGTGCCTTGGCAGACACACATGAACTCACGTGTGTAAAAGAGAGGAGGCTGCTGCTGTCAAAGGATTAAAAATCAACTCAACTTGACCTTTAATGCAACAATGTGGCTTCTCATGCTTCCATTCCCCAGTGTAACCATAATCACATTTGTTGCTGAGAAGCAGGAAACTGTTTTCAGAGACCAGTTAACACGCAGGCTTCCAAAGCCTGGCTGATGTGACAGCAAGGGCAGTAGCACAGGCTTTCTTAAGCCCAGTGGAGCAGGTTTGAAATTGGGATGCATTTTAAAACCACAGAACAGAATGTCCTGCAGATGACATCAGCAGCACAAACTTCACTGAATGTTTGTGGAGAGGAACAGCAGAGAAAGCACTGAGAGTGCTCAGCTGAGATGGAAAGTCCTTGTACAGGAATTCCAAACCAAACAACAAATCTCTGGTCACAAACACCCTCAGAGCTCAATACAGATGAGGAAGAAGACCAGGATTAAGTCTAAAAGGCTAATTTTTGCCTCCTGCCCCCCTCTATTTTAATAGAATACAGGAAAGATTCAGCCTGTATTGGAGTAAGTTTTGTTTATAAATCCCACACAATATGCAAAAAACCTCTCCTCTAAAGAAGAAGCTGTGTCACCTCCCAGTTCACAGCTTGCACTGACAGCCATGTAATCTCAGCCTGGGTACAGCAGTTTCAGACCTTCAACAAGGATTCCTCAGCCTGACAAGGCTGCACTGAGCACGTCCAGCAGTCCAGCACTGTGCCATGCCTGTGGGAGTAGCCAGCAGTCATTCTGCACCATTCAGCTCATGGATCAGCAGTCCTGCCTCTCAGCCTGAGTATTTCTGGCCCTGTGGGTCTGCAATTCCTCCGTGCTGCCTGCCCTCCCATGTTTGCCATTGAAAAGTGCTGATAGCACCACAAGTTGCACTGTTTTCTGAAAGCGACTCTAATTAAGTATAAAAGCAAGTCTAATTAAGTATGGTCTGCTCTGTGAATCCCCTGGGAAGACAGAGGAATACCATCAACCCTTGCATCCAGCCATTCTCCTTTTGCTTGGTATAACCAGCTGACAGCAGATGAAGCCCTGATCTGAGCTCCAGGACGTGCAACACAGAGGCACATGCTGGGCAGAAGGTGCCAGGTAGTGAAGGGCTAAAACACCTCTCATCCTCTACACCCCACTGGGAACAGGACTCTGCCATCCACCCTTCTGCCAACAAATCCTCCCTATCTCTGTTAAAATCACAGCAGCACCCTCAGGCACACCCATATCTCATTTTTGAGGTTTCTGCAAGAAGCTGTAGGTATGAAAGCAATCAGGATCAGGTCTGGAGCATCCTGTGGCAGGGCCTTTCCCACAGCCAGGCAGAGAGCTCTTCCCTGCTCTCCTCTTTCATCTCTGCATGACAGAGAGCACAGATCACAGGTGCTCACCAGGGAATTCATCCTGCTCTGTGCAATGCTGCTAATGATTAAAAGCTAACAACAAAACCTCCAGTGAGGCAAAGAGAACCAGAGCACAGCCCCAAAACATCAGTCATTACAAACACGCCTGAAGCTCAACACGTGGGGCACATTTAAATTTACTTTTCTTTAATTATGAATGAATGTGGGTTTATTTGGTGTTTACTTCAGGGCAATAATAAAAACACACTCAAAATTATAAATGCCCCTGCAAAGAACCTACACCAGTGCCCACCTTGACCACCTGGTTCAATACAAGCACACGGAGATGCAACTGAATGTCAAATGCTGACAATTTTCATGCCTGAAAGGGGGAATTTTCCTTATGTTCTATCCTTACACACTACAGTGTGCACTCTCAGTAGATGACCACCTAAAACCCCTGCTTAAGTCACTTATTCTTTTGCACCTATTTATTAAACCAAAGGTTGAAAAGAAAAAAGAAGAAACCCCACTCAGGAAGGGAACAATGTAATGAAGCACTGCTTGAATTCATCAGGACAATTGATAATCATAGCTCTGATCTTGGGTTGCAATTGATTAGTTATAAATACACAGCACCAAAGGTACCAGGACAAGGAAAGAGCTTTTTTGGAACGGCACAGGAACAGACCCCAGAAGCAGAGCCCTAAGTGGCCACTGAAAATGGGAGATACTTTCCTGCTCACAGTGGACAGAAGGGAGAATGATATCATTAAAGCCCACATTGCATCTCAAAGTCCTTGGAGGAAAGGGGAAGAGGTACTTCATATTTCTATAAAACAATTAGTATTGACAGAATGGAGTATAATACAGCACTCAGAGCAGAGCAGTAATTAACTATCCAGCAGCTTGCTTACTGGATGCAGAGAGGGAGCACTGAGGCAGCAATTAGAGAGCAGAGAGGCAAGGCAGGCACATGGCTTTGCTCTAACGAGGTACTGACCTCCAAGCTGTCTGCTCAGGTGACCTTAGAGACATCCCATACCCCACACCCAGCATCCCTGGCACAGTCACTGGCATCTCCCTGGGCACAGGGAAGGAAGAGCTGGCAGCCAGCACGGATTTGGGAGCACCTTCCCTGCACAGGTTGTGCTCAGCCTCTTCCCCTTGCCTGGGTTCCTCTGTGCCTTCCAGAGTGTGGCTATCGGCCAAGCAGAGAGCTCTGGCCACAGACAGCATCAGGCATGGAAAAGTACCACCAACAGGGGATTGTGCCTGGGAACTGATCTGCAAGATGCCACATACCATCAAATGCTTTTGCACTGAAGCTCAAGGCAACTGGTTTCAGCACCTTTCTAATTTGCAAATCTCTGAATAATCCTGAAAATTGAAGCCTCAGGGAGAGCTGGGGCTGCTTGCATACCTGATGTCAGCCTCATGAGGCTTAGCTTCAAACATCTTTGGGGAGAAAAATATTTGCAGTCCAGTTTGAGGTCCAGAAAAATGTGCCCAAACCTTCAGCATTTCTCCCCCTAAACCCAAGAGGTACCATGGATCTGTTTCTAAACAGCTACTCTTGGGTAGCCCTTGCTCTCCTTGCTCTTCCTTATTCCCATCTACTGGGGGAAGTGTCCCTGCACAGTCCAAAGGCCCTCCTCGTCTCTGTAGGAAGGTGAAGCAGAAAAAAATGGTGTTTCTGCTTCAAGAGGAGCACGTTCCTCCCACCTCTCCTCAGCTCTCCTCTTCCCTTTCTTCCCTGTTTTGCCACAGGAGTTTCCCAGCACTGGCTGGCGATGCTTCTCAGCAGGGCAGCCACAAACACACAGAGAACAGGTCCATGTAAAGCCAATGCATTTACACCCATGCACGTGCTTCTGGCAAACAGCTCACAAGTTGGGCTGACATAAATGATGGAGTACAAGAAATAAAGCTCTTTCCTGCTGTGACATTTTAAAACAATTCAGCAGGCTTTTCACACCAGGAAGAGCCGGGGCTGTGTATGCAACGAGGAGTGAACGTGCTGCAGCTCTGTGCGTGGCTCCAGAGGCAGAAAATTACTCTGCAGTGATGCAAGCAACTGCTTCATTCCTGATATCCCTGAAACAAGGACAGAAACTGGACCAGCAAGGGTTTCACAAGGACACCATTCTCTGCTGGGTGTGGGTGCCAAGGCTCTGTAAGGATGAAGGGCACAAAGGACCCAGAAGACATCAGGCATCACTGGGCCAGAGTGAGTACCAGAATCACTAAGTCATCCTTGCTGGCCAGACCAAACTCTCACAGTGCAGTAAAAGGTTATTTAAGAAATGGATCTGAATTTGGAGGCAACGCTAATTTCTGGATACTGAGACTCTGAATAAGCTTGCTAAGGAAAGCAAGGCTGCCACAGGGTCTGCTGCAAGTGCTTTAAGACATGAGACCTGCTAAGAGATGACAGTTTAGCAACCAGACTTTCCAGAAATCAAAGCTACAGAGACCTTCAGGTCAAAGGCACAATTCCCACCCAGGTGATGCCAAACTTCACCCAGTATCCAAAAGCAGCAGCTATTCCCCTGCTACCTTCTCCTGAGAGCAAATCAAAGAAGGCAGTTGGAAAAACCTCATGGTTGCCAAGTACAGACCTTAAGATTTTGGACACAGGAATTTAAGGCAGAATCCTGACAAGCCTTTTGTCACACTTCTTACATGGGACACAGTACTTGGACCAGTTTGCTGTCACTCTATGCATGACTTTACTCATTTTAGCATCAGCAGCACTCCCTCCTGGGCTTTGTGGTGGCAGGGACCAGCACCCTGTGCACCAGCAGGATACCAGGGAAGGAATAATGCATTTTCTAAAGAATATCACTGAGTCAACTAATCTCATCAGCTCTGGGGAATCTCAGCTTCTGAAGTCACAGCAGCTGAGGACAGTGTCACAAAGCTGACGATACATGAATGACAGAGCCATTTAAAAGCAGAGCACTTTTTATTTCTTCTCTTCCCAAAATGCCACTGTCAATCCCAATGCACAAGAATGAGAAATGTTTGTTTTCACTGGAATGTTCCACCAGCAACCACTGGCTTCCTACAGCATAAACAAAATAAACCAGATCTTGCCCCCAGTGCAAACAGTCATTTTTTGGTACTGACGAGTCACTGCTTTCCCTCACCTCAACATCCCAGCTCACATTGGTAATTTATATCTAAATTATTTCAAAAGCGGTGCCTGTTTTCACAGCACAATTAATGCAGCAGCAGGTAACAGCCAACACACAACTCCTGCCAAAACAAATGTGCTGGTTTCATCTTGGGACCTTTTCCTCTGCTGATAGAGCTGAATATTGCTCCACTAGCATCAACAGGGGCAAAATAAATCACAGATTAAAAACTGACAGCAACAAACCAAAACACTGTGGTCCTGCTGCAATAGTTGATAAATCCTATTTAGGTATCAAATAAGCTCAAAAGGAGAGGGTAAAGGAAGCCAGCAGGGTATGGAATAAAATTTGGCAGCTGTAATTCTGCTGCCAGAAAGGCAGTGGGGCAGGACCATGTCTGGATGGCATCGATTGCAGCAGCAGCTTCAAGGCACTCAGGGCATCCTGCACTACTACAGAGAGCAAGCAGCTCTCCCTCACTCTCTCCTTGTGCAGATGAATTTAGGAAAGGAAGAAATTGGGAATCATTACTGTGCCACAGCTCTGAAATACTTTCCCTGTGTAGGCAAGATACTGCTCCCATCACAAAAAGTATAATTTCAGTGTGCATGTGCATGAATGCACAAGGTAAGAACTAAAAATAGAGGTACCCTATTTCCATGCATCAAGTCAGCAGGTACAGAAACAGCATAAACAGTGATTCAGCAGTAGCCTGCATGATGCAGGAGGTTGTTTCTTTGCCTCTGCCTCCCTGTTTGTAGCCCTTCCCACCTTTGCTGAGTTACCAAGGCCCAGCAGCTCCCAAGAGCAATGCCCAGAGCTGCCTTGCACAAAGAGCCCCAAGCCCCACGGGGCCCAGGGAGCCATGGGGACTCACTGGCTGCTTGGCTCCCTTGGGAAGGGGGTGATGTGAGGTGCCTGAAAATGCTCTTCACTCAAGGTCCAGCTCTCAAGAACACTCTCAAGAGAGTTTTTCTGTCTACAGAAGTTTGTCTAGTGCAGAGTCTACCTGCCAGCATTTTTTAAAATAAGATAGATGCATAATTTGCATTTTTGCTATTTTTTTCATTAAGCTTCTGTGTCATATCTACAAAATGTGATCACTCAAACTGCATGCGAAGAGGCACACAATGTACAATTAGAGTGTATGGCTAAAATTTTCTGGTGCAAAATGGTACTGTGACTCCATAAACACCTCTGAAGAATTGCACAAGATGACACCAAGGACATTTTTTGAATCCTGAGATTTGTTACATAAACAGCTACGACCTTGTACCCATGGTTTCAACAGGGACAAGCTGGTTTTTTTGCTGATTCTTAACCCAAATTTTTCATTATTGTTTGCTTGAAAAGTCAGAAGCAGATACAAGAAAAAGAGAATGAAGAGTAGGAATTTCATTTACATTTCATAAAACCATAGCTAATCTCTTCAAGCAGAAATTTAAAAACACTTCAGTCTTCCCACTGCCCAAGCTCTGTCATTCCCCCTTTCAAACACAGCAAAGTCTCCCAAGCATCCCGGTGAGCAAATCCCTCCCTGAAATCCTGGGACTAAATGTATCTTTGAAGGGCTTCCTTGTACAGCTGTAACTTACCCCCCCACCATTCCTAGACAGCGTAACTAACCAAGAACAATTAAAGTGCTCAAGGATTTCAACTTAATCTCAGAATGCATTAAAGTCCTTTCTGCTCTCACCTTGACATACTTTGAAGTCTGGATGATTTGCATTTTGATGTCTAATTGAAATAAGGATTGCTGCCTGACAGGCCTTAATCTTCTCAAAAGCATGGTTGCTCCTCTCTCCCCAAAGCAAATATTTATCACAAGTTTCACCTTGAATATAGGTCATAGCATTGCAAAGCAAGTAATCAGAGCTCTTTAAAAAAACCAAAAACCCAACAAATTACCACAAAGATTCTGTCCAGGTGAAAAAAAACAAATTCAAAAGGCACATCCATTCCCCTGAGTCACAGCAAGGAAAGATTATTACCATTAGCATGAAGGTTATACAGCATATGAAACAACTGGCTAAAGAAAAAAATAAAAGAAATCACTTACAAGTGTCATATTCCATCATTAAATTTTAATAGGAAAAAATCACTACTGTGATTTGCTTAGTCTGAATATATATGCAATGTAAAGAGACCCTCTGACATCACCAAGGCATAACACCAGAGATAAATGGAGATGATTTTCCACACTACTGGAGCAGCTGTAACTCCCTCCCAAAGCTGCAGCAACCCAACAGCAAGGCAGCTGCTTCTAGCTGGCCACTGCCTCTCATGCCCTTGGCTGAGAGCTTCGAAGGAATCAGAGGTCTTACTCTTCCCCTGAATGTGTGGGCTTTAACAGAGGGCAGCTGAGCTGCTACACGAGTTAAAATGCCCGTGTCCTGCTAGTCACAGTTGGCTGTCCCTGAAGCCTGAGCCCTCACCAGAGCACGAACATCTGAAGGCCGCGCTGTGCACCGAGAGCGCCCCAAGCAAGGGCAGCCAGAGCACATCCATATGCATCCCCAGAGAGCCCATCTGGAGCAGAGCCTCACTCCACGGACTCCCAGCAATGCAAAACTAGGCTCAGGACTCCAGACTGCTTCCTTTTCATACAGCAGCTGGGGTTTGAGAGCAATAAGGATGAAGATTTTCCTGTCCTGCTTCTGCATTACACCACAATTCTCCCTCCTGAAGGAGGGCAGCTCCTGTGACAAGCTCAGGAAATGTCAGAGGAGCAGGCTGCAGCAAGTCAGGCACTGCCCTGCCTATGGAAACAGCAGGCAGGCTGTTGTCCACCTGCCCAAACACAAACAGCAGGAAAGGGTACATGGCTGTTGTGCACAGAGCTGTTACGATCTATATGAAGCCCCATGTGTGTAAATGAAACATCGGCTCCTTCTATCATCAAATGTGTACAACTTGTAAGCATGAATTATGCAAGACTATTAACTGTCTTATTTTAAGAGGGAGCAGCTGTAAAAGCTGCTTGGAGGACACAGCAAGTCACGGAAGGGGCAGCCCCTGGTATTCAGTGTCTGAGTGTGTCTGAACTACAGCACAGCCACTGTCACTGGGTCCAGCCCCAGTGCTCCCCAGACCTGCATCCTGCACTAAGCAATTCACCCAGCATCTCACAAGCTCTGTCTTCCAGGAGTAATATTTTCACCACCTTATTGATAACAGCTTGAGAAAGATCTGGATAATTGTGTGAGTCTGTGCAGAAGTGAGCAGAGAGCTGAGCCTGTAACCTGGCTCAAACTCAAGCCCCCAGTCAGTGCCCAAACTGCCAAGCTCTGCCTTTGCTTTCACCTTTCACAAGGAACCTGAAACAGCAAACTCCCGCTGAGACCAAGGAGCTCCAGGCTGTTCCAGCTCAGTAACTCTCTTGTTGGCTAATGAATCCTCACACTCAGCCAGAGCCCACAGCTGAGGATGCCAGCCTGGAGTGACACTGCACAGCCATGTCACAAGTGCCACCATGTCAGAGGCAGGGACACTGAATGCTGGCTGGCAGCACGGAGCACTCACCCATCCTCAGCCCCAACACACAGAGCACTGCAGGCTACTGAGCTCAGCCCTCCCTGAGCACACACTGTGCTTAGCAGACATGCTGGACTTGCTGATAGCAAGCTCTGGCCATAAATTACCTATAGGGTGAGAATTTTGATACAATTTCACATAAAACATTATTTCCTCTGGTCAATACAAATGCTGGTAGGACAGAGTGGCAGGGCTGTACACAGCAAATAAGCATGTTGGAACATAAGAAGTGCTGAAAGGGGAGGCACAGATGGGTATTAAGACCAGTTTCATTCATTGTATATATCACGGACTTGGAAGAACAAACATCAAACACCGTGATTACATTTACTGATGATTCAGATTTGTGTGGGCTCCTCAATACACAAGAGGAGGGCAATAAAGTCCTGGACAACTGTGAGCAAGCAAGCACCTCGGGGGATAATTAAATTAATCTGAGCCATGGAAATGCCACACAACAAGGCTAAAACATAAAGCAAACAACATAATAAAGGACTTTGCACTCAAGAAGCCATAAGAGACAAACAGAGGCTACTGCTTGTTCCCAGTGACCCACCAGGGTGCCAAGGTGCGGCACAAGCCCATCAGGTGAAAAGTGGTGCAGGATACACACAAAGCTCTAAAAAAGCAATCTCAGTGATACCAGTTGTACATGCCCCCAGCCCAAGAGACTGTGGCTTTAGAGAAGGGTCTTGTCACAAGGGGACCGCTGGTGGCACAACAGCTCTGGTGCCACCCTGACAAAACAAATCCGTGCAGGGGACCCCAGGCCAGAGCACCTGCCTCTTACCTGGCATAGCAACTTCCAGTCCCTATTACCACCTGCTCCCCATACTCCTGACCACTGCTCCCCATTTGGAAATCATGTACTTGCCCCTAACTGCCTGGGCAGCCTCACCACGCTGAAAAGCCCTGTTTGATGTAGGACAGCTGCCTCAGACACACTGAGGCACCTTCCCTGAGGCACCCTGCCCAGCAAAGGGACCATGGCAGGGTACCACAGCAGGCACAGAGCCCCTTCCACGAGACAGGTCCCAAGAGCACGTCACACTGAGACTGGGGAACACAAAGAATCTGCAGCAGCAACACAAGCAAGGACATGGGAGAAGTCAGAAGTGGCAGAGCTGTCCAAAGCCCTGAAGGCATGAAGATGCTAAATTTGATGAGGTTGAGGAAGGGAGCCAAAGGAGGAATAAATAGAGCTAATGAGAACACAAGGCATGAGCATTCAAAAACCTTTAACACACTACAAACAGCAATAAAAAGGCAATTAGAATTCCGAGATGCATGGAGGGTAATTGCATGCACTATAAATAGGTAGTGGGAAGACTGTCCTGCTCAGCAGGATCTGATTCACTTTTGGGGTGACTTCTGTGCAGAAAGGAATATTTTGGCATGCAACAGAAGCTGAGAAAAGGGAGTTTACAGAGAGATGAAATTACAGGAAGAATTTCTATTGCTGACATCCTGCTGCATGAAATATGTACCAAGCAGGAGCTTTGCCACAGGGGCTTCAGAGGTCATAGTTTGAGGAACTCCAAATAAAAGTTCAGCAGCAGGGATGCAATGCAGCCTTAGAAGGAAACATCCATTTTATATCAGCCAGCACAGGAGTCCAGGCACTTCAGTGGCTTTCACTATTGATGGAGAAATCTAACAATGCCCATGGAGACCCCATCCTGCTCAGTTCACAACCTTTGCACAAGCACTTGCACTTGTAACAGCACTTAAAAACAAGCAAAATCAGAAGTTTGAAAGTGTAATTCCAGTGTCAAATTCACTTCCTCCATCCTCCAACCTTGCTACTGGCATGTTGCTTCTGTTCCCTACCTGTGCCTCAGGCACACTCCACCACTCTGCTCTGCCCACAACTCCCTCCCAGGCTGGTGCAGCCCTCCAGGGGATGCCCATGGCTCACGTAGCTGACACAAGCAGCCAGCTCACAGTTTAAAAAACAGGCTCTCTGATGCCATTCCTGCCCAGCCTTCCCTCCCTACACCAGTGAGGCTGGAACAAATGCACCAACTGCTGCTCTCCCTGCTGGGCATGTGGCTCAGGCTCTGCAGGAATGTGTCATGAGAGATTCTGGGAAAGAAGTAGCTCTTGGAGCAGATAAAACCCATGAGAGTCTTTTCAGAATTACGACCAACATCTTTTAGAGTAGAAGGTACCACTTAAGCCCAGGAGCCCATAAACAAGTAGAAATCATACCAGGCAGAGCCTTGGCTAACATAATCCACCACTACATGATCAACTCAAGGCTTTTGAGGACACCAGCTCTCTCTTGAGACAGTTAGAGGCTAGAAGAGTATTATTTCTCATCATGTCTGCATAGCCCTGGGCATATCTGATGCAGAGCAAATGGGAGATGGAAAAGGAAAACAGTCACACCTGAGAACTGCCAGCAATCCCTCCTCACCGCCCCAGCTCCTTCACAGGTACCCTTCCGGAGGAGGAATGTTTGCAGACTAAAGCAGCAAACACCTGATAAAGGGAGGGGGCAAAGCTGAAACTTCCCAACTCCAAAGTCCCTCAGCAGGTATCGTGCCCTTCCCAGCTCCCTGTTCTTTCCCAATGCAGAGCATCGGCATAGATTCATGTTTGGGAGCTGCTCTGCCCTCACAAATGACTGAGCACACACAAAGTCTCTGCAGTCCTAACTCCAGCTAGCTCTTTGCTACGCACCAAAAACCAACCCCATGCAGCTCAGAGCATCCCCACATAAGAGCAGCAGATGGCTTCTGCCTGGAGCTCTCACTGGCAGAGGGTGGCCTGCAGAGCCAGGGTGGGAGAGCTGGTTTTTGCAGCATGCACAGGTCGTGCAGCCTGGCCCATGGCTGAAGAAGTGCTGGCTGTGGCCTTCCTTCCCCCTTGCAGTGTCACCATGCAGGTAGCAAGGCAGCTGGCTCCTGCTGCGTCACCCCATTAGCTTCCTCCTGAGGCAGAGACGAGTCTGTTATCATCTCTGGCTGCAAGGAGAATGGGAGCAGTCTGCTGGGAAGGAAGGAAGGTGGTGACAATAAAAGCAAACTCGTCACATGCAACGTGCAAAGCATTTGTACCCTCTTGCTGAATTAGGAAAAGGTGTTTGGCATCTTAGAAGAAAATTGCCTTTTGCTTGATGTTATGCTTATGTGATATGCACATCACTTTCCAGCTGCCTAAATTCTCTGCTGCTGAGGTGTGTGAGGAACTGACCCCATGCAAGAGCACATCAGGCAAAGTGAAACCACCTCCTTGCAAAAACTACAGCATCAGCAGCAGTCCAACAGAACTTTTGGATTGCTGCAAATAATTGTTCCCAAATCATCCCATATTTTCTGTGCCTAAAATATAACACTTAAATGCTCCTTCCCTCCCAGCCCACACCCATCAGACAGGGATAGGGACACCTGAGGGGAGCACTGAGTGGAACACAGGTTGCATCTGCTGTTCATGGAGCAGCTTCTCCCTTCCACAGCCACTTGTACCAGACACACCTCAAGGCTGGCCAGAGCAAGCCCAGAAATTTCTTCCCAAAGTGTCTTTGCAGTATTCAGGTTCACTTGTTCAACTGGCTAGACAGGGCTCCCCCAAATCACTCCTTGGGATAAGAGTTCATTTCCAAGCAAAGCACCAACTGGAAATCAGATGGGTAAGTGCCTTCTTGCAGACCCAACATCAGGGAGCTGTATTTAGTATTACTGGTCTATTTTCCCTCTAACAGCCAAGTCCCTTTATCCCACCAGCCAGGCACCCTGTCCTCTCCAGTGCCAGCCAGAGTCTGTTTGTTGGCTGTGACACTCCAGGCTCTGAAATGACCCTCATGCACACACCCACATCCCTACCAACAAAGGTAAATCGCTGTCTCTCTCTGAGGGGCTCTGAGGAAAGCATGGGGCTGCTCCCCTGCCATGTGGAGGTGGGGAAAAACTTGTGGGTTGTGGTCATATATTGGGGTGCTCAAAGCAGCAAAACCCTTCAACAGGATTGAAGCCTTCTGCACCTCAGGGCAACGCCAACTTAGCATCATGTGCCTTGGTAACTTAAATTCCCCAGGAAAGGGAGAATGGCATCCCAGAGGAGTCAGCAAGCCCCACAAACCTCATCAACTGAAAGCACAGTGCAAGTAACAGACATCAGTGGCTGCTACAAACTTAGAGAATCTGCAAACTCTCACTGCCATCCTCTCCAGCTCAATAGGTTCTCAGGATCAAATGCAAATGCTAGAAATCAAATTCAAATTCTGGAGCAGACACTGCTCTTTACAAGGCAACCTGTGAGACTGTTTCAAGAGGACAATTATTAACAAATAGCTTCTTCTATCAGTAGCTCCTCAAGGTGTGTGCCTGGAAAACAGCCTTTCCTCCCTATTACTGTCCACCCCTGTGCCAGACAGGCAATAGGGAGCCAAACCACCCCCTTTTATCCCTGCTCCAAGAGACTGAACTGAGCCTGTGCACACTGCAATGCTGCAGCTGCTCTGGATACCAGGCCTCTTTCTCCTGCAGAAGTGCCTCAGGCAACGACAACATCCTAAACAAATACTTCTTTTCCACTGCCAAAAAGTTTATTGAATTTTTCCCCCCAAAATTCATCACCCGGCTGAAGACATACAGTGAGTGATGGACTTGCAGGGACAGGGTCACTCTGCTCCGTGCTTGTACAGGATCAGATCCAGTTCATAAATGCTAAACCTAAATCATCAAGTGTGGATCTAAATCCCACCCCAAAAAGGGAGTAGAAGGTGGTCGGCAGAGAGTCTACAGACAAAGGTAGATTTGAAGATTCTTCACTTGAGAAAGTCTGAAAGCCCTGCCTTTGTTTGAATGTCACCCTAATTCAGCACACGAGGTCACAAAAGGCAGTGCTGGACCATCAGCCCTGTTTGTCAGGGTATTACACAAATGCACAGTGGCATCAGCCCAAAGTCCTACCAAAGCCAGTGAGGTTCCTACAAGATGTGCACATTGCATTGCCAGTCCCCAAAGATAAACACCACAACACCGTCACTAAAAAACATGACAAAATCTAGATTTCATTAAGTTTCTTCATCAAATATTAACATTTAGGTATGGGGAGACACCCATGAGGGTCACTATAAACCTGACACTATTAAAAGTCCAAGCTCCCAACCTCACTGTGAAGTAGACAGACAGGTTTTGAACTATGACAACTACAAACACAGCATGACTTACCCCAAGATGAATAAATATTTGCATGACACTTTGACTCAGGTGTTTAAATTCTAGAAAATGTCTGACTTTATCAGCCTGAATCACAGACAAACAATACCAAATATTATCACTAAAAGCACCTTTTCAAACAACAATTTCAAAAGGTAAACATCAAACACTCAGCAACTGCACTTTATGTCCTGTCTTAAAAATGAAGCCCACACAATTCAGAGGAAAACCTGTCTGAAGTAACCCAAATATCCTGTACCACAAATTACTTCTTCCTAAGCATGTGCCAGGCTAGGATGCTCTGTGTATTTTTGTCAGTATCTCCCTGGTAATGACACAGGGGAGCTGCCCAGGAACCTTCCATCTCTCACATCTCCCCTCACCCATCCTCATGAAGAGGCAGCTGGACCTTGGAGCATCCTCTCCAAGAAGGGTGGCCCAGTTCTGACCCACTGGGAGCTGGTGGTGCCACTTGCATAAGGAGCATCCAAGGTGAAGAGACAATTCTGATTGTCCTGCACCACACTCTAAAAGAGCTGGGCAGGGAGGTGGCACCTTCCCTTGGACCTCAGCCTGTTCTATTTCCAGGAAGGGAACACTCTGAGGGTCCACCCATCAAACCCCACCCACCCTCCTGGGTGACATAAGGAGAAGAGCTGCTCATCACCAGGGCAAGTCCCTTTGTCTGCTGTTTTAAGGGAACTCTACTGTTTTAAATAGTCTTAATGCTCAAAGGCACACTAAAATATCTGATTTCTAGAGATCATTTTGGGGGTGAAACCCTGGCACTGCTGAAGCCACTAGCTGGATTCACATCAATACTCTCCAAGCAACAGCTTTATTGATCATACTGTACTGATTGGTCTTAACATACTGATCAAGTTTACATGATGAAACAGAAAGAGGATGTTTACCTTGTACCACTCTGGACTACAGCACTGCCAGCAGCTCTGGGGTTTGTATATATACACTGCCAGTAGCAGAGCTGGGATGGCTGGGCTGCTACTGCTAAATAAACTAAAAACAAATTAAATATTTCTCCAGCTAACAAAAAATTGCATAGGGAAATGACTTGCTGACCACTAGCCACATAGGTAAATGGAGAACAAGTGACTCACCATTCAGCAGAAAAAATTACAAGTTGTGCAAGAGGCAAAGTGCTTCAGGGAGAGTGTCTAGACTATGCAAAGCAAGGCCATAAATTACACCTTTTGAAACAATGGGCTGTAGCAGGGGTTGGAGCTGCATGATCAGATAAGTCTTCTCCACTCTTAGTTAGTAGCATCTCTGGCCCAAGAGGTGCCACCCACAATAATTGAAATGTCAGGCTATGGATCAGGAACTGCAAAGTTTTACAACAGCCAAAGACCAAGCTCACAGCCTATTTAATTACCCACTTCACAATCCAATAAACTGCAAGTATATAAATAGCCAAAGTATGACAAATATTTAATATCTCCTAAAATTAAATTAAGATAAGACACTGGCAAAATAAATTATAAGTGTTTTAACTGAAAACAACTGTTTTCTGCAGATTCCAGACAACTTGAGCACAGTAATCACATTCTGCACTCCACACTGCTAAGCAGCACAGCATCTCAGATGTGCCAGACCTTCCTTGCCATGGTGATGCTCTGCAGGCAGGCTCACCTTCACTTCAGGGCTGGCACAGAGCTGGGCACAGCCACACACACAGCCCTCATTTGATGGTGGCAGTGGCCTGTGCCCACATGGAGCCATCTAAGGGGTGAAGTCAGCCCCTAACTACTCCTCCAGGTTTGCACAGGCATAGCACTCATAATATTCCTGCAAGCTTTGCTGCAACTACAGAGCTGTACATGAGGTACAGCTCGTGCTTCAGAGCTGCCTGGACCTTGCAGCTGCTTCTTAACAGGACTAGACAGCAACTGAGGGACAGACAGAAAACAAGCAGAGCATCATCTTTACCTCTCCTGCCCTCAGAGCTGAGAAAACCTAAAGTCTCCAAGGGTTTCTTGGGACCAGCAGAGCAGAATCTGATCACAAAAACAAATTCCTCCAGCAGAAAACTGCTAAAACAAGTCCCAACACCACCTGAGTTCAGTCTGTCCCAGAAGAACAGTGTGCTGGTGCTTTTATGAGAGAACTTGTGTAAGTATGGCATGAGAGTAACAACCCAACCCACGATAAGGAAGATGTGGTTATTTGGAAGGCTGCACTAGCTTTCCTATGTCCTAACTGTTGTAGCATCTGTGAGCCTGCTGAAATGGCAGCATTCATTATTTTAAGATGCATTGTAACCAATTGAACAGTTTCTGACCCCTCACACCTGTTCTGCATTAAGCACTGTGCTTAAATCAATCACCATTCAGCAAAGCACAAGCTTAAGCGCTTTGCTGAATTTGACTGAGAATTTTGCTAATGCACCTGACGTCATCCCACAGGCTTACACAGGGACCCAAATCATGAGCCTCTTCTCCCAGGAGTAGCCCTGGTAATCTGCAGCAAATCTGGAACTTTTTTCATCCTGCATTTATCCCACTGGGAGCTGATTTACTCTCCTGCCTGCCTGCTCCCTTGTTCTGCAGGAAGGAAAACAGGCAGTGGCAACCACGGCTGCAACAATGTCTGACCTAATGTGCTCTCCTCATTTTCTCTCCTTAAAAGTTCTTCCTGCTGCCCCTTTCCCAACGAGTGTTTTCAGTTTATGCTATTTTGAAGGAGCAAATACCAATTCCAGGGCTGTGCTGTGCCTTTTGACTGCTGAGCTGCAGAGATATTTAGCAAAAGGTGCAACCCACATCCAAGGATGCTTGGTTTGCATCACTACAGACACACACCTTGTCCAACATCCCTAGGCTGCTGGCTGAGCTGTCTTCCCAAAGGCTTCAGACAGCTGGGAACAAGTGGGAAGAGGCACCAAGCACGGCTGGTCGTCTCCACTCTACTTCCAACAAAGCAGCATGATCTAGAGAAAAGACCACACACATCCTGGGCAGGCAATTACCAAGCTCAGTGCCATCTGCAGTAATAAAACACATTGTTCTGGGAGCCATGGAGCTGGCAAAGCCCTTTCCTCCTGAGCTGCATCATGAGGCCGGAGCCTTCCATATCCAGCAATATTGTAAGCTCTGATGGGAGGTTTTCCTCCTCATTCAGTTGGTCTCTTGCTCAGATTCCCCAGTGTCTAGTAATGGCTGCCCACACACTGCACCTTCCTCCCATCTGGGGTAGAAATAAAAATGAAATCTCCCTATTTTCACCAAGCCTTACAGGGATGAGTATCTTGCAGACCATTGTCTGCATCTCTAATGTGCCTGGAATTCAGTGGTGGCTTTAAAAAGAAAACTAAGTGGGAAGCAAAGACAGCACAGGCAGGTATCTAATAAGCCTTTTTTCTTTTCCCTTAGGAAATAGTGCTAGTGAGATGTAAATAGAAGAACTTACAGGTAGACATCACAGATGTGTAGTTACTGTAGTGGAGCCTTACCCCATAAACATCAAAATAAACCCAAAGCAGAGGTGTAGACCTGAACACACTCATCTAAAAAACAGCTTTTCCTCTGTTGCAGAAATTTCTGGGGTGTCAGGGTCAGAAAAATACCAGTTCTGAGTGGCATCTGCTTAAATTAATCTGAAAATCTGAAACACAGAGCTTACTGCTGGTGTAAACAAGCAGAGCTGTCATGCCCACATGCAGTAAGTACCCAGCTACACCATCCATTCACACATTTCCGCTGCTCTCTTTGCTCTCATACACTCTAATTTATCAAACAGCAGGTAATTACCTTTGTGGTGCAACAGCAGCACCTTAACTACACAGTTCCCTTTATTCCAGGGGGGTTCATGGGTGCTGCAGAATACCAGGCTGCATTTTCCAGCTCCTGAGCACTACACATGCCTGTGTGGCTGCACAACTGGTGCCTGCTGTGCCAGTGTGTTCCCAGTGTGTTCCCAGCCCCCAGGGCACCAGCCAGCTCTGACACAGCACTGCAGGAACAAGCAGGGAGGATTACACTCCCCAGGGGAGGAACAGGGATCCACAGTCCAGGAAGAGCTTCAATGCTGCGGCCACAACACAACAAAATCAACTCTTTCTTATCTGAGGAAATTGCAAAGAAGGTGAAGCTATTAGAAGCTGCCTGGGCTCTGGGAGCCTGGCTGCAACACAGTCCATCTCAGCCGTGGTCCTCCAGCTGTGGTGGGGATGGGCTCTCTGTTATCAGATACCCCAGACAGGAACCCACTCTGCAGGGCAGCAGCTTCACTGCCTCACCTGCAAAGCCATTGCCACCTGCCTGGGCTGTGCTCGGGGTCACAGCATCTCCCATTCTAAAGCTGTGAGCCCGGTGAAGCCAAACCTCACCCCTCTCCTTCCAGCACTGGGCAGAACCTGCTGAGCAGGGCTGGGGACAGGTCCCCAGCACTCACTGCTGCACAGGTCTGCCCAGACACCTCGGTGGTGGCACCTCCCTGGCATGCCTGGTGTGAAGTCAGGTCCCCTGAGCTGGGCAGGGCCCCAGTGGGGCTCCCAGACACGCTGTCCATGGGCAGATGGGCAGGGTCAGGCCTGGCATCTCCAGGGCCCTGCACATGCAGAGGATCAAGCAGCAGCTCCTGCAGCCTCTGTGTCCAGCACCACTGGGGAAGGAGGGAGTGTGGTCCTGCACACCAGCCTGGAGACTGCAAATAACAATACCTGGGGATCTTCTGCTCCCTGTTTCTTCAAGGATGAAACAATTCCCTTGCAAACTGCAGACTGTGAGGGTAGAGAGGCAAATGGGAAAGGAAGCAGTTTATCCCTCCTCTGCCAATGAGCAAACTGACCCAAGAGCCCCCATCAGAGCAGGACCAAAATCCAGATTTCTCTCACCTTTCCCCTAAGAAGCAAAATGCATTTGTTCCACTTTGGTGAGTCCTGAGCACCTGACACTTTCATCATTACTGAAAACCCAACCAATACACTGCAGCTGAAGCAAGGTGCTCTAGAGCTCACCTTCACCCTCTGGTCTCCCTCCAGTCAGAGAGGAAGAGACATTCCCAGAGGGATGTGTTAGGAAAGCAAAGCAGAGGAGCACATGAAGTTCATCAACAAACTCCAGGCTCTGGTAGTCCTTTAATTGACTTCAACAGGAGTCGTGGCAAAGAAAAAAGGGCAAGGATCTACTCCCAGCATGCCAACTGAATATAGGGATATAGAGAAAACAAAAAACTAGAACTAATTCACCTTTTCAAAGGAAAATTCAATTTGACATGTGTTATCATGGTAAATTTAGCTTTCCCAATTCCATTTCACTGCTAAATTTGAGGGGAGAGGGTCAGCCCCCAAGACACACCTATTTTAGCTATGTTAATAAGCCAGAACTGTTTCCCTATGTTCTTCATTTCACGGAGAACGGATTATTTATTCCCAAGATCCTGTGTAACTTCCACATAACCTTGAATATTGCTGCCATTTTGTAATTTTTCTCATTACTCCTCATTTCTTTGTTTCACCTGCACTTTATTCCCCACCTTTTCCTCTCCCTTCTCCTGTCCTTTCACAGTGCACTATTTTGATTTCAGGGACTATAAACTGTCCTTCCCAGCCACTCTTCTCTGAACTGCTAAGATGCTGCACGCTCCTTTGGATGAACTACTTGTCAATTTCAGTTCACTTTTATGTGAGAAACAGTTGCAGGACTGACTTGGTTTTATTTCAGTGAAACAAACAATAATGTAAGTTTCATCTTCAGTTCACTTCTATGTGAGAAACAGTTACAAGACTTACTTGTTTGTATTTCAGTGAAACTAACTAACAATAATGTAAATTTCATCATCTTTCTCTAACACAAAGAAGTTGCACAGGGAAACAAAAGCCAAAACTACTTTGGAAATTCACAATCTGTTGAAAAGCATTGTAGGCAAAAAGAACAGATAGAAGAAACTCCAAACCTGGCTATAATTTCAGCTATGTACTTTGCTCAGCAAACAAAAGCAGATCACTCAAGCTTCCAGCAACAGATTGTCCTATATTGCCTTTAAACTACATGATACAGTACGGATACACTTTCCTACCTCCGTATGTTGCAATGACTAATAATAGTCCTGTGGTGTAGCAGAACTGAATGTCGTTTGCATCAATACATCCAGGAGTCTGCCTGAATTGTAAAGGTCATTTGTGAACACAGAACAGGATCAAGGCTAAAACTGCAGTCTAAGAAACCGAACCAAAAATGGTGACAAAAAATCAGCCAGCTGTTTCAGAGAGCTACATTACATCACAGACTCAACTCTGGCTGCCACAAGGAAGAAGTTGGCTACATTTGACTGAAAGATGCCTGTGTCCAGATCCAGAAGAAACTTAATCTGCCCTGGCCCATGAGCTTGTGCCTCAGAGGAGAAACAAGCTCCAGGACAGCTCCTGCAGATGGGAGCCCAGGTGAAGCACTCTGCCCAGCCTCTGCCTGGAGCAGCGCCCGGCCCTGCTGTGGTGACACACTGGGGGAGGACAGTCAGGACTGTGGCAGAGACTTCACCGCAAATCTCTGCTGATGCGTTCCGCCGGGAAGGCGGTCTCGGGGAGCTCACCAAGCATAAACACTTGCAAGAAGTTGAAATGAAGCTGGCAACTCCCCAAGTCAGTGCCAGCACTCCCATTTAACCAAACTTTGCAAGTAAGCATGGAGTTGTGGAGTCCCATTGCAGGAGCCAACAGCACGTGCCTGGCTTTTTCCAGCAATATCACCCACTTCTCTCCTTTCGACAACCTTTAGAGGCCAACATCCCAAACTTCCCGAATCCCGACGTTGCGTAACTAGAAGCAACGAAGTATGTCACCGGCTCTGTGTGGGAGAGCATGTCGGGGAGCAGCACGGGGGGTGACAGGGGGTCAGGGGCTGCCCCGGGCCCCGAGCCAGGGCTGCTGCCAGCACCGCGCACCGCGTGGGCCCAAGGTGCCCTGAGCCGGGAGTGCCCTTGGGGTGCCCGGGGAGCTGCAGGCCCGGCAGCGGCGGGAGAGGCGAGGAGTGGGCAGGGATGCGGACAGAGGGGGATCTGGAGAGCGGGCACAGGGGTAAGGCAACAGCGGGTGGGTAAGAAGGGGGCAGGATGGATGGCAGGGAGCAGCCAAAGGTGGGTGGGTGATGGAGAGGAGAGGTAGAGCCGGGCAGGGCAGAGCCGGGCAGGGCAGGGCAGGGCAGCGCACGGCCGGTACCTTCTGCTGCCGGCGGGCCATGTCGGTGGGCTGCTTGGCGTTGAAGGGGTAGGCGATGCAGCGCATGACGAAGACGTAGAGCTGCAGCTTCTTCTTCCTCTCCTCCTCCTCCCGCTGCAGCCGCTCCAGCTCATCCTTCTCCTTCTCGCTGGCCACCGAGGGGCTGGGGCTAGCGGGCCGCGCCGCGCTGCTGCCGCGCCCGCCGGGCTGCAGCCCCCCGGCGCTCCCACCGCCGCCGGCACCGCCGCCGCCGCCGCCGCCCGGGCCCTCGCCGGGGCGGCTGGGCGAGAGCCGCGCCGCGGCGGGCGCCAGCGGCTCCTTGCCGCTCTCCTCTTCCACCAGCTCCTCCGACTCCTCCTCGCTGGACGACGGGTCCAACATCGCGGCGGCTCCGGCTGGGCTCGGCCGGGCGAGCTCCGGACCGCGCTGGGCTGCGCTCCGCTCGGCGCCGCCGTGCCCGTACCCGGCTCCGGCTCCGCGCGCCGCCGCGCCCGCGCGCGCCCCCGCCCAACCCCGCCCCTCCCCGTGCGCGCGGGCGCTGGCCGCGGTGCTGCACGCGCGGGGCGAGGGGAGCGAGCGGAGAGCGGGCCCCGCGCATGCCCGGTGCGCGTCTCGCCGCCGCCATGGCCGCGGGGGTCCCGCAGGTGCGGGGTGCTGAGCGTGTGCCTTGGTGTCCCCACAGCCCCACACAGGCACCGCGGTGTCCCCAATGTCCCTACAGCTCCACACAGACACCGCGGTGTCCCCAATGTCCCTACAGCCCCACAGAGGCACCGCGATGTCCCCAATGTCCCTACAGCCCCACACAGGCACCGCGGTGTCCTCAGTGTATCCACAGCCCCACACAAGCATCGCAGTGTCCTCAGTGTCACCACAGCACCACACAGGCACCGTGGTGTACCCAATGTCCCTACAGCCCCACACAGGCACCGTGGTGTCCTCAGGGTCCCCACAGCCCCACACGGGCACCACGGTGTCCCCACAGAACCCACTGTCTCTCCGAACTTCCACAACCACACACAGACACTGCTGTGTCCTCAATGTCCCCACGGACACCAATGTCCCCACGGACTCCAATGTCCCTGCTGTGCCCCTGGTGCCCCCACAGCCCCACACTGTGTCCTCGCAGCATCTTGAGCCACAAGAATCCCCGCAGACCTGAGGCTCACGGCATTTGTTTTCCACCGAGCAACTCTTCTTGCACCTCGGTGCCGCTAAAAGTCTTAATTGAAAAGTGATATTGCTGGTAAAGGTTTCATCCAAGTCACTAATTATTACATGTGTAATGATATCGTGGTGTTCTGCTTTGAAGATTACCTGGGGCAAGCTGAGAACTTCAGGAGGCTCTCTGAGGGATGAGTCAGTGAAGACATCGTGTATGCAATGGTTTAGTTTTTGGTGATTTTCAGATCTGATTGAGACTTCATTTACATGTATTTGTGTATTTGTGGTCGGTGGGTGTTTTCAAGGTTTTGTTTTTCTGCTCAATTAGCAGTGCTTCTTTTCTAAATGTCAAAATACCTGTCACCTGTTAATTCATGCTAATAAATATTTAGGGAGAATAGATAAACATTGGCTCATGGTGATGGGGCTGTGAGAATAGCTTGCGGGTGAGGAGATAGGCACTGCTTCTCACAATGTGTTCCAGCGTTTTCACAACAGCTGGGCTTTCTGAGCTTCTTACCTACTTCTAATTAAAAGCACAGAGTAGCAGATGAGTCTGGAAAAACTTCTGGGTCCTACATTTCCAAAAGCCATGAGAAGTGGCTGCAAAATTGGTGTAGAGAATGAAAAATGGCTTTCCCCATTTCCATCAGCCTTATCTGCTAGAGCTGTGGCATTCTGCACATCACACATGGTGTGTGTCCTGCCAGCAATGTGGGAAGACCTGGGGATGACAAACTCTCTGTGGGGAAGAGCAAAACTCTAAAGTTCCTGCAAACAAGGTTTTCTGTGTGCTTCCCATTGAAAGGAGCTGTCCAAGCTGAAGTTAGGAAAAGACTTTTCAGCCCCTCTCAGCCTTTCTCAGTATCATTTCATTTCATGTCTCCCTATTTATTTTTTCCCAGACAAACAACTAGAAGTAGCATGATATCATTGCTGTAATGCAAATAGCCCTGCTCACCCAAAGTATGTGGTTGTACTGCTAGGGGACAGGTCATAGAGCAACTGGTAGTGCCATTTGGCCCCTAACGTTGCTAATGCAAGGATAACTACCACAAGGGTTATGGGATGTCTCAAAAGTCTCTTCCTCAGCAGTGTTCACTTATTTTTTTAGTTGTCTTTTAGTTCGGCATTTCTTTCTTTTGATTGATGCCATATTTATAGTATCCATCAGAAAAAAAAAAACCTTTGTCCTGAGTCCAGTTGTGCCTATGCAGAAAAAAATAATAAATTACATCAGTGCATATGATGATATTATCTATAGGTGATCACACAACAGAGGAGAAAGCAGAAGTCTCTGGGATTTTCAATAAAGAAATGTCATTTATTGTATAGGAGAATGGAAAAAAAAATCTGTGACATGAAGCTGCAGGTGCTCTCCCTCATAGCTGAGGAGGCAGATGTTCCAGAGCTACAGCTCTCTGTCTTCCCTCTCCTGGACAAAACAGCAACAAAGCTCTGTCAGATGATCAGAGGAAAATTGGACCATTCTTTATGAAAGGTTTTCTGTGGTGATTGCTCTGATTGTTGCAGTAACTCTGCAGAGGTGGATTCACTAGAGGAAAGCAGCTGGGGATGACAGAAATAACTTTTGCTGGTAGGAACATCACAGACATTGAGTATCTGACTATAAAGACAAATTGACTTTTCTGACAGATTGTCAGAAAAGATTCCTTAAATTAATTGATGTAAGATAGATACATGCAACCACCAAAAAACATGCATGTTCTTTTTTAAGAACTTTCAGAAATATATTTGTCCTTTAGTGGGTGAGATTTGGCTCACTAGAGAACTTTGAACTTGGTTATGTTTTGAAAGGCCTGACTGAATATCAAGATATGGTTCATCTGGAAGTTTGCTGGTCCAGAGAAGCAGGGACATATCACAGTCAATGTGATCAACATTTTATTTCCTTGATTCACACATCCATATTTTCACAGTGATTGTATTTGAATGTACAGTTACAACATTCATGCTTTTTACTGAGTAAAGGAAAGAGTCAGGTCAGAAATTCTCAGGCCTCTTGCTTTCTCTTTCCAATTGCCATATTTGTCCAGAGAAATGTATGCAGCTTCCTCTAAAACATCTCTCACTTGCAGTTGTTTGCATCTTATTGCAAGGCAGTGTCTGGAAGGAATTGTGCAGGAAGGGAAGCAGTAGAGTGATCATGAAAATTATGTGTGGCTAACTTCCAGAGGTATTATTTCACGGTGGGTACTTGTGTAATTACCCATCATGAGTGGGTAAATGTAGATAAATAGGAGCATTAGCTAAGTAATTTTTGATGTTATATTGGTTTTTATTGCTATTTTCTCAGGATGCTTAAAACAAAGGCTCTTTGGGTTAAAAGGATGGCTAATGTTGGATGGCTAAGTTCATTTTCAAGATGAAACACAGCTGCAAAACCCATGGTCCTTTCTAGCTTATCACTTTGGAACAGGCTCCAGGAGGTTTTAAAAATCTGCCCCTACATATTTGTTCCCAGCATCCTGAGTTAATTGCGTCTGCTAAAACACTTTCCAGAATAATTACTAAATGAGATCCAAGGTACCTGCATTACCAGCTCTCTTGCAAGTTCCGGTAAGGGGCAATACTCACCGTGTGGGAATACTCCACCTCTGTGCCTGTGCCTGTTTGCACTACAAACAAGAAGCAGCAAATACACACTCACCAATCCCTGCTGAGGGTGAAATGCTTCCCACCTCTCATGGTTGGAGCCACTGCAGCTGAGTAAAGGAGATTCCAGGTGACCTCAGATATCAAAAGCAGAGTTGGAAGAAGAATAGTAAAAGTATTTTGTGAAATGTTTCAAGTTTCTTTTCATTTTATACAGTGTCAGAGGGAAGAACCAGCTGATATTAGAAAAATCGCTACTGTAGCAATTGCATCTCTCTCCAGTTTTTTCCATTAGACAGAGGAAATCAGTATAGATGATGATTTGTGGAAATTACTGCAAAGAAAAGCAGAGCTAAAGCAGAGGCCTTGGCTTTGGGAAGAGATTTGCTATGTGGTGGCACTGGGTACAGTGGCACTGCCTGTGCAAGCAAGCAGACAGGACCCAAGGCTTGGGAGAAACCCTCAGAAGGAGTGAACTCTGCTTAAAGCAGCCATTTGGGAGAGTTTAACAGAATATCTCCCTCAGGGAGGCTTGCGTTTGCATGAAAACCAAACAAACCCACACTCTTTTTATTAATCCTGGTTAAAGACCTAAACCAGAATATTTATGAAAGCTGGAAGCAATTAGTGCCTTTGTAAAATCTCTGTGCACTGATGGCAGGGAGTTGCAGAGGCTGTCTAGAAGAGGAAAGACCCATCTCTTGTGCTGTTTAGCCTCCGCTGAGATCCCCTGTGGCCATGGAATATGATAGAATCCTTAGGGCTGAAAGGACCAACCATTAATCCAACACTGCCATGTTCACTAAATCATGTCCCCAAGGGCCACATCCACACACCTTTTGAGCACTTCCAGGGCTAGTGATTCCATCTCTTCTTTGGGCAGCCTATTCAAATGCCTGATGACACTTTCAGTGAAGAATTTTTTCCTTAATAGCCAGTCTAAATGTCCTCTGCAAAAAAGAAGTCATTTGCAAATCACCTGCACTGAACATGAGATTTGGAAGCAAAGTGAGAGTGCAGACTCTGGTGCTGGGACACTCTCTGCTTCTCTTGCCAGTCACTGACTGCACCCACTAGCTCCTATCCCTGTTCAAGCTCAGATGGTGCTGTTTTAATGAGCCTGAGGTGATTTGTCTTATAGATGCAGTATGCTGGGTTTGGATCAGAAAACACCTCTGGAGGGGTGTACAGAGACCCCAGCTAGGATTCACCCTCTCTTTGAGACTGACTGCAGAGCAGCTCCTGATTTTTGACAGAGCTGGCCAGTGCCAGCCCCCCAGCAATCACAGGGTGCCCACTGGCTGTTACTCTTACAGGAGTCCAGCATCAGAGATCATTTGTTCTTCTGGATGTCATCTACTGCAAATTTGGCCCTTTGGCAACATGCCATCAAAACACGAAAAAAGTTTTTGCTTGGCTGTACCTCTTGCTTTAGAAAAGCAATTTTGCAATACAATTCTGAGTTCTGTACAGTATCAGGTGAAAATGAAAGGGAAAAAAGAGGAAAAATAGGTGGCAAAGATTCCTTAAAAATATCTTACAGCTCATAAAGATGAGAACTTTCAGCAGCAACTGAAAAAAGAAGCAGAGGAGTTGCTGAGGGCTAGCCTGTCTTAGTCTGTGCAACAAGTAGTGCCAAGTAAATGGTACCTTCTCCTGAGGACTTGCTGTCACATCCTTGGGCACATGCTGTGAGGGACTAGACAGTTTGCACCTTGCAACAGGGCACTTTAAAGAACTGGATAATGGGAGTGTGTGAGTGGGCAGGTTCGACCAGCACATCCTTTGATTCAGGCATGAATAGAGTCTGGCTACAGAGTGCCACTGGAAAACACTGCCTCTTGGTAATAACACTCATTTACAGAGTGGAAATAGAAATCCTGGTGCGTCCCAGGCTCCATTTGTTTCACTGTTTCCTAAAATAGCAGAGAAAGCAATCCTTGTTTCTTGGTAACAGTGTTATATAGATTTCTCAGTCTCCCAAACAGAGTGGCTTAAACTGTTGCTCTTTTCACCTGTTCATGCACACTCAGCTAATATTTACTTTGGGATCCTGGCTGCACCAGGGCTGTGGCAGGAGCAAAGCACAGGCCAGCCAGAGCTGTTGGCTCTACTTAATCCTTGACATCAGGGAAGTGTGGGATGGGGAGGGAGGCACCGTGGGACACTCAGCTGCTGCAGATGCAGATGGTGCAAGAGCTGGGGTGCTTCAGTTCAGCATTCCTCTTATCAATGCTCAGTCTGCTCCTTGCCCTGCACCCAGGGCATTTACAGCAAGTTTCCTTTCTTCAGCAAACTGCCTCCTGAAAGGGAGAATTCCAGCCAGCTGAGGGTCAGTCTTTCACAGTGGGAACAGTTGTCTGTGCCCTGTGCAGTGGTAGCTGCCCACTGGGGACTGGCAGGGCATTGAAAAGCTGGAGTTACCCTTTCTACCTGCACTGCTGGTAAAATGCAGTTTGCAATAAGATAACCTCTTAATCTATTTCTGGATAGTGTATTTGAAGGCGCTTTGGAAGGGCTTTTCAGTCTCTTGAAAAAGTCTGTTGAGCCATCATTCTCTCTATTCTCCCTCCTTTGCAGGTGCCATGTTCTGCTCTCTAGACCTAATAAGCATCTGCAGGAAAATGAGACTTCCCACGGCATCCAGGTTCTGGAGTCAGAAATAGCCCTGTGTGCTGAGGTAGGAGTGCTTATGCCACCCTGTAACTGGATTTAGATACGCCGCAGTTGCAGCTGTGTGGGGGGTGCTGTTGGCTGCCTTTGAATCAGCCCTGGCCTCCACAGGCAATGTTGCTGCCTCTCAAGCCTCTGCCTCCTGCAGTCCTTCTTTGGGAAGGAGACAGCAGCACAGTGGCTTTGGTGCCTCCTGTGCCTGGAGGCTGATGCTCATAATGATCCACGTGATGGGTTTCTTCCAGGCACCTCTCACTGCTCAGGGCACTGCGAGAGCAAATGCTGCAGGGAGAGAAGGGGGGTGTACTGTAAGAAGCATGCCAGGGCAGGGACAGAGGGGGAAGGGTTGATTGCCTTCTTTGATAACATGAAGCAGGAGATGGGGAAATTTAATAGCCATAGGAAGCATACTACCTGCTCTGTGCCCCCTGCTCTCCTCCACGGGCCTGGGCAAATCCTGCTTGCCATGGAGGATGCACTTGGTCCTGACACTGGTTTTGGTCTTTTTTAGCCTCCTCCTAGGGTTTATTATACCAGGTGTGAAAATAAATAACAACAAATTAGCCTGACCCAGCAGGCCCTGAAAGAGACCAGACTCTCTCCATGTCTGCAGCTACTCAGCAAAATCCACAAGTGAGCTGTTTATCTCCACTTTCTGGCCAGACTGGCAGCATCACATCCGTGTCAGGTTCAGCACTGAAATCCTTTTCCAAACCCTATTGAGAGGATTGTAGCAATATTTTGCTGCCCAGTCAGCACTGGCTCCCAGCTTTCAAGGCGTCTGTAATTAAAAATGACTGAGTCTTATTGCAGATAGGAGGACCATGGGCAATTTATCAAATGCACCCTATTCTGCTCGCCCAGAGCCTGGAAATAATTGCAGCTGATCTATTCCAGCATGCACAGGGCTTGTACAAAACCTGGGCTGGATTGCTGCTGCCAGTCAATGCCTGATTGCCATCCCTGGGGTCACTGCAACTCAAGGGGCATCTGTTTAGTTATTTTTAAGTTTTTCAACCAGTCCTCATATTTCAGGAGAACCTGAACCTTTCATACTGAGGGAAAGGAGCAATTGATTTGTAGCAATTATACTCTAGCTGTGTGATTACATCACTGAATATACAGTACTCCTCCTGCTAAGTAAATAATTCTGAATTTCTATTAGGCTTTTAAGTATCTTTGTTCTGGAAGATCTGATTTTACTGGTCTTCAACACATCACTAATAACTTACAGCTAGTGTTTTTTTCTTGGTAATTATGAACCTTTGAATTTCCTTTCACATGAGCCACTTTGATTTACAGAAGCAACTGGATGGGCTTCCTCTGGGGCCATGAATCTCTCTTTTTATTAAATATCTCAATCATGACAAATACCTCAGAGTCACCATTTTAAAATAAATGTATTATCAGTACTGCAAAATCTACGTGAATTAATATGTAATATCAGTAAGTAGGGCGCTTGAGCAGTATTTTGGGCACAGAATAAATATTTAATGATTTCTGTTCCAAATTTAGTGTGAAAGTGATTTAAATGCACAGCATGCTCCCTGCTTACATATCAACAATTTGACACAAATACCAGCTGGCTGTTCCTTGCTTCCTGGGGACACTGCTCGGGTGTGGCCAAGTGTCCTCACCAGTGGCACAGCTGTGGCTCACAATGCTTAGAAATTCCTCTGCTATTGATTCAGCAAGGGACTGGCTCAGACTTGGTAAACTGACTTGAAGCTGTTCAAAAGGACTTTGCTGCTGCCTTCGGGATAGGAGGAAATAACATCCAGCCCATTGCGTGTCCCATCTGGAAGCTTGGCCAGGACTGGCAGGAGCAAATGAGTTTGCAGAGGTAGGTACTGGGGGATTTACTCAAACTGAAAACTCCCAGACCTAGAAAGGGGCTGTTTCTCCCATGATTCTTTTGGAAATGATGGTGATCATCTTGACACTCAAAACCCATTGGGAAGAGAAGCCTTGTGTCCCCTCCTGAGCTGTTCAGGAATTGCTGGATTTGGTTGACTTTTCTCCGAGATATTTCTCTGTCCATTCCAAAGGATACTTTTTAAATTATTCACCAGGACAATGCCACTGTCAGGTTCCATGGGAAATTCTTGATGGCTTCCCCTGGGAAAGTTTTAAGCTCTCACAAATTTAGAGAGGTTGAAAGCTGCTTTTAACCAATTCATCACCAATTCTGGGGAAGAAAAAAAATTACTTTATCTGGATGTAGTAAATAAAAATAAAGAAACTCAATTTCTTGCCTCCTGCTTGGAATCCCCTGCTATTGCAATGTCTCTGCTACAAATGTTATTTGTACTTTTGTACTTGTACTTTTGGATTCATTGTGGGGGCTGCTGCCCTCAAGAGACCTGAGGTGACTTTGGAAAGGAGAGCAATGCCTGATTTTTTTCTTCTTCTCCTGCTGTAAGCAAACAGCTTGGATGAGGGGCTGACTCAGGGGGCTGACTGATGCCCCAGGCACAGCTCTGCTGCCAACCTCACCCTTCCCACTACGGGTTCTGCCTTCTCAGGCGAGGCAACCCACAAAGCTCTGTCTTATAAAATCCCTCTTTGCAACCACCTGCCCTAACTGGGGATATTTTCACCCAGTCTCATGGAGAAATGCAGCCCAAACACAGCCCTGGTAAGCTTACAGATGATAAAGCTCCCAAAGTTTGCACAGAGAAAGTGATTTTCCTCAGCAGCGAGAGGTCTGCGGCTGAGCTCACACTGCACATTTTACAAGCTGGTAAAGCAACTGCTGGTTGAATTTGTCCCTTAAAAGCATATTAATGCCTCTTCACACCATGAACACCTCCTCTAATAGTTTAATTCCACTTTGATTCTCTAATTTACTGATGGGAAAGGTGCTGAGTTGCACAGATTTCATCCTTCTAAGTAATTTGACATCTCTGTACATGATACCACACAGCAGCAGCAACAGAAGAGGAAGGTTTGATGTAGGTTTTAAAAGCATTTGTTTGGATCCCTTCCAAGCATCTGTGCAGCATTTGCATTTCCCATTACTCCCCAAGTATTTTTGTGGCTAGCAGTATCTTAGACGCAAAATTTTCTCCTTCTCTAAGAAACTTGATCCTGGAGTGATATCAAGCACTGTATATGTACATACACACAAACAAATTAATATCTCTAAATGTAAGTGGTGGTTAAGTGGATCATAATGACAGTAAAACTGCTACAGAACTGCCTTAGTGCCTATTACCAAAAAGTATTACATTCTTTGTAATGATCCTAGGACACTATTACTTTTAAATAAATTATAAAAATGGTCAGATCACTTATTAAAAATATTTCTCCTGTATCATGGTTTCTGTGATTCACAGGAACATCTTACTGCCTTGGTCTTGAGCAGAACTCTGAAACATGCACCACAATTTGTGTGTACCATGGTGGCATGTGCAGCGTGCTGGCTGCACTGTGTGTACCTGCACACTGTTGTAAGTACACTGAGGTGTACCTGCCTGGTGCTGCATGTTCTCAGTGTCATACACCCCCTGTGTTGTACATGAGCTGTGCTGGCCATGCACTGTTCTGCCCCTGCCTTGTCTGCTGCACATCTGGCAGCCTCTGCTTGGTGCCCAGGCAGCATCTGGAGAGACAGCAAACCTCTGTGAATACTTGTGGAATCATTGCTAGCAAAAACACCATGTGAAAACCACGGGCAAAAGCTCATGCTGAGGAGGACCAGCCATAGGACAGTTAGAACCACTGCTGAGGGCAGGTTGGTGTTCTACAATGATTACATGGAGATGGAAATAACTATGAAGGCAAATAACTCTAGTAGTGTTTGCACTAGAAAGAGACAATGAAAGAGACAATTCACTCCCTGGACTCATCCAAATTTCCAAACACATCTTCAGATGGGAAGACAGCCAAAATATTCCCATCAGGGAGGCAAGCAGTGGCAGGGGGGAGAAGAAAAGCAACACTACTCACTAGATTTCAAACAGCTGGAAAAAGGCTAATATCAGTTAAACCCTGTAGCTTGGAGCACAGTGGGAGGTAAAGAACTTCTCACTGGGGATAACTATAACTACAAAACCTGCCTGCTGGCTCCCCAGCCATCACAGGAACCAGCAGTTTTATCACCCAGACAAGCTGTTCCTGAGCAGGCTTCGTGCTGTGCCTTTTCCTTGGAGGATCCCACTGCCATTCCATGTGGCAGTGTCAGTGCACAAAGGTGTCAGAGGCCACAGACAGTAAGGAAAACCCCAGAGCCTGCTCCACCATTGTGCAGAAGTTTGAACATGATCCTATGTGGCCAGAAATCCAGGGGCAGGGACACCTCCCTGCAGAGAGGGAGGAAGATGTCCAACCTGCTGTGCCCTGCACTGACACTACCCAAGCTGGAATCAAAGGACACAATCAAGTGGTTTTTCACCCACAAGTGATGAGAATGAATTTTTGAGGCTGACTGCAGCCTCCAAAACTGAATCTCACACAGTAATTCCTGATTGAAAATGTCTGCACTCAGTAATGCCTTAATTCAGGAGCCTTTTTGAAAAACCCTGCAGAGTGGAGGAAGCTGGTGTACCTACACAGCTTGCTGAATATTGTCTTTATTAAACATTTTGTGCTGTCTTTTTGGCCTTTGGCTCCCATTTCATTGTGCCATTTTCTGCTAGGCGACACTATCATATACTTCCCTGAATTAACTTGTGCAGAGTCTGGTCAAGCCTCTTAAGAGGCAATAAATTATACTGAATTACCAAAAATGCCAAGCTCAGAGTTGTTCATCAAATTCTTGCCCGACTCCCTTGCACCGTTTTGTGGGAAGCTCTACAGCAGTGCAAAGACACCTTTCTTTTCTATAATATTTTGTACCTATTAAATAACATGTTTCTCTGTCTAAAATTATCCAAACCAATAAAGGTGTCATGTTTATTTCTTGCCTTCTTATTGTCCTTCATCTGTTAAAAGTGTCACAGTTGTAGATGAGAAAGAGAGAAATCTCTCAGAGGGCCACTTTCCTTAATGTTTGCTGCCCTTTTGCCCTCTGAAACACAAAGTGGAGGACTAGGTAAATGCTGCTGCAGCTGATGAAGCCCTCTGAGGGCATATGTCACAGCATCCATAATTGGTTTGTCTCTTACTACCTAATTTCCCATGATAATTCATGGCTGAGGAGCTGCTGCTCCTGGTCTCATCAGCAGAGCATTGTGTCTGCACTTGGGGGGCAGGGCTTCCCAGGAAACCGTCTCAAAACCACTGCCACATGGAGGGTGTTTATTGAGGAGAGGTGTTTTTTAAATGTTGTCTGCTTGACTGTAAAACCCCCACATGCAGCAGGCTCAGATGCACAGGACTGGACACAGGGCAATGTTTAAAATGGATGTGTGGCACTTGGCTGGTCATGAAAACAGCTGAGGCCAGAAACATTGCTGAGACCCAAAGGCACAAAAAAAAGAGCACAGTTGCTGCTGCCTGTGATTTACAGGTCCCACAGGGACTTTGGCAAGTCTCTTTGAACAGACACATTCAGCCCATCTCTAAGAGTAAGCAACAGATCCAGTCAGTAATCAAGGTATGAGCCAATCTCTGAAAATGCAAATACAATGTATATTCTTCAAAGATCTGCCATTATTCTTCATTTTTTGCCTTTAAGAACAGATTCAAGCCTTTCCTATTTTAACAAAATATTGCTAGATTGCAGCCCTTTAGATATTTCATTAGTGCTCTTGGTGCCAAAAAGCTTTGGGTAATTAGGAAAAAATGGTACTAAAAAGGGCATAAGATACAAGTTTAATAATGCCACACAGATAATGAATCTTCCTTTAATGATAAAGGGCATTTGTCCAATGTTTCCAAGCATTTTGAAATCTAATTTAATTTGACAAGGATGAATGCAAGTAAATAATACATGAAATTTACTGAATGGTTGCCAGTCATACAAACACTCCTCTGCTTGTAGCATTGTGTCTTGGTCATTTCACTGACTTCAGCAGATACTTGAATTTTTTGATGGGTTGCACAGACTCAGTGTCCCACTGCCTGTGTGATGGTGGGGCAGAAGAGGACAGGACTGCTGAAACATTGACCTTTTCTTTCCCTTTAATTTCCACCTTGTTCTATAGCACTCTGATATTTGAAGTTGCACAATTGAATGTGTGGTGTGTTGTTAACATACTGCGCTGCAAACTTTAAAATCTGGAGTTTTGGGGATTTGCAGGCAGTATGGGAGGTGAGGCTGTAGGCTGAATAAAGCAGAGCAGAAGATCCTCAAGCTCTGCTGCTTCCAGGTCTCCAGCCTATGTGGGCACATGGTAAAACTGCAGTGACAGCCATCATGGAACACGGGGAAGTGGTGGAGGAAGCAGGAGACAGGAGTTTGCAAAAAGAGGAGTGAAAGGGCTGATGGGCCATGGCATTCCTGTGAGATCTGCCCGAGCACCCTTCAAGCCATCTATCACTGAAACTGCAGGTTCCTTACAAACAAGAACCATCTCTTGCAGAGATGGCAGCACAATGGGCTTTTTCAGGCTATGGTCAATCCCCTTTTATGGCAGGTACCTTCAAGGTGTCTGATAGTTCCTGTCTTAGCAGTCTGGATTTGTCTCCTCAGCCCTGAAGGGAGCCCACACGACAAATGGAGATGTCTATAATAATGTCTCCAATGTCAGGGGAGTAATGCAACCAAAGAACTGAATTTCATTTGCTTCTGTGTTGTTCTAAGATAATTTATCCTAACATTTCTCCCAGGTATAGGGCATACCCTGTATTGCATCCATAGCTTCAGGTACCTAGGGAGAAATATCAAAGGAAGAAACTTTGTCAAACTGCAAGGTAAGATCCATTTATGTTTGACTCCACCAGTGAATCTTTAAATTTTTGGACTGCAGCCATGCTGACATTTATTTCCACAAGACTTCTCCAATAAAGCAGAGTATCTGATATTAATGTGATTGACCTGCTGGCCTTGCTGAAACTGCAGGGAAGTAAGTGTGCATTTAATCAATTTTGCTGTGCATGTAGAGGTCATCATTGTGAGTGGTATCCTGGAGATGCTGTTCAGTTACTTGCTCTATGTAGAAAAGGAGATTTTGGATCCTGATGTCATCTAAAGAATGCAAATGTCCAACAAATGGCTTCCTATAAAAGCCTGTTGGGAAGAGCCTTGATGCTGCAGATGCTGAGTGCCATGTGCTTTGGAAATTTGGGGTTTTCCTCCTTCCTGCATACTCTGAAAAGCTATTACTCTGTCACCTGGTAATAGAACATGCCCAGAACTGCTGAGTGCAAACTATGGGCTGTCATATGAAAGTTTTTGGAGTAAAAAGAGAAAAATCAGAATTCCTGAGAAGGTCAGTGGTTGGGAAATGCATGGACTGGTGTAAATGATAAGGAACATGCTAGCAAGGCTTTGCTCTAGGAGATTTTTTTTTTAAAAATCCAATTAAACTTCACCCAAATTCTGCTTTTGAGTTTTTTCCCTTAAATTAGTGACTTTCTATAATAATTTTGATGTGAGCAGTCAGAGTTAACACTTGTGATTTATTTGTATTGTATCTGATAGCAACCTGATAGCTCTTTGTTTGAGAAATGCACAGAAAAACTAGAGTGCCTGTATTTAAGAAGGTGATTAAAAAGAGAGTTTTCTCAAGTCTGGCACTGTGTGATTAGTACAAGTCTCCAGAGTCTGGCTGAGCAGTGCGAGAGGTGCCATCCCAGAGAGATGTTCAGGACCACAGATGCCAGCCCTTCCACACACACTCAGTCCCAGACCTGCAGCCCAGGTGATCTGGGGAAGGCAGCACCCCCAGGATAGCCATCCAACACTCTGTGTGTCCTGCCAGCTTTCCTCACTCATCTCACCCATTTCTTGGTTGAGTCACCATGGAGGTAAACACTTCTTGAGGGAAAACAACATGCTATCATCACTTGCATCAAGAGTTTCCTGTCAGCCTTTTTCCCTCTTTCAAAATTCGGCCACTGTGAATATCACATGGCTCTGACTGCAGAAGCTGGGTCAGACTCATACCCTTAAAGATACCCACAGGATGGCCTTTTATTATCTGAGTCTGTTACCTAAAGGCAGAAACAGAAATAATCAAGAAAATGTGCTGCCTATCCAGCAGAAAATGCTCATCAACTGATAAAATAACGCCATGTAGAAAAGCAAAAATCAGAAATCCCTGAACTGATTATCCCAGCAATGAGAAACTTTTTGCAGTTTTGGGACGCCCTCTTTTGAGGAATAAGCTGCTGCTCACAGGAGTGTTTATTCTCACTTATTCTCCCAGCCCAGCAAATGTGTGCAGCTCAGGGTAGGCCTCTGATGGAAGTGGAAGTGAGAAAATGCCTAGGGAGCATTGCCTGAACTCAGGTATTTCTGTGCACCTGTCAGCATCCCAAATCTCTAGAGTTTATTTCAGCTAATGCAAAAACAAGTGGGATCCAACTAGATACTATTTGCTCTCAGAAGGGAAGAATTAACTGAAGAACAGAGATGTTCCTCCAGGGGCCCAAGATCAACAGTTGATCATTATTCATGGCAAGTGGGGAAAAATTCTCAGTCACACATCCATTTGGTGCTTTGAAAAAGTCAGATTCCCAGTGCAAAACGATGCACCAGGGCAAACTTTGAAACACAACAAAATACACATAAATACATTTGGAGGCTGTTGCAGCCAAAGCCTTGGAGAGCCCTGGTCCCTCTGCTGGCAAAGAATACCTGAGATGGTTGCAGAAAGGGAACATCTCAGAGAAACAATGAAAAGAGAAATGTTTGCATCCAAATGGAAAACAAACAGAAAAAGGGAATGTTGCAATTACTGTGATTTGGATATTAGAAACTGGAAAAATTAGATAAGCAAATGCAAATATTACAAGAAACAGGCTACAGTTAGAGAGAAAAGAGCAGTAAGGAAGTCTTTAAAATGTATTAGGGATGAAGATAAAGTAAATGATGTCTTTGGACTATTACCATATTGAAATTATAGAAATGACAACAATTATGCAGAAAGGCAAATGTTTTTAATGAACAAATATTCCTGTTCTGAAACTAGGAGAAAAATAACCACAAATGATGCATTCCCACCAGATGATGGAACAACAATTTGCATAACAACTGAAGTCCAGGGGATAGCAAGCAACAGTTACAATTACTCAGCCTCTCCAAATCAGAAGTGTAAATAATTTGCAAAGAAGTGTTTTGAGGAGAACTTACACGTTTTTTTCTGGCCTGCTAATGCTGGTTTTGCAGTGATCATGGAGTACTGGCAAAATTACAATAGGAGAAGAAAAGATGCTATTTAAGAGAAAGTTGGATGGTTTGTATGCCTGCTGGGTTCTGATCCTGTGGAGATAATGGATGCCAGACAATGAGAAACAACTGCAGAAATTAAGAAATAGGAAGGGATAATATCATTAATGCCCATCAACAGGAATAGGTCTTCTAAAACTGACTAGATTTTTTTTTTAATATAATGACATTACAATTTTGCTTAATAAAAGGAATAGGGTTGATTTAAACCTCTGTAAAATGTTTGACTTGGTATTCCACCACGTGATGTTCAAGAAGCTAGTTCAGTACAAAATCAACACAGCACACAAAGTGAATTAAATATGAGCTAAACAATTACCTCTCGAAGACCAGTTAATGTGGGTATGTATCAAGTGGAATCTCCACAGAAATCACTGCTTGGTCTCAAGGCAGGGAATTTTACTGGTACCTGGAGAAAACGACACAAAACCCTGCCAGATCTGGCTGGCCACTGACCCATGGTGGGGCAGGAATGAGCAGTGGAAAGGAGAGATCCCTGGTGCAGGGGCAGGTGTTCTGCTTAGGCAAACATGACAAAACCACACACATTTTTCTTTTAGTTATAGGTGAAGTCAGTGCTAAAAGGGATCGGGGCACTTGTGCTCAGCAAGAATGAGAATGTGGTGGAGCTGTGCCCATAAGATCAGCTTCTGAGAGTTAGGGCTGGGTCTGAGAAGGGCATTTAGGTATAAAGTGGCTAAAGGACTAATACCAGGGAGCCTGAGACAATTGTTTCTGAAGCACTGTACAGTGGGAGGCTGCTGGCTGCTGCAGCATGCTCCTAAGTGCTGAAGTGGATCCACTGACAGTGAAAATGTTTTTATCAGGCTTTGCACTGGAAAACAGCATCTTTTATTAGAGTGATGGCACAGCTTGAGACTGCAACCACTACTATCAGAGAGGATTCTATCTATTGAACCAAGACCTCTATTTTATTCCAACACAATCCAATGGTTTTCTTTTTTGAAAGTTACTTCAGTGTCTCATCTCTTGGAAAGGGCTCAGTTTAATGTAGACAAATTCTTCTGTCTTTCCCTTTCCACTGTGTTTCATAGAGTAGTTTTGTCTCTTCCATGATCAACTGCTGAAGCACCTCGTCATGCATCACTTAATAGCTGGCACATGTAATGATTCTTCATTTAGCTTCCATAGAGTAATGATGGATTTTAGGTTATTAGCCAGTGATGATGGCTAAAGTGTTTTAGGATACATTTCCCTCTGAGCAGTTCTCATGCTGGCTGCCAGCACAGAGCCAGGCACTGAGGGGACAAGACCCGTGCAGAGGTGACACCCTCACTGTCTTGGAGTGTACAATGGTGATCAGCAAAAGTAGTCTAAGCTGGTGCACCTGCCAGGGAGAGGATGGGGGAGGAAAAGGGTAATAAGAGCCATTATTAATCACTTGTGGGCTGAATGATTATATGGCATTAATAAGGAAGTAGCAACAAAAAACTGCATGGACCTGGCTCTCAATGCTCTTACCTCACTGCTGCTTATCCCTCCAAAAACAAAACCCTGGCTAAATGGCATTTTGGTAGGTCCATGCCATCCCATGCAGGGTTTCCCAGAGAGACCTCTGATGGCACATCCTTTCCTGGTCACAGCCATGGGGACACTGCAGGACACACAGGCTCAAAGTCATGTGTTCATGTAATTTAGGCTGTGCCAAGGATGGCACCAAGGATGGTGAAGTCCCAAAGTGAAAACCCCCCCAGAGATAAAAAATTGTCTTTATAATTTTAATTCCCCTCCCCCAGCTGACCATAACAGAGACATCGGAGCCTGAAAGTAGAGACCTTCTATGACAGGAAGAGTTTCAAAGGTAGGATGGTTACTTTGACTGAAGATGGAAGTGTTTCATTGCCTGAATTTCCTCCCATTCCAAACCAGGACAATTGCTCAGCCGCATGGGAGGCTACAAAGTTGTGATGGAAAAAGTTACTTTAGAAAGAAGGAAAACCTAAATACTTGATACTGTTTCTTGTAAGTAATGATCAGATACTTTATTTATAGTTTTTAAAGCTGTTGAATCATTTATTTTTGTGTCTGAATTATCTTTTTCATTTAAAAATTTCTGGGAAAACAAATTATTTAACAGAGATCCCCAAAAGCTTTCCAGCACAGCTATTATTTCACATCATATTTCTGAGGAAAAGTCTGTTTAAAGTTTCTATTTATTCAGACAGCTTCATCTGAGCATGTGAAGCATTTCTTAGTTCCCTCTGTCAGTTTCCACCACTGATATCAAAGGCTTTACCAGGGGGCCAAACCTGTTGTGCTGCTTTATTACATATTAGTCATCCCCAACTCTGCTCCAGCAGCTGAAGATCACAGCGATTTGCCCTCGGTGGAGGCAGTGCTGTGCTGCTCCTCCCACGTCTTGCCAAAAGGCTATTTCCTTTTGACGAGATATTAGCTGAAAGCAGCTTGTGTGCAGGCTCCTCCTGAGCACCACCCTGGCTGTGCTGAGGAAGCAGGAGTTTGTGGGGGAGCACAGATCCTCAGGGACAGGAGGGAAAAGTGGGATCTTCATGGTCAGAGCAGCCCAGGAGCCTGATGTGCACTGGGGCATGGAGTTCCCACACAGGAGGTGTCTGGTACATATGTACTAAGAAATATTCACAGCTCCCAGCCAGCTCAGTGCACTGGCCAATCTCTTGAGGAGCTCATCTCAAACTAACTTCTGCTTTAGACACCTCCATCTAAGATTTAGTGTGGATAGCAGAGTGTGAACATACACATTTTCTGGCAATCCTTGTGCATTATTAAGTTTTCTCAAAGTTGCTCCTTTTTTATTTTAACAATTTGGATGAAGGCTTGTTGTTAGAATGATGTGGTTTTTTCCTAGTGGGCTGAAGAATTTGTGTCTCCGCTGTGTTTGTTGCACTGTGAGAGAAAATAAGAACACACACACAAAAAAAAAAAAAAAATAAGCACACAAAATGGATTTTGAACCCACATTTTTGGAGTGATTCGAATTAATTGCAGCACTACAAATTTTCAAGAGTGCTTTGGGTTTCTGGGCTTGCAGAGTTACAGCAATTTAAAATTAATGGAGTACTTAAAGTTTTTAAGAGCACTTCAATTTGCAAGTGATCAGAGTTCAGGGATGCAGAGAAAAAATAAATTAAAATAACTGGAAGTGTTTTTCAGAGCATTTATCGTAACTCTGGCATAAATGGCACCATGTTCAAGGGCTGTCAGCACTTTCATTGTGTCCTGTGTGCCATGGAGCTTTATCTCTGTGACAACCATCTCTTCAGCAAAATCAACTGGCTGATCATGGCCTCTCAAGAGAAAATTTGTATTTCTAAACAGCAAAAAACCTGTATACTCTTTGGGCATAATTTCTTTGTCAAAAGCTTCTTTCAACATATTTGAAAGGATTTAGACCTAGGTGAAAAGTTAGGGAAATCCACAAGGCTGAGTTGAAAGCTTCCACCACAAGGGCTGCAGGTTGGATGTGATGTGCAGCAGCCCTTGTGGGTGCCCACATGCTCACAAGAATCTTCTGGCACCATTACACCTCCAGGCTTTACTTCCAGTTCTCTGGTCTGCCCCAAATGTCCTGCTTCAGGAAAATATCAGGAATGGCATTCCTTCCTCTGCACAGAGGTGTCTATAGTCACCTCTAAAGACATATACATACACAGAGCTGGAAAAAAAAATAGTTTTGAACACATTAGTTTACCTTAGAGAAGGGAAACTATCAGATCTTACAAAACAAAAATGAAATAAAGTAACACTCTGAGATTTCTTTGAAAAATGTGCCATGAAGGTATCTTTTCATGCCAGGATGAAGGCAGTTCCACTGCTATGAAAGCACTCATACAAATTAACATCTAATGTAGATTCTCAATGGACTATCAGGGCATTTCCTTGCGTATCTATTGAAACTTCTGAGTAAGAAATTACTTCTCAGTTGTTCCATTCAACTGCAATAAATCTCATGACTGTAGAGGGAAAGATGCTATCCTGAAATTATAGCTTCCCCATCAATGTGCTTGAACACGTTACCCAGGGATTGTCATTTTTCATCTGAAAGCAGACATCAGAGTTCCTATTTCAAAGCGTTATTTGAAGTAGTAGATGATGTGGAGAAAAGAGCTGACAGCAGAAAGGAAAATAACATTTGCACGTCTTGCAGAGCAATTTGAGAGAAGGCAGGTGCCAGAGGAAGAGCTGTTCCAAAGTGTGGGAGAATAGTGGGGAGGTTCTATCTGCCATAGAGGTGTTACCTGCACTTGAACCATTTTTACTTCTCTCTAAAGGTTCAAAGCCTTTGCTCTTTGTTTTCTTTCAGCACGCACACAACAAATCCTGTCAAAAAGAACTGATAAGATAATTCATTTCAGAAATAACTCAGACCACAGAAAATGCCCACCAACCTCAGAGCAATGAGTCCTGCCCACGACTGTGGTTTCTGAACATTACAAAGAAAAAGGAGGAGGATGTGAGGAGGAGGATTTTCCTGCTAAGATAACCCTGTGGATGCAGAAGGGATCAGCTGAAAGAAGCAAAGGGTTCAGCAAACCTACAAAATCTTGAAATTGAGGAGGGGGAAAGGTGAAAAGAGAAGAGAAGTCAACTGATCCCACTCCATCCTAATCTGCTCTTGATTATCAAGCTATTTAAAATTAATCGCTCATCGAAAAAGCCTGTGCAGTATCAGGTAGCAGAAATACATGCTCTGTAAATTAGCAGTCTTCATTGGTGGATGCTGTGTGCATGCTCCCAGGAATATTGCTGCCCTCTGAATGGGGATATTCAGGACTGTTTATTTCCTGAGGCATTGGGAAATAGCCTAAAATTCAGTAGTGATGTTTTTAGATAGCTATGGGTAGCTATGGGTGATCTAACTTATTGAACCTATGCCCCGAGTTATGAAAACATTGGAGCCAAAATCCTGCACTTAACATTGTGAGATACAAAAGGTGTTTGGAATATGATTTAGAAGTCTACATACCTGATTTTCAAGGCATTTATAGTTAGGGGTTTTTTTAAAAAAAAAAGCCTGAGGTGCAAATAGGCAGTTTAAGGGATTTTGTAAATTGCTGGCAGATTGGGAAGTTATGAGCAAGAAAGGACAACACAAATGCCTGTTTAGTGCATTGCTTGTTATTACAATTGATAAGTGCCTTCAGCTTTACAGAACTCTTTGGAAAGCCTCTATAGGATAGACAATGCAATTATGTCTGGAAAAGGCAATCTCATCTCTGCAGAATAATTTACGAGGACATTAAATCAATAGGCAAATCATAATTAATTAAGAAGCTTAATGTGTTGATTTTTTAATGTCTAATTATACCTCTATTTATATCAGTTACAGGTAAGACTCGAAGAAGGGGAGGCAGAATGGTTTTTAAAGAGTTTTCCCTGTTTAAAAAAAACCCCAACCATATAACATTTCCCAGAGGACTCTGAGCTGAGATCTTGAATTACAAAAGAGGTAAAAGAGATGATGAGATGGTGAAGGAAGAGGTTCATAAGTAAAAATTTAATCATATTGTATAATAAAATATTTTTATCATTGAAGTACCTGAATGTAAACTTAGCCTCCCTATTGAAATAAAGCACTTAGTGCACTGCTTCTCCAAACACAAACATGAAACAATTTGACTGTGAATTTAAGACAGTTCTTGCACGATAGACTTGGGCTTTCTGCTCATCAGGAATGTGCAAAAAGTCATGTTGACCATCCAGAAATACTGTCATCGTCTTCTGTCACAAGCTGGAATATGGCAATGAACATTCTTCTTAAAAAAATCTTGGAAAATGTTTTCCAATATCCAGTGAATGTGGTTTTTCCATGTTTTCCCAGCCTTGCTAGGGTGGAGTGAGATAGCAGTGATGCATCACAGAATTCACCAGGAGCAGTAAAAAGGCTGCAGACATCATCTTCATCATCTTCCCTGTCCTTTGCATCCTCCCACGCTGCCACTGAGCAGGTGCCTGGTGCCCAGCACAGAACCCCCATTCTCATGGTGTCTGAACATGCTCTGCATCTTGCTGAAGTAGTGACCGGAAAACCATGCTCCCCCAGTCTGAGGGGTCAGGCCTGAGAGGGTGATGAACCATCCATGAGGTACAGGGAATGCTGACCCAGCTGGGAATTCAGAGCCCCTTCCCCCAGCTCCTCATGAAGCCAAACCTCCCTGCACAGCTGGGTTTGGGCAGAGCACATGTTCCTCACCCCGTGTCACCCCTGTTGGCAGGGGTGGCACCATGGGAGGGGTGTCCTGAGTTCCCAGCTGAGTTTGGGCAGAGCACGTGTTCCTCACCCCGTGTCCCCTCTGTTGGCACACTCAGGGGTGTCCTGAGTTCCCAGAGTGTGCTGGAGCTCAGCAGGGCAGGGCTGGCCCCAGCTCTCCAGTCAACACCCAAGACAAACAGGTCCCTGCTGTGTCACTGAACTGACATGGTGTGTGCACAGGGATCCTGGTGTCTGTGTTATAGGACAAGCACAAACCACGGCAGGAATTTATTTCACTCCTGTCAAACAACAATCTTCCCACTGGGTGTAATTTCCTGAGTGTAGTCTGGTTTGATTTCAGTGTTACTTCGTGACACAGAGATTCATCAGGCCAGCTTAGCATTATAAAACACCACATGCAATACTAACCTTCCATTTTCAGGGTTGAAAAAAATGTTACAAATGGTATGAAGAGGTGTTAAGGTTTTTATGAAGGCAAGATTTTATACATGTTTAATAAGGAACAAATTTAAGAATGGGAAAAGTAAGAAGTGGAGAGAGAAAGGAGGTAAAATGTAAAGAATTAAATAAAAAACTCTTTAAAAAATGATGATTTGCAGAAGAGAATATTTGAACTACTTCCTAGCATGTTTCATTTCCCCATCATGGATTGTGTCACAGCTGTAGTCCCAAATGCAGGCTAATTTGCCAGGCTACCCATGGCAAGGGAAAAGGAATGCAGACTCACTTGCTACATCCCAGCTGTTGGTGGCATTCCTGTAGGGTTTAGGTCATGAATCTCTTCTGATTTGCAGACCCTGCTAGATTTAGCTGTGGCTGCGAATTTGAAGCTGTCTGACCTGCTTCTTCCCTGCAGGTCTTCCCCTCTGGATCTGCAGCCCTGTACATTGATTTATATCACCATGGGTTTAAATCTGTAGAGTTTCTCTGAATATTATTAATTCTCCACTTTCCCAAGGACAGAATTGTTCACCATAAATCAGAGGTCTTCTTCATAAATTCTCTTTGTCATGTGTAGTAAGCATGAATTGAAGTTCATTTTTGCAGCCTCAATGTGATGCCTGTTATTGCTCACATTTTCTGTGTACTTGGTGTGGTAAAAATAACACTGATACAAATATTTCCCAGAAAACCATAAACCACAGAGAACCTTTACATATTCAGCTGAAATCTTTGCTGCAGGAGCCATACTGGTTTTCCTGACTCCTGTTTGGGAGTGATGCACAGCTACACCAATAGTGCTAAGGACAAAAAGGGGAAATGTGAACAGTTTTACCACCAGTACCACCTAGATATTTTTCAGATAATTAGTAGGTCTTCATCTATTAAACTGCTCATGTTTTATTAGTTCTAGTAAAAATGTATTAGGCTGAAAAAGATCTCACAGGCATTATTCTTTTTTTTAATGCCCAGGCTGCTGTTGCAATGAGGGCTCCAGAGCCAGGCAGGCCAGAAACCACCATGCTTCATCTGCTTAGGAAATTAAATGATGGATGCAGGGTGAATTCCAATGAGAGCTCCCACAGTAGGTCTGGAGACCTTAGGAGAAGATTAACTATTGCTCAGACTCATTTTAAACCCTTCTTCAGCCAGCAAGATATTGAAAAGTTTTGCATTAATGAAGGATGGACTCTGATAGTGGTAACCAGTAATATCTATTCAGATACTGAGGTCTGTTTATTGTGTGTAGTTTGTTGTGAAAATTTCATTTTTAGATGAAGGCAGATAAGTCCATGACCACAGAGCTCTGCTAGGGAATATCAGCTCCACAGGCATAAGGGAGCACAGACTAAAGAGCTCTTGGAGAAGGAAAGGCCGACCAAAATATAAGGATGAGAAAAACTGAGATGTTCTGGAAAAGGCAGTTTTTCTCTCTGAAAAAGGTGAAGGTATAGAAATAATGTCATTTATCTCTATAAATAATGCATTAGCTGAAATGAAGGCCTGGGTAGAATTCTTTTTTCACTTTTTTAACAGTTTTTCCTTAGTTGATGACTCCTAAAGGGTATCTGCAAGTCAATCAAAAACTGTATTTTTCATTGTATTTTTCATTTTTCATGGCAATCTGGCCAAAGCACTCAGCACTCACTTCCTTTCCTCACTTCTGGGAGCTGTCCTTCATGCATATGAATTCTCTGTTTGAAGAAAGTTGGTTAAAATAAAAGGACTTAATTATCAAGCAGAACAAACGAACAAAGATGTTTAATTAAATAAACCCAGAAACCTCGAAGAAAGAGAGAAATCTATAAAACAAGTGAAGGCAGCCAGATTACTCAGCAGTGGTAAAAGGGTTTGAAAGTCCCTAATGGTAGTAGAAGCACAAAGGGAAGAGAACAACATTTTTACTCAGCCAAACCTGCAAGCAACAGAATTATTGAGCTAGAAAGACAACCTGTCCTGCTTCACAGGGCCACTGCAGAAGGCAGCATTCAGCAACCTCTGCCTGTATTTTGCAATGAGCAGACAGTTAATGAAGATCTCCTGTAAGAAAGATACTAATGTTGGATGAAAGCTGTCCTGCTGAGCATGTTGCTCATCCTGTAGCTCGAAGCTAAATCCTGTAGCTGAAAGCACAGCCAGGCAGCAAGTGTCTGCTATTGATGGTTATTTAAGCCATCAATAGGCTGCAATATAGGTAACTATTAACTGTGATGTTAAAACAAGCTTTTGAGTTGTTAAACTCTAATGTAAAATGAATTGATTAATCATTCTTAAACAGTTGGTTCTTTATAATCTATAAATTCACCTTTACTATTAAATGAAATGACAACTTGTGTTTGTCATGGCATCCATACCACCACTGTGTACAGAAGTGCAGCTTGCTCTGCCCAGCCATCCCATGATCACCCTCCTGCTCTGCCTGGCTTGATCTCTCACAAAGTAAAAAAGAGATTTGCACCTTTCCCATCCTGCCACACTGAGTAATGTAAAGTCTGTCACTCCACCCTGCAGCCAGGAGCAGACATCCCACTGTCCTGAGGGGTATTTTCCCCATTGGCTGAAGATGCATCACAGAATTCAATATATTGTCCAAAAACAATTCCACTAATTATTCACATAGAGCGAAAAAAACAAAGGCTTTCTAAAATGTTTACTTCCCCTTTGTAGCTGGCAAATTGGTTACTAGCTCAGCTCCATTGAAATCACCAGCAAAGGACAGTCAAATTACTTTTACAGCACGAAATGCAGAAAACAAAAACTCCCTGTTAATTTGGTTGGGTCCTTACAAGTGCTTCAGAGATTTTGTTAGCACTGGTGCTAATGTTATCATCTTGTTCTACTTAAAACCCAACACATTTCTCACTATGTTTTCAAACATAACACTTGATTCTATTTTTAAATACTGATGTGGCCTGTGAAAATTTCTTGGAAGTCTTCTTTGGAAAGGGCAGTACTGAGTAATTCTGGTTTTAAGAGACCTTTCAAGCACTGTGTGTGTTTTTCTCTTCTGGGAGAAAGATTTATCTTGCTTTAGAGAAAAAGCAGGTTCTATTAAGAAAAGTGATTAGCAAATGCTTATATAACTTGCCGAAATATAAAATTAGACTCTATTTTCGAGCTGCTGACCTACTAGATTTCTTTGTGTCATGTGGAGTTCTAACACAATAGCAACTGTGAAAGTACTGATAAAATTAGAGCTGCAAAACTTGACTGCTTCATTTTTCGCTTTCCTGTGTAACACAACAAAACCGGAGGGTCTGGCAACGCCGGCGGTGCAGGGGAAAGCTGGAGTGGGATGGATCAGGCAGGAACAGGAGGGGCTTGGCTGCTCCCAGAGCGCTAAAATCCGGCTCTGTTACCACAAGGAGCTGTTTTTACTGGACTGTCTGGGTGGAGGATAAAACCACTTCAATTTTCAGCAGAGCTGAGCATCTGCTGCTTTTAAACTTCTAAAAGCACTGAGAGCATGTTGATACACAAGATGCTATTTTGGAGAGTTTATTCAGCCAAAAGCTAACCACATCCAGTATCTGCATAATTCTGTGAAGCAGAATAATTCCCTTTGGGATTAACTAAATTTCACATCAGGTACTCGTACCTGCAGGGCCCTGAACCACCAAATTCTTTAGATTGCAGACAGACAGCCCAGAAAACCTAAACCTGGGTCTCTGGGCAGCTCTCCAGACCCTGAGTCACATTCATGAAAGCAAATTTCACTGGGATTTGCAGGAGGCTAAATTAACTGCAATTCAAACTTTTCTGTGAATAATTCACTGCCTTGTTACGTATGTGACTAGTCAAATAAATTTAATATTCCAGTCATAGAAATCAAATTAAATAAACCCAAACCATGGATTGCAATCTCATTTGGAACATGCTATTATTTTAATTTGTCTTGTAACCTCACACACTGAATAAAAATAATATACCTATTCTAATCTCCTTAAGGAAGGAAAGGTGCTGGAACAAAATGTTTTCCAGTCTTAAACTAACTGACAGATCTATTTATTCTTCCATGTATTGATGATGGAGAAAATACAAATAATGTACAAATGGCACACTTGTCTGATCATAAGCCATGGATACCCAGTCTGGCTGAGCCTGTAATAGGCTGAAAGTGGCAGCCCAGGACCAGGAGTGTGACACTCTTTAGAAGGGACAATGATGTTACCAAAGCCCAGCCATGTGCTCATCAGCCCTGTCCTTATTTTGCTGCCAGAAAAATGCTCAAAGAAATTCCTGTTGCAAACAGCTGTGTCACCCAGCAGTGATCCTCTGCAGGGTCCGTGTCACTCTCAGGGTGTGCAGCCAGGGCTGGGGCTCTTGGTCTCATAATTGCATGTGCTGGTCATTTGTTCCTAGTGGTCAGCATCTGTGCAAAGTGGGATGCTTTTGTCTCTTGGGCAGAGAATCCATCATCCCTTCTGGTGTCTGTCTTGACTGCCACAAACTGACCTTAGGGCAAGAGTTTCTCAGCCCTCAAAGACCCTCAAAGACACAGCAAAGTGTGGCAGCATTTGAAAAACCAGGGCAACAGCCTGATCTACCTCAGCCATGGGTCTGTCCCAAACCCTGCCTGCTGTGCCAGCATCAGCATCTGTTACCTGTAGCCAAGTTCTGACATTTTGCCATAGAAGATACTTTCAGAAACCCATGGCAATAGGCAGCTTCTGACCCAATTTTTGCTGTATGTAACACAAAATTTTATTCAACTGAATACGTGTTCAGGGTAGTATAAGCCTCAGCTTTTCTTCATATCTAGAACAGAGCACCCCTTGAACTGATCAGATGCTAAAGACAGTGAAATAACAACAGCCTGATTCATAGCTACCAGTTTGTAAATATTTACATTGTAAATAAATAGCTGAAATAGGCTGTTTACCCCAGGGAAAAAAACAATGCTTCATAAGTAAAATCAAATATGTGTTATGCACTACAATTCTTTCATTTCCCATTCTATCAGCATCAGTCTGCATTTCCAAATTTCAGTCTGGTGAGAGCACTTAGGAATCTTGTTGCATTTATGGGTTGCTTGGGATTGCTTTACTGATGCAATGTTGAAACAAAAACAAAAACCCTCCCCCGTAAGGGCTACTCAGGCACTGATATATTTGAATGTACTTTGGCAGATTTTTCTATAACAATCTGCTTGCAAATAAATGAACAGTTTTAAACCTACATAATGAACTCTTTGTTCTTTAACAGCTTTACATTACTTAAAGCCTTTCACCCAGCTTAGTCTGCAAGTTCTTCAAAGCATTTCCTTTTGGATGCAATGGTATCTGAAGAGGGATGTAAAGGTTAAAATGCAAAATAATACACTGCTGAACAGCTGGAAATTGCACAGAACGAAGGTGCCTAAGCTAAAACAATTCCTCTTTTGATTTATCAACGATTCCACTTTTTCCATAGAAATGATTGTAAGTAAATTGTGCGGGTGTCAAGGCCAACCATTAGCACGGCAGGACAAATAAACCAGCTACTGAACTTTGGATGTGGCTGCAGATCCTTCATGGCCCCAGAGCACAGCAGAGCAGGCCAGCCAAGCCCCTCTGCTCTCCATAGATAAAGGAGACCGTAATGTAAAACCTGGGCATAACCATGGAGTTCTTCCCAGAGCCCTTCAGTGCCAGCAGTCCTTCAGGGCAATGTGGGCAAGATTGCCTCACCACAGCTCCCGAGATAAAACGGGAATGAAGGACTTAAAACCCCCATACAGACACAAAGGGCTTCCCACAGGGCTGGACTGAACAAATAGGGAATAAATGGATGCATTAGCCAATGTCTTGCTGAATGGCTTGGGCTCTTTGCTCAGTTTCTGCTGGGTAAATATTTTGGTTTAACACTGCTATTATTTAAATGCCAATACGTAAAGTCAAAGAGACTTCACTGAGTCATGAATGTCTCAGGTTTAAAGTCAAATGACACTGTTCTCTTTCTTCACTTATATAGCTTTTATTTTAAGATCAGAATTAAAGAGATATTTAATCCCAGCCCTTTCTTATCTTACCTAACCACACAGCTTTTGTTATAGGGATGGTGCAATCACTGGGGGATACATCGTAAACCTGTACTTTGTGAAATAATGGTGAAGCGGTAACTGAATGCAAGATTCTTCTCTTGCTAACAAGCGATGTTCAAGTACCTCTCTTTTGATAAAAAGGCGAAAAAACCCTAAACCCAAACAAAAGGCATGGGAGGGAATATTATAGCTGTGTTTCCATCCCAAGGCTGTAGAAGTCATTGATTAAACATCTGGGAAGTCTCATTAAAACATCAGCTTTCCCTGAACTCCCCAGTGACATAGATGATCAAATGCATTTTTCTAGCTTTTTGAGGGCTGGAAAGATTGCCCTTTAAAACTGATGGCACAGAGTGAAGGGGACACCACTGAATTGTTGCCAGGGAGTTTCAGGTAATGTTTTAGCTGATTTTCTGATTCCTGGAGTTCTTGGACTGGGTCCTAGAAGTCATGCAGTCTCTGGAGAGTCCCTTGCTGACAAGCCTCCTGCCACACCAATGCCTTATCTCCCCCAGTTGTGGCCCTGCTGAGACAGCCAGTGCCAGACTGGTGCTGCCCTTGGCGCACACAGACCCCCTCAGCCCTCTGAAAATGGGAAGCAAACTGCCTCAGATAAAGCCTGTGTGTAGGGAGGGCTGGTGTGCTGTATTGTAGGGATCCTGGCTGACCCGATCCTGGTCAGAGCCTCAGCCTGTCCACCCACCACCACATCCTGCTGACAGACCAAGCAAGGTCAGAGTGTGTCTTTCTCAGCTAAATAAAGCCCCAAGCTCCACGTAAAAACCAAACTCTTTGTGTAACACCTCTCCTTCCTGGCTGAGGGAGCCAAGTGAATGACTCAGGTCTGTCAAGAGACAGTGGAACTCATCCTTCTCTGCTTTTTATCATCCTCAGCCTGAAATTAATGGCAAAGCTCTGAAGAGGCTTTTCTGCCAGTGGGTCAGGTCAGTCATGCCGTGCCATGATGTGTGACAGGACTGCAGAATTTGAAGACAATTCTAGCCAATTTTCTCACAGATTCTTCTAGGAACATATATGTCACTTAGAGGCACATTTCATACACTTATTTTTCATTTCTCTTACTGGACCAACCAAGCACCGATTTAGAGGCTGAAACACTCAAAGGAGGGTTATCTCCTGTCTGAAGTATCTTTTTAAATCACAAGCCTTTAAGGTTGCCCTGGTATCCCCCAGCCTTGTGGAAATCAAGTTCTCATCCATTTTTGTCATGTGCTCTGTGTCCCCGGGTCCTGAGAGCAAAGTGAAGCAGAACCATTTTGTAATGGACTGAGAGATGGATGACTGCAGGCTGTCAGAGCACAGGCATCATCTGTGTGTCACCTTTGTGCCTGGTGACTTCAGAGCTTTTCTCTTTGCCTGTCAGCTGTAGTCTCCTTGCCTTGATCCTCAGGAAATGTATGGAGCAATAAGATTGGGAATTAAATTGTGCAGGGGAATAAATTGGAGGGCATGACTAAAGATCTCCTGCACACTGGCAGCTTGAGAGGCTCAAGGAATTTTTTATGTTTGAGAAACTGAATGGAATTGAAAGTGGTTTTGTGCATGCAAATTCATGGTGACACCACCGATTATGATATCAGGAAACAAGAAGCTGAAAGAATATATTTGCTGATATTATAGTTGCATGAAATATAATAATTGTCAGTCATCCTTATCTGCACTGTGAATGCAGCAAAGGGATCTGAATATGACCAGAATTACAGTGCCATGTGTGGTCATTTAAACCTGGAATTTTTGTTGTGCATACAGAGAATCCCCTACCACATAATAAAGATGGACCTTTTTTGGAATTTATTTATTTTTAAGGAGATATGCCCTCAGAGTATGATCTGCCTGTTATACTCACAGGCTCATAGGATCAGAAATCATTATTTAAGGTGAGAAATAACTTACAGTGACGTGCAGAACTGAGCTTGTGATGACATATTTTTCTTAAAAGTTATGTGTAACTTCATGTCAAATACTTATTAAAGAGCACAAATACTTGTTTACATTGCACAGTGGCATGGAAGAGTTAATAATGGGAAAGCATTTTTAAGCTGGATTTATTTTTGCCCAAATGCTCTCATTAGGAACCTATTTCTGACATCCATCAGCCACAGAGGTTCACTTATAGTCTGGTTAAAAGCCTATTCACTATAGTGATTAGAAGACTCCCTTATTTCAAGGAAGTTTTGGCCTGATTTTCATTTTATTGGCTTATGTTACAAGGTATTTTGATGTTTCTTTTGCTTTTGTATTACACTTCTGGGGTTTTTTCGTCCTGGATTATATATTGTACCATATATATAATGCCTGAATTTCCAAGTGCCTTGGGATACACATGTCAGAATGACTGGTATTTCCTCTGTATTTCTGGTTTGGTTGGGACATGGGAATGGGTTTCCATACACAGTGGCATAATTAGAACTCTCTTTTATAAGAAAACATGGATCAAGCCCTACAAATGTTTTGATTTGGGCTTTGACAGAAATCAGTTTAGATTGATGACTGAGCAATTTATTTGTGATCAAGTCTTGGTGTCTGGTGCTGGGGTTTGGAGTGGGATGCAGTGATGCATCAATCTTCCAGGTGCTGTAGTTTTCAAATTTCTTCCTAATTACCTAAAACTTGTTAGAAAATCCTCCCTAAAACAGCAACAGGAATCCTTTTCATTCAGCAGCTCAGAGACCTGTGCAGGGATTACTGTGAGCTCTGCTATTAGGATGAAGCTGGGAAGGTTTCTTGCTTTTTTTTTTTTTTAGACATAGGCAGAAGCATTTCTTCAGTGTCATAAGCCCAACTTCTCCTTTCATGTGACACATCTGGGTTACGGTGAGCTGCCCCCAGGCAGACGGCTGCTGCTGCTTGTGTAACATTACAATCCCTGCACAAGGGAGCCAAGGAAGTAAAACAGAGGAAGAAAAAGAGATCACTTAGGAATTTAAAACAAATGATGCAGGGGATAGGGAGGATGGAAGGGTGTTTTTCATCCTGCAGTGGGTAGAGGAAATGTCACCCACTGCTGCTTTTCTCAGCTTAAATGGTTTTTTTGGCAAGGCTGAGGCAGCCAAGCAGGGGATGGTGTGGGTGAGTCCTTGGCCTGAGCCTCCCAGCCCTAAAGAAGGAACCACATGGTGCTGCTGGCCAGCTGGCAGGGCCAGCCTGGTGCCCACAGCATTGTGGAGGAAGCAGAAAGCAAATGCTGAATCTTCTGTCTGAGATTTTCCATGCTCAGACCAGCAAGAGGAGGGAAAGAACTGCTGCTGCCTTTGCCTTGCCCCTGGCAGCCTCAGGAGCACTGGCACTCTGACACACTCGTGCCCTGGAAAAACATTCTGCTCTTTTCAGACTACATGAGCATTTACATTCACTCCACAGTGGCAATTCCCTGTGATCCAGACCTTTTCTCTCAGCCCAGAGTACCTCAGCACATCACTGTACAAAAGCACTGTAGGAAACTGTTTTTCACCTATTTAAATTCATATAAAACAAAGTAATCAACTGATAGCTGTAATATTACAACTGTGCATTCAAACAGGTATATCTGCATTTACATCTTTCTTCTGTCCACCTTCCCCCTGTGCTCTGCTTTGTACCCACCCCAGGTGCCTTTGCAGGGCTGGAGGAAGCCAAGGAGCAAATGAAGAAACCCTTTACCTCTATGGACAAGACAACAAAAACAATATGTATTTGCTGAGTGGTCCATGGGGTCACAAAATTCTGGATTACAGCAGTAGTGAACTGGCAGCTAGAGCTTTCCTCTCATGAGAGTCACAGCTGCAAGGATCATTATTCACTGCTCAGAAATGTCATCCCCTAATAAAGCATTCACTTTCTGTGCTTACATTCCTTTTAATGTTTTTGTCTTAGTAAAGAAAGAACATGAGTTAGTTTTCATTTTGAGTAGCCTCCTCTGGTAGCTTTATTAAAATGCAAAATGAAGAATGATGAAGTGGACAAATGCTAAATAGAAATGGAAATGTCAGCTAGCTTTGAATCACAACTTCTGAGAGAGAAAAAATTATACAGAAAGTTAATTCCGCAAGTTCTTAAAATTTGCAGAAAGTAGAAAATACTCATCTCATAACTTCCTTAACCTGACCATCAAATCTTTCACTGTGAATTCAATCTCAAAAACTGAGATATGAAACTGCAGATGTTGATTAGCAATTCTCTGTAAGATCTCCCACAGTCTTCCTGCCTGTCCTTGTAACACTGTTGCTATTTTTAACCAATTCTTGAAGAATTAAGACCAGAAGTCCTCTCCTGTGACTGTTGGGGATATCAAGGGAAGCACTGTCATTAGGTAACCTCGTTGAAGGGCAGGTGATGAATGACATCAGTGGAACGTGGCACACAATGGTGGACTTCACAGGAACCTCCCCAATTCTCATGGAGTATGTGAGACTCATCTCTGCTGCAGTGGATGTGACACAATAAAAATCTAGAGCCACTTCAGCCAAACAGGGCCGTTTTCATTCTGCCTCCCATTTTTCCCCATCAAAGGGGTTCTTCTCATCACTTGCTGCATATTCTTCCAGGTATCAGCAGTAAATATTCAACATTCCAAAAGAGACCACCACACATATCACATATGTGGGATCACTCAGGGAACATGAAAACATTTACATGTCTGAGCTAGAAAATCAATTTCAATGCTGTCAGATATAATCTCCATGAAATTATTCATATTACTACTTTCCAGAGAGAGAAAATGCCTTTGAGCCTTCCTTGCTACTGAAAAATATTTTAGATAAGCTGTAAGTGCATAGAAAGTTAATGGTAAACTATTTCCCTTTATTTTCACTGACATTACAAAGTAAGCAATATGTCACGTATTTCAATGTGTGGTGACATTTTTTGGGTGTCTTTTCTCCAGAACAATGATTTATGCTTTGGAGGGTGGGGGAGGCTTCTTTAGGTAAACAGAAGGGGAAAGATTTGGAGATGTGTTCTGGCTGGCTGGAGCCAAGACATTATCATGGTTCTGTCACAGGACATTAGAAAATAAAATCACAAGCAGGAAAAAGAAAACCCTGTGGGCCCTAAGGTAGCTGGATATAGAGCTCACCTCTCCAGACATGTTTTTACCAGTGTTCATCATCAGCTGTGAATTTCCAATACAGCTCTGAGGCTGAAATTGCCATATTTTCAATGACTTATTTCAATGCAAATTGATCATCCAAATGCTTTTTGCACTATAAAAATCACAGCCAAGACTAAAGTGCCTTTTAATGATGCTCTGGTTTACAACTCTGAGATAGTCAGGAGACTGAGCTTTGGAAAGAATATCCAGGATCCATGGAAAATTTTCTGGTGTGCCAGTGGAAATGCAAGACTGACAATTTGGGTATAAGGTACTTTGTTCTATAATTCCTACTAATTTTTTGAGTCTTTGGCATCTGAAAGCACATGAGGGTATCAGTTTTTGGTAGAAATTCCTTAAAATCAACATTCTCAAGCCTTTTTTGACCTCACCAATATCAAGTGACTAAAGAAAATTACATAAGTATGGGAAAAACTCATTATTTTTAGCATCTTTTTTAATAGTGATCTAAAAATAGTTTAGTCATAACCAGGAATGTGCACTTCTGTAAAACTCAGGAATTTGGCTCAGGAATCAGCCACGTGATTAGCATCTGCTATGGTCTTTTGGGCTGAAATCTGGAATTTGTGTCCCATCTTACTCCATAAATCCAGATAGGAAGCACTTGACTAATTCTGCTGAGCACAGGATTTTAAAAGGTCCAGCTTTTTATTTTACCAAGGTGTTTGTTGGAGAAGACTAAGGAAAAGGATTATATGGGAATCCTCCCTGGCTGAGCATGACCATTGCAGACAGGATCCCTTGGTGCAGTGTGTGTTATTCTCTGAAACATTAATCTTGTAGGTTTTTAGTCCTTTCTCCTTTTTTCCCATCTTTGATCCTTCCCATAAGCACTAGCCCATGCTGACAGCAGGAATTTGTGTGAGCACAGCTCTGCCTCCCTTTCTTACTGATGTGTCCTTCAGTATTTCTTTTGGCTCTCCTAAGCTCCAGTTAATTCTGATCCTCCCCTCCTACTACTGGGAAATGATTTTGCCATGTATTGCTTATGTCCTTTCATATTTTAATGAAAGCATGGAAGAAAATGGCTGAAATAATGGCAGAAGGACTTGGTAGATGATGCTATTGTCTACAGACACACTGGGTCTCTATAAATACAGAAAGTCTACAATTATCATTAGAAGGTTTGTTAAAATTGAAAAAACATTTCCCATTAATGAAAATCTCTCACTTCCCCTGTTACCCTTGGTGGAAACTGGCAAGCTTTCCCTATTCTGGATATTGTTCCCTTACCTCCATCCTGTTTTCCTCCTTTCTTCTCATTTCCATTCCTGCCAAAGCCTGCAATGCCTTCACCGTTGTGTTCCTCCTCTTGTATTTCACAGAAAAATATGTGGCCCATTAAGTGTAAACATTTTTATTTTAACCAGATGCATTGTTTCTGTACCATTTAATTTCCTGAGCACATCCCAGTGACTGTGGGCACAGAGTTGGATGTCTGGGAGCTCGTGTATGCCAGTCACAGCCTGGAACATCCCATCCTTCTGCTTGGAGTGGAGCAGGACAGTGGGACCAGCTGCAGCAATCACCACCTCTTCTTCACAGCTGCACCTGCCAGATGTGGCCTTGGCATCAGCATCTGGATTTGCATCCAGGTGATTCCTCATAGGCTGCATCTGCTCAGAGATCACTGTTATATGTGTATGTGTATATGTGTATTTGCACACAATATGCATGCATGCACACACGTGGATATGTATTGATATATATATATACATGGATATATATTTATGCATTTATAATTCTATATAAATATTCATTACATAAATACAATTGCAAAACTTGGGACTAAATATTAAAACCTGGCCAAAAGTCTTGGTGAAACTAGGCAAACTCTTTTGTTTAATAATTTAGATTATTGAAAGCATTCCATTTCAGGATCAATCACTATTTAATTTTAATTGAATGAAGCTGAAGCTTGTAGGGTGAAGTTCAGGATTTTGTACTGCACAGCAAACATCAGCACCGAAATATTTGGACACTTCCAGGCACTTTTTTCCTCTGTTTTGAGCTAAGGAATCCAGCAGAACTGGTCCACTCCCACAAACAGTTTAACGTGTGAAGACTTATTTACAGGGAATATATATGTTTATTCCATGTAATAGATGTGAAATTCTGCATATTATAATTAAACCACATAATCCATGTTTAGATTTAGCTTTAATTTGAAATTTGAAAAATTGGATACAAAAACTCAAACAAGATTTTTTCTGCAATTGCCAGTAGGACACCTAAAAAGAAAAAGCTTTCTCACTGTTTTTTTCCCAGCTCTCTCAGGGAAGGGAAGAAATGAGTAAATACACACAGTTGTCTGAACACCATCGTGTGTACAGAAATGCCCAATTTTTAGTGATACAGGGAATGACTCATTCCTGCCCTGCAGAGATCAGAAACCCAAGGCAGGGAGCAGGAGTCCCTCTGCTGCTCTAAGCTCCTCTTCATCCATGGGATGAGAAATGTAAGCCCATGGGGAATGTTTTCCTTAAATCCCAGCCATCATTCAATATTGTGGTTTATCCACTTCTGCCTGCTCTGTTCTGGGGCATTTGACTGAAGCATGACAGGACTCCCAAAACAGTGTAATTTAAAGCACAATTTTGGCCAGTCAGTGTCAGATTTTTTTCACAGAGATTACAAAAATGTCTTTTAATTTCTTATTTTCTATGGGCTAAGAGTAACTGGTTGTTACTGAATCTCAGAAGCTGGTGTGTGTCAGGGTCCCCAGCACAGGGGGAATAAAACAACAGAACATGCATGCAAACAGACCCTTGAATTTATATTGAATATACAGTTAAACATCTTCAGATTAAAAACCTGTAGTCATTCAATGTGAGTGATGCAGGAATGCCCTAGAAATGTTTGGCATTCAGTTTGGACCCACAGAAAATTGATAATCACATATTAAAAAATCTACAGTTAAGAATACATGGAATTTACCTGCAGATATCTTTGGGACAGTAACCAGTCAGCTGTGGAAAATCTGCTCTGCTTACTGCTTTTTGCATCCCATATTTTAACTTAACATTCAGATGCCTAGGCATCAATTTAGGAACAGAAATTTAGCTACCAGTTTTCAAAAATATTTCTCTAACTCTTTGTAAGGAAAGGTCACTGTGCTGCTCATTGTATCATCAGTTCTGAGCTTCTGAGACAAGCAGAAACCCCACTTGCAGTCTTTCAGACACAGAGCATTCACATTACTGGGTTGAATTTCAGTTTTTCACTTTATTTATGTTTCCCTTTCATCTGAATTGGGATATTAGTCATCAGGGTTATCCAAGCAGTGCAGTGTATTCACAACCTGCCATACATCCAGAGTGAGGTAGAAAGGATAAAATTCAGAGAAGTATTAGTAAAGCAATAGTAAGTAACCACGTAAATGTAGATTTTTAGCCTAACATAAGTAGCTGATGGGCACTATAAAGTTGTTGGATTTCTTTTCTTTGCAATATACCATATTCTTGAGATAACATGATTAACCTAGAATTGCACACAAATCCAGCTATGAAGCACATTCAGCATTGCAGAGGTGAATGCCATTTGGGCATTGTTAAGCATTTCATTTCTGTAGAAGCTTTGCTGCCCAAGGCCAGAAACATTACCTGACTTGGCAAAACCCATCTGTGTGCTCTCCTGCTAAATGATCTTTTCAGTTCTGGTAGTTCATCACAAATTTAAACACAAAATTCTGGAGACAATTTTGTTTAATAGTGCTCCTGATAACTTGCTTGATGGTGGAAAGAGTCAAAGTCATTGTGCACAGCAAGCACTCATTTCTGCAGTCAATTTTACAGGAGCTTAGAATACAAGATGCAAACACTACCTTTGCAAGTAAAGCTGAGCATTTACAGAATCTTTGTAAATATGTGTGGAATTGTCCAAAAATGGTCTGTACAGGTCTCCCACTGGAAACCCCCTTTTGTGTTAAGCCCCCAAGTGTGTCCTGCAGCTTGTAAACACTGGGGCTTGTGCCAGATGCATACAGGACTCTTGGAGCTTTCCATTCATCTATTTTTGTGTAATTAGAAATAATAAATTATGTGTTGGTGCTCTGCCATTCCTTCCCTGTCACACCATCATGCACAGCACATGAGTTGTAAAGTTAGAGAGAAATAGTGCTTTTCATTAAACATAAATCATTTTACCGACTCTCTAGTTAACATCCCCCTAAAATCTTGGGTTTCTGTGTTCAGGTAGTATGATGTACAGTTCAGTGCTTTGACTTCCTCAGAAAGAGGAAGTCTTCCTCTCTTGCTCAGAGGTCCTACCAGCTTGTTGGTCTGAGGCTTAAAATAGAGCTCTCAATACCTCTTTTCTTGGAAGAATGCAATGCTGTTAAGCTGTTATTCTGTGTAAAGAGAACAGAACTTCCAAAGAAAACATTCTGCTTAATTTGGAAAAAAATAACACAGAAGCTATGGAATCAACAAACAGGCTTCTCTGCCTTCGGCCTGGGTTCCTGCTGTGAGCCAGGAGAAGGGAATCAGTGGTGTCCTACCAAGCAATGGAACAACTGTTATCCACCCTTGCCCTCCTCAAGCAAAGATGATTTTCCCCGAATTTTTTAAATACAACCAGCATTATTACTGAATGGATATTGAAGATGCTTTCCTGCCCTGCAGCCTCTGAGGCTGATATCAGTTCCCTAAGGAAGCAAGAGCCTTGCCTGGATGTGAGTCTGCTTTCTTTAGGGACTGGGCCTGTTCTCCAAGAGAGCAGATGAGCAGCAAGACATGCACTGACCTCAGAGAGCTGCAGCAGGACCATGGGTTTGGGGCAGCCTCCATGCACCCACTGCAGCCCCAGCTGCACCTACAGGTGCTATTGCCTCTGTCACCCCAGATGTGTCCCAGCTGCTGCTCCTGAGTGCACAGAGGCACAGAACCGGCACTGGCACCGGGCAGCGTTTCCCTGCAGCCCTCTGCTGGCAGCTCTGTCTTCCCATTAGTCTCAGTCAGTTACTGAAAAGGCTCAAGAAGGTCTTCTTGCCATCAGCAGGCTGGAGTGGGAGCAGTTTATGTGAAATGGGGATGTCAGCTCCACAGCAGCTTGCAGAGGTGCCCTGAGCAGTCACTGGAACGAGCAGCTCACTCTGGGGCTGCATCAAACAGAGGCACCCGGGTGCTGCACTGAGATAATGGCAAATTAACTTCCTTGGGCTGAGGCATTAAATCCAGGCACAGCTGTCCCACTCCCAGCTCGTGACTTGGTTTATATTTTTATGAGCTGTCCAATGGTTATTAAACTTAATGCCCTTGCTATTCAGCACAGAGTTGTTACGTCACAAGGAAAGAGTGCTGGGAGAATAATCTGCTCTGGTGTTGTGAAAAAGGGATGAGCTTCCTGGGCTCTCTGCAGCACCATGCATGCTGCAGGTGAGGAGCCAGGGATGGTGAATGAGCCCTTCCCTCACTGCCTGCCTGGTCTGCCATTCTGCAGTGGCATGGATGGGTCAGGGCAGCCAAAACAGGGGACTTGTTTGCAGAGAGAGTCGTACCAGAAGCAATTGCCCCCAAGAACAAAATCTTGGAAGGGAGTACTGATGGAAGGCTTTGCAGTTGGGCAAGCTTTGAAGAAAGTGATGGAAGCCCACCACAATTAGTTGAAAGCTTGCAGCAGCATAGAAGGAGGGGCAGGGCACTGTACAGAGCAGAACATCTGGAAACCTTGACCCAGGAGATAACAATGTTGGCTTTGCTCATTGTTGACTGGCAATTTTTTCAAGAAGAATTGTGAAAGAGAAGATTATGGTTGCTAAGTAAAATCTGCTCTTTCCAGAAAGTTCTGTTTATCCAGGATTTATGCAGTTTTTAGCATTATTGCCTCATGTTTTGCACTTGGAATAGATTGTTCTTTCAAACATGCTGAATCCCACTCCAGCATCCCAGGCCAGAACCTGCCATGTGAGAGGTATTTTAAACCCCTAAGCTTGGACAAATAGACTTGTCCTTGCTCACCCAGATCCTGAGCATGACAGATTTTTGGATATTTCCGAAAATGAAAAGGTCTCAGTGTAAATACCCTGTCTCAGGAAACCTCAGCATATGGTGGTCCCAGCACTGCACCACGTACCAGGCGCCCTCTTGCCTACATCTGAATGAATAACTAACATTTGCTTTAAATTTTCTATGCTAATGGCAGCAGCAACAGTGAAGATTGTTTAAAGTTTCATATTTTGTAGCTGTCTAGAGGGTTTTTGGTGAATCATTGAAGTGAAAATCTTTGTGTAAGATCATTGCTAAGTTATGCACATCTTAGCTCTCCCCAGCAAGTCTCTGACATTTCTGCTGAACAAACTCCATCACTAAGGTGATATGCAGCCTCACAGGCTCAATGAGCAACCCTACCCCCAAACCCAGCCCTAGAAATTTGAAAATCTTCCATCTGATTGTTTTTAAGTGAGCTAATGCCTCATGTAGCACGCTTTCTCTTGCATGTTGCAGTTCTGTTGAACACTTCATCTTGGCACTTCACATTGTTGTCTTCAGTTCGTCAGATTTTTTTCTCATCTTTGCTTTTCTAGGAACTTGAACCATTTCTGCCATTGAGGTTTCTGCATGGGTGAGGAATGTGTTGCCTTTACACACAGTGATGGTAATCTTTTCATGTCAATTTGGAAAGAGTCTGTCTACATTTCAAATTCTGAATTAATTTTCATTGCTTGAATGTTCCTGTGCAGATCTCCTCTGTAACAAATCAGCTTTGCCACCCATTTTGTGTCTGCCTAGGTTGTTTATTTCAGTGCCTTGTTTTGCTCAGTCTTTCTGCCACAGCAATATCTGCAGTGCCCTCCTTACAGGGCCCTCCTCAGATGTTTCTCAGCCATCAGAGAATCACCAGCTGGGATTTTTCGTGGAGGAAATGTGCACCAATGCATTTGATTTTCACAAGGTCACTAGAATGTGATCACAGTAACTGGGATGTCACCAAAATATCCATTCAGGACATTGATCAAAAGGTGGGACAATACCCTTTTGTATGCTAAAATTTGCTGACTTAAAAGATATTTTGTAAGCTTTAGCAAATTTGTGAAATTGGGGTACTTTTGGCAAGGAGGAAGTATAGAACTTTCTACATAGCATTAAATGCTCAATTTTAAAACCTTACAAATGATTTCAGTAAACACCTCCACAAACCCCTGAGCCAACAAGGGCTTTTGAAAAGCAGGCTCAGAATGGCACTGGACACAGATATTGAAACTGTTGCTTAATACTGCTTTTCCCTGTGTTGTAAATGAGAGAGAGAGATACCACAGGACAGAAAATCAATTGGACATAGAAGGATGAAAAGTTGAAACACTTTCACTGCAGAAAGGGAAAAGCTGAAACATGTTTGGTCTTGCTGGTTGGTCCTGCAAAGTACTGAGCTTTATACCAGATAAACATCTTGTTAACCCACAGCTGCTCATAACAACAGACACAGCACAGGGGTCTTCTCTCCCATATATCCCTCACTATCATCCATCATCATTTAGAATAGAGAAGATTAAAATTTCCACTAGACCTCTTCATTTAATTGGTCTTATTTTTTTGCTCACTTGATGAGAGCTAAAAAAATACATGAGCTTATCCAAAGGTTCCCTGTCCATCAGAGGAATGTGACATCCATCCAGATAAGGGACAGGGTGCTCCATGGGGATTGGGTATAAAACAGTTGCTCCTTGGTGATTAGCTGGTTTAATGCAGAGAAACAACCAGCACTTATTTAGAAGGTCAAAAGTCTCTTTGTTAGACTGCTGTGGCAGAGACAGTTCTCACCATTTGTTTTCCATTAAAATTCAATTTGTTATCTGTCAATAAAATGCACTTCTGTTCCCAAACTAACTACTCCCAGCAGTCATGTGAAACTACCTGTTCCACACATTAATTTGCGCCCACCTTGGGTGTCTGGGGAGCATATGGGGAATGCAGAATATCAGGGCTCAGCCAGCAGGCAGCAGGCTCTGAGCTGTGGGTGTTCAGCTGCCTTCCTGGGGCAGATGGAAGGGAAGGAAGGTACTGAATGCACTGCTTTGGCTTTCTCTGACCTCATCCTACCTGATCACTTTAACCAACCTGCTGATGGAGTGAAAGTGGGCCTGCCAGATGGGCACTAGAAGTTGTTTTTTAATATACTTCAGGGGATGAAATATACTGAAACTAAATTATGATAACTGCTAGTGGCTCAAATCTGCTTCTTCTGTGAGGGAAAAGGAGAAGAAAAACATGGCAAGGCAAAATTTCTGTCCAAACTTCCCGAGCAGTTAGTATAACTGTTTCCAGGGTGCAATGACCATGTAAGTGACAGGGGTTGTTTGAGGAAGCACATGTGGGAAAGGCTCTGACAAGGGACAGTTGTCACACAAGGACACAGATGGCGCTTCTAATGTCTACAGTGATTTCTACATGGAAATGCACCATCCCTCAGACTGTAACCCAACCAAGCATATGAGAAGGAGACTCTGCAAGCCCACAGATTGCAGGGCTTTTGAGGTTTTCCAGCTCTGCTGTTTGTCATCTTGGAGGTGGTTTTAACCATTTGCCTGCTGGTGGCCAGTAGGATTCCTTGACAACAGCATCTCCTGGGGCCTGAGGGCCAGCACAGAGAGCTGCCAGGGTCGTGTCCAGCAAATGTCCTTCCCACACTCAATTGCTCATCTCTCCTGTGTTGCACACTTTCTGGGGAACACATTGTCACTAGTGCTGGTGAGATGTTCACCTACAAATCCTCTAGATGAAAAGGACAGTTTGGGTGAGCAGAATGGTAATTTGTCTCTGCTGGGAATAGTAAAAGCAACATTTAGCACCTGGGTGTTTGTTGTTGTTTTCTTTTCAAAGAACCCTGTCCTTCCAAGTGCCTCACCTTGTTTGTTTTTCCACCATCTGAAAAATGGAGCTGCATGAAATGATGCATATCAGACACCCCAAACAGCTAATCTGCAGCAGGAGAGATGCCCTCCAAGCTTGGAGCAGGTAATAACCAACACTTCTGAGTGACTGCTGCATTCATGCAGGAAGGCTTCTGTCTGACAAATGTGGTTGACTTCTCTGAGCACATCGGGGTGTTGCTGGAGAGGTGTGGGATAGAGGACATCATCCATCATGATTGCAGGGAAGCATGAGACAGTGCTCCACAAAGGGAGTGTGATTTACAAAGCAGGTATAAGGAAACTATTGATATCAATTAAAAATCAGATTGGCAATTTGAAGGAGAGGACAGGGATGAGACATAAAACAAAAGCAGAAGGCTGGACACAGCTGGAATTCTCTGAATAATGTTCAAAGTAACCCTAATCTAATCTCCCTGACTACTTCAGACATTGAAAAAAGAGAAAGCAAATGTGTAGAAGCAGAGTAAGCCTGACTAAAATGAAATTACATACTGTTATTCAGCAAGGCAAGGGAACAGAAGGAAAAAGCCATCAGGAGCCATACTCCACAAGCCATTTATAAAACATGATTTGGAGAACAACTCATCAGAGCAGCCTTCTACAGGACTCTGCAGCCATTCTGCATCAGCAGCAGAAGTGCCCTGTCCCCCTGGGAGCAGCCTGGCCAGCAAATATGGACAGAGCCAGTACATTGTCTTGCAAAGTACAAATCTAGCACAAGCTTACTGCAAGGTATGTGAGGAAACCTTCTAATAAAATGGCTTTGCTAAAGTATCTGACTGTATCTGGCATGGACATTTTGGCTGGAGGGTGCCTGCATGCCCCTGCTGCATATTCCCTTGCACAGAGGCATTTTGCACAAAAGCCTCTGCCATGAGCTGGTCCACTCACAGAGCCCAGCACAGGAGAGGGAGATGTTGGGCAAATGGGAAATGGTGGGATTCAGTCAGACTCTTTATAGCACTGTTTGAGGAAGAAGGATTTTTTTTCCTGTCAGAGGGATTTAAACACAGAATAGCCTCATAATCATTGCATGATCTCTGCACCCTAGCACTGAGGTGAACACTCCATTTTCACTATCACAGAGAAGCTTTCCTGAACTCCTGTCAGGGCAGGCAGCAGGGAAGCAGCACTGGGTTAGTTTTGGCTGGAAACAGTTGTCCTTTTGGACCAGCATTCCTTACAAGTAATGATCACATGGAAGAGCTGCACATTTCCTAGGACCTGTAAGACACAGAGATGGGGAGTTTTTCATGGCTGCAGCTCAGGAAACCTGGACCAGCTCCACAGCTCTGCCTCCTGCATCTCCTTCCTCACCATCCTCTCTTTGGGTCAGAAGATCTCTAGAGAGGAACTCTTCCTGGGGTATTGTGCCACAATTTTGCAAATGGGCTCCTGACCCTTGTGGCTGTGTAATGCCACCAAGTGCCACCTCCCTGATGGTTCTGGGGTCCCTCCTTGCCCCTTGCAGGTGGCTGGCCAGGGGTAAAACTCCTCCCTGTATGCACCATGGGTTGCAGCAAATGTTCACCTCTGCCAAGGGCACACATCCCAAAATGGCAGAGGGAAAGGCACAACAAGAAATTTCCTGGTTTTGCTCCTGCAAGGCTGAGGGTGTGAAGCTTGAAATTTGTGCTTGTTTTCTGGTTTTTTCCAATGCCTGATTATGGCCAAGAATTTTGTATAGACACAGCAATTTAGTTGGATTGATGGCCCTTGTCTCCCTCGTGACAAATACCACGTCTGCCAGACACTTGGCTCGAAACAGCTTTACAATCATTCTGCTTTTTTTAAAGTTTAAATGCCCACCAGAGAAAAAATTAGTTTGTGATTTAGACTGGCCTTGGCTGAGTTAGTTCATTCCTGAGCAAGAGTAAAACACAAAATGAATACACTACTGTGGGAGGCATGAGAGCTCCTCATAAAGAACTGCTAAAAGGTGGATTTAAATTCATATCCAGAAAAACAATTAGAGAGGCATTAGGGGCAGGAAGATAATGTTAGAAAGCAGAAATATCCAGCAAGTGTGTTGTGAGAGTCCAGGCTGTGTCATGAGGACAGTGAAAGACAGAGGGAGGGACAAGTGAGGCAGGGAGGATGAAAAAACCTTGGTTTTCCTGCAGTCACCAGGAGCAGTGTGGCAGTGTCTCACTGAGGTGCTGCATCAGCATCAGGCTCTCATGAAGCTGCACAGTTTAAAGAGAAACATTCTCCTTGGTTTAAGGACACGAGCATATAAATCACCTGTGGAAGTGGGAGCTGTGTCTGACCACCCAGGCTTTATTAGAGGGGAAAATTAACACTCATCTTAGAGCATGCAGGATCAACTGGATGCTTGAAGGACCTTTCTGCATACATCAGAAATGTTAATTGCTGGTGCCTCACAGGACATGGTATTTGAGATCCCTGATTTTATACTTTGGGGGCAGAAAAAGTGCAGGTGGAGGCCAGAGACCCATGGTAAGGAATGTTGACACAGAGGCTTCCCAGGGTGGGGTCTCAAGTTATGAGCAGAAGCACACACACGCCATGGAACAGGACTGAGCTGCAGCTGATCCTTTCTCCTCCATCCTTGTGCCAGGCACAGACGCCTGACACCAATCTCTCATGTGGCTTTTACCCTCAGTCTGCTGCCCATGCTGCTGCCCTTGGTGCTGCCCTTGGTGCTGTTCATGGTGCTGCTCATGGTGCTGCCCCAGTGCTGCCCATGCTGCTGCCCTTGGTGCTGCCCATGGTGCTGCCCCAGTGCTGCCCATGGTGCTGCCCGTGGTGCTGCCCTTGGTGCTGCCCATGGTGCTCCCTTGGTGCTGCCCCAGTGCTGCCCATGCTGCTGCCCATGGTGCTGCCCTTGGTGCTCCCATGGTGCTGCCCATGGTGCTGTCCGTGGTGCTCCCATGCTGCTGTCCGTGGTGCTGTTCATGGTGCTGTTCATGGTGCTGCCCATGCTGCTGCCCTTGGTGCTGCCCTCTCCCTGCTGCCACAGCCAGGGCTGGGCAGTCTGTGCTGGAGCCATCCTGGCCCATGAAGCATTTTCTGCACAGCCTTTATTGAGCAGGAAGTTTGAATTACTGCTCATGTGGAGTGATGCCTTGTGGAAATCAGTCACATCCAGCCAGCTGTACCCCAGCACAGGCTCATGGGGAGTGAATGATCTGGTTTCAGTCAAGCCCTTGATGAGCCAGAGCAAAGTCTATGCCTTACATAAAAACAAAACTAGATGGTTCCCCAGGGGCAGAAAAATATTTGTTACTAGGAAAAGCATTGCAACCTGGCAATTTCCAATTCCCTTTATTTTTATGCATCTTTCAAAACTCCTAACTCTACATATTTGAAAATATTGTTCAAGAATTAATCTCCTGTTAGGTGACACTTTAAATATCAACTCTGAGCCTAGAGCAAATATTCACAGGCAAGATATAAAACTCTGAAAACAGGATTTAATAATGGTAATGCTGACAAAGCCTCTTCTGCACCAATGGTACCTGTTGTATACCCAACAAACAGTTGGGCTTAAAAACAGATTGGAGAGAGCAGATTTATTATTACCTGGGTACGCTCCTGAAAGCTTCATAATTCAGAGACCTTCCTTTCCAGACTGATAAAAGTCTCGACCTAGAGACAGATTAATGATTCTAATTTCTCCACTTGTATTATTTTATTAGACTCTCTGTGGCAAAGTGATATTTTAATGGGCCCTATGTACCTATTTCTCCATGTGCCATAAGCAGCATGTGCTCCATTATGCCTGCCAGAATAATCTGGTTAAAAATGCTAAAACTGAGCCCGTTATTCCTCTTAGTTCAAGAGACATGGAAAATATGTGGCAGGAGCTGAGTGTGGAACAAATAGGAATTTACTTAGAATAGGAACTTAGACCAGGAAAGTACCCTCAGGTTCACGTTTTATGCATGTGCATAAAGAAAGGAAAAAATCATTGATTTGCTTCAGAAATTCTTTATGTCTTGCTGGAGCACAGCATTTAAATTTCTGCTGAAGTCTATTCCCATAAAGTGCTTAAGCAGCTGCCTGTGTCCCACTAATGATAAGATTTAGGAGTCAGAGCTGATGTTCTCAGTGCTTTGCTGTCCTGAGGCCTGATGCATGCTGCTGCACTCTGGACATGGCTGGTCACACAGGCCAAGGATGCAGAAATGAGGAGCAGGGTGGTCATTACCTTGTGATCATTGCATGATGGCTTGCTCTAGATAAAGCTCTGGGGATATATTTTAAGTGTTAAAAACCTATATACAAGGGGATTTATTTTCAAACCTTTCTCATGCTCTCAATCATGTGAGCCGTTCATCCCCAGAACCAGCAGAAATTTGCATGAACATTCTCTATCACAGTGATGGCTGTGAGAAAGCCAGCACCAACCCCTCTGAGGTTACCCAAATCTCTCATCCTTTTTTCCTCCTTTTCATCTGCAGTGGTCTGGAAGGGAATTTTTTCAGATGTACTTGATCTCCAGAATGTTTTCTGCAGCTTGGTGCTGTATTCCAGGCAGTGCCACAGAATAGTGCTTTATGTGGGTGGGAGAGGAGGGGATTTATGGGCTCCTCCTGTTTGGGGTTGTAACATTCTGTGGTGTGGTGCAAACGAGGGTAATAGCAAGGGAAACTCTAAAAATATTTGGCATCATGTTTGTGAGACTGTATTCTTTGGGAAGGAGGCCCAAGTCCCTGTGACAACCTGACAACCAATGGTGTTTTGTACAAGGGAACGAGCCTGGCAGCATCAGGAAATTTGTGCAAAATTATTAATACCCCACCAAAAAACCCCCCCAAAAAAACCCCAAAAAACCAACCAGTAAAAAATATGGAGTGCTAATTTGGAGGATCAGAGTCCCCTAATATTTTTACTTACAATATCCATAAATGAAAACTGTCTGCTCTTGTAGGGTTCCATTTCCCAGCTCAGACAGGTTAAGCAAGGATCAGTGCTGCTCAGGGCACATCACAATGGTTATCCTCACCCTATTTCCTGGTTTGTCCCTAGGAATAGATGCCTTGACAGATGCAGCACCTCTCAGGGTCTGACCTGCGTGCTGATGGGGGTATAAAGATAATAAAGAAATAAAGAGATAAAGAAATAAGCTGTTGTCTTAGGTTTGTTTCTGAACACTTTGGGCCTAGAAACAAACCTAAAACAACAGCTTTGGGAAAAGTTCTTGCTTTTGCTTTCTCCCATGCAATCACTGCAGTTATTAAAATTTACTGTGGTTGCTATTTCCAGAGAAGATTTGGGAGCTGAGCTGAGGGTTCCTTTTTCCAAGTGCTTTTTAGTGTTGACAGTGCGGAAGAGTCATCTGTGACAATTTTGATTTTTCTGTCATTGCCGCTTCCTACATGGGATTTATTTTTGTAGGCAGGATCCTTCAGAATATTTCTTTTTTTAAATTCCATTTTCATTTAGCAAAGTAGCTTCTGTGGGTTGTCCCCACTCAGATATTTTTACACCCTCCAGAAAGCTGAGCTTCCATGCTGATTATGGGCATGAATCGCCATCTTCTGCACTTTGCAAAGGAATTATTTAAATCCACATTAGCATTGTGGATTTCAAAAGGAATTCTGCCATGGTCAGTCTACCTTTGAGGGGTTCAAAAAGCAGGGAGTGACCTCTTGTCCTTCTCTGGGGCCTTGAAATATTACATGAATCCCTTACATGAATGCTTAGAAAATAAACCTTTAGCATAGACTAGCTACTGGCTGTTTGCATGCCATTTCCCATGTTTGTCTTGCTTTTATTAACTATTATAAAATTCAGTCTCTCAGGTGCAGAAATACAGAGCATCCTCCAGGACACCTGGGCTTTCTGTAAATAGTCCTGCAAGAGCCTCTGCAGCACACTGTGACTGAAATAATCAATATGCATTCTAATAGACAGAAACAATGTGTCCTTAAAGTGTAAACAGGGCTGTGTGAAATACAATAAAGTAAATTTAACTACTAAACTGCGTTAACTGTAGTGATTTTTCTGCACTTGGGAAAGATAATTTATGTAATGATCCTTGGAGCTGTTGAACTTCCCACCATGGATCTTGAAGGTCATCAGCTGAGCTGGGATGTTAACCTTTCCAAAGGTAAAGATAATCTTTTCGATTACATTGGACCTCATTATTAATTTCCAAGCCATTCTCTCCTTCATTGCAGAGCTGGGGCCATGTGGGATATTTCTGCAGTGTGGGTGCAGCCCCAGCAAGGAACAGGACTTGCAGCTCCTGAGCCACCACTTATCCTCATCCTCAGCTCAGGGCTGGATTTCTCCACAGCAGATGTTGTAGAAGAAAGAGTTTGGGAATGTGGCTCCGTTCCTCTAGGCTGTATTTGCCAAAAAAGTTTGTATTGTTAGGCTAATAAGTAATTCCAAAGTAGCTGGTTTCTGATTAGAAATGCTCTTTTAAGGGAGAGTGGCTTCAGATGAAGTTTTGAAATTTGAAGTGAATAATTTTGATTTACTCTTTTTTTTTTTTTTTAATTGTGTCAAAATGCTTTATTTCATAATAGTTCAGAGCTGTTTCACTGACACCTTGGTAGAGTAGAATATTAGCCGTAATAATAGGATAAATACTAGACTAGCTTTCTTCATGTTATTGAAACAAAATGTAGTCCTGTATCACAACAACACAATTCTGTGCTAATGAAAAGAAATGCTGCCATGTACTCAAATAAAATAAAAACAAAACAACTACGTTTACAGGAAAAATTTAGCTTGTTTTCCATCTGGGTATTTTTCCATTTAGAATGAAAACAAACCTCAGAATATTCTTCAGAGCTGAGAACCTGACCAGCGTCCCCTGAGATTCCCACGTTCACTGGCTCAGCTGCTGAAGCCAAGCTAAATGAAAACACAAAATATCTTACAAGAATCACAGTCAGCCTCTGCTCTTAAGGTGGCCTTTTGGGGTCTTTCCTCTGAATTGAATCAGTCAGGGCTGTGTTAATTTATGGTGCTCTTTATTGTGATAGACACACAACACAAGCAAATCATAGGTTGGCAGAGAGAAACCTTATTGCAATAGGGAAGGAAAGATTTCGTCACCAGGATGGGCAGTATGGATAAAAACCCCATTAATTTGGAAATAATAAACAGCAGCAGAGTAGAGGGAGAAAATTTGCCCTACAAAATAAATAAGTCAAGAAAATTAGACAAAGTCATTGACTCTGAAAAAGAAAAGGCAGAGCCACTCTCCCTACAAATAGTGATCACACAGGTCTACAAACTGATGTCCTCACTGCTGCAAGTGCAATATGGCCTAAAGAGCTTGTTGATCATTAAAAAATATTTTAATTAGACTAAATAATTGGTCAAATAATACTTCTGAAATTATCTCACTGATTTCTGTAAAGACCTGAAGGAATTAGCTCTCTTGTACCAAATCCAGGGAGCCAGCAGCATCTAAGGTTTATCTCTTGGAAAAGTGCCATGGTCTCACATAGTTTTATATTCACTTTTTAAACTTTACCCAAGTTTCTGCCCATAGTGATCTTACCCTGTGATAATGGAGGATATGTACAGTTTTGCAGAGGAACAGGGATGCACTAAATAACCCCTGCCAATAACAGGATAGCTCACTACCAGCTGCTGATGCTTTTTGTGATCAAGCAGTGCAATACTGATGGCCTCTGCCCAAGCTCTTTCACTAATTGCCTGCCACTATGAAGTCTGCAAATGTATGAGAAACCCAAATTTCCACCAAAGATAAGGCTGGCATAAAGATCTATTTTGTGAGAACAGGCAAAAGACAGGAAACAGGAAATTGTGACAATTAAGGGTTCTTTGGAAGATGTTTTAATTGATTTCTCTGGATCTTGAAATGCATAATTTACCATCTTTTTCTTTAACTCATATAAAGAAGCTGCCAAATGCTCACCTCCTTGCCCACATGTTTAAGGCAGTCTGTAACACTTCCAGAGCAGCTGTGTTAAGGATTCAATGTACTCCTTTCCATCATGTTTACTATGCAGTTGCATTATTAGGTTTCTGCTGTTTCTCATAGTACAGTATGTGATAATAAAGTTTTCAGATCTTCAGCACAAAGACCCAAGATATCATCTACCCAAATGTCTAATTAATTTCAGCTTCTGAAATTTGTGTTAAAACTGGTATTTAAGAGGGATTATAAATATGAACACAGCTGAAAGCTGGTGAGATATATTCTAACATTACAGAAAGCTTGGAAAAGTCTTGGAAGACTTTTTCACAATTGCCTGCTGTTTCTTATAGGAAATAAGTATTAAACAACCTACAGATGAAAAGGACAAGATATTTGAGCTGACATTTTTTTACCATCTGAGTTAACTGCTCTGTTCTTTAACTGTGCAGAAGATGACACTGCTTTCAATTACACCCTTTATTCCCTGTTCCTCAGAGTTGTCACTAATACTAATTTGTCCTTGGAGATGTTCAGAGCTTAGACTGTGCTGCAAATTGTGACGAACAAAGCTAAATCCTTTTTTTTATTATTATTAATTTCTTTCTCTTTATGGATATTTCCACTCAGAGGCTTTTTTGTGCCCTCTCTCCAGCGCTTTCAACATTTTCAGCCTTACAAGGAAAGAGTGGGGGGAGTTCTTCTCTTTCAGTAGCTGCACTCACTCCATTGGGAGATTTCAAAGCTAAAACTGCTGGAGAGCTGGAGGGCGATGCAGAGAGGGTTGGTGTGAGGCTTGGGTTAGATGGTGCCTGCTGCCCATGAGGAGTATGAACCTGGCAAAATGTTCCCTTAGGACAGCTCCTTGGGCTGGGAGAAGATAATTTAGAGCCTTTTCCCTGGAGAGATGGCACAGGATAAAGCACACAGGATGGACACCAGCTGAGGGCCCCTAAAGTGCCAACTGGAGCAAACAGGCAGGGGCAAAGAGAGTGAGGGTGGTCACTGCAGAGATGTTTGCAGAGGGGAACCCATCCTGAACTTGTGTCTGTCCTCAGAGACAGCCCCAGGCACACTCAGGCCTGAACAGCACTGCAGGGAGGTGGCAGCTGTGTAGCACAGAGAGAATTGTGTTCCTCAGGGCCCTTGGGCTGGGCAGGACTCACTGCTGCTGCTGAGCATCAGTTCCCTCCCACCAGGCTGCAAATGAACAGGAGACTGCTCTAATGCTGTGGAGGTGTCTGCCACCTCTGAGCACTCAGCACTGTCCAAATGTGCCTGCTCATGTTGCCCCTTCCAGTGCTCGGGCTCATCCAGAGCATCCATCTTACAAATGTGCTGTGCTCTGGGCAATCTGCCCAGCTGCCCTGGGCTCTGGCTGCTTAACTGCATTAGGGGACAGTAATTTCCTGGTGAGACAGCCAGCCATCCCCCACATTTCTAAATTTCTGTTTAATTTCATTTTCTCTTTAAATTAATGTTTTTTCTCTATGCATGTCTAATAGCAATTTCTCTCCCAACAGAGGCTCTCTGGGTTTTCTGCCTCGAGCATGAGCTCTGCAGCTTTTGGTGGGACACCAGGTCCCTGGGTGATGCTGCTGCCAGAAGATGCAGGATGGGAATGTCCCTCCATCCCTCTCCTTGCTGCACCTGGAGAGTCAGAGCATCAGGACCTTGGCTATCACTGTGCAAGGTGAGGGAGGTTTTGACAGCGAGCAGGGGCACCCTCCTTCCCAGAATGTCCATGTTGGCAAATCTGCTTTGCCTTTTTGTTTCCATAAGCCCTGTGTTTGCAGCAGAAAGTCCTCATGTCTCTCAAGTAGAAGAAATTATAGGTCCCTTCCTGCAAGGATGAGCAGGTTTCTTGTCCTAAAACCAAAACTGTTGTACAATCACAGAATCCTAAAATGGTTTGTGCTGGAAGAGATATGAAAGACACCTAGCTAAATCCCCCTGCTATGGGTAGGCACACATTCCACTAGATCAGATTGCTCCAAACCAAATCCAATCTGGATTTCAGCACTCCCAGCCCACAGGTTCTCTGGACACCCTGTTACAGTGCCCGGTTCACAGGAAAGACTTTTCCTAATGAACAGTCTAAATCTACTTTGTTCAGTTTAGTGCATTTCCCTTTGTCCTGCCACTACTTCACTCTGGTAAAAAGTGGCCCCCTTGGTTGCATGTCCCAGGTTCCCAGGTGCCATTCAGGGTGGTGGTGGGAGAGATGGGTGCTCTTTCATTTGTGTAGAAGCTGTGGGTGAGCCTTTCAAGGTGAAGGGCTGTCCCCTCACTCTTCCTTTTTAAGCAAACAACTGCAACTTTTTCTGATCAGAGAGAACAGCCTGGCTTCACACATCCTGCCTTCACTCCATGACTACTCAATTTCTCAGAAAACCTCTGTGCTAACCCACCTTTGTAAGCCTTTGAGATGTTTGGCTACAACAAAAGCATCTGCGTTAAGCCATATGGGGGGCTGTAATCTTCATTTTACAGAAACCACTCAAGAATTAGAATGCAGAGCTAATAGGGCTTTCAAAGAGGGTCAGTTCATTGATATTACTGCAAGCCTCAGAGGTCAGACTTCCAATGCACTCAACACTCCATGGCACAATTAAAATTGCTGGATCTCCTGCAGGTATTTTCCATTTTAATTTACCAGCAGAGCAAAACAAAGAAAAACTTAATGCACAAAGCAGTGGGTTATGCAGAGCTGTGACATTTCCTCAGCTCTGTGAGATGCAAAATAAACTTCCCAGCAAACAATTTTAAGCATGGCTTTGTGTTTAGGACTAGCAGGTTTATATGGAATGAGTCATGGTGCCATATTCTGTTTTAAAGCGCCGTGACGCATTCAGCATAAGATTTTCTGAAGGTATAGAATAGGACCTGCCTGCAAAATGCAGCTCCTCACTGGGAAGGGGTCACCTTCTGGCAGGCACAGCCTTGCCTCCCTCCAGGCACTGAGATTGGAGGGGCTCTGCCATGCCAAGGGCTGGGATGCATGACAGGCAATGCCAGCTCCCATCAGTGTGGATGTTGTAGTGATGATGCCATCAAACAAAGCATTTGGTTTGTTTCTCTCTACTCTCTGGGGTAATTTTCAATTAATAGCAAATGCTATGGGGTGGAAGAGCCGCTTTTGGAAGTGAGAGGGGGCTGGGTTCCAGAGGCCCTGGCAAGGTGCCCTCACCTGTCCCCTCCCTGTTTGTCCAAATTATCTCTTTGTGACAGTGGTCACAAGGGTTCTTGGATGAGGTAAGAGATGAGAATGTTGACTCTGTGTTCAGAAGTCTTGATTTATTATTTTATGATATACATATATTACATTATAACTATACTAAAAATAAATAGAAGGAAAGGTTCATCTCTCAGAAGGCTGGCTAAGCTAAGAATAGAAAAGAGTGAATAACCAAGGTCTGTGGCTCGGACAGAGTGTCCAAGCTATCTGGTCTGTGGTTGGCCATTTATTGTAAACATTCAAGATGGCCCAATCACAGACAAACCTGTTGCATTCCACAGCAGCAGATAACCATTGTTTACATTTTTTTCTTCTCAGGAGAGAAAAAATCTTAAGAAAAGATTTTCACAAAAAGATGTCTGTGACATCTCTTGTTAAACTCAATGGGGACAAAGACCAGCCAAATCATCCTGGGATTTTCTTCAAGTGATTCAGCAAAACTGGAGCCTGCAATAAAAAGCTTTCCTAACAAAAATAATGACAAGATGGCTCTGTAGACACTGCAGTACTGTGTTTGAACAAAGCTCATCTTTGATTTTAATTTTGAAAAAACATTCATCCTTCAAGTCCATGTAGTTTATCACCTTATTCTTCTCCATGCAAAAGTGTTTTAAAAAGTAATTCTTTTTAGCAAAATGTATTAATTCACTGGCCCTGAGCTGATTCTGCTTTCAGCTTGACAAGCCAAGAATATTTCCATTTGGATAAAAGCTTGGAAATTGCCAGGAGATGGAAAAAACTTCCTGTCTTTCATCAATGGGAATCACTTTGTCCACTCATTTCCCTCCCTATAAGCATGGGGTGAGTCACACTGAGGTCCAGCTCCCACAGTGGCTGGTGGCAAAGTTCCAGGAGGCGATTAGAGGAATTAAAACGGATGAGAATTGATCAAGCAAAAGGTAGGAAAATCCCAAATGCTTCTGCACTTGCAGCAAATACCTTCAGCCTCTTTATTGTGCCAGCTTTCCTGAGAGGTACTCAGAGATGCAATAAGGTTTTTTTGTTAGTAAAGGCCATCACAAAGGCATTGAAGAGCAAATGGATGAAAATGAGTGTGTGCTTCCCAGTGTAGCTGGGCCTGTTAATCCCCCATAATTGCTGGGGTAGTTACAGTTCTGTGGTGCTGTTTCTGGGCCCTCTGCTCTGGTGTTTTCCCCTCCACGCACAAGAGCAATGAATCACAAAGCTCATTATTCCTTATCTGAGTTTTGCCTCCAGGGAATTCAAATGAAATTCTGGCACGGAGGAAAGCCTGCTCACAGCTGGGGGAGGATGTCAATATCTGAACATCAGTTTGGAAAGGTAAACTCCCCCGGATTGAAATCCCAAAAGAGCTTCTGATGGACTGAAATGCAGAGAATGGTCCTCATGCCAGTAAAGACTGAGCAGGTGCCAGGCCTAAGAATCAACAAATTTTTGTTGCATCAGCTCCATTTTTAACAAAATTGTCTCAAAATACTGCAGTCAGCACCTGCCTCAAACAACCACTGTGAAGATTACCTAAAGCTGAAGCAATGCCTTGAAGTCTAATCATATGTAGGAAGGCTACTTATAATTAAGGTGTTACTAATAAGGTTATTTTAAACTCAAACTAGGTTACTGAAGCAGCTTCATAAAAAGCCCCTGCAAAACACAGTATTTAGAACAATGTTAGGTGAGAACAAAGGACTAACAGTCTGTAAGGAAAGCTGTAGAGCAGGAATTAGGCTGTGCCTTTTAATGGAGTGAAGGCCATTTTAATGCCTGTTAACCCAGTGAGGTCTGTGCCAGAGCCAGCCTGAATGATGAGCCCAGTCCTGCAGCCTTCAGAACCCTTCCTGTCTTATTTTCTCTCTCAAATTTCCCTTGAAAAACTCACCATATCTGAGAAAATCCCTCTGGCCATGATAGATCTGATCTATCTTTTGCCTTTTGGCTCTGTGCCCTGCTGGGGAGGGGAGGAAAGCTGTGAAGGCCAAGTTGAAGCACTCTGTGGTTTCTATACAAAATGGAGTGGGGTGAGGGGTTTAGTTGGATTGTGAAAATTTTATGTAAGGTTGAGTCCTCAGTCATGGTGCTGTCACAGAGCTGGGTTTGGCAGTGCCACCAGATCCAGACCATGACTGGATTTTCTCCCTTCCCTTGTGCAAGGTGGTTCTGACAGCAGCTCAAAAGCTTGCCAAAGATTGCAGTCGCTGGTCACTGGAAAGAGGAATGTCAGTGTCCCAAACCTGGTGACATCATGGGTTTGCAGGCACCAGCTCTATGCTTATCCATGAGCTTATAGTAGATTTTACATGAGATTGCAGGGCATGTGCTAATATAAAAGTTATTTTTCATGTAAGAGGGCCACAATTACCTTTGCTGATGAAAATTTTCTCTCCATCCCCAGGCTCTGGATCCTTCAGGTGTCACCAAGGTCCCAAGGGTTTGCACTCCCACAATCCTCCCCTTACCCCAAGCAAGCAGCTGATGCTGTGAAAATTGCTGGAGCTGTTAGTGAAGAGCATGGATGAGGCACATTACTGACATCATGATAACAAATGGAGGCTTTCACTGATCCACACTGGGCAACAACTCCCAGCAAATGAGCCAGATGTTGACATTGCTGTTCAAAACTGGAAAAAGGATGAGCATTTCAGACCATCCTGGGCTTTCAAAAGAACACCCTTGCAGAAGAAAGGGGATCTTTCCCCCTAATTCTCTATGCATGAAGCTACCTAGTACCTTATGGACAACCTGGGCTTACCTTGCAAGTAAACTATCCTAGACCAGGGCATCTGGAGATGAAGGCTGAAGCTGGGTGAGCTGATGGAGTAGCACAAAAATGTGGCTGCAGTGTGAAGGCCTGGCTGATGAAGGGCTGGTTGGGTGCTTGATTGCAAACATCTGCCACAAAAGAGACCTGTGGCAATATTTGCCACCAGACTCTACTCTGGGAAGATCCACAATTAAATTCAAGTTAAAGTCCACAAGGTCCTGTGCAGTACTCTGTCATCTGTTTTAATCAGACTGCAGCAGATAATAAACCCCTTTGTCAGGGGTGCCACCTGAGGGAAGAGCAGACTCATATCTGACAAAATGACAAAGTGCAGGCTCTTGCTAAGTGACTGATCCACAGCACCCCTTGGGCCATGGGGGCTACTGGCTTTTTTCTTTAAAAAGGGTTATTGCTGCAGCAAAAGTTGATTTCTGGATATTGGAAGGCTTCCTTAGCTAATTCATTTTGGCCTTCTAATACTCTAATATTTGTCCATGACTGTACTCACCTGTAAATAAATTAGGCTGAAATATTTTACTGCACCTGAATCAACTGACTTCTTTTCTGGCAGTAATATACTCATTTTTCTGTGGCCCAGTGCAATAATCACTGTGCTTTTTAAGTTCAGGTGAAGCAGCATTCTGGATCCCCTTGTGACCCAATTTGTTTTATTCACTTCCCTTCAGTCTCCCTAAAGTCATTTCTTAAATGAGAGCCCCAAAATTCTCATCAATTCTTCTTGTGAGCTTTATTTACAGTTTTGCATCCATGTAGGATCTAAGACTATTTATTTCTGTAAGTAATTATTTTAACCAATTTTTATTCCTATGTCCACATACTGTCTGAAAAGTAAAATCATGAAAGATTGGGAGCTCTTTGGTTTATGATGGTTATTAAAGAATAAAAGCTGGGCCAGATAATCCAAGAAGGTGCCCTGGGTTGTTCTATGTTTTTATGAAAACAACTTACAAAACCCTTGTAAAACCAGAAATGAGGAGGACAGGTTTCTCTTTTATCCATTCTTATTAGCCTGAAAAGTATGTTGAACATAAGTTTGTTTCTATGAAATATAATTTTAAACCTAATTTTCATTTTAAGATGCATTAATTAACAACAAAATCACTACTGATTGGTGTGGCAGCAGCCTGGGCTAGGTACCACGAGGACAAGGAGAACATCAGGGAACGCCATGAAAAATTTGCCCTAAATTACATGAAGCTGCTAAAAATTTAAAGCTTTAATTATTAGCTCATAACACCAAGTGAGAAAAGAAAATACTGCCATAGTGACAAGGTGCAACACCAGCACTTCTGCACTTCTTAATCACGTTTGTTAATTATGGTGACACATGCTGATGAGGGTCCAGCAGGCAGAAAGGCACTCGCAGGCAAAAGCTGCTGACAGGAACAGGGGAGGGACAGGGACAGGGAAAGGGAAGGGGAAAGGGAAGGGGAAAGGGAAAGGGAAAGGGAAAGGGAAAGGGAAAGGGAAAGGGAAAGGGAAAGGGAAAGGGAAAGGGAAAGGGAAAGGGAAAGGGAAAGGGAAAGGGAAAGGGAAAGGGAAAAGGAAAGGGAAAGGGAAAGGGAAAGGGACAAGGAAAGGGACAGGGACAGGGACAGGGACAGGGACAGGGACAGACAGGGAAAGGGAAAGGGATAGGGACAAGGAAAGGGACGGGGACCCGGACAGCCACAGGGATGGTTTTCCTTGCGACTGCTGCACAGGAAGAGCATGGAATTCCCCCACTTACAGTCAGCATGGGAGGGGCTGCTCTGTTCCATCTGCCTGTTTTTGGGGTGACAGAGGTGTGTGCACAATACACAGGGAGACCCAGTTTTTGCCCAGTTCTTATTCAGGCTGCTCCATGCTCCCACTGTTGTGTGTGGGCATCACAGGAGGGAAAGCTGCAGCACAGGAATGCACCCAGCTCTGCCCCACTGCCCATGGGGAGAGCCCTGCTGCCCAGAACACCCCAGGGACCTCACGGGGACACCTTCTGCAAGCACTTGAGATGATGTTAGGAAGGATGTTGTGTATTAATATGTACCTGGCATCCTCACATTTGCATTTCACTCTCATCCATACACTCATGTGGACCTTTTCCCAATTAGCTTCACCTCTGCCTTGACAGAACCAAGACAGCAGGAAATATCCTGAATGTCAGGGACTTTAAATATAACCTCTTCAGGGCACAGCTGAATTCTGACCACGGCTGAGGTGTCTAAATTATACTTAAAAGGAGATAAATAATATAACAATAGATAATAACAAATGTAAAGTTTGTGATAATTAAAAATGCAGTTTACCTTCTTAGCCAGAGGGGTATATAAGCTGTATTTTGTTCTTTGCTAGTTAATTTACTGAGTTTCTGTAATTATCAACCCTCCTACCATTATGGTTGTTTGAATGTTTGGAGATACACACTGACCCCTCGGCCCCCAACTTGCCCCTTAATTTATCAAATAGTGGCAGCCAGGGCTCTGCCTATTGAATAAAGATGGAGTCACTAAAGGAGCTCTGCAGATGCTGCTGTTTGCAACAGAAAAAATAAATATCTGCAGCTTTGATCTGAGCAGTTACCCCTGTGCACAGCACACTCCTTAATTACATCTAATGGCATGATGCTGCAGACAGATTTTAAGAAACTTTTTAACAAAGTTGGGCAGCTGAATGCTTGTAATTTTGTGGCCTGTGCATGGGGCTAGACAGCTCCTGGAAATATCTAACATAATCCTGCGATGTGCTGAAATATCCCCACGGTGCTGGCTCTGACAGGGCTGAGCTCAGGTGCCCTGAGAGCACCAGGGCTCTGCAGGGCTCTGCCCCAGGCAGCTGCTGCTCCCCTCTGGCCAGGAGCACCCTCCCCTGATATATTGGATGTCCAGGTCAGACAGGTGCCATTTGTGGAGAAAAAAGCTCAAAGATTGTTTATCTAAAGTCTCTAATATTTGTAATATATGCTGTGCATAGGTTATACAAAAGGAAATCTAAGGGTGAGTCATTTACAGAAGTGTAATGTCTAAATTACACTTACAAATATCTTAGAAAACATGAAGGGTTTTGTTGTATTGCATATTTTCCCGTGTTTTCTGGGTATTTTGCTGATGTACATGTTTCTTGGGATGGAAATTATGGCCCTTTTGAAAACTGATGGTCCCTCTTCCTCAAATATATTTTAAAACAAAAGATCACTCAAAAACCCTGCAATTTTTAAATTAGGTGCTAATTTTCAGCATCTTCTGTTAATATCTTCTGCAATGTTGGATTTTTCTTTCCCTTATACCCATAAAAAGATTTTTACATTTTCCACCTGAAGAAAATGAGGTGAAGCATGTTTGGATGTGGGGCATTTTATTCTACTTTGGGTAGATCAGAGAGTCATAGAATTGTTTGGGTTTGAAGGGACTTTAGAGACAACTATTCCACTCCTCTGGCCTCAGGCAGCAGCAGGCACAGCCCTGACAAAAATGAAGGAGGATGAGCTTTACCTGCAGGGCAGAATCTGTGTCCTCATCCTCAGCACTGGCAAAAAACACCATCATAATGGGGACCTCCATTGTTGTAAGAGCTCATGAGATAATTAACAGCAAAAATAAAACCAGTGAGCAAATTGACACAAAGCTAAGAGACAGAGAGGGGAGCTGTCATCTGTCAATTAGGAAAATACCCTGTTATATGCAGGGTTGTTGTTTTCAAAGCAAGGCAGAAGGAGCCTGGAAACCACCACAGCAACATAAAGGTGGTCCAGATGTTAATGGCAATCTTAACAGCTGTGTGAGCAGAACTTGAAATATGAGATAATTTTACTGTAACTAGGAAGTCTTGAAATACACAAAGTAAATGCAGAGAGACTTGTGGAAGCTGGGAGACTCCATAATTCAGCAAAAGAAGAACTTAATAAAAAGCCTGGATGGGTGGGTCACATCTTTGGAGTGAAAGCTGTGCTTCACAATTTTTACAAGTGGTTTGAAAATTGCAACAGGAGTAGTTATTGTAAAATAAAAGCATCTACCCATAAAATAGCTTGCAAAATGTACATTTGCACAGAAACTAGGGCCAAAAATATCACAACTGTGTTATTATATATAACATAATATATAATGCATAATAACTGTGAGAACAGTTATATATTATAACATAATGTATAATATATAACATATATAATATATAAAAGTATATATTATAATATACTATTATAATATTATATATATATAATATATATATTATATATATTTTATATATATATATATGATATATAACAGTATATATTATAACATAATATATAATGTATAATAACTGTGAGAACAAATTTTCATTTGAATCCAGGGTGCTCCCAAAGCATCCCTTGCTCACAGGGGCTGGGTAGAACACTGAAGAGAATGAAGTTTGTGTGTTTTAAGACAGACAATCTTACATTTCCCCTGACATTCAGGTGATGTGAGATCCCCCATCTGCTCAGCTCTGCCCTCTGTGAGACTCCCTGCCCTGCCTTGGATTGGCAAAGGTGTGTGGTCCATCAGATGGGAATCTCTGGATACAGGCTGTGTGCTGAGCTCAGGGCAGGGACAGGGAGCAGTGTCCCAGTGCCCACTCCAAACTCACACACCTTCCTCCCTCACTGCTCTTTCAGATAAAGATAAAATATTAATCAGGTTGTAGAGAGTCTCAATCACTTGCAAAATGTGCTTCTGGAACGAAAATCCCTGAGTTTTAGTAATTATTGCACTTGAAGCCCCACCCAAACATTATTGCCAGGAAGGGCAGGTCTTGCCTGGACTCCTGGGCATTTATTTACTTCTGGATGGTGTCTGGTGTGTTTTCTGGTTCTCTTGTGTCTCTGAGATAATGCCCAGTGCAGCCAGTTGGTCTGAGAAAGCAGCTCCAGCAGGGAGCCAGGGACGGGCTGGGAGCCATCTGGGTGCATGGATATCAGTAATGCCACTCATGTCCCAGGGTGATTAAGGCAGAGATAATAAGCAGCCAGATTTGCTGCTTTTGGGGATGTGGCAGCTGCCAGCAGGGAGGTGCAGACTGTGCAAACCTGAGAGCATCACCAGAGCTCTCGTCTGGCGCCCAAACCCTTCAGGCACCGAATCCTTTCTTCCAGGAAGATGCAAACTCAGAGCTGGGCAGTGAAAATCAGCCTCTGGAAGACATTTTGTCCTTTCCTGGAGATTACCAGGCATCTGCTGTGCTCTGGGTTTCTGAAATGCTGCTAATGCTGCCGATCTCTGCTTGCAAATGAGGGTGAGCATCCTGGCAGGCTTTCAGGTGGATCGGGCTCATTTTCACCTGCAGACTTGTGAAGAGGCTGCGTAATCTTTGCCTAGACCCTGAAGATTGTCTTGGCTCTTTCACAGGTTGTGGGAAAAGAGAGCACAGAGCAAGTCTGAGAGGAGCCCTGTACATTTTAATCACCTGATGTAACTGCAGAATCCTTAAAATGTCATGAAACTGATGGTGAATTTTTAAAACTAAATCAGCAGCACTGTCTGTTCATAAATAGCAGCTATCCCACCATCGTAAATTTTAAGAATATGAAGGGTAAAAAAATGCACTTTGAGGGGAAAAAGCAGAGAGGTATAAGAAAAAACTATCATAATAAATTACGAGTACTTTTTATAAAGCACTGCTGCTTTATTCATCATGAACATCAGGTGAGGGCTGCTCACCAACCTGACAGGAGTCACCAGCACCACACAGGCTGAGGGTGCCTCTGTGGCCTCTGGGATGGGGCAGAAGGTTCCTATTTCTGTGCCCTGTGGGCTCCCTCAGCAGCACAGTGCTCCAGCATCATCACATCACAGTCTGGATTCCAGGCTTTAGAGACAGCTCATGCAGGGAAAAAGGCCCTTAGTCCAGTTCTGCTTCATGAGGGTGGGAGCCCAAGGACTCAGCTCCCCAAGCAGTGAGGGGAGCACAGAGCCTGAGTCTGAGGCCATGCCCCAGCCAATGTCTGCAGTGAATGAAGCATCTTCATGGAACCTACACCTCTCCACACACAGACTTTTGACTCCAGAGAGTCCTCAGGTATTCCTGCTGCCTGACATTGCCTGGAACAAATATCGTCCATCCTGGGAAGTTGAGAAAGAGTCAACTTTCTATGGAGACACAGGAAGTTGATTGGAACTTGGAAACAAACAGGAGCGTCATGACCTGAGCTGATTGTCCCCCTGCTGCAGGGATGTCCCTGACACCTCTGGGACAACGAGGTTCCACTCCCCACCACCACAGACATCCCCCCTCACCATGCAAAGGCCAGCAAAGCCCTCAGTCACAGCACCCTCACACAAGGAGCCTCTGCTCTCCCAGACCATCTCCTGCCCGCTCTTGCTTTGCTGCCACTCCTGTGACCGTGTTCACAGGGGTTTTCGAATGAGGGAAGAGAGGAGAATGCTGACTCCATATTTCAGAAGGCTTGATTTATTATTTTATGATATATATTACATTAAAACTATACTAAAAGAATAGAAGAAAAAGTTCTCATCAGAAGGCCGGCTAAGAATAGAAAAGAATGAATAACAAAGGCAGCTGTCCCAGACTCTCTGTCCAAGCCAGCTTACTGTGATTGGCCATTAATTGCCAACAAGCACGAGAGACCAATCACAGATGCACCTGTTGCATTCCACAGCAGCAGATAACCATTGTTTACATTTGTTCCTGAGGCCTCTCAGCTTCTCAGGAGGAAAAAATCTTAAGGAAAGGATTTTCATAAAAAGATGTCTGTGACACACTCCTGCCTGTACATTTGGTTTTGGGATTTCAGCAGCATCTGGCACCTCCCAGAAGCAGCCCCAGCTCAGATAGTGGCTGTCCCCACCTCTCCTGTCACCCAGGCATGCTGCTGGCCATGGGAAGCAGGAGGATTGCTGGCACCAAGTCTGCATCAGAGCAGCCGGGAGAGAGAGAGGCACAGTTCATTACATCTGTGCATCTTTTTGTCTTCTTCTCTGCCTATTCTGTGAGAAACCACCCTCCACTCTATGAGAAACCACTCTCCACTCTGGCTCGCTGATAATTTTGCAGGGCTGGGCTGTCTGCTCTAGAGCATCCTGCAGAGGCTGGCAGAAGGAGCGGCACAACTGAGCTGGCAGCAGCTCCCAGCATGTGACACTGCGGGGACAGGGACAGGGACACTCCCGGTGTGACACTGCAGGGACAGGGACAGGGACACTCCCAATATGACACTGCAGGGACAGGGACACTCCCAATGTGACACTGCCGGGACAGGGACAGGGACAGTGATACTCCCTGTGTGACACTGCGGGCACAGGGAGGGCACAGCCTGGGTCCTGCCCATGCCAGGCTGCTCACGGCTCCAGCCGCATCTCTCTGAAAGTGCTCCCTGCTTAAACCAGCGGTTTCCATGAGCTAAATCCCTCTCCTGCACATCTTAACACATCTGAGCTCCAGGAGGTTTACTGCACTGCTAAATTAATGCTAGAAAAAGAGCTTTTCACCTGCTGTCATATTTAATCTCTCCTTCTCCTAAAAACATTTCCTGAAAATGTGTAAGAGCGGGAACCTTCTAAGATATTTGTTATGTGTAAAATACTGAATTGCCTTAATAACACCTTTATCTTTTCTCCTTTTCTCCTCAGATACATCCCAAGCTGCACCCATTGTATCAGCCTTTCAAAGATGCAGCCAGGCTGGTTTCACACATGAAGCTGTCACACCTCCATCATGTCAAGTGCAATCATCCACTTAGGGGGGAATGTTTCTCCTAGACACGGGTGACAGGTGCCAAAGTCCCCTTGGGTTTGAAAAGTCCCCTTGGGTGCTGTGTGATCCTGTGTTACATAAACTCCTGCCCTGATCTACACCCTTGGTTGTCACCATGTGAAGGTGCTGGGTGTCTCAGTGTCACAGGGGCTGGGACAAGGCCCTGCATGGCTCAGCAGTGCCAGCAGCAATGGGCAAACTGCTCCTCTCTCCCATCTCTCATGATAATAGATCTCATTTTTATTACCCTTCCAAGCAGCTCTTATCATCCCAGACATCCTCATAATTTCTCGGAGTATTTTTAATGCTTCTTCCCAAGTTCCCTTCAGTTGTCTTTCACATGTCACAGCTCATATGGCTGGGGCTCATTGGAGCTCCATGTCTGTCTATTTGCTTCCTAAATCCCCGCAGATTTCTTGGGGTGGTATTTCAGTATTTCTGAGTTGTCTTCTGTTTGTACTGGAATGTTTGATATGAAAATATGCTGGTCTTGAGATCTGTCAAGAAAGAGACAGCAACAAGTTAAACAACTTCCCAACAACTCTGGAGAACAACAACATGTGAAGAACCAAGTATTCAGAGAGTTTTGGGACATGAAAATGCAAAGAAGCAGAGAAGTGACAGGTCAAAGATAATGTTGGTCCTTCCCTGGACATGTGAGCTTCATTATAGATTGCTCTGTGCTGTTGAAGAGCCCAAATGTGCCTGAATGTGCGTTATTGTATAACAAATCTTTTCCTGTGAAACTCCCCACTTAAGCTTGTTGAACACCTGCATACCTCAATAAATACATCACAATTAAAACAAACTAAAAGGCCACAAATGAATTGTACTCCAAATGGAGTACAATTTTCATTTTTTCATTGTACTCCTTTTTCATTAAACATGCTGAAAGAGCTCAAGTTCCCCTTGATGGAATGTGCCTGAGATTTGCTCTCATAAAAATCTGCCCTCCAGACCGCTACAGTCTTGGGTGTGCTGCCCCAGAGCATTATAAGCCAGTCAGAGAGACGTGGAATAACACAGGACCAGCTACTTTTCAAAATGTCTTAATTTCCATGTCAGCCTCAGTTATGCTACCAAGAAAATCATGTCAAATATGTAAAATAACCCTTTGTTTCTGAGGCAAAGGCAGAAAAACTGGAAAAAGATTATTATTAAGACTTCCTTTCAAAGTGGGGTCCCCTGCTAGCTCTCTCCAGCACAGAGAAAATCAAAATGACTGGGGATGAAATGAATATGTATGGCTGGTTCTGTGCTGCACTGATAAGAGCCTCTCCAGCCCTGCTGGCAGCACCATCCAGCCTCACTCCTGCATCCCTGCTTTTCCCAGAGGCAGCACCCAGCCCATGGCAGCTGCCTGCTGGTGAGGAGGAGTGTGAGGAGGAAGGAGCATCACCATGCAGGGGTTTTGGCTTTTGGATGCCCCCAGGCAGTGCTCTTGTAGCCAGATGTGAGCACACAGCCCTGCTGATCCCCCTGTGGGGACCTTCCCCTCTCAGCCCCAGCTCTGAAGGGAGGGAGGCACTGAGGGACCTGCACAACAGAGGGGTGGTCCCAGCTGTCAACACGGTGGGCATCTGCAGGCTCGAAGGGTCCCCATCCCTGGGGTGGGACTGAGGTGTCTGCAAGAGGCACCCACACTTCCCCTGCAGCTGCAGCAATCTGTCTGCCCTAGAAAGTTAATCAAGCATTGCTCTTTGTACTTAATGTACAACTGCTTGTTTTGGTCATTTATCCCAGTCTCTCACTCACCCCTGCCCCCCAAACTGTCAGGGACCTCTCTGTTGGACACACAGTCCCGTGACAGCAAAGCCTTCAGGTGTCAGCACCACCCAGAGCTGTGCTGGTGGGACCAAGGGAGGTGGCATGCCATGTGTGCCCCTCTGTGCCACCCTGCTTGTCACCAACCACAGCACCTGCTGAGGCAGAGCTGTGCTCTGAGCTGAGCAGGTCCCAGTGGCACTGTGCCACTTAAAGCTTCTGGGCCAGGTCCTTCCCTTAAACACTGTACTCAGACTTTGTTTGGAGTGGCAAAAGCAGCTGGGTTTTCATGGACCTCTCTCTTACACTCCCAGCACCACAATATCCCCACTCAGGACATCTTTGTTTGAGATCAGGGCTCACCAGTGTCCCATTAGATCCATGTTAGGACTACAAGGCACTCTCTGCTGCTACATCCTTAGCTCCCATTTTCATTATGCATAGTTTGTGTCCCTCAGCCTCTTAGCAGCAGATAGGTGGAGAGCAAACAGTTCCACAAAATATGCTCTTGGCTTAGAGCAGAATGCTCATTAAAAGCATTACCTGGTGTTTTGCTTCTACTTATTTATGTCCCATATTTATTCCCCAGTGGTGAGATTTTCTTTGAGGTGAAAATGCCTCAAGCTTTCTTTCTTTGTTAAACTTCATAATCTTACACTGTTTTCAAAGGCAGTGGATACATGGAGCAGGCTCAAGCCTGCACTGCTCTTTGAGGAACAGCACCTTACTGTCTCTTTAGCCTGCTGTTGTGCTAAAAAGAAGTTGGTTTCTCACATTTAACTAACTTTTGGAATCATCATCCTGTTTTCACATAATCAAGTCTTAACTATCATAACAAATAATATCTCCTGGGGACACCATCACAAAGAAATTTGTGGATGTATAAATCTGTTAAACACGCCACATTTCACTTGTATTACAAATCAAACTTTGTCTGAAAGAGATATAGAGTCAGAGAATCACATAATCATGCAGTTGTTTGGGTTAGGAGAAACCTTAAGGATCTTTTTGTTCCAACCCCTCTGCCGTGGGTAGGGACACCTTCCACTAGACCAAGTTGCTCCTGCCTTGAACAATTCAGGGAATGAGGGACACCTTCAGCTTCTCTGGGCAGCCTATGCCAGAGCCTCATCACATTCATGGTAAAGAATTTCCTTGTACCATCTAATCTAAATCTCTCCTGATTTACCTTAGAACTGTTCCCCCTTTTTCTATCACCATCTGCCCATGAAAAGGTCACAATTCGCTGTTGAGTAACTCAAAGTAATAAACTTTGGTGAGAGCAATTGGAAGCACTGGTCTGCAAGTAGCTGTGATCAAATAGGGGAGGAAATAGCCTTTGATTAACCCTTCCCTCACCAGCTGCTGTCCCTTGGCCCAGGGGTGCTGTTGCCATCCTGCCTTGTTCCTCCCATGGGCTGGTAATGAGCTGCAATCTCTGAGTTACCACGCAGAGATGCTTCTGGTGTTATAAAAAAAGCTCTGTGTTTAAACTCATCCTCAGAGTTGATGCAATTTAGCACCACTGCTTTGCCTGCCAGCATGGCATGTTTGTGCAATACCAGGAGCTTCTTTACCAACAGCAGAGCATTAAGATGGTGATGTTGGCCACACTGGGTGCTGTGCTTCAAAAGTGATGCCAAGTAATGAATGGGAGGTTTGGAGACCTCACCCTCAGGCAGACCAGGAATGCTGCCTGGTAAATCTGGAGCATGGAACTGCAATAGTCTGCAAGCCTACACCCACCTGTGCACAGACACTGAGCTTTCTTTTTTCCTTCATGTCCTCGGGTGTGACTTTCACATATTTTCCAGTTCAGACAAGGGCATTCCAGGTTAGAGCACATGTAATAAAATATTGGCTATTTTTGAGTATGTCTGAGCCTCAGCCACCAGCTCAGACAGAGGTAATTCCAAGTGCCCTGGTGCCATTTCTGCAGCCCCATTCACTGGATGTGTGGCTTGTCTGGGGCACCAGGTATAGCTCTACAAGGCTTCACTTTGGATTCTCTTATTTACCTTGACACACACCTTTCCTTGAATTAGTTCTAGAACATGCAAGGCCTGTGGTCAGCCCAGCTGATAGCCTGAAACTTCACAGATGTTGGCAAGAAGAGAGCAGGAGAAAACAGCTCCCCAACACAGACTCCTACAAGGTATGTTATTCCAGTACATTGCCCCTTAGTGTGTACCCCAGACCTTGGCATCTCATCAGCTCTCCAAGAGTCTCTCTATTATTTTTCCACATCCCTTTTCAACAGGTGGAACCCAAACTGGATGTTCTACATCAGGTTCTTTGAGAGAAGGAAGAAGATTACTTCCCTTCTGCTGGGAAGGATTTTGTGAATGGTTTTGGACATACTCAGCAAGTAAAGTCAGGAAAACAATTTCCTCTGGCTTCTTTGGGAAAGTCAGATCCATGCATTTTTTGAGGCCACTTTACCTGTCCAAAAGAGCCAGATGCTCCATGCCGCAGACATCTTTTCATTAAAAATCCTTTCCTTAGGATTTTTCTGTTCTGAGAAGCTGAGAGGCCTCAGAAACAAAACGTAAACAGTGATTATCTGCTGCTGTGAAATGCAACAGGTGGATCTGTGATTGGTCTCATGTGGATGTTTGGAATTAATGGCCAATCACAGCAGAGCTGGCTCTCTCTCTGTCCGAGCCACAGACCTTTGCTGATTCATTCTTTTCTATTCTTAGCTAGCCTTCTGATGAGAATTTTTTCCTCTATTCCTTTTAGCGTAGTTTTAATGTAATATATATCACAAAATAATAAATCAAGCCTTCTGAAACATGGAGTCAAATCCTCGTCTCGTCCCTCATCCTAAGACCCCTGTGACCACCTGTCACAGCTCTGCACCAGCCCTTTGCTGCTAGCAGCAGGATGGGGAAAAGCTGCCACTTTTTCCTTGGGCAAAGCAGAAGGATTTAGCGAGCAAATTTATGTGCAGCCGTGAAATATCACAGGAGGAGGCTAGGGAAGCACTGTGAGATTTGGGAAGGCATGACAGACTCCCAGTGTGGAGATGGTTTCAATGATCCTTGTTTGCCACCACCAGCCCCGTCCCTGTCCCTGTCCCGGCGCTCCCCGAGCATCCCCGGCCGCGGGCAGGAGACGCGGGCATCCCGCCGCAAAAGGAGACGTTCGGCCCCATCAAGTGGCAGCTGAGCAAATTGCAGCAAAACGCAGCTCAATTGCGTGTACTTTAGCATTAAATATTTATGTATTTTCCTGCTGCCCTGTCACAGCCAGATTTATGCTCTTTGGCGGACGAAAAGGCTGCTGGCCACCAGTAACAGCCCTGAGTTAAATGGTTGCACTTGCTCAATGGCAAACATAAGAAATACTCACTTGCTTTGCAATAATAAGTTCAGTTAATATAAGTATTAATTGGTTTTTTCCCGATTTTTATAACAGCTGTTCTTCCCTGAATGTGTTGCCAGGTTTGTGAGGCTGTAGTGTAATATACATTCAATTATGTGGTGTAGTTCTTAAAATGTAGCTATGATTACAGTACGTGTCTCCTCTCACATAAATGGGTGTACAACTATCCTATGTCCTGCATAAGTGGGTTACAAATTAAACTGTTTTGGGAAAGGCTGGCTTTAGTGCCAATAAAGGCTGCAAATCACCCCATTCCCTGACCCTCACCCCAGCACAGCCCAAGTAGGGACACAAGGGCAACACTGCAAACACAGTTTTCCCACTCTTGGAAGCTCAGTGCAAAATAATTTTGGATTATTAGATGTATTTCCCATCACATGAAGTACAGGCTTAGAAACCTCCAGTGTGTATTTCAGCCCTTGAACACTGTCACAGCAGTAAGTGGGTATGAAATGATGCTGTCACTGGCATTGAAGGGTTGTTCTGGATTATGAATCCTGGGACTTGTCATCAATCAATAGCTGAGATGCTTATATCCTGCTTTCTAATGCTGCCTGTACAGGTAGGAAAGAGCAGAGAGCTGCTGCTAGCAAGTCTTTGCAGCACAGCTTCAAGAGCACACATGAAATCTTCATGGGACAGAAAGTCATGAGAAAGGTGATGAGACTTGCACAGGAGGAAGTTTCCAGCAGTTCTTGCTGGAAGAGTTCACAAACCACAACTCACAGTCCTTCTCTTCTCTCCTCCACATGCTGATCCATCAACAATATAATGCTTTCTTGGCATGGTTAGAAGGCATCTGTCCTGCTGGGAAAGCAGCCCCCTCTCCAACAAGAGGTCCATGTTTCAAACTCAGCCAACCCGGGACCATTTGTTATTACCATCAGGACACTCAAAATCTTCCCACTAGTTAGGTATTTTCTTTCTCTAGAACCTCTGAAAAGCCTTGAAAGCAATTCTGTGATTGAATCTGTTAATTATTTTCTCTCCTCCTCACCTTCTGTTATATTCATGCAAGGAAATACCAATCTAAATCCTCCTTCTTCTGTGTAAATGAATTTACATTCAGGCCCCCTCTAGAAAAGATCAGCTCCTTTGATCTACCTCAGCATGAGGTGTCCCACAAGAACACCCTGCACCTCTGCTGCTGAAAAGTGAGGTTTTGACCTCACTTTTGATGAATATTGATCATGACAGACTTGCTGCTTTTGGATTCAGAGCACAGCTTTTCTGATAGATCCCACACATGGAAAGCCATCACATGAGCCACACAGCCAGAACCATTCCCATTGCCTTGGACACAGTAGCTTGTGCTGGCAGCTCAGAGATTTAATCGAGGGCAGAGAGGGGGCCTGAAAGCAAGGAGGCTCCAGCATCGTCCATTGAAATTCAAAATAATTCCAATAATCTGCTGGAAGGTCACTGAATAGTGAGTAATTCAGCAGGCAGCCGATAGCGTTCCTGGCATGAGGCCTAGTCATTCTCACAGATAACTTGATAAGTGGGGCCATTTTCCCTGAAAGGCAAAGCTTGGGCTAGAAACACAGCCCTCTCACTGGGAGCTGGGATTTCTGGTTTGAATTCCTGCTAGAGGATTTCTAACACCCCCAAGGCACCCAGATGGATCCCAGAAAGAGAAAATGAGTGGATTTGTGCTCCTAACTGCTGCACCAGTGAATTCCCACGCAGCTGAAATAGCAGCCAAAAAAAAAAAAAACAATAGCAGTGCTGGGGAAAGCACTTCTCTGGAGGGACGAGGCAGGGCTCTATTTCTGGGTGCTTTTGGGCAAAAAGGGAAGGTGCTCAGAGGGCACCTGAATACCAAAAAATTCCTCTTGCAGCGCCTGGGGTGGTGCCTCCACTTCCAGGGCAGGGAAAGCAGCAGCTCTCCAGGCCAGCCACAGCTGACTGGGTTTATGTGGGGCACTTGGGGTCAATCCCCAGCCAGCAACAAGGACTTCACTCCCTTCTTCTCATTTTGGATCAGGACCAAGGTCAGGTGGAGAAAACAGCTGAGTTTTGTGTTGAGGCAGGAGAAATATGCAACTGCTGCATTGGTCTAACAAACTCACTGTTCTTTACATTCCCAAGGATCTCATACAAAACCTCTGATCTGCTGTAATAAATAGAGCATGAAAATCAGGTTTGGGCTGCAATTTTATCCATGACATTAGCTCTGCCTTCATTTTTTTTCTCCTGCAGGGAGAAGTTCTAATGAAAAAGGCAAAAGTCAATGCTAATAATCTGGGTAGTATTTTTCCTTCTTTTCTTTCAAGCCTGACTCAGGTGGATTTCAGCAAGTGGATTTACAGTTCAGAGCTCTCCCACAAGCCCTCATTGCATGCTGGCTAAGCCACCACAACACTGACATCTCCCAGTGCAGCACCTTCCAGTCCCCAGCACCAGAAAGGATCTGCCTAACTCCCAATGTCACCTCTTCCTGCAGCAAAATGGCTGATAAAAATTAAAAGAAAATCCAGTGATCAACTTCTTTCCTACCAAAAAGCTCCATTCTCTCAGAAATGTTCATGGGATTTATTTACATTTTGTTGTTTTACAAGGTTTCTAGGGCCTGGGAGATCACTGATTTTACAGGCCCTAGATTTGGGTCGCTCACCCAGGATTTGTCTTGCCCCTTTCACATCCTCTCCAGGCAAGGCTTTTTTAGTCTTTTCCATACAGGCTGATACCCACCCTGGGCATCCAGGGTGAGAGGCATTTTGCCAGGGAATTCCTGGTTTTGGTATGCCCTGGGAGCATCCCTGACCAAGCTCAGCTGCTCAGAAGAAAAGTGGGGATGAAGTCACAGCCAGGCCTGTCCAATGCTGTGAAGAGCCTGATGGACCCATCCCACTGTGTGTTCTGCTGTGCTCTCTCATCAAAGCAGAGCATGGCAGCACAGTGTCTCTCTCCTGAAGGGGCCTGGCAGCGAGTGTGGGTGGGAAGGCAGCCGTGGCTCTGATCAATCATCAATCAATCATCAATCATCTCTGCAGCAGGGCCAGGGTGCTGATCACAGAGAGAACAACCCCCACGTGCTAGAAAACCACATGGCCCAAGCAGCTGCTGAGCAGTGAGCCCAGCAAATGCCAGGGAGAAGCAAAGCCTTCAGCCAGTGCTCCCAATTAAGGTAAGAACTACATTTAGGTTTGGTGGCAGGCTTGGTTGTTACCCCCAATGTAGCTGAACAGGGGGTTTCTCCCAGGATGATTGGCTGCCACATTCAGCCCCAGTGGGAAGAGCTGCGCTGAGCTCTGCTGAAGCCGAGAATGGTTTCCTGAATTGCAAAATGCTGTGGGAATGGCTGTGTGAATCCAGGCAAGTTCCTGGCTTTACAGAGATATTTGTCGTAGAGATCAAAGTAATTTTCTAATTCAGGAGAGAATTACTTAACTAATATTGTAGTGTGTTGAATGAATAGTGCCTGGATAGTAAAACACTCCCTGGCTTGGCAGAGGTTCCCCTGTGATGCTTATCTAGAGAAAGTCAGACTACTTTCCAGAAATTCATAAGCAGCAGGTCCTTTGCATCATAAAAGTCTCCTGTTGCTCCACTAATATCTTCCAGAGGATTATTTGGGAAGAACTTTGAGGATTGAGGCCTTTGTGTCACTGCACGGTCCATTTGCCAGCTACAGTCCTATTAGTGCTCCTTTCAGCTCCACTTGCTGTGGGAAATCTTGCCTGTTGCTAATGCTACTGACCTCCCAAAAGACTTTGGGGTCCAGCAGTATCAAAGGGATTATAAAAGCAAGATGTTACTGCAATTAGCCAGAGCTGTTAAGTGCATCCTGGCAGGTAATGAGTACGTGACGTATGTCTGTACAACAATTCAGCAGTGGAAGGGTGCTGAGAAAGAGCTTGTGTTTTCCACATGCTGTAGGTTTTATAGAAGGGAATGAGGCCACAGCTGCTTTTCAGAGAGGAGCCACGTGAGAGTGAAGCTGGGAGCTGCTGAGGCTGTGGGAAAGGACAGCCCAGCCGAGCATCTCTCCCCATCCCTGCCATGCCAGTGAGGACGTGGGGGCTGTCCTCTTGTGAGTGTTTGCCCTTTAGGGTGACCTTTAGGTGACAAACCCAGCCACCCTGGGGAGGCTGGGGTGTCACTGTGGGAGGATGGCGGGGGACCCACACCCTGAACTCACTCATGTGTCTGTGCCCAGCCACCACACAGAGCCAGGTCGTGACATTGGCCTCTGAAAGGTCCAGGACTGAAGCACAGTTGTGAAGTGTCATCAGCCCCTGCTGCCTGCACAGAAGTCCCTGCTGGCTCCTCCTGCACGTCTCCTGTCAGCAGCAGGAAACCCTCCTCTCTGGAGCTGTTGTGTCCGGGTTAATCCAAACAGCAAACGTACAGCTTGAGTGTGAATCAACATCATGATTCATCCTTCCTGCAATGGATCCTTTCACTATGATTAAAGAGCTATTCTGTAAGACAAGAACTTCACTTAAGACTACATGGTTTATTTGGGTTTGGGAATACAGATGCGGTCCTGTTCAAGCTGCCATGCCCGGGAGCCAGTGACAGAATATAAAAATAGCTTATGCTGTCAGCATGGCTTTTTCTTATTTGTATTCTGAGTATCATCACTTTGGCAGGCACAGGAAGCTCTTCTTGTTTGCATTTTATTTTGCCTGCAGAAAATTTACAGTTCAAATGACTTCTCTATGCTTCATCAGACTAATCGGATGACAAATTGGTTGAGCTACAGAGAAGAGACCTCAGACAACAGAAAATTGTAATGGAAGAAAAAATTAAATGCCTGCTTTAGGTAGGAGCAGAGATTTTGCTTCGTACCAATCTCAGTTTTCATTTTCTCCTTCTGTGCTAGCGCAAAGCTTTGTGAAATGGAAATCAGATTATTTAATCTCATTACAAGGATCTACAGGCTTGACCTCATCATTTTCTTCAGTGACACAGAGCCTCAGAAATGCTGTCCTTCCTTAACCAACAGAAACAACCACAGCCTCTATTTAATGCTGCACTTCCTACTGCCACTGAAGCCTTGTGAAGCATTCAGAACAAAACTTATTTTGTCCTCATCTTATTTATCATTTTTGATGTCTTTCTGCTACCCAGATCAAGCAGTTTAACAAATACCCAAAGATATCTCCATTTTGCAGAAGGGAATGGGGAGATGGGAGCAGTTTTCTCCTTCCTTGCTGTGCTGGCTGACCTTGCCTGGAGTGACACAGAGCAAAAGGGATGAAGATACATTGCCCTAGTTTTCAATAAGAGACTTAACACAGACTTAATGTCAGGTTTGGAGCTCTGAACTGCCCCTGAAAATAAGTTTGCTCTTAAATTTCAATGAAACATTATTTTCTGTGCAAGGACTCTCGTCTGGGCTGGCGTTCATTTCACAGGCAGAACTGTGGCACCATCTTCTGGATGACTCTTTAGACAATAAATAATAACCCACCTAAAGAGAAGATGTATCTTTATCATCCCTAACAATGAGAACAGCTTGAATATTCATTAACTGTGCACTCCTGATTACAGCAAGCTTTAAATCATTTAATTATGCCATTCATTTTGGAAGCACTAGGAGCTAGTCAAACCCTTGATTGCTGAATTTTGTTGTGAGGAATTCAGGTTTTGCATCTGAGAGGATATTTCTACCTGCAGAGCAATAACAAGTGTCCCACTTACTAAACACAGGGGCATAACTGTTCCTACTGTGAGGTTATGAGCTCAGGCTGTTCTCTGGTGAACCAGGAGTGAGTTATTCCACCTCAGATTGTTAGCCATGAAAACTTCATTTTTGTAACAGGCAAATGGAAGAAAGAGGTGCAAAAGAACCTTTGAAGAGCAGCCTGAGAATGCCTGTAAATGTAATGCACAGCCCAAGCCTCCTGCTACTGCCTAACACAGGACTAAGGAATCAGAAAACTTTACAGACTTCTTAGAATCACAGCTTTCCTGAACACAGATTGTAGACCAGTAATTACAGTGAAACCCCTAAGGCATCCAACTACCTAAGGGTAGCCACCAGCAGCTTGGCACTGGGGAGTTTTAGGAAAAAATGCTGATGCATGGCAGCTCTGCTGCCCCTCAGCTGTGAGATCTCTGCATCCTCCCAGTGAAACTGATTTTCAAAACATGTACTTGCATAATTTTGTTTGGTGCTGACCACTGCAAATTCTGTAGCAGGTTGAGATTATCTGTCGGAGACCAGTTATTGACTGTGGGTATCCATCACTTTTTTTTTCCCTTTATATCTTGTAACACTGATACTGGTTTTGATTCTTTTTTACTGTAATAAAAATGTCTTTGGATTGTGTTTTGATTGAAGATAAGGAACTGAAGGCTGCAGAAGCTTTTTACCTCCTCTGGTGGTTACGCCCTGAGAAATATGAAGCAAGTGGGTTGCAATTTTCCTCCTTTCTGTCTCCCCTCCAAATCTCAGAGCCCTCACTGCACCCCCTTGGGAACTCGTTGCACCAGTTATCTCCTATTTGGATTTGAAAGGCAAATCCTAATACCCAAACCATAGCTGGGGCTCCACAGCTTCAGAGGAGGGAGTCAGATATTTCTGTCCTTCCTATCTCAGGTGAGCTGCTTTTCCTTGTGATGCTCCAGGGTATATTCACCTGTACTATCAGTCCTCATTCTTAAACCCAGAGTACTAAAGTATCAGCCTATCTAAAGGATTATTTTTTCTCTGAGCTTCAAACCATGCCCTGCAATGAGGAAGCACAAACCACACTCCCATCCAAACGAAGCCAGAGAGCCTGGACTGTGTGATCTGTCTGGTGCTCTGCCTTTTGATACCTCTTGTTATCTGTGGTCATTATAATCACACCATTTATCTTGAATAAGGGATAATTGGGTTGCTGTTCATAGTTCAATATCATGGTATGCACAATGATTCCAGAGGAATGCCATGGCTGGTGCAGCCTGACATTTACATGGTGCGATGTCACGGATGGAAATGTGCTGCAGCTCCCAGAACCAGCAGCACATTATCACATCAGATGAGACATCATGCTGCTGTGTCTGTAAGCACAAGAGACAACATAGGTTGTCTCCTTCAGTGGCAGCTTGAAGATGAAATATCTGGCTTGAAATATGCAGGGAATCAGAGACCCAGCCCTGCCCCCAGGAAATTCATGAGCATTTCTCCTGTTGCCACCAGCAATAGTTTCTGGAACTGCTCTCACACTCCTACAGCATCCATCTCTGCTGCAAACAGCAGCCACAGCTGCCCAGCTCACTCTGGTATGCTGGGCAGGCCTCTGGCCACCCCTCACTCCCTGCACAGCCCTGCTCCTGTGCAGAAATCAGCTCCTGGAGCTGCTCCAAGGTCCTCTCTGGTCACTGCGTGCCACGAACCCTGCACCACTGCTGATCCCATCAGTGGCAGTTTCCTCACTCAGGTGTCCAGTAATTGAAAGTACTGGAAATTTTGACTTGCATGCTGTGTTATAGAAAAATATTATGGCAAGGCATTAAACTCCTGCTGTGAAATACAACACATGCTGGAGGAGAATGTCAGATATTCCTGCTCCTTTGCCCATGAGGTTATGCATGATCAGGGTACAGAAAGGTTTGGAGAAACAAGGGCAAAAGGTGCCCTTTTCAGCTGGCAAAACAGGTATGAGCTTTCAGAGAAAAACCTCTGTCTCTCTATTCCCAGACATAAACTGCAGCTATAGAGAAGAGCACACTCCTGTTATAAATAACTATGTAATTGTTGGATTTCACTATTATATATTGGCTTTTGCAAATTATTATTAATTACAATGATTTTGATATAGTACAGTTTGTAATCACTTTTAACTGCTTTTGATATAGTACAATTTGTCAGCTTTTTGTGATCAATGCCCTGGCCACTGTGTAGCTTGTATTCTCAGAACATCATTTATAGATTGTATTTTGGTTTGTAAACAGTGTGATAAACATACATTACAGTTTTGGCTTTCACAAAATATTAAAATGGATGCTTTGTGTTGTGCATTTTAATGTTAACCTTTACAGAAGTAGCTGTAATTGTGAAATAATAACTAATACTTTTATTTTTGTAACTAACTGACAACAACGAGAATAGCTCAGAAATATTTGTGAAATAGCTAATGTTGATTTAAAGTACTTGTGGAAATAGCTAAAACTATCTGCATGGTCAGATACTATTCAAGACATGGACTCGATAAGGATTCCTGCCATTGACCCTTTGACTATCAATGATGTCACCTGGATCAATAACTGAAACCATGGAACAGAGGCTGTTGTAAAGAAGTGACACACGACTCTCAAAAAGACAATCCACATTACTGCACGTGCCCTAAAAGGGTGGATCAGAGGTCAAACCAAGATAAAGAATTCCTGGAACATGGAAAAGAGTTCAATAAAATGTTTGAATACATATAATTTTTATAAATATGTATTTGATCAATGCAATGAAAACAGTATATAAGAAGAATTGTCATGGTTAACCAGTGTGCCTCTGGCTATGCCTACCACCCAGTGCTGTTACTGTCCCTTTTATCACCTATTAATCTTCTAACAATTTTAAAGAGTGAAGCCTGTTTCTCATACTCCTCTGCTCCATTTCTCTCTGTTCAAAATTAAACTCAAGCTATGTAATGGAGCACAGATGTCTTCTCCATTTCTCTCTTCCCAAATTAGTCCACCTGCACAAAATAGCTCCAAAGAGAGCTTTTCATGTCATAGCTATAACATGAATTTGAGAAAGCATATGCATAGTGTCATTAAGGAATCTGTACAATGAAAAAATGTGTCTATTTTAGCCACTTGCTATCCTTGGCATTATTTTGATGTCTTTCTATGCCTGAATCCAAAGCAAAAGAAGTTCATTGGAATATACAGGTGCTTTGTTCTTCTAAGCCTCAAAAAAACAGAGTTCCTGATGCTCTGCTGCAGGTTAGAGTGCGACCAATGGTGTGCAGATGATTTGCAATCTCCAAATCTAGTCATGTTTGGATCACCTTCTCTCTTCCACTTTCTTCACAGTAATGTACATGACAGGGTCTGACTTCATAGATGTTCAGGAGAAGCTTTTATCTGTGCAAATTCAAGGGCTCCTGCACAAGAAAATGCATTCTGGTCTGTACAGAAGGCCTTACAGAACCATTTTTTCTCCCTCGGCAATAATACAACTACCTATGAGGAAAATCAAATGTCAAATCTGCTAAACAACCAATATGGACTGGTTTTCTTAGCAAAGCTTTCAAACAAAGTGGTTTTTTCTCCAGTCCCAGAGATTCTAACACATGACCAAGAGGCTAAATTACTCTTCAATACAAGTAATAAACCCTGTCTCTGCTTCACTCTGAGTTAAATGCAATAAGCTTTGGAAATCACGTGCTCATAAGAACCAGGCAAGGTTTTTCTTCATTGTGGAAGGAAAGATGGATTGCCCACATAGCAGCTTTGGACAGTATGAAGCTTGTTTGCTCACAGGCAGAGACATGCCAGGGAGGAACTTGGGACTTCAGGGTGGTTTGGTGCTGTTGGAAACTCTGTTTAATAGGAGAAAATAGTTTATGTGTGGCCAGAAAGGAATGGGAGATGAAAAACAATGATCATATTTGGCTGAGAGATTAAAAGGGGCTGCTCTGCATGCTCTGGTGCTGACAGATATTATTTAATCACAAGACTTGAAATACGTAGGGATATTTTAGAACTGTGATCACTTGAGGAACAGTTCCAGGGGTTGTTTTGAAATGAAAGATTTCACCCCTAAGACTGTATAAACTATTGATCCCTGTGTATCCTAAATTTGACTGTGATAATTCTAAGCTTTATTTTAGCAAAACATTTTTTTACAGTGCCAGAACCTTTGCTTATGAACAACAAAACTGAGCTCCTGAAAAAATAACACGGACAAACAATAAATGCTAGCTGGGTCTCCTGGATCCTCACGGTGAAGCTGAGGAGAAGGGAAGGGCCCAAGAGCAACTTGGAAGGTGCAGGCAGTCAAACCAAACCCGCTCTGAGCCGGCGCCGCAGCGGCTGCAGAAAGTGACATCTGGTCTGGGATAATCCGCCTCTCACACAGAGCTTTGTGCAGGGAAGCACCGCTGATCTCAGACGGCTTGTTCCACATTTAGCTCCGTGCGGGATCACAGGGAGACCGAGCCCGGCTGCAGGCGGCCCCGGGTGGGAGCTGCAGCATCCCCGGGCCAGGGGGATGCATTGGTGCTGCAGCGCTGGGTGCATTCAGTGCCTCACCTTGTGCTGGAATGGACGCACCAGCAAAGGAATTCCTCATCCCCAGGCAGAAATTGTGCTTGCCCCAACCTCTTTGTGAAAAACACTAATCATTAGTTTTTAAAATTTTAAAAGTTTAATAGTAAAATAAAAAATAGTTTTAAAATAGTTTAATAGTTAAATTAAAAAATAGTTAATGAAATGGTTATAAAAATAGCAAAATAATTGGAGTAATAATAATTTGGACAATATGAGACAATAGAAACAAAGAGTTACGGACATCCAGATACCTTTTTCTGGGCAATATAAGCCTGAAAAAGGACCCACGTTAACAGAGGATTAACCCTTAAAAGCAATGGCCTGTTGCATATTCATACACCTCATACATGATGCATTAATTCCATTCAAACACAGGATTCTGTCTGGTCAGTGTCAACTTCTTCCTCTTAATCCTAAACGGCATCTTCATGTCTGAGCAAGGTGGGAAGAAGTTAGTTTCTTCTGATAAGAGAGCAATAAATTATCTTTCTCTGAAAGATTTAGGTGTCCTATGGCTGCTATCTGCTGTGATTAACTATTAAAATGTTAACACAGCACTACTAACCAATACAACAAAATACATGTAGTAAATATCTGCATAGAGCCATACAATATGCACTTTTCACACTCTTGACACACATCACAGCCCTGCACAAACCACACCAGGAATGGACGTGAGAAGAGGGGCAGGTTACACACCAGACACTGGGGCTCTGCTCAAAATTGTGGTTTCAAGATCCTTCTCTCCAGAGCTCCCATCACCCATCTAAAGCCTGAGGTCGACAATTTTCTCACCCCAATTATTTATCAGTATCTGGACACTGTTGTTTTGGTTTTGGAGGTGTTTTTTGTTTGGAGGTGTTTTTTGGTGGTTTTTTTTGTTGTTGTTTTTGTTTTTGTTTTTGTTTTGGTTTTTGTTTTTTAATTTGGTCTTTGCTATCCCAAACCCATTAAGAATTTCAAAACCAGAGGTGGACGAAAGCCCCCTTGTGCCTCTGGGTCTGGCACAAGCAATGGAGATGATAACTCAATTGTGTGCAGCCAGGCATGTCAAGGCGTTATGATGGCAACATAGAGTTAGTTTGACTAAATAATATCCTCTGTGACAAATTGCCCAACGAAACAAATGAAAAATAGCAATATTATTAAAATATTTAGGGTCGTCTGATTTTCACTTTGAACTTCTTTCTTGCAAATTTAGATTAACCTGTAAATATCCATATAATTAGGTCATTAAAGGCAAAAATTATCCTGTCTCCATGGAAAACAGGCAGGTTTCCTTTTTGATGTATTTTAGGTAAGGGGTTGGATTCTCACTCATACTGCATTCTTCATGTTGTGCCAGCAAAGTAATCTTAGTTTTAGGCCCTTTTTTGCTTTTTACACCTGAAAAGGTGTAAAAAGGCTTTTGTATAGGTGAGGGCTGAGAATGAACTGTTGTTTTGTGAATTAGAATAATATTTCAGCTGAATTGCAAAAGATACAAAAAAATAGCTCGAATACCAGAGAAGTACCACATTAAAATACAAACTTCATGAATTTTAACATGTATTACTGAAATGTTTATTGCTTATCGATAGTTGTCAATTTATGCTTTCCCCCCATGACCTAAATGTTTTGCTTTTACAAAACAAACATGGATTTCCTCATAACAAAGTGAATTGGTGTAAAAGAATTAGATGAATGACAACTAAATCACCCCACACCCTGCAACTCTCATATTCACATGAAGCAGATTTTGCACTAAATGTCCTGCTTGGGACCTGTGAAAATCGTCCTAAAATCTGTTTTCCTCCTGTTATGTGCACATAATTTTCATCACTGGTAAGGATTGTTACAAAAAGAAAATACCCTTAAAAACAAAAAAATGTTGTTCTGTTTTTGTTCATCCAGTGGCTTAATGGCACTCTTCATTCAGTGATATGGTTGGTTGTGGCAATAGAAATTTTACAGTGAGATAAAAAGAGCTTTCACCCTGCTTTCCCATCAAAGGGAGAAAAAAAAGTGTTATTCAATACTTTTTGAGAAGCATTTAAATCACCTGCCCTTATATTTTCAAATTATTCCAATTATTTGAGTTGATAGTGTGTTTAGTATGACACTGTAGATATGGCCCTGGTTTTAAACCAATAAGTCACAATAAAACATTTCATATCAACATTTTCATGGTAAATACTGTGATTTTCTCTTCTGAGATGTAGCTGGCCCTGGTCCTGAGGGCTCAAACCCTCCAACAGTGAGTAAAAATTGTGAGGGGGATCAGCCCTTCAGCTGGGGAAGTCCTGCTCTTTGCTCCTTCAATATGTTACCTGCCCATGATAGATTTTTAAAATCCTTTCCTCCAGCACCAGAGGATGGATCAGGTGCTTTTATACATACATATACTCATCCACTCTGGTTAAGACCTCACTAATATTTTATGATTAAAATTTCCTTGTTTTAACAAATTCCTCAGAATTTATTCTTGTTTTCCTTCATTCCATGTGGCATCTCATCCCTCCCTCATATGAGACAAAAAGAGCCTGGAGCCATCAGTCACTGCCTCTCCCCAGTCTGATCCCCCTCAGGACAACAGCAGGACTGGGGAGTAGAACATGCTGGGTGCCACACTCCACTTTCCCCATGCACATGTTTGGGTTTTGAATTTCCAGGGTTCCTGTGTTAAAATCAGGAGGAGAGGAAAGAGACTGTCCCACAGAGACTCATGAGGCTTTTGCTTTATTTATAGAGCATCCAAACCTAGAATATTAAATACTGCTGAGGAACGAGTCTGGGCATAACAAGACAGATTTTGGGTATGTTCCTCTCCATCACACCAGGAAAAGATGTTGTCAAAACACAATTGAGCTTTCAGTCTAAACACTACCAGCACTATCAGAGAGAAATCATAAGACAGCCTACATTCAAGTAGAGGATCTTAACATTCTCCCAAGAGCCTCCCTCTATCAGGAGCCCATTCAGCCAGACCTGGTTTCAGGTTTGAACCAAAAGCCCAGCACTAAACTCTTACTGCACAGCCACCATTTCACAGGGCTCCTTCTCACACCAGTGACAGCTGCAGGACAGTCAGGAGAAAAAGGGCAGAGAAAAGCCACAGGCAAGCTCCCTGTCTGAGAGTACCAATACTTGCCCCTTGAAGCCTAGATTTGCCCATTTTCTTCCTATGCTGACAGCTCCCACACCACAGTACTTGTCCAGGGAATGTAGGGATGCTTATACAGCCCCTTGGACCAGGGACCAGCACCAGACATGTGGGAATTGGCCAGAGAGACTGAGCTTCAGACTTTGCCTTTCCATGGCCACATACACCACTGACTCAAAGCTGTTATCCAGCACATGAACAGCCAGGCCCTGCCCTTCCAGTCACACTTGCTGAGCTCCCTGCTTAACACCAAAACAGCTGAATTTGGTCATTTGGTCACACACAGCCCTTTTATGGCTTAGAGTGCTATGGGGAAACGCTGCCAGTGAAGTCACTGCTCCTTTTACAGGCTAGGAATGTCACCACTAAAGTATGGGGTACAAATATACATCTCTGTGTATATATCTATATATCTATATCTATATCTAATCTATATCTATATATGTCTACATCTATATCTATCTATATCTAATCTATATCTATATCTATATCTATATCTATATCTATATCTATATCTAATCTATATCTATATCTGTATCTATATCTATATCTGTATCTATATCTAATCTATATTTATATCTATATCTATCTATATCTATCTATATCATCTATATTATCTATATTTACTTCCCCATCCCTGGAAGTGTCCAAGGCCACTTTGAGCAGCCTGGTCCAGTGGAAGCTGTCCCTGCCCATGACAGGGGTGTCAGAAGTGGGTGGTCTTTAAGGTCACTTCCAACCCAAACCATTCTGTGATTCTCTGTGCCCACATGGATTCTCTACAGATCTCCAGCCTCTCCAGGAAGTTCTGGTACGCAGAGGTCATTGAATAAACTCTATGGTCTTCATAAAGATCAGACTCTAGAAGTTGCTCCTGCCAGGGCAGATTTGGGGAAAAGCAGTGCAGTATCACTACATTGCCTTTTGTTGACAATAGCCTGGGGGTAAAAGAACTTTTTTTGTTTCCTTCTCCAGCCTCCCAGTCTTCTACAGGCCTAGCAAATGCTCTCAGACAGTCTGAGAGCATTTCTCCCAGATAAGTAATTTCACAGGCTCAAGCCTTTGCTTTCCATCCCTCAGAATGACTCTGTGAGAGCTGCCATAGCCCCCAGCTCCCTCTGCACCTGAAGAAATGTCCTTGAAGGACTTCAAATATTTATGAAAACTGAAGCAGGAAATGTAGTCAAAAGCCGGAGTGTGAGGAAGAGAGACAAGAGGTGACAACATACAAGCAGGAGAACAGAAATAAAGATGCTGCACAATTCCCTTCTGCTACTACTTTTTTAAAGTCTCAAAACTAAGATTTTTGCCATTTCTAATAAACCTTCAGCAAGAAAATAAAAAATTCACGTTTCTTGGGAGGCACATAGCTGTAAAGGTGACCAAAGTAGGAAACACTCAGCAGTTCTGCCCAGGCTTAGGAATAGCTCTGTGCATAACCCACTGCTGCCTTACACTGAGCTCCATTTACCCCTCTTATCTCCCCTCCAAAAACAGGCAGTAGTCCTGCTGGGGGCTATCCAGAGCTTTTCCCAGCCCTTGCTGATTGACTTAACACAACTTTGAGAGGAACAAACTCAATCCCTCTCTCCAGCACAGCCCTCTCTACCTCTGCTCAACTGCAGCTATTTGGGATTTTTGTGATGGGCTGTGTCTGCTTTCTTTTTAATTACTGCTTTGCTTATATCTCTGAGGTTTAAATTCCCCTTTGTTATTTTTCCATCTGTATTTTTCACTTCATATTTCATGCTGCTTCTTCTGTTTGGTAACACCCTCTCACTGGGGGTTTTGTGTTAGTAGTCCCTGCTTGCTCTCTGTCCTGCAGGGTCTCCTGATGTTTCTCTTTCCAACAAAGTTCTGAGTTCTTCAAAACAAAACCAACATCACCTTCTCTGCAGCATCAGGGACTGATGGGTGGTTGGACAAAGGGTGTTTCTAACCAGATGGGAAGGATAATTTATCCTTATGAAAACTGGGTATTGCTCAGTAAGTAGGAATAATACCATGGCTGGCTCTCTGTCTTTTACAGCCATAAAAGAATAATTTTAGGAGTATTGACTAAACTCCCTCAGAAACAAATTGAGAGCAGGATCTTTCCCCTTTCACAGTGTCCCTGGGGCAGAGGAAAGCCTGACCAGGGTTTCACTAATGGTGAGGATCCAGTCTCTGCTGCACTTTTGTGGTCACCTGTGAGGATGTTGTGAAGTCCTTGGTGGGGAATTAGACTTGAGTGCAGCACAATTTGGGCTGGGAAGAGCTGGTTCTATTCTAAGTGATCTGCACTTCTCCCTGTGAATGCCTTGCAAGGCAAAGTGAACTCAAAAGGCTGTTGAAATGGCCAGGAAAAAGTGTGCACTTTTTTTTCACATTTTTTTGTACTTTTATCTTTCCACGAAGCCTAAAAAAATGCCTTGATTTTTTAATTTATTTTTTCATTAGTTCCAATTTGGTGAAACACAAGTTTAAAAACACACTATCCTGGGAGCAGAGAATGGATTTCAGTGTTCTCAACATTGCTATAAATAGCATGTCAGCAACCAGCATGACTGGTACAACAGCTTTAGCCAGATTGCAAATCTGAAGGAAATTCAGATAATATTTAGCTTGAGAAAGGGTTGTTATATTCATTTTTATGGAAAGGAAGGTCCCCAGATAATTTTTTAAATTATCTATCATTATAAAAAGTTTATTTTATGACATTAGTAAGCTCCTGTTTTGAGGTGTTACCAATACTGACTTCAGCACATGCTGACAAATGGTTAGCAAAATTTCCAATTAGATGCAGAGACCACCTTATTAAAACATGGAAGTTTTCAGCACTGCTTCTTGCTCAACCCCAGAGCCTGAGAAAGCTCTTGGGAAAACTGCAGTCAGTGAGAGGAAAGCAAAGATAATGTGTGAATTGCCTGCAAGGAGGGCAGGAGTGGGGGCTGATGTTTGGGGATGTTACAGGCAGTTTTTGGGGGCTGGAGATTTTTGCTTTCCCTTAATTTACACTTGTGTAGTTAATTTTATGTTTCTGATCCCCGAAAGCAGGATGTAGAGAACTGCTCATTTCCTGAAAATTTCTTGAAATTCTATTGCAGATGACAGGAGCTGGTGCTGTGCTTGGAGCTCCTCCATCAAGTACTAATCAGGTGCCTTGGACAAGAACATGTCACTGTCTTTAATGCCTTGCACCCAGGCTTTCACCAGTGGGACCTGCTGAGAGTTTTGATCTGATTTGGAGCATCCCCCTTGCTGCTGTGACCTTGCCTGGGCTGCACACCAGGTGATGCTTTGCCTCCCAGCCTGGCCTCACCTGCAGCCCTGCACTTGGGGCACCCTCTGCAATGGATGATGTGAATTTGAATTTTCCCTGGCTGAATTTTCCCCTCATGGTTTGTGTGAGAGCTCAGACCAGCAAGCAGCAGTTTTAAGGAGAAGGAACTGTTGTTCTCTGAAGTGATGGGGCTCCAGCTCCTGACTCTAGGCTGTGGGTGCACAGTGAGTTGGATGGATATCCCTGGAGAGTGATGCTGTTTGGGGTGTTTCCTGTCCTTTGCATTTTTATTAGCAGTCTTACACAGCCAGCTGTGAAAAACACCTTCCAAGTTGCAGGGCTGTGCTGGTGTGAATTTGAGGATCTTGGTGAGTTCGTATTTTCCATGTTGTGTTACAGGAGATTTGCACCTACCATGCTGTCAAAGCTTTAATCCAGACTGAAGGAGGTAAATAAATGAGGTAAATAAATGCTCCCCAAGCAGGGAAAGGACAGGTGAGATACCTGCTGGGATGCAGATATGTGTAAGCAGGATGCCCACCTCATCCCTCCTTAAGGATGCAAGTACTGAATGTGCTTTGTACCAGTATTGAGGAGCCAAATTTGGGTTTTTGGCATTTCTCCTTCAATCCTGCAGCTGGCAGAGTGAGTCCTCCCCACCTCCTGGCTATTCCTGACCCTCTAATTCCTTATCCTGAAAAGAGATTTTTCTCATGCAAACCAGCAGCAAGGTGGGTTTGGGTTTTGTTGTTGCTTTTGTGCCCTAAATGGGCACTGGGGCAGGGCACAGCATGGGGACAGCTCCCTCATGGGGCTGGGACAGCTGAGGGCACCATCCCCATGCAGGATGTGGTACAAGCCCCTTCCTCTGTGCTTAACCCAAAGCAGCTCTCGTGACTGTAGCTCTTCCTTGGAGGCTGTGCTCTGACATTTCCCTCCCTTCCCTTAAGGAAAAAAAAAAAAGAGAAAAAATCTAGCACTTAAACATTTGCTTTGGTAAAGGATGAAATGGAAAAGTAGGTCAGATTTGAAGGATCCCAGCCCTGACAGTGTCCCTTCCAGAGCTCCAGACACAGGTTTTTGGGGAGAGACTGAATATGACTGCAGCAGTGCTTCTCATGCTCACTTGTGCTCTCCATGTTCCTGTGTATAAAATCACCCTCAATGTGCCCAGGACAAATTATATCTGATGATTTTAAGGGACAAATTTGGCAGTTGCCAGTGATATATTTATGAAGTCACCCCTGTTCAGCTCCTTTGAAACTTAGCTGGGTTTTACCATGAAGCAAGGTTATTTTTTTTGCTTTTAAATAGTCTAAGCTAAATTAGCTGGAACCTAATTACAGAATGCTTTTGATTAAAGCCAGACAATGTACTCTGGAAGCCAGGATCAAAAATGACAAGACAGGATGGCAGTGAAAGATTAGGAAGGGAAAGAAAAATGACTGATTCATTTTTTAAAATCAAATCAGGATCGCCTTTTGTACGTGGAACAAAGGTTGCAGCCAAGTCAGGCAAACCTTTTGGACTAAGGGAAACTTGACTTTCAATAATACAATTTATATATAACTGAAATCCAAAAAGAAAAACTAAAGATTATTTCTGCATCTATTCTTAGAGATCAGGAGAGAAATATTTGCAGGCCTTGTGTGAGTTCTAGAAATCTTACTAAGACAGTTTGACTTGTAGACATGATACTTTTGGTCAACATCAGCTGTGCAGCCAAACAGCTGCCTGCTCTTGCCTTAATCACTGAACCTTTAGAAAGTGCTCCGTGATTATTTTCATGCCATACTCTGAAAATAACCCTGTTTAAAGAAATTGTGCACATTGCTAGAAAAACAAATGCTGATTCAACAAAGCTCCTTTCAAAGATACTTTTGTACCTTTAGCTTTATAATGAGCAATAGCCTCATTGCTCTGCTGATTTGAATCCTGAAGACTTGTTATTGTCTGGCAACACATTGAGATGTGCATTTTTTTTCCAAGCTATTTTGCTCTAAAACAAGCCCATATGGGTTTCTGTATGCAGACTTTATTCAGCTTCTGAGGATAGAATATTCTGCAGTCCTGTGGCATTTCAAGTTGTTTACCTTAGTATACAGTGAGGGGGGATTGATGTCCATGCTTGGCCCTATCAACTGCACACAGGGAAAACTGAGAAATGAGATTCCCTGGGGAATTAGGTTTAATAAGGATTATTTATAGCCAGGACTGTACACCTAGGATTTGAATGCAGTGGGGGAGGGAGCTTAGGGGTGTTAGAAATTGTGCTACAGGACCTGGCTGGGACCTAAGAGTCTGGTCTCTCTCATGGATCACCATATGTGATTCCTGGCCACATGGAAGACAATTCTTGGCTATCCCAAGGCTTCATATTTTGTTGCTCTTCTGTCATTAAATTTGGAAGTGAACACACCAAAAAAGTGAAGCCAAGCCATGAAATGACTGGCAATTGGCTTTGGGATGGGTGAGTGAACTCTGTGCCAGGAAAAGGTGAAAAGCTCCCTAGTGCAGAATACAGCCCCAAGGGGAAGCTATTGAAACCTAATCAAATAACTGAGAGATTTAAAAACAACAGAAAGATCCAAGAGATGGCACCAAGCTCTCCTCTCTAGGAGATAATGTATTGCAAACAAATTTGATGGAGACCCCGAGAGGATGAAGTGACCCTGGAGAGTGTGGATCTCGAGAAGAGTGACAGGTAGAGTGTGAGACTGAGGCCTGGCTGGAGCTGGGAAATCTGGTGTGCTAAGTGCCATATGGTCCTCCTAGCGCGTGTGCGAGACCTCATTTCCACACCCAACTGCTCACAAAAAAATTGCACTGGTGCTATCACCAGTTGCCTTCAATTCGCTTCAAACTGGGTGACCCCACCATCTGGCCCTTGCTGCTGCAGCTTGGATGACCCATGGGTTGTAGGCTTTGTGCTCTGCCACATGAAAGGAAAGACACTTTTCCTACTATTTATCTGCACCTGTGTGCAGATACACCTGGCTGACATTCAATGTCCAGCCTAGGAGAACAAGAGATTACCCTCACCCTTTCCACATCAGCAGGTGGAAGTAAGATTTAAATCAAAGACATCCCAGGGAAAAACAAAGCCTCAGTGTCCTTTCCAGCTCCTCGAGGCTGGCATGCTGCAGTCCTGGGCAGGGGCAGGAGCACTACCATCCCTTAAGTTAGTGTCCCCATCCTGCATGGCTATTTCTCCATTCCCACAGGGAAAATTTGATCCAGATTCACGCGCTGGCACAGTCATGCTTCCATGGATCTGCTGCTTTCCAGCCCCATGTGGTCTGCAGTCCATGGGTGTGCAGCAAAAGCCTGAATTCACTTGATCTGCTGCTTAGACCACACTGTAGGAAATTACTTATGAGAACACAGGTTCAGGCAGCCTGGGAGAAGTCTAACATACCTCTCTTGGCAAAGCCCTTTGGGAAAAACCTTTCCAAGGTAGAAATGAGGGGTAGGTACATATTGAAACTTTTCCTACTGACACAACCAACAGATGCAGTTCTCACACTTGCAATTAACCAGGGAAGCTTCCCACCTTCTACCGAAAAGAAAAATCAAGGTATGTGCTTCCTAGAAACAGGAAAGAAATCCCTGCCTGTAGCAGGACAAAATGCTAATCCTGAAATGAGGACTTTAGCTTTTAAACTTGCCCTATTAGGACTTGGGCCAATTAAATTAATTTTTTTGATGAGCACTAAAGCTCCACCAGTGTCCTATGCAACACTTTGGCCCCCAGCAGGACTGGCAGGGCTGCTTCCCCTTAGAGCACTGCTGGAGCCTTTCCAAGGAAAGGAAAGGGCAGGAGCCTCCTGTGTGTGAGATCCTGTGCCTGTGAAATAGTCAGAGACTTTCCAGCCTATTTTTCATTCGTCAGGGAGATTTGTGCCTGCACCTCTCTGGCTTTCATTGATTCATGCATGCCAAGCCCAGCCATCCAGGTGTGAGCAGAGTGAAGATAATGGAGTAACCTGGGGTACAGCTTTGTGCTGTACCATCAAAAATTGCAAAATTACCATGGCTGTAACCTGAACATGCATTTCAGAGTGTCTTTTATCAGGTGGGCTCAAAAAAGTGTGGAGCTTTAATGTCATTTTCAGAGCAAGGTTTGTACTAGGATGCTCGAGAACTGGCGTGGAGGTGCTCTTACCTCTGAGCTGACTGGGATAGAGACAGCAGCTGTGAAAGCCAGAGACACTCAGCCATACGCAAGAGCAAATGCTTACAGCCATCTGGAGGAGTTCATAATGGCAAGAAGAGGCACTGAGCACTGGCTATAAACTCTGGTTTATAGGTTCCTGCCATGGTTCTGCAAGGATTTCCAGCCAGAGGGGGAGCTGAGGTGGGGATGGCCAAACACTGAGGAGCACCAAGGTGAAACACAGCTGGGATGGTGGAGAGGGAATGAGAAAAATCCCCCCAAAACAGCATGAGGGAGCTCCTGTATCTGCTGAAAACCCAAGTTTGCTGACCTAGAGAACAGTGGGGGAAATAATCCCAGTAGTAAAGGTTTTAGGAGCATTTGGTTTGTTCTCCTTTCTTTGACAGTTTTTGAAAACTGAAGTCCAAGTGCCACTAAAATTTCAGGCTTATAATTGGAGGTAATTAATAAAGGGTTAGTGAATTAGGCTTCCAGTTCTCTGTGGCAGTCAATGGAGATGGGGCAGATTTTTCTTTTTCCAATACACTACTGGTAAAATTAAAGAAAAAATATTCTTAACATCTTCTCCACTCTACTGCTAAGTTATGCCTTTACTAAATGTTTCAGCAATTTTTTTCAGTCTCTCAGGAGGTTTTTGAACTGCTTCAATACATCCACAGCTGTAAGTCTCTCCATGAAAGAAACCTATTAAAGGAAACAGCACATGAGAGTCACAGTAAACAGCAAATGATGAAACTTCCCACAGCCAAGGGCTTTGTTGGTGGGAATACCAGACACCAGAGCTGAAAATCCCTGCAGGAGGGAGGATGGTTACCCTGCTACTCTTGGGGACCAGGCTAATTCACACTCAATGATCCTTGTGGGTTGCTTCCAACACAGGATATTCCATGATAATTTCTTCTTCAGGCATGAGAACTGGAGGCAGGTGGCTTGAAGTGACCTGGCTCTGCATCTCTGTACCAGTGGGAGAAGTTCTGGCTGGAAGTCAGAAGGATGATTGTGCATCCCTGCCTACTTCTGCATCTTGGAGATTTATGGATGCTCTGTCCTTCTGCCTCCGTGAGGGGACTCTGCTTCCCACAGCACTGGGCCACCAGCAGGCAGTTCCTAGAATTGCTGTGAAGTGTTTCATATTTCCTAGAGGATGTTATATAAATAAATAAATTTGATAGTATTTTGTAAGGCAAATTATCCATTTTCCTTTCCTTTTGTTATCTGCTAGGATAGAAAGAAAGGAGCACAGAAAATACACGAATTTTTAATTGAAAAAAATTTAATGTAATTCTGACCTGAAAGCTGTTTTGGTATGGTTAAAAAAAATATATAAATTTTTAAAAATCTGGACCCAGTCCCACTGCTGCCAGACTTCAGCTGAGTTTGTTCCAGATCTGTGATTTTGACACAAAATCGACTGCCTCAAGTTCCAGTAGAAACTTCATAAATTCATCTTTTTCTGACTCCCATTCCACCCCCCCCCCCCCCCATCTTGTTTACTCCAAGAGTGCATTTAGATTATTGTTTGGGGATTTCATAACAGAGATGTAGTTTGAGCAAAACTAATTGACTTATTTAACTTTTGCAGATGGCCGATTCCTTCCAGGGAATAAAAGCTTCAGGTATTTTTTAGGCACATCTCTGACCTACTTATGGCCGAAATCCTATTTGAGCACTGGTGTCCTTCTGGCGGCACAACTGGTTATCGGGGTGGCAGGGAAGTTTATTATGGAAGTATTTGCAGATTCGGGGTCTCAATCTAGGGGTTGTTGTGTTCTTAAACGGGTTGATGGACTTGTGTCCCGAGCCCTTACTGGAGCAGGAATTTGCTCCATCGCAAAATCCTCGCAGTGCTGTTTAAATGCCACAGGGAGCTGGGAATGCTCTCGGAGAGCGTGGATGGACACAGGGAACCTCCGCTCCTGACGGGCTGTGCCACCCGGGATGCATTAGAACTGTTAAGGCTCTGCTGGGAAATGAGGCCAGGACAACAGCAAGGCAGAAATCGCTGTTCTGCTGTCAAGGAAATGCTCGAAAAAGCGGGAGGGAGCGAGGGCTGAGAGCGCAGAGCTGCAGCCCTGCGGCCGCGGGGGAGACGAGCGAGTCCGTCCCGGGAGGGGCTGAGGGGAAGTGCGCAGGGCAGCGGGGGGGCATCCCTTAAATATTAATAGTTATGTGCGCGCGCTCAGGAGGCAGTTTGTTTTCTCTCTTAAAAAAAAAAAAAATTTCCTGATGCTTTCCTCCAGAAATAAAAATTTAAAAAACAAAACAACAACAAAAAATTAACGCAGATTCCCGGGAGGCCAACGCCGCTATCGGAAGCGCGGGAGCGGCGGCGGCCGGGGCGGCCCGTTGGGGGCAGCGGGCGGGGGCCGGGGCGGCTCCGCGGGGCGGCGCGGGGGGCGCGGGCCCCGCCCGGCTGCTCCGCCCGGCCTGCGCGGGGGCAGCGCCGCGCATCCCGGCTGGCGGCGGGCGGGAGGCTCCGCTGGGCTCCGCTCGGCTCCGCTCCGCGGGGCTGCGGCGCCATGGAGGCGGTGGACCAGGTGCGCGGGGCGCCGCGGTGAGGGGCGGGCGGGCTGCGCCGCGGGCAGCGCGGAGCGGGCGCGGGGCTGACCCCTCTCTCCGTCTCTCCCTGCCCGCAGCTCGCCTCCGCCGGCACTTTCCGCGTGGTGAAGGAGCCGCTGGCCTTCCTCAGGGTGCTCGAGTGGGTGAGTGCCGCGCTCGGAGGGGTTTGGGGGGGCTGTGGCCGAAGTGCGCGCACGGCGGAACAGGTGGGAGCTGGGCCGGGCTGAGGGACGGGGACACGGGGGATGGGGACGGGGACTCGCGTCCTACAGCGCTGGGTTTGTGGGTGACCCCCCCCGCTATCCGTGTGCTGGCTGTAAACGAATTAAAAAAAAAAAAAAAAAAAAAAAGCAGCGAGGAAAATAAAATCCTCGTTATGCATTTAGCAAACTTGTCTCTGGGCCGAGCGGGGAAGGAGGCAGATAATTGGTGTGCGGAGCAATGTCACTGTGTGTTGCTCTGATGCTCATTCGTAGTGAAGTCTGCAGGTCAAATGACATCCATCGCCGGTAGGTCTGCGGGAGCAGAGAGCCTCTCTGAACGGAAAGTTCAGAACATGTCATGGAGGATTAATCACATTCCCCTAACGCCGACTGGCTGGGGAATTATGTAAGGCGTGTATTTTGGGGGGCGCATCCCTGTGCGGGTGTGTTTATCCACATGTTGGCACCTGCAACGTGCAGCCCGGCCAGGGTGCCTCTGAGGGGGTGTTTTGGTGTGCTGGGGGCAGCTGCTCACCCCAGACTCTGTCCCTGCTCACCAGAAGCAGCTCCTCTTCCCCGCTGGGCACCTTGAAGCATCAGGTCCTGTGGAGTTGGGCAATGGTGATGTGGCGGTGCCATGGCCCGGGACAGGGTGGCTCCAGAGTGGGTCACCTGCCCATGGCAGTGGATGGACAAGGTCCCTTGTGTTCTTTGCCCAGAGCTCTGCAAACCCACCCAGCCCTGCTGCTCCTGCCTCAGGGAGAAGTCAGGACATGCAGGGCTGAGCCCCAGGTGCTGGTCTGAGGGTGCTTCAGCCACTGTGCAGCGCTCACTGCGGGGCAGAAGAACAGGAGCAAAGCTGTTCCATGGCAAATAGCTGCTGGGAGCGTGGTCTTTTGGCTGCCTGCCTGATGAGGCTATGTCTGATGGGGCTTGGGAAGTGAGCCCTGCTGGGGAGGACTCTGGGCTGATGGGCATGGGCTGTGTCATCCATCGGGAAAATTGTCCCCGCCCCAGCCAGCGTGTTGGCATCCTTGGGACAGCGATTGGGAACTCTTCTCTTGGCACTTCCCTGGGTCTGTAACTTCTTCCAACAGCCAAATATAAAAGCTGCCTTTGTCACGGTTGGAAGGCACAAGTGGAGCTGCTCTGGCTGCTGCAAGTGCACGTTGCCTGTGTGTGTACACAGCAGCACACGCGGCCGTGTGTGCACGGAGCTCTCTGACACGGCCCGAGTGGGACAGCCCTGGGCAAAAAGGGAGTACAGGAAAAGGGTGCAGAGTATGGTAATATTTATGATCTGAGAAGTTACTTTCTATCCATTTGACATGTATGTGTAAGTAGAATTAAGCACAGTTTAGTTTATGGTATTTCACAGTGTGGAAGTAATTTTTTTTTTTAATATACTTGAAAGCCTTTTTGGATTACTGAAATTCCATCTCTATTCAATTAAACTTACTCTCCTATCTTCCTTCTCTTCTCACCATGCTTCCAAACTGCTGTCCACCTCTCTCTACCATTTCCAGTCCCAGCTAACTGTCCACCTCTCCCCCAGACCCCTTTTATCAGCCTAGCCATAATTTTAAACCTTAAACACTCAAAAGACCAAATGCTCCAGTCAATTCTGTGTCCTCTTCCATGTCCCCCAGCAGCCTCACAGACCTTGTTGCACTTGATCAGAGCAGTTAAATTACACCCTTATCACCTCCCACTTGAGTCCTAGATTGCATCTGCCAGGGAATAAAGTTCATGGCCCAGCTGGTGACGCAGTGATGCTGGGCGTTGGGTGGCTCTCGTGCCTGGGAGGAGGCTCTGTGGTGCTGCAGCACAGATGGCAGAGCTGTGGGAGTTCCTCAGGAAGGCTGGGAGGGTGGAGGTGGTGCAGCCTGAAAATGTCCTCAGCTTGTCCATGCAGCCCAGCCTTGAATTCTCACTCGTTGTATGGGGTGGCTCACAGTGGCTCTGGGGTGAGCACATCCTTATTCTTGAACCACTGCTGCTGAAATCCCTGTGTTTGTGGGTGCACATGTTTGTGGGTCTGGAGGCGACTGAAATGGCTTGGAGGTTCCTCAGATGTGAAACTGTAACTGCTGCAGAATTAATCTTCAGGTATGCAGATTCCAGTTTACCTGTAATCTGGCTCAGACATGGACTTCTGTCCCAAGGAACCGGGACCTTATCTGACCTTCTCAATTTCCTGCTTTGATGGTCACCTAACACCCAGAGAGAAGCTGCTGAGATAAGGCTGATTCTTCTGAATATTCATAGCACTGTAATTTGTTTTCATTTGTATTTCCTATGTACACTGTAATCTCATTTTCAGACAAGAAATTGCATTTAGAAGCCATTAAGAAAATACACTGGCTCAGGCCTGGGAAAGGTTAAGAGAAAGAAAAGAAACCAAGAAATCAACTTGTAGCAATTATGTAAGAGTTGCATTTTTTGAACTGTACCTTGGCAATAAAGGGTGTGGATCACAAATCTGAACTTGGAAAAATGCACACAGCTGTACTGGGTGAGGCCTGGGTGTTTCCAGCTTTGAGTCAACTCATGGCATGTGCTGGGGGCAGGGAAGAACTGTACAAAAGCTGTATTTGTTCTTGCTCATCTTCAGTCCCTTGGCTGTTACTCCACAGATCTTTGCATGAGAAGAATGTTCTTCTGAAGCTTATTTCTTAGATAATCCACTGTGGCACTACAACCAGTAGCAATGTCACAAACACTCTTACAACTTCATTTGAAAAATAACTCTCTTATTTGTGCACCTGACAATAATGAATAAGGAAGGAAGAAAGAGAAGAAATACCTTCATTCATCTCCCTGGATTAATTTCAGTCCTGTGACTCTCTGGATGTGTTTAGACTGCTTTTATTGGGGTCTGCAAAAAGTGAGCAAGGCCAGCAAGTTTGTCACTTTTGGTCTATTTGTTTTGCACTTGCTGCCTCTCTCTCTGGAGCCCTAGAAGAGGAAATTAAGTGGAAAGCAAGGCAATGTGATGGGTATAGGGGCTACCTGCTGTACTTGGGCTGTTACTGGAAAAATATTTTTGTACAAATGGGAACTTTGTATCCCTAGGCTGTGGAGGGCAGAGGGAGCATGGGTGGTGGTGGGGTGTGTGGGTGTGTATGTTTAATTACATTGTGAATTGCAACAAACAACTTTCCTTCTGCAAACCCAAAGCAACCTGATACTTGTCAGTTTCCTGTAAAGTAACAAGAGCTGCAGTGCCGTCCAGAATGTCTTTCCCTGTGTTCCTCCATAAATGTCCATAATGTCTTTCCTGTATTCCTCCATAAATAGCAGGATGCAGAAACTCCACCGTTGTGCCAGTCAGCAGATGCTGTGATTGCCTTGGTGGTTATCCATAGGTTGGTGTTTTAAAATACCTTGCAGGGAGCTCCCATCTCCACCAGCTTGCAGCTGTGTCTGGGTTGCTATGGGCAGGGGGTATTTTTGGCACAAAGGCCACGCTGCAACTTTGTGTAAGCCAGTGCAGCTTTTATCAGGGCACTTGTGAATCATTTATGTTACAGGACAGATCTTGTGGATGCTATGTCTTTTCTTAATAGGACAACTTGGAAGTGAATGTTACGATGTTCAGTAAACTCAAACATGTCTGAGTTGTTTTATTTCTTGCCTTTATGCAAAAAAATAAAAATAAAAATAATACATTGCAGGCCTTGCATGATTGGCTTTCATCTCTGCTCATGAGCATCTCCATGGGATGTACCAAAGAGTTCCAAAACATTGGACAACAAATCTCTGGGGGGGATTGGATGAAGGTTATTTGGAAAATCTGCATGTGGTGCACACGGACTGAGCTAACCTTGCTTTGCCTCCACGCTGTGATCACTTGACTGGTGAGCCAGGAGAAAAGCCAGGCTGTTGTCAAGCTTGCTGTGATGGTATAGATTCTGAAAGGGTTAGCACCTCCTGCCTTGCACACAGATGTGTGTTCAGAAGGCAGAGGGAAGCTGAATCTTGAAAGACTGATAATAAGTCTTGTCTTTTGTCCTAGTGCTGATTGCTCATCTGGCCGTGGAGTGCTTTTGTTGGATTATATTTGCATGCATATGAATGGACATAAGTAGCTGCGTGCTTTCAAGTGTGCCCTAGAAAAGCCTAGATATCTTGAGATGCTGAAAATAAATGGGGAAGAAATAAGAATGTAATGCTTCCATGAAGCATGTGTGATTAGTAGTTTGCTCTGTCTAATGTATTATGGGTCTGAGATGTTTTATAGTTGCTTGAGACTCTTCACCACATTTGTATATAAGTGTTTGGTTTTTGCTTAACCAGAAGGCTGCTGGCTACTCTGGTATGGGCAGATACTTAGTTGGTGGAGCAGGTTTATCTTGCTGAAGCTTAATGCTCCTCATGGATGCAGGGTGGAAGAGCTGAGTGTTTGATCTTCTCTACTTACATATTGAAAGAAAAGCCTTTAAAAAAAGTAATATTTCTCATTGCCTGGTGATTTTGCTTGTACAATTCCAGGATCAGATGTTGCATTTAGTGCTGGGTCCATCCATCTTGCTGTGGAAGAAGCACGTACACATGTTTAAAATGTATTGCCAAGTCTTTTGATGTCTGCCTGGGGATGTAAGTACCTAGCTGCTCTTGTAAACTGGATCCCAGCTGCTGCCTCAATGGTCTTGTATGTGTAGTGTCAGGTCAGTAAAACATGTGCCACTAAATCAAAAAATGTAAATCCATTTCTATGGTATTTTAATATTAGAAAGGTAATTACCGTGTAACTAACCCTTCTCTGTAAGCTGTCGTTAATTGGATGATTTCTTATAGGCAGCTTAGCATAATGCATGCAAAATACACTGCAGCTCTGGACAGGCAAAAATTGCCACGATGAACCAACAAGATGTGTGAGCATCCAGGAGACCTGAGCCCTGGGAACAGGCTTCATTTGTCCTTGGCTTTGGGCCTGCAACTCTGAGCACTTATTGGGGCAATCTGCAGGCAGGGAACTCTGTCAGATGAGTTATTTTTATTAGGAAGAGCCCAGGAAGTGGGTTTTGCTGTTAGACATCAGGTGTGCAATAGGGAGGATCTGAGAGGTTTTTGTAGTCTCACTGAAGCAGATGTGGAAGCCAAATGTCACTCTGCCAGTGGGACTGGCATCAAGGCAGCACAAGCATTGGCAGTGCCTACCTTGTGGTCCTAAAATCTCAACTACTGTGAGTCTCATGATTCTGAGACCTCTGGCTTTGATAAAAGATACGGTTTTAGATCAAGGTAGCAGAAAAAGATGGGAGCTCTAAAGACTGAAAACCCAGAACACAATTGAAAGAACAGGAAATCTGCCTTGTGGTCCCATGTTTTATGCAGTTTGCAGAGAGCTGACTGCTTTGCTGTTCACATCCATCATTATCTGCATGCATATCTGGTTGGAAACTGAGAACTCTGCTTATCAGCAAGTTGCTGTTAAAACGGTACAAATGCTGATACAGGGAAGAGAAAAGGTCAGCAGTGCCCGACCACATTGCAAATAAATGACATCTTTCATCTGGAAAATGCCTACCATTTTCCATTTTAGGACCATGCTGTGATCACGGAAGAGCTGATTTTAAAAGGTCAGCTAATAGTTCATTTAAATCCTGATGTTTCTCAAACAGCCCAGAGTGTGACCTGGTATAAAATAATTGTTTAGGATTAGCACATATGGTTGAGAGACAGGGATCCAGGAGCAGAACTTTTTGGAGTTTCATGCTGCTTCTTGGAGGTTCCTGGGAGAAACTAGTGAAATCTCATGGCAAGCCATTTCAATGGCTGCTCTTATGTGAGTGTGGCTGTTTGAAGCATTAGGAATAGAAGATGAGAAAAGAGACTCATTAATGCTAAATTTGATTATATATGCAAACCAGGTTTCTATGAAAAGAAGAACAAAAAATGATCTGACTTTCAAACTAGCAATAAGATGTGTGCAGATAGAGGGTTCTGCTATTAGACAAACACAGTTAAAGTCTCCTTGACAATTTTTATGAGGGCGATGTTTCAGTCATCACTCCTGTAAATCAGCATCTGCATAATTGGAGCTCCGGGTAAAAGCCCTGCATGTTGACATCTCTGGATTCAGATGTTGCAGTTGGGAGAGGACAGGCTTGGAGATGCTTCTGATGAAACACTTTTTATCATTTGGATGCTCAGCTCTCTGGCTTAACCTGCATTCATGGCACTGTGTGTGGTCCCAAGGGGCAGGAGGTGTTGCTTGGTGAAGTTCTCCATTCTGCTCCGGGGGACAGGACCTTGTCCTGAGCAGGGAAAGAGGAGAGGCAGAGAGAGGTGACCCTGGGCTCTGCACAGGGCTGGTTCTGGAAGACAAAGCTGCACCTCTGCAAGCCCAGCTTTCCCCTTGGGCACTGAGTAAAAATGCTTTGTAGTATGGGCCTGGAGTGCAGTGTGGAAAACAGCACTTGGCTGTCTGTCTGCCCAGCCCGGCAGCTGCCAGAGGGGTCTGCATGGATTTTACTCCCAGGGGAGTCTACAGAGTGCTGTTTAGAACATTATAGAAAGGCATATATATACAGTGTGGAGATGCTGTGTTTAAGGTGTTTGTTCAAAGTGGCATATGTGCTGCAAAGTGTGACATTGTTGCTAAGGTGACAGCTTGCTTGCTTTTTGGCAAAAGCATAAGAATACTGAATATAGGCAAACTGTAAGCTTTTCCTTCAATTTGCACAGTTTTATCTTCTGGTTGTGATAGAGACTTCTCAGGTTTGTGTTTGGGAGCATTGTCTTCCCATTCTGAATACTTCACTCAGTTATAAAAGCTAATAGTGCTTTCCATTCTTAAGGGAAGTCCTAAATCACATAAAATTATGGGAATTCCAATTATTATAATTGTAGATTTAATTTATGTCATTGAAAGGCTTTGATATATAATATTTATTGAAGCAAGGAAGCATTCTCTAAGAATATTTTATATAAACAAAAGTACTAGGTGTTGTGTCATTAGCAGCCTATAGATGCAGGCACATCCCTGAGTGCATGCTCCAGATTTTTGGATGGGGCATTTGCACTCATTTGCAAGTGCTCAGCTGGAATGGATGCTGTGGGGAGAGAAAACTCCTGTGGATCAGGCTCAGAGGTTGTTTGTGGTGGGAGGGAGCAGAGTCTTGTGTTGGACAGCCTGGGTTCTGCTGTGGTGAAGTATTTTCATAATGCTGCCAGGGGAGGAGGATCAGCAGAGGATTAGACTGGTGTGGCCCCTAAGGAGAGAGGGTTTTCCAGATGAGCAGCCATCTGTGGCATGAAGCAAATGTTATGAACCTCAGTGTTGAGAGCAGAGAAGAAAGGTCTCACAGGATGAATGTCAGCTTTGGCCCTTAAAGCAGAGGGGTAGGGGCATGACCCAGGAAAAGCTGAAGTAATGTGCTCATTGCCCTTTATTGTTTTAGCTTTCCTTTTTTTTTTTTTTTCCCCAATGTTCTAATGGAGGGATAATTGTGTTTCTCTGAGCAAGCTGTTCTGTCTGTGCCTTTTCCAGAATGCCTTAGCATCTGGGAGAAGGCTGTGTTAGAGGCAGAGCCTGTGGGAGCTGCTGAGCAAATACTGTGGGGAGCAGCAAGTGCTGCAGCCTGAGGCTTGGGACAAACACTATGGGGAGCTCTGGGGGCTCCAGGGCCTGGATAAGTGCTGGTGCAGATGTTCAGCCCAGTTTGGCAGGGCCATTGCAAGGCAGAAGCTGGTGAGGATGTTTTCAGTGATCAGACATGACACAGGGAGCTTTTGCTGGACTGGAAAAGCCACTTTGATAAGAAGACCCCATCCTAGTCACTAAAATGTGCAGGAGGGAGGTGGTGTTAAGGAAGCAGGAGAAAAACTGAAGCAGGAAGATTTTAATGAAGTTTTATCCATTTTCAGTGGAGAGGTGAACAATCCCAGATCTGCTGTCAGAAATAAATCTGATTTGACTCTTGCAAAAGTCCCAACCTGTCAACTTGATCTTTATTCTATGAGAAGTACCAGAGCCTGCTGTGAACAGCCTGACTGAATATACACCAGAAGTACTCAAAACTCTGAAGTATTGAGGGTGAAATTCTGCCCAGAAGATTTCAAAATGAAGTGCTAACCAACATCAGCAAGATCATTGATACACAGGAAGTAAATTATAGTAACAGCTCTATAGTAGCTCTTTGAATTTCTAAGAGAAGTTTATTGTGTTTGTCCTCAGTCTTCTCTTTTCCTGATGTTAATGCTCTGCCCTCCTGTGTAATTTCTCAGGTGATGCAAATCCAAAGTATCTTTGGCTTGAAGTGATATACCTCAGTTTAAATCTATTGTCATGTGCATGTTGGGTGCTTGTGTTGGTGCCCCATGTTTGACACTGCATCTGACAATCTTCATATTAGGTGAAAAGCCTCTCTAGCATCCCAAATAGTATTAAAGAAGTAGCAAAATCTTCCTTTCTAGGTTCCCAAAATCCAAGGAGACATCTGGCTTCTTGGTTCAGCCTCCCTGAGGTGGGCTGTATGGTCTGTGGCTGCCTTAAGTGTTCAGCCCAAAATACCCCAGCAAGCCAGGAAATATCTAACAGTTATTGAGCAAGCAAACTTGAGCATTGCTTGAACTGTTTTCAGAATAATCTTCTCCCTGGCTGTGTGCTGGAGGTGTGCTCAAAGCAAAACCAAACAAGACAGGGCCCCCATCTGCATGCGTGCAAGTCTAAAACCACATTGTTGTGTACCCCTTCTCCGCCCCACACAAAGGTCATGTTGCACACAAAACACCACTTCTTTGCATCAGTTTTTTACCCCATTTCAAACAGCCTTTGTATGGAGGGAAGGGTGTTTTGAACATGGTTGAACATGGCAAGGTCACACCTCCCTGCTGGGACTGTAAGGGGGAATGATGCTCTTGGGTGTATCTTGTGCCCAGCCCATGGGGCTTAGGCTTGATACTGGAAATTGGCTTATTACTGCACAATATGTATATAGCAACAATTATCCTTTGAAGCTGAGTTTCAGTTTCTCTTAGTGGTTTTTTAGGGACTGTGCTTGAAAGCCAAAGCAAGCGTGGGATTCCCCCACCGCCGGATCCAGCGGCTGATGAATCCGGCAGGGCTCTCCGGATTGCCATCTCCAGGGGCAGTCAGCGTGCTGGGATGGAATTAGGACCCGGTTTGAAAGGAGATGCCTGCCAAAAAATTAAACAATGGATGCCTTCCTGTTTAATTTTAACATTTTAATTAAATTCTTCGCTGCTGTGTGCCTTTGATCTTGGTGAGCTGATGCACATGGCGTGTGCTGTTGTGTCGTCGCAGCATTTTGTTCTAATCTTTCACGCAGATGGAAGGATGCATTTGAGGGTGGATAAAAGTGCAAAAGCTGCTCACTGCCAAGTGCTGAGTGCATTGCAGGCTGCCTTTTCCAACTGGTGACCCACGGGCATGTGGACAGAGGGATTACTCACAAGTGTGGCTCAGTGGAGTTTCTCTCTAAACATATTCACTCCATTTTTTAATCTTCTGTGAGCGGTGCTACAAGAAGAGTTTCCTTGATGGAATTACTCATTGAGAGGGTTGATGCCAAGAATGAAGATTTTATTGTGAAAGGAATTTAATTTCAGGTGGAATAATTAATAAACTTTGATTTTTCAGTCAGAGAGCAGAAGCAATGCTGTGTGTTGTATATTGGGCACATCCATCGATTAATCCCAGCCAAGTGCTCAGTTTGGGAGCATTTGGCAGGCAGCTGGCTTTCCTTGCAGCCAGGCACAGAGCAGCAGGAAAGGTATTGGAAGGAGTTTCCTTGTGGATTATAGGCTGGGGCAGGTGATTAAGGATCATGTGGAGTATTTGTCCTTTGTGGTTTGGGTTGTAACTAAAATGTCAGGGAAGAAGCTGTCATTGCTATATCAAAAGAACTCATTGGTAGAGCTGCTTTGGGAAAAGAAATCTCATTTACTTGAGGCAAAAATAATTCTTAATCTCAATTGCCTTTGAAAACTAGCACTTTGGTGGGATCATGAATGGAGGAATATTTGTGACACAAACTACAATATTTCAACACAAAATATTTCTGTAAAGAGATATTCTCTACAGAAATGGTTGTATTCTCCTCCTCTGCACACCTTGCTGAGGTGCCCCAGGCTCAGTCCTTCTGGAGGGGTCAGTGATGGGGCCCTTTTGCCCATTGGAATGGTTTAGTGTGGCTGTGGCACCTGATTTCCAGAGCAGGCACAGGGTGAGGGGCCAACCCAAACTCACTGAAGGCACAGCACTGGTGTTCCCAGGATAGATGTTGCAAACCCTTAGCACTGGCACTTAAAAAAGTCAAGATTTTTTTTTGAGAGATGAAAACTCTTTTGGGAAAAGACAAGTGAGTCTAAAATGCAGAAAATTATTTTGGTTGAAAATCGTCATCTGACATGTAAGTCCACGAGTGCACGCTGGTGCTGTAGCCTATGCATGTACTGTGTGCCTAGCCCTTTTTCTGGCCAGCTGTGGAGTTTTTCAGAGCTGTGCAGGGGCACTAGAATCCCCTCAGCAGAGCACCAGCACTCCTGAGCCCCCGTGTTTTGCTGCGTGGTCCCGGGGCTGCGGTGGCAGCCTGTCACTCATGGCAGGCAGCTCGGTGAGAGGGCGCCTGTTCCAGCACAGAATCTGTGCCTGTCCAGATTGTGAGGCCCTGGCAGGCAGCAGGAGCTGGCTCCACGGCGGGCTGACATATGCAGGGGATGCTGGCTGTGCCACGGGGTACGAGCCTCCTGCCACTGCTGCTGCCCAGGCAGGGATGATGCCATGAAAATCAGCTCCTTGCCCATGTCCCAGCGGTGGTCCCCACTGCAGGGACCAAGTGCTGTCACTGCTTTTTTGTCTTTTCTCTTTTTTTCATCCTTTCCACCATGGCTTTCACAGCAGAATGACAACAGGAGATGGAGACGAGATTTGGGTCTCATGGCAGAACTGATCCAGCACAGCTTGTGTTGCTGAGAAATCAAATGGAAAAGCTCTTTCTGCCATGCAGCTCACCATGGCATAGTTCAGTCATTTCTAAAAACGGCTTTTTCCCTCTTCAAATTTGTGTGCTCGTTAGTGCTAGCCACCCATGGGTGCAGCTTTGTTTGTTCGTGCAGCTGGAGGGGCTCTGACAGAGCTCATAAGTGTTCATTGTGCAGCTCAGTCCCCCAAAAGTAGTGACTCAGCAATGATCAGACATCTCTCATGGGACAAACAGTTCCCAGCTATTCCCAAATTGCACTGAAACCCGTGTGTCACTGGGCTGCCAAGAGGCAGGGCTTGAGTACCCCACATCTGTATTGCTTCTGCACAGAGAGATTGCTGAGCATGTCCTGGGTTTTAGGAGAAGAGTATTCTTGCTTCATTTAAAAGAGAATTTATTTTTTTTTCTGGGGATTTTTACACTCCACCCCATGATGCGCTTTGGGATGCATTCAGCTTTCTCTTCTGAATAGGGCTCCAGATGATGGAAATAAATTATCATAAATTAGAATAGATTGCACTCTTCAGCATCTCTACATCTGTCATTATGTTTCTTTAACAGTTCAGTTTAACATTTATACACACTCTGACAGCAGCTACTGGTGTGTATGCTATAAATATTGGCTTGCAGAAGACATTAATGGAGTTTAGGTAAACGTTTGATGCCGCTGAGATTCTGTTCCATATGGTGGTATGCAGAAAAATCAGATTCTACATGCCACATATAATGGTCATGTATTCCTATGGACTGTCCTCCTGGCATTGCAGCAGCTCACTGCCCCACCAAGAAAGCACAGGTGCCTCCAAAGAGGAAGGTGAGATTCTTGCAGTCTATTCTGATTTTTACCACCTGTATTTATCTGTGATATTTAAAGCCAATGTACAGCATGTAGAGATGGGAAGTGCTTATGAAAGAGACATCTCAGAGAAGCAGCAATCAGGCAACAAGATGTGGGAATGCTCTGCTTTGAACATGTCTAAAGAAAACCCATGGGATTTTCTGGCCCAGGTGCCATTTTGTTGTCAGTAAATGAGTGAAAACTTTATGCATTGGTTGGTCAGAGTTGCTAAACCTGTAATATTTTGCTCTACCTCTGATGCAACTATCACCGAAACTACATGGAGGGAGGGTGGCATGAGGGTTTGAGGAGTCTGGCTTGCATCCCTCTGACTTATAGGAGGACAAACAGCTGAGACCATCATAACAAGAGGCAGGAAGCAATATATTCTGGTTCCTCTAGTGTTCCTTCTGCAGTTCAACAGAATTTGGGTGTCTCCCAGTTATGGTGTCTCCAATAGGTTTGGGGTTTTTGGTTTGCCGGCTTGGTGGTTTGTTGTTGTTTGGGTTTTTTTCTGTTTGGTTTGTTGGTTTTGATTTTTTTTGTTGTTGTTTTTTTTTATTTTGCTAATTGCAACACTTTGATTAGTGTGGCCTGGTGATGTGGCTGTGTCCTCTGCAGTTACTCTGATTTACTTTCAGGCTGGAAGGAAGGTAAGAGGGCAGCTGGGGTAAAGCAGCCCAGCCCCTGCTCCTGATGTGGGGCCCTGGAAACATCTGGCTGGTGCTGGCCTGGGGCACATCTGCTGCAGAGAGCAGTGCCTGCTGCATTTGCCCCTGTGTAATGCAATGTAAGTAATGAGGCAGCCACAGTGTACAAACTGACTCAAAGCAGGGCAATCTGAGGAGAAAGCGCTCTTCACACTGTAAATTGCTAAAGGTCTTTGTGATGCCAGTGAATTAAAAATCTGAGAAGAAAAAACCCTCCAGTGCTGTAAGTTCAAGATGAATCTTTTAAAAGCTGCTGGTGGAGAGGGGAAGAGATAACTTATCTGAATGGAAATGCATTTAAACTCTGTATTTTGTACAGCTCTGTGTTGCTGCTAAGCAAACAGTGTGTTCCCTGTCACTTGGAGAGCTGGAGACATTTTTGTGTAGACTGAATAGGTTTCTGTGTTGATGTTACCCCTTTTGATCTTAATCATTAGTCAGATTTTCAGTCCTTTGCAGGTTATTCCTTTCAAAAGGAGTTGCTTCAGATGATTTGGTGATTCACTCTTATTTATTCACACTGGCAGTACTGAGGAGCCTGGTGTGCATCCTGTGAGCATCTGCAGCCACCTGCCCCCTGACTGGGCAGAAACCCCTTTCTTACCTTTGAGTTTCCAGGTTTTATTGCTGTTCTGAATGCTTGTATGGTTCTTCTGCCTCAACTTTCTTCTGCTTTTTTGCTCCTGTGGAGGGAAAAAAAAGTTTTGTGAAACCATTAGCAAAATCTTTCTGCCCAGAGCAAAACCTGGCCCGTGAATTTCCTTTGAATGCTGTCTTGTGTCTGAGCTTGAGGCTGGCATTTAGGTCTCTTGAATGGGGTTTTAAAGGAAATAAACTGTACTTAAAGAAGGGCAGCATTTACATTGGCCTGATGCTAAAGACATTTTAGCCCAGCCAACGAGATTTTATGGTGAGCCTTGGTCCAGCAAGGAGCCCTTCAGCCTTCTCCAAGCTGACAGAGAAGCTGGACTCTGGGGAGCAGTGTCAAAGCATTGAAACTCTTTTATTATCATTTGTTGTGTTTGTTTTTGCATCTTTTGATTCTTGTAGGACTGGACAATTTATATCTGCAGTCTGGGTGCAGCTAGGACAGGTGTGGGTTTCTCCATGATGCCCTAATATAAGCATGCAGAATTTGGGAAGGAATGTGCAGTGAGAGGAAATTCATGTAAACAATCTGCATTGGATCACTTATCATGAGGATATATCTTTGAATTATGTATTTAATTAACTGCATTTAAAACAAAATTATCTCTCATCTACACTGTAAGGATATTTTTGGCTGGAGAGGACAGAAAGGAGCCCTTATTCTGGATGAGTTTTTCTGTTTGTTTTCAAATACACATTATGTTCTCATAGGAAAGAAGTCTGTGTACTTCTTTTTCATCAAACCTTTTAGCTTTCACATATGGCTGACATTCATCAATTCTAAAGCTGTTTCTTTTAAGCTTTCTACCCCCACTGTAAACCTGGAGATGACCTGCTCCCAGTTCCTGCTGTCACCTGTCCCTGGCTGAAAGGCTCTTTGGGGTAGGACGGGAGTAAAGTCACACTTTTTGCATTCCAATCAGTGCTGGATCTCATAGAGTTTAAAAATATCGCAAGTGAAAAAACATGGATGTGAGTCATACAGAAAGCACCCTTCATTTCTCAGGAAGTAAAAATATCAGAAAAACACATTCTTCAGATGTTTTCTCCTGTTGAGAGGTAGCCGCATCTAAGATTTCTGTTTGAAGTGTTGAATCACAAACATTGGTTCCCTGCTGTCACAGTGACCACTGGGTGCAGGAGAGGCCTATTAAACATTAACAGCTCACACTGCCAGAGCTACATCGGCCACGAGGGGCTGGGTGGGCTTTGCACGAACACCAAAATGTGGAGAAGTCTGTGATGTCAATTCTGGGCCAAGATGCTCCAGTGCTCAATCCCATCTGCAGTGAATGCCCCACTGCTGGAAAGTTCTGTGCTCTCTTTGGACCCAAACACTCATCCCCATCTAACACATGTGGTGTCATATTCCAGGGCAGCATGTCTGCATTTTGGGGGAGTGAGCTCTTTGTTTTCAGTCATTGCCTTTACTCCTCAGGGGCTGCAAAACCATGGTTTTGTATCAGCTTGTTTTAGTGGTATTCGTGAAGCAAACGTGTTTTAAAATGCATATGCATTTCCTTCTGTTTTTACAAGATTAATATTTGAAAGGCTATTTAATACAAAAATGCCTAAAATTGTTTAAATCTGAGGCATGCTGGAGAGATCAGAGAACTCTTATCAGCTGAATTAGTAATGTTGAATTAGAAATGAGAAAATCCTTTTCAGTTTAAGTGGCTTTTCTCAGAACTTTTTGCATGTTTAATATCTTCATTCATCCTTCTCATAACTGTGCCAATTTCAGCCCTCCCTGAGTACCCATGCAGATGTGCAATGCACACTGCTCAGGCCCTGATCCATTCAGCCAAGCTTTACATCCCTGAGGACCACCAGGAAGCCCCCAAACCATTTGTGCAACATTTTCCTCCTGTGGATGCAAAGATTGGGTCCTTCATGGATAGTGTCATACTTGTACTTGGAAAACCTGCTTGTGCTGCTCTCTGAGAGATTGGAGAGATCATGAGTGCTCTTCAGTGTAGACACTTTACCATTATCTTCCAAGAATCCTAAAAAAAATTGAACTGGAAATAACATTTGCGTAATGTTTTGTAAGAACGCGACCATGAGGCTCCTCAGGGGGAATTACAAGTATTGCTTTCTTTTTCTTCATAACTCTTGGAGGGGGTCAGCCTCCCTCCAGTCCCCTTTGATAACAAGCTGCTGTGAGAGCTTAGCAGAGCAATGTGTGTCCTGGTTGCACCAGATGGATCTCATTTGTGTTGCTGTTCATAGTCATGATAGGCAGCAAATGGAGTGCAGCCTGAGGCAGCACTTTGCTGCCTGAAGTTGATGCTTGATGAATTATGGAGATAAATAAGGCAAGAGTCCACCTTTGCTTTTCCCTTTGAGTGTGCACGTAAGTGTTAGGTGGCCCACGTTTGAGAAGACAAAGTGAAATGAGCTTTCAAGTACTTCCTTGAAGTTGTCTTAATTATTTCATTATAATGGTAAAGAACAAAGCAGAAGAATCAATAGGCCTAATTATTACATCTAAATGCAAGAGAAATTAGTCAGTGAACTCTCCCTTCTCTGGGGAGGATTAATCTTCCTATGCTCTATTTCAAATGTCTTTCAGAAAAATGAAAGGCTTATCACCTAGGAAACACGCGGTCCTAATCGCCCAGGTCTTGCTCTTGGATTTATGGATGGTGAGAGGACTCTCAGTTGGCCTTCTGAAGCACAAAATGAGTTTATTTTGCTTGTGTTTAACCGTTGCAGTTGAGTTTTGCAGCTGGGTGATGTGAATGACGAGCGCAATTGGGGCGTGTGCCCATGTCACCCCAGCAGGGCTTGGCCAGCTCTGGGTGAGCTGCAGGACCAGCCCAGCACCAGGCAGTGCCGTGGGGAGGGGATGGGTTGGATCCCAGTGTGTGCTGCCAGGGAGGCAGTGCTAATTAGCCCAGGTTCTCAGTAATAAGTGCTGTACTGATGGATCTGTAATACAGAGCTGTCCCATTGCCTTTTTGATCACTGTGTGAGACTCCAAATCAGGCAGCATTTGGCTGCAGCCACAAGACGATTACAGGTGATCCTGGCAGGACCTGATTCTTCACCCTTGAATTAGTCACTGGATTGAAATGGCAATAATGTTTCCTGCATACAAAGTTTGCTATGGCAGTAAATTCTGGTCCTATCTCCCTGCTCTTGTCTTGCACCAAGCCAATAGCATCTTGTGATACTTTCTACTAGGTTGATTAGAAGAATTTCAAGCTGTGACACAGATGTAAAATGATTTCAGATGAAGTGTTACATTAATAAATGAATCTTCAGCCTCTGCCCTTCTTAAGGTCTGACTTTCTTTAGATTTTGTCATTTGTAGTCATGTGTTGTGGTGGTGGAAATACAAGTCTGGAAGTACTAAGATGTGCTTCCCTAAAATAATTCCAGATTTTTGCATAGGCAGATCACACCCAGGAATAGAAGGCTTGGGTTTATTCCTCGCCTGCAAACCCAACTTAGTGTAAAGAAGACTCAGTAGCTGAAATATGAAGTCTAAATACAAGAAAAAAGGGCCATTTCTTTGCATAATACTGGGGAAATCAGCCTTACAGTTCACAAACTGAGATGACAGCTTGCTGTAGGGAAAACTTCAGTCCATCATTATTTTGCCTGTTTGGGTTGCTTAACTCATGGCAGTTTATTAATTAGTTTCTATTTTGCACTCTTTCTTAAAAGAAAAGGATTCCAACTCATTATCTATCACCCTTGTACCTTTCTTTCTTCCCAAATTACTCTGCATCATGGTCGGTTCCCATCTTCCCTGGCTGTTGAGTTGATTAACTGGGTGATGCTGACTGGAGGGCATGGGCTGGGCCACTGATGCACCACCTGATTATGTGGTCATGGAAACCCCTGGAGGTAAGACCTCTGTTATCAAAATAAATTGGGATTTTCTGCCAACTAATGGTTGGCGAAGCTTGCACTAATGCTAGATTCTGATGGATGATGTGCTATGGAAGCCAATTAGCCTTTGCTGATAAGCTAGACTTTGATTAAGCTCTTCCAGGCTTTCTCATCACAAGAAACATGTACTACTCATTGAACATGCAAATGTGTTTGCAGTGTGTAATTACAAAATTTTCTAAAGGAGTGACCTATTTTAAACAGAGCTTTTGTTTCACTCTTATTCCTTCGTTGCACTCACCAACTCAATCACACAGGCTAATTCAGCAAACATAATTGACTGGTTTTAGGAGTTAAAATATCCTGCTGTTGAATGTTTTATGCTTCAAATATCGATTATAATGAAGACCTCTGTGATGGGTACGTAGCTGTGCAGCCACTCTGAAAGATTTGCCCTTTGCAGTGAGCCTTTGGGATGCAGAGGGCTGGCAGTGCTGGGATCTGCCGCCCCAGCCAATTTCAAATGATCTTGCCCAATAATGCTGAGAACAAACTCTTTCTGTAGCCATAGGCTGCTGAATATGCAGCTTGTTTCACTGGTTGGAAATTCAGTTATTGATCAGATTAGCTCCTGACCTGTTTACAGGGTGATTGTTGTAATTAAAATTTATTATGGCTGTGTATTGTGACTTTGATCTTTGATGTTGAGGATTTGGGTATTATGGCCTGCCATTATGTAGCTGATAATGGATTGTGAAGAGCATCAAGGAGCTCATGTATCTTCACACTCCTCAGGGATACATTTTTAGTGTTAGATTCTCATTTGTGGGGCAGTTAGCTAAATGACAGAATCATGTTGCTTTCCCAGGCATACGTATTTTGTTAGCTTTAGTCACTTTGTCAAAGAGATTGTGTGAGCTCCTGTACCTGCCTCTATCCATACCGTGGTGCTTTAGGAAAAAAACCTAGGAAATGGACATTTTGTTTCCAGGTGTAATTCATAGTTGTAGTCCCCAGCTCTACCAAGGGCATTGCTATAGCTATCTGCATGTACCTCCTAGTTGTGGTGCCTTTAGTTTATTGCATGCCTAAGAGCATGAAAATCAGAGTTGTATTCTGTTGTACACTGATGGATCAAAGCTTGGCATAGTTACCATTTTCTAATAGAATTGCCTTCACAAATTCTCCAATCAGAGCAGTAGAAACAGGGAAATGGGCATTGTACATTGTTGTCCATCTCCTCTCCTGAGGTGTGGCTGTGGGGTCAGAGGGGAGGAACAAGCAGGTTCCTGATGCAACATCTCCTTTGGTTTCTCCTCCAAACTCCTAGTGCTGCACTGACACCTGAGACAGGGTAGTGGTCTGTCAGGGCATGTCCCATCAGTCACAGACCCTCTGAGATGTGTGGGTTTTAGGATGGAGAAAACCAAGGATTCCACTGCTGCACAAACCTGTGGTTGAGAGTCTGATCCTGCAGGAATAAGCTGTATGATGCAGGTTTTTGCCCCTTTTGCAGATTATGATTGATGACTTCACCTTATGATGCCTCAGCACTGGGGCTGGTGGGTTCAAAAATGCTGGATACAAGGAGCATGGTTGTTCTTCCCTTGTGAGGCTTTGCTCCCCCAGTCTCTGCCCTCCAGCTAAAGCAGCTTCCTGTGCTCATCACGTGGATGTTCCCAGGATTTCAGCTAATGACCACAGAGCACACTGCCCACTCTAAAATCATGTGTCTGTCCTCTTCCAAATTAGCAATTTTCAGATATCCCACTGGACATTTGGCCTAAAATAGTCTGAACACTTCTACTGTTTTATGGTCATCACCACCTTTCATGACAGGCTCTGGTGAAGCCACAGTCTGAACACACACCTTTGCAGCTTTTATTAAAATTAAATTCCATCTATGGTAGGAGTGTTGCAAGAGAAGGTTTCAAGACTGATTTTTGAGTGTAAATGTCTGAATTATAAATTAAATTCTGCAGCTATTTGGGTTAAGAAGAATTTTTATGAAATCTTGAGAATTGTCATTCTTTCCCATTCTATCAATAGTAACTGCAAGCTTGAGCATATGCTGCAAAAGGCATTGAGGTGAAGTATTCACTTAGAGAGAGAACACAAGTGCCTTTTTCATCTGAGGCAAATTAGGAGAAAAGGAGACAACTTCCAGCAAACTGTGGCTTCCGATCTACAAGCTGATAAAATCTGCATATTAGTCACAAGTTATTTTTCCAGATTTCTAGTTCATTCTGTTTTCTGAATTGAAGATGCTGAAATTCCCTTTCAGTCTTTCAGTCTGTTTCATAACTAGTATACTTGGTGGGGAGGGGAGAAAACAAAATCATCACCACCACCACCATTATGATAGCTCACATCTGACAGGTTGAGAATTGGCTGGGGTTTTTCGGGAGTAAATCTAGGGGAGGAATGCAATCTTTATTGTGACCATGTTCTGTAAAAATTGGATTTTTATCAAAGAGAAGGTGTTACTTTATGCCAAAAATCTGTTGGATTATTAAATCCAAACCCTTCCGCAACTAAACCCCTCATTGCATGGGTTTGGGGCTCAGCATCCCAGCACATCCTGTATTATTAGCACACTGGACTTTTTAAAATGTGGGGTAGGGGTGCACATTGTGTGCAAGTGTGAAAGCACAGAGCCATTCTGAATCTTTGCAGTGGTGGATGTGTGTCTGTCTAGGGCTTGCTCCATAGTGAATTAATTGCTGTGAAGATTAATGGTACTTCACTGATTTCACTTGCCTGTCAAGGGGTTTGAGTGCCATGAGATTTTCCCAATTGCAGGAGACATCCCTGGCTGGGTAGAGGGCTACTTCATCCCTTGCCTCATTTTGTAGCAGTGAAATCAAGGGCTTGGGGGAGGAAATGGTTCCATGTCAGAAAATTCGTCCCTTTTTTTGTAGCAGTCATCAGAAGCAGCAACCACTGGCCAGCATGGGCATTGCTGCTTAGGATAATTCATAAGAGTGTTTTGGCTTTAAAGCTTGGCTTTGTAACATTACAGTGACTGAGGACATCTCTTGAGCTTCACTTCAGTCACAGAAGGTGTTTTCTGCACTGTTTTGGCAGGTGCTAGTTTGTGTAAGAGTTGCTGAGCCTGAGTTTCTGCCTCATCGTGACCTCTGGAAGTGCATTGCTGTTCTCAGTGTTGCCCGTAGAGCAGCTGGCACAATCAGAGCAAGTGCCATAAAATGAGATGTCTCTCGTGGTTTTTAATACTCCTCCTGTTTGGTGCCACCTTTGGTTAGTGTGTGTAAATTTGTGATTGGCTTTTACTGTGTTTTGTATCCTAAATTTAAATTGTAGTCACTTCTGTAGCATGAAGGGATGTACAAGGGGGATGGTGCATCAAAGGTTATCAGAAAACATATACAGGATTTGCAGACTGGGAATATTTACCTACAAGCAGAAGACAGCAAAGGCCAGTTTAATATGGCCTTTGGTACAGCCCATTTTTCCACTTTAATTGGGTTGGTTTGTGGCAGAAGACTGTTCCCCTCTTTTATGCATTGTTTTTCCAGTCAAGAAATCATCTGCACTTTGCTTTTCACTGTCTGTCTTTTTCCACACCTCTCTTGTCCCATTTTCACTGCCTGATCATTGCCTAGAGATGTACATGCATTGGTCCTTCACTCATGAGGAGGATTTTTTTGGTTGAAATAAGTCTTCCCAGAAGGGCTAACATAGAATATTTTATTCTTCCAATTCAGTCTGATTGCTGCAAGAGTTGAAGTGAGTCTGCACATTTAGATACAGCAAAGGCTGTTTTTATCTCTGATGAAAAACTAAAATGCCATTAAAGCAGAATGTTTGCAGTAATTTTCTGTGTATATGTGCATAGAGGCCATAAGGAGAAGTGGACCTTATCGATTTGATGGCACTCATTATCCTAGAGCTATTTTTTCACAGGGTCCTTCCTATAATTCTAGGCTATTTTTCTCTTAAAATTTGCTCTGACATGTTTGTGTTTTGGAGGAATTTTCCCTCCACAAGATGAAACACCATCCTGTCATATAACTTATTTCTTTGTTTTTTTACTTGTGGCAAATTCATGGAAGTTAAATGCTGAATTTATGGTGGGCTCGGAGGAATGCATGATTGCATTAACCCTTATGCACTCTTGTATACTGAAAATATCCTCTGTTTATTTTCTGTTCAGGAGAACTAATTGATTAAGCCATGCAAGATTTTACATCCCCAGTGACATGTCATCAATAAAGACAATGTTTTCTAACATCTATATTGTTGTGTGTTTTTTAAATTATCATTATTATTCTCAGTATGACCTTCTGTTGGTAGGTGTCTGTTGGTAGGTGGAGCAAGTAACGATATTCTGCAGGGTAAAAACATTCTCTAACACTGCTGGGGTATAAATTGTGACTATTGTTGCACAGAGTTTGGAGGCAATGGGTGATTTCCATGTTCCCAAGATTCTGCTCTTCTGGAAGACCAGTATATATGTAAAACATCTCGTGGCTGAAGGAGGATTTCAGGAAAAAAACATGTAAAAACATGTTCTACAGAAGCATCTATGCTGGAGGAGTTGGCCTAAGCCAACACCTTGGGGTCTGCACCCACAAAATCCAGGTGGAAATCTTGCTGGGCCAGGTACCAGTTCTCTCTGAGTCATTCCTACCAGGTGGCATCACCATGGTCATGACCCATCTCCCTGAATTTGCAGCAAATCTGCCACTGGCAGTGGATTGGAGTTGATTTTTCTCCTGTTTCTGTGGTAAGAGATTTACAGTCATGGCTCTGGATGCATCCAAGGCAGGGAATGAGGGATGAGTGTGTGTGCCCAGCATGGAGCTGGGCTGGTACCCATCACCTGGGCAGGACACACGCTGCTTTTTGGAGCAGTTGCAGCTGAGATACTGCTGTGCTGGAGCATTTTGATCTCTGGAAAAGATTTGGTTGCCATTCAGTTGGATTTCCTACAAAAATAATTCCCAAAGCGTTTTGGATGATGGGAGAAGCTTAAGGCAAGGTTCACAGGGAAGCATCTCCTCTGGAACTGAGCAAGGGAGGTGAGACAGCCTGATTTGGGGGTGATTTTGGCATGTGCCCTTCCCCTGCATCTCATGGAGCCAGGGAGGCTTCTGCTTGGGTGCTGGGATACAGGAAAGCCTGCAGGAAACCTTCTCTAAGCTAGGGAACTACTGTACCTGTTTTAAAAATTAATCCATATATTCTTCATTTAAATTTATCTTACCTCTCACATGCTTAAAGTTTCTCTACCTGAAACGTGCAATGGAGAATCATGCTGCAGGGATCTGTAGGTTAAAAACAAAAAACAAAAAAGGTATTTCCATGGACACAATAATTTTTATTTTCTAAAATCAGAGACTGTGATGGACTCTCTATCCCCCAGGAACTTGTTTAGAGCAGATATACTCTCTAAAGATTTAATGACCAGAAGCATTTTCCTCTTGTTTCACAATTACTTTTTTTTTTAAAGTGAATACTCATAAAACATGGGCAAAATGTAAAGCTGAAAGGAAGAGAAGCCAGGAATACTAAAGAGAGAGAGAGAGAGTGTGCTTGCTTGAAAGTGTTGGCCAAGCAGCTGTTCATGCCTCCTATTTAGCATGAATGGAAGACATAGCCCTGATTAAAAATGGTAGGTAGCAGCTGCACAGCCTGGGCTAAGGATTACCAGATGGTTAACTCTGATTGACTTGTCTCCATGGAGCTCAGTGGGGAGGGAGGAATGGAATATCTGAAATGTGATGAACATGCTAGGTACACAATTTTTTATAATGAATGTGCCAGATTTGTTTACATGCTTCTTGAATAAAATATGGCTGCTAGTTTGACTTAAGACAGACATCTTTAGTACATGCTATGTTGCAAAACCTTGCTCTTTTGATTGTAGGTGTGATGATTCCCCCTCATCTCTCCCCCCCACACCCCGGTGCTGTGATACAGCATAAAATAATTGGTTGACAGAATGTTGATTCTGCAGCACGGGGAGGATTTGCACAGATGGGAGTCAAAATATGTCTCCTTGCCTTATGCTAATGCCACCACAAAGGTTAGGGAGAAGTTCAGAACTGAATGTGGAATCCTTGTGCTGCTTTAGCTGTTGCAAAGTGTTTAAAGTCAGTACCTGGAGGAAGAAGATCTGGATCCAAATGCTCTGTGTGTCTGCTCCCTCTGTTTTACAGCAAAAGGGAACCAGCACTTGCTGCATATTCATCATATTATGGTGCCTGTGTGGCTGCTTTTTCTTGACATGTGCCCATGGTGGCCAAAGTGGGATTTTTTTTTTCCTACCCTGGATATGTAGTCACAGATATCTCTAAAAATACTGTGGCAAGAGGATGATGCATCAGCATGATTCCAAACAGCATTTTCTTAAGGGGCTTGGCCACATTTCTTACAAATGCCAAACAATTGTCCCTTGTTTAAACAACGTGTTCTGCAGAGGCTGTAGCCATGTGCAAGGTGGTGAATTCCTCATAAAACCTGTTTTTGGGATGGTGGGAGAAAGTGGGAATTGGTCATTCAAGGGCCAGAACAGCTCACCCACCTCTTCTGGACAGTCCCTGGGAAGCAGCAGCCCCATGACTTGGTTTCCCTTCCTCTCCCTTTGATCTCAGCTCCTTTTGTTTGGGCAGCAGCTCTCACAGTGTGTTTTTGGAGAAGTCCTGGAGCTGTGGCACCCTCAAGGCCATGGGTTTCATGGGCAAACTCCCTCATGCTTCAGCCTTTAGTTTCATGTGACTGCCCTGCCTTGAACAGGCGATGGAAAATTGCAGGTAACTAACAATAGAGGCTGGTAATTTGGGAAGTAATACTTTGGCATGTATTTAGGAAAAAAAAATTAGTAATAACAGTGAATAATTTAGAAATGCCAAGATAAATACCATGTTTGAGGGAATGTGTCACCTCCAGCTGTGGGGAGTGGGAGACATTGATCGTGTGTTTCTTTATCCTCTGTGTTGAACATTTTTGCTTTGTGTTTGCATTACTTTTTAAAAGCAAAGTACAAATATGTCAAAAAGATGGAGCTGTTGGTTGTGCCAACTCATTTCCTCACATTTGAGTATGAATGGAATTGTGATGCCGATTTTTCTTCATAAATGCTTTTTACCTAGAAAACATTACTTCTGAACCTGTGACACTTAATACTTTATTATTGGTCTCACCTGAATGTTGTCACTGTATACAAACACAAATAAAATGCTAGTTCAAGCTACTGATATTGAGAAGCAAATATGGGGGGGTTTTATGTGGTTGATTTTTTTTTTTTTTAATTTTGGCAACATCAGAGCTTCCCTCCTTCTTCCCAGAATACAAAACCAAAACAAGATACCAGCTGATTTTTTTGAAAGTGGTGAGTTGTAAAAGCAATGATTTAAAGTCTCATTATACTCAAACAATTGTGCCAAAGAGAGGAGGTTGGGCAGGGGATGGTGGCAACAACCTCTACCTCTTTGTGGGATAAAATATTTGGCTGTGGGTTTCATGATCCTATTGTGAGGAGCATCCTGGCTCCAGAGGCACCACGGTATTTTCTACATGTTTCAAGTACAGAAGGAAAAGCTTATGAGGAAAAAAAAAAACATTTTTCCCTGCTGAGCATGAAGACTGTGAAGTTTGTGGTGGATTTTGTAAGGGCTTTTGGTGTCCCCTTGGGAATTGAGCCATTTGGATGCTGGAATGTGGTGGACACCCACACCTGGCTCTCTGGAGACAGCAGGGTGGTTGTCAGGTGTCCTTGTATTTCCTTTCTCCTGCACGCTGCTAGAAGGCTGATTTCTGGGGAAAACCCATCTTCAGCATGATCTGCTTCTCAATGTACAACAAACTGGATTAATCTTGAGTGTCATGGGCCAGGTAACAGATGAAGGTGATAAATCTGTTAGCAGCCACACTGAAAAGGCTGAAATATTCTGCATTTGTGGAGGTTAAGCACTATTTGTGGAAATACACATTTATAGTTGGGCCACACCTTGCAAAAATAGCAGAAGAGGTGGCCAAGGAGAACTGTCCTGCCTGGTGCTGGATTTTAAGTTTTCTGATAGCAGGGAAAGGTACAGAAAAGTGCTGGTGTGATGAGAAACTGCTGAGAGAGAGAGACAAAAGAGGTTTTTCAGGTATAATGGGCACACTCAAAAATAGCTCTGCTGTTTAGATGCATGAAGGGGAAAACAGCTGTTTGAGCTAATGAGCCAGCTTGGTGTGGCTGCAGGCACCCTAAGAGAACTGCAGCCTTTGGGAGCACAAAGCGCCTCTGCCAGCATGGAGGGGAGAAGAGAAGCAAAGGCAGTTTTGTGAGAAAAGGAAGGAATTGGTGAGAGTTCTGGTGCTGTGCTTCCTCAGCAGCATGAGTCCTTATGACCCTCGTGGTGCTTCCAGCCCTCTGAGAGCCAGGAGGACATAGGGGATGGGATGGGATGGGATGGGATGGGATGGGATGGGATGGGATGGGATGGGATGGGATGGGATGGGATGGGATGGGATGGGGCCCTGATTGCCACAACTGGGCTTTCCCTTGTGTGGCCGCCACCATGTTCTCAGGGGGCTGTCTCAGAGCATGTGCCATGGGAGGAGAGAAATCTGCCCTCTCCTCACACATGAGTGTAATTTCTGCCTCAGTGATGCTTGGCAGAGCCACGTGTGAAACAGCCTTCACGTCTCACTGAAAAAAGGCAAGACTGCCAAAATTTTGTCTGTTTTGAGTCAGGAAGGAATGTTTAAATCTTGAAAGTCTGTTTGCCTTGAAAAAGATACCAACACCCCAAAACTCAGATCTGGTCAACTGAAGTGCTTTGATTTTGATGCGTTACGCTGTCTTTCTCATGTGTGTATAAATTTTGTAACACAGTATTTTTCAAGCAAAACTGTTCATTTTGAAAACTCAGAGCAAGGATTTTGACAATGTAATAAATTTATGTAGAGAACATGTCATCCTTCCTGTCTACAATTATGTGGGACAAATCAAAGCTTTAAGGGAAAAGCACACATGCACAGTAATAGTTCTTTGGCACTTTCCAGCTGCATAGTTTAATACATTATTTCAATTTTAATAAAAAGGAAAGGGCTAGTAGAGACCTGTGTATTTTGGGGATCAATGGAATTCCTCTTGGAGCTCAGTCAGCTGGTCTCTTGTTGGTGGGAGGGGAAGATGGACCTTCTGCTGTCCCAACAGCATTTGGGGGAATTCTCAGGAGTATCTCCCACCACTAACCCCACTGACAGGAGCCTTCAGAATGATGTGGCTGATGTCAATGTCACAGTCCCAGTGGGACATGGGGCTTTATCTGCTGAAGTGTGAAGAAATGTAGAGGCATTTGAATGCAAAGGCAGAACTGAGGAGGCAGCAGCTCTGAGCCTTGGCTCTGTGCAGGCTCCTCATTGCAGCTGGAAAGGTAAGGAAGAGGAACAGGTCAGGCTGGCAGCTCTTGGCATGAAATGGGATGCACAAGGTGCTCTTGGAAGAAATGCCAGGTTTTGGAGAGTACGGGTTTGCACAGAGCGTCCTCATGGGTGCTGCTGCTTTCCTCCAGAAGCAACAAACACCTGTGTGTCAGCTACAGGGCAGAGGGGACAGGAGTGGGTGCACCTCACCAAAGGTGTGCTCCCAAATGGAGAGGAGCCTCTTGTCCCTTGGGGGAACATGTCCATGTGCAGCTCTGTGTTCAGTACTCGTGTTGTATCAATGGGAGAACAAGCCTGGCCATCAGAAGGTGGTCAGAGTGTGTGGGGAGGAGGGGCAGAGCTGCAAATGTTTCTGCAAATCCTCTGCCCTTGAAGATAAGTGTTGGTGGACATGGGTTTTTGTGTCATTTACAGCTGCATGTTGTAAATACCAATAAATGTGAGGAGAAGTGTTAAACCATATTGCTCTGGCACAGTGTTGTGCTCTGGTAGTATGAGGATGCTTGATGAAATCTCTGCTATAAAATATTTTCATTTTATTGAGCTACACGTCAATAACTGATGGATGGCAAACAAAAAATATCTGACTGCTGCTTATGACTCCATGGTAAATGGAACAGATGCAAGTGGGTTTTCATTTTAGTATTGTGTGCTGAGCTTCAGACTTCAGAAGAAGCAGTGCTGTCCAAACCTTTTTGCATTCTGTATTTTGCCATTTACTCTCAGCAAAAACCTGTCGTCTCCATGTCATTCTATGACAGATAACTCATTGCTTGACATTTTCCCAGCAATATTTCTAAGGAAACGTTTTGTCCCCAGTAGCATAAACACTGTGAACTAGGATTTATGTGTTGTAAATCAAGGCCCGGTACTCTCCACTGAGAATAACATTTTGAATAAAAGCTTGGTGTCCACATATCTTGTGACTACAGCATCCTGCCCTCTGCACCACAGGATTTGTCTTGGAATGAGCATGATTAATTAATTGTTTGGAACTCAACCTCTATGTGTGTAGTTGTTTTATGGGTGCTTGGGTGACCCCCCCCATACTCATGCAATGTAAATCAAATCCCTCTTGCTGGCTGAGTGGTACCTTGAATGTAGACAGTAATGGAATTTGTCTTCTTAGAAACTGCCTTATTTATTAGCATAAATTGACTGTTAAAATGAATTGTTTGCATGGATATAGAAAAATGTGACAATTGATCAGTCTAAGACAAGTAGACATTGATTTTGTGTAAATCTAGTCCATGTTTTGAGGTTATAAAGCAATACAGGCTTGGCTGAAAAGAAATTGCATCTTTAATGTGTGTGTTTTGCCTTAGCCATATTGAGTTAAGGAGTAAAATCTTGCCATTGCCCTGCTGCAGTATAGGATACATCTATAAATAGATCTGGTGGCTGACATCCTGCCCATGGAAGGGGGGCTGGAACTAGAAGACCTTGAAAGTGCCTTTCAACCCAAGCCATTCTGTGATCCATTATGTATTTTTTATGTGTATGTAGGAAGATGTATGTATTTACTCATACAGGTGCCTGCACACATACAGAAATTAAGCAGAGAGCACATGTAGGAGTGACTTTGAAGTGTCTGGCTTTGAAGTGTCACCTCTGAGTTTGGCATCTGAACCAAACCTTAATGTCACAAGATTTCACTCTGCTGCTGGTGCCAATAGTAGGCTGCATTAGATGAGGCTGGATTAAATCTCATCAGTACAGGTCATGAGCAATGTGGGTTGGCCTTGGTTGCCCTCCATGCCCCACTGTTCACGTTTCTTTTTGCCTGGATGCCTCCTTGCATTTTTAAGAGTAAGCTTTGAATGGGAATCATCCAGACCCTTTCTGACCTGGCTACAGAGTGAGCCCTGCATCTGGAATCATGCATCATGGACATGTGCAGGCATCCCAGCATTGCTGCCATGAAAAATGTGTGTGATTCCTAAAGTTCTGTATTTAAAGCTTGGGTAGCCCAGGGAAGCTGGGCAGCAGGTTTTACATGCATCTGTGCCTTGCAGCCCTGCATTTTGTGTACAAAAACAGCATTACCTCTGTGGAGTGTTTCTGCAACATGGACTCCAGTACTGGTCCTGGGGCTGTGTGGGTGTGTGGGGCCACACAGTACTCAAGGCCATCTGCAAATGTGGAGAGGTGCCTCAGCACCTTGCTCAGGGCCCAGACACATTGTCTTTTATTGTGGTACAAAAATCTCATCACAGGGGATTAGAGTGTTTAGTTCTTCATTGTGTGGTTGAACCAGTTAAGCTGCACTTGGTTTTTCCACGTGCCCAGATATCTTGATGAATTCATCCCACCCTACAGCGTGTGCATATTCTGCTGAGAATTAGATTTATGTTTTTAAATTTCTGGAAAAAAAATTCAAGTAAACAGAGTTGAGCAATTCATCTGGATTAATGGGGACCAACTCTATTAGCCTAATACAACACTAATCTGATTCCAAACTGTTAACATATTAAAGCTGCTTAATTATATGTTTGTTTGACACAATGTGGTAATCCTGTATGATTTAGGGTATATTGTCACAGCTCTTGACTTGCAGTGCCTCACCATTGATAAAAACACAATTAAAACCCTTTAGTGTGTGTTAGGCACTAACTTCACTTCACCCTTTGCTGTATTGAAATGTGGCTTGTTGTAAGTGCTGCCAAGCATCCTCCCTGCTTTATAGAAACACTCACCACCTCTGTTTCATGCATGGAAGCAAGGGGCAGGAAAAGCTGCTGTTTGCTTATGCAAGGAATGGGTGCCTGAGCTGGGAATTTAATCCAGGTTCCTGAGGAGGAGGTCTGGAATTCCTTCCAGGTTAAACCAGTAGGTTAAGGGATAAGAGCATATAGCACTTATGTATTTGGGCAGTTCTCTGGGGTTGTGCAGTGTTTTCTATCTGGTCTGGGTGCAGCAATGCTCCAAAAAGTGCAAAGCTCCCTCACATCTGCTCACTGTGAAGAGTGGGATAATGAGATGCAGAATCAAGGCAGAGCACAAGCCCTCTTTGCTTGTTTGAGCCAGGCACTGTCAGAGGAGGAGATGCCTTCTGGGGAAAATGGCTCAGCCCTTTCTGAGGCTCCTGTGCAAAGGGCTGATCCTGGCTTTGTGCAGAACCTGCTGCCCTGGTCCATGGTGGGAGCAGGACCAAACCTGGGGCATTTCTGCCTCACTCACGCTGCATTTCTGTGGTATTTTATGTTTTTCATAGCAGAATCCTTGTGCAGAATACAGCATCTGTGTGACTCTGCAGAGAACCAGAGAGAGGGGAGAGGTTTGTGACTCCTGGTGATAAATGAACTAAGCACACCAAGGTCACTTATTATTGGAGATCTCACTAGAACGGTTCAGCTCATATGCCTGTCCTAAAACCACAGGTAGCACCTCTGCTTTTCAGACTGTGAAAATCTCCACTGTCCCAGATTACAAGGGGTTTTTGATATTTTGTACAATACTCTGGAGATTTTTCATTGCTATTAGGCAAGGTTGGTCTGCAAATTTTACATAACATCATTGAAATCAATACAGATTGGAGGCACTTTTACTTACTGCTTTCCTTTGAATTGGAAATTTTCATATTTTTAAATGCAATTGAAAATCTTGAAGCATTTCTTGCAGCTTTGGTATGATGATTTTAACTACACTTGATATGGGGCTTTGGTGGCTATCCAAAGAGAAAATATTCCTGATATGGATGCCATGTAAAGTGATGCCTTGATGGCAGGGTAAAACAGTTTTGGGTTTGTGTCTGTCTCTTGAGTTCAGCATCTGCAAGGCCTAATCTGAAAAAGCAAAAAAAAAAATCAGATTCCAGGTATTAATTTATATGAAGACAAGGAGAACATCCTCTTTGACCCTAATGGATAGTGTGTGCTGTGATGGTGCCTTCAGTTGACATTACAGTGACAATCTGAAAGAATATGATGACATGAGGACCTGCCAGATGGATGCTATGAGTTCTGAGGTGTTTGACAAGGCTCTGGCATGGGGATGGATAATCAGAGGGATAGAGAAGAGGAACAGAAAGTCCTGATTTTCACATGTTTCTGAAGATTTCAAGGCCACTAAATTTTTTCACTCAGCAGGGCTTTGCTTGCTTCATGGAAGGACCTGGGGCTTATCGACCAGTGAAGAAGGTCTGTTCCCAGTTAGAGACATTTGCAGCATGGCAGCTCAAATCAGAATAAACAGAGAGTTTGGAGTCCCTCCGGGAGTGTCTTTCATATGCTGAGGCAGTGTCCAGATGCTGCAAGAATATTTCCTTGTTGATCATCTTCAAAGTGTGGCAATGTCTGTAGGCACTGAGTACAGTGGCAGCATTCCCAGTGCTGGTGCTGGGTGCTGGTTTTGTGTGTCCCTGCTCCTGATGCAGAAGTATTAGTAACTCATTCTTTCTCTCTAGTTCTTATATTGTTTGTTAAATGTCATGCATGTACATAAAGATATGGGACTGGAAAGATGATATTTCCCATCTGAGTAGGTTTTATTTCTGTTGCTCCCACTTTCTGGGCAGCACCATATTCTCGGACATCAGGAGAAGTAACACTGCTTTTTATGGTTGTCACTTACCTTTTTCCAAGATACTCCTCAACTTTCGTGTCTTATACCTTGTTTTACACATCTGGGAGCTACCTGCTCTTCAGCTGAAATTGTGGGGTTGACCCAAACCATTTTCCCTCTGGAAATCTAGACCGTAGCTGCTCAGTGGGTGGTTTTTGGATAGCAAAGCAAATGGTGGAATGGTAGGCTTCCCTGTGGGCTGGGGCAGGCTTGGGTCTCCTTGTTCAGAGTCAGCACGTGGCACCCTCAAGCCCCCACATCCTTCATGGGAACAGGGCTTAAACCCAATAGTTGGGTTGGGTTCTGTTTTTCTGTAAGGTGACAGAAAAGAGGCAGAGTGACTGTAAACCCAGGGGAGTTAACCAGAGACACCTGAACGGGAGCAGAGATAAACAGCGTGCGGTTTGGAGGGGAAAGTGCCGGTCTTTTCTGCTGTTATGGGAGGCACATGTGACAGCGGTCCCCGTGAGTGATACCCAGGCTGGCAGAGCCGCATTTTGGGATCCGATCCGCGTTCATCAAGAAGTTGGTGACACCTGGTGGCGGGCGCTGGCCAAGCCCGGCTCCGCCTGACCCAGATTCCGTCCCTGCCCTGCGGAGGGGCTGCTGCAGAATTAACGCTGTTTTCTGACGAGGGCAGGATGCTCACGTCGGTGTTTCCCGAGGTTTCGCAGGGATTAAACCCCTTAGAGGCAGTTGTGTGCACAGGCAGGAGCATCCTAATTCTGCCGTGGCTCCTGCACAGGCAGGATCCTGTCCCTGACACCATCTCTGCCTTTGCCTTGAATTCTGCTTGAATTCTGCAGATCCCCCCCTCTCACATCGCCTGGAGTGTGTTATTTGTAAAGGATGAGAAATTTTGGGAAGAGCAGACTGTCACAGAGCTCAAGTGCAACTGGCTTCTATCTGGTATACTTGGGAGAAAATAAATGCCATTTCTGCATATCAGAATTCTTAGGTTTTGTATCACTGGTGAGTATGTGGACCATCTTACACAGGGAACCAATTAAAAATAATATAATAGCATGCTTGCATTAATCCATACCTGCTGTACTTGCCAGAGTCTAACTTGGAAGAAAACTATTGTATTTGCAGGGATCCCTGATGAAGGCAGGAATGATGAATCTGACTCCATGTTATCAGAAGGCTAATTTATTCCTTTATAATACTATATTACATTAAAGAATACTATACTATACTATACTATACTATACTATACTATACTATACTATACTATACTATACTATACTACACTATACTAAAAAATACAGAAGGGTCACTTACTGAATGCTAAAAAGATAATAATGAAAACTTGTGACTCTTTCCAGAGTCCCAACACAGCTTTGCACCAATTGGCCAGAGAGTCAAAACAACTCACACCAAATCCAATGGAACAATCACCTGTGGGAATACAATCTCCAAACACAGTCCATGAGCACAAGACAGGAAAAGCAAATGAGATAAGAATTGTTTTCCTTTTCTCTGAGCCTTCTCAGCTTCCCAGGAGAAAAATCCTGGGCACACCCTGGCATACTCTTGCACACCTGGGCACATTTGGGCACACCCTTGCACACTCTGGCATTATATCAGAGGAACAACATGAAAGGGCTCTCCGGAAGGTAATATTCCTGCTGTCCTTCCCCAGTGATAAATTTATTGCAAGAGACAAACTATAAAACACATTTCTTGGACAGCCTAAGATCCCAGTGTTTTAAAAATCACAGAAGTGGAGACTTTTCCAAAATCCTGTCAGTTCAGTTGTGCTAAGGTGTCTTTTCGTACATAGTTTAATATTTTGGAAGAATTTCATGCTCAGTTTAATTAGTTTCCTCCAATTGAATTTGGATTTTTCTTGTTGACTAAGTGATTCTTTCCCAAACTGCCTGAGGCATCAAGTTGATCTTGACAGAAATGCTGAAGTAAACATTATTATTTGGTAACTGTGACTGTTCAGAGCTGCACCACTGGTGCCAAACTGCTACTCGCTGTGACAGCTCATTATCTCCCTGTTTCCCAGTTCTTTACATATCTTTTTGTTTATTCTGGTGGGCTGAAAATAGATGTGTGTCCATTTTTGTGTGTATTGCTGTTTTCTGCACAGCAGTGAAACCATGTTTATTAAATGCACAACTTCTTGTGTAGTTGTAGTGGTGCTTAGGGGGCAATGGGGAGGCATGTCCTGGTATAAGCTTATTTAGTGAAGTCCAGGGTATTAGTTATCTATCTAGCTATGTATAAAAACATAAGGTATATGTGGGGTTTTTTGTTTTGTTTTTCTTTGGTTTTTTTTACATATACACATTTATAATAGTGTGTGAGCAGCTCAGCCTGTGCATGGATGAAGATGACCACTGGTTCCAGTCAAGGTCAAGTGTGTGTATACCTGCCAGAAAGAGTCAATAGAAAGCATTCTTGATCTAAACACTTAAAGATGTCTTTTTGAGCTCATCTGGCTTCTGGACACTAACATTTTCCACTCTAGGTGGCTTTTTAAATAACACACCGGCCAAGTGTATCTGTTGTAATCCATGGGTCATTGTTGGAATTGCTGTAAATATTTTGGAACTGTTCTGAATCTGTATTAGAGATTTCTTTTTAATGCTTCATCTCAATAAAAGTGAAAATACTAAGTACTGAAACTTGTTAGCGCTACCACTTGTTTCTATACAGTATTATTCTGATGGAATATGAAGATCTAAAAGCCTGTGTTTAATTGGCAGTTTGTCCCAATTTAGGTTTGGAAGATGGCCTTTCAGGCACACATGTCAGGAAGATTGAGCACAGGGAGAACTGTTGTTTCCTTCTCTGGTTTCTGTTTCCCTGTGCCCCTGCTGCAGCTGGGTCACCTTAGCAATTGATCTTATTTTGAATGGGAGTTTCCTGATTTTGCCCAGGTAGCTGTATTCATTTTGGATCCCATAAACATCTCTGCCCTGAGCAGACTCCAGGTGCAACAGGCTGCACTTGTCTGCCAAGCCCTGATCAAAGGGATTCTGCCCTTGCACTGGGCTGAGATCCCCACTAACGGGATCTGCCTGGGTCTCGAGCCCTTGCAGTGAAGCCTTTTGAAGCAGTAATGTGATTTTATTTACTCAGATAGGAAATGTTATTTATCTCAAAGCTCCAAGATAACAAATGCACAGCTCAATGTGCTGCTGATGTGTGTGAGGGTGAATCAGGGCCTTGGAGAGCTTCCAAACAGCTTTGCTGCTGGTGGTCATGCATTACACAAACTTGTGACACAGCCCTGTTTTCCCTGCATACCCTGATGGAGTGAGAATGGAGGGAAAGTTCAAGGGTGTCTGCAAGTTCCTAAGAAACTTATCTGCTTCTCCTTAATTCTGTTTTGTTTATGTTTATTTGCAATAAATTTCATCAGCGAAGGAAACAATGAATAATTTTATGAAAATACTGACAGTTATTCCAGACCACAATATTCTTTCCTAAATCTGATTTTCTCAGAAGTGGTGGTTTTTTTCTTCAGTGAGCCAGAGTTATTATATTCTGTGTGTATCTGTTGTCATAAAAATGCTGACAAAAGAATTTGCCAAAATCGCATTTGCTTGCATAAATTTAGCATATAAAAACCTACTTGTGATGAAGTTGAATAGAAGAACCAGGTGTACAGGCAGCATAGATGGAAGCTGGAGGATAACTCTGGAGTGGAATTGACACAAGGAATGTTTGCTGAGAGCTCTTTAATGAACTTTACTGTGTGTCCTTCATGGGCTCTGCAGTGGCTGCAGCTTTGTAACTCACTTAGGAGACTTCCCTTGCTTTTAATAGACTTCCCTTATGTGCTCCTTGGTGTTCCAAGCTATTCTGTTACCCAGTTGTTTTCAGTGCCAGGGGAACAATGCAAAATCAGCTGCTGTCAAGAGGTGAACAGTGACATTTCTGGGTGCAGCAAATTATCCCACACCAAGCTATCTCTATGTGTGTCAAAAGCACCTCATGCTGTGCACATTGTGAGAGTCACAAAAGTCAGCAGTGAGTTAAAGAAGGTACCTAAGAAGCCCCAGATGGAGTCCATCACAAGGAAAGCATATTCTGGTGTTCCTCACTGGGTGCTTCTCTCCCCAGCAGGTAAAGGGGGCGTCTGGCAGGGATGGTGCAGCATGCCCCTGGTCTGGCAGGTAGCATGGCACCATCTGCATCCCAGCTGCCACAGGTTTGCTCTGCAGAACTCTCTGCCACTGTTCCACCTTCCTGGGCTTTTCATGGTGAGAGCCTCTCTGCATTGCCAGCTTTTCATGGCTGGACTGGCAGAGCAGAACTTGGGGAGCTGCTCCCTGAAGTCAGGCTGGTGCTGCAGGAGTCCTGTGTGTGATCCCACACTCACACCTTGGGAAACGTGCCCCTGGATGTTCTATATCAATTCAGGTTAAAGGAAATATAATTGAAAATATTTTTTCCTTGTTACCTGTGTTTTGACATTGTTCTGTATAGTTTCATTTCAGTCTTCATAGTTATTAAAAGCATTTTATTCTGTTTTCTCAGGGAGTGCACAAATGGTGGTCACTTACAGTGGAATTTAAAGCAAAACCTATGTTTTCTCTTCCATGTTTGTTGAAGCAACTGTGACAAACTCCCTGGCTTTTCAGGTGCACTCCCTTCTCTCCTGGAGTGCATCAAATGAGTTTTCTTCTCACTGCCGATGATCAGTTTTTATTCCTCTCCCAAGGGCTGCACCCCTTACCTTGCCTGTGAATCCTGCTGTGGCTGTCTGGCACCTGTGGGTTGGTGTGGGCTGAGGAGGTGTTAACCTGAGCAGCCACCCCAGAGGTGACGTGTGGCTTTGTGACACACTTCAGTCTTCAATTCATGTGCCACCCAGATTGATACACAAAATAATGTGCTTGATAACAAATTCTGATTTATGAAAGTAGAACAAAACTGCAGCCTGATAAATGGGCAAAGCAGTAGAGCGATTGTAAAGGATATTTTTTGCTCAGCATCACAGTTAACCTTCAGTTCTTCCCTTTGGGTCAAGCTGGAATCTCCTTCCCTTAGTTTAAGATGAAGTCTCTTGCTTGTATTTTCTAGAGGTTGCAGCACCTACCTTCTTCTTCTGTATGGAGAAGGAAATTACCTGAGCCAGAAAAAAAAGCCAAGTCCTGCATCATCTCAGACAAGAATGCAGCACTTGTACCTAATTTCAGAGTTTTTCCTGCATTTGTATATTGACCAGTCCTGGCTTCTCACTCTCTCCTCCCCTTTCCATAAGTGTCACCTGGCACAGATCATCTCTGAGAGGGAGGAGATGGAGATCATTCCATCACTGAGGTGGAGCCTTGGGCAGACCCCATTTGCCCTTGGGTGAGTGCTTTGTGCTGTGCTGTGATTGTCACATTTCTCTCCAGGTTCCAGCACACTGCTGAGGTAAAACACTGCAGAGCAGCGTGAGGCATGTGTGTGACATTTATGAGATGAGACAAATTCCTCTTGCTATGGAATTATACATTTCACAGACAGGGAGGAGTGTTTTCTTGATGAGGTAGATTTAATTTTCTTGTATGGATTTGTGCTGTCAGGGCATTTCTTCCAGCCTCCCTTTGATAGGGAGGATGTGTTCATGATGCTGGACATCCAGTGATGTCCAGCTCAGTTCTGGGCTGGGTCACAGACTTTGTGAGGTGCTGGCAAGCAGTTCCTTCTTGTGCCTTGGCTGTGAATGAGGAGAACTTCTGTTCTTGTATCAGGAGCTCAAGGCTTTTCCTTTTAATAATGCACCACTCTCAATGCTATGATGTAAATAAGGCTTTCTGTTGCATATTTCTGTGCAGTAGTTTGATGCCTTAGGAACCTATAAATTAAACAAAACACATTTTCAAGATAATATTAGTATAGGAAGTAATATAAAGGCTGGAGGCCTCCAGATGCAGATATGGAAAATGTCCACAAAAGCCCACCCACACAGGGTGAACACAATTTCTATAAATTTAGCTAATTAGCATAATTGACAAGAATTCCCAATTAGAAGCACAGGTGATGAGGTAATTCCCCCTTCTGGTTCAGCCCTTTTCTGGAGCCTCCACCTTGGTAATGGCTGTACTTTGTTCATGAAAAGGGGTCTTGAAGAGACCTTGGTAGCCAGGGAGAGCCAAGACAGGATAGGAGCCTTTGGAACATGTTTTGTCTTTTTGCCTAAGGAAAGAGCATGAAAAACTACTGAAAAAACTAGCCAGTAATACAGTAATAGGCCACAAATATATGTGGAAAGAATACAGAGAATATATAAAATAAAAAGGCAAAAATCAGCATGGCATGAGTTTGATCCATCAGTTCTAATTATCTCCAGATTTTTCATTCTTGTTTTTTTATGAGCAGCATTATCCTGTCTCACATTTTCATTCTCCTTTGTCTAACAGTGATTAAGAAGAGATACACGTGGTGATAAAGTGCTTTCAGGGTGAGCTGGGGTGAAGAGTTTATCTGTTGTGAGTCTCCTCTCTTGTAATCCTGAAAGGTTTTGCAGCACTAAAAGAACTCTTTCTGAATGATATTGGAGGCAGTGTTCAGCTCATAAATATTTGTGTTTCATCACCATATCAATGAAAATCTGGAAGGCTGTTATACCCTATTGGTTCTGTCCTCACTGACTGTAAAATTTTAATTGGTTTTTCTTCTGGTGCTTGTTAACCCAAATGTAATGTTGAGTTCCAGGGGAGATGAAATCCCTTCCAAAATTTTGGAAATAATTGTTTAAACAGAGGCATGTTTTTTGTGATTAATTTTTCCAAGACAAACTGTTTTCTGCTCTTTTCAGGGGAAAAGCCTCCCACTGCCTTTATCCTTAATTCAGCCAATGTGTTTACAAAGACTGAGCTTTAAAATCAAAGCACCATCGGGGCTCAGCTGTAACTTTGCCTGCAATGACAAGATTGCTAAATAACTGTTGTGTTATTTGCGCTGTAAGCTCTGTGGAAGTGTCAGCCTTTGCTCTTTTTTTTTTTTTTTTTTTTTTTTTTTTTTAATTCCACCTGCTGCAAAACATGTGCCCCAGCTGACATGTCCACCCTGACCCTCCTGTGGGAAGCCCAGGCTGGCTCCATCTCCACGAGCCCCAAACTGGGACCAGAGTTAATGAGAAGCCTGGGGAGAACAAGGTGGATCTGCAGAAGAGGCAACTGATGAGCAAAAAATAAAAGGCTCTGGAGGAAACTGTTGCTCACCACAGGGTCAGAATCATCTAATTTTGCAGTGCTGTGGTTATTTCAGAAATCGTGTGCTAATGGTCCATTTTCCCCATCACCTCCCAGCACTTAATGCATGTAAAATTGTGGGCAGAGTCTGACTTCCATTTGCTTTCAATGCAATTGATTTTGGTCATAAATCAGCTGAGTGAAAGCAATCATTTTGGCACCCCTCACTGTCCACAGAGCCTTGTTTAAACCTGTGTATGTTTGAAATCATGTACTGTAGAATATTACTGAATTTTGTCACTGACAGTGTCTGTATGGAGAAGCCATCAAACTCTAGTTAGAAAGAATAGAAGCAAATTTGAATAAAATACTATACTAATACTATGTGATTGGCTTAAAATATAATATAACATAATATAACATAATATAACATAACATAATATTACATTATATTACATTATATACCATAATATTACATTACATTATATTATATTATATTATATTACATTACATTACATTACATTACATTATATTATGTAATATTATGTAATATTATGTAATATTATATTATATTATATAATATTATATTGTATAATATTATATAATATTATATTAAATTTGAACCTGTTTTGCCCTTAGAGTTTTTTTTCCCAGTCCTCATCTCAACTCATGAGCACTTTGTTAATTTTTCCCCTCTCCTTTGCCCAGCTGAGAGCAAGAAATGGTGAGCAAATGGCTTTCATGGGTGCCTGATGTTTGGCCAGTGTCAAACCATACTGGAAGTGATCTGGCTCATAAAACATCTCTAACCCTAGCCCAAAATTGTTCAGTGTGAACAACAAGATGTGACCTCCAAACTGGGTGTTAAAATCACAGTCCAGGTAAAATCACAGAGCCAGCAGCCCGTTTACAAGGGTAATTATTAGCCTTAACTGAAACTGGCAGGCTGGAAATGTAAAGGTCTTTCCTGAATTAAAACCTCTTCAGGCAATGGCAGAACTTTGCAGAGCTCTGTAAAACCTATTGTATCTGGTGAAATCAGTCCCTTTGATCTCAGTCTCAATTTTAGGTTTCTACAAAATTAAACAAAACTATGCAAATATTTTAAGAAAAGAATTAATTAGTTAGATTACGAATAAAGCAACTTAATTTTCTTTCATATAGAATGTGCTGTTTATTAAAGCTTTTATTCCTTAAAAATACTTTCATAATAGAAGAAAATCAGTTTGTTAACTACCTGGATATGCAGATACAAGGTAATTGTCAGCTCAAATGGGCAGTTTTCTGGTCTGTGCTGGTTGGGAGAAGAAGACATGCTATTAAGGGATATGCAGTTTTAAGAAGCAGATGGAGAAGCACTGGGGTAGTTTTGCCCCAGGAAGCTGTGGAGTTGCAGTCACTGGGAGTCAGAAGTTAGATAAACATCTGCCAGAATAGATAGAGCTGCCTGGCCTCTGCTCTGAGGGTCCTTTCAACCCTCTTTGCAATGATGACTTACTCTGAAATCAGATTCTGCACAAAAATAAGACAATGCAACTGACTTTCCTCTGCAAAGAAGATGATGCAGGGTGTGCCCAGGAGGAAGATATGTGGAATAAAGTGGTTGTGGCAAGGGACAAAATGTGACTGAGACCTGAAACCAGTATGATTTCCTTCCTTCTCTTTAAATATTAATAGACCTTTTTTTTTTCACGCTGTTAAGATAGCCAACATTATTCTAAGCTGTTGCCCAAGCCATTAATGCCCTGTGCTCTGAGTTGTATTTTGCAGGTATTTTCCTCCCCCTCTCGAGAGATTTTGTTGTGAAGTACCCTCGTTGGCAGCAGAGCTGGGATATAACACGGTGTGGTACTTCATGAACAGGTTCCTTAGTCTCTGGAAGGAACAGTGACTTTCTGGGGCAAGACTCCTTTGCTTCCTTACTCAACAGTGGACAGGCCTGCACGATGACTGATCTTGATAATAATAAAGAAAAGCACACTGTGTGCGCTGGGGAAATAATAAGGAAAGGATTTATGAGTGGTTTGGAGTGGGGTTCTTGTGGCCGTATCCGTCATCCAAGGCAGCTCTCAGTACCCGGGATGCAGTGGAAGAGTCTGTTAAGTTAGCAAATGTACACCATCCAAAAACCTTTGCATGTAACAGCACAAGAGTGTCAATTTTGGAAATTACAGTTCCTCCCACCCCTCCTGAGCCAGGTGCAGTAAGGTGAGGTCCAGGAGATGTAGTGGTGACTGTTGGAGGTGCTCTCTGGGATGTAAATCCTGTGGTTCATGGGGTAGATGTGCATTCAAGCAGTTCTGTTTGCCCACCTACAGGGATTCTCTCAGCCTCTGGTCATCCACTCAGAACAAAAGCTATAACCTTGAAGGTTTCACCTGCTTGGAAGCACTTTCCATCTGTTGAGATGCTGAGCAGCAAGCCTGGGCAGCAGAGTGTCAGCGTGGTCCATGATTTCTGGTCTCTGTGATCAAAGCTTCCTGATGGGTAAAGCCTTTTTATCTGCATCAGTGATGGGAAGAGAACAGGCTTTGTTCCCAGCCACTGCTGTCTAGGAACCTGTGTTATTTGTCTTGCCCTGTGCACCCTGGAATGCAGAGAGCCAGGGCAGGCCCAGGCAGAGCTGCTGCTGCCTTGGCAAGAGGCTCTCACGCCCCTCCAGGTCTGCAGGCTTAGTAAAGACAGAGCAGGGAACTGCAGCCTCTCATTTGGCTCATTAATGCCTGTGCTCGTCACTCTGAGTGGAAATATATTTGGTGGCTTTTGTGTATTAATGGGCTTTTGGTGTTGGAGAATTCAGGAGCTGCCTGAAAGTCGTGGGTTTTCTCCCTTGTCTCAGATTTGCTGAGGGTAAACAGCTCTGCCCTCTGGTGCCATTTGCCAGATCTGGTAAAGCTGAACACGTCAGTGAGCCTGGGAACACAGAGCATCCCTTGGAGCACACTGAGCTGTGCTGGTCCAGGCTGCTCTGGGCATCCCCACGAGCAGCTAGAACAGGACAGGAGGGATTTAGCCCCATGCCAGGCAGGAAAGCATGGCAAATATTGGCATACCTGCTGCACAGCACCCCCACGCTCATTTCTGTGCTCTCCCCCAAACAACCCAGCTTAGCCTGGTATTTGCTTTCCCATTATGTTTGTTATGCCTTTGGGAGGCGTGCAGAAGAGCTAAATGATTTCAGCAGCTTTGCTCTTTCAGCCCCATAAATAATGAATTCATCAGGGTGAGGAAACACATGCCCAGACACAAACACATGCAGAGCCCTGCAGAGGAAAGGGAATAAAGGCAGAAGCTTGAGATCCAAATGCAGAGCCCTGTGAACTGGGAACTGCTTTTTGGAGTGAGAAGGTGTCAGGGGGTGGGTATGGAGTTAATTGCCTCAAGAAGAGGCTAAAAGCAATTAGGAGCGCAAGTGAGTGCTAGCTGAGGTTGGAAGTGATAAGTTGCTACCTGCTTGGCTTTTGGAGAGGGCTGTTAGTTTGAAGGAGATGCTTGTTTTATTATCTGTAAAGTCCTGTCTTCAGGCATCAGATGAAATAATTTGGTTGTGACTGGCACCCTGCAACATGACAAGGGGTACAAATACACTGTGAACCTGCTGGACAGCCTCAGCTTGATGGGGTAGGATTGTGGGGTTTCAAAGGATCTGCATTTCTGGAAGTTTTGTAAAAATAAATTTAAAAAAAAAAATGGAACCTCCCAAGTCCAATGCTGCCCCTGCTGAGAGTATTGCAGAAATGGTGTATGTGCCACTAGACACCAAAGAATCCACCCATCCCTGCTCCCCTTCTGGGGTTTGCAAGGGCTCTTTCCTTGCTGATGCTTTGAGTGCCCCTTCCAGGAGAGATAATGTGCAGCAGGAGGTGTGAGCCTGGCTGGTGTGGGGAGCCCAGCTGCCCAAAAACCAGGGGTCTGCAAACCTGGGCTTCTCCAGGAAGGTAAATGAGATGTAAGATGTTCACCTAGGGAATCCTAGCAATGTTCTGCTGGCTGGAGATTTTTGTGTTGACTCTGTTAAATTCTTTTCTGGAAAAATTGCAAAGAAAAATACACTGGTTTGCAGTTAGTCCTTCAAATTTGAGTGCTCCTGGACAGCCAGGGAAGCACATGGGCAGCTCTTGAGTTTAGCAAATGCTGGGACTTCAATTCTGTGATCCATCTTAGTTTGGTTTGCACTGATAAGAACTAGGGCATTTTTATAAAATTTGGCCCTCTCCCTATCGCCATATCTAAAAAGTTTTACAGATCAGCTGCCAAGATTAAGTTATCTTTTGTGGAATTGAAAATTTTTGGGGGAAGTCTAGACAATTCCACTTGGAGGCACTTTACTGCTCAGCAGGTGATGAAGACAGGAGAAATTTGTGTGCATGGCCTGAAGATACTAAATTTCTGACCTTAACTGGTGCTTGGAGTTCTTACCTTGGTATCAAAACCATAACCACCTGACTATTGCATAAATAACCTTCCAATATGCAAGCACTGATTTATTTTTTCCCCTTGACACTCAGGCCATCTCTGACAACTCTTAAGACCTCTCTTGACCTGCTATATTTTTCTCCTTGGTCTCTGAAGCAAGTGATGCCTACAAGATTGTGCTGTCTCAGCTCCTTCCTTCTCCCCCCTGATTTTTAACATCATTAACTTGTCTTGCCCACTTTGACTGGGGGTAAACACTGTGTCACTGTGGGTATTGTGAACCCAGCTGGCCGTGCTGAGCAAAGGCCTCTTGGTGCCTTCAGAGATTCACCCTAGAACTTACAAATTAACGTGGGGAGAAGGGAAAGAAAGAGGCGTTAGTAATTCCTGAGTTCAGGAGAAGTTCAGCCAAGAGCTTCCCCCAGTAACTGTCAGCTTCCTTCTCATCCCCCTTTATGTATTTAGTTGTAATGATGAAAGCTCAAATATGAATGCAATTACAAGATAATTTTGCAGATCATCATTCCTAGGAGTGCTACAATCGTTACAGGCTGAAATAATACAAGTAGAAACATAATAGCAAAGAGAGAGAGGAGCGAGCAAAAAAGAAAATAAGTTTTAGGTGAGTTTTGGAAAGAAACAGAGCTAATGAGCTGGAGCTCATCTAGATGGCAACAGAAGACATTATTTTTCCTAACAAGAGGTGATGCATGTCTGAAAAATGAAAGTGAATTAAAAAGTTGCCTGATGAGTGATATGGGGGTGGAAAGGGCTAGGAGTAGACTGAGACAACTGAGGTATCATGAGATTTGCATGTACTTCATTTTATTCAGAGTGACTGATGCCAGGCAGTTCATAAAAGCAGGCTGCTATATCTGTGTAATCCCTAGCTGTCTTTATTTTTAAAATAGTATTTGGGTTGAGCAGTTTTGTTCCTGTTGCTGCAACAGAGTGGCCAGGGAAGGAGAACAAAGGTGGCAGCAGAGGGTTTTCCCCAGGCTGAAGACCAGCACCAGGATGTGACAGGCTTTTGGACCACGGGTGTGCCCACCCTGACCCCATGCTCTTCTGGAAGATAACACACAGCATCAAACCAGAGACATGTGTATTTTATGGGCTTATTCATCCTTTATCCCATCCTATCAAACCCAGAGCGCAACATCCCTTTGGGGTGGCTGCAGCCTTTTGCAGCTGCTCTGCCTTTTTTTTTTTTTTTCCTTTTTCTTTCTTTTTCTGTGAATCCTGGTGAGGCAGGCCAGCAGAGCCAGGAGCTGTGTAATTAGTGGGAGCAGGTCCCTGTGTGTGCATGGGGCAGTTGTTAGCAAGGCTGCTCCAGGCTGAGCTCCCCAGGCTGTGCCAGACGGAGCCGCCGGGGGAAACGGGCACAGGTGGGATGCTCAGTGAGATGGAGAATAATTAGGAGAGCATTAGTTTTAGGTTGAAATAAATGGATTGTCCAGCTGTAGCTGCTGTGGAGAGGAAGCTGAATGTTAATTAGATGCCACCAGTAATTATGGTGATTATGTATTTTTTGAGTGGCTGTTGGGAATAGTTCAATTCACTTCCACAGGGTAATGTGAATGACATTTCTAATAGGTTTAAGGAAGGGGGAAGGTGCTGCTTTTTTTTTATTTTGTTGGAATTTTTTTTAAACAATGACAATTGCTGTAAAACAAAGCTACTGGAGTGTGCAAAAAAATGTAAGTTGTTTGATATAACTGCTCAGAAAAAATGATTGTTCGTTGAAGTTAGAGAAAATGCTTTGTGTTTGCTGTAAGAAATACATCCTACTTTTCTACAGAGAGAAATTAGACCCTGGCAGAGATGGGACTTAAACCTGTTTTTCCATCTCATGGTGCATTTTCTGAACTGTGAGACAAGCAGACCTCTTGAAATTAACTCTGAATTTATTTTGCTGGCTTTCAGGCCTGTTTGATGCTTCTCTCTCCTTCTTGCACAGATAAAGGTGATGCCAGTGAAATTAATTGAAACAGTGATTTTGTAAGAGACTATTATTTATATTACTTGCCAAGGGCCAATTTTAATATTTAGATCAGAAAACTTATTTTACAGGCTTGTCCATGCATGGGGCCTCTCTGAAACAGTTGCTCCATACATATTTATGTAGGCATTGTGATAAATCAAGTGCCCACATGCGAATCTGTTCAGCAATATCTGTTGTGCTCTATATTCAATTTTTCTTTCAGTTTTTTCTTTCAGTTGTAGATCAAGCCTCTCACTTATACCCACTAGTTAGGACGTGAACACATTAACATGCCACCCACTGTGTCTGATAACCTAACCAACACCTGTGATCTCAGACAGCCTCAGCTCAAATTCACTCTCAGCATTATTTGTCAAGATTATTTGTAGACTAGATTTGCATAAATTGCCAACAAGCATGTTCTAAACACCCAGACTTTTGTGGAATACTTTAATGGAAATGACTGGTGCAGGAGAATGTTGTCTTCCATGTAAACCAAGTGCTGCTTCTGGGGGGGTTCTCATTTCAAGAAATAATAACCAATATTTGAATCTTACACACACAAAATGTGCAAAAGCCCAAGGACAGTGAGCTGCTTTGCACTTCTGCTGGTTGGACAAGGACAGTTCTTCTGCAAGCCACAGGGAAGGTCAGCCTAAAGCACTTGTGTGGGTGCCTACATGAGACTTAAAAAATGCACCACTCACCTTCGTTCACAGGGGAAACACAGTACCTCAGCCCCTGACCTTCCTGAAGCTGGAGTTTGGAAGAGCCTTGCTGATGGTGATTCAGGTAAGACATTGTTTGCATTGGCTGTGTTGCTTTCTGTTAGGGGCATGACTGATTTTTCTGAGCATCGGGACAATGCAAGATACCTGACGACACACGGTAGTCAATGTGTCTCAGACAGAACTGAGGATGTACTCAGCACAGCATCCCCCACTTGCACTTTTGGGGATATCAGTTGGAGAGGTTTAACCTTTCACCACATGGCCCAACCCTTGCTTTCCTTCAGCTTTGTTCTCCATGTGGAGTTTCTTCAGTGGTCCCTGGTTGTGTTACAAGGACCACCTGCTTCTTTAGGTGTGACTAGAAGTCCATCCATTACAGAGCTGAGTGCAAGTATCTTGCAGAATGAGATGGGCACACACAGACATCTCCTCTCCCCTGTGTGCTGGCACAGGGGCAGGTCTGTGGTGTGCCCTTCTCAGAAGCAGCTGTGTTTTGTTCCCATAATGGATGCAGTTATGTAGGGGAGAGGGATTTGCACATCCCCTGGAGCTGGAGCAGTGGGTGGGTTGATTGCTGGAGCAGCAGGGTGCCCCACATCTGGGAACAAGCCTTGGGCTAACAGCTGGCTGGAAGCTTTTGGTGGGTTGGATGCATCTGGGAGCATATGATTTGCCAAGGGGAAGGCTCCTGTCTCCACTGCAAACACAACAGCCTGTGCTCTCCTTAATTGCTTCCATCTAGGAAAGTTGATGGCTCCTTTGATTGAACTATGTTTAATGAAAAATAGGTAGCAAGCTGAATGCTTTGCTCTTGTATCTAAAATCCACTGATAATTAGAACTTATGGAAGCAGTAATGTTCTTCCTTTTCATATTTCCCTGACCAATGAGTCAATTGTAATACATTTTCATCCATAGTACTTTAATTTGGGGAATACAGAGACCCTGCACACGTTTTCTTGCATGCTTGGGTCACTGTGCAGATGGGAAAGTTGAGCTGGCCTTGATTTACCCACTGTTTACACAGCCTGTGCTCTCCTCTTCCAGATTCATCCTGAAGGATCTCCTGCTGTTTGATGGGAATTCCTCAAAACACAGTGTCACTTCATGAGGATCACAGGACAGCCTGGCACTCTCATTCCTCTTCTTTGAGGATGAAGAGTTGACAATTTTAAATGGACACACCACAAGCAGTATAATCAAGAAAAGATGAAGGAAGATTGGGAGCTCTGGCAGGTTTTGAATCTTTGAAGAATCAGACCCCAAGAAAGTTAATCTTGATATTAAAGTGTTTATAAGAGTGGTTGCTTTGCCATGTTCTCCTTGAGGACCTGGCTGAGCATCCAAAGAGGGCACATACACATTGTCTCCTCCAATGAGGCTGGCTGGCTCATGCCAGCAGATCTGTTTTGTCACTATGAGCTCCTCTGTGTGCTGTGCCATCACCAACACTTGTAGGAACAAGAGGAGATTTTGCTGGTCCTGTGCCTGGCAGCCTCAGTTCACCTTGTTTGTCTTTGATTCTCCTCCTGTACTTGGACACAGGGACAGTTCTCAGTCACACTGGTGGGTTTGCTTCAGCCCTGGTGTGTTGGTGCTTCCCTCCTGTGTCCTTGCCATGCCTGGCACAGCTGAGGCTGTGGGCTCTGCTGGCTGCAGGGAGGTGGCACCTCATTGGCAGTGCCACCACCAGGGTGACTTTGGCCATAACACAGCTTCTCTGTGTCTTTGCGGCTTTCTGAGCAGGGAGATCCTTCAGCCTGAGGGTTCATTTGCACAAACACCATGGGTGAGAAATCTAACACTGTGTTGGGCCGTGTTTATTTTAAATCTCTATTCTCTGTCAGACAGGTCTGTCAGCCAAGTCCCCAACCCTTGAGAGCACCAGGGCTCTCCAGGCCGGACGTGGTGGGAGCTCTCCTGGTTTGCCTGGGAGCACCGCGGTGCTGCTTGGCTGCCCAAGCAATGGCAAAAATTATTTTTCCATCTTCTTGTCTTAAAGCGAAGCAAGTTTAGTGATGGGGGAGAACAGAGTAATGCAGCTCAGGGAAGAGCTGTCTTCCCTGAGGGCTCTGATAGGGCACACAAGGGATTTTTAACCCTGAGGCCCCTCTGGAGTTCTGGTCAGATTGTCTCAGCCTTGCATGGGAGGCAGCAGTTTCCTGTGCGGCTACAGAACATTGTGCTGGGCTGGTCCATCCTTGCTGTGCGGTGGGAGAAAGGGTTAGCAATCTTTATTTTACACATTTTTAAACTGGTGCTCTATTTCTCTCACTCCTGTGTTGATGGACACTGCTGTTGTTGGATGGCTCCAGGAGCAGGCTGAGTGAAGACTGGGATGCTGTATCCCCATCTCTGGCTGTAGTAGGTGGGTTGGTGGTGCTCCCAGGAGGAAAAACCCCTCAGATGAACCACTCTCCCTTGATTCCCACATGGACCTGGTGGTGCAGTGAGTGTGCTGATGTGCTCCGTGCTCTTGTCTGTGTGTGTCAGCCCAGCACAGGGAGAGGCTCCTCCAGGCAAGAGAGATTACTCTGGAGCTGGTCCAGGTGCACGCAGGGCCCTGGCACTGGGTCCCTCCTGGCATGGGCATCTTCCTCTGGGACACCACTTTGGGAAATGTGTTATTTCCCAGCTTTTCCTTGCCAGCTCTCAGCAGTTTCTGTGTGTGCCCACAAGGGAGCAACCCCAGCACAGGGTTGTTGTCTCCAGAGAGACAGATTGTAGGGATGAGCGTGAGGTCAAATCTGTCTTCCCTCACCCCTTCCAGCCCTACCACCTCATCCCAAACCTGAGCTGGACAGTGAGTTTGGGCCCTCTGTGTCCTGGGCAAGAGGAATATCCCACAAGGAAGGAAGGACATGCTGGAGGAGAGAGCAGGAGACCCTGGCTGTGTCTTCTACAGCAAACCCAGTGCCATCTCCAGGAAAGGACCATGCCATGAACTAGCAAGGGACATCAATCCAGGATGTCAGGAAACAAGTAAGACTTCAGACAGAGCTTAACTATTTGGATGGCTGAAAATTTGGTGCTTTTTTGCAGCTTCTTATAAGTGCATAGACAAATTTTACTCAAAGAACAGAATCATTTATTCTGGAGGAGACCTTTAGGATCCTGGAGCCCAACAGACATTTTAGTGTGTATCTTTGATGCTTGAAGAGGTAGCTGAGTGCCTTGGTGGGGTTTTTTAAGTAAGACTCTGTCCCAGTTTTTGGGGAAGATGTAAACCTGTGTTTTTAGGCTTTGTGAGTGAACCTCAACCTCAGGGCTGGGAGGAAGCCCCAGGGTGGGCAGTCACAGCTGGGCTTGGAGGTCAGGTTCAGCTATGCAGCATCAAATACCTCAATTGAGCTGCCTGGGTCAGCAGGGAGAGATGAGCAGGACAGGCCCTTCCTGGGATGGAAACAGGGGACTGCATCCCCTGCAGGAAGGACCTGTCCCTCCCCTCTGTGCTCCTTTGGGTTGTAGGAGCAGCATTCCCAGGCCAGTGGTGGCACCTTGGCAGCTGCAGCCCCAGTGCCTGCAGAAATGGCCTTTGAAAAAAGCTGAGGGAAGAAACAATTCCTCGCTATTTTTATCCTTGCACCAGCCCCTGGGGATTTCGATTGACAGGATTAGTTATGAAGCCAATATTATGAGTTTAACTATGAGTGAAATAACACAACTTCTGTGGGAAGCAGAGTAAAAGAGGCAATTATGCAGTAGTTTAATAACAGCGCGCTGCTGGCTGGGTAGCTGAAAACTTACAGTTGACAGTAATTAGATTTTTCCATTCTTCCTGTTAAATAGCTATAAAAATTACAACAGAAAATAATCTGATTCTCTTTTATTTCGTGCTGTTTTCATCATCCAGTCAGTATCCATTTGGCCTTCTGATTGTTCTTTATATGGTTTTAGTATCTGGTATTTAAGACATGCAGAAATGGGAAAATGCTTTAAAAATGCAGAAAGCACTAGGAATGAGGGAATGGCAGTAACACTCTTCTGAGCATGAGGAATCCAGGGGATGCTTGAGTGGACAGTGAGGGCTTTCCAAATTGACTAACTCTGAATAACAGTTGGGCTTCTAACCACAGGAGTTATTCCAAATCATTTAAAATTGCAGTAAAAAATGAGATGTTAGGAATTAAATCCCCATTTACCTGTCTGTTGCTGTAATGTGCCAGGTGTAGATAAGCAGGAGGGATGGAGGGGGGATGCTATGGCACATCAGTCTGCACTGGCTGCTTGCTGCCTTCATCTCCCTGCTGGGATGGGAGCCCATGCTGTGATGTGATTCTGGGCTTCTCTCCCACCTTGGGCTCTGTGCTGGGATGGCAGAGTGGGTAGTGGGGGTGTTTGTTGGCTGGCAAAGAGCTGGACTTGCACAAAAATCTGTGAGGTCCCTCAGATCTGCAGGGTATCTTCTTTTCCCAGTTTTGTTGCTCTTCCACAGCCCTGCAGTGCTGGGGCTGTACAGGCACCTCATGTCCCTGTTGTTCACATCCCAAGTGGTGCTTCCTTGTCTGCTGCCCTCCTTTCAAGCACTGTCCTTTTTTTTTCCCCTCTGTGTCTAGACAGCAGTAAGTTTTCTCTTATGGCATAAAAACGTGAATTACTTTAGAAATATGCAGTTGTTAAACTTTCAGGGTGAAACTTAATGAGCCAACAAATGTGTGGCATTTGGCTGCTTATGATCATAGCTTGAAAGTGCAGCACAGCACAAAGGGAGGAACTCTCAGGTTTGCTTTCACCACTGAAAGCTCAGGATGGGATATTTGCTTGGAGATTAAAAGTATTCTTCCTTTTGCTCTCCTTTACCTTGTCATGTAAAAGATCCAGGTATGATAAATGGTATCCTGGCTGTGATGTTGTGCAGGGAATTTAATGTGAGGTGATGTTTTGCAGCTCTGGTGCCTGGTGGGATCTCTGACTCTCAATAAATACATTCTGTGGCAGCACACCCGACCTCACAGCACAACATGTCTCTGATTTTATTGCTTTTACTCTGTCATGGCAGGAGCATCACAGTTCAAATTCACTCATGTGTTTCGGTTTTAAGGCACTGTGCAGGTGCCCAGAGCTGGTAGCAGGGCAGAGGCCACCTCCAGCTTTGCCTCCCCCCTGTTTGGTTCTCCTGGTCGAAGAAATGCGCCGTGCTTGTGGCAGATGCAAGGGCTCCAGATGGTGCTGGGAAAAGTGCAAATGAAAGACTTGATTTCAGCCCTTCCTCACTTTAATAAAATCATGTTCTTCTCTCTCCTAGAGGCTTTTTTTTTTTAGGGGCTTTTAAAAATGTATCCCCTCTCTTTTTTTGTTTTCTACCCCTGCCTCTGCACCTGTGACTTTCAGCTCATCCCTGTGTCAATGGGAGTTTTTCTGCTGGTTGTTGCAGTCTGCCATCCGAAGTGTTGCTTCCAGCATGTTTTTCTGGTGCTATTCTTTAAAAGGTGGATATAATCCATTAATCAGTGCCTGACTTTCTGTGTTGTGGCCTGTTGCCAGGTTGAGCCAGATGTACTAGTGAGTAGTGCATGGGGTCTTGACACCTGGACATGTGGACACTTGGACATGTGGACATGTGGTGAAGTTTAGACTTTTAGTGTGTGCTGAAACAAATATTCCTGTGTGTTCTGGGTTCCTGCTGGCCCTTATGTGAGGGACAGGGGCAGCTCAAAGCAGCTGGTGCTGCTCTTGGACTGTGTCTGCTCCCCCCATAGGCATCATTCTTCTGCAGTGCTCTGCTGGAAGAGCAAGGGGCTGGAAGGAGTCACCTTCTGGGGCAGGTCCAACCCATGGGCCACTACCTGGACCTAATTTTGGCTCGGGGGGATGAGGGAGAGCAGAGCTGTCATCTCTCCCCTCAGTTCCATCTGGAATGGCATGTGTGCTCCCAGGCGTGTGCTGTGCTGATGCTCACACAGTGCCCAAGTCACCACCCTGGATTAGCTTATTCCAGCACATTTCCTTGCTACAAAATTAGATCCATTTTGCAAATTGCTGCTGCACTAGGAATTGAATTGAAGGGGTATTTTTGTTAGTTTTCTTTCCCTTCTCCCCCCCACCTTTTTTTTTCCACTGGAGTAAATCAGGAATAAGTCAACAGAATCAAGCCCTTAGTGCTTTCAGCAACATGCTCATTTAAATTGGATGCAAGAGGGTGTCTGTGTTTACATTTGGCCTGCCAAGAATCTCTGTTTCAGAAACTGGCTTACATAATATGTCAAAATTGGTTTACTCATTAGCATTGCAAACTGCGTGAAACAAGCCCAGATTGATAAACTCGCAGCAATATTTGCATCCGGATCTGAGTGGCACAGGGGGAGGGGAAGTTCATTAGGAAATGTTCCATTTCCACAAGAAAAACAAATGGTTTCCTGTTATAGATCTCAGACTTTGTTAATTTTCTGTCTTCCCAAATTTAAATAAAGATTGAGAGGGAAATGTGAAAATCTCTGCTGGCAAACGGGCAGCCTATCTTAATATTCCCTGTGCTGGTGGGTGGCTCACAGCAGCAGCTCCAGGTAGGAGCCGTCCTCTCCCAGCTGGGGCTCCAGCCCCTCTGTCAGGCTCCAGCCTTCTCGGACACCTCTGCTGCCCTGATTGATGCTTTCTCTGCAGCACAGGTGGGATGGACACTTTAATGTTATTAATTAACTTTTCCAAATGTGGAGTGGGCACCAAAGCAGTAGCATGGTCCAAAGGGCCTTTGGTGGTGCTGCCTGTTCCTGGCTTTACCTGGGCAGAGGGTGAAATCCAGCCTTGGGCAAGGTGAGGACCCTGATGTGGAAAAGCTCCAGCTCAGGTGCTCCGTGACTAGACTGATGAAACTCCATCTCCACAGTGAGTGTGGGATTTTAGAGGTGTCTGTAACTCTGCACACACACACAGGAGCAGGCATGAACAGGGATAATGTGACCAAGCATGTTAAGAATAAAGCAGTGGAGCAGTGAGAGGCTCTAAGGGCAGTTGGTGCCTGTGTGGTGGTGGATACTCTGTGCTGGGTTGGGGCATGGTGGGAACAGACAGCAAAGAGTGGTGGGGAGCCAGATATTAGGAAAAGTTTCTTCACTGAAAGCGTGGCCAAGCATTGGAATAGGCTGCCCAGAGAGGCGATGGAGCCTCTGTCCCTGTTCAAACATTGTGTGTGTGCTGCTTAGGGATGTGGTTTAGTTGTGGACTTGGCAGTGCTGCATTAATTGGGCTCAGTGATCTCAGGGGTCCTTTCCAGCCTCTGTAATTCTGAGCTGTCCTCATGCAGATGCCTCCCCTGAGCCCTGCTGTATCCAGGGACAAGTCTCTCTCTCCCCAGGCTGCCTGTCCTGCTGCTGGTGTCACTGCATTCCTTTCAGCAGCACTGGCCATGAACCTTGCACAAAGATGCTGCAAATCTGTTAGATGCACACTGCTTTTCAGTAGTACCTAAAGTAGTTTGGGGCTTAAATCCCAGGAGATTTTTAGTTTGCTTTGGAACTCCTAACTCAAAACTCTGAAGTAAAAAGCTCTGAAGTAAAAAAGTAAAAGAAGTACAAATTACAGCACAGAGACATGGCATAGCAGTGCTGGTTTGGCAGCAGCTCCTCTTGTGCTTGGTGATGCTGAGTGCCCCATCCAGTGTTTCAGATGAATTTTTGAAAAGGAATCTGATAAAGCTGGAGAAAGGACCAGGCTGCAGTGCTGCAGGGTCTGCTGCAGCCTGACAAGTGTTTTGCCTTGTCAGCAAACCCCAGCACGTTCATTTTTTCAGCAGTGTTAGAACTGATCCACAGCACTCATGGTGTGTTACCAGGTAGGGAAAAAAAGCAGCCCTTGGTTTCTGTATCCTGTGGAGTCTGTTTTACTGTTATTTGGAGGAGGTGTGTGCCAGAACAGGTCCTTCTCTGCTGCAACCCATTGTGCTAAAGCTGCATCCCTACATCCCACACAGGTGCCCAGGTGCACACATATTTTAGAGGGCTGAGACATGGCAGCTCTCAGCTCAGCAAAACTCTCTTGATGTATGTTTTTCAAAGTTTTCAGAAGACTTTAGTGAATTTGAGTAAGCAGTTGTTAACTGTGGGAAGGGAAAATAAATTTTCTCACTGGAAAAGGAAACGAGAGGTGTTTGCATTTCACTTACTCTCACACCTTGCAGCAAGAGGCTGCTCACCATGAGATACAGCACATTTGGGTGCCAGCTGGAGAGCTGAATGCAGTGAAGAAGGCCAGGAGCAGTGAGCAGCAGCAGCTGGGGAGCTGAGGCAAGCTGGGTATCCTCCTGCCATCCTCCACCCATGTGCACCCACAGGCTGGATAGGAGCTCCCAGGGCTGTGGGAGAGCCAGCATCACTGTGCTGATGCAGTGGGTGGTGGGTTTGGTGTGGTCCTTTCCTTGGTCACCTTTGACCACGTGGAGTGTGAATGTGACTGCAGTGTGCAGCTCTGCCTGCATCGGTGAGGCTTCAGAGGGCTGCTCCCAGTGCAGGGGGAGGCAAATGCTGCCCAGCTCTGCAAACCAGAGTCACTGTGGTGTTTAATCTTCATGGCTGGGGCTCAGGCAGTGTGCAGGTAGCTGGTGAATGTTTTTGTGTGTGTTAAAATGCACCACGCAGCAGAGCAGTGCTCCAGCCTGAGGAACTCTCTGAGCATCACAGCATCTCCTCATTACAGCATCCACCAGCACCAGGCTGTGTCTGCTGGAAACACAGGGCCACATCCACAGCAGTGACATCTGTCAGCCTGGCTGTGCAGCTCCTGCTTGTGGGAAAGGCTCATAAAGAGTTGTCAGAGCCTCCTCTGCACCTGGATTGTGCTAGAAGTGCCAGCCCCCCACAGATAAACTCTATTATCAGATGAATTCAGCCTCCTTGCTTTTGTCTTCCCAGGATTTTCCCTGTGAATTCCAGCATTTGCTGTAAATCACAAGCCCCTGGGGAAAAGCAATTGTGCTCCAATTTTGCAGTGCAGAGAACTGCTGTCACCCCACAGGTGTATCTGTATACCAGCATGAAACTTCTGTCTCCTAATAAAAGGGAAATCTGCCTTATGTCGCATGTATTTGCAAATGTTTGATGCTGTGGGTAGAAAAGAGAGTAAAACAGTGCTCAGCTCAGCACTGATCAGTAAACAGCTCAGTATGGTTTAGTCTTGGTTACCCTGAGTGGTGTTGGGGCATGGATAAGTGCAGAGCTGACACCTTTCCAAAAGGGATCCATGGATCCCTTCCTGCTCTTAACGTGCTGATGTCCTGAACACAGAGCAGGGAGATGTGGGACTGGCCTGAAGCCCTCTTGTAAGGAAGTTTGCTGTGCCAAGGTGTGGGGTTTGTGTCTGTGTAGCTGCTGGGGGGAGCAAATGTGGCACCTTCCCAAAGAAGTGGTGTTTGGCTGCCACTGATGCATCACAAACAGGTGCCTGAGCTCATGCCCTGATACATCCTCCTCCTCCCAACACACATGTGGCATGGCAAAGGTTTTGTTTGGGTGCATTAAGAGCACAGAAATTTTCCCTCTTGCTGCAGGGCAACCCATGGGTTTCCCACTGGTTTTCTCTGATACACAAAAAGGGACAAAAGCTCAGATTCCAGGAGGATGCTTTGGAGGTCTGGTCCTGTGCAAGCACAGGGTGAGCTCAGCCCACATGAAGGTCTGGGAGACTTGAGGAGTCTTTTCCCCTTTCTGCATGGGCTCCTTGCTGCAGCTGCAGGGCAGCTGTCTGAGGTGCAGTGAAAGGCATCTCAAAATGTAACAGAGTCCAAGCAGCCCCAAACCCCACAATGAAGAAGCACTGCTCCAATGACAGTTTGGAGGCTCTCCAGGCTTTTTTCAACTTTAGCCCAAAACTGTGGGCTGGTTCTTTTCTGTGGAGCACACGGGAGTGCCAAGGCAATGCTGCACCAGCTGTGGGTGGGAAGGGGCTGCATCTCCCAGCCCACCACGGTGGTACCTGCACCAGCACAAAGCAATCAGCCCCTCACTGAGGGGAAATGGTTTCTCCACCCAGGCTGTGTGTAGTCAGTGTCTAATAATATGAGCATTTTGCCATCCCTCTGCAAACAAGTCTGAGGCTGCTGCCTGATTGGTATATCATCTCACTTTCTCTCAGCATTGATTTTCTTGCTCTCCTTATTTGCTTCATAAAAAGCGAGGCAAGGAGCTGATGCTCGCTTGCTCCCTCCCTCCCTCTCTCTCTCTCTCTCTCTCTCCTGTGAGAAGCTTTTGGGAGCCTTTATTTTTAGTATGAGACAAACCTTGCTTTATTTCAGGAGACGCAAGTTGGATTATAAATCCTTTTGTAAATGTGTATGGTGATATTTGCTCCGGTAAGTTATATGCATCTCTATTTATTTGTGTAACTGTACGGGCTGGGGGAGAAGTGGGGTGTTTCAGGAATTGTGAAGCCCATAAAATTGTGTTTAGGCTTGGCTTCTTTGTGGTCTCATGCTGAGCCAAACTGTTCTGTGATTTTTAGATACGTTGAAATATTTTCAGTTTGTATTTGGCTTTGCAGAGAGGGATGGCTGCTTTGAAAACTTGTTTTGCACTTCATTTTACTGCAGAAACATGAACAATGATGATTAAAGGGAAAAGGAATTCTTATTTATTGTGTTCCTTCTGGCATTTTAAATCAAAGGTGCCTCCAAAATAATGCTGCAATATTTGATAGAAAAAAAATCAGTAAGAGCTATTTAATATTGATCAAGCTGAAGTATGAAATCTGCCTGCCTATTACCTTAGATCAATCTAAAGCATGACAGCTTGGCAGCAACATGTTCCTCATCAAAATATGTTAATGAAATAAAGAAAACCTTTAATTACGAAAATAGCTTGCTTTTCACAGTGTGACATCATTAGTACAGGTCAATAGACTGTTGCTCTGACTTTCTGCTCCCTGCCTTGGCTTTTACAGCTCAGCAGCCTCATTCCTCAGCCCTCTTGTTTAACTTGGAGACCTCCTTGTTACCTGTGAATAACAGCAAGGTGCAGTTATTTCTCTCTTCCCATCACAGCTCCTGGTGAGCTTTCCAGGCAGCACAAGTCAGGGGCTGTAATGGGCTGAGGAAAACAAGATGTATAGCTTTAATACTTTCAGACTACCTAGTACTTGAGTTTGCAGCATTATACTGATTAATTTATTGACACTTCAGTTCTCTCATGCTTGAGCCGTATCCATGGGAATCAATAGCTTTGGTGCTCCAGAAGTCTTTAAGAACTCCAGCTGTAGCACAAGTTGGAGCTGCTATGAGAGCATGTTTGAGTATATATCTGCTCAGAAAATCAACAGATTAAACCTAGAATAGTCTGCTACTCTCATGACACCAGGGTATGCTAATAGATATATGAAGTGTACTTTAATAAGATGTTAGAAGGCTGTAACTGAGTTTATTAAACCCACAGGAGAAGGTAAGGATGTTGTGTAAGCCCAAGCTAAACTCTTGTAAAATCAGAGAGAAATTTCAGATTAGCAATAACTGCTTAGTCATTTTAAGCTGCTTTTGGACAGCTTTAATTATCCATCACCCTCTCCTTTTTTTTTTTTTTTTTTTTTTTTTTAATGTAATAGTTCATGTGCCTTCTCACCTGCTTGAAGAGCAGCTGATGGGAATATTTGGTGGTGTGCCCTCAGCAGTGGCTCCTGGGCTCTGCTGGGTCTGTGCCCTGGCTGAGCTGATGCTGGGCACCAGCATCCCACAGGCAGCCAGGGCACTCCACAGGCAAACCCATGTGCTTTGTTCCTGAAAATGGAGTTAATGGGCACTCAGTTCAGAGGCTTTCTGGTGTTTTTGTGATTGCTGTTTCATAAGGACCCTACACATATTCAGAGCAGCTGCATGGATTGAATGTGTGTGCTTGGCACTGAAAACGTGGCACATGAGATGTGCCGTGTGCCACCATGTCAGAGAACAAGGGACACAACTATAATTGTCTTTTTCACAGTCCTTTAGCTCCTCAGGTGTGGAGGGCATGAGTGTCTGAGCAGTGCCCATCTCACACACTCTCTAAGCATGATCCTGCCTGGCTGAGGACAGCATTGGGCATTTCTAACTTTGCTCAGCCCTGGTATCTGGCTCAGTGCAGCCCTTGAGGTGAGCAAGGAACATGTTTGGGTGACCCAGAAGGGGAGGTGGCTGAAAGCACAGCTCCTGCTCCTACCCTGCAAACCTAAAGGCCTGGTTTTTCTGTGCCATATAACTCATCATAGCAGGGGTGCCAGACTGTCCTGAAGCCAGGTTGCGGTTTGTTAAGGAAGGCAGTTGATCTCATCCTAATAGCTTTGAAGCAGGAAAAGTGGCTTGAAATGGCTGTTTGGACTGCAGGCAGGGGCAAGTCTCATCCCTGTTCCTGAGGGCAGTCTGCCAGCAGCCAGGGGACTTAAGGCACAAAGTGAAAATGTGGTTAAGTATTTTGCTGCAAGGCTTTCTCTTGGCAGAGGAGCTTTTGGCTGAGCAGAAATGATCCCATCAGCCCCACATCTCTACAGGGTATGGCTGACACAAACTCAGGGGGACAGGAGAGCTTGCCCTGCTCATCATGTCATACATACAGAAGTCCTCTGTGTCCATGGGGTTTTGTCTCTGTCCTTTTGCCCATCCTCATGCTGCAATGTGCAGTGATCTTTCATCTCCACCAATTGGTGGTAGCAGGTCTGGGGCAGCTGCTCCCCAGCCCAGTACCACCAACCACCCTCAGCTCTCAGACCTTGGAGCAGCCTCCATCCCCTCCCCAGGAGTGTGATACCCACTCTGCAAGATGACTTCAGGCTGATGTGCAAACTGGGCTTGGTGCAACTGCAGGGACAGGTTCACAGCATGGTGCTTTGCAAGCCTTGGCACTGAAAATTTGAGATTTGTGCCAGTGGGATGGAGATCTCAGTGTCCCCTGCTAGGAGGTGTGTCAGGGTTTGAAACATTGTTTTAGGGGTGTTTGGATCCCAGGACCTTCATTTCCTTTGAGACCTGTCTTTCTGGCTGCTCCTTTAGCAGCTCAAACAATTCCTAGAGAAATTCCATAAACCCTTTAAAAAATTGGTTTCTTAAATATCTGACTCCTTCTGAATGTCTGATACTCCTTTTTTAGCCAGGTCCTTGGATGTAATGAGTACTTTCCTCACCTCTGTTGATCCTGCTCAGATCAATAGAAACTCTGCAGGGGGAAAGGTATTTGTATTGATATTGGGTGGCAGCTGCCTGTCAGTGCTGGTGATTGCAGGTGGTACTTTATTCTTCATGTTACTCTTGATTAAGAGTTCCTGTAGAACTATATGACCATTTTTTTCCAGGGAATTTTTCCATTAACATAGGATGGTTGATAACAACCAACTAACCTGGAGTTTGGTTTTTCCTGATTTTGCTTGTGGGCTCTCTTTCCCTGAAGTAGTTTCAAACATTGTGAATTTGGCTTGTTTTTGCACGGTGGGCTGGAGACTCAGCCCAGCTGGTCTGAGCAGAGCTGGGGTCTCTGTGTCCTCCTGGGCTTGAGGTACCACTGTGGGATGCAGGAGCCGTGCCATGGATTGGGAACAGGGGAGGGCCACATTTCTGCTCAGTGCATCCCTGCTCCCCCATGCAGAGGCAGAGCAGGAGCTGCTGTGAGATAAGAGATGGAGCTGCTGCCTGCCAGCGCTGCAGCCGTGTCTGCGCACAGGGGCAGGGTGGCTGGGGAGCCCAGGGGACAGGAGCTCCTCTCTGTGCCAGCCCTGAGGATGCTGGAGGGGCCCATGGGTGTGTCTGGGCTGCAGGTGATGCTGGGGCTGGGGACACACTCCCTGTAGAACCGTGGAGTTTGCTCAGCCTTTATTTCCTTCAGTGTCCAGTGCAGATGGAGGGTCTGGCTCTGCCTGTCCTCAATTTGGGGATGTGACCAAAAGGTTGCAAAGAGCCCTTGCACCTGCAGTGAAACTCTGGTAACTGAGCTCTGAGGCCAGAGACGTGACAGTAATGTGAAACTCTTCAGCCGTCCTCCCCTGTTGTGTGCCATCTCTTATTTTGGAGGAAAAAAGAAAAAAGGCGAGGAAAGAAAAGGAAATGAGAAAGATGTGCTAAGCTCATCTGTAGAGACAGAGACAGGTGATCAGCATGGGGTATCTGCAGTGCTGTGCCTTCCCTCTCCTCTCTTTTCCAGGCTGCTGTGTGTGTGTCAGGGCTGTCTGTCCCTCTGTCCCTGCACAGGCTGGGTGGGTGGCAGAGCCCTGTGCCACCTGAAGGGCTCTGCTGTGCCTCATCTGTCACCGACGCTCCCCGGCGCTGTGGCAAAGCAAATATGCTGCAGCAGGCTGGAAAGCTGTAAACATATGGGCACTAACAACAGATTAAGTGAGTGATTTAGTCTAAGGGGCTTGGTAGATTACCATAAAATGTATCTTAATTAGAAAAGCAATCAAAGTTGCACAGAGTCAATGAGAATGAAACGTCTCTGTTGGCAGCAGTGAGCGTCCTGTCCCCCATGCCAGGGGATGAGGATGGCAGTGGATGCAGCTCATGCCCACTTTGGGGGTTTCCTGGGGTATGCCCAGCTCAGCCTGGAGTGCAGGCTGCCTTCATGCTGAATTATTTGTTATTTGACCAATTAAACCATCCTGTGAGCTGCTCAGAATGAGTCTGATGGTGGACTCAGGTTCCTTTAAAAGCATTAACAAACCAGAAGCTGCTGAAGGTGAAGGCAGAGAGCATTTGCACATTTTCCTTAAAACTCTGTACCACTACCCAAAGATACATCTAAGTGTTTGCAGTGTATAGTACAGCTAGTCCCAGATAAAGGATTGGGGCTTCTAAGTGCTGCCATAACACAAATAATTAATAAGTCTATCTCCCTCCCTGTGTCCTTATCTTTTCAGTGAGCGTGGCCATAATTAGCTTTCATCTGATTCTAAGTTTATAGCATGTTCAATTGCTTTTTCCATTCTGCTTGTGTTTTCTCTGCTTCCTTATTTTAGTGGTCCTGGCTTTATTCCACAGGCCAGAGTCTATAGATTAAAAAAAAACTGGATATTCATCTCCAGCAGTGCAGATGTAAAGATTGCAACAGCCAAAAGCATATTGATGCATTATTGGTTTTGTACAAGTGTCTGTTTCTTTTCTGGGGTCTGGGAGGATTTGAAGTGCATTGGGAAGTGGCACAGAAGATTTGCAGCAGCTGCTGGCAGCTGAGAGAAAGAGAAGGATGACTGGTTGTCTCAGAATTAAATATTTTGAACCATGAAGGAAATGGAGAACATTCAGGCAAGAACCTGATTTTTGAAAAGTTTTTCTCTTTGTGTTTGGAAAGTAGTGTGGGTACAGATTTCGTGGAACACAAATTAAAGAGTGTGAATAAAAAGAAGACAGGCAAGAGGTGTGAAGCAGCACAGGAACAGGAGATGCAGGGGAACAGGACAACTTAACCTGTCCAGATGAAGTCTTTCAGAGCTAGTGAGATAAGGACAATGTTGTTAGCATTTCCTAAATATGTTGTGTTTAGGTGTTGCTTTTTATGATTTAAGTGTGGGAAGGAGAGCAGTACCATCTCTAGGGACAGAGTGTAAGAGGAGTGGCAGAAAAGAAGAGGAGAGGAAGGTTTTAATTTTAAAAATTTTTCTTGCTCAAAATGTTCCTTGCGAATTCCCAGAGCTCAGCAAAGCAAACGTTCATTTATAGCCCATCATCTTAATTATTAAAAAATAAATTATTTTTACCATGTGGGCTGATATTTAGCCAGGAGCAAATTCTTATTCCAGCCTTTTGCACAGAGGTGGGTGTTGAGGTCAAAGCCAGCTCCAGTGGATTTTTCCATCCAAAACTGGTTTGAGATGAGGCAATGGGCCCCATGTTTGGAGACAGAGCCAGGGCAGGCGTGTAGGACAGCAGGTGACAGGCAGCAAATGACACCAGAGAGTTGCACTGGAGCCCAGGGAGCTGAGAGGAAGCTACTAATGGCCTCTGATGAGCATGGACGTGATAATAATGAGGTTAATGCCCTTTCATTCACCCAGAAACATCTTCAGGAATGTATAATCCCTGCTAGTCAATGGGCAATCATTAGGTCATAAATAATACAGTGTGATTGAAGGACAAGAGCCCTTCCTGTAATGATCATTTTCCATAGGGGCTGACCCAGGGAGGGTTTGGTTGCAGCCCCCTGCCTGTGCCACGCTGCCGGGACCCAGTTGCCAGAGCATTTTCTGGTCAGAGGAGTGCTCCAGCCTCTCAGTTCTGCTCTGTGCATCTGTCACCAGAGCAGGAAAATTCTCCTCAGGAGCCCAGGCCCAGCAGTAGTGCTGGGAAAGGACTAATGGGAAGTACAAAGACACAGATTAGGCGAGGGAGCAGTTCCAGGAGCCATCAGGGAATGCTGCCAAGGACCGGTGGTGCCTGGTGGGGATGAGCTGGGAATGGGGCTGGGCTCCCTGGCTGGGAGAGATGCCCTGTGCCCTGTCCCAGCCCCAGCCCAGGGCAGGTGCTGTGCACACTGAGTACAGCGCTGCCTTTGAGAGCTGGCTGTGTGGTCTCTGCCATTGTGCTGCAGTGTGGTGCAGCCTTGGCTGTGGTTGAGTCCCTGTGCCTGTGGTGGCCAGCCAGGCTTTAAAGACATCAAATTCAGGAGCACTTTCCCTTCACAGAGTGCTTCTCATGTGTGCATGTCACTCAGCCATAATGTAAATCCCTGTGGTTATTAGAGGGAGTAAATCCCACTCAGTAATAACTTGGATCCTGCTCTGTATGCACTTATATTACATTATGGGCCATTTTAAGCCCAGATGCTTTTGAACCCACCAAGCAAAAGAGGAAACGAGCAGCCGTCCAACCTTTTTTATTTTATAATGTTTACACTTGTTACACAATAAATCACATACAATCAGGCTGTAAAGTCTGCACAAAACCTGTTGTTTTCTGGAGGGAGCAGAAACAGAGTCCTATTTATGCATTAACCTGAGTATTTCGTGGGTTGTTGCACATTTTCTGTTAGTAAAATGAGAATTGACTTGACCTATTAGAAAAGCTCTCTTGTACCTCTACCATGGCTTTCCATGGTTTTGCCTGTGGTGGTCACATGTGGAAGGGGACACGGAGTGGGAGTGGCTGCTCGCCAGGACTCTGGGCACTTGTGATGCTCTGGGCACTGTCACAATGTGGATCCTGGTAGAGACTGCCACGGTTGTTTGTTTTTTATTTTTGCTGGAAGTCCGGGACTAGAAAAGCTCTCAGGCCCAAAAAGGAGCACGTCTCTGCTGCAGTGACATATGTCACAGCATGAGTCATTCAGGGATTATATGTACAATCCAAACATGTCTGTCCAACTTGTGCTCCTGTGTCCTTAAATGAAAAGGGCACGAAGGGGAAGCTGTGGAGGCTGCAGAGGAAGAGCCAGAACTTCCAGACTGTTCTACAGGCAGAGGGGAAAGGGCTGCAGGTATGTCTGTGATCCATCCCAAATGAAGCCATGTTCACCCAGTAATTACCCCAGGTACTCCTAAACCTGTTTGCAGCACCTGCTGGTGTCTTTTGTTCCATGGAAGACATCACCAATGTGTTAATATCCATGTGCTGAAAGCAATTTATACAATAAATTCTAAAAACCCTTGGGACCTAGTAAATGCTTACCTCAAACCTTTGACTCATGGGTAAAGGTGCTTGTGTAGGTTACTTGTGTAAGTACCTCTGTACTTCAAGGCTTTTCCCTTAGTCCAAGAAGAGATGCTCTATATGTGCCTCTGTTTTCTGCCTGTTAACTCTTCCATGCATGCTGCCAACCTTAGCATTATCTTTCAACTTTGTGGCTGACCCATTAAATACTGGATGAAACAGCTTGCATTACATTTCCAACTTAATAAATAGGAAAGGCATTACACAGATTCTGTCTGGCCATCTGGAGGAACAGTGTTCTTTACCCCAACGAATGGCTATCTAATCCTCTCATATACAGTTGGGCTTTATTCTATTAAAATATAATGAGAAATGACTACCATACCATTATTTGGTGGAGCTAAATGGGATTTTTAGAATAATCAATGGAAGATGAATGGAAAAGATAAAGGTTTTCTTCAAAGCAAAAGAGAGAAAATTGTCTCCTTGGGATTAAAGTATTGTATAACCAAGTTATTTTAAAATTATCTTTACTCACTAAAAATATCCCAATTTCATTTCCATAAATCCTTCCATTAAGAATCAAATCAAGTTGTTGGGTTTTGGTTTTTTTCATTAAAAAAAGCTAACCATTAAATGAAGTGTCGTGCTTCAAACACAGGATGCTGTGGGGTTCCTGCCTGCCCTGGGATCGGGTCTTTCCATCCAGCTGATGGCATCAAGTGGTGGTTTTTGTGAGTGCTCTAAAATGCCAGACAGAGGTTTTCTGCTGTAGATGGTCTCATGAAGATGCCACAGCCCTGTGGGGAAGTCGTGGAGCAGATTGGTCTTCTGCAGGTGTATGACAGTGGCACATGTGGTTCTTCATGCCTGAACTTCGAGCTGCTCCCTCATCCCTGGGGTTTTCACTCCACACAGACCTGGGCTGGGCTGGCACAGGAGCCTCTTAGCAATGCTGCTGTTTATTTATAAGATGGGGACACTAAACCCCAGCAATCAGTGAACTGTGGCTTGAGAGTTTGTTTCTCAGCAGGAGCAGAATATATTTCAGCTTTCTCCCTGTGTAGTTGCTGAAGGAAAATGACTCCAACTAGTTGTCACCCCCCACCCAAGAACTGCGTTGGTTGCAATGCTCTCCACCTCCAATTCATCAACCAGTCAAGTTGATATAATTAGGAATCCCAAAGTCAATAATCTGATAATCTCCAGTGCACAAAGGCTTGTATGTAGGAGAAGTGATTCCAGGAAGTCTGCAGCTCAGATTCGTGCAGGAAAAATGCCAAATTTTAAAAAAGAAACAGGCAGAGACCCAGGGGAGAGAGTGCTTCCTAATCCTTCACTGGTGACATATTTTGGGCCATCAGTTCTGCAGTAAATGTTTCCAGTAGAGTCCTTTAGTGCCTTCAACCCTTCCCTTTACAGCCTTAATAATAATGTTCAATTACTGGTTGTGCCCTATAAATAAATAATCTCAGTTTAACGAGACGCTCTGCTGGGTGAGCGGTGCCGGCTGCGGGGGGACGTCTCCAGAGCAATGAGCTCCCTCCTCTCTCCACACAGACTCCTGGCCACTGTGGGACGTGTCAGGCAATGCAACATTTGGCAGAGGTTTTGCAGTGTCTCTGTTATGGTGGTATGGAGAAAGGGAGGTCTCATATCCAGAAATTATGCCAGAAAAATAGGTCTGCTTTTAAAACACTCTGAACGTGTAAAATGACTAATAATAGTGCGGGCGTTTGGGATATTTCAGGTTGCTCTTTCAGAGTGTCAGGAGTTCCCCTTGGCTCTCCAGTGTTAGGGTAGGAGTAGGGGACTGGGGGGACCTCTTTGGGAAAGCATCCAGCAGGTTCATTCCCATTTTCCTTCCTTGGTGCCAAGAGAAAGCGTTGGAGACCAATCTACATAGTGAACTGCATCCCTCACAGCCTGTTTTTGGCCACCACAGCTCCAGGCAAGACTAACACTTTGTTTTTAAGATCTTACCCTCCTGGAGGACCCACCCAGGAGCCCTCAGGCAGAGCAGGTCCTCTCCTTTGCAGCAGGATAATTTTGGGGTGCGTCCCCAGCACGGCTCCATCCTGTCAGCCAGCAAATTGCTGCACAGGGCAGATGTGCTCCCACAGAAAGCAAGTGGTTTTTATGGAAGTTTCATCAATTTTAAATGACAGTGTTGTCTTCCTAGCAGGATGTTTCAGCTGTAACATGCTCCACATAAGCCTTTCAACTCGCCTTGTCAGGAGCTGTTCTGCCTTCCCCTGGTGTGCAGAGCGAGCCTGTTGCTCAGCAGGCATTGAGGGGAATTGTCACAAAGCCAAACAGGGAGAAGGGATATGAAATCATGCTGTTTTTCCCTTCCATGGTGGGATGAGTGATGCCCAGGGTCACATGCTGAGGCACCACCAACTGTTTAATTCACAGCTGGGACTTGGGCTCCCTCAAGGCATCACACAAGTCCCTGGCTGCTGGGTTGGGAAAGGAAGGAGCCAGCCTTGAGCCTGGATAAATGACAGCACCTGAATGCTGAATGACAGGATTCACTGCCATTGCATTGAAACCTGGCATCAGAAGGGAGATGGTCCCATAAATCATATGATGGACCTTTCCCTGCCCTGAGCTGGTGTGAGAAGCAGTGTTGTGCTCTGCTGGGTATTACGCTGCTATTTTTTTCTCAACTGGTCTTTAAAACATGCTTGTCTGATTTGACAGGGAAGGCTGGTTTATTGTTGCACAGTACCATAATAAATATAATTTCTGTTGGTCAATTTATATTGTGTGATTATACTTCTTTACAAAAAATATACCTGTAGTCCAGGCCAAGGCTGGAGGTCAGAGAGGGAATATCATTGTAACAGGATCTGGGAATGGTGTTAATCACTTTACAGAAACTCATTGCCTTGGCAGCATTGTGTCTGAGACCATGAGGAAGAAGGATGATCTTCCAGCCAGCCTAGCCTGGACATGTGAGATGTGCATTGCTCCAGTCTGTGCTGAGAAGCACAAATAATGTTCTTTGCTGTGCCTCCTTTGGTCTGTTCCTCACTGGGTGGGTTGGTAACTGCTTCCAGAGCACACACTGAATTTGGGGGATGCTTGGTGTGTCATCCCACATGGAATGTGGAGCACTGATTCAGGCTGGGGATGGACAGGCATTTTCCATTTCCCTGCAAGGGTCCCAGCACCATCCTCCCCAGTGTATAACAATGGCCAGGCAATACCTGCAGCTGCAGCAGGGATGGGAGCACAGGGGAAAGCAGGGTTTGCCCTGCTCCCACTCCTGTGGGCAGGAGCAGCCTGGCACAGCCAGGGCAGCAAGGATTTGCTGCCTCAGTGGCAGCACATTCCTCTGCAGGACTGGCTGTCAGCCCTGAGCCTGGGCAGGCAGCAGCCATGGGATAACCAGAGGTAACTGCACGGGGACATTTATCTCATGTGAAGGGGAGAAGCTGGATGTGTGCACACTTGCAGATAGCCTGGTGCTGAGTGTGGATTTATAGGCAAAGCATAAATAGGAACGTGGGGAAACACTTTCCCTTTCTCCATAAACTTTTCAATTTCAGAGCAGCCCGATTCAATAAAATTATCTTGCAGATGGAGGTTTTATTGAGTCTGGCCCATAAAGCTCCCATTATGGGGTTTACAACTACCTTTTACACAAATCCTGCTCTAATAAAATACAGTGGTGTTTACAGTATTCCTGAAATGGCCACAGAATTACCGTGTGCACAAAAAGCCAGCTAGTAATTCTTGGCTTATTGCTCTGGGCACTCCTCTGACAGCATAAAGCAGCACAACTGGAGTGGGGGAGAAGGGGAAATGGAGAGGTAGGAGGAGAAGAGTTATGCTGCTGCTTGACCATGATGACCCAGGGAAATACCATTGATTTACAGCCCTCACTCTGCATTCCCTTGATGTAAATTATAAATATGCTTCCTAAAGGTGCTTGGTGTCCTCCGCATGCAGCTGTGGGGGCTGGCTGGGCATTGCTGGCAGCTGGGTGATCCAGCCACAGCAGGGAACCAGGCTTGAGCTGGCTGAGGCTCAGCTGAAGTTTGGTATAAAGGTCTGCAGCATGGTCCTTTTTGCCTTCCCACCTGCCCTGTGGGTGCTGCCTGGTGCTGGGAGCAGAGTGTGTGCTGGGTAATGCTGGGAGCTGCTGGCTGTGCATGGAGGGGTTTGTTGAAAAGCTTCTGGTTGAGAGCTGGTTGTAGGGCCAAAGTAAAGGCTGGATGCTCTCAATAGGGGACAGGAAAAACTGGGAATTCTGGAGGAGATACTTCCTGGGAAGGAAGGAATGGCCTGAGTTGTGTTTTAGGGCATAGCTCTGTGCCCTTGGTGAAAAAACATGATGAAACCCATTATGGTGGTTTCTAATGCATGATTAAAGGAGATGCATTTCTTGCACCTCTTTCCTCTGCTTGTCCCCTTGCTGAGAGTGTTAGCTGGGAGGTGATGGCTCTTCCTTTATGGCAGGTCTCACACTGCAAGCTTTCAAGTTCCCTCTTTATTTATCACTGTTAATCTTTGTGCCTATGTACCTGTAAACCATTTGCATTTGCAACTCTGTTAATTAGGCCAGAAAGCAGGTCAGCATTCTCTCCTGTTCTCCTTAATATATTTGTTTTCACAAATTGACCTGAGGTGATTAATGCTGATTTTCAGTGCTGTGCTACATGTAAGGGCAGAAACTTCTTGTGTGTACAGAGGAAGTGTCTCATTTAGGATGAAGGAGCACTATTTGAGTTGCAGTGAGAACATTTATTTTGTGGCACATATTTAACAAGTCAATTCATAGTGAAATTCAGCTTTCTTCTTTGCAATGAGCTCAGCAAGAAGAATTGATTCAATCAAAGTTTTTATTAGCTTTTCTTGTCATTAGGTACCTAAATACCTTTGCAGATCTATCCTCCGTGAATGAAATGCCCTGATCACATTGGAAGTGAGTGGCAGGGTGGAAACTTGCATCATTCTCCTGTTACTCCCTGTGCTCCATCATGCTCAGCACATCACTCTGCACCCAGGGAGGGTCTCCCTGCCCCAGTGCTCAGGTGTCACCCCTATAATCTGTCACTCTCTGGGAAAAGCTAAACATGCAAAGCTGAATTCCAAGGAGGCTGGTGAAACTTGGGGCTTTGTTTATGCTGCAAATTGGGAGAACTAAGATTAATGGCATGTTTTACAAAGCCTTGTGCAGCAAGAAAAGATCTAGTTTTTCTATTTATTATATTTTCAGTCTGTTATTTTGCCATTACATCTGCTTGCTGCATTATATTTCAATGTCCAAAAACATGGTTTCTTTCCCAGATGTGAACACTCTGTTTCCTCTGGGTTCCTGATTTTAGCTCATTTAATTGTGGCTGGGATTGGGCATTTCCTTGCCATTTCCCTGATCTGCCCTTCTGTAGATCTCACAGTAACTCTGTTAAAACTGATTGAGTACTTCAGGGCTATAGTGCTGCAATCAACAAAATCTAACCTGTCCTTTAATTTAAATTACAACTGCATAAATAAACTGTACCCACTTCTACTTGGGGTCTTCCAAGGAAGCCTACATCAGTGATGTTTGAAGATACTTTTGCCTGCTTCCAATTCCTTTCTTTGAACCCTTGATATAAGAGCTGATGTGTCTCTGCCCTGCATACTCCTTCCTTCATTATTTTTCTCCTGGAAGATTAACATGTGTTATAGGTTTGCATCAGAGCCACACAAGCTCCTTTTTCTGTTCCAGTTTGCCTGACTCCAGCCAAAGTCTGGAATTCCTTTCTGCTTTGCAGTCAGTTTATTTCACCTCTATGTCCACTTTAGATTATGGTGGTAATTTAGGAAAAGTAATTAAAACAAACAATGTGGGTTTTTTCTAAGTCGTAAATTAACTGGGAGAGGGGCAGGTCATGTCTGTGTTTTGCCACATAATACAATGGTGGCTGTGTGAACTGTCTGGGTCTGCTGTTGCTGCTTCTGGTGGCACCTTTGAAATACTTCTGCCACTGTTTTGTTTGGGTTAAGAATTACTCATTATGTTCAGTCAATATCCATCCCTCTCATCCAATCTCACCTGTCTGTGGGGTGATTGAAATAACTGCTTGGGTTGTGAATCCCAAACAGGGTTCAAGACAGGAGGGAAGGGCTGAGATGGCTGGCATGGACAAATGGTGATGGCTCTGTCTGTGTGGCAACAGAGCTTCATGTGTCATGGCTCTGTGCTTCTGGGAAGGGTAAGGAATAATGTATGGCAATGCTTTAAATGCAAGGAGTGATGGATAACCCGACCTGAGGGGCATCAGTTTGGGGCTGAGCTAGAGCTACTGCATGGATCTGCTCGTGGTGGTCGCTGAAACGAAACTAAATAAAAATATTGTTTGTTTTTGACAGCTTTTTGCAATCTTTGCATTTGCAACATGCGGCGGGTACTCTGGAGAGCTGCGCCTCAGTGTGGACTGTGCAAACAAATCCGAGAGTGACCTCAGCATTGACATAGCCTTTGCCTACCCCTTCAGGTAAGTCTGAGTGACCTCAGCATTGGCACAGCCTTTGCCAGCCCCTTCAGGTAAGTCTGAGTGACCTCAGCATTGGCACAGCCTTTGCCTACCCCTTCAGGTAAGTCTGAGTGACCTCAGCACTGGCACAGCCTTTGCCTACCCCTTCAGGTAAGTCCCAGAGTGACCTCAGCACTGGCACAGCCTTTGCCAGCCTCTTCAGGCAACCCCGGCTGTGCACGCTTCGTCTCTCGGGGCTGGGCTGGCCAAGCTGCAAGGGAGGGAATCCTTCACTTACAGCACATTTCAGTCAAGCACCAGTCTGGGGCTCCAGAATTTTCCTCTGCTGTACAGGAGGAATGAGTTTGGCTACTCATTTGGCTATCCACCTGGTGTGGATGGAGCCTTGGAGCTGCTGGGAATGGGAACTCAGCAGAGGAGAATTCATGGCTCTCAGATTCCAGAGCCCTGGGGAGGACAGGAAAGCTGGGGGAGTGGAAAATGGAAGGCAAGGAAAAATAAAACAACACAATCATCCCAAGATGAAAAACTATAGTGTAGCCATCAACTTAAGCTGGAAATGAGAGAGATTTCCCATCCATTGCAGTAGCAAGGATATGAAATAGCTGCTCCAAGGGAATCATCCCAAGATGAAAAACTGTAGTGTACCCACTAACTTCAGCTGGAAATGAAAGAGGTTTCCCATCCACTGCAGTAACAAGAATCTGAGATGGTTGCTCCAAGGGACGGGGAAGCAAAAAGCCAAAATGAGCTTGAACCATAATTTTGAAATGCTTTTTGAAAATTTTATTAATTGCCTGTTTGCATCTCTTGGTGTCTGAATGCTTTAAACTTAGTGATTAAGGAAAACAGTTTTTATAGGTTTTTTTATGGTTTTTAAGTACATCTGAAAACTGTAGTGTAGTTACACATATATATATAATAATATGTACTAATATAAATAATGTTCTTGCCATTTAAGATCCTGCTTCAAAAGAGCATCTACAGTCTTTTTTCTATATATGTCAAGTCCGTTGCAGAAACCATTCAATTTTGTATAAGTGATTTCTTCAAGGAATTGAGATGATTAAGAAAAGAATGCATAATTCAATCTCAAGTCTAGTACACTATGACTCTAAAATCAGTTTTCTTCCTTGGGAAATTACATGCTGTTTTGCTTATGATTGCTATGTACAGACCAGACTTGAAAGCATCTATTTCTTTAACATGTTCTAAGATACAGCAAATTCCAAACAGTGGGAACTGAATTTGATTCCTTGAATTGTTCTTGCTTGCCTTACATTTATTACTCTAAAAAGTCACATTTCCTGGTATTACACATGTTTATTTTTTGGCTTGAATATGTCCACATTTTCTTTCATTTCTGCTTAGTATGCGTAGGAGAGATCCTGAAAATTGAGTTATGTGAGTTTGTAATTTGATTCACTTCCAAATAGGTCATTTCTCCAACATTCATTACAAGTACACCCTGTAGTGAAGTGCTTTTAGTTTGCATGATTATAAAATAGTATTTTATTTTAAAAGTTAATAAAACAGAGAGAAGGAGCCCTGAAGTGTCTCCTGGTGTTCCACCAGGCACATCAGCCATTGTTTCTAGAAGGAAGTGGCTGGATCTGCAATCTCCCACAGTTTTGCTTATTAGAAAACTGGAAGTAATTGATGGGCAATGTAACATACCAGCATGTTGCAGAGATGATGCAGAATAGGGTTTATTTGCAGGAGGGATCCAGCTGGGGCTGTAGCTGGCTCTTGAACTCAGCATGCACAGATGGGATGTATGTACAGTGGTACAAACACACCTGAAATGTGCAGGTGAGAGGGGAGATGACACTTAGCTGCTGTTTGAGGAGAAACATGAATACACTTAGATTTTGTGCAATTTGGGATTTTGTTTGCAAACCTGAGGCATATGCAAAAAGTGTCCAGAGATGTGCAGATTACATGAGGCAGCAGATGTGTGCTTGGAGAATATGCTACTTTGGAACTTGGTGTCATCTCAGTGTTTTATCCAAATATTCCTGTGACTTTCTCGTGTGTTTGCTATTTTTGCTTTTCTCCACAGAACGGAGATGGGGTGCTCTAAAAACAGAACTGAGATTAGCTGGGAAAGGTAACATCTCAGAGCAGTGAATAAGCTTGGAAAAGGCAGCTCAGAAAAGCTGAGGCTCTCTAATCAAGGCTGTGCTCCTCAGGCTGAGGCTCATCTCTCTGCATGGGCTTGCAGGCATTGTTAGGTAGGATGAATTTCCCACTAGTTGTCTTGCATTCAGGTCCATCTTCCCATGGCATTTTCCTTTCAAATGCCTTCACAGTCCTGATTATTGGCTGTCAGCTGGGGGAGGTGTAGGTGGAAGGAGAGAAGCTGCTGAGCATCTGACACCCCGCTGCTGTTGGGGCTGTCAGCAGTGACACTGAAGCAGTCAAAATACCTGAGTGCTGCTTTTTTATTAGCTGCACCTTCCAGCATGACTTGAAACAAAGAAAGTGGTGCTTCCAGCTGCTTTCATTTCTCTTGCTGTGAATTTGTGGCTTTATTTTCTTCTCCCAAAAAATGAACTGCTAGACCTTGGCCAATAGATGACAAGTGTCAAGAGCCTAAAACGGGTAAACAAAGTGGTAAGGCTGAACAGGACAGCTGGGCAAAGCAAGAAGGCTTGGGTGTTTTGGAAATGAGATTGAGGGAACCTGAAAATATTCCTATTAAAGCAAGATCAGAATGGGGATGTAGTTTTCCAGACTGAAAGGATGGGCATTGCACTTGTGACCAATGCGTGTGGGGCCAATCACTTGAGCTAAAGAAAAGGAGGATGCAGGAGGGCAAAACCAGGACTGGTGGGGTGTGGGCTTAGGCCAGTCTTGAATGCACAGAAGCAGCACTGCACTCCACAGCAGGTAGCTCCAGATGCTCCCAAAACAAAGGAGCATCTTCACACCTGCTTATTGAGATTTTTCTCAGCCCCAACCTACAAATTGCAAAAATCTCCAGCAAGAAATAAAAATTAGTGCAAGAGAAATAATTAGTACAATTATTTTGGAAGTTTTGAAACATACCTGTAAATTAAGATTAATTTTTTCTTTGTTTTATTTAAAGTTATGGCTTTTTGGAAGTTATGCTTGGCTCCTGTGTTGTCTTACTGCTGTTGTAACTCTAGTAGCAGGAAATTGGGGAGCACCAAAAGGAAAACCCAAAGAAACCTTTTTCACAAGGGTCTGCTTCTCATTTCTGCTGGAATCACTTTCTTAGTTAGTTCTGGACCTGGATTAATTTGCCCTTTGAAAAGGGGGAAGTGAGGAGAAGCATAAAAGTGTGCTAATCATGTACTAATCACTTCCAGAGTGACCTGGTGCAGTGGTGCTTCGGCACTGCTGGGAGGCAGGATCCCTGGGAGAAAAGCCCTGCCTGTGCAGGGTGGCTGTGTCAGGAGCATGAGGAGGATGAGCCATTCCCAGCTGACCCATTCCCAGCTGAGCTTCTGCTCTGACCTCGTGCTGCTGGGGTGCAGTAACCACTGAAGAGCCCCCCCAATATTGACATAATTGACCCCCAATCTGGCTCCACCATCTCTCCTGGAACAGCAGATGAGATGGATGCTTTTCCATCCACAATTACTCTGATTCATTTAAGCTTCCTGCAGCTCATGTCCATGACCCTGTAGTCACCCTGCAGTGTGGAAATTAACCTGAAGTCTAAACCCTAATACCCTCCTACAGTGTGTCCTGGAGCTCTGCCACACGCTGCTACAGAGCTTGCCAGACTCTTACATGCCTAATCTGATGTTTATAAAGATGTTATAAATATTCACCTGAGGGTTTTTTTTCTCATTTTGGCCTGATTCTAGTTTTATCATAGAGCATTTCTTCCTTCCTCATGTTTTAAAGCACAAATCAGCCATTCTATGGATACCTGTATATGCATTTTGGAAGTTTGACAAGTTCAAATAAGGAATCAATTTCTCTGGCCCTACAGTGGCAGTTTTTCTCTAGCAGTAGGATCTGTACTTGATACAGAGTCTATTGCAAATTTGGCACACATGTTGTTCATGGATGTTCATTAACTTGACCCTCACCCAGGCAATGATTCTTTGAGGGGGTGGAAAAAAAATTCAGTATCTTGGGATTATTTGTTGCTCTCACAGTCCATCACCCTTTCAGATTGGATTTGTCACTTATCCAAGTGCCCTGAAGCAATATGTTTTGTCTATAATAAGAGTCCTAGTGAAGGTCCTATTTGTTTATTATTTTCTGTGATCCCAGAAGTATTTTTATCATGTACTTGGTTTTTCCTTGGGCTTACTTTGATAATAAGTGGTAGAACAGTACACCTACTGGGTACATACTTGTTACTGCTATTCACTATTTTAAGATGCTTTTTCACCAGTCCTCCTAAAAGCAAGTATTTTTGTATACTTAACTTACCAAGTCTGTACTGAAGATTTTTTTGCTAGTTAATTATTCCTATCACAAACTTGCTGTTTTACTTGCAACTGGTAGAGTTGCACTGAAACATTTTCAACTACTGATTTGAATGAACCTTTGCACCTCAGAGTGCTCTTGTGATGATGTGCTGGGAGAGGTGCTCTGTGCTGAGGCTCTTTGTGGTTGTGCCCTGTCCATTCCAGGCAGGAATGCTGTGCCAGAGCCTGGCTCTGGGTGATGCTGGTGGGGTCTGTGGCTCGTGGGTGTCCCATGGGCAGAGATGTTATGCTGGTAGAACCTGCAGGGCAATGGGAAGGGAAAACAATCTCTATACAAACCCCTAAGTTAAGTCTTGAGGCAGACCCTGGACTAAAATCTCTTTGCCTGTAGCTTTTGGGGATGCTTTAAGCCAAGCCTACATACAGGGTATATCCCCAAGTTGAATGATGCATGGGAAATAATTGGGAGCATCTCTTGTCTTTTCTTGGGGCATTCATTCTGCAAACTACATGGAAAATATTGACCTGGAGGATGACATTGTTAAATTTTAAACACTCTCACCCTAGCCACCTTCTTAGGTGAAGTGTGTGCAGAGGTGTTGGGAGCACTGAGCCACAGTTACTAGAAGGACAGAGTAGGGTTTCCTGGTGGTGCTAACATGAGACCCTGATGAAAATTTGTCTTTGCACATCTTTTTATCAAGCAGTGAGCAAAACAAATGTTTTCCATTTTATTCTAAATCACATATTAGTATCTTTTCAGTGTGCTAGTAAAGCTGTCTCTTCAAGTGGCCCTTCCTTCTGAAGGAAAAGGAAATTATGTTTTATGGGAGCTTTTCATTCACTTTAAGCATCTCATTTGAATAAAGACATTCCCATTGAGCACCCTTGAAAGTGTTCACCTCATCTGCATGCTATGGGCAGTCTAGTCTTCCATTTGAAATATGACAGCCAGATCTAAATTGCCTACTTAGAAGCTACAAATGATAATTAAGGAGAAAACATCTAACTTTTTGAGCTTTGCATCTATCTTTCTTTGGAAAAGGCCTCTGGTAATGTTAGCACATTTCTCTTCCAGTGTGTGCTATCCTTCTATTTTTTGCCATCCATTTGTTAATCTTGCTTCAGAATTCAGTGAAAAACATTCTGGCTGAAAGATTATGAATGTCTGTAATGGCTGGGAGACTGACAGTTGCTGATAAATAGAAATTCATTCCACTAAGTAGCTGCCTGCAGTGCTGACTTCCAGGCAGCTGTGGTGGGCTCTGCTCCCAGACTTCTTGGGAGGTTGGAGATAGGAAAGAATAAAGTCATAGAGTCAGCTGAACTCCTTAAGGTTTGTGTTTTATTTTGGATATCTTCACCTTACAGAAGATTCCCCTTCTGCAAAACCAAGCTGTGGTGTCCTAAACCTCCTGTGCATAGACAGGAACAGAAGCAAGGCATCAGGAGCTGTGCACGGGCTTCAGGTGTGAGCTGTGCCAAAATGCAGATCCCCAGTTCCCAGGCAGATCTGGCAGAGCTCCTGGGAAGGGGAGAGGGGCTGGTTAAACTTTGCATGACCCATTCCAGCTTAATGAAGGCATAAATCTCCACCCTGGAACTTCTCAGAACAAAACTTGGTGCTTCTGAGAAGCAGATTTTGCACAAGCAGGAGTTGCAGGGATGGTTGGATGGAGTTCAGAGGACCATGAGCTGTGCCACAGTGGTCCCCTCTGGATCTGCAATAGTGAAAGCTGCATTAGTGCAGTCCCTTTTCTTGCCAAACTGGGACTGCCTCATCTGGCACTACAGATCTGGGGTTAACAGCTGAAATGATGAGGAAAACTGTTCAGTAATACATCAGCTAAGCTGGAGATTTTCACCAGTATCCCTGTTATATAAACTGGCTGTGTAGGATGGGCACTGAGGGCTCAGGCATGGCTTTAATTATTTCCCACAACTGTTTCAAACTCTGACCTCAGCAGTGCTTTCATACTTAATTTTGACCTCTTAATGAATAATTTGCCTAACCAGAACTTCTACTGTTAGTGGAAAGAGGAAATTGTATGAATGAGGAGGATAATGTTGCATCCTGTTGGGTAAAATTCAGCAAATCCTTCAGGTTACAAATATCTATTATTGTGACACCTTCACAAAGTATCTTTATATTTAATATGACTTACTGATGCAAACTGAAGCATTAAGATATATTTTTAACTAGGAAATAGACCTTTTTTTCTCAGTTGTGATTTTTACATCTGGTAATTTATAGGACTATCCACAAAACTGCAGCTCAATTTTTCAAAATCTCCCAATGGAAAGCCGGTTAAAAGATTTTCTGCCATTCTGATGTGAATGCAAGAAACTTTGTGAGCTATTTAAAGTATGGCCCCAGCACTTCCCTGGCAGTGCAGGCATCAGAGACCTTGGTCGAGTCTCTGTACTGATGCAAGTCTGGAAGCAGCCTGAACATGGAGCTTGCACAGCCAAGCTGAGCACTGATCAATGAGCTGTTGGTTTAGTTAGAGCTGTTTGCTCTCAGATTGTCTCCTGGGCTGGGGAAAAGGTGATCCAGGTCTGCAGAATAAGTACTTTTCAGCTTTGAAAGAGCATAGTTTGTAATAGAAAATAATATTTCACATTTTTATAACTGGCTCTAGTGATTAAAGAGTGCATCCCATAGTTCAGAGCCCTGATGTGATTTTGGCTTGCTTGTGCATGGCTACAGACCACTGAAGTAATTGAAAACTGCAAATCAGTGTTCTCCAATTTCCACAAGTCTTCAAGGACCACACTGAGTGTGAAATACTGTCTTTAGAAAAAGAGAAAATGAAAGAAAATTGGAGAAGATGGGCTTTTTTACTTGGTCTGCAGTAACAGCTGTCCATGAGTACAATGTACAGTGTAATTCCTATTGTCAGGGTGTGATGGAACTACTGCTGGTTTGATTAAAACAGATAAAAATATGGATGACTTTGTGACTTTTCTAGTTTTGAGAGCCTCCTCCTGACCCCAGTTACAATCTTCAAAAGCCACTTTGTATAAATCTTCAAGATTGGCAAAGAATGGTCATTACTGCCAGTTTGCACTTTTGGAACTGTGGATAAAGGCAAGTGTCCTTTCCTCACAAGTGAGGGACCAGAGATGCTTCAAGTCACCCTTTGTTCCTGCATGAGATCTATAGAAATCTGATAAAATCAGATTTACCAGAAATCTGATAAAGCCACATCTTCAGTTTCCCTTTGGGGCTAACCCTGTGCATGTGGTCCTCATCACAACTGTGCTGCTGAAGCAAGAGACCACCCACCACCCCCACAATTTCATGGCTGGTCTGGATGGCTTCTGGGTCAAAATACTTTGTAAACAGCCAAGAAGCTGCAGCCCAGGGGTGGCAAAGCCTTTGCTCATTCAGGGCTGTCAGGAGGGACTCAGTGCTTGAGGAGGTCAGGGGAGGAAGATTTGTAAAACCACAAAGTCTCCAGTTAATTGCAAGGACAATTATTAACCAAGGACAAGCTGATGGGTCCAGGCAGTATTTTTGTGATGAGGCAGCAGCTCTGCAGACAAGGTGACTTCTCCAGATGTTGAGGTCATCTCAGTTGCTGCTGTCATCAGTGTTCTGCTTCTACTCTGCAGCTTTTAATCCCTTAAAACTCAGAACAAACACATCCTTGAATGCTGAACTGGGGCCATAGAGGAGGCTTGTCTTGGCTCACAGCTCTTCAGACTGCTCAGTTCTTGTCTTAGTGTCCACGTGCAAACTTTGCAAGAACACAGAGCTCATGGGCACTCAGCTGGAGGGGGAAGGAGAGTGGTAGGAAATTTCTGGAGATGGTGTCTGCTGCAGATAAGGGAGAACACCTTCTTAAACCTGTGTAAATTGTACAGCTTTTCTTTTGACACTCAAAAATTGGACTTTTCCTGAATCTGGATGGTCCATACTGGCTGATTTTTCTTCACAGAGGCTGTATTTTATGCTTAACACTGTTTTAGTGCCAGTAAAATTCTTCATTAATTCTTTAGGCCAAATTTATTCTCTAAGTGGAAGTTGATTTTGGATTTGTTGCAGCTTTTTCACCATTTGAATTTTTAATATATATTCATGAATAGTCTCTGCAGTATTGTGCAGTGATAGTGTTTTATCTGTGCCTGCCACAAAGGCTTTTCCTAAAAGTCAGAATTTAGGCAACTTCCCTTGCAAATTTATTTTTGCACATTTTCATGCTGTCAGTACAGAAGCAACCAAAGCAGCCACCCTTTGGCTTTGCTTTGTTTGGTATTTGATCCCTGTATGGCACATGGTGACCCAGCTGGGGGACAATCAAACACATGCCCTTCCCCTTTTTCCCTGCTCCAAAATGTGCATTTGCTGTGAAGGGGTCATGAAGATTCCCCCAGGACTGTAGGGGATGGGATGCATGGGATGTCTTTGGTCTCCTCTCACACCTGGATTCTACATTAATTTATTTGCCAGGAGATAAATTCAATATTTTTCATTCAGTAGACTCTGGAGAGGATGTGCATCCAAGCCCATGCAGCACAGCCCCACTCAATGCCTGTCCTCTGTGGTTTCACACCTCCTGGGCTATTCAAGGTGTGAAGGTGCTGGAATTTTGTCTGCAGGTCCATCAGCAGATCCACAAGTGTGCTCAGCCTGTGCTGCAGCCCACCAGCTCCCTGAGGAAAGGATTTGTCATATCCTTCCAAATGTACATGCTGTGACTGGGAGCTTCATTGGAGTCATCCCATAAAACTCCAGAGAACTTAATCTGATTGCTTTAGGTACATTAGGACAATAAACTTGAGAAAAATTATAGCTAAATAAAAAGTAATATTGAAATACAGCACAAAGGAGTAAATGTTGCTGCATCTTCTGTGATTGCTCTTGTATTTATATCAGTTGGTCTGGGGGGTGAAATTGCTGCTTTCAGGGTCTAGATCTAGATGAAAATGTGTGTGACACTGCTTGTCACAGGGTGAAGTATTTGTGCTTTCAGGTGGGTCTGGCTGAACACCAGGTGATGCCAAGAATTTGGAATTCTTTTCCCTGGAGTTCATAGCCCATTGGGTGGTGGAAGGGAAGGTGAACTGGAGGTGGTGTGAGCAGGAATTGCAATTCTGCAGGAATTGCAGATCAGCAGTCCCACACTGCTCCATGCAGAAACACTGCCAGGGATTTGATACATCCACTTCTCAGGAATGGTCTTATTATATTCAATGGCTTTTCTTTGTCATTTCTACTGCTCATATTTCATCTGTAGATGTTTAGATTTCTGTAGATCTTTCTCCAAATGGAAGCTTTTGTTTGGCTCTGACAGCAGCTTCTCAGTTTGGAAGCTGTTTCCTGTGTCTGTCCAGAGGAGAAGGCAGCAGGAGGGACATGAGAGCCATGGGTTCAGCCAGGATATCATGATGGGACCAGATAACACTGAATATTTATTTATATGGTGATGTAAATGTATGCCATTGGCATTTCCAGGTCCTATAATTTGCCTTGTTCCATGAACATGATGGCTTTTTTTAAAGGTAATTAAGGGTTACCTTCCTTCAGAGACAGTTGCAAAGTTTCCCAGAGACTAGAAAGCAGTTTGTCCCAAGAAAATATCCCAGTGAAGGGAAATCAGAATGTATGGCCACTGGTCTGTACCACAAGGAATGCAAGTGCCCAATCTAGAAGGTATCTGGGCTGTACAGACTGGTGGAACATGTCTTTGAGCACTGTGCGCTGCTTGCACAGCATGTGTTCCTGAGAAGAGCTGTGAAATTATCTTGGGAGATAAATCTGGGTCTTGGATAAAGGCTTGGAAGTGGGGTTGGGATCACCCACTCAGCTCAGCAAGCACTCCCAGCAGCATGTGTTCTATAATGAGCCTTTTTGTTGGCTTTTTGGTGCTACGATGGAGTAGTAGGGTTTGCACTCCTGCTACTCCTGCACAGCCTGGGGAGGCTCCTTCCCAGGGCTGGCACCACTCCAGATGTTCCTTCCCCCAGGAACCTTGTGCAGGCTGTTTCCCAAGAGCTTTGTGCACACAGTCACTGGGAATGGGTCCTGCAGGGGATCTCAAGCTGGGGTATGGCACTGCTGCCTTCTGCCCACCACCAGTGCTGTCCCTGTTCCAGTGCCTTCTGAACCCACCCTCAAAGGGGTTGTGTAGCTTCTCTTCCTGGGGGCCTGAGCACCTCAGAGGGTCTCAGACTCACTGTCTTAACAGGAGAAATTAAATGTGGGGTAGAGGGACGGAGCAGAGGGACCCATGAGGTGCCCAGCTCTGGGTAGGTGTCGTGGTGAACCTGCTCTGAGCTGCCTGCCCTGGGGGAATTGCCCCTGTCCCAGGACAACACACAGTGTAGTATGCTGGCACAGCAGCTGTGCCTGCAATTTGTCCTGATAGACCAGAACTGTAGGGAAATACTGCTGGTCAAACATCTGCAGCACAGTTCTGTGCTGGAGAGGGCTGGGAACCTGGCAAGCTAGGAAATTGAAAGTATCAGGAGGGAAATATTTTTAATTATTTTGACTGGACATAATCCAGAAAAGAGTGTAGGTTGCTACAGTTTTCCTGGTTAGCTTCCCAGCAGTACCATCTGGGGTTTGTTTTGGTCATGCTGCTCTGGACATGGATTGGATGAGTATAAGCCACTAAAATTATCTATGACAAAGGGGAGAGCTTTAGGATGTTCAAATGTCCAGGATAGGAGCTAGAAATAAATGTTTGCAAGATGATATATGTATTTGTGTGAAATGACTGGTGGTGTTGAATAATTCTAGAGTGATGTGGGCTTTGGAATTCATTTTTTGGTAATAAACGGAGAGGATTTATTGAGCGGACAGAAGTTCAAAGTGAAATATTTTCAAATACTCTTTGATCAGCCAGCTCTATCCCTTCTTCTTCCAGAAAGGAAAGAAACAAAAAAACAGGCTTGGATTGCTGAGTCAGATGGCAAATTTTAATTTTGCTTTCTGCAAATATCTCCAGATAAAAATGAACAGATTTTTAGGGGCAGGTATGCAGTGGAAATGATTGTGCTGCTGCTCTGTAGGGGAGGAGGGTACTGAGGGCACCTTTGGGTGATGAGGAGTCTGGAAGGGTGTTGTTTTTTGGGGCAGCTGTTAGAGTGAGGTATGGAAAACTGCTGGGATTGTTACGAAGGATGGAGAAACATCTCAGTTTTGAAAGGCTGTGGTATGTGCAGGCAGCACTGAGATGTGTGTCATGGCAGAGTGCAATGTAAAGGCAAGGGTTGGGAATACTTGAGTAAGGTAATTTCTTCATTAGGGAAAGAGCTGTTGGAGAGCAGCTTGGGGTGAGAAACAGTCTTATCATTGTTAGCAAAAGGGTAAAAACCTCATTTTACCAGAATAGAGCCTGGGAGCAGTCACCTCCATGGTAGCTGCTGTCCTGCTGAGGGGCAAACCCCATCTCATCCCCACAGTTGTCCAGGGCTTGAATAACATCTCAGCTATTTGACTTTGAAAGGCTGGAGAGAACTTCAGCATTTAATGGCTTCAAGGTGTTCAAATGTGGTATTAACAGGATTTCTTCCTGACACTAACTTCAGCAGCTCCTGGGTGCAAAGGTTCAGATCCTATGGGAATTGCTGGGTAATGAATTTGATGCTGCAGGGTGCCCCCACTCAGGATTTTGTCCCTGCAGAGCAGATCTGGGGGGAGGAGGAGGATGAGAATGCAGAGCTCACTCCATCCATCCTCCTGAAGCCTGGAAGGAAATCTGTTCCTTGCTGGGTGAGCAAACTTGAGATAGCCAGGATTTAATGCCAAACATTTTGGAATGCCCAGCACTGGGGGAAGTGTTCTTTGCAGTGAGAAGAGCAGGCTGGGAAGAGTGTTGGAAGAGTCAGTGGACCCCAGTTTCCTTAAAGAAAAGACTTTTCATTTGCAGGCAGATTTCTGCTTTGACCTGACTATTAGAGATGACTTTCAAAATGTTTTTCTTAATGTAGGTAATATCTCTAGAGAAGTTTTGCAGGAATGATGAGCCTTGTGTGAAGAAAGGCTCCCATTTATTTGTATTCTTCCACTAAGCCTACAAAAAAAATCCATATTTGGTGCCTCAAAAAGGTACATCTGCCCAGGGACTGGCTGGCTGGAGGCACTGGTGTCAAAGCACACCAGGATAGTGCTCTGAAATGAGGGAACTCCGGTGTTTCCAGGGCTAACTAAAAGAAATGTCTTTACTGTGTATTTACTGAGAAAGGAAGATGTAAACCTTTGTCATGTTTTTGTGCCTCAGCAGAGCAGTTTGACTTGCTGAGGGGCTCTGTGCATGTCAGCATTTCACTACTGTATTTTGAAATTTCATTTTCCCCTCATTTTGGAGATTATCAGCCAAGATAAACATTTCCCAAGAAACCCCTCCACAAGCACTACTGCAATAAGTCATTTCTAGTGATTTATTTCTCTCAGGGATTTGCAGACAATAAAGACAATTGACAGTTTGAGTTCCAGAAACAAGTTGGGGGGAAATAGAGCCCAGTGAAAAGATAATGGATCTCTGGGTTTTTGCAAGCACGTGTGTGGGTGTTGCAGATTTTATTCCAGCATGTTGTAGACAAGTTGGAGGGTGGATTACAAGATGCTATTTTCAGAAAATAGGACAACCTGCCAAAACAGAGCTTTTTTTTTTGCCTGTTTTTCACTAGATCCTGCTAAAGGAATGGAGAAACACTAACCCCCATTGAGAATTTTTTGGAGACAGAACTTTATCTGCTATTTATTAATCCACACACTAATCAAAGCCCATGAGAGGAAATCTATGCTGGTTCATCAATAACATTTGAGCACATTCTTGTGTTAATTGTGTGTTCTGTTGGCTTCAAGTTTAAGCCCTGTGTGCATTGTTGAAGGGGGTGAATCAGACAATATTAGATCACTCACCCTTCTGCTGGTGGAGTGAGACAGGTCTTTGGGGAGGTTGGCTCTGACTATTTTCATGCTCAAGGATCATCAGGGGAATTAAGCTGCTCAAAAAAAAGTGGAAGGCTATGAGTAAAAGAAAGCTATGGCTTCAATATTGTACTGAGGCTCAGGAAGAAAAGGGAACTTCACGTTCACATGGAGAGAGCACAACTTTTGCTCCCCCATGCACATGTAACAGCTGTAGCTTTGTTCGATGTGTCTGGCTTCATGTGTTCTCTTCAGAGCAAGGGTAATTAGCATCTGAAAATGTAACTGCTCTTTGCTGCTGTGGAACAATGAAAAAATCCCCCTTTTCACTGTAAAACATTCCTGCCCTCCTTTGATCTTGTCAAGCTAGACAATACAGCTGTCTTGTCATCATATTTCCCACGGCAATGGAAAGTTTGCCAAGTGGTGGAAGAAGCCTCAGAAGCCCTTAATTACTGTGACTTCATCAGTGAAAGTTGACTGCCCTTGGTGGACTTACTTCAGACTGGAGTGAATTTGGGGGAATTTGGGCCTGGATGGCTTGGCCATGGCAGCTGCTGTTAACAAAAGGATGGTGCTGGTAACCATGGGCAGCGAGGACAACCTTAGTGCAGCTCTGCTGAGTGTGGGATGCAAGGTCACATTCCAAAGCCAGGAGCTTTATTTCTGTATTAATAGCAATACTCAGTGCAGTACAAGGCCAAAGAAACCCTGGAGGAACTTACAGGGGGAAAGTTTTCCCTAATTAAGTAAATTCATTACTGTTGTGTTCCTTATTTGCATTGCCCATCAATCAGTGAAAATCGTTCCTGTTAATGCAGCCCCACAAATGTTAACAAAGTGCAAAGGGTGTGATTGCAAAGGGTCACTCTTGGGGCTCCTGATTTTGTTTAGCAAATGGAGAGTTGAAGGTGGAATGGAGGGGTGGTGCTGGAAACTGGAAAAGCAGCAGAAGGAGGACACTGGCCAAGGATGACTTGAAGGAAAAGGTGGGGTGTAAACAAAGAGAGATAAGAGAAGATGAAAGAAGAGTAAGTCAGAGGAAATAAGAGACAGAACAGGTAGAATTGTATCAAAAGTGAGAGGTGGAGGCAATTAATGTTTTGTGAGTCATCCCCAAGCCATCCTGCCCCCAGAAAGGCTGACTCAGCAACATCAGTGGGGAAAAAATCAGAGCTTTCTCTTGGAGATGCCATTCCAGATCAAAAAGGCTTTGATTAGTGAAAGTGGATTTTCTGTCAGTGATCCTCCCCTGCCTTAAAGAAACTTTTCAGATGTATCATGTACAGTCAGCATCCACCCTAAGCACCGCAGGGCTTGGCTGCCTCACTTCTCCTGCCTGTCACAGCTCCTCTTCCCAGGTCTGAATCATGGTCTATTTTGGGGCCCTTTGCAGAGCAGAGATCTCGGCTGTTTTGACAGAGGTGAGGTGGCCACAAGAGGCACCAATTACTGCACATCCTCTTAGAGACCAAGGAAATCTAAAAGGAAAAGCAAGTGAATAAAAATAACTCGATGGAGGAAGGTTTCTGTGATCTCGTATCCCTGACAGGTGCCTGGCCATAAAAGCACTCCTGGGAAGGTACAAGTAGGGTGTTAATATATGAATATTTTTTTCTGGCTTACGATTCAGAACTAAGGTGCAGTCAGGAAAACAGAGAATAGAAAATGAACATGGTCTCAGTTGCTTTACCATGTTTGGTAAAGGCTGGTGGTTGTTGATGATGAGACTGGACTGTGTTGACAGTGGACAGTCAGAGGGGCAGGGGTGGGCAGCAACTCCAAGTCTGAATCTTGGTAGAAATATTCCCTAAGTAGTTTCCTCTTTGGTATGCACAGGACTTTGAGCTGCTACTTGCAGCACCACGTGCTGTCCAGCCTGTGTTCAGGGCTCCTGGGGAGGGGAAGAAAACTCTGCTGTAAAGACAGTCAAGTCAGGAAACATCACTGGCATTAGGATCTCTCTCATGTGTTCAGATTTCATCAGGCTTTGCTGGCTTTACGCTGGAAAGGTGATTCAGCCACTGCTCATCTCTGCAATCTGGGCAGACTTGGTTTTTGTTTTAATCCCACCACTACTACAATGACAGGGAATAAAACCTCTGGAGCAAATAACTGGTGTTATTCATCAACCACTGATGAAAAGGTTCTGCCTACATGTTTGGGTACATTTAATCAGGACCAGCAAAAGCAAAAAGTCATCCAATCCTCCAATGACCATTAACCCATCTTGTGATTTCTGCTGTGGGTTCTTTGTTTTCATCTGGGGAATTAACTTTTTATTTAGCCAAATATAGTTATGGCTGCTGCTCCCATTGGCTTGCTGTTGCACACATTAATTGCCCTTGAGCAGAGGAATGTCTCCCAGAAGGCCTAATCCTTTCTCAGCACGAGATCATCAGTTCTTTATTGCTGCTGGCTTTGTCCCCTTCACTCAGCCTGTGCAGGGCAGAACAACGTGATCCCTCATTGGGCTCCACGTCCCCACTGTGAATCTGGGCCATGCAACAGGACCTGCCAAAATGGCCCCTCCATGGATCCCCTTTCTTTTTCTGAATTAGGAATTAAAATTATTGCAGAAAAATGTTTGTCACAGAAGCTTCCAGACAGAACTATAAATCTATTAGTTCAGTCACTCACAAACAGTCATGAGTATGAAGTTAGAGCTTAGGTTGCTTAAACCAGGGCATGCAGACTTTTTCTTTGATCCAAGTTGTGTATTTCTGCTGCAGCTTGATTTTAAAAGCCTTTAATGTAGAAGCACTGTGTGGCTTGCAGCCCTATGGGCTAACAGCCACAGGTAGCTCTGCACCAGACAATTTGATGCAAGGAATTGTGAACATCCAAACACGGGTATCCCATGGGCTTAGTCCTGAGGATAAGACTCTGTTTTCTGCTGCCTGGACTGTAAGAATCTGAGAATCAAATTGTTTCTCATGTTATCCTTTTTCAGTTGTTGCCATGGCAAAACCCCAGAGAGGATGGGGAGGGTTGTACCAAACCCCTGGAACATAAACTTTTCTCTGGGATTGATTAAAAGATGTGTTCATGTGCTCAGTCTCACCCTGGCACTCACAGGGCTCTGCCCACAGCTGCCAGTTATTCACAGGGATCAATGTGCATTGGGAACGAGACAGAGCAAATGTATTAATCTTTATTCGGATAACAGCTCCCATTTTCTGTGCTTCACCTGCTGCTCCATGGGATGTTTTCCAGGTTGCATCAAGTGAATTTTGAGGCTCCCACTTGTGAAGGCAAGCGCCGGGAGACGCTCGCCTTGATCGGGGACTTCTCCTCCTCGGCGGAGTTCTTCGTCACCATCGCGGTCTTCGCCTTCCTCTACTCGCTGGCTGCCACTGTGGTTTACATCTTCTTCCAGAACAAGTACCGTGAGAACAACAGAGGGCCTTTAATTGTAAGTGTTTGCAGCATTTCCAGTGTTTTCAGGCATGGTCTTCACCTCCTGCTTTCTCGGTTGTTGATGTTTTTGCATGGTCTGGGATATCCAGGTGTCCTGCCCAAAGCATCTCTGCATTCACCTGCTTTTTTGTCTTAATGGTGATGTAATATTTTAACATCAAAGGTAATGTAGGCTGTGTGCAGGAGGAGTTCAGTCCTGTATGTACTTGTGAAATCCTGTGCTTCTCTCCCGATGCCCGCAGTGATGATGATCACGCAAATAATGAACATGTAGCTGAGTGGTAGCAGATTTGGGATCTCAGCCCTTTGATAGCAGAGCTTTGTTTATGGGGGAAAAAAGGAAAGAGGAGATTATCAGAGGTTGGCTCTGTTGGACATGGTGGAAGCTTCCAGCAGCTTCTCACAGAAGCCACCCCTGTGCTCCTCTCCTGCTACCAAAAACCAGGCTGTGCCAAACCAACACACTGGGACCTTTCCTAGAAAATGGTGTGGAAATGTAAGGAAGTCCTCACAGAGGAGCCAAAGAACAGGGAAAATAAAGGGGTGCCCTTTGTTTAAAGAGTAAATAAAGTGCCTTGCTTCTTCTTGGTATCAAGTAAGGTCTCATTTCAAAGTCTCATCAAAGGATTTGTTCCAGAATTCTTACATCTTAATTTTCTTGTGGAAAATAATTCTTACTTTTGACCAACCACATTATCCTCTGTAGCAATAGAAAAAGGAAAGAGAAACAATGGTATTAATATGTCACATCATGATGTGGCCACTTGCCTTTGTCCAGGACTTTCCTGAAACAGCTGCTGCAGTGTCTGTCACAGGATGCATGGCACAATCTGCTAGAGCATTAACATCACATTGACTTAATTTGTTCTGTGTAATGGATTGTAATTGAATCTACAGGTTAAATTTAACCAGTGTCTGTCACCAAAGCCTCTGTTTGCAATTTCACAGTATTTAAACCAAGGCTATATGACCTTATTTTTTCAGAATATAAAGATGCTTTTGAGTTTGTCCTACAGCAAAAGCAGCTCCTGCTGGTGAGTGGTTCTGAGGATTGTGGTCAGGTTATGCCTGACAGGAGGAATGTCCCATCTTCCCCAGCCAAATGATCTGCAAATCCTGTGCACTGCAAGCTCTGTTGTTTTTGGCATTTTTAGAAATAAAGAACCTTTTTTTCCTGGAGCACATCCTTGCTGGTGTCCCTGGACACTGTCCAGTGCAATGATTGCAGCACCACAGTCTGGCTGAGGACAGGTGTGAGTCCCTCTGTGCAGTGGAGTTGTAGGGAAAATGCAGAACCCCAGTTGGAGAAAAGGGTGGCAGCTGTAGCCAGGAGGAATTCAGTGGTCAAGGAAAAAGAAAACATGGAGTGAAAAGGAGCTTCTCAGGGCTGCAGTGCTCACCTAAGGGGTGACACATGCTCTGTGCAGGAGGCAGGCAATGTATCCTCCAGCTCCAGGCAGATGCTGCTCTGAGCTGACGTGTATCAGATCAGATGTGTGAGTATGTCTCATCCCTGAGATTGCTCCTTCCAAAGAAAAGTGCTGCAGAAATCTCTGGTGCAGCACATGTTGGTGCAGGAGGCAGGGCAGCCCTCACTCTGTTTCATCACCTGGCAGGATCAGTGCATCAGGCACCTTGTCCAGACTACCAGTTTTTCTCTCTTTGTGAAGAGTTTGAAGATGATAGTTTCATCCATCCTTGCTTCTGCTGCAGTGCCTGATCACAATTTCATGGTTAAAACCATTCCTGTTTTAAGCTTTGTACTTCCTCTTGGCTTCGTATTTTCTCAGTCTGGGATGACATCTGCCTTTAAGCAGCACCCTCTCAGAACTGCCTTTTTCTCCTGACAAATTTTCAGGATTTGAAAAATGAGTATGACAGGAGAAGTCGGGAGAGGAAAAAACCCCTTTCACTTGAAATTTTATAATATTTTTCAAAAGGCCCCTGCACAGGCAGTCACCATCAATGCATTACCAAATTGCAGAAGCCTGACTGGGTGCAGAAGATATGATTATAAGGAATTTAATGACCAGTAAGTCACAAGAAACTTGCAGGGAAAATTTCAGTCACAAGTGTTTCAAGTTTACTTTGTTTATACAGATACAAGGAAATGAACTGCATGTGCTGAGATCTCAGCAAAGCATCACTTTAACTGTGGAAAAATATTTTAGCATTCAGTGTGGAGTGAGGCATGATAGCAAGGAAATATTTCCAGTGGGAGAAGCAGATAACTGCTCCCTGCCTGTTTGGATGGAAGGGGTGTGTTTATTCACTATGCAGTAAACCATTTCTGTTGCGAATGTTGCCTGTCAGGTTTTGGGGATAGAAGTCTTTATTTTGGTCACACAGGGCCCTGGTTGTGTTACTCACCCATTCCCACAGGGAATGATGAGTCCTTGCACTCTTCAGCCTCTGCTTCCCTTGCTGGCTCCCTGAGGGATCCTCGGAGGGGTTCATACAGATAGAAGAGCCTAAGAGAGGGCCTTGGAGTCCCAGTTTCTGAAGGAACAAGGAGAGATTGCCAGGGATTAGTACCTCACAGAAACATGCTGTGTGTTTCTGAGCTCTGCAAAGCTCAGCTGTGATTTTCATTCCACTGTGAGCTCCCACATGGTGCACATGTGGAGTGAGGAGCTGGGGTCTCACCTTGGTGGGTACAACGGGGGCAAGGCTGCTTCTCAAGTGACTGATTAGTGCTCAAGAGACAGAAACTTTTAAAAGAGATTAATTGGAGGTGGTGACTTAGATTTTAAAGAATGCCATGTACAAAATGCCACCAGTTTTCAGTGCATCCCCATCTCTCAGGCCAAACCAACCTAAGCTGGTTCCCACATGTTTGACACCATATACCTGGGAGGCACTGCTGGTTTGTGGTGAGAGCAGAGATGAGCTGCACCCTGGGGCTGCCAGCTCAGCCCCTGTGTTGATGCTCTGCTTCAGGTCTGTGCGTTTGGAGCTTCTTGCAAGGAGAGAGTAACCAACCCAGCTGTGCTGAAATTGTAGGAGATCAGGGATAGGATGCTTCCATATGTCTCTCAGAAAAGAAAGAATAGGCATAGTCATTGTATATCAGTCCCCATCACTCAGGCTTCTAATTTTTCCTATGGTTTATTTACCCCATATGTGTTCCATTGAAAATCCACATGCTGACACCCTAGGTGCCTTCAGGTTTGTCTCTGGAAGTTATAGCTTGGCCATGAGGAACCACATGCATTCATGTATAAATGTAAATCACTTAATTAATATTCCAGTCAATTAATATAAAAGCATACAATTATTCAGCCAAGAAAGGTGACTGGTATAGCCCTGGAAAGAGATATTTCATTTTTATAGTGATTACTTGCTAATCTCATTCTTATGGTGCATAAAGATGCTTATATCTTAAGAAGATGAGATCTTTCCTTTGCATCTGGAGTCCCATGAATAATCACATTATGCAGAAAGGCATTTGGTTCCTTACATCTGTTGCAGATTGAGTGAGTTAAGCACACCCAGGTCTGTTCTTTGGACACCTCTTTGGTTAAATGTTGTACTTCCTCACTGATGTCCAGTTGTCTAAAAACAGACAGGAAAAGAATAAAGAACCATCTATTAAAAAAAGACTGAATCCTTTACAGTTGAAAAATGAAATTAGGAAGTGCCTGATTATTTCTTTGCGTTTCAAAGAGCTGTTTCAGCCTGCTCTTGTCATCTCCTTTTAAAGCACGAGCCAGGGTGACCTTGCTGTACATGCTGGTGCCTCCCAAAAGGCTCTGCACTTCCCTGTGAAGCAAGCTTGCAAGGCCTTACACTATTGCAAGAAGCATGTAATTCTTTCAAAGCTTCATTCGGCAGAAAATCTGGGGTGGGATCTGGTTCAAACCAAAAAAGAGCTAAAATGCCACCGTGGGAAGGCGTTTGCTGCCTGCGGCAATCTGCTGCTGGCCGCTTGCCCGGCTGGGACCAGGCCTCTGCCTCTTGCTGGGGTACTTCTTCAACTTCAGGGTGGTTGTGACTGTGAAAGCAAATCCCCTGAGTGGTTTGCCTCTGCTGGGTAAAGAAATCTCCCTCTGTTCCTGCGTGGCTGGCCATGAAGCCTGTTGGCAGTGCTAGACAGGCTCTGACTGGGAGCGTTCGTGGACCTCAGCGTTTGAGGAGCTGCTCCCTTGGAGGCTGTGAATCTGTGACGGGGTTTTCACAAATGGAAAGGTTTTGTTGCATGAGCCCTGCATGGCAGTCAGTTACGAGGCAGCAGCTGCAGCTCTGTGAGGCAGGAGGGATGCCGGGGGCACTCTGGCCAGGCCAGAGCTGAGTCTCTCCCTGTTTCCAGCCATGACAGCCCAGGCCCATCCTGGCAGACGTGGCTGGGAGGGAGAGCAGGGCACAGAGTGCACGCAGGGACATGTGTGTCACAGCCTTCAGGGGCTGGCAAAGCCACTGACCAGCCTGGAGCAGATGAAGCACAGCCCCTTTCTGAGTGAGGCTCTTGGCTGGGTCAGGTCATGCCAGACACTGGGCAATCCAAAACTGTGCTCAGGAGGCTTAAGTGAGTGTGACTGCCCCTTTTAAAGGGGGGCATTTTGCAGAAACCAGTAAGTAGCTTCATAGCAAGGAGAAATATTTCAATTGTTATAAAAAGAAAAGGCTTTCACAGTTCTATTCTAAAATGTGTAATGTATAAAATTGTTCCAAGTAGACATTTTTGGCAAACTCAGTAATAACAAGTTTCGACTTGAAAAAGGCAGCAAGGATTTTTTTTTTGTTTTTGCACGTACTTCAGGATCTTAAAAAGTCCCTCCTTGTATACTCTGAGGATTTTAAATTTCAGTTTTTGCCTTTCTTTACATGCTTGTGTTTTCCTTTTTTCCCAAAGGCATCTGTAGGCAGAGCAAAGTATCTCAGCTGAGAACTGAGTGAGAAACTTAGTAATTAGGAGTTTGGTGTAATCATACAAGAATACACACTCAAGAGATCTGGACATCATTTTAAGAGAGCAACTACAAAAAATTATTTTGTTCCAAAGGAAAAAAAGACTCACCCATGCTATAGGGATATTAAACATTGAAATGCAAGATTTGTTTTAGTATGTTTCAGTATGCAGGCACTCTGGCCTTAATTACCAAGGAGAAATTCCCCAGATAGACATTAAGCCACAGAACAGCTTAGCTTGAAATTCACTTTTATTTTCAGCATGTCATTATCTTGTAACTCTGTTCCACCCAGAGCTGTGAAAATGTTCAGGCAGGAATGCAAACCCACTTGAAAACAAGAGAGGTTCAGGTTCCAGCCAAAGCTGAAGGTTCTCAAAGATTCAACACAAATAGAAAGAAGCAAGTTCACTCTAGATGCAGAATCATACATTTTGATCCTTGCATTGTAGAGGGGAGGCAGAAAAAGCCTGAGTCCGGCCATGTAGCCCTGATGAGAGCACCTACTGAAAAAATCCCAGTGTTCCATTAGCCTTTGTGTCCTGTCTCCTTGGCCAGCTGCTGGCCAGGCTGCATGGTTTCCTCTTTGAGTTCCACTGTGCCATCTTTCACTTATGGTTCAGTGTGTTTCTTGCACCCAGGCAGACTTTACAGTTTTTGGGAGGTCCTCTCTACAAGAGCTGATCCTGATACCCCAGGAGCAAGAGCCCTCTATCCAAGGCTCTGACCTGCTCTGAAATAGGGGAGTTTGTAGCACAGAGGGCAGGGTTTTAGACTTTGTGAACACCCTGGCACAGGGGAGCAGAGGAAATCAGGAGAAGCATGGTGAGTTATGGGAAAGGCAAGATCTGAGAAATAACATGAAATACTTAATGTCTTTACGGCCATCCCCTCAGCTGCACAGTGCCATGGGATGACCTGGAAGGACTTACAGCCCAGGACATGGGCTATACCACCAGTCAGACTGTATCATGCAGATGCAGTAATTTGTGCAATGAGCCTCTCCAACATGGGCCTGTAAGCTCAACAGCAGGTCTGTACCCCTGCTGCTGTACCACCTGCAGGTCTGTACCACCTGCTTCAAGAACTTTGCTTGCTTTTAAAATTTCTCTCTTTTTAGCAAGTTTGATCTCCTGTGTTGCATTAGTTTTAGTCAGTTTGTCTCTGTTTGCATCAAATTTCTACCTGCTGTTATGCATTTCTTTAATTGACACTGCCAGTGCACTGATTACAGAGCTGGGTTTAGTTTGCTTCAAGTGTGGTGGCACTGGGAGAGGGTTGCTTGGCATTTGGAAAATACATTCCCCAAAACTCTGCTGTGTCCCCATCTCTTGTGTCAGTCCAAAGCTGCACAGAGGCTTGGCATCTGGGTTGATAGCATGTCAAACCTCACAGCAAATAAAAAGCATCTCCCATCATCATCCACAGCTCAGCAAACACCTCGTCTTTCTACCAGCTGGAATTTTTAGGGAACGTTTGCAATTGAACCGTTGCCTCTAGGAATCTCTTTCTCATTCACTGCTAAGACGTCTGAGATACAGTAATTTCTCTTGCTGGAAATCTCCCTGAGAAGAAGAATTACTCTGGGCTATATGCCTCATGGAGTCTCTGTGGGTGCTAAGGGAGTTGTCAAATCCTGGGCTTCACGCTCTTCAAGAGAGCCCAGTTGGGCAGCACGAGGGAGGTCAGAGGAACTCAGAGCTCGGTGGCAGACACAGGCCTGCAGAAAGCAAATTGTTAAAAGAGAAGGATGTATCCTTTGGGAAAGCATCCAAGCACAGTTAATTTAATCCCATCTGCGTCAGTGGAGACATCCTTTGTTCAAGGCTCCCTTTATTGACTGGTGCCTCATCCATCATGACGGGGCTCACGCCCTGCACCCCTGGGGTGCCATGGAGAGCTCCTTCCCCAAATGTCAGCTGTGCTGTACATGAGAATGGTGTTTCCTAGAGATTGCTTGTTTCTTTGAGAAGCAACCTGAAACACTGGGTTCTTAATGAGTGTTGTCCCTCCCTTCCATGCACACCTTTATTTTGCAAGGGGGAAGGGGAAGCAGCCCCACGGGAGGTGGGATATCAAGACGCAGCGATGCAGTTAGTGGTATGTTAGACTTTGGCACCTCTGCCATCTGTTGTGGGCTGACAGATGGGATGAAATATGACAGCAGAAAGGCTCTTCTGTTTTAGCAAGACACAAGAAAGCTTGAAAAATCACACCTCCTCCCTCCTTTCCCCCCAAACCCACACAACAACAGTGTCACTTGGCCACTTGTTCTGGCTAAGACAAGGAGAAGTTTATGCCTGTGCGTGCTCCCGAGAGTCTTTCAAGGGGAAAGTGAGCAGAGTGGATCAGAGCAGAGCTGCTGGGACCTGGAGGGACCACCCCACCTTCTCCCCTCTTTTCACATGAATGGGAATTAGGAACCAGTGCTTTACCAGGCCAGGGAGGAGTCTCTGCTTGGCAAGTCTTGCTGTTTACTTGCTCACTCATAGTAATTAGTGGCTGCATGGCTTATGCAGCAGGGACATTTGGCCTTACCTGTGGCTGGTGAGAAAACTCCTCATCTGGTACCTGAGGATTAGCCAATTTCAGGTTTTCCCTAGGACAGAAACACTTCCTATTGGAAACCCACCCTGACTGTCTGTAGGAGTACCCAGGGCAAGACCCAGCCCTCAGGAGGGCCCATCTTGTTTGCAGGCATCTGTATTTTGTAATTCATCCCAATGCATCAGCCTGGTGCTCTGAACTGCCACATTTTCAAGGCAGATCAGCATCCTCACATGTGGGTACCAACCACGTGTTTGTGGGAATCTTGCCTCAAGGCCCGAGATGCAAATGTCAGCCCAGGGGCTCTGCCCCATTAGGTGTGTCAAGCACTTCTGAAAATTAGCTCTGCGGGTGATGACAGTAACACAGCCTTCCACTAAGTAACAAGCTCTTGGTATTTCCCTCCTCTGACACAAGCTTTGAGTTTTCTGGTGATTTTTAATATTTTTTTCCTTTCCAATGGACACACCAGTATAATGCTTCTAACTAATTTGTCTTTTAGGATTTCATTGTGACAGTGGTCTTCTCATTCTTGTGGCTAGTGAGCTCATCTGCTTGGGCTAAAGGACTGTCAGATGTAAAGGTTGCAACTGACCCTGATGAAGTGCTGCTGCTGATGTCTGCCTGCAAACAGCAGTCCAACAAATGCTTGCCTGTTCGCAGCCCTGTTATGTCAAGCCTCAACACTTCGGTTGTAAGTGACTTTTACTGCTGCTGTTCACCCTTACCTTGCAGTGTATTTTCATCTTTTAGCTGTGTATTGACCTAAATTGACTGGTGTAAACCAGTTAGCTGACATGATTTAATTGGAAGTGCAGTCTTGCTGCAGGGAAAGGCAGGCTGTGACTCACAGCAGCTCTGCCATGGAGCAGCAGCAGGGTGAGTGTGCAGGGCTGGGATGGGGAAAAAGCAAAGTGGCTGTCCAAGTGCATTGTTTGCCCCTCTGCTTTTAACTTGCTCACTACAACTCTTTTGCAAAGGGGTCTGTGTGCTCCTTTAGAAGGAAATGTTTGTGCCTTACAGATTCTTCTAAAAATCCTCCAAAAAACCAACATAAAATTGGACTTCAGCATGTTAAAAAAAATAAACACAAAAAATCCCTCTAGGCCACCTGACCAATTAAGAGCTCTCTTTTTTAATTAGTTTCTTTCAATTTTATCTTTCCACATTTTCTTTAAACTAGATTATGTTTTCAAGCAAAAAAAGTTTTTTGCTCTAAAAACTTGACCTTTATTTTGAAAACAAAAAGCAAAGCAGACACCTTGTGAGCTACAGCTAAGGGAGATGAATTCAGGAATTTGCTCCAAAGCTGAGAAAATTTTCCTGCAGGTTTTGGGACAATCAGAGAATCATTTAGGTTGGAAAAGATCTCTAAGATTACAGAGTCCAACCACAAAGATCTCTAAGATTATGGTGTCCAACCACTAAGCCAGCACTGCCAAGTCCAGCAGTAAACCTATCCCCAGATGCCACATCTACACTTACCCCACAGATGGTGACCCCACTACTTCCCTGGGCAGCCTGTTCCAGTGCTTGACAATAGTTTCAGTGAAGAGATTTTTCATAATAACCAATCTGGGCCTCCTCTTGCACGACTTGAGGCCATTTCCTCTTGTCCTTGGGAAGGAGAGGTTGGGAGCAGCTTTGCCTTTCCCCAGGACCTAGTGTTATGGTGGGGACCATAACATTAGGTTGAGCTGTGAGATTGTGGCTGCTGGTGACGAGCTCCTCTTCTTCCCACCCAGGTCTTTGGCTACTTGAACTTTATCCTGTGGGCAGGCAACATTTGGTTTGTGTTTAAGGAGACGGGCTGGCATTCCTCGGGCCAGCGGCACGCTGCGGACACCATGGAGAAGCAGCCCGGGGGCTACAACCAAGGTGGCTACAACCAAGACAGCTATGGGCCAGCTGGTGGCTACAACCAGCCAGGCTCCTATGGCCAGGTGGGTGAATATGGCCAGTCCCAGAGCTATGGGCAGAGCGGGCCAACCTCCTTCTCTAATCAAATTTAGGGTTCACGCAGCGCAAGCTCTTGCACCCCTCGCAAGTAGACAGTTTAACAGGTCTCAAGTTTCAGTGGCACCAGATTTTTAAGGGTTCTACATAAATTCATACTACAACACAGTGTTTAATGTCCATTGAAGGTCTAAGCCCACCTCCTTTGGCAGATGGGAGGTGGCCAGGGGGCTGGAGTTGGCCTTTCTTTCCCTGATTAGCCAGACACAGGGGATGTGCTCCTCGCCGGTGACCTGGAGTTGCTGTTGTAGTAGGTACTGTAGAGATAACTTTATGGTAGTTTTGTATGTGTTAAGATGGTAGAAGCTTTTTGTAGCCTCAAGTCTGTAGTATTTAATATGCATAATATAATTGAATTTCCTTCTGCATTTTGGTGAAAAACGGAAGTGTTTTACTATGATTTCTACAGATTATTCTGTATATCCATGCATGTAACATTGCACCTAAATTTTCAGAACTGCCTGTCTGTGACTCTTCAGAGAGTTTGTTTTGGTTATACCTTTTTGTTTCAGAAGATTTTACTATTATTTCAGTTAACTGAGTCATCCATCTGTAATTTAGTGCATGGATAAGCAGTTTCATACTACCAAATGTCTGGACTGTGTAAATGGAACTTCTCGACTTCTGCCACTACATTTTGTTAAATGTCTGTTTAAAAGAAGTATGCATCTTTTATATATTTTGCAGAGTTGAATATATGGCTTACCCAAGTTCTGAATGCTTTGTAACTAAACTGTTTTTCCTTGAAATGGCATTCAGTAGTATCTATGGTACCTGACCAATGTTTATTCCATTTAACTCAGCTAAGTATTCCTTCTATAAATCACTATTTCTATGGATGTTTTGTGAATCTTTTAATGTGAGCTGTGGAGAATAAGGACCAAGTAACTGTGTTATATGTTTACAAAGGTATTTATTTAACTAAGATAACAGAGGTGCAGATATCAGTACACAAAATCATGTGGAAACGCCCTGTTGCTTGACACGGCAACATGAAAACCGCACGTATTGTTGTGACCTTACAAAGCATAAATATTCCTTTATGCCCTTTGATGGGAAGAAAACCTTTCTGTCCGTGCTGTTTCAAGATTGTTAGATATCCCTCTGTTAGATTGCTGCTCTGAGCGCTAGCTTGGTGCTAATGGAGAATGTAACTGGATTGACCAAATAACCCAGGCTCAGAGGAACTCGTCCTGAAAGAGCCAGAGCCAGCCTTGTAGCCTGTTTGGATTCCTCCCTGGGAAATTCAGCCCTCCCTCACTACAGCATATGGGATGCATTGACACAAATGAAAGCCTGAAGCACAATGTACTAATCAAAACTGATCATCTGCATTTCTAGATCAAAGTGTATCAGTATATAATCTTATTGTATGAGCTGTAATGTTGAAAGCATCTTAGCTTAAAACAGCTTAGTCTCTTCTATGATTGTTGTAACCAATTTATGGCTACTCAGTGGATGAATCTATATTGTGATATCTATTTGACCCTAATAAAGTTATTGCATACAATGCATGTTTTCAGAGTATGTTAATATTGAAATGTCACTGCCAAATGACAAAGATAACTATTAAAGAAAAATAACTATTCCTATGCCTGACCTTATTGGTCATATTCTTACTGTTTTCCAACACTTTTATGGGGGTTGTGTTAATGTACAGTGGAGTACGACACTTCTGCAGACACCTGTCATTAAAGGTCAGTATCACAAGTTTTTTAAAAAAATTAAAAGTGTGCAGTTTAATACCTGCCTGCCTCTTTACCTCTCTTTCCACTGTCAGTAGGATTAGTCCAGTAGTGTGCCACCCATCCCAGTTCTGAGGATTGCTGGAAAGCTATGTGTGAGTTGTAGAGAAAACAAACTGGAATATCTAAACGTTCTCCTATTCCAAATGAAGGCAAAGTACAATTTTCTGGGTAAACGAAAAATGTTATTTTGGCTCTTGGTTAATTTGTTTGGGGTTTTTTATGTGATTTTTTTGGTTTTGGGGTTGTTTGTTTGGGGGAGGTGGTTTTGTTTGGTTGGTTGGTTTTATTTTAAGTTTGGAAAAATGTTGGACATTGGCAGGTCAGGAGAAAGTGAAACCTGTATGTGTGGCAAGGGGTGTGATGGGATGTGTGCTCTTCATACCTTCTCCCACTTATTCCTGCTTCTACTCTTTTTTCTTTTTTTTTTTTTTTTTTGTTATTGTTGTTCTTTTAAATTCCCTTTCTACTAGTTGATGAGGAACATCCCAAGCTGAGCTCCCATATCTAAGTTTCTCCTCTAGAAATAGCTTTTGTGTCAACTAGCTTTCTCTTCATGAACTTTTCCACCCAAATCAGCAGGCTCCCATTCTAAACTTTTCTATCCAATGCTAAGGGATGGAAATGAGTTTTGCTTTGGTTTATTCCTGCATTTCAAACCAGATTAAATTCTTGTGTGAGCACAGGACTGCAGCTTTCTGGAGCTCACACCCCTGGAGAAAGGGCAGTTTTTGATACAAGGCTTGGAACAGAATTAAGTTTATGTCATATTTTGGGCACTATTTGTGTAACTCCAGGTCTAAGGGTTTCTCATGAAGGGCAGAACTGGTTGAAGAGTTAACAAAAAGTAGTGTAGGAGGCTCATATTTTAATGGAAGACTCGCTCTTGCTTTACCCTGCTGGCCAGATATTTACAGGTACCTCAGCTCCTGGCTGCTGTACAGAACAGTTGAGCCAGTTGTTACCCTTTGGGGACTGTAATCTTCACTCTGAATTAGGAGGGAAGAAAAATCTCTATCCATAGCTTCTCAGGTTAATAAAGTATGGCAGCAGCAAAAGGGAAAACAAAAATGATGCATGCACTTGTCTGTGTTATGTAAGAAAATGTATCTGAATGTTTTCTCTGTCTTCCTCTAGATTTGAGTCTCATCCTTTTGCAGTCGCTGAGAAATTGAAAGTTTATTTCTGCTGGGGATGGGGACTCCATAGCCAAGGGTTGAGCAACTTATGAAAAAGACTGTATTTGATGTTACCTGGATTTAAGACAAATAGCAAAGTAAACTCAAGCATCCTTTGTGAAACTGCTGCTGGCAGCCTCCTTGCTTCCCTGCTTCATCATTAGAGTATCTCTGCCAGTTAGTTGAATAACTAGGTCAGCCTAGGAGAGAAAAAACATGTTCCTTGATCTTTGTGCTGTCCCTCCTGTTTTCCCATGTGTTTCTCTTTATAGCCCATTTCTCAGCTACCCAAGTTAGGAGCATATTTGCATTATCAAGTGTGAAGCTATGGGGGAGAGGCAGGTGCATCTGGTGAGTGTGGTGGGGAGGGAGGAGCACAGGACTGTCTCTCCAGGTGCCTCAGAGGCCAAGGAAGGGGCACATTCACCTGCTGGTTTGGGTTTCCTCCATTGCTCCTGGAGCACCAATGCTCCCTCCAGCTCTGCAGAGTGCATCCCCTGCCCTGGGTACCACTGGCTCTGAGCCCGCTCCACCTCCTGCCCAGCACTTCAGGGAGACATGGGTGAGTTCAGATGCAAACACAGCCCACAGGGCTCTGTCCTGGCTGGATGGGGTTGGGGTTTTTGTGTGTGATATTTTTCCTGAGGGCCAGATCTCCTTCATTGTGGCCATTGATCTGCACATAACAGAGCCTCAGTGATGGCTAAGACTTGGAGAAAGTTTGTGCTCTTGTTGCATGAATTCATGTTACAATCGCCTGACCTGATTAGGTTAATTATTTCAAATCTTTATAGGCTCTCAAATTGAAAGAGCAATCCAGGCTGTAGCCCTGAATCAATCTTGGCTGAAACTGTGATGTGCTGATATACAAGGCAGTGGCATCAACATGCATTGCACCTCCCTGTAGTCTGCTCCTGACAATATCTCCAGAGTTTCACAGTTAATATGACAGACAGATTAAGAGCTACTGATTAAAAACTGCCACTGTATTATTTAATCCTTTTCTGAAAAAAGTTCTTCTCATTATGCCATATCATGTCACAAGCATTTAGTCCTTTGTCCACTGGTTTTAAGAAAGATTTTAGTCAAAATTTGTTATGTATGTGAATAGATGGTCTACTTAGCTTGTGCTCTCCCCTAACTTCAATATTCTTTTTTAGGATTTCTTTCTATTCCCAGCTTCTGCTAAATGCAGGAGCTTTTCTTTTTGGAATTCTACAACATCAGCAATTATTTGTATTTTGCTATTAATATATCTGGTCCTGATTATACCATCATTTGTCACTGACATCTATCTTTATTATGAAGATCTTAGCATTTCTATATGAAATTTTAATAGTTCAGTGAGAAGGCATCCTGTTTGTTGCATTTACTTCCTGCTGTTACATTTTTATTCTTTTGTCCCCCATTAATGAGATTCTAGGCTTTTAAGAATATAGCTGCCTTTCTGAAATCTAAATGTCCTATAATAAAACATTCTCAGAGGGAAAATTACTTGGCAATAGTATTTTCAGGATTAAAGTTCATCTGGTTCCATACCCATTACCATGGGCAGGGACACCTTCCACTATCCCAAGCTGCTCCAAGCCCTGTCCAACCTGGCTCTGGACACTTCCAGGGATGGGACAGCCACAGCTTCTCTGAGTGAAGAATTCAAGCTATTACCTGCCTGGGTGCATGTTTGCAGCTCTTCTCCTGCAGCTGCTGAAGGGTTTGCTGGTGAAATGAAACCTGAGAGGCCAGGAGGTGTGAGTGTGTCTCCTGTTTCAGGTATTCCCTCCTGCCTGTGTCCCTGGGATCCTGCCCCACCCAGGTCATCTCTAAGGGAGTCAGGGCTCTGTCACACACACACGCGTTTCACAATATCAGCCTTCTGAAATGCAAAAAGCATTTCCTTAAAAAAGGAGGAGGAAGTCTCCAGGAAAATACCAAAAGTGAGGCAGAGGCTGTGGCTTTTTGCAGTGGCAATTATTTTAAGTGAACTGCCTGCAAGGATTTTGCAGTTTGAAGTGGCAGGTTGCGTATTTTGCGCAGACAGGATTGTTAACGTGTGAAACATGCTAAAAATTGACCAATAAAGGCACCTGGATATTTCAAACATAAATAGTGTGTACCAAAATAGCTACAGAGCAGATGGCCTGGCTCCACACACACCTTGCTGACCAGAATACTCGAGCTACACGCACAGCCAAAATCTCAATCTTCAAAGCTGATCATCTGCAAAGGCAAGGGTTATCCTCATGCTACCCCTTATCTGTCAGGCACAAATGCTCCTGCACACATTAATTAGTGTATCCTAGAGGGATAATGAACCCCAGGTTTGTCTGAACTTGCTACTACCCCAGCAAAGCAAATCACCTGTTCTAGAGCTCAGGCTCTCAAAAGTCGGTGAGATTAAAACAACTGTGAGCTGAAATCTGATCTGCAGTGGAAAGATCCCAAAACACAGAGGGCTGGGTTTGCCAGCCCGCTCACAGTACTGCCTGCCACTGATAAACAGGAAACTGAGTCTGTTTCTCACTCTCATTTTTCACCTTGCATGCTAAGACCAAACATCTCCATTCCACATATTAACCAGGATGTAAGGCTTTTCATGTATGGTTCAACAGATGTGAAAGGGAATTATCACTTCAACATGATATCAAGACTCTTTTTTTTTTTTTTTTTTTAGTTGATGGCAGATTACTAAGCCTGAATTCTTGTTTAATTTTAGTGTGTTAATTGAAGGAATAATGAGCATTGATTATATGTGTTTTGGCTTCGTCATTGCAATTACAGGCTCTGTTTTATTCATGAGCCAGTCCTAAAGAATGCACTAGAGATCTAAGACAGCTTAAACCTCTCAGAAAAAGGCTCTGAATTGTTTGAGTAATGACACTCTTAGATGGAAAATTAAAGGTTCTCTTTTCCCATGCTTTTTAAGATAATTAAAATCCAGGAATGGTAAGGTGGTGAACATCCTTATTCATTAGCCTTCAGTAATTTAGCTTCTACTAAATGAGGAAAACATTTTAATTCTCTGGGCCATCTGTTGCAGTCTCCTTTGTGTGTCCCGTTACATAAAGTCTCATCATGGGCAGTTTTAACATCAGTATTGTATCCTTTCACCAGGAACGATGAGCTGGGTGAGGTAGCTGAAGTCACCACCTATTAAGAGACCACCCTGGAATTAAACTGCCTGCTTTGTCTTTAAACTTGAAGTTATCCTGTCTAGACACCTCTAGGCAAAGAGAGGAGCCCGTGCACGGAGCTAGGCAGTGTGACAAGCTGTGTTTTCTAATAGCAATATCCATGCCAATAAATAACAAAGTTCACTGGAGCCCTTCCAGTTCCTCTAATGCGTGCCTGCTCTGCCATATGGCTCCGAGCTGCCTGGGGAAGCAGCACTCCCTGCTCGGGTGGGAAGCACAGCCCAGGCTCCCTGCTGGGGGCTGCCTTGGAGCTGGTTTGGAGGCAGAGCAGGGCTCTTTGCACCGTGACAGGGAAATAGAATAAATATTAGAGCAGGAGTGTGCTCATCTAGGATAAATGCTGGATCCGGAGCTAGGAAGTGTTTGGATTCCAGCTCTGGCTGCAGGAATAACTCACTTTGTAGCTTGGGGCAAGTTACATTATCCCACAGCAGGAATGTTTCTCATTAAAATTATAATTTGTATAGATGAGTGGATGCAGTGTCAAAGTTATTCCCGATGCAAAGTTACATCCCCACAGGTCTGAGAGGATCCAGGCTCCATTATGAGCTGGGTTTGTTTCTGTCAAATTCCCTTGTGAAATTCAAGCCCCACTGCTTGCCAGCCCAGCAGTGCCTTCCTGCTGCAGACTGGGGTATTTCACTGGCTCCAGGATTCCCAGGTAGTGTTTGCATTATTGATAGGCATGGCTACAAGCAGGCTGCTTCCACGGGGCAGAGCTGCCATCCACCTGCTTGCTATTACCCCGTTGCCTGGAGATCACAAACAGCCTGGCCTGGAGATGTGTGGCTGCAGAACAAGTGTTCCCAGTATGAAGCAGTACTCAGTCAGTCAGCCTGCTCCTGCTGCCACCAAAAAAGGCCCTCCAGCTGCTGCAGGCATGCCCAAGGGGTAAGTCATCTCTTTGTTGTGGCATCTGGGTGATCTGCCATTTGTGTTGGAACTCATCATGTGGGTGTGTTTGTCTCTATCACATGCTCTGTAATTAGTTTCCAGCAATTCAGCACAAGGTAAGCAGGTTTTAGGTTTTGATTGAAAGCAGGGGGATGATTCTCACAAATGTGAGTCCTGCTGGAAATAAAAGCTATGTGTCTGCTCCAAACTGAGAGCGTTGGTGAGGAGGGGATGGCAGACCCCTCTCCACTTTCCTGGGAATGAGCATAAAACTGAGAAACCTCTGGGGCCTCTTTCATGTTCATGAAGAAATTACATGAAGTGTGTTGCAATGTCCCTCACTTAAAATTAATAATCAACTTTAGTTACAACTCCAGGCTACTCACTCAGGTGAGGGATTAGAAGCTGTGTGATGTTCTTGTGCTTCTTGTAGAGGCCATTTTCCTTTCCACTGTGCAGGAAAGACACTGTCCCTTGGGAAGCCCTGAGTTCCTGGGTGATTAAATAAAACAGAAATGAGCAAGCTCATTCATGGAGAAACTCAATACCCAACACAATTTACCAAGTGATAATTGTGCCTCTCTGCTTTCTCACCACCAGTGTACCCATTGCCAAGCAGCTGGCATCAATAAAAGGTAAGGGGAGCCCTTCACTGCCCCTTTGGGGTTCAGGTCATTCACAGCCCACGTGCAGAAAGTTCTGGCAGTGTCACAGCGCTTGCAGAGGTTGTGCAGATCCTCAGCTGGTGCAAGTCATGAGGGTCTCATGTGTCCCTGTGCCCTGTGCTGTCACATCTCGTCCTGTGTTTGCCTTTTCATAAAAAAATCACAGCATAAATCATCTGTGTAACCCCTGCTGGCAGAGCTTGTGAGCATCAGTATTTCAGAGTCATGCACAAGGGTGGGATGGATCCAGCCCAGATCCCAAGCTTGCCATAATGCTGAGGTGCAGCACTGGTGCAGCACAGGGATGCTCCCAAAGGGGCCCTGTTTTCCCTGGTGTAGGTCTCTGGGGCTCCAAGTGCATCCTGGAGATGGCCACCATGGCCTGTCCCTGTGGTGTGGCAGGTCCCTGCTGGGTGCCCAGGGTCAGGACAGGCCAGGTGGGTCTCAAGCCCCGTGCTGTGCCACACCCCTGGCTCTGAGGGAAAGCTCCCTTCAGGGTGTGATTGCATGGGATATGAGGCATGGTGCTGGCCCATTCCAAATAAAATCTGGGCCAGATCCTCTGTGGGTATAAACAGTTTCAGTCTCATTAACTTTAATGAAACTACACAGGTTTCCACCCACCCTGGATGGTTTTAACAGATTCCTTTCAATTATATCTCAAAAGCCTTTTTTTTTTTTTTTTTTTTTTTTTTTTGGATAAACCTTTCCTCCCTCCAGCTCTAAGAAAAGGCTCAGACCTTGAAAAGGCTTTTGCTACAGCAGCTTTGGTGTATAACAACCATGCTGACCCTGAGAGCAAGCTCAGCAAGTCTGAAACCAAGAGCTTACTGCAATCCCAGTTCTGGCACTTCATCCAGGTGAGGGGATCTGCTGGCTGGGTGGCACTGGGACAGCCCTGGGCACTCTGGGTGCAGGAATGGCAGCTCAGGCTCTCTCCTGCAGCTTGGCCAGCATCAGGCAGTCCATGGCGTCGTCCCAAGGGAGACTTGAGGGGTTTGGCACAAACAAATTCTGTGACTGAGTTGCTTTATGTTGAGCCTGTGTCTAACACAGGGCCAAAGGAGGAGCACAACAACAAACCACAGCTGATTGCTGCTTGAATTTGTTTAAAGAAAACAGGGCAATTGCAAAAAAAAAAAAACCCAAAACAAAAAAAAAAACCAACCAACCAACTAAATTAAAACCCTTGGAAGATAACAAGAAGGTGGTTTTAGGAAGAGAAGAAACTCATGGTATTTAATGAGGTGTTTGGTGGTTTGCCAGAGCACTGAGGCCAGCGCTGTTCTGCAGAGCCATGTTCTGTGTTCTCTGCTGTCACTGGTGGGTTCCTGGGAGAAAGGGGCAGAAAGGTGTGGTGAAAAACCATCACAGCAGCACTTGTGGCTGTCAACTTCCCACAGGGGTTTATTTCCCCTCTGTAAATTAAAAAAAAAAAAAACAAAAAAAACCAAAAAAAAAAAACAAAAAAAAAAACACCAAAAAAACCCAAAAACACCAAAATAATAAATTATCAAGTGGTAGGAAAAGTTATATTGGACTAATAAAAAAGAGTTCAAATAAGTAAATGAGAGAGGTAATATCTTTCCTTCCCAAAATGACAAGATCACATGACTGGTTGGGGAGGGCAAATTGGCACCAAATTAGAAATGAGGCACCTTTTGAAAATATTACTGGAAGCAATTAAGCTTGGGATCCTGAGATGGTTTGGAAATTTAGTTAAAAAATGACCCTGGAACTCTAGCAAGGATTTTACGTTAGGAAATATAAATAATAGATATGTTACAGAATTCTAATAATCCATTCCAACAAGAATGCCCAAGAAGACCAGGAGTAGCAGTATTAAAGTTATGCCTGTAAAATCAACAGTTTCTGAGACCTTCACAATATGTATTTGTATATATTTGAATATTCAATCTAAGAGGGTTAGTTGTTTCCTCCTCCCAGTTTTATCAGGACACAGGGCTCCCTTTTTTATCTAACAGTTACCAGCTGTATCATCATCATTGGCAGATTTTCAGTCATAATTAGGTGTCTTTTAGACATAAAGATATATGCTGGATTCTGATGGAAACTTTGAGGACTGGTTGTTCTCCTTTCTGACTACAATAATATTTCTGTTTGAATTTCTCTTGAAAAACTAATATGAATGTTGACATAACAACGTGAATGGGAAAATAAAAAATACATTAATATTTACATAAGTAGATGTCTTTCTTTTTTTAGTGATGCAATAAAAAAGGAATTTCATGCTCTTTTTTTTTCATTTAAAATCCTCCATAGGGCCAAGAAAACAAACCAAAATACCAGGAAATAATTTCTTCCTTGGATGAGGAATCAGAGAACAAAATTAATTTTGAAGACTTCATGATCTTGTTAGTCAGTCTCACTCTAATGTCTGACCTGCTGCAGGAGATCAAAAATGTGAAAACCACAAAATGATCTGTGATTTTAAAGAAGAAATGGCCTGGTAGCATATGAGGAAAGCATGAGTGAGGTACACACAGAGTGCCTGGATACCCTGTGCTGGTCCCTTTTAAATGGAATAAAGTTGTGTCCAAATCTGGCTGAACTTACTCCTCTCTTGAGACACTCCATGAAGTTGGTGCTCAGGGATTTGTGTCCCTTCCATTTGTGCTTTGCAGAGTGGGTGACTGGCTCCTGCTGGGGGCAAGAGCAGGTAACAGCTGGGGGCAGCCCCCAGCCCAGTTCAATGCCAGGAAAGGCAGCCCAGGCTCTCCATCCTCTCCCTGTGGTGGTGTGGGACATGATGGAGACACAGCTGCCAAAATGTGCAACTCCCCTGGAATCAGGGCTGCCCAGCTCCCTGGGCTCTCCCATCCACCCCAGGGATTGTCACCCCTGAGCTTGGGTCACCAGTGATGGGTTTCACAATGGGCAATGACCACAAAAGCTGTTCCTGTCTTAGGTAAAGGTTGATTTTAGTCTGAGAGGTTTCCACCCCACCATTAACCCTGCTGAAGGGAGCATTTGTTTACTTTTATTTCCTCCTCCAGCTGCTTTCTTCATTTACAGATCACAATGGAAGGAATTTCAAGTCCAACATTTGCAGGGCATCCCTGGCAGCGCTGTGCTTGTATGACCAGGGGAGTGACCCAAACAGGGCAGCCTGCTGAATCTGCTGTGCCATGAAAATGTGAAAAGCAGAAACCAGATAAGAGGTGATCCAGACCAGGGATGGTGGGAAAAAAGGGTGGCCGATAAATTGGTTGTTTTGGAACTGAGTGATATTGGTTAGGGCCAGAGCCTAAGCATTAAATGCTCATCATCCTAATATTTGGTTTGATTCCTACCTACAAAGTCCTGGCTCAGAGCCAATATTTATCCTACTGTGACATCCCTTTAGGACACAAAAAGCAGTCTCATACCCCAGGAACAGAACAGCCCCTGCAAGGATTTAATAAGAATCTACCAAGATGAATGAGCCAGCAAAACGTTGGAGCCTTTTAAATTTTTTCTTCTTCCTTGGCTAGAAAGGGGAAGACAATAATGATTTAGCTTTGTGGATAAATTTTTAACAGGAAGGGATCAAACCCTCTAGTGTTAAAAGAGGGAAATTAATGCCTGCTGAGTAATGAGATTTAACTCTTTGACATAAAAAGGCTCTTAGTGTTTTCAGGGACTAAGATGATGTTTTGTGATGGATTTTGATGTGAAGGAAAGACTATAATAGAAGACCCACAGCCAATTGTTTGGAGAAGGAATGTCTCTGTGCAGTGTGGGCTGGAGCTGAAAGAAGAAATGCAGATGGATGTGGTGGGGTTTGAAATGAAGCTCAGCAGGTAAGGTGCTGGGTTTGGACCTCAGCCAGGACAGGCCTGGTCTGGAGGCTAAACATTCATTGGTCCTACTACAAATAAAAGCCTGATTAGCAAAGCCCCTGCTGTGATGGTGGCTGCAAGAACAGGCAGCATCCAGCCTGTGGCAAGAATGAAAAAGCCAGGATGCAGTGTTTCTGTCTGTCCTGTTTGTTCTGTCTGTCTGTCTGCCCAGGGAGCATCCCCCTGCTGTCCCAGTGACAGTGAGGGTGCCTGCTCCCATGGGTGCCCACTCAGCCTCCCAGGATGGGATTACCCACCTTGCTATCACAGTTTAACACTGATACTCTGTCCCTGGTGTTACTCAGTCACTTTCCCTGTCCCCCTGTTTTTTGGCCAGGTAGATCTGTGAAAGCCTGAAATATCAGCTGATGCTCCTTTTCTGGGGTAGGAAGCTGCTCTGAATGTCAGTGCCTGGGCAGGTTTCCCATTACTCAGGAATGAAAACACAGCAGAGCCTAGAAAAGATTGTTTGGGAGCCACTGGTGATGCTGGAAGCATAAATTTGCTAATATCCCTATGTCACCAAAAAAAAAAAAAAAAAAAAAAAAAAAAGACTGAAAGGAAAAAGTATTGTGAAGCCAATTAAGAAAAAGTTCTTTGAAACTGCTAAGGCTCTAACAGAGTTTTTGTTGTTGCTGAAATGTTTCTAGATCTTGCATAACTTGAATTAATGACTTAAGAGCCTTTTATCAGCCTTCTTCACTCTGTCGTCTCATCATGTGCAAACCCTTTTTATCCCAATTTGGTGTGTTGTGAGCAACATCCTGAGTCCCTGGCTTGGATCAAAAGCCCCTTGTGCTAAGCACAGTGAAAATTCAAAGTAAGAAGCAATTCCTGAACAACTCAATAGCAAAGATATTCAAATGGTAGGAAAGGAATCAGAGGCACAGGAAAAGCAAGTGAGCAGAGGTAGCAGAGCTGGATTCCAGCCTGCACTGGGCTCCTCGCAGAGGCTGAGGCACTGGGACATTTTCTGCAAGAGTTTCTGAACAAGGTGAATGGGGCTTGATCTGCATCAGCCCTTGAAAGTCCCACCTGATGCTCGAAATCAGGAGGAAATGCTTGGAGCAGCCCCAGCATCTTCCTCCAGTTAGGAGGAGGCAGAAATTTGCACCATGACTGTGGAAGATGCTCTTTTATTAACTCAGTGTGTTTGTGCCCTGAGCACTCCCAGCTGCTGGCTTTGAAGCTGATCTGGTGCAGACAGCATGTCTGGCTGCATCCTCAGGGAGCAGGCTCTGAGCTTGCTCAAATGCTGCTGTTGTGCTTTGTTTTGTTCCTCTCTTGCTCCTGTTGGAAGCACAGAGAGTTCAGCATTGATTTCTCAGAGCAGAGCCCAGCAAGGGCCGAGGAGCTGAGCAGCAGCTGAGCTGATGGAATGCTCAGGTTCCTCTGCCTCGGCAAGTGGGAGCATCATGGCAGAGTCTGATAGCCCAGAAGTGAACGTGGTGTGAAGAGCAGCCAGCCAGGACCTGACCTTTGTGTTGGGATTTGTGCCATTGGGATTTGGCATCCAAAGTGATGGATGCCACGTCTCTGCTTGAGTTTGGAAAATGAAGCTGGGCAAGTATTCTTACAGCAGGGACAAGCAGAAAGATCTACAACCCAGCCCTGATACCCTTCCTCCTCCTCCAATGGTTGCCCAGACAGCCTTCCCACTATTTCTCTGATTTGTTTTCCCAGGAGTATGAGATCTGTTTGCTTTGGCACCTGGGACTGTTGGAGGAAGTCTGTGTACAGATGCTGACCCATTTGCTGGTGAATTTTTCTTGATCCAGTTGTTCTTCCTCCATCCCACATAATGCCCTTTTGAGGTTTGTCTGAAGAAAACCTGCACTAGCAAACACAATCAGTTAAGCATTAATTGACAGCTTTTTTCTCTGAAGCTGGCAGGGGCAAAAACCACACTGGGCATGGAATATCCACAGTTAAATTCCATTTTTTCTTTGGACACCGTGGCTGGTGTCATGGCATCCCTGGGTTTATACACCACTACGTGGATTGTATAGTGTTTTGCCTAATTAATTAATGAAACCAAATTGCAAAATTGCTTTCTTATTAAACTGATCTCACTGCAGAAATAAGGCTGATTACTTCCCTGACAAATTTTAATTAGGCAGCTACAACAAACTGTAATAAAGAGCACAAATTAAAACCAGATCTTACTAGATGTGGCTTTATCAAATGCTGTGTTAGTACCAGGCAACATACACAATGATTAAACTATACAGAAAAAACTCATTTTTTCCTCTTCTGGTAAAAAACTATCTTCTTTCTAGGGGAAGAAGCATTTATATAAAAATGTCACATTAATAACCAACACATCAGTAAGTGTTTATTGGTAGTTGCTTTCCAACAACAGCTCTTGCACATTCTGCAAGACTCAAACATTAAGGCACTCTTTATTTCTCCTCTAATTTTGTACTTGTAGTACACATGACCCAAGGTGACTGCAAAGCCTCTGAGGACAGGAAAGGCTTTATTACCTGCACATTTACTTCTCAATTTGTCATTCCTCTTTTAGCTCTTTAGGGCTTGGATCCAGCTCAGCTGAAACCAGAACACAATTTGATAAGGATTTGCATAAGAATTGTAAGCAGAGGCCCACACAAATTAAGCATTAATTAATGAGCACCTAAAGCCTTCTGCTGAATGCAGCCTGAGGCCAAGCAATGCTGGGAGTGCTCAAGTACATGTGAAGGAAAGAGTGGGTAAGCACAGCAAATTAAAGAGAAACGCTTAATTCTTCTCTAATACCCGTTCCAGTCCTTGAGATGCAGAAGAATTGCAGATTTCTTATCCCTGTTAGAGGATGACAAAGGTCAAAAGGAAAGCTCTTCCTCAGGGAGCTGAATTCATCCAGCAGCTCCCAGGCTGTGTTGTGTGCAGGATGCTGGAGCAGCATTGGTGCTGAGCTGCCCCCAGCCTGGGCAGTGTGTGGGTGCAAAGTGGGGCTGGGGATGTTGGGGTGGGAGTTTGGGGTCTGCTCATGACCTGGACAAGCAGGCAGTGCCCAGGGCTGCAGCAGGGGCAAGTTTGTGCTGCCTGGTGCAGGGTCTGGGATGGGAGTGAAGAGACTGCTGAGGTGACAGGACAGTGAACTCTGGATTTGAAAAATGGCTAGAGAGAGTGGAGACTTTTGAAATCTCAAGTGACCTTTTCCTTATGTTGTTGATGCATACATCTAACACAGGACTCTTGAGGAAAGTGGCTTGTAGCTCTCATAGGCGGCAGGCAAGCTCTGGACACATCTGCTCTCCCCATCCCACCTGTTATAACCAGAGCCTTCCCAGGACAACATTTTGGCTCTGGTTCTCTCCTTTTTTACTAGCCCTGAGAAATGTTTAGCAGTTCTCTCTCAGGTGTTTAACTGGCAGCTCTCAGCTGCTACGTATTTCAAATCAGCTCAGGAGTTCTGATAAAAGGAAAACACCCTTTTTTTACAGAGCTCTTGGGAGAGAGGTCAGGGTGGTGGCCTTCCCAGGCTGAGCAGATGGAGAGCTGTTTTGCCCTGCCTTACAGGTATGTGAAACACCTCATTGCTCTAGATATCTGTTAATAGAACATAAAATAAATGCTGGTATTAAATGGAGATGGAAGGTTGTTGGTGTCCATGACCTAGTGCAGTTGTGTAGCTGTGAAAGGTCCAGGGAGATTTTTTATTTTTTTTTTTTCGGTGTATGTTGCCTGGTACTAACACTGCATTTGATAAAGCCTAAAGCCACATCTAGTAAGATGTTTTTAATTTGAAAAAAAAAAGAAAAAAGCAGCAAGAGCTTAGGAAAGGCAGGACTGTCCCCTTGAGCTGGAGGCCACTTGATCTGTCTGTGTGCTGTGCTGCAACCTGGGAGCATCTTGCTGTTGGCAATTGTTCCATAACAAGATTCCTGGCTAGATGTGTGCATCCTGGTGGGCACCAGGAGCTTACAGGGACCAAGAGCTGCCCTGAGATCGATTGGAGCTTGTAGGCAGTTTGTCAATGTAATAGGGGGAGCTTGAACTGTAGATAATAAGCAAATGGATTGAAACTGTTGTGTCCTGATTGCTGCAGCCCCTTGGGTGTCTGTAACCACTGGAGAGAGAATGCTGCCCTCGGGGCCCTCTGGAGCTGTGGTGGCTCTCCCTGAGTGCTGGGGCTGCCCCGGGGGGGAATGAGAGGCTTTGGCTTCCCAGGCCCTTGGTTTTCTCTGAAGGAATGTATTTCACTTGTTGCTAAGATGCTTCTGCTGATGTTCTCCTATGGAGCCCCACAAGCTGCTGTGCTGCCTCCCTGCACATCTGCCCTGGAGCCTGGTGCCCAGGGAAAGGTGGCACAAAATAGGGTGGGGTAATAAATTATGTAGACCTGTGTTTGTATATAAAATATATTGATTTAAAATGTATATTATATATTTTGACTTATCTATACACAACCTATAATATATATGTAATATGTACAATATATAACCACTAAGATACACATGCTACATATAAACTATCTTTATGTGCATATAAACACATGAAACCTCTTAAAATATCTCTATGTGCTTCTAAAGACATGAAACCTCTTCCAGTTTTCACTATTCTGACTTTATCTCGCCTAGAAACTTCATTTTGCTTCTGAATGACTTTCTAGGCCACTTGTGACTGCACTGAGCAGTACAAATCACTTGATACATTCCTTTTCTGTTGAAAAACTGGGGCTTATTCCTAGTCTTGTGGGGTTTGGGTTTTTTTATCCCTCTATTTATTAATGCATTAAAAGATCCTCCTTCTCATCCTGTGACATCCTAGCAGCTTTAAGTGCCTTGGAGAGGGGCTTTGTTAAAAGCCCTTTGGCATTAAAGCGCTGCTAAGTGGAGTAGGCAATCATTCTGCTGGTGTGACAGAGCCTTCCTCTGCCAGGAGACATCCTGGGCCCTCCCTGCTGCTGCTGCCTCTGACAAAGCTTTTCCTCAGCTTGCAGTATTGGTCTCCTAACCTTTAGTAAGCTCTCTCTTAAGCCTCATCTCACAATTGTCATTTCTCTTGTCTCTGGTATTGATGCTAATGAGAGCAGGGTTGTTACCCACCACAGGCAGCTGTGGCTGGGATCTGTAGTGGAAGATCCTTGAAAAATAAGGGGTTTTTTTTTCTTTTTTTAATATCTGTGAGCTGAGGACTACTTTACTGCCAGTGAGAGTGTAAAGAGTACAAAGCCAGTCTTATTCATAACTTAATATTTCTATTCTCTCCTTTCTTGCTAGAACCCAATGGGTGCCAAATATTTCATGAGGGTTTGGGACTTTCCTGACACACATCACTTTTTTTTTTCCTTTTCCCTTTTTTTTTTCCTTTTCCCTTTTTTTTTTCCTTTTCCCTTTTTTTTTCCTTTTCCCTTTTTTTTTCCTTTTCCCTTTTTATTTTCCTTTTCCCTTTTTTGTTTCCTTTTGCCTTTTTTGTTTCCTTTTGCCTTTTTTTTTGTTTCCTTTTGCCTTTTTTTTTGTTTCCTTTTGCCTTTTTTTTTGTTTCCTTTTGCCTTTTTTTTGTTTCCTTTTGCCTTTTTTTTGTTTCCTTTTGCCTTTTTTTTTTGTTTCCTTTTCCCTTTTTTTTTGTTTCCTTTTCCCTTTTTTTTTTTGTTTCCTTTTCCCCTTTTTTTGTTTCCTTTTCCCTTTTTTTTTGTTTCCTTTTCCCTTTTTTTTTGTTTCCTTTTCCCTTTTTTTTTTGTTTCCTTTTCCCTTTTTTTTTTGTTTCCTTTTCCCTTTTTTTTTTGTTTCCTTTTCCCTTTTTTTTGTTTCCTTTTCCCTTTTTTTTTTGTTTCCTTTTCCCTTTTTTTTTGTTTCCTTTTCCCTTTTTTTTTGTTTCCTTTTCCTCTTTCTTTTCCCTTTCTTCCCGGTTTTTTTCCGGTTTTTTCCGTTTGTTTTTTTTTCCGTTTTTTATTTTCCTGGGGTTTTTTCCGGTTTTTTTTTTTTTCCGTTTTTTTTTTTTTCCGTTTTTTTTTTTTTTCCGTTTTTTTTTTTTTCCGTTTTTTTTTTTTCGTTTTTTTTTTTCCGTTTTTTTTTTTTTCCGTTTTTTTCTTTCCCGTTTTTCCCCCCCCTTTTTTTTTTCCGTTTTTTTTTCCCCCTTTTTTCCTTTTCCTCTTTTTTTCCCTTTTCTCCATCACAAGCTCCTCCAGTGTAATCCAGCCCATTATTTTGGAGGGAGGGGGGCCGTGATGACAGCAGAGCCTTGCTGCTTTGCCATTTCGCCTGTGATGCGCTGCTGTGCCCTGCCTGCCTCTCGCTGAAGGTAATTACCGTGTGAAGCCATCAGCTCCTGCTCCAGACACACACCCACACCTCCTCCCCCAGCTGCAGGAGGCAGCAGCCAAGTGCTCAGCTCCAAACCCTGCATTTCAATTATTCATTAGCTCATGGTTCCCCGGGGAGCTGAGGGAGGCTGGGACTGTGAGGAGCCTGTCTGGAAATAGAGTTCAAAGACACAAAGGGTTCGTCTTGGCAAGAACAGATGTCCTGGAGATGCCCAGTGTGAACCTCGTTTAAAGGAGGTGCCCTGGTCCTGTGGCCAGTGACTGTCCCCTTGTCCTCAGCACTGGAGAGGGCACACCTCAAATCCTGGCTCAGTTTTGGGCTCCTCACTACAAGAAGGACACTGTGGGGCTGGAGCTCCTACAAGAAGGACATTGTGGGGCTGGAGAGTATCCAGGGAAGGGTCTGGAGCATAAATTTGATGAGGAGAAGCTGGGGGGACTCAGCTGGACAAAAGGAGGCTCAGGGAGGATCTTCTGGCTCTCTACAACTCCCTGAAAGGAAGCTCAGACAGATGAGGGTCAGTCTCTAGTCCCAGGTAACAAGTGACAGGTCAAGAGGAAACAGCCTGAAAGTTGCTCCAGAGGAGGTTTAGACTGATTATTGGGAAGTATTTCCTCACAGGAAGGATGGTCAGGCATTGGAACAGGATGTCCAGGGCAGTAGTGGAGTTTCCACTCCTGACAGTGTCCAAATAATATGTAAATGTGGCACTTAGGGACATCATTTTATGGTGAACATAGCAGTGTTGGGCTAGAGGTTGGATTCAATTAGGGTAGAGATCTCTTCCAACATAAAATATTCCATGGCTTCCCACACACAGACTGTCCCAGAGACTCTTGAGTGCAGCACCACAGGGTAGGGATGCTATTGGTTGAAGTATCCAAAACAAAAGTGTGGGGAATATTTAACAAGCTTTTTTTTTTCCCCAGCAAGTTTTCTTTGCTTTACTGCAGGGCTCTTAATTTGATGAATTAATGTGAGAAGTGCTAATGTACCAGCAAAGACAGCAGGCAAAGATCTGTCTGCTGATCCCAGACATGACTGATTTCAGCTGTGCTGCTGAGCATGGGATGTGCTGATGCCACTGAAAACTGCCATAAAGATAACAGCAGTGTGTGTGCAGCCTCACAGGAAGGTGTTTGTAGCTTTTCACTTCTCCTCTCCCTCCTGGATGAGACTTGGGCAGTTATCTTTGAGAAATAAGCGCAGGATGCTGGAGCTCTGCTCTTTAGTGCACGCGACAGAGGTGCCCAGGCTGTAAATGGTGACACTCAAACCTCCCTTCCAGAGGGTTTCTTTTAAAGCTGTGGAGGATGAGCCCCATCCTTGGAGCCTGCTGCAGGCTGTGATTCTCCTGCACTGGCTGCCCAGGAACATCTTTCCAGCACCAGCTTTGATTGCCTGAGGAAAGATGGTCTCAGCTCCAACATCTGCAATTCAACCCCAGAGAGATCTGGATCTGAAGACAAGTCATGCTCCTGTTACTGTGTTTGAGAGCCAGGTTAAAGTGTCCAAAGGGGAGACGCTGCCTTGTTCCTGATGTATTTGAGCAGGCAGCTCACTGCCCCAGGCTTTCCACACATATACCTAATTTTACAAAATCTATTTAAAGGGCATGTAGTGATAGGACAAGGGGAATGGCTTTAAACTGAAATAGTAGGTTTAGAATATTAGGAATATGTTCTTTCCTGTGAGGGTGATGAAGTGCTGGCACAGGCTGCCCAGAGATGTGGATGTCCCACCCCTGGAAGTGTTTAAGAGCAGGTTGGATGGGGCTTGGAGCAATGTGATTTTGTGGCCAGTGTCCCTGCCCATGGCAGGAGGGCTGGAACAAGATGATCTTTAATATCCTTTCCAACCCAAACCACTCAATGATAGAAATAGGGATCCGTTGTTGGGTTCCTACAGTGTTTCCAGAAGCAGCTCTCACCTGGTCACTGTGCTCAGTGATGTGTTGGTTCTTTCACAGCATAAAATAACAATCAAGGTTTGCATATGGAAAAACACCTTTACAGCTTCCTGCCCTGGTTGAACTTGCCCACAGCAGGTTCTCAAATGATGTGTATTGAAATAGAACCACCTTGAAATGCCTATGTCTCAAGAGACCTCCAAGCAGAGAGGACAAGATTGTTCTGTTGCTTTTTTGAAAGATAAATGACCTGACTGCAAGTGACAGTCTGCTCACGTGATGTGTTTAGTCATTTGGCATGAAGCAGAATATCTAAACCATTAAGGTGTGTGGGCTCTGCAGTGCATAAATAAGTTACAAATTAGGGATTCTAAGTGGCTGCTTGCCCCTTGCATGCAGTGCTCCAAGTGATTACTGCTCTCTTTGTCTAATCAGAGTTCCTTGGCTCAGAGCAGGTTTCTAATTTAAACACTCGAGTACAACATTTCACTAAATTAAATCATTGCAGAAATCTGTGTCTCATGCACAGCAGATTCTACCCCCACCTTATATATGACTTTTTCCCTTGACTCTGTAGCACATTTTCCTCTGAAGGGTAAATGATTCCTGATATAAATATGAATAACCTTGGCTTTGCAATATTGTATCCTCAAGCAACTCAGGTAAGATGTCTGCTAGAAAATGCTGAAAGCAGCTTACAACATAAAGCACATGTGCAGATATTGTAGCAAACATTGCTCCAAAAAGGAGCCTCCTCTGAGTAAATGTCCCTTTATGTAAACAGCTGGCAGGCAAAGCAGTGAAAGTGGTCATCAACACAGGGATTTCCCCTACAGCCCTAACAGCATGTGCATCTTTCCTGCTCTGCCCTGGCTCTCAGCTCTTGGCAGCCCTGCCTGCAGGGTTCAATGCAGACTTTAAGCCTGTCTGATGAAAAAACCACCATGCTGCAGCTGGCTGTGATCCAAACTGGAGAAAGCTTTGATTCCCTATTTAGTCATGGAGAGATACTTCAGGTGTCCAGGGCTGAGAAAGCTGATAAATGTTAATTCCTGTGCTTGCCCCAATGAAAGGGAGAGCGTGCTGTGCTTGCTAAATGGTGACACCCAGCAAAAGGTGCATCCTGGGGCTGAGGGATGCAAACAGAGCATCCTGTGAGTAGAGGGAGAGGACATGGCAAAGTATGTACAGGGGGAGAAGATTGCCCTTGCCTGCAGGGATTTAACGTGGAGCCTGACATAACTGTGTGCTTGGGCTGGAACTCACTAGCAGTGCCTTTGTAGGGTTTCTTTCTTCCCCTGCCAGAGGCAGAGACATCTCAATTGGCTGTAGAGCAGCTGCTGCACTGGGCAATGAGCACATTATTGCACAGCTGATGCAGCTTGGCTCAATTTGCTGAGCTTGGAGCTGTGGCCATCAATAGATGCCTGAGATAGCACAGCATCCCTGGGAATGGGAATGCTGCAGCCAGCAGATACCCTTCCCATGTGGGGATTATTGGTTACTGGGCTTATCCTACAAGGGTAGTGAAGCAGGCTTTTATATGCATGAAAATATTCAGGTTTTTAAAGGTCTGTGAAAGTCTGGCTTAAAAAAGGATTCTTGGGAGAGGATTATGGCAGTTTACACTTCCTGGGGCCTTGTGTGAAAGGGGCCAGCCCTGTGCTTTGCTCATGGAGGGGCTCTCATTGCCTTTTCTGAATCAGTTCTGGCTTTTATGGAGCTCAGCCACTTATCTTGGGAAGAGTTCTGTCTTCTGCTCTGTGTTTTTGGCCAGGTTTTCCTACAGAGAGTGATGCTGTCTTGTCTTTTGGCCAGCATGGGGATGGTGGTTGTGCAAAGCCTCTCTGTGCCTGCCCAGCCCTGAAGGACCAGCAGGGAGAGGTTTGTGTATAGAGGAGCTGAGCTTTCCTCTGGCTGTGACAGGAGAGTTCCAGGGCACCTGTGCCAGGATACACCCATATTTCGAGTGTAGTTCATTGCAGAGCAGGGACAGGGCTGGTTTTATCGATGGCTTGATAATCGTTCTGCCTGTTCTGTAACCCCCTGTGCACAAAGCTGGGGAAACACCTCCAGTGTGCACACCCTGGGCAGGGAGCAGCAGCATCACATCACACCAGGCTCAGGGAGAGGTGCCAAACTCCAGCCAGGTGGGAGCAGCAACGGGGGGCTGAGCTGACCCAGTCAGGTGATGAGCTGCAAATTACATCTTTCTCAATAAGCAGATAATTTACAAAGCATTTTCAGGGTTGTTTAGTTTAGGTTTGGTTTTCTATTTTTTTTTTTTATCTAAGTGAACAACTCATCACTTCTGGATGTGTCTGCTTCAGACAAGGGACTGCTCACAGATCATTGACTGGAATTGTTCCTGCCTTCTGGTTTTGATCTAAACCATGCGCTGATGAATGAGAGAAATATTTTTAAGGACAAGAGGATGGTGGGTGCCATATTTCTGGTGTAAACTGAATAAGGAGGCATGTGCTAAAACTCACGGCAATTTTGTGAGCATCTCTCAGAAATGCCAATCTCTCCTTGGCATGTGAATAATCCCTAATAATGAATAAAGCTGTTGATATACCAAAACAAATGTGAGGGAAGAGTTTGCCAAAGGAGCAGATGCTGTGTTGCATCCCCATTGTATGGTTAAAACTCCCAGAAAATAATTATCCTCAAACATTTTGCTTTTCTATTAACTGAGAATTCACAGAGTTGTCTCATTCTGCAAAATTTCAGTTCCTCAGAAGAAGCAGAGATGACTAGAAGTAAGGCAATAATTTCCGTCTGTGAAATGAAAAAGTTCTGAAGCGTTTTTTGGTTGGTTAGTTGTTTTTTTTCAGCAGGAGAAAACAATTCTTTCTTACTTTAGATTCTTTTAATCATTAAGTACATTTCTTTTGAAGCCTAGATTTTTTTCTTTTAATTTTTCCTTCACTTTTCCCAGTTAGGCCACTATACCCCCCCTACAACATTATTATAGGAGATACTTGCATTCTAGTGCAAAATTAACCTAAGAGAGACTCCACAGAGTCTTTCCTGTTCTTGTTGCTGGGATCAGAAGGTGAAACCCCTCCAGGTGTGTTGTTTAGAAACAAATCAACCTTCGCAGTGTGCTGGCTGTGCCCAACTGTCCCTGTGAGCCCAGCCATGGTTTAACCCCCAAAAACTGCCATCCTCCCATGGGAAGCACCACCAGCGATGCTGTAAACTCCTTGGGCAGAGTGTAACCAGCTGTGCTCACATGGGGCTGCTGTTCTAGCTTGGCAATATTTTTATTTTTGCTTTGCCATGGAATAGAATAAAAGGAATAAAAAAACCTCCCATGACAGATGATTGTGTGTGTGAAGTCTTACAGGAAATAACTGCTCCTCGTTCAGCCTGGAGAAAAGGAGGCTCGGGGGAAATTTTATTCTCTCCAAAACTCTCTGAAAGGAGGCTGTGGACAGATGGGGGTCAGCCTCTTGTCTTGGGTGAAAAGTGGCTGGTCAAGAGGAAACAGCCTCAAGTTATACCAGGGGAGCTTTAGGGTGGGTATTAGGAAATGCTCCTTCACCAAAAGAGTTGGAGTGTGGGAACAGGATCCCTGGGGAAGTGATGGAGTCACCATCCCTGGAGGAATCTAAAAGACACATAGACAAAAGGCACATAGACATGGCTCTCAGGGACATGGTTTGGTGCTGGGCTTGGCAGTGCTGAGTTAATGGTTGGACTTGATGATTTTAGGAGGTTTTTCACCCTGAATTACTCTATGATTTTTGCCATGGCTGGTATATTTGCACGACTGCTTTGCAAGCCTGTGTTGGTCAGTCTCCACTTTACACACAAATACTGCAGCCCATGGGCAGAGGTTTCAGTGGGCAGACACAGAGCAGCATTCAGTGCAGTGGGGTGGTTGAGATGTCTGGGTTGGCCCCATCCAAGCACGGCCAACCTGGCTGTTCTGGGCTCTGAGTCTGCAGCTTTCATGGTGCCTGCTATGTCATGGGAGGGCAGGGATTCTTCTGCAAGTGCTATGGAAGATGTGGGGAGCACCTGCAGGCCCTGGCTGTGCTGCCCTGGTCAGCCCCAGGGCTGCTCTTTGAGCTCACACTTGCTGTTTCTCAGACACTGAATTGCACCCATGGGCTTGGCAAGAGCTGTGTGGGTTTTAACCCTGATAACACAAATGAAATTAGCACGGCTGATAGGCTCATTATCCAGTCCTGGTCCTTTTATTACATTTTGCTCTCTAAATGGGAGGTAGGACTCTGCCATGTTGCACAGACAAGTTTATCCAAAATAAATGACCAATAACTCATCCCTAATTGCAGTGAGCACACAGGAGTACCACACACATTTCCAACCACTCTGAATCCACAGGGCAGAGCTGCTCCAGTCCCCACATAGCAGATTAGCTGGGACCTCTGGAGGTCCCACCAGTCCCACTGATGGATGCAATTGCCTTTTACAGGGAGGGCTCACAAAGTGGCTGCTCATCAGTGTTCCCTTCAATGTCAGTTGTAACCTGTCAGGCACTGAAATAAAACAAGCTGTTGGCACCGCAATGTGTATTTATGTCACCTTCTGTGCACATCGTGGGTCCTATAGGCCACAGGAATCCACATAATCGATTTAGTCACTGCAAAAAGCTGCAATTTGCAGGAGTGACATGGCCAAATTATTAAAACTCCCTAGAGGGGCACTGCCCACCATCTAGACAGCCAGACACCTGCAGATTTCACCCTTTAGCTGTCAAAATGGGTTTCCTTTGATGTTGCAGGTACAGCCCAGGGCTGTGGCATTCAAATAGTTCAAACATCTTTTTTAGCAGTATGAAATCCAGTGTGTTAAATGATTTTTCTCAGGACTTTAAACATGGAGGGAAATGGTATAAACATCTTTAGCCAGAGATGCTATAGGGAACTTGAACCCCCTATTTGACACACAGGAATCTGTTTGCCATCATTTTAAACACAAAGGTCCCATGTGGAGGCAGAGGTGCTGCAGGGCTCCAGCTGCCAGCAGTGCTTTGTGGTGGGGGCAGATGTCCCAGTTTGGACTGGTCAGGAGGGGCTGAAGTCACAGCTCCAGCGTTTTGTTGGTGGAGGAAGACGGGGAGGAATTGCAGGTAGAGGAGCTGCTCTGTGATGGCAATACCTCAAGGTGCCTTCCACAATGTGTTGTGACCACCACCTCTCTGGTAAAGGCCAGCAAAGCAGGTGTGAGAGTCCCTGCTCATTGCTGGAACTTCTGAAATTTAGAGTTGTGTGTGTGTTTGTTTTCTCAGCCTGTTAAATGGACTCAATAGCTTTGCTGTTGCATGATCCTAAAATAAAACTGCATTCCCTCAACCTTTAAAGTCCTTGTCTTAACTTGTGCTGGGATTCTGGGAAGTTCTCCTTCCTGGCCACAGCAAGAGGGGCTCCCCAGACTCTGCTTCCTCTGGTGCAGATGTGCTGCACTGAGCAGCTCTCAGACAGATGTTGTATCTAAAACATTGAGGTGACAAAACGTGACCAGTTTGTGCATATTTGGGGAAGCTCTTCCATTCCCCTGCTCTGTAGTTTGTTTTTTAAAGGATTGGCACAGTTCAGAATCTCCTAAAAGAAAAAAAATCCTGATTTGCAGTTCCTCCTAATTCACAATCCTTCCACACAGCTATCATTTGCTCAGGAGAACCAGATAGTAAAATGACTGTGGCTGCCTGCCTCAGACTGAGTGATTAGGAGAATGTAACTGAGCTGTAGCAGAAAAGCTGAACAAGGATCCCCGAGTCTGATGGCAGAGGAGTTGCTGGTTGTTCATAGGAACTTCTTTATCTGAGATTAATGACAGGAGGTTAGTGGCATCTTGCTCGAGACCCTTTTTTGGCTCTGGGACACTTGCCAAAGTTTAGACTCCCATTCTGAGTGTTGACAGGCGGAGAGAGCACTTCAAAATGTGTTATGGACATAATTAGTTACTGTTATCACAGTTTTCTTAATTAGAATATCATAAAAAGGGGAAGTGTGATGATTTGCACGAGGAAGATTGGAAGAGCAGCAATTCTAAAGGCTGGAGAATGAATACCAGAGAGGAATATAAACGTTATCTGCCCCTGGGATGAGGGATGCTGCTCACCTGGGACTTTCAGAGGTGCTCTCAGTATTGACTGAACATTTTCTTTTTTCCATGAACTTTTCACTAACTCAGCCAAACTGCAGGAGCCTTTGTTCAGCAATTACCCATCCATCTCCTGCAGGATGGCTCACCTGCTGCTACCAGGATCCTGGCAATGCTGATAACTTGCAAATGTTAAAAGGAAGCCTTACTTTTGAAAATACTTCTTCCTTAAGCTACATTTTTCTTGCTGTTTCTAGACAACAGAATCCAAGACATTGAATTTATTCATTCTCATAATTGTGGGGAGAAATTATAGCTCTTTTTTTAAAGAGAATGCCAGCAGCTAAAGAAACCCAGTTATCACTCTCTTGCCTGGCAGTTCCTTATCAGGGCTGTGCCTCACTTCCCAGCCTTCACAAAGGCAAGGCCCCAGCTCTCCCAGAGCACAGCTTGGGAAGAACTGGCTGCTCCCATCCTCCGCACCTGGCTGAGGCTGCTTCTCCAAGCTGTTTTCTCTATCCCCTTGCTGGTGATGGATTCAGAGTCAGCTGTTTGCAGGCCTGGCTTTTTCTGCCATGCTGAGGTTGGCTTTGCTGTTGCAGGGAGGAGCATTGCATGCCCTCAGTTATTTCTTTGGGGTTATGGAACTAAGGCTTGCAATGAAATTTCCCCAAACTGCCACAAACCCAAGAGCTGCTTCTGAACAAGCTGGACTTGGAGAAGGCGTTTTGGAGGAGTAGGGGCTCCAATGCTCTTGCCTGAGCTGTGCCTCCCCTGCACCTCCCTGCCCTGCCACAGAGAAGCACAGGCAGGCTGTAACTCACAGCCAATAAACCTGTTTCTTCTGTTGCATTAATTCTTTGTCTCCAGGGAACAGCCCACACGCTGATCCCAGCTGGGTGTGTCAGTGGCCTATGCTGCACCTCAGTCAGCTCTGCAGGTGCCCTGAGCCCTGGAACTGTCCCTCTGCCCCTTGTTCCTCAGGAGGAGCCCCTAGCAATGACAGGGAGCACTGTACAATGACAAAGACACCTTGCACAGAGCCATGGTACCAGGATTCATTGGGATAAATTAATCCTCTTCCTCTTCCCTTGACAAGTCGTTTCTGGTGCGACTGAACTTAAAATACCTAAATGAAATTCAGCGTGACTTTTTCCCCCCCATAAGATAATGACTGAATCATGGTTTCCCTGGAGGCAAACCCCATTCTTTTCCCTGATGGTTTTCCTTGTGCACAGGGCTGCACAAACCTGCCTGCATCCGCCCCCTCCGGCGCTGTGCACGCTCACGCTCACACAGGCACTTGTTGCATGAAGAATGATGGCTCTGGGAGCCAGGAGGTGTCTGCATCCATCAGGGGTAGCTGAAACTACTGCTACAAGTGCTCTCTGGGTTTAAATTCTGAGAAGGAGAGGGGGAAGTGCTGGTTTGGGGGAAGTGCAGGTTGCCAGACACAAAACCCCAAAAGCATCGCATTTGCAGGGACGTTCTCAAGGGAGGCTGAAGTTCAGGCTGGGTCACAAAATAATTACAACAAGGTATAATGATGGAAAGTGTCCTCTTGGGACTCCTCTGGTTCTTCAGGATTGGCTCCAGGGAAACAGTGCCCCACCCTGAATGAGTGATGGACTTGGTATGCCTTGGTGGCAGAGGATGCTGCACCAAGTGCACAGGGCACCAGAATTATTTCATTGTTTCTGCCCTAATCTCACCCCTCCAGTGGGAGATGAGCATGGGAGCAGGCTGGTTCCCAATGGCATCTTTCACTCCAACAGAACACACAGCTGATGGGATGGGGAATGAGCAAATTTCTTCTTTTCTTCTTGTTTGTACTTTCCCAGCAATAAGGTGAGCCCAGAGGTGCTGTGGTGCTTTTTGAGACAGCTTGGCATAAATCTGTGAAGGATTAGTATTGTTCAAGCCTTCTCCCAGGGAATGTCCCCTTTTGCCTTCTGTGCTGGGTGTTCTTCAGGCGTGCACAGCTGGCACCCAAATTCCTGCAGCTCTGGCCCAGGGCTGATTTGGGATCAGGTGCTATTGGTGTTGGTGCTCCAGGCAGCCCCTGTGTGCCTTGGCTCCCCCAGGAAAGAATGGGAAATGGGTTAAAAATTCAACAAACTTTGCACATTCATAGGGAAGGGACTGCAATTTTTGCATTTAACACTCTGTTAGATCTAATGGAAAGCTGGTATTTTTCTGTAGGTGTGAAATTAACCTTTCAATAAAACTAAAAGCTATCTTGAGTCTTTTCAGGATGAAGTTTAAAATAGAGCAATTATGAAACTTGCTGAAAGACTGCCAAGTTTTCTTGTTGAAAACTGCTGCAAATGAATTATGTCTCCCTTGTGATTTACAGCACAGTGTGAAGGAACTATAGTTTGTATTTAAATCTGTTTCCATTAAAGACTATTTGCAGCTCACAGAAATGATTTTTTTTTTTTTGGACAAAATTGTCAAACTCTATCAGATAAAATTCCTTTCAATGCTCAGTGCTACAAATTGCTAAACATGGCATTGTTTATGAGTGCCATGTGTAGTAATTGTATGCCTTGAAAGAATATTTTCTTTCTGAGCGAGGACAGCTGACACTAAACAAATTAGCTCAATTTCTTGTTGAGACTGCTGGAGGCAAGAGGCGATGAAGGGGGATTTTCTGGCCTTAAATCCCAGCAAAACTGGGATTCTCCATGCTATGCTTCCTTATCCTCATTTAGGTTTAAAAAGAGAAGCTGAAGCCGTGTAGGTTTAGCACTCCCACATGTCCAGGCACTCGTGGTGCCAGTGTAGGGAATGATGTTTGCCAGTGGGATTGTTACAGGATACTGCAAAAACTCATTGAGTCAGCAACCATTCTGGAAATGCAGCCAGCTTTGCATCCCACTCCTAGAAACAAGGGATTGAACACCAATTCAACTCACTGCTGTCTTTTCCTCAGTAGCATTCACTGCAGACAGCAAAGAAGAAATTCCTGGGCACGTGGAGCTTGGGGATGATGATGGTCACAGGAACACAGCTGTAGTGTCTGTGGTGGAAGCTGCTCCTTTGGCCAGCTTTCTTGGAAATTGAATTTTTGGTGAAATGCAGCTGATGGGTGTGAAGGATAGGAAAACCAGATGGATCTGCAAAATGGGATTTTTCAAAAAAGGAGTGAACATAAAAAATATTCCTGTGTGGAAAGACCTCATGTCACATTACAGATACCATAATTTCATATACATTGACACCTGCAGCTTCAGTTGCATCCTCATAAATTCACTCCTCAGTGACCTTGAAAGCTTGATAAAGCAAACCAGACCTCCAGTTCTAGGTGCTTGTTAAAAATATATTCCATATAATGACAAGGTAATTCTATGAGGTTAATTCTATGAGGTATTCATATCTGAGGTTAAAAACAAAAGAGCATTTGTGTTTGGGGTTTTTTAAACTCTGAAAACAGTATGTTAGAGGCAATAATCAATCTCCTGCTCAAAACCACCCCCCTTCCCCAGGTATCTCTCCTCCTTTCCCTGCTTCAGCCATGTACCCAAACCCTGTAGCACCAACTGCTTTGTGCATTATCCACCTTGCTTCCAGCCATGTGTGGGCTTGGGTCAGGCTGGACTCCACCATAAACCAGGAAGGTTTTTTGCCAACAAGGCACTTGGGCGGAGTTTTACTTCCCAGATGGTGTTCCCAGCCTTTATTTTGCTTAAGATCCTTGATGGACTGCTCTCTGGCACAGAATGAGCTACATCTGGGGACCTGTCCTGGGAAAGACACAAGCAAATTATTTGCAGTCACCCCTGAGCCCCTGCATGTAATCAAAAAGAAACCATTAACCTGTCAGAGTAACTGATACACTTGCATCTCCATAATTATCCTCCATAAATGTCTGTCAGCTGTACAAGGCTCATATTTTGCCATCCATCCCCATAGGAGACTGCTTGCCTGGCTTGTGGGGGTGGGCTTGGTGCTGGCCATGGCTCCAGCAAGGTGATGCTCATTTACATCCCTGGAAACCTGCTCTGATACATGTAATAGCTAGCAGGCAATTGATTTCTTGGTAAAATATGCCTGAGTGTCATGATTCTTGAAAAACACAGCAAATCAGCTTCTAAAAGTGATGAATCACACTTGTGACTGCATTTATGTCAGTCTTGCATCAACCTAGTGGTGAAATTTGCTGGCTGCAGGTTCAGCTGTTCTGGCACTGAAGTCAGCACTGATTTAGATGGTTTAAATTATTAAAATTATTTAAATGATGCTGTGTCTCACTCTGCTGTCCCAGAGCTGTCTGTGCAGCCCCACGAGGGGCCAGCTCCAGAAAACACAGAGGACCTGATTAATTGTTAATAGAGTCTGAATGGAGTGAATCAGGCACAGGTACTGAGGGTGGGCAGGACTCCCAAAAGAGCAGGAAAGGGACTTTTGTCATGGCTGTGCTGTGTGTTCAGTCAGATGACAGAAGGTGAGTCACTAACAGTGCAGAATTAAAGGCTGGAGTGCAGTGCTCACCATCAGGGCTCCAGCTCACAGCTGTGGGCTCCTGGGGACTCAGCTTGACAGTCACCATTGTGCTGTGTAGGAGCACTGGGAATTTTGGTGTATTTTTAGCATGCAGAAAATCACTAAAGGCTGTAAAGAAGAGAAAACTGAATTTTATTTTTTTTTTTCTTAAGGGAAAAAGTGCTTTTTTTTTCCCTCATGCAAATACTCTGCAGGAACTTGGGCAGAGGGAATGCTCCCTTCTCCATGGGTGCTCAGGTGGGGAGGGCTCTGCCCTAGTGGATAACTCTGGGAAATTATTTGCTCTGCTGTCTGAGCTCCACTGCACTTTCAACCATGTTTATAAGCTGTCAAAAGGCTGCAACAGATAGTGATATCTTGCCAAAGCTATTCTTGGAAAATGAGCTATACCTGGGCTTGTGCTATAAACAGCAGCAAGAGTCCATCAGGAACTCCTCAGTATAATAAATATTGAAAGCTCTGCCACACCAACAGTCATGGGTTTGAACTTCTCCTGGTTTATGGTGCACTGCCAGGAGCAAGGGGAGGGTTTGGCTGCCACTTGATAATTGAGAGCTCCCCTGTAACACTTCTGCCTTCAGTTCTTTTCCTGCAGTCTTGTCAGAACGGCCAAATTAACTCAAAATAGGGCAAAGGTTTTGTGTGTCCACTTTGCCTAAATATTTTGCTATGTGGGCATCCACAGCTTCTCTGGGTAACCTGTTTAGTGTGTCACTACCCTTATAGTAAAAAACCTTTTTCTCTTTATATCTAATCTAAGGTGCAAGAGGGAAATATTTTCGATGGATTTCTAAAATTGCCAGATTCTTCCAAGCTACTAATCTTGGAAGCTGATAAAAGAGCTGCAAAATCCCATTTCCTGTTTCATGATCTAACACTAACAGCACAAGAGGCATAATTTTCACAGAGGCTTCCAAAGCTTTAAGCTTTTTGTTGTTAAGAGAGCAATATTTCCTTCAGCACACCTCCTCTTTCCAAGGTCCTTCAAAACTTCTACATGAAAAGCTTTGCTCAACAGAACACAGCTGAGAGGTTTCAACCGGCTCTCATTTTGGACAAATAAGTGAAAACAACTCACTTTTCCCTGCAGAAGAGACTTTGATATCAGCTTACCTGCTACTGCTGGCAAGCCTTTCTGCTTTTGAGTTACCTGAGAGTATCTTGAGTTACTTGTGGCTGCCTCATCCCTGGCATTGTTCATGTCCAGGCTGGATGGGACTTGGAGCAGCCTGGTGTAGTGAAAGGTGTGCCTGCCTGGGGCAGGGAGATGGAAACTGGATGAGTTTTAGGATCCCTTTCCACCCAAACCATCCTGTGATTGTATGGTGAGTGGTGCCTGCCTGGGTTGTGCTGTGTGAAATGGAGCTCCAGAGAGGTTTAGGGGTTGTGCAAAGCCCTGCACACCCTCCACTTGCACTGTTTGTTATTATTTCCTGCTCCCACCACTGGATCCTGTTTAGATGCACACATCTGATAGAGATAAAAGTTCTGCTGATTAAATTATGTTTCTGTAAAGTGGAGAAGAGAGGGTACAGTATAAAAATGTCTAAATTTCCCATGAAAATAGGGATAAAATTGCACATGTGAAACCTACTGATGTAGATGGCCTGCCCCAGCTCCACAGCAGCAATAAGAGGCCATTTAAGGAATTTCACAAGATTTTTGAAGGTGGGATGACTATCATTATCAATTATTTCATGGCTAACCTTAGGGGAAAAATGCCTGTTAAAAACAGATTGAAGAGAATAGGCTTCTATATTTAACAAGGCCAGAAAATATTAATATGCGAGTGGAGAGACATGGCTAATGAATAGGATTTGTTATTACTAAGGCAATCTATAACTTCTTTGAGTGCCACAAGTGGCAGGGAAGTCATTGCTGAAGTGACTGGAATTAATGAGCTGTCTCAGGAATTTTATCAAGTTCTCTATAAAAGTCTTTCCCTTGCTTCTGAGGAGATGGATATATTCAGAGAGAGGCAGAGAAGAATTTTCTTTGTATCTGCTTAAAGGCTGAATGTTCATGAGGGCCCAGAGCTTAGGAAGATCTTCATGCTGAATTTTTATGGCGGCTTTGAACAGCATCAGGCCCATTTACAAAGAAATACATCTAACCTCTTCAATCTGCTGCTCTGCCTCCTGCAGCTCCAATCCACCAGGACACTCTGGTCTGTGAGCATGGTTAGAACAAGAGCAATGATGTGAATAGACTGGACTGGACACAGGTTTTGATGTAGTTTTTTAATAAGGACTCTGCTCTGCAGCTTGTACAAGTTATTGTTTTGTGTTTTCCCAGGGCCAGATTGATTGAACCATTCTACACCAAACTGATTTTTAATGTAGCAATTATAGGGGTTTTAGAAGAACATGAAAGCCCAAGGTTTTCAATGTAATTTCTCAGGTGGAGCTGCCTCATAGCTTTGTTAGCTGCACTGAAAGTGAGGAAGATGTGAAACCAACTCTCCTCTCCTGTAGAGGACAGCTGATGCACACAGCTGTCACAGAAATAGTTATCCCTCCACATGTCCTACCTTGCAGTAATTGGAAGGTAAATGCATATTTATTAGAGCAGCTGTGCTATGGCTGACTTGGAGACAACTTATTCACAAACCCATGTCACAAAATGTTCTCTTTACATGTTTTTTTTTTTTACATATTCTCTTATATCAGAACTCTTGAGGAAGACTCTGGTTCACCCCCTTTTCTCCTGCTGAACTCTTGGCTGGGGTGAGATCCAACAGAGGGGCATCACACTTCTTTAAATAGCATTTCCTTGAAGAGATTGAAAGGTCTGAAAGGCTCAGGGTGCGTATTTGAGTGAATGTATATATGCATGTATTCATCATTTCCCGTGGCAACTGTCATCCTCTTTTTATTAAAAATTTCTCACACATATCTACAGATATATATAAATTGCATGTAGGAGTTGCTCTCTCTTATACCCTAAGAAGAGAGCCGAATAAGTAAGGGAAGATACAGGACAGAAATGTGCTTTCCTGACATTAATACAGAACCTGTGTTTGAAAGTGCCACCCATAATCAGCACGAGCAAAGAGCAGCAATCTTTCTCCTGTTTCTGCTGCTCTTTTACACTCAGGGCTGCGAGGCATCACTCAGCAAGGGCAGAACCTGCCAGGCTGCAGCAGGTGGGTGCCTGGAGCTGAGCATCTTTGCTGCTCCTGGGCAGCAGGGCTGGAAGAGGTCTGCTCCCAGCGCTGCTGAGATGTGAGTGCAGAGAACGTGGCCAAGGGCAGGGCAGGCTGCAAGGCAGCCCTGTGCAGAGAGGAAAACAAGTCCTCTCACAGGGTTCACTCTTGGTGATTTTTATTTTAAAAATATGAGATAAGGGGCCTGAACAAAGAGAAGAAGTAAATAGGTAAGAACCTCGTGATGCCTAAAGAGGTGTATGTGCAGAACAAATGAATGGCTTTAGGGCTTGCCATCAGTCTTTTTAAGATGTAACTTTAGAGTCCAAGAGGTTTTATCAATTTAGAAGAAAAAGTGCCAGTTTTCAAAGTATTTCAAAGTATTTTTCTAAACCTCTGGTTTTAAAGCCTGATTTTCTATGCTGGAGAGCCCCAACACCAAATGGGCTCTGTTATAGCACCCAGTACCTCACAAATCCTGCAGTTTATTCCAGACACAAACAAGTCTGTGCTGTCAGCATTGAGCCCTGCACAGGGACAGCAGGTCCAGGTGAGGTTACCTGCTGTCCAGACAGAGATAACCCCAGGTCTGGGCTCTTCTGGGGGGAACAGGGTCCGCCCACCTTCCACAGAAAATGCAGGCACCAAACGCACTCCAAATGGGAGCTTCTAGCAGGCACTAGTGACATTTAAGCTATAAAAAAGTACTTTTGTTTCCTGCTGAAACCTTATGAACCCTGATTTGACACCTTTTCCACAAGCTTTGGAGCTGTGGTGAAGGAGGGAGGATTAGCCTCGAGGCAGGTCATGAGCAAGGACACAAACTGGTTCTTGTTCATCACTCAGCTGATCACTTCTTTTTCCAGGGCTAGTTATGAGATATGTTAATTTGAACTGGCAGCAGATTTTGCATAACTACATCTCAGTCAGCCCTAACATTTGCCATGGATTTTTGTTTTCATATTATTTAAACCTTATAATGAAGTTTTACAGTGTAGATCTTACTTCAAGCTTTGCTGCAGAAACATCCAATGCTAGTAGAGAATAGACTCACTGCAAAGGATGAAGGCTGGGATTTTATTGCTATTTGGTGTCTTGTGCTTGGGCTTAATGTCTTCAGAGTGTAGTACACTAAGAAATGTGGGGATTATGTCCATAGAACTTGCAGCATCCTTCTTTTCATGTGTGTGACAGAGCTACCTGAGGTTTTATGCAGGAACAAAGCATTTGCTGTTGATACAAGAATAATTTCTGTGAAATCTTCTTTTTATCTGGAATGTATGTATTTCATCCTCTCTTTGTAAAGGTAGTTCCACCAACGTGGTTACCACTCTTTAAGGAATCTTGGTTGCATTTCCCTTTGGAAACCACAGACACCTGTGGAAAACACCTTCCCATGTGCCTGTGGAGGCTGAGGCACTGCTGCAACAGCAGAGCTTTGCACAGCTTTGTTCCTCTGCTTTGTGAGGGAGCTGCCAGAGGGGAAGGGGTGTAGTGCCCAGGGAGGGCAGGCACAGCCAGGCAGGAAGGCAGCAGCTCTGGGGAAGCAGAGTTGCAGGTTCAGGAGGGGTGGGAAGGAGCTGGATGAATGAACTTTCTGCCCAGCAGCTCCTGTAGCTGAGGCTGATGCCCCTGGCTGCTAACCACAGCTCTTCTCTTGCCAGATGTGGGCGTCACTGGGGGTGTGATGCCCCACAGGAGAGGCTGTAGGTGACAGCAGGAGCCTCATCCATCTGAGGGACCCCTGCACTGGGTGCATTGTGATAAACTCCCTGCCTGACAGGCCTCACATCTTTATTTTCCCATCATGGTGTTGGTGGTGCTGGGAATACTGATTCTGTGTAATTAAGCCACAGCAGGTCTCGTTCAGCAGGTTTTTATTCCCAGGAGTTTTCTCTGCTGAGCTCTGTGGGGACCCCTCCCTTGAGCCAGCCCTGCAGGGTGCAAATGTGTTCTCAGCAGTGCCAGAGGGGGATTTTCCATGCCCTGAACATCCCTGTGGGAAGTGAGAGCATCCCTGGGTGCCCCCAGGCAAGGGGTGAAGGAGAAGCTGTGAGCTGATCCTCACTGGAGAGCTGTGCTGGAACAGGCAGGGAGGTGAGGAGGGGCCATGCCCTGGCTGGGCAGGGCTGACTGTGCAAGGCACACAGCACAGCCCACAATGCTGGGGGTCAGGAGATGGAGGGGCTGCACACTCCTGCCCTGCAGGCAGGTAAATCAGCTGCCATGAGCTGTTCCTGCTGTGACCTCTGTGTCCTGGGAGCAGCCAGCAGCATCTGCTGCCTGGTACCTGCACACTCAGGGCCATCTCTGGTGGCCTCTGGGCCTGTGTCTACAACACCTTAACACTTTCTCTAAATTCCTGAATGAAGGAAAACATACAGTTTGAACTACAGTTTCATTCTGCAGTGGGTCAGAAGCAGAAGCTGGGGAAGTGATAAAGCTTCATCCTGTTGTTAGTATTTTTAATATTGCAAACTGCTGAGTTCTTAGCCTGAGTTCTTAGTTCTTGTTCTGCTTGATGATGTTTCAGTGCTTAAAATGTAGTTCTAAATTTTATGTAATTACTAAATAAACCCCCACTGGTGCTTGAGGTACCCTCTAAAATGGTTCAGCTAAGCTGCTTGGTCGTACTGGGCAATAGCTGGACCAATGATTTGAAGGTGGAAAATGTTAAAGCAGCACTGAGCTGGCTTTAGTGTGATGGGGAAAAGCCTGGTGGGACACTTGCTGGTCTCAGGATGTCCCCACCCAATATTGTGACAGAGGAATCATTGAAAGTGAAAGGAAAGCTCACTACTCATTCACATAAGGACTTTACTGAAATTTCCCCAAAGCCCTTAACAAGCAAGAAATGCATCTTAATAAGCAAGAAGTACAGAAAACCTCCCTAAAACTTTAATTGCTGGTCTGTAACTCTGGAACTGGTAATCTCACTTTTATTGGGTCTGCTGAACAGCTGGATTGTCAGCCACTGAAGATATTAGTTTGTAATTAAAATGCTGCCAGCTCCTTAATTACAGGCACTGCTACAATATCATTCACCACTCTAATTTTTTGCCTTTCTGATGGGGAGCATGAGTAATTCTTTTTCTTCAAGATTTTCACATAAAATATTATTGGAAAGGATACATTCCTTGTGTCTCTGCTAGTGGGGGGAGTGTGCCTTGCTGGTGCAATGCACTGTGTGAGTGCTCAGCAGGAAAAACTGCTTCCAGAGAGAAAAACATCAGGGTGAGGTTTTCAGCCATGCAGTCTGATCTGAGAGTAGAATCTGACATGATAAATTCTGTGATTGATCTCTCCCTTGGCTGCTGAAAAGCTGGGGTGGCTGCGCTGATGGTAGGGAGATGATAACACTGCCTGAGAGCTCAGCTCGTGTCTTATGTGCAGCTCTAGCTCTTCATCTCCTATTGTGCCACAAGGAAAAGCAGAGCACAATCAATAGGGACCTTTTTTAACCTGTTCAGTGCTTTGTCTAAATGAGCAGTAGCAGACATGTACTCTAACTTTGGGGTTAAAAATTTTCACAATGGTTGGATATTGGAACCAGGACCCATAGAGGCAGTGGGAGCTTCATCCCTGGGGACGCTCAAATACCCAGGTTCAGGCTTGGAGCAACCTCACCTAAACATGAAGCTGGCTCTACTCTGGGCAGGAGGTGGGACTAGACACCTCCAAAAAGTCTTTTCAGCTGAAATAATTGCATGGTCCTATATGGTCAGTTTAGGTACCTTACTTTTCCTTGTGAGCCAAGGGAAGGCAAAGAGGAGCAGGTGCAGGAGGGATGTGGGGATGTGCAGCATCCACACAGCGAGAGTGGGAGCTGGAGAGCACACCAGGAGCTGCTGTGGAGCCCCAGGAGCAGACAGCACGCTGTGACTCAGTGTCTCGCTGGCTTGAGCCCACCATCCACGGAGCTTTACAGCTTTTTAGCAAACAAACAAAACCTGCTGCCATTTCACGCCCCGGGGACGGCTGCTGGAATTAATGAGCAGGAGAAGGACGGGGTGCTGAACCCAGCCTGCTGAGTCTGACGTGGTTAATCACAGGCACCGAGACTGGCAGGGAGCAATTTGAAAATAACACAACTGGGAATGTTTCTTGTCTCATTTGCGCTGATGCATCCATGCAATCAGTACATTTTGCTCGGGTGCTATTATTTCTCAGGGAAATTGCAGCTCTCTGCTCCATGTGCCCAGTCTCCTTCCCGCTGCTCCCCCAAGGGATGAGCAATTGCAAAGCAAACAGGAGGAGGAAGTTTGACGATGGGTGGTAACAGGGCAATGTGAAGTAGCAAGATAGCTGAACTTTGCAGTGCTTCCCCAAGTGTCAAGACAAATAATACCAAGTATTTACTGTGCTTCTATTGTTGGTGGGAGCGTGGGAGTGGAGGCAGCAGAGGGGACTCTGGGCTGGCTAGATTGAGAAGCTGTGGTAGTGATGGGTGTGAGGCTGTGAGCTACTGTCAGAGAAAATGGGAGTCACTGAGATGTGTGTTGATTTGATCAATTTAAGCTTTCAGATGTGCTTTGCACAGTGTATCCAGAAATCCGCAAGTTTCCAGGTGCAGGGGATGTGTGTGTTTGGAAATATTCACGTATTGCCTGCATGTATGCACACAGAGAGGCTGCAGGTCTTGTCCTGGAGAGGGAACAAGGAGTGGGCAATCAGCTCACAGTTAATTGGCTTTGCTTTTCCTTTCTTTTTGCTTCCTTTCTGCTCTTCCAAGACAATAAGCTCGCTGCTGCCATCCCTCCCATGGTCATTCCCTGCAGGCAGCACAGTGGTTTGATGCTGCAGTCTGTCTTTGAGCACTGTGCCCTGAGCATTTGTTGTGTTCTGGCTGCTGCTTGTCCCTATGGTGCTATATCCCGTGGTTTCTGTTTGCCCCCAGCCAGGCTTGGTCTGCAGCTGACTACATGCAGGTTATAAGGGTTCTGAAATCCTCTGCTTGCCACTTGTATTAGCAGGAGAAAGTAAATATTCCCACTGCTTTTTAGCAATTCCCCTCCTCAAGCACTGTTAGTGGCATAAACCATCTATCAGCTGGCACCAGGCTGCAGCAGCAACTGGCACACTTGAAAAGCCTGTGACATTGGATTCAGAAGGATCCACAGGCCAAGTAAACACTGGCAAGGCCTGGGCCTGAGGGAGCAGGGAGCCCTGGGTAGAGCCTGCAGTCCCTGGCTGTGTCACCAAGGCTGGGCTTGCACAGCCCAGCCTGCTCCCAAACTGCAGGGAAATGCTGTGCTGCCAAACAACCCTGCTGCTTCCCTCAGGATTTTGGTCTCTAAATATGCTGTGATGTTTTTGTTCTTTCTTACTTTTTTTTTTTTTTTTTTTAATCTGAATAGTTTTGCAACTTCCCTGCACCGTTTTCTGCGCAGCCCCTTACCCAAAATGCAAGAGATGTGTGATTTCCTCCCTAAAACTTGCTTGTTGGGTGCTGGCTGCAGCCCTTATATCATATCTAGCAAATTAGCATCGTGTGAGAGGCCTGAGATAGAGATGAACAGTTTTCTGTCATTGATTTGCTGTAGGATGGCACAGTGTTAGCTGATGTTCTTCTAGGGTTAGGGTCTGGGTTTAGCCCTGTCAAATTCAGGGCATGTCTCTACCTGCATCTTGAGAGATGATGCAATGGAGCACAAATCCCCCTTTTACCTCTTTACATTTGGTAGCTATGCTGGCTATTTATTGTACTGGAACAAGATTACACAAGGGGTTTTCCCCATGTGTCTTGAGATCCTTTGCCATCCCTTGGTGTGCTTAGTGCAGGTTTGGTGGGTTAGGCAGTAAAGAAGAGAAAAGGAGAGAAACCATCACGAGCTAAATACAAATACAAGCTGTATATTCAAAGAGGGGTTTGCTGACTCTTACACCATCATCCTGAATGTGTAGTAGTGGCAAGTCAAACCCAAACACAACCCAAATGTGCCTGTCTGCTCCCCCAGCTCCTCAGCACTGCTGCTCTGCCCAGGCAGGTCCTGCAGAGCAGTGCCCATCTGGCCAGGGTAGTTCCTGTCCCCCCTCACTGCCACCCTGAGCCCATGTACACAAGCAAAGGCACCCATGGGCATTGCCAGAGCCCACACAGGAAAAAGCTTTCCTTCACTTTGCTGAGTGTTGTGGGCTGGGAAAGGCTGGCTGAAGTGCTGGGAGGAACCTGTTTTTCTAGACAAGAAATTGAATGAATTTGTGCCCCTGACAAGCTGAGTCCCAAGGTGCAGAATTTCTCTCATTCCTCCAGTGAACCCTGCTGCTGTCACACACCAGCAAATAGCTTTGCTGCTCACATTTTATCTGACTGAGGCACAGGTGTCCCAGGGAAGGTTTCTGTCATCAAAACCACCAGTTTGCCTTCAATCACTCCTCAATTCACCTCAATAACATGACATGCCACTATGTCAGAAGGGCAGAAATCTCACACAGATGTGCAAGCTTTGAAAAATAACCAGCACGTGTCAGCCAGCGAGGGACAAGCCCAGCATAACCAGTCTCTGACCCCAGGGCATTTATGGGTGTGTGGGCAGGTTCTGGGTGCTCCCACTGCAGGAGGTGTCACCACTGTAGTTTTGTACCTTGCTGGGCACAGGGGACACTGATAATGTGGTGTGGTGGCCCCAGAGCTCCATGACCTTTCCCATCTCTTGTGCCACAATAACAGAGCAAAAGAATTGATCTGAAAGCTCTCTGTGAATTCATGCAGAGTGAGTCAGAAGATACTGATATCAATAGGCACTAAGAAAAAAAAGCAATATTTTTCCCCCCATATTTTCTCTCATATAATTTAAAACATCCCCACCTCTGAAATTCCACTAGATATTCAAAATTTGCTCAATGTAACTGGGAGAAGCTGCACTGGGCAGTGCTGGTTGTTTCCATGTGTTGTGTCTAAATTTGTGTCTTATGCTAGGTAATCTACCAGAGGCTTCTGTTTTCAGCTTTGAAGCTTAGTGTTGTTTAGGAGATTTTAGCAACAATAAGGCACTTTTGGGAAGATACACAGTTTGAAATAGGAGCTCATGGACAGGATTTTGGAGCAGCAAATGTAAATGTGAATTTCATTTAGGCTCATATAAGATTTAAGTGTAGTAATATTTTATGTAAATCTTTAGGAAGGTGTCTACAGTCAGTTTGCCCTGCCATATCATAAATAATATATTTTGTTTTTATTCCAAATGGGATCCTAGTGGGGCCTATTTGTTACATGCAGCACACACTGTTATTTCCAGCATACACTTCTGATGAAATTTTGTGTTGAGAAGACACAACTCCTTTCCTCCTTGGAGATAAATCATCATTTTAAATTCTCTTCATGGTGACTTCATTGTCAGCAAACTGACACAACATGAAAAAAATGTTGTTTAGGTAGTTTACTTTTTATTTTCCCTTTATTGTGAAAGCAATTTAAAAACACAAGTTTTTTGCTGTTAAATATTTTAGGAACTCTCATGCACTATAATGCTTTTAGCAAACTTTTGCCAAGTTTCTCGCTATGATGATGCAAATTCAGAGCAAACCAGTGTGTAATGATCCTGAAGCCACTCTTGGCCTGGTTTCAGGATGATGGGGCTGGATGTGTTTGGGACAGCAGAATTTTGCATGCCAGAGGGTGCTTTGCTCCTGCTGCAAACACTGTCAGACTGGTCTTCCAGCCCTTGCATGGGGGAGGCAGCGTGGAGGGTTTGGGATCTGTCATCAGCAGCAGGAAAATGAAGTATTGGATATGCTTGTGTTGTGTCATGTGGCATCCCAAGGAATGGAGGTTTTGGGATTGCACCTTCTCCTCCTTGGCAGTGTTTTATGTGTTCTGGGGCATCTTAGAGAGAGGCTTTGAGAATCAGGGTAGTTCAGGCAAGACAGTGAAAATGAAGTGTGGGGGAGAGCAGGGAAAACCCTCTTGGGGCTGTGCCCAGGACTTGGGCTCCGTGAACATTGTGGGTCCCTCCAACTCAGAATAATCCATGATTCTCCAGGGTTTTAACCCCTCCAGACAGTGGCAGGACTGGCTGTGTATGGGAAACGGTAACAAAACGAAAAAGGAAACGTCTGAAAAGGGCTCACAGGGCGGGAAGCAGTGGGAACAGGGCCAGTGGGAAGGATGGATCCCTGTAACGGGCCAGTGGGATGGGATGGGATGCACGGATGGATGCGTGGATCCTGGGAACGGGCCGGTGGGATGTATGGATCCCAGGAAAGGACCAGTTGACCCCGGGAAAGGAGTGGGATGGGATGCACGGATCCCAGGGAAGAACCAGGGGTATGGGATGCATGGATCCCAGGAACAGGCTGGTGGGATGGGATGGGGTGCATGGATGGGTGCACAGATCCCTGGAAAGGGCTGGCGGGATGCGTGGATGGATGCGCGGATCCCAGGAAAGGACCGGTGGAATGGGATGGGATGCGTGGATCCCGGGAATGGGCGGATGGGATGGGATGGGATGGGATGGGATGGGATGGGATGGGATGGGATGGGATGGGATGGGATGGGATGGGATGGGATGGGATGGGATGCACGGATGGGATGGGATGGGATGCACGGATGGGATGCAGGGATGGGATGCACGGAGGGATGCGCGGATCGCGGGAGGCGCCGCGCCCGGCCAGCCCGGCCTCTGCTGCCCCCTGCCGGCCCCGCCCCGCAGCGCCGCCTCGGCCCCGCTGCCCGCCGCCCCCCCGAGCCGCGCGGTTCGTGCCCCTCACAAAAGCTGCGCAGACTTTCATGGAACAAGTGTGGGGACACGCGTCTGTCCCCAGGTTCCTGCCTCGTGGGTTCTTTGGTTAAGTCCAGCTCCAGCCACTCAGCCAGCAATGGCTGCCCAACACAACCAGGGCAGCCAGGACAGGTCAAGAGCTGCTCTTTCCACTGAACAAGCCCTCCATCGTTTCACCTAGCACAGAGGTGTCAGCCCCTCATCCTTCCCTTCAGGCCCATCACTGAACAGCTCACACTGCCATGCCATGCCATGCCAGCTCCTGCTGGATGCTTTCCTGCTGCCAGCTACAGGTGAATCACACGAGGCCAGGGTGGACACAAGCCAAAGCCAAACCTGGCTTAGCCTCGTGGCTGCTGTGGCAGTGCCCAGCACACAGGAACAGCCTTTCAGCAACCTTTGCACAGGGCCCAGCCACACACAGCTGTGTTGTGTGGCCCTGGGCTATGAGCGGAGGGAATTCTGCAACAGTGCTAACAACCTTTATTATAACAGACTTGGGAAATGAAGGCTGAGGTAACCCAAACACATGTTTGACAATTGGGGTGAAGCACAACAGGTGGAGCACTTCTCTGTTGCTAACTTGCTTTCCCCAGGGTCTGTTGCATATAGGTCTGTAAAGTGATTCATACACTGGATGTGTCCCTGCTAGAAAGAAAAAGCTACACAGGTTCCCAGAGCAGAACTAACCTTGGCAGTACTTGCCTGCATTTCTGAATTTTTTTCTTAGCTTTTTAAACTCGGGTGAAAAGGAAACCCACTTGAGCCTTGAGTGGGAAAGCATGGTACAAGCCAGCTGTGACATCTGAAAAACTTACAAGTATCTCAACTCATAATTTCTAGCTCATAAATCTTTGGCATTTTTGCTTTTTTTTTTTTTCCATTTTCTTTGCTGGCAGCAAATTTCTTCAAATTCACATGGTTTCAGAGCTATCCCATCATTTGACAGTGTGTCATGGTGACATCCTTTCTTCTCCTTCTTCCATCCCTTCATGAAGCATGGTAAATCTGTCTTAACAAGTCCTGCCCAAGCTGCCAATTCTGTCCAATGTTCCACTCTCCCTCTGCTGCTCTCCTTTGGACAGGACAGAAAAACAAGTCCTGGCACTGAAAATGTCAGTTTATCACTTCAGCAATTCTCTTTCTCCTTCTGTTTTTGCATCCACATGGCAAGGGCACTGAGATGGATCACTTAGGCATATAAATTTTTCAGCTTAGATAGAGTCAAGGAAAATCATAAATCCAGGAAACAGCTTTTTAAAATAGTGTGGTTGTTGAGATTCTGAATTTATGCACCTAAGTTTTTATACATGTACATTTAGAGTCAATGCAGGTAGGCAGCATGACAGAGCAGAGCTTTCTAGGCAGGGATGGAACAGTGACCATCATGTGTGCCCTGCAAAAATGGCACACAAAAAACTTCTGGAGTCTTGGTTGTAAGGCAGGTTAAATACTGCCTGGTATATGAATTCCATTTGGTTTTCTTTTTTGGTACAAATCTAATGTTCAAGAGGTTAGAGGTATAAATACTGAAAAAATAGGAGCAAGTATTTTGGGTGTTCAACTGAGGCTGTGTTTGCAATGAATTGATTTTACTTTTTTCTTTGACTGGCCTGGTGACATCACTTTCTTGTTGTCACCTTGCACTAGGGCAACTTGATTTTCCAGGGCAGTAATTTATTTTCAAGATTGCATCACTGTAATTTGAACTAGAATATATTCCTTTGCCATGCATTTCTATTGCTTCTCTTGTGTGCAACTCTTATTTCTCTGTAAATATTCCTTACCAGAGGGACAGACTTAGAGGCTGGCATGTTTCTGGTCAGGTTCTCTACAGAGCAGTGCAAGTTCTGAGATAAGATACTTGATGATCCAAGTAATTTCCAAAGGATTATGTAAAACAATGAATGGAAAAATTTCAGATTTTCACTGTTACAAAGACGGTTTTTAACTGGTGAATACTACATCAAAATACAGTCCAGATAGCTCATGGAGGCCATTTCAACCACCAAAAAAAATTAATATGCTTTAAAATTGTCCTTGAGTCCTTGTCACTTATGATCTTCATAATTCATATATTCATGACTCCTCCCTGATTTGGCAATAATTTAGCGTTGCTGCTTTACAAAATATTTTACACTTCCCTGTTGTTGTGAGGGGAACAACCCTGTACAGTTAATACTTTTTGATGGTGTACTTCTACTGAATGCCTGTTGTTTGCTTAGCCACCCCTCAACCTGCCAAATTCGTAGTGCATGAGAAGCAGTGCATGTCTGTACAGGCTCCATCAGGCAAAGCTGAGCTTCCCTGTGCTCTGAGCTGACCAGCTGTGAACTAGAAGACTTCTGACAGCTTATTAGTTCAGGGCTGCACTGTGCTACTGAAGCTGTGTGACTTCTTATTCAGCTGGCTTGCCTTTAGCAAACTTGGAATGTGAGCAAAGCAAGCTCAGATATGTCTGCTCAGCCCAATCCACCCAGATCCACTGAGAGTGGGAATTACACAGCATCTAGGCTATAAGTGTCTGAAGTCTCAGTTGTGGAAATTCCCCTCAGCTGTGATCCAGTGAAACAGCAGCTCTGTTCCATGTAGCACTGTTATTTCACCTGAACCAGGTTTGCTTATGGCACAGTCTGAGTGAGATCCAAAGTGTTTTCCTTTACCCAAATCATTGGAAGGCCCCATTTAGTGAGTGTTTTTAGACCTACTACTGCCCCTTGTTCCTTCCTCTCTGTCTTACAAAACACAGGGCATATTCCATTCTCTTCTCTTTTGCGCAAGGATGAAACTTTGGTTACTTCCCAACAGATTGCTCAGACAGCAGGCTGATCCAGGTGGATGGATAGATTCCACTTTGCCTGCTAATAACAAAAGTATTTCTGATTCTTTAACATCACGATTATTGCTCTACTGCTTCAGTTTTTCACCATGAGAAAAGAAGGGTTCCACTATTTGTTTCAGAAATTATGATGTATTTTGATAACAGTCAATTCACAGATAAAATCCAGAAGCAGATTATAAATGTTACTGGGATTAGATTCCTGGTTCTTCAAGAACAAACCTTTTAAATTGAAGTTGTAAATGTGCCATTTCAAAATGTGACTATTGATGTGGTACAACAAATACAGCAGAGCAAGGCTTGGATTGTTGCAGTTCTTTGCATCACTTTGATGAAAAAATTAAAGCTAGTAGAGTATAATTTTTAGGTTTTTATAACCCCTAACAAGCATTCATTCTATAGAAGTGATTTATTTTATATGAAACTATCAAATTCTAGTCTAGTCACAGTAAATTCTAAATGGCAGCTACTTTAAAAAACTAAGAACCAACTTAGTTCAGATTTGAGTCCCATCCAGAACAGGGTGTGGAAGCTGGGACTCATGAAAAGATGCACTGCCCTCAGTCTGATGCCATGTAAGAAAACAAGCTCTTATTATAAGGCTCAATCTCTACTAAAAATAGGAAAATCTGTGAAAACACCTTTTATTGGCAAAGTTTTACAAACACCTCAGTTCACAAGTATGGTGTAAAAGCTTCATCCTTTGTGAAACAAAGTATATTTGTCACAAATTACAAAGTTTGTGGATTAACATCGAGTGCCTGCCTGCAAACATCTGCAATTCTTTTCCCATGAAACATATGCAAAACATGTATTTTTGTATAAAAATTCACAGAAGCAGGAGAAAACTATTTCCAGCTCCATCTCTCTTACTGTTGATTTCAACAGAAAGTGAAGATACTTGGACTTTAAGTAGGAACTGTCAGTCTTCAGATGACATCTACTGCTTGGCCTCTGCTTCCATCTGAGTTTCTTGTGATTCCTCAGCTTCTGAAAGTTTTTCATCATCTAAAATTCAGTGTTACTGTTAGTCAAACATTCTTGGTCATATATAGACTATACTGCAGAACTTTGTTCCACTTTATGATTGCTTTAAATGTGTAGTTGAGTATCTCATTCTAAAAAATGCTATGTTCAAACAAACAAAATAATCCTTCAGTTTTTAAGGATGTTATCTCTAACAGCTGTTACTGAAAATATGGGGTAAATTCTATAGTGTCAATTGAAGCAAATGGTACCAGATTGCTTCTAACCCCTTCTTTCTCTGCTAATGGTTTATTTATTTTATACTGAAGCTGTGCTTTTCACTGAACTGCTACTTTCTTCACAAAACCCTGAAAAGTAATCTATATATTCACATGAAAATGCATTTCAAGAGTAGTACTTAAGCAAGTGTTAGTAACACATAATAACAATAACCTTCTGCTAAAGTGCACCTAGGATTAACAGTTCATTCTGCTTAAGAAGATCTAGATGGCCTTAGAGAATGAAAGTCTGCTCTTAGAGCCATCTCTGCATTTAATCAGGTCATGCTCAGAGGCTGTACCAATTGTTCTGTCTTTGAAAGACAGGGAAAATATACAGCAAATATTTAAAATAATATTACCCATACTAGAGCACGAAAAGTTAGTGCTGATTTGAAAATATTAAGTATTTGTATGAGAAAAGATGAGTACAACTAATTCCTGAATTTAGCTCTCATGTCTGACAGTTTTAGTCCCTGCTCTGTCACAGATTCACAGTCTGAGTAGGTTGGCATTTACCTTTCTTGTATTTCAATTTTTTTTAGTAAAGCCTCAAATGATACCATGGTAGTAGTGACATGTTCAAAACTACTGAAATAGGAATTATAAAATGAAATTTGGAAATCAACACAAGAATAGCTCTCTGTAAGAAATACTTTCTGTTAAACAAACAAAAAACAAAAAACAAAAAAAAAAAAAAAAAACTCAAATGGCTATTCTCTGTCCTCACATTTTAAGAATTCTGTTGCCTACAAATTAACCTGAAGCTAGTTAGGAAATGGCACAGTGGGTAGCTTGTAGAGGACAAAAAACTCAGAGCAGGCTCAGGCTCTGGACTACTACTGGGAAAAAATTCTGCCAATGCAAGAGGTCACCAGCCTCAATTGCACAGAGCCATTCCCCTGCTGGAAGTTGTGGTTCCTTTTGATCTGCTAAAACACCACCCAGTTATATCTATTACCAAAGAACAGCACTTACTCTCCAGGGTTTGCTGAAGTTCATGGATGGTGCTGAGGAGAACATGGAACTGCTTCCTTCTCAGCTCCAACTGGAATGATAAAATACATGTTGTAGGAAACAGAGCACATACAGTCAAACAACCCATAGCAGACTCTACATTGATTGTATTCCTAATAAATTATTATATAACCATCTCTATGAAAAACTTACCTTATCTTCAACATTTTCTTTAATGTGAGAAAGATTTTGCAGTTCTTTTCCCAAAGCTTCCAGCTGCCTGAAAAGAAATTGTCAGAGTATTCTTTAAAAATTCTGTAAAATTCTTGCAAAACAGATTTGCTCTAAGTAGAGGAGAAAGAACACTAAAATATACTGTTTATGTAAACAAAACAAGTGGAATGATTTAGAGGTAAGGTCACTTCATGTAATTTTAAACTATTATGTTCTCAACTTGTAATTTTATGATATTTTATATTTACAATATCTAAAAAATTAGACCTCCAAGCTGGAATACAGCTGTACCATGGGCATTTGTAACAATTCAGTCCTGACACGACATGTTATTTATTTGACTCTACAATACAAGTCAAAGAAGCAGATTAATAGAATCTTAGAACATCCTGAGCCAGAACAGACTCACAAGGAACATCAACTCCAATTCCTGGTCCTGCACAGGATACCCCAAAAGTCATGCCCTGTGCCTGAGAGCATTGTCCAAATGCTCCCTGAACTCTGTCAGGATTGGTGCTGTGACCACTTTCCTGGGAGCCTGTTCAGTGCCCAACCAGTTTGGGAGAAGAACTTTCTGCTCTCACCTGAGCTCACCATGGACCTTTTTTGAGGCCAAGAACAGCAGGTACCATAGTATACCTTTCATATGAGAATGGAACACCAACTCTTACAGTCAAACCCCCAGTTTGGTCTAATGCCTTTCATAATTTATGCACCATGCAATGACAGCAAACTGCTCATTTAAAGGTGAAGTGGATTGAGGATGATCACCCCTGATTAATTAGCAGGCAGAGTCATAGAGGGGTCAGCAAGGAAATCAACCTTTTTTTCCTGAAGCCATTGACAGCTGCTGCAGCTAGTCTGGGAAGGGAACCACAAAAAGCCCTCCAGTCCTAAGTACCTCAGTGTGGATGGGAAAAGGTTATTTTAGTGCTACCTGAGGGTGTTGTCTTTTTTTGAGCCAGCATGCTTGGTACCTCAATGGGAATACCTGAGAGTTGTGTGTGACATTACCCCTCTCTTCAGCTAACAGGCTCATACACTGATTCTGGAAGCATTTGGTTTCTAGTTTCTGAAAAACTTCTATTTGCCCAAGTCTTGCTGTTTATACTGTGCTGTCAGGTGAAAGCAGACTGTGAGAGGACAGACTTTTTTTTTCTAGTAACATCCAAACTACATCTGGAATTTTACTCCTTCTGCTTTACATTCCAGAGTATCTTTGCTTAGCCTTCTTACCTTCATATCTCTTTTTGTAAGACTGTGTCATTTCTTGGTTCCCTGAACAGCTCTTCTGATACAGCATCTAATTACACTGTGGGCAGTGTTGTTCAGTACTTCTGCTCCTATCACTTCCTGAATTGGCTCCTGTGCACTACTTGTGACTAAGCTGTTAACAGCTCTTTTGTGCTGTATGACTCCTTGTTCCAAGAAATAGACTCTTAAAAGCACAAAGAAAGTATTTTTCTAAACTTTGTCCTATTGTGCCAGATAACCTGCAAAAGCTGTAAATGTCACTCTTGCAAGAAACCCTTCTATTTCTTCTCACAAGAAGTTTTCTCAAGTGTTTTCAGTGATTAAGAGTTCCATGAAAAGTGTGACATTGTTAGTGAGGCTTCCTCTGTTCTGAATTAAGGGTGGCCTTTGGTTCATTGTATCATTTTCTGTGTACTTTTCTACAGACTGCATCCTTACCAGCTATAACTCACCACCTTTTCTACCTTTGCTTTAGAAACTTATGCTTGGATGCGTTAAGCAAACTTAGAATAAACAATCCAAACTTAAACAATCCAGCATCCTCGAAGATAAAATTATCATTTATCCAAGAATTATAGAATAGTTTGGGTTGGAAAGGACCATAAAGATCATCTAGTACACAACCCCTGCCATGGGGAGGGACATCTTTCACTATGCCAAATTGCTCAGAGCCCCATCCAAACTGGCCTCGAACATTTCCAGGGATGGGGCAGTCACAACTTCTCTCATTTAGTTGTTTCTATTCTTAATTAACTTATCTGAGAAACTGCATTTTTGGTGGTTCTTTATTAAAGCCTCACTTGATAAATGTCATATGCTGACTAATGAAGTAAGAAGTAGCCAAGCCTCATGAGAATTGCCTGTAATAATCAAAGTTGGGGTAATGAAATCAAGGCACAGAAAAAAAACATACAAGACAGAAATGTGTGAAATATTGTCAGTGGCTTATAGCTATAAAAATGCTATTGTTAGGGTAATAGTATAACCAAATCACTTCCATTTGCTATGAAAGGCTATGGAATATGAAAAGACAGCCTCCCCTGGCAATTTCACTGAAAGTGGGAAGAGGAAAAGTGCACAGCTGCACTTACATGGGAACAGTAATCCCACACCACCTCTTTAATCAGTTTTAGAACAACAAACTCATAGATGCAATAAATCCTGGAATGTTTGTATGGCTCAGTAATCTCCCCACAACTGCCCCAAAAGCACAGACAGTGATGCAAACCCAGAATGTGACAAGCAGCACTGTGAGTTACACACAGGACGAGCTGGACAACAGGTAGGTCTGCCCTGCATGCCAGGGCAGGTTATGTGTGGCAAACCACAGAGCCATTTATAACTGGGCATGCAGGAACAACAACCTGAAGGAAAATATAGAAAAAAAAGAACTCTAGGAGCTTTCTCCTGCTCTCTCTCATTCCACCTTACTTGCTTGTGTGTTATGCATTTCGAGTGACCACTGAATCTGGCTGGTGCAAGTTAAAGGACTTCCCACCATCTCCCTTTTCTGAGATGTGCATTTACATCTCAGTTCACTTATTCACCTTAATTTTTCAGTGGAAAAATTTCAACTACAGAACAATTAGCAGTGCTTCTGACCAATATAGATGGGAGATTAAAGAAAGCTCATAAGGACACAGAAACACAAGTTTTTATTGTGGCAAAGAAATTATTTAAACACGAGGAAAAGTCAAACTGAAATCAAGGAAATGTCAAGTCTGGTGACTTCTAGTTTACTGCTCTATTATAACTTAATGTAGTTTTATACTTACTTCAGTGTTTCATGTCTGTCTGGGTGATGCTGTATGACTTTGGCCAATGCATCATATTCTGAAAGACATTTAAATAGTTGATCTAAATACTTCTGAAAATATTTAGTATAAAATTATGCATGGATTTTTTTTTTTATTTTTAAAAAAACTATTACACATTAAGAATAACATTATGGTTACACAGGTAAACTAACACAGCCATTTCTTGATAGTAAGACCATACAGATGACAGCTACTTCATTCACCTGGAAAAATTTGTGCTGCAGACTGGACAGAACATATTAAAAAGCCAACACTTCAGACCTATGTTTGTGAAGTTGTAAGAACTCCACATTCCTATTGATTAAGGTTATTTTAATTTCCAGTTGAGTTCAAAGTTATCCACAGCATTGATCAAACAGTTGTATTTAAAACATTTCATATTATATTTCTGAAATTTTTGGCATTTCATTTATCATGAAAAAACAATTTTTTGCTTCTAATCAACTGCTCATCTTTTAGAGTGTTGTAGGTTTCAATGATTTATGGGTATACAATTTTAAAAGTAGGGGAAAAATACACCTCTTCAAACAGGTGTTCAGAAAGGACACTGTTTTAGGTTTTCCTGATGCTGCATGTCATTGAGATCTGGTTCAATCTTGCCTGTGTCATCCACCCAAAACATTCAGTAGTCAGTGGAACCCACCAGGCTGAATATAGTAATCATGATGCCTTGCACGTTCAAAAATTTAGAATCTATTTTCCAATACAATGTATTCTAAAAGGTAACAAACCAATGAAGCTCACCACTGTAAATACAGATTTGGCACCTTACCCTGGCGATTTTTTCGAATCCTTTTTGCTTGCAGGATTTGTTTTTTGCATTCAGAGATCTTCTCATGGGCTGCAGCTATACTATTTTCTTTAGGGAAAAAAAAAAAAGAAAGATACAGAGTTATACTGAATTCAAACAATACACGTATATAAGCTATTTGATAAACTATAAAAGAGCTGTTTGTGACATAGTGGCTTGTTAGCTCCATCAGCTTAAAAACTATATGCACATCAATAGGTTTAAAAAGCTCTTGTTTGTATGTATTCTATGTAATTATAAGATGCTTATAGCACAAATGAGTGCTATCTAGTAAGAAAAAAAAACAAACTCAAAAAACCTCCAAACCACTCATTAGATGTATATATTATGTTCACCAGGCTTAAGCTTGTTCAGAAGAGAAACTGTCAAACAGAAACCAGTAACGTTTTCTCGTGTTTACCTATATCCTTATAGATTTTTTCATAATTTTCCATCTCTCTCAGGTTCATGTCATACACCAGAAGAGTCTTTCCCATTGAAAATTCACACTGTGATAAAGTACTCAGCATTCGTTGGTACTGGCTGTATCTGAAAACAGACAAGACATTTACTCTCAAGCAGCATAAAAATAGTTCCTAACTTCATAGAGCAAGAAAACAAAACTTCTGTAGCATAAAGGATGGCTAAATAACAATCATTCAATAAAGAAAACACTTCAAAGATTCAGTGTATAATTTTTTGGAAGTGCAGTTAGAAACACTGTACACATTAATTCCAGCATCATGTCCTTATCAGTATAAAGTTAAAGCACTGAGCAGTTTGACCCAGAGCTTATAAATCTTCCAGCTCGGGTTGGTTCTGTGGCCACCAAATTAGTATTTTAATACAACAGTGCTTCTCTGTCTACACACTGGTAATATTGTGATCTCTGGGAATTTATATCCATTACTAACAGAGACCCCACAGAAGGCTGTCACTTGTACCTTACTAATTTAGACTTGAAAAAAAAAAAAAAAAAAAAAAAGAAAAAAAAAAAGAGAGAACGACAGCAGCAGAAATACCAGCAGTATTTCCCTTCCCTAACAGAACAAACGCAGAACTGCCAACTAAAATATCCGAGTCATGATCCTGTTATAAGAGCGGGACTCCCGGCCGGCTCACGCAGCAGGCACAGCAATCCTGCGGGCATTGGAGCGGTGCTGGCAGATTTCAGGACACAGCCCGCAGCCCCCAGCGATTCCTGACCCGTCTGCAGCCCTCCTCTCCCAGCACAGACCTCGGCGTTTGTCCTGGAAACACCACAGAGCCAAAGAAAAGCAGCTGTGTGCATTTTAACGCGGATCTCTTCCAAATGGATCGAGCCCTGCTTTCCACGGAGACGCAAGCTAAGCAGTTCCAAGACTTAAAAAAACAAAGCAAAACAAGAGATACCCTTCCTCCTGAGATCCGGAATTACACCACTTAATGAAACTCTTCACCAACAAATTGATTCGCCTGTCGTCGCCAGCTCCATCGCCATCGATCAGCAGCCGCTTGCGGATAACTTCATCTGGAGAAAAACTCCCGTTAAGCCCTCACGCCATGGCCGCCGCCTCCCGGGGCTCTCCGGGCCCTTCAGGGAACCATTCCCGGAGCCAGAGCGGGCGGATCCGCTGAGCCGCGGGGCCGGGGGAGCATGGGGGGCCGCGGGGCCGGGGCCGCGATGGAGGCCCGTCTGCGGGGTGAGCGGCCCCGGGCGCCGCGGCAGCCGCTCCCCGGAGGGCGGGCGGGGGGCGCGGCGCCGCGGGGAGCCCCGGCGGGGGTCGCGGAGCGGGGCGGGAGGAAGGAGAGGAGGATGGAGAAAGGGAGGGAGGGAGGTCTCACCGTCGGTCACGGCCCCCATGGCGGCGAGTGCCGGAGCCGGCGGGGCGGCGGCAGCAGCGAGTGAGGTCAGCTTCCCACAATGCAGCCGGCGAGAGCGGCGGCCATGGAGGGGGAGGCGGCGGCTGCTGGGGCCTGAGCCGGCGGGCGGCGGACGCGCGGCCCGGGGAGGGCGGGCGGGCGAGCCCCGCGCCCCGCGTGGAACCGGCCCCCTGGCGAGGGGCGGCCCCGCCAGGTGAGCGCCCGACGGGGGAGGGAAGCGGCGGTCCCGCAGCCAGGCTCCACCTCCCCGCCCCCGCCACCCGCACCGGCCCCGCCGCCCCCCGCCCGGCCGCCCCGCCATGCCCCCGGCACATGGTCCCGCGCCATCGAGGCCGCCGGGGTCGGGGGCGCCTCGCCTGCCCTCCCGCCACGGCCCCGGCTCGGGGTGTCCTCCCCGGGGTGCCGTCACCATCGCCCTCGGTGGTGCCGAGCTCCCCTCGCTGGGTCCCGCATGGCAGCGGTGGTGGCGATGGCACAGGGGAGCGGGCGGACGGTCCCGCCGTGCTGGCCATGACCCAGCGGGCAGGCGGATGGTCCCGTCTCGGTGCCCGGTGTCATTGACATGGCACTGTGAGGGCGGTGGGGTCCCCTGTGGTGTCTGTCCAGCCCCTGTGGGTGATGGAGAGGGAGCGCTGGTCCCTCGGTGCCTTTCCCTGGTGAGGGTGTGGAGGATGTGCCCATGGTGCAGATGTCAGGGAACTGGGCTGGCCTCCCCTGGCCGCCCTTGGGCTCATCCCCACTACTATGATCGGAGGACAAGCAGCAGGGCCTGGGGTGTGCCAAAAATTATTCTGATGTTTCTTGGTGAGTTTGACTGTGATCAGCAGATAGAAACAATAGTTGTTTCTTCCTGTCCTGGCAAACTAAGCTGGTGCTGGAAGAAGTGCCTAGAGGCGTCCGGAGAAAAGAGATATTAAGGTGTTACCATGTGTTGAGTTTCAGGCTTTTGGTCCATAGGCTTGGATGCTTGGGCAGTGCTGGTAATGTTACTGCAGTGTATATCTCAGAAACTGAGGCGTTGCCAGAGCCTGACACCTTTCTATTCCCTCTTCATTTCGGCTTGGACAATTAAGTGGCTCACTGCCTTGTTCTGCTTAGCACTATTCATTGACATTTTTAGGGTGGTGGGGAAAATCAGGATGGGAAAAGAACGAAGTTAATATATGCTGTAATCTGTTAGTTCCTGGTTTTAGAACTGTGAGAGATTAAAAGGCGCTTTCTTGTTCTGGATGGAGGCATTTAACAGCTCTTTACGCATGTGTAGATTGCTTCAAGTCGGTATTTTGTCTTCAGTAGGCAACTAATCAGGCCCTTTGGAAGGTGCTAGTGGGGAAGCATTACTGGGAATGGTCATTAAAACTCCGCCAGAACTTTTAGGAATAAAGCGTTTCCAACATGGAAAACTTGGATAAGTGGCTTCTGATCTTGAATTTTTATGTACTCTTGGTGGGTGATAGCATTTTATATGAAAAACTAACGACCTATCCATTTACCCAGGTTTGGGCCAAAGAATGGGCCATGCATTCATGAACTGTGTAAGCTGTACTGAAGGTGCTCACTTGTGTGAACTCTGATATGTTCCATTTAGTTGGTTTGACTAAAATCTTTGTTTTTCTTAAGGCTTTGGTCACTATGGTACAACCTAGTATTTTGCTAAAGGGTGAGCAGAAGACCTAGCTGAACTTCTCTATGCAAATTTTGTACAGTTACTGCCTTTCCTCTTTATCCACTTACTTCCTTTTGGAAGTCTTAAGCATTTGAAACATCCATTTAATCAAGACTTAATGTTTTTCTTACACCTCTCTGAGCTCTTTTAATTTTCTGAGCCCTTTTGGTTTTTTATCACAGAAAGAAGTTGGTCAGAACTGAAGACCATTGTCAGTGAAAATCCACAATTTATTTAATAATTTCAGAACTTGTAATTTTCTGTCATTTAATCCAATACGATCTTTTCTCACTTTTTGTTCATCATTCCACTCTTGGTCAGATAGTCTTATTAAGGTCTCCAGAATGACAAATAGATAGTCCTTGAGTAATTAATTTAGAATACAGCAGCACATATGACTAGTTTATTATATTTAATGACTTTTCTTCCATTCTTCATGTGTTACTAATTACGAGCTTCTATGAAATTTTTTGTTCTGGGTCTTAAGCTCATAAGAACAACTTTGAGAACAAAGCCGTTATTTTTCTTTTTAAGACAGAGCTTTCAGGCATCACCAATGTTCATTAACTTTTCTCCTTTAGAATGCAAGTAGAACTTGGTAAATACATCATCAAGAATCTCACTAAGGGCAGGTATTGATGTAACAGCCTGTTCTCTCTCCTGCTCTATTTTGACATATTAAATATCCATGGGATGTTTTTGCTTGGGAAGCCAGTTCCAGGTTGCTGGGTTCCTATATGCATTTGAGAATTCATTGTGTCTTAGGAGTTTTTGTTTTGTTTTGCTCCATTTCCAAGTAGAATTCCTCATCTTTAAGTGTGAAACAACCCTCATTTCTCGTGTGTGGAGGGTGTTGCACTGGGCTGTATACCCAAAGCCATGTATTTCCCATTAATTCAGTGTGGTGGATGGTTTGGATCTCTGGAACAGGATTGACCTTATTCTTATTTATTTGTCCTTCACCACTTTGGGTACTCTGTGCTGATTCTATCAGCTGCAGTCTTTCATATAATCCTTCAGCTGACCAGCAGGAGCACTGAGTAGCTCTGGACCTTCCCTAAAGCATCAGTAGTGGAGATTCACACAATAGGAAAAAGTTCTTGCACAGGGGATAGCACCTGACTGTGCCAGCTCTTTTGGAACAAGTACCTGTGTGTGCTTTCAACCAAGCTAAAATGTCACAGTTTTCCCTCTTTCCTTGAATTCTTTTATGTGTGCCATATGGTAAGACCCTGGAGCAGCTTATACATAATAATTTGTTGCACATCTGTCCTTGTCAAAAGTGTTAAATAATCCTCTGTAATGTTTCCAGGTGACTCTGGGTGCAAGAGGTGTAACCTGGGTAAGTTTAGTACTGCAAGATGTTACACGTGTGTGCAACTGGCTTTGATTTTTCATGCTTATACTTTTTTTTTTTCCTGAAAATATGGCTTTTAAGTGCACTGATGGTTTTTTATTGAGGAAATCTGTTAGTGCTGAAGTTTTCTTTCCTGAGAAACAATCTATGAGAGCAAAAGTTTAAAGTGACTGTATTCCTCCTCCCTTTTTCTTTAACTCTGTGTGTATATGATTTTTTTCCCAACCACACAAAAAGTTGAAGGGGAAGAAGCTTTTTATGGTATTGCAGGCTATAATGAGCTATGATTTTTAAGAGCTAAGAAAACAGCTTTTAACTATTGACAAGGTGGATTTAAAATATTTTTCTTTAGCCTCCCTAATAATTTATGAGGTGGTTTTAGATTCCAGGTTTTCTTCATGTTGACTAACTTCTAAATCAGACTTTTGTGTAGCACTAAATCTTACAGAGATCTAAGTATAGTAGGTCAGAAACTGCAGGGTATTTTTATCCAGTCCAACCTATATTCTTGTCAGAAAGCCATACCAAATTTATTTAGTGAGACCTATTTTCTGTAAGTCTATGTTTAGCATTACTTTTTACCACCATCCTTTATCTTTCTGTTGATTATATACCAGGATTCTGTGCAAGACTGATACCAAGTTAACCTATCAGACTGCTTTTCTCGTTTTAAATTATGTTAGAGTTTTATTCTCTCTGCAGTCTTTTGTAGCCTCAGCATTTACTGAAAATTAGCATCAGTGTTCCAAGAGCTTGTCATCTTGTTCTGTAAAAATTCTAAGACACTGGCTAATTCTGCAGATATTAAAATAGTCACTCTTGGCAGATAAACCTGAAATATTTCAACCCAGTGATTGAGATATAAAAGTGGTTCTTAGCCTTGTAGAAAGCTTTCCTGACATGGACCCTTGTGTTTCTGCAGAGCCAGCCCATTTTCACAGAGTTACAGCAGAATGGGAGAAGGGAGGGTGAAAATACTTGTTGTGACTGTAGTGATAATACCAATAATTTTAAAATGCAACATTTTATTATCTGAACAATAATCAATTTTGCTGTCTACTGCCTGTGTTACCAAGATTGATTAAATGTACTGTTAAACCCATACTTTAAAAACCAGGCTCCTGTCAGATAATAGTGTAACCACAAGTTGTGGTCTACAGTATTGGTTTTAGTTGTTATTTTTTTATTTTGTAACTGCAAGAAGCCTGTAAAATTCCAGAAGTTTTGATGGAAGCACCTTAAAAAATATTAGTCCTGGAAATATTTTGTTCATTAAAAAGACATTTTATCACTACTACTTTTCTCTTGAAGGGAGAAAAGCTTATTTTAGTAAAAAAAAAATAGTGCTGTATGGTCCTTTGAAATATTTTTTTCCTAAGTAAAGGCTCTGTGTCTTAGTTAATCTCAATTACACAGGTGGCATTCTGATATTGTCCTCTTTCAGCTCTCTTCACAGGAATTATGCAACAGCTTTCCAAATTTCATATCCAGATCCTACTGAATATTCATGAAGCTTGAGGATCAATTATTGTACATTTCAGGATGATCTGTGACTAATTTATTAAAGCTTGTCAAACTCAGCTTGAAATGTCATGATACTGGAAGTGTAGGTATTGAGTGTAGGAGCCAGAGCTCTCAGGTGCAGGTGTGCCAAGGAAAGTGTGCCCTGTGTGTGTGCCCAGAGGGGCTCTGTGTGAGGAGTGGCATTAGCAGGAGTGGTGCCATGATACCCATTCCCAGGGACTGGTGTTCCCACTTAGCAGGAAAGTCAAGGTGTTTTAACAAGTGTCTCGAGAAACTCTATGTCACTGCAGGACAGATGAGCTGGTTAGAATTTTCTTGTAATTTAAAAACCATTAACACTGTAGACTGCCTGTGCAGTGGCTCGGAGATCCCACATGATGTCTGCATTCTGGGATTTAAAGTGACTCAGGTAATTTTGGGGTGGCATTTCGTGCTGTTCTGGGATTCTGTTTCATGTGTTTTGTAAGAAAGCAGACTTTATTATTTTGGAGGTTTTTTTCAGAAGATTAGCCAATTTTCTAGCATTCTCTTAATTTGTTGGTAGGATGTTTTCACTTTATTTTATTTTACTACGGAAAGAGAGCATATTTTTGTTTTTTCCTTCCTCAGTCCTTCAGTTCATGGCTGTGCTAGTGATCAGTGCTGTGCCAGGGTTTTCAGAGGAAGAGGTGGATGTTTAATGAGGTTTTACCACTGACTTAGAAGAATTTGTCTTCGCTGGCATTGGGCCAATTGGTAAATATTTTTATTTAACTGTGGTTTGAAACATTGGATGAACAATAAGAGAGCTGTGAATATCATATTGACTTGTATCAAGTTTAAATAAATAACTGTTAGTGCTACCGAGGAGACTTTGCACAACGCTTGCGAGGGAAGCCAGGCATTTCCTCCTTTGGAAAGAGCTCCTGCCCGACTCCAGAGCCGTGTTCTCTGCATCACGTGCATGCTTTGGCTCAGCTAAGAAAGCTGAATCAGAGCTCTTGCACAGCTTCTGAGTCAGCTTTTTGAAGTTTAAAAAAAAAAATTGGTTGGTCAAGTTTGTTTTCTTTATTTTTTAAAAGTGGTCCCAAACTTAAAGAAGTTTGGTAGAAGCGGTAAAAGAAGACAGAAATTTTACAAGGCTTTGAGCTTGGCTGCATCATGGGGAGATGTTGAAAGAGAGGCTTCTGTCTCAGGAGATGGAGAAAGGGTATCAGGTCTATTGATAAACATCTGCTTCTTGTTTTAAATGAGGTTTATATTTTGCTTTGGATTATTTAATGGTTTATTTTCTTGTAATAGAGAAACTCTGCCAGTGGGTAATGTTCAAGCACAACTAAAATTTACTGTTCCCATTGAACATGATACACTGACACACGTTCTCACCCCCAATTTCTGAGGTACAAGCCTGAGCAGAGAAATAGAAATAATTGTAGGCATGATTACATGCTTGGGTGATGCCTGCTCAGGTTTTTGTTTGTAAAATGTTGAATGAAATACAGGTGGCACTGGTTGGGCACTGGAACAGGCTCCCCAAATCTGCCAGAGCCCTAGGAGTGTTTGGACAATGTTTTCAGGCACAGGGGGGATTGTTGGGGTGTCCTGAGCAGGGCCAGGAGTTGGGCTTCAGTGATCCTTATGGGTTTCTTCCTGCTTATAATATTCTGTGGTTCTATGATTCCATGATCCTGTGAAAACACTGAACTTTGTTTCTGACCACTGTTAGCTTCCCAATAAGGACTGGAAACAGTGTAAAACCCTAAAGTAAAGTTGTGGCCTTAGGAAGATGGTGTATTCTCTTCACTTTCTCTTTCTGGTGTGCCAAATGTAGCTTCTAAACTTGCTTCAAATGCTGTCTAAACAGATGGTTTAAACAAATATTTCAAGGGAAATGTGATGAGAGGATAACTGGGCATTTCCAGCAGAGACTGTCAGAGCCAGAAGGGGCAGATCCAGGCTGTGGCTCAGGCTGGTCAAAAAGGGAAGGCTGGTCTGCCTGAGGCCAGTTGGGTCATGTTTCCATGAAGGTGGAGAGCCAAATTCTTTAGTGTTTGTTGGTGTTTTGTTAAAATTATACCAACCAGAAAGGCTTGAAGGAGATGATGAATCTGCACATTTTCTATGCAGTAGCTGAAGTAGGAATGTGCTTAAATCCTGCCTCTTGCCAGGGCTAAGCACCTTTCTCCAGGGAGCATTTTGGATTCACGCTCTCTTGAAATTAGGATCATAAGCCCTTTCTTTCAAAAAGGGAGCAAAGGTCAATCTTTGCTTTCAAAACCCAGGAGGTGCAAGTGGTTCTGGTTCCCTTTTCATCATTAGCAGAGCTGTTATCTGCTGGACTGTTCACCACATGTGTGGGAGACTTCAACCCAGCTATCCTCCTTCCTGAGGGGATTAATGCCCATAATTCTTTCCATCAGAGTGAATTTTGTAATCACCAGACTGTTGACTAGTACGAGGTGGTGTTGCTGTCAGAATGGCAGACTGAACACAGCAGTGAAACCCAACACAAAAGGTATCCAGTGGCTGAGGATGAAGGTGTTTAGGGAGTAATTCATAAGAGCAAACCAGTAATTTCAGAAGTGCAAGAAAAGAACAATCAGGATAATTTTTGCATTGCAGGTCAGATTCTATTCAAAGATGTACAAGTGCCTCTCTGGTGGTTTCTGTACTTTATTTCCATCAGGGATAGAATTTGAACTTGAAAAGTATAAAGAACAGGAAAAAAATCTCCAACAAATTGTGGAATAAAATAATCAGCTTCATAAAATGTTTTGATGAGTTACAAAAGGTAAATAGACAAGCTAATGTCAAACATCAGGAAACAGAGGAATTGGACACAAAATACATTATCTATAAAGTATATGTGTATCCATATGTATGTACACATACGTGTACATTTTCATTTGAGGTTTGGAAGTGGCTATATGTGTACCCAAAACATTAAGCCCAAAGTGTTATTTCCTTTAGTAATAGTTGTGAAAGTAGGTAACAATGTATCTATTATTGCAATGTTTTATTTCAAGAAGGTTACAAGGTAACTTTTCCTTATAATGTTTTACAAACAATTATTCAAATTTGCTTGTTGCATTTTCTTTTTTGCAAAACATTAGTGCAGAATGCTTGAAAATCACGAGTTCTTTTTGATTCCCTGTCTTTTGCTTTTATTTTAATAAAAAATTAAATTTTGATTATACACAGAGAGAATTGAACTAATAAAACAGGCAAGGCAGAAAAATTGGATGTTATAATTTAGATTAATAAAGATTGGCTTGTAGAAGATCAGAGTAAAACAAAGCCATGCTATTAATAAGTATGCACCTGTGATTTTGTGGCTCATGGTAAATATTTTCACTTCAGTTTCATTCCAGTGTCACTTTGGCAGTTATAAGTTGGTGGTTTGGTTTTTTTTTCATTTCTGAGAACTGCTTGTGGTTTTTGCTCTGTGTCTGTATATATAAAAAGTTGGATGGTGTTGAACAATAACATATCCTGAAATAAAATTGTGCACATGTATATTAAAATGAAACATATGGTATTTTTTTAATGTCATTAATTTGAAATTTACTTTTAGAAGTACCCAAATTGCACTTGAGCTGCAGCCACTTTGCCTGGATTCAAATAGGAGGATATTTATTTTCAGATTTTCTGGTGGAGCTTTTCTATCCTGTTGTTATGTGAAAGGCTTGCACAAGGAGTGACTGACTGTAACTGTAGTTCATGTCATCAAACAAATGGAAGGAAATAGCTCAAGAGCTGCTGTTTTCAAATGTTTAAAAGCCCTTGAAGGGATTTTGAACCTTACTCATCTTCTCAAATGTTAGTGTAGACTTATGATGATAACACAGGTAACAAATTTCCCAGTGACTGGATTGTTCCTATCAAATCTTAATTTGCAATTGCCTCCCAGTCTTTCTAGGACTAGCCTACTAAATTTGGCATGGGGTTTCAACTCTAAGACAGCCATTTTGCAACCTACATTTTCTTCTCTTTCTCCTAATAGCAGTTAGTGAAGTTGCTGCTCTGCATCTTCTTTTTGAGATGGATGCTATGAGAATGTGTTGCTTCTTTACAAAGGCCTCTTAAAGTTAAGTTGTCTTTGAATAAGCAGTTGTTCTGTGCTGGCTTCTGTGCAGGTGGTGTCTTTTAAGCAGCTGCAATAATTGTCATGGCTTGGGGAAAAATAAGTAACAGCCCTAGCACAGGGCACCTTCTGGGAGGTGGATAGGATACAGCACCGTGTGTTTTGGTTAAGAAATGTACAGCATTTCACAACAAAATGTAATTTTTTTTTTACAAAGAAATAGGAAAATATCACTTTAACTATGTGTGAGTGCAGTTAAAGGAATGGTTTGTGCTAATCCAATTGTCAGCAGGGCCCAGACTTGGCAATGCTCCATTATCCTTTGGTTGAGAAAGGAAGGAGGAGTAATTGGAAATTCCATGATCTCTGGAGTAAACGATCTTCCCAGGCAAGTGTCTCATTGAGAGCAATGTTGATATGAGATACAGTTGTCTGTTGTCATCAGAGAATTTAAAGCTTAAGGGTGATATTTGCCTTAGAAAAAGAAATACTTCAAAAGAGAAAACATAACTATTGAGACTTTACACACATAAATATAGTACTGGAGGATATATAAAAGAAAAACCTCACTTTCATGTGGTCATATTTTGTGAAGATTTACTTTGAAGCTTTCTGATCAATTTATGACTTTTTCTTGCCATTTGATGAGTATTTTTTTATGATTCTGGTTTTTCACAGCTGTTCTTTGAGTACCATCTCTGATAACAATGGGGAACTGCATAGTTTTGTTGCAGGGTGATTGGGCCAACCTCTTTTTTATATTTGTGCTCACACCATAATAGTGCCATTTTATTAACTCATGAACAAGACTTGAATTTTTAAAGTGATAGGAATATCATCTATGCTTATATTTGTTTTACTTATATGTGAAATCACTGCATAGAGTAGGGGTGCATGCTGTGTTCTAGCTGAGCTTCCTAATCTTCCTTAGACAAAAAAAACCCAAGTAAATCTATATAATATTAAAGATTCTGAGTTTGTGGAAATAAGTCTGCTTGATCTGCTTTAGTTTGAAATAGAGTATTCATTAAGTGCACTCATGGAGGACATCGGGTCTGTATCAAATGAAATTAGGAAAGAGGAGGTGTGGAGATGCCAGTGCTTGAAGATTTAAAAAAACCCACAATGCATAAACAATGTGTGCCTGCCACAAGAATGCAATTCCTTACAAAATTCCTTACAAAAAAAGTAAAAAAGAGGGGACTCCGAGGGTGAGAACACAGATCTGTTGGAGGGCATTGCAAAGCAGGGGGCTGTGGCAGGTGGAGAAATAAATAGGTCACATTCAAGCAATGAAGATTGATCACAGACAAACACAGTTCTCTAGTGGAAGTATTGAAAAGCTGGAATAATCACCCGTGGGACAATGGCTTATCCATTGCCCCAGGTCTTTGAGAACAGATTTGATTGCTTGGATTGTTCCCACAGGTAGCTTGGTTATCATGCCTTGGGGCCGAGGGATGGACTGGCTGACCTTTGGAGGTTCCTTCTGTCTCCCCTTTGGTTAACAGATCTCTAACTGGAGACATTTTTACAGGATCATGCTGAAAGCTATTCTCCAGCTCTGTGACCTGTTCATCAGTTCTATTTCAAGTGGAATTTGTTGTATCTGTAAGAAAAGCTGTGGTAGTTGTCAAGGAAATGTGTTTTTCAACAGGTTTGGGTTTTTTGGCAGTTCTTTCATGTCATCCTCCAGGACAATTCTACAGTGAGTCCCTGTCATCCTGCCGTTTAAATATTCTTCTCTGCTGCAGTGTTGCATCTAGGCCAGTTGCAGAATTGTTATTCTGCTTGGAAAAATGATGGGGATTCGTGGAGTGCCTTGTGGGGGAAAGTATGTCCTGAGTGTGGATCAGAATGAGCAATTTTTCCAGCTGGCTGCACTCAAACTGTTGATTTCAGTAACTACAGCTTGACATTTAGTTCATATTTAGGTAGCTGTGTTCAACAGTGAGGTTTGTAATTCCATTTAATTTCATTTTATCTGTGAACATGCATCCCCTTGGGAAAATTAATTTCTTAGTGGGACTAGCAGTAAAAGGAGGGATACTGTCTAACCTGGAGGTTGTGTATCTAATGGAATGATAAATGTGAGAAGAAACCCTCTGTTTTTCTAATGCTCTGTTACCAGTCTGCCTGTCCATGAGCAGCAGAGTGAGGAAACTGGAGAACTGATTTCTTCACAAGGCATTATTAGTCATAGCTAATAAATTATTTTAATAGCTAAAGAATATGCTAACACAGAGCTTTGCCTTTGCAGCAGTGTATAATTTACAGAGAAGGGAACTGCTACTGGGAATATTTTAAAATGCAAATTATTATATTCTCCAGGTAAATGATAACAAAAAAATCCTTCCTTTTATTCTGTTAAAGAGTATCTAGTGGTTGTTTGACTAATGCTTGAGAATTAGGCACCTTATTAATAGTTACATAAGTAGTAGTTAGAAAAAGATATGATTTTATACAGTATAATAAGCAGCTATGAATTAATACAGTTTATAAATATGTGTTAAGCTTATAGTGTGTCAGCAGTGCTGTTTGCTTGGGTGGGCTTTTGTAGACATTCAAGCCACTGGTATATTTGGGTGAGTATGAGTGTATTTCTTAAAATGAAAATATTAGGGTTTTTTAATTAACTTTCATGCCACTAAAAAGACATTTCTTGTCTTATTAATATCACTAATGTCATGAATGTTAAAGCCTTGTCAGCATTTAATACAAGTAAGTCTTTGAAATGTCACTGTTGCATCTTCAGCTAATGATGAGATTCTGTAGTCAGCTTCTTAGCGTGGCCCAGCACATTTCTTAGCAAACAAACTGAAACACAGGATGTACTTGAAAAGCAGTATAGTGCTATTTTATATATATTTTCCCACATATGTGACTCAAAATGTATAACTAAATATCAGTTTTCAGAGAAAAACAGGGAGACGTGAGCCAAATGCTCATTACTCAGAAGGCATGTTAAGAAGAGAAACCTAACTAATTTAATCTTTTCAGTTGGATGTAACTTTCTAGAGTGTGAGTTCTTGGTTTGTATTTTTCTTTTGGCTGGGGCTGACGTTTCTGTTTTTGCTATAGCATTTCTGTCCTGCTTGGTGCACTCTGGCTCTAGGTGGCAGTCACTGGTAGGCAAAGGGAAGATTCCTTCTGGGATGGATGCTGGGCTTGGTGCCTGCACTGATTGGCTTCTCCAGCTGAAATTTTCATGGTGTTGGACAGCAATAACAGTGCCACTTCTGCTTCTTTCCCTTCTGAACTGCGACAGAGATACTATGAAGAAAGGAAAAAGAAAGGAAAAAATGATAGAAAATATTGAAAGAAGAGCTTTAGAAAATATACAAAGGAGAGCTTTAGTAATGCTTACAATATGGAAGATATTTCTTTTATATCAGCACGACTGTGATCTAGATTAACATAAATAAGTGTGTTTATAATGGAAGAAATACCAAATTCAATTTCAAAGAGTAAAAGAGTAAAATAGATTGACCAAAGTGCAGTCAGGGATAATAGGAGTGGAGAAATGTGTGATTGTAATTTCATTTAATTGAATGAGGACTTCCCCACAGTTTTTTAGGCCAGTGTTGAAGGAGAAATAATTCTCTTTCTTGCTTAAGACCTTGTGTCTTCCACCCTTCCCCCTGCATCCCATCCTCCCTTTGCAGTGTCCATCCTTTCTCAATTTCCAAGCTTTTCCCCATCATTACACAGGTTATTTCCCTTCCCTCATATTTGGTAGCTGTCTGTCCCTTGATTCTCCGTGTCTCTTCTCTATAAAATAGGATGGGCTTTAAGTTTTTACTTTCTCACTCTTGGTGTAGGTGCTGTTTGCCTCCCTAACTCCTCACTGCTGAACATTTTGATAGGAAGTTGCTGTTGGAAAAGGCAGAGGCACTCAAGCAAATGAGCAACAGTTTCTCACCCCTTGCTGTGTAGGGCTGATTGCACTACATGAGATGAATGCTGCTTGATAAGAAAGCTGCTGTTATCATAAAGTCACAGTTCAAACCTAGGATTAGTCTATACATTTTATTGATCTCTGGTTTCAAATACCATGCCAAATTACAGTCTTGTTTATCTGTGTGCAAATCCCAAGAATCTTTTTGGAAATATCTAAAGTAATTCTGGATGTACAGAGATATACTTAAGATCATGTTTTGGCTTTCAGTTTTAAACATAAAGAAATTAATTATTATTATTTTGCATATTGTATTAACTACCAGCTCTAAGTGCTTTGCAGATATTCTGCAGGATATTTTTGCCCTAAAGAAGAATAACCAAAAACTAAAATATCTTGATTTTTGCTTAAAACAAACTTAGCAACAAGCTTTTAATTTATTAAATACTAGTTTTAACTGTGGAAAACTACAGATTTTTGAAAAGAAATAATAAAAAAGCCAAACCACCAAAAAACCACCCAAAGATTTAATTAGTTCTATATTTTCACATGTTTCTAATGAAAAAGACCATTAACATTTCCAGAGCTGAGTTTTACAGCTCAGTCAAGTGCATTTCCAGAGGCAGACTGAGAAATATGGACCATCATTTGTGAGGGAAAGCTTTCTGAGAGTTAGGATTATTAATAATAATTTAGTACAGATTTCTCTGTGAAGTTCATGTGCGAGAAATACAAGATAGAGATAATTCTGGTATTATGTCAAGATTATATATTAGAGTGACAGTCCCTGATAGATGGCAGAGGACAGAGATAATGAAGAGTGATGCTTTGTGTTCCCAAGCCTGCCTTAGGCCTGGTATGTAACTGTAGGCAAATCACTCTTTCCTCAATTGCTCTCCCTGTAAAAATGATGATAATGATGTGGATTATTTTGTGTTTTGTTTTGAGATCTTAAGGGAATACATGGAAATGAAGTGGTAGGAACATGAGAGGAAATACAAGGTAGTAAAATATGCATCTGTATTGCAGACAGCTTTGTTCTGGCAATTGATTATAAAATTATTGATTCTGCTGTTCTTTCCTGTTGAGGGTGTCACTATGTACTTGTTCACAGGATTGTAGGAAAAAATCTTGCTGTTTCTTACACTTGCCTATCTTTCAGCTTCTCATTCAGAATTTGTGATAAGGTTATTCTGCTTTTATTCTTGCCCATTACTACCCCCATGAGGGACAGTTAAAGCTGTAGTTGGTGGAGGATAAGGACAGCAAAGGTCTGTCTGTCTTTATTTTCTCTATCTCCTCCCTTTCTGTCTCTCTGTCTCTCTTTGGCCGTTGAAAATGTAGGTCATATTGCATCACCATAAAATGGAACAGTCAGAAAGGTGTCTGAAAAATGCTGACATCCTTAGCCTGGGGTGCATGCCAGTGTCCTTTGTTTACATTGGGAATAGTGTTGTACCTGTGTAGGAACCAGCATCTCTGTTAAGGTTAGTGGTATGGTACCTGAATTATGAGTCAGATTTTAGGATGACTTTCATCTGCCTGCAGTAATTTAAAATTAGACAGATAAAATGCAGCTACTCAAAATAATGATATACACAAGGAGCTAATTTGAAATCCTTAATCTGCAATAACTGTGACGGTGTCATTTGAATAATGTTACCTTTAACAGAGAAGCTCAGTAATAAACTTTGCAAATCCTATTATTCATGTACTCTCAATTGCCTTGATTAGCTGTGTCTTTCTGTCTTGAAAAGTATGTTTACATTATATGTTTGTATATTTTTCTTAGTTTTTTTACTTCATTATTGTTTTACTTCATGCACCCTTTTAAATGATGCAATCGTGTTTTTGTTTTATTTTAAAAATGGAAAATCCTGATGTCCAGTGTCTTACTGCTAGCTACCAGGCTTTCATTGTTTGTGTTTCTGATGTAATACAAGTTGTAATTGGTATGAAATATTCCTGTGGCTTAAAATGCAGAACATACCTTTTTCTTCTCTACAGACATATATAAATACCATTTTTAAAGAAATGTATAAATATAATTGCAACTGTCCATATTTATCTTAGTTTGCTGCAAGAAGATAATGTATTTTAGGGATTGAACTTTGAAACAAATTGTGGCATAAATAATACTGCAAGATGTGGGTGTTTTGAAATATAGGACAAAATACTTGCTTATAGAAAATCTTGCATTATTTCTGAAATGAGGGATGTTTTTTACCTTTTTGTTCAATGCTTTGTGTCATTTTACTTAAATTGTTGAAGTGGAATATGCAAAGGGTTCTTATGACTTTGTTAATCTTGCTGCTGAAGAAGACTTCTCAGTTAAAAGAGAAATTGTTGGAAGATAAAATCGGTGATGACGTGATTTGTTGAGGAATATAATGAATGCTGGTCTTTGCCTGTTGTCATTAGACAAAGGAAAATTACAGTAGTCAAAGTTAAGAGCTATCAAGTGCACTTAGCTGTGCATAATCATTTTGCAATTTTTGTCAATTATCCAAAAGGTGTTATTGCTTCTCCATTGATTAAGGTATTAGTTATGTAGCAACTGAAAGATTAGTTATTAAAGTTTGATCCTTCTCATTATTAAGATACCTATGTTTGAAATAGTTTCAGAATAACTTCTATCATTATTATATTTTACACCAAATATTCTGTGGCATTTGTGTTAGCACAAATAATAGTAAATATTTAGGTAATTCTGAGGAACACTTGCTATTGGTATACATAGGAAATACGTGAAATCTTGAGAAGCTGTAATTTTGCACTTGGTGTTTATGTAAGTTTGGTATTTAGTCTCTGAATGGAGCTGGTAGTTGTTTCTCAGACTGTGCAGATGTGAAGCATTGTGTCTCCTGGAGAGACTGGCAGGGCCAGTTATGCACCTGGTGGTTCTGACACCACCTTTGAGCCCCTGAGATTCTGCAGTTGGGGGGTTCAGAGTCAGTGTCCCGCACAGCCAGGATTAGCCTGGGAGCTGCTGGGGATTGCCTTGGAGTTGCCAGCTGGCCACAAGAGCAGCCCCTGGGCTGCTGCTGCCCTGCTCCTGCCCCTGCACACCCCTCCTGCTCCTGCCTCTCCGAGGGGCAGAGGGAGACCTTGTGAGTTTATTCCCAGACTTAGAGCTGGGTGTGATTATGCCCTGCATGTCCACATCTTTGGTTATATAAATATAGCCTTTGTGTTTTATCTTCAATTTGAATATTTAGTAGGTAACATAGGGGAAAGAGTGTTCCAAAATTTTTGGCACATCCTTTGGTGCAATTTTCTGCAGCAAATTTCTGGCACCTGAAAAGAAACAGAGTTAAAGGACCTTCAATAGCTGAGGCATTAGTTTTGATGCTTTCAAAAGTTAGGGATGCTCCATCACATACATTTCCATTTTCTTTATTTTAATGAGTTGATTTGCAATTATAATTTTCATGTAAATGTGTCTCTCCTTAAATCAATAATATGCATTTGTAATTGTAACTGCCTATATTATATGTCATGTGTGTGGATACAGTTTTGGCTGGGATATACAGCTTTTGCTCTGCAGGCTGTGGTTCCCTGCCTTGCATATCAGTAACTCCTCAAAGTATCAAACAGCAATTTTGTCCAAGTTTCTTTGATAGTCAGGCAATGAGAGAGACTTAATGCTTCACTGGTTTGGAAATGCAGACCTTTTTCCATTTTGCTGAATGGCTGTTCTGGCTTTATTGTCGTTTTTCCACCTTTCACCCAGCTCTCCCTTTTCCAGGGTACCAAGGAGAGAGCTCCACCTGGCTTGTTCTCAATCATCCCATGACTTCCTTGTGTTACTCTCTGCTGACAGTTGTGGTTGTAATTGACCTGCTGTAAATTCTCAACAGGAATCGTTCCTGTTCTCTGCCACCCATTATCCAGAGAAAGAGTTCTCCTTAAAGGGTCATTAAGCTGTCATTTTTTTCTTTTGAGACTTACTCTTTTAACTTCTTTCAAACTCAACTGCAGGTGTAATCCCTACAGCAAAATTCACAGGTGGTGACATAGCATGCTCTGATCTTTTATGCACAGGAATAAATTTTTTGCTGATCCTTCCTTCACTCTTGACAATGTCTTTACTCCCCTATTTCTAGATTTGTAAGTCTTTGGCGATGTCTTCTTTAGTTTTTGTTTTCATTTTTGCATGAAGCAACAGAACTTGCCTTTTATAAAAAAGTAACACATCAGGATAAAAGAAAGAATGTTTTGCATGCAAAGCTCTCATATCCCCTAAAGAAATTGGGCTAGAGATGGAGGAGGATTTTCCTTTGTGGAAATTACTTGTGGAATTACTTCCACAGCAGGTAGGTCATATTCTTGAAGGGCTTGGGACTTTGAGGCTAAACCTTGAATGATGTGCTGGGAAGGAGATGATCCATATCAATTCAGAGTCTCCTGTCCTAAACTACTAAATGACAGAAAGTATTCTTGGTAAACACTGCATTGCATTTTCTTAGTTAGCAGCGGCAGGAGTTGAACAGAAAGTTTTATACTGCAGTATTCAGTGAGATTTGTATGTGTAACAAACATTTTCTGAGACTTCTACTAGTGTAGAAATTTACCAAGGATCACTTCTATTAAGCATAAAGCAAAACAGTGCCTGCAGAGGGGAGAAAAAAAATATTGGACTTGCTCTCAAGTCTTGTCCATTGAAAACAAGAGAAATTTGGATTTTATGTAGTAACTAGAATTTTATTGGATTTTATGCAGTAACTAGAAAGTAACTTGGATTTTATGCAGTAACTGGAAAGTGAGGATGTTCTTCTTAGGATCAGCTATGTCACTGAACAGAGTCAATCTTAGAAATAGTAAATATATCTCCAGAGGATCTCAGTCAAGGTAATGTTAGCTGCTTTGCTGCAGTTTAAAGGAAAAGATGAAAAAAGGGTTTATCCTCAGTGCATAAAAAGACTTTAAAGATATAAACTTAGTTGGCAGACATCTTCCCACAGGATAGAGCCAGAAGGCAGGAAAAGCTTCATTTGGCACCTTCCACTGGGGCAGAGCCCTGCAGGCTGGGGGACAGCTCAGGTGCCCTCTTGAACTGCATTCCTCTTGTCTGGACTTTAGTCCTTTAAGGAGAAAAAAATAGATGTCTCTGAAGTGTCATCCAGTCCCAGTGCTAGGCTGTATGTGTAATTTGTATGTATCTTCATGGCTTTTTAGTGATGAAAAAAAAAAATCACCAGTTTAATTTCAAATCACTTGTAAAAATCAATTAATAGATCTTAAATATAACCTGTGCACAAAAATAGTTGATTTTTTTTCTAAGTTTTAACTTAGAAAAAGGGCTTTGGTTTAGCTTTAGCTGGTTTGGCATTGATTTATGTGAAACCAAAGCAAACTGGGATTAAGTTTAGTTTATATAAACAAGTTTATAAGCATTGAATGAAAGGATCTTGAAAACCTGAGCTTGAGATGATAGAGGTCCTGTTTGTGGGAAGGCCTCCTTCTGAACATTTCTCTAAATTCTTCATCAGTGGTGCAGGGACAGTCCCTGATGTTGATTACATGAGGGATCACTTTTACCTCTCCATGTTCTGTGGCATGGTGGTGAAGCTGAGCTGTCAGTGGCTGCATGCTGAGAGCCCCTGTTGCTGGGGTCATGCTGTATTTGAGAAAAGCCCTGTGCAGAAAGCCCAGCCCTGCTGCATTTCCAGTGTGTAATTTCTGTGATACAGGCACGGCCGCGTGCTCGGACCTGGGCAGCGGGAGCCGGCGCGAGTGCGGTAACCGGGCTGAAGATTGAGGTTTCATCCGATGCATGCCTTTGTGGTAATGTCAGGCTGCCATTTAGAGATCCCCTGGACAGAACACACCATAACAGCTCCCTGCTTACCTTTCAGTTTGAAATCCATTGCACAAACTCTGTTTGTAAAATTGATTAAATGGTTCGTATTCGTTTTTAAATAGACACGTTCATCATTAGGAAACGGAGTTGAGGTTTCAAATGTTTTAGTGCTGTACTCTTTTTCTTTTCTTTCAGAATTAATCAGGTACAAGTTAGGAAAAGCTTCCAAAATCTGAACAGATGAAGATCAATTGATAAATCAACCCAGCGATTCACCATACTTTCAAGGTACTGTGACATGCTTAACCAAATATTTTCCTTAAGCATAAGATTCTCAATCTCTAGATGTGAGAAACGTAGAGAACAGAATATTAGCAGGGTTGCAGAGCAAGTCTGAAGTGTTACCAGATGCAGTGGGGAGACTTTTTTAAATGCAGATGTTTAATATATGTTTCAGTAGGAAATAAAGTGGTGTTGCAGTCAGCCTAGAAGGAGTTCAACTTGTCATGCAAATACCAAACTTAAAACTAAGCTGGATTATATTTTTCAATCAATTAGGTGATTTGGAAAAGTAAATTGTGGCAGATGGGGAATATAGTAGAATCAATATTTTAAATTTATTTATTTTTTATATTTTAGAAGAAGTAATCTTCCTTTTCTGAATAATTTGTTTTTTCTATTTACATGTTTGCATGATATGTTAAAGCATTTGAAGGCTGTTAGGTTCTGGCATATGCCATAGCCTACCACCTGCATCAGTCCTATTATTTTACAAGTTGAGAAAGTGGAATTGTAATCTGAGATAAGACTGTACAGTTGCCTAACACAGTGGGTTTATTCTGCATGACTAGTGTTCATTGCAGAATGTTGGAAAAAAGAAAAAATTATGATAATAAATTGAAATTTTGTCTGAAGGGCTGCTAGTGCAGATTATTATATCAGGTACTGCTGATTCATTGAAAGATTATCTGTTTCTTTCTCTGTTTCCCTTACATTTATCTTTACTCTATATCATCACGTGCATTTCACCATTTTGTATATTTTTGCTTAACTCCATGAAGAAAAAGATATCACTCTTATGCACAGATATGAAGAATCCAGACTATTACAGCCTGGCCAGTATTTGCTGGGCAAATCATCTTTTAATATACTTTGAAAAAGATTGCAGCAGCAGAAAGGGCCATTATATTTAGCATGGATCTGGCCTGCAGAGCTTATTTAAGTGGCAGAGTTAGCCTGGACTCAAGGACTGTGAGGAATGTTTGTTACTGTCTGGATCATGCAAAATGTAACATTTGAAGCTGTAATACCTGAAGTTTTTATAGCAAAATGCTTCCCTGGATTTTCCAGCATCCTGAGATGTGGCTGTCTTAGTGAGCCCAGAGTGTCTGGGTGCAAAAACTGGCTTTGTTCTTTCTACTTCCTCATCACTGAATAGGGTCGCAACATCGATCAGGCTTTCATATAATCCTAGGAAAGTCTAGATTGGAACAATCCTCTGGACATCATCTTGACATAGCCTGGTCAAGCTAAGGATTAAATCTTTTTGGCAAGGGAAAGTTCACAATTTCTCTGGGCAGCCCATTCCAATATGTAATTGTCCTCACAGTAAATATTTTGTTGCCTCTAGACAGAACTTCAGAACCAACCTGTGCCTGTTGCCTCTTGCCTTATCACTTTGTTCCTTATGAAGAGAGTTACCCCCATCTTCTCTATAATTATCTTGTACTTCTTGGAAGACTGTGATTGCATCTCACCTGAATCTTCTTTAGGTGAATGAACCCAATTCCTTTAAATTTTTTCACAAAGTTTTCCAACCTTCTAATCACTCGTTGGCTTTCTGCTGGACCCTGTCCAGTTTTTTGATGTGTCTCTTGAAATGGCTCAGTTTTCCAGCCTATCACAATCTCTGTGCATAGGGACACTTTGGGTGGATCTGTTTGTTTTCCAAGTTTTTGTGTCACCTGCAAATTTGAAGATGTATTTATTCCAATCATCCAGATAATTCTAAAAGGTATTGGATATGAATGAGCCCAATATTGATCCCCAAGGAGCTTTGTTTGTGGCTGATTGCCATTTGATTTTGAGCCATTCCCACCCTTTGAGCACAGCAGTTTAGCCAGTTTGCTGGCAATCTCATGGTCCCCATCTGTGATCTTTCAAACTAATTCTCTTAGCTCCCTCATGTGCATCCTCACAAGTCCCACAGACCTGCCCATGTCCAATTTGTGTAATATTTTGTTGTTGACTTGCTAAGCATGTGATTAGAGCAGGTAGCATCAGCAAAGCATCAGCAGGCAGCAGTCAAAACATGAGAAGAAAGTTTAAATTTGAATGTCCTTGTGCCAGGGTTCTTAGGATCTTTGGCTTGATGTTTAAAGCACATCAGAAGTTATGGGGCCTCAGCAGCTTCCCTTCAAGAAACTCAAGTCCTGTGAGCTGTGCTTGGACCCAGAGTCTTAAACTGGCAAGAAACCAGGCAGGGTTATGAAACCTTGCATGGAAGTTATGTTCCATCAGATCAGTAGTACCAAATTGTCCCCATCAAGTGCTTTGGTTTCAATAAATGGAAATCCAGCACTAATGTTTTGTTACAATTGGCCTGAACAGCTGTGTACTTGAGTAATTCTAAATCATAATATCATATTCTCTGTGTATAAATGAGAATCTGAAAGGTCATACCTGCTTGATTCCTCTGATTAAAATGATTCATCTGCACAGTTAGGTTGCTGAAATAGTTTTAACATTTCCAAATTCAAAAGGTAATTTCAATACCTTATGTAAAATTAGTAAACATTAGTTTGATTTCCAGATCATTAACTGAGTGTATTTTGTGTAGTTTTGCCAATTGACCTTTAACACTTGGAAACTTTGTATCACTACAGTGTTTTCTCTGTAAATTTCCCCTCAAGAATTGACAGTATGTGGTGTCATTAAGCAGGGCAAAGATCTGTGCTCCTCTATTCTAACTAAAAGAAGTGGTTGTAGTCTTTTGCTAGGTTCTTAATGCATGGTAATAACATTGTTTGATAATTTGGGTGTAAAAGTGTTATTGTAATGTTTGGATAAACATATAAGGGCATCTGTTGCTTTCTCACCCTAATGCAGAATTATTTGTAGATGTACTTATTAGCCTCCATTCCCCAATTCTTACTTCTCAGAAAAGGATACCTTAAGTTAGTCCTCTAATCTTAATAATATTGTTCTTTCTCCTGGTACAGGTGGTTTGTAGTAGATATGCACAATAATTTATATTCCAGCATTTAAAGTAGCTGTATTCCAATTCTTCTGAGCATCTCCAGTTTCACCTTTGAAGTGTTACTCATAAATAAAATTATACACATCAACCTCCAGGGTCCATGGGAAAAAGGATAATAAACTAGCATGATTTCTTATATAATTTTTTATTTTGTGCTGCTTATGATTAGTATTATTTTTGCAGGATCACAATCCTATGTGTAGTTGTAAAGGGAGAAGTTGCTGATTTCCTGGGTGTCAGAGTGAACTACAGATAATCATAATGTGTTTTTCTTAGTGTATTAATATTTTGACATAATGGGGCTTAAATTAAATGGTCTGTTTGTTATGGCTAGGTAGTTCTGTCTTCATCTGGATGTTTTGATTTATGTAAACTTTTTATCTCTTGCTTCCATACTTGCCCAATTACAGTCTTATATTTCTCATACTGGAGATACATTTTTAAAATGCATAGAATGTGCTCCCCATTCCAGTGTTTTCAGCAGGAGGTGATGGGAGGCTCAGGACTTCAGCATGTCAGCTTCTTGAGTTGTCACTTCATCCTGAATCTCACCTACCAACAAATAATGACATTTCTTCTTAGTTTTTATGTCCTCCTTGGTTATTTCATATCTTTGGCTAGAATTAACTTACTTGTTTTCGTTTAGTGCCATAATGCCCCCCCCTCAGAGCTTCTCCTTGACAGATGTTTTATGAATTCACTATTTTCCTTTCTTGTGAGTACTGATAAAGTGACAGCCCCGTGGATTCTCCCTGTCTCTCTCCCTTTGCACTTCAACTCTCACATCCTTTCACTCCCATTGTGGAAAATCATCGGTGAATGGTATCATTGTACTTCTGCTCTTGAAAGAGTTCGGCTGCAGATTCATCCTTCCTTTTTCATTCCAGTTAAGAGCTGTCATACCTCAGGTCCTATACAGAGGCTGTCATACAGATTCTAACTGAACAGCTGAAGTAGGTGTTCCCTGTTTGAACGGCTTTCCTGGACCACCTGGCAAAAGAATGAAACCTGCTGGTACAGGTGAAAAAATGCCTGCAGTGTCATGCCATGAAATCACCATCCGCTGCAGTTTTCAGCAGTTGCATGCTGTTTGTAGGCATACATTTAATCATAGTGTTGCCAGCCATGTTTAATCTATTGTTAAATCTACCTAGTGAGCTTTAAAACTGTGAGTTTTCCTTTTCTGTATGTTTTCTTTCCTATTTTTGTCTCCTTTCTTTGCTTTTGCAGGCTGTGTTATATGTTATATGTTTATGCTTTCTTCACATCATTATTTGACTGTTTTCTCTACATCATATCATCCACTGTTTTCTGCTGTTTTCCTGCCTCATATTTTTCCTTCTCTACTTTCCCTTTGAGCTTAACTCCTCTTTGTGCTTTCTCTCTGTTCTCCAAATACTTGTTCTCATTCACAGGTATGAGCGGTTCATGGTTTTTCACACATTGTCTCAGTCCCAATGCTACTGCTTGGGCTATTTTACTTCCTCAGATAAGTCTTAGAACCAACCAAGGGCATTTCCAAGCTCCTTTTTGTTGTGTTAAAGAGAAGTATTGGCTTCTAGGCAGTTTTACACACTTGAATATTCTCCCCACTCCTGGCCAGGTTCACCCCACTGAACTCTGGATGTCTAATGCAGGTGCCTAATTTATGTGTGTGGTTATCCACAGCTACTTCTGTGGTCAGTGGGAAGAGAAGGGCTTCTTCAAATAGTGGTTTGCACCAGGAGGGACCAAACTGATCCCAGAAGTATCCCTTCCTCTCTGCTGCTCACCAAGGGAGCTTTGGATCACAGCTCTTCTAACCTGAGTCTCAGATTTGTAACAGCCACCTCTGTTAAAGTCTCCTGCTTGTACATGTGTTTTCAATTCTGGTCTCCTTCTAACATGATGGATTTTCAGGGGTTTCCCTATTTTTACTTAAAATAGTCAATGCATCCATCTACAGCATTGTGGAAACAATGTAAGAAAATTGAACTAGTGTGCTTTAAAGAGCCAAAACATCATATTCAGCCTAATGACTTTGTGGGGAAAGAAAGTTCTCGCCACTTCCAGTCCCTGTAAAATTAGTTTTTCATCTGCCCCTATTCCTGCTGTCTGACTAATCGGTCTTGTGCACTTGAACTGATGAACTGATCCTTGTGCTGCCACTTCCCTCCCTCTGCTGGAATACTGATGTACTCACGGCACAGAGAGAAAATATTGCAGCAGCGGAAGGTTTACGAAAGGACAGCCCGAGGCCCAGGCTGCAGAATTAGATCTTGAGTGGGAATATATAGGCAGAGAAGAAAAGCTGTGAAAGAGGGAGGCTAAAAATGCAACAGCCAGATTGAAAGAGCAGAGAAGAGGCATAAAGGGGATAATCAGAGCTGTATGAAATAACAGTGGCGTGTGCTTTTACCTGTGTGGCTGGCACTTCTGAGTAACTTGATCAGCGTCAGCTTTAGAAACTAAGAAGTTGATAATCTATTGGCTTGTTAATGTAGTTAGTTAATTGATGTAATTTTTGCCAATTGGTGATGTTTAAAGAAAAGAACCACATGATGTGTCAACATGAAATTGATCTGCCATGGTCAACTCTGTCACTGTTAAAGGGTAGGTGATGGTGTTCTATGACTCTGTTTGGTCACTCATCACTATATTTGCTTTATGATTTATGTAAAGGAAATAATAGAAAAAAGCCCTTTATGAATTTGAGGACGCTTTGGACATATCAAGGTTTCTTTTTCAAACTGCAGCTGAGGCAGCTTTCTGACAGCTTACTCCAGGACAAAGGAAAGCTGCTTGAATGAAGTTTGTAGTATAAATGAGAATATTTGACACAGAGAATATAGATCTGTCTGGAACTTGCTTTATCCTATGCCTGGAGTCTTCATTCAGCTATGGGCACTATCTTAGACTGCATTTGTGAGTCACTGTTGAAGAACTAAGCTTGAAAGCAATCAGGCATAGCCTTTTTTCTTATCTGGCTTCTACACCACAAAAAAAAGCTAAGGTTCTGTTCAGAAGCTGTTCAGCACCTGACAAACATTTTTCTTCCAGTGATGTTCTTAGCTTTAATTATAACTAGTTTTCTATATTATAAAGTATGCTATTTGATAATTACTCAAACAATAATACACTCCATCTTTATTCCATGAACACCTTTATTTATTCTCAGACTAAGATGAAGAGTTTTGGGAAGCTACAGGTAGGGCAGTGTAACTGTCTGACACATCAGGGCCCAGCTCAAGAGGCTGATGGCCTTTGATAATTAATCCTGCTGCAAATGTCTGCAGTAGAAGTCAGTGTTGCTCTCTTTACCTAAATTTTATGGTGTTGGCCTTTTATGAAGGAGCTAACTTAGACTTCAAGTTGATCAGGAAGAGAGAAAAATCACGCTAGCTGCTTGTATTAGATCTGCAATTTTACGAGATACATTCTGAGTGTGACATAAATTATCAGTTGGGTGGAACACTGAAACTATTCTTATAATTACAGCCTATGCTATTCCATCTGATGAGCTTGAATTTATAGATCTTTTATATGCTTAAATTTGGAAAGAAACATCTTTAGCTTGTGTAGTCCCACACTTGAAATAGAAAATGAAAATTACTTAAGACTGTGTGTATGTGCACCTCTGCGGGTTAAACAAATTTATTTACAGTTCTGATTTCTGCTGTGTGGTTTTGCAAATACAGATATGGGATCTGTCAGCAGTTCCACTGACAGTGCCATCGAGTACCGTAGAGGAGGCAGCACATCAGATTTATATATTTTTTTTCTTCGAGGATGTTGTTACTGACAGTGGCATCAAGCATGGCCAGAAATCGTTGCAGATCATGGCCTGACAGTTTGACATTGGTACTTGAACACTCTAGTGGAGAAAACTCTGTAATAAATTAATTCTAAACCCAGGGGTCTTAATCAAAGAGCTTGATTTTGCAAAGCTTAGACTTTATTACTTGGAGTCAGCAGGTACGACAGCATCCTTTAATCCTCGCTTTTGACACGGCACGACGTCATCGCAAAGTTTAGGCAAGAGGCAGGAAAAAAAAAAAAAGGGGGGCTGTTTAAAAAAGAAATGTGAAATAACAATGAGAAAGCTCTCCCCCTGGGAGACAGGTTACGGCATAGCAGCGCGCAGGAAACTCGCTCGGTGTCCCCGTGTGCCGGGGACCGGAGGGAGGGGACGGACGGGAGGGAGCCGGGGGGGCCGGGGACGCGCCCGCCCGGAGCGCGCTTCCTGCTCGCCGCTGCCTTTAAGGAGGCGCCGGCTTTAAGGTGGACCGGCGCTGAGGGCGGGGCGCGCCCGCCCGGCTCCGCCCGCCGCGTCGCCCTCCGGTCCGCCCCCCTGGCCGGGGCAGCGGGTGCCAGGCGGGGTTGTGATGCGGCCGTTGTTTTTGTAGGGTCGCGGGGCCGAGGTAGCGAGGCGGCCCATGGAGCCGGGGTACGCCTGGCAGGCGGCGTAGTCTCGCTCGCCCCCGCTCCTTTCGGCCGCTTTGTTAGCGCGAACACAAGCGCGCCTCACCTACACGGTGAAGAGGAAGGCAGCGCTCCCCGCACAATAATGGGCACCCGGGCGCTGCCCCCCGGGCCGCCGCAGAGGTGAGTCGGCGCCGCCGCAGGGCCGCAGGTTCCCCGCGGGGAGGAAGCCGAGCGAGCGGGCGGGCTGACAGCGCCGCGGCGCTGCCTTAAGAGCGGGGCGCCACCTTAAGCGGCCGCTGACTTTTCTCGTTACATTGTAGCAGCGGAAAGAATGTCGGCGCGGGCCGCGGGTGACGTCAGGAGGGAGCAGCGCGGCGCGGCCGCCAGGCAGCGGCAGCGGCGGCCCCGCCACGGCGAGGGAGGAGGCGGAGGAGGCGGGAGCGGCGCCGGCCCCGCCGCCACCGCAGCGGCAATGGCGGCCGTCGGGGAGCGCAGGTCCCTGCCCAGCCCCGAGGCGATGTTGGGGCAGCCCTGGAGCCACTGGGTCGATGCTGCTAAACTTCACGGGAACGACGGTGAGTGGCCGCCGAGCACCGCCGCCCCCACCCCCCTCCCCCCGGCCGTGCCCGGCGCAGCCCGCGGGTGCCCCGGGACGGCACGGCGGGGCGCCGGGCCCGGCGGGGAGCCCGGGTCCGTTCCCACCCCCGGCGTTCGCGGCCGAGTTCGTTGTGCGGTGCGCGCCCCCCGGGCGGGCTCGGGAGCGGCGCGGAGCGGGCAGCGCCTGCCCCAGTTCCTGTAATCCGGGACACGGTGCGAGCGGCTCGGAGCCGGTCCCCGGAGCCCGGCACCTCCTGCCCTCGATTGAGCCGCGCCGTGGGGCGGGGAGCTCCCGCCGCAGGTGAGGCATCCCCGCCGCTGACAGCGGCTCCGGGGCCCAGCAGCCCTCGGTCCCTCCGGTTCGTGTTTACGGTGCCCACGGGGGAACGGGCTACAGGTCACGAACGGGGGTCAGTCCTACCCTCGGGCTTTTCCATGGATTGAAATCTTGTGGCTTTTTGGTTTTAGGAACAGCATTAGAAGAAAGTTTCAAGGAATACGGGAGAAACCGAGAAGCAATGCGACTTTGCCGAGAAGGTGAGTGCAATTCATTCTTGAAGAAAAGTGCAAGAAGTTTTCTTCCTCATAACTACTTAGCAGAGGGGCAGGCACGGGAAAGAGAAAGGGTCAAAGTTTCCTGTCGGTTTGGATTTAGGACTGGTGGCCTGTCAGTGACTGGTGTTATTAGCATTATTATTAAATTATTACATATTTTGAAAACTACGAGTTAGGGCATAGTCTGTCCTTACTGTGTTTCTATATGTTGTTTGTTTTTTTTTCTTTAGACTATAAATAGTCCTAAGAAAGCTCAGTGACCAACACTGATAAAATCTTCTCTCGAGATACAATATTTTTTATTCTTGGTATAATCCATGTTAGTATTTCTATACCAATCCGTCCCTCTGTCATGTCATTGTGTTATGTTTATTGCTTGGTACTCTGCTAAATGAGAGTGACCTTTCACCTGTGATTAGCAAAAGCCCATTACGGCCTAGTTTCTTGCAAGAGTAACAATGCTACTTGGAGTTGTAAGCAGATGATGAATGAAAGCTATAGATTATTATTTACTTTCTAACAGGCAGTGGAAAAAAGGAAGTGATGAGTGTGGTTTATTATGTTAATTTTTGTTTGTTTGTTTTTCTAGTTCAATGATTGTTTTAGAACAGAGAAAGTTTTAGAACCTTTCTTAATATTGCTGGTTCTTGGTTCACTCCGAGTGCCTGAGACGTGTGCCAGAGAACAGGCCCAGCTGTTTTAAATACTAGAGCAGTTAGACCCAAGTCATTTATTTGATGCTGTAGAAATGGAAGACTGAGTTTGTAGACATGGTTTACAATCCTGGGAAGCAGAACTTGCCAGCGACCTTAGGAGATGATTTGATTCAGCACTTACTGACTGGTGAGCTGCAGGCAGCAAATGAAACCTAAAGCAAGGTGGCACAGGCAGGCAGGGTTGGGAGGCACTGATCCATGTTGAGCCTGAATCAAAATGGCTATTTTTTGTACCATTCCCAGTGTTGGTAAAATTTGGAAAGTGCATTTTCTAGGGTCAGAGTCAGTGGTCAGGGGCATGGAAGAAAGATGCAATAGGCGGCTGTGCTGCAGCGTGCAGATTCACTTGTGTTGTTTTGCCATCTTCTTAAGTGTATCTGTGAGTTCTTAGGCACTTGAAAAACCACTTCATTACTTCATTGCCAAGTTCCAATCTAATCATTGTGCTGGATATGTAATTCATTTTTCTGAATAGGCAAATCATTCAAATGCTAAAAAAGCATTTACAACAATAAACACGCACATTATCCTAGTGAAGATTTTACCAATAAGGATTTTCAGACATTTGCTCTTATTTCTACCTCTTAAAATGCAAGCATCTAAGGTTTCCAGATTCTAAAGATTAGCTGGCAGGGTAAAGAATAATCTATCCTATTTTTTCCCCACTGGAGAGAGATCATGAAACTGTTTTTGTGCAGGCTGACCACTGAGACACAGCTTTTCTGCACTGACTCCAACCATGTGAATGATTTGTAGGGTTGTGAGTTGAAGGAATTTCATAAAATACTTTGAGAATTAAAAGTGAAACTTAGTAGCCCTGTCAGGCTTCCAGAAGTCTATTTATTTTGGTTGCTTTATGACATATGAATGAGACACTGACTTGGCATATACCTGTAGCTGGCCTGTAGGGAGCTTGGCCTACTGCAAAATAGAGCTAAAATAGAAATAATTAAGTTTAGATTAACTTAACTTAAGGAACTAGGGGAGCAGCAAACATGCCAGCATATGTATGTGTTATCAAATAAAACTTTGAAAATGCTGAAATTATCCATTTTCCCAGGAAGAATTTTGCATTCAAAATTGAGGAAGAAACATTTATAAAGTAATTGGACTTTCTAAACCTTGGTTCTTAACAGAGAAAGGTGAACCAAAAGTATAAATTTTGTGAAATCCACTTTAACCTCAAGACTTTTGTCGTGGTACCCCACAGTATTTTAAATACAAGTAACAACAGAGCTCCTTGTGTAAGAAAGTTATTTCTCTACAGATTGGGAGTTGACTCTAAGGCCCAACTTCACAAAAGGATTTCAAGGTTATTTAGGCTAATTTAACCTTGCATTGCAACTCTTCCAGTTTGCATAAAATAATTAAATATTCATGGCCTGGAGAGGGAGCAGAAGAAGGAACATGACTTTACTGCCCACATATTAGAATTGGGTTCAAAACCAAGAACCATTTTCTTTATTTACCAATTGTCAAGCTCCCACTGGCCTGTGTCCCCACTGGGCTATGGATGGTGGTTGTTTCTTTTCCCATGTGCTGTTCTCTGCATCTCCTGATGGGAATGGCTTCATCCTCAGCATACCTAGTGGTAAGAGGTGGATTTCAACCTCACAGCCTTTCAGCTGAGTTTGAGTCTCCTGAATGAAGAGTGAGTGTTCCTCTTGTAACACTAGAAAAGGGGCTTTAACATTTGCCAGCCTCTCCTTTTGTTGAGCTTTAAAGGCAAAGAATGATGGATGCTATTTTAAAGGAATAAAGGAGGATGTAACTGTATAATTTCAGGGCAATATTTGCAAGCAGTGGAGAGAGGCAGGATTTCAGACACACCTTTGTCATTGGCACTTTCTGTGTGCTGATCAGGCAGCTCCTCTCTCAGCATTTTAGTGGTTCTGAAGCCTGATGAGTCCTTAATACCTGTTAATGATGTTAGTTCCATGCAGGGATCAGGAAACATGTTTGTTTTTTTCTGTATCTAACCCTCCTTGTCATAACCAAGCTTGCATTGAAGTAAGAACTAGAATTTGAGTTTGGGCTTCCCTAACTCCCAGTGTTTGTATCTCATACTTCCATGTTTCTTTTTCACTGCTCTTACATGCTTTCTGTTCTGCTAATACATAATATTAAATCTTTCTGTTGGGATCCTCACTGACCTTCATCAAAGTGAGAAACTGACAGGACACTTTCCTATATGTTGCTTCTTGAGACAGTAACAGTCCCCACTGAGCTTTGATGTAGAAATCAGCTGCATGAGTAAGGTATGGGCCCAGTGGACTTGACTTGCTCTTGGTATGGAAAATCCCAGGAGATGGAAGTGAGAGAGGGATACCCAATGGGTTGGGAAGATTTTACTTTAAAATAAGCCTTGAACTTTACTTTGACTTTATATACCGATACCTTCTTCTGCTGAGCAATCCTATCAAGGTAAGAACATGTTAGAAGCAATTGTGCTCATTAGTTATTTTCATATGTAATTGATGTGACAGAATCTCTTGGCTCATGCAGTCACTTAATTACTTACTGCTTTGTGAAGCAGCTGAAGGTGTGAATCCCCTGCCACTCACTTGTGCTGTGATGAAGCAAGGATAGCATGTTGCATTGTAATATGTAGATGAATTCCAAAACAGCAAGGCAGAAAATCTCATCCTCTTCATGCATTTTTCCTGTATTTTTAAATGAAACTTTGCTGAAGTGCATCTTCTAGACTTGTGTGATAGTGGGAGCAAGTGCCATCAGATGCAGCCAAAATGTTTTCAGTCACTCAGTTCATCTTGGAGGTGCAGTAGATCTTAAAAGGAATTTGATGTGTCTGTAGTACCTGACATTGTTTGATTTGAAAAAAAATTATTCTTTCATGTCAAACCTCATAATCAGTGCTTAAAACAGTTTTTCTGGAGATCCTTGCTAACTTGTGCTGAATTTAGTTTGCTTTTAAGGATTTTTCTAGCCCATTGTTGCAAAGAGCATCTCTAAATAGAACTGTGCCTGTGAGTGTAGAGTTCATGCATGGTGACTTTGGCAGGCTTCAGCAGAGGCAACTGTTGCTTCTTGCAAAATTTAACAACAGGTTGGCTCATTTTGCTCTGTCAAAGAGTAGAGAAGCAGTGGATAGAAACAGTGAGGACCAAAGTTGTTTATTGGGGCTGAGGGCCTAACCCTCTCCCACCACCAAGGAACTCTTGACTCTCCCTTCAACCAATTGCTAAAGGTTGTCATGTATGTTCCTTTAAATAAAACAAAAACATGGGGAAAAAATCCAAAATAAGAAACCTAAAACCAAGCCATCCCCACCCCCAAATCTGTATTTGAGAGTCAGAGAGATACAACCCATGTACATCATCATTAAATGCACCATTACTTATTAATTTGTGCAACCCCTTTGAAGTGGTTGGGATAAAAGTCTCTTGTATTCTTATACTGGCTCATAAACTAACTTTGAAATACTTAAAATTATAAGAAAAGAAACCATGGCATCTCAGATGGGAAAATGAAAGCATGGGGAACAGAAAAAAAAGATTTGGCTAGACAATTTAAAATTGATGGTTTTTTTTTTTAATTTATTCAGTGCATGCTGAAACTATGTCTTTACTAGATCTTAAGCACCTCATTCTTTCAGTTACACACACAGCCCCTTTTTTAGTTTGTTTGGGTATTTTTGTGTGTGTTACATCGTTTGAGAGGTGAATCCCTTGCTGCTGTCTATTTCAAGCACTTCACTTGTACTGTCACCATAACTTAGAGTTAATTGGCAACAAAGTAGAGGAGGAGGACAGGACATGTGTAACCTGCGTCCCAGGTCAGAATTGGTGTTGGCTGTGGGGTGATGTAGCAGAGTACCAGTCTTGCAGCTTTTAGAATATTCTGTCTTAATAAAGCAAGCAGTGAGTTTCCTGTGGGAATGCAGATTGTCAGTTTTTAGTGGGCACCTTCAGAAGGCACTCTGGAAGGTTTAGTGAAAGTAGGAATTAGTCAGGAGAGCAGGTGGGAGCAAACTCTGTTCAGCGTTGTGTCACCTGGTAACAGCTGAACTTCTGGTCTTTGACAGTTAATATATCTTGGGGATAAAATAAAAAAGGCTCTGTGTACCTCTAGGGCATTCAGCAGAAGCTTTGAGGCTTGATTATATTAATTACTATTAATGGAAGTTACCAGAGCTGTGACAGTACTAAGAGCCGTGTGATGAACCCTTGTTCTTCTTGAGCTCTTTCTGGGCAGGGCTGAGCAGTGAAATCCAGGCCTGGGAGGCTCACTAGAAGCATCTTTATCACATAGACCCAAGGTCTAGAATTTTCCCAGCAGCAGGTCCCATAAATAATTAAAGCACTGCTGAAACTTCTGTTCCAATATTAAGTTGTAAATACAAGTAAGACACAGCATCTTATTTCAAATTTAAATTTGTTTTTATTCAGCCTTGGGAGGTGCTTAGTCGAGTTGATTTTTTGTTGTGTCAGATCATATCAGAGAGATGCTTAAAGGGCTCTGTAATCCTTGACTACCTGCAAATACACTTGTGAGAATTTTTAATAATTTGAAATAAATTTTTTAAGGTAGCAGTACAAGGTGCTATGCTTCTTTTTTTGCATTCTGCATAGCTCATCACAGTCTGTAATCAGATAAATCTCTTCTTTATTTCATTGCATTTTAATTGATTATTTACACAAATAGTTTTAAGGTTTTGTGGACTGGTTATCGTAAAACAATTACAGGGAGACTTTAAAATTGCATTGAACTGTTTAGGAAGATTGTGGAGGTTTTATGAGATTGCTTGAAAAAAATGCAATTTGAAAGGATGCTTCTGAAATTGCAGTGATTGGCCCTAATTTTTTACTTGGGTCTTTTTTTCCTTTAAATCTAAGTTCTGTTTACAATATTTAATTATTTCTGATGGGATGAGTCAGGTGTTATAAATAGAATATTGTGATGTTAGACTGCAAGTTAGAACTGTGTCATCTCATATGTTTTAAAGATACTTGGCAGGTTTTAGGTATTACCATAATATTAGTGTGGTGTTGCAAGGCCTTGGGGACTTTGGCTGGAAGTGCAGCCTCAAGACTGTCTTGATCTGTCCATAATATGTAAGGAGGCAGGATATTTTCTTTTTTATGAGAACCTTTTGAAATAGTTGTCTGTACACATACATAACAGTCAGGAATTCACTGTTATCTAATCCTTCTTAAGTGGTATGTATGATTAGCTAGGTTATCCCTGTGCAGAAGAGGTGATGTCTTGGTAATACTTAGTTAAATATTGGTTTTTGTGGTGTTTCTATGCTATATTTAACAACAAAAATGCAGTGAGAAGAAGAGTGTAATAAATATGTAGAAATGTGACTTCATTACAAGATAGTAACTTTGTCATCTAAGTAGAGCAGGAAAGACAAAAAGGCTTAGTGAAGGATACTTTTAAATAAATTGGGTTAAGAGGATGCAGATTACTCTCTGTAAGGTAACTATTTTAAAAGGTATTTCTTCCATTGCAGCAGATCTATAAAAGTGAATGTCTCCAGTTCTTACAGCTCTCCTGGCTGTGCCCAGCCTGTGGCTGGAGCTGCTGAAGGTTGTCTGGGGATAGGTGTGGTCTCTTGTCTCTTACAAGACAGAAAAGATTTCATCTTTCACAAACCATTGTAATATTTGACTTGTAATTAACTATTCTAAATAATCTCTAGGATGCTTGAAAATTGTTTCTCCTCCTGTGTAATGAATGAAATAAATCACTGCTGTGAAGTTCCCCATATGTACAATATTCAATGTTATTTCCTAGGCATTCTTACAAGGTAGGTGACAGCACAGAGATGAATAGAGCTTTAAACTTACATTTCAAGTTTTTTAGCAGCAAGTGTTGAATTCAAAGTCTAATGTAGCAGAGTAGCATGATTATAAAAGCAGTTGTCACAGAAGGCAATAAATTTATTGTAATTTGTGTTCCCACTGCTAGAAGGCTTTTCTCAGTGAAAATCCTTCCCTGCTTGTGCAGGCTGTGTGCAGCTGTGAGCCAGGACTGGTGCAGGTGCCTCTCACTCTGCTTCTTGTGGCAGGTCAGACAGCCTGGAAAGCCCAGGTACTACAGGGTATGACAGGATGTGACTTCATCAAAGTAAACTGCACATGCAGCTGCTCCCACATGGCTTGGAGTCATGATTGCTGGGTTGGAAATGGCAAATACTCTGGGCTGTTGGCTCAGCTAGATTAGAAATACTCAAATGCTCAGTTAGTTGTGTGTGCACATGCCCATCAGCCCTGTGGAATAAGCTGGTTTGTGGTAACATGTTCCAAATGAGAAAGATGGTTTATTTATTTACAAGCTCACCCCCACCCTGCTCTCCACTTCTGATAGCTTTGGCATAGCCCACAGATAAACTTCATTGGTGATACAAGGGGAAAAGGATAATTGATTACGTCTTGTTTTTCTGCTGGGGGGATTATAACAGGCAGAAAACATGCAGTGTTCTTGATCTGCTCTTCCTTCTGTTGCTAAGCAGAACTTGAATCTTCATCAACTGTCTGTAATGCAACAGAAAATGCAGCTTTCTCAACTGGCACTGAAAAAATATGTACAAAAGAGCTGAAGGACTAAAATCCTGTAGGGAGCAATTGAGTTTAAGTCCATATTGCTTTGGTTCTGAAATCTAGAGCTCTCATTGTTTTCTTTGCAAGTAAGTTGGTTGGATGCTTTCTCACTGATACAGTTGCCTGGAAGTCCTACAGCAGCTTGCCTTAAAATGAAGTGTGGAGGCTTTAAAGAGTTAAATTTGAAAATCAAGTCCTTTGATAAATACACAGTAAATTGGATGTTTGCTTTCCATGGACATCAAATTCTGCTGTATTTTACCCTTCATAAATTTAACTTTCAGTTTATGTTTTGTTCATTGACTGCCTAAGTGGTGTAGTGGATGCTGTGGGTAGGAAGATGAGAGTTCTGATGGTTTATTAAATGTTACCTGGGGATGTGGGGTCTTGCTGTGAGCCACTGAAGTCAGCAGAGTTTTTCTTGTGACTGGAAGGAGAATGTAGGATCAGGTTGTGGGGCTCAGTGGGTGAGAGAGGAGACAGCCATGTTCACTGCAACCTCACATCAGACAGACACCAAAGGTACTGCACTATGCAAACATTTAATTGTCAGTCCCTAGATAGTACAGCCATGGCTTTGTCAAGGTGTATGTACCCTAAATTACACCCTCTGGCTATTGTTTCAGGCAAAACTACAGAGGAAAATCTGTATCAGTTTACACCTAGGGTGTGGTTCTACAATCTTTTTTTTTCCTCCTAGTAATGCTGGATTAAGCAGCTCCTGTCTCTGCTGAGTGAAACACTTGTGAAATAATAGTTGTATTCTAACTGCAAAGTTGTTTCCAAAACAAGTTGATGGCTGCTTAAAGGAGAACCTTAATTTTCCATCATGTGTTTGGTCTGGAAATCTAGAATCCATAGGACTGTGCTTAATTATGGATCTTTTGAGAGTGACCCTCATCTGATTTTTTCATGTCTGCCTACAAGACTGTATAGCATAATAGATCTTGTGTCTTGGATATCTTTGAGTGTTAAAGATGTCATGTCACTGGATGATAACCACAGTGTAAATCGGGACCAGTTGTAAAATGTGTGTTGTAAAAACTAAACAAGTAAAAACTAGTTGTTGTTATTATTATTATAGTTAGTATTCTTTTAAAAAATTATTTTTTTTATAATTAGTTATATCAGGAGGCCAGGTAGTAGAAATTGGAAGTTTTTCTAACATTTTTGAGGTGGTTCCCAGTAACTCTGTGAACTGGAGAAAATGCCATTTGAATTTGTGTTACTCTGCTGAACAAGACTCATTTATTTTTATCTTTTACTGTTACAAATTATGGCAAAAGGAGAAAGAAGCATCATTTATACAGTATACATAAATGTGTTCCATACAAAATACTCTTTTTATCCCTTCAGAAGAAATCTATACTTGTGTGGAATATCCAGAAGCCTCAAATGCTGCAAAGAATTGGGTTAACTGGCAGTATTTTTGATGGGTATGTCAAAGGAATAGAAAGTGTTCCCAATAGTCAGGCAGTGTGGGTGTTGGATTATTGAGACAGCCATATAAAATAATTTGGAAAGCACTTTTCAAAATAATACATTTTCCAAAGTATTTCTCCACTTTTCCCAGGAAATGTTAAAATCACGTATTTCATTCCTGTTCAATTAGAGTGACTCTAGCAATATATTAAAGGAGTTTAACTTGCCTCTGACAACTAGAAGGCTTTGCTAGGCTTTGGTTTATAACAAATATAATTTTGGGATTTAGGATAGTGTCATGGTTTGACAATGGCCCAATGCCAGGCACCCATGACAGTCACTCACTCACCCTTCCCTGCTACAGCTGGGCAGAGGAGAGAAAAATTTAATGAAGCCTTGATGAGTTCAGATAAGGACCAGGAGAAAACACTCTAAGGGCAAAACAGGCTCAACTTAGAGGTACAAAGTGAATTTATTACTAATGAAGACACAGGAGGATAATGAGAAGTAAAATAAGTCCTTAAACACCTTTTCTTCCCCCAGCCATTCCCTCTTTCTCACCCATAGCAAAGCGGGACAGGGCATGGGGGTTTGGTCAGTTCATCACTGAGGTTTTGTTTTGCTGCTCCAGGAGAGGAGTCCTTCCCCTGTGAGGCCGTGGGGTCCCTCCCATGGGGGACAGTTCCCTGTGAACTTCTCCAGTGTGGCTCCACTCTCACCAGCAGCAGCCCCACAGCACCTGCAGCAATGTGAATTCCCCCAGGGGCACACAGCCCTCCCCAAACTGCTGCAGTGTGGGTCACCCTTCCATGGGGTGCAGTCCTGCAAGGACAGGAGGCTCCAGACTGGAGTCAGAGCCCTCTCTCCACCTGGGGTCTCCCATTGGATCCCAGCCTCCTCCTGGCACCCACCCACTCCAGCATGGGCAGCTCCCCCTCAGGCTGGGGGTGGATCTCTGTGTCCCCTGTGGATCCCCAGGGGCTGTGGGTGGATCTCTGTGTCCCCCATGGATCCCCAGGGGCTGGGGGTGGATCTCTGTGTCCCCCATGGATCTCTGCATCCCTGTGGATCCCCAGGGGCTGTGGGTGGATCTCTGCATCCCCCATGGATCTGTGGATCCCCAGGGGCTCAGCTGCCCCACCATGGTCTCACCATGGCTGCAGAGGAATCTCAGCTCTGGCTCCTGGAGCACCTCCTGCCCCTCCTTCACTGGCCATGGTGTCTCCATGTTGTTCCCTCACATGTTCTCACCTCCTCCTCTCCTCTGGCTAGGAAAAAACTGTGTCCCACTTTGTTTTGATTTTCTTCTCCAATCTGTTATCACAGAGGTGTTACCAGCCTTTGTGACTGGCCCAGTTTTGGCCAGCAGCATGTCCATCCTCAGAGCATCAAGGACTGGCTCTGCTGGGCATGCTGGGCATGGTGGCAGCTTCCAGCAGCTTCTCACAGAGGCCACCTCTGTGGCTGCCCCAATACCAAAAACCAGGCTGTGCAAAACCAACACAGATATTCAGATAATTTGTTTTTTAAAACATAGTCTGTGTTTGAAGGTGTCTGTTCTGCTCAGCTAAGAGAGATAGCAGTCATCCTGCTTTCACTGGTACTAAATAAAAGTATTTAAGAGGAAAGGCCTAAATTAATTTTCTGATAGGCAACATTTACATCATAAAAGTACTTAAAGATGAGTTCCCAAAAGCAAATTTGTTTTTCATTTCTGTGAAGTTGTGTTACTCTAACCAGCTGTCTAGAAATCTTGCTTTTTAAGGAACTTATGTTCCACATTGTAGTTTGTAATTTATAGAGGAGAAATTTTGAGCCAAATTCAATAGATCTGTGTTACCTACCAAAGGCAGTGTAATATGTGCTTATAATTCTTGTCCTAAATACAGGGCTGGGGCTTTTTGTGGCCAAGTGATTGAGGGAAGACTTCTTCTACCAATTGTGTTGTGAGATTTTTAGGGGGAAATATCAATGTCTGAGCTGTACCTGATACAGTTTGATTCTGGTTTGTATCTAGGCTGGCCAGAGCCCTCTCCTTGTGTGATATGTCTTCTGCAGAACCTGCTTTAACACCAGCTGACTGTGCCTGGCTCTTTCAGCACCACTGTTTATATGGAGTGTTTGGAGAAGTCCTAAATGCATCAGTCCTTGTTTGGGAAGTTCCCTTTTCATTCTGCCTGACTCCCACCTTGTGCCCTGAAATGTAGGGACAGAGACCACTGTGTCATTTGCTGGAATAAAACTTATAAGTTCCTTTTCTTGTTTTTATGGCCTGAATTTAATGATCTGAAGTGTTAGCTTGATACTCTTGGAGATAAGAATACTATTTTTATCCTCAGAGTAGAGCACAGGAGTAAAATCTTCACTGTGCTGTCAACATGTCTCATCTGAAGCTTGTTTACAACTGCTTGGGATGCAAAAAGGGTTCTCTGTGCAACAGTGCAATTCTCTGTCCTCCTGCTGACACCATCCAAAATTCTCATGGATAACCACAACAATGTGAAGAAAGGGCCCTGTCCCAGGAAAGGGCAAAAATCACAGCCTGGCTGGATGGTGCTCTTCATTATGAAATAGGAAGACATGATGGAAGGGTGCAGCATCAGCAGTTTTATTTATAATTTAATCCCTCCAGGACTTTTCCTGCACTTGGTGAGCGAGGCCTAGCAGGGAGCGTGGCGTCGTTTGTCATCGCCGTGCCCGGGGTGATGCCACTGACTCATGGGAGCATTTGGGGTGTCCCTACTGTTATGGTGGCCTGGCAATGCTCTTTCTTGGACTCCTTTGGCATTTTTCCCCACGTGTTCCACACTGTTGCTGGAAGCAAAAGCTTTTGAGCCATTTCCAAACCCAAAGCAGTGCATTGTGGGCCAGGCTGGGAGGACTGGATCAACAAGTTTGGCAGCAGCAGCTTTGGCTTCCTGCCTACCCTGGATAGGCACCAGTAGAGATTGCCTCAGTCTCCCAGTGAGTCTGAGCTGAGGATCCCAGCCTAGGTCCTGAAAATGGTGTGTGCACAACTGCTGTGCCTGGCAGAGGAGCTGCCTCTGTTGTAAACCGTGGCTTGGTTATCCTGGGTATGTTTGCAGTAGTTATCTTTTATCTGCTTCAGGAAGGTGGATGTTCTATTTGTTTTCAGTGTACTGGAGGGTGGTAAACTCTACAAATTTGTTAAAATATCAAAGGATCCTGTTTACCTTTCAGTTTTCTGTTGTCTATTTAATCTTAGTGTTTTCATCCTGAGTCATCCAGGGGCAGTTATCTGGTGCTCTGAAGTGTCCTTTTCTGGGTGTTTTTGAAATACCAACTCTGTGTTCTTTGTTGTGCCTTTTCCTTAATATTGACCCCATGTGTCTTCTGTGATTTTCCCTTTGCAAACAGGCTCAATCTTGTAACACAATGCATCAGGAGCATTTCTTGAGGTCTGGGTCTTTCCTGGGGGAGCAGGACACCACTTGCCTGTGTCTCATTGCACAGTCATGCTCTGAATATGTCTAATCTTAAAACCAATAAACCTGATTACATAAGAAGCACAACAGTCATCCTTATGCAGATTCATGTCCTTTTTGACATGAGATGTCTAGAAATTAAAGCTGGTGCCTATTTCACTACTTTTTCCTTAGAGTAGAGCATTTTGCTTCCTAGCTGGCCTAAGAAAGGGAGAAAAGTTCTTTTTTTCACCTCCCACTGTGGTTTAGGTCCATTCATACATATCCAATACTTTCTTCCCAAATGTAATGAGTACTGCTGTCTGCAGAGAGAGCAGAGGAGGGAAGTAGTCTTAGAAGTATCTGTCAAAAATGTGAGTTGGACCAAACCAACCAAATCAGAACATTAGGTAGTCTGAGCAAATTCTTTTCTCCTTTCCTTTTATTGTGCTCTGCTGAAGGTGTTACTTTCTGTGTACATCACAAGTGGTTCTGGTTATGTTAAAGAGGCCCAGACCATGAAAGAGCAGAAAAACTACTTTAAAACAGTTCAGTCCTTTCAGATCTTCTGCATGTATAATATGATCTAAATGATCTTAATTTTTTAATGCATCTTAATTTAAAAATACTACAAGATGCAGTCCTTCCCAACCCCTTTCTGTTGAAGAGTGAAATTGGTGATTTCAGTAGTGGAGAGATAATACCTGATGCAGATTTGTTCACCCTGTTGTTTCAAAGTCTCTTTTTTTTTTTCTTTTTCTTTCTCTGTAACACACATATCATGTATTTTATGTGTAATGTTTGGAGATGGAATTTTGGAAGATTTTGTGGAGACAGGCTCCAAAAATAAAGCAAATATCTCCTAACAGTGAAGAAATACATCTTGGAATATGGATAGCAATGGGTTTAATCTAAAGGGGAGGTGACATGCAAACCTAAATTTCTTCTTTGGAACAATTCAAAATTCCATAACAATAAAAAAAATGCACTTCCACAAAGATTTTTTAGGCAGAACTGTGTTTGTGTTATATCACAAATAACCAGTAGTGAAATTACTGACCTTATTCTGTCAATGTGTAGCCTGATTTTTTTTTTTCCCTGCTTACCTATTTAATTCATATAACTCTGTGTCAAAGGGCAACTAGCATGGGTTTAAAGCCTAACCCTTCTGAACAGGTGGGTCCCCTCTTGGAAGGAAATCTCTGATGACAGTAGCGCTCTGCATGTGCTGGAATATGTCAACTGTAAGAAGTAAAGACTCAGAGTTTACCAGTTCCTCAGCTAGAGAATTGAAATAGTCATATTTCTTTGTCTAAAAGTATGCAATAGCCAAGTTCAAAATACTCTGTGTAACTACATGTGTGTTCAAATACATAACAAGTAAGTTAGCCCTTTTACTGCACTATAACAACAAAAGCACTGTTTTATTTTACACTTTATCTTCTGAGCTTATTAACTATCACAGTGCTGTTGGGGTTTTTTTGCTATAGTACATTTATATTCTTGTTGCTGTGCAACTTACATTATTTTTATTTTTTTTATTGTGTCAAATCAAGTCCCAGTAAATCTGCAAAGCAAAGTAAATTTTACTGAAAAAACTAATAGTGCCTGCCAAATTGAGAGGAGTGAGGAAGTGTAAGCTGGTATGTGAAAATCAACAGGCATCAGTTTCCTTATGGCTATATGAGGCATGATTGAAACAGTCTTATTTTTGAGGTGGATGTTCCAGTGCATGGAGAAAATGGGAGTGGTAGGGGTGGGGTGGTTTTAGGTGGTTGGCTTGCCTAATAAAAGAAAATATTGATATACAATTCAGTTGACAGGTCCTGTGTGTTGTTTTCCTTACTTTTTTTTTTTTTTTTTAACATGCTGATTTGCTCCCTCAGGTATCAGGTGCATGATGTTAAAAGTGGACAGAGTGTTTTTTGCACGAGTATGTGTTGTCTTTGCACAATTAAGGAATTAACACCTTGCTGCTGTCACACAGGAGTTGGGGCTGTGGGCCAGCAGGGAAGAGAGGGAAGAGGTGGAAAGATGAGCACTGTGCATGTCCCAGGTAGCAGGGAAAAAGGTGCACTTTATTATTGCTAAATTTTGGGGTGTTCTATCACAAGAGATGTAGTTGTTGTGTTCCTCCAGCTCCCACTAGTAAGAAAATGTGTAAATGGAAGTGGCTGTCACTGCTGTGCTCTGTCACTTACTGAGTTACAGGCAGCACCAGTCACAGGGCTGGATGAGGACAGTCACACAGGAAAGTGGCAAAAGTGCCACCCTTGTGCCAGGTTTGTTTTCCCTTAAAAGCATGCCTAGGTAGGAGATGGGAGGGGCTGAGGAGCCTGGAACATGTTCACCACTTGCAGTCACGTCGTATCAAAATACTTCTGCAGCTTTATGTAAACTGTGAGTTTAGGTTTAAATAAAACAAACTTCCTTTTTCCTACTCCAGAAGTACAGCTGCTGCAGAGTACACGGAGTGCTGTGTGTGAAACAGGAGAAAAATACCAAACCTGTTGATGTTAGAACAATTCATACTTGCAGTGTGCTTCAGGCTGTGACTTAAGATACATTTTAGAATATTCTATGGGTGATTTATTTCAGTTTAATTGAGGCTGTGTTTGACTAGTGGCTTATCCAGAACTTTTCTCCCCCCTCATGGTAGGTTTTCTGCATAATAATTGAAGTGTTTCTGTGTACACTTTCATATTAGCTTAGTCCAGATTTTAATTTTACTGTTCAAATTATAGGGTTTTTATTCCCTGAATCCAGTTTCATTTTTGTGTCATAATTGCAAAACTCAATTCATTTTTGAGGGTTCCTTAAAGCTATTTTAGAATTGTTTGGGGTTTTTTACAGAAAAACATAAATAATAGTTTGTTGGCTTTCCCAAAATACAGCAGTGGCACTATGAGATCATGCCAACTAAAAATAATGCATGACTTTGAATGAAGATATCTTACATGACAAATTATGTGTTCAACATTTGTGTAATATACAAATTGGTTGGAGAAATTAAAAATATCTTTAGGCCTGAAAACTCATTAAAAAGCAAATGGGAATGGTTTTTGCAGATGACTGACTTCATTCAGGTTGCTGATGAAAAATTGATGTAACAGGATACTATGTGAGTGGGGAGACTTATAAAGCTTTTCAGATTAAAATATGCTACTTGTGTTTCATTGAGAAATTTACTCATCAGTCTTTCTGCAGACAATCTTCTGTAAGCTTCTTCACTGAAATTATTTATTATTCTGTACAATCAACTTAGAAAACCTGTTTAATAGCTTGAGTGAAGAATTTGACATGCGTTTTGTGTTCGATTTTTCAAAGAAATTAATTGTGTGCAGATGAATTCATATACAAAGAATTTAACTAAATACTTAGATGTCTACTTTAATATGCTTTATATATAATTACAGGAACACTGAAATCTTGGGAGCCTAAAATTAGAACTCCCAGCTGTGCAGTAGGCTGCAGGTGCACGTGTGCATGACACACTTCTCTTTGGTATCTGTTGCTCAGTTTTTATCCTTGGGTAAAAGACACAGACATTTCCCAGAACTGTTAAATTTTAGAGAGCTAAAATTTAGTGTTTCATTCTGCATCCTGGCAGAGAGAGGGAGGAAGGGCTCTGGGGGAATGGCTGTGCCTGCAGCCTTGCACAAGGATGGCTGTTTGGATCTGTATGTGCACAGAGGAGTGTTGCTGCCTGCAGCAGACCTTTCTGCTGGAGGTGAAGCTCGAGGGGATGGGGTTTTGGGAATGCAACACAGCTGCATCTCTGGAAAAGAGGTAGGTCATCCTCTGCCCCTTCAGCAGGGCAATCTGAATTTGGGAAAAGCAAAGTAAAATCTAGAGAGCTGTAGCTTTGGAAAGGCACACTGAACTGAGTTTTGAAAGGAGACTGAACAGGGAGGATGCCCCTTTTAGAGATGAACCAAGTGTTCTAACACTAGTAGAGATTTAATGACCGTGATCAAATCTTGTAATGCATCTCCTGTGCCTAGTTAAACCAGATTGTGGGCTTTTTTGGTCTTGAACTGAAAATCATTTCCCTGAGCCAAAACTTTGAGGTTTGAGGATTCAATAAAATGCTGGGTAATTGCTGTATTTGCTGAAGTAGAAAACACAGTCAAAACAGTTAATCAAGTCTTCAGCTGTTCCTTCCTTCAGCTGATCAATCAGCAACTACTCAGTGAAACAAAGTTCATGCACTTGTGCTCAGAACCCAAGGAGAGCTCTGCCTTTCAAATGTCCCCTCAAGCAGCTGGACTTCCAAAGCTGTATGTGCAGGAAATGTAAGTTATTTAATGTACAGAGTGGAGTTGGCAAGGAGTTTTAAAGATGAGTAATGTTGAAGAAAATACTTCAGCACTCTGAACCTAAATGAAACAGCTCAGATATGGGAATGTGCATTTGGTTTGTTTTATTTTGTATTAAAAGGCTGTTTTGTATCTGAGGCAACATGAGCATAAAGCTTATGGGAGAGATTTTTTTTTAAAACAGTGTTTCTGGGTGTAGATTTGATCATTTTATATTTTGTTCGTTTGGTTATATGTATGTTCTCTGCAGCCACAAATTGGTTAGGCCTGCACATATGGTTCATAAAATACTAGTGTTCTATTAATACCTAAGTGTTCATTACTTGAAATTTTGCAGAATACCCTCAAGTATGTTTTGCTAGAATCTCTTACTTTGGTTCCAAACTTGTGTAAACCAGAGCACTCTAATTTCTGTATGGGTTTAGTTATTTTGTTCACAATATGTGTTTAGAAATATTCTTCTTTTGTTATCATCTTGCATGGTACACAGTAAAAAGAGTGCAGTAGTTTAATTTTACGTCAGCATTGATAAGTATACAAAACCACATCTGTTCATGAATGATAAGCACTTGAGTGTTTCTCCAAAATAGTTTGGAAGATATTGTTTAGAAAATAATGGTTTAGCTGCAGAAAGTTAAGTATCTTGTGTATAAAAAGGAAGTTTCGAGGACCTAACTTGGATCACTTAATTTTTTTAAATAAAACATTCATATCAGTTAAAATGAGGACCTGTATTACTTTAAATAGATGAGAGCTTTACTTAAGATAACCAGGTTAGTTAAGATACATTGCAGTGCTGTTTGCAGCTGCCTCAGTTTGCAGCCAAGATTCTCCTTCTGCCTGAAAAATACTTGGTATTGAGACTTAATGTCAGTAATAGATTCAGCAGTGAATCTATTGCTTACCTGCTGTGCAGATTTCTTGGCAGAAGTTTCATTTTTTGGGCTGACTCCAAGTCTGGTGGTAACAGAGCTGAGCTTTCTCTCTGAAATTTGCCTGGTTTTGGTACAGCCTGTTTCATGTGGTCCTCAGTGCTGGTTAGTTGCCTTTCTTCTCCCTCCTCATGCCTCTTCCTCAGATCACAAGCTCTTAAAAATAGTAATTTGGGAGGTTTTGTCTGCTTTCACATACTAAATTACATGTTCACCACAGCCATAAAGGATAAAAAATATAAATATTTTTATTACTTTATCAGGATCTGACAGTACCTGAGACACGTGTTACAAGCAAATTATGAGAGTTATCACAAAATTTCTTTTCCTGCAAGATGTCAACTACTTTGTTACTACAACTGTGCTATTTTTTACCCTTTTCAAAAATTTCTCAGATGTTAGTGGAGAGTTGTGTTGTCTTCAATAAGAGAAGAGAGAGTTGTGTTGTCTTCTACTACTACAAGTGTGCCTGTAGAGAAAGAGATCTAGTAGTTAAGTTAAAAATATGCCAGCACGCCTTGTTTTTACCTTAGTGTGATCAAGACTAATTACCTTCTGATGAGAAGACAAAACCCAGCTAGTGCAGAGCAAATGTATTCAAGATAGCTGTTGGTGGACATAATTTAAACTTACTGTGAAGTAAATAGTTCAAACAATCCAGATTTTGGCAACATTTCAAAATAATGGGATCTATTTACAATTTCCTTATATAGTACTTGAAACAATTCCCTGATATCTTAATGTAAAACCTAGTAAATTGATAAAAGTTGGTGCATTTACTTAAGGTGGATTTCGATCAGACTCCACTAAAAACAAATTCTGTGTTTGGGAGGTTGTAAAGATAATAGGGAGTTATATTTGGGTTGTCAGTATAAATTTAATAGTGTAGGGCATTGTGATTTTAATGCATCTAATATTAACTATAGAGATTAATTTTTTTCTGGAAGTTTAACCAGGTTGGTGTAGTGCTGAAGGCATGTTGTGCTGTTCTGTGGAATCTTTGTAGCCAAAACATTTTACAGTTCACATCAGATATCAGCCTACAATGTCCATTGTCAAATTACACTTAGTGATGAGTAGAATGCACATCTTTGTTGTAAATCAGGCTTGGACTTTAAAACTAATCTTAATAAGCAGATGTTTTTGCTGAGAATGGATTTGGGAGAATGAGCATTAGCAATGCTCTGGCTTAAAAACATTTCTGCAGAACTTTTACATACTCCTTTTGCTTTTTTTAATCAAGCTTTCTATTCTTTTGTCATAACCTTGATAGTTTGTTCTTTGCCCTTTCACCTCTTGGTAGTTTTGCTTTCTCTTCCTCTCATTCAGTTTTCATTCTCCACCTTCTTTGAATTGCAGTTAGCAGACTTCTGGCAAATAGGAAACTGCTGTTCTGGTCTCTGCACACAAGCTGCCTTTACTCTTTTCCTCCAGCAGTTGCTGTCCTGGAGAGGATCTTAACCTCACTTCTTTTGATGATATTTAATTTCATTTCTAGAAGGGATGTTGTCTTATTAGATACTAGGATAGATGGACTGTGCAATGGTCCCAGTCTGAAAAGATGCAAGATTTATAGGAAATTTGATACATTTGGGGAGTTAGAAAAGAAAAATCCAATTAAAATAGATAGCTGTGGTAGTCACTGAAATCTAGTGGGTAATTAAATGCAAGCTGCTGGCCTGTTCTCTGAGGTAGTTTTAGCCTGTTTTATCTGTTCTGTTTTGTGTGATATTAAGTAATAGAAATGAGGGATTGAGAGTATGCAGGCATAGTTAGTTTTAATGAGCATGAGTTTCTTCAGTGTAGCTGTCCTGAAAGAGAATGCTGGAAATACTAAGAAATTATTCAATCATTTGTGTGTTTCCTCAATGTGTTTCAGAGAAGAAAAGATGGCAGATCAGTGTAAGAAAACTTTCCAGATGAGACATGCTGAGCTCCATTTTACTTGATGTACAGTATGCCAAATTAGCCATTATTGCTTTTTCTTTTTTTGTTAGAAAATGATGCTACATTGACCTTTTCCAAGTAAGGACCATTTTCCTTATTACATGCTCAGCAACTGATGCAGTTATCTCAGAATGGTGTATGGCATGGGCTTGTTCTGGTCTTGGTAAAGAGTGCAGTAATGCATCATTTAAACTTGTTTTTCTAAAAATTCAGTTACATTTGAAAGGAGAAGTGAATTCTGGAGATCAGTGTCTAGAGGCTTCCTATTATGGAGGTAAATGAAGTTGTTTTTTCTTTCTAGTGTTAATAGAATTAATGCAACTAACAGCTCTTATAATAGTATCTGTATGTTGATACTATATTTATGGAAAAATACATTGAAAATTTGAGGTCTTGATTTAAATTTTTAGTTTGACCTTGAAAAATATTCCCAGATGGAGAGAGTTAAATGAGCCCAGCTTTGAAAGAGGAACATATGAATCACAGTTGCCAGGCTCTTCCTTCAGAGGCACAGGCTTTGCAAGGTGAAGCATTTCAAAAAGTAATCTTCAAACCCAGAGTAACAGTGCATTGAGATGACACTGGTGAAATACCAGAAACTTCATTAGACTTCGAAACAGAGAATGTGCATGTCATGAAGTGGCTCAAGTGTAAAGTATTAGATGTTAGAATACCAACTGCACAATATATGTGAACTTTCATAAATGGCTCACAGGGGAGCAGAAAAATTGGGCATCCATTGCCTACTCCTGGTACATACTTACTGTGTAAGTTTTTTTAAACTGTTCAGTTAGTTGTTCTCTAGAATTTTCATGGTCTAATTTGTCACTCCCTAACACTGCCACATAGGTGTTTGTCCTGTTGGAACACAGAAAAAGTAGTAAGATTTCCCTAAATCCTGCTCTTGCCCTGCTCAACTAATGATATGAGGCACATTAAAGATGTGAGAGCTTACCTGCCTAAAAATGAGGCTCCTGGATTGGGAAGTGTGGGCTCAGGTCTCTTCCAGCAGCCTTAAATAATCTTGGTTGGGTCAAACTCCTTACAGTTTCAAAGCCATTGTTAAATTGCATTTAGGCCTCTGACCTTTGCTACTCCTTCATTGGTTCTGTTGAGATGTTGTTCTGGTATCAGTGCTGTAGGAGACCATTGTGGGGTACAAGATCTTTTGCATTGATTTCTGTGATGTGGCTGGAGTCTTGTGCATGAAATCCTTTGAAATCAGGTTGTGATTTGGTGTGTGCAGCAAATTCTTTTCTCTGTGTCAAGTGGTTTTACTCTTAGAATGGTCCTTTGTGAGTTTGTTTCTTTCTCCTGGCATTGTCATTGCTTTCTGTCACCTGGAGCTAAGATTTTAAAACTGAAGGTGTTTCACAGTGTAAAGGACCTTTGTAAATTATTCAGATTTCTTGGGATCCTCAAACTGAACTAGGAAAACACTTTATTTTTACATCAATTTCTGTCAATTGTCTCAGTTACCATTTAAAATTGCAGTTCTGTATTGCCAGCAATATTCATGGAAGGTTTCTTAGAGTGACAGCACATGGATGTGGTGTCTCTGACTCGTCTGAAGGAATGCTTTGTCTTGCACTGTTAACAATTCCCCCTGCATTCAGTAAAGCTGGTGTAAAGTCTGAGAATCCAGCACAGTGTGAAAGGCACAGCTATGGGAGCAGGTTCCAGGGTGTGGATTTACAGTTGTCAGGGCATCACACAGGAGCAGCCTCTCTGTGGGCTGTTAACAATGTAAATATCAGGCAGTGCATGCTGTCACTGTCCCATTCATCTCAGCTCTTGGTGAAAGTGACCCTGGAGTATTTGCTTGTGTGTATAAACTTTGATACATGGCCATACCCCAAGGGAATACTCCTTCCTGCATGAAATATTAGCAATGACATTTAAGCCTATACTTCTTTTCATACATAGCTTGATATTACATCACAGAAAGTAGATATTGAAAAATAGACGTTTATTATTCCTATCTGTTCCCCCCCCAGCATATATTTACTAATTTTGTCTGGCTTGCAGTAGTTGGGTGTGTCACAGGTTTTCATGCTTTTTTCAATAAATATATAAATAAATAAGCAAGACTTGCTACTTAAAGTGCAAACGAGATGATTTGTTTATTTGATGTAACCTCAGTTGTGAAAAGGTGTCTGTGATTCAGGTGAGGGTAACTGTGATCTCAGCCAAGTTAGATGTCTTTGGTCATTGCATTTGCATCCAACTGCAAAATCCAGTTGGGGCTGTTATTGCAGGTGTCATGATTATTTGTGTAGCACTAGTAAGATGTGTGGAAAATGTGGGATAAACCTTATGTCTTCTAAATAAAAGTATTGAATTTTTTAATGATGAACATATATACTAATTCTGGAAGTAGTTTTGGTGTGGGTATATTATCTGTCTGTGAGCAACAAAGTGGACAGGGCTGATGGTGTCTTTCTCTGAGCAGTTACCTTGAATTATGGCACGCTAAATGTGAAACACACTCAATTTATTTCATAATTGCTGTTCTGTTAATGAACAAAGCAGTGGATGTTGCTAAAAGTATACACAGGCAAATTAGTAGCTGTAAAACAAAACTCTAGGGTCAGTTCTAGAACAAGAGTAAACAAGTTTAACTTATTTTCTAAGTTTCTATTAAGATAAATCTACTACTTGAGGGTTTTTATAAGAAAATAAGTTTGCTTATATCAGTTTTTAACCTTTATATAGTGTTACAGATCCATAGCCACGTATTATGTTTGCAGGTTCCATTTTTTGTCTTTTAATGATTGAATAACATTTTTAATTATATAAATGTAATATACCTTTAAGTTTTGTAGTGAATGCTGAATGTATTGCTCCAGTAGTCTCTGAATGCAGTTATAACTGTTCAATATATTCTTAACAAACTGTATTCTTCAAAGTAAAATTGAAGAATACAGAATACAGAAAAATTGAAGAATACAGAAACTAATTTTATTTGTAAAAGTCTCCAAGTATGTGTGTTATCTCTGCAATCCACACATGCTTTGACATACTGTTATCTCTGGTTCTGTCTCCTGTGTAGCTGCTCCATGGATCTCTGGTAGCAGATGGCTGGACTATAATGCACTGTTAAACAAATAAAACCATTAGGCATGTAATTCTGCCCAGTGAATGACTGTGTGTTTAAAATGGTTTAAAAAAATTAAATAGCAAATGAAGTTCACTTTTGAATTCATTTAATGACATTGGAATAAAATCCAAAGCCCTTTTCAGAATACATAAAACATCCCCTCTTATGTTGTGTTTGTCTCAATTGAAGTCAGTCTTTTTTTATTGCATTATTGCGTCTGGTATAAAATAATCAGTCCTAAATCAGTTTTCTAATAGATGTTTTCTACAAGTAATCACTCATTTTACATTTATCTTTGTAGTAAGATTTTTGCTTTTGTAATACTCCAGCACAAAATTATCTATTGCATTAAATGCTCTTTTTTCCTCATTTTCAAATTTGATACAAATGTCTCTAAAATTTTCATTCAACACTAGTGTCATGGCTCTGTAATTAAACTGTTTTTCTATAATTGTCAGCAGCTGAGAGATGCCATTTTGTCTTTTTGTTTTTAGATATGCCAATATTTGGTCTTTGCCCGGCTCATGATGATTTCTATTTGGTGATGTGTAACCACTGTAATCAGGTCGTAAAACCACAGGCATTTCAATCACATTATGGTAAGTGCTTAACTATTTTTAATAATTAAGGGTGAGGTTAAATCAGGATTAAGCCTGGCAATTTTTTTTAAATAGATGGTAAATAGATCATTAAATTATAAAAAATGTCAAAGAACATAACCTGTATTTGATAATTTTATATACATTTTAATGCAGTTACATAAAGATCTGTTTTTTGGTTTTTTTGTTTTCTTAAAATGCTGCATAGCTACAGTTCAGTTTCAAAATGACATATCTAGTGTATTTCACAGCCAATATGTGTAGTGTTTGTGTCTCTGTGTGTCATTTCTCTTTGTGTATTTATACAGATTATTTTTACATGGGTTCTGGTACAGTGTGAACTAGAACTGAAAGCTAAACTTAGTGAAATTTATAAAATGTAGTAAACTTCCCATAGCCAGTAAGCTTATTTATTTATTTTCAGAATTATCAATTTGTATTTGTTTTACTGGTCCAGTGGTTTTGTATATAAACTATATAAGGAAGCTCTTGTTGTGGTGGTTGGCCAGTGTTTAGAGAGGAGTGAGAAAATGTGAAGTGCTGTGCCAGTTCAAGTGCTTGGTTATTTCTTCCAGGCCTGACTGGGGGTGGTTGGCAGTTCTGCTTTTCCATGCTCCTCTCAAGACTAGAAATTAACCTCAAACAGTTTAATGTCAATATTTGAATAGGAAGGTTTTTGGAAATCAGCTTTTTGTTTCTTAAGAAATTAATGAGAAGTTTTCTGACCAACTCCTAATAAACATGATGGACAAAGCATCTGAACTGCTCTTCCTCCCCATGTGTGCATGTATTTGTACACTCTTTTCTCTAGGCCAGTGCCCCTAGTGGTTGGCTTGGTGTTCATAGGATACAAGCTGGGTATGGGCAGGAAACCTCTTCCAGAGTTGAGAAAAAGGGATATACCTTTTGTGCACCTTAACTAATCCAATGCTTTGGCAAGAAAAGATGACTTCTGCTTCCTCGAGACTGGAGAAGGGCCTTACTGGGCTGTGCAAAGGGTGAACTTCTTATCCTTTCTCCCTCTAACTTGGCTTTTTGTTATACTGCCTTATGGATTATATAGCTCTACCCTTGCTGCTGGATCCTGCAGTTGTGTCACACAGTGTGACTCAGAAAATAACCTGAATAGGTTTTGTGCCATAATTCTCAATAGTTTGCTTGTTATTCTGTGGGTGGCTGTACTAATAATTTTTTTAAACCCACGGTTTTGTGGATATAATTTTCCAGAGCTGTTGGGAACCAGAAGAAGAAAAGGCCATCTTTTCTTGCTTTTCTTGTTCTGGTTGCTGTAAGCCTTTCCACTAGCCAAGAGCAAGTGTACCCCTTGCCAGTGAGATTCCTCCCATGTCACAATATCAACTTAAGATGTCCAATAACTCCTTCTAAAATATCATATTAAACTGATTCTGATGGCTAAAAATAAATTTATGGGGGAGGACTGGATGATACCAAGTTCTGAGTGATGGCATATTGAATATTCCATCTTGAGGTCAGTAATATTGTAGTGATGGAGAGCTGTGGATAGCTGCAGACACTCAAGGTTGTCTTTATGAAATAAGCAGGTGATTTCCAAACACTGCCTGACAAACAGGTGTCTGGTGGGAAGCAGCATTGTGTTTGTCCCTGTGGACAGGTGGCAGAAGCAGCTCAGGAGCTGAATAGGTGCAGCATTGTCTTGAGCATGGACATGGAAACATGGCATCTTGTAATGCTGCCTGGACTGCTGTTAGACTTGTTATGTGAAGTTAATTCCAGCTCTTTTGTAATTTTGTGAAGTTAATTCCAGCTCTTTGTTTGCAATTTAAAAGGCACGGAGTGAACAGGGAACTGCAAAATGAAGGTATGGGAAGTATTTTTAAAAGTCGTAATAAATACTAACATAACATTTCCATTCTGTATCATTTTATAGAAGTGTGATCCCTAAATGGGAACATTTCTCTAATACAAGCCTTACATCAGTGGCAGATTCATACTTTAGGAGAAGTGTAGAAGGAGTGGATAGAAATGATGAGGTTATTCTTAGTGTTTCTTAAGCTTGTTCTGAACAATGAAGAGCCTGGCGTGGGCTGTGGCGTGCAGAGGAAACAGGCGGGGTCATTCTGATGAGAAAAACAGGCTTGGGTGGGGTGAACGTCATTAAAGGACCTTAGTTTGCCAATCTAATAGCCTCAGAAAGGTAAGGAGGCTGACTTGGTGATTTTGTGTAGCACTAGCTCTCAAAGCCTTCTATCAGCCTTCCCATTTTTTAAATCCTATCACAGCTGTCCCTTAATTTAGATAATTAAATATGAAAGCTGATAAATATGGCAGGTGATTGATTACCAGACAATGATCTATTTTTTAAATAGTATAGCTCAGGAGAAGGAAATTGCTGAAGTCCTCAAAACATGGTTATTTTAAAACAAAAAGTGTGTTATCATGATAACAAAAAGGTAAAGCACTCTTTGGATTCACCACAGTCAGTTCACCCTGAATTAAGTTTTTTACTGATTATATGATTTCAGGAATTGAAAAAGTTGAAAAGTTGCAGTCCATCAACGTATCTTTCTGTTATGTTCTTAAGATTTTTTATTTTTAAATGTTGCCTGAGAAGTATTAATCTCTTAAAATATTCTATAGCTCCTGGTGATGTGTGTTGCTGTACTTGGTGTTCTTTGAAATTTGTCATGTGAAATTTTGTTTTCTGAAGTAGTAGAATATGCTCTGTTAAAATGTCGCTTTTGTCAAAGGAAAGCTAAACAAACTATTAGTTAAACCTAATGAGCTAATTAATTTCTTCCAAAGCATATTTGTTATAAACTACTTAACTGGGTAGGCTGAAAGTGCTTTGCAGGACATATGCTGGCTTTTTTCTCTGGACCATAAGTAGTGAGAAATAATTTAAATGTAACCTTATTAATTAGAATATATAACCTTTTCAGTAAAATACTTTATTGATACAAATGACAGATTTGTTTATTTAACTGATTCTTTTCTATTTCATGCATTTGACTAGAAGATATACTAATGTAAAATAAAATTCTACTTGTTTAGGCAATCCAAGCATGTGTCTGGGCTATGAATTTCCATTTTAATAATTTATTCAGTGATGTTGATATGTGTACTGTGCTTGATTTGTAAAGCTGTTGTGCATAACACCACGTGCAGGTTTGTTTTTAGAGCAATCCAATATAATGAGATGTCTGAAGTCAGCTTGTGGCATTCCTTCCAGCCTGTGAACAGAAACTGGCCTGCAGGGCAGTCCAATGGCTTTAGCCCTTGGCTTAGGGTGGCAGCACTGCTGGGGACATGGTGGGGCAGGAGCAAGCCAGCCAAGGAAAAGCTGTTTAAAGACAAATCCTCTGTTCTGTCAGATCACAGCTGTTTTCATTTGGGGGGCCAGGCAAGTGATTGCAGCCCTTTTATTGCTCCTGTTCCTGCTGCTGCTTTGTGAATGGCTGCACTTTGATGGCATCAGCATCTTCCTTAGATGAGTCAAGATCAGTTCAGAGGTGAAAGATGGAAAAAAGATAAAATGTTCAGGCACTGAGTCTTGTGGGTGAAGCACCTGGGATCACTTATCTTGATGACCTATTCCCAGAAAGTGTTTTTCTCCAGGAGTATTTCTCTACACCCTGGGTGATGGTGTGCCAGCTGTCACACTCCTCAGGACAGCGGGATGTGCCTGTCTCCCTTTGATTTCTGTTCTTTCCTCCCCCAAGACATGGTAGATGCAGCTCTTGTGCTGCACCCAAAGGTTGCTCTTTGAGGAAGCCATTGTGACAGTTATTTCAGGTTGTTCGTGGAAGCCCTGAAGTGCCGTGGTTTTCAGGCTGTGTGACCTTTTGTTGGCATTTCAGCTGTTCCACAGGTTTATCTCATCTCCCTGTGGTTATCAGCCTCCTGGCTAATGAGAGCTGCTTCTCTGCCCTGGCTGGGCTGCTCTCTGGCTGAGAGCTCAGCAGTGTGAAAGTAGCATCAGCATAGACATGTGTGGGGTTTCTTCCTTATAACTTTGCTTTTTTTTTTTTTTTTTTTTTTTTTTTTTCCCAGAGGTTTTTTGCCCCCTCTGTGCCTTAGTTTCCATGAATACAAAGTAGGGTTAAACTCTCAGCAATAATGAAGGCTACCTGTAAAACTTACACTGAGAGTGCCTGTGACTCATGTAGTGATTGTGAAAACCATGAATACAGTACATGTTGGAAAGAGATGATGATAGTGTGTTGGGCTGTTGAGTCATTAAAAAGCTATGTCAAGTGTTTTGAGTAACTTGCATGGGTTTGGCACAGTGGCAAAGGTGAGCAACCACCGGGAGCTTTGCCTGCTGCTGCTGTCCTGAGAGCTGATGGGGAATTGCTTAAACATTCTGGTTTCCAATCAGTGCAGGTTTAAACATGAAGTATATGAATCAGAAGCAGGGTTACTGTACAGATATGCCCATCATCTGTTGTGGTTTCTAGGAAGTTGTGGAATTGGAATAGAGCATCACACAACCTTTTACTTGGAGGGCAGATCCTGGCAGTAGAGAAAGAGATGTTTGCTGGTTACTTGGGTCCATCCTCCGAGTCATTTTGAGGTCTTTAGTGATTCTCCTTCATCTGATTGTGTAACCGAGGTCCTTCCTCCCCCAGCCAGGGCCCACACCCACCTTTCATTTACAGGTCTCCACTTCAAGAGTCTTAAAGGGTTTGGTTTTTTTTTGTTGGTGTTAAGTGTCTGGATTCAGAGAGAACACGTGATACTTGTGATTTTAATTGAGAAAAATGACCTGTTAACTATCTCTGTTGGTGTGCTGATGTATTTTGGATGTGTATAATACATAACTTAAGTATTACAGTCCCTGCAGTGTTAAATGTTTGGGTTCTTCTCACACCATGAATTGAGTATAAATTTGTCCTACTGTGTTTTTGTTAAATTTGGCAGCAGCTAATCGTTCTGAAAAATCTGTCAATATTTAATGTTTTTAAGTTGTTGTGCATGTATTGCGTGTTTAAAGTAGAATAAGAGATAATGTTTAGCATGAATTCATGGATTACAAAGTCAAAGTGTCTGTACAAGGCAGCATTTGAAGCTGATAAGAAAAGAAAGGAATGTACTGAATCTTGTTCCAAAGCCATTGGACCTGAGGACTGGGTTGTTGTTGCTTGGTTTTTGGGTTGGTTGGGGATTTTTTTTTTTTGAGTGTGTGGTTTTTTTTCTCGTGGGAGATAGGATGAGCTCAAGCACATTTTAGAGGGATAAGTCTTCATTGTGGCCTGCATACTTTTGACAGCAAACAATTTGTTTCAGTAATTAATGTCCACTGTTCACTGAAGTCTTTTTAAAGCAGTGTGAAAAGGTTTTTTATAAATTGTAAGAATTTTCTTGGGTATCAGTGATCTTCTGTAGAAGTGTAACAGCCAAAATAAACCTGAATATTCTGTGGTGTGTCACAGCTGTGCTGGAGCAATCTGCCAAGCATATTGCCAAACATGCACAGGTGGCATTTGGCATATTATGGCTCCAGTTAATGTATATGTTTTGACAAATTATCATTATCAGCTTCTGTTTAAATGCACAGTCCTCCACACAGTCCAAGTTGCAGCAGCTGGATCTTAATCTGTGGGTCCAGCAACAACTAGTTTAATTTCTTAGTAGAAATTTGTGAAATTCTGTAGCTTTTGCAAGAATTGTCTTGGCAAATAGCAGGGAACATGATCAGAGGTCAGCACAGGATTTGTTTCAGAAGGAAAAGTTTCAGCTGGCTATTTAGTAATTTTTAAATAATGCATCGTTAAATAAGAAATTATTATAATGTGGAAAGAAACTCTGTAAACATATTTTGAGCTTTGAAATGTGCACCCCAAGCCATTAGCTGAATACCAAATGTGCCATGCAGATTTTACAGAGCGGTGGAGTTCGGTGCTGTGGTTACTTCTATCATCACAGACTGTTCACATGCAGAAGATTATTTTTGTACACAGAATGGCTGTGGTCTTTGTTTATTGCATGAAAGCACAGGGAGTCTGCTGGAGAACCTGATGGCAGTTTTCTAGTACAACTTCCTCCTTTTTGTGGGTACATGAGTTTGTCAAGCTCTGGTTGAAGACAAAGCAATTTTTAAGCATCAGCTAAGAAAAAAAGGTGATGTTCAGCTTCAAATTTAGGAGATAGTGATTATTCAGTTTACTGCTTACCATGTAACTCGTGTTAGTCTCTTGACAGCACTGTGTGTGCTAAAATACTGCACACTTCAAGTTCTTGGTGTGCTTTAGGCTCTTCTTACCTTTGGTTGATGTGAAATTAATTTTATGCTGTTCTGCCATAGCAGAAGACCAAAAGGATGCAAAAATCCTTTTGGTTTAATATTGGCTGAAGAGACAGTATAGTTTTTCTATTCCATTCTTACTGAAATGTTAAAATATTTAAAACTAGACTAACATACAAAATTATGCAAGGGTTCCATGAGAACCCTGCTCCTTTATAGTGATCTCCTTGCTGGATATTTGTTTGGACACTGGGACTGACTGCTCTCTTTTCAAAACAAATGGTGATGGGGAAGAACAAGTGGAAAGAAAGAACGAAAAACAAATATTTATCTTTGTGGGAAAAGAAGAAGCAGTGCCATGTTCACTATCACAGAAACAGGAGTTCAGCAAGAGGGAGAAAGCATGTTGATCAATAGGTTGGAATAAGATCTAAAGAGAACCAAGTAATTCCAATAAAAAGTTGTTATTGAGTGTAAATGACTACAGTTTCACTTTGAGGGTAGCCAGGTGGGATAGTTGCCTCAGGTCTGCAATTAAAAATGACTTGTTTAGTGACAAAAAAATGAAAATGAGAGGACTTAACCGATCTAGAATTAAAGTTGAGTTTCATCACTCAGAACTCATTTTGTGAGAGGAAATGGCACGAACAGGACACAGCTCTCCCAGCCATCATTCCTGACTTTCTGCAGGGTCAGGGAAGGCCACTCTGCATCAGCTTACGTGATCCACATCCTTGGAAGGTTTCCTTCTCAGCTAAAAGAGTTCTTTCTGCCGCCTAGGCCACTCCTCCAGGCTGGAGCTCAGCCAGGGGAGGTGGCACACACTGAGGGCAGGCCATGGGCACGCAGGCGCTGGCACACTGCCCCAGGCTGGGTGCAGGAGAACGGAGCTGCAACCTGTGTAAGAGCTGGGGAGGCGGAAGGAGCCTGAGTTGAAGTGAAAAACAAAGACTAATTTCTGCTCTTCTGGAGAGATGGGAATGTGTCAGAGCCATGGAGATACAAACTTGGGGTTGGAGGGTGGGGTTAGTAGTAGTTTAATTTCAAAAGCTAACCACATGCAGATGAATTATTTATAAGGACTTTCTCATTTGTTTTTTGGGGAGAAGGGTGTTCTCATGAACTGTGTAGATTATTCCAAGAACTGCAAACCTCAGTGAATACCACAGCACTTTGTGATTCCAGGGAGGAGTATTCTGGGAAGCTTGTAAAATTGTTTTGAGTATTGAACTGTCATGAAGAAAATAATTTTTGGTTGGTTTTTTGCCTTCCCCCTCCCCATGGAAGGACATAGTTTCCAGTTGCACAGACTGTACCCTCTCATCCCAGCATCTGACTCTTGAACAACTGCTGTGTTTGGGATGGTCTCTTTTTTCTCTGCAAGCACAACCTCACAGGTCAGATAGGAAATCCCATCAGTAACCATCATTTACACTGCTTCTTGTGAAGGTTCCAGTGCACCCAGTACAGCTGGCTCTGCAGTAGCTGCCTGGGGCAGTGGTGCCCAGCTTTGGCAGGGCTGCCTCAGCACAGCTGGAATTAAGTGGTTTGCAGTCTGTGTGTGTGTGTGTGTGTCCGAGGAGGGGAAAGAGAGGACACTGGGGAATAGCTAAAAAGGGAAATGTAAAACAAAGAACTTGAGTCAAAGACATGTAAAAAGAAAGAGATGAAGACAATAAGGAGGAAGCAAAATAAGGAAGGTAGGACAAAATTACCTTGAAGGAGGGAGAATGAAGTAGGTACAGTGCTGGTTTTATTGCTCTGTAACAAGGGATAAAATTGGTAGAAAGGAGGAGAGGCTAAACAGGGCAAAACAAACAAAAGCTTTTTCACAAGTTTTTCCTCTCTCAATGTTTTGGCAGCAATACTATTAAAGTGGTTTGTGTAATGCTGTGATGTTCTTGGATTTTGCACATTTTGGTGGGGGGTGAGGGCAACAAGAATGTGTCCTGCTTGAGACAGATCTGGCTTTATCAGGCACTGAGCATCAAGGGAAGAGATGGATGCATGCATGTGTGTGCACCTAGTAATAGTTAATCTTTTAGTTTCTTTTGCATTGCCTTTACTGTTTCTGTTTGGACTTCTTAATGTTATTCGACAATTTTCATTTTCTATACTGTGAATAATATTTTTTAGACAGCAGGATGTATGTGTAGCCTTCAGCAGCTTTTGCTATTAGAAGAATGGCCCCCAGGGAAGATGAGGTGTAGTGTACTAGGTGGAAAAAAGTTATCCATGCTGGACCAACATAAAAACAATGTTTTGCAGGAACTTCAACTGCCACCTCTGGAAAAATAGGCAGCACTTTAAAATCTACATTCTCACCTACAGCAATAGTGCACTGGATGGTAACCAGGCATTAGGCATGAGTCAAGCTTTCAGAGAGACTTGGGATGATATTTTTTTTTACCAAATTAAAACAAATCTATAACATTTTGGTTTAGACACAGCTTAAGTCTAGAAACTGTGTTTTTAAGATATAAGCAGAAGAGGGAGTGTATAACACCTTCTGTACAATGAAACCTGTAAGTTTATTGATGAAGAGCAATCAATAACCACATGGCTCTTTTAAAAGTTATTTATTAACTGCAGGGTCAAATTCACTTTCAAAATAACACAATTAATGCCACCTTTTTAAGCTTCTCATTAGGCTTAATTCAGTTTAACACTAAATAATTATATCCAAGTAATGTAAATGGCCTGGAAGGCAATTCAGATTTCTAAGTGGTGTGTTGAGTCTACCTGTAATTCAAACAGCTTTTCAGTATCAGTCTTTGATTAGCTCTTGCATTATCCAACTCTGTGAGAGCTCCGTAACAATATGGATCAATTAAAATATCTTTTTTTAAATGTAGAAAATTAACAGGAATAGATAAATATTATATGTAACTTTATGTAAGTTTGTGATATTATTGTCTAATTAGGTCATCATTAGCTACCTCAGGCAGTAGCAGCCAAAATACTTCCAAACCTTATCTCCTATTGATGAAACAAATATGTAATGTAGTGTTTGTATTGAAAATAATTATTTTTACTCTAACTTCTGTATATATTCCTGCAGTTGTTGTGCAGTTGGGAAGCAGGTTAATCTTTTCAACAGTAACAAAAAAATATAGGAAAAACATTTGTCCTTATGCAAGTTCTGCTGTGTCAGAGGCCACAAGGCAGCAATCCTGTTTTGTTTCACCAAGTTGCATTGGAAAAAGAAGGACCACTGTCAAGAGACTCTTGTCCTATTTTCTGTTCTCTCTTCCCCTGATAACAAGTTGCCCAGGTTGGTATGACACTCTCCCTCTGCACTGCTTTGTAAAGGATGCAATTAGACCAGGCTCCTGCAGGGTTGAAGCAGTTCCTACATAACTGAGTTTTTCCTTGTTGTTTGGCAAGATTGTCACAAAATCTCTAATTCACAATTCTGTATGAAGTAGCTTTCCAAAATGAAGTGTTTTCTTTTCTTACATTTTCACCGCACAGGATTTTCTCCCTCTGCTAGGCCAGGAGTGGTTTTGTGCTGTGTCCTCCCTGTCTGACCCTGCTGGTTGCAAAGAACCTGTTTGTCATGTCTGGCTCTTGGAAAAGCCCTGGTTTCTGTGGAGCATTGTGGTGAATTCTGTGCATTAGGGAGAAGGTGTGCCCTTTTCAGGGCACCCTTCCACCTTTGAGGCTAAAACTTTCCGATGTTTGTAGATTATCTGTAGAGCTGGGTTGGAGCTGTCATTTTTGTGTGATGTACACTGGGAGTTTTAAGAGCTGTTCATCACTGTGTGATTGTACATATGGTACTCACATGGAATTTATGGCTCTTCTCCTTGCTAAGAGGAGAATTGGCTGTGTTTCTTTTGTTACTGCATGGCTGAAGTTGTCACCTGAGTTCTTAAACATTTTAGTTTTCTACTGTATTAGGGTGGGCTTCATGAAGTAATTGTTTTTAGTTCTTTCACTTTTCTAGAGTATAATGAGAAGCCCTGTAGTACTCTGTAAAAGCTCTGGCCTTGCTCATCATTGGCATGGGACTAGCCAGCACCCATTTTCCTCAGTTTCCTTTTGGCTTGCAGCCTCTGGCAAGCCACATGTAACCATGTATATGCCTGGAAAGATGCCACACTGGCTCTCTGCTGACCTCTAAGGTCAGAGGAAAGGTTTTAAAACGGCCACAGTTCAGTCCCCTCCCATCACGGTGACATGTACTATTTGACCAAAGGTCACTGTGTGGGTCACGAAGCAATCCACCAGCTAGCTTCTAAAAATACCTGGGACTGCTTTAATAGCCACAGAAATTATATAAACTTATACATGTGTGTGGTATTGCAAGGCTTGATGCTCACATCTTGCTTGCCACAGACTGAGAAGGACACCTAGGAACTGGTCAGTGCCAAGTTTGTATCTCTGTAGGATTTGTCTCTGTTCAGACTGAGGATGGGCACTTACCTTTAGGGCCATACTTATCTTCTTTTTCTGTGATTACAAGAACATATCTAGGAAGGCTGGGGTTGGGAGATAGTTAGGATGTGGTGAAAGCCCTGCAGAGCTCCTGGAGTGTTTGCTATTTCCTCTGCCCTGTCCCAGTTGTCCAGGTGGCAGAGATTCACAATAGCTGTGGCTGTACACTTGAAATCTAATGGACTCGATGTCCTTTCCTAATTTTAGTCCCTGGAAATGACATAATTCTGTATAGAAACCTTTATTCTATGTGTGCACATGTGCTGCATGAGTAGCAGTTATATTTTGGTTTTCTGGTGTAAACAAGCATGTTGTGTAAGTGTAGTTGATACTAAGGCATAAAATGCTGTCACTTGATTGTGCACCAACAAGCCTGTCAAGTTGTTCCTCTGTACTCAGTCATCTATTTTATTTTGGACTTGCTCCAGTTTTCTGAAACCTGAGGAACTTCTAAGCTTGCTCACTTGGAAAAGAAAACATCAAACCCAGTAATCTTGCCCAATATATTTGTTTTGTTCTGCAGTATGTAAAACACTCCAGCTGCTAGTGAAAAAAAATCCACGTATTTCAGAATCCATTGCCTTGTGGTTCTAGAGGTTCTGGGAATTTGATTCATGCTGGTACTTCAGAGTACTCTTTTCCAAAAACAAGGAAGTAGCTCTATTTTTTGTGATTTTGCTGTTCTTTTGCTAAGGCTGGCTGTGTGGTGTCATGTAGCAAATTGAGGGGTTCTTTCCATGCACCCCCTATAGGAGCAAAGTTGATTTTCTAAGTAACCACACTGGAGTGCTCAATTGATCAACTTTAAGATGTTTGATGTTGGCTCAAAGCCCATTATTCTCTTCCTTCCAGGAAGAATAATAATAGTAGCCAGTAACCAAACAATCTCTTTAAAGCAAAATATTTACAAGAAAATCATCTTAGACATAATAAATGTAAACATAAGCAGGCTGCAGTGTAAGGAAGCCCAGCTTATGCACTGTTGATAGCAATCAGATGAAATTCCTTGGAAGTCTGATTTTTTTTCTATGTACCCCTCAAAGCTTCTAGGAACTGGCAAACTTATCATTACTGCAGCTCACAACCCAGTTGGTTTTTGTGCCCAGTTCTTAGGCCTGCAGCCCTGTCCCTGGGATCAAGTCACAGTTTAATTCTCGCTAGTCCTCGCTCAGTTCACTGCCAGCTTTGGCACAAGCAGGCATTTGGTCTGTGACACTGTCAGGCCTTTGAGAGGATGGCTCTGCTCTTTGTTGTGGACAGAGCAGATGGTGCAGAGGCTCAGACTGAGTGGTCAGGACTGGGGAGAGGGCAGGAATGCTTTTTGCCTGTGGCAGTATTAGCTCGCACCAGCCAGTTTAAAGTGGTTGTGAAACCGGTGCCTGAGTTTTCTGAATTTTGAGAAAGGATAAGTGAGTCTTAATATGTGGTGAAGGCAGTGAAGCCTGGTTGTCTGTGGCTTTGTCCTGTGTGTTTTGCCATCACTCTCCCATTGCAGCACCTTCTGCTCTGTGCACAGACAGAGCTTCAGGTTTCAGAGCTTCGTGTTTTGCTTTTTTTTTTTTTTTTTTGTTGGCCAATTTAATCAGTGCACGACTGGGCTGGAATGTGCTCATGGTGTCCAGCCAGCAAAGATCTTCCTGCTTTCCTTGTGTACCAGTACCAAGAAGTCCTACCTTTGCTGTCGGAATGCTGCTTTTATTGTTAATGATAAACACCAGTATCTTCAGAACATCTCCCACCAGGGGGTGGGAGGGCACTGTCTCAAATCCAGCTCTTCAGTTTTACTACAATCAGCCTAATTTTGAAATACAGAACACTGTAATGTAGACATATGGAAGGAGATGTGATAGACCTGCATTTATCTCAGTTTACAAAACCAGACAAGAAATGTAATGCAAGTAAAAGATTGGCTGGAAAATTTTTATTCTTAAAATGACTTTTCCTGGCAATGCAAAACACACAGGATACTTCAACTTTTGGATTCTCTCCACTCCCCCAGTTTTATTCTTGTTTGTTTGTTTTCAGTTCCTTGACATTCTGCAGTACTCATTCATAAAAGGGAGCTACTGTATGTGTGTGTGTAGTGATAGCATCATGAATGATATAAATACCTTTTTGTGTTTCATGTGTTCAGTGAGAAAATAAAGAGGGGGTTGATGCTGTTCTTTATCTGGAGTGGTAGGAAGCAAACTTTCTTCCATTGCAATGGTTTTGGCACAGTTCAAGTTGTCCTTCTTGGGTGATTGTGTAACTCCAAAGAAATTGGGTTCTGTGCAGTGATTGATATCAAACTGCTTCTCTCCCTCCTGCACTGTCCTGATGCCAGAGCAGGAGTCTCCTCTCTGCAGCCTCGTTCCCTGCGTGTGCAGGTGGGTGTTCTTTGTGTATGGATCTGCACAGTGCATTATCACAGCTTGCAGGGCTAATTTTAGCCTTCTGAACTCAGGTATTAACTGATGGTATGAGTGTTTATATTGAATCTAATGCTGTTGATGCTTTGGGGATTTTTTTTCAATGGCTTCAAGTACTGTTGATAGAAAATAAAACCTCCTGCAATATTTAGTACCAGGAAAAGAACTTACTAATTTCATTGCCTTACATAATGGGTTGCTTTTACTACGTTAAGTAAAATTACTTTTGCATTTGTCACAGTACACTGGCAGCACATGATTTCACTGTGCCACACGCACAATCCATCTCAAGGTGAAACTTTGTGAGTATTTACTGCTCAGTGTTACTCAGAAGCCTTTAGACATTGGAAAATAGTAGGTAAAAATGCCTGGATCGAGGCAGTTGGCATATAAACTCCTGCTATAGCATAAGCAGGCAAAAAAATCTCATTGTATTCTCTGTGCCATTGTGTGCCTTCCCATGGGCCCAGGCTGCTCTCTCCCTATGTGAGTGTCCCGTCATGCCTCTCCCTTCCATTCCAGCTCCTGCCTTGATGCCCAGCTGCTGGGGTTTCTTAGCAGTTGGGTTCTTTGTCCTCACTCTTACCCAGAAGGAAGACAGCTTTCTGCATTGTTCCATGTGGGAATTACATTGCCTGGTCTTGGTCAGTTTATTTGTGGAACAAGCAACAAAATAAAACTTACTTGCCCTCTTGTCCCTAAAATAAGAATGAGCCAAATCAAAGACTAAGAATTCTAGTTTCTAACAAATACATCAGTGCTGGTTTCCCACATAGTATTTTGAAGTCAAGAATTTTGTGAACCACTAAAATCTGTTGGAGACTTACCCAGTTTTAATTATGGGTGTGAAGTAGAGGGGTGTATGGTAGAAACAAATCCTTTAAAAACGCACATGCCTCTGGTACTAATTTTAGTGGTGGAAGGAGTAGTGTTTTAAAAACAGCATAATCCAAGGAAATGTCTTTGTATTTCTCAGTTGTCATTAACAATTAATGGGTAGGTGACATGAGCTGTCAGCTTCTTGAAATTGGTAGCCACAGAGGAGCTGGTTGTTGTCTAGTATTCTGAGTGCATAAACATGGGAATGGTAGTATTTAGTATCTGTGATTTAGGATTTAGTATTCATTTCTAAGCTTGGTAATAGGAGCAGTGACCTCCAGGTTTCTGCAAGTTTCTTTAAATTAAGAAAAAAAAAACCCCAACCCTAACAATGCCCAGGCTGCTGAAATGGTACTCCCTTCTTCTGTTTAAACCTTCTTAATGATGAAAAGTAGTATTATAACACACTGATGCTAATACACAAAGGTGTTTGTACAAGCCAGCTGCCTCTCTTCTTGGCAAACTTCTTATTTTAGTGAAAAAGTGATTTGCTTGGTTTTAAAAATGAATTTGTGTGTAATTTGATAAGTAAAGGAAGACCAAAAATTTCAGCTTTGATTATGGTTACTTAAAATAAGAGCAAAAGCCACAAACTGGTTTTTCCTATTCCTTTTGTCAGCAGATATGCTGTAATTTTTATAAGTGATTACTTAGGAAATGATCCAGAAATTAATCATTTGGTAAAAATTAGATTTTACTGTCCATGTGCTGGCTTTGGGTGGAAATCAGACCCTGACAGTCAGACCTCAGAGCATGGAGACTTGGGATGTGGTGACCCCTCTGGAAGTTCAGGCCAGTAAATAATGGAGTGAATTTTTGCTGCTGGAAAAGCACAGCAGGAGTCTCTGCCAGGGTGCAGGGACTGTGTCTCTCGGAGCAGGGGTACCCCAGGGAGCTGCAGCTCTGGGGGTGCTGGGTGTCCCCAGGGTGGCTGGTGGACAGGCACGTTTCTGGAGAATTTATCCTGGAGCTGCTGGCAAGGCCTGGCAGCTCTCGGTGGGAATCACAGGAGCATCAACAGAGCCTGGGCCTGACCGGTGCCAATGCCACCCCCAGAGTGGCTGGCAGCAGGTTTGCGGGTGAAGCCGGGGCTGGGCAGAGGTCTGGGGGCACTGGTGGCCTCGGGGTGCCTGTGGCCAGCCCGCAGCTCCCGTGGCCAGCGGGTGCCCGTGGCTGGCCCGGAGCTCCCATGGCCAGGGGGTGTCTGTGACCAGCCCGGAGCTCCCGCTGCCAGGGGGTGCCTGTGGCCGGCCCAGAGCTCCTGACGCCTGCCCGGAGCTCCCGATGCCAGGGGGTGCCCGAGGCCAGCCCGCAGCTCCCGAGGCCGCGGGGTGCCCAAGGCCGGCCCGGAGCTCCCATGGCCAGCCCGGATGTGTCCGGTGGCGCTGCCTGCAGAGCCGCGGGCCTTGGCGAGCTCTGTGCACGGCGTGGAAAATCCCACAGCGAGGGATTAAACACTGCAAGCGGCCCCGTGAGCCCTTCTGAAATGTCACCGGAGCCGTCTGGCACGGCTCCAGAAGCGGGCGGGCAGCGAGTTGGCCACGGACAGGGACAACAAACCCCGGAGCTGTGATCCTCAGGGCTGCAGGCCGGGCAGGGGCAGTGCCACACCGCGCCAGACGCTGCTGCTTTGAGCTCATTCCCTGCTGAAACCTGAAAATCCCCAAAAGCCACAGCTCAGATGGGGAGACTGGCAAGAGAAAAAAATAACCATCAAACATTAGACAGCCGATTGCAGTCCCGTCAGCCCCTTAGATAAATTGGCGGCTGTTAATCAAAATGTTAATTAAAGAAACTAGTAAGAGTGTGTTCATTTTAGCTTGTTTTCCTGGGCGTGCTCACCCGTGTAGTTTGTAAATCAGAGGGCAAACACGCTGGTGTTACACTGTGCGGATGGCTGGCTCTGGGCAGGAGGGTCTGGGCTCCGGAGGAAATGGGAAACGCAGGCACAGCCTGCATGTGTCAAGTGCAGTCATATTTTTCATTTAAAAGGTTAAACTGCACAAACATTTTAGTTAGCACATCCTAATTACAGCATTGCTCCATTCTTTCAAAAGGAAGTGTGAAAAGGCTGGTAATATTTAATTTGAAAGACACTATTGTGCAGGCACAGTAGGTCTGTGCCCTCGTTTGACTGTATTAGTGATTTCCCTAGGATTTTGCTGCAGTAAATTTTTAATTAGTGTAAAGTTTAACGTGATCGGTGTTTTCAAACATGAAAACAGTTGTTTTATGCCAATTGTGATTGATCAGTGATAATGAAATAAGCAACAATGATCTTTTTTTATCCTTCAAAAACTTACTAATGCCTAAAAATGGGGTAAAACTTAGAAATGAATACTAAATAATAAAGCCCAGATACTAAATATTAATGTTCCCATGTCTATGCATTTAATTGGGGTAAAGTAATGTAAGGATTTGTCTTAAAAGAAGGAACCAAGTTATTTGCTTTTCACTGATGTTGCAAATTGCGCGTTTACATCTCAAGGGATTTCAAATTTTGGAAATTTGAAAAATACTGCAATACCACTGAACTGCTTCCCATCATTCTTTTCCATTTTGAAAGAGTTAAACATTTTGTGCTTAAAACCTCAGAACAGAAAGAGGGGTGCTGGCTGTGCAGGCAGAACCCCGTGCTGTTCTCATTTCTTGAGTTTTTCCTGCAGTTGGGCACTGCCCCTCAGTGTGGAGTGCCCTGTTTGCCAAGGGGAAGCACGTGGGTTGTCACATCTGTGTGACAGGTGAGACATGGGTGTGACATCAGTGAGAGCCCCGGGAGCTCCCTCCTCACTTCCATCAGCAGAGAGGGGCTTTGAGGTCGGCCAGTTCAAATAGTTCAAATGTACGTGTTTATATTTTAGTTTTTAATCTTACAAAGCTCTCGTATCATGGCAGTGGATGTCACTAGTTAGTTATGCAGTACATAAGAAAAATATTTGTGCTCAGTGTCTTTTTATCCTCTAGTTTCTTAGTGACAAAATCAAAGATTGTGATTTCCTTAGCTGACATCACTATTTTCGTGTACACCCTGTGATATTTCCTCCCATTTCCAGGCTCAAAACAAAGTCAATTCCCTCTTGTTGATCTCTTTTGTGTGGAGAGCTTTCCATTTCAAGGCCTTTCTTTTATACCCATCTTCAGAACTTTGAGTTAGCTGTAGCCCCCTTTGTATTTTGGTTCACTAACAGCTTTTAAGCAAGTTTTCATTGTCAGCACCTTTTCTTTTGTAGCAGAACTGAGTCTGACAGTCAACTTACAACATTTAAAATTTGCTAGGTGTAAAGAAATAGCTACAGGGGAAAACATTTAATTCCCAATCTGGTGTGAATAGAAGCATTAGAAAGATGAAAGCTAGACAGGCATTTGGATAGGTGAGCTGATCTGAAGTCATGACTATATTATAATATGTGATAAGGTCTTCTCAGGAACATTATTGATGCTGAAGAGGAAGAACATGGTGTTAGAGATAGAAATCTAATTTCTGGGTAGAGAATGGGCCGAGAGAGAGAAAAGCAGAAATTCGGTGGTGGTTCTTCCCTTTTTTATTTGCATCTTTTAACACACCATGCTTTATTAATCCTTTGTTTACCAAAGTTTTTATTAAACTTTGCAATGGTGTTGGGGTGAGGCATTTATTTTGAATTTGCTTCATACCTTTTTTGAAAAATTGAACCTTTTCTTTATTGTCATTCAGGGTAAGCATAAGCAGCTGGAAAACTGTCGTCTTGTATTTTTGAGAAAGCTGACCCAGAGTGTCAAAGCTGACCCTCAGTGCATCTTGAGGCACTGCTGATCTGTACTGCTTATTTCTGTCTGTTTGATGCTCTTGTTTGTCGTCACTGTGGCTTTTCTGAAGTTTATTTCAAATTAGAATTTTTTTTTTATAGTGGAAGAATTACTGACTCAATACCTGCCTTTTAATCAAATAGGTATTGTTGTGTCATGAACAGGCTGAGAGATTAGTGTTCATAGTGTGGATGTTGTAATCACTCCATGGCCCCATTAACCATCTGAGACACTCTACTGTCCTTCCATAATAACTTTGCCATATTTGTGTTTCAGTGCCTAACAGGTTTACAGGACAGTTACTGACCACCCTTCTGTGCAAGTTCATTGGGGAACTGTACCAGAAGTTTGGGCTTGGATGTTAAACCCCTTGCATTTGGGTTTGCCTGAACGAGGAGCAGGATGAGGTGAACATCCTTCTCTGGGTGATGAGGGTAAATGTTCCAACAGTTGGTCTCCCTGGCTCCATTTTTGCTTGTGGTTCTGCTCCATTAATAATTTAGTGTCCTGCTTCTATCAGTTTTCCCACTCTGTTCTCCAGAGTTTTACTGGTCTGAGGGGGCTCTGAGTAGCTCAAGCCTGATAGGAGTGTCCTTAATTCCAGTTTGCCACTACACAACCCAGAAAAGCCCTGTCTGTCTGCAGGCTTGGGATGGCACTGTGCTTGATGCTTCAGGGGAAAACCCATATATTTTATATAGAGGAATTTTAAATCCTGTGGAAATTGATTACAGATCTACTTCTGTGCTGAATACAAGGGGGTTTTGAAAGGATTAGTAATAAATAAGGAAAAACAAAAAAAAAAAATGGTTGCGGAAGGGCAGCAGTTGGGAAAGGGAGATATTTGAAGGTTATTTATTTAAATACATTAATTTATTGTTATATTCCTAATAACTGTGTTTGCAATGTGCTCTTCACTCTTTCCTGTGGTGGCATTCTTGGCTGTAAGGGGAGGTGTGCTGGGTTTGGGGCCATTTTGCAGCAGATATCACAGAGGAGATGGCATTCCTGCCCAGGTAGTGTGTGTTACTAGAGAATTAAAACCCATCCCGGCTATGCTGTAGCTATACCATCAAAATCATAATTTATCCTAAATTATAGTTACACAATTATCTCCTCTTTGAAATATTTCAAAGTACTGAAGTTGGCATTCAGAATCTTACTAGTGAGGATGATCACTTTCCATTTCTCTCTCTCTTTTCTTCAATGGCAGCAACAAAACTGATCCTGCTTATGCATAATCCAACACACCTTTATTGAACATATTTTGCACAGTGATCACTTGTGAGTAGATTTTAGTTCTCCAAAATAAATGTCTAGGAAAATGATAAACTTACTGTGCTGAGTATTTCTCAAGTGAGGAAGTGCAAGACATAAGGTTGCCTCAGTATTGCTTGGCCATTATCTGTTTAAAAGATATAATATATGGCTCTTTCTTGGTGCTACAAGAATATGTGACTGTCAGTTGGTTTCTTCTTGTGGTTTTGCTAATACTAATGCTAAAACTAATAATACCAGCTGCCAGATGCAAACCAATGGTTTTTTATGAAACAGTGAGACAAAGCCTCTCAGGACATGATAGATAATACTGGTGCCCATCAGGCCTTGTTGGTCTGTCATACTGGTTGCTTGGGCTCCATCAATATTCTGGTTTGTAACCTTCTTGCTGAAGTGAATTTGGCTTTGTTCAGCTGCTCTCTGTTCAGCTGAATGTGTAAGATCAAACACCACCCAGTTGGAGTGACCTCATCCTGACTTAGAGTGTGCACAGAATTGATGGCACGATTAAAGGGACATCAGTGGAAGATTAGGGCAGAATCCTTGGTATCTAGGTCCCGTGATTAGAGCAGGATAATGAAGCAGCAATAAGTGAGTGAGCAGCAGATCAAGCTCCTGCACAGACCAAGCTGCTGCACACTTGCCAGGGTGGCAGCAAAGGAGTATTTGCCTGCTATGCGTGTGATTGTTTTAGTTCCCAGTTTCTCCTGCAAAATCCTTATGAACCTAACTTTTTTTTTTATCTTTGTCATGATGAGATCAGAGTGCTGGTGGCCTAGAGCTGCAAAGGAGATTTTAGTTGCTTACTGAGTAAAATCTGGAGCTATGTTAAGGTGCCCTTCCATAGCAGTCTGTACTCTGCTGTCATGTCATGGATCCGAGCTTCCTGGAGAAAAGCAATTAGCTCTCCATTATTCTAGGAATGAAATACTCTTGCTGACAGAAAATAAGTTTTTTTATCCTCAGGTAGAAGATGTTTATTTTGATATGCCTGTCTAAATTTCTCAGATGACAAGACACACAGTAGCTCAGTATGATAGAGAAAAGGACAAGTTTAAATTTCATGATTATTGTGCTTGCACTTAGTGATACAGACATGAAATAACAATTACTTAACCATAAAGGTTTTTTTATGCTTTGTTTGAATATACACATCTAATCCTATAGTTTGAGGAGTACTCTAACACTTTACACAATACTCTTAACCTGTGTTACTCTTTTTCTGAATGTTCACTGAAGTTCCAGCATGTCTAGCTGAACCAAACTCATGTGTATGCTCCTGGGTGTGCTTCATTTGTACTGCAGCTGCACCAGCACTGACACAGGGCACTTTGACTTTTTGCCCAGTACTTATGTAAGGAGTCAGTAAAAAAAAATGGGTTTATGAAACTTGATCTGTACATCTTGTATTTGCTGCCCAAAGCTATTAATTGATGCCCAGAGAGAATGAAAAGCACAAAATACTTGCTAGCTTTTTGGAAATAAGCATAAACCTGGGAGGAATGTCTTAAATTTTTAAGATTATTATTGCTCTTAAATTAAGTTTTTCCTTTTTTTTTGTAGGCATGCAGAAAAGTGTCATTTTATGAAAAATCAATTTTTTTAAATAAAAGAGTATTGTCTTTTAATATAGCAATAAGTTATGAGTCACAGTAAGTCCAACTGTTTACTCATAGATAGAAGAGTAAGCAGTAGTAGCCAAACACAATGGGAAGTTTTCTCTTTTTTTTTTTTTTTTCCCATCTTTTTTTCCCCTGCCCCTTCCAGGTTACTTTTTGCATTTTGTCAGAGATTGCTACATGTTTAGTAGGAAATAGACAATGAAAAATAGGATTTTGGTAGAAAACTGGCAACCAGACTAAGGGCTAGGTAAAGCTTTTTTTAAGCTCTGGAAGAGATCTATATTATCTATTTTATCAGGAAGTCCTGTGTTCTTTGTCCTGATGCATATATGATACTTGCTCAGCTATAGCACAGAAATGCTGTGATTTTCCAACTTGATGGTTAACAGTTATCTGTCATGGAGCAGAGACATGGGATGCCATCTCTCTTCACAGCTTTCTAACTCTGTCCAGCCCTTCTCCACAGTGTCACAAACCTGTTGTATAAATGCAAAGGTGTTTAAGGAGGAGTTTTTCTGTTAAAGTTTAATGTTGAACACAGCTGTCATTTTAGATCAGATTCTTTCCAGTGCTGTGGCATCAAGGAAGACTTTCAGGCTCTTTGTCCAAAGCCAAAACTTACTTTTTTCTGATAAAAGCAAAACAAACCAACAAAAAAAAAAATCAACATAAAAACCCAAGCAACAACAACAATAAAACCCCTCCTTCCCCTAAATTTTAGGGTTTAGAATAATCATACACAGGCACAGAAATGGGAATATCACTTTGATCTGCTATATAAGCAATCATGACATTAAAAAATAGTTTTCCTCTTAAGAGTTATGTGAAGGGAAGGGATGTGATTGGCAGCCTTTAAAATTTGAAAACTGAACACCTGGAGATAGTTATATTTTAAAATGTTTTCGGGCTGAGACAGAATTAATGACAAATGGGAACTATGTTAAATTGGCAGAAGATTAGTAGAATTTACTATTGTAATATGCTTAGCATAAAAAGCATGGTGGTCTTGATTATTCAGTGACAGTTTGTGTAGTCATTTTTCCAGTAAAAACTGTGGCAATCTGTCTGTAACTATATTCATGAGATCAAATATGCAGTTCGTAACACATCTGGTTTCAAAAATAATATTGGGTTTCTCTAGTAAGATGAGACTTCAGTGCTCTTCATGTGGTTTGTAAAACAGTTCTTAAGTAGATTTCATTTAAAACCATGAATGTTATAAAAAGACTGAAACATTAAATATTATATTTAATGTAGCAGCCCTACCTCGATTTGTATGTGTGTCAACAAAAAAAAGTAGGTCTAGGCAGGTTATGAAAAATGAGCTGAAAATTCTTCTTGTTTTGTTGATAGACAACATAAGTCGTGGTTATGCACAGAAGTGATAAGTGAAGATTTCATAGCCCTGCAGTGTTACAATATCTCTTTCAGAAACTGTCCCAGAATTCTAAAAATGTTAATTTGATGGATTTTTTTTGAATGTGTGTGTCTGTATATGGAAATCCTCTCTGACAGGTAGACTGTAAAACTTGTGTGTGATCAGCCTTAGTTCTCTTAGGTTATTTTTTTTTTTGCTATCACCAATTTAAAACACTTTCAATTAAAATCACTTTGTTGAGCCTGTTGAATGAACATTTGTGCAAATAGCAGTAGCATCTCAGTTTGCAGTTGCCAGAAGAGAAATACTCCTATTATCCAGATAAATAGCTGGAATTACTATTTTGTCTAGTTGCTTCCTAAGTGATGGAATGCAAGGAGGTTGTCAGTTTTATTCTAGTCCCTTCTTCTTTTCATCTGCTAGGTTTTTTTCAAGAAAGTAATACTCTCACTTCCTTCAGAAAGACAATGTCATCATAACAAACTCCCAAGGATTGCATTAGTCATCCACTGGCTTATTTGAGATTATTTGTAACTGTCATAAGCACTTGGATTTTGAATTTTCTAAATATACAGAATGTGGAAGAGCATTGAGTAATATTTCTCATTATGTCACAGGGTGTAGCATCACTGAACTCTCAAATAGTAACTGAACAGAGCTGCTCAGGGATTCTTGCCATTGCTATAAAAAGCCATTTGGCAATAAGCACTGCGTCATACTAGAAGCACAGGCATTTACTAGAGCATAAATATGCTAAAATATCTCATTTACAGTCTCTTCAGTGGCAGCTGTTCTAGAAAACTAAGTGGATGATTTTGATAACTAATTGTTTTAAATACTACAATTTTAAAGCAGTTGTTCCTTGAGATGGATGATAAGTTACTGAATTTGTTTGTTATTTTTGTCGGGCATTTCACACTTGAATTCTCCACTTCTTGGTAATTACCAGTCCAGAAATGATGAGTATTTCACAAAATTTTGCAGAAGATTTGTTAGGTAGTTTGCACCCATTGTTGCAGTTAAACAGAGAAACACACAGGAGTTGGTTCCTTTTCTTTTTTAGTCCAACTTCTGTATTCATTCATTACTTTTATTTTTCTAAGCTAATGAACACATCTCAAGTGCTACTTCCAAATAGGTCATAGAACACAGATGTACTAATTTACATTTCCCAGAGGGTCACAGGCTTCTGCACAGGTTGCACTGGACTTGGCTGTCACTCTTGGCTCTATTTGTAGCTTCATGAGTAGCCTGCTGCTTCCACAGTTCACTCGAGTCAAAATCTGTAAGGTGATCCTGAGATTGATCTGTGGTGGATTTGGGCACCTCTAACAATACTTGGCTGCAAAAGAGGTGTTACCACTGCCTTTGCACTCCCCTGACAGACCTCTTTCTTGTCTCTTAGATCTGTGGTTTTCATTTACTTGATTGCCAGAAGTGTCTTTTAAGAAGGTGTTGATGACACGGATCCTCGAGGAATCACAGGTGTCCCTGTGTCAGTGAGCACACGGTCCATGTGTCTGTGTAGGCAGAGCTGGGAGCTGCCAGGTGTTCTGAGAGTTCATGCTTCTAAAAACCTGCCTTTACAATAGACACTGTTTTACCTGGAGTGGTGCTAGAAACATAGAAGTTTTCATGGTTTGGTGTTAATTAAAAAACATGTCCAGTGATGGAACCTGACCTCACTTAATTCAGATACTCAGGTTTTCGCAGAAGAGTATCTGTTGCTGCCTTTGATGTTGCTGCTAAATAGAAACAAGAGGGGAAAACCCAACCAAACAAAAACTAAGGATGCTCAAAAAGCCCAGTGTAGGTCAATATTTGAGCTGATGTTTTCAGAGGTGTTCCGTACTGGAGGTCTGGTAGATCATACCAGAAGTTTGTCATTAAGTAAAAGTGAAAATGTTGGATTCAATATAATTTTAACGATTAGGAGACATACTAACAGATAATTCTTATCCTTTAAGGGAATGTGATATTTAAGCTTGCCTGGCCTGAGGACAGGGCTCTCTCGGCTTTATGTGTCTGAGGTCCAGAGCTGATTGTTTGAGATGGAGGGAGAGCTAAGCTTTACTGGCTGAGATGTGCAGCTCCCAAAGCTCAAAGAGATTCCCGTAACCCTCTGGAGACCAGCCTTGAGTGGAACCTCATGGATTACAGAGAGGCTTGAATCCTCTATGCTCTCTGTGTGGCAGGGAACCTCCCAGGACAATAAAGGAAAAATGCTAATGGAGTAAATAACATGAAGTATTTACAAATTCTTTCTATATGGGAGCTTAAAACCCTTTTCACTCTTACAGAAAGAAGACACAGCTCCTCCAGCAAGCCGCCTTTGACTCCTCCCTCCTCTTCAGTATTTTCCCTCATTTCATCTTTCCCTTCAAAAAACAAAGGTAGCAGTGGAAGTGGGAGCAGTCGTTCATCCAGTGGAGGTACTAGTGCATCATCATCAAATTCCAAGTTGTTGAAATCACCCAAAGACAAGCTGCAGATCAGCGGAAACAACAGGTTAATGCATTCGGTACAGCACAGCAAAGTTCCCCATGACAAAATGTGAGTGTGCCTTTTGAAACAGAGTTAAATGTCATTACTTGCATAGACACTGCTATGTCAAGAAAGCTTCCTTTTGTTTCAAAGTATTTTTGATTTAGAAAATAATTTTAAACTCCTCCAGATCTTTTCCCACAGCCTAGTCAAAGATTATAGTTAATGCTCATATCTGTGTTGAGGAAGAACTCTTGCAAAGCTTCACCTTAAATCATCATGAATAAAGGTCATTTTACTAGAGGCTCCTAATTCTTTGATGTAATCTGCATACTTTGATCATAAGGGAGTTTTAGCTCTGATTCAGGTGGTTTTCAACCTGCACATGTGAGATGACAGCAGTGCTGGTAAAATTTACTGCTGCAGAATGGTGCATTTCTCACTGGATGTAATGGGTCCATTGCCGTTGCTTTGGACAGTTTGTATTGATGCTCTCTGTCCATGAATGTAAGTAATGGTTTCTGAAATCCCTGGCCACTCTGAAGTGTCAGGGAAAAAAATGATAGGAGAGATTATGGATATCGTAAGAAATGTGAAAATTAGAAACATAGTAGGAGGAAGGCTTGCATTTATATTGGGAATAGATCAGAGTGTTGTTAAATAATAACATATTTTAGCTTATTTTTTTTCCAATTTTTCTCTCTTTGTTTTTCATAAATAACAGTATGACTCCATCTGTCAAAGTGGAAAAGATTCATCCAAAGATAGATGGTGCCCAACTAAAAGCTGCTGTTGGTCCAACTTGTTCTACTACTGTGAGTTCCTCAATAAAGACTGGCCTTAATTGTCCCTCAATACCAAAGCCACCCTTGCCTTCCCCTGGACAGATACTGAATGGTAAAGGTCTTCTCTCTGTGCCTCCATTTTTGGAAAAGAAACCTGAAGAAAATACGAATAATAGGAAATTTTTACATAAAAGATTGTCAGGTAATTTTTAAAAATTATTATTAGCTATATTTCTTTTAGTAGAAATATATGTATGGAAATAAGTTCCAGAAGTAACTTAAAACTCCTGTAATACTGTAAATTGTTGTAAGAGTTTTTAAATATTATAATTTATATCTATAATTTGACAGACACTTTAAGGATGCCTTGAAATTGACTTTTCCTTTCAGAAACCTGTACAAATCTCAAATGCCTGTCAGTCCTGACAGTTTTAAAATTACACTCTTTTACTATCTGCAAAGATTCTGGTTTCCTTCTTTCTATATGGAAGGTCCAAATGTACACAGAAAACAGAAAAACCAGCACCTGATAAACTGAAAAATGCAAACCCAGTCTGCTCTTTACACTTTTTAACACAATTATTTTAAGTGTTAGTAGAATGGTAGAAAAGTTCTCGACACCAAAGCCAACAGAAACCCACCATTTGTTTGTCACAATTCATAATGGTGATGTCTACTCCTAACAGGGAGCATCAAATCCTCCTTTGAGGACACTTACAGGTGTTTGTGGACTTGAGATCTGTATTTCAGCACCCCATAAGCTTGCTGAGAGTGTAGAAAAATTTATTTGTATACTTTTATTGTGCATTTTTATATGTACTCTGTCATATTTGTAAAGTTTCCAATATGATTAATTTTATGATGAAACTAAACCTTAGTATTTGAAAATGTCTTTTGCTAACTTTTCAACTGTGTCTTTTGCTAACTTTTCAACTTTTCAACTGTGTCTTTGACAGAGAGAGAATTTGATCCTGATATATACTGTGGTGTCATTGATGTGGAAACCAGGAAACCTTGTACTAGGTCTTTAACATGCAAGGTAGGATATCTGAATCAGAATAAGATTATCTGAAGTTTTTATTCAAATTCTTGAGGAACATGATAAAAACAGAGAACTGCATATTTTGCTGTTGGTAATTACCACTGTACATGGTACCTCTCAAAACATGTTGCTCAGAACCAAAAAAAAATTGGTTTTGAAGTTCAGTTAATTATTTATTCGGAAAGCATTTCTCAAAGTAACCTGGAGATTTGTATTTTTGTATAAATCCTTTAAACATGCATGTTGACATGGAGCAAACTGTCTCTCCACATGTAGGTAGCAGGGGCAGTGTGTTCCTCTTTTTGGGAGTAACCTTCCAGTTATAGATCATGAATTTTAAAATTCCTCATAAGCATTGAAAATATTGCTTATGCAGGATTTAAATCATTCAAGCTCTTCCCTTCTCACACTCTTTCCTCTCCCCCCAGCAGTCTGCAGCAGGTTCTTGGTAGGAATTTGTGTAAATGCTAATGCTGCTGGATGTACTGCTGCAGCCAGCTCCTGAAAGAGCCACGGAGCACACCTAGAGGTCAAACTCTAAATTAAACAGTCATAAAAACTTTCAGTCTGACAAAATGTATCCTCTGGCTCCAAAACCCTGGGGGGACACAGGGCTGTCACTTGCTCCCAAGGAACCAAGAATCCAGATCTCCTGCACTTGTGTAATATTTCAGTCCTTTCCTGCAAAGCAGCTCTACCCTCACTTTGGGAAAGGTCTGGTAAATAAACCACCTACAGAACAAAGGTGCATGAAGCTGGCACTAATGAGCCAGAGGAACTGAACTTGAACACATTGCCCTTTTGGAATTACAGAGGGGAGGAAATTGTTTTGCTAATAGAGGAGGGAAAAGCTGCAAGATTTTACAAGAGAAATAGGCAAATCAAAAGTGAAAAAGAAAGAGTAAAAACATTTCTCAGGAATTCTTTAGAATATACTACTCATAAAATAACTTTTGGAATTGCTATTTGTGTCTGAATTACGTGACAAAAATTTTTACCTACTAAAAAGAACCAAATCAAATCCTTTGTGCCATATTAAAAAGGTATTGTGTATGACTTTATCAATTTAGAAAAATAGCTTCCATTTACTTCACCTTACTTAGAATTGGTGCCATTTATACACATACACATCTTACTGTCTGTGTTCAGGACTGTAGTGTTCAGGACACTCAAAGAACTTTGAGTCCTCCCTGACTCTGGATTCTGCTGGATATTTTGAATTCCTCAATATCTATTTGATTACATTAGTTTTCAAGGAATATATTAGTTTATAGGAGGCAGCACAGTACTTTTCTAAATATTTTTCAGGTCTCCCATTAAAAGTCTGATTTTAAACATTATTTTGTTGAATATTTTTTGAAGTGGAAGTAAATATTTTCTCTTCTTGGTTTTGCAGGAGTTGGCAGTTGAAATATCAATGTAAAAAAAAAAGGTTTTTGGTTCTAGTCTTAACCTTATTAAAAATTTGGCAGTTTGGTTTTTAAAAAGAAGTTTTAAAGAAGCCTTTTACCAAATTGCTGGGTTAGTTGCTCTGTATCAGACAAGGACATAATCATCCACCAAGCAATTTTAAAATTTGTTTTCTAAGTCATATTTCCATTTGTTTACTAAACCAGGACTGTGATGATTTTCTCTGTTTTGGAGCTCTCTACACATGTTTTGAGTGTTTGACTTCCACAAATGTCATAGCCTGGGATTAATGATTTATTCCTGGTTCTGCAGACACATTCCTTAACCCAGCGGAGGGCTGTACAGGGTCGAAGAAAACGATTTGATGTGTTGTTAGCTGAGCACAAAAGCAAAACCAGGGAAAAGGAACTTCTTCGACATTCGGATCATCATCAGCAGATGCCCCCTCTCAGGGAACCACATCCCTCACCTACTAAAACTTCCCAGGAGCTGCACCAAAATTCTCATGGAGTTACTCTTACAGAATCAAAGCCTTTATTACCTAATAAACCCAAACCTCACCCCCCCAGTCTTCCAAGGTAAGGAAAATCTGCAGATGCAGTGGTATGAAATGAGCACTGGGAGCTTGATGAGGGAGCGATATGGATCTGTTGGATGGGGCAGTGTGTTTGCTGCAGGCCTGGTGCCTGTCTGCAATTAGCAGTTACCTGCTGAGGGTAAGAGAGTAGTAAAACTACTGTTTGGAGTAGTAAAAGCTGACTTGCAATCAGTGGAAGCAGTTGAGCAACAATTGGGCAATGCTGCTTTTCTGGGGGTACCACCATACTCTGTGCTTGCCCTTGGCAGGTTACAAGGTGGGCAACACCAGGGATCTCTTAATTTAGATTTCTTTCAGTAATAATAAGCACTTAAAGGGTGGAATTTTTAACTGTACTAGGTTCAATAACACCTGGTTACTGCTTGTCTTGCCAGGCCTCCAGGCTGTCCAGCCCAGCACAGTGGAAATGCCCCCAGTGAGTCTCCTTCTGTCCACGAGTCCCCACACCCTCCCTTGCCTGCAGCTGAGCCAGCATCTCGGTTATCCAGTGATGAGGGAGAATGTGATGAAAAAGAAGAGCCTGTTGAAAAACTGGATTGTCATTATTCAGGTCATCATCCTCAACCAGCCGCTGTACGTTTGCAAAGTTAACCTCAGTCTGTCTCTGGCTCTAATTGTGTAAACAAGTTACTTTGGGGTTTTAGGGGTGGTTTTCTGCGAGGTGTGTGATACTTTTTTTTCTTTTTTTTTTTTTCTTTTTTTTTTCCCTCCCTATATTTTGAGAAAATTTTGTGGCCTAGTAGGCAGTGAAGGTTTAACTAGTTACAAAATAAACATGCTAAAAAAATGTGTTCATAGCTCACTTCCCCAGTCTAAAAGAAAACAAAATGCCAGCATACTAAAGATGAAATTGCTAACTGCTCTAAAGGGCTGTGGTTTTGGAATAAGTAAACAGTGTCTTTTTGGTGCAATTTTCTTATTGGACTCCCCTGTCCACACCCACATACATTTTTTACTCAAGTTACCAACATCATGTTAAAGATAGCAGTAAGGTATTTTAATATTTAAATTTTGACAAAAGTTATTAGTATAACTAAAAGCAAATTTATTGTCCTGGATGTCAAATTATATTTTTTTCAGAAACAGACTTCTAGCTGATAGCTGGTAGGTCCTCAGAAGCAGATGTTACATAAATATGTCTGTGTGTATGATGTTTATACATAAACAGACATACTGCTAACCTTCTCTGTTTAATCAAAGGATTTGATTAAAGTCAAATTTGACTTCTTCTATTAAGTATGGGTGTATCAGAAGACAAGAAAATTCTCAATATACCAAGGCCAAAAATTTTAAATAGTTGTTGGGCCACAGACATAAAAACTCTAATTTATTTTTTGATCCTCTACTTAAACATCTAAAAGCATATGTATCATAAACAAATTGTTATTCAGAGAGCTGTCACTGAAAGCAGAAATCACCAATAAAATCATGTCTTTTCAGTTTTGCACATTTGGTAGTCAGCAAATTGGAAGAGGTTATTACGTCTTTGACAAGCGGTGGAACCATATTCGATGTGCACTTGACTTCATGTTGGAGAAGCATCTGAATTCACAGATGTGGAAGTGAGTAGAAATGAAAGTTCATATTCTTCTTGGTGTTTGTAGAAGTACATAAACCTTGTGATTCTAGTTAAAGAAAGTAATCTTGTGTTCAGACTGAAGGTTGATGGTTTGTGCTTTGCATTTTTTGCAACAATTAACTATCAGTTTAATATAATCAGAGGCATTAATCAACCTCAAGATACAATCATTTTAAGGTAGCATTATTAGTATATATGAGTATTAGTCTGAAGAATGGTGACTATGTGAGATTTTATCTTTCTTTTTCTATTCACCTGCAGGAAAATTCCTCCAGCATCCAGTACCGCAGCATCAGTCCGTGCCCCACATCGGACAAACCTGCTGCCTGCCTCTCAGCACGGGGTCAGTGCAGCAGGGTTCCTCTTGCCCACCACGGTTATGTCATCGCCAGCGTTGGTGTCTCCTTCCTGCGTGTCCCTGAGCAGCAAATCGGTACCATCCCACGGGACGACGCTCAGCGCCAACCCCGCTGCTCTGGGTGCCGTGGATCCCGTCTGCAGTATGCAATCAAGACAAGTGTCTTCTTCCCCTTCAACACCTACAGTGCTTTCCTCTGTACCTTCACCTATGGCCAGCAAACCTCAGAAAATGAAATCCAGCAAATCTTTTAAACCTAAGGAATCTCCTGCTGGCAGCGGCACCTGTAACAGCACCGGCAGCGTCAGTAGCAGCGGCGGCTCAGGAAAGAAGCGTAAAAACAGTTCCGCACTGCTCGCACCTTCTCATTCCACAGAGTCCTTTAGAAAAAACTGTGTGGTTAACTCTGGGACCTCCTATCATCCCTCAGTGACAGCTTCGTCCCACAGCGTTGGCCTCAACTGTATGACTAGCAAAGCTAACTCTGTTAGCCTCAAACATGACCAATCAGGGAGGGGTCCTCCGACCGGGAGCCCTGCAGAGTCCATCAAGAGAATGAGTGTGATGATGAACAGCAGCGACTCCACGCTCTCCTTAGGGCCCTTTGTTCATCAGTCTAGTGAGCTGACTGTAAATTCACACAGCAGTTTTTCACATTCACATACTTCCCTTGACAAATTAATAGGAAAGAAAAGAAAGTGCTCACCTGGTTCAAGCAGCATCAACAGCAGCAGCAGCAAATCAAACAAAGTTGCCAAATTGACATCGGTGAACAATGTTCATGCAAAACACACTGGTGCAATCCCAGGGACACAAGGACTGATGAACAATTCTCTGTTTCATCAGGTAGGAGATCTTGACTCAAACTAAGCCAGCATGAAATGCCTCCTCATGTGCTTCTAATTCATGTCTTCTCTTTAATATTAAATAGATAGCCAGTTCCAGATCCTGCTTGAGTAAAAGGTAGTTCTTCTTTTTGTCCAGTACTCGTTTTGAGTGTTTTTATGGTGCATTTATTCAAGACATTTATAAATGTTCTAAATAAAAAAGCTATACTTTAGGAAAGAAACCTTATATGGGATATTTCAAATTCCTTAGATGCTGTTGCCTGTGAATTGCTTTCAGATAAAATTCATTCCTCTTATTTTTAAACCATAATTTTAAAAAATAATCTTGCCAGCCTGCCATGGAACTGAGCTGTGTGCCTCAGCCTGACTCCTTGTTTCTGTGTCAGGAACAAACATTCTACAAAGTGGAACATAATAATGATGCTGATAACAGAACTGTGATACTGTGATAAAATAAGCCTATTATCCCAAGATGTCATTGACTAACTTCTTAGTAATAATGAGATTAAATGTAATAAATCAGATAATAAGCCTTTTTAGTTGGTAAGGCAAATAGATATGCTATAAAGGAAGCAGATCTCATGAGTATGTAAGATCTCATTTTAAAAATTAGTTTGGGGTTTTGATTTTTTTTTGAAACAAATCTCGCTGGAAAAGTAGTGCATTCAGGACCAAAAATGCAAGAAACTTTGTTTTCTCTGCTGCTAAAAACTGAAATCACTGTACCTGGAGAGCCAGGTGGGCGGTAAGAACTTTTTCAGAGTGGTTTCTTAATTTTCAGTTTCAGCCACAGAGGAAGATTTTCACCTTTTTGTGTATTTACTTAAGAAAAAAAGCCTTCAGATGGCTGAATTTATTTTTGGACTTACGTAATAATTACTATTTCAACTATGCAATATAAGTAAAAAAGAAATATGATTTGAGTGAACTAAGAAGAAAAGTATGCTTGAAATCATTACAGCTTCAAAGAGGTTTAGCTGAGGATTTTCAAGTCTCAGAGAGACCAACCTGAGGTTATCAAGGTTGCTTTGTGCCTGAGATTTTCCTCCAAATATGCCCTTGTTAGCCACAAAATAAGTTTGTTTTCAGTGCCTGCACTGATGGTTCTCTCTTTTCTTGCCCCCAAGCCAAAGGCCCGTCCCTGATAGCTGAAGGCACCAAGGTGAGAAACAAACTGGACAGTTTTCACTACAAGCAAAACCTCCATCTGGATTTCTGGACTCCAAGATGCCTTGAGTTTTCCCAACTTCCCATGGTCCTCAGGTGTGGAAATCTACTGGACTGTCACTTAAACAAGGAATTTCCCTGAAGCCATGTCTGTAGCAGTGAATATACTAGAAATGGACACTGGATGAAGTTCAGCCACATAATTGCTCTTATCAGTGTTAACAGTGGTCTGGACTGTTTGCTACAAATCTGTGAGATTTTCCTTACAGGAGTACATCATCTTGCCACTATTTGACATAGTTTGGCTGGGCAAACGAATGTTTTCTGGGGGGAAATAAACATTACTGTGGACTTATTTTTATACTGATGGTGTCTTTTGTAGGTGATAGCTAACCAGACAGACACCCTCAATGGAGAGGACCCCGTGACAAGGGGAAAAATGTGTGAGGCACAATGGAAAGAAGCCCTCAAGAAGGGAATATGGCTTTAGTGTTTTTATAGCAATGTTCCTTTAATGGAATATAAAAAATAGCACAATTCAAAAAATAGTCTGTTTTGCCCAGCCTTTTGCAGGTAATTTGGGATAAGAAGCTATCAGGAGTTTAAAACAAAACAAACCCAACAAAACCAGAAAAACTTGTTTGAGGCCACTGCTCAGAAAACAAGTATAAAAATGCCGTATTTGTGTGATACAAAACCTATTTTCTATTCTTTTGAATGAGATTTTATTGTGGAAGAAAAGTTAATTTTGTTCTTTAAAAATTCCAAAAAATATCAAACAGACAAAGGCAAATAACCTCTAAAACTCTATGCCCAAAGAACCTATTTATTGACCTATACTGTATACCACAGGCCTTTGTTTTTTTTAAAAGAAAAACTGTATTGATGAAATTAGGCTGGATTTGTCTTCCTCTTCCAGCAGATGAAATTAGCCCTTTTAAAAATGAGTTTTTAAAGTATTTAAATATTTTTAACAACCATAAAAGTCAGTTTCTTTCTGCCTTGTTTGTGTAACAAAATTGTTGATGTGTGATGTCTTCTACCGCTCAGTAAGTTTGGGTTTTTTAGTCAAAATTCTGGAATAAATGCCAATTTGACAGCAGAGTTCACTGTGAAGCACTGGTTTGTGCATCACAGTCATCCCAGACCCATCCAGGCTTTATGAGCATGGGAGGCTTTACAGTTTTGTATAACCCAGCCAATTTTTATGAAGTATTTTGTCTTGCTTCAAAACACCTCAAAAATTAATTCCGCCAAAGGGCTCATTGTATTATGGTTTGACTCATCTGGATGTTTTTGTTAAGTTTTTAAACATCAGGTAAAGGCTCAAAACTGACTAAACTTTTATTAAGGGGGCAAAGCAAAGGAAGATGAAATCCTAACGAAGAAGATTTTTATTTTCTGCCTTAAAGGGGCATCAGCTATTGCTAAGAAGAGACAATCTGAGCCTGTCCAGCTGTTCACGTAGCCCAGCCTTCTCCCCGTTGTGGTGGCAAGTAGTAAGTACATCAGGGAATCCAAAGCCACTCTGAGTAGCAGTTGCTTAGTTGTTTACCTAACAATGCTTTCAGTTTCTCCTGAACTTCCTATGAAATCATTGTTATACAGCAAAACAACAAGAAGCCTCTATGCAGACACTTTAGCTTTGAATTGATACAAAAGATCACACTGAGAAAGCAATGTACTAGAGACTCTTATTATGCAAACTTTAAAAAAAAAAAAAAGTAGACAACTTTTCAGGAACAAATGGATTCGTATTTAATAGGATGCCCTGTTGAAAGGATTGTTAGAACTGCAATTTGTTTAATGTAAAAGGAACCAAAGTGAAATGCTTCAAAAAGAAATCCAAGTGTATTAAATCCTGCATGTTTGGAGAGAAATCCATGCTCTGATGAAAGTCCCTGGGGCAGAGCTTCCACTTCAGGATAGCATCAGTCACAAGTGCAATTTGACTCTTGGTAGAAACAAAGGTAAAGGAAACAGAAATTTGACAAGATTGGGCGCTGGCAAGTTTGTGATTGAACTGTCCTCTGGTTTTTAAGATTCTGTTGATCTGAAAGCAAAATGGCAAATTTGTGCTCCTTCAGTAGCATGCAGATGTGTACAAAGTGAATTCCTGATGGCTGCTCCTCCAGAGCCAGTGGGTGCAGCCACCTGCACCATGTGGGCTTGAGCCACTGGAGCAAAGAGTCCGAGCATAAATTCTGCCTGCCCTAGACGTGCTCTAAATATTATGGTTTAGATCTTGGTTGTAAGCAGAACACTGTTCCTGAAGCTTTTATTGTCACATAGTTCTTACTGTAAATAATTAAGGAAGCTTAAAATTAATTTCTCCTTGCAAAATTGAATTTGCAGTGGCTGGGTTGTTTCTAGACAGATTTTGGTATTAATTTAAGAGATACAGTTTTTATAGTCTTTCCAACTTCTCGTTATGACTCCTGCAGTTTTCTTAACCTAAAAAATTGCTGCAATGATGAACAAAGAATTATACAAGAAAAAAAAACATACTTTTGTATCTTTATTTTGGAATTTCTTGTTCTATTATAAATATTGAAGTATCCCTATTTCAGAAGACATATTTTGTTAATTGATTGTACATATTTAAATATGTATTTTTGCACAGGTCTTTTTTTCTTATATCCAGTTTTGGTACAATTGAGATCATCTAGTATTTATTTATTAATTAATTAAAAAAAAAAAAAGCAAATACCTTTTTATAATTTGAAGTGGTTCACTGCCAAGCCAATAGTTAACATGCCTACTTTGCAATGTAAGGGATGCCTCCGTTTTGTGAAAGCTGTGTCCCTTTTCCCTGTCCTGGGAGTGGGTGGATCCACGCCGAGGATGCCGAGCCCGGAGCCCTCGTGGTTGGTGTGGCATTGATTGCTTCTCAGTTGCCTGACTCCCAGCAGATCCATAGCTAAGTGACACACTGCTTCTCTTTTTTTAGTGTTCGTGTGCGTGTGTGTGCGTGCGCATCCGTGTGGGTCTCATGTGGTTTCAAACTAACGGAAAAACTGAAAGTGCCTGATATAACTAGTTTTAAGCTTGGACTGTTTAGACAGCTTCTCCTTAAAAGACTTGAATGTTCAGTTGAAATTTTGGAGCTTGCTTTTTCCACCTATATATAATATATATGTGTGTGTGTGTGTATATATACACACACACATGCATATATCTGTATATCTGAAATTAATGAGATGGGTTGATAAAAGAAAGCAAATTATACTGGTAGCTTTTGTAAAATCTTTTAATTTGAATACCTTCTGTTGGAACAATCCCATTGATAACTCATATTTAGTATAATGCCAAGGGTTTGAAATATGGTTTTAGCCAGCAGTTTATTTAACTGTCTCACTTTGAGAAGGGGGGGGAGCAATATTCATTAGTCAAATAATTTAGAAAATGTTCCAAATTGTTGGTATTCCAAAACAAAGAAAAAACCCCTAGTAAGTACCTCTTAAACCATGAAAAAATAAAGATGTGATTTCCAAATGACATTTCTAAGGCAGTTGTCTTCCTGTAAGAGTTCTCTTGCCAAGGAATCTCTCGTCTTTTACTCATTCTGTCCTGGAGGAGGGAATTGGGCTTAGAAAGATTCTTAAATGTTTCACTGTTCAGCAGAAAATAATCATTTTTACCTTTTGTGCGAGATATTTTATGTTTTAAAGATAATTTTGAAATGAGCACTACATAATGTCAATGTGAATGTAGGCCTTGGAAGCATCTTGCTCGGTGTTGAGCCTGGTTCTAAAAGCAATCTCCTGTGTAAAATGTGTGAATAGTTTGATAATTTGTATACATAATCAAGAGCATCTGATCAGCTGAACTCTGTGTTGGCTGCTGTATAGTACATGAACAAATGTCATGGGATAGAAAAATTACTTTGGATATTTAAAAGAAAAATAAATATATAGTCTATTTGTTTTGTAACAAGTTTCTGTAAATAAAATAATTTATACTATTTATAAGAAAAAGTTGTGCTTTGCTTCATGAAAAAGATTAGTTTGTTGAACAAACATGTTACTAAACAAGGCAATAAAATTAGGACTTTTCAATAAATGAGGTTGGTTGCATGGAATATATTATATGTTTCTGCTTCATTATAAAATCCTTCGCTATTAAAGGAAAACCTTATCTGTATTGGTGCCTATGTGAACTAATTTCAGAGAATTGGATGTGGTCAAATTCTCTCACTGTCCCTCAGCATCGTGAGTCAGCCCGGTAGGTTTGGAGCTTCCCATCCTACAGGGGGCTGGTACCTGGCTTTGAGCAGTGCCTGTGTCACCTCTGCAGCATTTTCCTTTTGTGCAAAGGACCTTCTGTTACTTAAGGTTCACATTTCATATTATTTTCTAATCAGAATAATGAGCAGCAGCCTCTACAGCCCCAGATGTGGTTATGTTGAGTCGTCGTGTTTCCTGGATTTTTTTTCCTCGTAAAAACGTGTCTTCTGTGTTTTCACAGTTTGAAGTTCCAGTGTGTGGATTCAGCAGGTTAAGCACTCCTGCAGAGCTTTTCTCTGCACGTGACTCGGGACTTGTCGTGGGCGATTTCGGAGCAGTTTGTAAAACCAGTAAAGCTCTTGTTACTGGGACAGGACTTCAGTGTGACATCTGTGGCAAAGCTTCCTTTATTCTGTCTCTATTTTGTTTTGGTTTTGGTTTTTTTCCCCTCTTAAAACAAACTTTTCTTAATATTTAGAATAAATGCTGCAAGATACCAACAGGCAAGTTCTGCTTTATCTTTTTATAATAAGCACCTCTAGTAGTTCTATGTTTACTTTGTGCTACTAAGTATTTTAATTTTCCTTTTTTTGTCTTGCCTTCTTGCAAATCCTTTTCCTTCCCAGTATCAATTTTTACCACCTGTGCCATCCTGCGCAAGCTGCTGGGGCTGCAGCTGGTTCTGCAGAGCTGTACCAGTGACCACAGCCCAGAGCGCGTGGGAGTGCAGAGCTCTGAGCTTGGCATCGTGTTCAGGCAGGTTCATGACTGACTGCTCCAACACTGAAGGAATAACTCTGCATTTTACTGCATTTCATACAGGGTTCAGTGTCCTCTAAAACTGGCAAGGTTAAGGAAGGGAAAAAAGGTGCATTCACCCTGTGTAACCCTGAGCTTTCGGAGCTCTGTGGAATTGGAGCGTTCTCACTCTCCCCTTTTTTGCTGCATTTGGTGCAGTGCAGTGCAGGGAGCCCTGACCCTGGGGCAGAGCAGTACTGCTCCTTGGCTGCTCTCTCCTGGTGACTCCACTCACTGAAGGAGTTAGTGATGAAAAATGGTTCTGACCAGGTGCTGAAGTGGAACTCAGTAAGCACAGATGTCCCTGAACCGGCTGGAAAAGCTTCCCTCCATTAGTGACTGCCTCATAGGAAAATAGTCCTGTTTATATTAGGGACAGTAACTTGGTGATGTAGGAAACTGCCAATGTGTGCAATGAAACCCCAGGGTCAGAGGTTCCCTGTGTGTAGGGTTTGTGTATCTGTACATCTTGTCAGTGCCCTTTGCATTTAGTATCAAAGCTGGGGAGCTGTGTCCTGGGAGCCCGAGGTTGTTTGGCTCTCCCTGGCGGAGCAGCGTTGGGCTCAGAGGCTGCAGCCGGTCCCTGGCTGTGCTCGCAGCTTGGGATCGGGGTGCGGGCTTGGCCGGCTGCCCTCAGGCTCTGCCAAGGCCGGAGCGCCGCTCCGTGGGCGCCTTGTTTACACCGACTACCAAAACAACCCAGAGCAGGGCTTGCCCCGGCTTTTTAAAATGCAAATTCTTGTTGGTGCATTATTATCACGTTCTGCTGCAACAAATAATCAAACGCATGTGGCTTCTAGGATCCACCGTGGGACTTTTTATTTTGACTGGATGCTTTTTTCAGTGCGTTGGCTCAGAGCTGTGTTAGCCGCTGGATTTGTTCCTAACAAGCAGCATGGGAGCTTTGTCATGGAAAAGTGGCATATGCTTGGGGTTTTTCTGACCCAACAAACTTCGAAAACCTTTAAGGAACTTGTTCATACTAATGTGGATTGAAACTTTATTGCCAAGGAGGAAAAACAGCCTGAGAAATGCAGTTAAATAGCTTTGTCCAAGCCTATGAGAAATAGCTGGTGTTGATATTTGTGCCCAAATTGATGCAAAAGAGTTTTTTTCAGCATCAGCAGGGACTGTGTTGCTGCTTGGGTTTGGTGGTCTCTGACAATGCTGAGAGTTTTTTGTTGTCCATTTTGCAGTTTAGGTCCCTTCACCTGAGTCCTTTCCTGTCCATGACAGGTGACTTTTCCTAAAGCCAGTGCCCTGTCCCTGGCCTGCAAGGCTGGACCTTGAGTTCTGGAGCCTGGTGTTCAACGAGAGAAGCACCAGAGGTGTTGGCAGGTGAGCCAGAAACTGCACAGAAATGACATTTCAACTGTTTTGTAGCACAGTTTTACTAACAAATCCTAAACCACCCCATCTCCTGCCCTTCCCACCTGCTCTCCCACCATTGAATTGCAAAGAGAAGTTCAAGCTGAGGCTTGAAATCTCCGTCTGGTTCTGGCTACCTTGTAGAGAGGGTCAAGTCAGCCTTGCAAAGCGAAATTGGAGAATGGCATTAGCTCAAGGAACTGCCCAAGCTTAAATTACAAGAGAGAATGTACAACTTTGGCATGTGGACTATAAATCCATGGAAAGGTGTCAAAAGCAAGGCATGAAGGCCTGTGTCTGGAGTGCTGCTCACAATCACAGTTAAATAAAGGGAAGTTATGAGATCAGATAAACAGAATATAACACTAACATGATCACGGGACAGTAAAAATTAACTTGAAATTACTTCAGGAAGTAAAAATTCTAATGCTTCTGATTTGACATAGAGATGGAAGAAGGCATTTTAAAACAACAGAATAAACAAAATTATGCCCTTGATCTCCTCAAGGTCTGACCACCCTGGACCCCTCAGCATTCCCTCTTTGGAAAAGGTGTATATCAGATTACTTCTCTTTTTGTTCCAGGAGAACAGTGTGAACTGCCATGCTGGCTAAACTGTGTGTCTCCAGCTGTGGGCTTCAGGAGGTGCTGCCTTTCACCTTTCCTGGGATTTTATCCCACCACTATTTGGCATGGCTTACAGGCTGAACTGCTGCACAAAGCCTTGAAAGGTTCAGCTAAAATTGCTGTGACTCTTTCCTGCCAGGCCATGGCACAAAAATCTCTGTCCAGAAGATCTCCAGGCTCTCCCTGGATCCTCTTTTACACGATGTAGGCTGGCACCAGGAAATGTGCAGGCAAGTTGGGATCTTTAAAGGGGGGTCTTTGCTGTAGTAGGATTGTGTACTTCTGTTTGGAACATTATTTTTCACCCACCTGAGCAGAGAACACCAGATTCTGAAGTGCTTGGCTCCTACAGGATGATGGCCACAGTTAAGATAAAATGATTGATAGCTCTGCAAGTATCTTAGAGCACTAAAACTCTTTAGCAATGCTTTTATTTTCCACAGAGTAGGGATTTCTATTTTTTTTTCTGCTGCTCTTACCTACACTAAGAGAGCAGCAAGATTTCTCTGGAACACATGAAGCCTCTTTTAGCCTGATTTTTCTTGAGTGGGTTTCTATTCCCTTTAATTTACAGTTAAAAGAAATATATGGCAATACATATGCTGAATGGAAACTTTGGTGCAGTTAATTAAGGTCACTTCATGTATAAATATGCTGGAAAGGTGAATTTATTTATGCACCAAATAGAAATTCCTCAAGTCAGTGAAGGCATGAAGACAGTATCGTTTTCTGACAGGCTTCACACCTGCACCTATGGAAGGTGGAGATATTTCCAAAAGTCAGACTGATTAAAGCCTTCCTAGCTAGCTCTACTTATCTGGCATGGAACAGATGGAGAAAAACAAGAGAGCTTATTGCAGGTCTGAAAAGTCTGAATATTGGGTTTTATCAATTAAAACTTAATAGGAAATGGTATCTGTGTGAACACAGGAAACACAGACTCAGAGCTGAACACATGGTAGAGTTCTTGTTTATACCTCTGAAGAAAGATCAGAATTTTTTTCTAATTAGTACTATCTGAAATGTAAATCTTTAAACTCTGGCTAAATAGCTGCTTCTTGGAGGGGGAAACAACCAAAACAGCTTCCAGTAAGTAGTAAAATACCCCAAAATCATGAGGTTGTATTTTGGGTTTCAGAAAAGTTCATCAGAGAATAGAAATGCCCCCACAGCACCAAGGGTTCCAACCTCAGGCAGGCAGCAGCAATTCCAGGACAGGAGACGTCTGTGACCTTGCAATGGGAGGGCTGGGCAGGGGAAATTCCAAGTCCTGTCTGTGACACAGTAGCTTCCAAATGCTAGGATTGCTCTTTGGTACACCTACCTGCTGGGGTTCCTTCCAGCACTGAAGCTGCAATGCACACAGGCTGTAAATGTTCCAAATGCAGTGGCATCAAAAGCTCACAGAACTCACAGGACTTCTTTGGGAGGAAGGAGAAAACCCCTCAAGGCAGGCCAGCAGGGTAAGCAGCTGCTGCTGGAGGCAGGAACCATGTGTCATCAGCATGGCAGCAGCCTAGTGACACATTCATTCCTCAGCAGCTGGGAGGAAAGGAACTGTAACCCCTGCAGAACCTGATCAGCTCTGCCAGACTGCAGCAGGCCCTTCCACAGCTCCCACCATCACTGACATCTGCAGATCTAACTCGGGCAGTAATTACAAATGTAAGGCTTTGCTCACATGCTGGCTTCCTTTTCAACAGCTTGCAAAAGAATAGTTTAAAGAGAGAGGCTACTTCTGTTCCAGTTGTTCCTAAAGTTTTAGTCCTGCAGTTTCTGTGGCTGTATCATTGCTTCACCCCAATCACTTTCATCCTTATTCCTTCTCCCTTAAGCTGTAATCCCATCATTGCAAGACTCCCTCCTGTGCACTCTTCACTACAATTTTTAGCCACTTTACTATTATGGAACTGATTGTTTTCACCCCTGATTCCAATATGAAAGTCTTAAAACAGCAAGCATGAAGTGGCCATGAGCTCTCTGTGTTCACAGGCTGTGAACCTGCTTTGCTGTTCAACATGAACACTGGATATACAGGCAAGGAAAGGAACAAAGTCTATTACAAGAGATCACCAACGGTATCATACATTTAATAAATGAACTGGGTTCCATACACCAGAACAGAACAGTGTGTACATAATGAAGTGGAAAGTAAAAACACTACCTTTCTTGCTAGTTATTTTTTTCCCTACAGTATACCAAGTTATGCAATATATTTATAGGTTACTTCCAAAATGTTTTAAACATCTAAATTTTGCATTCCCTTGCATTAAAAAAATTACATATTAATTACTCGGGAAAGTTTCTGAATTCTGTTTAGCAGCAAATCTCCTTTCTTGATGGTTTCTTGGTACTGCCAATTCTTGCTATCAGGCCTAGGAATCATGGGGGAAAAAAACAGGGGGTTAGAACTGAGGACATGATTTATACCAAAGCATTAAACATTTCTATAGTAAATGTCATCAGAATATATAGAATTCAACTGGTCTGTTAAAAACAACCTCCAGGAATTGTCACATACCTGTTTGTTTCTACAATCTCATTTACTTTGTCTATTTTGCAATGCAATCTCCCAGCTGCAATAAATCTTGAAAGCTCCCTAAATAAAGAAAAAAAGTTAGTTAAATCCTGTTTCACCAGGGACTTGTAGACCTAAGAGCACTGAAACTGCTGTTATACCACACTGTATTTCTGAAGCAACAGCCTATGGATCTTCATCAGGTATCTTATGCATCCTCATCTTATTAAGGCTTGCACACTGCACCCAAAAATAATCGTTTTAGTGACCTGAACACAAAACCTCTTAGTTCTTCTCCTCAGGCCAAAGTGTTGCACTTGAGTTAGTGAAACTTATCACTGAGCTTTGTATCAACTACTCTTCAAATCCAAAGGCAGCAGTAATGCAGAGTGGCTATTTGGAATTTATCCTGAGGTAAATATCTTTAAGCCAGTCAATTAATTAGAAATGTATCTCAATAATATTTAATTTTTTAAAATTTTATTATTATTGTTTTGTTTAATCAAACAATTGGCAACACAGGTGGTCTATATAACTGATGGTAGAAGAAAATATTCCTGTGTTCAACAGTAAGGTAAGTTACAACTCATAATAAATTACAGGAAACATAAGCATTAATATGATTTTAAAAAAATTACTTTTGAATTAAATGGTATTTGCTTTCTCTTGAAACACTAATTTCTGAATATTTCAAGCACTTTCATATTTCTGTAAGTTTTCTTTTCTAGAAAATCTGAAACCTCTCTGAAACAAGAATAACTCTTGTGAAGGCATTTGAAAATAATGTGCTTCATGTACACAGAGTAAAAGTCAGTTTCTTACTTCACTCACCACTTAGTTCTTACCATGATCTAAATCTGCTGGTTTTATTCTAGAAAATAATTTCAAATTGGAACTGCAGAGTATGCTTAATTTAAGTGAAAAACATCAGATCCTGTCCACATAACAGAAACCAAGGAAAATGAGAGAAGGAGACTGGCAGAGTACAAAAAATGTGCAGATCCCCAAAGCTGGAACAGCTCAGTTTTTGCATAACTGTGAACGAAGCTGTCTAAAATCTAAAGTTCCATAGCATGTTGAGGTCAATAAATACAGCAATATAAAAAAAAATTATATTATTATAATTAATATAAAATACCAGCTTCTCACACTCTTCCATAGAAACGTACCTTGGCGTATTTAGAATACAAGCGAACAAAGATTTTTACTTGCAATGAGATCACCATAAATATTTAAAAGATATAAAGGGAGATGTCTATGAACTGGGAAAGGCCAAGAACTTACTGATCTATGAATTCTACACTGACTCCAAAGGCCTCTGCCATGTACCCTAGCGTCAGGGAGCGGTAGGACTCAAGGAGCTGGCTGTAGGCGTGGATCCGCATTTCCCGCACGTAGTATCGGTAGTGGGGTGCAAACAGCCAGTCTTTCTTCATCTCCTGCTCTACAATAGCTGAGAAGAGAAAGAAAGAAGCAAAATAAATAAAAAAAGTCAGTAACTTCAAAGAAATGCCATATATCAGTTATGTAAATAAAAGACACGGCACCAGTTATTAAGTGTGACCATAACTATGTTGTATTCTTGCACTCCTCAGGATATGAAAGGGATTCTGCACTAAGAGAAGTAAATTCATGTAATCTGTATCAGTTCTGCAACCAGGAGTGTAAGAACATGCAAACAATATTGTGGCAGAGCTAATGGGAGCCTGTAAAAATGCACAGCATCCTTCTTTCAGGGGAGAGACCACCTCTCTGAAGGCAAGAGCTGGACCGGCTGCCTGCAGAGCTGGGTAACAAGCAGAACCTGGTATGTAACTTCTTCAAGAAACATTGTTACCCACATCTGTATAAGGACACAACATTAATTTTCTGCTACTAGCTCTTAAATTAGTTACAAGGATTTCCAGGCACTGAAGTGACTTTTTTTCCTTCTCAGCATCGGTTCTCAGCTTGGGATGAGGCTGGCAATAGGAAGATGCTGCCCTTTAACTCAGTCTTATCAGGCCTAGTTTTCCACAAAATCAAGGGCTCTTCCTTTATTTTTCTAAATATCTCATTTTCTTGTATTCTCTCACAGAAGAAAAACAAGCAGTCTGAGAACTGGCAAGAATGAGGGTTTTCTGAAGAGCTTTTCTTTGGTGTCACCCTTTTACACAGAAAGCTTTCAAATCTTTCCTGATCTGGCTCTTCAGGTAAGATGCTGTTTCATAGCCATTTTCAAAGTGCTTTTTCACCTAATGAGATGTGACCTTTCACAAGGCTAATTGGATGAGAAATTTGTCTTTCTTTGTTTGAAAAATCAAAGCAGAAAATTTTAGGTTACTGTTAAAAAAATCTCTACAGGTAATTTTTTCTGTACATAGCTCTAGTTTTAGACTGTAGCTACTCCACAAAAGTTGTGTATGATCTGAAACAGTGCTGAGGGACAGAACCCAGCCTTACCTAGGGACTGGAAAAAGGCTGCATAACGACATTCATAGAGAGAGAACAGGTACTGCCGTACAGCTGGCAAACTGTGCAAGGCTTCCAGGATCTCTGCTCCTTTAATCACCTGAAACAAACACACATCTTTAACCACCATCCCCTTCAGCCTCCAGATGAACAGGTTAAGGCTCTGTCAGTTTGCAGCAGTGCTCCACATGCTCCCCTTACCTTCTCCCTCAGGTCAGGCCTGTCCAGGGCAATCATGCTGACATAGACAGTGTATGTTACAAAGGTTTTGTAATCCATCAGTTCATAGGAGGTAAACGTGGAAACTGTATCAAGGAACAGCTCTGCTGCTTGTTTGAAGTCCCGAATGGCTACACAGTAAAGGCCCTGGTACACCTTGAGACGGTTTCTTCTGTCCCAGTCTCCTCCTTCTTCTATTAGACTTAAAACAGAACAAAGAATATTTACTTATGTAAATGTGTCATGTAATAAGTTATATGAAACAAATACAAATCAACTGATACCATGAGATTAGAGAGGTGATAACTTGGTTTATGTTAGAGCTTGCTGAAACAGCCCAGGCTTTGTACACCTGTTGGTGTTGGAAAGTGGCTTCCTTGGGACAGGAGAGGCCAGAGGCTTTTCCACACTGCAAGTTTTAGCTGAAAGGAAAAGTTTACAGCCTCTTCAGCTGTGACAAGAGTCTCTGTGAATGTATAGGTAAATATTACTGTCAGCCTGGACTGTGGCAACAGATTTCCACTGCCTTTGCTCCTAAAATCAAAGCTGCAGCACAGAAAAAAAGATTCAGGTTGCCTCTTTTTAAGGATTGCACAAAACTGGTGTGGCTGTAAGAAGGGCAGGGATGAGACAAAACTGCTGAGAAGGCAACACAAAATATCCCTGCCCAAGGAACAAGGGAAGTGGGAACCTCCTCTGCCTTGGTGTCTCATGCAGCAGCACAGCTTTCTACAGGAACTGCTGAGGTTCAAAACATTGGGAGCACAGAGACACTGAAGCTACCAGTGGCAGCAAAACACACCATAGCACTCTTGCTTTGAGAGGAAAAGCTCCCTCTTTACACAGCCAGCTGGGTGCCACTGGGAGCAGCCACACCCCAAGAGGGAGTGGGAGCTGGGCTGCAAATACAAATTGAGCCAGCTGCTAGAAAACACATACCACAAAATCTTAAACCTTTCTCTTGCCCCCATAAAAAAATCCAGGAGCAGGAAGTCCTCTAAAACAAAGTAACACCCACCCATCATTCTGATTGTCTCTCACAACCAGTCCCAGTCATCTCTGCACAAAAAAGTATTTATCTTCCATTCCTTCTTTTACAGCTTGTTTCCAAAATGCTTTAGTGCACTCAGACAAACCCAGCAGTACCTTTTTGCCTTTTCAATGTTCCTAGTGATGAGGTCATTGTCCATGTAAAACAAGCCAATCCTGAGCAGATAGAACACGATATCCAGGCGATGTCCCAAGGCCACAGTTTTGTCGTAAGTCTTGCGGAATGCAGTCAGAGCTCCCTCCTGGCAAAACACAATTTGCTACTGTAAGAATGTTAAAAGCACCCAGAACATTCACAAAATACCTGTTGTAAGAACATGTGTTGTCTCCCACTGGTAGTTGTAATTTCGACATTATGCATTCTGAATAATCTTAATGTATCCAAGTTTAAATCAAGTTAGAAAAGCTGTTCCTTATGTATCTTTTAAAGCAAAAGGCTATGAAAATCTACTCTGTAACTTGAAATTCAGCTGCACAATCTAAATAGCTTGGAAAAGTCTAAAGGCGTAAGGAAAGTAAATAATGGTGTCTGCAAACTTTTCTCATTGTCAAGAAAAAAGTTTTCTTTCAAGGACTGTTTTGTTTCTACATAATTTATATTTCAGTAAGACTCTCCCCTACCTCCCAGTCACGTGTGACCTGTGCCATAGAGAAAATGCTCTGCAAGTCTCCCAGTGCTCACTGGGACCTGCCCAGCTAGCAGGGTTCCCATGCAGTGTTTTCTAGGAGTCCATAAAGCCTCTGCTGTCACCAACCTTGTCCCCAATCCTGCACAGGTACTCAGCCTTGGCCATCATTGCATCCCGGATTTCGCTCTCCCCCAGGATCTTTTCTGCATCCTCTAATTCGTTGTCAAGACGTTTCAGCTCCTCCTCATTGGCTTTCTTCATTTTGTTCAGCAGATCCGTGTCCATCTGCCACTCCAGAGACTTGCACAGGGCTTCGTAATATGGAGCCATGTCTGAAAGAGAGGCAGGAAGGGTTCTGCTGTTCACTGCTGCAACGAGAGTGTGTTTGTTCCTAAAAGGACAACGGGACTGTCAACACCAGAGATGTCCCTTCTGTGACCAGGTACCTGCTGAACCCAGACACAGCACAGCCCCTGCTTCTGCAGGCCTTCCTTTCACTGACCTCATCTGCACTTTCTGTACCTTGCACTGGGGTGGCCTCACTTCTAGTTCTGGGGGCAGTTTTGGGCACCACAATACCAGAAAGACATTAAACTGTTAAAAGGCATCCAAAGGAGGGACATGAAGATGATGAAGGGTCTGGGAGGGGTGTATAAGGAGAAGCTGAGGGAATTTGGTGTGTTCAGCCTAGAGGAGACTGAGGGGAGATCTCAAAGTTGTCTAAAACTTTCTCATGAGACCAAGTGGAGGGTCAGGGGCTGATCTCAGCTTTCTGGAAAGCCCTGACAGGAGCTGAGTAAACAGCATGGAGCTGTGTCAAGGGAGGTTTCAGCTGGATATCAGGAGAAGGTTCTTGCCCCAGAGGGTGGTCGGGCACTGAACAGGCTTCCCAGGGCAGAGCTCATGGAGCCCTTGGACAATGCCCTCACGCAGAGCGGAGCATCCTGTGCGGGACCAGGAGCTGGACTTTGATGATCCTTGTGGGTCCCTTCCAGCTCAGGACGTTCTGTGACTCTCTATCCCGCTGTGAGCACAGCAGCCCGCGGAGCTCAGCTCCAGCTCTGGCAGTCCCAGAAGATGGAAGAGCGCTCGGAGCTGGGGACGGGGCCCTCGGGCTGCCCCGGGGGAGTCACAGCGATGCCGAACGGAGGGGGAACGTGTACACAGCCGGACCGACGAGCACGGGCGGTCACACGGACACACGGTGGGAGCCGGGCCGGCGGGCAGACAGACAGACAGACCCACACACACACACAGAGCCTCCCCCGGGCCCCACTCACTGTGCAGCCGCACCGCCGCCATCAGCTCGTCGCGCGCGGCGGGGTCGGGCGCGCGGGGCCGCAGGCTGAGCAGGAAGCGGAGCTGGGCGATGCGGAGGTCGGGGTTCTTGGGCAGCCCCTCCTCCTCCAGGTTCTCCAGCGGCATGGCGGCGGCGGGACGGGGGCCGCGGGGCCGGGGCTCGGCAGGACGGGCAGCGCCGGGCAGCGGGAGGCGGCGCGGCCCAGTGACTCAGCCGCGACCGGCGGAAGCGGCCCCGGGCTTCCGCCGCGAGGCGCCCCCTGGCGGCGCGGAGGACCCCGGCGGCGGGAGGAGAGCGGCGGCCCCTGGCGGAGCGCGGCGGGACGGGCGTGGTACGGACACGGCGACATGGGGACACAAACAAACACAGAGAGCGACATGGGGACACAAACCAACACAGAAACGGCCGCTAAATCGCCGTCACAGCCACAGGTTCCAAAGCCAGGCTGGAAGGGGCTCCTGGTCTAATGGAAGGTGTTCCTTCGCATGGCAAGGGTTAGAACTGGGTGATCTTCAAAATGCCCTTCCAACCAAAACCATTCTGTGATCCTGGAGCACATGGTGCAGGGCTGTGTTCAGGTAATTCTGGAATGTTTCCAGTGAGGGAGACTCCGCAGCCCCTCTGGACAATCTGTTCCTGTGTGCAGTCACTGCACAGGAAACTTTTTCCTCATTTTCAGGTGGAACCTCCCGTCCATCGCTTGGTGCCCATTGTCACTTGTCCTCTTGCTTGGCAGCACTGAGCAGAGCCTGGCTCATCTTCCTGGCATCCTCCCTGCAGACACTGGCAGACATTGATGAGGAGCCCTCTCAGTTGTCTCTCCTCAAGGCTGAACAGGCCTAGGAAGGGCCTGAGGGTGTTTGAGCACAGGGGAAGGACACAGACCTCAAAGGGGAATTTTCACAGGAAAAAGTGGGTTTGTAGCCTTTGTAGTTTCAGAAAGGAGCTCAAATGTGTTACACCAGAGCTTGTGGCTCAGAACAAGTAGAAGGTAAATAATGGGGGCCCTAAACAGCCCTAATTTCAGCTGTAGTTCGTCCAGGATGGTGTGGAAGTCGTGTCTGACTCTGGCCTGCGTTCATCTACTTCTCATTTTGCTTTTCTTGATGTCTCTCCCTCTGTTTATTAAATATCTTTGAATTTGTCTTTCCTGACCTCACACAGCAAACACTGCCGGTGCTGGAGCATGTTCCCTCCATCAAATAGAGATGGTGGCAAAAGAGCTGGGTGGTCCCCATGTGTCCCCACTGCTCTGGCCCTGCTCTCCCTCCTCACCAGAGCTGCCCACAAATTGTCTGTGACACATGTTGCAGGTGCACATTGCCTGTGCCTCCATGGCCCTGTGTGTGGAGCCCTTGAGGTTCATCCCCAGTTCATACCTGAAGTCAAACCCTGTTTTTATGCTTACAGCTCTATCTATATCACCCACTGTATTCCCTTGGAAGCTGGCAATGAGACAAAAACAGAGTTGGTGCTTTTGGAGTGGAACACAGCTGGGTGGTTGGGCAGGCACAGGGTGCCTGGCTCCTGCAAAGGGCATTTTTGGGTGTCCAGGGCTATCCTGTGGGATGCAGAATCCCACCCAACCTCCTGGACCATGCTTGCTGTCCAGCTGAACTCCTCCAGACACATTTTGGCGTTATTTGCTGGAACTGGGATTTAAGTACAATGCTTTAGGCCGGTGCCTCTATTTTGGAGTTGTGCTTTGCATCTGGGTGATGGGAGAAATAGTTCCCTTGGCTGTTTTGGTACTGTGTATTCCCAAGCTTGGCTTCTGTATATTGGGCATGAATTATTGAGGAGATGGCTGGAAGAAACAGTTGCCTGCTGTGTTTTTGATAAGTGCTAGTATTTTTTACATTGATTCTGACTTCCCCCCCCCCCCCCCCTTTCATTTACTGGCTTGTAGTTATACCATTTTAGAATAAACAAAGGAAAAACTGTGTTTTAAGCTGGGCAGTCCCTTTGTTTCTTTAGGAGCAGTCAGTTTTTCCTTTGTCTTGTGTTTCTCTTTTGGAGCCACAATCACTTTTTTATCGATTGCGCAAGGAGTGGTGGCTGTGATGCTTTGCAGGGAACAGCATGCTGATCTCTTGCAGCAGTGTTTATGTTCTTTGCCTCTTGGCCTTTGCATTTGCTCAGAGGCCTGTTAATTAGTTTTATTTATGACAGACACTTTTAGACATCTTGCATGGTTGGTTGTTTTTTTTTTTTTCTACATCTTGTCCCCAGCTCTATTCCTTAGGCAGCGTGCTCTGGAGCTAAGGAATGCTGTTTATTCTTTGCATGCCTTGTTTGGGAAGAAAAGGATGGTTGGGTTTTTTTTCTGCTAAGTAAGGCTGATGTTCCAAGTGCTCAGGCATTGCACACACGGGTGAATGTGGCTTGTGTGAGTGGCTGAGCTGGGATTAGCTCACAAAAATTGAAGATGGAAAAAATTGAACCAGCTCCAACACAGAGTTATTGCAGACAGTCCCTCCAGCCACGGGTGGAAGGTGGAAAGTATGTGCAGCTCCCTTGTAAGCAGATAACCTGGCTGTCACCATAGCTCTTTTCCTAATCCCTAATAAAGATTGGTTTGCAGCCACAGCTGGAGGTCTGCCCTCTTCCAAAATTCACATCATTCGTAACCATTATAGCTCTGGCCAGTCTCACTGTCCACAGAAACACCCACACCCTGTCAGCCTCGCGGGATTTGGAATCCTCAGCTCATTGTGGCAGAAAAAGCCACAGATTCATTATGTACTGTGGGAGAAAAATGTCTTCGTTCTCCCATTTCTGGATTTGCCACTTTTTAATTAGCTAAAAAATAAGCTGCTAGGTGTGAGAAGAGTAAGAGAACTGAGTTTTCATTTTCCTGGGTTTAGTTATTACTGAAATGTCGTGTTTTGGTTTGTAACCATATGAAACACTAGTTAATTACCCCACACAGCATTTATTGCCTGTAAATATTTGCCTATATTCTCGTATTTACGTGTATTTCAGCAGTAACAGGGAGAAAACGAGCTGGGTACACACATGTGACATTCACTACTGAATGTGAAAGAAAACCTCAGGGAGAATAGTTATATCTCAAATATTTAAATGATGAAATAAGGCCTTGTGGTGATCATAATTTAATGTGGCCTTACAGCATTCAAAAGGATCCAAATAATTTTTTTTTTCCAAAAAGGGATCTCAAATTATTGTTTCCTTCCTTACAAGATGCATCAGGCAGTGAGGAGCCCTGTGATGGCCCTGGTATCTCTTTCTTGAAGTGTGGATGTGCTGCAGGTGGGGTCCAGACCCCACACTGCCCTGGTGATGCTCACACACATCTAGAGCTTTGTTTGCTCCTTGCAGTTTCCTGGCTTGGGGACATCTTGTGTGGTCAGTGCCCCAGACAGTGATCACGGGCATCCCAAGCAATGCCACCCTCCTGGTTATCATTTTTGTAGCTGTGGGAGGCCACAAACAGGGCTGGAAGTGCAACCACAGATTTCCAGATCTCCTCCTTCCCCAGCTGTTAGTTACTGAATGCTACCCAGAGCAAGGTGGCTTTTTATACATCTGTGTGATGTTGCTCCTGCTTGTGTCGTGGCTCTTGGAGCCGTGCCCAGGCCACCCCGATGTCCAGCGGGACAGTCAGACACAGCGTGTCCGTGTGGGGCTGAGCTGCCACAAGGTGCCAGTGTTTCAGAGCAGGAGCTGCACGGTGTCTCTGCCTTCTGAGTGCTTTGCTGGGCTGTTTCTCCCCTCCGGGTGCCAAGTGAAGCCCTGCTATTGCTGAATGTTGGCTGAAATCTTTGGGGACTGCCAGCCTTCTGCAGGGCCAAAGACCACCCAAAACCTGCTGTGTCCCCTCCCCAGCCACTGCCTGGTTTGCAGCCCCTGTGTCCAGCCAGGCACCACTTTGCTGCTGGAAGGGATGTATAACATACCCCTTATGGCAATGTCAGGAACTGAGTATTTTGTTTGCCAGTGTCATCAAGGGAGCCAGGGAATTGTCTGTCAGTGATCCCTCTGCTTGTCCAGCCCTGCTGAGTGCAGGGGCTCCTCTCTCCCAGCCCATAAAGGGAAAGCTTCCATCACTCAGGGTATGTGGCACTTTCCAGCAGCAGGTCACAGAGTGCTCTCCTTTCCTCTCCAAGGAGATCCTGCAGACCTACTTGGCTCTCCCAGGCTTCAGAGACCACCCTGGCACTGTGAGCATCCTCTGCCAGCAGATCAGGATGTGCAGCAGGAGCCAGGATTGGGCCCAAGTGCTGCTGAGTGCCTTTAATTCCCATTGCAGAAGGCACGAAGGGCCCTGGGAGTTGTTGGACCTGTCCATGCTGTAACAAAAAGCTCTTTGTGTGCAGCCTCCACGCTGTGAGCTGCAGGCTCACCTCAGCAATACCAATTACGCTTTCATTCCTTGCTGTCATCCTCAGGCATCTTCAAGGCCAGTGCATTTGTTTCATTTGCAGGGCTGGTTTAACTGAACTTGGGAAAAGATGGCACTTGAATCACATCTGGCTTCATTCTTCGCCCTTCAGTAGTGGAAGTGTTGACAGCAATACTCACAGTGGCACTGTGTAAGCATACAAGTGTTAGGCATTGATTTCTTCTGAATAAGCTCCTAGAAGCTGCCTGTTTCCCTAGGTAATTATTGTTGGCATAGGTATGGCTGCTGTCTCAGGCAGTCTGGCTCTCAGAAGCTGTGGTCTGTGTCAGCAGGGAGTGAAAAGCACTGGGTCGAGCTCTCTGCTAGTGCAGCTCCACAGGCTGGCTGGTGTTAAACAAGCCCCGGCACCAGCATAAAAACAGCTAGAAAAATGCCTTGGAGTGGGGTTTCTGGATCTCTTGAACCTCTCTGATATTCTTTTGTCATCCTTTCCATGTTACCAATTGCATCTGATCAGCCAGCTATTTGTTTCACAGCAATTAGTGTCTTTTCTTCCCTTGCACATTTTCAAATCAGTAAATCCTTGTTTTGAAGGACAACATTTTACATAATGTCCAAATTAAATCTTTTGCAGCATTAGAGTCAGGGTGTTCCAACAAACAGACATGTTGGGGAGTTTATTACCCTGGGAAGAGAAGGCTCCTGCATCGTTACTTAGAGATCTGAAAAGCTATTAATGTGTAATGGCCATGAGAAATCAAACTGACAGGTAGGGGCAGTGGAGGAGCCTATTCCTTTGCTCCACACCTCTGGCAGCCCTGGGTGCAGGGAAGGGTGATGGCACACTGCTGCCTGGGGCTGGATATATTTAACACCACTGCCTCAGGAAATCTCAGGGGAGAGGCTCTTCCTGAGCAGGTGAGAACCCAGTGGATTTGGTGCCATGAAGACATGCAGCAAGTGACAGCTCCTGGGGGAAATGGCTGGGATGGGGAGTGGGAGAGAGCACTGCTGGCACAGGGAAGTGAAATCCTGCTCAGGGTCTGTCCCAGCATCAAACCAAGAGACACTGAAATGACATTGATGGAGATGTGTAAATATAAACACACACAAATGTTTTATTGCTTGAACCTTTTGTTTCAGATCCTGTGTTCCAGCTTGCCTGTTAAATGCAGAAAGGAGGGTCCATGGGAGATGGCAGCCTGCGAGCCTGAAATCAAAGTGAGGTCTGTTTGCTGGGTCTTGTCTCCTAAGTATCAATTTGGTTTCAGAAAACAGATACTCTAGACCAACCCACTGCTGTATTTGTTTCATACACAAAGCAACACCACCTAGTATTTCCCATGACAAATGGTGTCAATATTATCGCAGGCTGGTGCTGGATCTGGCCCTCATGGAGCACAAATATTGATACCTCCTCCAACTGATGTGACAGTTTTAGGGGGGTACCTGGCACAGGGTAAGGTGTGCTGCTGTTTAAGGTACCCTATTATGTGTAGCAATCCACAAATCTGCATTAATTTGGTGGCTCCAGCTATGTGTCAGTGTCTGCCTTTGTTTTTTAGGTAATTTGTGCAGTACACTTTCACCCCATGGTTACTGCTATTGTATATGGATCCTTCTGTTGGGCACTTCTCTGTTGACTGTGATTACTACCACATCAACTGAAAACGCTCCTGTGCTGTATAATTAACTTTATCTGCTTTGCTACAATGCCTCTCACTGGTAATTACACACACTTCAGCTTTTTCATTATATTTTTAAGAAGCTGATTACTCTTGCCCAGCCTCTGTCCAAACTGGAGAGGTTTTACATGCCTAAAATAATATCTTTTTCCTTTCAGCAGGCCTGACATAATCTGGATATTGACTGTAGTACATATAATGTGATCTTTAAATAAACCATCTGTTTGGAATACACTGGGGTTTATATGTGCTGGTGGCAAAAACCTTGTTTAAATCCTCAGGTTGTTGGTGGGTTGATGTGATAGTTATCAGTTTACTGACATAATTTGAAATGAAGAGCAAGGAATTTGAAATCTTTCAGTCACTTGGGAAGCTACTCCATTTTCTTCCTCCTTAACTCAGCCCTCTCAGCCTTCCCTGCGGTTCCAGGGTGACTTTTGTCCTTTGATGATTTTTTTAAGCCTCTTTTTCTCAAGGAATAGTCTCATGTGATTACACCCTCTGCCATCAGCCTGTGTTACTGTGCTCTAATGCTTTTGAAGCCCTCGGTCAGCTTGAACCAAATCTGATCAATGTCATGAGCTCTCAGTAACATCCAATTCCTCGAAGTTAGGGGAGATTAGGGAGGGCAGATCCAAACTGGGAGGATTAGCCATTCTGCTAACCCTCACCATGCTGCCCTCATCCTGCAGTGAGGGGATTCCTGTGCCTTCTGCTAGCTGGTGTTTAGGGAATGTGGCCAGCAGGGAGGATTGCTGTGTGTGACCAGCAGGGAAGGTTGCTGTGTGTGACCAGCAGGGAGGATTGCTGTGTGTGACCAGCAGGGAAGATTGCTGTGTGGCCATTGCAGGGTGCATGGAGGGATGGGAAATACACAGGAGTGAGGAGCAGAGGAAGGAAGAGCTGGGAGTGTCACTGTAGTGGGGAGAAGGAGTATGGGATCCATGGAAAAGCAGCCTTCATCCCTGACTGCTCACATAGCAGCAGCTGCCACTGTAATTGCAAATATTGATGTATTTTCCACAGCTTCTTTTCAAACACACAGCCTGGGGTTTTTTGTTTGGGGCTTTTTTGTCACTCTTTATAACACAAGTGATTTTCACATCATGCAAGGAAAAGCACTTGGCTGAGAAGTGTTGTGCAATTTCTATTGAGATCTCACAGCAAACCAAGCTCACATCTATTAATTAAGGCAGAGGGTGTTTGACACGAACAATAGTGTGATGATTTAATGTTGTGTCGTGTTCTAAAATAAACCCAGTGTTGAAGTGACCACAGTCTGAACATCCTGATTAGTTCACAGGACAAGGCATTTCCCTAAAATATGTGGGAATTTAGCTCTGGCTGTTTCTGCAGACTGTTGGAACACTTGGAAAGTATCTGCAAAATGCCCATTGGCTTGAACACCAATTTAACTGTGGAAGGTGCTTGTTTCCTTCTCCTGAGTGCACCTTTGAGCCCTGAGTGAGTGAGATTTCAGGGTACACACAGTGCTCTGCCCTCCTGCCCAGGCACTGATCTCCCTAAATGTTTTGCTTTTACTAACGGGCAAGTTGCTAGCCTGAGAAACTTCAGTTTTGGTGAAAATAGCTGGATTGTTACTTTAGGGGGTTTAATGTTGATTTTAATAAGTGAGCAGAAAATTCAAACCATCTGGAATTGAGAGTCTGTCTCTGTGCAGTGCTAGAGGATCCTCCTCAACTGATGGAAGGAGCTCTGCCATTGCACAGAGTGACTTTGGGAACCAGAGAACTCGGGTTCCCTGAAAGATAAATACCTCCAGTGTATTTCTTTCTTTTGTTTGCAAGACTAACTGTGCTTTCACTGTGGAGGAATATCCTTCACCCGGTAGAGATGAAGAAAACTCTCCAGATGATTTACATCATGTCTTGAGATCAAGCCTTCAAAGGTCAGAGAGAAAGGCCTTAAGCAAGGGAAGTGTGATTTAGCCCTCTATAAATGCTACTGTTATTAGTGGCATTACGTCAATGGAGGTGACTTCTGGTTGCATATTTAATCTTCCTGAGCTGTGACTTGACATTACTGAGCAAAAAATCCCATGTAATTAATTCTTTTTGGTATCTTTCTATGTTGCAACCTCTCAGAAGTAAAGAAACCCGTGCTTTGTGGTATTTCATAAATACCTGGTTCGTGCCCTGTAAAGCCCTGACTGGCTGCAGCATCCAGCTCTGCTGCTGTGCAGTTTTCCTCCTGTCCCCACAGCACACTGCTCTGCAGCTACGGCTTTGTTGAATTCTCTGTCCCTGTGGCTGATGAGAATTGCCTCTTAGCTAGGATTACTTTTCTCTCCATTTCCATTCTCCTTTCATCTCTCCCTTGACCTTCCTCTCCTCATCTTTTGCTCTCTGAACCTTTTTTTTTTCTCCAGTTCCTTGCACTTGGGAGTAGCAATCACCTCTGGTGAATGAAATGGTTCTGCTCTTGCCTCCTTTTGGGGTGTCACTTGAGTTACTGATCATTATATTTTACATGGTGTGGATATAACAAACTGTCTTGGTTTGAAAGATGGGTGTTTGCCAAGGAAGATGGGAACCTCCCTTGAAATGGAAAATGTGACCCTCTTCCCTCCAAATTACTATAACTTTGAAATTAAGGGGCTTTCAGGCAAAGATATAGGAAAAGGAATAACAGTCCTAGTGTGCAGGTGTATACCAAGGCAAACAAACAAACAACAGCACCAGCAGCCCCAAACAGAGCCCCAGAACACCTCTGGTACTCACCTTGAACTCTTTTTGTCTTGACTGCTCAAACACACTGATTGGTACTTACTAGGCCATATATAGAATTTGCTGTTGCAGGGTTATTCCTGGTTAATTCTCTGTTTATTCCAGTGTGGCACAAGAACTGGGGTGGGATTATCCTGGTCCCAGCCAGCAGCAGGTACTGCTGAGTGATGTAACATATATTCTGCTGCTTCTCTTAGCTTCTTTCTGCTCACACTTTTCTCTGTAACAAAACAATTCCAGGTGCATAAACCACCCTTTAATGTTTTTCTAGTGTGGCCTGCATGACAGTACCTCCACATCTCACCTGCTTTCCCGTGTGTTCACACTGAATCCTGCCCTGTCATTCCCAGCCCCATTACATGAGGCTGTACCTGCTGCTCCACTTTCTGGACTGGCACCCCTGCTCCTTCCCCTGTGCTTGCAGCTCCTTGTAGTGGCAATTTTGGCTGGAAGAATATCCCTGGATGTGCCACCATCCGTCTGGCACAGGGAGCTGTTCCTTGGAGCAAGGAAAAGGCACTTTGTGAAATGCAGTTTGCTGCTTTTTTGAGCAGAGACGAAGGTGTCTGGTTTGTGGCCATCTCTGCTTGCTGGGAATTGCTGCTGCCTCCCCCCTGGCTGGAGGCTCTCTGGCACAAATCCATTCTGCTGTTGGTGCTGGATCTCACCCTCACTGTGTGTTCTCTGGTCACAGCCATCCTTGGGCAGATGCCATTTAGACACTGGTCCAACCCATCAGACAACTTGCCTTCCTGCTCAAGGCCTTGGACTTCAGTCAAGTTAACCTCTGAGAAACCCTCTCATCTTCAGTTGGATGCAGGAAGGATTTCATTTGTGCTGCCTTTGCTTTTCAGTATTTTTTCCTCATAGTGTATATATATATTGTATGCACACTCTATGTACTTAAAATATGTGCTCTGTTTAATCACACACACATGCATTAGTTTATCTGTCTGTCTGTACATCTGTGTATGTGTATTGTAAATCTTGTAGGAGTCATACTTGCACTCATTTTTCTCTCAGAGATATTTTTTTCCTGGAGTGTTCCCTGAGCCACAGTTCTGTGGTTTGCCCCATTTTTCCCTTTAAAATCCATTTTCCAAGAACATCTAAAATTACTAAGCTGTTTATTCAGTTGCCTTTTAATGTCTAGAACCTTTGCAAAGAAATATTTCAGAGCAGCTATTTTCAGCTACCTTTTCCATACCTACTTCTGTTTTGTGCTACTTTACTTGTAGTTTCCATGACAATTATCCCCAGAGTTAGAGGCAGCCTTGCCCTCCATTGCTGTTTTGCAAAGCAGCCATTACTCTTGCCCACTTGACATTCTGAGTGCAAAGTTCGTGTTTAATACAAATTTTTTATTTCCATAGCTTCTCTATATCCCACTAGCACTGCTTGGGTTCTGCAGGTTGCTGTAATATATATTGCATCCTGCCTATTTGCCATGGTAATGATCTGGAGGGCAGAGACATCCCATCCTCAAAAGGAGAAGCATATTCTGGCTGGTGGAAGAGGACACAATGTCCCCAGAAGGACTCACACAAAGGATTAACTTCACCTGGTGCCAGGTAACCCCTGCCCCACAGGGCAGCAGAGCCAGGTTTGGTTCCTGGTAGGATGGAAGAGGAGGGTGGGCACAGTGGGTTTGTGCAGGACCTGAGCCCTGGCTGCCTCCTGCCCCCATCCCCCAACACCAGCTCCCCACTGGGCACAGCCTCTGTTTGGCCACGTCCTCCCTCCTGGGCACAGGATGCCACTTTCTTCCTGCACACTTGTTCAAACATGAAAGTAATGTACTTTTAATATTTTGAACTGTATACTGTTCAATATATATTTCAATTTCTTTTAATGTTATTATCATTTTGGTGTTTTCTCTCGCTCATTCTCCTTTTCCTGTTTTCTCCATCCCACCTCTAGTGACTCACAGCAATTTTTGAAGTGCCCAGCAGCAATCCTTTGATATATTAGCCTCATACATTTCCTTATTATCCTTATCTATGCAGTCTGGTACGTGTAACTGAGCTTTCTGTATGATCTACTCTCAATCCTGCCAGTACCTCCTCACCCTTTCTGTGCATCTTTTTTTTTCTTTAGTTGACTGTTTCCTTCCAATTTTCCATGTGCTGCCTCCTTTCATTCTTACCTACTTGCATCCTTTCCACTCACCACCCCCAGTTTCCTCTCCTGAATCCACTTAAGTGTAATCTAAAACATACTGCTTGAAAGTGGAAGCCCAGAGAAATATTTGCTCTGGCTCTCACTAGCACCTCTCAATGCCAGTGAGCTCTGGGACAGTGGATTCTCAGCCCTGCAGTAAAATGAGCTTTTCCTGTAAGTTTAAAATTTGATTCTTTCTCACAAGCTACAGTCAAAGTGATTGTCAGCTCAAAAAATACCTTTTAACTAAATTCAAAGGAATGCATCCAGAGCAGATTTTTGAATTTCCACATGATAAAATTAATTACAATTAGCAGCTTGTTACTGAAACAGAAAACATCCAGAATGTCACAATATTTGAAGTTATATTAAGGAAAAACACAGATCAGAGAAAAAGCTTCAAAGTCTAAACTGATTATCTTCTTAAAGAGTCTTAATTGTCTGTAAGATAAATGGGAATGAAGAACTAGGGGAAAGAGAGCTCTTGCAGAGAGAGTATGATCTTCCTCAGTGTGTGATTCAGTACTGAATGGCCCCAAATTACCAACCCAGGCACCCAAATGGCACCATTGACCAATGGCCCAAATGGCACCACTGCCCAATGCACTGACTTGGCTCATAGTGTGGCAAGGAGGACTGAGAGCTCCCATTTCAGGTGGCTGTGAGATGATGAATGTGGCTGCTGGTTACTGAGAGCAGCTCTTCAAAGCTCCTGAAATGTTTGTTCATCCTTGTATTTGCTGTTACTCATCCTTAGTCAGATGAAATGCAGGGTTTTGCAGTCATGTGGGATGAATTGCTGGCTAAGTTCCTTGACCTGTTCCACTGGCTGCTGGAGCTGATCTGCATAGATGCATTTTGTCAGTCTGATCCTTGCTCTGTGGATTGCTCACTGTGAGATCCAGCCCAGCTGCAGCAGGGTTTGAGGCAATCTTCCTTGTCTGATGTGCCTCACCAGAGACACCCCCTTGGCAATAAGGGGTTAACCTCCCTTTCCTGAGGATCACTGGTGTTTGGTGTTCTCCTGTCCCCATGCTCTGCTGTGTATCCAGCCCCAGCTGCTTGGTACAACCTTGGTAAGAGCTCTATTCCCAAAATGCCCCATGCTCAGGACTGTACCCAGCAGCCTGGCAGCTGGTTGTGCCAGGATGCCCAGCTGGGCTCCTCCATGGGCAGTGGGTTGCCTGGTTTGACAGTGTCTATCCACAGCTCTCCCCAGCTCAGCCTGGGTTCTTGGATGGGCTGTGGGGAAGTACAAGCAGTAGCAGAAGAAATCAGAGGAAAGAAGGAGTGGAGGACCAACCTGTACCAGGACCAGCCCCCACCATGCCCCACAGATTTGTCTCAAAGCATTAACCAGGAGTGGGGCTGGGACCCCTAAAAAAAGGCTGGGATGAGACAAGGAGACAAGGGAGAGAAGGGGAAGGTAGCCAGGCTGGTGAGGTGAGCCTGGAAATTGCATCTGGAACTGAAGCTCCCAGACTGCATTTTCCCTGTGTGGTTGGACTTGCCACAGTGCCCCAGGGATGTGGATTTTGGAGGCAGCCATGACACTTCTCGAGCTGTGGTGTTTATGGCCTGCTGTGGTTTTGGCACACAGTTCCTGTTTCAGCCTCTCCCCAGATGCAGGGTTTGGATATGAAGGTTCCCTGTGCCATGGGGGGCTGCTCCCAAAGTCTGAGGGCTGCATGGGCATTGTCACTGGTGACTTTTCCAGAATTCCTTTCCAAAGAAGATGGAGCCAAAGTGTGGCTGCCCTGCAGTCCCTTCTGTTGGTACAAGGCAGCTAATATTTTATTCCAAGTTGGACTAATGATGAAAATGTGCTGGACACTGGAAAGAGATGTCTTGAGCACACAAAGCAGCTTACAAGCCTGAGAAGCAGGGACGGAATTTTTCATTTGGCACAATAACAGGCATAGCAAGCACTCTTGTTTTTAATAAGCTCACAAAGCTTTCTTGGAAGCTAGGGATTTTTTTTTCCATCCTGAACACATGAGGTATTTTCATTTCATAATGAATGTATGTTATGTCCAACTTCCAGAAAGCCTTTTACATAAAAAAAAAAAAAGAAGAAGCAAAGAATATTTCAGATGCTGAAGTGAACAGGGTGGAAGTAATCATGAAACAAATGCTGGAATATTTGCTCTGTGCTCAGAGATTGTGTGGCATCTTGTATTGTCTGAAACAGCACCAGATAATAATCATAAGTGAAAATCTCTCAGACTGGGGCAACAGGGAGAGGAGCCAATCTCTGGTCTCCATAGAGCTGGAAGAAATTTCAGATATTTCTGTTTGTCTGCAGAACAGCTGGGGACTTCTCAGACATGAATCTAATTAAGCATATTCCTTGCTACAAACACTTCAAGTCCTATTTCTGAGATCCAAATGTCTTCCCGAAATGAAGCCATAGGAATATTGCTTTCCTGCAGCCTGCTTTTTCTAATTTGGTCTGGGCAAAATTAAATTACAGTTATAAGCTCAGAGGAGAATTTACTGAAGTCAATAATATTGATTGATATTTGGGTATCAGCGTAATGCCATGCATTAGTGATAGCTGAATTTAATCCCCAGGCCCACAAGGGCTGCCAGCAGCAATGTGGGGATTGGATTGGACAGGCTGGGTGACATTTGATGTGCCTGGTCCCCCCCATCCAGTGATGGGTGTCCTCCCCACCATTTGGTACTGGTGCCTGTCCCTGCCTCCTGCCCTGCCCTGGGTTTGCAGGTGGTCAGGCTAGGACCAAAACTCAAATATTAATTTTTTTTTTTTTCCCTCTGTTTGCCAAATCCCGAGGTTTAAAATAATACATTTATTTTCTCAGTAGTGAAAAGGACTTGCCACAGCAAAGGGCTTAACTGGAGCCATTGCATTCTGCTGGGATGTGAAGTGGTGCAAGCCCGGCTGCCTGAGCACAGTGTGAGCAGCTGGGGCTGCAGCCCTTGGCACGTCCCTGCTGCCTCTGGCACTGGGCATGCTGAGATCCTTCAGCTGTTTTCATGGCACAAACTCTGCTGCATGGCTCTGTGGGCTGGCTGCTCATCCAGTAACCATGCCCAGAGCACAGGGCAGCTGTGCCCAAATCAGCCCTGCCACCCCTCCCTGAGACCCCATGGGAGCCCCAGCCCCACCACAGCTCTGCAAACCATTCACTTCCAGTCTGCAGCCACTTTGTTTTAAACTCTGGGTTTCAAACCCATCCAGAACAGAAAGAACATTCATTTCTGCTTGTTTTTTCTGTTTGTTTTGTTTTGTGGCACAAGATTGCCACTGACTTCTCTGCTGTGTGTGGAAGCCCTCTCTGGAATTCTTGCAGATTTGGAGGAATCTTTTCCTGCTGATATTGCAGGGAGTACACTAATCTGAGCAAAAATCCCAGTATTGATGTATTCATTCGAGTTTTCATCTTTTTCTTGCTGTATTTATTGCTCTTAATCCAGCTGAAGCCAAGCATGAGGCTTGCAGGGGGCTGGTCCTAGCTTCAGGTCCTGCTCTCTGATGCAGGTCACAGCCATGGCAAGGCTCATTGGCAAAGCCACATTTCCTCAGACTATCTCATGCAACTGGAAAAAACAGATAAGCTTTCAGTCAAATAAGCTTGGGTCTCTTTATATGCAAAGTTATTTGTCTGTGCTCCTCAGAGAGTTTGATTTGTGTTCATTTGCATGAACCAAGTATAGTGAAACCCAGTGAATTCTCCTGACATGTTTTCACTCCTGCAAGAAACATGATGGGAAGTGGAAGATACGATCATCTCCCTCCCTAGTGGCATCAGTAAGTATCACACATATCAGATTAAACCCTTGACATTTTTCCAACAGTGTGAAATTTGCTTGAAGATGCTGGAAAATGAGTTATAGATGTGAAAGCAAGTCTTGGAATATGAATGCAAACATGTTAACCCTAAAACCAGCGTAATTTGCTTTTTCTGAAATCCTGGTGTGTGGAGCTGGAGGAGCTGGCAGGGAGAACTCCCACCACAGAGCCTGGGGGTGAGTAAGATGTGGGCCATGAGGCAGAAATGCCTTTTGGCTCCTGGGTGGTGATGGATAGCTAAATCCTGCCCAGTGATCCTCAGGGGTGCACCCCAGCACTGAGGGGGAGATATCACTTGGGGTGCCTGGGTGGTGTCAGGTGTATTCCTGCCCCAATACTGGGTGCAAACTCCTGTGTCATTGTGGCCGGTGGGAACAGTTGCCAGCTTTGCATGAGAAAAAAAATACACTTTTCACTTAGCTGAAAAGATAAAATCCCTCAGGTGTTGCTGCAGTATGATCATCCACCTGTGAAAGATTTCAGGAAAAATGCAAGTTGGTTGGGGATTTGAGGTGCTCTTGTGGGCAGAACTGAGCCTTTCATGCAGAATTTAAGTCAGGACTCTTTTATGTCTCACAATGAGACTGATTTTAGTGTTTTTACTGCAAAAACTCTCCAGCAGGTTTTCAGCCACTTCTCCCCCTGACATGCTGAACTGAAAGGCACAGTAGGGTAACGATTTTGGATTTTCCATGCTTGCATTTGGGATCTGTCATGTTCTGATGGTGAAACCTCATCCTGGTAGAGTAACCCCATTAGAGCATGGCACATCCCACTCAGTCCCCGTCTTGGGGATGATTTATTATCCCATACAATTTTTTTTGGTTTTGATCTGTTTTGTTTCTGTCCCTGCCCCAGCCCCCATCCTGCCTGGCTCTGGGGCTGCTGCAATAAATGGGAGAGCTGAGCTGGGGTTCCTGGAAGGAGTCTGGGCCAGGCTGTTGCTGCCCAGTCTCTGCCATGCCTCTATTGATGCTGAGGGGTTTTTTTGCTACACTGGAGCTGTTTCACCCCCTGCCTGCCAGGAGCTCCCTCAGCCTGGGTACAGCTGCAGACTTTCTGCTGCCTCTTGCTCTACCATTCCAGCTTGCTGCTCCAAGGTTCCTGCTAGAGCCCCTTTTGCCATCCAGAGGAGCACCAGGACCAGCTGTCCTTGTGAGCTGTAAAGGCAGCTCCTTCTCCATCCCTCTCCTGGCTGTGCCCACCATTGCTGTGTAAGGGAAGCAGCCAAGAGAGATATTGAAGCCCTTTCTCCTTAAAGGAAATGCTGATTCCAGGGCATTTCCTCCTGAAACTTGTCTTGAGACTGAGACAGTCCCCTTCTGCCTCCTCCATGGATATGCACAGGGCAGCACTGAGCAGCAGCAGAACAAAAGCTGAGAGAAATATTGTGCATTTTACTGAACAGACTAATTGTAATCCAGAGGAATTGTTGAGGCAATTACATGTTCAAAGTGCTTCTTTCAGTGCCTCTTAATAATTTCTTCTGCGTTATCCTCTTGCTCCCTTGGAGATGACCAAGGCAGAAGTTGATTGCAACTGCTGCTTGTGAGAGTGCAGCGGTTCCTTGGGAGCCATCAGGGACACAGCAGCTGCTGGAGTTGCCATGGAGATGCCAGGACTGATTGTAAGCCAGGTGAGAAGTGTTCCTGCTGCTGCTGGCTCATCCCTCCTGGGGGACACGGCCACACGGCCTGAACTGGGGTGGGAGGAACAGCAGCCTCAGCCTGGCCACTTGTGCTGCAGGGAGGGATCAAAGCCAGGTGCTGGTGGCTGGAGCAGGACCCATCAGCAGTGGTGAAGCTGTTGGGAGCAGTACAGACATGTTTGAGATGTACATTTGCAAAAGGAGATTGGCCACAGGAAGGTTGGCTACACCAGATCTCTGTCCCAAATATCCTGGGCCAGCCTTTTGCAGGTTCTCCCTGGTTGGTCTCACTGACCTGGCCAGGAGCTGCTCCAAGGAGCTGTGACTGTCACTGTTCATACTCAGAGGAGGAGGAGGAGGAAGTAACTCCTTTTGGGGTTGTGTTGTAGCAGTGAGAAATCTGGTCTTTCAAAATCTGGCAAGCACAGTGTGACTTGAAGTACAGTCTGAGCATAAATTAGCTGTGAAGACATTTGTCTGTGGCAGAGGGAAGGTGGCTCCTTGGCAGCAGGTGGCTTGGCTTGCTTTTATGTAACAGATACTCTGTCTTCACTTAATAAACAGATAAAAGGGTGATGCAGTTGACATCAGGCTCATCTATTCTGAGATCTGGCATTTGGGAACATGGTTTCACTGCCTGGATTTGCCTGGAAGCTTGTACCATTTCACAGGCAGGAAGGTCCTTCACTGTTAATAAATTCTGACTGAGATTTAATTGCAAGATAAGCAGGTGCCCTGTGTGCCCCAGCTTTTCACTGCAGCCACTGCCTGCATTTGTGGTTTGCAAAAAAAATCAGACTTGCACCCAGTGCTGCCCTCTCCTATCTATCTATCTGTCTGTCTATCATCTATCCATCTCTATATATCTGCATATATATATTTATATATCTCCTACTTTATAAATATCCTGCCCTGACACAATGATCACCTCCTTTGAAAGTTAAAACAGTTCTTCCATATTTCAGTCATCAGACTGAAGGTCAAGAAAATCTTTTTTGTCTTCTTTTGAGAATGGTAATGGAAAAAAATATTACCAGATATGAAAACAGGGTCAAAAAGTTGCAGATAAATGGGACAGAGCATCAAGTGAAGTGACAGGAGACCTAATTATGGGATTGAAGCTGTGGTATGAAATAGGTAAAAATCTCACAGGGATTTGTATCTCCTTTTCTTTTTATTTTTTTTCCTCAAAGAACTTTAGATGCTCTTTTCTTTTCTCACCTGAGCCTTTTAGAAATCAGTATATTTTTAGCTCAAAGTTGGAGACAAGGACCAAATGGCCTTGGCATTAAATGTTTGAGTTTTCCAAAAACAGTTGGAAAGGTTTGCTTTTCCCTCCTGGTATTCAGGACTGGGTGACTGACCTTGGAAATGTGGGTGAAGTCAAGGAAAGCCATTGGGCTTTCCCCCCCCCCATTTTAAATTGGAGTTTATAATCACCACCACCACACATCCAGCTACTCACTGTACTTTATACCAGCTACTCACTTCATGTGCTTAATTTAGAAGGGAAAAATTCTGTGACACCAAAATATTATCCCATGATTGCAGCTGTCACTTCATCCTTGCTGTGTGTGGGTGGGATGGGCCATGTGGGCCTCTGGTGGGAGGTGTTCCCTGGCAGGGAAAGGGGGACTGGATGAACTTTGAGGTCCTTTACACCCCAAACCATTCAAAGATTCTGTGTTTGCAGAGTCATGTTTGCACACCCAGGAGTGACCATTCACATTCATGCTCAAGTGCTTGCCCAGCCAAAGGTTCAAACTTGCTGGTGCAAGTGGCATTTGACAGGATAGATAGATAGATAGATAGATAGATAGATAGATAGATAGATAGATAGATAGATAGATAGATAGATAGATGATAGATAGATAGATAGATAGATAGATAGATAGATAGATAGATAGATAGATAGATAGATATAGATAGATAGATAGATAGATAGATAGATAGATAGATAGATAGAGAGAGAGAGATAGATAGATATAGATAGATAGATAGACAGACAGACAGCCACAAACCTCAGAAATTCAGGCTTCTGAAATACAGAGACACACAGACTGAGGGAGGAAATTAGCAATCAAGTTAAGGTTAAGTTGAGAAAATGCCCCCTGCGCCTTGTGCTGTGTTGTGAGAAGAATAAGAAGTGTGTGCTCTGCAGGTGGGCAGAGCCTGGGAAGATGCTGGTGGGTAATCCATTTGCACAGTCCTGTGCTGGGAAAGTGCTGGTAATGCATCAGTGAGAGGGAAATATTACTTTGTGGGTCTGTAGTGTCCTCCCACTGCTCCCGAGGCTCCTCATTTCCCAAGGTTCCATGAATAAATAATGCAGTATGAAAGTACAGGCAAGGTGTTTATCAGGGCTGCTAGATGGAAGCACATCTGGAGCTGATTTGGAACTGGCTGTTCTGCCTACAGGTTAATGTAGTGGCTTTTGGGAACATCACTGCTCTGGGAGAACGTGCATGCTGCTGGGGAGAGGGTATCATGCTGCTCCCAGAACATGCTTATCTTTAGGAAAGAGTGCTGGGAAATCTTTCTTCACTTTGGTGAAATGATTACTGCCTTATCATTCAGAGCTTGAGGGATATATCCATGCTGTTATTATAACATGTTATTTCTTCACAGTTCCTCATGTAAATGGTGGAGGCTGTGATGTCTGTGTGTGTATGGGCAGGAGAGAGAGCCTTGTGTCTCTGTAAATGAAAATCCATCTGTTTTCTGTGCTGGAGGTGGATGCTCAGTGCCAGGCAGAGGCTGCTTGCTCGGGTGGTCACAGTGGTCAGCTGAAGCAGCCCTTTTTTGTTGTTATAATGAGCAAAACCTCAATCTTCTGGGGTCCACATGTGCAGGGACAATGGCTCAGTCCTCTCTGGACAGAGGATTTACCTCCTGGAGAGGACCCTCTTCCCAAGCACTTGGTGCTTCCAGCATCTCTGGAAGTGTTTGATCTTGGAGCCTCGCTTGCTGCCTTCAAACCTTGGCACAAACTCCTACTCAATTTTCTATTATTTTTTTCCCATTCTTTAGCTTGTTTCATTCCTTATCCCAGTTTTCTCCTGCACATGTGATTGAATCCAATACTGCTCCCTGCACAATTATGGAGGTCTAGAATATTGCACTGAACTCTGATCATAAAACTGTCACCTGTGAAAAAAAAAAAATTGCGTTACACCTGGAAATAAAATCAAAATTTAAATTTCTCTGAAAGGAAAAATGAGGACTGAGCAATTTTCATTGTAATCTTCATGTCTTAAACCAATCTCAATATTCTAGCAATAATTTTGGCTTGTTTTGACCTGAAAGAATCAAAGTCTTTCTTTTCTGACAAGGCTGACAGATGCTTTGACTGATGACAGCAAAAATCAGGTCTTTTAGTCTAAGAAATGTTACAACATGATTTGCATACAAACAGGGACTGAGACAAGCTTTTGAAAATCTCTTGCACTTGCAAATCCTGACATTGGAGATGAATAAAAGGAATTTTATTCCCTGAGCCCAGTGGATGCTCAGCAATTATGACATTGTCATAAACATTGGTTTGAAACTCCAAATTATGAAAGTGAAACTGGGAGATTTTTGCCTTTTTTCCCCCTAGAAAAGCTCTCCCCACCCTCTCCCAGCTGTTAACAATCCAGGAGCATTAAAGGCAGGGATCTCTGGGGCTGCATGGAGCCCTGTGGGGAGCCAGGCTTGTTTGCTCCAGTTCTCTGTGCATCCCAAATCAACTTCTCCTCTTTGTATCTTTGCCGTAAACAATTATCTTCATAAATATGCAAAGATTTGCCTCCTCTAGCAAAACCCTCCACTGTCACAACTGGGCCAGGCTGTGAAGCCAGGCACATTTATTCCCAGGACTGTGAATTCCAAAATGAACTGCTGGAAGGCCAAGTGTTGGGAGAGGAGGCTGCTGTGGTGCTCCTGCCCAGGGGATGCCTTGCTGTGCGAGCAGAAAGCTTCTCCCCTTCCCCTTCCACTTCTTCTCCTTTGCCTTTTTGCTTTCCTCTTTCCCATTTATTTTGCCCTTTTGCCCTTCCTTTTCCCTTTTCCCCTTTCCCTTTCCTTTTTCCCTTTTCCCTTTTCCCTTTCCCTTTCCCTTTCCCTTTCCCTTTCCCTTTCCCTTTCCCTTTCCTTTTTTTCCTTTCCCTTTCCCTTTTCCCATTTCCTTTTCCCTTTCCCTTTTCACTTTTCCCTTTTCCCTTTCCCTTTTCCCTTTCCTTTTTCCCTTTTCCCTTTTCCCTTTTCCTTTCCCTTTTCCTTTTTTCCTTTCCCTTTCTCTTTCCCTTTCCCTTTTCACTTTTCCCTTTTCCCTTTCCCTTTTCCTTTTTTCCTTTTCCTTTCCCTTTCCCTTTTTTCCTTTCCCTTTCCTTTTTTTCCTTTCCCTTCAGGCTGGCAGGCCCCACCAGTGCTGTCAGCTGAGCCATCTCCACCCCAGATTGGGGCCAAATCACCACTTTTGGAAGATCTCATTGAGGTTCCCCACACATCACATCTCTTGGACCAAAACCTTGAAAATTTTCATCTAAGCCTCGAGGATTTTGCAGTGACTCTCCCTGGCTCCCCCTTGCTCCTGTGAGAGCAGTGTGAGATGCAAGTGTTTCACTCAACATTTTAAAACTGTTTGCTACAGGAGTCTATGAATTTAGTAAAACTTCCTAAATATTCCCAAACTGCTCAGCAGGCACGTGATGAGGGATGGAGTGGATTGAGGAAGCAGGATTTACTATTTTGAAGAGTCATCACATAAATTATTCAGCAGCCCTAATGTGCCCAGCTGTGTTTACTGTCCTGGGCCAGGAGCTCCAGAGGCTGCTGCTCCCAACAAGGAGCAATTTTGCTGCTTTGGCTTTTGGTGGGGAGTCAAGGTCAGACCCAAGCCAGGCAGATGGGGCAGGAGGATGGGGGACTCATTGGAAGCCTCTGACAGGAAAAATCTCCACTGGGCCAATACATGAATGGCCTTTCCAACAGCCACTCTGTGCAATGTGAATGAGCAGTGGTAATTACAGAACTGCAGCAGCTCCAGATGTTTTGTGTATGTTTCAGTCCTCATTTATTTGTTTTCTATGCCAAGTTACTTGGGATACCAAAAAATGTAAATAATGAATATGTGATGAGCAGCGATAATGAATCCCTGCCCTGCCTCCCTCTTCCAATAAAGCTAATTAATCCAAGTACCAAAATAAAAACTGCTTGAGTCTGCTCCAGCATCAGCCATGAAAGCGTTCTCACGAGCAGATAATTGACAATTAAGGCCCAACTTACAGAAAAGAAGAAAAAACCCCAAGTATTATAGAGCTAAAGCTCTATAGCAGCAAAGATCTAAGGGAGGAAACAACTCTCATAGAAATTGCTGGCATGCAGTGCCAACAAAGCAGGCTCAGATCCTGAGCCACTGGTTTAAATCAGAACTCCTTTGCCAGCCTCCTTCACCCCAGATTTTAAGTTCCTTGTTGTTCAAAGCATGATTGTGGTGGAGGTTTGGAGATGGGGAAACTGAGGCACGGGGCACACACAGGGCTGGCACCCTGTGCTTGGGTGGCAGTGATTGCCTAGCTGGTTTGTTAGAGGGCAGGGCAAGTGCTGATGTGTCCAGGGCCTGATGGCTCAGGGCTGGCTTGATTTGGGATCCCAGTCCAGAGGGCTGAGCTTTGCCTGCAGGAATTACATGGGATATGTACATATGGATATATACTGTGATCTGATGTGTGCTCTTCAGAGTTTAATGCTTTATTTAGACTGAATTAACTTGCTTCACAGGGCTTTGTTTATCCATTTTAATAAATCATCTCTTTCAGCTAAATCTTGCCTTAAGAGTTGATCATATCCAGAGCCTCTAAGAGCACAGCAGATATAAATATTTGCTTTTACAAGGGGAAAACTCTCCTGAGAATGCTTTAGCAACTGACTGGCTTTGCCTAGAACAAGGAAACTGGTAATTTGCTGAGTGTTAACAAGAAGTGAAGAAGCAGAAAGGTGGAGCTGCCTTTGGTCCCTGACCTAAGGGCCAGTGTCCCATAGGTGGCAAAGCCTGTGACCTGGCTTCCTCTGCCCTCCCAGTGAGGATGCAGCCTGGCTGCAGATGGAGCTGATGTTTTAACACAGAGCACAACACTGGAGTCCATTGTTGATGAGCAGAGGTAGCAAATTCAAATCATTTGAACTTTTAAATTTTTCTTCCCTCCTCAGAGATTCAGACAAACTCGTGGATGCTTTTGGAAAGGGGCCCCAGCTCTCCAGTGACTCCCCTTTGTACTCAAACCGGATCTGAATTCCTAAATAGTTTTAAGGATCTAGGTTAAAAGTGTATTGCATAAAAAAAAAAGAAAAAAAAAGGATAATCTTAAAAATAAAATCCTCTGGAATTGCTCTAAGTTAATGAGCTTTTCTGGACATGGAGGATGGCCATCTAATAGGTAGCAGATAATCTTCAGGAGAACGAGGACAGCCTAGATTTCAAGAATAGCACAATTGTATGTAAATGCAAGGAGCTGGGAGCTTTTTTTAGTCTGAAAGAGCAAAGTTCATCAGATATCAGGGCAGTTCAAAGCCCAGGAGCCCAGACAAGGTGAGAGCTGGGGAGGGGGCACAGCAGCAGTGCCAGGTGGGTGCTGCCAACCCCCTACTGCACAGGCATGGATTTTTGGCGTATTAAATTGTGAGGGTAAACGTGTCTGTTTCTCAGGAGCAGTTGGTCTTTGCCAAACTGAGGTAATTTATTAACCCTCCACTCAGCAATGCTGTCCCTTCCTTCATAAGCAACTAGGTTTTCAAAGCCACTGAGTGCCTTGGGCTATGCCAGAGTCACTTGGGCCTTTAGCAAATGTGGGATTATCTGTGGATAATAATTTCCAGACAAAGTGCTGCTGAATATTTCTAACTTTACACTTCTGATCTTTCTGCAGAGGCTTTCTTCATCTCATTATGATGTGTCTCCCAGGTTCAAGGCTATGTGGCCTTTGGCTTCCTGAAAAACAAGCCTTAGGTGTGCTAGAAGCTTCCCTGCACAGCTCTAGGGGTTTTTGGGCCAACATGTTGTCATGCTGGGGTGTTTCAGGTGTTGCAGGGACCTTAGAGAGCCCCCCATGCCTGCTGGGGATGGATGTGAAGGATGCTGTGCTCCCACCATCACGAGTCACGGCCAAGCATGTGATGCAAATCTGAGCCTTGCAATAGAGGTTAACACCAGCCCATCCCACGGTAACACTGGCTGGGTTTTGCCAAGGACTTTCTGGAGAAAAAAAGGGGGAAAAAGAGAGATTTTCCAGAAGAAACTTGTGGTAGCAATAGCCCGTAGCAATCAGATTGAATTATTTTTGTAAGTGACAGTGACAGTGTGCCAGGCTGGCTCTGGCAGCACAGCTGTCTGGAGGAGCCCAGTAAGAAACCTGCAGCTTGGCCAAAGCAGGGACACTGCAGGTGAGCCCAGGGGAGCTGGGAGCCACTGACTCTCACCCTGAGCTTCAGGTGGGGTCACCTTCAGCAGCTCCGGAGACGCAAAAGCAACGTCAGCACACGGGCCCTGCTTGCAGGGGCAGCAGGCACAGAGAGGGGTATCAGCAGGGCCAGATGGCAATGGAGCAAGATTTTACAGACTTGTAGCTCCATCCCTCAAGCTCAGTGGGTTTGTCAGAAATGGTAAATCATACTCCAGCTGGGCTAAGCAGAAAAAAAAACCAACTTCTTTTTTCTTTTTCAATCACGTGCCTCAAAGTGTACTGGACTTCTGGAGCCCATATGAAAAATCAGAAGGGTTTGGAAGCTGCATTTGCATTTATTGCTGAAATTTGTACCAACTCTGACTCTCCTAGAAAATGTGATCTGCCACTTTTCTGTGGTGCTGGTGAAGGGTCCATCAGGGAACATCACCTGAGAGACTCTTTTCTCCTGTTGCTGCCCTCTGTTCCAATTCCAGCACTGCATTAAAACTGGGGTGCATTGCAGGGATGCAGAGATGCTCTGCAGTGAGAACCAAATTTTTAAGAGTTGCTTCGACCATCAAAATCATTGTGTGAACAGAGGCACTGTGCCTGGGATTTTAGCAGAAAAACTGCCTGTGCAGAGTGCTGCAATTCTGCTGCCTGGAGTCTCTAAACCTGTTCTGTTACCCCTGGGGAGAGGCAGCAAGCAGGGAAAGGGGAAAGGCTGGGATGAGTTTTTTACCTTTTGCTGAGCTACCCAAGCTCCTGCTGCACAAGAGCAGCTCAGCTGTACCAGAGCTGACAGACATTTGTTGTGCTTTTAATCACTGACAATGAATTAAACTGTACATATTAATTATATATTATAGAATAACCTGCAGTTACAGTGCATATTGGTTGCTGTAAGCAATACCCCTATCCAGCTTAACAGGTCTGTTTTGGAAAACATGGAAAGATCTGTGAACTTCTGAGAAAAGGCTGTTATTTATACATTTATTTATACATTTATTTATACATTTTAGGTTGATAGTCTCCCCCAGTATGCCAGAGGCCCAGCAGGGATTTCAGCTGAGCTGTGCTGGCTTTTACCAGGTGAAGACTTCAAAATGTGTGGATTTGGCTCTTGGGAATATCTTTGAGCAGTGAACATGGTGGTGTTGGGTTGTTCTTGCTCAATGATTTTAGAGTTTTTTCCCAACCTTAATGAATCTGTGATGTGGCTTTTTTAACAACAAATAATGGGTCCAGGTTACAACACCAGGTCACCAACCCTGGGGAAGGTGTGTGGTGTGCAGGAGAAGCTCCTCCACCAGCTTTCCCTGCCCACCAAAACCAAGCCAACGATTGAGCTGAGCTGGTTTTTGTGCTTTTATTTAAAGATCAGCTTAGTAAAAATCAAGTTTTCTACTCATGATTAACCAACACTCCTTAAGAGCAAAAAACGTACACAAGACTCTTCCCTTTGGATGAATATTTCCATTTATTCCAACTGGAAAAAACATTTTTTAAATATATTTAAGTATCATTTCTTTTTTTTTTTTTTTTTTAAGGAATAATAATTATCACATTGTCCTTTACAAACAACAAAAAAATTCCTAGCAATAGTCTGTGGTATGGAGACATCCATCTTCTAGATTTTTCTGCATCTGCTGCTTTGAGTAGGCATGGGGGTGTCCCTGTGTGTGCCCAGGGCTGCCAGTGCCACCCCTGCAGTGGGATCCACGTTCCCAGGGTGCAGGGAGGGACACCCTGAGGTGCCAGCAGCACATGGGCCAGGGCAATGCAGCTGCTTGAGCTCTCAGCCCTGCTGTGGCTCAAAGCCCAGCCTTAGCTTAACCCCACAGGTGCTCTGGGGGCCAAGAGCCCCTTTTGCAAACTTGCTCCTTTATGGGAAGCACTGGGACAACCTGGCCTTGGCTTGCAGCTGGGATGGCAGAACCCCAATGGATTGAAGCACACAGAGAACAAACTCACATCCACCAGAATACAACACAGCTGAGCCCCATGCAGGGGCCCTCTGCCACGGCAGGGGCTGGGCTGAGCCCCCAGGGGACAAACCCTGGCCACAAAGAGCCCCAGAGGGGCCAGGGCAGCTTGCCAGGCAGGAGGGGCCGTGGGGAGCAGTTTGCAGGTGTTCTCATATGTCGTAGGCAGGAGGCAATACTGAGACTTCCACTTGGTAATGAACAGCAGTTAACCCAGGAGACTAGAGCACCATAAGACAAGTCTATATTCAAAACAACGTCATGCTGACATCACACAATTGCACCATTTACACTTTATTTACTCCAAATAATAGTTCAATGTTTAGTAACTTCAGCGTTCTCTACAGAGGTGTGAAATTCCTTCTCCAGCTTTGGTAATTTACAATGTTGCAGACATTTGGTAGTTCTGGTCTTTCCTATTTAATAATAGTAATAATTAAAAAAAAGGCCCTTTTGCAGCTGTCAGGGGTTCCTGTATCTGACTGATGGAGTGTACCTGCAAATCACAGGCTTCAAAATGCCACTGAGGCTTGTCAAAATTTAATGAATCAAAAAACATTCTGTTTATTGACCAGGACCAAAACAAATAAACAGAAAAAAATGGGTTAAAACAAATAAAACCCTCAGAACCAATGAAAACTCAGACTCTCACTGATAAACTTAAGTGATGATGAAATGGAAAGGGGGTTCCAAAGTATTGTTTGGTTAGCTCTGACTGAAAACAATTCTGAACGTGCATGCATTTTCCCAGTGACTCCTAAGATATAGAAATTCCTCTGATATTACAAAATACAAAAATATTTTCTCCAAACTCTCATTTACATCGCATTTACAACAATCATGGAAATAACTTAGGCTCCCACACTGTCCAAGAGACAAATCACCTACCAACATGGCTAATGGAAAACAAAAATGTGGTGGAAAGCAAAAGCTACCAGCAAACAACTGATGCTGAGAGTCAACAGTGGCAACCAAAACGTACGGACAAACAGAGCTCAAGGGGCTGGCAGTATCTGGGAGAAGGAAGAGAAACTACTGGGTAAATATTGCAGGCTAAAGTGAACTTTTAAAATTTTTATCTCCAAAGTAAGATGTGCAAAATATATTCACTGTGCCCAGGATTATGACTATTTATAGAAGCCAGTCTACAACCTCCTTAACAAATCCCTACTCTTCGGGCCTTTTTTTTTGTTACAATAAAAGCACTTACATGATCTAAAACAGTGCAAGATCGTGAGTTAATTTACATTCTCCCAAGGTGCCTGGCGAGGATTCCATTAGGATATGATGCAGTTCTTGCTCTTCTGTCTTTTCCTGCTGTGCAACTGTCCCCTGGCCCCCACCGTGGAGGACTTGGGCATGCTGTAGGAGCCATACTTGTGCAGCAGCTCCTCGCTGGTCACGTACCGGAGGCGGGCGGGCTGCGGGATGGGCTCCCCGAGGAAATAGCCCTCGTTGTCGGACTCTGAAGAGGAGGAGCAGGTGGAGCACCAGTCGTACTCGGCGAAGTAGGGCCCCCACCTCTCGCCCAAGTGGTTCTGCAAGGCGAGATCCGACACCGTCCGGGGACAGTGGCCATAGACATCCCTGTAGGGACCCTGCTCCACGGTCTCCCTGCAGCTCCTCTGGTGCACGAAGGGGTCGTAGTCGTCCCTGGCGCGCAGCGAGGGTCTCTCCTTGAGGCGGTAGCTCTGCTCGCTGGCCAGGTGCAGGGCGTTGTCGGAGCGGGAGCGCCGCGAGCGCCGGGGCCGGTGCGGGCGGTAGTGCCGCTCGTCGTCGCGGAGCACGGTTCTGCGGCGCGTGCGCTCGCTCATGGGCGCGTGCCGGGGGATCTCCTGCGGGCCCAGCTGGCCCCCGGGCACCCCGCTGCCGTAGTCGAAGCTCTGGTGCATCCGCCCGTGCGACGGCCGCTCCTGGTAGCCCAGGGGGCTGGCGAGGTCGTGCAGGGTGGGCTCCATGTCCTGGTACTGCTGCGCCGACAGCAGGCTGCGCACGGACTCGGCGCTGCGGAACTGCATGGAGGAGTTCAGCGTGCCCATGTTGCTCATCTTCTCCGAGACGTTCATGCCCGAGTCTTTGCTCAGGTCAGGCATGGAGAACCTGGAGAGGTGCTCCTGGCGCTTGGCTCCGCCGTCTGCTGAGAGGCCTTGGCAGGAAAAGGGTAAAGGGAAAAAAAATAAAAGAAGAAGTTAAGAAAGAGAATTTTCTGTCAGCTAAGATGCAGGGTGGAGGCTGGTTTTGGCCCAAGACTTTTGCCATAAAAAGTAACTCAGTGGTATTGATCCTGTCCTGAAGCGCCCTTTTTAAGAGAAGGACTTTATTTTTTTTTTAAAGAGCAGGCAGTTCCTCCTTTGGGGAAATCACACCCATTTAAGGTGTTTTGAGTTGGACTCCAAGCTGCTTTTCACGACTTCCTTTCCCATATGTCTGCACTGTCTGCGACTTGATAGGAATAACCAACGATGCCAGGGAGAAATCATGTGTCAGAGGTAACCTGAGGCCTCCTGCACACCGAGCTAACTAGGGTGCCATGATCCAGCACTCACACCTTCTGCAATGACAACACATTTTGGAGGACTAAACAATGTCAGTGGCAGATGAAAACGCAGCCACTGACTGAATTCAGGGTTCTCACTGTGCTGCACCTCACAGGTCCCCTGAATGACAGTCGTGGAGAGACCAAAATTGCAGTTGGGTTTCCCAGGAAGCAAGGAAACACCCAAGCACCAGAGGGTCTGCTGGAGCTCCCTGTGAGCAGCAGGACAGTGGGAGGGCCAGACTGTCCCTGCAGATATCCAGGGAGTAGTCCATGGGCAGGAGCCAGAAATGTGAGCTCCACCTTGATGGGCTGCCCTGCTTGGGAAGGTGACCCATTAGATCTCTCCAATGTGCCAACGAGCCCTGGGCTCCTGCAAAGTGCTTTCCTTCAGCCCAGGAAGCCTTCACCTGGCAGCAGGGAAGAAGTGGGGTGTCTGCTCAGCACCTGCCTGTCAACAAGACACTCAACGCACCCCACAGTGCCCTGGTCCTTGGCCTGTTTCATGGGTGTTTCCTGACTAGTTTCTGACTGTCTCCCTGTTGGCTTGACAACTGGCAGCAGGCACTGGCTGCATTGCATGCTCAGGACAAGATGTTTCGCAAGTTATTTCAAAGAAAATCTGTTCCATCCCAAATCAAACGCAGAATGTTTGCTTTGGCACCCTCCTCTCCATCCCTTCTCCCACAACATCCCAGTGCAGACCCAACACAGCACCGTCAGCAGAATTTCCAACATGACACACAGCCTTTATGCAATCACCAACAATTTATGACTTTGTAAATTAATTATAAAAAATAACAACCCAGCCCACAATTCAAGAATAAAGCCTTTTTTCCCTTAACAAAAGCTGTTTGCATTTCATCAAGAGCTTGGCTCCTTTTGCATTAGCTGCTGCTGCTAAACCTGAACAAGGGTTGCTGTCACTAACCCCATTCATGAGCTGCTTTAGGGTTTCCTCGGGCTCAGCCTTGAAAAGATCAACAGATCTTGCAAAGCTGGGCAGAGTTTCCCAAATCCTGCTTTTGGTGGCATCAGGGAGAGCTTTAGCCATTACTGGCCCTCACATGGTTTGGTTTTGCTCCCTGAGTTCCAGCTTCTTTGCTTTTCCGTTGTTAATGAGAATGCTTTTGGAGTTTATGATTACAGAGGAAGGTAAAGTGAAGGATCCCTGAAGGCTACAGGAAGAGGGATAGGCTGGGTAAAAACAAGGGAAAGTCATGTTTTTTTTTAAAAGGATACACAAGTCAACTTAATGCTTTCTTTTTTCCTCCCTAAGTCACACTGAGTGAGCAAGCCCAACCCCACCCAGTGCCCTTTGGAAAAAGCCCTGTGGATGGGCTTCCCCTCCCCTTTGAAGAACTGCCCTCCCACACTCCACACACCCATAATGTTTCTCCTCGCTGGAGCTGCAATTTTCTGCCTGTGAACCCAGTGGAGGCATCTGTCACATCCCCATGTCCCCTCCTGTGCCACTGTGGAGGAGCCCAGCAGCCCCTGGCGAGGGAGAAGCAACTTGGGAACATGCGCAAAGATTCCTGAAAAGCCGGAGCAACAGCGGGACTGCCGGCGGAGCTGATCACAATGAGAATCATGGCTGGTGACAGCCCAATGTGGCCTTAATCACATCTGTCACACAACAGCTGACACCAAGGAAAATGAGCCCTTGGTGACATTTATGCAGCACTTCATTAAGGAGCCGGTGCAGCTCTGCAGTAAGAACGAGGTGCAGAAATACAGCAGAAATACAGCTCCAACACCACAGGATGCTGCTGGGGCAGCAACACTTGGATTCTGGCAGCATCATTAACGAGGGGCTGACCTTGCCTCACTCACAGGGGTGTGGTGTGAGCTTTGCTTCCAGCACCAGCCATATCAGATGGTACCTGTGGGTCTCAGGTGCCCCTCACAGCCATCTCCCTCCTGTGCTCCTGCATCAAGCAAGAACAGAATGAGTGTCTGGGCACAGGCTCTGGAGACATGGCAAGAGTGAAACAGTATTTTCAAATTAAACAAGACGTATCTGCATCTTTTACATCACGGACAGGAATGCAGTGGCCAAGATCAAGCAGGACAACCAGGAGGGAAACCTGTTTCCTTTTGTGTAGAGTAAAGCAAGCTGTGATAAACGAGGTACTCCAGGCTTGGGAAGGGCGGAGCCAGAGCTTCACTGGTTAAGTTGTGCAGGACAGGGGTCTGCAGCACCAAAACACCTCCAGCAAACAACCATGAGTGCTTTAGTCTCTTCCCCTTAGAAGGCAGCACGGGGCAGTGAGTTCAGACAAGGATCCTGTGACCACGTGAATGGCTCATGCTCGGAGTGCAAGGTTTAATCAGTCATGGGGATGTTTCTGGCTGGTCATTCAGACAGCTTGATTATAATTAAGCACAAACATTCTGAGATCTTGATTTGCTGGGAAAATGCTGATTGTAAGAGGAATCCAGCACTGAACATGTCCATCACCATTGCCAGCACACAGAACTTGGGGTGTGATGGAGCCTGTGCTCAGGAGGCTCTGATGCAAAGCCAGTCCAACACCCAAAGGCTTCATCTCTCCACATGACAGAGTGGAAAAAGCTCTATGCTGAGGGCAAAATGTGTCTTCCCAGGTAGACTGGGCAGGCTGCACATGCACAAGCCTTTTTTTGGGAGCCACACTTGGAAATGACCCAGCAAGCCGTGCAGCTGGAGAGGGAAACTTTATTTTAGCTGCTCATGGTGACAAGTGAAGGATTTATTCCACTTGCTCAGGAGCAAAGCTGTGCTTTTCCAGCTGAAGGCACTGAGAGCTCTGCATGGCTCTTATAGTGTGCAGGTCCAGAATGCAATCTACAATCCTTGCAGAACACAAAGGTGTCTCCAGGCTGAATTTTACATTTATACCAAGACATCATGAGCAGGGCTAGGTCCAGATTAGTCTTTCTAAAGTCTCAAAATGTCCCTTTCTATGGCTCTCTGTGGAGCCACAAGACCTCAGGAGGCAGAGTGGGAACAAGCCAAAAGTGCTCCAGTCTGATCGCAGTGAGATCAGGGGATAGCAATAACCATTTGTCAAAAAAAAATTCATCTAGAAAACATGACCTGGGAATAAAGTTTTAAAGAGCAGAGGTTGTTTAGTCTAGAGGTGAGAAAGCTGAAGGGGATACAGTAACAACCTTTAAAGGCAGAAAAAAATGCTTGCAAAGAGGAGGGAACACATTATTCTCCAGGTCTGCTGACTCCTGCAACGAAAGTTTTAAACTGGAGAAGAAGAAAACTCTTGCTGTGTAATCACAGCAGAAGGTGACTGGGGCAGGCTCTGGCACTGGAGGGTGTCCCTGGCACCCAAAGTGCCCAGGAAAATGCAGGGTGTCTCCAGATTGCTGGTCCCACACTGCCCTGGATGGTGAAGGTGGCACCAACCCCTGTGTCCTGAGGCCATTTGCCATTCCAGAGCTACACCCATCCATGAGGCCCCATCTTCTTGAGCTGCCAGTATTTATGTGCAGCTGCAGCAGCTCCTGCTCAATGAAGTGTTTAATCTGGGCACACAGCTAATAACCCAAGAGAGCTGCAGTCTGGAAGAGCATACAAGATGAGACCCCACCATGCAGCCCTGACTTTCTCCTAATGAAGAAATGTGAGATTCTGTTTCCCAGGGTCATCCAAGGGAGCAGGAGCCCTGCTCTGGCCCGTGGTGTGGGATGGCTGTTACCACACCACCCAGACCATTCCAAGGGTGCAAACCCAGGTATAACATGCTGACCCCACCAAAATTTACTTATGCATGATGCTCTGAGACTGAGCACACACTGCTGGCTGCCCCAGACGCTCATGCACTGGAAGAGATGTCACTGGTGCCAGCACCACAGCACACACAGACACAGCAGGTTTTTCTGCTGCTGCTCTCCACTGCATGGGGCTGCCAGGCTCAATATTTCACCCTGGAGCCATGGAAACACAGGCTTTTCCAATGGGCACAAGGGAAAGCTGCAGCTCGGCTGTGGGTGCTCAGTATAGAAGTGGAGCTTGCTGCCGCACCAAGAAAACCAAGCAGGTTTCTGGGAAACATTCAGGCTCTCTAAGAACACCCTGCACCATCCCCTCTGAAGTCTGTCCCCACCCCTCCTGAGAACCATGTTTATCCCACAAACACTGCCAAGGGAATTAACACCTGAACAAGCAAAGCCACAGCACAAAGACACCCCTGGAGAACATCACCTCTACAACCTTGCCACAACACAGCACTCAGAGTGCTCCAGCCCCACTGTGAGCTGTGCTAAATGGGGGCTGCAAGCTGCATTATGAATTATTAAAGCACTCAGCAGATGACAGCACAGAGGCCCCAGAGAGTGTGTGGGCTGGGTGTGAGGCTGGCAATGGAGCCCCCCACGAGGGGAAGCAGCTCCCAGCCCCCATTAAATCAAACTCCCCGTGAAGCTGTGCTAACACAGGGTGAGCCAGCATCCCACCTGCAGGAGAGCACCAGCCAGGGAATGCAAAATATCCTGACAAAGGATGTTGCAAACAACAAGGGCTGTGCTGACGCTTGCTTCTTGCCTTAACATTTATCACAGCAGACACACACATCTGTGCATCACAGCTCTCACCACAGAGGTGCCTGCCAGCACCAAAAACCAGCACCCAGCCCCAACAGCCAGGGTTTAAATGCAGCTATAGATGCACAGGAGGATACATCACAGTATCTCTTGTGTGCAGCCCCCTATTTCAGAGCCTTCTCTCTCACACAGCAGCAGGCATCCTCACCACCCCTCAAACAGGGTTTATTTCAAGGTCAATCTGTAGAACTAAAAAGAAATTTAAGAAGAAAACAGCCTGCACAGAGCTTTGTTTATAGCTCAGCTCCGTCTCACTTCTGAACGACCTCAGGGCATGCAGAAATAAAGCAGAACCTTCATGTAACTGGAAATCATGGAAAATAAACAATCTGGGGGAAGGCACAGCCCTCACTAAGTGGGTCACAGTCCCACCAGCCTCTTACAGTATGTCCCCATGTGTGACCAAGGATGTTATTGGGTATTTCCCACCCAACCAGTCCTTTCCACCTGGGTGGAAGAAGTTCCTTACTGCTTGGAAAAGAGTTGGATTTTAACCTAGAAGCCCCCCTGTAGCTCCTTTACCAGCACTCCCATCTCCTGCATCCTCCCCAGCTGATGGCCAATAAGTCATGCTGGGGATGTTGCTTCCCCCAGTAACATCTTCCAGAGTCCACTTTGGTTGTCCCCCTGGTTTGCATTACCCCACCTGCTCTGCACTGTCCAGGTGTGACACTGAAGGGGTGAAGACATGCAAGAGGGTGGCCCCCAGAGCAGGCACACCACACCTCCCACTGCTGAGTGGCAAAAGGTAAGTGAAGGGGAAAAGAAATGTTCCTGACAGTTTTACAGTAATTTAGCACTGGGCCTTTGAGGTGGAAAACCTTTATCTTCACATCAGTTTTGAAATTATCTGTTTTGAATTAGGAAACGTTATACCTGTGCCTCAAAATTGCAAAAATTCCCCCCAGGGATCTGATCTTCCAACTCGGGAGCAGTTTTGTGCTGGCTGTGTCTGGGAGAAAGAGAGTGATAAGAACATGGTGGAGAGCTGGGAGCCTCCTTTTTTCACAGAAAAACTCAGGAACAGCCAAATGTGTCACTTTCTGCATTGCATAACTCAGCTGGAGCACTTGGGGCAGCCGCTCTCTGCAGCCCAGGGGAGAGAGGAGCACTGAGGGGGGGAGATCAGCATCCTGACCCTCCCTGCCATCCCTGAGCTGCTCACTGCCCTCACCCCTTCACTGCCATCCCTGAGGGTGTTCAGGAGCTGCTCCCAAGCCCCCAGTGCAGGACAGGCTGGGTTAATTAATGTCTCTCCAGAAAATACAACCCTGGCCTAATTCAGGGTTTCTTCTTACCCTCACCTGCCCTGCAGCTTTTAGCTCCTGTGCAGGCAGAGGAAGGAAAGGGACTGGAGGGAGGTGATGCTGTTCTGTCACTCTGCAGCTCAGACAGGCAGGGATCAGCCCTGCTCTCTCTGCTTTCTGGTTATATCACAGCTGTCTAGTCCTGGAAAAACAAACTATTTGGGGCCTTTGGGCATCACACAACACATGATGACAAGCACAGTGTGTGCCATACAAATGAAATCACATTCCACCCTGTAATAGCACCAGTTTAACATATTTTTAAACTGGATTTATGCCTGTGACAGATGCTCCCCCCACCCAAACTCATTTTCTCAAGGAATCTTTAAAATCTGTTTCTCCTTTTGCATGCAGCAGTGTCACCATTCAATATGACTTCTACCTCCCAAAGGCTCCTGCTCTCTGTAAGCAGCACACAAAGGGACTGTTCCCAGACAACAACATTTACCGTGCAGGTACTTTCTTAAATGGGCTACTTGAGCAGCTGTCGTTTTGTGGAAATAACTGCTTGGAATCAACAGAGTTCAGCTCCTGATTTCCAATTCCACTGCCAGGCACATGCAGTGACTGCAAAACCTTTCTGGAGGGAGACACAAACACAGGGAGCAGGGCTGATGGGCCAAGTATCTTTTGGGAAGTGATTAACCTCTGGTAGGATCAGGCTTCTCATCATGAGCAAACCTTCCTGGACAAATTCCATCTTAGCATTGTCCCAACTGCTTAATGCAGGAAGCTACAAGGCAAACATTGCTGCAGGATCCACTGGTTTTGTTCTTCCTGCCATTAAAAAAACCCAACAACCCAAACCCCCCAAAAGATAATATAAAGGGAAATCAGCAAAAATGAGCTCTCTCTTAGAAAACAGGCTGAGAAATACTATTTCCTTTTTGCTTCTCCATCTAATGGCCATGCAGTGCAGGATGCAGTCTCTAAAAAGCTGTAGCAGACTGGAGTCTGTTGTAGCCTTCAGCTGATGGCAGAATAGGGATTTTCAAACAGAACCATGGAAGGGGAGATGCCCTCCACCAGCAGGAGACACTGCCCTTTGCCACTGGATGTGCTTAAATCCCATCAGCATTTGTGGCAATTACACAAGCACAAACCAGAGGACAGCAGAGACACTCCCACCTAATTCCAACCCCAACACAGAGCACAAGCAGGGTCACAGCCACCTCTGCCACTCACATGTCTGCTGTTGCAGCACTGCCCACGGTGACAGCAGAGCACTGTGACCCAGCGCTGTAAGAGCACGTGCCCAGGATTAACACGGTGTCTCACCTCTTTACTAACCCATGGGGAATTGGCTTTAAAGTGATTAAATGGAGCCCTTTGGTAAGGTAGAAACCTGGGGTCTTGCAGGAGACTGGGGTCACGTAGATCTTGACCCACACAATGGCTGACCCTGAAATATTACAGGGAGCAACATCTGCTCACGGCAGGCAGCCTTCCGGCCACAGGACAGGGATTAGTGCTGCACAGCCCTGAGCTATCTGAGTATCTGAGTTATCTGCATTGCTGTCTCTGGCTAATTAGCAGTTCAGCCCTAGTAGAAACATCACAGCAAAATCTGCTGCCAGGGAGGTACCAGCGTTTACCATGTGCTCTCCAGGTCAGGGACTGTTTGCCCTTCAGCTCCCTACAAAAAACAGACTGTTTTCAGTGATGCCATAAACCTGAGATGCATGCAGTGTTAATTATTTCAAAGTGAAAGGTGGAGCAACTCTGCAGCATTGGTAGCTCAAAGGGACTCTGTATGTGGATGCCTGGGAGGTTCTGGCAAAGCAGGACTGCAGGATATGGGGTGAGCCAGATCCCCAGGCTGTGGTTGGGGGGAGCTCTGTGGGGAGCTGGATCAGCCACAGCAGCGAGTGCAGGGATGGGAAAAGAAAGGCAGGGGAGTGCTGTGCCCTGACATCTCTTGACCAAAAACCTGCTCTCTCACAGACCTCATCCAGGTCACCAAATCTCCCTGTCCTCAAAACACTGCCAATTAAATGGGATGATAATTGTGTTCTCCATAATTGCAGACACAGCCCTGGGGGAGCTGTCTGCTGCTGCTGCAGTGCCCCTAGCTCAGCTGAGCCAGCTCCCAGAGCAAGGAAAATTATTAGAACCTTATACATTAATAAAAATGTTATCACCTCACTCTGCAGAGGAACTATGAACACTCACTGCAAGCCCCATCACGCTGAACATCTGCTCCAGAAAGCAGGAACACAGCAAGCCATGGAGGCAGTCACTGCCCCTGAGGAAACTCGGACTCTGGCTCTGTATGGTGGACAGATGCCTTTGGGAGGTCTCCCTCCCAGCATTTTAAAAAGGGGTTTCTAAAATGAAAAGCAGAATGATTTTAATTTTGATATGGAGGCCCTGCCATGTTTTCTGTGTCTTGACCTATATCCCCAATAATATGTTACACTTCAGCTCCAAAGCACGCAACAACATCCCCACTGCTCAGGGATTGCTCATCCAAGCTTGGTGTTGCTCAAGACTCTTTGTACTGATGGGGTTTACACAACACAAGTTTTCAGGAACACAAAAGGCTTTGGAAATGTGGAGCTTTGCTCAGGAAAACCCTGTTTTGGAGAGCAATTCCCAATTCCCTCGCCATTTCACATCTATTTTTCCTCTGTGTATATCTGAGACTATTTAAGCAAAAATCCTTCCCAGCTCATTAGCTTCTCCTCTACCCCCCTGTTTTTCCACTTGCTGGATAGGGAGATCCTGGCTGAAACAGAGATCACTTCACATCTTGGCATGGGGCTGGCAGCTTCCCTAAACAAACACACCAAACCCCAGATGAGGAGTCACGGGCATAGCAGAGCAAACCTGTCCATCCAGGCAGGGCAGAGCCCAGAACTGGGATTCAGGGGAGCTCAGCTCTCTGTGGGCTTGGCAATCCTCACCACCCATTGCCAGCAACCTGTGGGGGATCCTCAGGACCAGGCACAAACACCCCACAGGCCACTCCCTGCCAGCAATAAAGCAGAAGGGCTCCATTTTGCAGGGGTTCAGATGCAGGACCTGCCCAAATCCAAGCAATGATTGGCTGGAACAGAGAAAAGCCAGGGGAGCTGCAAAGAAAAAGCAAGGCAGCTTCTCTGGTGAGAAAACCAGAGCAAACCAGGCTCAGTGTTCTCTCTTCTGTGCTGAGGGACGTGGGAGCTGTGGTGGGCGAGCGAAGCAGAGCAGGCTGCAGGAGGACAGAGCCTGCCCAGCCCCAGCTGCAGACCAGAGCCTGTGCACACACACACACACCCATCCCTGCAGCCACGAGTGAAACACAAACATGTTTAGGGTGAGAGGACTGAGAAATATGACCCTGGGATGTGCTCGTGAGAAACAAGCTCAGCCTGATGGGACAAACATCTTGCCTGGCTTTTCCCTGCAGTTTCTACCAAGGGGTTGGGGAAGAGGAATTAAAGCTGTGCATAGAGGGGGAGGAATTTCTTTTAACTAGTCATGTGCTTGAGGACTGCATAACATTCAAAAGGGGTTAACTGGGCCTATTTCAAGGCATTCAAAAATAATTTTAGCCTGCAAGGGCAGCTGACAGCACTCCTTCAAGTGCTGAAAGCTGGAATCTGCCTCTGCGTTAGCAGTTGGCCTTGATTTTCCCCCTCTCTTCACAAAAGGGAGGATTAAAGGGTTTGAAAACATTTGTTTTGAGCTGCACAGAAAAGGCCAGCCATCTATAAAGCTCTGCAAGCTTTAAAAAACAAGCTTTTGTAAACAAGCAAATAGAAAGGAACTGTCAGGCTTGTCAGGACCTGGCAGACAAGGCTGTGTCACTGAGCAGTGGTGCCCAGGCTTGGTTACCCTCATCCTGGGAAGACACCAGGACACAAGGGATTCAATTGCATGGAGGGTGTGCTGGGGTGGTCTCAGGGTGGCAGGAGCGGGGGTGACATACCTGTGGCATTGGGGGGGCATACCTGTGGCATTGGGGGGACATACCTGTGGCATTGGACAGCGCCAGGGACTCCATGGAGCCGCGGGGAGTCTGCTCGGTGGGCGTCAGGTCCTCTGTGAACTTGAGGGCATTGATGGGGTGACGGGTGCGGCACTGCGACGCTGGCATCCCACCCTCTTCTTCCTCTTCGTACTTGGGGACTTTGACACTTCCTCTGGTCTCTGGGAAGCTCTGGTTGGACATGTCACTGTAGCTCTCCTGCGAGCGGAGCCTCCCTGAGTAGTAGTCCTCTCTGCAGTCCTGGATGAAGCTGCCACCGTGGCTCTTCATGGCCAACGAGGAGCTCCTCTTTTGGTTGCTGAAGTGTTTTGCCCATAAATCCGACTGCGAGCCTGGGACCTGGGTGGGGTTGTAGGAGGTTCTTATGTTGCACTGGCTGAGAAGCTGCAAGGGGGTTTGAGACTGGCTTTGCTCCATTTTGCCCCCGTAGTGATAGAGCTCATCCCGGCTCCTCCACAGGTGGTCCCTGTTGAGGCTGGGTGTCTGGCTGGCCAGGCTCAGCAGATCCATCTGCAGGGACAGCGGGTCCACGTCGGTGGAGAGGCGGTTGGAGGTGACCTGCAGCTGGTTGCAGGGGCTGCGTGCCCCCTCCTCGCCCTTGCCCTTGTTCTTGCCGATCTTGGCGCTGCGCCGCGACTCCTTGGCCCGCGCGCTCTGGAAAGCCGAGTCGGAGGAGTCGGAGCCGTTGGGGTCATCGCCAATGCTGCAGGCCCTGGAGCAGAAGATCTGGCCCTGCTTGGGCAGGAAGGGCCGTCCCAGCAGTGACTTCTTGCACTGGGCACAGCAGAAGCAGGTCTCGGTGGCGTGCCAGTGCTGGCCGTCGTACGTCATCTGGCCCTGGTCAATACCTTGGGAGGAGATCACAGTGTCAGGGTCATCTAGCACTGCACCAACACCTGCATCAAGGTCAGGCTGGATGGGCTTCTGAGCAGTGTGGCCTAGTGGAAAGTGTCCCTGCTGATGGTGGGTGGTTGGAATGAGATGACCTTTAAGGTCCCTTCCAATCCAAACTATCCTATGACTCCATGATCCCCTATGAGTGACATGCACTCAGCCTCACTCTTGAAAGCCCCTTTTCAGGATTTCTCTGATGCATGAAGTTAATCCCATTTTTAATTCCTCCCAATTCTAATTCCAGACCTTTGCTTGGGAGTTACTCAGGGTTGGGAAAGGCAGCAGAACCATGCCTCAAGCTATTTTCTATTAAATGGGGATATTTCCGATCATAAAGCAAAGGAATGCAAGAAGTTCTCCATAAAGTCCTTGAAGTAAAAGCAATATGCTGCTTATTAAAAAAAAAAAAAAAAAAAAAAAAAAAAAAAAAAAAAAAGCCTCCAGCTAAACCATAATGAGGAATTTGTTCTGCCTTGGTTAAGTATGCAACAGAACAGATGACACCCCTGTCCCTTGCTGCTACTGTGGTCCCATCCTAACTTTGTTTTGGCTTCAAAAGAGCTGGCCCCAGGGGTCGAGCACACACCCTCGCCTTGCACCCAGCCACATTTCCTGGGTTGCTTCACCAGGCCCCCCTTGGGTTCAGTAAAGGAATTGACACAGACAGTCTGTCTCCCTCCAGCAAAACCCCAGGGAGCAACATCTGCACAGGGCTCTCTGTCAGGGCTGTGAGCAAAGCTCCAGAGGTTTCAGTTACAACATTTGCACACTTGTTTGAGCTGCTGTTCCTGGCCAAAGCCTCTGCTGCCCCTATTCCCTGAGGAACTGCCACACAGTGTGGGCTGGCTGGCACATGGGTGTCACACCACATGTGCACAGCACGTGCCTGCTCACCCCCTGTGGGCCCAGTGCTGCCAGGTAACTTATAAATGAACACTATGTTAATGGTCTGCTTTATTCCAAGCTCAATTAGGTTTAGTAAAATCGTTTTTTTCCTCCCCTTACAGCGTGCAAAATGCTTTTATACAGATGGGAGTGCTACACTTGTGGGCTGAAGAGAGACAAGATGGTGGGTGGGATTTTATCAGCTCCTTTTCCACTGCCCAAAGCCATCTTGCAGAGGAAGGAGTGCAGCCTCCATGCTCCATCCTCACCTACCCAATCCAAGCCTTACAAGGCTTTATCACATGCTTACCCCTGATTTATGTAGCCTGTCAGCACAGTACTCAGTTCAGTACTATGAGAGACTTGCAGCAAAATGGTTGCAGTCCCTCCTCTGCTAGAAATGTGCAAATATGCACCAAACCAGACATTTGACTGAAAATCTGACAGTCAGCAGGCTCCAGCAGGCCAGCTGGAGTGAAGGACAGCAGATGGGGGAAGCACAAGAGAAGGGACCATGCAAGAAACATAACCAGCTGCTTCTTCACCTTTCTGCAGCTGAGCTTGTGGGAAAGATGTGCTGCAGGTCACAGTAGATGCATCCTCCAAGTGCTTCACTGAAAACCCTGTTTCCCCTCCCTGTGCCATCTGGCTGCTGCACAGCAGGAAAATATTTGGTTTTCTTTCTTCTGCAGCATATGAAGTATTTGAACAGCTCACCTCCATGGACAAAGGAAGGGCTGTCTGTGTGCTCTCTGTGCTCAGCCAAGTGGCAAAGGAAGCTGGGGAGAGCAGCAAGGGGCTTCCCAGCCCATCCAGCTTGGGCACATCTAGCCCCTTGACTGGAGTGCATTTTAAATCACTGTTCTAGAAACATAAATTGACCCTGATCCATTATTTCTTTCTCTCTGAGAACATCTATCTGCAAGTTGATTGAAAAAGGCCCAGAAACAATAATGATGCCTAATGAACAAGCATCTTTTCTGACAGTAGCTCATCAAATCATGTGATCCTTTGCCAAGCTTGGATGAGAAAAACCTGAGTTGAAGAGCCAGGCTGTTTACAGGAAAATGAGATTTAAAGGGAAAAAACCATGCCAGTGAAATTTTATTATGCCAGAGAAAGCTTTCACTAGCTGCCATTGCTCCTGAAGTTGCCCTCTGATAATCCTCGCCTCTGTGACTACAAAAAGGGATAAACAGCGGTTTAACCAAATAAATCACCTTGTTACCTCCTTGGTGGGATGAGAGAGAGGCATAAGCACATTTGGTTGCCCCAGCCACGCACAGTCCTGTGGATGCCATGGGACAGAGAGAGAGAAATGGCAAGCGTTTCTCATAGCAGCTTGTGAGAATTTTTAGGGAGCTGTAAGGATGTGATAACTTGTTAAGTATAAACAATCTGCAGGTGGTGTTTTTCTACTTCATCTTTCTGCTCTTCTCAAGGATGGTGTATGAGGAAGATGTTTTTGTTAGCTAGCCAATCAAACAGAATCTATTGTATCACTCTATAAAAACCGCAGGGTTCTCTTGAACAAATCCTTTTTCGCACTTTCTACAACACTGCCTCCTGCCTGTTCCTGTGTTACTCTGTGTTACCCTGTGTAGCTATGCACCAGAGTGACACAGCCCTGCCCGCAGCCCCACGGTGCTGTAATGCAGGAGCTGCTGGCCATGCCCCCTGCCCGTACCGATGTGCTGGGCGCAGGTGTCACAGTACTCGGCATACAGGGACTCGAAGCAGCTGCAGCAGTAGGGCCGCCCGTCCTTCATGATGTAGCGCTGCCCGCCCAGAACCGTCTCACACTCGAAGCAGCAGAAATGCTTCATGTGCCAGTGCCGCCCCTCGGCCTCGGTGCACTCGTCTGCAAAAATGATCTGGGGAGGAAACACAAGCGTGGAGAGGAGATGGTCAGAAAAGGGATCCGGCACGTAGACACCAACCTTTGTGGCTCCTGCCCTGCACCATCTAAATTTTACAGCTGAGTCCCCCAGTCCTGCATGGGAAACTCCCATAGTTTGGTTTATGGCAGGAGCACTCATCATTTCTTAGGAAAATCCATTAAAATGCAAATTCCTCCGAAGCCTGTAAGTGCCCAGACTACAAAGTGTTAAGGCAGAGCTGCAGTAATGTGCTCGTGAGCTCACCCATCAAACAGAGAGGTCGATCAGGGTAATAAACACACTTATACACAACCTATCGATCTGCTGGACTTCTGAAGAACAGAGCAGCTGCTTACTGGAACACATTAACTCATCTCTGAAACAGGGACCTGACCACAAAGGATGAGAAAAAACACAAGGAAAAGTGGCAGCTCTCTGGAGGAGAAAAAATTGAGGTACCTTGGCTCCTCATCTTGCTACCCCAGCTAGGGTGTCTGTAAAGATGATTGCAGTCATTATACCAGTGGGGAAACTGGGGCACAGAGTGCTGTTAAGGATGAGTTGGAGAAGCAGCCATCTAAAATGTCTTCAGCAGATGCTTTTTTGCTGTGGCTTCTTCTCATCCCCATCCATTCTCAACTCCCAAAGCCAAGGGAACCAGGAGCCCCAGATCTGCTCCCTGGCTCTCTGTGCTGGCACAGGGTACACCAAAAGCTTTTCCCTTGCAGATCCTCCTAACCCTGAATTACTGTTTCCCACAATTAGTACTTGATGTTTTAGGGGAAGAAAAATATGCTGAAGAATAAGCTGAATGAAAGAATTAAGCGAGAATTTGCAGAGATAAAAAATACATGAAAAAGAAATTACCCTGCCTAAGCTACAAAGAAATAGAGCCAGTTGAATGGTTAGGGATGTCTTCCACTGGTAACACTACAAATTTAATTGGACACATACATCAATGCTCTTTATATTTGAAGTGCATATAGCCTTGGATATTTACTATTACATGCTTACAAGGATGGGACGTGGTATTTTATAGTACATACGGTTTTCCACACTATGGTTTTCATAACTTTAAAAACCAGAGCAATTTCCTTCACCAGCCTTTTAAACAGAGATTGACACTTGAGAAGTGCTCAGAGGCGACTCTGTACGGTTTTCTATCTCAGTTTTGTATTCTATTTGTTCAGCTTCCTGTAGCCTGTTAATCGCCTCTCTCAAAGCCTATTTCAGCTCGGCGTGTACTCAGACATGACTGACTTGTAAGAAATACGGCACTCATCCCATCAGGGGCTTCTTCTGGGGAAATGGAGGAGAAGGGAAGATCACCACACCCAGCTGGGCTAAAATCACAAAGAGAAGGGGCTGTGCTTCTACTGGAAACACTCATGGAAATCCCCCAGCTTCCTGCGTGTAGATGAGGCTCTAACTCATAACAGTACTAGGCAGACTGCAACTAAGAATATTTGAAACCTCAGGAAAAGCTTGCTCAAACCCTTGGCAAAGCCATGCCATGCCACACAGTTTGGTGTGTATGCCTCATGAAAAAGTCAGGGATGGAGGGGAAATGCCACCCAATCCTCCTGTGCCAGCCCAGCGGGCAGCAGTGCCCATAGCAGACGCTGCCTTTACCTCATCACATGCGGCACAGCGGGGCTTGAGGCACTCGGCGTGGTGCCTGCCACAGTAGATCTTCCCATCCTGGTAGAAGTAGATCAGGTCGACCAGCAGCTCGTTGCACACACTGCAGATGAAGCAGGGAGGGTGCCAGCAGACACCGTGTCCCGCTCGTGAGGCGAAGACAGCCATGTCCCCTCCATTGATCTGGCCACCACACTGTCAGAAAAGCCAGGGATTAATGGAGGAGTGTGGGTGACCCCACTGCCACCCATCACCAACAGGAGGATCTCACAATCACTGCCCTGCATAATGCCAGGAGATGAACTGCCAACTCCATGTCAGATATGATGAAAGGTTCCATGACAGACCACAGCACTCACACCTGGCAGGGCCACAGGCAAGTGCTTGTTTCGTGAGTGTCATTAAATCATGGAATGGTGTGACTTGGAAGGAACCTGAAGATCACCCAGTTCCAATCCCCCTGCCATGGTCAGGGACATATTCCACTAGACCAGGTTCCTCAAAACCTCATCCAATCTGGCCTGAACACTCCCAGGGATGAAGTAGCTGCAACTTCCCTAGGCAACCTGTGCCAGTGCCTCAACACCCTCACAGGAAAGGATTTCTTTCTAACATCTGATCTAAACATGCCCCCTGTCAGTTTAAAGCCATCCCCTCTATCAATATATGCACTTGTAAAAAGTCCCTGTTCAGCTCTCATGTAATTCCTTTAGGTACTGGAAAGGTTTTTAAAGCACCCCAGAACCTTCTCTTCTCCAGGGTGAACAGCCCCAAATCTCTCACCCTGCCTTCAGAGGAGACATGTTTCACTTAACTTGGGGGATGCAGGTCCCAGTTCATCAGCCACTACCCACCTGCTCACAGATGGCTCCTGTCATGGTTACAGGGAATGGCCGAACATTGCCTCTCCCTAAGTTTTCCCTCTTCCTCTGGTTGCTGAAGAGTTTGAGCTCCCTCTTCTCCTCCTCATCCAATGAGTTGCAATAGCGAACCTAAAAAACACAAGTGATGCTCAGTGCCTGGGGTGTCCCTGGCTCACCACCCAGTGAGGCACTGTGCCATGGGCCCTGCAAACCTCTGCCCCTGGCTGTGGGGAGGCTGGAGAAACAACAGGATTCAGATATCTGGGGCTGAGATGAGACAAAAGGGGCAGGAGAATTGCTGCTCTTTGGGTGCTCAACTTGTAGAAAAGTCTTAAAAGTTGGGTTCTCAGAGACCCACCCAGACCAGCAAATGGACTGATGGGTTTTCCTGCTTTCTCCATCAGCTTCCTGTGGCAGAGGCCTTCATAATATTCCATTGGCATTTCTACAGCACAGGCCCTTTTCTTTGCACAAAAGACAGAGTTCCAGTGACTTGTGAACTATTTTTCCAGCACAGGATCAAGCCTGCTTATTTGCAAAACCTCTGCATTGCAAGGTAATAAGGAAATAAGTAAAATAAAAGGATACAAACAATGAATGATGTAATTTCCCTGAAGCTTATAAAACTCTGAGGTTTTCCTGGCTATTTCCATCCTGCAGGCTTAGCTCTTGGCTGGTTGCATTTCAATGGGGAATACAACTGAAGAGCCAGGGAGGTCAAATGTAGCACCAGTGCCCAATCCACCCTCCGTTATTTGGGAGAGCAGGCTCATGGAGCTGAGCAGGGTTATACACATGAGCAACCAGCAACACAATGTTAAAAGGAGCAAAACTGAGCATGAAGGGAAACCGGATGCAAAATTTGCAATTTGCAGAAAATACACACAGACCTGCAAGTCCAACTTGCAGGAAAACAGGTTGCAGTAGCAGCATTTGTGTGTATTTATTCTTATGTTTTTTGGCTGTCAGAGGCTGTGGGTTTCCAGCAGCTGCCAGGGAAGCAGGCAGGCAGGTTGGGACCCAAGGGTGTACAGGAAGAAATCCCTTTGTGCCTGGAGCTCCCCCCATGCTGACAGTGCTGTGCCCATGGCACCCAGCCACACGCAGGCGAAGTTGTTAAAATCTGACTGAGATCAAACAAGTTACCTGCATGTATTTCCCAGAGCGGCTTCTTCAGAAAGTAGCATGAAAATAAATTTTTTGTTTACACAGGGAAATTTTGCGGGTTACCAAAAGCCAGTGTTCTCACTGGTGAGATCAGGACGTCACAGACCAGACCCTTTTTGCTGCCTCACATCATTCCTGCCAGATGTAAGAAGGTTTATTTTGCTCTGACTGGTTTTGACTCAACCTGTGGCCTTGCAGGCTCTCCCAGCTCATGAGCTCAGCCCAGAAAGCCCCTCCTTAGCACACTCACTCCCACTCCAAGGTGAGTCGGAAGCAGCACCTGGGAAAAGGCTTTTGCAACTTTGGATCTGTCTCTAGACAATCTCAACAGCATTCCAAGCCACTTTTAACGGAGCCTTGGCCTCCAAGGGCTGAGGAAATGCTTTTTGTTCAGACAACTGAAGAAAAATTACTTTAAAAAATTTAAACTTTAGAAACAAAATCAAAACCTCCAACAATCAAAACAGGAAGCAAATACAGCAACCTAAACAGCAACATGACTGAAATTCAAGTATATCCCCCTGAAAAGCAAAAGGAGTTGAGAAAGGAAAGCCACGTTTCCCACAAGCAACCACAGGAGGAGCGTCCACTCCCCACCCGCAGCCCTGCTGATGTCCAAGCACATTTTCTGGATACTGACCTCATTGTCATGTGGTGGCAGCTGGTGAAGAAGTTGCTTTATGCGAGATTTTTCTCCCGGGCTGTTGACATAGGGAACCTTGTCCTCGGGCAGGCAGCTGTAGTACTGATGCACCTATGGAACAAAAGAGGGGGCTCCTGTCAGAGGGGTTCCCTGGCCGAGCCCATGCCCCTGTGCCCGGCCAGCAGCCACCCCCTGAGGCTGCAAGCACTGGGTCTTCCCCAAGATTCTGAGCAGGGAAATGCTGCCAGGAGCTGCTGTGGGTTTGTTTTCTTTTGTCCTGCAAGGCAGAGGGGTGGCAGCCCCGGCGAGGTGGGCACGTTACCGTTTGCTCTGTCAGCCTCCATAGCGTGAGCATTGCGCCGGCTGCAGGGATGTGTCGGCACCTGCCTCGGCACGGAGTTTAAGAAGGCTGCGCCCCAGCAGTCTCCGTGTTGCTGGCTATCTCAGCCTCCACCTCCATCAAACCCCTCGGGGCTTTTTTCTGCAGCAATTTGTGGAAATAAACAGCAGATAAAATCTGTTGGAAGGCTCAGTTTTTCTCTTTCGTCTCAGAGCGTGTAATTAAAGTCAGCTATTAAAAAGGCTGAGGAGCGGCGTGCCCGACGCTGGGAGCGCAGCGCAGCCTGGAGAGGAAGCACACCCTGAACCCCAGCATCTCTGCTCCGACTGCCACACCTGGATGTGCACTCAAGGGCCGGGCCAGCACCGGGAGGGGACTCGCTGGCTGAGGAGCCGCTCTGAAACGGCCACGGTGACGTTGAACAGCTTGGGAAGAACCAGGAGAAGGTAAAGGTAAGCTCAGCTGGGATTGCAATTTGCCGCAGCCCCAGATGTCTCTGGATGCTTGGGCAGAAGCAGAAAGCTGGCTGGCTTCCTTAAATCTGCTCTTGGCTGGAGAGATGCAGGCTGTTCTCCCAGTGAGCACAGCTTTCTGCCTTTGCCATGGTGGGATTAGCCCCGAGATGCTCCCTCAGGCTATCAGCAATTCATTTGGAGTGGCTGCACTGCCTGCAGCTTTCAGAGGGCTTTCCCCAAATAACACTTCCTTTACAGTGGCTTCTGATCAGCTTTTCCCCTTGCTGTATGCTTTGGACTTTGGCCTAGAAAGCACCACCTGGGCCAGCTCTCTCCAGAGAAGCCCCCTCTGCCTGCACAGCCCCACAGCATCTGCAGATGACAGGGTGCTGTGGGTCACTGGGAGGAATGGGGACACGGGCTGGGCACACAGGGCTGGCTGGCAGGGGAGCTCACCCATGGGCTCACAGGCTGATGGGGGTGGCTCACATGCAGTTATCTTCTATAGAAAGAAATATCCTTTTATTCCAGAATAACTATCCAAACCTAGCTTTATTCATGAATAATTGCTCTGCATTCATCTCACTGCTGTTCTCATTCAGAACTACCTGAGAGCAAGAGCTGCTCCAGTGGTTTTCTCAATTTATGGTTTCTCCCAAACTGATGTCACCATCCACCTTTCCCCATCATCAGGCTTTCCAGAAAAGGAGATTTTAGCAGATTTCCACATGCAGGTCTGCAGTGCTGATGACAAGGGAACTGCTCGTGTCACAAAGCTGAGGAACATGCTGAGCATATGCCACTGCAAAACCCTAAATTTGTTTTGCTAAGGCACAGCAGAAACAGACCCACCAGCTATGGAAACTGTCAAAGAAAGAATGGCTGCAAACTATTTTGTAATGTTAAAAAGAAAACAAACTACGTACATTAGAATACTTACTTTGCATTTATAGAGCATCCTTCATCCAGGAACATCAAAGCACATTAAAAACACTAAAATTCTTACGACGTGCTACACAAGGTAGCAAATATAAACATTGCAAAGGACTAATTGCAGCATCATGATGTTAAATGAGCTCCCTAAGTTCATGCAGCAAAGTTTGCAGTTGAAAATCCCCCAGCAATGCCCCAGCTGCCTCAGCAGACCCTTTCCTGGGCTGCCAGGCTCCCACACAGCCACGCTGTGCGTGCCCAGCCAGCACACACTGCTGTGGCTTCTGCTGCCAAATCCCCCACGTGCAGAGAGGCTGCTCACTGTGCCCTGTGCTCACACTGGTTAGCTTGTGTTTTGATTTTTGCAAAGAAGTTTTTTTTGCCCACTCAAGCCTTGAAGCTGGTAGAGACCATAAATTACTTTTATTTTGAAGAGCTGCCAAACTACTACAGGAACGAGCCCCAAGACGCTCACCCTGGGCAAAACCCAAGGATGGGAGCTCTTCCTTCAGCTGCCTGGGTGCTGCATTCCTGGAGCACAATCCAGCAGGATGTACGTGCCCAGCTCTGCTCCTGCTTCCGCTGGGAAGTTTTCCATTTACTCCCAGCAGGACTGCAGGAACTGGTTCCCATCACACCAGCAACATAGCTTGGCAGGGATGGGCAATTTGGTTTGAGAAGCAAAACAAAATAAATACAACAGGCTCCAACCTGTGTTGTGTTGCCTGAAATAACCTGAAAGGGTTTGCTTTGGATCTGCATCGGCCACAGGGACCTTCCAGAGGAGTGCTCATGGAGAGGATGGAGCAGAGGCAGCTGCCAATCCTTGTCTAGTACGTGTGGAACATCTCATGGGGAGAAAATCCCTTCTGGAGCCACCATTCCCTCCTGCAGCACCATCCCCTTCTGGGAAAAACCTGAACCAGAGGGATGCACAGATCCTTTCACCCAGGGCATCACTTCTATCCCAAGAGATCCACCCAGAGGGCAGATGAAGAGCAGAAGGATGTCCCTTGCCCAGGCTGACATTAGGCCATGCCTGTGCACACAACACTCTCATCCATCAGCTGTTCCCATGGCATGAAGCCAGCTCCTTGGATGGGAGACCAACACTGGGAGGGACAGGGTCACAGGCTGCACTGTTCCTGCCTCTGTGCCCAGCTGGCTGCCAACAGCATTTCTGACCTGGCATAGGAGCAGCTGGGCTGGCACAGGCCTCTCTGATGCTCAAAAATAAAGAAGGAAAAGGGGATTCTTAGATCAATCTGGCTTTTCAGGGAAAAAGCCTGCAGAAAGTGTTAACTTGCTGGGAAACTAAAACTGCTCAGTCTGCACTTTGCTTTTGTACAAAAGGTCACTGTTTTATGCTTATGCTAAAGTAACTCCTCCTCCATCCAGCTCTGTGTTGCAGCATGCACAAGCCTTGTAGCTGGTAAGCCTTGCAGGGCCAGGGCCAGACCCCCCATGTGCCTGATGGCTCCTCAGTGCCCTTACAGGCTCTGCAGCAGGAGTTGCACCCAGATAAGGATAACAGTGTGGGCAATGACCCCAGAGAGATAACATTTCCTCTCTAAACCATGCAGTATCTGTAACTGTTTTATTATTAAATACTTCTGCTGAACAACCCAGCAGCTCTGCATCCTCCTATTGCCCCTCACAACAGATCTGCTCTGCCCATGGTTATCCCAACAAACATCATTAACATACAGGAGCCCCTTTTGGGGCTGGACTAGGTTTTATCCTCAGTTTTATCACTTGTCTCTGACTTCTGCTAATATCTGTATGAGAGAAATCCCAAAAGAGACTGGGAAACATCACACTGAGTTAAAATAAAGCTTCACACAACATCTCAAGGTTGCAGATGCCATGAGCATGGTCTGGCCAGTGCACTGGACATGGAGACAGCTGTGGGTGCCAAGGGATGCTGGTGGGCTGGGCAAGCTCCATCCTGTCCCAGGGAAGTCCCACTTGGACAGGCTTCATGCTACCAGAACCTGGCACAGCAGATTCCCAAGGTGTTATTCTCACCTTTATAAGGAAAATGTCCAAACACCAAGTTTTGCTAAGAAAAACCTATATAGATTTTGGAAATTAACAGCTGCTTGATGGTAAAAGGGAGGAGGGGAAGGTAGAAATTAAAAAAAGTCACAAACCAGGAGAAAGGAAAGAACATAATGTAAAAACAGGGTAGGAAAAAGCCTTTAAACTGGAGCCAACTTTATTCAAAGGCACTGAAGAGAGTAATTACATTAGTTTACAAATGCCTTTGTGCTCTGTGGTCTTCTTAGGTTTGGAGTATGTTTCCAGTTTAACTTTGACAGTTTACAAACCTACCCTGGCCCTGCTAAATAAAGGCAGGACCACAGCTTGTCCTGATGGTCCCAGGGTGACCAAAGACAAAACCCACACGAGCATATCTGCGAGCAAAGCCTTACACCTCCTAGAAGGAAAAGTTTGCAAACATCCTGTAAATTCAAGCTATTGGTGAAGGATCTCTTTGATCAATGAATTAAAGGAGGTGGAGGGGAAATATAATATTTCTTACGCCACAAATTGCTGTTGGGAAGCAGCATTTGCTGTACTCGCCCTGAGCACAACCCCCCCTCCCAAAGCACCCACCCAACCGGGCTGTTTGGGATGACTCTACGGCTGGGATGGACTACAAAGGAGCTCACGGTGTCCTGGCACGGGTGCTGACTTGCTCAGCCCTCACAGCTCCAGCTGGGCAGCCCTGCCTGGCTCTCCTGAAACCAAACCAACTGCAAACCAACTGCAAGGTGTTTGCAAAGAGCCCTGTGAGGGCAAATGTGCTGGCCTGTGTGCAGTAGGGAGCCTGAACACGGATGTCCCCAAGAAGGGGACCTTGGTGAGTCAGCCAGCACTCAGGCACAGTGCAGCATCACACACAGTGGGGTCTGTTCAAAATTCAGCATTCCCCAGTGTCCCCCCATGCCCAGCACAGCATCATTTCCCCAGGGAACGTGCCAGGGTACCACAGCCCTGGCAGCCCATTCCATGACAGCCTGGGATGTCCCATGGCAGCACAGGGAGCTGCTGGCACACTGATGTGTGTGTGCTCCACTGTGGCCCCTTCTCCTGGCTCACTGCTGCGTGCAAACTCCCACGGGACTTGGCTGCTGAGGGAGGAAGGCAAACAGTGGCTCTGACAAGCCTGTGCTGGCCTGGGCGAGCAGGGCTGCTCCTCCCCAGTGCCAGCTTCTGAACAGCACACGTCAGGCTTTAATGACCCTTTACACTGAGCACTTAAAATTGACAGAGAAACAAACCTGATGCTTTTGTATGTCTCTCATTCCTGCTGGCCTCCCTTGGAAAAGCAAGGGGGAAAAAATCCCAAACAAACCACATGCAAATAACCTTCCCAATATGTCTGTGAAACACTGCAAGTGTTTGTACACGTTGACTCACACACAAGCTCCACAGATGACAGCACGTGTGAGCCTGGAAAACGGGTTCAGTGTGCTTTGGCCTGAGTTTGGCACGTCCTCCTTTGGCAAGGCCATTAGGATACAAAGCACTGATATATTTTTTTTGAAGCAAAACAATCCTTACAGCAGGGCCAGATGCTCTGAAATGAAGAGTGGGAACTGCTGGCTGGCTCTGCCAAGCGTGGGGATGCAGGCAGGCGGGCAGGCACCCTGGAGGGATGCAGAGTGTCCCCTGAGAGCCCAGAGCCTGGCTGGGAGCAGGCCTGTGTCCCCCCAGACTGAGAGTGCCCATCGCACAGCAGTGGGGGCAGATGCACTCCTGGCGCCGGGCAGCCCGGCATCCCGCAACGCTGCGCCTGCTCTTGGAAACCCGCTCCTAAGGCAGAGGGACAAAGGCAGGGAACAAAGGAAAAATCATTTCTATAAGCGCTATTTGTTCTGGCACGCTCTGCGGCTTTCCGCACGCTCCTCTCCCACGGCAGCCGAGGCGTCGGAGCGCTGCTGCTCCGAGTCACAGCGACATCCATCCCTGCCAAGCCTCTGGAGCAGCTCCCTCTGTAAGGGATCCCTCGGAAGCGCCGCTTCCTGCTGCCATCAAAGAGGAACGTTTGAATGAAGGCTCTATGTCCGCACGTTTTAGGCTTGTGAAAGCCTAGGACATGGTTTTTCTTTTTTTTTTAAGTAGAAATTGAATTTGGATTAAAAAGAGCCAGACCAGTGCTTTCAACAGCATCAAGAGAAGTCTATGCTGCGAGGTCCATGCTCCCTGAAGCACCAGGAATGATAATGATCATCTTCTGCATTGATCACCACTGATCATTCCCCTGGGTATCCCATGTAACATGCTCTTGGATTTCTAAGGCATGGGGTAGCACACTTGTGTAACACTGCAACTCAGAAAAGCTGGATTTGCACATTGGAATAAAACTCCAGGAGAAGTTTCCGTTGGGTTGTCCAGGGTTTTTCAGTTTCTTTTTCCACTCCCTGCTCCTCCCCTGCCTCTCACCTCTGCTCACCCCCACACATATTCTTCAAATTTCAGAACCGAGCAAACCATGTCAGGTGAGTGGTTTCGTTTCTGTGACCCATGAAGAGTAGCTGATTCCTTCCCTGGTAATCAGATTGTTCAAGGATTAAGTAATTTTGACAGCTTCCATTGCCTCACCACGACCAGGCCAACACCCTAGGATACAGAAATGGAGCAAATGTCCAGACACACGGTTTTGTCATGGGCTCTTTTGCAGCATGGGATGTGCTCACACTTCATCCACTCCGTTCCAGGCCAGGCGAGCAGCTCCAGGACCTCCTGCCCCACTCCAGCTGCCCCCAAGTCATGCAGCACTGCCATCACAGGCAGAAAAAGCAAAGCATTCCGTGTGCAGGACTGCTGCTCCATCCAGCAGCTGGGAAGCATTCGGCACAGTCCGATGCCTGGGGGCTGGATTTAGACAGCTCCAGCCTTGAAATAGGAGCCGCTAACTGCCGGGCTATTTAGATACTGAGAGAGTTCACCGGGGAGGTGATGGACTTACCCTACCTCAAAGTGAAACTGGAGAGCTTTTCAAAACGTGCTGAAAGGCAGCTTTTGGGTAAAATACTCCAGCGTGCACATGTGTAAGCGGGCAGAATGAGAGGCAGCTGCAGCTCCTGGGAGCAGGGTACACCAGGAACAGCTTCTCAGAGCCTTCAGCTTTCCATCCACGCTGCTCTGCTCTCAGGATCTACCAGCAAGGAAGAGCTCTTCATGGGCCTTTTGTCCTTCCTCTACCAGGCTGTAAATTAGCTTCCCACTACTACACAGGTTTGGGTCACTTTGGTTTGTTTTACTCCTTCCTTGCCCCATGCAAGCCTTCAGCCTCTTGAGGAGTGAAACAGTTTGCTGAACTCAGAAGGCTCAAGAAAGAACAAGATGGTACAATGACCATGACACACAGGCACAAGTGAGACACACATCCCCCAGGGATGCCTGGCCCAGATAATGTACTTTCTGCCTCACCAGAATGGTGAAAATCTTTATGTAAGGTGTAAATGCATGTTCAGTGTAGGTTCATCTCCGTTCTCCTTTCCGCACTTTGTGACCTGAACAGCAACTGATGAAACTTGGAGGTTTTATAACTCAAGCCCTTGCAACAGGTCTTGCAAAATATCCAGAAGAAGGATTAACACGTATTCTAGCCCCTGGATAAATTCCTTGTGACAGCTACAAGTTTCACACCACTGCAAAGCTCTTGAGGTCCAAGCTCCAACAGCTGCCTTGGAGAAAAATGGTCCCCTGAACCTTCATGCTGCTAATTTTAGCTCAGATGAGACTTTCATAACTTTTTAAGGGACTCAACCAGAGCAACTGTGTTGACAACAAGAGGGAATTAAGTTCTTACAGCACATGCAAGGTTCTCAGATGCTGGCACGCCACAGCCATACAAAAAAGCCACAGCGAGGCTGAAGTAGAGCCCCATCTTTTGTTTAATTGGAAATTTCTGCCCATAACCAGCTGCTCCTAATACTGAGACACAATAAAGACAGAAATCCTAAAAAATCCCTTGTATTCAGAAATTCAAAGTGGCATGTTATAACCCCTTTGGATTTCTCCAAACCACAGGCCCAAGGAATTCAAAGCTGCACATTCACATGTATTTACACATGCCTTGCCTAAAAATGTGAAAAACACATCACAGAAGGACTTATTTTCAAGCATCTGCCCTCAAACTTATGTCAGTGCAAGGAGGATCAGCTGTCACACTGCCAGCCCCAGCAGACAAACTGGCTCCCAAAGATGTCTGCCTCTGTCTCTGCAGCCAGGCTCAGCCTGGGATTTTGCTTTGCTGAGGACACACTTCTAAAGGTGTTTGCCCATTTCAAGACTTTGACACTGATTTCTTTATCCAACCATTGAACTGCAAGGCAGGAAATAAAAGCATTTCACAAAGCCCAAGTCCCTGCTTCTGCACAGCCATCTCTGTCATTCCCATCTGCATGCCTATCCTCCAGAAGGGAAGTCCCTCTTCTGCCATAAGACAACTTCTCATTGAATCCAATCCAAGTGGGATTAGACCCCACAGAAGCCTCCTGGCCATCCTGTGTAGCTGATTGCTACTGCAAGAAACCCTGTTTCCTTGTCACATTGTGATTGATGGAGCTCAGTCCTGGGTTTTTACCTGTCACTTTCCTGGCTGGCAGGCTGTTGCTGAGCCTTACACCTCTGATGGTCTCAAACCTTTTCCAATTTCCTGCCTGAATGCATTTGGAGACAGTTTATGTCTATGTTCTTGGGCTAAAGTTGGAGCTTGGATACCTGCTCTTACCCCTCTAATGAACAGGGCAAAGAACAATCCTAATCAACAGTTTGCTAGGCTGGACAAACTAAGCTCTTGTAGGCTCCTCAATGAAATAACATTTCCAGTGTCCTTCCAGTTCATACCCCTCTTTCTTGAGCAGACACGCCATATATTTTAGTTGATTTACCAGAAAAATTTTTATTATACCTTATGCAGTGGTGCTATCAATTTTTAAATTCCTATCCTAACCCCTGTGTTATAAACATATTTAGAAATATATTGCATGTATGGCTTTTGAGTCAAGCCCTTTTTAGCCTTACACACTGTAAGACTTTTTAGTCTCACACACTGATGAGCCATAAGGGATAACTTCCAGCTCCACTCCTCATTACAACGTTTGGATCAGTACCTGTGAACATTGGACCAATGTTTTTTTTGTCTTCAGTACTAGGCATTGAGTAACCAACATGATTTTCACTATGACATGTACCACAGAGCAGCTGAGGCCTGAGTTGTGTCCAGGAGTACAGTGGGACCTTATAAGCTTGAGTCTATTCCCCTCTAGGTGACAGTAATTTAAGCTTTGGATTGAAGGGACTCTTCAAATACTGAAATGACCTTTGGGCACTGCCAAAAAACAATGTCATGTTTGCAGGCCAACTCCTCCCCACTGAAATCCTGTAAATTGCTGTGTTGAGTGAGGCATGAGCGCTGTCTCCCAAGAATAGTGAGGAAAGGGAGGCTGTCGTCCAAGTAAAATAAGAAAACTGCATTAGTCTTTCAGGGGAACACTTATCTCCCCAGTTCATATACTGCACTGAGATTTTAATAAAGTAGAATATTGCGGAAAAAGTTGTTTCATTTAATCTGTTTCACATCCAAAAAAATGCACCAGCGAAACAGCAGGAGGGAGAGAAAAATTCCCTGCCTGTTAATGTGTATTTTCAGCCCAGCCTGACAGCAGCACCCTCAGCCAGGGCAGAGCCCACCAGCTGCTCCATGGCAGGCACCAGCCTTGCACACCTGACTCACTGACCAAAAAGTCACATCTGCCTGCAGACTGACACAGCCCCAGTGAGCTGCTGCAGAGGCATCTCCTACCCCCATGGGAGGTAAATGGCCCCTCCTGGGCAACCCCAGCCATGGGACAACCATTCTGTGATTCCATGAAATTCAGGGTGCCGCTCTTCACCAGGGACAAAGGCCAGGCCTGCAGTGTGGCTCCTGCACAGCTCCGGGAAGTCACTCCTCACTTTTGTCATCTCAGTGGCTCATCTAACATGTGAAAAGTCATGACAGGGCTGGCAGATGAGCTCTGCTGGATGGATTTCAGGGCCTGTCTCTGCCTCTGTTTATGGCTGCTCTTTATCTCCATGGTGATTAGAGACAGGTATGAAGTGGCAAATTTGCTGAGAGGCCCATCCATGCAGACTGAGGGGTGTACTGAGAAAACAAGGGTTTGGACTGAGGAGCACCATGACCTCTGCAAGGAACAGATGCTGGAAGAACCTAATATTAACCTGAGTAATGCATGAGTTGTCAGTAGCAACTAGTAGAGCTAAAGAACTTCTATTTCCTCCTGAGCATCCCCAACTCCCCGATGCCACGCTTAAAGAGCATCTAAGGGATCAAAGAAGCACAGAGATCTCCTGGAATATGTCACCTCCATGCTGAAAGAGGGTTTCAATCACTGCCCATAACCATGTCTACCTGGTCAGGTGCCACCTGTCACTAAATACCTGTATTTCCACCCAAAGCTACAGGACCAGGGGCCAGCTTGAGCTCCAGAAGCTGCTGACATGCCTGGGCAGAAACCAGCCATGAGAGCAGGTGGCACCAGCTTGGGTATGGTCCTCCAATGGGACCTCCCAAACCCATCAGTTCATGCTGCCACAGCATGAAGGACCAGCAGAGCCACTTCAGAACCATCTGCATTTCTCCACACACCACGCCTTGTACCTCCTGTGAGGCAAAAAGAGAGCCTCTGACATAAGGAAGGTGACAGAAAATAAGGCTGCTGCCTGATTTGCACGGTTGGATGGCACCAAATGAAACACATGGTGCTGTGGAGTTTCAAGTGAGCACTGAGCAAAGCTTATAAAGACATGGGAAAAAAAAAAGAAACAAGCTACCAAACAACTGGATTTTCTCTAATCAGACAAATAATATTTACAGCCTACGGGTGGTGCCAAAATATTTCAGGAAATTACTAAGCCTGTCTGAATAAAAGCACAGGAAAACACAGTACTTAAGGACAGCAGCTATGGCAGCAAGAATGAAAGCTTTCCACCCCCTTCCAGCCTCCTTACAGTTTAAAATTATTGCCACATCATATCATACTGCAATTACCAAGGCTAAGCTCATTTTACCATCTTCACTGCAAATGAAGCTCTGACTTGAACACATAAAGGACCAGTGTAAAAATCAAAGGAATCATGGAAACTGGAAGGAGCAGAATCAATGTACACTCCACAGAGCACACTGAGGTCTAATCCATCCCACTCAATCCTGCACCAAGAGACTTGAGCTTTATTTAAGCTATTCCTTCCAGCAAGGCATAAACATTATGCTTGGAAAACCCTAACCACAAAGCTTTTGGCCCATTTTTCAGAGTTATCTACCAGCTTTGACTGTCTGCCCTGGACTCACCACAGAGAAGAGCAGTCCAGGAGGGCAGAACACAAGCACTGAGCCCTGGGAAACACTTGAGTCCCATTGCTTCTTTCCCAGTGAAACATTAGATATGTCTTTTCCCTTGCACAACCACAAGAAATCCCATCCTGGAGGTATTTAGTTTCCCCCCCCTCTCAATTACCAATTACATCCACAGATGCAGAAAACCACAGGTCCTGCAAGGATCACGTGTCTGTTTTGTTCCATTTGAGCATTCAGACCCTGCAAAGTCTCTCTAGTGCACCCAGAAACAATCACACACAACAAGTGCTCGCACCCCTAGAAGAAAAATCAGGTAAACTATTTTGAAAGAACATGCAAAACCAATTATTTGCTGGTATCTGGGTGGTGTCATCATTACCTGCTCAGGCTTCAGGCCAGGGGGCACCCAGGCATACTCCTCCAAAGCACAGCCTGAGTCGTCGTCAGAAGTTGAATTCCTCTGGAAGTCAAACATGAGCTTGGTGACTGTCTTCTCCATCTCCAGAGGCATAACTGTTACAATGTGCTCTTCCTGGGAGCACTTACAGTGAAGGCAGATCTTCCTGTAAGGTGAGGAGAGAGAAAAAGAGATGCCCTGGTGAGCAGTGCTTTAAATGAGAAAGTGATTCTTGCCAGTCGAGACTAAACTCAAGCCTTTCTTATCCTCAGGCATTTTCTAACACAGGATTTGTCTCTCTTACGAGGAGGAAATAAAAGTCCATATTTACTGTAAAAACACTTGACAATCCATCTGAGTCAGACTGCCCAATGCTTGGGGATATACATTTGCTTGTCCCTTCACTGCACCACACAGAGTATTTCCAGGGGTCAGCACAGGCACAGGCCATGCCTGGTGGGGCTCAACTTGCCAGCCAGAACTGCAGAGCCACTACTGAATTTAGGACAACTGAGCACTTTGCTAAAATGGGAAATGGTGGATTGACTGAGAAGCTGTGAATGACAAGTCTCTTTAGCATGCTGATAGCATAAATTTGCTTATTAAAGTAGCATAAAAATTGATTATAGTCTGAACATATAAATCTAAATTAAATTAAGGGAGGCTACAAAACCCACACTCATACTGCAATGGAATCTTAACCACCTGGCTTGGTGGCACATGCCACAGCTCAGCAGCACTGGGAGGAAAGCACAAGAATTGAAAGAGAGCCCACAGAGGGTGCAATTCAACAGCCATTAGATTAATTCACTGCAATATCTGCTGTTCTTAACACTTCTTTAAAGGGGCTGTTCCTGCAGCTTGTGGCCTGTGACAGATTTTCTTCACAGGCTTGAACCTGAACTTCTATCTGTAGGGCTGCAAGGACAGTACAGACTCATAGAATGGTTTGGGTTGAAAGGAACCTTAAAGGTCATTCAGTTCCAACATCCCCTGCCATAGGCAGGGACACCTTATACTAGACCAGGGTGCTCAGGGCTCCATCCAGCCTGGCCTTGAACCCTTCAAGGGATGGGACATCTGCAAGTTCTCCAGGCACTCTGTGCTAGGGCTTCACCCACCCACTGTAAAGAATGCCTTCCTAACATGCAATCTAAACTTTGTCTCAGTTTAAATCCGTTCCCCCTTGTCCTAACACTATATGCTCTTGTAGAAAGTCCCTCTCCAGCAATGCTGTAGGCTCCTCCAGGAAAGGCTGATAAGGTCACCACAGAGCCTTCTCTTCTCCAGGCTGAACAATTCCAACCACCTCAGCCTTTCCTCACAGGACAGGTGTTTCATCCCTCTAATCATCACACTCCTTCACCAGGGTAACAGCAAAGGACAAACCTGGCTGAAACCACCTCCTGACAAAGAAAAAGAGGTTAAAGGGAATGCTGATAAATTGGCTTCTATTTCTGAAAACTCAATGCTTTTCCACAGGCTGGGTCAATGGTATCTATTTTAGAGCAACCACACAGGATTCTGAATTAATTTGCACTAATGAAGCACCACTGACTTCTGAGGAATGAGATAAGGTTTCACTTGGGTAGCAGAAGGGAGACATCTCAGAAATAAGAAGGTACCACACAAAATCAAGGGAAAATGTGCAGTTGCTATTGCAGGTTTCTCTGCTCTGCAGTAAAGCAAAGAAATTCAGAGGGAAGCAATAGTTAAACCCAGGGGCTGGAATTTTTAAACACCTTTCCTTCTCTTTCACTGCTGTGTACAAGCCAGCTAAGCATAGCAGGGCTCGGATCCAGCTTCAAGTCTAAATTTCCATTTGGCCATTACAGCACAAAAAACGCACTCTAGCAAAAGTCAAGAGGCTCCGTTAAGTCAAGCCAGGGAGATTTGCCAGATTTTCCCATTTCCTGCCTTTCATCAGATCTAAACCACACAGCAACCCCCACACACTCCAGTGTCTGGTTTGCGTCCAGTCGGGGAGTCTCGGCATCACCTCTGGCTGTTTCCTTAAAAAATAACCAAGGTACCATTTCATGTGAGTATTTTAATTAATCAGCTACTGTGGAAGGGGTACTCTGCCTCAGCAAAGTCACTGCTATCATTGCTGTTTCCATCTCATTTCATGATACGATTAAAAGCAGTTTAATAGGAAACAAGATTTTAAGAATAATTGATAGAGCCCCAGATTTGGCCCTGGAGTTAAGTTATTCTAAGGCAGTTCAGGATTTCACCAAATTTTGACTTTTGGGATATTGATCATGTGCTTCAAAGGGAAACAAACCCAACAGCCCAGTGGGAGCATGAGCATTACACTGGGGGAAAATCCAGAGCACAGGCTTGCTCCTCCTTCCCACTCTAGATACATCCCCCTCAGGAGATGGGACATGGCAGGAGAGCATCAGATGCCTTGGCTTTTAATAAATTAAATAAATCAGGACTTGTAATAACAGTGTCAAAAACTGAACAGGTGAGATGTATGATCAGTCAGACCCCAGAGATCACTCCCATCCCCCAGCTCACACCACACACAGCCAGGAGCCTGAGGACTGGGTCAGGAGGCTGGTTTACCCCCATTCCTCCTGCCCCATCCCAGGCAAGCGAGTACGGCTGGTGAGTGGCTGCCCTAGTCAGAAAAGCAAAGGATGAAAACAACACAGGTTGCCTATCTACTCAGCAGTGATGTCTCAAGCCAGGACTTTGCACCATTAAAACTTGACCATCTCCAGGCATGGGGTTTCTGCTGCCTCCCTGGGCAAACTGTACAAAATTCAAGACCTTGTCTCTGAGATAGTCAGCTTTTTCCTCCTCATTAAAAGCAGATGATTAACAGCTTTAATTACAATTTTCTTTACATTAGGATATGCTGTTTCATGGGAACAATACCCAGTGTCCTAGGAGTGTCTTTCCACTTCTATGATCAGGTTTCCATGACTTCTTCACATAGGTCTCACTTACTCAACTTTATTTTATCATCTTCCAGCTCACTATAATTAAAAATAATTCCCCATAGCAAAAATTTAATATCAGAATGTACATTTCAAATGTGAGATGAAATTGAAAAAATATTTTCCCCTGCTGCACTCAGAGCAGAGCAGCACAAAGCGAGACAACGCACGTGTCAGCGCTCGCCTGTGCCTGCAGTGACCATGGTGACAATGTGGGTGCCACAGAGGGAGCTGGTGGCTGTTGGAGGGAGCAGGGCCATGGCTGGCAGCCTGTCTGGCTGCTCCTGCCAGCAGCAGCTCCTTAGGAAGTGCAGCACAGCCTGCAGATGCTCACACATCCGTGTGTCACACACCTTACCCTGGACAAGGAGCTGCAGCCTTGCGGTGGCACCTCCTCCAAAGGGAAACCCATTAGCTTGGCTTTGGCCAAGCCTCACCACCACCAAAGCCTCAGCAACAACAACCTCTGCTGCCTGTGCAGCCTTGCACAACTTGAGCAGAGTGCAGGCAGCCAGGTTTTATTTAGCAAGAATAAATTAGCACCAATCACTGTCTGGAAATCCCGTCTTCATTCATGAGCCTTTCCATCTTGCTCCCATCCCAGGTCTGCGAGCTTGTCTCAGGGAAGAATCAGAGATATCACCAGCACTGGAGAGGAAACAACGGAGCAAGGATGGCTGACAGCATGACTGGCTTTGAGCACAGAGGGTGAATAAAGGAGCTTTTAAGCTTGTGGGCAGGGAGGAAAGGCGAGCGGAGCCGGCGGCAGGCAGGCTGCTGCAGGAGGCACGGGCTGGGGAGCATCGGCAGGGCTGCTCTGCACAGAGCTGTCCTGTGCTGGGGCCACGGCGGCGGGAAGCAAACGGGGAGAAAAAGAACATTTCCTGGTGTCAGATTTAGCTGGAAAGGAGCCTGCCTTGAATTGACTTCACATGGTACAAAGCAGCAACGTCTCAGAAACAGACTGAAAAATTTCTTCTCCTCAAGGCCAGCGAAGTTACAAGATGGATGTGTTTTGTTTTGCATTGGCTGCTTTTTACGTGGTGCTCCTGGCACAGTGGGCAAGTCCTTTCCTCAGAGGAGGCTCTAAGCCCACTTCCAGACATATCCCTACCCACACACTGGTGCAGGAGGAAGGTGTAAACAGATCCACCACCCCACACCAGGCCTTTTCTCTATATAGATGAAAACAGAACACAAGGGGAATCTTAAGGAAACAGGAACCCAACACACCAAGCAGAGAACATGGCTTCAAAGTACCTCTTGCTTGGGAAGCTGAAGTACACTCCCAGCTTTGGTCCACCTACGTGGATCTTGACACGAAGCCAACTGACCTGTGAGGTCTCTGGGACGAGGCAGTCCCTTGTTGTACAACCCTGCTAGCAAAGCACAGCCTCTGCCATCTCTGGAGCCTCCAGCAGCCCTTTCATCCCAGCAATGGCACCAACAAAAAGCTAAACCATGCTGAAAACACTAGTGCAGTGCAAGAGGCTCTGGAGAGAGCTGTGAGTGTGACCCCAGCTTTCTGAAGAGAGATGAGGTCTCCCTGCTGTGAAAAACCAGCAGACTCCAATTTGGGAAAGCATGAGCAGAGCTGAAAAGTCAGGAAGAGAGGTGGAGGGCAGCCTGTCACCATGGCAAAGGGGGTCCTTGCCAAGAGTGTGTAGCTCCAGCAGAGGAGCCAGGTGAGCTGGCCTATCCCAGGGAACTGCCTGTGTGTCTGGCTTTTGGGATGGGACTCCCTAGGATGCTGAAGGCAGCACACCCCTGCCTACAGGAAAAGCTCCTGGCCACAGGGCTCTTCTCCTCCTGTTCAGTGGGTGGGCATGCAGAACATAACACAGCAAAGAGCACCAAGGCAAAGCCTCTCAAAGGCTGAGATCCACAAATATTCTGAGAAAGGGCAGAGCCCAACGCCTCCCAGCAACAGCAGGAACGAAGGCAGAGTTTAAAATTGTGGCAGAAATGTTAAAATTCCTCTTGGACAAAGAAGGAACTCAGTAAACAGCCCTTATCACCCACCAGCGGGTGCTTATCTCTGCTTCTCACTTGTTTCTTCTGGGATGGGAATAAATGGGCTGTGTCAGGGAGCAGCTCCCTCTCCAGACAAAGCGAGCAGCCGGAATGCCACGGCCCTGCACGGCCATGGAGGCCTCTGCTGTGCTCCCTAATACAGGATTTGCATGCATTTGTGCACACATTAGCATGCAAGATTTGGAATCCCTCAAAAAGCAATTGTCTGCTCTGCTCAGATGGGGGGTGTAAATGCAGACGGACAATTCCCTTCTCACTTGGCTTAAGACACACGTGGCAGCCTGATCTCCTTCCAGCATCCTGCCATCATTCCAACTGCAATAAGGCTTCTGGGTCATCAGTCAGTAAATCACAAAACCCCAAGACCTCTTGGAAAAGGGAGAGAAGGCTCAGGATTTGGGGCAGCTCCTATGACCCCTGAGTCTCTTAAAGAGAGCGTCTTAATATCCCTGCCTGTTATCTCTGAGAGTTAATGAGGCATCTTCCCATCCCAAGTGAGCTCCAGCCATACAGACATGTTTTTCCAGACCCCACAAGCAGGGCAAATATCTACCTAAATGGAAAAATCAACAGTCCTTCACTGCCATAGGGAGAGCCCAGCAGTTCTCCTCCAGCATGGGGAAACTGAGGCATGGAGCAACCACAAGCAGCACCCAGCTGTGGCTTCCCCATGGACTTCCTAACCATCAGAGGAGCCCCAAGCTTTTGTGCTTAAAACAGACAGTTCAGGCTGAAGCTCTGCCTCTTTCTCCAACTTCTCTAACACTGTATTTTGAACCAAATGGTCCCAGCAGCCCCCATCCAGCTGCTGCCCATGGCCTGAGGGCCCATGGATCTCAGTGACAGTGGCATCTCCCCAGGTAAAACATTTCTGTAACTTCTCAGCTCTTCCAGTCACTGCAGCTGAAAAAACCCCAACTTATCAGTGGGAATGAACGGCATAGATTCTGTGTTACCTGGGTTGAAAGGGAAGCTTTGCAAAAGCTTTTACTTGCCCACTGTGGTGCAGGAGGAGAAGGAGGTGAATTAGACGTGGCTACCAATAATAGCAGGAATTCAAAGTCTGAGGACAAGGTGCCCTTGGTGGCCTGCAAGGACAGTCAAGGGATGCCAACATTCACTTGACACAACATGTTGTGGGAACAGCTGGCTTGACAGATCAACATCAGGTGGTAGCAACAGAGCTGGCAGAACAGTAATGCCAGGAAACCAAGGAAGAGAGAAATAATCCAGCAACCAAACTGGTTGCATCCTACAGATACAAGTCCCCCAGATCCCAAAGGCCACAGGAAAAGCACATGTAGCCACTCATCTGCATGAGAGATTAGTGGGATGGAGGAGTTGCAAATCAAACTCTTCTCCATTTTCCCCATCCATGTTCTTGTCTCCCTCCTCAATTTGCTCAAGGCGAGACAACTTTCTTTACAGTATTGATTTATTTGTAGTTTCCCCCTGACCCTTGCAGTGCCCACAGCAGCAGTTGTGAAGGTATCCAGGATGCCACTGAAGCTTTTATGACAAAGCTCATTTCTGCTCCTGGAAAAATTCTCTTCTTTAGCTGATTTGTCCATGGTTGGCCTCAGGCTGGAGACTAATTTTAATTTTAAAACTCATCCTTTACCAATGCAAAAGCTATTCTTGCTTAATTAAGAAAAATAAGAATAAAAAAAGAACTATCCCCAGTACTGCCAGTTGCAGCCAAATATGAGCAAAAGCAGCCTTTGAGGATTTTCCATTTGTTCTGCTTCCATCATGAATCAGGACCCTCCCTTTCCCAAGCAGGTAGAACACCTGCCTGTGGGTTCCCACTGCCCTGTTCCCAAGCCACTGCTTCCCTGAGGCACAGCCTGGGGCTGCTCCCAGTCCTGCTGTGGTCTGAAGCACCACACAGCAGAGAACAACCAGAGGCAGACCAGGAAATCAGAACAAAACACAACACAACAATGCACAAACCCCCCCAGATTCCTCATCTGACCTGTCTGGTGCCCTCTTAAGCAAACAAGGAATCAAACCACAGACCAAAGCTGTGGCCAGACTTTTCAGCAACACCCCAGGATGAGAATGAAAACATGACCAATCTTTCCAGCCAGTGGCTGAACCCCAGTGGGAGATCTGGGGTGCATCACAGGCCAATTTGGAGAGCCCAGGTGCACCCCAGTGCTCTGCAGTTTACACAGGTCCCTGCTTGGGCTCCAGTTTCTCCCTGTGAGCTGGGTAAGAGCAGCTGGGTGTTGAAACACCCTCTTGACCTGAGCCACAGTGCCAGGCTGCTCCCATGAGCCACAACCCCTGACACAAACTGTGAAAATTCTGATGCATAAAGATGAGATGATTAAATTAAAGGATATTAATAACTCAGCAGCTCTTAGAAGAACCCTCAACTTGGATCTCTCAGGATACTTTGCAAAAGATTCAATAATTTTTTTTCATAATAGAGGTTAGATGGAAGTGGGCAAATTGCTACACCCATGTGAGCTGCAGATCAAGCAAAGGGCAGAGAGAGAAGAGGCAAAAGAAGCTGCAGTGAGCCCCAGCCTGTTGCCCAGCCATGCTACCAGGAGAAAAGGCATCCAACAGGCTGCTCCCTCACATCCAAGACGATGGAGGCAGTCTGCCACCTCACAGGCTTACCGCTACTCTCAGCATATTTATATTAGGGCTGGTTTTTTCCCCTGTAAAGGTCCAGCTCTCGGCATACAGAAATAATAATAACCACATATTTTTCCCCAGTCATAGAGAAGAAATGCAAACCGCTAGTTTACAAGTTGAAGAGAAGAACAGGCTCAGCAGCAGCAGCAGCAGTAATAACCCTGAAGCTGGTGGGCAAACAATGCTGAAGCCAAGCTCGTGACTATAAAAGGCAGAAGGTACAGGATGGGCAGATGCAGGGCTGTGGGCACCCAGGAGGGTTTGGTGTCCCCCACGGCAGGACAACCCCAACCCCATGGACCCCAGAGACCAATGGGCCTCTGGCTGATGGGGACGGGAGAGGGGACACAGTGGAGGAGCAGGCACAGCAGGGCCCTGAGGAACTCTCCCTCTGGCCTCCCCATCTGAGAGCCAGGGTGGGTCTGTGTGACAAAGCCCTGCCCTACCCTGAGGGCTATCCTGTCAGATTTTAATAATAGCACTGGGTGGCTTTTCAGCCTAACAGGATGCAGAGCTGTATCACAGGAGGTCCTTTCTGCATTGTTATAAACTGAAGATGAAAATTCCAAGCCTGGGGTTCTAGCACCCTGGATCCAAACCCAGCTGTCCACTAAGAAATCCATCTCTGTTCAGCATGCAGATCTTCACTGTTTTCTCAAGTTTTAATAACTCTGGGCTCTCCACAGGCAGTATTTATCTTCCTGCCCCTCTCTTTCCCCCATCCCATTCCAAGCCAATCACTCCAGACTAGCTAAGCTAAGTGAGTTCCCAGCGACCTGCCCCAGGGCTGTGCACACTATTTTAAGGGCCTTCACTTGTATTTGCAGCATGACAAGCAGAAACCACGGGAAGCAGTAAACACACTGCAATCCAAGCATCTCACAGGCCATACATCCTAAAGGAAAAAATCCTGGCTGATGGGCAAAACGCTCAGAAGCAGGATGAGCTAGGCTGAAAATGGTAATTTATTACAGAAGTTGAGGCTCAGACGGCGTCCCCCGAGGCAGGCAATACTGACCCGCATGTGAAAGCAAACACTGGCAGCCTGATCCGAAGCTGGGCTGGCTGAGCCCAGCCAGGCTGCCAGCAGCAAATGTGCAAGGCTGGGTCATTCTGTTAAGCCGAGTCTGGCTGGCGGAAAACACACAACGGGAGGAGATTAAAATGCGAAGCAAAATATAATCTTGTTAGCTGCAGACAGTTTTACTTTACAAATCTTTATCACAGGCTCAAGCCGGCACCCTTATAAACACAATGCAGTGATGCGAGACATGTAAGTGCTCCCACAGCAGGCGAAATAATCGCCGAATGAAAATAAGTCAGATAAGTTACAAGATAAGAGAGCTAAAACTGAAAGGATGACACTGCATCTGGTGCAAATAATTATTTTGGCATTATTCTGTCCAGCGCTAATCCTCAACTGCTCAAAGAGATTCAATCAGTGTTTAGCAGCGCCAAGGAATCATGACTAGAAAACAAAGAATAACTGGATTAAAATCTTTCCACGGTCACAGGTCATGTCTGTGTCACATCTGCTTAAAATGTTCCTTCAAGGGACAAGAAAAAAAGGAAATTGGACTTGAAAAGATTGCACTGAAAAACATAACCCCCAGGTTGCAGTTCTAGGTTGGTTTATAGTTTGCCATTCTGGCATGAACAACAAGGGCTTAAAAAGATTATTACTTTAAAACTTCCTATTCTCAGGAAGGCAAAACCACCAAAATAAACATCTGAACGGCGCGTCCTCATTCACAGCCCCAGCCTCCACGCAGTCTGCTCAGAAAATGTGCAGAGAATCCAGGCTTCTAGGGGCTGCATTCACCACAGCAATACAATTAACACCGAGAAATGAAGATTTTTAAACTCCTATTACAGCCAGCTGAGCCCTCCTGATTATTTTTAAAACGAGAACTCCATTACAATAGCATCAGCATTTCTCCCAGACGTCCTGCAGCTGCAGAAATGCAATTTAACAATTAACCTTATACATCCATAAACACAGAGCACAGCAAAGGCTGGAAAAACAGCGCAGCCCCTCGCAGCTAACCGAGCAAAGTTAGCACTGCGTGCATCCACGGAATGCTCCTCATTCCTCCTCCTCTACTTTCTATCCCTTGTAAAAACCCACGGCAAATGTGAAGCGGCGGGCCGAAGGCAGCTCCTTACCTGTTCCCGCTGGGATGGCAGCGCAGGAGGGAAGGCTCTATGAGCTGCCCCGCTGCCCTCGCTGTGCCCGGCGCCCGCGGGCTGCTCGCAGGACCAGCCGGAGCCCCGCAGTGCCACACAGCATCCCTCGCTCCGGCTCCGGGGCTCTGCGGAAGCCTTTCCGAGCAGGCACGTTCCCGCAGGAAAGCTGCCCTGCCAAGCCGTGCCTTTCCTGCCCCGCGTCTGCAGCTCTCGCCTCAATTGCCTGGCTTAGAAACCCGGCTCCGGAGGGTCCCTCCCTCTCTGCTCCCAATGCGAGCGGCTCCAGCAGCTCCCCCCTGCAGCCTGCCTTTCTCCGAGTGACCCTCGGAGGTGGCGAGAGGATGTCCAATTTGCTCGCCGAGCGCAGGCATTAACGAGGAGCGATGCAGCCCATGGAGAATAATTGGCGGCGCGGGAGCGGCGCGGGGCTCTGCTGTTGCATTGCTCTCCTCTCCTGCATGTTAATGAGCAATGATGTCAGCAAGCCAAAGTCACCGCATCCCGCCCGGACCGCCACGGCCCGGCCACCCGCCCCTTTATTTACACGGAAATCAGCCCGCTCTCCCAAATCGATACATCCTCTAGGCTGTTTGGGCAATGGGAGAGGGGGGGAAAAAAATCCTCCCCGCTCGCTTGCGTGTTTCTGAGAGTTGGCTGCGTACCAGCAGCCTAAATTGAATGGTGTGAAGACATTAATTATCCTTCCCTTCTTATTTGATGCTGACCGAACCTCAACTTGCTGTCAAACTTCAGGTACCGCTTCTTAGGTACGCGGGCTATTAATGCAATGATCCGCTGGCTCCGAGCAACGCGTCGTTTTTCCTGGCTTTTAATGCCCTCTCAATTATCTTCTACACTAGTTTGATTCCCTACTGGAATCAAACGTAGCATGTTTGTGACCAGCAGGGCTAAATATTCTGGGGAATACAAGTTATTAGCATGGCATTTTGGTCACTGCATATTTTAATACATTTTCTCCCACACGGCCAGGACAGATGAACGCTTCACACCTTTTTATGTGTGTCTCAGGTGAGTACTGAGAGCCTCAGGAATTCACCACCTCAACGGGGATGCTAAGCCTCTTCCCCCTGTGCTTCCTTCCCCTTGGAATAGAAAACGCAGAGAAGGAGCTACGCTGCCAAATCCCTTCTGCTGCTCTTCAATTCTGTTGTTTGGGAATTTGGTGGTCACAGATGAATAATTCGAGTCATCTGGAGAACAGCGTACTTCTCAGTTTTTAGCATTTGCAAAAAAGTGTGTGAAATTCAAAAAACTCGTTTCTGTGGACTCAAAAAAACCCCACAGAAAGCAAATAAAACTTTCCAAACACATAGCGTTTCTTGTTGAGGAATACACCTGGTCCAGGTAGCTGGGCTCCAAACTGCAGATTGAGATGGAGATTGAAATGCTCTTTAACCTCTGGGTGGGACCCCGAGACAGGAGGCCATGAACTGCCAACCTTTGGGATAACAAAGGACATGAAGATGGGGTAAATGAACACTGAGAGACATTGCAGAACTGGGAATTGCCGACCTTCTGGATAACAAAGGAGTTGAAGACCACTAATGCTAGTGCGGTGGATGGACAGGAAAATCACTAGGGGGAAAGGCTAGACTGGGAGAGGATAAAAGCCCATGAGTTCCTTTCTTGGAGGGTTCTCAGAGGCACCAGCTTGGGCTACATTTGCGTTGCTGCTCTGGGAATAAATGGCTTTATGGAACAGGACACTTGAGACTGCTATGGGAAACCTGGAACTAACGGTGAGGAAACCTGGTCTGGCTGTGAGTGGGGAAGCCAAGAGGGGCTCTTGGATCACTGGAGCTGCTGCCATGAAGGGAACTTGAGTCCCAGAAATCAAAGTCTCTGGCCTTGGGAGTGTCACTGCTAGAGAGTCTCATGAATGGTCAGAGTGGGAAGTTTCCTTAACATTCTCCTGCATGCTCCTGACTTTTGATGTCTGACTCCAGATTTCAGAGTCCTTGATTTTGGCAATATTAGCTATGTTTACAGAACACAGAAGGATGCAGAAACTACAGCTGTGAGTCTTTCTGCAGCCTCAAATGCCTTAAATTGTTATTATTAAGGCTCATAAATTAGGTTTAATTACATGGAATTACACTCAAAATCTCAAGGATGAGATCTGCAGCTGGGACAAACCAGCCCAGCTCTAAGAGCCTCCCCAAGTTACTCAGCCAAGTGGGACAAACCAAGAATGTGCAGTGATCTGAACTCTCTTTTTTTTTTTTTTTTTCATTTATATTAAGTTTGAGCAGCAAGTTCAAGAGTTGAGCACTGACTCTTAGAGCATCCAGCCAGATCAGACCTTCCTTTCACAGAGCAGGGGCTTCTGCTAGAGATGGCTGAAGTGCTGAGGATGGTCTCCTTCAACTCCTCCAACTACAAAGAGCAATAGAACTCGTAGGCAAAAATCTTCCCTGATCGTTCAGCTCCCTAAACTGGCCCATTTTGCCCCTTCCAGCCTGAATCAGCACTGCAGGCAGGCTGTCAATCTTGTCTCTCTGTGATTAATGTGCCATGGCCCCAAGATGATTTACTTTTCCTCTTACACTCAGAACATGTTAATTACAACACAAAGGGAATGAGACAAAACTGAAATGGGCAGAAGCAAACAAAGAAGCCTGCTTATAAAATGATAATGTTGAGCAGAAATGCTGTCGAGCAGAAATTACGTGTGTTCCTTGGAAACATATCCCTCAAAGCACGCAGCAGTGACTCAGGGCTACAAACAACACAAGGAACACGTCCTGTTCCATAGGGCACATCCTGTGGACACTCATTTTCACCCAAAACGAGTAAAAATGTCTGAATTTATCAGCATTAACTTTCCAGGAGGAAAGGCCCTTTAGCTGCAAACACTTTGGAGTAAAGTCTCTATTCACGCTCCAAGGGTCTCCACCAGCCAGCCTCACCCTCAGGGGAAAGGTTGGCAAGGCATGAGTGTCCAACCCCACACTTCTTGTACAACACCCTCTGCGCCACCATTTACAGCAGCTTCAATCACCCTGCACCAGCCTGATATGATCCCACCCCAGGGCACGTGGCAGTGTCATCCCCATACAACCAACCCCCCTAAAGGTGAGTTCTGCTTGGCTTTCTTGGTCAACTGATCATCTGCACAAAGGGATCATACCAGTTACTGAAAACCTTTCAGTCTAAGTTCATCCACAAAGATAAAATGGGTGTGAGAATCACAAACTGAAGTAAAAGATCAGTAAAAGACCAATGTCTGTAACACTTGAGCTGCAGGGCTAGCTGTGAGCAGAAGAGCTTTGTGTCTCCAAACAGTGTCTCTGATTGTCATCGCTCCTGACAGACCTCTTGTTCCAATACTTGCAAATCTAAATATCCACAAAATCCAACGAACAGCCTCTTCTGAGACAGGAAATCAGATCAGAAGCTGTGTAACGTTTGGACACACAACTGTCTCAGGGAAATGGAAATGAGCCTTCCTGCTTTGAAAGCTGCCGGTTTGCTGGCAATTGCTCCACATTACCGTTACCCACTGTGGGGCTTGTGAAAAGGTCATGTGCTGGAATAACTCCAGAAGGCACACAAGATTTCTTGACGGATTCTGCACATTATGCAGGTGAAATGGGTGTTTCATTAGGCAGAAAGGAGAATACTGAGCTGGTGGGGCACATTATCAAAGGTTAGGTGAAGGACTTGCACCATTACAAGGATAGATGCTGACAACTGCCAGCAATGAAGGAAACGACCAGAAGTAAAAAGCTACTAAAATAAAGAAAGATCAAGAGCAGGAAGCCCTGCTTCAATGCAGAGGTGTGAGACAGACAGCTCTGCCTGTAAATGTAGCACCGTCTTTCTTCCCTTTGCTGCTAGCTTTAATGACAAAGAGCCAAACCCAGTCAACTCTAAACTTTCTGCCATTTGCACCAACTCAGACCCATGGCTAATTTAACAAATCATTGCAGAGCCCATGTTTCATAAATGCTGTGTTTTATCACCTGGATGTATTGATTGTCTGTCCGTCAATAGAGTTCCACGTGACAATGTTGACTCTCCTGATGACAATGGGCTGCACAGCAGAGCCACACGCAGCAGCAACAGCAGATTGGTGTCCCCAAGGTCACTGGGCTACTAACCTGATGAATGTCAGATCAAGTGGCCTTTCTGAATTATTTAGTGAACATCCTCTGCTGCAGCATACCAGGGCACTGCACAGCACTGCTACAAAAGTCTTCAGACTCCACCACCCTAAAATGCTGCCCACAGGGACACAGACTGTCCCTTCTGTGTCACACCCCACCAGCCTGTCCTGGAGCAGGGGGGTTGCAGGTCCCCAGCACCATCGAGCCCATCCAGGCTCACAGCCACAGGCACAGTAATAGATTACTTTCCCATCGCTCTTTCTGACCACAGAAATGCAGAATTGAACACTACAGTGGTTTTTTCCTGCACTGTTCCCACACTCAGCCTGTAATTTGCAGAGCAATCCCCACTGGCAGAGCCAGTGCTCCCAGCCCAGTGTCAGCACAGGATGAGCCCAGTGTGGTCCCTGGGCACAAGGCAGTTCAGACAAGCAGCTGAACAACAGGCTGGAGAGAGCACAGCTTTGCAAACACTGAATGGGAAAAGCAAGATGACTGCAAAAAGCTGTTAGTGACAGGGAAGGGAAATGACCCTATGTGGCAGGGTACAGCCCCGCTCTGCCCAGCCAAATATACCTGGCTCTTCAGGAGACACACAAGCATGTGCCCAAGGTATGGGAAAAGCTCCTTGGAGAATCTGAGTCATGAAATACAGGTCAGGACTTCAAATGCGGATGAGCTTTGTTTTTTCTTTATTCTTTTTGAGCAAGGCAGCAAACACTTCCTCCTCACAGCTCTCAATGCTAGAAGCAGGGATGCCTTACCTCAAATAAAAATGGGATAGACAGAGAGACCAGCATCAGACAGAGATCATTAATCCCCAAACTTGGCCTCCTCCACTTCTCCTCAGGGTTGCCATTTGTACCTTCCTGTGGCTGCTGCCTGAGACCAACCACAACAGAGCCAGTCCTCCGGCTGTCACCACTGCTGCCTTCCACTCATTTTGGCAGAGCCACGGGTAAGGATCTGTGCTGTCAGTCCGCAAGGAGGAATTCAGTTTTTAAAACACCATGGAGCCCAGCAGTAGCTGATGCAGAAGGGGAGGTACAGCCCCTACACACTGCAGCTGATTCTGGAGGCAATTTTCTGTGTTTCCTACCCACTCACCCAGAGAGACAGGCCTGGCCCTGGCTGGTACCCTCTGGTGCACAGCCAGAGCTGGACAGTGAGGTGTGGCCATGAGCTCACGCTGTGCTGCCCATGTCCTCTGGCAGCACTGAACCACACAAATGCAGGGATGATCAGCACACCGTGCTGATGCTCCTGAGCATCACTGCCTGGTACCCCAATCCCCCCCTTGGCAGGGCACCCCAAAAGGATCCTCACCCCCTGACTGTCCCTACCCCAGCACTGCACACCCCGGTGTGACACACAGAGCACACCAACAACAGGGTTTCATCAATCACTATCTCTTCTTCTCTCTTTTTCTTTTTTTTAATCACCTTAATGTAAGAAGCTTTAGAGAGCTTAACACAATAAGGCTTTCATAGCCTCCAGCTTCCACTCGGCACTAATATGTTTTTTACTTTTATATGTTGAAATCAAATTTGTAACTGAATGTGAACAATCCAGATGCACCCGTGGTTTTCTCCCCTTTGCTAGCCTGATAGGCTTCTCATCTCAAGACTTTAATTGTCCTTTAATGATGTCTACAAAAGCCTCATTAAAGCAGTCTATCGTAATTTAAGCTAAATAAACTCAACACAGCTATTTTTGTAATCATATCTTTTTCTTGGGGCCTTTCCACAAACAATAAAGTGTTCACTGAAAATACATTACAAAAGAAATGCATAAATCTTCAGCTTATCTGGTGGTATGTTGTCCAAAGATCTAAACCTTTGATCAGCAACAAATTAATTTTCCATTTACACAAAATAGAAGATGTATTTTCAGGATAACCAACTCACCCTGCAAGCCTGCACTGACATGTGCCTTGGCAGCAGCTCAGGACTCCCTCGCTGCCGCCCTTCTCACTGCCTGACACTGTCAGGGTCGCTGTCACATCAGATGATTTTTATTTTATTTTTTGGCTTCAAACCTGTCTAACAGGGTGTTTCGGGTCAGTGGTTATGTACTGAGGATTTCTTGCCTTAAGTCACTGAGCTCTCCTCTGCACTAGTCATGCACAGCCTGGCCCCACCACCAAAGCTGTGCATTCCCCAGGACCAGGGGAATTGAATTGACCATCTCCATGCTCAGAGGCCAACCTTGAGCCAGCCCAAGTGACACAAGCCTGGTTTTTACCTCCTTAAACCACATTGTGCACACCTCCCCTGGCTGCCAGCAGGATTTCAGTGCTTCCCTCACTTTGGCTGGCACCACATGAGCCCCTGCTCCCAGTCAGGTCCTGCAGGGCTGCACAAACCTCTGTCCTGACACCAGCACAGGTCTGAGATGGTCATGCTTCTACTCCCACCCAGGAGACACAGAGCCAACTAAGAGAAAAGACCTCTTTGCTGCTTGCACCCAAACTGTGTTAAATGCACAGGGAGGTGGCAAATTCAGCATGTTTTTGGATCCAGCCAGTTCTCTCATATGATGTCAGAGAGGGAATCATGCATGCTGGGTCATGAACAAGAAGGGGCTTGCAATGTCTTCAAGTCTTAAATTTCCCAGTGTATCTGCAAGCACAGGGAGATCAGACATGGTCAGGAATGCACGCGGCTCCTCACCTCCCAACAGAGCAGTGGGAAGAAAGGTGTCCAAATGGGTTTTTATTTCACACCTGAGAACAAGAAGTGGCCCTGGATGATACAAAACCAGCTAGTGCCAGCAGATGGACTAGCATGTGCTGTTTCAGCACACCCCAAATTCCACAAGACTTCTACAAACAAGCCAACCTTGATTATAAAATAACCCTCCAAAACACAGAAAACTATAAAATTCTGAAAAGTGGCATCTGTATTTAAGCTTGGGTGGTTTCTCAGCCCCAGCCCTCTTAGGATCATGGCCCAGTGCCCTTCCTGGAATGCACAGAGGGTCATCCTGTCTTAGGCAATGGCAATGTTCCCAGCCTGGCTGTCCCACTGGCTGAAGCTGGATAGAGTTCCAGTATCCTCCAGACAGCCTGGCAAATGCACACACATGACAGGAGATGTTTGCTATTCTTCCCTTTTTTTTAATTAGTAATAACAACTTGTTATCGTGGCTTGACATTTGTTCATACTTAGGAATAAATTGCTTCCTTGAATGATATGCTGAGATTACAACAGGCTTTCTGTATTTCCGTTGGTTTTAGTAGCTCATAACAAACCATGAAATTCATTACTCTTGCCACAAGCACCCACGAGATGTGCCAACCATGGTGCGATTTATACACAGCTCAACTCATGGAAATTAAAAGGTTTTAATGTTGCCTGCAAGAAGTCCACGGTTTGAAATTTTATACAGCTGAATTACAGAAAAAGAGAATCTCGGATGCAAGCCACTGCATTGTTTTATCTGCCTCAGGACTCAACATTAAAGTCAGAGTAAAAATAATTCACTAAATATTAATTAAGTGTGTAATTTGGACAGCCTTTTTAGTGATAAGCCTTCTGGCCTGCAAGTCACTTCATTCTCATCTGTTTTCAACTGCTTTGAAGCTATTAAAAGGACGGTATTTAACAGCAAAACTTCCCTGCTACAGTATAATTCGTCAAAGCATTCTCACTGAAAGGAATCACTAGAGAACAGGCTGTGCCTCACCATCCTTAATGGGAATGGGCTGTCAGTCATACTCCAGTCCCATCTCTCCATGCCGTGTCAAGCCTTGTACATCAAACCCAATACACAAATCGCCAGCTCCATCAAGATCATTAGAGCTGCTCAGCCCGTCAGGGAAAGGTCAGCGCGTCACTGCCTGCTCCAAACACAGCATCAATCACAGCCCTCATCAAAGGCAGCCTCAGCAGCAGCTGGAAACCTGCATCCCTTCCTCCTGCAGCAGCCTGTCATCCCCTGAACCTTCTTCTCTTCTTGTACAACACAGTCAGGCTTTTATCTTATCATCATCTGTAGGAAAATGCAACTCTATAGTCTGCCCTGGGAACAGGGGGATCAGCACCTGCAGGGAGGGATTAAGGCTGTATCAGGAGAGGGCTGGCCAGCAACGTGATCTCTGATTCCTACCCTGACTCCCTCCTCCACGGGGTCCCACAGTGTCCCCTGGATGGGCCCAGTGCAGGCAGTGCCACAAGAGCATCCCTTCTCACTGTGCCAGACCAGACCCACACGCCTGGGAACAGTCCTAGGAAGGCTCAAAGCCATCCTGTAAGATGCTGTTGTTTCCATCACAGCTGCACTGAGACATGGCTTGCAGAGAGACCACATTACCCTGCCAGGCTGCTGCTGGCCTTCCAACAGTCTGAGCCTCAGCTGTGGGGCTTATGTGAGCCCATGGGGGCATCCTGCCCACAGCTCAAGCACCAGGAGGGGTGGAGAAACCCAACTGCTGGCAATTAACAGGTGACACCAGCATTATTGAATGCTATGGCTCCCACCAGCCACTGCTCATTAAACACGATCAAACTACAGGCCATTTCCTCCTCTTTTTTCTCCTACCAAGCTCTGTCAAACATGTAGCATTATCTTCAAAGGGCAAAGCAAAGATGTTTCCTAAACACGAGCAGACTAAGTACATCAGCCTTTTAGAAGCAGCCATTGCTGCTGGAGACTGAGTGAGTCCCATTGTTTTGTGGCTCATGCAGCCTCTTTGGAAGCTGAGCTTCTTTGGGCTGTTCTGCAAAGCCAGCACCTTGTGACAAGGATAACCCCTCCCCAGGGAAATAAAAAACAGGTGGGCATCCAAGGAGTGGGGCTTTCTTTCTGCTGAGTGTTTAACTTACAGTGTCTCCTTGCAACAAAACAACAGCAGTTTGGGGTCAGCTCAGCAGCTGACTCAAGGCAGGGTTAGCCAGGCTCCTGCAGAGAGGGTTGAAGCCATTTCTGGAAAATTGAGGATGGGTTAAAGCTGGGAACCTTCCTGTAGCATGCCCTGACTGGAGGGGACTGCTCTGACCAGCAGTTAGCTGGCTGCACTGGTACAGGGTAAAAAGAAAAAATAAAGTAGGAAGAAAGTTCTCCTCCCTCCATCCCAAACAAGCTGGCATGCTCCAGACCAGGGTGGCTCACCCGGCTGTGAGTTTCAGAAATGTGGAGCTGCAGAGTAAGGGCAACACCTCCCCTTTCCATGGCCTTAATTCAAGGCAAACAGCTCAATCCCCCAAACCCCTACTCTGTACAAACTGCGACCATTCCCTGGTGTCAGTACAGAGGAGCAGAGGGGGAGCACCATCAGGCTCTCTGGGGCAATGAGCACTTCAAACTCATCTGAAAGGGATGAGCAACCATGGATGGCCAACCTGACAGATGGGGGAGGAGAAGGGGAGCTCAGATAGCAGCGAGACGGTTGTAATTAGTGTAATAAGCAGCAATTGCAGCCCAACAGCTGCCCTGCCCTCCCTGAGCTCTGCTGCACGCACCAGCACCAACCATGGCCAAGGATTTTGACACTTGCTGCACTCTGAACGTCTCTGCTGTGAAAAGAGTTCTGACTTTGATAGTTTGCATTCCACACAAGACACAGAGCAGAGCACGTCTGTGCTTTTCCAGCCTCTCCACCTCCACCTGAGTGAGCAGCACCGTGTGCTAACAGAAGGGACATGAAATTGGGTTTAGTTTTGATGTCAACTATAATTTTGCCTCTGACTTTGACCAAAACATTGTTTCCTCTATGTTGAAGCAAACCTGCCATACTCAACTTTCTGAAGTGCCTGAAGCCCCAGAGATAAGCTGTTCTACACAAAATGGCAAAACATGACAAATACAATTTTCAGTGGATATATACAACCATATTCCACTGATGGGTATTTGTGTCTGATGTCCTTCCCTGACACATCTTTAAGGTAAATTCTCTTGAAGCACAACAAAGTTGGCAGTGAGCATATAGCACAGAAAAAACTTCCACCAGTTTTAGGGTCTGGATCAACATCCACAGTCAGCACAAGGGTTGCAAATCTGCTGATGTGAGGACCTAAATTGCAAAAATATGCTGTGGTTTAGACCCAGACTAATTCTGAATAATTTCTTTTGCTCAAGCTCCAGGAGGGAATGCTCTTCTCACTTCCTCTCTGCTATCCCTTGGTCTAATGGAGGTGGTCAGGGGAAGCAGTCAGATCCTCAGGGTATCTGCATATTTTGGCAGTAGTTAAGGATTCAGTTACCAATGATTTTTAGTGGGTGTTAAGACACTCAGAAAGTATCTGCTGTGAATATGTTTGGAGGTATGAGTTTTAAGCTTTTCAAGCAAAGGACTGTTTCCTGCAGTGCTTAAGAAAATGAGAGTATGAAGACAACTAATAAGGACAAGCTCGGAGAGCAGAAAATATTTATGTTGAGTAAATTTAACCCCTCATGAAAGGAAAAAGCCAAGGCTGGGTGGGAGGGTTCAGGAGCAACTGCAACCAGGAGGTTTGCTGAATGTTCCCTGAATGACCAGTTAGGCAGTGTCAGAGGCAAATTAACCAAAGCCACCGTGGGGTGCCACAAGGCATCACTTCATGCAGAGTGAAAAACAGGACAAAGCAGAGGCTGAGGCCCAGTGAGAGCTCTGTGTGCTGCACACCTGGCACACACCACACCACTGTCCTGACTGTCCTCAGCATCTCCTTTCTCATACAAAGGACAGGGGAAAGGTATCAGGAAGCCAAGAGCACCGCTACAGTCAGACCTTTCACTTGCAGCTCTGCTGGATGGTTCCAGTGGAAATCAATGGGGGTTTCAAGCACATAAATGGATCACAGAGACATGCACATTGAATCCATTTGCTAATTAGTCAAGATTAACATTTATTTTATCCAACAGGCATTCAGGTAAAGGAGGTAATTCTCTCTCTGCATGTCCCTTTTACACTTGTTAAAAGTAGGACAAAGCTGTCTCCTGATGACAGAAATCCTAAAAGGAACTTTCTCTCCACCAGGGGAGGTGCCTGTGGGCATAGCCTGATCTGGGCATGTCACTTGCTGTGGCTGGACAGGGCCAGCATCATGGACCTTCAGCCCCTAATCCAGTGTGCAACCACTGCAGCTTTTGACATGAGCCTGAGGCCAGTCTTGGGCTCACAGTACTGGTCCAGAACAAGGCATCCTAAAATCTAACACAAGACCCTGTGTTGTCTCAAAGGAAAATTTAAACCCTCAGGCTGCTACTGCTTCATACTTCCATTAACACTGTGGGAAATCTAACACACTTTGCTGTGATCCTGTATCTCAGGATGCAATGGCCAGCAAGTGAAAGTATTTCAACCATTTAAATAGCTTCACTTAACAAATATAAGAAGCACTTTTGGTTTATTGCACCAGACTAATTTGATACCTTCTGTGCTGTTAATGAAGCAAGCATTAATAGCATTTTATCATCAGTTCTAATCTTCCTGGCATCATTTCATGCCCACAGAAAACTCACTCTGTAACTTGGTACCTACAGCTCGTGTTGGATGAGGCCCCTGGCCACAGCTGGTTTCCAGCACTCTGAGAACTCAATCTCTGCTAATCCCAGCCCTTTACATCAACTCAGAGCAATCTAAAAAGGAGACACATGAAGTCACTTAGGCTTATCTCTCTAATTGCCTGCCTGCAATCCAGGGGTTCGGTGTCAGCCACTTGCACTCTCATAAGACACGGGAGCCAGAAAAATCCGACCTAAAATATTCACCACAAGCATTTTGAGAAGGGTAAGTGAAACTACCAAAATCCTGCTCACTGCTGCAGCTCCAAATGCACTGCCAGCTATGACGGACACATCTGGAAACAAAGGCAGCGTTCATCCTTCCCTCTGCTGCAGCTCTTCCAGGTCTGTGGCTGTGCAACACAGACTCCAATTCTCTCAGCAGCTTTCTTGAACTGCCCAGTGCCAACAGAGTGAAAATGTTAATGAATGCTGTCCCATAAATACTTAATGCACATTTTCCTGCAAGTCCTGCTGTGATTAAATAGCCACCTCATTACTCAGTACCATCTTTCTTTATTTTTTATCTTTGCATGAAATACCAAGAGTTGAAACTATAACCACACAACTGAACTGCCGGAAACATCATTGCATAAACCAACATCAACAGGGCAAAATCCAAACACAGATTTCCAAGGAATGCAAAGAAAAATTGAACCCTGTTAAGAGCAAATATTTCCTCTCAGCTACCTCCTCCCAGGATCATCAGAGGAAGAAAAGCAGAGGGGACAAGCCTGCAATATATTTCCTTCTTGAGTCTAGCTTATTTGGTTTTATTGTCTTTTTCCATTGCATTTGGAGGTCCTTGTGACAGCGGGGGCCCACTGCAGGTATCCTGTGGATAATGAATCCCTGGGTACCACTCTGGGGCTGGCTCTGCTCTGACACCAACTCCTGAACAGCTGCAACAGGAATTCTGCTGTTCTCCCCCATCTGTGGCTTGGAGGGTGTCCATGATTTGTCCAAGGTTACACAAGCAATCCAGGACAGACATGTAAGGGAGCATGGATCACCCAGAGGCATTGCTATAGCAGTGACCATGCTGTCCAGAGCACATCTGACCACAAGATCCACCATGCCTGCTTGCACAACATCATTACAATCATTTAGGAATCACATAGAAATATTAGGATATTGTTTTCTGAACCATTAGAATTCCTGTATTTGAGTCCTTCCCACCAACCCTCAGCTATTTCACAAACCAACCCAAAAGCTGCAATTCCCCTGGGATACCCAAGACCACAGAGTAACGCTGAGAGCCCAGAGTCAGCCCAGTTGGCAGCACTGGGGCTGGGGGTTTGTGTGTGCTGCCAAATGTGACACGTGGGATTTCCAGCACTGCCATCCAAGCAGGTCCCAGCTGGGGTGAGTGCTGGTGCTGGAGACACATCTGTGCTGCTCCCTGTGGCTTTGCTGTGCCTTTCACACAGGCCATGGGAAACGTTTCCTCTGACAGAGGAAAGTCGTACAGCCCAAATTCATGCCAAACGGCTAAAAATGTAGAAGAATCAAAGGGCTAAAGCTTGTGTATGTCAGAACTTTTGGTAATTCCTCCCAAATACATAATTTTTTTGCACAGATGCTTCAAGGTAACTGAAGGGCAAGCATTTAGTTCCATTTTAGCTGGGAGAGTCCCAGCTCTTGTCCCTGTGATTTAAATATGGAAGCAGGCTCATTACGCAATATGTGTTTCAGCGAGTTCTGCAGCAGGGAGAGTGTGAAGCTAAGGCTAACGAAGGGAATATCATTAAAGTAATAAACAGTACTGAAGCAGGAACAAATAGACTGAAGCATGGGCTGCTGCCACATGTATCACAAGGAGTCTCCAAAGAGAAAGAGACTCCATTTGAGTCTCTTTGAGATGCAGGAAAAAGCTCAGCAGAGGATGGTGTGTGGGGAACACTGGTGAGGAACTGGTGCCAGCTGGAGAGGCTGCTTTTGAAGTGCTGTGTGGAGACAGTGGGCAGCCAACACAGTGCCATGTGCTAATGCATGGGAAATGTAAAGACTACTGGTGATTAAAAGGTGCTTTATCCCCTTCAGAACTGATCCTGAAACACAACCCCAGCCTCAGTCCAGCTAATACACACAAACAGGGCTTTCAAAGGACCACTTCAACTCATTTTGTTTGTCTGCATGACACAGATGCCAGGAATAAATGCACATCTACATCTCATTTCAAATTCATACTGCCAGGAGAGTCAGCCCACAAGAAGCACCAGCATCTCCTGGAGTCAGAACCGCACATGCCGGCACATTTCCACTGCCATCCTTCAAAAAAGGAAAAAAAAAAGAACTTTCCCCCCTTCTCTGGGTGAGCAAATAGAGTAATTTAAGGTGTAAGTAGATGAAGTAGCTAATTAGGAAATAACCGATAACTTAAATCAAGATCATTAGAGGAAGCAGCATGTTGCTGCCATTACTTAAATGGCAGCTGAGCTAAAACATGCTCACTCAACCTGAGACTTCAAAATCCACAGTCAGCCTGATCCACACAGGGAGAGCTTCCCATGTCACCCCTCCACGGGGGCCAAAGCCACTAAGGAAAACACTCAAACCTCCTGGTAATTTCCTACAGTCTGAACATTTAATCATCCCCAGCCACCACCATAAAAATCCCAAGTGAATGATTTACATGTTGAGAGAAATTTGCAATAAGCAGCAGCAGCAGGGTCTTCTGCCCTAGGAAGCAGCCCCCGCCTGTTTTTGGCAGTGGGGAGAACAAACCCTGCAGAAATAAATTCAAATATGTTGGGCCATATGAATTTTGCTTCTGGCATCTTGTGCTGTCTGTACTCCTCAGCCAGCTGCTCCCAGGATGGACTCTGGGATTTCTCTACCCACCCCCAAGGGGTGTTTGCACACCAGTGCCACATCTCTCACTAATTATTCCACCAGTTGCACAGACAAAACATCTGCTGAAGGAGGGAAGGAATCCTAAAGTACACAAATAATTTGCACTGCCTAAACAAAGGCAAATAGAGGATGCTGTTAAACCCCCACCCCCCTGCCTAGCAAACAGACCCAGGAGCTCTGCCCACAGGCTGTGGCTTCCTCTGCCTTCTCCAGCAGGAATGAATCCTTGTTTCCAACCAAAACCGCAGTTTGTTACTAGCACAGCCTCCTTCTGTTTAATTCCTAAATTATCCTACAGCAACTGAATTCGGCAAGTTGATTAAGTACTTAAAACACTTTGTTTCCTTCAAAAGAAGCTTTTGTTTTGCCTGAAAGAAAATTGGAGTTTTTCTCCTGAATTCATATTAACAAAGGCATAAGAAATCCAACATCCCAAAGTTAAAAAACCCCTTTATCCTGCATTAAACACAGCTGCCAAAGACCCAAAATCCGCATTCTGTCATTCCACACATATCCTTGCAACAGCTGAGAAGACACACAGCAGGTCTGGAAACTCAGAGCTGAAGATAAGCTGCAGCCTCCCGTGGGGTTTTACTCTTCATGGGTTTTAAAGAGAGCGAAAACGCAGGAGCAGCTCAGGGACTGGCGACACAAGTCATGTCTGCATCAAGGAAAAGTTTTACTGTGTCTGGGTATTCAGCCAAATATTAGCAGAGGATAGAGCACAGCCCTGCTCCAGTGCCTGGCCCCGACAGCCCCTGGGCTCTGCGTGCAAAGGGAACCGATGCTCGATGCTCACAAAGGCAGGCAGGAACCAGAGCTGAAAGAGAAAACCATCTCCTAACGCAAACATTTGTAGAGCATTCAAGCCTCTCATACTTTCAGACGCTGCAAACGTGGCACGGTTACTTACCCCGGCTAAGCAGGCGTTCATTCACAGGCTGGAACAGCCCCATGGAAGGGGTGAGGACAGAGGCAAGGAGCGGCAGGACAGACCCTGGAGCATCCCTGGAGCCGGGGCTGCCCGCGCCCTGCCAGTAGCTGCGGTCATCTGCGGAGGGCAGAGCCCCGGCGCTGCCCCAGCTGCCGGAGCGACGCCCACCGCAGCTTGAGCTTATTGGTGAAAACCCTAAACCCCGATCCAATCCTGTCCCTTCACCCAAATGTAGCTCTCTGCAGAGGCAACATCCTTCCCAGTTTTGACTAGTGGTATGAAAGCAAAGTTACCTTGCCAATGTATAAATCACACCAAGAGAAGCAATAAAAAACCACCCCCACGCTCAAATTTATTTCACCTCTTTCTGACAAAAAAAGTTTCTTATTTACTTACTAACAGCCATGTGAGAGTATTGAAGAAAGCTGGCAACGCTCAGCCTGTATCACCAGATCAAAACTCAGTATGGTAAATAGCAGGATGCCAATAAAAGCACTGTTTGTAAGAAAGCCTACGAGTGCTCCTGTCACATCTGGGGCAGGACTGTAACACACACAGAGAAGGTTTGCAGAAACCATCAGCACATGGGTCCTGAAGTTATAGTGAATTTCACAAAGGCAACTGAATCATAAAGGTAACTGAATCATAAAGTGCTGCTGGCAAACAGCCTGGCTGGCCAAAACATATGGTTTGCCTTTTATTTTTCAGCCTGGCACAGACACTGACTGTAGAGACACATCTTTCTCTGCTATACACACACCTAGATGCTTGACCCTGATTGACACTCTGGCTGCACTGGTTCTGTGTTTCTGCTCTCAGAAAGCACAGGGCTACAGGCAGCGACCTGGAAACCTGCATTTATTTGCAAACAACCGACAGGCAGGGATAAAAGCCTCTCGTGCAACTGCACATTGCTGCACTCACTTACAGATGTGCAACCCTGGAGCAGCTCCAGAGCGTGGGCTGGCATCTGGGTGACCTCTGAATGTGCTCACAAAGCTCCTCCAAGCGAGGGGGAAGCAGTGCTCTGCACTCCAGGTGTCCCAGCAGACAGGGAGCAAATCCAGATGTCGGCAAGCTGCCCCAGCCCTAGCACAGGCTGGGGATTCAATGAGGTCTATTCATGGAGGGGAGAGCAGGGCTTCCAGGAACACAGAGGAAGCATTTCAGAGGGGTATTCCCATTGCAAGTCCAATAAGCCTCTTTTCATTCTAACCCCACCACCATTGCAAGCTTTAAATATAGAAGTAATCAAAATGTATGTTAAAAGAAGAACTTAGAACTTGGCAGTGTTAATCTAAGAAACATTCCACTGGGGAGCGGGGCTGGGAGAGCACTGGCAGCCTCGGGGAGGGCTGAGCCTGGCTCTCCAGGAACAAAAGCAGCTCACAAACCAGGTTTGCCACGTGAGAGCCTAATTAAAGACCGAAGCCCACACAGCAAACAGACAGACTACAGAGGAAATTGGAGCCTAATTTACATGGAGAACGATTACTTACTGCAACCAATTAGTGTCAAGCTGACTGACAGACTACCCAAAATATATTCTCCCCACCCTCCCCTGCAAGTCTGAGTTTTCCCCACTGTGTCATTTAACCTGGGTTGTGTGGTAGGTGAGCAGTAGCACCTCAGCACTAGACATGGGACAGCAAACAGGGACCTTCTGAGCTTCCCCACAACAAACACACAGTTAAAGCCACCCTTGTGCCACCCAGTGCCAGCCTCAGCTGAGCCAGAGACAGCACCATCAGAAATCAGTGTAATGTACTTTTTCCCCGGTCTTAAATCCTTGAATGACATCCTGAAGATCCCAAAATTTATTCTTTTGGAAAGGTGCTCACCCTTTCCTGAACATGTATTCTGCATGGGGGCTTTCACACCCTCATAGGCTCCCACACAATAAAACTTTAGGTAAAGGCTGTATCCACACAGAGAAACTGCTCCTTGCTTGGCACAGCATAGGGGTGCCCATGGTGGGCAAGTGCCTGTGCTGGGCAAGGACACCACCTTCATTCAGGGCATGTCTCTTCAGCTGCCCTGGAAGAGGAGTACCTCATCATGCTTCCCAAAGTACAAACCTGCTGCTAGTTCTGCATAAAACTGCCCCTCCTCCCTATCAATTAGTACCCAAACTGATAAGCAGACTTTAAAAACTCCTGAAGTGCACTCATGGAACTGAGCAAATGCCATTTACCTTCCTTTTACTGTTACAAAAGAAACAACTCATTCTATCATCATTTTTCCCTTCCCAGCACCATACTCATTATTAACAGGACTAATTGCTGTCCTCTCTTCCACACCCTGGCACATGCATTTGGAATGCACAATGACAACAGCATTTCAATGCAACCTGCTGTGTTATTCTTCACAAATTCCTAAGTGTGGTCTGTCTGAGCAGCCTGTCTGACTACTCATCAGAGAGCTCTTGAGTACTCACACTCAGGCACACAAGGACCACATTCTGGATATTTGAGACCAGATAATCAGCCCTTCCTTTGAGAAACACCAATATAAAGCATATTTAATGGCTTTATGAGTCTTCTGCATGGATGAAATAAACATTTTTAAATCTCTGCAGGCTGCATGGATATATGGCATTTTAAAAGCAGGTTATCCTAAAAGGAAAACTTGGAAGAAATGCTTGGTGGAGTTTATGTAGTAGCTGTTTGCTAATATTTGCAGATAGTCAGGACCTAAGACGGGGTAAAACATCAGCAGGAATCCTTTGAATTTGAGTTCACATCAATGGTGCTAAATTAACTTACACAACAGAAGTCCCATCAAGAGAGGTAATGCAGGATCATCCCACCTGGGTGTCCTTTGGATACAGACACCAGAAAGGTTGCAAATCCTGGCAGCCCTGGTCTCTCTCCTCGCTGAATTAACAGTCTTTGTTAGTTACCAAGTGGATGCAATGAAAATGCATGTGCGCTGATGCTCCTGAGAATTAGGCTGTTAATCTGGTGTTTGTGCTCCTGGAGTTTATCTCCTCCACACCTCCCTTCTCCCCAGGGAATGGCCTTGCTGCCACTTTATCTGCAGCTCTAAGGACAACACGGCTGCTTCGTTTCTGAATTCCCCTCCAATGCTACCCTGAACCAAGCTCTGCAGAGAGGGGGGCTCCAGCAGCTGTAATTCCCATTAATTCCCCTTATGATTAACAGGTCAGCTCACTCCACCCTGATGACAGTGGGCTGGGGAAGTCTAACTCTATCAGAATTATCTATGCATAAAAGACAGTCATTACAGGAACAAACGCCTGGCTGAGACTTTTATCAGCTGTGTGCTCGCTGTTGTGCCACTAATTTAGAGAGGCACAGGCTTTAGAGAGAGTGGGGAAAGCTTCAGCCTCACTGCTCTGCAGTGGCTCCAGGCACAGGAACCTCTCTTCTGTGGTTTTGATGTTGATTATAAAGCTGTGGAGGCAATCACTCCTGGAGAGGGGCAAGGGCAGGTGGGAGTGCAGAGAAATTACAGAAACGTTGTTCTGAGTGCATCCCATTAGGGCTGGTGGCAATTACACATGCTGATCAAGGAGGCGGGCTTCCCAGAACTGAAATTACCGGGCTCTTAAATTACCAGGAGGGAAGGGAAGGTGAGGGAAAGATGGAAAAAAAGGAAAAAGACCAGAAGCAGCAAAATAACCCATAACTACGGCCACAGACATCCGCTGGCTGCCTCGGAGCAGGGACAGGAGAGCCAGCTCCTCCCTGCAGGCAACCCCTGCTGGCAGTCACTCAGGGGAGACCCACAGAGATAAAAGGCAGTAAGGCCAGCTGAAAAATGCTTGTAAAAACACTAATGGTCTCAGGTCCTTCTGAGACACCTCAAGCACGGCTAAAATCACTTTTACTTGCTTTCTGGTGCATTTTGCTTAGGTTTATACTGATGCACTGCACATCTCCATGTGCAGGTCAAAACCTGTGTGGATCCACCAGACAACCCACAATGCAGCCATCACTGCATCACTATCATCATTTCTTCCTCTCATCTTTCCACTTTTTTCACTAGTTGCACAGGAATAAATGAATAAACCAACTTAACAACATCTTCCTTTCAATACACACTATTGGGAGTTACTGTAGTAATAAAAACCAGAAGGAAAAGGCAAGAATTTTCATTGCAACCACTGTGCAGCCTTGCAGTCCTGACCCTGGAACTCCTGACAATGTGTCACAACACATTATTAAAAAATATTCATATTAATCCCAACTGTAAAGCTCTGCTTTCAGCCAATTAAACTGCCTGAGCAGCTGAGCTCTCCTGGAGACCTTTGTACTCTCCTTTATATATTTTTTTTAAATGCTCTCTTAGGGAAAGGAATGGTTTCTGCAGAGATGAGCCACCCAGCTCCTTCCAGCTCTGCTGTGTGTGTATAAAATGTTCTTGGCTGCTTTCAAACACTGCACATTAATCTGTGCTATGGAGCCTGTCTCCTTCAGTGTTCCATCATTTCTCTTCGAGACTGGTGAGACAGAGCTGTTCCACTTGGCATCACATACCCTCCCTGCCCCTTCCCAGGGTTTTTTTCCCCTTTGTTTTGTTTGTCAGTTTTGTTTGGTTTGGTTTTTTTTTTTGTATTTTCAGAATAGCTCACAAGCCATCAACCCTGGCACATCTGGACCTGAAGAATATATTGCTGTAGCAACCCACAGATATATGAGACAGCCAGGGTGTTCAGGGAAGATTATGGTTTTAGCACTTCAAATTATGAAAAATACCAATGCTCCCTTCCTGCAGCTTAGGACACATAACTTCTTTTCCCCTCCCACCAGTTCTCTGCCTATATCTTAACCTGGAGGGACAGAAACTGCTTGTTGAGTTAAGGACTGCTGGAAACAAATCCCAGACAGATGTTTGAGTACTGATGACCAGGATTTGTTTGTGAGCAGTGTGAGCCCCACTGCCCCACCTTGACAAGCCCCTGCACTAATAAATCAGACCATCTCCCACACACAAAGGGCTATCTGATACAAAGCCAAGTATTTTTACTAAACCCCACTCCTGGGATATGGATTTTCATGCCTGCCTGCCCAAAATTTGCCCACATGAGGATGCCTGTTGCTCAGGCTATGCCAGCCAGGCACCTCACTGGCTGCTTGCATGTGTGGCCAGTATCACTGCCAAACTATCTTCCACGCTACCCATGTGCCACCAAACTGGCAAAGCATGACATTTCTTCAAGTCTTTGTTAAATACTAAAATGTTCTGTAGTGCAGTGAATAGGACTCCCCTCAGAGGAAGCTTCAGCTGCAGCCTTGTCTGCTGGGAAGCGTAACCTTGGCTGTGCCCCACTCAGAAGAGATGAACTCACTGCTAGCCCAAGTGGTTCCTTGCCACGAGTTATGAAGGACAATTCCCCTCTTCACCCTCCTCTCATCACCTCGGGCACTGCACTCCATGGAAACAGCCAGAGCCTGAGGAATGGAGAGGAGCTGAGCAGGGAAGGACCACAGACCCCCTTCATGCCCTGTGCCAACTGCTTTACCACACCTGGGTTCACCACAAAAGGGATGAGTGCCTCTTCCATAGCTGGGGCTACCCAGGAGGGCAAAGGGATGTGAAGCATAAAAGCTCCTAAGGATGCATAAGCATCCTAAACCCTGCCAGTTGCTGGTGATCCAGCAGCTACAGGCATCTGCAACACATCTCGTGTTTTGGAAGCTGCAGTGGGAACACCACGCACTTTCCCTTTATTCCAAGCATCCCTAAATCCTTGGCTCCCGGCGTTTCTGCAGTGATTAAACACACAGTTCTCAACATTGAAAGCCCATAAAAACAAAAATCCATATGGGGAGTGTCCCCATAAACCAGCCAATACCTGCCAGCAGCTGTAATCTTGGTGCCATCAGATCTGCACAATAAATGAGTTCATTTTACTGGGGTAGGGTTTTTCTACAAAATACAAATCAAAATTGGCTTGTGAAGATGAACGATGCCTGTGAAACTTTTTTGCTTCACTTGATTAAATACACACAACAAACCCATTTTTTCTACTTGAAGGATAAACTCAATAGTCTAAAATTAAGCCCAGTAGGGTAAGATCCTGTATAGATTTCAACAGATACTATAATTTTTTTTTTTTAAACCTGACTGTAATGTATACACATTGAAAACTCACTTGAGTACCTCTGGCAGCAAACATAAACGCAGGGAAAGCTAAAAATCATGTTGTGTTTTTATCTTGATACATTTTGCACCACAAAGTACAGCCCTGGTTTGCCATTTCATGATAAACCAACGCTTTGCTTTTGATCACTTCAGTGTGTAACCATGGATGTGAATGTACATTAGTACCACGAAAAGAAAAGGGGAAGAAAAAGTCCAATCACAGAAGCACACCAACCTGAACCACATGCTTCCCAACCAAAGGGTATTTGTAGATACCAGAATTACCATTTCTCTTCAAGACAACTGATCCTTTTAATGAAAATATAAGAATCCCTAGAGAAATTCTGCTTGATCGTTATTAAACGCACAGACCTCATGCATTTTTTTTTCCAGGAAAATGACTGAATCTTGGCTTTAGCATAATCCTGAAGATTATTTACATCTTCTGTATTTTTTTCCACTGCTGCTGAATAATCAAGGCTCCTTAGAAAACCACTGCCAGAGAAACATGAGTATTTTTCCCCCTCCTTTCCTCTCTCTTTTACCTGCTTTTATACATTCTTTCTTGCACAGGAGCAGTGAGGAGGTGTTGGAGGTTAGGATTTTTCCTTTTTTTTTTTTTTCTTTCTCTCAGGGAATTTTGTCCCATTTGTTGCCTAAGAGATGATAAGGACTGGTAACTTAAGAGACAAGAGATGAGGTTGGGAGGGGGAAGGAGGGAAGGGTGCAGCTGGCTACTCTCTTTGCTGGGGGGTTCTCAGGGAAAGGCAGAGACACCTCGAGATTTTGGGAAGCAGACATGTCAGAAATCCCTGGGGAGCAGCCGGGAAGGGGCAGTGTGCACACTCTCAGTCTCCCTCCTCAATCCCCAGCTTCCAGACATTTGATGAAGGGGAGCTCAGGTTGCCTTTCAAACATTTTTTTCTCAGCAGAAAAATCTAAGAGAGGAAAAAAATGTGGCTCCTCAGAAGGGAATGGAAGAAGCTGTCTCCCCTCTTTGGAGGAAAGGACTCCAAAACACTGCAAGTTCCGTGAATATTGGGATGCTTTAGGGAAGGAATCTTACAGGGATGCTTCAAGACAAGCACTTTGCTTTCTGCCTCAGCATTCTTTATTATTTCCCATCACACAACCTCCCCTTTTTATCCTATCCACTCAAAGGGCTGTGCACAGGGAATGAAAACAATTAAACACTCCTAAACACGCAGGGCTGCAACTAGCACGGTAATGAGGTCATTATGCACCTAAACATGCCTTCAAAAAATAAATTACATCCAGGTATAGAGATCTCCTGGCTGCACTGTGCCCAGGGAATTATCTTAATGCAAATCTCTAACAGCCTGGTTTGGTTTGGTTATTTCAAAGCAAACCTGGCCCCATCAGGACAATAACAAGGGCTTGGCTGATGCACAGCATCACAAATTTTGGCTCCTATCGGGTCAAGGGGAAGCCAAGAGAGCTGGAGCTCTGCAGGGCAGTGTCAGAGCCAGGGGTCACCTCTCAGCCCACCAGGGCACAGCCAGGCCGAGGGAGCTCTGCTCCACAACCAGGTGCCATCACAGGTCAGGACCAACATCTCATCCTGCTTGTGGGACATGCTTCCTGTCACATGTGGGGACAGACACTGCTAAGGTCTCGCCCAGAACGGATCCCATCTGGCGAGCAGACTTGGTTAGAATTACACAGCAGCCTGGGCTGCAGGAGGCTCGTTTGTAGTAATTAGAAGAATGATATGGGCACAGCACATCAAAGGACACTGGTAGCTTCAATGGCACAGGTCTCTTTTTTAGTGGTCAAGAGGCAAAATCTTCCCTGTATCCTTGAGCTTCTCTTAATAAACCAAAATTATACAGAAATCTTTTTTTTTGGCGGGGTAACCTGACAAGTCACCACGAAACCCACTCCAGGGGAAAATTAAAGGTCAACATTTTTATTTTAACATGAGCAATTCATGGAATCATTTAGGTTGGAAAAGACCTCTAAGATCATCGAGCCCACCCATTAACCAGTACTACCACATCCACCACTGAACCCTGCTCTGAAGTGCCACAAGAGACCTGTGCATGTGTATGCACAGACACACACATTCCCTGCTCCAGTGCACAGCCATATGGGCTGCTCTGCTTCCCCAGTCTCCCAAACTGAATACAAACAAGGCTTCATGTACATTGGAATCTGTAGGAAGCTTAACATTTACTTGGCTTTTATGTAAACACGTACGTGAATTACACAAGTTTCAGCCAAGAGTCTCAGCAGCCCGCTGTGCTGAGCCAGATAATTCATTACAATTAAAAGCAGAGAGGGAGGCAATCAGGCTCACCCCACACTGGGTGGGGATGGATTTGCTCTCCCAAATGGTTTCCAATTTGTCTTCTAGGAAACCCCACTGGCATTTGCTTGGGAATGGTGCTCCTGCACCCCAGGGCCAGGCTGTGTGAGCAGGGACCAGGGACATGGAGGTGTCCCAGCCACCAAGGGAGGATGATTTGGGCTGTGCCTGTGTGAGTGAGGGAGCACCTGCTGAAACTCACCTTCAGGCAGGTGAGCACTGCCCTGGCTACACATGCAGAGCACCACACCCTGACAAAAGCACTTCAGTAATAACAATACCGATAATAATAATAATCAGCAAAAAGGCACATGGATGTTGTTGGGGATAGAGTTTAATGCTGAGTTAACTGTTTGACTCTTTGATCTTGGAGGTCTTTTCCACCCTTAAGGATTTTATCATAAAAGAACTCCCCTGCCATAAGCACGTGCATCACCCCAAGCTGCAAGGTAGCATCTATTCCCCAGATCTGCCTTTCTCACTCAGTATCCATAATATGCTAAGATATTAAAACTATCCTATGCAAAGTGCTCTGGCTTACAGTGCTGAAGACAAGTGGTGTTATCATTTGGTATTTCTTCCCTTGTTATTACAGTGAATCTTCACTACAGCTCTGAAAATAATCCAATTATTGCTTACCACTGTAAGGTCACTGTTGCTTTGAACAGAGATTTGGGTAATTCTCTGATTACTCTTAAGCAAATATTGCTGAGACTTGGGCAGAAATTTCAGAGAGATTGAAAATCCATTTAACTGGAAACCACAGATGGGAAAATATTCACACTCTAGTGGATATAAACAACAAAAAGAAGGTGTAATTTCTCTTTATTATTAAAAAATATTGGTTTATCTGAAATTAACGGCATAGATATATCCAGCTATTAAACAATATATGATTTCTCATATCATATAACCTTCAAAATATAGCAATCATTGAATATTTATTAAATGTTCCCATTTATGGGCTTCCAAAGGTATTGAACTACTTAAGTGTAATATATGGAAAACAGCAAAAGGTTTGTATCACTTGTGGGAATAAAAGAGCTCCTGAAGAACAGCAGATATCAAAGATCAATCTGTAATAAGGAAAAAGAGTTAACATTCCTTACAGTGGTCTTGGAGATAATTTTTCTGCATGGAGCCAATGAGATAACAGCAAAATCATAAGAAATACAGATGGTGCCAAAAATGGTGTCTATTATAATTCATTTGGTGCAATTAATCATAGGTTCTTTACTGTCAGACCATCTCCAGGTAATGGCAAAAAAAAAAAAGGGGGGAAAATACCCAACTCTTTTTGTTATTTTTCCATAAGAAGGAATTAATCATATTGTCACTGGAAGATGCTTTTTCTGACATTGCTTTACTTGAACTGGCCAACTGATTAAAAACAAAACACAGCAAGGACTTGCTGTCCTTCTGCTGAAAGAGTGGAGAAATGCTGAGATTAACCCCTGAATGTCCTGACAGCTAGGAATGACCCACCAGAAAACCCAAACAAGCATCCCTGGACAGGGGGAAGGATGAAAAATTCCAACAGCTCTGCAATGGCCAGGGCTGCCTGACCCATGGATGGCTTCTCCTCCTCTCCTTCTTGAACCCACATTGTTTGCTGGAGAGTTTCCTCTCAACACCCCCACAACACATCTTCATCCCACAGCAGGGATCTGTGCTGGGGTCTGGGCTGAACTCCTGCTCAGCTCTGGTGGGTTTGGCACAGTGACACCCCTATAATCCTTTTAGAGCTGCACCTTTTTATTCTCTCCACAAACTCCCAGCCTCACGAGGTTCCCGGCGCCGCAGGTGGGTTACGCCAGGGAGGGATGTCACAGCGCTGTGCCAGGAGTGAGACAGCAGTGACATGGCCCTGGGGACACAGAGGGGTAGCAGACACAGTGCTGCACTGTCTCTCTCCTAGGAAACCCGCCCCGCCTGCCTCACACGCGCCACAGTCCCAAGGGGACAGCGAACAGTGGAAATCACATCAGGAAAACCTATTTAAAGTGATACCCCACTGTCATGCAGCACAGGAAAAATGTGTGCTCAGCTTTCCAGATGACTCTATTCCCTCCAGAGAGCTGCCTGTGAGCAAGCTGCCTGCCCAGCACCAATGAAGGATATGGCAGCTCTATCACAAAGCCTAACCTTGCCTTTGTCCTGCCAGTCTTTGCCTCCTGCCTGCCCATCTTGGACCAAGAAGGGGACAAAGAAGAGAGGAGAGGGAGAGGGAGAGGGAGAGGGAGAGGGAGAGGGAGAGGGAGAGGGAGAGGGAGAGGGAGAGGGAGAGGGAGAGGGAGAGGGAGAGGGAGAGGGAGAGGGAGAGGGAGAGGGAGAGGGAGAGGGAGAGGGAGAGGGAGAGGGAGAGGGAGAGGGAGAGGACCAGTGCAGGGCAGCCACTGCCTAGTACAGACACCAGGGGAGCAGGATGCCCAGGGGATGAGTGAGATCCCAGACATGGCTAATGAGTACAGTGGGGCTCCCACTCCTCTCCCAGCACAAGCTTCTCCCCTCTCTCCCCAGAGCCAGCAGGCAGTGAGGGGCTGCACAGGGATTCAGGCATGTTTTCAGCAGGACGCAATGCTCTCATCCACATTAACATCTTTTCTATTTTGAACCTCGGTCCTGGTGCCTTTCTCCCGGGTGCTTCTTAATGCTTTCCTCATCAATGCCCACACCCACTCTGCAGCACAGACACCTGCAGGCTTTTAATTGCTCCTGGATTGCCTTGATTAGATGCTTTCGGGGACCTTTGACTTTTCTCTCAAGAGGTATCCAAGAGACAGGCACAAACTCACAGTTTATGCCCAAGCCAGAGTGCTGGGCTCTGTTTTCTCTTGTACACACACAGCAGCCAGGGCTTGGTTCTGCTTACATCATCCCTGGGCATCTACAGCGCTATGAAATCAGCGTGCAAAGGGTATAAAATACTGTCTAGCAGCAACTACACTGGTACTGGGCTAAGGACTCACACCTCATGGCTCATTTCTACAAAAACCTAAGTATGTTGCCAACTAATCCCCTCTTTCCTACATAGTAACTATATCTGGTTTTTATTTTGCAGCTCTTTCTCTGAAAACTCGTTTCTTCAGAGAAAATGCAGCAGCCTGAAAAACTGAAAACTGACTATTTAAGAAATAAATTGTGTTGATGCCTTAGGAAGAGCTTGGGCTATTTTTAGCACATTAGACCATTATGTTAAATATTAGCAAACAGAGGAAGAAAAAACCACATGGTTTTGTGCTTCTTGTTAATGGAACTAATCCCCAGCACACAGGAAAGCCCATGGGACAGGATTTTAAAAACCATTCTGTGAGCTGCAGAATAACCTCCAGGTTAAAAGTGCATTAAGACAATTATAATCAAAAACATCTCTGTCAAGGGTGAATCTCAAATCCCCGTTGAGGGACAGGTTTAACTTCTCAGCAAGTGAACACAACCAAACCACACCATTGTTTTGCTGCTAGTGGCTGGAGTAAGTTATCCTGGCCACCTTGCTGGGGCTGGCACTGGCACAGGGATCCAGGATCTGCTGCTGCAGGATGCAGGCACTGTGGGGGAGCCCAGCATGCCAAAATGCCCAGCATCCTCACAGCATCCCCCTTCCAAAAAGTATTCTGGGTGAGACAGGCTGAGACCTAAGAAATGATGGACAGCTCTGAGATAAATGAACAGATGCAGCATCCGAGGAGAGGCAGGGCAAAATGCAGAGCCAGGTAGCAAGCACTGCCTGTGACTATGCTGGCACAGTCCAGCCTCATTGCTGCCAGGGTTTCCAAGGAAGGAATAAAAAAATAATAATTATAAAACCCCCTAAACTCAGCTGACAGACCACTTTTACAGACATTTGCACAGACATTGGAGGAACTTCCAAAGTATAGTTGTGTTTAATGTTGTAAGTTTAGAAAGAGCACCTGATAATGCTGACTGGGTAAAGCACTTCCCAAATAAACTTCACAGCGAGGAGGAGCAAGAGAGGACACACTCCAACCTGCTTTTAGCCAGGGCTAAATGTGAGGAGCCTGGGGAGGCTGCAAGCAGGAAAACAAAACAGTGAGGGTGGATTTAATGCAGAAACTCGAGCTGGCTCATTAGTGTGGAAGCAGCTGTCAAAGAGCTCAGGACCTACCTGGCAACTGAGCCCAGCTATTTAACCCAGAGTGAAAGAGCCTTCACTGGTGGTGCTGTGCCACCACACAGACCAAGGCAGCTGAAACAGGCAGCAAACACCACGTGTGGTGGGATTTCATAGATCCAGTCCAATAACCAGTTGCACAGAGCAAATAAATGCACATTGAAATAATGTCACTCGCAATATCAAGGCTCTCATCAGGGACGATGTCATGAATCACTGCTGAAGCCAAATTTAAAAGGATATTGATGCCCAGGCATCCCATTTGGTGCTCAGATAACATATGGCACATGTGAATTTTATAGCTTTTGTATTAATCTGCCCAGAATGCCATCACTTTGTGAGATTTCATGAAATATTAAAATTAATGAGGATAATTTATTTTACAATTCTCGGCAAAGGCCCTGGCAATGATGAGAACCTCCCCATTAAATTCACTCAGGTTTGTGACTTGCAGCCCTAATATCTGGCATCTGTTTGCCAAGTGAGAGAAAGGCATGATGTTTTTCAGGCTGGTTATTTGATGGATTGGCCTGAATTTATTTATTAAGGTTTCTACAATCAATTATCACTGCAGGAAACAGAGAGGGAGGGATGATAGACTAAGCATGTTTATCAAACCACGTGAAATCTACAGAGACATTCAACACAATTCTCTAGCCACTGCAGGAAAGTGTCAAGCACGTTTATTGATAGCCCAACTGTGCACTGCACAGTGGGCTTTCAAAAACCCAACAGAAGGCTATGATGTATAAGGACAATATAGGAAAAGGCTGGATTTTCATGTCTTGTGATGAATACAACAGTGCTAGAGTCATTTCTAAAAGGACTCTGTCCACCTGTGTGCAAAACAGTATTTGAGATATCAGCAGGTGGCAAAATGCACGTGTGCCAAAGCACAAACCAGGCAGTGACAGCATTGGAAAGCAGCTGGAGCCAAGATATTCCCTGCTACAATGATTACTGTGGAAAAGAGTGGTTTCTGCAATGTGTATCTGGGAGATTCAAAGCCAACAGCTGCTGGGAACTTTGAACAACCACAGAATTCAATAGTAAATGTCTGATGAATGGTTAACACCTTGCAAATCTTTCAAAGAGCAGGGAATGGTATTGAACTGGTAGCCTGCTGCAAAACTATGCGCGCACAGGATACAAAGTCAATGTTTCGACCTAATCATAATGAGAAAAGAAGGGTTCATGCAAGGTTCCTCAGTCCAACCACCTGGCCCAAGGGGCAGGGGAATTGATTGTGTGAGTAATCGTGTGCGTCCTGGTCCTTGGCTACGTCTGTGCACGCAGGAAGAGGCAGCGGAAGAAATCAAGTGCAGCAGGATATTGTTGTGTGTAACAGCCTCTGCTGTGCTCATGTCTGAAAAAACAGTTAGCAACCCCTGTACCTGAAACTGATCACGCACCAACTTCTGCAGAGTTTATTATTTGCTTATTTCCTATTGCAAATTGGTTGACTGAAATTCTCCAAGCTTCGCAAGCAAACAAATCATCCTAATAAACACAAACTGAAGGGAATGGGTGGAGACACATCTGCTCAAATGAGCACACAACTGGTAGTTACTGAAAAGACAGCTATGAAAACTTGAGTCTGTGTCTACAGAGATGTTTCCCATTAAAAAACATCTTGTTAATACCAAATACTCTTGGACTACTTCTCCGCAATGTAAAATATCATGTGCAAAATTACATTCTACTTCCAAGACGCCATACACATGAACAGCAGAAAAACAGTATTATGAAAAAGGAATTTCACAGTTCATGTTATTGTGCCAAAATAGCTGCACTGTGACCAAACACACCAACCACACCATCCACAAAAGAACCAATATCTGCCCAACAGCAGCCCACAGTCAGAATCACAACTGATAAGGATGATGATGATGATAAATGAAGTTGGATCAACAACAACTGGCTCTAAATTACACTTTGATTCTATTATTTCCATCTCCCAAGACACACATGCTCACTATATTGAGAACATATGGTGACATGGTGACACATGGAATTGAATCTATTTCAAAGGTATGTGGAGTCATACAAGCAGAGCAGGAACGTGTGCTTGCTCCAGCCAAGATACTCATTTATTCTTCATAAGCATTTATGTGTGGGAATGGGCTCATCAGCAATGCTGCTTGGTTCATCCATAATTAACATCTGGATGCCAAAGAGAATGAAAGCTGACACAACATCCAAGTATTCCAAAACTCTGCAAACTCTCGGGATACTTGAAAACTAAAGAAGTATCTTGACCTGAAAAGGGGACTTTCCATTCCCAGTTTAAGCTTGTACTAAACTGTACAGACATGTTGGTCATGGGTGTTGACCCCGGGTCTCAGCTGCTGAGGGATGACCTTGCAAGATGGAGCGATCACACAGTAATGCAGAAACAAGAAGAGATGTTTGTTTTCTGGAAAATGATCAAGTGGAACCACAGAATCACAAAATTAACTACGTTGGAAAAGACCTTTGAGATCACCTAGTCCAATGTATGGCCTAACCTAACATCCCCTCATCAACTCAACCAGTCTTTTTTTAAACACATCCAGGCACAGTGACTCCTCCCTGGGCAGATGATTCCATTGCCCAATAACTCTTTCAGTGCTGACATCTAACCCAAACTTCCCCTTCCACCTGTCCAGGTCCCTTTGCAGAGCCCTCCTACCCTCCAACAGATTGACACAGGCTCCCAGCTTGGTGGCATCTGCAAATTTACTGAGCTAAGATCAGATCCTCAGCCACCACCTCTGCAGTACTAGGGCTTGCAATTCCCTGCAATGCACCAGCAGGGTGGGGTTATCTGTGGGATAACTGACCCAGGAGCAGATAGGAACCCTGCTCACCCCTGGGTGAGGTGAGAGGCCGAGGCTGGTGGACAGTTTGCTTTCAAGTAGCTGTCAGAGATGGAGATGAAGTCATCATGAAGCAGAGGCACTGTGGTTACTGTGAGGTGAGGATGTGCAACCCCCTATGAATCCTCAGCCACAGTTTTATGCCAAGCAATTAGGGATAGACTCCTTTCACCATAAACAGGCTTCTTGTTTGCAAACAAAACTAATGCCACAGCAGAATCTGCTTACAGAACATCAACACGAGTCTGAGATACATTTTCTCCCCCTACAAAGAGAAGATTAACCATAGTACTTTTGGCAACTCACATTTCAATTAATAAGAGCACTATCTTACGAATAACCCCAATTATCAACTATCAAAATCCAAAGTTTGCTACAAGAGGGGTTTAACCAAATGAGGAAAACAAAGATTCACTTGCTGTAGCAGAAGGATGGTCCATCTTTACCTTCCCAGAAGCTCTGGGCATTTGGCATCACAGCCACAACACAGTGAGTCAATAGACATATTATATATATTACATATGTTATGTATCAGTACTTTGGGTCTCCAAAGACTACAGACCACTCATCAACAGCAAAGCTTATGTGTGCTATTATCCACATAGTTCATGCTTCCAATCTGCCTAGTGTAACTGTCTTGGGTGATTTAAATAAGAACTGAAAATCCTCCCACAAGACTGAAGCAGCACCATCGAATTTGTAAATACCTTGGGCTCCACAGAAGGATGTTAATGCTAATACAGGGAATCTGATGCAAATGAAAAATGAAAAAAAACCCTCATTACAGAGTTTCTTGTAATGACAGTGCTCAAATATAACCACAACAGTCTGCTTTTGATTAGAGCAAGCCATTTAGTGCCACTGTTATTATTTGTTGTTTCTATGGTTCTTTGGGTGCACATCGCTCCTCCCAGACAAACACAGAGAGAGGCTCAAAAGCTTCTTCACTGAGATAACAAATCCTGCTGGATTTCAGTAATGTCAGGCCTGTGCACACCTCTCCTCTCCTCCTGGTTCCAACAGGGCTTTCCATATGGACTTGACTTCTCTTTCCTCCTTTTTGGAGGAGTGGGGTTCCCTTACACATTGAGCTGCACTGGGAACTTTCCATGTTCTCCTATCCATCAGCAGAAAAAGATCTCACTTTTATTACATCTGGAAAAAAGTCCACCTTAAGGAGAATTGTTTGGGGTTCATTTAAACCTGTGTAGTGCCATGGATGCCAAAAAAAGGGCCCCAGGTGAGCACCTCAAATTAAGCACATGATTCCCATCCAGCTGCCTCCAAGGTACGTCTACATGGCCAACACCCAGTGACCCTGCAGCCATCACAGAAGCACCCTTCCTTCAAACTTCTCATCTGAGGCTTATTTTGATTTTTTTTTTAAGAAAAAACCCAGCAAAACAAAAAAACTCCAGCAATCTGTTGTGTCAGAGGGTTAGAAAATTGGAGTCCAACTTTAATTAGGCTGTGGTGGTTAACAGCTCTGTAAATCTCTATTTTTACACTGCATGCCCAGATTTGTGACCTGGGCTCCCTGGCACATGCCTTAGTTTGGCTGCAGGAGGTGACACCAGGCACACAAAAGCAGCTCCACAGCTACAGGGTCAGTTTGTGCAGCATTAATGAGGCAATATAGATGATAAGAAATACATCCAGTGCCTGGATATACTGAATGCCCGGGGGAACTGGGCTCATATTAAACAACAAAATAGTGATCTGTTGTGTAGGGATGCAGGCCTGAAAGAATGGTTTCCAGATGGGACCACACCACTGGTAAAGAGAGATTGAAAAAATCTCTCTTTTTAAATAAAACAGAGTAAAAAGAATGGTATCTACACATACAGTTTATCTATATTACAATATATCTTGCTTGCATTTTTCCAAGGATCCTTTATGATAGCTCTCCTATAATTTGTGTCTCTTTTGTACCAAGATTTATCTTTTAAGCATAAGGTATTTTATTGATACAAAATGGGGCCTTCTACTTTAGAAAAGAATTTGAATGAGAATGGTCACACCTTGCTTTTGTACCCCTCCAAATTCTCCCAGCTGTGGATGGCTGGGATGGACTGTGAGGCTGGAGCTCAGACAGCAAGAAAACAAAGGTAAAGTTGTTTTAATTTTTATAGTAGTTCCATGTGCAGTACATAAACCCCTATTCAGGGTAAAGAAACTCATTGTGGAGCTGGAGGGATAGATAAGCAGAGTACAGAGATCTCAATAAATATGTCAAACTATCGAATTGTCAGATTTGGCTCTCTTCTATTTCAAAGGCACCAAACAAACACTTGGAATAAATAAAGTATCACTTAGAAAAGCCATATAACAACAAGCCTGGTAATAAATCACATTAGGAAAGCATCCCAGTACAAACTTGTGTGTTAGAGCAACAGATCCTGGGAGTATAACACTGTTCTCCACTGATTATTAAAACTTTGCTTTGTTGCCATCAACATGTTGTTCTCAAAGCTGTTGAAAAATTTCCTGCTTCTCAGTGATTTTAAAGAAATGTTCAGTATGGGTTGAAATTCCCCCCTGAAGCTGCTTGGGCTGCTGTGGGGCAGTCACCACGTGCCTCCTCCTTCTGTCTGCCCAGATGCTGGAGCAGAGGAGAGGGGAACGGAGACAATGAATCCTGACAATATTTTACCTATTGTTACACACTTTGATTTCTACTCCACTTCTCACATCTGTTTGCCAAATCCAGCTATTTGCTTATCCATTTCATTTAAAGATTATTTCCCTCTTTGACATAAACAGTTTATCAGTGGAGAGCTACTCTACACCAGATGAGGGCTGTGAGCAATATTCCATCCTCTTACTTATGTAAATCCTGTTTATTAATGACAGACACAGAGTGCAACACCTGAACCAAGGCCTGTGAAACTCTGCACCCACACTTTGGCAGAAAATCTGAGAAATGTGGGAAGGTTTGATGGGGTGTAAATCAGAGGGAACCCCAGCTTGCTACCAGGGAGCTGCTGGAGCTCTGAGCACCCTGCCATGCCAGGGAAGGCTCTTAATGCACCATGAGCCAGCCCTAAATGCAAACCCATTTTCTGCAAGTCCCAAGAGGTTCTAAAAAGGCACATTTTTCTGAGGGAAAATGTCCACTGTGGCAAGGTCAGGACAGCTTTTTGCTTTGTTGTCACCATTTTACCCCACAGCTGGAGGGAACCCTGCCAGAGGAATGAGTGAAATGGTAGTTACAATATTATGGCAAGAGATTTGCACCACAGATCAGCAGCTGATGTGATGAAAACCAATATTCCCCAGTAAAATGGTATTCCCTGAATGACTGACCAGGCAACTCAAATGTGTTTAGTACAAAAAAAAGAAAAAATCTACAGGTCAAATAATTTAAAATCCTGTATTACCCTTGTTTACTTCACTAATAACAACAAAATCTCTCACTTTTCATCTGCATCACTTCAGCTGTTTATCAGAATTTCAATAAAGATTCTTTTTCTTACCCTGTTTATTTCAATTTTCTATTTAGAGATTTCAGACTTCAGCTTTGAACACTGGCTCCACTCTGCTGCTTTTCACATTGCACCAGCAGACTTGCAGCTGACTGAAATAAGGTAACCTCTCCTCTGCCTGTCCCTGGGCAGAGCCCAGGGCAAGGTGCAACTCCCTGGATAAACACCCTGTGAGCCACTTCGTTACTGAGGCTGGCTGCAAGCTAATTAATTGACTTTATCTGCTCCTCTGTGCTGTATTTATTCAAGACAGCCCCCCCAGAAAGGCTGGCTGCCTCGCAGTTACAGCATTCAGATGTTAGAAGTTCATGAGCCAGGATCAGTAAACACGATGCAATTATAAAAATAAGTTGGTGTGGAAAATCAATTTAAAGGGTCCTCGAGAGAAAAAGCACTTCTAGATAAAATGCCTCATAAAAATGCACATAACAGCACCCTGGCTGCGGCACAACCAACAATCCAGGGCTGCATTTTATTTCATACTGGGGAGTTACACCCCAAGACAGATATCTGATTCTGCCTTTCCCATCCAGTGATGTGTCCAAGGTCCACAGCCCTGGATCTGCTCTCCCTTCCCAGGCTTCAACTGGACCACAAGCACTCATCCATTTGGCACACTGACAGGATGGGTCTTCTCCTGTTGTACTTCTTACTGTTTCCCAGGGTTTCTTCAGATTTTACTGTCATGTTAATTCTCCTGAAATCCTGTGATAATCACCCTTAATCCAGCTGTCAGGATCCCAGCATTTGTTACCTTGCATTTAGTCCAAGGAAGGTGTGAAGGTGTTTTATACAACCAAGTCACAGACAGATGAATTTCTAATTGCAGAACTGTTTCTACTTGCAAACCAATTTCCTTAAGGGAGATGAGAAAGCCTTTGCACCACCCTGCACTCTCACATGGTCAGCACATTCTGTTGGCTCTCCTGGCAGCTCACAAAACCACTGTCCACCAGCTTCACTGCCTGCAGGACTGGACAAGAGAGGACAAGTCTGATCATTAGTGGCTTCTTCCTGCTTCAGAGGTCTCAAGAAATTCAAGTGGTTAAATCTCTAATCTCATCAGAGGGCTCTGGTGAATCATGGCCTCTCACAGTCTGAGGTCATCCACACGTGTTCTCAGCTGCAAGACCATCTCTCCAGGATGCTCTGTCCCACATCTCCAACAGCTGGTGCATGGGCAGGAGGAAGGGCACCCACACACCTTGGGAAAAAAGCCCAGCTGCCAACAGGCACCATACAAACCTGTGCCCACTGTGCTTGTCATCATCTCGAGCACAGAACAAGTTTATAGAATTGCAGCATTGTTTAGTTCAGAAAAGACCTTCAAGATCATCAAGTTCAACCATTAACCCAGCACTGCCAAGCCCACCACTAAACCACTTCCCTGAGTACCTCTTCTACTCTGCTTTTAAATACCTTCAGAGATGATGACTCAACCACTTCCCTGGGCAGCCTGTTAAATGCTTCACAATCCTTTCAGAACAATTATTTCCTAATATCCAATCCAAACCTCTCCTGGTGCAGCTTGAGGCCCATTTCCTCTTGTCCTCTTGATTGCTGCCTGGGAGAAGAGGCTGACCCTCACTCCTCTACATCCTTTCAGGGAGCTGCAGAGACTGAGCCTCTCTGAGCCCCCAGCTCACTCAGCACTCCTCATAAGCCCTTAGGAGTGTTCCTCCTTTAATTCCTACCAGCAAGTTCTGAGAGAGTCCTGTGAGCCCTGTGAGGAGCCTCACCTTGTTGAAGCCAAGATTACACCTTCCTTGCCCTCAGCTTGACAGCAGGAAGAGCTTCAGGGTGTGCAGAGACACTGACACAGTGACTGCCTGAGCACCCCTACAGCCACATAGGTCGGGTTGATGTGTGATGCCCTGAGAGGTCCTGGGGCAGGTGTTGCAGAAGAGCACAAGTTTTGGAATCTCCTGGTACAGAACCATCCCAGTGCCCCTTCCTGGGCTCCAAGCAATGAGACAAACTGTCTGAGCATTTGGGCAGAGTGCTATCCCAGCCCTTGTGCCAACGTGTGCCAGATGCCATGGCAACTGGTGCACTGAACTAATGCTGTCTGGCCACAGCTACATCACCTCATGAGAGGTGATGCCTCTAATGCCTTTGCCTGGCAATGCCCTCTTTCCCTGCTCTGCCTGCAAGGGGAAGAGAGCACTCCTGCATTGCAGGGCCCTTCCAGCAAAAGTGACAGCTCCCCATGCAGGTGATAGAGCTGGACCTGGCAGGCTCTCCCCTGCTCTTCCACAAAATCCTCCATTCCACGGGGCAAACAGAGGTAGGTGAGCTGGGGAGGTGATGCTCTCCCTTGTATCCAGCATGGCCCCTTCCCTTTGCCTCTCCCCACATGGTGTTTAAGGCAGCTCAGCAAAGCATCCCTGACTTGGAGCTGGCTCCCACCCACCAGTATCCACACAGGACCCTGCTTGGCTGGACTGGCCAGCACCATTTCTGTGCTCTCTGTGTGTGGTCCCTGATCAAGCACCATCTGTCTTGAGTTTAGCACAACAACGCCGCAGCCCCACCAATTAAAACAGGCTGCAGAGTTAAACCCTGAGTAAATGCAAAGCTAAGTAAATGATCAGCACTGAAGATAAATAGCACAGGGATGGGTCTGGCATTGAGGTGGGAGCCAGAGGGGCTGGGACACCACAGAAGGAGATGGCACGGACTCCAAACTAACCCCAGGCAGAGCCAGTCCCCATCCGGACCTTAGACTGGTGACACTGACACCAGGACACCGCTCACTTTCTTTAATGCAGCCTTAACTGCTCATTTTCTGCTGCATGGCATCTCACTGCTACAGTGTCAGGTGAAAATGCAATTATTATCCAGCCTGCCCCCCATTCCAACCATTCCATGTCATACTGGAGAACAGGGTGGGATGCTCCCAGTGCCTGCATCCAGCCCCTGCACCCAACAGCCTCTTTGAGGCACCAGACCCTGCAGGTCCTGCCTTCTGTCCCAGTACTGTGTCTACCAAGGATTTCAGTAGATACAGGAGCTCTAAGATGCTCTCAGAGGAGCAGCTCTGCACCACGTCCCTGGGGATGCCCAGCTTCATCTATCCCACGGGCACCTTTGCCATAGCACATTCTACCAATACCACTGGAGAGGTCCTGCTGGCTCCAATGGGATGTGGACCATTTCTTAACCTAGAGGATGCAGGTGGAAGCTACTCAGTGGGGATAGTTTAGATAAGCATCATATCAAATCGCTGAATCCCAGTTCCTGTGCAGAAATGTATCTGCTTGTATTTACCACCCACATACTATTTTATTAAGACATACTCTCAAACAAGAATTGTTGCCATTGCTGAAGTTTATTTTAACATATGGCCAACTGAGCCTAAGAAAAACATGTAAAATACATTTTAATGTGCTATTCTTGCCTAATAGTTTTTATAATTTTTTAAATGTGCAATATATATTTATACATTCCAAACATTTGGGGAGGTGTACATTAAAAAATTATATCAGTCACAAGTTGACTGTTAAATGAAAACAGTACTGTGGTTTCTTAGTGTTAGTCCAAAATCACTAGCATTGCATTCATTTTCAATAGGTAAAAGGTAATTTGTGGCTTCATAAATTCACTTCAAGACATGGTAATTCTTACCTGGTCACAGCTGTCAGACATTGATAGGCTATACTATGGTGATGGGTTTTTAAAACCAGAGATGGATGTCTTGTGAAAATTCTGATGTATTTAAAAGGCTGAAAAATTCTTTCAGTCCAGAAAAAGCCCAGCTGAAGTCCTGGCTGGGGTCAGCTGCTTTCTCTACAATTCTACAAGGCACTAAAACACACACCTAATACTGAGTACAGGAGTCAGTTCTGCTGCCTTTGATAAACCATTTGTGCATGCAGCTTTAAGCACACAATTTGCCACATAATCACAGATATCAGGACCCCATTAACTGAAAGCCATTGGCAGAATGAGCATCCTTGGGGTTCCCAGCTCCCTCATCCCATCTGCACACAGGTATGGTGCAGGCACCCATCCCACTCCTGCAAACAGGGGATGCTGCTTGCCTCCCCACTCCCAAATTAGTCCTCCAGGCCTTAAAAGTGTCTGGTGGTGCTGATCATCCCCACAAAAGTGAAGTGCAGTAACACATCAAACCACCCTTGGCTGCCCTGGACAGAAAGCATTCCCTCCCTCCAGGATGTTCAGTCACTCTCTCCCATGGAGGAGCATCCTGACAAGAAACCAGGATGTGCCACCCAGCCAGAGGGATGCTGGAGCATCAGAGGTGCAGCCCATGGAGAGAGACCACAGGGCAGCCCAGGTTTCCCCAGCAAAGCCCCTGAGCTGCTGTGACCCACCCACCCACCCATTCCCTCATTGGTTTTCCATCCATATGATGCAGGCCCAACCAAGGGTGGCAATCACAGAATTGAGAAGGGAGAAGACCCTTAGAATCATCAACTGCAAGCATAAATTTAACACAATGAGCCTTCTCCTTCCATGATGGCATATAACCAGAATATACCAGCCATTCCCTGGTATGGGAGGCTCCCAACTCGTCAGTGACCACACCCTGGGCTGGAAAAAGTCCTTGTCAAAACCATGATGAAGTTACAGCTAAACACCTCTTCATCAGTCCCTGCTTCTCAAGCTTGAAGGGACATGTATTTATCCTCACATGAAAGCCCACTCTGCAGAATTTAATTGGATACATTCTAAAATATCAGCTTTGTTTCTTCACCAATAAACCAGAAAGCTGCTCTCTCACATGTTTATTTGAAATAGGGATTTAGCAAGTATTAAATGCTCTCCTCTTAGCCACGGTTACAGGCCAGGATTTAAATATCTGTGTTACAAGACGAATTCTAGCCTTAAACCACCGTAAGCACATTCTAAAAATAGAATAAAATAATAAATTCCATGTGCAAATCTCTGCCCTCCTGGTAACCTTCCTGACCCAAATACAGCCAATGCTCTGACCGGCACAGGATGGTCCCCTTGCTGTATGCTTCAAGTAAAGGAAGCCACAAAGCCAAGGCACAAAATGCTCCCTAATTTTTGCATTTTCAGCTATTACCCTCAAAGGACAGAGGGCTGGGGAGGATGAACTCCGAGACCACTTGCAAAGGCCGCTCTGCACACATGCTGCATTCTTTATTCAGCATTTACATATTGACTCGCATCCTGTTTTGCTGTAAACCATAATATTACTTCACTGCTGTCTGAAAAATGCAAATTCCAGCAGATCTGGCAAAACACTAGCCACTGCTTAGCATCCAGTCCAGCAGTTGCTCAATGGGGTTATTCATAAGCCCTGCACAGACTTTAATCCTTTCTGCACCAAGCAGTGTTGAGCTCTTTGCCTGGCTGCAATCTGGAGTTCCCGGCAGGAGATATTTTCACTTCTGCCCTCTGGCTTTATCTCCTCTCTGTGCTGCACATGATGCAACAGCCAAAAAACCAAACAGCCCAAACCAAACAAAAAATCCCCCCAAATCAAATCAAATCAAACTGAACCAAACCCGACCCCTCAAGAAAATCACAGAGAATGCAATGACTTTGATTTGTTTTCAGTGCTGGCCTGAAGGCAGCCATGGTTCAGCACAAGCAGTGGGTAGCAAAGGATGGTATTGCTGATCCCAGCCTGGCTCACCACTACAGACACAGCAGAACTGTCATTTTCTATATTTCCAGGACACCACTCATACAGATATCATTCAAGATTAACCTTACATTCGGTACGGGGTTATCATTTCATGAAATGCATTTTTAATTCCTATTTTTTGAAGAGAAAAAGGAGAATCATATAGCATTTTACATCCAGTGAATCAAACTCCTTGTAATTAGGACTGCTGGTTTCCTAGGTAACAAGGATCCAACTCTTTTATGTGAAGTAAAAATAAAGAACAGCTCCATCCAGCTACCACAGTGGTGTGGGCACTTTATGCCAGTGACAGGATGGTGCTGCAGATGTAGTGGAGCTTGGAGCACCCAGGGCAGTTCTGCTCTGCTGCCAATGCCACCACACTGGAGGAGGGACACACAGCAGAACAGTGTCTCCAATCCAGCCAAAATCATGGACAAGGTGTAGACAGGGATTTCTCCAGCCTTCCCACTGGTGCCTGTGTCCCCTTGGCCCAGGACTCCTCTGCTGCCACCACCCCTCTTTCTGCAAGAACAGCATCGCCCACACCCCTCCCCAAGGGCTACAGCCTCTTCTGTGATGACTTCACCTCTAATAATAACTTCCAGAGCCCCATGGACTCCAGAGGAAAATAAACTCCAGTTACTTTTCCCTTTTACACTCCTCTTATTTTAGGAATTTGATGTGGGTGTAAAAGAAAAGAGACACACCTATCATAGCTGGTAAAAAGCGCTGTGGGTATGATGTGACTCTGGCAAGCACAGAAGTGAATCACAGGAGGATCTGCACCGATTCTAAAGCAGTAATTTGCCTGGACCAGGCTTCCATAACAGATGTTGCCGTTTATATATGTAATTTAGTATTGCTTTTTCAAATATATAAGAGGAAAATGTGTGTGAGCGTGTCTGTGTGTTAGTGTGTGTGTAACTCTGTGTGTGTGAGTGGATTTGAGCGTGGCACAGTCATTCCACAAAGTCAGCACTTTTGCACCAAGGCCTGGGCACCTGGAGAGCTCAGATGTCCCACAGCCCACCAGTCACTTGTATAAAATGGTTATTTTCTGGATGGTTTCTCCCTCTTCCCCTGCTTCTGGCAACCCAGAGCCAGAGCCTGTACTGAGAGCAGCTGAAGGGACATGGCCAAAGGGACAGCCCCTCTCACAGACAGCTGGCATTTGTACATCCCATGTAAGGTGTAAGAAGTTCCTGGCCTCCCTGTGTCACCAAAGTCTGGGAGATCATTTTCAGTCAAGCACCATGGACTTCTGCAGCCCTCAATACATTGTATTCCACTGCACATGTCAGGTCAGAGTCATTCAAGCAGTCAAAAAGCCTGGTTACATTCACAAACCATCTGAGCTACCAGGATGTCTTTTGAACAAAACAAACCCAATTATTTGCACAACACTGGACAGGGGGTTGTTCACTTCTGCAGAAGAATGCCTGTGATGTTTAAATGCTTTCCAAGAAAACCCTTTTCCTTTTTTTGCTTTATATTCAACCACAAAGCTTCTTCCTTATCTATTAGGAATCTTTATTATAGATGAGAGAATGAGATAGGCTGAGTAAATTTGCAACTGCTGCTATACCATGAACCAATAGGGGAAAAGATATAATTTGCTTGAGTTTCCAAGTACTGCTTTGAGAAGAAATGTGGCCATCAGTGCAGCTCTGGTGCTGTAAGGACCTGCGGGCAGCCTGGGAAGGTTTTTCCCTCACCTGGATGGTGTGACCTTGCTGAAGGAAGTCACCTGGGTTCAGAGCACCCTCAGCAAGGTGGTCCCCCCTGCAGGGGCACTGAATCATGGTGAGTCATGCTATGGATTCCACAGGTCCATGTGGGCTCAAAGAAGAAGGGAACTTATGGGACAGAAAGGCACCCAGGGATACCCAATACCTGGAAATCACCATGGCTTAGAAAATCCTTAAACTGCAAATACTTTGGGTGTGGGAACATGTGCAAGACACCATCACCCTGCTTTCTCCTCTGCACTGTCCCAGACACTCCCAATTACCTGACTCACCCCTTCCTCTCCACTCTCAGGTTGTGTTCACCTCTACATCTCGTAAACCACCAAACTAATGTCTGCTTGTCTGGTTTTTTAGTTGAAAACATAGAAATGTTACATTTGACGAGTCACTCCTTTTGCTTCTGGACACTTTTCAGACCTGTTTCCCCACTTCTCCCCCACATGCTTTGGATGGTTATAAGCACCAAGGAAGTTTTACCAGGGAGCTTTTCAACCCAAGTCTAATGTTAAATAAAGCTTAGATTCATGGGACACTCTACATAAACCCAGCAGAGACATAATGTGGAATGAGACATTCGCAGAATTGACTTTAGAAATCCACAGAGGTGCTTAAAAAGACATCTACCCTGATCAAAGTGATTTATATTTTTCATGAGTGAGCAATTTGCTTACTAGGAAAAAGACAAATTTAATTTTTAATTTGATCCCCATCAAAACAATATTTTCTTGTTGCTATAACAGCTGAAAGGAAAACCTCTTCCCTTGGCAAGAGCCAGCTAACAGCACTGTGGCACATCCCCCAGCAGCAGCTCTGGGAGGGAACACAGCCATGTGCATAATTTTTGGCTCTTGGTGGCTTTGATTTGATGAGATTTTTTTAAAAGGACGTTCTGAAGCTAGGAAGTAGAAAGTGTCTTTGGAGAGACTGAGGGGAAAGAGCTACAAAACATGGGAGCCTTGTAATGCCTGTGGGACCATGGACTCTCCAAAGCCCTGCAGATCATCCCAGGGACCCTCTGGGTTTCACACCAGGCTCCTCAGATCAGCTGCCCTGCACCATAACCCAAACTGCACCTCTAATCCAAGATGCACAATGCTGGGAGGGGAGAAAAAAAGACATCTGCTGACCATCAGCAGATATGGCAAGAGGCCAACAACAATAACAGAAAGGGCTTAAATACGTAACGGTTCCTTTCCTTCCACTCCTCCATGGCTACCATCCTTGCAGTACTGAAGAAGTGCCCTGATGAATAAATATCTTCTTTGCCTTAGCAACAGTTAGCAACAGAGTCATGGTTTTTTTGCCTTGCTCAAAAGAAACACATCTCCAACTAACATAGATGATTTAAACGGCAATAAATATAGGACGTGGGTGTAATCAAAAATCGCTGAAATGCAGATCACACTTTTTAGCCTGGGTTATTTTAAAGCACGAGCAAAACTGCCAATGATCTGTAGAAAGAGCAAGGAGAGGGCTAAAGGGGAAAGGAAAATCACAGCAAGGTTTGAGGAGGACAGAGATACACTGTCCATTCCTCCTGAGCAAAGCCAGGAACAGCGATGAAACCTGAGGTTTGCCTTCAGCCTTGAGTACAATTTGAGTTTCTGCAGCAGATTCCACTTTTTACAAACTGCAAAGGTCGCATATAGTAAAAAATCTGTTAAATCCATAACCCCAGTGCACAGCAAACGTATTCTTTTCACGGCTCTATTCCTTTAACAGTTCATTTAAGATGTCTGCCTTGCATTTTTCCATTTGGTGTTGAGAAAATGTTTTCTTTCACCTGGCATAGAGCCCAATTCAACAGAAGAAGAAAGTCCTCCCCGTTTCCATGGGGCCCTGCAGTATAAGATATGGGACTGATTTTACCTTTAACCAGGCTACTTTCAGCTCTGCCATCAGTATTTTGGCCCCTTCCCTTTAGTCCAGGCTCTTTTCTTCCTGGTCGTTTAGAGGATGAGTTAATCCTTTGCTGGTTCCTTGCTGCTACCTACCATCAAGGGCAATTCCCTACCACCACCTCTGCTCCTCTAAGGGTTGTCATCACCACCTCCACCACAATCCATGAGAGCCAACTGCCTGCAGCCCTTTCCATCCCACACCCTCTAGCCTCGGGCCCAAAGAATGCAAAGCTCTACTGCCACCAGCAAAGTGTCACAAGACATGGGTCTAGCTGGGGTTTTGGTGGCATCTCCGTGCTCTTTCTCCACCAAGAGAAATATTCCTGATTTCCATATAAATCACAACAGGAAACACAGCTGGACCACAGAACACAGCCTGGTTTCTACCCAAAACCAAACAATGCCAAATATCACTAACTGCAAACCAAAACCACGGCATGGTCCTGCTGATAGGGCACTGCTAAAGGATAGCCTCAGGGTCCAGCAGTTCCATGGGGAAGAGCAGATCTGTGGGATGCCTGGCTCCCACGGATACAGGGGGAATGGCAATTGGAGCCAGACAGTTCCAACGTGTCCTGATTTTATTTCTCTAGAGAGAAATAAAGTATGTCACAGGTGAAAAAAATCTCAGAGAGATAACAGCCTTTGTTTCCTGCTGAGTTTTTCAGGATAAAAACTGGTTGAATTATTTTATTTTTTGGATTTCAGACTGAAGCTGGAGATGGCAGAAGGCATCCCTGCAGCCAAGTAAGCCCAGCTCCCCAGCTGACACTGTGCAATGCCACATTCCCTTCTTTATCCTGCTCTATTCCAACAATGAAAACCTGTTAGGTGCTTTTATCTAATCCCCTACTGAGTTCAGAGAAGCAGCCCCCTACTCAGTGATGAAGTGAGGAATGATTCCCATGCCACACTCCATCAGGACAGTGCGCTGTAACCACGTCACAGGGCTGTGCCCTAAGGATTTGTAGCTGAAATGACTCAGTAGAATGATGCCAGCTGTGCTGGCTGAGAATTGGGCTGCTACGTGGCTTTCTATTGTACGTAGATGTCTAAATCCCTAAGCCTGAAGTAAAATAATTTATAAGCTTCAGGTAAGAAAGATCTGCTCCCAAATCCTCATCGCTTTTCAATCCTGGTCTCTAACATATTATACTCAATCTGCATTTAATGTGCCCTTAAGGTGGGGATTAGGCAGACATTTGATTACATCCTTTATGTTTATGGCAATGCATTTCCAAACCTTTACAAACTTTAATTAAATGCTACATTTTTACCGTCTCATCCTGAATTGAGAGAGAACAGCAGAGAAAAATCTGTCCTCAAACAGAATTTACATTTCTAAAGCACCTTTTTCTGTGCAAGCACCTTAGGGCTACTGCATAAAACCATCCTGAGCTGCCTTAAGATGTACCAGTGCAGACATCAAAGCAGCTCTAATACCCAGCCTCACGCAGACCTGCACACAGCTGAGATCACTGTGTTTCCAAGCACAAAATAAAGCAGTTCCTGCCAAAACCAACCACTGATCCCCTCAAGAGGTGGCCGTGGGGAAAGTGAGAGCAGCAGCCAAGCTCCAGCAGAAAAACCCAACCTTTGCCTTTGAGAAGGCTCATGGGAAGGGGCCTGGTAGCCAAAAGCATGGCAACTTCATTCAGTCCCACAGCCCCTTTTCTTGAGCATCTCTGTCTACCAGAGGAGACACTTCTGTGTTCCCATAAAGCTGAAGGGGAGCTGAGCATTTCTAGTGAGATCTCAGCAAAGCCAGTTCTCCAGAACTGGGAATGACCATATCCTCTCCAAAGGTAATCCCTCCTTGACTGTAAAGACTTCCAGTGACTGAGAAATGTAATGCTATTCCCTTAAAATCTGGACTCTTCTCTTAGGTTGCAGTTGGGGTCACCCCATCTCTGGCTCAGTGAAAGGCCACACACCTGCAGGCATCATCTCTGTGGTTGTTTTGCAGAGGGACACAACCCAAAATTTGTCTCTGCTCAGCATTTTGGACCAAAGACATGGGTTTAGAAGCCAAACTTTAATTACAGGTTGGAAATTGGGAATTTGCAGGTTGGATATTGGGAATTTGTCCTATTTTAAAGTCTGGGTGCAGCAGAAACCGTTGTCAGAAGGTGTTGGATCAAAAGGACAGGAATCTTGTAAGATTGGTTGAGCTCTGAAGCTTTGCTCCTTGGGGACAAGACAGAAGAAATGTCATCAAATTTTTATCAGTTAAGAAACTCAAGCCTGACTTGAACACCCCCACATCACTGCAGTCCATTGGAATAAATTCAAACTACATAAGGAGAATACTAAAAAAGGTTTAGCTGAAAATCTCACAGGTTGGCTAGCATCAAGATGGAAGCTGCAGACACAGAAAACAATGAATCAGCAGCAAGATCCTTGTTTTCTACTTTCTTGCAGCTCTCTGCCCATCCTTTCAATGCCACATCCAGTGATGCTGTGCCTCACTTGCTGCCTTCCCATCCTACAGCATTCAGGGTGGCATGGTGAGATGAGATCTCTGCAGCTATGGATGGCGCCACCTGAGCTGGCAGGGCACCCCAGCTCCCTGTGCCACAGCCAGCTTCAAACCCTTTGAACAGCCTGGGGGAGATGGGATTTAAATCATTGATCACCCTTGCGTGTGCCCCCTGTGCTGGGCTGAAATTTCACTCCTTGGGTTACCATCACTGGAAGCACCAAGTGTGCACAGAGCATCCCACTCTGCAAACTCACTCATTGCTCACTTCCAAACAGCTTCACTTTTCCTGGATCACACAAAGGCATTTCCCAGCAATAACCATGGCCAGGCCAAATTTTGGCCTTCCAGCTGCTGTTGCTGCCATCAAAGAGCATTAAGAAGATGTAAAGCTTTGTTTCATTTTGCCTAAAAAAATCCCACAAAGGCCAGACAAATTTCATTCAAGGACTGTGATCACAGTTCTTGCACTGATGACCACTTTGATGGTCCCTGGGAAATTCATGACATGACTTCTCCAAGGTCAGGATTTCACCCCAAACTTGGAAGAGTTCAGGTCAAAAGGAAAGTTTCAGCAGTTGCTGCGTGTGCTCCAAGGAGTGGCTGGAGCAGGGAGCCAGTGTTTAACAGCACTTGCAGCCCTGCAAAATTTTACAAGACACAACCCTCGCATTAGAGGATCCATTTCTTTCTTCATAAAATATATTGGGCCTTTCCACAAACTCCTTTTATTGGTCCATTTGGCTACTCACTCCTTTTATGAACTACTCAAGCTCCTGGATCATCTGGAAAAGCTGAGGGAGATGGTGGAGCTGAACCACAACAACGTCCTGGCCATGGCCAACAACCCTCTCTGCTACCAGGGCTAGGGCACTGTGTGCCAGCTGGATTTCATCCCCTGAAAGGAAGCATGCAACATCTTTTTAACCCATTTCTTCTCACTGCCTACAAGATTTTGGAGTCCCAAAGTGAAGATAAGTCTCCCCCAAAGCCTGCCCATAAAGTCCAGGTGCTTTATGCCTTTCACTTCAGACCAAAATCTACTTGGCAGCAAACAAGCAGTTAAGACTGGGATTTTTTTTTTTAAACCAGCCTCCTACATCTCTTCCATGGGGGTCCTTTAATTGACTTAGTTAGAGAGCAAGCTTGCATGGAGGTCCACATGCTAACATAACAACATATTTTAATTGTGTATTTAAATAGTTTCATTTCTATTGACTCTGGCTAAGGTGAGTCATAAGGCTTGCTGGTCTCCAGCACAAGGCTGGATAATTCAAGTGCAGCTTTTCAAGCTCTGCATTGCCACATCTCTTAACAACAACAAAACATTTCACAACCACTGTTTCCCAAGGAGATGAGTACCTGAGGCACTCTGTGTGCTAAGTCCAGTGCTCTGTGGCATGGTCAGCACTGAAAAAAGACCAGCAAATCCTTACAAGAAAGGAAAAGCCAAGTAGCATGAGCAGATACGTGCCTGGCTTTACACATGTGCTCCTGCCCAAAAACCTGTAGCCAGAACCAGGATCCTGTGCTCCAGGCTGTGGTGTTACAACTTGCTTTTGGTCCCAATCCCAGAGCTGCAACAGTTCATTCCCAGCAGCATTCTCCCAGTACTTCCCAGCCCACCAGCAGAGGCAGGAGCATCTAACTGGTGATGGCAGCACCATCCTGCTCTCACAGCCCCAGAACCACACCATCCAGGAACCACCATAATGGGACAAAACAGCCCATCCCAGAGCCCAGCTCCAGTGACACCTCCAGGAAAGCAATTATCCAGGCACAATGATATAACAGCATCTTTATCCTAGTGAGAAGGTGCTTTGCAGCACGTGGGCCAGCTTGTATCCTTGAAATTACTCACATATGTCATGTCTGAGCTGCACCAAGCCCTTGTGAAATAACCAGCCAAGGGCGAACGCTGCTTGTGACAATCCTAAGAGAGATTGTTTTAAGCCATGTAACAAGGAGCTCTGCTGCCCTCCCAAATAGCAGGAGCTACTTAAAAAAACCCCTTACTATTGTAATCTTGGATTACTCCCCATCACCCAAATCCATTTCATCATAATTAGCACCCATTATTATAAAGCCCCTCCGGCATTTCCATATTTCTCTGATCATTATACGCCACAGATTCTCTATAGAAAAATCCACCCAGCTGTGTATTTAGCATAAACTGGTTATCTTGAACCACATGCCCCCTCATTCTTGTTACCAGGCCCATATTTTATACAACAGCGTTGACACTTCCAGACTCTTGCAGGAGCCCTGCTTTGAGAGATTTAGATTAAGCCCAACGCAAGCAGCTCACTGGGGGAGACAGGAGGAAATCTGAATTCCTCTTGAATTAATTACTAAAATCTGAAAATTCAGCATGGGATCGCATGGTTTTACCAAGAAACTTGTCACCCAAAGCATGGCACAAAATCCAGCCATCCAGAATATTTCAACAGCATTACAATACAGCCAAAAGCTGAACAAGGACTTGGCTTTGGAGTTCTTTATTTCCTCTTAAAAGAAAAACACAAGGTGCACTAAGAGTTAAACTAGAAACACACCTTGGCAAACACACCTTGGCAGTACCTTGGCAGTGTCTGAGTAATCAGCTGAAGGGAACAAAAATGAAAAAAGTCCATTTTTGTTGAAAAAAAAAAATCTTATTAAAGAAGTGAGACGGCACCAATCTCTGTGATCATCTCTGGACCATGAAGGACACACCTCTGTACCTCAAGGATGGGGTCCCTCCCCTAGCAAGCAGGTGCTTCATCTTCCAACTAACAACCCCCCAGCCAGAATCCAGCCCTTCCACAGCATCCTTGGGGCTAGGGCTGCTTCCTGCTTCAGGCACAAACCTCAGTATTTTAAATTTCCTTGCACAGATAACTCCTACAGTAAGGATAAAAACAATCTCAGGGATTTTCACAAGAGCCTCGCAACTCCACAAGCTTTGGTGCTGCTGGGAACGAGACCTCAGCACTGCAAACCAGCACAGAACCCACAAGCCCCCAGATCTGCTGCTTTTATACACAGAAGGACTCTTAATTCCACACCCTCCAATATTATCCATCTTTCAAGATCTTTCCTTTGCTCAGGCAGTTCCCAGCATCCTAGGCTGTCACTAGCCTCTATGCCTTCAAGAAGATGAAGATTGCAACCCTTCACTAGCCAGGGCCTCTTCATTTTCTCCTTTCAGCACACTTCAGTCCCCTCTGAAGCTCAGCATAACAGCAGGCAGAGCATTAATCAACACAACATGTGCTTCACCTAACTTCAGCAACCACTACGAATATTTAAGTTTTACATTATGTGCTGGGATTATTTTTATATATACGCCACCCTGTGTCTTTTTATATACACACTCACACCCCTGTATAAGCAAACACACACAGAGTATTTCATTTCTGCAAACTATAATTTAAGCACAGGGATTTTTTCCCCCTTCGGGCAGCTGGAGCAGCAGCCCAGTAGCGCAGCAGCGATGCAGAGTGCCCTCTGCTGTACATGAGACAAATGTTTCTTTGTTTAAAAATATTCTTTAAATACTTATAACTTTTCTTAGGAAAATATTTATTAACATTGCATTTGATCATTTTGAGCACAACATGCAATAATGATGCCACCTGATTTCTCCTGTCATACTAAAAGATTCATGTCTCTTCCAAGTTACCTCAGCAGAAAGTAAATAAGTCTGGGCTGGAACTGCACAGGGCCCAATGTGAAAATGTTTTATTTATACACCTGAAAATGACAAAGGGAGATCAGAACAAACAATATAGCTTTATTATTCAGGCACTTATCAGATAGCCTTCACACTTCAGCAGATCACACATCTATTAGAGGTACAAGCTGAAACTGTCACGTGGCAATGTGAAATCATTTTTCTATTGTAAAGGAGCATTGTTCCTGCTACTGGAAGGAAAGACAATATTAAAACATATTCAAATATATGTATTTCAAACTGCTACACCTTGTAATAAATTATGCACTTGATATTAAAAATCCAAGCTACGCTGCACAAACCTGACTTCAGAATATTAACTTTTATTGTCTTGTCACGTCCCAGTTCTTCTCATATCTGACATTTAAAGGGGCTGCACTTTAGACACGTGGCCTTTATGGCACCAAATGCAGGGCCCAGGCACAGCAATGTGATGAGTGCTCCCACTGTTTGACAGGTGAGAAGAGAAAGACAATCAGCCTTGTCCCCATCCTGCTGCTACTTCTTCAAATGTGTAATTTCAAGCAAAAATCTGACTTTGATAGAGTTGGGATTTTGCAAAAATAGGGATTAAATCATCTGCTAAGAGTCAGGGGAAGATGGGGGACACCAAGCCCAGCAGCACCTCTGCACAGGGCTCCATCTCCACCCCAAAGAGCAGCCAGGTCCTTCTCCACAGAGCAAACCCTGCCATGAGAAGCACCCAACAGCCTGGAGAGGTCAGAGCAGCACTGTCTGCTACAGGAGCACCAAAACACCCCAGTTACTGGCACTATGAGGTATTTTCTCCCTCTCTGTGTCACGCTCCCACAGAAGGAGACATCTTTTTTTAACCTGTCTCTGTGCAGTACCTTGGCACTGCAAGCAGGGCCCATCTGCTCTGCAGAGCTCCGTGAGGACACCTCCACACTGCCCTTGGAGGGTGGAAGGAGGACAGGGGGGTCCAAGCACCCTTGGGTGCTGGCTTGAGATGCCCAAGCCCCCAGGTGCTTTCACACAGCCACTCTGTCCCTGGCAGGTCAAGGAGCTGGTTGTCATCAGCACCAATCACACCAGAACAACTGGTTCCTCATCCCTTCCAGTGACTCATTGCAAAACCTCTCAATTTCCTGCATTTGTATTCACTTCACAGCTGGGATTTCCTAGAGGAGGCACTACCCAGGAAAACAAGCCTCCTCTTACGCCCTCCTGTAAATGTGTCCACATGAAGCTGATCAAAAATATTCCAGATTATTTTTTTAAACAAAATCTTTTACCAGCTTTTTTTTTTCCGCCAACAAAATGCTGTGGTTTTTTATAACTTCTCATCTTGCTCTTCTAAGAGCATTCAGGGATTCTTGTCCTAGATTCCCTGTCTTGGTTGAAGGCCAAGCATCACTAGCTGAGCCAGAGGGAATGTAAAAGTATCTTTTAAGACTCTATAGAAAAGAAGAAGAATTGGACCCTGGGAGACAATTCGCCTTTATGCCTTGGGTATTTAAGGATCAAATGCACATTTGTGAGCTGACACCAGGTAAAGAGGTGGCTTTGAGACTTGATGGCATCTAAAGAAGCCTCTCAAAGCATCTTTTTACCAACTAGAGCAAAAGAGAAACCGAGGAGAAGTGACACAACCCTTGGTGTGGCTGCCAAGCCCCTGGGGACAGCAGGGCTCATGGGCCACTCCTGGTGACACCAGGGGCACTTGCAACCACTGCTATGCTTGCAAAGCAAACAGATGAAGGCAGGGAAACAGGAACCACCCAAGACATGCTGAGGAGGTTTCCTATGGTTACTGCTGCCATGGAAATATGTTTTTTTGTTGGCTTGATCTAAATAATCTCTGGCTCCTTGTCTGCAGTATGCTTCCTGCAAGGTTGGGTTGGATCCCTAGACCTTCGCCTTGCTGCTGAATGCCAATGCACTGAGCAGTGGCCACCTTCAACCTGATCCAGGAGCATCCCAAACCTGAACTGCTTGAGCTCTCCTCTGGATTCCCTGAAGCCTGTGACTTGGTTTCAAAGAGAAGAGGAGGAAAGAAAGTGGAGGGAGGGGAAAAGACATCCTTTGCTAATTGCTCACAGCTGTGTCCGAGCAGCTCCCACTTCAGCTGCCAGGAGCTGCAGGCTCATGCTCTCCCCAACAGGCTCCAGAGCAACAGAAACCCCTCAGAGGGAGAGGGACTCTCCATCCATCCTCAGAGCTCTGCATAGGGATTTCAATAATTACACTTACACACTCCCCTTATCAGCAAGAACAGCCATTTATGTTTTTTATCACCGCAGCAGCATCCACACAAGGGCAATGGATATGGGATGAAATGTTTGCTGCAATGGCTGAGTACAAAGTGTCTCTCTCTGCAGTGAGAATAATAATTGTCACACTGAGCTCTCCAAGTGATAAGCCCTGGTATCAGGGTCCTGTGAAGAGTGGAGCCACACGTGGGAAGACACAGCCTCTCCAGCAGCAGAGAGGAGCACCCTGAGTTTTCTGTACCCCTCTTGACCCAAGCACCGGGGAACTGAGAGAGGTTCTGGCCATTGGGACTGCATTGATGCACATCTGGGGTCTGCAAGTATGAGAAAAATGTTCTTTACAGCCACGCTCATGAGGTTTACCCTGAAATTAGTTTTCCTCACATCAGACAATTCTGCTAATGTTACAAATTCCTTCAACATTAGATAGTGACCGCAGAGATGCTACAAGCACAGGAAGGGTCCGGCTTTCCACCGCCACGGCTGGGAGATTATTCATTAGAGAAAAAAGCAAATACCCAAATGAGCACCACAAATTGCTAAGCCAGCTGCCAAAGGTCTCAGCTGATACTATCGGCCATCCTTAAACTCGGTGATAGACTTACGAGCCAGACAATGAAAACGCAATTCATTATTTGAAGAGTGACTCACTGGTGTAATAAGGATGGATTACTGGGCGGGGGGGGGGGGGGGATGGCGGGGGAGAATGTCTTTGAAAAACTCTAAAAGACTGAAGATTGACTTTTTAAAGGCAAACAGAAAAAGAACAAAACCAAAGGAAAACTCTTGAAAACACTGAACAGACTCTCAACAGCCGAGAGCAACAAAGAGGAGGGCAGCGCTCCGTGGGCGTCAGCCAAAAGCTGCGCCCGGCCCCTCCAGCGGGGATCCCGCTTCCAGCCTTTATCCCACCAAAGCGCTGCCTGCCAGCTTCTTCTTTCAGGCCACACCACGCTGGTGACAAAGGCCTGCTGCAAGCCCTCGAACAGAGCAGTAGGAGTTTTCCTGCCGGCCCAGCACAGGCCACACGCAGCACGGCCCGGCCGGGCTCCAGCGGGGCGCAGCCCAGGGGCACCGGCGGGACAGACAGCTCGGGAAGGGGATCGGGGGGCGACAGCGGGGTGACAGCTCAGCTCCGCGTGTCACAGCACCAGTCAGCTCTTCATCTCCCACCTCCTCCCTCTCATCAGCCCAGCAGAGGCTTCAACAAGCGATTTAACCCGTTTCCCTGGGCTTGGGTGGATGCACAGGGAGCTCAGGACCTTACACATCACTGGGCTGTTAAATCATTCACCACGTCCCACTAATTCACAGCTCCCAAATCCATAAGCACAGCGTCCAGCACCAACAGCTGTCTGCTTCTAGGAGATCCCAGTGCAAGCCAACCCATCCTGCCTCCAGGTTTTGTGGGTCTCTCCTGGGCAAATCCACCTAGAAAGGCTCCATGAGGGAACTGTGCTTTGCCATTATGCAGCAGCACAGCCCCGTGGCTGAGGCACCACCAAAGTACTGACCAGCCAAATTCGGCCCTTGGGATGGCAAACCCCACTGGCTCACACCAGGCAGGTAAAACTACTCTTTGCATACCAAGAAGCAGTTGTAGTTATTTTCAAAAAAATAAAATAAAAAAAAAAAGTGCAAAAAACCAAAAAATCCCGACCAAATTTTAAAATTATTTGTTTAGAAGTAAAATACCACACGAACTCAGAATTCAGTGTGTCTGCTCTACAGACAGCTATCCATCATCAATGTAATTCACAATCACACCAGATACAGAATAAACCCCACAAAATCAGCCCAAATCCCGCAACAGCTTATAAGTGTTTTTTCACACCATTCATAAAAATAGACTTGCACATGGCCACTTCAAAACAGACAGAAAATCTAGCCACACTGCCCGTTCCCTAGGAGAAATTCTGCTTTTCTGGCTTTTGCCAGCAGCTCAGTGGCAATGGAGTCCAGCAGAGCAGCTCCAGTTAGAGCAGCTGCAGAGCAGGGCTCTGTGCTCAGCTGAAATTCAATCAACAAGTGTCCAAACTGCTTTTGAGTTCTTGCAATACAATCCTGAGTGGCTTGTAAAGGACTTCAAACAGGCTCCCTGGGCTTGCCCGGAAACAAATACATACCTCACCTGCTCTTTTGTACATCGCATACAAAAAATTAAAGAATTTATTTTGGGCTTTTTGCCAGGGACAACGCTGCCTCTGACACTGTAATGCTCTCGTAATGTGGATACTGTGTCTCCCAGCCAACACAAACAGGATACCTTATCAGTCTTGGCTGTCTTAAGTGCTGTTTCAAGTGCTGTTTCAGCAGCAGGGCACAAAGAAATGGAACCCACAAGTCAGAAAAAATTGTTGGGAGTTCCTTAAATGTAACTGAGCACTCAACATTTAGGAAAAGAATTGTCCCAGGGCAGGGCAGAGCTGATACCTACCCCACAATCCACCCAAACCCCCATCCCAATGGCCTGGCTGCCCCCTGGTAGAGCTGCTGCTGGAACAGTGGGAGCAGCACGAGCCATCACTCATCATCCCTGTTCTCCCTACTACCATGGGGGTGAAAAGCCCCCCAAACAAAGTAGACCTGATTTCCCAAACACTTACACAAGTGTTTAACCTTGCAGGTGTAAGAAAATAGGACAGCTGAAGTCACTGATGCCAAGCCAAGAGCACAGTGCAGCATTCCCTGAGCTGAGCTCCAGTGCACACAGGCACCCACACCAAACCAGCCCGGGCACAGGGGCTGAAGGGCACTGACTGCCACTGAAGGACATGGCAGGGAGTGGCTTCTCCTCTCTGAACCTGGGACCAAATAAGCACACAAAAAATAAATTAAAAACAAGCTAATGACACCAGCCGCTTTGTGAAAGGCTTTAAAATCAGCAAACAAAACCAGCCTTTGATTTTTTTGCATCTCCTCTGCCAGGGTGACAGTATCTTTGGGAAGCAGGTGAGTCCTGCCCACCCCTAGGGACAGGCACAGGTCCCCTAGGGACAGCAGCAGCCTTGGCCCTCTGCAGTCCATTGGGGACTCACCTCAGGAGTGTTTGATGGATCTGCACTGGGCCACACCTGCACGGGCTGGATTTGGCCCATTTCAGCAGGTTCCCAACTGCAAAATGATGAATCTTCTAAAACCTTCCAGGCTAGCACAATTCACCACAGCAGTGATAGGAACATCAGACTATTCAAGATAAGGCATTGCTATTCTCACATCTCCCAACCCTTTCCAATAAACATGCAAGGAAGTGCGGAATATCTGAATCCTAAAGAAGAGAGGCACAAAGCCTGTTATTCATGCCAGGGAAAAGCTGGGAGTGTGTGTGTGCAAGAGACATAACCTATGAGAAATGCTGAAAACATATGGAAGCAATAATCTGTACTTTTTTTTTTTTTGGAAGTAGAAACAAATGCTTCAGAATTCGGTGTTATTCGCTCATGTGCTGCATTACAAATATTATTGTTTCTGCTCTCTGGATGAGGAACCAGGCAGCAAACTGGAGACCCAAAGGCACCCAGGGATGAGCCTGCTGGGGTGTACCCCCCAGGGGCAGGATCAGAGCCCTAGGAAGGCAGACAAAGGCTGCAAACACACAGAATTTCTCGCTCATTTCAAACACACAGATTGCTGCTCTTGTGCACAGCAATCTCCAGAGCACCGGGCACTAAACAAACAAACCTACGGAACAAAACAAACATCCACTGCCACAAGCAACTCCCTGCCTACAGTCAACAAGGCAGAGAAGGGAGTTGCAAAGCAACTTCTGCACCATCACCCAACATCATCAAACATCACAAGGCTTCTGGTCCACCACCCCGTTTTGGGTCACTGTCTCAGGACATGCACCTCTTTTCCTTGTCCATAGGTTTCTGTGACCCAGTGGTCAATCACAACCCTCTGGGCTGATCACCTGGGATCTCCAGGCAGCTCTCCCCTGAGAAGATGAGAAGTTTGTCTTTGCAGACACTCCCTGATCCAAAAAGGCCAGATGAGATCAGACTTCAGCAGGACTGACTGCAGTAGATTACAGCAAGATGCTGATTTATGGAAATAAATAAATAAACAAATGCTCAAAACAACTGTATGCAGCAAAATTTGTTAATATGGAATATTACTGAATACTACATCAGGTCACATAAATTCACCCTGAAAAGCAAGAGCCAGGCACTGTGTGCTGTACAAACACACAGCACTGATATTAAGTGCACAATGTGTGACAGCAAGGCATGAAGAGAAGCAGATCTCTTCCTCAGCAAAATGTGATTCCAAGGGACAAAGATTGTGTGACGTATGCAAGGAAAAAGATGCTCCAAGAAAAGATGTAAGACATAATCTCACACTGAAGCTAAAACCCTGGCAAACCAGTCTTTGTCTTCATGTCATGTTTATTACTGCTTTTCAAATTCTTCTGCAAACCAGAAGAATAACTATGGCAACAAAGACTTCTCCAAAGGTTTTCAGACTCTATTTTTAAAATTGTCTTCTCTGAGACAGCATCCAAATTCCTTCCCTCAGAAACCAGCCGTATGCCACTGCCTCTGCAGGCTTTGCAAGCCAGGTTGCACATCCCCCTTCCTCACAGCAAAGCTCAAACACCATCCTGAGACCTGCGTGTCCCGCTTCCATCTTTTTAGTTGGTGGGTTTGGAGAAGGCAGGGAGCAGGGAACAGCAAGGTCTGCTGATCTGCAGGAGTATTTTGGCTTTCTCTAGGAGCAAACAAACCATGGCTCCGTGTGCTAAACACATGCCAATCTCCCAACACGAAGGATCAGCTATTTTAACGGAGGTACTAAGGCTGTAATTTTACTCCACCCAGAGTAAATCTGAAATTAGTTCTTCACAGTAAGCTTAACAGCAGCAAAAGCGAACCATTTGTCACCTTTAAGGTTTGCATATTCACACTAATTGCACCGGCACTAGGTTATAAATTCCCTTCCTTGCTCCTGGACCACCTCCCTCGAAGGCTTTTCTCTGCAAGACATTATGCAAAAGACACTGCTAATGGCTATTCATTCACCAAACTCCAGTGACAGCTTTATTTAATGCCAAAGCTTGTTAACAAGCTGAATGGCACACAGTTTAATGTAATGCAGATCTGATTAGAAAACAGCAACCGGGCTCCTAAGGAGTTCAATTTTTATTGAATTTGATTTCCCTTTTTCCACACAAAGCCACCTTTATTAATGAGGATTTGGTTACCTACACGCCATTTCCATTTTCTAGACTGGAGCCCACACAAATGAACTCAGTCCTTTGGCACTTTGATGACAACCCACCACAGCAGAAAGTGATGAGACGAGAGGAAGGAGTCATTTTTCTGCTCAGCCCATGAGAAATTCAGGGTTTCACTGGTTATAGTTTGATAGCTGTGTCTTCATGGACTTTGCCCCCAAACCTTCTCAGAAAAACCACTTACATTTTCCTCTTTGAGGCTAAATGATTTAAAGCTATAAATTGAATTTCTGCCTCACAACGAGAGGCAGGGATGTGTGGCGTGCAGAAGAGAGCTCTTTGATGGAGTAAGATGTAGGCTCTAGCTGGACTGAGGTGTTTTCAATTCCTTGTTTCCACCACATTAGCATTAAATAAACTGACACTGCTACAGGATAATTCACCTACTACCTTGAATGTGGGATTATAATTTCAGAGCAAAATTACAAAGATTCTAAAATAAACTTCAAAACCCAGCAACATTATTTAATTCTTTAACAATCCCCTTTCATGAATCCCCTTTCATCTTCTTTTTGCACATCACCTGCAGTAGAGAAAGCAGGCTTATTCTGAAAACAGTTCTGCAGAATATAATTTATTTTCAAGAGGTTTCCCTGTCTCAAGAAGCATGCCTGTGCTTCCAGGAATGATAAATTCAGCAAATGCTCAGAGCCATCTCTGAGAAAAGTGGCTGTTAAGGCAACATAGGAACACAGGAATCTTTATCCTCTAACAAAGCAGTCTGCTTGCTTGAGGGAGTGCCTGCACAGATCACACCTAAAATCACAGGTAAATTGAAAATACAGAGTCCAGCATAATTGGGATATTGGTATAGACAATGCCTGCCTCAGCAATGGCTTCAGTGTCTGCAAGTTTATAAATTCTGTCTCCCTAAAGCGCTATCACCACTCTGCATCTTTGAAAACCACCCTATTTACATTTATCAGCAAAACTTTGCTGTCAAAGGATTATAAAAAGCCTTATAAATCTCTACAGGTCAGTTGATCTGGATTTATACCCCTAATGTGAGGATCTTCTTGCAAACCCTTATTTTCTTGTTTTCTTTCAGTCTCATTCTGCACGTTCAGGTGAGCAGCCCCACCAGTCAGTGACTGCAACATCTCCTGCACAGAGGGCACAGGCTCCTCAGCATGCTTTCAACCTACAAACTATTGGGAATAATTTGTCTGCTCACCTATTCCTGGCATTAATAGACCACTGGCTAGTGAAAAATGAACGAATTTCCTCTCCATTGTGTTCTGGCAAATAGACTGCTTTATTTGGTTTAATTGTGTAATTACTCTTACATCAAGGCAATTAAATGGGAATGTCTGCAGGAGGGCTCTCAGCTAATCGAGTCCTGGTGTAAGGAAACTTGGAGTAAGGTCTAACCTGCTCAGTGGGATGCAAACCCCGGAGCACAAAGGCTGCAATGCCTCTGGGGGCTGACCCCACCCATACCCAAAGGGTCCCCATCCTTCTCCTGCCCCGGGGCACATAAGCACTTCTCTCCTGAGAGAAAGCCGCTGGAAAAATCCACATTGTATTTGCAAAAATCCCCTCCCGTGCCTGAAGGTTGTCAGCAAAGGAGATGGTTATGGGTAGTCCTGGCAGGGTGGAGGCTCCTGCACATGGGGTTTGTCAAGATCTGTGTGCCAATGCAGAGGGCACAGTCTGGAAAGAGCTGCAACATCGCTCAGATCTGACACTCCCCAGGCAGCTGTGTGCCCCTTCTGCTGGGCCATTTGGCCCCTGGTGGGATCCTATCAAAATTCACTTAATCCTTCAAAAGCTACTGTACAGTTGTACTCTTGGACATAACGAAATGTGAAGCACAGCACCTCACAAGTCCTTGGAGCAGGAGAGAAATACTGTTGGTGACCACGGCTTTTCTTCTTATCCTGCATTTGAAAGTTCTCCCTGGCACTTTTAAGCATTACAAAGCGGCTCTGCAGGGACACGAGGAAACCCGGGACAGCCCGAGGACCAGGGCGAGCCCCACCTGCTGCTGTGCATCCCTCAGGGCAGACCTCAGCCTATGGAACCCGTCCCACCACACCCTGGGGCAAATGCTGAAGGGAACGATGATTTGCAAGGCTAAACGTTAAGGTACAACTCAACAGGAACATATCAATCCCCATCCTTGCTCTGAATTCAAGCTTTAATCTGGTGAGACACAGCTCTGAGAAGTAGGGCAGAGGCTGGGAGGAACGCCAAGCACAGCAGATGATGGAGAAAAGGGTATACCCTGAAAAATAAGGTTAAAAGGTCGCCAAGGGCTCCCTGGCCTACTAAGACTATGTAGAGCTCCCAGGGCCCGCAGCCCAGATTTAATAGCAGCAAGTCCCAGATCGCACATCAGCAGGAACTCATTTTGAGACAGCAGAACGTGGGGAGGGGAGAAGGGGCTGACCCAGGAGAAGGCCAGGGCTTGCTGCGCTTATCAGGCACCGGCACTGTCAGGTTTGTGAAGAGACAGAAATACCATCTTTGTAAAGACAACAGAAATAACCAAAACCACTATTTTTGCCGGAGTTTCACGCAGCGGTTTGATGCAGACCGCAAGAACCCCTTCAGCTCCATTTTTCCCTTCCCACCTCACCCCACCCCACCCAGGTTGCCCCTGACAGGTGAGGGCGGCTCCAGCCCCCGGCATGACCCGGAGCAGCAGGACGAGCTCCTGACCGCACCGGGGAAGCTGCGAGTCGGCAATCGCCAAACCAGTTACCCCAGTCCCGCATCTGGGTCCTGCTGCGCCCCGCACCGGCGGCGGCCGCGGGCATACCTGTGTTGGGGCGGCCCACCCGTGTCCCCAGAACCCCCACCGTGGGTGGGCAACGCGCTTGGGACCAACACAAACCCTCCCTAAAGAACCACACCTGCACCCCGGATGCACTCGGAACTCGGAGGGCACCGCAAAGCCCCGGGAAGGGAGAGCCGCGATGGGACCGGGCGTGGGGGAGGATGGGGGTGATGACCCAGGGGGTTTGGCCGGGCCTTACCTCCACTTGTGCAGGGCGAAGCCCGGGCACTGGTCCCCGCAGGTGTTGCAGGGCTGGCCCCGCTCCGGCTCCCCCGACGCCGTCAGCTGCAAGGAACAGCAGAGTCAGCGGCGGCTGCGGGACGAGGAGGACGGGAACGGGCACCCGAGGGATAGGGAAGGGACACGCCCGGGGGAAAGGCACCGGCACGGCTGGGAGAGGGCAGGGGAAGGGCTGGAGCAGGGACGCACCCCAAGCAAGCGGCACATGCGGGCGGCGGGGACCCGCCGGGGCGCAGCCGGAGCGGGCGGCGGGACAGAGCCACAGGTGGGAGCGGAGCGGGGGACGGGGAACGAGGGGAGAGGAACCCCCGGCACTCACCGAGCGGCTGGAGAGCCGCTTGCGGGAGCCGCGGCCGAACATGGCAGCGCTCCCGGCGCGGAGCCCGGCGCAGCCCTGCCCGAGTGCGCGGCAGCAGCGGCCGCCCCGTCCGGGCCCGTCCCGCCTCCCCGGCGGCCGCCCCTCGGCCGCGCTCCCGCCCCTCAGCCCGGCAGGCACCGCCCCGGCGCACGGACCGGCTCCCCCGCCCCGCTCCCCTCAGGGCTCGCCGCGCTCCCCGGGCCCTGCCCGCCCTCGGAGCCCCGCGCTCGGCCGGGTGTGCAGCGGACAGCGCCATGTCCTCGTTGGGCTCCAGAGCTGGGTGGCGATAAAACAGCTGAGGCTCCCCAAGGGCAGAGCTGCGGCTCGGCAGGGCGCACGCTGAGCTTACCTGCGCTGTGCAGGGGATTTAACTGGCCCAGGCACGGGTCGATCATCCCGGATTCCTGCCGGGCGTGTGATCCCCTCCTCAAGGAGGACACGTTTAGCCCACAAACACGGGCAGGGTGCAGGAAAAACACTGTCACAGGAAATATGTTTGCGGCCTGAGATGCTGGAGTGGGACGCAAAGCACCACCTGTTACAGCCCCGGAGCTCACGGTGCTGCCAGAGCAGGGCTGTGATGCTGGGATCCATGGGGCCAGCAGGGCTGTGATCCTGGGATCCATGGGCTGGGAGCCTGGGATTCGTAGGGCTGGGAGCCGTAGGGTTGCCCATGCATCAGCCCACTCTTGTCATACACACGGTGCACTAAAGCAATGCCCACCCCGTGCCCCTGGGGTTTGCAATCAAACAGCACATCTGGCACAAGGCAGAGCAAAATGAACCGTGGGGAGAGGAGGAGCAGCAAACGCTTCACAGAGCACAGGGCTCCTCGGAAAATCTTCCCCAGTGGGGCTGGAGCAGCTTCGCCATTAGCATTTCACAGCTTCACCCAGGGTTGTGGTTGTTTGCAGATGCTGTCAACTCCTTCCCCTCCTTCCTTGCCTCTTTGTTCCCTCGCCTTGCTGCCTCACAGCTGGTTAAAATGGTAACCCTTTGATAATTTCTTTTTTCCATTTAATCAGTTCTCATTTTTGTCAATTCTTCTCTTGTATCTTCTTCCCCGGGAGGCTGAAATGAGGCTGGGAGCTGTGTAGCTGAGGCGGCCTTTTGAAGAGTCTCAGACAAAAAGAAAGTTTCGGGGAGATTTTCATTTTTTCATGCCATAAATACTGTGCTTTCTTAAAAAAAAAAAAAAAAAAACACAAAAAAAAAAAACCCAAAAAACAACAAATCCAAAAAATAACCCAACAAATAAACAAACAAAAACCCAAATAAAACAAACAAACCCAGTCTAAGGAAAATAAAAAACCCTCCACTCACAGAATTTTATAATGGAGAAAATTTCCTTTTCCATAGGCTTTCTTCATGGCACTGAGAAAATATTGAATGCTCCCTGCTCTGTTTTTCTGTGGTTGCTATTTTTACCTTTCCAAAACCCTCCAAGCTTCCCTCTATTGCTCCCTTCTGCTAAATTTCCTCATCATTTTCCTTCTTGGTTTCTCTCCCAGTTTCCAACTCACACAGTGGTGCATGAATATATTATGAACTCTCAAGGGAAGAGGTGATCTCTCCAAGTATACATTTCATCACACAGTGGGCAACTGGTTGCAGGCTGGGGTTTGACCTCATATTGAAACATCTCAGCCTCCAGCCTGTATCCAGTGTCCAATACATTATCAGGGTTACTGTTAGTTCTACAGAAGGACAATGGGATTTCAGGGAGTGGGTGTCATGCAAGAGAGGGCCTGAAAAATCTCCAGCACTTTGGGTGTCTTGCATAAGGTTCAGAATATTTAAAACTCCAATTAAAACTGCTGAAATAAAAACAGTATTGGATACAGGACTTATAACAAGATTCAACGTGCTGTGGGAAATGCTTTAAAGGTGACCTGCAAATCCTCTTTAATTGCTCTGCTGTTGCAAGAGATGCTGTGCGCCCTCAATAACAGGGCTGGCGAGGACATCTGCTATGAGTTTAAAACAGCAAATGTAAGTCAAAGTTGGAGGATAAATTCCTTGGAGGTGTGGCTGTACTGAATCACAGCTCCAGTCTTCTGATGAAGATGCAAGTCCTAAATTGCCACTTAAAACAAGGCTGGCTACTTCAAACTTAAAACAAGGCTGGCTGGTCCCCTCCCAAGCTGTCCATGAAGCTACCAAACTTCCCTGTCACCCTGCATGCTTGTGTCCTGCAGGCACAGGGGGTGACACAAGGAAAAGGCAGGGGAGGCTCTGAGCATCAAGGCTTGCATCAGTGTGTTCAGAAGAGGGAAGATGAGGGCTCAGCCTGGGAGTGCAGAAGATGCAGACAAGAGGGGTGAGGGGTTCTGTTCTGCTGTGCCTGCAGAAGGATCTGGAGAAATCATTCAGAGCCATGAAAATACTCAGGTAGCACAGACCCCAGTGAAGTCAGGTCCTTAGGGACTCCTGCTCACCTGAATATCTCACAGGAACAACAATTCCTCTCTGGTCTGAGACAACCAGGGTAAATGAAGGGCAATTTGGGAGGACCCCATCCCCTTTTAGGGATGCTCAGATGCTCCCTCTCTGTAAGGAAACAGCCAGGCCAGAACATCATCTCTGGATGCATTTGGGAAAGGGAGGGGATACATTATCTCATTGGCCTGAATGCTCCTCTTGTCTTTCCTCCCCCAGAAAAGCTGCCAAGAGTAAAGATCTCTCAGGAAATAAACTCCCACTCCCTTGTTCTCACCATGTGCAAAGGGGATGATGCACCATCCTGGCATGGCTGGGTAGGCAGGGGACAGCAACACAGCTGCAGCCCTACCTGTGCTGCCACAAGAGCTACTTTCAAAAGGGTATTTTGCATTATTATTTTTATAGACATGGAGATCTTCCTCTTGAGTGGAGGCAGACTCAGCTTGGAGGTGGGGGGTGTCAGATACTGCTGTCAAATAGGCTCAGAAACAGACACACATGTATAATACATGCTAGACAGTTTGGCTGACAAATTATTGTTTCTGCTGTCACTTCAATTGTTCCATACGTGATCTTCCCCTCCCATTTCTGTTTCAATCAAACCTGCCTAGGGCTGACTCTCCTTCCAGCCCTTCTAATGACTAAACCAGTTTAAAACCCAGTTTGCTCCATTCATGCACTGAGTTGGACCCATTTTCCTTCCCTTTGAAGCTGTGGATGGCCAAGAGGAGGGAAATGACAGGGATGCTCTTTGCTTCCTGCTCCCTGTTGTACCTGATAATACAGAAATAATTATGATGAAAATCAAAGAACTCAGGGAAAGGTATAATACAGCTCCTGTGTTAGCTTTTGGTCACAAGGTAGGTGGAACAGGGACTGCCATGGGATAGATCTGTGCAGAAGAGCAGCCTGGGATGCAGGGCAGGGCTGTCATTAGGGCTCTGTTCTCCTGGTGGCCTCCATCCCATGTGGGACACCAGCATGTGCAGTAGCAGCAGTGATTGTGTCCCAGCCCAGGGGCAGTCCTTGCCAGCTGGGAAGAGGAGCTGCAGGCCCACAGCAGTAGCTGCAGCCAGGGGATGGGAAATACGGGGACAACTTGTGCCACCAAACACCATGGAAAGTCTGCCTTCAACTCTGGTCCAGCAGTTCTGGATGGGAATTAGCTGGCAGACAAAACAGTTTTGTGTGTGAAGCCAGGAAAATTTCCTAGTCTTTCCAGGCAAGTGCCCCTGGCTTTTCTATCCTGCAAACTGTGCCTCATGTCAGGAAATCACCTCCAGAATACTCACATGCAGGAAGCTCTCAGCATCCCTCCATCAGCTCTGACACCCCTGTGCCTCTTACAGTCCAGCCCTGACCATCAGTACCAGGAGAAAGCAGTGGAGTAAGGCAGAAAGCAGCTCTCATTTTCATGCTGGACCCATCCATTTCTCCCCTCTGTGATGTCAAGGTGAATTTGGCTGTTACACACAGAGTCAGTCCCCTCGTGGTTCCTCCTGCCAGCAGCCTGTGCAGGTGAATTACAGCTCAACATGAGCCCTGTCTCCATCTAGTACCCTGAAGGTTATAAATGTCTGACTGTTATTAGGAAGTTATTGTCTGAAGCCTTTCAAACAGCAAAAGGAGGGCTTAAAAATACCTCTAAGTGCCACAGCTGCTGAAGGAGTTTGATGGAGACTACACATTTAATTTGCTGCATCTTTCCTCCACCAAGCCTCCTTCTTCCTGGGTAAATGTGCCCCCATGAGGGTCTTTCAGGAGTTCTCAGTGTTTCTGCTCATTCCAGCTCCAAGATTTGCAATTACTGCAGGCAGAAAAGGCAGTGCACAAACCCCTGTTTGAGGAGGGGAGATGGAATTTCAATCTGTGCTGTGCATAACAGGAACCCAGGCCGGGATGAATCATGCTGTGTTACTTTGGTTTTAAATTTTTTTTGCGCTGCGTAGGATTTTCTGGGGCATATTCCATCAGGCATGTAATGGTCAGATTCACTCTGAACGTTTCTTACACGGATACTTTGCAGTACACACACTTCAAATGTCACAAATGGCAACAAAGTGGGCTTAGCAACTTAACAAACCCTTCTACAAGTTCTGTAGGTTATACATTTTCTCAGTGCTCTTTATCACAGCCATTTGACTACTACTTTTTTTGTTAGATTTCTCTGTCCTGAGGTATTTTGATTAAAACAGTACTGAGTAATTGCACCTTTTTTCTTTCATCAGTACACTCATTTGTAAATATCCCAGGAATTTTTTTTGTGTCCTCCCACCCAGGAATGCAAATGGCCATTATGTGTTCCCCAAGGTATCTCCAAATAACCCTTCTCCTTTTAACCTTAGGATTTTATTGTGTTAGTTGCTAAGTAACTGAGTAAGATTTATAGCCATCTATTGTTAATTGTGAAGGCGGTCTTCAATTTCCCTGTAAATAGCATTTGGGAGTTGGAGTCCACACCAATAAAAACTTGGAGCCCAGTCCCACTCTGTGGAGAAGAGCACCTGCTATGAAATGCAGAGCCAAGTGGATACATAAAACTTACCCTCTCAAAAAGGGACCTGCCCCTCTCAGATTGGGCATTGCTGAGGTGCTGGAGGGACCCTGGCCTCTGATGCCAGCATGGCAGGGTGTCACAGGCTCCCTTCCCTCCCTCCTGCTCCTTTCCAACTCCTCATCCTTCAGGCTGTTGCTCTCTGAAATGAAATGCCAGTGCTTCAGCTTTTCCCAGGTCTGTATTTCTCTGCTGTCAGGCTCAGGAACCCCTCAGCTCAGCTCCCCCAGCCTCTCTGACAAAGGGGTGGGAGATGGCCCCAGTTCATGTGATTACTTAATGCCTTTCAATTTGAGGCTAAACAAAGCCATCAGGTGGGACTCTGCCAATTTGCACACAACATCCTAGCGCTATAGCAACAAGTAACTTTCTACTATCCCCCCTCACTCCCTGGAGCTCTCTTTGGTGCAGCAGAATTATTTGCTTTATGCTGTAAATTCACACTTCTGCCATGCTACTTTGACTTTTCAGGACCATTTATGAAGATAAGGGAAAACAAACCAATTTAGGGTAACTGGCAGAGAGGCAGGTGTCAGCAGGCTCGGCAGGAGGTGAGCTGGCAGGAGTGAAACCATCCTGCCCTTCCCTTGCCACAGCACTGGAAGTGTCACAGATGTCCTGCAATCCCTCACATTAATCATTCATTTGCCACCCTGCAGGTGGAAAGGTCCTTTGACTCATATTTTTAAAGCTGTCTATAGTCTTTTTTGATTGGGAGAAAAAGAGAAGAGTCTTTTACTTCCCATTTTACAGGGTCGAAGCCTGCTTATAAATAGGGTAGAGAAATGCCTAGCAAAACCAGGCTGCTGGTGGTGGCTCAAATCATGAGAGATTAGGTGGCTGTGAGGCCAGAAATTGTTTCTTTCAGATTTTGTATTGGTGCTGTTTTTGCCTGCTGGAGCCACCAGTTATTTAGCCAAGGCAAACAGCCCAGGACAAACCTGCTGTCAAAAGCTTCTGGTTCTCCCAAGTTAAATGCTGCCATACATCTGAGTTCTTGAAAGCCCCAAGCCATTGGGAATGATCAGATGGGAGAATGCCATCAGTGAAATCTGAATGCCAGTCGTACCTGGAAAGCCTCACATGCCACTTGCACAATGTGGAGCAAAGCTGAAGAGGAGGGCACAGCCAGGTTATCTTGGGCAAGAGCCTCTCTGGGGCAGGCAGGCAGCTCTCAGGGGTTATTCCAGGTGAGCTCTGCCCCAGCACAGGGCACACCCACTGCATTTTTCCACACAGAGCAGGATGAAGCTGTCGGTGTTGACAAGAGCTGTTGAAATGTCTTGAGGACACCCCACTTCAAGCAATTCAGTCAGCAGAATTTAGAAATATCTCTGAAAAGTGGATCTGAAGGGTATCAGCTCTCCATTTGTCCTACCTGAATGGAGCAGCATGCTCAGGTGAGAGTCAGCAGAGTGATCTGCTGGGGTTTCCTGTGCCACTAATCTGGGTTTACTGTCCCCCTGAGACATGTGGATTTGAGGTGACATAGCATGCTCAGGGATGAGAACAATGAAGGAGAGACAGCAAATGTTTCAGCAGCTGAGCCCCAGCACAGGTAAGAAGAAAGGCCTTTGCCTCCTGCTCCCACAGACAAGGCTCAGACTCACTGTGCTGCCAGGAAACAAACCTCCATGGCCACTGCTGCCCTACATCTCCTTTCAGCAGCTCATGGTTTGAAATTCTAGGTCTCAGTTGTTTGCCAGTTCAGCTGTGCTGTGTTTTCTGAAGCAGGGAAAAGCTGCCACCAGTGTGTACCTGCTTTTCTAAGCTCTGGCAAGGCATCATCCTCAGTGGAAGTGCAGAGCTGCATGCTCCCACCACTACACATGTGCATCCTGCTCCAAAGGGCTTCTCACACCTGGGACCAAGCTGAGAAACTTCGTCTGGGAAGTCCAAGCCATGCATGAGGCCACAGCTCCAGCCTCTGGCAGCATCTGGTAGCTGCTGGCATCCTCTGCTACGGGAGGGCTTGGAGGCACCACCTGTATTTACTGCTCCTTGTATTTGCCAGTAACAGCAAATAACCTGGACGTGTCTGTTCTTGCCAGGGAGTTTGCAGGGAGCCATTCCCACTTCCCTGCTGCCGGCAGCAGGAGCAATGAGAGCATTTCACAGTCAATGCTCCTTTCTGTGCGGGGCTGAGCAAGGCAGGCAGCGAGCTGTGAATAGCTTCAAAGAGCAAGGTCAGAGGATGGATTAGAAAAGGACAATGCAGAAAAGACCTGATTAATTTAATTGCTCATCTGAAATGTAGGCGCAGACTAAAGAAGGATGAAGAAATTATAAGCATATGAATGGAGCCAAGTAATGATTTTCAGAGAGAATATCAGAGCCCTGCCTCCCCCTGCACCCTCTGCCCCACATACAAAGGGTTTTGTATTCAGAGATTACTCCAGACTTCTGGCTCTTCTCCTCATACTGTCTCTTCAGAAATGGAGACACTGACTACCAACACATGTTTAATTAGCTGCAGCTTGATCTTGTTGCTGGCGGCTCAGACTGATCATTAGAGCCAGGCATGTGCCAAAACCTGTGAGGAGATGTAATGTGGAAACCATTCTGCTCCCAGCAGAACTGAGGTTTTCCTGGTGGAAATGGATTGATGGGCACGGCCTCAGCCTCTGCATTTCATATCCTGCCTTGAAGGACCTGGATCAGTGTCACAAAGGAGAAATGAATTTCTACCTCCCCTTACTTAAACGGTACCTACATCAGATCTTCTTGTACTTACAGTCAACAGATCACAGCTCCAAACACTTCAAAACCAATATTTATAACTAGAGAGACACAGAAGTAATTTTATGGAAAATTTCACAGGTTGTTTGGGGTTTTTTTTTTTTTCAATTGGAACAAACAAAAGAAACCTCCCCAGGAAATATAGTATAAAAGGCATTTGGGTTAGGTCAAAATATTATGCCTTTTTTTTTTCTTCTGAAATCCGTGCCTTGTATTTTCAAATGTTAAATAGCTGGAAAATTAAGCCAACTTTGAAGTGGAAACTCAGACTCTTCTCTGAAGGCTGAAAATAACTTCTTAGCATTCTTCATCTCGCTATTGCAAAGAGAGGTCAGAAACTTGTCAGTTAAATCTGCTTCTGGAAAGCTACAATTCCAATTGCCTGGATCACTTCACAGGCGAAAATACTTGGAAAATGTTGGAGTGAGACTGACAGGCACCACTTTCGGTCATCAGCTTCCTCCTCCTGCTCGATGCAAGCCGGAGCTGCCTCCAGGAATCTGTTCTGCAGAGGGACTCATCCCCTCCCACAACATGACCAACACCACAAAGGGCTGCGACTGCTGGATGAACTGAAACACTTCTCTTACAACGACCTGGTTGAAAGGGTTCTCCATTTGAAGGGTTCGAGTGATGGGAGAACTTAGGGCATGGGCTGAGCCACTTGAGCTGTTAATGACGCCTGGGTTGGGTTGAATTCCTGTGCCTTTGCCTGGTGATGGGAGGTGTCTCACCTCAGTGCTCTTCCCCTGACAGAACGCTTTCTTCTGAGTCAGCCCTCAATCATCTGTTTGAGGAGTTGTGTTGGAAAGACTCAACAGAACAGGCTTCTCTGCACTCTTCAATTTTCAAAGTCTGGCTATGAGGAAAGGAAGGAAAGGAATCAAATGTCCTGATTTGGGACTAATGCCTTGAGACGCGCCTTTCCAACAGCCTTCAACAAAATGCATTTTATTTTTCTGTAGAAGAAAAATGCCCATCACTGGGGCAGAAGGCCAAAGTGATCAAGCATCACCTCTATCTCTGCAGCTGCACAAAGAGACTGAAGAATTGTCACAGAATCTCAGCACTAAGCACACAGAACCTAAGCACTGAAAGTGTTAAAATGCCCTTTCATTATACAGGGCTGGAAAATTAAATATTATTCAGGGTCTGTGTATTAATTCCACAGCAGCTGACATTTAAAGTCTGTGTAATAATTTATTAAGGATAAATTATAGAAAAGCCATTTTTACGAGATTGGTCATTTAAAGTAAGAATTGAGGTTTTGAAATACTGCATGTTCTGTTCTCTGCATCTGACAGTGTTTCAGACAGCACCAAGGGGGGAATCCTCTCTCCTTTGAAAAAAATAGAAGCTGGAAAAGGCTAGACCTGCCAGCACTAAGAGATCTGCAGCATTTTCTGAGACAAAGCATAAGGAACATATAAGGGAAGACAGAAATTGCAACTTCACTCTTACCTGCAGTATCTGGGGCAGTGGTGATGTAACACTGGTTGCACTTCAACACTTGCTTGTCATCCTGGGAGGCAGTCCCTACATTTGCTTCCTTTTAAACTAAATTTCTCCTGCCTGAATTTTCTTGTATATTTGATACTATCTTTTCCAATTTAGAAAAGTTGATTTTTTTTTTTCACATTTCTTTCCATAACACTAGAAGTGGTGTGGACCAGGCCATTATCCCAGCTCATAATTCAAAAACATTTGCAAAATGAACTGCTTGTCTCCCTTACATGCCATGTCAAAGGATGTCCCTGGTCATTGAAGGCAGCACCAGCCAGTCACCAGACACGTCTGAACAATGCATGGGACATCTCTGAGATGTGCTTATGTATATCATGCACCTAGGAGCAGTCCTCTCTGGACAGAAACTTGGGAGCACCAGCCTCTCCAGCCATCAGGACATGAGTGGGTGGTCATGGCCATTCTCCAAGGTGGTCCCTGGTCCACAGACTCCAGCACAGGTTTGGGGCAGGGTTCCATATAAACAACATCCCTCATTCCTTTTGCATGGGACAATTAAACCCACACCTTGGAAATAAACACCAGCACATAAAAAAAATGTTTACCATTAAATGTATTATTCCCTTGTGTACCAAGTATTTTGCCTCTATTGTAGGACAGGTACTGAAATACGATGGCAAATGCAGCAAGACCATACAGACATGTCATACAGGTATTCTCATTTCCTTTTGAGTATAAGCAGAAAGAAAGGAAACATTGTACAGGAAAGTGCTTGCAAAAAAATACCCCAGTTTATAGAAAAATAATGGCATTGATATACAAAACCCAGAGTTCTTTCCTGAACAAGAAACGTCTCTGATCCTCAAAATCTGCTCTATTTAATGATGACCATTAAGGAATATCAGGATCGGTGCTCTGTCATTTTTTTCCCTTTTAGTTTACTTTGTATTTTTTAGGTTCTGATAGCTCTGTTAATAGCTGCCTTGAAACTATATGGTAGAAATGAATTTGTACAGGTCAAAATAGTATTTCTTTTTATAAATAGCCATTCACTTCATTTCACTTCACTTACAGTGGTAAAGCACCACAATTTCTTTCTGAACTTCATAGTGCAATTTTCCCTTTTCCCCTACAGAATTTACACATAAGCAATTATCATTAGAAAATCACTATTCCATTATTACTCCTTTCCCCTTTCCCTTTTTTCCCTTTCTCTTTCCCTTTTTCCTCTTTCCTTCACCAATTCTCCAGCTCTGGGCTGTAGCACAGCCCTGCTCGCCTGTGAGGTGTCTCCCAGCTGACAGGAATGTGTCCATCCCTGATTGTCAGGCTGACAGGTTTCACTCCAAAGGCTGAGCACAGCCCAGCACACACAGGTTATGAATCCAGGGATCATTTATCACCATTGATCCAACCCTTTTGTAACACACTGATTACACATCCTTTGGGGAGCTCTGTAAAAGACTCACACAAGATCCTGAGGTTGTGTTTGGTAACTGCTTGCATCGAAAATGGAAAGAGTTATCTGGAGTAGCAGACAAGCCTCTTTTTTTTTCTAAACTGCTGGTAATTTTGTGCTGAAAAGCTTCCTTTCGTTGTACTTTGTGCTCCTGGCTGCCTTGACATAAAAGGTGGAAGGGCAGCACCTTGCTATCACTAAGTAAAGTTGTGGAGAAAGAGATAAGGGACATAGTCATAGACTACAACAGTAACCTGGTCACATCACCCCCGTTATGTGCTGCAGAGCTCTGTGAAAGCGTGGCCTGAGGGCTATGTACAGGCAGGAGCCACCACACCTAAGGGACATGGCTCCTCAGTTTGATTAAAAAAAAGCCAACAGCCAAATGTCTGGCTGTACATGGGAATGAGGAGAGGCAAGGAGCACAGATGCCTCACCAGGAAGATCCGAAGCAACTCAGGAGTAGGCGTAAAGCAGCTTGCTTTAGAAGGGGGGGCAGAATCATCTGTAGGTACAGAGTGATCTTGCTGAAAGGAGGCAGCGAAGCCTCCCTCTGCAGATGGTCTGGGAGTGAGTAGGAAGCTGGGGAAATGCTGCAAGTGCCTGCAGGGGAGCACCCTGGCCAAGAGAAGGGGTGGCTTGGCTGGGTGTGCTGTCCCCATCCCTGGGCGTGCTGTCCCCACAGTGCTCACCAGCCCCAGGGGGAGGGAGCACCACAGGGATGCTTTTGTCCTCACGCTAGGATTTTGTAACAAAGTCTGTAAGAAACTACATCTCTTGTGAGAACACAGCCCAGGGAAACATATGGCCTGATCAGCCTGTCTGGGATGAGTTAATACCCCGCTTCCAGATGGAGTCAGGAAGCACAGTGGCACATGGAATTAGGAGACAAAGATACATTTTTTTTAAAAAGTGAGTTCACTTCAGAACCCTAAAAAAAAGGGGGCTTGAGCTGAAGATCTGAAGATCCATCTGCAGCAATTTTGCTAAACCTAGGGTAGATCTTGATTGATTTGAATTGCCTGACAATTTTTCTGCTTTATCCCCTTCTTCAATGATAAAGGCACTGGATTAACTAAAACTAGAGAGCATTAATAAATATCATGTTAGCACCAAACCAGTGCTTTCAGCACTGGCCACAGAGGTCATGTGAAATTCAAAACATACCTAAAAGATAAAGATTGCTAATGCAACTAGCACAGTATTCATTGTCATGTTTTCCTTGAGTGCTGTCAGCCTAATCCCTAAAAATAAAAATTTAAGCACATCTTGTCTAATTTCCTTGCATAAAGACAGATTGAAATGCCAAAAATACCCCTATGCAGATTGTGTAGCACCGTGGAGGGCCAAAGCAGCCCATAACTGAAGGAAAATTACTGACTGTAAGTAAACAACTGAATACAGTGACAATTAAGTATCACTTGTCATAATGCTACATATAATGTAGAGTATGCAAAATGCAGTGGTTTGACTGCAGGATTTAACAATAAAAAATAAAAATAGTAAAAGCAGCCTTAATATAATGATTTTACGTACAAAAATATTAAATCAAAATAAATAATCCCAAACATAAATATTATACTGTACATTAGGAATATGCAATCTATATACACATATACACAGATATAAAAGTGGAAGGCAGAGGTATTGCATCACTATCCTTCATCCATCTCTCATCTCCATTGGCTGCTCCCAGAGAACCTGGAAAACACAGAAAAGCACATTTAGAGTGATCCTGGCCTCTGGAACAGGTCACCAGAGAAAGTGACAAAAAACAGAGGAAAGGAGGTGCCAGTAATGTGGGGAGGTGTCTCCAGGTGACAGTGCTGGATCCACAAGGGTTCCTGGGGGAGCAGGGGACCCCACTGGGATGCTGTGTGGGGTGGGTGGCTGTCACCAATGCACTCCATGTCTTTTTGCAAGCATGGCCTGATCTGCTCCTTCAGGGCATTTTGGGGGAGATTCTCCTCATGCAGAAGCAGCTGAGAACTCACCACTGCTATAACACCTGAATGTCCAGGCCTGTTCCTGATGATGGAGTGCACTTCCCACAGTAACCACCATATCTTCCTACGACTTTGGTACCATCCTGCAGGCAAAATCAGAAATAACAGCTCAGTAAGAGCTCAGGAATTCCATGCTGTAGAAGGGCCAGATCTGGGTTACTCAAGCCATGGTTTTTAGGGTGTATAAGAAAACAAATGATGCCAAAATCAGTCTATGAAATCACTGCTGTATTCAAATATACACAAAGGTAATTCTCTTTAGTGCTAGCAGGTCAGATGGTGGACACAAATAGGAAAGGGTAGTTTTGACTTAATAAATTGCAAGCTGCCCAAGGAGAAGGTCATTTGGAGGGTATCTCAAGGATATCTGCTTTCTCCAGTTTGCCCCACAGTGAATAACAGGAATGAGTAGAAATCTTGGCTCATGCAAGAACAAAACTAGAACTCTGGACCAGTAACAACTGCAGAGCTCTGCCTGAGCATGGGAAGGGCATGGAAAGGGTATTTGCAGGCAACACCAGGAAACATCCACTTGGAAGGGAAAGTCCTGGAGTGGCTCCAGAGAAAAGAGAGGAGGGAAAGTGACAGGGTGAGGTGATGTCACTTGCTGAGGTGCCAACCCTCCTCCCCTTCCCACAGCCAGTAGGGGTAGGTATGGAGTGGTCCTGAGGTTGACCTGGTCTCCAGGTGAGCCCAGCAAGCAGGGTGCAACTCTGGGCTTGAGTCAGGAGATTAATACCTCCATCTGGCCCTCCTTACCTCACCTCTGCAGAGTCTTTCTCCTCTTTTGGTCATTAGAATGGACAGACGGTCCTTGAGGGGAATTCAACCCTCAATTACCAGAAAATTGGACTTAAGCACACAACAAGTTTGCACAAAGCACTTATTTTTAAATGAGCTCCACCCTGCCCTTGACATTATTGATCTGTGACTGCAGCAGGCTGCTATCATCTCTTCTCACTGCACCGTTCTTTCTTCTGCTCCTGCAGGCAATTACGCCCTTGGAACAGCTCTTGACAGATGCCACCAGGTGATGGAGGATTTCTGAGCACCTCTATTCCTTAAAGTTGTTTTAATTCTGCCAGCCATGATGTTTTCTGCAACCCCAAAGTTGACTTCTCTCCCTTTAGAAGGAGAGGATAGAAAAGCACCTGCTGGAACTGACATAAGGGGCTGGTCCTCTTCCACCTCTAGTGTGGTCAGATCTGTAGCATTAATTCTCCTCTAAGAGACCAGCACAGAGGAGACTCATGCTCCCCAGAGCCAGGGGGAGACTGAAAGCAGGACAGGAGAGGATATTTTGCCAACTGCTGTTTGTTAAATGATGGTGACCTCCTTTGGAGAGTTTTAACAGGGGCAATTGGGATGACTCACACGAAATAACAGCCAAAAAAGCAATCCTGGGTTTCTACCATTTCAGAATATGACACAGAAGCAACAGAGTGAAGACACACAGTGACTGCAGGAGGTGTTAACAGGCAAATTAAGCAGTACAAGTACAAATTTGGCTGTGATTGTGAAGGGCTGCCTGGCTTACCCTGAGGTTCCAGCCTGCAGAGCCCCAGGCAGTGACAGGGGATGGTGCCTCTGCAACACTCCAGTGACTTGAGACTTTCCCAAGGAGATAAACCCAGACCAGACCAGCAGGAAGGTCCACATCCTCCACGCTTTATCAGCCATGTGTTGGGAACAATTCCTGCTCAGGGCACTTGCCTGGCACCAGACCCTACCTGCAGGTCCAACTCTGAAGCCCTGACCCTGTCCTGCTGCCCTGCCTTGTGATGCACACTCCATGCTGGACATCTCAGGCAACTGATTAAGGATCTGTCTGCCCCACAGCACTTTCAGCCTCACAGTTAATCAGGCTCACTAATTAATTGTAAAAACTCAGATCAAGTTAAACCCACAAGGGCCTCGCCCCTCTACAATTACCTACAACACTTTAATATCAGGTGTTCATTTTTTGTTAGTCTCTATTGGAAGATGTTGCCATGAATGACAATGTAGTGAGGAGCAGGTATAGCCATAATAAAGTTACAACTTACTGGGGATTTCTGAATTTCCGACACGGCGTAATTCCCTTGTGGGAGCCACTTGGCTGTTCCCACCAGGGACAGGCCTGTCCCATACAGGTCTATGCTGAATCGACCCTAAAAAACAATAAGAGCCTGGTTATCCCAGAATGCCATGCTCCAGACTCCCAGCATGCCACGGTGTCACTTTTCTAGCAGCATTTGACAGCAGCGTTTTCCTCGTTTTCCATTGCTCTGACCATGGTCATTGTAAAAATCACAGCACGGCTCACATTAGGAATTTCTTCTCCCTGGTGGCTGCAGAGAAGGAGGGGTTTCAGATTGCTTTTGAACTGCTGCCTTTTCCCCCAGGTTTTCACTGCTTCACCCCGGTTTTGCACTGCTTCTTCTCTGCCGGCTGAGGGCATTGTTGGCTTTCCCATGGCAAACTGCAGAGCCTGGTGCTCCAGCAGCTGATGGGAAGGAATTTCAGGGATGTGCTGCAGCTGCTCTCACTGCTCCCTCCTCAACTGGAGAGGGCACACTTGGCCTTCTTTTCCACTGGCTTTTTTTTTTTTTTCCAGACAAGTGAAATAAAAACTCTTCCATCTCTTTAAAGCACTTAATTCCACATTTTCTCAAAATGACAAAGATGGATGGAAAATTAAGGACTATGCCAGCATCCCACATTCAGCCCCCCAGCCCTCCCCTCACCCCCATGGCAGACTCCAGTCCTGCCAATTTCTGGACCCATGGAGGGATCCTTTGGACACATCCCAGGCTGACCCACAGCCCAGCAGGGCCCTGCAGTACCAGATGGTGTTAGCTTTGCTCCTTGCACTTGCTGCCTTGGGTATGCTGATTTTCTGTGAGGAGCAAACGGGCTGGGTCAGGTGGATGGATATTAACATTTATGAGCATTCCTGAGGTAAGCAGTCAATCCCTAAGCTGCTGAGCTGTGCAGCAAAGTGTCAGCTCTGGAAGCAGGGAGGGAAGGAGATGGAAAGGTTTGCCCTCTGCTGCTGCTCTGACTCCCTGTTAATGCCCTTTGCCAGTAATGCCCACCCAATACCTTGGACTGTCCAAACAGATCACTTACCATCCCCAGCCCCACAAAAAATAGGTGTGCTGGGAACATGCAGCAAGTCATCCCTAACACAGTGTTATTTGTCTCCTACAGACTTTTGAAATCATCTACTCCCTGCTGCTCTCTCTGCCCAGCATTTCCACCAAGTCCTGTCATGGACTGATCCCCTGACTTCAGCCTAGTTCTCTCCCCACAGCCTCTTTCTTCTTCCTTTTCTCCTTTACTGGGGCCTTAGGGAATGTCTCTTAGGCAGCCACTGGCCTGATAACATGGAAAATGGAAACTACTTTCTTCCCTTTTCACAAAAGGAACTTTCTCCATCACTTTCTCCCTCTTCACAAAGGGAAAAGTTTCAGATCGCTGAGATAAGAATGTGCCACTCACTGAAGTTGGGCTGCTGCGATCAGCAGTAATTAATAGAGGGCCTGAACATAACAAATGGCACCAATTCCTGTTAAATGCTCTTGTCAAATACCTGCGGGCATTTGGCAGCGCTGTAGCAGTCCCCAGCAGTGGCATAAGGAACAGGTCGTCCATCATGTGTCTGTGCAAACTGTAAATCAGTTGCTGTGGAGAAGAGTTGGTGAATAACATGGAAAGGAAGATGCAGGGAGAGAGACAAAATAAATGTAAACATGCTCTTTGCTAATGTTTAAATTCACCAAAGCTGGCTTCCTACATTAATGTAGGAAGTCAAGACTTCTATATTTTTGTGATATCAATATTACTATATTTTTTAATATTAAATATCCTGATTCATCCCACATTTGATTCCCAGCACATGAGCACTGAATTTAACAGGACACACTCAGTATTTACAGCTCAGTTTAAATCTGTTGGTGATTTAGGAACAAGGTATAAATAACAACAAAACTCAAACCCTTAACTTGGGGTTTATTTCGCTTTCAAAAAATTCCCCACATTCAAAAAGGCTCCAGCACCTTCCAAGTCTCTCTTTTAAACAAAAGCAAACAACATCTCTGCTCTCCTGGCTGCCCCAGCCCAGGGGTCGGGTTTTCAAAGGGAACTGGAGTATTTTGCTCTGGAGGGATCTGAAGTAACTGAGACTCATTTAGATGGGGATGTGAGATAGCTCCTGCCTGACAGAGGTAGGTGCCCAGCTCCTTTTGAAATTCAAAGGGAGCTGGTATCCAATTCCCAGAGGGTGGTTCCTTTGAGATCTTTACCTAGGAGCTTTTACAGATTATTAGTTGCTTTTTACAGATTGATAGACTGGGAGGTCTTGAAAATTAAGTGATAAAACCCACTTATCAGATGAGGAGTCGTTTTACAGGGAAGGATTTTGATTCGCTAAAAGACCACTTAGCTATTTACTGAATGAACTCCCAACAATATGTTGTATTTTTAAAACACTTGCTGAAAACTGATAGCAGTGGAGTCAGGGGACTGAAACCATAACCCCATGGAATGCTACAGGGTCTCTGGTGGTGGGATGGGCTCCCAGCTCACAGGAATGACAAAAGGGACAGTGTGTTACTCTTATTGCACAGCTAGATTCTCTTTCTCCATTGCAAATCTATGTTCCCAGCCCTCAACAAAAGTTATTTTCCTGTGGTCTGGCTCTGCTGAGAGACTTCTCTGCCCTGGCCACTGGGAATAGCATCCCCACCCCAGTGGAGACCCCTGCACTGGGATCTCTCTGAGTAAAATGGAGGGGGGTACAGGAGTGGGGCAGCTCCTCCCTGGTCAGGCTTTGTGTCTGAGTCCATTCTGAAAATAGGGGACCAAATGAAATAAAATAAAATAAAATAAAATAAAATAAAATAAAATAAAATAAAATAAAATAAAATAAAATAAAATAAAATAAAATAAAATAAAATCCTTCACAAAATGCACTGGGCTGCTGGGAGTATGCAAATACTCATTGTGCAGAGCAGATACAACAGGAATTGCCTTAGTATTTTCCTGTTTTACAGAGAAATAACATGAGCATCTCTGATGTACTCAGTCTCCCAGTGTAAAGCAGCAAACAGGTGACCAAGTCTAAAAGCAGGAATTCTCAAGAATATTGCTCACTAGAGTACTACTGCTCGCTTGTAGTTACAGCTATATTTGTGTAAAATAAACATTTTTTTTAATGGCAAGGCCCTGTTTTTACTCACTTATTATTTGCATAGTGTTCAGGTCCAGCCTTACTTTGCTGAAGGAGGAAAACCCAGCTGCTGTGTAATCTTTCCTACACTGGCAGTCTTCTCGTCTGCTCCCGTTATACGGACACTCGGTCGGGTTATGCAATCTGAATCAAAAGAAAACCCTTTCTACTCATGACCAGGAAATACTGCCATGGAAAACAAAAACACTGTGAGGTTCATGATTACAGGATTTCTTACCTGTATCCATACACCTCTGAAAAATTCTCTGCATCCCCGTTTACAAGGGTCACATACTCCTTTGGGCTGTCAGTCTGCATCCCAGAGCAATACACCTGAGAGAGAAAGAGAAGCCAGGATTGTGTCATGTGCAAAGGCATCACTGAGACAACCAAAGGCAGAAAATCCAAGAGTGGAAGTCAAGACCACAGGCAGGGTCCTCTTGAACCTTCAGAAAACCCATGAAGTATCATTCTGTTGCTGAAATGCACCTTTAATGTCTTTCCTTTGATTTGCAGGAAATATTCACCATCTTCAGTGACACCTTCAAGATTTTTAACATCTTTGCAACTCCTCGGTAAGTCACCTGAAACAAAACAGAAATACTTGTAGTCACTGAACAACTATACATCAAAATTTATTTTGAAACACTCTGAGGCTTCCAAAACATCAAAACATCTTTTTTTATTTTTAACAGCTTTCCCTGAAGTGTCTTAGTGCTTACTTGGATGGCTCCCAATGCTTGGAAATACTGCAGATCTCTAGGAGTTTGAGGGGAAAAGATGCTGAAACCATGAGAAAGGCAAAAGAAGGTGTAAATCTGCAGACTTACAGTCATGGACATTGTGACATGTCCTCCTCTCTTCAGGTTTCAGGTCCACGTGGCACAAGCTGCTGAGCTGGTCGTCGTTGGTCAAACACTGCACTGAGCGGTGCATGACCCCAACTCCACAGGTGACAGAGCACTGCGGGACACAAGACAGAGATTCCTGCTTTATCTCAAGGGTTTATGGGCTCCAGAAAGAACAGAGACAGATGGTTTCCCTTCTATCAAGAGACAGCAGCAAAGACTTCAATCCTGTGAAGTGTTCAAATACAGGCTTAATTTTAATCAAATGAGTGGTCCCTTCAGTAATTAATCCCTTCCTTATTATCATTGATTACTTCAAGACTACCATACTTTGCTCAGTGTTTGCACACTTTGCTGGATGAGGCAGTTGGTTAAAGGGAACCATGTGCTCAAGTGAAATTTCTTATTTTTCATATTAGGAAGATTGCTGTTTTCCATGCGAATTGCACAAAAAAAAAAAAAAAGGAGTCTCAAAATCTTCTCTCCCCTCCCCTGCTGGGAAAATGGGTACATCTGTGCAAACACTGGGTCATCCTCAAACCATCCAGTCTAAGGGCAATCCTAAGGCTGAAATTGCACAAATTGCAGGAGGTACCAAGCAGCAGAGCATCCAGCTACTGAGTGTGGGCTGTGGGAGGTGGGAGCACCTTGCTCCTCCATCCACAACTTGTTCTTTCAAGTACTTGAGAAATGAAGTTCAGCTCTTTCTACTGCTACCAGGCTAGGCTATAAAGAAAATGAAGTTGCTCAAACATTTAGAAATTATTATTCTAAAGGAATACACCATGAAGAAGATGGTCTTCAACGGCTCATGGTATTCACAACTTGGGCATTTACTCTTTATCAAGTCCAGTTCCATAAAATTTAGCTGAAGCGCTGAGTAGGACTCTCTCTGTCCATCAAAGGTGATGGCATTTTACATTAAATCCCTTTCAAAATCACAGCTGACAAGGGTCATGGCACTTGGTGGTCATTGGGACATTCAGCAGCTCAAAGTGAGGAGAAAGGTGTTGCTCTCTGAAATGAGTGCTCTTTGCAGTGAAGTTGGATTAATGACTTGGGTATTTTGCACTTAAATTCTGAGGGAAAATACCAGTTAATTGATGCTGAGGTATTTGCTATAACTCCTACGTGCTGACTCACAGGGAGGATCTGAAGCTTCCTATGGGGCAGGAGGAACTTAGGTTTCAAATGGCTTTGTCAGTTACCGTGACAACTTCTACTACATTTTACTTGGCCTGACACTCATCGCCTTGTAAAGGTTTGACAAATTCCTACAAATGCCTGAGCTGGGTTAATAAATCAAGTTTATGGGAGAAACATCACATTTCAAAGAATGTCAGAAGCCCTAAGAAGTGAAATGTTATCACCTTAACTAAAATTTGATCTTGTAGTTCAGGTCCCAGAAGAGGCTCAAAACAAATAACTTTAGCAGAAAGGCCAGGTTCTTTTCCCTGACCTGTCCCAGCATTTGTGAGAAGGAGGGGGAGGAAAAAACAAGAAAAAAATTGTTTTAAGGTTCAAATGACCAGTGTTTCAGTCTAATGCTGGCTCCCAAGTCTTTCTTATACATGTGGCCAAGTGGGATCAACTGCAGTTGCCAGTGACTCACCAATGCTTCTAGCACAAGGCTTTCAAACCCTTGTTTTCTGCAATGACTAAGCATGCAGCATGGCCATCAACATGGCCACAAACGTTGGCTACATCCCAGTTTTCATGAATGATCCTACTTGTAGCTGCTGGGACTCCCCCATACGAAGGGGTTCAGTCGGAAGTATGGAGCCCTACACACACCAGGCCTGCTGCTGCACCAGAGTATTCCATGCATTAATTTAAGCATCTCTAAAACATTCCCCTGCCAAACCTTTGGTCTGTGTCTAAACAAACCCCAGGTTGTTCCATTCTTTTTGGCCAAAAAAGAAGCTTGCCCGACTTACGCTTCCCCAGTTGCCGACGCGCCAGGAGGCCGAGATGGGGCACTCTCCGAGGTAGCAGGGCTGGATGTTGGGGGGCTGTGTGCCAGGACAGTTGACCATGTTCTGGTAGCCATACTCATAGTGGTCCTTCCCGGTGTAGATCTCACTGCAGGACACGAGGCGCTGCCTGTAGCCCTTCCCGCACGTGACGGAGCACTGCGGGCACAGCAAGGAGCGGTGAGCACCACCTGCTTCAGCAGGGCTGCCCAAAATGGGAGGGGAGGAAACCAGGCCTGACAGCTTTCAACACAGGAAACTGATTCAAGGGATCACTGGGTTCCATTTAAGCCAGTCATGAATATTGTAAGTGGCTACTACGAGTGGGCTGGTGCCTGACATTGTCTTTGGGCACCCAGTTCCTCTCTGGGCTGGATCTACAGCTGCTCCAGGACTCCCTGCTCCAGGCTGGCTCCTGGCCATGTGTTATTTCTTCCCAACCACAAAGAAAGGAGCAGAAGATCCATGGGAATTTGGAAATGCCTCTATTAGTTGTTTTGGTTGGGTGGGTTTTTTTTGCCATACATACAGAGAGATAGAAAGGGGTCAAGGTTGACTCTGAATTGCAGGTACTTGTCAGCAACTAGGAGAACCAGAAGAACCAACAACCAGAAGAATGAGAAATTTTTCATCGTAATTAGAGGATAAACAGCACTTCTGCCTTCCTCATCAAAGGACTGAGTGGGACCTGGGAGAGCCAAACTCTGGCTCTGTAAGATCTCTTTACCTCTCTGTCTTCATGGGCCTGAGTGCTCCCAGGTGGTCTCCCAGGCACTGGGGGTGGGTAGAGGGTGCCTGGGCAAGGAGCAGCCAGAGCTCCAGCCTGACAAGCACCTCAATATTTCTCTTAAGAAACCACTCAGCAGACCAGGCTGCTCTGAGATTTTCTTATGTCTCCACATTTCTCCCTCCTTGCACTATCTCAGGTGGCTGGGCTCTCCTTCCCCTCAGTCCTGCCATGTTTTCCTTTTTCCCTTTTCTCGTTCTTGCTCTTTAATCAGTGCTGTGTCAGCAGCTGCCTTGTCATTTCCCTCTGCTGTTTCTCCAACTGGAAAGTAATCCTTCACTGGCTGCAGAAGGAAACAGGCTGAGATTAGCCTGCGTCCTCCCGCACGCGGCGCCCGCTGCAAGGAAAACTCATCTATTTTCCCTGCCTCCCAGCTGGGAGGGTGAATGGCCTGCCTTCCCTCACTCTGGGTCCTTGCCCCTGCAAAGACAGCACTGAGGAAGGATGTGCCCCCATGGTCACCTCCAGGCTTGCCTCTCCCCCATGATGCACATCTGGACCCTTGTACAACTCACAGGGCCCCAGAGCCCCCAGGGAGTGGATGGGAATAAAACCAATTAATTAAATAAATGAACTAAACCAGCAGAAAACCAAAGAGGGTGCCTGTTGAATGCACTGTGCTTTGGAAGAAAATTGCGTCCAGATAATATTAGCTAGGACCCTGAGCACGCTGCTTTTACTCTTTAATAACCTGGTTGTCGGCCACAGCCCAGCTCCTTTCTATCCAGCAGGGAGACTGCACACCGAAATAAACCAAAAAATAAGATTTCAAATCCACGGCCTTGCCTTGCCAGCGCTGATTGATTTGGGCTGCAATACCTCAGCAGGGGCAGCGTTGAGAGGAGGTCAAGGATGCAGGGGCGGGACGGGGCCTCACCTCTGACCACTCTCCGGTGATCCAGATGTACTCGCAGGGCGGCAGCGCGCAGCTCTGCACCTCGGCCGGGCGCTCGCTGGGCTCGCAGCGGCCGCTGCTCTGCGGCTGCTCCTCCTCGTCCACGCACAGCACCTCGCGGAACCGCGACGCCTCCCCGCACGTCTTGGTGCACTGTGTGCGACAAACAACAGCTCAGGCAGCCCCGTGGGGCTCCAAGGGACGAACCCACGCCCCAGCAACCCCTGTAAGCTGCCACTGGTATCCCCTGGGGGAGGATTTCCCACCAGGACCTGCTGTGCCCCATGCTGCTGCCTGTGACAAACTGCTGCTGACCTCCGGAGTACTGACCCACGTCCCCAGGAGAGAGCAGAAACCAAGACAGCAGGTATTGGGATGGGGCAGGTGTGGGGCCCAGCTGCGGTAGGATCAAAACATGCAGGGTTGGGCATGCTGGGCCAGGAGATAGGGCCAACCCCCATTATTTCAGCCCCTAGTGAATACAGCTGTTTGGAGAACGACAACTCGACCATCTCCCGTGCAAAATTCACACTGCTGCACCTCTGGCTGTGGCTGGTGTGGGGGGAGCTCCTTCCCCAGCTCTCTGCTTTGGCATGGGGCACACATAATCATAGAATCATCATAGAATAGTTTGGGTGAAAACAACCTTAGAGACCATCTCATTCCAACCCCCTGCCATGGGCAGGGACACCTTCCACTAGAGCAGGTTGCTCAGAGTTTCACCCAGCCTGGCCTCAAACACAGCTCTACAAGCACTGCAGCGCAGGCAGCCCTGCAGGTTTATTCTCTTTTAAACACTGCCCTGCCTGATATTAAGATCAACCCATGCCAGACAAGTACAAGTGCTCCCCAGGTCCTTCTGGAGATTTCAAGGACTCAGTTCTTTCTCTCCTTGTCACAGAAAAACGAGCCTGACTGTGAGGCTGTGTTCCTGGGAGTGAGGCTGTCCTTGGAGGGCATCTTAGAAAAACACATAAAACAAAATAAATCAGTGTAAGAGCAGCTGCCTAGATAAAACCCCATTTTCTTTTAGTTATTGCCTGTAATGGACTTCTAACACTTTCAACTAACTGGATTAACGAGGAGAAAAATGCATGAAAATAATCATTTATAGAACATGTAGGGAATGTCTTCCCCTTAAGGAAAAGGATAAAACATCCAATCAGACCATCCCTATCTGTACAGAAACACTGCTTGAAGTTACCTAGGCTTGGAACACTGTGCCAGTTTAATCTAGTTGGAGTCTTACCCTCCAAACATCATTTCCAGCCTCCCTGAAGCAAATCCTGTTCTCCTGGCTGGCCAACAATTAGGAAGATATTAGTGGGTTCAGTTAATTGCAAAATGCAGGCACTGTCATGGCCTTGTTACTGTAATTGGCTGTCAGAACCAGGATTGTAAATTATTTGAGAATATTGAAAATTCAGATCAATGTGTGGCAGCAGCAGCAAACCAGGAGAGCAGCAGTGAGCACATCATCATGTGGGGTGTAAATATTTAAAACTGGGGCAAAGTGGAAAGGGATGGGGAAGGAGAGGCAGCTCCACAAAGCAGCATTTATTCCAAAGGAATAACTTAGGAGCTCTTAGGCAACAGTCAACATTGCAAAATCTGCAGTCTGCCAGAAGACCCCAAGGGCTTTGTGTGCTTTCAACCTTATTTACTCTCTTGCTTTGAGTCCTTGGAGTGGAAGCTCCTTCTAGGTCTGTGCTGAAACATGGCAATCCTACAGGGGTTGGGGGAATTTGCTGGAGTGTGATTTCCCCAGAAAGCAAACAAAGAGAGCTATATTTGCCCATCTCTGATTATCTCCCTATTACATAAGTAAAAACCGAAAGGGGGTCATTGTGTGTGAATATGGCACCACTGCAGCTCCATCATCAGGGAGCTCCCCTGACAGCTCTCCAGGCACCTTCTGGGGCAGCCTGAACCCCAACCTTCTTGCTCACTGGGAGTGGGGTCACAGCATGCTCAAAGCTTCCCTCCTCTCTGCTTTGGCATTTCCAGCCCGGCGAGGGGTCAGCAATACAGGGTGAATCATTCCATGGTTCCTCACAGCCAAAGGAGGCACCTTGAAAGGAGATGGAAGAACCAAGCCTGATTTTGTCTCATCTCCTTAATGTATATTTCAGACTAAATTTGTAAAGTACATTGGCTTATGCTTCACTTTCAGAGGGTAAACCATGTCTATGCCATCAAGGCATCTTCTAACAGTGGCAGTGAAGAGCTATCACATCAAAAGCCCATCCTTGTTTAAAATCATTACTTGCTGATGAAAGACTGGCACTCCCAAGCACATGCCAGCCTGATTTGGGTTTGTCTGCAAATAACAGTTGTGTGGCCAAATAAACCTGAGCCAGCTCTGTGCATTTTGTCATCATCAGAAATTGAAAGTTTGGTTATTTGTATTTTTAAGGGTAACTGGTAATTAAAATAATCCCACTGAAATATTAAATGAGGCTCAAAGACAGTGAGACCATCATAAAATAAGTCAAAGAGAAACACTGCAGAGGTTCCAATCAGCCAAAGCCAAAGTTATAAAACATTATTCATGTAGAAAGCAGATAGTTCAGCTAGCATGGGAAGGCTATTTTTCCTTTTAATGCAGTGACAGATTTTGCATGAATTCTCATGTTCAAGATTGATTTAAATCTCACGCAAAACAGTGGGACCAGGCTATAACAGCTATTGATAGCAAAATCTGAAAACAGGTCAGGCATTTGACAATATTTGTCTCTTTTGCCTCATTTCCCAAATTCTGAACTATTTTCCTGGCAGATCAAATTAAGGATCATTTCAGGCACTTCTGAAACTGCTTTAGAAGAGCAATAATAATAATTAAAACAACCCCAAAGGCATTGCTTTGCAAAAGCATTGATTTTTTTTTCTTTTTTTTAGATAACAATCTAACGCAGAGATGAAATGTACCCCCCGTGCCATGAATGCTTGAAACATGCCTTGGGTAACTCTGCAATTCAAATCAGGCAAGGATGGCACAATTTCCCCCCAAAAAGACAAATGTCAAAGATTCAGGAGTTGGATGGCAGCTTCCAGAGCGTGCAATGTCCTTCCACAGAGGCTCATATAAAAACTTTCTCCCAATTTTCCCTTTTTCTTTGTGACTCTAGTCTGAGTTCTTTTTTGACATTAGCAAGGCTCTTTCTATTGACTTTCTTCTCCTTGGTGAGGGCACTGAGAACAGGTGATTAATGTGATACACCAACAGAGCAGTAAATGGTTTTCCAGTAAATTTCATATTCCTTCTCATTGTCAAGACCAACACTTTTTTTTCTAAACAACACAAGTACAACAACAAAAAAGGAACAATTAAAAAACCCCAAACCCTCTTGAGAGATTCCCTTTAAAGATAAGGAATCAAGAACAAGACAGCACTGAGATGTTATTTATATCCTGCCTTCCATGTCAATTAGGGTTCATTGCTGCTCCCTGCTCAGAGAATACCAATGCAATCTGTGCCTCCTCATGGACACTGCCTATGGCTGGAGGGAGGTGCTATTCTGTTTTTTCACTGTGTACACCAGAACAAAATAAGAAGTGCTTGGAAGAAATGCTTGGAATGAGCCAGAGGGGCAAGCTCACATTGGGCAGCTCCTGCATTTTCCTGTTCATGGTTACTCATGAGTACTTAGGAGGGTGAGGAAACCTCCAGTCCCTCTTAGTAAAGCTCCCTTGGGGAAAAATCAAATCTCCACACTTTGTTCAAAATTTGCCCAGTGCAATGGGGAGTCCTGGAAAATTTCAGAAAACATCAGTATTTGTATCCCATCAAGGGCTCAGAAGGGTGAGGGCAGGCGCCTCTCCAAACTGCTTTGAGAAGTTACAAAGATAAGGGAGAGAGGGCAAAACTTAGTTGCAAGTTGGACTTGATGATTTTGGAGGACCTTTCCAACTAATGATTCTAAGATTCTACAAAAGGATGGGGCAGGAGCTGTTTCTTTCTAGGGCTGATTACAGCACCAGGTAAGGACTGGCACTACCTGCTGTTTGGTGACCTCTTTGCTGCCTTTAAATTTATTCACTGAAGAAGTCAATGGGCTCTGTAAAACTAAAACTAAAACTGCAAGGAAGCTGCTGGAGCCCCCTCAGCTGTTCCTGCATTTCCTTTTCTGGCTGGGATGTTTCCATCTGCTACCACTGTGTGACCAGCCTGGCTTTTCCTCCTGCTGCTTCCCATCACTCTTCCCTGTGTCCTGGGAAGCAGCTGGGAGAGGACACAGCCCCTCTGGCCTCCTGCACTCGTGGCTGGGTTTCACAGGATTATAAACCCAACTTCCTAGCACTGCTGAGGCTGGGGAAATGAAGATAAACTTGTGTGTCCTGTTCCCGTCAGGCTGAGGCACCACATGCACGGGTTAAAAACAGAAAAAAACAGAATGAAAAGAATCATTTTGGTGTCTGGTCTGAGCTGCCTCTGCCAAAAACTTCTGGGCATTTGAAGGCTGACACAGCACCTTCTTGGCAGTGCATGGTGGGGCTCCTCCTGCTCAGAATCCCCTCATACTCCTACCACCCACCAGCCTTGAGGCCACTCATGCCCACATTGCAGGAGAGTTGGAGTCACTCCCTAAACCACTGGAGCAGCAGCTTTATCCCCAGTTTCAGTCTCAGGAGCTGTTTTTGATGGGAACTGATCTTGGTCACACAGAAAAGCATCATCTCCTACAGAAGACTTGATCTCAGCACTGCTCATGGTTTGATAAAACAGCAAAGACCCAGAGCTCAGTGAAAGGATAGGGATGTCAGATGGTGCTGGGGTAATGGGGCAGGAAAGAGGCAATTACCACTGCTCCCTAACTCCTCCAGACACTGGGCTCAGGCTGGAGCAGCACAGCAGGGCTCTGCCTCCTGGAAGAGACCCAAATCCATCCTACCCAAAACCTGCTCAGCATTTTCATAGGACCCAGCCAAACCCAGGGCAGCACAAGCAATAAATTAACCCTACAGAGGCATTTCTCTGCTCTGCATGAACTTTTTTTTTTTTTTTTTTTTTTTTTTTTTTTTTTTTTTTTTGCAACCCCAGGTTGCAACCCAAACACCCTGACCCTCCAGCAGCACTCCCAGCATCATGGCACGCCTGAGAGCACAGAGCTGTGAGCTGGGGGAAGGAAGCGAGGAAAGAGAGGAAGGGAGGAAAGAAGGAGGGAAGGAAGGAAAGGGAGGAGAGGAAGGAGAGGAAAGAAAGGAAAGGAAAGGAGAGGAGAGGAAAGGAGAGAAGAGGAGAGGAAAGGAAAAAGGAAAGGAAAGGAAAAAGGAAAGGAAAGGAAAAAGGAAAGGAAAGGAAAGGAAAAAGGAAAGGAAAAAGGAAAGGAAAGAAAAAGGAAAGGAAAGGAAAAAGGAAAGGAAAGGAAAAAGGAAAGGAAAGGAAAAAGGAAAGGAAAAAGGAAAAAGGAAAATGAAAAAGGAAAGGGAGGGAGAAGAAGAAGGGAGGAAAGGAAGGAAAGGGAGGAAAGGGAGGAAAGGAAGGAAGGTTGGTTCTTACCGCCTGCCATTCCCCGGCTGACCAGCGGTGCGTGGGGCACGGGGGGAGGTGACAGTCCCGCTGAGGAGGGGGCTGGCTGGCCGGGTCACACTCGGCCTCCTTGGGGCTGCTGCTGCTGCTGCTGTGGCACTGCACGGAGCGGCGCTGGACGCCCCGGCCGCAGGACACCGAGCACTGCAGGGAGGGACACAAGGTGAGTGCAGCTCCCATCGCAGACACCACAGTGAGTTCAGGGGGTCTGGGCTCTGCTCTGGGCTCCACGGCATCGTTAGCAATGATTAAGGATTCTCTTTAATAATATATACTAATGATGTTTCTAGCAAAAACCTAAAATTTTGGAATTTGAAAACAAGGTAGCAATGCTCTATCAAACTTCCAAGTGAGGCTTTTCATTGTGCAAGGGAAAACTGGGAATCTGAAGCCGGTGTGAACATTTGCTGTTGGCTTCAGTGGGGTCAGGACTTCCTGGACAGGATTTTTATTGAAAAATCTGTTTTTATTGCAAAATAGCAGTGCTGCAAAACCACCCTGACATTCCAGAGGTGGCCAGGCTCTGAGATTTGCTCTGAGTATTGCTTCTCAGGCACTGTTTCAAAAAAGTAATAGTTCAAAATGCATCAAATGCCACAAACAGCGTGGGCTTTAATGAAAAGCAAACTTGGATTCTATAGAAGAAAGTGTGTAGCTGTAGAGAGGGAAAGGTGTGATACAGCTGGGATTTCTTTCATGCATCTAGACATGCACATGCACCAAGGCAGGGAATACAGTTAGGTTTTGAAAGCAAATGTCTTTTTGAAATTAACTGCATTTCACATTTCCTTCATTACACTGTGGGCACATTTTTCCCAACTTCAAGACACAGCAACAAATGCCTGCATTTTTCTGTTTCTCAGACATCTTTAAATTATTATCTATACTGCAATATTATTAACAGCTTATTTTTTCTTTCACGCAACATTTCTTAGTGTTGTGACTGCACACTAACGTCTTTAGCAGTACTTAATATTCCCCTGGAACAGATTCCTCCTGGCTAGACCTTAAAGTATACTATACAGATTTGGAGTACAGAGAATTTGCATTTGTAGAAGAAAGTGCATAAAAAATAAAGGTATGTATTAAAACCACAGCTGAATTAACAACTAATATTATTTATAACTAATATTAATATATCAGGTACTAAGAAAATAAGTTCACAGTCTATTATTGCAATGCCCACTAAAATGAGCCTTCTTAAGGCAGGGAATTGAGTGGTACCTGATGGGGAAGCAATTCCCTTTTCTGTATTCCTCCATAATGCTCTTTGCTTTACTGTCCAAATACCCCATAAAGCCAAGAAAACCAGAGAAAAGCTGACTGTGACTATTTGTCTGGCTTCAGACATTCATAGGAGGGTGGGAGTATTTTTGTGTAGCTTTTGAAAGCAGCAGTGGGATTTCTGTCACTAGTGATGCAAATGCTTCCCATATGCTGCTGCTTCCCTGGGATTAACAGTGCTCTTTGTCCTACACATTCCATAGGGGACTCTCAAACTGAATAAAGGCACAAACTTGGAGAAACATACACACCAGGATGCCTACCATGCTCTAAGGTATCTTTTGAGTTGCATTTATCACCAACATAAAAAGCCCAGGTGTGGATAAAAGAGCGCAGGTGACACTGTGGCTTTTTCATGGGGGGCTGCACTGTGTGTGTGTGTGTGTGACACCTGGGTTTGGGGAGAGGATGGTCCCTGGACTGTGCCAGAAACTCCACCTGATGCTCTGCCTGTGTTTTTATACAGGGCTGGATTTCAGCCTGTAGCTGAAGTATGCAAATACCAGACAGCAGCATAAATATTGGTATTTTTGTTAAAGGAAAGGTAAATGGCCATAATTGACACCACTTAAGAGAAACAAATACATTAAATCTGATATTTCAGTGCAGACATAAACACAGTTAAAACTTGGAGAAAAAGCCTTTTTAGAGATTTATCAAAAATGCTTTGCCCCAGGGAAGTGGGTTCTTAACAATCTAGAAAATAACTAACCATGTTTTGAATACAAAAGATCCAAAGAGAAATAAACCTAGGATTGGAGCACCAGCACAGCCAGTGTTCAGCTGAGACTGGTTTTTAACCATTCCTGTATTTTTTGAGCTTAATTTTCTCAGTAATTCCTTTTCCAGAAGGCAAAACCCCCCCAACATCTACCTAAAGGTATGTGCAACAGGTTCTGTGCATATATAGTGACACAAAGATGCACTTTTATGGGAGAACCTTGCCTTACTTCTCATGCAGACTTTTTGGTTTATTCAGGAGAAAAAGCACAGCAGCTCAGCTTTGGGATTAACATTCTGAGAAAATTACACCTTTAGAAAGTTAGGGGTTTTTAGATAATATCTAAGTGGAAACTGATCATGGCTCCTATTGGCAACAGTGGCACTGGAGATAGAGAAAGTCACATGAAGTTTTCATGCCCAGTTCATACCCTGATCTACTGTGTATTCAGAGCACCAAACTCGTGTCTGTTTCATGCTCTTAAGGAGAAGTTCAGCACCTAAATTTGGCTCCACAGCATTAAATCTCTGGCAAAGCCCTGAACACCCTTACAAGGGACCCAGAACCAGCACTTCCAACCTGTGACAGCCCCAACTCTTCATCGTCACAGGCAAAAAAAAATATGCTGCCAGCACCAGTGAGGCTCAGAGATCCATGCCACAGCATCTGATGGGGCTTTAAAAAGCCCAATTTGACATTGTAGCACAAATTTTTCTACCACTTTACTTTGTCCCCAAGCAAGATGCTGGCTGGCTGAGCACATCCTGCATCAGGAACCTGGGCTGAGGAGCTGCTCCTGGAAAAGCCTGTTCTTAGCCTTATCATTAGCATACAAATATTCCTTAATTGCCCAGTCACGAGAGATGACCTTAGACCATAAATCACCTCATCCTCCTATTAACTTGGGTTTCTTTCTCTAGTTGCATAAAATTAATATCCATGATGCAGTGGAAAGCTGAGAATTTTAAACCACTTACTTTTACCAATTAGTATTAGTGTATTTTAATGCAATTGACAGACCATTACATTATTATGTTTACAATTATTAGTCAAAACTGCTTTCAGGAGTAGCCACTTAAATAAGGTGCAAATTGGATACCACAAGACTGTGTAATGGCCTTGCATTTTATTTTAGTCTGGCTCCTGTATAAAACTGAGGTTTCAATCCTGAAGGTAATAAAGCTAATAATATTGACTTAATTTCCAGTATGGGAGCAGTATTCTGGATTTCACAGGCTGGATGCTCCTATCCTCAGGTAAAGAGCCCAGACCTTGGTAACTGAACCTCCATGGTGAACAAGCACTGAGTCCTTTACCCATATAATGGTAAACACTCCTATCCTGTGAATCCAAAGGTAAGGATTAAAAAAACAACTAATACAAGTCTGAAAACAATCACAGATCATTAATGGGTTTGCTGTCCTTTTTATTAGTGGACATTAATCAACAGCATGGTGTCCTACTCCTAACATTTGCATGTGTTCCTGTGGCAATGTGAATGGTTTGTCTTTCAGGAAACTGAAATACCTCAAGAATGGGTGTTTTGTACCTAAATTTGGAAGACAGAATGCAAGGGAACACGATGCCTTACAAGTTAACAGTTCATTTAGTCTGGGATTTTCAATAATTCCTCTGATTAGCATGCTAATGAGGTAGAGGGAAAAGCAAAGTTCAGAGTTAAAAATGTGATGCAGCAGATTCAAGGTGATGACAAAGACATTATTTTCAGGAAAAAAGGATTCAAGGTATGCTTTCAGCAAGCAAGAGTTTAATAACTCAAAATACTTTTTTATTTCCAGCAGCCTCTGATCTATGCATGACTGTCTGACTTTTTAACAAGGGAAAATCAAGCAATGAGTTTATTGCTCAAAACTAAGGAAGATTTTACTAGAGATATGATATTTAAATTATATTTAAAACATGAATAAATAGTAGATTCTCTTTAATATTATATATACTAATGATGTTTCTAGCAAAAACCTAAAATTTTGGAATTTGAAAACAAGGAATTTGCTTTCAGATAGACACTAAAAGCAAGCTACCTAGTTTTCAGCTGGTACAAATCTGTGCTGCTCCACTGCTGTCCATGAAGCTGCACTGTTTTACACCAAACCTGGCCCCAAACCTTCACCCTGAATAATTCATGAGGACAGAAGTGACTGGAAAACCAGGCTCTAACCAATTTGATGGAGGAGGAATACCAAAAGGTGCAAAAGGGTACACAAGATGTCTCACCTGGCCCCAATCTCCTGCTTTCCACTTCGGACATCTGCCCCCTCTGCATTTCTTTTGCACGTTGGGCTTAGCAAGGTGTTTACAATTCTCTTCTTCTACATGCCTCCCTTCCTTTGACAAACAGTACACACTGCGGTGCTTTTGGCCCCTTCCACAGGAGACAGAACACTGTAAATATAAAGTAATAACAGATCAGCTTGCACACTCATACAGGGGCCATGGCTACCCAGGGCATTTTCTTTTAGCTGGACCAAAAGGCACCTCCCCAGGTCCCCAGCAGGCTACACAAAGCTTGAGGGGAGTGCAGGCATTTCATACTGTGTGATATTCTTGGTCAAAGCTCCAAAAAATGCCAGTATCAAAATAGAGAAAACAGCTGACATTCAGCAGGGATAACAGCCTGGATTCCTGGCATTGCTCCAGTCCTTTCAAAGGAGCAGAGTCATCTTACAGGGATCAAGGCAGGAGCCCTCAGTATCTACTTAGAACAACTTGAAAGGAACCATTTCCATTTACCTTGGTACAAAGGGATGTCAAATATTGGTAAATCAGGAGGGTAAAATGTATGCTGCACCTTCACAGAGGGAAATAACTGCACAAAGGACAAGGCAGAAAAGTGCAGCATTTCCTTGTCCTTGGTACAAAAGCTCGTGTTTGTTTTATCAGTGTAGTCTGACTTTTCTTTCCTTCACTAAACAGATTGAAACCAGGACATGTTCATCCTTAAGATTTATGCATTTTGAAAACAACTCAGAAGGTGGCAAGAAGGCAGAGCCTGGAGAATCAAAGCAAAAAGCAAACCAGCAGGTATGTTAGCTGCAAGCTTTGTAGTGAAGCAACTAATTTCAACCTCCCTCTGCAGGTTCACTGAACTTTTTCAAATGTGACCACTTCTGGCATGCAAACCCCAAGCAACTTCACTTTGATTTCAGATTAGTCTCCTCCAAAGATTTAGGAATCAAAGGGGTCTGGAATCACGACACGAATTTAATATGACAGTTTCATGTAGAACAAGCCTTTGGAATATTGTGACACTTGTTCCTTACACTGTGGCTGCAGTTCTTGAAGATATATTTATGTGTGATTGAAATAAATGTTGTCTCCAAATCCTCTTCAGCCCTTATCCTTCTGTTATCCTCAAGTAGTGTTTTTTCAATGATTCTACAAAACCAAAGTAATGTATTAACATATGATTTTTTCACCAGTAGTTTTATTGTGTTTAAGTCTGATGATGACTCTTATTGTGGTTTCTGTTTCTTTACCAGCTGGCTGCAGAATTCCCATCAGAAGACATTTTTTTAGTGACAGCTTCCCCCGTTATCAAAGCTGTAACTAATTTCAAGCAGGTAAGAGAGACTTCATTTTTCTTATAGTGAGACATGTTCCAAGTTTGTTTGATAATTTAGAACCCAGTGGTAAAGATGCTCATGACTTAGAGCCTGTTTTCATATTTGTGTGATTGCAGTGGTGTCAGTAAGACTGACAGGCTATTTTACAATGATCAGTAATTGTGAATATATTCACACCATTCAGGCAAATGTTAAACCAGGTACTTACAGGACTGAAGTGTGTTCAGAGTTACTGAAACTTTATTTTATTTTATTTATTTATTTTTTTAGTGAGTGACCTCGTAGAAGCACTAGAATGGTATCATAGTCTTGCTCATGTTTGAATTTGGGGCAGAAACAGTGAAAAAAGGGATAACCTTCTGGGGAATTGATTTGGGCTTTGTCTATTTCAGCAGCTGCTTATTCAGTGACATCTTTCCTGCTGGTTTGAAAAAGAAAATCAAATGCATGCATGAATTCAGATTTATGGCTAGTAGGGCATGAAGCTGAGTCTGAGAGCTCTCTCTGAAACTAACACCGAAGTACAGAATGCTTTCTGAAAGTGCTGAGTGTCCAGCAAAGACACCTGCACAGTGCAGAGATGTAAAGTCTGTAATTCACATCACTGGAAATTTACATAGCTGAAGAATAAGGGAATAGCTAAGCACTATTAGAAGGCAGCAGAATCTGAGATTTGGACATGAGCATCTTAATTTCTCTCTGAATTGCAAGCATGGTGTGGCTTCTGGTTCCTAGCTGTGTTCCAAACTTGAATACTCAATAAAGTAGCAGGCCTGGAGGTTTCCATGCAGCTATTCTCTTTTGGAAAAAGCCACAAAATTGTCATCACTTATTTGAATGTTTTTCAAGTTTTGGCTTGCCTCTTTGGGGTTTTTATTTTCTTTGTATTTGTTTTGTATTTGATGTTGTCCATTTCCCCCGAGGTCTCTAAAATATCAGGTAGTGGCTCTGGATGAGTTATTTTAGCAAAGTTACAAAAAGAAAAACCAGGATTTTTACACTACATCACATAAATGAAAAAGCAGTGTTAACAACTTCTTTATGGAATAAAACATTGTAGCAGTTAGAGCAACTGCCAGGGTTTTCTTTTCCATTTTTGCTTAATCTCTGTCTTTAGGATTAACGTGTAGTACTTGGACTCTTCAACCAGGAGCAGGCATGAAAAAATTCTGTATGGAAAAATAAACTTTTAGCAGTTACATGGTAACCCATTTTCAGACAATATGGGCTTTATGTTGTCACTTTTTTACCATAAATGGACACAGCACCTTCTCTCAAAAGCTTTAGAAGAAGAGATGGGTACATGATCCATATTCTTAAATACTTCTCTTTCTCCTACAGGTCTCCAAAACACTTGAGGAATTTGATGTTGAAGAGCAGCCAAGTTCCCTATTAGAAAAACGATATCCCAATATTAGAGTTATACAGTCTGGAGTGAAACAGTTGAAAAGTGATGAACATGTAAGTTAAGGTTTTCTTTTTTATTTTTTTTTTCAAATTATGTATATTAAATATAATTTAAGAAGTAGCTGAATGTTTTGGGTGAGAAATTTTGTTCAAGAACATTTTGGTTACTGAATTGATAAGTTACCAAAATTACAAGAAAATATTTCCTAATTCTAATTTCACTTACTGCTTAAACTGTTTTTCAAGTAGAAATAGATACAGAGGACAAAATAAATCTTGAAAGAGCCAACATTTCCACCTTTTCTTCCTTCTATTTAGCAGGAGATACATGGCAAATATGAACAATGTGCAGCATGTGCACAGCCTTGTTAGCTCTGTGCCAACATGTTCTTTTCACTCCAGCATGTATGAGAAACTCACATTCACATCCCAAACTCGTTTTGCTCACTTCTAAAGTTTGGAGATGTAATTCCAGGTGGATTTTGTTAACATTCTGAATACAGTGGTTTTCTTATATCATTGCTAGGATAGTGTTTTAATATTGGTCTTGGTGGACATAAATAATTAATCTATGTGGATTTGGAGGCTCTTTTGCCCAAAATCACTTTAAGCTATGCAGCTTCTAGTTTGTAGAACAACAAATAATGTCATAAAATGTTAAAATTTAAGGTCTTCTTTCTCAGAATGACATAGCTTGTTGAGTGCCTCCACTTTTTCTCCAGCAAAAAACAGATTTGCAGTATTTCTGAACTGTGTCCTATCCTGTGCCTGGTTAACTCAGAGCTACTGCTGTTGAAATGTTTGAATGAGATTCTCGATTGCTAATGTCCAGCAGTGCATGGTTCTGTTCCTGGGGCCTGAGGGACATTTGTCATATAGAAAACACAGAACTCTTCTGGCACAGCCAGTGAGTACCAAGTGCCACCAAGTGGTTGATCTTGCTTCGAGTGCACTGTGGGCACTTCCCACTTTATTGGTCACTTATTTGTGGTGAGTGTGATAGCAGTAAATGACACACAGTGAGGAAGAGTATGAAGCCTAGTTCCTTCAGAAGCCTCTTACAGCTTTTCATATCTGCAAATTACTGTGACATTAAGGAAAGATGTCTCTTAGATGTCTTCATTTTTGATTTTTCTTTTCTCTTCATTGTTAACAGAAAATTTACACTGAAGATGGGAAAGAATACATATATGAAAAGCTTTGTCTGTATGCTGGAGTCAAACCAAAATTAATTGTTGAAGGGAACCCGTATGTGTTAGGAATCCGGGACACTGACAGTGCACAGGTAAATGTGTTTGGGACTTCAAAATGTGCAATGTATTCCTGCATCTGGTGCAAAATACCAGAATTCTTGTGGAGTGAAATGGAGAAACACAAAATAATGTTTGCTATTATATATTCTTAATTAGGAGTATTTTCACTAGCAGCAAAACAGCCTTATAATGCCACTGAATTAATTAGCCACCGATTTGTTAAGTTTATAGATAGCTCATACACATTATTTCTAACATGATAAAACGGAATAAACAATATTTTTTTCACCCTCCAGGAAGAATCCAATTGGAAAATATAAAGACATTTCCTTGGGAAGAGGTGTGTGGTTCCTGGTACAAAGGGCTGCTTCATGCAGTGGGAAGCTACTGAAGGAATGACTTCTTATTCTCTTGCAGTTCTACTGTAGCTTCTCCTCTTTGTACAGAAAAGAGTTAGAAATAGTCAAAGATGTGGAAAAGTTTTCACCTGAGAAATGACTTAATAGACTAAAAAATAAGCTTGGAAGGCAAAGTTGAAGTCTCCCTGCTACAGGTCTTCAGAAATAGAGGAGCATTGCTGCTCCATAAAATGGAACTGCCATTCATCAAATGAAGCTGGACCTTGAGGATAAAAAAAGGAGTTACATTTTCAAAGAATCTGAAGTGAAACTGGAATTGCTGATTGCTACAACAGCAGCTTCTGTTTCAGGTCTCAGCCTAGCTGGATGTGTATCAATAATCTGAGAAAATCAAGACTAAGAGCAAGAAAATACTGAGAAGGATATAGTTGATCAGTGTGAGGGAACATGCTCTAATTGACATTTTTCCTTTCTTAATGCAGGCTTTTCAGAAGAATTTGGCTCAAGCTGAGAGAATAGTGGTGGTAGGAAATGGTGGGATTGCCCTTGAATTAGTGTAAGTGAACCAAAAACACATAATCAAATAAAATCTTTACAATGCAATGCTAAATCTAGTGTAAATGAATTTGGGAGAAGGTTGACTTTAAAATTTTATCTCTTAGAGCATTTAGTAGCAAAACTGATCACAGAGGGTTTTTTTTGCAACATAGTGGTTTTTACTGATACATAAAATCAGAAAAGCTCCAGAAGAAGCTTTGACACAGATATCAAGAATATTCAGTTAATGTTCCACATACTGCAAGCAATATCCAAATGCTTGTTTTTAACAGTGGCAGTCTGGCAGAAATGCACTTGTTTTTCATTATGGGGAGCAGGAAATACTAATTATTAGTATTATAAATTGGATCTGCCCCCTACCCCAGTTCAGTCAGGGTTGTGTTGGTGAGGAAGTATGACTTGTCAGCTTGAAGAGATATTTTTAATGGGTTCCTTATGTAAATGTTTAGAAGTGGATTTGATAGGTTGGAAAATCTTGGATCCCCTGGTTCTGGCTTCTGGAAGGAAACTTGACACACTTCTGCTTGTGTTGCTAAAAGATCCTTTTCAGGTAGTCTGTCACTTTATCCCTTGTTGAAATGCTCACAGGTATGAAATTCAAGGCTGTGAAGTAATCTGGGCTATCAAAGACAAAGCCATTGGGAACACTTTCTTTGATGCAGGAGCAGCTGAATTCCTCCTTCCCAAGCTCACTGCTGAAAGCCAAGAGAATCCCATCGAGTGTAAAAGAACCAAGTACACAGTGGAAGGTATGGGGTTCAGCTTCCTGACACTGCAGCAGCAGCATTTCATATTAAAGATAGTCTTAAAATCACTCAGTTTAGCAGCTTGGAGTAAGCCTTACTGTTATCATTTATGACATTTCCTTCTTCAAAAACTGAGAGTGAAAATGCAACATAGAAACCCATCCCACATTTATGTAGACAGAATGTAATACAGCTTCTTGTGAGCTGTAAAAAAGGGCTTACCTTTGTGCCAAATTTACATTAATTCCCTGTATTCCTTCTGCTGAAGAACTTGTTCAATTTTCTGTAATGTTTTGATGTGAACTCACCATTCTATAGGGAGGAGCTGTCACATAATGAGATATTGGAGGAGCAGGTGAAACTACACAGAACATTATTACAGGTGGAGGGAAAGTGCAGTCTCAGAAACAATAATTAGCACTGCATGAAGAAACATCACACAAACATAGGTAGGGCCAAAGTCAGGACAAAAAGAAGAGCATGGTTCTAGACATCAGGCAGGAAGAATAAGGATATTACCCCAGATGGTATTTTTCTGTTAATTGAGAATCCTTGTTCTGAATTCTGAGGACAAGGAAAGTTGCACACTAAATCTGATATACTCCATGTCTTTGCTTTAGGAAGTGAGGAGAAAGGAAGGCCTCCAGGAGCATCTGACAAGCTGGGCAGTGCCTTGGGCCCTGACTGGCACGAGGGCTTACACCTTAAAGGCACTAAGGAGGTAGGGGCATAACCTTGCTGCCAGATTTATTTGGGTGTTGTGGGCATGAGCACAGGGAAGAGTTCCATGTTTGCAATAAAGCAAAAATCCTCACATTTAATTTTTTTTTTTCATTTATGAATTCCTGAGCTGTTAGGTGTTTGCATCTTTTCTGCATTTGTAAAATGACCTCTTGATTTATAAAATCGAGAGTGATCAGTCAAAGACCAGCTAAAGGATGTTTAGGATATTTAGCAGCTTAATCAGTGGTGGTTTGGCTGTTGAAGGCTGTGGAACTGTATTTGTGTAGTGGAGAATAAAAAAAGGCCCAAATTCACCAAACAATTTAGAGAAACAGGTAACTTCCCAACTTCTGGCTTGAGCTCAGAATATGGTTGAAATGTGGGTTGATGGTACAGAGTATTTTTTCTTTTTACTGTGTTTAGAACATAAACTTATTATTGTTACCAAAATTAATGAATTATAGAAAAATAAAGGATTTGCAATCCTGAAAGACAGAAAAATGAGTTTACTTTATTCTGTTCTGATAATGTTTGAACTCTCTTCCTGCAAGCTTAGGGGAACCTGAATATGTTTTCTGGCATGCCAGAAAAATCTAATTGTTGTGAACTGTAAAGGAACATGAGCTACCTGCTGAAAAAGCAGCTAAATTGCCACTGGCTATGGTTAGAGCTGTGCCAAAAGGAAGAAAGTGTGGGAATCCAGGTAGTGGGCTTGGATATATGGTGGGTGGCTTTCCACTTCAGTAATATCAATTTAGGTGAAGATGTCCTTGCTGTTATTAATCTTGTGATCACTAATCATTATGTTTATAATTCTGTTTCTTTTTTTTTTTTTTTTTTAGTTTTCTCACAAAGTACATATTGAAATACTGTGTGAAGTAAAGAAAATTCTCTTACAGCAAGAATTTATCCAACTGCAGCAGACTTCCCTGACTTTTCCTAAAGGAGAGAAAAATGTAGAGGCAGATGAGGGTGAGTGCCAGTGCTGGTAAGACCTTGAAGGTAAATCTGTGCTGGAGCATGTTTGCTGTTTGAAAAAGAAATCTTTTTTTCTCTATAATTTGAGGTCTAGCAGTTTACAGTAATCAAATTTATGTGCTGCAATTAAATTATAAAATCTTGCAGGTCAGACACTTTTTTCCACAAAGTAACCAAAATCATGTGTGCAGAATATTCCATCCTAACACAATCCATTAAATATTTTAATAGTTAAGTTAAAACATGAGGAAAAAAACCACGAACATTTTGTATCAAACTGAAGTAAACCTTCCAAATAGAGGAAAATATCCCTTTTTAAAAAATGAATAATTATGCCTATAATTTCAACCTAATTAAAATGAATATTTTTAATACTATTTTAGTAATCAGTTACTTTCAGCACAAGTCAAGTCTGTTCTGTTCTTTTTGCTTTTGAGGCACTTCTGTGCATCTGTAAATTTCTACATAAAAGAATATTTGGCAATTGCATACTTGAGAGAATATCTCACAGGCCACAGAGGGTTTTAATTTAGGAAAATTCTGAAGGAAGTTATTGGTAGGAGTTGGAGCTGAGATCCAAAATATTTTTTTTCTCTAGTTCTGAGCAATGGTAAGAAAAGTTACAGGTAATCTCTGATAGTTTTCTAATTTTTATTTTCAATTTTAACCTTTCTTTACCTATTCAGTTACCTCAAAGGTTTTATGGTTTTATTTTCATTCATATCTTATCATAAGACATAATTAATAAAGTAACTTCTGTTGGTTACATTCTCAGGGCAAAATTTTCTCGTTTTTCAGTGCTGTGGCCTGTATATGTGGAATTAAGTAATGGAAAAATTTATGGATGCAATTTCATTGTCAGTGCAACTGGAGTTGTGCCAAATGTTGAAGCATTTCTTGATGGCAATAATGTAAGTATACTGATTTCAAGTAAGGTTAAAGAAACCTTTTCAGCTGGTTTATGCTTCTGTTCTGACATGGATTGCTAAAGATTTAAATACTGTGTACCATCTCAAAATAAGGCAGGGTATGTTGATACTGAGATATCCAACATGATACAAGTGTATTTGATTTGTGGACTTGGTTTATTATGTTGCTCCTCAGGTGTTTATATATAGTACATATGCAGTGTTAAGCCCAACCAAAGAGAGAAAATCATCTGTATAATTGGCTAATGTGGCAAAAATTTAGAATAATTTCCATGTTAGTTCTGTACCATAGTCTTACCTTATTAATCTTGACATTTGCTCCTGGAAAGGAAGCAACTACTTCCAGTACTTTCCATCTGGGACACTGAGCTGTCACAGTGCTCATGTTCATTGATGGAAGTCAGCACCCAAATGTGGCTGGTGATTCTGGAGTTCATAACTGCCATGTGCATTTCCACACCTCAGGATCATTTTGCTTCTGTGTTCAGTGCCTGCTCATCAACAACTAAACATCCCTGGGTTATTAACACTGATCACAAATCCAACAAATAGCCCCATACAAGCTACTACTAAAAATGATCCCAAACAAAAGCAGGATGTTGTGGTATTTGGGTTAAGTGGTGCCATCTGGTTATGAGGTAAAAGGCTGTGCTCTGGTTAAAGAAGGAAATGCTGAAAACATAGATCTGATGTTGAGCCATGACGTATTTCCATGCCTATGCTATAAGCTTAGATCAGGAGTTAAGTTTTTGCAATGGTATTTTCTTGCCTTGGCAAAAATACAAAGTGATCTCTTAAGACTGGGTGTCCCTGTAACAAACACACAGTGTGATTTGGAATTTGGCAAGCCCTGTTACTTCCCTGCCTAGGTATCAGTAATAGTCCTTTAGAAACCTTTGCTGTGCTCTAGAAATAATAACAGTAATGCTTTGTACTTTCCATGGAGCTCTTGCCACTCAGCGCAGTCTCATGGTAAAGGAACAGCTGATTGTTAAGGGGGAGGGAGTTGGGTGCCTGGTTCCATTGCTGATGTGTGAACCCCTTCAGTTTGCTGTGGGAGAGGATGGAGGACTGAAGGTGGACAAGCACATGCACACGTCACTGCCAGATGTGTTTGCAGCTGGAGATATCTGTACAGCAGCCTGGGAGCCCAGCCCTGTGTGGCACCAGGTACGTCCTGGCACAGGAGTTACACACCAGTGCTCACACCAAGGAGGGGCAGGTTAACAGTGGATTGTCACTGACCGATTTTCTGAAAAACTCCTTCGCTAGGATTTTTCTCCTGAGAAGCCTCAGAAAAAAAATATAAACAATAACTATCTGAGGGCTGTGGAATGTGGTCTGGAGATGCTTTACCAACAGGTGCATCTTTGATTGTTTGCATGTGAATTGTTTTTAACTAATGGCCAATGGCAGCCATCTGTGTCAGACACCAAGTCTGTCACGAGATTTTATTATTCATTCCTTTCTAGCTTTCTGATGTCTCCTTTCTTCTATTCTGTAGTATAGTTTTAGTATATAATTTTCTTTTAATGCAATATATATCATAAAATAGTAAATCAGCCTTCTGAAACATGGAGTCAAGATTCTCATGACTTCCTTCATCCTGGGGACCCTCAAACACCGCCACATTTGCTGACCCTGAGTGAGTGACACCCCACAGTGGATAATCCTGGGGGTTTGGTGGCTGAGTTCTGTGGAGGTGGCTGGAAATGAGCTGGCCAGCCCCTCTGAGTATGAACAGCAGTGAGTGTGCTCTGAGTACTCACTGCAGTGAGTGTGCTCATGGCACAGGGATGGCCTCATGACTTCAATCTTCCCAATTGTCTCTTGCAGATGAGGCTGTGGACCCAGGCTCGGCAGATGGGATGGTATGCAGCAAAGTGCATGGCAGCAGAAGCTTTAGGGGAGTCTATTGATATGGATTTCAGCTTTGAACTATTTGCTCACATTACAAAATTTTTCAATTACAAGGTCAGTACAGTCTGATAGTTGTAACTATCAGTTACACCGAGTAACACATACTGCTTGCTTATATTCACTTGCTGACAGTGAGCAGGTGCATTAATATTGAGGAAGCAGGTTTCTTTCTGTAGTAATTAATCCTAGCTTAGATTTTCTCATTTTGTGCTAATGTATATGGTATTTCATGGGGAAGATTTTTCAGTCCATTGTGTGTATTTGTGCTAATGTGTGTGATATTTCAAGGGGAAGATTTTTGAGTCCATTGTGTGTTTGCAAGCCAGTGATGGGGGAGGGACCCAAGGGATGCTTATTTCCCTGTTTGCATCCCTTTTGAGGCTGAGAACTGTTAGCAGGAGAAATGCTAAAAGCCACTGCAGTGTTGTTATGAGTGCTTTTCCCTTCTCCTTCTGCTAGGTGGTGGTTTAGGGGAAGTACATCGCTCAGGGCCTGGGCTCAGAGCACGAGCTGATGCTGAGGTGTACCAAGGGCCACGAGTACATCAAAGTGGTGATGCAGAACGGCCGAATGATGGGAGCTGTGCTCATCGGTGAAACGGACTTGGAAGAAACCTTTGAAAACTTAATTTTAAATCAAATGGATCTTTCAGCCTATGGTGAAGATCTCCTAAATCCAGATATTGACATAGAAGATTATTTTGATTGAACAATACCCCATTCCCATTTTGTATGAAGCTTTGAGAGCAAGTCATAGATCTTAGAAAACCGTTTTCTCAGGACTGGGGATAAATGCAATCCTCAATTAAGATTTTGGGTTGATCTTGCTAAAATACTGACTGGTTACTGCCACAGGTACCAGCTAATGGTGCAATCTCTGTCATGCTGGCTCATATGAACAGAGAACAGTTTCAGGTCACAGGGTGCTCAGAGCTCTTGCTACCTGGAATGCAGGTTGCAAATACATGGCCTTACCCCATTTTTTTTTCCTTTTCCCCTATAAGTTTAATTCTGAAATAAATGTATTTTCTACTCAGTTAAGTACAGAACACAGGCTTTGCACAATGAAAGCCAGGATGAGATGTCAGTTGAGAGAAGCCTTTGAACTGGTTGTCCCTTCAGCTGTCCAGGTGTTGGGGTGGAGCTGCACTGTACAGGATAGTGCCAGCCCCGGACAGCAGTTGTTTCATCCTGGCTTTTGATTTTGTTCTACAGTTGCTGCCTGAGAGTTCCTATTTATTTTGGATCAAATTTGGGACAATTTATTGTACTCAATACAAAGCTGGCAGTACATATTGGGACTTGTCCCAGACAAATAATTTAATTTTTTTTAGAAGAATGACTGTTTTTAACTAAATTTTCAGGTTTTGGTGAAGTTCTCAGCTAAAGGATGGGTGAAGGAGTATAGGCTTTATTCAGTGTCACAATTTTACCAGAAAAATAAAGATGAAGAGCATGTTCTTAATGATATTATTTTTACATTTGTTATAAGTGTAAGGGAGAAGAACTAAAATGCAACCACCCAGAACTTGCACTTATTAATGAAACTGAACATGCCTTTCTGATCTTTTAACATCTTAGCAGTCAAAGTAAGAAAACAAAATTGAATCTAGCAGTCAGCATATGTGCCGTTGAATGCTTGCGGTAGCTGTTGAGTGTTTCCTAGGCTGGCAGGTTGTCTTGTTTGTAAACTTCAATTGAGGTACCTTCTGCCAAGCACAGAAGTCATAAATTTCTATTTGAATAACAACGTAGAGAAGTCCAATTTGAAGAGCAACAGACATATTTCTAAGGGATAAATACACATAAATACATACAGTATGTCACTCCCACGTGCCACAGTGGGTGTAGGGACACATGCCCCTACTCAGAACTGCAGAGGTGGCAGTGCCCACGTGGGCTGGAACAGCCAGCCCTGGCACAGCAGCAGCTCTGAGCCAGCCAGGGCTCCAGAGGAAGGATGCTGGAGCATCCCTGTCTCCAGCTGTCTGGTGTCACTCTCTGGGGCTGGTGACAGCAGTGCCCTGGCTGCAGTGGGGTCACTGGTGAGGAGGAGAGTCACCTGCACAGCAGGCAGAAGAACAGGAGGTGACAGGGTCTTCATGCTGAGCTAAGACCACCAAGTCCTGTGCTGCAAAGGAAAGAAACCTGAAGAGGACTCTCAGGGGAGCAGTGGGTGGAGACTCCCAGAGGAAGGAAGCCTGGAAATCTCTGCACCTCTATCAGTCCTTTCCAGACTGCATGAACCTGCCACAGTGTTACTATATACTACACTTGCAAAAGAGTTAAAAAGGCAACATGGTCATTATAGAGATTTTGTAATCGTTGCTGTATCCTAAGATATGCGCCAATTATTTTGATAAGAAACATACTTTCCTCTTCTATTAGCCTTCTAGATTTGACACTTTTTAAAGATATTTGTTCCCTGTTCAGCGTTTATTAAATAAAAATAAAAATACCAATACTAAAGCACAAACTGAACTTACACACTGCACTGTCCATGGAGCAGCAACCATAATTAGATCCTAGATGTAGTCTGTGACACTCAGTCAATAACTACTGGCTGGTCATGTGCACGTGCCTGAAGCTGAGGCTTCTTTGCTTTTAAGTTAGGACCACAGCTGGGCCCTTTATGTTCCTGTGATTGATTCACCCCTGAATCTTGGACAGTCTTTGATCCAGCCTGGGCATTTTCTCTGCTTCCTTTTGAACACTGAGATGGTTTGACCTGTAAGATTAAAGAGTTCAGTGAAAATTCTAACATTGCTTTTCTTTTCTTTTCCATGTTCCTGCACAAGAGAGAAGATATTTATGAGGTTATGATATTTATGATGTACATGCATACACATATACACACATACACATATATATGCATATATACATGTGCTCCATCACATTCCAAACACTTCTGGATGTTGAATCTTGAAATTCTATGGTAGGAGACTGGCAAATGCCTACAATTAGAATATTATTGATATTCTCACATTTCACTGACCATAAAAGCTAATATCAATATTTTCAATGCCTTTAAAAATGAAATAATAATGTCAAAATATTGCCAGAAACTTATCAAAATGAAAAGGGTGTGTTAGGTTAAGCATAGAGACTAGACTGGGTTTTTTCGGCATTTTTGCTTTTGACATTGTTTGGAAAGTGTGTTGTTTGCACTAGTAACTGAAATGCAGTTTGATGAGGATAGAATTACTACAAAACATGTTTTGAGCAGATACCAAATGATTAAATTAAGCTCTAATGGAGAAGATACCTATATGGCAAATCAGAACAGATGTAAATACCTTGGAAACACTTTTGCTGCTTTTTATCCCCTCTATGGTGAGGGTATGTCCCTCGTTTTTCAGCAGCCAGGCTTTGGGTCCCACCTTCAGGTAGGATATTGTAGCAATGGCTGTGAAGCTGAAATCCTCCCTGCATCAATGAAATCAATGTTACAGGGGAAGGTTGGAGATGGAGGCTGGAATATGCAGGGGAAAAAAAATCATAGAATCATTAAGGTTAGAAAAGACCTCCAAGACATCAAGCCCAGCCATCAACCCAGCACTGCCACTAAACTATGTCCTCAGGTGCCACATCTGCATGTTGTATGAACAGAACCTGGAATGGTGACTCCACCACTTCCCTTCTCAACAACTCTTCCCATAAGGACAGGGACGCATTAACCCTTCTGATAGGTGTTTCAGAGAGCAGCTTCATTCTGCTTCATTTTTCAAGTAGACAGGTGACTTAGAGCTGCTCTGATCAACACTTAATTCAGTTCATGGACCTTGACACACAAAAACAGATGCACACTTGTCACTTGAAACACATGGAGGAAAATGAGGAAAAAAAGATGTAATAAGTCATCTGCTAACCCTCTTAGTAATATTTAAAAAGCTGTATGGAGAGATACAAAGAAAAATGAAGTCAAAATAAAGGGACTGGATATTTGTAGGTATTCTTGAACTTAACAATTATAGGAGAAGACAAAACACATAGCACATGGACAGCTTACAGAGGCAGCACTGGTGTTAGTTCCACTATGCTTTCTTAAAATTTCTGAGTCCCACCTTCCACATTAGCCAGTGTTTCCTGACTTAGACATCGTGTGCACAACCTCATTTGCTTTCCTTATCCATGGAATGTGAATGAGAGCTGTATGAACTTCAGACTTCTCCAAAATGAATCCTGCTGCAGATTTAAACATTCTACCTGAATACAGAAGACCTTCTAAAAAAGAAGGTTTTTTTAATTGCACAGGATGCAGCATTTCAACTATTCCTCCAACTTTTGAAAAGGAAATATAGCAATACTTGAAGGGTTTTTAGGAATACAGTATATGTATCTGAATTGAAAGAAGACTACAGAATGTAACCATTAATTTTATACCAAAGTAACAAGAGAGCAAGGTAAAATTACTACTAAATATTAAAAAACCAAAACAAAGAAAACAAAATAGTTATCTTTCATACTTCAGATACTGCTGCAGCAGTAAATGAGATTAACAAGACCAAAAAAACCCAAAACACTGCAAAATGTTTTTGGGGGTGGAGTTTGGCCATAACAGGTATTTAATGCTGCTAAACATTGATCAATCCTTAAAATTCCCCGCTCCAGACTCCCCATCCTACTTGTATTTCTGAAATTCATACAGTGATTAAACATCATCTAGAGACAATCTGAGCAAATCACACATCCCAGGTGCTGTACAAAATAAAAAAAAAAAAAAATTGTATATCAAATCTGTATCATGTTATTCTGTAAGTCACATATTTGATAAAAAATCAAGTATTTTAAAAAATGCACCAGTGGAGGTCTAGATAGGCAGTTATTCTTTGTTACATGCAGTAGAGGCTTGGTCATGAATGCCCAGGTGGCTACTAATCTGTTGCACTATCTTGGAAATGAAATGTGTTCCTCTCTCTGAGGATATTTTGGCTGAAACTCCGAATTGTGGCATTATTTCTTGTAATAATACTCTCGAGCTTTGACAGTTCTGGTGGGGAATGCTTCTGGCCAGCTTGAAAATGTATTTGTCAATACCAATAAATACAGATACCCCCCCTTTCCTTGGGAGCTCTGAAAAGTCAATTTGCCACTGCTGTCCAGGCCCATGGTCTCTCCCAATCTGACTGAGTTTCAGCCTCAGGGGTGTTTTTGGGGTTAGTCTGGAGGCAAGGATCACACTGTTGGTTTACCTGAGTAATAGTGGCATATAAATTCCTAGCAACGATTCTTTCAATCAGATATGTGTTCTAGAAAGCCTGTGGAAACTACTACTTAAAAGTCAACACTTCATTTTGATGCACTCTGTAACACTGGCAGCCTTGGTCATTCTGGCAAAGGAGCCACACTTTATAAAAGCTTTTAAGGAGTTAGACTCCAGTGTGTTTTCTAGTGCTGTTCCTTCACTAGTGACCACAAATGGGAAGGGATTACCAACTCCCTCTCAATGGTAGCCCACCCCTTGTGGTTGCATGTCTCTTTTGATTAGTATTATTATATTCTGGCTCACTTTCAAGGGAAATCTGTCCATAATTACCTCAGCTTTTGCTGCTTTCCTTCTCTCCATCCATCAGCTCATTTAATGCAAACATTTTCTGGCTGGCTTGGTGGATAAGGAGGCAGAAGAAGGCGTCTTTCAGGTTTAAAACAGTAAACTAGGTTAGCTCAGGTGTTAAACAAGTTAGTAAAGTATATGGATTTGCTGCCACAGGGTATAAATTCTTTGTTATCTTATTGACAGCCCTCAATCCAGTACTATCAATTATTGGGCTGATTTCTTTCCTATCTTCTTTTGAGGGGGTACTGCTTAATTCTCACTCGTTGTGTTGGTTCCTTAAGCTTGATTACCAAAGGGGGACATTTTTCACCCTCCCTTGTACAGCAGAGGCCCATACTCCCAAAAATACTTATTTACTTATTCTAACATCTCTTTACGAATGTCCTTCTTAATTTCAATGGCTGTTAATGTTAAGCCTGACATTTTTATATCATTTGCCTCCAGTAGTTTTGAAAAACGTTTAGCCTGGAAGATACAATAGACACATGATTTCCTATCTCAGGAAGTGTCACCCTTCAGGCTTACATATCCCAGGATCATAAACGTGTCAATGTATATAAGAATATTTCAGTTCAGACATCAAAACTGAGAAGATCGGCGCCATGCCCATGTACTTTTAATTATCTCCCCTTTATCTAGAGCAAAGTCTTACATTTTTTTTTTTCATTTTCTCCTGAGCAAAGAAATCATATATTAGATTGATCTAAAGGAGTAATAGTGATGTTTTTATAGACAGGTTCCTACTGACTATTACTTGTTTCCTGAAACCACTGACCTGTGCAGGTGAAAATACGAAGTGTACAAATGATGCAAGTTGATGGGGTGATAGAGGCACTGACCATTGCCACCTGTGATTCCATAACTCTCAGAACCTCTGGAGAGCCTGAAGCAGTGCCTAAGTGACAGACCCAGATCCTCCTGGTAGAGAGGCCCAGAATTGCTCTGTTCTTCTTCCCCATATAATTCTCCTGTAATTCTTTATGGGAAATCTTCTCATAGAGTTCTGTGTTTTATCCTTGAGCAAAGAATGCTCTGTAACTTCCGGCAGGGGGATACAGTGTGGGTAAATGAAGGTAGTATAGAATGTAATCTCATCCCCTAAAGAGTTGCAGCTGAACCAATTACTAAAGATTAGGAGCAGGCCTGATGTTAACAGGCCACACCTGTAGCCAATAACAACAAGTGGTATAAAAGAGTGGGTTGGTGTCAGCAGTCAGATGGCTGCAAGGACCAAGAAGAGTCAGAGCTTAGAGGAGCTGCCTGTGGGAGACATCAAGGTGGTATAAGGCTCTGGCAATATGGAATCCTTGCTCTACAATGATAAGAGAACCCAGGATATATAAGATAACAGCTTCCTTCTTTAAGATTGGAGCACCTTCCATTCATCTTGCTCTCAGTTGCAGCATTTGGCATTATTTAAAATGATACCAGTCTGTTTTTGTGATCTTTGGCAGGGCCAGCTGTTCTTTATCACACAGAGAGGAGTAGCAGTTCAAATGGTTATTCTATCACTGATTCCTAGCTTAGTTTTAGAGGTGCCTCATTCACCTCATCAGTTCACTTGCTCCTAATTAATTTGGTCAAGTCATCAACAAATTACATCCCTTACTAATAATCTCATAAGTGAGATTTATGGCCAGCATTGCTATCACAGCCATGGAGATAAAAGTGAAATCTGTCGTCTATCTATGGATATTTATCTTGCCTCATGCGTTTTACCAGCAGCTTTTATTTTTTTCCTCACATTTTATAAAATTAACTCAGTATTGACAATGAAAATCATATTGCAGTAATCAGTAGAGTCTACACAATTAAAAATTAAATACTACATTAAAATACATACAAAAAATAAATTGAAACAGGAAAGGAAAAGAGGCTTGAAACAGAGGCTAGATTTGAAATAATGTATTCTTATATCAGCCTCAGGAGATCTGCCCAACATGGAAGGCCCTGCACTTTAAATGCCACATTTGTTTTATGCACTGTAACCAAGTATTTTGAAAACTGAAGTGAAATAAGAGTTTCAATCACAGATCAGAATTCATAAAGTCACAGTCTTGTGTTTTGTCTCTTTCCCACTGGCGTCTCTTGGCCTGTGTGGATTTAAATGAGGTGGTGAAAAATTGGAGCTTGCCTGGGAAGCCATACCTGGCTCAGCCATGATTTAATAATGTTAATATTTTTTCAAGTGGTATTTTTTCAACATTGAACTGTGCTTTAGAGAAGATATTTGGTAATAATTTCTTTTAGAACAATGTCTTAAGAATCATTGCAAGGGAGAAAGGCAGTTAGGTTAATGGATGATGATGGCATTGTAGTTTCATCTGCAAATATGAGATGAGTGGCAACTATTGAAAACAGAAAGTTTGTTAATGGCAATAAAAACACAAAAAACACAGGAGAAATTGAAGTCATAAATTTCCTGCGATTTCCAGACTTATTAGACAGCTGATCTACTTGTGTGTAGTGATCATTGGTTTTCATCACTCACATTTGAGAGAGTAAAGGAAAGCATTGAGTATGTATTCTAATTTATAGTAGTTGATGTGCATACACAACAACAAGGTAACAATCTACTACTGGGTTTTACTGGATGAAAGAATTGGCAAAGAATTCACTGTTTCCAGAAAAATCTTTAACAGCTACGGGCCCATGAGTTTTCCTGAGAGGAGATAGATGCAAAGCCCAAAGCTGGGTAAAAAAACAAAGCTCTATATTCAGAGGGCTGCAGAGCAGGGGTTTGTTTATTCAGAGCTGGGAGTGAAGTGGATCTCTCTGACAAACTTCACTCAATGTTGTTTTGCCTTTAATTTCATTCTAAATTGTAAATTCTGAGTTACAAGGTATCAATAGCATATTCATATTTGTGTAAAGCTGTGTCATATTTCTATGAGAGTTTGTTGATTTCACTACCACGTCAGTTTCTTCTGTGTAATCCTCACTCTACTGGTGGTCATTGACGAAGACTTCTGTAGTGTTCCTTCTGTTTAAAGTTCCTCCCTCTGTCTTCAGGACATTTCTAGTGTATCTTGGGGTTTTTTAGTCTGTTATGTTTTTAGCTGAAATTTGGGTTTGTAGGATGTATTACAATTTGCTGTTTTGGTGTGGATAGTGCTTGCTATGTCACTGGCTTTGCTGTCTTGCTTGGTACAGTATTACTTGTTTCCATTACTTGATTCAATATAATGTGTAGCCTCTTGTTACCTACAGTTTAGGATTCAGACGGTGCTTGTGTTTGTCTGAGGTAGAATATGTGAGTGCTTTGAGGGGAGGCAGGTGCCTCAGGTGTGGCTGAGCACCATGAGGGTGGCATGCGGTGTAGCCTGCATGTAACTGAGGTGGCGGCAGATGCCGATCGTGCCCCTGAGGGGCTGTGAGGGTGTCTGGGGACAGGGGGATGAGGGCTGTGTTGCTGAGGGGCACCGCAGGGCGCGGTTCCCGCCCAGGGGGTTGCGTGAGCCCCTCAGCTCCCCTCACGATGAGGGCGGTTACTCGAAGCCGCTGTGGCTGTCACTCCCGGCGTGGCGTCGGGCGGGTGGCGCCCTCGGGCAGCCCCTGGCGTGAGGCAGAGGAGGAATGGAGGTCCCTCACGCGTCTGCACGGTGTTTCGGTTTGCGGGAGGCAGCCATGAGGTAAGTCAGAGGGGAGAAGAAAAACTTCATGGGTGGGAATGCTGGAATTCGCTGGCATCACCTGGAGAGCATGGAATGAATATATTGGGGTGAAATTGAGGAGTGTGGGAACAAAAGCTGCAGTAATCTGTGGCGATACCATTCCGGACATTTTTTGGAAGAAAAACCTTTCTCTAGGGGGGACAATTGGTTTTGGGGAGAAATCTGAGGTAATTTGGGGAGGGTGGGCAGAGAAAATTCTGTGATAACACCTGGGATTATTTTAATGCCCAAAAAGACCATTTTGGGGGGTAAAATGTAATTTAATATGCTATGGAATGAAGGAATAATTTGGAAAGAAATCCTGAGGTAAAGTGTGAGGACCAGAGTGAGCAATGAGGGAGAGGTGGCTCTCCAGGTGATGCTGAGGGGATCTGAGGGTCACTGAGGGAATATGAGTGTAAACCCCGTGTGCTGCTGAGGGGCCATGAGTGTTCCTGTGGGGAAGTACATGTAAAGCCCAAATCTGGGTAAGAAAACAAAGTTCTCTGTTCAGCGGGCTGCAGAGCAGGTGTTTGTGTATTCTGAGTTGGGTGTGAGGTGAATCTCTCTGACAAACCCCACTCAATGTTGTTTTGCCTTTAGTTTCATTCTAATTTGTAAATTCCAAATTACAAAGTATTAATAGCATATTCATATTTGTCTAAAGTTGTGTCATATTTCTGTGAGAGTTGGTTGATTTTACTCCCACATCAGTTTCTACTGTGTAATCCTCAGTCTACTGGTGGTCGTTGATGGAGACTTCTGTAGTGTTCCTTCTGTTTAAAGTTTTTACCTCTGTCTTCAGGACATTTTTAGTGTATCTTGGGTATTTTTAGTCTGTTATGTTTTTAGCTGAAATTTGGGTTTGCAGGATGTATTACAATGTGCTGTTTTGGTGTGGAGGGTGCTTGCTATGTCACTGGCTTTGCTGTCTTGCTTGTTTCACCTGCACATCTTGGTCCATTATTACTTGTTACCATTACTTGATTCAATATAATGTGTAGCCTTTTGTTACCTACGGTTTAGCGTTCACATGGTGCTTGTATTCCTCTGAGGGGCAATATGTGAGTGCTTTGAGGGGAGGCAGGTGCCCCGTGTTCCTCTGAGGGGACCTGAGGGTCACGGAAGGGATGGCAAATGCCCTGTGTGTTGTTGAGAGGGCGTGGGGGTTGCTGAAGGAGTGGTGCGTGCCCTGCATGTTGCTGAGGGGACACAAAGGTGATTTGAGTGGGAGGCAGGTGATTTGGGTGTGGCTGAGCACCATGAGGGTGGCATGCGGTGTAGCCTGCATGTAACTGAGGCGGTGGCAGATGCCGAGTGTGCCCCTGAGGGGCTGTGAGGGTGTCTGGGGACAGGGGGATGAGGGCTGTGTTGCTGAGGGGCACCGCAGGGCGCGGTTCCCGCCCATGGGGGTGCGTGAGCCCCTCAGCTCCCCTCACGCTGTGGGGGAGACCTTGAAACCTCCAGGGACCGCACTCAGCTCCCCTCACGCTGAGGGTGGGGGGAAACTTGAAACCACTGTAGCCGCCAGATGTGCCTCGCCCTCAGCTCCCCTCAGAGCTAAGGGCGGTTACTCGACGCCGCCGGGGGCGCGCGCGCTCAGCTCCCCTCACGATGAGGGCGGTTACTCGAAGCCGCTGTGGCTGTCACTCCCGGCGTGGCGTCGGGCGGGTGACGCCCCCGGGCAGGGTGGCGCCCTCGGGCAGCCGCTGGCGTGAGGCAGAGGAGGAATGGAGGTCCCTCACGCGTCTGCACGGTGTTTCGGTTTGCGGGAGGAAGCCATGAGGTAAGTCAGATGGGAGAAGAAAAACTTCATGGGTGGGAATGCTGGAATTCGCTGGCATCACCTGGAGAGCATGGAATGAAATATTTTGGTGTCAAGTTGAGGAATGTGGGAACAAAAGCTGCAGTAATCTGTGGCGATACTGTAGCGGGCATCTTTTGAAAAAAAAACCCTTCTCAAAGGAAGAAAATTGGTTTTGGGGAGAAATCTGAGGTAATTTGGGGAGGGTGGGCAGAGAAAATTCTGTGATAACACCTGGGATTATTTTAATGCCCAAAAAGACCATTTTGGGGGGTAAAATGTAATTTAATATGCTATGGAATGAAGGAATAATTTGGAAAGAAATCCTGAGGTAAAGTGTGAGGACCAGAGTGAGCAATGAGGGAGAGGTGGCTCTCCAGGTGATGCTGAGGGGATCTGAGGGTCACTGAGGGAATATGAGTGTAAACCCCGTGTGCTGCTGAGGGGCCATGAGTGTTCCTGTGGGGAAGTACATGTAAAGCCCAAATCTGGGTAAGAAAACAAAGTTCTCTGTTCAGCGGGCTGCAGAGCAGGGGTTTGTGTATTCTGAGTTGGGTGTGAGGTGAATCTCTCTGACAAACCCCACTCAATGTTGTTTTGCCTTTAGTTTCATTCTGATTTGTAAATTCCAAATTACAAAGTATTAATAGCATATTCATATTTGTCTAAAGCTGTGTCATATTTCTGTGAGAGTTGGTTGATTTTACTCCCACATCAGTTTCTACTGTGTAATCCTCAGTCTACTGGTGGTCGTTGATGGAGACTTCTGTAGTGTTCCTTCTGTTTAAAGTTTTTACCTCTGTCTTCAGGACATTTTTAGTGTATCTTGGGTATTTTTAGTCTGTTATGTTTTTAGCTGAAATTTGGGTTTGCAGGATGTATTACAATGTGCTGTTTTGGTGTGGAGGGTGCTTGCTATGTCACTGGCTTTGCTGTCTTGCTTGTTTCACCTGCACATCTTGGTCCATTATTACTTGTTACCATTACTTGATTCAATATAATGTGTAGCCTTTTGTTACCTACGGTTTAGCGTTCACATGGTGCTTGTATTCCTCTGAGGGGCAATATGTGAGTGCTTTGAGGGGAGGCAGGTGCCCCGTGTTCCTCTGAGGGGACCTGAGGGTCACGGAAGGGATGGCAAATGCCCTGTGTGTTGTTGAGAGGGCGTGGGGGTTGCTGAAGGAGTGGTGCGTGCCCTGCATGTTGCTGAGGGGACACAAAGGTGATTTGAGTGGGAGGCAGGTGCCTCAGGTGTGGCTGAGCACCATGAGGGTGGCATGCGGTGTAGCCTGCATGTAACTGAGGCGGTGGCAGATGCCGAGTGTGCCCCTGAGGGGCTGTGAGGGTGTCTGGGGACAGGGGGATGAGGGCTGTGTTGCTGAGGGGCACCGCAGGGCGCGGTTCCCGCCCATGGGGGTGCGTGAGCCCCTCAGCTCCCCTCAGAGCTGAGGGCGGTTACTCGAGGCCGCCGGGGGCCACCTTAGCTCCCCTCAACTCCCCTCACGCTGAGGGCGGTTAGTCGAAGTCGCTGTGGCCGCCTGGGGGCGCCCTTGCCCTCAGCTCCCCTCACGCTGAGCGCGGTTATTTGGAGCCCCTCTGGCTTTCACTCCCGGCGTGGCGTCGGGCGGGTGACGCCCCGGGGCCGGGAGGCTCCCTCGGGCAGCCCCGGCGTGAGGCAGAGGAGGAATGGAGGTCCCTCACGCGTCTGCACGTTGTTTCGGTTCGCGGGAGGAAGCCATGAGGTAAGTCAGAGGGGAGAAAAAAAACTTCATGGGTGGGAATGCTGGAATTCCCTGGCATCACCTGGAGAGCATGGAATGAAATATTTTGGTGTTAAATTGAGGTGTGTGGGAACAAAAGCTGCAGTAATCTGTGGCGATACCGTAGCGGACATTTTTTGGAAGAAAAGCCCTTCCCTAAGGAAGAAAATTGGTTTGGGGAGGAAGTCTGTGGTATTTTGGGGAGGTTGGTCAGAAAAAATTCTGTGATAACACCTGTGGTTATTTTTAATGCCCAAAACGACCATTGTCGGGGAAAAAATGTAACTTAAAGCACAGCAAAGGACTGAAAAAATAATTGGAACGAAATCCTGAGGTAAACTGTGAGGACCAGAGTGAGCAATGAGGGAGAGTTGGCTCTCCAGGTGATGCTGAGGGGATCTGAGGGAATATGAGTGTAAGACCCATGTGCTGCTGAGGGGCCATGAGTGTTCCTGAGGGGAAGTACATGTAAAGCCCAAAGCTGGGTTAGAAAATAAAGTTCTCTGTTCAGTGGGCTGCAGAGCAGGTGTTTGTGTATTCGGGGATGGGAGTGAGGTGAATCTCTCTGACAAACCTCACTCAATGTTGTTTTGCCTTTAATTTCATTCTGATTTGTAAATTCCAAATTACAAAGTATTAATAGCATACTCATATTTGTCTAAAGCTGTGTCATATTTCTGTGAGAGTTTGTTAATTTCACTCCCACATCAGTTTCGTCTTTGTAATCCTCAGTCTACTGGTGGTCATTGACGAACATTTCTGTAGAGGTCCTTCTGTTTAAAGTTCCTCCCTCTGTCTTCAGGATATTTCTAGTGTGTCTTGGATTTTCTTAGTCTGTTATGTTTTTAGCTGAAATTTGCATTTGCAGGATGTATTACAATGTGCTGTTTTGGTGTGGATGGTGCTTGCTATGTCACTGGCTTTGCTGTCTTGCTTGTTTCACCTGTATCTCTTGGTCCAATATTACTTGTTACCATTACTTGATTCAATATAATGTGTAGCCTTTTGTTACCTACGGTTTAGCGTTCACATGGTGCTTGTATTCCTCTGAGGGGCAATATGTGAGTGCTTTGAGGGGAGGCAGGTGCCCCGTGTTCCTCTGAGGGGACCTGAGGGTCACGGAAGGGATGGCAAATGCCCTGTGTGTTGTTGAGAGGGCGTGGGGGTTACTGAAGGAGTGGTGCGTGCCCTGCATGTTGCTGAGGGGACACAAAGGTGGTTTGAGTGGGAGGCAGGTGCCTCAGGTGTGGCTGAGCACCATGAGGGTGGCATGCGGTGTAGCCTGCATGTAACTGAGGTGGCGGCAGATGCCGATCGTGCCCCTGAGGGGCTGTGAGGGTGTCTGGGGAGAGGGGGATGAGGACTGTGTTGCTGAGGGGCACCGCAGGGCGCGGTTCCCGCCCAGGGGGTTGCGTGAGCCCCTCAGCTCCCCTCACGATGAGGGCGGTTACTCGAAGCCGCTGTGGCTGTCACTCCCGGCGTGGCGTCGGGCGGGTGGCGCCCTCGGGCAGCCCCTGGCGTGAGGCAGAGGAGGAATGGAGGTCCCTCACGCGTCTGCACGGTGTTTCGGTTTGCGGGAGGCAGCCATGAGGTAAGTCAGAGGGGAGAAGAAAAACTTCATGGGTGGGAATGCTGGAATTCGCTGGCATCACCTGGAGAGCATGGAATGAATATATTGGGGTGAAATTGAGGAGTGTGGGAACAAAAGCTGCAGTAATCTGTGGCGATACCATTCCGGACATTTTTTGGAAGAAAAACCTTTCTCTAGGGGGGACAATTGGTTTTGGGGAGAAATCTGAGGTAATTTGGGGAGGGTGGGCAGAGAAAATTCTGTGATAACACCTGGGATTATTTTAATGCCCAAAAAGACCATTTTGGGGCGTAAAATGTAATTTAATATGCTATGGAATGAAGGAATAATTTGGAAAGAAATCCTGAGGTAAAGTGTGAGGACCAGAGTGAGCAATGAGGGAGAGGTGGCTCTCCAGGTGATGCTGAGGGGATCTGAGGGTCACTGAGGGAATATGAGTGTAAACCCCGTGTGCTGCTGAGGGGCCATGAGTGTTCCTGTGGGGAAGTACATGTAAAGCCCAAATCTGGGTAAGAAAACAAAGTTCTCTGTTCAGCGGGCTGCAGAGCAGGTGTTTGTGTATTCTGAGTTGGGTGTGAGGTGAATCTCTCTGACAAACCCCACTCAATGTTGTTTTGCCTTTAGTTTCATTCTAATTTGTAAATTCCAAATTACAAAGTATTAATAGCATATTCATATTTGTCTAAAGTTGTGTCATATTTCTGTGAGAGTTGGTTGATTTTACTCCCACATCAGTTTCTACTGTGTAATCCTCAGTCTACTGGTGGTCGTTGATGGAGACTTCTGTAGTGTTCCTTCTGTTTAAAGTTTTTACCTCTGTCTTCAGGACATTTTTAGTGTATCTTGGGTATTTTTAGTCTGTTATGTTTTTAGCTGAAATTTGGGTTTGCAGGATGTATTACAATGTGCTGTTTTGGTGTGGAGGGTGCTTGCTATGTCACTGGCTTTGCTGTCTTGCTTGTTTCACCTGCACATCTTGGTCCATTATTACTTGTTACCATTACTTGATTCAATATAATGTGTAGCCTTTTGTTACCTACGGTTTAGCGTTCACATGGTGCTTGTATTCCTCTGAGGGGCAATATGTGAGTGCTTTGAGGGGAGGCAGGTGCCCCGTGTTCCTCTGAGGGGACCTGAGGGTCACGGAAGGGATGGCAAATGCCCTGTGTGTTGTTGAGAGGGCGTGGGGGTTGCTGAAGGAGTGGTGCGTGCCCTGCATGTTGCTGAGGGGACACAAAGGTGATTTGAGTGGGAGGCAGGTGATTTGGGTGTGGCTGAGCACCATGAGGGTGGCATGCGGTGTAGCCTGCATGTAACTGAGGCGGTGGCAGATGCCGAGTGTGCCCCTGAGGGGCTGTGAGGGTGTCTGGGGACAGGGGGATGAGGGCTGTGTTGCTGAGGGGCACCGCAGGGCGCGGTTCCCGCCCATGGGGGTGCGTGAGCCCCTCAGCTCCCCTCAGAGCTGAGGGCGGTTATTCGACGCTACCGTGGCCACCAGGGAGCAGCCTCAGCTCCCCTCACGCTGTGGGGGAGACCTTGAAACCTCCAGGGACCGCACTCAGCTCCCCTCACGCTGAGGGTGGGGGGAAACTTGAAACCACTGTAGCCGCCAGATGTGCCTCGCCCTCAGCTCCCCTCAGAGCTAAGGGCGGTTACTCGACGCCGCCGGGGGCGCGCGCGCTCAGCTCCCCTCACGATGAGGGCGGTTACTCGAAGCCGCTGTGGCTGTCACTCCCGGCGTGGCGTCGGGCGGGTGACGCCCCCGGGCAGGGTGGCGCCCTCGGGCAGCCCCTGGCGTGAGGCAGAGGAGGAATGGAGGTCCCTCACGCGTCTGCATGGTGTTTCGGTTTGCGGGAGGAAGCCATGAGGTAAGTCAGATGGGAGAAGAAAAACTTCATGGGTGGGAATGCTGGAATTCGCTGGCATCACCTGGAGAGCATGGAATGAAATATTTTGGTGTCAAGTTGAGGAATGTGGGAACAAAAGCTGCAGTAATCTGTGGCAATACTGTAGCGGGCATCTTTTGAAAAAAAAACCCTTCTCAAAGGAAGAAAATTGGTTTTGGGGAGAAATCTGAGGTAATTTGGGGAGGGTGGGCAGAGAAAATTCTGTGATAACACCTGGGATTATTTTAATGCCCAAAAAGACCATTTTGGGGGGTAAAATGTAATTTAATATGCTATGGAATGAAGGAATAATTTGGAAAGAAATCCTGAGGTAAAGTGTGAGGACCAGAGTGAGCAATGAGGGAGAGGTGGCTCTCCAGGTGATGCTGAGGGGATCTGAGGGTCACTGAGGGAATATGAGTGTAAACCCCGTGTGCTGCTGAGGGGCCATGAGTGTTCCTGTGGGGAAGTACATGTAAAGCCCAAATCTGGGTAAGAAAACAAAGTTCTCTGTTCAGCGGGCTGCAGAGCAGGGGTTTGTGTATTCTGAGTTGGGTGTGAGGTGAATCTCTCTGACAAACCTCACTCAATGTTGTTTTGCCTTTAGTTTCATTCTGATTTGTAAATTCCAAATTACAAAGTATTAATAGCATATTCATATTTGTCTAAAGCTGTGTCATATTTCTGTGAGAGTTGGTTGATTTTACTCCCACATCAGTTTCTACTGTGTAATCCTCAGTCTACTGGTGGTCGTTGATGGAGACTTCTGTAGTGTTCCTTCTGTTTAAAGTTTTTACCTCTGTCTTCAGGACATTTTTAGTGTATCTTGGGTATTTTTAGTCTGTTATGTTTTTAGCTGAAATTTGGGTTTGCAGGATGTATTACAATGTGCTGTTTTGGTGTGGAGGGTGCTTGCTATGTCACTGGCTTTGCTGTCTTGCTTGTTTCACCTGCACATCTTGGTCCATTATTACTTGTTACCATTACTTGATTCAATATAATGTGTAGCCTTTTGTTACCTACGGTTTAGCGTTCACATGGTGCTTGTATTCCTCTGAGGAGCGATATGTGAGTGCTTTGAGGGGAGGCAGGTGCCCCGTGTTCCTCTGAGGGGACCTGAGGGTCACGGAAGGGATGGCAAATGCCCTGTGTGTTGCTGAGAGGGCGTGGGGGTTGCTGAAGGAGTGGTGCGTGCCCTGCATGTTGCTGAGGGGACGCAAAGGTGATTTGGGGGGAGGCAGGTGCCTCAGGTGTGGCTGAGCACCATGAGGGTGGCATGCGGTGTAGCCTGCATGTAACTGAGGCGGTGGCAGATGCCGAGTGTGCCCCTGAGGGGCTGTGAGGGTGTCTGGGGACAGGGGGATGAGGGCTGTGTTGCTGAGGGGCACCGCAGGGCGCGGTTCCCGCCCATGGGGGTGCGTGAGCCCCTCAGCTCCCCTCAGAGCTGAGGGCGGTTACTCGAGGCCGCCGGGGGCCACCTTAGCTCCCCTCAACTCCCCTCACGCTGAGGGCGGTTAGTCGAAGTCGCTGTGGCCGCCTGGGGGCGCCCTTGCCCTCAGCTCCCCTCACGCTGAGCGCGGTTATTTGGAGCCCCTCTGGCTTTCACTCCCGGCGTGGCGTCGGGCGGGTGACGCCCCGGGGCCGGGAGGCTCCCTCGGGCAGCCCCGGCGTGAGGCAGAGGAGGAATGGAGGTCCCTCACGCGTCTGCACGTTGTTTCGGTTCGCGGGAGGAAGCCATGAGGTAAGTCAGAGGGGAGAAAAAAAACTTCATGGGTGGGAATGCTGGAATTCCCTGGCATCACCTGGAGAGCATGGAATGAAATATTTTGGTGTTAAATTGAGGTGTGTGGGAACAAAAGCTGCAGTAATCTGTGGCGATACCGTAGCGGACATTTTTTGGAAGAAAAGCCCTTCCCTAAGGAAGAAAATTGGTTTGGGGAGGAAGTCTGTGGTATTTTGGGGAGGTTGGTCAGAAAAAATTCTGTGATAACACCTGTGGTTATTTTTAATGCCCAAAACGACCATTGTCGGGGAAAAAATGTAACTTAAAGCACAGCAAAGGACTGAAAAAATAATTGGAACGAAATCCTGAGGTAAACTGTGAGGACCAGAGTGAGCAATGAGGGAGAGTTGGCTCTCCAGGTGATGCTGAGGGGATCTGAGGGAATATGAGTGTAAGACCCATGTGCTGCTGAGGGGCCATGAGTGTTCCTGAGGGGAAGTACATGTAAAGCCCAAAGCTGGGTTAGAAAATAAAGTTCTCTGTTCAGTGGGCTGCAGAGCAGGTGTTTGTGTATTCGGGGATGGGAGTGAGGTGAATCTCTCTGACAAACCTCACTCAATGTTGTTTTGCCTTTAATTTCATTCTGATTTGTAAATTCCAAATTACAAAGTATTAATAGCATACTCATATTTGTCTAAAGCTGTGTCATATTTCTGTGAGAGTTTGTTAATTTCACTCCCACATCAGTTTCGTCTTTGTAATCCTCAGTCTACTGGTGGTCATTGACGAACATTTCTGTAGAGGTCCTTCTGTTTAAAGTTCCTCCCTCTGTCTTCAGGATATTTCTAGTGTGTCTTGGATTTTCTTAGTCTGTTATGTTTTTAGCTGAAATTTGCATTTGCAGGATGTATTACAATGTGCTGTTTTGGTGTGGATGGTGCTTGCTATGTCACTGGCTTTGCTGTCTTGCTTGTTTCACCTGTATCTCTTGGTCCAATATTACTTGTTACCATTACTTGATTCAATATAATGTGTAGCCTTTTGTTACCTACGGTTTAGCGTTCACATGGTGCTTGTATTCCTCTGAGGGGCAATATGTGAGTGCTTTGAGGGGAGGCAGGTGCCCCGTGTTCCTCTGAGGGGACCTGAGGGTCACGGAAGGGATGGCAAATGCCCTGTGTGTTGTTGAGAGGGCGTGGGGGTTACTGAAGGAGTGGTGCGTGCCCTGCATGTTGCTGAGGGGACACAAAGGTGGTTTGAGTGGGAGGCAGGTGCCTCAGGTGTGGCTGAGCACCATGAGGGTGGCATGCGGTGTAGCCTGCATGTAACTGAGGTGGCGGCAGATGCCGATCGTGCCCCTGAGGGGCTGTGAGGGTGTCTGGGGAGAGGGGGATGAGGACTGTGTTGCTGAGGGGCACCGCAGGGCGCGGTTCCCGCCCAGGGGGTTGCGTGAGCCCCTCAGCTCCCCTCACGATGAGGGCGGTTACTCGAAGCCGCTGTGGCTGTCACTCCCGGCGTGGCGTCGGGCGGGTGGCGCCCTCGGGCAGCCCCTGGCGTGAGGCAGAGGAGGAATGGAGGTCCCTCACGCGTCTGCACGGTGTTTCGGTTTGCGGGAGGCAGCCATGAGGTAAGTCAGAGGGGAGAAGAAAAACTTCATGGGTGGGAATGCTGGAATTCGCTGGCATCACCTGGAGAGCATGGAATGAATATATTGGGGTGAAATTGAGGAGTGTGGGAACAAAAGCTGCAGTAATCTGTGGCGATACCATTCCGGACATTTTTTGGAAGAAAAACCTTTCTCTAGGGGGGACAATTGGTTTTGGGGAGAAATCTGAGGTAATTTGGGGAGGGTGGGCAGAGAAAATTCTGTGATAACACCTGGGATTATTTTAATGCCCAAAAAGACCATTTTGGGGGGTAAAATGTAATTTAATATGCTATGGAATGAAGGAATAATTTGGAAAGAAATCCTGAGGTAAAGTGTGAGGACCAGAGTGAGCAATGAGGGAGAGGTGGCTCTCCAGGTGATGCTGAGGGGATCTGAGGGTCACTGAGGGAATATGAGTGTAAACCCCGTGTGCTGCTGAGGGGCCATGAGTGTTCCTGTGGGGAAGTACATGTAAAGCCCAAATCTGGGTAAGAAAACAAAGTTCTCTGTTCAGCGGGCTGCAGAGCAGGTGTTTGTGTATTCTGAGTTGGGTGTGAGGTGAATCTCTCTGACAAACCCCACTCAATGTTGTTTTGCCTTTAGTTTCATTCTAATTTGTAAATTCCAAATTACAAAGTATTAATAGCATATTCATATTTGTCTAAAGTTGTGTCATATTTCTGTGAGAGTTGGTTGATTTTACTCCCACATCAGTTTCTACTGTGTAATCCTCAGTCTACTGGTGGTCGTTGATGGAGACTTCTGTAGTGTTCCTTCTGTTTAAAGTTTTTACCTCTGTCTTCAGGACATTTTTAGTGTATCTTGGGTATTTTTAGTCTGTTATGTTTTTAGCTGAAATTTGGGTTTGCAGGATGTATTACAATGTGCTGTTTTGGTGTGGAGGGTGCTTGCTATGTCACTGGCTTTGCTGTCTTGCTTGTTTCACCTGCACATCTTGGTCCATTATTACTTGTTACCATTACTTGATTCAATATAATGTGTAGCCTTTTGTTACCTACGGTTTAGCGTTCACATGGTGCTTGTATTCCTCTGAGGGGCAATATGTGAGTGCTTTGAGGGGAGGCAGGTGCCCCGTGTTCCTCTGAGGGGACCTGAGGGTCACGGAAGGGATGGCAAATGCCCTGTGTGTTGTTGAGAGGGCGTGGGGGTTGCTGAAGGAGTGGTGCGTGCCCTGCATGTTGCTGAGGGGACACAAAGGTGATTTGAGTGGGAGGCAGGTGATTTGGGTGTGGCTGAGCACCATGAGGGTGGCATGCGGTGTAGCCTGCATGTAACTGAGGCGGTGGCAGATGCCGAGTGTGCCCCTGAGGGGCTGTGAGGGTGTCTGGGGACAGGGGGATGAGGGCTGTGTTGCTGAGGGGCACCGCAGGGCGCGGTTCCCGCCCATGGGGGTGCGTGAGCCCCTCAGCTCCCCTCAGAGCTGAGGGCGGTTATTCGACGCTACCGTGGCCACCAGGGAGCAGCCTCAGCTCCCCTCACGCTGTGGGGGAGACCTTGAAACCTCCAGGGACCGCACTCAGCTCCCCTCACGCTGAGGGTGGGGGGAAACTTGAAACCACTGTAGCCGCCAGATGTGCCTCGCCCTCAGCTCCCCTCAGAGCTAAGGGCGGTTACTCGACGCCGCCGGGGGCGCGCGCGCTCAGCTCCCCTCACGATGAGGGCGGTTACTCGAAGCCGCTGTGGCTGTCACTCCCGGCGTGGCGTCGGGCGGGTGACGCCCCCGGGCAGGGTGGCGCCCTCGGGCAGCCCCTGGCGTGAGGCAGAGGAGGAATGGAGGTCCCTCACGCGTCTGCATGGTGTTTCGGTTTGCGGGAGGAAGCCATGAGGTAAGTCAGATGGGAGAAGAAAAACTTCATGGGTGGGAATGCTGGAATTCGCTGGCATCACCTGGAGAGCATGGAATGAAATATTTTGGTGTCAAGTTGAGGAATGTGGGAACAAAAGCTGCAGTAATCTGTGGCAATACTGTAGCGGGCATCTTTTGAAAAAAAAACCCTTCTCAAAGGAAGAAAATTGGTTTTGGGGAGAAATCTGAGGTAATTTGGGGAGGGTGGGCAGAGAAAATTCTGTGATAACACCTGGGATTATTTTAATGCCCAAAAAGACCATTTTGGGGGGTAAAATGTAATTTAATATGCTATGGAATGAAGGAATAATTTGGAAAGAAATCCTGAGGTAAAGTGTGAGGACCAGAGTGAGCAATGAGGGAGAGGTGGCTCTCCAGGTGATGCTGAGGGGATCTGAGGGTCACTGAGGGAATATGAGTGTAAACCCCGTGTGCTGCTGAGGGGCCATGAGTGTTCCTGTGGGGAAGTACATGTAAAGCCCAAATCTGGGTAAGAAAACAAAGTTCTCTGTTCAGCGGGCTGCAGAGCAGGGGTTTGTGTATTCTGAGTTGGGTGTGAGGTGAATCTCTCTGACAAACCTCACTCAATGTTGTTTTGCCTTTAGTTTCATTCTGATTTGTAAATTCCAAATTACAAAGTATTAATAGCATATTCATATTTGTCTAAAGCTGTGTCATATTTCTGTGAGAGTTGGTTGATTTTACTCCCACATCAGTTTCTACTGTGTAATCCTCAGTCTACTGGTGGTCGTTGATGGAGACTTCTGTAGTGTTCCTTCTGTTTAAAGTTTTTACCTCTGTCTTCAGGACATTTTTAGTGTATCTTGGGTATTTTTAGTCTGTTATGTTTTTAGCTGAAATTTGGGTTTGCAGGATGTATTACAATGTGCTGTTTTGGTGTGGAGGGTGCTTGCTATGTCACTGGCTTTGCTGTCTTGCTTGTTTCACCTGCACATCTTGGTCCATTATTACTTGTTACCATTACTTGATTCAATATAATGTGTAGCCTTTTGTTACCTACGGTTTAGCGTTCACATGGTGCTTGTATTCCTCTGAGGAGCGATATGTGAGTGCTTTGAGGGGAGGCAGGTGCCCCGTGTTCCTCTGAGGGGACCTGAGGGTCACGGAAGGGATGGCAAATGCCCTGTGTGTTGCTGAGAGGGCGTGGGGGTTGCTGAAGGAGTGGTGCGTGCCCTGCATGTTGCTGAGGGGACGCAAAGGTGATTTGGGGGGAGGCAGGTGCCTCAGGTGTGGCTGAGCACCATGAGGGTGGCATGCGGTGTAGCCTGCATGTAACTGAGGCGGTGGCAGATGCCGAGTGTGCCCCTGAGGGGCTGTGAGGGTGTCTGGGGACAGGGGGATGAGGGCTGTGTTGCTGAGGGGCACCGCAGGGCGCGGTTCCCGCCCATGGGGGTGCGTGAGCCCCTCAGCTCCCCTCAGAGCTGAGGGCGGTTACTCGAGGCCGCCGGGGGCCACCTTAGCTCCCCTCAACTCCCCTCACGCTGAGGGCGGTTAGTCGAAGTCGCTGTGGCCGCCTGGGGGCGCCCTTGCCCTCAGCTCCCCTCACGCTGAGCGCGGTTATTTGGAGCCCCTCTGGCTTTCACTCCCGGCGTGGCGTCGGGCGGGTGACGCCCCGGGGCCGGGAGGCTCCCTCGGGCAGCCCCGGCGTGAGGCAGAGGAGGAATGGAGGTCCCTCACGCGTCTGCACGTTGTTTCGGTTCGCGGGAGGAAGCCATGAGGTAAGTCAGAGGGGAGAAAAAAAACTTCATGGGTGGGAATGCTGGAATTCCCTGGCATCACCTGGAGAGCATGGAATGAAATATTTTGGTGTTAAATTGAGGTGTGTGGGAACAAAAGCTGCAGTAATCTGTGGCGATACCGTAGCGGACATTTTTTGGAAGAAAAGCCCTTCCCTAAGGAAGAAAATTGGTTTGGGGAGGAAGTCTGTGGTATTTTGGGGAGGTTGGTCAGAAAAAATTCTGTGATAACACCTGTGGTTATTTTTAATGCCCAAAACGACCATTGTCGGGGAAAAAATGTAACTTAAAGCACAGCAAAGGACTGAAAAAATAATTGGAACGAAATCCTGAGGTAAACTGTGAGGACCAGAGTGAGCAATGAGGGAGAGTTGGCTCTCCAGGTGATGCTGAGGGGATCTGAGGGAATATGAGTGTAAGACCCATGTGCTGCTGAGGGGCCATGAGTGTTCCTGAGGGGAAGTACATGTAAAGCCCAAAGCTGGGTTAGAAAATAAAGTTCTCTGTTCAGTGGGCTGCAGAGCAGGTGTTTGTGTATTCGGGGATGGGAGTGAGGTGAATCTCTCTGACAAACCTCACTCAATGTTGTTTTGCCTTTAATTTCATTCTGATTTGTAAATTCCAAATTACAAAGTATTAATAGCATACTCATATTTGTCTAAAGCTGTGTCATATTTCTGTGAGAGTTTGTTAATTTCACTCCCACATCAGTTTCGTCTTTGTAATCCTCAGTCTACTGGTGGTCATTGACGAACATTTCTGTAGAGGTCCTTCTGTTTAAAGTTCCTCCCTCTGTCTTCAGGATATTTCTAGTGTGTCTTGGATTTTCTTAGTCTGTTATGTTTTTAGCTGAAATTTGCATTTGCAGGATGTATTACAATGTGCTGTTTTGGTGTGGATGGTGCTTGCTATGTCACTGGCTTTGCTGTCTTGCTTGTTTCACCTGTATCTCTTGGTCCAATATTACTTGTTACCATTACTTGATTCAATATAATGTGTAGCCTTTTGTTACCTACGGTTTAGCGTTCACATGGTGCTTGTATTCCTCTGAGGGGCAATATGTGAGTGCTTTGAGGGGAGGCAGGTGCCCCGTGTTCCTCTGAGGGGACCTGAGGGTCACGGAAGGGATGGCAAATGCCCTGTGTGTTGTTGAGAGGGCGTGGGGGTTACTGAAGGAGTGGTGCGTGCCCTGCATGTTGCTGAGGGGACACAAAGGTGGTTTGAGTGGGAGGCAGGTGCCTCAGGTGTGGCTGAGCACCATGAGGGTGGCATGCGGTGTAGCCTGCATGTAACTGAGGTGGCGGCAGATGCCGATCGTGCCCCTGAGGGGCTGTGAGGGTGTCTGGGGAGAGGGGGATGAGGACTGTGTTGCTGAGGGGCACCGCAGGGCGCGGTTCCCGCCCAGGGGGTTGCGTGAGCCCCTCAGCTCCCCTCACGATGAGGGCGGTTACTCGAAGCCGCTGTGGCTGTCACTCCCGGCGTGGCGTCGGGCGGGTGGCGCCCTCGGGCAGCCCCTGGCGTGAGGCAGAGGAGGAATGGAGGTCCCTCACGCGTCTGCACGGTGTTTCGGTTTGCGGGAGGCAGCCATGAGGTAAGTCAGAGGGGAGAAGAAAAACTTCATGGGTGGGAATGCTGGAATTCGCTGGCATCACCTGGAGAGCATGGAATGAATATATTGGGGTGAAATTGAGGAGTGTGGGAACAAAAGCTGCAGTAATCTGTGGCGATACCATTCCGGACATTTTTTGGAAGAAAAACCTTTCTCTAGGGGGGACAATTGGTTTTGGGGAGAAATCTGAGGTAATTTGGGGAGGGTGGGCAGAGAAAATTCTGTGATAACACCTGGGATTATTTTAATGCCCAAAAAGACCATTTTGGGGGGTAAAATGTAATTTAATATGCTATGGAATGAAGGAATAATTTGGAAAGAAATCCTGAGGTAAAGTGTGAGGACCAGAGTGAGCAATGAGGGAGAGGTGGCTCTCCAGGTGATGCTGAGGGGATCTGAGGGTCACTGAGGGAATATGAGTGTAAACCCCGTGTGCTGCTGAGGGGCCATGAGTGTTCCTGTGGGGAAGTACATGTAAAGCCCAAATCTGGGTAAGAAAACAAAGTTCTCTGTTCAGCGGGCTGCAGAGCAGGTGTTTGTGTATTCTGAGTTGGGTGTGAGGTGAATCTCTCTGACAAACCCCACTCAATGTTGTTTTGCCTTTAGTTTCATTCTAATTTGTAAATTCCAAATTACAAAGTATTAATAGCATATTCATATTTGTCTAAAGTTGTGTCATATTTCTGTGAGAGTTGGTTGATTTTACTCCCACATCAGTTTCTACTGTGTAATCCTCAGTCTACTGGTGGTCGTTGATGGAGACTTCTGTAGTGTTCCTTCTGTTTAAAGTTTTTACCTCTGTCTTCAGGACATTTTTAGTGTATCTTGGGTATTTTTAGTCTGTTATGTTTTTAGCTGAAATTTGGGTTTGCAGGATGTATTACAATGTGCTGTTTTGGTGTGGAGGGTGCTTGCTATGTCACTGGCTTTGCTGTCTTGCTTGTTTCACCTGCACATCTTGGTCCATTATTACTTGTTACCATTACTTGATTCAATATAATGTGTAGCCTTTTGTTACCTACGGTTTAGCGTTCACATGGTGCTTGTATTCCTCTGAGGGGCAATATGTGAGTGCTTTGAGGGGAGGCAGGTGCCCCGTGTTCCTCTGAGGGGACCTGAGGGTCACGGAAGGGATGGCAAATGCCCTGTGTGTTGTTGAGAGGGCGTGGGGGTTGCTGAAGGAGTGGTGCGTGCCCTGCATGTTGCTGAGGGGACACAAAGGTGATTTGAGTGGGAGGCAGGTGATTTGGGTGTGGCTGAGCACCATGAGGGTGGCATGCGGTGTAGCCTGCATGTAACTGAGGCGGTGGCAGATGCCGAGTGTGCCCCTGAGGGGCTGTGAGGGTGTCTGGGGACAGGGGGATGAGGGCTGTGTTGCTGAGGGGCACCGCAGGGCGCGGTTCCCGCCCATGGGGGTGCGTGAGCCCCTCAGCTCCCCTCAGAGCTGAGGGCGGTTATTCGACGCTACCGTGGCCACCAGGGAGCAGCCTCAGCTCCCCTCACGCTGTGGGGGAGACCTTGAAACCTCCAGGGACCGCACTCAGCTCCCCTCACGCTGAGGGTGGGGGGAAACTTGAAACCACTGTAGCCGCCAGATGTGCCTCGCCCTCAGCTCCCCTCAGAGCTAAGGGCGGTTACTCGACGCCGCCGGGGGCGCGCGCGCTCAGCTCCCCTCACGATGAGGGCGGTTACTCGAAGCCGCTGTGGCTGTCACTCCCGGCGTGGCGTCGGGCGGGTGACGCCCCCGGGCAGGGTGGCGCCCTCGGGCAGCCCCTGGCGTGAGGCAGAGGAGGAATGGAGGTCCCTCACGCGTCTGCATGGTGTTTCGGTTTGCGGGAGGAAGCCATGAGGTAAGTCAGATGGGAGAAGAAAAACTTCATGGGTGGGAATGCTGGAATTCGCTGGCATCACCTGGAGAGCATGGAATGAAATATTTTGGTGTCAAGTTGAGGAATGTGGGAACAAAAGCTGCAGTAATCTGTGGCAATACTGTAGCGGGCATCTTTTGAAAAAAAAACCCTTCTCAAAGGAAGAAAATTGGTTTTGGGGAGAAATCTGAGGTAATTTGGGGAGGGTGGGCAGAGAAAATTCTGTGATAACACCTGGGATTATTTTAATGCCCAAAAAGACCATTTTGGGGGGTAAAATGTAATTTAATATGCTATGGAATGAAGGAATAATTTGGAAAGAAATCCTGAGGTAAAGTGTGAGGACCAGAGTGAGCAATGAGGGAGAGGTGGCTCTCCAGGTGATGCTGAGGGGATCTGAGGGTCACTGAGGGAATATGAGTGTAAACCCCGTGTGCTGCTGAGGGGCCATGAGTGTTCCTGTGGGGAAGTACATGTAAAGCCCAAATCTGGGTAAGAAAACAAAGTTCTCTGTTCAGCGGGCTGCAGAGCAGGGGTTTGTGTATTCTGAGTTGGGTGTGAGGTGAATCTCTCTGACAAACCTCACTCAATGTTGTTTTGCCTTTAGTTTCATTCTGATTTGTAAATTCCAAATTACAAAGTATTAATAGCATATTCATATTTGTCTAAAGCTGTGTCATATTTCTGTGAGAGTTGGTTGATTTTACTCCCACATCAGTTTCTACTGTGTAATCCTCAGTCTACTGGTGGTCGTTGATGGAGACTTCTGTAGTGTTCCTTCTGTTTAAAGTTTTTACCTCTGTCTTCAGGACATTTTTAGTGTATCTTGGGTATTTTTAGTCTGTTATGTTTTTAGCTGAAATTTGGGTTTGCAGGATGTATTACAATGTGCTGTTTTGGTGTGGAGGGTGCTTGCTATGTCACTGGCTTTGCTGTCTTGCTTGTTTCACCTGCACATCTTGGTCCATTATTACTTGTTACCATTACTTGATTCAATATAATGTGTAGCCTTTTGTTACCTACGGTTTAGCGTTCACATGGTGCTTGTATTCCTCTGAGGAGCGATATGTGAGTGCTTTGAGGGGAGGCAGGTGCCCCGTGTTCCTCTGAGGGGACCTGAGGGTCACGGAAGGGATGGCAAATGCCCTGTGTGTTGCTGAGAGGGCGTGGGGGTTGCTGAAGGAGTGGTGCGTGCCCTGCATGTTGCTGAGGGGACGCAAAGGTGATTTGGGGGGAGGCAGGTGCCTCAGGTGTGGCTGAGCACCATGAGGGTGGCATGCGGTGTAGCCTGCATGTAACTGAGGTGGCGGCAGATGTGAAGGTCTCTGAGGGCAGGGGGGTGCGTGTTTGCCGGTGATTGCTGCGGGCCCGGGACAGTCTCCGATGGGGATCCGGTTGCGCCGTAAGGAACGTCCCTCCCTGAGGCTCGGAGGGGTGGTGGGGTGGGCGTGTTCCCGTTGCGCGGCCGCCGCCTTCCGATCGACACCGCGGGGGCGCGGTTCTTGCGCGTGCGCAGTGGCCCTGCCCCGCCGTTGCCGGCCGCCGCAGAGGCGGGAAATCGAACGCGGTGTCTCCGTCCGCAGCGGTGCCCTCGCAGCCCGGGCCCCTCAGCCCCGAGGGCGGGAAGTTGAAGCCGCTGGGTCCGCCGCTCTCGGCGCGTGGCCGGGCGGGGAGGCGTGGGCCGGGAGGCTCCCTCGAGCCGCCCTCGGGTGGGGTAGAGGAGGAATGGAGGGCCGGCGGGCACTGTGTTGCAGTTTGTCAGGGATAGAGCTGAGGTAACTCATAGCGGCAGCAAGAGCTGCAGAGGGGACCAATGCTGGAATTTTCTGGCTTCACCTGAGTGTGGGGGAAGGAGTGAATAATTTGGGTAAAATTGAGTCGTGTGGGAACAAAAGCTGCGGTAATCTATGGAGGTCATACAGCAGGCATTTTTTTGGCTAGAAGATTACAGGGGCTCTCTAGCGAAGTGTATGGTTTTTGGGGAAAAGTCTGAAATACTTTTGGGAGGTGGGGCAGAGATAATTTTGTGATAAAACCTACGGTAATTTAAAGGGCTGGAAGGAACATTTTTGTACTGAAATCTCAGGTAATCTGTAATGGAATTAATCAAAGTAAAAAAGGAATTTCTATGGTATAGAACTTTTGAGGAGCAAAATCTGTTAATCTGTAGACAATATTTTGGAGGGAAAACCTAGAGAAGTGTATGGGGCAGAGAACAAACGTTGGGATAAAATCTGAGGTGACGTATAGGACATGGCTAGGGGATGATCTGGAGGGAAAATCAGAGACCTTCTTTTAGGGGCAAAAAAGTGACTTTCTTGTCAGAAAACCTGAGGAAACCTAGGTAAAAAAGCTAGCTAAAAAATTCGTGCCTTCCAGATGGGTGAGTTTGGGGTAATTTAGAGAGGAAAAATGAGCATATTTGAGGGAAATTCTATGGTAACAGAGCATTGGGAGGCAGCATCTCTCATAGACAATCTGGGATATTTTAAAGGGGCAAGAGATGACATTTTCAGCTGAAAGCCCTGGAGTCTTTAGAAGGGCATTCTTCTGGGCATAGTGGGAGCTGCAGACAAAATCTCTTAGAAAAGCATTCCTAATGAGTCCTGAGGTGCAAAATACGGCCCCATTGCTTTCTAAACTCCTCAGAGAGGGACCTGAGGGAGGGTAATAAAATCCTCCCATCTGATACTATCACGGGATTATGCCTAAAAGATTTTATAGATGTAAGTGAAGCTTTTTAAATATTCTTCCTCAGAATACAGAATTGCAAACAACAGGTGTTCCCATTTGCATTTATATATGTAAACCCATATTATTTTATAAGACAAAAACGATTCCAAAGCATCGTAAATATTTATTACATAACAAATACACAGAAAAAACCAGTACAGTATAATACCCAATCTGCCAGGAACACTGATTATATTAAAAGTACAAAAAAAGCCTTTTCAATGAAACTTAATGTAACATACCCAGGCAAAGAAGGCAGGAAAATCTCATATACTAATATATGAGAGGGAACTGATAGGTGTCTAACAATCAAGAAAGGATCATTACACACAGCATTCAGAAAATCAGCTTGACAAACACACTGTTGGTAATTCTGGCTACCATTTTAAAGTTGTTGAAAGTTAAAAGTGTTTAAAGTTGCATAGTGGGTATGGGGTGGCGGTTCCCTGCAGGCACGGGGTCTGGAGTTTCTGGGGCCTGAGCGTGTCGTCGTCCGTTGGCAGAAGCCGTGGGACGACGAGGCAAGAGCGGCAGCGCCTTCGAGATCAAGAGCGGAACGGCGAGGCACAGGAGCCGAAGAGGGACGCGAGGGGCCCTCTGGGCAAAGGGCCTTTTCCAGGCCAGGGCGCCTTCAGGGTGCCGCGGCCGGCTTTGCGCTGGGCGACCTCCCTGCGTGCAGGGCTGGTCCTTGCTGTGCTTGGCCTTTTGCCTTGTGCTCCTTTGGCTGCCCGGAGAGAGGGGCGACCCTGTAAAGGAGGGTGTGAGAGCCCCTGTCTCCGCACCGCAGGGGGGAAATGGAGCTCGCCCGGCCCCCAGCCCAGCTACCCTGTAAGCAGGGCAGGGCTTTTCCCCAACCCCGGCAGCTTTCTGCCTGCTGCTGGCCCCTGGCCAGCGTGACCCCCTGTACTCGGGGCGTGTCACAGCCTGCGTCCCTGGTGCCGGTCCTGAAGCGCTTCAGCGCGTCGAGGCCCCTGTGGCCTCCTCTCAGTGCAGGGGCAGGTCTGACGCTTTCCTCTCCCGCTCAGCATTAGCAACGGCTCCCTAGAGTAGGTTGGCTGCACAGAGCTTGCTCCCTCTTCTGGGACTGTCTCCCCCTCCCCTGCCTCCCCCTCCCCTGTCTTCCCCCTAGTTGGTGTGAGTGAGGAAGTGTGGTTGTGCTTTAGCAACAGAGCCAGTGTAGCTTAGACTTCCCAGGAGGGAAAGAGGAGCTCTGTGCAGCCGCAGGCGGGTGCCCAAAATGCACGGGTGGAGAAAGCCTCCGGCCTTGCCCCTGCTTTCTGAGGGCGGCGCGAAGCCGCTTAGCGGCAGCGTGGGCAGCGTGACCCGCCTGTAGCCAGGGCCAGGGCGTGCGCCCACGCTGCCGGTGGTGCTGGTGAGCTGCCAGCGTGCGGGCCCTGTACTCGGGGCCCGTGTCAGGACCTTGGCGGCACCCTTTGTCCCCAGGAGCAGCCCCACCCAGGTCCCTGTAAGCAGGGCTGGGGAGGCTCCTTTAGCCAGGCGACAGGAACGAGCGCTCCCGGGCCCTTGCCAGGGGGCAGCTTGCAGAAGTGCCGTGCCGCAGGGCACGCTCCTGCCTTTGGCAGTGCTTCGGGCTGGCGCCACATGGCTGGCGGCCTCGTACAGGAGGCTCCCGGGGCTCTGCAGGCGGCCGTGTTGCCGCGCTGCGCTGCGGCCGGGCTCTGGCCTGTCCCCAAGTGGGGCGCAGGCCGGAGCCCGTGCTCCGTAGTGCTTGTTGGGGGGTGCCGGGCAGCGGGGGGCGGCCCCGTAAGTGGGGTTCTGTGCGTCCCCTGGCCTCGGCGGGCGGTTGGAGGGACCCCCTGTAATCAGGCGGGTGTCCCTGGCCCCGGTCTTTCAGAGGCGTGGGGCCAGGAGTCACGGGGCCGGGCGTGTGCCCTCCCTGTCCTCAGGGCTGGGCTGGTGGCCCCTCGGCTTTAGGCCGTGAGCTGGACTGCCTGACGGTAGAGTCAGGTTCCTGTCGCCTTGGGGGAAGGCCGAGCTCTGTGGCTCCCCGGGTGTGGACCGGCCTGTAAGCAGGCTGCGGGTCTGGGAGCCTTTGTGCTCCCTTTCAGCTGGCAGCCTGTGTGGGGCGCCCGCCCCGTTAGTGGGGAGCGCCCCGCAGCTGGTGGAGAGAAGGAGCCTCCACAGGCCTTGGGGACCAGAGCCGCCCTGTAAGTGGGGGCCTGTAAGTGCTCTGGAGCCCCGGGCACTTTTTAGTCCAGGCAGCGGCCTGAGCCCCCTGTAAGCAGGGGTGTGCAGCCTCTTGGCCGCTGCCTTGCGTGCCCAGCTTCCTTTGCCCAGAGGGCCCGGCTCCCAGCACGACGTGGGACTGCGCCGGACGTCGGGACGGTGAGTCAAGCTGTAGTTGGAGGCTTTTGGGCAGCTGGGGGGCCGCGGCGTTGCTGGCATGAGGCTGTGGGGCTGTTGGGTGGCACTTCCCTATGGCAGCTGGAGCTCCTCGGGCCTGATTGTGTCCTCGTCGACGTTTGCAGAAGCCGTGGGACAGCGAGGAAAGAGCGAGCCGCAGGAGCGGCCTCTTCGAGCTCAAGAGTGGATCGGCGAGGCAAGAGCCGGCCTTCAGCATTGGCGGCCCCGAGCCCAGAAGCGGAGCCGCAAGGTAAGAGCAGCAGCTTGGAGCTGAAGTGGGGGGCTTTTGGGCAGCCGGTTGGGGATGTCCCTGTGGGGCTGTTGGGTGGCGGTTCCCTGCAGGCACGGGGTCTGGAGTTTCTGGGGCCTGAGCGTGTCGTCGTCCGTTGGCAGAAGCCGTGGGACGACGAGGGAAGAGCGGCGGCGCCTTCGAGATCAAGAGCGGAACGGCGAGGCACAGGAGCCGAAGAGGGACGCGAGGGGCCCTCTGGGCAAAGGGCCTTTTCCAGGCCAGGGCGCCTTCAGGGTGCCGCGGCCGGCTTTGCGCTGGGCGACCTCCCTGCGTGCAGGGCTGGTCCTTGCTGTGCTTGGCCTTTTGCCTTGTGCTCCTTTGGCTGCCCGGAGAGAGGGGCGACCCTGTAAAGGAGGGTGTGAGAGCCCCTGTCTCCGCACCGCAGGGGGGAAACGGAGCTCGCCCGGCCCCCAGCCCAGCTACCCTGTAAGCAGGGCAGGGCTTTTCCCCAACCCCGGCAGCTTTCTGCCTGCTGCTGGCCCCTGGCCAGCGTGACCCCCTGTACTCGGGGCGTGTCACAGCCTGCGTCCCTGGTGCCGGTCCTGAAGCGCTTCAGCGCGTCGAGGCCCCTGTGGCCTCCTCTCAGTGCAGGGGCAGGTCTGACGCTTTCCTCTCCCGCTCAGCATTAGCAACGGCTCCCTAGAGTAGGTTGGCTGCACAGAGCTTGCTCCCTCTTCTGGGACTGTCTCCCCCTCCCCTGCCTCCCCCTCCCCTGTCTTCCCCCTAGTTGGTGTGAGTGAGGAAGTGTGGTTGTGCTTTAGCAACAGAGCCAGTGTAGCTTAGACTTCCCAGGAGGGAAAGAGGAGCTCTGTGCAGCCGCAGGCGGGTGCCCAAAATGCACGGGTGGAGAAAGCCTCCGGCCTTGCCCCTGCTTTCTGAGGGCGGCGCGAAGCCGCTTAGCGGCAGCGTGGGCAGCGTGACCCGCCTGTAGCCAGGGCCAGGGCGTGCGCCCACGCTGCCGGTGGTGCTGGTGAGCTGCCAGCGTGCGGGCCCTGTACTCGGGGCCCGTGTCAGGACCTTGGCGGCACCCTTTGTCCCCAGGAGCAGCCCCACCCAGGTCCCTGTAAGCAGGGCTGGGGAGGCTCCTTTAGCCAGGCGACAGGAACGAGCGCTCCCGGGCCCTTGCCAGGGGGCAGCTTGCAGAAGTGCCGTGCCGCAGGGCACGCTCCTGCCTTTGGCAGTGCTTCGGGCTGGCGCCACATGGCTGGCGGCCTCGTACAGGAGGCTCCCGGGGCTCTGCAGGCGGCCGTGTTGCCGCGCTGCGCTGCGGCCGGGCTCTGGCCTGTCCCCAAGTGGGGCGCAGGCCGGAGCCCGTGCTCCGTAGTGCTTGTTGGGGGGTGCCGGGCAGCGGGGGGCGGCCCCGTAAGTGGGGTTCTGTGCGTCCCCTGGCCTCGGCGGGCGGTTGGAGGGACCCCCTGTAATCAGGCGGGTGTCCCTGGCCCCGGTCTTTCAGAGGCGTGGGGCCAGGAGTCACGGGGCCGGGCGTGTGCCCTCCCTGTCCTCAGGGCTGGGCTGGTGGCCCCTCGGCTTTAGGCCGTGAGCTGGACTGCCTGACGGTAGAGTCAGGTTCCTGTCGCCTTGGGGGAAGGCCGAGCTCTGTGGCTCCCCGGGTGTGGACCGGCCTGTAAGCAGGCTGCGGGTCTGGGAGCCTTTGTGCTCCCTTTCAGCTGGCAGCCTGTGTGGGGCGCCCGCCCCGTTAGTGGGGAGCGCCCCGCAGCTGGTGGAGAGAAGGAGCCTCCACAGGCCTTGGGGACCAGAGCCGCCCTGTAAGTGGGGGCCTGTAAGTGCTCTGGAGCCCCGGGCACTTTTTAGTCCAGGCAGCGGCCTGAGCCCCCTGTAAGCAGGGGTGTGCAGCCTCTTGGCCGCTGCCTTGCGTGCCCAGCTTCCTTTGCCCAGAGGGCCCGGCTCCCAGCACGACGTGGGACTGCGCCGGACGTCGGGACGGTGAGTCAAGCTGTAGTTGGAGGCTTTTGGGCAGCTGGGGGGCCGCGGCGTTGCTGGCATGAGGCTGTGGGGCTGTTGGGTGGCACTTCCCTATGGCAGCTGGAGCTCCTCGGGCCTGATTGTGTCCTCGTCGACGTTTGCAGAAGCCGTGGGACAGCGAGGAAAGAGCGAGCCGCAGGAGCGGCCTCTTCGAGCTCAAGAGTGGATCGGCGAGGCAAGAGCCGGCCTTCAGCATTGGCGGCCCCGAGCCCAGAAGCGGAGCCGCAAGGTAAGAGCAGCAGCTTGGAGCTGAAGTGGGGGGCTTTTGGGCAGCCGGTTGGGGATGTCCCTGTGGGGCTGTTGGGTGGCGGTTCCCTGCAGGCACGGGGTCTGGAGTTTCTGGGGCCTGAGCGTGTCGTCGTCCGTTGGCAGAAGCCGTGGGACGACGAGGGAAGAGCGGCGGCGCCTTCGAGATCAAGAGCGGAACGGCGAGGCACAGGAGCCGAAGAGGGACGCGAGGGGCCCTCTGGGCAAAGGGCCTTTTCCAGGCCAGGGCGCCTTCAGGGTGCCGCGGCCGGCTTTGCGCTGGGCGACCTCCCTGCGTGCAGGGCTGGTCCTTGCTGTGCTTGGCCTTTTGCCTTGTGCTCCTTTGGCTGCCCGGAGAGAGGGGCGACCCTGTAAAGGAGGGTGTGAGAGCCCCTGTCTCCGCACCGCAGGGGGGAAACGGAGCTCGCCCGGCCCCCAGCCCAGCTACCCTGTAAGCAGGGCAGGGCTTTTCCCCAACCCCGGCAGCTTTCTGCCTGCTGCTGGCCCCTGGCCAGCGTGACCCCCTGTACTCGGGGCGTGTCACAGCCTGCGTCCCTGGTGCCGGTCCTGAAGCGCTTCAGCGCGTCGAGGCCCCTGTGGCCTCCTCTCAGTGCAGGGGCAGGTCTGACGCTTTCCTCTCCCGCTCAGCATTAGCAACGGCTCCCTAGAGTAGGTTGGCTGCACAGAGCTTGCTCCCTCTTCTGGGACTGTCTCCCCCTCCCCTGCCTCCCCCTCCCCTGTCTTCCCCCTAGTTGGTGTGAGTGAGGAAGTGTGGTTGTGCTTTAGCAACAGAGCCAGTGTAGCTTAGACTTCCCAGGAGGGAAAGAGGAGCTCTGTGCAGCCGCAGGCGGGTGCCCAAAATGCACGGGTGGAGAAAGCCTCCGGCCTTGCCCCTGCTTTCTGAGGGCGGCGCGAAGCCGCTTAGCGGCAGCGTGGGCAGCGTGACCCGCCTGTAGCCAGGGCCAGGGCGTGCGCCCACGCTGCCGGTGGTGCTGGTGAGCTGCCAGCGTGCGGGCCCTGTACTCGGGGCCCGTGTCAGGACCTTGGCGGCACCCTTTGTCCCCAGGAGCAGCCCCACCCAGGTCCCTGTAAGCAGGGCTGGGGAGGCTCCTTTAGCCAGGCGACAGGAACGAGCGCTCCCGGGCCCTTGCCAGGGGGCAGCTTGCAGAAGTGCCGTGCCGCAGGGCACGCTCCTGCCTTTGGCAGTGCTTCGGGCTGGCGCCACATGGCTGGCGGCCTCGTACAGGAGGCTCCCGGGGCTCTGCAGGCGGCCGTGTTGCCGCGCTGCGCTGCGGCCGGGCTCTGGCCTGTCCCCAAGTGGGGCGCAGGCCGGAGCCCGTGCTCCGTAGTGCTTGTTGGGGGGTGCCGGGCAGCGGGGGGCGGCCCCGTAAGTGGGGTTCTGTGCGTCCCCTGGCCTCGGCGGGCGGTTGGAGGGACCCCCTGTAATCAGGCGGGTGTCCCTGGCCCCGGTCTTTCAGAGGCGTGGGGCCAGGAGTCACGGGGCCGGGCGTGTGCCCTCCCTGTCCTCAGGGCTGGGCTGGTGGCCCCTCGGCTTTAGGCCGTGAGCTGGACTGCCTGACGGTAGAGTCAGGTTCCTGTCGCCTTGGGGGAAGGCCGAGCTCTGTGGCTCCCCGGGTGTGGACCGGCCTGTAAGCAGGCTGCGGGTCTGGGAGCCTTTGTGCTCCCTTTCAGCTGGCAGCCTGTGTGGGGCGCCCGCCCCGTTAGTGGGGAGCGCCCCGCAGCTGGTGGAGAGAAGGAGCCTCCACAGGCCTTGGGGACCAGAGCCGCCCTGTAAGTGGGGGCCTGTAAGTGCTCTGGAGCCCCGGGCACTTTTTAGTCCAGGCAGCGGCCTGAGCCCCCTGTAAGCAGGGGTGTGCAGCCTCTTGGCCGCTGCCTTGCGTGCCCAGCTTCCTTTGCCCAGAGGGCCCGGCTCCCAGCACGACGTGGGACTGCGCCGGACGTCGGGACGGTGAGTCAAGCTGTAGTTGGAGGCTTTTGGGCAGCTGGGGGGCCGCGGCGTTGCTGGCATGAGGCTGTGGGGCTGTTGGGTGGCACTTCCCTATGGCAGCTGGAGCTCCTCGGGCCTGATTGTGTCCTCGTCGACGTTTGCAGAAGCCGTGGGACAGCGAGGAAAGAGCGAGCCGCAGGAGCGGCCTCTTCGAGCTCAAGAGTGGATCGGCGAGGCAAGAGCCGGCCTTCAGCATTGGCGGCCCCGAGCCCAGAAGCGGAGCCGCAAGGTAAGAGCAGCAGCTTGGAGCTGAAGTGGGGGGCTTTTGGGCAGCCGGTTGGGGATGTCCCTGTGGGGCTGTTGGGTGGCGGTTCCCTGCAGGCACGGGGTCTGGAGTTTCTGGGGCCTGAGCGTGTCGTCGTCCGTTGGCAGAAGCCGTGGGACGACGAGGGAAGAGCGGCGGCGCCTTCGAGATCAAGAGCGGAACGGCGAGGCACAGGAGCCGAAGAGGGACGCGAGGGGCCCTCTGGGCAAAGGGCCTTTTCCAGGCCAGGGCGCCTTCAGGGTGCCGCGGCCGGCTTTGCGCTGGGCGACCTCCCTGCGTGCAGGGCTGGTCCTTGCTGTGCTTGGCCTTTTGCCTTGTGCTCCTTTGGCTGCCCGGAGAGAGGGGCGACCCTGTAAAGGAGGGTGTGAGAGCCCCTGTCTCCGCACCGCAGGGGGGAAACGGAGCTCGCCCGGCCCCCAGCCCAGCTACCCTGTAAGCAGGGCAGGGCTTTTCCCCAACCCCGGCAGCTTTCTGCCTGCTGCTGGCCCCTGGCCAGCGTGACCCCCTGTACTCGGGGCGTGTCACAGCCTGCGTCCCTGGTGCCGGTCCTGAAGCGCTTCAGCGCGTCGAGGCCCCTGTGGCCTCCTCTCAGTGCAGGGGCAGGTCTGACGCTTTCCTCTCCCGCTCAGCATTAGCAACGGCTCCCTAGAGTAGGTTGGCTGCACAGAGCTTGCTCCCTCTTCTGGGACTGTCTCCCCCTCCCCTGCCTCCCCCTCCCCTGTCTTCCCCCTAGTTGGTGTGAGTGAGGAAGTGTGGTTGTGCTTTAGCAACAGAGCCAGTGTAGCTTAGACTTCCCAGGAGGGAAAGAGGAGCTCTGTGCAGCCGCAGGCGGGTGCCCAAAATGCACGGGTGGAGAAAGCCTCCGGCCTTGCCCCTGCTTTCTGAGGGCGGCGCGAAGCCGCTTAGCGGCAGCGTGGGCAGCGTGACCCGCCTGTAGCCAGGGCCAGGGCGTGCGCCCACGCTGCCGGTGGTGCTGGTGAGCTGCCAGCGTGCGGGCCCTGTACTCGGGGCCCGTGTCAGGACCTTGGCGGCACCCTTTGTCCCCAGGAGCAGCCCCACCCAGGTCCCTGTAAGCAGGGCTGGGGAGGCTCCTTTAGCCAGGCGACAGGAACGAGCGCTCCCGGGCCCTTGCCAGGGGGCAGCTTGCAGAAGTGCCGTGCCGCAGGGCACGCTCCTGCCTTTGGCAGTGCTTCGGGCTGGCGCCACATGGCTGGCGGCCTCGTACAGGAGGCTCCCGGGGCTCTGCAGGCGGCCGTGTTGCCGCGCTGCGCTGCGGCCGGGCTCTGGCCTGTCCCCAAGTGGGGCGCAGGCCGGAGCCCGTGCTCCGTAGTGCTTGTTGGGGGGTGCCGGGCAGCGGGGGGCGGCCCCGTAAGTGGGGTTCTGTGCGTCCCCTGGCCTCGGCGGGCGGTTGGAGGGACCCCCTGTAATCAGGCGGGTGTCCCTGGCCCCGGTCTTTCAGAGGCGTGGGGCCAGGAGTCACGGGGCCGGGCGTGTGCCCTCCCTGTCCTCAGGGCTGGGCTGGTGGCCCCTCGGCTTTAGGCCGTGAGCTGGACTGCCTGACGGTAGAGTCAGGTTCCTGTCGCCTTGGGGGAAGGCCGAGCTCTGTGGCTCCCCGGGTGTGGACCGGCCTGTAAGCAGGCTGCGGGTCTGGGAGCCTTTGTGCTCCCTTTCAGCTGGCAGCCTGTGTGGGGCGCCCGCCCCGTTAGTGGGGAGCGCCCCGCAGCTGGTGGAGAGAAGGAGCCTCCACAGGCCTTGGGGACCAGAGCCGCCCTGTAAGTGGGGGCCTGTAAGTGCTCTGGAGCCCCGGGCACTTTTTAGTCCAGGCAGCGGCCTGAGCCCCCTGTAAGCAGGGGTGTGCAGCCTCTTGGCCGCTGCCTTGCGTGCCCAGCTTCCTTTGCCCAGAGGGCCCGGCTCCCAGCACGACGTGGGACTGCGCCGGACGTCGGGACGGTGAGTCAAGCTGTAGTTGGAGGCTTTTGGGCAGCTGGGGGGCCGCGGCGTTGCTGGCATGAGGCTGTGGGGCTGTTGGGTGGCACTTCCCTATGGCAGCTGGAGCTCCTCGGGCCTGATTGTGTCCTCGTCGACGTTTGCAGAAGCCGTGGGACAGCGAGGAAAGAGCGAGCCGCAGGAGCGGCCTCTTCGAGCTCAAGAGTGGATCGGCGAGGCAAGAGCCGGCCTTCAGCATTGGCGGCCCCGAGCCCAGAAGCGGAGCCGCAAGGTAAGAGCAGCAGCTTGGAGCTGAAGTGGGGGGCTTTTGGGCAGCCGGTTGGGGATGTCCCTGTGGGGCTGTTGGGTGGCGGTTCCCTGCAGGCACGGGGTCTGGAGTTTCTGGGGCCTGAGCGTGTCGTCGTCCGTTGGCAGAAGCCGTGGGACGACGAGGGAAGAGCGGCGGCGCCTTCGAGATCAAGAGCGGAACGGCGAGGCACAGGAGCCGAAGAGGGACGCGAGGGGCCCTCTGGGCAAAGGGCCTTTTCCAGGCCAGGGCGCCTTCAGGGTGCCGCGGCCGGCTTTGCGCTGGGCGACCTCCCTGCGTGCAGGGCTGGTCCTTGCTGTGCTTGGCCTTTTGCCTTGTGCTCCTTTGGCTGCCCGGAGAGAGGGGCGACCCTGTAAAGGAGGGTGTGAGAGCCCCTGTCTCCGCACCGCAGGGGGGAAACGGAGCTCGCCCGGCCCCCAGCCCAGCTACCCTGTAAGCAGGGCAGGGCTTTTCCCCAACCCCGGCAGCTTTCTGCCTGCTGCTGGCCCCTGGCCAGCGTGACCCCCTGTACTCGGGGCGTGTCACAGCCTGCGTCCCTGGTGCCGGTCCTGAAGCGCTTCAGCGCGTCGAGGCCCCTGTGGCCTCCTCTCAGTGCAGGGGCAGGTCTGACGCTTTCCTCTCCCGCTCAGCATTAGCAACGGCTCCCTAGAGTAGGTTGGCTGCACAGAGCTTGCTCCCTCTTCTGGGACTGTCTCCCCCTCCCCTGCCTCCCCCTCCCCTGTCTTCCCCCTAGTTGGTGTGAGTGAGGAAGTGTGGTTGTGCTTTAGCAACAGAGCCAGTGTAGCTTAGACTTCCCAGGAGGGAAAGAGGAGCTCTGTGCAGCCGCAGGCGGGTGCCCAAAATGCACGGGTGGAGAAAGCCTCCGGCCTTGCCCCTGCTTTCTGAGGGCGGCGCGAAGCCGCTTAGCGGCAGCGTGGGCAGCGTGACCCGCCTGTAGCCAGGGCCAGGGCGTGCGCCCACGCTGCCGGTGGTGCTGGTGAGCTGCCAGCGTGCGGGCCCTGTACTCGGGGCCCGTGTCAGGACCTTGGCGGCACCCTTTGTCCCCAGGAGCAGCCCCACCCAGGTCCCTGTAAGCAGGGCTGGGGAGGCTCCTTTAGCCAGGCGACAGGAACGAGCGCTCCCGGGCCCTTGCCAGGGGGCAGCTTGCAGAAGTGCCGTGCCGCAGGGCACGCTCCTGCCTTTGGCAGTGCTTCGGGCTGGCGCCACATGGCTGGCGGCCTCGTACAGGAGGCTCCCGGGGCTCTGCAGGCGGCCGTGTTGCCGCGCTGCGCTGCGGCCGGGCTCTGGCCTGTCCCCAAGTGGGGCGCAGGCCGGAGCCCGTGCTCCGTAGTGCTTGTTGGGGGGTGCCGGGCAGCGGGGGGCGGCCCCGTAAGTGGGGTTCTGTGCGTCCCCTGGCCTCGGCGGGCGGTTGGAGGGACCCCCTGTAATCAGGCGGGTGTCCCTGGCCCCGGTCTTTCAGAGGCGTGGGGCCAGGAGTCACGGGGCCGGGCGTGTGCCCTCCCTGTCCTCAGGGCTGGGCTGGTGGCCCCTCGGCTTTAGGCCGTGAGCTGGACTGCCTGACGGTAGAGTCAGGTTCCTGTCGCCTTGGGGGAAGGCCGAGCTCTGTGGCTCCCCGGGTGTGGACCGGCCTGTAAGCAGGCTGCGGGTCTGGGAGCCTTTGTGCTCCCTTTCAGCTGGCAGCCTGTGTGGGGCGCCCGCCCCGTTAGTGGGGAGCGCCCCGCAGCTGGTGGAGAGAAGGAGCCTCCACAGGCCTTGGGGACCAGAGCCGCCCTGTAAGTGGGGGCCTGTAAGTGCTCTGGAGCCCCGGGCACTTTTTAGTCCAGGCAGCGGCCTGAGCCCCCTGTAAGCAGGGGTGTGCAGCCTCTTGGCCGCTGCCTTGCGTGCCCAGCTTCCTTTGCCCAGAGGGCCCGGCTCCCAGCACGACGTGGGACTGCGCCGGACGTCGGGACGGTGAGTCAAGCTGTAGTTGGAGGCTTTTGGGCAGCTGGGGGGCCGCGGCGTTGCTGGCATGAGGCTGTGGGGCTGTTGGGTGGCACTTCCCTATGGCAGCTGGAGCTCCTCGGGCCTGATTGTGTCCTCGTCGACGTTTGCAGAAGCCGTGGGACAGCGAGGAAAGAGCGAGCCGCAGGAGCGGCCTCTTCGAGCTCAAGAGTGGATCGGCGAGGCAAGAGCCGGCCTTCAGCATTGGTGGCCCCGAGCCCAGAAGCGGAGCCGCAAGGTAAGAGCAGCAGCTTGGAGCTGAAGTGGGGGGCTTTTGGGCAGCCGGTTGGGGATGTCCCTGTGGGGCTGTTGGGTGGCGGTTCCCTGCAGGCACGGGGTCTGGAGTTTCTGGGGCCTGAGCGTGTCGTCGTCCGTTGGCAGAAGCCGTGGGACGACGAGGGAAGAGCGGCGGCGCCTTCGAGATCAAGAGCGGAACGGCGAGGCACAGGAGCCGAAGAGGGACGCGAGGGGCCCTCTGGGCAAAGGGCCTTTTCCAGGCCAGGGCGCCTTCAGGGTGCCGCGGCCGGCTTTGCGCTGGGCGACCTCCCTGCGTGCAGGGCTGGTCCTTGCTGTGCTTGGCCTTTTGCCTTGTGCTCCTTTGGCTGCCCGGAGAGAGGGGCGACCCTGTAAAGGAGGGTGTGAGAGCCCCTGTCTCCGCACCGCAGGGGGGAAACGGAGCTCGCCCGGCCCCCAGCCCAGCTACCCTGTAAGCAGGGCAGGGCTTTTCCCCAACCCCGGCAGCTTTCTGCCTGCTGCTGGCCCCTGGCCAGCGTGACCCCCTGTACTCGGGGCGTGTCACAGCCTGCGTCCCTGGTGCCGGTCCTGAAGCGCTTCAGCGCGTCGAGGCCCCTGTGGCCTCCTCTCAGTGCAGGGGCAGGTCTGACGCTTTCCTCTCCCGCTCAGCATTAGCAACGGCTCCCTAGAGTAGGTTGGCTGCACAGAGCTTGCTCCCTCTTCTGGGACTGTCTCCCCCTCCCCTGCCTCCCCCTCCCCTGTCTTCCCCCTAGTTGGTGTGAGTGAGGAAGTGTGGTTGTGCTTTAGCAACAGAGCCAGTGTAGCTTAGACTTCCCAGGAGGGAAAGAGGAGCTCTGTGCAGCCGCAGGCGGGTGCCCAAAATGCACGGGTGGAGAAAGCCTCCGGCCTTGCCCCTGCTTTCTGAGGGCGGCGCGAAGCCGCTTAGCGGCAGCGTGGGCAGCGTGACCCGCCTGTAGCCAGGGCCAGGGCGTGCGCCCACGCTGCCGGTGGTGCTGGTGAGCTGCCAGCGTGCGGGCCCTGTACTCGGGGCCCGTGTCAGGACCTTGGCGGCACCCTTTGTCCCCAGGAGCAGCCCCACCCAGGTCCCTGTAAGCAGGGCTGGGGAGGCTCCTTTAGCCAGGCGACAGGAACGAGCGCTCCCGGGCCCTTGCCAGGGGGCAGCTTGCAGAAGTGCCGTGCCGCAGGGCACGCTCCTGCCTTTGGCAGTGCTTCGGGCTGGCGCCACATGGCTGGCGGCCTCGTACAGGAGGCTCCCGGGGCTCTGCAGGCGGCCGTGTTGCCGCGCTGCGCTGCGGCCGGGCTCTGGCCTGTCCCCAAGTGGGGCGCAGGCCGGAGCCCGTGCTCCGTAGTGCTTGTTGGGGGGTGCCGGGCAGCGGGGGGCGGCCCCGTAAGTGGGGTTCTGTGCGTCCCCTGGCCTCGGCGGGCGGTTGGAGGGACCCCCTGTAATCAGGCGGGTGTCCCTGGCCCCGGTCTTTCAGAGGCGTGGGGCCAGGAGTCACGGGGCCGGGCGTGTGCCCTCCCTGTCCTCAGGGCTGGGCTGGTGGCCCCTCGGCTTTAGGCCGTGAGCTGGACTGCCTGACGGTAGAGTCAGGTTCCTGTCGCCTTGGGGGAAGGCCGAGCTCTGTGGCTCCCCGGGTGTGGACCGGCCTGTAAGCAGGCTGCGGGTCTGGGAGCCTTTGTGCTCCCTTTCAGCTGGCAGCCTGTGTGGGGCGCCCGCCCCGTTAGTGGGGAGCGCCCCGCAGCTGGTGGAGAGAAGGAGCCTCCACAGGCCTTGGGGACCAGAGCCGCCCTGTAAGTGGGGGCCTGTAAGTGCTCTGGAGCCCCGGGCACTTTTTAGTCCAGGCAGCGGCCTGAGCCCCCTGTAAGCAGGCGTGTGCAGCCTCTTGGCCGCTGCCTTGCGTGCCCAGCTTCCTTTGCCCAGAGGGCCCGGCTCCCAGCACGACGTGGGACTGCGCCGGACGTCGGGACGGTGAGTCAAGCTGTAGTTGGAGGCTTTTGGGCAGCTGGGGGGCCGCGGCGTTGCTGGCATGAGGCTGTGGGGCTGTTGGGTGGCACTTCCCTATGGCAGCTGGAGCTCCTCGGGCCTGATTGCGTCCTCGTCGACGTTTGCAGAAGCCGTGGGACAGCGAGGAAAGAGCGAGCCGCAGGAGCGGCCTCTTCGAGCTCAAGAGTGGATCGGCGAGGCAAGAGCCGGCCTTCAGCATTGGCGGCCCCGAGCCCAGAAGCGGAGCCGCAAGGTAAGAGCAGCAGCTTGGAGCTGAAGTGGGGGGCTTTTGGGCAGCCGGTTGGGGATGTCCCTGTGGGGCTGTTGGGTGGCGGTTCCCTGCAGGCACGGGGTCTGGAGTTTCTGGGGCCTGAGCGTGTCGTCGTCCGTTGGCAGAAGCCGTGGGACGACGAGGGAAGAGCGGCGGCGCCTTCGAGATCAAGAGCGGAACGGCGAGGCACAGGAGCCGAAGAGGGACGCGAGGGGCCCTCTGGGCAAAGGGCCTTTTCCAGGCCAGGGCGCCTTCAGGGTGCCGCGGCCGGCTTTGCGCTGGGCGACCTCCCTGCGTGCAGGGCTGGTCCTTGCTGTGCTTGGCCTTTTGCCTTGTGCTCCTTTGGCTGCCCGGAGAGAGGGGCGACCCTGTAAAGGAGGGTGTGAGAGCCCCTGTCTCCGCACCGCAGGGGGGAAACGGAGCTCGCCCGGCCCCCAGCCCAGCTACCCTGTAAGCAGGGCAGGGCTTTTCCCCAACCCCGGCAGCTTTCTGCCTGCTGCTGGCCCCTGGCCAGCGTGACCCCCTGTACTCGGGGCGTGTCACAGCCTGCGTCCCTGGTGCCGGTCCTGAAGCGCTTCAGCGCGTCGAGGCCCCTGTGGCCTCCTCTCAGTGCAGGGGCAGGTCTGACGCTTTCCTCTCCCGCTCAGCATTAGCAACGGCTCCCTAGAGTAGGTTGGCTGCACAGAGCTTGCTCCCTCTTCTGGGACTGTCTCCCCCTCCCCTGCCTCCCCCTCCCCTGTCTTCCCCCTAGTTGGTGTGAGTGAGGAAGTGTGGTTGTGCTTTAGCAACAGAGCCAGTGTAGCTTAGACTTCCCAGGAGGGAAAGAGGAGCTCTGTGCAGCCGCAGGCGGGTGCCCAAAATGCACGGGTGGAGAAAGCCTCCGGCCTTGCCCCTGCTTTCTGAGGGCGGCGCGAAGCCGCTTAGCGGCAGCGTGGGCAGCGTGACCCGCCTGTAGCCAGGGCCAGGGCGTGCGCCCACGCTGCCGGTGGTGCTGGTGAGCTGCCAGCGTGCGGGCCCTGTACTCGGGGCCCGTGTCAGGACCTTGGCGGCACCCTTTGTCCCCAGGAGCAGCCCCACCCAGGTCCCTGTAAGCAGGGCTGGGGAGGCTCCTTTAGCCAGGCGACAGGAACGAGCGCTCCCGGGCCCTTGCCAGGGGGCAGCTTGCAGAAGTGCCGTGCCGCAGGGCACGCTCCTGCCTTTGGCAGTGCTTCGGGCTGGCGCCACATGGCTGGCGGCCTCGTACAGGAGGCTCCCGGGGCTCTGCAGGCGGCCGTGTTGCCGCGCTGCGCTGCGGCCGGGCTCTGGCCTGTCCCCAAGTGGGGCGCAGGCCGGAGCCCGTGCTCCGTAGTGCTTGTTGGGGGGTGCCGGGCAGCGGGGGGCGGCCCCGTAAGTGGGGTTCTGTGCGTCCCCTGGCCTCGGCGGGCGGTTGGAGGGACCCCCTGTAATCAGGCGGGTGTCCCTGGCCCCGGTCTTTCAGAGGCGTGGGGCCAGGAGTCACGGGGCCGGGCGTGTGCCCTCCCTGTCCTCAGGGCTGGGCTGGTGGCCCCTCGGCTTTAGGCCGTGAGCTGGACTGCCTGACGGTAGAGTCAGGTTCCTGTCGCCTTGGGGGAAGGCCGAGCTCTGTGGCTCCCCGGGTGTGGACCGGCCTGTAAGCAGGCTGCGGGTCTGGGAGCCTTTGTGCTCCCTTTCAGCTGGCAGCCTGTGTGGGGCGCCCGCCCCGTTAGTGGGGAGCGCCCCGCAGCTGGTGGAGAGAAGGAGCCTCCACAGGCCTTGGGGACCAGAGCCGCCCTGTAAGTGGGGGCCTGTAAGTGCTCTGGAGCCCCGGGCACTTTTTAGTCCAGGCAGCGGCCTGAGCCCCCTGTAAGCAGGCGTGTGCAGCCTCTTGGCCGCTGCCTTGCGTGCCCAGCTTCCTTTGCCCAGAGGGCCCGGCTCCCAGCACGACGTGGGACTGCGCCGGACGTCGGGACGGTGAGTCAAGCTGTAGTTGGAGGCTTTTGGGCAGCTGGGGGGCCGCGGCGTTGCTGGCATGAGGCTGTGGGGCTGTTGGGTGGCACTTCCCTATGGCAGCTGGAGCTCCTCGGGCCTGATTGCGTCCTCGTCGACGTTTGCAGAAGCCGTGGGACAGCGAGGAAAGAGCGAGCCGCAGGAGCGGCCTCTTCGAGCTCAAGAGTGGATCGGCGAGGCAAGAGCCGGCCTTCAGCATTGGCGGCCCCGAGCCCAGAAGCGGAGCCGCAAGGTAAGAGCAGCAGCTTGGAGCTGAAGTGGGGGGCTTTTGGGCAGCCGGTTGGGGATGTCCCTGTGGGGCTGTTGGGTGGCGGTTCCCTGCAGGCACGGGGTCTGGAGTTTCTGGGGCCTGAGCGTGTCGTCGTCCGTTGGCAGAAGCCGTGGGACGACGAGGGAAGAGCGGCGGCGCCTTCGAGATCAAGAGCGGAACGGCGAGGCACAGGAGCCGAAGAGGGACGCGAGGGGCCCTCTGGGCAAAGGGCCTTTTCCAGGCCAGGGCGCCTTCAGGGTGCCGCGGCCGGCTTTGCGCTGGGCGACCTCCCTGCGTGCAGGGCTGGTCCTTGCTGTGCTTGGCCTTTTGCCTTGTGCTCCTTTGGCTGCCCGGAGAGAGGGGCGACCCTGTAAAGGAGGGTGTGAGAGCCCCTGTCTCCGCACCGCAGGGGGGAAACGGAGCTCGCCCGGCCCCCAGCCCAGCTACCCTGTAAGCAGGGCAGGGCTTTTCCCCAACCCCGGCAGCTTTCTGCCTGCTGCTGGCCCCTGGCCAGCGTGACCCCCTGTACTCGGGGCGTGTCACAGCCTGCGTCCCTGGTGCCGGTCCTGAAGCGCTTCAGCGCGTCGAGGCCCCTGTGGCCTCCTCTCAGTGCAGGGGCAGGTCTGACGCTTTCCTCTCCCGCTCAGCATTAGCAACGGCTCCCTAGAGTAGGTTGGCTGCACAGAGCTTGCTCCCTCTTCTGGGACTGTCTCCCCCTCCCCTGCCTCCCCCTCCCCTGTCTTCCCCCTAGTTGGTGTGAGTGAGGAAGTGTGGTTGTGCTTTAGCAACAGAGCCAGTGTAGCTTAGACTTCCCAGGAGGGAAAGAGGAGCTCTGTGCAGCCGCAGGCGGGTGCCCAAAATGCACGGGTGGAGAAAGCCTCCGGCCTTGCCCCTGCTTTCTGAGGGCGGCGCGAAGCCGCTTAGCGGCAGCGTGGGCAGCGTGACCCGCCTGTAGCCAGGGCCAGGGCGTGCGCCCACGCTGCCGGTGGTGCTGGTGAGCTGCCAGCGTGCGGGCCCTGTACTCGGGGCCCGTGTCAGGACCTTGGCGGCACCCTTTGTCCCCAGGAGCAGCCCCACCCAGGTCCCTGTAAGCAGGGCTGGGGAGGCTCCTTTAGCCAGGCGACAGGAACGAGCGCTCCCGGGCCCTTGCCAGGGGGCAGCTTGCAGAAGTGCCGTGCCGCAGGGCACGCTCCTGCCTTTGGCAGTGCTTCGGGCTGGCGCCACATGGCTGGCGGCCTCGTACAGGAGGCTCCCGGGGCTCTGCAGGCGGCCGTGTTGCCGCGCTGCGCTGCGGCCGGGCTCTGGCCTGTCCCCAAGTGGGGTGCAGGCCGGAGCCCGTGCTCCGTAGTGCTTGTTGGGGGGTGCCGGGCAGCGGGGGGGCGGCCCCGTAAGTGGGGTTCTGTGCGTCCCCTGGCCTCGGCGGGCGGTTGGAGGGACCCCCTGTAATCAGGCGGGTGTCCCTGGCCCCGGTCTTTCAGAGGCGTGGGGCCAGGAGTCACGGGGCCGGGCGTGTGCCCTCCCTGTCCTCAGGGCTGGGCTGGTGGCCCCTCGGCTTTAGGCCGTGAGCTGGACTGCCTGACGGTAGAGTCAGGTTCCTGTCGCCTTGGGGGAAGGCCGAGCTCTGTGGCTCCCCGGGTGTGGACCGGCCTGTAAGCAGGCTGCGGGTCTGGGAGCCTTTGTGCTCCCTTTCAGCTGGCAGCCTGTGTGGGGCGCCCGCCCCGTTAGTGGGGAGCGCCCCGCAGCTGGTGGAGAGAAGGAGCCTCCACAGGCCTTGGGGACCAGAGCCGCCCTGTAAGTGGGGGCCTGTAAGTGCTCTGGAGCCCCGGGCACTTTTTAGTCCAGGCAGCGGCCTGAGCCCCCTGTAAGCAGGGGTGTGCAGCCTCTTGGCCGCTGCCTTGCGTGCCCAGCTTCCTTTGCCCAGAGGGCCCGGCTCCCAGCACGACGTGGGACTGCGCCGGACGTCGGGACGGTGAGTCAAGCTGCAGTTGGAGGCTTTTGGGCAGCTGGGGGGCCGCGGCGTTGCTGGCATGAGGCTGTGGGGCTGTTGGGTGGCACTTCCCTATGGCAGCTGGAGCTCCTCGGGCCTGATTGTGTCCTCGTCGACGTTTGCAGAAGCCGTGGGACAGCGAGGAAAGAGCGAGCCGCAGGAGCGGCCTCTTCGAGCTCAAGAGTGGATCGGCGAGGCAAGAGCCGGCCTTCAGCATTGGCGGCCCCGAGCCCAGAAGCGGAGCCGCAAGGTAAGAGCAGCAGCTTGGAGCTGAAGTGGGGGGCTTTTGGGCAGCCGGTTGGGGATGTCCCTGTGGGGCTGTTGGGTGGCGGTTCCCTGCAGGCACGGGGTCTGGAGTTTCTGGGGCCTGAGCGTGTCGTCGTCCGTTGGCAGAAGCCGTGGGACGACGAGGGAAGAGCGGCGGCGCCTTCGAGATCAAGAGCGGAACGGCGAGGCACAGGAGCCGAAGAGGGACGCGAGGGGCCCTCTGGGCAAAGGGCCTTTTCCAGGCCAGGGCGCCTTCAGGGTGCCGCGGCCGGCTTTGCGCTGGGCGACCTCCCTGCGTGCAGGGCTGGTCCTTGCTGTGCTTGGCCTTTTGCCTTGTGCTCCTTTGGCTGCCCGGAGAGAGGGGCGACCCTGTAAAGGAGGGTGTGAGAGCCCCTGTCTCCGCACCGCAGGGGGGAAACGGAGCTCGCCCGGCCCCCAGCCCAGCTACCCTGTAAGCAGGGCAGGGCTTTTCCCCAACCCCGGCAGCTTTCTGCCTGCTGCTGGCCCCTGGCCAGCGTGACCCCCTGTACTCGGGGCGTGTCACAGCCTGCGTCCCTGGTGCCGGTCCTGAAGCGCTTCAGCGCGTCGAGGCCCCTGTGGCCTCCTCTCAGTGCAGGGGCAGGTCTGACGCTTTCCTCTCCCGCTCAGCATTAGCAACGGCTCCCTAGAGTAGGTTGGCTGCACAGAGCTTGCTCCCTCTTCTGGGACTGTCTCCCCCTCCCCTGCCTCCCCCTCCCCTGTCTTCCCCCTAGTTGGTGTGAGTGAGGAAGTGTGGTTGTGCTTTAGCAACAGAGCCAGTGTAGCTTAGACTTCCCAGGAGGGAAAGAGGAGCTCTGTGCAGCCGCAGGCGGGTGCCCAAAATGCACGGGTGGAGAAAGCCTCCGGCCTTGCCCCTGCTTTCTGAGGGCGGCGCGAAGCCGCTTAGCGGCAGCGTGGGCAGCGTGACCCGCCTGTAGCCAGGGCCAGGGCGTGCGCCCACGCTGCCGGTGGTGCTGGTGAGCTGCCAGCGTGCGGGCCCTGTACTCGGGGCCCGTGTCAGGACCTTGGCGGCACCCTTTGTCCCCAGGAGCAGCCCCACCCAGGTCCCTGTAAGCAGGGCTGGGGAGGCTCCTTTAGCCAGGCGACAGGAACGAGCGCTCCCGGGCCCTTGCCAGGGGGCAGCTTGCAGAAGTGCCGTGCCGCAGGGCACGCTCCTGCCTTTGGCAGTGCTTCGGGCTGGCGCCACATGGCTGGCGGCCTCGTACAGGAGGCTCCCGGGGCTCTGCAGGCGGCCGTGTTGCCGCGCTGCGCTGCGGCCGGGCTCTGGCCTGTCCCCAAGTGGGGCGCAGGCCGGAGCCCGTGCTCCGTAGTGCTTGTTGGGGGGTGCCGGGCAGCGGGGGGCGGCCCCGTAAGTGGGGTTCTGTGCGTCCCCTGGCCTCGGCGGGCGGTTGGAGGGACCCCCTGTAATCAGGCGGGTGTCCCTGGCCCCGGTCTTTCAGAGGCGTGGGGCCAGGAGTCACGGGGCCGGGCGTGTGCCCTCCCTGTCCTCAGGGCTGGGCTGGTGGCCCCTCGGCTTTAGGCCGTGAGCTGGACTGCCTGACGGTAGAGTCAGGTTCCTGTCGCCTTGGGGGAAGGCCGAGCTCTGTGGCTCCCCGGGTGTGGACCGGCCTGTAAGCAGGCTGCGGGTCTGGGAGCCTTTGTGCTCCCTTTCAGCTGGCAGCCTGTGTGGGGCGCCCGCCCCGTTAGTGGGGAGCGCCCCGCAGCTGGTGGAGAGAAGGAGCCTCCACAGGCCTTGGGGACCAGAGCCGCCCTGTAAGTGGGGGCCTGTAAGTGCTCTGGAGCCCCGGGCACTTTTTAGTCCAGGCAGCGGCCTGAGCCCCCTGTAAGCAGGGGTGTGCAGCCTCTTGGCCGCTGCCTTGCGTGCCCAGCTTCCTTTGCCCAGAGGGCCCGGCTCCCAGCACGACGTGGGACTGCGCCGGACGTCGGGACGGTGAGTCAAGCTGTAGTTGGAGGCTTTTGGGCAGCTGGGGGGCCGCGGCGTTGCTGGCATGAGGCTGTGGGGCTGTTGGGTGGCACTTCCCTATGGCAGCTGGAGCTCCTCGGGCCTGATTGTGTCCTCGTCGACGTTTGCAGAAGCCGTGGGACAGCGAGGAAAGAGCGAGCCGCAGGAGCGGCCTCTTCGAGCTCAAGAGTGGATCGGCGAGGCAAGAGCCGGCCTTCAGCATTGGTGGCCCCGAGCCCAGAAGCGGAGCCGCAAGGTAAGAGCAGCAGCTTGGAGCTGAAGTGGGGGGCTTTTGGGCAGCCGGTTGGGGATGTCCCTGTGGGGCTGTTGGGTGGCGGTTCCCTGCAGGCACGGGGTCTGGAGTTTCTGGGGCCTGAGCGTGTCGTCGTCCGTTGGCAGAAGCCGTGGGACGACGAGGGAAGAGCGGCGGCGCCTTCGAGATCAAGAGCGGAACGGCGAGGCACAGGAGCCGAAGAGGGACGCGAGGGGCCCTCTGGGCAAAGGGCCTTTTCCAGGCCAGGGCGCCTTCAGGGTGCCGCGGCCGGCTTTGCGCTGGGCGACCTCCCTGCGTGCAGGGCTGGTCCTTGCTGTGCTTGGCCTTTTGCCTTGTGCTCCTTTGGCTGCCCGGAGAGAGGGGCGACCCTGTAAAGGAGGGTGTGAGAGCCCCTGTCTCCGCACCGCAGGGGGGAAACGGAGCTCGCCCGGCCCCCAGCCCAGCTACCCTGTAAGCAGGGCAGGGCTTTTCCCCAACCCCGGCAGCTTTCTGCCTGCTGCTGGCCCCTGGCCAGCGTGACCCCCTGTACTCGGGGCGTGTCACAGCCTGCGTCCCTGGTGCCGGTCCTGAAGCGCTTCAGCGCGTCGAGGCCCCTGTGGCCTCCTCTCAGTGCAGGGGCAGGTCTGACGCTTTCCTCTCCCGCTCAGCATTAGCAACGGCTCCCTAGAGTAGGTTGGCTGCACAGAGCTTGCTCCCTCTTCTGGGACTGTCTCCCCCTCCCCTGCCTCCCCCTCCCCTGTCTTCCCCCTAGTTGGTGTGAGTGAGGAAGTGTGGTTGTGCTTTAGCAACAGAGCCAGTGTAGCTTAGACTTCCCAGGAGGGAAAGAGGAGCTCTGTGCAGCCGCAGGCGGGTGCCCAAAATGCACGGGTGGAGAAAGCCTCCGGCCTTGCCCCTGCTTTCTGAGGGCGGCGCGAAGCCGCTTAGCGGCAGCGTGGGCAGCGTGACCCGCCTGTAGCCAGGGCCAGGGCGTGCGCCCACGCTGCCGGTGGTGCTGGTGAGCTGCCAGCGTGCGGGCCCTGTACTCGGGGCCCGTGTCAGGACCTTGGCGGCACCCTTTGTCCCCAGGAGCAGCCCCACCCAGGTCCCTGTAAGCAGGGCTGGGGAGGCTCCTTTAGCCAGGCGACAGGAACGAGCGCTCCCGGGCCCTTGCCAGGGGGCAGCTTGCAGAAGTGCCGTGCCGCAGGGCACGCTCCTGCCTTTGGCAGTGCTTCGGGCTGGCGCCACATGGCTGGCGGCCTCGTACAGGAGGCTCCCGGGGCTCTGCAGGCGGCCGTGTTGCCGCGCTGCGCTGCGGCCGGGCTCTGGCCTGTCCCCAAGTGGGGCGCAGGCCGGAGCCCGTGCTCCGTAGTGCTTGTTGGGGGGTGCCGGGCAGCGGGGGGCGGCCCCGTAAGTGGGGTTCTGTGCGTCCCCTGGCCTCGGCGGGCGGTTGGAGGGACCCCCTGTAATCAGGCGGGTGTCCCTGGCCCCGGTCTTTCAGAGGCGTGGGGCCAGGAGTCACGGGGCCGGGCGTGTGCCCTCCCTGTCCTCAGGGCTGGGCTGGTGGCCCCTCGGCTTTAGGCCGTGAGCTGGACTGCCTGACGGTAGAGTCAGGTTCCTGTCGCCTTGGGGGAAGGCCGAGCTCTGTGGCTCCCCGGGTGTGGACCGGCCTGTAAGCAGGCTGCGGGTCTGGGAGCCTTTGTGCTCCCTTTCAGCTGGCAGCCTGTGTGGGGCGCCCGCCCCGTTAGTGGGGAGCGCCCCGCAGCTGGTGGAGAGAAGGAGCCTCCACAGGCCTTGGGGACCAGAGCCGCCCTGTAAGTGGGGGCCTGTAAGTGCTCTGGAGCCCCGGGCACTTTTTAGTCCAGGCAGCGGCCTGAGCCCCCTGTAAGCAGGCGTGTGCAGCCTCTTGGCCGCTGCCTTGCGTGCCCAGCTTCCTTTGCCCAGAGGGCCCGGCTCCCAGCACGACGTGGGACTGCGCCGGACGTCGGGACGGTGAGTCAAGCTGTAGTTGGAGGCTTTTGGGCAGCTGGGGGGCCGCGGCGTTGCTGGCATGAGGCTGTGGGGCTGTTGGGTGGCACTTCCCTATGGCAGCTGGAGCTCCTCGGGCCTGATTGTGTCCTCGTCGACGTTTGCAGAAGCCGTGGGACAGCGAGGAAAGAGCGAGCCGCAGGAGCGGCCTCTTCGAGCTCAAGAGTGGATCGGCGAGGCAAGAGCCGGCCTTCAGCATTGGCGGCCCCGAGCCCAGAAGCGGAGCCGCAAGGTAAGAGCAGCAGCTTGGAGCTGAAGTGGGGGGCTTTTGGGCAGCCGGTTGGGGATGTCCCTGTGGGGCTGTTGGGTGGCGGTTCCCTGCAGGCACGGGGTCTGGAGTTTCTGGGGCCTGAGCGTGTCGTCGTCCGTTGGCAGAAGCCGTGGGACGACGAGGGAAGAGCGGCGGCGCCTTCGAGATCAAGAGCGGAACGGCGAGGCACAGGAGCCGAAGAGGGACGCGAGGGGCCCTCTGGGCAAAGGGCCTTTTCCAGGCCAGGGCGCCTTCAGGGTGCCGCGGCCGGCTTTGCGCTGGGCGACCTCCCTGCGTGCAGGGCTGGTCCTTGCTGTGCTTGGCCTTTTGCCTTGTGCTCCTTTGGCTGCCCGGAGAGAGGGGCGACCCTGTAAAGGAGGGTGTGAGAGCCCCTGTCTCCGCACCGCAGGGGGGAAACGGAGCTCGCCCGGCCCCCAGCCCAGCTACCCTGTAAGCAGGGCAGGGCTTTTCCCCAACCCCGGCAGCTTTCTGCCTGCTGCTGGCCCCTGGCCAGCGTGACCCCCTGTACTCGGGGCGTGTCACAGCCTGCGTCCCTGGTGCCGGTCCTGAAGCGCTTCAGCGCGTCGAGGCCCCTGTGGCCTCCTCTCAGTGCAGGGGCAGGTCTGACGCTTTCCTCTCCCGCTCAGCATTAGCAACGGCTCCCTAGAGTAGGTTGGCTGCACAGAGCTTGCTCCCTCTTCTGGGACTGTCTCCCCCTCCCCTGCCTCCCCCTCCCCTGTCTTCCCCCTAGTTGGTGTGAGTGAGGAAGTGTGGTTGTGCTTTAGCAACAGAGCCAGTGTAGCTTAGACTTCCCAGGAGGGAAAGAGGAGCTCTGTGCAGCCGCAGGCGGGTGCCCAAAATGCACGGGTGGAGAAAGCCTCCGGCCTTGCCCCTGCTTTCTGAGGGCGGCGCGAAGCCGCTTAGCGGCAGCGTGGGCAGCGTGACCCGCCTGTAGCCAGGGCCAGGGCGTGCGCCCACGCTGCCGGTGGTGCTGGTGAGCTGCCAGCGTGCGGGCCCTGTACTCGGGGCCCGTGTCAGGACCTTGGCGGCACCCTTTGTCCCCAGGAGCAGCCCCACCCAGGTCCCTGTAAGCAGGGCTGGGGAGGCTCCTTTAGCCAGGCGACAGGAACGAGCGCTCCCGGGCCCTTGCCAGGGGGCAGCTTGCAGAAGTGCCGTGCCGCAGGGCACGCTCCTGCCTTTGGCAGTGCTTCGGGCTGGCGCCACATGGCTGGCGGCCTCGTACAGGAGGCTCCCGGGGCTCTGCAGGCGGCCGTGTTGCCGCGCTGCGCTGCGGCCGGGCTCTGGCCTGTCCCCAAGTGGGGCGCAGGCCGGAGCCCGTGCTCCGTAGTGCTTGTTGGGGGGTGCCGGGCAGCGGGGGGCGGCCCCGTAAGTGGGGTTCTGTGCGTCCCCTGGCCTCGGCGGGCGGTTGGAGGGACCCCCTGTAATCAGGCGGGTGTCCCTGGCCCCGGTCTTTCAGAGGCGTGGGGCCAGGAGTCACGGGGCCGGGCGTGTGCCCTCCCTGTCCTCAGGGCTGGGCTGGTGGCCCCTCGGCTTTAGGCCGTGAGCTGGACTGCCTGACGGTAGAGTCAGGTTCCTGTCGCCTTGGGGGAAGGCCGAGCTCTGTGGCTCCCCGGGTGTGGACCGGCCTGTAAGCAGGCTGCGGGTCTGGGAGCCTTTGTGCTCCCTTTCAGCTGGCAGCCTGTGTGGGGCGCCCGCCCCGTTAGTGGGGAGCGCCCCGCAGCTGGTGGAGAGAAGGAGCCTCCACAGGCCTTGGGGACCAGAGCCGCCCTGTAAGTGGGGGCCTGTAAGTGCTCTGGAGCCCCGGGCACTTTTTAGTCCAGGCAGCGGCCTGAGCCCCCTGTAAGCAGGCGTGTGCAGCCTCTTGGCCGCTGCCTTGCGTGCCCAGCTTCCTTTGCCCAGAGGGCCCGGCTCCCAGCACGACGTGGGACTGCGCCGGACGTCGGGACGGTGAGTCAAGCTGTAGTTGGAGGCTTTTGGGCAGCTGGGGGGCCGCGGCGTTGCTGGCATGAGGCTGTGGGGCTGTTGGGTGGCACTTCCCTATGGCAGCTGGAGCTCCTCGGGCCTGATTGCGTCCTCGTCGACGTTTGCAGAAGCCGTGGGACAGCGAGGAAAGAGCGAGCCGCAGGAGCGGCCTCTTCGAGCTCAAGAGTGGATCGGCGAGGCAAGAGCCGGCCTTCAGCATTGGCGGCCCCGAGCCCAGAAGCGGAGCCGCAAGGTAAGAGCAGCAGCTTGGAGCTGAAGTGGGGGGCTTTTGGGCAGCCGGTTGGGGATGTCCCTGTGGGGCTGTTGGGTGGCGGTTCCCTGCAGGCACGGGGTCTGGAGTTTCTGGGGCCTGAGCGTGTCGTCGTCCGTTGGCAGAAGCCGTGGGACGACGAGGGAAGAGCGGCGGCGCCTTCGAGATCAAGAGCGGAACGGCGAGGCACAGGAGCCGAAGAGGGACGCGAGGGGCCCTCTGGGCAAAGGGCCTTTTCCAGGCCAGGGCGCCTTCAGGGTGCCGCGGCCGGCTTTGCGCTGGGCGACCTCCCTGCGTGCAGGGCTGGTCCTTGCTGTGCTTGGCCTTTTGCCTTGTGCTCCTTTGGCTGCCCGGAGAGAGGGGCGACCCTGTAAAGGAGGGTGTGAGAGCCCCTGTCTCCGCACCGCAGGGGGGAAACGGAGCTCGCCCGGCCCCCAGCCCAGCTACCCTGTAAGCAGGGCAGGGCTTTTCCCCAACCCCGGCAGCTTTCTGCCTGCTGCTGGCCCCTGGCCAGCGTGACCCCCTGTACTCGGGGCGTGTCACAGCCTGCGTCCCTGGTGCCGGTCCTGAAGCGCTTCAGCGCGTCGAGGCCCCTGTGGCCTCCTCTCAGTGCAGGGGCAGGTCTGACGCTTTCCTCTCCCGCTCAGCATTAGCAACGGCTCCCTAGAGTAGGTTGGCTGCACAGAGCTTGCTCCCTCTTCTGGGACTGTCTCCCCCTCCCCTGCCTCCCCCTCCCCTGTCTTCCCCCTAGTTGGTGTGAGTGAGGAAGTGTGGTTGTGCTTTAGCAACAGAGCCAGTGTAGCTTAGACTTCCCAGGAGGGAAAGAGGAGCTCTGTGCAGCCGCAGGCGGGTGCCCAAAATGCACGGGTGGAGAAAGCCTCCGGCCTTGCCCCTGCTTTCTGAGGGCGGCGCGAAGCCGCTTAGCGGCAGCGTGGGCAGCGTGACCCGCCTGTAGCCAGGGCCAGGGCGTGCGCCCACGCTGCCGGTGGTGCTGGTGAGCTGCCAGCGTGCGGGCCCTGTACTCGGGGCCCGTGTCAGGACCTTGGCGGCACCCTTTGTCCCCAGGAGCAGCCCCACCCAGGTCCCTGTAAGCAGGGCTGGGGAGGCTCCTTTAGCCAGGCGACAGGAACGAGCGCTCCCGGGCCCTTGCCAGGGGGCAGCTTGCAGAAGTGCCGTGCCGCAGGGCACGCTCCTGCCTTTGGCAGTGCTTCGGGCTGGCGCCACATGGCTGGCGGCCTCGTACAGGAGGCTCCCGGGGCTCTGCAGGCGGCCGTGTTGCCGCGCTGCGCTGCGGCCGGGCTCTGGCCTGTCCCCAAGTGGGGCGCAGGCCGGAGCCCGTGCTCCGTAGTGCTTGTTGGGGGGTGCCGGGCAGCGGGGGGCGGCCCCGTAAGTGGGGTTCTGTGCGTCCCCTGGCCTCGGCGGGCGGTTGGAGGGACCCCCTGTAATCAGGCGGGTGTCCCTGGCCCCGGTCTTTCAGAGGCGTGGGGCCAGGAGTCACGGGGCCGGGCGTGTGCCCTCCCTGTCCTCAGGGCTGGGCTGGTGGCCCCTCGGCTTTAGGCCGTGAGCTGGACTGCCTGACGGTAGAGTCAGGTTCCTGTCGCCTTGGGGGAAGGCCGAGCTCTGTGGCTCCCCGGGTGTGGACCGGCCTGTAAGCAGGCTGCGGGTCTGGGAGCCTTTGTGCTCCCTTTCAGCTGGCAGCCTGTGTGGGGCGCCCGCCCCGTTAGTGGGGAGCGCCCCGCAGCTGGTGGAGAGAAGGAGCCTCCACAGGCCTTGGGGACCAGAGCCGCCCTGTAAGTGGGGGCCTGTAAGTGCTCTGGAGCCCCGGGCACTTTTTAGTCCAGGCAGCGGCCTGAGCCCCCTGTAAGCAGGGGTGTGCAGCCTCTTGGCCGCTGCCTTGCGTGCCCAGCTTCCTTTGCCCAGAGGGCCCGGCTCCCAGCACGACGTGGGACTGCGCCGGACGTCGGGACGGTGAGTCAAGCTGCAGTTGGAGGCTTTTGGGCAGCTGGGGGGCCGCGGCGTTGCTGGCATGAGGCTGTGGGGCTGTTGGGTGGCACTTCCCTATGGCAGCTGGAGCTCCTCGGGCCTGATTGTGTCCTCGTCGACGTTTGCAGAAGCCGTGGGACAGCGAGGAAAGAGCGAGCCGCAGGAGCGGCCTCTTCGAGCTCAAGAGTGGATCGGCGAGGCAAGAGCCGGCCTTCAGCATTGGCGGCCCCGAGCCCAGAAGCGGAGCCGCAAGGTAAGAGCAGCAGCTTGGAGCTGAAGTGGGGGGCTTTTGGGCAGCCGGTTGGGGATGTCCCTGTGGGGCTGTTGGGTGGCGGTTCCCTGCAGGCACGGGGTCTGGAGTTTCTGGGGCCTGAGCGTGTCGTCGTCCGTTGGCAGAAGCCGTGGGACGACGAGGGAAGAGCGGCGGCGCCTTCGAGATCAAGAGCGGAACGGCGAGGCACAGGAGCCGAAGAGGGACGCGAGGGGCCCTCTGGGCAAAGGGCCTTTTCCAGGCCAGGGCGCCTTCAGGGTGCCGCGGCCGGCTTTGCGCTGGGCGACCTCCCTGCGTGCAGGGCTGGTCCTTGCTGTGCTTGGCCTTTTGCCTTGTGCTCCTTTGGCTGCCCGGAGAGAGGGGCGACCCTGTAAAGGAGGGTGTGAGAGCCCCTGTCTCCGCACCGCAGGGGGGAAACGGAGCTCGCCCGGCCCCCAGCCCAGCTACCCTGTAAGCAGGGCAGGGCTTTTCCCCAACCCCGGCAGCTTTCTGCCTGCTGCTGGCCCCTGGCCAGCGTGACCCCCTGTACTCGGGGCGTGTCACAGCCTGCGTCCCTGGTGCCGGTCCTGAAGCGCTTCAGCGCGTCGAGGCCCCTGTGGCCTCCTCTCAGTGCAGGGGCAGGTCTGACGCTTTCCTCTCCCGCTCAGCATTAGCAACGGCTCCCTAGAGTAGGTTGGCTGCACAGAGCTTGCTCCCTCTTCTGGGACTGTCTCCCCCTCCCCTGCCTCCCCCTCCCCTGTCTTCCCCCTAGTTGGTGTGAGTGAGGAAGTGTGGTTGTGCTTTAGCAACAGAGCCAGTGTAGCTTAGACTTCCCAGGAGGGAAAGAGGAGCTCTGTGCAGCCGCAGGCGGGTGCCCAAAATGCACGGGTGGAGAAAGCCTCCGGCCTTGCCCCTGCTTTCTGAGGGCGGCGCGAAGCCGCTTAGCGGCAGCGTGGGCAGCGTGACCCGCCTGTAGCCAGGGCCAGGGCGTGCGCCCACGCTGCCGGTGGTGCTGGTGAGCTGCCAGCGTGCGGGCCCTGTACTCGGGGCCCGTGTCAGGACCTTGGCGGCACCCTTTGTCCCCAGGAGCAGCCCCACCCAGGTCCCTGTAAGCAGGGCTGGGGAGGCTCCTTTAGCCAGGCGACAGGAACGAGCGCTCCCGGGCCCTTGCCAGGGGGCAGCTTGCAGAAGTGCCGTGCCGCAGGGCACGCTCCTGCCTTTGGCAGTGCTTCGGGCTGGCGCCACATGGCTGGCGGCCTCGTACAGGAGGCTCCCGGGGCTCTGCAGGCGGCCGTGTTGCCGCGCTGCGCTGCGGCCGGGCTCTGGCCTGTCCCCAAGTGGGGCGCAGGCCGGAGCCCGTGCTCCGTAGTGCTTGTTGGGGGGTGCCGGGCAGCGGGGGGCGGCCCCGTAAGTGGGGTTCTGTGCGTCCCCTGGCCTCGGCGGGCGGTTGGAGGGACCCCCTGTAATCAGGCGGGTGTCCCTGGCCCCGGTCTTTCAGAGGCGTGGGGCCAGGAGTCACGGGGCCGGGCGTGTGCCCTCCCTGTCCTCAGGGCTGGGCTGGTGGCCCCTCGGCTTTAGGCCGTGAGCTGGACTGCCTGACGGTAGAGTCAGGTTCCTGTCGCCTTGGGGGAAGGCCGAGCTCTGTGGCTCCCCGGGTGTGGACCGGCCTGTAAGCAGGCTGCGGGTCTGGGAGCCTTTGTGCTCCCTTTCAGCTGGCAGCCTGTGTGGGGCGCCCGCCCCGTTAGTGGGGAGCGCCCCGCAGCTGGTGGAGAGAAGGAGCCTCCACAGGCCTTGGGGACCAGAGCCGCCCTGTAAGTGGGGGCCTGTAAGTGCTCTGGAGCCCCGGGCACTTTTTAGTCCAGGCAGCGGCCTGAGCCCCCTGTAAGCAGGGGTGTGCAGCCTCTTGGCCGCTGCCTTGCGTGCCCAGCTTCCTTTGCCCAGAGGGCCCGGCTCCCAGCACGACGTGGGACTGCGCCGGACGTCGGGACGGTGAGTCAAGCTGTAGTTGGAGGCTTTTGGGCAGCTGGGGGGCCGCGGCGTTGCTGGCATGAGGCTGTGGGGCTGTTGGGTGGCACTTCCCTATGGCAGCTGGAGCTCCTCGGGCCTGATTGCGTCCTCGTCGACGTTTGCAGAAGCCGTGGGACAGCGAGGAAAGAGCGAGCCGCAGGAGCGGCCTCTTCGAGCTCAAGAGTGGATCGGCGAGGCAAGAGCCGGCCTTCAGCATTGGCGGCCCCGAGCCCAGAAGCGGAGCCGCAAGGTAAGAGCAGCAGCTTGGAGCTGAAGTGGGGGGCTTTTGGGCAGCCGGTTGGGGATGTCCCTGTGGGGCTGTTGGGTGGCGGTTCCCTGCAGGCACGGGGTCTGGAGTTTCTGGGGCCTGAGCGTGTCGTCGTCCGTTGGCAGAAGCCGTGGGATGACGAGGGAAGAGCGGCGGCGCCTTCGAGATCAAGAGCGGAACGGCGAGGCACAGGAGCCGAAGAGGGACGCGAGGGGCCCTCTGGGCAAAGGGCCTTTTCCAGGCCAGGGCGCCTTCAGGGTGCCGCGGCCGGCTTTGCGCTGGGCGACCTCCCTGCGTGCAGGGCTGGTCCTTGCTGTGCTTGGCCTTTTGCCTTGTGCTCCTTTGGCTGCCCGGAGAGAGGGGCGACCCTGTAAAGGAGGGTGTGAGAGCCCCTGTCTCCGCACCGCAGGGGGGAAACGGAGCTCGCCCGGCCCCCAGCCCAGCTACCCTGTAAGCAGGGCAGGGCTTTTCCCCAACCCCGGCAGCTTTCTGCCTGCTGCTGGCCCCTGGCCAGCGTGACCCCCTGTACTCGGGGCGTGTCACAGCCTGCGTCCCTGGTGCCGGTCCTGAAGCGCTTCAGCGCGTCGAGGCCCCTGTGGCCTCCTCTCAGTGCAGGGGCAGGTCTGACGCTTTCCTCTCCCGCTCAGCATTAGCAACGGCTCCCTAGAGTAGGTTGGCTGCACAGAGCTTGCTCCCTCTTCTGGGACTGTCTCCCCCTCCCCTGCCTCCCCCTCCCCTGTCTTCCCCCTAGTTGGTGTGAGTGAGGAAGTGTGGTTGTGCTTTAGCAACAGAGCCAGTGTAGCTTAGACTTCCCAGGAGGGAAAGAGGAGCTCTGTGCAGCCGCAGGCGGGTGCCCAAAATGCACGGGTGGAGAAAGCCTCCGGCCTTGCCCCTGCTTTCTGAGGGCGGCGCGAAGCCGCTTAGCGGCAGCGTGGGCAGCGTGACCCGCCTGTAGCCAGGGCCAGGGCGTGCGCCCACGCTGCCGGTGGTGCTGGTGAGCTGCCAGCGTGCGGGCCCTGTACTCGGGGCCCGTGTCAGGACCTTGGCGGCACCCTTTGTCCCCAGGAGCAGCCCCACCCAGGTCCCTGTAAGCAGGGCTGGGGAGGCTCCTTTAGCCAGGCGACAGGAACGAGCGCTCCCGGGCCCTTGCCAGGGGGCAGCTTGCAGAAGTGCCGTGCCGCAGGGCACGCTCCTGCCTTTGGCAGTGCTTCGGGCTGGCGCCACATGGCTGGCGGCCTCGTACAGGAGGCTCCCGGGGCTCTGCAGGCGGCCGTGTTGCCGCGCTGCGCTGCGGCCGGGCTCTGGCCTGTCCCCAAGTGGGGCGCAGGCCGGAGCCCGTGCTCCGTAGTGCTTGTTGGGGGGTGCCGGGCAGCGGGGGGCGGCCCCGTAAGTGGGGTTCTGTGCGTCCCCTGGCCTCGGCGGGCGGTTGGAGGGACCCCCTGTAATCAGGCGGGTGTCCCTGGCCCCGGTCTTTCAGAGGCGTGGGGCCAGGAGTCACGGGGCCGGGCGTGTGCCCTCCCTGTCCTCAGGGCTGGGCTGGTGGCCCCTCGGCTTTAGGCCGTGAGCTGGACTGCCTGACGGTAGAGTCAGGTTCCTGTCGCCTTGGGGGAAGGCCGAGCTCTGTGGCTCCCCGGGTGTGGACCGGCCTGTAAGCAGGCTGCGGGTCTGGGAGCCTTTGTGCTCCCTTTCAGCTGGCAGCCTGTGTGGGGCGCCCGCCCCGTTAGTGGGGAGCGCCCCGCAGCTGGTGGAGAGAAGGAGCCTCCACAGGCCTTGGGGACCAGAGCCGCCCTGTAAGTGGGGGCCTGTAAGTGCTCTGGAGCCCCGGGCACTTTTTAGTCCAGGCAGCGGCCTGAGCCCCCTGTAAGCAGGGGTGTGCAGCCTCTTGGCCGCTGCCTTGCGTGCCCAGCTTCCTTTGCCCAGAGGGCCCGGCTCCCAGCACGACGTGGGACTGCGCCGGACGTCGGGACGGTGAGTCAAGCTGTAGTTGGAGGCTTTTGGGCAGCTGGGGGGCCGCGGCGTTGCTGGCATGAGGCTGTGGGGCTGTTGGGTGGCACTTCCCTATGGCAGCTGGAGCTCCTCGGGCCTGATTGTGTCCTCGTCGACGTTTGCAGAAGCCGTGGGACAGCGAGGAAAGAGCGAGCCGCAGGAGCGGCCTCTTCGAGCTCAAGAGTGGATCGGCGAGGCAAGAGCCGGCCTTCAGCATTGGCGGCCCCGAGCCCAGAAGCGGAGCCGCAAGGTAAGAGCAGCAGCTTGGAGCTGAAGTGGGGGGCTTTTGGGCAGCCGGTTGGGGATGTCCCTGTGGGGCTGTTGGGTGGCGGTTCCCTGCAGGCACGGGGTCTGGAGTTTCTGGGGCCTGAGCGTGTCGTCGTCCGTTGGCAGAAGCCGTGGGACGACGAGGGAAGAGCGGCGGCGCCTTCGAGATCAAGAGCGGAACGGCGAGGCACAGGAGCCGAAGAGGGACGCGAGGGGCCCTCTGGGCAAAGGGCCTTTTCCAGGCCAGGGCGCCTTCAGGGTGCCGCGGCCGGCTTTGCGCTGGGCGACCTCCCTGCGTGCAGGGCTGGTCCTTGCTGTGCTTGGCCTTTTGCCTTGTGCTCCTTTGGCTGCCCGGAGAGAGGGGCGACCCTGTAAAGGAGGGTGTGAGAGCCCCTGTCTCCGCACCGCAGGGGGGAAACGGAGCTCGCCCGGCCCCCAGCCCAGCTACCCTGTAAGCAGGGCAGGGCTTTTCCCCAACCCCGGCAGCTTTCTGCCTGCTGCTGGCCCCTGGCCAGCGTGACCCCCTGTACTCGGGGCGTGTCACAGCCTGCGTCCCTGGTGCCGGTCCTGAAGCGCTTCAGCGCGTCGAGGCCCCTGTGGCCTCCTCTCAGTGCAGGGGCAGGTCTGACGCTTTCCTCTCCCGCTCAGCATTAGCAACGGCTCCCTAGAGTAGGTTGGCTGCACAGAGCTTGCTCCCTCTTCTGGGACTGTCTCCCCCTCCCCTGCCTCCCCCTCCCCTGTCTTCCCCCTAGTTGGTGTGAGTGAGGAAGTGTGGTTGTGCTTTAGCAACAGAGCCAGTGTAGCTTAGACTTCCCAGGAGGGAAAGAGGAGCTCTGTGCAGCCGCAGGCGGGTGCCCAAAATGCACGGGTGGAGAAAGCCTCCGGCCTTGCCCCTGCTTTCTGAGGGCGGCGCGAAGCCGCTTAGCGGCAGCGTGGGCAGCGTGACCCGCCTGTAGCCAGGGCCAGGGCGTGCGCCCACGCTGCCGGTGGTGCTGGTGAGCTGCCAGCGTGCGGGCCCTGTACTCGGGGCCCGTGTCAGGACCTTGGCGGCACCCTTTGTCCCCAGGAGCAGCCCCACCCAGGTCCCTGTAAGCAGGGCTGGGGAGGCTCCTTTAGCCAGGCGACAGGAACGAGCGCTCCCGGGCCCTTGCCAGGGGGCAGCTTGCAGAAGTGCCGTGCCGCAGGGCACGCTCCTGCCTTTGGCAGTGCTTCGGGCTGGCGCCACATGGCTGGCGGCCTCGTACAGGAGGCTCCCGGGGCTCTGCAGGCGGCCGTGTTGCCGCGCTGCGCTGCGGCCGGGCTCTGGCCTGTCCCCAAGTGGGGCGCAGGCCGGAGCCCGTGCTCCGTAGTGCTTGTTGGGGGGTGCCGGGCAGCGGGGGGCGGCCCCGTAAGTGGGGTTCTGTGCGTCCCCTGGCCTCGGCGGGCGGTTGGAGGGACCCCCTGTAATCAGGCGGGTGTCCCTGGCCCCGGTCTTTCAGAGGCGTGGGGCCAGGAGTCACGGGGCCGGGCGTGTGCCCTCCCTGTCCTCAGGGCTGGGCTGGTGGCCCCTCGGCTTTAGGCCGTGAGCTGGACTGCCTGACGGTAGAGTCAGGTTCCTGTCGCCTTGGGGGAAGGCCGAGCTCTGTGGCTCCCCGGGTGTGGACCGGCCTGTAAGCAGGCTGCGGGTCTGGGAGCCTTTGTGCTCCCTTTCAGCTGGCAGCCTGTGTGGGGCGCCCGCCCCGTTAGTGGGGAGCGCCCCGCAGCTGGTGGAGAGAAGGAGCCTCCACAGGCCTTGGGGACCAGAGCCGCCCTGTAAGTGGGGGCCTGTAAGTGCTCTGGAGCCCCGGGCACTTTTTAGTCCAGGCAGCGGCCTGAGCCCCCTGTAAGCAGGGGTGTGCAGCCTCTTGGCCGCTGCCTTGCGTGCCCAGCTTCCTTTGCCCAGAGGGCCCGGCTCCCAGCACGACGTGGGACTGCGCCGGACGTCGGGACGGTGAGTCAAGCTGTAGTTGGAGGCTTTTGGGCAGCTGGGGGGCCGCGGCGTTGCTGGCATGAGGCTGTGGGGCTGTTGGGTGGCACTTCCCTATGGCAGCTGGAGCTCCTCGGGCCTGATTGTGTCCTCGTCGACGTTTGCAGAAGCCGTGGGACAGCGAGGAAAGAGCGAGCCGCAGGAGCGGCCTCTTCGAGCTCAAGAGTGGATCGGCGAGGCAAGAGCCGGCCTTCAGCATTGGCGGCCCCGAGCCCAGAAGCGGAGCCGCAAGGTAAGAGCAGCAGCTTGGAGCTGAAGTGGGGGGCTTTTGGGCAGCCGGTTGGGGATGTCCCTGTGGGGCTGTTGGGTGGCGGTTCCCTGCAGGCACGGGGTCTGGAGTTTCTGGGGCCTGAGCGTGTCGTCGTCCGTTGGCAGAAGCCGTGGGACGACGAGGGAAGAGCGGCGGCGCCTTCGAGATCAAGAGCGGAACGGCGAGGCACAGGAGCCGAAGAGGGACGCGAGGGGCCCTCTGGGCAAAGGGCCTTTTCCAGGCCAGGGCGCCTTCAGGGTGCCGCGGCCGGCTTTGCGCTGGGCGACCTCCCTGCGTGCAGGGCTGGTCCTTGCTGTGCTTGGCCTTTTGCCTTGTGCTCCTTTGGCTGCCCGGAGAGAGGGGCGACCCTGTAAAGGAGGGTGTGAGAGCCCCTGTCTCCGCACCGCAGGGGGGAAACGGAGCTCGCCCGGCCCCCAGCCCAGCTACCCTGTAAGCAGGGCAGGGCTTTTCCCCAACCCCGGCAGCTTTCTGCCTGCTGCTGGCCCCTGGCCAGCGTGACCCCCTGTACTCGGGGCGTGTCACAGCCTGCGTCCCTGGTGCCGGTCCTGAAGCGCTTCAGCGCGTCGAGGCCCCTGTGGCCTCCTCTCAGTGCAGGGGCAGGTCTGACGCTTTCCTCTCCCGCTCAGCATTAGCAACGGCTCCCTAGAGTAGGTTGGCTGCACAGAGCTTGCTCCCTCTTCTGGGACTGTCTCCCCCTCCCCTGCCTCCCCCTCCCCTGTCTTCCCCCTAGTTGGTGTGAGTGAGGAAGTGTGGTTGTGCTTTAGCAACAGAGCCAGTGTAGCTTAGACTTCCCAGGAGGGAAAGAGGAGCTCTGTGCAGCCGCAGGCGGGTGCCCAAAATGCACGGGTGGAGAAAGCCTCCGGCCTTGCCCCTGCTTTCTGAGGGCGGCGCGAAGCCGCTTAGCGGCAGCGTGGGCAGCGTGACCCGCCTGTAGCCAGGGCCAGGGCGTGCGCCCACGCTGCCGGTGGTGCTGGTGAGCTGCCAGCGTGCGGGCCCTGTACTCGGGGCCCGTGTCAGGACCTTGGCGGCACCCTTTGTCCCCAGGAGCAGCCCCACCCAGGTCCCTGTAAGCAGGGCTGGGGAGGCTCCTTTAGCCAGGCGACAGGAACGAGCGCTCCCGGGCCCTTGCCAGGGGGCAGCTTGCAGAAGTGCCGTGCCGCAGGGCACGCTCCTGCCTTTGGCAGTGCTTCGGGCTGGCGCCACATGGCTGGCGGCCTCGTACAGGAGGCTCCCGGGGCTCTGCAGGCGGCCGTGTTGCCGCGCTGCGCTGCGGCCGGGCTCTGGCCTGTCCCCAAGTGGGGCGCAGGCCGGAGCCCGTGCTCCGTAGTGCTTGTTGGGGGGTGCCGGGCAGCGGGGGGCGGCCCCGTAAGTGGGGTTCTGTGCGTCCCCTGGCCTCGGCGGGCGGTTGGAGGGACCCCCTGTAATCAGGCGGGTGTCCCTGGCCCCGGTCTTTCAGAGGCGTGGGGCCAGGAGTCACGGGGCCGGGCGTGTGCCCTCCCTGTCCTCAGGGCTGGGCTGGTGGCCCCTCGGCTTTAGGCCGTGAGCTGGACTGCCTGACGGTAGAGTCAGGTTCCTGTCGCCTTGGGGGAAGGCCGAGCTCTGTGGCTCCCCGGGTGTGGACCGGCCTGTAAGCAGGCTGCGGGTCTGGGAGCCTTTGTGCTCCCTTTCAGCTGGCAGCCTGTGTGGGGCGCCCGCCCCGTTAGTGGGGAGCGCCCCGCAGCTGGTGGAGAGAAGGAGCCTCCACAGGCCTTGGGGACCAGAGCCGCCCTGTAAGTGGGGGCCTGTAAGTGCTCTGGAGCCCCGGGCACTTTTTAGTCCAGGCAGCGGCCTGAGCCCCCTGTAAGCAGGGGTGTGCAGCCTCTTGGCCGCTGCCTTGCGTGCCCAGCTTCCTTTGCCCAGAGGGCCCGGCTCCCAGCACGACGTGGGACTGCGCCGGACGTCGGGACGGTGAGTCAAGCTGTAGTTGGAGGCTTTTGGGCAGCTGGGGGGCCGCGGCGTTGCTGGCATGAGGCTGTGGGGCTGTTGGGTGGCACTTCCCTATGGCAGCTGGAGCTCCTCGGGCCTGATTGCGTCCTCGTCGACGTTTGCAGAAGCCGTGGGACAGCGAGGAAAGAGCGAGCCGCAGGAGCGGCCTCTTCGAGCTCAAGAGTGGATCGGCGAGGCAAGAGCCGGCCTTCAGCATTGGCGGCCCCGAGCCCAGAAGCGGAGCCGCAAGGTAAGAGCAGCAGCTTGGAGCTGAAGTGGGGGGCTTTTGGGCAGCCGGTTGGGGATGTCCCTGTGGGGCTGTTGGGTGGCGGTTCCCTGCAGGCACGGGGTCTGGAGTTTCTGGGGCCTGAGCGTGTCGTCGTCCGTTGGCAGAAGCCGTGGGACGACGAGGGAAGAGCGGCGGCGCCTTCGAGATCAAGAGCGGAACGGCGAGGCACAGGAGCCGAAGAGGGACGCGAGGGGCCCTCTGGGCAAAGGGCCTTTTCCAGGCCAGGGCGCCTTCAGGGTGCCGCGGCCGGCTTTGCGCTGGGCGACCTCCCTGCGTGCAGGGCTGGTCCTTGCTGTGCTTGGCCTTTTGCCTTGTGCTCCTTTGGCTGCCCGGAGAGAGGGGCGACCCTGTAAAGGAGGGTGTGAGAGCCCCTGTCTCCGCACCGCAGGGGGGAAACGGAGCTCGCCCGGCCCCCAGCCCAGCTACCCTGTAAGCAGGGCAGGGCTTTTCCCCAACCCCGGCAGCTTTCTGCCTGCTGCTGGCCCCTGGCCAGCGTGACCCCCTGTACTCGGGGCGTGTCACAGCCTGCGTCCCTGGTGCCGGTCCTGAAGCGCTTCAGCGCGTCGAGGCCCCTGTGGCCTCCTCTCAGTGCAGGGGCAGGTCTGACGCTTTCCTCTCCCGCTCAGCATTAGCAACGGCTCCCTAGAGTAGGTTGGCTGCACAGAGCTTGCTCCCTCTTCTGGGACTGTCTCCCCCTCCCCTGCCTCCCCCTCCCCTGTCTTCCCCCTAGTTGGTGTGAGTGAGGAAGTGTGGTTGTGCTTTAGCAACAGAGCCAGTGTAGCTTAGACTTCCCAGGAGGGAAAGAGGAGCTCTGTGCAGCCGCAGGCGGGTGCCCAAAATGCACGGGTGGAGAAAGCCTCCGGCCTTGCCCCTGCTTTCTGAGGGCGGCGCGAAGCCGCTTAGCGGCAGCGTGGGCAGCGTGACCCGCCTGTAGCCAGGGCCAGGGCGTGCGCCCACGCTGCCGGTGGTGCTGGTGAGCTGCCAGCGTGCGGGCCCTGTACTCGGGGCCCGTGTCAGGACCTTGGCGGCACCCTTTGTCCCCAGGAGCAGCCCCACCCAGGTCCCTGTAAGCAGGGCTGGGGAGGCTCCTTTAGCCAGGCGACAGGAACGAGCGCTCCCGGGCCCTTGCCAGGGGGCAGCTTGCAGAAGTGCCGTGCCGCAGGGCACGCTCCTGCCTTTGGCAGTGCTTCGGGCTGGCGCCACATGGCTGGCGGCCTCGTACAGGAGGCTCCCGGGGCTCTGCAGGCGGCCGTGTTGCCGCGCTGCGCTGCGGCCGGGCTCTGGCCTGTCCCCAAGTGGGGCGCAGGCCGGAGCCCGTGCTCCGTAGTGCTTGTTGGGGGGTGCCGGGCAGCGGGGGGCGGCCCCGTAAGTGGGGTTCTGTGCGTCCCCTGGCCTCGGCGGGCGGTTGGAGGGACCCCCTGTAATCAGGCGGGTGTCCCTGGCCCCGGTCTTTCAGAGGCGTGGGGCCAGGAGTCACGGGGCCGGGCGTGTGCCCTCCCTGTCCTCAGGGCTGGGCTGGTGGCCCCTCGGCTTTAGGCCGTGAGCTGGACTGCCTGACGGTAGAGTCAGGTTCCTGTCGCCTTGGGGGAAGGCCGAGCTCTGTGGCTCCCCGGGTGTGGACCGGCCTGTAAGCAGGCTGCGGGTCTGGGAGCCTTTGTGCTCCCTTTCAGCTGGCAGCCTGTGTGGGGCGCCCGCCCCGTTAGTGGGGAGCGCCCCGCAGCTGGTGGAGAGAAGGAGCCTCCACAGGCCTTGGGGACCAGAGCCGCCCTGTAAGTGGGGGCCTGTAAGTGCTCTGGAGCCCCGGGCACTTTTTAGTCCAGGCAGCGGCCTGAGCCCCCTGTAAGCAGGGGTGTGCAGCCTCTTGGCCGCTGCCTTGCGTGCCCAGCTTCCTTTGCCCAGAGGGCCCGGCTCCCAGCACGACGTGGGACTGCGCCGGACGTCGGGACGGTGAGTCAAGCTGTAGTTGGAGGCTTTTGGGCAGCTGGGGGGCCGCGGCGTTGCTGGCATGAGGCTGTGGGGCTGTTGGGTGGCACTTCCCTATGGCAGCTGGAGCTCCTCGGGCCTGATTGTGTCCTCGTCGACGTTTGCAGAAGCCGTGGGACAGCGAGGAAAGAGCGAGCCGCAGGAGCGGCCTCTTCGAGCTCAAGAGTGGATCGGCGAGGCAAGAGCCGGCCTTCAGCATTGGCGGCCCCGAGCCCAGAAGCGGAGCCGCAAGGTAAGAGCAGCAGCTTGGAGCTGAAGTGGGGGGCTTTTGGGCAGCCGGTTGGGGATGTCCCTGTGGGGCTGTTGGGTGGCGGTTCCCTGCAGGCACGGGGTCTGGAGTTTCTGGGGCCTGAGCGTGTCGTCGTCCGTTGGCAGAAGCCGTGGGACGACGAGGGAAGAGCGGCGGCGCCTTCGAGATCAAGAGCGGAACGGCGAGGCACAGGAGCCGAAGAGGGACGCGAGGGGCCCTCTGGGCAAAGGGCCTTTTCCAGGCCAGGGCGCCTTCAGGGTGCCGCGGCCGGCTTTGCGCTGGGCGACCTCCCTGCGTGCAGGGCTGGTCCTTGCTGTGCTTGGCCTTTTGCCTTGTGCTCCTTTGGCTGCCCGGAGAGAGGGGCGACCCTGTAAAGGAGGGTGTGAGAGCCCCTGTCTCCGCACCGCAGGGGGGAAACGGAGCTCGCCCGGCCCCCAGCCCAGCTACCCTGTAAGCAGGGCAGGGCTTTTCCCCAACCCCGGCAGCTTTCTGCCTGCTGCTGGCCCCTGGCCAGCGTGACCCCCTGTACTCGGGGCGTGTCACAGCCTGCGTCCCTGGTGCCGGTCCTGAAGCGCTTCAGCGCGTCGAGGCCCCTGTGGCCTCCTCTCAGTGCAGGGGCAGGTCTGACGCTTTCCTCTCCCGCTCAGCATTAGCAACGGCTCCCTAGAGTAGGTTGGCTGCACAGAGCTTGCTCCCTCTTCTGGGACTGTCTCCCCCTCCCCTGCCTCCCCCTCCCCTGTCTTCCCCCTAGTTGGTGTGAGTGAGGAAGTGTGGTTGTGCTTTAGCAACAGAGCCAGTGTAGCTTAGACTTCCCAGGAGGGAAAGAGGAGCTCTGTGCAGCCGCAGGCGGGTGCCCAAAATGCACGGGTGGAGAAAGCCTCCGGCCTTGCCCCTGCTTTCTGAGGGCGGCGCGAAGCCGCTTAGCGGCAGCGTGGGCAGCGTGACCCGCCTGTAGCCAGGGCCAGGGCGTGCGCCCACGCTGCCGGTGGTGCTGGTGAGCTGCCAGCGTGCGGGCCCTGTACTCGGGGCCCGTGTCAGGACCTTGGCGGCACCCTTTGTCCCCAGGAGCAGCCCCACCCAGGTCCCTGTAAGCAGGGCTGGGGAGGCTCCTTTAGCCAGGCGACAGGAACGAGCGCTCCCGGGCCCTTGCCAGGGGGCAGCTTGCAGAAGTGCCGTGCCGCAGGGCACGCTCCTGCCTTTGGCAGTGCTTCGGGCTGGCGCCACATGGCTGGCGGCCTCGTACAGGAGGCTCCCGGGGCTCTGCAGGCGGCCGTGTTGCCGCGCTGCGCTGCGGCCGGGCTCTGGCCTGTCCCCAAGTGGGGCGCAGGCCGGAGCCCGTGCTCCGTAGTGCTTGTTGGGGGGTGCCGGGCAGCGGGGGGCGGCCCCATAAGTGGGGTTCTGTGCGTCCCCTGGCCTCGGCGGGCGGTTGGAGGGACCCCCTGTAATCAGGCGGGTGTCCCTGGCCCCGGTCTTTCAGAGGCGTGGGGCCAGGAGTCACGGGGCCGGGCGTGTGCCCTCCCTGTCCTCAGGGCTGGGCTGGTGGCCCCTCGGCTTTAGGCCGTGAGCTGGACTGCCTGACGGTAGAGTCAGGTTCCTGTCGCCTTGGGGGAAGGCCGAGCTCTGTGGCTCCCCGGGTGTGGACCGGCCTGTAAGCAGGCTGCGGGTCTGGGAGCCTTTGTGCTCCCTTTCAGCTGGCAGCCTGTGTGGGGCGCCCGCCCCGTTAGTGGGGAGCGCCCCGCAGCTGGTGGAGAGAAGGAGCCTCCACAGGCCTTGGGGACCAGAGCCGCCCTGTAAGTGGGGGCCTGTAAGTGCTCTGGAGCCCCGGGCACTTTTTAGTCCAGGCAGCGGCCTGAGCCCCCTGTAAGCAGGGGTGTGCAGCCTCTTGGCCGCTGCCTTGCGTGCCCAGCTTCCTTTGCCCAGAGGGCCCGGCTCCCAGCACGACGTGGGACTGCGCCGGACGTCGGGACGGTGAGTCAAGCTGTAGTTGGAGGCTTTTGGGCAGCTGGGGGGCCGCGGCGTTGCTGGCATGAGGCTGTGGGGCTGTTGGGTGGCACTTCCCTATGGCAGCTGGAGCTCCTCGGGCCTGATTGCGTCCTCGTCGACGTTTGCAGAAGCCGTGGGACAGCGAGGAAAGAGCGAGCCGCAGGAGCGGCCTCTTCGAGCTCAAGAGTGGATCGGCGAGGCAAGAGCCGGCCTTCAGCATTGGCGGCCCCGAGCCCAGAAGCGGAGCCGCAAGGTAAGAGCAGCAGCTTGGAGCTGAAGTGGGGGGCTTTTGGGCAGCCGGTTGGGGATGTCCCTGTGGGGCTGTTGGGTGGCGGTTCCCTGCAGGCACGGGGTCTGGAGTTTCTGGGGCCTGAGCGTGTCGTCGTCCGTTGGCAGAAGCCGTGGGACGACGAGGGAAGAGCGGCGGCGCCTTCGAGATCAAGAGCGGAACGGCGAGGCACAGGAGCCGAAGAGGGACGCGAGGGGCCCTCTGGGCAAAGGGCCTTTTCCAGGCCAGGGCGCCTTCAGGGTGCCGCGGCCGGCTTTGCGCTGGGCGACCTCCCTGCGTGCAGGGCTGGTCCTTGCTGTGCTTGGCCTTTTGCCTTGTGCTCCTTTGGCTGCCCGGAGAGAGGGGCGACCCTGTAAAGGAGGGTGTGAGAGCCCCTGTCTCCGCACCGCAGGGGGGAAACGGAGCTCGCCCGGCCCCCAGCCCAGCTACCCTGTAAGCAGGGCAGGGCTTTTCCCCAACCCCGGCAGCTTTCTGCCTGCTGCTGGCCCCTGGCCAGCGTGACCCCCTGTACTCGGGGCGTGTCACAGCCTGCGTCCCTGGTGCCGGTCCTGAAGCGCTTCAGCGCGTCGAGGCCCCTGTGGCCTCCTCTCAGTGCAGGGGCAGGTCTGACGCTTTCCTCTCCCGCTCAGCATTAGCAACGGCTCCCTAGAGTAGGTTGGCTGCACAGAGCTTGCTCCCTCTTCTGGGACTGTCTCCCCCTCCCCTGCCTCCCCCTCCCCTGTCTTCCCCCTAGTTGGTGTGAGTGAGGAAGTGTGGTTGTGCTTTAGCAACAGAGCCAGTGTAGCTTAGACTTCCCAGGAGGGAAAGAGGAGCTCTGTGCAGCCGCAGGCGGGTGCCCAAAATGCACGGGTGGAGAAAGCCTCCGGCCTTGCCCCTGCTTTCTGAGGGCGGCGCGAAGCCGCTTAGCGGCAGCGTGGGCAGCGTGACCCGCCTGTAGCCAGGGCCAGGGCGTGCGCCCACGCTGCCGGTGGTGCTGGTGAGCTGCCAGCGTGCGGGCCCTGTACTCGGGGCCCGTGTCAGGACCTTGGCGGCACCCTTTGTCCCCAGGAGCAGCCCCACCCAGGTCCCTGTAAGCAGGGCTGGGGAGGCTCCTTTAGCCAGGCGACAGGAACGAGCGCTCCCGGGCCCTTGCCAGGGGGCAGCTTGCAGAAGTGCCGTGCCGCAGGGCACGCTCCTGCCTTTGGCAGTGCTTCGGGCTGGCGCCACATGGCTGGCGGCCTCGTACAGGAGGCTCCCGGGGCTCTGCAGGCGGCCGTGTTGCCGCGCTGCGCTGCGGCCGGGCTCTGGCCTGTCCCCAAGTGGGGCGCAGGCCGGAGCCCGTGCTCCGTAGTGCTTGTTGGGGGGTGCCGGGCAGCGGGGGGCGGCCCCGTAAGTGGGGTTCTGTGCGTCCCCTGGCCTCGGCGGGCGGTTGGAGGGACCCCCTGTAATCAGGCGGGTGTCCCTGGCCCCGGTCTTTCAGAGGCGTGGGGCCAGGAGTCACGGGGCCGGGCGTGTGCCCTCCCTGTCCTCAGGGCTGGGCTGGTGGCCCCTCGGCTTTAGGCCGTGAGCTGGACTGCCTGACGGTAGAGTCAGGTTCCTGTCGCCTTGGGGGAAGGCCGAGCTCTGTGGCTCCCCGGGTGTGGACCGGCCTGTAAGCAGGCTGCGGGTCTGGGAGCCTTTGTGCTCCCTTTCAGCTGGCAGCCTGTGTGGGGCGCCCGCCCCGTTAGTGGGGAGCGCCCCGCAGCTGGTGGAGAGAAGGAGCCTCCACAGGCCTTGGGGACCAGAGCCGCCCTGTAAGTGGGGGCCTGTAAGTGCTCTGGAGCCCCGGGCACTTTTTAGTCCAGGCAGCGGCCTGAGCCCCCTGTAAGCAGGGGTGTGCAGCCTCTTGGCCGCTGCCTTGCGTGCCCAGCTTCCTTTGCCCAGAGGGCCCGGCTCCCAGCACGACGTGGGACTGCGCCGGACGTCGGGACGGTGAGTCAAGCTGTAGTTGGAGGCTTTTGGGCAGCTGGGGGGCCGCGGCGTTGCTGGCATGAGGCTGTGGGGCTGTTGGGTGGCACTTCCCTATGGCAGCTGGAGCTCCTCGGGCCTGATTGCGTCCTCGTCGACGTTTGCAGAAGCCGTGGGACAGCGAGGAAAGAGCGAGCCGCAGGAGCGGCCTCTTCGAGCTCAAGAGTGGATCGGCGAGGCAAGAGCCGGCCTTCAGCATTGGCGGCCCCGAGCCCAGAAGCGGAGCCGCAAGGTAAGAGCAGCAGCTTGGAGCTGAAGTGGGGGGCTTTTGGGCAGCCGGTTGGGGATGTCCCTGTGGGGCTGTTGGGTGGCGGTTCCCTGCAGGCACGGGGTCTGGAGTTTCTGGGGCCTGAGCGTGTCGTCGTCCGTTGGCAGAAGCCGTGGGACGACGAGGGAAGAGCGGCGGCGCCTTCGAGATCAAGAGCGGAACGGCGAGGCACAGGAGCCGAAGAGGGACGCGAGGGGCCCTCTGGGCAAAGGGCCTTTTCCAGGCCAGGGCGCCTTCAGGGTGCCGCGGCCGGCTTTGCGCTGGGCGACCTCCCTGCGTGCAGGGCTGGTCCTTGCTGTGCTTGGCCTTTTGCCTTGTGCTCCTTTGGCTGCCCGGAGAGAGGGGCGACCCTGTAAAGGAGGGTGTGAGAGCCCCTGTCTCCGCACCGCAGGGGGGAAACGGAGCTCGCCCGGCCCCCAGCCCAGCTACCCTGTAAGCAGGGCAGGGCTTTTCCCCAACCCCGGCAGCTTTCTGCCTGCTGCTGGCCCCTGGCCAGCGTGACCCCCTGTACTCGGGGCGTGTCACAGCCTGCGTCCCTGGTGCCGGTCCTGAAGCGCTTCAGCGCGTCGAGGCCCCTGTGGCCTCCTCTCAGTGCAGGGGCAGGTCTGACGCTTTCCTCTCCCGCTCAGCATTAGCAACGGCTCCCTAGAGTAGGTTGGCTGCACAGAGCTTGCTCCCTCTTCTGGGACTGTCTCCCCCTCCCCTGCCTCCCCCTCCCCTGTCTTCCCCCTAGTTGGTGTGAGTGAGGAAGTGTGGTTGTGCTTTAGCAACAGAGCCAGTGTAGCTTAGACTTCCCAGGAGGGAAAGAGGAGCTCTGTGCAGCCGCAGGCGGGTGCCCAAAATGCACGGGTGGAGAAAGCCTCCGGCCTTGCCCCTGCTTTCTGAGGGCGGCGCGAAGCCGCTTAGCGGCAGCGTGGGCAGCGTGACCCGCCTGTAGCCAGGGCCAGGGCGTGCGCCCACGCTGCCGGTGGTGCTGGTGAGCTGCCAGCGTGCGGGCCCTGTACTCGGGGCCCGTGTCAGGACCTTGGCGGCACCCTTTGTCCCCAGGAGCAGCCCCACCCAGGTCCCTGTAAGCAGGGCTGGGGAGGCTCCTTTAGCCAGGCGACAGGAACGAGCGCTCCCGGGCCCTTGCCAGGGGGCAGCTTGCAGAAGTGCCGTGCCGCAGGGCACGCTCCTGCCTTTGGCAGTGCTTCGGGCTGGCGCCACATGGCTGGCGGCCTCGTACAGGAGGCTCCCGGGGCTCTGCAGGCGGCCGTGTTGCCGCGCTGCGCTGCGGCCGGGCTCTGGCCTGTCCCCAAGTGGGGCGCAGGCCGGAGCCCGTGCTCCGTAGTGCTTGTTGGGGGGTGCCGGGCAGCGGGGGGCGGCCCCGTAAGTGGGGTTCTGTGCGTCCCCTGGCCTCGGCGGGCGGTTGGAGGGACCCCCTGTAATCAGGCGGGTGTCCCTGGCCCCGGTCTTTCAGAGGCGTGGGGCCAGGAGTCACGGGGCCGGGCGTGTGCCCTCCCTGTCCTCAGGGCTGGGCTGGTGGCCCCTCGGCTTTAGGCCGTGAGCTGGACTGCCTGACGGTAGAGTCAGGTTCCTGTCGCCTTGGGGGAAGGCCGAGCTCTGTGGCTCCCCGGGTGTGGACCGGCCTGTAAGCAGGCTGCGGGTCTGGGAGCCTTTGTGCTCCCTTTCAGCTGGCAGCCTGTGTGGGGCGCCCGCCCCGTTAGTGGGGAGCGCCCCGCAGCTGGTGGAGAGAAGGAGCCTCCACAGGCCTTGGGGACCAGAGCCGCCCTGTAAGTGGGGGCCTGTAAGTGCTCTGGAGCCCCGGGCACTTTTTAGTCCAGGCAGCGGCCTGAGCCCCCTGTAAGCAGGGGTGTGCAGCCTCTTGGCCGCTGCCTTGCGTGCCCAGCTTCCTTTGCCCAGAGGGCCCGGCTCCCAGCACGACGTGGGACTGCGCCGGACGTCGGGACGGTGAGTCAAGCTGTAGTTGGAGGCTTTTGGGCAGCTGGGGGGCCGCGGCGTTGCTGGCATGAGGCTGTGGGGCTGTTGGGTGGCACTTCCCTATGGCAGCTGGAGCTCCTCGGGCCTGATTGTGTCCTCGTCGACGTTTGCAGAAGCCGTGGGACAGCGAGGAAAGAGCGAGCCGCAGGAGCGGCCTCTTCGAGCTCAAGAGTGGATCGGCGAGGCAAGAGCCGGCCTTCAGCATTGGCGGCCCCGAGCCCAGAAGCGGAGCCGCAAGGTAAGAGCAGCAGCTTGGAGCTGAAGTGGGGGGCTTTTGGGCAGCCGGTTGGGGATGTCCCTGTGGGGCTGTTGGGTGGCGGTTCCCTGCAGGCACGGGGTCTGGAGTTTCTGGGGCCTGAGCGTGTCGTCGTCCGTTGGCAGAAGCCGTGGGACGACGAGGGAAGAGCGGCGGCGCCTTCGAGATCAAGAGCGGAACGGCGAGGCACAGGAGCCGAAGAGGGACGCGAGGGGCCCTCTGGGCAAAGGGCCTTTTCCAGGCCAGGGCGCCTTCAGGGTGCCGCGGCCGGCTTTGCGCTGGGCGACCTCCCTGCGTGCAGGGCTGGTCCTTGCTGTGCTTGGCCTTTTGCCTTGTGCTCCTTTGGCTGCCCGGAGAGAGGGGCGACCCTGTAAAGGAGGGTGTGAGAGCCCCTGTCTCCGCACCGCAGGGGGGAAACGGAGCTCGCCCGGCCCCCAGCCCAGCTACCCTGTAAGCAGGGCAGGGCTTTTCCCCAACCCCGGCAGCTTTCTGCCTGCTGCTGGCCCCTGGCCAGCGTGACCCCCTGTACTCGGGGCGTGTCACAGCCTGCGTCCCTGGTGCCGGTCCTGAAGCGCTTCAGCGCGTCGAGGCCCCTGTGGCCTCCTCTCAGTGCAGGGGCAGGTCTGACGCTTTCCTCTCCCGCTCAGCATTAGCAACGGCTCCCTAGAGTAGGTTGGCTGCACAGAGCTTGCTCCCTCTTCTGGGACTGTCTCCCCCTCCCCTGCCTCCCCCTCCCCTGTCTTCCCCCTAGTTGGTGTGAGTGAGGAAGTGTGGTTGTGCTTTAGCAACAGAGCCAGTGTAGCTTAGACTTCCCAGGAGGGAAAGAGGAGCTCTGTGCAGCCGCAGGCGGGTGCCCAAAATGCACGGGTGTAGAAAGCCTCCGGCCTTGCCCCTGCTTTCTGAGGGCGGCGCGAAGCCGCTTAGCGGCAGCGTGGGCAGCGTGACCCGCCTGTAGCCAGGGCCAGGGCGTGCGCCCACGCTGCCGGTGGTGCTGGTGAGCTGCCAGCGTGCGGGCCCTGTACTCGGGGCCCGTGTCAGGACCTTGGCGGCACCCTTTGTCCCCAGGAGCAGCCCCACCCAGGTCCCTGTAAGCAGGGCTGGGGAGGCTCCTTTAGCCAGGCGACAGGAACGAGCGCTCCCGGGCCCTTGCCAGGGGGCAGCTTGCAGAAGTGCCGTGCCGCAGGGCACGCTCCTGCCTTTGGCAGTGCTTCGGGCTGGCGCCACATGGCTGGCGGCCTCGTACAGGAGGCTCCCGGGGCTCTGCAGGCGGCCGTGTTGCCGCGCTGCGCTGCGGCCGGGCTCTGGCCTGTCCCCAAGTGGGGCGCAGGCCGGAGCCCGTGCTCCGTAGTGCTTGTTGGGGGGTGCCGGGCAGCGGGGGGCGGCCCCGTAAGTGGGGTTCTGTGCGTCCCCTGGCCTCGGCGGGCGGTTGGAGGGACCCCCTGTAATCAGGCGGGTGTCCCTGGCCCCGGTCTTTCAGAGGCGTGGGGCCAGGAGTCACGGGGCCGGGCGTGTGCCCTCCCTGTCCTCAGGGCTGGGCTGGTGGCCCCTCGGCTTTAGGCCGTGAGCTGGACTGCCTGACGGTAGAGTCAGGTTCCTGTCGCCTTGGGGGAAGGCCGAGCTCTGTGGCTCCCCGGGTGTGGACCGGCCTGTAAGCAGGCTGCGGGTCTGGGAGCCTTTGTGCTCCCTTTCAGCTGGCAGCCTGTGTGGGGCGCCCGCCCCGTTAGTGGGGAGCGCCCCGCAGCTGGTGGAGAGAAGGAGCCTCCACAGGCCTTGGGGACCAGAGCCGCCCTGTAAGTGGGGGCCTGTAAGTGCTCTGGAGCCCCGGGCACTTTTTAGTCCAGGCAGCGGCCTGAGCCCCCTGTAAGCAGGGGTGTGCAGCCTCTTGGCCGCTGCCTTGCGTGCCCAGCTTCCTTTGCCCAGAGGGCCCGGCTCCCAGCACGACGTGGGACTGCGCCGGACGTCGGGACGGTGAGTCAAGCTGTAGTTGGAGGCTTTTGGGCAGCTGGGGGGCCGCGGCGTTGCTGGCATGAGGCTGTGGGGCTGTTGGGTGGCACTTCCCTATGGCAGCTGGAGCTCCTCGGGCCTGATTGCGTCCTCGTCGACGTTTGCAGAAGCCGTGGGACAGCGAGGAAAGAGCGAGCCGCAGGAGCGGCCTCTTCGAGCTCAAGAGTGGATCGGCGAGGCAAGAGCCGGCCTTCAGCATTGGCGGCCCCGAGCCCAGAAGCGGAGCCGCAAGGTAAGAGCAGCAGCTTGGAGCTGAAGTGGGGGGCTTTTGGGCAGCCGGTTGGGGATGTCCCTGTGGGGCTGTTGGGTGGCGGTTCCCTGCAGGCACGGGGTCTGGAGTTTCTGGGGCCTGAGCGTGTCGTCGTCCGTTGGCAGAAGCCGTGGGACGACGAGGGAAGAGCGGCGGCGCCTTCGAGATCAAGAGCGGAACGGCGAGGCACAGGAGCCGAAGAGGGACGCGAGGGGCCCTCTGGGCAAAGGGCCTTTTCCAGGCCAGGGCGCCTTCAGGGTGCCGCGGCCGGCTTTGCGCTGGGCGACCTCCCTGCGTGCAGGGCTGGTCCTTGCTGTGCTTGGCCTTTTGCCTTGTGCTCCTTTGGCTGCCCGGAGAGAGGGGCGACCCTGTAAAGGAGGGTGTGAGAGCCCCTGTCTCCGCACCGCAGGGGGGAAACGGAGCTCGCCCGGCCCCCAGCCCAGCTACCCTGTAAGCAGGGCAGGGCTTTTCCCCAACCCCGGCAGCTTTCTGCCTGCTGCTGGCCCCTGGCCAGCGTGACCCCCTGTACTCGGGGCGTGTCACAGCCTGCGTCCCTGGTGCCGGTCCTGAAGCGCTTCAGCGCGTCGAGGCCCCTGTGGCCTCCTCTCAGTGCAGGGGCAGGTCTGACGCTTTCCTCTCCCGCTCAGCATTAGCAACGGCTCCCTAGAGTAGGTTGGCTGCACAGAGCTTGCTCCCTCTTCTGGGACTGTCTCCCCCTCCCCTGCCTCCCCCTCCCCTGTCTTCCCCCTAGTTGGTGTGAGTGAGGAAGTGTGGTTGTGCTTTAGCAACAGAGCCAGTGTAGCTTAGACTTCCCAGGAGGGAAAGAGGAGCTCTGTGCAGCCGCAGGCGGGTGCCCAAAATGCACGGGTGGAGAAAGCCTCCGGCCTTGCCCCTGCTTTCTGAGGGCGGCGCGAAGCCGCTTAGCGGCAGCGTGGGCAGCGTGACCCGCCTGTAGCCAGGGCCAGGGCGTGCGCCCACGCTGCCGGTGGTGCTGGTGAGCTGCCAGCGTGCGGGCCCTGTACTCGGGGCCCGTGTCAGGACCTTGGCGGCACCCTTTGTCCCCAGGAGCAGCCCCACCCAGGTCCCTGTAAGCAGGGCTGGGGAGGCTCCTTTAGCCAGGCGACAGGAACGAGCGCTCCCGGGCCCTTGCCAGGGGGCAGCTTGCAGAAGTGCCGTGCCGCAGGGCACGCTCCTGCCTTTGGCAGTGCTTCGGGCTGGCGCCACATGGCTGGCGGCCTCGTACAGGAGGCTCCCGGGGCTCTGCAGGCGGCCGTGTTGCCGCGCTGCGCTGCGGCCGGGCTCTGGCCTGTCCCCAAGTGGGGCGCAGGCCGGAGCCCGTGCTCCGTAGTGCTTGTTGGGGGGTGCCGGGCAGCGGGGGGCGGCCCCGTAAGTGGGGTTCTGTGCGTCCCCTGGCCTCGGCGGGCGGTTGGAGGGACCCCCTGTAATCAGGCGGGTGTCCCTGGCCCCGGTCTTTCAGAGGCGTGGGGCCAGGAGTCACGGGGCCGGGCGTGTGCCCTCCCTGTCCTCAGGGCTGGGCTGGTGGCCCCTCGGCTTTAGGCCGTGAGCTGGACTGCCTGACGGTAGAGTCAGGTTCCTGTCGCCTTGGGGGAAGGCCGAGCTCTGTGGCTCCCCGGGTGTGGACCGGCCTGTAAGCAGGCTGCGGGTCTGGGAGCCTTTGTGCTCCCTTTCAGCTGGCAGCCTGTGTGGGGCGCCCGCCCCGTTAGTGGGGAGCGCCCCGCAGCTGGTGGAGAGAAGGAGCCTCCACAGGCCTTGGGGACCAGAGCCGCCCTGTAAGTGGGGGCCTGTAAGTGCTCTGGAGCCCCGGGCACTTTTTAGTCCAGGCAGCGGCCTGAGCCCCCTGTAAGCAGGGGTGTGCAGCCTCTTGGCCGCTGCCTTGCGTGCCCAGCTTCCTTTGCCCAGAGGGCCCGGCTCCCAGCACGACGTGGGACTGCGCCGGACGTCGGGACGGTGAGTCAAGCTGTAGTTGGAGGCTTTTGGGCAGCTGGGGGGCCGCGGCGTTGCTGGCATGAGGCTGTGGGGCTGTTGGGTGGCACTTCCCTATGGCAGCTGGAGCTCCTCGGGCCTGATTGTGTCCTCGTCGACGTTTGCAGAAGCCGTGGGACAGCGAGGAAAGAGCGAGCCGCAGGAGCGGCCTCTTCGAGCTCAAGAGTGGATCGGCGAGGCAAGAGCCGGCCTTCAGCATTGGCGGCCCCGAGCCCAGAAGCGGAGCCGCAAGGTAAGAGCAGCAGCTTGGAGCTGAAGTGGGGGGCTTTTGGGCAGCCGGTTGGGGATGTCCCTGTGGGGCTGTTGGGTGGCGGTTCCCTGCAGGCACGGGGTCTGGAGTTTCTGGGGCCTGAGCGTGTCGTCGTCCGTTGGCAGAAGCCGTGGGACGACGAGGGAAGAGCGGCGGCGCCTTCGAGATCAAGAGCGGAACGGCGAGGCACAGGAGCCGAAGAGGGACGCGAGGGGCCCTCTGGGCAAAGGGCCTTTTCCAGGCCAGGGCGCCTTCAGGGTGCCGCGGCCGGCTTTGCGCTGGGCGACCTCCCTGCGTGCAGGGCTGGTCCTTGCTGTGCTTGGCCTTTTGCCTTGTGCTCCTTTGGCTGCCCGGAGAGAGGGGCGACCCTGTAAAGGAGGGTGTGAGAGCCCCTGTCTCCGCACCGCAGGGGGGAAACGGAGCTCGCCCGGCCCCCAGCCCAGCTACCCTGTAAGCAGGGCAGGGCTTTTCCCCAACCCCGGCAGCTTTCTGCCTGCTGCTGGCCCCTGGCCAGCGTGACCCCCTGTACTCGGGGCGTGTCACAGCCTGCGTCCCTGGTGCCGGTCCTGAAGCGCTTCAGCGCGTCGAGGCCCCTGTGGCCTCCTCTCAGTGCAGGGGCAGGTCTGACGCTTTCCTCTCCCGCTCAGCATTAGCAACGGCTCCCTAGAGTAGGTTGGCTGCACAGAGCTTGCTCCCTCTTCTGGGACTGTCTCCCCCTCCCCTGCCTCCCCCTCCCCTGTCTTCCCCCTAGTTGGTGTGAGTGAGGAAGTGTGGTTGTGCTTTAGCAACAGAGCCAGTGTAGCTTAGACTTCCCAGGAGGGAAAGAGGAGCTCTGTGCAGCCGCAGGCGGGTGCCCAAAATGCACGGGTGGAGAAAGCCTCCGGCCTTGCCCCTGCTTTCTGAGGGCGGCGCGAAGCCGCTTAGCGGCAGCGTGGGCAGCGTGACCCGCCTGTAGCCAGGGCCAGGGCGTGCGCCCACGCTGCCGGTGGTGCTGGTGAGCTGCCAGCGTGCGGGCCCTGTACTCGGGGCCCGTGTCAGGACCTTGGCGGCACCCTTTGTCCCCAGGAGCAGCCCCACCCAGGTCCCTGTAAGCAGGGCTGGGGAGGCTCCTTTAGCCAGGCGACAGGAACGAGCGCTCCCGGGCCCTTGCCAGGGGGCAGCTTGCAGAAGTGCCGTGCCGCAGGGCACGCTCCTGCCTTTGGCAGTGCTTCGGGCTGGCGCCACATGGCTGGCGGCCTCGTACAGGAGGCTCCCGGGGCTCTGCAGGCGGCCGTGTTGCCGCGCTGCGCTGCGGCCGGGCTCTGGCCTGTCCCCAAGTGGGGCGCAGGCCGGAGCCCGTGCTCCGTAGTGCTTGTTGGGGGGTGCCGGGCAGCGGGGGGCGGCCCCATAAGTGGGGTTCTGTGCGTCCCCTGGCCTCGGCGGGCGGTTGGAGGGACCCCCTGTAATCAGGCGGGTGTCCCTGGCCCCGGTCTTTCAGAGGCGTGGGGCCAGGAGTCACGGGGCCGGGCGTGTGCCCTCCCTGTCCTCAGGGCTGGGCTGGTGGCCCCTCGGCTTTAGGCCGTGAGCTGGACTGCCTGACGGTAGAGTCAGGTTCCTGTCGCCTTGGGGGAAGGCCGAGCTCTGTGGCTCCCCGGGTGTGGACCGGCCTGTAAGCAGGCTGCGGGTCTGGGAGCCTTTGTGCTCCCTTTCAGCTGGCAGCCTGTGTGGGGCGCCCGCCCCGTTAGTGGGGAGCGCCCCGCAGCTGGTGGAGAGAAGGAGCCTCCACAGGCCTTGGGGACCAGAGCCGCCCTGTAAGTGGGGGCCTGTAAGTGCTCTGGAGCCCCGGGCACTTTTTAGTCCAGGCAGCGGCCTGAGCCCCCTGTAAGCAGGGGTGTGCAGCCTCTTGGCCGCTGCCTTGCGTGCCCAGCTTCCTTTGCCCAGAGGGCCCGGCTCCCAGCACGACGTGGGACTGCGCCGGACGTCGGGACGGTGAGTCAAGCTGTAGTTGGAGGCTTTTGGGCAGCTGGGGGGCCGCGGCGTTGCTGGCATGAGGCTGTGGGGCTGTTGGGTGGCACTTCCCTATGGCAGCTGGAGCTCCTCGGGCCTGATTGCGTCCTCGTCGACGTTTGCAGAAGCCGTGGGACAGCGAGGAAAGAGCGAGCCGCAGGAGCGGCCTCTTCGAGCTCAAGAGTGGATCGGCGAGGCAAGAGCCGGCCTTCAGCATTGGCGGCCCCGAGCCCAGAAGCGGAGCCGCAAGGTAAGAGCAGCAGCTTGGAGCTGAAGTGGGGGGCTTTTGGGCAGCCGGTTGGGGATGTCCCTGTGGGGCTGTTGGGTGGCGGTTCCCTGCAGGCACGGGGTCTGGAGTTTCTGGGGCCTGAGCGTGTCGTCGTCCGTTGGCAGAAGCCGTGGGACGACGAGGGAAGAGCGGCGGCGCCTTCGAGATCAAGAGCGGAACGGCGAGGCACAGGAGCCGAAGAGGGACGCGAGGGGCCCTCTGGGCAAAGGGCCTTTTCCAGGCCAGGGCGCCTTCAGGGTGCCGCGGCCGGCTTTGCGCTGGGCGACCTCCCTGCGTGCAGGGCTGGTCCTTGCTGTGCTTGGCCTTTTGCCTTGTGCTCCTTTGGCTGCCCGGAGAGAGGGGCGACCCTGTAAAGGAGGGTGTGAGAGCCCCTGTCTCCGCACCGCAGGGGGGAAACGGAGCTCGCCCGGCCCCCAGCCCAGCTACCCTGTAAGCAGGGCAGGGCTTTTCCCCAACCCCGGCAGCTTTCTGCCTGCTGCTGGCCCCTGGCCAGCGTGACCCCCTGTACTCGGGGCGTGTCACAGCCTGCGTCCCTGGTGCCGGTCCTGAAGCGCTTCAGCGCGTCGAGGCCCCTGTGGCCTCCTCTCAGTGCAGGGGCAGGTCTGACGCTTTCCTCTCCCGCTCAGCATTAGCAACGGCTCCCTAGAGTAGGTTGGCTGCACAGAGCTTGCTCCCTCTTCTGGGACTGTCTCCCCCTCCCCTGCCTCCCCCTCCCCTGTCTTCCCCCTAGTTGGTGTGAGTGAGGAAGTGTGGTTGTGCTTTAGCAACAGAGCCAGTGTAGCTTAGACTTCCCAGGAGGGAAAGAGGAGCTCTGTGCAGCCGCAGGCGGGTGCCCAAAATGCACGGGTGGAGAAAGCCTCCGGCCTTGCCCCTGCTTTCTGAGGGCGGCGCGAAGCCGCTTAGCGGCAGCGTGGGCAGCGTGACCCGCCTGTAGCCAGGGCCAGGGCGTGCGCCCACGCTGCCGGTGGTGCTGGTGAGCTGCCAGCGTGCGGGCCCTGTACTCGGGGCCCGTGTCAGGACCTTGGCGGCACCCTTTGTCCCCAGGAGCAGCCCCACCCAGGTCCCTGTAAGCAGGGCTGGGGAGGCTCCTTTAGCCAGGCGACAGGAACGAGCGCTCCCGGGCCCTTGCCAGGGGGCAGCTTGCAGAAGTGCCGTGCCGCAGGGCACGCTCCTGCCTTTGGCAGTGCTTCGGGCTGGCGCCACATGGCTGGCGGCCTCGTACAGGAGGCTCCCGGGGCTCTGCAGGCGGCCGTGTTGCCGCGCTGCGCTGCGGCCGGGCTCTGGCCTGTCCCCAAGTGGGGCGCAGGCCGGAGCCCGTGCTCCGTAGTGCTTGTTGGGGGGTGCCGGGCAGCGGGGGGCGGCCCCGTAAGTGGGGTTCTGTGCGTCCCCTGGCCTCGGCGGGCGGTTGGAGGGACCCCCTGTAATCAGGCGGGTGTCCCTGGCCCCGGTCTTTCAGAGGCGTGGGGCCAGGAGTCACGGGGCCGGGCGTGTGCCCTCCCTGTCCTCAGGGCTGGGCTGGTGGCCCCTCGGCTTTAGGCCGTGAGCTGGACTGCCTGACGGTAGAGTCAGGTTCCTGTCGCCTTGGGGGAAGGCCGAGCTCTGTGGCTCCCCGGGTGTGGACCGGCCTGTAAGCAGGCTGCGGGTCTGGGAGCCTTTGTGCTCCCTTTCAGCTGGCAGCCTGTGTGGGGCGCCCGCCCCGTTAGTGGGGAGCGCCCCGCAGCTGGTGGAGAGAAGGAGCCTCCACAGGCCTTGGGGACCAGAGCCGCCCTGTAAGTGGGGGCCTGTAAGTGCTCTGGAGCCCCGGGCACTTTTTAGTCCAGGCAGCGGCCTGAGCCCCCTGTAAGCAGGGGTGTGCAGCCTCTTGGCCGCTGCCTTGCGTGCCCAGCTTCCTTTGCCCAGAGGGCCCGGCTCCCAGCACGACGTGGGACTGCGCCGGACGTCGGGACGGTGAGTCAAGCTGTAGTTGGAGGCTTTTGGGCAGCTGGGGGGCCGCGGCGTTGCTGGCATGAGGCTGTGGGGCTGTTGGGTGGCACTTCCCTATGGCAGCTGGAGCTCCTCGGGCCTGATTGCGTCCTCGTCGACGTTTGCAGAAGCCGTGGGACAGCGAGGAAAGAGCGAGCCGCAGGAGCGGCCTCTTCGAGCTCAAGAGTGGATCGGCGAGGCAAGAGCCGGCCTTCAGCATTGGCGGCCCCGAGCCCAGAAGCGGAGCCGCAAGGTAAGAGCAGCAGCTTGGAGCTGAAGTGGGGGGCTTTTGGGCAGCCGGTTGGGGATGTCCCTGTGGGGCTGTTGGGTGGCGGTTCCCTGCAGGCACGGGGTCTGGAGTTTCTGGGGCCTGAGCGTGTCGTCGTCCGTTGGCAGAAGCCGTGGGACGACGAGGGAAGAGCGGCGGCGCCTTCGAGATCAAGAGCGGAACGGCGAGGCACAGGAGCCGAAGAGGGACGCGAGGGGCCCTCTGGGCAAAGGGCCTTTTCCAGGCCAGGGCGCCTTCAGGGTGCCGCGGCCGGCTTTGCGCTGGGCGACCTCCCTGCGTGCAGGGCTGGTCCTTGCTGTGCTTGGCCTTTTGCCTTGTGCTCCTTTGGCTGCCCGGAGAGAGGGGCGACCCTGTAAAGGAGGGTGTGAGAGCCCCTGTCTCCGCACCGCAGGGGGGAAACGGAGCTCGCCCGGCCCCCAGCCCAGCTACCCTGTAAGCAGGGCAGGGCTTTTCCCCAACCCCGGCAGCTTTCTGCCTGCTGCTGGCCCCTGGCCAGCGTGACCCCCTGTACTCGGGGCGTGTCACAGCCTGCGTCCCTGGTGCCGGTCCTGAAGCGCTTCAGCGCGTCGAGGCCCCTGTGGCCTCCTCTCAGTGCAGGGGCAGGTCTGACGCTTTCCTCTCCCGCTCAGCATTAGCAACGGCTCCCTAGAGTAGGTTGGCTGCACAGAGCTTGCTCCCTCTTCTGGGACTGTCTCCCCCTCCCCTGCCTCCCCCTCCCCTGTCTTCCCCCTAGTTGGTGTGAGTGAGGAAGTGTGGTTGTGCTTTAGCAACAGAGCCAGTGTAGCTTAGACTTCCCAGGAGGGAAAGAGGAGCTCTGTGCAGCCGCAGGCGGGTGCCCAAAATGCACGGGTGGAGAAAGCCTCCGGCCTTGCCCCTGCTTTCTGAGGGCGGCGCGAAGCCGCTTAGCGGCAGCGTGGGCAGCGTGACCCGCCTGTAGCCAGGGCCAGGGCGTGCGCCCACGCTGCCGGTGGTGCTGGTGAGCTGCCAGCGTGCGGGCCCTGTACTCGGGGCCCGTGTCAGGACCTTGGCGGCACCCTTTGTCCCCAGGAGCAGCCCCACCCAGGTCCCTGTAAGCAGGGCTGGGGAGGCTCCTTTAGCCAGGCGACAGGAACGAGCGCTCCCGGGCCCTTGCCAGGGGGCAGCTTGCAGAAGTGCCGTGCCGCAGGGCACGCTCCTGCCTTTGGCAGTGCTTCGGGCTGGCGCCACATGGCTGGCGGCCTCGTACAGGAGGCTCCCGGGGCTCTGCAGGCGGCCGTGTTGCCGCGCTGCGCTGCGGCCGGGCTCTGGCCTGTCCCCAAGTGGGGCGCAGGCCGGAGCCCGTGCTCCGTAGTGCTTGTTGGGGGGTGCCGGGCAGCGGGGGGCGGCCCCGTAAGTGGGGTTCTGTGCGTCCCCTGGCCTCGGCGGGCGGTTGGAGGGACCCCCTGTAATCAGGCGGGTGTCCCTGGCCCCGGTCTTTCAGAGGCGTGGGGCCAGGAGTCACGGGGCCGGGCGTGTGCCCTCCCTGTCCTCAGGGCTGGGCTGGTGGCCCCTCGGCTTTAGGCCGTGAGCTGGACTGCCTGACGGTAGAGTCAGGTTCCTGTCGCCTTGGGGGAAGGCCGAGCTCTGTGGCTCCCCGGGTGTGGACCGGCCTGTAAGCAGGCTGCGGGTCTGGGAGCCTTTGTGCTCCCTTTCAGCTGGCAGCCTGTGTGGGGCGCCCGCCCCGTTAGTGGGGAGCGCCCCGCAGCTGGTGGAGAGAAGGAGCCTCCACAGGCCTTGGGGACCAGAGCCGCCCTGTAAGTGGGGGCCTGTAAGTGCTCTGGAGCCCCGGGCACTTTTTAGTCCAGGCAGCGGCCTGAGCCCCCTGTAAGCAGGGGTGTGCAGCCTCTTGGCCGCTGCCTTGCGTGCCCAGCTTCCTTTGCCCAGAGGGCCCGGCTCCCAGCACGACGTGGGACTGCGCCGGACGTCGGGACGGTGAGTCAAGCTGTAGTTGGAGGCTTTTGGGCAGCTGGGGGGCCGCGGCGTTGCTGGCATGAGGCTGTGGGGCTGTTGGGTGGCACTTCCCTATGGCAGCTGGAGCTCCTCGGGCCTGATTGTGTCCTCGTCGACGTTTGCAGAAGCCGTGGGACAGCGAGGAAAGAGCGAGCCGCAGGAGCGGCCTCTTCGAGCTCAAGAGTGGATCGGCGAGGCAAGAGCCGGCCTTCAGCATTGGCGGCCCCGAGCCCAGAAGCGGAGCCGCAAGGTAAGAGCAGCAGCTTGGAGCTGAAGTGGGGGGCTTTTGGGCAGCCGGTTGGGGATGTCCCTGTGGGGCTGTTGGGTGGCGGTTCCCTGCAGGCACGGGGTCTGGAGTTTCTGGGGCCTGAGCGTGTCGTCGTCCGTTGGCAGAAGCCGTGGGACGACGAGGGAAGAGCGGCGGCGCCTTCGAGATCAAGAGCGGAACGGCGAGGCACAGGAGCCGAAGAGGGACGCGAGGGGCCCTCTGGGCAAAGGGCCTTTTCCAGGCCAGGGCGCCTTCAGGGTGCCGCGGCCGGCTTTGCGCTGGGCGACCTCCCTGCGTGCAGGGCTGGTCCTTGCTGTGCTTGGCCTTTTGCCTTGTGCTCCTTTGGCTGCCCGGAGAGAGGGGCGACCCTGTAAAGGAGGGTGTGAGAGCCCCTGTCTCCGCACCGCAGGGGGGAAACGGAGCTCGCCCGGCCCCCAGCCCAGCTACCCTGTAAGCAGGGCAGGGCTTTTCCCCAACCCCGGCAGCTTTCTGCCTGCTGCTGGCCCCTGGCCAGCGTGACCCCCTGTACTCGGGGCGTGTCACAGCCTGCGTCCCTGGTGCCGGTCCTGAAGCGCTTCAGCGCGTCGAGGCCCCTGTGGCCTCCTCTCAGTGCAGGGGCAGGTCTGACGCTTTCCTCTCCCGCTCAGCATTAGCAACGGCTCCCTAGAGTAGGTTGGCTGCACAGAGCTTGCTCCCTCTTCTGGGACTGTCTCCCCCTCCCCTGCCTCCCCCTCCCCTGTCTTCCCCCTAGTTGGTGTGAGTGAGGAAGTGTGGTTGTGCTTTAGCAACAGAGCCAGTGTAGCTTAGACTTCCCAGGAGGGAAAGAGGAGCTCTGTGCAGCCGCAGGCGGGTGCCCAAAATGCACGGGTGTAGAAAGCCTCCGGCCTTGCCCCTGCTTTCTGAGGGCGGCGCGAAGCCGCTTAGCGGCAGCGTGGGCAGCGTGACCCGCCTGTAGCCAGGGCCAGGGCGTGCGCCCACGCTGCCGGTGGTGCTGGTGAGCTGCCAGCGTGCGGGCCCTGTACTCGGGGCCCGTGTCAGGACCTTGGCGGCACCCTTTGTCCCCAGGAGCAGCCCCACCCAGGTCCCTGTAAGCAGGGCTGGGGAGGCTCCTTTAGCCAGGCGACAGGAACGAGCGCTCCCGGGCCCTTGCCAGGGGGCAGCTTGCAGAAGTGCCGTGCCGCAGGGCACGCTCCTGCCTTTGGCAGTGCTTCGGGCTGGCGCCACATGGCTGGCGGCCTCGTACAGGAGGCTCCCGGGGCTCTGCAGGCGGCCGTGTTGCCGCGCTGCGCTGCGGCCGGGCTCTGGCCTGTCCCCAAGTGGGGCGCAGGCCGGAGCCCGTGCTCCGTAGTGCTTGTTGGGGGGTGCCGGGCAGCGGGGGGCGGCCCCGTAAGTGGGGTTCTGTGCGTCCCCTGGCCTCGGCGGGCGGTTGGAGGGACCCCCTGTAATCAGGCGGGTGTCCCTGGCCCCGGTCTTTCAGAGGCGTGGGGCCAGGAGTCACGGGGCCGGGCGTGTGCCCTCCCTGTCCTCAGGGCTGGGCTGGTGGCCCCTCGGCTTTAGGCCGTGAGCTGGACTGCCTGACGGTAGAGTCAGGTTCCTGTCGCCTTGGGGGAAGGCCGAGCTCTGTGGCTCCCCGGGTGTGGACCGGCCTGTAAGCAGGCTGCGGGTCTGGGAGCCTTTGTGCTCCCTTTCAGCTGGCAGCCTGTGTGGGGCGCCCGCCCCGTTAGTGGGGAGCGCCCCGCAGCTGGTGGAGAGAAGGAGCCTCCACAGGCCTTGGGGACCAGAGCCGCCCTGTAAGTGGGGGCCTGTAAGTGCTCTGGAGCCCCGGGCACTTTTTAGTCCAGGCAGCGGCCTGAGCCCCCTGTAAGCAGGGGTGTGCAGCCTCTTGGCCGCTGCCTTGCGTGCCCAGCTTCCTTTGCCCAGAGGGCCCGGCTCCCAGCACGACGTGGGACTGCGCCGGACGTCGGGACGGTGAGTCAAGCTGTAGTTGGAGGCTTTTGGGCAGCTGGGGGGCCGCGGCGTTGCTGGCATGAGGCTGTGGGGCTGTTGGGTGGCACTTCCCTATGGCAGCTGGAGCTCCTCGGGCCTGATTGCGTCCTCGTCGACGTTTGCAGAAGCCGTGGGACAGCGAGGAAAGAGCGAGCCGCAGGAGCGGCCTCTTCGAGCTCAAGAGTGGATCGGCGAGGCAAGAGCCGGCCTTCAGCATTGGCGGCCCCGAGCCCAGAAGCGGAGCCGCAAGGTAAGAGCAGCAGCTTGGAGCTGAAGTGGGGGGCTTTTGGGCAGCCGGTTGGGGATGTCCCTGTGGGGCTGTTGGGTGGCGGTTCCCTGCAGGCACGGGGTCTGGAGTTTCTGGGGCCTGAGCGTGTCGTCGTCCGTTGGCAGAAGCCGTGGGACGACGAGGGAAGAGCGGCGGCGCCTTCGAGATCAAGAGCGGAACGGCGAGGCACAGGAGCCGAAGAGGGACGCGAGGGGCCCTCTGGGCAAAGGGCCTTTTCCAGGCCAGGGCGCCTTCAGGGTGCCGCGGCCGGCTTTGCGCTGGGCGACCTCCCTGCGTGCAGGGCTGGTCCTTGCTGTGCTTGGCCTTTTGCCTTGTGCTCCTTTGGCTGCCCGGAGAGAGGGGCGACCCTGTAAAGGAGGGTGTGAGAGCCCCTGTCTCCGCACCGCAGGGGGGAAACGGAGCTCGCCCGGCCCCCAGCCCAGCTACCCTGTAAGCAGGGCAGGGCTTTTCCCCAACCCCGGCAGCTTTCTGCCTGCTGCTGGCCCCTGGCCAGCGTGACCCCCTGTACTCGGGGCGTGTCACAGCCTGCGTCCCTGGTGCCGGTCCTGAAGCGCTTCAGCGCGTCGAGGCCCCTGTGGCCTCCTCTCAGTGCAGGGGCAGGTCTGACGCTTTCCTCTCCCGCTCAGCATTAGCAACGGCTCCCTAGAGTAGGTTGGCTGCACAGAGCTTGCTCCCTCTTCTGGGACTGTCTCCCCCTCCCCTGCCTCCCCCTCCCCTGTCTTCCCCCTAGTTGGTGTGAGTGAGGAAGTGTGGTTGTGCTTTAGCAACAGAGCCAGTGTAGCTTAGACTTCCCAGGAGGGAAAGAGGAGCTCTGTGCAGCCGCAGGCGGGTGCCCAAAATGCACGGGTGGAGAAAGCCTCCGGCCTTGCCCCTGCTTTCTGAGGGCGGCGCGAAGCCGCTTAGCGGCAGCGTGGGCAGCGTGACCCGCCTGTAGCCAGGGCCAGGGCGTGCGCCCACGCTGCCGGTGGTGCTGGTGAGCTGCCAGCGTGCGGGCCCTGTACTCGGGGCCCGTGTCAGGACCTTGGCGGCACCCTTTGTCCCCAGGAGCAGCCCCACCCAGGTCCCTGTAAGCAGGGCTGGGGAGGCTCCTTTAGCCAGGCGACAGGAACGAGCGCTCCCGGGCCCTTGCCAGGGGGCAGCTTGCAGAAGTGCCGTGCCGCAGGGCACGCTCCTGCCTTTGGCAGTGCTTCGGGCTGGCGCCACATGGCTGGCGGCCTCGTACAGGAGGCTCCCGGGGCTCTGCAGGCGGCCGTGTTGCCGCGCTGCGCTGCGGCCGGGCTCTGGCCTGTCCCCAAGTGGGGCGCAGGCCGGAGCCCGTGCTCCGTAGTGCTTGTTGGGGGGTGCCGGGCAGCGGGGGGCGGCCCCGTAAGTGGGGTTCTGTGCGTCCCCTGGCCTCGGCGGGCGGTTGGAGGGACCCCCTGTAATCAGGCGGGTGTCCCTGGCCCCGGTCTTTCAGAGGCGTGGGGCCAGGAGTCACGGGGCCGGGCGTGTGCCCTCCCTGTCCTCAGGGCTGGGCTGGTGGCCCCTCGGCTTTAGGCCGTGAGCTGGACTGCCTGACGGTAGAGTCAGGTTCCTGTCGCCTTGGGGGAAGGCCGAGCTCTGTGGCTCCCCGGGTGTGGACCGGCCTGTAAGCAGGCTGCGGGTCTGGGAGCCTTTGTGCTCCCTTTCAGCTGGCAGCCTGTGTGGGGCGCCCGCCCCGTTAGTGGGGAGCGCCCCGCAGCTGGTGGAGAGAAGGAGCCTCCACAGGCCTTGGGGACCAGAGCCGCCCTGTAAGTGGGGGCCTGTAAGTGCTCTGGAGCCCCGGGCACTTTTTAGTCCAGGCAGCGGCCTGAGCCCCCTGTAAGCAGGGGTGTGCAGCCTCTTGGCCGCTGCCTTGCGTGCCCAGCTTCCTTTGCCCAGAGGGCCCGGCTCCCAGCACGACGTGGGACTGCGCCGGACGTCGGGACGGTGAGTCAAGCTGTAGTTGGAGGCTTTTGGGCAGCTGGGGGGCCGCGGCGTTGCTGGCATGAGGCTGTGGGGCTGTTGGGTGGCACTTCCCTATGGCAGCTGGAGCTCCTCGGGCCTGATTGTGTCCTCGTCGACGTTTGCAGAAGCCGTGGGACAGCGAGGAAAGAGCGAGCCGCAGGAGCGGCCTCTTCGAGCTCAAGAGTGGATCGGCGAGGCAAGAGCCGGCCTTCAGCATTGGCGGCCCCGAGCCCAGAAGCGGAGCCGCAAGGTAAGAGCAGCAGCTTGGAGCTGAAGTGGGGGGCTTTTGGGCAGCCGGTTGGGGATGTCCCTGTGGGGCTGTTGGGTGGCGGTTCCCTGCAGGCACGGGGTCTGGAGTTTCTGGGGCCTGAGCGTGTCGTCGTCCGTTGGCAGAAGCCGTGGGACGACGAGGGAAGAGCGGCGGCGCCTTCGAGATCAAGAGCGGAACGGCGAGGCACAGGAGCCGAAGAGGGACGCGAGGGGCCCTCTGGGCAAAGGGCCTTTTCCAGGCCAGGGCGCCTTCAGGGTGCCGCGGCCGGCTTTGCGCTGGGCGACCTCCCTGCGTGCAGGGCTGGTCCTTGCTGTGCTTGGCCTTTTGCCTTGTGCTCCTTTGGCTGCCCGGAGAGAGGGGCGACCCTGTAAAGGAGGGTGTGAGAGCCCCTGTCTCCGCACCGCAGGGGGGAAACGGAGCTCGCCCGGCCCCCAGCCCAGCTACCCTGTAAGCAGGGCAGGGCTTTTCCCCAACCCCGGCAGCTTTCTGCCTGCTGCTGGCCCCTGGCCAGCGTGACCCCCTGTACTCGGGGCGTGTCACAGCCTGCGTCCCTGGTGCCGGTCCTGAAGCGCTTCAGCGCGTCGAGGCCCCTGTGGCCTCCTCTCAGTGCAGGGGCAGGTCTGACGCTTTCCTCTCCCGCTCAGCATTAGCAACGGCTCCCTAGAGTAGGTTGGCTGCACAGAGCTTGCTCCCTCTTCTGGGACTGTCTCCCCCTCCCCTGCCTCCCCCTCCCCTGTCTTCCCCCTAGTTGGTGTGAGTGAGGAAGTGTGGTTGTGCTTTAGCAACAGAGCCAGTGTAGCTTAGACTTCCCAGGAGGGAAAGAGGAGCTCTGTGCAGCCGCAGGCGGGTGCCCAAAATGCACGGGTGGAGAAAGCCTCCGGCCTTGCCTCTGCTTTCTGAGGGCGGCGCGAAGCCGCTTAGCGGCAGCGTGGGCAGCGTGACCCGCCTGTAGCCAGGGCCAGGGCGTGCGCCCACGCTGCCGGTGGTGCTGGTGAGCTGCCAGCGTGCGGGCCCTGTACTCGGGGCCCGTGTCAGGACCTTGGCGGCACCCTTTGTCCCCAGGAGCAGCCCCACCCAGGTCCCTGTAAGCAGGGCTGGGGAGGCTCCTTTAGCCAGGCGACAGGAACGAGCGCTCCCGGGCCCTTGCCAGGGGGCGGCTTGCAGAAGTGCCGTGCCGCAGGGCACGCTCCTGCCTTTGGCAGTGCTTCGGGCTGGCGCCACATGGCTGGCGGCCTCGTACAGGAGGCTCCCGGGGCTCTGCAGGCGGCCGTGTTGCCGCGCTGCGCTGCGGCCGGGCTCTGGCCTGTCCCCAAGTGGGGCGCAGGCCGGAGCCCGTGCTCCGTAGTGCTTGTTGGGGGGTGCCGGGCAGCGGGGGGCGGCCCCGTAAGTGGGGTTCTGTGCGTCCCCTGGCCTCGGCGGGCGGTTGGAGGGACCCCCTGTAATCAGGCGGGTGTCCCTGGCCCCGGTCTTTCAGAGGCGTGGGGCCAGGAGTCACGGGGCCGGGCGTGTGCCCTCCCTGTCCTCAGGGCTGGGCTGGTGGCCCCTCGGCTTTAGGCCGTGAGCTGGACTGCCTGACGGTAGAGTCAGGTTCCTGTCGCCTTGGGGGAAGGCCGAGCTCTGTGGCTCCCCGGGTGTGGACCGGCCTGTAAGCAGGCTGCGGGTCTGGGAGCCTTTGTGCTCCCTTTCAGCTGGCAGCCTGTGTGGGGTGCCCGCCCCGTTAGTGGGGAGCGCCCCGCAGCTGGTGGAGAGAAGGAGCCTCCACAGGCCTTGGGGACCAGAGCCGCCCTGTAAGTGGGGGCCTGTAAGTGCTCTGGAGCCCCGGGCACTTTTTAGTCCAGGCAGCGGCCTGAGCCCCCTGTAAGCAGGGGTGTGCAGCCTCTTGGCCGCTGCCTTGCGTGCCCAGCTTCCTTTGCCCAGAGGGCCCGGCTCCCAGCACGACGTGGGACTGCGCCGGACGTCGGGACGGTGAGTCAAGCTGTAGTTGGAGGCTTTTGGGCAGCTGGGGGGCCGCGGCGTTGCTGGCATGAGGCTGTGGGGCTGTTGGGTGGCACTTCCCTATGGCAGCTGGAGCTCCTCGGGCCTGATTGCGTCCTCGTCGACGTTTGCAGAAGCCGTGGGACAGCGAGGAAAGAGCGAGCCGCAGGAGCGGCCTCTTCGAGCTCAAGAGTGGATCGGCGAGGCAAGAGCCGGCCTTCAGCATTGGCGGCCCCGAGCCCAGAAGCGGAGCCGCAAGGTAAGAGCAGCAGCTTGGAGCTGAAGTGGGGGGCTTTTGGGCAGCCGGTTGGGGATGTCCCTGTGGGGCTGTTGGGTGGCGGTTCCCTGCAGGCACGGGGTCTGGAGTTTCTGGGGCCTGAGCGTGTCGTTGTCCGTTGGCAGAAGCCGTGGGACGACGAGGGAAGAGCGGCGGCGCCTTCGAGATCAAGAGCGGAACGGCGAGGCACAGGAGCCGAAGAGGGACGCGAGGGGCCCTCTGGGCAAAGGGCCTTTTCCAGGCCAGGGCGCCTTCAGGGTGCCGCGGCCGGCTTTGCGCTGGGCGACCTCCCTGCGTGCAGGGCTGGTCCTTGCTGTGCTTGGCCTTTTGCCTTGTGCTCCTTTGGCTGCCCGGAGAGAGGGGCGACCCTGTAAAGGAGGGTGTGAGAGCCCCTGTCTCCGCACCGCAGGGGGGAAACGGAGCTCGCCCGGCCCCCAGCCCAGCTACCCTGTAAGCAGGGCAGGGCTTTTCCCCAACCCCGGCAGCTTTCTGCCTGCTGCTGGCCCCTGGCCAGCGTGACCCCCTGTACTCGGGGCGTGTCACAGCCTGCGTCCCTGGTGCCGGTCCTGAAGCGCTTCAGCGCGTCGAGGCCCCTGTGGCCTCCTCTCAGTGCAGGGGCAGGTCTGACGCTTTCCTCTCCCGCTCAGCATTAGCAACGGCTCCCTAGAGTAGGTTGGCTGCACAGAGCTTGCTCCCTCTTCTGGGACTGTCTCCCCCTCCCCTGCCTCCCCCTCCCCTGTCTTCCCCCTAGTTGGTGTGAGTGAGGAAGTGTGGTTGTGCTTTAGCAACAGAGCCAGTGTAGCTTAGACTTCCCAGGAGGGAAAGAGGAGCTCTGTGCAGCCGCAGGCGGGTGCCCAAAATGCACGGGTGGAGAAAGCCTCCGGCCTTGCCCCTGCTTTCTGAGGGCGGCGCGAAGCCGCTTAGCGGCAGCGTGGGCAGCGTGACCCGCCTGTAGCCAGGGCCAGGGCGTGCGCCCACGCTGCCGGTGGTGCTGGTGAGCTGCCAGCGTGCGGGCCCTGTACTCGGGGCCCGTGTCAGGACCTTGGCGGCACCCTTTGTCCCCAGGAGCAGCCCCACCCAGGTCCCTGTAAGCAGGGCTGGGGAGGCTCCTTTAGCCAGGCGACAGGAACGAGCGCTCCCGGGCCCTTGCCAGGGGGCAGCTTGCAGAAGTGCCGTGCCGCAGGGCACGCTCCTGCCTTTGGCAGTGCTTCGGGCTGGCGCCACATGGCTGGCGGCCTCGTACAGGAGGCTCCCGGGGCTCTGCAGGCGGCCGTGTTGCCGCGCTGCGCTGCGGCCGGGCTCTGGCCTGTCCCCAAGTGGGGCGCAGGCCGGAGCCCGTGCTCCGTAGTGCTTGTTGGGGGGTGCCGGGCAGCGGGGGGCGGCCCCGTAAGTGGGGTTCTGTGCGTCCCCTGGCCTCGGCGGGCGGTTGGAGGGACCCCCTGTAATCAGGCGGGTGTCCCTGGCCCCGGTCTTTCAGAGGCGTGGGGCCAGGAGTCACGGGGCCGGGCGTGTGCCCTCCCTGTCCTCAGGGCTGGGCTGGTGGCCCCTCGGCTTTAGGCCGTGAGCTGGACTGCCTGACGGTAGAGTCAGGTTCCTGTCGCCTTGGGGGAAGGCCGAGCTCTGTGGCTCCCCGGGTGTGGACCGGCCTGTAAGCAGGCTGCGGGTCTGGGAGCCTTTGTGCTCCCTTTCAGCTGGCAGCCTGTGTGGGGCGCCCGCCCCGTTAGTGGGGAGCGCCCCGCAGCTGGTGGAGAGAAGGAGCCTCCACAGGCCTTGGGGACCAGAGCCGCCCTGTAAGTGGGGGCCTGTAAGTGCTCTGGAGCCCCGGGCACTTTTTAGTCCAGGCAGCGGCCTGAGCCCCCTGTAAGCAGGGGTGTGCAGCCTCTTGGCCGCTGCCTTGCGTGCCCAGCTTCCTTTGCCCAGAGGGCCCGGCTCCCAGCACGACGTGGGACTGCGCCGGACGTCGGGACGGTGAGTCAAGCTGTAGTTGGAGGCTTTTGGGCAGCTGGGGGGCCGCGGCGTTGCTGGCATGAGGCTGTGGGGCTGTTGGGTGGCACTTCCCTATGGCAGCTGGAGCTCCTCGGGCCTGATTGCGTCCTCGTCGACGTTTGCAGAAGCCGTGGGACAGCGAGGAAAGAGCGAGCCGCAGGAGCGGCCTCTTCGAGCTCAAGAGTGGATCGGCGAGGCAAGAGCCGGCCTTCAGCATTGGCGGCCCCGAGCCCAGAAGCGGAGCCGCAAGGTAAGAGCAGCAGCTTGGAGCTGAAGTGGGGGGCTTTTGGGCAGCCGGTTGGGGATGTCCCTGTGGGGCTGTTGGGTGGCGGTTCCCTGCAGGCACGGGGTCTGGAGTTTCTGGGGCCTGAGCGTGTCGTCGTCCGTTGGCAGAAGCCGTGGGACGACGAGGGAAGAGCGGCGGCGCCTTCGAGATCAAGAGCGGAACGGCGAGGCACAGGAGCCGAAGAGGGACGCGAGGGGCCCTCTGGGCAAAGGGCCTTTTCCAGGCCAGGGCGCCTTCAGGGTGCCGCGGCCGGCTTTGCGCTGGGCGACCTCCCTGCGTGCAGGGCTGGTCCTTGCTGTGCTTGGCCTTTTGCCTTGTGCTCCTTTGGCTGCCCGGAGAGAGGGGCGACCCTGTAAAGGAGGGTGTGAGAGCCCCTGTCTCCGCACCGCAGGGGGGAAACGGAGCTCGCCCGGCCCCCAGCCCAGCTACCCTGTAAGCAGGGCAGGGCTTTTCCCCAACCCCGGCAGCTTTCTGCCTGCTGCTGGCCCCTGGCCAGCGTGACCCCCTGTACTCGGGGCGTGTCACAGCCTGCGTCCCTGGTGCCGGTCCTGAAGCGCTTCAGCGCGTCGAGGCCCCTGTGGCCTCCTCTCAGTGCAGGGGCAGGTCTGACGCTTTCCTCTCCCGCTCAGCATTAGCAACGGCTCCCTAGAGTAGGTTGGCTGCACAGAGCTTGCTCCCTCTTCTGGGACTGTCTCCCCCTCCCCTGCCTCCCCCTCCCCTGTCTTCCCCCTAGTTGGTGTGAGTGAGGAAGTGTGGTTGTGCTTTAGCAACAGAGCCAGTGTAGCTTAGACTTCCCAGGAGGGAAAGAGGAGCTCTGTGCAGCCGCAGGCGGGTGCCCAAAATGCACGGGTGGAGAAAGCCTCCGGCCTTGCCCCTGCTTTCTGAGGGCGGCGCGAAGCCGCTTAGCGGCAGCGTGGGCAGCGTGACCCGCCTGTAGCCAGGGCCAGGGCGTGCGCCCACGCTGCCGGTGGTGCTGGTGAGCTGCCAGCGTGCGGGCCCTGTACTCGGGGCCCGTGTCAGGACCTTGGCGGCACCCTTTGTCCCCAGGAGCAGCCCCACCCAGGTCCCTGTAAGCAGGGCTGGGGAGGCTCCTTTAGCCAGGCGACAGGAACGAGCGCTCCCGGGCCCTTGCCAGGGGGCAGCTTGCAGAAGTGCCGTGCCGCAGGGCACGCTCCTGCCTTTGGCAGTGCTTCGGGCTGGCGCCACATGGCTGGCGGCCTCGTACAGGAGGCTCCCGGGGCTCTGCAGGCGGCCGTGTTGCCGCGCTGCGCTGCGGCCGGGCTCTGGCCTGTCCCCAAGTGGGGCGCAGGCCGGAGCCCGTGCTCCGTAGTGCTTGTTGGGGGGTGCCGGGCAGCGGGGGGCGGCCCCGTAAGTGGGGTTCTGTGCGTCCCCTGGCCTCGGCGGGCGGTTGGAGGGACCCCCTGTAATCAGGCGGGTGTCCCTGGCCCCGGTCTTTCAGAGGCGTGGGGCCAGGAGTCACGGGGCCGGGCGTGTGCCCTCCCTGTCCTCAGGGCTGGGCTGGTGGCCCCTCGGCTTTAGGCCGTGAGCTGGACTGCCTGACGGTAGAGTCAGGTTCCTGTCGCCTTGGGGGAAGGCCGAGCTCTGTGGCTCCCCGGGTGTGGACCGGCCTGTAAGCAGGCTGCGGGTCTGGGAGCCTTTGTGCTCCCTTTCAGCTGGCAGCCTGTGTGGGGCGCCCGCCCCGTTAGTGGGGAGCGCCCCGCAGCTGGTGGAGAGAAGGAGCCTCCACAGGCCTTGGGGACCAGAGCCGCCCTGTAAGTGGGGGCCTGTAAGTGCTCTGGAGCCCCGGGCACTTTTTAGTCCAGGCAGCGGCCTGAGCCCCCTGTAAGCAGGGGTGTGCAGCCTCTTGGCCGCTGCCTTGCGTGCCCAGCTTCCTTTGCCCAGAGGGCCCGGCTCCCAGCACGACGTGGGACTGCGCCGGACGTCGGGACGGTGAGTCAAGCTGTAGTTGGAGGCTTTTGGGCAGCTGGGGGGCCGCGGCGTTGCTGGCATGAGGCTGTGGGGCTGTTGGGTGGCACTTCCCTATGGCAGCTGGAGCTCCTCGGGCCTGATTGTGTCCTCGTCGACGTTTGCAGAAGCCGTGGGACAGCGAGGAAAGAGCGAGCCGCAGGAGCGGCCTCTTCGAGCTCAAGAGTGGATCGGCGAGGCAAGAGCCGGCCTTCAGCATTGGCGGCCCCGAGCCCAGAAGCGGAGCCGCAAGGTAAGAGCAGCAGCTTGGAGCTGAAGTGGGGGGCTTTTGGGCAGCCGGTTGGGGATGTCCCTGTGGGGCTGTTGGGTGGCGGTTCCCTGCAGGCACGGGGTCTGGAGTTTCTGGGGCCTGAGCGTGTCGTCGTCCGTTGGCAGAAGCCGTGGGACGACGAGGGAAGAGCGGCGGCGCCTTCGAGATCAAGAGCGGAACGGCGAGGCACAGGAGCCGAAGAGGGACGCGAGGGGCCCTCTGGGCAAAGGGCCTTTTCCAGGCCAGGGCGCCTTCAGGGTGCCGCGGCCGGCTTTGCGCTGGGCGACCTCCCTGCGTGCAGGGCTGGTCCTTGCTGTGCTTGGCCTTTTGCCTTGTGCTCCTTTGGCTGCCCGGAGAGAGGGGCGACCCTGTAAAGGAGGGTGTGAGAGCCCCTGTCTCCGCACCGCAGGGGGGAAACGGAGCTCGCCCGGCCCCCAGCCCAGCTACCCTGTAAGCAGGGCAGGGCTTTTCCCCAACCCCGGCAGCTTTCTGCCTGCTGCTGGCCCCTGGCCAGCGTGACCCCCTGTACTCGGGGCGTGTCACAGCCTGCGTCCCTGGTGCCGGTCCTGAAGCGCTTCAGCGCGTCGAGGCCCCTGTGGCCTCCTCTCAGTGCAGGGGCAGGTCTGACGCTTTCCTCTCCCGCTCAGCATTAGCAACGGCTCCCTAGAGTAGGTTGGCTGCACAGAGCTTGCTCCCTCTTCTGGGACTGTCTCCCCCTCCCCTGCCTCCCCCTCCCCTGTCTTCCCCCTAGTTGGTGTGAGTGAGGAAGTGTGGTTGTGCTTTAGCAACAGAGCCAGTGTAGCTTAGACTTCCCAGGAGGGAAAGAGGAGCTCTGTGCAGCCGCAGGCGGGTGCCCAAAATGCACGGGTGGAGAAAGCCTCCGGCCTTGCCTCTGCTTTCTGAGGGCGGCGCGAAGCCGCTTAGCGGCAGCGTGGGCAGCGTGACCCGCCTGTAGCCAGGGCCAGGGCGTGCGCCCACGCTGCCGGTGGTGCTGGTGAGCTGCCAGCGTGCGGGCCCTGTACTCGGGGCCCGTGTCAGGACCTTGGCGGCACCCTTTGTCCCCAGGAGCAGCCCCACCCAGGTCCCTGTAAGCAGGGCTGGGGAGGCTCCTTTAGCCAGGCGACAGGAACGAGCGCTCCCGGGCCCTTGCCAGGGGGCGGCTTGCAGAAGTGCCGTGCCGCAGGGCACGCTCCTGCCTTTGGCAGTGCTTCGGGCTGGCGCCACATGGCTGGCGGCCTCGTACAGGAGGCTCCCGGGGCTCTGCAGGCGGCCGTGTTGCCGCGCTGCGCTGCGGCCGGGCTCTGGCCTGTCCCCAAGTGGGGCGCAGGCCGGAGCCCGTGCTCCGTAGTGCTTGTTGGGGGGTGCCGGGCAGCGGGGGGCGGCCCCGTAAGTGGGGTTCTGTGCGTCCCCTGGCCTCGGCGGGCGGTTGGAGGGACCCCCTGTAATCAGGCGGGTGTCCCTGGCCCCGGTCTTTCAGAGGCGTGGGGCCAGGAGTCACGGGGCCGGGCGTGTGCCCTCCCTGTCCTCAGGGCTGGGCTGGTGGCCCCTCGGCTTTAGGCCGTGAGCTGGACTGCCTGACGGTAGAGTCAGGTTCCTGTCGCCTTGGGGGAAGGCCGAGCTCTGTGGCTCCCCGGGTGTGGACCGGCCTGTAAGCAGGCTGCGGGTCTGGGAGCCTTTGTGCTCCCTTTCAGCTGGCAGCCTGTGTGGGGTGCCCGCCCCGTTAGTGGGGAGCGCCCCGCAGCTGGTGGAGAGAAGGAGCCTCCACAGGCCTTGGGGACCAGAGCCGCCCTGTAAGTGGGGGCCTGTAAGTGCTCTGGAGCCCCGGGCACTTTTTAGTCCAGGCAGCGGCCTGAGCCCCCTGTAAGCAGGGGTGTGCAGCCTCTTGGCCGCTGCCTTGCGTGCCCAGCTTCCTTTGCCCAGAGGGCCCGGCTCCCAGCACGACGTGGGACTGCGCCGGACGTCGGGACGGTGAGTCAAGCTGTAGTTGGAGGCTTTTGGGCAGCTGGGGGGCCGCGGCGTTGCTGGCATGAGGCTGTGGGGCTGTTGGGTGGCACTTCCCTATGGCAGCTGGAGCTCCTCGGGCCTGATTGCGTCCTCGTCGACGTTTGCAGAAGCCGTGGGACAGCGAGGAAAGAGCGAGCCGCAGGAGCGGCCTCTTCGAGCTCAAGAGTGGATCGGCGAGGCAAGAGCCGGCCTTCAGCATTGGCGGCCCCGAGCCCAGAAGCGGAGCCGCAAGGTAAGAGCAGCAGCTTGGAGCTGAAGTGGGGGGCTTTTGGGCAGCCGGTTGGGGATGTCCCTGTGGGGCTGTTGGGTGGCGGTTCCCTGCAGGCACGGGGTCTGGAGTTTCTGGGGCCTGAGCGTGTCGTTGTCCGTTGGCAGAAGCCGTGGGACGACGAGGGAAGAGCGGCGGCGCCTTCGAGATCAAGAGCGGAACGGCGAGGCACAGGAGCCGAAGAGGGACGCGAGGGGCCCTCTGGGCAAAGGGCCTTTTCCAGGCCAGGGCGCCTTCAGGGTGCCGCGGCCGGCTTTGCGCTGGGCGACCTCCCTGCGTGCAGGGCTGGTCCTTGCTGTGCTTGGCCTTTTGCCTTGTGCTCCTTTGGCTGCCCGGAGAGAGGGGCGACCCTGTAAAGGAGGGTGTGAGAGCCCCTGTCTCCGCACCGCAGGGGGGAAACGGAGCTCGCCCGGCCCCCAGCCCAGCTACCCTGTAAGCAGGGCAGGGCTTTTCCCCAACCCCGGCAGCTTTCTGCCTGCTGCTGGCCCCTGGCCAGCGTGACCCCCTGTACTCGGGGCGTGTCACAGCCTGCGTCCCTGGTGCCGGTCCTGAAGCGCTTCAGCGCGTCGAGGCCCCTGTGGCCTCCTCTCAGTGCAGGGGCAGGTCTGACGCTTTCCTCTCCCGCTCAGCATTAGCAACGGCTCCCTAGAGTAGGTTGGCTGCACAGAGCTTGCTCCCTCTTCTGGGACTGTCTCCCCCTCCCCTGCCTCCCCCTCCCCTGTCTTCCCCCTAGTTGGTGTGAGTGAGGAAGTGTGGTTGTGCTTTAGCAACAGAGCCAGTGTAGCTTAGACTTCCCAGGAGGGAAAGAGGAGCTCTGTGCAGCCGCAGGCGGGTGCCCAAAATGCACGGGTGGAGAAAGCCTCCGGCCTTGCCCCTGCTTTCTGAGGGCGGCGCGAAGCCGCTTAGCGGCAGCGTGGGCAGCGTGACCCGCCTGTAGCCAGGGCCAGGGCGTGCGCCCACGCTGCCGGTGGTGCTGGTGAGCTGCCAGCGTGCGGGCCCTGTACTCGGGGCCCGTGTCAGGACCTTGGCGGCACCCTTTGTCCCCAGGAGCAGCCCCACCCAGGTCCCTGTAAGCAGGGCTGGGGAGGCTCCTTTAGCCAGGCGACAGGAACGAGCGCTCCCGGGCCCTTGCCAGGGGGCAGCTTGCAGAAGTGCCGTGCCGCAGGGCACGCTCCTGCCTTTGGCAGTGCTTCGGGCTGGCGCCACATGGCTGGCGGCCTCGTACAGGAGGCTCCCGGGGCTCTGCAGGCGGCCGTGTTGCCGCGCTGCGCTGCGGCCGGGCTCTGGCCTGTCCCCAAGTGGGGCGCAGGCCGGAGCCCGTGCTCCGTAGTGCTTGTTGGGGGGTGCCGGGCAGCGGGGGGCGGCCCCGTAAGTGGGGTTCTGTGCGTCCCCTGGCCTCGGCGGGCGGTTGGAGGGACCCCCTGTAATCAGGCGGGTGTCCCTGGCCCCGGTCTTTCAGAGGCGTGGGGCCAGGAGTCACGGGGCCGGGCGTGTGCCCTCCCTGTCCTCAGGGCTGGGCTGGTGGCCCCTCGGCTTTAGGCCGTGAGCTGGACTGCCTGACGGTAGAGTCAGGTTCCTGTCGCCTTGGGGGAAGGCCGAGCTCTGTGGCTCCCCGGGTGTGGACCGGCCTGTAAGCAGGCTGCGGGTCTGGGAGCCTTTGTGCTCCCTTTCAGCTGGCAGCCTGTGTGGGGCGCCCGCCCCGTTAGTGGGGAGCGCCCCGCAGCTGGTGGAGAGAAGGAGCCTCCACAGGCCTTGGGGACCAGAGCCGCCCTGTAAGTGGGGGCCTGTAAGTGCTCTGGAGCCCCGGGCACTTTTTAGTCCAGGCAGCGGCCTGAGCCCCCTGTAAGCAGGGGTGTGCAGCCTCTTGGCCGCTGCCTTGCGTGCCCAGCTTCCTTTGCCCAGAGGGCCCGGCTCCCAGCACGACGTGGGACTGCGCCGGACGTCGGGACGGTGAGTCAAGCTGTAGTTGGAGGCTTTTGGGCAGCTGGGGGGCCGCGGCGTTGCTGGCATGAGGCTGTGGGGCTGTTGGGTGGCACTTCCCTATGGCAGCTGGAGCTCCTCGGGCCTGATTGCGTCCTCGTCGACGTTTGCAGAAGCCGTGGGACAGCGAGGAAAGAGCGAGCCGCAGGAGCGGCCTCTTCGAGCTCAAGAGTGGATCGGCGAGGCAAGAGCCGGCCTTCAGCATTGGCGGCCCCGAGCCCAGAAGCGGAGCCGCAAGGTAAGAGCAGCAGCTTGGAGCTGAAGTGGGGGGCTTTTGGGCAGCCGGTTGGGGATGTCCCTGTGGGGCTGTTGGGTGGCGGTTCCCTGCAGGCACGGGGTCTGGAGTTTCTGGGGCCTGAGCGTGTCGTCGTCCGTTGGCAGAAGCCGTGGGACGACGAGGGAAGAGCGGCGGCGCCTTCGAGATCAAGAGCGGAACGGCGAGGCACAGGAGCCGAAGAGGGACGCGAGGGGCCCTCTGGGCAAAGGGCCTTTTCCAGGCCAGGGCGCCTTCAGGGTGCCGCGGCCGGCTTTGCGCTGGGCGACCTCCCTGCGTGCAGGGCTGGTCCTTGCTGTGCTTGGCCTTTTGCCTTGTGCTCCTTTGGCTGCCCGGAGAGAGGGGCGACCCTGTAAAGGAGGGTGTGAGAGCCCCTGTCTCCGCACCGCAGGGGGGAAACGGAGCTCGCCCGGCCCCCAGCCCAGCTACCCTGTAAGCAGGGCAGGGCTTTTCCCCAACCCCGGCAGCTTTCTGCCTGCTGCTGGCCCCTGGCCAGCGTGACCCCCTGTACTCGGGGCGTGTCACAGCCTGCGTCCCTGGTGCCGGTCCTGAAGCGCTTCAGCGCGTCGAGGCCCCTGTGGCCTCCTCTCAGTGCAGGGGCAGGTCTGACGCTTTCCTCTCCCGCTCAGCATTAGCAACGGCTCCCTAGAGTAGGTTGGCTGCACAGAGCTTGCTCCCTCTTCTGGGACTGTCTCCCCCTCCCCTGCCTCCCCCTCCCCTGTCTTCCCCCTAGTTGGTGTGAGTGAGGAAGTGTGGTTGTGCTTTAGCAACAGAGCCAGTGTAGCTTAGACTTCCCAGGAGGGAAAGAGGAGCTCTGTGCAGCCGCAGGCGGGTGCCCAAAATGCACGGGTGGAGAAAGCCTCCGGCCTTGCCCCTGCTTTCTGAGGGCGGCGCGAAGCCGCTTAGCGGCAGCGTGGGCAGCGTGACCCGCCTGTAGCCAGGGCCAGGGCGTGCGCCCACGCTGCCGGTGGTGCTGGTGAGCTGCCAGCGTGCGGGCCCTGTACTCGGGGCCCGTGTCAGGACCTTGGCGGCACCCTTTGTCCCCAGGAGCAGCCCCACCCAGGTCCCTGTAAGCAGGGCTGGGGAGGCTCCTTTAGCCAGGCGACAGGAACGAGCGCTCCCGGGCCCTTGCCAGGGGGCAGCTTGCAGAAGTGCCGTGCCGCAGGGCACGCTCCTGCCTTTGGCAGTGCTTCGGGCTGGCGCCACATGGCTGGCGGCCTCGTACAGGAGGCTCCCGGGGCTCTGCAGGCGGCCGTGTTGCCGCGCTGCGCTGCGGCCGGGCTCTGGCCTGTCCCCAAGTGGGGCGCAGGCCGGAGCCCGTGCTCCGTAGTGCTTGTTGGGGGGTGCCGGGCAGCGGGGGGCGGCCCCGTAAGTGGGGTTCTGTGCGTCCCCTGGCCTCGGCGGGCGGTTGGAGGGACCCCCTGTAATCAGGCGGGTGTCCCTGGCCCCGGTCTTTCAGAGGCGTGGGGCCAGGAGTCACGGGGCCGGGCGTGTGCCCTCCCTGTCCTCAGGGCTGGGCTGGTGGCCCCTCGGCTTTAGGCCGTGAGCTGGACTGCCTGACGGTAGAGTCAGGTTCCTGTCGCCTTGGGGGAAGGCCGAGCTCTGTGGCTCCCCGGGTGTGGACCGGCCTGTAAGCAGGCTGCGGGTCTGGGAGCCTTTGTGCTCCCTTTCAGCTGGCAGCCTGTGTGGGGCGCCCGCCCCGTTAGTGGGGAGCGCCCCGCAGCTGGTGGAGAGAAGGAGCCTCCACAGGCCTTGGGGACCAGAGCCGCCCTGTAAGTGGGGGCCTGTAAGTGCTCTGGAGCCCCGGGCACTTTTTAGTCCAGGCAGCGGCCTGAGCCCCCTGTAAGCAGGGGTGTGCAGCCTCTTGGCCGCTGCCTTGCGTGCCCAGCTTCCTTTGCCCAGAGGGCCCGGCTCCCAGCACGACGTGGGACTGCGCCGGACGTCGGGACGGTGAGTCAAGCTGTAGTTGGAGGCTTTTGGGCAGCTGGGGGGCCGCGGCGTTGCTGGCATGAGGCTGTGGGGCTGTTGGGTGGCACTTCCCTATGGCAGCTGGAGCTCCTCGGGCCTGATTGTGTCCTCGTCGACGTTTGCAGAAGCCGTGGGACAGCGAGGAAAGAGCGAGCCGCAGGAGCGGCCTCTTCGAGCTCAAGAGTGGATCGGCGAGGCAAGAGCCGGCCTTCAGCATTGGCGGCCCCGAGCCCAGAAGCGGAGCCGCAAGGTAAGAGCAGCAGCTTGGAGCTGAAGTGGGGGGCTTTTGGGCAGCCGGTTGGGGATGTCCCTGTGGGGCTGTTGGGTGGCGGTTCCCTGCAGGCACGGGGTCTGGAGTTTCTGGGGCCTGAGCGTGTCGTCGTCCGTTGGCAGAAGCCGTGGGACGACGAGGGAAGAGCGGCGGCGCCTTCGAGATCAAGAGCGGAACGGCGAGGCACAGGAGCCGAAGAGGGACGCGAGGGGCCCTCTGGGCAAAGGGCCTTTTCCAGGCCAGGGCGCCTTCAGGGTGCCGCGGCCGGCTTTGCGCTGGGCGACCTCCCTGCGTGCAGGGCTGGTCCTTGCTGTGCTTGGCCTTTTGCCTTGTGCTCCTTTGGCTGCCCGGAGAGAGGGGCGACCCTGTAAAGGAGGGTGTGAGAGCCCCTGTCTCCGCACCGCAGGGGGGAAACGGAGCTCGCCCGGCCCCCAGCCCAGCTACCCTGTAAGCAGGGCAGGGCTTTTCCCCAACCCCGGCAGCTTTCTGCCTGCTGCTGGCCCCTGGCCAGCGTGACCCCCTGTACTCGGGGCGTGTCACAGCCTGCGTCCCTGGTGCCGGTCCTGAAGCGCTTCAGCGCGTCGAGGCCCCTGTGGCCTCCTCTCAGTGCAGGGGCAGGTCTGACGCTTTCCTCTCCCGCTCAGCATTAGCAACGGCTCCCTAGAGTAGGTTGGCTGCACAGAGCTTGCTCCCTCTTCTGGGACTGTCTCCCCCTCCCCTGCCTCCCCCTCCCCTGTCTTCCCCCTAGTTGGTGTGAGTGAGGAAGTGTGGTTGTGCTTTAGCAACAGAGCCAGTGTAGCTTAGACTTCCCAGGAGGGAAAGAGGAGCTCTGTGCAGCCGCAGGCGGGTGCCCAAAATGCACGGGTGGAGAAAGCCTCCGGCCTTGCCCCTGCTTTCTGAGGGCGGCGCGAAGCCGCTTAGCGGCAGCGTGGGCAGCGTGACCCGCCTGTAGCCAGGGCCAGGGCGTGTGCCCACGCTGCCGGTGGTGCTGGTGAGCTGCCAGCGTGCGGGCCCTGTACTCGGGGCCCGTGTCAGGACCTTGGCGGCACCCTTTGTCCCCAGGAGCAGCCCCACCCAGGTCCCTGTAAGCAGGGCTGGGGAGGCTCCTTTAGCCAGGCGACAGGAACGAGCGCTCCCGGGCCCTTGCCAGGGGGCAGCTTGCAGAAGTGCCGTGCCGCAGGGCACGCTCCTGCCTTTGGCAGTGCTTCGGGCTGGCGCCACATGGCTGGCGGCCTCGTACAGGAGGCTCCCGGGGCTCTGCAGGCGGCCGTGTTGCCGCGCTGCGCTGCGGCCGGGCTCTGGCCTGTCCCCAAGTGGGGCGCAGGCCGGAGCCCGTGCTCCGTAGTGCTTGTTGGGGGGTGCCGGGCAGCGGGGGGCGGCCCCGTAAGTGGGGTTCTGTGCGTCCCCTGGCCTCGGCGGGCGGTTGGAGGGACCCCCTGTAATCAGGCGGGTGTCCCTGGCCCCGGTCTTTCAGAGGCGTGGGGCCAGGAGTCACGGGGCCGGGCGTGTGCCCTCCCTGTCCTCAGGGCTGGGCTGGTGGCCCCTCGGCTTTAGGCCGTGAGCTGGACTGCCTGACGGTAGAGTCAGGTTCCTGTCGCCTTGGGGGAAGGCCGAGCTCTGTGGCTCCCCGGGTGTGGACCGGCCTGTAAGCAGGCTGCGGGTCTGGGAGCCTTTGTGCTCCCTTTCAGCTGGCAGCCTGTGTGGGGCGCCCGCCCCGTTAGTGGGGAGCGCCCCGCAGCTGGTGGAGAGAAGGAGCCTCCACAGGCCTTGGGGACCAGAGCCGCCCTGTAAGTGGGGGCCTGTAAGTGCTCTGGAGCCCCGGGCACTTTTTAGTCCAGGCAGTGGCCTGAGCCCCCTGTAAGCAGGGGTGTGCAGCCTCTTGGCCGCTGCCTTGCGTGCCCAGCTTCCTTTGCCCAGAGGGCCCGGCTCCCAGCACGACGTGGGACTGCGCCGGACGTCGGGACGGTGAGTCAAGCTGTAGTTGGAGGCTTTTGGGCAGCTGGGGGGCCGCGGCGTTGCTGGCATGAGGCTGTGGGGCTGTTGGGTGGCACTTCCCTATGGCAGCTGGAGCTCCTCGGGCCTGATTGCGTCCTCGTCGACGTTTGCAGAAGCCGTGGGACAGCGAGGAAAGAGCGAGCCGCAGGAGCGGCCTCTTCGAGCTCAAGAGTGGATCGGCGAGGCAAGAGCCGGCCTTCAGCATTGGCGGCCCCGAGCCCAGAAGCGGAGCCGCAAGGTAAGAGCAGCAGCTTGGAGCTGAAGTGGGGGGCTTTTGGGCAGCCGGTTGGGGATGTCCCTGTGGGGCTGTTGGGTGGCGGTTCCCTGCAGGCACGGGGTCTGGAGTTTCTGGGGCCTGAGCGTGTCGTCGTCCGTTGGCAGAAGCCGTGGGACGACGAGGGAAGAGCGGCGGCGCCTTCGAGATCAAGAGCGGAACGGCGAGGCACAGGAGCCGAAGAGGGACGCGAGGGGCCCTCTGGGCAAAGGGCCTTTTCCAGGCCAGGGCGCCTTCAGGGTGCCGCGGCCGGCTTTGCGCTGGGCGACCTCCCTGCGTGCAGGGCTGGTCCTTGCTGTGCTTGGCCTTTTGCCTTGTGCTCCTTTGGCTGCCCGGAGAGAGGGGCGACCCTGTAAAGGAGGGTGTGAGAGCCCCTGTCTCCGCACCGCAGGGGGGAAACGGAGCTCGCCCGGCCCCCAGCCCAGCTACCCTGTAAGCAGGGCAGGGCTTTTCCCCAACCCCGGCAGCTTTCTGCCTGCTGCTGGCCCCTGGCCAGCGTGACCCCCTGTACTCGGGGCGTGTCACAGCCTGCGTCCCTGGTGCCGGTCCTGAAGCGCTTCAGCGCGTCGAGGCCCCTGTGGCCTCCTCTCAGTGCAGGGGCAGGTCTGACGCTTTCCTCTCCCGCTCAGCATTAGCAACGGCTCCCTAGAGTAGGTTGGCTGCACAGAGCTTGCTCCCTCTTCTGGGACTGTCTCCCCCTCCCCTGCCTCCCCCTCCCCTGTCTTCCCCCTAGTTGGTGTGAGTGAGGAAGTGTGGTTGTGCTTTAGCAACAGAGCCAGTGTAGCTTAGACTTCCCAGGAGGGAAAGAGGAGCTCTGTGCAGCCGCAGGCGGGTGCCCAAAATGCACGGGTGGAGAAAGCCTCCGGCCTTGCCCCTGCTTTCTGAGGGCGGCGCGAAGCCGCTTAGCGGCAGCGTGGGCAGCGTGACCCGCCTGTAGCCAGGGCCAGGGCGTGTGCCCACGCTGCCGGTGGTGCTGGTGAGCTGCCAGCGTGCGGGCCCTGTACTCGGGGCCCGTGTCAGGACCTTGGCGGCACCCTTTGTCCCCAGGAGCAGCCCCACCCAGGTCCCTGTAAGCAGGGCTGGGGAGGCTCCTTTAGCCAGGCGACAGGAACGAGCGCTCCCGGGCCCTTGCCAGGGGGCAGCTTGCAGAAGTGCCGTGCCGCAGGGCACGCTCCTGCCTTTGGCAGTGCTTCGGGCTGGCGCCACATGGCTGGCGGCCTCGTACAGGAGGCTCCCGGGGCTCTGCAGGCGGCCGTGTTGCCGCGCTGCGCTGCGGCCGGGCTCTGGCCTGTCCCCAAGTGGGGCGCAGGCCGGAGCCCGTGCTCCGTAGTGCTTGTTGGGGGGTGCCGGGCAGCGGGGGGCGGCCCCGTAAGTGGGGTTCTGTGCGTCCCCTGGCCTCGGCGGGCGGTTGGAGGGACCCCCTGTAATCAGGCGGGTGTCCCTGGCCCCGGTCTTTCAGAGGCGTGGGGCCAGGAGTCACGGGGCCGGGCGTGTGCCCTCCCTGTCCTCAGGGCTGGGCTGGTGGCCCCTCGGCTTTAGGCCGTGAGCTGGACTGCCTGACGGTAGAGTCAGGTTCCTGTCGCCTTGGGGGAAGGCCGAGCTCTGTGGCTCCCCGGGTGTGGACCGGCCTGTAAGCAGGCTGCGGGTCTGGGAGCCTTTGTGCTCCCTTTCAGCTGGCAGCCTGTGTGGGGCGCCCGCCCCGTTAGTGGGGAGCGCCCCGCAGCTGGTGGAGAGAAGGAGCCTCCACAGGCCTTGGGGACCAGAGCCGCCCTGTAAGTGGGGGCCTGTAAGTGCTCTGGAGCCCCGGGCACTTTTTAGTCCAGGCAGCGGCCTGAGCCCCCTGTAAGCAGGGGTGTGCAGCCTCTTGGCCGCTGCCTTGCGTGCCCAGCTTCCTTTGCCCAGAGGGCCCGGCTCCCAGCACGACGTGGGACTGCGCCGGACGTCGGGACGGTGAGTCAAGCTGTAGTTGGAGGCTTTTGGGCAGCTGGGGGGCCGCGGCGTTGCTGGCATGAGGCTGTGGGGCTGTTGGGTGGCACTTCCCTATGGCAGCTGGAGCTCCTCGGGCCTGATTGCGTCCTCGTCGACGTTTGCAGAAGCCGTGGGACAGCGAGGAAAGAGCGAGCCGCAGGAGCGGCCTCTTCGAGCTCAAGAGTGGATCGGCGAGGCAAGAGCCGGCCTTCAGCATTGGCGGCCCCGAGCCCAGAAGCGGAGCCGCAAGGTAAGAGCAGCAGCTTGGAGCTGAAGTGGGGGGCTTTTGGGCAGCCGGTTGGGGATGTCCCTGTGGGGCTGTTGGGTGGCGGTTCCCTGCAGGCACGGGGTCTGGAGTTTCTGGGGCCTGAGCGTGTCGTCGTCCGTTGGCAGAAGCCGTGGGACGACGAGGGAAGAGCGGCGGCGCCTTCGAGATCAAGAGCGGAACGGCGAGGCACAGGAGCCGAAGAGGGACGCGAGGGGCCCTCTGGGCAAAGGGCCTTTTCCAGGCCAGGGCGCCTTCAGGGTGCCGCGGCCGGCTTTGCGCTGGGCGACCTCCCTGCGTGCAGGGCTGGTCCTTGCTGTGCTTGGCCTTTTGCCTTGTGCTCCTTTGGCTGCCCGGAGAGAGGGGCGACCCTGTAAAGGAGGGTGTGAGAGCCCCTGTCTCCGCACCGCAGGGGGGAAACGGAGCTCGCCCGGCCCCCAGCCCAGCTACCCTGTAAGCAGGGCAGGGCTTTTCCCCAACCCCGGCAGCTTTCTGCCTGCTGCTGGCCCCTGGCCAGCGTGACCCCCTGTACTCGGGGCGTGTCACAGCCTGCGTCCCTGGTGCCGGTCCTGAAGCGCTTCAGCGCGTCGAGGCCCCTGTGGCCTCCTCTCAGTGCAGGGGCAGGTCTGACGCTTTCCTCTCCCGCTCAGCATTAGCAACGGCTCCCTAGAGTAGGTTGGCTGCACAGAGCTTGCTCCCTCTTCTGGGACTGTCTCCCCCTCCCCTGCCTCCCCCTCCCCTGTCTTCCCCCTAGTTGGTGTGAGTGAGGAAGTGTGGTTGTGCTTTAGCAACAGAGCCAGTGTAGCTTAGACTTCCCAGGAGGGAAAGAGGAGCTCTGTGCAGCCGCAGGCGGGTGCCCAAAATGCACGGGTGGAGAAAGCCTCCGGCCTTGCCCCTGCTTTCTGAGGGCGGCGCGAAGCCGCTTAGCGGCAGCGTGGGCAGCGTGACCCGCCTGTAGCCAGGGCCAGGGCGTGCGCCCACGCTGCCGGTGGTGCTGGTGAGCTGCCAGCGTGCGGGCCCTGTACTCGGGGCCCGTGTCAGGACCTTGGCGGCACCCTTTGTCCCCAGGAGCAGCCCCACCCAGGTCCCTGTAAGCAGGGCTGGGGAGGCTCCTTTAGCCAGGCGACAGGAACGAGCGCTCCCGGGCCCTTGCCAGGGGGCAGCTTGCAGAAGTGCCGTGCCGCAGGGCACGCTCCTGCCTTTGGCAGTGCTTCGGGCTGGCGCCACATGGCTGGCGGCCTCGTACAGGAGGCTCCCGGGGCTCTGCAGGCGGCCGTGTTGCCGCGCTGCGCTGCGGCCGGGCTCTGGCCTGTCCCCAAGTGGGGCGCAGGCCGGAGCCCGTGCTCCGTAGTGCTTGTTGGGGGGTGCCGGGCAGCGGGGGGCGGCCCCGTAAGTGGGGTTCTGTGCGTCCCCTGGCCTCGGCGGGCGGTTGGAGGGACCCCCTGTAATCAGGCGGGTGTCCCTGGCCCCGGTCTTTCAGAGGCGTGGGGCCAGGAGTCACGGGGCCGGGCGTGTGCCCTCCCTGTCCTCAGGGCTGGGCTGGTGGCCCCTCGGCTTTAGGCCGTGAGCTGGACTGCCTGACGGTAGAGTCAGGTTCCTGTCGCCTTGGGGGAAGGCCGAGCTCTGTGGCTCCCCGGGTGTGGACCGGCCTGTAAGCAGGCTGCGGGTCTGGGAGCCTTTGTGCTCCCTTTCAGCTGGCAGCCTGTGTGGGGCGCCCGCCCCGTTAGTGGGGAGCGCCCCGCAGCTGGTGGAGAGAAGGAGCCTCCACAGGCCTTGGGGACCAGAGCCGCCCTGTAAGTGGGGGCCTGTAAGTGCTCTGGAGCCCCGGGCACTTTTTAGTCCAGGCAGCGGCCTGAGCCCCCTGTAAGCAGGGGTGTGCAGCCTCTTGGCCGCTGCCTTGCGTGCCCAGCTTCCTTTGCCCAGAGGGCCCGGCTCCCAGCACGACGTGGGACTGCGCCGGACGTCGGGACGGTGAGTCAAGCTGTAGTTGGAGGCTTTTGGGCAGCTGGGGGGCCGCGGCGTTGCTGGCATGAGGCTGTGGGGCTGTTGGGTGGCACTTCCCTATGGCAGCTGGAGCTCCTCGGGCCTGATTGCGTCCTCGTCGACGTTTGCAGAAGCCGTGGGACAGCGAGGAAAGAGCGAGCCGCAGGAGCGGCCTCTTCGAGCTCAAGAGTGGATCGGCGAGGCAAGAGCCGGCCTTCAGCATTGGCGGCCCCGAGCCCAGAAGCGGAGCCGCAAGGTAAGAGCAGCAGCTTGGAGCTGAAGTGGGGGGCTTTTGGGCAGCCGGTTGGGGATGTCCCTGTGGGGCTGTTGGGTGGCGGTTCCCTGCAGGCACGGGGTCTGGAGTTTCTGGGGCCTGAGCGTGTCGTCGTCCGTTGGCAGAAGCCGTGGGACGACGAGGGAAGAGCGGCGGCGCCTTCGAGATCAAGAGCGGAACGGCGAGGCACAGGAGCCGAAGAGGGACGCGAGGGGCCCTCTGGGCAAAGGGCCTTTTCCAGGCCAGGGCGCCTTCAGGGTGCCGCGGCCGGCTTTGCGCTGGGCGACCTCCCTGCGTGCAGGGCTGGTCCTTGCTGTGCTTGGCCTTTTGCCTTGTGCTCCTTTGGCTGCCCGGAGAGAGGGGCGACCCTGTAAAGGAGGGTGTGAGAGCCCCTGTCTCCGCACCGCAGGGGGGAAACGGAGCTCGCCCGGCCCCCAGCCCAGCTACCCTGTAAGCAGGGCAGGGCTTTTCCCCAACCCCGGCAGCTTTCTGCCTGCTGCTGGCCCCTGGCCAGCGTGACCCCCTGTACTCGGGGCGTGTCACAGCCTGCGTCCCTGGTGCCGGTCCTGAAGCGCTTCAGCGCGTCGAGGCCCCTGTGGCCTCCTCTCAGTGCAGGGGCAGGTCTGACGCTTTCCTCTCCCGCTCAGCATTAGCAACGGCTCCCTAGAGTAGGTTGGCTGCACAGAGCTTGCTCCCTCTTCTGGGACTGTCTCCCCCTCCCCTGCCTCCCCCTCCCCTGTCTTCCCCCTAGTTGGTGTGAGTGAGGAAGTGTGGTTGTGCTTTAGCAACAGAGCCAGTGTAGCTTAGACTTCCCAGGAGGGAAAGAGGAGCTCTGTGCAGCCGCAGGCGGGTGCCCAAAATGCACGGGTGGAGAAAGCCTCCGGCCTTGCCCCTGCTTTCTGAGGGCGGCGCGAAGCCGCTTAGCGGCAGCGTGGGCAGCGTGACCCGCCTGTAGCCAGGGCCAGGGCGTGCGCCCACGCTGCCGGTGGTGCTGGTGAGCTGCCAGCGTGCGGGCCCTGTACTCGGGGCCCGTGTCAGGACCTTGGCGGCACCCTTTGTCCCCAGGAGCAGCCCCACCCAGGTCCCTGTAAGCAGGGCTGGGGAGGCTCCTTTAGCCAGGCGACAGGAACGAGCGCTCCCGGGCCCTTGCCAGGGGGCAGCTTGCAGAAGTGCCGTGCCGCAGGGCACGCTCCTGCCTTTGGCAGTGCTTCGGGCTGGCGCCACATGGCTGGCGGCCTCGTACAGGAGGCTCCCGGGGCTCTGCAGGCGGCCGTGTTGCCGCGCTGCGCTGCGGCCGGGCTCTGGCCTGTCCCCAAGTGGGGCGCAGGCCGGAGCCCGTGCTCCGTAGTGCTTGTTGGGGGGTGCCGGGCAGCGGGGGGCGGCCCCGTAAGTGGGGTTCTGTGCGTCCCCTGGCCTCGGCGGGCGGTTGGAGGGACCCCCTGTAATCAGGCGGGTGTCCCTGGCCCCGGTCTTTCAGAGGCGTGGGGCCAGGAGTCACGGGGCCGGGCGTGTGCCCTCCCTGTCCTCAGGGCTGGGCTGGTGGCCCCTCGGCTTTAGGCCGTGAGCTGGACTGCCTGACGGTAGAGTCAGGTTCCTGTCGCCTTGGGGGAAGGCCGAGCTCTGTGGCTCCCCGGGTGTGGACCGGCCTGTAAGCAGGCTGCGGGTCTGGGAGCCTTTGTGCTCCCTTTCAGCTGGCAGCCTGTGTGGGGCGCCCGCCCCGTTAGTGGGGAGCGCCCCGCAGCTGGTGGAGAGAAGGAGCCTCCACAGGCCTTGGGGACCAGAGCCGCCCTGTAAGTGGGGGCCTGTAAGTGCTCTGGAGCCCCGGGCACTTTTTAGTCCAGGCAGCGGCCTGAGCCCCCTGTAAGCAGGGGTGTGCAGCCTCTTGGCCGCTGCCTTGCGTGCCCAGCTTCCTTTGCCCAGAGGGCCCGGCTCCCAGCACGACGTGGGACTGCGCCGGACGTCGGGACGGTGAGTCAAGCTGTAGTTGGAGGCTTTTGGGCAGCTGGGGGGCCGCGGCGTTGCTGGCATGAGGCTGTGGGGCTGTTGGGTGGCACTTCCCTATGGCAGCTGGAGCTCCTCGGGCCTGATTGCGTCCTCGTCGACGTTTGCAGAAGCCGTGGGACAGCGAGGAAAGAGCGAGCCGCAGGAGCGGCCTCTTCGAGCTCAAGAGTGGATCGGCGAGGCAAGAGCCGGCCTTCAGCATTGGCGGCCCCGAGCCCAGAAGCGGAGCCGCAAGGTAAGAGCAGCAGCTTGGAGCTGAAGTGGGGGGCTTTTGGGCAGCCGGTTGGGGATGTCCCTGTGGGGCTGTTGGGTGGCGGTTCCCTGCAGGCACGGGGTCTGGAGTTTCTGGGGCCTGAGCGTGTCGTCGTCCGTTGGCAGAAGCCGTGGGACGACGAGGGAAGAGCGGCGGCGCCTTCGAGATCAAGAGCGGAACGGCGAGGCACAGGAGCCGAAGAGGGACGCGAGGGGCCCTCTGGGCAAAGGGCCTTTTCCAGGCCAGGGCGCCTTCAGGGTGCCGCGGCCGGCTTTGCGCTGGGCGACCTCCCTGCGTGCAGGGCTGGTCCTTGCTGTGCTTGGCCTTTTGCCTTGTGCTCCTTTGGCTGCCCGGAGAGAGGGGCGACCCTGTAAAGGAGGGTGTGAGAGCCCCTGTCTCCGCACCGCAGGGGGGAAACGGAGCTCGCCCGGCCCCCAGCCCAGCTACCCTGTAAGCAGGGCAGGGCTTTTCCCCAACCCCGGCAGCTTTCTGCCTGCTGCTGGCCCCTGGCCAGCGTGACCCCCTGTACTCGGGGCGTGTCACAGCCTGCGTCCCTGGTGCCGGTCCTGAAGCGCTTCAGCGCGTCGAGGCCCCTGTGGCCTCCTCTCAGTGCAGGGGCAGGTCTGACGCTTTCCTCTCCCGCTCAGCATTAGCAACGGCTCCCTAGAGTAGGTTGGCTGCACAGAGCTTGCTCCCTCTTCTGGGACTGTCTCCCCCTCCCCTGCCTCCCCCTCCCCTGTCTTCCCCCTAGTTGGTGTGAGTGAGGAAGTGTGGTTGTGCTTTAGCAACAGAGCCAGTGTAGCTTAGACTTCCCAGGAGGGAAAGAGGAGCTCTGTGCAGCCGCAGGCGGGTGCCCAAAATGCACGGGTGGAGAAAGCCTCCGGCCTTGCCCCTGCTTTCTGAGGGCGGCGCGAAGCCGCTTAGCGGCAGCGTGGGCAGCGTGACCCGCCTGTAGCCAGGGCCAGGGCGTGCGCCCACGCTGCCGGTGGTGCTGGTGAGCTGCCAGCGTGCGGGCCCTGTACTCGGGGCCCGTGTCAGGACCTTGGCGGCACCCTTTGTCCCCAGGAGCAGCCCCACCCAGGTCCCTGTAAGCAGGGCTGGGGAGGCTCCTTTAGCCAGGCGACAGGAACGAGCGCTCCCGGGCCCTTGCCAGGGGGCAGCTTGCAGAAGTGCCGTGCCGCAGGGCACGCTCCTGCCTTTGGCAGTGCTTCGGGCTGGCGCCACATGGCTGGCGGCCTCGTACAGGAGGCTCCCGGGGCTCTGCAGGCGGCCGTGTTGCCGCGCTGCGCTGCGGCCGGGCTCTGGCCTGTCCCCAAGTGGGGCGCAGGCCGGAGCCCGTGCTCCGTAGTGCTTGTTGGGGGGTGCCGGGCAGCGGGGGGCGGCCCCGTAAGTGGGGTTCTGTGCGTCCCCTGGCCTCGGCGGGCGGTTGGAGGGACCCCCTGTAATCAGGCGGGTGTCCCTGGCCCCGGTCTTTCAGAGGCGTGGGGCCAGGAGTCACGGGGCCGGGCGTGTGCCCTCCCTGTCCTCAGGGCTGGGCTGGTGGCCCCTCGGCTTTAGGCCGTGAGCTGGACTGCCTGACGGTAGAGTCAGGTTCCTGTCGCCTTGGGGGAAGGCCGAGCTCTGTGGCTCCCCGGGTGTGGACCGGCCTGTAAGCAGGCTGCGGGTCTGGGAGCCTTTGTGCTCCCTTTCAGCTGGCAGCCTGTGTGGGGCGCCCGCCCCGTTAGTGGGGAGCGCCCCGCAGCTGGTGGAGAGAAGGAGCCTCCACAGGCCTTGGGGACCAGAGCCGCCCTGTAAGTGGGGGCCTGTAAGTGCTCTGGAGCCCCGGGCACTTTTTAGTCCAGGCAGCGGCCTGAGCCCCCTGTAAGCAGGGGTGTGCAGCCTCTTGGCCGCTGCCTTGCGTGCCCAGCTTCCTTTGCCCAGAGGGCCCGGCTCCCAGCACGACGTGGGACTGCGCCGGACGTCGGGACGGTGAGTCAAGCTGTAGTTGGAGGCTTTTGGGCAGCTGGGGGGCCGCGGCGTTGCTGGCATGAGGCTGTGGGGCTGTTGGGTGGCACTTCCCTATGGCAGCTGGAGCTCCTCGGGCCTGATTGCGTCCTCGTCGACGTTTGCAGAAGCCGTGGGACAGCGAGGAAAGAGCGAGCCGCAGGAGCGGCCTCTTCGAGCTCAAGAGTGGATCGGCGAGGCAAGAGCCGGCCTTCAGCATTGGCGGCCCCGAGCCCAGAAGCGGAGCCGCAAGGTAAGAGCAGCAGCTTGGAGCTGAAGTGGGGGGCTTTTGGGCAGCCGGTTGGGGATGTCCCTGTGGGGCTGTTGGGTGGCGGTTCCCTGCAGGCACGGGGTCTGGAGTTTCTGGGGCCTGAGCGTGTCGTCGTCCGTTGGCAGAAGCCGTGGGACGACGAGGGAAGAGCGGCGGCGCCTTCGAGATCAAGAGCGGAACGGCGAGGCACAGGAGCCGAAGAGGGACGCGAGGGGCCCTCTGGGCAAAGGGCCTTTTCCAGGCCAGGGCGCCTTCAGGGTGCCGCGGCCGGCTTTGCGCTGGGCGACCTCCCTGCGTGCAGGGCTGGTCCTTGCTGTGCTTGGCCTTTTGCCTTGTGCTCCTTTGGCTGCCCGGAGAGAGGGGCGACCCTGTAAAGGAGGGTGTGAGAGCCCCTGTCTCCGCACCGCAGGGGGGAAACGGAGCTCGCCCGGCCCCCAGCCCAGCTACCCTGTAAGCAGGGCAGGGCTTTTCCCCAACCCCGGCAGCTTTCTGCCTGCTGCTGGCCCCTGGCCAGCGTGACCCCCTGTACTCGGGGCGTGTCACAGCCTGCGTCCCTGGTGCCGGTCCTGAAGCGCTTCAGCGCGTCGAGGCCCCTGTGGCCTCCTCTCAGTGCAGGGGCAGGTCTGACGCTTTCCTCTCCCGCTCAGCATTAGCAACGGCTCCCTAGAGTAGGTTGGCTGCACAGAGCTTGCTCCCTCTTCTGGGACTGTCTCCCCCTCCCCTGCCTCCCCCTCCCCTGTCTTCCCCCTAGTTGGTGTGAGTGAGGAAGTGTGGTTGTGCTTTAGCAACAGAGCCAGTGTAGCTTAGACTTCCCAGGAGGGAAAGAGGAGCTCTGTGCAGCCGCAGGCGGGTGCCCAAAATGCACGGGTGGAGAAAGCCTCCGGCCTTGCCCCTGCTTTCTGAGGGCGGCGCGAAGCCGCTTAGCGGCAGCGTGGGCAGCGTGACCCGCCTGTAGCCAGGGCCAGGGCGTGCGCCCACGCTGCCGGTGGTGCTGGTGAGCTGCCAGCGTGCGGGCCCTGTACTCGGGGCCCGTGTCAGGACCTTGGCGGCACCCTTTGTCCCCAGGAGCAGCCCCACCCAGGTCCCTGTAAGCAGGGCTGGGGAGGCTCCTTTAGCCAGGCGACAGGAACGAGCGCTCCCGGGCCCTTGCCAGGGGGCAGCTTGCAGAAGTGCCGTGCCGCAGGGCACGCTCCTGCCTTTGGCAGTGCTTCGGGCTGGCGCCACATGGCTGGCGGCCTCGTACAGGAGGCTCCCGGGGCTCTGCAGGCGGCCGTGTTGCCGCGCTGCGCTGCGGCCGGGCTCTGGCCTGTCCCCAAGTGGGGCGCAGGCCGGAGCCCGTGCTCCGTAGTGCTTGTTGGGGGGTGCCGGGCAGCGGGGGGCGGCCCCGTAAGTGGGGTTCTGTGCGTCCCCTGGCCTCGGCGGGCGGTTGGAGGGACCCCCTGTAATCAGGCGGGTGTCCCTGGCCCCGGTCTTTCAGAGGCGTGGGGCCAGGAGTCACGGGGCCGGGCGTGTGCCCTCCCTGTCCTCAGGGCTGGGCTGGTGGCCCCTCGGCTTTAGGCCGTGAGCTGGACTGCCTGACGGTAGAGTCAGGTTCCTGTCGCCTTGGGGGAAGGCCGAGCTCTGTGGCTCCCCGGGTGTGGACCGGCCTGTAAGCAGGCTGCGGGTCTGGGAGCCTTTGTGCTCCCTTTCAGCTGGCAGCCTGTGTGGGGCGCCCGCCCCGTTAGTGGGGAGCGCCCCGCAGCTGGTGGAGAGAAGGAGCCTCCACAGGCCTTGGGGACCAGAGCCGCCCTGTAAGTGGGGGCCTGTAAGTGCTCTGGAGCCCCGGGCACTTTTTAGTCCAGGCAGCGGCCTGAGCCCCCTGTAAGCAGGGGTGTGCAGCCTCTTGGCCGCTGCCTTGCGTGCCCAGCTTCCTTTGCCCAGAGGGCCCGGCTCCCAGCACGACGTGGGACTGCGCCGGACGTCGGGACGGTGAGTCAAGCTGTAGTTGGAGGCTTTTGGGCAGCTGGGGGGCCGCGGCGTTGCTGGCATGAGGCTGTGGGGCTGTTGGGTGGCACTTCCCTATGGCAGCTGGAGCTCCTCGGGCCTGATTGCGTCCTCGTCGACGTTTGCAGAAGCCGTGGGACAGCGAGGAAAGAGCGAGCCGCAGGAGCGGCCTCTTCGAGCTCAAGAGTGGATCGGCGAGGCAAGAGCCGGCCTTCAGCATTGGCGGCCCCGAGCCCAGAAGCGGAGCCGCAAGGTAAGAGCAGCAGCTTGGAGCTGAAGTGGGGGGCTTTTGGGCAGCCGGTTGGGGATGTCCCTGTGGGGCTGTTGGGTGGCGGTTCCCTGCAGGCACGGGGTCTGGAGTTTCTGGGGCCTGAGCGTGTCGTCGTCCGTTGGCAGAAGCCGTGGGACGACGAGGGAAGAGCGGCGGCGCCTTCGAGATCAAGAGCGGAACGGCGAGGCACAGGAGCCGAAGAGGGACGCGAGGGGCCCTCTGGGCAAAGGGCCTTTTCCAGGCCAGGGCGCCTTCAGGGTGCCGCGGCCGGCTTTGCGCTGGGCGACCTCCCTGCGTGCAGGGCTGGTCCTTGCTGTGCTTGGCCTTTTGCCTTGTGCTCCTTTGGCTGCCCGGAGAGAGGGGCGACCCTGTAAAGGAGGGTGTGAGAGCCCCTGTCTCCGCACCGCAGGGGGGAAACGGAGCTCGCCCGGCCCCCAGCCCAGCTACCCTGTAAGCAGGGCAGGGCTTTTCCCCAACCCCGGCAGCTTTCTGCCTGCTGCTGGCCCCTGGCCAGCGTGACCCCCTGTACTCGGGGCGTGTCACAGCCTGCGTCCCTGGTGCCGGTCCTGAAGCGCTTCAGCGCGTCGAGGCCCCTGTGGCCTCCTCTCAGTGCAGGGGCAGGTCTGACGCTTTCCTCTCCCGCTCAGCATTAGCAACGGCTCCCTAGAGTAGGTTGGCTGCACAGAGCTTGCTCCCTCTTCTGGGACTGTCTCCCCCTCCCCTGCCTCCCCCTCCCCTGTCTTCCCCCTAGTTGGTGTGAGTGAGGAAGTGTGGTTGTGCTTTAGCAACAGAGCCAGTGTAGCTTAGACTTCCCAGGAGGGAAAGAGGAGCTCTGTGCAGCCGCAGGCGGGTGCCCAAAATGCACGGGTGGAGAAAGCCTCCGGCCTTGCCCCTGCTTTCTGAGGGCGGCGCGAAGCCGCTTAGCGGCAGCGTGGGCAGCGTGACCCGCCTGTAGCCAGGGCCAGGGCGTGCGCCCACGCTGCCGGTGGTGCTGGTGAGCTGCCAGCGTGCGGGCCCTGTACTCGGGGCCCGTGTCAGGACCTTGGCGGCACCCTTTGTCCCCAGGAGCAGCCCCACCCAGGTCCCTGTAAGCAGGGCTGGGGAGGCTCCTTTAGCCAGGCGACAGGAACGAGCGCTCCCGGGCCCTTGCCAGGGGGCAGCTTGCAGAAGTGCCGTGCCGCAGGGCACGCTCCTGCCTTTGGCAGTGCTTCGGGCTGGCGCCACATGGCTGGCGGCCTCGTACAGGAGGCTCCCGGGGCTCTGCAGGCGGCCGTGTTGCCGCGCTGCGCTGCGGCCGGGCTCTGGCCTGTCCCCAAGTGGGGCGCAGGCCGGAGCCCGTGCTCCGTAGTGCTTGTTGGGGGGTGCCGGGCAGCGGGGGGCGGCCCCGTAAGTGGGGTTCTGTGCGTCCCCTGGCCTCGGCGGGCGGTTGGAGGGACCCCCTGTAATCAGGCGGGTGTCCCTGGCCCCGGTCTTTCAGAGGCGTGGGGCCAGGAGTCACGGGGCCGGGCGTGTGCCCTCCCTGTCCTCAGGGCTGGGCTGGTGGCCCCTCGGCTTTAGGCCGTGAGCTGGACTGCCTGACGGTAGAGTCAGGTTCCTGTCGCCTTGGGGGAAGGCCGAGCTCTGTGGCTCCCCGGGTGTGGACCGGCCTGTAAGCAGGCTGCGGGTCTGGGAGCCTTTGTGCTCCCTTTCAGCTGGCAGCCTGTGTGGGGCGCCCGCCCCGTTAGTGGGGAGCGCCCCGCAGCTGGTGGAGAGAAGGAGCCTCCACAGGCCTTGGGGACCAGAGCCGCCCTGTAAGTGGGGGCCTGTAAGTGCTCTGGAGCCCCGGGCACTTTTTAGTCCAGGCAGCGGCCTGAGCCCCCTGTAAGCAGGGGTGTGCAGCCTCTTGGCCGCTGCCTTGCGTGCCCAGCTTCCTTTGCCCAGAGGGCCCGGCTCCCAGCACGACGTGGGACTGCGCCGGACGTCGGGACGGTGAGTCAAGCTGTAGTTGGAGGCTTTTGGGCAGCTGGGGGGCCGCGGCGTTGCTGGCATGAGGCTGTGGGGCTGTTGGGTGGCACTTCCCTATGGCAGCTGGAGCTCCTCGGGCCTGATTGCGTCCTCGTCGACGTTTGCAGAAGCCGTGGGACAGCGAGGAAAGAGCGAGCCGCAGGAGCGGCCTCTTCGAGCTCAAGAGTGGATCGGCGAGGCAAGAGCCGGCCTTCAGCATTGGCGGCCCCGAGCCCAGAAGCGGAGCCGCAAGGTAAGAGCAGCAGCTTGGAGCTGAAGTGGGGGGCTTTTGGGCAGCCGGTTGGGGATGTCCCTGTGGGGCTGTTGGGTGGCGGTTCCCTGCAGGCACGGGGTCTGGAGTTTCTGGGGCCTGAGCGTGTCGTCGTCCGTTGGCAGAAGCCGTGGGACGACGAGGGAAGAGCGGCGGCGCCTTCGAGATCAAGAGCGGAACGGCGAGGCACAGGAGCCGAAGAGGGACGCGAGGGGCCCTCTGGGCAAAGGGCCTTTTCCAGGCCAGGGCGCCTTCAGGGTGCCGCGGCCGGCTTTGCGCTGGGCGACCTCCCTGCGTGCAGGGCTGGTCCTTGCTGTGCTTGGCCTTTTGCCTTGTGCTCCTTTGGCTGCCCGGAGAGAGGGGCGACCCTGTAAAGGAGGGTGTGAGAGCCCCTGTCTCCGCACCGCAGGGGGGAAACGGAGCTCGCCCGGCCCCCAGCCCAGCTACCCTGTAAGCAGGGCAGGGCTTTTCCCCAACCCCGGCAGCTTTCTGCCTGCTGCTGGCCCCTGGCCAGCGTGACCCCCTGTACTCGGGGCGTGTCACAGCCTGCGTCCCTGGTGCCGGTCCTGAAGCGCTTCAGCGCGTCGAGGCCCCTGTGGCCTCCTCTCAGTGCAGGGGCAGGTCTGACGCTTTCCTCTCCCGCTCAGCATTAGCAACGGCTCCCTAGAGTAGGTTGGCTGCACAGAGCTTGCTCCCTCTTCTGGGACTGTCTCCCCCTCCCCTGCCTCCCCCTCCCCTGTCTTCCCCCTAGTTGGTGTGAGTGAGGAAGTGTGGTTGTGCTTTAGCAACAGAGCCAGTGTAGCTTAGACTTCCCAGGAGGGAAAGAGGAGCTCTGTGCAGCCGCAGGCGGGTGCCCAAAATGCACGGGTGGAGAAAGCCTCCGGCCTTGCCCCTGCTTTCTGAGGGCGGCGCGAAGCCGCTTAGCGGCAGCGTGGGCAGCGTGACCCGCCTGTAGCCAGGGCCAGGGCGTGCGCCCACGCTGCCGGTGGTGCTGGTGAGCTGCCAGCGTGCGGGCCCTGTACTCGGGGCCCGTGTCAGGACCTTGGCGGCACCCTTTGTCCCCAGGAGCAGCCCCACCCAGGTCCCTGTAAGCAGGGCTGGGGAGGCTCCTTTAGCCAGGCGACAGGAACGAGCGCTCCCGGGCCCTTGCCAGGGGGCAGCTTGCAGAAGTGCCGTGCCGCAGGGCACGCTCCTGCCTTTGGCAGTGCTTCGGGCTGGCGCCACATGGCTGGCGGCCTCGTACAGGAGGCTCCCGGGGCTCTGCAGGCGGCCGTGTTGCCGCGCTGCGCTGCGGCCGGGCTCTGGCCTGTCCCCAAGTGGGGCGCAGGCCGGAGCCCGTGCTCCGTAGTGCTTGTTGGGGGGTGCCGGGCAGCGGGGGGCGGCCCCGTAAGTGGGGTTCTGTGCGTCCCCTGGCCTCGGCGGGCGGTTGGAGGGACCCCCTGTAATCAGGCGGGTGTCCCTGGCCCCGGTCTTTCAGAGGCGTGGGGCCAGGAGTCACGGGGCCGGGCGTGTGCCCTCCCTGTCCTCAGGGCTGGGCTGGTGGCCCCTCGGCTTTAGGCCGTGAGCTGGACTGCCTGACGGTAGAGTCAGGTTCCTGTCGCCTTGGGGGAAGGCCGAGCTCTGTGGCTCCCCGGGTGTGGACCGGCCTGTAAGCAGGCTGCGGGTCTGGGAGCCTTTGTGCTCCCTTTCAGCTGGCAGCCTGTGTGGGGCGCCCGCCCCGTTAGTGGGGAGCGCCCCGCAGCTGGTGGAGAGAAGGAGCCTCCACAGGCCTTGGGGACCAGAGCCGCCCTGTAAGTGGGGGCCTGTAAGTGCTCTGGAGCCCCGGGCACTTTTTAGTCCAGGCAGCGGCCTGAGCCCCCTGTAAGCAGGGGTGTGCAGCCTCTTGGCCGCTGCCTTGCGTGCCCAGCTTCCTTTGCCCAGAGGGCCCGGCTCCCAGCACGACGTGGGACTGCGCCGGACGTCGGGACGGTGAGTCAAGCTGTAGTTGGAGGCTTTTGGGCAGCTGGGGGGCCGCGGCGTTGCTGGCATGAGGCTGTGGGGCTGTTGGGTGGCACTTCCCTATGGCAGCTGGAGCTCCTCGGGCCTGATTGCGTCCTCGTCGACGTTTGCAGAAGCCGTGGGACAGCGAGGAAAGAGCGAGCCGCAGGAGCGGCCTCTTCGAGCTCAAGAGTGGATCGGCGAGGCAAGAGCCGGCCTTCAGCATTGGCGGCCCCGAGCCCAGAAGCGGAGCCGCAAGGTAAGAGCAGCAGCTTGGAGCTGAAGTGGGGGGCTTTTGGGCAGCCGGTTGGGGATGTCCCTGTGGGGCTGTTGGGTGGCGGTTCCCTGCAGGCACGGGGTCTGGAGTTTCTGGGGCCTGAGCGTGTCGTCGTCCGTTGGCAGAAGCCGTGGGACGACGAGGGAAGAGCGGCGGCGCCTTCGAGATCAAGAGCGGAACGGCGAGGCACAGGAGCCGAAGAGGGACGCGAGGGGCCCTCTGGGCAAAGGGCCTTTTCCAGGCCAGGGCGCCTTCAGGGTGCCGCGGCCGGCTTTGCGCTGGGCGACCTCCCTGCGTGCAGGGCTGGTCCTTGCTGTGCTTGGCCTTTTGCCTTGTGCTCCTTTGGCTGCCCGGAGAGAGGGGCGACCCTGTAAAGGAGGGTGTGAGAGCCCCTGTCTCCGCACCGCAGGGGGGAAACGGAGCTCGCCCGGCCCCCAGCCCAGCTACCCTGTAAGCAGGGCAGGGCTTTTCCCCAACCCCGGCAGCTTTCTGCCTGCTGCTGGCCCCTGGCCAGCGTGACCCCCTGTACTCGGGGCGTGTCACAGCCTGCGTCCCTGGTGCCGGTCCTGAAGCGCTTCAGCGCGTCGAGGCCCCTGTGGCCTCCTCTCAGTGCAGGGGCAGGTCTGACGCTTTCCTCTCCCGCTCAGCATTAGCAACGGCTCCCTAGAGTAGGTTGGCTGCACAGAGCTTGCTCCCTCTTCTGGGACTGTCTCCCCCTCCCCTGCCTCCCCCTCCCCTGTCTTCCCCCTAGTTGGTGTGAGTGAGGAAGTGTGGTTGTGCTTTAGCAACAGAGCCAGTGTAGCTTAGACTTCCCAGGAGGGAAAGAGGAGCTCTGTGCAGCCGCAGGCGGGTGCCCAAAATGCACGGGTGGAGAAAGCCTCCGGCCTTGCCCCTGCTTTCTGAGGGCGGCGCGAAGCCGCTTAGCGGCAGCGTGGGCAGCGTGACCCGCCTGTAGCCAGGGCCAGGGCGTGCGCCCACGCTGCCGGTGGTGCTGGTGAGCTGCCAGCGTGCGGGCCCTGTACTCGGGGCCCGTGTCAGGACCTTGGCGGCACCCTTTGTCCCCAGGAGCAGCCCCACCCAGGTCCCTGTAAGCAGGGCTGGGGAGGCTCCTTTAGCCAGGCGACAGGAACGAGCGCTCCCGGGCCCTTGCCAGGGGGCAGCTTGCAGAAGTGCCGTGCCGCAGGGCACGCTCCTGCCTTTGGCAGTGCTTCGGGCTGGCGCCACATGGCTGGCGGCCTCGTACAGGAGGCTCCCGGGGCTCTGCAGGCGGCCGTGTTGCCGCGCTGCGCTGCGGCCGGGCTCTGGCCTGTCCCCAAGTGGGGCGCAGGCCGGAGCCCGTGCTCCGTAGTGCTTGTTGGGGGGTGCCGGGCAGCGGGGGGCGGCCCCGTAAGTGGGGTTCTGTGCGTCCCCTGGCCTCGGCGGGCGGTTGGAGGGACCCCCTGTAATCAGGCGGGTGTCCCTGGCCCCGGTCTTTCAGAGGCGTGGGGCCAGGAGTCACGGGGCCGGGCGTGTGCCCTCCCTGTCCTCAGGGCAGGGCTGGTGGCCCCTCGGCTTTAGGCCGTGAGCTGGACTGCCTGACGGTAGAGTCAGGTTCCTGTCGCCTTGGGGGAAGGCCGAGCTCTGTGGCTCCCCGGGTGTGGACCGGCCTGTAAGCAGGCTGCGGGTCTGGGAGCCTTTGTGCTCCCTTTCAGCTGGCAGCCTGTGTGGGGCGCCAAGGTACTCATTTATTCTTCATAGGCATTTATGTGTGGGAATGGGCTCATCAGCAATGCTCCTTGGTTCATCCATAATTAACATCTGGATGCCAAAGAGAATGAAAGCTGACACAAGATCCAAGTATTCCAAAACTGTGCAAACTCTCGGGATACTTGAAAACTAAAGAAGTATTTTGACCTGAAAAGGGGACTTTCCGTTCCCAGTTTAAGCTTGTACTAAACTGTACAGACATGTTGGTCATGGGTGTTGACCCCGGGTCTCAGCTGCTGAGGGATGACCTTGCAAGATGGAGTGATCACACAGTAATGCAGAAACAAGAAGAGATGTTTGTTTTCTGGGAAATGATCAAGTGGAATCACAGAATCACAAAATTAACTACGTTGGAAAAGACCTTTGAGATCACCTAGTCCAATGTATGGCCTAACCTAACATCCCCTCATCAACTCAACCAGTCTTTTTTTAAACACATCCAGGCACAGTGACTCCTCCCTGGGCAGATGATTCCATTGCCCAATAACTCTTTCAGTGCTGACATCTAACCCAAACTTCCCCTTCCACCTGTCCAGGTCCCTTTGCAGAGCCCTCCTACCCTCCAACAGATTGACACAGGCTCCCAGCTTGGTGGCATCTGCAAATTTACTGAGCTAAGATCAAACCCTCAGCCACCACCTCTGCAGTATTAGGGCTTGCAAATCCCTGCAATGCACCAGCAGGGTGGGGTTATCTGTGGGATAACTGACCCAGGAGCAGATATGAACCCTGCTCACCCCTGGGTGAGGTGAGAGGCCGAGGCTGGTGGACAGTTTGCTTTCAAGTAGCTGTCAGAGATGGAGATGAAGTCATCATGAAGCAGAGGCACTGTGGTTACTGTGAGGTGAGGATGTGCAACCCCCTATGAATCCTCAGCCACAGTTTTATGCCAAGCAATTAGGGATAGACTCCTTTCACCATAAACAGGCTTCTTGTTTGCAAACAAAACTAATGCCACAGCAGAATCTGCTTACAGAACATCAACGCGAGTCTGAGATACATTTTCTCCCCCTACAAAGAGAAGATTAACCATAGTACTTTTGGCAACTCACATTTCAATTAATAAGAGCACTATCTTACGAATAACCCCAATTATCAACTATCAAAATCCAAAGTTTGCTACAAGAGGGGTTTAACCAAATGAGGAAAACAAAGATTCACTTGCTGTAGCAGAAGGATGGTCCATCTTTACCTTCCCAGAAGCTCTGGGCATTTGGCATCACAGCCACAACACAGTGAGTCAATAGACATACATAACATATGTAATATATATAATATCAGTACTTTGGGTCTCCAAAGACTACAGACCACTCATCAACAGCAAAGCTTATGTGTGCTATTATCCACATAGTTCATGCTTCCAATCTGCCTAGTGTAACTGTCTTGGGTGATTTAAATAAGAACTGAAAATCCTCCCACAAGACTGAAGCAGCACCATCGAATTTGTAAATACCTTGGGCTCCACAGAAGGATGTTAATGCTAATACAGGGAATCTGATGCAAATGAAAAATGAAAAAAAACCCTCATTACAGAGTTTCTTGTAATGACAGTGCTCAAATATAACCACAACAGTTTGCTTTTGATTAGAGCAAGCCATTTAGTGCCACTGTTATTATTTGTTGTTTCTATGGTTCTTTGGGTGCACATCGCTCCTCCCAGACAAACACAGAGAGAGGCTCAAAAGCTTCTTCACTGAGATAACAAATCCTGCTGGATTTCAGTAATGTCAGGCCTGTGCACACCTCTCCTCTCCTCCTGGTTCCAACAGGGCTTTCCATAAGGACTTGACTTCTCTTTCCTCCTTTTTGGAGGAGTGGGGTTCCCTTACACATTGAGCTGCACTGGGAACTTTCCATGTTCTCCTATCCATCAGCAGAAAAAGATCTCACTTTTATTACATCTGGAAAAAAGTCCACCTTAAGGAGAATTGTTTGGGGTTCATTTAAACCTGTGTAGTGCCATGGATGCCAAAAAAAGGGCCCCAGGTGAGCACCTCAAATTAAGCACATGATTCCCATCCAGCTGCCTCCAAGGTACGTCTACATGGCCAACACCCAGTGACCCTGCAGCCATCACAGAAGCACCCTTCCTTCAAACTTCTCATCTGAGGCTTATTTTGATGATTTTTTTTTTTAAGAAAAAACCCAGCAAAACGAAAAACCTCCAGCAATCTGTTGGGTCAGAGGGTTAGAAAATGGGAGTCCAACTTTAATTAGGCTGTGGTGGTTAACAGCTCTGTAAATCTGTATTTTTACACTGCATGCCCAGATTTGTGACCTGGGCTCCCTGGCACATGCCTTAGTTTGGCTGCAGGAGGTGACACCAGGCACACAAAAGCAGCTCCACAGCTACAGGGTCAGTTTGTGCAGCATTAATGAGGCAATATAGATGATAAGAAATACATCCAGTGCCTGGATATACTGAATGCCCGGGGGAACTGGGCTCATATTAAACAACAAAATAGTGATCTGTTGTGTAGGGATGCAGGCCTGAAAGAATGGTTTCCAGATGGGACCACACCACTGGTAAAGAGAGATTGAAAAAATCTCTCTTTTTAAATAAAACAGAGTAAAAAGAATGGTATCTACACATACAGTTTATCTATATTACAATATATCTTGCTTGCATTTTTCCAAGGATCCTTTATGATAGCTCTCCTATAATTTGTGTCTCTTTTGTACCAAGATTTATCTTTTAAGCATAAGGTATTTTATTGATACAAAATGGGGCCTTCTACTTTAGAAAAGAATTTGAATGAGAATGGTCACACCTTGCTTTTGTACCCCTCCAAATTCTCCCAGCTGTGGATGGCTGGGATGGACTGTGAGGCTGGAGCTCAGACAGCAAGAAAACAAAGGTAAAGTTGTTTTAATTTTTATAGTAGTTCCATGTGCAGTACATAAACCCCTATTCAGGGTAAAGAAACTCATTGTGGAGCTGGAGGGATAGATAAGCAGAGTACAGAGATCTCAATAAATATGTCAAACTATCGAATTGTCAGATTTGGCTCTCTTCTATTTCAAAGGCACCAAACAAACACTTGGAATAAATAAAGTATCACTTAGAAAAGCCATATAACAACAAGCCTGGTAATAAATCACATTAGGAAAGCATCCCAGTACAAACTTGTGTGTTAGAGCAACAGATCCTGGGAGTATAACACTGTTCTCCACTGATTATTAAAACTTTGCTTTGTTGCCATCAACATGTTATTCTCAAAGCTGTTGAAAAATTTCCTGCTTCTCAGTGATTTTAAAGAAATGTTCAGTATGGGTTGAAATTCCCCCCTGAAGCTGCTTGGGCTGCTGTGGGGCAGTCACCACGTGCCTCCTCCTTCTGTCTGCCCAGATGCTGGAGCAGAGGAGAGGGGAACGGAGACAATGAATCCTGACAATATTTTACCTATTGTTACACACTTTGATTTCTACTCCACTTCTCACATCTGTTTGCCAAATCCAGCTATTTGCTTATCCATTTCATTTAAAGATTATTTCCCTCTTTGACATAAACAGTTTATCAGTGGAGAGCTACTCTACACCAGATGAGGGCTGTGAGCAATATTCCATCCTCTTACTTATGTAAATCCTGTTTATTAATGACAGACACAGAGTGCAACAGCTGAACCAAGGCCTGTGAAACTCTGCACCCACACTTTGGCAGAAAATCTGAGAAATGTGGGAAGGTTTGATGGGGTGTAAATCAGAGGGAACCCCAGCTTGCTACCAGGGAGCTGCTGGAGCTCTGAGCACCCTGCCATGCCAGGGAAGGCTCTTAATGCACCATGAGCCAGCCCAAAATGCAAACCCATTTTCTGCAAGTCCCAAGAGGTTCTAAAAAGGCACATTTTTCTGAGGGAAAATGTCCATCGTGGCAAGGTCAGGACAGCTTTTTGCTTTGTTGTCACCATTTTACCCCACAGCTGGAGGGAACCCTGCCAGAGGAATGAGTGAAATGGTAGTTACAATATTATGGCAAGAGATTTGCACCACAGATCAGCAGCTGATGTGATGAAAACCAATATTCCCCAGTAAAATGGTATTCCCTGAATGACTGACCAGGCAACTCAAATGTGTTTAGTACAAAAAAAAAGAAAAAATCTACAGGTCAAATCATTTAAAATCCTGTATTACCCTTGTTTACTTCACTAATAACAACAAAATCTCTCACTTTTCATCTGCATCACTTCAGCTGTTTATCAGAATTTCAATAAAGATTCTTTTTCTTACCCTGTTTACTTCAATTTTCTATTTAGAGATTTCAGACTTCAGCTTTGAACACTGGCTCCACTCTGTTGCTTTTCACATTGCACCAGCAGACTTGCAGCTGACTGAAATAAGGTAACCTCTCCTCTGCCTGTCCCTGGGCAGAGCCCAGGGCAAGGTGCAACTCCCTGGATAAACACCCTGTGAGCCACTTCGTTACTGAGGCTGGCTGCAAGCTAATTAATTGACTTTATCTGCTCCTCTGTGCTGTATTTATTCAAGACAGCCCCCCCAGAAAGGCTGGCTGCCTCGCAGTTACAGCATTCAGATGTTAGAAGTTCATGAGCCAGGATCAGTAAACACGATGCAATTATAAAAATAAGTTGGTGTGGAAAATCAATTTAAAGGGTCCTCGAGAGAAAAAGCACTTCTAGATAAAATGCCTCATAAAAATGCACATAACAGCACCCTGGCTGCGGCACAACCAACAATCCAGGGCTGCATTTTATTTCATACTGGGGAGTTACACCCCAAGACAGATATCTGATGGAACAGTGGGAGCAGCACGAGCCGTCACTCATCATCCCTGTTCTCCCTACTACCATGAGGGTGAAAAGCCCCCCCAAAAAAGTAGACCTGACTTCCCAAACACTTACACAAGTGTTTAACCTTGCAGGTGTAAGAAAATAGGACAGCTGAAGTCACTGATGCCAAGCCAAGAGCACAGTGCAGCATTCCCTGAGCTGAGCTCCAGTGCACACAGGCACCCGCACCAAACCAGCCCGGGCACAGGGGCTGAAGGGCACTGACTGACAGTGAAGGACATGGCAGGGAGTGGCTTCTCCTCTCTGAACCTGGGACCAAATAAGCACACAAAAAATAAATGAAAAACAAGCTAATGACACCAACCGCTTTGTGAAAGGCTTTAAAATCAGCAAACAAAACCAGCCTTTGATTTTTTTGCATCTCCTCTGCCAGGGTGACAGTATCTTTGGGAAGCAGGTGAGTCCTGCCCACCCCTAGGGACAGGCACAGGTCCCCTAGGGACAGCAGCAGCCTTGGCCCGCTGCAGTCCATTGGGGACTCACCTCAGGAGTGTTTGATGGATCTGCACTGGGCCACACCTGCACGGGCTGGATTTGGCCCATTTCAGCAGGTTCCCAACTGCAAAATGATGAATCTTCTAAAACCTTCCAGGCTAGCACAATTCACCATGGCAGTGATAGGAACATCAGACTATTCAAGATAAGGCATTGCTATTCTCACATCTCCCAACCCTTTCCAATAAACATGCAAGGAAGTGCGGAATATCTGAATCCTAAAGAAGAGAGGCACAAAGCCTGTTATTCATGCCAGGGAAAAGCTGGGAGTGTGTGTGTGCAAGAGACATAACCTATGAGAAATGCTGAAAACAAATGGAAGCAATAATCTGTACTCTTTTTTTTTTTTTTTTGGAAGTAGAAACAAATGCTTCAGAATTCGGTGTTATTCGCTCATGTGCTGCATTACAAATATTATTGTTTCTGCTCTCTGGATGAGGAACCAGGCAGCAAACTGGAGACCCAAAGGCACCCAGGGATGAGCCTGCTGGGGTGTACCCCCCAGGGGCAGGATCAGAGCCCTAGGAATGCAGACAAAGGCTGCAAACACACAGAATTTCTCGCTCATTTCAAACACACAGATTGCTGCTCTTGTGCACAGCAATCTCCAGAGCACCGGGCACTAAACAAATAAACCTACAGAACAAAACAAACATCCACTGCCACAAGCAACTCCCTGCCTACAGTCAACAAGGCAGAGAAGGGAGTTGCAAAGCAACTTGTGCACCATCACCCAACATCATCAAACATCACAAGGCTTCTGGCCCACCACCCCGTTTTGGGTCACTGTCTCAGGACATGCACCTCTTTTCCTTGTCCATAGGTTTCTGTGACCCAGTGGTCAATCACAACCCTCTGGGCTGATCACCTGGGATCTCCAGGCAGCTCTCTTCTGAGAAGATGAGAAGTTTGTCTTTGCAGACACTCCCTGATCCAAAAAAACCCAGATGAGATCAGACTTCAGCAGGACTGACTGCAGTAGATTACAGCAAGATGCTGATTTATGGAAATAAATAAATAAACAAATGCTCAAAACAACTGTATGCAGCAAAATTTGTTAATATGGAATATTACTGAATACTACATCAGGTCACATAAATTCACCCTGAAAAGCAAGGGCCAGGCACTGTGTGCTGTACAACACACAGCACTGATATTAAGTGCACAGTGTGTGACAGCAAGGCATGAAGAGAAGCAGATCTCTTCCTCAGCAAAATGTGATTCCAAGGGACAAAGATTGTTTGACGTATGCAAGGAAAAAGATGCTCCAAGAAAAGATGTAAGACATAATCTCACACTGAAGCTAAAACCCTGGCAAACCAGTCTTTGTCTTCATGTCATGTTTATTACTGCTTTTCAAATTCTTCTGCAAACCAGAAGAATAACTATGGCAACAAAGACTTCTCCAAAGGTTTTCAGACTCTATTTTTAAAATTGTCTTCTCTGAGACAGCATCCAAATTCCTTCCCTCAGAAACCAGCCGTATGCCACTGCCTCTGCAGGCTTTGCAAGCCAGGTTGCACATCCCCCTTCCTCACAGCAAAGCTCAAACACCATCCTGAGACCTGCGTGTCCCGCTTCCATCTTTTTAGTTGGTGGGTTTGGAGAAGGCAGGGAGCAGGGAACAGCAAGGTCTGCTGATCTGCAGGAGTATTTTGGCTTTCTCTAGGAGCAAACAAACCATGGCTCCGTGTGCTAAACACATGCCAATCTCCCAACACGAAGGATCAGCTATTTTAACGGAGGTACTAAGGCTGTAATTTTACTCCACCCAGAGTAAATCTGAAATTAGTTCTTCACAGTAAGCTTAACAGCAGCAAAAGCGAACCATTTGTCACCTTTAAGGTTTGCATATTCACACTAATTGCACCGGCACTAGGTTATAAATTCCCTTCCTTGCTCCTGGACCACCTCCCTCGAAGGCTTTTCTCTGCAAGACATTATGCAAAAGACACTGCTAATGGCTATTCATTCACCAAACTCCAGTGACAGCTTTATTTAACGCCAAAGCATGTTAACAAGCTGAATGGCACACAGTTTAATGTAATGCAGATCTGATTAGAAAACAGCAACCGGGCTCCTAAGGAGTTCAATTTTTATTGAATTTGATTTCCCTTTTTCCACACAAAGCCACCTTTATTAATGAGGATTTGGTTACCTACACGCCATTTCCGTTTTCTAGACTGGAGCTCACACAAATGAACTCAGTCCTTTGGCACTTTGATGACAACCCACCACAGCAGAAAGTGATGAGACGAGAGGAAGGAGTCATTTTTCTGCTCAGCCCATGAGAAATTCAGGGTTTCACTGGTTATAGTTTGATAGCTGTGTCTTCATGGACTTTGCCCCCAAACCTTCTCAGAAAAACCACTTACATTTTCCTCTTTGAGGCTAAATGATTTAAAGCTATAAATTGAATTTCTGCCTCACAACGAGAGGCAGGGATGTGTGGCGTGCAGAAGAGAGCTCTTTGATGGAGTAAGATGTAGGCTCTAGCTGGACTGAGGTGTTTTCAATTCCTTGTTTCCACCACATTAGCATTAAATAAACTGACACTGCTACAGGATAATTCACCTACTACCTTGAATGTGGGATTATAATTTCAGAGCAAAATTACAAAGATTCTAAAATAAACTTCAAAACCCAGCAACATTATTTAATTCTTTAACAATCCCCTTTCATGAATCCCCTTTCATCTTCTTTTTGCACATCACCTTCAGTAGAGAAAGCAGGCTTATTCTGAAAACAGTTCTGCAGAATATAATTTATTTTCAAGAGGTTTCCCTGTCTCAAGAAGCATGCCTGTGCTTCCAGGAATGATAAATTCAGCAAATGCTCAGAGCCATCTCTGAGAAAAGTGGCTGTTAAGGCAACATAGGAACACAGGAATCTTTATCCTCTAACAAAGCATTCTGCTTGCTTGAGGGAGTGCCTGCACAGATCACACCTAAAATCACAGGTAAATTGAAAATACAGAGTCCAGCATAATTGGGATATTGGTATAGACAATGCCTGCCTCAGCAATGGCTTCAGTGTCTGCAAGTTTATAAATTCTGTCTCCCTAAAGCGCTATCACCACTCTGCATCTTTGAAAACCACCCTATTTACATTTATCAGCAAAACTTTGCTGTCAAAGGATTATAAAAAGCCTTATAAATCTCTACAGGTCAGTTGATCTGGATTTATACCCCTAATGTGAGGATCTTCTTGCAAACCCTTATTTTCTTGTTTTCTTTCAGTCTCATTCTGCACGTTCAGGTGAGCAGCCCCACCAGTCAGTGACTGCAACATCTCCTGCACAGAGGGCACAGGCTCCTCAGCATGCTTTCAACCTACAAACTATTGGGAATAATTTGTCTGCTCACCTATTCCTGGCATTAATAGACCACTGGCTAGTGAAAAATGAACGAATTTCCTCTCCATTGTGTTCTGGCAAATAGACTGCTTTATTTGGTTTAATTGTGTAATTACTCTTACATCAAGGCAATTAAATGGGAATGTCTGCAGGAGGGCTCTCAGCTAATCGAGTCCTGGTGTAAGGAAACTTGGAGTAAGGTCTAACCTGCTCAGTGGGATGCAAACCCCGGAGCACAAAGGCTGCAATGCCTCTGGGGGCTGACCCCACCCATACCCAAAGGGTCCCCATCCTTCTCCTGCCCCGGGGCACATAAGCACTTCTCTCCTGAGAGAAAGCCGCTGGAAAAATCCACATTGTATTTGCAAAAATCCCCTCCCGTGCCTGAAGGTTGTCAGCAAAGGAGATGGTTATGGGTAGTCCTGGCAGGGTGGAGGCTCCTGCACATGGGGTTTGTCAAGATCTGTGTGCCAATGCAGAGGGCACAGTCTGGAAAGAGCTGCAACATCGCTCAGATCTGACACTCCCCAGGCAGCTGTGTGCCCCTTCTGCTGGGCCATTTGGCCCCTGGTGGGATCCTATCAAAATTCACTTAATCCTTCAAAAGCTACTGTACAGTTGTACTCTTGGACATAACGAAATGTGAAGCACAGCACCTCACAAGTCCTTGGAGCAGGAGAGAAATACTGTTGGTGACCACGGCTTTTCTTCTTATCCTGCATTTGAAAGTTCTCCCTGGCACTTTTAAGCATTACAAAGCGGCTCTGCAGGGACACGAGGAAACCCGGGACAGCCCGAGGACCAGGGCGAGCCCCACCTGCTGCTGTGCATCCCTCAGGGCAGACCTCAGCCTATGGAACCCGTCCCACCACACCCTGGGGCAAATGCCGAAGGGAACGATGATTTGCAAGGCTAAACGTTAAGGTACAACTCAACAGGAACATATCAATCCCCATCCTTGCTCTGAATTCAAGCTTTAATCTGGTGAGACACAGCTCTGAGAAGTAGGGCAGAGGCTGGGAGGAACGCCAAGCACAGCAGATGATGGAGAAAAGGGTATACCCTGAAAAATAAGGTTAAAAGGTCGCCAAGGGCTCCCTGGCCTACTAAGACTATGTAGAGCTCCCAGGGCCCGCAGCCCAGATTTAATAGCAGCAAGTCCCAGATCGCACATCAGCAGGAACTCATTTTGAGACAGCAGAACGTGGGGAGGGGAGAAGGGGCTGACCCAGGAGAAGGCCAGGGCTTGCTGCGCTTATCAGGCACCGGCACTGTCAGGTTTGTGAAGAGACAGAAATACCATCTTTGTAAAGACAACAGAAATAACCAAAACCACTATTTTTGCCGGAGTTTCACGCAGCGGTTTGATGCAGACCGCAAGAACCCCTTCAGCTCCATTTTTCCCTTCCCACCTCACCCCACCCCACCCAGGTTGCCCCTGACAGGTGAGGGCGGCTCCAGCCCCCGGCATGACCCGGAGCAGCAGGACGAGCTCCTGACCGCACCGGGGAAGCTGCGAGTCGGCAATCGCCAAACCAGTTACCCCAGTCCCGCATCTGGGTCCTGCTGCGCCCCGCACCGGCGGCGGCCGCGGGCATACCTGTGTTGGGGCGGCCCACCCGTGTCCCCAGAACCCCCACCGTGGGTGGGCAACGCGCTTGGGACCAACACAAACCCTCCCTAAAGAACCACACCTGCACCCCGGATGCACTCGGAACTCGGAGGGCACCGCAAAGCCCCGGGAAGGGAGAGCCGCGATGGGACCGGGCGTGGGGGAGGATGGGGGTGATGACCCAGGGGGTTTGGCCGGGCCTTACCTCCACTTGTGCAGGGCGAAGCCCGGGCACTGGTCCCCGCAGGTGTTGCAGGGCTGGCCCCGCTCCGGCTCCCCCGACGCCGTCAGCTGCAAGGAACAGCAGAGTCAGCGGCGGCTGCGGGACGAGGAGGACGGGAACGGGCACCCGAGGGATAGGGAAGGGGCACGCCCGGGGGAAAGGCACCGGCACGGCTGGGAGAGGGCAGGGGAAGGGCTGGAGCAGGGACGCACCCCAAGCAAGCGGCACATGCGGGCGGCGGGGACCCGCCGGGGCGCAGCCGGAGCGGGCGGCGGGACAGAGCCACAGGTGGGAGTGGAGCGGGGGACGGGGAACGAGGGGCGAGGAACCCCCGGCACACACACGAGGAACACCCACACACAGACAACACACGCTTGCGGGAGCCGCGGCCGAACATGGCAGCGCTCCCGGCGCGGAGCCCGGCGCAGCCCTGCCCGAGTGCGCGGCAGCAGCGGCCGCCCCGTCCGGGCCCGTCCCGCCCCCCCGGCGGCCGCCCCGCCCCCCCGGCGGCCGCCCCGGCGGCCGCCCCTCGGCCGCGCTCCCGCCCCTCAGCCCGGCAGGCACCGCCCCGGCGCACGGACCGGCTCCCCCGCCCCGCTCCCCTCAGGGCTCGCCGCGCTCCCCGGGCCCTGCCCGCCCTCGGAGCCCCGCGCTCGGCCGGGTGTGCAGCGGGCAGCGCCATGTCCTCGTTGGGCTCCAGAGCTGGGTGGCGATAAAACAGCTGAGGCTCCCCAAGGGCAGAGCTGCGGCTCGGCAGGGCGCACGCTGAGCTTACCTGCGCTGTGCAGGGGATTTAACTGGCCCAGGCACGGGTCGATCATCCCGGATTCCTGCCGGGCGTGTGATCCCCTCCTCAAGGAGGACACGTTTAGCCCACAAACACGGGCAGGGTGCAGGAAAAACACTGTCACAGGAAATATGTTTGCGGCCTGAGATGCTGGAGTGGGACGCAAAGCACCACCTGTTACAGCCCCGGAGCTCACGGTGCTGCCAGAGCAGGGCTGTGATGCTGGGATCCATGGGGCCAGCAGGGCTGTGATCCTGGGATCCATGGGCTGGGAGCCTGGGATTCGTAGGGCTGGGAGCCGTAGGGTTGCCCATGCATCAGCCCACTCTTGTCATACACACGGTGCACTAAAGCAATGCCCACCCCGTGCCCCTGGGGTTTGCAATCAAACAGCACATCTGGCACAAGGCAGAGCAAAATGAACCGTGGGGAGAGGAGGAGCAGCAAACGCTTCACAGAGCACAGGGCTCCTCGGAAAATCTTCCCCAGTGGGGCTGGAGCAGCTTCGCCATTAGCATTTCACAGCTTCACCCAGGGTTGTGGTTGTTTGCAGATGCTGTCAGCTCCTTCCCCTCCTTCCTTGCCTCTTTGTTCCCTCGCCTTGCTGCCTCACAGCTGGTTAAAATGGTAACCCTTTGATAATTTCTTTTTTCCATTTAATCGGTTCTCATTTTTGTCAATTCTTCTCTTGTATCTTCTTCCCCGGGAGGCTGAAATGAGGCTGGGAGCTGTGTAGCTGAGGTGGCCTTTTGAAGAGTCTCAGACAAAAAGTTTCGGGGAGATTTTCATTCTTTCATGCCATAAATACTGTGCTTTCTTAAAAAAAAAAAAAAAAAAACAACAAAAAACAAACAAACAAACAAAAAAACCCACAAAAAACAAAAAACAAAACAAAACAAACAAAAAAAAAAACAACAAAAAAAAAACCCACCCACACCCAAATCCAAAAAATAACCCAACAAATAAACAAACAAAAACCCAAATAAAACAAACAAACCCAGTCTAAGGAAAATAAAAAACCGTCCACTCACAGAATTTTATAATGGAGAAAATTTCCTTTTCCATAGGCTTTCTTCATGGCACTGAGAAAATATTGAATGCTCCCTGCTCTGTTTTTCTGTGGTTGCTATTTTTACCTTTCCAAAACCCTCCAAGCTTCCCTCTATTGCTCCCTTCTGCTAAATTTCCTCATCATTTTCCTTCTTGGTTTCTCTCCCAGTTTCCAACTCACACAGTGGTGCATGAATATATTATGAACTCTCAAGGGAAGAGGTGATCTCTCCAAGTATACATTTCATCACACAGTGGGCAACTGGTTGCAGGCTGGGGTTTGACCTCATATTGAAACATCTCAGCCTCCAGCCTGTATCCAGTGTCCAATACATTATCAGGGTTACTGTTAGTTCTACAGAAGGACAATGGGATTTCAGGGAGTGGGTGTCATGCAAGAGAGGGCCTGAAAAATCTCCAGCACTTTGGGTGTCTTGCATAAGGTTCAGAATATTTAAAACTCCAATTAAAACTGCTGAAATAAAAACAGTATTGGATACAGGACTTATAACAAGATTCAACGTGCTGTGGGAAATGCTTTAAAGGTGACCTGCAAATCCTCTTTAATTGCTCTGCTGTTGCAAGAGATGCTGTGCGCCCTCAATAACAGGGCTGGCGAGGACATCTGCTATGAGTTTAAAACAGCAAATGTAAGTCAAAGTTGGAGGATAAATTCCTTGGAGGTGTGGCTGTACTGAATCACAGCTCCAGTCTCCTGATGAAGATGCAAGTCCTAAATTGCTACTTAAAACAAGGCTGGCTACTTCAAACTTAAAACAAGGCTGGCTGGTCCCCTCCCAAGCTGTCCATGAAGCTACCAAACTTCCCTGTCACCCTGCATGCTTGTGTCCTGCAGGCACAGGGGGTGACACAAGGAAAAGGCAGGGGAGGCTCTGAGCATCAAGGCTTGCATCAGTGTGTTCAGAAAAGGGAAGATGAGGGCTCAGCCTGGGAGTGCAGAAGATGCAGACAAGAGGGGTGAGGGGTTCTGTTCTGCTGTGCCTGCAGAAGGATCTGGAGAAATCATTCAGAGCCATGAAAATACTCAGGTAGCACAGACCCCAGTGAAGTCAGGTCCTTAGGGACTCCTGCTCACCTGAATATCTCACAGGAACAACAATTCCTCTCTGGTCTGAAACAACCAGGGTAAATGAAGGGCAATTTGGGAGGACCCCATCCCCTTTTAGGGATGCTCAGATGCTCCCTCTCTGTAAGGAAACAGCCAGGCCAGAACATCATCTCTGGATGCATTTGGGAAAGGGAGGGGATACATTATCTCATTGGCCTGAATGCTCCTCTTGTCTTTCCTCCCCCAGAAAAGCTGCCAAGAGTAAAGATCTCTCAGGAAATAAACTCCCACTCCCTTGTTCTCACCATGTGCAAAGGGGATGATGCACCATCCTGGCATGGCTGGGTAGGCAGGGGACAGCAACACAGCTGCAGCCCTACCTGTGCTGCCACAAGAGCTACTTTCAAAAGGGTATTTTGCATTATTGTTTTTATAGACATGGAGATCTTCCTCTTGAGTGGAGGCAGACTCAGCTTGGAGGTGGGGGGTGTCAGATACTGCTGTCAAATAGGCTCAGAAACAGACACACATGTATAATACATGCTAGACAGTTTGGCTGACAAATTATTGTTTCTGCTGTCACTTCAATTGTTCCATACATGATCTTCCCTTCCCATTTCTGTTTCAATCAAACCTGCCTAGGGCTGACTCTCCTTCCAGCCCTTCTAATGACTAAACCAGCTTAAAACCCAGTTTGCTCCATTTATGCACTGAGTTGGACCCATTTTCCTTCCCTTTGAAGTTGTGGATGGCCGAGAGGAGGGAAATGACAGGGATGCTCTTTGCTTCCTGCTCCCTGTTGTACCTGATAATACAGAAATAATTATGATGAAAATCAAAGAACTCAGGGAAAGGTATAATACAGCTCCTGTGTTAGCTTTTGGTCACAAGGTAGGTGGAACAGGGACTGCCATGGGATAGATCTGTGCAGAAGAGCAGCCTGGGATGCAGGGCAGGGCTGTCATTAGGGCTCTGTTCTCCTGGTGGCCTCCATCCCATGTGGGACACCAGCATGTGCAGTAGCAGCAGTGATTGTGTCCCAGCCCAGGGGCAGTCCTTGCCAGCTGGGAAGAGGAGCTGCAGGCCCACAGCAGTAGCTGCAGCCAGGGGATGGGAAATACGGGGACAACTTGTGCCACCAAACACCATGGAAAGTCTGCCTTCAACTCTGCTCCAGCAGTTCTGGATGGGAATTAGCTGGCAGACAAAACAGTTTTGTGTGTGGAGCCAGGAAAATTTCCTAGTCTTTCCAGGCAAGTGCCCCTGGCTTTTCTATCCTGCAAACTGTGCCTCATGTCAGGAAATCACCTCCAGAATACTCACATGCAGGAAGCTCTCAGCATCCCTCCATCAGCTCTGACACCCCTGTGCCTCTTACAGTCCAGCCCTGACCATCAGCACCAAGAGAAAGCAGTGGAGTAAGGCAGAAAGCAGCTCTCATTTTCATGCTGGACCCATCCATTTCTCCCCTCTGTGATGTCAAGGTGAATTTGGCTGTTACACACAGAGTCAGTCCCCTCGTGGTTCCTCCTGCCAGCAGCCTGTGCAGGTGAATTACAGCTCAACATGAGCCCTGTCTCCATCTAGTACCCTGAAGGTTATAAATGTCTGACTGTTATTAGGAAGTTATTGTCTGAAGCCTTTCAAACAGCAAAAGGAGGGCTTAAAAATACCTCTAAGTGCCACAGCTGCTGAAGGAGTTTGATGGAGACTACACATTTAATTTGCTGCATCTTTCCTCCACCAAGCCTCCTTCTTCCTGGGTAAATGTGCCCCCATGAGGGTCTTTCAGGAGTTCTCAGTGTTTCTGCTCATTCCAGCTCCAAGATTTGCAATTACTGCAGGCAGAAAAGGCAGTGCACAAACCCCTGTTTGAGGAGGGGAGATGGAATTTCAATCTGTGCTGTGCATAACAGGAACCCAGGCCGGGATGAATCATGCTGTGTTACTTTGGTTTTAAATTTTTTTTGCGCTGCGTAGGATTTTCTGGGGCATATTCCATCAGGCATGTAATGGTCAGATTCACTCTGAACGTTTCTTACACGGATACTTTGCAGTACACACACTTCAAATGTCACAAATGGCAACAAAGTGGGCTTAGCAACTTAACAAACCCTTCTACAAATTCTGTAGATTATACATTTTCTCAGTGCTCTTTATCACAGCCATTTGACTACTACTTTTTTTGTTAGATTTCTCTGTCCTGAGGTATTTTGATTAAAACAGTACTGAGTAATTGCACCTTTATTCTTTCATCAGTACACTCATTTGTAAATATCCCAGGAATTTTTTTTGTGTCCTCCCACCCAGGAATGCAAATGGCCATTATGTGTTCCCCAAGGTATCTCCAAATAACCCTTCTCCTTTTAACCTTAGGATTTTATTGTGTTAGTTGCTAAGTAACTGAGTAAGATTTATAGCCATCTATTGTTAATTGTGAAGGCGGTCTTCAATTTCCCTGTAAATAGCATTTGGGAGTTGGAGTCCACACCAATAAAAACTTGGAGCCCAGTCCCACTCTGTGGAGAAGAGCACCTGCTATGAAATGCAGAGCCAAGTGGATACATAAAACTTACCCTCTCAAAAAGGGACCTGCCCCTCTCAGATTGGGCATTGCTGAGGTGCTGGAGGGACCCTGGCCTCTGATGCCAGCATGGCAGGGTGTCACAGGCTCCCTTCCCTCCCTCCTGCTCCTTTCCAACTCCTCATCCTTCAGGCTGTTGCTCTCTGAAATGAAATGCCAGTGCTTCAGCTTTTCCCAGGTCTGTATTTCTCTGCTGTCAGGCTCAGGAACCCCTCAGCTCAGCTCCCCCAGCCTCTCTGACAAAGGGGTGGGAGATGGCCCCAGTTCATGTGATTACTTAATGCCTTTCAATTTGAGGCTAAACAAAGCCATCAGGTGGGACTCTGCCAATTTGCACACAACATCCTAGCGCTATAGCAACAAGTAACTTTCTACTATCCCCCCTCACTCCCTAGAGCTCTCTTTGGTGCAGCAGAATTATTTGCTTTATGCTGTAAATTCACACTTCTGCCATGCTACTTTGACTTTTCAGGACCATTTATGAAGATAAGGGAAAACAAACCAATTTAGGGTAACTGGCAGAGAGGCAGGTGTCAGCAGGCTCGGCAGGAGGTGAGCTGGCAGGAGGGAAACCATCCTGCCCTTCCCTTGCCACAGCACTGGAAGTGTCACAGATGTCCTGCAATCCCTCACATTAATCATTCATTTGCCACCCTGCAGGTGGAAAGGTCCTTTGGCTCATGTTTTTAAAGCTGTCTATAGTCTCTTTTGATTGGGAGAAAAAGAGAAGAGTCTTTTACTTACCATTTTACAGGGTTGAAGCCTGCTTATAAATAGGGTAGAGAAATGCCTAGCAAAACCAGGCTACTGGTGGTGGCTCAGATCATGAGAGATTAGGTGGCTGTGAGGCCAGAAATTGTTTCTTTCAGATTTTCCATTGGTGCTGTTTTTGCCTGCTGGAGCCACCAGTTCTTTAGCCAAGGCAAACAGCCCAGGACAAACCTGCTGTCAAAAGCTTCTGGTTCTCCCAAGTTAAATGCTGCCATACATCTGAGTTCTTGAAAGCCCCAAGCCATTGGGAATGATCAGATGGGAGAATGCCATCAGTGAAATCTGAATGCCAGTCGTACCTGGAAAGCCTCACATGCCACTTGCACAATGTGGAGCAAAGCTGAAGAGGAGGGCACAGCCAGGTTATCTTGGGCAAGAGCCTCTCTGGGGCAGGCAGGCAGCTCTCAGGGGTTATTCCAGGTGAGCTCTGCCCCAGCACAGGGCACACCCACTGCATTTTTCCACACAGAGCAGGATGAAGCTGTCGGTGTTGACAAGAGCTGTTGAAATGTCTTGAGGACACCCCACTTCAAGCAATTCAGTCAGCAGAATTTAGAAATATCTCTGAAAAGTGGATCTGAAGGGTATCAGCTCTCCATTTGTCCTACCTGAATGGAGCAGCATGCTCAGGTGAGAGTCAGCAGAGTGATCTGCTGGGGTTTCCTGTGCCACTAATCTGGGTTTACTGTCCCCCTGAGACATGTGGATTTGAGGTGACATAGCATGCTCAGGGATGAGAACAATGAAGGAGAGACAGCAAATGTTTCAGCAGCTGAGCCCCAGCACAGGTAAGAAGAAAGGCCTTTGCCTCCTGCTCCCACAGACAAGGCTCAGACTCACTGTGCTGCCAGGAAACAAACCTCCATGGCCACTGCTGCCCTACATCTCCTTTCAGCAGCTCATGGTTTGAAATTCTAGGTCTCAGTTGTTTGCCAGTTCAGCTGTGCTGTGTTTTCTGAAGCAGGGAAAAGCTGCCACCAGTGTGTACCTGCTTGTTCTAAGCTCTGGCAAGGCATCATCCTCAGTGGAAGTGCAGAGCTGCATGCTCCCACCACTACACACGTGCATCCTGCTCCAAAGGGCTTCTCACACCTGGGACCAAGCTGAGAAACTTCGTCTGGGAAGTCCAAGCCATGCATGAGGCCACAGCTCCAGCCTCTGGCAGCATCTGGTAGCTGCTGGCATCCTCTGCTACGGGAGGGCTTGGAGGCACCACCTGTATTTACTGCTCCTTGTATTTGCCAGTAACAGCAAATAACCTGGACGTGTCTGTTCTTGCCAGGGAGTTTGCAGGGAGCCATTCCCACTTCCCTGCTGCCGGCAGCAGGAGCAATGAGAGCGTTTCACAGTCAATGCTCCCTTCTGTGCGGGGCTGAGCAAGGCAGGCAGCGAGCTGTGAATAGCTTCAAAGAGCAAGGTCAGAGGATGGATTAGAAAAGGACAATGCAGAAAAGACCTGATTAATTTAATTGCTCATCTGAAATGTAGGCGCAGACTAAAGAAGGATGAAGAAATTATAAGCATATGAATGGAGCCAAGTAATGATTTTCAGAGAGAATATCAGAGCCCTGCCTCCCCCTGCACCCTCTGCCCCACATACAAAGGGTTTTGTATTCAGAGATTACTCCAGACTTCTGGCTCTTCTCCTCATACTGTCTCTTCAGAAATGGAGACACTGACTACCAACACATGTTTAATTAGCTGCAGCTTGATCTTGTTGCTGGCGGCTCAGACTGATCATTAGAGCCAGGCATGTGCCAAAACCTGTGAGGAGATGTAATGTGGAAACCATTCTGCTCCCAGCAGAACTGAGGTTTTCCTGGTGGAAATGGATTGATGGGCACGGCCTCAGCCTCTGCATTTCATATCCTGCCTCGAAGGACCTGGATCAGTGTCACAAAGGAGAAATGAATTTCTACCTCCCCTTACTTAAACGGTACCTACATCAGATCTTCTTGTACTTACAGTCAACAGATCACAGCTCCAAACACTTCAAAACCAATATTTATAACTAGAGAGACACAGAAGTAATTTTATGGAAAATTTCACAGGTTGTTTGGGTTTTTTTTTTTTTTTTCAATTGGAACAAACAAAAGAAACCTCCCCAGGAAATATAGTATAAAAGGCATTTGGGTTAGGTCAAAATATTATGCCTTTTTTTTTTCTTCTGAAATCCGTGCCTTGTATTTTCAAATGTTAAATAGCTGGAAAATTAAGCCAACTTTGAAGTGGAAACTCAGACTCTTCTCTGAAGGCTGAAAATAACTTCTTAGCATTCTTCATCTCGCTATTGCAAAGAGAGGTCAGAAACTTGTCAGCTAAATCTGCTTCTGGAAAGCTACAATTCCAATTGCCTGGATCACTTCACAGGCGAAAATACTTGGAAAATGTTGGAGTGAGACTGACAGGCACCACTTTCGGTCATCAGCTTCCTCCTCCTGCTCGATGCAAGCCGGAGCTGCCTCCAGGAATCTGTTCTGCAGAGGGACTCATCCCCTCCCACACCATGACCAACACCACAAAGGGCTGCGACTGCTGGATGAACTGAAACACTTCTCTTACAACGACCTGGTTGAAAGGGTTCTCCATTTGAAGGGTTCGAGTGATGGGAGAACTTAGGGCATGGGCTGAGCCACTTGAGCTGTTAATGACGCCTGGGTTGGGTTGAATTCCTGTGCCTTTGCCTGGTGATGGGAGGTGTCTCACCTCAGTGCTCTTCCCCTGACAGAACGCTTTCTTCTGAGTCAGCCCTCAATCATCTGTTTGAGGAGTTGTGTTGGAAAGACTCAACAGAACAGGCTTCTCTGCACTCTTCAATTTTCAAAGTCTGGCTATGAGGAAAGGAAGGAAAGGAATCAAATGTCCTGATTTGGGACTAATGCCTTGAGACACGCCTTTCCAACAGCCTTCAACAAAATGCGTTTTATTTTTCTGTAGAAGAAAAATGCCCATCACTGGGGCAGAAGGCCAAAGTGATCAAGCATCACCTCTGTCTCTGCAGCTGCACAAAGAGACTGAAGAATTGTCACAGAATCTCAGCACTAAGCACACAGAACCTAAGCACTGAAAGTGTTAAAATGCCCTTTCATTATACAGGGCTGGAAAATTAAATATTATTCAGGGTCTGTGTATTAATTCCACAGCAGCTCACATTTAAAGTCTGTGTAATAATTTATTAAGGATAAATTATAGAAAAGCCATTTTTACGAGATCGGTCATTTAAAGTAAGAATTGAGGTTTTGAAATACTGCATGTTCTGTTCTCTGCATCTGACAGTGTTTCAGACAGCACCAAGGGGGGAATCCTCTCTCCTTTGAAAAAAATAGAAGCTGGAAAAGGCTAGACCTGCCAGCACTAAGCGATCTGCAGCATTTTCTGAGACAAAGCATGAGGAACATATAAGGGAAGACAGAAATTGCAACTTCACTCTTACCTGCAGTATCTGGGGCAGTGGTGATGTAACACTGGTTGCACTTCAACACTTGCTTGTCATCCTGGGAGGCAGTCCCTACATTTGCTTCCTTTTAAACTAAATTTCTCCTGCCTGAATTTTCTTGTATATTTGATACTATCTTTTCCAATTTAGAAAAGTTGATTTTATTTTGCACATTTCTTTCCATAACACTAGAAGCAGTGTGGACCAGGCCATTATCCCAGCTCATAATTCAAAAACATTTGCAAAATGAACTGCTTGTCTCCCTTACATGCCATGTCAAAGGATGTCCCTGGTCATTGAAGGCAGCACCAGCCAGTCACCAGACACGTCTGAACAATGCATGGGACATCTCTGAGATGTGCTTATGTATATCATGCACCTAGGAGCAGTCCTCTCTGGACAGAAACTTGGGAGCACCAGCCTCTCCAGCCATCAGGACATGAGTGGGTGGTCATGGCCATTCTCCAAGGTGGTCCCTGGTCCACAGACTCCAGCACAGGTTTGGGGCAGGGTTCCATATAAACAACATCCCTCATTCCTTTTGCATGGGACAATTAAACCCACACCTTGGAAATAAACACCAGCACAGAAAAAAAATGTTTACCATTAAATGTATTATTCCCTTGTGTACAAAGTATTTTGCCTCTATTGTAGGACAGGTACTGAAATACGATGGCAAATGCAGCAAGACCATACAGACATGTCATACAGGTATTCTCATTTCCTTTTGAGTATAAGCAGAAAGAAAGGAAACATTGTACAGGAAAGTGCTTGCAAAAAAATACCCCAGTTTGTAGAAAAATAATGGCATTGATATACAAAACCCAGAGTTCTTTCCTGAACAAGAAACGTCTCTGATCCTCAAAATCTGCTCTATTTAATGATGACCATTAAGGAATATCAGGATCGGTGCTCTGTCATTTTTTTCCCTTTTAGTTTACTTTGTATTTTTTAGGTTCTGATAACTCTGTTAATAGCTGCCTTGAAACTATATGGTAGAAATGAATTTGTACAGGTCAAAATAGTATTTCTTTTTATAAATAGCCATTCACTTCATTTCATTTCACTTACAGTGGTAAAGCACCACAATTTCTTTCTGAACTTCATAGTGCAATTTTCCCTTTTCCCCTACAGAATTTACACATAAGCAATTATCATTAGAAAATCACTATTCCATTATTACTCCTTTCCCCTTTCCCTTTTTTCCCTTTCTCTTTCCCTTTTTCCTCTTTCCTTCACCAATTCTCCAGCTCTGGGCTGTAGCACAGCCCTGCTCGCCTGTGAGGTGTCTCCCAGCTGACAGGAATGTGTCAATCCCTGATTGTCAGGCTGACAGGTTTCACTCCAAAGGCTGAGCACAGCCCAGCACACACAGGTTATGAATCCAGGGATCATTTATCACCATTGATCCAACCCTTTTGTAACACACTGATTACACATCCTTTGGGGAGCTCTGTAAAAGACTCACACAAGATCCTGAGGTTGTGTTTGGTAACTGCTTGCATCGAAAATGGAAAGAGTTATCTGGAGTAGCAGATAAGCCTCTTTTTTTTTCTAAACTGCTGGTAATTTTGTGCTGAAAAGCTTCCTTTCCTTGTACTTTGTGCTTCTGGCTGCCTTGACATAAAAGGTGGAAGGGCAGCACCTTGCTATCACTAAGTAAAGTTGTGGAGAAAGAGATAAGGGACATAGTCATAGACTACAAGAGTAACCTGGTCACATCACCCCCGTTATGTGCTGCAGAGCTCTGTGAAAGCGTGGCCTAAGGGCTATGTACAGGCAGGAGCCACCACACCTAAGGGACATGGCTCCTCAGTTTGATTAAAAAAAAGCCAACAGCAAATGTCTGGCTGTACATGGGAATGAGGAGAGGCAAGGAGCACAGATGCCTCACCAGGAAGATCCGAAGCAACTCAGGAGTAGGCGTAAAGCAGCTTGCTTTAGAAGGGGGGGCAGAATCATCTGTAGGTACAGAGTGATCTTGCTGAAAGGAGGCAGCGAAGCCTCCCTCTGCAGATGGTCTGGGAGTGAGTAGGAAGCTGGGGAAATGCTGCAAGTGCCTGCAGGGGAGCACCCTGGCCAAGAGAAGGGGTGGCTTGGCTGGGTGTGCTGTCCCCATCCCTGGGCGTGCTGTCCCCACAGTGCTCACCAGCCCCAGGGGGAGGGAGCACCACAGGGATGCTTTTGTCCTCACGCTAGGATTTTGTAACAAAGTCTGTAAGAAACTACATCTCTTGTGAGAACACAGCCCAGGGAAACATATGGCCTGATCAGCCTGTCTGGGATGAGTTAATACCCCGCTTCCAGATGGAGTCAGGAAGCACAGTGGCACATGGAATTAGGAGACAAAGATACATTTTTTTAAAAAAGTGAGTTCACTTCAGAACCCTAAAAAAAAGGGGGCTTGAGCTGAAGATCTGAAGATCCATCTGCAGCAATTTTGCTAAACCTAGGGTAGATCTTGATTGATTTGAATTGCCTGACAATTTTTCTGCTTTATCCCCTTCTTCAATGATAAAGGCACTGGATTAACTAAAACTAGAGAGCATTAATAAATATCATGTTAGCACCAAACCAGTGCTTTCAGCACTGGCCACAGAGGTCATGTGAAATTCAAAACATACCTAAAAGATAAAGATTGCTAATGCAACTAGCACAGTATTCATTGTCATGGTTTCCTTGAGTGCTGTCAGCCTAATCCCTAAAAATAAAAATTTAAGCACATCTTGTCTAATTTCCTTGCATAAAGACAGATTGAAATGCCAAAAATACCCCTATGCAGATTGTGTAGCACCGTGGAGGGCCAAAGCAGCCCATAACTGAAGGAAAATTACTGACTGTAAGTAAACAACTGAATACAGTGACAATTAAGTATCACTTGTCATAATGCTACATATAATGTAGAGTATGCAAAATGCAGTGGTTTGACTGCAGGATTTAACAATAAAAAATAAAAATAGTAAAAGCAGCCTTAATATAATGATTTTACGTACAAAAATATTAAATCAAAATAAATAATCCCAAACATAAATATTATACTGTACATTAGGAATATGCAATCTATATACACATATACACAGATATAAAAGTGGAAGGCAGAGGTATTGCATCACTATCCTTCATCCATCTCTCATCTCCATTGGCTGCTCCCAGAGAACCTGGAAAACACAGAAAAGCACATTTAGAGTGATCCTGGCCTCTGGAACAGGTCACCAGAGAAAGTGGCAAAAAACAGAGGAAAGGAGGTGCCAGTAATGTAGGGAGGTGTCTCCAGGTGACAGTTCTGGATCCACAAGGGTTCCTGGGGGAGCAGGGGACCCCACTGGGATGCTGTGTGGGGTGGGTGGCTGTCACCAATGCACTCCATGTCTTTTTGCAAGCATGGCCTGATCTGCTCCTTCAGGGCATTTTGGGGGAGATTCTCCTCATGCAGAAGCAGCTGAGAACTCACCACTGCTATAACACCTGAATGTCCAGGCCTGTTCCTGATGATGGAGTGCACTTCCCACAGTAACCACCACATCTTCCTACGACTTTGGTACCATCCTGCAGGCAAAATCAGAAATAACAGCTCAGTAAGAGCTCAGGAATTCCATGCTGTAGAAGGGCCAGATCTGGGTTACTCAAGCCATGGTTTTTAGGGTGTATAAGAAAACAAATGATGCCAAAATCAGTCTATGAAATCACTGCTGTATTCAAATATACACAAAGGTAATTCTCTTTAGCGCTAGCAGGTCAGATGGTGGACACAAATAGGAAAGGGTAGTTTTGATTTAATAAATTGCAAGCTGCCCAAGGAGAAGGTCATTTGGAGGGTATCTCAAGGATATCTGCTTTCTCCAGTTTGCCCCACAGTGAATAACAGGAATGAGTAGAAATCTTGGCTCATGCAAGAACAAAACCAGAACTCTGGGCCAGTAACAACTGCACAGCTCTGCCTGAGCATGGGAAGGGCATGGAAAGGGTATTTGCAGGCAACACCAGGAAACATCCACTTGGAAGGGAAAGTCCTGGAGTGGCTCCAGAGACAAGAGAGGAGGGAAAGTGACAGGGTGAGGTGATGTCACTTGCTGAGGTGCCAACCCTCCTCCCCTTCCCACAGCCAGTAGGGGTAGGTATGGAGTGGTCCTGAGGTTGACCTGGTCTCCAGGTGAGCCCAGCAAGCAGGGTGCAACTCTGGGCTTGAGTCAGGAGATTAATACGTCCATCTGGCCCTCCTTACCTCACCTCTGCAGAGTCTTTCTCCTCCTTTGGTCATTAGAATGGACAGACGGTCCTTGAGGGGAATTCAACCCTCAATTACCAGAAAATTAGACTTAAGCACACAACAAGCTTGCACAAAGCACTTATTTTTAAACGAGCTCCACCCTGCCCTTGACATTATTGATCTGTGACTGCAGCAGGCTGCTATCATCTCTTCTCACTGCACCGTTCTTTCTTCTGCTCCTGCAGGCAATTACGCCCTTGGAACAGCACTTGACAGATGCCACCAGGTGATGGAGGATTTCTGAGCACCTCTATTCCTTAAAGTTGTTTTAATTCTGCCAGCCATGATGTTTTCTGCAACCCCAAAGTTGACTTCTCTCCCTTTAGAAGGAGAGGATAGAAAAGCACCTGCTGGAACTGACATACGGGGCTGGTCCTCTTCCACCTCTAGTGTGGTCAGATCTGTAGCATTAATTCTCCTCTAAGAGACCAGCACAGAGGAGACTCATGCTCCCCAGAGCCAGGGGGAGACTGAAAGCAGGACAGGAGAGGATATTTTGCCAATTGCTGTTTGTTAAATGATGGTGACCTCCTTTGGAGAGTTTTAACAGGGGCAATTGGGATGACTCACACGAAATAACAGCCAAAAAAGCAATCCCGGGTTTCTACCATGTCAGAATATGACACAGAAGCAACAGAGTGAAGACACACAGTGACTGCAGGAGGTGTTAACAGGCAAATTAAGCAGTACAAGTACAAATTTGGCTGTGATTGTGAAGGGCTGCCTGGCTTACCCTGAGGTTCCAGCCTGCAGAGCCCCAGGCAGTGACAGGGGATGGTGCCTCTGCAACACTCCAGTGACTTGAGACTTTCCCAAGGAGATAAACCCAGACCAGACCAGCAGGAAGGTCCACATCCTCCACGCTTTATCAGCCATGTGTTGGGAACAATTCCTGCTCAGGGCACTTGCCTGGCACCAGACCCTACCTGCAGGTCCAACTCTGAAGCCCTGACCCTGTCCTGCTGCCCTGCCTTGTGATGCACACTCCATGCTGGACATCTCAGGCAACTGATTAAAGATCTGTCTGCCCCACAGCACTCAGCACTTTCAGCCTCACAGTTAATCAGGCTCACTAATTAATTGCAATAACTCAGATCAAGTTAAACCCACAAGGGCCTCGCCCCTCTACAATTACCTACAACACTTTAATATCAGGTGTTCATTTTTTGTTAGTCTCTATTGGAAGATGTTGCCATGAATGACAATGTAGTGAGGAGCAGGTATAGCCATAATAAAGTTACAACTTACTGGGGATTTCTGAATTTCCGACACGGCGTAATTCCCTTGTGAGAGCCACTTGGCTGTTCCCACCAGGGACAGGCCTGTCCCATACAGGTCTATGCTGAATCGACCCTAAAAAACAACAAGAGCCTGGTTATCCCAGAATGCCACGCTCCAGACTCCCAGCATGCCACGGTGTCACTTTTCTAGCAGCATTTGACAGCAGCGTTTTCCTCGTTTTCCATTGCTCTGACCATGGTCATTGTACAAATCACAGCACGGCTCACATTAGGAATTTCTTCTCCCTGGTGGCTGCAGAGAAGGAGGGGTTTCAGATTGCTTTTGAACTGCTGCCTTTTCCCCCAGGTTTTCACTGCTTCACCCCGGTTTTGCACTGCTTTACCCCGGTTTTGCACTGCTTCTTCTCTGCCGGCTGAGGGCATTGTTGGCTTTCCCATGGCAAACTGCAGAGCCTGGTGCTCCAGCAGCTGATGGGAAGGAATTTCAGGGATGTTCTGCAGCTGCTCTCACTGCTCCCTCCTCAACTGGAGAGGGCACACTTGGCCTTCTTTTCCACTGGCTTTTTTTTTTTTTTTTTTTTTTCCCAGACTAGTGAAATAAAAACTCTTCCATCTCTTTAAAGCACTTAATTCCACATTTTCTCAAAATGACAAAGATGGATGGAAAATTAAGGACTATGCCAGCATCCCACATTCAGCCCCCCAGCCCTCCCCTCACCCCCATGGCAGACTCCAGTCCTGCCAATTTCTGGACCCATGGAGGGATCCTTTGGACACATCCCAGGCTGACCCACAGCCCAGCAGGGCCCTGCAGTACCAGATGGTGTTAGCTTTGCTCCTTGCACTTGCTGCCTTGGGTATGCTGATTTTCTGTGAGGAGCAAACGGGCTGGGTCAGGTGGATGGATATTAACATTTATGAGCATTCCTGAGGTAAGCAGTCAATCCCTAAGCTGCTGAGCTGTGCAGCAAAGTGTCAGCTCTGGAAGCAGGGAGGGAAGGAGATGGAAAGGTTTGCCCTCTGCTGCTGCTCTGACTCCCTGTTAATGCCCTTTGCCAGTAATGCCCACCCAATACCTTGGACTGTCCAAACAGATCACTTGCCAGTGATCATTTAACAAACATTTAACCATCATTTAACAAACAAAAATAGGTGTGCTGGGAACATGCAGCAAGTCATCCCTAACAGTGTTATTTGTCTCCTACAGACTTGAAAAGCATCTGCTCCCTGCTGCTCTCTCTGCCCAGCATTTCCACCAAGTCCTGTCATGGACTGATCCCCCTGACTTCAGCCTAGTTCTCTCCCCACAGCCTCTTTCTTCTTCCTTTTCTCCTTTACTGGGGCCTTAGGGAATGTCTCTTAGGCAGCCACTGGCCTGATAACATGGAAAATGGAAACTACTTTCTTCCCTTTTCACAAAAGGAACTTTCTCCATCACTTTCTCCCTCTTCACAAAGGGAAAAGTTTCAGATCGCTGAGATAAGAATGTGCCACTCACTGAAGTTGGGCTGCTGCGATCAGCAGTAATTAATAGAGGGCCTGAACAGAACAAATGGCACCAATTCCTGTTAAATGCTCTTGTCAAATACCTGCGGGCATTTGGCAGCGCTGTAGCAGTCCCCTGCAGTGGCATAAGGAACAGGTCGTCCATCATGTGTCTGTGCAAACTGTAAATCAGTTGCTGTGGAGAAGAGTTGGTGAATAACATGGAAAGGAAGATGCAGGGAGAGAGACAAAATAAATGTAAACATGCTCTTTGCTAATGTTTAAATTCACCAAAGCTGGCTTCCTACATTAATGTAGGAAGTCAAGACGTCTATATTTTTGTGATATCAATATTACTATATTTTTTAATATTAAATATCCTGATTCATCCCACATTTGATTCCCAGCACATGAGCACTGAATTTAACAGGACACACTCAGTATTTACAGCTCAGTTTAAATCTGTTGGTGATTTAGGAACAAGGTATAAATAACAACAAAACTCAAACCCTTAACTTGGGGTTTATTTCGCTTTCAAAAAATTCCCCACATTCAAAAAGGCTCCAGCACCTTCTAAGTCTCTCTTTTAAACATAAGCAAACAACATCTCTGCTCTCCTGGCTGCCCCAGCCCAGGGGTCGGGTTTTCAAAGGGAACTGGAGTATTTTGCTCTGGAGGGATCTGAAGTAACTGAGACTCATTTAGATGGGGATGTGAGATAGCTCCTGCCTGACAGAGGTAGGTGCCCAGCTCCTTTTGAAATTCAAAGGGAGCTGGTATCAAATTCCCAGAGGGTGGTTCCTTTGAGATCTTTACCTAGGAGCTTTTACAGATTATTAGTTGCTTTTTACAGATTGATAGACTGGGAGGTCTTGAAAATTAAGTGATAAAACCCACTTATCAGATGAGGAGTCGTTTTACAGGGAAGGATTTTGATTCGCTAAAAGACCACTTAGCTATTTACTGAATGAACTCCCAACAATATGTTGTATTTTTAAAACACTTGCTGAAAACTGATAGCAGTGGAGTCAGGGGACTGAAACCATAACCCCATGGAATGCTACAGGGTCTCTGGTGGTGGGATGGGCTCCCAGCTCACAGGAATGACAAAAGGGACAGTGTGTTACTCTTATTGCACAGCTAGATTCTCTTTCTCCATTGCAAATCTATGTTCCCAGCCCTCAACAAAAGTTATTTTCCTGTGGTCTGGCTCTGCTGAGAGACTTCTCTGCCCTGGCCACTGGGAATAGCATCCCCACCCCAGTGGAGACCCCTGCACTGGGATCTCTCTGAGTAAAATGGAGGGGGGTACAGGAGTGGGGCAGCTCCTCCCTGGTCAGGCTTTGTGTCTGAGTCCATTCTGAAAATAGGGGACCAAATGAAATAAAATAAAATAAAATAAAATAAAATAAAATAAAATAAAATAAAATAAAATAAAATAAAATAAAATAAAATAAAATCCTTCACAAAATGCACTGGGCTTCTGGGAGTATGCAAATACTCATTGTGCAGAGCAGATACAACAGGAATTGCCTTAGTATTTTCCTGTTTTACAGAGAAATAACATGAGCATCTCTGATGTACTCAGTCTCCCAGTGTAAAGCAGCAAACAGGTGACCAAGTCTAAAAGCAGGAATTCTCAAGAATATTGCTCACTAGAGTACCACTGCTCGCTTGTAGTTACCGCTATATTTGTGTAAAATAAACATTTTTTTTTAATGGCAAGGCCCTGTTTTTACTCACTTATTATTTGCATAGTGTTCAGGTCCAGCCTTACTTTGCTGAAGGAGGAAAACCCAGCTGCTGTGTAATCTTTCCTACACTGGCAGTCTTCTCGTCTGCTCCCGTTATACGGACACTCGGTCGGGTTATGCAATCTGAATCAAAAGAAAACCCTTTCTACTCATGGCCAGGAAATACTGCCATGGAAAACAAAAACACTGTGAGGTTCATGATTACAGGATTTCTTACCTGTATCCATACACCTCTGAAAAATTCTCTGCATCCCCGTTTACAAGGGTCACATACTCCTTTGGGCTGTCAGTCTGCATCCCAGAGCAATACACCTGAGAGAGAAAGAGAAGCCAGGATTGTGTCATGTGCAAAGGCATCACTGAGACAACCAAAGGCAGAAAATCCAAGAGTGGAAGTCAAGACCACAGGCAGGGTCCTCTTGAACCTTCAGAAAACCCATGAAGTATCATTCTGTTGCTGAAATGCACCTTTAATGTCTTTCCTTTGACTTGCAGGAAATATTCACCATCTTCAGTGACACCTTCAAGATTTTTAACATCTTTGCAACTCCTTGGTAAGTCACCTGAAACAAAACAGAAATACTTGTAGTCACTGAACAACTATACATCAAAATTTATTTTGAATCTGAGGCTTCCAAAACATCAAAACATCTTTTTTTATTTTTAACAGCTTTCCCTGAAGTGTCTTAGTCCTTACTTGGATGGCTCCCAATGCTTGGAAATACTGTAGATCTCTAGGAGTTTGAGGGGAAAAGATGCTGAAACCATGAGAAAGGCAAAAGAAGGTGTAAATCTGCAGACTTACAGTCATGGACATTGTGACATGTCCTCCTCTCTTCAGGTTTCAGGTCCACGTGGCACAAGCTGCTGAGCTGGTCGTCATTGGTCCAACACTGCACTGAGCGGTGCATGACCCCAACTCCACAGGTGACAGAGCACTGCGGGACACAAGACAGAGATTCCTGCTTTATCTCAAGGGTTTATGGGCTCCAGAAAGAACAGAGACAGATGGTTTCCCTTCTATCAAGAGACAGCAGCAAAGACTTCAATCCCGTGAAGTGTTCAAACACAGGCTTAATTTTAATCAAATGAGTAGTCCCTTCGGTAATTAATCCCTTCCTTATTATCATTGATTACTTCAAGACTACCATACTTTGCTCAGTGTTTGCACACTTTGCTGGATGAGGCAGTTTGTTAAAGGGAACCATGTGCTCAAGTGAAATTGCTTATTTTTCATATTAGGAAGATTGCTGTTTTCCATGCGAATTGCACAAAAAAAAAAAAAAAAAGGAGTCTCAAAATCTTCTGTCCCCTACCATGCTGGGAAAATGGGTACATCTGTGCAAACACTGGGTCATCCTCAAACCATCCAGTCTAAGGGCAATCCTAAGGCTGAAATTGTACAAATTGCAGGAGGTACCAATCAGCAGAGCATCCAGCTACTGAGTGTGGGCTGTGGGAGGTGGGACCACCTTGCTCCTCCATCCACAACTTGTTCTTTCAAGTACTTGAGAAATGAAGTTCAGCTCTTTCTACTGCTACCAGGCTAGGCTATAAAGAAAATGAAGTTGCTCATCCATTTAGAAATTATTATTCTAAAGGAATACACCATGAAGAAAATGGTCTTCAACGGCTCATGGTATTCACAACTTGGGCATTTACTCTTTATCAAGTCCAGTTCCATAAAATTTAGCTGAAGCGCTGAGTAGGACTCTCTCTGTCCATCAAAGGTGATGGTATTTTACATTAAATCCCTTTCAAAATCACAGCTGACAAGGGTCATGGCACTTGGTGGTCATTGGGACATTGAGCAGCTCAAAGTGAGGAGAAAGGTGTTGCTCTCTGAAATGAGTGCTCTTTGCAGTGAAGTTGGATTAATGACTTGGGTATTTTGCACTTAAATTCTGAGGGAAAATACCAATTAATTGATGCTGAGGTATTTGCTATAACTCCTACGTGCTGACTCACAGGGAGGATCTGAAGCTTCCTATGGGGCAGGAGGAACTTAGGTTTCAAATGGCTTTGTCAGTTACCGTGACAACTTCTACTACATTTTACTTGGCCTGACACTCATCGCCTTGTAAAGGTTTGACAAATTCCTACAAATGCCTGAGCTGGGTTAATAAATCAAGTTTATGGGAGAAACATCACATTTCAAAGAATGTCAGAAGCCCTAAGAAGTGAAATGTTATCACCTTAACTAAAATTTGATCTTGTAGTTCAGGTCCCAGAAGAGGCTCAAAACAAATAACTTTAGCAGAAAGGCCAGGTTCTTTTCCCTGACCTGTCCCAGCATTTGTGAGAAGGAGGGGGAGGAAAAAACAAGAAAAAAATTGTTTTAAGGTTCAAATGACCAGTGTTTCAGCCTAATGCTGGCTCCCAAGTCTTTCTTATACATGTGGCCAAGTGGGATCAACTGCAGTTGCCAGTGACTCACCAATGCTTCTAGCACAAGGCTTTCAAACCCTTGTTTTCTGCAATGACTAAGCATGCAGCATGGCCATCAACATGGCCACAAACGTTGGCTACATCCCAGTTTTCATGAATGATCCTACTTGTAGCTGCTGGGACTCCCCCATACGAAGGGGTTCAGTCGGAAGTATGGAGCCCTACACACACCAGGCCTGCTGCTGCACCAGAGTATTCCATGCATTAATTTAAGCATCTCTAAAACATTCCCCTGCCAAACCTTTGGTCTGTGTCTAAACAAACCCCAGGTTGTTCCATTCTTTTTGGCCAAAAAAGAAGCTTGCCCGACTTACGCTTCCCCAGTTGCCGACGCGCCAGGAGGCCGAGATGGGGCACTCTCCGAGGTAGCAGGGCTGGATGTTGGGGGGCTGTGTGCCAGGACAGTTGACCATGTTCTGGTAGCCATACTCATAGTGGTCCTTCCCGGTGTAGATCTCACTGCAGGACACGAGGCGCTGCCTGTAGCCCTTCCCGCACGTGACGGAGCACTGCGGGCACAGCAAGGAGCGGTGAGCACCACCTGCTTCAGCAGGGCTGCCCAAAATGGGAGGGGAGGAAACCAGGCCTGACAGCTTTCAACACAGGAAACTGATTCAAGGGATCACTGGGTTCCATTTAAGCCAGTCATGAATATTGTAAGTGGCTACTACGAGTGGGCTGGTGCCTGACATTGTCTTTGGGCACCCAGTTCCTCTCTGGGCTGGATCTACAGCTGCTCCAGGACTCCCTGCTCCAGGCTGGCTCCTGGCCATGTGTTATTTCTTCCCAACCACAAAGAAAGGAGCAGAAGATCCATGGGAATTTGGAAATGCCTCTATTAGTTGTTTTGGTTGGGTAGGTTTTTTTTGCCATACATACAGAGAGATAGAAAGGGGTCAAGGTTGACTCTGAATTGCAGGTACTTGTCAGCAACTAGGAGAACCAGAAGAACAACAACCAGAAGAATGAGAAATTTTTCATCGTAATTAGAGGATAAACAGCACTTCTGCCTTCCTCATCAAAGGACTGAGTGGGACCTGGGAGAGCCAAACTCTGGCTCTGTAAGATCTCTTTACCTCTCTGTCTTCATGGGCCTGAGTGCTCCCAGGTGGTCTCCCAGGCACTGGGGGTGGGTAGAGGGTGCCTGGGCAAGGAGCAGCCAGAGCTCCAGCCTGACAAGCACCTCAATATTTCTCTTAAGAAACCACTCAGCAGACCAGGCTGCTCTGAGATTTTCTTATGTCTCCACATTTCTCCCTCCTTGCACTATCTCAGGTGGCTGGGCTCTCCTTCCCCTCAGTCCTGCCATGTTTTCCTTTTTCCCTTTTCTCGTTCTTGCTCTTTAATCAGTGCTGTGTCAGCAGCTGCCTTGTCATTTCCCTCTGCTGTTTCTCCAACTGGAAAGTAATCCTTCACTGGCTGCAGAAGGAAACAGGCTGAGATTAGCCTGCGTCCTCCCGCACGCGGCGCCCGCTGCAAGGAAAACTCATCTATTTTCCCTGCCTCCCAGCTGGGAGGGTGAATGGCCTGCCTTCCCTCACTCTGGGTCCTTGCCCCTGCAAAGACAGCACTGAGGAAGGATGTGCCCCCATGGTCACCTCCAGGCTTGCCTCTCCCCCATGATGCACATCTGGACCCTTGTACAACTCACAGGGCCCCAGAGCCCCCAGGGAGTGGATGGGAATAAAACCAATTAATTAAATAAATGAACTAAACCAGCAGAAAACCAAAGAGGGTGCCTGTTGAATGCACTGTGCTTTGGAAGAAAATTGCGTCCAGATAATATTAGCTAGGACCCTGAGCACGCTGCTTTTACTCTTTAATAACCTGGTTGTCGGCCACAGCCCAGCTCCTTTCTATCCAGCAGGGAGACTGCACACCGAAATAAACCAAAAAATAAGATTTCAAACCCACGGCCTTGCCTTGCCAGCGCTGATTGATTTGGGCTGCAATACCTCAGCAGGGGCAGCGTTGAGAGGAGGTCAAGGATGCAGGGGCGGGACGGGGCCTCACCTCTGACCACTCTCCGGTGATCCAGATGTACTCGCAGGGCGGCAGCGCGCAGCTCTGCACCTCGGCCGGGCGCTCGCTGGGCTCGCAGCGGCCGCTGCTCTGCGGCTGCTCCTCCTCGTCCACGCACAGCACCTCGCGGAACCGCGACGCCTCCCCGCACGTCTTGGTGCACTGTGTGCGACAAACAGCAGCTCAGGCAGCCCTGTGGGGCTCCAAGGGACGAACCCACGCCCCAGCAACCCCTGTAAGCTGCCACTGGTATCCCCTGGGGGAGGATTTCCCACCAGGACCTGCTGTGCCCCATGCTGCTGCCTGTGACAAACTGCTGCTGACCTCCGGAGTACTGACCCACGTCCCCAGGAGAGAGCAGAAACCAAGACAGCAGGTATTGGGATGGGGCAGGTGTGGGGCCCAGCTGCGGTAGGATCAAAACATGCAGGGTTGGGCATGCTGGGCCAGGAGATAGGGCCAACCCCCATTATTTCAGCCCCTAGTGAATACAGCTATTTGGAGAACGACAACTCAACCATCCCCCGTGCAAAATTCACACTGCTGCACCTCTGGCTGTGGCTGGTGTGGGGGGAGCTCCTTCCCCAGCTCTCTGCTTTGGCATGGGGCACACATAATCATAGAATCATCATAGAATAGTTTGGGTAAAAACAACCTTAGAGACCATCTCATTCCAACCCCCTGCCATGGGCAGGGACACCTTCCACTAGAGCAGGTTGCTCAGAGTTTCACCCAACCTTGGCCTCAAACACAGCTCTACAAGCACTGCAGCGCAGGCAGCCCTGCAGGTTTATTCTCTTTTAAACACTGCCCTGCCTGATATTAAGATCAACCCATGCCAGACAAGTACAAGTGCTCCCCAGGTCCTTCTGGAGATTTCAAGGACTCAGTTCTTTCTCTCCTTGTCACAGAAAAACGAGCCTGACTGTGAGGCTGTGTTCCTGGGAGTGAGGCTGTCCTTGGAGGGCATCTTAGAAAAACACATAAAACAAAATAAATCAGTGTAAGAGCAGCTGCCTAGATAAAACCCCATTTTCTTTTAGTTATTGCCTGTAATGGACTTCTAACACTTTCAACTAACTGGATTAACGAGGAGAAAAATGCATGAAAATAATCATTTATAGAACATGTAGGGAATGTCTTCCCCTTAAGGAAAAGGATAAAACATCCAATCAGACCATCCCTATCTGTACAGAAACACTGCTTGAAGTTACCTAGGCTTGGAACACTGTGCCAGTTTAATCTAGTTGGAGTCTTACCCTCCAAACATCATTTCCAGCCTCCCTGAAGCAAATCCTGTTCTCCTGGCTGGCCAACAATTAGGAAGATATTAGTGGGTTCAGTTAATTGCAAAATGCAGGCACTGTCATGGCCTTGTTACTGTAATTGGCTGTCAGAACCAGGATTGTAAATTATTTGAGAATATTGAAAATTCAGATCAATGTGTGGCAGCAGCAGCAAACCAGGAGAGCAGCAGTGAGCACATCATCATGTGGGGTGTAAATATTTAAAACTGGGGCAAAGTGGAAAGGGATGGGGAAGGAGAGGCAGCTCCACAAAGCAGCATTTATTCCAAAGGAATAACTTAGGAGCTCTTAGGCAACAGTCAACATTGCAAAATCTGCAGTCTGCCAGAAGACCCCAAGGGCTTTGTGTGCTTTCAACCTTATTTACTCTCTTGCTTTGAGTCCTTGGAGTGGAAGCTCCTTCTAGGTCTGTGCTGAAACATGGCAATCCTACAGGGGTTGGGGGAATTTGCTGGAGTGTGATTTCCCCAGAAAGCAAACAAAGTGAGCTATATTTGCCCATCTCTGATTATCTCCCTATTACATAAGTAAAAACTGAAAGGGGGTCATTGTGTGTGAATATGGCACCACTGCAGCTCCATCATCAGGGAGCTCCCCTGACAGCTCTCCAGGCACCTTCTGGGGCAGCCTGAACCCCAACCTTCCTGCTCACTGGGAGTGGGGTCACAGCATGCTCAAAGCTTCCCTCCTTTGGCATTTCCAGCCCAGTGAGGGGTCAGCAATACAAGGTGAATCATTCCATGGTCCCTCAGAGCCAAAGGAGGCACCTTGAAAGGAGAGGGAAGAACCAAGCCTGATTTTGTCTCATCTCCTTAATGTATATTTCAGACTAAATTTGTAAAGTACATTGGCTAATGCTTCACTTTCAGAGGGTAAACCATGTCTATGCCATCAAGGCATCTTCTAACAGTGGCTGTGAAGAGCTATCACATCAAAAGCCCATCCTTGTTTAAAATCATTACTTGCTGATGGAAGACTGGCACTCCCAAGCACATGCCAGCCTGATTTGGGTTTGTCTGCAAATAACAGTTGTGTGGCCAAATAAACCTGAGCCAGCTCTGTGCATTTTGTCATCATCAGAAATTGAAAGTTTGGCTATTTGTATTTTTAAGGGTAACTGGTAATTAAAATAATCCCACTGAAATATTAAATGAGGCTCAAAGACAGTGAGACCATCATAAAATAAGTCAAAGAGAAACACTGCAGAGGTTCCAATCAGCCAAAGCCAAAGTTATAAAACATTATTCATGTAGAAAGCAGATAGTTCAGCTAGCATGGGAAGGCTATTTTTCCTTTTAATGCAGTGACAGATTTTGCATGAATTCTCATGTTCAAGATTGATTTAAGTCTCACGCAAAACAGTGGGGCCAGGCTATAACAGCTATTGATAGCAAAATCTGAAAACAGGTCAGGCATTTGACAATATTTGTCTCTTTTGCCTCATTTCCCAAATTCTGAACTATTTTCCTGGCAGATCAAATTAAGGATCATTTCAGGCACTTCTGAAACTGCTTTAGAAGAGCAATAATAACAATTAAAACAACCCCAAAGGCAGTGCTTTGCAAAAGCATTGATTTTTTTTTTCTTTTTTTTTAGATAACAATCTAATGCAGAGATGAAATGTACCCCCCGTGCCATGAATGCTTGAAACATGCCTTGGGTAACTCTGCAATTCAAATCAGGCAAGGATGGCACAATTTCCCCCCAAAAAGACAAATGTCAAAGATTCAGGAGTTGGATGGCAGCTTCCAGAGCGTGCGCTGTCCTTCCACAGAGGCTCATATAAAAACTTTCTCCCAATTTTCCCTTTTTCTTTGTGACTCTAGTCTGAGTTCTTTTTTGACATTAGCAAGGCTCTTTCTATTGACTTTCTTCTCCTTGGTGAGGGCACTGAGAACAGGTGATTAATGTGATACACCAACAGAGCAATAAATGGTTTCCAGTAAATTTCATATTCCTTCTCACTGTCAAGACCAACACTTTTTTTTTCGAAACAACACAAGTACAACAACAAAAAGGAACAATTAAGAAACCCCAAACCCTCTTGAGAGATTCCCTTTAAAGATAAGGAATCAAGAACAAGACAGCACTGAGATGTTATTTATATCCTGCCTTCCATGTCAATTAGGGTTCATTGCTGCTCCCTGCTCAAAGAATACCAATGCAATCTGTGCCTCCTCATGGACACTGCCTATGGCTGGAGGGAGGTGCTATTCTGTTTTTTCACTGTGTACACCAGAACAAAATAAGAAGTGCTTGGAAGAAATGCTTGGAATGAGCCAGAGGGGCAAGCTCACATTGGGCAGCTCCTGCATTTTCCTGTTCATGGTTACTCATGAGTACTTATGAGGGTGAGGAAACCTCCAGTCCCTCTTAGTAAAGCTCCCTTGGGGAAAAATCAAATCTCCACACTTTGTTCAAAATTTGCCCAGTGCAATGGGGAGTCCTGGAAAATTTCAGAAAACATCAGTATTTGTATCCAATCAAGGGCTCAGAAGGGTGAGGGCAGGCGCCTCTCCAAACTGCTTTGAGAAGTTGCAAAGATAAGGGAGAGAGGGCAAGTTGGACTTGATGATTTTGGAGGACCTTTCCAACTAATGATTCTAAGATTCTACAAAAGGATGGGGCAGGAGTTGTTTCTTTCCAGGGCTGATTACAGCACCAGGTAAGGACTGGCACTACCTGCTGTTTGGTGACCTCTTTACTGCCTTTAAATTTATTCACTGAAGAAGTCAATGGGCTCTGTAAAACTAAAACTAAAACCGCAAGGAAGCTGCTGGAGCCCCCTCAGCTGTTCCTGCATTTCCTTTTCTGGCTGGGATGTTTCCATCTGCTACCACTGTGTGACCAGCCTGGCTTTTCCTCCTGCTGCTTCCCATCACTCTTCCCTGTGTCCTGGGAAGCAGCTGGGAGAGGACACAGCCCCTCTGGCCTCCTGCACTCGTGGCTGGGTTACACAGGATTATAAACCCAACTTCCCAGCACTGCTGAGGCTGGGGAAATGAAGATAAACTTGTGTGTCCTGTTCCCGTCAGGCTGAGGCACCACATGCACGGGTTAAAAACAGAAAAAAACAGAATGAAAAGAATCATTTTGGTGTCTGGTCTGAGCTGCCTCTGCCAAAAACTTCTGGGCATTTGAAGGCTGACACAGCACCTTCTTGGCAGTGCATGGTGGGGCTCCTCCTGCTCAGAATCCCCTCATACTCCTACCACCCACCAGCCTTGAGGCCACTCATGCCCACATTGCAGGAGAGTTGGAGTCACTCCCTAAACCACTGGAGCAGCAGCTTTATCCCCAGTTTCAGTCTCAGGAGCTGTTTTTGATGGGAACTGATCTTGGTCACACAGAAAAGCATCATCTCCTACAGAAGACTTGATCTCAGCACTGCTCATGGTTTGATAAAACAGCAAAGACCCAGAGCTCAGTGAAAGGATAGGGATGTCAGATGGTGCTGGGGTAATGGGGCAGGAAAGAGGCAATTACCACTGCTCCCTAACTCCTCCAGACACTGGGCTCAGGCTGGAGCAGCACAGCAGGGCTCTGCCTCCTGGAAGAGACCCAAATCCATCCTACCCAAAACCTGCTCAGCATTTTCATAGGACCCAGCCAAACCCAGGGCAGCACAAGCAATAAATTAACCCTACAGAGGCATTTCTCTGCTCTGCATGAACTTTTTTTTTTTTTTTTTTTTTTTTTTTTTTTTTTTTTTTTTGCAACCCCAGGTTGCAACCCAAACACCCTGACCCTCCAGCAGCACTCCCAGCATCATGGCACGCCTGAGAGCACAGAGCTGTGAGCTGGGGGAAGGAAGCGAGGAAAGAGAGGAAGGGAGGAAAGAAGGAGGGAAGGAAGGAAAGGGAGGAGAGGAAGGAGAGGAAAGAAAGGAAAGGAAAGGAGAGGAGAGGAAAGGAGAGAAGAGGAGAGGAAAGGAAAAAGGAAAGGAAAGGAAAGGAAAGGAAAGGAAAGGAAAGGAAAGGAAAGGAAAGGAAAGGAAAGGAAAGGAAAGGAAAGGAAAGGAAAGGAAAGGAAAGGAAAGGAAAGGAAAGGAAAGGAAAGGAAAGGAAAGGAAAGGAAAGGAAAGGAAAGGAAAGGAAAGGAAAGGAAAGGAAAGGAAAGGAAAGGAAAGGAAAGGAAAGGAAAGGAAAGGAAAGAAAAAGGAAAGGAAAGGAAAAAGGAAAGGAAAGGAAAAAAGGAAAGGAAAGGAAAAAGGAAAGGAAAGGAAAAAGGAAAGGAAAGGAAAAAGGAAAGGAAAAAGGAAAAAGGAAAAAGGAAAAAGGAAAAAGGAAAAAGGAAAATGAAAAAGGAAAGGGAGGGAGAAGAAGAAGGGAGGAAAGGGAGGAAAGGAAGGAAAGGAAGGAAGGTTGGTTCTTACCGCCTGCCATTCCCCGGCTGCCCAGCGGTGCGTGGGGCACGGGGGGAGGTGACAGTCCCGCTGAGGAGGGGGCTGGCTGGCCGGGTCACACTCGGCCTCCTTGGGGCTGCTGCTGCTGCTGCTGTGGCACTGCACGGAGCGGCGCTGGACGCCCCGGCCGCAGGACACCGAGCACTGCAGGGAGGGACACAAGGTGAGTGCAGCTCCCATCACAGACACCACAGTGAGTTCAGGGGGTCTGGGCTCTGCTCTGGGCTCCACGGCATCGTTAGCAATGATTAAGGATTCTCTTTAATAATATATACTAATGATGTTTCTAGCAAAAACCTAAAATTTTGGAATTTGAAAACAAGGTAGCAATGCTCTATCAAACTTCCAAGTGAGGCTTTTCATTGTGCAAGGGAAAACTGGGAATCTGAAGCCAGTGTGAATATTTGCTGTTGGCTTCAGTGGGGTCAGGACTTCCTGGACAGGATTTTTATTGAAAAATCTGTTTTTATTGCAAAATAGCAGTGCTGCAAAACCACCCTGACATGCCAGAGGCGGCCAGGCTCTGAGATTTGCTCTGAGTATTGCTTCTCAGGCACTGTTTCAAAAAAGTAATAGTTCAAAATGCATCAAATGCCACAAACAGCGTGGGCTTTAATGAAAAGCAAACTTGGATTCTATAGAAGAAAGTGTGTAGCTGTAGAGAGGGAAAGGTGTGATACAGCTGGGATTTCTTTCATGCATCTAGACATGCACATGCACCAAGGCAGGGAATACAGTTAGGTTTTGAAAGCAAATGTCTTTTTGAAATTAACTGCATTTCACATTTCCTTCATTACACTGTGGGCACATTTTTCCCAACTTCAAGACACAGCAACAAATGCCTGCATTTTTCTGTTTCTCAGACATCTTTAAATTATTATCTATACTGCAATATTATTAACAGCTTATTTTTTCTTTCACGCAACATTTCTTAGTGTTGTGACTGCACACTAATGTGTTTAGCAGTACTTAATATTCCCCTGGAACAGATTCCTCCTGGCTAGACCTTAAAGTATACTATACAGATTTGGAGTAAAGAGAATTTGCATTTTTAGAAGAAAGTGCATAAAAAATAAAGGTATGTATTAAAACCACAGCTGAATTAACAACTAATATTATTTATAACTAATATTACTTATTAATATATCAGGTACTAAGAAAATAAGTTCACAGTCTATTATTGCAATGCCCACTAAAATGAGCCTTCTTAAGGCAGGGAATTGAGTGGTACCTGATGGGGAAGCAATTCCCTTTTCTGTATTCCTCCATAATGCTCTTTGCTTTACTGTCCAAATACCCCATAAAGCCAAGAAAACCAGAGAAAAGCTGACTGTGACTATTTGTCTGGCTTCAGACATTCATAGGAGGGTGGGAGTATTTTTGTGTAGCTTTTGAAAGCAGCAGTGGGATTTCTGTCACTAGTGATGCAAATGCTTCCCATATGCTGCTGCTTCCCTGGGATTAACAGTGCTCTTTGTCCTACACATTCCATAGGGGACTCTCAAACTGAATAAAGGCACAAACTTGGAGAAACATACACACCAGGATGCCTACCATGCTCTAAGGTATCTTTTGAGTTGCATTTATCACCAACATAAAAAGCCCAGGTGTGGATAAAAGAGCGCAGGTGACACTGTGGCTTTTTCATGGGGGGCTGCACTGTGTGTGTGTGTGTGTGTGTGTGTGACACCTGGGTTTGGGGAGAGGATGGTCCCTGGACTGTGCCAGAAACTCCACCTGATGCTCTGCCTGTGTTTTTATACAGGGCTGGATTTCAGCCTGTAGCTGAAGTATGCAAATACCAGACAGCAGCATAAATATTGGTATTTTTGTTAAAGGAAAGGTAAATGGCCATAATTGACACCACTTAAGAGAAACAAACACATTAAATCTGATATTTCAGTGCAGACATAAACACAGTTAAAACTTGGAGAAAAAGCCTTTTTAGAGATTTATCAAAAATGCTTTGCCCCAGGGAAGTGAGTTCTTAACAATCTAGAAAAGAACTAACCATGTTTTGAATACAAAAGATCCAAAGAGAAATAAACCTAGGATTGGAGCACCAGCACAGCCAGTGTTCAGCTGAGACTGGTTTTTAACCATTCCTGTATTTTTTGAGCTTAATTTTCTCAGTAATTCCTTTTCCAGAAGGCAAAACCCCCCCAACATCTACCTAAAGGTATGTGCAACAGGTTCTGTGCATATATAGTGACACAAAGATGCACTTTTATGGGAGAACCTTGCCTTACTTCTCATGCAGACTTTTTGGTTTATTCAGGAGAAAAAGCACAGCAGCTCAGCTTCGGGATTAACATTCTGAGAAAATTACACCTTTAGAAAGTTAGGGGTTTTTAGATAATATCTAAGTGGAAACTGATCATGGCTCCTATTGGCAACAGTGGCACTGGAGATAGGGAAAGTCACATGAAGTTTTCATGCCCAGTTCATACCCTGATCTACTGTGTATTCAGAGCACCAAACTCGTGTCTGTTTCATGCTCTTAAGGAGAAGTTCAGCACCTAAATTTGGCTCCACAGCATTAAATCTCTGGCAAAGCCCTGAACACCCTTACAAGGGACCCAGAACCAGCACTTCCAACCTGTGACAGCCCCAACTCTTCATCGTCACAGGCAAAAAAAAATATGCTGCCAGCACTAGTGAGGCTCAGAGATCCATGCCACAGCATCTGATGGGGCTTTAAAAAGCCCAATTTGACATTGTAGCACAAATTTTTCTACCACTTTACTTTGTCCCCAAGCAAGATGCTGGCTGGCTGAGCACATCCTGCATCAGGAACCTGGGCTGAGGAGCTGCTCCTGGAAAAGCCTGTTCTTAGCCTTATCATTAGCATACAAATATTCCTTAATTGCCCAGTCACGAGAGATGACCTTAGACCATAAATCACCTCATCCTCCTATTAACTTGGGTTTCTTTCTCTAGTTGCATAAAATTAATATCCATGATGCAGTGGAAAGCTGAGAATTTTAAACCACTTACTTTTACCAATTAGTATTAGTGTATTTTAATGCAATTGACAGACCATTACATTATTATGTTTACAATTATTAGTCAAAACTGCTTTCAGGAGTAGCCACTTAAATAAGGTGCAAATTGGATACCACAAGACTGTGTAATGGCCTTGCATTTTATTTTAGTCTGGCTCCTGTATAAAACTGAGGTTTCAATCCTGAAGGTAATAAAGCTAATAATATTGACTTAATTTCCAGTATGGGAGCAGTATTCTGGATTTCACAGGCTGGATGCTCCTATCCTCAGGTAAAGAGCCCAGACCTTGGTAACTGAACCTCCATGGTGAACAAGCACTGAGTCCTTTACCCATATAATGGTAAACACTCCTATCCTGTGAATCCAAAGGTAAGGATTAAAAAAACAACTAATACAAGTCTGAAAACAATCACAGATCATTAATGGGTTTGCTGTCCTTTTTATTAGTGGACATTAATCAACAGCATGGTGTCCTACTCCTAACATTTGCATGTGTTCCTGTGGCAATGTGAATGGTTTGTCTTTCAGGAAACTGAAATACCTCAAGAATGGGTGTTTTGTACCTAAATTTGGAAGACAGAATGCAAGGGAACACGATGCCTTACAAGTTAACAGTTCATTTAGTCTGGGATTTTCAATAATTCCTCTGATTAGCATGCTAATGAGGTAGAGGGAAAAGCAAAGTTCAGAGTTAAAAATGTGATGCAGCAGATTCAAGGTGATGACAAAGACATTATTTTCAGGAAAAAAGGATTCAAGGTATGCTTTCAGCAAGCAAGAGTTTAATAACTCAAAATACTTTTTTATTTCCAGCAGCCTCTGATCTATGCATGACTGTCTGACTTTTTAACAAGGGAAAATCAAGCAATGAGTTTATTGCTCAAAACTAAGGAAGATTTTACTAGAGATATGATATTTAAATTATATTTAAAACATGAATAAATAGTAGATTCTCTTTAATATTATATATACTAATGATGTTTCTAGCAAAAACCTAAAATTTTGGAATTTGAAAACAAGGAATTTGCTTTCAGATAGACACTAAAAGCAAGCTACCTAGTTTTCAGCTGGTACAAATCTGTGCTGCTCCACTGCTGTCCATGAAGCTGCACTGTTTTACACCAAACCTGGCCCCAAACCTTCACCCTGAATAATTCATGAGGACAGAAGTGACTGGAAAACCAGGCTCTAACCAATTTGATGGAGGAGGAATACCAAAAGGTGCAAAAGGGTACACAAGATGTCTCACCTGGCCCCAATCTCCTGCTTTCCACTTCGGACATCTGCCCCCTCTGCATTTCTTTTGCACGTTGGGCTTAGCAAGGTGTTTACAATTCTCTTCTTCTACATGCCTCCCTTCCTTTGACAAACAGTACACACTGCGGTGCTTTTGGCCCCTTCCACAGGAGACAGAACACTGTAAATATAAAGTAATAACAGATCAGCTTGCACACTCATACAGGGGCCATGGCTACCCAGGGCATTTTCTTTTAGCTGGACCAAAAGGCACCTCCCCAGGTCCCCAGCAGGCTACACAAAGCTTGAGGGGAGTGCAGGCATTTCATACTGTGTGATATCCTTGGTCAAAGCTCCAAAAAATGCCAGTATCAAAATAGAGAAAACAGCTGACATTCAGCAGGGATAACAGCCTGGATTCCTGGCATTGCTCCAGTCCTTTCAAAGGAGCAGAGTCATCTTACAGGGATCAAGGCAGGAGCCCTCAGTATCTACTTAGAACAACTTGAAAGGAACCATTTCCATTTACCTTGGTACAAAGGGATGTCAAATATTGGCAAATCAGGAGGATAAAGTGTATGCTGCACCTTCACAGAGGGAAATAACTGCACAAAGGACAAGGCAGAAAAGTGCAGCATTTCCTTGTCCTTGGTACAAAAGTTCATGTTTGTTTTATCAGTGTAGTCTGACTTTTCTTTCCTTCACTAAACAGATTGAAACCAGGACATGTTCATCCTTAAGATTTATGCATTTTGAAAACAACTCAGAAGGTGGCAAGAAGGCAGAGCCTGGAGAATCAAAGCAAAAAGCAAACCAGCAGGTATGTTAGCTGCAAGCTTGGTAGTGAAGCAACTAATTTCAACCTCCCTCTGCAGGTTCACTGAACTTTTTCAAATGTGACCACTTCTGGCATGCAAACCCCAAGCAACTTCACTTTGATTTCAGATTAGTCTCCTCCAAAGATTTAGGAATCAAAGGGGTCTGGAATCACGACACAAATTTAATATGACAGTTTCATGTAGAACAAGCCTTTGGAATATTGTGACACTTGTTCCTTACACTGTGGCTGCAGTTCTTGAAGATATATTTATGTGTGATTGAAATAAATGTTGTCTCCAAATCCTCTTCAGCCCTTATCCTTCTGTTATCCTCAAGTAGTGTTTTTTCAATGATTCTACAAAACCAAAGTAATGTATTAACATATGATTTTTTCACCAGTAGTTTTATTGTGTTTAAGTCTGATGATGACTCTTATTGTGGTTTCTGTTTCTTTACCAGCTGGCTGCAGAATTCCCATCAGAAGACATTTTTTTAGTGACAGCTTCCCCCGTTATCAAAGCTGTAACTAATTTCAAGCAGGTAAGAGAGACTGCATTTTTCTTATAGTGAGACATGTTCTAAGTTTGTTTGATAATTTAGAACCCAGTGGTAAAGATGCTCATGACTTAGAGCCTGTTTTCATATTTGTGTGATTGCAGTGGTGTCAGTAAGACTGACAGGCTATTTTACAATGATCAGTAATTGTGAATATATTCACACCATTCAGGCAAAGGTTAAACCAGGTACTTACAGGACTAAAGTGTGTTCAGAGTTACTGAAACTTTATTTTATTTTATTTATTTATTTTTTTAGTGAGTGACCTCTTAGAAGCACTAGAATGGTATCATAGTCTTGCTCATGTTTGAATTTGGGGCAGAAACAGTGAAAAAAAGGATAACCTTCTGGGGAATTGATTTGGGCTTTGTCTATTTCAGCAGCTGCTTATTCAGTGACATCTTTCCTGCTGGTTTGAAAAAGAAAATCAAATGCATGCATGAATTCAGATTTATGGCTAGTAGGGCATGAAGCTGAGTCTGAGAGCTCTCTCTGAAACTAACACCGAAGTACAGAATGCTTTCTGAAAGTGCTGAGTGTCCAGCAAAGACATCTGCACAGAGCAGAGATGAAAAGTCTGTAATTCACATCACTGGAAATTTACATAGCTGAAGAATAAGGGAATAGCTAAGCACTATTAGAAGGCAGCAGAATCTGAGATTTGGACATGAGCATCTTAATTTCTCTCTGAATTGCAAGCATGGTGTAGCTTCTGGTTCCTAGCTGTGTTCCAAACTTGAATACTCAATAAAGTAGCAGGCCTGGAGGTTTCCATGCAGCTATTCTCTTTTGGAAAAAGCCACAAAATTGTCATCACTTATTTGAATGTTTTTCAAGTTTTGGCTTGCCTCTTTGGGGTTTTTATTTTCTTTGTATTTGTTTTGTATTTGATGTTGTCCATTTCCCCCGAGGTCTCTAAAATATCAGGTAGTGGCTCTGGATGAGTTATTTTAGCAAAGTTACAAAAAGAAAAACCAGGATTTTTACACTACATCACATAAATGAAAAAGCAGTGTTAACAACTTCTTTATGGAATAAAACATTGTAGCAGTTAGAGCAACTGCCAGGGTTTTCTTTTCCATTTTTGCTTAATCTCTGTCTTTAGGATTAACGTGTAGTACTTGGACTCTTCAACCAGGAGCAAGCATGAAAAGATTCTGTATGGAAAAATAAACTTTTAGCAGTTACATGGTAACCCATTTTCAGACAATATGGGCTTTATGTTGTCACTTTTTTACCATAAATGGACACAGCACCTTCTCTCAAAAGCTTTAGAAGAAGAGATGGGTAAATGATCCATATTTTTAAATACTTCTCTTTCTCCTACAGGTATCCAAAACACTTGAGGAATTTGATGTTGAAGAGCAGCCAAATTCCCTATTAGAAAAACGATATCCCAATATTAGAGTTATACAGTCTGGAGTGAAACAGTTGAAAAGTGATGAACATGTAAGCTAAGGTTTTCTTTTTTATTTGTTTTTTTTTTTTTTCAAATTATGTATATTAAATATAATTTAAGAAGTAGCTGAATGTTTTGGGTGAGAAATTTTGTTCAAGAACATTTTGGTTACTGAATTGATAAGTTACCAAAATTACAAGAAAATATTTCCTAATTCTAATTTCACTTACTGCTTAAACTGTTTTTCAAGTAGAAATAGATACAGAGGACAAAATAAATCTTGAAAGAGCCAACATTTCCACCTTTTCTTCCTTCTATTTAGCAGGAGATACATGGCAAATATGAACAATGTGCAGCATGTGCACAGCCTTGTTAGCTCTGTGCCAACATGTTCTTTTCACTCCAGCATGTATGAGAAACTCACATTCACATCCCAAACTCGTTTTGCTCACTTCTAAAGTTTGGAGATGTAATTCCAGGTGGATTTTGTTAACATTCTGAATACAGTGGTTTTCTTATATCATTGCTAGGATAGTGTTTTAATATTGGTCTTGGTGGACATAAATAATTAATCTATGTGGATTTGGAGGCTCTTTTGCCCAAAATCACTTTAAGCTATGCAGCTTCTAGTTTGTAGAACAACAAATAATGTCATAAAATGTTAAAATTTAAGGTCTTCTTTCTCAGAATGACATAGCTTGTTGAGTGCCTCCACTTTTTCTCCAGCAAAAAACAGATTTGCAGTATTTCTGAACTGTGTCCTATCCTGTGCCTGGTTAACTCAGAGCTACTGCTGTTGAAATGTTTGAATGAGATTCTCGATTGCTGATGTCCAGCAGTGCATGGTTCTGTTCCTGGGGCCTGAGGGACATTTGTCATATAGAAAACACAGAACTCTTCTGGCACAGCCAGTGAGTACCAAGTGCCACCAAGTGGTTGATCTTGCTTCGAGTGCACTGTGTGCACTTCCCACTTTATTGGTCACTTATTTGTGGTGAGTGTGATAGTAGTAAATGACACACAGTGAGGAAGAGTATGAAGCCTAGTTCCTTCAGAAGCCTCTTACAGCTTTTCATATCTGCAAATTATTGTGACATTAAGGAAAGATGTCTCTTAGATGTCTTCATTTTTGATTTTTCTTTTCTCTTCATTGTTAACAGAAAATTTACACTGAAGATGGGAAAGAATACATATATGAAAAGCTTTGTCTGTGTGCTGGAGTCAAACCAAAATTAATTGTTGAAGGGAACCCGTATGTGTTAGGAATCCGGGACACTGACAGTGCACAGGTAAATGTGTTTGGGACTTCAAAATGTGCAATGTATTCCTGCATCTGGTGCAAAATACCAGAATTCTTGTGGAGTGAAATGGAGAAACACAAAATAATGTTTGCTATTATATATTCTTAATTAGGAGTATTTTCACTAGCAGCAAAACAGCCTTATAATGCCACTGAATTAATTAGCCACCGATTTGTTAAGTTTATAGATAGCTCATACACATTATTTCTAACATGATAAAACGGAATAAACAATATTTTTTTCACCCTCCAGGAAGAATCCAATTGGAAAATATAAAGAAATTTCCTTGGGAAGAGGTGTGTGGTTCCTGGTACAAAGGGCTGCTTCATGCAGTGGGAAGCTACTGAAGGAATGACTTCTTATTCTCTTGCAGTTCTACTGTAGCTTCTCCTCTTTGTACAGAAAAGAGTTAGAAATAGTCAAAGATGTGGAAAAGTTTTCACCTGAGAAATGACTTAATAGACTAAAAATTAAGCTTTGAAGGCAAAGTTGAAGTCTCCCTGCTACAGGTCTTCAGAAACAGAGGAGCATTGCTGCTCCATAAAATGGAACTGCCATTCATCAAATGAAGCTGGACCTTGAGGATAAAAAAAGGAGTTACATTTTCAAAGAATCTGAAGTGAAACTGGAATTGCTGATTGCTACAACAGCAGCTTCTGTTTCAGGTCTCAGCCTAGCTGGATGTGTATCAATAATCTGAGAAAATCAAGACTAAGAGCAAGAAAATACTGAGAAGGATATAGTTGATCAGTGTGAGGGAACATTCTCTAATTGACATTTTTCCTTTCTTAATGCAGGCTTTTCAGAAGAATTTGGCTCAAGCTGAGAGAATAGTGGTGGTAGGAAATGGTGGGATTGCCCTTGAATTAGTGTAAGTGAACCAAAAACACATAATCAAATAAAATCTTTACAATGCAATGCTAAATCTAGTGTAAATGAATTTGAGAGAAGGTTGACTTTAAAATTTTATCTCTTAGAGCATTTAGTAGCAAAACTGATCACAGAGGGTTTTTTTTGCAACATAGTGGTTTTTACTGATACATAAAATCAGAAAAGCTCCAGAAGAAGCTTTGACACAGATATCAAGAATATTCAGTTCATGTTCCACATACTGCAAGCAATATCCAAATGCTTGTTTTTAACAGTGGCAGTCTGGCAGAAATGCACTTGTTTTTCATTATGGGGAGCAGGAAATACTAATTATTAGTATTATAAATTGGATCTGCCCCCTACCCCAGTTCAGTCAGGGTTGTGTTGGTGAGGAAGTATGACTTGTCAGCTTGAAGAGATATTTTTAATGGGTTCCTTATGTAAATGTTTAGAAGTGGATTTGATAGGTTGGAAAATCTTGGATCCCCTGGTTCTGGCTTCTGGAAGGAAACTTGACACACTTCTGCTTGTGTTGCTAAAAGATCCTTTTCAGGCAGTCTGTCACTTTATCCCTTGTTGAAATGCTCACAGGTATGAAATTCAAGGCTGTGAAGTAATCTGGGCTATCAAAGACAAAGCCATTGGGAACACTTTCTTTGATGCAGGAGCAGCTGAATTCCTCCTTCCCAAGCTCACTGCTGAAAGCCAAGAGAATCCCATCGAGTGTAAAAGAACCAAGTACACAGTGGAAGGTATGGGGTTCAGCTTCCTGACACTGCAGCAGCAGCATTTCATATTAAAGATAGTCTTAAAATCACTCAGTTTAGCAGCTTGGAGTAAGCCTTACTGTTATCATTTATGACATTTCCTTCTTCAAAAACTGAGAGTGAAAATGCAACATAGAAACCCATCCCACATTTATGTAGACAGAATGTAATACAGCTTCTTGTGAGCTGTAAAAAAGGGCTTACCTTTGTGCCAAATTTACATTAATTCCCTGTATTCCTTCTGCTGAAGAACTTGTTCAATTTTCTGTAATGTTTTGATGTGAACTCACCATTCTATAGGGAGGAGCTGTCACATAATGAGATATTGGAGGAGCAGGTGAAACTACACAGAACATTATTACAGGTGGAGGGAAAGTGCAGTCTCAGAAACAATAATTAGCACTGCATGAAGAAACATCACACAAACATAGGTAGGGCCAAAGTCAGGACAAAAAGAAGAGCATGGTTCTAGACATCAGGCAGGAAGAATAAGGATATTACCCCAGATGGTATTTTTCTGTTAATTGAGAATCCTTGTTTTGAATTCTGAGGACAAGGAAAGTTGCACACTAAATCTGATATACTCCATGTCTTTGCTTTAGGAAGTGAGGAGAAAGGAAGGCCTCCAGGAGCATCTGACAAGCTGGGCAGTGCCTTGGGCCCTGACTGGCACGAGGGCTTACACCTTAAAGGCACTAAGGAGGTAGGGGCATAACCTTGCTGCCAGATTTATTTGGGTGTTGTGGGCATGAGCACAGGGAAGAGTTCCATGTTTGCAATAAAGCAAAAATCCTCACATTTAATTTTTTTTTTATTTATGAATTCCTGAGCTGTTAGGTGTTTGCATCTTTTCTGCATTTGTAAAATGACCTCTTGATTTATAAAATCGAGAGTGATCAGTCAAAGACCAGCTAAAGGATGTTTAGGATATTTAGCAGCTTAATCAGTGGTGGTTTGGCTGTTGAAGGCTGTGGAACTGTATTTGTGTAGTGGAGAATAAAAAAAGGCCCAAATTCACCAAACAATTTAGAGAAACAGTTAACTTCCCAACTTCTGGCTTGAGCTCAGAATATGGTTGAAATGTGGGTTGATGGTACAGAGTATTTTTTCTTTTTACTGTGTTTAGAACATAAACTTATTATTGTTACCAAAATTTAATGAATTATAGAAAAATAAAGGATTTGCAATCCTGAAAGACAGAAAAATGAGTTTACTTTATTCTGTTCTGATAATGTTTGAACTCTCTTCCTGCAAGCTTAGGGGAACCTGAATATGTTTTCTGGCATGCCAGAAAAATCTAATTGTTGTGATCTGTAAAGGAACATGAGCTACCTGCTGAAAAAGCAGCTAAATTGCCACTGGCTATGGTTAGAGCTGTGCCAAAAGGAAGAAAGTGTGGGAATCCAGGTAGTGGGCTTGGATATATGGTGGGTGGCTTTCCACTTCAGTAATATCAATTTAGGTGAAGATGTCCTTGCTGTTATTAATCTTGTGATCACTAATCATTATGTTTATAATTCTGTTTCTTTTTTTTTTTTTTTTTAGTTTTCTCACAAAGTACATATTGAAATACTGTGTGAAGTAAAGAAAATTCTCTTACAGCAAGAATTTATCCAACTGCAGCAGACTTTGCTGACTTTTCCTAAAGGAGAGAAAAATGTAGAGGCAGATGAGGGTGAGTGCCAGTGCTGGTAAGACCTTGAAGGTAAATCTGTGCTGGAGCATGTTTGCTGTTTGAAAAAGAAATCTTTTTTTCTCTATAATTTGAGGTCTAGCAGTTTACAGTAATCAAATTTATGTGCTGCAATTAAATTATAAAATCTTGCAGGTCAGACACTTTTTTCCACAAAGTAACCAAAATCATGTGTGCAGAATATTCCATCCTAACACAATCCATTAAATATTTTAATAGTTAAGTTAAAACATGAGGAAAAAAACCACGAACATTTTGTATCAAACTGAAGTAAACCTTCCAAATAGAGGAAAATATCCCTTTTTAAAAAATGAATAATTATGCCTATAATTTCAACCTAATTAAAATGAATATTTTTAATACTATTTTAGTAATCAGTTACTTTCAGCACAAGTCAAGTCTGTTCTGTTCTTTTTGCTTTTGAGGCATTTCTGTGCATCTGTAAATTTCTACATAAAAGAATATTTGGCAATTGCATACTTGAGAGAATATCTCACAGGCCACAGAGGGTTTTAATTTAGGAAAATTCTGAAGGAAGTTATTGGTAAGAGTTGGAGCTGAGATCCAAAATATTTTTTTTCTCTAGTTCTGAGCAATGGTAAGAAAAGTTACAGGTAATCTCTGATAGTTTTCTCATTTTTATTTTCAATTTTAACCTTTCTTTACCTATTCAGTTACCTCAAAGGTTTTATGGTTTTATTTTCATTCATATCTTATCATAAGACATAATTAATAAAGTAACTTCTGTTGGTTACATTCTCAGGGCAAAATTTTCTCGTTTTTCAGTGCTGTGGCCTGTATATGTGGAATTAAGTAATGGAAAAATTTATGGATGCAATTTCATTGTCAGTGCAACTGGAGTTGTGCCAAATGTTGAACCATTTCTTGATGGCAATAATGTAAGTATACTGATTTCAAGTAAGGTTAAAGAAACCTTTTCAGCTGGTTTATGCTTCTGTTCTGACATGGATTGCTAAAGATTTAAATACTGTGTACCATCTCAAAATAAGGCAGGGTATGTTGATACTGAGATATCCAACATGATACAAGTGTATTTGATTTGTGGACTTGGTTTATTATGTTGCTCCTCAGGTGTTTATATATAGTACATATGCAGTGTTAAGCCCAACCAAAGAGAGAAAATCATCTGTATAATTGGCTAATGTGGCAAAAATTTAGAATAATTTCCATGTTAGTTCTGTACCATAGTCTTACCTTATTAATCTTGACATTTGCTCCTGGAAAGGAAGCAACTACTTCCAGTACTTTCCATCTGGGACACTGAGCTGTCACAGTGCTCATGTTCATTGATGGAAGTCAGCACCCAAATGTGGCTGGTGATTCTGGAGTTCATAACTGCCATGTGCATTTCCACACCTCAGGATCATTTTGCTTCTGTGTTCAGTGCCTGCTCATCAACAACTAAACATCCCTGGGTTATTAACACTGATCACAAATCCAACAAATAGCCCCATACAAGCTACTACTAAAAATGATCCCAAACAAAAGCAGGATGTTGTGGTATTTGGGTTAAGTGGTGCCATCTGGTTATGAGGTAAAAGGCTGTGCTCTGGTTAAAGAAGGAAATGCTGAAAACATAGATCTGATGTTGAGCCATGACGTATTTCCATGCCTATGCTATAAGCTTAGATCAGGAGTTAAGTTTTTGCAATGGCATTTTCTTGCCTTGGCAAAAATACAAAGTGATCTCTTAAGACTGGGTGTCCCTGTAACAAACACACAGTGTGATTTGGAATTTGGCAAGCCCTGTTACTTCCCTGCCTAGGTATCAGTAATAGTCCTTTAGAAACCTTTGCTGTGCTCTAGAAATAATAACAGTAATGCTTTGTACTTTCCATGGAGCTCTTGCCACTCAGCGCAGTCTCATGGTAAAGGAACAGCTGATTGTTAAGGGGGAGGGAGTTGGGTGCCTGGTTCCATTGCTGATGTGTGAACCCCTTCAGTTTGCTGTGGGAGAGGATGGAGGACTGAAGGTGGACAAGCACATGCACACGTCACTGCCAGATGTGTTTGCAGCTGGAGATATCTGCACAGCAGCCTGGGAGCCCAGCCCTGTGTGGCACCAGGTACGTCCTGGCACAGGAGTTACACACCAGTGCTCACACCAAGGAGGGGCAGGTTAACAGTGGATTGTCACTGACCGATTTTCTGAAAAACTCCTTCGCTAGGATTTTTCTCCTGAGAAGCCTCAGAAAAAAAATATAAACAATAACTATCTGAGGGCTGTGGAATGTGGTCTGGAGATGCTTTACCAACAGGTGCATCTTTGATTGTTTGCATGTGAATTGTTTTTAACTAATGGCCAATGGCAGCCATCTGTGTCAGACACCAAGTCTGTCACGAGATTTTATTATTCATTCCTTTCTAGCTTTCTGATGTCTCCTTTCTTCTATTCTGTAGTATAGTTTTAGTATATAATTTTCTTTTAATGCAATATATATCATAAAATAGTAAATCAGCCTTCTGAAACATGGAGTCAAGATTCTCATGACTTCCTTCATCCTGGGGACCCTCAAACACCACCACATTTGCTGACCCTGAGTGAGTGACACCCCACAGTGGATAATCCTGGGGGTTTGGTGGCTGAGTTCTGTGGAGGTGGCTGGAAATGAGCTGGCCAGCCCCTCTGAGTATGAACAGCAGTGAGTGTGCTCTGAGTACTCACTGCAGTGAGTGTGCTCATGGCACAGGGATGGCCTCATGACTTCAATCTTCCCAATTGTCTCTTGCAGATGAGGCTGTGGACCCAGGCTCGGCAGATGGGATGGTATGCAGCAAAGTGCATGGCAGCAGAAGCTTTAGGGGAGTCTATTGATATGGATTTCAGCTTTGAACTATTTGCTCACATTACAAAATTTTTCAATTACAAGGTCAGTACAGTCTGATAGTTGTAACTATCAGTTACACCGAGTAACACATACTGCTTGCTTATATTCACTTGCTGACAGTGAGCAGGTGCATTAATATTGAGGAAGCAGGTTTCTTTCTGTAGTAATTAATCCTAGCTTAGATTTTCTCATTTTGTGCTAATGTATATGGTATTTCATGGGGAAGATTTTTCAGTCCATTGTGTGTATTTGTGCTAATGTGTGTGATATTTCAAGGGGAAGATTTTTGAGTCCATTGTGTGTTTGCAAGCCAGTGATGGGGGAGGGACCCAAGGGATGCTTATTTCCCTGTTTGCATCCCTTTTGAGGCTGAGAACTGTTAGCAGGAGAAATGCTAAAAGCCACTGCAGTGTTGTTATGAGTGCTTTTCCCTTCTCCTTCTGCTAGGTGGTGGTTTAGGGGAAGTACATCGCTCAGGGCCTGGGCTCAGAGCACGAGCTGATGCTGAGGTGTACCAAGGGCCACGAGTACATCAAAGTGGTGATGCAGAACGGCCGAATGATGGGAGCTGTGCTCATCGGTGAAACGGACTTGGAAGAAACCTTTGAAAACTTAATTTTAAATCAAATGGATCTTTCAGCCTATGGTGAAGATCTCCTAAATCCAGATATTGACATAGAAGATTATTTTGATTGAACAATACCCCATTCCCATTTTGTATGAAGCTTTGAGAGCAAGTCATAGATCTTAGAAAACCGTTTTCTCAGGACTGGGGATAAATGCAATCCTCAATTAAGATTTTGGGTTGATCTTGCTAAAATACTGACTGGTTACTGCCACAGGTACCAGCTAATGGTGCAATCTCTGTCATGCTGGCTCATATGAACAGAGAACAGTTTCAGGGCACAGGGTGCTCAGAGCTCTTGCTACCTGGAATGCAGGTTGCAAATACATGGCCTTACCCCATTTTTTTTTCCTTTTCCCCTATAAGTTTAATTCTGAAATAAATGTATTTTCTACTCAGTTAAGTACAGAACACAGGCTTTGCACAATGAAAGCCAGGATGAGATGTCAGTTGAGAGAAGCCTTTGAACTGGTTGTCCCTTCAGCTGTCCAGGTGTTGGGGTGGAGCTGCACTGTACAGGATAGTGCCAGCCCCGGACAGCAGTTGTTTCATCCTGGCTTTTGATTGTGTTCTACAGTTGCTGCCTGAGAGTTCCTATTTATTTTGGATCAAATTTGGGACAATTTATTGTACTCAATACAAAGCTGGCAGTACATATTGGGACTTGTCCCAGACAAATAATTTAATTTTTTTTAGAAGAATGACTGTTTTTAACTAAATTTTCAGGTTTTGGTGAAGTTCTCAGCTAAAGGATGGGTGAAGGAGTATAGGCTTTATTCAGTGTCACAATTTTACCAGAAAAATAAAGATGAAGAGCATGTTCTTAATGATATTATTTTTATATTTGTTATAAGTGTAAGGGAGAAGAACTAAAATGCAACCACCCAGAACTTGCACTTATTAATGAAACTGAACATGCCTTTCTGATCTTTTAACATCTTAGCAGTCAAAGTAAGAAAACAAAATTGAATCTAGCAGTCAGCATATGTGCCGTTGAATGCTTGCGGTAGCTGTTGAGTGTTTCCTAGGCTGGCAGGTTGTCTTGTTTGTAAACTTCAATTGAGGTACCTTCTGCCAAGCACAGAAGTCATAAATTTCTATTTGAATAACAACGTAGAGAAGTCCAATTTGAAGAGCAACAGACATATTTCTAAGGGATAAATACACATAAATACATACAGTATGTCACTCCCACGTGCCACAGTGGGTGTAGGGACACATGCCCCTACTCAGAACTGCAGAGGTGGCAGTGCCCACGTGGGCTGGAACAGCCAGCCCTGGCACAGCAGCAGCTCTGAGCCAGCCAGGGCTCCAGAGGAAGGATGCTGGAGCATCCCTGTCTCCAGCTGTCTGGTGTCACTCTCTGGGGCTGGTGACAGCAGTGCCCTGGCTGCAGTGGGGTCACTGGTGAGGAGGAGAGTCACCTGCACAGCAGGCAGAAGAACAGGAGGTGACAGGGTCTTCATGCTGAGCTAAGACCACCAAGTCCTGTGCTGCAAAGGAAAGAAACCTGAAGAGGACTCTCAGGGGAGCAGTGGGTGGAGACTCCCAGAGGAAGGAAGCCTGGAAATCTCTGCACCTCTATCAGTCCTTTCCAGACTGCATGAACCTGCCACAGTGTTACTATATACTACACTTGCAAAAGAGTTAAAAAGGCAACATGGTCATTATAGAGATTTTGTAATCGTTGCTGTATCCTAAGATATGCGCCAATTATTTTGATAAGAAACATACTTTCCTCTTCTATTAGCCTTCTAGATTTGACACTTTTTAAAGATATTTGTTCCCTGTTCAGCGTTTATTAAATAAAAATAAAAATACCAATACTAAAGCACAAACTGAACTTACACACTGCACTGTCCATGGAGCAGCAACCATAATTAGATCCTAGATGTAGTCTGTGACACTCAGTCAATAACTACTGGCTGGTCATGTGCACGTGCCTGAAGCTGAGGCTTCTTTGCTTTTAAGTTAGGACCACAGCTGGGCCCTTTATGTTCCTGTGATTGATTCACCCCTGAATCTTGGACAGTCTTTGATCCAGCCTGGGCATTTTCTCTGCTTCCTTTTGAACACTGAGATGGTTTGACCTGTAAGATTAAAGAGTTCAGTGAAAATTCTAACATTGCTTTTCTTTTCTTTTCCATGTTCCCGCACAAGAGAGAAGATATTTATGAGGTTATGATATTTATGATGTACATGCATACACATATACACACATACACATATATATGCATATATACATGTGCTCCATCACATTCCAAACACTTCTGGATGTTGAATCTTGAAATTCTATGGTAGGAGACTGGCAAATGCCTACAATTAGAATATTATTGATATTCTCACATTTCACTGACCATAAAAGCTAATATCAATATTTTCAATGCCTTTAAAAATGAAATAATAATGTCAAAATATTGCCAGAAACTTATCAAAATGAAAAGGGTGTGTTAGGTTAAGCATAGAGACTAGACTGGGTTTTTTCGGCATTTTTGCTTCTGACATTGTTTGGAAAGTGTGTTGTTTGCACTAGTAACTGAAATGCAGTTTGATGAGGATAGAATTACTACAAAACATGTTTTGAGCAGATACCAAATGATTAAATTAAGCTCTAATGGAGAAGATACCTATATGGCAAATCAGAACAGATGTAAATACCTTGGAAACACTTTTGCTGCTTTTTATCCCCTCTATGGTGAGGGTATGTCCCTCGTTTTTCAGCAGCCAGGCTTTGGGTCCCACCTTCAGGTAGGATATTGTAGCAATGGCTGTGAAGCTGAAATCCTCCCTGCATCAATGAAATCAATGTTACAGGGGAAGGTTGGAGATGGAGGCCGGAATATGCAGGGGAAAAAAAATCATAGAATCATTAAGGTTAGAAAAGACTTCCAAGACATCAAGCCCAGCCATCAACCCAGCACTGCCACTAAACTATGTCCTCAGGTGCCACATCTGCATGTTGTATGAACAGAACCTGGAATGGTGACTCCACCACTTCCCTTCTCAACAACTCTTCCCATAAGGACAGGGACGCATTAACCCTTCTGATAGGTGTTTCAGAGAGCAGCTTCATTCTGCTTCATTTTTCAAGTAGACAGGTGACTTAGAGCTGCTCTGATCAACACTTAACACAATTCAGTTCATGGACCTTGACTCACAAAAACAGATGCACACTTGTCACTTGAAACACATGGAGGAAAATGAGGAAAAAAAGATGTAATAAGTCATCTGCTAACCCTCTTAGTAATATTTAAAAAGCTGTATGGAGAGATACAAAGAAAAATGAAGTCAAAATAAAGGGACTGGATATTTGTAGGTATTCTTGAACTTAACAATTATAGGAGAAGACAAAACACATAGCACATGGACAGCTTACAGAGGCAGCACTGGTGTTAGTTCCACTATGCTTTCTTAAAATTTCTGAGTCCCACCTTCCACATTAGCCAGTGTTTCCTGACTTAGACATCGTGTGCACAACCTCATTTGCTTTCCTTATCCATGGAATGTGAATGAGAGCTGTATGAACTTCAGACTTCTCCAAAATGAATCCTGCTGCAGATTTAAACATTCTACCTGAATACAGAAGACCTTCTAAAAAAGAAGGTTTTTTTAATTGCACAGGATGCAGCATTTCAACTATTCCTCCAACTTTTGAAAAGGAAATATAGCAATACTTGAAGGGTTTTTAGGAATACAGTATATGTATCTGAATTGAAAGAAGACTACAGAATGTAACCATTAATTTTATACCAAAGTAACAAGAGAGCAAGGTAAAATTACTACTAAATATTAAAAAACCAAAACAAAGAAAACAAAATAGTTATCTTTCATACTTCAGATACTGCTGCAGCAGTAAATGAGATTAACAAGACCAAAAAAACCCAAAACACTGCAAAATGTTTTTGGGGGTGGAGTTTGGCCATAACAGGTATTTAATGCTGCTAAACATTGATCAATCCTTAAAATTCCCCGCTCCAGACTCCCCATCCTACTTGTATTTCTGAAATTCATACAGTGATTAAACATCATCTAGAGACAATCTGAGCAAATCACACATCCCAGGTGCTGTACAAAATAAAAAAAAAATAAAATTGTATATCAAATCTGTATCATGTTATTCTGTAAGTCACATATTTGATAAAAAATCAAGTATTTTAAAAAATGCACCAGTGGAGGTCTAGATAGGCAGTTATTCTTTGTTACATGCAGTAGAGGCTTGGTCATGAATGCCCAGGTGGCTACTAATCTGTTGCACTATCTTGGAAATGAAATGTGTTCCTCTCTCTGAGGATATTTTGGCTGAAACTCCGAATTGTGGCATTATTTCTTGTAATAATACTCTCGAGCTTTGACAGTTCTGGTGGGGAATGCTTCTGGCCAGCTTGAAAATGTATTTGTCAATACCAATAAATACAGATACCCCCCCTTTCCTTGGGAGCTCTGAAAAGTCAATTTGCCACTGCTGTCCAGGCCCATGGTCTCTCCCAATCTGACTGAGTTTCAGCCTCAGGGGTGTTTTTGGGGTTAGTCTGGAGGCAAGGATCACACTGTTGGTTTACCTGAGTAATAGTGGCATATAAATTCCTAGCAACGATTCTTTCAATCAGATATGTGTTCTAGAAAGCCTGTGGAAACTACTACTTAAAAGTCAACACTTCATTTTGATGCACTCTGTAACACTGGCAGCCTTGGTCATTCTGGCAAAGGAGCCACACTTTATAAAAGCTTTTAAGGAGTTAGACTCCAGTGTGTTTTCTAGTGCTGTTCCTTCACTAGTGACCACAAATGGGAAGGGATTACCAACTCCCTCTCAATGGTAGCCCACCCCTTGTGGTTGCATGTCTCTTTTGATTAGTATTATTATATTCTGGCTCACTTTCAAGGGAAATCTGTCCATAATTATCTCAGCTTTTGCTGCTTTCCTTCTCTCCATCCATCAGCTCATTTAATGCAAACATTTTCTGGCTGGCTTGGTGGATAAGGAGGCAGAAGAAGGCGTCTTTCAGGTTTAAAACAGTAAACTAGGTTAGCTCAGGTGTTAAACAAGTTAGTAAAGTATATGGATTTGCTGCCACAGGGTATAAATTCTTTGTTATCTTATTGACAGCCCTCAATCCAGTACTATCAATTATTGGGCTGATTTCTTTCCTATCTTCTTTTGAGGGGGTACTGCTTAATTCTCACTCGTTGTGTTGGTTCCTTAAGCTTGATTACCAAAGGGGGACATTTTTCACCCTCCCTTGTACAGCAGAGGCCCATACTCCCAAAAATACTTATTTACTTATTCTAACATCTCTTTACGAATGTCCTTCTTAATTTCAATGGCTGTTAATGTTAAGCCTGACATTTTTATATCATTTGCCTCCAGTAGTTTTGAAAAACGTTTAGCCTGGAAGATACAATAGACACATGATTTCCTATCTCAGGAAGTGTCACCCTTCAGGCTTACATATCCCAGGATCATAAACGTGTCAATGTATATAAGAATATTTCAGTTCAGACATCAAAACTGAGAAGATCGGCGCCATGCCCATGTACTTTTAATTATCTCCCCTTTATCTAGAGCAAAGTCTTACATTTTTTTTTTTCATTTTCTCCTGAGCAAAGAAATCATATATTAGATTGATCTAAAGGAGTAATAGTGATGTTTTTATAGACAGGTTCCTACTGACTATTACTTGTTTCCTGAAACCACTGACCTGTGCAGGTGAAAATACGAAGTGTACAAATGATGCAAGTTGATGGGGTGATAGAGGCACTGACCATTGCCACCTGTGATTCCATAACTCTCAGAACCTCTGGAGAGCCTGAAGCAGTGCCTAAGTGACAGACCCAGATCCTCCTGGTAGAGAGGCCCAGAATTGCTCTGTTCTTCTTCCCCATATAATTCTCCTGTAATTCTTTATGGGAAATCTTCTCATAGAGTTCTGTGTTTTATCCTTGAGCAAAGAATGCTCTGTAACTTCCGGCAGGGGGATACAGTGTGGGTAAATGAAGGTAGTATAGAATGTAATCTCATCCCCTAAAGAGTTGCAGCTGAACCAATTACTAAAGATTAGGAGCAGGCCTGATGTTAACAGGCCACACCTGTAGCCAATAACAACAAGTGGTATAAAAGAGTGGGTTGGTGTCAGCAGTCAGATGGCTGCAAGGACCAAGAAGAGTCAGAGCTTAGAGGAGCTGCCTGTGGGAGACATCAAGGTGGTATAAGGCTCTGGCAATATGGAATCCTTGCTCTACAATGATAAGAGAACCCAGGATATATAAGATAACAGCTTCCTTCTTTAAGATTGGAGCACCTTCCATTCATCTTGCTCTCAGTTGCAGCATTTGGCATTATTTAAAATGATACCAGTCTGTTTTTGTGATCTTTGGCAGGGCCAGCTGTTCTTTATCACACAGAGAGGAGTAGCAGTTCAAATGGTTATTCTATCACTGATTCCTAGCTTAGTTTTAGAGGTGCCTCATTCACCTCATCAGTTCACTTGCTCCTAATTAATTTGGTCAAGTCATCAACAAATTACATCCCTTACTAATAATCTCATAAGTGAGATTTATGGCCAGCATTGCTATCACAGCCATGGAGATAAAAGTGAAATCTGTCGTCTATCTATGGATATTTATCTTGCCTCATGCGTTTTACCAGCAGCTTTTATTTTTTTCCTCACATTTTATAAAATTAACTCAGTATTGACAATGAAAATCATATTGCAGTAATCAGTAGAGTCTACACAATTAAAAATTAAATACTACATTAAAATACATACAAAAAATAAATTGAAACAGGAAAGGAAAAGAGGCTTGAAACAGAGGCTAGATTTGAAATAATGTATTCTTATATCAGCCTCAGGAGATCTGCCCAACATGGAAGGCCCTGCACTTTAAATGCCACATTTGTTTTATGCACTGTAACCAAGTATTTTGAAAACTGAAGTGAAATAAGAGTTTCAATCACAGATCAGAATTCATAAAGTCACAGTCTTGTGTTTTGTCTCTTTCCCACTGGCGTCTCTTGGCCTGTGTGGATTTAAATGAGGTGGTGAAAAATTGGAGCTTGCCTGGGAAGCCATACCTGGCTCAGCCATGATTTAATAATGTTAATATTTTTTCAAGTGGTATTTTTTCAACATTGAACTGTGCTTTAGAGAAGATATTTGGTAATAATTTCTTTTAGAACAATGTCTTAAGAATCATTGCAAGGGAGAAAGGCAGTTAGGTTAATGGATGATGATGGCATTGTAGTTTCATCTGCAAATATGAGATGAGTGGCAACTATTGAAAACAGAAAGTTTGTTAATGGCAATAAAAACACAAAAAACACAGGAGAAATTGAAGTCATAAATTTCCTGCGATTTCCAGACTTATTAGACAGCTGATCTACTTGTGTGTAGTGATCATTGGTTTTCATCACTCACATTTGAGAGAGTAAAGGAAAGCATTGAGTATGTATTCTAATTTATAGTAGTTGATGTGCATACACAACAACAAGGTAACAATCTACTACTGGGTTTTACTGGATGAAAGAATTGGCAAAGAATTCACTGTTTCCAGAAAAATCTTTAACAGCTACGGGCCCATGAGTTTTCCTGAGAGGAGATAGATGCAAAGCCCAAAGCTGGGTAAAAAAACAAAGCTCTATATTCAGAGGGCTGCAGAGCAGGGGTTTGTTTATTCAGAGCTGGGAGTGAAGTGGATCTCTCTGACAAACTTCACTCAATGTTGTTTTGCCTTTAATTTCATTCTAAATTGTAAATTCTGAGTTACAAGGTATCAATAGCATATTCATATTTGTGTAAAGCTGTGTCATATTTCTATGAGAGTTTGTTGATTTCACTACCACGTCAGTTTCTTCTGTGTAATCCTCACTCTACTGGTGGTCATTGACGAAGACTTCTGTAGTGTTCCTTCTGTTTAAAGTTCCTCCCTCTGTCTTCAGGACATTTCTAGTGTATCTTGGGGTTTTTTAGTCTGTTATGTTTTTAGCTGAAATTTGGGTTTGTAGGATGTATTACAATTTGCTGTTTTGGTGTGGATAGTGCTTGCTATGTCACTGGCTTTGCTGTCTTGCTTGGTACAGTATTACTTGTTTCCATTACTTGATTAAATATAATGTGTAGCCTCTTGTTACCTACAGTTTAGGATTCAGACGGTGCTTGTGTTTGTCTGAGGTAGAATATGTGAGTGCTTTGAGGGGAGGCAGGTGCCTCAGGTGTGGCTGAGCACCATGAGGGTGGCATGCGGTGTAGCCTGCATGTAACTGAGGTGGCGGCAGATGCCGATCGTGCCCCTGAGGGGCTGTGAGGGTGTCTGGGGACAGGGGGATGAGGGCTGTGTTGCTGAGGGGCACCGCAGGGCGCGGTTCCCGCCCAGGGGGTTGCGTGAGCCCCTCAGCTCCCCTCACGATGAGGGCGGTTACTCGAAGCCGCTGTGGCTGTCACTCCCGGCGTGGCGTCGGGCGGGTGGCGCCCTCGGGCAGCCCCTGGCGTGAGGCAGAGGAGGAATGGAGGTCCCTCACGCGTCTGCACGGTGTTTCGGTTTGCAGGAGGCAGCCATGAGGTAAGTCAGAGGGGAGAAGAAAAACTTCATGGGTGGGAATGCTGGAATTCGCTGGCATCACCTGGAGAGCATGGAATGAATATATTGGGGTGAAATTGAGGAGTGTGGGAACAAAAGCTGCAGTAATCTGTGGCGATACCATTCCGGACATTTTTTGGAAGAAAAACCTTTCTCTAGGGGGGACAATTGGTTTTGGGGAGAAATCTGAGGTAATTTGGGGAGGGTGGGCAGAGAAAATTCTGTGATAACACCTGGGATTATTTTAATGCCCAAAAAGACCATTTTGGGGGGTAAAATGTAATTTAATATGCTATGGAATGAAGGAATAATTTGGAAAGAAATCCTGAGGTAAAGTGTGAGGACCAGAGTGAGCAATGAGGGAGAGGTGGCTCTCCAGGTGATGCTGAGGGGATCTGAGGGTCACTGAGGGAATATGAGTGTAAACCCCGTGTGCTGCTGAGGGGCCATGAGTGTTCCTGTGGGGAAGTACATGTAAAGCCCAAATCTGGGTAAGAAAACAAAGTTCTCTGTTCAGCGGGCTGCAGAGCAGGTGTTTGTGTATTCTGAGTTGGGTGTGAGGTGAATCTCTCTGACAAACCCCACTCAATGTTGTTTTGCCTTTAGTTTCATTCTAATTTGTAAATTCCAAATTACAAAGTATTAATAGCATATTCATATTTGTCTAAAGCTGTGTCATATTTCTGTGAGAGTTGGTTGATTTTACTCCCACATCAGTTTCTACTGTGTAATCCTCAGTCTACTGGTGGTCGTTGATGGAGACTTCTGTAGTGTTCCTTCTGTTTAAAGTTTTTACCTCTGTCTTCAGGACATTTTTAGTGTATCTTGGGTATTTTTAGTCTGTTATGTTTTTAGCTGAAATTTGGGTTTGCAGGATGTATTACAATGTGCTGTTTTGGTGTGGAGGGTGCTTGCTATGTCACTGGCTTTGCTGTCTTGCTTGTTTCACCTGCACATCTTGGTCCATTATTACTTGTTACCATTACTTGATTCAATATAATGTGTAGCCTTTTGTTACCTACGGTTTAGCGTTCACATGGTGCTTGTATTCCTCTGAGGGGCAATATGTGAGTGCTTTGAGGGGAGGCAGGTGCCCCGTGTTCCTCTGAGGGGACCTGAGGGTCACGGAAGGGATGGCAAATGCCCTGTGTGTTGTTGAGAGGGCGTGGGGGTTGCTGAAGGAGTGGTGCGTGCCCTGCATGTTGCTGAGGGGACACAAAGGTGATTTGAGTGGGAGGCAGGTGATTTGGGTGTGGCTGAGCACCATGAGGGTGGCATGCGGTGTAGCCTGCATGTAACTGAGGCGGTGGCAGATGCCGAGTGTGCCCCTGAGGGGCTGTGAGGGTGTCTGGGGACAGGGGGATGAGGGCTGTGTTGCTGAGGGGCACCGCAGGGCGCGGTTCCCGCCCATGGGGGTGCGTGAGCCCCTCAGCTCCCCTCAGAGCTGAGGGCGGTTATTCGACGCTACCGTGGCCACCAGGGGGCAGCCTCAGCTCCCCTCACGCTGTGGGGGAGACCTTGAAACCTCCAGGGACCACACTCAGCTCCCCTCACGCTGAGGGTGGGGGGAAACTTGAAACCACTGTAGCCGCCAGATGTGCCTCGCCCTCAGCTCCCCTCAGAGCTAAGGGCGGTTACTCGACGCCGCCGGGGGCGCGCGCGCTCAGCTCCCCTCACGATGAGGGCGGTTACTCGAAGCCGCTGTGGCTGTCACTCCCGGCGTGGCGTCGGGCAGGGTGGCGCCCTCGGGCAGCCCCTGGCGTGAGGCAGAGGAGGAATGGAGGTCCCTCACGCGTCTGCACGGTGTTTCGGTTTGCGGGAGGAAGCCATGAGGTAAGTCAGATGGGAGAAGAAAAACTTCATGGGTGGGAATGCTGGAATTCGCTGGCATCACCTGGAGAGCATGGAATGAAATATTTTGGTGTCAAGTTGAGGAATGTGGGAACAAAAGCTGCAGTAATCTGTGGCGATACTGTAGCGGGCATCTTTTGAAAAAAAAACCCTTCTCAAAGGAAGAAAATTGGTTTTGGGGAGAAATCTGAGGTAATTTGGGGAGGGTGGGCAGAGAAAATTCTGTGATAACACCTGGGATTATTTTAATGCCCAAAAAGACCATTTTGGGGGGTAAAATGTAATTTAATATGCTATGGAATGAAGGAATAATTTGGAAAGAAATCCTGAGGTAAAGTGTGAGGACCAGAGTGAGCAATGAGGGAGAGGTGGCTCTCCAGGTGATGCTGAGGGGATCTGAGGGTCACTGAGGGAATATGAGTGTAAACCCCGTGTGCTGCTGAGGGGCCATGAGTGTTCCTGTGGGGAAGTACATGTAAAGCCCAAATCTGGGTAAGAAAACAAAGTTCTCTGTTCAGCGGGCTGCAGAGCAGGTGTTTGTGTATTCTGAGTTGGGTGTGAGGTGAATCTCTCTGACAAACCTCACTCAATGTTGTTTTGCCTTTAGTTTCATTCTGATTTGTAAATTCCAAATTACAAAGTATTAATAGCATATTCATATTTGTCTAAAGCTGTGTCATATTTCTGTGAGAGTTGGTTGATTTTACTCCCACATCAGTTTCTACTGTGTAATCCTCAGTCTACTGGTGGTCGTTGATGGAGACTTCTGTAGTGTTCCTTCTGTTTAAAGTTTTTACCTCTGTCTTCAGGACATTTTTAGTGTATCTTGGGTATTTTTAGTCTGTTATGTTTTTAGCTGAAATTTGGGTTTGCAGGATGTATTACAATGTGCTGTTTTGGTGTGGAGGGTGCTTGCTATGTCACTGGCTTTGCTGTCTTGCTTGTTTCACCTGCACATCTTGGTCCATTATTACTTGTTACCATTACTTGATTCAATATAATGTGTAGCCTTTTGTTACCTACGGTTTAGCGTTCACATGGTGCTTGTATTCCTCTGAGGGGCAATATGTGAGTGCTTTGAGGGGAGGCAGGTGCCCCGTGTTCCTCTGAGGGGACCTGAGGGTCACGGAAGGGATGGCAAATGCCCTGTGTGTTGTTGAGAGGGCATGGGGGTTGCTGAAGGAGTGGTGCGTGCCCTGCATGTTGCTGAGGGGACGCAAAGGTGATTTGAGTGGGAGGCAGGTGCCTCAGGTGTGGCTGAGCACCATGAGGGTGGCATGCGGTGTAGCCTGCATGTAACTGAGGCGGTGGCAGATGCCGAGTGTGCCCCTGAGGGGCTGTGAGGGTGTCTGGGGACAGGGGGATGAGGGCTGTGTTGCTGAGGGGCACCGCAGGGCGCGGTTCCCGCCCATGGGGGTGCGTGAGCCCCTCAGCTCCCCTCAGAGCTGAGGGCGGTTACTCGAGGCCGCCGGGGGCCACCTTAGCTCCCCTCAACTCCCCTCACGCTGAGGGCGGTTAGTCGAAGTCGCTGTGGCCGCCTGGGGGCGCCCTTGCCCTCAGCTCCCCTCACGCTGAGCGCGGTTATTTGGAGCCCCTCTGGCTTTCACTCCCGGCGTGGCGTCGGGCGGGTGACGCCCCCGGGCCGGGAGGCTCCCTCGGGCAGCCCCGGCGTGAGGCAGAGGAGGAATGGAGGTCCCTCACGCGTCTGCACGTTGTTTCGGTTCGCGGGAGGAAGCCATGAGGTAAGTCAGAGGGGAGAAAAAAAACTTCATGGGTGGGAATGCTGGAATTCCCTGGCATCACCTGGAGAGCATGGAATGAAATATTTTGGTGTTAAATTGAGGAGTGTGGGAACAAAAGCTGCAGTAATCTGTGGCGATACCGTAGCGGACATTTTTTGGAAGAAAAGCCCTTCCCTAAGGAAGAAAATTGGTTTGGGGAGGAAGTCTGTGGTATTTTGGGGAGGTTGGTCAGAAAAAATTCTGTGATAACACCTGTGGTTATTTTTAATGCCCAAAACGACCATTGTCGGGGAAAAAATGTAACTTAAAGCACAGCAAAGGACTGAAAAAATAATTGGAACGAAATCCTGAGGTAAACTGTGAGGACCAGAGTGAGCAATGAGGGAGAGTTGGCTCTCCAGGTGATGCTGAGGGGATCTGAGGGAATATGAGTGTAAGACCCATGTGCTGCTGAGGGGCCATGAGTGTTCCTGAGGGGAAGTACATGTAAAGCCCAAAGCTGGGTTAGAAAATAAAGTTCTCTGTTCAGCGGGCTGCAGAGCAGGGGTTTGTGTATTCGGGGATGGGAGTGAGGTGAATCTCTCTGACAAACCTCACTCAATGTTGTTTTGCCTTTAATTTCATTCTGATTTGTAAATTCCGAATTACAAAGTATTAATAGCATACTCATATTTGTCTAAAGCTGTGTCATATTTCTGTGAGAGTTTGTTAATTTCACTCCCACATCAGTTTCGTCTTTGTAATCCTCAGTCTACTGGTGGTCATTGATGAACATTTCTGTAGAGGTCCTTCTGTTTAAAGTTCCTCCCTCTGTCTTCAGGATATTTCTAGTGTGTCTTGGATTTTCTTAGTCTGTTATGTTTTTAGCTGAAATTTGCGTTTGCAGGATGTATTACAATGTGCTGTTTTGGTGTGGATGGTGCTTGCTATGTCACTGGCTTTGCTGTCTTGCTTGTTTCACCTGTATCTCTTGGTCCAATATTACTTGTTACCATTACTTGATTCAATATAATGTGTAGCCTTTTGTTACCTACGGTTTAGCGTTCACATGGTGCTTGTATTCCTCTGAGGGGCAATATGTGAGTGCTTTGAGGGGAGGCAGGTGCCCCGTGTTCCTCTGAGGGGACCTGAGGGTCACGGAAGGGATGGCAAATGCCCTGTGTGTTGTTGAGAGGGCGTGGGGGTTACTGAAGGAGTGGTGCGTGCCCTGCATGTTGCTGAGGGGACGCAAAGGTGATTTGAGTGGGAGGCAGGTGCCTCAGGTGTGGCTGAGCACCATGAGGGTGGCATGCGGTGTAGCCTGCATGTAACTGAGGTGGCGGCAGATGCCGATCGTGCCCCTGAGGGGCTGTGAGGGTGTCTGGGGACAGGGGGATGAGGGCTGTGTTGCTGAGGGGCACCGCAGGGCGCGGTTCCCGCCCAGGGGGTTGCGTGAGCCCCTCAGCTCCCCTCAGAGCTGAGGGCGGTTACACGAAGCCGCTGTGGCTGTCACTCCCGGCGTGGCGTCGGGCGGGTGGCGCCCTCGGGCAGCCCCTGGCGTGAGGCAGAGGAGGAATGGAGGTCCCTCACGCGTCTGCACGGTGTTTCGGTTTGCGGGAGGCAGCCATGAGGTAAGTCAGAGGGGAGAAGAAAAACTTCATGGGTGGGAATGCTGGAATTCGCTGGCATCACCTGGAGAGCATGGAATGAATATATTGGGGTGAAATTGAGGAGTGTGGGAACAATAGCTGCAGTAATCTGTGGCGATACCATTCCGGACATTTTTTGGAAGAAAAACCTTTCTCTAGGGGGGACAATTGGTTTTGGGGAGAAATCTGAGGTAATTTGGGGAGGGTGGGCAGAGAAAATTCTGTGATAACACCTGGGATTATTTTAATGCCCAAAAAGACCATTTTGGGGGGTAAAATGTAATTTAATATGCTATGGAATGAAGGAATAATTTGGAAAGAAATCCTGAGGTAAAGTGTGAGGACCAGAGTGAGCAATGAGGGAGAGGTGGCTCTCCAGGTGATGCTGAGGGGATCTGAGGGTCACTGAGGGAATATGAGTGTAAACCCCGTGTGCTGCTGAGGGGCCATGAGTGTTCCTGTGGGGAAGTACATGTAAAGCCCAAATCTGGGTAAGAAAACAAAGTTCTCTGTTCAGCGGGCTGCAGAGCAGGTGTTTGTGTATTCTGAGTTGGGTGTGAGGTGCATCTCTCTGACAAACCCCACTCAATGTTGTTTTGCCTTTAGTTTCATTCTAATTTGTAAATTCCAAATTACAAAGTATTAATAGCATATTCATATTTGTCTAAAGTTGTGTCATATTTCTGTGAGAGTTGGTTGATTTTACTCCCACATCAGTTTCTACTGTGTAATCCTCAGTCTACTGGTGGTCGTTGATGGAGACTTCTGTAGTGTTCCTTCTGTTTAAAGTTTTTACCTCTGTCTTCAGGACATTTTTAGTGTATCTTGGGTATTTTTAGTCTGTTATGTTTTTAGCTGAAATTTGGGTTTGCAGGATGTATTACAATGTGCTGTTTTGGTGTGGAGGGTGCTTGCTATGTCACTGGCTTTGCTGTCTTGCTTGTTTCACCTGCACATCTTGGTCCATTATTACTTGTTACCATTACTTGATTCAATATAATGTGTAGCCTTTTGTTACCTACGGTTTAGCGTTCACATGGTGCTTGTATTCCTCTGAGGGGCAATATGTGAGTGCTTTGAGGGGAGGCAGGTGCCCCGTGTTCCTCTGAGGGGACCTGAGGGTCACGGAAGGGATGGCAAATGCCCTGTGTGTTGTTGAGAGGGCGTGGGGGTTACTGAAGGAGTGGTGCGTGCCCTGCATGTTGCTGAGGGGACACAAAGGTGATTTGAGTGGGAGGCAGGTGATTTGGGTGTGGCTGAGCACCATGAGGGTGGCATGCGGTGTAGCCTGCATGTAACTGAGGCGGTGGCAGATGCCGAGTGTGCCCCTGAGGGGCTGTGAGGGTGTCTGGGGACAGGGGGATGAGGGCTGTGTTGCTGAGGGGCACCGCAGGGCGCGGTTCCCGCCCATGGGGGTGCGTGAGCCCCTCAGCTCCCCTCAGAGCTGAGGGCGGTTATTCGACGCTACCGTGGCCACCAGGGGGCAGCCTCAGCTCCCCTCACGCTGTGGGGGAGACCTTGAAACCTCCAGGGACCGCACTCAGCTCCCCTCACGCTGAGGGTGGGGGGAAACTTGAAACCACTGTAGCCGCCAGATGTGCCTCGCCCTCAGCTCCCCTCAGAGCTAAGGGCGGTTACTCGACGCCGCCGGGGGCGCGCGCGCTCAGCTCCCCTCACGATGAGGGCGGTTGCTCGAAGCCGCTGTGGCTGTCACTCCCGGCGTGGCGTCGGGCGGGTGACGCCCCCGGGCAGGGTGGCGCCCTCGGGCAGCCCCTGGCGTAAAGCAGAGGAGGAATGGAGGTCCCTCACGCGTCTGCAGGGTGTTTCGGTTTGCGGGAGGAAGCCATGAGGTAAGTCAGATGGGAGAAGAAAAACTTCATGGGTGGGAATGCTGGAATTCGCTGGCATCACCTGGAGAGCATGGAATGAAATATTTTGGTGTCAAGTTGAGGAATGTGGGAACAAAAGCTGCAGTAATCTGTGGCAATACTGTAGCGGGCATCTTTTGAAAAAAAAACCCTTCTCAAAGGAAGAAAATTGGTTTTGGGGAGAAATCTGAGGTAATTTGGGGAGGGTGGGCAGAGAAAATTCTGTGATAACACCTGGGATTATTTTAATGCCCAAAAGGACCATTTTGGGGGGTAAAATGTAATTTAATATGCTATGGAATGAAGGAATAATTTGGAAAGAAATCCTGAGGTAAAGTGTGAGGACCAGAGTGAGCAATGAGGGAGAGGTGGCTCTCCAGGTGATGCTGAGGGGATCTGAGGGTCACTGAGGGAATATGAGTGTAAACCCCGTGTGCTGCTGAGGGGCCATGAGTGTTCCTGTGGGGAAGTACATGTAAAGCCCAAATCTGGGTAAGAAAACAAAGTTCTCTGTTCAGCGGGCTGCAGAGCAGGGGTTTGTGTAATCTGAGTTGGGTGTGAGGTGAATCTCTCTGACAAACCTCACTCAATGTTGTTTTGCCTTTAGTTTCATTCTGATTTGTAAATTCCAAATTACAAAGTATTAATAGCATATTCATATTTGTCTAAAGCTGTGTCATATTTCTGTGAGAGTTGGTTGATTTTACTCCCACATCAGTTTCTACTGTGTAATCCTCAGTCTACTGGTGGTCGTTGATGGAGACTTCTGTAGTGTTCCTTCTGTTTAAAGTTTTTACCTCTGTCTTCAGGACATTTTTAGTGTATCTTGGGTATTTTTAGTCTGTTATGTTTTTAGCTGAAATTTGGGTTTGCAGGATGTATTACAATGTGCTGTTTTGGTGTGGAGGGTGCTTGCTATGTCACTGGCTTTGCTGTCTTGCTTGTTTCACCTGCACATCTTGGTCCATTATTACTTGTTACCATTACTTGATTCAATATAATGTGTAGCCTTTTGTTACCTACGGTTTAGCGTTCACATGGTGCTTGTATTCCTCTGAGGGGCAATATGTGAGTGCTTTGAGGGGAGGCAGGTGCCCCGTGTTCCTCTGAGGGGACCTGAGGGTCACGGAAGGGATGGCAAATGCCCTGTGTGTTGCTGAGAGGGCGTGGGGGTTACTGAAGGAGTGGTGCGTGCCCTGCATGTTGCTGAGGGGACGCAAAGGTGATTTGGGGGGAGGCAGGTGCCTCAGGTGTGGCTGAGCACCATGAGGGTGGCATGCGGTGTAGCCTGCATGTAACTGAGGTGGCGGCAGATGTGAAGGTCTCTGAGGGCAGGGGGGTGCGTGTTTGCCGGTGATTGCTGCGGGCCCGGGACAGTCTCCGATGGGGATCCGGTTGCGCCGTAAGGAACGTCCCTCCCTGAGGCTCGGAGGGGTGGTGGGGTGGGCGTGTTCCCGTTGCGCGGCCGCCGCCTTCCGATCGACACCGCGGGGGCGCGGTTCTTGCGCGTGCGCAGTGGCCCTGCCCCGCCGTTGCCGGCCGCCGCAGAGGCGGGAAATCGAACGCGGTGTCTCCGTCCGCAGCGGTGCCCTCGCAGCCCGGGCCCCTCAGCCCCGAGGGCGGGAAGTTGAAGCCGCTGGGTCCGCCGCTCTCGGCGCGTGGCCGGGCGGGGAGGCGTGGGCCGGGAGGCTCCCTCGAGCCGCCCTCGGGTGGGGTAGAGGAGGAATGGAGGGCCGGCGGGCACTGTGTTGCAGTTTGTCAGGGATAGAGCTGAGGTAACTCATAGCGGCAGCAAGAGCTGCAGAGGGGACCAATGCTGGAATTTTCTGGCTTCACCTGAGTGTGGGGGAAGGAGTGAATAATTTGGGTAAAATTGAGTCGTGTGGGAACAAAAGCTGCGGTAATCTATGGAGGTCATACAGCAGGCATTTTTTTGGCTAGAAGATTACAGGGGCTCTCTAGCGAAGTGTATGGTTTTTGGGGAAAAGTCTGAAATACTTTTGGGAGGTGGGGCAGAGATAATTTTGTGATAAAACCTACGGTAATTTAAAGGGCTGGAAGGAACATTTTTGTACTGAAATCTCAGGTAATCTGTAATGGAATTAATCAAAGTAAAAAAGGAATTTCTATGGTATAGAACTTTTGAGGAGCAAAATCTGTTAATCTGTAGACAATATTTTGGAGGGAAAACCTAGAGAAGTGTATGGGGCAGAGAACAAACGTTGGGATAAAATCTGAGGTGACGTATAGGACATGGCTAGGGGATGATCTGGAGGGAAAATCAGAGACCTTCTTTTAGGGGCAAAAAAGTGACTTTCTTGTCAGAAAACCTGAGGAAACCTAGGTAAAAAAGCTAGCTAAAAAATTCGTGCCTTCCAGATGGGTGAGTTTGGGGTAATTTAGAGAGGAAAAATGAGCATATTTGAGGGAAATTCTATGGTAACAGAGCATTGGGAGGCAGCATCTCTCATAGACAATCTGGGATATTTTAAAGGGGCAAGAGATGACATTTTCAGCTGAAAGCCCTGGAGTCTTTAGAAGGGCATTCTTCTGGGCATAGTGGGAGCTGCAGACAAAATCTCTTAGAAAAGCATTCCTAATGAGTCCTGAGGTGCAAAATACGGCCCCATTGCTTTCTAAACTCCTCAGAGAGGGACCTGAGGGAGGGTAATAAAATCCTCCCATCTGATACTATCACGGGATTATGCCTAAAAGATTTTATAGATGTAAGTGAAGCTTTTTAAATATTCTTCCTCAGAATACAGAATTGCAAACAACAGGTATTCCCATTTGCATTTATATATGTAAACCCATATTATTTTATAAGACAAAAACGATTCCAAAGCATCGTAAATATTTATTACATAACAAATACACAGAAAAAACCAGTACAGTATAATACCCAATCTGCCAGGAACACTGATTATATTAAAAGTACAAAAAAAGCCTTTTCAATGAAACTTAATGTAACATACCCAGGCAAAGAAGGCAGGAAAATCTCATATACTAATATATGAGAGGGAACTGATAGGTGTCTAACAATCAAGAAAGGATCATTACACACAGCATTCAGAAAATCAGCTTGACAAACACACTGTTGGTAATTCTGGCTACCATTTTAAAGTTGTTGAAAGTTAAAAGTGTTTAAAGTTGCATAGTGGGTATGGGGTGGCGGTTCCCTGCAGGCACGGGGTCTGGAGTTTCTGGGGCCTGAGCGTGTCGTCGTCCGTTGGCAGAAGCCGTGGGACGACGAGGGAAGAGCGGCGGCGCCTTCGAGATCAAGAGCGGAACGGCGAGGCACAGGAGCCGAAGAGGGACGCGAGGGGCCCTCTGGGCAAAGGGCCTTTTCCAGGCCAGGGCGCCTTCAGGGTGCCGCGGCCGGCTTTGCGCTGGGCGACCTCCCTGCGTGCAGGGCTGGTCCTTGCTGTGCTTGGCCTTTTGCCTTGTGCTCCTTTGGCTGCCCGGAGAGAGGGGCGACCCTGTAAAGGAGGGTGTGAGAGCCCCTGTCTCCGCACCGCAGGGGGGAAACGGAGCTCGCCCGGCCCCCAGCCCAGCTACCCTGTAAGCAGGGCAGGGCTTTTCCCCAACCCCGGCAGCTTTCTGCCTGCTGCTGGCCCCTGGCCAGCGTGACCCCCTGTACTCGGGGCGTGTCACAGCCTGCGTCCCTGGTGCCGGTCCTGAAGCGCTTCAGCGCGTCGAGGCCCCTGTGGCCTCCTCTCAGTGCAGGGGCAGGTCTGACGCTTTCCTCTCCCGCTCAGCATTAGCAACGGCTCCCTAGAGTAGGTTGGCTGCACAGAGCTTGCTCCCTCTTCTGGGACTGTCTCCCCCTCCCCTGCCTCCCCCTCCCCTGTCTTCCCCCTAGTTGGTGTGAGTGAGGAAGTGTGGTTGTGCTTTAGCAACAGAGCCAGTGTAGCTTAGACTTCCCAGGAGGGAAAGAGGAGCTCTGTGCAGCCGCAGGCGGGTGCCCAAAATGCACGGGTGGAGAAAGCCTCCGGCCTTGCCCCTGCTTTCTGAGGGCGGCGCGAAGCCGCTTAGCGGCAGCGTGGGCAGCGTGACCCGCCTGTAGCCAGGGCCAGGGCGTGCGCCCACGCTGCCGGTGGTGCTGGTGAGCTGCCAGCGTGCGGGCCCTGTACTCGGGGCCCGTGTCAGGACCTTGGCGGCACCCTTTGTCCCCAGGAGCAGCCCCACCCAGGTCCCTGTAAGCAGGGCTGGGGAGGCTCCTTTAGCCAGGCGACAGGAACGAGCGCTCCCGGGCCCTTGCCAGGGGGCAGCTTGCAGAAGTGCCGTGCCGCAGGGCACGCTCCTGCCTTTGGCAGTGCTTCGGGCTGGCGCCACATGGCTGGCGGCCTCGTACAGGAGGCTCCCGGGGCTCTGCAGGCGGCCGTGTTGCCGCGCTGCGCTGCGGCCGGGCTCTGGCCTGTCCCCAAGTGGGGCGCAGGCCGGAGCCCGTGCTCCGTAGTGCTTGTTGGGGGGTGCCGGGCAGCGGGGGGCGGCCCCGTAAGTGGGGTTCTGTGCGTCCCCTGGCCTCGGCGGGCGGTTGGAGGGACCCCCTGTAATCAGGCGGGTGTCCCTGGCCCCGGTCTTTCAGAGGCGTGGGGCCAGGAGTCACGGGGCCGGGCGTGTGCCCTCCCTGTCCTCAGGGCTGGGCTGGTGGCCCCTCGGCTTTAGGCCGTGAGCTGGACTGCCTGACGGTAGAGTCAGGTTCCTGTCGCCTTGGGGGAAGGCCGAGCTCTGTGGCTCCCCGGGTGTGGACCGGCCTGTAAGCAGGCTGCGGGTCTGGGAGCCTTTGTGCTCCCTTTCAGCTGGCAGCCTGTGTGGGGCGCCCGCCCCGTTAGTGGGGAGCGCCCCGCAGCTGGTGGAGAGAAGGAGCCTCCACAGGCCTTGGGGACCAGAGCCGCCCTGTAAGTGGGGGCCTGTAAGTGCTCTGGAGCCCCGGGCACTTTTTAGTCCAGGCAGCGGCCTGAGCCCCCTGTAAGCAGGGGTGTGCAGCCTCTTGGCCGCTGCCTTGCGTGCCCAGCTTCCTTTGCCCAGAGGGCCCGGCTCCCAGCACGACGTGGGACTGCGCCGGACGTCGGGACGGTGAGTCAAGCTGTAGTTGGAGGCTTTTGGGCAGCTGGGGGGCCGCGGCGTTGCTGGCATGAGGCTGTGGGGCTGTTGGGTGGCACTTCCCTATGGCAGCTGGAGCTCCTCGGGCCTGATTGTGTCCTCGTCGACGTTTGCAGAAGCCGTGGGACAGCGAGGAAAGAGCGAGCCGCAGGAGCGGCCTCTTCGAGCTCAAGAGTGGATCGGCGAGGCAAGAGCCGGCCTTCAGCATTGGCGGCCCCGAGCCCAGAAGCGGAGCCGCAAGGTAAGAGCAGCAGCTTGGAGCTGAAGTGGGGGGCTTTTGGGCAGCCGGTTGGGGATGTCCCTGTGGGGCTGTTGGGTGGCGGTTCCCTGCAGGCACGGGGTCTGGAGTTTCTGGGGCCTGAGCGTGTCGTCGTCCGTTGGCAGAAGCCGTGGGACGACGAGGGAAGAGCGGCGGCGCCTTCGAGATCAAGAGCGGAACGGCGAGGCACAGGAGCCGAAGAGGGACGCGAGGGGCCCTCTGGGCAAAGGGCCTTTTCCAGGCCAGGGCGCCTTCAGGGTGCCGCGGCCGGCTTTGCGCTGGGCGACCTCCCTGCGTGCAGGGCTGGTCCTTGCTGTGCTTGGCCTTTTGCCTTGTGCTCCTTTGGCTGCCCGGAGAGAGGGGCGACCCTGTAAAGGAGGGTGTGAGAGCCCCTGTCTCCGCACCGCAGGGGGGAAACGGAGCTCGCCCGGCCCCCAGCCCAGCTACCCTGTAAGCAGGGCAGGGCTTTTCCCCAACCCCGGCAGCTTTCTGCCTGCTGCTGGCCCCTGGCCAGCGTGACCCCCTGTACTCGGGGCGTGTCACAGCCTGCGTCCCTGGTGCCGGTCCTGAAGCGCTTCAGCGCGTCGAGGCCCCTGTGGCCTCCTCTCAGTGCAGGGGCAGGTCTGACGCTTTCCTCTCCCGCTCAGCATTAGCAACGGCTCCCTAGAGTAGGTTGGCTGCACAGAGCTTGCTCCCTCTTCTGGGACTGTCTCCCCCTCCCCTGCCTCCCCCTCCCCTGTCTTCCCCCTAGTTGGTGTGAGTGAGGAAGTGTGGTTGTGCTTTAGCAACAGAGCCAGTGTAGCTTAGACTTCCCAGGAGGGAAAGAGGAGCTCTGTGCAGCCGCAGGCGGGTGCCCAAAATGCACGGGTGGAGAAAGCCTCCGGCCTTGCCCCTGCTTTCTGAGGGCGGCGCGAAGCCGCTTAGCGGCAGCGTGGGCAGCGTGACCCGCCTGTAGCCAGGGCCAGGGCGTGCGCCCACGCTGCCGATGGTGCTGGTGAGCTGCCAGCGTGCGGGCCCTGTACTCGGGGCCCGTGTCAGGACCTTGGCGGCACCCTTTGTCCCCAGGAGCAGCCCCACCCAGGTCCCTGTAAGCAGGGCTGGGGAGGCTCCTTTAGCCAGGCGACAGGAACGAGCGCTCCCGGGCCCTTGCCAGGGGGCAGCTTGCAGAAGTGCCGTGCCGCAGGGCACGCTCCTGCCTTTGGCAGTGCTTCGGGCTGGCGCCACATGGCTGGCGGCCTCGTACAGGAGGCTCCCGGGGCTCTGCAGGCGGCCGTGTTGCCGCGCTGCGCTGCGGCCGGGCTCTGGCCTGTCCCCAAGTGGGGCGCAGGCCGGAGCCCGTGCTCCGTAGTGCTTGTTGGGGGGTGCCGGGCAGCGGGGGGCGGCCCCGTAAGTGGGGTTCTGTGCGTCCCCTGGCCTCGGCGGGCGGTTGGAGGGACCCCCTGTAATCAGGCGGGTGTCCCTGGCCCCGGTCTTTCAGAGGCGTGGGGCCAGGAGTCACGGGGCCGGGCGTGTGCCCTCCCTGTCCTCAGGGCTGGGCTGGTGGCCCCTCGGCTTTAGGCCGTGAGCTGGACTGCCTGACGGTAGAGTCAGGTTCCTGTCGCCTTGGGGGAAGGCCGAGCTCTGTGGCTCCCCGGGTGTGGACCGGCCTGTAAGCAGGCTGCGGGTCTGGGAGCCTTTGTGCTCCCTTTCAGCTGGCAGCCTGTGTGGGGCGCCCGCCCCGTTAGTGGGGAGCGCCCCGCAGCTGGTGGAGAGAAGGAGCCTCCACAGGCCTTGGGGACCAGAGCCGCCCTGTAAGTGGGGGCCTGTAAGTGCTCTGGAGCCCCGGGCACTTTTTAGTCCAGGCAGCGGCCTGAGCCCCCTGTAAGCAGGGGTGTGCAGCCTCTTGGCCGCTGCCTTGCGTGCCCAGCTTCCTTTGCCCAGAGGGCCCGGCTCCCAGCACGACGTGGGACTGCGCCGGACGTCGGGACGGTGAGTCAAGCTGTAGTTGGAGGCTTTTGGGCAGCTGGGGGGCCGCGGCGTTGCTGGCATGAGGCTGTGGGGCTGTTGGGTGGCACTTCCCTATGGCAGCTGGAGCTCCTCGGGCCTGATTGCGTCCTCGTCGACGTTTGCAGAAGCCGTGGGACAGCGAGGAAAGAGCGAGCCGCAGGAGCGGCCTCTTCGAGCTCAAGAGTGGATCGGCGAGGCAAGAGCCGGCCTTCAGCATTGGCGGCCCCGAGCCCAGAAGCGGAGCCGCAAGGTAAGAGCAGCAGCTTGGAGCTGAAGTGGGGGGCTTTTGGGCAGCCGGTTGGGGATGTCCCTGTGGGGCTGTTGGGTGGCGGTTCCCTGCAGGCACGGGGTCTGGAGTTTCTGGGGCCTGAGCGTGTCGTCGTCCGTTGGCAGAAGCCGTGGGACGACGAGGGAAGAGCAGCGGCGCCTTCGAGATCAAGAGCGGAACGGCGAGGCACAGGAGCCGAAGAGGGACGCGAGGGGCCCTCTGGGCAAAGGGCCTTTTCCAGGCCAGGGCGCCTTCAGGGTGCCGCGGCCGGCTTTGCGCTGGGCGACCTCCCTGCGTGCAGGGCTGGTCCTTGCTGTGCTTGGCCTTTTGCCTTGTGCTCCTTTGGCTGCCCGGAGAGAGGGGCGACCCTGTAAAGGAGGGTGTGAGAGCCCCTGTCTCCGCACCGCAGGGGGGAAACGGAGCTCTCCCGGCCCCCAGCCCAGCTACCCTGTAAGCAGGGCAGGGCTTTTCCCCAACCCCGGCAGCTTTCTGCCTGCTGCTGGCCCCTGGCCAGCGTGACCCCCTGTACTCGGGGCGTGTCGCAGCCTGCGTCCCTGGTGCCGGTCCTGAAGCGCTTCAGCGCGTCGAGGCCCCTGTGGCCTCCTCTCAGTGCAGGGGCAGGTCTGACGCTTTCCTCTCCCGCTCAGCATTAGCAACGGCTCCCTAGAGTAGGTTGGCTGCACAGAGCTTGCTCCCTCTTCTGGGACTGTCTCCCCCTCCCCTGCCTCCCCCTCCCCTGTCTTCCCCCTAGTTGGTGTGAGTGAGGAAGTGTGGTTGTGCTTTAGCAACAGAGCCAGTGTAGCTTAGACTTCCCAGGAGGGAAAGAGGAGCTCTGTGCAGCCGCAGGCGGGTGCCCAAAATGCACGGGTGGAGAAAGCCTCCGGCCTTGCCCCTGCTTTCTGAGGGCGGCGCGAAGCCGCTTAGCGGCAGCGTGGGCAGCGTGACCCGCCTGTAGCCAGGGCCAGGGCGTGCGCCCACGCTGCCGGTGGTGCTGGTGAGCTGCCAGCGTGCGGGCCCTGTACTCGGGGCCCGTGTCAGGACCTTGGCGGCACCCTTTGTCCCCAGGAGCAGCCCCACCCAGGTCCCTGTAAGCAGGGCTGGGGAGGCTCCTTTAGCCAGGCGACAGGAACGAGCGCTCCCGGGCCCTTGCCAGGGGGCAGCTTGCAGAAGTGCCGTGCCGCAGGGCACGCTCCTGCCTTTGGCAGTGCTTCGGGCTGGCGCCACATGGCTGGCGGCCTCGTACAGGAGGCTCCCGGGGCTCTGCAGGCGGCCGTGTTGCCGCGCTGCGCTGCGGCCGGGCTCTGGCCTGTCCCCAAGTGGGGCGCAGGCCGGAGCCCGTGCTCCGTAGTGCTTGTTGGGGGGTGCCGGGCAGCGGGGGGCGGCCCCGTAAGTGGGGTTCTGTGCGTCCCCTGGCCTCGGCGGGCGGTTGGAGGGACCCCCTGTAATCAGGCGGGTGTCCCTGGCCCCGGTCTTTCAGAGGCGTGGGGCCAGGAGTCACGGGGCCGGGCGTGTGCCCTCCCTGTCCTCAGGGCTGGGCTGGTGGCCCCTCGGCTTTAGGCCGTGAGCTGGACTGCCTGACGGTAGAGTCAGGTTCCTGTCGCCTTGGGGGAAGGCCGAGCTCTGTGGCTCCCCGGGTGTGGACCGGCCTGTAAGCAGGCTGCGGGTCTGGGAGCCTTTGTGCTCCCTTTCAGCTGGCAGCCTGTGTGGGGCGCCCGCCCCGTTAGTGGGGAGCGCCCCGCAGCTGGTGGAGAGAAGGAGCCTCCACAGGCCTTGGGGACCAGAGCCGCCCTGTAAGTGGGGGCCTGTAAGTGCTCTGGAGCCCCGGGCACTTTTTAGTCCAGGCAGCGGCCTGAGCCCCCTGTAAGCAGGGGTGTGCAGCCTCTTGGCCGCTGCCTTGCGTGCCCAGCTTCCTTTGCCCAGAGGGCCCGGCTCCCAGCACGACGTGGGACTGCGCCGGACGTCGGGACGGTGAGTCAAGCTGTAGTTGGAGGCTTTTGGGCAGCTGGGGGGCCGCGGCGTTGCTGGCATGAGGCTGTGGGGCTGTTGGGTGGCACTTCCCTATGGCAGCTGGAGCTCCTCGGGCCTGATTGTGTCCTCGTCGACGTTTGCAGAAGCCGTGGGACAGCGAGGAAAGAGCGAGCCGCAGGAGCGGCCTCTTCGAGCTCAAGAGTGGATCGGCGAGGCAAGAGCCGGCCTTCAGCATTGGCGGCCCCGAGCCCAGAAGCGGAGCCGCAAGGTAAGAGCAGCAGCTTGGAGCTGAAGTGGGGGGCTTTTGGGCAGCCGGTTGGGGATGTCCCTGTGGGGCTGTTGGGTGGCGGTTCCCTGCAGGCACGGGGTCTGGAGTTTCTGGGGCCTGAGCGTGTCGTCGTCCGTTGGCAGAAGCCGTGGGACGACGAGGGAAGAGCGGCGGCGCCTTCGAGATCAAGAGCGGAACGGCGAGGCACAGGAGCCGAAGAGGGACGCGAGGGGCCCTCTGGGCAAAGGGCCTTTTCCAGGCCAGGGCGCCTTCAGGGTGCCGCGGCCGGCTTTGCGCTGGGCGACCTCCCTGCGTGCAGGGCTGGTCCTTGCTGTGCTTGGCCTTTTGCCTTGTGCTCCTTTGGCTGCCCGGAGAGAGGGGCGACCCTGTAAAGGAGGGTGTGAGAGCCCCTGTCTCCGCACCGCAGGGGGGAAACGGAGCTCGCCCGGCCCCCAGCCCAGCTACCCTGTAAGCAGGGCAGGGCTTTTCCCCAACCCCGGCAGCTTTCTGCCTGCTGCTGGCCCCTGGCCAGCGTGACCCCCTGTACTCGGGGCGTGTCGCAGCCTGCGTCCCTGGTGCCGGTCCTGAAGCGCTTCAGCGCGTCGAGGCCCCTGTGGCCTCCTCTCAGTGCAGGGGCAGGTCTGACGCTTTCCTCTCCCGCTCAGCATTAGCAACGGCTCCCTAGAGTAGGTTGGCTGCACAGAGCTTGCTCCCTCTTCTGGGACTGTCTCCCCCTCCCCTGCCTCCCCCTCCCCTGTCTTCCCCCTAGTTGGTGTGAGTGAGGAAGTGTGGTTGTGCTTTAGCAACAGAGCCAGTGTAGCTTAGACTTCCCAGGAGGGAAAGAGGAGCTCTGTGCAGCCGCAGGCGGGTGCCCAAAATGCACGGGTGGAGAAAGCCTCCGGCCTTGCCCCTGCTTTCTGAGGGCGGCGCGAAGCCGCTTAGCGGCAGCGTGGGCAGCGTGACCCGCCTGTAGCCAGGGCCAGGGCGTGCGCCCACGCTGCCGGTGGTGCTGGTGAGCTGCCAGCGTGCGGGCCCTGTACTCGGGGCCCGTGTCAGGACCTTGGCGGCACCCTTTGTCCCCAGGAGCAGCCCCACCCAGGTCCCTGTAAGCAGGGCTGGGGAGGCTCCTTTAGCCAGGCGACAGGAACGAGCGCTCCCGGGCCCTTGCCAGGGGGCAGCTTGCAGAAGTGCCGTGCCGCAGGGCACGCTCCTGCCTTTGGCAGTGCTTCGGGCTGGCGCCACATGGCTGGCGGCCTCGTACAGGAGGCTCCCGGGGCTCTGCAGGCGGCCGTGTTGCCGCGCTGCGCTGCGGCCGGGCTCTGGCCTGTCCCCAAGTGGGGCGCAGGCCGGAGCCCGTGCTCCGTAGTGCTTGTTGGGGGGTGCCGGGCAGCGGGGGGCGGCCCCGTAAGTGGGGTTCTGTGCGTCCCCTGGCCTCGGCGGGCGGTTGGAGGGACCCCCTGTAATCAGGCGGGTGTCCCTGGCCCCGGTCTTTCAGAGGCGTGGGGCCAGGAGTCACGGGGCCGGGCGTGTGCCCTCCCTGTCCTCAGGGCTGGGCTGGTGGCCCCTCGGCTTTAGGCCGTGAGCTGGACTGCCTGACGGTAGAGTCAGGTTCCTGTCGCCTTGGGGGAAGGCCGAGCTCTGTGGCTCCCCGGGTGTGGACCGGCCTGTAAGCAGGCTGCGGGTCTGGGAGCCTTTGTGCTCCCTTTCAGCTGGCAGCCTGTGTGGGGCGCCCGCCCCGTTAGTGGGGAGCGCCCCGCAGCTGGTGGAGAGAAGGAGCCTCCACAGGCCTTGGGGACCAGAGCCGCCCTGTAAGTGGGGGCCTGTAAGTGCTCTGGAGCCCCGGGCACTTTTTAGTCCAGGCAGCGGCCTGAGCCCCCTGTAAGCAGGGGTGTGCAGCCTCTTGGCCGCTGCCTTGCGTGCCCAGCTTCCTTTGCCCAGAGGGCCCGGCTCCCAGCACAACATGGGACTGCGCCGGACGTCGGGACGGTGAGTCAAGCTGTAGTTGGAGGCTTTTGGGCAGCTGGGGGGCCGCGGCGTTGCTGGCATGAGGCTGTGGGGCTGTTGGGTGGCACTTCCCTATGGCAGCTGGAGCTCCTCGGGCCTGATTGTGTCCTCGTCGACGTTTGCAGAAGCCGTGGGACAGCGAGGAAAGAGCGAGCCGCAGGAGCGGCCTCTTCGAGCTCAAGAGTGGATCGGCGAGGCAAGAGCCGGCCTTCAGCATTGGCGGCCCCGAGCCCAGAAGCGGAGCCGCAAGGTAAGAGCAGCAGCTTGGAGCTGAAGTGGGGGGCTTTTGGGCAGCCGGTTGGGGATGTCCCTGTGGGGCTGTTGGGTGGCGGTTCCCTGCAGGCACGGGGTCTGGAGTTTCTGGGGCCTGAGCGTGTCGTCGTCCGTTGGCAGAAGCCGTGGGACGACGAGGGAAGAGCGGCGGCGCCTTCGAGATCAAGAGCGGAACGGCGAGGCACAGGAGCCGAAGAGGGACGCGAGGGGCCCTCTGGGCAAAGGGCCTTTTCCAGGCCAGGGCGCCTTCAGGGTGCCGCGGCCGGCTTTGCGCTGGGCGACCTCCCTGCGTGCAGGGCTGGTCCTTGCTGTGCTTGGCCTTTTGCCTTGTGCTCCTTTGGCTGCCCGGAGAGAGGGGCGACCCTGTAAAGGAGGGTGTGAGAGCCCCTGTCTCCGCACCGCAGGGGGGAAACGGAGCTCGCCCGGCCCCCAGCCCAGCTACCCTGTAAGCAGGGCAGGGCTTTTCCCCAACCCCGGCAGCTTTCTGCCTGCTGCTGGCCCCTGGCCAGCGTGACCCCCTGTACTCGGGGCGTGTCGCAGCCTGCGTCCCTGGTGCCGGTCCTGAAGCGCTTCAGCGCGTCGAGGCCCCTGTGGCCTCCTCTCAGTGCAGGGGCAGGTCTGACGCTTTCCTCTCCCGCTCAGCATTAGCAACGGCTCCCTAGAGTAGGTTGGCTGCACAGAGCTTGCTCCCTCTTCTGGGACTGTCTCCCCCTCCCCTGCCTCCCCCTCCCCTGTCTTCCCCCTAGTTGGTGTGAGTGAGGAAGTGTGGTTGTGCTTTAGCAACAGAGCCAGTGTAGCTTAGACTTCCCAGGAGGGAAAGAGGAGCTCTGTGCAGCCGCAGGCGGGTGCCCAAAATGCACGGGTGGAGAAAGCCTCCGGCCTTGCCCCTGCTTTCTGAGGGCGGCGCGAAGCCGCTTAGCGGCAGCGTGGGCAGCGTGACCCGCCTGTAGCCAGGGCCAGGGCGTGCGCCCACGCTGCCGGTGGTGCTGGTGAGCTGCCAGCGTGCGGGCCCTGTACTCGGGGCCCGTGTCAGGACCTTGGCGGCACCCTTTGTCCCCAGGAGCAGCCCCACCCAGGTCCCTGTAAGCAGGGCTGGGGAGGCTCCTTTAGCCAGGCGACAGGAACGAGCGCTCCCGGGCCCTTGCCAGGGGGCAGCTTGCAGAAGTGCCGTGCCGCAGGGCACGCTCCTGCCTTTGGCAGTGCTTCGGGCTGGCGCCACATGGCTGGCGGCCTCGTACAGGAGGCTCCCGGGGCTCTGCAGGCGGCCGTGTTGCCGCGCTGCGCTGCGGCCGGGCTCTGGCCTGTCCCCAAGTGGGGCGCAGGCCGGAGCCCGTGCTCCGTAGTGCTTGTTGGGGGGTGCCGGGCAGCGGGGGGCGGCCCCGTAAGTGGGGTTCTGTGCGTCCCCTGGCCTCGGCGGGCGGTTGGAGGGACCCCCTGTAATCAGGCGGGTGTCCCTGGCCCCGGTCTTTCAGAGGCGTGGGGCCAGGAGTCACGGGGCCGGGCGTGTGCCCTCCCTGTCCTCAGGGCTGGGCTGGTGGCCCCTCGGCTTTAGGCCGTGAGCTGGACTGCCTGACGGTAGAGTCAGGTTCCTGTCGCCTTGGGGGAAGGCCGAGCTCTGTGGCTCCCCGGGTGTGGACCGGCCTGTAAGCAGGCTGCGGGTCTGGGAGCCTTTGTGCTCCCTTTCAGCTGGCAGCCTGTGTGGGGCGCCCGCCCCGTTAGTGGGGAGCGCCCCGCAGCTGGTGGAGAGAAGGAGCCTCCACAGGCCTTGGGGACCAGAGCCGCCCTGTAAGTGGGGGCCTGTAAGTGCTCTGGAGCCCCGGGCACTTTTTAGTCCAGGCAGCGGCCTGAGCCCCCTGTAAGCAGGGGTGTGCAGCCTCTTGGCCGCTGCCTTGCGTGCCCAGCTTCCTTTGCCCAGAGGGCCCGGCTCCCAGCACGACGTGGGACTGCGCCGGACGTCGGGACGGTGAGTCAAGCTGTAGTTGGAGGCTTTTGGGCAGCTGGGGGGCCGCGGCGTTGCTGGCATGAGGCTGTGGGGCTGTTGGGTGGCACTTCCCTATGGCAGCTGGAGCTCCTCGGGCCTGATTGTGTCCTCGTCGACGTTTGCAGAAGCCGTGGGACAGCGAGGAAAGAGCGAGCCGCAGGAGCGGCCTCTTCGAGCTCAAGAGTGGATCGGCGAGGCAAGAGCCGGCCTTCAGCATTGGCGGCCCCGAGCCCAGAAGCGGAGCCGCAAGGTAAGAGCAGCAGCTTGGAGCTGAAGTGGGGGGCTTTTGGGCAGCCGGTTGGGGATGTCCCTGTGGGGCTGTTGGGTGGCGGTTCCCTGCAGGCACGGGGTCTGGAGTTTCTGGGGCCTGAGCGTGTCGTCGTCCGTTGGCAGAAGCCGTGGGACGACGAGGGAAGAGCGGCGGCGCCTTCGAGATCAAGAGCGGAACGGCGAGGCACAGGAGCCGAAGAGGGACGCGAGGGGCCCTCTGGGCAAAGGGCCTTTTCCAGGCCAGGGCGCCTTCAGGGTGTCGCGGCCGGCTTTGCGCTGGGCGACCTCCCTGCGTGCAGGGCTGGTCCTTGCTGTGCTTGGCCTTTTGCCTTGTGCTCCTTTGGCTGCCCGGAGAGAGGGGCGACCCTGTAAAGGAGGGTGTGAGAGCCCCTGTCTCCGCACCGCAGGGGGGAAACGGAGCTCGCCCGGCCCCCAGCCCAGCTACCCTGTAAGCAGGGCAGGGCTTTTCCCCAACCCCGGCAGCTTTCTGCCTGCTGCTGGCCCCTGGCCAGCGTGACCCCCTGTACTCGGGGCGTGTCACAGCCTGCGTCCCTGGTGCCGGTCCTGAAGCGCTTCAGCGCGTCGAGGCCCCTGTGGCCTCCTCTCAGTGCAGGGGCAGGTCTGACGCTTTCCTCTCCCGCTCAGCATTAGCAACGGCTCCCTAGAGTAGGTTGGCTGCACAGAGCTTGCTCCCTCTTCTGGGACTGTCTCCCCCTCCCCTGCCTCCCCCTCCCCTGTCTTCCCCCTAGTTGGTGTGAGTGAGGAAGTGTGGCTGTGCTTTAGCAACAGAGCCAGTGTAGCTTAGACTTCCCAGGAGGGAAAGAGGAGCTCTGTGCAGCCGCAGGCGGGTGCCCAAAATGCACGGGTGGAGAAAGCCTCCGGCCTTGCCCCTGCTTTCTGAGGGCGGCGCGAAGCCGCTTAGCGGCAGCGTGGGCAGCGTGACCCGCCTGTAGCCAGGGCCAGGGCGTGCGCCCACGCTGCCGGTGGTGCTGGTGAGCTGCCAGCGTGCGGGCCCTGTACTCGGGGCCCGTGTCAGGACCTTGGCGGCACCCTTTGTCCCCAGGAGCAGCCCCACCCAGGTCCCTGTAAGCAGGGCTGGGGAGGCTCCTTTAGCCAGGCGACAGGAACGAGCGCTCCCGGGCCCTTGCCAGGGGGCAGCTTGCAGAAGTGCCGTGCCGCAGGGCACGCTCCTGCCTTTGGCAGTGCTTCGGGCTGGCGCCACATGGCTGGCGGCCTCGTACAGGAGGCTCCCGGGGCTCTGCAGGCGGCCGTGTTGCCGCGCTGCGCTGCGGCCGGGCTCTGGCCTGTCCCCAAGTGGGGCGCAGGCCGGAGCCCGTGCTCCGTAGTGCTTGTTGGGGGGTGCCGGGCAGCGGGGGGCGGCCCCGTAAGTGGGGTTCTGTGCGTCCCCTGGCCTCGGCGGGCGGTTGGAGGGACCCCCTGTAATCAGGCGGGTGTCCCTGGCCCCGGTCTTTCAGAGGCGTGGGGCCAGGAGTCACGGGGCCGGGCGTGTGCCCTCCCTGTCCTCAGGGCTGGGCTGGTGGCCCCTCGGCTTTAGGCCGTGAGCTGGACTGCCTGACGGTAGAGTCAGGTTCCTGTCGCCTTGGGGGAAGGCCGAGCTCTGTGGCTCCCCGGGTGTGGACCGGCCTGTAAGCAGGCTGCGGGTCTGGGAGCCTTTGTGCTCCCTTTCAGCTGGCAGCCTGTGTGGGGCGCCCGCCCCGTTAGTGGGGAGCGCCCCGCAGCTGGTGGAGAGAAGGAGCCTCCACAGGCCTTGGGGACCAGAGCCGCCCTGTAAGTGGGGGCCTGTAAGTGCTCTGGAGCCCCGGGCACTTTTTAGTCCAGGCAGCGGCCTGAGCCCCCTGTAAGCAGGGGTGTGCAGCCTCTTGGCCGCTGCCTTGCGTGCCCAGCTTCCTTTGCCCAGAGGGCCCGGCTCCCAGCACGACGTGGGACTGCGCCGGACGTCGGGACGGTGAGTCAAGCTGTAGTTGGAGGCTTTTGGGCAGCTGGGGGGCCGCGGCGTTGCTGGCATGAGGCTGTGGGGCTGTTGGGTGGCACTTCCCTATGGCAGCTGGAGCTCCTCGGGCCTGATTGTGTCCTCGTCGACGTTTGCAGAAGCCGTGGGACAGCGAGGAAAGAGCGAGCCGCAGGAGCGGCCTCTTCGAGCTCAAGAGTGGATCGGCGAGGCAAGAGCCGGCCTTCAGCATTGGCGGCCCCGAGCCCAGAAGCGGAGCCGCAAGGTAAGAGCAGCAGCTTGGAGCTGAAGTGGGGGGCTTTTGGGCAGCCGGTTGGGGATGTCCCTGTGGGGCTGTTGGGTGGCGGTTCCCTGCAGGCACGGGGTCTGGAGTTTCTGGGGCCTGAGCGTGTCGTCGTCCGTTGGCAGAAGCCGTGGGACGACGAGGGAAGAGCGGCGGCGCCTTCGAGATCAAGAGCGGAACGGCGAGGCACAGGAGCCGAAGAGGGACGCGAGGGGCCCTCTGGGCAAAGGGCCTTTTCCAGGCCAGGGCGCCTTCAGGGTGCCGCGGCCGGCTTTGCGCTGGGCGACCTCCCTGCGTGCAGGGCTGGTCCTTGCTGTGCTTGGCCTTTTGCCTTGTGCTCCTTTGGCTGCCCGGAGAGAGGGGCGACCCTGTAAAGGAGGGTGTGAGAGCCCCTGTCTCCGCACCGCAGGGGGGAAACGGAGCTCGCCCGGCCCCCAGCCCAGCTACCCTGTAAGCAGGGCAGGGCTTTTCCCCAACCCCGGCAGCTTTCTGCCTGCTGCTGGCCCCTGGCCAGCGTGACCCCCTGTACTCGGGGCGTGTCACAGCCTGCGTCCCTGGTGCCGGTCCTGAAGCGCTTCAGCGCGTCGAGGCCCCTGTGGCCTCCTCTCAGTGCAGGGGCAGGTCTGACGCTTTCCTCTCCCGCTCAGCATTAGCAACGGCTCCCTAGAGTAGGTTGGCTGCACAGAGCTTGCTCCCTCTTCTGGGACTGTCTCCCCCTCCCCTGCCTCCCCCTCCCCTGTCTTCCCCCTAGTTGGTGTGAGTGAGGAAGTGTGGCTGTGCTTTAGCAACAGAGCCAGTGTAGCTTAGACTTCCCAGGAGGGAAAGAGGAGCTCTGTGCAGCCGCAGGCGGGTGCCCAAAATGCACGGGTGGAGAAAGCCTCCGGCCTTGCCCCTGCTTTCTGAGGGCGGCGCGAAGCCGCTTAGCGGCAGCGTGGGCAGCGTGACCCGCCTGTAGCCAGGGCCAGGGCGTGCGCCCACGCTGCCGGTGGTGCTGGTGAGCTGCCAGCGTGCGGGCCCTGTACTCGGGGCCCGTGTCAGGACCTTGGCGGCACCCTTTGTCCCCAGGAGCAGCCCCACCCAGGTCCCTGTAAGCAGGGCTGGGGAGGCTCCTTTAGCCAGGCGACAGGAACGAGCGCTCCCGGGCCCTTGCCAGGGGGCAGCTTGCAGAAGTGCCGTGCCGCAGGGCACGCTCCTGCCTTTGGCAGTGCTTCGGGCTGGCGCCACATGGCTGGCGGCCTCGTACAGGAGGCTCCCGGGGCTCTGCAGGCGGCCGTGTTGCCGCGCTGCGCTGCGGCCGGGCTCTGGCCTGTCCCCAAGTGGGGCGCAGGCCGGAGCCTGTGCTCCGTAGTGCTTGTTGGGGGGTGCCGGGCAGCGGGGGGCGGCCCCGTAAGTGGGGTTCTGTGCGTCCCCTGGCCTCGGCGGGCGGTTGGAGGGACCCCCTGTAATCAGGCGGGTGTCCCTGGCCCCGGTCTTTCAGAGGCATGGGGCCAGGAGTCACGGGGCCGGGCGTGTGCCCTCCCTGTCCTCAGGGCTGGGCTGGTGGCCCCTCGGCTTTAGGCCGTGAGCTGGACTGCCTGACGGTAGAGTCAGGTTCCTGTCGCCTTGGGGGAAGGCCGAGCTCTGTGGCTCCCCGGGTGTGGACCGGCCTGTAAGCAGGCTGCGGGTCTGGGAGCCTTTGTGCTCCCTTTCAGCTGGCAGCCTGTGTGGGGCGCCCGCCCCGTTAGTGGGGAGCGCCCCGCAGCTGGTGGAGAGAAGGAGCCTCCACAGGCCTTGGGGACCAGAGCCGCCCTGTAAGTGGGGGCCTGTAAGTGCTCTGGAGCCCCGGGCACTTTTTAGTCCAGGCAGCGGCCTGAGCCCCCTGTAAGCAGGGGTGTGCAGCCTCTTGGCCGCTGCCTTGCGTGCCCAGCTTCCTTTGCCCAGAGGGCCCGGCTCCCAGCACGACGTGGGACTGCGCCGGACGTCGGGACGGTGAGTCAAGCTGTAGTTGGAGGCTTTTGGGCAGCTGGGGGGCCGCGGCGTTGCTGGCATGAGGCTGTGGGGCTGTTGGGTGGCACTTCCCTATGGCAGCTGGAGCTCCTCGGGCCTGATTGTGTCCTCGTCGACGTTTGCAGAAGCCGTGGGACAGCGAGGAAAGAGCGAGCCGCAGGAGCGGCCTCTTCGAGCTCAAGAGTGGATCGGCGAGGCAAGAGCCGGCCTTCAGCATTGGCGGCCCCGAGCCCAGAAGCGGAGCCGCAAGGTAAGAGCAGCAGCTTGGAGCTGAAGTGGGGGGCTTTTGGGCAGCCGGTTGGGGATGTCCCTGTGGGGCTGTTGGGTGGCGGTTCCCTGCAGGCACGGGGTCTGGAGTTTCTGGGGCCTGAGCGTGTCGTCGTCCGTTGGCAGAAGCCGTGGGACGACGAGGGAAGAGCGGCGGCGCCTTCGAGATCAAGAGCGGAACGGCGAGGCACAGGAGCCGAAGAGGGACGCGAGGGGCCCTCTGGGCAAAGGGCCTTTTCCAGGCCAGGGCGCCTTCAGGGTGCCGCGGCCGGCTTTGCGCTGGGCGACCTCCCTGCGTGCAGGGCTGGTCCTTGCTGTGCTTGGCCTTTTGCCTTGTGCTCCTTTGGCTGCCCGGAGAGAGGGGCGACCCTGTAAAGGAGGGTGTGAGAGCCCCTGTCTCCGCACCGCAGGGGGGAAACGGAGCTCGCCCGGCCCCCAGCCCAGCTACCCTGTAAGCAGGGCAGGGCTTTTCCCCAACCCCGGCAGCTTTCTGCCTGCTGCTGGCCCCTGGCCAGCGTGACCCCCTGTACTCGGGGCGTGTCACAGCCTGCGTCCCTGGTGCCGGTCCTGAAGCGCTTCAGCGCGTCGAGGCCCCTGTGGCCTCCTCTCAGTGCAGGGGCAGGTCTGACGCTTTCCTCTCCCGCTCAGCATTAGCAACGGCTCCCTAGAGTAGGTTGGCTGCACAGAGCTTGCTCCCTCTTCTGGGACTGTCTCCCCCTCCCCTGCCTCCCCCTCCCCTGTCTTCCCCCTAGTTGGTGTGAGTGAGGAAGTGTGGCTGTGCTTTAGCAACAGAGCCAGTGTAGCTTAGACTTCCCAGGAGGGAAAGAGGAGCTCTGTGCAGCCGCAGGCGGGTGCCCAAAATGCACGGGTGGAGAAAGCCTCCGGCCTTGCCCCTGCTTTCTGAGGGCGGCGCGAAGCCGCTTAGCGGCAGCGTGGGCAGCGTGACCCGCCTGTAGCCAGGGCCAGGGCGTGCGCCCACGCTGCCGGTGGTGCTGGTGAGCTGCCAGCGTGCGGGCCCTGTACTCGGGGCCCGTGTCAGGACCTTGGCGGCACCCTTTGTCCCCAGGAGCAGCCCCACCCAGGTCCCTGTAAGCAGGGCTGGGGAGGCTCCTTTAGCCAGGCGACAGGAACGAGCGCTCCCGGGCCCTTGCCAGGGGGCAGCTTGCAGAAGTGCCGTGCCGCAGGGCACGCTCCTGCCTTTGGCAGTGCTTCGGGCTGGCGCCACATGGCTGGCGGCCTCGTACAGGAGGCTCCCGGGGCTCTGCAGGCGGCCGTGTTGCCGCGCTGCGCTGCGGCCGGGCTCTGGCCTGTCCCCAAGTGGGGCGCAGGCCGGAGCCCGTGCTCCGTAGTGCTTGTTGGGGGGTGCCGGGCAGCGGGGGGCGGCCCCGTAAGTGGGGTTCTGTGCGTCCCCTGGCCTCGGCGGGCGGTTGGAGGGACCCCCTGTAATCAGGCGGGTGTCCCTGGCCCCGGTCTTTCAGAGGCGTGGGGCCAGGAGTCACGGGGCCGGGCGTGTGCCCTCCCTGTCCTCAGGGCTGGGCTGGTGGCCCCTCGGCTTTAGGCCGTGAGCTGGACTGCCTGACGGTAGAGTCAGGTTCCTGTCGCCTTGGGGGAAGGCCGAGCTCTGTGGCTCCCCGGGTGTGGACCGGCCTGTAAGCAGGCTGCGGGTCTGGGAGCCTTTGTGCTCCCTTTCAGCTGGCAGCCTGTGTGGGGCGCCCGCCCCGTTAGTGGGGAGCGCCCCGCAGCTGGTGGAGAGAAGGAGCCTCCACAGGCCTTGGGGACCAGAGCCGCCCTGTAAGTGGGGGCCTGTAAGTGCTCTGGAGCCCCGGGCACTTTTTAGTCCAGGCAGCGGCCTGAGCCCCCTGTAAGCAGGGGTGTGCAGCCTCTTGGCCGCTGCCTTGCGTGCCCAGCTTCCTTTGCCCAGAGGGCCCGGCTCCCAGCACGACGTGGGACTGCGCCGGACGTCGGGACGGTGAGTCAAGCTGTAGTTGGAGGCTTTTGGGCAGCTGGGGGGCCGCGGCGTTGCTGGCATGAGGCTGTGGGGCTGTTGGGTGGCACTTCCCTATGGCAGCTGGAGCTCCTCGGGCCTGATTGTGTCCTCGTCGACGTTTGCAGAAGCCGTGGGACAGCGAGGAAAGAGCGAGCCGCAGGAGCGGCCTCTTCGAGCTCAAGAGTGGATCGGCGAGGCAAGAGCCGGCCTTCAGCATTGGCGGCCCCGAGCCCAGAAGCGGAGCCGCAAGGTAAGAGCAGCAGCTTGGAGCTGAAGTGGGGGGCTTTTGGGCAGCCGGTTGGGGATGTCCCTGTGGGGCTGTTGGGTGGCGGTTCCCTGCAGGCACGGGGTCTGGAGTTTCTGGGGCCTGAGCGTGTCGTCGTCCGTTGGCAGAAGCCGTGGGACGACGAGGGAAGAGCGGCGGCGCCTTCGAGATCAAGAGCGGAACGGCGAGGCACAGGAGCCGAAGAGGGACGCGAGGGGCCCTCTGGGCAAAGGGCCTTTTCCAGGCCAGGGCGCCTTCAGGGTGCCGCGGCCGGCTTTGCGCTGGGCGACCTCCCTGCGTGCAGGGCTGGTCCTTGCTGTGCTTGGCCTTTTGCCTTGTGCTCCTTTGGCTGCCCGGAGAGAGGGGCGACCCTGTAAAGGAGGGTGTGAGAGCCCCTGTCTCCGCACCGCAGGGGGGAAACGGAGCTCGCCCGGCCCCCAGCCCAGCTACCCTGTAAGCAGGGCAGGGCTTTTCCCCAACCCCGGCAGCTTTCTGCCTGCTGCTGGCCCCTGGCCAGCGTGACCCCCTGTACTCGGGGCGTGTCACAGCCTGCGTCCCTGGTGCCGGTCCTGAAGCGCTTCAGCGCGTCGAGGCCCCTGTGGCCTCCTCTCAGTGCAGGGGCAGGTCTGACGCTTTCCTCTCCCGCTCAGCATTAGCAACGGCTCCCTAGAGTAGGTTGGCTGCACAGAGCTTGCTCCCTCTTCTGGGACTGTCTCCCCCTCCCCTGCCTCCCCCTCCCCTGTCTTCCCCCTAGTTGGTGTGAGTGAGGAAGTGTGGCTGTGCTTTAGCAACAGAGCCAGTGTAGCTTAGACTTCCCAGGAGGGAAAGAGGAGCTCTGTGCAGCCGCAGGCGGGTGCCCAAAATGCACGGGTGGAGAAAGCCTCCGGCCTTGCCCCTGCTTTCTGAGGGCGGCGCGAAGCCGCTTAGCGGCAGCGTGGGCAGCGTGACCCGCCTGTAGCCAGGGCCAGGGCGTGCGCCCACGCTGCCGGTGGTGCTGGTGAGCTGCCAGCGTGCGGGCCCTGTACTCGGGGCCCGTGTCAGGACCTTGGCGGCACCCTTTGTCCCCAGGAGCAGCCCCACCCAGGTCCCTGTAAGCAGGGCTGGGGAGGCTCCTTTAGCCAGGCGACAGGAACGAGCGCTCCCGGGCCCTTGCCAGGGGGCAGCTTGCAGAAGTGCCGTGCCGCAGGGCACGCTCCTGCCTTTGGCAGTGCTTCGGGCTGGCGCCACATGGCTGGCGGCCTCGTACAGGAGGCTCCCGGGGCTCTGCAGGCGGCCGTGTTGCCGCGCTGCGCTGCGGCCGGGCTCTGGCCTGTCCCCAAGTGGGGCGCAGGCCGGAGCCCGTGCTCCGTAGTGCTTGTTGGGGGGTGCCGGGCAGCGGGGGGCGGCCCCGTAAGTGGGGTTCTGTGCGTCCCCTGGCCTCGGCGGGCGGTTGGAGGGACCCCCTGTAATCAGGCGGGTGTCCCTGGCCCCGGTCTTTCAGAGGCGTGGGGCCAGGAGTCACGGGGCCGGGCGTGTGCCCTCCCTGTCCTCAGGGCTGGGCTGGTGGCCCCTCGGCTTTAGGCCGTGAGCTGGACTGCCTGACGGTAGAGTCAGGTTCCTGTCGCCTTGGGGGAAGGCCGAGCTCTGTGGCTCCCCGGGTGTGGACCGGCCTGTAAGCAGGCTGCGGGTCTGGGAGCCTTTGTGCTCCCTTTCAGCTGGCAGCCTGTGTGGGGCGCCCGCCCCGTTAGTGGGGAGCGCCCCGCAGCTGGTGGAGAGAAGGAGCCTCCACAGGCCTTGGGGACCAGAGCCGCCCTGTAAGTGGGGGCCTGTAAGTGCTCTGGAGCCCCGGGCACTTTTTAGTCCAGGCAGCGGCCTGAGCCCCCTGTAAGCAGGGGTGTGCAGCCTCTTGGCCGCTGCCTTGCGTGCCCAGCTTCCTTTGCCCAGAGGGCCCGGCTCCCAGCACGACGTGGGACTGCGCCGGACGTCGGGACGGTGAGTCAAGCTGTAGTTGGAGGCTTTTGGGCAGCTGGGGGGCCGCGGCGTTGCTGGCATGAGGCTGTGGGGCTGTTGGGTGGCACTTCCCTATGGCAGCTGGAGCTCCTCGGGCCTGATTGTGTCCTCGTCGACGTTTGCAGAAGCCGTGGGACAGCGAGGAAAGAGCGAGCCGCAGGAGCGGCCTCTTCGAGCTCAAGAGTGGATCGGCGAGGCAAGAGCCGGCCTTCAGCATTGGCGGCCCCGAGCCCAGAAGCGGAGCCGCAAGGTAAGAGCAGCAGCTTGGAGCTGAAGTGGGGGGCTTTTGGGCAGCCGGTTGGGGATGTCCCTGTGGGGCTGTTGGGTGGCGGTTCCCTGCAGGCACGGGGTCTGGAGTTTCTGGGGCCTGAGCGTGTCGTCGTCCGTTGGCAGAAGCCGTGGGACGACGAGGGAAGAGCGGCGGCGCCTTCGAGATCAAGAGCGGAACGGCGAGGCACAGCAGCCGAAGAGGGACGCGAGGGGCCCTCTGGGCAAAGGGCCTTTTCCAGGCCAGGGCGCCTTCAGGGTGCCGCGGCCGGCTTTGCGCTGGGCGACCTCCCTGCGTGCAGGGCTGGTCCTTGCTGTGCTTGGCCTTTTGCCTTGTGCTCCTTTGGCTGCCCGGAGAGAGGGGCGACCCTGTAAAGGAGGGTGTGAGAGCCCCTGTCTCCGCACCGCAGGGGGGAAACGGAGCTCGCCCGGCCCCCAGCCCAGCTACCCTGTAAGCAGGGCAGGGCTTTTCCCCAACCCCGGCAGCTTTCTGCCTGCTGCTGGCCCCTGGCCAGCGTGACCCCCTGTACTCGGGGCGTGTCACAGCCTGCGTCCCTGGTGCCGGTCCTGAAGCGCTTCAGCGCGTCGAGGCCCCTGTGGCCTCCTCTCAGTGCAGGGGCAGGTCTGACGCTTTCCTCTCCCGCTCAGCATTAGCAACGGCTCCCTAGAGTAGGTTGGCTGCACAGAGCTTGCTCCCTCTTCTGGGACTGTCTCCCCCTCCCCTGCCTCCCCCTCCCCTGTCTTCCCCCTAGTTGGTGTGAGTGAGGAAGTGTGGCTGTGCTTTAGCAACAGAGCCAGTGTAGCTTAGACTTCCCAGGAGGGAAAGAGGAGCTCTGTGCAGCCGCAGGCGGGTGCCCAAAATGCACGGGTGGAGAAAGCCTCCGGCCTTGCCCCTGCTTTCTGAGGGCGGCGCGAAGCCGCTTAGCGGCAGCGTGGGCAGCGTGACCCGCCTGTAGCCAGGGCCAGGGCGTGCGCCCACGCTGCCGGTGGTGCTGGTGAGCTGCCAGCGTGCGGGCCCTGTACTCGGGGCCCGTGTCAGGACCTTGGCGGCACCCTTTGTCCCCAGGAGCAGCCCCACCCAGGTCCCTGTAAGCAGGGCTGGGGAGGCTCCTTTAGCCAGGCGACAGGAACGAGCGCTCCCGGGCCCTTGCCAGGGGGCAGCTTGCAGAAGTGCCGTGCCGCAGGGCACGCTCCTGCCTTTGGCAGTGCTTCGGGCTGGCGCCACATGGCTGGCGGCCTCGTACAGGAGGCTCCTGGGGCTCTGCAGGCGGCCGTGTTGCCGCGCTGCGCTGCGGCCGGGCTCTGGCCTGTCCCCAAGTGGGGCGCAGGCCGGAGCCCGTGCTCCGTAGTGCTTGTTGGGGGGTGCCGGGCAGCGGGGGGCGGCCCCGTAAGTGGGGTTCTGTGCGTCCCCTGGCCTCGGCGGGCGGTTGGAGGGACCCCCTGTAATCAGGCGGGTGTCCCTGGCCCCGGTCTTTCAGAGGCGTGGGGCCAGGAGTCACGGGGCCGGGCGTGTGCCCTCCCTGTCCTCAGGGCTGGGCTGGTGGCCCCTCGGCTTTAGGCCGTGAGCTGGACTGCCTGACGGTAGAGTCAGGTTCCTGTCGCCTTGGGGGAAGGCCGAGCTCTGTGGCTCCCCGGGTGTGGACCGGCCTGTAAGCAGGCTGCGGGTCTGGGAGCCTTTGTGCTCCCTTTCAGCTGGCAGCCTGTGTGGGGCGCCCGCCCCGTTAGTGGGGAGCGCCCCGCAGCTGGTGGAGAGAAGGAGCCTCCACAGGCCTTGGGGACCAGAGCCGCCCTGTAAGTGGGGGCCTGTAAGTGCTCTGGAGCCCCGGGCACTTTTTAGTCCAGGCAGCGGCCTGAGCCCCCTGTAAGCAGGGGTGTGCAGCCTCTTGGCCGCTGCCTTGCGTGCCCAGCTTCCTTTGCCCAGAGGGCCCGGCTCCCAGCACGACGTGGGACTGCGCCGGACGTCGGGACGGTGAGTCAAGCTGTAGTTGGAGGCTTTTGGGCAGCTGGGGGGCCGCGGCGTTGCTGGCATGAGGCTGTGGGGCTGTTGGGTGGCACTTCCCTATGGCAGCTGGAGCTCCTCGGGCCTGATTGTGTCCTCGTCGACGTTTGCAGAAGCCGTGGGACAGCGAGGAAAGAGCGAGCCGCAGGAGCGGCCTCTTCGAGCTCAAGAGTGGATCGGCGAGGCAAGAGCCGGCCTTCAGCATTGGCGGCCCCGAGCCCAGAAGCGGAGCCGCAAGGTAAGAGCAGCAGCTTGGAGCTGAAGTGGGGGGCTTTTGGGCAGCCGGTTGGGGATGTCCCTGTGGGGCTGTTGGGTGGCGGTTCCCTGCAGGCACGGGGTCTGGAGTTTCTGGGGCCTGAGCGTGTCGTCGTCCGTTGGCAGAAGCCGTGGGACGACGAGGGAAGAGCGGCGGCGCCTTCGAGATCAAGAGCGGAACGGCGAGGCACAGGAGCCGAAGAGGGATGCGAGGGGCCCTCTGGGCAAAGGGCCTTTTCCAGGCCAGGGCGCCTTCAGGGTGCCGCGGCCGGCTTTGCGCTGGGCGACCTCCCTGCGTGCAGGGCTGGTCCTTGCTGTGCTTGGCCTTTTGCCTTGTGCTCCTTTGGCTGCCCGGAGAGAGGGGCGACCCTGTAAAGGAGGGTGTGAGAGCCCCTGTCTCCGCACCGCAGGGGGGAAACGGAGCTCTCCCGGCCCCCAGCCCAGCTACCCTGTAAGCAGGGCAGGGCTTTTCCCCAACCCCGGCAGCTTTCTGCCTGCTGCTGGCCCCTGGCCAGCGTGACCCCCTGTACTCGGGGCGTGTCACAGCCTGCGTCCCTGGTGCCGGTCCTGAAGCGCTTCAGCGCGTCGAGGCCCCTGTGGCCTCCTCTCAGTGCAGGGGCAGGTCTGACGCTTTCCTCTCCCGCTCAGCATTAGCAACGGCTCCCTAGAGTAGGTTGGCTGCACAGAGCTTGCTCCCTCTTCTGGGACTGTCTCCCCCTCCCCTGCCTCCCCCTCCCCTGTCTTCCCCCTAGTTGGTGTGAGTGAGGAAGTGTGGTTGTGCTTTAGCAACAGAGCCAGTGTAGCTTAGACTTCCCAGGAGGGAAAGAGGAGCTCTGTGCAGCCGCAGGCGGGTGCCCAAAATGCACGGGTGGAGAAAGCCTCCGGCCTTGCCCCTGCTTTCTGAGGGCGGCGCGAAGCCGCTTAGCGGCAGCGTGGGCAGCGTGACCCGCCTGTAGCCAGGGCCAGGGCGTGCGCCCACGCTGCCGGTGGTGCTGGTGAGCTGCCAGCGTGCGGGCCCTGTACTCGGGGCCCGTGTCAGGACCTTGGCGGCACCCTTTGTCCCCAGGAGCAGCCCCACCCAGGTCCCTGTAAGCAGGGCTGGGGAGGCTCCTTTAGCCAGGCGACAGGAACGAGCGCTCCCGGGCCCTTGCCAGGGGGCAGCTTGCAGAAGTGCCGTGCCGCAGGGCACGCTCCTGCCTTTGGCAGTGCTTCGGGCTGGCGCCACATGGCTGGCGGCCTCGTACAGGAGGCTCCCGGGGCTCTGCAGGCGGCCGTGTTGCCGCGCTGCGCTGCGGCCGGGCTCTGGCCTGTCCCCAAGTGGGGCGCAGGCCGGAGCCCGTGCTCCGTAGTGCTTGTTGGGGGGTGCCGGGCAGCGGGGGGCGGCCCCGTAAGTGGGGTTCTGTGCGTCCCCTGGCCTCGGCGGGCGGTTGGAGGGACCCCCTGTAATCAGGCGGGTGTCCCTGGCCCCGGTCTTTCAGAGGCGTGGGGCCAGGAGTCACGGGGCCGGGCGTGTGCCCTCCCTGTCCTCAGGGCTGGGCTGGTGGCCCCTCGGCTTTAGGCCGTGAGCTGGACTGCCTGACGGTAGAGTCAGGTTCCTGTCGCCTTGGGGGAAGGCCGAGCTCTGTGGCTCCCCGGGTGTGGACCGGCCTGTAAGCAGGCTGCGGGTCTGGGAGCCTTTGTGCTCCCTTTCAGCTGGCAGCCTGTGTGGGGCGCCCGCCCCGTTAGTGGGGAGCGCCCCGCAGCTGGTGGAGAGAAGGAGCCTCCACAGGCCTTGGGGACCAGAGCCGCCCTGTAAGTGGGGGCCTGTAAGTGCTCTGGAGCCCCGGGCACTTTTTAGTCCAGGCAGCGGCCTGAGCCCCCTGTAAGCAGGGGTGTGCAGCCTCTTGGCCGCTGCCTTGCGTGCCCAGCTTCCTTTGCCCAGAGGGCCCGGCTCCCAGCACGACGTGGGACTGCGCCGGACGTCGGGACGGTGAGTCAAGCTGTAGTTGGAGGCTTTTGGGCAGCTGGGGGGCCGCGGCGTTGCTGGCATGAGGCTGTGGGGCTGTTGGGTGGCACTTCCCTATGGCAGCTGGAGCTCCTCGGGCCTGATTGTGTCCTCGTCGACGTTTGCAGAAGCCGTGGGACAGCGAGGAAAGAGCGAGCCGCAGGAGCGGCCTCTTCGAGCTCAAGAGTGGATCGGCGAGGCAAGAGCCGGCCTTCAGCATTGGCGGCCCCGAGCCCAGAAGCGGAGCCGCAAGGTAAGAGCAGCAGCTTGGAGCTGAAGTGGGGGGCTTTTGGGCAGCCGGTTGGGGATGTCCCTGTGGGGCTGTTGGGTGGCGGTTCCCTGCAGGCACGGGGTCTGGAGTTTCTGGGGCCTGAGCGTGTCGTCGTCCGTTGGCAGAAGCCGTGGGACGACGAGGGAAGAGCGGCGGCGCCTTCGAGATCAAGAGCGGAACGGCGAGGCACAGGAGCCGAAGAGGGACGCGAGGGGCCCTCTGGGCAAAGGGCCTTTTCCAGGCCAGGGCGCCTTCAGGGTGCCGCGGCCGGCTTTGCGCTGGGCGACCTCCCTGCGTGCAGGGCTGGTCCTTGCTGTGCTTGGCCTTTTGCCTTGTGCTCCTTTGGCTGCCCGGAGAGAGGGGCGACCCTGTAAAGGAGGGTGTGAGAGCCCCTGTCTCCGCACCGCAGGGGGGAAACGGAGCTCGCCCGGCCCCCAGCCCAGCTACCCTGTAAGCAGGGCAGGGCTTTTCCCCAACCCCGGCAGCTTTCTGCCTGCTGCTGGCCCCTGGCCAGCGTGACCCCCTGTACTCGGGGCGTGTCGCAGCCTGCGTCCCTGGTGCCGGTCCTGAAGCGCTTCAGCGCGTCGAGGCCCCTGTGGCCTCCTCTCAGTGCAGGGGCAGGTCTGACGCTTTCCTCTCCCGCTCAGCATTAGCAACGGCTCCCTAGAGTAGGTTGGCTGCACAGAGCTTGCTCCCTCTTCTGGGACTGTCTCCCCCTCCCCTGCCTCCCCCTCCCCTGTCTTCCCCCTAGTTGGTGTGAGTGAGGAAGTGTGGTTGTGCTTTAGCAACAGAGCCAGTGTAGCTTAGACTTCCCAGGAGGGAAAGAGGAGCTCTGTGCAGCCGCAGGCGGGTGCCCAAAATGCACGGGTGGAGAAAGCCTCCGGCCTTGCCCCTGCTTTCTGAGGGCGGCGCGAAGCCGCTTAGCGGCAGCGTGGGCAGCGTGACCCGCCTGTAGCCAGGGCCAGGGCGTGCGCCCACGCTGCCGGTGGTGCTGGTGAGCTGCCAGCGTGCGGGCCCTGTACTCGGGGCCCGTGTCAGGACCTTGGCGGCACCCTTTGTCCCCAGGAGCAGCCCCACCCAGGTCCCTGTAAGCAGGGCTGGGGAGGCTCCTTTAGCCAGGCGACAGGAACGAGCGCTCCCGGGCCCTTGCCAGGGGGCAGCTTGCAGAAGTGCCGTGCCGCAGGGCACGCTCCTGCCTTTGGCAGTGCTTCGGGCTGGCGCCACATGGCTGGCGGCCTCGTACAGGAGGCTCCCGGGGCTCTGCAGGCGGCCGTGTTGCCGCGCTGCGCTGCGGCCGGGCTCTGGCCTGTCCCCAAGTGGGGCGCAGGCCGGAGCCCGTGCTCCGTAGTGCTTGTTGGGGGGTGCCGGGCAGCGGGGGGCGGCCCCGTAAGTGGGGTTCTGTGCGTCCCCTGGCCTCGGCGGGCGGTTGGAGGGACCCCCTGTAATCAGGCGGGTGTCCCTGGCCCCGGTCTTTCAGAGGCGTGGGGCCAGGAGTCACGGGGCCGGGCGTGTGCCCTCCCTGTCCTCAGGGCTGGGCTGGTGGCCCCTCGGCTTTAGGCCGTGAGCTGGACTGCCTGACGGTAGAGTCAGGTTCCTGTCGCCTTGGGGGAAGGCCGAGCTCTGTGGCTCCCCGGGTGTGGACCGGCCTGTAAGCAGGCTGCGGGTCTGGGAGCCTTTGTGCTCCCTTTCAGCTGGCAGCCTGTGTGGGGCGCCCGCCCCGTTAGTGGGGAGCGCCCCGCAGCTGGTGGAGAGAAGGAGCCTCCACAGGCCTTGGGGACCAGAGCCGCCCTGTAAGTGGGGGCCTGTAAGTGCTCTGGAGCCCCGGGCACTTTTTAGTCCAGGCAGCGGCCTGAGCCCCCTGTAAGCAGGGGTGTGCAGCCTCTTGGCCGCTGCCTTGCGTGCCCAGCTTCCTTTGCCCAGAGGGCCCGGCTCCCAGCACGACGTGGGACTGCGCCGGACGTCGGGACGGTGCGTCAAGCTGTAGTTGGAGGCTTTTGGGCAGCTGGGGGGCCGCGGCGTTGCTGGCATGAGGCTGTGGGGCTGTTGGGTGGCACTTCCCTATGGCAGCTGGAGCTCCTCGGGCCTGATTGTGTCCTCGTCGACGTTTGCAGAAGCCGTGGGACAGCGAGGAAAGAGCGAGCCGCAGGAGCGGCCTCTTCGAGCTCAAGAGTGGATCGGCGAGGCAAGAGCCGGCCTTCAGCATTGGCGGCCCCGAGCCCAGAAGCGGAGCCGCAAGGTAAGAGCAGCAGCTTGGAGCTGAAGTGGGGGGCTTTTGGGCAGCCGGTTGGGGATGTCCCTGTGGGGCTGTTGGGTGGCGGTTCCCTGCAGGCACGGGGTCTGGAGTTTCTGGGGCCTGAGCGTGTCGTCGTCCGTTGGCAGAAGCCGTGGGACGACGAGGGAAGAGCGGCAGCGCCTTCGAGATCAAGAGCGGAACGGCGAGGCACAGGAGCCGAAGAGGGACGCGAGGGGCCCTCTGGGCAAAGGGCCTTTTCCAGGCCAGGGCGCCTTCAGGGTGCCGCGGCCGGCTTTGCGCTGGGCGACCTCCCTGCGTGCAGGGCTGGTCCTTGCTGTGCTTGGCCTTTTGCCTTGTGCTCCTTTGGCTGCCCGGAGAGAGGGGCGACCCTGTAAAGGAGGGTGTGAGAGCCCCTGTCTCCGCACCGCAGGGGGGAAACGGAGCTCTCCCGGCCCCCAGCCCAGCTACCCTGTAAGCAGGGCAGGGCTTTTCCCCAACCCCGGCAGCTTTCTGCCTGCTGCTGGCCCCTGGCCAGCGTGACCCCCTGTACTCGGGGCGTGTCACAGCCTGCGTCCCTGGTGCCGGTCCTGAAGCGCTTCAGCGCGTCGAGGCCCCTGTGGCCTCCTCTCAGTGCAGGGGCAGGTCTGACGCTTTCCTCTCCCGCTCAGCATTAGCAACGGCTCCCTAGAGTAGGTTGGCTGCACAGAGCTTGCTCCCTCTTCTGGGACTGTCTCCCCCTCCCCTGCCTCCCCCTCCCCTGTCTTCCCCCTAGTTGGTGTGAGTGAGGAAGTGTGGCTGTGCTTTAGCAACAGAGCCAGTGTAGCTTAGACTTCCCAGGAGGGAAAGAGGAGCTCTGTGCAGCCGCAGGCGGGTGCCCAAAATGCACGGGTGGAGAAAGCCTCCGGCCTTGCCCCTGCTTTCTGAGGGCGGCGCGAAGCCGCTTAGCGGCAGCGTGGGCAGCGTGACCCGCCTGTAGCCAGGGCCAGGGCGTGCGCCCACGCTGCCGGTGGTGCTGGTGAGCTGCCAGCGTGCGGGCCCTGTACTCGGGGCCCGTGTCAGGACCTTGGCGGCACCCTTTGTCCCCAGGAGCAGCCCCACCCAGGTCCCTGTAAGCAGGGCTGGGGAGGCTCCTTTAGCCAGGCGACAGGAACGAGCGCTCCCGGGCCCTTGCCAGGGGGCAGCTTGCAGAAGTGCCGTGCCGCAGGGCACGCTCCTGCCTTTGGCAGTGCTTCGGGCTGGCGCCACATGGCTGGCGGCCTCGTACAGGAGGCTCCCGGGGCTCTGCAGGCGGCCGTGTTGCCGCGCTGCGCTGCGGCCGGGCTCTGGCCTGTCCCCAAGTGGGGCGCAGGCCGGAGCCCGTGCTCCGTAGTGCTTGTTGGGGGGTGCCGGGCAGCGGGGGGCGGCCCCGTAAGTGGGGTTCTGTGCGTCCCCTGGCCTCGGCGGGCGGTTGGAGGGACCCCCTGTAATCAGGCGGGTGTCCCTGGCCCCGGTCTTTCAGAGGCGTGGGGCCAGGAGTCACGGGGCCGGGCGTGTGCCCTCCCTGTCCTCAGGGCTGGGCTGGTGGCCCCTCGGCTTTAGGCCGTGAGCTGGACTGCCTGACGGTAGAGTCAGGTTCCTGTCGCCTTGGGGGAAGGCCGAGCTCTGTGGCTCCCCGGGTGTGGACCGGCCTGTAAGCAGGCTGCGGGTCTGGGAGCCTTTGTGCTCCCTTTCAGCTGGCAGCCTGTGTGGGGCGCCCGCCCCGTTAGTGGGGAGCGCCCCGCAGCTGGTGGAGAGAAGGAGCCTCCACAGGCCTTGGGGACCAGAGCCGCCCTGTAAGTGGGGGCCTGTAAGTGCTCTGGAGCCCCGGGCACTTTTTAGTCCAGGCAGCGGCCTGAGCCCCCTGTAAGCAGGGGTGTGCAGCCTCTTGGCCGCTGCCTTGCGTGCCCAGCTTCCTTTGCCCAGAGGGCCCGGCTCCCAGCACGACGTGGGACTGCGCCGGACGTCGGGACGGTGAGTCAAGCTGTAGTTGGAGGCTTTTGGGCAGCTGGGGGGCCGCGGCGTTGCTGGCATGAGGCTGTGGGGCTGTTGGGTGGCACTTCCCTATGGCAGCTGGAGCTCCTCGGGCCTGATTGTGTCCTCGTCGACGTTTGCAGAAGCCGTGGGACAGCGAGGAAAGAGCGAGCCGCAGGAGCGGCCTCTTCGAGCTCAAGAGTGGATCGGCGAGGCAAGAGCCGGCCTTCAGCATTGGCGGCCCCGAGCCCAGAAGCGGAGCCGCAAGGTAAGAGCAGCAGCTTGGAGCTGAAGTGGGGGGCTTTTGGGCAGCCGGTTGGGGATGTCCCTGTGGGGCTGTTGGGTGGCGGTTCCCTGCAGGCACGGGGTCTGGAGTTTCTGGGGCCTGAGCGTGTCGTCGTCCGTTGGCAGAAGCCGTGGGACGACGAGGGAAGAGCGGCGGCGCCTTCGAGATCAAGAGCGGAACGGCGAGGCACAGGAGCCGAAGAGGGATGCGAGGGGCCCTCTGGGCAAAGGGCCTTTTCCAGGCCAGGGCGCCTTCAGGGTGCCGCGGCCGGCTTTGCGCTGGGCGACCTCCCTGCGTGCAGGGCTGGTCCTTGCTGTGCTTGGCCTTTTGCCTTGTGCTCCTTTGGCTGCCCGGAGAGAGGGGCGACCCTGTAAAGGAGGGTGTGAGAGCCCCTGTCTCCGCACCGCAGGGGGGAAACGGAGCTCTCCCGGCCCCCAGCCCAGCTACCCTGTAAGCAGGGCAGGGCTTTTCCCCAACCCCGGCAGCTTTCTGCCTGCTGCTGGCCCCTGGCCAGCGTGACCCCCTGTACTCGGGGCGTGTCACAGCCTGCGTCCCTGGTGCCGGTCCTGAAGCGCTTCAGCGCGTCGAGGCCCCTGTGGCCTCCTCTCAGTGCAGGGGCAGGTCTGACGCTTTCCTCTCCCGCTCAGCATTAGCAACGGCTCCCTAGAGTAGGTTGGCTGCACAGAGCTTGCTCCCTCTTCTGGGACTGTCTCCCCCTCCCCTGCCTCCCCCTCCCCTGTCTTCCCCCTAGTTGGTGTGAGTGAGGAAGTGTGGTTGTGCTTTAGCAACAGAGCCAGTGTAGCTTAGACTTCCCAGGAGGGAAAGAGGAGCTCTGTGCAGCCGCAGGCGGGTGCCCAAAATGCACGGGTGGAGAAAGCCTCCGGCCTTGCCCCTGCTTTCTGAGGGCGGCGCGAAGCCGCTTAGCGGCAGCGTGGGCAGCGTGACCCGCCTGTAGCCAGGGCCAGGGCGTGCGCCCACGCTGCCGGTGGTGCTGGTGAGCTGCCAGCGTGCGGGCCCTGTACTCGGGGCCCGTGTCAGGACCTTGGCGGCACCCTTTGTCCCCAGGAGCAGCCCCACCCAGGTCCCTGTAAGCAGGGCTGGGGAGGCTCCTTTAGCCAGGCGACAGGAACGAGCGCTCCCGGGCCCTTGCCAGGGGGCAGCTTGCAGAAGTGCCGTGCCGCAGGGCACGCTCCTGCCTTTGGCAGTGCTTCGGGCTGGCGCCACATGGCTGGCGGCCTCGTACAGGAGGCTCCCGGGGCTCTGCAGGCGGCCGTGTTGCCGCGCTGCGCTGCGGCCGGGCTCTGGCCTGTCCCCAAGTGGGGCGCAGGCCGGAGCCCGTGCTCCGTAGTGCTTGTTGGGGGGTGCCGGGCAGCGGGGGGCGGCCCCGTAAGTGGGGTTCTGTGCGTCCCCTGGCCTCGGCGGGCGGTTGGAGGGACCCCCTGTAATCAGGCGGGTGTCCCTGGCCCCGGTCTTTCAGAGGCGTGGGGCCAGGAGTCACGGGGCCGGGCGTGTGCCCTCCCTGTCCTCAGGGCTGGGCTGGTGGCCCCTCGGCTTTAGGCCGTGAGCTGGACTGCCTGACGGTAGAGTCAGGTTCCTGTCGCCTTGGGGGAAGGCCGAGCTCTGTGGCTCCCCGGGTGTGGACCGGCCTGTAAGCAGGCTGCGGGTCTGGGAGCCTTTGTGCTCCCTTTCAGCTGGCAGCCTGTGTGGGGCGCCCGCCCCGTTAGTGGGGAGCGCCCCGCAGCTGGTGGAGAGAAGGAGCCTCCACAGGCCTTGGGGACCAGAGCCGCCCTGTAAGTGGGGGCCTGTAAGTGCTCTGGAGCCCCGGGCACTTTTTAGTCCAGGCAGCGGCCTGAGCCCCCTGTAAGCAGGGGTGTGCAGCCTCTTGGCCACTGCCTTGCGTGCCCAGCTTCCTTTGCCCAGAGGGCCCGGCTCCCAGCACGACGTGGGACTGCGCCGGACGTCGGGACGGTGAGTCAAGCTGTAGTTGGAGGCTTTTGGGCAGCTGGGGGGCCGCGGCGTTGCTGGCATGAGGCTGTGGGGCTGTTGGGTGGCACTTCCCTATGGCAGCTGGAGCTCCTCGGGCCTGATTGTGTCCTCGTCGACGTTTGCAGAAGCCGTGGGACAGCGAGGAAAGAGCGAGCCGCAGGAGCGGCCTCTTCGAGCTCAAGAGTGGATCGGCGAGGCAAGAGCCGGCCTTCAGCATTGGCGGCCCCGAGCCCAGAAGCGGAGCCGCAAGGTAAGAGCAGCAGCTTGGAGCTGAAGTGGGGGGCTTTTGGGCAGCCGGTTGGGGATGTCCCTGTGGGGCTGTTGGGTGGCGGTTCCCTGCAGGCACGGGGTCTGGAGTTTCTGGGGCCTGAGCGTGTCGTCGTCCGTTGGCAGAAGCCGTGGGACGACGAGGGAAGAGCGGCGGCGCCTTCGAGATCAAGAGCGGAACGGCGAGGCACAGGAGCCGAAGAGGGACGCAAGGGGCCCTCTGGGCAAAGGGCCTTTTCCAGGCCAGGGCGCCTTCAGGGTGCCGCGGCCGGCTTTGCGCTGGGCGACCTCCCTGCGTGCAGGGCTGGTCCTTGCTGTGCTTGGCCTTTTGCCTTGTGCTCCTTTGGCTGCCCGGAGAGAGGGGCGACCCTGTAAAGGAGGGTGTGAGAGCCCCTGTCTCCGCACCGCAGGGGGGAAACGGAGCTCGCCCGGCCCCCAGCCCAGCTACCCTGTAAGCAGGGCAGGGCTTTTCCCCAACCCCGGCAGCTTTCTGCCTGCTGCTGGCCCCTGGCCAGCGTGACCCCCTGTACTCGGGGCGTGTCGCAGCCTGCGTCCCTGGTGCCGGTCCTGAAGCGCTTCAGCGCGTCGAGGCCCCTGTGGCCTCCTCTCAGTGCAGGGGCAGGTCTGACGCTTTCCTCTCCCGCTCAGCATTAGCAACGGCTCCCTAGAGTAGGTTGGCTGCACAGAGCTTGCTCCCTCTTCTGGGACTGTCTCCCCCTCCCCTGCCTCCCCCTCCCCTGTCTTCCCCCTAGTTGGTGTGAGTGAGGAAGTGTGGTTGTGCTTTAGCAACAGAGCCAGTGTAGCTTAGACTTCCCAGGAGGGAAAGAGGAGCTCTGTGCAGCCGCAGGCGGGTGCCCAAAATGCACGGGTGGAGAAAGCCTCCGGCCTTGCCCCTGCTTTCTGAGGGCGGCGCGAAGCCGCTTAGCGGCAGCGTGGGCAGCGTGACCCGCCTGTAGCCAGGGCCAGGGCGTGCGCCCACGCTGCCGGTGGTGCTGGTGAGCTGCCAGCGTGCGGGCCCTGTACTCGGGGCCCGTGTCAGGACCTTGGCGGCACCCTTTGTCCCCAGGAGCAGCCCCACCCAGGTCCCTGTAAGCAGGGCTGGGGAGGCTCCTTTAGCCAGGCGACAGGAACGAGCGCTCCCGGGCCCTTGCCAGGGGGCAGCTTGCAGAAGTGCCGTGCCGCAGGGCACGCTCCTGCCTTTGGCAGTGCTTCGGGCTGGCGCCACATGGCTGGCGGCCTCGTACAGGAGGCTCCCGGGGCTCTGCAGGCGGCCGTGTTGCCGCGCTGCGCTGCGGCCGGGCTCTGGCCTGTCCCCAAGTGGGGCGCAGGCCGGAGCCCGTGCTCCGTAGTGCTTGTTGGGGGGTGCCGGGCAGCGGGGGGCGGCCCCGTAAGTGGGGTTCTGTGCGTCCCCTGGCCTCGGCGGGCGGTTGGAGGGACCCCCTGTAATCAGGCGGGTGTCCCTGGCCCCGGTCTTTCAGAGGCGTGGGGCCAGGAGTCACGGGGCCGGGCGTGTGCCCTCCCTGTCCTCAGGGCTGGGCTGGTGGCCCCTCGGCTTTAGGCCGTGAGCTGGACTGCCTGACGGTAGAGTCAGGTTCCTGTCGCCTTGGGGGAAGGCCGAGCTCTGTGGCTCCCCGGGTGTGGACCGGCCTGTAAGCAGGCTGCGGGTCTGGGAGCCTTTGTGCTCCCTTTCAGCTGGCAGCCTGTGTGGGGCGCCCGCCCCGTTAGTGGGGAGCGCCCCGCAGCTGGTGGAGAGAAGGAGCCTCCACAGGCCTTGGGGACCAGAGCCGCCCTGTAAGTGGGGGCCTGTAAGTGCTCTGGAGCCCCGGGCACTTTTTAGTCCAGGCAGCGGCCTGAGCCCCCTGTAAGCAGGGGTGTGCAGCCTCTTGGCCGCTGCCTTGCGTGCCCAGCTTCCTTTGCCCAGAGGGCCCGGCTCCCAGCACGACGTGGGACTGCGCCGGACGTCGGGACGGTGAGTCAAGCTGTAGTTGGAGGCTTTTGGGCAGCTGGGGGGCCGCGGCGTTGCTGGCATGAGGCTGTGGGGCTGTTGGGTGGCACTTCCCTATGGCAGCTGGAGCTCCTCGGGCCTGATTGTGTCCTCGTCGACGTTTGCAGAAGCCGTGGGACAGCGAGGAAAGAGCGAGCCGCAGGAGCGGCCTCTTCGAGCTCAAGAGTGGATCGGCGAGGCAAGAGCCGGCCTTCAGCATTGGCGGCCCCGAGCCCAGAAGCGGAGCCGCAAGGTAAGAGCAGCAGCTTGGAGCTGAAGTGGGGGGCTTTTGGGCAGCCGGTTGGGGATGTCCCTGTGGGGCTGTTGGGTGGCGGTTCCCTGCAGGCACGGGGTCTGGAGTTTCTGGGGCCTGAGCGTGTCGTCGTCCGTTGGCAGAAGCCGTGGGACGACGAGGGAAGAGCGGCAGCGCCTTCGAGATCAAGAGCGGAACGGCGAGGCACAGGAGCCGAAGAGGGACGCGAGGGGCCCTCTGGGCAAAGGGCCTTTTCCAGGCCAGGGCGCCTTCAGGGTGCCGCGGCCGGCTTTGCGCTGGGCGACCTCCCTGCGTGCAGGGCTGGTCCTTGCTGTGCTTGGCCTTTTGCCTTGTGCTCCTTTGGCTGCCCGGAGAGAGGGGCGACCCTGTAAAGGAGGGTGTGAGAGCCCCTGTCTCCGCACCGCAGGGGGGAAACGGAGCTCTCCCGGCCCCCAGCCCAGCTACCCTGTAAGCAGGGCAGGGCTTTTCCCCAACCCCGGCAGCTTTCTGCCTGCTGCTGGCCCCTGGCCAGCGTGACCCCCTGTACTCGGGGCGTGTCACAGCCTGCGTCCCTGGTGCCGGTCCTGAAGCGCTTCAGCGCGTCGAGGCCCCTGTGGCCTCCTCTCAGTGCAGGGGCAGGTCTGACGCTTTCCTCTCCCGCTCAGCATTAGCAACGGCTCCCTAGAGTAGGTTGGCTGCACAGAGCTTGCTCCCTCTTCTGGGACTGTCTCCCCCTCCCCTGCCTCCCCCTCCCCTGTCTTCCCCCTAGTTGGTGTGAGTGAGGAAGTGTGGTTGTGCTTTAGCAACAGAGCCAGTGTAGCTTAGACTTCCCAGGAGGGAAAGAGGAGCTCTGTGCAGCCGCAGGCGGGTGCCCAAAATGCACGGGTGGAGAAAGCCTCCGGCCTTGCCCCTGCTTTCTGAGGGCGGCGCGAAGCCGCTTAGCGGCAGCGTGGGCAGCGTGACCCGCCTGTAGCCAGGGCCAGGGCGTGCGCCCACGCTGCCGGTGGTGCTGGTGAGCTGCCAGCGTGCGGGCCCTGTACTCGGGGCCCGTGTCAGGACCTTGGCGGCACCCTTTGTCCCCAGGAGCAGCCCCACCCAGGTCCCTGTAAGCAGGGCTGGGGAGGCTCCTTTAGCCAGGCGACAGGAACGAGCGCTCCCGGGCCCTTGCCAGGGGGCAGCTTGCAGAAGTGCCGTGCCGCAGGGCACGCTCCTGCCTTTGGCAGTGCTTCGGGCTGGCGCCACATGGCTGGCGGCCTCGTACAGGAGGCTCCCGGGGCTCTGCAGGCGGCCGTGTTGCCGCGCTGCGCTGCGGCCGGGCTCTGGCCTGTCCCCAAGTGGGGCGCAGGCCGGAGCCCGTGCTCCGTAGTGCTTGTTGGGGGGTGCCGGGCAGCGGGGGGCGGCCCCGTAAGTGGGGTTCTGTGCGTCCCCTGGCCTCGGCGGGCGGTTGGAGGGACCCCCTGTAATCAGGCGGGTGTCCCTGGCCCCGGTCTTTCAGAGGCGTGGGGCCAGGAGTCACGGGGCCGGGCGTGTGCCCTCCCTGTCCTCAGGGCTGGGCTGGTGGCCCCTCGGCTTTAGGCCGTGAGCTGGACTGCCTGACGGTAGAGTCAGGTTCCTGTCGCCTTGGGGGAAGGCCGAGCTCTGTGGCTCCCCGGGTGTGGACCGGCCTGTAAGCAGGCTGCGGGTCTGGGAGCCTTTGTGCTCCCTTTCAGCTGGCAGCCTGTGTGGGGCGCCCGCCCCGTTAGTGGGGAGTGCCCCGCAGCTGGTGGAGAGAAGGAGCCTCCACAGGCCTTGGGGACCAGAGCCGCCCTGTAAGTGGGGGCCTGTAAGTGCTCTGGAGCCCCGGGCACTTTTTAGTCCAGGCAGCGGCCTGAGCCCCCTGTAAGCAGGGGTGTGCAGCCTCTTGGCCGCTGCCTTGCGTGCCCAGCTTCCTTTGCCCAGAGGGCCCGGCTCCCAGCACGACATGGGACTGCGCCGGACGTCGGGACGGTGAGTCAAGCTGTAGTTGGAGGCTTTTGGGCAGCTGGGGGGCCGCGGCGTTGCTGGCATGAGGCTGTGGGGCTGTTGGGTGGCACTTCCCTATGGCAGCTGGAGCTCCTCGGGCCTGATTGCGTCCTCGTCGACGTTTGCAGAAGCCGTGGGACAGCGAGGAAAGAGCGAGCCGCAGGAGCGGCCTCTTCGAGCTCAAGAGTGGATCGGCGAGGCAAGAGCCGGCCTTCAGCATTGGCGGCCCCGAGCCCAGAAGCGGAGCCGCAAGGTAAGAGCAGCAGCTTGGAGCTGAAGTGGGGGGCTGTTGGGTGGCGGTTCCCTGCAGGCACGGGGTCTGGAGTTTCTGGGGCCTGAGCGTGTCGTCGTCCGTTGGCAGAAGCCGTGGGACGACGAGGGAAGAGCGGCGGCGCCTTCGAGATCAAGAGCGGAACGGCGAGGCACAGGAGCCGAAGAGGGACGCGAGGGGCCCTCTGGGCAAAGGGCCTTTTCCAGGCCAGGGCGCCTTCAGGGTGCCGCGGCCGGCTTTGCGCTGGGCGACCTCCCTGCGTGCAGGGCTGGTCCTTGCTGTGCTTGGCCTTTTGCCTTGTGCTCCTTTGGCTGCCCGGAGAGAGGGGCGACCCTGTAAAGGAGGGTGTGAGAGCCCCTGTCTCCGCACCGCAGGGGGGAAACGGAGCTCGCCCGGCCCCCAGCCCAGCTACCCTGTAAGCAGGGCAGGGCTTTTCCCCAACCCCGGCAGCTTTCTGCCTGCTGCTGGCCCCTGGCCAGCGTGACCCCCTGTACTCGGGGCGTGTCGCAGCCTGCGTCCCTGGTGCCGGTCCTGAAGCGCTTCAGCGCGTCGAGGCCCCTGTGGCCTCCTCTCAGTGCAGGGGCAGGTCTGACGCTTTCCTCTCCCGCTCAGCATTAGCAACGGCTCCCTAGAGTAGGTTGGCTGCACAGAGCTTGCTCCCTCTTCTGGGACTGTCTCCCCCTCCCCTGCCTCCCCCTCCCCTGTCTTCCCCCTAGTTGGTGTGAGTGAGGAAGTGTGGTTGTGCTTTAGCAACAGAGCCAGTGTAGCTTAGACTTCCCAGGAGGGAAAGAGGAGCTCTGTGCAGCCGCAGGCGGGTGCCCAAAATGCACGGGTGGAGAAAGCCTCCGGCCTTGCCCCTGCTTTCTGAGGGCGGCGCGAAGCCGCTTAGCGGCAGCGTGGGCAGCGTGACCCGCCTGTAGCCAGGGCCAGGGCGTGCGCCCACGCTGCCGGTGGTGCTGGTGAGCTGCCAGCGTGCGGGCCCTGTACTCGGGGCCCGTGTCAGGACCTTGGCGGCACCCTTTGTCCCCAGGAGCAGCCCCACCCAGGTCCCTGTAAGCAGGGCTGGGGAGGCTCCTTTAGCCAGGCGACAGGAACGAGCGCTCCCGGGCCCTTGCCAGGGGGCAGCTTGCAGAAGTGCCGTGCCGCAGGGCACGCTCCTGCCTTTGGCAGTGCTTCGGGCTGGCGCCACATGGCTGGCGGCCTCGTACAGGAGGCTCCCGGGGCTCTGCAGGCGGCCGTGTTGCCGCGCTGCGCTGCGGCCGGGCTCTGGCCTGTCCCCAAGTGGGGCGCAGGCCGGAGCCCGTGCTCCGTAGTGCTTGTTGGGGGGTGCCGGGCAGCGGGGGGCGGCCCCGTAAGTGGGGTTCTGTGCGTCCCCTGGCCTCGGCGGGCGGTTGGAGGGACCCCCTGTAATCAGGCGGGTGTCCCTGGCCCCGGTCTTTCAGAGGCGTGGGGCCAGGAGTCACGGGGCCGGGCGTGTGCCCTCCCTGTCCTCAGGGCTGGGCTGGTGGCCCCTCGGCTTTAGGCCGTGAGCTGGACTGCCTGACGGTAGAGTCAGGTTCCTGTCGCCTTGGGGGAAGGCCGAGCTCTGTGGCTCCCCGGGTGTGGACCGGCCTGTAAGCAGGCTGCGGGTCTGGGAGCCTTTGTGCTCCCTTTCAGCTGGCAGCCTGTGTGGGGCGCCCGCCCCGTTAGTGGGGAGCGCCCCGCAGCTGGTGGAGAGAAGGAGCCTCCACAGGCCTTGGGGACCAGAGCCGCCCTGTAAGTGGGGGCCTGTAAGTGCTCTGGAGCCCCGGGCACTTTTTAGTCCAGGCAGCGGCCTGAGCCCCCTGTAAGCAGGGGTGTGCAGCCTCTTGGCCGCTGCCTTGCGTGCCCAGCTTCCTTTGCCCAGAGGGCCCGGCTCCCAGCACGACGTGGGACTGCGCCGGACGTCGGGACGGTGAGTCAAGCTGTAGTTGGAGGCTTTTGGGCAGCTGGGGGGCCGCGGCGTTGCTGGCATGAGGCTGTGGGGCTGTTGGGTGGCACTTCCCTATGGCAGCTGGAGCTCCTCGGGCCTGATTGTGTCCTCGTCGACGTTTGCAGAAGCCGTGGGACAGCGAGGAAAGAGCGAGCCGCAGGAGCAGCCTCTTCGAGCTCAAGAGTGGATCGGCGAGGCAAGAGCCGGCCTTCAGCATTGGCGGCCCCGAGCCCAGAAGCGGAGCCGCAAGGTAAGAGCAGCAGCTTGGAGCTGAAGTGGGGGGCTTTTGGGCAGCCGGTTGGGGATGTCCCTGTGGGGCTGTTGGGTGGCGGTTCCCTGCAGGCACGGGGTCTGGAGTTTCTGGGGCCTGAGCGTGTCGTCGTCCGTTGGCAGAAGCCGTGGGACGACGAGGGAAGAGCGGCGGCGCCTTCGAGATCAAGAGCGGAACGGCGAGGCACAGGAGCCGAAGAGGGACGCGAGGGGCCCTCTGGGCAAAGGGCCTTTTCCAGGCCAGGGCGCCTTCAGGGTGCCGCGGCCGGCTTTGCGCTGGGCGACCTCCCTGCGTGCAGGGCTGGTCCTTGCTGTGCTTGGCCTTTTGCCTTGTGCTCCTTTGGCTGCCCGGAGAGAGGGGCGACCCTGTAAAGGAGGGTGTGAGAGCCCCTGTCTCCGCACCGCAGGGGGGAAACGGAGCTCGCCCGGCCCCCAGCCCAGCTACCCTGTAAGCAGGGCAGGGCTTTTCCCCAACCCCGGCAGCTTTCTGCCTGCTGCTGGCCCCTGGCCAGCGTGACCCCCTGTACTCGGGGCGTGTCGCAGCCTGCGTCCCTGGTGCCGGTCCTGAAGCGCTTCAGCGCGTCGAGGCCCCTGTGGCCTCCTCTCAGTGCAGGGGCAGGTCTGACGCTTTCCTCTCCCGCTCAGCATTAGCAACGGCTCCCTAGAGTAGGTTGGCTGCACAGAGCTTGCTCCCTCTTCTGGGACTGTCTCCCCCTCCCCTGCCTCCCCCTCCCCTGTCTTCCCCCTAGTTGGTGTGAGTGAGGAAGTGTGGTTGTGCTTTAGCAACAGAGCCAGTGTAGCTTAGACTTCCCAGGAGGGAAAGAGGAGCTCTGTGCAGCCGCAGGCGGGTGCCCAAAATGCACGGGTGGAGAAAGCCTCCGGCCTTGCCCCTGCTTTCTGAGGGCGGCGCGAAGCCGCTTAGCGGCAGCGTGGGCAGCGTGACCCGCCTGTAGCCAGGGCCAGGGCGTGCGCCCACGCTGCCGGTGGTGCTGGTGAGCTGCCAGCGTGCGGGCCCTGTACTCGGGGCCCGTGTCAGGACCTTGGCGGCACCCTTTGTCCCCAGGAGCAGCCCCACCCAGGTCCCTGTAAGCAGGGCTGGGGAGGCTCCTTTAGCCAGGCGACAGGAACGAGCGCTCCCGGGCCCTTGCCAGGGGGCAGCTTGCAGAAGTGCCGTGCCGCAGGGCACGCTCCTGCCTTTGGCAGTGCTTCGGGCTGGCGCCACATGGCTGGCGGCCTCGTACAGGAGGCTCCCGGGGCTCTGCAGGCGGCCGTGTTGCCGCGCTGCGCTGCGGCCGGGCTCTGGCCTGTCCCCAAGTGGGGCGCAGGCCGGAGCCCGTGCTCCGTAGTGCTTGTTGGGGGGTGCCGGGCAGCGGGGGGCGGCCCCGTAAGTGGGGTTCTGTGCGTCCCCTGGCCTCGGCGGGCGGTTGGAGGGACCCCCTGTAATCAGGCGGGTGTCCCTGGCCCCGGTCTTTCAGAGGCGTGGGGCCAGGAGTCACGGGGCCGGGCGTGTGCCCTCCCTGTCCTCAGGGCTGGGCTGGTGGCCCCTCGGCTTTAGGCCGTGAGCTGGACTGCCTGACGGTAGAGTCAGGTTCCTGTCGCCTTGGGGGAAGGCCGAGCTCTGTGGCTCCCCGGGTGTGGACCGGCCTGTAAGCAGGCTGCGGGTCTGGGAGCCTTTGTGCTCCCTTTCAGCTGGCAGCCTGTGTGGGGCGCCCGCCCCGTTAGTGGGGAGTGCCCCGCAGCTGGTGGAGAGAAGGAGCCTCCACAGGCCTTGGGGACCAGAGCCGCCCTGTAAGTGGGGGCCTGTAAGTGCTCTGGAGCCCCGGGCACTTTTTAGTCCAGGCAGCGGCCTGAGCCCCCTGTAAGCAGGGGTGTGCAGCCTCTTGGCCGCTGCCTTGCGTGCCCAGCTTCCTTTGCCCAGAGGGCCTGGCTCCCAGCACGACATGGGACTGCGCCGGACGTCGGGACGGTGAGTCAAGCTGTAGTTGGAGGCTTTTGGGCAGCTGGGGGGCCGCGGCGTTGCTGGCATGAGGCTGTGGGGCTGTTGGGTGGCACTTCCCTATGGCAGCTGGAGCTCCTCGGGCCTGATTGCGTCCTCGTCGACGTTTGCAGAAGCCGTGGGACAGCGAGGAAAGAGCGAGCCGCAGGAGCGGCCTCTTCGAGCTCAAGAGTGGATCGGCGAGGCAAGAGCCGGCCTTCAGCATTGGCGGCCCCGAGCCCAGAAGCGGAGCCGCAAGGTAAGAGCAGCAGCTTGGAGCTGAAGTGGGGGGCTGTTGGGTGGCGGTTCCCTGCAGGCACGGGGTCTGGAGTTTCTGGGGCCTGAGCGTGTCGTCGTCCGTTGGCAGAAGCCGTGGGACGACGAGGGAAGAGCGGCGGCGCCTTCGAGATCAAGAGCGGAACGGCGAGGCACAGGAGCCGAAGAGGGACGCGAGGGGCCCTCTGGGCAAAGGGCCTTTTCCAGGCCAGGGCGCCTTCAGGGTGCCGCGGCCGGCTTTGCGCTGGGCGACCTCCCTGCGTGCAGGGCTGGTCCTTGCTGTGCTTGGCCTTTTGCCTTGTGCTCCTTTGGCTGCCCGGAGAGAGGGGCGACCCTGTAAAGGAGGGTGTGAGAGCCCCTGTCTCCGCACCGCAGGGGGGAAACGGAGCTCTCCCGGCCCCCAGCCCAGCTACCCTGTAAGCAGGGCAGGGCTTTTCCCCAACCCCGGCAGCTTTCTGCCTGCTGCTGGCCCCTGGCCAGCGTGACCCCCTGTACTCGGGGCGTGTCACAGCCTGCGTCCCTGGTGCCGGTCCTGAAGCGCTTCAGCGCGTCGAGGCCCCTGTGGCCTCCTCTCAGTGCAGGGGCAGGTCTGACGCTTTCCTCTCCCGCTCAGCATTAGCAACGGCTCCCTAGAGTAGGTTGGCTGCACAGAGCTTGCTCCCTCTTCTGGGACTGTCTCCCCCTCCCCTGCCTCCCCCTCCCCTGTCTTCCCCCTAGTTGGTGTGAGTGAGGAAGTGTGGTTGTGCTTTAGCAACAGAGCCAGTGTAGCTTAGACTTCCCAGGAGGGAAAGAGGAGCTCTGTGCAGCCGCAGGCGGGTGCCCAAAATGCACGGGTGGAGAAAGCCTCCGGCCTTGCCCCTGCTTTCTGAGGGCGGCGCGAAGCCGCTTAGCGGCAGCGTGGGCAGCGTGACCCGCCTGTAGCCAGGGCCAGGGCGTGCGCCCACGCTGCCGGTGGTGCTGGTGAGCTGCCAGCGTGCGGGCCCTGTACTCGGGGCCCGTGTCAGGACCTTGGCGGCACCCTTTGTCCCCAGGAGCAGCCCCACCCAGGTCCCTGTAAGCAGGGCTGGGGAGGCTCCTTTAGCCAGGCGACAGGAACGAGCGCTCCCGGGCCCTTGCCAGGGGGCAGCTTGCAGAAGTGCCGTGCCGCAGGGCACGCTCCTGCCTTTGGCAGTGCTTCGGGCTGGCGCCACATGGCTGGCGGCCTCGTACAGGAGGCTCCCGGGGCTCTGCAGGCGGCCGTGTTGCCGCGCTGCGCTGCGGCCGGGCTCTGGCCTGTCCCCAAGTGGGGCGCAGGCCGGAGCCCGTGCTCCGTAGTGCTTGTTGGGGGGTGCCGGGCAGCGGGGGGCGGCCCCGTAAGTGGGGTTCTGTGCGTCCCCTGGCCTCGGCGGGCGGTTGGAGGGACCCCCTGTAATCAGGCGGGTGTCCCTGGCCCCGGTCTTTCAGAGGCGTGGGGCCAGGAGTCACGGGGCCGGGCGTGTGCCCTCCCTGTCCTCAGGGCTGGGCTGGTGGCCCCTCGGCTTTAGGCCGTGAGCTGGACTGCCTGACGGTAGAGTCAGGTTCCTGTCGCCTTGGGGGAAGGCCGAGCTCTGTGGCTCCCCGGGTGTGGACCGGCCTGTAAGCAGGCTGCGGGTCTGGGAGCCTTTGTGCTCCCTTTCAGCTGGCAGCCTGTGTGGGGCGCCCGCCCCGTTAGTGGGGAGCGCCCCGCAGCTGGTGGAGAGAAGGAGCCTCCACAGGCCTTGGGGACCAGAGCCGCCCTGTAAGTGGGGGCCTGTAAGTGCTCTGGAGCCCCGGGCACTTTTTAGTCCAGGCAGCGGCCTGAGCCCCCTGTAAGCAGGGGTGTGCAGCCTCTTGGCCGCTGCCTTGCGTGCCCAGCTTCCTTTGCCCAGAGGGCCCGGCTCCCAGCACGACGTGGGACTGCGCCGGACGTCGGGACGGTGAGTCAAGCTGTAGTTGGAGGCTTTTGGGCAGCTGGGGGGCCGCGGCGTTGCTGGCATGAGGCTGTGGGGCTGTTGGGTGGCACTTCCCTATGGCAGCTGGAGCTCCTCGGGCCTGATTGTGTCCTCGTCGACATTTGCAGAAGCCGTGGGACAGCGAGGAAAGAGCGAGCCGCAGGAGCGGCCTCTTCGAGCTCAAGAGTGGATCGGCGAGGCAAGAGCCGGCCTTCAGCATTGGCGGCCCCGAGCCCAGAAGCGGAGCCGCAAGGTAAGAGCAGCAGCTTGGAGCTGAAGTGGGGGGCTTTTGGGCAGCCGGTTGGGGATGTCCCTGTGGGGCTGTTGGGTGGCGGTTCCCTGCAGGCACGGGGTCTGGAGTTTCTGGGGCCTGAGCGTGTCGTCGTCCGTTGGCAGAAGCCGTGGGACGACGAGGGAAGAGCGGCGGCGCCTTCGAGATCAAGAGCGGAACGGCGAGGCACAGGAGCCGAAGAGGGACGCGAGGGGCCCTCTGGGCAAAGGGCCTTTTCCAGGCCAGGGCGCCTTCAGGGTGCCGCGGCCGGCTTTGCGCTGGGCGACCTCCCTGCGTGCAGGGCTGGTCCTTGCTGTGCTTGGCCTTTTGCCTTGTGCTCCTTTGGCTGCCCGGAGAGAGGGGCGACCCTGTAAAGGAGGGTGTGAGAGCCCCTGTCTCCGCACCGCAGGGGGGAAACGGAGCTCGCCCGGCCCCCAGCCCAGCTACCCTGTAAGCAGGGCAGGGCTTTTCCCCAACCCCGGCAGCTTTCTGCCTGCTGCTGGCCCCTGGCCAGCGTGACCCCCTGTACTCGGGGCGTGTCGCAGCCTGCGTCCCTGGTGCCGGTCCTGAAGCGCTTCAGCGCGTCGAGGCCCCTGTGGCCTCCTCTCAGTGCAGGGGCAGGTCTGACGCTTTCCTCTCCCGCTCAGCATTAGCAACGGCTCCCTAGAGTAGGTTGGCTGCACAGAGCTTGCTCCCTCTTCTGGGACTGTCTCCCCCTCCCCTGCCTCCCCCTCCCCTGTCTTCCCCCTAGTTGGTGTGAGTGAGGAAGTGTGGTTGTGCTTTAGCAACAGAGCCAGTGTAGCTTAGACTTCCCAGGAGGGAAAGAGGAGCTCTGTGCAGCCGCAGGCGGGTGCCCAAAATGCACGGGTGGAGAAAGCCTCCGGCCTTGCCCCTGCTTTCTGAGGGCGGCGCGAAGCCGCTTAGCGGCAGCGTGGGCAGCGTGACCCGCCTGTAGCCAGGGCCAGGGCGTGCGCCCACGCTGCCGGTGGTGCTGGTGAGCTGCCAGCGTGCGGGCCCTGTACTCGGGGCCCGTGTCAGGACCTTGGCGGCACCCTTTGTCCCCAGGAGCAGCCCCACCCAGGTCCCTGTAAGCAGGGCTGGGGAGGCTCCTTTAGCCAGGCGACAGGAACGAGCGCTCCCGGGCCCTTGCCAGGGGGCAGCTTGCAGAAGTGCCGTGCCGCAGGGCACGCTCCTGCCTTTGGCAGTGCTTCGGGCTGGCGCCACATGGCTGGCGGCCTCGTACAGGAGGCTCCCGGGGCTCTGCAGGCGGCCGTGTTGCCGCGCTGCGCTGCGGCCGGGCTCTGGCCTGTCCCCAAGTGGGGCGCAGGCCGGAGCCCGTGCTCCGTAGTGCTTGTTGGGGGGTGCCGGGCAGCGGGGGGCGGCCCCGTAAGTGGGGTTCTGTGCGTCCCCTGGCCTCGGCGGGCGGTTGGAGGGACCCCCTGTAATCAGGCGGGTGTCCCTGGCCCCGGTCTTTCAGAGGCGTGGGGCCAGGAGTCACGGGGCCGGGCGTGTGCCCTCCCTGTCCTCAGGGCTGGGCTGGTGGCCCCTCGGCTTTAGGCCGTGAGCTGGACTGCCTGACGGTAGAGTCAGGTTCCTGTCGCCTTGGGGGAAGGCCGAGCTCTGTGGCTCCCCGGGTGTGGACCGGCCTGTAAGCAGGCTGCGGGTCTGGGAGCCTTTGTGCTCCCTTTCAGCTGGCAGCCTGTGTGGGGCGCCCGCCCCGTTAGTGGGGAGCGCCCCGCAGCTGGTGGAGAGAAGGAGCCTCCACAGGCCTTGGGGACCAGAGCCGCCCTGTAAGTGGGGGCCTGTAAGTGCTCTGGAGCCCCGGGCACTTTTTAGTCCAGGCAGCGGCCTGAGCCCCCTGTAAGCAGGGGTGTGCAGCCTCTTGGCCGCTGCCTTGCGTGCCCAGCTTCCTTTGCCCAGAGGGCCCGGCTCCCAGCACGACGTGGGACTGCGCCGGACGTCGGGACGGTGAGTCAAGCTGTAGTTGGAGGCTTTTGGGCAGCTGGGGGGCCGCGGCGTTGCTGGCATGAGGCTGTGGGGCTGTTGGGTGGCACTTCCCTATGGCAGCTGGAGCTCCTCGGGCCTGATTGTGTCCTCGTCGACGTTTGCAGAAGCCGTGGGACAGCGAGGAAAGAGCGAGCCGCAGGAGCGGCCTCTTCGAGCTCAAGAGTGGATCGGCGAGGCAAGAGCCGGCCTTCAGCATTGGCGGCCCCGAGCCCAGAAGCGGAGCCGCAAGGTAAGAGCAGCAGCTTGGAGCTGAAGTGGGGGGCTTTTGGGCAGCCGGTTGGGGATGTCCCTGTGGGGCTGTTGGGTGGCGGTTCCCTGCAGGCACGGGGTCTGGAGTTTCTGGGGCCTGAGCGTGTCGTCGTCCGTTGGCAGAAGCCGTGGGACGACGAGGGAAGAGCGGCGGCGCCTTCGAGATCAAGAGCGGAACGGCGAGGCACAGGAGCCGAAGAGGGATGCGAGGGGCCCTCTGGGCAAAGGGCCTTTTCCAGGCCAGGGCGCCTTCAGGGTGCCGCGGCCGGCTTTGCGCTGGGCGACCTCCCTGCGTGCAGGGCTGGTCCTTGCTGTGCTTGGCCTTTTGCCTTGTGCTCCTTTGGCTGCCCGGAGAGAGGGGCGACCCTGTAAAGGAGGGTGTGAGAGCCCCTGTCTCCGCACCGCAGGGGGGAAACGGAGCTCTCCCGGCCCCCAGCCCAGCTACCCTGTAAGCAGGGCAGGGCTTTTCCCCAACCCCGGCAGCTTTCTGCCTGCTGCTGGCCCCTGGCCAGCGTGACCCCCTGTACTCGGGGCGTGTCACAGCCTGCGTCCCTGGTGCCGGTCCTGAAGCGCTTCAGCGCGTCGAGGCCCCTGTGGCCTCCTCTCAGTGCAGGGGCAGGTCTGACGCTTTCCTCTCCCGCTCAGCATTAGCAACGGCTCCCTAGAGTAGGTTGGCTGCACAGAGCTTGCTCCCTCTTCTGGGACTGTCTCCCCCTCCCCTGCCTCCCCCTCCCCTGTCTTCCCCCTAGTTGGTGTGAGTGAGGAAGTGTGGTTGTGCTTTAGCAACAGAGCCAGTGTAGCTTAGACTTCCCAGGAGGGAAAGAGGAGCTCTGTGCAGCCGCAGGCGGGTGCCCAAAATGCACGGGTGGAGAAAGCCTCCGGCCTTGCCCCTGCTTTCTGAGGGCGGCGCGAAGCCGCTTAGCGGCAGCGTGGGCAGCGTGACCCGCCTGTAGCCAGGGCCAGGGCGTGCGCCCACGCTGCCGATGGTGCTGGTGAGCTGCCAGCGTGCGGGCCCTGTACTCGGGGCCCGTGTCAGGACCTTGGCGGCACCCTTTGTCCCCAGGAGCAGCCCCACCCAGGTCCCTGTAAGCAGGGCTGGGGAGGCTCCTTTAGCCAGGCGACAGGAACGAGCGCTCCCGGGCCCTTGCCAGGGGGCAGCTTGCAGAAGTGCCGTGCCGCAGGGCACGCTCCTGCCTTTGGCAGTGCTTCGGGCTGGCGCCACATGGCTGGCGGCCTCGTACAGGAGGCTCCCGGGGCTCTGCAGGCGGCCGTGTTGCCGCGCTGCGCTGCGGCCGGGCTCTGGCCTGTCCCCAAGTGGGGCGCAGGCCGGAGCCCGTGCTCCGTAGTGCTTGTTGGGGGGTGCCGGGCAGCGGGGGGCGGCCCCGTAAGTGGGGTTCTGTGCGTCCCCTGGCCTCGGCGGGCGGTTGGAGGGACCCCCTGTAATCAGGCGGGTGTCCCTGGCCCCGGTCTTTCAGAGGCGTGGGGCCAGGAGTCACGGGGCCGGGCGTGTGCCCTCCCTGTCCTCAGGGCTGGGCTGGTGGCCCCTCGGCTTTAGGCCGTGAGCTGGACTGCCTGACGGTAGAGTCAGGTTCCTGTCGCCTTGGGGGAAGGCCGAGCTCTGTGGCTCCCCGGGTGTGGACCGGCCTGTAAGCAGGCTGCGGGTCTGGGAGCCTTTGTGCTCCCTTTCAGCTGGCAGCCTGTGTGGGGCGCCCGCCCCGTTAGTGGGGAGCGCCCCGCAGCTGGTGGAGAGAAGGAGCCTCCACAGGCCTTGGGGACCAGAGCCGCCCTGTAAGTGGGGGCCTGTAAGTGCTCTGGAGCCCCGGGCACTTTTTAGTCCAGGCAGCGGCCTGAGCCCCCTGTAAGCAGGGGTGTGCAGCCTCTTGGCCGCTGCCTTGCGTGCCCAGCTTCCTTTGCCCAGAGGGCCCGGCTCCCAGCACGACGTGGGACTGCGCCGGACGTCGGGACGGTGAGTCAAGCTGTAGTTGGAGGCTTTTGGGCAGCTGGGGGGCCGCGGCGTTGCTGGCATGAGGCTGTGGGGCTGTTGGGTGGCACTTCCCTATGGCAGCTGGAGCTCCTCGGGCCTGATTGTGTCCTCGTCGACGTTTGCAGAAGCCGTGGGACAGCGAGGAAAGAGCGAGCCGCAGGAGCGGCCTCTTCGAGCTCAAGAGTGGATCGGCGAGGCAAGAGCCGGCCTTCAGCATTGGCGGCCCCGAGCCCAGAAGCGGAGCCGCAAGGTAAGAGCAGCAGCTTGGAGCTGAAGTGGGGGGCTTTTGGGCAGCCGGTTGGGGATGTCCCTGTGGGGCTGTTGGGTGGCGGTTCCCTGCAGGCACGGGGTCTGGAGTTTCTGGGGCCTGAGCGTGTCGTCGTCCGTTGGCAGAAGCCGTGGGACGACGAGGGAAGAGCGGCGGCGCCTTCGAGATCAAGAGCGGAACGGCGAGGCACAGGAGCCGAAGAGGGACGCGAGGGGCCCTCTGGGCAAAGGGCCTTTTCCAGGCCAGGGCGCCTTCAGGGTGCCGCGGCCGGCTTTGCGCTGGGCGACCTCCCTGCGTGCAGGGCTGGTCCTTGCTGTGCTTGGCCTTTTGCCTTGTGCTCCTTTGGCTGCCCGGAGAGAGGGGCGACCCTGTAAAGGAGGGTGTGAGAGCCCCTGTCTCCGCACCGCAGGGGGGAAACGGAGCTCGCCCGGCCCCCAGCCCAGCTACCCTGTAAGCAGGGCAGGGCTTTTCCCCAACCCCGGCAGCTTTCTGCCTGCTGCTGGCCCCTGGCCAGCGTGACCCCCTGTACTCGGGGCGTGTCGCAGCCTGCGTCCCTGGTGCCGGTCCTGAAGCGCTTCAGCGCGTCGAGGCCCCTGTGGCCTCCTCTCAGTGCAGGGGCAGGTCTGACGCTTTCCTCTCCCGCTCAGCATTAGCAACGGCTCCCTAGAGTAGGTTGGCTGCACAGAGCTTGCTCCCTCTTCTGGGACTGTCTCCCCCTCCCCTGCCTCCCCCTCCCCTGTCTTCCCCCTAGTTGGTGTGAGTGAGGAAGTGTGGTTGTGCTTTAGCAACAGAGCCAGTGTAGCTTAGACTTCCCAGGAGGGAAAGAGGAGCTCTGTGCAGCCGCAGGCGGGTGCCCAAAATGCACGGGTGGAGAAAGCCTCCGGCCTTGCCCCTGCTTTCTGAGGGCGGCGCGAAGCCGCTTAGCGGCAGCGTGGGCAGCGTGACCCGCCTGTAGCCAGGGCCAGGGCGTGCGCCCACGCTGCCGGTGGTGCTGGTGAGCTGCCAGCGTGCGGGCCCTGTACTCGGGGCCCGTGTCAGGACCTTGGCGGCACCCTTTGTCCCCAGGAGCAGCCCCACCCAGGTCCCTGTAAGCAGGGCTGGGGAGGCTCCTTTAGCCAGGCGACAGGAACGAGCGCTCCCGGGCCCTTGCCAGGGGGCAGCTTGCAGAAGTGCCGTGCCGCAGGGCACGCTCCTGCCTTTGGCAGTGCTTCGGGCTGGCGCCACATGGCTGGCGGCCTCGTACAGGAGGCTCCCGGGGCTCTGCAGGCGGCCGTGTTGCCGCGCTGCGCTGCGGCCGGGCTCTGGCCTGTCCCCAAGTGGGGCGCAGGCCGGAGCCCGTGCTCCGTAGTGCTTGTTGGGGGGTGCCGGGCAGCGGGGGGCGGCCCCGTAAGTGGGGTTCTGTGCGTCCCCTGGCCTCGGCGGGCGGTTGGAGGGACCCCCTGTAATCAGGCGGGTGTCCCTGGCCCCGGTCTTTCAGAGGCGTGGGGCCAGGAGTCACGGGGCCGGGCGTGTGCCCTCCCTGTCCTCAGGGCTGGGCTGGTGGCCCCTCGGCTTTAGGCCGTGAGCTGGACTGCCTGACGGTAGAGTCAGGTTCCTGTCGCCTTGGGGGAAGGCCGAGCTCTGTGGCTCCCCGGGTGTGGACCGGCCTGTAAGCAGGCTGCGGGTCTGGGAGCCTTTGTGCTCCCTTTCAGCTGGCAGCCTGTGTGGGGCGCCCGCCCCGTTAGTGGGGAGCGCCCCGCAGCTGGTGGAGAGAAGGAGCCTCCACAGGCCTTGGGGACCAGAGCCGCCCTGTAAGTGGGGGCCTGTAAGTGCTCTGGAGCCCCGGGCACTTTTTAGTCCAGGCAGCGGCCTGAGCCCCCTGTAAGCAGGGGTGTGCAGCCTCTTGGCCGCTGCCTTGCGTGCCCAGCTTCCTTTGCCCAGAGGGCCCGGCTCCCAGCACGACGTGGGACTGCGCCGGACGTCGGGACGGTGAGTCAAGCTGTAGTTGGAGGCTTTTGGGCAGCTGGGGGGCCGCGGCGTTGCTGGCATGAGGCTGTGGGGCTGTTGGGTGGCACTTCCCTATGGCAGCTGGAGCTCCTCGGGCCTGATTGTGTCCTCGTCGACGTTTGCAGAAGCCGTGGGACAGCGAGGAAAGAGCGAGCCGCAGGAGCGGCCTCTTCGAGCTCAAGAGTGGATCGGCGAGGCAAGAGCCGGCCTTCAGCATTGGCGGCCCCGAGCCCAGAAGCGGAGCCGCAAGGTAAGAGCAGCAGCTTGGAGCTGAAGTGGGGGGCTTTTGGGCAGCCGGTTGGGGATGTCCCTGTGGGGCTGTTGGGTGGCGGTTCCCTGCAGGCACGGGGTCTGGAGTTTCTGGGGCCTGAGCGTGTCGTCGTCCGTTGGCAGAAGCCGTGGGACGACGAGGGAAGAGCGGCGGCGCCTTCGAGATCAAGAGCGGAACGGCGAGGCACAGGAGCCGAAGAGGGACGCGAGGGGCCCTCTGGGCAAAGGGCCTTTTCCAGGCCAGGGCGCCTTCAGGGTGCCGCGGCCGGCTTTGCGCTGGGCGACCTCCCTGCGTGCAGGGCTGGTCCTTGCTGTGCTTGGCCTTTTGCCTTGTGCTCCTTTGGCTGCCCGGAGAGAGGGGCGACCCTGTAAAGGAGGGTGTGAGAGCCCCTGTCTCCGCACCGCAGGGGGGAAACGGAGCTCGCCCGGCCCCCAGCCCAGCTACCCTGTAAGCAGGGCAGGGCTTTTCCCCAACCCCGGCAGCTTTCTGCCTGCTGCTGGCCCCTGGCCAGCGTGACCCCCTGTACTCGGGGCGTGTCACAGCCTGCGTCCCTGGTGCCGGTCCTGAAGCGCTTCAGCGCGTCGAGGCCCCTGTGGCCTCCTCTCAGTGCAGGGGCAGGTCTGACGCTTTCCTCTCCCGCTCAGCATTAGCAACGGCTCCCTAGAGTAGGTTGGCTGCACAGAGCTTGCTCCCTCTTCTGGGACTGTCTCCCCCTCCCCTGCCTCCCCCTCCCCTGTCTTCCCCCTAGTTGGTGTGAGTGAGGAAGTGTGGTTGTGCTTTAGCAACAGAGCCAGTGTAGCTTAGACTTCCCAGGAGGGAAAGAGGAGCTCTGTGCAGCCGCAGGCGGGTGCCCAAAATGCACGGGTGGAGAAAGCCTCCGGCCTTGCCCCTGCTTTCTGAGGGCGGCGCGAAGCCGCTTAGCGGCAGCGTGGGCAGCGTGACCCGCCTGTAGCCAGGGCCAGGGCGTGCGCCCACGCTGCCGATGGTGCTGGTGAGCTGCCAGCGTGCGGGCCCTGTACTCGGGGCCCGTGTCAGGACCTTGGCGGCACCCTTTGTCCCCAGGAGCAGCCCCACCCAGGTCCCCGTAAGCAGGGCTGGGGAGGCTCCTTTAGCCAGGCGACAGGAACGAGCGCTCCCGGGCCCTTGCCAGGGGGCAGCTTGCAGAAGTGCCGTGCCGCAGGGCACGCTCCTGCCTTTGGCAGTGCTTCGGGCTGGCGCCACATGGCTGGCGGCCTCGTACAGGAGGCTCCCGGGGCTCTGCAGGCGGCCGTGTTGCCGCGCTGCGCTGCGGCCGGGCTCTGGCCTGTCCCCAAGTGGGGCGCAGGCCGGAGCCCGTGCTCCGTAGTGCTTGTTGGGGGGTGCCGGGCAGCGGGGGGCGGCCCCGTAAGTGGGGTTCTGTGCGTCCCCTGGCCTCGGCGGGCGGTTGGAGGGACCCCCTGTAATCAGGCGGGTGTCCCTGGCCCCGGTCTTTCAGAGGCGTGGGGCCAGGAGTCACGGGGCCGGGCGTGTGCCCTCCCTGTCCTCAGGGCTGGGCTGGTGGCCCCTCGGCTTTAGGCCGTGAGCTGGACTGCCTGACGGTAGAGTCAGGTTCCTGTCGCCTTGGGGGAAGGCCGAGCTCTGTGGCTCCCCGGGTGTGGACCGGCCTGTAAGCAGGCTGCGGGTCTGGGAGCCTTTGTGCTCCCTTTCAGCTGGCAGCCTGTGTGGGGCGCCCGCCCCGTTAGTGGGGAGCGCCCCGCAGCTGGTGGAGAGAAGGAGCCTCCACAGGCCTTGGGGACCAGAGCCGCCCTGTAAGTGGGGGCCTGTAAGTGCTCTGGAGCCCCGGGCACTTTTTAGTCCAGGCAGCGGCCTGAGCCCCCTGTAAGCAGGGGTGTGCAGCCTCTTGGCCGCTGCCTTGCGTGCCCAGCTTCCTTTGCCCAGAGGGCCCGGCTCCCAGCACGACGTGGGACTGCGCCGGACGTCGGGACGGTGAGTCAAGCTGTAGTTGGAGGCTTTTGGGCAGCTGGGGGGCCGCGGCGTTGCTGGCATGAGGCTGTGGGGCTGTTGGGTGGCACTTCCCTATGGCAGCTGGAGCTCCTCGGGCCTGATTGTGTCCTCGTCGACGTTTGCAGAAGCCGTGGGACAGCGAGGAAAGAGCGAGCCGCAGGAGCGGCCTCTTCGAGCTCAAGAGTGGATCGGCGAGGCAAGAGCCGGCCTTCAGCATTGGCGGCCCCGAGCCCAGAAGCGGAGCCGCAAGGTAAGAGCAGCAGCTTGGAGCTGAAGTGGGGGGCTTTTGGGCAGCCGGTTGGGGATGTCCCTGTGGGGCTGTTGGGTGGCGGTTCCCTGCAGGCACGGGGTCTGGAGTTTCTGGGGCCTGAGCGTGTCGTCGTCCGTTGGCAGAAGCCGTGGGACGACGAGGGAAGAGCGGCGGCGCCTTCGAGATCAAGAGCGGAACGGCGAGGCACAGGAGCCGAAGAGGGACGCGAGGGGCCCTCTGGGCAAAGGGCCTTTTCCAGGCCAGGGCGCCTTCAGGGTGCCGCGGCCGGCTTTGCGCTGGGCGACCTCCCTGCGTGCAGGGCTGGTCCTTGCTGTGCTTGGCCTTTTGCCTTGTGCTCCTTTGGCTGCCCGGAGAGAGGGGCGACCCTGTAAAGGAGGGTGTGAGAGCCCCTGTCTCCGCACCGCAGGGGGGAAACGGAGCTCTCCCGGCCCCCAGCCCAGCTACCCTGTAAGCAGGGCAGGGCTTTTCCCCAACCCCGGCAGCTTTCTGCCTGCTGCTGGCCCCTGGCCAGCGTGACCCCCTGTACTCGGGGCGTGTCACAGCCTGCGTCCCTGGTGCCGGTCCTGAAGCGCTTCAGCGCGTCGAGGCCCCTGTGGCCTCCTCTCAGTGCAGGGGCAGGTCTGACGCTTTCCTCTCCCGCTCAGCATTAGCAACGGCTCCCTAGAGTAGGTTGGCTGCACAGAGCTTGCTCCCTCTTCTGGGACTGTCTCCCCCTCCCCTGCCTCCCCCTCCCCTGTCTTCCCCCTAGTTGGTGTGAGTGAGGAAGTGTGGTTGTGCTTTAGCAACAGAGCCAGTGTAGCTTAGACTTCCCAGGAGGGAAAGAGGAGCTCTGTGCAGCCGCAGGCGGGTGCCCAAAATGCACGGGTGGAGAAAGCCTCCGGCCTTGCCCCTGCTTTCTGAGGGCGGCGCGAAGCCGCTTAGCGGCAGCGTGGGCAGCGTGACCCGCCTGTAGCCAGGGCCAGGGCGTGCGCCCACGCTGCCGATGGTGCTGGTGAGCTGCCAGCGTGCGGGCCCTGTACTCGGGGCCCGTGTCAGGACCTTGGCGGCACCCTTTGTCCCCAGGAGCAGCCCCACCCAGGTCCCCGTAAGCAGGGCTGGGGAGGCTCCTTTAGCCAGGCGACAGGAACGAGCGCTCCCGGGCCCTTGCCAGGGGGCAGCTTGCAGAAGTGCCGTGCCGCAGGGCACGCTCCTGCCTTTGGCAGTGCTTCGGGCTGGCGCCACATGGCTGGCGGCCTCGTACAGGAGGCTCCCGGGGCTCTGCAGGCGGCCGTGTTGCCGCGCTGCGCTGCGGCCGGGCTCTGGCCTGTCCCCAAGTGGGGCGCAGGCCGGAGCCCGTGCTCCGTAGTGCTTGTTGGGGGGTGCCGGGCAGCGGGGGGCGGCCCCGTAAGTGGGGTTCTGTGCGTCCCCTGGCCTCGGCGGGCGGTTGGAGGGACCCCCTGTAATCAGGCGGGTGTCCCTGGCCCCGGTCTTTCAGAGGCGTGGGGCCAGGAGTCACGGGGCCGGGCGTGTGCCCTCCCTGTCCTCAGGGCTGGGCTGGTGGCCCCTCGGCTTTAGGCCGTGAGCTGGACTGCCTGACGGTAGAGTCAGGTTCCTGTCGCCTTGGGGGAAGGCCGAGCTCTGTGGCTCCCCGGGTGTGGACCGGCCTGTAAGCAGGCTGCGGGTCTGGGAGCCTTTGTGCTCCCTTTCAGCTGGCAGCCTGTGTGGGGCGCCCGCCCCGTTAGTGGGGAGCGCCCCGCAGCTGGTGGAGAGAAGGAGCCTCCACAGGCCTTGGGGACCAGAGCCGCCCTGTAAGTGGGGGCCTGTAAGTGCTCTGGAGCCCCGGGCACTTTTTAGTCCAGGCAGCGGCCTGAGCCCCCTGTAAGCAGGGGTGTGCAGCCTCTTGGCCGCTGCCTTGCGTGCCCAGCTTCCTTTGCCCAGAGGGCCCGGCTCCCAGCACGACGTGGGACTGCGCCGGACGTCGGGACGGTGAGTCAAGCTGTAGTTGGAGGCTTTTGGGCAGCTGGGGGGCCGCGGCGTTGCTGGCATGAGGCTGTGGGGCTGTTGGGTGGCACTTCCCTATGGCAGCTGGAGCTCCTCGGGCCTGATTGTGTCCTCGTCGACGTTTGCAGAAGCCGTGGGACAGCGAGGAAAGAGCGAGCCGCAGGAGCGGCCTCTTCGAGCTCAAGAGTGGATCGGCGAGGCAAGAGCCGGCCTTCAGCATTGGCGGCCCCGAGCCCAGAAGCGGAGCCGCAAGGTAAGAGCAGCAGCTTGGAGCTGAAGTGGGGGGCTTTTGGGCAGCCGGTTGGGGATGTCCCTGTGGGGCTGTTGGGTGGCGGTTCCCTGCAGGCACGGGGTCTGGAGTTTCTGGGGCCTGAGCGTGTCGTCGTCCGTTGGCAGAAGCCGTGGGACGACGAGGGAAGAGCGGCGGCGCCTTCGAGATCAAGAGCGGAACGGCGAGGCACAGGAGCCGAAGAGGGACGCGAGGGGCCCTCTGGGCAAAGGGCCTTTTCCAGGCCAGGGCGCCTTCAGGGTGCCGCGGCCGGCTTTGCGCTGGGCGACCTCCCTGCGTGCAGGGCTGGTCCTTGCTGTGCTTGGCCTTTTGCCTTGTGCTCCTTTGGCTGCCCGGAGAGAGGGGCGACCCTGTAAAGGAGGGTGTGAGAGCCCCTGTCTCCGCACCGCAGGGGGGAAACGGAGCTCGCCCGGCCCCCAGCCCAGCTACCCTGTAAGCAGGGCAGGGCTTTTCCCCAACCCCGGCAGCTTTCTGCCTGCTGCTGGCCCCTGGCCAGCGTGACCCCCTGTACTCGGGGCGTGTCGCAGCCTGCGTCCCTGGTGCCGGTCCTGAAGCGCTTCAGCGCGTCGAGGCCCCTGTGGCCTCCTCTCAGTGCAGGGGCAGGTCTGACGCTTTCCTCTCCCGCTCAGCATTAGCAACGGCTCCCTAGAGTAGGTTGGCTGCACAGAGCTTGCTCCCTCTTCTGGGACTGTCTCCCCCTCCCCTGCCTCCCCCTCCCCTGTCTTCCCCCTAGTTGGTGTGAGTGAGGAAGTGTGGTTGTGCTTTAGCAACAGAGCCAGTGTAGCTTAGACTTCCCAGGAGGGAAAGAGGAGCTCTGTGCAGCCGCAGGCGGGTGCCCAAAATGCACGGGTGGAGAAAGCCTCCGGCCTTGCCCCTGCTTTCTGAGGGCGGCGCGAAGCCGCTTAGCGGCAGCGTGGGCAGCGTGACCCGCCTGTAGCCAGGGCCAGGGCGTGCGCCCACGCTGCCGGTGGTGCTGGTGAGCTGCCAGCGTGCGGGCCCTGTACTCGGGGCCCGTGTCAGGACCTTGGCGGCACCCTTTGTCCCCAGGAGCAGCCCCACCCAGGTCCCTGTAAGCAGGGCTGGGGAGGCTCCTTTAGCCAGGCGACAGGAACGAGCGCTCCCGGGCCCTTGCCAGGGGGCAGCTTGCAGAAGTGCCGTGCCGCAGGGCACGCTCCTGCCTTTGGCAGTGCTTCGGGCTGGCGCCACATGGCTGGCGGCCTCGTACAGGAGGCTCCCGGGGCTCTGCAGGCGGCCGTGTTGCCGCGCTGCGCTGCGGCCGGGCTCTGGCCTGTCCCCAAGTGGGGCGCAGGCCGGAGCCCGTGCTCCGTAGTGCTTGTTGGGGGGTGCCGGGCAGCGGGGGGCGGCCCCGTAAGTGGGGTTCTGTGCGTCCCCTGGCCTCGGCGGGCGGTTGGAGGGACCCCCTGTAATCAGGCGGGTGTCCCTGGCCCCGGTCTTTCAGAGGCGTGGGGCCAGGAGTCACGGGGCCGGGCGTGTGCCCTCCCTGTCCTCAGGGCTGGGCTGGTGGCCCCTCGGCTTTAGGCCGTGAGCTGGACTGCCTGACGGTAGAGTCAGGTTCCTGTCGCCTTGGGGGAAGGCCGAGCTCTGTGGCTCCCCGGGTGTGGACCGGCCTGTAAGCAGGCTGCGGGTCTGGGAGCCTTTGTGCTCCCTTTCAGCTGGCAGCCTGTGTGGGGCGCCCGCCCCGTTAGTGGGGAGCGCCCCGCAGCTGGTGGAGAGAAGGAGCCTCCACAGGCCTTGGGGACCAGAGCCGCCCTGTAAGTGGGGGCCTGTAAGTGCTCTGGAGCCCCGGGCACTTTTTAGTCCAGGCAGCGGCCTGAGCCCCCTGTAAGCAGGGGTGTGCAGCCTCTTGGCCGCTGCCTTGCGTGCCCAGCTTCCTTTGCCCAGAGGGCCCGGCTCCCAGCACGACGTGGGACTGCGCCGGACGTCGGGACGGTGAGTCAAGCTGTAGTTGGAGGCTTTTGGGCAGCTGGGGGGCCGCGGCGTTGCTGGCATGAGGCTGTGGGGCTGTTGGGTGGCACTTCCCTATGGCAGCTGGAGCTCCTCGGGCCTGATTGTGTCCTCGTCGACGTTTGCAGAAGCCGTGGGACAGCGAGGAAAGAGCGAGCCGCAGGAGCGGCCTCTTCGAGCTCAAGAGTGGATCGGCGAGGCAAGAGCCGGCCTTCAGCATTGGCGGCCCCGAGCCCAGAAGCGGAGCCGCAAGGTAAGAGCAGCAGCTTGGAGCTGAAGTGGGGGGCTTTTGGGCAGCCGGTTGGGGATGTCCCTGTGGGGCTGTTGGGTGGCGGTTCCCTGCAGGCACGGGGTCTGGAGTTTCTGGGGCCTGAGCGTGTCGTCGTCCGTTGGCAGAAGCCGTGGGACGACGAGGGAAGAGCGGCGGCGCCTTCGAGATCAAGAGCGGAACGGCGAGGCACAGGAGCCGAAGAGGGATGCGAGGGGCCCTCTGGGCAAAGGGCCTTTTCCAGGCCAGGGCGCCTTCAGGGTGCCGCGGCCGGCTTTGCGCTGGGCGACCTCCCTGCGTGCAGGGCTGGTCCTTGCTGTGCTTGGCCTTTTGCCTTGTGCTCCTTTGGCTGCCCGGAGAGAGGGGCGACCCTGTAAAGGAGGGTGTGAGAGCCCCTGTCTCCGCACCGCAGGGGGGAAACGGAGCTCGCCCGGCCCCCAGCCCAGCTACCCTGTAAGCAGGGCAGGGCTTTTCCCCAACCCCGGCAGCTTTCTGCCTGCTGCTGGCCCCTGGCCAGCGTGACCCCCTGTACTCGGGGCGTGTCGCAGCCTGCGTCCCTGGTGCCGGTCCTGAAGCGCTTCAGCGCGTCGAGGCCCCTGTGGCCTCCTCTCAGTGCAGGGGCAGGTCTGACGCTTTCCTCTCCCGCTCAGCATTAGCAACGGCTCCCTAGAGTAGGTTGGCTGCACAGAGCTTGCTCCCTCTTCTGGGACTGTCTCCCCCTCCCCTGCCTCCCCCTCCCCTGTCTTCCCCCTAGTTGGTGTGAGTGAGGAAGTGTGGTTGTGCTTTAGCAACAGAGCCAGTGTAGCTTAGACTTCCCAGGAGGGAAAGAGGAGCTCTGTGCAGCCGCAGGCGGGTGCCCAAAATGCACGGGTGGAGAAAGCCTCCGGCCTTGCCCCTGCTTTCTGAGGGCGGCGCGAAGCCGCTTAGCGGCAGCGTGGGCAGCGTGACCCGCCTGTAGCCAGGGCCAGGGCGTGCGCCCACGCTGCCGGTGGTGCTGGTGAGCTGCCAGCGTGCGGGCCCTGTACTCGGGGCCCGTGTCAGGACCTTGGCGGCACCCTTTGTCCCCAGGAGCAGCCCCACCCAGGTCCCTGTAAGCAGGGCTGGGGAGGCTCCTTTAGCCAGGCGACAGGAACGAGCGCTCCCGGGCCCTTGCCAGGGGGCAGCTTGCAGAAGTGCCGTGCCGCAGGGCACGCTCCTGCCTTTGGCAGTGCTTCGGGCTGGCGCCACATGGCTGGCGGCCTCGTACAGGAGGCTCCCGGGGCTCTGCAGGCGGCCGTGTTGCCGCGCTGCGCTGCGGCCGGGCTCTGGCCTGTCCCCAAGTGGGGCGCAGGCCGGAGCCCGTGCTCCGTAGTGCTTGTTGGGGGGTGCCGGGCAGCGGGGGGCGGCCCCGTAAGTGGGGTTCTGTGCGTCCCCTGGCCTCGGCGGGCGGTTGGAGGGACCCCCTGTAATCAGGCGGGTGTCCCTGGCCCCGGTCTTTCAGAGGCGTGGGGCCAGGAGTCACGGGGCCGGGCGTGTGCCCTCCCTGTCCTCAGGGCTGGGCTGGTGGCCCCTCGGCTTTAGGCCGTGAGCTGGACTGCCTGACGGTAGAGTCAGGTTCCTGTCGCCTTGGGGGAAGGCCGAGCTCTGTGGCTCCCCGGGTGTGGACCGGCCTGTAAGCAGGCTGCGGGTCTGGGAGCCTTTGTGCTCCCTTTCAGCTGGCAGCCTGTGTGGGGCGCCCGCCCCGTTAGTGGGGAGCGCCCCGCAGCTGGTGGAGAGAAGGAGCCTCCACAGGCCTTGGGGACCAGAGCCGCCCTGTAAGTGGGGGCCTGTAAGTGCTCTGGAGCCCCGGGCACTTTTTAGTCCAGGCAGCGGCCTGAGCCCCCTGTAAGCAGGGGTGTGCAGCCTCTTGGCCGCTGCCTTGCGTGCCCAGCTTCCTTTGCCCAGAGGGCCCGGCTCCCAGCACGACGTGGGACTGCGCCGGACGTCGGGACGGTGAGTCAAGCTGTAGTTGGAGGCTTTTGGGCAGCTGGGGGGCCGCGGCGTTGCTGGCATGAGGCTGTGGGGCTGTTGGGTGGCACTTCCCTATGGCAGCTGGAGCTCCTCGGGCCTGATTGTGTCCTCGTCGACGTTTGCAGAAGCCGTGGGACAGCGAGGAAAGAGCGAGCCGCAGGAGCGGCCTCTTCGAGCTCAAGAGTGGATCGGCGAGGCAAGAGCCGGCCTTCAGCATTGGCGGCCCCGAGCCCAGAAGCGGAGCCGCAAGGTAAGAGCAGCAGCTTGGAGCTGAAGTGGGGGGCTTTTGGGCAGCCGGTTGGGGATGTCCCTGTGGGGCTGTTGGGTGGCGGTTCCCTGCAGGCACGGGGTCTGGAGTTTCTGGGGCCTGAGCGTGTCGTCGTCCGTTGGCAGAAGCCGTGGGACGACGAGGGAAGAGCGGCGGCGCCTTCGAGATCAAGAGCGGAACGGCGAGGCACAGGAGCCGAAGAGGGATGCGAGGGGCCCTCTGGGCAAAGGGCCTTTTCCAGGCCAGGGCGCCTTCAGGGTGCCGCGGCCGGCTTTGCGCTGGGCGACCTCCCTGCGTGCAGGGCTGGTCCTTGCTGTGCTTGGCCTTTTGCCTTGTGCTCCTTTGGCTGCCCGGAGAGAGGGGCGACCCTGTAAAGGAGGGTGTGAGAGCCCCTGTCTCCGCACCGCAGGGGGGAAACGGAGCTCGCCCGGCCCCCAGCCCAGCTACCCTGTAAGCAGGGCAGGGCTTTTCCCCAACCCCGGCAGCTTTCTGCCTGCTGCTGGCCCCTGGCCAGCGTGACCCCCTGTACTCGGGGCGTGTCGCAGCCTGCGTCCCTGGTGCCGGTCCTGAAGCGCTTCAGCGCGTCGAGGCCCCTGTGGCCTCCTCTCAGTGCAGGGGCAGGTCTGACGCTTTCCTCTCCCGCTCAGCATTAGCAACGGCTCCCTAGAGTAGGTTGGCTGCACAGAGCTTGCTCCCTCTTCTGGGACTGTCTCCCCCTCCCCTGCCTCCCCCTCCCCTGTCTTCCCCCTAGTTGGTGTGAGTGAGGAAGTGTGGTTGTGCTTTAGCAACAGAGCCAGTGTAGCTTAGACTTCCCAGGAGGGAAAGAGGAGCTCTGTGCAGCCGCAGGCGGGTGCCCAAAATGCACGGGTGGAGAAAGCCTCCGGCCTTGCCCCTGCTTTCTGAGGGCGGCGCGAAGCCGCTTAGCGGCAGCGTGGGCAGCGTGACCCGCCTGTAGCCAGGGCCAGGGCGTGCGCCCACGCTGCCGGTGGTGCTGGTGAGCTGCCAGCGTGCGGGCCCTGTACTCGGGGCCCGTGTCAGGACCTTGGCGGCACCCTTTGTCCCCAGGAGCAGCCCCACCCAGGTCCCTGTAAGCAGGGCTGGGGAGGCTCCTTTAGCCAGGCGACAGGAACGAGCGCTCCCGGGCCCTTGCCAGGGGGCAGCTTGCAGAAGTGCCGTGCCGCAGGGCACGCTCCTGCCTTTGGCAGTGCTTCGGGCTGGCGCCACATGGCTGGCGGCCTCGTACAGGAGGCTCCCGGGGCTCTGCAGGCGGCCGTGTTGCCGCGCTGCGCTGCGGCCGGGCTCTGGCCTGTCCCCAAGTGGGGCGCAGGCCGGAGCCCGTGCTCCGTAGTGCTTGTTGGGGGGTGCCGGGCAGCGGGGGGCGGCCCCGTAAGTGGGGTTCTGTGCGTCCCCTGGCCTCGGCGGGCGGTTGGAGGGACCCCCTGTAATCAGGCGGGTGTCCCTGGCCCCGGTCTTTCAGAGGCGTGGGGCCAGGAGTCACGGGGCCGGGCGTGTGCCCTCCCTGTCCTCAGGGCTGGGCTGGTGGCCCCTCGGCTTTAGGCCGTGAGCTGGACTGCCTGACGGTAGAGTCAGGTTCCTGTCGCCTTGGGGGAAGGCCGAGCTCTGTGGCTCCCCGGGTGTGGACCGGCCTGTAAGCAGGCTGCGGGTCTGGGAGCCTTTGTGCTCCCTTTCAGCTGGCAGCCTGTGTGGGGCGCCCGCCCCGTTAGTGGGGAGCGCCCCGCAGCTGGTGGAGAGAAGGAGCCTCCACAGGCCTTGGGGACCAGAGCCGCCCTGTAAGTGGGGGCCTGTAAGTGCTCTGGAGCCCCGGGCACTTTTTAGTCCAGGCAGCGGCCTGAGCCCCCTGTAAGCAGGGGTGTGCAGCCTCTTGGCCGCTGCCTTGCGTGCCCAGCTTCCTTTGCCCAGAGGGCCCGGCTCCCAGCACGACGTGGGACTGCGCCGGACGTCGGGACGGTGAGTCAAGCTGTAGTTGGAGGCTTTTGGGCAGCTGGGGGGCCGCGGCGTTGCTGGCATGAGGCTGTGGGGCTGTTGGGTGGCACTTCCCTATGGCAGCTGGAGCTCCTCGGGCCTGATTGTGTCCTCGTCGACGTTTGCAGAAGCCGTGGGACAGCGAGGAAAGAGCGAGCCGCAGGAGCGGCCTCTTCGAGCTCAAGAGTGGATCGGCGAGGCAAGAGCCGGCCTTCAGCATTGGCGGCCCCGAGCCCAGAAGCGGAGCCGCAAGGTAAGAGCAGCAGCTTGGAGCTGAAGTGGGGGGCTTTTGGGCAGCCGGTTGGGGATGTCCCTGTGGGGCTGTTGGGTGGCGGTTCCCTGCAGGCACGGGGTCTGGAGTTTCTGGGGCCTGAGCGTGTCGTCGTCCGTTGGCAGAAGCCGTGGGACGACGAGGGAAGAGCGGCGGCGCCTTCGAGATCAAGAGCGGAACGGCGAGGCACAGGAGCCGAAGAGGGACGCGAGGGGCCCTCTGGGCAAAGGGCCTTTTCCAGGCCAGGGCGCCTTCAGGGTGCCGCGGCCGGCTTTGCGCTGGGCGACCTCCCTGCGTGCAGGGCTGGTCCTTGCTGTGCTTGGCCTTTTGCCTTGTGCTCCTTTGGCTGCCCGGAGAGAGGGGCGACCCTGTAAAGGAGGGTGTGAGAGCCCCTGTCTCCGCACCGCAGGGGGGAAACGGAGCTCGCCCGGCCCCCAGCCCAGCTACCCTGTAAGCAGGGCAGGGCTTTTCCCCAACCCCGGCAGCTTTCTGCCTGCTGCTGGCCCCTGGCCAGCGTGACCCCCTGTACTCGGGGCGTGTCGCAGCCTGCGTCCCTGGTGCCGGTCCTGAAGCGCTTCAGCGCGTCGAGGCCCCTGTGGCCTCCTCTCAGTGCAGGGGCAGGTCTGACGCTTTCCTCTCCCGCTCAGCATTAGCAACGGCTCCCTAGAGTAGGTTGGCTGCACAGAGCTTGCTCCCTCTTCTGGGACTGTCTCCCCCTCCCCTGCCTCCCCCTCCCCTGTCTTCCCCCTAGTTGGTGTGAGTGAGGAAGTGTGGTTGTGCTTTAGCAACAGAGCCAGTGTAGCTTAGACTTCCCAGGAGGGAAAGAGGAGCTCTGTGCAGCCGCAGGCGGGTGCCCAAAATGCACGGGTGGAGAAAGCCTCCGGCCTTGCCCCTGCTTTCTGAGGGCGGCGCGAAGCCGCTTAGCGGCAGCGTGGGCAGCGTGACCCGCCTGTAGCCAGGGCCAGGGCGTGCGCCCACGCTGCCGATGGTGCTGGTGAGCTGCCAGCGTGCGGGCCCTGTACTCGGGGCCCGTGTCAGGACCTTGGCGGCACCCTTTGTCCCCAGGAGCAGCCCCACCCAGGTCCCCGTAAGCAGGGCTGGGGAGGCTCCTTTAGCCAGGCGACAGGAACGAGCGCTCCCGGGCCCTTGCCAGGGGGCAGCTTGCAGAAGTGCCGTGCCGCAGGGCACGCTCCTGCCTTTGGCAGTGCTTCGGGCTGGCGCCACATGGCTGGCGGCCTCGTACAGGAGGCTCCCGGGGCTCTGCAGGCGGCCGTGTTGCCGCGCTGCGCTGCGGCCGGGCTCTGGCCTGTCCCCAAGTGGGGCGCAGGCCGGAGCCCGTGCTCCGTAGTGCTTGTTGGGGGGTGCCGGGCAGCGGGGGGCGGCCCCGTAAGTGGGGTTCTGTGCGTCCCCTGGCCTCGGCGGGCGGTTGGAGGGACCCCCTGTAATCAGGCGGGTGTCCCTGGCCCCGGTCTTTCAGAGGCGTGGGGCCAGGAGTCACGGGGCCGGGCGTGTGCCCTCCCTGTCCTCAGGGCTGGGCTGGTGGCCCCTCGGCTTTAGGCCGTGAGCTGGACTGCCTGACGGTAGAGTCAGGTTCCTGTCGCCTTGGGGGAAGGCCGAGCTCTGTGGCTCCCCGGGTGTGGACCGGCCTGTAAGCAGGCTGCGGGTCTGGGAGCCTTTGTGCTCCCTTTCAGCTGGCAGCCTGTGTGGGGCGCCAAGGTACTCATTTATTCTTCATAGGCATTTTTATGTGGGAATGGGCTCATCAGCAATGCTCCTTGGTTCATCCATAATTAACATCTGGATGCCAAAGAGATTGAAAGCTGACACAAGATCCACGTATTCCAAAACTGTGCAAACTCTCGGGATACTTGAAAACTAAAGAAGTATTTTGATCTGAAAAGGGGACTTTCCGTTCCCAGTTTAAGCTTGTACTAAACTGTACAGACATGTTGGTCATGGGTGTTGACCCCGGGTCTCAGCTGCTGAGGGATGACCTTGCAAGATGGAGCGATCACACAGTAATGCAGAAACAAGAAGAGATGTTTGTTTTCTGGGAAATGATCAAGTGGAATCACAGAATCACAAAATTAACTACGTTGGAAAAGACCTTTGAGATCACCTAGTCCAATGTATGGCCTAACCTAACATCCCCTCTTCAACTCAACCAGTCTTTTTTTAAACACATCCAGGCACAGTGACTCCTCCCTGGGCAGATGATTCCATTGCCCAATAACTCTTTCAGTGCTGACATCTAACCCAAGCTTCCCCTTCCACCTGTCCAGGTCCCTTTGCAGAGCCCTCCTACCCTCCAACAGATTGACACAGGCTCCCAGCTTGGTGGCATCTGCAAATTTACTGAGCTAAGATCAAACCCTCAGCCACCACCTCTGCAGTATTAGGGCTTGCAAATCCCTGCAATGCACCAGCAGGGTGGGGTTATCTGTGGGATAACTGACCCAGGAGCAGATATGAACCCTGCTCACCCCTGGGTGAGGTGAGAGGCCGAGGCTGGTGGACAGTTTGCTTTCAAGTAGCTGTCAGAGATGGAGATGAAGTCATCATGAAGCAGAGGCACTGTGGTTACTGTGAGGTGAGGATGTGCAACCCCCTATGAATCCTCAGCCACAGTTTTATGCCAAGCAATTAGGGATAGACTCCTTTCACCATAAACAGGCTTCTTGTTTGCAAACAAAACTAATGCCACAGCAGAATCTGCTTACAGAACATCAACACGAGTCTGAGATACATTTTCTCCCCCTACAAAGAGAAGATTAACCATAGTACTTTTGGCAACTCACATTTCAATTAATAAGAGCACTATCTTACGAATAACCCCAATTATCAACTATCAAAATCCAAAGTTTGCTACAAGAGGGGTTTAACCAAATGAGGAAAACAAAGATTCACTTGCTGTAGCAGAAGGATGGTCCATCTTTACCTTCCCAGAAGCTCTGGGCATTTGGCATCACAGCCACAACACAGTGAGTCAATAGACATACATAACATATGTAATATATATAATATCAGTACTTTGGGTCTCCAAAGACTACAGACCACTCATCAACAGCAAAGCTTATGTGTGCTATTATCCACATAGTTCATGCTTCCAATCTGCCTAGTGTAACTGTCTTGGGTGATTTAAATAAGAACTGAAAATCCTCCCACAAGACTGAAGCAGCACCATCGAATTTGTAAATACCTTGGGCTCCACAGAAGGATGTTAATGCTAATACAGGGAATCTGATGCAAATGAAAAATGAAAAAAAAACCCTCATTACAGAGTTTCTTGTAATGACAGTGCTCAAATATAACCACAACAGTTTGCTTTTGATTAGAGCAAGCCATTTAGTGCCACTGTTATTATTTGTTGTTTCTATGGTTCTTTGGGTGCACATCGCTCCTCCCAGACAAACATAGAGAGAGGCTCAAAAGCTTCTTCACTGAGATAACAAATCCTGCTGGATTTCAGTAATGTCAGGCCTGTGCACACCTCTCCTCTCCTCCTGGTTCCAACAGGGCTTTCCATATGGACTTGACTTCTCTTTCCTCCTTTTTGGAGGAGTGGGGTTCCCTTACACATTGAGCTGCACTGGGAACTTTCCATGTTCTCCTATCCATCAGCAGAAAAAGATCTCACTTTTATTACATCTGGAAAAAAGTCCACCTTAAGGAGAATTGTTTGGGGTTCATTTAAACCTGTGTAGTGCCATGGATGCCAAAAAAAGGGCCCCAGGTGAGCACCTCAAATTAAGCACATGATTCCCATCCAGCTGCCTCCAAGGTACGTCTACATGGCCAACACCCAGTGACCCTGCAGCCATCACAGAAGCACCCTTCCTTCAAACTTCTCATCTGAGGCTTATTTTGATGATTTTTTTTTTAAGAAAAAACCCAGCAAAACGAAAAACCTCCAGCAATCTGTTGGGTCAGAGGGTTAGAAAATGGGAGTCCAACTTTAATTAGGCTGTGGTGGTTAACAGCTCTGTAAATCTGTATTTTTACACTGCATGCCCAGATTTGTGACCTGGGCTCCCTGGCACATGCCTTAGTTTGGCTGCAGGAGGTGACACCAGGCACACAAAAGCAGCTCCACAGCTACAGGGTCAGTTTGTGCAGCATTAATGAGGCAATATAGATGATAAGAAATACATCCAGTGCCTGGATATACTGAATGCCCGGGGGAACTGGGCTCATATTAAACAACAAAATAGTGATCTGTTGTGTAGGGATGCAGGCCTGAAAGAATGGTTTCCAGATGGGACCACACCACTGGTAAAGAGAGATTGAAAAAATCTCTCTTTTTAAATAAAACAGAGTAAAAAGAATGGTATCTACACATACAGTTTATCTATATTACAATATATCTTGCTTGCATTTTTCCAAGGATCCTTTATGATAGCTCTCCTATAATTTGCGTCTCTTTTGTACCAAGATTTATCTTTTAAGCATAAGGTATTTTATTGATACAAAATGGGGCCTTCTACTTTAGAAAAGAATTTGAATGAGAATGGTCACACCTTGCTTTTGTACCCCTCCAAATTCTCCCAGCTGTGGATGGCTGGGATGGACTGTGAGGCTGGAGCTCAGACAGCAAGAAAACAAAGGTAAAGTTGTTTTAATTTTTATAGTAGTTCCATGTGCAGTACATAAACCCCTATTCAGGGTAAAGAAACTCATTGTGGAGCTGGAGGGATAGATAAGCAGAGTACAGAGATCTCAATAAATATGTCAAACTATCGAATTGTCAGATTTGGCTCTCTTCTATTTCAAAGGCACCAAACAAACACTTGGAATAAATAAAGTATCACTTAGAAAAGCCATATAACAACAAGCCTGGTAATAAATCACATTAGGAAAGCATCCCAGTACAAACTTGTGGTTAGAGCAACAGATCCTGGGAGTATAACACTGTTCTCCACTGATTATTAAAACTTTGCTTTGTTGCCATCAACATGTTGTTCTCAAAGCTGTTGAAAAATTTCCTGCTTCTCAGTGATTTTAAAGAAATGTTCAGTATGGGTTGAAATTCCCCCCTGAAGCTGCTTGGGCTGCTGTGGGGCAGTCACCACGTGCCTCCTCCTTCTGTCTGCCCAGATGCTGGAGCAGAGGAGAGGGGAACTGAGACAATGAATCCTGACAATATTTTACCTATTGTTACACACTTTGATTTCTACTCCACTTCTCACATCTGTTTGCCAAATCCAGCTATTTGCTTATCCATTTCATTTAAAGATTATTTCCCTCTTTGACATAAACAGTTTATCAGTGGAGAGCTACTCTACACCAGATGAGGGCTGTGAGCAATATTCCATCCTCTTACTTATGTAAATCCTGTTTATTAATGACAGACACAGAGTGCAACAGCTGAACCAAGGCCTGTGAAACTCTGCACCCACACTTTGGCAGAAAATCTGAGAAATGTGGGAAGGTTTGATGGGGTGTAAATCAGAGGGAACCCCAGCTTGCTACCAGGGAGCTGCTGGAGCTCTGAGCACCCTGCCATGCCAGGGAAGGCTCTTAATGCACCATGAGCCAGCCCTAAATGCAAACCCATTTTCTGCAAGTCCCAAGAGGTTCTAAAAAGGCACATTTTTCTGAGGGAAAATGTCCATCGTGGCAAGGTCAGGACAGCTTTTTGCTTTGTTGTCACCATTTTACCCCACAGCTGGAGGGAACCCTGCCAGAGGAATGAGTGAAATGGTAGTTACAATATTATGGCAAGAGATTTGCACCACAGATCAGCAGCTGATGTGATGAAAACCAATATTCCCCAGTAAAATGGTATTCCCTGAATGACTGACCAGGCAACTCAAATGTGTTTAGTACAAAAAAAAGAAAAAATCTACAGGTCAAATCATTTAAAATCCTGTATTACCCTTGTTTACTTCACTAATAACAACAAAATCTCTCACTTTTCATCTGCATCACTTCAGCTGTTTATCAGAATTTCAATAAAGATTCTTTTTCTTACCCTGTTTACTTCAATTTTCTATTTAGAGATTTCAGACTTCAGCTTTGAACACTGGCTCCACTCTGCTGCTTTTCACATTGCACCAGCAGACTTGCAGCTGACTGAAATAAGGTAACCTCTCCTCTGCCTGTCCCTGGGCAGAGCCCAGGGCAAGGTGCAACTCCCTGGATAAACACCCTGTGAGCCACTTCGTTACTGAGGCTGGCTGCAAGCTAATTAATTGACTTTATCTGCTCCTCTGTGCTGTATTTATTCAAGACAGCCCCCCCAGAAAGGCTGGCTGCCTCGCAGTTACAGCATTCAGATGTTAGAAGTTCATGAGCCAGGATCAGTAAACACGATGCAATTATAAAAATAAGTTGGTGTGGAAAATCAATTTAAAGGGTCCTCGAGAGAAAAAGCACTTCTAGATAAAATGCCTCATAAAAATGCACATAACAGCACCCTGGCTGCGGCACAACCAACAATCCAGGGCTGCATTTTATTTCATACTGGGGAGTTACACCCCAAGACAGATATCTGATGGAACAGTGGGAGCAGCACGAGCCGTCAGTCATCATCCCTGTTCTCCCTACTACCATGAGGGTGAAAAGCCCCCCCAAAAAAGTAGACCTGATTTCCCAAACACTTACAGAAGTGTTTAACCTTGCAGATGTAAGAAAATAGGACAGCTGAAGTCACTGATGCCAAGCCAAGAGCACAGTGCAGCATTCCCTGAGCTGAGCTCCAGTGCACACAGGCACCCACACCAAACCAGCCCGGGCACAGGGGCTGAAGGGCACTGACTGACAGTGAAGGACATGGCAGGGAGTGGCTTCTCCTCTCTGAACCTGGGACCAAATAAGCACACAAAAAATAAATGAAAAACAAGCTAATGACACCAACCGCTTTGTGAAAGGCTTTAAAATCAGCAAACAAAACCAGCCTTTGATTTTTTTGCATCTCCTCTGCCAGGGTGACAGTATCTTTGGGAAGCAGGTGAGTCCTGCCCACCCCTAGGGACAGGCACAGGTCCCCTAGGGACAGCAGCAGCCTTGGCCCTCTGCAGTCCATTGGGGACTCACCTCAGGAGTGTTTGATGGATCTGCACTGGGCCACACCTGCACGGGCTGGATTTGGCCCATTTCAGCAGGTTCCCAACTGCAAAATGATGAATCTTCTAAAACCTTCCAGGCTAGCACAATTCACCATGGCAGTGATAGGAACATCAGACTATTCAAGATAAGGCATTGCTATTCTCACATCTCCCAACCCTTTCCAATAAACATGCAAGGAAGTGCGGAATATCTGAATCCTAAAGAAGAGAGGCACAAAGCCTGTTATTCATGCCAGGGAAAAGCTGGGAGTGTGTGTGTGCAAGAGACATAACCTATGAGAAATGCTGAAAACAAATGGAAGCAATAATCTGTACTCTTTTTTTTTTTTTTTTGGAAGTAGAAACAAATGCTTCAGAATTCGGTGTTATTCGCTCATGTGCTGCATTACAAATATTATTGTTTCTGCTCTCTGGATGAGGAACCAGGCAGCAAACTGGAGACCCAAAGGCACCCAGGGATGAGCCTGCTGGGGTGTACCCCCCAGGGGCAGGATCAGAGCCCTAGGAATGCAGACAAAGGCTGCAAACACACAGAATTTCTCGCTCATTTCAAACACACAGATTGCTGCTCTTGTGCACAGCAATCTCCAGAGCACCGGGCACTAAACAAATAAACCTACAGAACAAAACAAACATCCACTGCCACAAGCAACTCCCTGCCTACAGTCAACAAGGCAGAGAAGGGAGTTGCAAAGCAACTTGTGCACCATCACCCAACATCATCACACATCACAAGGCTTCTGGCCCACCACCCCGTTTTGGGTCACTGTCTCAGGACATGCACCTCTTTTCCTTGTCCATAGGTTTCTGTGACCCAGTGGTCAATCACAACCCTCTGGGCTGATCACCTGGGATCTCCAGGCAGCTCTCTTCTGAGAAGATGAGAAGTTTGTCTTTGCAGACACTCCCTGATCCAAAAAAACCCAGATGAGATCAGACTTCAGCAGGACTGACTGCAGTAGATTACAGCAAGATGCTGATTTATGGAAATAAATAAATAAACAAATGCTCAAAACAACTGTATGCAGCAAAATTTGTTAATATGGAATATTACTGAATACTACATCAGGTCACATAAATTCACCCTGAAAAGCAAGAGCCAGGCACTGTGTGCTGTACAAACACACAGCACTGATATTAAGTGCACAGTGTGTGACAGCAAGGCATGAAGAGAAGCAGATCTCTTCCTCAGCAAAATGTGATTCCAAGGGACAAAGATTGTTTGACGTATGCAAGGAAAAAGATGCTCCAAGAAAAGATGTAAGACATAATCTCACACTGAAGCTAAAACCCTGGCAAACCAGTCTTTGTCTTCATGTCATGTTTATTACTGCTTTTCAAATTCTTCTGCAAACCAGAAGAATAACTATGGCAACAAAGACTTCTCCAAAGGTTTTCAGACTCTATTTTAAAAATTGTCTTCTCTGAGACAGCATCCAAATTCCTTCCCTCAGAAACCAGCCGTATGCCACTGCCTCTGCAGGCTTTGCAAGCCAGGTTGCACATCCCCCCTTCCTCACAGCAAAGCTCAAACACCATCCTGAGACCTGCGTGTCCCGCTTCCATCTTTTTAGTTGGTGGGTTTGGAGAAGGCAGGGAGCAGGGAACAGCAAGGTCTGCTGATCTGCAGGAGTATTTTGGCTTTCTCTAGGAGCAAACAAACCATGGCTCCGTGTGCTAAACACATGCCAATCTCCCAACACGAAGGATCAGCTATTTTAACGGAGGTACTAAGGCTGTAATTTTACTCCACCCAGAGTAAATCTGAAATTAGTTCTTCACAGTAAGCTTAACAGCAGCAAAAGCGAACCATTTGTCACCTTTAAGGTTTGCATATTCACACTAATTGCACCGGCACTAGGTTATAAATTCCCTTCCTTGCTCCTGGACCACCTCCCTCGAAGGCTTTTCTCTGCAAGACATTATGCAAAAGACACTGCTAATGGCTATTCATTCACCAAACTCCAGTGACAGCTTTATTTAACGCCAAAGCTTGTTAACAAGCTGAATGGCACACAGTTTAATGTAATGCAGATCTGATTAGAAAACAGCAACCGGGCTCCTAAGGAGTTCAATTTTTATTGAATTTGATTTCCCTTTTTCCACACAAAGCCACCTTTATTAATGAGGATTTGGTTACCTACACGCCATTTCCGTTTTCTAGACTGGAGCTCACACAAATGAACTCAGTCCTTTGGCACTTTGATGACAACCCACCACAGCAGAAAGTGATGAGATGAGAGGAAGGAGTCATTTTTCTGCTCAGCCCATGAGAAATTCAGGGTTTCACTGGTTATAGTTTGATAGCTGTGTCTTCATGGACTTTGCCCCCAAACCTTCTCAGAAAAACCACTTACATTTTCCTCTTTGAGGCTAAATGATTTAAAGCTATAAATTGAATTTCTGCCTCACAACGAGAGGCAGGGATGTGTGGCGTGCAGAAGAGAGCTCTTTGATGGAGTAAGATGTAGGCTCTAGCTGGACTGAGGTGTTTTCAATTCCTTGTTTCCACCACATTAGCATTAAATAAACTGACACTGCTACAGGATAATTCACCTACTACCTTGAATGTGGGATTATAATTTCAGAGCAAAATTACAAAGATTCTAAAATAAACTTCAAAACCCAGCAACATTATTTAATTCTTTAACAATCCCCTTTCATGAATCCCCTTTCATCTTCTTTTTGCACATCACCTTCAGTAGAGAAAGCAGGCTTATTCTGAAAACAGTTCTGCAGAATATAATTTATTTTCAAGAGGTTTCCCTGTCTCAAGAAGCATGCCTGTGCTTCCAGGAATGATAAATTCAGCAAATGCTCAGAGCCATCTCTGAGAAAAGTGGCTGTTAAGGCAACATAGGAACACAGGAATCTTTATCCTCTAACAAAGCATTCTGCTTGCTTGAGGGAGTGCCTGCACAGATCACACCTAAAATCACAGGTAAATTGAAAATACAGAGTCCAGCATAATTGGGATATTGGTATAGACAATGCCTGCCTCAGCAATGGCTTCAGTGTCTGCAAGTTTATAAATTCTGTCTCCCTAAAGCGCTATCACCACTCTGCATCTTTGAAAACCACCCTATTTACATTTATCAGCAAAACTTTGCTGTCAAAGGATTATAAAAAGCCTTATAAATCTCTACAGGTCAGTTGATCTGGATTTATACCCCTAATGTGAGGATCTTCTTGCAAACCCTTATTTTCTTGTTTTCTTTCAGTCTCATTCTGCACGTTCAGGTGAGCAGCCCCACCAGTCAGTGACTGCAACATCTCCTGCACAGAGGGCACAGGCTCCTCAGCATGCTTTCAACCTACAAACTATTGGGAATAATTTGTCTGCTCACCTATTCCTGGCATTAATAGACCACTGGCTAGTGAAAAATGAACGAATTTCCTCTCCATTGTGTTCTGGCAAATAGACTGCTTTATTTGGTTTAATTGTGTAATTACTCTTACATCAAGGCAATTAAATGGGAATGTCTGCAGGAGGGCTCTCAGCTAATCGAGTCCTGGTGTAAGGAAACTTGGAGTAAGGTCTAACCTGCTCAGTGGGATGCAAACCCCGGAGCACAAAGGCTGCAATGCCTCTGGGGGCTGACCCCACCCATACCCAAAGGGTCCCCATCCTTCTCCTGCCCCGGGGCACATAAGCACTTCTCTCCTGAGAGAAAGCCGCTGGAAAAATCCACATTGTATTTGCAAAAATCCCCTCCCGTGCCTGAAGGTTGTCAGCAAAGGAGATGGTTATGGGTAGTCCTGGCAGGGTGGAGGCTCCTGCACATGGGGTTTGTCAAGATCTGTGTGCCAATGCAGAGGGCACAGTCTGGAAAGAGCTGCAACATCGCTCAGATCTGACACTCCCCAGGCAGCTGTGTGCCCCTTCTGCTGGGCCATTTGGCCCCTGGTGGGATCCTATCAAAATTCACTTAATCCTTCAAAAGCTACTGTACAGTTGTACTCTTGGACATAACGAAATGTGAAGCACAGCACCTCACAAGTCCTTGGAGCAGGAGAGAAATACTGTTGGTGACCACGGCTTTTCTTCTTATCCTGCATTTGAAAGTTCTCCCTGGCACTTTTAAGCATTACAAAGCGGCTCTGCAGGGACACGAGGAAACCCGGGACAGCCCGAGGACCAGGGCGAGCCCCACCTGCTGCTGTGCATCCCTCAGGGCAGACCTCAGCCTATGGAACCCGTCCCACCACACCCTGGGGCAAATGCCGAAGGGAACGATGATTTGCAAGGCTAAACGTTAAGGTACAACTCAACAGGAACATATCAATCCCCATCCTTGCTCTGAATTCAAGCTTTAATCTGGTGAGACACAGCTCTGAGAAGTAGGGCAGAGGCTGGGAGGAACGCCAAGCACAGCAGATGATGGAGAAAAGGGTATACCCTGAAAAATAAGGTTAAAAGGTCGCCAAGGGCTCCCTGGCCTACTAAGACTATGTAGAGCTCCCAGGGCCCGCAGCCCAGATTTAATAGCAGCAAGTCCCAGATCGCACATCAGCAGGAACTCATTTTGAGACAGCAGAACGTGGGGAGGGGAGAAGGGGCTGACCCAGGAGAAGGCCAGGGCTTGCTGCGCTTATCAGGCACCGGCACTGTCAGGTTTGTGAAGAGACAGAAATACCATCTTTGTAAAGACAACAGAAATAACCAAAACCACTATTTTTGCCGGAGTTTCACGCAGCGGTTTGATGCAGACCGCAAGAACCCCTTCAGCTCCATTTTTCCCTTCCCACCTCACCCCACCCCACCCAGGTTGCCCCTGACAGGTGAGGGCGGCTCCAGCCCCCGGCATGACCCGGAGCAGCAGGACGAGCTCCTGACCGCACCGGGGAAGCTGCGAGTCGGCAATCGCCAAACCAGTTACCCCAGTCCCGCATCTGGGTCCTGCTGCGCCCCGCACCGGCGGCGGCCGCGGGCATACCTGTGTTGGGGCGGCCCACCCGTGTCCCCAGAACCCCCACCGTGGGTGGGCAACGCGCTTGGGACCAACACAAACCCTCCCTAAAGAACCACACCTGCACCCCGGATGCACTCGGAACTCGGAGGGCACCGCAAAGCCCCGGGAAGGGAGAGCCGCGATGGGACCGGGCGTGGGGGAGGATGGGGGTGATGACCCAGGGGGTTTGGCCGGGCCTTACCTCCACTTGTGCAGGGCGAAGCCCGGGCACTGGTCCCCGCAGGTGTTGCAGGGCTGGCCCCGCTCCGGCTCCCCCGACGCCGTCAGCTGCAAGGAACAGCAGAGTCAGCGGCGGCTGCGGGACGAGGAGGACGGGAACGGGCACCCGAGGGATAGGGAAGGGGCACGCCCGGGGGAAAGGCACCGGCACGGCTGGGAGAGGGCAGGGGAAGGGCTGGAGCAGGGACGCACCCCAAGCAAGCGGCACATGCGGGCGGCGGGGACCCGCCGGGGCGCAGCCGGAGCGGGCGGCGGGACAGAGCCACAGGTGGGAGTGGAGCGGGGGACGGGGAACGAGGGGCGAGGAACCCCCGGCACACACACGAGGAACACCCACACACAGACAACACACGCTTGCGGGAGCCGCGGCCGAACATGGCAGCGCTCCCGGCGCGGAGCCCGGCGCAGCCCTGCCCGAGTGCGCGGCAGCAGCGGCCGCCCCGTCCGGGCCCGTCCCGCCCCCCCGGCGGCCGCCCCGCCCCCCCGGCGGCCGCCCCGCCCCCCCGGCGGCCGCCCCGCCGGCCGCCCCTCGGCCGCGCTCCCGCCCCTCACCCGCCCCTCAGCCCGGCAGGCACCGCCCCGGCGCACGGACCAGCTCCCCCGCCCCGCTCCCCTCAGGGCTCGCCGCGCTCCCCGGGCCCTGCCCGCCCTCGGAGCCCCGCGCTCGGCCGGGTGTGCAGCGGGCAGCGCCATGTCCTCGTTGGGCTCCAGAGCTGGGTGGCGATAAAACAGCTGAGGCTCCCCAAGGGCAGAGCTGCGGCTCGGCAGGGCGCACGCTGAGCTTACCTGCGCTGTGCAGGGGATTTAACTGGCCCAGGCACGGGTCGATCATCCCGGATTCCTGCCGGGCGTGTGATCCCCTCCTCAAGGAGGACACGTTTAGCCCACAAACACGGGCAGGGTGCAGGAAAAACACTGTCACAGGAAATATGTTTGCGGCCTGAGATGCTGGAGTGGGACGCAAAGCACCACCTGTTACAGCCCCGGAGCTCACGGTGCTGCCAGAGCAGGGCTGTGATGCTGGGATCCATGGGGCCAGCAGGGCTGTGATCCTGGGATCCATGGGCTGGGAGCCTGGGATTCGTAGGGCTGGGAGCCGTAGGGTTGCCCATGCATCAGCCCACTCTTGTCATACACACGGTGCACTAAAGCAATGCCCACCCCGTGCCCCTGGGGTTTGCAATCAAACAGCACATCTGGCACAAGGCAGAGCAAAATGAACCGTGGGGAGAGGAGGAGCAGCAAACGCTTCACAGAGCACAGGGCTCCTCGGAAAATCTTCCCCAGTGGGGCTGGAGCAGCTTCGCCATTAGCATTTCACAGCTTCACCCAGGGTTGTGGTTGTTTGCAGATGCTGTCAGCTCCTTCCCCTCCTTCCTTGCCTCTTTGTTCCCTCGCCTTGCTGCCTCACAGCTGGTTAAAATGGTAACCCTTTGATAATTTCTTTTTTCCATTTAATCGGTTCTCATTTTTGTCAATTCTTCTCTTGTATCTTCTTCCCCGGGAGGCTGAAATGAGGCTGGGAGCTGTGTAGCTGAGGTGGCCTTTTGAAGAGTCTCAGACAAAAAGTTTCAGGGAGATTTTCATTCTTTCATGCCATAAATACTGTGCTTTCTTAAAAAAAAAAAAAAAAAAAACAACAACAAAAAACAAACAAACAAACAAAAAACCCACAAAAAACAAAAAACAAAACAAAACAAAAAAAAAAAACAACAAAAAAAAAAACCCACCCACACCCAAATCCAAAAAATAACCCAACAAATAAACAAACAAAAACCCAAATAAAACAAACAAACCCAGTCTAAGGAAAATAAAAAACCGTCCACTCACAGAATTTTATAATGGAGAAAATTTCCTTTTCCATAGGCTTTCTTCATGGCACTGAGAAAATATTGAATGCTCCCTGCTCTGTTTTTCTGTGGTTGCTATTTTTACCTTTCCAAAACCCTCCAAGCTTCCCTCTATTGCTCCCTTCTGCTAAATTTCCTCATCATTTTCCTTCTTGGTTTCTCTCCCAGTTTCCAACTCACACAGTGGTGCATGAATATATTATGAACTCTCAAGGGAAGAGGTGATCTCTCCAAGTATACATTTCATCACACAGTGGGCAACTGGTTGCAGGCTGGGGTTTGACCTCATATTGAAACATCTCAGCCTCCAGCCTGTATCCAGTGTCCAATACATTATCAGGGTTACTGTTAGTTCTACAGAAGGACAATGGGATTTCAGGGAGTGGGTGTCATGCAAGAGAGGGCCTGAAAAATCTCCAGCACTTTGGGTGTCTTGCATAAGGTTCAGAATATTTAAAACTCCAATTAAAACTGCTGAAATAAAAACAGTATTGGATACAGGACTTATAACAAGATTCAACGTGCTGTGGGAAATGCTTTAAAGGTGACCTGCAAATCCTCTTTAATTGCTCTGCTGTTGCAAGAGATGCTGTGCGCCCTCAATAACAGGGCTGGCGAGGACATCTGCTATGAGTTTAAAACAGCAAATGTAAGTCAAAGTTGGAGGATAAATTCCTTGGAGGTGTGGCTGTACTGAATCACAGCTCCAGTCTCCTGATGAAGATGCAAGTCCTAAATTGCTACTTAAAACAAGGCTGGCTACTTCAAACTTAAAACAAGGCTGGCTGGTCCCCTCCCAAGCTGTCCATGAAGCTACCAAACTTCCCTGTCACCCTGCATGCTTGTGTCCTGCAGGCACAGGGGGTGACACAAGGAAAAGGCAGGGGAGGCTCTGAGCATCAAGGCTTGCATCAGTGTGTTCAGAAAAGGGAAGATGAGGGCTCAGCCTGGGAGTGCAGAAGATGCAGACAAGAGGGGTGAGGGGTTCTGTTCTGCTGTGCCTGCAGAAGGATCTGGAGAAATCATTCAGAGCCATGAAAATACTCAGGTAGCACAGACCCCAGTGAAGTCAGGTCCTTAGGGACTCCTGCTCACCTGAATATCTCACAGGAACAACAATTCCTCTCTGGTCTGAGACAACCAGGGTAAATGAAGGGCAATTTGGGAGGACCCCATCCCCTTTTAGGGATGCTCAGATGCTCCCTCTCTGTAAGGAAACAGCCAGGCCAGAACATCATCTCTGGATGCATTTGGGAAAGGGAGGGGATACATTATCTCATTGGCCTGAATGCTCCTCTTGTCTTTCCTCCCCCAGAAAAGCTGCCAAGAGTAAAGATCTCTCAGGAAATAAACTCCCACTCCCTTGTTCTCACCATGTGCAAAGGGGATGATGCACCATCCTGGCATGGCTGGGTAAGCAGGGGACAGCAACACAGCTCCAGCCCTACCTTTGCTGCCACAAGAGCTACTTTCAAAAGGGTATTTTGCATTATTGTTTTTATAGACATGGACATCTTCCTCTTGAGTGGAGGCAGACTCAGCTTGGAGGTGGGGGGTGTCAGATACTGCTGTCAAATAGGCTCAGAAACAGACACACATGTATAATACATGCTAGACAGTTTGGCTGACAAATTATTGTTTCTGCTGTCACTTCAATTGTTCCATACATGATCTTCCCTTCCCATTTCTGTTTCAATCAAACCTGCCTAGGGCTGACTCTCCTTCCAGCCCTTCTAATGACTAAACCAGCTTAAAACCCAGTTTGCTCCATTTATGCACTGAGTTGGACCCATTTTCCTTCCCTTTGAAGTTGTGGATGGCCGAGAGGAGGGAAATGACAGGGATGCTCTTTGCTTCCTGCTCCCTGTTGTACCTGATAATACAGAAATAATTATGATGAAAATCAAAGAACTCAGGGAAAGGTATAATACAGCTCCTGTGTTAGCTTTTGGTCACAAGGTAGGTGGAACAGGGACTGCCATGGGATAGATCTGTGCAGAAGAGCAGCCTGGGATGCAGGGCAGGGCTGTCATTAGGGCTCTGTTCTCCTGGTGGCCTCCATCCCATGTGGGACACCAGCATGTGCAGTAGCAGCAGTGATTGTGTCCCAGCCCAGGGGCAGTCCTTGCCAGCTGGGAAGAGGAGCTGCAGGCCCACAGCAGTAGCTGCAGCCAGGGGATGGGAAATACGGGGACAACTTGTGCCACCAAAGACCATGGAAAGTCTGCCTTCAACTCTGCTCCAGCAATTCTGGATGGGAATTAGCTGGCAGACAAAACAGTTTTGTGTGTGGAGCCAGGAAAATTTCCTAGTCTTTCCAGGCAAGTGCCCCTGGCTTTTCTATCCTGCAAACTGTGCCTCATGTCAGGAAATCACCTCCAGAATACTCACATGCAGGAAGCTCTCAGCATCCCTCCATCAGCTCTGACACCCCTGTGCCTCTTACAGTCCAGCCCTGACCATCAGCACCAAGAGAAAGCAGTGGAGTAAGGCAGAAAGCAGCTCTCATTTTCATGCTGGACCCATCCATTTCTCTCCTCTGTGATGTCAAGGTGAATTTGGCTGTTACACACAGAGTCAGTCCCCTCGTGGTTCCTCCTGCCAGCAGCCTGTGCAGGTGAATTACAGCTCAACATGAGCCCTGTCTCCATCTAGTACCCTGAAGGTTATAAATGTCTGACTGTTATTAGGAAGTTATTGTCTGAAGCCTTTCAAACAGCAAAAGGAGGGCTTAAAAATACCTCTAAGTGCCACAGCTGCTGAAGGAGTTTGATGGAGACTACACATTTAATTTGCTGCATCTTTCCTCCACCAAGCCTCCTTCTTCCTGGGTAAATGTGCCCCCATGAGGGTCTTTCAGGAGTTCTCAGTGTTTCTGCTCATTCCAGCTCCAAGATTTGCAATTACTGCAGGCAGAAAAGGCAGTGCACAAACCCCTGTTTGAGGAGGGGAGATGGAATTTCAATCTGTGCTGTGCATAACAGGAACCCAGGCCGGGATGAATCATGCTGTGTTACTTTGGTTTTAAATTTTTTTTGCGCTGCGTAGGATTTTCTGGGGCATATTCCATCATGCATGTAATGGTCAGATTCACTCTGAACGTTTCTTACACGGATACTTTGCAGTACACACACTTCAAATGTCACAAATGGCAACAAAGTGGGCTTAGCAACTTAACAAACCCTTCTACAAATTCTGTAGATTATACATTTTCTCAGTGCTCTTTATCACAGCCATTTGACTACTACTTTTTTTGTTAGATTTCTCTGTCCTGAGGTATTTTGATTAAAACAGTACTGAGTAATTGCACCTTTATTCTTTCATCAGTACACTCATTTGTAAATATCCCAGGAATTTTTTTTGTGTCCTCCCACCCAGGAATGCAAATGGCCATTATGTGTTCCCCAAGGTATCTCCAAATAACCCTTCTCCTTTTAACCTTAGGATTTTATTGTGTTAGTTGCTAAGTAACTGAGTAAGATTTATAGCCATCTATTGTTAATTGTGAAGGCGGTCTTCAATTTCCCTGTAAATAGCATTTGGGAGTTGGAGTCCACACCAATAAAAACTTGGAGCCCAGTCCCACTCTGTGGAGAAGAGCACCTGCTATGAAATGCAGAGCCAAGTGGATACATAAAACTTACCCTCTCAAAAAGGGACCTGCCCCTCTCAGATTGGGCATTGCTGAGGTGCTGGAGGGACCCTGGCCTCTGATGCCAGCATGGCAGGGTGTCACAGGCTCCCTTCCCTCCCTCCTGCTCCTTTCCAACTCCTCATCCTTCAGGCTGTTGCTCTCTGAAATGAAATGCCAGTGCTTCAGCTTTTCCCAGGTCTGTATTTCTCTGCTGTCAGGCTCAGGAACCCCTCAGCTCAGCTCCCCCAGCCTCTCTGACAAAGGGGTGGGAGATGGCCCCAGTTCATGTGATTACTTAATGCCTTTCAATTTGAGGCTAAACAAAGCCATCAGGTGGGACTCTGCCAATTTGCACACAACATCCTAGCGCTATAGCAACAAGTAACTTTCTACTATCCCCCCTCACTCCCTAGAGCTCTCTTTGGTGCAGCAGAATTATTTGCTTTATGCTGTAAATTCACACTTCTGCCATGCTACTTTGACTTTTCAGGACCATTTATGAAGATAAGGGAAAACAAACCAATTTAGGGTAACTGGCAGAGAGGCAGGTGTCAGCAGGCTCGGCAGGAGGTGAGCTGGCAGGAGGGAAACCATCCTGCCCTTCCCTTGCCACAGCACTGGAAGTGTCACAGATGTCCTGCAATCCCTCACATTAATCATTCATTTGCCACCCTGCAGGTGGAAAGGTCCTTTGGCTCATGTTTTTAAAGCTGTCTATAGTCTCTTTTGATTGGGAGAAAAAGAGAAGAGTCTTTTACTTACCATTTTACAGGGTTGAAGCCTGCTTATAAATAGGGTAGAGAAATGCCTAGCAAAACCAGGCTACTGGTGGTGGCTCAGATCATGAGAGATTAGGTGGCTGTGAGGCCAGAAATTGTTTCTTTCAGATTTTCTATTGGTGCTGTTTTTGCCTGCTGGAGCCACCAGTTCTTTAGCCAAGGCAAACAGCCCAGGACAAACCTGCTGTCAAAAGCTTCTGGTTCTCCCAAGTTAAATGCTGCCATACATCTGAGTTCTTGAAAGCCCCAAGCCATTGGGAATGATCAGATGGGAGAATGCCATCAGTGAAATCTGAATGCCAGTCGTACCTGGAAAGCCTCACATGCCACTTGCACAATGTGGAGCAAAGCTGAAGAGGAGGGCACAGCCAGGTTATCTTGGGCAAGAGCCTCTCTGGGGCAGGCAGGCAGCTCTCAGGGGTTATTCCAGGTGAGCTCTGCCCCAGCACAGGGCACACCCACTGCATTTTTCCACACAGAGCAGGATGAAGCTGTCGGTGTTGACAAGAGCTGTTGAAATGTCTTGAGGACACCCCACTTCAAGCAATTCAGTCAGCAGAATTTAGAAATATCTCTGAAAAGTGGATCTGAAGGGTATCAGCTCTCCATTTGTCCTACCTGAATGGAGCAGCATGCTCAGGTGAGAGTCAGCAGAGTGATCTGCTGGGGTTTCCTGTGCCACTAATCTGGGTTTACTGTCCCCCTGAGACATGTGGATTTGAGGTGACATAGCATGCTCAGGGATGAGAACAATGAAGGAGAGACAGCAAATGTTTCAGCAGCTGAGCCCCAGCACAGGTAAGAAGAAAGGCCTTTGCCTCCTGCTCCCACAGACAAGGCTCAGACTCACTGTGCTGCCAGGAAACAAACCTCCATGGCCACTGCTGCCCTACATCTCCTTTCAGCAGCTCATGGTTTGAAATTCTAGGTCTCAGTTGTTTGCCAGTTCAGCTGTGCTGTGTTTTCTGAAGCAGGGAAAAGCTGCCACCAGTGTGTACCTGCTTGTTCTAAGCTCTGGCAAGGCATCATCCTCAGTGGAAGTGCAGAGCTGCATGCTCCCACCACTACACACGTGCATCCTGCTCCAAAGGGCTTCTCACACCTGGGACCAAGCTGAGAAACTTCGTCTGGGAAGTCCAAGCCATGCATGAGGCCACAGCTCCAGCCTCTGGCAGCATCTGGTAGCTGCTGGCATCCTCTGCTGCGGGGGGCTTGGAGGCACCACCTGTATTTACTGCTCCTTGTATTTGCCAGTAACAGCAAATAACCTGGACGTGTCTGTTCTTGCCAGGGAGTTTGCAGGGAGCCATTCCCACTTCCCTGCTGCCGGCAGCAGGAGCAATGAGAGCATTTCACAGTCAATGCTCCTTTCTGTGCGGGGCTGAGCAAGGCAGGCAGCGAGCTGTGAATAGCTTCAAAGAGCAAGGTCAGAGGATGGATTAGAAAAGGACAATGCAGAAAAGACCTGATTAATTTAATTGCTCATCTGAAATGTAGGCGCAGACTAAAGAAGGATGAAGAAATTATAAGCATATGAATGGAGCCAAGTAATGATTTTCAGAGAGAATATCAGAGCCCTGCCTCCCCCTGCACCCTCTGCCCCACATACAAAGGGTTTTGTATTCAGAGATTACTCCAGACTTCTGGCTCTTCTCCTCATACTGTCTCTTCAGAAATGGAGACACTGACTACCAACACATGTTTAATTAGCTGCAGCTTGATCTTGTTGCTGGCGGCTCAGACTGATCATTAGAGCCAGGCATGTGCCAAAACCTGTGAGGAGATGTAATGTGGAAACCATTCTGCTCCCAGCAGAACTGAGGTTTTCCTGGTGGAAATGGATTGATGGGCACGGCCTCAGCCTCTGCATTTCATATCCTGCCTTGAAGGACCTGGATCAGTGTCACAAAGGAGAAATGAATTTCTACCTCCCCTTACTTAAACGGTACCTACATCAGATCTTCTTGTACTTACAGTCAACAGATCACAGCTCCAAACACTTCAAAACCAATATTTATAACTAGAGAGACACAGAAGTAATTTTATGGAAAATTTCACAGGTTGTTTGGGGTTTTTTTTTTTTTTTTCAATTGGAACAAACAAAAGAAACCTCCCCAGGAAATATAGTATAAAAGGCATTTGGGTTAGGTCAAAATATTATGCCTTTTTTTTTTCTTCTGAAATCCGTGCCTTGTATTTTCAAATGTTAAATAGCTGGAAAATTAAGCCAACTTTGAAGTGGAAACTCAGACTCTTCTCTGAAGGCTGAAAATAACTTCTTAGCATTCTTCATCTCGCTATTGCAAAGAGAGGTCAGAAACTTGTCAGCTAAATCTGCTTCTGGAAAGCTACAATTCCAATTGCCTGGATCACTTCACAGGCGAAAATACTTGGAAAATGTTGGAGTGAGACTGACAGGCACCACTTTCGGTCATCAGCTTCCTCCTCCTGCTCGATGCAAGCCGGAGCTGCCTCCAGGAATCTGTTCTGCAGAGGGACTCATCCCCTCCCACACCATGACCAACACCACAAAGGGCTGCGACTGCTGGATGAACTGAAACACTTCTCTTACAACGACCTGGTTGAAAGGGTTCTCCATTTGAAGGGTTCGAGTGATGGGAGAACTTAGGGCATGGGCTGAGCCACTTGAGCTGTTAATGACGCCTGGGTTGGGTTGAATTCCTGTGCCTTTGCCTGGTGATGGGAGGTGTCTCACCTCAGTGCTCTTCCCCTGACAGAACGCTTTCTTCTGAGTCAGCCCTCAATCATCTGTTTGAGGAGTTGTGTTGGAAAGACTCAACAGAACAGGCTTCTCTGCACTCTTCAATTTTCAAAGTCTGGCTATGAGGAAAGGAAGGAAAGGAATCAAATGTCCTGATTTGGGACTAATGCCTTGAGACACGCCTTTCCAACAGCCTTCAACAAAATGCGTTTTATTTTTCTGTAGAAGAAAAATGCCCATCACTGGGGCAGAAGGCCAAAGTGATCAAGCATCACCTCTATCTCTGCAGCTGCACAAAGAGACTGAAGAATTGTCACAGAATCTCAGCACTAAGCACACAGAACCTAAGCACTGAAAGTGTTAAAATGCCCTTTCATTATACAGGGCTGGAAAGTTAAATATGATTCAGGGTCTGTGTATTAATTCCACAGCAGCTGACATTTAAAGTCTGTGTAATAATTTATTAAGGATAAATTATAGAAAAGCCATTTTTACGAGATTGGTCATTTAAAGTAAGAATTGAGGTTTTGAAATACTGCATGTTCTGTTCTCTGCATCTGACAGTGTTTCAGACAGCACCAAGGGGGGAATCCTCTCTCCTTTGAAAAAAATAGAAGCTGGAAAAGGCTAGACCTGCCAGCACTAAGAGATCTGCAGCATTTTCTGAGACAAAGCATGAGGAACATATAAGGGAAGACAGAAATTGCAACTTCACTCTTACCTGCAGTATCTGGGGCAGTGGTGATGTAACACTGGTTGCACTTCAACACTTGCTTGTCATCCTGGGAGGCAGTCCCTACATTTGCTTCCTTTTAAACTAAATTTCTCCTGCCTGAATTTTCTTGTATATTTGATACTATCTTTTCCAATTTAGAAAAGTTGATTTTATTTTGCACATTTCTTTCCATAACACTAGAAGCAGTGTGGACCAGGCCATTATCCCAGCTCATAATTCAAAAACATTTGCAAAATGAACTGCTTGTCTCCCTTACATGCCATGTCAAAGGATGTCCCTGGTCATTGAAGGCAGCACCAGCCAGTCACCAGACACGTCTGAACAATGCATGGGACATCTCTGAGATGTGCTTATGTATATCATGCACCTAGGAGCAGTCCTCTCTGGACAGAAACTTGGGAGCACCAGCCTCTCCAGCCATCAGGACATGAGTGGGTGGTCATGGCCATTCTCCAAGGTGGTCCCTGGTCCACAGACTCCAGCACAGGTTTGGGGCAGGGTTCCATATAAACAACATCCCTCATTCCTTTTGCATGGGACAATTAAACCCACACCTTGGAAATAAACACCAGCACATAAAAAAAATGTTTACCATTAAATGTATTATTCCCTTGTGTACAAAGTATTTTGCCTCTATTGTAGGACAGGTACTGAAATACGATGGCAAATGCAGCAAGACCATACAGACATGTCATACAGGTATTCTCATTTCCTTTTGAGTATAAGCAGAAAGAAAGGAAACATTGTACAGGAAAGTGCTTGCAAAAAAATACCCCAGTTTGTAGAAAAATAATGGCATTGATATACAAAACCCAGAGTTCTTTCCTGAACAAGAAACGTCTCTGATCCTCAAAATCTGCTCTATTTAATGATGACCATTAAGGAATATCAGGATCGGTGCTCTGTCATTTTTTTCCCTTTTAGTTTACTTTGTATTTTTTAGGTTCTGATAACTCTGTTAATAGCTGCCTTGAAACTATATGGTAGAAATGAATTTGTACAGGTCAAAATAGTATTTCTTTTTATAAATAGCCATTCACTTCATTTCATTTCACTTACAGTGGTAAAGCACCACAATTTCTTTCTGAACTTCATAGTGCAATTTTCCCTTTTCCCCTACAGAATTTACACATAAGCAATTATCATTAGAAAATCACTATTCCATTATTACTCCTTTCCCCTTTCCCTTTTTTCCCTTTCTCTTTCCCTTTTTCCTCTTTCCTTCACCAATTCTCCAGCTCTGGGCTGTAGCACAGCCCTGCTCGCCTGTGAGGTGTCTCCCAGCTGACAGGAATGTGTCAATCCCTGATTGTCAGGCTGACAGGTTTCACTCCAAAGGCTGAGCACAGCCCAGCACACACAGGTTATGAATCCAGGGATCATTTATCACCATTGATCCAACCCTTTTGTAACACACTGATTACACATCCTTTGGGGAGCTCTGTAAAAGACTCACACAAGATCCTGAGGTTGTGTTTGGTAACTGCTTGCATCGAAAATGGAAAGAGTTATCTGGAGTAGCAGATAAGCCTCTTTTTTTTTCTAAACTGCTGGTAATTTTGTGCTGAAAAGCTTCCTTTCCTTGTACTTTGTGCTTCTGGCTGCCTTGACATAAAAGGTGGAAGGGCAGCACCTTGCTATCACTAAGTAAAGTTGTGGAGAAAGAGATAAGGGACATAGTCATAGACTACAAGAGTAACCTGGTCACATCACCCCCGTTATGTGCTGCAGAGCTCTGTGAAAGCGTGGCCTAAGGGCTATGTACAGGCAGGAGCCACCACACCTAAGGGACATGGCTCCTCAGTTTGATTAAAAAAAAGCCAACAGCAAATGTCTGGCTGTACATGGGAATGAGGAGAGGCAAGGAGCACAGATGCCTTACCAGAAGATCCGAAGCAACTCAGGAGTAGGCGTAAAGCAGCTTGCTTTAGAAGGGGGGGCAGAATCATCTGTAGGTACAGAGTGATCTTGCTGAAAGGAGGCAGCGAAGCCTCCCTCTGCAGATGGTCTGGGAGTGAGTAGGAAGCTGGGGAAATGCTGCAAGTGCCTGCAGGGGAGCACCCTGGCCAAGAGAAGGGGTGGCTTGGCTGGGTGTGCTGTCCCCATCCCTGGGCGTGCTGTCCCCACAGTGCTCACCAGCCCCAGGGGGAGGGAGCACCACAGGGATGCTTTTGTCCTCACGCTAGGATTTTGTAACAAAGTCTGTAAGAAACTACATCTCTTGTGAGAACACAGCCCAGGGAAACATATGGCCTGATCAGCCTGTCTGGGATGAGTTAATACCCCGCTTCCAGATGGAGTCAGGAAGCACAGTGGCACATGGAATTAGGAGACAAAGATACATTTTTTTAAAAAAGTGAGTTCACTTCAGAACCCTAAAAAAAGGGGGCTTGAGCTGAAGATCTGAAGATCCATCTGCAGCAATTTTGCTAAACCTAGGGTAGATCTTGATTGATTTGAATTGCCTGACAATTTTTCTGCTTTATCCCCTTCTTCAATGATAAAGGCACTGGATTAACTAAAACTAGAGAGCATTAATAAATATCATGTTAGCACCAAACCAGTGCTTTCAGCACTGGCCACAGAGGTCATGTGAAATTCAAAACATACCTAAAAGATAAAGATTGCTAATGCAACTAGCACAGTATTCATTGTCATGTTTTCCTTGAGTGCTGTCAGCCTAATCCCTAAAAATAAAAATTTAAGCACATCTTGTCTAATTTCCTTGCATAAAGACAGATTGAAATGCCAAAAATACCCCTATGCAGATTGTGTAGCACCGTGGAGGGCCAAAGCAGCCCATAACTGAAGGAAAATTACTGACTGTAAGTAAACAACTGAATACAGTGACAATTAAGTATCACTTGTCATAATGCTACATATAATGTAGAGTATGCAAAATGCAGTGGTTTGACTGCAGGATTTAACAATAAAAAATAAAAATAGTAAAAGCAGCCTTAATATAATGATTTTACGTACAAAAATATTAAATCAAAATAAATAATCCCAAACATAAATATTATACTGTACATTAGGAATATGCAATCTATATACACATATACACAGATATAAAAGTGGAAGGCAGAGGTATTGCATCACTATCCTTCATCCATCTCTCATCTCCATTGGCTGCTCCCAGAGAACCTGGAAAACACAGAAAAGCACATTTAGAGTGATCCTGGCCTCTGGAACAGGTCACCAGAGAAAGTGGCAAAAAACAGAGGAAAGGAGGTGCCAGTAATGTAGGGAGGTGTCTCCAGGTGACAGTTCTGGATCCACAAGGGTTCCTGGGGGAGCAGGGGACCCCACTGGGATGCTGTGTGGGGTGGGTGGCTGTCACCAATGCACTCCATGTCTTTTTGCAAGCATGGCCTGATCTGCTCCTTCAGGGCATTTTGGGGGAGATTCTCCTCATGCAGAAGCAGCTGAGAACTCACCACTGCTATAACACCTGAATGTCCAGGCCTGTTCCTGATGATGGAGTGCACTTCCCACAGTAACCACCACATCTTCCTACGACTTTGGTACCATCCTGCAGGCAAAATCAGAAATAACAGCTCAGTAAGAGCTCAGGAATTCCATGCTGTAGAAGGGCCAGATCTGGGTTACTCAAGCCATGGTTTTTAGGGTGTATAAGAAAACAAATGATGCCAAAATCAGTCTATGAAATCACTGCTGTATTCAAATATACACAAAGGTAATTCTCTTTAGCGCTAGCAGGTCAGATGGTGGACACAAATAGGAAAGGGTAGTTTTGATTTAATAAATTGCAAGCTGCCCAAGGAGAAGGTCATTTGGAGGGTATCTCAAGGATATCTGCTTTCTCCAGTTTGCCCCACAGTGAATAACAGGAATGAGTAGAAATCTTGGCTCATGCAAGAACAAAACCAGAACTCTGGACCAGTAACAACTGCACAGCTCTGCCTGAGCATGGGAAGGGCATGGAAAGGGTATTTGCAGGCAACACCAGGAAACATCCACTTGGAAGGGAAAGTCCTGGAGTGGCTCCAGAGACAAGAGAGGAGGGAAAGTGACAGGGTGAGGTGATGTCACTTGCTGAGGTGCCAACCCTCCTCCCCTTCCCACAGCCAGTAGGGGTAGGTATGGAGTGGTCCTGAGGTTGACCTGGTCTCCAGGTGAGCCCAGCAAGCAGGGTGCAACTCTGGGCTTGAGTCAGGAGATTAATACGTCCATCTGGCCCTCCTTACCTCACCTCTGCAGAGTCTTTCTCCTCTTTTGGTCATTAGAATGGACAGACGGTCCTTGAGGGGAATTCAACCCTCAATTACCAGAAAATTAGACTTAAGCACACAACAAGCTTGCACAAAGCACTTATTTTTAAACGAGCTCCACCCTGCCCTTGACATTATTGATCTGTGACTGCAGCAGGCTGCTATCATCTCTTCTCACTGCACCGTTCTTTCTTCTGCTCCTGCAGGCAATTACGCCCTTGGAACAGCTCTTGACAGATGCCACCAGGTGATGGAGGATTTCTGAGCACCTCTATTCCTTAAAGTTGTTTTAATTCTGCCAGCCATGATGTTTTCTGCAACCCCAAAGTTGACTTCTCTCCCTTTAGAAGGAGAGGATAGAAAAGCACCTGCTGGAACTGACATACGGGGCTGGTCCTCTTCCACCTGTAGTGTGGTCAGATCTGTAGCATTAATTCTCCCCTAAGAGACCAGCACAGAGGAGACTCATGCTCCCCAGAGCCAGGGGGAGACTGAAAGCAGGACAGGAGAGGATATTTTGCCAATTGCTGTTTGTTAAATGATGGTGACCTCCTTTGGAGAGTTTTAACAGGGGCAATTCAGATGACTCACACGAAATAACAGCCAAAAAAGCAATCCCGGGTTTCTACCATGTCAGAATATGACACAGAAGCAACAGAGTGAAGACACACAGTGACTGCAGGAGGTGTTAACAGGCAAATTAAGCAGTACAAGTACAAATTTGGCTGTGATTGTGAAGGGCTGCCTGGCTTACCCTGAGGTTCCAGCCTGCAGAGCCCCAGGCAGTGACAGGGGATGGTGCCTCTGCAACACTCCAGTGACTTGAGACTTTCCCAAGGAGATAAACCCAGACCAGACCAGCAGGAAGGTCCACATCCTCCACGCTTTATCAGCCATGTGTTGGGAACAATTCCTGCTCAGGGCACTTGCCTGGCACCAGACCCTACCTGCAGGTCCAACTCTGAAGCCCTGACCCTGTCCTGCTGCCCTGCCTTGTGATGCACACTCCATGCTGGACATCTCAGGCAACTGATTAAAGATCTGTCTGCCCCACAGCACTCAGCACTTTCAGCCTCACAGTTAATCAGGCTCACTAATTAATTGCAATAACTCAGATCAAGTTAAACCCACAAAGGCCTCGCCCCTCTACAATTACCTACAACACTTTAATATCAGATGTTCATTTTTTGTTAGTCTCTATTGGAAGATGTTGCCATGAATGACAATGTAGTGAGGAGCAGGTATAGCCATAATAAAGTTACAACTTACTGGGGATTTCTGAATTTCCGACACGGCGTAATTCCCTTGTGAGAGCCACTTGGCTGTTCCCACCAGGGACAGGCCTGTCCCATACAGGTCTATGCTGAATCGACCCTAAAAAACAACAAGAGCCTGGTTATCCCAGAATGCCACGCTCCAGACTCCCAGCATGCCACGGTGTCACTTTTCTAGCAGCATTTGACAGCAGCGTTTTCCTCGTTTTCCATTGCTCTGACCATGGTCATTGTACAAATCACAGCACGGCTCACATTAGGAATTTCTTCTCCCTGGTGGCTGCAGAGAAGGAGGGGTTTCAGATTGCTTTTGAACTGCTGCCTTTTCCCCCAGGTTTTCACTGCTTCACCCCGGTTTTGCACTGCTTTACCCCGGTTTTGCACTGCTTCTTCTCTGCCGGCTGAGGGCATTGTTGGCTTTCCCATGGCAAACTGCAGAGCCTGGTGCTCCAGCAGCTGATGGGAAGGAATTTCAGGGATGTTCTGCAGCTGCTCTCACTGCTCCCTCCTCAACTGGAGAGGGCACACTTGGCCTTCTTTTCCACTGGCTTTTTTTTTTTTTTTTTTTTTTTTCCCAGACTAGTGAAATAAAAACTCTTCCATCTCTTTAAAGCACTTAATTCCACATTTTCTCAAAATGACAAAGATGGATGGAAAATTAAGGACTATGCCAGCATCCAACACTCAGCCCCCCAGCCCTCCCCTCACCCCAATGGCAGACTCCAGTCCTGCCAATTTCTGGACCCATGGAGGGATCCTTTGGACACATCCCAGGCTGACCCACAGCCCAGCAGGGCCCTGCAGTACCAGATGGTGTTAGCTTTGCTCCTTGCACTTGCTGCCTTGGGTATGCTGATTTTCTGTGAGGAGCAAACGGGCTGGGTCAGGTGGATGGATATTAACATTTATGAGCATTCCTGAGGTAAGCAGTCAATCCCTAAGCTGCTGAGCTGTGCAGCAAAGTGTCAGCTCTGGAAGCAGGGAGGGAAGGAGATGGAAAGGTTTGCCCTCTGCTGCTGCTCTGACTCCCTGTTAATGCCCTTTGCCAGTAATGCCCACCCAATACCTTGGACTGTCCAAACAGATCACTTGCCAGTGATCATTTAACAAACATTTAACCATCATTTAACAAACAAAAATAGGTGTGCTGGGAACATGCAGCAAGTCATCCCTAACAGTGTTATTTGTTTCCTACAGACTTGAAAAGCATCTACTCCCTGCTGCTCTCTCTGCCCAGCATTTCCACCAAGTCCTGTCATGGACTGATCCCCCTGACTCCAGCCTAGTTCTCTCCCCACAGCCTCTTTCTTCTTCCTTTTCTCCTTTACTGGGGCCTTAGGGAATGTCTCTTAGGCAGCCACTGGCCTGATAACATGGAAAATGGAAACTACTTTCTTCCCTTTTCACAAAAGGAACTTTCTCCATCACTTTCTCCCTCTTCACAAAGGGAAAAGTTTCAGATCGCTGAGATAAGAATGTGCCACTCACTGAAGTTGGGCTGCTGCGATCAGCAGTAATTAATAGAGGGCCTGAACAGAACAAATGGCACCAATTCCTGTTAAATGCTCTTGTCAAATACCTGCGGGCATTTGGCAGCGCTGTAGCAGTCCCCAGCAGTGGCATAAGGAACAGGTCGTCCATCATGTGTCTGTGCAAACTGTAAATCAGTTGCTGTGGAGAAGAGTTGGTGAATAACATGGAAAGGAAGATGCAGGGAGAGAGACAAAATAAATGTAAACATGCTCTTTGCTAATGTTTAAATTCACCAAAGCTGGCTTCCTACATTAATGTAGGAAGTCAAGACGTCTATATTTTTGTGATATCAATATTACTATATTTTTTAATATTAAATATCCTGATTCATCCCACATTTGATTCCCAGCACATGAGCACTGAATTTAACAGGACACACTCAGTATTTACAGCTCAGTTTAAATCTGTTGGTGATTTAGGAACAAGGTATAAATAACAACAAAACTCAAACCCTTAACTTGGGGTTTATTTCGCTTTCAAAAAATTCCCCACATTCAAAAAGGCTCCAGCACCTTCTAAGTCTCTCTTTTAAACAAAAGCAAACAACATCTCTGCTCTCCTGGCTGCCCCAGCCCAGGGGTCGGGTTTTCAAAGGGAACTGGAGTATTTTGCTCTGGAGGGATCTGAAGTAACTGAGACTCATTTAGATGGGGATGTGAGATAGCTCCTGCCTGACAGAGGTAGGTGCCCAGCTCCTTTTGAAATTCAAAGGGAGCTGGTATCAAATTCCCAGAGGGTGGTTCCTTTGAGATCTTTACCTAGGAGCTTTTACAGATTATTAGTTGCTTTTTACAGATTGATAGACTGGGAGGTCTTGAAAATTAAGTGATAAAACCCACTTATCAGATGAGGAGTCGTTTTACAGGGAAGGATTTTGATTCGCTAAAAGACCACTTAGCTATTTACTGAATGAACTCCCAACAATATGTTGTATTTTTAAAACACTTGCTGAAAACTGATAGCAGTGGAGTCAGGGGACTGAAACCATAACCCCATGGAATGCTACAGGGTCTCTGGTGGTGGGATGGGCTCCCAGCTCACAGGAATGACAAAAGGGACAGTGTGTTACTCTTATTGCACAGCTAGATTCTCTTTCTCCATTGCAAATCTATGTTCCCAGCCCTCAACAAAAGTTATTTTCCTGTGGTCTGGCTCTGCTGAGAGACTTCTCTGCCCTGGCCACTGGGAATAGCATCCCCACCCCAGTGGAGACCCCTGCACTGGGATCTCTCTGAGTAAAATGGAGGGGGGTACAGGAGTGGGGCAGCTCCTCCCTGGTCAGGCTTTGTGTCTGAGTCCATTCTGAAAATAGGGGACCAAATGAAATAAAATAAAATAAAATAAAATAAAATAAAATAAAATAAAATAAAATAAAATAAAATAAAATAAAATCCTTCACAAAATGCACTGGGCTTCTGGGAGTATGCAAATACTCATTGTGCAGAGCAGATACAACAGGAATTGCCTTAGTATTTTCCTGTTTTACAGAGAAATAACATGAGCATCTCTGATGTACTCAGTCTCCCAGTGTAAAGCAGCAAACAGGTGACCAAGTCTAAAAGCAGGAATTCTCAAGAATATTGCTCACTAGAGTACCACTGCTCGCTTGTAGTTACCGCTATATTTGTGTAAAATAAACATTTTTTTTTAATGGCAAGGCCCTGTTTTTACTCACTTATTATTTGCATAGTGTTCAGGTCCAGCCTTACTTTGCTGAAGGAGGAAAACCCAGCTGCTGTGTAATCTTTCCTACACTGGCAGTCTTCTCGTCTGCTCCCGTTATACGGACACTCGGTCGGGTTATGCAATCTGAATCAAAAGAAAACCCTTTCTACTCATGACCAGGAAATACTGCCATGGAAAACAAAAACACTGTGAGGTTCATGATTACAGGATTTCTTACCTGTATCCATACACCTCTGAAAAATTCTCTGCATCCCCGTTTACAAGGGTCACATACTCCTTTGGGCTGTCAGTCTGCATCCCAGAGCAATACACCTGAGAGAGAAAGAGAAGCCAGGATTGTGTCATGTGCAAAGGCATCACTGAGACAACCAAAGGCAGAAAATCCAAGAGTGGAAGTCAAGACCACAGGCAGGGTCCTCTTGAACCTTCAGAAAACCCATGAAGTATCATTCTGTTGCTGAAATGCACCTTTAATGTCTTTCCTTTGACTTGCAGGAAATATTCACCATCTTCAGTGACACCTTCAAGATTTTTAACATCTTTGCAACTCCTTGGTAAGTCACCTGAAACAAAACAGAAATACTTGTAGTCACTGAACAACTATACATCAAAATTTATTTTGAATCTGAGGCTTCCAAAACATCAAAACATCTTTTTTTATTTTTAACAGCTTTCCCTGAAGTGTCTTAGTCCTTACTTGGATGGCTCCCAATGCTTGGAAATACTGTAGATCTCTAGGAGTTTGAGGGGAAAAGATGCTGAAACCATGAGAAAGGCAAAAGAAGGTGTAAATCTGCAGACTTACAGTCATGGACATTGTGACATGTCCTCCTCTCTTCAGGTTTCAGGTCCACGTGGCACAAGCTGCTGAGCTGGTCGTCATTGGTCAAACACTGCACTGAGCGGTGCATGACCCCAACTCCACAGGTGACAGAGCACTGCGGGACACAAGACAGAGATTCCTGCTTTATCTCAAGGGTTTATGGGCTCCAGAAAGAACAGAGACAGATGGTTTCCCTTCTATCAAGAGACAGCAGCAAAGACTTCAATCCCGTGAAGTGTTCAAACACAGGCTTAATTTTAATCAAATGAGTAGTCCCTTCGGTAATTAATCCCTTCCTTATTATCATTGATTACTTCAAGACTACCATACTTTGCTCAGTGTTTGCACACTTTGCTGGATGAGGCAGTTTGTTAAAGGGAACCATGTGCTCAAGTGAAATTGCTTATTTTTCATATTAGGAAGATTGCTGTTTTCCATGCGAATTGCACAAAAAAAAAAAAAAAAGGAGTCTCAAAATCTTCTGTCCCCTACCATGCTGGGAAAATGGGTACATCTGTGCAAACACTGGGTCATCCTCAAACCATCCAGTCTAAGGGCAATCCTAAGGCTGAAATTGTACAAATTGCAGGAGGTACCAATCAGCAGAGCATCCAGCTACTGAGTGTGGGCTGTGGGAGGTGGGAGCACCTTGCTCCTCCATCCACAACTTGTTCTTTCAAGTACTTGAGAAATGAAGTTCAGCTCTTTCTACTGCTACCAGGCTAGGCTATAAAGAAAATGAAGTTGCTCAAACATTTAGAAATTATTATTCTAAAGGAATACACCATGAAGAAGATGGTCTTCAACGGCTCATGGTATTCACAACTTGGGCATTTACTCTTTATCAAGTCCAGTTCCATAAAATTTAGCTGAAGCGCTGAGTAGGACTCTCTCTGTCCATCAAAGGTGATGGCATTTTACATTAAATCCCTTTCAAAATCACAGCTGACAAGGGTCATGGCACTTGGTGGTCATTGGGACATTCAGCAGCTCAAAGTGAGGAGAAAGGTGTTGCTCTCTGAAATGAGTGCTCTTTGCAGTGAAGTTGGATTAATGACTTGGGTATTTTGCACTTAAATTCTGAGGGAAAATACCAATTAATTGATGCTGAGGTATTTGCTATAACTCCTACCTGCTGACTCACAGGGAGGATCTGAAGCTTCCTATGGGGCAGGAGGAACTTAGGTTTCAAATGGCTTTGTCAGTTACCGTGACAACTTCTACTACATTTTACTTGGCCTGACACTCATCGCCTTGTAAAGGTTTGACAAATTCCTACAAATGCCTGAGCTGGGTTAATAAATCAAGTTTATGGGAGAAACATCACATTTCAAAGAATGTCAGAAGCCCTAAGAAGTGAAATGTTATCACCTTAACTAAAATTTGATCTTGTAGTTCAGGTCCCAGAAGAGGCTCAAAACAAATAACTTTAGCAGAAAGGCCAGGTTCTTTTCCCTGACCTGTCCCAGCATTTGTGAGAAGGAGGGGGAGGAAAAAACAAGAAAAAAATAGTTTTAAGGTTCAAATGACCAGTGTTTCAGCCTAATGCTGGCTCCCAAGTCTTTCTTATACATGTGGCCAAGTGGGATCAACTGCAGTTGCCAGTGACTCACCAATGCTTCTAGCACAAGGCTTTCAAACCCTTGTTTTCTGCAATGACTAAGCATGCAGCATGGCCATCAACATGGCCACAAACGTTGGCTACATCCCAGTTTTCATGAATGATCCTACTTGTAGCTGCTGGGACTCCCCCATACGAAGGGGTTCAGTCGGAAGTATGGAGCCCTACACACACCAGGCCTGCTGCTGCACCAGAGTATTCCATGCATTAATTTAAGCATCTCTAAAACATTCCCCTGCCAAACCTTTGGTCTGTGTCTAAACAAACCCCAGGTTGTTCCATTCTTTTTGGCCAAAAAAGAAGCTTGCCCGACTTACGCTTCCCCAGTTGCCGACGCGCCAGGAGGCCGAGATGGGGCACTCTCCGAGGTAGCAGGGCTGGATGTTGGGGGGCTGTGTGCCAGGACAGTTGACCATGTTCTGGTAGCCATACTCATAGTGGTCCTTCCCGGTGTAGATCTCACTGCAGGACACGAGGCGCTGCCTGTAGCCCTTCCCGCACGTGACGGAGCACTGCGGGCACAGCAAGGAGCGGTGAGCACCACCTGCTTCAGCAGGGCTGCCCAAAATGGGAGGGGAGGAAACCAGGCCTGACAGCTTTCAACACAGGAAACTGATTCAAGGGATCACTGGGTTCCATTTAAGCCAGTCATGAATATTGTAAGTGGCTACTACGAGTGGGCTGGTGCCTGACATTGTCTTTGGGCACCCAGTTCCTCTCTGGGCTGGATCTACAGCTGCTCCAGGACTCCCTGCTCCAGGCTGGCTCCTGGCCATGTGTTATTTCTTCCCAACCACAAAGAAAGGAGCAGAAGATCCATGGGAATTTGGAAATGCCTCTATTAGTTGTTTTGGTTGGGTGGGTTTTTTTTGCCATACATACAGAGAGATAGAAAGGGGTCAAGGTTGACTCTGAATTGCAGGTACTTGTCAGCAACTAGGAGAACCAGAAGAACCAACAACCAGAAGAATGAGAAATTTTTCATCGTAATTAGAGGATAAACAGCACTTCTGCCTTCCTCATCAAAGGACTGAGTGGGACCTGGGAGAGCCAAACTCTGGCTCTGTAAGATCTCTTTACCTCTCTGTCTTCATGGGCCTGAGTGCTCCCAGGTGGTCTCCCAGGCACTGGGGGTGGGTAGAGGGTGCCTGGGCAAGGAGCAGCCAGAGCTCCAGCCTGACAAGCACCTCAATATTTCTCTTAAGAAACCACTCAGCAGACCAGGCTGCTCTGAGATTTTCTTATGTCTCCACATTTCTCCCTCCTTGCACTATCTCAGGTGGCTGGGCTCTCCTTCCCCTCAGTCCTGCCATGTTTTCCTTTTTCCCTTTTCTCGTTCTTGCTCTTTAATCAGTGCTGTGTCAGCAGCTGCCTTGTCATTTCCCTCTGCTGTTTCTCCAACTGGAAAGTAATCCTTCACTGGCTGCAGAAGGAAACAGGCTGAGATTAGCCTGCGTCCTCCCGCACGCGGCGCCCGCTGCAAGGAAAACTCATCTATTTTCCCTGCCTCCCAGCTGGGAGGGTGAATGGCCTGCCTTCCCTCACTCTGGGTCCTTGCCCCTGCAAAGACAGCACTGAGGAAGGATGTGCCCCCATGGTCACCTCCAGGCTTGCCTCTCCCCCATGATGCACATCTGGACCCTTGTACAACTCACAGGGCCCCAGAGCCCCCAGGGAGTGGATGGGAATAAAACCAATTAATTAAATAAATGAACTAAACCAGCAGAAAACCAAAGAGGGTGCCTGTTGAATGCACTGTGCTTTGGAAGAAAATTGCGTCCAGATAATATTAGCTAGGACCCTGAGCACGCTGCTTTTACTCTTTAATAACCTGGTTGTCGGCCACAGCCCAGCTCCTTTCTATCCAGCAGGGAGACTGCACACCGAAATAAACCAAAAAATAAGATTTCAAACCCACGGCCTTGCCTTGCCAGCGCTGATTGATTTGGGCTGCAATACCTCAGCAGGGGCAGCGTTGAGAGGAGGTCAAGGATGCAGGGGCGGGACGGGGCCTCACCTCTGACCACTCTCCGGTGATCCAGATGTACTCGCAGGGCGGCAGCGCGCAGCTCTGCACCTCGGCCGGGCGCTCGCTGGGCTCGCAGCGGCCGCTGCTCTGCGGCTGCTCCTCCTCGTCCACGCACAGCACCTCGCGGAACCGCGACGCCTCCCCGCACGTCTTGGTGCACTGTGTGCGACAAACAGCAGCTCAGGCAGCCCTGTGGGGCTCCAAGGGACGAACCCACGCCCCAGCAACCCCTGTAAGCTGCCACTGGTATCCCCTGGGGGAGGATTTCCCACCAGGACCTGCTGTGCCCCATGCTGCTGCCTGTGACAAACTGCTGCTGACCTCCGGAGTACTGACCCACGTCCCCAGGAGAGAGCAGAAACCAAGGCAGCAGGTATTGGGATGGGGTAGGTGTGGGGCCCAGCTGTGGTAGGATCAAAACATGCAGGGTTGGGCATGCTGGGCCAGGAGATAGGGCCAACCCCCATTATTTCAGCCCCTAGTGAATACAGCTGTTTGGAGAACGACAACTCGACCATCTCCCGTGCAAAATTCACACTGCTGCACCTCTGGCTGTGGCTGGTGTGGGGGGAGCTCCTTCCCCAGCTCTCTGCTTTGGCATGGGGCACACATAATCATAGAATCATCATAGAATAGTTTGGGTAAAAACAACCTTAGAGACCATCTCATTCCAACCCCCTGCCATGGGCAGGGACACCTTCCACTAGAGCAGGTTGCTCAGAGTTTCACCCAACCTTGGCCTCAAACACAGCTCTACAAGCACTGCAGCGCAGGCAGCCCTGCAGGTTTATTCTCTTTTAAACACTGCCCTGCCTGATATTAAGATCAACCCATGCCAGACAAGTACAAGTGCTCCCCAGGTCCTTCTGGAGATTTCAAGGACTCAGTTCTTTCTCTCCTTGTCACAGAAAAACGAGCCTGACTGTGAGGCTGTGTTCCTGGGAGTGAGGCTGTCCTTGGAGGGCATCTTAGAAAAACACATAAAACAAAATAAATCAGTGTAAGAGCAGCTGCCTAGATAAAACCCCATTTTCTTTTAGTTATTGCCTGTAATGGACTTCTAACACTTTCAACTAACTGGATTAACGAGGAGAAAAATGCATGAAAATAATCATTTATAGAACATGTAGGGAATGTCTTCCCCTTAAGGAAAAGGATAAAACATCCAATCAGACCATCCCTATCTGTACAGAAACACTGCTTGAAGTTACCTAGGCTTGGAACACTGTGCCAGTTTAATCTAGTTGGAGTCTTACCCTCCAAACATCATTTCCAGCCTCCCTGAAGCAAATCCTGTTCTCCTGGCTGGCCAACAATTAGGAAGATATTAGTGGGTTCAGTTAATTGCAAAATGCAGGCACTGTCATGGCCTTGTTACTGTAATTGGCTGTCAGAACCAGGATTGTAAATTATTTGAGAATATTGAAAATTCAGATCAATGTGTGGCAGCAGCAGCAAACCAGGAGAGCAGCAGTGAGCACATCATCATGTGGGGTGTAAATATTTAAAACTGGGGCAAAGTGGAAAGGGATGGGGAAGGAGAGGCAGCTCCACAAAGCAGCATTTATTCCAAAGGAATAACTTAGGAGCTCTTAGGCAACAGTCAACATTGCAAAATCTGCAGTCTGCCAGAAGACCCCAAGGGCTTTGTGTGCTTTCAACCTTATTTACTCTCTTGCTTTGAGTCCTTGGAGTGGAAGCTCCTTCTAGGTCTGTGCTGAAACATGGCAATCCTACAGGGGTTGGGGGAATTTGCTGGAGTGTGATTTCCCCAGAAAGCAAACAAAGTGAGCTATATTTGCCCATCTCTGATTATCTCCCTATTACATAAGTAAAAACTGAAAGGGGGTCATTGTGTGTGAATATGGCACCACTGCAGCTCCATCATCAGGGAGCTCCCCTGACAGCTCTCCAGGCACCTTCTGGGGCAGCCTGAACCCCAACCTTCCTGCTCACTGGGAGTGGGGTCACAGCATGCTCAAAGCTTCCCTCCTTTGGCATTTCCAGCCCAGTGAGGGGTCAGCAATACAAGGTGAATCATTCCATGGTCCCTCAGAGCCAAAGGAGGCACCTTGAAAGGAGAGGGAAGAACCAAGCCTGATTTTGTCTCATCTCCTTAATGTATATTTCAGACTAAATTTGTAAAGTACATTGGCTAATGCTTCACTTTCAGAGGGTAAACCATGTCTATGCCATCAAGGCATCTTCTAACAGTGGCTGTGAAGAGCTATCACATCAAAAGCCCATCCTTGTTTAAAATCATTACTTGCTGATGGAAGACTGGCACTCCCAAGCACATGCCAGCCTGATTTGGGTTTGTCTGCAAATAACAGTTGTGTGGCCAAATAAACCTGAGCCAGCTCTGTGCATTTTGTCATCATCAGAAATTGAAAGTTTGGCTATTTGTATTTTTAAGGGTAACTGGTAATTAAAATAATCCCACTGAAATATTAAATGAGGCTCAAAGACAGTGAGACCATCATAAAATAAGTCAAAGAGAAACACTGCAGAGGTTCCAATCAGCCAAAGCCAAAGTTATAAAACATTATTCATGTAGAAAGCAGATAGTTCAGCTAGCATGGGAAGGCTATTTTTCCTTTTAATGCAGTGACAGATTTTGCATGAATTCTCATGTTCAAGATTGATTTAAGTCTCACGCAAAACAGTGGGGCCAGGCTATAACAGCTATTGATAGCAAAATCTGAAAACAGGTCAGGCATTTGACAATATTTGTCTCTTTTGCCTCATTTCCCAAATTCTGAACTATTTTCCTGGCAGATCAAATTAAGGATCATTTCAGGCACTTCTGAAACTGCTTTAGAAGAGCAATAATAACAATTAAAACAACCCCAAAGGCAGTGCTTTGCAAAAGCATTGATTTTTTTTTTCTTTTTTTTTAGATAACAATCTAATGCAGAGATGAAATGTACCCCCCGTGCCATGAATGCTTGAAACATGCCTTGGGTAACTCTGCAATTCAAATCAGGCAAGGATGGCACAATTTCCCCCCAAAAAGACAAATGTCAAAGATTCAGGAGTTGGATGGCAGCTTCCAGAGCGTGCGCTGTCCTTCCACAGAGGCTCATATAAAAACTTTCTCCCAATTTTCCCTTTTTCTTTGTGACTCTAGTCTGAGTTCTTTTTTGACATTAGCAAGGCTCTTTCTATTGACTTTCTTCTCCTTGGTGAGGGCACTGAGAACAGGTGATTAATGTGATACACCAACAGAGCAATAAATGGTTTCCAGTAAATTTCATATTCCTTCTCATTGTCAAGACCAACACTTTTTTTTTCGAAACAACACAAGTACAACAACAAAAAGGAACAATTAAGAAACCCCAAACCCTCTTGAGAGATTCCCTTTAAAGATAAGGAATCAAGAACAAGACAGCACTGAGATGTTATTTATATCCTGCCTTCCATGTCAATTAGGGTTCATTGCTGCTCCCTGCTCAAAGAATACCAATGCAATCTGTGCCTCCTCATGGACACTGCCTATGGCTGGAGGGAGGTGCTATTCTGTTTTTTCACTGTGTACACCAGAACAAAATAAGAAGTGCTTGGAAGAAATGCTTGGAATGAGCCAGAGGGGCAAGCTCACATTGGGCAGCTCCTGCATTTTCCTGTTCATGGTTACTCATGAGTACTTATGAGGGTGAGGAAACCTCCAGTCCCTCTTAGTAAAGCTCCCTTGGGGAAAAATCAAATCTCCACACTTTGTTCAAAATTTGCCCAGTGCAATGGGGAGTCCTGGAAAATTTCAGAAAACATCAGTATTTGTATCCAATCAAGGGCTCAGAAGGGTGAGGGCAGGCGCCTCTCCAAACTGCTTTGAGAAGTTGCAAAGATAAGGGAGAGAGGGCAAGTTGGACTTGATGATTTTGGAGGACCTTTCCAACTAATGATTCTAAGATTCTACAAAAGGATGGGGCAGGAGTTGTTTCTTTCCAGGGCTGATTACAGCACCAGGTAAGGACTGGCACTACCTGCTGTTTGGTGACCTCTTTACTGCCTTTAAATTTATTCACTGAAGAAGTCAATGGGCTCTGTAAAACTAAAACTAAAACCGCAAGGAAGCTGCTGGAGCCCCCTCAGCTGTTCCTGCATTTCCTTTTCTGGCTGGGATGTTTCCATCTGCTACCACTGTGTGACCAGCCTGGCTTTTCCTCCTGCTGCTTCCCATCACTCTTCCCTGTGTCCTGGGAAGCAGCTGGGAGAGGACACAGCCCCTCTGGCCTCCTGCACTCGTGGCTGGGTTTCACAGGATTATAAACCCAACTTCCTAGCACTGCTGAGGCTGGGGAAATGAAGATAAACTTGTGTGTCCTGTTCCCGTCAGGCTGAGGCACCACATGCACGGGTTAAAAACAGAAAAAAACAGAATGAAAAGAATCATTTTGGTGTCTGGTCTGAGCTGCCTCTGCCAAAAACTTCTGGGCATTTGAAGGCTGACACAGCACCTTCTTGGCAGTGCATGGTGGGGCTCCTCCTGCTCAAAATCCCCTCATACTCCTACCACCCACCAGCCTTGAGGCCACTCATGCCCACATTGCAGGAGAGTTGGAGTCACTCCCTAAACCACTGGAGCAGCAGCTTTATCCCCAGTTTCAGTCTCAGGAGCTGTTTTTGATGGGAACTGATCTTGGTCACACAGAAAAGCATCATCTCCTACAGAAGACTTGATCTCAGCACTGCTCATGGTTTGATAAAACAGCAAAGACCCAGAGCTCAGTGAAAGGATAGGGATGTCAGATGGTGCTGGGGTAATGGGGCAGGAAAGAGGCAATTACCACTGCTCCCTAACTCCTCCAGACACTGGGCTCAGGCTGGAGCAGCACAGCAGGGCTCTGCCTCCTGGAAGAGACCCAAATCCATCCTACCCAAAACCTGCTCAGCATTTTCATAGGACCCAGCCAAACCCAGGGCAGCACAAGCAATAAATTAACCCTACAGAGGCATTTCTCTGCTCTGCATGAACTTTTTTTTTTTTTTTTTTTTTTTTTTTTGCAACCCCAGGTTGCAACCCAAACACCCTGACCCTCCAGCAGCACTCCCAGCATCATGGCACGCCTGAGAGCACAGAGCTGTGAGCTGGGGGAAGGAAGGGAGGAAAGAGAGGAAGGGAGGAAAGAAGGAGGGAAGGAAGGAAAGGGAGGAAAGGGAAAGGGAAAGGGAAAGGGAAAGGGAAAGGGAAAGGGAAAGGGAAAGGGGAAAGGGGAAGGGGCAGGGGAAGGGGCAGGGGCGGGCAGGGGAAGGGGCAGGGGCGGGCAGGGGCGGGCAGGGGCGGGAAGGGAAGGGAAGGGAAGGGAAGGGAAGGGAAGGGAAGGGAAGGGAAGGGAAGGGAAGGGAAGGGAAGGGAAGGGAAGGGAAGGGAAGGGAAGGGAAGGGAAGGGAAGGGAGAGAGGAGAGGAAGGAAGGGAAGGGAGGAAAGGGAGGAAAGGAAGGGAGGAAAGGGAGGAAAGGAAGGAAGGTTGGTTCTTACCGCCTGCCATTCCCCGGCTGCCCAGCGGTGCGTGGGGCACGGGGGGAGGTGACAGTCCCGCTGAGGAGGGGGCTGGCTGGCCGGGTCACACTCGGCCTCCTTGGGGCTGCTGCTGCTGCTGCTGTGGCACTGCACGGAGCGGCGCTGGACGCCCCGGCCGCAGGACACCGAGCACTGCAGGGAGGGACACAAGGTGAGTGCAGCTCCCATCGCAGACACCACAGTGAGTTCAGGGGGTCTGGGCTCTGCTCTGGGCTCCACGGCATCGTTAGCAATGATTAAGGATTCTCTTTAATAATATATACTAATGATGTTTCTAGCAAAAACCTAAAATTTTGGAATTTGAAAACAAGGTAGCAATGCTCTATCAAACTTCCAAGTGAGGCTTTTCATTGTGCAAGGGAAAACTGGGAATCTGAAGCTGGTGTGAACATTTGCTGTTGGCTTCAGTGGGGTCAGGACTTCCTGGACAGGATTTTTATTGAAAAATCTGTTTTTATTGCAAAATAGCAGTGCTGCAAAACCACCCTGACATTCCAGAGGTGGCCAGGCTCTGAGATTTGCTCTGAGTATTGCTTCTCAGGCACTGTTTCAAAAAAGTAATAGTTCAAAATACATCAAATGCCACAAACAGAGTGGGCTTTAATGAAAAGCAAACTTGGATTCTATAGAAGAAAGTGTGTAGCTGTAGAGAGGGAAAGGTGTGATACAGCTGGGATTTCTTTCATGCATCTAGACATGCACATGCACCAAGGCAGGGAATACAGTTAGGTTTTGAAAGCAAATGTCTTTTTGAAATTAACTGCATTTCACATTTCCTTCATTACACTGTGGGCACATTTTTCCCAACTTCAAGACACAGCAACAAATGCCTGCATTTTTCTGTTTCTCAGACATCTTTAAATTATTATCTATACTGCAATATTATTAACAGCTTATTTTTTCTTTCACGCAACATTTCTTAGTGTTGTGACTGCACACTAATGTGTTTAGCAGTACTTAATATTCCCCTGGAACAGATTCCTCCTGGCTAGACCTTAAAGTATACTATACAGATTTGGAGTACAGAGAATTTGCATTTTTAGAAGAAAGTGCATAAAAAATAAAGGTATGTATTAAAACCACAGCTGAATTAACAACTAATATTATTTATAACTAATATTACTTATTAATATATCAGGTACTAAGAAAATAAGTTCACAGTCTATTATTGCAATGCCCACTAAAATGAGCCTTCTTAAGGCAGGGAATTGAGTGGTACCTGATGGAGAAGCAATTCCCTTTTCTGTATTCCTCCATAATGCTCTTTGCTTTACTGTCCAAATACCCCATAAAGCCAAGAAAACCAGAGAAAAGCTGACTGTGACTATTTGTCTGGCTTCAGACATTCATAGGAGGGTGGGAGTATTTTTGTGTAGCTTTTGAAAGCAGCAGTGGGATTTCTGTCACTAGTGATGCAAATGCTTCCCATATGCTGCTGCTTCCCTGGGATTAACAGTGCTCTTTGTCCTACACATTCCATAGGGGACTCTCAAACTGAATAAAGGCACAAACTTGGAGAAACATACACACCAGGATGCCTACCATGCTCTAAGGTGTCTTTTGAGTTGCATTTATCACCAAAATAAAAAGCCCAGGTGTGGATAAAAGAGCGCAGGTGACACTGTGGCTTTTTCATGGGGGGCTGCACTGTGTGTGTGTGTGTGTGTGACACCTGGGTTTGGGGAGAGGATGGTCCCTGGACTGTGCCAGAAACTCCACCTGATGCTCTGCCTGTGTTTTTATACAGGGCTGGATTTCAGCCTGTAGCTGAAGTATGCAAGTACCAGACAGCAGAATAAATATTGGTATTTTTGTTAAAGGAAAGGTAAATGGCCATAATTGACACCACTTAGGAGAAACAAACACATTAAATCTGATATTTCAGTGCAGACATAAACACAGTTAAAACTTGGAGAAAAAGCCTTTTTAGAGATTTATCAAAAATGCTTTGCCCCAGGGAAGTGGGTTCTTAACAATCTAGAAAAGAACTAACCATGTTCTGAATACAAAACATCCAAAGAGAAAAAAACCTAGGATTGGAGCACCAGCACAGCCAGTGTTCAGCTGAGACTGGTTTTTAACCATTTCTGTATTTTTTGAGCTTAATTTTCTCAGTAATTCCTTTTCCAGAAGGCAAAACCCCCCAACATCTACCTAAAGGTATGTGCAACAGGTTCTGTGCATATATAGTGACACAAGGATGCACTTTTATGGGAGAACCTTGCCTTACTTCTCATGCAGACTTTTTGGTTTATTCAGGAGAAAAAGCACAGCAGCTCAGCTTTGGGATTAACATTCTGAGAAAATTACACCTTTAGAAAGTTAGGGGTTTTTAGATAATATCTAAGTGGAAACTGATCATGGCTCCTATTGGCAACAGTGGCACTGGAGATAGGGAAAGTCACATGAAGTTTTCATGCCCAGTTCATACCCTGATCTACTGTGTATTCAGAGCACCAAACTCGTGTCTGTTTCATGCTCTTAAGGAGAAGTTCAGCACCTAAATTTGGCTCCACAGCATTAAATCTCTGGCAAAGCCCTGAACACCCTTACAAGGGACCCAGAACCAGCACTTCCAACCTGTGACAGCCCCAACTCTTCATCGTCACAGGCAAAAAAAAATATGCTGCCAGCACCAGTGAGGCTCAGAGATCCATGCCACAGCATCTGATGGGGCTTTAAAAAGCCCAATTTGACATTGTAGCACAAATTTTTCTACCACTTTACTTTGTCCCCAAGCAAGATGCTGGCTGGCTGAGCACATCCTGCATCAGGAACCTGGGCTGAGGAGCTGCTCCTGGAAAAGCCTGTTCTTAGCCTTATCATTAGCATACAAATATTCCTTAATTGCCCAGTCACGAGAGATGACCTTAGACCATAAATCACCTCATCCTCCTATTAACTTGGGTTTCTTTCTCTAGTTGCATAAAATTAATATCCATGATGCAGTGGAAAGCTGAGAATTTTAAACCACTTACTTTTACCAATTAGTATTAGTGTATTTTAATGCAATTGACAGACCATTACATTATTATGTTTACAATTATTAGTCAAAACTGCTTTCAGGAGTAGCCACTTAAATAAGGTGCAAATTGGATACCACAAGACTGTGTAATGGCCTTGCATTTTATTTTAGTCTGGCTCCTGTATAAAACTGAGGTTTCAATCCTGAAGGTAATAAAGCTAATAATATTGACTTAATTTCCAGTATGGGAGCAGTATTCTGGATTTCACAGGCTGGATGCTCCTATCCTCAGGTAAAGAGCCCAGACCTTGGTAACTGAACCTCCATGGTGAACAAGCACTGAGTCCTTTACCCATATAATGGTAAACACTCCTATCCTGTGAATCCAAAGGTAAGGATTAAAAAAACAACTAATACAAGTCTGAAAACAATCACAGATCATTAATGGGTTTGCTGTCCTTTTTATTAGTGGACATTAATCAAAGCATGGTGTCCTACTCCTAACATTTGCATGTGTGCCTGTGGCAATGTGAATGGTTTGTCTTTCAGGAAACTGAAATACCTCAAGAATGGGTGTTTTGTACCTAAATTTGGAAGACAGAATGCAAGGGAACACGATGCCTTACAAGTTAACAGTTCATTTAGTCTGGGATTTTCAATAATTCCTCTGATTAGCATGCTAATGAGGTAGAGGGAAAAGCAAAGTTCAGAGTTAAAAATGTGATGCAGCAGATTCAAGGTGATGACAAAGACATTATTTTCAGGAAAAAAGGATTCAAGGTATGCTTTCAGCAAGCAAGAAGTTTAATAACTCAAAATACTTTTTTATTTCCAGCAGCCTCTGATCTATGCATGACTGTCTGACTTTTTAACAAGGGAAAATCAAGCAATGAGTTTATTGCTCAAAACTAAGGAAGATTTTACTAGAGATATGATATTTAAATTATATTTAAAACATGAATAAATAGTAGATTCTCTTTAATATTATATACTAATGATGTTTCTAGCAAAAACCTAAAATTTTGGAATTTGAAAACGAGGAATTTGCTTTCAGATAGACACTAAAAGCAAGCTGCCTAGTTTTCAGCTGGTACAAATCTGTGCTGCTCCACTGCTGTCCATGAAGCTGCACTGTTTTACACCAGGATCTGGCCCCAAACCTTCACCCTGAATAATTCATGAGGACAGAAGTGACTAGAAAACCAGGCTCTAACCAATTTGATGGAGGAGGAATACCAAAAGGTGCAAAAGGGTACACAAGATGTCTCACCTGGCCCCAATCTCCTGCTTTCCACTTCGGACATCTGCCCCCTCTGCATTTCTTTTGCACGTTGGGCTTAGCAAGGTGTTTACAATTCTCTTCTTCTACATGCCTCCCTTCCTTTGACAAACAGTACACACTGCGGTGCTTTTGGCCCCTTCCACAGGAGACAGAACACTGTAAATATAAAGTAATAACAGATCAGCTTGCACACTCATACAGGGCCATGGCTACCCAGGGCATTTTCTTTTAGCTGGACCAAAAGGCACCTCCCCAGGTCTCCAGCAGGCTACACAAAGCTTGAGGGGAGTGCAGGCATTTCATACTGTGTGATATCCTTGGTCAAAGCTCCAAAAAATGCCAGTATCAAAACAGAGAAAACAGCTGACATTCAGCAGGGATAACAGCCTGGATTCCTGGCATTGCTCCAGTCCTTTCAAAGGAGCAGAGTCATCTTACAGGGATCAAGGCAGGAGCCCTCAGTATCTACTTAGAACAACTTGAAATGAACCATTTCCATTTACCTTGGTACAAAGGGATGTCAAATATTGGTAAATCAGGAGGGTAAAGTGTGCGCTGCACCTTCACAGAGGGAAATAACTGCACAAAGGACAAGGCAGAAAAGTGCAGCATTTCCTTGTCCTTGGTACAAAAGTTCGTGTTTGTTTTATCAGTGTAGTCTGACTTTTCTTTTTTCCTTCACTAAACAGACTGAAACCAGGACATGTTCATCCTTAAGATTTATGCATTTTGAAAACAACTCAGAAGGTGGCAAGAAGGCAGAGCCTGGAGAATCAAAGCAAAAAGCAAACCAGCAGGTATGTTAGCTGCAAGCTTTGTAGTGAAGCAACTAATTTCAACCTCCCTCTGCAGGTTCACTGAACTTTTTCAAATGTGACCACTTCTGGCATGCAAACCCCAAGCAACTTCACTTTGATTTCAGATTAGTCTCCTCCAAAGATTTAGGAATCAAAGGGGTCTGGAATCACGACACGAATTTAATATGACAGTTTCATGTAGAACAAGCCTCTTACTCAGCATGATGCACCCAGAGACTCAGCTTCCATTTCTTCATTACATGCTACACCATGAGCATACTGGTTTAATCCTTGAAGGCAAACACACTGTTCTAACCATCCCTCCATATAAAATGTTCTGCTTTCTTTTCAGAATGGAGAAAACATGCAGAAATGAGGCTTCAACCTTCATTTTGGAGTCACTCCATCAGTACATTTCCCAAGAAAAATATTACAGCTTAAGCTCTTCCCAGCCTATAAATACATTTGAACCCTAAAAAATTTATATATATAGCAGCTCTGGAAGATCCACTAGAATAGAAATTGGCATATACATTGACACCTGTGAATATTTTATATTACAGCCCTACTTACAGCTCATTCAGCTCACAAAGAATCAGCAAGAGAGCAGTTTCTAAATGGAAAAATTCAGACCAATGTGGAGAAAAATGGATGTAGCTCTAAAAACCAGATATTGATGCTTAAAAGCTTGTATAAATGATGCCTTGAAAAAGGTTGTTTTCCTGCTGCAGGAGTGTTACAGATTGACAAAAGATCACTGAGGTCCTGTTGATCAACAGCTTTAAGAGCCATTAATGATGCTCCTCCCAGAGGCTGAGCAGGGATAGCTGCCTCTGAGTTTTCCTGAGCCCAGGAAAAAGATAGCCCAAAAACCCCAACATCCAACCTTGCACTGAAAAACAGAAGAAATGTTGTCCCTTGCAATAAAATAAAACTGCCATGAGTTACCCAGACCCATAAACTTCTTTTCTTTAGCATCAAGAGAAGAAATATCAAGCTAATGTTATCCCTATTTTTATAAGCCTTCAAATTTCATCAGAAGTTAATTTTTTCATTTTCTCTACTTCTCTCCTCAGGCAATGAAAGTCAGCAGCAAGACAGAAATGTCACATCCTACAGAACCCATTTTTAAACTTCTAGTATTTTCATCCACTTACTGTCTGTGGACTAAACACCAACACTGATGCTTAAACAAAAATTCAAGTGCTCCTTGGAAAACAGGCTTCATGCAGGTTGTGCCACTTTACTATGACAGCCAAAGCTAAAGAGTAAATTTACAGCATTGATCAGGACTCTCTCATGTCCCACATCCTGAGCTGATACAGCCCAGAGTATCCTTAATTTACAAAACACATGGGATGCCACTACTTATCCTAAAGTAAGACAAACCACACTGTGCAACAATGCAAGCACCTTTCTGGGGACCCGAAGCTGGTTGATAAATACTTGATCTCACAAACAATTTGGTCCTAGCTATTTCCAAAGTTATTACTCCCCTACAAAATGCTGAACTTTGGCGTGGAGCCTGGTTCTGACATTTATCTCATGATCCCATGATCAAACAAGTCTGCGTGCAAACCTCGGTGCACTCAGAGGTTGAGACATAATTTGCTTAATTTTTTTAATACTTAAATGTAATTCCCAAGATGCTGGAATGAATCATTTCTATGTCTGCCTTTAATATAAATCAAATTTAGGCAGCTGTGCATTTTCAGATCTAAACCACCCGTTTGCTTTCATGCACATTTGAGTTATGATCTCATTTGCACTGACAGAAAAGAAAGGTTGAATAATCTAATTTAACCAAGTATCACAGACTGAAAATTCCTTTGCAAAGAGTCTACTTAATAACTGCCATCTAATTCATCTCAGGTATTCAACTTTTATCTGGCACATAGATTTTAAGCATGTGTGAGCCACATGCAAAGCATAATTTAATAGTGGGCTGCATCTCAACACCATGTGAGTCCAGGAAGTTCTACACCCAACTACCACCACCAGCCTCATCATTTATTATGGACCCTGGATAAACTTTGCATTCCATTAACAGGATTTTTCGTGGCTGCAAATGCTGCCTGCTTATGGTACCCACCAATACAATGAGGTAAGCTTTGACCTTGCCTTCCTCAAAACATTTGGGAAAATCACTGCCTTCACATTCCTCTTTTTCTTGAGCTTTTTTCCCACACCTCCCATAAAAAATGCTTCCAAGTACTGGGGGCAGATGGTGGCTCTCAGGAATCACAGCCTCACCTTATCCAAGGTTTTCTGAGTCAACAGAAAAGCCTCTGCCGGTTTTAAGCACCTCTGGGCCAGCCCTGAAGGTGTAGCTTAGGTAATGTATGGAATTTTTTCACTAATCAGCTTCCTGAACTCCAGGATCACATGCACTTGGGCATGTCTGTGGTCACATTGCCTCCACCTCCACTTGGGTGTGGGAAAATGCTGCCCTGAAAGGCAGTTTACGGCCTGTGATTGAGGCACAACAGCAAACAGCACCCCTGGATGAAACTGGGAGGACAGCCAGGCATGTTTCTGGTTTTTAACAGAACATAACAAATTGTTATGTTTCTGTAAAAAAACCACCAAAAAGTTCGTGGTGCATAAAGTAATAAAGAAACAGTATTTTGAAAAATCAGCTATAGCCATCACTCTAAAACTCTAGCAAACCTTCCCCTTGTTATTATCTTTATTATCTCTTAAACCCACCAGAGTTGCACCTGGCACTTTACACGGAGAACAATAACAAAAGAACTTTCCTAAGAGCATTAGGATCAAAGCACTTAGCACAGATTTAAGGGCTTTATGTTTATTGCGTGATTTGTGTTAACCTACCAAGAACTGGAGATTGGCATGCTGCTGATATTTTCAAATAAATATACTCCCTAGTTTAAATAAATTCAAGGAAAAAGGTTTAAATAAATACAGCAGAAATATTTCCATATCAACTGTTTCCATAAAGGTCAGAACACGATGCTAAACATCTGCCATGCCTTGCTCTGCTCGTGTTTTTGTTTCCACAGAAAAATTATTTTCTGTTTCAGAGTTTAGGAGATGATCATTCTGTTTTACCAAGTGTGTGCAAATTGCTTTAAAATAACCCTTTCTGTATTTCCTGATCTCATTGTTTGGGAGATGAGGGTACCTCTTGTTCATTAAGACCTGTCTAAAATAGATGGGCTGCTACTTGATGCACAGGGCTGGCAGCAGGCAAAAAAAACCCCAAAAAAACCAGAATATGTTCAAAATCGCTTAAAAATCTGTACAAAATCTGGTGAATTTCTGGGAGTGGAGTCAGTCCAGCACCAAGAGGACTCAAGAGCCCTGGGCACAAATGAAGAGATCTCAGCAAGAAAAAGGCATCACAGAGCCGCCAAGAAGAAATGGAATAACTGCTCCTTGAAAACTTTGTGCACTGAAGGGGCAGCTCCACAAAGGGCAGAAGGGCACATCCCAAGCAAGAACCTGGGAAAACTCTCCCCCAGAAGTGAAAAGCTGCAGAAATGCTGTCAGACCACTTTTCAGACCCACTGTGCACAGCCGACAGCGATTTGGGAGGTATTTAAGACAATGAATGCAAGCTGTGGTGATCACCCAGTGAATTCCCAAAGATAGGAATGATAGCTCAGCAAGGCAAGGCTGGGAAGGATTAGACTGAAAATGGCTTTATCAGATTCTGCCAGGAGCAACTTTTTGGAGGAAATTAAAATCAATCCTTGTAGATTTAGACTGCCCCACATTAAGGATTTTATGGAAAGTCAGCAGCTGTAAGTAAGCCCTGGTTCATCCTTTCCAACAATCTGAGACAAAACGTGTTGGATGAAATAAAGCAGAAAAGCAACAGAGCCCTCCAATGCTTTACATCCATTTTCCAAGAGGGCTGTGCTCCTGGATGCCAGCAAACTTCTCCAACAACAAGCAAACCCAACAATGTACCCTCACAGCTACCTGTCAGCAGCCTCTTAGTCTGTGTCACCTTTTACCACCACTAACACTGCTGCTGTCAGATACTGAAACCATATCCCAGTGACTTCTGTACCTCTGAAGTCCCTGAGCACAAAGGACATCAACAGACATGACCAAGGAAAGCCTGGATCCTTCCTCACCAGCTGAATCTTCACCAGGAATCTTAAAATGCTGGAACCTTTGTGAGCTGTTTAGCAACAGGGGGTCTGTGGCTTCCAAACCAAACCAGCTTCACAACAGCAAGGTGTTTCAGCAGGTAATTCCCTTGGCTTCAGGGGGACAGGCTGAAAGCAAGGCTGCAGCACTTTAGGAGATGTTTAGGAAATGTTTATTGCTGCTCTGAAGCCTTGTTTCTGCCATCAGTGTGTTTTATCAAGGTTTTGTGCCCATCTGCCTTGGTATGGTGAGAAATCCCTAAAGTTGGGTGGGGATACAAGCAGGGCAGGAGTCACCCAGCTTGGCCTTACTTTCCTCACAAACTAAGGAGCCATGACTAAAGACACATGGTGCTGAGTGTGTATGGTCATGGTGATTTTAGCTGGTGCATGGCCAAAGAGTACCCGTGCTTCTTGTACATTTAAAAAGAAGATGGATCTCTACATTTAAGGGAGGGCAAATGGACCAGAGACCTGAAAAAAACATACCAAAGCACTGCACTGCAGTTCTGAAAGAGGTTTTAGAAATGTTTCATCCAAATTGATTCCTCAGAGAAATGGGGTGATTGAAAAACAAGGCACAAACATTAGGGATTTTGGAATGTATAGTCTGAATGTGTTTGTGAGCACTGTGCAGAGCCCCTGTGGAAGTGTTCTGAGGAGCCCTCCTAGAGCTGGAGCACAGCCCCTAGTCTGAACAGGAGCAGGCTTTGCCCTGGTATTCCCAAGGAGCCCTCATTGCCCTGGGCATGGGCAAGAGGGAACTTCCCTGCTGGCCTGTCCTGTCTCTGCAGTGCCCACAGGGTCTCCATCCTCCAGAGGCTCTGGTCTTGGCTTGGAGCAGAGGCACAGAGCTTCCCAAATCATTACTGCAAAAGGAAGAAATCTAAAAAAAAAAAACACTAAATCTTCACCTTCCCACCACCAAACTCAGCTGCAGGGACTGGTGAGTGGCCTCAGATGATGTCTTATAACACATTAAAAAAAAACAAACAAACCAAAAAAACCCAGAAAAAGAAAAGAAGAAAATTTATCAAGAAAAGGGTCCAATTTGATGTGTTGCTGCAAGGGAAGAAAGAGCTGGTGTGTCTGGAGCCCATTGCTCCAGCACAAATTGCCCAGAGGAAAGGATGCTCTTGGGTTCTTTAACTCCTGCAAGATTTAAGGCCTGAGTGCCAAAGTCAATACAATAATTTCCCCAAGCTGGGAAACCTCACAAGATATATGACAGAAAGAGGTAACTGCAGCAGGAGAAGCCACGCATCTCCTCTTCTGCAGCATCCACCCAGTAAGCAGCACCTTCTCCCTCTCTTTTCCCTGCCCTGTTACACCACAAAAGACTTCACCAGGCACAGAAATTAGCAGGGCTGTGGGCACACAAAGCTCTCCTAAAAGCTGTGTCCCTGTCCTGCTCCACACTATTTACCTTGAACAACAAACTAAAGCCCCACAGAGCCACTGCAGGTCTGATGGCATTTCCTCAAACTGGGAGGAGATGTGTGAGCTACCTAAGGACACCAATACAGTGGGATGTGGAAGGTGCTGATGAAACCCATTTTCCATGCTGTGGCACTTCTAGGAGAGTACCAATTGAAGCAGCAAGGTGCCTCAGCTAACTGACACTTCATATTTCTAGGGAACAGTGGTACTACAATGCCATTTAGATATTCTGTTCCAGAACAGGATTTTTCTGTGTTGGATGCAGTAAAACACAAAGTAAAGAGCTCTCCAAAAAATGTCAGCCCTGTTTCACAGGTGTGCATCACGCTGGGGGGTTGTAGGAGCACTGGGCTGCTGCTTGTTCCCCATTTTATTTATCCTTAATGCACTAGGGATAAATATTGCTAACCTGTACATGGTCTTGGGCATCAGACAGATTTTCATCCATGCTGCTGGCTCATTCACCTCCCCTGTGAGCTAGTAAAATTAAAATATGAATAGAGCTTTAAGTGTCATTGGAACAGGACTGATTACACCATTTTTTTCTTAATAACTGCACAAATCAGTCACTGGGAAAGTTAGAAGCACAGTAAATCTCTTTGTGCCTAATGTCCCTCATTGTTATACATCCTTGTTTCTAAATCCCTAGGATCTGAGGGACAGCAATGATTGCAGTGTGGAGTTTAGAGTGTGACTCTGGAAAATGGGCAAAACTGCAGGCAGACTCCCAAAACCCAGCTCAGGGATATGCCTGGAGATGCTGCATTTCACAGCTCATCCCTGGAAGTGTGTTACTGCTTCTATGTGTCCCTTGCAGCCCAATGAATTCCTGTGCTCAGAGCCAGTGCTTTGGGAGACAAATATTCCCAGCAATTGCCCTTTTATTTATTGCTTTATTTCTCCTGTGAGGGCCTGTGCAGATGTGCAGGAGATCTGCAGCCAGGGATGGGCCACCCATAACACAAGGCCTGAAGCCAGCCATTGATGAACAGCAGCCTCACCACTTCTTGGTTGAGTTTAGGCCTAGAAAATGACTATTTCATTGAGAAAACATGTAAGGGAGGAGGTGTAAAAAGGCAACCACAGAGGCATGCCAAATGCAGCCAAACAGCCACTGCACTATGGGAGGAAAGAGACTGCTCTGAGTGGGAAAGTGCTCTGAGGAACTTGGGGGAAAGATGTACTGTCTGGGGGCAAAGGGATAAGAAGGTTTTAAAGATACCTGAAAATAACCTTTGTGAGCCTAACCACTGGCCCAGCTCCTGTCTGTGCTGGCAGTGGCAACAGGAGAGGTTGTTAAAGGACAGCAGATGAGATCCTCTGCAGCTCCTTTCCCTGGTCCTTCCCCTGCATTTATTCACTGGATTAAGGAGGTCAGGAAGGGACATTGCTGACCAGTCCTTTTGCTTCTCCATTACACTAAAAGGTCATGAGGGGTGTAAAGACCAATGGTGGCTTGCAAGGGGGAGAGTGGATTGCAACAGCTGAGATTTAAGTTGCAGGAAATCAGCCCTGTGAGGAGCTGATCCAGGAATCACTAAGGTGCTGGCTCAGTGTTAAGCACACAGTGCCCCAGGGTGGTCCCTCACCTGCAGGGTGTACTGATGGGCTTCCATGGTTGTTCTCCTGCTGATGGAGCATCAACACCAGCAAAGAGGAGACAGAGAACTGATTACAAAAGTATACCTATACAGTTCTCTCCTTTTTTTAAGTAGAAACAGAACAATGAAAGATAGTGATAATAGGCAAAAAATAAAAATGGAAAGGAAAACAAAATGAGGAGATTTTAGGGTAAAAAGAGATTAAAAAAATGATGTGACTCTACTGGACAGCTGGGTACCACTGGCTTTGCCCACCTGTGATTGCCTTGGAGCCACCAGCTCAGTGAGCACTGAGGTGAGGAGAGAGATGCATGAGCATCCATCACCACTGCCTCAGAGGAGCAACAGGCTGAGACTCTTCAAACAAAACCCCAAGAGCAGTTCAGCAATGCTGCTGTCACAGAAAATTCATTTTCTGCAGAGGACAAGAATGGAACAGCAGAGTTATATACACTTGCAACCAAATCTGTCCCTGGCTATCACTTCTGCCTTAGCAAGACCTGATATCCTGCCTGCTATGAACATTATCAGAACAATGACACAGAGAATATTGCTGTTGAGCAGCCTATTTCCAGCCAGCTGCACGGGGAAGACATTTTGCAAACAACATGTTGGGCTTTGACAGAATTAAATACAAATCACCCAAAGTTTGCACTGACATCAACTTTAAGATTAAAATTCCAGAGTGCCAGCTGTCTGACACAGATGTTGGCCAGGCAGTTCTTCCACTTCCCAGTTCAGAGCTCCTTTGCTGCTCTATCCCTGTGTGCAACCAAAGAGCCCTGCAAAGCCATCAATGGCACCAGCTTCCCACCAAGGGAAACCAGTGATGCCCTAGCCCAAACCTGAACTCACATCCACAATAAGGGAGTTTGGAATTTAGCTGGTTAATGTTCTAATTACTTGACAGTAAGCTTCTGATTTTTTATTAGAGCAAAAGGCCCTCAAAGACTCTGATTCCAGCACCTCTGCCTACAGGATACAGAGCTGAGAAGCACTGAGAGCTGCACAACCACTACACCAGCAGCTTGAACTTCAGAAACCCAAGACTGACAAGTACCTGCCAAGCCAGACTACTTTTAAAATTATAATACTTTTTTGGAGAAAAACCCAAACCCCAAATAAATCTAAACCTCACCCACCCATTTTCCAGAGTTTAAAGTCAAATGATCACTGCCCTGTGCAGTGAAGCCCAAATGACTCACCCAACTGAAGCAGGGTGCTATAAGATAGAATTGTTTTACCTTATCTGTGACCATTTCCTAACTCAGAAAGAATGAGAAGCCCACAACAAGTTAATTCAGCATTGTTCCTAAATTGTATCAGGATACAGTTGGATATTAAGGCAAACTCAAAATATCAGAAATTATTGCATGGAGCAAATCTGCTCCAAAACAGGTTCTTTAAGGGAGGTTATGCATATATTTTATATATGTGCTATAAATATGGGTATATTTATTAAAACCAAACCTTGGGTTTTAAGTGAAACAATGGATAATTCTCATCGTGAACATCTCCCTCATCCTGGAGAACATGGCAAGATTTCCTCTCAGGATTCGAGAGTGTGTATGGAGATCTGCATTCATACCACAAAGCATTCAGAGGAGAAAAAACACTCTCTGTATTCTGGTGACAGTCAGTCAGCACGTTTTCTAAAGCATGGTTTTAATAAAAAGGTCAGGTCTATCACATGGTGTACAATTCTGCAATGGGGAAATACATCTTCTTAAATAAGCAAGGGAATAAAAGTGTCACCTCCTCTTAGTCCTCTTTGAACATACATTAAAATGACAAGACATCTCACCAGTTTCTTGTTGTAAAATTATCATTTACACATACAATCAGTTTTTCCATTTAATTATCTCTTCCAAACCTGGATTTAACCAGCCAGATAAAGATCACTTGTTTACTGTATAAAATCCCAGTGGAATTTTGCCCGAGGACTGCGGGTTGGGTGCTTCAGACTCTCTGCTTTAATTTGTAAGTATTTTATAGTACTAATTTCTCTGAAACTTGAGTAATGCTAAGCCAGTCAGATGATTGCAAGAAATTAGTTATCTAAACTTTGTAATTCATACACCTTTAACTGTGTTTGTTTAATCATTGAGAATGACAATTTCTGTTGGAGAACAAAGCAAGATAAAAGATGGAACATTGCAGAACCGTTTCAGAAAATTTAGCAGAAGTTACCAAAACTAAGTATATGATCTGAATTTAGCAAAAGACTCAAGAAATCATTATACAAATTCATTTATGATTACATTCTACTTGTCTTTAATTTTCACTGTTCAACATTAACATTAAACATTGTAAATGTATGCAATATTTATATAAAATTAAATAACAGTATTGGAAAAATAAATACACTTTTACATAAATACATAAATCCATACTGCTGAAGAGTTTCAGCTAATACTATACTCTTGTTTCAAAAGTGACCAAAAAAATATGGTAGTGACACTCCATCCCAAAAGATGAAGTATGTACAGCTACAGAATGATGTTTGCAACCGATGGCAGAGCTAAAGCAAGTTCAGGTGACACCACAGTAAAGAGGAAAATTTGGCCGTTACTACCTACAGTAGTAGCACGAGGTAGAAATACACGTGGAGTGTTCTGCTGGAGGGACACGAAGCCCTGGGGACCCCACAGATGCTTCTCAGTCTTCAAACAGCTCTGGGTCCCCTGTGTCAGAGCCCAAGGACAGCTCAGTAAATGTGACTGAAAAACCAAGTCAGTTCATGGCAATGACGGGGCCTCAGTCCTGCAGCCACTTCCCCAGGGCTCTGGCCCTGCACCAGCTGGGAGGAGACACTGCAGGCAGGACAGGGTGTCCCTGCCCTCCAACCTGTCTGCCAGATGTCCCACTTGCTCCCAGCAGAGCAAGGACAACCCACCACTGAGACTAATACATCAGAGTGGAGCCAAGGGAACTTTTCCTGGGTGAAAAGAAAACCACCAGACTAGAGGACTGCGCCCTGTGTTTCCAACACTGAGAAGAAGGTGCAGCCCTGGAGCCTGCTCCTCAACATCCACGAAGAATGAAACACAACTCTGTCCACACCTTTGGCTCTTGAAAATGGTCCAGCACAGGTAAAACAAAGTTGGAGGCATCTCCCAGCTGGCAAATCCTGTGGGGCAGCCAGCACACGCATCGCTACCTCTGCTTACCGCACCTTGCTCTTCCTTAGCACCAGTCAGGTTGATGGACAAGGGGTACATTAGCACCTCAAATGAAATATTTCATAGCACTGTCTCTTGTACTGGTGAAGCACCAGATACACACCAGTTCAGAAGGTTTATGGCTATTGCAGAGCTCACTGAGGTATGATAAAAATATTGAAGAGTGTTACTGAAGGCATCTGTGTTACTGAAAGCACCCACAGAAGGAGAGCAGGTTTTGGCAAGATGACTTTCCAAACTATGACAATTGAGGAAGTCCAGTACATTAAAAAACAGGCCTCTTTTTTCTTTTCCTATAAAGTGCTTTTGAATCAGATTTTTTTAAAAATTGTCTTCAAATGCTTTTATAACAAAATACACAATAAAGGTTTACATCTGTTTGAAGGCCACTCCAAAATGGACAGGTCTGTGGTTTTCCAGGGCTCCCGAAGCACCTCAGGTGGCACTTGCTTTGGTGCAGGTTCACAGAAAAGGTTGCTGCTCTGGGCAGGGACAGTTGCAAAGGTGTGGCACCCAAAACAGCACCCCAACCCTGCGGTTCAGGGCTGCTCTGCCCTCACAAGTGCATCTCTGTAGCAGACTCCTCCAGCAGCAAAGGAGCAAAGTAAGACACCTCTGCTCCAAATACTATTTTGCTATTGGGAAACTGCCAGGGTTTTAAGCCTTCCAACACCTGGCTGATCATTTGCTGGATTAGTGATAAAGCAGCAGCTGGAGATCAAGCTAGACAATCACTCTCCAGAACCAGAGAGATGCATGAGAATAGCTTACAGGTGCCTTTGCACTGTACATCACAGTCTTATTATATACACAGGAACAGAAATAGAGCACAGGTGTGAATGCACACGTTTCTATGTAGGTCTGTGTGTGGGCATGTGCCCACATGCACACACATCTATACACACTTACACATGCCTGGGAATTGATGCCATTTAGCACATTGTCCCCACTTCTCTTGCCTTTGGCAGAGAACAATCACCGCTAAACCAGTAGGTGCCCAGTGCAGTACTACCATTAAAGAGCAGAACAATTTAACTTCAATGGAAATGTACTGCTTAAATTCCAGGTTTAAATCCATATGCAAAAACTTCGCCAGAACCAAGATTCATAATGCACAGCACTTGCAAAGTGTAATAAAATGGACAAAGGTTGCTACTTAGCAGAAAGTGCCTTTTAAATTAAAGGACCAGAGCTCCCCTAATGTAAGCCCTTCCTGAATAGGTGTTATTCTGAATATATAGTAAATAATCCTCTGTAAGTGCAGTTTTAAGACATGAAGCATTAGCACCTTGGTTTGAAGCAAATTAATTGTTGTTAGGGGATATCTACAAAATAGTTCATAAAGAGAAAGAGTTTATGGTCGTACCGAGCTCCAAGGACCAGCACTCCAGGCAGCATCTCTAGGACAGTCCTGCACATTGCACTGCTCTCTGTCTGGTGGCTTGTCAAGGATTTCACAGCTCAGATCCGTAAACCTTTCTCCATTTGGGCGCTGGCACACCACCAGCCGTGTCCTTGTCCCTCCTCCACATGGCTTTGTGCACTGCAAGTCAGCAGAGGACAGAGCAATCACCGTTGGGACAGCAAAAACACTGTTCACCTGCTGCCCAAAGCACTAGCACCTCAAAAAACCAATGGTAGCTTCTGTTCCAAACTAACCCCCTCCAGCCAAATCCCTCTTGTGAGCCTCAGATGGACCTTCAGCTGCCTCAGCTTCTCTCCTCCTAAAGCTGTTCATGCTGCTCCACCATGATATTGCCCAACTCCATGTGATAACGGAGGTTTACATCTCCAATTGCTTATCTCAGATTAATTTTCAAAAGGAAGCAGTGCTTTTGTTAAAAAAAAGGCCTTTAGTTAAACTAGGCTTCTCTTAAAAAAAAAAATCTTCATTTTTGTAAAACTTACTCTTGCTTGGGAAGAAAGTTTTCCCATGACAAATGAAAATACCACCCAACAACTGCTTGAGTTCACTCATTTATCAGAGGCTGCCCTTCAAGTTCCAATCCTTCTAATAAATGTCACCACAATAGCCCTCTCTTCTCCCATTTTTCAGCCACCTGCTAATGAAAGTCTTGCCCTGGGCAGGGAGCCCAGATGTGAGTGCACTCACCTCTCCCCAGTTGCCATAGGCCCACTGAGGGCAGGGGCCAGACTCGCAGGATCTCTGCTCCATGGGTTTGCTTTTCTCATCGCAGTTATTTGCAGTGTATCCATTTTCATCCTGGCACACCACGACCCGCCGCTGGAACCCCCCTGCACACGTGCTAGAGCACTGGAAGACACAATTGCCCAGAGCTTCATTTACTCCAGGAATAGGCTAGCATTCTCAGCTCCTTCCCAGTGCCTTGCACTGTGGGAATGCACTGCTAGAAGTTTAATTCATCTAACAGGCATTATTAAACTTCAAAACCCAGCTATGGCTAATAGCAGTGCAATGACTTAGGTGCTGACTAAGCAAAGAAAGTAAACACCAGCCTAGTTTTAAGCAGGTGAGTAATCCCTGTTGCAGTGTCTGACATCCCATTTGTGCTCAATTCCCTTTAGAGACTTCCATGATAAAGCATTGCATACTGTTTGCAGTGAGAGGAGCTGGCATCGAGGCTCTGCTGTGCTTTGGCAACAACCCTGCACAGCTGTAAAAGCCCCAGGAGACAGCCAAGAAGCAGAGGCCAGCCTTTGCCTCATGGAAAATGATGCTGTCAGCTATCTGCCTAGACTGCCTTGGAGATACAAGGTATGAGAGGCTGACAAGTGATGCTTGAGCCCTTCTGCAACACTTGCTTGTGTGAGCAGAGAGCAGTCAGTGGGAAGAAAGGTCCCTCTCTTGTTTCCCTTTGTGCTGACTTTAAAAAAATATAGATTAGCTTGGGAAAGAACCAAAACCCAATAAAACCCAGGCATAAGAGAATCAGGGCACTTACAGCACCCCAGGGGCCAATCCTCCACTGGTTGCCTCCTGGTATTTGTGCACGGTTTCGGTTGGGGCTGCCCCCAGGGTGCGGCTTGAGGCGATGGTCTGGATAGAGGAAAGGGGGGATGGGCCTGCCATAGTCATGGCTGTTTGGATGACAAGGAGACATGGAGCACTCTTGCTCGGTGGCAGGGAGGTCATCTGGGTCACACTCGCTCCTGTCCACCAGCTGGTCACTGTAATTGACGCAGATCACTTGTCGCGTTGCCTTACCTTGACCACAGGTCACTGAGCACTGCGTTACAGTGGGAAAAGGAGACACGGTCACATTTCCAGTCTTGAAAACCAGCTCTTGCTAATAATGAACAGCAGAAAACCCAAATAGCCTCACTTATAAAAGGGCAAGTGCGACAGATTAATGAAGCACATTTGCAGCAATGAGGTCTCTTGCAAGAGACAGCATGATGCTTACAGAGCTCCACTCCAAGGCCTTCCACTGCCCACATGGTGTCACGGTGCACGTTTCTGTGGCTGATGGCTTTGGAAGGTGGAAACAAGCTGACTCATCAGCCACGGAGCCCTGGTCATCCCGGCAGCTGACGTATCTCATCCGGGTGCCCTTCCCACATGTTGCAGAGCACTAGGGAAGAGCAAAGAGCACTTCACTAGGAAGCTGCTTGACATACATTGCAAGGACTTTGTAATGAAAAGTTGGGCATATGCACTTTAAAATATCACACTGTCTACTGTAAAATAATCCTGAAAGTATTGTGATGTGTGCTTACCGGTGTCCAGGATCCAAATCTCCACTGTGTCCTGTGAACACCTGATATGGCTCTCTTGGCTTCAGGACTATTTGGATGGGGAGGACATACAGCTATCTCACAGTCCTGTACAGGAAATACATGGGGGAAAAATAGGAAATAAAGAATTTGCAGATGTTTTGAATAAACCACCTCCTCTTCAACGTAATTATGGAGAATAGGCAACATCTTGAAACTCTGTGACCTGCATGCATTGTGCAGGCAGCTTCCTCCCTGCATCCCCTTGGTGAATCAGCAAAACTCAGCATCCTTTCCTGAGGCCTTCATATGGAATACCCAATGTGGACTTTTGACTTATAGGAACTCTGCAATAGAGATCCCTATAACCATGTGCCATCTCCATGCATTAAAACCAGATGTTTTTGAGGCAAAAGATGAAAGTTCATTAAATGTTCTGGCATGAACACACATCTGCAAAACAGCAACTTTATCTCCCTTCAAAGCTGCCTTCCTTCAGTGTGAGACCTGCAGCCCACACAATAAAGGTTATGCTGCTGATTGCAGCCCTTTGATTCCCTGCAGCCCACCAGACCACCTATATCCATGTGCTGATTTCCACCACACATCAAGCAATGTGAGGTTTTGGGGACAGACATGTCATTCTGCTCAGTCTTTGTACAATGCCTCACAGCAGGGCTCTGGTCCTGTCTGGACCTCCCAGGAGGTCTGGTGTCAGAAACTATGAACATCCATGACTTTACTCCATTGAGTAGTCTTTGCCAAAAAGGAAATTAAGAGTGATTGTCCCTGTGAGGGGGAGAGCAGCTTCTGACAAATGGTAAACCCAATTTCTGTTTTGCTGTGATTTCACTTATGCTGGAGGCATGCATGCCATATGATGGCTGCTGACAGGTGGGTTTGTTACCCCTTGACTGCAGTGCAACTGGTGTCCATACATGAGAAAAACAGCTCTTTCCCAAATGTTGTGGCCTTGGTTAAACTCTGAGCTCATGCAAGACTGAAGTTGCACAGGGCATGAACACTACAATCCTCCTAGATGACAGATAGATGGTAATGTTCTGTTTTATCCAGCTCCTCCAGACACCTTGGACATATCCTCTGTTTGAAACGGGAATTTACATGTTTGCTTCCAAGTACACAGCATGGAAAGCCTCTTCAGCAAATTTGCAAAAGGTGTGCAACATTTTTTAATTTATCTGGCCGGGGAGGACGTGTCTGGAACTGTAGCTGTCACAAACATTACATTGTCACATGCAGCAGACAAGAAATGGCCTCTTACCATCATTTGTGGTGAGGGGCAACAGCAACAGTCCTGCAGCCAGGCATCCTTGACTCCATGCAAGCCAAAGGAGGTGTCTGCTGTGTCAAAACCTGAACCTCTGAGGCCAGTAAATATGTCTCAACCTTGAGGTCTCTTGTTGCTATTCCAGATTAATCCACTGCAGATTCTTTAGCTCATGAGCTCTTAAGACTCCAGCAATAGTGCTGCATCTGAACACACCCTCACAACTCATTGCTAGAGCTCCATGGATATAAACCATAAGCAAAGGTAATTAATTTTCATCCAAAAAGCCCTGATACCTTCATAGGTTGTCTGTTGCCTTTCTGGCAATCTGGTGCTTCAGAGTGTAAGGTGAACCACATAGAGAGGATCTGGATGGGAACTCCCTGTTTATCTATCCCATTTCTACAAAAGCAGGGTGCTGTGCTGCATCTTTCCAACAACCATGAGCAGCCCAAAGTACTGCTCTTCATGGCTGGCATTCAGGGCAAAGCTTTGCTGCAGCAAGATGTCCCCTGAACCTGTAGCCTGGAAGCCTCTATACACACACTGGGAAGAGATGGAGACAAGAGAGCAGGATTTACCTGGGTATCTGTGGGCCTGGTTGCAGCATTACACTCATTATCATCCACCACTGACACGTAGGTGCCCACAACACACTTCACTGCTCTCATCTGGTAGCCTTGGCCACAAGTCACAGTGCACTGGGAGAAGATAGATGGGAGAAAAGAGCACTGGGTCTGAGTAGGTGCTTTGGTTAGAAAGTATTAATTACCCAGTCTTTGTTTAGGCACGTAGCAAAAGCAGCAAAAATTAAAGACAGTTTCCCTTCTGGTTTCTCTCCACTTCATGCATTTAGCTTTAAATTAGGTCAAAGTTTTAACTCGCTGCAGCCACCAGTGCCTTGCACGCTTCACTTGCTTCTTTGGGAAGGAAGGTGGAACACTGAAATTATTTACTTTGCTGCACACATTAGAAGCAGAGTCTGGTAGAACCTGTATGATATCCTTCTTTAAAACTGATTGTTCAGCCCCATGGTAGCACGAGCAGCTAATGAATAATTTTACTGATGGGAAATATGTCTGACTGGGACAACTGGTCTGGGTTTACTCCTGTTTTTTAAGTCAAGAGCTAACAGCTTTGTGAAAAAAGCAGATGCCAGAACACTCTGGGAGGAATGACTAACTTGTATATTAACAGAAAAAAACCTCCTCACTAACCCAGAAACTGGAAAACATTGAAAGCAACAAAAGTTATTCAACGTGAGCAGCTTTTCTGTGAAAATTAGGGCATGTATTTATGTGCCTAAATATGGATTTAGGAGCGTAACCTTGGAAACCTCTTTTTTTGAAAATCATGGCCAATTCAGTATGACAGAGATTAAATTTAGCACAAAGGGCAGGTACTGTTATTGCTGCCTATCCGCTGAACCCGAGCAAACAGAGGGCTGCTTTGGTGTGCAAATCAATTAACACAGTTATGCTGCTGAATCTGGATGAAAGGGCAGCACCCAGCCCCAGAGCCACCCTCATCCAGGTCCCCCCAGGCAGGAGCCCTGTGGGGCTGTGTGGTACCTGTCCCCAGGGCCCCACTTGCCACGAGGCACACTCCTGCTGCTGGCACATCTGCACCGACTCCGGCTTCGTCTTGGGGTCGCAAAACCTGTCGTTCAATTGATCTTCTCCAAACTGGCACCACGTCTGGCGGTGCTTATGCCCTTTTCCACAGGTGACCAAGCACTGTGAGGAGAAAAGTGCAAGCTCAGGTGGTGCTGGGGATGCACTGCCAGCTCAGCACCTACCCTGGCACTGGAAAATAAACCTGGAGATCTACTGCAATCACTGGTTAAAAAATATCCTGATGCTGAAGTGCAGCTCTTTAGCTAACATCAACATGAAAGACAGGGGAGTGTCTTGTCAAGAAGAAGATTGCTCTCAGGAGCTGGTCTAGAGCAGGGGCTGGATCATGGAGAGCAGAGTTGGTCTAGAATCCTTCAGCATGGGCAAAGTGAGACCACAAAGTTTCTCGAATTCCAGTAGCTCTGAGACACAGGACAAAGGCACAGCACTGCCCTGTGGGGTTTTAGCTGTGCACAACAGGGTGTTTCTAAAACACTTGTTCTTTCTGAGTGTGCATTTTAAGGGTCTTGGCTTCTGCAGGCTGTGAGCACTTCTCCCACTGCCCTGGTGTGGCTTGGACTGCCACCAACTCGAATCAGAAGATAGGTTTGGTAGAAAACAATCCCTGTTCCCATTTAATTGCATTCATTATGCCCTAAAAGAACATGATTCACAGAAACAAGAGAAATTTGGCTACAATGAAGATGAGCACCCTTTGAAGATTGTTCTCCAGGACCCCCAGTCCTGCTGCAGAGACAAACCTATCAAGATCATTTTGTTGCATTGCAAAAAACACCAGCAGCAGTGGAAGCAGTAATAAACAGCAGAGAGAGGCTGAGCAAAACATCAGCAGGGTGCAATCCTGCCCTCCAGTGACAGCCAGAGCTGCCAGGGCTCTTGAGGACAATCTCAAGGGAAAATGAGGGCAGAAGGTATTTTTCTTCTCAAATACACAGCAGAAGTACAGAAAAACTGTGGAGAAATTACTGCAGGATTGCAGAGACATTAACCCCTGGTGGCTTTGCAGGGGGGAAAGTGGCCCCTTGACCACAAGGCCAATGACTTTGCTGCCTGTCTGAAGCCCCCCTGTGCACAGGCTTGCCACCTTCTGCAGGAGGCACAAACAAGACAAGCAGGGATGGAGACAGAGACATTTGTTTGCAGACAGCAGCCCCTCAGGGTGGAGGACCAGCAGGGTGAGCCCAGCCTGGTGACCAGCACTCACCTCGGACCAGTCGCCGGTTTTCCACTGTGGGCACGAGAAGTCACTGCACCTCTGCACCGTCAGCTTCTCCTGCTGGCTGCACTTGCTGTCATCCAGCACATCATTGTAGGTGTTCACACACATGGCTCGCCGCCGCCGCGTGCCCCCGCCACAGCTCTTGGAGCACTGGAGGGACACAAAGAGTCAACATTTCCTGCCACTCTACTGCTATTGCCTCCTCCCTCACTGTGGAGTGACTGCAGGAAACCTCCAGAGCAACAGCTTCAAGTAACAGGCTTTTACTTTATGTATTCCTTTAAAAAGCTAATCTTGCTAAGCTTAATAAAATGTTGTGGCGATGTGTTTCTCAAATTCATTTCAGAATATAACCCCATTATTACTTTTACAAGTGTTGCCTTTCAGTTCTCCTAAATGGCTGCTGTTTGTTCTCATTCTAAGAGAGATTAACTTTCTCTGACCAGCCAGCCCCCCTTCACTGCACCCTCCCTGGAAAACCTGAGGCTCATCAATCTCTTGGCGCCTCCATTCAGGAATATTCTTGTTAATGCAAAAAGATGTGTAAAGGAAACAAATTTCAGAAGCTCTCTGATGATGGCAACATGTCCTCCCCAGCTCCTGGCAGCAGTAACAGCTTTGATGGCAGCTAGCAGAGCTTCATGTAATGAAGATGAGACAATTAATTGCAGCAGTAGGTAAGGAGTACCAGGTTGATTCAGACTAGAGTGTCCTCCATAGGAAGCAATGAAAGCAGAAGCACTGTGGCCATATTTTACATATATTCTGTTAGCAACCCAAACAGCCCAATGTACTGCTGTGCACGGAGCAGATTCTCCGTGCCACAGAGCATCCCTAACCTCAGTCCAGGCCGAATAGCGCCATCCTCCCACGTTGCAGTCTCCAGTGCACTTCTCCCTCGTGCTGGGCTTGGTCTGGCTGTTGCAGAAGCGATCATCCACCTTCTCTATCTTGCCCTCCAGCCGGCTGTACTTGGAGCAGTAGATCTCCAGCGTGCGGTAGCCCAGCCCGCACTGCGCCGTGCACTCGCTCTTCCTCGCGATGTGCCACCTGTGCCAGGGACAGCAAACATCAGCCCCAGGCTCTGCAGGGAACGTGCTCAAGGGTGTGGGACAGAAATAAGGAATATATGCTCTTGAACAGGAAGTTTTGGCGCTGTGTCACACTTCCCAGTGTTTTGGGACTTACAATTAGCCTGGCATTGCTGCTTGAAGGGAAGGAACTGGCAGAAAGGTCTTTCTTAAGCAAAAGAAAGATAGCAAAGGCACACTGTAATCCTGTGGGACCAGCCAAGGTGGCAAGGAGAGTTCATGAGCAAGCAAGGAATAGTGCACTGAAAGCTCCTCAAAACTTTCCACCCCATGTTCTCCTGCACTCACCACCTCAGCATCTAAAAACTGGAAAATACAGCATCAGAAAATGATGTGCACAGGCTGGAGAGGTGTTCCACAATAAAGGACACCCACAAAGCAGTTTCAACTCTCCAAAGAACAAGCAAATGACTTGCTACAAGATACTCAAGCCCTAGCTGTGTCAGCAGGGATTAGAGGTGCTCTCTCTTGACAGATTTCCATCCTGTAGCCTCTTCTGTAAGATGGACAACAAGGATGGTGCTGGAGGCCCCCAAGCACCCACCTGGGGATACATCCCTGCTTCACATCAGTTCAGCTCTGGAAAGAGATGCTGGACATGAGGCCTGATCCAGGGAGGTGCTGGAGACCCTGAAGCCAACAGGGTCCATTGCCCCTCACACCTGGCAGGGGTGGCTTCTGGGGGAGGAGGCAGTGACATCCTCTAGGGGTCCTGGAGACCCTCGGGCTGCTGCCTGTGCCTGTACAGGGAGCACAGAGCCCTGCTCCCAAGCCAAGAGAGCAAATTCTATCACAGCCCAGAGAAGAATAAGATCAAGGGGATTTGGAATCAATAGCTCCTGACTGGTGGGAGCCTCACATCCCCGCATGCTTTTCAAACTCCTGTTTTGCCCTTCTCAAGTTTCCAACCTGTTGCAATGGCAACAGCTGTTACCGCGACAACCCGGCCCCGCACAGCCCCTGTTTAACAGGGCTGCAGAAACCCCTCGGGAAACTCAGCCTTCTGAATTGCTTCACCAGCAGAGGCTTAATGCCACCACATTTAAGCCCCAGGAAGGAAAACAGATTGCTTTTTAAAGGAAAATGGGTTGTGATGATTTAGACTGTGCTCCATCAATTCCAGCTTGCCAAGAATTGTCTGGGGACAGCCCCAAACCCATTCTACACTTAAGCCTATTCTTTGCTTTAAATAAACAGTGATAAATCCAAGTCTTAGCTACATTTTTGCTTTAAGTGTATGTTTTCCCCTCTCTGCAGGCTGTATGTAGAATGGCACTGAGCATTTCTGATCCAGGCACATGCAAATTTCAGGCCTTGTATTGCACAGGGAGATTTTTCAACATTAGAGAATTTTTGTTATAGTTAGCTCTAATTGAATCCAGCAAGAGAAATGTAAAAACATTGAAAAGTGCCTTTCAAAACATCACTGGTGGATGACAATCTCTCTTGGTCGACAAAGAGGCAACTACCAATCCTTTTCTTTTTCAAAATCTAATACAGGCTGGTGAGAAAGGGAATTAGGGTGAGAAGCGAAAGGCAAGAGGAGTAAATAATAAGTACACAATGTTATTTATATACATGGCTGAGCACAGTGCACCTTAATTCACACTCTGTGTTACAAGGCTCGGTGCTGGGCTCAGGCTGGGGAAGTCGATCGCATCGCTGGTCTGACACCGTGAGCTGATCTGACTCTCTCTTACACGCAGGCTTCCTTTTGCGTTCTCCTGCAGAGAAAATCAGCACTTGGTTTGAGTCAAGCAGTAAGTGATCAATTCAGCTATTTCTCCTACACCTTTTATAGTAATATTTAAGACATGCTTAGGTGTGCTTTTCTACCTCTGTCAGAAACAGGGAGGGGGTTTAAGACTAAGCGAGGCAGAAAGGGTTTATTGTAGATGGGATGGACACAGGCAGAGAGCTCAGTACCTCCACAAGGATGGGCTCTGAGTATTTAGCAGGGTGGCCACCCTTAGGAAATGCCTCATTTTCTGTGCTTCAGCTTCCTCACCTGCAAACCAGGTTGTGAGGTTCACCTAGCTGCGAGGGGCTGTAAGGTGCCCTGCTCTGAAACCCAGAAGCCCCTTATAGGATGTTATCCTCCCTGCAGACCAGGGAAACAACAATACTCACAGGGTGAGAATCTCTTGACAGAGAGGGATCTGTTTGATGAACTGCCCAGACCCCAAATGAATCCAGGACAAAACTACCCTTCCCAAGCACCCACCTTGGCAGAGCTTACTGCAGGGCTGCCACGGGCCATGCTCATTCCAGTAAAACTGCTGAGGTTTGTCCTCAATAGGGATATTGAATGTGTAACGAACGTCAGGATTGTACAAATTGCCCACTGATAAAACCTGAGAGGAAGAAAAATGAAGCAGAGTAAATCAACAGATATCACTGCCCACTGTTTTCAGTCCAACAAAGCTGGGCAGACTTGTCCATACACACAACATATACTTCACCTGAAGTGTTATTTCTTGCTCAATCCGATCTGTAGAATTAATCCTTTCAACAGTATTATCGGAGCCACTGTATTCGATCACAGCATTCCCAACTTTGATTTCCCTTTTAAACATACTGACGACAAAGTCTCCATTTAATATAAAGTCTCCTTGACTGTTAGATAAGGCTGCATAGGTGCAAAAAACAATAACTAAAGAGGCAGAATTAACTCATACATACATAACAACGTGGGTCGTGCTCTCAGTGCTCCTTTCTCTGGGGGGGGGAGCCCACTGGCATTCTCAAACAGAAAGGATGTAAAGTGAGCAGCAGAGCTCTTGCAGACATTCTGCCTCCTCCTTTTTCCACTGGAAAGCCTCCTAAAAATGAAGGCTGAATTCCTGAAGTTGTTGCTAAACAGTTCATCCATAACCCAAAACAGAGGTATCCAAAAGGCATTCTGGGCTGGCTGCTGCAAGGAGTACACATGGGCTGTATCCCCACATATACCACAGAAATAATCCTGCCCAAAACTTTTCATGAGCAGGGTGTCTTCCCTGGTGTTTTTAGGTGTGTTCTTAGGGTAAATGTATGCACCCTAATTACCTAAACATAATTTCTAGTATATAATTACAAAGAGCTTGGTCAGTATTTTCCCCTTGGTTGCCCTCTCCCTCCTCCCCCCATACTTTTTATTATTCCAAATCTTAAGGTATGTGAGAGCACTGGAGGCTTAAAGCCTAAATGCTTTATAAAAGGAACAGTTTCCTGAAAACAGCAGTCTGCTGCACAACTTCACACTAATGCGATTATGTAGCTAATTTCCTAAGTTAGTTTCCCCACCATTTCACCCATCACAGCTATGTTACTAAAAAGCCCCTCTACTGAAAAATCTAAACACCAAAAGGAAAGTTTTTCCATCGAATGAGGAGAGATAATGAAGCAAAACACTGCTTAGTAGCAAAAAGACATAGATGGAGAAAACCTCACAAAGCAGAGGCTACTCTCAACCAAGTTTCACACTTTGGAGGTTTTAATGTTATTAGGCAGTAGTAGAACTCATTAAGGGATTACTTCTCTTTTACTATATCTCCTATAACAGTAGGTACATCTTGGACTTGATGACAACATCAAATTCCTCCTAAATTGTTAAGCAACTACAAGGTTCACAGTAACTGAGGGCCCAAGATTTCACACTCAGTGAGCTGCAAAGTAAGTGGACACATGCACACTTCTCATTTACTTCCAGTCAGGCCTAATGTGAAGAGATGCTTTCCCAGCAATATTAAAGCAACATTAAAGAAGATTTGACTTCATTGTTTCCCAAGAAGATTAAAGGCCCTCCAAGAAGAGCTGAGAACTTTGGGGCTCCTTCTGGGGTGAACCAGTTTGAAAAAGCATAACATAGGGAGGATTGCTTTTCCCAGGGAAGATGAAAAATAAAATTTGGCTCCCTCCTCCAAGACAGAAAACTCTGAGACCATTTTTTGGTGCTGATGTGCATTCATGCTGCACCATCTCAACTTTTTGCCTCAGTGAAGGGTCCAGCACATGGATGGCATTTCAGAGCAACAGCAAGGCTGTCATTGCCTCCCTTTGGTGCATGGTGGTCTCTGGCACTTGTTTCTCAAATGACTCCCTATACCTTTGATGGGCTAGGGGCCACCAACCAACTCCCCTTATTAACACACCTAGTTACAGGAACTTGGTGACAGAACAAGATGAAGTGCCCTGTTCAAAGATTTAAGTACAGGACCCTGTGCTACTGGAACACAGCTGGGGGTGCAAGGCACAGGGTGTGCAAAACAGGAGGACTAGAGACTGACAGGACTTAATGGCAAAATCAGCCTTCAACTGGGAAGTGTAACATCAGTAGTGAGGCTCATTTGTATTATCTCTGTTATTGAAGCCAAACAGAACTATCTGTGGGGTGAGTGATGATCATGGTGGAAAAGACACTCATGGCCGTGCTAGCAGCATATATGTGCATGTAGCGCAGTGGTCTAACACAGCACCACAAGCATTTTCATCTGCCTCTAAAGGCCAAGTTACTGTTAGGTTTAAATCAAACCAATATCTTTGGTGCAGAGTATTTCTTTACAGTTACATGTCACTATCAGGCAGGGACAAGAAGGCCTCACTATCTGAAATCAGAATTATTATTCTCAGAAGAAAATAATTTCTCTTTGTATGTGTTTACAAACATCTTTCAGGACATGGCACCAACAAAGCATGGTGACAGCAGAGATAAAGTTGCAGTGAGGAGACTCAAGCAGAGCTCAGAATGCTGTTTGGTTCCCAGCTTTGTCCCTCAGCTACCACCCAGGCTCAACAGTCCTTCAGAGCCCTAGACACACCCTAAGGGAATATTTCTTATAATTGGAGAACCTCCCAGTAAGGTTGAATGTTTGGCAGACACAGAAAAATTCTCACCAAGAAAACATCTCCCTCAAATTAATTCTTCAAACTCCCTAGCAGAGAGCTGCCAGTAGATACATCACCACAGCCAGACAACAAGGCAGATTTCTGGAGTGACATAAGGAACACAACTCACCCAGGTAGTTGTCATCCTCTGGTTTCCCTGAGTAACTGTGCTGACGCACATCAATATTAGTGGCACCAGCTGGGATGCGAACCACAACGTTATAACCTAGGAAAGATGGAACAGGAAGTCAAGGCTATTACACAGGCACTTGATTTGTTTTCTGCAGGGGAAGGGAAATGAGCTAAGTTACTTCACATTACACAAGCTGATACTTTTCATTTAGGGATAGCATAAATAGTTATAAAAAGGAATATACTATAGCTAGAAGGATTTTGTGTTTTACATCGGCGTTTTTGTAGATTAAGTGATGTAATGGCTTTTATAGACCCACATTTTTTCACCATAAAGTTTTTAGCAACAGATTCTTACCATAATGCACTGTGTTAAATGTGCCTGCAACAGTTTTGCATGAAGAATTATCCCCACCACAAACACCACATTTATCTCTTCTTGCTTTTGAATTCAGCACATGATCACATCCAGCTTGCTTTAAGAGAAAAATTGAAAAAAACATATTGAGCAAATACAGACTAGAACAGCATTGACAAATCTCCTAATTAAGGCACACAAAAGCTGTGTATGCAAAAGGCTGCTGTGAGATAAACTGGTTTGCTTCCCCACATTTTTCCACTGATTTACAGTGCGGCCATCCTACAAGGTTTTACAACAAAAGGCTTTTTTACAAAGCAAGAATCAGAACAACTATTTGCACCAGGTAATGCTTTCACTAGAAAAAAAATTCTTGCATCAATTGTTCCTGTAGAGAAAAGTGTGAAGAACAATTGTGAATGGAAATGTAGGGCTCTGGGGCCTGATCAGGAGGAACTGGGGCAAAACACAGAAGGAAGCAACACTGGGATTTAGGCTGAGATTCCACAGCCCTCAGTAACCTAGGGCAGACGTGCAAACATGTTCCACTTAAGTGTGTCCCCTGGTGAATGGTCTAGACTAAGATGAGGAGTGGCTGAGGAGCTCAGCCTGGAGAAAAAGAGGCTCAGGAGAGACTTTCTCACTCTCTACAACTACCTGAAAGGAAGTTGTAGCCAGGCGAGGGTCAGGCTCTTTTCACAGGTAACGACCAACAGAACAAGAGAAAACAGCCTCATGTACAACAGAGGAGGCTTAGATTTGATACTAGGAAATGATTCTTCACCAAAAAGTTTGTCTAACACTGGAACAGGCTGCTCAGGGCAATGGTGGGAGTCACCCTCCCTGTTAGTATTAGAAGACATGTAGATATGGCACTTGGGGACATGGTTTAGTGGTGAACTTGGCACTGCTGGGTTAATGGTGGGACTTGACCTCAAAGGTCTCCATCTAAATAATCCTATGATTCCACATGTGGCTCTTGGGCAAATCTTGAGGCTGGCACAAGTTTCAGACCATTTGGGGCTTACAGAGCCTGCAGCTGGTAACAGGCATCCTCTGAGTGAAGAGGACATGCCACCACCTGCCTGGAGCATGGTGCAGAAGCAACAGCCTGCCCTACCAAACTGCCATCCCCCTTTGGTGAGGAAGGGACAATGATTACCCGGCAGAGGCCCTGCACGCAGATGTCGTTGGTGTCGGGGCCGCAGGGCGTCCCGTCGATGACGCGGTCCCGCAGCTGGTAGTAGGCCGTGTTCCCCGCCACCCGGCAGAAGAGCTTGCACCGATCCTTCATCAGGACTGCAGGGGGAGGAGGGACACCAGGAGCACGTTATCTGAACACCCTCACCCCAGGCAGCAATCCAGGAGGCAGGACCTGCATCCCCCCAGCCACTTACTGCCGCTGTACTTGGGAACCCAGCGCACGTTCGTGGGCAGCCCGTTGATGTTGAAGTGTTTCCCATCAAAGTCAGCACACTGCTCGTCCCGGAAATCCTTCTTCAGCTTCGAGCAAGGTTCTGTGTTGCAGGATTTAAACTTCATACGACGACCCACGCAGTATTTCCCACCGTTTTTGGGTCTGCAGAGACAACATCAGGCTGGAAATGAGGTAGAACTGCAATTCTGCAACTGGGTCGGTACAGTCAGGATTTGCAGCAGCACTTTGTGGGCTCTGTCTTTCTGCATATCTTTAATTAATATCCCAGATTGACAAGCAGGAAATGTTATGCTGGTGTCTAACAAAAAAAATCCCACATATGCAATAAAAAGGGATGAAAAAGAGAATACTTGTTTTCTGATGGATGCCATGGTCGTGAGAGAAACCAAAAAGGAAGCACAACATCTTCTTCCCCACCTGAGGATTTATTTTCACATTGAGGGATCCCACTCAGGCCCATGTTTCCTTACAACCCCATCAGTCCTATGGATTTTGTGGCTGACAATTTGCCTTTGATCTAGTAGGTTGCAAATAACTAAACATTACAGGAGAAAAGGCTTCCTTCCCTGCAGAGGCGGAAAGGTCAGGCAGCACTTAGTCCTTCAGGATTTCTAGCCCCAAATGTTAAAAATGGTAATGCTGAGCACTTTGAAACAACTTTACCTCCATACATTCCAGAAAGCATCAAAGACAGCCAATAAATAACTTACCCCCATTTTATAGCAGGATGACACTGGTATAAACTGGGAAGAGAAATCCCATCCAAGCCACATAAAACCCAGTGGTAAAGCCTAGAAGCTTTCATTTTAAATTTCCTGACTCACAGATTCAGAGCTGTAGTCATAAAACTATTTTTCTCATATGCAGATGAAGCCTTTGCCAAAGAACATCACTCTGGGGACTGAAAGAGCCTCTCCTATTCCATCTGCTGCCAGCAGTGGTGCAAGAATGAGCTGCACATCAAAATAACCACTAAACCTACATCTTCTATCTACACCCTGAAAAATGGGTGCCTGCAGTAGCAAGGAGTGCAATCAGAAGAGTGACTTGCCAGGCTCCAACAACCATGCACCCACACCTCGTGCTTTCCAGGGCTGTTCTTCAGGATCAGCTCTGCCTTGCCTGGGAACCAGGCGCCCATCAGTGCCCCAGGGATGCTGGCAGAATGCTCCTTCCCTTGGAGCTCAATTGGGAAGGAACACACACAAAGTTTGCACACTTGGAGAACCCTTCAAGATGCAGATGAATGAGTGATAAATGGGAGCCACCCCTGTCCTCAGAACAGAGGTGCTCACCATGAGATCTCCAAGTTGCGTGCAGCCAGCACCTCTAACAAAAAAGACAGTACTCCCCTGCACCTGCACAATGGTCCCTACACACAGTGAGTCAACAAGTTCCTGCAGTTGAACAGGATTTTTGAGCATCTCTGCACCTCAGGAAGCCCAGCAGTGCCTTTTATCCCACAAATAACAATTCTTCACTCTTTCATTTGAGATCTCTTTATGACTCAAGTAGCAAAGTTCCTGTGAAACAAATGAGAGACAGAAGCACAGAACAGCTTGCCCTTGCCAAAAGATTACCTGCAAAACCAGGAAAGGCAGGCAGACTTCCCACCACCCCCTCAGCACCACACTAGGGATGCTCACAGGTTTGGCAGAAGGAGTTGCGTCCTTGAGCAGCTGCAGATGAGATGCTGGGCACCACCAGTTACAAACACGGGATTTTTCCTGCCAGCATCCTCCAGTCACTGAGATTCTCACTGCTCTGGTGCAGACCCTTCTAGTCCTACCCTAAATGCCACAGGGTATGATTTGTCCTCAGGCACAGCCCTGAGCAATAGCTCACAACACCAGCTCTACCTGCTCTGAGGGCAGTTCTCACATGCCATCTGGAAGTGAAATGCATGTCACTTACAAAGGTTTCTGGTGTTTGCAATTAAGCAAGTACCAGCGATAAAAAGCCCAAGCAACTACGCAGTGGCCATTGCAGATTCCTGATTACAGACTGATTTTACACCTTTACAGTTCCTAGTGGAGGAGTAAGTCTAAACCTGGTTTTTAACTGATTTAATCTGTTGTCCACCTTGTGACAAACAACTTCAAAGAAGTCCAAACTCCTCCTTGCCTTGCAGGCACAATGGCAATTGCTGGGGGTTTCCCAATACCAGGGCACATCCCATGGACTATTCCCATGCAGGCACATGAGCCACCTCTAGCTACAAAGGGACATCTCAACCACACAGCATACTGGGAAACTTCTTTATCATGGCAACAGCACACTCCAGACCTGGCTGAGTCTGAGTCATTCATGGGGGAATTAACAGGATTCGTCATTTTCGCTTCAAAAGCATTTGTACCTCTGCAGGATTGCTGCAGTTTGACAAAACATCTGAGTTATACAAACCTTTAAGAGGGCATTTCTTTTTTAAAAAAATTGTAATTACAACATTTTTATGGCAACCACATATTGCTTCCAATATAAATCAATTAACTAAAATGAAACTCTCAACTATTTAGTTAAGGGGAACATGAACACGTAGGAGCTTTTTCTTTTTTTAAAGTATGTCTGATAAAATCCAAAAATCCCAAGCTACTATTTAGTTTTTTCTTCACTAGACATGACCCCTGAGACTGAGATAACATCGACGCAGGACACACCACAAACTGAAGGATGCTAAAGCTTGCCACCTTGTTGCAAACTGTCAGCTTTGCAACCCTGGCAGGAAATCTCCTTGCAGACAATGCTGGGGGCCGAAGCACACTCACACTTCGGACACTCAAAAACAGCTCCAAACTGCCCTGACAGTTCAGAGTGTTTTTAACCAGCTCTGCTTCTCACAGAATCTAAGGGACAGAAAGAGCTGACCCTGAAAAAGAAGCCACCCTCATATAACATCAATTTTCAGTGTCATGAAGAAATACAGCATACTTTGCTCTGTGTAATATTTTTATGGATCATCAACAATGTACCACAGAGTCAGAAAGGAAAGCAGTACATGCACAGAAACCTCCTTGTTTTCCTTCCATTTCCCTTCTCTTGGAGTCACCTATTTGACCAATGAACAGCTGGCATGGACCCACTTTCAATCCAGTACCATTCCCCCAGGCTCCTGCACACACCCCAGACCCACTGCCCTCCTCCCAGCAGCCCAGAAACTCTCATGCCCAGGGAATGATGTGGTCTCATCCCCATTTCCACCCCAACAGGTCTGAAATACATGATGCTCAAGGTGATGGCTTGAGCATTTTGAGGATGTGCACAAAAATCTGTGAAGCTCCAGTGTGCACAGATCAGTTTGAGATATCCTTCCCCACATTCCAGGAAGCCCTAGGACTGGGAATTGGTTGGTGGCTAGCACAGTTATCTACACATTTGTTTACATGTCAGGCTCAGACTGTTAAGCACAGGTGGATACCTCTGTGATGGACTAAAATGCAAATGTGATCTGACTCACATCCAGAGATTAGACTCCCCCATCCAAAAAACCATTCCTGTAAACAGGGCTTCTGGTATTGACATGTTATCAAATATGCCCTTCCCCATAATTCTGCAGCATGTCTTTATCTGAAAATCAGGGCTTGCACCACAGCCCCTCTGATGATGCACCACAGCCATGGGCTTTGTCCACCAGCCAGGCTCAAATTCCCATGTGGGCAATCTCAGTGGGAAGGGTCTGGTCTGGTTAGCAAACACATTCCTTCAGGGTATGTCAAAAGAGGCTGCTGCAATTCCAGAGGCCTACAGCTCTCCCTGCATCCCTGCAGGACACTCATCATGTAGGTGTCAGAGCACTCTACAAATTGTAGAGAGGCGGGAGCTGCAGCTTTACTTTCTGCAGCATGGAGGGAATGGATGTAATTTTCAATGCCAGATTTAACACAATTTTTTACCGGATGCAAGATCCCACCCCAGATTCTCATGCACAGAAAAAATCTTTAAAAAGCTAAACCAACTTTGAATACAAAAGATTTATTGAGAATTATTTCAGACCTTACTCGAGGTATCTGGGTTAGGTTTGCTGCCTTCTACAACAGAGGAGAGACTGTCTCCTTTTTAAGTACTTTGAGAAGGGGAAAAGGCAAGAGAATATCCAGTGGGCTCTCATCCATTTGCATCGTTTTAGCAGCCCCATGATAATGGGGACACAGGAGGTGGGAGCTCACACTGTGGTGTCAAATTACAGGCACAAACCAACGACAATCAGTGGGAAGCTCTATGGCTGGTGCCAGGACAGGCTACTCCTCACAAAGACCTTGTGAGGGGCTGGAGAAGAGAGGCCAGTGCCAGCACAAGGCTCAGGAAAGGAAAATACCACTATCAGTCACAAGGATTTCTCAGGCAGCTTGGAGCAGAGTGTGTTTAGGTGCTTTTGCAAATCCCAGCCACAGCAATACACCTACTGAAGCACCAGGATACAAACCACAAGCAATCAGGGAAGATGGAATTTCAAATCCCTTGGCTAGCCTTTAGGATAAAGGAGATTTTCTATCACAAAAAGCTATCAGTCTGAATAGATGCGTCTCAGAAGACAGGAATACATCTCACTGACAGCATCCAAAGTTTCAGCAGCAGAGCTGCAAAGATGCTTTGCTTTTGTCTTTCCATGGCTACAGAAGACCATATGGAGTGTGCTGACTCAGCACAGCCAGAGGAGAGCTCTCTGCACTTGTGTTTTTCTTAGCATTGTTTTAATTAATGTGCTGGTGTCCTACTCTCTCAGCCTCAACTTTTGACACTTGCCCAGCTGTGCTGAGCAGCCTCTCCTGTTACCACAGCACGAGTGTCATGGGCATAAGCTCTCCCTTCTCCCATTAACAGTGATGAAATTATCACTGGCACATCTCTAGTGGCTATTTTCTTGGCAATAAACCATCCAACACCAGTGATCAGAAATAGGAATCTTTTTAAGACCCCTCAGTGCAACCAGCCCCACAGACCCCCTCCTCCCTGTATCTCAGTCCCAAATAAAAGCTCAGAGAGCCTCCCTTCTGCAAGAAGGCATTTAAACAGAAACCAGCACAATTCACAATTTACGTAAACAGGCTGTTTTCATACCAGTTGCTCAAGCCATTACTATTGCACCAGCTACATATTTGTCTCCTTGAAGCCCACAGCAAAATTCCCTGCCGTTTCAAATGGTGCAGGATTTTGCATTCCAGGCTGATAGCAAACATTCTCGAGTACCACTTTTTAATGGGGCACAGATTTCTGCTGAGGTTTGGCTAGCCTGCACCAGCTGAAATGTAACTGTATAAAGGATCAGCTGCAAAAGCAGCCAAAAGCTGCAAAACCAGACAAAGCAGGAATAAAACGGTAGAAAACCTTATTATAAAGGCCTATAGGAACAGCTGCAAAAGCAACCAAAGCAGGGATAAAATGGTGAAAAAGGAAGGCTCCTTCCTTTCTGACAGCTTTGGAGAAAGAAAAACACCTCTCGAAGTGGGACCCCAGCTGTGCCTCCACAGGAAAACAGAAGGTAATAAACACATGGAGGTATCAGCTTTTTATCCCTCATTGTTGAATGGATGGATCCCTTTTTTAGAGCACTTCACCCACACACCAATGACCAGATCCTGCCTCACCCATGCTGGGCAAAGCCACCCATGCCCAGTGCAGAGCCACCTGTCCTTGGCACTCCCAAGGACTGAGGGCAGCCCAGGTTGATTCCAGCCCATTTGGGCAGCCCAAAGTGTGTTTCCCCATCTCCCCCTGTGCACTCACTCGGGCCTGTTGCACTCTCGGATCGCCGTCTTTATGCCGCCGCCGCAGGTCCTCGAGCAGGTCCCGAAGGGGCTCCAGGTGCCCCAGGCTCCGTCTGTCACCGGCGCCTCCCGCTCCTTGGGCACACACATCCCAAACCTGCAGTGCTGCACGTGAAGGAGACAGGGCAAAGGTGGGATTGTGCTGCTTTGCATTATGAGCGACCCACAGTGACCAGCCCGGGCAATGAGACTCAGCCTCGCTTATTTCTCAGCCACACACAATGATTTTGCAATCAAATAAAACTGAACCGCTTTTACTTTTGTCTGTCACCCCCATATTTTTCTTTCTCCATACCCTTAAATGGCAAAGTGAAGGCAAGGTGCTGAGTCCATGGAATGAGTTATGGGATGAAGACTAAAGACAACAGCAACCACTAAATATTCCCTGTTTATTGGTGCTAAGCAGCACAGCAAGCTCGCAGCACTGGCTTTTCAAAAAGCTGCTCTATCTGATTTCCTGCAGAGCTGCAGAAACTCTGCATGGAGAGCCCTGTCAGGGGACGAGATGGGCAATGAGGAGAAACACCAGGGAAAACACTAACCTCCCCACAGTTACCCAAAGCAGAAAACTTCCAAATCCAAAAGGCAAATAAAAGAGAAAAATTATTTCCTCAAGCCCAAGTCGTTTTTTTTTACACTCAGACATAACATGGGACTTGCCAAGACTTGGTCTACACTTCTGTTTTCCAGCTATGACTCGTTTTTTTTTGTTTGGAAAATTGGATTAAGTTACCTTGGCAAGCCCCTATCCCTATTTTCATGGTATAAATTGTATCCTTTGGGGTATGTTTACCACATGGACTACACAGACTTCTGCAGAAGTGAAAGAGTCACCTTCTGGCCTCACCAGAATAGATGGAAAAATGTCCCCTCTCAGTGAACAGTGCTTGCTACAGTTGCTTTAAACCCAGAGACATGCAGATGCCTAAATCTTTGTAATTATGGGAAGCCCAAACATTGCTGATTGCTCACAGATTAGAAGAGGCTACAGGCTATAAAATGCAGGTAGAGAGTATCACTAAAATATTCCCTTGCAGTGTTTCTGTGCACCAGGTGCTGTTCAGATCTGATGATCTTTATGGCAACAGGGTCAAATTTGCTAATGCACTTTGTTTTTCCAGCCCTTCCACTAATAGCACAACAAGGGTATGTCAAGATACACCACAAGCTCATCCTGCTTTTTTAGACACCTTTATGAACCACCTTGGATAAAGCCATCTAGGAAAACAGAGCAGGATCAAGCTGTCATGGGGCTGTGCATCCCACAGGACACCAGCTCTGCAGCACGTGGGACACTTTTTCCCATGAAGGCTGACTTTTATATAGCTTTGCTGATGAAGGAAGCTGATCTCAGGTGCATTTGCCCATGAACATGGTTTGCAGGACAGCAGGACTCATAATTTGAGTCCTGCATGTGGTGTTTGCTCAGAGACAAGCATGGTCTCTAGGCTGCAAAATGCCCCAGATTTGCTTTCATCTGAAGATCTGACTCCCAGATAAAACTGACTAAAACCCATCTGCTACAGTAAAGAACAGCAATAAAATCAGCTGAAATGCCTGTTTCTTTGCTGCAGGACAAATTACAATGCACAACTCTTCCTGGCATTTAAAGGTTGAAAACCTGAAGGTTGGGGGTCCCTATACAGGTCCAAAGAGGTCTGACAGCTATCATTAAACAACAGAAATACATGACACCAACCCAACAGTGCTGTCCCAGTGGAGAACTTCTTGCAGCAATGTTGATGCTCACAGCTAAATATCTAACCAGAGTCATGCCTGGCACCACTGACCCAGGGAAGATGACTGAATAGCTAACTAGTGAATGAACAGAGCTCACAGACCGTGACATGACCTATATGTCTCCCATCTCATGGTTGAGTATTAACCAGGAAGTCATCTACATCCATTGATTTTATTAAAAATTTGGAGGTTGGAGTTGATGGTAAAGCGAAGCAGGGGAAAAGAGCAGCTGTTTTAAATAAACAGCAAGATTATCTTATGAAAACACAATAGTGCTTCTTGGAACCACACTGTGAACAGTCTGGCTGTGCAACCTTTATGCCTTTCATATTTTAAAAATAATTTCTATGTTGAGATACAGCAGAAAGACTAAAAAGCCTGCCAGGGTTCTCTTTCCTATAAGCTAACAGCTCACAGAATGAAGAGAATAAAAGGCAGATTGTCTGGAGCAAATTCAAAATATCTTAGACACACAGTGGAGCTGGAGAGCCCTGGCAGGGATGGAAGACATTACAGCAGACTTTCCTTTCCTTTGTCTTACCACCAGAGCTCCAGATAATTCCCCAAATCCAGCTGCCATCCTTGGGCTGGCTGAATGGAGTAGCAGGGGGCAGAAGGGGCAGTGCAGCTCCATGCATGCATAACAGACACACTACCTGCTGCCACAGGGCAGCAGACACAAATCATTACTGCTCATCTGCTCCTCTGTCACCATTCTTTAAACAGCCTTGAAAAGCACAACAGAGAGTGGCCCAAATTTGCAACCCCCTTCATCTTCCTTCAGAGATTTATCTCCACCCAACAATGAGCTGGTTCTGTGGAACCTGGTAAAACCATCACCCAGCAAAGCCAGACTCTGAGCTTGGCTTATGGCTTGATTTAGTGGTATCAGATTCAGTGTCCTCACATGCAAAATATGTGTAAGTTAATACTCCCATGTTTTTTACTGCCCTTGATTTAAGAGTAAATTTAGAGCCCAGTTAAATCTACATCCCAGTAATTTTAGCTAGATCTTTTTTTTAGCTATTCAGGCTCTCTTATTTCCAAAGATATCTCCATAAAAAATGGTATGGTATTTTCTCCATCTGCCAACCCATACAGCATGGGCTTTAAACATGCAGACTTGAGGCATTAGTCAGCAAGTAGCAGTTTGATAGGGCTCCTGGCCACAGCAGAGTACCAAAATAGCAATTTATTCCAAGGAAAAACACTTCAGACTCGCACCTCAGCACTTCACAAGCCCAAGTAAATAGCAAGCAGGACAGAGTTTATGTTGATCCAAACTTTAAGCTTGAATCAGATGAACACTCAGACAGCAAAATTACTCCATAAAGCCCTTTTGTGAGAACACATTTAAATACCTGAACACGAGTGGGCTGCATTAACTTTTCTTAAGAGCCCATCTGCTCTCAGCTGAGACATTCAGATCACACTTACCTAGTTGGTCTGAACTTGTCAGATTGTCTAAATTTGTGGCCTGACATATTTTTGCTCACACAGTCTTTATTAAGAGCCATGCAGCTGGACACTGCATGACACAGGGTGGCTCTGAGGGGGTGCTGATCTGCTCAGCTGCTGCTGTTTGCACATCACTCTGGTCATATCCAAGGGTGAGTGCAGGTTTCCTGCAGCCCAGATTTTCGGAATTTCAAGAAAATTTCAAAGTTATTGCTGATCTTTCAGCAGTGAGCAGATCTCAAGCTCACCAACAGAGAAATTGAGGGCACAAGGTCTCAAGTCATAGTCATTGCACATGGAAATGGGAAGTTTCTATTAATTACTGCCAAAAATGTTCCATACATAAAATGTCAACCAATTCTATATTTTACTCTGAAGCTGTCAAGATGAAAAGCCAGCTGACAAGTTTATGTTACACAGAATTACTAATTGCTCACATCACACAGGCAATTTCTAAAAAAAGCTTAGGGAAGCTTTGCAAGAGTTTTGCTCAAAAGTTCACTCAAGGGCATTAATTCAAGAAGATAAGCACTCCAGGAATACCTGCTTTAAGCAGTGTTACACCAAGCAGTTGACTTTAATCATGTATCTGGGCTGGAGATGTCCCAGGCACCACCAGGCTGAAAACACAGTGAGCTGCTTTGGGCTTCCAGCACTGCAGTCAGAGCTGTGCCCCACACAACTGGCATTAGGGAAGGATGATTCTGACTGATATGCTCATCCTCAGCCCAAGGAAATAGAGCCATGAGGCACAAATTACCTTTCCAGGCTCACATTCTGTCCCATCAGCCCAAGGTGTGTGTTGGGTTCGACATCCCTTGTGAGCACCATCGACGTTGATACACCAAAGTCGCCGACACTGCATCTGCTCAAGTGATTGCAGAGATCAAAACATTAAACATGCACCACATGCCTTGCCAGACAGATGATCCTTTATGAAATTATTCCCCCCAGGATTTATCATTAACTCACAAGCTTGACAGTAAGTTGATGGATTGTGAGTCTGCCATTCATCCAACCCCAGGAGACCTTATTTTGCTCTGGCAAAACCAGGAAAAATAAGGTGTGAAATTTCACTTACCATATAGGGGCACACTTGGGATCCGGGTCCAAAAATTAACTCACATTGTTTGTTGACGTCATAAATCAGCCCTGGGAGCTGCTGAGGCAATGTGTAAGTTCTTGATGAAGGTTCATCAAGCAAACACTCCCCATAACCAGTGCTACAACACAAATCAGAATACTGGTGTTAAACAGGAGGTGGGAGATCAGAATTCCCTTGTGTTTGCCTGAATTAGCTGTAGGGCAGTTGCACACTATGTTTGCCATATTTAACAAGCATTACAAGAGCTATTTCAAACTCAAGCACAGGAGGGTGTGTTACCCATACACCATCACCCTTGTGCTGTGACAGCAACCATCCACCACACCACAGTCAGCTACCATGGCAAAAGCATTTCTGAGTGTGCATTTAGTTGCTGAGCAAGCACTGGCGCACTTTTACAAAGAATTCAGAATAAAAAAAAAATCACTGATTAGCAGAACTGCCCAAGGGACTGAGCTCCTGGATTTGCCAGAACACCATCATGGCTCTCATTCTGTTCCACACCACAACACACGGGAAGGCACGACAGCAAAATGGGCGAATCACTGTGCATCAAACTGACCCGTGGGCTCCTGGAACGGTGTTCCCACACGGATTAGTGCCAGGGCTTTATCTTGACCTGTGGAGCAGAAAGGCAGATTCAATCTGCCTTCTAAAACACAGCTCCGTATCTGGGCCACAAAGCTCGGGAAAGTCATTCTTCAGGTTTGAGGAGAACACACATTCCTTAAAAGCAATATCCATGGGGGAAGACTTATTCTTCCCCATTGAGAGGCTGGTCCTTGCCAGCTTATCATGAGGCTGAACTGGCAGGGACTGGATGCCAGGGGTGCATTCCTGCTCTAGGTAAAGGATGCGTGCACACACAAATCCCTCTGATTTCCTCCAAACACTGCACACTAGGGCTCCAAATTAACTGAAGAACTCCATGGGACACATGGACATGTGAAAACAGCCAACACATGCATATGCAAGGTCTTACTCCAGAAATTCAGTGATGTATTTCCTACTGCACTTTGACCACATCCAGGGATTGGTGTAGAAGTTCAGTGTTGGTGCCATGACATGCTGTTGGTTTTTACCTCCATCTTCCTTGCACTTGTGATTGTCATCATGTGGCATGTTAAATCTAAGAGGAAAAGAGCAAAAAGTAGAGTCAGTTAAGAGGCAAACATCAAGTATTTAGCATAGCAAGGGCAACAGTGTGAACTAAATGCAAGCAAACCCAAGAATTTTCCCTAAATATGCTGCTGACAGATATTACAGAATAAAAGTATTAATACACATATATTCATAATAAATTTAGAAGTGTTAATGAACAGGGTTTCTAGCACTCATCTGGGAAAAGCTGTGCAGCACCCTGCTAAGCTCTCCACTCCATGACTGCATATATTTAGCCAGACAAGTTCTCCAGGGAGCCTCGAGTGAGATGCAAACGCAGCTGCAGTTTCCTTTTCAGCTGACAGTTGCTACCCTGCAGACAGGCTGGAGTCTGGCCCCTCCTTCATAAAAATGGGAAATACTCTGGAACTGACCACAGATCCAAGAGCTGATCTCAGGGAATTCTGAAGGAGACGATATAAGCCCACTGACTGCAGACCCTCATGCACACAGGCAACACCTTGTTGGATGCAAAATACTTTCTAATGCGGTTGAATACCCTGGGCCACACTGCTGCTTAAGGAGAGTTGCACCAGGGATAGACTTGGCTCCTATACTTTATGTGGCAGGTTTACAAAATGCCAGCAAGCATTGGTATCAGCAGAAACCAACACGAAGTTTGCAGCACATGACACCTTGAAGAATGTGGTAAATTCACTAATGGAGACAGAGCGGCTTAAAGCGCTGCGCTGTTTGAAGTGGGGAAGGGGAAGTGACCTGGTGTGATCCTGTGTTCCAAGGCTGGGGAGTTTGTATTCCATTAAGATTACCTCCAACAAACCATCTTTTCACTCTGTTCTCTGAAAAACAGAGCACAGAGGCATATCCTGCTTGGGAGCACTGCTAACCCCCCCAGCAGCTCTGAGGCAGCATTAGCAAAGGAATTAGGCACAGGTTAGGTGTGGGGAACACCAAAACTTTGGGGACTTTCTGTCAGGAAGTCTTATTTAAACAAAGACTACTGTGGTTAAAAATAGACTGTCTCAGCCAGCTCTCCATGAAGAAAAACAAGAGTTTAGAACAATGGGAGATCTGTTCCCAAGTACTCATCCATTCCACACCTACAGACCTCCACTGCAAAGCAGGCGTGTGATGGTTTGGGACTGAATCAGCTGCCAAAGTTTGTAGCCAGAGGTAAAGGATTATGTGATCTAAGGTGATTTTTCTCATGACTGCTTAGTAGTGAGAAAAAGTCTCAGAAGTGAGAAAAAAAGCAAAAATTGTTTGAAAGAAACTTCTGCTGGAGGAGGTGAATGGCAGCAGAGGATTTTCCATGATGAAACAGTTCAAGAGCTGAGTGAAGCTCACTTATACACCTCATCACCTCCCAGATGCCCTGGGTAAGTTCCTCCTTCACATACAGCTGCTGCACTGCCTTCACCAGCACCACACAGAGCTGTGGGACAAGCTGTGGCAGGCTGAGGATCTGCTCTCAGAGGACTTCAGTCCCAAAAGATAGTTCAGATGTGCCAGCATTCTTCGTCCTGGTCCTCCTCAAGGACCTCTGCCCAAAACCCTGGCTAGTTCCAATAGCTTGGTCAAGATGTCATTTCTTAGGTGCTGCTTGTGGTTCTCTATCATTTATTCTCCCCAAAACATGGCCCTGCTGGTTTGGCTGCTCTCAGACAGGCTCCAGAGCACCTCAGTTTCATCTACCTCAGTGGTGCATCTTCTAGCCAAATATACTGATCTCCCCTCAAATAATTAGGCTCAGCAGTACCAGTTCCCAGCCTGGCTGGCAAGCCCTAGTTAGCATAAATATTGGGCTATTTAAATGTAAATGTATTTACATAGAACATACACATGGCCAAGTTCATGTGCTATTGTGAAAGCAGTGCTCAGTCCGTTATCTTCACTAATTGAACAGCTCCTGTATGGGTCACAGACTGTGCCCAACTCTGCCAGACCTAGGAGAGAACACAGAGGTTTATGATAGAAAAAGAAATGTCACTCACAGTTCAGAACAGGCAACTACAAAAAAAGTGACAAAGAAAAGGTTTTCCTTACCCAGAGTATCGCATTTGTCGTGCGCTCTACAAATATCTTGTCTGAAAGCAGAACAGACCTGACACATTAATTCTCAATGCAGCAGTGAGTTAAGGTACAAGCACAGTAACAACAGCAGAAACAACTCTTGGTCCTTCAATGGACCTTCTCATGCTGGTTTGCCACATCATCCAAACTAACTCCCCACCACAGTCAGTGTTTTTCATCTTATGCTAAACCCATGGGCAGACCTTAGACAGCTTTGAACCTCTCAAAATCATCTCTTGTTATGGTGGACATATGCTCCCACAACTGCAAATATCATTACACTCACATCAAAACCTCAACATTGCCCATACATTACATGCTCACAGCCCCTAACACACAAGTGGCAACAGTTTTCATGAGAATATTCACCATACCTGGTAACAAGCACAGCTGTATCATGGCGAAGGTGACTTCCCTCTGGGTGGTTTTGGGACTGCTGCCATTGGCAGAAGTTTTTTAATGTTGTCTGGGCATTGTAAGATATTGCAGGGCCATCCTGATAAGCAACACACAGAAAGCAGGTATTTTAATTATTCATGACAATTCTCACTACAAATGCCATTGTCAAGCAGAAGGTGAAGAAAATAATTTCCATTACCTGCTCATTATGTATCACGACCAATTTCACAATAACAATATTAATTAAATTTCCAATGCTTGGGTCTTTGTAGATAGAAGCCACCTGTTTCAAAAAAGCAGTATTTGGAATTATTCTTAACATTCAAGGAAACAAACAATTAAGACAACACACATATTTTCCATTTTGCAACTGTTTTTCTCCTGGGCGGCTCTTCTGCCCTGCTCAGTGCTCTGATGCTACCTGGAGAGACCTCCTGGCAGAAGCACAATTTGAGAATGAAAAAAACCTGCTGATATCAGAGAAACCCAACATTTCCTTTTGCTTTAGCACACATTTCACCAAATTAAAGGATCATTCTGCTCTGAGACACAAAGACCACCAAACAAGACTGTCAAAAGCAACTTACTCTTCCAAGCACCTGATTTTGACGTGGGCAGCTTCAGACCATGCATTCAGTGCACTTCTACCCTCAGACAGGATGAACATCCCTCCAGAGACACAAATGTGTTGGGTACTCCCTGCCAGTCACTCTGAATCTACAGAACTGCCTGTCTGGAAACTGCACTACTGCATCCTAGTACCTGCAGCTCCTAAGGTGCTTGCTCTCAGCCTGAAAAGCCAACTTGAGAACTATGCTAAGGATCAAGGTGACAACAGGCTCCTTCTCCTTGCAACAGCAAGGAAAGTCAGGCAACTGCCTAACCTACCAGCCTCAGGCCCCTGGAAGGCACAGTGCCCAAAGCACCTTTTAAATTCAGCTGTTATTTCATGTGGGCTTAAATAAAAACAATAGTACAGCATGTGGACTAAACAAGCAGTGTTATTGCTCATGGTATCTGATGTTCAGAAAGCTGGAAGAGAGAGGTGTGAGAAGGATCAGGAAGTGTGATGGATCTCGGAAAGAAGACTCCAACCAGCATTTTCCAGCCATGTTTTACCATTTTTTGATGTAACCCCAGCATTATCTCCATGCCCAGGGAAGGCAAACTGATGGTGTTGCATATGAACGCAGCAGAGAGGGGCTCTGTGACCACTAGAAAACGACTTGTGGGTGAATCTACTTGCCCTGGTTGAACACTCACTATTGACATCAGGGTTAAGACATAGTGCTGAAGGTTGGCTCCATGGTAGGCGACCATCCTGCTGTCAGCCACCACCATCACCTCCACAAAACGTGGGTAGGACAAGAACCGCTTTGTTCGCTTGTGGCTCTTCTTTTCACCAATGGTCCCCGTCTTGTTGCTGTCCCCAGAAAAAGAATTCACTTCCAGGCTGTGTTTCAACATCTCCACGTCAGACAATATGCTGCTCTCTGCCCACTGCCTTCTCCAGTGTTTCCGTTTGCTCTTTTTGTGACTGTGGTCATGATCTATGGTTAAAAGGCAGAAAACACATACAGTACATTCTGGAGTGAGTAAAATTAATGCCATGTGTATGCTAAGTCAAAATACCTATTGCCTCAACAAAGTTGTGTAGGCTTGCTCCAAGCAAGCAGGGAACTGAAACAGAAGCACTCTGTGGAAGCCCACCATGTAATCCAACATCTAAGGCTTCATTTTTAAAGCCGTCTTGGGGAAGCCAGCAGCACTTAGAGGTGGACATTCCCTGCAGCAGATCCAGCTCCTGGTCTGTGCAGGAGGGATGGAGCCCTGCAATGGTAATTAGCCACTGCAGCAGCAGTGTGAGGATTCTGGGCACGTCCAAGGTGGCCAGGAAACAAAGGTCCAAATCCTGTATTTCTAACTCAGGCATGAAGGACGGCAGGATTTGGCCTTCACAGCAAAGCAATTATATATGATTTATTTCTGTCTCTAACAATAACACGGCTGGGCTTCAGCTCCCCCCCTCCCTTTATTATTCTGTGCTACAGGAATGGTAAAGGTCATCTAATAGCACAGCTGCCACTGGCAAAAGAATAGAATTCAGGAAGTTTCACATATACTGCTTTTGATATTCAATTAGGCCAAACATAAAAGCAGCCTGAAAATATACTCCATGCTGATACAAAGACGACAAAGTGAAGAGGGAGAACAGGCATATAAAACATATGGAACGTGTACAATTAAGATTTACCATCTGATTAGTATGTAATTATAGCATTATTTAAATGTAAGAGCAAAATCAGGCTTATTTGATGCCACTTAATTTTTAATCAGTTCATCATAGGAAGTAGCTAATTGAATGTGATTCATCCACAAAAGACTGTTCACTTCTGCATTTAATATAAAGCCAAATCTGAACTACTCATCTACGACTCCAGGCTACAATCCTCATGCTTTTTGTAGCTTTAGTTTAATTTCGTCATGGTGGTGAAAAATATCACATTTCCTTATCTGACCCATTGAGTAGGTTAGAGGAAGCATAATATTACAGAACAAAGGAATATTCAATGCTCAAACAAGATTGAAATGATAGGAAACTTCTTATTTTTTTTTTCTTGTATAGTTTCCTTTTAGAAATATTTGTAATAATTTCCAAATAAAGAAATATGTTCTGCAGTATCATGGCAGGGAAAGGGGATCAGCTTCTACCTAAGTGAAAAATACTATCCTTCTGCCCTATGTGTAAATAGGCAATACAGCAGTTAAGAATTAAATCCTGCCTACTCTGTACTACCTAAGTCCTCTAAATTCCCCTTTCTTGATATAGCCCAGACCACCTTAATACAGCAGAGTCTGCAGTTATTTGAGTAAGAATTTGAGAAAGCCAATGGCATTTGTGGTTATAATTGGATTGCCCTAGTTCCTCTGCTCTAATCAATGCCCTTGTGTTGGCAAGGTTATGCTCTCATGCTGGCACTGCTTCGTGGGCAACCGTGACATTATCCCGACTCATTCAGTGCCAATCAGCTTGGGGAGCCAACTATGCATATAAATAACTTAAAGGTGAGGAGAGGACCAGACTGAGGAGAAAGTGCTAACCCCAGCCCTTGAGCCAGCTCCTCTCCTTTCCTCTCTGCACCCTCAGACCACCACTCAAATTCCCCTTTTAAATAACTAACTTCCAAAAGGAGCAGGTGCCCAAGCAAAAATGTGTTAAGGATGGTGAGATCCTCAACAGGGCTTGAGTGAGGCTGAAGACAAAGCTGCAGAGTGAAGGCAGAGCTCTACAGGGCCCTAGGTGGGGCCATGAGGCTCGGGTACCTTCTCCTCCAACCATCCAGTCACAGGGATGTCAGATGGCAAAAAAAGAGGGAATTGCAAAGACATCTATCTTTGAAGACACCTATCACACAGATCTATAAAAAAAGTTGATATTCATTGGGCTTGCATTGAAATCCTGCAGCTGGTGTCACACACTAAAAAAAAACCTCACAAACCACCCAGAGAGTACCACATGAAATTCCACATTTTGTTCTGAGAGCCCTGACCTGCCCCTGATCATGCAGGAGAATCAGAGCCCAACAAAGCCAGGTATGCTCAGCACAGAGGAAAAATAACTTTCCTTTTTGTGCAGAGATCTGGCATAGAGTCACAGAATCATTTAGGTTGGAAAAGATACTAAAGATCATCAAGTGCAATCATTAATTTAATCCTGCCAAGTGTTGGTACAGTATCAGTGCTCTTTGCCCATTCAGCACACAAATGAAGGCAGACACATCTTCACTTCCAAAACAACTGAATTATTTCCACTCACAAAGTCACTCCAACACTTGCACTGTGCCATTTGGACAGGTCACATATTGGGTGTCTGTCAGCCTGGTTACTGGAAAACCAGGCACCAGTGATGGGGATGCCCTGCATGGAAAATCCCTCCTGGACTTTGGTAGTAGTGAACTGTTATCTTCACCCATCTTTGTTGCATGTAGATAGTGTGCACTCACCTGTAAAAAATTAAATGCTAATGGCTGTGCACTGCTCTCAACCCATCTGTAAAATCCTGACCACGTTAATGGGAGCAGCACCCAGGCACTGCCAGGAACTCTGTGTGCCTGATTCTGCTGATATCCTGCTCCATTACAATGGCCACAACAGCAGGGCTCTCATTGAATGGCGCAATGTGCTCCTGCTCCATCAGGCAGAAGGGAAAATCTCACATTACACAAAACTGTGATTCTGCAGCACCAGCTTCCTACTGCCACACATAACATCAGAAAAGGGTGTGATATTTCCCCACTTTATTTTCCCTATTGTGTTAACATAGTAACAGAAATCAGCAAGAAAAATGGTTTTCTTGGCAAGCCCCCAGTCTTTGCAATGACCTGAAACACATCTACTTACACATGGTAGTAACTGGATGAGTTTAAGAAGCAAAACATTTTTCTTTTACTTTTTTACTTTTCTTTTCCTTTTTACTTACTACCTTTAAAATCATGTAAACTATAGTTCAATAATTCCAGTATGAGGCGAGCCCATGCACTGACTCAACAGCTTGTATTCATTTGAGAGGCAGGTAAAGGCTAGAATAATGTCCATTTTACTGCCTACTTTACCAAGGCAATCTATGCTGTTTTCACTGTCTTTATACAGACCTGGTAGTTTATCTTAATTTTTTTTCTGTTTGGTTTCTTCTTTGTAATGTGGGACTTAAAAGGAGACCCAATCCTGTGCAAGGATATCACTTCCTGATGGCATCTTTTCACTAATGCCATTTATTTTTGCCCAGGCAAGAAGCCTCAGCCCAGAATCCATTCAGCTGATTTATGGATGTTTCCTGCTGGCTAATGTACTTTGGATCTATCACAAGAAAGAGGGCAGAGAAGACTCGGGCCCTGTGTGAGTACTTTGCCTGCATGAAAGGGTGACAGGGCAGAGTCAGGATCTGCTTTTGACATAGTAACTATTGTTATACTAAACCAAACATTAAAAGATGGAATGATCACTTATCCCAACAGTCCTAATCCTTTCCATTTCTACATTAACTAGTCCTTGGAACAGAAAGCAATTTGCACAATTAAGTAAGACATGTAACAATTCAAGCAATTCCAGTTCAGGTCCAAGTTCATAAGAGCTGCACATAGCAGCGAAAAAAAAATGTAACAGAGAGAGAGAGAGCAAGAGAAGGAGGCAAGAAAAATTCTTTCGTGAGCTAACAACATCTCCCTGCTAGAAAAAAAGTATGATCCTTTCAAACTGACTAATTATGACAAGTTTTCTGAATGTGTGACCTAGGATTTTTAATAAAATTTGCCACTCAGCGGTTGACCCACACCACTTCTAGCCCTGCTCTAATCCAGTTGCACAGATAATAAATTATTGCACACCTCCATAAAACAGACCAAAATTCAGCTGAGTTCCCCTCATGCAGTCAGTCAGTGTGTGACCTGTCTCCCTCAACTCCACAGGAGCAAACCCTGGCCAAAAGATTCAGTCCAAGCCCCAGCTCCAGCTGCCTGGCTGGATTTGCTGCCTGTAGCTGCTACAAAGGCAGCTGCCCCAGGGACTGCCATCACCTGGGAAACAGAGAGAGGAAAATGGATTTGCCTTCATGCAGAGATCAGACTGGCTGAAACTGAACCACATTTTTAGGCTCTTCTTGCCAAGAAATGGAATGGAAACTGGCTCCTCTTTAGGACACAAACAGGTAAGAAGCCAGACCAAAGAACTTTTCTAGCCTTGGGTCTGTCCTAATTCTATATCAAGATGTTTTATATCTCTGTCTTTCTGTACACCTACAAATGTATCTCAGATGGATTTGCATGAGGCCAAATTCTCACCTTTGTAACTGTGGGGTGCTGATGTGGTCAGCATAACCCAGAGCTGAACACACCTTCTCTGCCAGGAGCTTCACACCCTGCTTGGACAATAGCCAGGGATTGAAACAAATTGGGGACCAGCCACTGCCTTGCCCTGTACCACATTGAGATGATCAGTCCTATGAGCAGGATTAATCCTGCCTTCCCTCTGGATAGCTCCTTGAGTGAACCAGAGCTGCTGCTATAGCCAGGTCCATGTCCAGGAGCTCCTCCTGTTGAAGTCAGTCCCACGTGTCAAGCCCAGAGCGCAGAATTTGTGTTTGCAATATGTGAAAATATTAATGCCAGAAAGCAAAGATAGAAAGCCATGAGCAGTTCAGACTGGCATGAAGCATCACTGATGCACAAACCAACAGTTCCACCCCAATTCACTCACTGCATCCTGTGTCTCTGACTATAGAGACCTGGAGGTGCCAAAGCTCAAGGAGATGCTGAACCCTGATGTCTGTCAGGGTGACCCTGCCTTTCTTCTCACTGCTTGAACCAGAATGCTGAGAACCACGGACTTGCAGTGAGCAGCAGTCAGCTTCCCTTAGTAATAAAACATTCTCTGGTTTATACCATGCTAACACTAAAGACCACACATACTCTAAATGTTTTCTTTCCAGGTGATGAATATCAGAATGCATTCCAGCCTAAAAGATTATTTTTATGCCTAAGGTAAAATGTTGCAAGCGAAAGCTATCAATTTTGCACAGTAGACAGAAAGTAGATTAATGAACAAAACAAATTTTCTCTTTATGAAAGGACATACTAACACATGAGCTGAACATGTGGCAGAAAATGATTCAAGATCATCTTACAGAACTCCCACACATGCTCTTCAGGCAACTTCCAATGCACAACAGTCACAACTACACAACCTGTGTCCCACACTAGTCTCTAGTGACACCTGTGAGGCACCATGCCAACAAGAACAACATTGAGGCCACCACAACTTTGTACTGACAGTCAGTAAAAGATAAGACAAAATATCCCATTAGACAAAAAGAAAAAAAAATTGTTCAGCAATTGGCCACAGGGATGTTGATAATGACATTACAGGCATATGGGAGAAGCAGTCACAGAACAGTCAGCCTGTTTATTTTCAGTAATATATGCCATAGGGAACAGACAGAAAGCACCCAAGTGATTCCCCTCTGCTTCTCCCACCTGTCCTTCTTCAGTGGATGTCCACACAGATGAGGCAAAAGTATGTCCATTTTGATTCCAGGAGAATAATTTAACTCTGTCCACTTACCATGTTTAAATTGCAGAACAATAACCAATCAACAACAATTTGTTTAATTATAATCTTAAATCTTACACCTTTAGGGCACCAGATGGATGCTTGATACATATTCAAGGCTAAGAGTAACAACAAAATGCATGCACTTATAACTCACATTGAGGAATCTTAAGCCAAAACTAATTATGGGATCTGTATCACTGACTGTGATCAATGTTTTTTAACTGAAGTCAGTCTATTACCTTATTTCACTTGTCAATATCACAAGACACCTCAAACATTACAGACCGATCCCTTCCCCAGCTCAGCATGGCAAAAGCTTGAGCTTGACCTCCCAGGCCCAGCTGACCAAATACCAGTTGGCTCTTACTGTGCTGTTACCTCAACAGGGAGGCAGAAATAGAATTAATTACATTAGCATATGGGAGTTGTGATGCAATTCTCTTCTTTATTCTGGGAGGGAAGGAAATGTGAATTAATTACTATCTGACTAAAAATTACAATCCACTTCTTTAAGATAAGAAACTTTTCTGAGGAAAAGAACAAACTCAGTGTTTTACCCTGAGGCCAAGAGCAAAGCTGACAGTTTAAACAGACTCTTGAAAGAGCTCAAGGATTGCTCAACCTGGAAGTAAAGGCTTAAGAAAGCCTCCCTGCAGATCTCCTGCAAGCCTGAGTTTACGTGACACTCAGCAGTACAGAATTTGCCTGAAGACCTGCCTGGAAACCAGACACCTAGAATGCAGAATTCTGCTGGATGAATGAGTTGAAAACAAAAAAGAGGGGACACAGTTGGAAGGAAGACAGAGTCCAAAAGAAACAGCAAAAATACTAAAGGGCTACAGACCAACAATCCAAGTGCAAAGGATCTGGGATTTCACCACACACCACTCACAGGAGTACAAACATTGAGCCCTGAGGAAAAGGAATTCAAAGTTTCTGCCTTGAAACTGCTATAAAGTAACAACATAACACATACAAAGGGTCTGGAGAAGGAGCAGGAAATTTTCCACCACTGGCCTCATTCCACTCTATTGCCAATTTTAACACTGCAAACACACCTGGAACCACAGCTGGAGCAGGAACAACAGCTCATCCCCTTCCTGCACCAATGAAAGACCACACTACAAAGTCAGGCTTTAGCCACAGTACCAGATAGCAAACACATCCTTCCCCAGGCCTCCTCCCTGATCATGGCACTGATAACACACTGATAACACCCCCATTCTGGCAACCTCAACCTGACCAGCCCTTCCAAGCACATGGGAACATGGTGACAGAACCATCTCCTGCTTGTGCCACTGGTTCACCAGTGACTTCCCATGCAGCTGGCTGGCATTAGGAGAGCAGGCTGGTGCTAATTATCATGCAGAAATAAGATCACAATCATTGAGCTGGCAGCATCAGGCATCTGCTTGCTCAAGACACAGGGCAGCCCTCCTCTGCCCTGGTGGTTCCCCAGGTTCAGTGGGAAAGGTTGTTACAGTTACTGTGAAAGGGTAATCTATTACAAATTACTCGTTAATGCAACTCAAAAATCAGTGACACATTACTGAGTATGCCTGTGCCATGCTGGCTCAGCAGCAAGACTTGCTTCATGCTGCTGGTTCCTCCTCTGCTTTTTGTAGGACCCTTCTCAGCACAACTTACACACAGACCTTCTCTTCTCCTCCCCTGGACCACATGGGGCTTCCCTTTGTGGAGCTGCTGTGCCTGGCCACACATGTACTCTCCAGCAGTCAAACTGCTGTAACACCCAACAAAATACCAGCAAATTTGAGACCCTTTTGCATTCATTTCTGGCAGGTAGTGGGATATGCTAAGTCTGCAGGTTGTGTCCCACAGCCATCTGTGCTGATAATACTTGGTGGATTTTGGAAAGCAGCCTCAGCAGGTGAGTCACTGGGCTTTCCCACCCCTGCCAGCAGTGGGTGGGGGCATAGTCAGCACGGCACAGGTAAGACCTGCTCTGTCCTGCACTCATCTGAGGCTGTTTCCAAAACCTCACCACCTCAGCACGAACTGCTGGAAGGCCTCTTTGCTGGCTACAGCCCCCTGGCTCCCCTCCAGAAACAGGAACAGCTCTAATCATCTTCCTACTAGTTTGGCACCATCACAGTGTTATTGCTGCTTCTGCATGACGAGTTTTGCCCGTGGTGGATGTTCCTGCTTTAAATGCTCTCATTAAGGAGAGAGGACTTTGAGCAAGATCCTCACATCCAGCCCCAGAGCCCAGGTCCAATGCCAGCCTCAGGATGGGCACAGCTGACCAGCAGCATGGGAGGGAGCAGCTCACACTCACTATACATAAATTACGAAAGCTAAAACTTAAAGGCATCATGGGTACAAAGAAGGAGCTGCCCCAAAAAGTTTAGTTGAGAGTCCTGCATCAGGGTCACAATAAAAGCTGCACAGAATTTGCTAAGTTTGGAGCAAGAGCCAAACAGTCAACAGAAGCAGGGTGACGAAAGGGCACAATACTTGCAATTATACTCATGGACATAGGGGAATTTTGGCTCAGTGCAACCAAGCAGGAGGAGGCCACATCTGTCTCAGAATAAGGGGTGGCCAACAGGCAGAATGATTGCTAAGGTTCAGTAGAAGGCTAAAGCTATCACAGACCCCAACAAAACTGGAAGAGAAGAGCTCCAGAGAACTCAACAACTGAAATATACATAGAAATACATATATGCATACATCACTGACAAAAACCATGGGAAATATGATAGAAAGGAGAAGCAGCAGAAATGGATGTAAGACCCAGAATAAGAGGTGCCTCAAGTAGTTTACTTAAGTGATGACCAAAGGCAGTGTCCTATTGGCATCTGGACCTGGACATCTCTCTGCAAGACCAAACCTTGACAGTTTCACATGGAAAGGGCTCACAGGTCTGCTCCTGCCAGAAGGTCCCACTGGATGGGGGCCTGGGGAGGTGCTGCCTGCCTCATGAAGGTGGATGCAGGATGCAGCTCCGTGCCTTTATCACTGGAGTCAGATTGTTCCTCCATGGGGTGCAGGAAAGCGGCGCTCTCCAGCCTTGCAATGAGCCCTTCCTCTTTTCTTTTTTTAGGACTGCAATTTCTTTTCTCTTCCTCCTCCACCTCAAAAAGCGGATATTTAATAATTGGGTCGGAAGAGTTTGCTATCCTGAAGCGATGGGTGGTAGTGGTGCTGCACCTCAGTGACATCATGCTGTCTGCCTGGCCAAGCCCTCATCCCGTCAGGGCTATTCAGTAAAACACAACTGATTATCCTGCCAGATCCCCGGCCAGATGACAAACTGATTCACGGCACCGACTACAAGAAAAGAAGGACAGGAAAATGCACCATTTCCTATGACTGAAACTACATTAACCTGTTACCCCAAGGAAAACTCTGTCCAAAGTTTTTCTTGCAGCAGTTGAGCTGTATGCCAGACGGCTCAAATGCATTGCCAGAGACCCCAGTGCTGTGCTATGAAAGTTCATCTGCAGAGCACAGCTTCCATTTGATATCCATCAGCATTCAGAGGAAAATGATCTTTTTCCAGAACACCTGTAGAGTATCTTTTATATCAGAGGACCTAAAACTGTTATCAGAAACTGCTAATTAAAACTTCACAAAAGCAAATGCCTGGTTTTCTAAGCTGACCTCAGGACACTGAAAACTAAAAGTACGACCAGGGAGACTGCTGCAAATGAAAGCTTTTACTCAATCTGTTAGTCAACTCACAAGGGAAACTTTCCTGAATACCTCAAGAAGTTTAAAATTACAGCATTATGGCAAGGGCACACCAGCATGTTGACTATTAATCATTTCCAGAAAGATGACTATCAGAAAGTCATTCTTAATAGCACCACTGCCTGGCAACACAGGGTCCCTTGCTCACCTCAGGAGGGTACCTTAGATTTCCCTCCCATGAATTTCCTCTTCAAGCAAATTTCCACCCCTGCCAGAAGCCTGCAAAGCAAATGCACCATTTCACACATTCTTCTGACAAAAGATTGGATTTACACAACACCCTACAATTATGACTAACTACCAAACTCTCACAAAACCATTCTTCTCTGGCAGGAGTGAGAGATACACCTTGTCTAAAACAGTGAGTGCTGCTAGATTTTGCACGTTCACCTCTGATGCAAATACATGAGACACCTTCTCTCACCAGATGTAACCTCAGGTTGGATGCCAAGGTTTATCATTGCCCAAGCTGCTCTGAACTTGCTCCTTAAATGAAATAACCAAGACTTGTTCACCAAACACATATGGCCATAGCATAATTCCCTTTCAAAAGCTTGGATGATGACAAAAAGAAGAGATGGTAAAGAGGGAGAGATGGAGGGAAAAAAGACAGGGAGACAAGACTCTCATGCCTATCTGGAACACTTAAGCTTATGTTTGAGAGGTGAGAACTCCTCCCTCCACTACATGAAGCAACTGAGAAGAGCAAGAAAACAAAGACAAGCAAGAAGCAAAGCACAGTGGAACAAAGGAGAAAGAGATACAGCAAAATCACAGATGGAGTATTATTCTTGTGAACTACAATACAGAAGAATAATATTCTAAATGAGAACTATGATACAGTGGGGTGAAATACACCAGTCAGTTACAGCAGCACAGAGTCAAGTTCACAAGCAAAATTCAGAGCCCTCCCAGCTACCTTTGATTCAATGAGTCTTGTGATCTGCTGCTCCGTTCCTCCAAGGGTTACTGATGCAATGTGCCAGATTCCGTGTTTCTTTCCAACTGTTCTGAGTCTCCTGCATCTGATCTCAAAGAAGGGAGCAGAAACAGCTGGAAGAGAGAAACCAGAATGGCATATTCCAGCAGCAACCCTTGGAAGAACAAACAATGACAGCCTTGTGAGAGGTGCCACTGTACCCCTGGCACATAGGTTTGCATGTGGAAGTGGATTCACACGTCTTCCAGAAGAAGCACATGTTGCTCTGGCTGGTCACAGAGTATCAGAGCATCTTTGGACTCAGCATGATCAGTGCAAGCTGAACAGACTGACAGCTCAACAGCACAGCCACGATCACAGTCATGGGTGCCAAACAAGTAACGTGTGCTAACTGCAGCCTAACTTGGGCACCATACTTCTCCTCCAGTGGTACCTTTACTTCCTGAGCAACTCCACCTACTTTGCAGCATATGAGCAGATTGCAGCCCACAAGGGAACTCAGTCAAGGTCTACTCTGTTTAGGTTCTAAAGTTCCTGTAGATCGAGCTGCAGGCCAAAAGACAAGGGCAAAACAGCAGGTGAAACAGGAGACTGAAGGAATAAGCCTCATCAGAGAAAACTGAGGTATTTGCTGCCAAAGGGGAGGATTAGTTGTGAACATCAGGAAGTCAGGGAAGCAGAGAGCAGCAGGAGGCCACTGTAGATAACAGGGACAGTAGGAGCAAGGTTATTGCTCATCAAGGCACATGAAGGGCGGGAGAAAAAGGTGTGTGCTCTTTCATATGTGCAAGGACTAGAAAGAGAGAGTGAGGAGGTCAGGGAGATGGTGCTGGTGGAGGAAGAGCCATGAGGAAAAAAAAGCCTTTGAAAATGAACCATGGAAAAGTGATTACTGAAAACTGTCAGGGTTGGTGTTAGGACCTCCTCATTTCCACTAGAAAGAGGTAAGACGTGACAACTCACAGCCAGATTTGGGGAAAGAAGACCAGGAGCACAGCAAGACTAAGACAGATGTCATTTAAAGGACAGAGTATCAGACAGAGAGTATATCAGATTAGGATGGTTGGGAATTACATGTAGGATAGAACAGAAAACGAGTTTAAGGGCTCACAGGATACTTAAGGCAAGACAGATGAAAAGCTCTCTTGCCAGCTTTACCTCAGGAATCAAAGGGAAACTTTTTTCTGACCGCAACTTCCTCATAACCAATTCCTAGAAAGCACGGGTGCACCACATCTCTCCAGGACAGCGCTACCACCACAAGCCCAGTCCCAGCACTCACAGCACCATTTCTAGAGGGGTCTCTCAACTCCACATCTCTTTTTTCCCCCCCCTAAACCTACTGCCTTTTAACTGCAAACAGGACTTCCAAGCATCGAGTCATCCAAGGCAGTAAGAAAAGGAGTACCTGGAGTATTGCAAGTCTGCCAGTCCCCTGAAGAGTTGGTTGGAGGTGTCCGGTGTCGGTAGACAAGATGTGGTTTATTGTGCTCTTCTTCATACTCCTGCTCCTCAAGCGATAGGAGTGGCTCTACAAAATAGTCCCCATCATCAGACTTGAATGTGCCTAGCTGAGAGGGTCCAGAGAGAGGAACAGGTGGTCAGCTGTGTGCGATGACAAGCCACCTAGCAGCACTACCCCACAAAGCAAGCAGCTAATGAGGGAGGTGTGCCTAGTTCTGTGGTAACCCCTGTGAGGGCAGTGGCTGGAGTTCCAGCTTTGGTCACACCGCTTGCACCCACCCTGGGCTGCACAGCCATCCCACTGGTGCTTACAAAGGGATAATTACCAACCCACAGGCAGGGAGCATGAGAGGCATGTCTGCCAGACCCTGTCCTTATGCCAGTGATGTTCACCAAGCCAGTCCTGCCCAAAGGGTGATGGTGCTGCTGTGTGCTGGAGGCCCCAGTGCAACGCCATCATGTGCTGGCTTCACATGCACACAGCACATTTCCCTGAGACAGGCTTTTAACCCACATATAAGGACCAGAAGAAGGTGTCCAGCTAGTGAAATCCCTGCTTACAAGGAGACACCAATGCTCTCCTAGTTGCGTACAACTATGAATGCACATATTTGGCGGGTAAATTAAAAAATACCCAAGACAAAACATTCTGCAGCCATCCCATACTGGTATCCACGGGAGGGAAGCCACATACACATGTGCCCAAGCATAGGTGAACACATGCACCCAGAGGAACCCCGGGACTGAATGAAGCCAGCAGAAACCTCCGGGGAGCCCCTGAAATTGGAATCCCGTGGGACTGAAAGGTACCAGGACAGACAGAAGAGCTCCCCTTTTAGGAGCTTCTGCACATCCCGGTGCCAACATCCCTGCACCGAAGGGCACCCAGCTGGGGTACCAGGGACCGGGACATGCCCTGGTCTCGGGTGCTGGGTGGCTCCGGGGCCAGCGCTGGTGGTATGCCCGCAGCCGTCCCTCACACCGGCATCCTCGGGGGCAGGCAGGGTCCGTGCCCGGGTCTGGCCCACAGACCGCCCCTCCAGGTGTCGATGGGTGGCATTTTCCCCCCAAAAATCCGCAGAGCAGGAGCGGCGCACCCCGAACCCGAGGGATGAGGAGCGGCGTGGGAGCAAGCCGCGGCCGGGGTGGGCCGGAGCCGCCCGCCGCCGTCAGGGGAAGGGGCGGGCGCCATCGCTCTGCCCGCCCACCCTCCGTCGCCCCGCTCCTCCTTCTCCTCCTCCTCCGCGCTTCCGCCCCTGGCCCTCAGCGGGGCGGGGGTCTCACCATCCCGGAGCAGAGGCTGATAACGGCGGTGAGCCGAGGGCGGGCGTTGACGTGCCCCCGGTAGAAGCAGTGCTTCACATCGGCGTCGGCCGCCTCGGCGTAGAGGCGCCGTTGGTCTGCGGCGGGCTCTCCCAGGAGGCTGACGGTGAAGAGCGGGGCGATGAAGGCCGAGCTGGCCGTCAGGTTGAAGAGGAACTGCTGCCCGAAGGCGGACAGCCTGTAGTGTGCCTTCGGGGAGCCGGCGGCGGCCGCCGTCCAGGCGTCGGGGGCAGCACTGGTGCTCCGCCGGCGCCGCCTGAAGTGGACATCGGTGGGGAAGGGCTCACCGAACTCATTCACTCGGGTAGGAGTCACGATCTCGTACTCGCTGAGCTTCTCCAGCAGCTGGGCTGCGAGGGGACAGACGCTGAGTGAAGTGGCCGAGCCCCGCGGCCCCGGGGAGCGGCAGCGCAGCACTCCCCTTGCCCCTCCCCGAGCACCCCCTTACCTTGCCTGGGGTGCAGCTTCTGCCTCCTCGCTGCCGTCCTCCAGCCGTCGATGAAGAGCGTGGTGAGTGCCAGCGCCAACAGCGCCAGCTGCATGGTGCTGCGCGCTGTCCTCGGAGGAGCAGCTTTCCCCGCCTCCGCTCCTTCTCCTCTTTTTTCCTCCCTTTTCCTCTTTTAATTTTTTCCCCCCTCTCTTCTCCTTTCTCGCGGCCCCCTCCCGGCCCCCGGAGCGCTGCCGCGGGAAGGCGCCGGAGCCGGGCGGCGTTAGGGGCGGGCGGGCCGGCGGCGCGCGGGGCGCCGGGGGCCGCGCATGGTGCGCGGGGGCGGACGGGCCGGGGTCGGGACCGACGGGCCGGGACAGGACGGGGGAGCCGCCCGCCCGCCCGCCTGCTCTCCCTCGCTTTCCGCCTCTCCCCCCGTCGGGCTGGTGGACGAGAGCTGCCGGGACTCTCTGTTTAAAAAGGGGCGGGCTCCATGGATCAAGCCCGCCCTCCTCTGCTCCCCACCTTCCAATGACACTTTCTTTTTTCATTGCCGGCGAGAGCCGAAGTCGCAGGTTTTGGTCAAGGAAACCATCGCTGGAGCGGGCGGGGGGAGTCCGAGCCACGGCTTCGTACACCCGGGATCGGCGCCCGCTCCCCGCCGGCTCCGTCCAAAAAGCTTTAAAATCCCAAAGTAGCCCAGGCAGAGCGGCACCAGAGCTGCCTGCACTGCCAGGACCTGGTGGGGATGAGTCCCTTTGTCACTCACTGGGAGGAGAGATGGGTTTTCTTACGTAATTAATGTTTTCCCTTTTTTTTTTTTTTTTTCCCAAGGCAGCTTGAAGAAGTGGACCAGCAGTTGAAGAATCCCCTGTGCGGCACTTCTTATAGCAGTTGTTTTCTTAGGCATTTCTCAGATAAGAGGCAATTCAAGCAACTTTTGTTCAGGATGAGATTTGTGTTGTGCACTTTTCAGGCACCCTGAGGGAAAAGGAAGATTATATCCAAAACTGAGTTTATTTTGTTTTGTTTTACAGTTTGAAAGGTCTCTAAAAATTTAAGACATGCTTTAGAGCTACATATAATTAAGTGTTGTCTTCTACCCCTTCCTCAAATCAAAACCCCAGCCTTGGTTTAAAAGGTTTTTAAACCTTTAAAACACATAAGCAAGGCAAATGAGAAGTTTGGAAGTTCAGTTTGCACTTCCATGGAAAATGTCAAAGTTCTTTACATTCTTCGCTCAACTTTGGGACAAGGCACAGAAATGTTGGTATTTGCTGCAGAAAGGGAAAGCTTTAAAATAAAAATCAATTCAGAATCCACTTCTGGGCAAAATGGTACCTCCTGAGTCTTCAACTGGTGAAGTGCTACAAACCTCAACTATTAGGAGTCAATTATTAATTTTGTATGATGAATGTAAAAGTCAGAGTAAATAAAGCATCACCTGCAAAGCCGTGCATCTTCAACCCTGCTGCTGGCTGGCCAGGGTTGCAGGGCTGGGAGGCAGAGCCTCGACAGTGAAGAAATCTCCAGTATTGTGGAGACCAAGTCAGCACATCCTTAGGGCAAGGTGTAATGGCACAAAACCTCCCTGCATGGCATTGTACCTACTCTTACAAACCAGACTTAATTAAAATCTCAGATACTTACCAAGAGATAACTCACCCATGTCTTCCTGAGCTGCAGTGCTTGCAGAGCACCCTGAGCCCTGACCACCTTCCTACAATGTCCACATGTACCCCAAAGCTTTCAGTCTTCACAGAGAGAGATACACACAGGGTGCTTGAGCTTGGGATAATGCTCCAGAAATTGTGGGAGAAGGAAGGGTAGGCTGTATCCCAAACTCAGGTGGATGTGGACACATTTCCCAGGAGTGCCAGGGGGATCCTGTTCTGCTCTTTGGGCATGTGGAGCAATACTGAGCAGCTGATCAGCAAAAAGGGAGTGAGGAGAAGTGAACCGAGTTGCCTGAGGAAGGGGAAGTGAAAAGCTGAGCATAGCATTAGGGCTGAGTCAGAGGGAAGGAGGCATACGTGGAGCTTGTCCTGCCTGTGTCTGGGAGAGAGGGGTGCAGCCTTCAGGCCTCTGATGAGCATGGTGTTGGGAAACAGGTCTGGTTTATCTAGGCTGCAGAGTGCCCCGGGGCATCCCCATTTCACAAACATCTCACATCCCACCTCTCTCAGCCTCAGCATCCCCTGTGTCCCATCAGGCACTGGTGAGAGCTGCCTTGTTTCTGTTCAGCTCACTGTCACAGGAAGACCTATCAGAGCTTTGAAGTTTTTCTCCTTACTTTTCTACAAGGTGACCAGTAGAAAACTAATTTGGCTCTGGGGTGAGGTTTGATGGAGCTCAGGAGCTGGTAATGGCTGAGAAGTGACAGCACATACCTGTGACTTGGTTGGGTAGGACTCTTTTTGGCTCTGAGCTGAATGGAGCAAGGTTGTTTTGTCGAGCATCCTCACAGCCCAGCCCACTGATCTGAAACCACCAACCTGAAGGAAGGCAAGAAACACAAATTTATCATTCAGAAAAGGGGATCCAACGCATGCGACTCCATTATGGGGCAGAGTTGGGAGAGGTCTGAAGCCTCCCAGGACCAAATCCTGGCTTTGCAATGTCACTAAACATACATTTATGCATTCCATGCAGCATGCCATGACTTCCGGAGCCATTTCCATCAACATGCACAAGTTTTATGTTGTGTGGCATTTTGAATCTTTACAGCTGGAGATTAGTAAGTGCAGAATGAAAGCTGTACTCTAAGTAAATAGATTATGTGGAGCTTAGAGGAACTAAGCTGCAATCTTAAATTCAAATAACTTTCCTATTAGGAAGGATCTATTAATACTTACGGTATGGTAATTGTGCAGACTCCAAGTCCTCACCCAGTCAAAAGTAAGACTTAAGAGCCCATACCTACCCCTTAAAACACTGGGAATTTTGCCTATGTAAATATTGCAGAACTTGAGCTCCAAATGCCTCTTCTAAAAACCACAAAATCAGAACTTGATCACAACAGCAAAATTTCAGTAAGAAATTAAGGCAGTGCACACTGCTGCAAGAATACACTTGCAGAAGAACCCAGATTTCCTGAGGTTTTTGCACTGCTTTTCTCCCTCGCTACCATTTCATTTTCACTATAGGTGAGGCTGTACTAATCTTTGATCTTTGTGGTTCACCCTCTCTGGGTAAGCATCATCTTCCTTTATCTGCTGCATCCTCTTGCTTGCCCAACGATTATCCCACAAGGCAGTTTCCCTTTGATGGTTGCTCCTCAGTGCTACAAGATAACTGAAAACAGCCAACTCTTCTCCTTCTGTCTAATCTGTGTGGTCAGAAAGCGAAAGATTTCATTCCCTTCCAACAGCTAACCACCCTCTCCTGCTCTCTCATTCATCTGCTGATGCTGGTAACAAGGATACCACTCTGGGCTGCCTTTCTTTTTGTTTTGGAAACTCTCATAGAGGCTTCTCTTTAAAAGACATTTTCAGCAGTTGTGTCAAAGCTGGATTTTTAGGTTTTGTAAGCCTTTCACATTTGTTTGGAGGGACTGAAACTTGCAAGTCCTTGGGTATACCTAATTGTCAAACTTATCTGTGCCAAGCCAACTCTTTTTGGTCCTCGTTTAAAGGATTTAAATACACTCATTGACTGTAGTCCTTTAAGCTTCTGCTTCCTCCCTGGAGTTCTCTTCTTACCCCATGTAGTTTGCTGCTGCCATCAAGGTCTGAATCACTGGGTTGTTCAGGAGTTTGCTCCTCTTACCACAGGAGGCTGGGAAGTGCTTCCTGCCATTCCCAGCAATACCAGCACAGCACTGCTGTCACAACTTGCCCTCTGTGGGCCCATATGCTGGTTCCCATTTTAGGGCCATTGGCTGAGGGAGATGTGACACGATGTGCCAGGATGCTGCAGAGCCATCAGTGCCATCCCACTTCCCTGAACACTGAGATGTGCACATTGAGGTGACTAATTCAAGGTTACCCAGGGCAATAATACCCAAACACCCTTCATCTTGGTCCTGTGTCAAACTGTGCAACTCAAACATCTTCCCAGCCAATGCATTGCAGCAGGAGCCGTGTTCTGTGGGAGCCATCCATCTCTGTACACAGGTGCAAGGTGGGCACAGTGGAAATGCAGTGTTACCTCCTTGCAGATACCATCCCTGCTCTTTGCCTGGTGGGGAATCACCATTTGGGAAAAGGACGTGAAGGAGGAAGCACAAACAAGCCTGTTCCACTGCTCCACTCATGCAGGGAAACTGGCTTTCAGCTTGCCTTCAGAAACAGCTCTGACCCTGGAAAACAGATACATGAGTAGGAGCTAGGGACTGGGTGGGAGGAACAGCACAGCCCACATAGACACTGCAAACGTGTGGGATTTTCATCTTCAGGTCAGCACGGATGGACATAATGATCCCTTGAGGCTCTCCACTTGAAACTGCTGGTTCCAGCTCACCCTCCCCTGCTCCCAGCATTGCTGCTGACTGTTCACACACTGCTCCTTTTCCTTACACCTCTTATCTGCCACGTGGAAAGTGCTCAGGACAGCCCAGCTTCTGCGTCTCGCTGCAGCCCGGCAGTTTCTTTGGCCTAACAAGTAGTTATAGATCCCATCTCCCTTTTTACTACAGGTAAACCTGGGAGAAGTCCTAAAGTAGCTAAGAAACACTCAATTCTGAATCTTTCCATTTTTGTGCAAATTAAGCCACATAAAGCTAAGCATTATTTTTATCTTTGGAATACACTCTGCATGACTTTTGATATTATGTACTTATGCATCTATGCTATGTTTCAGGTGCCTTTGCCAAAACATTAACAGTAATACTAGGAGGACTAAATAGAGCAGATGTTCTGTAATCCCACACCAAAAGGCAACCTGGGAATGTTGGAAATTATACAGGTACAAAAAGCTTTATCCCTCGAGCCATGTACTTTTGTTATATAAACAAATTATCATAACAGCTCTGTGAGGTGTCACCATCACCTTATGAAAAGAAAACTGAGATGATTGATTTGGCCAAGAACATGGGGTCATGGAGCTCTGACCTCATGCTAGTTCCACCCTCCCTCTCCATCATGTATGCAGTCTAAGTGTATAATGTAATATTTCAGTGCAGGGATCATTAAACTGTAAAATTCTATTTTAGGAGGGTTGTTTTCATTCTTTTCCCAAATAGTAGATTGTCTCCAGAGATAACAAAATACAAATATCCAGTAGAGCAGGGAAAAAGCTAAGCAACATTACAGATATCAAGTTCTTTTTCCCTACACTGTTTGATTTCCCTTGGGGTGTAACGAGGTACCCAGCTAAAAGCAAAGACGTCTCCCTGGGGCAAGTCTTTACAGTGTTGTTGCATTTGTATTGTGGTAGGAAGTCTCTACTCGTTGTAAAACTGTCAAAAAAATTGTCAATGGCCAAAAAGCTGGGAATGTTTTAGGCCTAATCCAGTGCCTGTCAAAACTCATCATCAAAATTTCCACTGACTTAGAGAAGTGCAGAATGAATCTCTGTCATTTCCAGGAGCTATTTTATAGCATCACATCTTGCTCATTAATATCCACCTGACAAGCATATATAACATCCACTATTTCTTTACCAAGATGCAACAGCTTGAAAAACCCATTTTGTTTTTAACTTAGAAAAATGTCTGTGCTTGCTTAGTTGCAGTACCAAAACTGGGATGTTTTAAAATTCTTCTCAGATAGCTGAGGGTTCCCAGAACAGATGGGCACAGGGAGAGAGAAGATAATCTAATGGCAGCCCATCACTTTGTAGCACTGCTGGTACCACATCATTACCACAGCCAGAATGTGCAACAGACCACAGTCATTGACCCCAACTTGCAGGATATGTTGAGGAAACAGCTCTCTTCTTATAGGTGCTCCTATACCCTTGCACCCAGTTTCCTCCTCTCCTCTGAAAGCAGCATTGATAAGAAGGAGACTAGAAATGCTTAGTGTGGAAGATTCAGCATATAAACGCAGCACAAAAATCCAAAAAGGCATTTGGTCTCTCCCCAACTATGCTGTGTTTGCCCTGGATGAAGGAGTGGTGAACAAATTCTATTTTCAGCTGCACACCCTGCGCTGTTTCTCACGATGGCTGTCGCTGCCTGAGCAGCTGGGCACACCTAATACAGGATCCCTCACTGGTTTGTGCCTGAGCTACTGCTTTGTTGTCAGATACCTGCAGCCTTGGCTTTGCTGCTTAACTTCACTGTCAGCTCTGCTTTTGCAACCAAAATAGAGGACTTAATGCTAAGAATTCAGTTTCTTAGAAGATGGAGTTTAGGTGAGATGTTAAAAAGCAGGCACAAAAGTAGCAGGACTCAGGGAGAGCAAACTTTGGGTGATCTGCAAAGCTGAAACAAAAATTGTCTTTTTCTTCCCAGCTGTTTGCAACAGCCACCTCTGCTCTATGCCTTCATGCCTTCTTACTCACAAAATACCTTTTTTTTTTCTTTTTGATGGCAAAGGTTGTCTAGGAGCAAACCTGGAATCCATCCTTTCCCCTCACAGGTGCGAGGAGAGCTACAAGAATGATGTGAATTGGCTGCAGCCTTAACCACATTCATGTCATGCCACTCTGGCTGGGATGCTGGAGAGAGAATTAATGGAGTGTAAATCCCTGTTTGGAAATCTCCAGCTTCTCTCTGTAACTCCTTCATTCCCTTTGCAAACCACAGGAAGAGGGGATCTCCCCAGAGAACCACAGCTGCACATTTTGGGTTTTGATTAAAAGTAGTGGAGAATTCACACAACCAAGGCTGCTTGTCTAAGGGGTTCAGAGTGAACTGGGATACTTCCAAGAGAATCTGTAGTCCTGAGACTAAACCCTGCAAGCAACAATCCTCTTTTAAAGTTATTGTATGGCTTGGCTACAAAGATAAGGCACCAGATGGCTTGGGAAGAATTTTTAGGAGACAGTCTGCTGGTACGCCTGGAAGAATCCTGAGAGTTTACGTTTACAATAGACCATTTCTTTGGAGGCGAATGTTTGTCAGGAACATCAGTTTTAATTACCTAAAATGTAGGCTGTTTCCAAACGCAGACAATGTTAAGAGGAGTAGATTTTTTTTCCTGAAGAGAGGACAGCCAACAGAAATCCCTTCCTTTACAGGTAGCAAATTGACTTGTGAGACTACTGTTGTGCAGTTTTCATCCCAAATACTATCCTGCAGCACTTTCTTTCACTGATGAATTATTCATAGCACAAGTAGGTGTTACTTTTAATCTGTTGTCAGCCAATGAATTAAGCAGCTAATTTTGTCACCTCTAAGCACACAAGAGCAGCCCTCAAAATTCCCAAAACTTTTCAACTGAGCCTTTTGTATGTCTTTTGCATGCAAGGAGGGATAAGCTGGGACAAGAGCCATAAGGATGCCAGTAGGAATAAACAGCCTGTCAGTAATCTTTATGTTGCTTTAATACATGCAACTTGCTTCTAAATCCAGGTGTGATCATTTGGCAGTAATGATTATAGCACTATTACCCATAATATCTGAATTCAATGACACCACGAATTGAGCTCCCATATACCCAGTGTGAGGCCATGACATTTCTTTCCCATGCAGAAATATTACCAAAAATTATCTAAAGGATTTGGACCTTCCTGGGAACTGTGGCCCTGCTGGAGCTCCTCATCACCTGCAGGTGCATGGCAGACCTGAGGAGATGTGCATGTGAGCAGCACACCTTTTATGTCTGGAGGTGTGGCAGCTCTGCTAAGGGGGTAATTTCCTACCCTACACATGGATGCTGAGATATACATGTCGTGTTTTTCAGACCTTTCAACTTTCTTATATGCATTGCAACATAAATAACATTAACAAATGCTGGTGATGGGAATCAGGCTTATGTTTGTAAGCCAGCTGTTTCCATGTTGTCTCCCCATATTTTATCTTAATTCTTAAATATCCCTAACCTTTCCATTCAGAATTTTTAAAAGGATAAAGCATGATTTGGAAATGACTGTAACATAAGGATATTTGTTGACTTAACTGACATTGTTTTGACATGTCAGGGCCTCCCAGGGGACCAAGACCCCATTGTCTAATGGCAGAGCAAACACAGGGCTGAAAATGGGGCCAGAATCGGCATTCCCCTGCCTTATCACACTCAGTTAATGCATTACTCCACACCAGCCAGCCAGCTAAGAATAGCATTTGTTGAAGGGAGGAGAAATCTCATACACACCAGCAGCATTCTTTCTCCCTGCTGTTTTCATAGGAGGTTCCAGCACATGGTTCTTTGCAGCACAAAGCCCATAGCCAAAACAGAGAATTGTCCAAATCTGAGCCATTTCATCTACCAACAAATTTTGTGTTCCTTCTACAGCAGGACAGAGAGATGCTCCCCCACGGCTGAGACTTCTAGACCTCTCATAGCTTGTGAAACACATGGAGAGCCAAAAGAGCAACTTCCCCCAAACACAAGTAGAAGTGGGTACATTAAAACAGACACATCATCCTTTTTGATTCTGTGCATCAGTTAACTCCTCTGAGCAGTGAGAATGGAACTTTGCAGCCCTGGTTGTACATATATAAAACCATGTGGTTTAGGGCAGCAGTATCTAATTGCATTAATTTTTTTTTGGATACCATTATGTATAGAAAACAGGCCTCTGGGCCAGGAGCTGGCACTTTTCAGAAGCTGACATGCTTCTGCTGAAAGCATTGTGAGGGATCCATTGTCACCACCTCTCTGCAGCATCATTAACAACAGTGACCAAGAACCATCCCCATGGCCCTTCCCTCTTGCAGATATCCCTGAGTCACTCTCCTGCAATCCACTGCACAGCACAAGGAAAAGAGAAGTTTCTGCATTGCTTAAACACACAAGAACTACTGACCTGACCCTCTTTGAGTAATTTCCCACTCTCTCCAGGGCACACCAATGGTGAGTGCTCAGTGGTGATGGGGCAGGAACAAGGAAAGCTTGCAGGGCCTTGCCTGAGCACCAGTCCATGTTCCAGGGATCTGCAGCTGGGTGACCCATACCAGAGGTGATGTCCTTGTGCTCCTCTGCTGAGCTGCTCCAGGAGGAGAGGGACACAAGTCCTGCCAGGGGACACACAAACATCAATGTAACTCTCACCCTTGTGCAAATGCCCAGCCTTGCACTGCTCTACAGTCTGATGTCGGTACCACACATGATGGTTTAGTTTCCACTTCTACCACCCAGACAGACATGGCTGTGGAAATCCCAAATTAACAATTCCAATTAGGAATACTCACCATAGTCTCAATGATGTGTGTGTGTGACTGCCAGTGGCTGTGACATCTCTCAGGGTATGGAAATATAGTTACAGCTGTCAGGTGCAGAAATTCCCTTTTCTGCCCCACTCCATAAGATTTTTCTCATGCCCCATCCCTCTTGTTGTGTCGTTCCCTCAGGCCATGTGTCATCTCTCCTGGTCACCAAGGAATTTGGTTCCCGTGCCTGGAACAGCTTTTGTGTTACTGGCAGCTCTTCTTTCTGCACCCATTGAAATCTACAAAAATAAGACAATGCATGAGTAGCTTTTAAATCTAATTATTCTTGTGTTTACTTGGCAAAATCTTGGATATTTTGCAACCAATTTATTTGACTCAGCCTCCAGGAGAAGTCTTGAAGCGTGAGATACAGTGACACGGGTGTTTCCTGTAGGTCTAAGATGTGGTACAATGTGGCTTTCTCTATCCAAGCCCTTCAGCAAAAGTGCTTGTAGCTTGCTCCTTGACTTCAGGAAATGTGTGCAAATGCACCCAGGCTCACCCAGCAGCTGGAGGTGTCTGGGGCACCCTCCAAATGTAGTTCCAGCTGCGTCTGTCCCTCATGTCACAGGCATGAGCCCCTGGCCCTGAGCGGCGTGTGACTAGCACAGCAGTCAGAAAAATTCACACAGAAGATTCTGTAAGCACATTTGCTGGTTTAAACTTTGTCCCAGAGACTGGAGACTCCTGCAACTGTGAGAAAGAGGGGTCCTTGTCATTTATAGCTGAGGTCAGTGGAGGGCCAGAGCAAGGAAGTTTGTATTGCAGCAATTTGTACCTTATCTTGTTTAGAGATGTAAACAGAAGGTTTACACTTCCGTTACTGAACTCTCCTACACCAAAAATGTTGAGTGCAAAGAGAAGGAGAGGGATAGGCAACATGTGTGCACTCATTTCTTGAACTTATTTCAAAAAGTACAGTTAAAGAGTCTGGTGTTTCTGAAGTTTGGAAATTTGGACCCCCTTGCAGGGTTCAAAAACCCATCTCTGCAGACTGCAGGGGTCATTCCAGGATCCCAATAAGGTCTGGATGTAACTTGTAAGTCTGATGGACCCGAGTCAATACCATTGAAGCCAAGAATCCGTTATGAGCTTTAGGTCGCTCCCAATTGCTTCTGAAGTCATTGCCCAGGCTTTTCTCATTTTAGTCACAGTACCAGGGTTTTGTGTCATCTGAAAAGCTCCAAGGCAAGGGACATATGGAGCTTACAAAAGCATTTATTGTGCTAGTTAGCTCCAGTTCCATGCCAAGCAAATTATTCATGCACATTCTGTGGATAGGAGAAACAATTTTCATGTGGTTATATGGATAAAGGGAGAAGAATTTGGGCCACTGACTCAGCCTGTCAGCAATGCTTCCCCCTAAATTCAGCCATGGAGCTGCGAAGCAGATTTCTCACAGCACTGATGGTGGGGCAGCTCTCTCTTTGGAAAATGTGACTCCTTATTTACATGCCACTTGGAAACCAGTACCATACAAGGGAGCCAAATTATTCCTGAAGTATGGCCATTTGATTATAACCTTTCAGGAGAGTAAGCAATTGAACAAAAGCAGCTTAGAGATAGCATTTCAAGTGAGGATCAACCAGCTTGGCTGGAACAGGAGCAGCAGCAAACTGCCCAGCCTGTTGGAGACATGGCCATGCCTTGTGATGCTGCTCTCCTGCATCCTAAAGGAAACCTGACATTCTGCAGGTGTTCTTCTTTTGAGTCTCGTGGAAGGAGACAGAGTTTGAGGAGACACACTACAAAAGGTTCCTTTTAACAGTTGCTGCTTTGCAATTTCAGCTCTGTGACCAAAGTGCTTTTTGATTTTTCTTTTTTGTCTCAGCAGATTTTATTCAATTGCCATTGCAGTGGGCACTGCAGAATGCAGGGTACATTCCTGCTTCAGTTGTCTTTCTGTGCGCTTGGCAGCAATTCTGGATACCCAGAAACACAGACCATAGCTATTTTCTTTAATTTCCACTTTCCTTTTAGAAATATTTCATAAAAGGCCTTCCCACATTGAAAAAAATTAAATAATCATTATTTTTTTTAAAAATTTAAGTAATTAAATTTGCTCTATTATTCAAGTTAGTGGAAATAGAAAAGCTAATCAGCTGACTGTAATTGTACAATAAAGTCAAGAGTAGTTAATTTCAATCCTTGCTCCATAATACTTATATAATTCAAACCTGGAGACAAAAACACTAAGGTCATGGATTAGCAGTGGCCTAAAGTTGAAAATAGGCTGAGGAAGTAAGGATGACAAATCATATGTAATGGGTATAGGAATTACGTAGTGTATGATATTTTATCAGTATAAATGGAAGAAATACAAAAGCAAATTCAATTTTTAAGGTGTCTGTGAATAAAAATATATATAAACCTATAATATAAATATAAACATAAAAATATAAATTATAAAAATATATAAAGATAAATATAACCAGTCTCTATACTTGAAACAGAGTTACAAAAAATTAAATTTGAAATCAAATATAGTAAAACAAATAATTTGGTAATAATTAAAACAGTTGTTGAAATGCAGAGCTAGTTTTCATTAACAGAGTTTTATAAGTTTGCTTTCTTTCTGTGATGTACAAAACTAAAACCTGTGTCATTCAACTGGGGTGCCAAGCCATTCAAAGAACACACTGAGCAGAAGTTCATCCCAAAGCACCAGCCACAAACTACACTTTTCTAGATAAAAAAATATAGTTCATAGGTAAATAATTATGGCAATTCACTTAGATATAGCATGTGAGGTAAATAACATCAAAGCCTTCACGTGCATGCCCAAATGAATTAGCAAAATCTATAATAAAAGCTCTGGTGGGGCCCATACTCACCAGTGTTGGCATTTCACAAGATGCCTGCAAGGTTTCATTATGATTACCTTTTGCAAGCATTGCAGCTGGTACAATAATAATTGCTGTGCCAAAGAGAATTGTGAAAGCGCAAAGCACAGGAAAACTAGAAAAGGAATTTTGTGACCAGAATGCCATGCAATTTTTCACATACCAGCAGAGAAAATAAGATTTCTAAACAGTGGGTGAACACTTGCTTGCCAGGGTAACAGCCACTGCCTGCACAGAAACAATCCCTCAGAGCCTATGGGATGTTCACAACAAGCAGCAGCTGAACACATCCAAGGAGAATGTGGTAATTAATTAATTATTTAGTGCTTCTGTGCTAAAATAAATTATACCTGTACATGTTACTAGTGGGTAAAAACCTCACACATCCACAAAAATGCATAAAGAGCAGCTCTGTTATGGATCAGAATAACTTCTAGCCATTTTGACCAGGTTACCTCCTTAAGAGGAACATCTTTACCCAGTGACTGTGTCTCACTGGGAGAAATTCACTGCATTGATTTGGCACTGCCTGACTTTTTGGTAGTGGGAGAGGGCCACAGGGTAGATGGTAGATTCTGTGAGAAGCTGCTGGAAGCTTCCACCATGTCCAACAGAACCCATCTCTGATGGCTCTGAAGATGGACATGCTGCTGGCCCAGTTAGAGAGGTTGGTAATGCCTCTGTGACGACATTTAAGAAGAAAATCAAAACATCACATGGGCAGTTTTTTTCCAGGAGTGGTGAAGCACCACTGCCAGGGCCATCCCTGGCACGGAGCATGGCAATGCAATGCCAAGGCCAAACCCATCTCAGTGCAGCTCACAGTGAGCTCTGCCTGCCTGCCTGCAAGCCATGGTGAGGGGCACAGTTAAACAAACTGCCCCTTGGAATTCATGGAGTGCATGGGGGATGCAGAGATCCACTCACAGCCCATGGGCAAATTGCTCACACCACAGTGGGTGGATGCCAGAGAAATTTGTGATCCAGTGTGAGACCTGAATAGACAGAGGGCCCCTGCTGCCAGAGACAGAGAGAGGGTCCTTGCTTCCAAACCAGAGCAGCCCACCCTTCAAGGACTGCACCCCAGGGATGAGTGACCCACACCAGAGCAGCTTTGGGAAGGCTGTTTGCCCGTAGGAGGGACTCATGACATGGCAGAAAAAAAAACCTCTCTTTGAATGAAGAGAAAAAGATATTGAGTGACAAACTGACCAAAACTCCCATGCTCTGTCTTCCTGTGCTGTCGCTGGGAAGGAGGGAAGGGCTGGAGGGAAAAAAAGGTGGTTTAAGGACTTATTTCACTTCTCATTATCCTCCTCTGACTCTGTTAATAATAAATTTACTATATACCTTTCAATTTAAACCTGTTTTTCTCCTAGAGTGTTTTTTCTCCCAGTCCTCATCTTGACCCTTCATTCATTTTTTTTTCCCCATCTCCTCTGCCCAACTAGCAGAAGGAGGTAAGGGAAGGACTCTCGTGAGTGCCTGGCATTTGGCCAGGGTCAAACCATGACATTCACCTTGGCCTCAATTCACAGCTCAGTCAGAAAGTTTACAGAGGCCTCTTGGGTGTTTGTAACACTCTGTTAAATAATAGCACAAATAAAACCACTGTCTTGGGATAATGCACCTTCTTTTATACAAACATTTCATTTCAAAGTCTTAAATAGGCAATAAAACAATATTTAGTCTTGTAAGTCTTCTTTGGTTAGGTTCATAATGTACCTGCCTACCAATTACATTCCCTGCAGTCAGAACACCTAGAAAACTCTATTTATTAGCAATCCATCCCAAAATAAATGTACCACTGGAGTCAAAGATAATCTATTCTGAAGGAGACTGCTAAGACAGCTCCTGGGATAAAGGAGGGTAAGGTGCTCTTGAACACTAACATAAAAGAAATAACAATAAATGTTTTGCATTTCAGAAGTAAATTTTTTCACACCCTCATTCTTGTTTTCATCATTCAGACATTGGCTGTGACCTCCACTGAGGTCCTCACTGAAGTAAATATCCACTGACACCCTTCTTAGTGCAGCCTTTGGATAGCCACATCTGGAAGCTGATGAGACCTCACATCCTTTGCCCATGCACACAACACAGCACATCTCAGGCTGTTTCAGTATTTTACCTGCCCTTCAAGGGCCCCACGCAGAAGCAAAATGGTTGTTACATGCATGTGGTTCCTGCCTTATGGGCCACATAATCCTGTTTAGTGTTTTAGCTGTGTCACACATGAATTGGTGGCTCTGTGCTGTGCCTTGTCCAGTGGTGGCAGATAATAATGCCTTTGGTGTGCAACACTCAGCTGAGGCAAGCTTGGAAAGTGTTAACTCTGAGGCAGGATAATATCTTATTTGGTTGAAGTTAAAAGTAAACCAATACAGGATTTACAGCAATTTAAGGCTTAAGATGAGATTAGATGCCTGTCATCTCCAAACACCTCTCAATCTGCATAAAATAATCCTCCATGAAGAGGATTTTTGCATTTTGGTACAAGTTTTTTTGGGGAAAATGGGCCCATGTGTTATTGTTCTGTAGAGTGGAGGGAGGTGAAGCATAAACTCAGCTGAAAACTTATCCAGGGCTTCTGGCAAGTGTGGCCAGAAGCGTGTGATTTGTGCTGCTTACCAGATCTCTGCAAATCATGAATCCCACATGACGATTTGCAGGGGGATCTCTTTAAAAGGATGCAGGAAGTTAGAATTATCATCAGCTAATGAAGAGCGCAGAGAAATTAAAATGGAGCCAAAGGGAGGGGAAGATGTACTCATTTTCCTGAGAACTACTGCATTAGAGCCACCTGCTTACAGGGTTAACTTTCTTCCTCTCTATTTCAAATAAGGGGAGTCAACCTGACCTTTACTTTCAGATCTGAGAGAAGCCTTGAAAATGAGAACAGTGAGGCTCTCCAAATGCAAACACTGGCTGCAGCAGACCTATTTATAAATAGTTTAGAAGAACATCATGAACTACAGGAGGGGAATTTCCCCCCACAAGTTTGCTGCCTCACTGAACACAGCGACAAGCTTGAATTTGCTCTCTTACATACCAGGAGGCCTGCAGCAGAAAATGAAGTTAAATCCACAAACACAGGACCCAAAGCACTCAAGGGGCACCAGCTCCAGTTTTGCTGCAGTGTATGAAGGGGCCATTCTGCAGAGAATGCCTCTGCTCCAACATTCTCAGGCTTTAGTTCGTGGTTCTGCTTCATGGGCACAGACCCTGGGCAGAGCTGCTAAGGGGAAAAATCCCAAACCAGCTTAAGTGGCTCAGAGGACATCTACCTCTGAGAAGGGAGGAGTTTGGTACAGCCTCCCAGGCTGCATTCATCATTCTCTTCTATCTCTCTCCAACCTAAAAAAAAAACAACCTTTTTTTTTTTTTAACAAAGAATAAACTACAAACCATTCAACTGCAATAGTAATATAAAAAATTAATGAAGCGAGAAACTTACCCAAAATAGCAGCACGCCAGTCCTCATATGTTCTCTTAAGAATTCAGATTTATCATAGCCCGCAACTTGCTACACAATTCCCAGTCACATCTCCTGCTACACATTTCTGCTGGGCTGCTACTTTCAGTTTTGAACCTTAGCCCTACAAGGAATTATCTGAACAGAAGGTTAACCTTTGTTTTAAAGGATGTCATAAGTAAAAACAAACTCTGGCCTTGCAAAATTTCCCTGTTTGTATGTTTTGCTCCAGTTACTCAGAAAAATAGATTAAATTTCCCTTTCTGAGAAGTGTTATCTAACTGCAAACCAGTGGTAATGTCACTGGGCAGATGATATAGTCACTAAAGTGCACTTACTTGGTCAGCAGAGATGGCTTTGATGCTTGAAAAGACATTGCAAAAGGAGCATTTAATCTCTTCTCTGTCTACCCTCCCACACAAACACTGAGGATCAAGGCAGTTTCCTGGGGCCTGACAGAGTAGATGGCAGAGAGAGTTGGCTGGTGAAATTCTGTGTGATTTCAGAATAATACCTGTAATTATTGCCATATTTTGGTGTCTCCTATCTGCAGACATCCCAGGCTCTCTCTCACCTCTCTATGAATCACATCAGAGGCCACTGGAGCATACCAGGACTAGGAACAAAAGTCAGTTAAGGGTGAGATGCAGGGAAGAGGAATGCACACCTTTGACACCTCTCTATTAACAAAGGTTAACACACTGTCCCCTCTTTTGCAGGTTACTCCAAAAGTGGGGTGCATTTCACCAACCCAGACATTTCCAGCTACCTGTATGTATCTTCTGTTTCCCATCTCATTTCTCCTGAAGCCTCTCTAACAAACTTCATGGGTGATTTCTGGGATCAGGGTGATATCTTTCTATTTGTATTTCATAGCTCTCAGGAGAATTGTTTTCCACAGACTCATCTGGTTACTCTTGAGCTCAGGAGGTTTACAAAGAGTCAGCTGTAGAAAATACTGAAAATGAGAAAATTTTTTTTGCTATGGATAGTAGTCACAGACATACTCCTCTCTCCAACCAGCTGCCTGAAACATCCCTCTCCATTTCATAGAAAATGATCTTGGATGTGGGTTAGCTTGAAGGGTCATTGAGCAAGTTGCTGGCTCCATCAATGGCAGACTTGCTCTTCCAGGATCGCTGTGGCCATAAATAAAGTTACTTTAATTTCTCATAGGTCCACTCTTGGATTCAAGGAAAATAAGAAAAAAATAAAGACAAGAGGTGAGCTCACTCTGTTGGCCAGGCATGTAAGTTCACATCTTAGACAATCTGCTGATGAAGAGTCAGAGTTCCCAGAAGTTCAAGGATGTCTCAGGGCCTCTGAAAATCAGCTCCAACAGGGCCCAGTAACACCTGAAGTGGTGAGGAAAGGAACCCTGACACTTTTTGTGCCTGCACCAAAGTCCCTGACAAACTGGCAAAGCACTGAATTTATTTGCTTTAGATTGAGCTAATTTGAGCAACAGCTGGAAAGGTGAGTGTCTTTAATTAAGTGGACAATAATTTATGACTTATGTTGGATGCCAGTAAAAAATAAACTGTTTATTAATAATGGTTTTAAATCTCAGTTCCTGTTTTAAGCAAAATAAATTTAAGTAAGCAGTCCCAGCTGAGCTTCTGGTAGGAGGGAGTTTACTGAGAAAATTAAGTTAAAAAAGAGAAAAGCTACTCAGAATTTACTAGAGTTCATTCACCATCCTTAAATTTTGTGGGGAATGCAGTGCAATGTAGAACTCACGCTTTTCACAACGTTTTCTAAAGACACTGGCAACAGGTGTAATTCTCCTTTGGCTGAGAATTTGGAATCTCAGAACCTCTCATTTCTTATTTTATTAGTACTGTAAATGTATTTTGTACATACACACTATGTATATTTATACATATACACTTCTAGAGATAAATTGTTCCTGATGCAAAGCAGTTTGAGAGTTTCCCTCCCTAAATAAAGTGTCCAGTTCAAGCTGGCAAGCTCTCCAGAATGCAGCAAGTGAGATGGAAAAGACAGCAGCTAAACACTGGTTTTGTTTTTGGGAAAGGATTAGTTTCCTGTTTACATCAAATTCCTTCTGCAACCATGGGTAGATGAGTTAGTACCAGACACTCAGAGGGATTTAGGTTAGCAAAGGTGTAAATAGAAAACTTACAGAAATTTCTTTAATACCTGATGCTCAGGGGAATTGAGAATTGCTCTGTGTTCCTCTTTCTACCTAATTTGCTTCAACAGATGAAGTTTTCTGTGTCTTGGCTCTTCCTATTTAGAAAACGTCAAAACAAGTGATTTCCTTCCTCACCAAGAAGGATCAGGAGAGTGAGGCACTCCAGCAAACAAGTCGTTGAAAAAGGAGATAGCTGAAGGAATATGAAAGGTTTAATGCATTGCTGCTCACCTTTATCAGACATGAATGACATATGAAATATTTATCATCAGAACCACTGTCCTCACATGGGTGATGCTACCCAGAGCCTAGACAGCATCACTGCTCTCCTTTTCCACTGAGCAGGAGATGCTGCTGCAGATTTGGAGGAGAGCAATGCTCCACACATGAAAGCAGGGCTCAGTTCCAGCACCTTTCCTCAGCAGTGACAGGGTGTGCAGTTGGTCATGAGGGTCTACTAAACACACAGAGCTGAAAACCAGCCCCCACCACACAATAGACCTGAGACCTGTCAGGAACTCACTGTTCTGTCTGCATTCATCACAGGACCACTATGATCCAAATGTAAATGTCCCAGGCAGAGTTCTGGGATTGTGGAGTCATTCCACACATTATATACATTTGGCACATTTATATTCTTATTTTCTACAAACTGTGGTCACACATGTTGATGTTCTCATGTTCTCTGATGCAATAAAGCTTCCTGTGCTCCCTGCCCTCAGGTTCAGTTTCCCATCCATGCTCAAGAATTATTACTAAAGTAAGTACTGGAAATGCACCTCTCAGCACAGTTGCACAATATTTAATGGAAAGAAACCACCTTTAGTAATTAAAACAAAAGCCCAAAGGTTGACACGCATCTCTGACAGTGAAATTAGGAAGGAGTTTCACAAGAAGCCAAACTGTGAGCAACAGAAGCTGCAAAGACCTTGTTGCCTTTGGCTCCCTGGTTCAGGGCTGGGCCAGTTTCTGGGTAGTAACTCACAAAACCCAAGTCAGAACACCTCCTATAGCAGGAATACTTTTACTATGAGTAGTCTGAGGGATTTGGAGATTTACTTGAGATTACAGGTCAACTTTTGTTCCTGATTGAGTGCCATGGATTTAATCTCTCCTCAGTGGCTTATCTTACTGTTGCTGACATACCTAGCTGTCTGTCAAATTTGGACAGAACTTAACAACATATTCAGGTGTAAAGACTTACAGTGTGATGTTGGAAATATCTTTAGGAAGCCAGGCTTCCAAATCCCCCAGCAAAACCAAGTGATTGTAGTTTGACTTGTCTGCTTCAGCTGTGTTAACTCATGGGAAGTTACTGAAGCAAGTTCACGAACCGTCACTGATGCACAGCATGGGAACCCTGCTGATGGTAATTGCTGGGAGGATTGGTTGGAGCATTCAGTGACAGCCATTTATTGGACTAATAAACACAGAGCTTAGTGTTCCTATAGGAAGCACCAGCAGCTTTTGAATCAAGGCAAATGAAGATGGAAGATCTTTCCCTGTGGATGTAGTATCTGCAAAGGAGCAGCTGAATTTTGTTTCATCAGAGTTGTAACATCTTTCTGAGTAACATTTCCAAATGAAGGACTACTGAGAAACTCAGACATTGTCCATTTTCTCCCTAGGATATATCCTGCTGGGGCTTTGTACAGGTCATTAATACATTATCTGCTGAGCCATAAGACAACAAGCAAAGCCAGAGAAATGCAGTCTAGTGAAATTTGATAAGAGTAGAGGATGCATGGGTTTGCTACTTAAATAAATAAATGTTTAAATATTTAAACAAAAAAATTGGTTTGGAAGGAAAAGCTCCATGAGAGGGAGAGGTCAGATGAAAGCTGATGTTTTCTGGACCAATAACAGATATAACTACTGATCCAAAAAACTTGAACAGAAGAAGCTCTGCCAGGTTCCATTTGAATGGATAATGAATGGCTGAACTAGTTAAGTGAAAAGAGATGTTATGTGAGCCTAATATATAAAGCTCTAAAAGGAGGTAATTGGTTTGCTTTGATCAAGTAAAGAAAGAGATCCCCACCTTGGCTCTTCCCAGCAGAGATGGTTATCTTGGCAAAGCTGAGGAGGAGAAGTGGCCAGGCTTGCTCTGAGTCAGTGTCTGCAGCTTCCTGATGGCTCCCCATGTGACTTTGCTGTACAGGAAGGCCACGAGACAGAAGAGAGCAGTAACCTGAGTAGGAGCAATTCCATGTTGCTGCCCAGACAGTGTTATACCCCTGCACCCTTGGGGGAAAATCACAGTGTTCCACATGGCAATGGGAGCTCCTATCCACCACATACAGCATGGAGTGTTTCACAGCAGCCCCAGGTATCCTGTGAACATGACAAACACAACCATTCTGTTTCCTAGGCTTCAGTAGAAAAGCTTCATCTGCTAGCAAAACACTTGAAATTAGGGTGCAGTTCTGCTCTGAACATTAGCAACCAAATGACCAAAATATGCATTGTTTCCCAATGCTCTCACAGGGAGGGTGATGCCCAGAGCTCCAGGAACTCAGTGTCTTTCCTCCCTTCATATTCTTACCAGCAGAACCTCTCACCTACCTCAGTTGTATTTTTACCTCCCACACCCCTTTGACTCCAGCTGTTTACCAAACTCCAGCCACTTTATTGGGCAGAAATGGAAGAATAAGTGATTGTGAGAATATCTTGAGGGAGTGCAATCAGTGACTGAATTCAAACACAGTTATTCAGCTATTGTTCATTCAGCACCATGCCCGAGAGAAAATGAAATTCTGACCTTTGGCTATTTTGTAATATAAAAACTGCTGATAATATAAAGACAAACATTTTCTTGTGTACTTGTGGGAGACATCTGCTGAAATCAAAGGAAAATTTCCCACTATTTCAGAGTTTAGTGTGCCAGAGTAACTGAACATTTCAGAGCTCCTTGCAGGTGTCCAGCACATCAGCATTAAAAGGTTTGCTCCCATTTCATGGAATGCTTGTCAAAAATCAGGCATCTTTGCCTAACAAATTCTAAAAGTTGCATAAACCTGCCATGTTCTTGAACCAAACACTTCTCAAGTCTTTGTTCCTTTGCAACAATATGTGCTCTATTAAATAGCATAAGGCTCAAAATCACAGTATATTTTTAAAAATTATATAAAATGTTCCACATGTCAAATTAAAAGTTACACAGAAAACTTCATGTGGACCATCTGTGTTTGACTGCTCAGATAATATTAATTTCTGGAGTTCTGGGTCACAAAATTCTTCTCATTTCAAAAGCTAGCTAAAAGATCACTTGGATTTTTTCCTGTTGGCTTGAATCTTGTGTATCTTGTACAACTTCCTGGCTGTGTAGATGACATGTTGCAGCAGTAAGCTGCAGAACACTTAAGAGTAAAATTGAGCAGTATTTGAACACTGGGACAGTTTTCAAAGGGCATTGCAAATACACTCAATCCATCATTTGTTTTGCATTACTCTAAACCACATATATTCCCTGGGAAATGTAAGTAAATTTTGATGCGGAGAGGAATGGAAGAGGGCAAGAAGGGAAAGCAAGAAAATGTAAATACTTGAAGTGGAAATTAATATTGAAGAAATAGTTATTTGTGCTAAATAACTATTCCCAGGCGGAATATTAAACATTTTCTATTCTAAACAGTTTTTATTAAGTATAAACTAAACTATCTGTGTAACATAAGCATAGTTGAGAAACAGGAGTTTATTTCAAGTAAATATATATTTTTTCAATTAAAATAATCACTCAACCAGTTTTACAATTTAATCAAATCTCTGCATGACTGCTGAGATTTTGTGTATATACCAAGCCTTTGGGTACACACTGGAGCATCAGAGGGTGAGGACTGTCCCCGTGCCCAGGGCTGTTCCTAGAAATTCTTGGGTTGCCTTCTGAAGTCCTGCACAGGCTTTTTATCTTACTGATTTTGGGCCAGGAAACTGGAGCATTCATTTCACCTGTCATGGTCTGACAGAACTCCCTGCCTCCTTTTTGCTTCCCATTCCCCAGTTCACACACACTGTAGTTTATTTTGTGCAGCTGCCTTCCTTCCTTCCTGGGAAAGCTTTTAAGGTTTTGTCTGGCCTTAAAATGAAATCTAATAGAAGAAGTAGGAACTTTGGAAAATTACCTGGACAAGAGGGCAAGCATGGGTGTTCTTCCTGTTGTCCCTCCCTACTGCTGGAAATCTCGGTGTCAGTGTTGTGTCTGAGACATCATTCAAAAGCCATTCGTGAGCCACCAACCATGGGCTTGTGCAGCTCCTTCTGATCCCATTCGTGCTTTGGCTTCCTCAGCTTCCAGCAGCAGCAAGCTCCATGAACAAATTGTGCTTTACCTGGACAAGAGCACAACAAACCAACAATGCCCACACAGGGGGCGTTTTGGCTTTCCTCCCTGCTCTACTCATCCCCTCCCCAGCTGCAGACAGCCATGGAAGGGATGCAGAGCAGCCTGTGAGGCACAGACACCTCGAGCTGAGCACGGGCACAGAGGACGTGCCAAGAGCCTGGATCCAAGCAGCCCCTCTGTGCTGGCCTGCTCGCAGCTCCTCCTCTTGTACTCCAAACATAAATCAGAGCATGGAGAAGGAAGGTTTCCAGTTCCATGCTGCGCAGTGGAACCACTGCACTTACAGAGCTTACCCCAACGCCAGCTCTGAGTCTCCCTCACCCCCAACCCTTCCACAGAGTTTTCTGTAACAATTTCCATTTTCCTGCCCTTTTTCTGGGACAGAGAAAGGTAAAAGGAAGACATACAACATTCTCGGGCAGGGAAGAAACCCTCCCTGGTGTGCTTTCAGAGCAGGCTGGTTGTATTTGGAACTATGTGTTCAAGCCTCATTTTGCCTCTCCATACCCACAAACTCCTCACATCCCCATTGGTCCTTCAAGGTGGATGGGGAGCAGAGAAAAGCTCACCCAGGCTCTTGAGATGGTGACCAGAGGCAGGAGGGGATTTCACAAAGCTGTTGCTAGTGAAGGTCCAAGGTTTCATTCCTTAGTCCTTCTCCAAAATGTAACACATTCAGCTCACTTGTCCTGCAAAGCATCCCACGGACCTAATGATGTTATACAAACACAGTGTAGCATCAAATTTCTGCAAGACAAAACAGCAATAGGGGGTGTAAATCAAGTGCTGGCGAGAAAAGCCTTGCTAGAACAAAATAATTTCCAGATTGGAGAGCTGAGGGAACATTATCTTCAGAGAAGTGTGTTTCTGAGTTACTTTGATCAAATGAGCTTCAAAGGTGACTGCAGCCCCATAAGTGTTTTCCTAAGCAGTATCCTGTGGGATGGGGAAGGACAGAACTCAAGCAGAAGCTTTCTCCTGTACAAAAGCCTTGCCACTGACATTGTCAAGGGATCTGTTGCACTCCATTGTGTCCATAATCTTCAAATTAAAGCTCCCTAAATCCACAATAGTCTAATAAACCACAAGCCTGTAACAGCCCCTTCAATTTTCCACGTTAATAATCCATGGATTAAGAGTCCCTCTGCTGCTACAATAGCCAGAACTGATCTTCTCTACTGTGTCAATGACCCATGAATTATAGGGCTGTGTCTCAGATGGTTAGATAATACTTCACTCAAGTCTCAGTGATAGATTTTTCTAACAGGGCAGATTCAGGACTCTGTTTTGAAGTAAAAGCACATCATGGCATTCTCATTTTTGCGAGTGCTCTTCCTATTCCTCTTGACAGTATCCCCACACAAAAGCACAGCCCCCTTTTAATCATATCAATCCATTTGTTTTGCAATAAATGGCCTAGTCACCTTTCATTTACAACTGTACATTTAATATGTCATATGAAAGTTTAATGAGAGGCACAGCTTCCTAACTGGTTAATCAACTGATGCAAAATCCTTCAATTTCCAGGTCTTACAATAGCCTGGAATATTTTATACTGATTTGTGGATTGCACCTCTTAACAGACTTGTATCGCTTAATAAACCTTTAATACCCATTTGCTATGAAGTACACACAGCATCCCCAGCAGTCAAACCAGAGGGCAAAAGGAGGCAGAGCAGAGTCGCTTTAGAATTGCTGCCCAAACCCATCATCTGTAAAATGTTTATCGACTTTTCCTATCAGTGACAGTTGCATGATTTCACCTTTGCAAATACCACTGCAGCCAGCAGGCTGGGTTTTGTGTATGGATTGGAGCCAGGCACTGGCATGGAAAGCAATGTGATGGGTAGGAGCAGACACGTTGTCTCCGTGGCATTTTCACTGGGGGCACGGTCCCTGCTGCACGTTGTCTGCCAGAACAGAATCCCAACTCAATTACTTTTGTCTGCCTTTAATTTTTAAAGCAGAAACCTTCATATTGAACTCAAAGCCACACAACTCACGCAACTCAACAACCCCACTTTGTTGCAGGGTTGTTAAACCAAGGAATGCCTGTTAGGTTATCCAGCCATGTCTTCATCAAAGCCTGGCTGCTCCATACCATATTTTTACAACATTTGGTTCAGACTCCTATAACTCGGACCATTTAAAATGACACTGTCAGTTCTGCTAGACATGGAAAGAGGCTCTGCACTGCAAGTAATCAGCTACTTTTACCTCTGCTAAACATCTTAATGTGCGTTGAGCAAGAAGTTTGGGTTTATTCCACCCTTTGCAGGGCAATACATCATCTGCTCAAGAGTTAGAGCAGTAATGCTTTGGGGCAGGTAAAGCTGTGGCCATGGCTCAGGTGCCACAGTGATTCCCAATAAGGAAGCATCCATTACTTCCTGAAGAAATGTATTTACTGATTTTCTGTTTTACAGACAGTCAGTGAAGGTCAGTTTTGTGTATCACCCCTAGAGGCTATGAGAGTTTATTAAATAAGGGTCCCGAGTAAAGACTTGTTAACATTGATTCTGGAGCTTTATTCTACTCTTAAATCTTTCGGTGTCAGAAAGATCAGTGCAGGATCTATAGACAATTAAAATTACAGTCAAAGTCACAGTGAGGCCACTGTGGTGGCTGATAGAGAGTGAAGACAAATCTCTTCTGATGCAACAAAGAGAGATTGATAGGAACACGGAACAGTAACAGATGATGAAGTTTTACTGTTTGTGTAGCAATTGTGACAAGCATCAAGCCAAAGTGAAGTAAGTTTTGTGCTGCTGGCTACCAATTGTGATGTGATCCTGCAGCAAAACCCTGCAGTGCCAAAAATAATTGGATTCCCCTTAGCTGGCTGCCTAGTTTACAGCTATCAGAATCTCACCTCTTATTTCACTCTGGTGGAGATTCTAATGGCTTGCTTTATTGTCTTTTAGATGATGATAAAACAAGGGGCTGAATTGCCTATATATATATCTTGGGTTGCAGCTCAGATTTGGAAGACTAGATGTACTGCAATAAATGACAAAAATAAAGAAACCTGACCCATTTGCCTCATGGAGAGACACTAAAATTCTGTCATCAATTCATTTCCCTTTGCAAACAAGTGTAAGAACAATAACTGTATTGTCATTAGCCAGCACACAGAATCAATGCTAGGAACAAGTCCATACTAGCTGACCCACATGGAATAGAAAGTGCTGTTTTATCTCCTACAACTGCCAGGACCTGAGCAATGACTCTCCCCCTGACATTGACACAAAGTCAGCATTGTCTTCTGAACCCATCTCAGCCTTTAAGGTATCTTTGCAGTATTTTTCTTGAGCACAATGTTTATCTTGTTATACTGTGTATACAGAACAATCTATTTTTCTATAAGGAAAATATCAAGTGTCAAGCATCTGAAAGTCCAGAGGACCATGTGCTCAGCTGGGGTCCTTGCTCCAGAGATGGGGCAACCAGTGGGACACGGTGCCATGGTGAGCTCCCAGTGCCCAGCACGATGGTCTTCAGACCATCCTGTGACACAAACAGCAACAGCAAATGTTCATTCACTCATCCAGCCCTCATAGAACAGTAACTGCTGCTGTGAGACCTGTGGCAGCTTTTCGGGTTTGGCAATGCTGTGATTCCCATTAAATGATTAAACACTAAGCCTTGAGAAGTGAGGACAGGGCAGCACATGCACTTGTCACACAAACAGCAGTCTGTCACTCCTCTCATGCCAAGACAAACTAGTCCCAGGGTGAATGGGGTCAGGAGAAGCCCCATGGTGAGCTCCCCAGCCAGTCCTGTGGAGATGAGAGCAGGAGGGACACGGAAAGGGCAGCTCCAGATATCCCCAAGCCCACTGCTCTGGCAGGCACTGAGCAGGCTCCAAATGATGTGAACCTGCCCACCCCTCTGTCCCCCTGCCTCCAGCATATCCCTGCGTGCTCTCAATACACACACAGCTTGTTAGCAGCTCTGCAGGGTTCCCAGGAGCAGTGAATGAACAGAAACTGGGATTGTATGATCATAACAACCAGCTCAGTTTCTTCTCTCCTAAGCCCTCCTCCCCAGGCGCTGGAGGAGTGGCTCCAGAGGAAAGGCCATGAATTTTTTATTTCCCTGACCAGAGGGTGATTTTGCCTGGTTGAACTTATATACATTGTTGCTCGTTACTAGGGCAACAGGTACCTTACAAATGCTGATAATACACAAACTAATACAACTCTGCAGTTTGCTCTTTCTTTTCAGTGCAGCTTAATAACCCGTGTGGATGCTGCGAGCCGCCTCTCTCCCGCTGGGATAAATGAGCACTTCAGGAAGTATTATCTCCCTCCAGCCTGGACTCCATGGTGCCTGCACAAAGAGGAGGCACTGAACTGGGGAGCAGGGCCACTATCAAAAGGCAGAGTGATTTCAGAAAGCTCCAGGGAGGAGTGGGAACGCCTGTGGAAGCACCACACAAATCTGCTATGGCACTGCTGCCTTCCTGAAACCCAAAAGATCCTTAGTGCTCAGAATCCAAAGGGAGGAAATCCTCTAGGAAACACTCCTTAGTTCCATGTTGTGGCCCCATCAGCAGCATCAAGAGCTAACTGGATTAGGGGCTCTTTGTCAGACTCCACCTCTCTCCCCCTCTCATGCCCTTTGATGCACATGCCCAGTTGTTAGAGAACACTCCGGTTCCCCAGGGCTCTTGCGGAGAGAGCAGGGTTAAAATGCTTCGCTGCTCTCCTTAATCCCTCTCACATGATTTAGTCAACACCAGTAGGAGAGAAGGACTGGCAGGTTTGGCTCCCTCCTCTCCAGAAGCTGGGAGGAGGGCTGAATCCAGCACAGCACTGGGGCTGGATGCTGTGGGAGCTGCACAATCAACACTGAGCACACCAAAGGAACTGCAGGCTCAAGAGCTGCTGTTCCTCTAACCTTAACGCTTGATTTTTTTCCACTACTCAGCACCATTTAAAACTGGAAACAGAAAAGGCAAAGAGAAATTTAAAATACACTTTCTGCTCCTATCCAGAGCTGCTGCAGCATTTGTTCTGTGATAAGGGGTTGATCACTGTGCAGTAACAGAGGGAAAAGCCACCAGGAAACAGAGGCAAGTGCACAGTACTGTGCTGGAGACACTTCTCCTCAGTGGACCAACACACCAGTGATCTAGAATTTAATTTTCAAAGGCAACTATTCTGTTAAAGAAACTGAATAAGTGGCCATATTTCTGGGGACCAGAGATAGCCTAAGATGCAGTAGGCTAACAGGAGCTCAAAAAGAAAAAATGCAACACATAAACTAAAGCAACTCAAAACATAACTGATCCTCACTTCCCCCCACCTCTTCCGTTCCTGTTTTGGAAGTTTGTTTTGTTTAGTTTTTTAGAAAAAGAATCATAGGGGCATACATACATTTCAACTATTTTATGCTTGTTACCAGTCAGCCCCTTTGTCCCCGTGATCTAACAATAACACAAATAACTTAAATAATGTATGTTTAACTTCCTTCCAAAAGCAAAACACAGGATGGGTAGTGTAGTCTCTCTCAAAGGGCTTTACAAGCACAAAACCAGGACAGTTTTACAGACCCCATTCTTGTCCTGGATGACTTGCTGCTGCTGCAGGACAAGGAGCTTTTATTGAAATCCCAGCAGAAAAGTAAACATTTGAAATAAAGCTAAACAAGAGTTTAGTTGTTGAGGAAAAGACAGTCATCTGTCAGCATATGGTGAGCAAGCTCTTAGGAGTGGGGTGCTGAGCTGGGACTCCAGCATTTGAGTTTAACCTCTGCAGTCTGAATCCCTTCTACCTGATGAGAGGGCTCCCTGCTGGATCAAATTTGAAGTGCTGTTGGCTGCTGGAAGCACTATTCGTTTGCCAAATAAACCTAAGGAAAAAACAGACCAGGGTTCTAACACCAAAATATGCTGCTGGAGAATTCCCCCCAGGAAAACACCGTGAGCTCAGCAGCTCCCCCTGAAAGCTGCCAGCCACAGGTGCCTGTGTCAGCTGGGAATTTTCTGCCTGCCTATTCCATCTCCCCAGCCTTGCCTGCACTGCTCCCTAACCCAGCCCAACCTTTCAGGCTACGTGTGCAGACACCAGTAAAGGGAAGAGATTGCCCTGTGTTCCCATAGGAAGTATTTCAGACAAGAAAGACATGAAAATGCTGTAACCAAGTCAGGCAAGGACTGGAGCACAGGACAGAACAAGAATGGCATTTTTTCAGCATTCAAGGAACAAGCTGAGGATAGGTGCATCTAATTGCTTTCTCCAGTTACCTCATGGATGGCTATGATAAAGACAAAGGCAGATGGCCTTGCTTTGAGTAGGGATTGGTCTAAATGACCTGTACATTTTCTATCCAACCTCAGTTTTTCTCTGATTCTATGAAACTGTTCCAGTAAGGATTGTTTGCAGAACATGACGTTTGAAGTAATTGACTCCTGGAGAATGTGTAAAGCTCAGTTTCACCATAAACTCAAAGGAAAAAAAAAACCCTCTATGAAGTCCCTTCCGTGCCCCTGGATGACTTGCCAACCCAAACACCTGTTTCATATGGGTAGACTGCAACAAATAGCTGACCCATATCTGTAATTAATCTTGAGGGTGTTTTGATTTTTCAGAGGATTAATGCATCCAACATCTTTAATAAAAAACAAAAAGCCAAAACAATCCAAGCCTTCTTGAAATCAAGCAAAACCTAAAGCAGATGGCTAGACAACAGTTGCAAAGCAAACAAATATTCCATGGTTCAGCTCAACTTCAAAAAAGTTCAGCACCAAAAACCTGAGTAAGCACAGAGAATGTGTTACCTTTGGCAATCAGCAGGGCTCCAGATTTGCAGTATCATTTCTGATCTATGCAGACTGCTAATCAAAAATGACTATTCAGATTCTAATCAAAATAAACCTTCAAATTACTTCAGATGTGAACCATGGTTGAGACTAAAATATCAAGTATTCATAAAAGTTCTTTGACTGAACTAAGGATACACAGACAATCTTGTGCCAACAGATTGTGCTTCAGTTTTTGGTTACATAGAGCATGTGAAAACTAATAGAAATGGCCTACCAGCCTCATTTCCCACTCTGCTTTATCAGAGTGACACCATCTGACCTTGGCAAAAGCAAGGCACAATCCAACATGCCTGAAAATAGCAAGACCACGACATTTTCTTAATCACATTTTTTCTTCATGACAAGGTTGGACCAGATGATCTTTCAAGAACCCTGGTTTTAACCTGGGCTGTGCTATGAATCTATGGAGCATTTCTTATTAACAACAGCAGGGATTTCCAACATACAGTGCCTTACTGAACCTCCCTCCTCCTCAAGATACACTTTTGACTTTCTTGTTCTAAAATTCTTCATTTAGAAATCACTTATAATGAAATATTCCTTTCCTTCCTCTTCAGATTTTCAGGCAGAAACAATAGTGACAAACAGACAAACAAGAGTGACACCATGCCTTATCTATGGAACAGAAGTGCTCTGGGAAATGCATTGCTGGGATGTATGGAAGGGAGAGGAGGTGAGAGGAAGAGAACACGATCACTTTGTACCCTAGATGAGACAGAATCACTGTACAGACCCCTTCACACCACAACTCCTGCAAGTGCTGCCAGGCACAGAATTTTTGGCTAGAATGGAGGATGGGAGGGAAGGATTAGTGACAGTGCGTGTTATCTGCTTCAGACTGGAAAACCTGCTCTGGGGCTGCCACTGAGGTGCCTTTGGTGGAAATCCCTGTCTCCACATATTCCATTTATCCTTTCTCACATGCTCCTTGAGATCTACTAACAAAATAATATCTGGCCTGTGCAAAAGTACAACAAGGCAAAGTTTCTTCTCCCTGTGCCCCTGACAACGTGAGGCATCTACAGCATTTCTCAAACATCTATCTTGTTAGATTTTCTTTTTTTTGGTATTTCAGTACCAGTCTCTGGCAGATACAGCTTGAATTTCAGCATATTAATCAAACTCCTCCACACCCCATCAGCACCGATCTTGGCATGTGGCTACTTTAGTCTCAGGGACTCCTTGAGCTGTGTGCCCTGAGTCTACAGAAATTCCCCTCAAACCTCAGGAGACAGAAAAGGCTATGGTTATATTATTATTACCACACTAGAAAGTATGTTAGGGCTAGAACAAAGCCTAAACCATGCAACATGAATTCATAACACTGGAAAATACAAGGATGAGACATGCCATAGTTAAGTGTGATTTTTTCCCTCTCATTCTTGGACATGTCTGATATGGAAAAAGAGAAACAGGGGAGAAAGTACAGCTTTCCTTTGTGTCTAAAAGCCAGGATATCTTTCCATGGCAAAATACATTTGACAGTTTCTCTGCTCCTCCCAGGTCCCTTCAGCTGACTGAAAACTCAGTTTGTAGGAGAAACTGGAAGTATGTGGCAGCAATTATGTGTATTTTGCTCCTAACACTGGGTCAGAGTGCCCAAGACCACAGAAGAGTCCTAAATACCCATGTCTCCATCCCAACCAGTCCTGTTTGTGCCACTGATTGTGCCACTGATTGTATTTGCTGCTACAAGACACCGTAGACCATTGCTTGTAATCAGATACACATAACAACAGTGCCTTTGATCTTCAAAAGGGTTTTACTTCTTTGATTATGAGTTTATCAGCAGCACATACTCAGGCTGCAGACACACACAGTTTAGTCTTAACCCATTTTAAATGCAGGTACACAGCCAGCAAGTGTCTTTTATGCTGTATCCAAGTATCTATTGAGATAAACTGCCTGAGCTCTTCCAGGAGATAGCCTTTCTTGGCAGGTGCAACAGGGTGAGCTTCTCAAGATATTAAGAAACATCACAGCTAATAAATTACTGTGTACTGTGACTTTTCCCTCAAGACGAACTCTCAAATACACCATATTCCATATCAATCCCAATCACAATGCATTAAACCTACATCATCTTTATGTATGGTTTGACTCTCCAGTATTGGCTAAGCAAAAGAGTGTCAGGTAAAAAAAACCCCCATAACACAATAGCAATATTTAGAATTAGGGATAGCAAATTATGTTTTTTTCACTACATCAAGTTGCAAACAAAGTCAGACACTGCCTTGGGAACTGCCACACAGCCCAAAATGAAAATAAACGCAATATCAGCGAAGAGAAAAGTACTGAAGAGGAGTAATTAATTACTCTGCATCCATATTTGTTAGCTGATTTAGTTTCTGACCCATATGGAAACGCTGACAGGGCAGCTCAGAACACCTGCTGCTGTTTAGGCAAAAAAGCATTAAAACAAGAGTAAAAAAGAAATAGCAGTTGGCTATTTCATGTTTGCCACCCTACAGTTAATTCCATGAAATCTGGTTGATTTTAATAGCAATCTGCTCAGCTCCTCACTCTTTACAAGGAGATCAAATTCTGTTTGAGGTGCATGTGATGAAATTGTGTTACCTAACTGTGTGTGGGAAGAGGGACTTGCCAAGGAAGCTCCTCTGGCCATGCCCTGCAGTCTGCTCCTGCTCCCTCCATTTCATCACTGCTTTCTGCAGCCTTCTGCTGCTGGTCCAGGCTCATGAGCTCTTTGCAGCTCTTCCCCGTAGGCATCATCAAGCCAAATACAAAGATCCTGCCAGAAGATTAGAATATTTCTGTAGAAATCGAGAATATTTCTAAAAATATTCAGAATCAGAAAAAAACAGATTTTTTTTTTTTTGAAAGGGTTGAAATCCCTTCCAAAAGGAGACCATTTTTTTCAGGAAAGCTCAACATGTTGTTTAACTTATTCAAATATCTCAAAAAATCTTGGCCTCCATTACAGCATTGAACACCTGGAACTGGACATGCTGGGGTTTGGATGTCTGCTCCTAAAAGCAACAATAGCTTATGCTGTTGTGGGTAATTCAGTTTTGGAAGCAGAAGCCTTGATTTATATGAACTCCATGCTAATGGAGAATTACTTCCAGTTTGTTACAGATTTCAGCACTGAAATTAGCTGGTTTTCTTGCCAAATTTGGGTCCAGGGTGATTCCAATCGAATGAGTTTTGAAGAGCTCCAGTCCTTTTTATAACACTACAGCATGGCTTGCAAACCAGCTTTTAAATGTTTGGGGTTACCCAGCACTACAAAGTGTTCTTTTATCAGATGCAGCTGACTGAAAAATGAAAAAAACACTCCCTCTTTCCTCCCACTCTAAAAGCATTTAAAATGCAGCGTTTCCGGCAACCTAGCTGGGTGGAGGCAGTTGGCAAAGTGGTTTGTAATGTATAAAATACGGAGGGACAGATGTTCAGCTGATGGCTTTAACAGATACAACAGCAGCACAAGGATGACAGCTCTATTAGATTTCAGGAGGTGATGTGTCATTTGTGCAGTAGGCTACTCCACATCTTCATAAAAGCCACTTTTTATGGGGTGAGACGAGAGAGATCCAGATAAAAGTGACATAAGAAGGCTGGTCATGAGCTCGATTAAAGATTTGCTGGAAATCACATTAAATGGGAGCACACATCTGCAGATGAGCTCTGTGGCATTCCCAGTTGGCAGCAGAGCCCTCCCTTGCAGCTCACTGCTCCCTGGTGCATCCTTCACCTCTCTTACACCCAGGTGTAGCTGATGCTCTTTTCAGAGGAAGAGAACTGCCCGTTGCCCAGAGCATTGCCACATGATGGGTGTTTAAAGTTCCACTCTCAAACTGGTGATATCACAGCAGCATAGTGCTGCCAGTGACAAAACCAAGGCTGGACATCCCTATGATCCATGAAGCAGGAGCAGTCTCATCCCCAGCAATGTCCATACCATCAGTTTTAGCTACTCCAGTCTTTGCTCTTTGCCCATGACCTTCTTCCACTTCATCTTGCATTTCCTTTCTGAGTGTATTTTTCAGCTCGTGAATCCCAGGTGTTTCTCTTTCTCCAGCTGACACTCAGGCTGTGCATCAGGCAGCCAGCATGACTTGGCAAAGGTTTGCTGGGTCACTGGAGGAAGACCCTCAAATCCAGATTTTTGTTATTAAAGTTCTCAGTCATGCACGTCCTTAGAGACTGCGAGAGCATGAAAATTAAATCTACAGATTGAATTATTCCATGCTTTTATTTTTTTCTGGCTTAAGTGCACATGTGGTCTTGTCATCTTGTCATTTTTATCACTGTTAGTGATAGTCCTCAAAAAATAGTGAGCTAAACAATTCAATTTCTTATTCTTGCTGCAAGCTGAATACCAAATATGAACTCTGCAAAGTGCAGTTACTTATTCAACTTCATCTATCACATTTTACATTCTATCACACATAATGCTTATGTAGCATTTGCGATCATGCCATGAGGAGAATTTGCCTCAGGCTATAAACTACAAACTCATGTCCTGATGTCAACAAGTAGGAGAACCTGAAAACATCTGTGTCCTGCCTGGCAATCAGTCAGAGGAGAAGGTAAAACTACTCTGGTGATTCTTTTCTCAGTCCTTGGTCAGTCACACTCAGAGACTGGGAACCAAAACACAAGAACCCCTGCAGATTCAGAGCAAAGAGAAAACAGACAACAGCTACAGAAAAAGTGATATTCTAAAGGTAAAGTTCACTTCTACCAGCTCTAGTTCACTCTAGCCAACTAAGATAAAATCCAAACACATGGAAACTTTTTCTTCACATCCACATTCTCCAGCAACCTCCTTTCTGCTATCACTAACATAAAACAGGCAGAGAAACTTGCACAGTTTTTACTTAGGAAAGAGAGAGGAGATGACAACCAAGAGCTGTGCAAACCCCACAGTGTGAGCACCCAGAAAAATTGCAATGCAGGATTATTAGCAGAGTTTCTGTCCCTCTGCTGAAGGCATGCACAGCTTCAACAGAAACAAGGATCTGGTGAGAATCTTTAGTTATTGAATATAACTAAACAACAGCCCAGAGTTTCAGGTGTGATATGTAAATTGCTTACATGATTTTTGGTTGTCAAGTTTAAGGCTGCTTAAAAGACCCAAGCAGCTGGAGCCCTTCACCCTTACTGGAAAATCTGCTTCAAGCTGGGCAATCTTAAATAGTGTAAATAATAAAACTGGGTCTGCATTTCCTGGGAAACTTAGTGGGAAAGGACAAGATTTTGGAGGATGAAGTCATAAAAATCAGGGAGCTGAGGACTACTCCTCCTGGGTCACCCATCTTTTGCTGGAAGTTGAAACTTGTTGATTCTGTCTCATTTAAAAAAATTAAAATAAACATGAAACAGGTCCACAGCTCAAAGCAAGAGGTTTGAGCACCCTGTTACCAGTTTTGACCCTCTGTGATTAGAAATTTCTTTTCAAGCTCCTAAAGCACAGACCAGCACACGATGTCAACTCTAACAAAGCAGGAAAGAATTCTGCATATCAGCTAAGTGCTAATCTGTTCTGTCTTCTGCCACATGTCCAATATTTACACTTATTTAAATTGTGATTTTTATCCATGAGTGGTAGAACTGTAAACTTGCATTTTATTTGCAGTTTTGTACACTGCCCCAGCGGTTCCCTGAAAAACCCAAGAGGAGGAGTTCATGAAGGAGAGGAAGTGCTGTGCAGAGTGTCAAGGCTCTTTCAGTGGTAAGTTTCTTTTCCAGGCTGGATTGCAGGAGAAAGGTAGTCTCAAGGGGAAAAAACAGAATGAACATATGTACTCAGTAAATTCTTGATGCTTCATGAAAAATCTTGGCCCAGATACAGCTATGGCTAATAGTCCAAAGTAAAGCTAGTGGGAAAAAATTTCTCATACACAAACTAAACAGTTTAAAAGTTGAACTTAGAGCTTTCTCCTGAATAGATGTCCAAACCACATGAATTATTTCATGCACGAAGTAGCTAGACAAAGAGGTAAGAAACAACAGCTGAAAACACTGAAAAAAACCTCTCAAACATCTGTACTAAAATGATAACATTATAAAGGTATCTCAGTTCTCATGTTGAGATCCACAGAGCATGGGACATCAGCAATGGAGTATATAAAGGGATGTGTGCCTACTCTGCCTGCATGCCCCTCTTTCCAGAAAAACCTTCTTCAACATGCAATAAATGACTCTGGAGAAGCTTTGGGGAGATGGTTTGGGAGATCATATATAAATCTCTCACAAGGGCAAAATGATTACTGAGCAAAAAATCCTTGCTGTGGAATCTGTTTAAAAACACATCAAAGCTAGAGATGTTAAAAATAAAATATTTTCTCACTAAAAAAAAATCAACCAACCAACAAACCCACAAATCCAAGAACACAAAACTCCAAAAAACCCTCAAAAGACCTCCCAAGCCCCAAATCTCTGTCACTGGAAAACAGCCAGAGGAAGAGTTTATGTTCCTCCCCATAATAGATGTCAGTTCAGCCTTGGAACCTGGCCCACAGTGAGGGATGAAAGGATGAAGTTTCATACTCCCAACTATGAGAACCATACTCCCAACTAGGCACCATTTTGAATGAAAATATTTAGGTTATTAATGATATATTATTGTGCTCATAGGAAATAAAAACTTGAGCAAAACAAAAACTTTTACTAGAATGGTCCATTTTTTTTTTTTATTTAGGAAACTATTTAACTTAGGCTTTTTACCAGACATGGGAGAACAACATTTCTGCAAGTATTCTACTGGTAGTTTGACCCTATCTATCTCCAAAAGACCCAAAACCCACCCAAAAATGAACCTATCCAAAGGCATCTTCTTACTAAAAGATCCAAAACAAAACAACTTTCCCACAACTCGCTATCTCAAGCAGAATTTTCCATAACAAAAGCAGGGAGAACAGCTTTACCCATTTAGAGCAACTGAGATTTTGCCCCCAGACGTTCAGAAATCAAAAACACACAGCAGATTCAATTATGTCTCACAGCAGAAATAAATATTCAACTTACTGTAGGAATGTCCCAACGGACAACTTTTGTAGAAATAAATTTCAATAGAATTCATTTAGTTTTGCAACAGATGCTTTGAATTTGAGTCTGCTGCTCTCAAAAACCATGAGACAACAGCTGACCTTCAGCCATATCTTCCTATCATCCTCATTCTCATATCAACTTATGAACTGCTGGATGAAGTTAAGAGCAGAATCCATCTTGTGTTAAGGATTTACAAACCATTAGGAAGAGCTGAGCTCACTCTGACTTTATTTTGTTTTCATCACTAAAGCACATTCATTAAGTGCTGGTAAAGAATCCCTGAGCAGTTTCTAGGGATTGTAACAGATATTAAATGCCTTTTGGGTCCAAACAGTAGTTATTCAGCACCAATCTGTCTCTCCAGCTCTTGACAGGCACCACATAGGCAGACATCAAACGGGGCTGAGTATTTGATGAAAATTTTAGCAGATGATCTGGGAGCAGCAGAAAGGTTACAGACAGGGTTTAGCTTGCAGGGCACAAGCTGGAAGTGCCTCTGATGTATCCTCAAAAGATTAATGCTCAGTATCTTTAATCACTCCCTACAGTATTTAAAATAGGAATAAATCTACAGCCTCTCAAATGAACATTGTTTATAATCTTGGACAGAAAACAATGTGGGAGTTAATGTTCATGTAGAATACAATATTAAAACTCCCTTCCTATTTTCCTGTTTCTTTGAAAAGGTCCAAGTGAAAATAGCAGTGTTCCCTGTTCCCTGAGTTATCTGTAAAAAGGAAATGTTTCTGTGAATGCCACCAGCTGTTCTAGATCATAATTAAAGGATTGGTTTGTTATTGGTGCTTACAGAAAAATATATTTTACTGATAACTACAGCATAAATATTTATGTCAATTAGTTACAGCAAACCAGAAGCAATTAAGAAACAGCTTTTATCAGTTACTACACTACCTGCTAGCAGTGCAACTACTGAAAGTATCATGAATGGTAGATTGAAAAATAAATGTTGAGAGTAAGGAAATCTTCATACTTGCTCTTTTCTTGAAGACAAGGAGAGACCCTTGCCCAGCTCTTACTGTGCCCCTGTGATGGGTTTTTAATCACAAATGTGCTGAAATGCAAATGCTGTCACTAAAAACTGAGTGGCTGCTGTCTGTAGTACCCTGTGTACTTTTATTTTCCTATTCTGCAAATGAGTTGGCTTCAGTTTTGCTGATCTCCAGCGACAATTTGTTAGCAAATCTCTCTGCTAGGAAATTCACACAAACAACAGCGTAAGCAAATATTGGAGCATACTAATGAGAGACAATATTTACATTTACAAAATGTATTCTCCAAACCCAAGCCAAGATACCACAACCACTTATCCAAGGTTAGCTTTACTTGCACAAGGGACTTTACAGGACCACTGCAGTGCTGGAATAAAGTGACTCAGACAAGACCCTTCAGAAAACAACAGCAGCCTGAACTTCCAGTTGTTTACATCTGAGAGAAACCTTTGCTTACACCCTTAGTTTTAAGCACCTGTTTAGGTCTTATTAAACTGTTTTTACATTTTTAACTGCATAGAGGTGAATCCTAATTTAGAGATGCCATTAGATAAGAAAAACATAATGAGGAATAATTTATAATTGGAAAGTTGTTTAAAACTATCAATAGACAAAATTCCTGAGTGCAAATATACTCTGTTGACTTTACCCTATTTCTTATTTAAAAATAGAAAGAAATATTCAAACAATTTGGCTACAAGTATAGATTATTCAAAGCATGAATGAAAATATACTTGGAGGATATCTGAAAGTAGAAATCTTGTGTGGGGAGAAATAAGAGATTCTTAAAGTAAATGAAGTATTTTTTGTATTTTCCCACCCCTCAGAGATTTCTGAAGCTGAGGATGTTTGTCTTCCCCAGTTATTGACTAAAAATGCAGAGAAATAAAGAAAATGAATAGGACTGAGTTCTTTATAAGGGTGATAACATGCTTTTAGCTTTCCTTGTCAACCGCATACAGGTCAATCTTCTGAAAGATTGATCACAGAAGACAAGACCACTTCAGCAACCATGTTCTGGTAAAGCTTCTGCAGTTTTATTATTCATTATGTGTTGGTGCCTGTGGAATGCACATGTTTAAGTACCATAAAGGATCAATACTGTTGGAAAACCAGCTTATACACCTCAGACATGCACTTTTGATCACAAAAAGTTAAAAGTAAGGATGCGCTATTCTGTGCTGGAGATTTTTGGTTTTTGAAAATTAGATTTTTTTTTAGATTTTTAAAAATATCCCTTCACCATCCCTCCAAAAGATGTGTGCTGCTTTGAGAGCTGTAGGCTTTGCTCTGATTTTGACAAACACGCGGAGGAAAATTTCCCATTTATGCCAACACTGGCAGTGAAAATTGGATTTGAGTAGGAAATAGCAGAAGCAAGGAGGAAGCTGGTCTCAAAATTCCTGTCCAGGACCAGCACCTTGGTAGCCAATGAACTTGGAATTGCACCATGTGCTTGAACCAGGGAGGTCAGATCAGAGACACGGCTGAGCATGAGAAACTGAGGAGAACAGATGTGATGTCCACAGCTGTAACCACAGCCCTTACTCACACAACAAATACAAGACCTGCCTGGAAGATCCAAAGCTCCAAAAAGAAATATTTCTAGCCAAAACAATTACACTGCCATTGAGAGCTTCCTTGTATGGGGTCTCTTGGTTGTGCTAACCTCACCTGGGACAAGGCTGGGGTGCACCTTGTCCCCTGAGCACTCCGAGCTGATCCTGGTGTTTCACTGCAGCGCTGCTGCACCAACACCAAGTCAGACAATTTCTGTGGGGTAGGAATACCTGCACTCAGGTGGCCAAAAGCACTGGATCTGCATGCCCAGTGAGGGAGCTTGTCCCAGGCAGAGCAGGTTGGTAGCAGACCTGATTCAAGGCTATGCTGGCTCCAGGAGTTCCCAACTGCTGGGGTGGTAAACACAAATCCTCTGATCAGGTTTTAATTTTCTTCCAGGTATTGCAGCTACATGAAATCCTGCCATTCTTTTTGTCCATCTCAAATTCTTCATGTGTCTAAAGAGCAGCATCACCCTGATGACTAAAGGAGCGATTTCTTTTCGCTGCTGGAAAAAACAAGAAGTTCTGAAGAGGGAAAAAAAAAAACCCAAAAACCAAACAAAAAACCCTGAAGGTGGGGAAAAAAAAAAGAAAAAAAAAAAAAAAAAAGAGGTGCAGCCTTTTGACTGGTATTGAGCAATAATCCCCACCCAAAATTTTTTCCAAGCATGTTTCCATCCCTACAAGACAAAATCAGGGCTTCCCAATGACACCTCAGGACAAGCCTTTATTTTTCTTGGAAGATTCCATTTGGAAATCTAGACTAATAGATTCAGGCTGTGAAACAGTCCAAGCTTTTGGATTCTGAAAGGAAAGGATTTCCAACCAGCTCTCAGTGAGCTGATATCTATTTCCTGTCATCACTTCCCTGCTCTGTGCACCTATTGGAGAGGATTCCCTCTTTTATTCTCCCCGAGAACTTGGTTGTGTCTGGTGTGAGAAAACATCCAGCAAGGCTGTGCCAGGCATCTCCAGCCCCATGTGCTCAGGCTCTCAGCCTTTCCTCACAGATAAGGAGAACGTGCTCTGGGTGAGGCCGTGGCACAGCCACAACATTAACTCCCTCTGCCCCAGGCTCCTCTCCACACCTCCCCACTGCTGCTGCTGCATTTCCTTCCCCAGCACAGCAGAGTGACACTGCTGAACCCTGACACTGACCCCCAGCCCATCCAGGGCTTCTGCAGAGCCAAACCTCCAAATCATTTACTTCCACAGAGTAATTTGGGGATGCTGAACGCAATCAGCAAGAGGTGTATGCTCACATAATCCTGGTATTCTGTGCTGCCAGTGAGCTGTATTTATAAACAAGAATTATCTGTTTATCTCTCTTATCCATAAGAAATGCCTGACCAAGATTTCCTATTCTAGTTTATGTCAGTTTTCATTAGGCCTTTTGTTTCTACTATCTGAAGCAGCAGGCTTTGAATGGGGTATTATAAATGAAGATCATTTACCCCTCACAGAATAGACTCCTGACTTAATTAAAAGAAAACTGAAAGAATGAAATCAGACAATGATGCTATTGGAGAGTTCCATATCATTGTAATTTGATGTCATTTTCTAAATGGATCAAGAAATCATAACAGACAAGTGGCTGAATAATGCCACAGATGACTGTCTTAACAAGAAATATTTTTCCTATTTTCATCTGTGATGTACACACAGACAACAGCAACAATAGCATGGAAATAATTTCTTTAATTACTGTGTGATAGACTATAATGGAATAAAATGGCCATTGTTGGCTGGGATTAGGATCAGATGGATGCCTGAGAAGGAAATCCCCAAGATGTGGCTGGACAAACACCAGGCACAAACACATGCACAAATTCCACGAAGCACTTTATTAGTGAGTGCATTCACTGAATGGCAGCTGATAAGGTTTTCAATAACACAGAGACTGCTGGTTGTATAAAGCTCTGTAATCTAAACGAAATTCAAAGTGTTAACAATTTTGTAGCCTTTATCTGAACACATTTTTCCCACATGCTTTTGGTGACCAGGTCATAATCCAAAGACAAGCAACTCTCTTGTTTTACACTGTTGGTCTAGCAAGTGGCAATTTTTCTCCTGCACACAAAGGTCATTGTACCCCAGACAACATCTCATTCTGGGGTCTTCCACAAATCCAGGATGCACCAAAACAAACACAGATGGATTACATGTTGCCTGTTAACTCTGCATTCCTCTTTCTTTCCTTGGATGCCAAAAAATAATTAAAGAGCGTTTGTGTGCGAGTGGTGGCAGTGCATTCCTATAATTTGGCAATTATCTTGTCAGCTACCTTTATTAGATTCTCAGTACTGTAAATTGCTTTTAAGTATGTGCTCTGTGGCTCTACCATGCTTACAACATCAAATTCTGCAATTGCAAGCTTAGAGATAAGTTTTAATGGTAAACAAATTTGAGTGAAGTTCAGGATGTATTTATATAAAACTTCCCTTTTTTTCTGCTTAAAGACAAGGATCTAAATCTTTCCTAGGAAGTTAAGTGGGATTTTGTTTGCTCTAGTTTTTTGAGAGGAACTTGGTTCCCTTCCAGTCACGTGTGAAAATAAACCAAATTTGAAAGATGCAGTGTGTCCCAAAAGCTCTCTTTTAGGCATCATTAGGTACACTGTGAATTTTCTAATCCAGCCACAAGAATATCAGGCAGGGGAGTAGGAGATGAGGTACCCATGTCTGACTGTGGGAGCCCATCTTTAGAGAAACCCTCACTCCAAACCAGAAAACTGAGATAACAGAGCTGGGCACTGGCAGGAGGTGTGCAGGGCACAAAAGCAAGGATCCCCCTTGGTAAAGGGGCAAAATTGGAGACACAAAAAGGGCAAAAAGAGTGTGATTTTGTGAAGAACAACATTACTTGATAGATGAGAATTAGTTAATGAGCTATGGTTACAACATAGCCATGATCTTGATGTATCCCAACACACCTTTCCTTTTTTCTATCCTCTAACTCAGTGAATATGAAAAGCTACAACAACAGATGACAAATTGCTTGCCCAGCTCCATTTCTCTCATACTTGGTATGTATTTTAAGGAAAGATTTATCTGTTTCCAGTACTTGCTGACTGCTCAGATGCACCACAACAGCAGCAAAGCTCAGGGCATCATGGTGAGAGGCACGGGCTGTGTATGAGCAGCAAGGCCTGTCCAGTGCTCTTTGGAGTTCTGAGGGATGCTTGGAGGACAATTACCAGCTCACTTTAATTTGCAGCAATTTCTGAGGAGTCAGGGTAGTTGGGTGTGCAACAAAATGACCAGAACTGTTTGAACACTGCATTCTTGCTAACAAATGCAGGTGTTTTTTAGGGTGTATACTCCCTTCATCTCTTCCTGACATCTAGAAACATGCAAAAATGTTCTGCACTGTAGCAGGTTTTTTTTTTTGTTCTAGTTTTTTGTTTAATATAGGTAAGGTTGAAATGTTCTCCCCATTGAAATGTTTCCTTCCTGAATTATACATAACTTTAAGAAAAATACAGATGTGCAAATGTAAGGAAAACATCTAAGAATGCCCATATACAGCTGGTGTTTCAAGTGTCCTGTATCCTTTGGAAGGATGTCACTAGGACCATACCAGATTTAGATAGATAAACATCTATTTAGATACATAAATGTGCCAAAGTACTTGGTTACCTTGATATCACAATAGGATCTAACCTACAGCCTAAACTACATATTTATTCTGCTTTTAAACAATACCATGTAATTTCTACTGGCCTGAATCTCAGTATCACCACTTCCAGGTGGGTATTCTAACCAATATACTCCAGGATTCCTTTCATCCTTTAAAAAAAAAACTCAGTGAAATTCAGAATAATTTCAGCCAGAGACCTTCACAGCCAAATGGATTAGGAACATAGGATGGGAACATGGGGCTAATGGGCAGTGGTGGGAACTACTCAGTGGGAGCCCAGAGCCAGAGGGAGAACTTCCCCAGTGCCGGAGCTGGTGAGTTTAACAAGACCTGGCTCAAGGTTTGTTCTCTGCAGATTTCACAGGGAGCAATAAATTAATTATTTTCCCAGCCAAAAGTGTAGGTAGCATTGTTGTTGCACTGAGCTTTTTAACTCCAAAGCCACTGCTTCCTCTGTTTGTAAAGGGAGGAAGCATTGCAAACAAAACTTGAGCTTTTCCCTTGCTGCTACCTCCTTTGTGTAAGCAACCATCACTTAGCTTTGCAGTCAACCCCTTTTGTGGTACTTTAACAGTTGCAGATATTTCACAACAAGAACCAACCTCTGCCTGCTTGCTCCCACATCTCAAGTTCATACTTGAGTGATAGCGTGTCTAATTCTTAAAGTATCATTAGTAATTATGGGTCTATTAATACAGCTCCTAAGCCACTGTATTTTGTCTACAACCTCGTGACTCCCCTCACAATGTCACTGTCACTTAAACAAATGGACTGAAATATCCTTCCCCAGGATAAATTTCACTCCAGCACAGCTGTCCTCTGTCCTGCTGAGGTAGTTCAGGTGGTAAACTTTGCCTTAACAACACCATAGTTTGGGAATGGGATTAAGGAGTAAGAAACAACAATTGCAGGGCCTCTGCTAGGGGTCAGCTCACACATGCTTCCCTGGCAGCCTCAGAGAGGCAAATCCAGGATCAGAGCAATATGAAATCCACATGGGAAGTTCAGACCAGATACAACTGCACCATCATCAGCAAATAATCATCACTCATATGAAAAATGCTGCATTAGGAGGGGACAGTCCTATACCTCCCCAATGATTTATAAGCTATGATTGCAATTACCCCTTTGAAACAACAAAGAGGATGGCCTCCCACCAAATGTGCGTACAACACCCAGACAACTACCCTCTTCTTGGAAAACACAAGAAACCCAGACAAAGCTGATTATTTCATTCTAGCAACAAAGATCTTGCACAGAGGGAAAATGATTCACTTTAAATAACTTCCAAGTGGTGAGTGGCTCTGGAGGTGACATCTATGCCTTTGAACCCAAGGGTGAAAACCTAGAATATTCTGGCCAGTGGACAAAAATGCTTGCCTTGGTGCCAAAGGCATCTCAAGGTAAGCATGACTAGCAGCTCCTTGTCCAGACAGCTGAAGCCTTTGAAGATGAAGTGAAGGCATTAAGTGAGCACTGACCTGGAGTTGTACCACTTTTCCACTGTTTATTTCTGTTTGTACATGAAGAATAGATGAACAGTAGCCAGGAGACTGAAGAAGAGAAAGCGCAGAATCAATTAAAATGTACTTGGGAAAATGTCAAGGAGAACAAAACAAGCTCATGAGGTAAAGCTGGGGCACAGGTGAAGGTCAGGGTGGTGAAAAGGAAAAGGGGAAAGGAAGAAAAGGTGATTCTTCACCACCTTGGTGTCACACAGGCTCCCAGGGCAGCAGGGGGACGGGATTTGCTCACTGCCAGCAGATCTTGCCACGTACATGGCATCCTCTGAAAGTCCTTTCCCTTGGAGGAGAGGAGGGGACTGGAGCAGATGCAGCTGCATGGAGACCAGCCCATGAAGGAACCTTCTGGTCACTGTGCCCCAGGCAGCAGCTCCAGCACTCTGCAGGGCAGCTCACCCCAAGGATGGTGGCTGCCTCCTCAGAGCAATTCCATTCACCAACTTATTTGAGGTATTCCAGTGGAGAACACTTTCTTGTAAATTCCCAAGAGAAACAAGGAAACACCAACAGTTTTCAAGTGTTGGATTCAATGCTTGAAAGCATGTTGCAGGATATTCCTTGGTTGCATGACACATTTTTGTTGGGTTTATGTTATTCACCAACCCTTAAAATAATACCAAGGACAGCAGTTATACCTAGGATCTCAGATTTACTACTGCTGCTTCCCCACATCCCTGTCTGACTTGGGACCATTGCTTTCTGAAGCCACCCACACTGAACTCTGCAGCAGTATAATAGGAGCTTTTCAGGCAAAAACTGGAACTAATGAACAAAAACTGGGGAAAGAAAAGGCTCAGCTACAAGTAATTTCACATCCTCATCCTGAGGGCTCACTAGATTTCTTCATGTTTAAAGTCAGACCCACCTTCAATAAATAGAGATATGAAAGGATATCTTTCCTGCCTGAGGGATCAGCTTTCCTCTTCTGCCAATGCCACTTCCCAGATCAGGCACTTAACAGCTCAAATCCTGTATAATCCTACGTGCTACAAGAGTCAACTGCATCATGAGATCTACAAGGATGTCTCCAGAATTCATGTGTTCTCAATCCATGATAAAAGGACTGACATAAAGATTCTAGTGTAGAATTAGGACACAGTATCAATCACATTTCAAAAAATGCATGGTGAGAAACATTTCTTTTTTCTTCAAAAGACTTCTGGAAATTATTTTCTTTCAAACAAGAAAAACATATTTTTGATATAAAACAAGTCTTACAAACCAAAGCTTTAGCTTGGACAGAGATAATTTAAGCTCTTTCCAGCCATGAATTCACAGTGGGAGAGAGAAAACTGTTGAGTGTATAAAAGCAAGCTCAGTTTACCTGGGACCTCAGGCTTCTCAGATAACTAAGAAGTGAGTCACAGAGGCAAGAAAACTAAGCTGGCCATTCATCAAAACCAATCTAGCCACAGACACCACAAGTCCTGTTATCTTGCTGCCAGACACTACATTTTCCCCTATCAGTCTGCCTTGCAGCCTGGTCTCCTCATGGCCTCACAGTCTTCATCATTTTGGTCTTATTGTTGATTTCTTTCCTTCTTGCAAGAATTTTCACTTGATCCACCAGGTAACAGGGAGAGGAGAATGTTCAGATTGACTAAGCCTACATTTCTTTAAAATTAACTTGCTGGCTCTTGGAAAAACAAATAGTTTGTTCCCATCTCTCTTCAGGGGGTAAAGAAAGAAATAATCTGCATAAAAACATTTACAAATTTATGTTACTGACTTTCCTACTTACTAATTTAAAATAAGTTCTCTTAGGGAAAATTAAGGCATTTTTAACCAGATCTCTTTTGTGCAAGAGGCAGAGGAAAATTTCGGAGAAAAAAAAAACCCTCTCTAAAATCAAAACAGTAAAGATTTGCCCTTGGATAAGCACACAGGGTCTGTATTAGCCATGTCACTTAGTGCATGATTAGTGAGCTGTTAAATATTACAGCATGAGACAACTGCAACAGCATATGCAGGGCAAACAAGAAGCAAGGTTTTCTCCTAATAAAGACCTAAATTATTTGAGTGGCTCTAGAAAGAGAGCTCTCACCACCATCACAGATGGCCCAACCTGCACATGGCTGATGAGCCCATTGATGACCAAGTTTTTATTTGCAGGAGGCCCTGTGCAAACAGCAGAGAATGGGCTGTTTGTGTTCAGGTCTCATGTGGAATTGTTTCCACCCAGAACAGCTCTCAGAGATTGCTTTTGCTGACTGAAAGGGAAGTAAAATAACTCCTAAAATATTTTCACCAGTGCTCCTGTTTGGTTTTCCTGAGCACAGGAGCAACTGCAACACTAACACACCATCTTCAGCAGGGGAAAATGGATATGGCTCCGGTGACCTGCCCTGCGATTAACCCTCTTACACCCACTGAGCCTGGATCCTACATATTTTCCATTATGCTACAGCAACTGATAGCACTTCCATTCCTCTTTATAGCATCTGTGCCTATCTGATTAATTCTTCTTTCCTGCAGGAAGTCCAGCAGCCGTAGAGTACGTTTTATTAGGTAGAGTATAGCCAGATGATTTCAATAAATCACTTAAAAAAAGGAGACTAGTTTCCTGGTATTACCATAAAAACTACTTGAAGAGAATAATTTCAGATGATAAATCTGCTGCCATTCACCAACACTTGCATAGCTGATTAGAAACAGTGCATTGTCCCAAGCACGTCCCTTCCAACTCCCCACTGGGAACACTCCCAGCAGTACAGATATAAAACATATTCTTTCACACAGGGATACTAATATTGGTGATAAACTGGTAACATTTAACAGCTATTGTGCTACATTTCGTGACAGATTGCGCAGATCTTTTGATGCACATTTTCATAATATTTAGATCCAAATACATTGGGCTTTCTCCTACCATCCTGAACTTAAAATAAAATGTCCAGAGAAATCACAACAATCCATTTTCAACACCAAACCCATCAAAAGCTAAGGGAGCAGAATCAGGACAATGACAGGAGTGTTATGGATGCTCTCAATAGAACCCTACTACATACATCAAATAGAACAACTTCTCCTTGCATGGTTCAAACACTGGATTTTCTTTATGCATCTCATCACAGCAGTACACAGGGAAGCAAAGAGGCAATGGAGAGAACAGGAAAACAATAAAAATTGCCCGTAAGCATTATTATTGCATTTTGAATGAATTTGCTCCAGCTAGGCTTTTCCACTGGTGTTTGCTGCATCAGTGAGTGCAATAGGGAATTTTAAGCTGGTGAGCTCAAGCATTGCCCCCAGAAGCCACTCAGAGGATGGATCACTGCTGCTAACATGGTACAAATTGCTGCTCCCAAAGCCACTCAGGATTCAAAAGGGGAATTAAATTAACAACATGAAGGTGAAACACATTTTCATGGGATGACTGTGCAAACACATGCAGTCATTTGGCAGCAAGAGAAAATCCAAGCTCTACTAGCCCATATAGGAATGGTGTTGGGTATTGTTGGTTTGTTAGCTCTTTTTGGTGCATTTTACTCAATACAGACATTCTCAGTTTATTTCTCATGCAACACCACCCTTTACATTTCTGTGTAGTTTCCTACTGTGACCCCTTTCCAATGCAGTTGATTCTATAACACTTTCAAGTCCCAGACCTGAAATATGAATGCAACTGATGAGAAATAACTAAACTGATTTGAACCCCATGTTAAGACTGAGCAAAAATATGTGGAGTCAGAAGTCTGTGACTAAGTTTAAATATCCTTTAAAATAATTTTTGCACAAGTTTATTTGTGTGACAAGAGGAAGACGTCCTCCCTGCTCACTGATACTCCAAGAACGGAAGCATAATAATTTATGAAATAGGAGTATCTGTCTAGCTGGTAAAATATGGTTTAATCCATGGGCAAACAGCTGCCATATGTTAACTCTTTAACAAGCATCCAGATATCACAACTTATGCATGCAGATAGTCTACAATAAATGAATCTCTCTTTTGGCAGGTGCCCACACATAGATTTGGGAACAGAAATCATTCTTTAGTGTCAACAACCACAGCTGAAATCAGTACACACAGTAAATCAGAATCTCAAGTACAGCACCAACTTTCTGTTGTACCCTGGGAAGCACTGCTTTAATTAACAATGAAGTGAGGCTGTTGTGTTTGTGTAGGTTGCTGCTCCAGGCCATCCCTGTAGCGTTGGATGTTTGTGGTCTCCTCAGCTTCCTGCCGTTCTGTCACTTCTTGCTTGGTGCCTGCCATGAGACATGTCAGCTACAACATCTGTGCATGTAACATCAAAGATCCACTTTAGTTTACATTCTGGTGAGATGATGTAAAAGCAATTTGTTTGGGTCTTTTTAAAATTTGTTTTTCCTCCTCTTCTTTCTTTAGAAAAGGACATGCCACCAATGAGTCTCAGTTCAGTGCTGGATTAGCACAGGAAAGTGTGATGGTTGTCTACAAAGGTTGTTGCACGTTCTCTCCATGGGGGGGAAGGAAAAAATATTTTAAAAGTTTCCCATCCTCAACTATAGACGAGCTCAGTCTATTCAGACTCAGAAATTAAAATTAGCCTAGCAATTCCACTTTTTTCTTCCTTCCACTTTCATGACTTCAGATGACAAGTTTACCACAGGAAAAGAAATTTATTTAGAAATGATTCTGCATTGAGGAAGAAGAACCTCACTGCAACACTCATATGGTGAAACAATCACTTATAAATTGGTTTAGGGAAAGAAATCTGGTCTGGCAGTTAGGATGCTAGTCTCATAATTAAACTGCTGCATTCACAGTCCTACAGATTGCCCTGCAGACAATGACAGCCTGGTTGACATACAATGACATTCAGGTTGCCCCAGAAGCTGTGGATCCCATCCCTGGAAGTGCCCAAGGCCAAGCTGTACAGGATTTTGAGAGACCTGCTCCAGTGGAAGATGTCCCTGTCCAGTGTAAGGGAGTTGAAACTGATAAGATAATCTTAGATCCCTTTAATAATCTTTAAGACAATCTTTAAAATCCCTTCCAGCCCAAACCATACTATTTTTCTGCCCATAATTAGGCATTGAAATATTTTGATGAAACTGGATGCATCTCCCACACTTGAATGCCACACTTTTAGAATGAGGGCAGGGGCATTTCTGTACCTTCTGTATTGGGAGAACAACTCTACTGAACCCACAGTACTCAGATCTCATGGTGACAGGAGACACAATGGCATCAGACAACTTTGTGTGGCAGAGTACCTGTGCCTCCAAGCCTTCAGAGAAGCTCATTTAAAGTTGCCTGTTTTCAGTCTCTCTCCAGAAGTTACTACCAGTTCAAGGCTCTTCAGGACATTAATTATCAGCAAGAAGAAGGAGGAACAGAATTCAGCCACTTGAGGCTTTAAACACAGCCTCCCCACAGTGGTTGTGGGGAGCAGGAAAGCTCCTGCTGCACACAGAGCTGCTGTGGGCAGTCCCAGGCATCCTGCAGAGCAAGCAGTGAATTCTGACAGCAGCACTTCACAGGTACAGATGCTCTCAAACACGCCATTAATGTCTATCCTCTGGAAAATGAGCCTGGATTAGGAGAGTTCTGCACTTCTCCCTTCATCCATAGCTACATGCACGTAGCAAAAATGCTGGTGTCAGGTCAGGGGGCACGAGGGCAACTTCTGGCTATTTTCATCTTACCATGTACTGTAAATAGGAATTGCAACTGCTCAGCTGTGCAAGGCCTGTATCCATCTCAGCAAAGCCCTTGAGGCTTTTTTGGTGTGCTTTGAGAGTTTTTTGTTGTATCTTTTAAAAATGAAACAATGACCCTAATGTCTAGTTTTCCTCTTCAAGGAAAATTTTTCAATGTAAATGGTGTATTTTTTCCTTGTTGTTAGATACATATATAAATACACACACATGCATCCATGAATTTATTTCTATGGCCAATTATAACCAATTTGTCCCTGAAATGCTCTTTTGAAACATAGCAGGAAAAAGCCACTGATTCAATAGAGAATATTGACTTTTTCCCTACTGCCCTGGATATCTGCCCGAACAAAGAGCTGGTTAGACAAAATACAAAGAACCCTTTTGTGTGGGGCTAAGTTCACCTGGGAGAAGTATTAATGAAGTCCCAAGGGGGTGGGGACTCAAACTCCCCTGCTTTCAATGATAAAGGAAGACAGGCTCAGAACACCAAATACCCTGCCTTCCTCACCCCTTTCTCTTTAAGCCATGAGAAGCAGTGCCAATGTAATTGAGAATTAGGGACCTTTCTGCTATTAGTCTATAGGGTCTGTGAAGAAAGCAGGTAGAATTTCAGATGGCACACCAGCTGCTGCATGGCAGCAGAATCTACACCAAAGATTTTTAAGTAGGTCAATACTAGAGAACTGTTAACTCTCACTAAAAGACCTTCAAAATAAGTCAATAACACAAGCAATAATTACATGTGATAGCTGTACAAATGTCTGAATTTGAAATATGCTTGTTCAGTGTGTATTAAGCCATTTGTTCTATTTCATTTCTACTGCAGAAGACAAGACACAAAACCATTGTTCTGCCAGGAGATTTATGTCCACTCTAGTGAACCAGTGTCCCTGGTATTACTGTGGAAATTAAAACACTCCTAACTGATAATTATTCACCAGCTGTGCTGAGGAGCATTCTTCTCTCACCTCATATATTTGTATTTGTAAACTATACGTAGTTTGCAGCCTAAAGTTGGAATAGTGAAATATCTTTATTTGGTTCTGTTCATTTTAATTTTCCTTTAACTCCTGCCAAGCCCATTGCCTTAACTGTTACACCATAACAAACTCCTGACTCGAATTGTGAATTACAGAACCTATACCTGATTTCAGCATTTCTCACACATTGGAAAATAGGACAGCAGATTGCTCTCTCTCAAAAGAGCCTAAAAGGATGGAAATGCATGAACAAAGGGAAGTTGACATGATCCAAGTGGCCCTTCCAGACCTTCTGCCTGGGCAGAGCAGGAGCAGAAGAACAGCACAGGGAAGAACATCACCCAAAGGATGGGACCTGTGTGTCCCCAGCCTTGGTGAGATGTTCAACTGCTTCCCTACCCACAGGACAAAACAATCACTTTAAAAGAGAAGCAAAGGGCTACTCCTCCACACGCACCATTGGCACCATAACTGCCGGAGAGGAGAGCCCAAGCAGGCAGGGATAACTTTTTCCTTACAACCGAGAAATTGTGCAATTCCTGAAATACTTTCACACATTTTTGGGACAACTGTGCTGCCTGTTGTGGTACAAACATAGCCCTGCAGTCCTGCTCCCAAGGGCCTTCTGTAGCACAAGTTCTGCTGCTTCTCTAGTTGAGCCATCAAAACATCTCCCTGCAGTGCTTTTCCTGTGCAAAGCACAGACACATCTACACGAGTTATTGGGATTCAATTGCTTTTGCCACAGTCACAGTTCTAATGGGAAGGGCATACTTCCAGATCATCTAATTTCTTTTGAAGACCACCTCTGCAAGCTGTCCCATAAAACTCTAACCCCAGCACACACCCAGCTTCTGGTATCACCGTGCCTGAGCACAACTTGCTCGGGTGGGCAGTCACACAGCCCTGGTTTGTCAATTGTGGTGCCACCAAAGGAACACCTGTGGCCATCTCTGCTGAGCACAGGCTGCTGACACAAGTGCACACCTCTCTCTTTTGAGGGCTAAAAATCACAACTGAATGTCATTAAGAGCACATATTTTGAATGAACAGCTCAGAGCTAGGAACAATTAAGACAGGCTGCCAAAGCAGAAAGATTTATGGCCCTCAGGAAACCACTGTTTTGAAGGAGTCATTCTTCAGACTTGTAATGCAAAATGGTTTTGATGAACCAATTTCCTTTTCCCCTTTCATACATCCCCAATATACAGATACTGCTAGGTTTTCTATTACTTTATTTCCCTAAAAATTAGAAATGCTGAAAGCATACCAGCACTAGACATAGGTGCACTGCCATTTCAAATAATGCTCATCATTCAAGAGAAATACTACAACAATCACCCTGTAATACACTTTTAAGCAGGGGTCTCACAGAACAAATGCTTTAAAAGCATTAGGCTGGACTTCAAAAAGTAAAAATCTCATAGGTGGTCAAATGCTTTTGCTCTGGGTAAATAAGTTCTTTCTGATAGTAGAACTAAATCAAAATAAATCTGGTTAGTGTTCTTAGGTGAATTATTCTGTCACCTGAAAAACAAGTCTCTGTAGACCTAAGTGAAGGTTACTACTTAAATAGAGGGTGTAATGACTCCATTCTAGCTGCACTTAGCAGTCAGTGTGGCATGGTAAGTCAATATAACATTAGACAGGATGCATTATACTGCCTTTGTTATAAAAGACCAACAGCAAAAAGACAGAAACACAATTTTTCAGAAAGCACAGACCAAGACTTTCTGCAAACACTCATTAAAAAAACAAAATAAAGCTGAGTATTCCAATTCCACCAACATTTTAGGTTACAATATACATACAAATTCATTACCTTGGGTGAAGAGGCCCATGCAGAATCTTCTGTCTTCATGCAAAAATGGGTGTGAGGCAGCCTAGGGTGAACTTTCTCCTGGGAATGTAGGAGTACCTCCTTCACTCCCACCTAGTGTGCCACAGGGCACCTTCCAACCAAAAAGAGCCACCATACCTATCAGCTCCTTCCCTAAATCTCTCCTCCCAGAGGAAATAATTCATGTTAATCACAGATTGAGAGCACCTTTATCTGCTTTCAGTCTTGCTTGTTAGAGTTGGTTAGCAAAGGGCACTGAGGGGCTACAGGTGGGTGGCATTGTCTGCTGCCCCTCCCAGCACTTGCCAATGCGTAGGGGCAGCCCCAGTTTGAGTTGTAATTTTACTGAGTCAGTAAATAAATATAAGTACACTAAAGGTCTGAATCTTGAGTGACTGTAGGCAACAGCTTCAGTCTGTACAAGGTACAAAAGCACAGCAGTGAACTCAAGCACTACATGGTGTCACTTGGGCTGAAATGTTTAAGTGAATAATCATCACCTCAGCAGCAAGCCAAAATGCAACTTTATAATCCTTAGGAATCACACCTCTGTGTGTGCACACATAGATAAAACAGGCAAACTCATCTCCTTTCTGGCCAGATTGGAGACATGAGTTGTACATCTCAAGTTAAATTGGAATCTTGCTTATATCATCTAACATGATTTGTCTCCTGACCACTTTATTAAAATTTCAATGCCTAACCGTTAAAACAATAAAGCATCAGCACAAGCTTAGCTTTTTTGGTTTAACTTGAAGACTGATGGATACTCTCCTAACTCTTGCTGAAAGATTTCATTTTATTAGGTCACATTACAGAACTGTCTTCCTGAAGACTGAAATAATCTCCTTGGTGATAGCATGCTTGACTGACACGATGCACTCACCAACATCTTGTGGACAGCTGTGAACATTTGCAGTGGTGCCAATTAATCTATGATAGCATCAATGGAGACAGGGAAACAAAGAGGCCGACACAAAAAGCTCCATTGAATAACATAATAAATGAGTGATGCAGGTGTTCTGGGACTGGGTTTAATTTCTTCAGCCTTGCAGATAGTTAACACTTGAGTCACCTTGGTCAAGGTGTCTCCCAGTCATTGTCTCTTGGCTGCCTCCTCTCCAACAGCAACAGACCTTGCTCTGAGCTCCACTCTCAAGTATAAAGCTTGTACATACAAATAACATAAACAAATTTTCACGGTACAGCTGGAGGGACTTTGGTTTCTAAAATAGCCTTCAACACTCTGATGATATTTAAAGGATTTTTTTGTGGCATTGGAAAAGGTATAATTTCAGAAAATCACTAGGAACAGTTGCAATGTCCAATGAACAGAATGGCAAAAGTCAAAATGATGAGCCTAAAACTCATTGAATTTAATTGTAGGCGAGCACCTGGTAGCTGTTTTGCTGAATGGGGGCCTTGCAATCTTAGCTTAATGAGTTGCTTTGTAAGCTCTGAGCTAAATGGGGCTTGGAATCTTTAATGACCAATCTGTGTAAACAGCAGCTACTAAGTAACACTTTAATGCCTTGATGATCTTTTAATTTAATAGACAAATGATGAAGCAATTGTAACCAGCATCACAGCTTTAATGCAGCAGGGAATGCATGCTGGAAAGAGCAAACAAAGTAAGCAAGGATACAGAGGACTAACAGTATCTGGTAGAAGAACACAGATGCTCAGATGTGCTTTCCAGAAGTGAGATCTCCAACATCTGTCCCAGTTCAGAGTGAACCTATTTTAGAGAAATAGTGGTAAGGTGGTCCTTTAATCCTGAAGTGTACTGGGCCAGGATTTTAAAGCCATAGTTCCACTCATGTTAAAGGACGTAACCTGATTAAAGCACAGGATTGAAAAACCATCTTGGCATGCTCAGAGTGAAAATTGAGATTGTGAAGTCCCAGCCTGGTAATATCACAGCTGTGAGAGGAAGGGCTGTGCAAATGAGGGGTAATGGAGCAAGGTCATTATGGTCAGTACAGTCATTTACAACCTGCACCCCTTCTGCCACAAGGATTGTGTTAGATGTCAGTCAAGTAATGAAATGAGCTCTTTATGAAAAAGATGTGGCTGAAGGCATGATGAAAGCAAGGCTGTGTACTTACAACACATTGCAATGTCTTTAAAGTAGTGCCGAGCATTTCCCTGCAAGTGCACGAGCCAAGAGTCCACCTAAGGTCTGCATTTAATGTGCTGATGTGCTTGCAGGGTGTGTGCAGAGTGTGTAACATAGCAGGGTGCAGGTGCAGGCACTCTGTGAACCCACGCCTCTGAAACTTGGCCATTGCTCCTTGCTTTTCAAACAGCATCACCACTGGATCCTACCAAGGATGCCAGCTGCCTTACGGGGTCACTCACTCTGGCAATCCTTCCAAATGTGTTGAGCTCTCCCCAAAGCTCTCCTGTTACCCACTATACACTGAAGCCTCTCAGTTCAATCTGCTCCTTTCCTTCCTACCAGACCTGTATATTCATTACTTGCCTACTTTTGCCCCTTGCCAAACTCTTTCTTCCCTGTCAGACTCCCTGGTGCCTGGCAGTGCTGTTCCATGGGGTTATTCCACACTTGGCTGTCTCCAAAGGTCTGGTCCTTTTCCTGCTGTGCTGTTTCCAAGGCTCACAATCTCTAGGGCTTCTCTGAATAAACTGTGTCTCAAATATATCACCCTTTCCCTGGGCTGAGAGAAACTTGGGAGGTTCAAAGAGAACATCCATACTCTGATTTAAATGGAGTTCAGGAGAAAGGTGAAGTCTCTGCTGGGTTGCATAGGCAATTTTGGGTTTGGTCCTGTGTGAACCCTGGGAGTCACTTCCCATTTCCTTTCTGATCAGGTTCTTCTTTTGCCAGGGAACATACGTACAGTTTTCTTTAAAAACATAAATCATATATCTAATATTTTTTCCTTTGAAAATGAGCTGAAACTTGTGCATATTTTTTGCAGGTCTCCACCATTAAGACATAATCTTTTGGGCTGGCTAATATCTGAGATGTATTGTACCACCACACTGTGGATAAAAATTGTTCCTTGTGTGTTGGAGCACAAAAGAAGGACTTTTAATCTTCAGTTACATTTGGAGGCAGCATGAGAGAAAAAGGGGCTTGTCCAAAATGTAAATGTCATGTGTCATTCTTGAGGAGGCAGAAACAGAGAGGCCTGAAGAGACACATTTCATATTCCTCAGAGGGGCTTCTTGAGTGGCTGCTGAAGCCACTTGCCCCAGGAGAATATGTGGGATGTGCCAGGACCTTCAGTGGACTTGCAGAAGAGACCCTGATGTCAGAGGGAAGCCAAGAGACACAGGGGTGGCCAGGGAAAGGGCAAGTGCAGGGCTGAACCAGAGCAGAATTAATCTTTGGATTGGCATTGCTGTAGTCTGTGTTACACCCAGAAACTCCCTGCTTTCATCCATTTTGATTTGTTAAAGTCTTAATACTCTAAGATATTTTATGTATCTTTCAATCTCTCTTCACCTGAACCTGGTCTGTCCATCCATCCACCCATCCATCCCCAAAACTAAAGCAGGAAGCTGATGGAGGGTTCTGAATCTGTGGAAAATTTGTCTCCAGGCTTTTGGGCACATCTTCCCTGCTCACCTTTCAGAAAGCCAGCTGCCCTGGAATGGTTGTGATGTTGCTCCTGCCTGGCTAAGGATGCCAGCAGCTGCAGAATGCTTTGCTGGGCCATATGAACTGGCCTGTCCTGAAGCACTGATAGTGGTGAAAAGCTTTGGCTAAGTGGTCCCTCCACTTAGATAAGCTGCTTTTTACTTTTCCTTAAGGTTTTCCTTTCCTTTATGTGGCTGCTGATCCAGACTCTGTTGGCTTTTATGGGTGCATTAATGAGTCTGCTGTGAAAGTTTGCCAGTTCATTATTTAATGGCTCCATCAAGACTAAACAGAATTCTTTCTGAATCCATCCATCTCTGCAGAATGAGGCCTGACAAAGCCTTGTGCCCCAGATGAGCTGCACAAGGCTGTTGTCCTGTGCTTTGGCTGGGGGTATCACAGTGTTTGCTGCAGCCACATCCACAGCTCCTCCTGCACTGCTGGAGGTGGCACTGCTCTGTGCCAGCAGCTCTCATGCACCAGAAGGTAAAATCCCTGCTCTGGAGGCTTCTTATCACTGGCCTGCATTTCCCCACTGTGCTCAGAATGGTTTTATTCCATTTCTCCAGCCTAATTTTTTCTGCTTATCCGGTGACAGTTCAGTTGGCAGGGAAGAGGTTGTTGAGTCAATAATGAACATGAGGACAGAGCCAAGTGGCTGGCAGTCTTCTCCTGTCTCATGGATTTATTGAGTCTGGTTCTGAAAACTTCACACTGTAAGTCTCTTCCTTTTCACTTCTTTTCTTCTTCTTCTTCTTTTAGTTCTTGCAGTCACTGAAGCTTTGGAATGAGGCAAAGCTCCTCTCTCAACCTCTGCCTCATAGCTCAGGGATGGACCAGGACATACTGAGACCCAGGATGCTCATGACCCCAGACAGCTTCTGTTTGCCTTCTGTTTAACTCATGTTCTTCCTTTCTTGGGATCTCTCTCTGCTTATCTCCCAGGCTGCTGGCTCTCAGCAGGCATTTCTCTACGATTAGAGCTGAGTGTCTCACCACTGGCTCCTGCAAGATGCAGTCCCACACTTCATAAATAATCTCATCTGTAATTAGCAAGATCTTCTGTCTCCAGACTTGCAGTTCTAGTCCTGCACAGTCCAGTGAGTCCCTCCTCATTTCTTCTTTACTGAAGCTGAAAACATCATTCCCCTCCTCTTTGAGCCTGATGTGCTCGTGTGACCCCTGGGAGGCAGCTCCAGAAAATGGGGCTCTCCTGAAAATAGCAGCTCACCTTCTCCTTATCTCCTCACCATGAGATAAAGAAATGATGTTTCCTCTTTATCTCCCCCAACCCTGCTGCCAGTTCTGAACCCAGACTTGCCTCTTACTACAAAGTCTCCAATTCTGATGACCAACGTCAACAAATTTCTCTGAACTTTGGTTTTTTCATCTCTGCCATATTAATCTACATTTAATCTACATTTATTACTTACATGCATGCCCATGGAAAGATTTGCTTCCTAAAGTTACTCAGCCTGCCAAAACTCCTTCCCAAATTTAAGTGCTGCAGCTTAAATAGTTTTGTTATTCTTCAAAGGCTATTTATGAAATTGTATGATAGAAGAAAATTGTGCTCTGTGTTCAAAATTCTTTTATAAAACCCTCAGTAAAACATCATTTGGATATTTTTAAAATTGCTGACAGATTTCAAAGGAACAGCTGTTTATAGAACAAATTCCCCACCAGAAAAGCAATGACTGGAGTGTCCCACATCACATTTCCTTTGTGAGCCCTGATACCATCAGGAACCTGAAGTTTCAGATGAAAACAGCATAGGAAGATTAGAAATGTTCAAAATCCAAACTAAAGTTGGATGAGAATTTTTCAGGTGATCCTTCCAGCCTCCACAGAAGAATGAGACATCTGTGGATTTATACAAATAATTCCACATGACCTCACTACTCTATCTGAGAAGTCAAAGGCACTGGAATGCCACCCCTGTAAATGTCCCTGGCTCCATGACTTTTGTCTGCATGGAATCCAGCACAGCTGAAGGAGAACTTTACCAGCCCATGGCAGAGTTATAAATACACTTATAAATATATATTAAAAAACAAAGCCATGCAAAGAAGACTTAAATTACTTTTACCTGGCCACAATACATATAACCAGTATGCAGAGGCAGAACCAGCTCATGGCAGTGGTGACTGGCCAATGCCACAGTTTTATTTTGTCAGAGGCTGTCTAGCCTGTTGATTGCAAGACAGAGAACTGAGTGCTTTCCAGGATTTTTCATGTAGCAGAATTCTCAAAAAGCAGACAAGCACTGCAAGTGAAATACTTGAGGAGACTGGCCAAACCAAAGGCAAAATTAGCAATCATCTCTTTTGCTGCCATCAGTAGCTGAGGATTTAATTAGGGGGTGTTTTAAATATTTTCAAACCAATTACCAATACTTCATATATCTTCATTTCACAGATGTATACAAGATTGGTAAAGTAAAGCAATAGTTCTATGGGTTGGTAAATCATCTTTAGTCAGAAACCTTAGGGTACAACCAGAAATGAGTATATGAGGTCAAACTGCACTGATGAGGATGGTAGAGAAGGTCTGCTTCTTTTAAAAATAAATTATATTTTTCATACAAACCCCAGAGATCTTTCAATTCCTGCTGAAACCTGTGGCAGGTAGGGATGCAGGACCTGGCCTTACATGAACACCAGAGTGATTCTGAGCACCACAGTGCCTGCTGCTCCACTGCAGGGGCTCCTGAGCTCCAAATGCCTCCCGAGATCAGAAGCAGCAGTTCCTCCCACTCCTCACTCTACCCAGGTGGGTTCATCTCTGGTGCTACAGTAGCTGGTTAGAGAGAAAGCACACTTTTATTTTTAATGGTGGTACATGGCCAGGGATTTTTTAGTTTGGAACTTGGTTCTCATTTTCCAGAAGGTCATGTGGGATTTTTTTGCTCTCTAAGCAGCTTTATTTAATATGGAAAGTAGAATATCTTTTAAAACAGAAACCAGCTGTGTAGTTTATGGGTATCATCATATGGCTCTGCTTTTTGTTTCCTTACTTAACTGGAGCTTGGGGTTTCCTAGTTGCCAAGCTGCTAACACTAGTAAATGGAGTTTATTAGAGACAGTGTTTGTTGAACAATAACATTTTATATAGTCTGTCACTGTCTAGTACCTTAGATGAGTTACACATTTCTATTCTCTATTTTTGCCCTGATTTTTTTTTTTTTTTGGCACTTAAAATCCCATTTTCAGCTGTGGACACCAGAGAACAAAACCAAAGATGTGATCTTGTGCTTACTTATGCCTAAAATCTGCAAAGCCATCCCTGAGCAAACTCAGAGAATCAGACCTCCAAGGGTTAATCCCACGGTGCCTTTTGGCTGAGTTCAGCCAGCAGGAAGGGACTGGGGGGCAGATGAAATCCCTCCCCAGGAGATCCCTTCCAGGAGAGGGGCCCCTGTGCTCAGCAAAATATAATGTGACCATTCAAAGGCTGTCCCACAGCAGGAGCACAGACTGGGGTGGTGTGAGGACTGGGAGAGGCTCAGACCCTCCCAAAGGCTCAGCCTCTTCTTCTGCAGCTCTGAGGCATCAGGGGCAAACAACTCTTGCAGTCCAAGATGTCTCTGGAAGTTGCTTTCATTGGGCTCCAGCAGGCACCAAATTCAGCCCCAATTGGATGCACAGAGGTGAGCACAGCCTCTGCTTGGCCCTTTGGTGCCTCAATTGCACATGTAAGGCAGGGGCATCACTCAGCAGAAATGTTAGGGGGCAGATGAAATGAGGGTTTTTCACAGCAGCACCCTTCCCCATTTTTTCCTCTGTGCTCTGCAGATATTCTGGGCCAGCTCTGGTAGATATCTCTATGTGGTTATCAGCTGCTCTTCCTCTAATCAGAGAAGATTCATGCACTGCCAGCTTTAAACTGCAGGCTTGCTTTTAATAGCAGTTAGAAGCTTCAGGTATCTTTAGAGGTCCCTTTCACCAGGATTCCCCTGGGTTTTGGAGGACCTGGGCTTTTAAACAAGCACTCTGTAGGTGCAGCACACAGGGAACTGGGGTTACACTGAGTTCCTTCCCTGCTTGAGAATTATGGCTTCTTTGGCTACTGCTAGCTCAGCTCTGAAAAAGGTGATTTATCTTCATGGTTCATAAAAATACTCCTGGAGAAATTTCCCTTTTCCTGTCCCCCTTTGGAATAACTGCACTGCAACATGTCTTGGATTTAAAAACAAATATGGCCTGGAAAAGAATACCTTTGGATTTCCCCACTCTTACCTTCTGCTGTACAATGGCTTCACTCCCAGCTTTAAATTAGATGAGTGCTATGCTAGCAATATACTTCCCATACAGACTGAGAGCAAGGCATGAAAAGTTCAGCAAATGGGCTCAGTGGACATTTGCTTGCCAAGTATTAGCTGATGCTAGAAAGCAATTTTGATTCCCAGAGTTAAGAGGCCATTGCCAATAGAAAAGGTTTTGGTGCTTCATTTTCTTTGAATTACTTTAAAAAATTAGAGAAATTGCTTGCAGCCTGAAGAACTTGTGAAATTTATTAATGGTTAACAAATTTTCCAGTGTATTCATTTAGGTGTAAGTGATGCACAAATTCTGTGCAGTGAGCAATGTCACCTGTCTGGAAGAGCTCTCTTAGCCTATATTTGTGTGCAGAGGGATAGAGTGTGCCCCTGTCTGTTCCATTACCTTGGCATAAAGCTCTTTTGTAGATGTTCCTTAAATATTCACAGTACACAGCTACAGGATTTGTGGCTGAGGAATCCACAACTAGGCACCACAGGGACAAAGGACAACAGAATTGTATCTGTCTCAAAGTTAACATTTTTCTTGTTTTTTTTTTTTTTTTTTGAGGTTGGAATAAGATTCTGATCCTTCCAAAAACCATGTATGTCTAATGCAATGTTGTGATTAGTCCAATGAAGTCAATAAAGACAGTAACCAAGCAAAAATTGGAACATATGAATGTACTTTTGCAAGTCAGAGGAATGAGGAAAAGCTATGTATTCCCCTGGGTTTTAGCAATCAGAAGAGCACATGTATTAATAATGTGCAATACCCAGTGCAGTGCATGGAAAGCCATAAAAACGTGAGCCATTGGAGAGGAGTTCCTGTGTACAGAATTCCAATGCTCTTAGAGGTATATCCATTGATATCTACACACAAATCATATGTAACAATAAGAATTGGTTTGGCACAAGCTCCCAGACACTAATGGATAACACAGACCAAAAATGCTTGTCTAGCCTTTTGTTAGCAATTGAATGCTGCTCCTCACTGGAGACACCCACAGCAGAAACCTACCCTGGGGCTAAACTGGGAGGGTAGCTAGAGCTAACCCATCTTTGTCTACAGAAACCTTCTAGACACATAAATGTGTTTTACAGATGTCCAGTGGTGATTTACTCAGCCCAGAAGAATACACTTAACAGCACAAAGAGGGGTGCTGGGTTTAAGCACAGCCAGGGAGCTGTTTCTCACTACCACCTGCGGCTGGAGCAGACACTAGAGAGCATTTTACAGCTGAGCAGCCTAATCATGCTGGCATGAAGGGGTGCAAGGCCCATTGTCCTGTGGCATTGGCCAGCACAAAGGGCTGGGGCTGCCTTTGGTTCTGGATGCAAGCCCTTCTGCCAGAGCTTCAGCCCTTGTGTTCTACTTTTGGAGCAAATGAAGCCTGGACTAGCATGCTCTAGGCAGAGAAAAGGGCAAAATTTTAGCTAGAACTCCACCAGGAGCCAGGCACACAGAAATGTCCTGTCCCACATGTCTCTCTCACAGGGCAGCCCTAGATGACAGGCAAGCTTGAGCCTGGCTCTCCTTCCAGCACAGGCATTTGTGTCCTGTCAGAATCTGGCACTGGGTTTGGAAAGGGAAATTACTACTCCTTTCCTGAAAGTCAATTACTGCTGTTTCAATCCCAGATAAACTGGAGAAAGGCTGCCAAGAAACTCCAAATACACCCAAGGCCAAGTTTCTACAGGTGTCCACACAGCTACAGTCAACTCTGAGCTGCCACACCATGTAAGGAGTACATGTAAGAACACATGCACCAGTGTGAGAGAGTAAAACAAAGTAGCATTAGGGAAGCTGTTAAATCCGTGCCCATTTCCTAAAAACACGGAATGCAATTTGAGAAAACATCCTTGATACTGGTTATGCAAAAGAAGTGTTTCAGATACATGCTGAGTAGTTGGATGAGTGTTCTTTACTTACTTCCCCTCTGCTTCTGGAGTGGTTTGAAACATCCTTCTAGTAAAGGATCCAGTGTTTGGAGCGGGAAAAAGCACTTATTGGAAGATTAAAGGAATTTAAGCTTGCCAAAGCTAACAAAAGGACTCAAAGCTCAGCTGCTCCTTGTGGAAGGAGAGATCAGGCTTTGGTCAGCAGAGCTGGTAGCAGTTTGTGCAGGACTTTATGACAGCAAGAGCAAAGAGGCCCCAGGTTCTGCTTAGTAAAGGAATTGCTGTACAAACTCACCCTTTGCCAGCTGAGCCAAAGTCCAGGGGCCTCTGCAGGAAGGAGATTAACAAATAATATTTCAGAAAGGAAAAAGGAACAGTTCAATTGCCAAAACTTGTTCTGCCAGAGTGTGACCCTGCTCTTGCCCACAGAGACACCTGCCATTGTCCCCAGTGGGACACAGCCCTTGCCCACAGTCCCAGGGTGACACAGCAATGATGTGTCCCCTGAATGGCTCCTAAGAATATCCCAGCACTGGCAATCTCTGTTTCCTCCACCCACGTCCATTCAAAGCATCAATGGGCGAGGTTTTCCATTCTTAGGTTCTCTCTCACATTGTCTCAGAAGAATATGCTCAAAACTATTAACTACTTTCTAGCCAGAAGATTTTTTTTTTTTTGCATCCCACCTAATGCTCTGCACTTTATTTTATCTCTGTATTAATAATTTTATTATCAAACTGTGCAACAATACAGGAGACTTCAAATGTTAAGGATTTCTCCTGGTGTATTGTATTTGCAACAATGCTTCCCTCTTTATTTTCCATGGTAACAATATTTTCATTTTAAACACTATGGTTTTTAATGTAGTGCATGCTTTATTTCGATGGAAAGGTGATGCAAGCAATGCAACCTTGGTCACTGTTAGTCTTTCATAACAGTCTGGCATTTAGGATCAACAAATTTTCTTCATGAAAAAAATAAATGAAGAGAAAAATGTATCAAGGATTTTTCTATTTAACTTTTTTTGTATATAGAGCCTTGAAGGTCATGTTTAAACCCAGGATTAAGCCAACCATGAAGATTAAAAATTATATATTGAAAAAGATGCAGAGGTTTCTAAGCACGCATGAACACTTTAAGAAGCTTGAAGTTATGAGCAGAACAGCAATAAAGTGGCATGTTAAGAACACTGTTACAATAACACTGCAAGAATCATTAATTTATAATGGAGTTGATTTCATACTTACTTGAAAAGGTTCAGTGGCAGAGCACCTATAACTATGTATTTCTGAAAGGGCTGAAGAAGTTTCTCTAAGAAACTTTTCTACAGGAGATTTTCCCTGTATAGATGTTACCAGGCTAAATAAATCTGATGTACTGTGTGTGGAACAGGGACGTGAGGCTGAGGTGAATAAAGGCATTTGAGCAATTAGGGGGTTTCTGTCTGAATGCACCTCTCAATTTGGCTATAAAACTCAGTGCTGCAGGCAGTAGCTGTGGGTGCTGGACAGCTTGAGCAGCCTCATAGGAAACTGCTCTATTTCCCTACAGGATGATGCCATGGAAGTACCATTAAAGTGCGAGAGAGAATATTAGAATATTTCTTTCAGCATCTTTCACTGAAGCTGGTGTTCACCCTGCTGCTAAGTCTGCTATTGTGCTGTACTTAGGGGAGTCTGGGACTCTGCCAGTGCAGCCTCTACACTGCAAGGTGTCAGCTCACAAAAACACTTTGTGAGAATGTATTGGTGCTGATGAGACTTTCACTGGGAAAGGTTTCCTCAGCAGGGCCAGGAGACGACCACTGTGGTGTAAGGAATTGTCTACTCACTGGGCACCTCCTCAGGAACGTGAGAGAACCAAATTCAAGAGCCTGGGTGGTGACTCAGGGCAAGAGGCACCTCCCAAAACCCACAGCTGGCCTTGCCCTCAGGCTCTCTGTATTCCTGAATAAGCTCTTAAAATTTTTTTTACTACAGAAACTTTTGGGAGGCCTTGAATTTGTGTTGATGCAGAACAGAAAAATCTCTGAAATCTAAAAAATCTTTGAGCATCAAAAGCCTGTTTCTCTCCCAGCTCTTTTTCCTGAAGTCATTGACTCAACAAGATTGGAGATTTCTGAGGGAAAGACTGCAAAGAACATCATTGCTGAATCCTCTTCTTCACAATTTGTGAACACAGATCAATGCCAGTATCCTAAGCAGATCAAAGCACAGATTATTCTGTCTTCCAGTTTAGTCTGCCTAAAGGATTGACCCAAAACTTCTCAGAAAATGCTGCTTGTTGCCACCAGCCATCTCATTAACAAGGGGCCAGTCAGTCTGCACCTCACAGAGTGCTCTCAGTAGCTCAAAGCTTGGCACAGGCACTGGGGAGCCTCCCTCTGCATCTTGGCAAGGACAGCTATGAACACTCCTGGCTTCTTCTCCATGGACCAGGGCATGGCCAGACCTCAGCCACAGAAAGAGACAGGCATGGGGAGGGCAGGAGAGATATTGTTCCACAGCAGAGGGGAATAAAACAACTTCGTAATTCACTAAAATCCCTTTGGAAGGCGGTATGTAGATTCAGGTGATTTTTCCTTAGCACAAAACCAGCATCAAGACCCTGTCATTTCTCACCTGCTGAAGAAATCTTGGAAGGATAAGGTCTAGCCCAGAAATGGACTCAGATGCTTGCAGCTTTTTGCCATTTTCCCCTTGATTTTTCACCTGAAGTTCAATCACAAAATAGCATTCACAAGAAATGTGCCTTTCCAGCTGCAGTGACTGGAGGTATGTGATGTCTGGACCTGTAAAGACATCTTGGGCCTGCAGGTTGCCATGGGAGCTGAAGGTACAGAATACCCACAGCTTTCCCTTGGTTTTAATGAAGGGCCATGGTTGTTTTGGAAAGCTCAGCCCTGGGACAAAAGAGATATACACTGTGTTGACTGATCTTCCCTGGGCAGCACGGTCTCAAGTGGATTCTGAGCTCTAGAAGTGTTTATCCATTTTCAGAGGGTGTTTCAGCTCCTTGGCTGTGTTCATGCTTCATCAGCATGTGCAATCACAGCACTCACAGACATGATTGATTGAGCTTTCCACTGGCTGACTCCCACACAGACAGCATGGATCAGTCTCTGAGCAGGTATTAGCTCAGATACTCAAATCTTGTGCTTTCCACCCAAATCTGGTGCTTTGTTACCATTTGAGTGCTGTTTCTGGATGATATCTATCTTTATGCTGCTGTACTTGCTCCAACTCAACTCCTACCCCCTGCTCTTAGATCTACTGAGATTTTCTCCAGCCTGGCTCTCAGGCCAGAGGGTCAGCACATCAAACCAGCCCTGGTGGGACACAGCCTCCTTCAACTTCTCTCATCCTGTGCCTGCTTCCACATGATGGGGAGGCAATCACATGTTTTGTGTCTCCTGCACCGAATGATTTGTGCAGATTGATAAAACCCAGCCTCAGCTGAGATCAGGGCTGCCTGATGTCTGACCACAGCCTGGGACAGCACCCCTGGCCACATCCATCCATGGAGCATTTCACAGCAGGGGCAAATCCCAGCACCTTGAGGCCACTGTGCTGATGGATATGACCCTGCTCACCTTGCACAGTCATGAAAGCTCCCTTAATAAGCAAGTTTTTATTTCTGGAAATGCCACAAGAATTTTTTTCTTTTTTTTTCCCCCCTCACAATCAAAAGAGGCATCTCCTCCAGAAACCACAAAAACTTCCTTGGTAACTCCCTGTGTCCCACATCAATTTTATTGCATTCTTCCTGGCACAGGGAAAGAATGAAAATGGGTGATGGCAAGATATCTGCATGTTTTCTCCTCACTGCTTTTGCTGACTCAGAAATTTGATGAGAACAACAAGAAGCAGCAGACAGCATAACCTATCCAATCTTGCTGGAATCCAATTGTATGGCTTGCACAGGACATTTCCAAGGCAGGCTATCATTCTCACTGTTAATCTTGCATCACAGAACAGCTGGAAAAACTGTAAACTCCTCAGTTTTGCTAAGTGTATAGAAAGTTAGTCGTTCCACTAAAGAACATTGCACAGTCACAGACTTTCTTTTTTTAAGGTTCCAAGAAAAAAAAAAGAAAAAAAAGAAAGCGGGGGAGGAAACTTTTTTTTTCTTTTTTTTTTTTTTTTTGGTTGAGGCTGCTGCAAAGGTACAGACTTGTTTAAAGAAAAAAAAAAAGAAATGCTGATGACTGCTAAATCTAATTGCCAAAAATGTGCTTTCTGTTAATAAAGTCCTAATGAGATAAGTAGGGAAAAGGACAGGGTCTTATTTCTTGCTCATGAAAAAAAAGAGAGAGGAAGAAAAGCAATAAACAGAGTAACTGATTCTGTGGGGTGCAGATAATGGAATGACCTACTGGTCAAAGCTTTAGAGCCATCAGTACTGCACTATCAGCCTTCCCATTTTTGTTAAGGAAATAAATTTACTTGCAAATAACAGTAGTGAGGTATTACCCAGACTCCAGTGAGAGCACAACACATCTACAAATGCTTTCCCCAAACTGCTGAGTGCCTCCTGATGTGTCAGGAGAGACTGGAGCATGAAGGGAGGAAAGCAATGAAAATGCAGGTGAGGGACTGCCACATTTTCTCATTTCCTGGCCACAGTCTATTCCCAGCAGCTCCAGTGAAATATGTTACCTCCTCTCCTGAGAGACTAATGCAGCCACAACAGAAATCAAAAGGCACCTGGACTAGACAGCAAATCCTAAATCTTTATAGAGCCGAGGAATTCCCACAGGGAAGTAGGTTGGAGCCTTCCACTTAGCATTTACAGTATTTGTGTCCTATCCCAGGATCAGGGGGGGAGAAGCTCTGCTGGAGGTGTTTGTAGGTAAATTCCATGGCTCTGAAGGCCCTTTTTATTTTTAAGAGCCCACAAAGGGCAAGGTGTTTGGGAGAGGTGGGAGCAGAGGTTGCTTCAGGCAAGTGGAGATAAGAGAGCAGAAAGTAGTAGGCCTGCTTTGGTGGTTGTTAGAAGCCATGCTAGATGGAAAATGCAGCAATAAATATCACATTGTGCCTTAACTCCAACAGCCCAGAGAGTGCCCTGGGCTCAATAGCCATTGCAGGTTTGTACACTGCAAGGATGGCCTTCTGCTTGCAAGTACTTTTGGCCCTGAGTGGCCCAAAACACACCTGCAGACCTACCCAGCACTTGGGTGCTTCAAACAGCTTTTAAGTGCCATGTTGCTGTCTCTGGATATGCCTGGAGAGAGAAAGGCCAAGTTCTGGTTCCCCCAAGCCACACAGTCCAACCATCCACATCCCTTCCTCACCAAGCTGCTCTCACTTCATCCATGCCCAGTAAACTGGAACTCAGTATTTTGTTTCAAGGCCTTTCCTAGAATTAGGAACTGAAACTAGCCCAGGTCTTAAAATACTTTTTTACAGTTACTCAAATAAATGCTTTTAAAACAGTTTACAAGGGTGGCTTCAGATTTCGTTATTATTCCTATTTTTGTTTTGGCATTCACCAGCATTCATGGGAGTGTCTGAGCTCCTGCTTGGGGATCTGACCCCATAAAACAAGGCAGGGGATGGATTTGCCATATGTTTCTGTAACAGGCAAGAAGAAGAATTGCTAACAACAGAGCAGACAACCTCTGGAGCCAGGGCAGGGCCTGAGCCTGGCAGATCCTGGAGGCAGAAGGGGAGGAAGAGGAGAGGGGAGGAAGGTTTCCCCCAGGGCAGCCACTCACCCTCTTGTACTGCTGTCTGTAGGGAATACAGGGGACAAGCAGAGGGAATGCTGACTAGACAATAAGCAGCTAGATAGAAATTAATCCTGGAACAATCCCAACTCCTATACTGTTCATAATTACCTATCATTTTCCTGGCCAAACATTCACTCCTCTAGAAGTCCCTAATCCATTACCTGCCATGAAATGTCCTGCTGTAATTTCCTCATCTGGGCTGCAACGTTCCACCAGGCTTTGATGTTCTGGCAAGGCCAGGAAGGCGCTGAAATTTGGGATTAGCAAACATCCTCAGGCCTGATGTGGGCTCTCCAGCACCAGCATCTGAACCTAATAACAGCATTTCAACATTTGGGAAAGGTAGAGAGGTGATTCCTTGCTCTTTCAGGTATCAGAAGAGCTGTTTGAAGCCAGGGCAGGCTGGAAACCTTTGTGGTGTCAGCTACAGCTGCTCTGCTAAAGGGATGTCCCACATCCTGCTGTCCAGGCATCCCTACCCTAAGGACAGGCATGTTCCTCAATACAGAAATCATTGACCCAATGCCCCAAAGGGGCATCATTCTGGGTGAGTCTGTATGCCTTTTGTGTTTGGGGGCCTTTTTTTTGTTTTTTAAACACTGCACATGAAATAATGAAATATATATAATTTCCAAACAGTGGTTTACAAGGCCCAGTTAGGGGCTGAGGGGCAGTGCTTGCACAGATGAGCTTTAGGATTCTGCTGCTCCCCACTGAATGTTTGCAATCCTGCTTAGGCATACCTGCAATAATTGCAGCAGGAGCAGAGTCCCGTTTGCCTAAATATATTTTGAACAACAGTATCTAAGACATGAAAATAGACAAATTGCACAAATCCTCTAACCAGAGAGTTCAGCATCCCTTGCATTAAAAGAAAATCCTCAAGATCCAACATATTAATCATAAATGTGAGTATTTCTGTCTGAGCAGAGAAGGTGCCTTTGCTGAGCTCTGGCTGAAATGGAATATGTGTTGCCTCAGACCAGGGTAATGTCTGTTTATAAGGTTCAGATGGAGGAGAGGTAAGCAGCTCTCCAATTTTTGGATAAACAGCTGCAATGAAAACACAAGAAAAACCAGTTTTGTTTTGCTTTTGACTAATTTGTATTTGCTGAGAGCATGGGGTTTGTTCCTGTTGTTGCAGCTGGAAATTGCAAGGCGGCTGAAAGGTAAGAACTGAAATTGTACAAGCAATTAGCCCATGGTAATGTCTAATCACTGCTGGCATCTAAAAAAATGTGAAACAGCAGGGATGTTTAACTTTGAAAACCAACTACTGCACAGATGCAAGAACTATGTTTATTGAGGAAGTTTTCCTTGGCATATAGTTGTGAATTTTAAAAAAATAACTCTAAATATGCCAACATAAAGAGCACAGAACTATGGAAAGAAGTGTTATTTTTCATCACATGAACATTTGAGCGTAATTCCTGGGAAATTCATTCACACAAATCAAACAGTTTCTAAGGGCTAATCTCCACCAGATCAGTTAAAAATTATTTATTTTCAGCAGTCCTTAGCATGCCTCCAGTTCATGCTCTCCTTAAGCAGGATGGTGAGACCCACATCCTCTGCACAGGCTCTGTGTGAGAGCAGGGCCACCCCAGCAGGAGGGGTCGCAATGCAGCAATCTGTGCTGGACCCAGCAGCCTGCAGGAGCCTGCAGGAGCTGTGCGTGCCAAAACCCACACTGAGAAGCTGAAATGCATTAAAAATAACCCCAAGAGTCATGTCTGCAGTTGGGGTTCAGCTTGCTGGGAGGGCCCCAGCCAGGGGGCTGGGGACTGTATTGCCAGCCCAGCCCTGATGAGCCGGGTATTAAAAAACCCCATTTCCTTTCACAAATTTGGTGCTTCATTAGAGATGTGCCATCTCCTATTGATGTGCCAACCTCATCACATGAGACAGCTCTTTCTAATGCATGAGTAGGGTCCTACTGTTATTCCTTGCCAAGTTATGGTGTGGTGCTCTCCCCAGAAGTGAATCCCAGAGATGTGTTCTGGGATCCAGAGGTGCAGCAGTTGACTCCACATTTCTAAAAACATGCTGCTAGCTTGACTGATGGAAAGCATCAAAAGAAATTGTGATTTTGTAATCACACACCCAGAAGACCATGCATGAGTGTTTAGAGGGTATATAACACACAAGCAGAGCACAAGGGACATGTGTGTTCCCACAGTAGTGACACAAGAACCATCTTTAAGAAGAATCAGTCCTTTCTACTCCTGATCAACATGATACCAGCACTGATATGTGACACAGCAGGTTACTTTCCACAGCCTGCTAAGTCTATTCTGTCCTTTTTTCTTTTTTTAAGCCCTACAACCCTGTATTGATTTAAATCAGTGCAGGTTAATGAAACTGGTGGGGGTACAACAACATGTGTCTACACCAACTGCCAGACCTGTATTTTGAGATGAAGCAAGAAAGAATGGCAAAGACAGCCGACTAAAACCATGTTAGGAAATAGTGGAATAGCTAAATACACTGTAAAAATGGTGTAATAATTGATATAGTGTAACAATAATCAATAACAGGCAACCCTCCTGCCTTCCAAATGTTTGCCCTGTGCAGTGTCAGTAGGAGAGCACAGTGTTGCATGTCCAAGAGCAGATAAAAGAGCCAGCTTTGGTGTAGGGAGGGTAACAAACCATCCATGCCAAGGAAACCTAGACAAACCCACACTGACAGCAGGGAAACAATCAGTACAGCTCAGCCAAAGTTCACTTACTTCTTCTTCCTCCCCATGAGTGACCATGCTGGCGCTCAGAGGGTGCTGGACTCCATGTGGAACACCACAGACAGGATGGGAGGATGGCATCTCTGCAGCCCATGCTGCCTCCCAGAAGATTGCTCAGCCAACAAGCAGCAGAGGCTGAGCTGTGGCTGTTTTTAAGGAGTTTTATGTGGCCAACTCATACTCCGAATGCTCCACCCCACACAGGTGAGCTGTGTGCTTCTCCCCTGCAGTAATTTATACCCTTTGGGCAGGTAATCTCAGTAATTGGGTTCAGCTTGGGTGGGAATCTGTAGGGAGCAGCCTGGACCCAGCTGGTCTGTCCTAGAGAATGAGCCAGGCCCTGTCTCAGTGTCACTCTATGATCCTGGGGAGGAGGTGTTTCCAAATTTCCTTCCATCTCCCCTGGGTGCAAGAAATGGGGGGAAGGAGCATCTCCTCCTTTCTGTGCCCCAGGGGGGAATGTTGGTCACACTCACACCTCCCAGCCTCTGCAGCACATGCAGGTGGATACTGGTTTGTACACCCACTCATGCACCCCATGCACATCCCAGGGGAGAAATATGATCTGTGCAAAATATTCCCAGGTGGGAACTGGCCAGGCACTGGGACATAATCTGCTCCCAGGTCAAGCAAATGGTCAAGCAAGTGGATTGGTGAGATCCATCCACAGTCACTAGCAGTCTGGGTTAAAAATAAGAAGTGCCTGGGTTGTCACAGATTGTTTCCTCATAGTCAGAATGGGTCATTTCTTGAGCTTATTACAAAATTTAATTAAAATAGTTTTAAACTTTTTTTTTTTTTCATTTTACAGCTCCCATTTCTGCCTTCTGGGATTTTATTGGCTCAGCTCTCTTTTTTTATTATTTTCATTACATATTTCTGTCCCTCTCCATCAACTATCACATTTTTTTTTACGACACAGTAAAGCTGAAAGTGGGCTTTGACCCATGGATGTCATGCCTTTGTTAGCAAAATAAAACTGGAAAAGCATCTTTCAAAGAGATTGTATAAAGGGCCACTATGTATATAGTACTCACTTTCTTTAATCCACAGCTGAGTGCTTTTTCAAAACCAAGAAAAAAAGATGCAGACTTCAGTACTTTTAGCATAATTCTCCAGCAGCACAAAAATCACAGAAGGAAATGCCAGCCCCTGCAAACACCAGCCCGAAAACATTGAAGGCGAATCTGATGGTTCAACAAATCTGATGGGGTTTTGCTGAGCAAGTCAAACGTGCAAGTTCAAGGTTGGCTGAGCATCAGTATTATGTTCCAGTCTACCTCCACTGTCATATATTTAATCTCCAGTAATTAAACTTCTAAATGAATTCATTTCACCAGAGCCACAGTGCATGGAGCGAATCGGTGAGTAATTTTCATAACCTCGGAACCACCTCTGGATCGGGGTGGAGCTGCTGCTCCCTGTGCAGCAGCCTGTGCAGCAGATAGAGATGTAACTGTCAAAATAAGGGCAAAACTAAAGGAAAGAATACAAAGAACTCCCTTGGCTCAAGGTTTTCAAGTTCTTTCCTCTTACTAAAGAAATAGAACACACAATCACAAGAGCATATTGTGTTGCTGCAGCCCCTGGTTAAAAAAAAAGGTAAAAAATGTAAAGAAGCTGATTGGAAACTTCTGATTAGAGGTAAAACGTATCACTGATAACATCTAAGTACAAAGTGAGAATTGACAGCATGGTAGGCATGGAACTGCTGACACATGGATTGTTTGCTTTGGTGAGATGAAATGAGTTATTCCATGGTCAAACCCAATGCAGACAGGTAGGGGCAGGGACTGTGTGTCATGGGCTTCCAGAAGGATGCTGCAGAAAAGAGGGGCCTTGCATGTCTTGGTCTTTTGAAGAGTCAGGGTAATGCTTCCACCAGGGGTGCAGATTGGCAAACACAAAAATTTCCCCTCAAACGTCCAGGAAATCAGCATCATGTGACAAGCAAGGCCACGTAATGCTAATGCCTTATGCTTCCATTTTTATCCATTCCATGTGTTCCTTTCTTGAAAGTTGTGGCCCAGTTATCATTTATCAGCGCTTTCATATTTCATTTCTGGACACTGCTACCCATGAATTATCCATCCTTTTCATCTTGCTGAAGAGCTGAACCCTTTGAACTGTGTTCTGCTGCTCTGGTTCAGTTTTACCATTCATTCATCAGCGTGAAGTTAAAACAATTACTGAACAACTTGGGTAGCTGGCAAGCACTGAGGAAGCAGGATCCATTTCTGCCCGGGGGGAAGAAAGCCTCCATGCAATAGCATGGCCTTTGTCTTGCATCTCATAGGTGATGCTATTGATATGAAGGTTCTATCACATTGTGTGCCAAACCACTTGAGCTAGTTTCAGGTTGCAGCTCCCCCCGGGGTGTTTCCACTCAATATATAAAATAACCAGATCTGCTCTCTGTCCACTCCCAGCCTGGACACTGCTTAGTCAGCTCCCCAGTCTTGGCAAGCTGAAGCGAGAAAGTGGAGCTGCACTCCCTGCCTAGTTATTATCATTTCATCAATGATCACTCCTCTTAATGCTATGGAGCACATGGCAAAACAATGAGCAAATTGCATGTTTTCCTGAGGTGAGCAGAAAGCAGTGAAGTGACTGTAAAACACAGCACACAGATGTGTCAATGCATTCATTGTGCTCACCTCTGCAGCAGTGCTTTAGTTCATGACCACAGAGCTGCTGATTGCCTTGCTGCAAGGAAAAGGACTCTGGGGTGCATGGCAGAGATGCAGTTCTGCTTCCCCACACATCAGGAACATCAGGATTCTGGGATCTGATCTGGGTCATGTGCTACTATTTTTTTTTTTATAATTATCTCAACATTTACCACTAGGAACCATGGTACAAATAACAGTGATCATAGCTTTGCCTTGTAGACCTTTATGTTAGCTCCCTTTATTTTATATTGTTATTTTGCATTATAATTCATAACTATGGGGTTTTTTGCACTGTGCTGACATGAAATATCAAGGAGGGTTTTTTTTGGAAGAGTTGGACACCAAGTGGAAAGACTATAGCAAACTACAGCATTAAGAGTTATGGTTGAACTCAGAGATCTTAGAGGTCTGTTCAAACCTTAATGATTCTATTCTGTGACTACTGTTGGATGACTTGGACTGAGCCAGAACACCAGAAATTGAGTGTGAAAAGGGGCCAGTGTGCCAACAGCCCCTCCACAGGCAGGGCTGAGGAGGCAGGGCTCAGAAAGCAGGATTTCAGATCTGGCCTGGGGATGCTGTCCAGACCTTCTGCTTTTGAGGAGATGGGAACTGGGTCTGCTGGGAAGAGTTTAGAGTTTTGTTGATTTAACCCTCTCAAGCTGTTTAAAAATAACATTTCCTGTACTTAAAACATATCTCTGCTATTCCTGTGTCCCATGGTTTTTTATCACTCTTTTTTTTTTTTTTTTCCTTTTTTTTTCCCCCTGGTTAATGAGCTCTCACAAAATGCCTGGAGGCATGTAACTACTCTAGCATGAAGTTTGGGTTTAAGGAACAGGACCTTGGGGCCCTTCTGCCCAGGAAAATTCCAAATACAGGATTTTACCTTAAAGGATACCCAGGGGATCCAGAGATGGCAACAGCATCAGTTACCAGACTGGATTTCTCCAGCAAAAGCTGCTGGACAAGCTGGGCAATGCTAGAGAAACTCAGTTTGTCAGATGGGAAACTGCTCTTGGGGTATTCATGTTAAACAAGTGTTACATACAGTAAGGCAAGAGATTCTGCAAAGATTTTATTATAGCACACTCAGTCTGGATATTTAAAAGGTCATAAGGAAAATGCCTTAATTTTTCAGGTCATTCCTAAAGAACTTAATCAAAATTCTCTGTAAAGAGCCCGAAAGCACCAAGAAACCCATCACCTGAACTCTCCAAGCTGGGCTTAATTAATCATCAAAATCAAACCAGTCTTTTTAATTTAAAAAATACACATGAAGTACTCATCTCAGAGCAAGAGGCTCAGGTTCAAGTCCTTTTTCTGCTCATTACAGGTTTAGGTTTTTTTTTTCCTCCCTCCTGCTGGAATTGCTTAATTTGTATAAAAAGCGGAGCATTAATCAGATGAGAGCTCCTGCCAGTGTAATGTGGTTGTTGGGGTGAGGTGGAAATGCCCCTGCAGGTCTCCAAGCCGGGCTCATTTCAGGGGAGTGTCAGGGCTCCGAGTGCTCCTCTGCTGTGTCACTGTTCCCTGCCTCTCTGAGCCAAAATCCTGTCCCCAGGAATCCCCTCCCATCCCAGCACAGCCTGTTCCTGTGTCTGCATTGAGCGACGGAGAGCTGGGGCTGCTCAACAGCTCCAGGCTAAATCAGCACAAAAGGGGGGTAATTCCATCCCATTTTACATGCAAGCTCAAAGGCATCTTGAACCTGGAGTAGCTGCTAAAAGTAGGTGTGCCCATTATTTATTAGCAGTTAGTGTCATGTATCAGAAAATGCAACAAAATTGGCTTATTGTGGGTTTTTTTTGCCCTATCCAATATATTTTTATTGTTTATTTTGATTTTAGGAAAGAAACACTAGAGGAAAATTCACCAACTTAAACGTTTGCCAATGTTTTCACAGAAATATTTGCCACTGGAGGTCAGCTCCACATTTCCAAGAGTAATTTAATAACCTAAATCTATTATATCAAAAATCCCTCTGGACTCCTTGCAGACTAGAGAGATGTTCATAGGTCATTTTAAGAACATCAACATATACTTTGAAGATGACTCCAGAATCCCCTCTGTGCTATAGATTATTGTTGGACAAATTGTCCCTGAATCTATTTATTTGTATATATTTCTTTTTTTGCAGGGCTATGAGAAAGCATTGGTTTATCTGGCTGAAATTGTCTTGCTGTAGTTACACAACTGATGTTTGGCAGAGCACAGCAATACTGACTGAGAAAACAATGGAAAAGATTAAAAGTTACCTAGGAAAGATTTATTTACTCAAAATTGTTTCATGGAACTCTACAATTTAAAACCACTCTAACATCAAAACAGATGCTACAAATGATTTCACTCGATCCCACTGCTCAGAATGCCTGAAATTATGATCTGTGCATTTCTTGAATGCCTTTTGCATCTTTCAATGTGCACATTTTTCTTTTCTTTCAAATGGAAAAAGGAAATTTCACCCAGGCATTCTCAAAAAATTGACAAACTTTAAACAAAAAGCCATTCAAGTCAATGTAGGCTGGATTGATGAACCTTCAGGTTACACTGGCTAGCAGGCAGGCAGGAGCTCAGTGTGTGCACAGAATGCTGGAAAGGCTCAAAGCCAGGTAGGTTTTGGGCAGTGCAGGCTCTCCTGGCTCAGGGGGCTGATTTTTGATTTGCCTTTGCTGCCCCTGGGCCAGCCTCACTGCCCTGGCACCCAGGGACACCTGGCCTTTGGGCTGCTTCAGCAGAACCATGCTCACAACCCAGCCAAAAGTGGAGAGCAGGGGTTCAGCCAGGCTGGGAGTGCAGCATCCATTCAGTGCCACACAGAAGTGAAGCTGCTACACATGGAGAAACCTGAGCTTTGGGCAGTCAGAGGCACATCCCTCCTTCCAGGCATCCCCTCGTGCCCTGCAGGCAGAGTCTGTCTGTCTGACACAATAGAGAGAGCAAATTAAGCAAGCAAATAAATAATATCTTTTAAGCTTTTTGCTTCTTTATGAGGTTTTTCAGCAGACACAGAAGGTTCCTTGTCCTGCTGGCCAGGCAGAGCATCCCCAGCTTGCTGAGCCTCACAGAGCAGCAAATCCTGCACTTCCATCCTCATTGCTGCAGTGGAGACAGCAGGGCAGCAGGCCAGCTCTGGCTGAGTGACCCAACAGGAGTGTGAGTGAGGAAAACCCTGACCTAACTCGTTCTGCTGTTCACTCAGAGCATCCAGGCAGGGGCCAGCTGCTGCCCATCCTTCCTCATACCTACAACATGAGCTAAGAGTCACTGCTCATTTTCTGGCCTGATCCTAGAGCAGCACACATGCTTAAGCACATCTAATAAATATTTTTCCTAGCTCAGAGAAGACTAACATTTATTCCTGCTTTAGAAAAGATCATACCCTCTAAGTATACCCTTGCATTGCTCTGGCTGTATGCAGCTGGTTTGGGATGAGATGGCTGCAGATTCTGGCTGGAAAAACACTCATAAAACAAGAATCCAGAAATCCTTCAGTTGCATGAGGAGGGATATTCTGCAGCCAGAGGAAAACCCAGCACCTCAGCTGCTCCCAGAGAGATGCAGGGGATCTGTTCCTCCCACACCAGCAGCACTGGGTGATCTGGGCAGAGCTGTCTTTGCTGCTGAGGTTGAGCCTCTCAGCAGGGCAAGGACAAGGAGAGTTTTTCTGGGGGAAGATTGGAAAGTGTTTGTGTCCCTGGATAGTCTGTGGAAGTGTGTGGGTGTTTTCTGCTTGCTTTGAGGGCTCAGTTCCACAGAATACTTAGGCACATGTGTAACCAGAAGGGACGTCCAGGAGGAGTCCTGCAGAGACAGACGCTTCAGCCTCTCAGCTGCAGCAGCATCCAAACAGTTTTCCACGAAATCTCAATTGCTTTTCTTTTGTTCCAGCCACAAAAATAGCTTTCATTCTGGCAAGTCACTGCCTCTGTAGCAGCTGAATTAAACTCAGTTTGAAGTACAGCATGTCCTCCCCACTACAAACAAAAAATATCCCAATACAGGTAAGAGATCTTGCACTACTGAATATTATCTGACTACTAATGTGAAAAACAGAATTAATTCAATACCAAAAAGCTGTGAGAAAGTTTGTGCAAAAGCAACATCAATTATAGGGACTGTGTCATACCAGAACTAATTTACAACAATTTCAGTTTACATTACTTGGCCAGCACTGCTTATTGAGTAATTAAATGGCCAGATGACACACAATCAGATTCAGAAGCCTTGAATGTGAATGAATATCAGTTTCCCAATTCTGAAAGGAATTTAATAATGGAAATGTCCACTTACTGTCCAGTCAACCATATTCTGGAGAAAGCTGAAAAGCTGTGATACCCATGAGATCATCTTTGTGGTATTTTTTCCAGAACAGAAGTAAACCTGAGCTATTGCCTCATAGGGGAACAGGATTTGGGATGAAAACCCCCCTCTTTTCATCTTCACATAATGAAGCTTTCTGATTGGGATTCCTATGTCATTAAAACAGACACATCATTAAACCAGATACTTCATTAAATTTGGAAACACATTTAAAGCAGTGTGGGATAATTTCCTAGAACTATAAAGAAAACAATTACGGTTGTAGCAAAAGAAACATTTTCCACCCAACATTATTCAGTATGCATTGAATATCTAGTATTTAATATGCATTGAACACAGTGCCTTGTGTTGTATAAAGACACTGTGTTTCTCAGCATATAAACATTTAATTGCAATGATGTCTCACATTTCAGCTGCAAAGCTAGACACATATGTTTTCTGAATGTGTCAAATAAGCAAGACACCAACTAGCCTTGGTATATTGAGAAGAATGTGTTTAAACCACATGCCAAAGTAAACAGGAAAACTAAACTATTGGTTGGGATGTGTTTTTGGTTTTTGTGGGGTTTTGTTGGCAATTTTTAAGCATTACAATGTTTTATTGGAGCCCTAATACATATTACAATGAATATATATGAAAAATTGTCGATTCATCTACAAAATGAATTTACACACCCACCTGAAAAGACTCTTGAAATTTTGAAGAGTGTCAAAGTCCCACTTTGCTCACATGTATTTTCCTTCTCCTGCTTAAAAATCCAGAATGTGCCTAAATAAGTGACAGATTTAGTTAGACTAAGTTTTAGAGTGAAACTGCAGCAGAGACCCTGTTTTGTACAGAAAGCCATCCTACAGAAATGCAGGGCTGAGGCAGCTGCAGGAACTCAAATTTTGTGTCAAGAGGCTCCCTGCAGATGAACAGACACGACAAAATATGGAGGAATTACTCACCCAAGGCAATAATCCCCATCTGCAAAACTGTTGAACAAGGTAAACTGAAAGTTTCCTTGATGAATTTGCATTTCATGGGTAGAGAACCATTCATTTTATTCACTCAGCTATATCATGTCTGATAAACATATTTTCCATTACACCTTCTGGGACTTCTTTTAGGTACCTACAGAATTAAAGCCCAAACCCATGAATTGTAGAGCCAGTGTGAGGGAGATGGTGAGAAAAGCATCACACCCACACAGCAGCCCAGGCTTGTGCCAGATTAGTGTCTGCATCACCATGGCTTGATGTAAACAGAAATTTCCTGTCTTGGATCAGGGATGGGGGTTTTGATATGTAAAGGAGGGGAGGATGAAAGGGTAAAGCCCCTTTACACACAACAACAGGCCCAAGTTAGAAATGCTCCTGGAGACTCACACTTCCAAGGAATTGCTTCCAAAATTTGCCTGGTTTTGCACATTTGCTGTTAGTACACTCTGGGATTGCCCTATGGAGGAGAAGCACCTTGTCTCCCAGCCATTCCGAGGAGCAAACAGACTGGGATTTAGTCCAGGCAGGTGTTGGCTGGGGATGGATCTGTGTTCCCTTACCAGCTGTGTCTGTTTACAGGGCATCTGCTCGGCTCAAACACTGCAGGGTGATGCTGCAGTTTGTGCTTGGGCCAGCATAACTGATGGGAGGCTTTCCTGGCTGCCCATCATCCATCCCTGGAATACCAGTATGCTTTAGGAGATGAAATAGCCCAGTTGGTGCCTATTAAGCTCCTGCCTCAGACACAGAGGCAGGGTAGTCCTGGAGAGGGATCTTAACACGCTTTGGGTAAGGCTGTTATGGTGAGCACCATGCAGAACACCTGGCAGGAGATAACATCCAGACTTTTGGCTGAAAGACAGACTCACAGAGAGGGCCCAAGGGAGAGAAGGCAGGCCAGGACTTCTCCATCAGCATTCCAGCACAAGGAGGCAGAAGTGCGAGAGGATCTGTTTGAATTAGGATGTTAACTGGACTGGGATAGATGGGAATTGTTGATGCAGAGAAAACCAACATCCACTGGTCTAAACTGTGCAATACTGTCAGGATCTGCATTGCTGGGATTGTCTGAAGCCTGCTCTTAGGCTTTTTGCTGTCAGATTCCACTTGAAAACTGTTTCTTTCTCACTTTGTGGATGCAGCATCTGTCTGCTGGGAGAGGAGGGATACGCATAATTAAGTGCAAATAGTGTTCTCATGATGCAATGCAGAGTCATCTAATATTTCCCAGGTACCCCATCTCAAACAACTTGGCAGGAATTTACCAGTTGTGAGGCTGGGATTTAAGAACAGCAGTAAACTTGTGTGGTCCTGCAGAAGAACTCCTGATGCACAGTGCTCTGATCCTGCCCTTGAGAACAGCTGTGCAAGTCCACACTTATGGCTGGGCTGGTATTTTGAAGGGAAGCTTGGTTTAGTTTATGTGTTTTTCCTCCTTTTCCTTTAAGACAGCCTTCACTTTAAACCCAAGATCTCTGAATTTAGCACAGGGGGACAGTGCTGTCCGGCCACTGCAAGTGGCTGCTTTGTGTAATGTTCAAGAGACTCAACGTAGGAGACTAAAATCCCCCATAATTAATCCCTATGGAAAGTGTGGAGGAGTGCAGTATTTTATGTAAAAATGCAGGAGGGCCATTTAAGAACAGCTGAGTGGTTTGTTGGTCGTATTTGTGCTGGAATGAAGAGAGAATGAACAGTCACCAAGGCTAGGAGAAAAGGGATGTGGCTCCTGAGTATGCAGAGGGATCAAGAAGAGTCAATTGAGTGGTTTCCATCTCTCCCAGCCCTGACATTTCCCTTCTGCCACAAGCACATTGGGCAGGATAAGCTCACTTCTTTAGCAAATGCTTAGTTGTTGCAAATGCTCAGAATGTCAGCTGTTTATCACAATTATTTTTGCCTTTTAGCTGGAACCCAGAGCATTTTTGACTTTTGGCAAAAAGAATTGAGATACATATTACTTATTTATATAAGTAAAAGTACAAGCCAGGAATTTCCCTCATGATTCCTCATTCCAGACTAAGTTCTTGCTACCACTCCTCCTGACTCAGCCTTGGCAGGTGGCTCAATAAATTGATAATATGCTGCACAACCCTACAAGGAGCTTTATCAATGAAAACAAGCCCTCAACAGGAATGTTCAGTCTCTCTTCTCCAGTGGAATCAGCCAAAATGTAACGCTTTCATCCCAAGATAATGTTAGTCTGCAGATTTGGATCTGTTCTCACTGCTCCAGGGCTATTTATGTCTTCTTACCTTGAGGGTTTACTAATTAGCAGCCTTCTTCCACACCCTTTGATATCACTGAAGTAATCTCAGTGTAAGGGACTGCTTTCTCATGCTGTCTCTGAGGGAGTGGAGAGCAGCTGGAATCATTCAGAGTGGGAGAGTTTGAGCAGTTCCCCAGGAGCAGTGATTGAAAGATGGCAATAGTGCTGCTTACTCAAGGGAAGTGCCCTGGCTGCTTCAGGAGGGCTGTGGCTGACAGGGTAGGAAAGATATTCACCCTGAGCTCAGTCAGAACCAGTGGTCAGGTTTGCTGGTTGTAGTTGTGCTGAAATAAAGAGAGAATGAACTGTCACTATGAGGGGAGGGACGTGGCTCCAGAGTGGAAGGTGTCCTTACCCAAGGCAGGGGGGAGGCGGAACAAGATGATCTTTAGGTTCCTTCCAACACAAGTCATTCCATGGTCTTCTTTCATCCACTCAGGGAGAGGCATTCATTAATGAATACAGAACAAACTTTCCTTTTCCAAGCTCGATGCACTTTGCATTTACCACACTCAGCCCTATCTCAGGATGGTAGCAATTTCCTTCACCAGGCAGCAGCTTTCAAAGGAAGAGCTGGTACAGGTGGCTTCTCAGAACAAAGGAAAAGACAATAATAGTAGCTTTTTCTTTTTTCCTTTGAATGTTTTGCCTTCAGGGCTGTGTTAAGTACGAAGCAGATGACAAGCTAAGGAGATTGTTTCGGCTGATGCAGGAGTCCATCTCTGTTCTGGTGCAAAGAGATGACAGCAACATGTGTGAGACAGCCTGGCTGAACTGCAGCCTTCATGTGAGATGTTCACATCTCAGTAGACTTCAAGATAAATGGCCTTTATCTTGTCTTCCATATGGTTTTGCTTTCCGTGTGGTAAGTGAATAATAACATTGGCTGAAAGAGAGCAGCTATCAGACTGCACCAAGCTGGGAAAGCAGGGAAGAGGAGAGAAAAATTCAGAGGGCAGGGAGAAACCCTCCATGGAGGATCCTGATGGAATATGACAGGATGAAAATGGTACAGCAGAAATGGGCAGCTCAGGAGGCTGAAGAGAGCCTGCACAGCAGGTGGGGTGAAAGGCAGGTAATCTGGGTGAGAAAGGATCACATCCCTGGCACTGTTCACTCTCTCACCTGGGCTTGGACAAAACCACTCTCTGGTCAGTTTGCTTCAGGCCAAGCATGTGCTTCAGCATGTAGGTGGTTCAGAGTCTTGGAGGGAAGGTTTTCTGTTACAACTGACATCATCAGGGGTTTTGCTGAGCATGTCACTGGGACTGTGCACTCTGCGATGCTCTAGAGAAGAGGCAGGAGCAATATTGGCTCTATTTCAGCATGATGATTACATTACTGACTCCCACAGAGTAAGCTAGGAGCTGCAAACACAGTCCTTCATCCCAGCAATATTTTATACCTTAACATATTAGTTGTCAAGGTTAAAGAGATATGAAATACATATTAATAGCCAAAGCAAATGTGCTCAATGAGATGGCAGATCCACACTTCAATAGGTCTTTGGTTTTAGAAGCCAATTTAGCCCAGGTCTATTAAGAGCTCTTCCTGGTGAAAGAGTGAGGGTATTTTCTCTGCTACAATCATATCAGCCTGTACTCTGGGTTAATGGAGATAAGTATTACTGCCAGATTTTGTTCTTTCCCTGCATGTAATCTAATGCCAGATGGTTGTGAATGGGTATTAAATCCCTCATGTGCATGACCTCCCCAAGGTTTTTATCATTAGAACCTTAAAATAATTCAAGGAAAGCTTTCCCTAAGCCTGATCATAAACCTCCTAATGAGGAGCTGAAGTTACAAAGAAAATCCTTTCTTTAATTCTCATTTGGTGTTTTTTCCCTCCTTAATGACAAACAAGCAAGAATTCAGAGATGCCTTAAAACTATTTTCATAGAAAACATAAAAAAATGAGCATTCAGGTGAACAGTTCAGGTTCCCAGTGAAGTTCAGACATATAGAAACTGAACAGCCATCTTCAGCCTCCAGTGCCTGGGCCAGTAACATCACCACCATCCCTCAAGGCACATAAAAGTTACTCTGTCAGTAACTGACTGTTTTATTCACAGTGCAACATAACACCTTGTGTCAGAATAAATACGATCCAATGTCAAATGAGAAGTTCAAATGGGACCTTACAGAAGTACAAAGACTTACATGAACACTCTCTTCACACTATCTGGAGTTATGCAAGTGCAGCTGAATTCTCAGAGATTTTCCTGGGAGTTTTCTGTCCTTCATTTGCACAGCATGGGGGATACATTTTATGATTTTACTTTTAGTTTTCTACTTGCTGTATACTGCACCAAGCCTTACTTGCTGCCTGTTGCTTGAGCACACAAGAGAAAATTGTTCATATCCTCATGGGTCTTCTGTACTTCTCATTAGTGAATCATCCAAACACAACAAAAGTATTCCTGCAACTAAATCACACATTGTGAGAACAGGGAGGGGTGAGAAATAATAAAAATAAAATAAAGAAGTTTCAGAAATTTTGGGGTGTCCAAACTGTCCAAAAAACTTCACAAGGGCCTTTACACTGTACATGTAAGACTCAGCTCCCATTAATATCTGTACTGGGAATATGCAACATCTGCAAAAATCCCCAGTCCCTGGCCAAAACCACAGAAGCAATCATCCTGAAAGAGTTTAGTTCGGGTAACTGAGGAAACTGAACCCAGTTCATTGGGAGGGCACTCAAATGCATGAGCCCTTAATCATGGGACAACCTTGCCTTGCCCTGAAATCCCACACTCACCTCCCATCACCTAGGAAGATGACTCTGAAAGATAACATGCTACTTCCAAGATCTGACGCTAGAGCAGAGCCACCCAGCATGGCAGGAGATGATTTATTTAGAAATAAATGAACAAAATATGAATAAAAATACAAAACCTGCCTCAACACCCAGAAGTACCCTGTCATATCACCAAGGATGACATCACTGTGCAGCACATGGTTTCCCCAAACCAGAGCCACTCTTGCCCACTTCTCATGCAGCCACACAGACAGGGCATGTGCAGGCACCTGCTCTGTATTCTGTCACAGATGCAGGTGGCCTCTGGAATGGGAGAGGCAGGGATCCTTTGCCAGAGCTCAGAGCTGAACCAGGAGCACTGAGCTCCAAACAGACACTGGAGAAAACAGCATCTTGATGGGTAACAGCAGTTCATTAAATGTTTGAATGTAAGGCTGCCCCTTCTTACCTGCAGCTCCAGATGTCCTGCCCTCATTGCAGCCTCACCTCTTAGGTAAATTTGTCCTCTTCACCTTAATTCCATTCCTGTTTTATATTCACTGCTTCTGTCCACATCCAGTCTCACCCTGCTTAATTATCATTGTATTTATCCCCACATTTTCTTTATCAGCCTTGTTAGCAGCTCATTACCTCCCTGACTCCCATATTCCAAAGCCACCTTTACTTGGTTCTGCTCCCTGCCCACCCACCCACTCCTCACTACCCTTGTGCCCACTTGCCTCCCTTGGGCATCTCCAGTGAGGCCAGCTTGATGTCATTCATCCCCATCCCAAACTATTATCTGACCTAGAAGAGGTGTTTGTCTGGACAAGGAAATAGTTCATGTGAAACACTGGCAAAGACTCAGGGCCAAAGCCCTGTCTGAATTTGGAAGGCATCAGAACTGGGAATGGAGCACAACAGAGACAAATTGTTGCCCCCCTCATCCCTTGGTATAATTTTCCTCCCTGGCACCCTGGCCATGCCCCAGCACCACCATCGTGGGCTGTGGAGGAGCAGCAAGGAAAAGGCAAAGCTGAATGTGGAAGGAGCTAATGAAGCTGTGCAGAGCCCTTCAGCCTGCAGCCAGTGAAACCCTGCCCAAGTGCAGTGTTTTACAGCAGCACGAAAGCTATTTGTTATCCCAGGCCAAAAAGAAAAAAAAGAGTTGTTGGTTTCTGTCCATTCCTCAGATGCCATGTCTTAAAAGAACAAAGGAGCAATGCTGCCACCAGGCCCCACCAGAGAGGGACATGCTGGGGCTGCAGGACAGGCCACTTGTCCTGGGGAAACCTAACACTGAACTGGGGAATGGGACACGGGCTGCAGGACCCTGGTGTGCTCCATCTCTGGGGATGAGGAGTGCTCCTGGCACACCACCCTGGCACCTCCACAGCCTGAGAGCAAGGAGGGAGGCACGGGGTGAGCGGGTTTGCTCTGCAGCACTTTGGAGACAAAGCAATTTTACTAAAAAAGGAACTTGGAGCACTTCGGTCCATCAAGCAAGAGGCTGTGCCAGCTCTGTCTCCAGCCTGCTCAGTCCCTGGCGACCAGGAGGAGGAGGAGGAGGAGGAGGCAGTGGGAGGAAATGGCAGCAGGCGCTCTGCTCTGCACTGGCGGCTCAGGGCCGGCCACAAGAGAGCCCGAGGGTCTCTGCCAGCCCACAGAAGGGTGGGGAGAAGCAAACAGGGGTTTGGGGGCTGCTCTCACCAAGGAGCAGCAGGACACTGGTGGGGAACCTCTCCCTCTGCTTTCCCCTTCCCAGTCCTGCTGCCCAGTGCATGTTCCCCAGGGCACGAACCCACTCCTGCTGCGTGTCTGTGTCTCACCATGCCCTGGGACACCACACTCAACAGGGACCCACCCCTGCCCCAGGGTGCTGCTCTGGAACAGCACTCTCAAAAGCACTTCTGGCTACATGGATAATATCAACTTATTATAGCATTTCCCTTTATAGCTGTGCTGCAGACGGCGTTTTCAAATCACTGTAAAGCATTCTTGCTTTTTCTTTCCATCCCTCAGTGCAACTTGACAAGTTTTGTGGTTCTTTTCTTAATATGTGGGTTTATTTTATGTCACCGAGCACTGGCAAGGACAGAGAGGCTTTTAAGTCACAGTAATCTGAATTTTAGAAATAACAAGCTACAAAGATCTGTGATTAAATGTGGAGCACGTAAGAGCAGCAAAAACAAGTACTCTGTGTTCTTTAAAAGATCATTTGGGTAACAGTGACATAACCTAAGTACCCAGTTGCAGTCCAATTTAATCAGTAAATATGCCTCTGGAGCACAACCATCTCACTCAGGAAAAGAAACAGAAGTACAGTCACCACCAGTAGGAGAAATTAATGCATTCCACTTAGACAAAGATTAATTATTATGAATCAATCAAAAAATACATTTGCCCCAAGTGGGAGTATATGGTCTTGTATTCATCAAGTTGCTTTCAAATAATCATTAAACATCTAAAGACAGAAGACAATTTTGTTCACCCAAAGCAAGCACTACAAAATGAGGACCACCTTTTTTAGTCTGCAGCATTTTGATCTAAAGTAATTGCCCAAAAGTAGGACAGGCAGAATATCTGCTAGTAGGAATGTATATAGGTGTAGAGGACTCTGCTAATTCCAGTATCAGTTTTCATGTAAGAGTTTTCCTGTCAGTGCTGATTTTTTGATATAATTTTTATCATAAGTTTACCAAATTAAATTTATGTTTATAATAATTTTGTCCAGTTTAAGGGCCTCAGCTATAAACTCAATGGCATCTCAAAGGGTAATAAATCAGATTAAAAGCCAAAAGTTACCACAGTTGAATGTTTTCAAGAAAAATGAACATGGTGATTCCAGGAAGGGCAGGAGTAGGCGTCCCTTTGCATAGGGGTTCTATTAAAAATACTTCAGAAGGATGATGGTGGGACAAGTATGTCTGAAACAGACTGGGTTATTAACAGCAGGCCTGGCTCCCCTGCATCTCTTACATTGCATTTTCCATTTGTCTCTGGGCAGTCCTGGCATGTCCCTGTGACATTGCTCTGGGTAAGACAATGGGCAAGAACAAGAACACAGTCAAAATAAAATTAATTTGTCATTTACAAGAGAAAAGAAAAAGTGCAAAATTAAGGGACAGCAGGAAACAACTATGTTACCAACTGGAGAATATTATTTTTTTATTAAATTTATGTGTATGGGAAGTTTATTCTGTGGAACATTCCCCAAACCATCACTCCGTATTCATGGCTTAGCGTTCCTGGTGGGATGGGGAATGAGAAACTTGTTTCCTTTTACTTTGCAGGGCCAGGGTGAGGCACAAAGCAAATATCAGATGATCCCGATGAGTCCCTTCCAACTCAGTATATTTCATTATTTCTATCATAATTTATTCAGCAGAACCCCAGATGCTGAGGTTGACTTCACAGCCAGCTTTATCTGGGAGACTAAGAGAAGCCCTTCCAGGTAAAGCATTCTTCCCTTTTTTAAATAGTCTTTTTCTCCAGGGTTGGAGACACAGAGTAAGGCTCAGGCCTCACCAGCCCAAGCAGCGCTGGTGGGCAGGGCTTCCACTGACACTTTTTCCATTACAAATAATGTTCTACCCTAACATACTTTGTTTGACACCAATAAATCAGGGCAGCTCTTTTAATCATATCTGAGACTGAACTAGGCCGATTTTTTAAAGGTTAAAAAATTTGGTGACTTTTCAAAAACCCTTTTTTTTTTTTCTTTTTTAGTGCCACAGTCCAGCACTCCCTGTTCCTGGCAGCAGCTCAGAAATGCTCTGAGACATGCATCTTTTTGTGTCAGTTCTGACCCAAATGAAATCAAGAAACCTTGGAAATCTCACAGGAGATGGATTTTTGTGAGTTTTCCAATTTAAAGAGGTGGAGATAAACCAAGACAAGCGTGTGAGAAAAGATCTGCAGCATATGGAAGGTTCATCTATAACCAGATATGTCTGCCTTTATTTTTATGGCCTTACACTTTTCTAGAGATATGCCTACAGGCACTTGATTAACACTGGAGCAGTTATGTAAATGAATGAATGGGACAATAGATGTAGTAGAAGAAAGCCTTCATTCTTAACTCTGACAAGTGCTTTGCTTTCCAAAGGAGAGATTGTTTTAATTGGCCAGCTAGCTGCTTAGAGTGGGTTAGAAAGGACAGGGAGAGGACCTTCAAAAGCCAAGCAATTCTGAGGCTTTTCCCAAGCAGCAGCAATGATAAAAGAAAAATCTTGTTTCTGTTACTAATAATTTAAAAATGCTGCACTTTGTCATCAATCTCAATTTGCCATAATGAGCCTTGCAGGAAGTTCAAAAGTTGCAGTGGGACAAAAATGGGCTTCAGGGATGTTGGGCAATTCTGAAACATGATTCCAATTGCACCAGATAACGTCTGTGTTACCCTAAATAATATTTTCTTATTATGCCTGTTGTGGAGTCTGTATGCATGTGCAAGCATACATATATTTATAGATACACATAAATATAGAGAGCCCATGTGTCTACATGAATGTTCATATTAACAAATGTCAAAGGCAAGGCTCCTTCAATAACTATAAAGGTTTAATTTCTTATCTAGTGCATTCCATGTTTTACTTGGTTGAAGGCCTAGTATTTACATTTTAATTATCTAAGATTTCCTCTCTCCCAAGGAACACACTGGTTTGCCATGTTCAGTAAAGTAATGAAATGTAGAATAAATCTTTCTAGTGGAATAACTACATGATACTAAACCCATGTTTTATCTTATCCTCACCATGTACTTCAGTTTCTTTAAGTGTATCTTTGTAGCAACCAAACTTGCCATGAATTAGTTATGATGATATTACAGCTGAATTTCATTTCAAAGTCTCTCAGCAAGTTGTTAAGCATTTGTTGTCTAGGTCACTGCTGAGGAAATTTGAAAACTCTGATATGATTTATGAATATTACTATATTAGTACAGTATAAAAGGCTATGGGGAACACAAGCCCATAAACCGTTGTTTAATTTCGTTCCAATAAAAATTTCATTTCTTATAGCAAAACAAACAAGTAAATCAATGTTGAATGATTCTGTTGTTTTATTACGTAACTTATAATTTGCCTTGAGACATCCAAGCCAAGTAAAATCTGAGACCCTGCTCATTTTTGTTGAAACATGATTAGTTAACACTTAGAATTATTCTGCAGAGGTTGCTTCCTTGAATGGCATCCATAATGTGATGTAAGAGAAGAAAGTCCAGGAACAAAAGGTTTGGCTTTTTTCCCCCCTACGTATAATTATCTTATCCCTATTATTAGCCAATTTCTCAACGTAAACCTTTTTGTTCAGAAGTTTACTCAACTGTTCATGGGATAATTAGTTTCCTCAAATTCCTACAACATCAGTATTCAATTTAAGAGGTGCTGTTACCTTGAGACTTGATGTTGTACGAGTTGCATGGACACAGAACTCCTGGTGCTCCCCATGTAGCCCATCCCCATAGCTGGGGAACTGTCCCATCTGTACGAGCCCCTCTCAGCCCATGGAATGGGAAATGCTGAATAGTGAGAAGACAAGGTTAAAAGAGTCAAACCTTTGGCCATTTTTGCCAAATCACAAGCAAATCACAGTTTATATTAATCACCAGGTGAAGATTGAGCTCTTCTTTAAGAAACTGCAGTTTGTGGGACTTGCACATGGAGGAACACGGTGACATTTTGGAGGATCTGGCTGTTGCTGTCTAAAGCACCAAGTCTGTTGGCTTTTCCAGTACCATGCAATGAAAATGTCCCTCATACTAGTGAAGGACTAACCTAAGCCAGTATAATTTCTAATTTATTGTAGATGTATATATGTTAGCTTCTCAGAAATACTGCAGATATTTTTCAATCACTGGGAGGCAGTAATCCTCAAGCCCAACTAGGTTTTTCTCTTGGACATACTGCTTGACCTTAGGTGGATCACTTAATCTTTCATTCTCACTCTGTTTTGCTGTCTATAAAAGTATGATAATATTGGCTCACAGCACCTGCTGAATAAGCCAATATTCAACACAAATAGCTGATGTGAAATTAATATTTCTAAAGTACTCTGTTGCTGAGAATTGCTGTCAGCCCAAAGTGCATGCTATGGTGTACAATAGAAATGAGGCAGCTTGTGGCTATTCTTGAGCCAGCCTCTGTATCTGCTGCCTGACTTCACACGTACATGTCCAGTGGAAAAGAGATTTAAAAATAAAAGTGTCCTTGAAACTAGATAAGAAACTTTCAGCCAATGAAGAATGTCCATCAACACCTACCTGGGGGTACAGGTTATTTTCCAGTCTGTTCTGTCCAATTTCATGTCTTTGTGTACTCAAATCCACCATTCTGGCTGGTAAAGGAGGAAGGGACAGCTTTGGGAGGACTGTGGTAGGTCAGGGTACAGCAGGGTTTGAAAAGACCCCTCAGGGTTTTGAGTCATGATGTCTGCTGAAGCCACACACCTGATGATGGCAGAGCACAAGGTGACAGCAGTCCTGCCATCTCCACATGTCTGTCTGTCACTCCATGCCCAACAAGAGGATCCAACAATCCACATTGCCTACTCACTAATGAATTGAAGTACATAACTATTCCCTTTGGCTGGAAATTCCCAGAGAAAGGGTAACTGGCCCATCCTTTTTCCTTCCTCAGAGAAAATACCAGTTTGATTTTCAGAGGTGGGCATTACATACCTCGTGTCAATGCCTTGTACAAATCCTAATGCAGCATCTTCTGCCACAGAGCAGGAGGACCAAGGAGCTCTTCAGCACACTTAGGAAAGCTCAAAAATATTCTTTTCTTTAAAACTGTGAAGTCATCAGCAAGGGCTGAAATTTTAGAATGAATGAGATTCCATTTACACTAAACAACTGCTCAGTTGAATCTTCTCCTTCTTGCTTCTGCATCTCTTTAGCTCAAACTTTCACCTGGAAAATGCTCTGAAAATTTTGGGAACTATCAGTAGCAAGAAACAACCATTCAGTCACAGCCGGCATTTCTGAAAAATAAGTCACTCTATTCTCACTGTTGGGCAGTGGATTTTCCAGCAAAGTGGAACAGTGGGCAGAGCAGGCTTTTTTCCCCCTCCAACTCCACATTTCCCCAAGGAATTCCTATAGATTTCTCAGCATCCACCCAAGCAATGTCATGGTGCAGCTGTACTGTGTTATACCAACCCAACTTGTGTCCCCAGTGCCCTGCAGATTTGTACACTTCTGAGGGGAGGACAGCATTGCACAGCTGCTTAGGCCACAGCGTGGGCTGGTTTGTTTGCATGCTCGCTTCCTATAAAATGAAGAAAAAACCCCGAAGAAAACACCAGCCTGGAGATTAAAAGTCCCAAAGTTTTAGAATGGTCAACTCCAAGAAATGTGGTGGGTGTAAAAACCACAAATCAAGCTTTACATCCATGTACAGCATCTCTGTTTGTTCTGAACAATGCTCAATGGTGAGAGTGGGGAGCCCCGTGAGCGCTGCCTCCCACTGCGGACATGCCTCCCATTCCTGGGGACAGCGAGCTCCCCTTCCCACAGACACCCCAAAAAGCCTCTGTCTGCTCTTCACAGCACTGGGCAGGATTTTGCTTCCTCTTTGCAAAGCCCTTTCCAGCAGGATGGAGGTGGGCTTTGCTCCAGGAGCAGCAGTGTGTGAGCAGGTACCAGAGCAGGGCACTGGGTACAGAACTGCCTTTTGCACTGCTGTAATTGCTGGGAGCTGAGGAGCCACTGCCTCACTCCAGGTCCAGCTGAGGACTGGGTTTGGCTCATTAGTCTTAGCCCAGATCACACAGTGTTCACAAGGGGTGAAACTATAATTCATTCTTGTTAATCTACAATAAATCAGGAGAGGACAGAAAATGTTAGCTATGTAGCTAATATGTGCATTTGCCATTCATTAAAAACCATCACTGAAATGTGACTCAAAAGTAACTAAATTAGAGATTTTTCAACCAACTCTTCTCCAAAATTTGAATAACATTGATTTAATTTTTTAAAAAAATCTTTTGGCAAATGTACAAAATGAAATGAACATAAAAAACCCTTCCAAATCTGTTTATCAGGAACATCCTCATCTTTGTGAGATCTCTGTAGCAGCTGAAGGTATTACAGAGACATAATGCACAGAGTGCTTTAGGGTGAGAAAGTGCTTTTGAATAGGTTATAATTCATTTAAAACACACAAAATGAGTTTTAATGCATGCAGTCAAAGCATTAAACACTCTTTTAAAAGAAAAGCTTTATAAATATTGGGTTATTCAATAGATATAAGACCTCACTTATTCAGTGAGTGGAAATAAAAATTACTATATAAAACTACTTTTACTGTGTCATTTGCTACTTTGGAAGTTAATCTAGATGCTATTACATCTTGCAGAGATGACAATTCTGTATTAGGACTTAAAATCAAGTCTTCAGTCCTCCCAGAAATATTGCACAACTCACTTGCACCATGATATTTGGGAAAACTGAAAGCATGACCACCTTCACGACTTCCTCAGAGAGGCTGCATGGCAAGCCCACATAAATCTTTCAACTGAGATTCAAGCACTGGGAAGGAGCTACTGAATTGCTGGCAATGTGAGCTAATATGAACTAATATGAACTTCATGCATAATTTTGCTCTGTCCGGAATTGCCGCTTGGGGTGAACTTGTAGTAACAGGCTCGTCAGAGACCTGCCAGGGGAGTCTCTCTGGCAGGCTGAGAGCTGCAGCTGGAGCTGCCTCTCCTTCAGTTTGCTCTGAGTTCAGGACATGCTTGTGCAGCTCTGCTATAATCTTTTAGCTGGAGAGGAGGCAGAGAGGAACCCAACTGACCTGGAGCAGACGAATCTCAGCATAATCCCAGTGCAAAGTCAGGCTTCGGGTGAAACTGCAAAAGTGAAGAGTTTATTGAGGCTCACACTGGATCTAAGGCCATCTCGTCTGAGCTGAGGAAGCTGTGCATTCAGCATGCAGTTTGCTTGTTTTAATGACTGCTGGGGTGCCTGTAGCCAGAAAGGCATCCCAGCCCCTGGATGAGCAGACCCACCACCCCCGTGGAGCCACAAACACGGAGCTCAGTTCCCACCAGACACAAGCTCAGTCCATCCTTCCATCACTGCCTGCTTGACCCCTGGCACAGCAGCGAGGCAAGTCTCACATGGAGAAATAACACCTTGAACCTTTAAAAAACCAAAGAAAATCCCAAGAGGGCAAGCTTCATCAGCTGCACCTCTGAGTCCAACAAAGCACATCACTGTCCTTGTGAACTTTGTCTCAGCAAAGACAATACTTGGGCTTGACTTGTTTTCTGCTCTCCCAAGTAAAGAAATTGTTGTTCCCTTAAGAAAGCACTTCCCTGTTTGCAGTCAGGAAGATTTCCCTGATATTTTGCCAAGAGTTGTATAACAAATGGCTGATGAAACAAATAACAAGAACAGACCAGAGAGAAGAGAGGAAATATCTGAAAAGAGGAAAAGGACAAATGAGTCTTCAGAGAATATGAGCTATAGAGGATGGGCTGAGTTTATGTCTGGTAGATTTTGCTTCATTTCCAGTAATTCATGCTCTGTACGTTTCTAGAAACAGACAGATGAAGCATTTACAAAACCCATACCGCTGGATCCAAGAGAAGTTGTGAGAAAAAGAAAAGTTTTCTAAGTTTTGACAGTCAAAATAGATTTGTCACTAGGCCAATACACAGAATTTTCCCCTTCTAACTTGGGCTGAAAAAAGCAAATAGGATAATTTCTTTTGTCTGATTTCTCTGCCCAGTGGATTCACTCCACCACTGCTATCCCCACACTGGATGGTCCATGGAGCTCAGCCAGCACCTTTTGTCACAGTCCTTATTTTCTTTCAGGAGTTGAGTAGTGGTTAGTGCATGGACAGAACCATCCAAACCTCCAAAGGCACTCAGCAGATACTCTGAATATTTTGGTCAGGTGGGTCTGAACCAGGTGCCATCACTGCTGTCAGGCACTGGCACAGGGACATGCACTGCTGGCACACACCACTCAGTCCAGTCTTGACACTTTGGAGGAGCTCAGAAGCAGAAAATCTAGGAGTAAGGGGAAAAAACACAAATAAGAGACAAAAAGAAAATGAGAAAATAAAAAACCCTTATGCTGCGTAAAATTTGCATATGAATAATATTAAAATAATGCTTATTTATAGGCACATTATGAACAAGCAGTGCTGGTTATTAATCATTCTAGGGCCACTTTGCACATCTGTGTTTTCTATTAACACCAAGTAGCAGCCTCTGGAGCACATGTGTGTGCATCTGCCCTGTGACTGTGAACACCAAAACTGTTACACAGATATTGGGGAATAGCTCCCTAGATAAGCTGTGCATGTTTTCACAAGCAAAACATGCAGCCACAGCAGTGTGCACACAGAAAATACTCGATTTGTAAGAGCAAAACAGGGGCTCAAGGCAGGTCAGCACTACAGAGACCAAGCTCTGAACTGGCAACACCAATCCACCAGGACCTGTCACTGCCAAAAGACAGTGTAAGAACCTTTCAACATGAGCCACATCTTAATTTTTGTTTGGGCTGGTTTCGCCTCAAGGCCCTTGTCTGTGAATCCAGAATATAACTTGGACAAGAACATGCTTTTTCTGACCATTCAATGCATTTTTTTAGGGAAATTCAGGTGTAACTGAGCCCCATAAGCTATCATTACCTCCTTCTGAAGAGTCACCTAGCAAGATAAAAATTGTATGAGCAGCATAGTTATATTCCTAATAAAGTTTTCATGTGTTTAATTTTTGCAATATTGGTACAAAGGAAATTCTCACATATACAAAGTTTCAGGTGACAAATGTCAGCTGGAGATTTCAGGTGACAAATGCCAGTTCATTACCAGCAGTTAGGTTTTAAAGCACAACCTGGTTGCAAAAACTTGAAATATCACCATTCTTATAAGAAGAAATTAAAGCTTATTAAACCAATTCACTATTGTCTCAGTAATTCTCTGTTTCTGCTCAGTGATATTTTTTCCAGTATCCGCAGCAATTTTATGGGCGGGGTTCACATCAAGGACATGTACTGCTAGCTGGAAAATTGCATTTGATCTCTGCTTTTCCTTATCTCTTTTCAGGCTTTCTTTTCTCTTAAGTTTAAAGACACTTTCATTAAAGAAATTATTTCCTTTCTTTGGGAGGCTGAATCAGAAGGCACTAAAATCAGTGAGAGCCTTTCCATTAATTTAGGAGAGCTTTACATTAGACTTTCAATTAGAAACAGTTAAATGTAGAAGTATAAAGAAACCAAAGATAAAGGAGAGGGGACCAGGAGGTGGAAATGTTTCATGAACATTTACAAACCTCTAAGGTTTCATTTGGCTTTATGTTAAATTTGGGTCAAAGGTTTGGGGCAGCTTTTGTTCTCCTCAGCCCCCGTTTGCTCTGATCTTCTGTTCCAGAGTGGGATCTTGACAGGTGCACTGTGAAAAGGGAAAAAATCAGTTTGAAAAGCTGGACTCAAGACCTGCTAGAGGCAGAATGATGAGACAACTGCTTTGCAGTTTGTTTCATGTCAGAGGGAACACAATTGGCTGAGATGAAGTAGTGCAGCATTGGACTGAAAGCTGCAGATATTTTAAGGAAATGTGACAAGAGGGACAGATCAGAATTAACTCTCCTGCTGGGCCTCTCCTGCAATCACCTCGGTGGTGACAAACCCTTGAGTTTTGGGGCTGTGCCAGGCCCTGAGGCAGCAGCATTGACTGTGTCTGCCTCTTGTAAACCTATTCACTCGAGGACAACATTTTGTTGACCAGCGGCAAAACACCAAATCTCCCACAGGGAGATGGATCACTCATCCTCCAAAGGTCACAGGACACCAGGGTGGCAAAACCATTGTCCCCATGAGTCTTTGCCTGCCATTGAGAAGAGAAGAGTGAGGAACAAGAAGATTTTGGCACTAATGACGCAGATATATAAATAAGGCAACTCCATAAGGAGAGACAGTATCTTCAGTAGTAGTTTTTATAATTTCTAGATTATATTGTGGGAGAATCCGAGCAGCTTCCTGACACGTCTTCTAGCTAGCTTCAAAGGGAAGTAAAAGTTGAAAACAATTACTAAATTTTACTGAATTATGTTAATCAACTGGATAAATTTAGAGGAGGGGGGCAAGGGGCAGCTGATATATGGGAAGAAAAGAAGGATGCTAGGAGCAGAAGTGATAAAATTACCAGCCCTGGGGGACAGCAGGAAAAGCAGGCAGCTTTTAGCCCCAGAACACTAAATGCTCTGTCACAACACAATTCCTTCTGCTGCATCCCCAGCTCCTGCTTCTGCCTGAGTCCATCCCCAGCTCAGCCACATCAGCATGAAGGTTTGCCAGGCCCCTCTGAGCCAGACCAGCAAGACCTGGGTTAACACACAAATCTCCTGCACTGCTTGGGTGCAGCATCACTGCGCGTGGCTGGCGCTTCACACGTGTTTTGGCTCAGATTCATCCTATTCAGTTTAGGCATTTAACCACAGACTAAGTCTCTAATTCCCTTAAAATCCTTCTCCAGCAAGCAGAGAGAGGTGAGCACTCCCAGAGGCAATCCCTGCCGTTGGAGGGACCCTTGTCAGAGAGCACAGGGGCCAAGGGCACCCAGCCCAGCCCAGGACAGACCCTGGCTGCCACCACTCCTTCCCTTCTGCTCACTGGTGCAGGGGACCATGGTGTGGCCACAGAAGAATAAGGGACAAAAATAGGTTTGTGACCTACTTCTTGGAAGCAGGCAGCATTGAGAGAGACTGCTGGAGCCAAGGGGGAATAGATCTCAACCAGACAAATCACATGGATGCGTTGGTGAGCTGGGAATGACATTGCCTCTACATGCTGGCTTTCCCAGCTTTCCTGTTGAAGCCTTTTCTCTCTGTTTTTCACCATTCTTGACACACAGACCTGGACAGTTTTTTCCCCCCTTAATTTCTGTTGATATCACATTTTCTTCTGTGTTTATGTGAAACAATATTATTTTCCATGGTTTTGAAATCAGCTCAGGACACAGTTGTTGTCTCGCAACATTTTGGAAACTGCATTTAGGAAACAATTTTCAGCCATGAATATTTGAAGATTATTATACTTAAATCAGTTTCAAATATGAGATTCTTTTTCTTCTTGAGGGAATTGTGCTGTAACACTTAAATCCTTCATATTAATTTTTTCCCTTTCTGATTTAAATTCAGACATACTGTGGATTTATATTATTATTTTTCATCAATAGCAAGTGCTTTCCATGCTAGCAGGCTCTCAGTGGTGTCTGCTCTGAACAACAGAAAATACCTATTCCTTGGAGGAGTTTTCTCTAGATAATATTTTCATTTCTCGTCTATGTTTTTAATTATCAGTATTCTCTAGAGTTTCATCTTCTGCAGAAACCTCCAATATTTTTAGGACATCTTTTCAGACATCCTAATTGTTTCCTTGTGGAGACTGAACTGGATCCATGGGATGCTCAGCCTTAAATACCTGACACCTCTTACCCTTGTTTTCTCCCATGGGGTGGATTAAATCACATGTGCTGAAGACCTGCTCTAACAGAGGGACTGGATGATGTATGCTGCACACATCCAAGCAGTTCCATTGTAATAAATTAGTAAACTGAAATAATTTCAAAGAAAACATTTCATTTGTCCCATGTAAATAATATTTTCATTACTCATTTCAACTGGCTAAACAGCAAAACCAAAGTTTTTTACTGTAATAAAAAGAGAATGGTCTTAAGGCAAACACCACAAATAGAAAAAGTTGCTGGAAATTTCCTTTGTGGGAAGGGATGCAACAGAACTGGAGTTTTATCCTTGGGTCACCAATACTTAGGGTCAGCCAGGGGACTATCTTTGAAAAAATTAAAACTCTCCTGAGAAAAATAACACATTATTCCTTCTGTCTGACTCCAAAGAAGAAAAAAACTGTAATTTTACCCACCACATCTCACCTGATCCCTGTTCATGCCTGGGAAGATGCATTTCTTTCAGAGTGAGCCTGTTGCTGTCACATCCACCAGCTGAGCCCTGGGAGGTTTCTCTCTGTTGTGCTGCCAGGATGCTCCTCAGCCCCTTCTGGAGACACACAGGACAGGTCTCAGCACACTCAGCAAGATTATTTCAGTTCCATTTGCACAGAACACTCCTTTTCCATTGCAGGAAATCAGGGAATGGGGACTCAGCCCTCCCTTTGGCTGAGGATCACAATTATTGAGCATCCTGTAGACACTGCTGTTTAGGGTACACTCAAAATATCCCAGTGCATCCTAAAAACAGTTCCTGAACTGCTTAGCTTTAAAAAACATTATGTTGTCACTGCTGCTGATGCCATTTGGGCTCAGATTTATGGAAAAAAATTATAAATAAGCACACACCTGTACATAAATTCACACCTCAGAGGTTTGGGAGAATTAGATGTAAATGGCTGTTGGTGGAACTCAAACACTGTGCGCTGGTGCTGGAATTCAGAGCCAGCTTTTTGGGATTAGGTGTCCCTGACTAACCTCAGCTGTTAGAAATTATTGTGGAGCTTGGCCCTGGCAGGTGAGGGGTCACTGTGAGGAGGAGAACAAAAGCTTTTCTTCTCTCTTCTGCCCCTGCCTCCCCCATCTGCAGTATTGGGCAAATGTGGTTTTAATTCAGAAATACAAATGTCATCTTCAAAGTCACTCTGAGAAGGAAGGGTGGGGGAAAGGGAGAGCAAAAAAAAAAAAAAAAACCAAACAAAAAACCAACAAACCCAACCAAACAATTGGATTGCAATTTGTCAAGATTTTTTAAACTGTGAAATTGAACTGGAAAGTCTTAACAGCTGACTGATGAGGCAGTGGGGGAGGAAGAGAGACTGGGAGTGCTGGAGTTAGGCTGCAGTGCTCTTGAAATGCAATGAACTTCCTTGCTGTTCCAAACAGCATCTAATATTTTGCTTTCCTCAAGGCCAGCCCTTTTCTGATGTAAATAATCCTGTGATCCCATGTCACCAGGAGCCTAGGGAAAACAGCTCCACCTTACGCGCTGTTCTTGGAGCAAGGCAAAACTGTCACCAAAAGCTGTTTGGGAGCATTAAGTAGCAAGGAAACATTTTTTCCCTCACCTTGTGCTTTTGGAAATCTCCAAGCTGGGAGGTGTTTTTGTTTCAGGTTGTGACAGCAATGGCTGCACACGTGCTGCAGCTCTGACAGCAGATGTGAATAATGGAAAAGGGTTCTGAGCATGAGAAGTCACTCTGAGCAGTGGCTGTCCTTTCCTGATGTGTGTGACATTGACATAATACACCCCAGGGCTCTCTGGATCAGACAGTTTGCCTGTTCCATGTGCTGGTTTTATGAAGAGCAATCAAGCTGTAACCATGCAGGCAGCGTGTGTGGTGAGTGGTTCCATGCTGGCCATGGGTGGGAAGCACAGAGCTGAGGTCAGGGCAGCAAAAACAAGGTTTTGCCATCAGAGGAGAGGACTCCTGCTCCCTGGCAAGGCTCGTGGTCGGGGCTCTGGATGGTTCTACATCATCATGTTCTACATCATCATGGTTCTACATCTGATTGTATTACACGCACAGCACCTGGAAGCAGCTTTTGGGATGCACAGAAGCTCAACCAGATACATCTCACAGGAGCTGACATGTGAGCTGGAAATGCTCCTCACCAGTGTAAGAAATTACAGCAGTGAGGCTGGAGAGCAGGGTCACAGCTCAGCAGACGCCCAGTCCAAGCCCCTCTTCCTCAGTCTGTGAGGCAGTGGCCCATCAATCAGATACACGTTTCACAGAGCTGCATTAGGAAATCAGCAGCACTGAAAATCCTGTTTCCACCTCCCACATCCCCATCCTTCAGAAGGCAAAGTCTGTTTCTACAGGGACTGAAAGCAGGATTAATCCCCCTCTGATTTCCTCCTCTAACTCCTTCTCCCTGACACCCCATTCCAGCTTTCATCCTATCTGGGCTATTTAGTCTAGAGCAGGGAAGACGGAGAGGAGACATGATAACAGTCTTCAATTATATAAATGGCTTATGCAAAGAGGAAGGCAATAAATTGTTATCCACATCCTCAGGGAAAGCACAAGAAAAGTAATGGGTTTAAATGCAGCCAGGGAGACCTGAGTTCAGAGCTAGAATAACTTCCCTGCTGCAGGGGTCACTGGGCACTGGAGGGGACTGCCTGGGCAGGCTGGGGGATCTCCACGGCTGACAGGGTTACAAAAACACTGCAGACAAATGGGTCAGGAGTGGTTTCTGTGGGGGTGGATGAGGTGACCTGTTCAGGTCCTTTCTAGCCCTGTTTTGGTCTATACCATGGTGGTAACTATTCCAGCCTCACCCCTTGGCAGACAAGCACGACAAAACTCCACTCCTGTGTGTTTTGGTACAAGTTGGCAATCTTGTGGCAGCAACACAATTGGATCAAGGATCTGATGAAGTCAGCACACAACAGGCATAACCATAAGGTCCTGTGGCACCCAATTATTCTGCCTAATCCTAAATAGTTTAATTTTCTCTTGAACAGCCAGCAAGAGAAACTCAAACTCTTAAGAGCTCATCAGCTCTGCAGAGGACAAGGTTCACACTCACAAACACACACTGATTCCAAAGCAGCGGCACCTCAGCAGCCTCCCCACAAGTAAGACAAAGAAAGTTACTTTGCCCTGTGCAAGATTACCAGATATCTTGGGGTGTGCTCGTCTTGGCAGCTGGTACAGCCTCATCCTGCACAGCCCCTGCAAAAAGGAGCATCCCAGAGATGCTCTGCTCTGAAATGCACTTCTCACCAAATTGCGCTGAAAATGGGATGGATCCTGTGTTTACATAAGCATACCCTTAAGTGCATTGCTGGACTGGGGCCTTACCCAGCTATATTCCAGGCTCCTGGAGGTCAGTAGGGATTGATTAGCTTCTCTGCATGACCTGGGCACTGAAAGCCTACATGTGTCACAATGAGGATATTTCCCAGCATATAATTTTTCTCACTCAGTTTTAGATATCCTAGGCAGAAAAGATGGCCAATAACAACAAAGTCAGAAGGCAGTGTCTCCTTCTAAAAGAGAGGTGTGAGTGAACCCTAACAGATGTAATTTGTACCATTACTGCTGATGAAGCTAGCAAGGAGACATGATCAATAGCTGCTTGAGAAGATACAGCTGCAGATATCCAAATGGACATGAACAAGGAAGAGAGGTGTAAAAGGCAAGAGCTGAATATTTAAACCAGATGAAAGTTGTAAGGTAGGTTATTGACCTTGAAAGAACCAGATAAGTAAAAAAAAATTGAGAAGGGCAACAGTGATTTATGTACTTGCCCTGCACAAATATTAGAATGGCTTACTCAAGAGTGTAGTAAATTATGAATGAAGTAAAGCTCTATTAGATTAATGACGGAGGAGTTTATACAGAAAGGCTGGCATCTTTGGAAAGTGGGTAAGAGAAATTAATTTCATTTTAACTCCTTTGTTTCCAGGCTTGAACACTCCTTTTTCTGCCATGCAGTTACCTGTCTTACACTTTGTAATTATATATCTGTTTCCAGATCATTTGTGACAACAGTAGAACTCAATGTATGGAAAGAAACAAGACACCAGGAAGGGGCTCCCATGGAGACAGAGAAGATAAGTGCTAAAAGCTTTATCAAAGATGATAAAAGCTAAAAGCAGCTCAACAAGGAGCTGTTTCTAACACTGTAGAAAGAGGTGGGAGTTTTGGAATTGACCAAGAGGCTCCCAGACCTTTATCATGATTACTGTGGTGATGTCCAGAATCCCCAGTCCTGCGTCATTCATGCTGATGTCCCTAAAAAAGACAGAAGATGACAACCACCTCCCACAGGCCTCAAATCAAGCAAAGTAGGGTGGAGTTTGGTACAGCAACAAGGGGCCACAGCATGAACTGATTCACAGGTGATTGCACAGAAAGTTGGGCCAGGACCTCCACATTCCATTTCCTGCCCAAATGCCTAATCTAGACTAAAGGTAAGAACTTTTCTGTCTGCAAGAATAAACTTTTTAATCCGGCTTAAAGGGTTCTGTTTAGGAAAAAAAGGCTCAACACCCTCCCAAAAAACCTAACACACAAAAAAACCTCCAAACCCTTTCCCCCAAAAAAACCAAAATGAAAACCCCATAACAACGACAATAAAAAAAAAGAAGGAAAAAAATCCACCTAAATAGTTTTTCATGTATGTAGTTTGGTTTGCAAAATATGTGTGTTAATCCTAAACTGTGGAAGGTACAAACTGATCATCACAGCACTCCTAATTGAACATGGAAATGTATCTGTAATCATATGAAGTCCCAGCAGGGACTCTAACAATATATTGGACCATTGCCATCAACAAAAGAACTAATTCCACAGAGAAAATGTTCAGGGCACGGTTTGCACCAGTTACTCAGGGCACGGCCAGCTGCATTACTGGGGCACAGCAGCCTGTTGGTCACTGAGCTCTGTGGCTGCCTTTGGCTGCAGGAGTGGGTGCTGTGCTCTCCTCCATCCCTGAGACTGCCCTTGATGAGATCTGTGCCCGAATTCTCGCTCCATCCTCAGGGTCTCGCTCCATCCTCAGGCCTAAGGGGCTGGCACTGTGCTGCTCATTATTCACCGCTTGCCATGTACAGGTGACCTGAAAACCTGACCCACAGCCCAGTGAGCCCCCTGTGGATTTCTCTGTGCTCCAAATCGAGCCTTGAGAGAACAATTAGAATGAATGAGCTCAAATAAAAATTAAATTTCGGGAGTGTATTTATGATCAGTTTTGCGTGCTGCCCTTTGCTCCCTGCAAAACCCCTGGCTCAGGTGCAATGCAGCTGAAGAAAGTTCTGAGCAGGAGAGGACTGCATGTTAATAGATATACACAAAAGAGCTGCTTACAGGGGAAAAAACAAAGATGGATGAGAAATAAAAATTATTCAACAGCATCACCACCCACAGAGAATGAATTTCACAGGAAGGATAGTGCAGGTATAGCTACTATGGAAACAGGAATCTTCAACTCCTTTACATTATTATGTTTTCCCTTCATTGTAAGGTTTGTTGGAAAAGTAGAATATGCTAATAAACCTCCCTGACTTGTCTCCCTTGAAGTTTTGTGTGAGCAAAGTAACACATTCCATTTGAACTTCATAATTCATATGTAATTATTGTTAGTTATGTTCTCTTCAGCTCTCAATGGGCAGCTAATGAATTTAAGAAAATACATAGCCTCCTTGAATTGCCTACTGTAGTTTCTCACCAGCATTAGCTTGAACTTAGTTGGCAGCTTTACTCTAAAAAATAATCATTAAAACTTATCTCAATGCAGGTGTAATCTGGACAAAGAGGCTTACCCCATGATCTCCTGCTTCTGTGTTGCTCAATATCTCATCCTGTGCCATTCAAGGCTGCAGTATCTGAAGGCTGGGGTGCTTGGGTTCCTCCACCTGCAAGAACCAAGGGACAAATATGTATTTATTGGCCCACAACAGCTGCCATCCTGTGATGAGATAATTAGGCACATGCAGGGAGGGAATTCCCATGGGATTTGGGGTAGACAAGTTGAATTAGGCTGGAAGGGTGAAGGCTGGGATGGGGTCTGCTGCTCCTGCACAGCAGTGGCACTGGGCACAAACTGTCCTTTGCCCCGAGAAGATGCCAGAAGGAGGCACAAGGAGAAGGAGAACTGCTCCCTTCACTCTGTCCTGCCTCCACTGCACCTTCACCAGCAGTGGGAAGCAGTGGCTGCCCAGCTTCACCCTCACACCTGCAAACCTTTCCATGGCCTCATTTCCTCCCTCCTCCACATCCTCCCGCAGAAAGAGGTTTATTTGTTAAACAGAAAGACTGGCTTCTTTTGGTGAAGTATTTTAAGATGGTCTGCGTCTGTGTATGAAAATGGGGACTTATTTTCCTAAAAAAATCTACATTTTCTAAAGGTTACAGGAAACTATTTTTAAAGGAAATTCATAAGCATTTTTGAATTTTTTTTATTTTTATATTTGAATTTTTTGAATTTTTACAGCCTCTTCCTTGCAGAGAAGTCTCATCCACATTTCTTCATGAGACATTCAACATGTGCATTCATTTTCTGCTTCAAATAAGAAAAAGATCCAAACCCCATAGATGTTAATAGAAAATAAAGCTTTTTGTCCTGATACTGCAAAAACCTTTCACAACGGTGAAATGCAGAGTTAAAACACACTAATGTGGGGGAAAAAAAAGTCACTTGAATCCATCACAGTGAAATACTCTATCAATACCACCTTAACACAACACATTAAAATCACCAAAATACCACCTGCCTGTGAAAGGCTTGATTCTTATGAAATTGTTCCTTGAGAAAATGGTCCCATAGAACTTTTAAACTCTACTTAATCAGCACAAAACTAATCAAAGAAGACGACTCTTATTTCCTTTTCTAAATGAAAAATGTCCACTTCATGAGGGAAAGGTCAGCTGTTAGGCAGAGTGCTGGTGCACTTTAGAGAACCTAAAATCTGCACCTGGACTTCTTCACATCCTGAATATTTCCCTCCTTCAGTTTGGCTGAGAATTGCTGTTTAAAACTACTTTTTTCTTCCTGGTCCTTTCATTATTCTGACAGTTGTGTTTTTCCTAGAATTTACTCTTCCTGCAACATTTTCTGGATAGAACACAATAAATTCTGTTTTATGTCCTAATTCCAGCTACACAGCTATAGAAGTGTTAAATAGCTACTGTGACGTGTGTAATAAATAGCCATCTAACCACATTCTAAGCAACCTCAAATTCAGCCCAATAAATATTGCAATAAATTTGTGTTTGCCAGTAATCTGTATGAATATCAGTAAAAAGATAGACCAGAAATGCTAACCATACTAAAGAGCTTTGATTTTGGAAAAGGGCCATGTGCAATATTTTATTCTTCTCAGAGAGGAAAAAAATCAAAACAAAACAAAAAAAAAAAAAAATCCAAAAAAATTTTAGCAAATAATATAGTGCTGGGAAAGGAAGAGATTTTTCAACAACTTGCAATTTATTTAGATGACAAAAAATGAGATATATGAAGTAGGGCATGTTTCGCTGAACGTCAATGGCAGTTGCACAACACTTGCATGCATTAAAAAGCAGTAACTTTCCAGTTATTAATTAACTCCTATTGCCAATACCATTACCAGCAGCTGGAAACATCCACTGAACAAGACACACAACTCTTTTTCTTCCAGGCTGCAATCCTGTTCTGACTGCCAAAAGTTTTGAAAAATATTCCAAGTATTTGGCAGACTACTCAGTAGCCTCATCAATATCCCCTTCATCAGCATTTCTTCACCTACCACCCACATTTTGCCATCCTCTGGATGACAGAAGCCTGGAGCATCTCAGCTGGGAGAGGCTGGTGTGGCCCTGGCAGGAAGGGAGGGCTGTCCCCTCCTCCCATGCCCTACCTAGAGCATGGACACCCTGTTCACCAGACCAGGGACTGGGCTCCTCATCTCTGCTCTGCCTCCTGAAAAAACCTTCTGCATTTCTACTGCTCAGACTTGGACATCTTTAAGGTTCCTTCCTGGCTTTGCTTTCTCATTAACCCAAAAACCATTCACTGGTGTGAGCAGTGATGACAACACCTGCCACAGTTCTGTGTTTATTCCGGTCTGTTTAGTTTAGTTGTTTAGGTTTTGTTTCTATTTATAAGCTTAGAAAAAAAAATCCATTCACAGCAAGCTTTTAATATCACTGTTCATTCTTCACTCCCTATTTATTTCCTTCTGGAGCTCTGTGATCAGAAGATAGTACTACCAGCTTCCCCTGGTGTAAGTGTGCTCACAGAAAAAAAAAGCAGCTACACAATAGCTCTTCCATTACACAAAGGATGTGCATCAACATCTGCACAAGATAATATTTTCCACAGGGTCAGACTAATGGGTCATATACTCTGCAATTGTTTCTAATGGCTCAGTTTTGGTAAGGACTGTGGAAGCAAAGAAATGATGAGAAAAAGGGAATATTTCTTCACATTCAACTTCAGTTATTAGTGGTTGTACCCCAGGGAAGTGGGTACAGCCCCAAGCCTGGCAGAGTTCAAGAAGCGTTTGGACAATTCTGTCAGGCAGTCTGAGAGCACTCTGGGGTGTCCTGTGCAGGGCTAAGAGCTGGACTCGATGATCTCTGTGCATTCCTTCCAAATCAGCAAAATCTGTGATGTGCATTGAAGGTATGAAAGGTTGCCCATGGAAACTTAAATTCTGGGCAAAGCACTGCAGATTTGAAAACAGCAATTTTCTGTGAGCCTCTGAGCCATGTCAGAAGCACATCATACGTGCTTACACACAAAGTGTGGTTAGCTTGTCTTCTGCTCCTTGGGACACCACCACACAGAAAGCTTGGAGCTCCTCCACCAGCTGCATTGATTGGCAAGAATTTCCCAGGAGCAGGAGACACCAAACCTGTTTGCTCTCATAGGTGATCACTCTTTCCATTCCATCCACGGTTGTCCTTACCTTGTCTCACTCTTTCTCCACACAACACCCCACAGGGTTCTGCATCTCCCAGCTCCATAGATGTCTCAGCATGGAAGGAACAGCCCTGGACCTCCTCAGATTCTGTATGGTGCCATCAAAATCCACTCCGTCTTCCCAGTTATGACTGCTTTTCTGCCTGAGGAGAAACATTGCAAATGCAGAGGTACTGATTACACAGGGTGATTTTCTCTAGATGGAATCTAAGCTCTCAATTGAATAAATAAATAAATACAGCACAGAACATATTGACACATGTTCTGTTTTACATGAGACATCTCAAAGAGGGACAGAAAGGCTCTCAGCAGAGCACAGAATGGGCACACTGAAGCAGAAAAGTGTGTGGGTACAGAAAGCCCATTTTCCCTCAACTGCTTTAAATCACAGTCTTATTACAGGTGGAGGGTAAATGGAGGCAAGTATGAGCTTCAATTAACAGGTCAGGGGCTGGGACCTATCTAATTATAAACCCATTTACCCCTAGCCTAAACATCCTAATCTCAGCCCAAAATACACAAGTCTGCCTGCAGCAACACAAAGCAGCGATAGCCCGTGCAGGGACCTCCAGCCTCAAAGAGCCCATGTTGTTCTTTCAGCTATCACAGTTTATTTTTTGGACATTGAGGCTCCAGAGGCTGTGGAGCAGCAAGGCACCATGAAGAATACAGTGATTTGTGACTTCAAGGATGAGGGGAATCTTTTCAACAATACCATTGTCTGTCTGTCTCCACAAGATGTACTGCAAAGGTTAATTTGTTTTGAAATCCCCATTTTTAATTTGCATTGCTGATCAACCTAGCAATTATAAATGTTAATCTATTCTTCAGTGGCCTTAAATTCAGAGACTGAGACTGTTGAACAAAATAAAAATTTCATCCCTTGCTCTGATTTATTAAAACTTGAGTGATATGGAGAACCCACTGAGTCAGAGCACTGATAGGAGCATGCTTTCAAAGCACATCCTCAATTAATTTTAAAGCAGGAGGGACCAATTTATATCACTTTGATTTAAATCAGTTTTGTTAATTGTGATTTAAATCACAATTTCAATAATTCAATTTGCATTGCAGTTGTGCTTTCTAGCAGATATTCATGACAAAGGGTTATTCTCAGAGACTGACACCTAATAAAAATGCTTGATTGCAAAGAAAGGTAGCTCTGAGCTGGTATTTAGTATTTGTTTTTGTTAACTCTTAGTTAACAAAAACAAATAGCACACTAATGTCACATGTCACTATATATCTAAGCATTTATTTTGAGGGTTAATTTTTATGTTTCATTTATGAGAAAAACAGGACATGGAGGTTTTAGTCACCTGATTCACTTTTTAATGTGTGCTTTGTGTCATGCTGCTTCTAAACAAAAATATCCAGAAGAACATAGTTTAAGTGGAACTACATTGTGTCCTGCATATTTTAGGAAATATTATCAAAATATTCCTTGCAGCTGATGTACTGAACAGTGCAAATATCAACAGCAATAATCAGCTGAACTATTTTTTCTTTGCTTTCCTATTCTTCAAGATTAGAACTGGTTGATCTCAGATCTTCCCTCCCCCCCCCCACCACTCCACTTTTTACTCATAAAATGGGAAATGATAAGCAAATTTTCCTGTTCTTTCAACTACCAGTTGTTTTCCCAACTTGGAATACTCTAGTCATTAAGTGATGTAAAGCAGATAAAACAAAAAGAAGAAAATGTACTTTTTGCACCTGCAAAAAAAGGGCTGCAGCTGTCACAAGCTAGTTTATTACTCCAGAAATTCCAATTCCAGGTGTCTAGTTAGTAATTTCTCCCCTTTAGTGATATGACATTCTTCAGGATTCTGGCAATGAATATATACTCAGTCATTATTTTTATGAAAGAGGTTATTAATAAGAAAATAAAATTTTATTTTGGGCATTCATAACAAATTTAGGCTGTCATCATTTTAGAACGTGTGACTTCAAGTTTTATTTTCAGAAGACAAAAATATTAATTTAAAAATTCAAAGATGAATGAATGTGCGTTATAAAAACATACATTGATTTCTTGGCACTAAGGAACCACAGACAAAAGGACAAGAATGTGAATGGACTAATTGCCATCTGTTTCTAAAAGAGACACAATAAAGCACTGTAGATTTTTATTTTCTAGAGGATTTTTCTCCTGCCCTCAACTGACAAAGTATGATTTTTACCACTTGCACCTGGACAGGGATTCTTCCCTTCCCCACAAGGAAAACTCTGGAAAACAAACTCTCCCTACACCACAATTCTCACACATGAGAGAAAAGGCACATCTCTAATATCAAAGTGTTGTTTCTTAATCCAAATGCTTATTCTTGATTCTATCTAAATCTCTACCTGATTATAAATTAGTTAACTAAGTTAATTAACTGTGTCAGTTAACGATATGGCTGCTGGGTAAGAGAGCTTTCCCATTCAAGTACTTGATGCAAGTTTGCAGCACAGTTTCTTAGGGCAATGAGTGGTTTCAGTGGACTCAGTCTAAAGGCTTATTTTGGAAGTCTTTTCCACCCTTAATGATTCTGTGAATCCCATCCCCAGCAGGGCAGGGCACCAACACTGACTGCTCAGGCAGGCTGGCAGGAGGGCAGGGCTGGATCCATCTCTGGGCAGCAGCACCACAGCACTCACAATGCCCTTTGGAGCTGGGTAATAATTTTCCTCTGGGCTAGTCTTGCTATTTGGCACTAGGAAATTGTGTTCTCTGGGCCAAAAATCTGTGGGGTAACAGAGATCACAGAAGAGACATCCAGATGCAGCCTGCAATGGGGGTTTACATTAAGTCCTTCACACCTTAGTGAGCCTCCAGAACATGCAGCCTTATAATAATTTTCAATCATTTTTCTGAAATAAGAGACATTTGTTTTAATTTCTGCATGATATGCTGAAGATGCCACCTAGTACTTAGTTACTGGTGTTAACCAATAACCAGGAAGAATTCTATATTGGTGCTTAGGCCCTAGGAATTTGAAACTAAATTAAACAAGCAAGCAAGTTAGCTTTTCACCAGTTGTGAGTGTGCAGCACAGGAATATGCTCACGAAAAAGTGTGGGAGAACTGGGAACAGGCAGGGACACACCTGGGAGGGAGCAGGACAAACACCCAGCTAACTTTTCCATAAAGCCTTGCAGAAATACTTCCCAATCAGATGAAAACCTGAGCAAAACAAAATAAAATAAAAATTTGATAAGTAAACAACAATTTTGCAAAAGGGTAAAAGCATTTCTGTTGAATAAGATTTTTTGCTTACTCTAAACTTCAGAGCAGGCACAAACTAAAAAGAGGTGCCAAAAGCAGTAACTGGGGAGCTGTCACCGTGCTGCAGTTAAGGATATACACCCACAAGTTCCCCTTAGCAACACTTACTTTTCTGCTGAAAACCACCACACTTCACAATCCCTTTGTGCAAGTGCCAGCCTACCTAGAACTGGCAACTCAAATGTGCAGAACAGAAAAAAGGGATCAGGAGACACCTCAGTCCTGTATTTGGAGAGCTGCACTGTGCACTCAAGACCAATTAAATACTTTAAAACCTCAGTGAGTACCTGCAAGAGTTATGTCCACTAAGCCCATCAAGTCTGCAAAACTTGCACAGGAGAATCACAGAGGAATTTTGCAAGGGAAGGCTCAACACGCAGATGTAATTTTTATCCTTTGGAACACATAGGAAATTCCAGCAATCATGGAATGAAGTCTGAGTGTCTTGTTGAAAGATGTGCATTAAGCAAATATAAACCATGAAGTAAATACATGGAAAAAGTAGTGCCTTGGAAGAAACAAACAAGTGATACATGGCATCAGACTAAACAAGCCCATGCAAGGCCAAGATAGAGCAGCTATCTCTGAAATCACTAGGAAGTAATCATAAAGAAACACTTGAAATAATAAATAAAATAGAAGAAATAGTTCTTTTCCCCTAGCACTCATGTCTGAAGCAGTGCAGAGTGCCCTAGAGCTGGACATATAATTCTCCTTTAATCCCTTCATGCTGAAAGTGAAAGATGCTATACTGTGTCCATTGTACCTGGTCATCGAGGAATTGCCTCTGTGCAAGGATTCCTCATTTGCACAAAGCTGAGGAAATTGGGCTGCTCCTCCCAGACAGCACTGGATAAGACAGACAGGGGTGTCTGAGGAGGCACCACACTCCTGCTGCAGACAGTGAGGTGATCCATGATTTTGGAACAAGCCTGGCATGCACCAAAACAGCCAATGCTCAAATGACACAGCACATGGCACATTGAATGCTAACCAGATCTAAATTTCAGATTGGCTTTCCTGACACCAGCAGCTCATGAAGATGTCTGTGCTAGCTAGGTATTTCACCTCCTGTGTGAGGAAGGCAAACAAAACAAGTAAAACTAGCTGACATCAGGAAAATTGAGAAGCTGCAACTCACACAGAGTTGGCCCAGCAATAATCAGATTCCTCACTCCTTTATTTGCTCCTGGACCAGATCCATTCTGTCCAGATAAACTCCTCCCCAGTGCACTGCACAGCTCTGGTGTAATGAAGTGATGGGTCATGCTGGTGCTATCGCATCCAGGATTTATGAGGAGACATTATCACCTCAAATAGGGAATTGGAGTGGGCAGAGAGATTGTGGCTCTGCAAACAAGTCTTTTAGGCATATTTAGATGGGTAGGATGCAATCAATCAAATTAAGGTGCTGTGCATGGATGTATCTCCACTGACCTCAGAGAGAATTCCAGCATACGTTGGTACAGGATCTGGTGGTTAGGAATTCTTTAACCATGCACATCTATTAGCAAAAGCAGGTACACCTCCTACAGGTAATTCAGCATATTTCCTCTCCTTTTCTGAGAGTAAAATGTCCAGTGCTGATACCAAAGCTGCCTTCCCTGCTGATCCCCTTTTGTCTCTGCTTGGCACGTTACTTGCATTCTCCATTCAGCAGCAGCTGTGCATAGCTGGTCAAACACTCCAAGTTATTTGTCAAAGTTTTCCTAAGGCTTTTCATCTCCCTGTTTTCCCATGAGGTGCCCAAACACAAGTCATCTCTGTTGGCTTTTGGAGCACATTAATTCTGAGCACAGCATCAGAACTGGCAGGTAATCAGTTAGCTGGAGGTTAAAGTGGAGCATTTTTCCCTAACAAGGGCAACAAAAAGGTGGGAAAGATATTTCTGAATTAGAACATTTTTATTCAGGTAATATATTTCCTAGAGGCACACCTTTAATGCCAGCTCATGGGCAATTCTTTAACTAGATGCAATCTGAAAAGCCACTGGAGGTGGAGAAAAACAAAGCAGAATGTCTGATTTATCACTTCTGAAATGCAAGGTGGGGGGATAAACTGCAGCCTCAAGGCTTTGGGGCCTGAAGCACTGCACCACTCTGGATCCAGGAGGACAGAAAGAGGAATCCTCCAGCTAACATCACTCACACTTACCCTCAGACTGTGGGAGATGTCACTGTGAGGGCACAAGGAGGAAAGAAAGAGCCCTGAAGAGCAAGGGCAGCAACACAGGAGCTCTGGAGCACTCAGCTGGCAGCACAACACAGGAAAAGGGTCTGGGGGCCTGACCACACACAGCTTTTGTCACACAGTGAAGAGGGAAGTAGATCATATCTGCCCCATCTTGTAGCCCTGATCTAGAGCCAGCTAATTGGGAACAGGAGTTTTATGTAAGGATGAACTCCTTGGAATCTTTTAACATGAGTATCTCTCAAATAATTTATTTGATTTTGAGCTGTCTCCTAGGAAACAGTCCATTTGTGTCAGCATTAAGGAGTAGGATGCCATGCATAGTTAGGAATGCCTGTTAACCTCCACCCTTGGAATGCTCATCCCTACAAGACAGGAGGAGAGAGGGCAGAATGGGACCTGATCAGGGGGAGCCCGGCTCCTGTTTGTGCTTCAAGAGTTCTCACACCAAATTTAAGCCCAAATTCTGTCCTGTGGTGTCAGGCCAAGTGGATGCACAGGTAGCTGAGGTCAGGAATTAATTTGACACATTATGGCCCCAAATTCCAAAATGATTTGTGGATGAGAAAAACTTTCCTACCCTAATCAACAGGAATATTCATGTGCATGAAATTGGATGGGTAAGATCAGGATTAATCTCCAGAGAAACAAAATGATGTAAAGGCTGTTATTTATCCTGGCTGTGCTATTTTTCTAAGAGGGGGGAAAAAAAGGAGGAAAGATTTGAATTATAGCTATTTGATGGGTAACATTGCAGTAGACAGGTTAGTCCTTGTAACCTGCTGGCGCCATCAGCAGAGGACTAAATCAAATATGTTTTTATTCATCTTATGTATCTATTAATCCCATCCATTGCAATGCTTATTCAATATTTATGTTTGTATGAATTACTGCAGATTTCATTCCCTTTTGAAAACTAGGATAGCTGAAATGGTACAGGATTGCTTTTTATCCGACAGAGCTTTAATCTCTTTCTTATCATGGTTTCACCTGAACTGTTGTTCTAAAAACTAAATAAATTAGGTTTTGGTGAGATAAGAAGTTCCAATATTAGACCCTGATACCACTGGTCACGGTGTCATGATACACCCAACATTCCTTATAAATAATAAGTGTGTGAAGATCTATTTTTTTGACTGCCTGTATTAGTTTGAAAAAATGGCGCTTACCACACTGAGTAACATTTAACACTGCATACACTGTAGCCAAATTCCACTCTTTAGGAAGTACAGAAAGCCTCTTGCAGAAGTCAGGAAAGACTTTCTTCTCTACTTGTAGGAATGAACATAGTCTGTAGCTCCTGTCACTTAGTCATATCCATCATGGAACTCTCAATGTGGTACAAAGCATTTCAGAGAAAAATAGATCAGATTTATGTAAATCAGAATATGCCTGTTGCTGCACCCTAGCACTGAGATTGCAGTTCAGCATCTTGTTCCACTCTGCAGTGAAGAATCATCTGAAAGTTAGACTGGAGGACAAAATCTGCAAACAGACTTCAAAGGAAAACCCCCTGCCACCTTCTATGTGCCCACCATTTCTAGGGAGCAGGTGAAAGAAGGTTTGTAACTTCTGTGACTAAAAGTCTTGTTACCCAACCTTGCTCCCAAAAGAAATCTTGTCACATATATGTTAAACCAGGTCCCAAGTCCAGGAAGACAAGAGAGACATCAAGAAAGTCCAGAAAGACATCAGCACAATTCACAACTCCATTTTCAGAATCAGTGGATATTTTTCTTTGCTTATTCCGTACAGGAGCAGTCAAATGGACAACTTAGAATGACCTTAAAAAACTGAAACAAGAACAGGAGACAACTCTTAATACTGCTGTGCCATAATCCAGGCTACCCCAAACCATTCTCCAAAGCAAGAAACAGAAAAGCCCCATCAAGAAAATAGTGCCATAAAACAGAAAAACAAAGTGTAAACAGAAAAATAAAACCAGACGCCAATGTGCACCCAAAGGAACTATTAAAAGCAAAATGCTTGTCAGGGTAGGATGCTCCACTGCACACATCTGGTGCTCTCAGCAATTCAGAACATTTCTTTAATTGCTACACCTGAGACCAAGAGCAAGAAATAAATCCAGACACTGATCTCAATGTATTTGGAGGCAGGTAGAGATGAGTAGCAGCATGAGGATTTCATTGAGGATAATCAAGCAGTTATGCATTACTGCACTGAACAGACACGCTTGGGGTAGATCTATGCCTCTATAATTTGATGTCTGTTTTTTAAATCCTTCTGGTGCCAGACATTGCAGAGATAACTGTGATAAGCCTCCCATTTGGTATATATCATGCAGTACTTTTTGCACATCCAAGATGTCAGTTCAGCAATATCCAGTGGAAAAGGCAATGAACGAGATTTCAGAGCAGCTGGACTGACTCCAGGCTGTTGTTTCTTCTCATGGGTTGTTGCAAGTCACTGAACTTTTCTGTTCCTGTTTTATTTACTCAGACTCTAAGTACTGGCTGCATGTTTAGACAGCACCTTGCATGATGGATCCTCATACACTCTCAGGCCCTTAGAAATGTGTAAGTCAGTATTATTCACATTTCATGACTTAGGCTTTTCCTGACAACAAACAGTGAAGTCTGCGTGTTTATTGAGAGGAAAAGATTCAAAGACGGGCACAACACAAGAAAGAACATAACTAACACTTGCTCTGAGAAGCTGCTGGTGTTTCTAAACTGGAAAATGAGCTTGCTTAGCAAGTCCTCTTGCTCAGAATCTCTATATCCTTCACCTCTCAATAGGATGGTGAGAGGTTCCTCACCATTTTTCTAAGTGGTGTGAGTCCATACCAAGGGTGGGTTAGATACTGATGTTAAAATGTTCACATCCTTATTAGAAGGATATGTTATCACTTCCTTAGAAGAAGAATATTATTTGCTCTGAATCCAAGCTAAATATTCTAAAATTGCTTTTAATATTTTCTTTCAGAGTAAGATCAAGGATTTCCTTCTCTTGACTCAATTTGCTATAGCTTGTCCTTTGTGAACAGTAGCATGCCATAGCCAGCTGTCATTATTACTATATATTTCTCAGCTGTATTTCATGTAGACCTGGTGACCCATTTACCCAAAATATCCAGTTCTCACCCCTGCCATTTCCCAAATCAGGAATGACATATCTTGAACTACCTTAACTACCTCAGAGCATTCTAATCCAACAAATTTTAGCCATTTGTTGCCTTACAGCACATTTGAAGTCAGGAAAAGATATTAGGTTCTCATTCTTTGGGTGCAAACTGAAGTACAATCATGTTCTTAACACTGACCAGTACTAAATGCAGGATACATAGGTGCCATTTAAAGAGTCAAAAAGCCACTGGGTTTTAGCAAATCTGAGTCTGTTCAAATAGTGTCTTTTCCAGACAATTTGCCCTGCCTTGCCACAATTCATTTAAAAGAAATAATTGAATTAAAAAGTTAAATAAAAATAAATTTTTTACACAACAGAATATTGCCCAATTATGATGGCCCATTGCTCCAGTGAATAGCAGTGCAGCTGAGCAGAGGGCTGTGAGAAGAGTTCAGCAATCAAAGCCATCAGTCCTAACTGTTGTGATCAGACTGAAATTTCTGGTGAGTGTGGGGATCAGTTTCCTGATTTCATCTTTCACAGAGCACAAGCAGAGTAGACATCAACAACCCCTTTACTGTAGACCTCTGGCTCATTTTATTTGCATCTGATATGGACAATGTCAAAAGATGTTACCTCTAAATTGTCAAATTAAGATGAAGCCTGAGACTTGCTGATCCCTCCTCCTTTTGATGCTCAGAAGAGCTGGACATATTTTGAATGTCTGATTTGGTTTGTAGGGAATGTAATGCCTTTTTAACAAAGTTGGAATTTTGACCCAGAAAAGAAGATGAAAACACATGAATTATCTTGAAATGTGCTCTAATGCTGAATCAGAAGAAATTAAGTCAATATTCAAATTGTGAAAAAAACCCAAACCAAAACCAGAATACCAACAACACTCAAAATTCCAACTATACTCATCTTAAAAGTCCTTCTAATGACAGTTGTTACACAACAATATATTTTCATAGAGGCATAAATATCGATAACTTACAATGCCATTAAGAGTTAACAAGGAATGCATATACGCTGATGTATTTCCTTTTCCTCCCATCTTTAAGAAACTCCTGAGTCACTGGACTTCCAGATCACATTTATCTTTCTCTTTCATTGAAGATTCCTCTATACAAAGATTTGTGACCAGCTCAATGACAGGAAATTTTTTTTCCCCAAAGTTGAATTTCAGACTTCAATACCTCTTCATTGTGCAACTGCCTTTTCCTCAGAATTACGTTAAACTTATTTAAAGCTTTTATTTCAATTTAATTTAAAATAGATTTCCTGAAGATGAAAAGCCTTTGGGTTTTCTTTTGGCCTTCCCCTTGTTCCTACTTCCCATGTAATAATGCCATAATGATTCATTATTTGATGTTCTCTGGCTTCAGACTTATACTATAATTGCCTAATTTCTTATGAGAAAGGCAGATAAGGAAATATTTCAAGAGGCTTGTAAATAACTGACAAGGACCACAAGACTGTAGTTATTTTTAATTTATATCTGAAGTGCTTTGCTGTTCTAGCTGAAATAATGTGTTTGTATAGTTTTTCTCTGCAGCCTGTATCATTTATCACTCAGTAAGCAGCATGAGCTGCACATCCTGCTTTAAAACCTCAAAGTATTTTCCTAGTTACCATTACAGCAAGGTATTATAGTCTTCTGGAGAATCTATAGTGGAGTAATAAACTGCATGACTTTGAGTAAAAGACTTTCCTCTTTGATTTAACTCTAGTCTTACCAGCTAGAAGTTTCCAGTCCTGCATGGTTGCTTGGCTTTCCTGTGCCAAATAAGCCAGAGTTTGATCTCCTCCAGATTTTTTATTGCACTCCTGCAAAATAATTGAAGAAAATAAAACCCTTAAACTTGTCCTGAAAGCTGAACTTGCAATATCTTTGCATCCTGGCATTTAACTCTAAGAGGGAATACAGGTTATCTAATATGTGCTGCTGCTCACATGATGAATGCTACAGGTGGTGGTGCTTATGCTAATAAGGAAGTTAATGAGAAAAGCCAGGCTGGTTCATGTTTTGTAAGAAAGAGAATTAAACCCTATATTCATCAACTGGAAAAAAACCAAACATTAGAAAGGAAAGAATGGGTACAGTCCAAACAAAATAAAATTCAAGAAAGGAGAAGGAAACTATCATAGCTAGAAATATCAATGAATAGTGTCAGACATTGCTGTTGTATAATGCTGCCTTGCTTGCAGGGTTTATGTTAATATTGTTAGTTACTTCCTGAACAATGGCTGAAATAAGGATTTATAAGGATATTTAAAAATAGGATGAAAAGATGGAGAGAGGAAAGATCAGAAATCCAGAAAAACTTGAGTTTAGATGGGTGTCTACAGATCTTTTTCTTGTTTATTGATGAAAACTTGAGGCCTTGTAAAAGGACTTAAATGTTAAAAAACCCCACTAAGATTTTAGTCACAGCAGATAGGGAGTTCTTTACAGGGAGGGTGGTGAGGCACTGGCACAGATTGCCCAGAAAACACAAAAACCTGTGGATGCCTCATCCCTGGAAGTGTTCAAAGCCAGCTTGGATGGGACTTTGAGCAACCTGGTCTAGTGGAAGGTGTTGGAATGAGATGATCTCCAGGTCCCTTCCAACCCAAACCCTTCTATGCTTCTGAGATCACAAAAGTGAAAACATTTGGGTTTTAGGTTCAATTCAGTCTTTACTTCTATATCTGCAGAGCTTTGCTTTGCAAACAGTGATAACCAGGTTGAAGTGAAGAACATTCAGGTAATACCAATTTCTCCAGTTACCTACACTCACACCTGTGTAAAGGTAAAATGCAATTGTGTGCATCATTTCCAGCTTTGGGAGAGTCCCCCTTTTCCTCCCCTTCCCCACAGAAAGCAGTATAATCCTTTAAGTGGAGCTATGGTTAAAACCTACCCAAACTCCACACAGACAGGTTTTGTTCTGACACATGTGGTGGTGTGCTTTTTATTCTCTTTCTGACTAAAATGAATTGTAGTTAAGCACTTGACATTCCTCTCTGAGAACACTTCTGGTTTGGCAAAAGCTCAGTGAGAGTTCAAGAACCACCTCCCAAAGCTATTCTAACCTGGAGAAAAAAAATAAAGAGGATGGGCAGGCAGGTTGAAACACATGGATTAATTTCGTGCTAAAGTAAATTAACATATCTATAGAGAAGGGTAGAATAAAAGGAGGGAGCTGTAAGCATGGATAGACCTTGAACTGCTTGAAGAAAAGATCTTAGATGCATTCCTTTTTTTCCTACTTTATTATTAATTATTGCTGGTGTTTTGCAAACACAGGCAAGCCTGCTCCAGGGAATGTGGAGGTGTGCTGGAGATCCCCAAGGCAGCTGGATGAGGAAACCAGCACGTCTGCACAGAGCAGTGCCACAGACAAACCACTTCAGGTCCCCAAAAGGGCATCAGCTCATAGAGACATTGGTACAGCACCAGATCCAGACCTGCAGCACCATGATCATGTCTTCCCACAGAGAAACAGAGTGTGGGATGGAGATAGAGGAGTCACTGAACAGAAGAGCACAAACTCAACACCTCTTCAAAATATTGAAAATAAACCTCTACCATGTTAGATTGCCTTGATGTTTCTGGGCCTGTTTTATGAAGGAATACTCTTGAAAATCAGATTCACTGTGTCTGATATGGATGATTTTTGTGACAGCTGACAGTCTGTGAGCAACTCAATGCCCATGAGAGGAATAACCCCATGGAGGAATCCACTGCTGCACAGACAGACCTCAGTTTTAGTCTCCTCCCACAAAATGTGCAGTAGAAGTGGTGTCATGGTCACAAATGGGCAGTGAGGCAGGCTCAACATCTAAAATTCTGTACATCTCAGGAAAGGCCCAGACCAAACTAACTGCAATGGTGCTGCCTCCCAGCCTGAGAGCCTCACTGCTCACCAGGACCACAGTGACAGTCACCAGATGCAGATGTGGAAAACACAGGCTCAGCAGAGCCAGGACGTGGGGGTTTTTTTTGTTCAGCAACAGTTTTCACTTTGGGAACGTGGTGGAAGGAAGCTCAGATAGCATCAGGAGATTCTGCCATGCTCTCAGTATACTGGTTCATGTGTATCCCATGAACAGCCTCAGCTTTGGTGCCTGGTGCTGAATGAAGCTACCAGGACATGGTTCCCAAAGGAAGGTCCCTGAGGCTGCTCATACCTCACCCCATCCTTCAGGGATCTCCAGAGGACGTGAAGTCCCTGAGAAAAAGGAACAAATCTCATAGCCTTTTCCAATTAAAAATAAACCCATTAAATGAGAGGAAGCAGGGCAGGTGCCTCATTTCCCGAGCACCAATTCTGATTGAGGGCGAGTCCAGGCTCTGATTCACTGGCCAGCTTGGGGCCATTGTCCCACACACCCATGCACAGGAAGGAGAGCCCAGTCCCAGCACCTTGGGACCACCACCCTGGCACAGAGCTGCATCCTGGCACCCCAAACCTCAGTGGGATTCACAGATCCCCGTGCACAGCCAAGCAACTTCACCCTTATTTGCTTTCCTCTCCTGATGTTTGACCACCTGCTGCACTAGCAGAGCACTGAGCTGCTGCTGCTCCCAATGGACCCCAGACACTCACAGGAAAAAAAACCCAAATATAAATAATCACAACCCATGTGTTTAGTACACATAGGAGAAATCATTGACGTTTTCCTCTTCCGTGGTACTGGTTAAAAGAGCAAGCATTAAACCGGGGAGACAAATCACTTCCCATCCCAGATACTCTATTTAGGGATGTGCTTATCTGAAAGCTATGCCAGGAACACTGTGAGCAGGAAAGCACCTACTGACAACTAAGCCCTTCCTCCCAATTCAAGACATTTTATGACCTCCTGGGTTTTTCCTTAAGGAAGCCTTTCCCTTCTATCAGTTTGACTCTCTGTTCTCTGTAGCAGTGGCTGATAAATTAAGATGACAATATGGATTGATGAGGCTGAATCTGCTCCCAGCCTGGCTCATCTCTCTCCTTGATGCTGAGATGAAGCCACTGTCCCACATCTGGCACCCCAGTGTGCATCCAAGGAACAGCTTAAGATGTCATAAATCCAGGCTTTCCCAGCTAGATCAAGAAGGAGGAGGGCTTTCAGAGGCCTCCACTGAGACAGGGGAAGCTGTAACAAGTGTGTGAAAATTTGCTGGATTAATGTTTACATTTGATATATCTGCACATATGGGCAGAGGCAGCCATGCACATGCTTGGGTCCCACCAGATGTGAAGGGTTTGCAGCTGGGAAATCCCTTTTTGTTTGCGTCACCCAGCCCGAGCTCCACTCTTCAGCACACAAAGCACAGCTCCCAGCCCAGCCTGCCTCACTCCCAGATGGGGATCACAAACCAAAGGCTTGCACCTGTGTTGTGCAGACACATATCCAGAGGTTTTGCTGACCACTGTGAAAATAAAGCCTCCAACACATGGATTCAATGAAAATAGGATGGGCAGAGCTCTGCCCCCACACGCTTGTTGAGCTCAGTAGGGATGAGATGATGTGCTCATGCTGGTTCAGGATGTCACACATCACTTTCTAGAAGCTGCTCCAAATATGGGATGAGCATTTCTTGCTCCTCACTAATGGTATTACCCTGTCTGCCTCCCGGGAGTGGCTTATCCCTTCTGTGCTGAGCACCAGGGACAGGCTGGCTGCAGATGCATCACTGCTCTCTCTGCAGAGGGAAAGCAGCAGCTGCAGTTTAACTCCTTTCTCCCCACTGTCACAAAACACAATTGCATCTTCACTGAAAAAGTTACATTTGTCAAATTGGCATTACATTTGTCAAATTGGTAAGTAGCTCATAAACTGGGGCCAAGGACTGTGATTCCTCTGAGCTTTCTGATACTCTGACTCTGTCAATTTAATACCCCAGCAGAACAGGGCTTCTCTCCACTGTTTGTGTCTGAGGATTGAGACAGGATTAATTAAAGTGACTACTTTAATCTTGGAGTTTATGAGTAAAAACTGAGCATTAAAAAAATGGAGAAATATGTTTTTCCCCCTGAATATTTTTCATAGTATTTCCTAGGAAAATGTCTAAACTGATGACAGCACAATATCTCTTTCAGTTCTGGCCTCACCTTCACTGTTTTCTGTAAATGAAAAAGGGGAAGAAAAGGTTCAGATTTGATAGACTTCAAAATTAAATATTTTACCACATAGCCACATGCAGAAACAGTCACAAGATTTCATCAGTTTCCCTCTTCTGTCGTATTAATAATCTGTCATATTAGTGTTACTGCCTTTTAACCAACTTATTAGGGAAAAACCTCAAGCATTCAACTTCTGCTAATTTTTTGACAGTTTGGGCTTTTCGTCTGTGTTTAAATACAGTATTCACCCTTAATTCAGGGGGAAAATAAATCTTTACCTGGAAATCACCTTCTGTGCAATTACCTGTTAAGACTTCAAATGTAGCAAGGCTTCATTACTTTGGAGAAGATTTTCATGTGAAAATTGCTCTCCTCACAGGGGGCTGCCAGCTTTGTTATTAATGGCTGTCCGCTCACATTCTTTTCTCTGGACTATTGCTGCCGCTGTGGAGAGGTCCTGCCCGAGGGAGAGGAGCTGGTGGATTTGAGGGGGTGGCAGTGAGGAGTCAGGTCATTCATTACCCACCAGGTCTACCCAAAAACAACAATTCACAACTCACAGAATGCAATCAAGTGCATTCCTCTCCAGGGTGATTAAAGAAATATTCAATTCGGTGCAAGAGAGGTACAAAAGCTCTCTGTATCCTTCCTCTGCCAAGCATAGAAGAATGCCTTGCTTTAAATGATTTACAAAAACTCCCATATGCCAAAGACGTATCATTTACATGGAATCCAGGCAGCTTCATGCAATCACTGATTGCACATAATTGTCCCAAAAATGAGGGGCAGGGGGAGTAAATCAGCTTATCAGTGCTCAAGGTTTATTTTACTTCTCCCAAAAGAGGAGAAGCACAGGTTTGCTAGGAATCCTTTTTTGCTCTACTAAAAAAAAATTGAAATGAAGAATAAAATACAAAATAAAAATTCTTAGTTCTGATTTTCTAACTGCATCAAGTTTAGAATCAACACATAATATAAAATTGATCTAAAGCCCAAATCTCTAGTAACGGTATAAATCACATTCAAGTTTCTTCAAAACACTGCTAAACATCCAACAGGAGAAAATGACATTGTATATAACTTAACAGCAGTTGTGCCCTACCATATTAAAAATCAATTATGCAGTCTCAACTTATAGCAGATATTCATGGTGCTAATTTGAGTTGTCCTCGATAATTAGAGGATCTGTACCTCATCATTATAAAAAATTTACTTTTGCTAGGATTTGCACAGAGGTACTAACAGCATTACAGTCACGATGATTTTAATAAAAGCCAGATTGTGTCTAGTTCTAATACTCCTAATCTTTAATGGATTTATCCCACAATATCCACAGAAGAAAACTGAGCACCTTGCTGCCCATTTTTAACCAGTGGGGAACTGAAGCTCAGCAGCAACAGGGTTTAGACATTCAGAGACATAAGCAACCTGCTTGCCTTCACTTTTAACACACACATTGCAAAAATCCCCAACACAACCACATGAATGGTAACAGGCAAAAGAGATCAGACCTTTCCTGGAGAGCACCTGAGCTTCCAACACCCACAAACTGGTGTCTGTCTTAATGCACTGCAATATTTCTAGCGTCAGCCTGGCTTTACCAGGGAGGATGCAGAAACACAGGCCTTAAATTAGCTATAGAATGTGGTAGTGGGGTAAAATAAGAAAAGTACTGGAGATTTTCCTGCAGCAGGGAGAGGGTTATTTGCCTCAGAGAAGGGTTATTGTTTCAGAATTGTTTGATGAAATAATAAACAAAATACTGCACTGCTAACAGTTTCTGTAGAGCCATGCTGCCTTGCAATGCAGAGGAGGATGTGTACTCCCTGCTCAGAGAGGACTTCCTGCATAGCTTCAGTGTGAAGGAACACGCACTCATTTGTCAATGACAAAAAGCTAGAAGGCAATTTCTGAGCCGTAGTGCTTTCTCTTAAGCAGAAATCACCCCATCAACGTTTGAGGTGTTTAAGGAGATTCAAACGGTTTTAATGCTCGGGCTTCTTTTCTAAATTGAATTAAGAACCTGCACTGAACCAATATTGCAAAGGACAAAGGTCAAGGCTTTATTTATATAATACAAGGATGTAATGCAATAACCGGCTGTCGGAGGCACGTAAGTAAAACTCAGGGACAAAGCTGCAGACAGGATGTCAGCAGTGCACAGGGAATTAGCCATGCAATTCCCTCTCATTAATTACACACACACACGTCCCAGCCACCATACATCATCGTGAAGGCATAGCCACCAGTAACTGTGATTCATACCTTACCATTAACAGTGCAAGAAAAGGTGGAAGAGGATTGTGCTCTTCTGGCACCATCAGGTAGGCATAGTTGTGGGTTCTTCCTGTGTCCAATCTCAAATGAAACAGCAGCCATGGAAAAACAGTGTAAGGTGGAGCTTTTGTAATTTCCTGAAGTGCCATTTTTAGCCACGTTACTATATAAGGAATAAATATTTCACTACCAATTGTCAGGCAGCAATATAATATTTTTCTACAAAACCCTATTAAATAATTCTACATACTTTAAATATATACATACTCTAAATATTTTAATTCTACATACATTAAATAATTCTACACTAATTCTGTAATATTCTACAAAACTAATATTAATATTGTTACACCTTGCAAGATCTCAATAAGCATGTTCTGTGTCAACACACCTGTCAGAGACAAAAAGATTTAAAAGCTCAGAAGGACCTTAAAAGTTCCAGTTCTAAATATTGTTTTTCCTAATTTGCAAAGTACGTTGCTTGCTTAACATGGGGCACAACCTGCAAATTTACTCCCAGTCAAACACATCTACAACTTTTTGGAGCTCATTGTATATGTTTGGGGTACAAAACTACTTTGTTTTGTGCCAAACATTCTCTTACTATTGCCAAAAACAAAAATACCTGAAAAAAACCCCCACAGTTTTGGCAAAAAAAATGCAGAAAGGGAAAAACATTTCACTTGTTATATCTACTGTAGATGCTGGTTCCTTCTTTTCCTTCTTTTTTGTTTTTTTTTAATATGAGCATCACATCCTACTCACAATTTGACTTTCCAGTTTGTGCAGGAATGCCACAAAACCAAAAACCCATCTTAAGGTAACAGAACATACATAAGGCTTTACTGCCTTACCCTAAGAGCCCGTTGACATTTGGTTTTGTCCTCATGACATCTGTAACTAATGCAACATTGGAGCCCTTACCAAAGGCTTTAAAATAAAGTTTACCAGCATTAACTACCAGGTAGCCTTTTCCAAATGTTTTTCATGCACTTTCTACACCAGATTTGGAAAAATGCAGGTCTTCATGAAGTCTTTAACTGATGGAAAAGATCTAGGAAAGATTTCTGGTGACCAGGTGTACCCAAGAATTTCCCAGGCTCTCTGCTGGCAGAGAACAATGACTGATGTTCTTTACCTCAAGTTAACTTTAAGGGTGGGAAAAAGCCAAGCCAAGAATCTGCTCTATCCTATTCAGCTGAGCTATTTTACAGGTAAACCCACCAATTATGGCTCATGTTCACCCACAGAGCCTTGAGCAAGCTGTGCTTGGAATGGGAACTCTGAGTACCCCTTGTCATCAAAGGTCTCCAGAAAGATAAAGGTCAAATATACATTATTGGTAGGCTTTGCCCAGTTCTCAGGGCAAGAGTTACGTAAATGTGAGCAATCACACAGATTTTTTAACAAGCAGTCTTTAGAGAGCTTGGTGACCTTGCTACACATATAAATGCATTCCTCAAGAGGACAAAAATGTATAATGGCTGGTTTGGCATTGATGGATTTGCTGTGAGTCTGTGCTTAAACAAAAGAGAGGGAGGTGAGGAGAAAGTGAATATATGGAAACTCATTCAGTCTCAGAGAAAAGGGGGTATAAGAAGAAAAAGTAAAATGAAATATTGTTTATGGTTGCTCAACACAAGAATAGACAATCTTGTAACGTATAACAAAGATTTAAACATGGACAGAGGAAATTATTATTCCAGCTCTACAGAGAGAATCCCAGTCACAAAATGCAACTGCTTAAGAAGTGGGAAACTCCCAGTGACTGGACATTCCCCAGCTCAATGCCTGTCTTGTGCATTTTGCTGTTTCATGGTGTAGGACTTCTGTATGGAGGATGGGAAGCACAAAGGCCCTTGTGGTTGCTTTGGGCCTCTGGCTGCTATTGTAATACACAATACCATAAATATTGCTCACATTCTTTCAGCACTACACAGCAATTCTAGAAAGCGAAGAGCAACAATCTGGGCTGAGGGTCCAGTGCATTGTATGCACCAATGGCCCCTTCCCCTTAACCAGCCACTGCAGAGGAAGAAGAAACAGAAGAGGGAGCAGAAGGCAATGGCAGAAGGGAGAAGGGAACAGACAGAATGTCACAATGACCGTCTCCAGAGGAAACCTTCTGCTGCCCCTAGGAACACAACTGCTGGAATAGAAGGAAGGTCATAAAAACCAACCAGCACGCAACCCAAACCCAATTGCATTGAGAAGAACATTTCTGCAGACTGAGGATGGATGCAGCACCACAGAGTAGAAAAGAGTAACACTAACATCTTGCTTAAATGAGCACATCAGCAGAACTTTCTTTTTGGTACAATAAAAGAATTAAATGCAATGTGCAAATGATTCAAGATTTTATTGGCAGGGTGGAGAAAGAGTCTCTACATTCCAGGAGTGTTTTATTACTGCCTGCTTTTGCATTGCAAAGCAGTGAGCTCAAGGATATTTAGAGTAAGACCATTGTAAGAGGCATTTTTGTTATCCAAAACAAAATTGTTATTGCCTCAGAAGAGCAGGGGAGACTCCTGAAACATCTCTGTAACTGTATTTTAGGAAGCTGCTGCAAGCAGGCACACAGTTGCTTAGGGCCCATCAGAAATAGAATTAACATCTCCCTGTGTATTGAGACATACAGAGCTCATAGCTGGGTACCCCAAAGCTGTGTTTGCATTCTGCAGCTTTCAATTGATGAAGACATGCAACTAAAACATCTGCAAGTACGAGGTGTGCAATCATACTTTCCCTGAGTAACCATTTCTGAAATGAATGTTTGATATCAGGGAGTGCAAAATCCCGTTCCTGAAATCAGATGTATAAACCCCCCTCACTTTTGGACATCTCAGTCTTCAGCATGTGACTCAAAATCTTACAGCACAAAAATCATCCCTGTGTAGTTAGGCTGCACAAAGGAAGAGAGCTGTTCTCAGTGCTGCCATTCTCTGTAGGACATGCTATTCTTTCTAGAGCTGTAGGTTTTTGAAGCTGTGGTAATTTACACTTCTCTGACTCCTTCTCCTAGTTTCTCTGAGACTACTCAGCCATGATTTTAGGTGCAGTAATTGTAGGGACTAGAGAACTGTTCTTACTCCTGGGGATGGAAGGCCAGCCCAGCTCTCCACATAATTTTACTTTTCCTCTTCCAGCTTCCCACAGCCCTCATTTGCCTGTGTATGAATCCATCAGACAATCCACCAATCCCCAGATTTCTTCTAACATGAACAACTCAATATGATTCACAACCCCTTTTTACAGATACAACATAAAAATGAAAAGGGTAGAGTTCTAGGCCAGAGGGATCAGTTGGACAAGCACAGAAAAACAGAGACTGTGGTCTGGACAACAGAAATGCAAGAGAAAATCTAATTAATCTGGAGGGTAAAATGACTGAAATTTAGTCCACGGGAAGTTTGGAATAAAATTATCATCATTCTGTTTTGGAGAGAAGACCAGAAATTGGAGCATTCTTTACAGGCAGGAAATGAGAAAGAAAACCCATCAAAACAATATTAAGTTTTTCCAAATTAGACAACAGCTGAGATTCCCATTTTTCGGTCCCTTGAGCTGCCAGGCACTCATCTTTTCTTTCCAGTAACCCGAGAGGGAGCCAGGTGTCCCCAAGCCTGTTCCCAGGCTGTCAGAAGGGCACAGCAGAGGTTGCTGGCTTCTCCGAATGGAAACCATGGAGCTGGGTACCATCAACCCAGGCAGCTGCTGGGACACATCTATCCTAAACCTGTGGGTGCTGGAGCCAGGAACAGCCTGAATGGCTGAGTCAGCAGGCCCTGGAAACCCAGACTGGCTGAGAGCCTGCCAAGCAGCTCGCCAGCAGCCAGGCAAAGGGCCAGTGCTTCAGCACAAGTCAGTAGGAGCCTCCTCTCTGCTTTGCTATCAGCTAGTCAGACTTCTCCTGAAGGGAATGCTTGTCATTCCTGCTGGGAAGCTGCATGTGTGGCCCTACACCCCACTTCCTACCAGTCCCTGCATGAGGACACAGCAGCACAGCTTGTGTCACGCTTGACACTTATTTCCTCTCCCTTTCCAAAGCCAGATTTAACACAATCCATTCTTCCTGTCCTATGTTCTTTGCTTGAGGCTTCTTTGCCTCCATCCTGAGACAACACAATTTTACTAAGGACATTTTATAACAGACAGCTTCCCAGTTCCTCTATGATCATTTACTGCTGTAGGACACAGTTGCTTCATGCCCAGCCAAAACACTTGGGTAAAAGCTAAACATTCTAGAAGGGGTTTTATAACATCACATGATCCCAAGTGAGTCTTTAAATATATTTTATTGATTAGTTTTGGCTATATATGAACAAGGAATTGAGGGTCGATCCTGCAGCTTTAACTTAGGCTGTTCACATGTAACAAAGTGACTTTTGTCCCAGTCAGAATAAGGCCTTTAGTCCTAAAGCACACAACAACAAACTCCAATGTGACCTTTGCATGACAGAATTGCATGAAGAATGAGCTAGGCTAAACCCCAACCTTACATCTCCTCTTACAAGACATGGGCACATTCCCACTTGCTTTTGGAGCTCTGCTCCTACCTGCTTCCTGGAAACCCAGAACAGACCAGATAACATGACAGCTTTCACTGTTTTTTTCATGAGATACCCTGCTTGTCTTTCTTTCTTCTCCCTACTTTTAAAATCACCATGAGTTTTCTTTCTTCCAGATTTCTCTAATCCTTTCCCTGTGGTGTGTCCATTTCAGCCGGCCTCCCCTCTTCCCTCTAGTACCCGCGACTGCTCTCTTTGTCAGGGAAGTCGCAGGGAGTTCAGGTTTTCCCTTCTCCATTTCTCTTTGGACCTGACACTGCTCCTGACCCCTGCCCAGCTTTTGCTTTGAAGTGCTTTTTCTGCTCTCTGCTTTCCCACTGGATTGTGTTAACCCTCCTCCTTTCCCCGCTCCATCAGTTGGCTTCAATAAGCGAGAGGAGCTCACTGGAACCTCCTCTTTTGTGTTATCAGCATGCTTTCACTTCCAATAAAACCCTACCCACCTTCCACATAAAACAGTTTGGCAAAAAATGACGGCTTCCAAGGCCTGGGAATACTGCTAAATTCCATGTGGGAGCACTGCTGGCTGCCCCAGACAATCCTGTCAAATAGGTCTTGTGTTTGACCTAGGCAACTACACAGCAATGTCTAAAAACAAGCAGCCACCTTCTTTCCCCTCCCCAGGACCAAGATATTGAAGTGTGTTTTTTGCCATGTGCTGCAAACAGCATCATCCTTGTGGGGCTCTGCAACTTTGTTCCTGCTCTACTGCAATTTTAATGGAAAACACACCCAGAAATTTGGTTTAAGTACAGATGACTGATTTGATTCAGTCTCCTTGGTGCTACAGCTCCTAACTGATGGATGTTCAGGTCAAAGCAAGAAGTGGCATCAGCACAAAGAATGGCTCAGCTCTTACTCATTACAGACTCCTGTAAGTTTCCAGATCTATAAATATTCACGTTATTCCCCACAGAGGGGAAGAAAGAGGATGATTTGTATCCTTCTAGCTTGTTCTGCTAACACATCCCCATTTTTCAGTGTTTTCCAGTTGGATAAATACCATGACGAGCAGGAAACCCTTGTGAGAGAAACTACGTTTTAGAGTAAATCGTATTGGTGTATAGTTTATAAATATTTGCAGTGGAATGTGGAAAATGTCTGTATTGATCACATTAATGTATTCTGGATACAGAGGACTGGTCTTTTTAAAGACATGAATAGAATGAATAGAATGGGAAAAACACCCTGAATTTGTTTGTGTTATATAAACACATAGACAAAACCACTTTAAAGTAGAAAATGCTATTTTAATTATAATGGTAAAGCTTGATTTATTTTCTATACCTCTTTTGCCAGAAGTTGAAGCATCTCACAAGAATCTGAGTCATATTGCCTGAGGATCAAAACCAGAGAAAACTCAAAGCTAAAATGTTATAACCTCTTAACCACTCCATTAGCGAGAGCTGCTGATAACATTTAAATAAGAATGAAAAAACATTATTTGCTCAAAAATTGCATTACAAAGATAAACAGTAAGAGCTTGGGAATACCTTGGTTAACACAGCAAGCTGAAGGACATACTCAGATCTCTTCTCCACTCTCCTAAGTATTTTTCATTATTGCTTTACTAGATTACTAATTATTTTTGAAAGGATTGTTGTAGTTACAAATTCCCACTCAGGCTTCTTCACTCACCACTTGAGAATACTGCAAGGGAACACCTTTCCACAGATGAATGTGATCCACATGTGCATGTGGCTTTGTGCAGGTGGGAGCAGCACGGGGACACTGAGCCACAGCATTCCAGCACAGCCCCAGGCTGATCCCCTCCCTGACATCTCAGCACAGCTCATTCCTCTGTGCCACACTGATGCAGCTGTACCAGCAATAATAACCTTTCCCTCCTCCCCCCTTTTTCACCCGGGGCGTTTTAAGGCGAGCACTACCTGTGAGCCTTCAAACCCCTTTCACCCAGCACAATGGTGCTTCTTACAGCTGCTCATTTTCCAGCTTCCATCAGCATCGTGCAATTAAAGGATCTCTGCCATGAGTCATTATAACCCCTCCCCATGAAGCTGTTCAAAACATTAACCAGCCAAGAAAAGATATTGGGAATGATGCATGTGGAGCTCACAGCCCCTCACTTCACAGCTACTAACCTTCTTAGGTGCAGTGGCTTCTCACCTTTAAAAAAAAAAAAAAAAAAAAAAAAATAAAATAATAGCAGTAGTAGTAATTATCCACGCTGAGTGCCCATTCAGCTGTTTTGCTGGCAAGTAGCTTAACCAAATGGAAAACAGAATGGGAATAACCCACTCTGATGTTCCCAGAGTCCCTGTGGAAATCAAGGTGGCCAAGGTCACTGGTGTGTCTTTCCATACACTGCCGGTGCTGTTCATCTGCTGAGGGCAGCAGGAGCCCTGGGCAGCCCTCAGCAGAGCCTCCTCCTCCTCCTTCCAGGTATCTCAAGGATTTAGGAAGGTGAGTTCTCATGGTTATGGAGCTGGCTAACAGCCATCACTCATTTGACACTGGCCATTAAGCAGCCTGGAGGCAACCAGCATGGATCTTAAGCTGCTGCACATGTTTACCTTGCCTGGGGGAAAACAAAGTAGGGGAAGTTCTGGCAGAACCAACGTCTTGACTCTGTACACAAATATCCTCCTCCCTCCACTTCCCATTCAGGATTGTTGCATTCATTGCATTGCATCCTTGGTGTCTCAGCTGTGCTGGCTAGCAAACATCAGCATCTTCCCCCCACAGCCCGTGGGGCAGGAGGAGCAGCCATGTCCTCACTGGGGAGTTCAGGGCAGCAGATGAAGGCAGAAAACGTCCAGCCCCACCAAGCCTGAAGGGATCTGTGACAGGCCTGTACTCTGAGCCCTTCCACCACAGCATGAGAGAAATGGCTGTCAAGAACAATGATTATGTACATTCTGTACCCTGCTACAGAGGGAAAATAGCAACGGGGACAAGAGAAGCTTGGGTTGGGAAGGATGTTCCAGCAGAGGTGATTAATGGTGTTGAAAGAAACCTCCATTGTTTCAAATTTCTTTCCAATTAGCCACGAAGCTACTCCCTCCTTTTCCCTCTTGTTCTATTTTCTCTCCTTTTTTTCTTTTACCTGTGTTTGATTTAGAATCAAGGTTCATGATTTGTGTTATGACAGCAGAAATAAAGGATCTGTGTACTGTATGCATGGGGATTTGAAGCATTGCCTTTGATGGCTCATTAGCTGCATGTGGCTACATGCAACACTGCTCGACTGAGATATATTGCCCAGGATTTAATTCCAGAATTATTTCAAAGGCATTAAATTGAATGCTTGCCCTTTTCACCATGGTATTTAAATGGTACTTTGTATGCCAAGCTTCAAAAAAGAGTACAGGAAATACAGATGCACTGCTGCTTGAACATGTATTGACTTTGTTAATGTGTTAAACATTTATTAGAATTTTTTTTTAAAACAAGATAGTGTAAACCCAGTTGTTACTACAAGTAACTTTCTCTGCTACAAGAGAAAAAATGATTTTTTTTCTTAACTAACAAACAGCTCTCGGAACTAGTGAACAATATCTCATTTGTTCAGTGAGACTTAAAGAAGAGAACAGTCTCAGGCTGGAAAACAGAGATGCGCACATTTCCATGCTGGCTGAGTGAAACAAACCAGACAAAGCTTCTTCCAGAGTAGAGAGGAGATCAAACCCCAGAGCTGAGCTGAAGGTCAGGAGTCTCAGAGCTCTCCAGGCACAGCCCCAACCAGCTACTCCTGGTGGAAGGGTTCTTGAGGAACCTCTGGAGAAGCAGCTCTGAGCTCTCAGTTCACAGCATGGCAGGCACAGCCAGAGATGAGAGCTTGCCTCTGGTGCACAAAACCAAACCCTCCAAAACAGTCTGCACTTATTTCCTGCCAGTCTAAAACCTCCCTTAAGAAACAGTTCTCTGTATTCTCATTTTCCCCCCATTTGCCTTGTCCCTGCAGATTCAGAGATGCTGCTGTAAAACACAAAGTGGACATTATCCAGTTTACAACCAAACTTTCATTCCAAAATAAAGCAAACCCAAATCACAGTTTCCTTGAACTCAGGTGGGGATATCCCTCTGCTCAACCTCCCCTTGCCTACAGTGGGTCACACCTAAATGCAGTCAGTTGTGCAGGGGCAGCTGCCCAGCACTCTGCCTATGCACTTCTCCCCTTCTCCTTCCTGGCAGCATCTCTGCATCACAAACACACCAAATGTCAACATTTCGTTCAGGAGGAGACACATAACACAGCTAGTTCCATGATTTTATGTGTGGCCACAATAGGCTGGAGCTGGTGGGTTCTGTTGGAGCCTGAAGGACAGTGGGCATTACCAGAATTTGCATCTGGATCTGAAATGCAACACCATTTGGGAAGCACAGGCACCTAGAACTGTTGCCATGCAGCAACACCCAGGAGTCTGCAGCAGTATTACACCACAATTCAGCTTCAGCTGGGAGCCACGTTTTACTGCCTTAGTCACAGGACTTCTGAGTAACCACTGTCACAAAGAGATGCAAGAGGCAGAAGAATTTGCATTTTTTGAACCCGTTTGAGAGCTTGTCATTGTGTTTTAAGCCCTCTAATAAAACAGCATTAACAAAGACACTGAATTCCTTCATGTGCCTGAAAAGAAACCTGCACACACAGAGATCCTCTCCGCTTCTGCCCTGCCTACCAAAGGAAGTGCAAAGGAGCAGATCTGTCCAAACACATGGGCTGCATCTGGCCTGAGGTCTCTGGGGGGCTGTGCAGTGGGGACAGCACAGGGAGGCAGAGGAAAGATTGCCCAAAGTGCTCTTTCTGGCCCCATTCCAGCACATATATAATTTAATTGGGAATGCTGCATTACCCTTAGTCACTGTATAGCAACAGTTATCTTGATTATTTAGTAACTAAGGAGACTTTGGTGCAATTAAACAATTTCATTCATGTATGAGGGTCTGGAAAGGAACCTTACATTGCACAGAAAGGTCCCAACTTGCCACAAATGTACAGAACCGAGGCTGGCACCACGTTGATGAAGCTTGGTTTGATTTTCTGTGGAGATTCAAGATAACATTCCCAAATTTCCACATACCCAAATATCACAGCATAGGCATTTCCCCTCTTCCACCTTAACCACGGGATGTTTTGACTCCAACACCATTTCCAGGTACACTCTGTGGTATGGAATGGCCATGCAGAGTTTTCCCAAGAGCCACTATTTTCTGCATTTAAGTAAAGCCTCAGCTTCAAACAGACTGCTTTTACACGATTTCATGGCATATTGAGGAATGAAGCACTGGCGTTTGAGGCAAGTGATTTACTGACATGGGGTTATCCAGAGGTTTAATTTGTCATGCATCTCACTCTCATGCTGTGTTTCCCTCCTCATTCTCTCTTTCTCAGAGGCAGCATGCTGCACACCACTGGCAGTGAAAGGGCCTCCCTTCACACAGCAGCAATTAATTTTTCTCAGCTTCTCTCCAGCCAGATATCAATGATTCCTCAGGATCTGCAAAGCCTCTTTAAGACCCTGTCAGAAACATGGAAACCTTTTTTTTCTACTGCTCAGTTAAACACAGACTCTGTATTTAGATTACTCAGGCCAATCAATCTCATTCCTTCCCTCTTGATAAAATATTGGGTGTCAAAGCCTTTTAATCCAACAACTGGCCAGCCACAGACCCATTCATCTGCTAGTATGGATACAGAGTAGGCTGAAAGTGATGTCTGATCATGAATGTCTTTACTTTTAGATTATTGCAGTGCTTACAGACTGAGCCTGGTCCTGCACCTCACATCAGACACCACAGCTGGCAGTGGAAGAAGAGACACCCAATAGATTTGCAGCCGAAGCAAGACCTCCAAAGGATTTTGTTTTCAAAGCAAATGAATTCATTTTAAAGCACTTTGTCCAACCCTGGATGCTTCTAGGGCTGTGCAAACACTTGACTGCACGGAGATGGATTTGATCATAGCAACATCCAGGAGAAGAGTCAGTTCTGGCATTTCCACGTTCACTCTCACTTGCATCATGGTGTCTCCATCCATGGTGACAGCCATCACACATCCTCTGCCCTGGTCATCTTACACTGACTCTGTCACAAATACTAGTCATCAGAGAGGGGTGATCTTAAAAAGAGTTAAAATTTCCAAAAGCAAAAAAGAGTCTTTTGTTCAGGGACGTTATTGCATCACATCCTTCAAATAGCCAGAAGCTCCAGTTATTGCTCTTAAAAGTTATTTCTCATCATGCAGAGGTTCCTGTCTCCCACCACAGCTACTTTGCATTTCAGGAGAGGCACTGGCAGGTTGGAAATCCACAGAGAAAAACTGCAGGCAAAAAGGACTGCTTATTTATTTTACAAGGATATACTAGCAGTTAGGACAAGCTATCACATTGGAAATATGCAGTTGCATGCAGTAATGTGGACCATAAAAAGAGATTAATTAGTGATGAGAACCTAAAGAAGATTAATTAAAGTACACTAAACCAGGCATCATTTCCTCCACAACCTGCTTGATTTTAATCTGATTTGCTCTATAAAAGTGTTTTCCTTTGGGTTTATTGTTTGCCCTTTTGTGTCCTCCTCCAAAAGATATCTTCACACAACTGCCCAAGAAGCACTGCCTACACCTGCAAGGACAGGGCTCTTTGTGGCAATATTTATTTAAAAGTGGAAAATAACTGCGTACTTATTGATTTTGAGAGGAGCTTTCAGAACACACCAAGGGGATTAGCACTCAGCTCATCCCAGCTCATGTTCATTGCCTGAACTCATGTAGCTCCTTCAATTAACCTGCCAAAGTAATTTAATGATGTGTTTGATGGATCTCAGAAATAAACTCTGGGCACTTGTGGTGTGCTCAGGCAAAATTATGGCAACAGAACACACACAGGGGATGGCATTGGCCAAACTGAAGAGGAAATCTCCACTGGGCCAAGAATCCTTTGCCCATTTACCTGTGATGATTATGATAATATCACAGTTACACTTCAAATTTCCAGCTGAGATGCAGAGCTGACATGTTAAGTATCATAAAGATATGGATAACCCAAGCCTGCCTGGCTTCCTGAGTGCCTGCTGCATTCTAGAAAAAAGATACTAGTGGGAAAAAGCCACCCCTTCCTTTCAGCCCCAGAAATGGCTGGGGAGGTGAAGGATGAAACCCCCCCTGTGGCCTTCAGACAGGATTTGCTCTCAACCAGCACAAGCTGAAACAGGACTCAAGGTGAACAAGGGAATCTGAACAGGAGGGGAAAATAAGAATTACTTTCTGGAGCTGCAGCCTGCAAATCTGAGTATGCACCATGTCCCTCAGATGTATACGGCATGTCTTCCATGCCATTGTCACTTCTGGTGCTTTTTTTATCTGTATCAATTATCTCAGGGTGCCTTTTGTCTTGTATGCCCGCTGGCCATTCCTTGGACAGAGAGCTGGTGAAATTGGTTCCACACTTTTTATTAGAGAGAAACTTTCTCAGTATTCATCTGCACTTCATAACCCGTGGCTCTCTGCCACAGATTTGGGACAAGCATAGAAGCAGCTCTTCCCTACAGTTTAGCTTCTTTAATGTGAAATAGGGATACAACAGCCCACCTCAGTTCCCAATCCAGCCAGAACATTTTTCTTTCAAAAGCAGTAGAGCAATGTTAAGCTATTTCCTTGAGGCAGTGGAAATATGAAATACAGCAGTCTCCTGCTTTAAAGTAGACTTTGTTTTTTGGTTGGTCTTTTTTTGTTAGGTCTTTTTTTTTTTTTACTGTAAGTGGTATGACATATACCAGCCACCACTGTAAACCAATAAAAGCACAGCTCAATTTTCTGTCACAATGAAGATGACCAATAAAATTTTAAACCTGGACAACACCCATACAATTCTATAAAACCTGAGCAGAATGATAAATCTCCCTTTAAAAGCACACAGACTCTCACAGAGAGAGCTCTATAGGCATATAAATTATCCAGCTTTACCTTAGAAGGAATATGCTGCACATCATGACACACTCTTCAACATTGCCTGAACTGCCCTTCTAAACAGGTATGGGGCTGCTCTGCAGTACCACTGGGTTTTTTGGCAATTTCAACACAAAAATTTCAGCATAGGCTGCATTATATCAAGACAATGCTAACAGTTAACTAAATTAGACCAAATATTACTCTGTATTGTGCAGAAGCCTGCAAGGCTCAGCCAAAACCACAATCATCTTTGAAAACAGAGAAGGGATCTCTGCCCTGCAGCCTCAGCAGAGAAGACAGAGATGAAAATGGGGGAAATAGTGCAAAGACAATGCAAGAACTGTTTGCAAATGCCAGGAGTCCTGTGCATCCTGTCTGGGACTCTTTGTGTGGATGGGTGCAAGTCTTAGGAGCAAATTAGCTGGAGAAGACCAGAGAAGGAATTGATGAGGAAGGGCAGGGTTGCAGGAGGGTCATAAATGGACAGAATGAGCTAAATGTGTTTGACACTTGCCTGCAGTGAGAACTGTACCACACAAAGTCTATCAGAACCCAGGCTGGCACCAAATATAAGTGGAGGTGCTGCAGAACAGGAGAGGGGCAGCCACGTGCTGGCACAGCCACAGGAGGATGGTGAGAAGAAACTTTGGGTGGTAAAACAGCAAATCAACTTCCTGCAGTAGATTTGAAGTGGTGTGAAAAAACCCTAAAAGTACATAGATTTCAAGTCCTTTGTCTTGGAATAGAAGGAAAGGAAGGTAGTTTCATGTGCAAGGTGCTGCCAGTTCACAGGCAGTAGGATGTGGAGAGCCCTGGGCGCCCCCAGGACAAGCTGCTCACCCTGGAGCACACTCAGCAGTGTGAGCAGCAGCCCCTGAGCCTGATGGAAAGCTCTGTCCTGACTGTACCTACACATCAGACAAATTTTATTGCCACTATTCAGAGAAAAAGAGCCCAAATGCTTTCAAACACTGATAAGAGCTTTCTGTGAGTCATGCCAAGGAGGCAAAACTGTTACCATGTTTTGCTTCTTCTGTCTGGAAATGTGGAAAGAGTCCAAACCAGAAAAGGAGGGCCTCTGGGAGTCTTTGATTAAGGAAAACTATTTAACACACTTAAAAAGCTTTGCTACATTAAGACTGAACTCAAGCGAGGTACAGATGTAAGGCAACTAGAGAAAGAGGATTAAAGGGTCAGATTCTTTTGTCATTTAGAAAAAGGGATGCACAGAGTTTACCATTTTGTAAGGCATGCAGAAGGCAGAGGCCATTAGCATGGGCAATCCAAGAGTTTCTCTTCCCAATTTTCCTCCTCCCTGCTCCATGAGGTTTTTGGGGCTCTCCTGTAGTGGATACTCAAAGGTTCAGATTATGAGACACATTTGCCTCACAGCAAAAGCACTATTTACTCCAGGGGAAATTTTAGAGTATTATGCAATGATTATACTGAAATAATCAGAAAAAAATGCCTTTTTTTGTTAACCCACTTTTAATTCTACCGCAGTCAGAAATAAAGGAAATAAAACTGCAAGAAAATTGCTTCACATAGCAAAGGCAAGACCACAACTAGGGCTAGTCCATTCTTTAACTTGTAATCTTTCCATTGCTAACAACAGCTCTTTTCTAGTGATGACAAAATTTTGATAGAAGTCAGTACTTTGGTCATTTTTGGACATTGGCAGCATGTCAAGTAGCAGTGAAAAGGGTCAGTCTGGCTTTCAGGACAGCAAGAGGCTGGACCCAGCAGCACTGAGCAGATCTCCAGCCAAGCCTTGGGCTGGCACAAGCAGCACTTGCTGTTTCTGCCTGCTGACATTACTCAAGTGCTGCTTATCTGCTTGAACTCATATTGACTCATGCTGTTCCTGCAATAACGAAACAAAACTGCATCATTGACAGGATGCTGATCCATTTGGAATGATAAATGATAGACCAGAGAATAACGAAATCTGGGAAGTTCTGAAATTCTGATCTTCCATGTATCCAGTAAGCCAGAACCATAACTCCCTAATTTTTCTCCTACCTAAGGCCATCTTTTCTTGCCAGAGAAGATAAAAAAGGGTCAATTAATGGATTTATGCTAAAAGTTACTGCTGAAATCTTCACATCCACTTATTTTATATCTCTAGGCATTGAATTTTCAGCAATAGGCCTGGTATTGGATAAAACTGAAAATTAATGATGGAAAAATATTCAAGAAAACATGCAAGAGAGTATCACTTGCATCATAAATAGATTTTCAAGAGGAAGACTTAATCAGAGAAGCAGAGTAAGACACAAGAACATCCAGAAACGACTTCACAAATACACAAGGATGAAGAAAAGCATTTGGTTTGCTGAACTCAATTCCCCTTGGCACAGCTGCAAGCCACAAATGTGAGGTGACAGGATGATGCAAAAATTGCCCAATTTAAGGACTCTCCTGAAACTGATACGTGTCATTACTGAGACAGATTGTGGTTGCATACCCAGCTCTGTCAGTACCAAGGGATGTCAACATCCAGGTCATTCAAACCAATACCCTCCCAGAAAACTCTCACATGCAAGGATGAAGCAAGCACTCAAAAGTATCAGCTGCCACTGGTGAAAGATTATAAACGAAAAATCAGGAAAAGTCCCTTTTATAGATTTGTACATCATTAGGGAGAAAAGGAAAATAAGATCCCAAAGATTGCTGATAACAAAAAACTGAAGATTCAACATTTATTTTATCTGCGGCTGTGATTCTAGAGTGCCATAAAGAAAAATCCTGCTGAGAATTCAAAATATGCCTTCTCAACAGAACAAAAATGTAAGACTGATGTAAAGTATTTGCAAGCAAATAGACAAAATGCAAACCTCCCAAATTGGAAAGAACATTGTCCCTCCCGGAAGCTCCTCCTGAGAAGCGTTATTAGTGATAGCTCTCATGAAATCCTTACAATTTCCCAGTGTATGCATGAATGCAAATAGGTCCAGAGGGTGCAGGAACAATCATCCCAGCCCCAGTGATGCCACTGCCTGCCAGGGTGAGGATGACATGTGCCTGCCATTGCCACTGCCTGCCTTGGGAAGGCTGGTATTGTATGGGAACAAGAATTCCCAGCATGGGCTCCACAGGGCAGCATGGAGGAGCTGCGTCTTTCCTTTACTGCCCAGCACAAAGTACTCTTGGTAAAGCACAACTGAAATGGGAGGAAGTTTCAATCAAAGCTTGGGAAAGAAGAGCTGTGCTGTGCTGGGAGGCTGGGGTGCATTGAATGGAAAAGGCAGGGGGAATAACGCTAAAGCAGCAGAAACAAGAGGATGAATTCAGCTCCTGCAGACAGAGCTTCACCAGGAAGATAAGGCAAAATTATTGGGGTTTGTTTTAACTTATTTGCAACCAGAGAACTGTAACTCTAAAGCCTTCACCAGCATGGAATAAGTTTGAGTTTATTGAGCCTCTCACTAAAAAAAATCCAGACCAAAAAAAAAAAAGGAAAAACCAGGAGAGACCCAGGCACTCAAGCAGAACTTCTCATGATAATGAATAGTGTTCAGCACAGAGGGAAAGTTGCGAAAGGAGGTTATCAAAACCAATGGATACAGACAACTTTAAATGCACATCTGGACGCTGTTATGACAGGAGCAGTTTGCAGCACGCAGGGATAAAGTTTTAATGAAATATTCTTAACAAGAGAAACTTGCTACGCCTAGTCAGTAAAGGGCACAATTCCTTATTTTTGCAAGTAATACATCACTGAAGGCAAAAAGCTCCCCTCTAGGAAACCCTGGGATAAGGAGGTGCTGGCAGAGAATCAGGGAGGGACTGCCTGCTGCTGTTGCAAGCAAAGCCCTTTGGCACCAGGAAGAGCAAAGTATTTTTTTCCTTTATTAAAAAGGTATTTATTCACCCCAAGGGGTCTGTTCCTCTTGGACAAGGCATTGGCACCAACTGAGCTTACAGGGAGGAGGCAGAGTAAAGGGCACCTACACATTTCATTTCTGACACCAGCTCACACACCAAGGGAAGGGGATTAAGTGAAGAGAGAAAGATCTCATCAGAAATGCAGGGAGGGAACTACTGATCAACAGCAAGACATCAGGGTACAACAGCTCTTCCTACACCCAAGCAGTGCCCAGAGGTCCCAAACAATTTGATCTGGCAGTCAGATGCAAAGCTATCCCAAGACCACTCCTGGACCTGAGAAGACACTTGGTTTTACCCAAATGCAGGAGGAGGTACACTCTGAACTCACAGAACATAATACATTCAGAGTGCTCAGGAGTTATGGGCCAGCTCCTCACCTGGTTTTGTCTGACCTGAGCAAGAGCTGCAGCTCCCACAAGCAAGGGCCAGCCCAAACCCCCTGCTGGAGCACAGATACTGTGATTCTGAATTTCACAGGCACTCCCCACAGTTAGGGGCCCAACAGCCTGCCCAGTCCTTTCTGGAAGGTGCATAAAGGGTTGCAGCTTTTCCCAAGGATTCTTGCACTGCTTATAGGGTGCCTCTGTCACATTTTGCAGTAAAAAGCCACATGGCTCCTCCAGATCTTACCACCAGTACCCACAGAGTATTTTGGGCATGATGGAGGCTGTCTTGAACCTATCAGGCAACATAAGCATCCCCCCTGCACTTCTAGTGGTTCTTTTCTTAAATGAGCACTTGGGAAATAATTGTTGTGTGCTGAATACCATTATAAATCACACAATACCATTTCTCCCAGAGAACCACTATGAATCACAACCCCCTCTTCCAGAGGGCAAAGAGCAGAGCAGCACTCCAAACCACACAAAATGACCACAGATCCCAATATACCTAAGAACTTCAGAAGAAAATTTACATTCACAGGAATATTTTTCCATATGCCTTGTCTGTGGGTCTCCCAGAGAACAGGGCACATCAACAGCCAGGCTATTCTTTGAGGGAAATTCTAGAGGGCATTTCTCATTACAGACACATTCCTGTAAATAAAACAGACTACTGTACAGCATCTCCATCCAGGGCCCGAGAGCCAGGACTGCTCAGGCTCAGAATGTGATTTAAGCCCTGGGAAGGGATCTGGAAAATGCTACTGCTGACAGCAGAGAGGAGGGAGGGGAGGTGGAGGAAGCTGATTTTAAATCACAGAAAGAGCAGACTATGGAAGTGCAGACTTCATCATGCTGTGACAGAAGAAAGTGAGGGGCACTGGTGTTCCATCTTCATCATTGTTAAATCCTGGTTTACCTCTCAAACCTGTGCCTGCCCTGAGCAAACCTTGGCTTAGCTTCTTCTGTCTGCTGTACATATCAAAGTCTGGAGTCAGTTGTGGGGCATTCCTAGTCCTACTTATTGAACACTTTTATTCAAGGTAACAATCTCTTCCCTCCACTTCAGGGCACCATTTCCCTTCCACAGACATCTGCTAGCAGGAAGGTGACCTCCTTAGGCTCAGCTGAAATTAGCCAGCCTTAAAAGGAGAACATTACCTTAGTAAAATCACCAGAATTTTATCCCTTTGGCTTCCAATAATCAGTCCAGAATATACTCTAGGCCCTAATGCTACCCTTCTTCATCCTGCTGAGCATCATTCTTCCTTTGCAATTGAAACCCTCCTTCCACCCAGGAGCAGCAGAGGCAGAGAGGAATCCCCCCAGCCTCAGCCATCTAAATGCAAGTCTTTTAGTGTGAAATGGCAATCTGTGACCCTGCTCCAGTCAGGCACTGCAGAGACAGAAATTTTCAGCTCATGGGTTTATAAAAGACAGTGAATCTCACTATGGAAAAACCTCTTTCTTTCATTTCTTACAGAAGTTGTGAGTAGCTTCCCACTGCAGTATTGTAGCACATAGTAAAGCATTGAAAAAACTATTTCCACATCTACTGAAGTTCAGCACGCCCTCTAATCTGAACCCCTACAAACAAAAATGTAAATAATTTCCCCAGCATAAACCCCCCAAGGGCCAAGTGACTCCAGTTTATTCCAGAAGAACAGTTTGTAAATTATCCAATTAGATCTGTACAAGTTTTACAGCAAAGCCCTGAGTCATCTGCAAAGAAAATTCAGACCAGTATCATCAAAAAAGTTGCAAAAGTTTTTGAACAACATAATCCCAGTACCAGGAAACAAATTCTTTGTTGGACTTGCAACAGACTCTTTTTCACAAATTCCCATAAAGTGACCAGCAGAATAGGTTTGACCTCAAAAATAGAGCTTTGGCATGCAGATGTTAATTAAAAGAAAAAAAAAGTCAAAAGAAGCACTGAGAACAGACATTCACAAAGCATTTGCAGCAGTATAAAAACCACATGGTGCCAAGCAAAAATATTATATAGGAGTGACACAAAAGCAGTGCACACAAAAAAAAGAAAGCCTGGAAAATTCTGACACTACATTTCAAGCTGATGCTACTCCACACATGTCAGGAGGTCTGTGCAGTGAAATGACCATTTTGAAGCAAGTGAGGCTCTCCAGATTCCCAATCCTTCCTCTAGGAACTCCTCTGACAGGGTTACTCAACCCTTTGGATTATTTGCTTCACTGACAGGAGCTTAGAAAATGATCTCCCAGTAAGGATTGGCTTTTTGTATGCAGCTGGGACAGATCAGAAGAAACTTCAATCTTAGATGCTCCTGTTGTGCAAAGATTTAATAGCTTCCATTTGCAATATGATGATTGCCTAAATTAAAATGAAATTTTAAAAAAAGAGTGGTGTTGGAGGTTTCAGATTGGGAATTTAAATACGTGGTTGCTGTGGGTATTTGCTTTCCTGAGAGGAGATTTACATAGCTAAGTTTGGCATGTCTGCAAAATGTTTGCTCCTCTCAGAAAGCAGGATTACCAGGACAGCCTGCAGGATGCCCTACAGCAGCTCAGCATTCCTCCAGAGCAGGGAATTAGGCTCAGCCAACTTCTGCCTGGACAACCTAGGTCCAAAATAATTGGTTTTAAAGTCACTCCCTACAAGCCCTGTTTGGGTAAACTGTTGGGCTTTGCCTGCCTGCTCAGCCCCAGTGTCTCACCTATTCTGCCTTCAACATCTGAACCAGCAACCTCTTTTCCTCTGTTGCTTTCTAGTTATTTTGCCATATTTATACAGTTCCTCTAAAATTAAACATGCACTATTTATTTCTGCAGTACCTACAACATTACTTAGGAGTTATTACATGCAGCAAAGGAAAAAAAAATGTCTAAAATAACCTATGTAGAAATCTCGGATATGGCCTTCTATTTATTTATTCTCACTAGGAACTAACTAAAAATAAAACTGCAGTGAAGCTGCAATAAAGCAAATTTAAAATGCTCAACACAAGAGTAAATTTAGGTAATGCACTGCCATCAAGTATTTTGGGGTTTTGGGGGGGGGGGGGGGGTGAGTGTGTGTTTTTAAGTTTAAAACAACTTCAAGCATGGTTTAGCATTACAGTATTTCCAAAATAACAGTATGAGATAAAGTCTCTAACAGTATGAGATAAAGCAATCTAATGATGATAAAGTCTAACTGAAATGTGCTAGGAATAAACACTGAGTTTTTATTTAGTTACTCAGCATAACAGCTTCTTACATAAATGCCTGCAGGTGCTCCCTACCAGCACCAGTCCATAGCCCCAAGTATTGAGGTATTAAAACTCATTCAGACTCAGTTCTTTCCCCAGTTTGGATCCCATTTCTGGGTTCCAGATGTCTGCATGCTCTTTTTCCAAGGCATGTGTTCCCCCCAAGACAATCAGCCTCTCTGAGCTGGAAACCCCTTTACTCACATGACCATCCACATTTCTCTACAGGACCAATTCTGAAATTTGCTTCTACTTCATGCCCTGCTTTTGGCAATATTCCTTTTCTGTGTCTATTGACTGACAGTTGGGTTTGTTTCCTTTACAGTCAGGAATCAGAGATTTTAGATACAGCCTCATTTATTAGGATTCCTGTGGATGGATTTGCAGAAAATGTGTAGACTTGTAGATATTCAGCTGTACTGGAGTAGCCCCAACCTGTTAATGATTCAACCACTCTTCCACAACTAGAAGTAAGATTTTAATGAATGAAGAGTAAGAAAAAAGCATGTTCCTTCTCTTTAAAAGTACTAAGAATGCACAGGCATTAAAACAACTATAGAACAGAACAATTTCTAGCAGAAATGGTTCTCTTTCAAAACTAGCAGGTGAATACTTGAGAGTAAGCAACTCAGATTTTCAAAACTACTAAATAATTGCACTCCCACCTCCCCTGTAAGTGTTTCATTACCAACTTTTACCCATCTTACAGCCCTCACCCAGTAACACTAAAACACAGACATGCATCACTGCAGCAGGACAAAAACCAGCACGGGCTGGGTACAATTACAGGGCGTTTCTTGAGAGCACAGTTCACCTCAGGATAAAGTGTTCAACCCAGCCTGCTTTGTGCTTAAGCCTTTTGAGACAGCCAAGGGAAAATTTCATCTCAGAAGAGCAGAGACTCTGCAGTCTTAATAAAAGGTGGCACAGAGATAATGACATACTGCAGGCATCCCACAGTGATTTGGTGAAGTATCACAGCAAGGCCCCCCAGTCCATCCCAGCAATATTTTTAGAATTGTGTACTCTCAGACAGATCACAAAAACCTGAAGATTTTTTTTCAGATCAGAGGAAAAGGCTAGGCTTGTTCTCAGCTGCTTTTCCTACCCTGCCACAGCATTCTGCCTGTGTTTCTTGTCCTTGGGGTATTTAGCAGTAACAAAGTCATTGAGACACCCTTCTGTTCAGCAGATAAAACAAGTTTTCTACCTGACTTCACTGATTATTACCTTGCCTTCCAAAGAGGAAATGTCATCTGCATTCCCCAAGGAACAGAGACTGTATGAGGTACCTAATCCACATTTGCAGAAAGAGGTGTTGCAAATAACTTTCATGAAGTGCAAAAACTTAGGATGTGGCAGCTAATTGAACAGACAGCATTGTAACTGCTTAGGAACAGATCTCCAGAGCTGCCTCTTCCACAGCTAGGAGCACTCCAAATAAATGGAGGCCCTGCTCCTGACAGGACTGGTACAGGAGTCAAGGATCAATAAACCTCAGGGATTTCATGGAAGATAATAGGCAGAAAAAAGCACAGCTATGGCTGATAAGATCTTGCTATAAAGCCATACAGCAGAAAAAGTGTGAGAGATTCTAGTTACAGTAGAAAATACAGATTTCTTTGTGGGATCCTGTGTAGTCATGACCAAAGCATATCAGCTTAACCATGCTGTTAGAATGAGCATCCATAACAAAATAATCAAGACTTTACTTCAAAACCACTGCTTTGAAGCAAATATAGCAAAAAGTTTCCACTTTGAGTGAGAAACAAATGAATGAGAAGTAAAATATTTCTGTTGAAATCTTTGGGTACACTATTGCAACAGAAATAAAAATATTTGAATTTTAGATTGCAACTATCCTGATTCTGGGGACAAAAAGAGAGACAAATTAATTTTCAAAGAACACCACAACTGATGAAGGAAGTCTCCATTGCAAAGAGTCATAAAAATTCAAAATGCACTTGGCCACAAATGCCCAGCCATGCTAATTTCTATTTGTCATATATAGCCAGGATTTCACTGTAGTTCTCAAGTTTCTGCCAAGATTTATACAAAACCTGAACCTCAAATGTAATGAAAGAAGGCTGAAACAAGAGATCTGGCAACAACCTTTCAGGTTTTATTCAAGTAGGGCTTTCATTATGGAGGAAAGTGGACCTGGACATCTGTCAGCACTTTAATATAGTGTCTTGAAGTGTGACCACATTGTTTAACTCCTTCAAATCAAATGGAAATGTTTATTTTCTAATATCACTCAAAAGATATAAACTTTTTTTTTTCTGGACATAGATACCAAGGAACAAATTCATCAGAAAAAATATCCAATCCAAAACAATTTGAGACTAATTACCTCTTGAAATTTTGGCTTCTTCTAAACAGAGAAATTGAGGTCTTACTTCAACAGCTCTTTCCTTACATGCCTTTCTCCTTTATGTCCCTGTAAGCCTTTCCCAGGTCCAACTATTTATAAATTTGCCCTTTTTAAGCACTTTGAAGTTAGCCTTTTGCAGTTTGGAACCAATGCAGTGGGACATTTCTGCTTGAGCTGGAGCCATTGGCTTAACATTGCAAAGGCTGATGTACCTTGCACAAGATAAGCTCCTAAAATACAGAGAAGACTAAAAACTCTATGGACATTAGGAAAAAGCCTTCCAAAGCCTTCAATTACTGAACACAGGAGGAAATGTGGAAGACCAGCAGGTGAGAAAATAGAGCCTGTAATCAACATTATTCTTTTTCCCATACTCAAACATGAAAATTTACCTGGAAACCAAGCAAGTATAACTAAATTTCACTAGATTTGTTACTTAGCTGGGGTGAGCAGAACTCTTCCTTGTGGTAGACATTTCATACCACATCTTTCCGCTGGTGATGGCATCTAAAGCTGCCTCACCAGTACCTGCTCTTGGTGTCTTACCTGAAACCTGAGTGGCCCCCTAATGTATCCCATCTAGGCTCTTCTCCTGAATTATATACATTCCTGGAGACATCCCCCTGCACATTTGGTGTCCACCCTCTAAAGTATCCTGTTCTTCAGCTCTCCTGATGGCTTCATGACTGGCACACCTTCAGTCCTGTGTGTGTTCTTCCTGTTGAATTGGTCAGCTGTCCTGTATCTGAGGAGAGCTGTACCTGAATTATTTAATTCAGAATTGTTTCTTTTCCATAAACTTATTACCCTACTCTTCTCTGATACATTCTCCTTCTGGGCAAAGAAAATTTGAAGGTCAACTCTCAGTGAAATTAATTTTCAACATCCATGGCACTTCTGTAATTGATTGCAGCTTTAATGAGAGCCCTTTTGTCAGTGAATGTGTTAGGAGACGCTCAGGTTTCCTGATAATACACTTGATTAACATGACCAGGCAAATGAGGAATGGAGTCCTTTGTACTCATCTAATAATGCCCAGGACATTAAAATCAGTTTCTTTCCTCACAGCACTTGCTCCCATACATTGTTTTTGGATAAGCCACCTTTGCAAGATTGGATAGTGGTGAACATCCCTGAGTGAAGCAATCACACCCCTCTTTGCTGCTGCTGGAATAATGACCTTGATCCTCTGGGCATGGCCCATTCCAGACTTTTGATGCAGAAGGTGCAGCAATGCCATGAAACCCTTTTGTTCACAGAACTGAGCTGTTTCACACCCTCCAGGTGTCCTGGGCCTGGTCTCACCATACAGGACTGTGATAATGCAACATGGGGGCAAGGCCCTATTAGAACCACCTGGCAGGCTCCAATGACACTGTTGCCATGGTTATTTGTCACCATAGCTTTTTGTATGACATATCTTATGTTTTCTCTCATTGACACCTCAGGGGGACACTCCAGCTTGTAATGTTCCCTCTAACGCTCAATTATCCAAGCCAGTTACACAAGGCCTCACCTGCATTTTCTTTGTAAAATAAACCTCATGCTGGATTAGATGGACAAATCCAAGAGGTGACACAGCTCTTCAGCTGTGATTCAGCACATTATTACGAAACAATAAGAGCCTGGTATCATCAGGCTCTGAACTAGGCCTTCAGATGTGACAGGGTCTGAACTAGGCCTTCAGATGAGCCAAACCTTTCCTGATGCTCAAAACAATTAGACCCATCACTGATTTTGTCATCCTGTGCTAAATTTTCCAAACTATCAGGATTTTGTCCAGTATGAATGCTTGAGAAGCATGAAGAGCTTGTTCAGCTGTTGAAGAACCAGCCTAGGACATGGGTGACTCCAGAGGAGTCAGTCAGGAGTGTGGTACTTTGATTTAATGGGAAGATGCAATGGTCATGAGGGTTTCCTCATCCCACACTCCAGAAAATAATGACTAGTCACATCCTCCAACTAGAGCACATCAACACAGGACAGCTGCTGCTTTATTTTGAAGAAGAGCAGGAGAGCACATTGGCAAGAATCAACAGCTGATTTCTCTCAAAGATGAAATCAGAGCAATTGAGTACAAACTTTCATTTTTATGCTGTCATTTCTAGCCATGGCTATGTTTCTTGTCACATGGTTTTGAGTAGATTCCATTTGTAACCTGGTCAGGTCAGTGCTTCCCCAGAGTAATACAGGCTGACCTCCAAGTGCCATTCTGGGAGATGTGCAAAGTTGTGTGACTGATGACACTTCAGCACATGTTATTCTCTGAAGAGCCTACTTGGTGCATGTGCTTCAGATATACAACATATAAACTCTTGTCTGACTCCTGTCTTCTGTAGTAGCTTTGATCCTTAATTAACTCTACAGACGCACACTGAGTGGTCTTTACAACAGTAGCATCAGGGAAGAAAGCCACCCCTAGAGCCAATAACACAATGGAAAATTCAAAATATTTATTCCAAGCAAAAAGATTACTGCCCAGCCAGGGAAGGAAAGCTCTGAGCTCCTGCCCTCTAATGGATGTTATGCATCTGTATATGGCTTATTGGAAATATTTAATAAATTATTATAGAAAGTCATGTTACTCTCAGATTTATGCATTTCATTATTCTTCATTCAGTCTGACAAACAGCTTTAGTTTCCATTGCACAAAGTCTATAAATATAGAAGCTGCTATAACCAGAAAAATATACTATTTTCTATTTTTTACATGCTTTCTTCTTTACAAAAAAAAAAAAGTAGTTCTGGTATCCAGCACTATGGCCAGGCTGATCTAGACTATAACTGTGAAACCTGCAAACTGACTATGGCAATACATTGCACTGCTCAGTACTTTCTTTTTAATGTACCAATATGTCACACTTGAAGCATTTTTTGAGCAGTTCAAGAGAGTACTTGTAATGGAGATGTTAATCACAGGCAGCATTTTACACTGATTGATGAAATAGCAAGACAATTTTGTGTTCTTCACTTAATTATCTGAAAGTCTCCAAAAGCAATTCTTGCATCATGAGACACACTTGGAATCACTGCCTTATCTATACAAATCATCAGGAAAAATGTTACTGCATCCACTCGCCGAGGAAGAAAAAAGCCAGACTCAAATGTGCTCTCTGCTCTAAATAATGAAGTGGAACCAGCAGAACTGAGAGACTGGCAGGACAGATGTTTCTCAGCATTGTTAGTGCAGCCAGTAGGCTGCAGATTTCCCAGCTATCCTGGTCCTTCAGCTGCTTTCAGCAGCTTCACACTCACATTCCATCAGAGGGGGACAGTTAATTCTGTGAACAGCATTGCTCTGAACATCACAGAAAACATAAAACTAACAGAAACACAACCAGCTTCTAACTGAAACCTTTTCCTTCATGAATATAACAACTTCTACCAGTGACAGAAATTCTGCATTGAGTAATGGCAGATTCTTGCTCTGCTGAAATCTCCTGCAAAACTATGCAGCAAAGCCAAAGCTGATGTTAGTCCTATCTCTGCAGGAATCACTGGAGCTGAACAGGAGTATAAAACAAGGTGGAATTTGATTAGATACAAACATGTTTTCCTTTTACACAGACAAATCCTGCTTAAATTTATATCAGCACAACCCAGCGAATGTAACCACAGAAGCATGTGGCTCTGGTGGCACACATAATGAGATTTATTCAGAAAGCTGCCCATAACCGAACAGGCTTGTCACGAGAGGCACAAACTCCACATACTCAAGACCTACAGTATGTGTAACATTACACCCCGATTTGTTTTCTGAGCAGAGATGTATTCTCCATGGGATAATCCAGTCCTGCAATTTAACTCTCTTAAAAACATATGCAAGGCACATTTAGAAGGATTTCAACTCCCTGTGCAATAATAAGGATCGTATCCCTTTTTCAATCAGAGTATAGCATGCACACACTCTACTAAACTTTTACCATTAAATTACTTGCACCACATCTAATGACTCCATCTAAAAAGCCATTCCTAGAGGCTCCAAAAAAATCTCTGTAGTACTCACAGGCGAGGAAGCACCCCAGATGAAGGGTTATTCTGCTGCAGCAGTGTTAGAGCTGTTGACTACTTTGCACCACACTCTCCTGGGATGAATCCTGTCTAGGAAAAGCCAGCCCTTATCACCAATCCAGTTGGTTTCACTTCATTACTTGGAAAAACAGGTTCTCTGGTAGCAAACAGTCCTTATCTGCAGACTGTTCAGGGTGAAGAACCATTCACTTCTTGCAACATAGCTGGATATGGCTGTTTAGAAGTATAAACCAACTTCAGGGACCCAGTAAGAGCTCGTAGGAGGACCCAGAGTTTCTCAGAGTTTGCTGGAGTGACAGCAGATTTCCCTCTCGCCCAGTGACTGGCTGCTCTGCCTCTATTTCTAATGCAACACACTGAAAAGGAGAGAACTAGAGCAGAACCCAGCTTCAGACACCTCACAGCAGCCAAGAATGCTACAACTTCTTTTAAACCTAACAACTCCTCTAACCCTTTTATCTCAGTAACAAAGAGCCACAGATACTTATTTTAAGAATTGTCTTCTAAAGCTCCTGCTTAAATAAAAAGGGGTAAGAACACAGAAGCCAGCATACTGTTGTGTCTAAACACTGAATTCCTAGATTGTATCCCATCAAGTATAGTCCTGGGTAGAGTTACATACATTGTGCTAACCAAATCAATATGGCGTGATTTAAAGTAGGCATTACAATTTCACTGATAAATTTCCATTTATCATCCTAAAGGCAGAATGGCAAATGGAACTGCAACAGCAAATCTGGGGCAAGAAGAACCTTAGCCTGGCTGGAAAGGCTAAGGTTTTTTGGCTCTGGCTGAAAAAGCTTTGTTTGGGATATCTGCCTTGAAGAAAAATTCTTTATCTATCTAAAACCAATGGTAGAAAGATAGAGGGGACAAGGTGTAGGAGACAGCCACAATGAGTGGCACCCTTCCCACCTCCTGAGTCCATGGCCAGCAGAGCCAGAGGGGCCTGATGTTGGAGTGCCACAGCAACCAAAGGCTTGGATTTCTTAGAATTTTTAAAGTTGGAAAAGACCTTTAAAATCAGCAAGTCCAACCATCAAACACAAGTCCTGCTTCTACACAAGTAGGAAAACAAGTCAATAGCAGGTCTCACATTATTTCTCAGTTTAGGCAGCGTCATTGTTACCTGGGAGCCCCTACACTAATTGTGTGTGAACCAAAGCATCCAAGGAGAACCTCAGCCTGGTTTTGGAAGCAGGGCATGGGGATAGGAAGCAACAGGAGATAGACACTGCTTGGTGCTGAAGCTCATCTCTTAGCATGACTCAATCTGCACTGCCTAGGTTTTGCTCTAAGCAGCAGAAACATCCAGCCATTCAATGCCCTCTGAATATTACCAGGGGCAAAGCCTTTCACACTGAACAACTGCTTGGCAGGAGCTGCAATGGGCTTCCCACCCAAGACACATATATCATCCTTGAAAGCAATGAACCCACCTCACCCATAGCCTAAAACAGTTTTTTTTACATCTCCCATGAAGTTCACACAAGGAAGATTCCCTGAGCTGGAATCAATGAAAAGATACAACTAAAAAGCTACCTTTTACTGCCTTCACTACTGGTTCAAAGTTTAAGTTACCTTTGTAACACGTCCATCTTATATACCAGGAGGAGTGCACAAAAGCAGGAGGAGAGAGTTCTCTAAGGGCATGGTGCTGCAGGAGCCCTGCATTAATGTGCACCATTTAAAGTCAGCTCTGGCTGGTAGAAAACAGCCTATTTCACATGGCTCACAGCTCATGGACTTTACCAAGGCTCTCTCACAGCCACAGGGCCTGAGGAACAGATGGCCCAAGTGCAGTGCTGCAGACCTGCAGCTGAGCAGCACACAGTAGCTTTCAGTCCTGGTGTGATCCTTGCACATGGTAAAAATCACCACTGGTTCCAGCCTGTGTGTTTCAGCTCACTTTCACAGTGAGATGAAGCTGATCTCAAAGCAAATCAGCCATTTCTGAGCCAGCAATCCTTTAAAACCTCAAATCCATGTTTTCTTCATAAAACAGATCGCTCAGATTCAGCAACAGCACATACAAAGAACTCACAGAAGTCAGCCCAAAAACAGAGGGAAGGGAGCAGAAATTACATTTACAAAGCAGGAAGCAGACGTTTCTGCAAGGGTTCTGCTCAGCCACTGGAGCGCCTCAGGGAGGATTACACAAGAAATAAACTCTCTGCTCAAAGTATGTAAACTGATAAAACAGCCTTGCTTTGATGCTTGCTCTGCAAGAAGCATTTCAGCTGAATCAGTAACACTGCTTGTTCTTCACTGCACTGACACTGCAGCAGCTGCAGAGATATATTCACAATTTAACTGTGGTGTTTATTCCAGGAATTGCAAAGCTTGTGGGGCTTGATCTCTGAGGGAACATTGCTGCAACCACTCAGGCTTTTTCATGGGACTGATGATAAAAGATTCAGTCTTCTGTTAAAAATGGTATGCTGGATTTATGTGCTTATTGCATTTCTCCTGTACGAAAGCCTGACTTTTTATGGAAACCACAGAGATCCAGGTGGAGAAGTATTCAGGATATGACAACCACCTATTGCAGATTAGATCAGAAAGGGAAGCAGCAGCTTTATATATCAAGAAAGAGTCAAGTTTAGTTTATGGTCTTTTTAGAGCAGCCAAAAAATAACGATTCATTTTAGAGTCCTACTGCATCACTGGCAGTCTTGCAATGCCAAAGCTTTTAAATTTGGCAAAATGAAACCCGTAGGGAACATAGAGCTGTGGATGAATATCAAAACAGGGAGGATAGGCAAGCAGAGGACATGCTGCATTTTTGAGTGCTCTGGGTTTTGAGCAAACTTGGGGTCTGTTATGCTCATCTCCCATCTAGCACTTTTTTTTGCATTTAAATTAAATGCAAGCCCTTTGCTTTGTCCCAGGTTTAGTATATCAGTAGTTATCCCAGAGGCAGGGCAAGCAAAATCTGGTTTTATAATAGAGGGTTTCATAAAAAAAAAAAAAAAATCAACAGTTTTATTTTAAGACAAGAGAGCTCTCAAAACCTCTGAACAAATCCAAATACTGAGTGTGACAATCTCAAAAGGGCTGTTGCCAGCTACCACAGTGTAAATCCAGACAGAAAATACCTCACTTGCTTTTCCTGTGGGCCTTCTGTGTTTTCCCTTTTTTGCCTCACTACTCCATCACTCTCCTGTCCTCACGCTACTTTTGCTGGGGGCTGAAAGACCCCTTTTGTCATTTGGCACTTTACACTGAGGTGACATCACCCTGTGATGAACCAGCCCTCTGCACCCACAGCTCCTCTGGGGCAGCAGCAGATCCCACTGCCACAGCCTCAGGGACCCCAGTCCTGAGGACTCCTTTTTCACTTGGATCCCTCTGAAATGCTGCCACAGTCTCCATGGCACCATGGAAAAGACACATTTTTTAAATCCCTAAGAGTTGCAAATATTTGAGTGGCTCCTAAAACTAAGCCAGCCTCCTCAGGTGCTCTGAGCCTACCACATTATCCATTTCCCTCTCCACTTCAGAAATACTTCTGCAAAAGTTTCTCTGCCAATGGACCTGATGTGATTCATCATGCAGCATCAAGAGATGTCAGCTGAAAGCAAACCTGCTTAGGACCGAGGGCAGTAGCAAAGCTCTCAGTATAAGCTCCTATTTCCTTGTTTGTAAACAAAACCATGACAGGGTGCACAGCATTCACATTTTGACTTTTGTAGAGGTGTTTCACATTACTGTATGCTTACAAAGTCATTAGAAAGAAGACAGAGGCATGGCCCTGTGACATTGTGCAATGCTCTATTTGGGGAGCAGTACATGAAAGAAATTTTAGTTACACCATATTTCAGTTGTTTTCACTTAAATTTCTCCATAACATTTGTCTGGGAAAAACACCAAGAAATTTTTTAAAACTTCTGATCGCTGTGCTAATATGCAGAGTTAAATTTCAGATATTTTTTTTCCTTCTCCTTACTCCATTATCATCAGTGTTCCCAACAGATTGACATAGCAACAAAAATCTTAATCTCTCACTCTCTCTCCCCATAGTTTTGACCTTTCCATTTCCTAAGACAAGAGCTATAAACCTCACTTTCACCAATCAATCCCTTACTAGTGATGACACAGGCTTCAAGAGCACATGTTCTCTTCCTTCACACTGATAGGAAAGAACTGCTGTCAGTGATGACTCCTCTTACTGCACAGTGTGACCTGTCTAACCCCAGACAAATTTTTTAGGATGACTTTTTCATGGCAAGAGGTGGCAGCTTCTCCCTGCTCCATTAGGGCCTCTCTGCCTTAGATTTCTCTTTGCTCCAGCACGTGGAAATAAGTCCCAGCATGATGTGAGCTGTCAAAAGAGGAGGCACTGCTCAGCAGTCTGACGCTGCTCAGGAAGTGCAGAGTCATGGGCTCTCTCCAAAGAGCTTTGCCAATTTTCATTACGCAGGGATTGGGTAAGTAAACGTGTAAGAGCTCAGCAAGTCACTAAAAGGACGTGGTCAGACTGGAACTGTGCTGTTGAATCTGGAAGGGACTTTTCTTTCCCCTCTCAGTGAAGCAAGGGTCACCTCCCTTGGGATAGGATGTAACAAGTACTGCCAAGAGATCCATGGGAATTGCATCAGTTGGACGGGTGTACAGCACAGGGAACAGACTCTGGACATCAGTTCTGCATTTCCCTTCTGTGCTTACGTTTTAGGGGTTTTTTCCCAAAGGTTTGTCAGTGCATTTGTCACTGCTGTTAAATAATATTGAAAGGTCAGTTAGATAACTGACATTTTCTGATGTCACTCATATCCAATTTGTCTGCCTAATTCAATAGGGATAAGGGTCCATTCAAACAATCAAAAGCCCATCTCAGCTGTAAAGGATTTACAGCTTGCACATAGGTAATGGGGTGGTTATGTTCCATTCAGACACAAAATACTCTTCCTCCTTTTAATGCACTGCCTCCCTACAGGACACACCAGCTTCTCTCCTCCAAGGATCCACAGCAATCAGATTCCCAAAAAGCAGGTCACTATAGTGTACAGGGTCCCACATCAGCTGCACTAGTTCCTTACAGCTCACCTTTGTATTGTATTGCAGGTCAGTTCCTGAACTCACATGTAAGATAAAAAAACAGGGAACCTAAACCACCATCATACTTCCCAAATACCCACAGCCCCTTCTGCACCAGGAAAGCAACAGGCAGCTGCTGGCAATGAAGTGTTTCCAAGGAAATGGTTCTGAGCTGTGCTGCTGTTACACAGGAGGTACAGCAGCACCTCTAGAGTATGTAGCCCTACTTAAAAAGCAAGGCCAGATACACTAGAACACTCTGTACATTAAAATCACTCTCTCCACAACTCTGACAAGATTTTTTCTCCTGCATGCACAGCTCAAATGCAGCAGCCTTGCAGGAGAGTGGAGCTCCATGCACTTTCAAGTTGCACTCATCTCCACACAGCCAGCTTGGGGCAGGGGAGGAGAAAGTGGCATCCTGCTTTACACAGCTGCCTCCTGATGTTCCCAGCACTTCCCTCTGCTATTCGTACCTTCATGCAAGGAGACAAAGAAATACATTACCCTTTGCTGAGAGAGTTCTCCAGCAAACTGCTGCTACTTTGAATGGCACAGACCTCAGAAGGATTCTGGGAATTTGGAAGCTCGAGAGAATTTGCTTTCTACACATTGCTGGCAGAGCCAGTGCAGCTTTCCAAGTCCCATAACAACCCAACCTCCCCAGATAATCTGTTTTCCCAAACATTTAGCCATCTCAAGGCCCTGCTTGGATCTCTGTGAATGTTTATGACACTGCTATGTCACTCCTCCGTGGTGCTGCCCGAGTGCTTGCCTAATGTCTGACTCCTGAAAAAACATGGCTGTTTATAAAAGCTTGAAATGATGCACACAGTAACGGGACACAGCAGATTCAGCACACTGTGTCCAAAGCTCTGCTCTTAAAAATAGCCTGGACTGCATCACTGCATTTGTTCCAATCTAGAGAATTCATGTGCTCTCCCTGGTACTCCTAGTAAATAATTAACTGTTTAATATAATGAGTGTCAGAATAATTTAATGTTTAATCTGTCTAGAGTTTTTGTTGTAGTTTTTAGCTCTTTGCTGCCTCATACCAGCCACTTCTTTATACTAGACTACTAACAGAAGAATTAAAGGAAAACACTGACTTCCAGTCACCTTTCTGGGTCTTTGCATGTTTGGCAGTGACTTCTTCCCACTACCATTTAGAGCCATGTAACAGTTTCAGTGAACCTTCAGACCAGTATATCCATATATTCTTTGACCCCATGCACCTTTAGGGAGACAGGTTTGCTAGTCCAGGACAGCAATCAGATATCCTGCTCCTAATCTAACCTGCAGAGTCTCTCTTACAATTTGGGACTCCTTGAACAATTTTGTAATGCACTATCCCATCCCCCACATGTCATATATTTTGTTTCTTAATGGAATGTGTACCACCAGTGCAAAAAAAAAAAAACTTCCAATATTTGCACCTTTTGTTCCTTCACCCACTTCCTCTATGGATTTGCCAGAAGGATCAGCTTTATGTGTCCAGAAAGCCCCATAAATCTGCCCTGCCCAAATGGCCAAAGAGCACTCACACACCTTTGTGCATTCTGGTAGGTAAAACATTCTTGTATGGGTGTAGGAGAGAAAAGGGATGCTGATGAGATGGGCTCATTAGCAGAGCTGCAAGGCTCCAGCCAGCACTCTCAGACAGCACTTCTAGCCCAGGCTTTGCTGATATTTTTGGGAGTCTGAGCCACCTTCACGAGACAAAAGGGACATAAAGGAAGGTGTGGAAGCAGCAGAGCCCCAGAGCTGAGCCCAGTCCCTGATGTGAGACACGTACTCTAGGCCAGCTGATGGACTCTGCAGTTTGTGTCTACATGTGCACAGACACAGAGGCAAAAGCCATATTTACAGACATTTGAATTTTCTTAAAAAGCTGCTTTGCAGCCAAATACTTCAGCAAAGTAATTAGCTGGAGATTTTCAGAAAAGGCCAGCTCCCATGAGTGTTTATCTAGTGACTACTTCAGCCTGTGAAAACTTCATCTCTCTCAGTGCCTGCAAAACACAAGTCTGTATTAGAGTCCTAAACAGGAGCAATTACCCTTGCTTTGACAGTAATACAGCTCTTACAGAAACCTTTGTCTCCTCAATCCAGTTTCCTCTCATGGAGCTTTTTCTTTAATACCAGTCTCTGCACAATGATTCCAGAACTTGTGCTGCTATAAAAACCTTACTTCAAACCAGCTGACTCTTACTTTCCTCTCCCTAAAAAAATTACTTTCTGATATCTGAGGCTTATAATAGATGGGATATGTGCCAGAGTGAACAATAGGAGGAAATGAAAGATGAAATTATTAGGCAGGAATTAAACAGGAGATGAAATAACTCTGAAGTGTTTTGGATAGAAGAGAGCCTTTATTTTTGAAAAAAGCAGGATTCTGATTCTGGGTGGGGAAAACTCTTGCACATAAAGAGACAATTGCTATCCACTTCCAATCCTCACTTCATGCCAACATATTTTAAGGATCATTTCTATTCTTGCACACCCACATTGTTTTGATATTGCCCATGATCCAGCAGGGTCCATTACAACACTGCAAGTTAGCAGGAGAGACAAACCTTACTCGATAAGGGAAGGCATAGGTTTTGGAACACAACCCAAAGCTGAGAACCCCAAACTCCCCTGGTTTAATCCCAGACTAAGCTCCACACAATTCAAGCTGATCAGGTACAAAGGAAGGGCTGCACAAGCAGCAGCCTCCACTCACCATCCTGCTGAGAAGATGATGCTGGCAGTGCTACACACATCCTCACTCATGCCCAACTCCCTCAGAGTGAGAGAATCACACCCACCTTCCCTCTTTCTTGGTCTATTTAAAGACTATTGATCAGGCTGGGCAGAACAGGTGCTCATTGGGCACTCAGGAGAATCTCCTGTGGCCACTTTTCTAATCAGCACCTGGTGGCTTTAGGAGAGGAATTAAGCAGCTTGTCTTCAGCTGAGGAGCCAGGCTCACTCAGGCTGCAAAACCACATGTTTTCAGAGCAAACTAAGACAAAAAACACAGAAGTCTGCCCAAGGAAGTGATGGAGTCACCACACCTGGAGGGACTTAAAATATATGTAGATGTGGCACCAGGGGATATGGTTTAGGGGTGGCTTGGCAGTGCTGGGTTAATGGCTGGACTCGATGATCTTAGGAGTCTTGTCCCACCTAAATAAGTTTATCCAAGCCAAATGCTTTCACAGATAGTTAGAATGAGCAGCTGCCAAAAAGTGAGGCCCAGAAATGAGGCCCCCGGGTATATTATGCTAGGCCTGAAAATATTACGCTAAGCCGGGCTATATTACGCTAAGACCCAGCAATATTACGCAAGGCCCGGCCATATTACGCGAGGCCAGGCAATATTACGCTAGGCCTGCCATATTACGCTAGGCCCGGGTATATTACACGAGGCCCGGCCATGTTATGCCAGGCCCAGCCATATTACCCTAGACCCGGCCATATTACGCTAGGGCGGGCCATATTATGGTAGTCCCGGCAATATTACGCTAGGCCCGGGCATATTACGATAGTCCCGGCAATATTACGCTAGGCCCAGCCATATTACACTAGGCCCAGGTATATTACGTTAGGCCCAGGTATATTATGCTTGGCTAGGCCATATCACGCTAGGCCCGGCCATATTACGCTAGGCCAGGAAATATTAAGCTTGATCCGGTAATATTACGCTAGGCCCGGGCATATTACGCCAGGCCCGGGAATATTACGCTAGGCATGGCTATATTAGGCTAGGCCTGGCCATATTATGCTATGTCCCTGTATATTACGCTAGGCCCCTGTATATTACGCTAGGCCTGGCCATATCACGCTAGGCCCCTGTATATTACGCTAGGCCCAGGAATATTACGCTAGGCCCAAGCATATTACGCTAGGCCCAAGCATATTACGCTAGGCCCAGGAATATTACGCTAGGCCCCTGTATATTACGCTAGGCCTGGCCATATCACGCTAGGCCCCTGTATATTACGCTAGGCCCAAGCATATTACGCTAGGCCCAAGCATATTACGCTAGGCCCAGGAATATTACGCTAGGCCCCTGTATATTACGCTAGGCCTGGCCATATCACGCTAGGCCCCTGTATATTACGCTAGGCCCAAGCATATTACGCTAGGCCCCTGTATATTACGCTAGGCCCCTGTATATTACGCTAGGCCTGGCCATATCACGCTAGGCCCCTATATATTACGCTAGGCCCAGGAATATTACGCTAGGCCCAGGAATATTACGCTAGGCCCAAGCATATTACGCTAGGCCCCTGTATATTACGCTAGGCCCCTGTATATTACGCTAGGCCTGGCCATATCACGCTAGGCCCCTGTATATTACGCTAGGCCCAGGAATATTACGCTAGGCCCAAGCATATTACGCTAGGCCCAGGAATATTACGCTAGTCCCCTGTATATTACGCTAGGCCTGGCCATATCACGCTAAGCCCCTGTATATTACGCTAGGCCCCTGTATATTACACTAGGCCCAAGCATATTACGCTAGGCCCAGGAATATTACGCTAGGCCCCTGTATATTACGCTAGGCCTGGCCATATCACGCTAGGCCCCTGTATATTACGCTAGGCCCAAGCATATTACGCTAGGCCCCTGTATATTACGCTAGGCCTGGCCATATCACGCTAGGCCCCTATATATTACGCTAGGCCCAGGAATATTACGCTAGGCCCAGGAATATTACGCTAGGCCCAAGCATATTACGCTAGGCCCCTGTATATTACGCTAGGCCCCTGTATATTACGCTAGGCCTGGCCATATCACGCTAGGCCCCTGTATATTACGCTAGGCCCAGGAATATTACGCTAGGCCCAAGCATATTACGCTAGGCCCAGGAATATTACGCTAGTCCCCTGTATATTACGCTAGGCCTGGCCATATCACGCTAAGCCCCTGTATATTACGCTAGGCCCCTGTATATTACACTAGGCCCAAGCATATTACGCTAGGCCCAGGAATATTACGCTAGGCCCCTGTATATTACGCTAGGCCTGGCCATATCACGCTAGGCCCCTGTATATTACGCTAGGCCCCTGTATATTACGCTAGGCCCAGGAATATTACGCTAGGCCCTTCCATATTACGCCAGTCCCCTGTATATTATACTAGGCCCACCCATATTACGCCAGGCCCCTGTATATTACGCTAGGCCCGGCCATATTACTCTAGGCCCCTGTATATTACGCCAGGCCCGGCCATATTACGCTAGGCCTGGCCATATTATGCTAGGCCCAGGAATATTATGCTAGGCCTGGCCATATTACGCTAGGCCCAAGCATATTACACTAGGCCTGGCCATATCACGCTAGGGCAAGAAATATCACGCTTGGCCAGGCCATATCACGCTAGGCCCAGGAATATTATGCTAGGCTCGGCTATATTGCACTATATGCCAGGATGTATTAGGCTCGGCTATATGCCAGGATGTATTAAGCTAGATCCAGTAATATTATGCTAGGCCCTGCCATATTACGCTAGGCCCCTGTATATTATGCTAGGCTGGCCCATATTAAGCTAGGCCCCTGTATATTACGCTAGGCCCAGCCATATCACGCCAGGCCCGGCCATATTACTCTAGGCCCCTGTATATTACACTAGGCCCCTGTATATTACGCTAGGCCCGGCCATATTACGCCAGGCCCCTGTATATTACACTAGGCCCCTGTATATTACGCTAGGCCCGGCCATATTACGCCAGGCCCCTGTATATTACTCTAGGCCCGGCCATATTATGCTAGGCCCCTGTATATTACGCCAGGCCTGGGTATATTACGCTAGGCCCAGAAATATAACGCTTGGCCAGGCCATATCACGCTAGGCCCATGTATATTACGTTAGTCTCGGCTATATTACGCTAGGCCAGGAAATATTAAGCTAGATCTGGTAATATTACGCCAGGCCCGGCCATATAATGCCAGGCCCGGCCTTATTACGCCAGGGCCCTGTATATTACGCTAGGCCGGGCCATATTACGCTAGTCCCCTGTATATTACGCCAGGCCCTGGAATATTATGCCATGCCCGGGAATATTACGCTAGGCCCGGCTGTATTACGCTAGGCCCCTGTATATTACGCTAGGCCTGGGCATATTACGCTAGGCCCGGCTATTTTACACTAGGCCTGGCAATATTACCTGACGTTTTTGGTCAGGTTGGAGTTCATTTAAAATATGAACACAACCCTAACCCTGTATATATTGCACACCAGGAACAAAACTTGTAATTTTTTTAAGCTGAAACTTCAGGTCAGAATGAAGCATTTCTCAAACAGCCAGCACATCAGCTATTTTACTTCCCACACTATTTTTCATACTGTGCTATTGATTTTGTTTGGACACTGCAGATTTTTTTTGTGCACTGAATTTTTAGGTTTTTTTTTTTTTTTTTTTTCCTTCTTCGGTAATGATGTTCTCTAAACTTGGACTATAGAACCAGTTGCACAGATGTTGCCCTAGAACAAGTGGTGGTCAGTGTGACCTTCACTTGACACGGAAACAAAAAAGCATTTCCTCTACAATCTGCTATAAAAATAATAAAATATGGCTGTTACTATTTATCTTCTTGGCATGACTGCTGAATGATGAAGGCTATTAAAAATTTTGAAGTTATTGTTCTTTTGCTGAAACGTGGAGTTCCAAAAAAAAGTATATTATTCAATGTTTAAAAGTTAAAAATTATCCCAAATAGAAACTTTTATCTATGCTGAGAGATGGGAGTTGTGGATAACAAAGTGTGCCCTGTTTCTGAGTAGTAGGTGTGCAGCTACTACATTAAAAGTGACTCAACCATGTTGGGACATTTAGCACCAGCCCTGCCCTCTCTATGAGCTTATAAATCATAATCACTTTTCAGTAAGCACCTTATCATTCTTCTGGGGAGGTTTTATGTTGCCCTGGCACTGTCTGCTTTATGTACCATAGCGATGGCTCTATTAATTATTCAGCGCCTTCACATTTCCTGCCAGGCACTGTTGGTATCAAGCAGAAGTTCTGGGTATTGCCTGGCTTTTGGTGCCTTTGTAAAGCTGCTCAGAGCCTGGTTCCCCTTCACAGACAGGAGATTATTGTCTCTTACAAAATTTCCATGTAGTATATCCTCAGCTGGCTTTTGACCTAATGTTATGTAAACCTTTGCTCCCCTGGAGAAGAGCTGGAGAAATAAGAAAGAAAATATTCCAGAGAGGAATGTTACATGTTAAAAATATATTTGAGTTTTAGGTTTAAGAGAGGCTATTAAGGATGAATTTGAAATAGGGAATTATTTAGCATTAGGTACTTAGACCCTCTCTGATGCCTGTTTAATTTTCCTGTTAATATTCTTGTATTTCTGAGTATTACTCCTGGTTTTATCAGAGATGCAGCTTTAGCTCAGTCTGTCTGAGGAATAAGTCCTGATTCATGAATGGTCAATAAATACAAGAGGAAAACTGGATGAGGCCTGAATGATTGGGCCAGTTGTCAGCACTGCAGCTATCAGAACAGTCACTTCAGATCTGCCTGAGAATATACACAACACCAAGCTCAGACACCACAAGTGACAGCAACAGATAATGACGTAAAATTACCCCAGCAAGGTTCATTTTTCTAGATTTTGCATGACCTTCATCTACTCAGTAAAACCATCAGTAGTGTCTGATCTCATGAGGTTTTTTCTGTTGTTTGTGGCCCTCCTGTACCAGTCAGACACTGCTGCAGGCCAGGTGCTGGACTTGAGGATCCTGATGGGTCCCTTCCAGCTCAGAATATTCTATGTTTCTGATTCCAGGAGGGGTATGAGAGTGGTTCTCCAGCCCACCATGGTCACCGATGGCCTTTGGTACACATGGCCTGAAATCTGATGCTGTTCAGCAGCAGCAAGTTAATCACATGCAATATCTATGCAGCATAAAACCTGAAAATCCATACCAGTCACATTTCCTCACATTCAGCTCAGCCATGCTCCAGATTTATAAGCCATTTCTGAGTGATTTTATTCCTAGGAATGCATCCTGGCTAAGACTGCCTTTGCATGCATCATGCTGCTTTTGATTTAATCTCGATTAATTATTTTTGTCCAGCCATTCAGAGCCCACTCATCATGGGCACTGATTTATGATGCAAGGCATGAAATAACCAGGTTCTATTAGAGAGATTTGCAGTTACAAGACTGAAGCATTATTTATTGGGGCTTCACTGGTAATTGGTAATTTTCCCACCAGCACCTGTGAGTGGGCAAGGGGATTCTATTAGGCATTTTCTGGGATGATTACTTGTTTTATTTACTTGTCTGTTTTCAACAGCCACGTGAGAACAACAGTTGTTGTGGGTATTGAGCTACATACATTTAAATAAGAGCAAAACTCTCTCAGCAGTAAATGGAAGGGAGGTAAGACAGGTGTTTCCAGCACGGAACACATCTAATACCTGGATCTCTAGGCAAAAAGACACAGGCCTTATTGACTTTTAATGCAATCAGTTAAATATCCAGAAATACAAGTGTTGAATACTGACTTTTGCACCTCACAAATCAGCTGAAAGCTTCCCAGATACACTGCAGCTTTTGTGCCAATATAAAAAGTGCTGCTCCTGGAGTTTCACAACTGGTATTTTTGTGGGAGTTAAAAATACATGTATACATATTTGAACAAATATTTCCACTCCTCCTCCCATGCGGGCCTGATGCTGCCTGTTTGCCCGTGTGAGAGGGGAGGCAGGGACAGCCCTGGGACCCTGTGGAGCAGCCACATCTCTGCCCCTCAACCCCTGCCTAGGCCAGGCTTTACTGCTCTGCCCCTCCCTGCTCCTCTACTCTTTATAAACCAGTTTGTGGCAGCTGATTTTACTCTGGAGTGTAAATGCTCCAAGAGAAAGGTGTCTGGTTATTTCTCAGGGGATTGTGTGCTCACCGTGGAGAGGTGGCAGAGGGTCTGAAGGGAGCTGGGCTCAGCAGGTCAGGCAGCTCCCCAAAACCAAAACAGTCCAGGAAAGCTCCTAACAGGCACCACATAGATCAGGTTTAAGTCTTTCTTCTGTGCTGTGCTGCTGCTCTGTCCTCCTCACCAGGATGTTACTACCCTTGTTTTATTGCCCTCATGGAAATATGGGATTTCCAATCCCAATGAAGAAGTACTTAGATATTTAAATTAATTCAGCCTAACTTATATAAACTTGGTCAGGAAATGGTCCATTTTTTACTTAAGGTGCTGATGACCAAATTAGGCTGCAAAGCTACCCTGCCCTTTCATCAGCCCTTGGCTCACACCACAGACCAACAGCTGCCCTGGTTAGGTGGCTCTGGACCAAGCCACACACCCAAAAGCTTTTAATTTCTCTCTCCAGTACAAAGCCCTTTGCATTATGTGCAAAGAGAAAGCTCTGGTGAGTAAGAAATACTAGTTTTTCCTCTGCACGTTGCCCTGAGGTCCCATCGTTTTTCACAATCCAAACAGGACTGGCCTCAGTGTGTACTTGGAAGCCCAGAGAGTAAAACACATAGGAAATGAGGGGCAGGATGCTGGAAGTTCTGTGGCATCTTTTGTAATAGATAGGGTCTTAACCCCAGTGTCCTGGATAAACTCCAGTTCTGGTAATTGCATTCTGCATAGTTAAAATCCCCCTGCAGTTTCAAATGAATCCATTATTGCTCACTTCCTTCCCCAAATTGCTGTGCAGCTTTGCTTTGTGCTGCTCAAGAGTTGCTTTGTTTCACCTGAGGGATGATGGCATTTCATGACTGTATGAAACGGGCCTGAGTGCACAGTTTGTACAACACTCAGTGAAACACTCTGGGATTATTCATAATTAAATATCCGCTCCCTGCAAATGAATGGATTTATAATGTTGGGTGAAGTAGGGCAGCACAAAGCATGACTTCTCTCTGTACTTGAAAGTTGGTAATATAAAACTTAAAAGGGCAGTAAAAGACAGAAGTTTTCTAAAATTCCCCTTATGCAGCTAAGCATGCAAGCTCTAAGTGACTGTCTCAGTCTTTACTTTCCCATATTGCTATTGATTAATTGCTCTACTTCAATTTCCTTGTCCTAAGTGGAAACATTACAATTGTAACTTCAATCTCTGGCCACGATACAAACTGATTCTAAATCTTTAAATTGTGTCAGTGGGAGGAGGTGACGGGGGGGGGGGGGGGGGGGGGGGGTGTGTGTGGAAGGAGAGCTTTTATTTTTATTACTAATTTTCATGTGTTCCAGGACTTACTAATTTCACGCAGATGTAGAGAAACCACAAGGTATTTCTGCTGCAGTCGAACCCAGGAGATGCCTCAGCGTCATAAACTTGCTCTGGCATGATCTTGTCCCAGCAGTGCGTCCTGCTAAGGAACCTGAGGATATTCCACAAACATCAAAACATGCAAGTCTTTCTAGAGCTGAGCCACTGACCTTTTTCAACTCCAGCTGGTTGAGTTATAGCTTTGTTCCCATTTGAGATTCAGCCTTGTCCTTTTTGTGCTCATTGCTTGTGGTCTTGCAAGAATGTCGCAGGCATTTTGTGAATTTCCAGCTTGGCCTGGAAGGAAATGGCACCACAAGAAGCTCTGTGTCCCATAGGTGAGATAGACTTTCTAGGAGCCTTAGCAGGGGAGAAAACAGCCAGGACTCCCACCCTTGGGAGCATCATTCTTCAATAAAACTATTCCTCTGACCCAGGGGTATTACTCACAAAGCAGAAGGTCAATATAATGGTGTAAGCAGATTCCTCATCCCCTTTTCTTCTCTGCAAGGTAGGTCCCAATCTGCTCCTCGATTGCTCCAGCACAGTTTTGATGAAGGCTAAGAAGGAAATCAATAGAAAAAATTATAGAAAATTATGTATGATGTGGCATTCTTGAGAAAAAAAAATGCTTAATTTGAAACAGAAAAATGCTGGCTTGGGAGCCACATGTGTATTTCATTTGGAAAAAAAATCTGTACTGTTATTGAAGTAGCCACAATGAGAGTATTAGCTACAAATTAGGTATGTGTACTGGGAAGGCAGCTTTGTGTGGATGGGAGAGAGGCAGCAGCATCCCTCACACTGAGACACAAATGAGAAGCTGCAGGATCTGCAGGCTGGGCAGAGGTCAGCTCAGGACCCAACCCAGCCTCAGCGCTATTTTATCCATAAACAATATTTTGAACATAAACCACAATATCTTAAGAACAGTCCTCTGGTAAATAAATTGTCAGAGAGTAAATACCAAGCCTCTCCTTGAAGATTTGGAGGGGCAGGGAACCCAGCACGAGTAACAAACCACAGCTGACAGCATTCCACACTTCAAATGCCACGGAGCACTTTCATGGCACTGCTCCCCAGGGCTTTGGCCTCTCCACGTGGCAGCCTCGTGCCACCAGAGAGCACCCCCAAAGCCCAGCCATGGCTTTCTCCCCTCCCAAACCATTGTTTTTTCTGCAGCATCTGGGACAAGGATCCCTTCTCCTTCCTCCATCCCCAAACCCACATTGCAGGGTGGGTCCTCTGGGAGAGAAAATTAGCAAAATAAAACAAGTGACTTGCTTCCCACGTGCTCCTCTGCCATGCCACCCAAGTCTTCAGGGAGGAGGTGCTGTTCCACCCTCAGCTTGAATGCTAACAGTCCTTTAAAATTATATGGGAGCTGGCTGGGTTGGGCTGGAGGGCTTCTCTCCCAGGCCCCAGCAATGCCCTGATTTTGAAATAGGAAATTTTCATAAGCACTGTTGCAGAGATTTTGAAACTTTTAAAAAACAAAACTGGGAAATGGGCAGTGCATTTTTTCCATGTTCCTGACTGCCCTTTTTCCTTTTTCTTCAGTGAGAAAAGTTAAAAAAAAAAAAAAAATAGAGAGAGAGAAAGATAGAGAGAGAAGGAAACTAGAAGCACAGATGCGACATTATTCTAGAATGAATAATTTTGATTTAAAGTCCTGTCAGAGCTTTGATAAAAGAAGGTCTTTTTCCCAACATCGTGGTGGGGAAAGGACCGTGGAGGACAAATTAGAGGAGCGTTGCTTGTGCCTCCCAGCCGAGTTAATTCTGTTAGAGAGCTGCCGTGAGAGCGGTATTTACATAGCCACCCTCGGTGGGAATCGCACACACGGCGCTGCTCCGGCTTGCCGGCCAACAAACCGGGCAGCGACAGCTCCGAGGCCCCGGATTCGCGCAGGGATTGGATTCCCAGCCCTGGGAGCCCCCAGCAGCCGGACCGGGATGCGCACCGGGAGCGGGAGCACAGCACCCTCTGCTGTAGCTCTGCCTGACCGGACGGACACACGGACACGGGAATGACACCTGGGCACGGGAATGGACACCCGGGCACGGGAACGGACACCTGGACATGGGAATGGACCCCTGGACACGGGAACAGACCCCTAGACACGGGAACAGACATCTGGGCACAGGAACAGACACCTGGACATGGGAATGACATGGGAATGACACCTGGGCACGGGAATGGACACCTGGACATGGGAATGGACACCTGGATGCGGACACCTGGACACAGGAACTGACACCTGGACACAGGAATGGACACCTGGACACAGGCATGGACATCTGGACACAGGTACAGACACCTGGACACAAGAATGGACACCCAGACACAGACAACTAGACACGGGCACGGACACTTGGACATGGGAATGGACACCTGGACAGGGGCATGGACACCTGGACATAGACATCTGGATGCAGGTACAGATACCTGGACACAAGAATGGCCATCCAGACACAGACAACTAGACATGGGCATGGACACCTGGACACCGGAATGGACACCTGGACACAGACACCCGGACATGACAATGGACACCCAGACATGGCAATGGACACCTGGACACAGGCACAGACACCCCTACATGGCCATGGACACCTGGACACGGGCATCTGAACATTGACATCTGGACACGGGAATGGACACCAGGCACAGACACCTGGACACGGACACTTGGACACAGACATTGGTCACAGACAGACATGGCTCAGCTGAGTGCTCAGAGCTGCCTCATGCAGGGACACCCATGTCTGCCTTCTCCACTGGCTGCAAAAATCCCTTTTAATTCTTTCTAGACGCACATTATCATGGTTTTTGGCATCAAAACAAATTACTGCTACCTCTTTTGACTTTCCTCCTCTCTTGTTGGTGGCTAACCCTGCCATCAGTGAAACTGTGTGTGCTATTTAAAACATAAATAGTTCTTAATTTAACTGTCAGACACTGGATCTTGCTACACCTATTGGCATAGCTGAAATACTACTTTTAGAATATTTATTCCTCATGAACATATGTAAAACCTGTAGTCAAATGAAGGCCGCAATTTTTCTGATTAGCCAAACAGATTGAGCTCTGTAAAATCTCACACCATAAGAGACACTTTCCTGCCCTTTACTATGGCTCCTTGCAGTGTCCTTTCCAAGTTTTGCAACCTCTTTTCTGAGATGTGGGAGGCAGAATTGCATTTGCTATTCTCACCATAACAGCAGAGTTGGAGAAGGTTAAACCATTCATTCCCTGTTCTCCCATGTCCCTGGTCTCAGCAGATGTACAGGTCATGATGCTTCATTTCATTTTACTTCCTCTAAGAAGAGGATAAAATTTCCATTCAGAATACCAGTAAAAAAAAAACTAAAATCATCAAATCATCTTCTCCTCTTAAGACCTGAACATTTTATTGTGTGTCTATTAAATATTAATCCCTGATCCAGTAAATGAAGTTGTTTTGAACCCAGAAGAATTAACATGATCTTGACTAGCAAGTATGTTTAAGAAGGCATCTGGCACATGATGTTCACCCCTTTTTTTTTTTTGTTTAGAGAAAATCCTATGTAGGCAAATGCCTCAGGAAAGAGTGCACTCTTTCCTCAGAGAAGAGTACTGCATGAGACACTTCTTGTGCATTCAAAATTTTCCCTGGTGACAAGTAAGAATTTCCTCCCCTTAAATAAGGGATTGCCTTGCAGTCACAGCAGCTAAAAAGAGGTCACCTTTGCCTTCAAAAAGAGGCTCTTCAGGAATCTGTGTTCTGCCATAATCTCATTCTTGGAAAAAAAAATGAAGACATAGCCACGTAAAGAGATGTATTTATAACCACCATTGGTTTAATTTCAAACTGTTAGCTCCTCAACACACTAGCCATAAAATAGCTGTAAAAGCAGCTGCTTGCAAAAAGCTCCTGCACTGTCCCATGAGCACTCATAGCTACTTATTTATGATGGAGATCATGGAAGAAGAGCAGAGAAAATTGCACTTAGATTCCTTGAAGCAATTTTTTTTTCCCTGCAAGAATCGAGCATGAATTTATTGTGTAAATACAATTTAGGGTCACTCTTTAAAGCAGAGGTGATTACTCAAGGATGGAAATATAAGCTGTTATATGCATTGACAAAACAATGTGTTCACAGAGCCAGGTACCATCCGTGCTTTAACACCCAGGTCAGGCACAGGGATCTCAGCAAGTACAATTTAAAAGGTAATTGAAACATCAATATATATCTTCACGTTATTTTACTTGCAGCCAGACCATTATTGTAGTACATGTCAACTGAGCTGGCCAAGAGATCTTACAAGAGTGCATTGAACAATCCATGTTGGAAAAGGGGCTCAGACTGACCAAGCACAGCTCACACCATGGCCAGAATGGCTCTCTGTGGGTACCCCCAGGAGTGCCTGGAATTACTACAGAAAATGCATCCCCCAAACCCATACAAGGAACCCTAAGTGGAGTTGCAGAAATAACATAAGGCAGAGAATGGAGGGTGCATTATTTAGGATGGTTCCAGTTTCCCAAATCCTCCCCAAAACCATAATGGTGTCATGGGGACACCCTGTGGGGAGGTCATGCCTGGAGCCCAGAACCCCCCATGGTCTCTGGGCACCACTGCAGAACAAATACTAAACAGCAGTAAATTAACTGCATTTCTAATGGGAGCATCTTTTTTTCTTTCTTTCTTTTTTTAATGTAGTTTGTTGATGAAAACTTCATGACAGGAGAAAGATAAGAGTCACTTATAAATATTTATCATCGGTTATTTTTTCTATTCTCAAGAAAGAGAATAGTCTCTTTACTGAGAAAATAGAGTCTCATTAGGCTCTGCAGAAACCAATTATATGATGCTCATCATCTTTCAACTTTCATAGGTTCTTAATTGCTGTGGGAGAAACAGTTGTTGTTAAATAGCTATTTTTATATGATCCAGATATTATGACTGTTGAACCAGTAAAGTGCACAATATATTTATGCCATTGCTCTTAAACTTTTTATCTTCCTGGATTATTGATGTGCTCCTTGCAAACTGTCCAGTTAGCAAGACAGATACAATTAAAGTAAAATGGATGGGATGATAAGTTCATGTGCATAAAACCCCACAGGCACACACAGATCCCTTGTGCATCCTCATCCCTCTCAGCTAAACCAGGGAAGACTCCAAAGGTGTGCTGCAGCTTTAAAATATAATTCCTCCCAGCTGAATCGCTCCAGGATCTAAAAATTCAGTTCATTAAAAACATCATGACATCTAAAAATAATTACTAAACGAGAGTTTTGAAGGTGGCAGACTCTTAAATTGCCTTCTAAATTTCGGCCTTGCAGCTTTGCATGCTCAGCTTTCTTTTTGGAGTCTGTAAGTGCACTAAATATTTACTCCTTTCCTATCCCTTAATGAAAGCTGAGATTCTCATGAAACATCACAACCAAACAGCCTCATATCAGCTCACCAATACCAAGAGCAAAAAGTCCTTTAGATCTTAAATTGGTAACAAACGTGGAGGAGACACTGGGAAGTTTCAAATAGGGTACACCAGAAGGGAGGTTATTCATCCAAACCCTTTGAGATGTCTGTTACTCTTTATTAAGAAGGAACTGAGGAAGTCAGGCTGTTCTGAGCCACAGAAGCCCTTGGAATGTCCTGCTGATGGAGCTGCATGGTTCTCCAGCCCCACTGGAATAACTCACAATTTCTTCCTAAAGAGTTGAAGGTAAAAAAAGAATCTTGAGCTTCCCCAAACAGATCCGCAATTGATTCAATTGGGCTAATCAGAAAAACTGAATTTATGGAATGGATGTGCAAAAATAGGAGGAAAAGAAGCATAAGGAAGCCAGAAAGAGACGAAGACTTAGCTTAGCTGAGAACATTTTCTGAGCCCATAAGGGAAAATCACTGCTCCCAGCAGGCAAACTTCACCTTGTCCTTCCTGAGCAAGTGACATTCACCATCACGGTGGTATATTAGAGAGGATGAGCTGGGAGGGAATGTGATAAATTGCTGTAATTAAAGAAAGAAAAAGACACCAAATTAGCTGTCAAAGAGGAGGACTGCAAAAGTGCGCCTGGGATGAGATGATTCACAGGGTTAGAGCTTGGGATACTCCAGGCAGTGAAAGCACAGGAGATCCCCAAACATCCTCTGGGTGCTTCTGTCACACCTGGAGGATAAATCAAACCCGCAGCACTCCCCATCCTCCTTCCACGGCCTCTGCAGGGCAGAACTTCCCTCTGCTTTTCAGACTGCTGCATAACCCTGTGTGTAAATGATGCTTACAGCAAGGGGAGTGAGTTGACACTGCTGAGGGCTTTGTGAGGCTCTGCAGGGTGCCCTGGGATGCCAGTCGTGGCGCTCAGCTGACAGCTGAATATTGCTATATCCCTGCCTGTGTATGGTGGTTGCTAGGAGGCAAATATCATATTGAGAAACCTGAAAGGAAGTAACAATTTCAGGTCCAGTTTGGGGCTCCTTGAAATCTTTCTGTTGATTTTAAATAGGATGTGATGCAGCCTTTAGCAAAGATAGTGGGATTTTTGTGGAGAAGTGAAAATGGATGTCATCCAAATGACTCCAGGTAATAAGGATGGACAACAACGGGCCATTGGAAAGGAAGAATTACTGAGGAAAATGAAAGGCAGCATCAAAGAGCTTCAGCTGAACAAAACCCCACCAGATAAAGAATCTTTCTGGGAAAAGCTAACAATGGGAGCTTGTGTAAAACATGTATTATTCCTAGGCCGCTCTCATGCCAGGGTTAAATTTGGCAGAGCCTCTGGGGGTTTGTCCACATGGCCATTCTCACCTAATGAATTATCTCTACCTGTAAAGCTGAACCAAACTGTTTCTGCACTTTGTCCTTCCTGCTCTCCTACTGTGGAATCTTGCAGTGATTTTAGGTGTTATCTGGGCTGTAGGAGGTTTAAAGTTCACTGGATGGGGCCAGGGGAAGTTTTCTGGCATGTGGTGTGAACCCACTGCAGCTCTGCTCTGGACCCCTCTCCACTGCGAGCACAAAGCCACCCCAGGAGCCCTGAAACGCTGCAGCTGCTCTGTGGAAACACAAAAGAGAATAAAGGAATTTTCAAAGCGGAAAAAACCCCACCAGACCTGGACGAAACACAGTCAAACAAACAAAAGCTCTCCTTGCCTACTGTACTGTTGCAGGACAAGACCCTTTGTTCAGCAGGCCTCGAGCGCTCCCCATTAGCGGAGCCCCACACGGGCTCTCTGCTGGTCCCAGCTGAGCTCTGGCAGGATTTCAGCTCCTTCCTGGCAGCCCAACACTGCTCGTGCTTGGGACTTCCTGGGAGCCTTGCCCAGCAAGGCCACTCCTCATTTTGGGAAGGACAGAGCTCTGTCCATCTGGTGGGGCGTCCCTGAACAGGAGATGCTGGCCAGGGCACCACAGCCACACAAACGTCTGCAGCCAAACACCTGCAATCAGCGATGTCCCCCAGCTCTGCCACCATCCCAGCTACCCCAGGTCTCACCTGGGGGTGACCTACCAGCCATACCCATGTGGAGACCCCCATCCATTCCTCTTTGCTTTACCTGCCTTGCTGTGAGTGCTCAGGGCTGGGGACAGGGTGACAGACACCCCACAGGATGTGCAACACACTCTGACCACCCCAGGCACTGTAGGGATTAAGAATCTCCATTGCCATCATAGGCTGGGTTTTTTTTTTTTCTTTTTTTTCCCCTGTTATTATTTTGTTTGCCTATTCTCACTAAGAAGACAGCACAGAGAAATAAGATCAGTCGGCAGTCACACGTGGGGGTTTTGTGTGGTTGTTTCCATAGGAGCTGCATGGGGATGAAAGCATACTGCAAAAGAGTGGAAAACTGTTTTCATCACCTTCAGGGACTCCCTGTGGGGTGTAAGAGTCTGCTCAGGTATTCACACCTCCTCTGGTCCTCTAGGGAGGGATAATTTCCTCAGGGTTTGACTCGAAGACATTTCTTTTTTTGCAAGAGAAAGCAAACAACTCCCCCCCCAAAAAAGCACCACTGTGATCCTCACTCTCTGAGTGCTAATCTGGTTTAAGCAAAGTTACAGGGAGTGCCCACCAGCTGAAAAATGGTCCTGTCATCCTCAAAACAACTCAGTCTTAAATACCCTCACCAATGAGCAAGGAACAATTAATGCTGACTGTCCAAAAAGGCATAAAAATATAATTCCACCTCCCAATAAAATCTGATAAGTGGTTTTTAGCAGGCATGATATGCAGTCCCTTGCTCAGCCATATTCAAGCATTTGCACCAAACAGGTAAATTAGATGATTCAGGGTGCAGAAAATTAAAACCTTCACATCATGGGTGGAAGATTGAATCACAAAACTCACCTGTCTAGGACTGGCAAGATTCAAATTTTCAGTGCTAACTCAGCTTGAAGTTCCCAGCTGTATGCCATCATCTCATCTGTACATCATTGGTGACTGCTGTGGCCTCCCTCAGATGCCTTTTACCTGGAATTTGTTCAGGTGTCACAATAAGCCAGAGTCTTTACCTTATCGAATCTATAAAGTGACCAACAAACTTGAATCAAGCTGTTTTTAAATAAACATTTTTTTAAATGTTTAAAAATTTTGTGGATGGAAAAATGGAAGTTAATTTTTAATGATCCCAGATCCAAGGAAACCTATAGCTTGTACTGGTTTCAGCTGGGGTAGAGTTGATTTTCTTCACAGTGGCTGGTGCTGGGCTCTGTTTTGAACAGCACAGGGTTGGCAATACAGAGATATTTTTGTTGTTGCTGAGCAGGACTTACACGGAGCCAATGCCTTTTGTGTTTTTTATGCTGCCCACTGGTGAGGAAGTTGGGGTGCCTGGGAGGAGGCACAGCCAGGACAGGTGACCCAAAGAGAACTGAGGGATATTCCATGCCATGGGACATCAGGCTCATGTGTAAAGCTGGGGGAGGGAGGAGGAAGGGAGGGGATGTGTCTAGAGTGATGGAATTTATCTTCCCAAGTCACTGCTACATGTGCTGGGGCTCTCCTGGAGATGGTAGAACACCTACTTGCCCAGGGGAAGCAGTGAATTAATTCTTTGTTTTTCTTTGCCTCTGCTGGGTTTTGCTCTCCACATTAAACTGTCTTTATCCCAACCCACAAGTTTCTTGACTTCTAGCCTTCCAATTCTCTCCCTTCTCCTGCTTGGCTGCTGGCTGGGGTGAAACCATGACGCTGCTGGATACATCCAATAATCCACACAAGTGATGGAAGATCTAAACCCCTTGGAAGATCCAAGTCCCATTCCACAATCATGATCTGAATTTGCCTCTACCTGATGGACTGGGAAGATGCAGGGGGGGCAAACCACAGCCTGTTCTCCAGTTCAGCCCTCCTGGAGCTCCAAATCCCACCAAACCCAGCTGCTGCTACCCTGAGAAAAAAATATAAGTGGCAAAGCAGAGGCTCCTAAATAGGAATCATATTTAGATTGATTAAGATAGCTATTGTGTGTCAATTTATTTAAATATAAATGGATTATTTGGAATGTGCTCATTGAAGACTAATAGCTCCTGAATGCAATACAGATACGTGGCTAATTATAAAGTCAAGCAGCCATTATTAATGTTTCTAATGATCAATTTGTATTCCAACAACACACAATCATCAACTTTAAAGCTCCAACAGTCGCAGTAATTGGGAGAAGAGACTGCTCTATGCAGAAAGCAATCAACCAGCTAGTGCCTGCCTGGAATAAGAGGTAAAAACCTGGGTTTTCAGTGCCTGCACTAAGGCCTGAGAGCTGGAAGGCTTTTTTTCCTTGGTAGGCATGGCCTAGAGGAGGTTGGCTGAAAAGATGACAGAAATGTGGCTGGAAGGGGGATACACACAAGGATCTATAAGGCTACAGACCCTGGGCACTGTTAATACAATTCCAGAGTGATAGAGAGGCAATAGGACAAGCAGTCCCTGTGTGCAAACAAAATTCACTCAATTAGATACACTTAAAAGCAATAAATTTTTTCATGGAAAACCGGATCAGTTGTAACTTCCATTCTGCATGTCAGTTGAAGGAGCAGCAATAATTTAATACACTGCACTTGCAATTCTGTGCAACCAGAGCCTCACGTGGCTGGGTCACTGCCAGGAGGAAAGCAAACAGGCTTTTCTGAAGAGAGCATATCTGGGAGTAAATTTGGGCCAAATTAGATTTACCAAGCACACTTTGAAGTCTGTGGAAAGAGAACAGCTTCCCCCACCAGGCCAAGGGGCTCATCCCAAAGACATCTTGTTGAAGTCCCAGGGCCAGGCCTCACATGTGGGTGTTGGGACTTGGATGCAAATCCAAGTCTGGGGCTCATCATGGCCCCAGACCTGACTTCTCACTGGAACCCTGTGAAGTGTGGTGGTGGGGAGAGCAGGAGGCAGGAGCTTGTCGGTGAGCTCAGCCTCTGTCCATGCCATTGCCAGAGAACCCATATGGACCATCCACAGCAAACCCTCTGCACAGCCTTTGAGGAGGCTGCCCCTCAGTGCTCAGAGCCAGGCTGGCAGTGGGGCTGGGGCACCATTAATGGCTCCCATTTGCCATCCCTCTCTTGCAGAAGGATGCACAGCTTTCCCTGCATCCTGGAGGGCATGGGATCCTTTGCAGCAGCTCTCTGGTGCAGGCTGGAAAAGTCTCAGGGCAGATTGGTACATTTTGGATTTGGCCTTAGAGGTAGCTCCAAGTGCTGTTCTCCCTTTGAGGTATAAAACAAATGCTTCTTCCTCCAGGTTCTGTAATTCACTTCAAAAGCAAAGGTGAGATGAAGTGCAGGATGGTGCCAGTGGAAGGAAAAGGAACATGGAAAGGAGATGCTCTGTCCCTGTCCCTCCTGGCCCATTCTTCCCACCACTCCAAAGGTCCTGGTCTCATGAGAGAGGCCACCACAGGGACATCAGCCCTGAAGGGCAGAGAAATTCCTGGCCAGGAAAGACCTTGGAGTGAAGTTTTGGGCTGCCTACCTTCTGAAGGGCATGGGGATGTGGCTCCTGGGATACACTCACAGCTCCCAAAATCCACAGCATCCCTCTGCCTGGGGTGCCCATCCCTGAGGAGCTCAAAGGCTCAATAAAGCAGTGCTGTCACTGAGAGATGACAATGTGGAAGGTGTTGAGCCTGTAACACCTCTGCAAAACAGAATTTGAGGCCTTGAAGAACACAGCTTCTTTGTGGGCCTAGAACCAGTCCCATCAAGAGGAGGGAGATGATGGATCATGGGCAAGAAGGGAAGGACTTCAGCTGAGCCCTTTTGCTCTGTAGCATCCCCTTGTCCCAGGAATCAGCTCCACCTCAACTCTCTCAATGCTAGCCCAGCATGTCCTAAGAGCTTTCCAAAGGCCCTATGGTCTTTCCCAGGAAATTCTCAGGACACTTTCCATCCTTTCCACCAGGATCCCTGTGGCACCCAGTGTGACACAGCTCAATTCCCACTGAGCTCTCCTTCTCCAGGTGCTGTGGCCAGGGAGAATGAACCCAGCTGTTGTTATCTTGTTGTATTTCATATTTCTAGAGTCCCATACTGTTGCAATCATATTTCTAAAGTCCTGTACCTTCTCGGTGATATTTTTCATGGGCAGCTCCTCACAGCATGGACTTCTTCCTCTGCTTGTTGCTGCTTCTTAGTCAGGGCTCCTCCAAAGCTCTCCCTGACTAAAAAGCCCACTGCCTTTTATCCTAGTTGCCTTCAGCAGCCACAGCTGCTGCTCAATTGAGGACTTGGCAGCTGTAGCCCATCTAGAACAACTAGACAACTGGGATTGGGGCACAGCCACTTACACAATACAGATACTTACTAGGATAATCCTACTATACCCAGCACAGCCCCACCAGCCAGGGCAGCACAGCCCAGCTCCCCCAGCCCTCCTGCCTGCAGCCCCCAAACCACCCCCAGGCCCAGCTCACAGGGGGATGTCACGTTTGCCTTGGCTTTGTTTGGCCAGAGGGTGGAAGGAAACTGCAGCCAGACACACAGGCTCCCTCTACCCTTTGATCTTCAGCCAACAGAGTGTGTCAGATAGCTACCCAAATCTAGAAGGACAAGAGTATTACTCAGAGAAAAGCTTTATGGCAATTGCTCGATGCTTCACCAGTTCAGCAACTAAATCTCAACAAAAATATATATCTGCCTTCTATTCTGAGACAGCCACCCATCCTTTGCTGCAGTGACAGCACAGCGCTCAAAGTGTACTTTGGCCTTCAAGAAAATACACTCACAGCTCAGAAAATCACTTCAAAGCTCCATGGCTGCTTAAAACAGTGTTAATGGCTGATCTCTGCATCAGAAGAGGTGCAATTGCCATTGTCACCCCCTGCCCAAAGCTCTCCTGCTTTGTTGTTTGGAATTGCAGGCAGTCCCCAGCAGCCCCCCACTGCCTGTGGCCAGTCTAGCACTGCATGTGTTAGTAATGAGCTGCCATGGGCCATTCCCTGAGTATGAGCTCACTGCAGAAAAGGGATCTCCCTCCCCTTTTATTCCTTGGCAAGGCAGCAGGTTGTTCCTGCAGCTGTGCTGGAGCACCAACCATAGCTCAGGGGCTGGCTTCCAGCTCAGGGACCTTTGGACAGAGGTGGAAGGGCCAGAGGCTCTCAAGAGCCAGTGCTGGGGAGCCACTGTAGTGATTCCCTCATTTAGGGAACATCAGAACAACCTGCCAGAAACGCAGCCCTAGCAGGGACAGGCTGGCTGTGCCTTGGGCAGCAGGCACAGCATCTGACATCTGCAGTGTGTGACAGCTGCCCTGAGTCCCCTGCACAGCACAACTCCTCATGCACAGCTCCTGTGCAGGGAGGGAGCTTTGGAACAGATGTGCTGTGAATTGATAAGGTGTCAAATAGTTCTGACACTGTCTCCAGAGATAATATCAAGACTTGCATTTATGCTTCAACTCATTTCACAACTGCAAATCTCCAGGCAGCTGACACCCCATGCAGCAGCTGGGGGTCTGAGGAAGGTGCTGCACACCTTGTTCTACACACCCAGCTCAGATCAGCCACAGCAAATACCAAAACCTCTGGGTGGTTATGGTCACTTGCCTTAATGCACCTTCATCCTGCCATGGCCACCTCTCCAGTCTGCAGGGCTTTGGTTGACCTTTGGTTACATGAGAAATGTTCAAGCTGATTCTCTTTTTTGACTTACTCTGCATAAGATTGCTCCATTTGTGACTCCAATGTACCTGCATCTGCACTGGGGCAAATATTTTCCAGGCTCAGCAGTTGTGCAATTGTGAAGTGTAAATTCACATCAGTTTTCATTTTTTTTAAATTTCTTTCAGCATTCCAAGGAAAAGAATGGACGATTTCACTACCATATTTACTTAAAGAAAATTAATTAACCTCATGGCAGGACTGTGAATCTCATATGAGCCAGCATCTCATTTAAATGGTAGGCACAGCTTTTCTTACCTGGTTATCCAGCAGAGTGATTGCAGCCCCTGCATGGTGATGTTCATGCAGTGTGTGCTGGGGCTCTGGGAGAAGGCAGCAGTCACCTGGAGCTGCACCAGGGCTGGATTCTCACCACCAACGCCTCTCAGCACTGGTTATGAATGCTGAAGATGACAGCAAAGTGGGAGCTGAGGCTCAGCTCTCATAATCATGCAGCTCAGAGCTGTTTGAATGCCTGCAGAAAAAAACACACTTTACAAAATCAGACACATTCATACTGGTGTCACTTTGCAAAGGATAAGCAGATACAGAGCACTTTTAGAGCAGAACAACAGTGGCTCATTAGGTGTCAGAACAGCTTCCCAGCATCTGCCTGATTTGCACAAGCTCTGAACAGCATTTCTCTGAATCCCTGTGTTCAACTGCACCAAAGGCTGCTCTGCCTGGCAGCACCAGAAGCACACCAAGCTCCTGTGTCTGAGGCAGGCTGAGCCTCAGCCAGGGCTCTCCATCCTGAGCTTCCCCAGGGGCTGCCCAGGCAGCCACACAAGCACTTTCTGTCACCCAGGGGGTTGGGGAGCTCAGCACCCTCCAGATCCAGAGTAGTTTGGGTTGGGAGGCCAAACTGGGAGTCACTGACCCAACCCCTGCTCCAAGCATGGGCATTGGCTTGTTCAGGGCCTCCTGCACAGTATCTGAATATCTCCAGGATCCCAGTCTCCCTTGCTAGCTTTTCACATCCATTGTGAAATTGTTTTCCCATTTGTCTACTTGCAATTTCTCTTGCTGCTACTCATGCCCATTGTCTTTCTCATGCCCACAATATATTCTGCTATTGAAAGATGAAAAGGTCTATCAGGAAAGCTTTTAAATGATAGGAGCTAGTCACATTTTTCAAAAGGGTGCAATGTAGAACAGTGACAGAGGACTTGCAGGATTTTTTTGTGATTGTCTTGTCCTGCTGCTCCTTGCAAAGCATTGCACGCTGCAGCAGGTGTGGCACAAGAGTCACACAGAGAGCCAGCCCAGGAGGCAAGCACTGATTCCTGCTGGTGGGTAACTCAGCACTACTTAACTATTTGCCTGCTTCTACTCTGGTGAGTGCCACTGGAGAAGGAAGGCAGTGGGATCTTTGTCCCATTCAGTCACCCCCACTTGTGGGAGTCTCCCAAACAGCCAGGGCTGCCAAATCTGTGGTAAATCCATGCCAGGGTTCAGCCAGGATTCATCTCACTTCAGATTCTGCCCCAACTATCTCGTCATCCTACAAGAAGAAGAGTCACCCCTGTGCAAAATGCCTCCAAAATTTAAACCACTCCTAAAGAAAATGCGGTGTTGTGGTACCATGCTGGAGAAATCCATCCACTCTCCTCACCCCTGGGATGCAGAATGCTTCCCTCAGAGCACAGCCTGGGCAGACAGGACTCCTGGCAGCACACTTACAGCTGCCTGTTTATTCAAGATACAACTTCCTAGAAATAGGTTAATTACTTTCTTTTAATTACACATTCTCTTATTAAATGCCAATAATAAAAGGGAATGTCTGCCCTAGAGATAAGATTATGCCACCTTCATAATTTGGCTTTTCGGGACAGCAGATAAATGTCTCAGTCATTTTAAAATACAAATTTGTCATTCATGAGAGCAATAAATAATGCAAACAGGATGTGTGGTTACACTGACATTATCACATCATCACTGCAGCCTGGGCATGAATATGTGACACTATAACCTCAGGCTGTTTGATGAATTATTGCCCATCACCATTCTGTCTAACACAGAGGAACAGATGAGCACTGGCAGGGATTTATGGTTTCAGTTGCAGTTTTTGGGGCTGTAGTACAATTACTGGAGGTACTGCTGAAGCAGGGAGTGATGCAGGAAACGAAGGGAAAGTCTGCATCCTCCTGGGAGGTAATGTGTAAAGAAACCTTAACGAGTGTACCCTGTGGGGGATTTCCTACCCTGCAAGTACTTAAACTGCTAATTAATTCGTATTAAAACAAGGTCTTTTGTGTACATCAAAAAACGGTGCCTGAGGCTTTGAGCCTGCAGTGGGATCTCCCAGGACTGTGCACCAGCTGAGCCTGACAGCCTTGGCTGGGAGGATGCAGCGCTGAAAATCCTTCAGTGGCCTCCATTTTGGGGCTGGAGCACTGTGTGCTCATGTCCGTGCCTCAAGATCATTCCCAAGCATGATACAAGGACCAGAAAACCAGAGAGCACAAAAGCAACCAGCCTCCAGGCACAAATAAATTATGTATGGCTCTGCTCAGCCCTTGTTTTGCGTGTGCAGCAATACACGTTTGAGATGAGCCACGAGCTGCACATAAAACCTTTGCTTTTGACATCATGCTCCCTTGAAAACAGGGAAAAAGTTAGAGATACCCACACTCTCAGATCATTCATGGAAAACCAGAGGCTGACAAAGGAGCCTGAGAGGCCAGAGTGCTTTGGGTAGAACAGGACCATGCTGTTAGAGATGAGGTACCAGTGTCCTGCAGGGGATGTGATGCTTGTTTTGTGGAGAGGTTCCTCTTCCCATCCCTCCTCTCCTTGGGAGGACATCATCAGTTTCATACCCTCACAGCTCTTTCCAGGCATAATATTTCTTTTCCAGCTTTTTCTCATTTTTTGCCCCATAAAAGGCACTGACAATGAGCTTGCCTTTTGCTGTCAAGGCTGGCCAGACCCTGAGCTGGACTGGTGGGTTTGTTCCTGCAGGTGCTGGGTGGTGTCACAAGGCACAAAGACTCCAGCAGTCCCATCAGAGATGTGGGAGCTGGGACATCTCACCCCAGCCATGCCAGGGAAGGGATTTGGTAAAGTTCTGCCCTTCCTGCTGACCAGGGTAAGGAACAGCAGCTCTGCTGAGCACTGCAGCCAGTGCCATCAATGGGACCCCGTGCCAGGGCAGGATGGAAACTCCCAGAGGGCAGAGACAGACACACAGACACCCAGCAAAGCCCCCTGGGGTCAGGGTGGCTGGTGGCACCTTGGAATGAGCCTGGTGCCCCCAATGCCATGCCCAGGAGTGCTGCATGGCTGCTGATGCTGATCCAGGCAAGAAAGGTGGTTCATGAGCTTGGCCACCTCTTCCACAGCCCAGCCCCGGTACGAGCTGCCCTCACCCACACATGGTCTTCACCGATTGGCAAAATTAATGAGTCATGAACTGTTCCCGTGTTAATCACACCTTTGCGCAGCTCAATCCAACCTAACACTGCCCTCTTGTGCTGCAGCACACGAGGGGCCTTTGCTGGGAGGTGACTGGTTCGTGTTCTAATTAGAGGGGGGGCAATCTATGAAACCAGTTTTACCCACTTGTTTGTAAAGCAGTGCCAGTTTTATCCCAAGAGGGCAGGTCATCTCCATTTCTTGTCATTCTAAAAGCACGGGTGTCCTGCACAGCTCAGACTACCCATTCACTCACTCCAGGGAGATTAAAATGATGGGTGAAAGTAATAAACTCAAAGGGAAAATAACAATGTAACCACAACTCAAAGCATCTGAACAATGGAAAAGAGAAAAAATAGAAAACTGCACAATTAGGAAAGCACTTTGGCTCATACAGGCTGTGTTAAAATTCTTAAAGCATTGGTTAATGGCAGAAATCAGCATTTAATTAATACTGTGTTAAAATTTAGTTCTGTGGAGTCACATAACCCAAGCATTAAAAAAAAAAAATCATCATGATTAATGTTTTACCTAGAAAGAGCAACAATAGTCATGGGCAATAGCATGTCTGGAGCTCTCCCTCCACAGAGTCTCCGGCAGATTTCAGGGAGGGAGTTCTCAAGACACACATTTAGTCCTTTATTATCCCAGGAGGCCTGATGGGTGGCACAGTGTTTGGGTTATATTCTGCTGGGGATAAAGGTCTCAGTGGCACTGCCACAACTTTGAGCTGAAGTGCCACCCCTGAAGCCATGCACTGCCTCACCCTCCCAAGGATGGTGGTACCCCACAGCACCCACTGTGCTTCCCCTGGTCTCTGGGAGCAGGGCTGGACTGATGGGACAGCCCATGGAGAGAGGCTGCAGAAATGTGAAAGCACAGGGTTGTGCACTGTCTCTCTATCTACCCTGCAGGATCTCTGCCTGTGCTCTCACAGCTCCTTTCAAGTGGCTGCAAACATCACCTGTGTCTTCTGCAGAAGGGACAGAGATCAGGTATGATTTTATTTCAGTATTTATCAGACCTGCCTTGGACAGAAGTTATACCTGGCAGAAATGGTCACTTACAAAACTTATTTTCAGAAATCTGTCCACGCTGTGAAGTAGCCAGCACTGGAGCAGAAAGACATTAGAAACTCACTGGAGGAGGAAGGAGTGATGCCCACAGAGGAGAAAGAAAAGCTGATAATGTTTCCTCATTCTAAGGAAGAAGGACCTTTTCTGACACAGCACTGATTCATTCCTGGGTATTGCTATTTAATGGATTACTTACATAAGCAGAAGGGAAAAAAACGGAGAGAAAATAAAATAGGTGCCAAAATACAGACATGGAGATCCTGCATCATTTCCTAATTGATTTTAGAGCAGCCTGTCCCTCTCCAGCTGCACACTCAGGCGTGGGCTTGGCTGGGTTGTCACGACATAAACTCCAATGTGCTCACTTCCATGCAGGCAAGGCTGCCCATGGGGACCTACAAATGTTTCCTTAAGTTGAGACCTTTGTCCCTGGGGCCTTTGAAGAAGGAGGATAAACATTCATTCACAAGGGGAAAAGACTGTAAGAGCTCTTCAATCAATGGCCTATGAAATATGTAATCACTGAAGCTTGTGCTGCCTCAAACAGGATGAAGATCATTTGCTGCAGCACAAAGCTGTAGGGGGGAAAAAGAACTTTCTAAATTGGATTTAAAATCCAGCTCTTTGCTCCCCTCTTGCTGTGATAGCAGAGCTGGCAGTGGATGGTCACACCATTGAGGTCAGTTTTGCTGTTTGCCCCCAGTTTGTGAGACCTGCTCCCAGTTTTTCTGGCTGGCAGGAAGTGGAGAGCAGCCTTCCCTGGCATGTCCCAAATTAAATAAATATTGAAAAAGTTTCTGTAAGGGAGAGATGTGGCTGAAGATTTGGGAAGCTCTTGAGGCATTATTAAAATGCACTAAGTGGTTTGCTGGCAATTCTCTACTATTGTCATAGACTCAGGCAGGATCTGGTATGTCAGAAAATCCTGCATTCATTTTTCTAAATAAAACCTAGAGAAGAAAAGATGACATAACTTTTTTGACCAGGAAACTTGACATTTCGGAGTTGGCATTTCCTACTAAGTATTAATAATAAAACTTCCTGGGAAAAGACCAACAAACTATTTTGTGAAGCTTTTACTGGGCAGAGTTTAAGGTGTCCTAGTGTGAACTGATTTAGAACTTCTGCATTCTTGTTTTTCTGACAGACAGGAGGAGGAATTTCTTCCAGAGTTACCAGAACCCTTATTATACCAGCAAGATTGATTCTTCTGATAAACCAGTTAAAGCAAAACACAGCATTGGATGAGAGCAGAGCAGAGTGACCTGCCTGCCTGAGATTTAGTCCCAATAACGCTGATGACATATTGAAGGGCTGTTGAAGCCCTGACTAATATTGTATTTTCTTTTCCACTGGAGGATGATTTGATGTCACAAGCTGCACTGTGGGGGTTTGTGGATCCTCAGCTGATGGAAAGGGTTTTTCAACAGCAATGCCCTGCAACGCTTCCCATTACTTGCTGCTGACTTCAGCTTGTGAGAACTGGAAAGAATTTGTTCACAAGAGTTGTATTCATCTGGTCAGGACTGGAGTCTGTAATGTATTTTTCCTGAGGCTACACCTTAAGGCACTCTAGAAATGGTAGGGAGTGAGGATACCTACTTATTAAGTGTGGAAGGACTTTTTTATTCAAGGAAGTTTAAAAAAAATCTCTCTCCCAAAACTGGTGTGTGCTTCACTGACTAAACCAAGTGCTTGAACTTTTCCCAAATGCACTTTTGGCCAACACTGGGGAAACACTGAGAAGGCAGGACAAAGGGCAAAAATTGTTATTATTGCCCTGAGTGGATTTACTCTGGAAATGATAAATAGGTTTATAAGCATCCTGGGCTGGAACTGCTTTCTGCTTTGCAAGGAAGTCGCTTTATATTAAAGACTGTTTCATTTAAAAAGGGGTTTATAGTGTGCTTGCCACTGGGGCAGGGGATGGGACTTTCTGAGCCCTGAGCCTGCCTGTGGCTGCAAAGTGGTTCTGCCTCCTAAAATTGAAAATATCAGAGGATTTCTCCCAGACAAAAGCTGCCAGGAACTGGGGCTGTGACTGGCTTGGACTGCTGGATGCTATCTGTCCACTGCTCCCAAGACACTGGGGTGGAAATCTTTCTTTGAATTGTTCTCTCAAAAGGAAGAGGAGGAAAATAAAAAAAAGAGGTCTCCCTATGTTCAGCCTCCATCAAGCATTGTGAGGAATAACTGGCAAGAGAAATCCATCTGTAAAGCCTTGATGGCAGAGAAGAAGGATTTTCGCACATGCCAACTTCATAGTGGACACATTTATAGGAATATAAAGTGTTACTATGTGACAACAAAAATAGCTATTTGTTGACAGACCTTTTTTAATGTGTTAAAGGGCCATTAATCATTTCTTAGTCATGTCCAACAGTCAGATGTACTTACTTCATATCTTCATTTCCTTGTAACATTCCTACCAGCTCCTCAGCTATCTTCCTTTTCTTGGGAGCAGCTGTTTTGCCTGTTAAGGAAAAAAAAAGTTACATAAAAAATAGAAAAGAGAAAGTGGAAGTATGATAAAGATGAACACAAAGACTTCAAGGTTCTCAGTAAATACAGACCTCTATTACATGTGTGCAGTCAATAAGGTCACTTGTGTAGTAACTCATAACAAAGAACAGTTGACAATGTGTTATTTTTCTGCTGGAAAATATAATGTGAGGCTGAGCATGCTAATGACTTTTGGAAACGGGCAATGACAAAGATTGATTAATATCAGTTGACAGCCTGTTCCACAGCTCCGAAGCAGGAATAGCAATGATTGATTTGCCAAAATGTGGGGCACAGGCTTTAGATAATAGAAACATCTGAACTCAATCTGATTTCAGAAAAACAATTTAAGGGCCAAATGTATATCAGTAATTAAAAGCTTGCAGGAAAAGACAGAAGTGTTGCAGTATTTTCAAAAGGCACAAATTTAAACTGAGTTTTTCAATGTCTAATTACCTTTACAAACGTGAACCTGTAGAACTGTTGACTTCAGGACCAGAAACCTAAATAAAATGCAGAAACAAAAAATAGCAGGGGGGAGGAGAGAAACCAGCATAGTAGCATAATTGTTTTCTAAAAACCAGAGAGGGACATCATTGACATCTTAAAGCAGGAAGTTTTGATGGCAAAGCCCTCACCTAATTCCCATTTAGTAATGTGAATTACTGAAGAGTCACTTTCTGTCATGAAGACAAGGTGAACCAACAGCCATGGCAGTTTGCAGGGCTGCATGCTCACTGCCCAGGCTGCTAGGGAAACACCAGAGCAATGCTGCACCCCAGGCCAACAGGGATCCCCTCATTTTTAGCCATATCTGACAGAACACGCTCCAGAACTGGAGATAACTGGAAAGGAGAAGTAATCCCATCCTCACTGGATGTGGAGTCCTGTTCAAAGCTTGACCCATCCTTCCCATTTCTCCTCACATTACCGAGTTCAGCTCAAGAGCCCTGAGCCCTGGAAAGGCCAGACCAGTAAGCAAATATCTATTGTCCTGCTTTTGTCCACCACAGCATGCAGAGAGACAGGAGAGAAGGATGGTACATCCCATGACAGAACTCCACCAAAGTGCTGATCTTCATCAGGGATGTGGTCGTGAAGGAAGAGCTGGGTTAGCTGACACCATGCTGGCTGCTCTGCTTAGAATGGGTCAAATTGCAGCAGGTACCATGTCAGCTAATCAAAACCTCACTGCTAATGAAGGCAGAGCCTCCAAAAGAATTCCATCACCTGTCTCTGCTGCTGCAGCCACTGCCTGTGCAGTGCAAGGCACCATCTCTGCTGTGTCTCACAATGTGACAGACTGAAAGCTGCTCAGTGGAGCCCTAATTAGGAAAAGAAGATAAACAACAATAAAATTACAATAAACAACAATAAAATTGCAGGTGTTTTCACAGAGCACAGGATCTGTGAAAAAGTAGACAAGGATTTGATTAGGGAAGCATGGGGGTTTCACAGGCTTCATTCCAAAATGCATATTTTAAATAGAAATGGTGTTATTTGGTTATTTTCATAGGGAAGCTCATGAAGAATTCAGCAGGTTCATGAGCAACTGAGGATTTGAGCATCCCTTTCCAATCAGGCCTTTCAGGCAGGGTCTGAGTTTGGGGGTTTGTGACCTTTTGAATTGCATTACATTTATCAAGATGTTTCCAAAAAGAAACAGCAGCCACTCCTCCTCTGAGGTCAGTACATTTATAAATCATTAATATCTACAACTCAGAGGTTTTTCTTAATAAAATAAGGTGTTCCTGTGCACAATAAGCCATCCTCTTAAAGCAACCAGCCAAGCTTAACTAGTTAAGTCTGCACAGTGACCTCCATCCTGGGAAAGTTGTCCCTTGGATAGAGCTGTGTTGATCATGCAGTAAAGAACTGATGTGCCCATTCCTGGGGACAGATTACTCAGCTGAAGAACCCCTTTGCAGCAGCAGCTGTTCCAGAGATGAGGAAGGGGTTAAACCTTCCTTTGGGCACCTCAAAGTCAGGCATGGAAGGCCTTAGTGGATTATCAAAAGGCTTCTTCTGCCACCTGCAGATAAAGGCAGCTGTTCTCAAAGAGGTTTTGTTTCTACCACCCTGAAAGCCTCCTTCAGTCGTGCTAGTGGACATTTATGAGAGGAAGAATTTGGGAAAAGCTCTACAGTGAGTTATAGCTGTAATACTCATGGTAACAAGAAAAAATTTTTATAAGGCAAAATCCATAGCACCAAGTGTGTTTAACAGCTCCAAACACTCAAAACAGTGCATGAGGGGTGTGATTCACAAAGGATTCTGTAGGGGATGGGTTTTTTCTCCCAGGGCTGCTCCAGACTCCAGTGCATGCTCTCTGCAGGTGCAGGTGGACACAGAGCCTCCCCTTGTGTGCCCCAGCAGCTGGTGCTGAATTCCCCACCTGCACAGGAAAATGAGTGATGACATTTGCTGTCCTCCTTGGGCTTTAGTGTCTCTGCGCAGTGTCAGGGGCCTTGGTGATTGAGCAGGCAGTGGGGTGATGAACAGATACCAGCACAGAAAGCACTGGCAATGCCTGTACTGCTGCTCTGAGTAATGAGTCCCAGCTCAGAGCCTGGGATTTCTGCCGTTCAGGGGAAATTGATGGGTTTGGTGGTTCCACTGCATGGGGTCCATATTTTGTAGATCAAAACAAGGAGAGCAAACCACTGGAAATGGCCCCTTCCTCATGACTCCAAAGCTCTCTCTAAGCTTCCCTTCACATACATAATTTCCAGGTGCCTCTTTCTCTCTTCTGCAAATTGATTAATACAACACTTTTGAAAAGAGAATCCATCCAAGCCTGGGGCTTTCAAAAGTCCAAATAAGACCAATTTGTGGGGGTTTTTTTTGGTTGTTTTTTTTTTTTTTTTTTTTTTTTTGGTTTTTTTTGTTTGTTTTTTGTTTTTGTTTTTTTTTTTTTTGCTTTTGGTTTTTTTTGGTTTTTTGTGTGTGTGTGTGGGGAGGGATAGGGAGTGGCACAGGGCAGGAGCAGGTGTTCGCTGTCTCTTAGAGCTGCCATATGAAGGGTGGTGATTAAACCCATTAGTCTTGAAAGGATTCAGCTCAAATGAGAGTAATAACATACAGTGCATTGATGAAAAAAGAGCCTTGCCTCTAGAAATGTTTAGCACTGAAATCATGCTTTTTTAGGGCTTTGTGAGACATCCCTCAAGTGAACTTACCCTTAGAAATCAATAGAATTGATTTTGTTTATGCTGCACATTTTTCGTGTGGCTGCATCGTGGTGGCTAATTGACAGGTCAAAGTCTGTCCATGGAGTTTGGTAGAGAATACCTTTAAAGTTTAAGAGAGAAATTTAACTGATTATAGATAGTCACTCTAACATTTAATACCAGTTTTTACTATTGGAGTTCACAATGCATAGCTACAGCACAAAGAATATCTGCACCCCACTGCCTTAGAGCTCTTCAAGGCTCAGTTTCCCTGTTCTGAAATTAAAAGATGAGAAAGGTCAGGGACAACATCAATTATGGGCTTTTTCCAGATTAGCTATAAGTTTTAAAACTTTAGGAGAACTTTGCTTTTATTCCTTCTTCTCATTGAAAAAAAATTGAGTAAGTCTTTGCTCAAAGTGGGGAATAAATCCAAATGTTTACATTTGCCAGTAGTATCTAATCAAAGTCTACAAACAGAAACAAAAAACAGTGAGTTTTTTCGTCTAATAAAAAAATTAATTGTTTCTACAAAATATATGAGAATATTTTGTATGGTAGAAGCCAGTTAATATCTCATATCAGAGTTACACTATGATTTACTTTCATGCAAAAAAGTTTCTGTTCATAGAGAAATGAGGAATATTATATTTGAAGGGAATCAAGTTTGAAGTACATCTGAAATATACAAAAAATGATGTTTTAGCATCTTGTCTCCTTGTAAGCCATTAGTGAACTCAAACTCTGGCTTTCAAGATAGCAGGAAAGAGCTGACCTCTGACAGCCTCTGGTGACAGAGTCCTGTCTGAATGATTTAACAGCAAGATTAAGTGCTGTAGTGAAGTGTAACTATCACATAAGGAATACTTACTGTGATGCACTGTATGCTTTGCAAATGCTTCTGTGGATAACATCAGTCTGCTCCTCGTGTAACTGCAGCTGTTGTCCTGCCCCACTGACCTGGAGCAAAAACCCAGGGAGCTCTTGAGGACAAGAAAACTGTGGGTTTACCCCTGAGAGGATGAGGGAGATCCAGGAGCCACTGCACACAAATGAAAGCAGGAGACCCACAGGGAGCTCCAGTGGTGTCAGAATGAACAAACTTGGTTGTTAATTTATTTTGTGGTGAAGATAAAACTCCACTTGGTTCTTTAAACCAACACATCAGGTTTCATGGCAAAGAAATGTTACAAACATTTCTTGTTGTGCAAAAATGTGCAAAAAAAGAGAGGGTATTATACTGCAGGAGGAGTCAACCATGACAGTGATCACCAGCACATTTGTATGATGCTGTGTGGATGGGGTGACATTATCCACAGATCAGGTTTTAATCAAGTCAGAATTCCTCTGTAGCCCTTCATGCACCTCCCAGGCCAGCACTCAGAGGAGGGGTGAAGCATCACTACAAAACAGCTTGGGATATAGATTAGATGGCCTGCACTGAGGTTTGGTGGGTGCTCCTGCTGAAGGGCTCTTGGAGGGATTCCTCAGGAGAGAGCCTGGGGGTGAAGAGCTTGGATGGGGAGAAAAGCTTGGCACACAGACTCACATATTTATGTGTGTAAATAGCCACTGCCTGAGCTTGTTCTGGGCTCTGCTATCTCATATGAATTTTTATGAAGCAATTCCCAAGCAGGGAAGGTGTGAAAGGTGAGGAGAAAGGGAGGGCATTTCCTGGGAGCTGCCGGAAGCACATCCAGCGTGTTCCTGAAGAAATCCAGGAGGTGAAGTGAGGGTGACCAGTGTAGTGCCAGGGTTGGAAACATCTGGTCAAGAGGAGGAGAAAGAATGGGATAGACTGAGCAGAAACCAAGGCTCCTGGAGCTTTCAGCCCTGAGAGGCTGCTCAGGGCCCTGCTGAGCAGTGGCTTGCCCTCTCTTACTGCTTTCTTCCTACTCCACATCCTCTTGTCACACCACTCTTCCTTTCTGGCTCCTTGCCTAGTCCCCAGGGGCTCCTCCAGGGTTCAGGGGCTTCCCAGGAGACTCCCTCTGAGATGCACAGAGCAGGCACACACATGTGAGCAGAGGGAAACTTAAAGCAAAGACCCCTCAAGGTGCATTAACATGAAGCCCAGGGCCCCCAAAGCAGTGTCTGCTGCAGTGAGACACAGCACCCAAAGCAGTGAGGGTGGCACTGAACAGACAGTTCAGTTTGTGACACATTCTCACAAACATTTTGTTATGAACCATGAATTATTTGGAGTTCTTGCACTTTTCAGTTCAGGTGATCATGAGAAAAACACTTAACATCAAGAATAAATAAAATTACTGCTTCTTAGGGTGTCAGAAGGAGCTTTAAATTCAGATCCAGGAGTCCAAAATCTTTGTAGGATGCATTCAAAAGAAAACCAAAGCTATATAATTTTTATCTCATGAAGTCTCAGCTTTTCATGATTTCCTGCAATTGTGTCATCATTTCTGCTGCCGAGGACTGGAGGTTTATTTTCTCTCATGTCCTAGCCTCAGGGAATTGCTTAAGGAAACTCTGTGATAGCATTTCTATAACAGGGAACGATCTGGAGCTGGTCAGGCTAAGCAGCTGTGTCTCCCTGGTTCCCTGTTATCTGGGTAATTACCATCCTGCACTGCCTCTCGCTCAAAGGATGACGTTATTCCCTCCCTGGATAACAAGGTAGAATCAACTTTCCTCACAAATCCCATTATCTTCTGGAAGATCCTCTCAGAATGCAAATCAACAAGTCCAGTGCTGACAGGAGCCCAGCAGCAGCTCACAGCTCAATTCAAATTTCCTCCACGCTGCAGGATGAGACAATCTGGATTACTGAGAGTTACCTGGGCAGAGCAGTGACTCTGCATTTTATGAGCTCTTGTTCCTCAGATCAAAGAGCTTTGATGGGCATTTAATTAAAAGATAAAATAGCCAGCCATAAACTACCAGAGTAACCTTTTGAGAATACAGCTTGAATTACAATTAAAGAATGGCTATAATTGTCAGATTTTTGGCCTTCACCAAAAATGCCCTCCATCAGTGAGGGACTGTTGGGAGCAGCACCCACCTGGATTTTGGTGCTGTCACAGGGCAAGCTGCTTCAGGTGGTGAGAGCTCACATGCAGCGCTGGGTGTCTCCTGCTCACCCAAATCCAGGGAGACTCACAGGCAAGATTGTGAATCTCTGCTGCTCTTTTGTTCCAGAGCTGCAGCAGAGGTGTGCTGGTCCCAAAAGAAGCCATCCTCACTCTTGCCATATGGATAATTTCTTGATAAGGTGTTACACTCCTCCTGTGCCCTGGGGAGAAGCAGCCAAGGGGCAAAGCCCCTTTAGAAGGTGAATGTATGAGCCCTGGGGAGAGTGTGCTGTGAAATATAACTGCAATATTTCTGTGTTTTCTCCTTTCTGGCACAGTGCTGTAACTATTCCCTCACTACCTGACTCAAGGTGTGGGCAGTTTTTAGAGACAGTGAGTGTGACCAGTCTCTGTCTCCTCCATCACACACATGGACTGCTGATATTCACTGCTTTATCTCATTGGAAAGCTGCATTGCCTGGTCACAGCTACACAACAGGACAGCAAACTCCTGCAAGTTAACACCCAACAGAAATGTGATTTTATAAAAAGAAAGGGACACAAATTCCACAGGGAAAGGAAGCTGCTCTTGCTAGAGGCAGGAAAATGCAGATTGACTCTCAGGTGCAGAAAGGCCTGAGATCTGCTTCAGCCACGAATCTTATCTGAAACAGTCCAGTTTGAGAAATGTTTCAACCCAACAAAGAAACCAAAGCCAGACATGTCCCAGGTATGCACACCCACAAATCTGAGGTACCAAACTCCTCTAACACACCACAAAGCTGAAAAATCCCTTAGGCAGTGCCATAGGAGGACACCAGTGCTCCCTGTGCCCCCAGCCCTAAGTCCTCACTCCAGCATTTTGCTAATTACCTCAAGTGCATTTTCACGTATTTGGTGTTTAATTGTATTTTTCTCCAATGCATCCTCTTACATCATTCCTTTTTATAATTACAGTATGTTCTGAGGATGACTTACATTTAAAGCCCAGCACTAACACAATGAAACCTTTAACATTGAAAAATCCAGAGACATAAAGCATAACAACAACTGTTTTCTAAATCTCTGGCTTCATTCAAGGTGCAGAAGAGGCTATTATTTTTACTCTGCTTCTGGATCTGTTTTTTGCTCCTTTTGTCTGGCTGAGTTGCATTGTAATCTTAGAGGAATTAGTTGTTATCCAGCCTTGATGAGAAGGGCAGAACTGCTCCCTGAGCCTGGAGAATTGAAGTCCCATTTGATAGAGGAGTTGTTTCACTTTGCACATTTGTTTCACTAATGAAATATTTAAAAAATATTAAAGGATCTAAAGATGTTAAAATGTCTGGGTGCTGGCCAGTTCTCTGATAAGTTAATTTTACATTCAAAACCAATAAAACATTGGTCAAAGTGACAGATTTTGGCCTTACCCTGCATAATTCCTTTGCTTTAAGACATTTCAATTGAATCACTTAAACTCTGACTGTGCTTAGTCATTGATGCTGACACACCTTGGTAACTGAAGCAACACTGAGGAGTGTTTTGATTTAACTTAGCAAAAGTTACATCAGCTTAGCTGTAACCAAAATGATGTAGCTACAAAGAGGCCACAAGTCAAAATAAACACAGGGAGCGGGGAAAAGCCAGGAATTTGTAGGGAGGGGAGAGAAAGGCTGTCAGGGAGAGGGGGTCTGTGGGGCTCTGGTGATGCACAGGGGTCTCTTGCTGGTCTCAAAACTGAGTGTTCCAGCCCCACTGGGGTTTTCCAGTGTGAGCCCTCTGGAGCTGGGATTTTTATCTTGAGTTACAGAGGGGAATATTTTACATTTAGAGGAGGAAGAGATTAGATACATTTTCCAGCCTGCTGTGCAGTGAAGATGTATCTGCTTTGAGCAGGCACTCAGTTGAGAATGAAACTTAATAGAAGTGGAGAGATCCATTTCACCTTTGTCTCCAATCAGTTGTGTCATTTTACGTACTGGAAACTACTTAAAAAGCAACTAATCCTGCTGTTCAGGAAGGCACATGCCACCCTGTAAAGCTGCTTTATCTGCATATTGCTCTTGCCACATAGAGCAGGCAGAGCTACATTAGAGCTGTGTGAAAAGCTGACAACAAATTGACAAATAGAACAAAATTAATGTATTTTGTCACTTTGAAGGCTTCATTCTTTTCACTGAGAGGAACTGAGCATATTCCCCTCTCTTGCAGCTCAGTATGTCACCATTCCACAGGATGGCCATGCAAGAAGGAAACTGGGAAGATTGCATTTTCAGACCTTCAACAAAAACTTCCAGATGTGTTCTTTCCCCTGATCTTTTCCCTTGAACTTTCCAAAGTGCTTCCAGTGTAACCATGCTATGCATAAACCTGGCACAAAGCACCCAAGAGCACAGGCTGTGGTTTCATGGTGCCATTAGCATCTCCTTCCCCAGTCAAACCTGACACCAATTACACAAACATAAATCTTTGTAGCTCTTACTCCTGGCCAGGTTGGCACAGAGGCGGAAGGCAGCAGCAGAGCAGTTGCAGAGGAACATGAAAACAGCATCAGAAGCTCTCCTTCCCACTCAGCAATTTATTCACCAGAGAGAGCTTGCACTAAAGCAGGTTGATTTTATAAGCATCCTGGTAGCAAAAAGCTAATTTATTTTTAACTTCCTGAGTCGGATGAAAGGTGACTGTATCCAAATAGCAACTATGAATTTTTAGCCCATTGAAAGCCCTGGGGCAGCAATCATTGGCAGAGCAGCAAGCAATCAATGGCTGGCTCTGTGTTTGCACAAGGGAGCTGATTGATTACTGACTGCCAACACGATTGCCCGTGCTGCAAACATTTTCCTCTGGACTCTCCAAGGCAGCTGGGTTGTGAGGCTAACAAGCACCAAGAGAAGGGTATAGCAGCAGATCAGCTGTTTTCAGGATGTTTTGGTTAGCATCCTGACTGCAATGTTCAAAGTGGTCTGAGGCTCTGGAAGCACCCAGACGTTTTGTGTGCTGTGAGGTTCAACCAAGGTCTGATGGCCAAGGCTCCACACCTTCAGTGGGGAAACCAAACCATCCCTTCCTTCCACATGGCATTGCCAGGGACATCCTGCCCACCTGGTTTGTGAGGAGGGAGAGAGGGTTTGCTGTCTGATTCCCACCCTAGCTGAGGGCACAGGAGGCAATTTCCCCCTTCTTTGTTGGTTTAAACCTTCCCATCAAAAGCACTCCACAGAACCTTGCCTATAGTGCAAATTGTGCTGGTTCTACAGAAACCCAGGGCCTCTCCATCATTTTCCATCATCTATTACTAAGTAATAGAATTATTTGAGTTGGAAGAGAACTTAAAGATCATCTCATTTCACCTCCTTGCTATGGGCAGGGACTCCTTCCATCAGACCTCATTGCTCATCCAGCCTGTCCTTGAACACTTCCAGGGATGGGACAGTTACAGCTTTCCTGTTTCTCACAGTAAAGAATTTTTTCCTAAATTATTTTTGTTATTTTATTTGCTAATAGAAGAAAACATCTCTTCCTCTAATCTCTCTTGTAAAGTCTGCACTTATTTATGAACAGAGAGAGACAAGTTCCCCTCGAGGAGCTGTGATGGTTGGTATGAGCTGACATCCTTCATGACTATTTCAAGCCTTAAACTGAATGATGCAGAGGGATGCACCACATCTCCCTCCCCACTCAGAGCTGCTTTCAGGCAGAGGTGAAGCCAGGGGTTAAAGCATGCTTGGTATTAAATCAATAAACTGAGCATCTCTCTCAAAATTTTGCTTTGGGAACAAAACAAGCATTTTTCCCTAATCAAATAAATAACAAAACTATTTTATGCTATTTTTGTGTTTCACGCCTTCAATCCAAAACCCTGGCAAACAAATGAAAGAACCCAGTGATTTTCTGGCAAATGGCATAGACAAGAAAGTCAAACTACTCTCTGGTGCCCCAAGCTTTCCACAAGGGCCTTTCACAGGACACTGTTAATTAAGAATGCAGAAAAAAGTGTCGGCAGCTACTGATGACCAGAAAACACAACCAGCTTGATTTACATGGATTCTTCCACTACCTCAAGACAATGTCCAGACTTAAAATTAAATTTTTATTTTCCTCTGCTGCCCTTTCCAGGACCTGACACAGCAATAACAATGGTAAGAACCAAAGCAGTGAGGTGTTAAATAAATGTACAGCGTTAAATAAATGTACAGGAACAGACAGTGCACAAGCAACAACACCAACTTTCACTCCAGCCACTTTGTTGTGCCAGCTGTGGACACAGCAGCTTCAGTGGCTGTTGCCCAAATATATTCAAAAAGGAAACTGCATTATTGCAGTCAAACTGTATTTTTCAAGGACTGAACCCAAACGCCTTGAAAGAGCCAAATGGATCCAGAAGGTTGGGGATGAGCTCCCACTGCTTCCAGTGGCTTTTCTCACAGCTGGGATGTGTGATGTTGTTATACCCACACTATCTAACAGTGAAAAGATAACCCCTTTTTGCTGCCTTTTGACTTTTTCCCTTTAATATTGAGAAGAAGGTTTTTCAAACAATAGCCATCTCTTATTATGAGCATGCAAAAAATAATTGTACCCTCTATACATCACAATATTTGGAACAGTAGGGTAAAAAATGCTGCTGGCTTTGAGCTGCAAAAGATGGCAATGCATGAGGAAAGATGATGGAAGGGTGTGGATGTTACCAACAACTACTCATAATCACTTCCAGCTCTTCCCAAGCAGTTGGACATCACCAGCTTTTTGTTTCTTTCCATCTTTCTTATTTTCAAGTTTGACCTTTCTTGCTCCTGCTATCCCAAGAAGAGGCCACGTTGACTCCAAGTGACATTTCAATTACAGAGATAGGTCTCAAGCACAATGTATTATTAAAAACCTCACTGAATCAGAGAATGCCATAAAACTTCAAATGCTGCAGTTCTGATGCCATTGATCACTAAAATAAAGTCTTTGCTACAGACAGATGCATTGGCTGGGGATGTCTTGCTGAAGGATGCATAGGAGAGTAGGAGGCAAAGTGTTTTGCAAAGGTGAAAAGAGTAAGATAGAAAATTCAGCAAGTTGAGGGTTCAGCTGAAATTCATTTCATTCCATCAAAAAGAAAAAAAAAGGGTTTTCTTTCAGAACTGACACCTTCATGGGCCATTTCAAACCTTCCTATTTTCATACATAATCCTAGAGTCAATGGAAAGGTGCCCATGTCACACCAAGGCATCACAAGTGTGACCTTTTTAGCCCTTGGTTACACACTGATGGGGCAGATCTCTTGCAGCTCTTCCTCTTCTGCTGATACAACTACAATCTCCCATGTGAGTGGGAATGCACTGCAGCTCATGTCAAGGACAGTGGCAACTTCCACCATTGCTTTTTGCTATTCTGGATATTCATGCAAAAGCTTTGCTTTATCATCAGCTTGGTTGTTTAGCAACAACATTCTCAACAACAATTTACTCTAATGATCAAAAAATTTTTAATGAATACTTTGATTACACTTAGGTGCTGGAGGCCCACCAACATTCTGTTGGTCTGAGTTTTAAAAAAGCACATGAAAGAGTACTGGGTACAAGAGGAGCCTTAGCAACTAAGTGGAATTACTAAAATCACTGATATGAGGTGGTCAGAGAGGCACTGAAGTCTCTACATCAGACTGCAGCAAAGCTCTTAGCACAGCAGAGAAAGGCTCTGTGTGGCAAACTATGGAAGTTAAAGGTTACATCAAGTAAGATGTAAACCTCTGAAAGAAAATGGTAACACAGGTGCCCTTATCCTTCTGTATGCCATCAGCTTCTCAAATAGTGCCTGTGCCACCTCACAAACACGCCTCACTCTGAATGTGAGCAGTGTGGCCTTGGGGTTTCCCAGCAAGGGGGAGATCCTGGCTCAGGCTCACAGGGGCAGCAGGTGCATCAGCCCCAGAGCTCTCCCCCACCTGGGCTGTAGCCATGATATTTTCTGAAAAATCCTTTCCTTAGTATTTTTTCTCCTGAGAAGCTGAGAGGCCTCAGGAACAAAATGTAACCAATGGTTATCTGCTGCTGTGGAATAAAACAGGTGGATCTGTGATTGGTCTCATGTGGTTGTTTGTAATTAATGGCCAATCTCAGTCCAGCTGTCCGGACTGTCTCAGTTACAAGCCTTTGTTGTCATTCCTTTTCTATTCTTAGCTAGCCTTCTGATGAAATCCTTTCTTCTATTCTTTTAGCATAGTTTTAATATAATATATATGATAAAATAATAAATCAAGCCTTCTGAAACATGGAGCCAACATTCTCCTCTCTTCCCTCATCCTCAGACCCCTGCGAACACCACCACACTGGGCAGCTCTCCTGGGGCTGAGGCAGAAGTGTGTCCATGCCCAACACGCAGCTGTGACAGAACTACCCCAAAAAAGCAGCTCTGCAGCAGCATCCCCGCCATGGCAGAGCAGCCTGCACTGCTGCAGCCGTGCAGCCAAAGCCCCTGAGCAGCGCTGAGGCAGCAGCAGTGCCCAAGTACAGCACCCCAGCCCTCCCCTCCATTCTGGCATCTCTGAGATGGGCCAGGCACAATTTCAAACCCCCACCAATTCAGGGGCACCAGTCCTAATGCCCTCCATAGGACTGGCTTCCTTCCTGAGGATGGATTCCAATCCCATCTACATTTCAGTAAAATCTGATTTCAACAGAGACCATCGCGATAAACTCCAGCTTATACAGACCCAGAAGAAAATCTTTCCCGCAATCACCCAGGGCATCTACGACCAAGAGGCATCTTGGCAGGATGCATGAATGGCCTGATTGTGTCCATTTTCAAGAGGGAATACATATGTATAGCTCTGCATCCAGCTCAGCCTGTGCAGGCTCTGCTCCCTTGATGAGCAATCAGTCTGCTGCAGGAACAAACGCCTAATGACTGCTCTCAGCTGCTAATGCCACTGCTTTTTCTGGGACAATACCCAGGCCTGAACTGCAAATTCACATCTGGCTTTGTTGGAAATTAGCTGGGAATCGAAAGGGGTTAGCAATTAGCCTTTGGAAAAAATCTTCACTAATTCACAAGCAGGGAACAGGACACCAGAGGCCTCAGAGACATTTCAGAGGGATTTGGTGGTGTGTGTATAATATGGGGGCTTGTGGATTTATTTTAGGGAAAGGCTCTCCTCGTTTTTGGCTTTGGTCTATGAAAGAACTCAGGAACAGTGATTTTCCAAATGTATTTTTGCAGCAAAATGCAATTTGACTGCGCTTTCCCACTGTGCATTCAATTTCCATCAATGTTACTGGGATTAAGATTTTTCATGGCTCTTTTATTTTGCCATCTTCAATGAAAACTGGCATTGCTATTTGTACACTTGCTGTTTTCTTGAAGCCTGACAACATTCTATTCTGCTGAAACCCCTAAACCTCCTTAAGGTTTACAAAACTCATGCCAAAAGATTGGTTTACAACATTTAACTTGCTTAAAGGGTATCTTTATTTTTATCTGTTAAAATTAATTATTTTTCACCCAGTTTAACTACACTTTAGTCCAGTCTTCACACATCTAAGAGGAATAGCAAAACCAGCTCTGGTCAACCAAGAATAAAATATAAAATCTTCCTACTTTTCCATCAAGCCAACTGGAGGAAAGGAAGAAAACAGTCAAACTTTCTAGTATTGTTGGGGATAGTACTATAATTTGTTGTGTGTAAATATAATCTGAAAATCATTATATTTTGATGATAAAAATAAAATTATGCTTCCTGCTCTTCCAGGGGGCCAGCATGCACCATCCACTGCTCCTGAACTCTGGCACTCCATGGATCCCAAGAGCCACTGGGAATTATTTCCCTTTTTCACCCAGTTTTCTAAAACCTCTGTGGCTGCTCCTGGCTGTGTCAATCCAGGGGCTCAGTGGGAAGAGAAATGCAAAGAAAACCCCTCTCATTCATATTTCTCCTAAGTATTTAGGGTGGTTTGCTGATTCACTTCGCAGTGTAGCTTGCAGCAAACTCAAAATGAAGTTACTAGAGAATAATGACCACTAAGTGACTGATATTGCCTCATTTCTCTGAGCCTTAGCAACAGTCATTTCACTTGCCTGTTGCCATAACAACTCCAGCGTGCACATCAAGGTCACTAAGCCCACTTTGCTCCTTGCCTGTAGCTATGTCTCTGATGGCTTATACGCCTCATTTTTATTGTAGGTTCGTACATGGTGACTGGGAAGAAGAGGTACTTTTTCATCTTAGGAGTAAACAAGCACACAAAGATGAGTATTTCTCAAGGTAAGAGAAAATGGACAAAAGACAAAGCATTTCAAGGAAATGTTCATTCTTAATGGGAAAGCAGTTTTTAGGGGGAAAAAAAGTGTAGAAATATATAGATATATGAGGTCTAAAATACCCGACATTCAAGGAATCAAATTGGCAGCAAATTCTAGCCTGGAACGATTAAGAAAAATTTCCTGAAGAGTGGATATGAGTTCCTCGATTTCCAAGAGGACCTTCCAGCCTGCCTGAGGATGTGAGCACGGCCACATCGACAACCCTCAAGAGGCATCTCAGACATTGAAGAATTCTGACCTTGGTGCTGAAGTAAGTTTATCTCCAATGGAAACTCCCCATTTAGTGTTAGTCTAAGAGTCCTCAGTGCACCGTGCACTGAGGCATGCTGACCTGAAATAAGCTGGAAAGCAGCAGAGGACCACTGAGCTGATGAACTGCAAAGCCCCAGGTCAGGCGAGAAATCGCTCGCAGCTTCATTTTCCTTTGTTATTCCTTTCACAAATGTTAATGGATGCAAGTTTCCCTCTGTATTATTTACATGTCACACATCGTTTTCATTGTACAGAAAGGTTATAAAACATTTTTTTAATGCAAGTGAACCACATTCATTTGTCTTGCAAGCCAACTAGAGGCAGTTTCAAAGGAAAATCTAAGCTTCGACATTACCAAAGCATTTTTTCTGCCACATGGAAGGAGAAAAAAGAATTACTCTCTCTGAACAAAATATAAATAACTTTGCCACCTCGTCTTACAGCTGGTTGATTACAGCAGCCAGTAAATGAAAGGCTTTTCTATTTATTTGTAAGATTTACGCCAAAAATATCAGAGGAAAAGATGAAATGTCCAGAACTGCAGAGGGATTTATGAGGCAATAAATACTTCTGTGAATCATGAAATATAATTTTATATATGTGTGTAGTAGTTTGCTACAGGACAAGATAGAAAGACAGACAAGTGCATTTGTGTACATTGATGGACAGACAGGCAGCCATCCATACTGGAGCTGGACCACAAAATGCCAAATTTCAGTTTTGCTTGATCATTTCTAGTAGGCCCAGCTGACTCCAGCAGAGATTCTGGCCCAGCTCACCCTGAATCTTTCTAGAAAATGCAGAGCAGTGATTTAATCTTCCAGAGAGGACACAGAAGAAAAGGAATAGCTACAGACCTTGCAAGCCCACTGGGACCAGACAAAGAACTTCCCATGTTCAGGGATTCCCAAAGTTGCAGCCATGACACAGAACCTGTGTTCTTGTTGCCTGACCTCCACTGTGTCTCTGAGCTCCTGGCTGAACAGCAAGGGCTTCTTTTGGAGTTGACACCAAAGAATGGCTGAGAAAGAAATGGATTTTTGGTTGCTCTTGTGCCCTGGTGATACATACAGAGAATAAAGGCAGAAGGCAGAAGTGTTCTTGGCAATGACTTCTGCCATGAGCAAGTTCAACACACACAGGGAAATACAGATCGCTGACGAGTTAAATAGGAATTGCCAAATTTAGGACATTCAGGAGCAATCCATGTACTTATGATGGGATCCATGCCCTCTTAAAAAGAGTTGTGACAGCTGTCATACCCCAGGTGATACGCACAGAAGGTGTGAGCTGCCTGCCAGGCACCAGCACTAACACAGCCTCAGTAGAGGGGCTGGATGTGGCAGGCAGGACTGGGGCAGCTCTGGGAGCACTGGGGAGCTGAGGCCAGCCCCTTCCATGGGAAATGGGAAGGATGATGCATCAGGGACCCAGAGGGATCAGCTGGAGTCCACAGCAAAGGTGGGACTCAAAGTCCAACACGAGGGCACTGTCTGTCCTGCTGAGGGTATATATAAGGTTGAGGAGAAATTGGTTTCTGAACCCTTTTATTTATTCATCAGGTCTAAATTTATCCTTTTCAAAAGTTGTCTTATTTAGTGCATGTTCTGGACACACAACGTTAGGCCACTTTAATAATTCAAAGTCCCTTTGATGTCCTTCGTGTAGTCAGTTCACAGGAAGGTCCCAGCACGTCCACCCCAGAGCCCTGGCTGTCTCTAGGTCCCACCAGAGACAAAACACTGAAGAGCTAACACAGAGCCAAAGCCTCAGCATTGGTCTGACACTGATATTGACATCAAGGGAGCTCACCCTGTTCACCTTTGGTGAGCTGCAGCCCATAGAGCTCTGCCTGCCCACAGGTATTAAAAGTGTGCTGCTTAATGCCTCCTGCCAGCAAATAAGTGGAGATGTATCTCAGGGAAACAGCACATTCAATTGTCACAGATTCTGCTGCTTCCCACAGAGCATCTCTTGTTATTGCTTTAATAACTGAAGAGGAAATCCTGTTAATCATAAGTCTCAAGGTTGTAGGAGCTGACAGCTGTGATATCACAGCTGTTGATAGCTCAACACAGGCACGATGAGATGGCTGATAAGGCACGTCCTGGCTGTCAATAGGGAATTGAAGTACTCGCCTAATTTTTTACCAGGCACGCACCTTCCCTCCCAAAAATGTCACACGTCTTTCTTCTCCTGGTTATTACAATGAATGCACTGCTCCTACAATCAGATGCCAGCCTACAATTAAAGACATGCAGGTGTCAAACCTTGATTACCACTGCTTTAGTCAGCAAAAGCTTGAATGGGGGGAAGTGAAGTCAGCCCAGAAAGAAAGTAAAACAAATAACTGAATTAAACCTATCTTTGCTGGTGTAGCCTGGGTTTTTACATTAAAAAAACCCCAAAGCATCCAGCAAACTGAATTTGCTTGAAACATCAATACACTTTTCTTTAAACCATTGTTTAAAGCTCACAGTTCACATGCCAGTGTGGCAAGATGAGTTTGGTTTTGAGACTCCTTTGTGCAATGAGCTCCCTAAAATGGTGGCTGTTAGGAAGCTTTTACATCCAAGCACATGCCCATTACCACACATAAAATTAAAAAGCCATCCTGTGCAAACTGACTGAAGCCTGGCAAATATTTTAAACCTTTTGTGATTTTAAATGACACACGGTGATCTTCCCTTTTCACATCACTTATTGCCTCTGACACACACAATTTGTTAGCATGCCTGGGGTCACAAGCCAACAGAGCAAGGCTGAATTACAGCAGCCAGGAGGGTTTTCCTCCTCCATCCTCTGCAGCCTTTACACACTGCATGGTCTGCAGCTCCCATTGGTGCTACAGAAATAGAGGTGACTGCTGGCATGCTGGATAATGCGCATGGATGTGGCCTCATCTTTCTTCCTCTGAGCCCTGAAGGAGGCTGCCAAAGGCTCCTACAGAGAATTCAAGGTCTTTGTGGAAGGAAATTCCCATAAGAAAAGGGAAAACAAAAATATTGGTGAGAAACCCAATCTTGACCACTGTGACCAACACGGGAACCTTCTTGGGAAGAAAGGGAAAAAATAACCCACAACAATATGGCTCAAAAGGGCAATGAAATACCTGGTTCTGGGTGAGACTGTGGGGTCAGCAGTCCAAGGTGGGACGTGGTGGATATGAGAAAAGCCAAACATCTCAGCAAAAAGTGTGGCCTCTCCTGCACTGCTGGACAATTCAGCCTTGATTCTCTGGGCACCCTGGGCACTCACCTTGAACAGCAACTTTAAATCTCACTGATGTCAGTACAAAACCCCGTGGCTGGTTTAAAGCAGTGCTTTTTACCTTCTGTTTCAGCAAAGCCTGCTGGGGCTCTGTGGAGATTTTAGAGGGAGGTCGTGGCATCGTCCCCCAAAGAGACCCAAACCCTGCACACACAGCAGCAGGTGTGTGAGGTGTCTCCTTGGGAAGATCCCATGGGATGGCCCTGTGCTGCCCAGATTGACACAGCACCTCCAGAGAGAAAAGATTTCCTTTTAATTAACTCAGCCCTGACTTCGCAGAAGTTTTTCACAGCCCCAAACTTTATGTAATACTTCAAGATTAAGTTAAATAAGAAGAGACTTGACCTGGAAAAAGCTCCAGCTTAGGCAAAATTCATCTTTTTTTTTTCTCCTCATTTTTAGCAAATATAAAGATGTTTGGCTACTGTAGGTACAGCCGTGCCCAGAAGCATTAGCTATTAGTCAGCTCATGATAATTAGTCATCTAAGACACCGTTTTTTAAAGACCTCAAATAGCTCCATCTGCATCTTGCACTGAGGTCTTGAAGCTCAGTGCAGGAGAACAGGATGGGAACCCAGGAGGAAAGAGCAGGACAGGGTTGGCACCTGCACAGCCCTTCTGTGGCTGTGCAGAGGCTCTGGGTTTTGCCATTTAAAAACATCCCCAAAGCATCCAGCAGCATGAGTTTGCTTGAAACATCAATAAACTTTTCTTAAATAATTGTTTAAGAAATTAAACAATTATTAGGAGGACCAGCCTCCTCACCTCAGCCCCCATATAATGAGGGAGAAGAGACTCTGACACTTTTTGCTGCTGCTTCAAGCCCTAGCACAGTGCTGGAACATTGATTTCAGCACTCCTGATGTGAGCGGGGAGTGTCAGCATCACCAGAGGCTGTGCTGGCCCCTCAGCCCTGCTTTAGGAGGAGGTTTCTGCACAGGGCATGGGCTGAGGAGCCCCACAGGGCTGGCTTTGCTCCCCTATCCACAATCCATGTGGATCCAGACCTTCCCTGGTACGCTCTCCTCTGCAAGGAGGAAAGAAGGAAAGCAGGGTTGGAGATTTTTGTCCCACTCCTCCTCAAATCAACCTTTCATAATTAATTCAAAGAGGAAAATGAGTCTCTTGGGAAGGAAAGAGAGGAATCTTATCAATTATTTGAATAGGGTGGAATGCAGTGACATCAGCAGCTAATGAAGTAAATCTAAATTAAGCCACTTTTTTTTTTTCTTTACAAAAGCCAGAACATCTGGTGTTTGACAGTGAGACCCATAGAGTCACCAATTAATCTCACAAAGTGCCATTGCTCCTCATTTTTCTGTGTGAAACCATTTCTTCAGTCCTTACCACCAGTTTAGAAAATAAAAAATATCTTGTTGAATGAGCCACAGCAGAAATCTTCTTGTCATGAAGAACTCATTAGGTCAGCATTGAAGTGATTTATCAGGGGCTTGGATTTCAGATCAGCTTTGCTTGTACAACTGACTTGGTGGCTGTGCTTCAAGCAAAGGCTTGCAAATTGCCCTCAAAGCAAGCATGGCTCAAACAGAGCATCCAGCTCCTGACCAGTGGGGTGGAGACAGAGAAATCCTTCCTGCCCTCTATTGTGTCCTGACAGCCATCCAGATGTGATGCAAGGAGTGGAGCAGGTATTAATACTAATAAATGGTGCTGAGAGGGAGCTCACATGCTGGAGGAGATGCTGAAAGCAATATAAGATTAATTTATGTCATCTTAACTTCTCCTAAGCCCCCCTGCTGATCTGCCCAGCCCTTTGGGGGAGTGGATGGGCCCTCAGCACGTGGCAGGGACCAGTACAGTCTCACACTGCACCTGACCTTATATAATCCAACCTGTGTCTGATATTTTTCAGTTCCCTTGAGGTGAAAACTGCCTTTTCCATGTCAGTCAGAATTGTGTGTCTGTGCTAATCCTGTTCTTCCATATGCCTGAGCTGAGAGAGCAGAGTGGGAAAGGTGGGGAGGGAGGACATGATTTCTTTAAAAAGTCAAATCCCTAAGTTTCCATGGTCTGAAACATAAGATCAAGTTCATCATCCTTTTCAGCCCATCACACGTACAACAGATATTTTTCCTTGTAAGACAGATTTCACTTTCTTAACTAAGTTAATTTTCAGACAAGAAGAAAATCCACTGCTAAGCACAGCTTCAGGAAAAAGCCAAATACGTGCCTCCCTCCCATCCCCATCTGTACTCTATTTTCCATTCCCAGCTCTGCCTCTGACTCTTCCCCATCAGCTGGGTCTCGAGGTGGTGAGGAGAGGCATTTCTCTCCCTTCCAACTGTTTTTCCCATTGGAATTCCTTCTCCTTCTGCCAGCATCCTCCTCTCCCCCAGCACTGAACTTGGGCACATCAGCACTGAACTCTCAAACACGAAATTTCCAAGTGGATTCAAAACAAGTCCAAACGAGCTCATCCATCAATAGCTGTTAATGTCAAGGGCTCCGAGGGCAGGGGTGGGGTGAAGGCAGGGCCACAGTGCATACTCAGGCAACAATGGAAGTGTTGTTACGGAGCAATTAAGAATGCTGCTGTAACAGGTTGGCACTGCACCTTTGCTAAGGTGAGAGAAGTCACAAAACATTTACGTTACCCAGAGCAGGCAGCACCAAGTGCCCTTTATGTCCAGCCTGCATCTCCTCAGCAGTCATAGGAGAGCCAAACCTGCCTTGGGCCAAATAGTAATTGCATTTTTAAATAACAATAATCACTTTTTACCACGACTTTTCGGTTTGCTGAGTCAAATGTCATATTCCCAATTGCTGGGCATCCCTAGGTGCTGCCGTGTGAGCATTAATTAAATGGAGAAATTGAATTGGTTATCCTACACTTGAGCCACAAAGCATAAACATAAATAAAGGAACTTCTTTCTTGACAAATATTAGTCTAGAATAATTTGTTTATCCAAAAGTTCATTACCAACGTATAGTAACACTACCTTTAGGAGCTTAATCAGAGTCAAAACTCCATCCCCTGCAGAAGAATCTGTACTTCCTCCATATTCAAGGCTATTAAATTATTTCCACGTACATGGGATACAGAATTTTAACATGTGAATCTGGCAGGATTTGGCTGCTGCAATCCTGCCTGGTTTGAAAGTCAGGGGCTGAATTCTAAGCAGAGATGAATTGAAGGAAAGCAGCTGGAAAGGCTGCTTGACAAACAGCATGTATCTCCACTAAGGCCTGAACACACCGGGTAGGATTTCCATAAGGTGAAAAATATGGCTGTGAGCAAGATAGAAAAATGAAAAGCAAAAACAGAGTAAAGAACTGAGTGTCTGAAGACTATCAAGAGAGCTGATGCTCCCTGCATGGCTGAAGGGCTGAGCATGCTATTGACTGAGATGACAGAGCTTTTGGACAATATGGGAAATCAAAGAATGCCAGAGAGCTGGAGATCCAGCATTGTTCTGCACCCCCTCCTTTCCAAATGAGGGGAGTGAAGCAGAAATTGAATAATAGGAAAAAAAAAAAAAAGCTTGCTGGAAAAAATCCTTGTGCAGAAAGAAAGAGCCATGGACAAAACACACCCAGTGAAGGACTAAGAGTCCATTTCTTACCTGTGTGGAGACAGCTCCTCTAATTGCCCTGATGAGTTTCCCCTCAGAGGAGAGACCAGGTGCTGCTCCTCACCAGCCTCCAGGAACACATCAGCTCAGCTTTTATGTCAAACCATGCAGGGCAGACCAAGCAATCGGCATTTTTCTCCATTGGTGGAAGAGGATATCCAAGTCCAAGCTTGCTGAGCACTCAAGTTTGGTCCTCAGTCAGCCCAGGGGATGTCAACGGGGAGTTTGGCAGCATCCAGCACTCACAGGCGCTCAGGGAACATTTCTTATCAATGCCTTTCCAGAGCAGGAGAAAGGGAATGATTTTGGCCTCACCTGTGGTGACACAAGAGTCCCTCTGCTTCAGGAACAACATCTCTGGCAAAGGAGGACTGGGAGCCACCGTTCCTGGGCCTTGCACCAGCAGCACGGCAGAAGTGCTGGCCCCATGGTTAATCCCAAGCCCTGAGCTCTTGTCAAAGCACCAAAGTGAGGGACAAGCCATCCCATTTTAGCTCCCGTCTTCATGTCCTCTCCAGCAATTCTGCAAATATTGATTAAGACTGTGCTGTTCACTCGTAGTTGATAAGTCCTTCCAACAGCACTTCATGGGAGATTTCAAATTGCTTTGTTAGACCATCTTCTGTATATTTACCTACCAGCAACCCAATAATAGCAGGAAATTAAAGCCACATTAGCTTTAACTGCAATTATCCCATTATAGAAGCAGGTGAGTGCTGCAGAGGCAGTCATCACATTTTCACAGCATAACTACTTTGGATAAAAATTACAGGGAGGCAGGATCATTACCTGTGAGGAGATAAAGTGGATCACTTCAGAGCCTTGGTTGGTTTGTGACAGGAGGTCAAATGAAGATGTTCTAAGGTTAAAGTCAGGGTTTCCAGGTGACCTGCATTTAGCATCAAGAAAGTGCCTCTTTTCCCTTATCACTGAAACCTTTCTCACCTGCAGAATATTATTCAATAGGTGAATTCCATAGGTGAAAAACCAATTCCTTGGTTTTGTCTCCCAGCCAAGATCCATTTTCTTCAGAACCAGCAGACAACCACAGAAAACGAAATGGCACCTGCTGCTTTCACCTTTTAAGGAGAGTTTTATCCACCCTTACTCTCCTCTCCAAATGGCACAATTAAAAAGCAGGCTTTATCCTGTAATACAAATGAGAAATTTATCCACACCATATTTCTTGTGTCAAGCTGCCAGATCAAATTGGGAATGGGGGAGACACATGTTGGGGGTGTGGATTGATAGAAGAGCATTAGCTGGACAGATGAGTACAGGAAGAATTGAAGTAAGAGCCACTCAGTCCCCTCCCAAGAGTCCTGGGCAAACATGAAACCATCCAGCCCAAAAATCACTTTAAAATCTTTTTTGTGTGCCTACTGCAAACTGTCCATTCCTCACACAACAAGGGGTGCTTCTAGGCACAAAGCTACAGGGAAAAGAGACTTGAAAAATTGCCTTTTCTGAGGAATTTGGAGCTTCCTCCCTCTTTTGCAGAGCTGGGAGTGCCATTTTCAAGTGCTCCAGTGTTTTTACTAATTTTCACCAAGGGAGACTGGATCCCAGTCTTTTGGAGGATCCAGAGCAATTTTCTTCTTGCTTGGCCTTTCAGATTCATTTTTCAATGAATTTTTCAGATATTCAGAGCATTTGGATTGTTTGTACTGAACCATGCAAAGCTATTGCCTCTTCCCACCCATATAAAGTGGAATTTTATTTTGCACAAACAGGACAAAATGTTCATTCTGACCTGTCTCAAGGAAACCAAGTCCCACTTCTGATCGTCTCATCCACCAGAGCCTCTCTACAGAGGGAAGATGTCCTTAAATACCCTCATTTCCTTGGTGAGCACAGAGCTTTCCCCATCTGCTCTCTGAGCACAGACATGAGCCCAAGCCTTGTGTCAACATGTTCCCAGCCTCCCTCTGTAACGTGGAAATGACAGCGGGCTCTGCTTGTGAGGATGAAATCAAATGAATAAATGAACGTCAACAGACTGTGGGTAGGGGCCCAGAGGTTGCATAACAGAGACACTGCAAGTGCACAGATGCTGTGAAGCCAAAGTGGGTGCTGAGTGGATTGTCAGGGCTTGTTCTGGAGGGATGCACCTACTCGTGGCACCAGCACAGCTGTCAGGCAATGAATTATTCCCAGCGAATTAAGGAACAAAAAATCTCTCTCTCTACCCATCTCTACTCATGCAGGCCGTTTAGAGGGAATATTATGTGACATCTCTAGGTAAATCAGATGGTGAGTTATTACAGCGTGGTTCCTCTTCCCTGCAGGAACAAAATCTGGAGATATCCTACAAAATCCTTGCTATGTCAATGTCAAACTCAATAATGCTCCCCCAAAAAATTATTACCAGCTGCACATGTGGCAATAATGTCACACTAAGGGCATGGCTGCATGGATGAGGACTGACAGACTTATGCTCTGCGCCCCAGCTCTGAGCTGGCCAGATGCAAAGCAATTCTGCTCTAGAAGCAGAGAGCCACATTAGCAGGGTGACAGCTTATGCAAGAAGAGAGGACAAATTTTTTGCCACTGTGGTTTTCTGAATGCCTCTGTTTGGACATATTTGTCTCCTTTTCAGGTCTTGCCCTTTAGTCCTTTAACCTGAACTGGAATGCTTTCTTTTTATTCTCCTCTCTTGCAGTAGGAGAACTATACAAACCAAGGCTGATTTCACAAGCCTGGCAACAGCTTCTTAAATAAACAGCAGACTTTTGGGTTTTGTTCCTCTCAAACATAAATGCTGCTTCATCTTCTTTGTGCCACTTCCCCTCCAAAACTGCAGCAGCAGCAAAGCAATTAAGGGAGCATGAGGTAATATCCCATACAGAAAACCTGCTTCATTCCACACAAACACACAAATAACCTCCAGCTTGAGAGGGAGGAATGCACAAACACTTAGGAGCTAATTCCCAAACCCAGCAAGACAAAGGCAGAGTTAAAAGACTCAAAAACACCTGAGAAAGCAAAACAGTCTCTTATCCCTGGCTAAAGCAAACACAAAGAATAATTGCATTCACTTTCCAAGCTGGCAAGCCAGCCATAATATATTGCCTGCCACAGCAATCATTGTTCCTGTGCTCTCCACCCCAGCCTGACACACACTCAGCAGATTCATAACTCTCTCAAGTTCTCCAAGATAAACATGTGGGTGCTTGATACAGAATTTCAGGTATAATATTCCTTGGAGCATCCAGCATGCCACCCCATCCCCAACACAATGGGAGATTTACCCCCACTGCCCCAGGGACACGGGCTGCAGGCCAGCTCCAGAAGGACCAGAAGTTTCTTGTCTGTCTCCTATGCAGATGGGTGCCTGACTTGCACAGCTGCCCCTGGCATCCTCCAGTGCCCCCATCCCCAGTGGGATCACAGAGGGGTTGAATTGTGTTTGCCACCAGTGCCTGTGACAGGAATACCCAAAGGCCTTGCTGCACACTGAGCTCCCTGTGGCTTTTGGCAGCCCATTTGTCTTCCCCTCTTCTATTGCCAGTGACCAAAGAGCCCCTGCTCACCTTGACTCCTACTTCCCATGGCCAAATCCCAGCCTGAAACACTCTCTTCAGATGCTGGACTGACATAAATGTTGTGGGAAAACCACCCCACACCTTCAGAGTTTGGAAAAGCCATCTCCCCCTTCACCCCAAGGCCACAGTGGATTTATCTGACAAGCAGCCTTTATCAGAAGGGTGAGAAAGGCACCCCAGGGTTGAGCTGCTGCCAAGAGCCAGGAGAACCCAACAGACTGCATTTAGTTAAGGGCAGGTTATCTGATGCATTCAAACCTTGATTCAAGGAACCCATTAGATTCACTTTTTTGGTGGTGGAAAAAAACCTGACGGTCTTTGGCCAGGTTTAGCATGCAGGAAATCCTGGAGGGAAACTGGAGAGCACCTACATGTGTGCATGCACACCAAACAAGCTGCAGGTGTCTGTTTGCTGACAGCAACCAGCACATTCAAAGTGAGAATCTGCCCAGGACTGTCACATCTACTGCTGCCAGATCCATCTGCTCTGGTAGAAAATCCTCTCCTCCAAATCTGTTGTCCTGAGCTGCACCACACACTGCAGCTGGCTGGGAGGGCACTGAGATTTGCATCCTCAGTTTTTGGAAGGTATTGCTCAGCTCCCAGCTGGAAGGTCTCTGAAAGCTCCTGCTCTGCTTGACCCTGGCCCCAAATTCACCACCAGCTATCCCAGAGGGTGCCTGCCCCAGCTGCCCCAGGGGACATGGGGGCTGCAGGCCTGGGGACAGTGAATTCTCCCCAGCACGGGGTGTGCCACCCAGGGGGACTCTCAGAACCAGCCCCTGCCTGGATACCAAGCCCAAGAGCCCATTTATACAACAAATACAGAATGGTTCCAGTATTCCTAGTGAAATATTCTGTTTCTCCTAGGATAATAGGATAACAGCAGCACAAGAGATGAGGACTGATCCCAGCCAGGCTGGTCCTGTCTCCTTCTGCCTTCAGAATCTCCACTGGGACCCTCTGGTCCCCAGGCTCCACTGGAAATGGGCTGCCTCCACCATTGGAGGCAAGAACCCTTCCCAGACTGCTGGAGCCCAACTTCTCTGAGGCACTGCTGCCTCTTGCACCCCCCATTTCTTGTCCCATCCCATCCCATTGTCTCTAGCACAGCCCGTTTCATCCCCTCTGATGCTGACACTTGGCTCAGGGCTCAGTCCCTGGCTCAAGCAAAAAGGGAGGGCACCAAATGGTGGCAAGCATCTGCGTGCTGGTGTGCTCTTGGTATCACACGGGGCAGAAATGTGTCCTGCTTTCCTTCAGCAAGGGGAGATGAGGTGCTTGACAGGCAGAACTGCATTTAACCCAAGTGTCCCTGCCCACACATCTTGTCCCCCACCCTGTCCATGTCAAGGACAAAGCCTTTGCCTGCATGAAATCCTCCCTTTTCCCCAGCCATGAGCCCTGCTGCCATCCAGGCCCATGCCCTGAGGGGGAGCATTGTTCCTCCAACAGAGCCCTCTGCTCCTTCCTGGCCATGGCCTCACCATCAATGTTCTGCTGGTCCTTGAGGCATCTGCAAGCACTTGGCCCAGGCTTCCTCCATCCCTCCCCAGCCCTCCTGCTGCCTCTGCAGACTCCCTGTGCTTTATCCATGGTCTGCAAGAGGAAGATGAGGCTGGCTGGCTCCACTAGCCCTGCAAACTGACAGCAGCCACAGGCAGCTCCAGGCTAATGTCACAGCCACAGCCCCAGCACATGGCAGGGCCACTCTGACCTAGTTTTAACCCTGCTAAATATGCAAAGGAAGAGCACCACAGCGTGTGGGGGAAAGCAGTCTGAGGCTTTCCCCATTTCCTCAGTGTTCTCTGCTACTTTATCTCTAATACTCACACTACACAGGAACATGTCCAATGCCAGATCTTCTTATGGGTGTACCAAGAGAGGGAAAACATGGTTACATTTGAAAGGTGAGATGCTTAAGGTGGGGTTTTTTGGTTTTTTTACATGCTTATAGGAAAACGTGATTTTCCAAAGGTTAACATTTTGACAAAATTGAAAGAAGAAATGGAAAACATTTTTGAGTGGAAATCTCTTTTAATTTGCTTACCTTTTCTTATTGCTTGTTTTTTTCAGTCTTTTTGTTGTTAACTTAGTCATCAAGAGCTAAATGCTAGCCTGACTATCATTCTGACAGGCCTTTTTTGTTGTTGTGCTGGTTTTAAGAAAATGGATTTTTGTGCACTTGGCTTTATCTCTGTTTCAACATCTGCCTTTCCCTTACCATTACTGGCTCACTTCCACCATAGAAAATACTCAAACTTCATCTTCTCTTGATTCTTTAATAACTCTAGACCATTATGTAGTCTATAACTACTTCTTTGCTATGGAAACACTATTTTATTTGAATCACCCACATAGTTCTGGGTATTTCTGTTTTTCAGCATCTTAATTTCAGTATAAAATTGTGTTCACTGACAGTGCAGAGGGCTTTACTGAGGGAAAGGGCAGCACAGCATCCTGGTCTGTGTCCTTCAGATGCTACTGAAGCCCCCCAGCCAGGATCTGGTGATACCCAAGATGTCAATGCATCTCCTGAGTCTGAGAACACACCTGAGGCTGAGCTATGAAATTCCACCATGGCAGGGATGGGAGCATTGCCTGGAATAGGGACTGTAAGGACCTGTGGTAAAACAGAAATCCTCTAAATACTTGCTACCAGTGATCATAAGGGAGAAGAGATGCTCTTCTCATCCAGCATGGCCCAATGAATGGATGCCCTCAGTGCAGTGCCATTTTCTGCTCTGGAGAACTTGAGCACCACAAAGCAGAGCAAGCAAAGCAATGCGAGAAAAGTTTCCCGGAGAGGAATTTCCTGTGGAGCAAGAGGACAGCAATGGGACACAAAGCCACAACCACATTTTGAATGTGCTCCTGAGGGGCACTGCCACTTGATAGCCCATGTGAAACAAGTCCCAGACATGGAGATCCTTGTCAGAGTGCTCAAGAAAAAAAGGCAAGGACAGGAAGCCACGAAAACCATTAATCAGTAGACCGCAAGCGGTGTTGTTTCTGGCATAGGTTGAGAGAACGCTGATCATTAACTCCTATGAACATTCCTGACCTTGCTCAGGAAGGCTCTTAATTAAATGATTATGTCCCCTGACTTCTGCAAGTCTCGGGCGACTGCCTCTGCCTTCCTCAGCAAGGCATTTTTGGGAATCAGGATCTCCATGATTACACTCAACTAATTATTTGAAAAGCATTTTCATCTGGACTCCAAGCAATCAAATTAAATACAGTTAATGTGGGTTTGGCAGGACTACACACAAACAAAAGTTGCTCTGTTTTTGTGCAAAATTGGAAAATCAGTTTTTGCTAATAGCCTGGTGTATGAAATCTGCTGCTTCAGCTTTTCACTGTTTACCCATCCTCTCCATTTTGCTGCAAAACTGTTGATGCAGTTCTGCTGTGATAAATGAAGCCCAAAACCTCACAACATCCTGCCTTTAGCAAAAGACCTTGTAGGAACCAGAGACTGAGAAAGAATGAATTTCTCTGCTTTGCAGTAAAAAATGATAAAGACAAAGCGCGTGCTGGAAATGAAGGAACATGCCGAAAATAAAGGAATCAACTTGATGTCACTTTATCAAAAGAGATACAACAAGACAGTGATATAAATCATCAGGCTTTAGCAGCTATAGAAGATTTCAGGTAGGAAGGCAAACTAAGTAACACAAAGTAGAAGAAGCATATTTATAAAAAAATACTGCAAACCAAACCTCATTTTGCAGAGAACTGCAAGCAAGCAGATGGACATTTTCTAATAAGCTCACCAGTCTACTTGTCTAATTACTTAACACTTTGAAATTAATTTGATTTTTCTTTCTGAACAGCTATCCTTATGGATCATTTTCCACACTGAACAGGGAGTAAAGTACACCTAAACCTGAAGACAGCATGTGTCTATTTTTGGCTCAGTGAATTAGAGTGCATCCTTTTTAAAAAGAAATTCTGATGCAAAAGAAAATAATGAGATTTCATTGCTGTGAAACATGTCAGCACAGAAAGGATTAATAATCTGTAACTGCCATGAAGTTGTTGGAAGGCTCTCTCTTTATTAAGTCATAATTGGAATTAGAAGAGTCAGGCAGATGAATGAAATCCTCAGTAAGCAGAGGGATATAGATTTTCACAATATGCTGAAGCAATGCAATAACAGAAGCTACAATCATTAATATTACTTACAAACCAAGATTAATCTCTAGGATAGGCAGAATTTCAGGGTAAAATACTTGAGCTGATGCACTGCCACAGGTGATGGCAGTGTTAACCACTACTCTCAGCAAAAGGAACCAGCCCTCACCTGGAGGTCTTTGGGAGGAAAGCTCCCATCTGGTTTGGGATGCTCCCAGAGATGCACTCAGGAGGGAAGCAGAGCTGTGTGCCTACCAGCCCACAGTGCTGAGTGCTGGAATAAACACAGCCCAGGAGCCCCCAAGGCCCAGCTGCTCCAGCTGTGAGGGCAGCTGGAAGGCACCAGGCAGGGATGTGCCCAACAGGTACAGGTCCCTCACATGGGCTTGTGCCAGGCTCCCACATCAAAACTGTGTGTACTGTCACTTGAAGCACTTCAGAGCCATTTATAGTTTGCATATTTGCATATTTTTGCATTGTTATTGCACAATTAAGCTGAAGACTTCTGACCAAGCTGTCCAAGAGCACAAGGAAATCCAGTGGCAGTCAACTTTCAAGCTGGGTAATCAGTCAGAGGTTTAAAAAACAAACTGGGCCCATGTGAGTCAGGGCATGTTAGGAAGACACAGTCAGTAGTTCCTTTTATAAAGAATTAAACCTTTTCCAGGTTATTTAATGCATATTAAGTGACATAAAGTACCACTTTTATAAAACAGTACTTTTCAAGGACCAATGAAGAACTGCTTTAGACTTTTTCTCTGGGATTCCAGCAAAATAATTTCATGTTGACATCCCCAGCATTTTGTCTAAAAACACCTGTCTCATCAGGTTATCATTCCAACTAGAGAAGGGACTGGAGAAGGAAAACAGATGTCTAATGCATCCTCTGCAAGGAACAAGAAAACATATGCCATGAATATTCTTACGGTCTTTTCTTGTTCTCTTTCTGTTGTTACCATGCAAATAATGTGCACGGGAATCTTTAAACATCTTCTAACCATTCAGTAAATAATTTCACAGAATAATGAATTCAAGTACTGTGAATCAACCCCCAAAATTTAATGACTTATTTTAGTTTTTATGTCACATCTGGAAACCAGTAGGACATGGCTCTTGGGTGCACCTTCAGAGGGTGATTCTTGGCTTTTCCTCAGCTCTCCATGCCTGTGGTCAGGACCTCTGTTTCCACAGAGGAGTAGGAGCAGGACGTGCTGACCCTGTCTGCTGCAGTGTACAGCAGAGAAACTGCCTCGTGTGCTTGGAAGGCAGCCCTGAGTTACACAACTGCAGTTCAGAGGTCACAGAGGCAAAGGCTTTGCCAGAAGACTCCACACTTCAAAGCCGTGGCGACAATTGTTGGATCACACAGAGAGGAAAGAAGTTGCCTGTGGGTCCCTGAAGCAAACTGGAGTCTCAGAAGGAAAAACAGGATCCAGAAGAATTTACTGAGAAACAATGAGGTAAAAAACACTGCTTATTTATATGGAACAAAAGCCCCAGCTCTCAAGAAGCTCTCCAAGCTGCTTCCACATCCAATCAATATTTTCTTTAAGCACATATGGAATGAGCCTCAGCCAACTTCCTCCTCCAGACATTCCTATTTCTGACTATCCTTAGAAAGAAGCAAGGCAGCTAATTCAAAATTTCATTCATATGAACAGGAGTCACCAGGCTTGCAGGGACAGTCTCACCATCCTGTTTTCCTGACTCAACAAATTGAAGCAGCTAAGCTCAGCCATACATCCAAATATATGCACACACATGCCCTTAGCCCACAGCAGATGTCAGGTGATGGCACATGAGCCTGAACAGCCAGTGACACAAAAAAACCCTGAAGACTGAAATTTCTTACTAATGCAAGTGAAAGGAAATTTAAAACTGGTAATAGATGACACTGGGGCAGAGATGAAACCTGGTCTACAAAATCTACATAAGCAAGGTGGAATCTCCATTCCACATAAGCCTGACTCTTATAGTCAGCACCAAAGTTGCATCACCTTAAGAATGGACCAAAAGAACCTTGGCTGAGGCACAATGCCAGCAATTTGGATTTGCTTGACTATGACCTCTCCCTCCTGCTGCAGCAAAACCTCCTCAGAAGTTCTCTTTTAAGAAACTCTTTGCTGCAAAAAAATTAAAGCTAATGAGACTTCTCAAGGAGATGAAATCACCCCCGTTCCAACTTCAGCATCTTGAGGCTCAGACTGTTCCTTGAAAGGAGGGTTTGCAATGAAAATGCTGCCAAAGAAGATTTGCTGAGGGTAGGAGCTCCTCATCTGTCCAGTCAGCACCATGGATGGTGGGTGCTCATCTCTGGTGCTTCAGTGAAGAGCTCATCATTGCAGCTCTCATTATCACCAAATGGGCTGTGCAGAGAAGTTTGACATGGATGCAGAAGGGCTAGGGCATTATTTTCTGCTGACTTGCCAGAGCTCATCTCCTGGTGCCTCTAGACCCAGATTTGAAAGTTTAAACTCTGCCAAAATACAGGGGGAAACACTGCCTGAGGCTGAATTCATACATAAACCTCACTGCATTTTAATGGCATTTGCACCCTATTTTGTAGGATATGCTTGGGGCATTTATAGAGAATTCAGACACAGGAATTCAGGAACAGTATACCTTAAATTCTGGGGGAAAAAAAAAAATCTCTGAATGGAAGCTCAGGTTTTCATGGTCAGTCTCAACCACTGAATTTCTACATTCATTGAACACCAGTCCTTGTGACACCATGCATTTTATACTCCTCTCTGTCCTGAAACCCCAACATTTCCATCTGGGTGGCATTTTACTGCCTCTTCATTATATCCCAGGAAGGAATGCTGATGGATTAGCATCACATCCAAAACAGAAACTGGCATCATCTCAGACTCACGAGATTTACAGCAACTACAAAGTAAATTTGGATACTTTTTTTAGTTCCCACTCTTCCTTTTTTAGAAATAAATCTTAAGAAAATACAATCCCAAAGGCCTAACAGGCACACATTTACAGATGGCAGCAGTGAGTCATAAATGACATCTTTTCCTGGTACTATTTATGAGAGCCAAAAAACTGAACATATTATGAGCCATTTATAATGTTCTTCAGCAGAACAGTCAGCCAAGAGACAGAGCTGAAAGCCTGTTGCAACAAAAGGTATCAAAGTGAGGAGGAGAACAGTATCTATAATTACTACTCCAGTGATAAAACAAGCATATTACAGCAGATGGTTTAACACAAGATCACTATTAAATAAAACACTGGCTCCAATGCCAAGGGATGAATATTCAAGGAGTGAACTGAGTAAAAATGTATAAAGGCAGCAAATGCAGCTCAGTTAACCCAGAAGTTTTGTGCAGACTAACCAAAGAGATCAAACCCCACATAATTCCCCATGTTGGCTGAACAATCCCTCTGCAGTCAAAACTTTCCCAATTAGGAATTAATCAATGCAAATGGCAGGACTGAGCACACTGATGGCTCAGGAACTTGATCATGTCTGACTGATAAAAAAAGGTGTGAAACTCAACCCCAAAACAAATCCAAACCCTAACAGAATTAATTTGCACAGCTTTTTCACATACCACTTCAGAAACTTCCCCGTTCTTCATAAGAAACAGACTCTAATTCATCTTCTTGGCAGCTTCACAGTTGTAGGATGTTGTTTGACAAAACAGGAGCCAAGTTACAATCTAAAAAGAGGTTCTTTTCATTTTTAGAAGTTTTGAAAAATATTTTCTGGTCAAAAGTAAGGCTGGAATTAATTAAAGTGACTAAGGCTGCACCACAGAGCATGGAGCTGCAATGCTCATGCTGCACAGCAGGGCTCCAGCTCTCAGGGGGTTTGGAAGCACTAGAAAGGATGCCACCGCTGAAAAGGCATTTTGAATTTGTTTTTTGCAACTTGCAGTATTTTTAAAATTAAATGTTTCTGTAATTTTGATATTATCTATGTAATACCTTTAGCTGAGACTCAAGTCTTCCAAAGCTTGAGACTCACCTATGAAAGATCATTTAAATGATAACATGAACAAGGAGAAGAAAAATAGTAGCAACAGAAGGTAAAAATGCATAGCCAATGTATACCACTACAAAATGGTTTCAGAGTAAAAAGGCATTGTTCACTATAAGAGATTAAAATTAAAATATCCATACCCTCAAGGACTCAGGCTGCACCAGACAAATCCCTGTGATTGGAAATACAAATCCTTCAACCATTTGCTCTCTCTAGCTGCCAGGACTCCCACCAGGTTGCTTGAAGTGTCAGGTAAATAGATGAGTGGAGCCTGTTAAACTATGCAAGATTTAAAAGTTCTTTTAAAAATCTATGTAATAGAAACATTTTTCAACCTTAAAAGTCTTAAAGTCTTTCTGCATTTTAAGAACTAAGAGATGGGCGACCTACAGCCTTGGTGATACATAATATATATATATATATGTGCGTGTGTGTGTATATACACTTACATCATACACACACACACATATATATGTGTTATATCTATCTATCTATCTATCTATCTATCTATCTATCTATCTATCTATCTATCTATGTATACATATGGCACCAACAACCTCCAGTTGCTGCCTTGATTATTTTCTGGTCACATGTGCTTATGTGTTATGAAGAATCAATGACACAAACCTCAGACACAATTACAGACCCTGCTTCACTAAACCTTCAGTTTCTGACTACTTTAGGGGAAGAAATTTTATCCTGGAAGACTGGGAAACTTTACTTTAAGGCTTGTGAAATGATAATATATATTTAATGGATGATTAATACATATTTAATAGATGGCCCTTGGTGACCATAACCTATGGTTTTATTAATTTAGGCAGGGATGAATAAGTAACATTAAGGTGTGGTTCTTCCTTTATCTTATCACTACACTCGCATGCATGCTTTGTATGGAAAACTTTATTTGATAATAAAAATAGCATTCACAGACTTTCTCCTTCTTTGTTGCTACATCATATACATAGTGTCTGTTCCAAGGAAAGAAGCTCTTACTGGGTAAGTCCACATCTACTCATCCTAGTGTTATGTATAAACCCAATTAAGTCAAATAAAGCTATGAACAATGTAGTATTTATATATGCATAGTGTTTTATAAAAAAGATTGGCCCACATACTGCTTTTCATCGACACAGAAAAGAGCATTTTGCCTATAGCATGTTGCAAGAAATGATGATTGGAGAATATAGACTGCATACAAGTGCTTAATAATACATAAGCAGGCCCACCATGAAGAAAGAAATGATATTTTCAAACCAACAAAAGCTTTAGAATTACTGATACAGTCTCCCATTTTAAAACAGCTTTACATACCTGATTCAGTTTACATTAAAATATATCCCCTGAATCAAATTTTTTCCATTTTTAGAAATATAAACACTTAATCACATTCCTCACACCTAAATTTTGTCATAAATCCTCTTTTATACAAGAAAAAGGCAACAGTTTTGTGGTTTTTTTCCAACAGGCTCTATTAATTACAATTTCAACTGTACACACAATGATTGGCCATCTTCTTTCTTGGTTTTGTTTTTACAGTACCATGGCAACAACAGTGATAGACTTGCAATGGTTTTGTGTTCATATGGAGGATGTGAGTCAGTATACATGTACACACCAATGCACTGGAAAAAGCAGCAGTTTACTTTAGTGGTCCAACAGTAACGGCAAACATTTTGGCTCAGCTAGGCAGTAATCCATTAAATCTTAGACCAATGCTACAGCAGACTTACCACACAGCTTGCAAATTTAAAAATACAACTTAGAACCTTGCAGGTTTCTCTCTTTCTGCTGTTCTTAGACTCAAATTTACAGCATATAATCAGGTATGGATAGGCTTCCACAACCAGGTTGTCCCACTGATTGCCTCTTTTAGCCTGTGATTTTCTTTTGATACTTTTTTATTTAATTTTTTTTTTTTTTTTTTTTTGTTTTCCCTCCCCAGCAAGTGCACTCCTTTTGTCTCAGTAAGGATGAACCAGCAAAGCAACGAAAAACCAACCCTTCCAATACAGAGCAAGAAGAATTGAGAGCTTTTGGAATTTGGCAAAATGAAAGCCCACTGGTTTGGCCTGAGCAGAAGGAATACACCCACTCCGAGCAGGGGGACTGTGCTCCCACCGCATTGCGCCTTGTCCCAGAATCCCAATCCCTCCCCTTGCTTCCAAGCAGATACACGCCATGCATGCTGGGGTTGCTGTCCATATACAGCTGGGAGATGAGCAGGGCTGCTGCCTTAATGACAGATCATCATTACATGTTGCTGAGGCTAATGAGAGCTCAACAGTCCACGTTAGCGTGTGACACAGGCATGGTGCTGACCAGTCCTTCTGCCTCTGCGCATCCTGTCCAGGGGGGCCTGAAAGTATAAACTGTTCATGGAACAAACTACAAATTACTTATTGTAAATCATCTTGTGCTGTGTGGGTTTGGTTGCTTTTTTTTTTTAATTATTTATTATTATTATAAATATCCTTCATTGAAACAGTAGTCTCTTCAAACAGTTCTTGTAATTTTAGGAACATTTCTCTCTTTCCTTTTTAATTCCTTCAGCAGGAGCGCTCCATTCCTACTGAGATGAACAATTTTCTTCCTTCCCCACCCCCAACCCTTAAAAAATTTTCTACATACAGTGTAGCAGTGAGTCACTAGAGAACAGTCTGGATCAAATTATTCAAACTTGGTCATAAAATCCTTTCCCTATATTATATTACTGGCTACCCCCACTTACTATATTGGGGAGGAGGGGAAAGTAGCCCAATAAAGGGATTATTTTTAAGAAATCTACAAAGAATGTAGAAACAAAATTTTATAATCCTTTAGGACCAACATTTGGCAAGTAATTAAAAAAAAGAATACACTGAAAAATACTTTCTTTAATATTATACATCAGGCACAACGCTTTTTTTTTTGTTTTAAGATTTCATCTGCATAAACGGTTTGTAGGATCAGCAGGTGGCGGACGTCTCGTCGCCTGCGAAAGCCAGGTTGGTTCCACTCTCTCTTCTGCTCCCTTGGTGTGGGGAAGGTGACGGGGACCCCGGGGAGCCCCTCAGATGCTGAGGTCGGTGCTGCACTCCTTGTAGGGCCGCCTGCGCTGCTCGGGCGGGTGCCTGCGGCTGGGCTCGTGCTTCCAGCCGGGCTCTTCCCTCTCCCGGTGGCCAACTCGTTCCTCCCTGAGCCGTCTCTCAGGCGACCTCTCCCTCCGCCGGTCGGACGACTTGGCCCTTCGGTCGAGGGAGTTCTCTCTTCTCCGCTCAGGGGACCTCCTGGGCTCCGTGAGTCTCTCCAGCGACCGCCGTCGCCGGCCGGGCGACCGCTCTCTGCGCCTCTCAGGAGAGAGCTCTCTCCTCCTCTCAAGTCGCTCTCGCCTCTCCAAAGTGTTGTCAGCGCTCCTTGTCCCTTCCCTGCGCTTCTCAGGAGACCTCCTCTTCTGCCCGTTCACCACCGCCCTCTCTGGCTGCCTTTCGTGCCTCCTCTCCGGCGACCTCTCCGTCTTCCTGCCTGGCACGTGGTCGTTGGTTTTAGAAGTCCCATTCCAAGTGTGGTGTTCATTGGGATGTCTGCTAAACTCTCTGCTGCCTTTTAGGTCTCTAACGTAAGTCCGCTTGTCCCCATGTTGTGATGATTTGTGAAGGTCTGGTGGATAACTGGACTCCGATGATGGGTGCTGCCGTCGGTCGGATGGCGCGGGTTTCATTTCCGATACATTTTGTGAACCTGTGGCGGGACTGTTCCTGTCACTGCTGGGGTCTGAAAGAAAATAACAGCAAAGGGTTTGGTATTGATGCCTTCCGTGGCGCGCTGTGACACCACTTAGCACTCTTCAGACTTCATTAGTGACAAAAACAAACAACTGTTAAAGCAGTCAGCGAAGGCTAACCGAGGCTTTTGTTAATTTAACTGTGAACAACGAGAGTTACAGGTTAGTACTGGTGCTGCTCTGATCGTTAGCCATATTTTGGTCCAAGCTGATCTCATCTTTATGCTCTTCTGGGCATGGGGCACTTTACATTTCTCCCCGAGCCCAATTCATAATGTTTCAGTTATACTATATTCTTTCCAGTGGAAAAAAACCATTGTAGTTCAGGTTGTTGGCTGCTTTTTTTTAATAGCTTCCAATAAAGAGGGCCTTTAGGAAACAATTTTTTTCTTTTAAGACATTATAAAGAACTGCCTTCCAGGTGTGGGAGGCCTCGGTTCAAATAGTAGAAAATGTACAGAAAATAGAATTGACTATTAAGTTTTCACCTTGTAAAATAAAATTTTGAAGGTGTGAGAATTAGACTGTAATCATGCCATTTCCATTTCATTTAAGGCATAGCTTAATCTCACTTAGTTGTACCATGTTATGTAAAGTCCTAGGGTAGATTTTGGTTTTGCCACAATGATTCAAACAACGATGACAGTAGTTATGATTTTTTCATATCAAAGCAATGGAAAGATATTGTAATATGTAGGATGGCTTTGATTCAAATCTAATCTCCAGTTCATTATTTTTCATGTCCTATTTGAGGTAAAATACAGCTGAGCTGCCTCTGCAAGACAAACTGCAAAGCAGAAGTAGAAAAAGAACATCCAAACTAAACCCCAGCCCTTGCTGCAGCTAAGCTACAATTACTCCCGTCATTTGTAACGGATGTTTATGAATGATTCATTAAAAACATGAAAAACATTAAAGTAGCTGTGCTGCCTTAATGCAAGTGCTGCTTTTATTTGCTTATTGTTTTCTTTCTTAAAGTAACTCCTTCGTGGCAGCTTGGCTGACATTAGCCACTTCCTTACACTTGCACCCCAACACCCACCTTGTGGTGGAGTGCCCTGATGGCAATGACTGAAAACTCTCACAAACACTTGTGAGGACAGATTTTTTTCTTTTCCCCCTCTTTTTCTCCTTTTTGCCTTCCCTCCCACCAAGCCAAACACTCTACATTCCTCCTGCCACCATGCCAAGTGTCTCCCATTTGGTCGCACTTCCAGTCCTGAGCTTGGGAGGGCCGGTGTGTGCATGGGCTGTGATTTTTGTGAATTCCAAGTGAAACCCATGTTGCAACTCACACGTGGGCAGTTTTGCTCTATGAGCACTTTGAGGCCACGCTGCTTTCCTGTGGCTGTAAGCATGTGGCTTGTGGCAACCTGCCTTTCACACAAGGTACAAGTGAGGTTCAAACATGTCCTGTGGTGTGTGTACTTACAATTTGGGGGACGCAGGGTGTTCGGGATGAATTGCTGTACATATAGAATATAGCGAAGCAGAAAAGCAATGTGAGGGAATTAGGCCACAGCACAAAAACACCTAATATTGATTTTAGCTACAAACCGTAGTTTGATTATGGCCCATAAGGTAGAAGCAAGACTCCCCGAGCTTGTCATTTCTCATACATGCAGCGATATTAGGAGGTATCATCGCTGAGGAAGGAAGAGCCCAGCACCAAGAAAGGTAAGAGAAAGAGAAAGAGAAAAGTAGAAAATTTAGATTCCCTATAATAAAGATGAAAGAAAGAAAAATCTTCATATTTTATCTTAGAATAAAGAAAGTTTATTTTTCCAGTCAGATTGTCTAGGCTTCACCCAAATATAAGGCTGCAAAGACAGCAGTTGTTATTATTGTGACATAAAGAGACATCTAAGAGGTGATTCAATAACCCAGACAACGAGAGCATCCATTCTAAAAGACAGCTGGAACAGCGACACAGAATGTCATAGAAAAAACAGTAACAATCAAACAACAACGAAAAATAAAGTCCACCAGAGACCACAACATTAAAAATAAGTACAAAACTCATTACAAAAATATACAGCCTCATAGAGAAGCACGTTCCAATCAAGTCAGAAAAATATTGGAACTTAACATTATTAGAGGAACCATTTGCGACTGCAGCGAACAGAACGAAGAGAGAAAGGAGTCCCAAATGTTACAAGGATATTCTTTACAGTAGTGCAACCCCTGTATATTAAATCCTTGCTTGGAGAACGAACGTTTAGTGGTTAGCATTAGCCAAAAGAAAATTGGTGATGGATTTCCATCCTCAGTGCAACAGACATATGCTTTGAGAAGTGAAGCACTTAATTTACAGGGTATTTATGCAGTCTAGCATATGATACAGTACTGTACATCCAAAGGAGTATAGGAAAAGACAAAAGTAGAAAGAACATTACAGAATTTCAGTGCCATCATTGAACCTTCTGGTGTGCTATTTATATTACAGAAGTGTAAACCCACAGCTTCCCTTCCATATCGTTAAACACTTCAATTGTTTGTTGGTTATACTCTGAATTGGTCATTTTAAGTTAAATAATGAGCAGACTGAGCAGAAACTCTCAAACATAGTACAGTAAATGAAAATAAAGTCTAGTTCATAAATTGTGAAGAAGGGTTCTGTTTCTGGTGTTAGGGCATGGAGAGAATGATAAACACAGAACTCACTGACACAGAAATAACCCAAATACGGGGAGGAAAGTATAAAGGACATCCCTTCAATCATCAGTTTCTACAGAAACCTCAAAGACCTTTGGTTGGGAGTAGCCCTCCATCGAGGGCACAATATTTGACAATTATCTCAAATAAATAAGACATAATTATAATATTAAATAGTGTGCTAAGTTAAGCCACCCAGCAATCCAACCTCCAGGGGAAGAAAAGGAAATCTAATGCAATTCTTAGTAAGAAACCAGGACTGACTGTTTCCCCCAAGACAGACATGAGAGCACCTTTTCATAACCTCCTCACCTTTTCAGACCTTACAAATGAACTAGTTGAAACCAGCAGACTGTTTAAGGGGGGAGAAAAGGGCTCAGGAGGCCAAATCAATATATTTTTGCAGTAAAGCTTTTTTTTCCCCTTCTTTTTCTCAAATAACTTTATAAATATTTACATAAATATTATGGAAAGGCAAAAATCTCATAAGCCATCTCAGCATTCATGTCTATGGATACAGACAGGAACTAAGAGAAAAACCTAACCAAAAAAAGATAAATCACTGCTTCAGAATAGCAACTCGGGATCCCAGTTTTTGCATTGATTAGAAGAGGAGACCTATGTGAAACAACAATTCAGCCGCTGAGAAACAGTTTGGCACAGTTCAATAACATTCCTTTTTTGGCTGGACAAGACAATAAGGTTTGTTTTGTTTTGCTTTCCTCTCTGATCACCAAAAAATACTGCTATGATGATCTTGCCTTACACTGCGCCCCAAGTCCATGGAAGCAAGCAAAGGATGAAATGTGTAGAAAATTCAGCACAAGCGAGGCAATTATAAGTTGCAAAGGTTGGTAAGACACTGGTGAGAAAGGAAAATAAAAAAGAATTCCCGCTTCAGATCTTGAGACAAATATTCATGGAGTGATGCCAGGGAAGAAAGGAATGTTTTCATAGTTTGACCCACCATATTCTGGGACAGAGCCATCTCCACGTTTCAGAAACAGGCGGACCTTGCGGCCACCATTTTTAATCAGTTCGATGGCCCGAGCGTGCTTCATGTTCTTGGTAGTTTCTCCATTGATCTCTAAGATTTCATCACCAATCTGCCAATGCAATAAAGAGATTATGATTACAAACAAGTTCCCACAAGGGTCCCTACCAGCATACCACAAGACAGTGGCCATGGCAAAGCTGGAACAACTATGCATCAGGTGAAGCTAAACCTGCCCAACTCCTTCCAGTGAGTGCCTACTGTGTAGGAGTCTGGGAGACATGATGATGATGGAGAAAGCTTGAGGTATCAAAATATTTCACTGCTGTTCTGAAAATCACTTTGCTATTACTGTATTGCTCAACAGTAGTGTTAGAACTGGTGCTATTTTATTTATTTTGATTATTTATAAAGTCTTCAGTCAAAGTGGTTGCTTGTTTCACAGTCTGCTCCAACTAGGATGTTCAAAGAGCTTTTTCAGGTCTGTTTCTAACTAGGATATAGTTTGATATAGATATATAACTTGGATATAGATACCTACTATAAATCAGCAAAGCTGATTCTGCAAATAGAATAATTTATCAGGAGAAGAAAACATGGCATGGAAGAGCTCGTCAAAGCCTTGAATTCCACAGGGCAGCACTGATTTTGCATCATATTTTCATCAGCAAAATTTTTGGACCCATAGATCTACCCCTAGCACGAGAACTTTGAAAATGCCCTTCACATGCCATATCTGGAGACAATGACATATGCGGGAAAGTTATAATGCATTCTCCAACAAAGGTCCAAGGACTACATAAAGCCTGTCCAATTATTTCTTCAGTAGGCATTTTAAAACATATGCCCTTGTTATATAATGTTTGTCATTTAGCTGATATGTGAAGTTAACAATTAATGTTAATCAGAACTTACATTGTAATTTTTTAACCCCTGGGCCATAGACATGTTCTGTCCCCTCTCTGCCCACTAGCAGGCAAAGACTGTGGCTGTTCCATTTTCACAGCTACACGTGCCCTTGGGCATTAAACAACAGATCATGTACTAGAGTTTGGAAAGCAGTGTTGGAAGAAGGGGGTGAAATCTTCCACTGAACACACACTGCTCTAGACAGTGCACCAAGAGTGACAGATGCCATCAGCAGCAGTAAATAGAAACCACTTTCAGTTCACATTTAATTTCCCTTTTAGCTAGAACAGCAGAAGGGAGAGGCAGAGAAGTCAGCTTATCCCAAAGCAAGGTGATTTTGAGGCCAGTTTGTGCGTACCCTCATTTTGCCACATCTCTCAGCAGGCCCGTCCTCAGCGAGCCGCAGCACGTACAGGTCCATGTTGTACTCCCGGCCACCTCGCAGGCTGAAGCCAAACCCTTTGGCTCCTCTTTCTAGCTCAACAGTGTAGAAGTCTTGGTCCTGCTGGAGAGAAGACAGCAAACATCCAATTGAACAGAAAGTCAAGTACTGCTCCACTCTCATGTTGGAATTATTCAAGCAATGCTTTGTTGGTAATAATTAAAAATGCAAAATCAGTTGAATTTTCACACGCAGACCAGGATTTGCTGCTTCCTCAGACTCCACTCTGCAATTTGGAGTTCTGGTGGTTGGTGAAGGGCTGCTGGAATGAGTGGGCTTGGCCATGTCCTGTGGTGCATTTTTGGGCACCCTTGTTACACAGCACCTCCTGTGCCCAGGGCAGGAGGGGACATTTTAAGAAGGTGGTTAAAGGTTCTACCAATGAGGAAAGGAAAGGACAACCTTCCTTCCAGAACCAGCTTTATTGCAGTGTCTGATGGCACCTGGGGTGAGCCTGTGCCATGGTGCTGGCTTTTTGTGTTGGTACCACATCATTTATTCCTTAGCAAGAAGCTCAGAAGCCTTTTCATTGTTTTTCTCAAATGCTATTAAGGGAATGTTTTGAAGTCCCTAATGGAAGATGTTACTTCTGGGATGGCCAGTGGCAAGGAAAGTTAACAGTGAGATAGATAATCTTTCTAATAAGATGCCGTCTGTGCAAGCTGGAAAACTCCAGCTATCGCCCCTTATTAAGTTTTCCTCTTTTTTATTCTCTGAATTTATCATTTGCACACAACAATAGTTTCTGGAGAGGCCCCTCACAACAGACAATTCAATAAACAAACACAAAAATTATTACTGCCCTAAAAATGTCAGCTCCTTTTTTCTTTATTTTTACTCCCTCAAAGTCTCGATGAGAATGTGTTGGAAATGTTTCTCAGCTGAAACAACAGCAACACATATTAAGAAACTAATCAGCAAATTCCTCTTTCTTTTCAGGAGACTGAGGGAGAGCAGCTTCCCAGTAGGAATTTTCAAGGGGACTATTTAAACACAGCCCTCAAGCAGATTGGAAACAACAGTCTGTGGTAAGCAAAACAACTAGAGGTACTCCTTACCTGTGCTGCTTGGGGTGGTTTGAAATCAAACTGGGATTCCTGCTTTGGTTTGGTGTTGTTCCTGCTGCAATGAATGAGAGGGAGAGAGGAAAAATACAGCTCATGGGACCTGAAAGTGATGAAGAAGTAACTGAAGAGAGGGCATGTCGAGATGCCCTCCTCAAGGAAAACAATCTGACCTGGTCTCCTGTGGTATTTGCTGAGGAGTATGTGTGGTTGTGATTGTAGCAATTTTTTCTGCATTGGTCAATAAAGTAGCATTGGAGGATTCTGCAAAATAGATTTTGTTTCTATTATGAGAGAAGACCATGGGCTATTCACTGAAAGAAAAAAAGAGTTTTGCAAAAGCATTTCACAGAAAAGCAACATTACATTGTTTTTATAGAACTGGAGATGGGATCAAATTTCTTAATTCCCCAAATTAATATAATAAGTATGTATATGAAACTGTACACTCAACTGGAAAATGAAAAAAAAATTAAATTAGGACATCTGGATTGGAACCACCCCCAGACCATCAGACACATTCATGAAGACTCACTTATAGAAGGATTGAACAAAGTTTTGTCTGTTATCTAAAGACATGAATTCCAACAAATGAAGTTTCTAAATATTGTAGGTTGGGTGGATTAATTTTGTGGTATCTAAAGCCACTGCACTGACAGGCAGCTGCTCCTTTGCAGAACAGGTCTGCATACAGGAGACCCCCTTTTTTGTCTACACCCACTGTACCCAGGACAGACCCACAGATTGCAAGTGCCTACAAAACACTGACCATGATCCACCTTTCAAGACCGAAATCTAATCTGAATACACAGCCACTAAGACAACAGTGACAAAAACTGGATGGAGACATCTGGGTCTCCAAGATAAAATTACAAGGCCTTCTACCCTGCCCTTGTTTGCCTCTCAAGCTACAGGCATCCACTAATTCATTTTACTGGCTATGGAGAAAACTGCCATTATTAAACAGAGTCCAGATGTAATACAAAATCGCATCAATGGGAGGGTTTTGCCTGAATTAAGATGTGGTGGATCCTGGGAGTTTAACTTCATTTCCTTCATGCATTGATATTAATTCTGGAGATGTCTAGATAAGGGGAAGCTTTTTCCTTTCTGTAGCTATTTGCATGTCAAGGGAAATTCAGGAAAAGGGTCAGAGGAAAAGAAGAACCACTTAAACAGAAGGGTGCAACAAGAGCACAGCTCCTTTGCCTGCAGTGCTGTGCCCAAGTTAACATGCCCAAACCCTCAGCATATGGAGCTGAAACATCTTCCAGATCAGAGCTGGCTTGTGTCCAGCAGCTCAGAAAGCAAGAGAGGCTCCTGGGTCTGCCTGCACCTCTCAGTGTAGGCATGACCAAACCACACCCTTGAGATGATGTGCCACTGACAGCTGGCTTGTGTCAGAGGATGTCCCTACGTGTAGTTACACTGTTGGGGTTTAAGAAATAATTCTGTTTATTTTGTAAAGATGCCTTGATGTCAAAATCTGTCTCCTACACAAGAAACCCCCAAAACATGGTTAAGTGTTCTGTACTCATCCAGAACAAAAACCTCTGAAATCTTCCACAAATATTTGGAGATCAGATGAAGATGGGCTTCAAAGAGAATGCAAGATTCCTACCCTTTAGTAGGTCACACTAATAATACCAAGCAGAGCAACAACACATCTTTGGTACAGATGTATCTTCACACCACTGTACTGCATCTATCTTTAGCCCACCCTCTCCCATGATTCAGGAGTTGTGCATAATTTTGCCAGTGTTTTAGACACTGCTTCAGGACACATGCCAGCCACCATGCAAAACTGGAACAGAATACAGCAAAAATTATCTTTAGTACAATTATAATTACGTGTTCTAAACCTTACACATTTCATTGATTCCTTGCCCTGCGCTGCCCTAAAACTCTCTGTCACCAATTACATGCCTAACATAAGCTTGTCCTGTTCCAGCATTCTGTATCCTTGAATCTGCTGGAAGTGTTTTAAAGCATCATCCTTTCACTGCAAACACAATCCTGCAGTCATCTGTGCCAATTAACTTGTGCAACACTTATTACAAAGCAAAAACTCTTGGTGTTTTTAATAATGTTAGAAGAGATTAGCAGTGTGAGTTTATTGTGAGTCTTGTGATGCACCTCAGTTTCAGGTTTATCTGACAACTGGTTTCTGATTTATGCTCCCCCCTCCTTGAAGCACACAGACCATTTATATTTGCCAAAAAAGCACTCAAAAAGAAACAAAAGAAAACAACAAATCAAGAAAAGCATACAAAGACATCAAAAAGAAAACAACATTGAGACAGATTTCTTGTATCTCATGGGGTTTTAGAGCAAACCCCTCAGAGATTTTGAGAGTGTTGGGTCTTACTGTCTTTTGGAAAATAAATGCAGGTAATACTATGCAAAGTTGGCACTCTGACTTGGAATTTCAAAGTGACAGTAAATAAAAGGACTCAAAGCCTGAATTGCTACGAAAGCAGAGTTGATCCTTTCCCCAAAGAACAGCTTTCCATCTCCTCCAGGAATACGTGATGTCAATCACAGGTACATGTTTCCCTGACCTAAGCAATTTACATGATATTTGGGACACATCATTGCATGAGCAAGACTGGCTCAGCATTTATGTCAGGAGGTTATATTCTTAAAAAATTCTTAAATAATTTAGAAGTTGCTTAGTTCTCAGATGATTTTGCTTTTTTAGAAAATAAGCACTTTATTTACTTAAAGATTCACCCTCCTTTTTATCAGAGACTAAAATACAGGTAATGAACAATTCCTCTCTCAGTTTATCTTCCAAAACAGGCATGCACAGGCCAGCTCAGATGTTAGCTGGATTCACAGCCATTTTATTATTCATGAACACCCTATTTACTCCAAGAAGCAGAGGATTATATAGCATTTGACCTGGTACTCACTAGACAGTAGGAAAATAAAGCTTTTCTGCAAAACAGATCATCCTAAACAGAAATAATTTATAACCAGATCATTTCTCATCCTGGTCTGTGGGGAGCAATGCGGAAAGGTTTCTGCCCAAAGACCTCTCACTTTGAACCCATCCATGGCAGAGAAGCACAATAAACAAAGAAAATACTCAGAATTTAGAATGACAGCAATTTTAGTTCTGCTGCAGATACTTTAACAGGTTTCTGATCAGTTCCTATTTGGGGATCAAACCAGGGATTAATTTAATGGAACTGACACATAACACAGATCCTTATTTTTATTAACTACTTCAGTGACCTTAAATCAGCACCAAGTGTCAACTTAATAAGGGAATCTGCACATTCCCTCTCATCTGAAACAGTGAGATTCTGTCTAGGGTAACTCTTAAAATGGAACTTCAGAACCATCCCCATTTAAGTAGTCATTTAAAAATGTACTGAGCTTGCTCCCAAAGCAACTTACCCAGAATAAAAGCAAATCTGCTTTTGAAACAGCTTAAAACATGCCAAAGTGTTTATCTCTTTCTGTGATCTCCTTACTCTACAGCCTGCTTGTGTCTATACAAAGCTTCAAGAATCACACATCCTAACAAGTGATTCCCAAATATTCTAAAGCTGCATTATTAAACTAAGAATCAAACCAAAGTGTATCGAGAGATCCATCAAATTTATGGAAGATCATTTTAGGCAGATGCATGGAAAGGAATTTTTTTTTTTTTTTAATATTGAATTAGCACCTCCCTGTTAAAAACCAACCACTTCTACAAAAATAACCAAAAAATAAATCTAGGGGAGACTCACAACCTCCCTCACCACTAACTCCCACAGCGGGAGCGGAAACCGACCCCTCCACGGCTCTGCAGTGACAGAAAAATCCCGGGGAACAGCACCAAGGAGAGGGCGAGGCAAGAGAGCAGGGAACAGATACGTTACCATCTCCTGGAATGATGCGCAGGGTGACGGTGTTTCCCGCTTCCTTAATGAGGTTGACGATGTCTGAGTGCGACTTGTTGGTGATGGAGCACCCATTGACGGCCAAGATCCGGTCGCCGACTTTCAGCTTCCCGCAGCGGTCGGCGGGGCTCCCTTCAATTATCCGACCTATTTTGTGAGGCATGGCCACACATGCATTTCCCGCTTTTGTATCGGTTTGGGGGTTGTTTTTTTTTGTATTGTTTTGGTTTGGTTTTGGTTTTTTTTTTTATTGTTTACGTATGTGGGAATATGGTGAAGGGGAAAAGGAAAAAAAGGGTTGAAAAGGGAAAGAGAAGGTTAAGGGTTAATTAATTAATGCATCAAGCAAAAGTTATTATAGGATAGCTTTGCTGCCAGTGTTCAAAACATTGGCAATCAACTAGTTGAGTGCACAACACTTTACTTCTTCCACATAAAGGTGTTTTGTTAATCCCTCAAAACTCCCCCCAAGTGAATTTCTGTTAATAAATGGTGCAATTTTTATTGACTACAACTGCACTTAGCAGCTCCATCATAACCCAAATCTGATTTTGTTTTTGAAGAAAAAAATTGAACCTGTTTGTAGAAAACTCAACTTTCCTCCTCCAAGGTTACATCAGTGTCAGCCTCTTCAGTCCTTCTCTAAGCCAACTGCTGTTCAAGCTTCTGCCAATGTTTTGTTCTTTCTCAATTTAGAAAGATAAAATCATTCTAGGCCTAGGAGGGAGTGTGGCTCCCTATCTACCACACAGACCCACTCTACCAGTGCTGCATGGGGAAGCAACATGAAACGCTTTTCTTCCATTGTGAATAAAGGTACTACCAGGGAAGGCACAGGACCACTACAGATGGGCCAAGACTGACAAAGGTAACCTGTTTGGTGCTGGCACCCACCTCAGCCTCTACTAACCCTTCCTCTTTTATGATCTTAGATGCATCAGGTGAGAACAAAGAAGAAGGTTCTCCTCATTAAAATACCTCTAAAACCACACACAAAACCATTGAGATGTCTGACACACAGAGCGAGAGCACTTTAGGATGAATGTGTTCTGGAGACAAAATTCTCCTCCTGTTCCATGCAGTTGTTCTGTTTCTAAAACACGGGGTTGTCCATAACATGCAGAATTGGGACACAGGGGATATACAACATCACTCAGATAAATCCAGTGAGGTTTTTTACAGCTCCTTTGTGTGGGCAAGAGGCCTTGGGGCACACAGCACTGGTCATCTCACACTTTGCATCCACAATACATTCACCCTCAAGATGCACTTTCCCATCTCTGCTGTAGTCTTTATTTGATTAGTAGTTTTAGAGATACACACACATGACAACACTAGAAAGACCATAAAGAAGAAAAGGCTAAGACAAGGATATGTGAGGTTGGAAAGATGCAATGAAAACTGGCAGAAAGTGTTAATATTAGTTATATTAGTTACAAACATGAGGGAGATTTCTTTATTTATTTTGTCTTTAATTTTACCAGGATGTTAGAAAGTTTTTCTTTCTGGTAATACAAAGCCCCATCCAGTTTGCAGTTTATCATTTTGAGGATGTGAGTCTCTACTCTATCCAATCCACTAAACACAGATGAAAGAGCCCACACCAAAGTGACCAAGGTGGGTTTTAGAACCAGTTTGGCCCATCTCCAAATACTACCCATGAAAGAAAAAAACTACAAAGCAGGTCCAGAGCAAGCACCAGACAGCAGAGGGAACACATCTCATGCGGAGTGTTAGGAAAAAACTGAATATACTTGAAAAAATTAAAGGAAAAACAGTCACAGATCAACAGATCTCCTTGGGAGCCCCTGCACAGAAAACTTCCAGTTAGCAAGAATTTTGGGCTAAAGCAAACACAACTTTTAACAACCTCAGGTCAGGGTTTCTCTGCAGAAAAGAATTACAGCATAATCTTCATACAGTAAAAGTTATTTAGACAAGTTTGCAAACCTGTTCAGAAGATAAAAGCACGCTCTCTGTTCTAGACTGTGTTCAGTTTGATCTTTTTTTACATTACACCATTGTCTCCTGGCACCAAAACACCTATCTTGGAAGAGCAGTTTCCAGCAGCAAGGACAGGGTGAGAGAGCCTAGAATCTGAGAACTGACAGAACTCAGTGCACTAGTTTTGTACTACAGAATTCCCCCTTGAAATCTCTGCTGCCAGACTTCCCAGAACAGAGCCAGAAGCGGCCTGTTCTATCAATACCAGCAAAGGTGGTGGTGCTCCCTTGATGTATTACTAAGGGTGTCACTGATGGGTAATGGCAAGAAATATCAGAAATAAAGCCTAGGAGAGTGAGGAAAGGCCACTTCTTGCACCTGCATGCCCCAGGAGCACTCAAGCTGCACAGGGAGCCTGCAATGCATTTTCTCTGCAAACCACAGTGCTGCTGCGGGAGGCACTGTGAAGATGGACAGTGCTCTGTCCTTCCTTTCCCTCCACCCCTATCATGTGCCACAGACTAAGGGAACACCTTCCTTTACAAAGTACAAGTGGATGCCGCCTCTGGCCTCCTTTTGGAGGAGATGGAAAGGGAAGAAAATAGCATCTCTGAATGGTTTCCTCCTTGCAATGACACTTCTGCTTGAGAATAGGCTGTTCTGGGCATATTTGCAAAACCAGCTCATGTACATCTCCTCTGCAGCAGCCCTTGGAAATGGATATCTGCCTAGCAGAAAGACTGTCTTGAGACAGAAACCATGGCCACCTTTTTTAGGTCAGGATATTACGTGTGACATAGCTTAAACTTAATTTCTTCCTACTCTGAAGAAATGCATTTGGGAAGAGGTCAAATGGGTAAAAGAAACATCCTGTTCTTTTAACAGTATTCCCCATTTTATGTCTCACCAGGAAGCAGTATTAATTAAAACTTTCCAGTTACCAGCATGCTCACAACATAATGATGATCAGAATAACCCTGATTGCCAAAGAGAAGTTAATCAGTTTAAGCATTACTGCTTTTAAATCAACTGGCTTGATTCCACAGTCACGAGACATATTTCATTCCACCTGCTATATTTCTGCACTGGCAAACAGCATCACTGGGAGAGCAAAACCCAGAGAGGCTCTCCTAGAAAGTGAGCATCAGGAATTGCATCGGTGACATTTTAGCTCTTCAAGTTGGGATGTCATTTCACTTTTCTCAACTCAGTGCCGAACAACACCCAGGAGGCAACACCTACGGAGTCTTTACCTCTGATTTTGCTATAACTACATAAATTGGGGCACAATCATGACTTTTAACCAAACAGATCCCCACCCTCCTCCTCAGGCTGCAAGCTTTGCCTGTCACTGGAGGTGCAACCAAAAACGCACGGGACTCACCGAACGTCGTCCCCGCCTCGGGCCTGCTGACGGAGGAGACAATGACGAAGCCGAAGCCCTCGTTCTCTCCGCGGCGGATCTCCACGTCGTAGGGCTGAACCACGGCGCTGACCACACCGCTGCCGCCGCCACCGCCGCTGCCGATGCCGCTGGTGCTGCCACTGCCCGAGCTGACCGTGTTGAGCGAGTTCTGGCTGCCCTGCGGCGTCCGCTTCTCCTCCGTCAGCGAGGCCGGCTGGTTGCTGCTGTGGTGGGAGGAGGCCGGGGATGGGACTTCATTCTCTGCCTTGGGAACTGGGGAGGGGAGAAGAAAGAGTGTTGGAGCAGGCTGCACCAGTGTAGGAGTGATGGGGGTAGGACGGGCAGGACAGATGGAGATGAGAGATCTCTGAAGGCAGGGCTTGGAACTTGGGGTTTATTGCTGGGATTTGGGGTTTATTGCAAAGGGCCTGGGTGCAGGGCCCTGCTGGGATTTGGGGTTTATTGCACAGGGCCTGGGTGCAGGGCCCTGCTGGGAGCTGCCAGCCACAGCTCGGAGCAGGCCCGAGAGAAGTAAAGAGAGTGGTAAAGAGAAAGAGAGAGAGAGTATAAGAAGATAAGAGAGCGAGGTTCCTGTTACAATTCAATAAATTTTCTTCTGTGTTGACTATTCTAATTCTCACCAACCAATCTAATACAAGATACAAATCTTACAGCATTTATATACAGTCTATAAGAATCATTACATTGCCCTACTGTGTTACATTTTAAACTCTAAAAACTACTCTTTGGACTCCTTCTGCTAAGCTAGTAGGGTCTGCTCTGAGCCTTGCACCTTTCTGCAAGCAGAGAGTATTGTTTCATCAAAAGGGGATTACTTTCAGCTGGCCACACCACTGTTTTCTCATCATTCAGTAACTGAGGTATCTCAAAGCTTGCTTTCATTTCAATCTTGCTTATAGTTTCTATATTCTCAAAATCTTTTGCCAGGCAATCATACTTATAGGGCTTTCCTGTTTCATCTTCCCCAACACACCATTTAGTGCTGAGAGGAATATTGAATTTGTCTTTACAAACAAGCTGTGGGTCTGCTGGTAGATAAAACTAGCCCTGGAAGATAAAAGAAATAATGGGAAGGGTTCCACTGATTGATGAATGGAAGAAGATATTTGCTTTTACAAATAAACTTTACGTTTGCTGATAAATGAAATTAGACATTGAAAGATGAAAGAAACAATGGGGAAGAAAAACCCCTAAATTCCATAAGAATTAAAAATTAAAACAGAAGGTTATACATTAAAGGGGAATCTTTGGTATCAGGCATATTGGGAAGTCTGTACCTCTCAAGTACCTCAGCCAATGGGGAAAGAGAGAAGGGAAATGTGGCTGGGAAATTAGGATCAAAACAGAGGCTGCATCCTCCAAAAATTTGAGAGATCCCAGGGGAATGCCCCATGGCCTCTCCCTTTATTTTAATAAAGTAAAAGTACTTCTCTGTTTCCTTTTTGGACATAAACCTCTAATGTTTGTGGATTAATTTTCCTAACAGCGCTTGGAGAGAGGTGTCTACTGAGAAAAGGGTAAAAGAAAATCACCTGCTTTAGGCTACCCATCTATGGCCATGCTTTCAATGGCACTGCTCGGTGGTGGCCCTGCCCACACTGCCCACCCTCTCCTGTGTGTGCTCATTCAGCCAAAGCCATCCACTGCCAAACTGCAGCCTGGTTAGACCAGTGCAGTGCTGTGTGCTTGGATGCTCTGTGGCATTTTAAACCTGGATTGCATTGGTTCAAAGGTGCCTCCTCTTGCTACTGCATCCCCATTAAGTTATATATGTACAACCATATGTATGTTGTACATATATATGCACAACCCACAAGGAGAGGCAGTAATATCTCACAACACCACCTTCTGTGTAGTTTTAAACTGAAAGCTATCAATTAGTGCACTGATTGCCTTTGATTAATGGGATCTTTAGCAATAACAATCTCTCAACATGAGCAAAACAACTTGTGAACCAAGCATTTCTGGATGGAAGAACCAGCAACTATCATCTGTACAGTCTGCTACAGACATTAAACATTGTTAATGTTAATATTAAACAAGTGTTCAACAGCAACTGAAGTTGGAAGGGGTATTAGTTTAAAATCTAATCAGCTACCACAAGGCTTGAAGAAATCTCAAAAAAATTGCTTAGTCCAGACTCTGCTCGAGTGAGGGCCAACTATACCTAATATCAGTCCTGACAGATGTTTGTCTAATCAGCTGTTAAATATCTCCCCAAGCAATCTATTGGTTGCAATATCTGACTTAAATCTTCCCTGCTGCTACATAAGGCTATTATTCCTAGTGCTATCTAACGGGCATATGGAGAACATATTATTCCCTTCCTCTTTGCAGCAACCTCTTATAGTCTTGGGAAGTTTAATACCTCCTCCCCCTCCTCTGCTTTAAGCTAAAGAATCCAAATTTGTTCAATATTTCCTTTCAGACCATGTTTTCTAGAGCTCTCCTTATTTTCCCTGGTCTTCTGGACTCCTTCCAGTTGGGCTCTCTCCAAATCAAATATGTCTTTCTTGAAGAGCTGGACCATATTGCACTAAGCCATCATCTGCTGGGAAATCAGGAGAGTTTCCCCCTGCCTACATCCCTGCACAGTCTTTTTCTTCACCTGAGCCAACCTCAGCATAAAGCTCGTGGCCCACAATAGCTTCCACTTCTTGTTGCTCAGCCTGCTCTCCACAGCCCATTTGTGCAGCTGAGAGCAGCATATTGCACTTGTCCTTGCTGAATGGCTGCCTCTGCTAATCAGGTCACTTCTCCAATTTGGTGAATCAAAATTAAGTTGAAGATCTTAAAAGCATCAGCATGAAAATGGATGGCAAACAAAATCTAAACCTGTAATTTCATGATGTAAAAAAAAAAAGGATTTTAAAATATCCATAGATAGAAGCCCTGTCTGCGCTTATATACTCAAAAGTATGTACTAAATACATAGCATTCTTCATATTAAGATTACAGGAGCATAAAACTTCCCCTACATGAATCTCAGAACAGAGAGTACTCATTTAGGTGAACAATCTTTTTCTACGGGCATACAGATGACAGGAGGAACAAGGGACCAAAACTCAGGAACAGCCTTCTCCACAAAGTTCTGCTGAAATTTAAAAGCCTGTAAATATAAGGTGAAAGGAGGGATTCTGAATAATTTATCCTAGAGTAAGTGTCCACATTTGCAATGATTCAGAAATAGCTCGATGTGCAGTAACATGCCTCTGAATGAAATATCAAGAGAGATCTCAGGCATCTAAATCTTTCATGGTAATTTCTAGCCTGGAGGCTGTAAAACTGCATACAAAATTTACACACAAAAACAATACCAAAATTCAGCTGCCCTTCCCCTTCCTCCCAATGCTCTTCTAAACCTTCTCTTACACCAGACCTTGGTCAGGAATTAAAGACAGGCTGTCAGAGGAGAGACATAACCTAGTGTTTATGCACACTAGGAAGAAAGAAAGAAATGAGAAGTGAACATTTATTTATTATTATGCAGAAGGAACTCAGGCCTGGATAAGAATGCAGAGCTATTTCAGAGGTACTCTTCTAGTCCTACCTTCCACTGAGGACCTAATTTCCAACCTGAATGTTATTTTGATTCTCTCTAAGATCAAAGTACATGACTGCCTGTTTATCTGATGATGCCTAAACTTGAAAAGCTATATAATATCCTTTTCTTTGAGTGAGTAAAAGCAAATCCCACGCCTGAGTTCCTAAAGGGACTCAAAGGGACAGGCAGCACTCAAAAGTTACTATCTAGTATTAAACATATGGCTACATGTCATTTAGAAAGCTCATGCTCATGTCTTCATTTTCTCTGCTATCATGATGTTTTTCAATCACTTATTTGGGTGCCAAAATGGTACCAGTGTCACTTCTCTTTGCATGTTTGTCTTTCCACCACAGCTTCTTTTCTGTTTATTTAGATCCTGTACTTGTGCGGTGTGTACACAATGCCCAGTGTAACTCAGCATACAGAAAACTCTCTAGACCTGTGTAACCTGGTCTAGTGGAAGGTGTCTCTACCCACGGCAGAAGGGTTGGAAATGGATGATATCTAAGGTCCTTTTCAGCCCAAAGCATTCTATGATTCTGTGACAACAAACACCAACACCCTGGCCCACCAGAACCAACAATGTTTGCAGTTTCTCATCCTGAGGTCACTTTACTACATGTTGAAGCTTGCCCTGAGCCTGGGACAGCAGCCACCACACACCAGAGCCCTCACTCACACTCTGCCCTTGCCTCCCCCTCTCTGGACTCTTCATCTTTTCCCTCACTCCCAGTTTAAGGGTGACTATCAGGCTGCGCATTTATTTTGGGAAGTATACAGAAAACACAAGCAGCTGGCCACACTGTCTGCTGCATAAGTCAAACTAAAATTTTTCATTGCAACCAAACAGTTCCCCATTTTATCAGAAACCTTATGGAGATTGGGAAAGCCAACTGAGTCTCGACTGGAAAAACAATACTTAAAACTTATTTGATCAGGAACAAAAAAGACTAAAAACAGGCAAAAGAGGAAAAATAACAGTCCATCCCTTGAGTTTTCCCAGCACTAGAAGCTTTTTTTTCCTTAGACCATTTGCTGAACAGATGGGATCCTGGCAAGAAAAGCCACCCCTGCGGGGTGATACTGCAGCCTACCTGTGTAAACCACTTTGCGCCTGACGGTCAGGTTGACGTGGCCTTGTTTGGCTGCCTGCTGCATGAGCTGGACCACGAGCTGGTGAGATTTGCCCACCACAGGCGTCCCATCCACGCAGATCAGCTCATCGCCCGATCGCAGGCGGCCGTCGGCGTCAGCAGCACCCAGCGGTACAATGTGACCGATGTAAATCTGGGGAATTGGCACAGCAGGAGAGACAGCCATGAGAACCAGCTCAACAGACAGCTGCAAGCAAGGGGCACTCCCAGTTGGACCTGATTTAGGAGGGACATGGAATTGTTGACAAATGTCTGCTGGTCAGGGAAGTTGTTTCTGTGAAAGCGGTTCTGCGTGAATACAGCACATTGTGAAATTGTAATAAATTGACATCTTGTTTCTTTAGGCAGTCCGTTCACTCTAAGGACAGACAGCCTTGGGAAACTTCTTCAACCAGACAGTGACCAGACAGGAAGATGGTTAATAGCACTGAGGGTCTTGTCAGGGAAGCTGAGATTGAGTTACACTTTCAGTTGCCTGCAGCGTTTACAAGCTCTGCTCCACACGCTTGTTCTCCAACTCAGTCTTGGTTTATCTTCAGTGAGTTCTGTGGAGTTACTCTAACATGAGACAAATTCGTGGTCTCTCTTCTCATAAATGAGCAAAATAATTTTGGCAGGGTAAAACATGGAAAGTCATGCTGCCACTATCTAGCTGTGACCTGTGCAGCACAGGAAAGGATGACACCTCCCACAGGCACTGGATTTATGGTAAATAAATTAACTGAATTCAAGGAGAGAACTGAGCATTCTGAGAACCTGCCATTCTAAGATCAAAATACTTGCAAACATGACCAGAACATCCTCTTCTCAGTGTCCAAGGACCTATGTGTTTTTATTTGGTTTATCATTAAAGGAGAAGCCAAACACATTTCAGTTATGGAGTTCTGGGGTTATTTTGGAGGGAGAGGCAGGATAGATACATACATACATACATACATATATATATATATATATATGTATGTATGTATGTATACACCAGTAACTATTTAACTATTTAGCAATGATACTACAGCATAGTTCTGGACAGCTGTACATTCTATTGCTGTGTTTCTGAAAGATGCCACAAACTAAAACATGATACTCACAGGTTCTCCAGGCTCATTTCCACCTAGAATTCTAAATCCAAACCCGGTTTCCTTTCTCCATAGAAAGATATCCTGCTCTTGATAATCTGGAACTGAAGAGAAAGAAGAAAAACAATCATTTTTAATCAAAATACCACACCTTTTTACCCAAATCAGGACTATTCAGATGTACATAAAAGGATATGTCATGCAATTTTAACCTTTAAATGAGATGGGCTTGGAGACTACCTCTTTTTTACATAAAAAAAAGAGACATAACCATCAACATTTATAGTTTTAAATACTAAAGGATTATTACTTATATTAGCATTAAAATTTATGCAGTGGTTTCTACTTTCTAGGCATCTACTTGTGACATGCCCTTTATCCCTATAATATTTCCTTCTGTCAATATTAGCACCATTGCAAGAGTCTCTTCCAAACCATCAATAAATAAATGTGTACAGCAGAGAATTACTCTGCCAGAAACAATACAGCTGCCTCCTCTTACATGGGAGACAGAAGAGCCACTTGTTATGACTTCTACTATTTAATTAACTTCCCCAAGCATAGTTTGCTATCTGTCAAGCAACTCTGCTTCAAATAACTGTGGGACAGATCCCCAGTTGGTGTAAATCAGAAGGGCTCCACTCAAAGCAATGCAGCTCTCCTGACTCTCACTTGCTTGTGTGAAGGCTCTGCAAAAGCACTGAAGAAATAAAACCAGCTGGAAACATAAAAAAATCCCTACCTCACCTACTCATTAGTATGGAAGACCAGCAAGGTTTTTACAATGAATATTACATACAGTGAAGCACTAACCTTGAAGCGCTGTTGAACAGCAATGTTTTATATTAACTTACTCATGCTTGCTTTCATCCCTTTTTTAAAAATGCATAACTAATTGCTAACATTATATCATATCAGAAGGCAACTTCAGGTTCATTTAATATTTATTGGATAGTATCTGTAACATTGACTAATTTTGTAATGATCCCCTCCCAAAATTTATAATTAATGATAATAAAAAGCTGTTGCTTTACCAGTCAGCTGCCTATAACTTCAGCAAAGAAAGCAAAGTATATTGTTCAGGAATCCAATTTTAAAAAGTGCCTCCTCAGACACAGGATGCAGCATGTTTAATGACACATCATCTAGCTTTCTGTATCTCTGAACAGGTTGTTTTCCATTGGCATCAGTGAATGTCAAATTGGGCCCTAATTGGACTTTACACTGTCTGTGCTTATTCTGCAAAAATTTGGGTCTGCTCCGGTGCTTGTCAGACTTTTGGTTACCTCTGAAGTTCTCTCTTCAATGAGTTAAAATATAACACTAATTGAACAACTGGGAATACTAAAAGTTAAACGCATAGGTGAATGGTAAGCTATAGACGTCTGCTTTGACATTTTCATTTAAGCTGGCTTTACAGATAATATTTTTACATTTTAATTACCTGCAATTATAAGCCAAGCTTAACACCCGTGCCCTCCCTGAATCGGAGGCTGATTTTTGTCCAGACACAATTACAGAGCTCTGGGGTGATGAGCACGCCGGGTGCCTGCGTGCCTCATCTCCTCTGGCTGAAGGCAGCTCGCCACGCACAGACGTGCAGCACAACAGCATCCAGACAATGAATTAATTGCTGTTTGTCACTGCCTTCAGCAAGGGGAGCGTGACAAGCACACACAGTCAGGAGCGTCTCTCAGCCCTTCTCAGGCTGTTTTGGCACAGGCTGGCCCCAAACAATTAATAGTGTGTGTTGGATCTGTCAGAGGTAAAGTGGCTGCTGCAGAGAGCTCTGGTGTGGGCTTGTGTCCACGGCATCTCTCAGCACCTTCCCATTTGTCACCCCTCCAGTCCCACTGAGTGATGCCTTATGGCACTGGTTTGGGTCCCAGCTACACAATTAACACTGCTGGGGGGAACAGCAGGCCAGGCTGGACCAGCCATGTCAGACCAGAGCAACAGAAAAAGACAAGTCTGCCCCCAAAGAAGCCGATTCTTTTACATAGTGGTCCTTCCACTGGAAGGATTTCAGAGAGGTGGAACACAGATAAACAGATATACAGACAACACACACTGTTTCACAGAATGAGTACAAAGCTCCTTTTACCACTTATTGCAGCAGCTCTGCAGGGCAGTGATTCACTGGCACAGCCCAGAACACCCATCCACCCCCAAGCTTCAGAGGTGAGACCCTCTGAGGTTCCATACTGGAGAATTATTTTAGGTTGTCCCATTATTCAGTTGCACTTCTGAGGAGCCACTTTCCTTACTCAATGAGAACATGGTGCTGCTGAAACTTTGTTGAAAATGAATGGAAAATGGCCTCTAGGAGTCATTCATTGCAACTCTGCACCTTGACTGATCTCAAGCATGTCTGACTCTGATAAAACATGTACGCAGCCCAAACAGGTAAAATTTAACAGCAGTAAAACTTAATGTTCTTGTCCCAAATTAAACCAGACCATTTCGAGAGCAGTGCAAAAGTGGTAAGAAGAGTTCTGTGAATATCAGGACAGATGGGTGATGCAGCCCCATTGATGAGCCACGTGGGCAAACACATGAAGGAAACAAGAGCATGATACCCCCGCCCTCGACCACCTACACCATCCAGCCAGGACAGCAAAGCCAGGCTTTGCCCCTGGCTGGCTAAACCTGGCATATAGCCCTGCCAGGCTCCCTTGGTGATGAAGAGCCCCCACCACAGAGCAGCAATGACACCAGAACAAGACATCACAAGACACAGATACATTCTCAGCACAGTCTTACATTCTCCAAAACTCGTGGAATTGATTTCTCTCTCTCTCTCACCCTTGCTCAGTCCAGTTGCAGGTGAAGGTGACATAGCTGTAATATTAATTTTACAGTTTTGCGAAGCTTAATGTATCTGCTTTCTTGTTAGTTCATTTCATTAATTGTGACTTTATGGGTCATGTAAGGCTTGCATGCACAATTTATTGAGGTTATAGCTACTGTAGATTATGACATAATAAGTTTCACATTTCTGGGCATGTGTAGATATAAAATACACACACATATGAATTTACACATTTATGCACATGCATGCAGGTACATTTGAAAAACCTTTTTTCTCCTTAGAGGAAAAATTTATGTGAGAACACCTAAAACATACTTTTCTACAAATACTTTTCAACATCATAAGTTAGTTTTCCAAATAGAAATATCTTCACCTAATGTTAAAAGAAATTCTAAATATGTGGTGATGAAAAATGAACACGGTTCTTAATTGCAGACAATTTTAATCAAACTTTACTATGCAAACTTTAACATGCTATATAAAATAAAAATCTGCCTAGTGTGACATCAATTTCAACATAAGATGGATTCAAGAATGATCACTGTGAGTTTGCTTTAGTCACTGGCTCATTTGAGGCAGCAGCACTTTCAGTGACTCAGAGATTGGCAAAGCACGAAATGTTTAAGGCCCAGATTCAGCAAAGTATATGAGGACAAATCTTAAACTAGGAGTGGACAGTCTCACTAAAGCTGATGGAGAGTTTTTTAGATGAAAACACCTGCAATTTACCCACAGATTTCATAAGGCTCCATATCTGCAAGAAATCCATTTTCTAATCTATCCCACTGCAGGAGAATTCAAATTTTTTTTGTCTTTTCCCTTTAACCAACCCTTTGTGGTGGCATGGAAAGCTTTTGAAAGATGGCTTCAGCAGGAGCTCTTGACAAGATGAACAAGCTCACGTGAGTACCACGGTCCCTTTTAGCAACACATTCTCCAAGGGCACAGATACATCTGTGCGCCCAAGAGTATCACTGCAACTGTTTGTCTACTATTAATATAATAAAAGGACATAACCCTGCCAAAGGGCTTTTACTAAAAATCATATTTCAACTCAGTCTGATCAGAAGGTGGCTGAAATACTCTCTGAAATACTATGAAATTTATGAGTGTATTCTTCTTTTCTATTTTAAGGGGAAATTATCTAATGTTTGTGTCATTGTGCAAATATTTTTAGTTCTATGTAAGTGCTGATGAGCCAACATGCTAGGGTCAAGACTTGTTTGTATTGTTTTAATTAGATTTGGGGAGAGAAAAATCCTCCCAAACAAATTGTGTGCCTGAAAATAAAATTCAAATATTAATGATAACTTTGAATATTTTAAAAGCTTTAAAAATTCTCTATCGTGTTCTGCTTTACTTTTAATTAAATGCTTAAGCCCTTCAAAGGGATTCATTAACACATCTGCAATTCAGATTAATTCATTTTGTCACTGCTGTTTTGACAGATGGCCATATGTAGGATACGGTATTTTGCAATGCAATCAGGCCACATGAGAAAAATTTGACAACAGATTGTGTTAATCTTTAAGGAAGTTTAATAATACATTGAAAAGTAAAAAGCATATTATAAAAATATATTTCAATAAAACAGTGCGAGGTTTCTGAATTGTGGTTCTCTGCTAAGCCACTCAATTGCTGTTTCTCTAAGTGCTCTTCAAGTGTGTCATTCCTGGATCTTGGAGCTGCTTCAGCTTCCAAACCTTAAGGGTTTGTCCTTCCCTCTGATTCATGTACACAACTCCCACGAGCAGCAATGAGTTACCCACAACGAGCAGCTCAGGCAGCTAAAGCTCAGCACCAGCAAAGAGTGCATTTGTTGCCACCACCAAATGCTCTGTTTTCACATTCCCACAAAGCTGGCTATTCTCAAACATCTTAATCCAGCAAAGACTGGTCACCCTGGGCCAGACTGCAGCACAGCACATCTGAGCTCAGCCTTAGCCTTAGAGCATGCCTTTGGGTTTACAGCTTGGAAATAAGCTTCCTTGGGCCCCAGCCCAAACACTCAGCACCTTGCAGGGCTGATCCCCTCGCCCCAGGGAGCTCCACATGGAGGAACTTTAACCCACATTTGTGGAATAAAGTTGCAGCTCTAATCTGCTTCCCCTCAGCCAGTCCAGAAACAGTGATGGAGCCTTTCCTTAGCTTTGCATTAGTATTTCTAGCTTAATTTTTGTTATTTTTTTTCCTTCTCCTAAACAAGCAATGTCTGTGGCTCTCCCCCACAGAATTGGAGCACTTTCCGATATTAAGATGCTTTGGGTAAATCATAAAAACACATGCTTTTACCCAGTTATGGGTTAGCTGGTCCTTTTCAACCTAATTGTTCTCTACCAATGACTTCAGTGAGACAGGGCACATAAGGCAAATACAGTCTTTTTGAATGAAATACTGGTCCAAAGACAACTCAAGTACAGGAGGAATGAATTTTAGGAATTGTGAAATTTTAAAATGTTGCCTTTGCTTTCTGTGTCTGCACTCTTATTATTAATGTAAGTAACAGTGGGATGCATTCCCAGAGAAAAAGGCAGTAGGTATTCATTACAGATTCAGTACTTCTTAGAAATATCTTGGAGAAGAGAAATTCATACACTGAATAAAACCTCTTTACAATATTATTTTTAGATGAAAAAAAAAATAGGTCTTGGCTGGAGCTAATGAATTCATCTTCTTGTGTCAACTGCACTTGAGAAATTGCACTATGCTCTTTTTATGCTCAACAATTTCAAAACTGGGACAAAATAAAACACTTAAGATGATCTAACACTCTAAAATTCTGTCCTTTTTAAATTCATCGTATAGTTCAACACAAAGGCTTGTTCCTGTTTTTCAGCCCACTTGTTGAGGATTCAAAACCCTGAAGAACATCCTATAACCCCTTTTAAGGCTTTTTAAGGCCAGCAATTACCAGAGGGCAAGCCCTGAGTGGCAGAAGAGCTGTGCTGAGGGCTCCTCAAGTGGTGGAGCCTTCTAGAACCCCCCAAACTCCCTGGTGACTGCATGTGTCACCCACCCTCAGCCCTGGCACTAGGGTGACATCCTCCTGCTGTGCATGAGATTTTCACTCAGTTCTGCTCACACCTCCATCAGAAGGCTGCAGAGAGAGAGTCACACCCAGCACCCAAAGCTGTCACTGGGGATGACAGCCCCAAAGCCTGAGGGAATGGGTGAAGTAAAGGAGAAAGAGAAGATATGGCTGTTTCCCCACCATTCAAAGGTGGCACTGGAGTTAAACCCAACTGCAGATGGGTAAAAATGTGAGGAAGAGCACAGGTGGAGCTGACAGAGAGCCGAGCTGGAGTCCCCAGGGAATGGTTCCTCCCATCACACACTCTGATGCTCAGTGTCAGCAGAGCTCCCTGCAGATAACCCGAGAGCCACGCTTGGGAAAAACTGGGAGTGAGTCTCCAAGGGATGATTCAGGCCCCTAAGAAAGGCAAAGAAACACAGGGCTTCACCCCAAGCACCCAGGGCAGCAGAGCCAGGTTTCAGCTGTGAGCCACAGATTCTGCTTATGAGACTGGTGGTAAATATGGGCTTGGTGAGGCAAGGAGGAGCTGACCATTGGCCTCAAAGTAAAACCACCAGTCATGCTCTGGGATCAGACCACAAAAGTAGAAAGAGCACATCCAGCTCAATTTTTCACTTATCTTTCGTTCTTTTCTTCACATTTCATTGCCCACAGCAAAGCCATGTCACTAGCTAAGAGTGCAGGTTAATCCCCAGGGAATGTGTTTCACTCCAGCTTAAGGATAGAAATTCACAAGCTCTTGGACACCTCTAATGGTTTAAAAGGAGATATGACCATATCACATTTCCACCATTCTCCAAAAAAACCCTAACTATGAAACCAAGAAATCTCAGAAAAACACCTTCTTGGAAGGGAACAGCAATGGGATGAAGAGGTCATAGAAAAGCACCAATGTTCAAACAGGTTTTATCTGGCAGAAGAGGCAAGAGACAAGGACTGAAGCAGGAGAAGAGGATCAGCTCCACTAGAGATGCTGGACTAAGGAAAGGTGAGCCAGGGAAGCTGAAAAGGTCTAGCAGATCCCAGTCTAGCAACAGGCCCAAGCAGTGAGGACTGTGGCACAGGAAAAGATGGGGTGTGGGAAGCCAGCAGGTCAAGAGACTGAAAAGGCCTCTAGAAGGGCTCTAGTCCCAGCCAAGGACAAAACCTCTACAGGATAACTGCAGCCATCGAGGAAAGAGGGAGGATTTAGCACATGGTGCTGGAGGTGACACAGAAGGGCGACGGCCTGTGCACCTCAGGCTTTCTCCAGCTCAGTCTTGGGTCTTATCAGAGAAGACAGGCAGGAGTTAAGGCTGCTAAGCTGATACTAATGACTAATTAGTATGAGTTAAACAGTTAATTAGAAATTAGCTAAGTAGCTGCAGGGGGTCAGAGGCAATGGCAGCACAGTGCCAGCAGGAACCACGCGGGCTGGGCAGTGGGAAGGCCAGTGCCATGGGACACTGGGGGGGAGCTCTGCCCACAGCTCTGCAGGGCTCAGCAGCTGCTGTCCCTCAGCTCTCACCCCTTTTCCCTATTTCCATGAGCTGCACATACAAGTTCTGTCACTGCACTCTGCAGATCAGCGTGCCCCCAGAGCCCTCAGGGTCAGCATACCCAATCCCCAGGAAAGGATGGGAAAGGAGGCAGAGCACAAAAACAGAGACACCTACAAACTGCATTGCTGAGACATTCAATCCAAAGAGAGGCATCTTCAGCCAAGAAACTGTGACTCATGATTTAATTTTCCCAGGATATAAGACTTCAAAGTGATTCATTTCATCAGTGAGAAAAAGTCCTACCATTTTTCATTCTGAGGTAAAGGTTAATTTCTTACTGGTTTTACCAATTTCCAGTTAGACAATAAAATCAAACAGCGGGTGGTACTCTCAGCACTGAGACTTTGAAATTCCCCTTTCTCTAACTAAAGTAACTACTGCCTTTCAAAATGAACCTAACACTCTAACTCTTTAAGAAGCTTTTACAGATTTGATCATCTTCAGCAGTGCAATTAAAGCAAAGCCAATGTGTTTATTTTGTTTCCCAAGAAGAAACTGATTGAAACCACATTTATGGTCTTGGAACAGAGTCAAAACCCTGCTGAATTATTAGCCAAGTGAGCAGATTATTAATTGCCATAAAAGCCACTTACAATATGCATTTAATATCTGTATTGTTAAAGTGTCCACTCTGGTCAAAGTAAAATGGCTCAGCTGGATTTTCTCCTCCCCAGAGTGAGGCTGAAAGGCATCTGATATAAATTTCAGCAAACTAAATACTTCCCCTCCTTACTGAAATTCCTATGCATATCAGATAATGAGCCTTAACCTCAAAAAAGAGGTTAGGATCTGGATAACAAACTTGAAAAACTCTCCTCCAGCCTAATTTGAAAGCACAATAAAAACATAGGGGAAAAGACGGTCTTTAATTTTAAAGGGGTTTTTCATATTAAGAGATGAACCTTAGATGATTCCTAGAGATGATCTAAACCCAATCCTCATGAGACAGCAAACTGCATCTCTACCAAGTGGATCCCACCGACAGACACCAAACCAACCAGCAGAATCCCCACACCTCCAGCAGAAACCAAAACCACTCATTTCTCCGCAAAGAAAACACCCAGGCAGCAGCCGCCGTAGCCGTAGCCTTAGCAACTCCACCTGCTTCGTACTCACGTCGGCTTTCATACATGCTCCTGGACTGGGCCCAGATTTTGAATGGATCTGGCTTTTTCTGGCCGGCGGTGTCGGGCTGGTCGGCGGCCGGCGCCTCGGGGGCGGCGAAGTCGGGCAGCACCTGGGTGCTGTGCGCGGGCGACGCCGTGTGCCCACTGCGGTGGCTCGAGACGCTCTGCTGGGAACTGTTTTGGCTGTCTTTCCTTTCAAGTGGTTGCTGTAAGGAGGGGAGCGAGTGGAAAGGGAGAGAACAGACGGTTATTGGTCGCTGAGTGGGTGTTTTCCCATCAATTTTTCTCCCTTCTTTGATCAGGCTTTTTTTTCTGCATGCACATAAGTAAATATATAAGTCACAGTTTTGCTGCTACCCAGTTAATGCTGGGTACAGCTGAATTCCCCAGTGACAGATTCTGATAGGCAGACTGACAGAAAGAGATATACAAAACAAAGTAATTCATCATTAAAAAAAAAGAGCATTTTTCCATCTCACACATCAGACAGAGCTAAATCTCATTATAGGTTACTAGTTTCAGCGCACTTATTTTTTCCTAAATTAAGGCAGAAAATCTCACTAACCTTCTATTCAGATAACATTTGAGTCTAACTTGAGCCTGAAGTAAAATGGAAGAACTACCAATTTCACTGTGAAAACTCAGTCTGTCCCTCTGAAACAGATTCAAGCACAGCCCTTGCTATATAAGATCGCTTTTTCTCCCTGCGTAACAAATCTGTGGACATCTGAGTATACCTTTAATGGCTCTGCTCCCCAGAGCATCCAAGGGACTTCTACAGACCTTAACAAATGTGAAAATGTCTATTTGAAGTTTGATATGCTTTAATTAAATATATTAAAACAGGAAAAAATGCATCCATCTAAACTCAGAGCTTATTCCAAAGCAGTGTGTCAAGAGTTCTGACTACTTACTATTTAGCTAAGCGAGGTATATAGTTCCTAACTCAAATTCACAACTGTGTGCTCAAATGAAGCACAAGTCACATTTACATTGCCAGGATTTGTACTAGTCAACATGCAGCAAAATCCTCAACAAGAGCTCCCCACACTGTGCAGCAAATGCTTTTTAATGCTCTTTTGAGATGAACTTTGGGTTGCCACCAAGGCTGAGTGCAATCTCCACCTGCTCTGGAACAGGGAACTGTGCTCCCAGGGCTGCTGTGACACAGAGGGTGGGCAGAAAAACAGCATCCCACAGGTTGTTTATCCAACATCCACTGTTTCCCTGCTAAAAGGGGTCAGCTACAAGCACCAATAAACCTCAGGTGGGAATTTGAGCCTCCTGCTGGCAGAGGGTATCTGAAAACAGTGCAACAGAATTCTGTGCTTTCAGATACTTCTCTCTAGGAACCCAAGCTGGGGTAGGGAGAGAAGCCAGCAGCAGACACAGACTGGATCAGCATGGGGGGCTCACTGGCCACGGGTCTGGGCACCCCTTGGCTCACTCTGAACACGAGACCCCAGGCAGCCAATGCTCCATCGTACAACAGCTGAATTAACTGCAGAGGAGAAAGTAACCATACAAAGGGCCCTCTTTAAAGCCTTAAAAAACCCAAAACCCCAGGTAAAATTATTGTGAGGCTGTACATTCTTCAGGTTTACACTGAGAAAAAAATCCCAGTTTCAACAGCCCAAACAATGTTGACCTTTCAGCCCTGCATTTGAGTTGTTGATCCACCACCAGCATCTTTTTAAAGGGTATCTCGATTGACTAGAATGTGAAATTGCCTTTGTCCTTTAAAGCAATTTTGAACAAAGCTTACCTGCTGTGATTACTCATCTGCAGACTTTCAAATACAAATATCTAAACCAATTTCCAACATTTTTAGCTTTTTAAGTGGTAAATGAAGCTAATTCACATGCAGTCCTTCAATTTTTAATGAAACCATTTTAAAACAGCTATGCTGGGGATAATCAACTTAAAAAAAAAAACAACCCATCTCTCAGTCCAGCCATCTGGATTGGTTTGTTTGGCCAAATCACTAAAATAACTACAAGAATTCTGTGAAACTTCAGGCCAATCCCACTGGAAATAGCTGGTTACAGAATGTGGAGGACAGGGACTAATATGTGAAGCTTTATTCAGCCCTTAGGGAAATAATGAGAATTCTCTGAAAGCTTTCTGATTTAAAAAGAAACAAAGTTCGAACTTCAAGAAGTGCTCTCACTTTGTGATAGAAAAGGTTTACATTTTGAACAAACTGTGAATTCTGTTTTGTATTTGGATTGCAAATGGAAGTGTCAGCACATCTTAAGCAAAACTACCTCTAATTAAACTAGAGTAGCAGTTGCAAAAATAGGTATTTTTCAACAAATAGGTGATAACCTCTTTAGTGGGACAGGTGATTTTCCAAAAAATAACTCCTTCAAAAAGCCTGAAACATCTCTATTTAGGAGGGGGGACCAGAGCGAGGGCAACATAACCATGGTAATTAGGAATGGATGTAATTAAATTAATCCAAGACAATAAATATTGACTTTCATATCACCAGAGGAGGCCAGAAAGGTTTGGGGCCAAACTTCTTAGCACATGTTGCAGCAGCTTCAGTACCTCATAGCCATGAGGAATTGCAGGGGTCTGACCATCCTGCTCAGATGAAGTTTGTGTCTTGGTAAACAAAAAGCAGAGCCTTCCCAAGAGGGATGAGCCGACCAAATGCCAATGAAAGGATGGCTTGTCCATCTCCTGCCTTGTGCCCAGCTTTAGGCCCAATCTTCCTGGGTCTGAATCTCACTGTCCAGCTTGCTGAGTTCACACACCGTTCCTCTCTGCCCAGGAAAGCAGCAGGTGAGCTCAGGGTCTGGCTGGTGACAGAGCAGGAGGTTCTGAGCTCACCCTGAGGTGCTGATCATGGTCTCCACATCAGCTGAACTGTACTGACCTCTGCCAGGAGCTATGAAGAGCTTGGGCTACTGAACTACCTGAGCACCCCTGATTCGTGAGAGATCTCCTCCAGAGCTGCTGATAAACACCAGAGACTCACCAGCAGGACCTTTACCAAAAGTGGCTAGAAATCAAGGCTGTGGTGACTACCTTCAGTCCATTCAGGCTTAAATACAACTGATGAGATAAAATACTGATTCTGTTTTAAAGCCATGACAAAATAAATACATGGGAAGCTGGAGTTTCTCATGCCCTACCCAAACCCCTGGACTGTGAATAAAGAGGGATGTCTTGTACAGACTCATGTGGAACCAATTTCTCTTCCAAAATCATTGGCAGAGTCCCCGGTGCTGCTTATCCACCCAAAAAATGTGGTAAATCTCTTGTCTGGGACTAGCTGTGCATAGGAATTGCATTTTTGATCACAAGTCAGCTATGCTGACAATGCACTTATTTAAATCCAAAAGAAAAACATCAGATTTTTGGAAGAGTTTAGCATTTTATCCCCCCTGCAGTGATCCCATCTTCTGATGATCTAGATGCAGATTTTATGCTGTAGAGCTTTTTGGAGAAGCTGGTCCTGGCAGTGACAGCCAACTGAGCTGGAAGTGGGAATCTTTGCCCCCTTGTGGAGTATTTTGATGTAAGCAACAAGGAAAAAAAAAAAGAAAAAAAAGTTTGTGCTCATCCATGTTATACCAGGATAATTGCAGGGAAAATGCTCTTATAGAGAATTTTCACACCTAAAATGTATATCTCTAGATGTTCAATACAAAATATTATCCATTTTCATGCAAAAAATAATCAATAGGAAAATTTTAAAAAAAGGAGCAGCACAGAGAGCTGCTGGGAGCATGTCCTTGGTGAGGGGAAAGGGAATATAGAGTTTGGACATGTCCAGTCCCATGTATGGCTGGAAAGGGTTTTTTTATTAATTTAGGTCTTTCACTAAGGTTGAAAAAACACTCCTTAAAATCTGAGAAAAGCAAAGTCTGTCAGAAGATACATACAGACTGACAAATACAGCCCAGCAAACCTGAGCTGAAGGCAAGAAAACTTCCCAGGCTGTGTCACAGCCCCAGCACCAACAAACCTCTCACAGCATTAACATCTCACCACAGCCAGGAGGTACCACCAGCCTGAAGCTGGCCTTTGGGGAATGCAGGGCTGGGGCTGAGAACAGAAAATAGGATTTGCTTGAGGAATACCAGCCACTGGCAGTAAGTGGGGAATGTGTCTGGGCTTTGGGAAGGGATATGAGGAGATGAGAGAGGGTTCATCTCCTGAGCAAAGCAGAAGATGGACACCTGAGTCGTGACTTCCCTGATGCAGCACAAGAAACCAAAAACAAGCACAAGCTAAGATCAAAGCCAACTGCTCCCAGCTCGATGTGTGCTGTCCTCTAACTGCAGCCTGTTTATTGTACAAGGAGTGCTGGAAAAGGGAAATGCTGAGCAAAGGGCACGGGGGCAATGGGCAGCATGTCCCCCCAAGCCCCACAGCTGTGCTGTGCTGGGGACAGCCCCTGGCACACAGCTCTGATGGCAGCTCTCATGTTCACCCCATCCCTGCCAGTGCAGCAGCAAACTGGGAGTCCCTGGGACTGAGGGCATCCCCAGGAAACACACGGGCACAGTTCAGAGAGGGGATCCCAGACAGGGACCATGCCAGCGGGGCAGGACTGGCTCCTGCCTGTGATGAGTGGGAATCTTTGTGGCCAGGAAGGTCAGGCTGGACTCCCTGCAGTGGAGTGGCAGCCCTTCAACAAACCAAGGACAGACAACATTAGACACCACCTCTTCCCTGCCTCTGACTGCTGCCTTAGCCACACAAGCTCTGGGTTGGTGTAAATCCACCCTGGAGATGCCCTGAGGCACTGTGCCCCAGGTTTCCACACTCAGTGCCCGCGTGTCAGCCATGCCTGGGGAGGAAGGAGCGGCTGCAGCAGCTGAGCCCCGCTGGCTCTGCCCTCTGAGGAGCGGCTGCTCACGGTGCTGCAGTGAGTCCAGCATCACTGATAATTGCGCTGGTGATCACCCCCTGTGCAGCCAGGGGAACAGGAGGCTCTGCTTTTTGGGAATCCTGCACTTTAGAGGCAACAGCACCACCTAGGACCGTAGGAAAAATCACTGAGGGAACCCTGAAAAGGCTGGGGAGAGGCAGGCGAAGGAATGCCAGCTTTCCCCAGGCTGACAGGCTCCTCAGAGCAAACAGCAGAGAGAAATCTGCTGTTGCACAGCTACACCTGTTTGTAAGCAGCCTCTTTGTTCACCCAGGCTGGATTATCCAGCCACGGATTTACATGCTGCTCAGATTTTCACTGTGCATAGCTGCCAGCCAGAGAGGTGCCTGACACAGCAGGATCCCGCTGTGCGTGTGGCAAAGTGGGAGCATCCACGCCTGGGGAAGACCGCGGCTGATGGATTAGGGCCGCTTTAATGACAGAAGTCATAGCCCAGATCGCGTGCAGCCAATCCCGCTCTGATCAGGGGAGAAGGTGGAGGCAGGGAACAGAAACGTGCCAGACACGTCTGTATTTTCCACACTGGCTCCTGGCTCAGTGAGGGCTGGAGCAGCCCCCGCGTGTAACAGCGCCGCGATCCGCGAGGAGCACACCCCGCGCTTCTGCCTCCCAACATTAATGCGAGCTGACAATGGAAGAGGCCTGCGCTCACATGACTTTAATCAGCACTGCCCTAAGCCATCAGAATCACATTAATTATTTCAGGGCTTTCTTTTTGGATGAGCAGAGAGCTTGTATTAAAAGCAAGAGGCTTCTGCTCAGCTGCCTCCTAAACCTCTTGCCCAGGTTTGTGGTGAGGCAGTCTGTGCCCAGCTGCGGGTTTTGGCACCACCAGGGACTGTTGGTGAAGTTTCACACCATCTTACAGCACAGCAAACACCTCACTTGCTTTGCTTCCCCAAAGCTCCTGGCAGAGAATTTCGTCTCTCCCCCACTCTCAACAGATCAGTGCAAACTTTCAGGCTTTAGGTATTTCATTCCCTTTAAAAATAAAACATTGCTTTTTGTTGCATACAAATAGCACATTAATTCCTTCCATAATATCATTCATGGAGCTTTAACGATACTTGAGATCACAGCTTCCTGTGCTGCTAGCTGAGATGCTAAGATGTTTCCAGGTAACCGCTTTACATGGAAATCCATTCGGGAGGACAAGAAAATATTGTTCTGTTATTGCTTTTCTAAAGGATCTTCCTTCTAAGAGGAATCTTACACCTGCAGGTCAATCCTGCTCAGTATGGAAATGCCTCCAGAGCAGCTGGAGCACTCGGACAGCTGGCTGTATTCCCTGGGAACTGTAACCATGCTCCATTCATGCTTTGTCTCTCACGACAAGGTGCGTGCTTTCCTATTCTGTTAATAATTCAGCCAAAGGTTCTCAAGAAAACTCATTGAGTTAATGGAAAAGATTGGTGCCTATGAGCACCCGACAGGAATTGGTATCTAGCAAGAAGGTGGAGCCTCCCATCTTTCCAAAAGGAAACAATAGCTTTTTTTTTTGTTAAGTTAAACGATAGAGAAGCTCATCTGTCAGGGAAGCGGATTTGTAAACCTGAGGCTTTATTTGCAAACAAGTCCCCCTTCCGTACTGCATCCCCCTCTCATCTCCCCATGCAGCAGGAGCCGTGCAAGGTAATCATGGTTGCAACAGAAAAACAACTTAAAACAATCAAGACCCAGAAAGCAAACAAGCCGAACTCATGCTTTTTTTCCCTTCAAAACAGACAAACAGACAGAAATAGTAGCTGAAAAGTGCTTACCGACTTTGGGCTCTTCTTTGGGACTGGCAGTCCTGAAAAATGGCAACAAGGGAAAAATAAACATTAGCATTAAGCGTTACCTTCCCTTAAAGAAAAATAAAACCATCCCTAGGTGTATGATCCGAAGGTAGCCATCTGCAGAGTTATGTCAGCTCTCGCTCTGGCACCGGAGTTAGCAGTCTGTTCATATCGAATCAAAGCCGGGCGAGAGGCAGAGCCAGCCAGAGCCGGGGAAGCGGCAGCGGGGGGAGAGCTCTCTCTGCATTAGCTATTCTGCCTTGTGCTGCAGAGAGAAACCCACAGCCCTCAGCACTGCCCAAACCCAGCGCCTGCCTGGGCAGAATCTCAAATGCTCCCCTGGATTACAGCAGGTTTAGCTCACAATTAAGCCGGGGCTCTTTCCTCTTGACGCGATCGCCTCGGCGGTTCTGATCGGACCAATCGCGGCGGCGCAGGGGAAACAGGTTGATTTTTTAAAAAAGTATTTCTCTAGGAATTGATTTTTTTTTTTTTTTTTGAACGGAAAATGTGCGTTGGGTTTGAGCTGAGAGGTGTGGGCTGGGCAAAGGAAAACAAAAGCATGAGGAAGAATATGCTTTTCTCCCTACAATTATGAATGTTACTGAGAAAACACAGGTTTTCCTTCCTGTCCATCCTAAGTGGAAATCTTTGAGATTTTATCTGTAAGGTACAATTTCAGAGAGCTGTGGCTTGAGAACAGAGCCCTGACCCTTGGGGGGGATGCTGGGGAGCTTGGAGAAGCAGGGCTTACACAGATTGCAGGTGATGTAAAGGAACAAACACTGGGGAGGGCACCAGGGAAGGTATTTTCAAGGATAATTTTGCATTTTGAAGCAGCCTCTTACTCAGTCTGTGATGAGCAAGAGAACTCAAGTGATATTTCAATCAGCTACTTGTGCATAGAGCCTAGTTGCCAGCAGCAAAGGAGACACTTGCCTGGGGATTTACCTACAATGCAGGAAAAGCTCTTTCTTGGGGTCAAGACCTCCCTTTTCCCCCGCTGTTGGAAGACAGAGGAAACACCCCCAATATTTTTTTTTCTCTGTGTGAGACTCCAGAAGCAAACATAAACCAAAACACAGATTACACTACACATTAAGTGCTCAGTAATTCAGATGTTTGAAATCTGCTTTTGTCTTTAGGATGTGATTTATGTGGCATTTATGCCGCATTACGTTTTCTACTTTATGCATTTTGTTTATTCTAAACCCCATGCCCTCATATAACTTTTACACAGAGAATAAAACAAGCAGTGCAAGTGAATTACAAATCTGTCTAGGAAGATGCTTATTTTAAGGTAATTTGGGAGATGTTAGCACTGAATAGGGAAGATCCACAATTAAAAATTATAATCAGAGCTCTATTTGCTGCTACTCTCAGACTGGGATGCATACTGTAAGGAGTATTTTAAATGAAATATTTTCAAGCTTTTGAGGAATATCTGTGCTCTGCATGTCACTCTGATGCATTCCCAGCCAATAGGTGATACTCCTCCAGGCACTGATTGATTGAGGGACAATGAAATATCAAACTGTTTGAACTAAACAATCGAGACTGCAGCTTCATTTCTGCTGATAGGGACTGTGTTTGTATAATACCCTTAAAGAGGAAAACACTTCATAACATTCGTGGCAAATCACATTTTTAACAGGCATCATTTATCACAGAGATAAACAGACAGAGATTCTCCTCTCTCTCTCCTCATTCCACATGCATGCACACACGTTTACTCTTCCTTTCCAAGAGATGATCTTTCCTATTAAATCAATACATGGAACACATCCCCATGCACATACACACACCCTTAACCAACCAGCATGAGACAGAAAATATTTAAAAACATTTTAAATGTTCCCTCCAAAAAATAAAGCAGAAATGCAGGTGAGCTGCTGGGTCAAATTGAATCAGAATTCAGTCTATTGCATCAAAAGCTTAAATGTTAAAATTTAGTAAGTATGAACTACTGAACAAACCTTTCCTTCAAAGTTTGTCATTAATGTTGGCTATTCCAACCCCAAAGAGATGGAAAACAGTTGAAAAATAAAGGAAAACACATCAAGGCTATTGTTTGGTTGGTCCTTCAGAGGCCAATGAATCTTACAATGTCACTGCTCTGTGCCAGACTTTGCTGCAGAACAAGCAATAATTTACTTCTTACCAAAATAAGTGACTGCAGAACACGTTAACAAATGTTGGTAGTTTTTCAGGGGACAAGCTTATAGCCAGGGGAATAACCTGCCTGTACATTTTCCTGTGCAAATATTATTTATTCATCTAATTAGGGTCTCATTTTAGAACACCAGTTCCTGGCACAGCAGGCCAAATGAGTAAATGATAGATGTAATGGGGAGTTTTTATGCTCAGATGATGGAATGGATACAGTATTTAACAGAGATGAACATCAAGTGATTGAATAACCCCCAAATCCTGGGAGCTCCACCAGCAAGGAAATGCTGAGCTTTTCCAAAAAGCTTCTGGTGAAAACATTTCCCAAGCCTGTGAATTTGGCCTTAGGATTCCACTACCATGGAATTCCAGCACTGCTCATGCCATGCCTTGCTTGGAAGCTCATCCTCTTGGCTTCCCTGTTCTCTACTGAAGCCTCACTGCAACTTTTTCAGAGGTAAATGGGCCAAGCATAGACTGAACATCCCATCTGCATCTTTTTGGCATTATCCAGCTTTTTGGTGGTTCTGTAAATGGCTTCACATCCCTGGCTAGGAGAAGCCAGAATAGTAATAGTTTATTACTGACATTGCAATATAACTTCCCTGTGATTTGATACCTGTAGGCATCTCTCACTAGTACCTGAAATGCATCTTCTAATTTTGGGAGGTTTTGGACATACAGATTAGAGAAGATGGAAGAGTCAAGCAATCACACAAGGCTGTTGTCACCACAGAGTTAACAATGTTTTAAAACGAATGAGCACATCTGGTAAACAATGTCAATATGACCTAAAACCCCTTGAATGGGCTCATTGTAGCTAAATGTGCCTAGAATTAAATTAATTAGAAAACACAAATTACTTCCCTCTAAATAACAATGTAATAAAGCAACTGCTTAATGAAAAATATCAGTGATCAGTGAGCAATCCACAAGAACAAAAAAAGGGATTGTAATCAAACTAAATTCACAGACCTATGAGCAAAGCAAGAAAGACTTCATACAAGGTTAGTCAAAAATGAGTCAGATGCAGGGATCTAAATTAAACTAATTATCACAGAGATTATTACATTTATCTTAACAAAACCCTTTCTCTTTTCTCCCCAGTACTCCCTAAAGCTCTGTGTACAGCTGGCTGCATCCATCTGCTCAACTACATTTTGTAACATAGGGGAAAACCCACAAATCATTAAGCAAGTTCTGTAGCATGACTTCAGCACTCTTAATGCCACTGCCCATGAGGAGCTGTACCTCTGTTGCATGACACTGTGTTATGTTGTGAGTGATGTGACCTGTGAATTAAATCCATAATCCAGTTTATTTCATATTTATTTGTGTTAACTGTGCAGTCTTGAGTGGTAAAACTTCTGGGAAGCTGTAAGGTTGCTAACCCAATTTATGACGAGTTCATGGAAGAAAACATGGGACAAAACTTGACCTCAATTGTTGCTGTTTCTAACATGCAAATTTCAAAAGGACATTTTTTCCTCAACTCCTTTGTCTTTGTGCAACCTAAGTAACACAGGTAGACCACAAAACATGGCAAACTTTTGCGTTGTTGAGCATACACAGAATGCAATGTGTGACCTCAGACCCACACCAAAGCCTGGGCCTGCTTCTGGTGAGAGCTCAGAAGGCCACAAACACCCTAAAATTACCTAAATGTACACCAGACACAACACGCCCTCTTCCACAGCCTCATGTTTTAGAGATTGTGGGTCAAAATTATCTGAAATTGAATGCTAAGGAAGACTTATCTCTAGGCACTACAAGAGTAATGCAGTCAGCCCATCCCAACAGCTCGGACATGTGGAGGCCAGCTGCTGTGAATTCTTCACTTTTCACCACACATACACACACAAATTATATATTTCAATGGAATTTCAACTTACGTTGGAACAATCCAGTAGTTTGCACCACCCACCCACAGGACAAAGGCTCCTGGAATTGCTAAGAGCCAGTTTGGAGGCCTTGCTATCATCTTATGTATGGCTTACAATGTCTGCATACTGCTCAACACTTTTCATTTTTGGGGTAGTTTTGCACATGAAAGAGAACAGCTGTTTCAGATCTTCACTTCTCAGAGTTCCTTAACTCATCCAACACCTTGGATGGTCATTGTGGACCATCTATATCCAATAGCAAAACAAGCCATAGGTGAGTCTAAGAGGAAAGGTCACCCATGAGGTTTTGCCCTTATGTCACTTGCAGCCCAGAATGCACCAGTGCTGAAAATTAATTGGGGATGAAGGAAAACACAAGAAAATAAAGATTTCGGACTGTGTCCCAAGGTTAACATTTACAGAGAAAATGTTCCTGGCCTGGAAAAAAAATAAAACCTTCAAGCTTTCTAAATAGCACTTACACTGTGCTGAATAAAAACCAAAGGCTGTATCAAAGAAAACAGACACTTTGAAAGATGAGGTTTGGGTAAAGTACTGGAGTCAGGGGGTGCACAGCCATATACCTGGCATTGAACATTGATCTGTGTGCAAAACAAGGAACCTTAAATAATTAAAGCTAATGGCCATTAATGCTGCTGAGGGGGCAGGGGACAGGAGATTGGTGGTGACAAAGCAATGCCCTTGGTTCCCTATGATCCATTGCCAAAGAATTTCTAATAAAGGACAAATACTATTTAAAAGAGTAGATGGAAGTTCATCTTTTCCAGACCAGAACAATCAGCAGCAAGAGAGGCAAGTCTGTGCAAGCATAAGGAGAAGAAAGGAAAAAATCAAGAAGCATAAGGAGAAGAAAGAAAAAAATCAAGAAGAAATCCCCTACCTGTCCCTGCCAAACTTTTCTGCTCGTCATTGTGATTTGCATAACAAGAGTGACACTGCACTAGCAAAAAAAAAATTAGCTATGCAATATAAGCTTTAAGCAAGAGAATAATTTACACTGCAGTAATATAGCCCTGCCATAAATCAAGTTTGGTAACTACCAAATGCAGTGAAAAATGCTACATTTCTGATGCTAATGTTCAATGCTAATGCCAAGAAAGCAATGTTTTGAAGAGATCATCCTGGGCATTATTACCCCACTGTCACTGACGAAAAGCATAATGAGGCATAGAATATTATTGCCATTAAGAAGAATTTCAGTTCTAGATGCTCTAAAGATGCTAAATTTTATTAGCCTCAAATACCCATTTTTGGTTGGGATGCTGAACAATTCCCTGCCATTAAAGTCTCAGTCATATTTTCAGCATCTCAAATGAGAATTGATTTTAGAAGCAATAAAAAAAGATACAGGCTAATAAAATGCTATTTAATTACTATGAAAATATAAATTTAACTATGCAGTAATATATATATATATAAGATAATTTCAAGACAGTAAGGTAATAAAGAGATTGAAAATAAGTGTGACAATTACCCATCTAGCCTATGGTTGAAAGCATGTCAGCAGTTCTTGTATTTTCATTTTGAAGCTCATTAAATAAAGTGCTTATCATAAAGCTCAAGCTGTCAGAGTCATATGCTTCGATGAAAACCTTTGTTGATATTTAAACAAATATGTACATAGACGTTAAATTTCTGAAATCTCACAAATTTCAGAGGCTAAACACTAGAACTGGAAAGTAATTAGAGACCCCCACATTCTTTTTGCACAGATAAGGGGCTGTGGACACACAATATTATGTATCTGTTTTTCATATACATAAGCAAACATATGTGGCTATCTACATGTATGTATATGAGAGCAACTTTCCTTTTCCAGAAGCCCACAAAATCTATCACATAACAAGCTTTATTTCTGGAAACCTTTGCACAATTTTTGGGGCATGCTGCAGTTTTGAAGGTGCCCAGTCCCATAACTCCTGTCCCCAGCTGCCATGACCACGGAGGTGCCAAACCATATTGTGCTACAGTCACATCTGTATTTATCCTGCTTAGTGAGAGTGTTTGTCTTCAGACTTAGCACAGCACTGCCACAAGGTGTAAATCCATTTGCTCAAACTGGGTGGCTTTCGGGAGATTCTTGTGTCTCATATCTGGAGAGCAGCCTGTACAGAGGCTCCTGGCATTAGCTGGATGCTGCTATTAATATTTAACATCCCTTAATAATCAGCTAGCATTTACAGAATGCTCAGGCAGATTCAGACCTGGACAGTGCACATACACATGGCATGCTAAAAAGCTCTACTAGAGGGCAATGGTTTTATGGATGCTTTCACAAAACATCACTTTATTAGCCTGAAAACAGTTTTCTATTAAAATAGATCAAGACTTGATATACTTTCAAGGATGTAACCTGTACATCTCAGAAACTAACCCTGAAGGATGGAAAGAAAACTTCTGAGGACTGATATTTACCTGCACATCCCTACAAACATCACCAGGTCCTGACCTGTCCCAGCTGTGTCACCTCCCTGAAATTCAGCCTCCTCCACCAAGTCTCTCTGGCCTACAAGCCCTGCCAAATTCCTAAGCCCAACTTATGATGCACTGCAGGTCTTCTGGCTCTAAAGGCACAGCTTAACTGACTCTTAAAGCTGGAATAACCTAATTACTATCACCATAAAAAGAATAAATCTATCTGACCAAGGCAAAAAACCCCATTAAAATAAATAAACATAAAATCCTAATGCAGAATGGGAAAAACATTTAAATTCAGACTGGAGAGACTTAGAGACATGCAAACAGATATTTAAAAGCAATCCATTTCAGAACAAAACCATTGACTACCCCATTACAAAGTCATCCTTCTTCCTCAGTTTTGCCCACCTGCTATTGCTTTTAATGACTCTCCAAATGTATTTAATTACAGTGATAAACAGAGACCCTTCTTGGATTTCTGACACCTCATTACTTCTGTTATGGCTGGTTATTATAATGCCAAATCAAGGCAGCAGCTACTGCACCTACCTGCAGTGTGGCTGATAAAAACTCATTATTTACTTGCACACCAAAATGTCACCCAGGCAGTACGTAAGGGTAGGAGGAAAAGAAAGTGGAACAAAACCTTCCTTGCTGCACACCTCCAAGTCTGCTCCACTTCCTGCCGTGCAAGTCCTGATGAAGATGTGGGAGGCACATCTCCAGCTAAATCTGCCTTATCTAATGCACAGTATTAGGATCTGCTGTGCCACCTTGTGTTACATCACATCACATTTGATATAAAACAACACCGTGTGGGTTTGAGTTGCTCCACTTACACCACTTCAGCATTTAATACCAAAACCCAATCAACATAAGGTGAAAAAAAAAAAGCATGAGCTTTCAAAACCTCAAGCTAAGGAGAAAAAAAAAAACCTTTTAGAAAGAGTTTCAGAGCTCTAATCTTTCATTTGATAAGGAACCTGCTTTATTCTCATCTCAGAGCCTACTGCTTTCTGCAAGAAAGGATGGTTCTGGCAATAAAACATCCTGATGAGGAGATTTCAGCCATGCTTCCATGTTTTTTCTTCCAGCATTCAGCAAATGCTTTGGTTTTCTTACTGATGCTCAAGCAGATCCAGATTCCCTGCCACAGAAAGGCAGCCATGCATGTAACGTGCACACCACCACTATTGTGCTGTCATCACGCAGGACTACACAAAACTGACATTATTTCCCTATTCCAAACATGTTAATTGTTCATCTCCTTAGTGATTAAAGCACAGCTTTCCTCCTGGCCTTAAAGCACTCTTCATGAAATAGCAAAAAGCTTTAGAAGATTATATCAACCCTTGAAATAAATGCAAAATGTGCAACAAAATGCCAAATAATGAATCAGCAACTGTTCTATCCTATTTTACACTTCCAAGCAACTTTGGAGCTCAGATGACACATATATCTGGGGGACACAAGCTATAGCATAGATAGGCCATGCTGCCACAAAAATGCAGGCTAGCTCATGTAAAGCTGATGCTGACCCAAAAAGCAGATTTCACAGGAATCTCTTCATTTGCTTACTCATTTCTAGGAGACAATCAGTGCAAATGGAGTTAATGAAGGGTAGCTGAGGGGAAAACACTTGGGCCTCCAATGCCTAACAGATTAGTGTCAGCAATTCACATGTATCACACCAGCAATAGCTGGAAATTCTGCAGGCAATTAAAACGTTCATATCCCAGCAATGCTGAGTCTCCTTCATTATCAGAACTATAATATCATAAAGCTGCTTTTTCTGGAATCAAATGTTCATAGGACAATGTGCTTTGTTTGCAGCTCTTGGCCTGCCATGGTTTAGGAAGGCCAGTTGGATATGATACTAAAGTTTGAAATAAATTAAAAAAAAACAAAACAAAAAAAAAAAAAAAAAAAAAACAAAAACAAAAAAAGCCCCAAAAAAACTTTAATGTGGTATTTTTATAACTGGAATTTTGGGAGCTTAAGGAAGGGTTTTTGCACACATGGGCTTTTTGATATTTGGGTTTGTCAATTACTATTTCAACTGGATGCCTTGTACTGAAAAAGTCCAGCAGGACCTGGCAATGTTAATTCATTAGCTCCTGCAAATGCATTATTTATATGAATGTTAGGTACATACATTAAACTATCTGGTGTCTGAGCATGCTAACAACAATTACCCTTAGTGGCTGCAGCATTTCTAGGAGTGAAAAACCTGGGTGAAACCCTGCTGCCTCCTGGAGTCTAATGGGAGCTGTGACATGGACTCCAGCACCACCAAAACCTCCCCCTTTGTGTTTTTGGTCAGCAAAATCATCCCAAACCTCACAAATTCAGATCATCAAAAACAAACGACTAATGTCACTAAGATTAACACCTGTAAAGCACTTTGAAGGAGAAAAAACACCACGTAATCCCAACATATTACATTATTTATCAGACGACCTGATTTTAAATGTTAAGTTCGGCTTATTTTTATCACAAAGAGAAAACAAGTTTCTGCTTGCTTGCTTTACAAAACCAATTACAGAGATCAGTGTATGGTGCTGCATAACAATACCCAGCATTGTCCCAAAAAGGCGTATCTAACACTCCCCAGTGCTGCAGGAAAATTAACTCACACACTGGATTGAAACACATGCACATAAGCAATTCTAATGAGGGGTAGGAACTTCAAACTTCTTATTAAAAATACCTAAACTTATAGTATTTCCTTTATTTAATCTTTTCCTGACTTCAACTGATTTTCCTATCTGCTCCTTGATATACTAGTGCCTTATCAGAATAAGGCTGTGAGAGAATATCAAATGTTACTCATCAAACTTGCTTTAAACCTTTTTAAAAATCTCAACAGCTTCTTAGAACATAATTCTAGTCATCAGAGAGAAGACAATAACAAAGAATGGCTTGGTGGTTTGGAAAAAAAAAAAGACTCAGCTACTCCCAGCTAAAGGCTGCCACAGTCCTGCTCCTTCCCTGCACCTAAATTTTAACAATGCCTTTTTACTAGGATTGTCTGTTTTCAGAAAATGGCAAAAAGGCACAATACAAAACTTTTAAAAACATCTCATTTCTAACTCAGTTTGTAAACCAGTTTCACTAATCTAATTGCTTTCTTGCCTGGCAAAGCTCTTTAAAAGAAACAGTAACAAAAATAAACAAGAGGAAACAATTGAAGACAGATTTTAAAATGCCATGAGATATTCCAAGTTTAACCAGGAAACCCATAACTCTGGAATTATGAAATAATGACCCTGGAATACAAAGTAATGAACTTGAAAAATGAATCTTGGCCTTACACATGGACATACATTTCTTCAAGCATGCTGCAATTCTGATTTCCTAAATCAATCCTAAATAAACCCCAGTGAGGGGTGCCTATGAGCCTGGATAGTATTATTTGTACCACAATATCAGGTATTTTTCAGCATACAGCTGAAAATAACCTCTACTGAATGACAAATTGAAAGATTTAACAAACAGGTTTGGTGGAAGATACCTGAATAGAAGCTACTGGGAGCTGGTGGTCATGGACAGAATGTAAGACAAGAAAAAAAGAGGTGATTTGAAAAGGGATTTTAAAACAGTTTAGAAGTCAACTGAGCACACCAGAGGGCAGAAAGGAATTTGATCTGTCCCTGTTCTGGGGGTCCAGGGAAGGAGCAGCCACAAGAAAACCAACCACGATGGTGGCAATGAACGACGCCTGGCAGCAGCAGCTTTGTGCTCGGCCAGATGGGCTCCAGGGAGCTCCTAGATAAAAACAGCACAAAGACCTCAGTGTAAACTCTGCTCCCTCTCTGCTGGGGCTGAAAACTGCTGGAAATGGTGAGCTTTCCTTCCTATTCCACAAGCTTTGGCACTGGCAAACATGCTCTGTGGTAACCATCAGATGAGTCCCAGGTTGTGACTTTTGTCCCAAATGCAGTTTGGACTCACTCTCCCTCTAATTCAGCAGCTGCTAAGACAGTTTGAAACTTTCTGGCAGCTCACTGCTTAAGTGGCATGACTTTCAACTCACTCTTTGCTGCAAGCCTAAAGGGTAAACAGAAATGAGTGGCTTGTTTAAAAGAGTTCAAGCCTGCACTGAATAGCTGATTGCAGCTCTAATTATACCGTGGTTTTACATCATTAGGGATAGCAAATGAAAAGGAGCTCTAATTCCACCACTTGTCTTGTTTTTTTTTTAAACCACTCAATGATCCAGTTCCAGCTAAAGAAAGGAAGAGGAAACTTCATTACCAGGTGGGAATTCCAGCAGGGGAAGGTCCATACCTCTTAAACCCACTGACTTGAGGACCAAGTGAGCAGGACTACTGGAACAGACCTCTCCCCATTTCCACCAACCTCACAGCTTCCCACAAGCACCTTTCATTCTGTTGAACCATAAATAGGGAATTTACCACGGGCTTTACATGGAGGTAAGACTCAGGTAGCAGCTGATGGGCATTTAGACAAGTAGATGTTGCATTGATTCTTCTCCCATAAAACATATTTAGTTTTGACACTCTTGTGTATATCTATAAATCTATTTAGCATATATATTTTTATTTATATTTAATTTTCTTTTTCAGAAGATGTATTTCCATTCCCCAGTGTAATGTGAGTTTGGCACTGTGGAAAGCAATTGGAAATGGCACAGATTTGCACATGACATGTGAGTGACATTTCACCTGCGTGCCTGTACTTTGATCTGGACCAAAGTGGGAACACATCTTCCAGGGGATTATGTAGATCAGGCTAAGGTTTATGCTATTTTTGACCTTCCAGTGAATAAAGATGCAACTAAGCACTAACTGTGAGAGCTCTGAAGGTAAATTGTCTGTTCAGACCTGCACGAACACTCAGTGTAATTCTTGGAACTGAACAAAAACTAAACACATATATTTTGGTTAACCTGAAGATTGACCTTAAAAAAAGAGGTAAAAAAGGAAAAAAAATCTTATTTAATCAGGGGCAATTCACAAAGTATAAAATACATTAGAATTTTCTCTGAAACAAATATTAGGTCTTAGTGATTCCAAAAAATATAGCACATTAGTTTTGCAGAATAACTTGTTCTGACACAGGCCCCCACCTGTCCCAACACAGGCACAACTTCCAGAATAGAAGTCCCTTGGGAAGCAGGGAAATTATTGTGACAAAATGTTTCTTGTATTATGAATAGTCTGTGCAGAATGGAGAGGCATTTGAGAATTGCTTATTTCAGTTGATTACAGTGCATAGGCAAAGCTTCAATGACTAATGGATTTCAAGTGGCAAATAATATTACTTTATTTCTTCGCTTTCAATTTTTTTTTTTTTTTGTAGAAAGTACTTCATGTACTTGGTAGGTACAAGGTTAAAAGAACCTTTTCAGCTACAAACATTCAAAATAAAGTTGTACCTTTTACAGCGGCCTTAACAATAATTCTTTAAAATAACCAAGGTATGTAATCACAATTTCCAGTGCAGGGACAAAAACATGTGCTTAATTCTGCATTTTGTAGCAGCAGCAGTGGTTTACTTTCAGGTACAGAGCTCTCAAATGGTGCTGCTGGTTTATCACGCATCTCCTCTGCTGTTGCAGGCACCACGTCCTGTCCCCTTCAAACGTGCTCAGCTTCACCTTCAGGCAGTAAAGCCTTCACGCCTCCTCCAGTCTGACTTACAGGCTCTAATGGCTTAGCACCCCCTTCTCATCTCCAGTTTAAATTACTCTCAGCCAAACACACAGTTGTTCAGCCAGCTCCTTCATTTAAGTACCTTCTAGCTCTCCTGCCTAATAGAGACAATAATTATTTTGTCCCCTCTGTCCCTTCATTTTGCTAAGCAAAAGCAGCTTTTCCAGTCAGCCCAATCAACCCTCTGCACCCTGGGGTGGGGTGAACTCTTTCTGAACCCCTCATATCAGGGGGTTTGAGTTTTATCCACATATAGGTGAAAGAGGAAAACAACAGCAATATGATTGATACTACAGAGGAGAGGAAGGAGAAGGAAATTTAAAAAAAATCAAACCAGAACACAGACAAGGTAAATTTTCTATGAGGCCTCTGGAAAGCAAATTGTCAGTGATCTGACTTGGTATTGAAGTATTTATCCCAATCCTGCAAACGATTTTAGATGACACCTGAGCACACAGAGGGGGCATTTCAGCTTCACCCCTCCTGAAATCATCAGGATTCATCATCCTTGTGCTCCTCACTCAGAGGCAGCAGCAGGATTTGCCCTCTCCCATAAGCCAGTGCATCAGCTGAACACACTTCACAGTAAATATTTCACAGGCTGCTCTCAGCAACTCTGCATTTTAACAATTAGACCTCCTTGTTGGGAGTGCACCAGCAGCTTGGAGCAGGCAGAGCTTTTCCTGTATATTGCACATCTCTTTCTGATATTTTTCTGCTTGATTAGTAATCACTTTGAACATCCTTCCAGCAGCTCTTGGATAAAAGCCTTGGCATCACAGGGATGCTTCCTGCACAGCGGGACTGAGTACAAGCTGGGCTGAAGGAAGGATGCTGACAGCAGCTGAGCACTTTCCTCACTGGACACCAGAGGGAGGAGGAGGAAAGGACAAGTGACAGAGCGCTGAAGAACAGCTTCAAGAGCCCTGAAGGAGCTTATCAGACACCCGAGCCAAATACATTTCTGCAATCGCCCCAAAATAAAGAGCGGCGCCTTGTCTGGGGATGGTGCTGCTGAGAGAGACTTGGCAGGGGCAACACGAGGTGAAGTTACAGGGAAAGGACCTGAGTGCAGCAGCACTGAGAGCCAGGTGGATTTCAGCCAGTTCCACCTTTGTTTTTTTAAATAGTTTGGGCTCTAAAGGACCTTAAAGATCATCGAGTTCCAACCGCCGTGCTGGGCACAGGGTGTCCCAACCCCATCCAGCCTGGCCTTGGACACTCCCAGGGATGGGACAGCCACAGCTGGTCTGGGCACCCTGTGCCAGGGCCTCAGCACCCTCACAGGGAACAGCTTCTTCCCAATATCCAATCTAAACCTGCCAAGTTTCAGTTCAAAGCCATTTCCCTGTCCTGTGAAAAGCTCCTGTGAAAAGTCATTCTCCAGCCACCTTGTAGGCCCCTTTATGTCCTAGGAGCTGAACCTTGTAGGCCCCTTTATGTTCTGGGAGGTGCTGTAAGGTTTCCCTGAAGCTTTCTCTTTCCATGTTGAGCAACCCCAGATCTCAGCCTGTACTCACAGCAGAGCTACTCATGCCCTCATGCCTCTGATCATCTTGCTGGCCTCCTCTGGGCTGGCTCCCACAGGAGCAGGAGGTGCCAGTGCTGGCCTCCAGCTGGACGCAGTGCTCCAGGAGGGGTGGAGCAGAGGGGCAGGGTCCCCCTCTCACCTGCAGCCCAGGTGATGGATGGAGTTCTGGGCTCTGAGTGCACATGGCTGGGGCATGTCCAGCCTCTCACTCCCCAACATCAGAAGTCTTAAACAAACCTGACAGGTTTTGGGTCTGAGGCTTCTATTGTGCATACTCTGCTTGGCTTCTCTGCCATAGCTTGAGCATCTTGGTCCAGCTTGCCTCTGGATGTGAGAGAACCTTGTTTCAAAAAATAACTGTGGACCAAGGCGACCAAGACCTCCAAGTTCTGTACCACAAGAGCGTGAAATTCAAAACTGCAAGTGCTCTGTGCTGAGATGGAAATGTGAGGACCTTGAGGGAGGGAGGGAGGCAGTTCAAGGAGACTGACATGGCACCTTATCTAGGAAGGTGATAGCAAATGTGGTTAGTATCTTGATTAAATTAAAAAAAATAAAAAAAGATTCAACATGATTATCAGGGAACTATTTACTATTTTATTAAAACTAGGCTTTTATTTCCTCATCAAAACTTTTCATTATGCCTTCAAGGCTTTAGGAGGATTATTAAATGTCAGGCACAATTCAAATAATTAATATATGGTGTTACCAGATATATATGCACTCTCCAGGAGGATTAATAATAGCTGCTATTTTTCTTCCAACCATATTTTCTCTATAATACATATATTAATCATGAGAATGAAGTGCATTTTAAAAATCTCTCTAGTACTGAAAGTCTTTAAGGAACTCACACTTTGAAAATTGAAGAATTCTTAATATATTCTGTTCTCTACTTTCTAATTTACTATCAAAATACAAAAATACAGTAAGCACTTGGAAAGAAAGGAGTACAGGAAAGGCAGTGCTTTCTCCAGAGCTGCTATTAACTGCAGAATCAATGTATTCAATGCCTTGAAATAAGTCTTGGAAAACAACAAACCAGACTTGTGAATTCAGGAAACAACTTGTCCCTTGTGAAAATGGACTGGCTTTTGGTGTTTACTGCAATCAAAACACTCTAGAAAAGTCAGCAGGGAAGTACTTGCATAGCACACACTCCCCTCTGGCTGTGCTCAGCACCCACCTGTCCCTTTAACTCTGCCTCTGCAGGGAGGTCATTGCTGCCATCCACAGGGCACCCATGCATGTTCTGTCCATAAAACCCTGCATGGGACAGGGAGCACAGTGGGGACAGCCCTTTGTCCCTCTGAGAGCCCCAGTGCCAGGCAGGGAGGGAGAGCTGACCCCTCTGCTCTTGATTTTGCATTCCACACCCAACCTGGACTTTCCTGAGACCTTTTCCCTACCCCAGCAATCTCAATCCACAGGTTAAAGGGGTGCTGCCTCAGGTTACTTTACACTTACTATGTGCAGGGAAAGAGTTCCTGTGCATGGATTGACCACTGACAGGTTATTTGCCAGCCATTCTCCATGTAGGCTGCTGTGGGATGGGTTTTGTACCTGCTGGTGGCCTTAGCAGTGCTACCAAAAAATTGAGCTCAGCTCCCAATGGCACGGCAAACAAATGTGCAGAAGTCACACTGCAATTGCTTACAACTTGGAGAAATTTAAATTCTCTTCTAGGCTCCCAAATGTATCCCAGGTATAATCCTTCCCAATGAAGAGTCATTAAGTACCTGATTTTGAACACCGCAAATTGCAGAACATATTACCAGCCTTTCCCATATCTCAGAATAGCTCAAGGAATGTCTATGTTCTATTTAAAACACTCAGGTTTTCTGAGCATGAGACCAGGGTTTGTTATGTAAGCAAAGGTGTAACCACACCACCCTCCTGCCCCTTACCAGCTCTGTGTGCATGTGGGAACCTGAGCATCCCCCACAGTGCACCAACACACAATAAATAATTTTAACTACCTATGTGACCTGACAACTGCCAACTTGGGGCAGTTCCTACATCTCAGGAAAAATAAAAAAATCTACAGAGAAGCTTAGGAGAGCAGATCTTTCATGACATGCATTTTTTTCCCTTTTCTGATTTCAGGAAGAGGTGTTTCAAAGCAGTTTTGAAGCCTTACCTCCTCGCTGCACCAGCAACGTGACTTCGCTCCCCTTAGGACATTCAATCAGCATATCCACCACCTGGTTGTGAGTGAGGCTCTGCACATTCCTCTTGTTGACTTCCACTATGAGGTCTCCCTCCTTCAGGCCGCGGCACCGCGGGCTGTCCACAATCTGTTTCACTCTTTGGCCTCCCCCACCGGGGCTGTCTGCTATAGTAAACCCAAAGCCCATGGGCCCCTTCACTATGTGCACAGTTATGAGTTCAGGCTGCGTGGCTATGGAGGACGCCAAGGACACCGTGTCGTTGGGGTAGCCGTGGGGTCCATTGGAGGAGACCTCGGCCGGGCTGCTGGGCCTGGCCTCCTTTGTGCCGTTCACTTTCCCTGTTTTGCTGCTGTGGCTGGCCGGGGAGTCGTAGTTCTCCTGCCCGTTCACAATGATGGGCTCTTTGTCCAAAATCGCCACGGACGTGACCAGGCTGGTGTTGGGGTCGTCGGGGTCGAAGGGCAGGGGGTAGCCCCGGCACAGCTCCAGGTCCACGCTGGCTCCGATGGGGATGGACTGGAAGATTTTCACCACCTGGGCGTGAGTGTGCCCCAGCACACAGGTGTCGTTCACGCTGACTATGACGTCCCCTGCAGCGGACACAGACAGACAGACAAGGAAATACATTTTGTGCACTGCAGGAAGGGGAGGGCTAGAGCCTGAGAGCAGATCTGCAGCACCCACAGGGCCAGAGGGCTACAGCCTGAGAGCAGATCTGTGACATCCACAGGGCCAGAGGGCTACAGGCTGAGAGCAGATCTGCAGCACCCACAAAGCCAGAGGGCTACAACCTGAGAGCAGATCTGCAGCATCCACAGGTACCACTTACAGGCAACAGCAGCACTTCAGCACAAGAAAAAGGAGCAGTATTGTAAATTCACAGCAAGCTCCATGGCAGGGAAGAACGATGCATCTGACTCCATGTTGCTAGAAGGCTAATTTATTACTTTATTGTACTATATTATATTAAAGAATACTACACTATACTAAAGAATACAGAAAAGATACTCAATGCCAAAAAGATAATAATAAGTACTTGTGACTCTTTCCAGAGTCCCAACACAGCTTGGCCCCTATTGCCAATGAGTGAAAACAACTCACACCAGAATCCAATGAAACAATCACCTGTGGGTACACAATCTCCAAACACATTCCACATGAGCACAAGACAGGAGAAGCAAATGGGATAAGAATTGTTTTTCTTTTCTCTGAGGCCTCTCTCTGCCTTTTAGCTTCCCAGGAGGAAAACTCCAGGTGAAGGAATCATGTTTAGAGGATGTGAATGTCACAGAGCCGTGATACTTGGGTGAGCAAAAACTCTGTGGATTCATGGCATAAAGCCTTTATGTACATAAATGTTTTCGGAAGTGAAAATGGAATTGGCTCATGCAAAAAATTAATAAATTTAAATGCTGGTATATGGCCCATTTCACAGCTATTTTGAAGTCCAGCTCTCACTGTTACACGTTGACATATGATAGAAACAGAATTGAGAGCAGAATTGAGAGCACATGGGAGCTGTAACAGAAGGTTCTCTGTTCTCTGTACCAACTGCTCAGACACAGTGAGTGCCACATGTCATGTCTCATACTTCAGCCTGAACTCCAGATATTGATAAAGTTATGAGTCATTTTATTAACACTGGGGCTGCAAAATAGGGACACTAAGTGCTGTGATGCTCAAGCTGAAAGTGAGGAGTTGTGACCTCAGACGAAGCCTAAGAGGATTTCATAGAATCAAGGTGGAAAAATACCTCCAAGATCATTGAGTCAAACCATTAACCCAGCAACACTGTGCTCACCACTAAACCATATTTCATATTTTGCAACTAAATTGTGATGGACCTGATCTCGGGCAAAATGAATTTGCCCTTGGTGCCTCCACACAGGGAAATTGCAGATTAGCCCACTGCTCTGTCCATTCCTTGGGAGTAGCTTTGGAAAGAGGCAAGCAGCATGGCAGAGACACAAACACAAGGTGGTGCAGCCCTACAAAAATCCTTCATCCACAGCAGGGAGCAGGAACCCACAGCCTGATGTGGAACCCCACAACTGCTGGCTTTTCTCCTCAGATCAGTGTGGGGACAGCAGGAGCTGGCAGTGTCTCAGTGTCAAAATAATGACACTGAGATGGAATTCCAACACATGAAATGTACTTTTCCAAGATTCCGGATATATTCCTCAATGTATCTCACTTCCTTACTTGCTGATAGGAAAGCTGAATGCCTTTCCCCAAGAAAGGGATGAAGACTACAGTCCTTTATGAACAGCACTTCAAACCAGCTGCAAAAACACAAACCAAAGTGATAGTGATGATTTTGACAGAAAGCATCAGTACCTGTTTCCATTTTGCCATCCAACGCTGCAGGACCATCAAGCACCAAACTTTTGATTTGGAGGAATTCATCTGGCTCATCTCCTCCAACGACGGTGAAGCCAAAGCCCCTGCTGCTCTTCCTTAGCTTGGTGTGGATGAACTTCCCTTTCAACTCAGAAGGGTTTCGTGTAAAAAAAGGTTTTCCTGCGTAGGAAGTTTGGAAAAAAAATCTATAAGCAGGCAGGCAAGAGTGTTTGATCTCTTTTTCCTCTGCTCCTCCCCACTGCAAGGAGTCCACGGACAAACACAGCAGTGTGCAGGGACAGGACTGCACTTCACTCCTGCAGCCTCTCATCACATTCAGCCTGTCTCCCTGGATCCAGGCAGGCACTAAAAGATGTGAACAAAACCCCAGTACCTGGCACTTTGTTAGCTGTGGTCGTGCTCACCAAAGCCCCAAGGCTACAAAAGGGAAAACATGCTGCTTTAAAGAATGGAATCCATGAAAGCTAGGGATGCTGGGCTGGATGTGTGTCTCATCTCTGTCCTGAGGTGTTTGTATCCACCCTGGGAAGGATGGGGCAGGGTTAGGGGGCCTCCTACAGGAGTCTGCAGCGAGAGTTTCTGCAGAAAGAAGCATCATTATGTTTTTCACCACTTGACTTTCTCCCAACTCACTGAGCAAAAAGCAAGTTCTGAGCTCTGATAAGACACTGATACCCTTTAGCATAACCCCCAGCCCCACCATTGCTACTGCCCTATGACCTCCACTGGAGAAAAGGGGAGGACACTGATATTGCTCTTCAGACACTGTTTGAAGTCTTTTCCCTTTCTGCTCTTTGCCTGTTGTGGATGAAACACTGCTGGTGTGAAGTTTGAATCAAAGAGCAGCCCAGGACCAGAGCAGTTGTGCTGGAGGGCTGGGAATGCTCTCTGGGAGCACAGTTCAGAGGGAAAGAGGTGCCCCACGGACCAAAGCACATCCTTGCAAAGCATGTTGCACAGGCTCAGCAAAGGGATCAGGGCTGCTGCACTTCACAGTGCCAGCACTAAACACCTTTGCACTTTTAATTGTTTTTAACGCTTAGTCTGTGCCACTAAGCCCTCTGGTGACAACTCTGGGATCAGCAGTGTGTATCACAGCCAGCAGGGCTGGCTCTCTTTCAAACACCTCAGCAGCATTGCTGTGGGCCTCTGCTCAGAGAGGAGACCTCAGGGGAGAGCGAGGGGATTTGAGATTTGTAAGCCTTTGACTGGGAGGAACAAATGTATATTTGAAGATTATTCATGAGGAGGCAGTGTGAGGACTTGTAGTTTTCTGCCTTTGAAAAGGTGGCAGAGGAACATGGAAATCCTGCACATCGTGGGCAGATGGTCTGCTCAGACCCCAGCCTGCAATAAAAGCCCTGACTATCAAAGGGCAGCCCAGAGTCCCCGATAACACTCACAGCTGAGGGGCAGAGTGCAGCAGGGCTCGTTTCTGGTTCAAAGGATGAGCAGAACAAGCAGAGCTTGCTGGTGTCTGCCCACAGACACAGGCTGAGCTTGCCCTGCAGCAGCAGGACAGCAGCATCACAGGCTACATCCCACCTACAGAACTCACATTTGAAGTGAGTCTATCTACAAAACCCAGGCTGTGAGAGTGCTGCCAGGAGCACAGGGAGGGCTCCTTGTGCCCACGTCCCTGCCAGCAGTGCCATCAGGGGGAGAGATGGAAACCTCCAGGCATGGAAACTGCTGCAAATGGGGAGAGAGAGAGAAGGAGCAGCACTGAGAAAGGAAGAGGAAGGAATGAAAGAGGAGAGGAGTCATCAGCAGATACCAGGAAATGTCACTCAGAGTGGTGCTGAGACAGGTTAATGCCCTGCTCTAACGCTGCCGCACAGTTTTGGCGGCTGAGTTGTTGGGTGATGTTGAGCTCCCAACATCAGCCCTGTGTGACAGCTCCTTTGCATTGCCATGTGTGGATGCTTGGGCTGCCCTTGCTTCAGCCTGACTGTGGGAAAGGCAAAGGTGGCGTCCACAGAGGCCTCCAGGAGGAAGATCAGCATTTTTGGGGCATCTGACGACAACTCTACACTCAGGTGCCTCCTGGTCAGGGTGCCAGCCTCAGACCTCCCATGTTTTTTCCTTGCTACCAGGCTGGATTACTCTAATGTACTCTAATATCCCTTAGAATTGTGCTGGGGGATTTGGGTGCTGTGAAATCCCATGTCTGTTTTGGAAGGGCTGATCTGCTTCCTCCTGCTGCAGAGAACTTTTCCTGGCAGGAAAGGCTGCCAGAGACAGCAGCACTCCTGTCAGGTTTGCTTTCAGAGACCATGGGAGAACTTCCCAGCTCTGTCAGGAAGGTGCATTCCAGCCAGCTTCCCTCTCACCTTCCCCAAGCTCTGGCTCCTGCAGACCAGGGCAATGCCACTCACTTGCTATGCAATTCAGATGTAGTCAAAACTAAGCCTACTTACAACCACTTGTAACCAGAGAGCACTTTACTGCCACAGGTACAAGTGGAACTCCCTGCCCTTGCTGGTGACCTGACCTGGCAATGTTTCAGCTCATGCTGCAAATTCAGGAATGATTCATGTCCTGCCTGGTGAGTTATTTAAGGCAAACAACTGGTCTGTGACCACTGACACAATAAATAAGGCTGTAATAGCCCAGAGCACCTGCACAAAAGTACAACTTCTGAGTAAGCCCACTGTGTTTGAAAACTTGGAAGAATAGCCACAATCCTCTTTTTGATGTGTGCACCAAATCTCATTCACCTCTTGCACTCAGCAACAAATGTAGTCTTGAGACAAACTAGCCTCAAAAATCTGGGAATTCAGATAAGCAGGCACAGGGCCTGGTGTGTCATCAGTCATGGAAATACTGCCCTTGTGGTGGCTGAGGAAATTCTCAGGAATAAAAACCTTGTTGCTCTTTTACAACTGGCTTAACAAGGCTGTTACCTTGTACTGGTGCTTCCCGAGCTGCCTCTTGGTTGTTTGAAACATGGTTTGGAGCAGCAGGTGGAGGGAGAGATGGACACTCCTCTGTCCATTCTGGAGAGGGCAGAGAGGGAAATGTTACTGGTTTCACAACAGCACCAGGAGCTGCTGCACACATTGGGAGCATGGGGCTCAAGCAGAGGAGAGGTGAGAAGCATGGCAAGAGAGGAAACAGAGTCACAGACAGAGGGAATACAATGAATGGGATGTCCAAAAACAAGTTCTGAAGGATCTCTATATCCAGGTCAACGGATCCATCTGCTGGGACATCCTATCTCACACTGAAACTTGGGACGCGATTTGCATCTAAGTGGACTTGACATGAAATTGAAATCACAGCATGTAAGTACTTCTACTTACATGCCATGAGGTGCCACTCATGGCATCTAAGTAGAAGAACAAACCCAAATACCACAGGGCCCTCACTGCAGCTGGGCTCCATTTGAACAAAAAAAAAATGAAAAAGTAAGAAAGAAAAAAAGGGGGCTGGGAGGGAGGAAAATAATTTTTAAAAAGTGTTTCAAAATAAGGAAATTACTTCAGATTTTAGAGCCTGACAACATTCAAAGGTCTTGGTTTAAGAAATCTCTCATGCAGGGTTTATCTGGTGCATGTAAGAGCCCACTCCTCATCCCCTCTGACAGCCTGAGTCCAGTGCAGACTGGAACAACACCTACAGTGACTGACTTCATGGAGCAGACTGAAGAGGAAAACGTGCTTTAGCTGTCTCTGGGAAGTCTAGAAACTTTCCAGAGAAAACAAAGGACATACAAAGAAAAATCTCTCCTGTCTAACAAGATTGAAAACTTCTACACTTAAATAATCCAGTTTAGATTTCCTCCTTTGCTGCATCTTCTGTGCAGGACAGACACAGCCTTTGCCATGCGCATCACTTTGCCATGGAGGGAAGGACAAACAGTGGCACGGTGCTGCCAGGGCCAGGGAGGACATTCCCCATGAATAACCCACCCACCATGCCCTCAAGGTGCCAACCTTCTGGAGGCTGTTGCTGTTGTTCCAGCTGCTTCTTCCTCTTGGCTTCAAGGACGGGGTTCTCATACTGTGTCTTGCGGTTGATGTGGCTGGAGATGGAAGAGAGCAAAGAGTTAGCAATGAAACCCGTGGTGCAACAGGCAGGAATGAAGGCCAGGCACTGGAACTTCTCTTTCTGAGGAAAGGAGTAAAATCCCAAACAAACCCAACAGCAGTGGTGTGGAGCCAGGCTCATCCAAAAGGAGTATTTATTAAAACAAGCAGATTCTGGTATTGATATGATGTCTCGAGTAGGGATGGGTAGTTCCTTCAAATACATTAAAGTAGTGATCTATCTGTGAAAAATGAGATTAAAGCAGGAAAGGCATACTGTCTGATTGCATTTTAAAAGACAGGCCTGTATCATCCCTGCTTTAATCAGATTCCCAGAGGTGCAGTCATTTCCTGGCTCACCCAAGTTAAAAACAAAACAAAGCAAACCAAACCCCAACATCTGTCAGCAATCTGATCAATGCACACAGGGTGTCTTAAAAATATCTGCAGGGATGCAAGCTGTGAGCTGGGCTCCAAATGGATCAAAATCTATCCAGAATGAGCCACCAGCAAATACTCCCAGTGGAAACCAGCATTTAGTGAAACTTCAGCTGCTTTCCTCAGGCAGCTTTTGAGCACTATGAGATGTGGAGAGCCAATATTTTGTACCAGTTCCAGGAAGAGAAAAAACAATCAGCCCAGTCCCATCACAGCACACAAGGCTCAACAGAGGATTCACCACGTTATTAAACCCAGTGAAGAACAGCAGCCACAGATGCTGGGGAGGCAGGGGCAGGGCTGGGACTCCCTGAATGCCTCATCAACTGCTCAAGAGCCATTTTCAGTAGAGATTTTGCTACAGCAGAGGAACAGGAAGACCTCAAAAAATATATTACCTTAAAGCCTGTCTTTGTATACAAAGCAAAGTTTACCATTAAGAGTAATTGCTGTTATATATCCTATCCAGCCTGCCTTTATAAAAAAACCCATGTGAAAACCAACCATATTTTCAAGTAATTGTGACAGAAGCACTCCAGGGATTTATATTCAGAAATTTTTCTGTTAAAGATCAATATTAAATCACTAGAAAAATATTTAACTTACTAAATAAAAAACAAGTTAGTGACTTCTACCTCACTGAAAGTGAGCTCTAACTCACTCATTGAAAAAGATTTCCCATTTCAAGGTATCTTTGGAGAGCCAAGAAAAAATTATAACTACTTTAAAAATGATATAAACTTTTTCATGATACAATTGTCTCTCAATAAAAACTATTATGTAATAACAAAGTGACTGATTTGAAGGGACAGAGACAAATGCTGAAATTACAGCCATCATGCTAGCTTAGAGACAGCAAGTAAAATAAAATTATTGTCTTATTGAAGTTACTTTTTGATTTAATTTCATCAGTGAGGAGTGCCACAAAACTAACAGGCATGTGTATATAAAGTGACAGGACAATATCCTGTAAAGATCTCTTGGTATGGCATTTAATAGCTGAAAAATATTCTTGATGTCTTTGGTAAATAAATGTCAAGCCTTAATTACACAGTTTGCTAACCTTGTTTCCCTAGGCACAGATGGGAGGGTCAGAAATGAGCCAAAGCAGACAGAAACTGTATTCCATGTCTACTCTGAGGGCTATCATAAGCCATCCTACTAGACAGGAGTATACACATAATTAAAAATTCATTTTATGGGGTCAGTGATGAAACAGAACTCAGATCTCTGCTTTCCCAAAGGAGCAATCTGACATGTCGATAAAGGAGAGGCTGCTCCAATTCCACAGAGAGTCCCATTAAACCTGTAATTGTATTCACAATCACACAGCCTGATGGAAGAGCCTCTGCCATGGCTGCTTGGTCACACCATCTTCTCCAATCCTCCTTTTGAGCATCTTCTGGCTGGTGGATTGCTTTGCACACTCATTTTGTGACCACAGCACTGCACAAAGCCCACCTAACTCAGCTAAATGCACACTCATTAATGTTCTCTGGATGGAACATTATAATTTGTGAGCTGCTGGGGCTCCTGCACATCCTAACCCTGGATTGCTCCTGCCTTTTTTGAGCTTAACCCCTTCCCAGGGCACTCCTGTCCCCCATAGCCCACTCTGGGTTGATGGGGATGGCCAGACAGGGCTGCCCTGTCCCAGACCCCATAACATCCCCCAGCCTGTCATGGGCCAGGGTCTTCTCCTCCTCCTTGGCCTCAGGTGGTACCAGCAAAGCACAGAGGGGGTGCAGGGACCCCTCCTCCCCACAACAGCCCCACCAGAGCAGGCAGCAGCACTTACTCTACATAGTAGACACCATATACAGGATCTTCAATTTTCTCCCAACCAGCAGGCAACTCTGGAAATAGAAAAAGCATTACTGAAACCTCCAGGGCAGGTGTTTTCTGACAGGCAGGTGCTCCTGCCCAACGTGCACAACTCATCAGGAGGTCAGGCCTTGCTTTGAGTACTTTTCAGAAGGATCACAGCCCCCTTTGGAGGGCTGGCACAGTGACACCAACACCCCAGCCTGAGCCCCCTGTGCTGGGTCATCACTGGGAAACACCCACACCGGTCAATGTTTGATTTGCTTTTTCCATTAAATGAGCAAATGCTCAATACACTTCCTGTCTGGGATTGCCTCAAGTGCCCCCCTGGTTTCTCCACCATGGCCAGTGGCTCTGGAGGGAGCACTGCAGGGGAAATCAATGCAGGAAAGGCCAGGGCATTTCAACACCAACCCATGAAGGCAGGTGAGACTATGGCAAAAACTCTACCCCACTGACAGAGACCACTTCCACCTCCTGTACCAGGGCTGAGCCATTTATGCTCACCAGTGCAGAAAAGTGGAATTTTTTTACTCTTTTCATAGGGATTTGCATTGCTCAGCCATGAGCCCAACACAAAACCAGGACAAGGTGGATTTAACATGTATGGCAAAGTATGGAACCCACCCAGGAGGTGCATTTCATTGCACAACACTTCATGTAAGAACACACACTGCCACAGTCACATGGAACAGATATTTCCTTCATTACCATAATTGACAAAAAACCGTTCTGAAGATGAAATTAACATTTTAAAATGGATCTGCTTTTGTTCCTGTTGATTTTCTAGGCTGCAGACAGTACTTTAACTGTAATTAGTGAATGTAATGCAATCACTTCAGCATCCAACTGAGGGTTATTAAACTGTATGTGTTTCTTAAGGGCCTGATCCTTGTGCCACTCATTTAAACCTCCACCACACTATGGACTGTGCACATGCGGACCCACAAATTTTGCACATTCATTTAAATATAGAAAAACCCAACAGTGATGGATAATACAAGTTTAAATAGCTCATGCAAAGTAATTTGTCAAAATTTAACATGAAATTTGTCAACACCGACAGTAATCTATGTTTGTTCATTATCAAATGCAGAGATTTATTTCTATTAATGGCATAAATTGCTGAGCCAATATAATCAACAATGGTCCATTAATTAGAATAATGTTGCCATAAGGATAGAAATATCTCAAGACTGGTGAGGAAGAGAATCTATACCAACACACATGGACTAATTACTCAAAGTTTATGTTTGCGTTTAGAATTGGCTGGAGATCAGATGAAATCAGCTTTCATGAATTTTGCTCCATGTGTCCCTTATTTGCATATAAAAGGTAGGTTTTCCATTCTTATCATTATTTTATCCTGATTTTGTTTAACATCTTTGGATTCCTTGAGACATAAGCCATTAAATGCAAGCCAACGCTAACTTCTGGGCATGAAAAAACTCCATGTTTTTATCAGCAGAGATTGAACACTTCAGAATTAGAAATTCCTTTACACCCTTCAAATTTATCTGAGAAAAGGTCAGAAAGCTAGAGGCCAATCTGGAAAGATTTTTCACAAAGGGAACTCTCAGGTCTGCAGAGGAATCCCAGAAGGTGAGAGCACCATGGGACTGGCTCCAAGAGTTTCAGTGGGATTCAATTACAACCTAGCATGCAGTTGGGAAAATCACAAGCTGTTGTATCAATTTAGTTTGTTGCACTGTGGTGAAGGTAGAATGGTAAAGAGATCAAGCTGGGGTGAAAGAAAAATAAAAAGTCAATGAGGGAAAGAAGTGATGCACAAATGCCTTCAAATGAGTTCCAGCAGTTCTCATGCTAAATATCTTTTGTCTGTTTTAGACTGCTAAGTGCTTTTTTATTTTTAAAGTTTAAGCAAAAAAAAAAAAAAAAAATTGTTTTCTTTCTTCTGTTCACAAAAGATTTTGATAGTTAATGTATTTTTTTTCTTCCTATTTAAAGTATTTTCACAAAAGATCAGAATACCAGCACTTTACTAACCCCAAAAATGCCAAAATCTTTCCTGTTTAATATCTCTGCAGCTTTTTTAAAGGAACAAATCTCCATGTTTTCAGATATAACAATATACAAAACTGCAGCTTTTAACACATTTCTTGATGATTATGTAGATGCACTTTTCAACTCCTACAAGCTTCCATAAGTTCTCTAAAGTAAAAGACAATATTCTCCATAGCCATGTTTCAGTCTAGCTGTTTTAAATTATTCATCTCCTTTCTTTATCTCTCCTGCTAAACTGAAGATGACCCAGAGCATTAGATTTTATCACAAATATGAGATTTCAAAAAACATTTTGCATCATTAGGAGCCTGAGTGAGCCATATGGTTTTTATTTTGGTACATCCATGCAGCACCAATGCAGTCTCAGAGCATGTATCAGCAGGTGGGTAAATTCAATGGACATATATCTAATATCACAATTCTAAGCCTTGGATAAGCACATGGATTCCTGTTGAGATGCTCTAGTATCCTGCCCTACATACAGAGGGGCTGGATGAATTCCTAAAAATTTACTTCTCTAGCCATCAGGTATTTCAGCTGCAGCCATGCATGACTGTGAATGAGCTGGAGGGAAACTCAGCACACTCAGCTCTTACTGCTCCCTGTGAAGGCAGGTCAAATTCTGCTCTATAGGTTAAATTTTTGTGTCTGAAGAACAACCCTCTGTTAGAATGTGACCTATTACTCCATAACTCTTTGGAAAACAAGAAGCTGTGAAAATACCTCAAGTCTTCTTATATTTAGAACAGAAATTGTTGATAACTTAAGGCACTAAATAGCTGGTGCAAACCAGTTTTTACTAATCTGAGTTACTATAACTATACTAAGTTTTCATGCCCTCTCCTTAATGTTGCTGTAACCAATTGAGTAATTTGAAAACGTCTTTCTTTACACGGCAACATTTGCACATCTCAACAGCATATTGATGGGCTGCGAGCTCAGTAAAACTTATCTGCACTGAAACAAAGGGAAAATCTTGTGGTGTTGGAGCAGAATCCTTGTGTACATAAGGGCCTGCAGGTCTGGGGTCAGGCTTATCAATTAATGAGTTTTCCTGCAACTATTTCTTCAGCTCTGCTCTTGCACTAGTTCCTGATAGCAGACTGAAAGAAGGCTAATTTCTGTTCAATATTGCCTCTAAATTTGCTTTTTTAAAACCTCCCTCTCATTTTAAGTCACTAGTTGTGAAGACCTTAGTGAGAACTCTTTGCAGATTGTTGATGTGCATCCACCTACTTCTGATGCTACTTGGTCAGCTGCTGATCATTTGTGCAAGCTGCACATAACACTCATGGACCACTAAAGAGACTGCATTCTTCTTTAAATTGTCATTTCTTTCAAATTGCTCTATGAGAAGTTAGGCATTTTATTCCAGGCATATTATTCAGAAGAACCATTCATGGAGGAGTGTTCCAAGCCCACTGCTGGCTGCTGATGCTGTATCCATCACACAGAAGCAGGGAGCAGAATACACTTCCTTGCAAGTCATTACAGAAACCAGAGCTTAATTCTCTGCTAATACAATTCCTCCAGTATGTAAAACTATGAACTGTAACTACAGTCCTTTTAAAAAGCAATAATAGTCCTGGTGGAAATAAAATCCTATGCAACCTCTTATCCCTTCAGCTCTGCGAGTGCACTAGAGCATAGCTGAACAGAAATAACAACTACCTCTGCCATCAGTATAAACACAATGAGCACTGCTAGATTAGATATCTAGACAGCATCCTTCACAAAGAGATGCAGCAAATAAAAGTGTACCACATCACTGAAAATCATCTGTTTATAAAATCACTGACTGAGGGGAAATTTTAAGCTGCTTCATTCACGAGCTCAGCTGAAGCATCCGATGTAATACTTAAACTTACTGAATCACATTTAGCTTCTATTGTCTGGGAAATGGCTTGGGCCCCAGCAAAAAAGCATCATATGAGCTACTTCATTTCATCTTTGGCATCTATGAGCTTTTTCCTGGAGCCAGAGATGCCAAAGGAAAAGATGCCAACTTCTGCAGAGTCCAGGAGGAAGCGGCTTCGAAATAACTTTGCAAGACTGGGGCTCTCTAGCTTTCTTCAAACTCTGAATCAGTAAGAAAAGCACTGCAGATCTGGAGCTAGGGAAAGATAAATGCTTTCTGTGATAGGGAAGTTTTGCTGATAAATTACTCCTATTGAAATAAAAAAAAACCTGAATGATGCAAAATGATACAAAGGAGAAAGTAAGTAATTAAAGGCTCAAAACAGTGCAGTTGAAGTCAAATATCAAAATGAGAGATGGATGATTTACCTAGTTCACTGTCCAGTTCCTCCGTGTGCACCCCTTCTTCTCCAAGGGAAGAGCAGTAAATGAGACAGAAAAAATTAAAAGAAAATTTCAGATACCAGCCCCAAGCAAGAAATTCCCTAGAGCAAACAGCAGAACCAGCACTAATTTTCTACACACCGAGCCCAAGCTTCCCATTTAGCACACGCCAGTGATCAGAATATTGATGGATCTGATGCAGATAATGAAAGAAGTGGTTTTTGCACTCTCAAAACATCTTCATCAATGGACTACTTCCATGTCATGGTTTGATATGGCAAAGTCATGAAATTGTGATGTTCTCACTGTAGTGAGGATTTTCCCTCAGATCCTACAGTCCAACCTTTGCAATCTGTTCTACAGACACATGGATCTAGCAGAAGGCCAGACCTGGACACTAATGAGGGAATCTGAGAGGAAAACCTTGCACCCAAACAAGGAACTAATGTAGCAAGGTTTTCAAGAAAACATCTAAATTTATGTGCACACAAGGTCCAACAGACCTCAGTGTCCTACTCAGATGATTTAGGCATGAAGCCTTGTTTAACTGGAGGCACAGACCCCAGTCCAGATGCACTGGTGAGGCACAGACAGGAATGCACCAGTTTTAGCAGGGCACCTGGGACAAAGATCACATAATTTTTCAAAGACACAAAGCCATCAATATTCGCTGTTGCTCCATTTAGCATTATCTGCTCCATATTCATAAGTTAACAGTGACACAGATGATTAAAGTATTGCTTGGCCTATAAATAATAATAATGCAGTCTGAAAATGAAAGATGGTGACAAAACCAGAACAAAGATGGTAAAAACAATCTTGGGCCCAGCACAGCAAAGTTTAAGCCACATAAATGAGTGACAGAAGCAAACAGAGGTTGTAGGGTTGAAACATCTGGACATCCAAAAAACTACTTCCATGACCTCTTTGCAAAATACCCTATCAAAGCAGTTGTTTGGGACCATTAGTGTGAAATAAAAATTGCAATTTCCTTTGATAGCCCAAACAATGGGAAACAAGTAAAAAAGGACACATATCTTGATGAAACAAAAGCACAAGGGAACTGCAAACAAATCTGAAACAATATCTAACATTTATAAAATCCATAAAGAGGGTGAAATGAGCCTGGCAACTCACATACACACACACACACCAAACAAAACAGAGGAGTCATCCCACTGACTCTTAAGGAATGACACACAACAGTGACCCTTGCCAAAAACCATCCAGCTTCTATGACAAAGCAAAACTAACCTAACTAATCTTCTCTCCTCCCTGTTTTTTAAAACATAATTATTATTATGTGCTAAGCAAGATTAGAGCAGCCAAGCAAAGCATTGCAGAGCACTACTGTAACTATGAAGCAACTGGTTTAACTAGTGAATGTTAAAAATATCCATTAATGAGCAACTTGGTGAATGAAGTGAAGGGGTGTGTGGGAAGATGAAATTAGCTGATTTTAAGGAGTTGATAAACAAAGATGCCACTGCTCTCCAAAATGATGAACTCAATGAAATACAATAATACCAGCTGTATGTTTCTATTCCAAATTAAACAAATTATTCCAGTGTTTGCTTTATAATTGCTAAGAGGACAAGAGTAAGACTTTCCCTTCTGTGAAGAACTGTGTAACAGAGGAGCTCAGTCCCCCTCTGCAGCCTTGTGGTGCTGGCTGTTCCTTGCCTGGCACATCCCTGTGGTTTGAGGGTATCCTGCACTGTGCTCCATCACAGCAGCCTAGACTGCAGAGGTAAGTTCTCACACCCTGCAAAATCTCTCAAGTGAAAGATAGGAGAGAGTGAAACACTACTACATGTGTAAAAACAGTTAACAACAGGTCTGGAGGCCAGACTTGAACCTAACAGTGAAAAGGGATTGAGTTGATTCTTTTATGAAATAAAATTGTGATTTTTATTAAGATGACTGACACCAGGAGGTGGTTCATTGTATTATGAAAACTGATTTTACAAGGACAGCACCAACACTGATGAAGGAAGCCCTCTTTTAAGAAGTGTCTACCATGACAGGCCTGTATTAGCCAAGATTATGTATTTCAATTTCATCACCTTTCCTGGTCAGTAGGCCAAAATTCCCTCACAGGTTTTCCCAAATATTTAAGTTATTTTCATAATTCACTTTTTCTTCCAACATCTCATAAAGGAGGCTGGGAAGGGACCTCCTTTAACATTCCTGCATTTGGCTGCTCTAAATCGGACAGTGGCTTGCATTTCCAACATCTCAAGGAATACCAAATCTCAGTGCAAATTTTCAGTGTCAGAAATCTACCCTTTCAAATGGAACTTGTTTCAGCAATCACAACACTGCACAGACTGTCGGCATTTAACAGCACAAGTGAAGCAGTTGAGTTATTTCTGCTCAGACAAGGAAACAGCAACATGACTCTCTCAATTCACGTGAAGCGGGCGGCTGGAGCGGAACACAGCGGAGCACGCAGAGCCTCAGTCACTCCCTCCCACACAGAGATCCAAGAAGCAAACATGTCAGACAGCTTTGAGTCTTGTTCAGCACCAGTGGCTTTTCAAATGCCTTTGCAAAAACTTACTTGTAGCACCTCCTTGGTTTTTATTAAATTATCTGGCACCTCAGTGGCCGTGTTACATTCACAGCGATTTTACAACATTGTCTCTTTGTACTTCCTAATAAATATTTTTTAAATTTTTTTAAGTCATTCTGAACACTAGTTATTAGAAAGAGAAAAGTAAAAAAGTCACCTAGGAATGGACCAAACACAGTATTATGTCACTATTTTTAGTCTCTTACCATCATCTTCACATTCTTCTAGAGGCTTCTGCTGTTTGTTCAGGCACCGTGGATCTAGCCAAGATGTTGTTTTTGTGTTATGGCTGGAAACCAAAAATGGAAATACAACCTTTGTTAATAAAGCAGAGTTGAAATATCCATGACATAAAAGTATATATCCTCTTTATTATTCAACAGACCTGGAGGCATACTTTTGATTCAAAGAAACAGCTCAACAATTTGATGTTTTACAAACTAGTCGACCAAATCACAAGAACTTTGGCATTGAAAACACAAAGGTAACAAGTAAAAATATACAAATCAGTACTCCTGACTGGAAAGTGACATGTGAATGCTGCGATAATATAATATCAATTTCCAAATTTTTGTCTTTGTTGGCTTGTTTTTAATTCCCAGAGCTGTCTCTGAGCTGAAGGCAGAAGTTTCACTTCCTCACTAAATTATGCAGTGAGCTTTGTTCCTACAAAAGACCTTTGACATGTCTAGAGTTGACCCAAGCATTAGTCAAAAATGGTTTTGACTGAAAACTTTATAATTACACAAATAAAGATGTTCTGTCTAAGCCTTTGATGGAAGTTGAACAGCTTTACTTTCAACTCTTCCTTTCCACAAGTCCCCTGACAGCCTCATGATGCCAGTCCCAGCGGTGAAGGTTGCATAGTAAACAGGCTTAAAATACATTTTTCTAGAAGTTATTTTCTCCCATAATTTCATTTGCATAAGCAGACAATCTGATAATATAATGCCTCTTCTACAACCTGGTTTCATCTTAGACACAACCTGCAGTCCCTGAGGTATCACTTATCTAGCTTAGCCTCTAACACTGCTTAACAGTTTTAAGTTTCAATGGTGTAGTAATGCTATTTTCTTCTCCTTCAAGGTCTCAAAGAGGTTTACAAACTGAATTTTAGCCTCACAACAGTCTCATGAGGGCTCTATAATGAGGGCCACGATCCCTGAGGAACTAACAAGCAACCAGCACACTTGTATTGTACTGGAAGAAAAGGGGCTAGCCCTGCTCCCAGGATCTGAGTGAGTAAATAAAAGGTCCTTGTTTTACACATCCTACTACCCAGCCCTCCCAAGGCAGGATGAGGAAATGTGTTTAATCCTTATGTGTGCTTCAGAGCAATTGATCAGCACCTAGAAAACTGAATGGCAGAAATTCAGCAAGTCAGGAAAATCAGCAAAAATAAAGCAGAGGGGCTCTGCCCCCTTATTTATAAGCAAGTCTGCAGTCTAGCTGAGAAGGAGGGTGGTGGGAGGAGAGCAATAGAATATTTGCATATTTCTTGCAATTTTGTACTTGCTAAGCAAAGGCTCACTCACAACAGTGCAGTTTGCTGAGGCACAGAAAATTTAGCTAAACAGCTTTCAGATCACACTCTCAGGTGGAAAGGATTGTGTTAGACCTGTAACATGCACAGATAACAGGGGACTGGGAAAATGAAAATCCCAGTTAAAGCTCCAGAGAAACATATCTCGAGAACCAAATTGCTCCAGCTATATCAGGGTTGGCTATCTGACACACAGCCCTGGCCCCACTGGACCTGCACTGGTGCTGTGCAAGAAGCTCATGCTGCTCCCCTCAGCACCCTGACTTGATACCCAAAGTGCCACAGATGCTGGAACAGACATCTGAGCCAGCTTGGGTCCACACTGCTCATTAGTTCACTTTCTTAATCTGATACAAATCAAGCTAAATGGTTTCTAGGCTCAGGGTGTCTTCAGAATTAACAGAACTGCAGTCATTCAGTGCTGCATCCACAGCAACAGGTTCATGCACAAAATCAGCCCCATGGGAGCATCTCCTCAAACCGCACTGCAGGGAGGGAGCGGGTGCTGCTGCCAGAGCTTCACATCACACAGGCCTGTGTTACAGGCTGTGTTTCCCCAACACACACATGATTCTCCTGACAATTATTTAGAGGTGCTGCAGTCCTGCACTGTTCAGAGACCACAGAACAGCAGCCATAGGGGTGGGTTTGGGGAAATCGGTGGCGGCAGTGGAACCCCGATGGAAGCACCTGTAAGGAAGGGCAGCAGGGGCCCCTGTGGGGTCAAAAAGGGAGCAACTGACTGCTTGGGCAGCATTTACTGCTCATCATCTGTCCTCCTCCAAGGAGGAAAGTGGCAGGCTGAACGGGCTATTAGGCTGTTCTCTATAAAGGGCAGAGAGAACATCAAGTAACGAGGACACAGTGAGGGGAGAAAGCCATGCTCAGGGTAATGTACTCCTCCTGGTTTCATCTGATGAGAATTTGCATTCTGCCTTCTTCTGACCTTGTCTTACACTCAGAGACTGTTGGAGCCTCTTCAGGTAATTGAGAGTGCCCTGGAAAATGGCTTTTTTCAGAGCAGCCTTCTCCCAGCTGAAGAAAGGCTGCTGTGGTGCCCTCAGTCATCCCAGCTCCTCACATATTCTGGCAATCTTCTCTCATGTGTTCCCTTGCCCCTGCAGCCAAGGGAAAACCTGCTCTTGAACTTTCCCCTGGCCTTGTCCAAAAGTCTCCTCTCCTGACAATGAGGCAGGACTGCTGCCCTCAGAGCCCTGATCCAGTGTAACTCTCCACAGGAGACAGGGCTAATTAACAGAGGAAGTTCTTCTGCAGTAACTGGGCATTGGCTTCTGGTAGGGTTTCCACAACTGCATTAAACAGACCATCAAATCCAGAATAAATTCCTCAACCCCTCTTCTACTTGGCAGCTAAGGGTTTGAGTTTCAAAGGCTAATTGAGTGTTAATGTCTAGCTAAACTCTGTGCAAGACATCTCTTACACTAACAGCTCCTATTTTATAAGTTACTCCTACCTCAATAAATTTAGACAAGTATAATTTGAGACTATTATTTATGGCATGAAAAAAAATCAATATCATCATAAAACTGCTGACAGCAATCAGCTCTTAGGCAAAGACTGCAGAGCTTGAGGTGTTCCAAACTTGCTGTGCCTACCCTGCACTGAACTGTACCTTTTGCAAGCCACTGGAGAACATTAACACATTTGGCCCCTTTGCTGCGACGAGGGGACAGCACACAAAGTCCATCCCTGTCTCTGATGCACAGGACTGGAGGAATCCCTGTCTCTGCTGCATTATGCACAGAATGAAGTCTCAGCCCTTCCAATTAGGAGCTTTCATCCCACCCGTGAAAACAACTGGCCTGTATTTTATAAGTGTCTGTTGCTTTTGTAACTACCCTCATAAAACAAGCAATTCCCTCTGCCTGGGAACTCAGGAGTGATTTGGATGTTAATACAATCAGGAAATGCAAACCCCCTTCAGAAGCAGTAAAGAGCTAACAGCTCTGCAACCTAACTGCATACACTAAATATTTAATACACACACAAAATGCATCCATGGAGGTTCACTTTATGCCCAAAGAGAGGCGGGGAGATGGAATCAGAACAACAAAAAAGTGCTTTACTCTATAAAATAGACTTCTCCGTTCTCCGTGTAGGCCATCTCCCAGTTTTCTGGCAGAGGACCTAGGTTATCCTCGGCAGCAGGAGGTAGGTACTGGGGGAGGCTCTGAGATGGGTCCGTGGTGGGGACGTGGGTGTGCCTCTCAATCGCGGACGCGGGCGCTGCCTCTCTCCCGATGCGCGCGCTGTGCTCGTCCAGGTCACCAGACTCTGCTGCGAACAAACACAGATACAAGTGAGAATCAGTGACAATCAGTCCTTTCCTTCCCTGTTTGCTCCTCCAGGTTTATCCTGCCGGTTTTCCTCTCCGTGCCTTTTAACGCACGAGGCGCGGCAGCAGATGGAGCGAGGGCAGAGCCCCGGCAGTCTCTGAGGCAGCAGGGACGAGCTCTCCTTGCCCACACACCCTCTGCCAGCCAAGCAAACCAGGAGCTGTGATCAGCTCCAGCAGGCCCTGCTGAGCTACCAAATTCCTCCAGGCTGTCTGAGGCCAGGGCTCGCTGGTGTTCAGTGTGATTTCAAGCAGGCTTACAGGTTCACCCCTGCAGTGCCAACTGTGGGACAGGATTAGGAGGATAAAATTTCTTGTTTGAAGAATGATCAAAAGAGATTTTACAAGTGCAAAATGCTGCCAGAAGCTCAAAGTCAACAAGCTAATGGTGAGTGTCTTCAGTGCAGTGCGTTATTTTAAATTAAAAATTAAAATGAATGTCAGTGCTGTACCATGTGTCCATGTGTTGCTGCTCACTAGTGCCCGTTCTTGCTGTCTGAGGAGGTTTATTCCAAGGCTCATCACTGTATCCTTCAAGCCAAAGTCAGACAGGAGTATTTTATGCTGTATCTGGCCCTTCTCCCTCTAAGGAAATATTTCTGATGTTGTATCCATGCAGTTTCGAGCTGTATCCATGAAACAATGCTGCTCTTCCCCTCCCATGACTAATGACAGTAAATACTCCCCAATAAACAGGTCTGTGCCCTCACTCCTTTACAGAGAGGTTTTGGCAACAACGGACAAATGCTAAAATAAACCCTTTGTCTACCAAAGGGACTTTCTCTGTTTGGCTCTTGTGGTGTTGAAAATTTATGGCAGCACTTCCACATCCCCTGAGAACATCAGTACAAGCACAGCGTGACAATGCACAGAGCAAAAATCAGAGATCAGTGTCACCCTCTGCCAAGTCCCCAAGGAGTGGGGCTGAAAGGGCTTCCCAGACAGGACCTTCCCTGCTCTCCACACCAGAGACTATGGACATCCTCAGCTCACAGCCCACAGCCCTGGAAACAGCTCCTTCATTATTCCAGTCTGTGTGCTGCCATTACCAAAAGAGAACACTGGGAGGAACAGGAAGAAAAACATCTAGACTATACCAGTACCCTCAGTGCTTGCTTTTCAGCCCTCCTGGAGTTTGATATTTTTAGGTAGAAGATGACAACATAAAGAAGCATGAAAGAATCATCGCCAGCTAAAAACTGAGAGTACAAACATGCCAAAATCTGGAAAACACAAGTTACCCAGAGGTCTCCTAGGGAAGCAGGAGCATTTTAATATGGCTAGCACACTTTCATGAGAAATAAGGATAAGGAATCACTTTGGTATACGAGGAATAACTCTCTCCCTGATTCTGTGCTCATTTAATGAAGGCAAGGGGCCAGGGTGTGATAACATTGTGACAAATGAGCTGCATCTTCCAGTATTTCATCTTGCAAAGGAAAACAAGGAAGAGAAATGATGCTCAAGCTACTTCAGAGACACCAAACTGAGACAGGCAGCAAGGAAATCAAATAACAGATCTCCCACCAGCTTCTTCCTGAAATCAGATCCCGTGACAAAGGCCGAGGCTGCTGTCATGTCACAACATGTGAGAAACCACCCTTGGTTTGTCAATGAGCTGGTAAGCAGAGACAGAAATTCTAACCTGTGAGAAATTAAGCTGGCTAGAAGCAATTTGAGTTGGAAATATAGCAAGTAGCAGCCAAAGAGGGTACAACCCTCAAAAGCCATTTGATAGTCTGGCGTGCAGAGGCCAAAACTAAATCTCAGTCTAAATCCTTTTAAAGCTCTAAACAGATGTTAGAGCCAGGACATTGGCAGGTAGGATCCGGCAGGACAGATCTTCTAGTCAAAAGGCTGGGAAGGAAAATTTTCATGGTGATAGAAAATGATCAGAGGACAAAGGTGGGTGCCAGTTATGGTGAGCTCCCAAGGCAATCAGTTGGGAAAGCCTTGAAGATGTGGATAATACTTGCTCAGTACCTGCCTCAAAAGATGAATTCAGTGCTTGAAACTGAGCTGAGGTAACAATGCCCTAAGCACTAACAAATACTAGGCCTGGGGGCATGGGGAAGAGCTCTTGGCCCTCAGAGCTTCACAAACTTCCAGCAGATTTCTGTGGAAACTCAATGGATCTCCAATGATGTTTTAGTCTGAATCTGCCTGCACAGCACTTGACTTGAGATTGCAAAGGTTTCCAGTGATCTTTCAGCCCAGGCTTGATGGCAGCCATGGTGGGAACAAGATCTGTGCTCAGCAGGACACAAGACCTTCATGAAATACAGAACTTGCACCCATGCTCCAGATCTCACTCCTGCAGCAAGCAGCACTCCATGTGCTGGGAGGTACCTGGAGAAGAGGACCTAGGACGGCAACTGTATGTGATGGGCAGCTCTAGATGCAAGGAAGGATAAAGGACAGCAACATATTTAGGAAGGAGCAACGATTAATTTCAAATGTAAACCTGGTTGAGTCATTTCATACTGTTTGTAGCTGTCAACCATAGCTCAACTGTTCCCTGACCTTTCTGCAATTAATGGATTTGAACTTTACCACATTTTTGTCTCAACCAGTTCAATCCCACAAGGCTTTTTGGAAAGACCCAGCTGTGCATGTGGTCGATCACACCTGGGTATCTGCCAGTTCTGTTTGACACTGACAGCTCTGCAGAAAACACATAAAAAAACAATATCCCCTCTACAAAACACTCTCCAAAAGCCCTCCCCACATATTCCAACTGAAAGACAGCAGTATTTTTGCTTTACCTGTGAAGCTACTGCTCATTTCAGGTACATCATCCTCTTCCTCATTCTCTGTATGCACTATGCCAGCATTTTGCATATCATTGTAAGACTTGGTTCGCTTTGGAGTCGACTGCTTGGAGCCAGACTGCAGGTTTTGCAAAGCATTGGTGGAAGTCACTTTCCCACTGAGGGGCTGGCTTGGAGGCTTCGGCGTTCCATAATAGTTACCTAGGCAATAGAGACACATTTGCATCTTCAAAAGAGAACAGTTTATAGCAGTAAGTTTTCCATTTCATTTTCTTTACAGTTCCATTAAATTTCTGTCCCTCCCCACAGATAAGTATATAAAGAAACTAACACGTGCCATTCCCATTTTGGGGGTGCACGCTTCATCTCTACAGCAGACACAGAAATATTTCTTGCCTTTTTAGTTATTCTTGTTAAATCTAAAAGGAGAAGCAATGGTTGTATTGTTTAGGTGCACTGAGCGTACATGGGCTAAAACAAAAGGCAGTCACGGTGAATAGCAAAACTTCATCTCGTTACATCTGAATTTCAATTAGTAGCCTTTTTACATGTGTGCACCCACACAATGCTGTGGCAGATCTGGAGTGAGCCCTGCAGAAAATAAAAAATTCATGACTGCTATCACCAAGAGAAGTGATGAAAGGCTCGATGGCCTGCTTTAGTACACAGGTTCTTTTAGGGGGGATGTTGCATTTGGAAAGCAAACACTATTTTCTCTCTAGAAGAAAACTTAGTCAAAGGAGAGAAAAGGAAAGATACCACATGGCTTTGTTCAAAGAGGAAATTCAGCAGTTGGGTCAACTTGGGTAGAAGCAAAGACCCAGACCTTAAAGCTAAGCTTGAAGGGACACATATGCATATGGGGTTATGCCAACACATGCTCAGAATCCATCACCAGTTGTGATGGAAACAGTGAAGAGTGCTTGGGCTGCCTCCCTGCCATTTTAAGTGACTGTGGAAGAGATACAGAATAAGTGCATGATCATTCATGCCAGCACAGCACAGAGGTATTTCAGACCCATTGCAAGGTGAATCTTGTAATTTTTACACAATGACCTGTTATATACAACAGTTTTATATAAAACTACCCTTCAGATTCCAAGGGTAGACTTAAAAATTTTCCCTATGCCCTTTGACGTGACAAAACACAAAGGATGCCCTCCCAAATAGCTCAATTGTGGCAGTAGTGCAAAATCCTTCTCTAAAACATACATCTATTTACATTCTTCATTGAATGCCCCACCGGGCATTCAATGTCACCAGCCCACTGACAGAACCAGAAGAAACAGTCTCAAGCTACGTCAGGGAAAGTACAGGTTGGATATTAGGAAAAAGTTTTCACTGAAAGAATAATAAAGTAGTGGAATGCTCTTCCCAGGGAGGTGGTAGAATCACCATCTCAGGATGTGTTTAAAAAAGACTGGACATGGCACTTGGTGCTGTAGTCTAGTTGAGGTGCTAGGGCATAAATTGGACTTGATGACCTTAGAGGTCTCTTCCAACCTCATTATTCGGTGCTTCTGTTAAGGTATTTCTCACAGAGCAGAGGCCCAAGCAGCCAGAGCAGCTCCCAGCTCTGTTCCAGCTGGAGTAGCAGGACAGCAACACGTGCAGTTTGTCTGAACAAGGTGTGCTCCAGCCTGTACACAAGGACGTGGATGCAGCTCCGCGGGAGCAGCAGCGCTTTCATCTTCTGTTCATCAGCTCAGAATCTCAAATGTACATTGATGCATAATTTATGGGGAGAAGGAAATTACTGCTTCTGGAAAGAGCCTCTAATGGGTACGGAGGCTCTGCAAGCAGGTTGCAGTTTCTGCTAGAGAAATAATTCTTATGCTCCACATACTGCAGAACTGTTTTACACAAAAAGAGGCGGAATGGGGGAGAGGGAGTGCAAAGGGAAAATATAAACGTAGGTGGGCAAAAAAAAAAGATAATTAACCTTGCTCCCATCTATCCTCTTTCTCATAAGGAACAACACTACTCTGGGATTTTGTGGTTTTTGGGGTTTTTTTAGGCAGTTGCTTTGTTTGGTTTTCCAGAGGAAAATAAAAGTTTTCTAAGGATATTAACTGCTAAGCAGAGAGAGCCATGTGTGTGCCATACACATGAAAATGACTTTTATTTATAGCACTGCACATCACCATTTTATGCAGAAGTTATTTTGGGTCTGTTTTAACTGGTTAAATTCTTTAGGAGGGATGCAACACAGAGGATGAAGGGGATATATAGATGTTGATAGTGTGGGTTTCATTTCCCCTGGACAAGAGCAAAGCACAGATGGCACCATCCCTCCTCCAATTAAGGAGAAATGTATGATTATATCTTTGAATTTTGTTCCTCTTCAGTTCCTCCAGCAACAGCAAAGCTGGAGTTCCTACCAGTCCACAGAGAGCTGTTCCTCAACAGAAAAACAGGCTTCTCTGAAGTATTTCAGGATTTCTTACACCAAAATCATGAGTCATTTTTCAAACCAGCCATGGCTGTTGGTACTAACATTAGTGAATAATTGCTCTCTACCAAGACAGTGTGCTGTCTTAGAGGATCCCTGTAAATATAAATGAGCATATAAAAAGAGCAAATATGAATTTGAGCATGGCTCTCCACGTGTGGGGTTTTTGGGAAATGTAGCCACTGGGGCTGAACTTTTCTTTTTTCACCACAGGAGGCAGATTAAGCCTGAGTCAATATTCGAAAAAATCAGAGCTCTTCCTTCAGATTCCCACAAGGACAAACAGGTTGGGAAAATAACTCAGCTCGTGATGAAAATGTTTAAAAGAATGCTCCAGCCCAGCTTCCAGGTGACATGGAAAATGAGAAAAAATGGAAATGCTATCTTTCCCTGATGTTTGCTGGATGCAGTCAGCCCTATTTCTCTTCTCCATGCAGTTATTTTTGAAGATGTGGCATGCGGGCCTGGGCGTGGGAGCAGACACACTATTAGGGGGGACTGGTAAAAATAATCACCAAACCTCATGTTTCATCCTCAACATTGGAAACAGAAAATATTTACACTGTGACTCAGAAATCCAAACATGCTCCATTAACAACTGACAGTGAACAGCCCAGCAAGAGTTTTACAACACTCAGACTTGACATTATTCGTTCAAATTAAATCTATCAATGTTTATGAGGAAACATACATTTAAAAATAGGCTTTAACAGTGTTTTGTGAGCCACTTGTAAGCCCAAAGAAGGGGCTAACTTCATAGCCAGTGTAATTTGTAGTGAATATCCAATCAGCTCTAATTATTAACAGCATGTTACATGTGCATACACAAGCATCTGTCATCCCAGAGGATCCCAGAACATTTTCTGAAGTCAGCACAGCAGTCAGGGCAGGAGTCCCTGGGGTGCTGAGCTCAGGTGAAGCTCTGCAAAGGGTTCTGACCTCAACAGGATGTCCCTGTCCCCCAGACAATGGAGATTTCCAGGACAGGACTGCAGGATATTCTACTTTTCTGTGGAAATGCCAGCTCTGAAGCAGCCAGTGTGGCAGGAATGGCACATTCCCATGTGCAATTCCTATGGGAACTGGGCCCCTACCCCTTACCCTCCTCTTAATCACACTTGGATCCTGCCTCCAGCACCTGAATTAATAGCTAATAACAACCCACTCACTCCACAGATGCACACACCATTAACTGAATCCCTCGTCAGCACTTTTCACTAACCATTATTTTATTCAGTCCCTTGGTGCTTAAAACTTACTTAACCACAGCTGAAGTTTGATGGCAGCATCTGCAGCCAAATCCATGACTTAATCCATGCACTCTGAAGCACCATTCAGGAGAGTGCACAAAAATAACAATAATAATGAAAAACCCCAAACAGAAGAGCTATTTGGAACGAGTTTGTTTCTTTTCATCTCCTTATCTTTAAGTGTCGGCAGCTTACACATTTCAGCATCACACCCAGTAATTAGACTTTGGTAGCAGCTTATCACAACAATAAGACAAGTTCTCATCATCATAACACTTCCTGCTCTGCCAATTCAAGCAGTGATCACAATCAATGAAAGCAATCTACAGCAGCTTCCACCCTGTCCTGAATTCAAGCAAATTTTCCAAAACTTGAAAAGTTCTCTTGACTGACAGTGTTGCTTTTGGAAAATTTGTCCTATATTCCAAATAACAAAGCATTCTTAATAAGTATTCCCCCTGATGGGCAGTAAATTCACTTTAAATTGTTTGTGTGACCTGGGATTTAAAACACAATTCACAAAAACACACCAACTAGTTAAGTAAAATATCTATGAATCTATTCCGTAAAACCCTTGAATTCACACCATTGAATTCAAATCCATTTGGGCTGAAAGGACTTCATCCATCCAGGAGCCATGCTGTTCCTGGAATGGGTTGAATGCACAAGAAATGGTTGAAATGCAGAAGAAGAGAGGCACAATCACACAGGTTCAAAAGTGGAATGAACACTAAAGCAGAGAGGGAGTAGGAGACCACAGAGGCTGCTGGGGTGGGGACAGGGAGCTGACATGGAGAGGTGGGGAAGGCAGAGTATCTAAATGTAAGGCCAAACATGAATTTGAGCATTAATTCTGATGGTGCAATTACAGCAATGGAAGAATGTGCTCCCAAACCACATATCTGAGTTACTTTAACCAGTAGGTGTTTGCTCTGCATTCTCCTTTCTGGTGAAAGATGTCCATGCCTGGAACTGGGAGTGCATCTGTGTCTCAGCAAAGAACCAAGAAGAATTTACTGATTTTTTGTGAATTTACTGATGCCTACATCAAAAAAAATCCCAAGAAACACAAAAGCCTCAGTGCAGCACCGAGGGCCCTGTGTCCATGAGAAGTGCATCTCATCTTCAAAGCCACCACTCTGTGCTAACAAGGACTCCATTAATAGCTCATGTTTCAAAAAGCACTTTATAGCTTTCTGTCTTGTGGAAATGGGTATTTTGGGAAAGACACTTGGAGATAAGCAGCAAAATTAAGCAAGGCCTTGACACAAAGACTTGAAATGCAATTATTAATGTAATTGTTTTATTTTCTCAGACTCAGCTCCCCTTCTCTGCACTGTACAAGAACATAAACAATTGAACCTTAATTTCAGCAGAAGAGCTCCTGCTCATGTAATCCAGCAGGAGTGTTTGTGTCTGATTAGCACAGGATGGATTGGTTCCTGGGAGCAGAGCTCCTGCCATGGTGTTTTGTCTGTTCTCCTCCCAGATCACATTCTGCTACAGATTTCCACATCTAGATGACAGATCTGGCTGCTGTCTGCAAGATTCACCTAGCTGCAACTGCACATTGATTAGCAATTGCCTTGAGGAAATTCAGAGTATCCAGGCAACCAGGAGGAGGCTGCAGATGCAGCAGCTGGATTGGAAGGAAAACAGGCAATGAAGGGGAGCTCAGAGAAATTAACCCACAATATTTACATTTGCTTGAAACAGGAGATCCTCTGTCAATTTTTGTCGTTATTAATGATGAGGTTAAGTGAAAGATCAGTTTAAGTTTCTTGTTAAATAAGTCAAACTGTTACAAACTGCACATTTCAAATAGGTCTGAAATTTAACATATACTCCCATTAATGTCCTAAAGGCAGTGGCAGCATGGGAGAAAGTCACCCACAGAAGAAATCACTCTTACTTATTCTGAGTTTTGCTGTGTTATCACTAGGTGTTGCCACATGCTATTGTTAGCACTCATGTACAAGTGTATCCAAGCACATTTAAGGCTTGGAAAAATCCTAAACCAAAGCAATGATACTAAAAGTAATAAACAAACAGTACAACCTTGCTAGCATGGACCAGGAGGGGGCTGGGGAGTTCCATGAGACTAGCTGTGCTATATTTACATTTAAATAGATTAAAAAAAATCATAGGGAACATAAATGAATGTGTACTTGTGTATGGTGCATGAAGAAAGCAGGAGAAGCAGCTGGAAACACCCTACCTAGCAGAGGGCTGCAGGAATAAAGAAAACACCCTGTCAAGCCATTGCAACATGGAACTCTTCTTGCAAATAGTTAAATATTTATGTGTCTAGTCCCACCATGAGGATGTGTCCCGTTAGCACCTCCCCTCTCTGGAAGGCAGTGGCAGGGAAATGCTGCAGGCTGGGGAGCCCAGGCTGCCTCTGCAGGGCAACACCAGCAAGAAGCAGCCACTGATGGAGGGCCCCAAGAACATCCTGTACCAAAAAAAACCCAATGCCAAAATGTGCCTGGACTGCTGGGAACAGCCTTCAACACATCAAACTATGGCTACACAGTAAATGATGCCTGAAATAACCTGAACTCTTAAGAAGAAACAACTAATTCACCATATCTCAACATAATTCCCTTTTTTGCCAGAGGTTTTTGGGAACCTTTTCCCTGAGGTTTCTGTTTTAAAACACATGAGTGCTAATGAACCATTTCTGACAGAGCTCACATTGAGAAACTTGTTATTGGAAGTGCAGAGAGAGGGAGAAGGCAGTCAGGAGTGCTGCAGGAAATTCAAAGGCACTCTAAACCTCTATCAGATATTTGAATATTTGCTTTTAGAGAACAAGAGTTACTCAGGTACCACTTCAGCTGTTTGCAGAATGAAGCATTGTTATCAGATGACACTCCAGTACAGCAGCACTCATGCTTAGTTAGCACTGATAATTGTGCATCTACACAACAAGGGGTTGCCTTTTTTTCTCTACCAGTGGTTTAAAAAATAACAAGACAAAAAGCAAGCAAAGTATTAAGAGCCAAAGATAGAAGAGGAATCATTCTGCAGCGCACAGATATTAGTGTGTGGATATTCAGTGTGACACAATATAACAGTGCTAAAGAAGCCATTATGATTTACTGAGACAATCTCCAATTCTAGAAACAAAAATCAGTGGATCTGATTAAACAGAACATGTTGTTCACCTGCAAGGGCATCCCCAGCATCTGCCACCCTTCCTCTCCCATCTTCCCCTCACATTCTGCCTGCCACAGGCTCAGCTCTCATTTCCAGGTAGGCCTGAGCTGGTGACACCCACAGGCTGTGAAGGCACCAGCAAAAATAATCCACCCATTTTGCTGAAGCAGCTGGGGTAGTGTGGCTGCTGCAGAGAAGCCCAAGGAGAGCCAGCACATCAGATAAATTAGGCTAAGGCATCTTGATTTGAAGCATGTTGCTGAATACACCTCTCTACTTGGGCTGAAATTCAAACTGCACTATTAATGTAATTTATTACAATCATTAAGTACCACAATTGGAGACCCTGTCTACAGCAGATAGTTTTATACACTTGGAGAGTGTTAGCAAGTCACCCCATTACATCTCAGTCATGAGACTAATGCAGATTACTTATTACTTCTCTTGGCAATCACATAACACTTGTCCTGAGAATGAAAGATGATGCCTTGACAATAATACCCTATAATGTAATAACCCTTCACATGTTATAGAGTGCAGCACTTTTTCTTTTGAGGATCACTAAGTGCTGGGCAGGCATTCACTCACACAGCCTCACCAAACCCTGGTGATGCAGCCATCCCCATTCAAAAAGCATCCCCCTGCCCATGTCCCTGTGTGCCACTGCACAGCTCCCCTCTGCAGGGCTGAGTGCCTGAATGCAGCACAGCCCTCCAGAACACCCTGGCTTCCCCTCTCCCCCTCCTATTCCAAACAGCAGATAGCTGCAGGCACAGGGGATCTGCTGAAATATTAATGAGGAGAGAAGTAAGTGTTGTTTTAATATTCTTCAGGCCAGTAACCTGAAGTACAGAGCAGCTACCTGATCTGCCCAGGGCCACTCAGCAGCTGGGGAAAAAAAAAAGGGAATAAAATCTGGAAGCGGTGGCTGTGCTCAAAAGAGCCCTCCCTTGGGGTGCCTGTGAGAGCCTGCAATTCAAATGCAGAAGTAATTGCTAAATAATTAGTAACCTACACAATTACTTCCATGCATCCATCAGTATTTTCTGCCCTGAAGGAACAGTCAATAAATGCCTGAGACTACAATTACAGTGATTTCCTATCCACCAGAAGGCCTAGACGATGTGCAGCCTAAAAAGAATTTTCCTTCCTAATGAGTATTGTCAATGGGAATTTCTAATTGGCTTGAGAGGGTTGTGTGCAGCACACACGTGGGGCAAAATCACCAATACTGGGGCAGGCCTTCCAGCTCCAGCTGCTGGATTCATGTGATCAGCATGCAGCTTTCATCAGGGGAGGAAAAATAATGTTTCTGGGCTTTATGGTTAAAAATCAGGATGTTAAAACCCAAACTGAAAACTCCAGGAATTAAGGTTCACCAATGCCTCCTCCCACCTGATTACATTTTTTGAAGACTTTTGAGGGCAGAACACACCCAAAAGATGAGAGGTGACCAAAACAGCAGCTGCCATGCCTGCTCTGCCTTCACTGGGATGTGAATCAAAAGCTGCCCAGAGGAACCTATTTGGAGTGCACCAGAAGAAATAATAATGGCATTACAAAGCCCTGCAGGTCAGCAACACCTCTTTTCTCCTGTCAGCTTGCACTTTCTCTTTGCAATTAGAGCACTTTCAAAACCCAGGTTGTTCTTTGAAAACCTGATTCACTCTCCTACTTTTTTATGGCTTCCAATTCTTCTCTTCTGCTTTTTCTTTATTCTTTCCAAATCAATAGTATCTGTACCAGCATCAAAGTCCTGTGTATTACCCCTCTTCTGATGCCTCTCTGTTTTCTAATCTTTCTCCCCAGAATTCTCTTCAGTAGCTGTTATTAAATGTTTCTGTTGCCCCTTCTTCACTGAGATTTCTCCCAGTGACAGAATCCAGGTGACTTTATGTCCACCTTCTCCACAACCACGTGATGCTTACAAGGCCAGAAGGGTCCTTGGGACCACAGTGACCCCATCACTCTGCTTGAGCTACATGAGCTTGGGCTGCTACACAAAAACTTCCCCATTGCTCATCCCTATTGTCCATTTCATAGCATCCCTCTTCCTTCATCTCTAAATCACTTGAGAGCATTAAATCACAAGCAACCCCACCTCTTCAATTGTTCTGATTTCTACTCAGCACAGCAGGTAGAACTAGAAGATTATTTTCTTGTGTTGGGTTTTATTTTTCTGGTTTAGAACAGGCCACAACTGATCAAAAATACAGCCAAATTTATCATGGTGGAACACTTATTAAAAAAAATATGGCAGCAAAATGCAGCAAAAAAAAGTGATAATTAAAATACCTAAGACTGTAAAGCTGGACAATAACAGAGACTTAGCCATTAAAAGTTGAACTTGCATTGTGGTTTGGGTTTTTTGGCAGATTTTTTTTTTATAGACAAAATAGCTTGTGATGGTAGCATCAAGTCTGAATCATCTCATCTTCCAAGATCTAATCAAGATCAACGCTGTCTTGATCGATACAGCTGTAAAATAAGATTTCCCAAAAAAAGTACAACAAAGCCATTAAAGAAATCTCAGAAGGCAGCAAAATAATTTCTTTAAGCCATAAGTGAAAAATGAACTCTATTTATTTCACATTACGATCAAATAGTAATGTGTCTTGATGCATATGTGCACACATGCATCATCATTATTTGCTTTATTTTTATTGATTTTTCCTTCCATGGGCCAGCACTCCAAAACCACAATGCACCAGCATCACTGATGTCAACGGGCAAAGAAGCTTCTCAGCACTTCTGACAAATTATTCCTTTAAAGTTCAGGCACTTCTGTCACCCGCAGAAATGAAATACACATTAGACTTATGAGAAATCATCCTCATCTCCAGCAGCTGAAAAGAGCAAGCCATGAAACCCAAACAGCTGAGCTGCTGCTGCACATAATCACATAAGCAATGAAATGACCGTGTTCTAACTGTCCCAGGTGGGTTCAGCATTTCCTGAGAACTAATTCCCAGCATGTCCCAGGAGCCAGCTTACAGACACTTACCCATTTTGTCTTTCCAAGTGGAAAGGTCACTAGAACAAACAGATCAGGAAGCAATGGCGAGGCCTTTCAGCTGATCTATTTCAAGCACCACGACAAAGAAAACTAATTTGGTGTTATAATTAGAAACACAGAGAGGAAAAAGCTCATTTTGGAGAAGAGCTGCTGCTGGAACGTTAGCATTGGTGCTGATGGAGCTAATCAGCTCAGAGAAGTGGAAGAGTGAAACCAAATTATACATTTAGCATCTTCATGCAAACCAGGTCTGCAGCTGGGAGTGAGCATAAGGTTTAAAGGTGCCCTTAAAAAGGAGTTTTTAAAGAAGTAGACAGACTCCTGAAATACTGTTTTTCTTCAGACCCTGAACACCAAAGCCACATGTCACAATTTCTTCTGCTCATGTTTGATGAGCAGAAATTCAATTTTCAAAGAATTTTGGCTAGTTGTATATAGTTTGTATTTTTAAATGTATTCCATATTTCTTATTATAAAGAATAATTAGAATAAGGGTGCAAGGATAGGGCTTTTTCAATCTCTCAGATTTACAGAAAGAACCATTAAACTTCTTTCAAATGGAAATATGAAATGACTGAAGTACACTGGAAGGACTTTCAAACCTGTAAAGTATTTCTTTTCATTGTCTTGTCAAGAGGTACATTTGAATGTTCTCCTGAGGAAAAAAACCCCAACCCACTCCAAAAAGAGTTTTTAATTTAAAGGAGCTACAGACTGCAGATTTAGTTACACAAATCTGATTGTGCACCTAAAAATGGCCAATTTGCCTTGCATTTCTCTGGAGCTGTTTTTGCTCTCACCCTGGTGACATTTCAGTGCCCCTTGGCTGTCTCAGTCTGTTGTTTGCAAAGTTGTGCTGTAAAAAAGGATCAACACAATGACCCAAGTTATAAGCAATTATCCAAGAATAAGGAAAAAAACTCCAAAAGCAGTGCATGATGCATAGCTGCATAGTGACACACAACTGGGTGATGAAGGAAGTGTATTTAGGGAAGAGACAAGGAAAGAGAAACAGCAGGAGGAAAGAAAAACTGAACAAGGAGATGAGCCCTAGTGGACACAAAGGATAAATGCACACTGCCCCAGTATGTTACAGGATTATATATTGGATTTTCCTGGCCTACTGTTGATCTTTTCAGGCAGTTAACTTGAAGGCAGAAGATGAAAGCACAACAAAACTGGAATTCCCTCTCTCATGTTCCAGAGAAAAGGGAAGCAGAGCACTGGGATGGAAACAAGGTCCTAACTTGACTGAGAGTGATGCAAATGTGGTGTCCCACTGTGGGTATCTGGAGTGCTCTTTCACTGCCCCTGGCTCCATACCTTCATAAGTTCCTACTTCCAGAAGGGTCCCACTTTGCTCCAGCTCCCGGAATTCCTCCACAGTCAGAAAGTTATAGTCCACACCAGGCACTTCTCCTTCTCTCGGAGGGCGGGTTGTGCCTGAAAAGAAAATCAGAACATTATCAGAATTGTTTTCTTATCAAGAGTTAAGAAATAAGTAACGAATTTTCACAAAGATACAGAAGTATCTGTAAAACACATTTCTGGGAGCTACAAGGGTCAAAAGAAGTTTGAAGTTAGGACCCCATGTGAAAACAAGACACGGATTTCAGGTTGAACCAGTGGCACCAATTAGAACAAAACAACTGAGGGATGTTTCTTGTGTTCTCAGAAAGACACTGGCACAGAAACCTCTCATCTCTATGTCCAGAAACACAGCTGGAATAGTTTGGTACTGGGAATATGCCAGCAATTACTTTCTACTGTTAGCACTGTCTCATACTTCACTAAAACTGCAATCTGTATTACCAGATAAGGCAACCATTTTCCAGCTTCCATTACTTCTGTATCACTAGCTCACCAAATGTTCTCTCACATCATAAACATAATTTCTCCCTTGTTTCTTCTTACTGTTTTATCTCTATTCATGCCATTATTTTTTATTCAGCATTAAAAAGTAGCATGAGATGGTTTTGATGCACACCTGCTCACTGAAGAGACAACCTGACAACTCCTCTCACAGAAGCTCACCTACAAGCTGGTTCCAGTTCAGGAATATTTTGAGCAATAAGTCACACCCAGTCTTGTCTCCTCAGCACTCAACAATTTCTGTAGTGCCCATGGAGAACTGGCTCTGATCACTGCCACTCTGCCAGCTCTGAAACTCTTGTCCCTTCTGGCCAATTTACAGCACTCTGAAGCACAGTGTAAGATGAGTCATTTCATTACTTTTTTTTCCTAAGATGACTTGGGATGCTGCATTTTAGGTCACTGAGCACAGCTTCATTGATAAGGATCCATTTCTGTTCAACAGCCTTTATTTTCCATCACTCTGGATTCTGTACATCTGAGATTAAATACAAATGACAGATTTACAGATGGTACAGGAAACTGAATTTTGGAAGGAAGACCAGAGTTACAGAGTTGGAGGTGTCTGAATGCTGTGGCTGAAACCAGTCTGCTGGCTTGGGAATAACTTCAGAGACATGGAAGCCATACCTAACATTTAACAAAGCATAATTTCTCACTTCTGAGGGACTCTTCTGGCCCCTGGGCAGTGTCTTCTCAGTGCATACAATTTTTTAAACCCTTTATAAAAGGACAGAAGAAAGAATAAAGAAGCTGAGCTTCTGAAAACTAATTGGGAAGATTCCAGTTTTCAGAAGTTGAAAGAGCATAAATTTACCATGCCTGCATCTGGCAAATGTTTTCCTCAAGTGCCAGGAAAGCGGAAAGTCTGCTTATCTCCTATTCATCTGAGAGACTGCTCAAGAGGTCAGTCTTGACAGAGTGACACCCTTGAAAGACTATCACTAGATTAATTTCCTTGATTGACATCCACTTTCTCTAACATCCTCCATTTCTTGTTTCAAAATAGAAACTCTTTTTTATTATTTACCATCAGCCTTCAGAGAGTCTATAAATTCCTATGCTTTTTTCCATCATTCCTCCTCTCGGAGCTGTATGAATGGGTGAAGGAAGGATAAAAAGTAAGGAAGGAGATGGAAAAAGTGATGGATATCTGTATCCTGCTAGCAGAATTACTCTTTCCTATTTGAAAAAGGACTCAGTCTTGCATTTTTTGTATTTCTGAATGCTCATAGTAATGCTACAGCAATATTTACTGGGTAGATTGTATCAGAAGACAATTTTCTTTCACAGATCTAGTCCAGAGGAATGCAGGAGCTGCACCTTGTGCCCCTCTCTCCTCATGCTGGTGCTTCCATCCCAACAGAGGGATGGAAAGGCAGAGAAGCTCACCCAGGTCCCTCCCTGGCACACCAGGAGCAGGGAGCACACACCCAGCAGCCAGGATGATCACAGCCCAATCCACATCTCCTCCCTGAGCACTGAGTTGCCACTGAGGCTGTGAGGACCCTCCCCAGGGCATCGTGTCTGGTGGCCACTGCCACATTCCCCTAAGCCTGGCTGGGTGTGGGAAGCAAGAAGGATGAAAAGCCACACCAATAACTCTGACCAGTGGTTTGCTGTAGCTGTCCCATGCCCAGAGCACAATGGAAGTGAGAATCTCTAGCACTGCTCATCAATCAGGCAAACGTCACCCCCAGCCATGTGAGCTGAATGACAAAGATTGGGACTGTGTTTTCCCAATAACTGCTAACACATTGATGAGACACAAAGATCAGGATTGCTTTCACCTTATCTTTTAAAGCCTCTCCTTCTCTTTATCTCTATCTTCCCACAGAGCATATTTATTAATCATTTTTTCCTTCCTTCTGAATTTTTATAGCAGTGAAATTGCAGTCAACAGTTTACTAGTGCTGGCTGCCTATTTGACATGACAATTATATCTCTGCCATAATTCCTCTGAGCCATTTTAATGGATCTATTTGTTTCATCTCAGTGTTCTTAATTTCCTGAATATGTTCAAGTCAAAAAAAAAAACAAAAAACCCGCAGCTGTGCCTGCAACACACGCAGAAAGCATTAGGAAAGTCACCACAGAAAAGGAAAACATTGCATCACAGAGATAACATTTGTCACCTCAGCTGGTCCTCAGCAGCAAACCCGGGGAAAATAAAAACTGCACTGGCTGGGATATCTTATCTGGGCGAAGAGAAAAAAAACCCAGCAAGTTTCCATGTTGCTGTCTGGAGCAGAGATTGCTTGCAGATGCTCGGGCTGTTCTCCTGCTCCACATCCGAGCAAGTGTTAGGCAGGCAGGCAGGGGGAAGGGAGAGCCCGCCTCCGCTCCTCTCCGAGCAGAATGACAGGCTGCCGGCTGGACACACGCCTGGCAGATGGCATTTCAAAGAGTTTCCATGAACCATCTGGGATGTGTACAATGATTACAAACCACACTTACAACAAAGCCAGAAGGGCTGCTTCGCAGGGAGGGTGGGGGGAGAGGGCGGGCGGCAAGGAAAGGGGGGAGAGAAGAAAGCCAAGAGGCACAAACTCTGACTGTTCTCACTTTTCCCAGGATAACACTGGGAATCATCGGCACCTTCCAGCCAGAGCCCTCTCACAGCCTGGAACAGCTGCTCCAAGGCTGTGTGTGCACAGAGCACAGGGCAGTGGCATCACAGCCTGCTGGCCACCACTGCAGCTCTCTGCTGATAAACTCCCATCGTAATCAAGTCTCCCACCACTAGCATGGCTTAATTATGTACAAAAGCAAAGTGTGTCTGTCCTCCTTCCTCCCTTGAATTGCATTTCAACATCCTTTCCACAGGATGGCCTTCAGTGAAGGGGATGACTACTTTTTATCAGAGCTAATAGCAGGTCAGAGCACTGCTAATGGCAGAATAAATTGAGCACAACGAGAGCTGTATTTAGCCCAAACAAAAGATAAGATACACCACTCCAGAAGATGAGCCAATCATATTTAAATATGTTTAGTTGCCTGTCTTGTTTGCATTGAAATATTAAGTGGTATGAAATCTTATTGCCTTTAGGTACCAATTTAGCTAATTAATTTGAGCTATGTCCATTGTGTTACTACCTCAGAATTGCTAATGCTGCAACAAGGAACTGGAGGGGAAACTGAGTGGCTACCAACTCTTTCTGCACATTTAATGGTTCATAAGCTTTCAGTCTGATTTGGCTAGCATGTCCCACAGCATACACAGCTAGTTAGATATATTACATTCCCAGGGAAATTCCTCAAATTTCCTGTAACCACAGAAGATTTAAGAAAACAAAAACATAAGGCTACTGGTAGCATTGCAATTTTTACTTTCTTTTGTGGGCTGGGGAAGTAAAACTACATCTAACATGAAATGTTTGCCCAGCTGTTGGTTTGGTTATCGCCCCCAAGCTATCTGCATCCCAGTTTATTCATGTATCCCTAATGCTTGTGCCACAGGAGAGGGATTTCCTCATGGGCTGGAGACCCCACCTGAGAAACTGCTTCTAGACGCAGGTGAGTTTGCCCAAGGAGAGCTCAGTGCTGTACCTGAACTAGTTAGAGCTTGTGCACACATGCTTGGAATAACTGGGCTGTGGCTCAGATGTACTGATGACTATCAGCTACTCTGCTGAATAATTTAAGTGCCCATTTAACAGACAAATAGCTTCTGCTGTTGTGCTGCCTATCAACCATGCTGACACTCACCCAACACGAGCCTCAATTATACCATGGCCAGACTGTTAATATATAGCTCAGGGGCTGTTTAGTTCTTTATCAATCTACCAGGCCTTCAAGTTAAGCTGTTAATATTCACTGATGCCCTGCTGTAAATAAATCAGTCTTGCTTATTGTAATCTAAAAATAAGACTTAATGGGGCTGCAGTCACTTCAATTGCTTCCATGTAAAAAGAAAAACGTTCTTGGGCAGTAATGCTGTTAGTGTGCACCAAAACCAGCCCGTAGCAAGTCATTTGGAAATCACCATTTCAAGTTCAGAATACCTACAAGTCCCATTTGCAAAGCAGCAATTTCTGCAAGCTCCTTCTCCAGCTCCACTGGCTGGCAGTGACAATCTGGTGAGCCACCAAAATACATCTCATCAAACCACAAGCCATTTGCTCCTCATCTCCACTGGCCAGCATCTCTTAAAATGACAGACAATGTGGTAGCTGTACACTCAAAGTAATGATAAGAGTTGCTACAGCCATATTTTATACAGGCTCAAGCCACTGGTGGTTAGCAGCAGTGGGTGGAACTGCAGTAAATAAGGTTTTAATGTGAAGTGTGCAGGGATCCTCCTGACTCAGGAGGCTGCAAGGCCAAGTGCTGCTGTGGGAGCTTTGGGAAGGCTGGGGTGGGAGGAAGGCAAGGCGCTGCTTTTCCCATTGTTCTAAAAATTTGGTATTTTTGTTCATTCAGCAAGAAGAGACTGCTCTCATCACCTACACGGAAAAATCCTTCAGCTGCTAAAGAAGAAACCCATTAGGAAAAGCAGCCCCTTTTCCCTCCCACTGTGTTTGGAGGTCACCTTCTTGCCTCTCATCTCAGGGTAATTTGGAGAGCCTGCTTTGGCTCTCCTGCATCTGTCACCTATGGTGCCAGATAACTGGAAGGCAGAACAAACTTCCCAGATCTGCTAATAGCAAATGGAGGAGGGAAAAGACAGAGACAGCCTGGTCTGACTCCACAAGAGGGAACCTGATCAGCAGCCAAGCTCCAGCAGAACTTATCAGCAGCACAGCACTAAAAACAGCCTTATCCACATTCACAAAAATAAAGTGTAACCTGTCTGCAAGAAGACACTGTACACAGAACTGCCTTATCTTACTGACTTCTGGGGTCACTCAAACTAAGAATACCTTATTTTTACCCCAACAGAAGTAAAAGGAATTGTGTTTGGATGTTGTTGTGCAATCCATTATGCACTGTAACCCCATGTACCTGTGGTGAGGGGTCACTCATAGTTGTAACTACATAAAATATGGGCATTTCAGACAGGCCCAATCTGTTACAAACCAAACATGCTCAGCTTGTAAACACAATTTTCTCCTGAAACTCGAAACTCAGGCAGCCCATTCTGGAATTTTAAATTCAGTCCATCCCTTCTCCAGCCAGCAATAAACCCCAAAAACGTGACAAGCATTCAAGGTGTCTTGGTGGAGGAGTAGAAATTCAACCCAAAGAAGAATGTGTCTACCATCAGAAATTAACTCCCAGGCCTGCTAATGATGTACACACAGGAACAGATGCTGATTGACTCTTCCTGGCCACACACACAACTGCAGGAATAAAAGCAAATGTCTGTCACTGTGGTCAGCAGGAACAACTGATTAAACCCAGAAAAGAGCTGACCAAGACAGAAGCGTCTTTCTACAGACATGTTTCAGAGAGAAAGGCATTTAATGGCTGCTGTCTACAGCAATTTTTCTTCCATGGAGGAGATGGAAGGGAAGCTCCTTCTCCCACCTGCCTTTCCAGCACGTGGCCAGAGAAGGATCCCAGAGCAGCAGCTTGTGAGGAGCCCCTGTTGCTCAGCAGGCTGTACCAGCCATGCCCACAGGAGCTGGCAGGCTGACCCTCAGCACACAGAGAGGATTCTCTCCCTCTCTCTCAGCTGCTGTGTCCAGCCCATCTCCCTAAATTTCCCTGCCCTTCCCCAACAGAGGCAGGGACTGCCCCAAGCCTCCCTGGAGAAGTGATTCAGCCAAGGCACACAGCACAGCTCAGATTGTGTAAACCCTCCAGGGCAGCGAGTTATTTTTGTCCTTTATAAATCTATTTTTGGTATTTCAGTGGCCTTCCCAGCCACCAAATAAGAACACAGATAATCTTCAACACATTTATCCTCGGAGCGCTCTGAGGTAGAGAATGTGGGTTTGTTTCTGGTTAATAGCACAAGACCAGCCAAACCCAGGCTCTCAGAGGACTCCAGAAACCTAATTCTGGAGAAATCAATGGGATTTAGGAAACCCTACAGATCAGGATCAGGGCCTAACAGATTAAAAGGGACAAAAATAACTGGCCACAGTGTTGGGGCTTTGCAGGCTCATCTGTGTGTGTTGTGAAACATCAGGGCAAGGCCAGGCACAGCCAGTTCAGCATGTTCACTCCCCACTGCAATATCATTAAAAAAACCCTGATAATTACCTGATGACGAGAAGTAAGGGTATAAATCCTGCCACACTCCCCAAAAAAGCCACTTTAAAAAGTTTTGTTTAAGGATCTATGCCAAACATTCCAACAGAGCATCACCCCCCGACCCAAGGTCCACCCGTGGTTCCACTGCCATGTGGCACCTATGCAGTCACAGCCTCTTCATGTGTCCTTACAGCATTCATTTGCTTTCTCCTGAGCAAAGAAAAGAGTATTCTAGCACCAAATAAAGCTTAAATAATAAATATTCTCGGGTTCACAATAGCAGCAGCTCTAGATCCCTTTCTTTGAGTGATTGCTGTTACCTCACAGACACCTGCAGCCAAATCCCTCTTATTTCCCACGAGGTGGGACACCCACCAAGAAGATTAAACTTCATGAACTAATGAGTTTGCCATTAATCCCGTGTTCCTGGAGTCCAACAGCATGACATCCACTAATTTAAATTGTGAACTGCTGATGAAAAAGCAAACTATGTACCTCCTTGGCAAGAATACCTTAGCTGTAGCTATGCACAGTTCTATTCATTCTAATATATGGATTAGTGTAATAAAGTGTAATTTTATAAATCAATAAGGCTGTAGTAATGAGATTGCACTGTAATGTTCTGCTTCTAAATACTGGCACAGAAATGAATGAAAATTGCCATTTGTCTAAGTGTGGATGCAACTTACAGCTAGTGAAATTAGCTGACAGTAAATTAACAAGGTGATTATATACATGCACTTATATTCCATTTCTCTCACATATACATTTTTAGAAGCTTAGATAATTCTGCAGCCATGGCACATAATTTTATTCCAAAAGGTCCACTTTTCATCTTTGTAAAAATTACCATAGTTTCTTTCAGTAGAAATGTCTTGGGAAAGACATTGAGAAAGGTTGTCTGAGGGTGGTAAATTAAATACATACAGTGGCTAATTACAGAGCATCCTGAGTAGCTGGTTATTTTTAATCCTGCAGATCATTCACTCTGGGCTATTTCCACCCAAGCCTGCATTTCAATCTCCATCTCAATCTTTTGGGGCCAGCAGACTGGACCAGGTGAATTCCTCAACAGCACCACTACACAAGCTGACACCACTATTGGAATTAAAAAAATGTAATTCTTTTCTTTAAAGCTCGATACCAAAACCTTTTAAATTACACAAAACAAGATATCCTGTTTTCTATTCTACTTCAAGGCTTCAGACATGCCCCTAAGATCAAATACCATCATTAAGCCCATAATAAATGGCATTTCCAACACAGACTGAACACCTGCAGTATTTCAATTCAGCTTTTATTCAAAAACAATGCTTGCTTTTCACATCTGCATACATATGTGCACATATATCCATGAAGATATATTCTGCACTTAAAAGCCAGAGTACTAAATTTCGGTTTATTTGTCCAACAGCTCAGCTGCCTCAACAGAGATTTTTTACTTCCTTTTGCTGTTTGTATGGCTGAGATACAACACAATGTGGATCATCCCTGTTTGGATGTGATATAAAACTCCTTCTTTTGACTTTAAATGCCCTTGCAGCAGACCTCTAATTTGTAGTTAAAAGTAAATAAAACACCTCACTTAACAGCAGGAAGATCAGTTCATTAGTCTAATCTCTGTAAAATTCCACCACAGAAAGAAAGAGTCATAGAAAACATACTGGTGTTTTGCCTCAAATTTGTTTCAGTGACCACATCCAGTCTACTGAGAAGAAAGAGTCAGAGAGGTTTTCTTCCTCATTAAAAAAAAAAAAAAACCTAAACAAAAAAACCCCAACAGAACAAACACACACCACTACCACCACCCCCATTCCACCACACATCCACAGGACATCAGTATAGTTATTAAAAGCAGTCTTTTCACCTGAACAACTTACACTGCAAACACTGTCTCCATGGAATACCTTCTCCCCTAGCCCAGAGCCATGAAATGCTATAAAACTAATGGACTTTGAACTGTGAGAGCCTCATCACACTCTAGGAGAGTCAGAGTCTCCTGTGGCTCCTCAAGTTTTGGCTCTGCCCACTCATCAACCCTTGGTTCAGATTGTTCTTTTCCCCTCACAAATCTTCCCTGGCCTTTGCTTAAGCAGTTTTCCAGCTTCATATTCAATACTGACTGAAAATTGCAAATGCCTGTGCTATAGCAAGGAGGATGCAGACTATAGAAATGTAATGCACTCCTGTAACCATATGGATGCACTTGCTGTGAAACTCAAGGGAAGGACCAGAACAGACAGCAAATGTACCCAGCAATATGCACATTTAGGCACTATTCCCTACAGATTCTGTCCCTCAGTTTTACCTGTTCTTAACTGCTACCAATTCCTGCACTTTTTTTTAGTAGCTCTGTATGCAAGGCATGCTTTAGTTCTTCATGATTGCTATCACTTCAGCTGGTTGAAAGCATTCTCCTGGTTCACCTTCTGTGAGGCTGATTAGATAACAGCTCAAGATGCTGAAAAAATGCCAAACATTGAGAAGCTGATTGGTGTTTGAGTTTCAGATTCATCCCTATTGATAACTGGAATGTTAAAATGTAAAAGAAATCAAATACATACATTTAAAATCTTTTCTTACCTGACTGAAATAAAACCTGTTACAATGTTTTGTTATTTACAGTTCCTTTGCTACAAATTCCAAATCCACCAGCTCTAACACAGAAAGAACTTGTAATTTTCTAAGTGCAATAGAATACTAAAGAAAATTCAAGTTCCAATACATTCTCCTCACTTTTAATTAAAACATTTCCTGGTACAGCAGAAGCCTACTGGTTAGGTAGTGCATAACTCTGCATCTGTGCAGTCCAAAATTAACTGTCACGTTATTGATAATGTATACAAGCCTCTCCATTGATTTTATTGCTGTTCCAGTTGTACACAAACAATAAAAACCTTGCCTACAAATCCTGTCATCACCTAGGAGTTTCATAGGACACACTCTCACAGGGTGCTTTACTCTGCCTTGCTGAAGCCAAGAAACACCCCTATAAAATACTCCAGTGCTTGGTTAAATGATCTTTGCTTCATTTCCTCTGATTACCTCCAGTTCTACCTTCTCTCTGGTAAATGTCCCTGTGTACTCGTTTACAGCTCTGCCTTCACACAAAACAATCACTCCATCACATTACACACTCCATCACTTTATTAGCTCCTTGCAAATCATTTTCTGCAAGTGTCCCAATTTCAAATGCCATTTTAAATTCATTTGCTGCTTTATCAATGCCCTGCTGGTGCTGACTGGGCAGCAGACACCACCAGATGCCCCAGGGAGCTGTGACACCAGCAGCTCCAGCTTTCACTGCGGTGAGTGATTCCAGAGCATCTCCAGGTCCCCACCACCACTGGTTTGAGTCCAACATAAATAAACAGCACACAATAATTATCCTCATGCAACTGTCTGGCAGCCCAAACAAATGAGCTGTTCTTTGTCTTGCCTCCAATTCCCTGCAAAAGAAAAACACCACCAGGTTTTAGCTGGCAGTTGTGTTGGCATCACAGGGAGGATAAGGAAGAAATCCTCAACACCCCAATTACCTGCTCAGCTTAGACATGGCTGGTGGAGGGTACTGTGATCCGAGGTGCTGAGAAGACAGTTTCCCCAGAAATCTGATTTCTCATGCTGCTGGATCACTGCATGTCTGGGAAATGAATGCCTGGAAGCACACAATCAGATGCAGGCTTCAGAAAAACCCTGAGATGATTTTCTCTCAGAAGCGTCTGTATGTTATTTGACTTAGAGGACAGCCGAGTGATTACCAGAGATAGACTGCTCTTTTCTTCAGCACAAGAGTATCATATGACAGATAAGACCTTATTAAAAAAATAAAGTTTAGATTCAAACTCCAGCACTTATTTTCAAAGTGTGAAGCATTTATCCTTTGACAGCTGTGTTGAGTCCTTCAGAGGAGAGATGCAGGTGAAACCACTCTGGCAGACAGATGCTGGTACAGAACTGATAATGGGACTTGCTGCAAATCACCTGCTTAGTTCAAAGCACACAAGGATGCCAATTGTTTCAAGACCCATTTCCCTGATTGGTGTTAAACACATGCTCAAGCTTTTGCAGGGTAACAGCCTTGGGGCAATAAATGTTTTGTGGGGAAAAAAGGAAAAATCAAAAAAATATTGTCTTTTCATTCTGAGTCAGGACACTGCTGATTTAAGGTGCTCCTTACTGCTGCCCACAGCACTGGTAGAGGTGACAGGGCTGGAGAGAGCCAGGGGTTCCATCTCACAGCACCATTTTTAAAAAGAAATATTCTCTCATCCTGTCAAGGATGAGTTAGTTGCAGAAAGGCAAAAGAAAATAAGTGAGAAATCCCTGCTATCTCTGCCACTGTGGGTGAGGGTGACCAAAGTCCAACAAATGAGACATCATTTCATTGGAGGCATTTAAAATATAAAATAAAACAAACACCCCAATCTTCCACCATACATCAAAAAACCCAGAGCAGGTCCCATTTATCAGCACATTTGCCTTCAAAATACCCCCAGCAAGGTGGGAAGATGACACTGTGCCTGTTTCCCTGATGGGTTCTGGAGGCACTGCACAGCCAAGCTGGCAGCCCGAGCCCAGAGCCGATTAGGAGGGAAGCAGCAGAAGGTCACTGGTGTCCCACAGCTCTGTGGCCAGCACACAATGTTTGGGAGTTAAGAGCATTACTGCTCTGGGATGCTGATCTGTGCAGATAAACGTGACAGGCCTTGGTGATGGCTTCATCACAGGGAACTGCTGACTCAATAGTCAGGCATAATGGCAAGAGCTGTTTATGTGCATACATTGAAAAACAACAGATGACTTCTGCAGCAAAACACATGGGGAAAATTCTTTCTCCAGGCAACACAAAAGAGGCAAAGTAGCTAAAGCACTTTCCCACAGTGACTGTGCAGTAAAGTAAATTAGGGCTCTGAACAGCAACCATCCATTATCCCATGTATTTTAGCAATTCTGAGATTAATAACTGGAAAGGGCCAATAAAACAGTGTTAGAAGAAAACACACATCCTTTTGATGAACTGCCACTCACTCCTTTCAGATCACTTCATACCTCAACAGAAAATCTGAAGTTTGAAACATTCACTACAGCATTTTTTCTACCACTATTGCCATTTAAATTCTTCTTTACACTTTCTAGATGAATGAATCACATTAATTATTTCTTTTTTCCCCTCTGACTGTTCAGCCAAATTAGGCTACTTCCAGAGTTGAAGGGGAAAACGCAATCATTAACGCTTCCAAACACCCATTTGGCAGAAAAACATGCAGGAGGGAAGACATTCCTGTGAGCTGTGAGAAATCATTGTCTATCACACAAATACCACCTTCTCTTTTATTGTTGTAGCTGTCTTTCACCTATACAAATTTTACTTGAGATAGGATAAGACTGTAAACAAGTGTATTTGAAAATCACAACTCTGAGACAACCTTCAAAACAAATCAAAAGTTATTAACACTTGTGTTGGGAGCCAATTCTACTAGGTAGGAATTGTAAAACCTGCAGCTTGGAGGGATTCATTCATCTCTCCTCTAACTCTTATCATTTCTTCCCAGCCCTCCATCAGAGACCACAACACCGTTATTCTGAGAGCTGAAGCTGATTTCCTGGATCATTTTACTCAATGGGAAATCTCATTTATTATTGAAAATAACAGAAACTTGACCTTCCCTGGAGACTTTTACAGAAGTTCAGACTGGAGGTGAATTTGTCCAACCTGCATAATGCAAGTCAATTCCTCCCAGGGTAAAGCAGCTTTCAAAGGGAACAAGGCTGGTGGAATTGACCCTTTTGTGCATAATTAATGCAACCATTGATCAGCCACAGCTTGGATCAGGAATTTTTTTGAAAGATAAATGCACAGCGATGAATTCACACACTTTTAAAAAGTCAAACTTCAAGAAACATGCTTTGATCAATGAGAGGCTCTTGCTACCACACCTAAGCAGGTATTTCCCATCCATGGCACACAGATCAGGGTCACTCAGAAGGAACCTTCACAGCAGACAGTGGCAGCTGTGACTCTTGCTGCCCATACAGCCTCTCTAATGGACAAGTGAGTGATTTCCAGGTTTATTCCCCACCTGGTGTGTGCAAACCATTCCCAGATTCCCATTAGGATCAGTGGGAGCATGGAGAGTGTGGCCATGAGCAGACACAATGAAAGCTCAGCTGCTGAAAGTATCCACAGGCTACCTAGAGTACTATTCCATGACCTTTAGCTTACCCTCCTCATCTCATTGGAAACCATGGCTACAAGTTACCACAATGTGTGAATTTACAAATAATAATGAATTAATCTAGAGTGGTATCTCTGCTAGTCAGGTAGCAATGGTCACAATATTTATAGAACTGGATTTATAAAGCTGCTTATTCTCAGACATCCAGTGCTTGCTTTTCTTCCTCCCAGGCCTAACAGTAGTGCAGAGGAAAGTGAGTAGTTTTTTTTGTATACTCTGTGTTACATAGGCCACTAACTTTGTGGACTGCTGATGGCACTTGTTTACATACTGACATCCTATTTTCCCATACACCATTCTCATGGAAAGGACTTCAGATTCCCAGGATGATATTTAAGTGCCTAGGTAAAAATTATAGCACTTACAGGTGGATTTTGAGAGAGCCCAACATCAAAAATTCAAGTTTGCAGGAGGATTGGCTCTGCACTAGCTGCTACAAGTGGTCAGTGGTTTTGAAACCATGAAGAGCAAAAAAATAACACTCCCTATCACATCTTTCATGGATGGTGCTTAGGCAAAGCTGCTCCTGCCTTCAGGTAGAGGAATGGATTAAATTACCTCCTTCAAGGTCTCCTCTAAAGTTTGAAAATCACAGGTGCTGGCAACACTGTAATCATATAGCAGAATTTTCAAGAGGACAATGCTGTTGTAAATTATGTCAGAGCTGTAAGGTGTGCTGGTAGAAGAGGATTTTTCTTTTCAAAGGTATCCAAGCCAACTCATTCATCTGTTTAGAGCAGGCCTGTTTCAAATGAGTTTTTACCAAGTGCAATCTACGCTGCAGTCACTCGAGGACAGAGCTCAGCAGCCAAGTATTTATGGCTTTGTTAGGGCAGGTGCTGCATCTTACCAAGGGCAAGAGTTCATGTGTCTGGATTATGAGCAACACTCAGCTTCAAATCCTGCCAAGGACCTTTACACACCTGTGATCAGCACAGACAGAGCCACACTCTCAGCCACAGAATATCTGAGTTGGGAGGGATCATCGAGTCCAGCTCCTGGCCCTGCTCAGGACACCCCAACAACCCCACAGTGTGCCTGAGAGCATTGTCCAGACACAAACTCTTCCCAGCAGGGCTGGGAGAGGAATGATGATGGAGGAGGGATGGAGGAGGGTGCAGGGTGTGACTCAAGCGCTGGAGCAGCACTGTTCCACCCAGCCTGGCTCTGCACACTCCAGGATTATATTTAATAATTGGAATATATAAATTTTATATCTATATATATATATCATTATACAATTGTTCTATATAGAACTGTTATGTATTGTCATATATAACTCTATAATCAATATGTTCACTATGAATAATTACAGATGATCTATAAGGACGAGCCCTTCACTGCAGCAGCTCCGGTTACCGACAGGGACCCTGCTGACCCTCCCCACTCCCCAGCCAGACCAGCTTTCCTCCCTGTTCCACCCCAGCATTCCCAGGGCACAGTCACAGAGCCCTTTATTCACAGGAACAGCCAATTCCCTGCCCTGTAACTCGGGTTTTACACCCTGCAGCCTCCCCCGCTCCAGGAGCCCGATGATCCCCCCGGCCCCGGTCACCTGCAGCCCGGTGAGCCTCACATCTCCACAGGCAGCCTTACATAACCTCCCCCTGCAGATTAAAGGTTTAAAAGTTTGCGTTCCCACTCAGATAAGCCCCTGCTCACCTCCGAGCTGCCCTCCCCGAGCCCCTGCACATCCCCACCTCCCAAAGGGATATTCCATACCATGGAACACCTTTCCTTTCCTTTCTCATACCACTTCATACAATTTCCCCCTCTCTCACAACCAGGGTTTCAGTCCCTCTCTTGGACAAAAATAGGTGAGATCAGAAGTAAAAAAATGTCTGCTTTCTGTATCACTTCAGTTATGTCAGATTTGCTCCCAACACATCAAAATTTTTGGAGCGTGTTAGCTGTTAAACCTCTGCTAAATTAGATTTCTCTCTTCCTCAGCTGCCTCTACCCCACAGCAAAGGCAGGGGACAACCTCTGTTTCTCCTGGAGACTGACATTGCATCATTACAGGTGTTCCTGGTACCCTTGGCCCACAGGCAGCACATCCACAAGAGTAAAGTTACTCTATCTTTCATATGAGTAGCTGGGACCTTGGAATAAAGTCCCAACCTTCTCACCAAAGATGGATGAAAAGTTCAGATGGGGACACCCTTCCCACACTGGACATAAGGTCACTTCTGTCTCCTTTTTTCAGGTAGTGATGGCTACAGAAGACACCAGTTGCTGCACCCTCATGATCTGTCTCAAGATAAACTTCTTGTCACCAGCAAAGGAAATGGAAGGCCAAATCTGTCACACAGACTGCACTGATACATCTGCAGGTGAGAAGCAGGACTCATTTGTCAGGTCATCCAGACATGAAGGTGTTCCTGTTCCTAGTGGTTGAAGCCTGAAAGGTTATTTTTTTTTTTCTGCTTGGAGAATCTGAAGGAAGGGCAAAGCTGGTTCCTTCCCTCTCTGAGAGCTAGCTTGGTTCACATGCTAAGATTAAAGAGCAGAATTTGTAAAGGTTTGCATGATGGGTTCATACCTCAATTAGCAAAGTGCAAGAGAGCAGAAGAGTTATACTCATCACAAAAAAAGAAAAAAAGTTTAAAAAGCTTTCATCACTCACCAAGACCTTCCTAGGGCAATTTTCTAACTCTTCTACAGCACAGTCCCTCCCTTACTCTGTGCACATCCTGACTTTGTCAATGCTGATTTGTGCTGTAGAAATGAGCCTGGTTTGCAGGGGTCACTCATTTCCTACACCCCTTGCTCAGGAGTGGAAAGAGTTTGTCATCAGACAGCAAAGTGCTAAAGACTTGTCAACACTCTCTGGGCAACAACCTTATACAAAGTCTTGTATGAAAATCTTCCTGCCCTTGCCCCTCTCCTTGTGCATCTCTCAAAGGACATGCAAATAGTTAATACTCAATTACCTTGATAAAATTACACATCTCCACTGATCTGCATGTTTCACCTCTCGGCTCAGTGAAAACAAGCAAGACATCATTGCTGGAGTCTAGGTGCCTGCAAACATACAAATAAGGAGCAGTAGAGCAGAACAGGAATGCATTACCCTTTCAAAGCTCTGCTGACACATGGGTCTGGGCTTCATTATCACCTCTGGAGTTTACAGCAGTATATGCTATAATTAGGAGTGTGTCAGAGCTCGGAGAGAGCGCTGCAATCATCACTGGTCTCTGCTGGCATGAATATGATAAGCAGCAGAGCATGAGGCAGAACTTCTATCCGAGTTCTTGAACAAGGATGAACTCTCACCCTCTTCTCCTGCTTGAAAAAGATCATATGGAATGTTTTAAAGAAATCAGGCTGGTTCATTCTGCAGAAAGCCTTGGTTAATGCCAACCTTCTGGCTTTAATTCATGGTGTTGCAAACAGGGCAAGGGGTAACAGGAGGGAGAGCAGACTGGAGTGAGAAAAAGGGTTCAAAAAGGGTTCAAAAAGTGTTCCAAAACCACTAAAAACTTAAAGAAAATCAACTGCAAAAAGTTGACCTCTCACATGTCAAGAACAATTTTCATAAAGGATTAAATGTGTATTAAAGGTTTTTATACAACTGTACTAATAGATTGTTAAATATGTATACTCAAATGTCTCCTGGAGTAGAACAGCTCTGCGGGAGTCATTCCTCACCCTTAAATATTCACAACATTTTGGCAGACTTGCTAAAACTGGAGCCCACATATTTTTTTTTCTTTTGTTGAAGCAACCTGCAAATCATTCTGTGCTTGTGCATTATTGATATTTTCATGGCTGCCTGCTAGCTTCAGGTGCTTAAATAGTTTTGCCAAAGTGCATTAAACCCCAGTTTGTAACAAGCTTTTACACAACTGACATCCCAAAGAGGAATTTTTTTATGGGTTTCTTTAACTGCTTAAAGGCTGATTGCACACACTTATCTCTCACCACTGGAAGGACTATAAAGCTAAAGTGAGATTTTATATCCCTATTTCAGGACACTAAAAGTATGGTGCTGTAATAGAAATGCTGACATTATTCAGTTATGGTGGTGCAACCTCTCTACCATAATTATGTACAGTTGGAGATAATAAACCCTGCTGATTCAGGAGAAATCTCTGATTGGGCTGGAAGATGGGGAAGTGCTGGATAATCTGTTTCCTGAGTGGCAACAGCAGGCCTAAAGAGCATCCACAGAGGAGCAGAGTTGGTGAGGAAACAACAACAGAGTCCAATCATGACTCCTCAGAGATGCTCTTACTCTTTTTGTTGTTCATGTGATTGCAAGAGACCTAAAGGACTCACTCAGGACTTGTCCTGAAGGGACATGGTGACATTAATCTGGAGGAGTGAGAAACACCAATGGCTGGGAAAGGTTTGATTACATGATTGGGACCCAGTCAAGAGAGCACAGAGCCCTGATTTTCATAAGAACTCTTCGTTTCTGGCCTTTGAAAAACCAAACCCCTTTGAAATAACTCAAGTTCACCAAGAAAAATGAAGGAAAAAGGAGAAAAATATCTCAACATGCATGTGCATATTAAAACTGAACAATCTGCAAAAAATTGCCTTGAAATCTCTGATATATGGAAAAAACCCCAATTAGAACTGTTTCAATGAGTAATTTTTTTTAAAAAAGATGGATAGGGTCTTTCCCTTCTTCCATCTCTATTAACTTTGCTTTGGGAGATGATGGGGAAGGGAGGATCAAACATGACAAGAATTTTGGTGAAAACTGTTAATTCAGTTCAGTGCTTTCCTGTACTCTTTCTCCTTCCATATTGAATTTTTTACATATTTACACTGAATTTCCTATTAAATGATCATCCTCTCAACAAATGCTTGATTGATAAAAAAAATTCCAAATGCATCACCATGACTGGCTCTAATTACTATTAATAAATACATAATGAACATTGATAAGATTAAGAAACCATTCCAAAAATTGGTTACTATTTTCACTCCACAGCTGGAACTCCACATTAGCAGCAATGCCAGCAGGCTATTAATATTCTCAGATTAACAACATGCAAGCAGATCATACTAGGATGAGCTCGAATTTTGCAAAACGAAATACCTGGGCAAATATTTAGCACAAAAGAAAAAAGTGTAAGTTAATATTGGTTTAGCATGGGGTATTATGGAGATAGATAGAGTGGGAGTTGCAACATTTTTGGGAGGGATGGAATGTATGGAGGAAATGGAGCACAATGTCCTTACCCATGGCATGGGACAGAGCTGCTGAGCGTCACAGTGGTGAGGATTTTTAGGAGCATGGCTCCACATCCTGGCAGCAGGTAAGGATTTGGGAGAAGGGCTCTCCTGGCAGGACAGCCAGGCTCTGATGGGTTCAGGGGTAAAACCTGCTGGGAGTTGATGGAAGGAAGCGGGATGGGACAGCACCGGCCCGAGCATCACCCAGACCCACACTGCCAGGGTGGGGAGAAGGTGCTTCCATTGCTGATCCTGCAGTGCCCCACACACAGCAGCAGCCTCTCCCGTCCCAGAGGGCAGAGAGCCTGGTCCTGGCTATAACCCAGCCCCTGTTCCATTCCCATCCTCCCCAAACCCATCCCATCACAGCACAACCTGCAGCTCCGTCTGCCCAGCTACCTGGCATCAGCCACTGCTCTGCAGGAGAGGTCAGGGAGGAAGACACACTTTCTGCTTGGCTTCCTATTTGTCTGATGCCCCGAGGCACTCACAATTTAATATGTATTTCTTTTTAAAGTAAGTGGAATTGAAATAAATCCATACTGTTCGCCAGTTTCCAGCTTACATAATCAAAGTCAACTGTGCATTCACAAATTCCTCCCTTCTCTGCAAGCTAATCTGACAGTAGCAGGGGGGGAAATAATCTCCTGTGGCACTGTCTCGATTTCCCCGGGAAAATAAAATGACTTCAGTTTATAATGACTTAGTAATGAATTAAACATTTTGAAATCCATAAAGGAACCTCAATAATAAGATCTTTAAAAACTGCAGACACAGTCAAAGCAAAGACAAAAAAAAAAAAAAAAAGGAAGCAGAAATATGTTTGAAATTAAGTGGAGACAAATCACAAAGCCACGGATGTGATGCAGCAAGGCAATAGGTGCAGCCAGGAGAGGGGGGAGAATCCATTCACCAGCCTGAGTTCGCCCATTCAGCGTCACTTCCATCAGATCCTGAACAAAATAAAGTTACTGCAGCTATAGTTTTCTTCACTTATTCAAAGGACCTAATACAGGAGTTTTAATAAACAGAAATATCAGAGTTTTCAAAGTTGATCCAGGCACCCTGGTTAAATGGAAGTTGATGACTCCACTACACTGGGAAGTGCTGAGATCCAGACCTTTGCATGGCTTAAAATGGCTGCAGCAGTTCAAGGATTCTGTAACTTTCATGCACAACACCATGGAGCACAGGAGAAGGGTCTCTTTCCTGGCTATACACTATTTTAAATTTAACAAAGCCAATGTAATTAGTCCCATGAGCACCCCTCCAGTAACAGCTTCAGCTCCCAGCACTAGTGAGCTGTATGCTATGCAGTAATTATGCTACCAAGCTGTCAGAGCCTCCTTATCTGCATGCAAATTAGTTCATATGCTATACATCTGCTGTAATGACAGTATTAAACCAAGAATTTTATAATGAAGCCGTCCTCTTTATAGCAACATAGCACAATTACTTTATTAACATATTGCACATCTATGTCTGTAACTGCTCCCAGTCAAACAGATGAATTTTCCATTCCCCCATACAGCAAGATTTTTGCTTCTCTCCCTGTATCTGTAAATAAACACAAAGAACAGGAATCTCTAAACTGCCTCCGTACAACACCACTCCTCCATTGTTCCAGGCGAAGGACCGCACCGAATGCCATTAAAGCGTGACAAGGTGAACGAGTATTCCCACAACGCTCCCAAAGGTTAGGAGATGAAACAGTGATAATCAAATCAGCAGCTGTTTGCTCCCAGTCGTGACATCAATCAGCGGCTGCTGTCACCGGGGCTGCTGCATCGAGCTGCCGGAGGGACCCGGAGCCCCCAGACCCGAGAGGAGAAGGGAAGGAGAGAAAAACCTGCACCGGTGGGCAATGAGGAGCTGCTGTCTGGGAGGGTTCCTGCCTGGAAAAGGCGTGCTGGGGGCAGCCCCACCATGGAGAGCACTCGGGGGATGCGGAGCAGGGATGGGAGCGCCAAGAGTGAGTACCACCCGCTCATCGCATCCTCATCCTGCCCTCCCAACACCCAAACACACCCAGCGCCTCTCAGCACCAGCTTTCGACCCCAGACCTTCTGCCAACCCAGGTGATGGGAAAGTTTGGTGGCTTCCCAGTCCAAGAGCTTTTTCCCAGTTTCTTTTCTTTTATTTTTTTTTAATACTTTATAAAGGTTATTTACAGTAACTAACCTAAAATAAATAAATATAACTGATAGAGGACTTCATTCCATTTCCTTGTAGGCAGTTGATCAGCTCTTCTCCTTGTTATTTTTTGAGCAACTGCTCAATTCTTCTACAAATACAAACAAAAAACCACCAATCAACCAACCCAAAAGCCCACATAGAAAGGTATGTGTTCAGCTCTAAACCTTTAGTAGATCTTTACTTCTATTTCTCAGTTTAGGTCTGTTTTTAACCTTCCAGCTCTATTACCCATGGATCTGCACCCCAATCTTCCTGCAAGCCAGCTAGCTGCCTCTGCAGGGTGAAAAGGAAAGGTCATTTATAATAATGGGGAATATCAATTGTGGGACCTTATTCCACTTAAGCTGATGCAGGTTATTTACCCTTTTGACCAAAAGGATAAATAATCTGATTACTCCTTTAAAATAAAGAAATTCTATCTTGGGAATAGAGCAGTTGTGCTCTATTCCCAAGATAGAATTTATTCAAATAAATTCCCAAAATTCTCTATTCCCAAATTCTATCTTGGGAATGGAGCAGTTGTGCTTCCTAGACATCCTCAATGGGCAGGAACAAAGACAAGTGGAGGGAAAAAACCCAACAAAAAACCTTTTCCCCTTTTCATGTGACATTTCCCCATGCACCAAAAGGTGTGGATAGGTCTCTGGGAAGTTTCAGCACCACTTTGTTCTCCATGCAAATCACCTCTTTCATCAATTATCTTAAAGCCATTTATAAACACAACTGCCATTTCAAAGCCACAAGGAGATAGGTGAGAATTACTACGGACAGCACAAAGATGTTCAAATACTAAACAAATCCAAATGCTCTCTTAAAAATCTCTATTTACAGCCTTAGTAAAGCCCTGAGTACTGACACCGCAGTGCATAAAACAAGAAACAAAAGAGTTAGGGAAAGGCACAGAGAAATGTCTCTCCTCTACAAAAGCTTGTTTTATTTTTGTCAGCATAACCTGTAGTTTGCTGGGTTTCTGTGAGATCAAATATTTGATCAGTTTATGAAAGGGATGATATTATGTGTTTGCCTGAGGGAACAGGGTCACTGGATTTCATGACCTCAGAGTTTATTCCAGTGTTTGGTTCCCATGAGAAAAGTGCTAAATTACTGTTTTCCTGTGGGAGAAGGGAACACAAAATCAGAATATATCACAGTCCTCCTGCAGCCACTAACGAGATCTTCTGTAGCCTTTGACACAACCTCATGAACTAATGCAACACAAAGCACCTTATTAGCACTCAGTGGGCACCCAACCAAAGGACTGAGCTTTCAGAGCAGCCACTCAGCCAGATCTGCTGGAAAACTCTTCTGTGGCTGTGCTGCCACTGAAATCTCTCCTCTGCTGTGCTGACAAAGGTGAAGGCCCCTAATGTCCCCCCACCATTAGCTGCAGCGGAGCTTGGGCCATGTCCTGGGGTGGCATTGATGTCACCCAGCTCTCCCCTGGCAGGGTAGACACCTCAGACTGAGCCAGGGCTTCAGGCTCCCTGTGCTCTGAGCCACCAGGCACCCCCAGTGAAACCAGGGCACAGCTCAGGCCAGCAGCCACCTCATGGTGAGCCCCAGGAGCACCAATCCACCTGCACTGACCTCAAAGGCCTTCTGGAGCACCAGCTCAGGCGCAGATGTTTGCAGTTGGGTGAGATGAGTGCTGCCTCAGAGCACAGCCCACTCAGCATCACCAGCCTGGCTGTCGCAGCAGCCCTGAATTTTGGTGTCAATCTCTCCCATCACTGTAAATCCCTCTGTATTTCACCTGACAGACTCAGCTTCTTCATCCTGTACCTGAGACTGTGCACCCTCCCTCCTCTGCCTCTCCTACCCCTGCTCCTGGACATTCTTTCAAACTTGGATAGTTGGGTTTTTTATTTCAGATTCACTGGTGCATTCTCCATCACCTCCCTCTCCCCAGCCACACATCCATGACCTGCCACAGACAGTTCTCTCTCCACCTAAGACAGAAGCACCTTCTGCCATCTCTTCCAATCTCCAGATTCCTTCTAACCACGAGTATCTGGCTCTGCCTTTGCTTCCTCACACTTCTGTTGCATTATTAAAGAGGAAATTCTGCCATCAGCACACTAATCTGCTAGGAAATAAAACCACATGAAAATCACCTGCAAGGTGTGCTATTTTAGGTGGGACTGCTAATGTAGGTCAAGTTTTATTTTAAAAATTCCTACTGATGTAATTTGGAAGGAAAATCTCCTCCTCTGGGTTGCATGTGTGTTTATTAAGATGTCTCTTATGAATTCTGGATTTTGAATCTTCCCACCATTGTTTTTAATGGAAAAAAATCACATAAGCATATGTAATTCTCACTGTGTAGGAAGCCAACTCCATGCTCACAGCTCATGCATTTTGAGTGATATTCAAGAAAATGAAAATCACGGTTTGACATTGAAAAAAAAAGTAAATTTTGACATTGAAGAAACACCCAAAGCACTTGAGAATCAGCTCAGGATCACTTCTTGATCCTGTTACAATTCTGTCTGCCCAATTCACTGAGATAAGTATCATGCAGGCTTCTGCTATAAGCAAATCTCCCCAAAGCCCATTCTACTGTGGGCAGCCAGTCCTTAAGAATTTTACAGTTTTCCATGAAGCTCTGGCATTTTCTCTCCCTCACAGTAGCAACACTGGTGCATCTGGGAATTTACAGTTGCACACTGCAATTCTGCAGAAACACCTTGAAATATTGAAATACTGAAGTGACCTTGTTTTTTAACATATTGTAATAGACTTCATGTGTACATGACCCACATTGAAACTTAGTGTATGGGCTTTTTTCTTTCTTCTTTTTCTTTGTTAAACATTTGAGATTGCTATTGCTCCTGAGCAGAGTTTAATCATTAGAATATTTTAATTTTGTTATTAAAAAATACGGAAGCCAATCCCAAACTGGGACTAAAATGACTGCACTTCATAAAGAAGAGCTCTGACAGGGGATAAAGCAATTTATTCACTCCTTCTTCCTTCACCTAGAAATTAAATACTTCACAAAAGATCATCAGCAAGACACTCAATTTGTAGACACTAATAACCTTGGCAGTGTCCTTGCAGAGCAGAACAGCTGTTGAGTTGATGGGCACCATGTCCCAGTAGAGAAAAGCTACAGCTTTCTCCACTGTAAATGCTGTGGTTTTCTGCTTTTCAGGCACTCCTGCTTTGTGCCTTGCTTGCCCTGAACAAAAATATTGCCACTAACATTGCTAGCTGTTAAACTGAAAGATTGCTCTGTTCTGGCATTTGTTTTAAGTGTATTTAAATCCCAGTAAGCAACTCTTGTTGCTTTCAAAAATTTAAGTAAACAACAAAATGTGAGTTTTTCTGAGATTTTCAAAATCCAGCTACCAGCATTTAGCACTGACCAGAGTCCAGCTGTGCTGCAGCACCTCACTGCAAATTCCCCCTTAGACCAACTGTGCAATTAAATATGGTGAGATAAAGGAGGAAAACTCATTTCTCCTTGCCTATGCATTGGGCTAAGTGCATTCACACTCTCACTTTGTGCAGCTCACTTTCTAATTGTAACATCTTCTTGACAAAGGCTTTACATGGGTTTCCCACCCCTCAAGAAAGAAGAAGAAAAGAACAACATCATCTTCCCTGGGCACACCAGCCTGCAACCTCTGTGTGGTGCCTCTGAAATCCCTGTTCCTGCTGTGCCTTCCCAGAATGGTGTTTACAGCAGTGGGCTGGGACAGTAAAACAGTGTCAACCTCCAAAGATCAAAACCCATGGCTGTGAAAAAAACTGGCTGGGCCTGTGATTTCCAAATTCCCTTTATCTGCTGCAGTGTGTGCTCGATGCTTTGTGCTGTTAGCAAAATAAGCAGTGTTGAGAAGAGGAATTTTGAAGGGCTTCTCACATCCTATCAATAACCATCCCCAAAGGGCAATCCTAGCTCGTTTTTTCCTTTTAATCTTGCCAGAGAAGAAAGGCAGCTTGCACCTAGCAACATCTCACAGAAAGCCATATGGCTCAGGATGCCAGGGACTGTTCTTTTCCCCACAGCTAAACGAGGCTTTACCAGGTACATGACACAGAAAGTTTGTCTACAATCCTGCTTCCAAATAAGAACACATTTTGGTAATTACACTGCCAATTAGGTTTTTGCTAGGTCAGGCAGAAGGCACTAGGAAAGACAGAGACTTAAATCCAGTTTTATAATCTCACTTCTAAGGCCTTCAGGAAGTTGGATTATTTTAGTAGAAACCTGAGAGGGAAAAGCAACAGTTCTGCTATTGTTTATTACCTTGTGTGAAGTGATTAATACAGCAGTTTATTGTCTCAGTTGCACAAAAGAACTATGTGCCAACTCTTCCAGCTGAGCAAAAAGCACCACGTTGCTTTGAAATTAAAAACAACATGGAACAGTGCCAAGGGTGAAAGGTGGAGCAAATCCAAACTTCCCTCAAGCAGAAGGAATGAAAAAGTAGAACTATGGCACAAAATCTCTTTCTACCTTTGCTTCTGCTCCTTCTGAGATTACAAGAGAGTTGTGGTAAGCTCATGGAGAGCCCAACTGACAATCATTAGAATAATAAAATCTTAAGGGGTTGGAATAGACCTTAAAGATCACCTGGTCCCAGCTGTGCCTGCCATGGGCAGGGACACTTCCCACTAGACCAGGATGATCAAGGCTTTATCAATCTAGCTTTGAACACTGCCAGGGGTGGGGAATCCACGTTCTTCCTGGGGGACCTGCTCCCAGTACCTCACCACCCTCACAGTAAAAATCAACCCAGGTGTGGATCACAGAAACTGAGAAATTCAAAGAGAATCCATTGAGAAAATCAGAGTGGAATCTCTTTTCTAGAAAGAGAGCTCTTTAAACACTAGTCAATATGAGAGCTTACTAAGTCAACACATGTCTCTTACATATTGCTATTTTATGTTGTAGAATACCCGCTGACACCTCATTCCCTCCACCTGCCACCAGCAGTGTTTGCTCCATCCATCCCACTCCTGTACACAGTAACACAGAGGGGGTGAGCAGCCATCCATGCTACACTGAGGATTCCCAGCCTTCTTTGTCCATAATGCTCCAAAATCCAAGGCCCCTCCTGGCAGCCAGTGGCTTGCCAAGGAGCCAGGACCACCAGCTACTGCCCAACAGGGTGTCTCACACAGTGCCTTCCTGTCCACATCAGTTTGCATCATGTCTTGTTGGCAGTCTTGCATATTGATTCCATGCTGGGTGCCTGCACACCCAAGCACAGCTCTGACCTGTGACCAATGTGCCCTTCTCAGGCTACCCCACACTAAACTAAGAATAAAAACCAGTGAGAGCTCTAAATCTGCTGGCCAACATGCACAAGCTGTCTCTCTTTTAGCTTTAAGTTTAAGCCATGCTATAACCAACATCAGTGGGACTCCTCAGCCGTTACAAACTCACACAACCTTTATTCAGCACAGCCCATCTGCAGATACAGAGGCCATCCCAGTCTGCTGAAGCCCTCTGCAGCTTTTCCTTCTTCTGCACTGGTGCACAGAAAAATTAGAAAACCTCTGGTTTAATAAAAATATGTGCACTGTAACAGAACATGTTTTTACATCAATATAGGAACTCAGCAGGAAATAATAAAACACTAAAAAAAAATAGAGAGCTTTTAAGTGTTACAGCTTTCAAGTCTGATTGCACAGCTCTCTCTCAAGTCTAGAGGTGGGCCTCTCATAGAGTAGGTAAAAATTTCCATGCTGCAGTACCATCAAGCTCTTGTTTCTTGAGCTCTCTGGGAAAGCTTTTTAAACACCCAGCATCTTGGCATCTGTGCTCAGTGCAGCATAAATCCACACCCATCCTGTCCTCAGCTCTGACACACTGAATTTTGTAAGAAAAAAGGAGGATTTCCCAGCTTCCTGGGTGATATTAGAAATATGTCATGTGGAAGATTAATTTCTGGGTAGAAAGCAGAAAAGATGAAATTTCTTTTTCTGGACATGGAATTTTTTTCTTTTCAAGCAGAAGACGTCACAAGCTTAAAGTTTAGCTGAGATGGTGAATTCAGGTATATATGGTAAGTGTATCTCAGTTACCATGACCACATACTTTCTATACAAATCACATAATTTACTGTTCAAAATCATATTTAACACAGAAAGGCCAATCTTCTCTGAAATCTATGACTGATTTACATAATGCACCTTTGGAATCCTTTTTTAATGTGTTAATTCCTGTTAACACAGAAAGATGTTGCAGGCACAGGTTTAAGCTCGGCACATTCTGCTCTGCTCCCCCTAAAAGACTGCAGCAAAACTCTCATAAAATAGCAGAACTCTCATAAAATAGCTATTTAGGAGCTACATGGTGCCTCTTTCTGATCAGGAGTCATTGTGGAGAGATAACCAATGGATCATGCAAAATTCACTGCTCATTTGCCCCTCTAAAGGCTGGGAGGAAAACAAAAGGGGCTGGTGACAATCCTGCAGCACAGGCAGGGCTTTGGAAGGCACCTCAAAGGATGCCCAAAGGTGCTCACCTCCCCCTGCACCCTGCTGCTCCTGCAATTCACTGGTGCTCAGGCATCACAGCAGAAACCTTGGCACCTTGTCCTCTGCTCTTACTTCTTCCACATATGTTGCCTTCAAAAGGCATTTTAAGACCAAAGGATGAGCCAAAAACCTGGGGGAGGCTTTTGATCATTCCCAGCATGGAAGGTCTTATGTGGCATTCCCAGTTTGTGCAAGAGCAGGAAATACAGCAGTGCTGTTGCCATTGTATGTCTTTATATCTAAAGAAACATATGCTCAGAATTCAAATGAGAGAATTTACACTTTACATAGACTGGGTTTTCTTTAAGGTTTCGCTTCCTCCTGTCCTCTCTTCTTCATGTTTAAAGGAACCCTTCCTTTAAAGCAATCTTCTACAGGACACAATTCTATTCTGACTTTATGATGTATCATAACTCAGTATATTAAAATGGCTAAAATTCTGGAAAAGCTATAAAAGAGACTGGTGCTGAAGTTGATCAAGACTATAACCTACACTCACTAGGCAATAATTTATGGACTACAAAAGCTACTCAATCCTCCATGTTTCTCAATTATTCCCAACACACAGTCCACACAACGAGATTAACATAAAATCCAGGCAACATCAGAAAGCTGTAACTCTTTACAATAAATCAGCCACTTCCCTTTCATTAGGTTCTGCACAGTTCATAGCATTTCCTTTCTGGAAAAACCATGACTAGTTACTGTCTGCCTTCAGAAACAAAACTATCAGTAACATTTCCATGGGGATCATCTGAAATGGATTTCTAATAACATGCAGGTTAAAAGGTTTCCTTGTTCTCCCCTTTCTGCATCCAACATTCAAACTTTATGGTCCCAATGACACTATTAAAGGCACATATGCTTAATAACAAAACTGGTAAAGAAGTGTGTCTTAAAACATATAACTGCGTGTTTAAATATAGAACAGACATGAACTTGGGCAGGGCTGTAACACAGAGGAACAGGTTCTATTTATTCCCCCAGCAGCCACCCCAGAACAGGAGTAACTGATAAAGGCTCTTATCCTGGCCTGGCTGTATGTAGCACTTCATCAGCTGGCTTAAAGGCACTTTGCTAAGGCTGAGATGCATTGTTATCCCTGTTTTACAGAAAAGGAAAAGCTCCCCAAGGTTACAGAAGAAGGTCAGGAACACGTATCTGCAACCACCACCTACATACCTGAACTGCTGTGCTTTGCCCATTAAGCCACACTCTAAGAGCTTCACAGATTAAGTATTGTGTTAATCCTAAATGCAAATATTTAACATAAATATAAACACTTAATGTTGTGTAAACATTTAGCTTAGTTTCTCAACAAACTTAAGAGAACTCACAGTACTTTAGCTCTTAAGTTGTATTGAATTAGGCCAACCTCTAATTTGAACAATACTGATGGCCCTGATTTCTTTCTCTAGAAATGCAGGGACTCGAAGCATTACTTCTGCATAAATTTGGAGGAAAAACAGATGGCCCTGATGCATCTCACTTAAACAGGAAGATCAAGAAATATTTCAAGTCCTGCAATCCAAATTTAGGTAATGCTTGCTAAATCTCAAGGTGGAAGACACAAGAGAGAGATTCTTGAGTTAATACACTGATATCAGCTCAGAGCCTTCTCATGGAGGAATAGCACAAAACATCATGACACAAGTTAGGGTGATGCATACAGCACGCCAGAACACACAGAAATGTCCTGTATTTCCCTGTGAGGGAGGTGACACCCATAAGATATCATGTTAACTGGGCCATATCTCCTCCATCACAACAAAACCTGGTTTTTGGATAACATTGGATCCATCACATGGATTTTGGCCAAATGAGCTGCAGATGGGAACCCCTTCTGACCTCCAAAAGCAAAGAGAAACCTCAAACCATGTCTGCTTAAAAGAGTCCAGATTAAATGTTCTTTTCAGTGACTGTTTTCACATACCTTGGCTCCCACTGAACTCAAACACATCACAGCTCTGAGTGCGGGGCTGGCACAGCCAGGGAGCCAGGCTGTCCCATGGGCACACAGCTTGTCCCATGAAGGCTACCTGCACTCCTGGGAGGCACCAAAAAACTAGCAATATAGTTTTTTCTAGATGAGGCAACTCAGACTGATTGTGTAGCTGGAAGTGACAGATGGAGTGAAAACGCTGGAACGTTCATTCCAGACTTGTCCAAGGGTAAGTGCTGCCCTTATTTACAACTCCCTGTTTCACAGCTCAGCCACTGAGGCCAGCCTCAAAACTTCACACAATTATCACTTGGAGGTCTGCATTTTCTAGGAGGGGGGTTATTCCAAAACACAGCAAGAGAAACAAATGAAATGAATAAGCAACAGCTTTCACGGAGGAAGCAACTGAGAGCCGCTTGTGCCAGACGTCCCTGCCCAGGCTGCCCTGCCTGGCTTGGTGGTGACAGCGTGGAAACATAAAATGTGACTGCATTCCCCACAAACTCACACTGACAGCACCAGGGCACTCAGAGGAAGTGGCTGCAATGTTAGCATTCACCAGGAATCATTCCACAAATAATGGAGCTACTGTTCCCATTTCCAGCAGGAGAGGCACGTGGCGCGGGAGCACCTACACTGAAAGGGGCTGCACCAACAAAGGCACATCCAGCACACACTGATTTTTTTATTATTAAGGGTGCTGTACTGGGAAGTAGTGGGGAAATAGGGCATTCTGGTCTCTGCAGAGATCAGATTCTATTTTCATGGCTAATTTTATGACTACAGTAAGGTATTTAAGCTACCACACCCAGCGGTAACGAAGGTTTGCACGGTTTACCGGGGTCAGAGAGGATTTGTCTCAGGAATTTCTACATCCTGCAAACAATCCCACTATTCTGAAAACACCTGCATAACTGTCATGGCAGTCGACCAAACAACGTTTTTTCTCCTGTACCAAACAATTTCTGACATACTCCATTTTATCCAAGAGCCAGAGCACTTTTTCAAAATCAAAATCACTACATCTTGACAAAAGACGAGAATGAGAGGAAACACCTTGGGCAATCATCCTCAGCACACAGGGACTGGGAGAAGTGGAACAACCCTTTCCCATCACACACAAGGAATTTCAAATTGAAACCCATTCTTTGGAGAAGGCTGAGTGAGAGCAGACAGTCAGAACCTGCTTGCAGTAGAAAAACAGTCTGCAATCTCGATTTCAAAGTTGCTGTTATGATACCATAATACACTTTTAAAGCAGCTCATTACCAATTTATTAAACATTAGGGCTTCTTTGAGACTGCTGGAGAGTATTGTTTAAACTGCTATTTAAAAGTGTTCAGACTCACAGCATGGATAATTCATTCTTATGCCAATACAGATACACATATTGGGAGTGTGGAGCTGTATTACAGCTCTTTTTGAAAAAGTGGTTTTGCATGCAGAGTAAGTGTGCTTTCTCACATTCGGACCATGAACTAGATAAAATAACTTCCAAATAACAAACACAACTTACTGGAGCAGTAAGTGGTACTTCTAAATAAACATAAACATTATTCTGACATTTGGATACCTTATACAACAATAAATAAAGCCATTAATACAGACAAGTAGGCATGTCTCCATGTTCCAGGAGATGCCAGGCCATCACCTTTAGAAAGGGTTGTGTGGCTTTAGAGAGAGGTAACAACCTCATTAAAGCCTTTAGTCTGTCTGGAGATTTCCTCATTTGTTTGGGCTGAGATGACTTCTTTTTTTTTTTTCTTTTTTTTTTTTTTTCCTTTTCTGAAAGGATTAACAAACAGAAGAGGAGCAGTGCTTCCTTGTTCAAGTTCTTATTTTTAATAAGAAAAATAAATATTAATTAGAATACAAACCAAGAGTAGTCCTGCTGAAGTGGAAATTTTTTTTTTTTGCAGAGACTGGGTAACCATGGAGTAGAAGGTTGCAATTAATTGACTTATACACCAGGAACCTTCAATAAAGAGTGGTCAGTTTGAACTTTGTGCTCAGTAATGAGCTCTCCAGTTCCCTTTTTGACAGAATGAACCACAGCAGTGCTGCATGACTCCAGTTAGCTTCATTTTATAATTACAAGTCTGTTCTTTACTATTTTTCCCCAGCTTAAATACCACTTTTTCAAAGCGATGCTAAGGGAAAAAAGAAATGGAACCAATTTTAATGAACTCATGCAAATATAAGCCTGGTGAAATGAAATCACAGACCTAAGCAGAATACTGCATTGAACACATTTGTATGTTTTATGCTAAGCTCATCTAAATTTGAGTAATTGGACCTAATTTGGCAATCTGCACAATCCGTTTGCAAACTTCCACCACTGAATTTTAAGTATGAGCCTGGAAAATCATTAACATTTTTATTTATCATGGTGGCCCCAATCCAGCACAGTACTAAAATCTATGTTTGAATGTTTTGAATGAGGTCTTAGCACATGCACAGCATCCAAGAGTTATCAGGAACTCTAATTGCAGAGAAAAGTCACTGATATGTTCAGATCACATAATTTTCATCTCAAATCTCTGAAACTTGAGACTGGGAACCTTCTTCCAAAAAATCCACTATCTTTATTCCTTCTCCATTCCACACTACCTGAAAAACATTCTCCAGATCAGAAAAGTTGCTCTATTGCTTTTCATCTCCACCCCTTCCTCTTCAAGAAATCCTCTTACCTGCTGTTTTCCCTTCGTGCAGATGTTCACCCAGTGCTTTTCCTTTCAGCATGCACCTGTCTCCCCAGAGCAGTGCACAAACTGGATGTGCTTTCCATGCTCCAGGAGCAGGGTGGTAGCACCAACCCAGTTTATTAAAGGCCATAATCCTCCCCCATAATCTCCCCCACAGGTGTTTTGGCTGCAGTGAGGGTTATTTTTAATTTGTGTCTCATCTTTTCTCAACAAAAATAGGTCTTGAACTTATAAAAATGTTCTTGCTCCTTAAGATACTTAGTAGGAAAGAAAATTGTTTCCCATTCAGCTGTATTCATTACCTACGTTTTTTTCTGAAGGCATCTTCATGAAGAGAAGCCAAACCACCCTTTTCCAGGTAGAAACTGCCAGTCTGGATTTGGGTCAAAGCCTGCATCCATTGCAATGGGAAGACTCCAGCAATCCCAGGAAACTGCTCCAACCAGGGGTGTAAGCAGCCTACAATGGCACCATGAACCCTCTCCACACAGCCAGAGCAGCACCCCTTGACTATGGCTGTGTGTCAGGAAAGCCACTTTAAATCACAGGTAAAGCCAAGATCTATAAAGGCAGAACTGTGCTAGATCACATGCAAGTTTAGTTTCTCCCCATGTGTCCTCAGGAAATGTGTTAATTGCTCACAGCTCTAACACAGATTTTCAATACATCTGCAAGATGCAGCAACACACACTGAGGGGAAGATCTGATTCTTTTCAGAGCATATTTGAGGGATATTCAGTACATTTCAGCATTATGGCTTTACCCCTTCCCAAGCCTCCTTGTACCAAACACCATTTTTCTCCCACTGGCTGGACTGGATCCTGGGTACCACCCATCACTGGCAGGGCAGGATGCAGCTCAGTCCCACACTTGGCCAGAATGCTCAGCTGCCCTCAGGACTCCACAGGGGCAATTCTGTGCCAGGACAGGCTGCTGGAGGACAGGTGTTAACTCCTTGTCATGATGAGCAAAATCTGCAGCCCAGCATTTTGAAATCACACATCCTCCCTCCTCCATCTCTATCTCAAATCAGTTCCTTATACACTGGATCACAAATTGCTGCCACAAATTAGATTCCATATTTTTGTAGGCCATCTTAAGAACTGTGACTTGAGGCAATGTGATTTGGGCAAGAATTCAGAGGAGACACTCCTGGGGGTTTCCCCAAATCAGAACTGCTTTGCACAGGATTAATTTTGCTCCCAGGACTTTCGCAGCATAGTCAGTTACAAACACCTGCCTTTCTTTTACCATTGTCATGATATTGCTGTAGTCAAATTCTCTCCAATTAATCTGAGTAGAAAAAAATCAGACCTTTTATTTTGCAACAGGAGAAAAATTTAAAACTTATTCTGCTCTGACACATTTAATGCAAATTGCTGCTTAGGTGGAGAGAAGGCCCTGGTGGAGAAGAGCTCATGCCAGCCCCATCTGTGAGCAGACAGGTCATGCACAACAGCATCCCACAGACCTAGGTCTCTTTAAAAGGCATAAACTCACCAACCAAACCATGTTTTATGTTGAGGACATGCTGCTCTTTTGATCAGGAACTAGCAGCCCCTCACTAGATGGGTGAAGAGGAAATTACCAGCTGCTCAGACAACACCAAATCCAAGGGTCTGTCTTCTTTTAGAAGCCTTTCCCTGCAACTGCATGACAAGCCAAGTTCCTACACCTTGACAGCCCATTCACCTCAGCCTGCCAGCTTGTAGAGAAAGAGCTGGGGTGGTGTTAAATCAGGTTGAAATGGAAGATGTCACCAGAACTGAAGTTTCAAAATGCACCTGAGCAACAGTGCTCTTTTCTCCACTGAAAAAGAGAACTGAGAAGAAATAAGGGGGCTTAAAGGACACAGGAATCACTAAAAGATAATTAGGCAAAAACATTTTTTAAGTCATAACAAACATGACTCAAAAATTACAAAAGTCATCACAAAATCTGGTTCCCTGTCACATCTGAGGGAACTGAATTTCACCAGTTGGCATGAGCTTAAACCATGTATGTTGCACTCCCTCCAGCTTAGGCTTGTGCTTATCAAGCTCTGAAGTCTGATACTTAAGCCTGATCCAAAATGCTGAGAGGCTCCTCCCTGACAAGGGCTCAGTCAGGTGTCTTTATTAATCACAGCTAGCAAATATTTTAATTCTAGGACCTTTGGGAGGAAGGGGCAGAGTGGGGCTCTGTGCCTTGTTCCACACGAGGAGATGACAACTGAGATCTGCAGTGCCTGGTAAATATTTGATGCTGAGATCCACTGGGTATGCAGTGCAATGCTGGTGCCTTGTTTTGCTCTGTGTTCCCTGCATCTCCAATGTTATTTGCAACAGCTTAGTGGAACGACAACAAAAAGAGGTTTCATTCCCACAGGACAGCACTGGCTGACCTCTCTCACTGCTTCATGTAATTCACAGGGAGCAGCCACTAAACAGGAACTGAAGTGCTTTGCAATTTTTAAAGGGGACTAAATGGCACCACAGATTTACATATAGATAGCATTCCAGAGAACATTGATGTTGATTTCTTCTGCCTAGCATTTATCTACCAGGTTATCCTGGTAGCCAGAGGATGAGCCTGCAACAGGGCAGTGCTGAATTCACATCCCTGTGTCATCCCCAACAGGTCACTGCACTGGCATTAAAATAACATTTAAACACAGTGTGGCCAATGAAAATAGACAATGAAAGCGAAATGCATATCTTTCAGAACAATTCTACATCTGAGGACCTTACCAAGACTTTGCAGAGGTCTCTCATCCGAATTTTTAGTGGAAAGAGAATTACTCTAAGATAAAATGTCACATTCTGAGGATGGGCACAGTGGGGTTTGACCCACGCTCAGCAAATCACTGCATCCCAGAGGCCCCAAAGCAGTCCAGATACCACCAACACTGGCAGACAGCAGCCCTACTGCCTTCAGGGCATGCAATAGTAAAGACAGCTGTTCTGAATCAACATCATCTTAACACATCTCAGAAAGCTTTCTGGTTTCATTGCAGTATATGGATGGGGTGATTTTTTATTTTATTTCTCTGCTATTCAAAGATCTTTAATAAAATATAACTAAAACCCTCCCATTCTCTTAGGAATAGGAGTGATGTTTGCAATGAACTCTGTCATAAGAAGGTATGTGTCAGGGAAACAGGGAAAGACTGGGATATTTCTAGATCTCCAGTCTCTTTATGCAGCTTAATGCTAATGAAAGGAAACCATTTTTTGCACACAGTGAAAGGGAACAGATGGTGTCACAGTTCTGCTGTGGAATTTAAGCAGAGTGACAACCTATACAGCAGATCAACATCATGGGTGAAACTCTTTTAGGTAGTTGCATGGAGGGTTTGTTTGTTTTTTTATCTACTTATTACTATCCAAAAATCTTGAAAAGCTTTTTCTTTCCTTTTTTTTTTTTCCTTTTAATTGAAACCTAAGAAAACGGTATGATAACCTCACCATCCTACAAAATGCCAGAAGACACATGAAGAGCAGTATTTCAAATACGCTGTGAAGGGACAGCTGAAGCACAGCACCTCATATTGCAAACTGGCTTTCTAATCATGTATCCATCCAGACACAGTCACTGGCTAGGAAACCAGTGAGGGCTTAAAAATGACACCACCAAGCTGAAAATCACTGCTCTGCCTGAAAACTGGTCCTAGCTTTAATTATGCCTGCAAGGCAGATGACAGCAGAATTGAGATTTTTTTTCCCTCATTTTTAATAATTTTATATTTTACAATTTTAGTTTCCAATATTCTATGTACAGTTCATCTCATTGTTTCATTTCTATATTCACCTGCTTTCATTTGGGAGAAAAACAAAGGCAAACAAAAAGCAGATAAAAATCATAGTTGGAAATTTACCCAGAAACTGGAAAATTAAATTTGCCTTTCTATGCAATGATATGTTGCTGCTGTTGCTTTTAATTTGATGGTTGAATTTTTTTAACCCTACTGATAACTGAGTCAATTATGTTTTCATATGGTTCACCTAGCAGAGGCATCTGAATCCCCACAAAGCATCCCCCTCTGGTGAGACAGCCCATAGGCAACCTGAAGTTTCACAATTTTTACTGTTTTCCTTCCCTCAGATTCCTTTCAGCTTGTTTCAGCTGCCTGCATGAGTATTTCAGAGTGCATACCTCTAAAAGCAACAGATGACATACTCATCCACTCCATAATTCACATTGACAATAGCCAATCTCTGCTCAGCCCATATCCCACAAGAGAAGGGATTAATCAGGCACTGACATCCTGAACAACAAAGCTCAGGCTGCTGGGTTAGGGGTTAGATCCCCTCCAGGAATGGCCTGGACCCACTGCACTCTCTCTGAAACCCTGGAAGATGTTTGCACAATGACAGCCCCATATTCCCTCAGGGATGAACGATGTGCATCCAAACCTACCCCACTGCAAGCCTCATTCTGGTTTGTACAATGAGATGGGGAAAATCAGGGTTTAGATACAGCCCATTTTGGCACATTGCAATTTACAACCTGCTGGGTTTTGGCTGTGAGACCCAACAGCAATCAGGCTGTGAAGCCAAATTTTTGTATTCAGGTGTGAGTGTGCACAGAAGAGGGAAAGCAGAGCAGCACAAGCACCCTGAGCTGAGTGCTCTGGTCTCCAGTGGGTCAGAGTGCCCAATGTGCTGTGCTCCCCTACATCTTTAAAACAGCAGAGCCTGAAACCAAGGTTAAAATAAGAGATGCTCCACCCTCCAGTGCAGGTGACAAACAGCTTAAAATCACCCCCATTTAACCAGGATCTCGACCTGGGTGTATTTGTGGGGATAAAACAGCACTTCCTCAAGCAGAAGGGAATGCCAGGGCTCTCTCAGAGACCTGCCACAACACAGGAACCATCAATGCCACCACAGCAAACCAGCTGTGACCCCAACAGTGGCAACACTTACAGCAGGACCTCACATAGATACATTTGGGGTGGAAGCACTTGAAGTGGGGAAAAGTGGGGAAATATCTACAGTGAGTGAATTCCATACTCATTCATAAAAGTTCATAAGGGGCACCCTGCTGATTGACACGTCTTGCAGGGAGGGACAACACCTTCCAACACTTCCTTCGAGGAGAAATGGAACACTCAGGTTTTAAGGCATTTACAGGGCATTTCTCAGATGTGGCAGGTAAGATCACCCCTGTGCTCCAGAGCACCCAGGCTCTCTGTGCAGAAACACAAGAGCTATTACACAGCGAGTGCGAGGGACAGAAAAGCAGAAAGAGAAGAGACTGTGGGTAAATAGGGTTAATCCTTGCAGGTAATACCCTTCCCGTTAAATTGTGCAGCATTTTCCAGTCTGCAGATTCTCAATCCCGTTTAACATCTCTCTCACGCTGTGAGCAGACACACGGCAGCTCCCCCTACCCCCCAGATCTGCGCCCCTTCCCCAAAATTCTGCCAAGCTGTTTTTGCAGGCAGCAGCCAGTTAAACCAAAGGCTGCTGGTACTACCCCGGGAAGCTGGAGGGGGGCGGGTGAGCCGCACAAAAGATCTCCACACAAAAGGCCATCCTTTTCATCCTTCTCCTTCTTCATTTTCTCCAGCTGAGCCATAGCTTTATTTAATCAACACTTAAAAATAGATGCAAATGCGGGAGGGGGTAGGGATTGCGGGGAGGGGGATGATATAGGACAACATCTATTTTAATACAAAGAATTAAATTTGGTGGGTGAGGGGATGTAGGGAGCCTTCAGCTCTCATCTTCCCCCTGCTTCCAAACGAGCCCTCTAACCCGTGTCCCTAACGCTCACAGAATCCATGCAGCATGCTACAGATATTTCCCTTTTTTTTCTTTTTTCCTCCCCCCAGGAGAAGACGTAAAGGGATTGACTCCGAAAGGACAGCGAACATCTTTGCGTTCCCAGCAAGACCCGCACAGCACATAATCATATGAAAAACATGGCTGGCTGGTGCATCGACAGATGCAAACGAGAAACACCAGACTTAGCCTTATTCACAGCAAAATTAAACAGGGACGAGAGGGGGAGAGAAAGGCAAATAATTGTGGCTGTGTAACATGGCTGCACAATTTTCAAAGCCTCCCCGACTGCCAGCTTGCAGGGAGCATTGAAAATGTGTGTCTGCTCCAAAGGGAGCTGTTCCTGCAGCACAGCCCGCTCATCCCGCTCTCCATCCCGGGGCTGGCACGCTGGCCAGCCAGCCCCAAAGCTAAAATAGTTTACCTGATCAATGCAACTTCACGGGAGCCGGAGGTAGAGGGATCCTAGCAGAAATGCAGCAAGGAAGAGAGGAAAAAAATCTGCTTGGATCCTTCTGGCAGTCCACAGCCTCATCTACATGCATCTGAGCGAGCCCTTTCCAGCAGCTGCTTCTTTTATCAAGCCCACAGGCACAGCAAATTAGTCCGGTTAGACAGTTCAGTCAATGTGGGCTATTCACAGCGTGGCTGCTGCAGGAGCCCAGCTTCTCCTGTCCCCTGTCCCCGGGTAGGCACCCGCCCACCTCCACATGGCCCTGGATAAACACGGCTCTCCCTCGCAGCACCCACCGCACGCACCACATGATCCTGACAATCATCTCACCGGACCTCTCGCTTCCCCCCAGCCTGGGGAAAAAGGCTAAGCCCCAGAAAGGCTTCACTTTAAAGGGAAAAGCTTTCTTTTTCCTTCCCTCTCCCCTTTCCTCCCCCACCCCCCCACCCACCCCCCCCCCCCGCCACCCCTTCCTTTTTTTGTCCCCTTCCCAAGCAAGGAGGGGGAAAAAAATAAAACTGAACGCAAAGATTTGAGGATGGGTGATATCTTCCTAATCGACTCAGCTGGGAAAATGAAGTGTCACTCCGAAATGAAGTGCCATTCAGACTTCTAATAAGCACAAAGCATCAGACAGAATTCCTGGATAAAGCCTGAGACATTCTTGGAGAGGGAGGCTGACCACAGTTAGTGCATCCTTGATCAGTACAAAGCCACTGATTTCCATTTTGTTGTTTTAAAGAAGAAAATGAGAAAATGTGATAAGCCCTTTGTTTCTTCTCCTTTCCCCACCATAAACCATTTTGAGACATTCATATAGGAATAGCCACACACACAATCTGAAATAAAGCACCCACTGTGCCATCCTTGGGAGTGGGGAGTAAAGGTGTCAGACACAGCATACTGGAGGCATCTCCCCCTTAAATACACTCATGGGTGGGACCCATAGGGTCAAACATGAAGAAGAAATATTTATGAAAGTCATTCCGTTTTTCTGTAACTGCACAAAGTAAAGAAGAATTAAGCCCTTTTCTGCACTCCAATAAATCTTTAGGACTAACAGTGTCCTTCTTTGTCCCCTCCAACACAGGAATCAATATGCATATGGAGCTATAAATAAACTCACACATATATATATATCCTATAAAATGCAGCTTCTCTTGGTTATCTAAACTCTCTTTGCGAAGTAACACACTTAATTGGAAGAGTTCTCCAAACAATCTGGCTGATCCCTGATGGCTGCCTACTTCATGTCAGCATTTGGAAAGCAGAGACTTCTGTCCACATAGCCCTACACAGTAGGATAGGGTAGATTTCCTCCTCAGTCAGGCTTGCAAAGCACAGCATTGTGCTGATACTTGGAGTCATACAGACTCATTGTGCTGATATTCAAAATTTACAAGTGTTACTGTAAACAGAGGTATTGTAGATGTAAAATGAGGAACATGAAACTGAGAGACTGGAACCTGAAACCATGGCAAGGTTGACTGAAGTATGTCTGAATTTGCACATCCTAGAATCACAAAATCACAGAATGATTTTGGCTGGGAGAGGTCTTAAACACCATCTAGTTGTGCAGTGAGCAGGAGATTTTCCTCTAGGCCAGGTTGCTCAAAAACCTCATCCAGCCTGGCCTTGAACACTCTGAGGGATGGGTCAACCACGGCTTCTCTGGGACACCTGTGCCAGTGACTCATCACCCTCATCACAAAAAAATGCTGCCAAATATCCAAGTGAAATCTCCCCTCTCAAGGTTACAAAGGCTCCAGTAAAAATCTCCAGAGCTGCAGGCACTGCTCCTGCTGGGATCTGGCCAAAGGAGATTACAGAGGAAGAGCCCACTCTGTTCACCTGCTGACCACACCTTGGGCAGCCCAGGATAGGGTTGGATTTCCAACTGGTTCAAACCGATCCAAACCAGTTCAAACTAGTCCAAACCGTTGCAAACTTTCTAAACCAGTGCGAAGCAGTGCAAACCATTCTAAAGCAGTCCAAACCGGTTCAAAGCAGTTCTGAGCGGTCCGGATCAGTTTAGACCAGTTTGAAATGGTTCCGACCAGTTTTGACCAGTTTGAACCGGTTTAGACTGGTTTGAACATATTCCGATCAGTTCAAAACAGTTCCAACCTCTTCTGACCAGTTTGAACAGGTTTAAACCAGTTTCAACCAGTTTAAACGGGTTTCAGTCCAGACCAGTTCAGCCAAGTCTGGCCCCGCTCAAACTGTTTTGGACTGGTTTGAACCATTTTTGACTGGTTTGGAGTGGTTTGAAGTGGATTGAACTGGTTCAGCTTTGGAAAGCTCCTGTACCCCACCCATATAAGCCAGAGGTGAGCACTGCTCAGGTGTTTGATGCTGGACTAGAAGCAGGGTCATCCAGGCCGTGAATAGAAACCCACCATGGCATCACAGCACTGGCTCCTCCAGCCATCACACACAAACCACAAAACTCCATAAATCCTCCTTCCTTTTCTGAAACGGGTAAGGAACTTTATGGCTCTGAAGGAGAAGTTTGAACTTACTCCCGAAATTCCTCAGAGGCTTAAGAAAAGAGTAAAGACAATAAAAGGCTGAGGAAGGAAAAAGAATAACAAAGAAACAAACCTCATGCTTCCTGTGCTATTCCCACCTTTCTAATGTTGTGAGGCTGGCAATACCCAAAAGCAAATGATACTTTAATCAGGGCCACCATCCAAATTTGACTGTAGGAAGTAAGAAACATCTCAACAAAGGAAAACTCTTGGAATGGGTTATAAATTAATTTCAAAGTCAGGGGAAGAACTGAATCCAAAAACCCATGAGCTGGGTGAGCAGGGAGCGAGCAGTGTCTTTGACAATGGGGAAAGGTAACGCTGCTCTTCTGCCTGCCTGCAATTTCCAGCCTCAGCAATGCATTGTTATCTTTAATTTGCCCCTGTCTGAACACAAAGGTTTGGTACTGCCCCTCTGCTCATCTCTGCTCACTCATTACCTCTCTTGCCTGAAAGGTGAGAGGAAGCAGGAGGCAGAATTGAAGTCACTTCAAGACTGCAATGATAAAAATGGGAGCAGGCTCCCGGTATTGAAGTGATTTCAGCTTTTATTATAAAAAAAAAAGAGAAAGGCCTAAAGCAAGGGGGCTGAACAGGACCATTCCTGTCAAGGATGCTGCAATGCCTGCAGAGATGTCCCCGATGTCCCAGATGGAGGGGCATGACTTCAGTGGGTCGCAAGCCCCTATTTATCCTGTTTTTTGTCCCTTTGGATTGGTTTCTGTTTTGATCCTTCATTTGCATGAAGGTTTTAGGCTTTGACTGGGCCATTGCAGTTCTGTCCGGGCTGGCTCGTGGTGCACTTTACTTAGGTGTATTGTGGTACCTTGAGTACCCTATTTATTATAACTACCCTTTTAACCCCTTTTACAGTATAATAACCAAACTAACAGTACATGCTTAACAATCTATCAGCTATTTTACAACAGTTTCTAACCTATTTTTAACAGCATTACAGAGCATTTAATAAGCATGGCACGTCACTGTCCCTGATCCCACAGGGAAGTGTGATCCACCAGCCAGGGAAGGGCAGTCCATGCTGCCACCACAGCTATAGCTGCTGCTCACACTCTGGGAAAGGTGGGGAACATCCACCCAAGGGTGGTGGGGGACAGCTTTAGTCCCAAGGAGTGGAAATGTGGAAAGGAAGGACTTCCCACATATGAGCAGAATCAATGTGTGAGAAAGGTGAAGGATGCTGCAGCCCCCCTGGTGATCAACTGGCACCTCTCCAGAGTGTGAACATCCTCACCTTTCCACACCTTTTCAGCAAGATCCACTGCTCAGCATCTCAGAGCAACTCCAGGTGCCCATAGCACAGGGCAAAGGCCGTGAAAATTCCAGCAGCAGCAGGAGATGGAATATGCACAATGTAAAGATATGCGGGCCAGATGTGATACTGGCATGGTAAAGTATAGTTGGCTGAAGAACTATTTTTTCAGGCTTAATTAGAATTTAGCCCTGATAAAAAGCCAAACAGTTTCCCCTTGTAGTCAATAGGGGTTTGTCATTGTCCTTAAAGGCAGGAGGATGTGGAACATCAGGAAAAAAAAAAGTCCAATTCCTCCCCTTGAATAGGTGAAGTCCATTCTTTGCTGTCACATTTGATTTCTGAAAGAGATCATAGTGTATTGCTAGGATTTAACTTAGTATTTCTTAAAAAATAGTTTTTAGCAGGATAAAGTGATTTATAAGATATTTTTCTTCCTGCATATTTGATCACTTGTTAAGGGAATGCAATTTAGCTCTTAAAAACAATCCCCAGATCTTTCTCTCCAGGAATCTCAGCCCCCTGATGCTCAGCATCCCTGAAGCACCCCACAGAGCAGGGATGCTGCAGTGTCACCGTGGAACAGGTGACATATGTGCCTCTCCATCCATTGTCTCCTGCTGAAATGCTAATGATCACCGGGGAGTCCTGGAGCTGCCCAAGACTCCATGGAAAGAAACAAAGGGGGGAGAAAAGCACAGAGGCAATCTTAAAGCAGCCTAAAAACTTAACTTCAGAGAAACAGTTGGAGCCCATATCCACAAGATTCTGTGTTGCAGAAGGAAGGAAAAAAAAAACCAACCTCACTCTTTGAAGTTGGCTGGAAGCACAACTGGGTGGCTTCCAACTCCTCTCAGACTCTAATTTGACACTTACTTTGCCATGTTTATATATTTCAGGCAGACAGGAGGGGAAGGAATAATGTAAAAGCCTGATCAATGTAGTACAAAGGTCAAAAGATCTCAGGTCCTTGCTTCACCTGTAAGCTGGTCCTTGACATCAGCTCCTGCTAAGCAAGGAACACGTGGGTGTGTGTCCTTGGAGAGCAAATCTGGCTTTTTTCAGAGTACTACACAAAGGTACATGAAGAGGGCACAATTCTGAACAGCAACATTCAATGTTGTCTGCAAACTGTAATCAACTATGTGCATTATTATGCACTGATTTTTCTTCATGGTCATTGATTTTAGGAACAGATATTTAATCTGCACTGTATAATACCCGGCCTAAAATTTCAATTAGTTCCTCTGGTACTGAGCGCAGGCAGATAAAATTGCAGAACTATTATCAGCTTAAAAAACCCCAAGCAACAAACAAAACAGAACCCAACCCGCACTGTTCTGATATTCCTTCTTGCTCTTACATACAATGTCTGGAAGCACATATTGTAGCTTATCTGAACAACATTTTTAAACAGAACAATGGAAGTATACTGAATATATATATTGAAAATGTCTAGTTTTGAAAAATATCAATATGAAACTTTGACTTGGAGTCTGGTACACTTCTACATTCCACTATGAATTTTGTTTGTTTTGCAGGAGCAGAAACATGAAAATTCTTGCAGTGTTACCATAATAAACTTCTCATTTTTAAACTTCTCTGTGGACTTGTATAATAAAAATAATGTTTAAAATGCATCCCCTATGCCATAAAAGTATCACAGTTAAGAGTTGATATATAGGAAATGACACTTCAAATATTCACAGAACAGAAAGAAAACAACCCTCCTAATGAATTTAACTTTCTATTAAAGTAAACAGTGCTTTTTGTATTGAATCACAGAAGTGTTTCACCCAAGTAAGTGGTGAATGACTTATATTTTACCAATATACCAACCACAAGCAAAGATGAGATGCTGTATTTATCTGTACCTGACAATCCCTTTCTTGCCCTTACTAGACAGAGCGCCCTGAAGAGGCTGAGGACTCCCCCAGAGAACCCATTCAGCTTTGATGCTTATAGATGTAAGTAGAATCACTGATGTTAAAAGGATCTTTTACAGATTTGTCACAGTGTTTATCACTCTATCCCAGCCTCACTCAGACCAAGAGATGCTCTGCAAAGTGTCATTTCAGGTTGTTTCCCTGCCTTGGAGTGTATCCTTTTCTCACATTAGGAATGAGCAAAAAAAATGGACTGATCATTTTCCCCATGCTTAATAGATTCTGGCACAACCTGGCCTCCACTATAAACAAATAGCCTCAGCACATGAAACCCCTGAAGACTGATTAAAAGCAAGGCTGATTTCATCTGCACTGGTTTGTGCAGCCATTAATATTGTTAACACACCACCTTTTGTTCTGCGTAGCTGGAGGGCAGCTCACATTGCACTCGCTGAGGCACCTCTGAAGGTATGTTCAGTGCCAGTGACATGTATGATTATGTTAATGGTGCTTAACATTTCTTTAACATGAGGAAAACTGACACCAGCAAAGCAGAAATTGATACTTGTGTGTAAAGTGATGCCATTGAGGTTCAGGGAGGGAGGAGGGAGCCACACAGGTTTGTGCAAGTGTGGGGGAAAAGCATCTGGGCTGAGCTGAGATGGACCAAAAGGGGATGGATCATAAGCAACTGGGCTGTCACTTTGAAAAAGCTCAGTACTAAGCACAGCAATGCTGATTTTGGACAGGAGAAGGTGGAAACACTGTAAATGTTCAGGAGAGCATGAGAGCGAAGAAGAACAGAGTCAAGAAACCATTCCCTGGAGCCCTTGAGACCCCAGGAGATCTTCTACAAATGCCTGCAGTGGAGGGATGTTTGTGCTTTCCTGTGCCTTACATCACTTCCTACCACTGATTTGGTGTTCTAGGACTGGAAAATTATGTCTGGCTTCATGGCCTGGCAGGATATGTGTGCATGCACCAGTCCCAGTAACAGCCCAGTACCTGGCTGCTCCCCACTGAGGGAGCAGTGCAGATTTACCACAGCTGCAATTCTGCTCCTTGATATTTCTTTTCTGGCCTAAAGGATGATTTGAAACAAAAACTAGGTGATGCAAACTCTAGGGGAAACAAGGAGACAAAATGATCAGGGATAATTTTTTTTTCTGCAATACTAAGACAGTAAAATTTAAATCTGACATTTTTAGAAAGACAGGAGCTGACAAATACAGGAGGAATACAAAGCTGTCCTCAATCCTCCCCCACCTTCCTGTCTTCTTTAAAAATAAATAAACAGAAGAATTAAACAAGCATTTAGAAAGTGGCAGCCACAACTCACTTTGTCACACACACTAGAAGCTCTTCCATCCACGGACCCATGGGAAAGCCACCTCCCTCCTGATACACTGCTAATGTGAGCCAGACTCAGACATGCAGCTGATTGACATCCAAGGACCCACTTGATGCAATTTATTCCATTTTCAGCTATTAATTTTAACTGCAAAGATGCATTGTAGGGAACTAGACTTAAACCCAAACCAGCACAATTCAGATCACGGCCTCCAATCTGCCCAGTCAGACCAGCTACATAATCCCACTCATTTTAGACTGGCAGGATGCTTCTTGTAAGTCGAGGACACCTGCAGCAAACTACTCATCTGCACAGGCCTCAATGAACAACATAAACTATTATTATTGTTGTTGTTGTTGTTATTTTACAATAACAATAATAGTAATAATAATAGAGCAGCTTGCAATCCTTGTGATCCATTACAGCATATTCTGTCCTTTCAGCCCTACAACAAGTGGGAGTTTGGCTCAGTCTTGCCAGGTGAGAGCCAGCCCTCTTCCCACAAACACTGCAGCCTCCAAGCTGCACTGCTGAAAGCCCCATGAATTTCCTCAGCCAGGGAGAATCTCTCCTCCTCAGCAGCTTTTTGAGACCCTTTGCACAGGAGTGAGGACACTCCCCTGAGCACAGACCCCTTAGGGAGCCCTTTTCACTGTCCTCCTCCTCAATTCCTTGTTCCCAGCTGATGGCTACAACTCCACACCTTGCTCATGAAGTCCACTCAAAATGCAGGGTTTCCAGCACAGGTTCAGGATCCAATGTCCCCAGGCTTTCTGCATGTCTCTGCCAAGGACTGAACTTTGCAAACCTGAGATGTGTGTACAAATGGCACACTAGTGCCACAGGACACGTCCTGCCAGCAGCTCTGAGGTTCTGCAGCTCCTGTGTGCCCTGTGGCCCACCCAAACCTGCCCACCTCAGCTGCCAGCCCCTCTGCTATGTCCCCTCTCCCTGCCACAGATTTGGGGTGTCCCATGCCCCCCAGCCATTGCCCACTGCAGCCCAGCACACCTGAGCTGCTCAGAAGGCGCAGGGGCACCACCCACCCCATGCTACTGCAGACAGACAGATGACCTGCCTGAAACTGGTTCTTTTAACTCTGCCTTAAATTAATATTCTGTGATAGAAGCTATTCTTATTAATTGGAATGCAAGGGAGATCAAGCTGAGGATTGGAAACCACATATCTAATTTTTATTAGTTAGAAAATGCAATATATGTCTATTCTTTTTTCTATTGCTTCAACCTAAAGGTAATTTCCTCCAGTTCTCCTACCAAACATCAAGGACTAAATAGAGCTCATTCTTTTTGTTTGCACTTTGGTGAAATAACAAGTAATAGTCAGCCCTTAAATAGAGCACAGGGTCAGGAATTCAATATACAAGAACCAAACAGCAGCATTCCTACTTGTTTAAAAAAGACAAGCACAAAGGGACACAGAGGAAGGGAGGTTATTTTCTGAGAATTAAGCAGCCAAACAAGGCTGGGATTTGGACCTGTGGCTCCCACAGCTGGGGCTGTCTGTGCTGGGGAGCCCTGGCCGTGCTCACCACCCAGGAGAATGCAGGGGTGGGGATGGGGATGGAGGCAGGCACACACGGCCTGCTGCTTAAAATGCATCTGGAATCAGCCTCCAATCTCCTCCTGCACCTAGAAATCCTCTGCCTGCATACAAATGCATCCCAGCCTCACTGCACAAGTCTGCCAGGATTAATGCCACACAACAGCCTCCCATTAGACTGCACCCAATGACAGAAACAGACTGATTTTGAATTTTACTTAAAAGTTAACTGAATAGCTGAGCACTTTGCAAGAAAATCATCTCCCTGTCCAGCCACTAGACACTCCACACCCCCCCCCCTCCAAAAAAACCAAGACACGACAGTGCTTTGTATCAGCAGCTACAGCGAGGACAGTTGTGAGAAGCAAGAACAAGGGAAGGCTGGTGGCTGCTATGCATGTCCAGCCAGATTAGATCACCAGCAAGAGTCCCAGGAAAGGCAGGGACAATACTGTCACCCATCTGGGAGGTGGAACACATGATGGGTTCAAACAAATTGAAGTTTCAAGAGATCCAAAGAGGACAATTCCTGGCACCAAAGGCAGGATTTGCATTGCCTGGATTGCAGAAGGCCAGTCTGGCCAGCCTGTCCCTCCTCTGGTGAGGTGCAGGCCCTTGCATTTCCCAGCCAAGGAAGGGAGTCAAGCGCAGTGAAAGCCTGCAGCAGGATTTGTTTTAAAGCCACGCTGCAGACCAGGGCCACTCTCAGGAAGATGCTGCAGTAACAAAGAATAATGAGGCTGATTCCTGCTCCAAGGCACCTGGAGCTAAGCAGCAGCAATCCTTCAGCCATGACCCATCCTGATGTGCTGCTGTCAGTCACTGGGTTGGGAAAACATGTGTTTGATGTGTGCCATTACCCACCCGGCCTTGGGAATCACAAGGCAAGGCTTCTCTCACTGAGAATGGACCAGCAAAGTGCCAAGGGCTTCTCAGCAGGGGGAGGAGGGCTGACACTTCTGCAGAGGGGGCAAAATAAACCTCCTGCCACTTCTCCAGTGTGATTAAATCAGGGCAGATCTATGCCCATTGTATAGGTGCTTGTCAGATTTATAAACAGTTACATACCATTTGCATTTAAACATTGAAACTCTTAACAGGCCAGTGGTGGAGATCCAGCAGTGAACCAGAGCAGTTCACACAATGTTTTAAAGGCAAACGCTGTGATATTTCAATGCACAATAACTGGGAAGTAAAATATATATCAAAGCACAAAACTAAAAAGCCTTGCAACTGAACTGAGAAAAAGCAACACAGCAACATAAATTACAGTCATGAATCCCCCTTAAAACACAGGGAAAAATAGTATTTAGAATTTTAAGTGTTATCAGTGCCAATAAAGGTAAATGATTTATCTCAGCACAATTTTTAAGCTGACTCAACATCCTTTTATAACTATGCGCTTGCTTAAAATTGAAATGTCTTCATGCTTGAGAGGAAAGGCACATGAAACAGCATGGGCACCTCCTATATGAGATGGCTCTGGTGTGACCATGGCTTGTAGAGGGTTTGGGAGGCTGGACATCACCTTTCTGTGTCCCAGTTCCCTTTTCAGACATCCACCTTAGGGACTTTATTTGGTACTGAGCTCATTTGGAAAACCACAATCTACCAGTACCTTGTACCAACCCAATTTATTTCTCCTTTTTTCCCCCTCCTCCTGCAAGTACCCAATTGCTCATTTTGATGCAAAAAAAAAGAGATGTTTCACACCTGTAAAAGCAGCTTCCTCACAGCACTTGTCTTACCAGGATGAAGATGAAACCACACTCAAACACCCTGCAGTGAGGATGGGTGGGGAAGCAGTTGCTCCATTTCCATCCCAGAGGCCACCCAAGGGACAGGCAACCCCATCTGACCTCCCTGCACAGCTAATCCTGGCATTTTCAAGGGCCTCAGGGATGCTGGTACCCAGCTATTAGTACATGAACCCTCATTCCCATGGGCTTCACTGACAGTCTCAGACTTAGTTAACTGCATCTTCTTGAAATATGAAAATGTGTGGGAAGGAACAGTGAGAACTTTTAAAAATTGCAGTACTTTGATCCTAATTAACAGAGTTGACTGAAAGCAAAATATGTAGAGCTAATTTTCACAATATTTTTCCACAATCCCTAGACAGAGCCTTTTTCCTGGCACTGTTTAAAATTAATGAAGTAAATATGTTTGCATATTTATCTTTTCATTACATGGAAACAACAACAAGGAAAACAGATTGAACTGATAGCAGAATTCTTCCACTCCAAAGCAGCCTGGATGTGGTTTCTGTTTCAGTTCATACAATGCAACCCAAGTCAAACAAGCAATGCAAGTTCACTGGCCATGTAAGTAATCAGTTTTATCCAACAGAGCTTCTACAAAATAACTGCTGTAGGAATTGACCCCTTCATTTTACTTTTTTGTCTCTGTGAAGATATCTTGAAATGGGTTTGATGGAAAACAATATCCTTGCTGAAGTCTAAAAAACAAATTGTCATGGGTTACCCCACACGAGTAACAACAAATACACCATGGAACCATAGGGCTAATTGACCCAGGCAGTGGAAAAATGGGAAAGGACACACAGACATGGATTCATTATGACTCTTGTATTAATTCCCAAAGAGATATTTTCATTTTTTTGGAACCTGAAGCCCAGAATCTGTTAACAGAGCCTTGAGAGGTCATTGGTCCCTACACCACATTGAAACCACAGTATGGTCTGGATTTACACAAGTGGGATTGGCAGGAACAGAAGAACCAACCTGCAGGACTGACTGCAGACTCCTTGGAGGGAAGGCAGCCAGCTGCCACAAGTCCTGCTCAAAGGTACAGGCAGATCCCACAGTTGGTGGGAGTGGGATGTGGATGATTAAAATGTGTGCAGATGAAGCAGAAGCTCAGCCTCACAAGGATGACAAGCACAGGCAGAAGGCAAAGACCTTCCTTTGGGTGAAAATTGTCAGTTTGTCCCAAAATCTGAGCAGGCTCAGCAGCCCCTATTTATTCCCATGGCACACAGAGGGTGGAAACTCTTAAGAAATCCCTTCAGTTCACACACACACACCCCATGAAATACCCATTGCATGCCTGACTAGGTTTGCTCTGTCCTGGCAGAGAGGGTGAGACATCTCATGTCAGAAGTCATGTCCTCTTATCCAGCTTTACCTTAACTCTCATGGATACAACAATTCATTAAAAAAACAGTTTTGTTTTTTTTTCCTCCAAGGGTCACAAAGGCTAAATAAATGTGATGAATTTCATGCTACTCAATGATTCCTCGTTATGCCTTGATGACTGTATCAATTGCCATTACAAATGCTGAGCACCCATGATTAAAGTGATAATTAAAAAGGCAAATCATAGCAAGCAGTTGTTCCTCTGTTACCAGAGAGCATGGCCTGGGCTGTTTGCAGCATTGATTACCTGTACATACACAACATCCTCTGGAAACCCAGATTTTAGAAACTACAGGAGAAAAAATCATAAAGAGTAAAGAACCATTATTATCCCCTTTCCATCAGTGCATATTACAGAAGTAATGAGCATGCAGATTTATTAGCTTTTTGTCTACCTGAAGAAAAAGCACACATGACACCTTCAACCCTGATGACTGCCTTTCAGCCATGACATTTTCCTGTTTTCAAGCCTGTGATGCAAAAGAGAGATTTGGGTTTTGTGAAGCTCTTGCTTCCTCTGCTGTACAGCTTTCATTTTCCTTTTTTTTTCACTCTGGTACTTTGGAGATGCAACTACTGATAAACCATTCCTTTCTTCCCTCCCACATGGCACTATGCAGATGTCAGCTATACCACCATGCACAGAAGACAAAAAAATACCCCAAACCCTTCCATGCTTCTCAGTTTGTTTCTGGTCTATCAGCTCGCAAGATTTTGGGGTTTTTTGACAATGTAGTTTTCTTTTCTTTTGAATGAGCAAGATCATTTAAGTGACACGGTGGCAAATGGCATGGTAGCTACAAAATCCTTTGTTAATTTTTTTTGCCAGAAAAGTCTAGGAAATAGCAATGGATCGCAAAAGTAAACGTTGTCTGTGTGCATAAAAGGGTTTGCTCTTTGAACTGCACTGAGATGTCACAGTCATTACTATATGAAAGCCTGAACATTTTCTTCTATTTTGCAACAATTGTCAAGCAAGTGAAAGCTTTATTTGATTTCCATTCACACTGAAGACAAGATTTAGTACTCCAGTGGAACAGGCAGTGTCAGAAGGATTTTAAATTGTAATGCTACCACTTTAACATCTTAAAGGCACTTTTCAGAAGATAAACTCATCTGCCTATGATGACTAAATGACACAGTAATGGAGAAGAGGTAAAGATTTTCTTATGGTAATAAAAAGGAATACTTCACACAGAGAAAGGAAAGCAGAGATCTATGCACTTCCTAGAAACACTTTCAAGAATCTTTCAAAATAATGGAAAAATAAATATATACATGATATTTATCCACATAGTCTCAACCAGGACTGATACAGATTTCTGACAGCAGCTGTCACTTCAGAGAGTCAACTTTAAAAAACAATAAAACCACTCAGCAGAGTACCTGATGGAGGAACACAACTGCAGGAAGGAGTCAGTAGGTGATGGCCCTGGGATTGTTGAGAGCTGTTAGCCAATGCTAGCACTGCATCCATTTCCAAAATTACTTAAGCAATATAGCATAACTACAACATATATGATGCAGAGAAAAAGCTGTCTCAGGTGAAAACCTTCCAAGATTAACATACAAAAATACAAATCCTCAATACAGAAAATATAGAAAAGATTCACTTTTATTTTGTATTAGATGAAGAGCAATTCCTGTGATATTGTCATGTCAGCAACAGTTCCAACCACCTTAAACCAAAGAAGAATTTGGGGGAAAGAAACCCTATCCATATATGTTGCCAAGCATCTGCAGCTTTGGGGCACTGGAAGATGTGTTCCTAAATCCCTGCATGTCCTACAAAGCCAGTCACTACAATTGTTCCCTTGCACTGAGTGAGGTTGTTGCCTCTGCCTTGGGATATCAACCCTGTAACAATGACAATTTTTCTGGGTTTGGATCCTTCACTGGGGACATTTCAGAAGGTCCTGCCAAGGCAAAGCTGGGGCACAGCCTCTTGGTGTTACTCACAGTGAGCTGCACTTAGTCACTGCTTGTCATGCTGGTATCTTTATTTACACATGCAGCTAAAAAAAGATGATAAGATTACAAAATCTGTGTCTTTTCCATTCCTGGCTCTGAGGCAGTATCTTGGTTTGGAAATAAGAAAACCCTGTAGGTGTCTGAGTTTTCTGGGGGAGAGGCAAGAAAAGAATAGTGTTGCCTTTTTTTTTTTCTGTATTTATGTTGTCAAATCTCACTGATACATCAACACCGGTGAGTGGCTGCATTTTATAAAATAAAGCAGATATTTTGAATTAATGACAAGATGAATGGAATGAATTGAATTAATGACAAGGGAATGGACAAAATTAATTTATCCTGCTAAGACAATTGATAAAACCTGCAAACATTAGGTATAGGGGAGTGGAAAGGCTTTGCTGATACAGGACTTCAAGAACAGACATCAAGATTCTCCCTGGATTCACCACAAATTGGGATTTTCAGACCCAGTGGAAATTGGTCTCTGCTCATCCTGAAACTAAAGCTAAAATTCTCCTTCCATTGACTTGGGGAGAAGCAGCCCAAGGATTATAGATCAAAATTGTAACTCTTATGTTCATGTTAAATACTAATCCAATGTTCTTTACTGAAAACTAAATTAACTCCCACTGCAAGAGCGTTAAGTTGCAGCAAGTGCAGCTGCAATAAAGCTCTCAATCTTGACCATTCCAGAGGTCACACACACTGCAAAAATGCCAATTCCACATTTTCCTTCAAGAAACACGAGGTCAAAATGAAGTTAAGGTGCAGTGAAGAGCATGTCTCAGTGTATGTGACCCCTCTCCTGTGCCTGCACGCTCCCCAAACCCGATCCTGAAAAGACCTTGTTCCACACAAATCCATTATATCAGTGCAATTAAACTTAATAGTGTCATAAAGGCAGGGAGCATCTGGAGGTATTGATAAGGTTTCCATTTATGGACACTTTGGTGGGGAAATTGCTGCTTTCTTTTACATAATGATGCAGCTATTTTGGATTAGGGGAGGCCGGGCCTGGGGGCTTTTTTCCTCTGCTTTCAATTTAATGGTTTTCTATACCTTTAGTCAAACATAGATGTGAGATCACTGGTACTGAATTTCTCCCAGTTTTAATCTTGAAATATGGTATCTAAGGAAGGTTTCTCATCGGTTCAACAGCTTGTCTCATCCTGATGCATTGGAATAAAGAGAAAGCTCACTTGGGCCATATGTTTCAGTTGTTCCTCTCACTCCCCCGCTGTCTTTCCACACATACCATGACCGTGGACAACCTCTCCTTAAGTGGGCAAACAAATGGTTTAACTCAGATTTGCACAGTGTTTGCTGACTTGTGTGGGCTCCAGGATCCAACTCAGCTTTATCATTTCAGGCAAACATATTTCTGACTGACACGGTGGTAATTAGAGCAGCTCGATTTTATTAGATTGATGACAGATTAAAGGCCAGGATCTCAACCAGCCCTGAAATCCATGGTGCTGCACTGATCTATGCCAGCTGTGAGGGTGGCCCCAAGTCTTTTACATTGTTTTGTGCCCCCTTACATAACCAGGTTTTAAAAATTAAATGTTTTCAAGCCTGCATGTGTGGTCCCTAATCTACTTGCCCAGTGTAGGACTCAACAACATTCTTGAATTCAGTTTCCACTTCAAACTGTCTGCCCCACTAAATCCTTCGTATCATTAAAACAGCATAAATGAACTTAAGAGAAAACTTTTCATCCCTTTACAATGAATAGAAAAACAAAAAATAACATCTTAATTTTCTGGCACCTCTGTAGGCTGATGGACCTGGACTGTCCATCCCTTATCCTCAACTGAAACTGTTCAGAATGTGTCTCCTTTCTATCTTGCACCCCAACCATGTGAATTAACTATAGGCCAAACTGGTGCTGGTTCCTAGTAAGGCAAAGCACAGAACCGAAGAGCTCAGATCCAAGATCCATTCCCACAAGCCTTATTTTAGCAGCATCCAAAGATAAGCACCACAATCTCAACAACTGAAACCCCCTCAATGGGGATCTCCAAACCAACACCATCTCAGGAGAGAACTGTCATTCTTAATCCTGAGGAAGATCCTGAATTAAAGGGAAGCCTCACCTAAAGAGCTGTTCCATCCTGGATCTTTTGGCCCATCACTTTGTTTTTATTTGAAGCTTTTCCACAGCAGTACCAAACCTCATTCTTTATACAGTTGACAGTAAGATGCCCAGTTCTGTGTCAGAGAGTCCCCAGCCTGTCCCCACAGGGGAGGTGACCTGAATGTGCAAATAATGTGACCTGGAATAAGTCCAAAGGGGGCTTTTTACATCAGGTGGGCCCGTGGCTGTTATTATAACCAGGGACATTAGCAAATCTCATCAAGCACTCATCCGACCTCGTGCCAGAGGTGAGCTGCATTTGGTTTCATCAGGGAAAGAAAAGAGGATAAAAATCCATTAGAATGAACCAGCTGTAAGAGGCCATTGAGACCATCCCATTTATTTGAAGTAGACTTTATATCACAAAACATTTCAACAGCTTTCTGATGTTTGGTCTATTTTTAAAGACTTTCAGTTAGTCATAGATGAACCTCAAAATATTCAGTGGCTTGATATGAATAAATATGCTTATCCAAGCCTGTGACCTGACATTAAAAAAAGCTGCAGTGATTTATGCCAACTGAGAAGGTTAAACTGGGAGACAGCCTCTCTTGTGATGCAGGAGGAATTTTTCCTGTTACAACTCAAGTTTAGAACAATCCAAAAGAAAGAATCTTTGCCACATGAAAACACCACTCTTACAATTCGGTCTGATCTCTCTAGACAAGCAGAGAATGCTTCACCCAGTAATACCTCCACCATGGCTGTAACTCCCATTTAACAACACAGTAAGATGATATTTAAAGCATTTGGATGCCTCAAAGACCGGAAGAATCCAACCCCATTCTTTCAGAAATTTGTCAGGACCTAGCTTGTATGTAGCAATGCTATAAAACAAAGCCAAGATACTTAATTGCTTCAAGAGAGGCAAGAGGAGTCTGTCTTTGCTCCTTTAAATCTCTAGCTCGTGTCCTGCAAATTCCTGAAGCATTTCCAGAGGGAGGAGTGCTGTTCTGAGGGGTCAGTGCAGCAGCTCTTTACACAAATAACCACACGTACACCCCAAAGAGGCATTTCCCATCCAATAAGTAACACAACAAATAAGCAAATCAAAGCCCAAGTGATGAGCACACTTTAAAAATCCAGTGACTGATTAACCCCCAATCAGAAGATGCCCATCTCCTGGAGCAACTCAGGAAATTTGGTAGAAAATGGCTTAAACTGAGCTGTAAGGCTGGTGAGCGTTCATTATAGAGCAACACCAGAGCTGAAGCTGCTCCTGATGCCAAGGCTTCACCCACAGCCACAATAAAGCAACAAAGCCCCTGCTGGTGCTCACCAATGGGGCCAGGTCACAGGCAGGTGTGTTCCAGAAAACACAACTGCTCCTCTCAAACTCCAAAACCAGAATTCAGACAATTTACAGCTGGAAAACTCATACCTGGAATGCATCAGGTCCATAAAGCCAACATTCTCCCCTTGGTTCTCCACATAAAAGCCATTTGTAAGGCCACTGGAAAAATACTAAGGGCTAAATTTGCAGCTCTGTTCTCTCCAAAACAAGTTTCCACAAGCTCTCCATAGCCATCCCATTTTCAGTATCTCCTGCCCAATAAAAGGCAGGTTTGAAACACCAAAAAGACACCTGTCTGCATTAAAAATTAACTGCTTGTAGGCCTACATACAAATTAACTATTTTTCTTGGCAAAAGCAGAACTTTTGGCCACCGTTCTGTAACTTGCAAATGTTTTAACTGATTTGGGTCATATTTAGTTGAACATTTTTATTTGGGCTTACAAATAAATAACACAAATTTTACAGGAACTTCTAAAGATTTCCACAGCAGAAGAATTCTGAAAAGTTTGGCAACTAGTAAGCTTACCAAATAATTTCTTTGGGCTTTTTTTAAAGTTCTGTATTATAAAAACAACAGCTTTATGATCATTTAAATCATTATCATGTGGCTGACCATAGGAATACTGAGCTGTGCATTGCAGTGCATTCCTTTCCTCCAGCTGGGTGATGGACAGAGCTGTTTGCTGTTTGATGCTGCCACATCTGATCTTGTAAAGAAAAAATAAATAGTGAGCATGAACAGCTTGGCCTAATGCATTGGAAATCAGAATTTCCCCCCAAAATGCTCTGCTTTTATTGTACTTGAGAATGAAAGCATTGACTTCCACAGCTTTTTCTTTCCCTGATTTTGATGATCCCCTCATGGTGACAATGCCTTGAGTTTATCCTTCTCATTTTGTGCACACAGGTGGGCTTTTACTGGAATTAAGGTCTGAGCATTGAGAACACACTGTGGTGTTTTCAGCAGGGTATCACCCTACACTTTGGATGTTGCTACCCAAAAAATTATATATTTGCTAATTTTCATTACTTTTTTTTTTGAGATTTTCAATTTATTAGTCATATTCTTCAAACATTCCTGATCATTATGGTGATCAGGAAATACATAAGCAGGGCAGAGTGCACATGGGCAGACAAATGGGACATTATTTTCTGTCTTCCTTTTAACTTCAATATTATAGTCTTGACTCACTGTGGTATCATTTTTGCTTCCCAGTTTCCAAGTAAGCCATTAGATTATCTAATATGGCTTGTTATTTAGAACAGCCAATTTAGGTGATTATTAGCTACTAGAAACTATTGTAAAAAATTATTAGAAATTAGAATTATTATTAGAAACTATTGTAAAAAAAAACATAAAAAGCACATAGGCATGATTTAAATGTGAAGTCCCATTTTGGTATTAAACCACTCAGCTTCTATTTGACAGGACAAAAATCAGGTACAAAAATTAGCCTTTATCTATAACTATACACATGTATTTACCAAGAAATAAATATTTTGAAAGGTATTTTCTGGGAAAACAAACTTGAGACAAAACAATGAGGCATTCATATCAGCCTCTGCCTTGTTCAAAGTAGGTAAAAATGGTATTTTGAGGTAAAATTCCTAGGCAAATTGCATAGAGCACAGCTACTTTAGAATTTGCAGGCCTCTTCTTTTGAGAGAGCTCTCACTCCTTTCATCTCAGGAAACAGACAAACATTTGAACTTAATGGCCATGGAAATGATGTGGCCAGAAGCTTCTGCACTGCTGAGAACTTGATGTTACATTGCCTAAGCAGCTCTGGGTCCCAAAGACACAAGTGGCACTCACAGCCATCCCTGGCTTCACTTAATTCTATTTTTGACCAGCCTTTCTTTTGTTTCAATTTGTTCTTCTTTCTTTTTGTACATTTCCAGTGGCACACAAAGCTCCCATGCAGCCTCAACACAGGCCTGGTTTTAGTATGACACTCCACAGTGGAACAGTCCTTTTTAATTTTAGCTTTAACAATGAAAGTCAGATTTCCAAAGCTGCATCTACCACACAATATTTTGCCAAGTGAATATATTTTTCCCCTTCCCTCTAAAGGCAGCACCATAAAAGCTGCATTTTAATAATTACATAGTGCTTTTCATCCAGAGATCCCAAAGAGCTTTAAAAAAGGAGCATATCATTACCCTCAGCTTACAATGGGAGAAAATAAGGCAGAGAGGGATAAATCCATGCCACTATTTGCATTTTTGGGGGAGTATGAGGAGCTGTAATTAGGCATTAGGAACAAGTTATTTGCTGAAAGGGTGGTCAGACATTGGAACAGGCTGCCTGGGGAAGTGATGGAATCACCACACCTGGAAATTATGGGAAGGGTCTGAGCACTGACTGCACAAGGGGACACAACTGCAAAATCAAAAATCTCCCAGAGAATGGACTGATGGCAAAAAAACCCACTGTAAGTGTAGTGCTGCCTTTCTTCTCCTGCACTGCCACCTTTTTGAGCAAGATTAGAGATCAGCAATTAAAGCAGCCCAGCAGCGAGGGTGCAGCATGCACCATCTACAAATAACTTGCCATGGTCATTGTTCCTGGGGGTCAGCTGCACAATGTTGAAAAGTTAGACTGATAGATTTAATATCAGATGGCATTTAAGCTGCTGACAGTCTTTTAAACCCGCTGAGTTGGAGGATGCTGGCACTTAATTACTGAGATGGTATCGGACCTCACAGCCAGCGTGGTGTGGGATGTATGGGCTTGCAAGCAGAGCCCAACAGACCTTTTTTAATAAAACTTTAAGCTAGAGAAGCCTTGAATACAGAAACTGTTTTAGTCCTACTGCTGCACATAGTTTGGGCAGTCTGTAGCTGTGTCAAAGAGCAGCACAGACCAAAGGAGCATCCACACCAGCTCCTGCAGCATTTTTCCAGAAACCAGGATTATTCCTTGCTGTTGCTTTATGTAGTATTTTGAAATTTCTCTTTTTTATTTTTTTAACCCTCTTTTTCTCAAAATGCAGCCAACCCCCAGCAAAATATCTCCTCAGAGGGCAGAAACAATTGTGTGGATTGAGACAAACTGTGGGTGGATATGCAGAAGGTCAATCATTGCACCCAACCATAACAAGCTCCTGTTAACAGAGCTTGGGGTAACTTAGGACAGGTCATTTTCTCAATACCCACTTTTATCTTTTTTTTTTTTTTTTAGATAGATAAGCCTGTAACATGCAGAGATGAAGGTGGCCAATGTCAAAGAGAGAATGCTCCCAGAGAACACACAGAGATCCACCAGCTTAAACCAAAGCCTTCTGGCCCATTGCTCAGTTGTGGCCCTGACCATCAGCTCCCACCCCTCACAGCCAACCCTCACTGCACAAAGATGGGGTTTGGCAAAGCTGACTGCCACAAATCACAGAACCAAAACTGGCAGGCCCTGAGCACCTCTGTTTCTGATTGCCTGGATGCACCCAAATAAAATCAGACCAAACCAAATGGGGTGTATGAATCAAAGGAGAAAAAGCAGAAGGGTTTAACCCAGTCACAATTTCTATTTCAGTGAGGAGAGAACACAAGTTCTTGAAGTACAGTGAATAGTGTCTGCAGGAAGAAGTTCAAGTACCAAGGGGATGGTCAGCAACACAAAACAACTAGACTACAAAAATTCAAAAATTAATAGTGCCAGGCTTATTTGGATGTGTATTTGTAAAATGCATTTAAAATAAGGAACTCCTCAGGGAAAACTATCAAAAAAATTGTGTAATTAGATATGCGGCCAGGAAAGACATCAAAGGAGCTTAAGATTTCTTCCACTCCACCCAAGAATATCCAAGGAATATCATTCCAAAGCACAAGGTTTGTTCAGGTGCTGTTTGTTCACAGCCCTGTTAGTTTGGTTGCTGTAACAGCACTACAAACCTCAGATAGCACCAGCAAGGGCAGCTGCTGGCCACCAAATGCCAATCAGAAATATTTAAAAATGTGCTGTAGACAGGTGACCAGAAGGAACCAAGTTACTATTTGCCATGCAACAGCAACAGAGCACCCCAGTACTCAAGCAGAAGTCCAGCTTCTGAACAGCAAAAGTTTTAAGATTCTAAAGGAGTTCCTTTCATTCTACCTTTGCTCAGGGCAAGGAGTACAGACATGGCTCCAGTGGCTCATTCAGCCATCCCAGGCCAAGCACTTTGCTTTGCAAAGACACCCTTCTTTTCTGCCACTGATTGTTCTGATAGACCCATTCTGTGCCAGAAGCGCTGATGTTTAGAACATTGAAGGAGTTCAAAGAGCAAACTTGTTAAGCTCTGTGAATATGGAGAGGAATCGAGTAGATTTGATACACTGGAAAAGGAGAAAAGGGATCAGAGAACAGCCACCATAAAACCTCATTATGAAAGCACCCACGAGAGTCATTGGTTTGCACTATTACTATATAAAGATTTTTTGTTATAGTGGGGATATCTGAAATGGTGCTTAGTGCAGTGGGACATGCTTTAACTTTACAAAGAATGTTACAACAGGCAACTATTCAATAAGGCTGCTAAAGGATGAAGCCAGCAGGTAATTCACCAGGAGTGAGTCACTTTTAAATATTTCACTAAAAGAACACACTGAGATAATAATATCTCATTTATCAGCTTGCCTGAAAGATGCTACAGCCCTAGTATCTCTTTTTCAGTGAAGCAGACCTTTTATTAGAGAAAGGTCCTTCCATTTAAAGACCTCCCCATGGTGCCAGTGGGCCATTTGCAGCTAGAGATGCAAAGAGTTCCATGTATGAAAGCAACTTTTGGGCAGCATTCAAATCTCCCCTTGCACTGAAAGTGCAAGCTTTGCATGTATCAGATACAGCAACACCTGAAAAGCCATTTCACACACTCCATTATCAGCTTCTCCTTTCAGAGACTCCTATTTCCATTTCCCAAACTTTAAATACTATGGGTAAAATCTCCCATAGTCGTTCTCTGACCCTCCTTGAGAGCTTCAAGGCAGGGCTTTGGGAGGAAGGTAGAACTTTGAAATTTTGGGGTGCTCCTTTGCTCCTCCCTGCCTTTTAAAAAGCACTGCAACAGTAAACATGGACAAAATACCTGCTAAAATACAGTCTCCCAAATACAGCACTTCTGAGCTACCAAAGCCTGCAGTTCAGGTTGCTCAGACAGTTTTTGTTTCTCTTTGGTTTTGTAGGTATTTCTCAAGAACTCTTCCACATCCTGAAGTCAGACCTTTTTATTTCCTTTATAAAACCCATTTCTCACTTCACTTAGAGAGCAGCAGAGAGTAACAAATGAGGCAGAGGGTTATCAGAAGGAGAAAGCAAGACTGAGCAAGAGGAAAGCACCTATGTTACACATTATTTGACAAGACTTGCCCAGATAACGGCAAATATGATGTGCAAAATGTTCAAGTTGTGGCAGCATCCATTCCTAACCTTCAACTTCAAATTCTCCACAGGAAGATGTCTATTCATTCCTCAGGCAGAGTCTGAGCTGGGGAAATGCCTCATAGATGGTGCCCTAGAAGGAAGGCCTCAAAACACAAGCCTGCCAACACAAAGATGAATTTTGCAAAAAGGCTTCTGTTGGTATAACAAGCTCCCCAATGCAGCTAGTGGCAACTTTTCCACTTCCTCTTATATAATTTGGAAATTCAAGTCAATCGTGCTCAGCTTGTTAGACTTTGGTAAAACTGCTGTGAATCCAGCAATATTCCTTTAATTGTGTGATGATACATTATTTTAGTTAGGCTGGGGAAGCTCCATGGTCTAGCTTCTCTCCATCTCTTTTGTAGGGATTCTATTACCCAAACACTGACACAGAAACTCTGCAGCTCAATGTACTGAATGGACACCTTCATCTGTGGAGAAGAAATGGGGTTTGATTCCCCATGCAATGAACTCACTGATACTGTAACCCAGAGCAGCTCAAAATCAAACTGCTCTGCCTTGGAGAAGCAAAGGGAAGATGAATAGAGGTCACTAATATTTAGTCACCAAGACCTTTATAAAAGTCAGAATACTCAGACTGCAATGACCCAGAAAGGCCAGTGAACTAATAAAACAATAGAATCCATGAAGTATGAGAAAGAGGAAAATGGAAAAAAATTGAAAAGGGTCCATCCAATCAAACGATCGCTAAAGGAGCTGATAAGGGGAATTAAATGCTCTGTGTTGTGCCCTAATAACCCAAAGAAAATCTGAAACTTCAAATAATGAGGACAGCAGGGCTCAACCTTCATGTCCCCCAAATCACATGTAACCAAGATGAGTTCTTTCTAAGGGGTAAGCAGCTGCTTAACAGAGTGATGATAAAACCAGCTCAAGTATTCTAGCCTCACTGTGGCTTTCTAAACCCTTTCCAGCTTCCCAGTGGTTTGCCACTGTGAGAATACTTTCTGGGACATTCATCTCCTTCACAAAACATCACCTCATCAGCAGGTAATGTGTGACATCCTCCGTGACAGTCCCAGGAGTGAAGGGAAGGATTTAATGAGCACAGACTCTGAATCACTTCCTGATTAGGACTCAAATGGAGTTGACTTCATCTTCACCAGGAAAAAAAACATAAAATCAAGTCTTGAGGAAGAAAAGGCAAGGTTTTAACTCATGTATCTAAATGCAAACCTTTGGTTTCCCTTTGGAGTTTAGGATGACAGATTTTTCACAAGTTAAACTATTGTTTTGTCAACACCGGACACTTGTCCACTAACCTACATTCAATAGACACCTTAAACCAGCACTACATTCTCTGCTACAGCCCATTTCCAGCTTCTGCTGCTGAAAAGAACTTGGATCCTCAGTCTAAGCCTCAGGGGATGTCTCAATCCTCAGGCTCTTGCTTTGGTCCATGCAATAATCAGGAAGAGGAGTTGGTGTTTTTCCCCCAGTCACATCCCCACCCTTACCAAGGTCTGCATTGTGGTGCTGAATTGTCAGCTTGCCATCACAGCAGTGACACACTACTCATCACTAGGCAGTGCTGACAGATCTGCATTTCCAACTGCACCTTCTACATGGCTATTATTCAGCTGCTGCCCGTTCATTTAAATTAGAGTTTAAAATCAACACCAGAGAGTTCTCAATAAACCTACCAAAGACTTCTAGAAAGCCTGTGCTTAAAGAAGATGCAAACACAGGGGGAAAAGGAGCAAATCTAACTTTTTTTTCCCATTTATATCACAATCTCACAGAGTTATTTCAGAGCTTTTACTTTTTGTGTGCTTGGCCCACATCTTCACATGCAATAACAGGCAGTGTTGTACCCTGATGAAAACAAAACACATTAAAAAATCCCCCACAAACTAAAATTTCCAATCTGCAATGGATTGAGTGTTTCCTCAGGCCAACAAAGAGGGTGGTAACACTGCAAATTCCAGGTAGTGGGACACTACCTCTGTTTAGGCAGGCAAAGCAACAAGCTATTTTCTCTACAGTGAATGATATCCACAGCCATATTCCAGTTGCTGACAGAATGACATTATTCATCTAGCAGGGTTTTTTTTCCCTACTTCAATATGGAACATTTTCAGAAAATATATATAAAAAAGTCATTTAGGCACAGCTCACTTAGGGCTGACTTGACACAAATTTATTGGGTAATTGCCTCATTGGCCTCGAACTGCTGGGTCAACTATTTTTCTTCTTGGGTTTCATTTTCTTAATGAATCCTTTGAAAATCTATTTTAGAAGGAAAAAAAATTCAATCTCTTCCAAGGAAAAGAGTGGGTGTTCATGATATTTTACATCAACTAAATATTACATAGTTTTTGAGAAAAACTATGACTTTAGTTATCATGGACTCTTCTGTTCATGACATTTTGATGTTTGTAGTTAAAAGCAAGTGTAAGCATTTGTATTACACACACACCAGGTACATACATGCCATGTAACCATGGCAATATAGGCCATATGGATATTAACATATTTATGCAAATATGCTAATCTGACTATCAGGAGATACAATGTCTGTCCATGGGTAAAATCAGAGGGGGTGGGGAGAATCAGCCTAAGGTTAAACTATCACTCTTCCTTCCATAAGCTTTTCTCCAAAACCTGAAACATGCTCGAGTGATAATTTTGAGGTGACACTACCTGTCCCAAAGGAAAAGGGGTTTTTTTTCCATGAGAAAGGGATAGATTTTGCCAAGCCATCTTCCACAGGTAGGTTCAGCAATAAAAAATAAAAGATCACTAGGCTAAAAGTAGGAAAATCCAATTACTTTATTTTAGGGGAAAAGATATGTACTTTTAGTCATCACTGCCAGCTTCATCTCTAATTAATGTGAAATTGCAATAGAAATTCTGTCCAATCTATGTGAATTTGGAAACTTGCTTTAACCATGCTTTTTCTTCCACATTTGTCTACAGCTGAGATTCCTGAAGACATCCTGCATAGTCTGAGCCAGTTCACGCCCCCAGACAGAGCTCAACAGACCAAGAATATTTCTCCTACTTCTCTAGGTTTTGTCTTTCAAGTAGAAGAAACTCAAGTCTCCCACTAAAGGATGAGAAAAAGGAAGAGCAGCATATTTGATCTGTTATTTTCCAGCAGTCAGCTGGAATTCTACTGTATGTGGTCAAGAGGAGGGGGGACAGACTCTTACTCATGTGTGCAGAGCAGCAACAACAGCTCAGGATTAGCTGCAGACAGAAAGACCACATGGGATTAACACAGTGAACCAGTCATCATGCTTACCAGAATATTCAAGAGCAAAACGTTCAGAGGATTTCAGAACAGGATTTAGCAGAACTTGACTGAAAATAGCACCACATTTTGAATAAGCTCTACTGAATACCACAGCACCCAGCACCTTTTGGATGAAATGACTTGATGTGCATTGGTTTTAGAAGCATTTCTTGTGCAACCATGTAGAGACTTCGTGCACTGGGAAGGATGGAAAGCTGGCAGAAAGGTGTTTGTGCACAGCTCCAAAGTGCAGGGAAGAGCCTTCCCTGCAGCAAAGGAACTTCTAAACAACTGAAACTCAAGATAAATGTTGTTACTGTCAGGTGCAGAGTCAGGAACCCAACACTACTCAATCAGCTTCTGCTGCTGAATTAATGACTTCATTGCTGCTTTTTTTTATTTTCTGCAACACTGACTGCTATGACAGCCTTACCTGTGCTAGGGCTTCTCAATAATGACAAAAGATATACTCCAAGTTTCATATTTCACATTGGATTACCTGCATTAGACGAGTGTGCTAAAAAAACCCAAAAGGGTTATTGCTATTACAGCAAAACCTGGCTCTGCAACCCTTCAGCAGCAGGAGCTGAAGAGCTCCTGGAACAGCTGCCTGTGCTCCTGCTCACAAACATTACAGCAGCTTCCCTGGAGGAAGTGCAGCATCACTCCTGGATCCACACAGATCCATCATTGCTCCCATCTGACAGGACTTAGCAGAAGACAAGGATGAGTGGAAATGAGCTGGCAAAGGAGAAAACCCTCCCTGTGCTTCTGCACCTCCCAGAGCTCCCTCGCTCTCTCCAGACCAGAGTTCCTCCTGGATGGGATTTCCCACACTGCAGAAGGAGCCACACAACAACAGCAACAGGTTCACAGCCCAACCCTCTGCTGAGGAAGCCCCTCTGACAGAGCAGCCCTTTGCACACACTGCAGCCTCCCAGGCTGAGCCAGACTTTGCATTTTCTGCTCATTTTTCCTTGGGCACTGCAGAATAGAAAATAAGCATAATTAACAACATAAAGCTCGAGCTGCTGAACCTGGTAGCTCAATTTAAAAACAAGCTCCACACATTCAAGCCATGCTAGAAGAAGTCTTATGAATTGTCTGTGCAAGCGCTGCCTTAAATCTTTTTTGGCTGCCAATTCCAGCTGCTGCCCTATAAACCATTCCCACTAACAGGCACACAGACTGATACCCACAGCAAGGGCAGCAAATAGATCACAGTGATAATGCTGTTGATGTTACACGATACAGAACCTAACCCAACACACCAGTGCCAGGACAGTGCTCTCCAAGTGCCCCTGGCACCCCCAAATAGTCACTCCCACAGCTGGCCAGTCTCTCTAACAGCCTTTACTCATCTGCAGCCTTGGCCAGCCTTTGAGCAGACACACGAGCTTGTCCATATTACACACTCTTAGTTTATTTTTCATCACCTTTTTTGGCAATTTACACAGCAACAAATGATCAAAGGTGCACAATGATCCTGGTTCATGGTCAGCTTGGCCATTCATCCACGGAAAAGGGATACACAGAGAGGCAGCTGCAATATGTGAGGCTGTTGCAGCCCCTGGTCATTCTTTACCTGAGCTGTGGGCAAAACAAGCTGATCACCCTTCGTGACTATTAACCCATGGATATGTAAAAATTAATAAGCAAAATAATTCAAGCCTTGCTTGCAAATTCCTCTGAAACTCACAGCAAAAAAAAAAGCAAATCCTTCCCAGTGTAACAGCAGGCACAAATCACCAGCTAAGTTAGCTCTAAAGGCAAATATTCCATTTTCACTGAGAGATGCAGTGGGCCATAATATGAATAAGGAACAAAGACCCCTTTCATTCTGCTGACAAATACAGTATAGCATGTCACAAATCACAAGGGGAGCAGACAACACAATGACAGCAATTAAATGGGTGTATTTTTATTAAGAAATACATACAATAATGACTGACTGTGTACACTCTCCCCCTCCCCAACCCTTCAAGGATTAAAAGCCATGGCAAACATGGCTGTAAATGTTTAGGGATGTTAACTTCAGTTAGACAGAAAACTCTCAGAAAGGAAGGGTCCATCCAGCCAGTGCAGCAGGATGCACACAGAAGCAGACATAGATGTTTTGTTTGGCTTTATGCATGTTGAACACCTTGTTTATTGCCATTCACACAGCTTCCCCAACTCATCCGAAATCGATGGATTTCTGGAGAAGCTCAAAAAAAATACCCCCCCCCCTTTTTAACTCTTTCACTGCTGAATTCCAACCGAGACACCATTCCTGCCTCCCCCTTGCTGACCCAGACTGCTCTCGGGGGATTCACACCTGCTGAGTTTGGGGGAATATTCACAGAAAAAAGGACCCTGCCGTGCCTTTGAGCTGTGAGCCGCCTCTCTGAGCCCGGCACCCACCGTGGCACGGACCCCGGCCCGTTCTCCCTCCCGCTCCGCCCGGAGCCAGCGCTCCCAGCCGGGCTCAGCGCATCCCTGCCGGGGCTCTCCTTCCCGCCCCCTCCCCGCCCGAAGACAATGCGGGGACAGACACTGAGCAGCACCTGCTGTATCGCATTAACATGCACGGGGATGTAGGGATGGTTTTTCCCATCCAAGCACTAAGCCCGCATTGTTCGGGGCGATCCATCAGCGGATGGCTGCTCCCCCCCTCTCCCCAGCGCCGGCCCCACAAGCCCCCTTCTGACATGTCCCCTTGTCTCTGGCAGCCCGGGCTGACGAGCACGTTTAGGAATGCACTTCATTAAATCGGAGCTGCCCCATTCCAACCTGCAATGCGGAGGCAGCACAAAGCCCGCGCCACGCTTCCTCCCGCATTTCCCTCAAAAGCCCCATTGTTCGGCAGGCATCTGCTCCCGAGCTCAGCCTATTCGTGCCCATTGACCCCGCTTCTCGCAGCACACCCGCTCGCCAACGGGCCCCACGTAAAGCCTGCTTGATGAATTAAAAAGCAGCACTAGCCATCTGTCCATCTGTCCTCCCGGGCTGCCAGCCCCGCAGCCTCCCTCGCATCCCGACCTGCGGCTCGGCGAACGCGCACCCAGCCCCGCACCATCGCTGCCTTTCATCCCTCCCTTAGCAGCTAGGAAACAGGGCAGGGGAGGAAAAGGGACAGAGAATACAACGGAACATTCTCACTTGCCTGAGTCCTTCGAAATTCAAGCACAAATACAAGATTAATCCTTCCTTTGTGAGGTCTTGTCTTTAAGTCGTGGTATGTAATGATCCTCAGCACTGCAGCAGAGGGGAATAAAAAATGCAGGGATCATAAGCAGGGGGAGGACAGGGCTTACTTACATCAGGGTTTCTGCCACATGACAATAGGTTTGAGAGGGAAGAATAAGCTGGCAGCAGCAGCTGACAGTGCAAAAGGGAGAATGCAGAAGCCTGCCTTTTATATTATTGGTGACATTTCTAACACATGACAACAATTTCCATCTGTATTTAAGCTGCGAGTGTGAGGAAAAGAGCATTACATCACGACTCCTTTATTCCTAGGGGCTGTGGAATATGTAGGCCAGAGGGATTAAAAAGCACCTGTGTATACTGGAGATCTGAACCACAAGGCAGATTTCCACCCCTCACTTCTTTCTTCCTCACCCTTTTTTTCCCCTCTATCACCTGCATTGAGCTGCTGTTTGAAAATATGCCCAGGGAAGTGCAAAATGGTATTGTCCTAGTTAGCAAGGCTCAAGCATGGGGGAACGATGCAAATATGTGTTCCTGGCTCTGTCTCTCTCTCTGCAGGAGATACAGCACTCATTTCTGCAAGCAATTGGACAGAATACAGAGCATCTTCCTGTTTTCTGCCGTCCTCGTCCCAAGGGCTTCGAGTTTCTCTTAAAGTACCAACTTTCATCTTCCTTTTAAGTCTGCAGGGAATTTCAGTGACAGCAGCAACAATGACTTCCCCACCCCCCCTTTTACAGCCAACACATGCCTGTATCTTTTAAAAAGTAAACATCCAGAACCAGGCAAAGATATTTTGGAAGAAGCACTTGACTGCTTCAGAGCCAGCAGGTGTCCGTCTTGGACGCTTTCCACATATCTCACAGGACATGATAGCTCAGATGCAGCTTGGAAACCCTGAGGGACTCCAGCCCTGCAAGGAAAGCTGCTCCCCTGCAGCTCCAGGGATGCTGCAGCTGCAGGGAGGCAGGCAGGGAATGGGAATGCCGAGGATGGCACTGCAGGGTGGGACACCGCTCCCATGGCCCAGGGGGTGCAGCACTCATTCTGCTCCTGGAACGAGCAGAATTTGGAGCCCCACCAGCCCAGAGGCATCGCTGGCAGAGCTGCTCTGTCCAGCTGTGGGCACAGGACACAGCTCACAGGTTCACAGCACCTGTGTGGAAAGGCCAGGAAAGAGAAAATATCATCTTCTCCCAGCCCAAACCCAGCAGCAAACACAGACACTGCTCTTGCTGATGTACTCAAAAGTGCTTGAACTAGGTAAGGGCAAAACATCGCTGAGCCAGCAACCCTTGCATTACCTTCATAGGAGACATGGCCACACACTAACAGGAGATTGGACTGCTTGTAAACAGTCTTAAATTTATCTAACATCCATATTTTCATGAAAACACCAGCTGGGTCAAGGTGCTGGCCCATTATATGTCTCTTGTTTTAAAAAAACCCACAAAAATTCTTTGCTCAAGATCACCTTCCTGATCTTTCAACACTGGCCTCTTGGAGCCATAGACTGTTTTTGGGTATATGTCTAGTCAACTCAAAGCTGCTGTGGGAAATCCAAAGCCTTTGATAATGTTGGGTTTAGAATATTGCACTCAGTAAATTTGGAAGACTGCAATATGAAAATAAATTACTCTGAATTCCTTGTCCACAAAATAAAAAAAAAAATCTGCAGGAGCCACACTGAAACTCTCTCAACCAGATGAAACTTCAATGAGGCAGTACCTACATGGAACATTCCAGAAAAAAGCCTCTTTATTAAAAAAAGAAATGGAGCATTTTACTTTAGATTTATTCAGAGATGCAGCTCTCCAGTCATTTATGGAAACTCTTTCATAAGATTTAGAAGAGGGGAAAACGGAAACAATGAAATGACTTATTTTTAATCTGGGGTTTAAAGGCTTTTTTTTTCTTTCAAAAAAAAAAAAAAAAAAAAAAAAAAAGAGTCCCACACACAAAGAAAGAAATTCAATGCAAACCTCTGTTTCTGTATCATGAAAGCCCATTCCAGTACCAGAGTAATCAATTTCTCAGAGCTTGTGTGGTCTGCAGCAAAAGCCAAAGAAGGTATTTGAGTTTATACAGCCTTCAGCATTTTGATGGCTTGCTTTTGAAATACGACATGTTTAAATTTTATATCTTTTTTTACAGTTAGTTATGTCTTAGGAAAATGGTTGCTCTTGGTAGAAAAAACAGAAGGAAAGGAGAATAAATGAAATTCAACCTGTTTTTGAGCTGTTTGCCCATTCTAAAATCAGAGTAGTTCAAAGTTGCACCATGAAAAACTATTACAGTTGTAATTACAGCTCTCATCATTATATTATACCCAGTCTTAATTTAGCATCAAACACTTTGGCTCACATGAACAGAAAAGAATTACTAAATAAAAGTGGTGCTTCAATAGCAAGAGCTTATTACCAGATAAGCATCCACAGAAATTTACAGGAACAGCAAAGCAAATACTTTGTCAGATGTAAGAACTCTCCACCTTTTCTAGAGCTGAATGTCATAAGCAAATCACAAATCACTTCAGGATGGGGAAAGGAGCCTTTGTCCTTACAGTAACCCCAGCTTCCCACCATGAAAGAAGGCCATCTTGAGACAAGATTTTACAGCTGGGATTTAGCTCACAGGGTGGAAAAAGTGTGAGATAGAGCACTCTTGTAGGTAGGAACAAACCTCTGCAACAGAGTTCTCATTCTTTCATCAGTACATTTTGGATCCAATTCACTTACCATGTGGGAACAGCAAATGGGGAACAAACTGTGAATTCAAATAACTGTAAACTCAGCAAGATGTGGAAATAAAACACAGATGGTGCACTTCAGATTAAGGGTCAGCATTTCAGCGTCGCTTTCCACTTTCACATTGTGATAGGTGATGTATAACAACCACCTTCTCCCCGAGACAGCACTCTGATCAAACCATGACTCACTTAGGAAAACAAGAGGCTCCTTGGAAGCCTCCTGCCACTCGAGAGGAGCTAAGGTTACCTGTTTAAGCTGCGGGTTTGCTGCTGGAGGATTAATGTTCAGGAGTGGAAATTGCCTCCACCAGACAGACAAGGCTGAACAAAGGTTCCTTCAGCATTTCCATCTCCCTGCTGGCTGCAGCAGGGCTGCTCTGCCTGGCTCTGCCCAGTGCCCACATGGTCCCCTCTTCACCACCCCCCTTGCCAGCAAGAGGTTGCAGAGGTTGCTCTGATACCTGTTTGCAAAAGCCAGTGTGAGAAACAACACTTTGAAAATTGAAAAAGGTTTATTAAACCTTGACAAAAATACAAAAAAAGACTACATAAGGGAAAACTTGCAGTGCTGGGAACTGCCCCTCATGGATACCACATGGCCAGGTCATCTTCAAGCTGGATGCTCAGTCTTTTATACCCCTGGGGGCTGCATCAGCCAGCCCTGACCCCTCCAAAGTCTGTCAGTCAGCTCTTCTGTGCCATTTATCAGTGGAAACTGCTTCCTTGTAACTGAATTGGAGCTCAGGTGTTGCCATGCCTCACCCCCTAAGCACCAAGCTTTTCAATTCCCAACTGCCCCATGCCAGGGACACCTGTGCAGCTTCTTTGTACCTGTCCTGGACAGCCCAGGCCGTCTGATGGCAACAATACAGTGGGGAAAGGGAACTGTGTGGAGAACAGAGGACATCTAAACTACAATAACATAATTATGCATCACTAAAGCTTTTCTTTAAATTCACACAATAGTCATCCCTTAATTGTGAGAGCCAATCATCTCATTATCCACCTATAACACCAAGAACACAACCCACTGCTGCCAAAATTCCCCAGTAGCAGCCCTTACAAAGTGCTCAGTCCTAAAACACCTCTGCAGGCCTGCATCCTGCTTGCCTGAACACTGGGCTAATTTCATTCTCTCAGACCCATTTGGTCCAAAATCTGAGGAATGGAATTTAGGATGACTTTATTCTAGCTATGAAGTGTTAGTTGCATGCCCAGGGCCTTCTAGAAAAGGTTTGCCTGCCTGTAAGCACAAGTTCAAAGGAGAAATAAAGGAGTAAGTACAGATTAAATGACAGAAGAGCTGTAAATCTATAGGAGCTTGAAATGCCAGATAGAGAGGAGCAGGAGTGATTGTAAGGTGATTATTACCTTCAAAATATGCCGGAGGTTGTTTATCAGATCAGAGTTAATGAGGGAGAAATCTAATAGAACTATAATATTAAATTTACCACTTTAATGGTATCATCAATGTTCTATAATGTGGGCAATTTACTGAATGTCTGTCAGTGTGATTCTCCAGTGTGGTTAGTTACACAGCAGCTGCACTACTGCATCTCATCAGCTTTTCCCTTCCAGAAAACACCAGGAATTTCGCAGAGGATTGCTATGTGAGACAGTAATCTAGATCTTTAAAATTATGGAAATGCAAAAATGGGAAAGGTGTTTATGAACATGATGGGATGTTCACATTCCTGGAAGAACTGGGTCCAGCTCTGCCCCACTGTTGAGTCCAGCCTTCCTACTGCTGCACAGACAGTGTCCTGCTGGGTTTTCCATTATTTTCTTTCACATCTGGCAACAGTTGCTGCTCTCCTGAAAACCTTCCATATCTGGATTTAGGAAAATTGCTAATAACCTCATTATTCAAGCACATTTTCAGCTCTCCTGTGTGATCCTCCTCCGAACAACAGAAAACACTAAAAAACTCACACCCTAGAAAGACATGAACAGAGATGGGCTCATAAATCAACACTTATATGAAAAAAGTCAAAATATCTAGTCTCAAGGTTTTGATTGCTAATTCAAAAGCCCTGTGAACAGTAGGAGATGGTAATGCTGTGTTTATTAATAGCTATCTCCTCATGTATTCAAGGAAGAGTTCACGAAAAGCAGCAGCAGCTTCTTAATGTGGAGCTCCTCCTTCCCTGAGCATCTGCTCCAGCCCCTCTGTTCTGAGCTTTGCCAGTTCCAATCCCTAATACAGCAAAGATCACCTGAACATTTTCAGCATACAACAAATGTCCCATTAAATAACTTTAAATTTTGGTACTCGAGTTGCCATGGTGGTCTTAGGTAAAAAACAAAGTATCATCAATGTCTCTAATAAGCCTTTTCATACCTTTCACCAACATCAACCTGTTTACTGTTTTCTGTCCTGGTAAATGGAGTGTTAAAACTAAAGTTCAATGAAAAAGCGCAGGTAGAGAATGAATGATGAAGTATGAAATACAATTCAAGAGCAGATGATACTTCCAAAGGTCTTTGATGAGGTTTTGCTCCTTATTCAGCTGAAAAAGACCATGCAAGAAGAACTGCCAGATCACTATTCACCTGATTACTCTGTGATACACACCTCATTTTGAAGATACATTAGCCTTTTAAAGAGCCATTTATTAAGCATTTCCATTTAAATAAAAATTTTCACAATCCTCAGTGAAACAGATGTATTCCCTCTTAAATCACTAATTAAGAGCAGCCTGGGACATTAACAAAGCCCTTTAAAAGGAATTCAGAGAGCTAGTGTCCCCCCTTAAATAAATCTGTTCTGGCAATGACCCAGGAATCTTGACTTCATAACTCACAGCTCTAATTATTCAAGAGAACATCATAAAAAAAGGATACATCTAGACTGTTAAGACTAATAAGAAAGATTTATTTTTCCTTCAATAGGGGCAGAAATACAAATATTTGTTCTATTTTTTCTACCCTCTTATTCACTTGGGGTGGGGGGAAGGAAATCAGTGAATTTACAGAGTTATTCCCAGTAAAGGTACTGGATATGACTCTCCCCAAAGAAAACCAGCTAGCAGAATCTAAACAGCTTTATAAATTATTCCATGGCTAATCACCTCTCTGCTGAAATAAAGACAAAAAGGATTTAGAGGACAAATACAGCATGCCTGATGTGAGGAAGCATGTAATGTTAAAGAAAGGAGAGCTGTTTGAAGATGAGATGTGACAACTCCTCATGCCCATCAAACCCTCAGGAGCTGGCATCTGCCATTGCCCCCCTGGGCTCAGGGACTGCCACGGGAGCAGAACTGGGAATCACACAGGAAACTCCTCCTCTGGGATCACACTGGGCCAGGGGAATCTCCAATCAATGTGATTTTACAGGTATTCCTCTTTAAACTCTGACATCTTTGATGGAAAACACAGGAGTTCTGTGATGGTGAAACCACCAGCACAGCCAAGCACAAACATACCTGCACAGTGATGGATGCTTTCTGCAAGGAGTTAATCATTGAAATACCAAATGTGAAGCCCAAATACAAATGTGAGTGGAAAAGCAGGTTAAAGAACAGCTACACATTTAGTTTTACCTCACTTTAAAACAATCCTTTTGCTTGGAGCACTCATTCTCTTGCTTTGCAGCATAATCAATACACTGAAACCCTTGAACAGATGCATGGTGATAGCTGAAAAGAAATCAAACTGCCAAGAAATCTAAAGCTGTGCCACTGCAGCCATCACCAAAGATCTAATTAGGACATCATATGATAAACTGTGGCAGGACAGAGGCAGTTTTGAAGTAAATAATGTGGGGAAATTCATCTCCACCCCTTCAACCCCCAAACAGCAGTACCTGCTCCCAGGTCTGATTCACTCTCTGCTGTCCCAGACTCTCACCTTGGAAACCTTTATGTTTTAAAACAAATGCACAGACATTGTTTGCACTGCACCTAAATATCCACTGGCAGCTGCTTTGCCAGAGCACAAAGCAACTGCAATGAAAAACCTGCAAAATTAAGTACACTGGGGAGCAACAAAGAAAACAAAGGAAAGTGGCCCTGTAATCTCTTCCCACAGTCCTTACCCAAATCTCCTTTGGCAAGTGCCATGGGAGAGCATCCCAGGCTGAGCTCCTCTGCTTTGTGCTGTTCTCTGGTGCCTCATGCAATTCCAACTGGGTGTACAGTGAAACACAAAAAAGCTATTCCTCACAAATGGGGAAGCAGATGGAGCAATATTTGCCATCATAAGTGATTTTATTTCCAAAATTAAATAACAAAACAAACAAACCCACCCCCAAACAATGGTTTGACTGGCACAAAATGTGCTATTGATCTGAAAGGACAGACCAGATGGGAGAAAGGTCCTGAAGTCTTCTAGATTAAACAAAAATTATTGTCTATGGAAAGGAACTAAACTACAGAAATATTTGCCCTGTTGCTCAGAATAGGGTACTTTTCTCTCTTTTAAAAGTGAAAACACATCTGCTTTACTAATTAGTGAATGAATTATATCCTTGAAAACTGCAGGGGACAGTGCTGCAATTTGGCACTCTCTGGAACACGGGTATAAGGATTTTCTAAAGTCAGTGATTGTACTCAGGGTACAGTCCCAGCTGAAAACAGGAAAAATCAAATGGATATACACTAGCTGGCATGGAAATATATCTCATATTATACAGAGTTAGATTAACTCACAAGCAAACATTCTTAAGAAAAATTATTTTTATATACTGCTGGTATCCATATGCTGCAACCCAGTGATAATGGCACTATTTTAAAAGTAATTAAAACTTTTTTCCTAAATAAATCTTGTAAAAAATTAATTATTTTTATGTGATAGAAAAAAGTCTGCTGCTCCTCACCTTATCAGTGTGGGCCTTTAAATGAATATTTCATGGACCCTGCAACTATTTCTCATTACAAAAGCAGAATTACACCTCTAGGAAGGGAACTGCAACAAAAGGTCCTTGGATAATAAATACAGCTGCAGGTCTGGAAAGCTTTTGAGAATTCAAAAACATTTGTGTACATAAACTGATGATTTATTGCCTGGGAAGAAAACTAATGTGCACTGTCTGTGATTCTGTTTATCATTAATAAAAATTAGTAACTAAAAATAACTTTGAAATTGTAACTCAAATATCCACACATGTAAAAACACATTCATTTGTAACATAAAGGTCTTTGTGCTTCACTTCAGCAATTTTTCCCAGTATACTGATATACTTTTATGCTCTCTATTCTAATGAAAAGAGCCTTCTGTGAGCTGGTTTGCATATCCCTTTTATCAAGTCATTCTGAAGTTCAGAAATACTTATGGGGGAACTAGAGCTATAGGACTTTAAAAACTACCCTGGGAAATCACCTGAGTCTGCAGATTTGACAGGAGTTTCATCACACCCCAGCCCATTCAGCCCCTCCAGTCCCCCATTACCTGCAGATGATGGCAGTTATGCACAGAACTGCTTATAGACTGCCCTTTGGAAGTTCAATTACCCATGAAAATCTTGAATTCAGAGAATAAGCTTCAATGTGCAGTCTACAATCCCTTACTAAAGTTTGTCCTATCAAAACTGTGTAGTTCTGTTGTTCAATATTATTGGTTTTGCTTTGAAAGGAGACTTCTCCTTTGCACCAGGAGATCACCTGGAATAGAGAAACTCTCAAACTTCCCTGTGAAACGTGAGAGCTCAGGCCAGCCAGCTGTCTGAGCGTTGTTGGCTTTTTCTGAGCCTCCTCACAGGTCACTCCACACTTAAAACTATTGATTTTTGTCCATTTCTTTCCATTTTGCTCCATGTTCCTCTCTAAAACCAAGCACAGCAGCTGGGGCTACTGTGCTGTAATTGAGGACAGGAACAGATCAAACTCTGGGAAGGTGAGAGAACAGACAGCAGGAATGGAAGTGGTAAATCTCTAACATTCAGATCTCCAGTCAGTTAATCCCAGGACATGTACTTGTTTTGGGGAAGTCAATCAACTGTTGAATGATGAACTCCTGACATTTTAAAAGCCAATTTTGTGAAGAGAAGGGGAAAAATAAAAAGAAGAATCCCATACAGTGTCTAGTCTGACTTAACTCTAGGCTAGCCACTGTTGCCTTTTCATCTACCATCAAAAAAATCTTGCACCTTCCAGAGCTTTGCTTCTGAAGACTGCAGCCTGGCAAGGAAAGGAATTGCACTGAAATAGGATTAGATGTTATTTCAGTCAGTCTGCACCAGGTATTCTGCTTTGGCAAGTAAAGGTCCAGACACCAGACCCACCACAGCTGCCTCTGCATGCCGCACAGGACTGAAACAAGCGGAGAATCAAGTAAATGGAAAAAAAAACCCCCAAAATCAAACAACATGCTGAGATAAGCTTTTATGGAAGTATCATCTTTCTGATTCCTCATGATGCACTTTGAAAAGAAAACAGCTGCCAGGTTGTTGAGTATAGCACAAATAGCCAGTACTGAATGTTTATAATAAACAGATACCCTCTGCCATCATTTCAAAAAGAGGAAGACAATCCTGGGTGTTCAGCCTTCTGTGAGCAGTGGTTGGGGCAGGCTGCTGCTTTAGTACCTTAAAGTGAGTTGCTATCTCATACCTTTCTCAATAAACACTCTTGCACAGATATCCCCAGCAGGGCTGTTTGGAAACACCTATTTAATGGATATACTCTTACATGAACTTCCAATTAATCACAAATTCCACTGGGTGAATCTTCACATACAACAAATTCCACAGGTGAACCTTCACACACAACAATCCTGTTTGGGTAAGTCCTGCTCCTAGAAACATCCTCTGAAACCTAAAGCCAGAATGTCACCACACTGCATCACTGACCCTCGGCCCCCGCCAAATCACACCAACTTCTGTGAGCACAAATGGACTCAAATGTGGCACAGGGTGCCCCAGCAAGATGCCTCACACAATTGATAAATCTTCCCTCTTGCTCTCAAGTGTTTGGGCTGGCAAAATTGAGCTGGAGTAAATGAAATCCACTCTGAGAGTAAGGTGTGGACCAGGTCTTTGCATCAGTCAAAGCACTTCTGGTAGAGGCATGGCCAAGGGGTAATTGTGGAATTGCTGCCATCTCACAATATCACAATATAGCTCAATCTCAATGGAGCCATCAACTACCCCAAAACAAAACATTATTTCTGATCCCCTTCACAAGGCACATCAAAACACAGGAAAAATGTGGTATTTCCAAACAAAAGAAGGAAAAGGGATAGTTAGAGACTGGACCAACATAATACTAATCTGGATGATGTATTGGTGGACTTTTGTCTAGTTTTGATGATGGAAACTACATGCCAGGAATGAAAACAGCAACTCATCTGAACATCTCTGAGAATAACTTTGCTCAAGTTCTAAAATCCTGATTTTTCTTAAGCAAAAGACAAAAATATTCCACAGTAAAGGCTTGGGTGAAGTTTACAATGAAATGAAAGCCTCAGGAAGAAAGTCAAGGAAGTGACTGCCCAGTGGTGGTTTACGTGAAGTAAAAGCTGAACTACACTAACTCTTCCAAAGATTTGTCCATTGCAGCATGGCTTTATAACCACTTATAGACCACCCAAATAAATGAATAGGTGCCCTGCCTCTCTTCCTTGTCCTAGCTGATGCTGCTGCTCAAGTTGCAAAGTCAGAGGAGAATGCCTTGGCTCTGTAAATAAACCCGTGGGTTTGGTGTGATAGGAACAGCAGAGCACTCGAGACTCACAACAACCAAACTTGGAGGCCACCTGGAATCCTGTCACAGCTGTTGTTTACTACAGAGCATTGCAGGAAGAAATCAGCTCAGTGGGGAGCTGGGAGCTGAGGGGATGAGGACTAGGGAGAAGTGTGCTGGAGGGGCAGATGGCACTGGGGAGCAGGGGAAGAATTCAGTTTGCAAAAATGTCTGTGTGGTTTGCCAACTTATTTCAACAATACTTCACCTGTGGGTCCATTTCAAGGTCTCATTTGTTTATGATGGTTCACACATTTAGGGATAAAACCCTCTGATCTCTCAGGAAACCATCCTGTGTCACCCATACAGGCAAATGCTCATATGGTCCCTGGGAGCTAACTTGATCTCACTCATCCTGACGGGTTCACCAGAAAATAAATCAAACTCTTAAACAACTCCCTTAAAGAAAAAAATCTAAATGATGCTTAATCAGCATGTCATTACAAAATAATGAGGTTGAGCCGAGCATCTTACATCTTCCCTTCCTTCTGCTTGACCTCTGGCTTCTACAAAAGCTGTTATGACTTCACACGATGGGCACAGGGCTATGTGGGAAACAGAAACATTCTGGGTTTTCTCACCACCTGCACCAAACCAATCCAGGCTGAATCACAAGCTATTCTCACCAGAATTTCTGGGCAATAACTGGTTAACAGCACCTTATTCCATTTTGCATTTACTAATTATCACTTCATTTAGCCCTTATATTAGTGCAATAAAAAGCAGCTGTCAGGCCAAGCATGCTCAGTCCAAGGGACCTTGTGTTCTTGTTTGTGTTTACCACATAAGCATCGGGAAATTCCATTTTCAAAATACAAGGCTTCATAATCCATTAGCACTAGAGATTGGTCCAGGGCTCTGGATTTACTGGTCACGTGTACCAGGGAATAAAAATATGAGCATACAGCCAGATTAATCTCCAGACCTGTAAAGCATCCCAACCACCATGCAGCAGTCTCATTCCAAGCCACATAGGAATATTAGCATCATTCTTAAAAGCTACCATTAATGCCATCCCACAGTAAATGAAGCAAAAATTAAATGGTACCTGCCCAACAATTTAGAAAGTGTGGAGACACACAATAACTAACACCACTTCTCAGGTTTTCCACTTGTTTCATAAGTGAAACATAAGTACTTATGCTCTTATTATTACACCAACAACCCACATCTCCCCCAGCTATTTTAAAAAGGCAGGAATCACTTTCACTTCTCTTAATTTTAAATCAAAAGCAAGACCAAGCAGCTTAGCTCACCATCAAGTTCAATAAATCAGATAAAGGAATCAACGGAAAGCATTTCAAAATGTAACCTTGGTAACGTGCAAAATGTTTCCCCAGAACTCATACTCATTTGCTTTATTTGCTGTTTTAGGAAATGAAATATCACACATAGGCAGAAGGGCATTAGTATCACAACACTGCATCTCCCAAGCCTAGCACTGCACGTGCTCTCCTGCAAGGCACTTTTTGCAGTATGCCCTAAAAATCTGCAGCCTGCCAAGTTAGGTGATTGAAAAATAATCATATTTCACATTGACAGAATGGCAAATGGAAGTGTTCAATAGTAAACAGTAATCCATATTTATTCTTTATGTCCTTTTATGTTGTTTAAACATAATTTGTTTCGTGCTTTTCACTGATAAAATGAGCATAAACTCCATGGTGTTATAACAGCATCTGCCATTTGAAGAATCAACATTTGTCAGTGTTACCACTCAATTTTAACTGGTCTTACACAGCCCTCCTGCATGCAACACTTAGACTGAAAATGACTACTACTGTGTGTACCACTATGTGATATTTGTTGGCAAATACTGATTTTTGAATTGCAGCATAATTATTCAATATTTATATAAGTCTACCAGGATAAACAATCTCTGATTTCTGATTCACAACGAGACAGAAATCCTCAAATTATTTTGCTGCTTATCTCAGTATCTATAACTAAGCTGTTTACTTATTCCAGCCTGATCTAAAGGGCATATCATTATTTCCACAGCTCAGCCAAATTAAGGAAAAAAAGCTCTTCCTTAGAAGAGTGTCCCCTACCACCTGGAGAATGTCAAACTGAGGTGCAACAAAGGATGATCACTCTACACTCTTTCTATGTCTTCCCAAAATGCCAAGGACAATCTCATTTTAGTAATTATTCTGACCTTCTAAGGACTACCATGCTTCAGAGTTCTTAGTTTTTCTTCTGCTTTTTTTTTTCTTTTGTCTTTTTTTCAATTGGTTTGGGGTTTTTTGTTTTGGTTTGCTTGTTTGGGGTTTTTGGTCTGGTTTTTTGTTTTAGGTTTTGTTGTTGTGTATTGGGTGGGGGGTTTTTTGTTTGTTTGGGGTTTTTTGAGTGAAAATAAGCATTTCTTTCTCAGCTTTGCTAACTCCTGTTCCTTATCTCCTGCATGAATCAAGGATGACCTTCCAACAGTGGCAGATGCCTTCAACAATGGCACCCAGCCATAAAATGCTGTTCAATTCTACAAGTTAAACAAGCATCAGAAATAAAATTCTGCTCGGGAAATAAAAATAGAAGCCTCTTTTATATTCATAGGTTTTAAACCAATAAGCAACATTCACCATTCTGATATTAATATAGACTAAGCCAAGCAATCACTTCATGGCAGTTTTTTTTAGGGCTTTTCTCCAAAGTAGGCATCACAAGGCTTGCACCACACCATCAACTGCTCCAAAAAGGTAATCAAAAAAGCCTCATTCAGAGATGAATCATTTTCCTTTTCAACCCTATCTGCTGTCACACATGGAAGCCTGCCCAAACTGCAAACAGTCTCCCCCACAGGAAGGCTGCCCCAAAAATGAAGATGGAATTCTATCATCAGCTGAGGGCTGTGTACAAATCACCAACAGGATGGGACTGCTAGGAACATGCCTTGAGTTGTTTTATTTTCCAGCATCACTCTCATTACATGGTTATGACAATAGGAAGATGCCACCAGCTCACATCCCAGGTAGCAGACCAAGAATTTAATGTTACAACTCACTTTATAAGTTTTTTGACCAATCCCACAAAGCAAAAGCACATTGACAGTAGTTCTATCCAATCACTATAACCGCAGGTACCTTTGGTTAAAACAATGCTTGCTTATTTCAAATAAAATACCTGCTTGTAAGCCTTAAAACACAATGCACAGAGCTCCATTATTAAGCTTGAAACTTCCTAACATCTCACTAGATAAACTTTTCTGCAGCTTAGGGAGATATCCTAGACAGGCGTTAATACACAGACCATTGTTCTAATTGTCCTTACTTTTCTACTTCTTACATAATTTTTCTGCTGACCAATCTCATGGCTACTGCTTAGTCCTAATCACAGTTCTGCTCTGCTCTAATCACAGCAGTCTCTGAGGCCTGCCTTTTGCAGCTTTCCCAAAACCCTCTGATTTTAAAGATTCCCACAATATTCTGCCCCAGGGAGTGCAGCGGGGCAAGGTTTGTCATTTACTGGCGCTACAGAACACAAAATAACACAATGAGCACACACAGCTTTCCCAAAGTTAAAAGAGCACTTCTAATTTCTGATTCCAACATTTATAAATTTCCAAAAGTGACTGTGGATTGGAGGGTGACAGTGCCACCTCTCCAATGACACTGGACAAACCAACAGTCCATCAAATTTCTCCTCCTCCATAAAAGAATGCAAACCAATATGTTATTTACATAAAGTGTGCGAGAAAGTTCTTTACAAGAGTGCAAACATCAGAAAAACTTAAAAAAACCAGGGTGACAACTTACAAGGCACAGCGTGGCGATAAAGGTTGTCCCGGATGGTCTGCTGCAGGTCGTGGTCTGGTGACCCCTTCTGAAACCTCTGGTTGAGATAATGCCTCAGATCCTTGGTCAGTCGGCCCCCTGCAAGGGAAAAAAATCCATTATTTATTTATTTCTAAATGCAACAGCCATTTATTCATTTTTAAATGCACACAATTACCATTTGCAATTGAGGCAAATGGTAGATTTCCATTCAGAGCCCCCTAAATTATGGCATGCTGACTTTATGAGCAGAGGCTCATCTTCCTCTACAAATGGCTAATTACCAAAAATAACTTGCTGTAAACAAGAGGTCTCTCTTGTCTCATAATGCCACATTCTTCCTGTGGTGTTAAACAGATCATCATTCCTGTTTATCACTTATTTGTCCGAGCAAATGGAGACAGACAGATGACAGGAAAAAGAAGAAAAATAATAAAGGTATTGCTTTTGCAAGTCTCTGGAGGGTGAGAGGGGTGGAGAGACAGAAGGCAAAAGCTGCTCCAATTGGAGCTACTAATAAAGCTCAACATGGCAAAAAAATCAACCAAGTGCTATACTTTCCACTGGTATCCATCCTACACACAGCAGAAATTACAAAAGTATTGATTTAATGAGTTAAGAGCACCCAAGGTCCTTAAAAACAAAAAAACAATATCCAATGCTTTTCACCTAAATCTGTTTATTTGCCTATTTGCCTGTTCAGGTTTGAACACTTTCAGAAGTGTGAAAGATGATAAATGAGTTGAAAACAAAACAAAAGTAAAAAAAGAACATACAAATAAAAAAAAAGAAAAGAAAAGAAAAAGAAATGTAGCTGTTAATGAACATTGCCAGTTGTTGAATACCAAACCCTTTTTTGTAACAGAACATATGAACTGCAGAAACCTAATGAAGTCTTTTCCCAAAAATATTTCCAAGTTTGGAATAACACTGACATTAATTTGACTGAAGAGCAAAAACAGGGATTGAAACCCTTCTGTTCTAAAATGAAAAGGAAAAAAAAACCACTGGAAAATCTTCTGAGAAATGCAAGCAGGAGGATCAAAGCCTGGAGCAGCTGCCACCCAAGGACCAAGAGAAGGATGCTGCAGCTTGTGGTGGACATCAGCCTCCAACATGTCCTGAGGCCACCCAGGGACTGGGCACTGCTTCCCTCTCCCAACACCAGGACTGGGAGACACCAAGGAAAACCAAGCAGGATCCTGGTTTAGAATCATCACAGACAAGAGCCCCAGACTGTGCACTCTCCCTGGAGAGTACTGTGGGGGCAAGGAGCTGATTGAGGAGATTCAAGGGGAGATGGAAAAGCACTTGTAGGACAGAACCATTGGGGGCTGCATAATCACAGAATGGTTTGGGTTGGAAGGACCTTAAAGATCACCTTGATACCGTATCCCTGCCAAGGGCAGGGACACCTTCCAGTGGGCCAGGTTGCTCAATGCCCCATCCAACCTGGCCTGGAAAAGAAGAGGGAAAAGGAAATCCCTTGGGCTTAACGTTAATGGCTGGTGGCTGGGAGACCCAGGAAAGAAGTGGGGGAATATCAAGTATCTTGCTCTTCTCCTTCCCTTTGCCAGGCATCTTATTTATGGCCTCAGCTGGAGCCAAAATGCTGGACTGCATGGACCTTGGGCTGAACCACTGCAGCTGTTTTCAGTCTTTTATCACTTGCATTATGATTTTTTTGATTGTGAATTTGTAATGCAGAGATCATGTCAATACATCTGGACACTGAATGCAGCCTCACAGTTGCAGATTCCTGGCTGGAGCCTCTAGGAATCACTGCAGAGCAAATCAAAAATAATAATACTGCAATGGAGTGCAGTCAGACACTAGGTCTGGGAGGCAGAAGCAGCACCAGGCAAATGGAGAAATAAGAAAGAGTGCAGACTGTGGGCAGGATAAAACCATTGCAGCCAGGCAGCATTTTACCAGAAATGTTGGTTTAAAAACAAAATTAAACACAAAAAAGCCCGCAGTCTGAAGTACTATGTCAAATTTTTAAAATAATTTTGTGACTTGTATTTACATCCTCCTGACAGCTTTTTCTTTTAATTAAATCTCTTATTGAAGAAAAGAATGCTCAGGCAGCAGGCTCAGCTATTAACAAAAGGAAATTTTTAAAGATCAAGATGCTCGTTGCAGAAATGAAACAACAAAACTGAAATTATGGGAGATATAACTGGCTCAAAACACTTTCCTGAGAAACACCAGCAACATCCCTCACTCCCAGAGCGAATTATCAACCCATTTTCTAACAAATGGTCTCCAGCTATTGCACCATAAAATTTGTTTCCCACATAGGAGGCACTTGGAGGGTTTGGTAGACCTATGGGCTACAGTTTTTCAATATCAGAGCTGACTTCCCAAACTCCAGATGTTTGATTTCATACCATGTTGTTTTACTCCAGAGGGAGACTGGGCACAAAAGAGAGCCTCTGCTGAAAAAATTAAGTAGTTTTTTATCTGTTAACTAAACAGTCCATATATTTCTTTGGACAAGAGAGAGTAAGGCAAGGTAGATTTTCATAGCAGAAAAGGACAAATGAGACAAACTGTTTGGGCATAATGCAAGGGCTTATTCCAGGGAAGAAATTATTGCACAGAACTGCATGTATCACATAAGTGAACTTTCTTCCAAAATACTGTGTGATCCCTGATTCAATGATTTATGTAACAATAATGTCTTGAGGTGAACAAGCTCTACTGAGCTAGGCCTTGTTTGACCACAGAATATATGCAATTTAATGATGATATCCTGCTTTTAGCTTCCCTCTGCGCCCATTCCATCTAGCATCTCAGTCTATTATGGCCCTGCTGGAAAGTTTGGTTATTTGGTTTATGCAGGAGCTGGGATTTCCCAGCTGAGTCACTGAAGCACTAGTTAAAAAGGCACTTGCAAAAAACAGGGGCTGTAGCAACACTTACACTCACATAAGTGTCCCCTCTGGGGGCTCAGAGCGACGCTTATTTCTATTACATTTTTATTTCAGAAGAGAAGCAAGAAGAAGAAGAAGAAAAAAAAAAAAAAAAAAGGCAAAAAGAAATCCAGCCCCCAAAAAGCTTCCTGTTCCTAAATTCCAGGAAAGTCTTGACAGAAATGAAGGAGGCTTCTTGCAGCTCTGATGATCTCAGCTCAGCAGTTGCTGAGGCCACAAGCTGTGGGCACAGGCAGGTTCAGGAACTCCCTCCACTGCAGGGCAGAAGAAAATGAGCTAACACAGAAACCAGCTCTATGTGGGAAGCTGCCAAAGGGATCCAGCACGGAACACGTTGGATTTTTTACCATTTCAAATGCTTCTCTCTGCTCTGATCTCTTACAAAAATCTCCCCTGAGTTGACACTGGCTTTGTTTAGTAGGTTTCAGTGCTGCACACAAGTTTATAAACTCTGCTGTGCCCTCAGTCCAAAATGTATGCACCCATAATCCCTGAGAACCTGAAAAACACGCCAGTGACATTTCAGCAACCTCCTCTGTGCAAATCTTAGCAGCAAAATTAATTCTGTTCCTTGGGGCATCGCTGCCTTGTGCAAACTCCCTCTGAGACCAAACCTGACCTTTGATGGCTGCTGTCCATGCACCAGCCACTAAAGATGGGCAGGTGCCCAGAACCACCTCATTTTATGCAAAAATCCTCCCCTTTCTAAAATTGAAATCCATGTCAGTGTGCTCAAGAAAATACTTCCTTTAGAGAGGAGCTGTGTCAACCAGAAGTATATATTGGCCTTCAAAATAGTCCCCTGCTCTCATGAAGACTGAATTTTACATTTACTCTTTTGAGATTCCTTCTTTTCTTCTCTGCTAAAAGGATGTAAAAAGATCCAACAGTGATAATAGCAGAGGGACAGGAGATGAAACCCAGGAACAGCAGTTTTCAAAGCAGAGAATACAGGTCTGAAGACTCAATACTCCATTCTTCCTTTGTGCTGGTCAGGATATGATGGAAATTGTTTATTTGCACCCAGAAAAATCACCTTGTTATTTCTGTAATGAAAATTAGGCTGATACATGTGGCTTAGATCATCAGACACACATAAAAAATGAAAAATTCACCAAAATTTATAGTTCACAAGTAAGATGCTAAAAGATCTTTTGTGCTGTTGCAAGAATTTCCCTTTTTTCTCTGCTGAACAGAATCAATGCCCTTTTTTAATGTGAAGGTACAGTCAGAGAACCAACTTTTCACTGCTTCACTTCTCACAGTACTACTCCAAATCTGAGGTGCTTCCATCTTATTATCTGAATCCTTGGAATGAAACACAGAGCAAAATGGCTGGTTTAATCTATTCTTCTTAATTATTATACTGTAGAGCATGTTTATCACCCTCCCCAACCATTACATGGTAACATCATTTCAGCAGCAAAATAGAAACCCAAAGGGGAAGCATCTCTCATAGGAAAAAAAAATAAAATTAAAAAAAAAATTACTGACATATGGTTTTCTGAGAAAGAATGAAGTGTCAGGTTTTTGTAGCTCAATGTGTAACTTAAACGGGTTTGTGATTAATGAAAAATATTGACTCTTTCTAAACACATTGCTTCCAAACCCACAATTCTGTCACACATTTGTCCTCCAACAGTCACCTGATATAAAGTCCCCAGGGAAGCTTTGCTTTGAACTGTGCTGTGACACTTGGTGCTAAAATTCCCAGCTTCTGCAGGAAGGAAGCTGCATGTGGGATCATCCAACACTGACTGTGCTGTGTGAGAGCATCACCTCTTGGAGGGCTCTCCCAGCAGCAGCACAGACCTGGGGCTGGGAGCCTCCTGCCCCACTGCCCTCCAGTAATGAAAGCACACTGCAGAAATGACCAAGCACAATCTGATTTTTTTTTCCCCAAGAAAAAGCTGAGTGTGAACACTGTGGGGCTGCCAGCACCTTCCTGCCAGCTGGTGGAGAGTCCATGCCAGCTCTGTGCAATATGTGTGTGTGCTGAAGATGTATTTTAAACTCGTGCTTTGGAAACTATCATTTGAGAGTTTATGTTTCTATTAATTACTGCAGCTGTTTGATCCCATTTCTGCTCGAGATGGTCCCAGATAATCCTGATCAGCAGCCACACTCTGACAGAGCCTATAGATGCTCGTGCAAAGATGGGTCAGGGTCAGGCCTGGGACACACTGGTCCCTGACCTATATTACACTCCTCTAAGCAGATTACACCAGTATATATTTTTTTGCTTTACCCTTCTTTAGGAAGGCAACCAATTGCTACACTCACAGTGACTGATAGCATCTGAACTAGAAAAATCTATTTTCCATGCCTGAATTGCAGCAGAATCCCCCTTCTCCTGTCAGGATCTCTGTTTAAAGGTGTCTTTAGCAGGGGCATTCTCTGTGGTCAGACAAAGACCATTTCAAAACAACAGGGCCATGAAGCAATGAAAGGTTAAAGGCCTCACTAAAAGGATAAAAGTGCAATAGAGTCATCTGGATTAAGACTCTCTCTCACCACCCTGATGTCTACATTGAGAGGGAAGGATTCAATTTTTTAAAGACACAAAGATTGCACATGTTGGATTTGCAGTATAAACCCCTGACTGTAACATACTGTCTATCATCTGAAGATCTCTATCTGAAGGTATTTAACTAATAAATTATCATGGTTGGCAGGGTTTTATTTCTGTGCTACAAAACATAGAACTGCAAATAAGGGGCGGGGGGGGAACCCTACTAAAACCAGGCCAAACAAAACATCCAAACCCTGCTTGTTTAGAGACATGAGCAGAGAACTTGCAGTTGGTATTTTCTAGAGCAGCAAGTGGACTTGCAATTTCAGATGATTGGCACTGCAGGCTGGGGGACTTCACTTGTGCTCCTGCTCTGCCCAGCAGAAGATAACCAACACAAACTCATCTATAATTAGAGCCAAAATAGCTCCCCTTAGCTAGGAAGTGTGTTAACTAAGATGGCTATAAACCCTTTAATCCCTTGAAAACAAGAGCCTATTTTTAAAAGAAATGTTAAAATATTAATAATGTAACTCAAGACAACTTTTCAATCTGTTGTAAATCCTTACTATCAAGTGGGGCTCCTGGAAAACAGGAGACAGTTCTTAAAACTTTTCCAACAGCAATGCCAGGGCATCACCACTGTCTCCTACTAATACTTGCCATCAATTTTCCTCAAGTCCTATTGCAAAGGTGGCCCTGATAATCACACATATATCCTGTTAATGCTTGGAGAGATTACTATTCTACTTCTGGACAAATTAATAGAATAATTTTCATGGTAAGGTCCAGGAGGCAGCAGCCCATCTCAGAAGGCTGAGTAGATTTTTATCATTTAACAAGACTGCACTGGTAGCCACATCATCATCAAATATTCCTAATCCCAGCAGTTGTTATGGAAATGAGAATAGTTTGTGTTCCATCGTTTCATCCTGCCCCATCCTTGTCTTCCAGCTGCTGTCCAAAAGTGATTATAAATAATGGGGCTATAAAAGCCATTCAATAATTAGAAGATTCATTGGCCATATGCCAGCAGTGACAAAAGAGAGTGATTTATGGAAGATGAGCCTGTCACATCTGCCAGATCACAGTTTCATTACGCCTGTGGCTTTAAGGTCACAGTTTAGCACTGTTTCAACAGCCATTTGTCAAGGGGGTGCTGGGGAGGAGAGGTGAAATACATCATGGTTTTGTTTGCTTTCTTGTTTTAACTACTAAATAAATAAGTAAATAAAGTGCAGTACCTACATTTGTTATTACATGTCTCTTGTGAGGTCAAAGACACAAGAAGACATTCATCATGGCTGGCCAGAGTTCAAATAAGACCATGAAGAGAAAACCCATTAAAAAGCCTTGAGAATTCTTGTGGCTTCTTAAATTCAATACAATCTAAGCATGTTCTGTCTTCCAACCACCCATGAAATGAAGGTACCTTGTAAACACATAACATGTTGGTAAATTAATTGCTACTACATTTTCCTAACACAAGTAAACTTAAAAACCTTTTATGGTTCAGTGTTCCAAAATGATATTTAAACCTTGCCATGGGAGTTCAGATTAACAATTAATATGGCTCAGCAAACACCTAATTTGATACCAATTCCATTTTCTCATCTTCTTTTCCTCTTAAAAACAAACAAAAAACACCAATGAACTTTTATTGCTGGGTACCAATTCTACCACCATAAAGTCCAGATGTTTAAATGCTCCCCATAAATGCTTCAATAACCTCATCTGTTATTGTCAGTGATTGCTCCCATTCCAATGTGGGCAGTCTCTGGTGACAAAAACTGCTGCTCTGAGGGTGCAGACTGGATCTTTGCTGGAGATTGTATACCCAGGACCAACCAATATATTACTTTAATTTGTACCAGCCTCCTAAAACCAGACTGCAGTCAGATGAACTGCTCAGATCAGAGCCCAGATGCTGCCAGATTATTCTAACAACTCCACACCACAACAAAAGCAAAATGACTGCTCACCCTTTGCCTACCTCCTGAAGTAGAACATAAAATACATCCCAATTTTTATGCTTTAAAAACTTCCCTGAACAACAAAGTCTCATCCATTGCAAAAGACTTCCAGTGGAAGGAAATGATGATAAGCTGGAGGGTTATGGTATGAAGAATTGCACAAAGTTCCAGGATGAGCTACCTGCCCAGCAATAAAACCCCACTTGGATGGAGCAGCCTGGCTGCTGAATCAGCACTGAGCACCTCAGTGCAGCCAGTAATTCCTGTCTGGAGAATGAATAACTCACTTTATTACTGAGAGAACTTCTTAAAATGTTATTTTAGGTGTAAGCTGTGAAGCTGAAGGAGATGTATTCACACTCAGAACTTTCAGGTCATGTCCAGAATCAGGAGCAGGCAAGAGCCTTCTTGGCATGGCACCTTTGGTATCACTCTCAATCTGCATGGGTGAGTGAACCAGCACTGAGGTGGTAATTCAGCATTTGCTGCTGCAGAAATGCACTTCACAGATCATAAATCCCTGGTAAAACTCTTCTAAGAGCATGTCACCTCATCTACTGTATTCACAGGGTGTCCCACCTTATTTTCTGTGCATTAATAGAGATTCATATTTCTACACTAAATTTAAACAAATAGCCTTTCAGCTGAAAAGGGCCAGAAAAACAGAAAAACCCACAGAGCTCAGGCACTGAGGTTGAAAAGAAAAAAATGTCATTATTTATACACCAGGCCTGAAAATTTTGAACATTTGTGACAAACACACTTCTGTTGCTCTCAACTGAATTCAGATCAGCAATGATTCCAAATGCAGCAGCAAGCCCAGACTCTCTTCCTTTTTGGCCCCTTCAAGCTTCTGGTGCCCTCAGAGTTTCAGCCCTGAATTTCTTGAGGCTCCTGGAGAAGAAAATTGCTTCACCCTCTGACATCTTTGCAGCCCAGGGCAATCCTGACCTGGGAGACAGCCGCAACTACATTCCAGGAATGGCCTGCTCTGCCATGGAAAGACAAATCAGATTTTTCTACCTCAAGAAGGATCTGTTTTATTATTTTTTCCTTCAAAATACTGAGGTTTAAGTTCTGCTCCTCTTCTTAAATCCTCTGATATCATTTTTGTCCATATAGAGCCTATAGCATGATAAATAATGATATTGATAAATGTGAATATAAATAGCTATTGATAGATATGATAAATAACAGTAGATAAATGATGACATTTCTCCAGAGAAAGTGGAACCATACCTGCCCCAGGTAAGCCTAAGGAGCAGAAAATCTGATCCACCTGAGGCAAAAATACAATAGAACATGGTGCTCAAGCAACAGGAGCATGTGATGAATAGAAGAGGGAAAGGCAAGGGCAGCAGTATCCAAGCTGTTGGCCTTGGATACCTCTAAAACACATTTGAACTGGCCTGCCACAAAACATGAAACACAATTTGCCTCATCCAAATGGATGCTGGCAGATGTGGAGCCTGCCCCTGTGCTTTGTAGCCATAGTTAATCATGAACCCAACTAACCAAAAGCGGGAGATCAACCACTCCTACTCTGTTATTGACTCACAGGAGACCTCTTTTCTCCCCCTATGCCATTTTCAAGAAATGCTACAAGCTCCCTGCTCTTGCTTCTGCGTTTTGTTTTCCTTGTTCACTTTTAAGAACCCACAGACAAGGAAATGGAGGCTGTCAAGTGGTCTCTGGAATGACAGTAGAGAAGCAAGAGAGAAGGAACCCACTGGGAGGAGAAATGCAGAATATCTTACTACTGAAATGAAAAATCTCAAAGATAAGACTATAGAACTGATTAACAGACACACACACAAACTAAGTTGTGTTTTCACAACAAAGCTCAGGAGGTGTGTGGACAAAGAACAAAGTGATGCAGCATCCTCTGGTCCTGTTTCCAATGAAGTTTGGATTAGTATCAAGCTAAATACTTTATCCAGTTCTGTGGCCAGATCAGCGTTGACCCAGAGTTAACTGGTTGACAATCAAGCTGTAACATTAAAGCTATGTCCATAAATGCCTCTGTTTGGCAGTGACCTCAAACCAAGTGCCCAAAGCAAAGGCTCAGCCCTGCAGAGCTTTCCAGCAAGGCAGAGCCAGAGGTGAATGCAGAAGCTGCTTTGAGCAGGGCATTGTGCCTTGCACACAAAGGCCCTGCTGTGCTGGGGCACCCTGCACTCTGTGAAGCCATCCACAGGGGCAAGAAACAGGGGCTGATGATGCCACGTAGGCTTTGTAAAAAAATAAAACACAACAAAAAAAAAAAAAAAAAAAGTTGTAAGAAGAGAAAAACCCTCCTCCAGAACTGAAGTGAATGCAGAATGAAGTCACTGTAAGACACTGCCATGGGCTGCAGCCTCTGAAGGATTCAGTGGAGTCTGCTCTGAGCATTTCCATCAATGAGCACAGACTGAGCTACGTGAGCAGCCCAGGAAAGGCTTCCCAGGAAAGCACAGCCTGCCTGGGAGCCACACAACAGCCCTGCCACCACACAACAGCCCTTGTCACCACACAACCGGCCCCGTCACAACGCACCTGGCCCCTGTCCCCATGCAACCGGCCCCTGTCACCCCACAACAGGCCCTGTCCCCCCACTTCTCTGGGTGAAGCCACCAGGGTAAGGGAGCATTGCTCCTGTCCCTTCCTTCTGAAGATGCCAGCAAGCTCTGCCTTTTCTAGGATTCAGGGAGCAGCAGAAGCAGGGCAGGGGGTGAAGGAGAAAGTCCAGCTAAAATAACAAGAGTGGGGAAAATCAAGATGAAAAGCACTTGCAGAATTCACTCCAAGGAAAAGACCCATTTCTGGAAATGAGATGCACATCTCTCTATGTCTCCTAAAAGGAGTTGCCATATGTTCTAAAAGTAGGATATAATATTTGAGCTGCAAAAGCCAAATCAGCTTGAGGAACAGACGGCATTACAATGCTTTAGCAGAACAAGCCCCCCATAACAATATGCCAGCAAACTCATTTTCTAGAATGGCACTAGGAAAATATTTGCAAAATCTGAAACCCATTCCCTAAATACAGCATTTGGTTTTTCCAGAATGGGGAAAAAGTGCCACACATATGCCAGAATTGGGGAGTTCTAAATAGCTCTTCATATTCTTTGATTTTTTGGCTTGCTTTTCTCTGTAATTTTTGGATGGTGGGGTTTTTTTGGAGCTTTTTTTTTTTTAATTTGACCTCAAATTTCTTGAGCAGTCATTCTTGTTCTTCCTTGGTTGCTGGAGGGACAAATTCCCACAGCCCAGCCAGGTCACCTCTGAATTTTGATCACAGTGTTAGAGTTTTTCCCTCTGAGCTCCCAGGCTCCAGGACATACATCAATATTAACAGCTTAATTTCCAGAGGAACTGAATACATAAAATCTAATGCTGGCAACCTGTGATTGTCAGGCTATAAACACACACTAAATCAAGATATTGTCAGAACACTAGAATTTTTATGCTGTTTTTCAAATTCTTTTTTTTTCCTCTCACAAGTATCTCTATCACAAACAAAATTTTGGCCTCCTTGGAAAAAAGCAGCTGAAAATCATGTGTCCACAGGAACAAAATCTGTCCAACGCATGTTCCAGCTGCTTTTGCCCCTTCTCCAGTGTGGTTGGATGATACACACTCAGGTGCAGCAGTGTCTGACCAAAGAAAAAGAAATCATTTTTTTCATTTGCAATATATTTATTTACAGAGTGCTACAGGTTAATTTTCCAACTTGCTCAAGAAACTTCCCAGAACCAAAATTTGCCATGAAACAAACACGACCAGAAACAAGATTTGCTGTGGTCGCACCTTAGCAAGTAAAGGTCCTGCTCTTTCCACATTATTTTCAAAGAGCACAACTCAGCTTCACCTCTGATGGACCTCTATTTTTTTTTTTCTTCTTTAAATATAATTACACATTTATGTACATATAGAATAGATGCCAAACCACTAACATACAGTACAGAAAGGAAGCACACAGGCAACAATGCTGTGTGATTTACAAAATCAGGCTCTCAAAGCTGAATATAATTATGAACAAAATCTGTTGGGAAGAAAACATTTAAATGGAAAAACGTGTATAACAGTTGGGAGCTGTTGAAGCCCATTTTACAAGAGGCCCCAAAAGGCACAAAAATTGAGTAAGGAGGTCACACTGGTTTAAAAACAAACCTGACTTATAGGGAAAGTGACTACAGCTTTTTTCAGTTTCATGTTGTTGACAAAAGGAAAACAAGATCTAAGCAACTGAACCAGCTCGGCTTAATCATTTTAACTGCAAACATTTTTGTTTTATTTTTATTGTACCATTGGAAGTGTTTTCTGAGGGTTGGAGGATATTCTCCATCCCTGGAAAATGTTACATCAACATTGAATGTTGTTCTTGAAAAATCAAGATTAAAGAGAAATTGATTCAAGCTCGTTCTCTAATGTCCTGAGCTATTACTTAGAAATGTGATTTACCAAGAGTGGGTTGAATAAGCAGGTAAAGGATCTGGAAGAATGGGGGAACCAACAGCGATTTAGAAGAGCAAAATAAGGCAATGAGCTGAATCTTTTGAATTGCTCAGGTAACCAAGAGCCTGGGCGAGTTGAGAAAACCTTCCTGGTAAAAGAGAAGTGCTAACAGGGCTACTGTGCTGTGAAAGCAATTCAATACACAGCATTGTGGGCCTCCCTTTTGTGCAGGAAATGGAACTGAAATTCTAAAATCAGATTTTACAGCACTGGCAGAATGAAGGAGTTGGATGGAACAAGCAAGAACCATGGCAGTCAGTGATGGGTTTTAATAAAGTACCACTACATCTTATTGGCAAAACTCAAAAGTAGAAGTGAGGAGTGAAACAGGGGAAGGTTGCTGTTAACTATTGTACATTAAGTTGTATGAAGCAAAAAAGCTCTGATTCTTGGGACTGTATCACACAGAGCAAATCTTCTCCTCTGTAACCTTCAGGTTAAAGTCTGGTCAAAGGCAACAGCTAAAATACTGAAAACCTCACATTTAAAATGAAAAACCTGTACAGTGTAGGTCTCTAACATAAATATAATCCTTCACATAAAGCAAGTTTGGCAATAAAAAAATTAAAAGGCACATGAAAAACTTACTAGGGTCTGTAACAAACATATTTGCCCTGGTCACAAGGTCTTTTTCTCTTAATGAGTTTAGGAGTGCCTGTATCATGTTTCTGTCACCCCAAGAAACAAATATGAATATTACAGATGGTAAAACCCACATTTTCTCGAGCAGGAAATAAATGTTTATATGCAGCATACAGCAAAATGTATATTTCCAGAGACAATAGTTACAAGATTTAGACTTATTAGTGCAGGAATTTTAATGGAAAACATGTTTTTGGGGATAAGAATTTTAATTACAAAGAAACCACATACAACTTGCTTCTTTAGATATAAAGCAGAGCAGTTCTGCAGCAGAAAAAAAAGGGTCTCTTTTGATGAAAACAGAATATTGGAATAAAGAGAGAAACACTCAGCTCGTGTGTATGGTTAGACATTTCCCTGGTAATGCTTTTGATCCCAAAATGGCATTTGTCAGGATGGAGACATTCCTCAGGAATGTGACATTTCTGCGGGACTCAGACCCAGCTCTGATGGTGCCTGCTCAGATCCTTCCCCTGCCAGGCTGCCCTGACCCCAGCACAGCTCCCAAGGCTCCAGGCTCAGCCAGCCCAGTCCTTCTGCCCACATCCTTCTTTTCTTTTCCATTCTTACAATCTTTAGACAATGCACACTGCAGGGATAAAAACTAGCACTAAAAGAAGGGGCATATGAAGGCTACCAACAACCCAGGGTTGATCTTTCCACTGCAAACAAAAAAAAGTTAACCCAAGTACCAGTCCAGTGCTGAAGATACAAAAATGGTACCTCCAGAATGGAGTTTCACAAATTCTGGTTTGGTAGAAATGGAAATACAGACTTTTTTTGGGAAGACAATATGCTGCAGGCATCTTGCATTAAAAACAATTAGCTGGAAAATACAAGACCAGAAGTGGGTAAAAAACTAGTTTCTCAGAATTCCAAGTGGAAAGAAACACTGGTTTCATTCTCATTACATTACTCCACAAAGAACACCTTTTGTGAAAGACTAACAGGAAAAGAAGAAATTAAATGTTTAATCAGGCTTTGCTGATGGCTTTGGCATCATGGGATTTTTCTCATTTTACAAGACAAGTAGACCTGACCATGGTTTATTCCCATTTTTACCAGTAACTTCTATCTCTTCAGACTCACATGGTTTGACCAATTTGCAATTCTCCCAGGAAATCTGCATGCTCAAGCAGCAGCTTTACTTCATTGCCATTAAAACCAACAGCTATTTTATTTTTTATTATTTTGATAAGCCTTCTGATGATCCAGCTAAAGACTACAAGAGAGGCAATAGAAAACAATAAGAATCAGAGTTAATTGTCTAAATACCAATTCTTCCTCCTTAAGTTTTTATTCTTTAATTTTGGAGAGCTCTTCTTGTACCTTCTTGTTGCTTTGCAAACAAACATTTTTCATCCTCATTTAATCAAATGTATTTGGATGGAGATCCTTAACACTGACTCTGAAATGGAAAGCTCTCATCAGCTTAACCCTGCATTAATTTTATGCTTCTCTCATTTTTTTGGGAGTGCACAGTCACAGCTCCAGAAGTTCTGCAAAGTTGAGAGACGTTTTCAGCAGCACAGGTACACTGAAGCCTCCTATACTCCCTCTGCTAGTGAGGGGGAAAAAACAAGTTGTAGAGGTCTAAACTGATCCAGCAAAAGATGCAAGGGAGCACAGGATGGGCTTTGCATTTCTGCTGAGTGAATGTCACTGGTTTCTGCTTTTATGCTACTCTGGGATTTCAGAAAACTCTGCCTCTAATCTTTAAATCATCAGGATTTTTTTCTTTCTGCTGTTTTAAAAAGGACTTTTGGTCAGAACCTTCAAGCTTGGCAAGAAAAGGTGTCAGACAAGCAGCATGCAAAAGGAATAGCTATTTATCAAAGGAGCAATCCAGAAAAATGCCATGTTCCTGCTTGAATACAGTCCCACTGCCCCACTTTTAGAGTCTGAACCAGGGCAGATGAACAAAGGAGCAGCTTTGGAAGGCAGGTTGTTTTTTAAAATATTTTAAATAAAGAACAGAGCATCATGCACAAAGGCATCTAGGAGCCACAGATAAACAGCTCACAGAGGGGACTCAGAATACAAAGTCTGTTTCAGACAGGAGCTGCACTACTGTCCCCAGCTTTGGGCTACTCACACTCCTCTGCCAATAAGCCCCATGGGGAAACCTTCAGATTCCTAGAAATAAATTCTGCTGCTGTTTCTGAGTGAGGCTGGCTAGGCTGGCCAGCCCACCACCTCTGACAGCTGTTTTTTCACACTTCTATCCCCGTTGTTCTAAAATTGCTTTCCTAAATATTAATTCATTGGTCTAATTTTACATTTCTTTGAGTTTGGTCTTCCTTTTAAGTCACAGTCTTTTTGATAGTTAAGCTTTTAAAAGAAATTTAAGGAGTGTGACCTTTTCATGATTTGATTCTCTCCTGATCCTGCCTTGGCACCTCTGCTCAGAGCCAGAAATTCCAAACAAGGTGCATCCACTGCATGTACACATCACCCTGCCAGCACAGAAATGGCAGATGCATCTACACAGGCTGACAATTGATTTACTCATCATTTGCAACCCTTTGCAAAGGAACTAGACTTCCTAGCAATCAATGAGAAAATAACCTTGTTAGCAAAAAAGCCAATGTTCTTTTAAATTAATCAGTTCTTTTTCATCCAAACAGTACAGATAATGAGAGAGATGATGACATTTTACATGACCTATAAAAAGCAGAGTTTCTATTTTAGGCTCTCCTTCGCAAGGGTGCCAGGATGATTATGTTTTGTTTACTGGACAAAATAATCTCTTATTTGTTAAGGCTTGAATGCAATTTTATACAGCACAAAATTTTATCTTCTATTGTCTTAATTATCATCTGGAGGGTTGAAGCATGAAAATGATGGCAGAGGAAAAAATTAATATTAATGTGCTCTAGCTGCAATTTAAAGAGAAAGGACTTGGAGCTTGCTTTTGCTCATGAGCTTAACATACTGCATCAGACCAGTGGATTATATCCCATTTAGCTGCTATTGTTTCTCCAAGTAGCACAAAGAAAACAGACACCAACCTTTTGCAGACATTCCCAGTGCTCAAACACACAACCTTTTCCTTTTACATCACTTGGAAAAGAGTGTGAAAATGTTTCCTGCTTAGGATGGTGTGCAAGACTACGCTACTGTTTTTCAAGTTCTTTGTATGACACCTTTGTCACCTACAGCATGTTCTCATGCCAGTGTGAAAGCACAGGCAGCAGGAGCCTTTTCTCTCATTTCCATCCTAATAGCCAGAGAATTCAGGGTCTGGGGGAAAGGTGCATTTATCCCAGGAGGAGATGGCAAAACCAGAGAGAGTCTTGGATGATGAGCAGTGACCCCAGTGGGTTTTCTACCTTCCTAGCTGGAAATCAAAGGGGAGCGTAGTGTGTGCTGATTTTAAATTAAAACAAATGAGATGCATGGTCTGACCACTTCCAAAAGTACCAGTAGGGATTGGAAAAGACAGCACTTAGATGCAATGAGACATGGTTTAATTCTTTTGCAGTTGCATCCTGCTGTTTGAGCCCTGACCTCTCCAGGTCTGAAAGAGAAAGGGAGAAACTCAAAGGTTTCATTTCGCTTTTTTTTTGGACAAGAAGAAGTGGATTGAACTTGTTTTCAGGACTGCATACACACTGTTAGAAAATTTTTAAAAAAAGAAGCAAGAAAAGTATCAATTAAAAAGAAGACTGGTTTCTAAATTTGAGCTGATATGACAGTCAAGATATACTGGTAAAAAAAATAAATCTGTATTATAGGGAGAAAAATTTAAGTAATCTGAAAACATAGAGACAAAGAGTTTGCATGGCTTATCATAACAATTCATTTCAAGTTAAGTTTTAATGCAAAATGAAATGTGTCACTATGGCATCCTGCACCACTGAGAAAGTGAGGGAAATGTCTCAGATCTGACTCAGCCCATGGGCTCCAGGACCAGCTGCAAACACAGCAACAATGATACCAAAGATCTTTTTCCCCCTCTGCTGTTTTGTCCCATGACTATTTTAACACCAAGGTTGGCTACATCTAAACATCCATGTTATAGTTTTCCCCTCGTGGAGTTCTTTTTGCTTATTTGTTTGCTTGTTTGCACTACTTTGCAAAATCCCAAAATGCACAATTCTGCTTTAGCAGCTCCAAATTCAATCAAGTGGATTATCTTCATGCCCACCTAAACTGTGCTCAGAATATGGAAACATTGATCATCCACTGTGTAGAATTACAGAGATTAGAAAGGTAAGAAGTGGGGTTTAAAGGTATTAAAAGTTTGAGGAAACTGCTCCAATAAAGCACAGAAGAGTGTGAATTAGGTGCTAATTTCCACCAGCACTCCACTCGAACCCAAAGAGGGAAGCGGACGGATCTGAGGCTCCCCACAGCTCCAGTTTGTGGGTCTGGGAAGGCAGAGGTTGCTGGGGGTTTGCATCACTCTGCTCCAGGTGTGGTGACCCCATGGCTTCACCCAGGGCAGCAGAGCCCTGAGTGTTTCCTTCCATGGCCAGCAATTCTGGGAAACTCCACCCTGTCCTTCTGCCCATCCCACCCAAGCTTCAAACACTCCAGTCACCATCACCTGTGCAACAGCTCATACACAGAAGTCCTCCTACTGTAGCCATGAGATTTTCTGAAAAGTCCTTTCCTTGGGATTTTTTTCTCCTGAGAAGCTGAGAGGCCTCAGGAACAAAAAGCAAACAATGGCTATCTGCTGCTGTGGAATGCAACAGGTGCATCTGTGATTGGTCTCATATGGTTGTTTCTAATTAATGGCCAATCACAGTTGCTTTTGTTCTCCTTCTTCTTTCTTTTTCTATTCTTAGCCAGCCTTCTGATGAAATCCTTCCTTCTATTCTTTTAGTATAGTTTTAATATAATACATATCATAAAATAATAAATCAAGCCTTCTGAAACATGGAGCCAGATCCTCATCTCTTCCCTGATCCTAAGATCCCTGCGAACACGGTCACACTCCTACTACATTTCCAAACTATTTAAAGACCCAACAGCATATACAGAAACACAAATATCTTCTGTTTATTGGATAACATAGAGCACCCAAACCTGAGCATCTACAATTAATGATCAACACCTGTACACACAAAATATTTCCTATACAGACACTATTTAACCAAAGAATAAGGCAATTCAAAAATATCTAAAAATAAATTAAGAAAGAAAGAAAAAAAAAAAAAAAGGAAAAAGAAAAAGAAAAAAGAGAATGGAATTAACAGCCAAACAAAATACAGCTAGGTATGCAGCTAAGCTGAGGTAAGCCAAGAGCAGAACATATCTGAGAATTGATCAAATCACACTGCCTAGCAGATTAGTGCCTGGGGAAGAGAAAGGCTGAAGAGCACAGACACTCCAGAGTGCCAGCTATAAAGCAGAGTCTAATGAAATGATAAGCTATTTATGCAAAGCATTCATGGCTATGACAATTCATTTGCACAGAGTGAAAATAGAGTAGAAATTTGTCAAAATGCAAATACAACAGTGACCTATTGATACAAGGTCAAAAAGTGAAGGGGAGAAGCAAATTCAGGACACCAGGGCTACAATTACTGCAGTGCTCAACATTTCTCTCTTTACATTAAGATTTTTCCATCAAAAGGTAGATCTAAGCAACTCATTAACATGAAAAAAAACCGAAGAAGACATTACTGAAAAGGAAGCCAGAAATACACATCTTGTAATTTGAATTAAGATCTTCTGCTGGAGAATGTCTTTATCTTTCCAGGCAAAATAGCAAAGCAATTTTGTAGAATTTAATTGAGAAATAAGGCACACAAAAGGGCTGCTTATATGCATACCTCAGTAGGAGATACAGAATAGAAATAAGTCCTCTGAACAAAACTGAGCACTGCACATCAAACAATGTTGCCAAGTGCCACCAAGTGCCACTGCTTGCCTATGAAATTTCATGTTTAAAACCATATTTGAGGAAAGTCACATTGCTTCCCCAACAAAAAAGCAGTTACTTTTAAGTTACTATTGCTACGATACACTAGACATAAATATATCCAAGCCAAATCAAAAGGAAGCACTTGTATTTTTATTTGAAATTCAGTGATCTGGTTAAGACATTGCTATTTTGACCACCAGCTTTAATTTTGAAAGGATTTGAGCAGCTTTACTGTCCAGCAGCCATGAATAATTCTGTGCTTGAGCACTTTTTATAGAAGTACATGAAGCAAAGCACCACTGCAACCTGCAGTGCACCTGTCCCTCACCAGCTTTGTCACAGGGGCAAGTGAATGCAAGCTAAACAAACTGTACACTTCTCACCCCAGATGACTTCTGGCTCTCTATCTGCACACACTTTTTTTTTTTTTTTCTCAAACATTTCAGTTTTCATAAGCAGCACAACAAATAGTTGTTGTCCTTTTTGGAGAGAAAACAATTGGATTGGGAATTCTTCCTGTGCCCAACACTATACATGCAATAGGAGCTTTTGAACACTTATGCAGCCTTTCAACAGCCTGTTTCAGTAAGAATTCACTTTTTCCTTCAGCCAGACCGCTTTTAGAAATTTGTTTTTCAATACTGCAAGCATTACAGCCCATACAACAGAAAGAATTGCAATTATCAGCTGATAAAAAGAACTGACCTGGGAGTGTTAAATTCACACATGCAAACATACACCAAATGATTAACTCATTCATTTGGGATCATGCTTTGGTCCCTTGCTAAAGAGCACAACTACATGTGCTCAAGAAGAAGAAACCTGACAGGTTTCAGTTCAGTTCTCCCATCAGCTATTCCAGGAATTTATTACTGTCACAGGAGTTGTCTGCATAAGCCAGAGCACAGTCACAGCACCAGTGTAAGCTGCCTGCATTAAAGCCAGCAGCCTGCTGTGGTTGTCAGCCCCAGGAAATCATGTGTCTCTGGATGGTGTCTTCCACAACTTTTTCCTCATAATTCCTCACAATGGATTTTCTCCTCTTTTGCATTTTACAGCTTAAAACTCTATAAAGCTTGCCAGCTCCACCTTGGCTTTTCCTTGCTGGCAAATCATTAGAAATGACTGAAATAGTCCTGTGCAAATAAACTCAACCTTCAGCTCACATCAAGAGCCATTTTGAGGATTGTGTGCCCTGAAAATGAAAATTGTACCCAGTGCTTTCCTCTTCTAAGTCCTTCACCTAACCAAAGCTGCAGGCTTGATATTAAGCAAATTCCTGATTTCACAATGGAGTTTCAATTAAATATGACAGGAAACTTTTTTTTTTTTTTTGCAATTTGACTTCAAATATTCTACATGTCAGTGTTACGGGAGAACTGAAAATGGAAAAGATTTTAAAAGCATGGCCTGTCATCACTGCCATAATTTCATTGAGAAAATATACAGAAATATAAAACTGAATGGATGTGGTTTTAGGAAGACAAGGTACTTTTTATTCAGTTTAAACAGAGTGGCAAGAAAACTGATGGATAAACTCCTTAACTACACTGAGTTTTGTCAGGGGTCCACACCCTGCTGCTTTTCAGAAAGCTCCTGACTGCCAAGTGAGTGATTGCTATTCTTATGCATCTCCTTTCACTGGTATCTTCCAAATGCCCATTTCTCCTTGCTAATATATAACAGTCTACAACTCAGAAAAAAAGTAATTTGTGCTGTGCAAGTACCCAGTGACAACAGAAGTAAATGACAGGAGGTGTGAGAGAGATACAAGCACATGATGATGAGGACAATCTTTAAAGCATCCCTTCTTTTCTCCCTGTTTTTTTTTTTTGTTTTTTTTTTTGTCTAAAAAAGACAAGATATTTTTCAAATGCCCCTAATTATGCTACCCTACTTGTAAATTATTGTGCCACTCTTTTCTTTACCCAGCCCTCCTGCCTGATCAGATGAGAAGTTCCATGAACTATCAGCTGTCTTCCAACTTTATTCCTGCAGTACCAAGTACCCTGAGCCTCAGAGGATGCCAGCAGAAATATCCACAATACAAATATACAAATTTTTCATGCTGTACATACACAGTTACACCATTTTCTACTTCAGGATAGAAACTTATTTTGGGCATAGATTTGTATCTGTCCTAACTTCTCCAAAATACATCTTGGGAAGTAACAGGGATCTTGGAAAACCTAAATAATCCCAGCTGTGCATTCTCACGTGATTGTGCACAAGCAGTGTAATGGTTCCATTAGAGGCCAGTACCAGGCCTCCAAAACCCTGTTTGCTGTACAGAACCTAAAATAATCACAAAGAGCAAATGTCAAGAGTTACTGTTATTACCATATGTAAAGTGCAGAACATTTTTTCCCAGAAATTATTTCCCATCAGTTTTGCTATGAAGAGAGCACGATTCAAGGATTACAGCTTTTGTGCTGAATAGCATGTCTAAAATTAAAGGCAATTTAAAGTAGAACTATCTAATAAAACAATAAAGAGAAAGCAAAAAAGTCTGCTGTAGAAAACAAACACAAACCAGCAGACCATGTAAACTGTCTGAGGCAAAGAGGCAGAATGGATTCCAGTCTTAACATTGGAGTAGCTGGTTAAAATGGCTCAAAGGCTTGGATCTTCTACATTGTAACTTAAGAGCTGAGAGCATCTTGAGTTCCTTATTAGCTGCAGTAAAAATACCCCTAATGAAAGGACACAGAGAATTACTAACACAAGTCTGAAACATTTTTCCAGATTGCAGGATTTTAGTCACATCTGTTACTTCAACAATCAAAAAAAAAAAACAACAACCTTATAACATCACTGTGTTAAGCATCCATTTTTTAATATATATGGTGTGTACAACTGAACACATACTGTGGTTACAGCCTGTTAGGCAGTCATATCTGCAATACACATTGTGGGCATTAATGCAATGTATTCCCGCATGCAGGGCAGGGGAGCACTCCTTGTTTTACACACGAAAAATTCAGATTCAGAAGGACATGTGGGATGCAAGCAGAGGGGAGGAGGAGAAACCAGCCCACTGGATTGCCTGCCCCAAGTGCTCTTACACTCTGGGCCACTGCAGAGAGCACCAGGGCCAGCAGTGGTCACAGAGAACACTCAGAGATGGCACAGAGCAGTTCTAAACCAGTTTGTGAACAACATTCGTTCAGATTCCATCCTCTCACTGTGGTTTATCACACAGCATTATAATGATTTATTATGCTATAAATTATTTCAAGACCAAAGACAAGAACTGTGCATTGAAATGTGCAGAGCAACCAAGAAAAATCTCAAAATCTGTCAACAAATGAAGCTCATTTGGAAGAAATTGAATACAAAGGGGAGATATGAAACCAGTCAGTGTAGAGCAGCAGGGAATTGGTGCTATGGCACAAACTTGAAAGTGTTAATTTGGGATTTCCCATGTGTGCACTGTGTCCTGGGGGGCATCAGGCACAGGATCACCAGCTGGGCCAGGGAGGGGATTGACCTGTCACATCAAGTCCTGGGGGCAGTTTTGGGTACCACAATATAAAAAAGTCATTCAGCTATCAGAGAGCATCCAAAGGAGAGCCATGAGGAGGGTGAAAGGTCTGGAGGGGCTGTGTGAGGAGCAGCTGAGGGCACTGGGTTTGTACAGCTTGGAGAGACTGAGGGGTAATCTTAGTGAGGGGTGATGTTCAACACCTCCATGAGGGACAGCAGAGGATCTCCTTACTCCTGTGACCACTGACAGCACTCAAGGAGATGGCGTGAAGCTGAGTAACAGAAGTTTAGATTGGGGATCAGGAAAAGGTTTTTCACCCAGAAGGTGTTTGGGCACTGGAAGATGGTCTCCAGAAAGGTGGTCACAGCGCCAAGCCTGCCTGAGTTCAAGAAGAGTTTGGATAGCACATGGTTTGACTCTTGGGATGTTCTGTACCTGGACTCAATGATCCTGATGGGTCCCTGCCAACTCAGGATATTTTATAATTATGACAATTTAAAGCTATTGCAAAGTCAGTATTTCTACTCTTTTATCTTTCTTAGCACACAGACGAGAAGTTCTAGGTGGTTCAGCCGCCTGCTTTGCTCACCCAAAAACTTTAAACAGTTATCAACAAGGCATATTTAATAACCAGGCATTGCTCTACTACTGCTAACCCAGCTGATTGTGTTATCTGAGCACAAGCTAGCAGAAATGATGGCATTTGGAAAGAAAAGCCATCCATCCCCTCTCCTTTGCTAGAACAAATTCGGGCAGTTCTCAAAGTAACAACACACCAAGACAGATTCAAACTCTTTGAAGATATTGATTCACAGTTCAACCACCTCAAGGACTTTTTTACTTGTAACAACCTTCAATAGAACGTGCACCAATTTTTTCGTGTAACACAAACTGTCAGTTTCTGGAGGGCAAATGCTCAGTTTCCCACATTTCTTCCACTTTATTGTAGGCAAGGGGATTTGTCCTACTGAAGTGCTGCTGAGAATTGATTTGGTTTGTCATTCCAATTCATTACCAGTTGTAAGAGAAGAACCACTGTTATTCCAAAACCTTTTTTACCTTTTCCAAAAGGCAAAATATGTATTTCTATTTTCTGGGTAAGCAGGTTAAAATTAGAGTATAAAGGTTTTTGGCAGTGGCATCCATTCACAATAGCAAAAGCACCACAGTTTGAATCAAGGCTGCCATTGCACATCACTGCTGTTCTATTTAATATTCTTTTCATGGCACTCCTAAGTACATTTGATCTCTTTGATAGCTTCTTGGCAATACTTTTTCATTAGAATCATTATTATCTAAAAATCTTTTAATTTTCATTTTAATACACATAAACTCACTGTGAAGCCAGCTTAAATACTGCTAAAGCCACTTGGAATAGAGAACTCAAATCTACTAATGCTACAAATTCTACCTGCTGAATGCAACATTTTGTACTGCAGGATGGGTGAAATAAAGATGTTGAGGAGTACATTGGTATTCTTAGTCAGTAATGGAAAGTTACTTTTCCCCTTCCCTAGTAAGGATTTCACCTTAAACAAGTCATCAGGGATCTTCAGTCTGCATTTCATAATTAGTTTTTTTCAGATGTTCATTTCATAAAAGAATCACAGGCTGTGAATAAATAGAATAATCTTTCAGGTTGAATTTATTGGCACTATTTTGCTCAGCAGTGACTTTTCTGGATCTCAGATCCAAAATTTTCATCACAATAATCTTATCACGTGATTAAAATTTGTAAAAGAAGCAAATCACAGTATACCCTAGAAAATACAAAGACCTTAATGTGGCATATGCATTATCCAGAAGATCTGCTTCTGAAAGATTTGCTCTTCTGCACCCTGAAATAAGGCAAAAAAATTAGTTCCTGGGAAACCAAGATTAGAGTGACATGCAAGTCCTTGGACTAACTACAATATGATTTGTTTTAAATTGTTTCCACTTAGCTTCCCCCCTAGGTTTTGCTATGAGACACACACTTTCTGATATTTGGTACCGATTGTCAATTCAAATTACATTAAACCCTAACAGCAAAGTCTGTAACACCCTGGCTAGGAAGACTAAGAAAAAACTATTACTTGATATACTTGCAAAATAAATAATATTCTGCTGCTTTGGAGGAGCCTGGGACAGGAAGAGCAGAGCTGTCATCTGCTAGAACAGAGATAAATTAGCACGGCTGTGTCAGAGAGCCCAATGTAGGACATTGTATTATGTGCAGTCTCAGGATGTCTTAATAGCTTCTTGCTCTCCTAGAAGCTTAAAGCTCAGCCCAAATTCCACACACATAATTCTTCATCCTACATAATGAGCTGATTGTTGCATCGTTGACAAACGCAAAATAAAAAATTCAGGCTTCAGCTACGAAATATACTAACCAAGAATCAAAAATTATTAAACCCAAGCAACATGAGAGAACTGATTTACTTTGCATTCATGAAATGTTAAGTCATTTACACAGCAAGTGCAGAAACATCTCTAACAACCACGCTAACGACTTGCCTTAAAACATTTCCAAACCTCTCTGTGCTCTCCCTGCCCAGGGGCTCCCAAGTGAAAGGAATCAAGGCTGGAGTCAAGTGCTGGTCGAGTGAAAGAGGTGAAGTGCATGAAGGAGAAAATAAGACCAGACATCACACAACACTTAGTTGCAGCCAAACTGACAGAGAGCATTGTTGTTGCCCAGTGATCTATGGGTAATATCTGTTTACTAAACAAACTCAAGACTCACAGAAATATCCCTTTGTCAATGTAATGATTTTCACTGTTGTGAAGAACTGAAGGCTTAATGTTAGAGGATACTAGTATCTGATTCTGCTGCTGGTAGATTTTAAAGTTACATAGAAAAAGAAAATAACACTAATATTATTCAAAGTGTGAGACGAAATCTTCCTTCCAGCAAAAGCAGCTTTGTCATTCAGGGACACCCTCTGCAACAAAGCAGACCTATTTATAAGCTGCCTGAAAAGCACCCAAAAGTTGATTTAGCAGCTGTACCTGTGACTGCAGCTGTGCCCAGACTCAGGGTACAGCAGTGCCCAGGGATGCTTCTGTGCCCTGGGCCATGAGTTCCCATCTATTGAGCTGTCAGAAGCGTCCCTGGCACATTTTTGGCCTGTGCCAACTATAATTTTCTCATGCACTCGCAGGCACAGTTTGAGAGCTGGCACAGTTTCCAGTCCTATGGGAATGTTTTGCAGGTTACGAGACTTTTAATGGTATGGATGTGGGTCATTCTGTACCAGCTGGCCTCAGCTCCCAGAACCTTCACAGACACAGTTAAAAGCTCAGAGATAACCTCCAATATAATAGTAATTGCAAATTAAACCTTGTTGTGGGGGTTTCCCTTTTCCTGCCCACAACAGTTCTTGAGACACTTCACAACACTTTAAGTTAGTAAGCTTCTTAAAATAAATTCAGAGTGTGTTTAGTGACCGCCATTTCCAGTATTTATCTCTTGGAATGTCCTAGAAATTCAAGCTAAATAAACAAAAGCTTGTATCATTCCAAGTAGTCTGATAAATAGCTGCTGAAAACTTCAATGCTTCTGATTTGGAGAGCTTACAGAAGCAAAGGCATTTATATTCTGAAGCTACATCTGTAAATTGTTCAAGCATCATACCATGACAACAATCTTATAGGATAAAATGATCTTTAATAACAGGGAGAGTAAGTCTATATTCATGCTCCTTGCCTCTAACAAGCATCAAAGCTGACTGTCCCTGGGACTCAATAGCAGTCTGTAAGCATTGGATTTAGAGCTGTAATGCTGCAAACCCTCACATATGTGAGCAACTTGGCACAGACAAGCTGCCTCACACCACTGCTTCTTATTCTCCTCCTGTACCCAGTCCTTCATGGTATGTCCACAAAGTGAATCCTACATCTTAATAAACCTTATTACAGTCAGTAGCACTGCCTGCAGAAACAATTTTTGCAGGACCACAGCACATTTGGCCCCATTAACCTGAGTAAAACTACTTTAGGATGGAAAGAATCTCCAAATCTTGCATTCTCCATATGGACTGCACTACAGCTCAGAGGAATAATGAAGGAATATCTCTGAGCATGCAGCAAACTCCTCCAGGATGGTAAAAGCCATCAGGTTTTGCTTCAGAGGGCTAAGAGGAGTGATGGGACATGCAATAACTGCCTTGGTGGCTTTGGAAGAGCTCAAATCCCCACAAACATCCTGGCTCTTGGCCATGCTGCTGCACAGCCTGCCTCCCCCTCTGCACCTCCGTCCACATCACAGCCCAAACACAAAACTGGGCTCAACCTTACCTGAAACAGGACCTAAATTTCTCCTCCTCAGCTAAATTTCTGCACCTGGAGACGAAGCTGCTGCAGAGCTTTCAGTGGCACTGTTGTTGCTGCAGAGCAGAAACATCTCCTTACAACAGAGGCAGCTACAGAAAAATCAAATGGCTTTTTTGCAGCCTACCCATGAAAAGAATTGAACCACAGCAACAAAGAAAGGAACTTATTACCATGGTTATTGCTGCTATTTCTAGACAACGTGAATGGGCTTTTTAGGCTTTCATGAGAGAATTTACAGACTCTGGGGCAAGCACACTGTTAGTAATTGCAGTTGCATTCTGCCACTTGAGTATTTTTGGCAATTGAACTGTCAGAAACCATTTGACAGAAAAATGTCTCTGCATCATTAGTGCCAGCAAGGAGGATATCATGCGCCAAAGTATGAAGTGAAAAGTACTTCTGCTTTTACAAGTGAATCTTCTGCAGCTCACCAATTTCAAACTTCCACCCCCTTCCTGGCCCAAAATCCAGGTCTGAATTTTGAGGTTGTCACATGTGCTACTAGTGCCTTATAAGGCTTTTTGGTTTTACACAGCAAAATGTGAATGTTCTTTATCCAAATCCAATTGCCTGCCTTTCACCAAAAAAAAGTGCAACACTCCTATGCCACAGCCTTTCTCACCAGATCACTGCAGTCTCTGTTCTCTCCTGTTTAGATCTCATCTTTCTCCAACAAAAAATTATAGCTTTTTCAGAGCTTTGGTTTCAGCAAAGCCAATAGGAGCTGCAGGAACATATTTGAAAATTGGATTACTGGAAAAAAAGAGGCTCTGGAAACAGACTGGAAAATTCTGAGCTGCAAAATTAGAAACTAAGTGAAATTAGATGAATTTTATAGTCTTCCAGGCTTCAGATCTCAGTGTCTGTCCTTTTTCTTATGATCCTTATTAAAACCAATCACTATTTCTTTTTTAACCTAAGACACAGCAACTCCAACTGTCTGAAGTTTCCTCAGCTTCAACATTCAAGATGTTCCTCAGCATTGAGGTACCAGCTCTTTTCAATTTAGAAGCTTCTAATTGCATTGGAACCATGAGCACATTTGTCAAGATTTATGAATCAACAGATCCCCACTCTGAGTAATGGTTCCAATCACAAAGAAACTGCCCATCATCATTTGAAGTACTGTTTGCTCAGTCCTTTCACCTCATCTTGCTTTAGCTTCTCATCTGCTGCATAGTTTCTCGAGTAACAATTTTCTTTTAATGAGTGTGTGCAATCAGCAGTGAACTGCAGGAGTTGTAATCAACCAGAAAAATATCCACTTCCATGTTTACTCCTGTAAGCAGGTCGCAGATGGGGAAAGTAGGTGTTTCGGTGGGTTGCTTCTGCTACCCACAATTCCTATTTTGTCTAGTGAAAAATCAATAAAATTAAATGAATTATGCATTCAATAAAATAAATAAAATATTTGAATAAGACAGACACAACAATGGCTGATTTTGCATCTGTATTCCCTTGGAATTTGGAAAAGCAAATGATATTAATGGAAAATTAAAAGATATGCAAGACTTGAATGCTTTCAAGAATGGAGATTTTGGCACTGGTGATTACACCTGCCACTGAACTGCACATTACAATATCCATCCATTTTCTGCTGACATTGATTGAACACAAGGACTTCTGGCAGTAACTTTCTAAGCCAAAGAACTTTAGCAGTTCATTTAAGCTTATTTTAAACCTGAAAAATTTTAAACTGTCTTTATTGATCACTGAGGGTAATATACAGCTCTTCCAAAGGAGAGATGATGCCTTGCTGCCAGTGGGATGAACTCTTCTACTGTTTTGCCTCATGCCATGGTTGGACACTGGCCCGAGGCCAGGTACCCATGAAAGCCTCTCACTCACCCTCCCCTGCCTGGGCAGAGGAGAGGAAAAAAATTAATGAAGAGTTGAGATAAGGACTAGGAGAAAGCCCTCCAAGGGCAAAACAAGCTCAACTTAAAGGCACAGGTAAATTTATAACTAACAGAGTCAAAGCAGGATAAATGAGAAGTAAAATAAGCCCTTAAAGAACCTTTTCATCTAGCCCTCCTTCCCACCAAAGCACAGGGAGACAGGGCATAGTGGTTTGGTCAGTTCATCACTGAGGTTTTGTTTTGCTGCTCCAGGAGAGGAGTCCTTCCCCTGTGAGGCCGTGGGGTCCCTCCCATGGGGGACAGTTCCCTGTGAACTTCTCCAGTGTGGCTCCACTCTCACCAGCAGCAGCCCCACAGCACCTGCAGCAATGTGAATTCCCCCAGGGGCACACAGCCCTCCCCAAACTGCTGCAGTGTGGGTCACCCTTCCATGGGGTGCAGTCCTGCAAGGACAGGAGGCTGCTCCAGGCCTTCGCCTCCCAATGGATCCCAGCCTCCTCCAGGCATCCAAGCCTTGCTTCCCTCACATGTTCTCACCTTTGACTGGAACAAAAACTGTTTCCCACTTTGTTTTGATTTTCTTCTCCAATCTGTTATCACAGAGGTGTTACCAGCCTTTGTGACTGGCCCAGTTTTGGCCAGCAGCATGCCCATCCTCAGAGCATCAGGGACTGGCTCTGCTGAGCATGGTGGAAGCTTCCAGAAACTTCTCACAGAAATCACCTCTGTGCCCCCCCAATACCAAAATCAGTCCATGCCAAACCAACACACCTTAACAGAGGATAATTTTTGCTAGAGGAACTGGATAAATGAACCAGGACATCTAGATTCAATAGTCAGTTCTGTCTCAGACTTCTCATGTAGAGTTAATCTCCTTCAGCTTTAGTAAAATGGAGATAATTCTGTTTCCTGCAGATCCTGCCTGTCTGAGCTAAGGCAGATTTACCCACTCCTGCTGCACTTCTGCCCAAAGTGAAGGTCTGTTTGCTTGGGAGCTTTGCCCCACCAGCTCCTACAGATTTTTCAACATACAGAGAACTTCACCTGCAAACTCCAAGATCAAGAATGCTGATTTTGCCTGGCTGACATTGAGGTGTTGATTGTGTGGTTGGAGGGGAGGGTGGCACCTCAAAAAAAATCTAAAGTAGCCCCAGAAACTTAAATGATATTAAATAGATAAATAAGCTACAAAGATGGTAAAGCATTTAAGGGTTTATACCAAAACATGCACACAGTGACAGAATTTACATGTACATGGATGCAATTAAGTTTGGGTTCTAGAAATCCAAAAAGGCAAAATTCAAATGCACAGTGCTAACTGCAAACTGTACCAAGATTATATTTTAAGCAGCAGTGGATTGAATCAAAATACATAATTCACAGTTTCTTCCTAATCCATTTCAAAGTGAAATATTAATCAACAGAAGTATTTCACTCCTCCATTTATTTCTGTTTCTCAGGAAAAAAAGAAAAAAAAAAAGCTTTATCCCTCTCTCCTTTACTGCTTTACAGAGCTGTAGGGCTCAGCTGTGCTCATTGCCAGCTTACAGACTTTGCTTAGGCCTGTGCTAAGCACCTTCAAAACCAGACTGTAAATCACCCTGAGTCTAAATCTGGAAGGGAAATGAATTTGCCTATAAAAGCAAATTCTGCATTTCAGACCTTAAACTCTAAAGTTAGGATGTTGCACTGGAGCTTTTCAAACTCAGATTAGTTATGTCTTTTTTAATGAAATTTAATCTTTTCCCAACTTGAATTTATTAACTAAAAGGTCAACAAACGCAAAGTAGTTGAGGTTAAATTTTAGGATTCATCCTCATCCTTAAAAAACTCTTTTAATTCATTTGCAAACAGAGTCCAATGTCATCCCTAGGATTTTGAGTTAATTACCTTGGAAAATGTACAGCCAAAGACTGCTAGACATTCAGAGGGCAATATTTGATCTAAAATCGAGTTTGTCATGCTAGGAAGCTGCCAGTGAAATTCTCTTCTCTGAGGACTGTTGTTTGTACCTGAACTATTTCTAAACATTTTTAAAACAGCTCCAACTATTTTAGAACTTTGCAGAAATTCTCACTAAACCAAATGACAATTAAGTCTCATTAAAATCCCAGCTCTCCTTCATGGCACACTCATGAGAAAATGCAGAGCAACCATCAGGTTGTTTCATATAGTCCTGAGAGAAGACAAGATTGCCATATATTTTCAGTTACTTTATTATGAGTTTTATTAGGATATATGATGCTATTAAGGGTCCTGATACACAGTCAGGTTCCTTCCCTTTTTCAGAATAAGATAGGCTATTTGCAGTTACTGACCATGATGGGTGAGACAGAATTGCTGCTGTACTCTGCTTGTGGGTTGCATGTAGGGCTAATGTGCAACCCTAGGCATGCTTAAAAGATAAACAGCCATTTTTAATGCACTGCCATCAGGTTTTCACTGAGTATTTTCCTCAGACTCTGGAAACAAATGGTGCTTTGGGAGCCTTGTGATCAATGGGAATGGCAGTTCTGTGGCTATTTCAGCCACGTGGGCTCTGTGCTTGGAAGGAAAGGCATCACTAACTACAGGGAAAAAGCTGATTAAGTGCCCTCTCCCAAATGAGCGTGCCATTGTTTATCTTGATAAACAGCCTCTCCATGAGGGAAAAACAAGCCAGCTGCACTTGCAGTGCCCAGCTCCTGCCAGGCTGGGCTCAGCACTCTGCTGGCACCTCTGGACCCTCTCCTGGCTGCCCTCTCTGCTCCTCACACTCAAGGAAGCCAAGACTTGGCACAGCCCTGACACAGAGCTTGGTGTGATTAGAGAGGGCACAAACTGCCCAAACTGCACTGCTCATTTGCAGGTTAAACACAAGACAGAGCCCAACATCTGATGGAGAACGCACACAGCTTATGTGAAAATGTAATTTCTGCCTCTCAGCCCTGTCTTTCTGGCCAGACACCTGGAAACTCTTCTCTAAGGTACTGCAGCTGGCACCAGTGGGACTGGCTAACATTTCTGGCAGCACTGGTGGGACAGAAAAACCATGGGCAATGGTCCAAAAACCTTCTGCCAGCACTGCCCTCCCTTTCCCAACCCTGGTGCAAGGCACCATCAAGCTCAGGTTAAGAGGAGCAGACCAGCAGTGCTGCCAAGGCTCACAGCAGCTCTTTGCCCCACTCTTAGAAATGCTGCTAAAACAGAAGAGACCCCACTTAGATGGCTCAAGAGATATGATACAGAACTGCCTTGCTCTTTTCAGGTCTTTGTTTCTGCCTCTTTGAGCACCCCATTCCACCTTGTACCAGCCAGGCTGAGGTGCAGACCCCAAGGTGTCCATCCCTATATAGAAGAATATTCAGGGGATATCCTATATATATACATTTATATATTCATATATATTTATAGATATATAGAATTGTATATAGAGATAGATACATACATACACACAGACATTTATATATATACTGTATATATCTTCTATATATCTTATATAATATCTTATGCCATTTCCAGCCATCAGTGGGGTTGTCCTACACCCTGTGTTCTGCTCAGGAATAGGGACCAAAACAACAGAAAACTGTGAGGAATCCTTATTTCATGACATTTTCCTCTTCCTCCAAGTAATTTATCTTGTCAGACTCAGGGCCAATTACTAACAAAATCTTTGACATAACAAATGTGCCATAGAGTCTGTCACTGCTTCAAGTAGAGCTAAAACTGGGAAGCCAGCAAGCAAGCAGAGGGCATTGGGCAGGAAAAGCAGCCCTTCCTCTCAGCTCTGTGCTATCAGGAACACCAACCACTCACTCTGCAAAAATCACATTACAACAGTGACTTTCCAGACAACACACTAAAAGTAACTCAAGCTAATAAAGGAACTAACTCTTTTAATGACTAATTAACTTCTCAGCTAAGCAGTTCAGCAAAGAGATCTGATTTGGTGCATGTGAAACTACCAGGAGAAAAAAACAGTAGGTCCAATATATATCAGTATCTCAAGTATAAATGGTGATGTTATGCCTTTAAGTCACAGAATAAGGTGTGGAAAAACAACTGTTAACAGAAGTAACTGAATTTAACTTCCCACCCTGTGCACCTCAAGTGACAGTAAATGAAATTACCAAAAGCTGCCTCCCCAGACAGCTACAACAGCTGAGCCACAGTCACAAATGTAAGACCAGTACTGAGTCAGCAAGGTGACACCCATCATTAAATGCTGAACTTCTGCTGGAGGAGAAAGCAGTTTTTCTCAGTTGGGAGAAAGTTTTTCCAAACTGAGATAGCTCCCCACAGATGGAGCATGGGGTGAATGGTACAGAGAAATCCCACACTTCTGGAAAATTATTTGTACAACAAGTTTTCTCTGTTTGCATTCAGAATGAGCCAAGATGGCAGGACACAGCTTCACACAACAGTTGAGCTAAACTTGCATTTTAGGTCCAGGCCTTGTTTTCCATCCCTCCTTGTTGTGTCAAGCAGCATTAAGTCAAAGTTTTTAGCCCATATTCCATGCAGTCCCACAGCATGGCACAAAACCAGCTCACTGCTACTGAGCTCCTCTGCTGGGAGGGATTTATGTTTCCACTCAAAAACTTTAGATATCCATAAATCAAGAGAGGCTAGAAGGAAAAAAAAAAAATCCCTGAATTAGACCAATACTCCAGTGTTTGTTAATTTAACTTCCAATTTCTCAGCCAGTAGCCTAATTCAGAGACTGCCATCAAAAACACTATTACATTTATCTGTGTCTTGCTTCAGATTTTCTTAATGTACTTAACTACAATCTCTAACACACAGAGTGTGGTTTGGATAAATCCTGTAATCTAATCAATCAGCTAATTCCAGTACAAGCCAAAAGGGGGGTGAGGGAAAGCAAATCCTAAAACTTTTCATTACATATTTCTCTCAGAAATAAATCACCACCTAATGGATTGCTAAACTCATGCACAAGTAAATTACCAGCACATAATTAAGAATTAAAAGCCTTCTGTGATCAGAGGTTGCTGTTCACAATGAGCTGACAGAGATTATGAAAAAAGGCTTTTTCTATAAAATAAATTGAAATACAAATGTTTCTACACCACACTGCATATGAAAAACTAATAAAGAATATCAGAAATTAAATCAAATGTACTCATTCTCTCTGTGGCATATGAGAATTAAAAGTAAACTAAAGCCTTATTTTCATATTTGTTTGAACTGCCACGTTACAACCTTGTTGTTGTTCCCCTCAATGAAGCCTGAATGAATCTCTAAAGAAGGGCTCCAGTGGCTCCTCATGGTAAACCTGTTATCTTGGATATATCCAAGATGAGTATGTACATGGAAAAAAAAAGTGTGAGGCTTGCCCAGACACACCATGCAAAATCCTGTCTGATAGGTTTAAAGTTAAACACAGAGATGCACACAGAACACAGAGCATAGCTGGTACCACATGAGGGAGATTATGAAGGAGCTCAGAGCTAACATTTAAAGTTAGTGGTGTCAGGGAATCTCTCCAGGCCAGGATCACACCCCAGACAGCAACACTGGTTAAGGCCTCTGCTGCCCAGGCAGCTGTTCTGCATCATCAGATCCTGGCAGCTCTGCCAACACCTCCAGGAACTGCTTTTGCTCACACAGGGTGAAGTCTGTTCAGCAAAGGATTGCAGCTCAAGAAGTTAGAGCTTCTTGAAAAATCAAAATAATCAGCTCAGCTTAAGCAGCAGCACCTTTGCTGCAGTCTGGCTCTGCCCCACACAGAGCACACCTGGGCTCAGCAGCTCGCCAAGAAACACCAGGTTCATCCTGTGTGGAATGTACACACAGCTTCAGGTGGACATCTCCACCAGCCTAAAGTGGCCTGGACAGCACAGCTGCCAAAGGCCTCAGTCCCTTCCCTGCACCTTCCTGAGGTCCTTCCCTGCCTTGGCCCTTGCAGCTGGGTGGGGATGCCAGGGCAGTGGTGCAGCAGCAAACCAAGGAGATCAATTCTCTTAAGTCAGCTCAGGAGACCAAACCCATTTTCTCTGTGGCCAAATGAGAGGCAGGAGTGCTGCTTTTAAAGTCACATTCAAACGCTGCAGCACAGTCATGTTTTTGGGTGCCAACATTCTGATCTAGAGCAGCCTTGAATACACCTTCAGACCTTGTAGTATTATACTGAGCTACAATACAGAGCAATGCTCACACAAACAGGCTCATTCTGCTCTCCATAAGGCTGTAAGTTTGAGAAAACATTAAGGAACATCTATAGAAAACAAAGCACAGCTCTTTAATTTTGGTTTACCCTGCTACAGCTGCACCCTTGTGACCTTTCAGACCAAGATCAGGCAACAAGAAGTTAAATGTTAAGAGCTTTACAAAATAGGATTTTCTTTTTCCCCTCCTGATTTTGCTGGAAGACCATCAATATTGGATGAACTCCTTTAGATGTGCTGTGCCCAGAGCCACTGAATACCAAATGCTAGAGTAGCTATGCTTCAAAGAGAATATTCTGTCATAAGCTGAGTTTTAGGAAGGCCAGTTCCCGATCAGACTGCTGCCAAGAATCTTGCAAAAAAAACCCCTCATCCATGAAGGCTCTGCTTCATTATTTTGTGACAAATAGGGCTACTCCACAAGCCAGGATTAATAAGGAAAAAGTACAGGATAGCATTAAACACCACAGGACAGTAGCCATCAGATTAAAAAATAATAATTTGGTGTTATCAACAATAAGGGACATTTTTATCCACAATTCCTCTTAGAATTTGCATGCATGTGGCTGTGGACAATCCACCAGCATATCTCAGAAACAAAAAATAATTATTACTCACTTCAGTTCTGTGTGGGCATCCACTGGACCATAAGCTTGAGGAGAAGTAGGAGACTGCACAGAAAACAATGCTGCCTCAATTCAGTAATTAGATCCAGAACCAGAATTAGAAAGGAAATTCTTATTAGGAGACCATTACAAAACTTCCGAGTCTACAAGGCTGGGGAGGGGAGAGAAGCAGAATTATTTCAAAATTTTCCCCTTTTCCTTGTAATCTGTGATTTTGAGTTCCTATCTTATCAAGCAAGCTTATGTGTGCATCAATGCACTGTTGCTTTGGCAAATCAGCCTTAAAGGAAACTGTCTCCAAACAAAGAGCATCAAAGAGAAAATACAGCCCAGTCTCAGCCAGCACAAAGCATGTTCAGTCTGCCCACCAAGGTGTTCAGGGCACTGAGAGATTTACTTCCCTGGATGCTTTTGTTCACCTCTACCTGACACAGATTACTTTATTGATCCACTCTAAGAACATGGTCTTTAAACCACTATTTAAACCACAGAAATGAAGATTTCCTTTGTCTCTGCAATTTATCTCCAGCCCAGAGAGCAGCTGAGTTACTGCAGCCACCACACTGACTGCCTAGGCAGCACCCTGTGGTGTTGTCAGCCCTCCTCTGCACCAACAGCCAGACATCATCCCTACATGAAAACTGAGCTTGTTTTCTAAAAACTTTACTTGGCCCAAACAGCTTCACTATTCCTCCTGTAAGTTCCTGCCTTGCTCTTGCCCAGTTGGATGCATAATCAATTGTTTGCACCCTCCTTCCCATCCATCTCCCACTGCAACACAACAGAACTGTCAAATAAGATTTATTGCCATCCAATTGTAAGAGCAATGCTAATCAATGCTTACTATGAAAATTTTAAAAGTGAAATTCCACTTTTCTTTTTACAGGGTGGTCCAGTGAACAGCATGCAAGAGCAGATCATTACTGCCCAAGCCTGGGGGCATCCCCAAAAAGTGACTGTTCCTACACCCTTAAATACCTGAAATAATAACACTGTCCTGAACACACTCAGATTTCATGATTATTTTTCTGGATTTATTTTCCTTTTTCTTTCTATTATTTTACTGAAGCCCATGATGAACCAAACACAAGGCATTCAGAATGAATCAGAGGAATCCTTCTTCTTCCTCACCTCCCTTCATGCCTCCAAATCTCTACACAGATGCCAGCAAAGATTTCTGTGCTGCAGGTGGTTGTTGGGAAGTTATTGTGCAAATGGAAGCTTAACACATCTGCAAAAAAAAGTTTATGATAACTCATGAACTCATTTTAGAGGTGTTACGAACTTGATTCAGTTGCGTCAGCTGGCCTTGCTGCTATGGAACTGAATGACCTAGAAGACAGCTGTGAATTAATTGCCTATGAGATATCCTGTATGAGACATCATCTAACTTGGATGTAAATAATAAAGCATGCCAGCTTCCTAATGTGCCAGAAATCTAAACTCCAATTTGTTTTGGAGCACTATTTTTAAGCATCTAGCAGGAGATAAACATACCCTTATAAGGTCTTTTAAATAAGGATGAAAAACTAACAATAACTACACTAACAGAAATCTAATGCAACACATCCACAAAGTTTTCTTCAGAACCTCTCTCATGCTGGGATTGCCCAGAGCCTTAAACTCACAATCCCCTCTGTGGGACCACACACATCTCACTGGTGAATGGAACACCACACCCCACAAGGGTGCAGCCAAATGCTCAGCTGAGGAAATGTGGAGATTTCAGGGATGAAACCACAGCATCAGTGAAGACCAACCTCGAGACCTTTAGAAAAATCTGTTGGTGAATTTTTCTCTTTGAATTTTCCAGAGTCTCAAGTAAATGATCAGCTGAATTTCCCAACTATGCCAGAATGTTTCCCATGAGGTCCGCACATGAGATAACCAGTAAGGGTAAAACACTTCCATGTTCTGGAGGCCCTTGTAAGCTGTTTCTCTGAATTCATCTCCAGAACAAAAAGTCAATATGCAGTTGGTTTTCTGCCCACTGCACCCCTCATCACTCGTTTGATATTTACTTTATTTTTAATTAAAAAGATGTATAGTCCCTTCGAGGGCACTAAAACAGAGCAACTGTTCAGAAAAATCAATACAGGCAGGGTTGTGGCTCCCCATAGGAAGTTTAATTCTTGACAGCAGATCTGCAGCAAAACAGACAAGAGTATAAAGCAACCCCCAGAGTTTCAGCATGGCCATTCCAAGCACCCCAGAAAAACTGGGCTGCACCATTTCCAGCAGCCTCTGCTCCAGCCCTGCAAGCTCTGACATTGAAAAGCCCACACTGAGCAATGGGAGAAAACTGGGTGGTCATTACATACTATCAAAAGAGACTAAAACACCACTGTAAGAAGCTGGAAATGCAGAGGGCAGTGTTGATTATAAACCTGCCTGGCCAGAACCTCCAGCTGGATATGGACAGAGTAAGGTAGAGGGAAGAGACAAGAAAACACCATTGAGAGCTGGCACTTTCCAGTGCTTTTATGTGGCAATGAAAATTTGGCTGCTTCAGGGGTACAGGAACAAAGCATTGCTACAGCATCCACCCTCACTCCTCCAAAATCAAGACATGTTTTGCACTTGTAGAACAAATTTAGAAATTTTAAAAGTAATCTGATCAATAGCAATTAGATGTCCCAATATTTATCTTCTAGAACTCTAATTTTTAGCTATCCAGCATAATTTTGATGACTTCCTGAGATTAACACAGGTAAAAAAGTATGCAGAAAGTATAACTTGTAAACGAGTTAAAATCTGACTCCATGAGCAATTTGTTCTCATGAGTGTAAGATGTTAGAAAACCTTGATTTTTGTCTATATACACACACTAAAAGGAGTAACACCGCATTTATTTTTGTGTTTTCCTCATTCATCTATACATTGATAAAGGCAAGTCTGGCATAATTTCTAGGACAACACTGAATTTTAAATTCAGACACTTGGCATTGGCTCAAGAAATGAGTGAGGCCTGGAGAAAAACATTTCATTTGAAACCAAATGTCTCCCTTCTGGAATCAAAGTGATTCTAGCTGTATTAATAACACTGTGGCCTATACAAGTTTTCTCCCACATATCTCTTGTGTCTGAGCACGTCTTCAAACACCTGGATACCAATTAAAGTTGTCTTTATTTTAATAATAACTGAAAGGTTGGAAGGGGTTCTCTGATTTCATGTGCCTGCCCTGGATGGAGGTAAGTTATTTATGCCTTGAAAAACGACCAGTTAACAAGAAAAAGAAAAGATGCCACAAATAGAGTAGATACATCCTTACTGTCTACAGCCAAGCACAAGCCTCTCAGCACTAACAATGAGTCTCTGAGATATTGAATCTACCCAAAAGTACAAAGTATGCACAACAGGGCTGCACTATAATAGGCATTCTAACTCTACTGAACTATTTTAAATGACATAGCAAAATTAAATTTCATTGCAGCTCACTTGATCAATCAAGTGGAAACAGCAATACTTTTAATGTTTGCAAAAGGCATCAGCAGACTGCAAGCAAAATGTCTTAGCATTTGTCTTGCCTGCACAAAGATATATTTTTTTAAACTGCAAATATAGGAAGCCTTTATATGAAATATCCAAAATTTTTAGGAATGAGACTTGTTTATAGCAACTTCTGACCCCAAAAGGTAAGGCCTTCAAGAAATGCTAAGTTCTCTGACAGACTACAGGAACACTAAAGAAACAGAGGCATTTTTTCCCAGATACACAAAATGAAATAAACTGCCTCACTGAGAAATGTTCCCAGGAACACAGTAATGAGATGTAGCAGCAGATCCTGCTGCAGCCTTAATTACATGGGTCACAAGTGAGAAAGGATGACTGCCAGCACACAGCAAGTGCAGTGGCCTTGGAATCATAGAATCATACAATCCTAAAACCCTGTAGGTTGGAAAAGGCCTCTTTAGGCCCCATCATTAACTCAGTACTGCCACGTTCACCACTAAACCATGCCCCTTAAATGCCACATCCATTTTTTTTTAAACACTTTCAGAATTCTATTTTACCATTTCCCCTGGCAGCCTGTTCCAATGCCTGACCACCATTTGCAGTGAAGAATTTTTTCCTACAATCCAGACTAAATCTTTCCCTGTGAAACTTGAGGCAGTTTCCTCTTGTTTTATTGCCTGCTGTTTGGAGAAGAGATGGAATCCCACCTTGCCAACCCCAGCTCATCCTCTTCATAAGTCATTAGTGAGAGGTGAGAGCACTGGCCAGATAATTGCATTGAACTTAAGTATTCAGGAGAGTGAGGTTGTGGGTTTGCTCTGTTAATTCTGCACCCTGCATGGTGAGCATGCAGCCCTCTGTGCTGGGTACCACCATCAGCCAGCCAGGGCAGGGCCAGGGTCATGAAAACCACCAGGACATTATTCCCCTGACACCACTGGCCGCATGAGAGAGAAATTGAGGCTCAAGGAACTAAGTCACACTTGCACAGCACCACATCCATATGCTTTATATATTAATGCATGATGAAAGTCATAAAAATAAGGTATAATTAAACCAGGGGAGAGTCTAGTAAAAGTTTTTAAGGCAAAATGAACTTGCACTGTTTCTTGCCAAACCAAACTCTTGAGGTTCATCTATTTTTTCCCCCCCTTCCAGCTGCCCTTCCTTTCACCTTGCATTTTATGAGGCCCCATTTAGAAAGGTGATCCCTGAACTCACAGACTGGGTGTTTCACAAAGCCCAGAGACAGAGAGGTTCACTCTGGTACAGGCCATCAATTCTGGAAAGAGACCTCTGTGTCTGGATTCAAAAGGGAAGTTGCTGAGCATCTTTCCAAAAACAACACACTTTAAAATGTGTGCTTAATGTGTGGATTAAAGGGAGCTGGCCTGAGCTGCCAGCTCAAGGGGAAAATAAGAGCTCTGACTTAGCAGTTTAGAGCACATTAATGTTAAAGCCATGAGGAAATCTTGTGCTTGCATTCGTAGCCAGGACGTAAGCAGAGGCAGAGTTTCTGCTTTTTCACTTGTGGTTAAGCAGGTCTGGGGGACCAAAATAGGCAGCTCAGATGTTGCTTTCCACAGCTGGTCCCCAGTGCTGCTGCTGGCCCGTTGTTTGGGTGGCTTCAGGCCGATGCCACACCAAAAAAGTAAGAACAGTGCTCAGTAAATAATTCAAACATGCAGCCATCAAAGTGGTCCCATGTCTCCCCAGAGGGAAACTCAGACTACAAGTGGAGAAAATCCTTGCTGGCCAAGAGCTATTTGAAATTTCTTGAAGACTTTAATCTGATGCGCATTTTGTTTAAGTCTGCACCTGCTTTTATTGCAGAAAATCAAGTAGATTCAATGTTGACATTTAGAGATAGCACAGCAGATCTGCCCTTTTGAGTTTTCTAAAAGTCATGGATAGGTCATTTTGGCTTAGCAGTCTGTGCTCAGGAGTTCTGCTTAAACTGCAAGAGACGAGGAAGTGTTACACCCAAAAGATGGGAGAACCTTGAAGTGACATTCAGAGATCTGAACCTGAGACTATGCAAATTATCTGAACCCCTTAAATTGGCATATCCTGAAATACAGGATCACATACTCCTACCATTTACATTCCTCCTGAAGCCCTGACTTGGGTGACACTACAGATAGTTTACTCATGTTTGAGTGAGAGGCAAACAGGGTAGTTTTGTAGGGAATTTATCACTTTCAAGTTTCAGCCATTCACTCCTAGAATACAGCATGGTCAGAATTTCCTTAAAGCCATTCAATGACAATCCCTACACTGGCACAGCTCACAAAGGAGCCTGAACCACAAGTCACAAAGAGAAAAGCTACTTCAAATTTATTTGAAATGTAATTATTTTATTTATTTTAATATGTGATTTCAGACTGCAGACCCAGAATATGCCCAGGTAATTACAGAACTCTGTGAAAGTAACACTTGTGATCCCATCCCATTAGACTGCAAGTCAAGACAGTCACATCTCCACCCAATCTCCTGAGGAGCATCAGGCTGAAGGCCACGATCAAAGTCAAATCCAGTCTCCTGAAATTGCAGATACCCAGGAATAAAGGCATTTAATCTGCAAAGGTCCACAAAATATATTCTCCCTGCACTATTACTCACCACAGCAAAGCCTCTAACAAATGTCATGCATCCAGTAGCACAGGGCTGGCCACAAACTGTTTAATGTGCTGGATGAAAAACATGGAAAGGTCAAAGGCAGAGTCAGGGTTCCCACAATTTTGGGAAGCTGAGTTGGTTAAACAAAAGAATTTATTTTAAAGCTCCTAGAAAAACAGGCTTTCACCACCTGCTGCAGCAACATGCACAGTCTCAATTCAGAAAGAAAATAAAGAACTAAGACAAGTTCTCCTTGAACCTTAAAATATGCAAACTTAAACTTGGTAATTCATCACAGCCTTTTGAAAATCAAGTATTTTCTATCATTTAATGCACAATCCTGTTCATGCGTCTGAGTTACCAAAAAGTCTTAGAGATCTTTTCCCCAGTCCTCTTGCACAGCATGTACAAAGCCCTGGTTTAGCTACAGGCAGGTGAATTCTACCTCAGAATGCCAAAAGCTGCACCAATTTCTGAGGTATCTTCTGTTACATAAATATATAACAAAGAAAGGCCAAAAACCCAAAATATAAACAGAACTTCCAGCTTCTAGTCCCCAATTTGGATTCTTAATCATCACCTTAGACATATGAGCTCTCTTGTCTTTATGGAACTTGTTGGACTCCTTCGGTATTTTTAATTTTAAATTTTTATTGACTTCAGTGTTCCTTGCCAAGACTGAAAAAGAAGACTTTTTGCTGAAGATTAGGATTTGAAATTGGCATGCATTTCTTGGGCTTATTTGACAGGCTAAAGCCAATCTGATATCAGTCCTCTGGGAAACATGGACATCTGGGGAGGACAAATGCTGTAAATCTGAAAGGTTTTGTCCAACTATAAATACAATATTTTGAGACTCAGGACCATCATTAACTTGGCAAAACTCTAGATGCACATTGCAGCACCTGAAAATGGTATCATATCACTAATAAAATACTGAGAATTATTTTTCATCTGCAAACACATGCAAAGTAACAATCCTGAAAAGAAATCCACATTAAAGTTTCTAAGTTATGATCCCTTTAAAGTAAAAAGCAGTCACTTAAAATTAAGGCTCAAATATAGTTCAGTAACCAGAGTGTCAGGATTTTGATTCTGCAGGGACAACACTGATGATGTTTTAATTAAGCCCTCACTAATCCTCACGTCTCGAGTTTCAGACTGCCTAATTCGTTTGCAGAAGGGTGATGAATTTCAACAAGGGAAGCCATACACTGATTTTAGGTACTGGTAGGGTTACATAGCTCCAACTTTTGTTGAAAGCAGGTTATATTTTTGCTGACTTACATTCAGTTATTTTAGTGAGGTTTGTTTCCACACCCCAAGAAACAGAAAATGGATTTTGCCAAGTTAACAGTATTTTTCTCTTTTGTTGTTGCTGCTGAAAAAGCAATGATGTTACAAAGTTGCTATTAGAAATTTGGCAGCTACGATCGTTGTCAGCTTTTCTTGACTGCAATATATTTAGCATAGCTTAAACAGCTTGCAAGAACCTGGGTAAGTCCAGAAAACAACTCCTCTGAGTAAGCTGATTTTCCACAATGACAGTGAAGGTTTCATGCCCATTAAGTCAATTTAACCAAGTCACCTCCCTGAAATGTAACTTAACTCTATAGAGGAAAAATAGCCTTAGATATTCTGTATTAAACACAGTGGGACATTCTATTTAATCTTCTCTGGTCATCCTTTGTTAGAGAAATCACTTGTTGAAGACTCATAGTAGGCAATGCCCAATATCCCCCCATACAGAAGAGCTGCTTTGAGGATCAGGAATCATCTGACTAATGCAGCTGATCATCTTTCATTAGAAAAATGTTCACACTGAGAATGAGAAAAAGAAGGTACATGCACAGCAAAGCAACTATAGCAAAGAAAAAGAAGGCCCAGCAATCTCTTTGTCTCCTTTCTTCTCATCTCTTGTCCAACCCTGAGACTCCAGCGTACCTCCTGTGCACACTCAGGTACCCAGAGCTGACAAAAGGCTGATTTCCCTCCTGTTTGATCCTTCAGAAAACTGAGAAGCACTAACACACACTGCAATTTCTGTGAACAGGGTTTGTCATCCCTGTTTCCCTTCAAGCAGTCAAAGAAGCAACAATCTGTCTTTCCAACAACACTTTTCCACATCCTACTACATGTGTCTTTACCTCAGAACCAAAGAATCAACATCAGACAAGAAGCTTTAAATTCAGCTCCTCCAGAGGTGATGCAGGCTCAAACCTTCCCCCTGTACCTCCTGTGGCTGTACATGAAGCACATTTTGGGGGAAAAACACAAGATCTGCTGTAGAAGGCAGGAGTCTGAAAGTGAGCTTAGCAACATGAGGGCAGAATCACTTCAAGGGGGTGAGATCCCCAGCAAAGCAGTCTCTCAAATAGAGAGGCTTGAAAAATTGGGAGACTTGTGTTGGTGTCTGGTTGCTGATCAAGGAGCAATGAGAGATGCAGGAAGGAGAGAGAAAAACTGGGAGTAGCCAGAATATCACCAATGATGAATTGGGGCTGCAGTTTTACTCAAGGGGCAGTCTGGAGAAAGACCACCATGGTCCACATCTCTCTCCCACAAGCTGCACCAGTAAAGCATCCCTCTGGACATCTCTTTTTTTACCTCTTTGAAACAAAACCCAAAAGAGCTCAAACAAACCAACAAAAACTTTGATACACAGCTAAATTTCCAGCTAATAGTGTGGGTTTGGAGTTCCAGATGATGAAGTGCACGTTTGGACTTTGCCCCCTCACCAGGGCTGGCAGATCCCCCTCCATCTGACAGGCTCTGCTCAAGATAAAGTTGATAGAATTGAAGCAGCAGGGAAGAAGCAGGTCTGAGAAACAAACCTGTAGCACTCCTTGATCAGCAGCTTTTACACAAAACATGCCTGGATCAATCTATGCTGATAAGCTGTAGATTGTGGGCATTAAATTCAGCCATGTCTCATAGCAGTCACAAAAGATTATGGTGCAAAGTCAACAGTATTGACAATTACTGCAGTGCCTGAATTCCAAGGCCTCTGCTGTGTAATTTGGAGGTTACAGTGCTGCAGAGGAGGCTCCACAGGTTCAAAAGAGAATTTTAGATAGAGTTTTAACAAATCCAAATTTCAAGCTTGACAACTATGTCTTGTACCAGAAAATAAAATGAAATCAGTGCAAAAATTTGAATGAGTTCATTAAAAAAAAAAAAAAAAAAAAGAAAAAAAGGCAAAGCTTTTCTGGTATTTAAATTCACAATGTTAATTAGATGTATTCCTTTAAACTACTCTCAGGAGAATCCATGTTCACTTTTACTGTGCATTATAATTTTTATCACAGCTTTACCCGTATAATGCAGAAATAGCTTAAAAACTTCAGAAGTGAGTTTAGTTCACTTAATGTGAATACATCACATTTGCCTTGGTTTGTCCCCTCTCAATCTCAATCTCTTTATTGCCACCTTTAGACCACCCTATCAGAACAGCTTGTTGGAAAATGCTCTTCAGGAATCCACAATTTCTGTGCCCACTATTGCCTGACTTGCACTTGGCTGTGACCACTGTGACTTCCATGGGTAACTCAAGTCCTAGTTTAATGCAATATCGCCCTCTTATTTCCCTTTCCCTCCCTCCACTTCTGCACAGGCAAAGCTGCAGTCATCACCATGGAAACTAGCTGGAGAATTTAAAAAAAAAAATAAATAAAATAAAAGCCTACAGAGTCATGCAAAGCTTGTGCAGTGCCACCCACTGGGTACTGGCGTTAGGGAGCCTCCAAGTACAAAGCAGCCCTGATCAGTGCAAGCAAAGACCCTCTCGCTGCAGTGCCTGCATTCAGACCCAAATATGTGAATTTTGGCACCAATTTTGGCACCAATCCTTCCTTACAGGGCAGGATTTGCTCTCAGTGCCCACCCAGATCGCCCTGGTGAAACTCAAGGTTGATAAACTCAGATTCCCTGTTCTGTGTCAACATGGGAATGTCTTGTTTTCATGGAAGTTTATTCATGATCTACTGCTCCATCCTCTGCAGTGGTTTATTCCCAGAGTGCAGGCATGGGCATCCTGGGAAAACACACCCTTGCAATTCCAGAGGGAGCTGCAGGGTTGGGGTTCATCAGGGGTCAGGCCATGAATTGCAGCTCCTTTTGATGAGGTATGAAATGCCCAAGAAGATTTGAGGTTATGGGGAGCTTGCATTTGTTAATCCATCATGGATTTTTTTTTTTTTTTGTTACTGGCCAATAGTAACTAATAGCAGGTTTTACTTTAGGAAGATCTCCATGGTGATCTGAGCCTGCTGACATCAGCTGGGGTTTTTTTGGTGTGGATTTAAGAACAATAAACATAGTCTAATTAAAGGGGAAAAGACCTCAAAAATTGGACAAAAGAGGAAGAACTCGTGTACATGCTGCAGTTCAGTCTTCGAGAAAGAAGCAGAATACTTTAAAGAAATCTCTCTGATATAATTTATGTCATTAAAATAATTTAGAAAAAACCTTGACTACTTTTGCAGTAAATAACAGAGCATGCCATGAAGAAAATTAGTTGATGGGGAGAAAAGCAAAAACAAAATGAGAAAAAAATTAAAAATAGTCCCTACATCCAAAAGGATCATAGTAATTTTTATAGGTGTTTAAGACAGATTTTTCAGATCTGCTGCAGTATCACATATGAGCTCTCTAGCACAAGTGTTTAAAATGAAAAAGGGGAAAAAAGGGAAATGTATTCAGACCTGATTTGTTCTTTTTCTATATGTTCCTACAAGCAGCATTTCAAAATACTTTTTTAATCAAGTGATTTTCACAAATTTGGCAGGGTATTTTTTGATTTCATCTCACATTGCTGAAAGCAATTGGATATTTTCCCTCTGCATGACTCTTTTTTCCCCTCTTTCCTCTAACAGGTTTCACAAATACATCCACACACTTATTTTAAACTGACACTACAGAAATGAGTTACATTTTGTATTTTAATCAGGCACAAGCCATGCAAGAAAATAAGTTTAAGTGGCAGGTAATCACACCAATGAAATATTTATGGAAATTGATTAGACCAAACCCCTTATTCTCACCTCAAGACATTTGTATTTTACACAAACACACAAAAAAGAAAGCAAGATTAAGAGTTATACAAAGTTATAGTTCATTCCTTTTACAAATCAGAGCACAGGAACAATTTCTAGACGTCTGAGCAAGTGCAAGCCAGGGTTTGCAGCTCAGAGCCCAGCACACTTTGGTTCCCTTGGCTGGCTTGTGAGCTACCTTGCTAAAGAGGAGACAGGAAAAAAGGAGACAGGAAAAAAGGACTGGCACAGATCTCCCAGAGCAGCATTGGAAAGCCATTCTCAACACAAGGTTTGCCCTCAACACTCCTGAATGAAATTAAACCATGATTTTGTGAGCATTAAGCTCAGAGCTCAAAGTGAGCAAGACATACAAATTATTCTCTATTGACCATTCTGTGATGGTGCCTTCCCATTACTTCTAGCCATGAGTTACCTCCATTGCCAGGCCACTGACCTCCCCAAGTATTCAAAAGTATTGGCAGAGTAGAAAATTGGCGTGTGTGAGAATGACTGCACTTTGTGTCAGAAGGCAGATCTTCCGGACACCGAATGTTGGATTTTGTTTTGGTTGTAACCCCCCACTTCTATAAAAGTAACAGCATTGCAGGAAGAAATTTCAGATCTTTATACATATTTATATATAGTGTGGATTTTTATACAGATGCTAAAAAAAAGAAGCAATTCCCATATGGATGAACAAATAGTTACCTATAAACACAATACACAGAGGCTGGAGAGGAGTCCTATTTAATCCATTCTAGACCTAGGGCACCATTTATGTGACAAGCTGCTGTAGAAAGGCAGTTTTCATGTCAAATACAGTCCCTGTGTTGGTGCCAAGGCCAAAAGAGCAAGAGCAAATGTAGAACTTGCAATTCTTCCCTTGGGGCCCTTCCACAGCAGCCTGCAGACAGCAGATGGGGAAACACCACAGCCCTGTGCCCTCCAGCAACCCCAGCAACAGTTCAGGTGCTGCTGGTTGCACCACCAGGTAATCCCATCGTCCCTGAACACATCCTCTGGGAGGATGCCAGCCTGGCATTGTCCCCTGCCCTGCCTCACAGCAAGGGTTGCCTCAGACTACAGAGAAGTTTGCCCAGACACCACCTCAGGATTCCTGAACTGTCTAAAAAACCCCATACTTGACAGCACCTACAAGGTTTCTTCTGAAAGCAAGACATAACAACTCACTGGAGACACAAAATACACATCTGGAGGGTAGGACAGATTATTAACAAGAAGAGGGAGAGCTCAAAAATACCAAATCAGCAAAGCAAAGTGTCTGTGATTTCTGCCACCTCGATATAGAGAAAAGAAATTGCCTTCTAAAGATCCCCAGGGAGAAGACTTCAGGCAGAAGGAAAGATGATTAGTTTGCACATTCACAAGCTTTCCACTAAACAACAGTTGATGACAGCATTAGAGATGGGAAGGAGCAAGGAATTAAGGGATAAGAAGCACAGCAAAAGTCACAGGATAAACTCTGCGCAGAGGAAGACAGAAAACTTGAAATCAAAATCTATAAAGCAGTTTATCTTAGAGGCAGAGGCAAGAATGCCAGCTTTTCCATCTCCCATTGTAATGGCTAGCTCTCCAAGGAAACATACTGCTAAAACTAATAACATGTCCAAAAGCTGAAATTAACTTTACATGCTACTGCCACATAGAAGTTATATTTCTAATTCAAATCAAATGAAAAACACATTCCAAAATAGGGCAAAATGAATAATGAAGATGTGGAAATCAAAGGATCTGGGGCAGGATTTATCTGTCACAAGTTTCTAGGAAGGACAGACGCCAGTACAGACGTTAAACACGATGACACTTCCCTAGAGACTTAGGATAATACTTCAGCCTTAACTAACACACTCAAAACACTTCACAGACATTAACTAATTAATCCTCAATCCTCATGTGGCTGTAAAAATTACACAGTAGGGAAATAAGGTCAGATCTTCAGAGGAGATCAAGCTGAGATTAAGCAGTCTGCCCCAAGGCCATACACTGACTTGACAGCAGAGACAGTTCCCAGGTCCAAGAGCCACCCCAGCACCAGAACACCTTTGGAGGGACACTGACAGCCCCAAACATCTGCAGCAGCTGCTCAAACAAAGCAAAGGGCTTTAGGCAGGGTCAGATATCCCCCTGTGCCCAAAGATAAACCCCTAAACACGTCCTAAGGCAATAAGCTGTGCACCCACAGACCTCCCTCTCCTGCTGCAGCCCAGCAAACCAGCTGGGGCTCAGTGGGAGGAGAGCTTTCCTCAGCACCACAAACCCCTGTGCTGCACCTCCCCAGGACAATTCCCTTCCAGATCCACATTCCAGGTAGCCAACATCACTTCAGCTCATGAGAGACTTCATTCAAATTCCTGAGGCACGTTTTGCAAATTCTATACAGAACATGGTGCAAATTGCACCTGGTCAAGTCTGACCCATCACAGCCTTCAGAGCCCAGGAGTGTGAGGATGAATAGAGAAAAGGTGACTCTCAGGGGTGCTGAAAGCACTCAGGCAGGCCACAGCAGAGGATGCACTGGCACACTCAGTCCCCTGGGAATCAAACAATTCCCAGAAAACAAAAAACGTGCAGGAGGAGATCAACCCACACATCCTACAGTTAAATATTCCCTAAGTGCAGCCGAAAACAAGTGGCAGCAGCTCTGCACTGTTGCCCATGTGAAACTCAACAGAATGGCTACAGCCAAGGAGAAGATGCTGGCCCAAGGACCCTTTGTCCAAAAACACCCCACATTCTGCCATTTCTTGTGGCATTTGAACTGCTTTTAGTTTTGCCTGCAGCCACAATGCCAACCCCTATGAACTCTCAGCTTTTTCAGAAAGTACTTCAGAGTACTTTGAAAATAGTAAAGCATTCAGAGTACTTTGAAAATAGTAAAGCATCATTTAAAAGGTTCAGTCCTTACAGCAGAACTGTCTGAAGATAAATAAAAGTTTGGCTACCACAAGCAGCAGTATTTCTACCAGTCCTGGGTTTCCTTTTTGCAAAAATCTGGGTTTGGGTTTGTGAAATAAACCTGTGTCTAAACTTCTAATTATATTAAGAAAAGGTAAGTGCTAGAAAACAGCTGGACCTCACAGTTCTAGCAGAAAGTTATTTTAAAAGCCAAGAGTTTAAATGACAGCTTTTTTAAACTGTACCTGATGGGAAAAGAAAATGGTGCCTGGGGTCTAAGGTCTGTGCTGGCAAGAAAGGCTGTGCAAATTGGGAACGAGACAGGACAGGGAAAAGAGTCCCACTAATGTCAGCAGTGTAAAATCTGGTATTAACTGAGAAAGGTGACTTGGATGAAGATAAATATAGTGCACAAGTGAAGACAAGTGACTTGCTAGACAAAGACAGCAATGAGCTGTGAGGAAGGGCAGAGAGGCAGCTCGTTCTGTGAAAAAGGAAAAAGCACGCACACAAAGACGTAAACAAGATTTCAGCTTGAAGGAACTGGCAGTTCCTCTCTGTCACTACCATTTACATTGCATTTCCTGCAGCCTTTATAAAACCTGGCTCCTCTAATTCATTCTAATTCACTCTAATGCCTCCACATGGCTCTTTCATTGCGTGTGTGGGCAGTCTAGAAAGCAGTAGTTGGACAGCTTTTGACTGAAAGAAAATGTTTTAGGCACAGCTCAAAGCCTGTGGGAGTCAAGAGAAAGCATTGAATTTGGCTTTCAAAAGAAACAGGATGCCAGGAGAGTCACATGAATGGTTAAAAGAGAAGATGCATAGGCCTCAATTGGGTTTTAGCCATTAGCTGTAGTAGGCTGGTTTTAATTAATAGCAGGTGGCTCACTCTTTTGGCAAGGGCAGATGTGAGTTAAAGTTTTAAGATGTCAATGCAGTGTTTACCCTGCTTAGTAAAAAACAGTGTTCTGCAAACTTTTTTCCAGGACCACATCTGTACAAACACTGCCTGGGGACCTGGGATCCAGGTGGGCCCTTGGCAGCATGGGAGCCCTAACAGCAGTGAAGGGTGCCAGGATCCAAAGGCTGCAACAACAAGTGCACAAGGCACTTGATCAAGGAAAATCATTATTCCCCTTTCTTAGCTCTTTCAACCAGAGCTGGAATTGTGCCTCCTATCTTGATGCTCCCCTAATGTAAGAAAGATGTTGATCAGCTTGGGGAAGTCCATCTGAGCACCAGGATGGTGAGCACTGGAGCATGCAAGCTGTGAGGAGAGGCTGAGTTAGGCTGACCTGGAAAGGAGAAGGCTTTGGGGGGCTACAGAAGCCATCAAGCACCAAGGCAGGGCTTACATAGAACAACCATGGGCTTCATTGAGGAAGGACAATGAGACTGTCTGGACTGGAAATACTGGACACACTACCTGGGTATAATTAGGGATTGCTACAGCAGGCCAGAAGAGCTGAAGAATCTCTGTCCTTGAAACTGTAGACAAAACCCTGTATTATATTTGTGGGATGCCCCATGGCAGGAAGGAACGATGAATCTGACTCCATGTTCTCAGAAGGCTAATTTATTATTTTATACTCAAATAATATACTAAACTATACTAAAGAACACAGAAAGGATACTTACAGAAGGCTAAAAAGATAATAATGAAAACTCGTGACCCTTTCCAGAGCCCCAGCACAGCTTGGCAGTGATTGGCCATTGAGTCAAGACAATTCACATGAAACCAATGAAACAACCACCTGCTGGTAAAGAATCTCCAACCACATTCCAAAGGAGCAAAACACAGGAGAAGCAAATCAGATAATGTTTTCCTTTCTCTCTGAGGCTTCTCATCTTCCCAGGAGAAAAATCCTGGGCAAAGGGATTTTTCAGAAAATATGGATGTGACAGCCCTGAGCAAGCTGGTATAACATCAGTGCTGTCCCATCTTTGATCAAGAGGCTGAACTATACAATCTCACAGGAATCTTTCCAATCCAAATAATTTGATGGTATTTGTCACAAGCACTAGTACACAGGATATATAGTTATAAAGACAGAACACTCTGAAAACACTAAATTACAGTGCATGTGTTAAAACAAACAACCAACCCCCAAAAACCACAGTAACCCACAAAATACAGGCCATTGCTTAGACAAAAGCTCACATATTTTCTCACAAGCCTTTGCAGAACAGTAATCACCATGGCAAAAACAACAGGCAAGAACTGTGTAAACCACTGCCATCTATTGAGTTTAAGAGATTAATGGCCAGTGAGTGTTCATTGAGTAGATTTACAGTTGTACAAAAGTGCAATAAATAAGTAAAATCAGGTGCCTCGTGCAAGCCACCTCAGATGCCATGACCTGCTCTGCAGAGGAACATAAAGCAATGAAAGAAAAGCCACGTTTAAAGTAAGATTGGTCTGAAAACAAATGAGATTAAATTATTGACTGCAAAGTGTCTCATTTTAAACAGAGATTACTGGCTCTGCACTAGTCTTCCACTTGATTTAGATTTCTACTTCCATCTGATTTAGGTTTTATCACTGCAAGAATAATGGCACTTTGCCTTTCACATTAAGTAAGTTCTTTTTCACATATAATGTTTCTCAACGAGATATCCCACAGTTTAATTAAATTAAAATTGAAATTGCATTGTAAGAATACAGATCATTTAGTACCTGAGACACTTATGCATTCATTCTGTTTCATGAAGAAATTAATTATGTGAAAGTCATTAACAACAGCTGCAATTCCTTATGGATTTAAGTTATGTTTTGAATTGGAAGACTGAAGTTCCCAGCTGATTCAAATTCTACATGATGGCAAAAATGAATTAATGATGATAATATTCCATATGAACCAGCACAGGAATGAAATTCAGTGTTAAATCTAAAGGCAGCAGCATGGACAATGAAAGAAGAGGAACCTATTTCTATTGTACTAATTTTGTCCTACAGAAGTCTGGAGTGCTGGATGAGCTAGAGCTTCAACCTTAGTACTGGTAAAATAAATAACAGCCTTGGAACTGAGTTAACAAATACCAGGACTAGGCTTTGGCTTCCCTGGATCACCTTCTCTCTTTTCTCCAAGAAAACCTCAGAATTTTTTTTCCTCAGCCATGGTGTAAGAGAAATCTTTTCCAGACTGATGAAATCTTTTCCAGACTGAAAAGTGAGAACGATAAAAAAAGACCTATAAAGAATGATAAACACAGGATTTCAAAATTGGCCACCCTGCTGTTAATTATCACCATTTCCTCCACAGTTTATGCATATTCAAATTATGCTGGCACTTCTCCTTCTGAGGAAACAGTTCAAAAGGGGCAAGAGGAATCTCTACAGCAGAGCCTGGTGTTTGAAAATTCACACACTGCATCAGTTGGATAGCAGAGCCAATTTCCCAGATATATAAATCTGGGTTTAACTTCTGCAACAAAAACATTCACATCCATCCCTTTTATTATGCTATAGGGACATCTCTGTTGGCTGAAACATCATACAGGGAATCAGAATGAAGATGCAGGGCAAATTCTAAAGAAGCATAACCCCCACATAACCTTCTTTGCCCAGGTCCAGGGTTCTATTTTGAAACTAAGGAGTAAATTGTGGGCTCTGCTGAGGAATTGGTCTCCACCATCAAAGCCAACCAAGTGCACAGGACTCAATATTTTTCCAGGAAAAAAAAAACCAAAACACTGATTAATTAAAATGCAATGGCATCTTCCTGCCAAATATTTTCCCAGCCTTATGTTCAGCTAAGAGCAATAAGGCTTGCCTATATCATCCAAAAGACTGGTAGCCCTTCTCAACACGCCGTCATCTATCACCCAACACAAGTCCCTGTTTGCAGAGGAACAGATTGCAGCCCAGTAGATGGGCAGCTGAGGGTTTCACTTGTGTCCAACCCACAGCTCCCTCTGTCTAAAAGCCAATTTCAGCAGTTTCAGCACAGGGAATGCAGTGTGGCACTGGGATGGAGCCCCAGGAGCTGCCCCAGGCTCATCAGGCTCCCTGGTCCCACCAAGTCATGGGAGCTTGAACCACACCAGCTGAAATGCCTTTTCATGAGATGAGCCATGCTCTAGGTAAGGCCTGATTAAATACCATCAAAAAGCAATATTTAAACAGCTCCTTACTGGAGCCCATGCAGAACCAGGGGCCCACACTGAAATTTTAAGGCAAATTTCTCCATCTACTTCCATAGATAAAATGGTGACCTCCTTCAAACAACACTTTTGGTGCTGAAAGGCAGGGAAATGTGGTCATATTAGGATTAACGACTTGAATTAACTCTCTTGCACCTGTGCCTCACTGGATCCGTGGCTAAGATGGACAGTAGCTTTGCCTTCTTAAAGTAACACTTGAGGGGTTTTTTTGTCTACATAAAATCTTTTCTCTTCCTGTCTTACCAAAGAAACTATTTCAGAAGGAAAAATGCCTCCCACTGTAAAAGTTTCTTGATATGAAAAATGCAAATCTCAAACAGCTATAATGAAGAAAATCAATTTTAGACTCCTGGTGGCTATCTTCCTGCAAAGCTGTATTATTTTTCATCAAGTATCTACAAGAACCAGATCACGTTTCTAGCTTTCTGTTCCTCTCCTGTGTAATGAGGGAGAATCATGTATATTGCTTTCATTTAATTTACCCTAGAAATTCAGAGTTATTGATTGTAGTTGGTAGACTTCCTAGCTGTAAGAGACTGGAAGCAACACTTTTATGCCTTTTATATTGCTTACTGCTGAGAGGGACCCAAAAAAAAGAAGGAAAAAAAAAGGGGGGGGGGAGGCAAAATTAAGCTTTGATCCTGGGGGAGAATATATCAATATGGAGATAAAATACTGTCTGGGAATACCTAAATATATAACTGAACTAGAGATGCAGACTGCCTCTTACAACACTTATTTAAAAAAAAAAAAATCCATGCAACTGATTATGTGAGAGATATCAGAAAGATCTAGAGTAATCAAGCAAAATTTGCATATTATTCACTGAAAAACATGCAGGTTTATGGAAGGACCAGAAACTATTCTTTAATTTAGATAGTATTTGGAAAACAGTTTTGCAAAGGGAAGGAAAAGAACAACAGAATTTTGAGGAAATACTTTGTTTGGATATTTTAAAAGCAATAATTTAATGCAGAAAGCTGCCAAAATATCAAACAGGATTAATGCTAGAATACTTTGCATGATTTGGTAGCTTACAAATGAATGCACAGAGCCAGCATCTGTCAACTCCCTCAGGCAGCCTTGCTTAACGGAATGCAATTTCTTACCTGAAAAACATAAATAAGAAACACACATTTACATTTTGCTCTGCATAACTTAATCTGTTATTTAGTACCCTAAATCACACACGAAACCAGTTCCTCCTATTAAGCATGCAAAGATGCCGCATCACTTGTGTAGAATGTTTTTAAAATCAACAGTAGTTTCCAATTAAAACGGCTGAGATGTAAATATTTATACCAAATACAGCAACGTGATTAACATTCTTACCAGATACAAGCTCACTGGAGTACAACACTTCCCATAATTACCCCCTGCACAAGGACTGAAGCTGTTTGATCCCAGAGGCATCAGGAGGAGGGAGCTAACACCCAAAACACGACCACCAGACATCACCTAAGGGTCCTCCTTCACCCAGGGAATGCTCTCTGGGACAGGAGCATGGAAAATGTTCCTGGAGCACCTTCCCCTGCTCTGGGGTCTCACACAGATCTAAACCTGAGCCCTAGCACAGGTGGGAGATGTGCACAGTGGAGCCTCAAGCAGTGAGAGTGGCTTGGCTCTGGTCTGAGTCCCAGGCTGGCATTCAGGGGAAACTTCAGAGAGCATTTTCATTTTCCCTTGTGTTGCACTCACATCAGATCTGCAGTTCCTTTCCATCTGGATCAATTTGTGTTAGATGTGAACAGACCCCTGAGGCTCTGCTCAGGTATTAAATGTTTTTGGTGCAAGTCTCTGCAGTAAATAGGAACAAACTTATAAGCCAGGAATCATCTGAATTCCACAGGGATCGAGGCAGAATCCATACAGCTGCCATGAGGTCCTCAGCTGCAGTCATAGATGGATTATACTCATTTAAAAAAGGTATTAATGTATAAAGCTTCCACAAGGGACAAAACCCACAACACTAAAGAGAAAGCATCAGTAAAACACTGCAGCTCTTTACTGACATCTTCAAGCAGCAATGGGAATCCATCCAAATCAAACAGACAAAGTGCAAGTGCCCAGGAAACTATGAGAACTGAGAATGGCCACATTTAATTCCACAAAAACTGTGCCCTCTTTTTCCTCCCCTCTTCCTCCTCAAAATGTGTTCCAATCCTGCTACTAGAGGCAATGGAAGAAAAGTTTAGTAAGCCTAGGTTTGAACTCTTAATGCACATAAATAAAAATTCATGAAGATACAAGGAAAACTATCTAATATGTTCAAACAACCTATTCTGGCTCCCTGGGTTTCTCCAGGTAAAGCTCTATGAAATTTCTTCTCCTGGAAGTTTTAAATTGCATTTTAATTACATCATAGGCTTTTGGGGTAGAGCATTGGCTTAAGCTGAAAGGAATAGGTATCCATCAGTCTAATCACAGTATCTGCAAAACACTCAGTTCTGCAGTATTTATGCTTCTCTTTTTGTGAGGAAGCCATCTTCCATTTAATAATTAAACTGAAGGAAGTTCAGCTTTACTACACAGGAAATTTGGGAGAGCTCCCTGCACCCCGTATCTTTTAATGTGATTTTCCTGAAGTTCCTCTATCTGCAAGTAAGGTGCTTCAGAGACAAATTTCTCGGCTGTGGTTTAGAATGCAAGAGATAACCAGACCATATTTCCACAGGTTTTCTGACAAAGCTGCATTTGCAGGACTGTCCAGAGTTTCGCCAAGTTAAAGGGGACATTGTTGAACTTGCTTAATCAGAACTGATCCATTCTATTTTCCCTACAGGTTTGCAGCATGAGATATCAGAGCACAGTTATCTACACCCAAATGACTGGTGTAGATCCACTGCTTGCCTGGATCAGTTCAGCTCAAACACCCCTTCCTGTTCCAGATGTGTGATGGAGGAGGGTCACAACTGACAGGTTTTAACCATATTTGATAGAAATTTGACACAGATGTTGTTGGCTCAGCTCAACATTACACAGAAAGAAAAGCAAAATTTGTTCCAGCGTTACAGGCTCTGATGTTAGGAAACAGCACAAGCCTGGTTGTTAATTCTCAGCAGCACCTCTTGGCTCCCCTGCAGAGGGGAGATTTTGCCTCATTCTCCCCTAAGTACAGGGGATCATTCCTTCCTGCAGAGCTCTGCTGACCCACACACTGAGCTGCTGTCTGAAGGCACCATCCACACTGAGAGGTGTCATTAACAGATGATGGGGACACACGACTCTGTTTGCACAGCAACACTTCAATGTCACGGGAAACCTGATAGAGTTTGGGGACTTGGATCTGAAGTGTGACATCCCCATTTAAAATGCACACATTTGGGACAAGGAACAGAGTGACTTATCTGCTTGGTGTTGGGCTGGCAGAATTGCTCATAGCCATATAGGAATTACCTAAATGTTTTCCAGAGAAACCTTCAAATAAACCTCGCACTGGCATTTCCTTCATGTTTGCCACCATTTCTGAAAAGTTTTTCAGAGAGATTTTTAATGGCTGTGTTCTTTCCCAGCTTGCCACTTGACCATCCCTGAAAGGTCCCCATGAATTTGGGGCAGAATGGCAGCCCTGGTGACATCAGCCCCACAAACTGGGCTCCCTGGGCACTGCACTGACACACAACATTGACCCTCAGCACATCAGCTGAGACAGAAAATGATGACAATCCTGACCCTGACGTGCCAGGTAGTCCTGGAACACTCACTCCACACCTCAGCCCTCCCTCAGCACCCTGTCTGTCCCAGACACCTGATTTTGGGAGGTCAGGGCTCACAGGGCACAGCAGAGACCCCCTAATCCCACCTGAAGCACTTCAGCATACAGAGACAGAATAACAAAGCCAGTTTTGACTGTTAAATGGTGGGTCTTTAAAACATACTTCCCTCTCCTCATTTCAGAGTAAAACAAACGTTTATACATTGAATACATGTGACTCTGGACTTGGTTATACTGGAAAAGATAAAATGTAAAGTAATTGAAAGGGACAGGTCAGAACATTTAGCTGATCTTTCCCAGATGCTTTTAATTTCTTGAGTTGGCATATGAGAATATCCTGGTGATGAATGTACTGTTTATACCAGAAATACAGTAATAAAAACAAAGTTCTTAAAAGAAAACTGAAAATATTCTGATATGGTTTTATGAATATGACACACAGACTTGCAGAAACAAACACCAGCAATTGAAATGGGATAGAAAACTAAAATATCAAACAATTAGGCTTGCTTGCAGAACTGCTGCAGGTTCTACATTGCAGCTATGTTATCTTAGCAATTAGCTTGAAGATTATGGCACAGCCAAACAAGCTTACACATCTCTATGGTTTCATGGTATGCAAGCAATAAAAGCTGAAAGAGAATCTTTACATTACTTCATAACTTTAAAAGAACACCATATTGTGTATAACAGGATGAGGCACTTGTTTAAAAATTCAGTGTTATTTTAGCATCAATAGCTTTCACTAGCAGCTTTCTGAACACAGTTGCGTGGGGAGAAAATTAGTTTCCTAACATTTGCTTCTTCCAAAGGCTAAAAAATGTCATGGCTAAAAAAGTCATGACTGCAGCCTTAGGTATAGACCAACACTCATCTCAGGACTAAACCCTGGCTAAGGGTGGGAAGCTGGGGGTTTACTGGTAGCAAATAAGAAAATGCCAAAGGGAAACAGCAAAACTGAACATTATCTGCAGCCAAATTAATATTCCAGCAGCTTAGAGAGCAAGTAGTTTCTCAGCAGTTTGAGTAAATATTGACAGCAAATGAGGTCAGTTACCTGAATTTCTGATGAAATCTGGAAAGGTTTAGTATTAAAATGTACCCATATTAAATACTGCCACACATTTTGTGAAAACATGTATTTGTGGGGTTTTTCCCCCAACTACTAGTTGCCAAGTTCCTGTCCTGGGGGATGAGTGTCCAGCCCTACATATTGCAGAGGACCAGGGAGATGGACAGGGCACAACAGGCAGCACTAGCACATTCCTCAGCATTCAAAATAATGAGATTATTCAGATTCAGACCAAAGACTCAGCTCTGTGTTGCGGCATTGAAATTTGAGAGAGGAAGCAGAGAAAGGGAGTTTGGGAATTAATTATTACCCGACTCAGAACAGTGCAAACTTCATTACTTGTAGGTGGGTGATAACAGGGCAACTGCTCTGCTGCCAAGGGCCTTCTGCCCTGACCTTACTGCAGCCAAATGGGGCCTCAGACAAAGGTCAGCTAACCAAAATAAAATAAACACACCCTCCCCTGGCAGGGAAGGCAATGAACTTGCAGGTCCCTTTCTGCACAGGAGAGGAGGGACAGAAATGCTGCCCTGGCTGGTGACAGGTTAAGTCATGCAGAGCTGCAGGGGGCTGCATTGGGCTGCAGGATGAGGTGAGCAGAAACACTAAAAACTACTGAAAAAATACAACCAATGAGTCAGAAACCTTTGGCCACCCAAAATCACAGCCCCAAAGCTTCAGGCTGCCTCATTATCTCCATCACAGCTCCAAGAGTTCCAGCTACTGAATTGCCAACTGGTGCCACTCACAGCAACAAATTCCCGGGTGTGGGTAACAAGCACCAAATCATTTTGTGCATGAAAAGCTTCAGTCCCTCTGAACTGATCTGAATTTTCACTGCCAGCATCCTAAAGCCCCAGGACTGCCTTCTCTACATCTCAATACTGTCAATAAATTAAATTCCAGGGCAACAGAATGAAACCCGGACAAGCCGATGATGCCCAGAGATTCATTGCTAAGGAAATAAATTTTCCTTCTCTGCATAAAAATTCTAGGAATGTACTGTTAAAGTGATCAGAAGCTTAGTACTGGTGCTACTAAATCTCTGAGGGTTGCCATTTTGGGTGCCTATTAAGGGTTTATATTTATGTTATAAATCAACTTATTGCATTCCATGGAGAGCAATTTGAACACTAGGATAATACCCCTTAACTAGCTTTTTATAGGAAATTTAAAGGCTGAAGAACAGTAATAGCACTATAAAAGACACCTATTTTTTGCTTCCTGAAAATAATAGCATGCTACAGAGCCATGAAAAAAGAAAATGATAGCAGTGCTAACCTGCAATAATGATACTAATAAAAAGAAAACACTACTGAAGAAATTATGAGGAGAAAGACACTAAAATTTCTGTGTCTAGCTAAAGCACTAGCATAACCTTTCAGAGAATATATTTGCAAAGTACATAAAAGTTCCAGTTATTTCAAAGGTTATGATTATGTCCTTCCTTTATTTAAATTGACACCGGTTATTACCACACTTTCTTGGTCCAGAGTCTAAGAAATATAAGAAGCATAAATTGTCGATATGAAATTATAGTGTTATTTGTTATTACAGTGTTATTAAAGTGATATTTACCGAGTTCAGGCAGCTTTTTTTTTTTGCCTCCCTAGTGTAAGCTTCAACAAGGAACAGGAAAAGCCTGGGTTTATGGCAGAATCAGCTAATGGATTTTTAACTTCCCATATTTTCAGCGAGATGGGGCCAACAGAAATAGAAGAACAAGAGCATCCAGCCAGCAAGCTGTGGGGTTGAGACTGGACGTGGCTGTTCCTGTGTCCTGGGAAAGCTGAAAATCCCAGCAGCTCCTCTACCTTCCAGATTCTCTATTCCTCCACCTCCCTTGCAGACCCACAAGCCCCTCTCTGCAATGTCTATCTGCACAGGGATCCCCACCTTTAGGTGGACTCAGACTTTATTAAATTTCCTCTGAGCCAGCAGTTCCCCCTGGGGTTGTTATGGGAAGGGTAGAAGAGGCATCACCAACGCTGTGAGAGCAGAGAACTGCAGCCAGGAAGAAACAAAAGGTGTCTGTGGGCAGCAGAGGGTCTGAGTCTTCTTGCCAGGCATCCCTCTGATGCACACATGACCCATAGGAAATTCCATGGCAGCAGCACAGAGGAAAATCAGCCAAATTCTTCATTTCCCCAATCTCAGACAGCTGTGGGTACACAAAAGGGACCCTGGGGTATATCCCAGCACACTGCCACACTTTCAGCTTGCCCACATTTCAACACCAGGGATATTTTTGTGGTTTTAATCATGGGTAACACTCATGAAATTATGGCAAGGCTATTACTCCTTATCACTGCATCTTGTAATGTAATACCAGAAAACTTTTTTTTTCACATTGTCAAAACTAACTAAAACTGTTGATGGTTCATGGTTATAATCCACTAGCTCACGTCAATAACAGCCCAAGAGAGTTTATACAAAGTCTCTCCCATTTGGATGATTTGTTGAAGTCACGAAATAAAAGTGGAACATCGTTATTTGTTCATAAACAACACTGCCTTTCATTCTATATAATTCTAAAGATATGCAGTGTTTGCACCTTCACTTCCTACTGACATCATTACCAGGAGCTGTCAGCAAAATGCAAAAAAATAGAGGGGGAATAACACACAGTTTTATGAGTGCAACCAAATATAAAGAGTTTATGCTGTTGCCTTCAGTTATGCACCACTCATCATTCATCCTGAAAGGCAGGAGTGGACACATCAGCAGAACCCAGTTCCTCAAGACACAGCTGCTCATGGAGCTGATGAAAAGGCAAAGTTTTTCTGCACTTGCTTCAACTTCAGCTTATTTTAAAAGCAATTTACACAAACAGAATCTGAGCCTAACCATCCACATGGCTTAACCCTGCCCCCTCAAGCATCAGCAAGCACAATTCAGAGGAAACCCAGCACAAAACCATGTCACTAAATGCAAAAGAAAGGACCTATGGGTAAAAGGCAGCATTAATTCAAACCAAAAATCCGAACAGTTAATAAACAGGGATAATAGAAAGAATACACAGTGTGCATCTGGAACTACATGGAAGAGCCATGGAAGCTGGTGTTAGTGCATCCAAAGAAAAGGTTTGGAGAGGTCAGTGCACCTGAAACACCTTTACTGTCTGGCAAGCACCACCTGTTCCCTCCCATAATACACTGGGTAATATCCTCCCCATTAAAAGTGTAATTAAAATTAATTTTAATCACCAGAGGAAAAGCTGCAGTCCCAAGCTGCCAGCCAAGGCAGTGCCCAGGGCCTGTCTCTGCAGCTGAATCTCTGTTGTCAGGAGCAACTGGCACTGTTTGAGGGAAGAGACAAAAAACCAGTGGCAAATGCTTCTTTGCAGCTCTGGAAGAATCCCCAGGACCCAGCACAGAGATGATGCTATTTCAAGAGGGCTGCTGTGGCTCTGATGTCCCCAGAACTTCCCTCACCCAACCAGGACAGGCTCGTGACTGAGGAGAGACTCTGTGGAGTCACTGATTTCTCCTCTCTGGTGCAAAGTGAAGCTGCACCATAATAAACAGAGGAAATATTCCTTCAGTGAGAGGGGAATAATCATCACCTCATCAGTCAGGGGCCCTCCTTGGTAGGGCATTCTCAAGCAACTGAAATTACAACAGAGCTATACTTTTCTTTGTACTGAAATATTCACAAACTAGTTTAAACCTTATGCTCCAAGTTAAATTCAGCTAAAAGGCAGTACTGTAGGCTGAGTGAGGTTATTCAGCATTTCCAGATCTCAAAGCTCTTGTGCCACACAGAATCTTCTGGAGAAAAAAGAAGGTACCTCCACACTAGTTAGCTGGAAATAAAAAAATACCTAAGTCACTGGCAGCAGATAAATATGCAATTCCTTTTTACTGTTCTGCTTAATTGGGGAGGGTATAATCTATATTTTTATAAAGGGATATTAGTCCCTAACAGATCAGGTATGAACAGCAATCCCTTGGCTGAGCCAAGCTAACAGCACATGGGCAGATCCAGCTCAGGGATCAGGCAGCTGTTCTGTTCCTATAGCCTCTCTACCTTCTTTTTTTTTTTTTTAATTCTTCCTCTTCTTTGAATTTGTAATTCAAAATAGTTGCTAGAGAAATCTGAAGTCAAAACTATTCAGCCACTCACAAATGACCCCTGTAACACTTTCTTCATTCCCTGCTAACCAGACTCACTCTTAAATCTCATTAAGGCTTTGATGAGTGGAAGGGTTGCACAAAAGACAGGTGAAAATGAGAATAAAGGAGATAAAAGAAAAGTGCTGAAACCCTGGGAAGAAACTGTTATTAAAAAAAATACCAAAGCATTTTAATAACTGCACGTAGGGTAAAATTAAAACTATTTCAAACACATGATTTGAAATGTCCCAGCTTATTTTGTTTGCTCTTAATGCCACAGGGATGCAGATAATGAGAACTGCAGCGGCCCAACAGCAATGCCAAGCTCAACAGCAAATCTGGCAGATGGCTTCAGCCTCCAAAACGAGAGCCTCCACTGGACCTGGAGGGAGCCATTCATTAGGTGCAGGGTGCACAGTGAGTCTGACTCCAAAATCAAGCTCACAGCAATGAACCTGTGTGACGGTGTTCACAGGGGTCCCAGGGTGAGCGAAGAGACGAGGATCTGACTCCATGTTTCAGAAGGCTGATTTATTATTTTATGATATATATTACATTAAAACTATACTAAAAGAATAGAAGAAAGGATTTCATCAGAAGGCTGGCTAAGAATGGAAAAAGAAAGAAGAATGATAACAAAGGCTTGTGTCTTGCTGACTGTGATTGGCCATTAATTAGAAACATCAACATGGACCAGTCACAGATGCACCTGTTGCATTCCACAGCAGCAGATAACCATTGTTTACATTTTGTTCCTGAGGCCTCTCAGCTTCTCAGGAGGAAAAATCCCAAGGAAAGGATTTTTCACAAAAGATGTCTGTGACAAACCTGTGCTGGAGCAGCTCTGTGGGACTGCAGCCCATGAGGAGCCTCCAGAGCTGGGGAGAAAGGAAGGAAGAGCAGAGAATGGACTGGGCATCCCCCTGGAGAGAGCAGGACTTAGAGGAGTGGGGAACGATGGAGTGAAGCTGAGCCTGGGGAAAAGCTGTTTGAATTCAGCTTAGCAATTCTCACTACCCAAATCTGGCTTAACTGGCTCTGAATGAACTTTTCGCCAAGCTGAATCTGCTTTGCCTGTGTCAGTCACTGGTAAGAAATCTCCCTGCCTTCACCTTGACCAACAAGCTTTTTGGTCTTATTTTCTCTCCTTGTCCTGTTCAGGAGGCAAACAAAGGGTGGGCAGGTGGCAGAGGGACAAGGTCACCACACCACAAGGCAGTAATTCTACTGTAATTTTGCCATCTTGAGTTTCTCTCTGCTGAAAAGCAATGGTGCTTACTCATCTCTTCTCAGCCTTTGAGGCCTAAAAAGCAACAGCAAACTAAGTCCATTAACAGAGTCAGAAATCAGGACATGGATGCCCAGTGAAGAATTAAATCACAGCTAAAAAGAAAAAAAATCCAAAACATTGATTCTGATTTCCCACAGCTGCTTTCAGGCTCCACCCCACTCCCCTACCTATGAGTTTATTTCGCTATTTTTTAATCATAATGAAAGATCAAGCCCAACACTCTTTTAGTTTTAAGATTTACCTTGATTTAAAGGCCTCCATAAAGTGGTGCATAATTATACCAAATGGAGGGATGGCTTTAATGTGGTGTTTTTTAAATCAATACAATTGCACTGGTTATAACTACTAATGCAAACACAGGGATGGTGGGAGGAAGATGCCTTGCACTGCTAATAGTCCATTCTTTATCTACCCTGGGAGCAGCTGTACAGCCACAGTGTCACCCTGCAGCTCCTCCTGTCTTGGGGCACAGCAGGGGTGTGTTTATAATAACTGTACCATTTTTTTGGATGGAGTTAAAGTGCTCTAGTTAGGTTTTTGCTCCTTACCAAGGCAGCAAACTGACTGCCAGCCCCATGTTAAGGAAACCTTGGGTGGCACAGCACAGCCCCAGGCTGGGCTCAGGGTACCAGCTGAGCTCTGTCACAGACATCTTTTATGGAAAATCCTTTCCTTGAGATTTTTCCTCCTGAGAAGCTGAGAGGCCTCAGGAAAAATGTAAACATTGATTATCTGCTGCTGTGGAATGCAACAGGTACATCTGTGATTGGTCTAGTGTGGTTGTTTCTAATTAATGGCCAATCACAGTCAGCTGGCTCAGACTCTGTCTGAGACACAAACCTTTGTTAATCATTCTTTCTTTTTCTATTCTTAGATAGCCTTCTGATGAAAACCTTTCTTCTATTCTTTTAGTATAGTTTTAATGTAATATATATCATTAAATAATAAATCAAGCCTTCTGAAACGGAGTCAGATCTTTGTCTCTTCCCTCATCCAAGAACCCCTGTGAACACTGTCACAGAAATCTTTGCTGGGCTGGCTCCACTCCTGTTGCAGGATTGTGTTTCACCAAAGCACAAGGGATTAAGGGCCAGGAAAAAAACCCCAAACCAAACCACAAGCCCTCCCCCTCCCGCAGATAAACAGCTGTTTTGGCAGGACTGGGAATGCTCCAAGAGCAGAGAGCACAGCATGAGGATGTTGGCAAGGAGCTGCTTTCACACCTGGCTTCTCACATCACACTTGCCTGCCCAAAATGGAAAACACAGATGGGCCTTGCCCCTCCACCCAGCAACCCCTCCCCATTCAGCAGGGCATTTCAATGTGTTTAACTTGAGGCTTGCACTTAAATTCCACAGATTTAGATAGGACTTAATTACATGCTTGAATGCCTTTCTCATCTGGGAGAAGTGTAAATACTTCCTCAATATAGTTTGATGAATTGGCACCCAATGCAAACAAGACCTATTTTGCTGAGTTAATGTTGGGAGTCCATCATGTGAAGAAGCACACCTTAGGGAAGGTTCCCTACCATCACAAGCAGAATTCCTTTTAATTCAGCAAATATCTGCCCCTTTCTCACTGGACTTCCAGTTGAGTTCACCTTGTACTTTGTGTCACAAGTAGAAAAATCACAGAAAAGTGAAAAATACTTCCCCAGTGTCCCTCAAGACATGAAGGAACATAGACAGGAGCACGCTACACAGAGCACTGACCAGTGCCTGCAACACAAAGATCATCAACACTAGATCACCACTTGTCCCCCAATGCAAAAAACAACCAAAGATTTTAACATCTGATCAGACTGAGTATTCCATAGGTTTATCTTGTCCATTGAAATCAGGTGCTCCCTTCATTTGGTTGCAAACATTATGGCCAAAGCATGAAATCTGAGAGCAGAAGTCCAGGAAAAGCTATTACAGATGACTAGGACCAGAAAAGGAAATCAAAATATTATTTAGGTTTGTCCTTTGAGTCATGGGAGATCAAGTTGAAAAGACAAAAAGTCCCAATACCATATGACAGAAATACACATTATTGCCTTGCTCATATGATAGTAATAAAAATAATAAAGACCATAAAGATGAGAGATCTGCAAAATAGCTTTAAATACCACTGAGATAACCCATGTCATGGGCCAATATCTTCATTTAGAACAAATAAATATACCACTCAAGAAACTGCAAATGAAGCAGTTCCACAGAACTAAATTTTCCTTTCTTTTCAAAAAGGTATAAAAAGAAGCTATTATAAAAAAATAACCATTACATAAACCCCACATATGTTGCAATTATATCAAATTGAAAGGAGATTTAATTTTGTTGGCAGGGACATGAGAACTTTGGGCATGCACACCACTAAAGTAATGAAATCCAGTTTCACCCATTAGAACAGAAAAAAAAAAAAAACAAAAAGGGAAAAAAAAATGATGATAACAATCAAAGCTGGTGCCCCTCAGTGGAACCACAGATTTAATAGAAAGCATGTTCCTGTGTTGCCTACAGCCAGGAGCAGATGAAAGACACTTGTGCGATTAGTTAACAAGTGGCCATTTAATCCTCCTGACAAACCCTCCTTTCAACTGCAGCTTCTCCTGTTTCCACTCCTCTTTGAATGCCTCGTTCAGTGTGCACAGATCAAGGTCTGCATTCCTACAAAGAGCAGAGATCCCCCCACTCTTGCCAGTAAAACCAGCAAGTGCTTTACCGACTCCCAACTGTATTTCCTTCTGCTCCTTATGAATTTGATACAAATGTGATCTTAGATTTATGCTTCGGAAAAAGTCCTTAATACAAGAGGCTTCCAGTACATGGGAAGGACATGATTCACCTCACCCAAATCCCTAACCTGAGTGGCTCCAGGATATATTGCTTTAAGATAAAAATTCAGCACAAATCTCCATATTACATGTTCCATGTCCTTACACAGTAAACATCAGACAGCTCATCTTGTTTTCAAAGATCAGGAAGTTACTTTGATTTACCTCCTTTTTCCCCCTGAAGTTTAAATATGGGCAGCTCTTCAAGAGAGCACAGCACACAGGATGTAAGGACATGTTTAAAATCCATATGGGCCAAGAGAGGCACAACCATGTTCATCAAGTTATATGCTAGGCAGCACTTTCTTCAATGTTTATGGGTGGTATGAACAGGTTTTGCCTTGCCAAGCACCCTTTATGATTACAGCCCTGTCACAATTAAATAGGCAGCGTGTGATCACTAATGTGAGCCTCCAGATGGGTTTGGCTCCTGGCTTTCACACTGTTCTTCACTTCTGAGAGAAGCCTTCATTATAACAATGGATAATTTGTAATACTTGCATTTAAATACTTCCTCTTAAAAGGGAACTTGTGGTTGTATTACACCTTGCAAGTACAATTCATGAGATAAAGCAGAAAAATAATCATCATCTCTTGGCTCACCCCCTTCCCTTATCTAATCACTTCATGAAAAATTACTCAAAGGTGCCTTTAAGGCCAAGGAGTAATTTGGTTTCCAGTCATTGACTTTTAAATAGATAGCTGGAAGCAGTGCAAATTTCTTAAATTCCACAACAGTAGCAAGTCACTGAGCCTCCCTTTCATCTCAACCACTCAATTTATGCTCCAGCACACATTACTGCAGATATAACCTCTTCCATCACCACCCAGCCACACTGCCACTATTAATGCAAACAGCCTTGCTCTACAGCTACGTGTGAGCAAATTAATTCAACTCATCTCAAATCGACTTTGCAGGGTCCCAGCCAGGCTCTAGAAAAGTTTAGAGAAAGCTCTAATTTTTAAGCTGTCCTAGACTGAAATAATCAATATTTGTCCCATCTAGCATTTGTGCTTCAAGTTTGATGGCTCAGATATTGGTGATTCACTGCTCAGCCTGTGCAAACAGAGCCTTATTCCAGATTAGCATCTGCTCTGATGAGTCAGTCAAGTCACAGGCTTTGGGCACAAATTAACAAGACATTGGAGGAAAAGTTTGAGAAGTTCAAACTTCTACCATAATTCTGAAAAAATTGTCTGCACTGAATGGATTACACATTTCATTTTGAAAAGCTTTTAAGAACAATAATTACTTTATCATTTAGAATAGTTTGGGGGGTTTTGTTTTTTTTTTAACTTGAGTATTACTAAAAATCACAGATTTTAGTCACACTGATGCTCCTTTGCCCCCAAAACCCCATTTGTATTCGTATTTTTAACTGAATCACTGTCTGGTAGGCATAGCAGTAAAGACTTAGGAAGATGCAACTTTCTTTCATAAAGAAAAATGCCCCTTAAAAGCTGGAGTCCAAGCCATATGGAACAGTACCAGTCACAGGTTCAGAGGTCGTAGGGTCTCAGTCTGCACAACAAAATATCTCATTCCAACATTCCAGGTTTCTCTTTGGTCTTTTCAAAGTAAATTAACGCTTCTTTGCAATCCAGTGAATAGACTAAATAGACGGATAATACCTGATGTGAGCAATCAAACAAGTCAATGATTCAGTCTTTGCAGTACCTAAATTTAAATATATCCCACAAAATCAAGGTGAATGGCCACAGCCACAGCTTTCAAAGCTGCTGAAACTCACAACCCCAAATTCCCAAGGATTTCACACCATCCCTTGGGCACATCCTCCAGCCTCAGCAAAACCAGCATTGTATTGACACAAGAGTCAAAGAAGAATATTTATCTTAAGATATTTACCCACAGGACTAAGAGACAACCATGACATCCTGTTCTACAACAGGATTTTCACAAATAAATTAATAAATAACCTCAGAGTGCGCAAACTGCTGCTCACCACGAGAGGGCACGTTTTAAAAACCTTAAGCAGAAAACTCCTGCTTGGGACCAGATGTAATTCCAGTGAGGGAATAAAGGCTTGGGGCACGAGGTGGGAAAAGGCAGCACAAAGATTGAAAATGTGAAACGCCAATAAGCCCATTCAATGCAGGACAAACATTCATGTGACAGACAGCCTGAGCATTTCTCTGCTGACACTGGTGCTGTGTGGACACCAAAGGTGCTTTGCACTTCTGCCGTCACCTCAAAATGTCAGCTGAGATTTCAGAATGCCCACAAAGTCAGTGCTGCACTTCTCTTCTGGTAAGCAAATGATTTATGTGGTTAAACTGCACTCAGAAGTGCTGATATTAATATATTCTATGAAAGGAAGCACTCATCTCTCCTTCAAGCTTCAGAATAGCACACGCTGCCCTGCCAGCTTTATTTCTGGGCTGCATTTGTCAGAAAACCTGCTGCAGACAGAGCAGCAGCACTGCTCTGCTCCAAGTGGTGCCTGGGAGCTGAGAATGCACATCTGCAGCAAGGTCATTATTTCATAATTCAGGTTTGTAAAGGCATCTTGTACAGGTTCAAACCTCTTCTGCTACAATTCTTTTAGACAGAGAAGATAACCCATCACCTGCTTTAGTTAATACTGGATTAGAATGCAATTGCTATAAAGATATATATTTTCCTTTATTCACCATAGTATTTATCACAAAGATGAATACTAGCATTTTCCAAAAATTCCATGAAAAGCATTACAAATAAAACATCCCTTTACAATTCAAAATAAAATTACATGTTAGTTTAACAAATTGCTGGGAAACACAGCAAGTACATGCAACCTAAAAGAAAAAATACATTTTAATTCAACTATTTGAAAAACACACAGTTCATTCACAGGTCCAGTTATTATGCCTTTCTGATTAGAGGCAAAACAGTGATACTTTTCCTTGGCAAACACTTGTTCAAAAGGGGAGCAGCCAATACTGGCTCCAATACCTCACTCTGTGCCATCCCATTCAGGGCTTTCCACATCAATTTCCCTCCTAATAAACCTTTTCAAAACATTTCAAAGGAAACTTGCTCTCCTCATTTGCTCTCAGATTTCTACAAGCCTGAGATCAGGGCTCTGTATAATGAAACAATTAACAATGACTCTTTTCTACTCCTTGACACCACAAAGCCTGTTGATAATAAAAACTCAGCATTTGTGTCAAAACTTTCTTTATGTTGAAATATAGCCATGTACAAGGCTAAGGAAAACATTATAATTCAGCCTGCAAGAAAATCTGATGAATTCAGTGGGAATTCCTGCAGCAGAGCAGTCATTCAAACACATATTGGCAGAACAATCAATGAAAGCCAAAATACTTCACAGCCCAATTTATGCTAAAATTTTCTAGCAGCAAAGGGACATGAGAAGCAACATCTGTCTGGCAAAGGCAGAGGGTTGATGCTCAGTTATTTCTTAAATTAAGGCTGCTGAAGGACATTTGATTTCACAGCAGCTCCAGAGACACAATGAAAAATAACACAAGTGAGCCCAGGGAACTCAACTGTACCCCAACCTGCACATGTCTGTGGGTCATTCTTATACCAACAGAAAACACCTCTGGAAAGCACTTAGGAGCTAAGGAAGGCTCTTCAGAAGCTAGTATGCATCAAAATTAGTGGATCTTGTGTCTTAAAAGGAGGGATGAATGTTTTCCTTAGTTTTGTGAGGTCAGAAACTACACTAATAGAAATACTAAATAGTTTTGATTCTAAGAGAATATAAACAGAACAATTAAGCAAAATTCCCCCATCGTAGCTTATCCACCCTCTCCAGAAGATGGTATCCCAGTTTAGAGGTTGTCATCTTCCTAGCACACAGCACAGGTGACACTTCAGGGACTGGCACATGAGAAGGAAAATGATGGCTGGGTGCAGGACTGTCCATAGCAGAGGCAGTGCACTGCTGCCCCAGCTGCTCAGGAACCTCTCAGGCACACAAACACCCACCAGGATGAGCACACCTCCTTCCCAGCACAGGTTACAAGCTTGAGACCTTGCTTGAGACAATTGCTACTTCATCTGAAGAATGAATTCAAAAAGCCCAACAGTGCAAATGGTATTCACTGTTTAGGACCATCACTTCACCCAGGAGCATGCACAGTAACCCCAGCACTGCTCTCATTGCACGATGGCTGCTCTACTGGTCTATCCTGACAAGGGGTAATTCTTGTCTAATGCAAACTTACAGCCAGGCATATTCAGTGAAATTTATCCATAAAAATATTGCAAAGATATTATTTCAAAGATATGATATCATGTGAATCTCTATAGAAACATCTTGGATGGAAGGTGACAGCTAAATGGAAGTATAAAATAATAATTATAGAGCATCAAGCCTATGCCCCTCTTTGTACAGCTTTTGCTTGAACTTTTGAGCTAATTATTGTTTTCTAAGAATACCACAGGGCAGGAAACAGGGCTCCTTAATGGTAAAACTAAAGACTGCTTGAAATACTTAGCTGAAAATCGTGACAGCTTCAGCAATACAGTCCCTGGAGCTCGGTGGTGCTGGCTCCAGAGGGAGCCACTGCCTCACTTTTGCAGTGGCAGCCAGAGGCCAGCACACAGAAAATCAGCAGCAGCTGAACCTCCACAAAGGCTTTCCAGGGCAAAAGCAGACAGGATGAGGGGAATCTCTCCTGCATTGCATGATGAGTATGTGACAAAACTGCTCTCCCCACAATCAGTGACAGCAATCGTCTGCATTGTGCTGTTGGACTGAAACAAAGCAGATTGTTTCATAAAGAACACAAATAGTCGAGGGCTGCCAGACGAGAGCGAGCGTGGGTGCACCCATACAGAGGAAAAGAGCAGCTTGCACTCAGAAAACATGCTCTGGGTTTGAAACACCCTTGGGAAAAGAGCCCACAGAAGAACAGCCCAAAAGGTAATTGAGAAGAAGAGCAAAAAGCATTCTGTTGAAAAGATGCAAGAGCATCTTCCATGCAACTCCTCCCAAACACCTGTAGAGTTGTTTTTGCCTTGTTAAACAACAGAACAAGGCCTCCTTTGGTAATTGCTTGAACTGTGCTAACCTTGGACTGTGCTCAGCTGGACAGCTTCTCATCACTGTGGTCATAGAGAGCAGATGAGAGATGAGCAGATTGGGAGGGTCAGAAAAGCCAGTCAGCATACTCTGACATGGACAGAACACAGAACCAAGAGCACAGACACAGGTTCACTGCTTCCCTGGGGAGCAAGTCCTGGAGAGGGCAAGAACATCCCCACTGCAGGGAAGAATCGCACTGATTCTTTTAAGATACACCCAAAATAGCTTGCTGAAGGGGCCACCAAGATCCCCAAAAGGTGCTAGTGGCAGTGCTAAGCTCTAAAAGCAGGGGTTGATCAGCACCCAAAACAGTTGCACTTTCAAGTCCATCAATTTTATCTCCATAATTTGCAGTAACTTGGCTGCATTAGAGACACATTTAGGGTCCTATACCTTCCCAAACTTCCCCAGATTCATTATCCTTTCTCTATAGTGGGAATAGTCTATCTCAAAGCTCTATCAACTCTAATCCATAGCAGAGCATTTGCCTTGATCTCTCCTAAGAAGTCAAAGTGTGGAGGGGTGGGCGAGTTATAAGCAGACATAGCCCAGATCCATTTTCTCTTTTACAGTGGTCCAAGTATGGCTGCCAACTAAAATCAAAGTTTTGTGGTTTTCTGTCTGCATAGCAGCAGTCAGCCTTTGTGAGTGGAAACTAAATCCCAGAGACACACAAGAGCCAGGCTGGCAAACACTCTGGCTTCTAGCAAAGCAGGAGAGCACATTTTGCAGACAAGTAAAGCAAAAAAGACACAAGTTAGAGAGGCTGGTTTAGCTCTACCTGCTGCATGCCATTAAAAAATGTAAAATATGCATCAGTGCTGTGCTACAGCTCATTCCCTGGAAGACTAATGGACTTAAGTTTAACATCTCACTAACCAAACTAACTAGCCAAAGGAGCACTCCCTTTCCCTGCTGCACAATGGACCAAGGCTGCCCTGAGCAGCAGGACAGGCTCCCAGGTGTTCACTTCCAGCAAATATGGTGTATTTGTTCCTCACATTGTGTCACAATGCAGCCTCCTCTGCCCTGTCTACATCAGCCCCTCCCAGCAGGAGAATATCCTTCAGGAGCTGGTTCTAGCCTGGCCATCCAGGTGAGATCAGCCAAACACAGCAGGAATCTAATAAACCACACCAGGAATCTAATAAACCACACAGACCTCAAAAGGTAGGAGGTGGTGGCTCACAGCTGCCAAACCCTTTGAGCGGGTTCAGAGCTTCACTCTCCACCTTTAAACCACAAAGCAGAACAGGACAGGAGCACGTGCCAGCCAAGGGATGCTCACCCCTTTCCCCGGACACCCCACAGCTCACAGGCAGCTCCACAACCTCTCTGATGTCTGTCTCATCACCAGCTTGACCAGGTAAATTGGAAATAGAGCAAAACTGGAGCACTTGTTGTCCTGAGGGAGCAGAAAAAACTCAGCAGGAGATGTGCTGTGTACAGGGAGCCTGGCTGACCACTGGCACCCCTCAAGGGCAGCAGCCCAGCCTTGTGCTGTGCCATGAAAAAGTTCCCCCAGGTACCTAATGGCTGTTTCAGTATTGCATGTGGTCTGCTCACAGGTAAAGATCTCCTCTCTAAGGAGGGAGCAGAAAAATGCACCTGGGGAGCTATGGCTCCTTTCACTGCAGAATTCTTGGGTCCCCTCTGCAGGATAATGAGGTGGGGCACCACAGCCCCAAACATTCCATTGCTCTGGAACAGATCAATTGCTTGATCTTTCCTCATATCAGAATGCTGTTGTGATATAACACCATTTACACAGAGGTTCTACTAACACTCATTACACCATAATGAGCATTTTGGCAGAAATTCCATAGATGATTTATAACGCTGTCTGGATGCATTTACTATATCAAGCCAATATAGTATCAAAGAAATGCAAGTACCTGTGTTTAAATGAAAAGCTTCGCGTAGCTTAAGCAAAGAAGATAAAGACAGTAAAAAATACAAGCAGAAAAAACTAATTATGAAAATCAGAATCCTTTTGAACAGTCTGGATGGTCATTTGGAAATAAATCTCTATTCTTAATGCCTCAAAACTCCTGCTATGTCAAGCTTATTGCCAGAAGACAGGCTATTAACAAAGACAATTTTCTTTCATTAACATACAACAAAGTATTTATATTAAGAAATTCCAGATGGAGAGCAAGACTTTTTACCCCCCTCTGCCACCAACATGCTGTGGAGTCAACCTTCCTTAAAATACATGATCTGCTGAATTAAGGGAAAATTGAGTAGCTCACAGAAAAAGAAAAAATAAAGGAGGACAAATGAAAAGCTTGGCTTGACAGGTTAATCTCTGTTGCTTTAATTATTGTGTTTAACATCAATTGGAGAGAAAAAGAAGAGACTACAACAAAGCTGTGTGTCCTGGATGCAGCATGCTCAGCAAGACTTCTGCCAAAAACACAATGTTTTTATCAAAACAGCCTCTGATTAATGTTTCCCTCTCCCTGTGACAGTCCTGTGCATTTTCATCTCTTGATTTAGAGCCAAATTAGCTCCATGTTCCAAGGGTTAATGCTCTCAAAAGCCTCATTATGGCAGCTATCTGCCCAGAGCTACCCTGTGTAAGCTAAAACACACAACAACCCCCAGCACATGATGCCAATGCTACATGAAAGAGATAAGACAGCATTTCTTTGACTGTGCAGAATCACTGCAGCTGACTGTTATGTGGCAGATTTAGGGCTTGCTCATAGCCTGATGAGCCCATCCTGAAGCTAAGCAGGATAAGTCCTCACTGCCAGGACTGAGGCTCAAGTCTGGCTCCTGGCACTTGCAAAATGACAGGCTGCTGCAGGGAATCTTCAATTTGAACCTTTCCATCAATAATGTCAGAGGGAGAAATGCTGGCTACAGCTGAACACTATTTTTGGTTGATTGAAAGCCACGGGCTAAAAAAATAGTCAATAATTTAAAGGGAGGGATGGGGAAAAGAACCCACTTAAAACACCTCTCACTTTTGTATTCCCTGTCAATGACCCCACTAGAGCAGCAGATTTCTGACCAGTGCTCCATACCAGAGGGAACTGCATTGCTCACTGCCTCATCTGTGTGCATCTCAGAGGCACCAGAACCACAGCAGCCCTGGCCATTAAACACTTTACACATAAAAATCCTGGCACCAACACTTTTGTTTAAACAAAAGAGACACCAGTAAGCTTAAAAGGGATATTCAGAAGAACAGGACTGTTCTTGGCCAAAATGACTGCATGCTCTGGCACTGGGTCCAGCAGGATGGCTCTAACGTTTCCACCCTCTCCTTTGCCCATAACTGCCCATGCTGGGGGAAAACTGGAGCCTGCTACTGCATTTCTAAGGGAGAGTTTTGAAGTGCAATTTAGGCTGGCCAGGGCATCCTAACCAGCATTTTCTTTGCTCATGAGGCTTCCACACATACCCAGGCTTGGAGAGCAAAGCAGCATGACAGGACTTTGTGCTTGTAGAAGACAGTAGGCAACTTTCTGAAGGAAGCCACAGAATGACCACTCAGTCCTCACCTCTCCCCCAGCAACACTTCAATCCCACCTCTTGGTGGAAAGGCAGCAAAGCATTTCATGGAAGAGAGTACAAAGCACTCTTGGCAGCATCTCTCTTATTTGCTAACAGGGTTGTCCTGATCTGGTTCTACAATCAAAGAAACAAGGCACAGGGGTCATGTTTCACTTGGGTGAGTTCAGGGTTTTCATGGACTGCTGGTCCCCAAAGTGTTCCCTGCCCCAGAGCCTACTGCCATCAGCTCACTCCACCTCTCAGTCAAGCTGCACACATTCATTAGCTCTGTAACAGCTTTCTTTATCTAACTGGGATTTTTTTTTTCTGCAGCACATCTCTGAGGCATAAACCAAGGCTGGAAAAAAAAACCTAATTAGCGTAGACAGCACTGCAATGCAATTCTCAATCTTAACAGCCACTGAGTTTTCAGGAGAGAGAGCAGAAAGCGATAAATGCCGGTACATTGAGAACTAATGAAACCTCTGAAAATCATTGCAGTAGAGAGACCCTATTGTATAAGGATTTAGATTTCAAAGACCATAAGGAAATGCCTTTTAATTACAATTATATATGTAAAGACAGCATTTACATTGCTACAGTGCTTGTTTAAAGGCTTTATTGTTAATTAGTTTACACAATGAAGCAGAAGAAAGTTGAGGGGGGGAAAAAGAAAGGTTATTTGCTCTAAATATTAACATTTGTCTGTTAATTTTGCTAGAAGCTCATTCATAAGCTGTACCACAGTTCAGAACTAAGGATGAGAAAACCTTCTCTTCGCTTTGCTACACTGTGGAATTTGCAAAATGCAGCTTATGCCACGGCGAGCAGACAAAAATATTGCAACTATTTCCTTAATATTTCCTTAAATGTTTTTCATTAAAGCTTTGGCAGGGGATGGAAAAGCAGCAAACACATCACTGAGCTTCTGCCAGAGCTCAGCCCAAGGTCAGCCAGCCCCACAGAACAACAATGCAATTCCCACTCTGTCCCAGCAGCTAAGCTTCCCAGGTACCCAGGCTCCTGCCATCCCCACACTGCCTTCCCACCCAGCCCCACTGACAGAGATGCTGCAGCCTTTGGGAACAGGGATTGTGCCTTCCAAGAGGGCTCCTGGGGCAAGCTAGATTTGTACTTGGGCACTGGCTGTGTGTGAAACATTTTGATCTCTGTTCTTTACAGGGAAGACATTCTCTGCTTTTAAGACATGGCAAACAGGCTTTGAGGGCAGAGCCTCCATCATTTCAGTGCCTGATTTGCAGGGGGTAAGAAACTCACCCTAATGAGAAGGCTTCACAGTGGGAAATGGAAGGATAAAGTAACTCCTGGTTTGAAAGGCTTCACTGTCTGCTCATTCCAGCTTTCTCAGAAGAGCTACAACTGTCAGCACAGTCTGGGCAAGACAAGAAACCACGTCAAGACCTGAGGTTTACATAAGCAGATACAGCTTACAGAACTCTTACACCAACCACCACCTGTTTCCTATTGACTGCTTCTTTCCTCTAAAAGGCAAGATGCTGCAGAGGGGCAAGAAAACCACATCCATTTCCTAATGCCATATAATAACCAGCCCAGTCTTTCCTTTCCTACAGCCTGGCCTTGCAGATAGCAGAAAAAAATACCAAGAAAAGGGGAAAAACCTCATAAGCTTGACATCTTGCACATGTCTTGAACCAACCTCTTGCACTGCATGGCCATGAGATGTCTGAAACCTGGAGCTTTGGTCTAACAAAATAGAAAGAAGAATCAGAGTCAGATAGAAATATTTTGATACAGTATGGTTCTAATGAATAAACACTACACAGAGGAAACAGCAGGAACCTAAATTCTCTCCCTCTGACCATCCAGTTTGTACTTGTGACACATAAACATCGCCAGGGATGAAGGAAGTATTGGAAAAAGACAAGTTCTGTTCCCTTTAGAAAAACCCTTTGCATGGAGCTCCATAAGAAAAGAGATGGGCAAGAACCCAAAATCCCCACACCAAAAAAATCTCCCAATTGCAAACCAGGGAGCAAAGGAGAAACCCAGAGAAGCTCATTTCCACCGTTAAAAATACAACATAAGAGGATAAAAAATACAAACTGCTGGCCTAGCTTATCCCAGGATGAGCTTCAGTTCACTAAATATTTGTTCTGTCACAGAGGCAAAGCAAGGAAACTGGAAAACACTTACAGAACTCCTGATCCATATGCTTGGATTTGCTAACCCAACAATGAGAGCAAAAGCATGAACAAAGCTAAAACCCCTGGCGCTTCACCCTGTCCAAAGAGGAAACAGGTCTTAGGACTGTAAATCACAACTTTTTCCTGGCTTTTATGATGTTTAATGCTGCTCAAACCCTGCCTCTGCAGCAGAGATGGTTCTTCATTAATTACTGCATTTCTCAGGTGATGAAAATCAGAGTGAAGGTCACTCTGAGCAACTCTAGCACCAGGTAACATCCTGCCTTTGCCTCCCACCCTCCTGCTGCCATCAGTGACTCCCCTTCACCTCCCTCACCATTGCTGCTGTGGAACCTTCTGCAGAGCTGACAGATTCTGAATTCCTTTGGAAACAAGATAGAAATGAGATCTGGCCAAGCACCTCCTGCACAGGTGGAGATAAGCACCTCCACATGAAAGAAGGGAGGTGTTTTCTCCCCTCTTCCTCCCAGTCTCTTTTCTCCTCAAGAAAAAAGGCACTAGAAAAATATTGTGCAAGAAACAGATGGAGGAGACAGGGAGGTAAAATAAAAACAAACAGGTTATTATTTGGTATAAATCTACTCTGGTTCCTAAAGGAATGAATAAAGTAAAAAGAGAAGACATTCAATACACGTAGCTTTCTCCTTTCACAATATTGGGCTGGTGCCCAGAATTGAAGGAGTGATGAGTTTGCTCATATGAGCCAAAAGAAATGGCTCTCACTTGTTGATGGTATCCTTTACAAGATAACAATTGCAGTGTTTGCCACAGATCACGTCTCATTCTTGCAACATCTCACACTGGAAAGAGTTTCTGCTTTTATTAGTTTTGAATAAGCTCAACTTCCCTTTTACTCATTTTCCTTGAATGCTCCTCTTCTACCTGACATTAAATCTCTCTTTGGACATTTACTCAATTAATTTGCCTTAATTAAATTGAGATTACTCCACTTAGGAAGTGGAGTGAACTGAAATCAAATTAAAGCAACTTTAATTTTGAAAAGTGCAAACACAGAGGTTTAATGAGGTTTAAATAATCATTTTTAAATTCACACCTCTAGTTAATTTAATTCAGCTTTCCTGAAGATCCCTGTATGGACATGTCCTATGTCAAGATGTATTTGAGAAAAGACAGTGAAGGGAAGAACAACATCCACATACAGAGAGAGAGAGATGATAAAGGCAATTCTGTCCACACATCTCTGCAACAGAATGAGATCACTGATTTTTCTGCTTTTAGAAACCCTGCTAGCAACAGAAGTACAAGGGATGAGTGAGGCTGACATCCTCAGCACATCTTTTTCATCACTTACACAAGAGGGCAAAGCAATGAAAGCACAGACCTGAGATCCATTTTTCAAGTGAAGGGGTCAAAAATTATGGAGCAAAGCACACTAAGAGCAACTAAAAAACAGACATACATCATACCCCATCCTAAAGAGAGACAGACTGTGACCACAGGCATTTAAGGACTGCTAGAAGATCCACAGAAAGGAGTAGCAGTGTGTGACATGGCTGTGATGTCATTGTGCATGGTCCAGTCAGGGTCATCGGGAACCCCTCTGTCCTCTCCCAAGGGGCAATTTGGGCTGAAACCAAGGAGCAGGCTGGATGTTTTATTTGACACCACCCCAGGCTGCTGAGCAAGACAAGACAAACGTGGCCCAACACCACCAGCCTCTTGGTTTTGACCTCCAGTTCCAGGAGCAAACCATCTGTTACTAATAGTTGGTTGTGGCAGCAAATCTTTGGTTCACTGACTGGAGCACTGCTCCAAACCCCCACCCAGAGTCTCTCTGCACTTGTCAGGAGCAGCCTCTTGGCAGTGGAAGCTGCTCTCAGAGCTCCAGGGCATGTTCTAGGAAATCCTTCCTGGCTGATTTCTGACATCCTCTGGCCATCATTTCTCATTCTCCTGTGCACTCTCTCAGGCTGTAAGATGTGTTTTCCCCTCTGCAGTGACATCTGCTCACTCTGGATGTAGCTGAGGACACATCCAGAACACACCCAGATACTCTCAGCCCACAGCTGGGGTGTGCCTGTGCACCATTTCCCCACCACTGAGGTCAGGCTGATTCACCCTGCACAGGAAACAATGACCCACAGCCTCCATCAGCCCTTCCATGTGCGCAGAGCACAGACACAGGGCTTGCCAGCTCACACAGCACTTGCCAGCAGTATCTAATGTCACTATTTTCCCACACCTCTCCACTCTAAAAAAAACAGATTTAGAACACCAGCAGCACATGCACAGACAGCTGTGTATCCACACTGCCACACTTGCACACAGACCTATTGGGATTTTACTGTCCTTCTTATCACTACCAGAGCCATGCAGGAACTGGGGAGATGCTTACACACATGCTTGTTTGCTCCTCAGATGAATATTTTAAAAGAAATGTGTGCCAGAGTCTATTTATGGCCCTGGAAGCTGTGCAAACTCCACGCATTTACTACCTCTTCACTAACTCAAGCTGCCATTATGCACTGATTAGGCACTGACAGCAAAATAAAACTCTTGGAGTTTTCATATAAAGGCTGTCACAGACTAATTCAAAGACAATATCAAATTAGGCAAGCAAATACCTGTCCAAACTTTCCTTCAAATATAATGAATTGCTGGTTTAGTTCAGGCATTCACATTTTCAGCTCAAAATGACAGAGGATGTTTTCCCCACTCCTGCAAATTTAACAAGCCACTGAAACACAAGGTTTATCCCTGAGTCACTCACACCTGCATAATCCTGCTCATCTCTAATAGGAGCTGCAATTTAAATTCTAGCAACAATAAAGACTGGAGGGGTGGTGGAAGGAAATGCAACAGCACTCAGGACAATGCAAAGATGCTCAGCCCTTAAATAATCCCAGAACACCATTTAGGTTCAGAGACCCTGGCAGGAAAAGATTTCCAGTGAGCCAAGCCAAGGGCACTGGGAATTAATTTCCCCTCTCTTCCCAATACAAAAAGCAGAGGTAAAATCAATTTGTACCAACAGCAGAACTTACGCTGGGAAGCCACAGGGAGTAGGTTAATTGTGAGATTGTAAAGAAAAATAACACTTGCTACAAAGCAATTAAAAGCTGCTCTCATGAGTGTTCAGAGTCCCTTTCAATTTACTTAAAACAAACATGTTTCCCTAAAAAGAAAAAAAAAATCAAAACCCCTCAACCTTCAGCACAAGCTCATTACTCCCTCCAGATTCTTCCAAAACAAGCACTTGCACTGTGCTTTTACAGTGACTGGGGAAATACAACCAAAATATTCTGCTGTAATCTCCATACAGGATCTTGAATGCTTCACAAATGTGAAGGGAAATACAGCAGGGAAGAGTCAGCCTTGTGCTTACACAGAGGTGGGCACATGGAGATGTTCCAGGCGACTGCTGAAGGTGGAGCAGCGTCACTCATGGTTTCACTGAGGGTAAAAGTCAGATTTGCTCAGAATTTGCAGAGACAGAACAGGGGCAGGTGTTTAGAGAGGGAACAGAGCTCCCTGCACAGACCAACACTGCCTTTTCTCACAACCCATCCAAGGTGCTTTCCTGAGCTGAAAGCGCCATTGTGGCACAAAACTGTCCTTCACACTGGCACCAGTGCCAGGCTGGGTTCCACCTGCTGCATTGGGAGCTGCACAGCCACAGAGGCTCCTGATCCCACCCAGCCACCCCTGACCTGCAGGATGGCAAATCCCAGCCTTTTGGGATAGGAAAGGGCTCCCAGACAGGGCTGCTTTGGTCACAAAACAAAGCAATGCCCAGTGCCTTCTCCTGGCCAACAGCCCCATCTCTCCATTTCCCTGCAGAGGTGAAGGAATGGGGCTGTATCACATTGGAGCAAGGGCTGCAACACCAAAAAACAACCATTTTCATAAGAAAACAAAACAGATCAAGTCAAAGAGGGGAAAACAACAATATTTTTTTATTTTAAACAATTAATGAACAGTAAATAAAAGTCAGCAGCTTCTGCAAATTGTAGAGGGGAAGCTGGTGGCAGCTCTGGGGCAGTGACAGTCCTGCCAGCAAACACCTCCTTGCATTTCAGACAGCCCTGAGCAGCTCTCAGACTCCACAGGGGAGAAAACCATACCAGGGCCTTGAGAATTAGGAGGAGGCTTTTGTAAAGGATATTAAAGCTCATGCTTTGGGGATTAAGTCAGTCTTTATCTGTTAGAGATCAGGATGTGGCTAACAGTAGGGGACAGATTATCTGCATCTGCCACTGGGGAGGATTTACACCTTCTGAAGCATCTGTGCCTGCTATTGTCAAAAAACCATTCTTCAGCCTGAGCCAGCAGCTTCTACAGGCAAGGAATGTAAAGCTTTCCACGTTGTGTGCAAAGGTCCTCAGTGGCAGCATGTAAGACTTTTCAGTAAATTAGAAGAACAGAAATGGAATCTTGATTGTATCAGGCCATGTAGAAGTTAATTTTTATTTGTAAAAACACACACTTGTCCCTGACTTGGGAAATTTACCAAAGGCAACATCCATTCTCAAGCCTGGTGTTTAATAAAAAACAGAAAATCTACATGGTGGGCAAAGAGTCCCCTGAAAAATTCCTGGATTTCTACAGCTTTCCTTTAGAGCAGAAAAAGTTGCATAAAAGGTCTTGGCCCATGAGTAGGAAAGACTCCAGATCTTCACTCAATCCATCCCTCCATAAAACCACTGCTGTAAATATGGGAAACAGCTGCTGCAAGTCAGGGCCATGGTGTGGCCATCCCTGGGGCATCCACATGTGCAACAGGTGAGAGTGCACATTCTAGAGTATTTTCTAGGCTTTCTCACTCTGCTTTCCACTATCTCCAAGTTCTTTAACACCAACAGAATGACTGATATCCATTTAGCATTACAGCACCAAAACAAACAGCTCATTAAACCTCCAGAAAGCTATTTCAGAGAAATGTATCAGTTGAAACACTCCCAAAATTTATCTTCCAGAAAAGCTGATAATCACATGCTCATAAGAAACAAATGTTCAACCAGAGTCGGTTTTGTAATATATTAATTAACATAATTTTCATCGGCAGTGACAACGGGCCATCTGCTGCTCTGGCACCACCAGAGACTGAGTTCCAAGCCACTTTAAGCTGTTTCTTGTTGTGCATGGCTGATTTCCATCTAAAAACTAAGCATGAGTTTCTCATCTTTTTTTGGACAAGCCCTTCCCAACAGGCAGCAAACAAAGTTTTCAGCCTGGTGACCCAATCCCCCATTTCAGCTGCTCCTGGCTCCCTGCCCTGTGGCACCCAGCAGCTGGCACAAGGGCTGGCACTGCAGCATCCATGCCAGCATCCTGGCTTCAATCAGAGCATATCCCAAAGGGAAAAACCATCTAGAGACACAGTTAGCACAACTTTCTCTGCAATAAATTAAGTGCAAACTTCAATGGCAGGAGCTGTAATCTGGTTTATCAATAACATTGGCCAAGGGGCATAACTGCTTCCAAAACAAACTCGCTGACTTACAGCCAGCTGGTGACCTCAGTAATCTAATTTTTATTTCAGAGGCAGTGAAAATGCCAACAGAAAAACATGTCTGTTTGTCCTGTCCCTCTCTAGCTTCCATTTTCATTGTTTATACAGAAGAATACAAAAATGGGAGAGGTTTCCCTAACTCCTCTTGCCACTCAGGCTCCCATAACTCAAAATCATTGTTTAATTATTCCCAAATAGCACCTGACTCTGTAGAATCCCAGGATGAATAACCATCGTTTTGGCAAAGACAAGAGTTTAGGAAAATCACTCACATTCTGGGCAGTAAGTTTTCTGAGCTTTAAGAAGAAATAACAACTTCATTGAAAAGTTGAAAAGCAAGTTCATTTACTCTGCTATTTATACCTTAATTATGTAGATGAGCAAACTATTTTCAAGTCAGACCTGATAAACTGCAATAATTTTAAAAACAGAAAATCCCTTGGTGGGAGAGGTTCAGTCAGTCCCCAGCTTTGAATCCAAGCTGGGAAATGAGGACCAGCATCCAGCTCTGCAGGCCTGAATGTTTCCTTAAACATCTGTGCCACACTCAAATTCACACTGGGGCTTCAAAAATCACACCAAGCTGATGTTCTGGAAGTGGTCACCCTGTAGCTTTGAGATCTGCTGATCCCTCTCCATCTTGCGAGTCCCAACTGGCCCCCAACTCAGAGTCCCTAAATTTTGAGAGAGGGGATGCTCTATTCTTCAAGGCCTGTAAGACATGGCGCAAATTGATGTTGATGGCTTCTAACAAATGTAACCAGGTCACCAGTGAACGTTGCCAGGCTTTGACACAAAACATTTCCCAAATAAAACCTTGCAACACTGATAAAGGTCATTTACCAGAAATCAATATTTGGAAACAGACTCCTGAGTGCAGCAGATTAACACTGGTGACAATGATATTTGCTTTCACTACAAGTAATATTTGCAATAACAGAGCACTGTTTTATCCTATGTGTGACACACACACAAGGAAACCTAAACTATTTAAATGTAAATGAGAACGTTCGTATTTGACACCAAGATTTTGCCATTCACTATTTGCCAGAAGTATTAAAGGATTTCTATTTGCCAGTTTCAGCAGGCAGTGAACCATGTGTGCTTTTCACCAGGCACTGGAGCAGGGCCTGTGCAGCTCTTGCCTGACCCTTTCCAGGCTCCTGTCCCCATCCCACAGATTACATTAATCCTCTTGTTTGTTCTTTCTTTAATTAAATGATTCAATCTCTCAGGCAGTCTGTGCACAGATATCAGCAGATAAAAATTAAAAAAAAAAAAAAATCCTGACTGTACTCACAGGAATAATCTTTACCGTGTTAATTAGCAACCAGAATCACAAGGAAACACACCCAAGATAATTAAGGGAGAAGCATGCAGAGAGAAATTTTAAGTATAGCAAGCTGAAATTTCCCCAAGTTCCAGATTCTGGCTGTTGCTTCTCATTCTTGATAAGCATGGAAAGAAGTGACCTGAGAGAGCTGGGAGGGTGTCTCTGTCAGAAGGTGTTTTAATGGGCACATTCAATAAATATCTGCTCAGGCGGGTTGAAGCAAAGATGATCCTCTCTGGTAACAAAAGACTTCAAATCCCAAGATCCCTTCAAAAGGGAGGGATCTCCCTTTTGAATACTTTATATCTCCCTTTATAATACTTTATAGTGATATTTAACACAGGGACCAATGCCCTGTCTCAGGCACCAACCTACAGAGAACAGCTTATCTGGAAGCCACTGAGACTGCTGGGGAGAGGCAGACTCATAACCAGGGAAAGAGTCAATAAGCTCTGAAAAGCCCTTGGTGGATTTTGATGGATGATGCAAAGAAGTTAGTTATGATTTAACTGCCATTTCAGTTTTCTCTCCTTCAATAAGATGATTCATTACAAAATAAACCCAGAAACTGGTCACTGCAACAACGTAACCACCAGCTTTTAGCAGTTATCCCAAGGAAATGATAAAGCCTTCTTTGATCCACTAATGATATTTCAAGTGAGAAAAAAAGTTGTATTTAAGGGGGAAAAAAATTTATAGAAACTCTTTGAAGTGCTGCCTCTATAGCAATTAAAAAGTGACAGCCTGTAGAGAACAGGAGGATATGTTCTATTTTTGTACAGTGCTAAATAGGTAATGCCATGCCAAGACAAATCAGGGCTGAGGCCAGAGCAGCAGATATTCTCCAGAAATGCACAAGCACACATCTGCCCCAGAGCACTGCCAGCAAAGCCTCCCTGCATCCCACACCAGCCCTCCCCAACACAGGGCACAGAAGGCTTGGGCTGGGCATAGATAAAAACACATTTGGTGGAAAACAATCTTTATAAAAAGAGAAGATGTAAAGCATGAGGCAATCTCTGGCACTTTCCTGAGCACTCCAATGCCACTCTGTGAGTAATCAGGTGCTTTGGACACTGCTGTGCCCACCTGCCCACAGTGGAACAGGAGAAGGTTCCCTGTGAAGGCTTTTACTACCAAACCAAAGAGGTTTGGAACATCTGAGGCAAGAAAAGGAGAATTATGTCATAAATTCTCTGAAAGCATTATACATAAGGCATGATCCCTCCTGGCAGGTAGGGGTCTGAAGAAATGACCCACAATTCTCTGGCAGTTTTGTATTTCCAAACATGCAACAGAGGAATCTTCCACACAGCAGCTAATGAAGCACCAACATCAATCTTTATCCTTCACCCGGGGCAACACCTCAGTAGCTCAAGCAGATAACATTTCTTTTGCAGTCCATACAGCTTTTAAATATATAGCAGATTTGAAAATATATTGGTTTGGATTAATAAAGTTATGAACTTCAAGTGCTTTGTATAAAAGAACAGTTTGTCTTTAGTTACCTAATGCTGATGGCATCATATGTTTCACCTTGTTCATAATTCAGGACAATACATGTTTTTGCTGTTAAGGACGTTGTTAATTTGGAATCTAATCATTTAGAGAGAAGTCATAAGTGCTTTCAAGTGCTTTCACAGTCACATTTCCATAGTCTTACAAAATATTCAGAAGCCTCTCCTCCAGAAGACTTGCACGAACAACAGGAGAATACTATGAATAGATGAGACCAGGAGGTACCACACCATGGTGGCACTTCTGTACACAAATGAAGCTGCTAAGAGACAACAAAATGACATTTTGTCTAACAGACAATAATTTACTACCTGTAAGAATGCCACATGCCACTCCAAAGAAGTGATCTGAATACCTGAGGGCACTGCATGACCCACCAAGGTCTCTGACAAACGATCACGGCTTCCCTGTGCCCAGCTCCTCTCCTCACAAAAAAACATGGACAATAGTCCCTTACTGATTGCTCACCCAGGGGAGCCCACCAGCATGTGCTCCCCACCCCAAACACTCAGCTCCCACCCAAAGGGGAGGTGACACACTTCTGCCACTCTGTCACTGTGCCAGTGGCCACAAAAGAAGGAACCCCTCCATGCTGTGTGATATTTCTGCTGATAACAAGCCTTTAAAAATTTAAAGCATGTGAATAAAAGCTTTTGTGGTCAGATAAATGGCCCATATGCTGGCAATTAAATTTTATACTAGCAATATGGTTGTATTGTCAGCTACCAGAACGTGAAAGATCTTTCTGACTTTCAGAAATTTGGCTGGGGCTCCACATACTTCTGCAAAATTCAGGATCCTCAGCACCCAAACAGGTCTCCAGGATTCCTTGTTGGGCCACTGGGCAGGAGCAGGGCTGGAAGTGCATTTTCTCCCACAGGGAAAGCTCTATTTTTGCCACACATGCCAAGCTGTGTCTCAGGTCTTTCCCTTCCTGCACACCCTCTCATTGAGTAAGCCTCACATCCTTGGTCTAGGGTTTCAAAGCACACAGCCCCAGCCCAGGGCTTGGCTTTAGCTCCTGGCCAGCTGGCTCCAAGCTCCACTCCCCAGTGCAGGAGTCAAGGCACGAGCCAACTGCAAACACAAACCAAATCCCTTCCAAGCTCCTACTGCCTTTAATCTCTTGCTTATTGCACTAACCCTCAACTTACAGATGTTACACATACAGAAAAAGGAGTTAGGTTTTGGGTTTTTTTGTTTTACATGTATTTCACATAGTCAGTGCCCCCATGTTTGCTACACATAACTAAGCGCCAGTTCTGTCGCCTTTTCAGGCCACGCTGCTTCAGTAAAGCACATGATTAACAAAAGCACCAGTTGACTAAATTGACACGCTCCAAATGTCATTTAATCCTCAGAAAAAAACAATAAATCTGGTAATAAAACTGCATCTACTAACAGGTCCCTAGAGCCTAGGCTAAATTCATGGGCAAGCCTTACCCTGCATACACACACAGTCATTTCTCACACAGACACACTGGTGTCACCCAGATGTTGCCGTGTTTGGGGCACTTGGTAAGGCAACAGTGATATCTGAAATACATATATTAAATCTTTAAATCTTAAATACCAACCCTTCATAAACACAGAAAATCCCAGGCACTGGCTCATGTTTGGATTCCCAGGAAAGAGCTTGTTATACACAAGCTCTTTGTTTTAACTTAAGTTTTGACTTAACTTTGTGCTTCATCTTGCAATTGATAAATAAGACAGGGTGAAGCACGACTAAAAGCTTAATTCCTCCCCCCATAGCATAAGCCATCTCCTTATGAGTAAGACAGGTTCCATACAGTGAAGAACTTTAGATTCATGGCCAAGAAGGGTCTAACAGGCAGGCACCATTTTTCACACCAGAGCCTTGAGCCAGAAACACTAAATCCCACCTGAACTCTTTCCCATTACATCAGAAAACTGACATTTGCATTCCTGTATACAAAAGTGAAATAATTTCCTTTTCATTTCCTGAAGGCAGAAAAATAGTCCCTCCAAAGAAAGGAAGCATTCTTCTTCTAATTAAAGTTTGGATTCAGAGTTTTGCAGCAGTGTACTGCCCTGGGTTTGCAGATATGTCATTAGGGTGATTACTTGGAAGATCCCATGAAAATGAAAAATGAGATGGTCAAACTCCTGGGTACAGAAATAATTGCTTTTATGTTGGATTGCTTGCTTAATTCCAGGGAAAGGTAGTCTTTGATAAACTGTAGTCCTTATCATATTTCCAAATGTGTGATGTTACAGTTCATTTAAGTTTCCCTTCCTTATCTCTGCCTTTCCTCAATACCACTCAAACTTCAAAACTCATTTCACTTCCCTTCTTATACCCAATAATCATTGCTATTGTTGCTGCTCTAAAGAAACTAAAGTCTGTGTATATAGAAGGAAAACATGCAAAAATGTAGAAAGCCTTGGCCTTGAACTCCCCCGGTGCCACCACACTTTGCATCTGCAGTTAAATTATCCCTCCCTGTCTGAGCAAACTGCAGCTGTAAACAAAAGACATTTTGCTATCTACAGGCAAAATAGTCTGGCAAAAGCTTCATTATTTTAAAGAACAGAGCAATCACTGTAAATTTCCCATGGTAGCAGGGAGACAGAGCAATTAGACACAGCCCAGAGGGCTGACCAGCACACTTCAGAGTTCCCAGTGACTTGCAAAAGCTTTCTGACCAAACTTTGGTGGTTCTTATTTCTCCCTAAGAAATCAGAGCAATCTGTCTCCTGAAAACACAAAGCAAACATAACACCAGAAAAAAATAATAAAGACATAAGAGAGAGATGAAATTGCTGATGGATATTGCTGGCAAAACTTCTGTACAAGCCTACCTTCTGCTCTCTTCAAATGGGCTCTGCCACTCTGGGACCATTTGTTAGACCACAGCCACTGCCAAACTGCAAGATGATACCCCTGACAGCAACACAACTCATTACTCCCTGATTTATGGAACAAGAGCTCGGGAGGGGCCAGCACACAATCTGGGAAAAAAACACCAAACACCAAATCCATCCACAGAGGTGACATTTATTAGGTTTACGCATTTTATAGTAGCATTAAGTGTGCTCCTAGAAGAGGCAGGGAAAACGTGCTTATTCAGAAGGAAAATTCATTGCTTGTACCTCCCAGTCTGCTTTATTACCCAGCAGCCCATGGCAAGTGCTCTGTTTAAGGACTGGCAGCACTTTGGGCACAGATGCCTCCAGGGAGAGACACGAACACACTTGAAGAGCACCTTGCAGATCCAGCCAAAACACTCAGCTTGGAGCTGTGAAGGTTTTACACTTGACAAATATTCATGTCACAGTAGAAAACACTCCTTTTATCTTCTCCCCTTCTTCCCTGAAGGCTCCCAGGCCAATCACCAGCTCTTCGTTCTTTACACCTGGAGCTGTTCTTCCACACAAGCTCACCTTGCCTTTGAGTTCAAACATTTTGGGACATGCTGGGGGCCAACAAGAAGCAAAGAATTAGTGGTGCCTCCTGACCTTTCTTGCTTTCCTGCTGCCTCCCTGTCTCAGGCTGAGTTTGCAAGGTGTTTTAGCCTAGCTGAAGTGCACACACAGTCCCAGCCACGCCCTGCAGCATCTCTGCATGTCCTGTCCCCAGTGGCCCTTGGACCACTTCACCCATGGGAGCAGATCTGCTGTCTTGGTTACTGCCCAAAAGTTTCCCAAGCTACTGTCACAAGAAATAGCAAGTGAATTGACACCTTCAGCATTGCCCACAGACAAAAATACTGTTTAATCTCCCAGAAAAGCCCCAGGGAGCAAAGATGAGAGGGGCTGAGGTACCCCCAGAGGTGAACAGCAGGCACCCAAACTCCCTTCCCTGCTCAAATAAATGGACAGTCCTTTCCCTGTGAGTCTCCAAAGACATTTTCCAAGAGCCCATAAAGGGTTTGGCATCCCATTCCCCACACAAACTCCCTTCTGGGGAGGGGAATTTCACAGCACTTTATTGAAACAAGCTGCTCTAGATCAGACAAGAGTGCTAAAGCAGGTAACACCCAACATGCCAATCCATCCTGCAAAAACACCCACATTTATGTTCCAGGTAATAGTTACTGATGTGGAGCACTGGTTTTATCTAACCCTTTGACCAGGAATTTAAATTGAACTGCAATCCATGAAAATTGCCAGGCTGGAGGTGTTGGTGAGGTAACAAAGTGAGATGACAACTTTATGCTTTAAAAAACATGTTGTCAGTTTGGGAGGAGAAAATTCATGCTTCATTTTGTCTCCAAACCAGCTGAGTAAGTAGCAGAACACACAATTTATTTTCCTGTGTCACACACCTAGTGCATGCAACTCTGCCCAAGAGCCCTTCCCCCTCCTCTCCTCCAATTGCCTGAGAACAAGTTAAAAAATGAGAATTAAATCTTTAAACAGCTTGTGTTTGCAGGAATGAATGGTGTCAATGCAAACAAGTGCAATTAGTCAATCATAACGAACTGATAATAAAAAACAACATATGAAAGCTCTATTTTAGTGTTATTTAAAGTGACAATATTTAAACATCTTATTATAGAACTAATAAAATTCTGCAATGTTATTACCACATATTACTGCAACCAGTGACAATCAATAAATTAATACATACTAATTACAACGCTTAACTACAGCACTTTGATTAGGAAGAGAGGAAAAACACAATGATCAAATCCCTGGAGAAGAAGTGGGAAGGATTTACAGCTCTCTAACGGCAGTGTTACCAACAGCACATTAAATCTCAGACAGATGTTTCCCTATGCAAACAAAGAGCTCAGTGACAAGACCTCTAAGACTATTTTTTTTTTTTTTTTAACACCATGAAGCAGCACTGTTTTAGTTTGTAACGCCAGGCAGGCAGCCAGGCACGTACAAAACCACACGCACACACTTGAGAAACATGAAACACTTTCTCCTCAGTGATGCCACGGTCATCAACGCTTGGTTCAAAGCAATGCTTTAAGAAAAAAACCCCAAAACTTTCAGACTCTTAAACTACAAAAAGTTAACTTATTTTTATATGCTTGTGGTAAAGAATTACTGACCAAGTTTCCTGCAGGCAGATCTTCTATACCTTGGTGGTCACCATTGTTAAAAAGTATTAAAATCCAGAGATTTTGAAACTGATCTTTACAGTAGCACCAAACTTAATATCTGAAATGAGATGAGAGTATACAAGGTACAGGACATGGTGAAAAAAAGATGGGCAGAGCCTCTAGAATAGCTGGAATGCACTGTCACTGCAACACCTGGGTGGTATTAAAATGTTTCAGCTGAACTGCAGATTGAAAAGCTCATTTAGCACCAAAAGGTATTTGGTGTTCTCTCCAGGTAGCCATTACTGTGCTGCTTATGATAACAGAAAACTTGAGAAAGGCTGACAGACACCCTTTAATTAAAGGGGATTGCAAAAGTACTTAAGGCAGCACAGTCAGCCACAGGGAAAAAAAATAAATCTGTGCTTTCCTTCATAAATTTGGAGCACCTCTGTATAAAGGATATGGATAATCTCTTCCCCTGCTCAATGTGAACTGAAGTTCATTCACTTGGGTTTGCCAGGAGCTACTCAGAACTCAGTCCTATCACGCTGCAACCCTTCCCAGGCCAGCTCCTCAGCCAGATTAAAAAAAAAATAATAAAATATCAACATTCTTCCCTTTAGACACTGCCAACGGTCATCCCTTGACACACTTTGCCTTTTCTGGCACAACACTCAGGAGTTGCATCATCCTTTCAACTCCACAGTTAAAAGGCATCACCACTCACAGCGCTGATGCTTTGGAAACCTGACCTCATCACTGCTGAGAAGTAAATATTGCCTTGCACTGCCTTCCCCAAGGTGATGATCATGAAGTCTTGTGCCTGCCACTTCATGAGATTCCCTGCAAGGCTAAAGCTCAGGTTTCTGACAGGTATCACAGCTCCCATTTTCCATAGGGGTGAATCAGCGAGCTGAGGCGCTGGGACATGTAATCCATGTCAGATGGAAATATGGAAATTCCCCTTCCTGCCACTGCTTTAGTAACAGTGACACCTGTTTTTGCACTCCCTGTGTGCAAGCCCTACGAGGTCACCCAGAGAGGCCGATCAACGCAAGGTGGCAGCCCAGGCTGGGCCCCCTCCTTCTGATGATGCTGTTTCACACGAGAGCGGAGATGCTCTGCCTAACAAAGCGCTCCTGTGATCTTCCAGAGCACACTCAGCAAACACAAGCTTTACAGATCTTAAAATGGGGAAAAAAAAATCCTCTTAGGATAAAAAGCTGGGTGAGGAGGACAGCCACATTCCCAGGGCTCTGCTCAGATCCTGGGGTCAGTGCTGCAGCTGAATGCAGGAATTGCTGAGTGTGATCCACAGGCTTGATGATCCAACAGTCCCCCTGACCTAGAGCTGATAAACCACCTCAACTAAGGAAGATTTTATAAATTAAATATATGGATAGAGCAACAACAGAGGATCTTCTGAACCTTGACTTGAAAGTTCTTTCCTAGAGGGAATAATAAATATTTTTAGAACTACATTTGTGAGAGACAGATGTGAAGCAGGATTGTTATTAAGCCCTAAGACATGAAGTACCTCACTGTAGGAGGGACGAGGTACAGAAGAGGAGGAAAAGAGCCATTTTTGACACAGATAGTGCAATTGTTTCTCTGGACATCTTTGCATTGAGGTCTCAAGGTTACTCCAGTTGAGTTTTGACTTGTAACTAATAGGCATGAATTAACAAAGTAGCCACAATGTCTGGTACCTGCATTGGCATAATCTCTCTATTAACCCTTTACTAAAGCTGCTTTATTTTAAATGTAAATATAGATATGTAGCTTTTATAGATAGATATACTAGATATATATGTTATGTACACTATTGTCTACATTGTGTATATATTACTATTTATTGTGTTTACTTCTAAGCAGTGATGACAGAGAAAGTCTATTTCAGTAATATTTTGGGTACAAGTGGAATAGTCATCATAGGAAAAACACAATGAAAAGTAGATGCTTTTGAACTATTTGAAAAATCATCCCTGAATCTTGCTGACACAGTGATAGGTGACACTGTCATTCATAAAAGTCAAACAGTCTGATGTGTAGAAGGTGTCATGCTTCACTTTTGCAGCCTGAACTATTTGTTAGGGAGATAGCACACCAACTTGTCTTCAGGAAACAAACATTACATTAAGTTAATTTGAAATCCAACAGCTTTGTTACTTCAGTTGAATCTTTAATCACATTGTCCTTCCAACAAATGGACTCAGGGCTTCATTTCTCCTCTCTCCTGGTATTTTGTTAAAGCAACTTTTCCTAAATGGTTTCAGCACCACTGTGCTACAGCAGCCCTGGATGTCCCTCTCCAGTGCTCCTCAGCAATGTGGATATGGAGCCAGAAAACATTCACCACATCTTGTCCTTCCTTCCCCACCAGCAGATGAAAATACCTTCTGGATCTCAACTGATGCCATTGCTTTTATACCACCTTTACCTGCCACATTCTATTAGGGAGAAAAAAAAAGAAAAAGGCAAACATGTTCCTTTGTGGAAAAGAAGGATTTTTGCACAAAGGAAGACAAAGCCCCTCACACACACAGCACAACAGTCCTGGAACTAAATGACAATCACTTCTCACATGACAGTTCATGCACAGGGCTAATAAAAATAGAAAAAAAAGTTGGTATAAACCCCATATATCAAATCCTCACCACCTGTAGTGGGATGGAGATGTGTTGTTAATGAATGCCACAATCCCAATTTCCATAGTCCAGGCTACACCCTCTGGTTCTGCAGCGGCTGACAGCAATTTCAGAATTCAGGTTTCCCCAGGTCCCAGGCAGGGACATGCTTCTCCCTCCTCCTCCTCCCTCCCTCATGCTTTCAGGCCTTTTTTTGCACACCACCATTTGGCAAGCTGAACACGCATCAAAACTGCCCTTTCGAAATAAGAGGAGCAGAAACCAAAAGTCAAGCTGTACAGTTCCAGCCAGAGGGAGGGAACAGCAGCCTTGGCAGCTCCCTCCTCCTTTCTGAGGCCATTTCTGAGCATCCATCCCCTCAGTGTGAGGAGCCCACCCTATTATCCCTGTCCCAGGGAAGGTGGGAGGTGAAATTCTGCCTCAGAATCTCTCCCAGCGAGGAGGCTCTGCAGGGACTGCAGCACAAACCAGGCTGGCTCCTGACTCCCAGCCCTGCAAGCAGTGCCAGTTGCTTGCCTTATTTCCCTTAATTTAATGCATCTTTTTCTGAGTTTTAATGCCTCTTTTTCCTAATTTTAATGCATTTTCCAAAGAGTGGAGGTGCCCAACCCAGCTGACTCCAGGGCACCCTTGGGGACATCACTCCACAGCCCGTGCCACCTCGCTTTGTTCCATTTACAACCATTTTGTAAAAAACACTGATCTTGTTCCTTTTACAGCCTGTGCTGTTCATTCTTCATTAAATACACCTCTCCTTGGAAAAGCCATTTGCTCCAGCAGGAGCACCATGCATTTATTACTGCCAGGCTGCAGCCCATAATGCTGACAAATGCTACCATGATTGGTAAAACACTTATTGCTATAGCTGGCTCTGGGCTTAATTTCTAGCACGCTGACAGCACACGGTGATAAATATTCTATTTATTTGCACTTGAGCAGCAACAGCACACACAAGTGGCCTCTCCATGGCCAGGTAATGTCAGCTGTAGCTGGAGGACACTGCAGATCACACAACACGCACCAATTCCTTGCATCTTCTGGCTGGGCCAAACTTCAGAGGTGATGGTGGAGATTCAGAGCTTTCCCACACACTTTGTGCCCCAGGAGCACAGACAGTGGGGAATGCAAGCGAGTTACAACACATTTCTTCTGTGAGCACAATGATTCACCCAGGCCAGGACTGCCCAGGGCAGAACGCTGCTTTTGAGGAGGAAAGGGAAAAAATTTTCTTATTTTCAGGGAAAAAATCCCGACAAAACCAGCAGGACAGAGGCATGCTTGCTTCTCTGGCATGCAAGGGGAAAGGATCCAGCTCTGCAGCACCCAGCTGAAATTGAGAACTCAAGCCCAGAGGTCTGGCAGTGCTGATGAACCCTCAGCAGGGATCACCCACTGCTCTGCAAGGAGCAGCTGTTGTGCCCTTTATCCCCTCTTGGTCCAAACATTCCAAGCTTGGCATAATCCTGACATGGAACAGGGGCTTTCCTGAAGTCTGAAAAAAGATTTCTCTAAGTTAAACAACAACAACAAAAAAGAAGTAAATATCTTATTGTGCTGTTGCCTGTAACCTAATCACCACAGCAGACCATTCAAACTCATCCTCCTGGATGAGGCCACAGCGTACAATGCCCAGTGAAATCATCACTTCTCAGAGGCAAATCACACACTGTCCCTCAGCAAGGCACAGCAAGGGGAGGATTGCCATGCTGAGAGAGGTGCACCCCTGCAAACAGCTCAGCTCCTCACCCTTCTGATGGGACAGGGGAGTTACTGCTCAGCAGGGCCCAGGGAAAATCCACCTGGATTCTTATTTTATCAATGTCCACATCGATAGTTACACAAAAAGCTATTTCAGATGAAGGTCCACAACAGGGCAAACCCATAATGCTGCTGTACAGTAAAGAAAAGCAGATTTCTCCCAGCAATGCTGGCTCACAGCAGAGAGCTCTCTTTGCACGGGTAATTCATACCAGGCCTGCATTTCAACAGCAAGCAGCAAACAAATGATCCTGCCATTTTCCCCACAACATTTTAGTAGCATGATAAATAAGTTCAAAGTATTTTCTAGGCTCTCTCAAGCTGCTTTGCACTATCTCTGAGTGCACACCCCAGGAAGCCACCAGGCATTTATAGTTAGCACTTGTGAATGTCTGTCTTCATATTTACAGCTCTCAGGGATGGAACAGCAGCTATTGCAAGCCATGGCAAGACTGAGAACCCTGGCCCTGGGAGCCCAGGAATTTGGCTGCAATCTACAGCATCTCTGCCAAAAAGGACTGGGATATTGTTAAGGATGATGATAACAGGGTGCACAGGGAAAGTGGGAACAGGCAACCTCTTCTTTATCTCCTCACTGCTTTTTCCTGGGTCAGTGTTGGAGTTCAGAGAAACAGACAATAAAAGCACTAACCAAACACTACCAAAAGCCAGAGCCCAAGAGAAACACAGCTATGTTTCCCTGAAAGGAGCGAATATTAGTTTTCTGACAGTTTAAATATTGTATCCTGCTTACTAACTGTCAGTAAATTTACAAATAGTTGGCAGCTTGGCTTATGACCAGGACCCAAAGGAATGTTGACTGTAGCAATTTAATGGCCTGTTTCTATCAGCAACAGCAGCAACGTTTAAAATACTTCTCATTGCTAGTGAATTTATCTTAAAAAAACCCCAACGGCAGAAGAGATGCTAGTTTTACATTTTTCACCCTGCTGAGGCCTCATATTGGATCATTACTCATTCCACACACCCCCAGCCACTTCTCCAAAGCTTTGAATTTTGTTTCATTCCAACTGCTGGGATTGCAAACTCAGTGATGAAAACAGACAGCTCCTGGCTCTTTAACAAAAAGCAAAAATTCCTTCCTCCCTAACAAAGGCTTTAGTGACCATGAGTCAGCCATGCTGCAGCATCAAAGACTAAGAGTGGACATTCTTCCTCAAGTTTCCAAATTTCTCAGTGCCAGAACAGGAGATAGATAAAAGCCTTAAGAGATGGAGGAGTGAAGAATTACAGGGCTTGCAATGCTTCAGCCTCTCTAACTTTGTACTGCACAGCAGGTTTCTTCTGAAGAAACAGCACTGCACTCTCATTCCAGGGGTGATGCTTTATGCCTTGGGTGTTCACATCATCCCCTTTTCCCATCTCACAGGTGGAGCAGCCCAAGGATGAGCTCAGAGCTGTGCTGGCATGGTCAGGATGCTCAGGGCCACTCCTTCCCCAGCAGCCACACAGGTGAGATGGAAATTCAGCCCCTCTCCCTGGATGAGCCCAATCCTGATTATTTGCACCAATAACACTGATGAAGTGAATAATTTTTAAATGACACCTCCACACTGTCCAAGCATGGTCGTTAGCCAACACCAAAGAGCTCCTGCCAGCACTTGCTTTGCTCCAAGTGAGGAACCTTCACTGGCAAAGCCCTGCAAGCACCAGCTGCTCTGGGCAAGGAGAGCATCCCAGTGACCCCACAGACTCCAGCTACATGAACCACAACCTGGTGAAATATTTCCTTTACCACCTCAACCTGCTTACTGCTAATTTCCAACAGCCCTACAGACCACACTACACAGGCTAAAATATACAGTTCACTGCAAAGAAATAAATCTTTGGAAAGGGGAACAGTTAGTTGAACTAATCCAGGGTGAACTGAGCGTGAGAAAGGCATCAGAATGATTTCAAAATAAATTCAGGATGCCCGTCTAGGAATGTGAACTGTTGCTTTCCATGCAATTATATAGGAGACAAATCATAGCTCTGGCTAAAAATGTAAACATCTCTATAAGGAAGAGGGAAGGAAAAGCAGGGTATCCAAACTAAAAGGCTCTCACACCATTAAATGTAATCACTAAGCAACTATTAGCCAGTCTGAAAAGAAGATGAAAGGATAATGGAGGGAGATATGGGCTGGCAATTACAGGGGAAGCAAAATGAAATAGTCCACATTTATTTTGGGTTTTATTAAGCTTCCACAAATAGCCATATTGCATTGTGGAGAAAGAAGGGAGAAAATAACAAAAGGACTGAAATTAGTCTCAGGTTCCCCAGAGTCCTTCCTACAGCCCCAGAGACAAAGATCATCTCATGACCACCCCAGCTCCTGACCTTGGGATGGCTCCTCTGGGTGTACAAATCACACAACCAAGCTGGAAACTTCTGCTTTTGGATGAGCCCAGAAATGGAGAAACCGCATCAAAACAACTTTCATAGCAATGGCAACAATGAGAACAAAACTTGCTTTTTGTAGGCCTAGGTTTTATGGAAATAGCCATTTCTCAAGCCAAGCTCATAGAAATCGGAAATTAAGAAAAGATAATGCTGCCATTATCATCCTTTCACAGGGACAGCCTGCTGAGACCACCTTGGAGGCCAATGCTGGAGTTCCCCTCCCACCAGAACACCCTGTTTGCCCAACAGCTCCTCACCACAACTGAAGGATTCCTGAAGATTTCATAAAACTTTTTCCCAGCCTCAAACACCTTCAAATGCCATGCCAACAGTCCACTGACTTCAAGAAAATATGCAAGATCCCCTATCTATCCCAGCACCTGCCTGAAAACTGAAATAATGCCGATTTCAAAGTGATCGGTTTGTTCAAGAATTGTCATTCCACATCTGCATCCATGCTATGATGTGCAGCTAGATACTACAAATCATTACTGCACAACTCCTCACAGCAAAACATGGAGCATCAATTGATGCCACAGTGCTCCTTTTCAATCGGCCTGCTAAAAACCCAGCAGCATATCTGGGAATATATCAGCAGAATCAACACCAGTGCTCTTTCCAGCAACAAGAACACGTCCAAAATTCACAGATAAGGTTCCAGATGACATCATGCTAGCAGTGAAGCACAGCAGGGCTCACGTTCAAGAGAACCTTCTCAGAGAGCAAATGACTCCATAGAAATATGCATTTCAGAACAACTACCTTTCCTTACAAAGATGGTAATATAGATTATCTTTCAAAAAGCCCCATCTGAAACATTTGGGAAAAAATCCAGAGGAGAGAGTTCTAGGAATTCTGCCTTAAGGCCACACTGGAGAGCTGCTTGGACTGGTGCCTCAGAATATCAGAGCAGGTTGTGACTGTGCCTCCAGACCAGCTGGAGCTGGGCTCAACACAGGTTCCCCTCCATCCCTGCCATGCTGGAAATCCTTGTACAGAGAAGGATCAATACCAGGGTAAAAATACACATTGAGACACAAAAATGGAGCTCTGCAGGACAAGACTGGTAATCTTTGCCACCTGCTAGGGATGCCTAGGATGAAAAAACCAGAAATCCTTGACTGCCCTCACAGAATCATTCCACTGTTCCATACTTCCCCTTTCCAATGGTTACATGGAGGAGCAATCAAACAAATACAGCACCAAAAATGCTGGTGCTGTTTGTAACTATTTTCTGACATTTGCTGTTCTGAGCTGAATTGCAAGTGACAGCTATAAAAATAACAAAGTAATATTTGGATAAGCAAATGTGTACTAGATGAAATGCTGGGAAGACAAATCACACTGCCAGTGTGGCACACACTCCAACAGTGCTGTCAGCCCAGGACTCAGGAGTTACATCCATCTTTTCTGCAGAGCCATTAAAAAGCTAAAAACTCATTCAGCTATATTACCTGGTGTAGGATATTGCTTTCCCACACAAATCTCTGCTGCCTGTCCAAGGCACAACAAGCAGATACAGATAATGACAACACCTCCAGATGACATTTGAAAGACATGGCTAAAATTTGGGGGAGGAGTAAAAGTGGATTTTTATCACTCAGTGATCTGAAGTCTGTTACAGACCTTTTATTAGTGGCACAGAAATGTGCTTTACTTGGATGCATCATATCCTTAGACAGAAGGTACTAAAGCTTTAAGCAGAAATAAAGGGTCAGGATTGGTCATGCCATGACTGTATTGCTCCATCCCACAGTGACCCAGCACCCACCACATAAACCCACACAGGCACCAGCCAGTACCTAGAAAATGTGACTTTTCCCGATGGATTACACATCATGCCAGTCAGAAAAACCTCCTTCTTTAGAAAAGAAAACGGAAAAGAAGTCAGAAAGCAAAAAGTGAAGATCTCCAGAAAAGTACTTTAACAACTAAACCTAGTTATTGTTGCATTTGGCAGCTGTTCAAATCACACTGCATTAACAAACACATTTACTCAGAAATCAGACAGAAATGGGCTTAGACAGTCAGCCCTGACTCAGAATTCATAAAGCATTTGCAAGGACCAGACCCCAAGTCTTGCACTCTGCAACCTTTGGATTCCACCAAAAGCCAAAATTTTAGAAATAATCTTGGAAGGGAATTTGCTACTGTTTTGGCCAGGCAGAAAACAGAGTAGGAGTTTAATAAATGATTGTTTACAACAATTTGAAACTAAATTAAGCCTTTCAGGGATCCCACTGCAGCCCTGGCAGCACACCCCAAGTTCCCTTGCCAGCTAAACTGCAGACAGCAAGCCAGATTTACCAGAATAAAACCTGATCAGACACTGAATCAGGAGCATACTCCAAATAACCAAGAGCTTTTTTCAGCCTCCTTATGCACAGTGGAGTCATACGCATTTTGTAGCCATCAGTTTTAGCACAACTAATTCCATTTTCTTTTAATGACTTATGGGGGGGGAGCCTTTTCCTTGGAGCAGCAGTCAGTGGAAATAATGAATGACCTCCTTTCACAAGATCAGAGATGTATTTGCACATAAACAGCTGAAGAAAACTGGACTCAACAGTCTGCAGATGCCCATGATATAATAAGAACAAATAAAAAGCTTATGACACTGTAACTCTGCACCAGCAGAAACATAAATCCTGCTGGAAGCTTTGGAGTCAGATGGCCTTTGAAAATCACTCACAGGTTCTAAATTTCCTGGCAATGGGCAGCAGGGTTGGTATTAAACACAAAAACCTCCTGCCAAACAAACACTGAGGCAATAAATAGCAGTAATAAAGCAGAGACAGACGGACCTTTGAATCCATTGGTCAAGAGAATTGCTGTCTCAAAGACAGGGTGCAGATCTGTGTGTGGGACCTGCTCAGGAGACTGCAGCACATCCCCAGTGCAGGAGGCTCCCTGCAGCGCCCTGCTCTCCATCCCTGCCAGACAGCATCACCTGCCTGGACATGGGGAGAGGGAGGCAGCTGGAACCCCAGGAAGGCTCTGACTCAGTGCTCAGGGAGGGACATAAAAAATTCCTTAAAAAAAAAAAAAATCCTTCAAAAGAAAAAAAAAATTCCTTAAAAAATAAAAAAATTCCTTAAAAAATAAAAAAATTCCTTAAAAAATAAAAAAATTCCTTAAAAAATAAAAAAATTCCTTAAAAAATAAAAAAATTCCTTAAAAAATAAAAAAATTCCTTAAAAAATAAAAAAAAATTCCTTAAAAAATAAAAAAATTCCTTAAAAAATAAAAAAATTCCTTAAAAAATAAAAAAATTCCTTAAAAAATAAAAAAAATTCCTTAAAAAATAAAAAAATCCTTAAAAAATAAAAAAATCCTTTAAAAAAATAAAAAAATCCTTTAAAAAAATAAAAAAATCCTTAAAAAAAATCCTTAAAAAAAAAAAATCCTTAAAAAAAAAAAAAAATCCTAAACAGAGGGGAAGGGTTCTCATCACTGCCTTTAGCAGTCCACTTAAGGGCACCTCTGCTGCCCTGGCTTTATGAAAGCAGAGCTGGGCTCTCCGAGGCTCCAGCAGCATTTCCCACGTGCAGAGCACAGGGACAGAACCCAAATCCCAGCATCGACATTCACTGGGGAGGGCTGGGACGTGCAGAAACCCATCAACAATGGGAAGTAAATATAGAGTCACTGCTGGAAAACAAACCACTCACAATAAACCCACCAGCAGTTGGTTGTAAACAACCTACTCTGGGCTTTTTAAAATGTTTTTACATCTAAGCACCTTGATTCTAAAATCCAAATTCTCTCACCCCCTCATTCAACTCTAGGTGCCCTCTCTACACTTAATAACAAAGTGATTGGATCAAAGGCAGCCCTTCCATTAATCCCCAATACACAAAGTGCCTCCCCAGGAGCATTTAGTATTCATGGGCAGGCTCCTCCTGCACCAACCACAGCCACACCATCACTCAGCCAGCAACTGCTTTCAAAACAGGCTGCAGCTCAAATAAATCTGTGATTATATAAATGCTAATACAAAGTAAAGATAACCATTAGTACGAATCCAATGGCTCGCAGAGAAGCACAAATAGAAAAACATTTTCTTAAGCACACTCCCAGTAATCCTACAAAGCATGTGGAGAAGCCTGATGCTGAAGGGTGAATGCAGGTTTCTAACACTTCCCAAAGTTACTCAGCTGCAAAATGGGGGGATTCATTTTACAACCAGAATTGGATAGAATTCAAAGCCAGGGATTATTAAAACCTGAAAGTCTCCAAGGTTTTCTCCTATTAAGGAAAGTGAGCAAGCAAATGCATTCAACAAAAAAAAAAGCACAGAGAAAAAAAATCAATTTGGTCTTTATATATATATATATATGTTTCATATAGATGATATATGTTATATGCTTTATATATATGTTATATAGATGATGTATCTTATATATATGTTTTTATATGTTTATACACGTTATATGTCTATATATAGATCTGATATATCATATGTATATATGATAGATATCTATCTATCTCATATATATACACACACATATACATACATATATACACATACACACACATATACATATATATATATATATATATAAAACTCCTCAACACTGACAACTTTCCTTAGGGAAAAAAAAAGCCCAAAACAAACAGGTATTCTTTATTTCAGTTTGGAGGGGTTTTTTGCCAACAGTAGAGGAGCACAGTTCTCACTGTGAAATCTTTTCTGCAGTGCCATCCTGGTCTCTGAGCCCCTGATCTCCTCTCTGTCCAGCTAAGGCAGGCTCCCTTTGGTGAGCACACACAGGGGCAGCCACCCAGGAGTGCTCATTAAATCACCCACTAATTCTCAAGGTGACACCGTGCTGGGACCAGGACAATGCCTCAATGTGGCACCACAGTCACTCAGGGAAATTAGAGACATTTTACACATCCAGATCTCATCTCCTATGAGTATTTATAGGTAACAGATCCATATGGATTTATAGCCTCGAGGGATTCTGAGATGATCTATTCCCATCTCCCCCTGTAACACAGGCCACATCATATCCATCAATTCGTCCCTGGCTTCTGCTTTAACTAGAGCATCTCCCTATACATCAATCCTTGACTTAACACCTTCCATGACAGGGAACCCACTGGGTAACTTTTGATAAATTGCTTCAGTGGTTAATTATCCACTCTGGTAAAAAAAATGTATTCAATTTCCTGACAATGCATTACTTGCAAAACTACAACAGAGCTGTAATAAAAAAGCCTTTTTTAATCCGTAGCTGTTCAAGAGTGGACTAATAAGAACTTAATCTCCCAATTGCTTGAACAAAAAGAACACAAAAGAAGGTACTTTTGTATAGAAAAGATGAGTAAGATATTTAAAGAGACTTTTCACAATAACAGACATGTCCCAGATCACTCTCCCAGCTGTGCCAGTCTGCAGTCTATCTTAATATACAGCACTAAAATCACCTTTGTTCAGCAAACAGTTAACAAAGATGCTAAATCCCTGGACAATGAATTCTGGGCAGGAGAACTAAGAACTCTGTGATGTTCTTGGCCATTAAACAAACAGCCTCCTGGTCAGGATAACAAGATGATATTTCATGTAAAAAACCTGCTCCTTTGCAGAAGGCCTCCTCCAAAAACCACTCAAACATCTCCACTTTGGCATTAATTGCCCAGGTCCCTCCTGCCTGGGTGAAGAGGAGATGAACTCTGCCAACTGCACTGCCTAATGATGAATATCAAGTTGAGTTAATGAGGTAACATTCAGCATGGTAAAGCAACTGAAGAATCTCTCTTTTTTAGCTTCTTTTAAAAGCATCTCAGTGAGCAAAGAGTTGCAGCTTTTTTTTTTTTTTTTTGCATATGTCAAATATTTGAAGACATAAAGCAAGCTATGCATGTATAAGCTTCTTCTGACACATTTAAAGCCTACATCATACTTAACCTTGGCATATAAAGGCAATTGGGCCTGAACCAGCATTTTTAAGGCTTTCAGAATCAAACTCTTTACTGCACTGGCCAGGTCATTAAAAAAAAAAAAAAAAAAAAAAAAAAAAAAAATGGAGATAAAAAGAAAAAAAGAAAGGGAGGGAAAAAAGTCTTTACTACGTTAAGCAGTTCTCTGCTGATGCCTCTGCACTCTGTGGATGAGCCACAGCCCCACAAAATAAGGAGTTAAGGGGAGGAATGTGTTTCAGGGACCCTAAAACTAAAGAGCAGCAGTAGCTGAAATTAAGGGAGGACTCCCCTTTAGTTCACCATCTTTTCCCATTTACAGTCCCAAATACTGACAATTAATGTATTTAAATGTATTTACCAACACTGGCTTTGTGAATGTCTTGCAAAGCCTGCTCCACCTGATTGCAGAGCACCCTGGCTTTCAGCACCATTCCCCACTAATGCCACACTCACCATCACATTTGGGCAAAGGTAAGCTGTGTTCCCCAAAATGGACAGACAAACTTCTCTGTCACTCTGGACAGCCAGCAGAACCACTGCTAAGAGCAGACAGTTCTGCTCAGAGCCACCTTTCCTACCCACTTTCACAGCATTTGACAAAATGGACAATAATCTCTCTGGCAGGAGAGAAAATAAAAAGCAGATTTATTTTTTTTTTTAAGTATGAGTTATACATAGCAAAAATCATCATGAAGAATGAGGATTTGCTGTAAAGAGTGGCTCAGACTTTCCCTACAGTTTCAATACTGTTAGCTATTAGAAGTCCCTCTAAAAATCAAGCTGCCTGTCTAAAAAACCTTTTGTCTTCAAAACTTGGTAATAATTTTTAAACCCTAAGAAAGAACCCAGATATGATTAATTAATCTCTTAATTCATCAGAATCTCTCTGATTATTATCAAAAGAATTGCTTAACACGAAGCCATTGCAATTGTAAAGTGCCAAGTGTGCAGTTAATGTGCTGATACCAAAACCTGAGTACCATGGTTGGTGAGCATCCCAGACCTTCTGCCAACTTACTCAGGGTGAGAATATGGAAATTTAAACAAATTAAAAAGCACTACACAGCTTTAAGCTGTCAACAGATTTCATCCCAAATAGTTTTTAAACCAAACCAAACCCACAGGCAGCTGTGCCTGACTCAGGTTTACTGGCAGCCAATTAACATTTCACTGATTCCAGAAAGAAAGATCACCTTCCTGATTGCTGTGGGGTTTACCAGGCTGGAAACCATTCCCCAGTGCTTTAAAGCAGGCATCCCTCCCTAGCTCTGGGCAGGGATGGTGCAGCAGGTGAGGAGGAGGATGCTGAGGAGCTCAGCCAGCAGTTCCAATCACCCACTGGAAGCTGGAGTGCCCTGATGGTGAGCACAGAGGGGTGGAGGGGGCCAGAAACCCCAAACTCGCTCAGGAGCTTGTCAGAAATCAGTTTGCAGTGAGCAAGCAAGCTAAAGGTTAATGGAATGCAATCTAAGGAAGTAAAACAAGGACACTGATGACTTGAAACAAGGGCCTGGAGCTGGCTGTGCTGGCTGGAGCCCTTTCCCCACACAAAGGGGATGTTAGGAAAGCAGAGTGGCATAAGACTGATTCTACTGGGGTGTCCCATGCTCAGGAATCTCTATAGTCAGATCTATCACTATGCTTTACTTTGTCAGGCATTGTTCAAGCTTGAAGTCAAAATTAGCAGTGTAAGGACAGGGTGCACATTCTTGGTTTGGGATTTTATTTTTTCCTTTAGAGGGAAAACTTTCTCTGATTTTCAACTGATTTTTTCAACTGCATAGACTTCCAATGCCACATTTATGCCATCACTATGGATTTTTGTAAGGGAATAGTATTTACAAAAAAGCGATCATCCTCTAGGCTCCAGATACAACAATTAAAACTGGGAAATTATTTTTTTTTTTAATCTAAGGGTTCTCCTAGCATGACTTCATTGAACGCAGATTCCAGATCTAAACACAATTTTTTTCTACTAATGCCTAATCAGGATATCCTAAACAAATAAAAGTAATAGAAATTTAAAAGAAGTTGATAGGGAGAAAAAAACTCCCACCAACCAACAACACACAAACCAACAAAACACACAAAAAATGCACTGGAGAATTCCACTGTTTCACTAATTTACTCACAAAGTGTGAGAAACACATAAATAACCAAAGAATTTCCCACTATTGCGTGCAAGCCATTTAAGGACATAAATTCAAGAATATCTATACACAAGCTGCTGTCAGACCAGTCACATGTGGTGGGTAGAAAAACGATCTGATATTTGCAATCACTTTTACAGCCAGTGTGTTAAGGCAACAGCCTTAGGAAAATATGAATGCAATGCAAGACTAAACCAAACAAAATGGCTCACATAACTCACAGCTAAGAATCTGCCAGCACTTCACCAGGTGAATGAAATTAGCAACCTGACAATTAGCAAGAGGAATAAATCCCCATAAAAAGCAAGCAGAAAGGAATTTAAGTGCCTGAATACAAATTTTTGGCTTCACACACTTGCTGTTGTTACCAGTGTAATATGTTTACCCATTTCTCTATGGGATATAAAACTCAACTTGGTATGAAAACAAATCACTGAAAGTCTTGGCAGATTAGTAAATGTCAGATCAAATTAAACCTTCTCCTAGACTATGCAGGGGCTGTACAAATTTATCAGAGCCTCACAGATTCTTCGCTCTCTTGACATGAATAGGTCAGAACAGCCCAGAGACAAAAGGCAGCCAGATCAGAAGACTGAAAATGCACAATTTTGGAAGGCCACTTATTGCCAGACTTTGTTTTGCCACTACACTCATTGACAGTTTTGGAGATGGAGATAGGAAGCAGCAACAGGCAGCAGCTTTCTCCTCTCCAAGGCTCTCTCTGGAATACAGCAGCTGGGCAGCCCACCCTCCCAGGCTTGAAGGCTTCAAGCTGTGGCATGCAAAACATAGCAGGGATTGTAATCTCCCTTTTCTGCAAGTGATCTGAGGGTGTTTTACAGCAGGGACACATCCCTCAAGCTTTGCTGCCAGAAGATTCTGCAGAGGGAGCACAAAGCCTCTGGGCTGCAGCAGGGCTACTGCAAGGCAGAAAAGGGGGGAAAAAAAGGAAAAGAAAGAAACATTCTGCCTTTAAAAGCACCTAATTAGGATGGATGGTGAGTAAGCCAGAATTTGCTCTGAATGGTGCAGGAAGTCAGGAGAGCACAAATCCCCACAACGCATCCATGCTGCAGCTCTGGGAACAGCATCCATGAGAGCAGTGCAGGAACAGCAGAGCACCCTGGGATCCTCACAGGGAAACCAGCCCAGGCCCTCCTCAGGTGCTTTTGTCACCAACAGACTGTGACAAAGCTGCTGCTGAAAGAGCACCAGGCACACAGCAAGTGAGAGCAGTCAGTATTTCTAGGCTGGGGTCTGCTTACCAAACTGAGCAGCATACTTAGCAGTAAGATTTAGACATGAAAATACATCAACTCCTTCTGTCTGGTGAAGGAAAACAACTTGCCTGCTGCACTCCTGCCCAGGCAAGGGGCAGGCAGGGCAGCAGCAGCAGCACTAACACATCTCAGCAGCACTAACACAGCTCAGCCCCCAGCCCCTTGCATCCCACCTGTCCTGCTGCAGCTCAAGTGCCTACAGCCCCTTCCAGCATCTGTGAATGTTCCAGAAGGATTTCCAGCCCTTACTGAGCTCTGGCACCTGTTGGACATGTCCCTCCTCTCCCCAGAGCTGGGCCCTTTGTTTCCATTGCCCACCAAGATGACTGGGGGTGAAGGGGGACTGACATTTATCACCAGCCCTTCAAAGCACAGAACAAACTCCCCCAGCCACCCCCATCACGTCCCCTTGGTGATCTCCAGGACATGCAGGCACAAGGCAGTAACACAGAACAGGTCACAGGTGAGTTCTCTCAGCTATCTGAGCCCCTGCTTAGCTCTGGGAAACACAAATTTCCAATGCCCATGGACAGGCTGGTCCCTGCCTCAAGCAAAGGAGGCTGTGGATTTAAGGAATTCACTGAACACGCACCCAGGGCAATCCTTGCTGGGATAACTGTGCCATGAGAGCCCTTCAGACAGAGACTTCTTCCATTTACATCACATTGTATCACAAGTTAATGACTCCCAATTACATTAAGTGCTTTTTAAAATCACGGAACAATTAGTTCCAAAAAGCAAGGAAGTATCAGCAACTTGATTTCTCATTAAGAAGATAAAATAATAAACAAGAAACTAGTGACTTGCCACAGATAGCAGAGCACACACTGTTTACAGGAACAATTGTGTTTCTGTGCTGCAGGATCATCTTGTGCTTTTTATTTAAGGAACACAATGGTAAAAGAGCACAGAACCATTACAGCACGGAAAGCAGCCATGCTTGGAGGGTTGCTTTGCCTTTTCAAAGGGAAACCAGGAGCACAATGATGTTTTATTGTTATTCTTTTGGAATACACAAGTGAACAATATATTGCATAAAAACAATTCCTTGTAAACAACTTGAATCGTAAAAGCAAACAATACCTCAAGTAATAAAAGGAGTTTATATCCTGAAAGATCAATTATTATTTTGGCTTGTTGATATGAAACAGAATAAACTATTTATTAGAGCTCAAATCATTTAGGAACTATAACCACAATGATATATAAGTAAAGATCATGGCAAGGAACCAGAACTGTAACATAAATATTTAGGCTTTCAATGTAGCAAAGAACACACACAAGTTGTTAGCTACACCAGGACAGGACCAGAGCACTGCCCTTTCTGGCAGCCACCTAACAACAGCCAGGGCAAGAATTTTACTATTTTCAGAGAAGCAAGAAATTGAGTATTAAAAAAAAAAAAAAACCCCACCAGATTTTTTTTATAAAACTTGCAGCTTGTAAACCTAATTTCCAAAAATATTAGCAGAAGCCAAAGCTGATAATGGTATTGAGCATGCAGACATGGGCCAAGCTGTACCCTGACAGCCCCCAGAGCAGGAATTCCATCAGAAACAAACCCGACCACCCCAGCTCTCAGTGTGGCTCCAAAGGATGGGGAGAAGGAGCAAACAAAGAACTGCAGCAGCTGCCTGGGGCATGCACCTTCAGAAACACTTCCCAAACTCACTCCCTCTTACTCAAGCCCCTTCCTTGCTTCTTGGGGAGAAGACAGGGCCTGCCCAGGCTCAGTGCAAGCAGTGCTCAGCATTCCTTACCTGCTGCCTCCTGTCCCTGCCCCGCTCAGTTTTGGGATCCCCAGGCAGGGAGGGATGAGCTGCTGGCAGAGGGTGCGGCCTCTGCCTCATACCTGGGACACTGAGCATGCTCCCACCTCCTCCCTGGCCAGGTTTCAGGGGGAAAAACTTACCTGAAAGTCGATTAGGGACATCCCAGCAGTGGATGAGCTTTACCCAGGATCCCTTTCATAACATTTAAACTCAAAGGGGGATAAAGCAAAGAGCACACAGCCTTAGCTTGTTTTAGCAACTAACTCTGAATCAACCCATATGGGCAAAAAGCCATTTAGATCAAAACTCAGGAGAGCTGGGTCCCATTTCAGGTGCTGACAAAACACACCTGCGTGCTTGGTTGTGCTTCATCTTCACATCTATAAGGAGCAGCTGTGAGGGGCTGGTTTATTCCTTCTTTTGCTTGCCTTCCCTGCAGCCCATTTGGATAATGTACAGCCTTTTACAAGGCATTTTTACAATACCTGAGACAACAGCACCTTGACCTCTATTAGAGCTGCTAAATGGTATCATGTTGCTTGCATCACTGTAAACCCAGAACTCAGGCAAATAAGGAGCAGCTCTCAAGTGACTGCCAAAAAAAAAAAGGCTCCTCTAGTATCCAAACAGTGCCAGCAACAGAACCAAAGCTGCTGCAGCAGAGATGTGAAAACTTACAGATCAGGAAGGAAAACGGGCAGAAGGAGGAAAGAGGCAGGCTGCTTCCCCACAGCTGGAAGTGCACATTTGATTCAGGCACTGCTGGGTCGAAAGTTGCCAGAAATCTTGCATCAGAATCTGATCCAGTTTCCACACAGCCTCCTTATGCCAGCAGCACACAAACCCACAGCTGGCTGAGCAGCCTCTGCTCTCCCAGGTGCAGGATCTCTGTGCCCACTGCTCAGCAAGATCCCCACAACACATCCATGCTGCACCCCAGGTGAAAATCCTAAACCAGCAACTCCTCATAAATGTGCTGTCCATGCAAGACACCAGTGCCAAACTGACCACAGGGCTGGGATGGGGACAGGGCTCCCCCGAGGGCCTGTGCAGTGCCTGACATCCCCCCAGCCAGCTGGGCTGAGCTGGCATGCTGATGTGCATGCCTAGCCACAGAAATGCCCATTTTTAGCATATCTGCCTTGTAAATTAGATATTTTTAGCCTATCTGCCATTTCCCCAGGTCTTCCCAACCTGTAAACATGCCCTTTTAATTTAGCTGGGTCTCAGGGGGAGCAGAAGCAGCTCAGTCACACTGAAAGCAGAGGACTCAAGTCCAGTATTACCAGTCCCTGGCTGCTGGTAACACAGAAGTACAGACAGAAGCTGTCAGCATGAGCACAGCTAACACAGGTGTGATCACCCTGCCCTCTTCTTTCTTCAGGCCCCTCCTGGTGCTCACAGGAGCTGTGGTCACTGGATCACTCTACTCTGAAATTTAGCACAGGTTGAACTACCTGAAAAGGAAAGAGGAGGATGGAGTGGTGCAGGTGTGAGTTAACCCTGGAGGATGGAGTGTAGGTGTGGGTTAACCCTGAGCAGGAGCCACACACCTTCCTCAGGGTCACTGTCAACACAGAGCACAGCTGGGAAGTGATGTTGAGCATGGGGGATATGGTGATACCAAGAAAGGACCTGGCAGCCTCATGCTTTACCATGAAGCAGGGAGAGGTCAATGTCCAGCTCACAAAATCATAAATTCAAAGATATTCAGCTGAAACTGGGTGTTCCTGTACAAACACCCAGCAAAGCAGCCTGAGAGGACACACCAGCCACCATCAGAATGTCTTTGGCCTCCTCTTGCAGAAGGACCTGCTTTTGGGACCACAGTACAGCTCAGGACACCCAACAGGACAGCCACATGTCAGCAGAGACAGGAAAACGAGGAACCTCCAAACACTCTCAATAGCAAAGGTTCACAGCACACCTCCACTTGCAGCTTTAACATCAACAGCTTGCCAAGAGCAAAATCCACGTTTCCCTGAGGAAGCTACTAGCACTTCTCCAAGATTTTGCCTTTTAAAGTCAAACAGTGCAGTGAACAAAGTTTTACCAAGTGCAGCAGAAAATAAACTTCAAAATACGATCGCAGGCACTTGCAGCAGGAGCTTTCAAACAGCCAGGCTGCTCAGCACAGCACACTGCTGCAACCTCCCTGGTCCCAGTGCTCTCAGTTCTGAGCAAATACAGCACTGAACCTGTCCTCAACGACTTTAATGCTGCCAACACTGATGATTTTCACACATATCTGATGGTTTTCCTTAAAAAAACTCAGCTCCTGGAGTCGTGCGATAAAGAAGAAACATGCACTTTTATTAAGGAAAAGGCTTTTAGATCATCTTTTTGTCCAGGAAACAAGAAAAATGAACATTTACATTACAAAACTGGGAAAATCCTACAACAAAGAGCCTTTCAACAGTCACTGTTGCTTTAAGTCTCAGGGGCAGTGGGCACTAAGTAAACTAAATCCTTCTTTTTTCTTTTTTAGCTTATCTCACAAATTACATGAGCATCTAAGTTGCTTGCTTGTTGGTTATTTTCCCCAGAAATTTATGCTGTCAGTAATTCTGAGCAGTGAATAAATTCAAGGAAATTATGTGCTTTCTACCACTCCTTCAGCAATATAAAGCAAGGTGACATGAACAGAACAAACTCCCAATTATACCTTTAGTTCCTCCTGTCACTACAGAGTGCTCTATCTTTCAAATAATACAATTAAAAATTAAATACAGCCTGGAGAGCTCTAAAGACACAGACAAAAGACTCCACATTTCTCTACAAGATCTTTTCAAACTCTACAAATCCCCCAGTTTTTTGAGATGAAACTGCCACTGAAAGCCAAAGCAGCATAGCCTGGTGGCACCTGCCAAGTTTTGTCATCATATTGCAAAGCTCCCATACCTTGTTGGTGATTTCTCATGGTCATCCCCTCACAGTACTGACTTCTTCTTCACAGCACAACCAACCAACTGCAACTCTCTCCTCACCCAGCTAACCCACCCTTTTGTAGCCCTCATCTTCTAATTGGACACAGCTGTGGCCTATTAAGGGCAGGCCTGTTCCTAATCTTTGGTGATTAGCACAGCTGCAACTCCTCAGGTGTGAGATTACCTTCTGCACTACCTTTATTTTCTTACATTCTATCCCTCCACAAAGTCTGAGCCACTCCAGCAAGACAAGCTCTACTAAAATTAAGGAATACTAATAAAAAATAAACCCCTGTGCCCCTCTCCACCAGATTTTTCCACCACACCTCTAGCTGATCTCTCAAGACAGAAACCTGAGATGTGCTCTGATGGACGTGGGTCATTCCCATGGCACCAGAGAGGGTCACAGAGGATCTCTTGTCCCCGTCCAGGGTGGCTTTGGTGTGGGGAAAGGGAGATGTGGCATGGCAGCATTGCTGGGAAGGAGACCCAGCCCACATCACGGCTGGTGCTGAGCCTGTGTGTTTGTAAGAGGTTTTTTGGAAGCCAGAGGGGCCAGTCCTGCCCATGCTCCACGCAGGTGCAGCCTGAGTGAAGCCAGCACCACTCCCACAGGGCTGTGATGGGCTCAGACCATGGCTGATACCCTTTGCTGGTTTTCGACCCATCTCCTGGGCTATCACACCTCCTCTCATGTTGGTGGTTGGCTGGTGGTTGGTGGCTCCCTACCGCTTCACTGCCCCTCTCCCTGGGGTTAAAAGGAACAGCAACCACGGGCTCAGGGAGTTCTGTTGGAGCTGCTGCTGCATTCAGAGGCCTGTGGGCCAGAATAAAGCTCTGGATCCAAACCCTCCATCAGAACCGACTCCTTTCCTTCACCATCGCCTTAAAGCTTCTCCATCAGAGGTGAAACCTGAGGAGCAGATGCTGTTATGGGGGCAAGCTCCATCCCAGCACCACCAGAGCTCCTGCAGGCCTGGACTTGTCTCCACAGGCCCAGCTGCAGCACCCAGCCAGCCAAAACTGTCTGTGGGGTGAAACGCCACACACCCAGCCAGCCCAAAGTGTCTGTGGCATGAAACGCCACACACCCAGCCAGCCAAAATGTATGTGGGGTGAAACACCACACATCCATCCAGCCAAAGATGTCTTTGGGTGAAACACCACACATCCAACTAGCCAAGGATGTCTCTGGGGTGAAACACCACACACCCAGCCAGCCCAAAGTGTCTGTGGGGTGAAACACCACAGTGCTGCTATTTGGTTCAGCACCAAGGGCCAGACAAGCTCAGGCATGTCCTGTCCAGCAATATTGGTCATATTCCAAACCTCCTCCTCCTCCTCCTGCTCCCCTGGGTGTCAGCAGCACCAAGCACCGCTCCTGAGTTTGCCGCTGCTGCAGCCACAGCCGGATGCTCCTGCAGCACAAGGTGGCTCCCAGCACTCTGTGTCCCCATGTCCCCTGAGCTCTCCATGTCCCCACATCACCTCCTCGCCACAGCTCATTAACATGCTCCTTCCCAGTGCCCCTCCTCGCTCTCAGCCAGCACTAATGGGCTCCTTGGCAAATCCGCCGCACGTTCCGCCGAGCTCCGAACGCTCCCATTTTCATACACACAGAGAAATGCAAAGTTTATTCTAAGTAGAAGTGGCAGCTTCTAATTTAAGACTATTCTAATTTAAGATTGTACCGTTTGACTCCTGGGCACAACAAAAGCTACCTATTGCCCACGTGGATGGCCAGTCAGCTCTAATGCCATCTCAAGGGGCAATTGCAAATAAAGGTGGCCAGTTCTGAACCCACTGACCCTTTTTGACTGCAGGGCTCACTCCCCAGCAAGCCCAGATGTATTTTTTTTATGGGTGAAATTCCACTCACTCCATTAATGCCATCAACCAGTTGCTGGGAGCAAGAATTGCATTAAATTTTTTTATCTGCCGCCAGACGGCCAAGGGAGCAGGAAAAGGCGAGGCAGCCAGGGGACAGAATCCCACATTATCCCAAACAGGGTTTCTCAGCTGCTTTTTTTAAGTGCCTGCAGTCTGCCTTATATATGTGCACATGTATTTATATATGCATCAACATGTGCAGGTTGAAATTTTGCACATTGGCATTGAAGTGAATACAAGTGTCTTGTATGCATGTCAGCAGCCCCACACACAATGGTCACAACTTCTGGGGCCCCACAAGCACCGAGGGCACTGGTGCTCTTCTCCCCAGGCAGGATCAGGACCTGCTGCACCCCACATTGCCCTGTCTCCTTGCTGAAATGCATGAGGTCAAAGCCTCACACTTCCAGGCACTGGAACCCAGGCTGAACCAGCACAATTTCACCCTATCAGGAAACATCCCCACCACACAGCTCCAGAGCATGATGAACACAGCTTGATCTGCCTTATTTTTCAACCTGCTGAATTGCTAGAATATGTTCAGCTGTTACACACCCCAGCTCCATAATCCCACCCTCAGCAGCTGTTACATTTGCTGTGGTACTTACAACAGCTGTTACAGCTCTGTAAAAAGGTAAAACAGTTGAGACTTCCAAAATTGGGGCTGGGAGGGGGTGAAGCAGAGCCCAAGCAACCCCTGCATCCAGCTGCATCCAGAGAACCAGCCATGGATTCACCAATACATGTGGTACAGAGCCACATCACAGCTCAGAGCAGTTTAAGGAACTTTCCGGTGTTGCCATAGTGGCATTAAAAAGCTGTCAGCTTCCTGGAAGACAAGCAGCAGAGGCTGGGATTCAGTGTTTAAAGGATGATTAAATCTAAGTGACTTAAATTATACATTCCTGTTCTGGAACTGACACCATTTAAAACACACCATTTATTCCCCATTTCCTCTGACACTGATTACTACCCACTAAAAGACGAGCATTCTCTTACAAGCAGTGAAGTAACAAACTAAGGATTTATGAATTGGAGATAATTAAAAGGTTTTGCATTACAAATAGAGTAAAACATTTACATTCTATAGGCCACCTGAGAACACTTAAAGATTCAAACTGGACATTTTTTACCTGAAAATCTGCCTGCTCTCTACCAAGGCTGCAAGTTGAGACACAGGAATCTTGCAGCTATTCTACACTAGAATCACAATCAAACATTTGCTGAGCTTCTGGACAACCTGAGAGAGACTCAAGACCCACTGTTAATTCTCCCACATGGAGCTCTGTGAGCTGAAGCTCCATTAAGCTGACACAAAGAAATTTTCTGTTTCTCCTTGATATATCCACAGAGTGACTTGCAAGCCATTACCATTGAGATTTCCCAGGCACAGAGCCGTAGGATTTTCTTGGCTGGCAATGATGGCACTTTACCAGGAGCAAGAAGAAGCAGCACAAGGGATCACCCAAGGCCATGAGGGCATGGAGAGTCTATTCCCCAGCCACCCAGAGCACCCACAGCCCCTCTCAGATCAGTGTGGTCAACTATTGGTCCAAACTTATGATCTTGAGCAGGATGCTGTAGTCTCCACCCCAGTGATAAAGCACGTGAAGGCATTAACACCTCCACTGTGATGGGAGGTTCTGGAATTGCATATGAGCACCTCAGTAACTTCAAAAAAGCTATTTTTAACATGATTTACCCCTCCTTCCTGAAATCTGCGAGCCAGAAAACACAGGATTGATCTCACTGCCTGGTAGAAATATGAGAAGAGACTAATTGAGCACAGAGATCTCAGGGAAGGAATCTTCAAGGAATCTTTTGATTTGGACAAGGACCCTTACAAAATGCCAGAAGAAAGCTAAAACAAAGGAAAATTAAAAAAAAAAAAAAAAGGCTAATCCTGGATCTTCCCTGAGAGCTTGCTTTTTCCTGCACTCACAGGAGTGCTGAAGACTCAGAACAGAAGAGGCTCCAGGATCCTGGGAGGGGAATTGTGGCTGCAAGTGTGAGACGGGGAGAGGATTGGCAACACAAACAGCAGCAAACACAAACAGTGACTCACGGCACACAGCACACAAACAACACTGCAAGAGGCAGTCTGCAATTGTAATTCAAACCAAAATAAACAAGAATGGCAGTCCAGTGCGAGGAAAGGGAGGATGACAGTGATGGGAGGGGGGCGTGGGGACTCCATCACGTTCACATCTGTTGCTCTCACAGCATCCCGAATGAGCAGCTCCAGAATGAAACAGAGAAGGGAAGATAAATGGGACAGCAGCAGCTTCTTGTGATCTACATCCCTGCTTGAAGTTTTCATGACTGCACTGAGAGCAGAATTTATATCCCAAAGCCATGCAATAGCCTACTGCACTGCTACTGGTTTTGACCCCTGGCCCCTGAAACCAATTCTAGCAACAGAAATAAAAAGTCCAGCTTGGAAGGGTAATGAGTGAAATAGACCCTGTGTAGTGGGTGGTTGGACAGAGGGCAGCAGAGGGGGAGAAATCACACCATCAGCAAGAGGCACTGCTTTAACTGCTCTGCGAATCCTCCAGTCAAGCAGATTCACAATTTCTTTTGCTCTTGCTTCATTACCTCCTAGTAAGAAACTTCTCCAATTGCACCTTGAACAATTTTTTTTCAGGCAAATCAAGGTATTTTTCTCCCGTGACAACTAGGAGCTAATGATCATCCTTTTTACAGAAATCTTTTATGCATCAGAAAATGTGTTGCTTGCACTCAGGCTTATATTTCCAAATACAGCTCCTTCTGTATTCCCTCTTCAGCCTCCTTTGCTGAGCCTCCCACCTCTGTGGTTCATCTCCAGACTTGCCACTGTGACCATTCTCCTCCTGCTGCAATGCCCAACTCCCCTTGGTGCAGCTGGAAGGGATTTTCCATTTATTTTATCTGCAGCCAGTGGGCTTGGCTTTGCTCTTCCCTCTCCATGACATCCCTGGGGAACATTGATGGCAATCACTAATGACTGGCCAGCTTTATGAGCTTGCTGAGACTGAATTTTCCTCATAATTATACTGAGAATAATTTCACCAAGTCCAGCTGATGTGAATATTGGATAATATCTTCTGTATTTGACAAAGTCTGTGTACGTCATCACCATTACAGCTTTGGGAGGACTGAAGCAGAGGAAGAGCAGATCATGTCCGCCCCTTGCAACCCTTCATCTCTCCAGCCTTGTTCTGCTCCTCTATGGCTTTCCTCACACATTCCACCTTTCTTTGCAAAAACCTCACCCAATTTAGAAGATTTCAAGTAAATAGTTTTTCCACTAGAGGGCACAAAGACAATTTCTCTTAAATAGAAACTGATGTTAGAAGGATTAATAAAATAATTGCTAACGTCTCATCAAAGGCATCTCAAATGTCAATAAATGAGCACTCAATAAATTAAGATGTAGTTCCAGCTGCCCAGGTACTACACCACCTCAAAATGTCTCATAGAAACTGAAAAACTAAAAATCCCAAAGTGATGCTACTTTAACAAGATTTCCTATATCACACTAAGCACTTTATCCTGTGAATCCTATGCTTCCCCACTATCTCACTAGGCACAAACCACAACATTAACACAGCAATGGAAACAGAAGACCCATCCTAGTATTTTCTAAGTTGAATTTAACCAAGTTTAGCTTCAAATCAATGAACTTTTTAATGTTTTGGTTTCCCACCTCAAAAGAAGTTTTGTACCAGTATTTCTGTTTGCAGATACTTTTGGGCCATGGTAAATCACTTCCCGACCTGTCCCGGGTAAATTAAAGAGATTTTGGCCTTTAGCACTCTCCTATTCAAACCAGCTTTTTCAGCTTTAAACCTTGTCTTGTAAACTTGCTGCAGGTTATATCTATGCCCATAACACACTTCCCCAGCTCCTCAATAAGGAATGGTGTGAAAACACAAACTCCATGGGAAAGCGATAACATCAAGCACTCGGTTACACAAATGAGCGGGACGACAGCGATAATTCCAGAACGTTGTGTTGAGAGCAGTGTGGCTCTCACCAGCCTCCCCAGCCCCAGAACAGTCCCAGGCAGAGCACACCTTGCCCAGACCCACCTTGGAGGCTCCTGTGATCCCTGTGATCCATGCATCCCATGGTGCCGAGGCGATGGGCGAGCGCACAGTACCCCAGCCGTGCGCGGGTGTCCGCACGCAGCCCTTCCATGGCCAGCTGTCCCCCGAGGAGCTGCTCCCACTGCTCCAGCCTGGGGCAGGGAGCTTTGCTCTCTGCCTGTGGGTTCCCACTGCCTGGAGGGTTTGGCTGCAGCAGAGTCAGCCCTGAGGCTTTGCTAATGGGAGAAGAGGGACAATAGCGATGCGCAGGTGCTTCCTCCCATTTAAAGTGTTTACTTGTGCAGCCCAGGCCGTGACGCTAGGGAGGATTAGATCTGCATGCTGCTCTACAGAGTTCAAAAGGTAGCACGTAACAAAAGGAACCCTGAAATACTGCTTATTAAATTAAAGTGATTTTTTTTTCTTTTTAAACCCTGCTTCCTTTGCCAATGCCAAGTAAGAGGGTTTTTCCAAGCATACAATAACAGCGGTTTCAAATGGGAAATGATACACACTGTATCAAAACAAAACACCAATCCTAACACAAAAGCAAAGGGTTTATCAGAGTATCTCCACTGCCTAGGCAGCAGGCTCCTCTGGCATGGCAAAGACAATTTCATCAGCCAGCAGAGAAGGCCAAACTCAAGCTCTGTGCATGGTGTGAGAAAAATTAAAAAGTCCAAGAAGGAAGGAAGGGTATAGCTAAGCCACAACTGCAAGCTAAGGAAAACATCAGCCCAAAAGAGCAACAAAGGCGTATTTGTTTTATGAGATAAAACAAGCAATTCAACTATATTCCACAGTAAATCATTTGGCTTAGGACTGCAACAGGGACAAAAAAAAAAAGAAGAAGAAAAAGAAGGGAGCATCTGAATCTAATTTTGTTGTTCTAAGTTTACATTACATGAATCAAGATCCTTACCAGAGAAGCCAGGCACTCAAATCCACACTTGGATCTTGTACATAGGAAGTATCAGATGTACTCAATCTCTTACAGTTCCCTCTAGTCAGTAAAGGCCCAAAGACACTCAGCACTTAAAGTAAAATAATAATAAAAGCAATAACAATAATAAAAAATGTCAAGGCACTTTTTCTAGTATGAAAATGAAATCCAGCTACATAGACAATCATTTGTGAACATTTCAGTCCTCCCAAAAGTACCACCCCTACTGTATGAGAAGTTTCAAATAAAGTATCATCATATTTAGGATTCCGCAACCAGAGACTGCACTTCATATTCACACAAAACTGCACCTCAAAATGCTGGACATGCTGACAACAATGCCGCATACGTTTTCATTCAACCCCATTCTCTTAATGTCCAAATAAACACAACTGAATCCTTTTGTGTGAGGGCTGTATTATTTAATCCTCTCCTCGTGGTTGCAGCTATTTCAGATGTACTTCCATTGACTTTCCTTCTTGGTTCAAACAGACTGAGTGGGATTTGCACTTCCATCTTCTGAGATCTGGTGGGATGATTGCTCAGAGAGTGTCAGATCATCAGTGAAGCTAGAAATGACAATTTAAATCCCTCTCTGTGCTGCTCAATCATAGGCATTTGCCAGGAGATAAGTGGCAAGTGCTGCTTTCATTGATGCCAGTGACAGAGTGATGCAATGGCTTCAAATTAGCAGGTTAACAATTTTAGAGCTGCTTTTGTGCAGCTCAGCAATGCTGTGTCCAGCTTACCAGACTTTTCTCCTTGAAGTAACATGAGCACATGGGCAGAGGTGTGCTAAGAACAGCTGCAGCAACACATGAACTCAGCTATTGACTAACAAGCTTGGATCAAACCCGTTTTACCTGTGCTGGAACAGTCTGTCAGCACACTCAGCCCCCACTCACCCTCCCTCACCTCAAACAGCACTGCCAAACACCAGGTGGGCTTCATAACCTCAAACCACCTTGTCTGCCCTGCACACAAACTCTGCTGAGCAAAGGCCAAACCAGCATCTACAGGCAGCTCCAAGTTATCCACAAAACAGGGGCAAGGCACTGTGTGCAGTGTGTTCTCAGGGATGAACTCAAATCCAGGGGAACTGCTGGGAAATCCCTGCCCCAAATCACTCAGCATCACCGTGAGCAGCCCAGGCTGCTCCACCACCCCTGCAGAGACCACAGACCCTGTGACAGCACTCCTGTGTCTCTTTTATTGGCAGCTTTACTCTCTAGTCTTGCTGGACACCAGCAATGCATATATTTTATTTTTATGGCTTTCATTCCACTGCTCCTTGCAGTTCCTGAAGCGACACAAGATGTCATTTATTTAGAGGAGATCCACCTGAAAAACAATTTAATGCACATTCCCTGAAAGAATATCAGAACATAAACAGGTGAAAGTAACTTCATTTACCAGGGGAGGCTTATGGATGCTCAGAGGCAGAGATTTATTACGCACTGCCTTGGGCAAGTGGAAGGACAGCGAGAGGAGAGATGGATTTCTGGCTGTAGAGCATCGTAAATGCCAAACCCCAAATAAGTCTTTACAAGATCTATTGCTCATACTCGCTCTGAAGCTGCAGGAAGGGGGTGGCCAGGGGTTCAGGCCACTGCTGAGGACCCCCAACATCCTCCAGGACAAGGATGCAAGTGAAGGGCTTGTCCCAGCAGGCTGCAGGAAAGCTGCTCTCTCCCAGAGCTGCTGCTGGGCACCCTGTGCTGGGGCATCAATCCTGCATGCTTCAGTGGGAGGATGGGATTTGGTGGGATAAACCGGGGAGAACATTAGGAAAGCCTTTCCAGAGTTCTTAGTATGACAGAAGAGGACAAATAATACAAGTTACAAATAATAACTTACAAATAATAACTAAAAGCAAACACATCCGTGGGGAAACACTTCCTCAAAATCCTGAGTTTTTTGTTTGTTTGTTTTAAATGGCTGAGAATAGAAGAAACAATTCACCCCCAGAGGACTGCAGTCTGAAAGAGCTGAATCCTGCAAGCAGCAATTCACAGAAGCTGGAAGCCAACACAGCTGGAATTAGCAAAAAGCACAAATGAAAGTTTTCCATTGAGGCAAATGGGGTTTTGAGCAGAACAGCAATAACATGATGTTCAAAACTTTGTTGCATGGCTTTTATGATTCCTCCCAGCAGTGTGCAACAAAACATACCTGAGCTGTAATCAATTTCTTACGGCCTTATATAAACATAACAAGAATTTTGTCCTCTGTAATAGTTGTTGCTCTCAAGGCTGCAATAAATGAATCAGTCACAACCCTGCTGCCACTATCTCCTATCTCGCTGTCTCAAGTCACTGCCTTTATTTAAGCTACCAGTCTAACCACTTCCAGCTTCAACAAACATTTAAAATGTAACCTGTAGCTAAATTCCAGGCAGAATGAAGCACTCTACATTCAAAGGGAAGGAGTGGAAAAACCATTTTCCTCTGTTGTCACTACCTTCCTTTCATCTCAGATCCCTCTCCAGCCATCGGGGAAGGGAATTCCAGCAGCAAATCTCTCGAACAATGACGCAGAGAGATTTGGGACTGGAAAGCTGTGGAGACACTGACTGTGAACACTGGGCCTTGCATGTAGTTGGCAAATCCCTTGTCCAGCATCACCCCATTGCCTGAGGACAGCTCTGGTTACTTCTTCTGGAGGCAGGAGAGGACCAGAAAGGGCATGAGGAGCACGTGCCAATAATCATCCACCTTCTGAAGGGACAGACCTTCCACGAGATGAGTTGCTCCCTCCAGTCTGTCCTCAGGCCCTGCCCAAAGCACCTCATGCAGCAGATCCAGGCGTAACCAACACATTGGGTCCAAGGTTTAGGGATACCTGAGAGGGGAATTGCCTGGGCTCACCCCAGGGTCAGGACTTGAGGCAACACCTGAACTGGCCCAGAGCCATTCAGAGAGCTCTGTGTCACTTGGGCACTGAGCTGCCTTGCTTCAGGGCTTCGTTCTGTCCATAAAGAAAGGTCAGGGGTTGTCAGAACCTGTGTCCTCCCATTCCACAGTTCTGTCCCAAGGAACAGCAGCAGGAATTGCTTGAGGAGAATCCCAGAGGAGGACAAGTGCATGGCAGTACTTCCCCAAATACTCCACCAGAGATGCTGTGCCTCCAGGGCCAGCACAGCCAGAAATGTTATCTTGGTTTAGCCCTGGATGGATTTCTCCAGATCATTCTCTCCCTCTGTTTCACCAGTGAATGGCAAATTCACTCCAGCACCATGATAAAGCACAGGGGAAGGTGGAGAATGGGGGGAGAAGAGACACCTGAGCCAACTTCAAGGGTTTTGCTTCACTCATACATAATTGAAAGAAAGGGCTGTATGTCTGGACTACAAGAAAGTAGATTTTTCTTTTTTTTTTCCTGCTACCAGCCCCATCACGTGAGGGATGCTGTCATACGATAGCCTTGGGGGAGGCTTGCAAACTTGGACAATTTACTGAGAAGCAAAGTAAACTACTACTGACAGCAAGTGGACCAGAGCCCAGATCCCTGAGAGGTTCTGACAATGGGAGGACTCAGGAAAAATAATCCAGCCTTGACCTCGCACTGGGGGAGGCCCAGAGAAGCACATGCATGTATTTTATTTCACACTAACCTCTGCTTGACCAGTTATGCAAATAAATCTCTGCTTGTCCTAAGTACACTTCTAGACACTGAGGGAGGATCTGGGAGAATTCACAATAAAGCCAGACCTGCTGATCACTGCATTGCGACTGAACTTCTCAAGAAATGAAGTATTAAGCAGGAAAGAGTGGCACATACAGCCCATAAAACAAGGGAAACTGCAGCCAAAAAAAGAAATCCAAGCTCAGAAGGGAAAAAAGGAAAAAGTACTTAAGAATCTGATAGATGATCACGATCACTCCAGCTCCCTGCAGGCAGAGCAGCAGTGCCTGGTCCCTGAAGAACACATCCCAAGGCAGTGAGAGCCATGGGAGCAGAGTGTCACTGCAGGGACCCACAGGAACCAGCCACACCTGCTGCTGTGGGCAGCACAGGCACCTGGAGCCTGGGGAGGGGAAGCTCCATGTGCACACCCTGCACGAACACAAAAAAGAACAAACCAAGATGTGTCTGAGGGGTTCTGACACCTCCCTCAGTGCAGGAGGGATGTGGCACCTCATCTTCCAGCAGCACACAGTGCTGCAGTGCTGGCAGCAGCTGATGCTCCTGTGCTGCTCCCCTTGCAGGAGAGGGTCCAGGGATGCAGCATCACCAAGAGATTTACCCCACTGGTCACAGTCCGTTCTGCAGGGCTCTGATCAGAGGCTGCTGGCATGAAGATGGCACAGTTAAACCTGACTTCAGCTTCCCCTGGCTTCAGTCAGTGTTGCTCAGTCACTCACCCACCACTAAACTCCTCAGCGCCAGCTCCCTTTAGGCCTGGCAGGATTCAGCTGAGTTTGGGGTGAGCCCTCTCATTTTCTAATTATTGTGGTTATTGCACAGCAGAATTCTTCTAACATGGCAACACTTCAGAACTCCATGGGCATGAAGCTTCCAGAGATCACCACAGTGACTGCTGAGGGGCTCATTGTCAGGACCCAGCACATCCCTCTGGCTTCCTGAGCAGCCAAGAGCCCTGCCAGGGGTCTCAGGGACCCTGGCACAGAGCCCAGAACACCTGTGGGTTTGATTATGACCCATGGAGAAAATTACCAACCTTATATGAAGATCAGCAGGCCACAACAGTTTAGGTAGAATAATAGTGGAGTTATCGCAGAGTGGAAAAGCAGATTTTAGAGTTTCTGGCATGGGGGTTCAAGATGGAGGGAACTGGGCCTGTCCAGCCTTTCTCCTTCTTCTTCTTCTTGGCCTCCATCTTCTGCTGTGATGGTGGCATTTACAGATTGGTTTAGAGTAGAATTCACCTGAAAACCCTTGTGACCACTGTCACACAGTGAAAAGTAAAGAAAAATTTCAGACTGCCTGAGCCATCCCCACTTGGAGGCTCACCTGCCCCTAGCAGCTCTCCTGCCCACTGAGATGGCCAAGGTTTGACCCAAGGTTCCCGTGGGGAAGGTTCAGCTCAGGCCCCTGTGGCACAAGAAGCTGCAAGCCAGCAATGCAGAGGAGAGGGAGTCACTGCTTCAGTGCACTGATCCACACAGACAGCAAGAGGCTGGGGAAGGGGAAAAAAAATGCACTAAAAATTCTTCTGACAGGGTGAAAAATGAAAGCAAAGTGAAACACAGCTCAATCTGTCAAAACAAAATCACAGCAAGCCCACTGAAAGGAAAAAAAAAATCACACAGCTCAGCTCACACTTTCTAGTAGGCAATAACTGGTACATTTGTTTTCCTGAAGATGAGAGGGTGAGTTAAGTTTGCTAGACAACACTGAACAGATTTGAAAGGTAATCATGGCAGCAGCACAAATGATCAGATTTCCCAGGGATATTCAGGACTTGCTGTCTCCCACCTTGCCACTCAACAGAAGCATTTACAGCTGCACTGCTGAACTGAGGGATGCACTCCAAAGAGCCTGATCCAGACAGGCTCTGCCCTGTCCCTCTGATTCATCATTCAAGAAGGAGGAAAGATTATGCTTTTAGCAGAAAAAAGGAAAAAATTGGCATGGCAAAAGGTCCCATACAGAGCATTTTTGATCGGGGCAGTAAAGGCCAAGGTAATATTCAGGCTACAGAGAAACCATTAACCTGGAAAGAGAGTCCTAACAATGTTACCCAGAGGGTATTTTGAATAGTGAGACAGTCTGTAATTAGCTTAGGTGGCCCAACATAATTATTCATGGCCTGAGGAAGCATCTCCCACTGCAAGAAGCACAGGATACATATTTATAGTTCTTTCCTGATAAGCTTATTAAAGGTTTCAGAGAGGAATGACCACAGCATTTGACTGTTTTGTTATAAGCTGGAGATGCAAGCAGTAATGAGTGAGCAGCCAGGAGAACAAAGGCAAGGACTGCCCTGGGCTCTAAGCAGAGGGGAAAAAATCCCAGTAAAGCAGAGAAAAGCCTTCAAACATAGATTCTGTTACACTCCAATGTGAAATTGCCATTTGATGCTTCATTTTGAAATGGATGACTATACACATGCCCTTTTTCTATAAATGTGTGAACAAGCATTGCAATAAACCCCATTTTAACAAGGCCTTGAGCATTACCAACAGGAAATAATATAGTGGAAACAGTTAATATAGATGTACAACACCTCATATATATTGCATTTGCACATTAAAAAACTTAAACCAAATCTTCCAAATAATTCTTTATAATATAAAAATTGTAATTTCTTAATGTTTCCATTCCAGCAGACCTTTGCCTACTCAGATCTTTCTCAGCCTGAACTGGGTTGCAGGTGCACACAGAAATCAAACTGGGATTTGGCACAGGATAGATGGGAAGAAAAACCTGTAAACACCACGACAGAGCTGTCTGTTTTTCCTTGGATGGCTGAAAACACCCACCACAAACTGCATTTTGCAAGCAGAACTCTGCCCTGCACGTGGCCAGCCAGTGGCACACCCAGCTCAGAGCAGCTGAGGCAGTTCCAGCTGTAATCCAGCTGAACCCTCAAAGGCAGCTCCAGCACCCAAAGTGGCATTTTCCTGTCCCTTGAATGGCCTGAGCAAGTGACCATCTCTGCTCCTGGGAGGCTGGGCTGAGCTCTTTGAACAAAGGAATCCAACCTGACCCAAACACAGGTCTGTGAGGCAGCAGATGTGAAATTGGCACCTCAGCACTATTTTCTGTCCCAAATGCTCAGAGGGGTTCATCCCACCCAAGCTGAGCAGCCTGGATGAAATCTGGGTACAAGGCACATGAGCAGAGGCTAAATATGGAGCATTTCAACTTGCAAAGCTGGAGATTCTCACACAAAATAAAAGCACTTACTAGTATGTGTGCATTGACAGATAGCAAATTGCAACAAGAATAATGGGACAGCAAGGGGAAAAAAAAGAAGCAAATTAACAAAATAAAGCTGATTCTGATGACATAAAATTCTTGTAACTCCTAGATTAGCTTGTATTCCTTTTATCATCACTCTGGGTTTGGTTTTGTTTCCTTTAATTCTAGGGAGGTTTTTTGAGAAACATGGAATTTCTTCCCTCTCTAGAAAAGAAAAACCTCATCTGCTCTGCATAGTTTTAAGATTAACAATCCAAGGTCAAGCTCTTGAAAGGCATTGTAGTGGTGAAATATTTTTCTAAACCACATTTCAGTGAAGGAGGAATTTCATCCTGACTTGGGATATTTGTTTTTAACCTAGGTAGGTTCTGGGGCTTTTTTTTTGGCTTCTTAAACAATATCAACCAATTAGAACTCCAAGGCTTGATAAAATCAGCACCCTTCAGGTGAATGCTGATTACCAAAACGACAAAGATCAAGGGCTACAAAAGAAAATAAAAACACCACAAAAACCAACAACAACATACCTCAGGATGGACCCAAATGATGCATAAATATTGTTCTATTTTTGTCCTGTCAAAGAGAAAAAAGAAAGCCAAAGCCAGCAGTGCCTAAAAATAGTACCTGAGCAAAGGGAGGGCTGAATTAGTGAGACAGACCTTGCCTGGCCAAAATATCCCCTTAGAAATCAGGAGGGGACCCTCACAGACCTCCTTGCCATGGGAGGCAATTAAAGCTGGCTGGAATAATCTCTTCTGCTGCACAGCATGTGCAGATGAGGACATTTACACAGATGGTTGTGCCAATAGAGGATTAAAGGAGCATTTAGCCTGGGTGTGTTCCAGTCCAGGTGACTGGAAAGGAGATGATGGTCCAGCTACAACAGCAAGGCAGAGTCTAGCAAAGGTGGAAATGAAGAAGGGAAGAAAAGAAATGAAACCCCAGTATATTTCAAGTGACAAAAATTCCCTATGAAATGCAGATAAACCCATTTTCCTACTGCCTCCAAGTAGCTCAGAACCAGGCCCTCAAGACTCAAAATCCAGAAACCTTGTGTTTACACTCTGCAGAAGAAACCTGGCTGGACTAATTCCTCCAGAAACTGCTGATCTCTGCAAGCTCCAAGGACATGTAAAGAAACTTTAAAGTGGGAGAGCCACAGAAGAGGGGTGTTTGTTTTTAAAAGCTGCTCCCAGGCTGAAACCCTGGATCCAGGAGTGAGGCTGATGTACACAGAGGTGTTTACAAGGCTCCCAATGAGGATTTTATAAACGGAAGAGCTGAACTGCAGCCTTGAGAGTTGGGAGCATGTTACCACACTCTTCCTGTCTCCAGAGGTGACCCATCTCTTCATGTCATTTCAGCCTCACACACAAACGTTAATTTAGGACCAGTGACTCATGATTCCTGTTTTCCAGAACATTCAAACCAATATTGCAAGGAAACCTGTTGTGTTTTTTTTCTCCCCCCCATAGGCTGAGTGGCTGGGTAAGAACAGGAAAGGCAGGAAGAAGTAAAAAATGGAGCAAAAAGTGGATAAACAGTTCTGTTAACCTCTCCTGAGCTTTCACAAGGGATGAGCTGCAGAAGGTGCCCCCTGCACAGGGCACGGGGTGTGCAAAGGCTTGGCATCAAAAGGCCAAGGACTCATTAAAATGCAGACGAAGCCTGGTGGATGTGGAGCAAATTGAAGACTAACAGACCCAAACATCCAAACTCCAACATCCCAGATGCACCATCACACACTCAGCCCCTTCCAGAGGCTGCACCATGCTCCCTGGCTGCTGTGGGCTCAGGAGAAGAACATTGGAAGTTTTTATTAGTTCCAAAAATTAAGTATATAAAACTGCCGTGCTGCACTAGCACTGAGACTTTCCACGTGGGGGAAGAAAAAGGAGAAAATAACATCAACAAAAGGCAGCTGATCACTAGGGGGCACAGCAGTGTGGTTATCTCCAGCAAGACAAAAGCTCTCCCCAGTGGGTCCCAGCCTGCAGAGCAGTCCCAAGGAGCATTTTGCTGCAGCAGAAGCAAGGACCTGATGCAGATACCAAAAACTCCTGACAGCTCCCAAAGCTGCCATTTGCAGGAGCCAGGCTTGGCTCCAGCTCTGTTAGCACATCGCTGCCGAGGCTGAAAGGTTTTTAAACCCTCTCTGTTAATTAAAACAATGCAGAAACACCAGGGCCCTGCAGGTGGAAACACATCCCACAGGCCCATGCAGGTGCCTGGGTGTGCAGCCTCAGTCCCTCTCTGCCAGGACCACAATCCTTATAAAGAATAATGTGAAAACGCAGATTATGCAGGATAAGGTGAGGTGGGACCACATCACACACCACAGTTTGTGGGGACACCAAGGGCCACCTTTCCCATGCCCTGGGCATTTCACAGCTCTGTGTCCTGCTCCTGCAGGTGCAACCTTGGGGAATTAATCCCAAGGGATGTATCAGCCATCCATCAGAAAATAAACAGATGAAGTGATAAAATTACCAACTCACATAAAGCTACAGCCAGCCTGCACTGCTGGTAGAGAAGAAAGCACAAAAACATTCAAGGCACCTTCAAGGACCTCCCATCAGCTGTTTTTCCTTTATGAGGAGCGTCACCTTTTCTGAAGACATTGCAGAGGCTGCAATTCCAACCAACAGTGACATGACTTCATTTCCTTTGGAAAACAACAGCTCTGCCAGCCCCTCCTTCCCTTGTCCTGCACTCTCATGAGCAAAGTGCTCAGATCTCCAGGAAGGGGGTAAGGTCAGGAGCAAATGCCTGAATTGCTCCCAGATTAGCAGCCCAGAGGGAGCAATTCCAACAGAAAGCATTTATAATATTCTTGGTATTAAATGCTTTTGGCCAAGATGAAATTTGTTGCAGTTGCACTTTTTGTTTCTTCAAAGCTCTGGAGTAATTTCTTTCCCCAAAAGCTGCCTCCACAAGCTGAATCTGTGGGAAAATGGAGATTTCACACACAGAAACCAGCACAGCTAAATAATAAACTCAGGCAATTGCTCAGATTTTGAAGCTTGATCTCTTATTCCCCACAGAAGAAAGCACCCACATAGAAAAGCAAATTGTTGCCCCAAAACTGATGTGTCACCCTAATTTCCTGAGATCAATCCCATGTCAGTCAAACCCTTTTCTAAAAACAAATAGAATATGTGAATGTACAATCAAGCAAACATCTAAAAAACCCTTGACTGCAATTTGGCTGGACAGGAGCTTTATGAAGAGAAGCTGGTTTATACCCAACATTTCTGAATTCTTTTATTAGGATCCAAGAGTTCTTAGATAAGGTTGACAGGACCCCATTAAATCACTGAATATTAACTATTCCATTTATTACATTTTGCCCTTCCCCTTCTTCCCAGCTCAAATCAGTATTTTCTTGTTTCTTTTTTGTGTTTTTTATTTCCCAACTTCCCTGATCCTCCACAAAATGAATTTCTATCACAATATTGGATGGGGAGCACCTCATCTATTAAAATGCCATTGCTGCCAGCTCTGTAGGTGATGACTTCAGAGAGGAAACACCATTGCTGCTCTTTTTCTTCCTTCCCCTCCCTCCACAGCTTCACATATTCTCACAAGGAAAAGGGCACTGTGCTCTCATGCTCTCAGACTGGAACAGATAAAAACCACTGTGGAGCAAAGAAAGGCCTCAGGGCTGAATGAACCAATTCTAACCCCTGCAGAAAAACACTGTTTTCTAAAATCAAGAACAGTGCAGTACCTGGGGAGGATCCTGGATGAAAGAAAAAAAAAAATCACAGCTCTTGGTTTGCCTTTATTTTTTGGTGCCAGCTGGAATTCAACCCACTTTCATCCACCAAGTTTTTATCATCTAATGCTACAAAAAACTGCAAAGAAATCACAGTCCAAAAGCATGTTTAAACCCCAGGAAAGCCTGGCTTGACAATGCTCCCAATCTTTATAAACTTAAGAAGAGCCATCAAGCCTTGGACAACTGCTGATAGGGAAGTGTGGGAGAATTCAGGATATCCAATCCAGCCTGATTGTCTTGGGCTGAAAACTGAGAAATATTCCCAGGGCAGTGATTTCATGCAGAAGCACAGCAGTATGATGATTGATGGCCACATAAAACCCATAAAGACAAAAATATTTTAAATATTACAGATTATTATTTTTTAAACTGTTCAGCAGAGCTTCCCACCCAGGAACAGACATCCACCAGCACTCCTGCAGTGCCTAATAATGTATTTTTGGCTAGGTGGAAACCAAGGGTGAACACAGATGGATAACAATTATAGAATCACAGAAAGGCCTGGGCTGGAATAGACCTGAAAGATTATTTGGTTCCAACAATTGACCAAACAGCTCCAGAAACAGTGGGGAAATGGAGGAATCCCCTTTTTATATATCCCTTCCTTTTACAAGCCTTTGATGCTCTGATATTTCATGTGAAACATCTCTGCTGGCAGGGAGAGCATCCTGATGGAGCAGGGGAGGCTCACGGTGGAGCAGTGACAGCAATTCCTCCTGATGTGCTTCAGAAAAACCTTCTTTCCAAAGCCAAACTTTATATTGATTTATGTCCTGAAGCATGAAGATATATCCCATCCAGTATTCTTACTTTCAGAGGGCTGGGTTTTGTTTTGGGTGGATTTTTGCCTTAAATCTCTGTTGCTCCAACAGTTCGTGTATATTTAATTACTGGCATCGTCTCAGACATTGAATTTTGGCCCTCAGTAACAGCCCATGGCAAGCAGCTCTGTGAATTAACAAGGGGGAAACCATTCCCTGTTTCCTTTGGAGTGCAATGTTAAAGCTGCATAGCTAAATTCCCAGAGGCCAGGAAATGAAAACATTAAATATTCTAATAGCATCACTAAAGAAGTCGTGTTTTACATATATGTCATTCCAATGAAATATTTTTCCTGTTTAATCATTTAGTGTTAATGCAACTCATGCTGGTGTTAAAGGTTCACAGACACAAAAAAAAGAGAAAGCAAGGATCTCACATGGGAATCCCATCCAGGATATAACCAGGCAATCACTACTGCAGACACTGAAATTTCACATTTTCTAATTTTGTTGATTCTAACTAGACACACTTAATGGCACAGTAATTATATAAATTACCTGGAACACATAACACTGCATTTATACATAATAAATGAACTGTTGCAGAGGAAATGCCAAGGAAATGTAACTAAATTTTATTCACTTTCATTCCTTAAAAGAAAAGAATCAAAAGCCATGTAACTGTAGCAGGATGATAAACAAAACCACTTTCTGTAAGAAACTTCTTCCCACAGATCTTTCCTTAAATCTTGGCAATTAAGACATTTCCAAGAGGTTGGGGACTGCAAACCAACAGGTTCATCTCTCCTGAAACTGACTCACAAAAAATTCAAATCCCCACTCTGAGATGCAGCAAAGTCCTGGGCAGCCTCAGCTGAAGCTGCCAGATGAGCAGGACCATCCCTATGCACTGTTACAAAAGTGAAAGGAAAAGGAAATTTCCCATTTAAGAGCTGTCACACAAAATGAAACAACAACCTTCAATTCCGTTTAGTTCCAAAGGAGCTCTCCTGACACAAGGCAAGGACAGATGCAGAATGGCTCAGATTGTCTGGCAGCAGACAGTTGGTCCAGAACTGTGAGTTTATACAAACATGTTCAACTCAGAACAAGATTTCTCAAGGGTGACACAGATGCCCAGGCAATAACCGAGCAGATGCTGGTGTGATGGTCTTGAATTTCTGTGGCTTTTTAGCAGAGGGATGGGGTAAAGAGCAATGAACGTGGAAGAGAATTGAAACACCTCAGAAAAAGGTGAGAACAAGACTCACCTCCCAGCATTTCTGCCCAGAGCATCACACACACAGACATCTCATCCCCTGCACCCTGTTGCTGCAGACACCTCACTTGTCCATTTTTTACATTTTTGCATTAGTCTATAAGAAAACTGCTCCAATTTTCCAACAAAAAGTTTGCAGCTGCTCCCAAAGCACCCACAGCAGAGCCCTGTCTCGACAGAAGGTGGGCTCAATCTGCTTGGTAAAATCTTCTTGTCTGGGCCAAGCATCCTCCAAAAAAGCAAGGTTTGGAGTGACTGACATAACTGGGGGCCCTTTGCACAAAAACTGTTTGTATTTTACATTTGCTTGACAGTAAAATACCCAGTATTGTTGGGTTTCTGCCAGACCACTGGAACAGAGCCCTTTGATGGAGCAAAAGCTGCCCTGAACACACAATTGAGATGGGGTTCCCATGTTATGCAGCACCACAGCTCTTCAATTCTTCAACCCATTTCTTCCAGTGAGATTTCAAAAGCAATTGCAGCCTAAAAGATGTTTCCAACTCTTTTTTTTTTTCCTTTATTTTAAGAAATGAAACCTCTAAAAGGCCAGCAAACCACATATGGGAAAGCACAGACTTGAAATACATACACATATTCAAGAAAAATGAAACCATAGGCTTCCACTTCAGCCAGAAGAACAAAGTATCTAACCTCAGTCTTCAAAGACAAGGAAATGCAGAAACAACACCATCTCTCCTCTTACTCATCCCTACTGTGCTGAGTTGTTACAATCCATGCAGGCCACCCAAAATTAAAGAGACCTCCAGAAAAAATTTCAGCTCCAAAGGGATATGTTAAAAACCAGCCCAAGGCAGGTTATGTGGTTGAAATGAAATGCTCAGCATCCATCAAGAGTGTTGTATATGCCACTCCTGAATTGCAACAGCCACACTCATGTGGTTACAATTTACAAATTAGCACTAGGTAAAGTAAGAATTTCCTCACACCTTGAAATCTGAAATAGCAGCAATTTTTCCCACAGTCAGCTTCAGCACTCAGTACATTTCCTCCTGGTGAGAGTCTTTGGCCAGTATTTAAGCTCTCAGCTCTGTTCCCCTTCCCTTTAGTGGCAGTCTGATGTGCATTGAGACCAAAATTGTCACTGGGGGGGATGGAGGCAGCAATCCTGGCTCTGTCTGACCCATTCCTGTGGTGTTTGTGATCTGTCCAATGTTGGTGCAGCCACACACAAAGGCAAGGTGCAGAGCAGGCAGGGAAAGCAGCTCACAAGCTGGGGTGTGCAACACCAGGGCAGCAAGCACAAGGGGCAGCATGAGACAGGATCACACCTCTAGGGAAGCACATAAACCCTTCTTTCTCATGGCAAGCCCCAAACCCATTGCTTGGGGGCAATGCCCTCTCATCCCTTCCCTGCTGGGAGCAGGGAATGACTCAGGACTGCTCAGAGCAGGGCATTAATTACAGCTCTCCCAGTCATGTCTGTAGGGCATTTCCCAAGCTCACTCAGGTACATCCATGGGAGAGAGACCTCAGTGTGGACACAGCAGGAAGGTGTTTTCAGCCACATCATCTGGGAAAAGCAAAAACAAAAACCAAGCCCTCTGACTGAAGCCTCCCCCCAGCAAACCCAGGTCAGGAACTGCCATCTCTTGCTGTCTGTGCAGAATGCTCAAATGCCCCTCAGAATTTATACAGGGCTGCTTGGGCGCAAAACCAGAGCCACACAGCTTCCCCCAGGACTCAAGATGATGTAAATCCCATCAGCTTATTGGGACAAAACAAAAAACATCCCCTAAACTCAACCTGCACCAATCCCCATCCCACGGACTGGCCTGACCCACTGATGGGGACAAACTGTCATCCCAGGACACCCTCCCTTCATCTTCCCATGGACCTGGTGGCCTGGAAAGGGGCATCTCCAGCCACCACAGACCTGTGACCTAGTACACACGGGCCCAGTCCCCAAAAAATGGTTTTTTACATTGTAAAATACCATCTGACCAGGAGTCCCAGCTTTATCATCCTCATTTACTTCCCACCACACAAGGTCCTCACCTCAAGGTAATATTTAATTATTTAAGCACTTTTGTAGCTTGATTCCAGGGGTTTGTGCACATCACTCAGGCTGTCTGCTGACATTTGCAAGCAAAATGCCCAAGTGCTGCTGGAACTTGCACTGATTTGTAATGAAATGGCTTTGAACCAACATTTTCATCAAAGGTGGTTCTGCCTCACCCTTTTGCTAAACACAAAGTGGTTTCCCTGTTGGAAAAGATAATGAATACTAGAAATAAGAACAGTTTTGAACAGAAGCTCCCAACAAAGCAGAAAACCTGGAAATCACCTGAGGAAAACAACTTCTCATCCCTATCAGATTTGAACTGTTGGATAAGCAATCTTTATCCAACAAATCAGTGCTAATTTCTCATGCCCATCTCAAGGATGACCACACTCTGCTCAGCTGTTTTATGCCCAGAGCTGAGCTAAACATTGCCCTGAGGAGCTACTGGTGACCCCTTAGCAGCTCTTGGCACCAGAGGCATGTCTGCTTGGCAGAGATGGAGATGTAAAATACAAATATATTCATACTTAGACACACTTAACTCCATCAACAGTCCTTCCTGCACATAACAGTGCCCCACAGCAGAAACAACCCTGCTTCACAAACACTACAAGACAATGACTCTCCCCAGGGAGGGAGGCAAAGAAACACCTGCAAACATTAAAAAAAAAATATTTCACACAAAATTTATACTGAGCTTGCCAGGTACTACGAATGATTTTTCAGAGAAGTGGTGTTTACAAGGCTAGCCAAGAACTTCTGAGTAAACCCTGTAAGTCAATTAAATACTGCTCTGACACAGAGCCATGGATCATCCAGTGCTCAAAGAGTAGCACTGTGATTTAGTCAAAGGCAGCAGTCTGGTGGTAAATACATCACTGTGTCCTGGCAGACAACTGACTGCTATCATTAGAAAACATGTGTTCCACCAATTACAAAAATTAATTATAAAGCCATGTCGGGTCACTGGGTGGGAAAATAATTATTTCACTTCACAACATTAAATGAGAGACAGTGCCCCACCTTCATCAGTATGCAAATTGCAATGGACTGCTTGGGACTAACCCAGCTACCTCCAATGCTGGCAGGTGCCCAACCTAACCCAGTATAGTCCTCAGCTGAGATGGATGAACACCACCCTGTGAGAATCCACTTTGGCAACAAAGGAAATGCAGCAGAGGAAGAAGGATGGCAAAGAAAAGAAAAAAAATGCAGACCTAGTGAAAAATTCCGTAGCAAAATTTCTAATTCATAAGGAGTCAAATAAAATTTCAAATATAACAAACAGTTCCTGAGCTGGGGAGGGACTGATAATATCAACACTTGCTCTGAGCCAGGGCCATGTGTGCTGGTGGGATACAAAAAAAGTCTTTGAAAACTGCTGCAAATGGAAGCTCTGCTGGAAGACCATCACTTATGTATTTGGTTTATTGCTTTTCTTGATTAAAGAGTTTTGGTAAAGGCACTAGGAAAAATTTTGGCAAAATTTTGCCGTGTTGTTATGACTTCAGAAAATCAGCACTACGTATTTCTGGGGTAAGATTCCCAATGTCCCTGTCCAGGAAGGATTTTGCAGCTCCTCTGATCAACCAGGAGCTGAGATACCAGATTGCCCCCAGGTCTACAAGCATTTTGCCTAAGGTTCAGCTGTACTTACATACCAGAAAACTTAGGAAGACTACAGAGATTTCTGTAGAAAATCTATTTTAAAAATATCTTTAATATTTTTATTTTAAAAATATTTTTATTTTCTATATTTCTATAAATATATTTCTATATTTATTTTTATATTATTTTTTATATATTTTATATTCCAATAGAAAAAATTATCTATCATCGACATCCATCCATCTATCTATCTATCTATCTATCTATCTATCTATCTATCTATCTATCTATCTATATCCTACCTTCCAAATGGCAATAAGCCTTCTCCAAACCAAAGCCTGCTGCCATTTACAGGTAGGTAACCTCTCTTCTCCCCCATATTTCCCAGGAATGCAGCTGATGAGGTGCCCACTCCCGTGTGATAACTTTGTTTTCCCCAGGTTTTGGGTGCTGTCCTTGAAGGAGCCCTCCAGACTTTTTAAATTGCCTCTGCAACATGAAAGGACAAACCTAGGTTCTGTAAGACACCTTCATCTTCCCTCTAGAGCATGTACCTACAAAAAGCATTGCACATTGACAAGAACACACATTCATTTTAAAGATCTAGTGAAGAAACTAGATAAAACAAAAAATACCAAAACCAAACCCCAGATACTGCTACACACCTGCAGCCCTGAGACACAATTTATTACATTTGGAGCAGCTGTGCACATTGAACCTTCTTTTATTGCTTTGGAGACTTGCATCACAGCTACCTTCACTTTGACAAACATTTCCTCATAAAGCTGGCTCCTGAGGAACAAGATAGAGATTTCATACAGTATCTGTGTGTGTGTATAAAAACAATAACGCATTTCCATATGACACCAGCTGACATTTCCTTATCAATGCAAACAGCCCTGCCCTGCCACTCCCTGAGGCTACATGCTGATGGGAGTGCTGGGAGCTGGGGCTGTGAGGAGTCTCACACCCAGACCACCCTGACACACAGGTAAATTCACTTCACCACTGCAAACCCCAGGCTTTTTCTAGGTTAATTCTTGAGCCTCTGGTGGCCCGGGGCCATTGATAATTTCCCACTCCATATTCCGCTGCTCTGCCCAAGAGGCTCCTTGCATAGAAGGGTGATCTTGTTGCAGATATTTGGATCAGTTTGCACCTCAAAGCACAGCAGGTTAAAAATCTTCTCCCTCGAAAACCATAGAAATAAAATGATGTTTTGCTCATCCCCCCTGTTAAAAGCTGCAAGAGATGATAAAACATTTCCCTTTTAGGACAAGGGGAAATGGCCTCAAGGTGTGCAAGGGGAAGTTCAGGTTATATATCAGGAAAAATTTATTCACTGAAAGAATGGTTGAGCATTGGAACAGGCTGCCCAGGGAAGTTGTGGAGTCACCATCCCTGAAAGTGTTAAAAAAGGAGGAGACATGGCACTTCATGACAGACTTGGTGGCCATGGTGACATTTGTTTGAAGGTTGGCCTTGATCATCTTGGAGGATTCCTCCGACGTTAATGATTCTATGATTCTAAACCAACTTTGTTTGCTATGCAATGGTTAATACACCCCACACAAGCACTCTCACATAATCATGCAAGTTAAATCAAATAAACCAGAGGTGCTTCCAAGCCCTGACACAGCCCAGAGGCCTCCAGGCCCCAGGCAGCCTTAGGGGCAGCGTTCTCCATTTTGCAGAGCTGCAGGGAGATCTGGATAAACCCCCTCATGTCCTGCTGCAGCTGCAGGGATGGGAGCTGTCTCTCCTCTCTACCTCTGGCCTTGAGACAAACTTGCCCAGCCTCATGTCACTGCACAGCTCTCCCACTCCAGGCAACACTGGGGAGGCTGAGCTGCTCCAGAGGTCCTTGCAGCCCTGTTTTACAGCCTTGCTCAGATCCTCAGTGCCTGCTTTCTCCTCAGTGCCTGCTTCTGAACTGCTGACACTGCAGGGAAAAGGCAGAATTCAAAGTGTCCCTGTGTGCAGCACAGCTGGACAGTGCTCCAGAATGGCTGCTCCTCACTTTGGGCATCTCTGCACCCAGTGAATCCACACCAAAGGGCCAGGCAGGCCCTAAACTGGCTGTGTAGGTACTTTTCCATCAAACTGTACATTTGGGCTTTTTTGTAGTCCTGAATTTTCACCCCAACCTCCCTTCAGGAAATCATGCAGTGCAGGAGTCAGAGGCTTAGGGATGACAGCTGCTCTCAAATCACCTGGGGTCATGCACATCCCCATGCTCCAGAGGACAGCAGTGACCAGAAGCACAGCAGACTGAATTTCCAACATCTCACGTGGCCACAGGACACTGCACCAACAGTCACAAGCCATCTCATATGGTCTAAAAGCAATTTCCCTCTTCTACATTGCTTTTAATAGGTTTGTTTGTTTTTAAATTAGTACCTTGCTATCTATTTCCCATTCTGATTTGTCTCTCACAGGTTTGTCTTTGCTTATGAAAACAACATTTAACAACATTTAATTTGTCCTTTTTATGAAGTTTAAAATTCAAAATCTGTCCTATTTTTAATCAACTGTCTGTATTAATTTCCCTTTCAATTCAGAGTTTACTTGTATCAGTTTCTCAAGCTATATTCCCACTCGTTGAATGAGCCTCAAAAATTCTCATTTCCTCATGATGGATTATTTTCATTAGAAAATCTCCTTTTGAAGTACATGTCTCCTCTGGATGTTTTCCACCTTTTTTGGAGTTTCACCTTCTGCACTGGTTTGCCAGGGCTCCGTGCTTGCTCCTCTCCCCAGCTCTCTGCAAGAGCACGCAGGAGTGCTCGGAGAATCTTCCTATCAACAAATGTTCAGGGGAGCAAAACATACTGGTTTATCTGGTTTTGCTGCTGAATCTCTAGCTGCAATCTACACTGGTTTAGATGGTGAACAAAACATTAAAGACCAAATAAATGAGAGTATTTAAATCCAGAGTTATGAAAAGGCATTCTTTACTTTCCAGAGTGCCTACTGCATGCTACTGGCTTTCCAAAGCTCTGATGAGAGCCTGCATGAAAAGAGGCCTTAAACATGGGCAGGGTCACAGTGCAGTTTTTAAGCCAAACAGTTTTCAGTCATTTTAACAGCCACCCAGCAATGGCCATGGAAGCACTCATGAGGTGCTCAGCAGCTTTTGAAGAAGATCAACAAAATAATTTTACTCTCTCACTTGTTAGTAATTTCCAAGGGAATTCTGAACAAACACGTACACAGCCTTCTCTGGAAAACTTTCTAGCAAAGATCAGATGCTAGAAAGGCCTTTATGAGTAAGTCAAAGAGTTTCCTCACAAAATTCCTAGAGAAGAAAAAAACAAGCAAACCACAGCCTCCACTCCAAGGGACTGCCTTTGGGAAGGGAGATGGAAATCAAGTGGGGCAAGGGAAAGAAGTTCCTTGCATTGTCTGATGTTTGGTGGTCATGGTGTAACCAGCCAGACAATTCCCATGAGAAAAGTCTACAAAGAAGCAGAGGCTGGCCAACCCTGTATTTAAAAATTTCCAAGTATGGTTGCTACATTTAGCCTAGACAGTACAGGAACACCACAGCAATTTGTAAAATTAAAACTGATGGAGATATCCCAAAGTGATGCTGTTTAAATCATCCAGCTTCCAGTGGGTAGATATTCAAACACTTTTTGGAAAGTGTTGTCTTTTTTTCACACTTACAAGCACAGATCCAAGATCCCCCATTCTTTGGTCATATTTTTAAATTCCTAACTGTCTGCACCTCCTAAACCCCTAAATAAATGTTGCTTTCTGATGAGCCCATCTGGATGAAACAGCAATATCTTTTGTTGATGAGTGATGTACTTTGTCAATACAAGGGCAGGAAAAGAATGGACCAAAGCAATTTCTGGGCCTCCAGCTAAGACACAGAAGTAAATTCAGATGACAAATACAAATATGGTAAACTTCACCATCTTCTGTTTAATTAGGTTTATCACATCACCATCATTTTGCACATCTTGAAGAGCTGGGTACAACTCTGGCTGTTTCTGGTATGAAAGGTCAAGGTACAAGAAATCAAAAGTGCTTACATTAAACTACATCTGTGGGTCCAAACTTTGCTTACATGGTTTTTCTATACTTTATTTTCCTCACTTAAAACTCAGCTTGATTTTTAGCCATTATCATATTGCTACAATGAAAGTATTAACTTTTCCATTAACCACAAATAAATACATTTTACCAGTTCAAAACATTGGATCCAAGACAGAAATCACTTCAGCCATGCCAGCCTGGTAGAGCCACTCAGTCTCAGCAACAAAAGGTTTCAATCAGATAGCAAAAACTTTTGTCCATCAGATTTAGATTTGTCCTGAAATGCAAGACAGACTTTCCTCCTTCCCCACTTTGCAGAGCCAAAACGCACAGAAACCAAGAAAATTAAAACCTTCTGCATTAGTCTGCAACATGCTACAAAATGTAATAAAAAGCCAAATGTCTCTGAGCCCTCCCCCCTCATCTAGCTGAATTATTATTTCAACCAGTCATGTAGTTGCAACTCTGCCTACATCTCCAAAAACTAAACAATTATGCCACAATAGGGGTATTTTGTTCGCTCAGAAAAAAAATCCTCTCTTGAAAAACTATGTTGGTGGTTGAATCCGTTTCCTTTAGGAGGAGCTGGCTGTAATCTCAGTGGGACTTGTGGTTTCAGCTATTCATACTGTTCATAGCAGTTTCTGTTTTTTCTCAAAGCAGTGTAACCCAGCAACACAGAGAAAAGCTGTGATTAACTTCTGAGATACAAGATGTCACGGCAGTGCACGTCGCCTCTTCACCGGGAGAACCATAAATCTCTGCTGCTCTGTTTCTGCACAGACACCTCACATCCCAGGCAGAGTGGAAAGCAAAGTTAGAAATCACTGAAATTTTCTGGTTTACCCAAGAAGTTGACTGTGGACTCGTGACTCTCAGACAGATCATCCTTCAGAGCTGCAAGGAACTGCATCTCTCAGGGCCTGATCGATTCCTTCGGTTCCCTGCCAGCCACAGGAGAGCTTTAAAATTTACAAGCATTGTATTAGCTGACTTTACCTAAGGAATGGCTATCAATTATCCACATACACAGAAGACATTTCCTTTTATTTGTATGCAAATGCCCATATGTGGTGGAATGAGACTGGAAGGGAACATGTGGGCATCAAAATCTTGCATAAATTATATACTTTTTTTTTAAATTCACTAAAATGCTTGTGTCAATCTCAATAAATAAATTTATAGAAATCCAAAACACCACAACCAACCAACCAAGCAATTAAAAAAGCTAAGGGGAATAATCAGAATGATGTTAAGGAAAAAAATAAATAAAACTCTTTCCTTTATCTCTTACATGAGGCACCTAGGCTTGCCTTGATGTCTGAAGTACAACAGCTACACAGTAAGACATCCAGGCTCTGTTATTCGAGATACAGAATAAATCATAATTAATTGGCTTTAAAAAAAGTAAGACTCATCTGGCTGTCCCACCAACACAGAGAAGCTTGGGAGAAACTCAGCTCACACTGGCGAGCACAGCTCTGCAGTCCAAACCTTTGGGACAAGCACCAGCCTTCCCCTTCCCTAATGAACACACTGACGCAGTCCCTTCTGTGTGCTCTGGGAGATGTTATTTCTTTTTTTTTAATGACAGGTTCTGTTATCTCCTGTATATATTAAAACTGGCCTTTCAGCTCTGCCATTAATACCAGACACTGAAGTCAGAGGTGAACTCTAAGTGACTCTGACACTCTCAGATTAGGGCATCTCTCTGACAGGCTCCTGACACAGCCTCTTTTCATGTCTTGGGACTGCAGCAAGAGGGGAAAAAACTGCCCAGAGCTCAGGGTTTCCAAGCTGCTCTCCAGCAGCAGTTATTTATTACTGCTCTGCCCTGCAATGTCACCCAGGTGCTGCAGAGGAAAGAAGGAGGCCATTCCCTGATATCAAGAGTTACAAAATATTTTGAGAAAAAACTGACAAAGGATAAGCAGATGGGCACAAGATGAAAGCAAAGCAATCCCAGGGCTGAAAGCACGACTTTTATGTTTTGTAAAGCTTTTTTGTTTTGCAAAGTTGACCAGGTGGTTTAAACAAAGAAAGAAGGAAAGAAGGAAAGAAGGAAAGAAGGAAAGAAGGAAAGAAGGAAAGAAGGAAAGAAGGAAAGAAGGAAAGAAGGAAAGAAGGAAAGAAGGAAAGAAGGAAAGAGAAAATTCAGATCAACAAACAAGAATAAACTGAATAAATTTATCAGAGCCAAAGCAGCATTGAAGAAAATTGACTCCTGCCTAGAACTAAGTGCATTGTTGCAGATGAACAAAAAAAAATCCAAACTCCAAAGAGGCATGTCCAAAACCACACAGGAACAGGGTGCCTTTATTCCCCTGTGCTGCTCTCTGGGAAGAAATCCTTCAGGAGCCAGATATCAGCTCTAAATTACTAGTTTTGTTACTTCCAGGCCCCACAATGAAACAGGGGGTGGCTGAGGTTACCACGCTGTGGTAATAATCAAATTTAAGGGGATTATAATCATTATAAGCTAATCAGGGTAGAATTATATATTTTTAATTAGCAGCTGCTGTGTGGTTAAGGCACTAGAATCCCCAGCTGTTTGCTGCTAAGTGCAACCAACAGAATCTTACTTGAAGTACAAAATACATGCTTCTACATGGAAAATATATTAAGGAAATTTAAAATTGCCCTTAAAAATTCTATATACTGTAAAGCCTCATTATAGATCATGTTTTTTGCTTTCAGCAGTGGAAAGTCTTTGGTTTTGTTTTTTTTTTTTAAAGTCTGTGCATTTAATCTTATATTGAACATAGGCCAAATACAAAAATATACAATACATTGTGTATATTGTTACTTCAAACTACATAGTAGTTACTTGTAAATCCTCCAGCATTTGGTATAAACACATAGTGTTTGCCTACTCATTTTAAGTCTAGAAAAGGACATATTTATGGGGAGCCCTAAGAGGTATTCACTGCATGAATAATGTAGACTGAATAAAACTTGTCATTTGGATTGTCAACAGACAACAGACTTTAATCCAAGACTCCCAAGTAAAGAAACAGATCTCCTCAGTTTCTGTAACCACCCCTGCACACATTGTTGTATTTTTAAATTATTTTTCAGCTGCATTTTAACTGAGAACCTTTCTGTGTTATCACAGAGAGACTTCCACTGGCACCAGCCCCCAGAGATCTTGCTTAGTTTAAAAATAAATCAAACCCAACAGCCAGTTCAACTGAAAACAAAAAGGTTTTGTTAAAGCTGCTCAGGTATAAAGAGGCTGATCAGAGCCTGCAGATGCTTGGCACAAGTCTGCAACAAAAACCCCAAACAGCAAAGCAGCAGATCTTGTCTTGAAACACGTTCTTCAGGTTCCCCATGACAGACCAGCCTCCTTCTCCACAGCCCAGCAGACTTGGGACAGATTTAGGGACAGCAGAGCTGCACCTGAGCACAGCCAGGTCCTTCTTCCACAGTCACTGTTTGAGGATATGCCTTAAGGTAAATCCACAAGGTGCTGGAGAGGGCTGAGCAGTCACCTTCCCGTTCCAGCCCTGCCAGAGGACAGGGCTCTGTCCAGGGGAGCAGACAGCCAGGCTGCTGGTGATGAGAGTTCTCCAAGCCAAGCCCAAAGCCAAAGCCCAAAGCCCAAAGCCCAAGCTCAGCTTTGGATGCTGTTTCTGAGTCCTGCACTGTCAGTGCTGCTCTGTGTGCTCCCCAAGCCTTGTCCTGCCAAAATATCAGTGACACTTCCCCAGCTGCACAGTGAACTTTGTGTCTGTTCCATCACCTCTCTCATCACAGACCAGGTATGGATGGAGAAGACAAATGACCTTAGATTCATCCTTTGAGCGAAACTTTCCTATGAAATGGATGTAATACAACCAAGACTGCACACCAGCTCTTCACAGAAATTGCTGTTTCTAAGAGTTTTCAAGCTCTAGGCAGTCCTGAATAACGTTCTCTGCCATGTCTGAGGGCTTTGACTAACAGGGCAGGAAATGAAGACTCAGAAAACCCAACAACAATTCCTTAAACACCCTCCTGTTGACTCAGACTAACACAGCCAGCCATGGCAAGAAAAGGGCCTCCTTGAAATGCCAAGAGCTCTTGGATAAATCATCTGGTCTTGCAGATGGGTGCTGCTGCCCAGACTGGCTCCTCCAAGGCACCCAAACCCTGTGGGGATTACTGACAGCTTCAGACCAAGGTTATCAGTGATGGGAGCTGTACAGGATTAAACCCTTGTCTTTCCACTCTAAAGCACAACACACCCTCAGAGCAAAGGCAAAATATACATTTGAGGGAGAAAGAAGCCAAAAAAGACAGCTGTTACACCCAAAATATTAGCATCACATCCCTTTCAAGTCACGGGGACAGAGTCACTGAAGACATGGCTTCTGACAAGAGGTGCACAAGGAAATCAAAGACTTTCACAGAACTGTGGCACTGAGCTGTGCCCAGGCAGGCAAATAATGGGCTAAATTAATCGCCTGTAGCATGACACTGCTGGAAAATCCTGGAGGTTCTGACTGCTTTGCAGCATGGCTCCTTCAACTTCACCCCATGCTGGGGCTTTAATCTGCAGGGCTGTAATGGCACTATCAGCAACGTTAGAGGCAAGACTAAAAATAAACGAGGGACAAGAAAAATGCAGAGCTCCTCCTCCCCACAAGGTCTGGAGGGAATTTCCTGACTCAGTCAGACTGCTGGATCACTTGTTTACTCGTTACTAAGTATGAATTTTCACAGCAGTGTGTGTGGTTTTCACTGAAGTCTCCGAGTTAAAATCAACAGGGCAGTAATGTCAGAAGGAAACTAAACGTCACTGATCCTCCTGAGGGACAGGATCCCTGCTGCTTCCCTGCCCATGCTGCACGTGGTGTTTCCAAGGAAAACACTGCATTTCCAGGTCAGTATGAAAGTACAGGGGGCAAAGGGAGTCCCTTGGATGGATGGGTGAAGGACAGCAGCTCCCACAGCAACCTGCATCCTGCTCAATCCACGAGATCTGTTTACCCCCAGATAATGAAGCTGTCATGCAACATTCAGAGGAACTGAAGGGTTTATCCCTCTGCAAAGCACCTCTTCAAAGGTTCTCTTGAGAGCCAAGAGGCATTTGGGGAAGGAGAAGTCAACTCTGCTCCCTGTGGCACCCACAGAAGACACAGCAGGCACAAGCGATTTCAGAGCTACACAATAAGCTGGCACAGAGATTCATTTATGGAGAGCTAGAAATTAAGTTTGACTTTAAAATAGCTCAGTCACCAGTTGCAGCTCAGAGGATCACATTCCTCCTCCCATCTTTGCCCAGCAGCTTTCCCAGACTGGCCTCCAAGCAGGGCAGGATTTCCCTACGAGGGTGGCAGGCAAAAATCCATGGCTGGGGAGCTGAAGGAACCTGCTTAGGAAGGGATGCTCAGCACTTCCTACAGCACTGAACACTTTATTCCAGGACCAACACTGCAGCCAAGACCATTCCTGTCTGTGGCAGCCTGGCACACAGATAACAAGGTATTTATTGAAAATTTTAGGAGGTGCCTGCAGGTTCACAGTGCTCTAAGACAGAGTCTCACCTTCCCACTCCATTCTCCATGGAGCTCTCCTTCTTCACCTCCCCTACCCCTGGAGCACACAGCAGAGGAAAATATAAGATTTCAAGCTTTGCAAACCTCCAGCCTAAACCAACATCCTGTAAAACTACGAGTTAAAGGCAGGAACACTTCACTTCCAAACCACAAAGGCTGTAATGAGTGTGGTTTAATTGGCTGGTACAAGAGCTGCACAGCCAGAATCAGCAGCTGGCAATGAAATCAACCCTTCTGCACAGCAGATTGCTAAACTTTTGCCCTTGTCTGCAACGTGGTGTGTCACACAAGTAATTCAGTACCCATAAAAAGAATTACAAAAGTATCTAAGAAAAATAAAGTGTTAGCCCAGAACTGGCAATAGAGTAAGTTTTGTCCCCAAAAGTTTCTAGTTGTAGACCCTATAGGGATGAATTTCTATGTACATATATATATAACATTCTCCATAAGAAACCTGTATATTTTAGGTGTCACTAAAAATCTGGCCCTTTAGAGATACTGATTTTAAGAGGCTTGGAACATATTTAAAAATCTCATTATTGGAATTAGAAATTAGATCCTTTAAAAAATCAGTCCCAAGTGACAGAAGTCTCTATCAAGTGATGATGGCACATTTCCCTGCTTCATTTATTTAATACATCACTCAGCTATTCACACATGTCCAAGCTCTCCCTTAGAGGTTTACAAAGCACACAGCAAAGTTAGTTTGCATCTAACTTCAGAACAGCCAGATTAGTAAGGAACAGGGTTTTACAGCAAAGCCTTCCTTTCATCTGGGGAAAAAAGCTTTCAATCTTGTAAAGCCAGTGTAGTAAACCTTCAAGCCAAGGTCTTTCACAGAGGTAACTGGGGCTCATTGCTATCCTATCCCCTTGATTGAGTTAATGGAAGTTTTATAGTTTGCACTTTACTTAAAACTAACTTTTTCTCAAACAGAGAAATGCACATTAGGCAGGGTAAAAAATACATAAAGAATAATAAAACAACCCAAAACCCACATCAACAAGAACCTGAAGTGGTTTGTGCATACATATTTTAATTCAAAAAGCAAGGCTAACCTAAATAAAAGGAATACATATGAGAAGAGCAACACAGATTCATTCTGCAGGCAGCTGAGGAATTGCTGTTCTCAGCCTCCTCCTGCTGTGAGATCCTGGGTGCCCACACCCAGCAGCTTCTGTCTGAGCCCAGAAGCTGGCACTGCCTTTAGGAGATGAAATGCAGAGCAGGATTTTAACTCCTCACTTAGTTCAGCTGCAGACCACAGGAGTACAGTCCATGCCTTCCTGCTTTTACCTGCACAACTCTATTTTAAATTGGGTCTTGTCCCCAGGGCTCCATATTAAAGGAGTTGCTCATGCAAGGAATCAAGAGTCAGAAGCTTTGGACGTGTCAGGACAAATCCCACCAAATGTAAATTGGTGTAATGTACAGATTTATGCTGGCTTACATGGCAGCAGAAAGGGAAAGGCAGTAATTCAAACTGCTGCACAAGCTCCCAGCAGCAGTGATGATAAGCATTGCTTTTCTAAGGCTGAAAGAAGGTTCTGGGAAAGGAAGATAAATCAAAACATGTCATCTTTGAAAGGGGAGCAGTGCAGGAGCTAAGCCCCAGTGGCTTGACAAACACCCATCTCTTCCCATAAAACAGGCTTTGGTGTAATTCAGTACGCAAGTTTTGCAACAGTTCTCATTCTAGTTAAAACTGCGTGAGGGTTCATTAATTTGAATGCTGTGTGATTTGCCATGCCCACACCTGGGAATGCACCAAACCCTGGAAGCATTTGCCTGTTGGCAGAGGGATGAGCCCTGCTCTCTCAGCCCTGCCCCACAAGTGGGCTGCAGCAGCTCTCAACCTTTGGTGACTTCAGACCTGACCTTGCCAAGCTCCACAGGAGCCCAGGACACATCCCTAGCCAGACCCTGGTGCCACCCACCCTCTGAAAGCCACCACCCTGTCAGGGACAGGGAGCAAAGCCAGAGCCTGTCCCCACTCCCAGCTTGTGCAAGTTCACACAGAACGTGGGTCTGGGTTCTCTAAAAATCAAACAATCCCCTCAAAGAGAAAACCTTGCTGGTATGTCAGTTATGACAAACATTGCTGATCAGGAAACTGAACCTGTGAGCTCAGCTCGCATGTTAAAGGCACTTACACCTATATTTTGGTGCGTTCTTTTGACCTGAGATATTAAATCATGCACACTGAGCTAAGGTTTTTCCAGGTAACAAAGGGGTTTATCAGCACACCTCTGGTGGAATATTAACTCCAGTGTTTTGCTGGGAAGAGGCTGAGTTTAATCTGGATTGCAATTGGAGAGCGGGAAAGAAAAAAGGTCAGAGCAAACATGGCACCATGATTAAAGGAGTGGGTTAATTATCAACCAGGGGTATGAAACTGTGGAAACACAGCAGTCCTGCTGGTGATGATGCTGGCTGCTGGACAAGCAGAAAGGGATCCAGGCTGCTTCCAAAAGGAAAGGGATTAAAGCTCTCACGCTGTTACATAACTAAAGAAGCTGGTTTTGAAACAGATATCTGTGTCTGCAGGGTATTTGGGGTGCAATGGCTTTATTAGCCAGACACACCACAAGCAGCAAGGCAGGCTTAATGCCCATTAAAAAAATATCTTATGCCTGGTATCAGGGAGCTCTGCAGGGTTCAGAAATGGATCAGACATTTCTCCACATGACAAGAAGAGCCGAAGGCAGCATCTGATACTGCACAAAAGGCAACAAACACCATAAACAAGGTACATAAAGGCACAAACTGCCCTCTGCCTGCAAGAGACCAGGACACTCCACCACAAATGGGTTTTTCTTCCTAGAGGGCACATGTTTCTAAAGCTATCTTCTAAACCAGATTATATCAACCAGTATTTGCATCACGAAAGCAGCTGAGAGGACAGCTCACCTGAGTCTGCTGCGACACATCCTACTCCAAATAAACAGCATCAGCAACAATGTAATTGTAAAATCACTCACAAAAGGAACAACAAAAACAGAACCCAGAAAATTTGTAACTGTTACTATTTAAACTACCACTACCAGAAAAAACAACACTGGAGCAAAACGTTAAATGGCAAAGAAAGGCATAGCTACAAAAAGAAAGTTAAAATATTACATCAGCCCAAACCTGCCAAAACTGAAGGAATCATAACAGATAAAAGAAAGTATTGGAGGAAAAGTGGGTAAAAATAGAAATGCCAGGATGTGACATGCCTGGGAGTTATAGAAAAAGCATCTGGATTGTCCTCACATCCCCTCCTGACTACTGTCTAACTCGGTAACCATCCCTCTTGAGCAAGGGGGCTGTCTCAAGCACAGCAATGGGGCAGTGCCAGCCTCTTTCCATCTGATGCCATTTGGGACAAGGCACCTTCCCAGCCAGACAGGAGCAGCTTGTGCCCTCAGCTGCACAGAGCTGGGTGCAGCCCTGGGCCTGCCCTCCAGCCCAGGGGACACCAGGGGACACCAGGGGACACACAGACACAGACACACACATAGACACACACACACACAGACACACAAACACACACACAGACACACGACCTTCTGCTCATGGCCCTGGGGAAGGACCAAGCTCCATCCACAGGAACTGCATCAGAGCCACCAAAAACAGCTCTGAAAATTCATACACTGCTGCAACTCACTCCAGGCAAAAGGAAGAGCACAGAAAGCCCCATCTCCCAGCCTGTCAAGGCTACAGAAATATAATTTCCACTTTATTTCTGGAGCCTGCCATTTACTGAGCACTGCTGGGGGGACCCACTTCTCTTCTGCATCCTCTCTCCTTTCACGAGCCCAAAGGCAAGGCCTGGCAATGCATCCTCATGGGATGCACACTACACAGAGTGCTGCTCTCTGCAGGGACACCTGAGCACAATGACAACTTGAAATATTTCTTAAAAAAAAAAAAAAAAAGAGAGAAAAATCCTTTTCAACTGAGCAATTTTTATTTTTACAGCAGTTCCAGCCAACTGCCTGGCTCAGTATCTGGTACCTGCCATAAATGTCCTTTGCCACAGTGACAGCTACAGAGAAGGAGTTGAGGATGTTTAGCAAAAGATGCTTTGTCATTTTGTGAAGCATTAACACCGCTCAACGCTCTTTAAAGGACATTACAGCAACTTGGCTGTGGATCCAGACTCTCCTGCTTAAATTATGGATTTTATAATGCTCTGAACATCACTTCTAAAGAGCACAGACTTTGGAGTGTCTCTCCTCTGCTCATTCCATGGTCCCCAAAGTCTGAACCAGGCAGATATTTGAGTTTTCACAGCTAAGCTGAGGCAGGAGAAAATCCCATTCCATAGAAATCTGAGGAGAACAAACCCGAGCAGCTGCATGTGAAAATTATATGAAGTCCAAAGCCAGAGTGTGAGCCTTAGGACAGAGACACGGTCAGGCAAGTGCACAAATGCTTTCCACGTGTTCTGGGTGGAAAGAAACTGAATTTTTTAAAGTCTAACATGGAAACTGCTTTAAGCAATTTGTCATCTCCAATTGAGGTTGTGCAGTAAAAGAGAGATTTCGACAAGTCAAACAACTTCCTACCGGAACGGCCGCATGCAATGTTCAAACCTCCTCCCACAGACTCCTCAGAAAAGGAGAATTTCTAATTCTGCCATCCAGGAAGACTTTGAAATGTCACTGCTCTTTGATTTGACCAGTGCAGAGGAAATGCAGAGTGGAGAGAAGGGGAAAACAATGCATTTACCATTTTTTTAAACTTGATTCCAAGGCAGCAATGTGACCAAGTGCTAAGAAATGCAAATATTGCATCTTTGCCTCCAAGAGGGGGAAGCTTCAGCCACATTTCCTGTAAATGTTACAAATTAAAGCTCACCTGGGTACAACAAGGCATCAATGTGCAACACCAGCTGAAGGAGAACTGAAGCTGAGAGCACCTTTTAGCTACACCTGAGCTAAAAACAATGTTTTTATGGCAAAAAGCCCTCTGAACGTGATCCACTGCAATGGACCATAATGCTGAAATCTCTTCTACATCAGGGACTCTGAGGAGAAATAAGCACACAATAAATATTCACTGCTGTTTCTGCCACTGTTCACAGAGCTCTCAGCATTCAGCAGTGCTGCTGCTGTGTCCCAGTACCTGAAAGCTCTGTCCTCTGGAGGCCTTGAGGAAGTTTTGTTTATCAGTTGGTAATGGGAAGCCTTTCCTCAGCCAGAGCTCAGGGAGGAGCAGGCTCTGCTTGACAAAACCCACAGGTTGCTGGAAGATGCTTGAGGTTTACAAAAATGGAGTAGCCAGAGCAGAACAGCATCAAAAGTCACCTATTATTTGTAAAACCTACCTCCACCTGCAACTTATACAGGAAAAGAGGAACACCAGCTTTAATTAAGCCTGTTAAAAAAGTCCCTAGCTTTTTGAAGGCAAGTTTTGAACCTTCCTGTTGAGCACACACCCAGGGCCTGGAGGGCAGGAGGTGCCGTAGGCAGCAGAAACGCTCTTTTGTCAGAAATCCACCAAGGAATTATTGTATCCAGCACATCCTGAGCCAGGCTCCAACAAACAGGCAGCTGATGGAACCTTCCCTGCCAACCCAAGTGCACTGTGGAAAAATGCTTGTGGTGCTCCCTGCCAGGGGTGAGACCCCATCCGGGCAGCCACTGCCCAGGGGGAGAAGGACACAGAGAGTAAAAGCAAAGTGTAAGCAGAATACAGCAAATAAAAGCAAACTGTGAGGAGAATACAGCAAATAAAAGCAAACTGTGAGGAGGATACAGCAAATAAAAGTCAACTGTGAGGAGCCAGCCTGGGTGTCAGAACCCAGGACACCCCTCTGGCTGCCCTGGAGGACTCGAGAGCCCTGGCACAGAGTCAAAGACACCTGTGCCTTCGATTTTAACCCATGGAAACAATTACCAACTTTGTGCCAAGAGTTACAAGCCTCAAGGGTTTGAGTAGATTGATAGTGAATTTGTCACAGGGTGAAAAAGTAGAATTTTGGGGGTTTAGAATGGGGGTTCAAGAGGCAAGATGGAGGAATCTGGGCATGTCCTGCCTTCTCCTTCTTCTTCTTATCCTTCATCTTCTGCTGGGATGGTGGCACTTTTGGATCGGTTTAGGGTAGAGACAGACTGTCTAAGTTAGGTGATAGGTATTGGAAAATTATTGTACATAAAGTATACGTGGTTCTTAGTATAAAAAGGTAACACCATCCCAAGGGCTGTCGCTGTGCCTCAACCCAACCTGCTGGACAGATCTCAGCAGGTCAGAGAAAGAATGTATTAGATAAGAGCAAATAAACAACCTTGAAAACCAGACCTGAGGAATCCCAACTTCTTCTTCGAGCGTGGGGCTGGGAAAAAAATACTTTTAAAAATTTTTTTAATACCTTGGGAGCCATTCCAGCAGCACAAAACCTGAGAGCTGGGAGCCAGGGCTCCCTTGTTTCCTCAGCATCCCCAGGGGAACAGCAGGCAGAGCCACCACAGCAGGATGCAGTGCCAGCTCACCCACTTGGTCTGGGGACTCAGGGCAGCTCAAAGCACCACTGTCCTGGCAGGACACAGCTGAGCTGCACATCAGCTGCACTAAATCAATTGGAAATAGGTTTTGGTTAATCCTCTGCAGCCTTTTAATGTTGGGATTGTGACAACTTGCCCGGCTTTTTAGGCAAACAGCAATTTCCACACTGGTTTAGGCAAGCCTCAGTGCTGATTACAGCATCTTTTACAGACAAGATACAAAAAGCCCTCTGCAATGTGTTACGTTAGCACATGCTTAAATTTAAGCACTCTCATTTTTACTGGGGCTTTTCTCATGTGCAACAACTTCAGCACATCCCAATTTGCCAGCCTGCAATATTACCAAGATATCCTGTCCCAGCTCAGAACTGTGTAAAAAAACCCTCTTTGTGTTTAGCCCCTGGAAAAACTGATACGTGGGTATTTCTAGCATCAGCTAATACAACTGGAAAATTGGCAACAGAAAACAAAAATAAGTGGAAAAGTAGCCTTGGAAAAGTCCCTAATCCATCTCTTTTGCAGATAAAAATTTCAGCCTTTTACAGGTTTTATAAGCACAAATTTTAAAAAATTAAAACCAACAAACTATAGGGCATTTTATGGAAACACTGTTGTGGCAAAGCTCCACCTGAGCAGGACAACCTGGAAATACAACAAGGGAGCTGTTCCAGCTTAGGCAATTCACCCTTTTCCCCTGTTTTAATGAGGATCTGGGAAGCAGCAGAGCCCCACAGCATAGCCAAGAGTGAGCCAAGATTTGTGGGTCCATGTCCTTGTCACAAACATCCCAACTGAGCCACAGCCTTTGTGCTCCACTATCACTGAGCTCTCCATAACCCTCATTCTTTCCTGTAAACACCCAGGCAAGGACAACTCTCAGGTCCATGCCCTGCCTGGCCCAAGAGAGCCCCAAACTCATCATTCCTGACAGACTGACACCATGCATGCAGGTATTCACCACATTTCCCACCCTCACAATGGAATGACCCCGTGTTAAAGTGTAACTGCCCCCTGCCTCTGGAATGAGGGAGCTAAATGCCATTTTATGGCCTTGAGTGTGCCAGGGGCCTCTGTGCACACTGAAACTGGGCACCTTTCCGAGGTGCAGTTTACAGCTGTACTCTGGAATTCCCTCCTGCACGCCTGCAGTGACTCACAGGGGCCAGACCAAGGTCTGGGTAGCAGCTGGTCAGGAAAAGGAATCTGGATCTTCTTCAGCAGCTGCATCACCTAATCTGTAAGCCACTGAGGTCTCATGAGCAAACCATCTCTCAAAACCTTCTCTCAAAACCAACATGTTCCTGCAGATGATTTACAGGAGAGGTATCACCAAAACAGTTTCACCACAGCATCACCACAATAATGATTTTCAGTGTTTATACAGGAGCAGAGGCTGCTCCTGCATCTCGTGATGAAATAATGGGCATGGGAACTGCTCTCAGCCAGAATGGAGGTGGTTTCATGCTCTTCCTTTTTACCTTCCACATAGCTGTGCCAACAATGAACTTTAGCACTCGTGGTGAAACCCATGGCACTGGCTGTTCAGCAGCCTGAGCTGCTGAAATCATGGGATTAGTTTCCATTATAAAGGAAAAACTAGGAGTGAAGAAAAGGACATTGTGGAACTTTCACTGAAGCAGCAGTTGACAACAGGGATGCTAAAGTGAAAAAGTGAAAAGGTTAAATATATTTATACTCATAAATACACACCATCACATATTCTCCGAGTCTCACCCAAGAATTCAAACTATTTTTATGGGTGACACAATATTTTCAGAAGCTCCTCCTCTCGCACAGGCTGTGTGTGGATATAAAATTTTCCCCTCCATGTAACCTCACTGAGCAGCCAACCCTTGGACCAGCACAGCCCCGATATCCTCAGTGCCCATCTGGATTTTGCCCAGAGCAGCTCCACACCTCCCACAGACAGCCAGAGACAGACAGTGGGGGTTTAATTGCCTCACTCCACCTGGAGCAAACAAAGCTTCCTGCACCAGGAGGGATTTACAGACTGGAGCTTAGTCCAGACAAAAATAGCTCCACATGAGATTGAGGGAACAATCTCAGCATGCCCATATCTCTTGATTAAAAAAAAAAAAAAATTATAGAAGGAAAGCTACAGGACATGTATAAAAGCATTTGTCAGCTCAGATCTCCACTTGGAACCAGTTTGATTAATAAAAGCAGGCAGTAGGTGACAGGGAGGACCCCACAGTGCACACAGGCTACACACAAGTTAACAAAACACCGTATACCATTGCTAAGCAAGTTTGCTATTTGCACATCAAACAAACACACAGTGTTTGCTGGGGTACCAGCAAAGACAATCTAACAGCAACAAAGCAAGCCATCCCCTCCCACTAAGTAAACAACTCACTGATTTTATAGAGAAACAGCAGATTCTGTGATCCTCAGAGTCCCTGCTGAGCAGCCAGCAGAACCTCTGGGCTTGCTCATGCAGTCAGGCTATTGCTGCCCCTCTAACCCACCACCAGAGCACATGGAGAAGATATTCTATATTAGCCACTTCATTGTTTAAAGAAAAATGCATTCCAGGGAAAATAGAACATGATTCTTTGTTTTGCACCAGACCAACCCCTCTCCTGCCCACAGGACAGGGAGAGAACAAAGCCTGGGCTGGACCAGTGGCTGCCAAAGCCCCATCAGGTGTCCTGTCTTCAGTGCTGTCCCCCAGGCCGCAGCACTGCAAAGAGGAGACTCAGCTTGGAGACAGCAGTGTCCCCAAATTCAGCCAAGCTGCAGATTTCTCGTCCCCCAGCTCCCCCAGGGCTGTGCTCTGCCACACGTCCCCCACTGTCCCTGTGCCACACAGGGGAGCCACACACTGTCCTGGGGCAGCAGGAGATACTGTAGGCACCACATCCTAGCAGAATATTCAACAGCAAAGCTGCACCACAGAGTCACAGAATGGTTTCAGTTGGAAGGGACCTTAAAGATCATTCATGGCAAGGACACCTCCCACTGTCCCAGGCTGCTCCAGACCCCATCCAACCTGGCCTTGGGCACTGCCAGGGATCCAGGGGCAGCCACACTTCTCTGGGCACCTGTGCCAGGGCCTGCCCACCCTCACCCACTCAGCAAAGAATTTCTTCTTTGTGTCTTACCTAACCCTGCCCTTTTCCAGGGGCATTGAAGTCATTCCCCCTTATCTTATCACTGCCCACCTTAAAGTCCTTCTCCAGCTCTCCATCATCAGAACAGATGATGGGCTGCTGTGGGACTGTCACCAGCTGGTCCTGCAGAAAACACTCAGGATGTTGTTTTTAGAGACAGCCTCAGCATGAACAACTCCGCTGGAGAACTTCCCCAACCCAAAGCTTTTGGTATCATTTGTGTATCTCCTGCTGCTCTCTCCACCTCTGCCCCAGCCATCCCTGGCTTCCCACAGGGCTGCAGGGAATTGCTCCAAGGCTCAGGAACCTCCACCTGTACCCCTGCCTTTAAATTGCTAATTGGGAGCTGCGGCTGAGCCTTTGGGAAAGGAGGAGGATGGGCATGTTCCTGCTATTTTGAAGAAAAGCCATTTTGCAGTTATTCTGCAGCCCAGGTCCCCACCTGTCCAGTTCAGCCTGTTTGGGAACTTTCTTATTCATCCAAAAGCCTCTGAGACATCTGAGTCTGTCATCAGCTTGGTCTGACACCCACTCGGTGCAGGATCTGTACCACTGGAATAAGACAGGTTGAACATCAAAGTTGGGTTTTTTTGAAGCACACAATATCTGCCCAACTTTGTTTGTGTTGAGGGAGTGGCTGGATTTTAGGCAGCTTCTTTTTCAAAGGCTTTTTGTTAATAACTAAATGAAAAAGCCAGAATTGAGGTTTTCCTCTTAAAAAACAAGCCAGAGATTAAGGATATGAAGAAAGAAGTCAGTCTCTTCCCACTCTAATTGTACTGAGACACTGACTTGAGGGCTCCAAAATTACAGATGTGTAATCCAAGACAATGAACTCTTTACTGAGGGATTAGCAAACCATGCAAAACCGATTCCTTATTCAAATGCCTTGCAATTGTAAGGGCATCTGTTCCACTTTGCAAGTCATCCCAAAGGCTTTGTTTGTTTTGATTTCCTGTTCCATTATGAAGACAGGGCACTTTGCATTATTTTCACACCGTGTAGTAAGCATTATTGTTTAGTCTAAGAAGGGACAGTTAATGAAATTCAATAAATATTTTTAAAACCTTATTTTTCTTTTAAGTTACGACACAAACCCTCACAACCATAAAAACTGAAACTGTCTTTAGTCAAAAATTAAGTGTGTAAAATGTAACCCAAAACATCAGGACCTGAAGGAAAAACTGTTTTGTTTCTCCAAGGTCTACTAGGAGCAGATAAAAAAAAATCTGCAGGTATAAATACTGCTAACACAAAACAAACAATTAGGCTTAAATAATATTACTAAAAATTAGTAATTTAATTAGTAATTAAATATTATTATAAAAATTTTTAAAATTATAAAATAAAATTACTAAAAATGTTTAAATAGTATTACAAAGACAAAATAAACAATATTAAAATAAAATAATATTAACACAAAAAAACCAATTAGGTTTAAATAATATTGCTAAAAATTAGTCATTTAATTAGTAATTAAATATTACTAAAATAAAATTACTAGAAAAATGTTTAAATAGTATTACAAACACAAAATAAACAATATTAAAATAAAATAATATTAGTAACACAAAATTATGCCAGAGTCAGAATCATGATGCCATCATTCCTGCTTGTAGCAGTGGAATAGTTCTGGAAACCATTTAAAATGTCACAGGAGGAAGCGTGGATGGAGTGTGTGACCTTTGGAAACTGAAGGGTGGATCTCAACAAAAATATCCCATTTACCCTGAGCCACACTGCTCCTGCAGGGCCAAGGGAGATGCTGGCCCACCTGGTTCAGAAGGAAAAGTAAAAAATTACAATTAAAGGGGGAAAAAATAAACATCTCAATCTGCCAGCATACCAGTGCAATGCAAAAGCTGCCAAACTGCTCTGGAAGCAGCAGCCTCTTCCACAGCTCTCAGATCAGCAGATAACAAAATCTGGATGACAGCCTAGGTTTATGTGTGTTTCCCAACACCAGATCCTTGCAGGAAGCCCCAACCTTCATCCATCTGATGCTGTGGGTCCCCTGTGCTGCCAGCTCTGAGCCCCTGCCTGTCACAGCACAGCCACACTGAGGCACAGACCAAACCACAGACTGAGCAAACAAACATCCAAGTGTCCAGAGAGACAGAGAAATTATGCCAGTGGTGAAAATGGTGTTTCTGCTCCTGCAGGCTCAGCAGTGCTGTCACTCAGGAGCTGCTGCTGTCCCCATCCTGCAGGAGATGCCCCTGGTGACAAGAGTCACAGAGGATCTCCAGGGATCACAGGGGAGTGACCCAGCCCTGTGCCCTTGGTGCAAAAAGGTCACTTCATACTCGCTTTCTAAAAGGCAAAAATAAATATTTTCCACAGCTGAGCTAGAGAAAAACTCTGGAGAAATATGGACCAGGAGGAGCTGCATTTTGCTGCTGCAGGAATTGGGACAGGGAGCTGGAAGGAGCTCAGACAATGCAGAATTTGAGTACTAGCCCTCCAAGTACCACTGAGTGCTCACAGCAAGGATCCCTACACATTCAGCTAACATTCTGCCTCAAATTCTTCATAGTCCTTCTATAAATTCATGGCACTTGCTCTTAGAGAACCACCGCTCTGTGCTTTTCACCAAGAAATTTAAGTCACTTGCAGCACACAAAGATCAAAACCAAATGCTTTGATTTACAAGTTCCAGTCAAAGTCAGAGGAAGTGTGAAAAAGGAAAAATACAAACACCTGAAATAACTAGCAGGCATAGCTCGTGTCTGGAGCTAAGCAAAGGAATGCAAATAAAAAACTTGGCCAATTATTTTTAAAAACCTCAGGAGAGGTCCCAAGGATCCTGTCCTTGCCCACAGCCCAGACCCTGCTAATGCAATAGAAAAAAGCCCCTGAGGCAGCAGCATCTTCTCAGCTTCCACATTACTTCAAACTGAGCCAGGCTGAAATCTAATGAGAGAGGGCTCAAATCATCAGTTCTGCACAGCCACTAAAGCGCTGCTCTGAATATCTTTGCACCTTAATGCAGCTGCCCTGGGGCAAATGTTTCCCTGTGCACGCACACACTGCCAAAGGAGCAAGGGTGTTTCTCAGGCATCAGATCAAGAGATACAGCAACAGCCAGAAGAGAGGCATGAACGATCACAGCCTGAGCTGAACCGGGAGAAAATGACAATCCCAAACCCAGCAATGCAAGGAACTACTGCTGGTTTGGCTTTCAAACCTGTTAAAAAAAAACCAAAATTCTTACATTTCTAACATGGAAGATGAATCTTAAATTTCATGATAGCAGGTCAATAATTCACTCATGCAGGAGTTGTAAGTCTGTCTTAAAAACACGGAACAACATGCAGGATGGTGTTAACATCTTATTTTGCAGTGGTGTTGAATGACTGCTCATAATTAGACCCTAATTGTGATTTAATTGCTCTGTGATCTGACTGGCCATAAAGAGGGAGCCAGGAGTCCCATCTCAATGGGTGGAAAGATTAACTTTATTGTGGGAAGCATAGCCCCCTTTCATGCCGTGAGAAGTATCACATTAACTCCTGGAAATTTTTATAACAGGCACGATGTGGCTCCTGGGCTCTCCTGCCCATCTCTGGGGTGCTGCTCCATGGCTGGAGAGGATGGATGACTGCTCTGCCACAAGCAGGATCAACTTCTAAATGCTGGCAAGTTCTGCACTGTAAATCCAGGCACAGTAAAGATAAGGTCTTGCTCAAGGCAGTATTTTAATACAAGATATACACATTTCATGACTACTAAGTGCAGTACTTCTTTAAAGAAATAAGACTACTGATTTGTAGCAAAATATACTCCAAGTGAGAGAAGAAGGGATTCTGCCTTTTTTAATTTTACATTTTGTTCTCAACTACTCCAGTTGTCAGAGCTGAAAACAGGCTTCATAAATCAAGAATACAAGAACATCTCTGAGGTTTTCAGATGGCAGCACTTCTTTCTCTCCACTTGAAACCCACCTGAGTCCAAAAAGAATTTGGGTCAGATGGAAAAATGACTGAGAGAATTCACTGGCACTGAGCTAGCAGAGACTGGAGGAAAACACTTTCTGGAGCTCGTGTGTGATGCTGCAGAGGTAAACTGGGAACAGCAGGAGCTCACTCTCGAACAGCCTCTCCCTCCCCTGGCCCAGCACATCAGCCCAAGCCCTGCTCCACACTCAGTGCTGGGATTCTGCAGAGCCAGGCTTGGGCACTGAGCGTGGGATGTTCAGCATCACCACTCACAAGGTGACACTCTGCTCCCCTGTGTGTGCTAAACCACCAAACACGCAGCAATCTACAGATGCATCAACTCTTCCTTCTTTTTTTTAAATAAATGTTTTACCAAAAAAATGCCAAAATAACAAACAGAAGTTATCCCACAAGCTCTCTCAGGAAAATAAAAGGAAAATACTCAAATACCAGCTCATGGAAACTTTTTGGAAGAGGCTGGTTTTGTTCACATGAATTTATGTAACTGAGTTTAACATCTCATGTTCAGCAGATGCCAGCCTGACATTGAAGCATTGAGTCACTGCACTGTATTTCAGGATTTATCTTAGGGTCAAGTTAATGTTTGAAAAGAAACAAATGCAGCCCATAGCACTGGGTAAACAGTGACTGTTTCTGCTTGGGATCATGCCTGCTCCTGTCTGCCCTGTACAGGGCTAAAAAAACCCCACAAGCAAAAAAACTCCTCCCTACCGTGGGATCATCCCAGCTGCAAGGTCCTATCAAAATTATGAATTGCACAAACTGCTCTCAGCACCTCCTGGTTTCAAAGCAATAGGTCATTAGGAGCTTGGGATTCTGAGACTTTTTCAGGGAAGCAAAGCGTTGAAATGAGAACTGAAAAACCAATTTAATTTACAAGCATATTAACTTTGACAGTTTCCCATACCAAGCATCTGGCTTGGTGTGGTTTGGCACAGGTCAGCGAACCAGGGAGCAGAAAAACCTGGAAATCTCTCACTGAGGGAGAATGAAAACCCAAATACCCTGCCTCAAATAAAACATGGTCTATTTTTTACAGATACAGTCTTAAATCTTCTCTTTTGGAGGATGGCACAACAAACTTCTCTCCCCTTACGCTGGACTCTGTTAACCAAGATCCATGAGAAGAAATGGTGTGCCTGGCTTTATAACTGATCTATCCAATGAAATCAATTATCAGTTTATCAAAGTGAGCTGTTTTGACAAATGTGAAATGTATTCAAGGAAGCTACAACATTCAAAGTACAGCTGGGAAATCACTATGTGAAGGCAATGCCAGCTTTACACTAGAATATGTGACCACTGCTCCTATAATTCAATCTATTAATTCCATACTCTCTGACCAAGCAATAATAAAAATGCATTTATTAACTCCACAGCAGTTAATTGCCAATTTCATCAGAACTTAGGCACAGATGTAAGATGGAAAACAGTCAGTCATAAAAGCACTACATGCTAACTGAGGTTTTTTCACACATTTGACAGTTCTGAAAGTTACTAAAATACATGGCAGCAAAATTCTTCTTTTCTCCCCCAAAACAGGCAACTACAATGGCACAGCTTTATTCTCAAATGTCACAGCAAAAAAGTGGCAAAGAGGAAAAGGAAGGGAAAGCTCCATTCGATTTCTTTATCCTTCTTCACTCTTTCTCCCAAGGTAAGCAAAGGATCAAAAAATCCCATATGACCAATATTAAATACCAATTTATTTCCATTAAGAGATTTCATAGAGGCTCCTCCTTTTTGCATGTACTTTTCAAACTTACCACTCACAAAAGCAAGAAGAAAAAAACATTGCAAGAAAACCTGTAAGTTTCCAAACTCTGGTTGAATGACAAAGCCCATGCACAGCCTGTCCCACCTACATTTCCATCCTCGTCCCTTTCACCAAGGGCAAGGTCAGAACAGTTATTTTCCTGCTCATGCTTGCAGATGACTGACTTATAGTAAATTTCCTGTTTTTCCAGCCTTGTAAATGTCATACAAAACAGACAGGCAATAAAATGTATACATTTCCAGGCTAATATTGCCCCAGCACTTCAGCACCAATCAGTTAGAAACTACGAACTGTGAGGAGAAGGAAAATCTGGGTAACTTTTTACAAAGTTACTATGTAAAAAAAAAATCTGGGTAACTATGTAAACACATGTTTGCAATCTTATCTGCACACTCCTCGGCCGTCTGCTCTAGTGCCACACTTTTTCTGTTGAATGACAGTTGCCATTCCCATAATCAGATCTTTAATCAACACAGAAGTAATGAATTTTAATTAAAATACTCTCCTTTTCCATGCTTCTGATTCTGATACATGAGGGAGAGCTTTGCAAAGAGCAGCGTGCAGATGCCAGGCTACCATTGACAGGCTCTCCAGACCACAAAAATATTTAGTGATTCAAAAACCAAATATTTATTTCTATTCCGCATTCTTGGCTAATAAAGCATTTCTTAAAAATATGGAGAAAGAAAAAAAAAAAAAGAAGAAACTACAACCCCACAATAACCAAGGGCTTGGTTCTCAGCTCTGGATGGGAACAGTCCAAGGTTTAAGTGCCTGCCCTGCCTCACAGATGGGTTTTGAACCCTTTTCTCCCACTTTCCCGGTAAACCCAACCCACATGCTAAAACTCAGCTCTCTGCCCTTTCTTTTGACCATATCCTGGAGCTGAGACACATTTACCACCAAGTCCTGTCATGTGCAGTTTATTCCCAGGACATGTTTTATTTACACTAACTCATGTTTCCAAAACAACAAAAAGTTTGATCACAAATTGTTTGGTTGGGCAGGGTTTTATACACACCTTCCTTCACCCACCAACACCGATCACATTGCAACACCACAAGCTGCATTTTAATACTTCTGCTAAAACAATCAGTATGTAAAAAAACCCTCTGCCTAATTTCCTCATACTTTTCTTCATGCTTTTCTCCCCCTCCCACTTGGGCAGGGAAACCAGCAGGCTGAGTTTCCCTCACCACTTCCCAGCAAAGTGAAGGCAGCAGGGAAAACACGCATTTGTTTAACAAAAATCTGGGTATTTTGGGAGTTTGACAGTGTTTGCTGGAATACTGCTACTGAGTCCTGGAAGGGACTAACAAGTCACTGAGCTGTGGTGGCTCAGCTCTGGGGCAGTGCACAGGACTCAGCTCCTCTCCACACCATCGCTGGCATCTGCTCTGGCTCCGGAGCTCCCAAGGATGAAACAAGTGCCTGCAGCCCTTTATCTCAGCTCATCAGCGAGCCCAGGGACAAGACTTCAGGTGACAGTTCTGCCAGCTGGCCAGAAATGCTCTCTGCAGCTACCAGCTGGGTTGAACCAAGTACAGGGAAAAATCCCTCGCACCACAAGCCAGAGCGAAACCCCCACAGTTAGGAGATGCTCACGTCTGGATGACAAATAAATCTTCCCCTAAGGAATCTCTTGGGCAACACGAAGAAAACTTCCCTTCCTTCCTGCACTTGGAGCTGACCTCGGGGAGCTCCTCTGCCTCTCACACCTCCGGCTGTCCAGCTGCAGTGCTGCTCCTCCTGCCAGCCTCGGTGGCTGCGGCAGCACCAACAGCTTCTTGGCACTAAATTCAAGTCCTGTCCTGGAAATCACAAGCCCATCAGCCAGGCCTGCTAGCTAACCTGTTGAGCGACTGTGGAGTGCACACGGATGTGAAGTGGCATCTTTTTAATCCGGCATGGGAGGACTCTTCCTATCCTCTTCCTCAGCCAAACAGCAGAGCTACCTGTCTGTTCCTTCACCTGTGCGCGGCAGGACTGGCAGCATGGATGTGCCCTCACCTAGGGCAAACCAGGGGGAAGAAAGGTAAATCTGAGCAGCCTTCCAGCCAGAGAGGGAAGATGCAGGAGAGCCCAAGCTTTTTCTTCCCACGCTGGCAGCCGGCAAACACACGCTGCACTTTCAGAACAAGACTCCACTCATCACTCAGCAGCTCCAAAGGATGCTCGGCTGCTGGAGGAGGGGATCCCTGCCCCACTCCCCCAGCACTGAAGCTCCCTCAGCCTCTCCGAGGGTCAGCCGGACACCGAGCTGCCCGGGACAAGCGCGGGTTCCCCGCAGGGAGCGGTGGCGGCTCCGCGGTGCCTTTGGGAAAGTCTCACGCAATTGCTCGCTGCGCTTAGCGCAGGGCAGGCACTGCGGGGCGGCTGCAGCCGGCTCCGGACCAGGAGGTGCCCGCGCATCATCAGCGCCCTCGCCGAAGGTGCGCACACGCGTGGCTGCCCCTGTCGAAGGGCTGATGTTCTCCAGCCCCGGCACCGCGCTCGCCCGTGGCCACCCAGCCCCGCAGCCCCGCGGGGAGCGCGGAGCGAGTTTCCCCCGTCCCGCCGCGTTCCCCTCGCACCTTGTCGGACGGCTTTCACCACGATGGGGTCCTTGCAGCTCCGGATCACTTCCAGCACGTCGTAGCGCGGCAGCCCCGACACGCGGACCCCCTGCACCTCCAGCAGCAGCTCGCCCTCGCTCAGCGCCGCCTCGCCGTCCCCCGCCGCCGCGCCCGCGTACGGGAACTCGCCGTGCTCCGCGCCGCCGAGCAGCGCGAAGCCCAGCTGCCCGCCGGGCCCGCGGGTCAGCGCGCACTGCCGCACCCGGCCGGACCAGTGGTTCTTCTTCTGCACCACCCGCGACATGGCGCTGCGCGTCCCTCCGCGCCCGCGGAGCGCGCTCGGCAGGTGCGCAGGGGGCGCGGACCCGCCGCCCGCTCAGGCCATCACCGCCCGCACGGCCCCGCGCCCGCGGAGGGCGCGCACCGCCTCCCGCCCGCCCCTCCGCGCCGTCCCTTCTCCCCTCTTATCAAGAAAAAAAAATTAAATAAAATTAAAAATAATTTAAAAGCGCTGAAAAAGCAAATCCGGCAGGCGCGCGGTGTTGCCGCCCCCTCTCCGCGGGCGCTGCGCGGGGCGCGGAGCCTTTCGGGCGGTACAAAGCGCCGTTTGTTTTGTTCCAGTTCGGTCCGTCCCGCTCCGCCGCGCTCCGCGCCGCCGGCGCAGGCGCCCTGGCACGGCCCGCCCCGGCACGGCCCGGCCCCCGCCCGCTCCCCGCCCCCGGCACGGCCCGGCCGGCGCGGCCCCCCCGGCCCACGTGCGGCCCCGGCTCCTCCCCGCGCCCACCGACCGCTTTCCCCTAAGGAGAGCTCGGTGCCCGCGCCCCCCGGGCCGTGCTGAGGGTGAACCCCCGGCTGGAATCGTCTGTGCTCTGCCCCTGCCCCCGGAGATGCTCTATGGGACCGGGGGATGGCGGATCTGTGCTTTCCCGCGAGGATTTCTAAGGTTTTCACAGTTAGCTGCGATCACTTCTTACCTTGCGCTTTCCAGATGGTTGTTACAGGAGAGGACACAAAGTAAAAGTCCTGAGGAAAAACTTGCACAAGTTCGTCATTAAAATGGTATCAAAGTGCTTGCATGAGGCTGAGTGAAAGTCACGCTCCTACTCTCCGTTCTCCACTCCGGTTTTTGACTGAGTGCTCGAATTTGAGACATTAATAATGTTTTCACGTTGTTCTGTCCTCGTGTAATTGTTTAGAAGCTGGAAAGACTAATAGCGAGGTCTGGCTGCTGGGGAAAGGGACGGGCATCCATTTGTTTGTCCTTGCCCAAAACTCTTCAAAGTTACTCAAAACTGGTGCAAAATTCAAAAGGGGAAAATAAGTAAGAGTGCACGTACCAGCTGTCCCTTCCAGGTCATGCTCCATGCTTCCAAACCTGAGAGCCAGGCCTCATTTTGAGCAGTCTTATGCATGACCGAACCCCTTCCAGCAAGGAATTCACTTGTCAGATGTGTGCGTGCCCTATTTTGCTGCTAATCGGGACTGAGAAGTGACACAGGGAAACAAAAGAGTCAGCTCTGGCTGCCTGCGCTGCCCTAATGTGCGCTCAGACGCTTCAGCCCGCAGACTTTCCCTGCTGCCCGCGTCGCCTTTCCATCTCTCCTCTCCCGAGCCGAGCGTGTCCCGCGGTGATGTGCGATGCAGGAGAGGCGCAGGCTCGGCAAGAATCGCTGCTCAGGGATGAAGCTCAGCCTAACATCGTCTGATGCTGGCCCAGCTGATCGGCAGGCTTAGCCCACAGACCTGCGAGGTGACCGGGGTGTTCTCCCTGCCCTCGACGGAGCAGGGAAGCCTGTCCTTCCCTCACCCCCTGCATTCCATCCTCCTTTCCCCAGCTGCAATCTCTCATCCGGCTGTCTTGTAGAGCTCCCATCGCTGCAGACGCCGCTCTGCAGCCCGGGTGGCACAGCCACAGCCAGGCACGAGAGAGCCTTGGCCAATGTCACATAGCACAGCAGTGAGTCAGCCCCATCCCCTGTGCCCCAGGCACCTCTGTCCAGGTCCCCATGGGGAGCAGATGGGATTATCAGAGCTCAGGAAAAGTCCTTCCAACCGAGGGGCAGAGCCTGCCTTCCTGGGTAGGAGTGGACTCATGAAGTTCAGCATACCTGCTGTGTCTAGCTTCCAAGAGGTTTCTTATTTTCATATTTGTTTTCATCCTTAAAGCCGTGCTGATCCCTTATGTTTGAGCAGCAATCACTGCCTCACATCTGCTTTTCCTGGCTCAGTAACCAGCTGCCCCATTTGTCACTTTTAGGATGACAGCACACTTTTTATTGTGCCTTCAACAGTAAAGAGTGGATAGGTCATTCAGGCTGGATCCCCTGGGCAATAAATGCTCCTGTAGACCCTACAGAGCAGCAGCATTGTGGGGAAGGCTTTCTCTCTCATCTGCGCACTGGCTTGTTGTGTCACACACGTGAGCTCATGGTGCAGGGAGCCCCTTGTTCACAGCCCAACGCTGGGTGTGACGTATTTTCATCACCATCATTTTGCAGGATGCCTTATGTGATAGCCCTGCTAAGCTAAAAATCATCTGGGATCCATGTGAACATCACATGAGCTGTGGTTGCCCTGAATAGATCTTACAGAACTACTCATGCCTCATGGAAAAATTTTTGGAAAGGACTATTTAGAAAAACAAGTTTTGATAGTAAAATTTATGAGATGACAGACTTCCAAGGGCCCTTTTCAGTTTGCTTACAAACACTGCAACTGTGCTGAACGTGTGAGCTGTCCCCATTGTAATCCTAATGCTGTACTCATGTCTGGGCCACTGTGTTCCCAAAATTGTTCTTGCTGATAATTAACAAAACCAGTAAATCTCTACCAGAACTTTATCTTGATTTTCACTTCAGTTTTTGTCCTGGACCAATTTCCTACCATTTTGTCACCTCGTTGCGTCCAGGTGGTCAGTCTGGATAACTCCAGACCCTGGAAGCTGGCGCCACTTTTAACAGCTCAAACACAGCCAAGGTTTTTCGTTGTCCTGCTTGCTGACTCTGTGACTGCCCAGCACCTTGCTGCTGCAAGGAGATTATTCCAGGGCACAGCTGCTCCAGCCACCTCTATTAAAGGAGGCTCTTGGTCAAGTTTAACAGTGCTGAGCCCTTGACCCATGGCCTGGTTGCTCCTGCCCAGAGGGGTCCCTGGCACCAGCTGATGGATAATTGGGTGATTACTCCACACCAACCTGGCATTGCAGTTCAGTGCAGAGCCTGGCCTCTCTCCCAGGGACAGTGGTCCTGCCTTGGCAGGGGATGGATTTAATGATTAACAGGCTGTCTTCATCTCTGACAACTGCAGTTCTGATAATGACACACTCCTTTTTGTGAGGGTCTCCAAGCACTTCACAAACAGCAATCAAGGAATCTTCACAGGGCACCAGCTCGGGGAGCAGCTGAACATTAACACAGAGCAGGGAGAAGCTCAGAGCACACTCCTCATCTGAGGATGCCTCACTGCAGCCATCCTGCCTCACCTCCTGCAGGTCTGCTCTGCACCAGCTCACAGCCCATGACAGCACTGTGAAAACTGATTTGGGTGGGCTCAGACCTTTAAGCAGAGCCTAATTCCATTGCTCTTTTGTCTGCAGTCGCTCTGGCCCATGCATTGGCAGCTGCTAATTTGTCAGGATGAGAAGGCTGATCTTTCTTCCCCCTTCAGAAGGTACCCTGCATGCTTTGGACCCTGCTACAAACACACAACAGCTCAAATGGTTCTTTCAAATAGAATATTGACCCATGGTCTTGGTCTCAAACATCTCTGAAATTTCGTGCTGTGTCCTGGATTCTAAAATGGGTCAAAGCTCCCCCAATCATCGACTCATTCTCTCAGCTTTGCTACTAAAACTTGAGGAAACCACAGTATGACTTTTTTTGGAATGGAAAACCATGTCTAGTCACTGAGAATGTTGTGGGTTTATGGCAGTTCACAGCCATGTAATCCCACCAGAGAGCACAAAGAAAGATGACAATGATTAAGACTCCAAATGAAAGTACAGTTTATTTAATACAGCAGAATGTATTCTTACTTTCCAGATAAACCCCAGATATTTGATATCATGGGCCACAAGGCTTTGAAAGCCTGAGAACATAGAACCTGGAAAAAAAAGAGAGAAGAAAGACTTTAAACAAGATCCATTTTCTCAGACATCGAAGTTTCCTGTGGGCACACTCACACTACCAGAATCTGTCAGTAGGAAAGCCACGTATTGTGCTTATTTCCCAAAGAATTGTTTTTATAGCAATCCCACTTAACTCTTATTGGAGGAGAATTTTCTGTGCAGCATCCAGGATTTTTCAGCAGGCTGGTGCTGCTCCCTGGTATCAAGGAGGAGATGGGCTGGTGCTGCTTTGAGTCCTGGCAAACATTTCAACAGGTGACCCAACCCCAGGTACTGAACAAACCCTGTATTTACAGCAAACCTCCCTAGTGTCAGGACATGAGAAGCTCTGGTTAAATCACTGACCAGGCAGCACAGACAGATCCTGCCTAAGCTCAGGGACAGAGCTGGGCCAGCAAACTCCATCCCAAAGGGCAGCCACTTGTGCAGGACAGCTCCAGCCTCCTGCAGCCATCCAGGGCTGGCTCAGAGTGAGCCTGTGACCACGGGATGCTGGGAAGAAAAAGGAAACTCGCCCCTTAGTGGGACTTCATGTCACCTTCCTCTACAATTTATTTCAATAATATCACACATAGTGGAATAAAAAGCTGGAGATCAATCTCATAACCATATTAAGACACTCTGGGGTGTATTTTATAGCACCATTAATATACTTCTTGGGTGGTTAAAGTCACCCACAGCATAAATTAATGGCTCCATAAAACATGCTCTGTCATATCCTATGGCTTAAATAACACACAATAGGCTGGGGATGTTGGCATGTGGTTGAGCTTATTGGGTGGAAGCAAAGGGTCAGATTGACCACCTGGAAGTGAGGATGCCAGCCTCAGGGGGCCCAGTCATTTTAAAAAAGCAAGATTCTAGAGAACCAATTACAAATTGTAGATTTCATTAACTCTCATTAGCACTTGTATTCCCAGGTTTATTCATTTCATCCAGGCATCTCTTCCCTGCAGAAGCTGTTCTGTTCCAGGGTAGGATTGTTGTGGGTGGGGCTTTTTGGCATGGAGGGAGCCAGGCTTGAAAAGCTCTGAAGTCTGGCACAGAGCAGGCAAAGCCTCTTGGTTAGAGCAGGGATCACATTGGCTTTGCAGGGGAAGCTGAGCCTGCCATATGTTTCCACTTTCTGAAAGAAACTTGAAGGAAATGTCAATGCAGTGTCCAGATTTTATTGGAGTGGAGGTCTCCAGTACCCACAAGAGTCTTTCCAAACATAAAAAAATAAAAAAGAAATTAAAAAATTAAAAATAAAAAAATGTAAAAATAAAATAATTTAAAAATTTAAAAATAAAGACTAAAATAGGATTTTTAAAAAATAATAAAACTTAATAAAATAAAATAGAATTCAAAAATAAAAATATAAAAATAAAATAAAAATTTAAAAAATAAAAAAATAAATAAATTTTTAAAAAGTTTTTAAAAAAATAGAAAAGTAAAATAAAATCATTTTTAAAAGTAAAAAAAATAAATTACATAAAATGAATAGAATAAAATCAATAAAATAAAATGTAAAAAATAAAGAAAATTAAAAAATACAAAAATAAAAATAAACTTAGATAAAATAAGTCCAAATAAAATAAATTAAAATAAAATAAAATGTTTTTTCCTAGACTTTCTCGACCATGATCAAGCTATAAAAGAAGAAAATTCCTCCTCCTAGTCTGGTAGATATTGGGTCTCATTAAGTCACATTCTTCTCCAGGAATTTTTCTTTACTATTTTAATGTCTCCACATGAGTTACCAAAGACTCTTCAGTAGACACTAGCTGTGTCCTGCTAAGATAAGCTATCCCAATTCACCTGTCTCAGCTGATAAACCTCCACTTCTCTGTTTCTGCTGCGTGAAAAAGAAAAGGGTTCACCTCTGATTTGTGCTGCAAGAGCTCAGCCCAGCTGCCCAAGGCACCAATGCTCACCCAAACTCATTTCAGCTCGAGAGCCTCATTCTCTCTTCCTTCCTTATCATCCTTGTTCCCTCTGCAGATACAGAGAGAGCCTCACTCCATCCTAAAACTCCAGCCCTGCTCTGCTGAGCCTCATGGAGATGCTGTTCCCTGTCCTTCCCATTGCCTCACCTCTCTCCAGTCCTCTTCTTTCTATTTTCTCTACGTATTTTCAACACAAAACTTGCTATTCATTCCCCCTAAAAATCCTGAAAACTAAAGCTGCATCAGGAAAGATTTCTGCTTGAAGTCTTCATGGAGCCATAAAGAAGAGGCAAGTCTGCCCTTTTCAAACATGCTGCATGCTGAGTAAGTTGGTGGTCCCTTGTGGTGGATGTGTATTAAAGTCTAATGGCTTAAATATGGAAAAAGATCAGGAAGAAAAAGCTGGGAATAACTCATCTCTCCCTATAGCAAAGTCTGCTTCAAACAACTTGAGTAGAGTTGTCAATTTCATGATTTGGTTTGAAAATAAAACTAGCCACAAAGGCTCAGCTTCCCCAAACTAACTGGCACATCAGTGCAGTATCTTGTCCACCAGCTGCACCTTGAAGGGGTTTGTTTTTCTCAAAAGTAAAGAATCAATACACAGAATATCAATAGCAATTCTGTATAAGGAATAAACAGCAAAAATACCTTTCCCCTCATAAAAACACTGAGTTGAAGAAAGACTTCTGTAATAGAGAATTGATTTCATCCTCACAAAAGGCTTGTCTAAGTACCCTCAGCAAGATTAAAAGAAATAAAAGGTGGCAGTAAGGCACAATGATGGGACAAGCTGAAGGTTTGGGAAAGGAGTTCCTTTGGAGAAGTATTGATATGCTGTCACAGACATATTTTATGAAAAATCTTTCCTTAGGATTTTTCCTCCTGAGAAGCTGAGAGGCCTCAGGAAGAAAATGTAAACATTGATTATCTGCTGCTGTGGAATGCAACAGGTGCATCTGTGATTGGCTCATGTTGGATGTTTCTAATTAATGGCCAATCACAGTCAGCTGGCTGTGAGAGAGTCTGAGACAGAGCCTTTGTTATCATTCTTTCCTATTCTATTCTTAGCTAAGCTAGCCTTCTGATGAAATCCTTTCTTCTATTCTTTTAGTATAGTTTTTAATATAATATATAATAAAATAATAAATCAAGCCTTCTGAAACATGGAGTCAGATCCTCGTCTCTTCCTTCATCCTGAGACCCCTGTGAACACTGTCACAATATGCTGTTCCTTCATGGTGAGGAGTGGCTGGGAGATCCCTCTCTGGGTCAGAATTACAATCCTGGCAAAAGGCAGAAGAGACAAGGCAGCAAAGACAGCCCAGCTTGATCCTGCAGCCATCTGGGGCCTGGCTGTACTCTGCTCCTGAGAGTAATTTACAGGCACCAGACAAGCCACATGTGTAAGGCTGAGCACACACAAATATTCTCAGGAGCAGAGCCAATTAACACACCACAAGATATCGCTCTGTGATTTGGAAGACACACAAAGTCCATCTTGCTTTTTCAAGCAGAAGAATTCATGGCGGTGTCAGATGCAGAAACATCCCCGATCAACTTCCTCCTCCCCGGTCCCACAAGAGCATCTTGATGTTAAAGCAGCCTCTACTGCACGTCTGAGCTGGGTCCAACAAAAGCAGCAGCTTTGATGTGAGGCTCTGCCCCACCATGCCTCACCCCCTATGGAAAGATTCTCATCATCATTGCTATTTATAGGGAATAACAGCCAGCAGCCTTGGCTGGGACAAGCGGCTCCCAGGGAGCATAAAGGGAGATGCTCCTTTTCTCCAGACAGCTCCAAAGAGGGATTTGGGGCCTGGGAGCAGGTCAGCTGGGATGGGATTCCTGACTCCCTGCCTGCTGTCTAATATTAGCTGGCATTGTCTCCCAGCCCGTCTCGCCGCTCTCTCACACGAACCGCAGCCCGAATTAGCGCGTCTCGCTGCATCCTCTGCCAGCCCATCCCGAGTGCTAAACCACTCAGGGGCTGAGCAAACATCCTGGGAACAGCTCTCACCGAGGCTCTGTGGGCTCAGTTGTTCCTGCAGCATTGTTTGCTCCGTGTTTTCCAAGCATCATCACCAAAGTATGACGGGCTGTATCCTGGAGCTGGCATCGCTCCCCAGCGCGGGCAGGGATGGAAATCAGCTCTGCTGGGAGCCAGCTTGGGGAAGAGGTGTTAACAAATGAACTCTGGTGGCAGATGAGCAGGCCAAGGAGAAAGCAGCAGCAGCAGCACATGCCAGCCTCCTCAGAGTGGCATTTACAAGTTCCCCAAATTTCCTTCCCCATGCTGCATTCAGTGTGGATGGGCTGATGGGTTCTTGTCTGCCACATGAGCTTCTTTTCTTGTGCCCTCCAGCCACAAGTTCAGGGCTGTCCACAACAACACCCAGTTCTCAGCACAAGGGGCTGGGGCTAATGGGGTTTCAAACCAGTGCCCCCCAGCAGTTTTGGTTGGCTTAGAGTCCATCTCCTCCTGCTAGCAGGGGCTGATGCATTAATTTCCACTAGGCTCATTAGCCTCTCTGGAGCAAGGCTTTAAACAGGAACAGAAAGATACAGGGGAATCACATCAAATCCTGTCTTTGGGTCAGCACATAGCCCAGGTGAGGGCACAGAGCAGCAGGGAGAAGAGGGGGTCATGGGAGAGTCTGTGCCCCTGAGCAACCAGCCAGCCAAGTCACAGGACTGGTTTTATAAGGTGCATGCAGAGTTTTGGACAGCAGCTATTGAAAGACAAGCGACTCATTGAATATTATCCCTTTCTGGCAGCAAGATCAGTGCAGTCAATTAGCTGTAAAATCTGAATCATGTCCCTGGCAGACAGGCTCGGGGAGGAAGCAGCTCCACCTTCCTGCTCTGCCCACAGAGGTCACGGCATGCACTGCACAGCCCTGCCAGACCTGTCACTGCAGCCACTGCAGCACGGATAAATCAGGATATTGCTCCCATCACACAGCAGGAACAGCTCAGCTCCCAGCTCTCAGCATGACGTCATGGAGGCTTTCCACAGCCCCAGGACCACTGTGCAAAGCCTGGGCAATAAATCCATCCCAGCAGCACCACGTAAGGATGGACACCATCCCTCCATACATCCCTCAACACCCTTTTACTGCCAGGCTCATTTCTTTTCTTTATTGCTGTAGAATAAAGTCTTAAAACTCCTGACGTGAATCAAATGAGCTTTTAGGTGAAGATCCAGATCCATGGAAAGAGAATTGCATTGTACAATGACAGACACAGTCCGCTGCCCATCAGAGATCCAGAACTGGGAAAAACAAGAGCTCCTGCAGTGAATTACTTGCTCCTGGGAGCTGTTGCTCCCCAGTGAGTCTTTGGAGACAACATCTGAACCAACAGAGTTGTGTTTGAAGCTCTGTGCTGGCTCCAACTCCACTCTTGGCATATCTGTTCCCAGTTTCCACCTCCCATATGTGTCACTGGGTCCTGGATCCAGCCTTTCCGGCTGGAGATGAGTCATCCTCATCCTCCTCAGTGTGGTGGGGATTAGACCCAAGGCACATTAGCAAAGTGGAAGGCTTGCCTTGGACTGGGGCCAGTTTCAGCATGTCGATAATTTATAAAAACACATTGCTCTCCAGCCAAGCAAGTTTCAGTTCCTAGATGATTCAGCAGCAGAGGCACAAGGAAATATGGATGTGAAAAGTCCCCGAAGGAATTTCTGTATAATTCTGCATTGAAATAAAAAGCCCTGAGACCAGCAGCAGAATGGAAATTGGGAATTAAGGATCATTCCTTCTGTGCCTGCAGGGACTGCTAAAAGCTGGGAAGTTTTTAGTGGAGTTTCAGGGCAGGACGGAAGAAAGAGCAAAGGCAGAAATCAGGGAGGTGGAAGACCCTGAGGTGGAGAAGGAAGGGAAATACAGTTCCTGGTTTTGTTTTGGCCACTTTGCACCAGCTGCAACTGTGTTGTCACTAAAAACATTAAAATCCTGTGGGCAGGTAATGGGAAAATTGGAGTGAGAAACCTCTAAAAACACATTTTCAGAAGGCAGCCTGGAAAATGGGAAGTATAAAGAGCCAGGGACAGCTCCAAAGCCCATCTGAGCACTTTGGGTTTTGGATGTGATCCATGTCTATTTTAAAAAAGAATGAGAAAAGAAAATATGAAAGGAAAAGTACCACGTAACTGCCCAATGTAAATTAATTCCTGAAAGGGCATGGCCAGCCAAAAATGAATATTTCATCTCTTCTGACCTCTTTCAGTTCATTATCCTAATTGCGAGCTTCAAGACCACAGTAGCATTTCTCTGCATGCAAAATCAGCAGGGATGGAATGGCACGAGGAGTAACAACCCTCCTGAACAGATTCCAGTGGGAGATGGAGTGGACTAAGAGCTGTAAAATCACTGCAATAGCATGGAGTCACTTCAAATGGGGTTGCTGAACAAATTCTGTTTGCTCAGAAACACTTTCCACAAGGGAGCACACCCCCCACTCCCTCCTTTCATCCACTGACTCTAACACCACTTGCCCTGAGATGCCCAGGAGTGCTTTGCAAGGTCAAGTGGCCATTTCTGAGCAGCCTGAGCCAATGCTGGACTCACACCAGCCATGCAGAGCAGTCTCTTCCCCTCCAGAGATGTTTTCCAGCTGCTCCTGGCAGAAACCCCACACTCACCTGTGTGCAGCCTGGCACCTCCCCACAGCTCAGAGGGAAGCTGCTCAGCCTCCTGCAGGACGCAGCCCTGGCACAAACCCAGCCCTGCCTCCCTCCCCAACCTGCAGCACACCTGCCTGCCTCCAGCACTGCTGGTTCTCCGCACAAACAGCAATTTAAATCTTCCTTCCATAGAGAAAATCCATTCATGTTTTACTGTGCAGCAGCACAGACCTCAGCATCCATCCTCACACCCATGGGAGTCCCACCACAGGTTCCCTGACAGTCAGACTATTGGAATTCCCTGCATTTTAACTTCTGCTGGTTTTAATTGCTGCTCAGCACTGACATTTCCAAAGGATGTTTCTTTGCTCCTTTTGTGTGGAGCCTGTTTGTGTTCTTTGTGTGCTGCCATCTCTTCCCTGGAGCCCTGGCTAATGAATGCAGCATGCTGATGACCCCTCCATTATAAATAGTTTAATATTTTTTTAAATAAATATGGGCTGGTGCCATGATTGTGTGGATATTTCATCCAGCCTGCAGCACAAGGAGCTGGCACTGGCAATGGCAACCATGGCTTTATTTGTCATTCTGTTGCTTGTTTGCCATGGAAAGCAAGGGAAGGGGCTGGGATGTAACACAGAACAGAATAACACAGCAGCAGATGTGTTATTCCAAGTGTATCACAAGGAGCTGCTCCTCATCCCAGCACAACAGATGAATGCAATAAAGAGAAAACTTTTACATTGTTATTTCCTTTCTTGAAGCTACAGGGATGCAAGATTATTAGCTGAGCTCCAGAGTGAACCAGAGGAAGGTACATGGGGGGAATTCTGTTATATCATGTTTCCACTGTGTTGCAACAGAATTAACACATTAGTTTGACATGTTGCTGATATAATTTATTCCTAATTTCAGAGAAAAATTTATTCTAAGCAGCAATATTAAAAACCAAACCAATAGCAACAAAGGAAAAGAGAAAGGAGAAGAGCCTGAGATCAGGTCAAATTTTTCAACATGTTAATTAAGTTTTCAGCCCATCAACTTCTGTTGTCCTAATTTCCCTTCTTTCCTTCTGGGTGTATCTGGATTTTTTGCTATATGTAGCTCATGTGGGTTAGATCTAAATTTGCTTGTCCCTCACAACCACTTCTCAGGCAGCAAAAACCTCCTAGAAAGTTCACCCAATGGTACCCAAGGATTGCCTTCACTCCCAGGTGGCAGAGAGCCAGCATTGATTCTCCACAACTTCCACTGCCAGCCCACGGTTTTACCAAGGCACGGGGTGTGAACAGGGACTGCTGCCAAGGCAGTGATTTACAGCAGTGCAACCCATCCCCATGGACAAGGAGGAGCAGGGATAGCTGATACCAGCTGTTCCCCAAATGTTCCCACTGAGGAGCCAGCTCCTGCGTTGAAAACCCAGCTCCCACAGTGGAGAAACCTGCTTCTCTGCTTGCAGCCTTCCTCCTGCAGCCAGGCATCCTTCAGGCCCATTGTGCTGCTGCCTTCTTGCTAGACACCTCTCCCTGACACCTCAAGGGGGAAAAGCGTGCACAGCCAGACCCAGAAATGTGCCCTGCTGCAACCCTCCCAGCTCAGATAAGCACTTTTCCCTGCCAAACACTCCTCAGGGCTCCAAAGTGCCAAGTCCAAGCCCTGTCAGCCTTTCTTCTTGAGAGCCAGGCATGGTCCTTTGCCATGGAACAGGAACAATTGGACAGCCTCTTGCAAATGGATGGGGAAGGGAAGGTCAGGATTATTTTCAGTCACTTTGCTCTGAGATTAATGAGGAGGCACTCTGAAGCGGTACCCAGCCTCTTGGTTGCTATTTCTGGCTCTCTCCTCCCTGTGCAGCTTCTTTCAGTGGTGGTGTCTGCCACTGCACTGCAAGGGAGGCGTCTCTACATGCCCCAAGCCTCATCACCATCTCATTTACCCCTGAAATGGGGAGTGCTGTGCACTAAAATACCACCCTGGCATGGCATGGGCTGTGGCTGCAGATGTGAGGAAGGGCAGGGTAGCTGAGTGCCCTCAGGAGGAGCAGGAAACAGCCAGCAGCTCTCCTGCCACAGTTTCTGGCCTTAAATGGAAGAAAAAACCCATATAACAAAGAGACCCTTCCAAAAACTCAGCTTTGCAGGGATCAAGGTAACACCTGCCTAAGCCCAGAGCTTGGAGCGTGTGCTGAGCTCAGGAGCACAGCAGAGAGCTACAATTACCTAATTGCCCCTAAACTGTGCCATTTATTAAGTGTTTTGCATGGTGCCAAGGCCTCTGGAAGAGACAGTCCTGGCCCTGAGAATCTCCCCCACGCCACCCTGCCTGTCAGGCTGGCTCCAATGAGCCAGGAGGGGACATTCCTTGGGGGGCCCATGGTCCTCACACTGCCTGCCTTTCCTTCACTCTCTCCTCTGCTCCCAAACAGCCAAACACTTCCACTGGTGATGGTTCATTGAATTTTTACATATGTAAAAATTCAGGCATATGTACACATCTAATACATAATATTCTGATTATTTTATATACATATGTATACAAAATAATCAGAATGTTATGTATTATATGTGTACATATGCCTGAATTTTTATATATGTACATAAAATAATCAGAGGTGCCCCATAGATTTAAAATTCCTCTGTGAGACACGGTGGGCATAAGTGCTGTTATTAACCACTGGGAAAAAAAGACTGAGAGGATTCATTAAGCAAGAGGGCAGCTGGGAAATAAACCATTTCCCCCATAGTTTTTGAACAACTGCAGTTCACAAAACATTAAATTTCTAATTATAAGCCCAGGAAGTTTTAATGTAAAAAAAAGTGCCTTGTGAAAAAAAGTATGGGTTTTTCTGCTCATTAAAACATCCCCTGAGTAATAATTTCTTTGCCCTTAATGCTGAACCTTAAGGTTTTCACAGGTAAGTAGGTAATTAACATAATTTTGGTTCAGCTCCACAGCTCTGGCAGGAATGGAGCAGGTTCTGCAGGATGCTGGGCTCCCCTCTGGGTAACAGCAGCAGGGACTGCTTATCCTGGGGTGCTCCTGGGGAGATGCATCCTTGGAAAAGGATTTCACACCAAAATACGTGGAAAACAGAGGGCCAAAGCCCTGAGGGCATCACTGTCCCCAGGCAGAAGCAGCAGCATTTACACTCCTGCAGATGTGCCCTGAACACATTATTGTGCTCTCCAAGCAGCACAGACACCAGCACAGGGTGAAAAGCCTTCCTGGCACAAGGGGTGGTGGTGACACACAACTCTGGGCTGGCTCAGCTCTGTGGTCCATGCCAGAGAGGGGTTCTGTGAAGTCAGCTCTGTGCTGGGCAGGAATGGGGCTGTCAGGCAGGTTTGGATCCATGGGGAGAACAAGTCCCATTGCTACCAGGCCCCCTGAATGAAACGATTTCTGCACTGCAGGGGTTGGACTGAGCCCCCTTTACCAGATTGGGAATGTCAGTGCTGGGACAAGTCAGGCAACCTCAGACAGCCTCAGAACAGACATAGCTCCATGACATCAAACCAGTCCCCTCTATGGTACCTTGAAGCCCAAGGCATGCTTCATTTTAAAGGCAAGGCCTTTCTGCAGTTTATCAGCTTTATGCACCTCACCAAGGCCAAGCAAGACTTAACACTGCCTTTCAGCCCTTCTGGGCTAACAGCCACCCTTCCCTTTGCATTTCAGTGCAGGTTCCCTGCATTTACCACAACAAGTGCAGCCATATCTGCAACCACAACCAGCACGAGGCAGGCAAAGCTGGCAGCAGCTTCCTTTTCATGTGGGAAGCAAATCTCCCTCTAAAGCACTGCACTTCCAGCCTGGAAACCAGACCAGCAGGAGCAGGAGGCCCAGCAGGCAGAGCCCTCCTTCAGCCCTGGGACTGAACCCAAAGCCACCTCTGCCCGTGGTCCATGGCCCAGCTGCAGCAGCAGAACCCCAGCCCCACACCAGCACTGTCTGCCCCTGCCATGGGGGACTCTGGCTCACCTCTCCTCTCCCAGAGGCTTCTCAATTGCAGGGTCTCACCCAAAGCTGGGCACTTTGCTCATGTTTGCTCCAGACCACCCTGAGTGGAGATGCCAGGTCCCCCAGGGCAGCTCCATCACCCCAGGCTCTGTGGCAGCAATCCCTGAGTGCTTGTAACAGCAGCTTGCCTACACAGTAGGAGAAGCTTCCCACTTCCAGTAACCAAGTCATTTCTCCCTGAAGTTTTGGATGAAAAATAAGATGTAAAACCAAATTATCCACTGTTTATGTACATAATTCCCTGTGCATCTGGATAAGAGCTTGCCTGTGGCCTCTTTATGCTGCATCTGATTCTCATTAGGTGCTTGTGATGCTTTCTTCATAAGGTTTTATTGCTGCCCTTGACACTCTGAGCTGTGCTTGGGCTCTTTATTTCCTGCAGCTGCCCAGGTGTGGCCAAGGACAGCCCAGCCCAGCCTGGCTGATCCACTTCAAGCTCTGTCAAACAACAGCCCTGGTGCTGAAGAACCAGAAATAAAGCCAGAGCTCTCCAAAGTTAATTTTGTGGATTGGCTGCTGGGGCTTTGCTTACAGTAACAGAGACCAGAGCAGGGGACAAAGCAGAGCAGAGCCTGTGCATGGCCTGGGGCAGCACAACAGCAGAGCAGCCTTCCTGTGCACCAGGCCAGGCTCTGGAGGATTCTTTAGCAGCTAAACTTTGCATGACTCTGTAGGCAACACTCCAAGAAAAGGTATTTTGTAAATATAATTTTCTTTCTGCAAATTATCCCACTCCTCACTCTTCTTATCCATGTACAAAAGCAGATTGCAATCTGTTTCTGGGTGAGCAGGTAACAGACACAAAGGGAATTTGGCTGATTGAGTGTTGAGCCTCATCTTAAGGAATTTTAGTATTTTGTTCTTCAGAATCTTGGTTTGACCAGAGAAATTAATGTTCTGGGATATGCACAGAAGTAGACCAATTTATTTCCTATCATTATTGTCACCTTCAATTGAGGAGAACATTATCAAATATAGCCTTTGATGCATATCAGAAACATCCACCTGGGCAGCATTCCTGTTTGTAAAATGCAGATTTACCTGGCAGTAAAAATCCCTGCAATAATCAGCAGCAGAAAGTTTTAACATACTTGGAGATTTCTTCCACTGACAAAGGAACAGGAGAACTACAGATTTACCCTAAACTGGAATTTATGGCAACCCTACAAAAGCAGGTAAACAAGAAACACACAGACAAACAACAACCAAAATCAGTATTTCATGAGGCACTGAGATATCTTGGCAGCCCTGATTTTCTTGTAGTTTCCAGTAACCAGCTCTTGTGAAGAAGGGAGTAAACCAAAACAGCAACAACAACAACAAAAAAATCCCAGTTCCTTACCACCTTTGTGGCTTATGGGAGTTGAAAGTCAAGAATTTCCAGGAACATCACCTTGGCCTCCAACTTCTTGCTGAGGAGTCTGAAATCTCCCTTGCATGAGGTCTCTGCCCTGCTCCTCATTTTCCTCCCCAGCACTTTCCCTGTTTTTGTCACTCTGTGCTGCCTTTATACCCCTGATCCAGCACCCAGTGGTCAGAATTAACTCCATTAAGTTTATGAAGCAATTAGGACTGGGTGAGCAATTCCAAAACAACCTCAGTGAAAGTCCTCCCAGCTTTTCAAACAAATTCATTCCAGCTGGGTTCGTGCTCCTCCTGCATCAGCTTCCCACAGGGCTCCATCCCAGCATGGGAGGTCAGAGGCAGAAAAGGTTTTGGGAGGGTGAATGTTAAGGGAGAATTAGAAGCTGTATGCAAATCCTGAGTTTTAGTGAGGGCCTGTGCAAACAGGAAAAGCTCCCAGGCCACGTGAGCTAAATTAAATCATACAAGCATGGGGTCCATGAATGAGCCATGGGTCAGGGACTGGGGGAAAACAGCATTCATGGAACTGATTAATTACAGGGAGTTGTGATCTGTCTGCAAATAATTCAATTGAGCAATTAGAGCTGGGCAAGGAAATGTTTTTGCGTGTGGCAGATTCTGAAGTATTTCTCTGTTTTAGCTTAGGAGAAAAGAAATAAAAGCTGAAAAGTGAAAGAAAATTCAGACAAGGTCCATCCTGAATCTGCTTACATTAATTTGAAATGTTTCCTTTCTGGCCTTATTATAATTCTCTTTTATAATTATTTTACCTTTCAACATCAAGATCATGGTTCAGATTGCATATCTGGAAAACAATTTCATTCTAAACATCAAAAACATTTCAGAGTGTTAAAAAAAGCTTTATCAAAACATCTCTTTTCAAGGTGAGAAAAGCATTTTCAAGAAGTTATCATTACTTTGGAGGAAAAAAAATCTCCCAGTTAAAAATCCACGAGCCTCTCAGTCCTTTGTCTGTTGCATATTTCTTATCTCTCAAGGCAAGAGCCTTGGACGGGGTCAGGTTTTCTCAGTTACCTGAAAAGACACAACCCATCAAACAGCATTTATTAATTGTCCAGGTGCTGGGAACAGAGCACAACCAAGGGAAGCAGGACAGGAGCATCACAGTTCTGTGTCTCTTACGTCTCAATCCATAGCTCTTCCTCTCATTATCTCAGTGATCCTAAATGAGGCATCAGTCAAACCCTCAGCATTTCTCCAAAGACAGGACTGGGCAGATAATGTTTCAGTGGACCCCCAAAATGACAAAAGGGAGGCTCAGTTCCCATCACAGAAAGCTGTAACACAAGCAGGGCACGAAGGCAATGGGGCTCCCTGCTCTCTAGGACTAAAAGTGAACAAATGTGCAGCTGGCCCTAGAGGAAACACCATGTAAGGACCTGCTCTGACCCCAAACACCCTCTAAAGGCTCCCAAGGGAGGCCCTTGAAGGGTTGTTTTATGTGTGAGGATAAAGTAGGCATTGATTAGGGTTTATTAAGATTTAAGATAATTTTGACATACAAAAGCAAGGAGAATGTGTTGGTCAATTTTCATAATTTTGAAAGTTTCTCTGCCGCATCTTATTGACATTTAATCAAACCTTCCATGGGAAATATTTGATTTGGTTGATTGAGTCTCAAGAAATGAAGTTGTAAAGTTTATCTGACTGAGAATGATGTGCAGCTCACAGCCACAGCCCATTCAAAGTGACAGGCTCAGGAGTGGGATATGAGACACGCTCTCAAACATCACTTATTAATCATAATTAATAATTTTTGGGATTAAAAACCACCACAGGAAGAGGGGCAAAACAGTTGCAGCCTGGGTCTCACACACCTCCTCAGTCCACAACTTTATTCTTTTTGATCCTGGCTGTGTATGGTTGCCAAATATTTCACCCTCACATGGGTAACGTTGTCAAGGTGATTAGCAAATTTTTATTGCCTCTCTGATAAAGGTGAATGAGAAAAAGCTAACATTGCCAAAGCCTGAGAAAGGATTACTCATCCTTCATGTCTAGGTGTTAAAATTAGTCTTACACAAAAAGGTTGTTGGAGCAAAAAATCTTAAATTTTTAATATATGATTTCTCTTAAAAGGCCTTCCACCTCAGGATCTCAAATCAATTTAATTAGAAACTGTAAACTTAATTAGAAGTCAGAACAACCCTGCTACTGAGGCAAATCTCTGATTAATGGAGAAGTTTCTATCAGGGGCCAAATTCAGTCCTGGTCAGACTGGCAAAGGCATCAGAAAGACAGACAAAACAGCTGAAAAAAAGGTTGAAACAGAAACTGTCCTTATAAAACACTGGATAGACACAACCACCACAGACCAGAGTGTTTTGGAAAGAATTCCTTGGAGGAAGAAGGCCAGAATGGCACCCTGGGCACCATGTGGCAGGGTGAGGTGGAGCATTGCTGCTGAGGAGAAGAGGAACAAGCTGACCAAGGTGTCCTCAAGCCCAAGGGCCTCTCTGTGTCCCCTGCAGAGCAGTGTCACATGCAGGCTGCTGGTTTGTCCCCAAGGTCTGGCCCAGCAGCCTGGTGACAACATCACCTGGGCAAAGCAAATAACCCTGCAGATAACACGGAAATAGCAACACGTCCCAAGAGCTGGCAAACTGTTGGGAAGGTGACTTTATTGTGCACTATGCCCAGGGACAAAGGACTGGCAATTTAATGACAGGGAGCTGTTTGATTCCTGACTGGCAATAGAGGAACTGGCAGAAGCACCACCTGGCTTTGTGCAGCAAAGAAACAAGGTCAAGGACTCAGATCATCCCATCTGTGGTGTTTTCACATGGCAGTTTGTATTACAGTGGGCAAGAAGAGGTCTTGTCGGAAATCAAGGCCCCCACTGTCCCCATGGAAAGCCCCAGATGAGAGGCAGTGTGTGCCTCCATGTGCTCCAGGTCAGCTCCCCAGAGTCCTCTCCAGGGAAGTGCACTCAGTGGATGTTGTGGATCTGAGGTGGATCTGGTGCTGCAGAGACCTTCCGGCTCTGCTGAGGAGCTGCTGGCCTGGCTGGGGCTCAGCAGACAAGAAGGGGAACAAGGGGGATGTAGAAGCAGTGAGGCTCCAGCCCACAGGGTAGGAAATGAGATCCAGCTCTGTCACAGCTCCCTGTGGGGGTGTTTTGCAGGAATGTACTCCCTTTTCCCTAGACACCTCTGTACTTCACTGTCAGTACTGTAACTCTAGCTCGAAACCTTCTGGATGCCATAAGCATCCTCCTGCATGAATTATGCCCTCAGTAAAAAAACAATTTCTACTCCCAGTTACATCAATTTAAATCTTCAAACGATGATTTTGGCTTTGTATCAGCGCCTGTGATAGACACAGGCCCCCTGGGCCTGGTTTGGCTGCACTCACACATTTTCAGTGGAGCAGCACTGGGAACATGGATTCTCTCCCATCCTTCAGTTTCCCAAAACCTCAGGTGGTTTGGGGAAAGTTGGTGCTGAGGACTCCAAGCGAGAGCTTGGCAGCAGCAGTGAGGAGCAGTCCCTGTGGCAGGGAAAAGGGGCTGGGATCTCCTCCAGGAGGGAATGGGCTCCAAGGGGAAACAGCATTTTCTGCTGGAGCTTCATCCCTCCCCTCCATAGCTGTCAGTCCCTTCACTGTCCTGCTTAAGCAACTGTCCTCTGCTTCTCTTCCAACACAAACCATCCTAAGGAGGCTTTTTCCATAGAGGGGATCCAGGTATTTCTCCTGGATATAGAAATCAGGCTCCTTAATGGAAATTCAGCTCCAGCCTGTGCAGAAATAAAAGTTGGCTGGGTAAAGGCAAAGATGTAAACTATAAGCAGAATGAAGGAAGATTTTGCCTCGTGGATTTACGAGGCTGGTTTATATCTCATTAGTGTGTTACTAATGAGATATTTGATGTAGCCAGTTTACTAATGCCAAACTCCCTCAGAAATCAGAAGGAGTTTTGCCTGGGCAACTAGGGCACTAAAATGGCCCCAGAAACTCAAAATATTTGGGATGGATGGTTAAAAATTTAAAAAAAGGAAAGAGGGGGAAAAAAAAAGAAAAAGGAAAACCCCCTCTGGATTTAGTGTATAGTCGTTAACAAGGTATCCCACAGGTAGAACATGATTTATTGAAAACTGGAGAAACTGTCCTGGTTTTGCTAGAATGGAGGTTTTTGTTCTGCTCAGGGCACTTTATATGAAACAGATGCACAGTCGATAAATCAGGCTGTCCAGCAGGAAGCACAGGCTGCATTTGCTGTATAAATTATCATGTTCTTTGTAGGTAAATGCTATGGATGAAAACAGGGGTATTCTTACTTCTTAAAAAGCATCAACTATTATTGCTGGAGAAAAGAATTCCCTTGGCCTGTAGGATGTAGCAGCAGAGAGGACAGTCAAGGCAAAACTCCCTACAGAAATCACTTTCAGAATAAGAACTCGATTAAAAGAGGAGACAATGGGAATATTTGGAATTTAAGACCAGCAGGATGTTCTACTTTCTCAAGTTTCCCTTGGATTTCTTTCCAAATGGCTGCCCCTAAAAGCAAACACATTCAAGCACTTTGAGCTGATAGGAGAGGCAAATCCATTTGCAAACCCCTTCTTTCTTTTCTTGGCAAGGACATTAATCAGCACTGAGGCAGTCTGCAACACGCCATGAGATCTCCAGTGATGCTGTGAGGAACCACAGCAGGGAAAGCAGCAGGACGTGGCAGTCCAAGGAGGAATTGTCTTTGTTTGAGAACTGCTAAAAATATGTACACAAAAAGCTGTAACAGGGGTGGCTTTTAGTCTGAATTTAGAATGCAGAAGGATATTATGGTTTTTCAATAAAAACTGATGAGGAGTGATGCCATGGGAGGGGATTTCCTGGAGTTATGTTCTTATGAATGGTAGATAAGTGAGACACAGAGCAGTTCACCAACTGCCATTTCTATGTGGCTGCATTTCACATGCAACTTCTCTGTGCCTCACTCCCCACAACATTTAAAATCTGCTGAAAACAGGTGCTGTTTTACTGAAAATGTCAACTACCTAAGCCAAGGCTTAGGTGAAGGCAGTACTTTCCTACAGGGATGCACTGAGGAATTCTCTGAGCAGAGCACAGCCAAGGGTGCATCCCCCTTTGCTCCATCCTGGCTCTTTCCTTTCCTTTCTTTTTTCAATTTTTTTTTCCATTTAAACTGCATAAGCTGCAGATGAAAAAATATATAAATAGTAATTCTATATATAGTCCCGGGATAAAACTGCAGTTCATTTATGACAGCTGACAAATCTAAAACGGGCAATGTAAGTGCATTACAAAATGATTAAACCTTAAGTTCTCTCGCCCCCAGCTACAGGGCTGCATTAACATTACATTACCCACTGAATAATGCAATCTGCTGCAGTTTTATGCCAACACAAAAATATAGCCAAAATAGCCCCTTCCCTCCTATTTACAGCTGGTGTCTCAAAAGCCATCTTCCTTGTGGCAGCTTCCACTGGCCTGCGTTTGCTCAGAGCCAATAAAACAGGAATCCTACAGAGCTGGAGCTGGCTGGAAGCATTTTCTTGGGCTTAAGCCACACAAATGGCATGTGCAATGGGCTTAGGACTCTGCTAGCAGGATTACAGAGGTATCAGGCTACACATCCCCGGGGCTGGGGCTGAAATCAATACTGGGTACTTGAGAGAGATGTAATGGATTCAATCTGACCAAAACTTTAATTACGATTTTTGTTATGACACCAACTTTTCTATCTCTGGATCTCATTGAGCTTAGGCAGAGCCTGTCAGAGCATTGTGTAAGAGAGTGTTGAGTATTCCCATTATCTCCCCCTCACCAGGGAAGCAGCTCCCTGCAGCAGGCAGGTGACAGGCAGTAGAGGTGGGTGGAAATCAAATGTCCACTGACCCCTCCACCCTTTCCAAGCTGCAGAGGTGACACAGCCACGCTGCCTTTGTGATTCACCACTGTACTGGGATTTCAGGACTCATTCATAGCTGCTCATTCCTTGCTGCTTCTCCTCGTGGCATGACATGAATGACAAGATATGACAAAAATAATATGATGAAGGAAAAAAGGAGCCTAGCAGAGAAATTTACAGTTGTCAGATTGCTTTTTCCCAGCATAAACAGTTTTCTCTGTCTGGGGGACATCAGGCTGGGATTTAGGATGCAGGGTTTGAGAACCCAGGAAGTGGGAATGCCTTTGCACATGTGAAGGGTTTTTTCATAGCCCTCGAGGTCACATTCTTCTTTATGGTACTGGTACCACTTCATACACCATGGTCCCCTTCAGCTCAAGAGAATAATTAAAGAGAGCCCCATTAAAATGCAATGATTTTTATCCTTCCTCACTCGGGACCCTTGGGATTTAGCCAGGAGTTGCCCAGGGCAGGTGTTCCATGGAGCTTCCCAGCGAAGGCACCTGAACAGTAACTCCAAGGGGAACCTCCCTGAAATAGCAAGGCCTCAGATCCTATAGCTAATGCCTATTTTCCCAGAAAACACAAAGCCATGACTGTAATGAAAGCCAGCTCTCTCAGACTTTCATTTTAAGCAGCCTCAGTTCAGAAGGAAAAGAAACAGCGTCATCCCATTACACATGGAGTGTGTTTCCTCTGGGGAAAAAAGGAAATCACTCACCTTTCAAAAAGTACCATTCTGTCAATATTGCTTCTGTTCACAAAGAGGAGCTGTCAGGCAATTCAAGCTAAAATTGGCATCGTACTAAAACCTCAGTATCAGGACTTGAATGAAACCTGGCTGGAAGCACTCACAGTATTACACTTTCACCCAAAGTTTCCCAACTGCTGGTTTGATCTGTGTGACATCGATCCCTGCTCGCTCTGAAAGGCTTGATGGCTTTTCCCTGTGCAGCAGCATGCACAGAAATGAAGAGCAAATGAAGAGCAGGGATGTTTCTGGGTTGCCCAGATCTCCCTCCCCAGGCAGTCACTCACAGTCGGTGCCCACAGGGGAGCTGGCTCAGGTGGGACTCAGCATGTGCTGGGACTCAGCCCCTCTGCAAAGCTGCTCCATCCATCAGCATCCTACAGAGCAGGAATGGAGGTGTCTGAATGACCTAAATGAAGCAGCTGCTCCAGGAGAGAGGAAAATTTGTGTTTGGAGTTATCTGACTTCATGGAGGAATTAGGGGATTTTTTCTATATTCAGTCTTAATTATGAAGCTCCATTGAAAACTGCATATTTGTGCTGCCTTTATGGGGTGCTGCAGTAGGAAACTACACTCAGGTATGTACCCCAAATTCCTGGCAAACCCTTTTGCTCCTTGCTGCCTGTGGCCAGGAGTTGGTACCATGGGTTGGTACCGTGGGTTTGTACCTTTGCCCATACAGATGCTGGTGCCAAAGCAATCCTTCCTGTGTGTGAAATGTAACCCACTCTTACCCCTGCCACGTTCAGACTTCTCCAGGATACTCCTCTTCCCTCTGCTGCCTCCAAGAGCTCTCTGAGGATCACGTTTTTCCTTCCACTCCTGCCTGCTCCGTGTTCCCTTCCCTTCCTCCCATCCCACTGTGTTGTTCCCTGGTGGGTGATGGTGCCCAGGGTGTGAAGCCACACAAATTGTCCCATCACTGTTACCATCCTGTGGCCCCCTTGGGAACATGCATTTCTTTCTCTGCTCTGTCTTGGACTGACAAAACTCAGCTGCTGCCTAGTGGCAGAGTTAATTAAGCTCCTCCCCAATTCCCCATTACCCACCGTTTGAAATACACAATTTGTTTGCCAGCACCTTGGGGTGTTATTGCTATCATTTACACCATTCAATGGCATATAAAAGCAACTGTTTATTTATCAAATACAAGTAACAGCTTTTAGGATTAAAAAAGAAAATCCTGGGGTTTTTCTCTAATCCTGTGTGCTGAGGGGAGACCTTGCTTTGAGTGGAGCAGGGCTGGGTTGTGAACACTTTGTCTCATGTCAATGCTATTCCTTTTCCATTTGGTTTGAGAGTTTCTTGTTGCTGCTCTTTTGTACTTGCAAATGGAAAGGAAGTAATGCAGGCACTGAGGGAGCTTTTAAAGGCAGAGGGAGCAGGATTTGATAGCCCCATTCATTTAATTCTCTCATCAAAATCCTGTTTTCTGGCTCAGAGATAGTTGATGTTCAGTCCATCAGATGCAGGTGAATGGCCCATGGGGTGAAGGACAGTTCTGTAACAGACTGTGTGTTGGAAAGGGGAGAAAATTCCTCCCAGAACTGTGCCAGCACTGGTTACACCCAGAGCACCACATTCAAGCACCCTGTGTTTCTGTACCAGCTGCAGTTCTAGACATGTGCAAAGACACCCCAGCAGGCTCCTTCTAAATGTGGCTTTTAGAGAGAGAATCACAGTAAATCTATCAGGCCAGAATAAGCAGTGGTAGTTATGTCAGTTCTTTAATCCAGCTACAGTAACTGGCTCAAGAAAAACTTCCTTTAAATCCCAGTGCCTTGCTGCAGGCAGCCAGCAGGATGAGTGGGGCACAGCCAGACCAGGAGCTGCACGCTGGTGTGGAGTTGGTGCTAATGCAATTTAAAGTGGATAAATATGAAAAATAGGTGCATGGATGGCTGACACAGAGCAAATCACCAGGAGACAAAGCTTGTTTAAAGAATAGGATTTGTAGACATCTCCTGGCTGAAGGATTACGTTTAAATGTGTGAGAAGCCATCTAATAAAGCTCACAATAGCACACAGTGCTTACTTCACCACACAGCAAAGGGGACTGGGAGAAATGAGTCAAGTTTAAATTTCTCTTTACCTTCCCTCAAAGAATAACATTTTTTAAAAGCCAGTTTGCTTAGTTATTCCCAATAACCCTGTGCTCTGTCCCTTCTGTATCCTATGGCTGTATGAACGTGCACTCCAGGCCAGCACAGATTCAGCACAGCTGCTGCTGTGATTACCCAGTTCTGCACCACTGAGCCTTGGCCCCTGTGGGGCTGCACCATGCAGAGTGTACCTGAGAGCATCTTCTGACTTGTGGAAGACCTTATTTATCTGAGCCAGCTCAGTGGATTAGTGCAGTTGTACTACAGTGTCTGGAAAATTAATATGCCAGCTTGTGTGCCCAGCTAGGAGTGTCTTAATAGAGACTTCTTGCCTTCACCATGATAATGGTGTTAAGTATAATCTGGCATACAGCTACAGAAAATGTCTCTGAGGAAGCCCAGATGCACAAGTGCATCTGGGAAAAAAAAAATAAACAAAATACCTTCAATGGGGTGCTGACTGACTTGTGATTTTTATATCTGAGGGCAGTTGTGTATTTGCTGCTTATTCTAAAAAATCACATCTCTCCTGAGCCTTTGTTCAGTGTAAGGAGCCTGCCCGCTCTCCTGCTGGCTTTTATTATATTTGTATTGACAAGAATAATGCTGCCTTGTGGGCAGCTCAGTGTGCTGAACTTGGAGAGAGGTTCTGTGAGGATAAGAGTGGCTGGAAACAGACACAGGGCTCGCTCAAAGCCAGGCAGGCAGTGAGGCAGCGCTGCAGCGCTAATCAATCCTGGGGAAAGCTGAAATCCATCCATGCCAGGGCTCCCAGACAGCCCAGACTGGATTAAGGGCTCAGTTCCCCATCCTCTCACACCGAGGGGGCTGGCAGTGTTTTGTAGCTCGCTGCCTTTGAACTTTACTCTCACACAAATAACTACACGAGGGGTCTGGTGTGGAGCATTCATCCTTGCATTGACTGCGGATTTGGGCTTTCAGGCTGCAGTCTCTTCTCTTCTCCTCAAAAGGCAGGCACACAGCCTTGGTGTCTGAAGGGTGGGAGGGGCGAGGCAAAGAAAAAGAAGTGGAAAAAGGAACAGAGTTTGTGTTGTACAGCGATGAATGCTGCGTGTGCCCTGAGCACACCGGTGCCAGCGGCCAGGGCAGAGCTGCCTCTTTATCTGCAGGGCTCAGCAAAATATATTACCTGTAATAATGTGTCTCATATATACAACTGCCTTTCTGGATATGCTTTGAAATGTTTAATGATGTGTGGCTGAAATGGAATGATCTCTTCCTAATGAAATGCAATGGAAGGAGAGCGCGCACACATTAAGACATCTTATCTGTATGGGCAATTAATAACCTGGGAATTAAAACAAAGTATAAAACCTAAGAGTTTTAGCTAAAGCCATGGGATATGAGCAAATGAAACCCAGTCATGTTTCCACAATGGTTTGCTGTAGTGAAATCCAGATGTCAGGGAACCCCACCTATCAGCTACTCATTTCTTTTAGACTGTGGGCTTCTCAGTCATTTTATGTCCCTCAGCTGTCTTGAAGTTCATATATTGATATAATTATGTTGCTATAGATTTTTCTCTCAAGTCTGTGGACATGTTTTAAATTAAAACAGTCAAGGGCCAATTGCTTGAGTTACCAAATGTTAAAGTGAAGACTGGACTGGACACATAACAAACCTTTATTCCAGGATCCAACCTCAGAGGTTCACCAACATTGTGACTCAAATCTTCACTGAGCATCTAAATCAAGTTCACTAATTCTTACAATCACTTTGACAGCCAATTAATGTGTTAAACTCAATGCTTTTTCATAAAGAAATGCATTCCCTTAGGTGACAAGTCACAGAAGACTATACATTCTCTGAGGAGTATGCAAGTTGGATTAAAAAGTCTAATCCTAATGCTTGGTTATGATAAATATTCTTTGAGCAAAAATAAAGTCAGTTGAAAATCTGGATTGAATTGGATTGGATTATCCAAAGTATTAGACGTGAGGAAATTCTGCTCTTTGATTGAAATTCTGCTCTTTGATTTGGCAATATTACTTTAGTAGATTCTCCTCATTGTAGAAAAAAATAATTGAGAGGCCAAAAGTTATTTAATTTCATAGTCTCCATTTTAAACATTGAGATCTGCTGATAACCCTTGGCATATTGCTCTTGCACAACTGCAATAAGTGAAAAGAAAGACTTCAAGCTTGCAGCAAAGTTCCATTGCACTTCAATATAATGATAAATTGGTTTTCAGTGAGAAGTTCATGGCATGCCTTGACTAGGCAGAAATATTATTTGCATTCTTCCATAAAGAACTTTAAGTTAGAATCATTAGCCACCTTATATAATTTAAGATGCAAAGAAACCAATATATGATTAAAAGTAGATCACAGGGAAGTGACTGTAAAATTGAATTTTAAATGAATGATTTCAGAAGACTATCTTCATCTCACCATGCCTTGTGGTATGTATTTCACCCTCCCTAAAGATTTAATAAAAGCATTACTCTGTCAGCACTTGGTAAATATTAAAATAATAATACATGCTGTAATTACTTTCCAGACATTACTAACATGTTCCGATCTGCATAAAGCTTGACTCTCAAGTTACACCAAAACTTTAAAGAGGAGGAAAATGGTTTCCTGTTCCTACACCATTTACAGGAGGGGCCAGGTTAGCAAAAAGGCTTTGTACCCAGCTGGGTCCTTGTCCTCATCCCAGGAGGAGATCAGGACATGACCAAGGGGTTGGTGCACACTTGACTTCATCGGGTTTCTGCCTCCCAGGGCTGGAGGGGACCCCACCCCAGCTGGTAACAGGCAGCTGCACATACAGATCTAGTGGGAGGTTGCTTGTTTAGGGACAAAAATGCACATTATAGTAAGAGAATGGCCCATTGCCTTAGCAGAGGGACCTCTGGGGAGACACTCCAGGCTCTGTCCTTGAGCTGGCTGCTGCTGGAGTGTGGGGCTGTGCTGGGAAGGAGAGGGTGAGCTCATGGAGAGGGCATTTTGGGAGACATAAGCAGTTGGAAGGGAAGGGTTAGTGGCACTGCTGTTTATCAGGGCCTGTCACCACAGGCACAAAGACCAGTGATTTATTGGTCAGCCAGGGTGTATCAGGCAGCTTCCTGATTTCACATTTGTGTCCTGTTATCCTGCAGAAGCTTTAGGAGATGGAGCTAAAGGTGGGAGAAGAGAAGATGATGCCCTTGGTGAATAGGAAAAGGTTTCAGTGTCGTGGCTGCTGCAGACTCAGGGTCAGCAACCCCTGGGGAGCACAGGCTGTGCTGCTGCCCACACCTGGAAGGGTGACAAGGACCCACTCCTCCTCTGGTACACCCCAAGCACCTTTGGATGTGTGTGCACTTTTGGGGCACACTTTGGGAATGATACCAAAAAGCTCAGCCTGCACAGCTTCTGCAGGAAGGTGTCAGTGGACTAATGTTCTCTATTATGCAAGGGGCTGAGAACAGTATTTGTTCTGATTTCTTTTTTAAGCTACAGATTATTTCCACACCATTGCCTTGGACATTTGTGATAGAAATTGAAGCACAATTAGATTTAGTATTTTGGTCTAAAACCAGAGGAAAGTGAAAATGGTTTCTTATGCTGCTCTGTTGCATTGCAGATCTCCAAATGGGGCCGCCACATCCATTGAGGCCACATGGGCAAGGGAAGAAAAGTGAGGGGCAGAGTGGTGAGAGGCAGGAACTGGGCTGGAACACAAATGCAAAACAACCCTGTGGGGCCACATAAAACCTTGAGCACTGTCATCCCTTGTCTTCCAGGAACCTTACTTGTGGGGCTGGCCTGCAGAGTCCCACTGCAGACAGCTCTGTACTCATTGATTTGCACCCTGGTGACATGGGGATGGGATGAGGGGAGGGGTCAGTGCAAGGGACTGTTTGAGCTGTCTCTCCTAGGAAGAATTACCTCTCTGGTGTCCCAGAGGAATGGGGGAGTTATTCCTCAGTGCCCCACTCTTGCTTTTGTATGGGACATGCACTTACACTGCCAAAAAAAGGGAATTGCTCACTCTGCCAACCTCTCTGAGCAATCTGCTCTTTAATTTTGATAACATTATCTTATATTCAGTACCTACTACAGGATGATTTCATATTTTAAAAGATTTTGTATAAAAAGTGTGTGTGGGCTTATGGCAATTGTAATAAAACAAAAGTTCTAATGGGAAGAAGAGCCAACACATTTTCAATTCCCTTTCCCGTAATAAGCAGTAATTCAGCATTCCTGTCATGAGATAAGAATTACTTTGACAAGAATTTTCTTTTAATAGCTCTGTCTGCAACAGAGTAAATTTCTTTCCTTGTCATTACAGCTTCTGGCCTGCAGTAAATGCCTGAAGACTGAGTAAAACTGATGGCAGCAACCTGCCATCCCCCACATAAACAATGCACACACCACCATCTCTTCAGAGGGTTTCAAAAGCATTTCACATCCTTGACTGTTTAAATAAAGTCATTGAAAGACTTGGAAGCATTAGAGCTCTCAAAGAATCCTTAATTAATTTTGCTGATTTATGCCTTTCACTAGGCATGGGAGGAAGCAAAGGGCACACACTGAGAGCAAGATCAAAACCATTTACTTGTAGGAGGCACATGGACAAAAAATAACATGTTCAGTCAATAAAGCTAAGGAACTATGGCTGTTGGGCCTGAAGAGTTAGACTGAGAACCTGGTGTGACATCTGATGCATTTAATATGAATCAATGCAAGACAAGCAGCACAGACCGTTCCCCCCAAAGCAATCCCACGCCAATATCTGAGTCTGCAGTCACAAACCTCTGCTGATGGCAGGAGCTGGCTGAAGCTCCCACCAGGGCTCTCAGTAACATGCAGAGGTGTGACATGTGGCTCCTGAACAAGATGTACGATCTCACTGGCATTGTTTGACCTTGGAGCTTCTCCAGCTTGTTGTTGCTGTACCTGTCACAGCTAATGTGAACTTCCATTCTCCAAGTGCCTCCAGCTCCTGAGCCCTTTTCAGTCCAAGAGATTGCTTTGGGAATGCCTACCAAGCTGCTGGGTGGAATTTTGACTCAGCAGGTTTTTCAAAGTCCGGGAGTTGTTCAGTCTTTATCTCACACTGTGGCTCCACCTCCTGCTGTGGCCACCCAGCCCTTCTTCATGAGCGTCCCATGGCATCCTTGGCACTGGGTATCCCACAGAACACAGCTCCCTGTTCCTTACCCCTCTCTCAGGAATGTAACTCACATGGAAAGTATGACAGCAATTGTAAATCTCTAAAGGTCACTGGCAGCGAAACCAAGTTCAACCAAAAGTCTCTAAAAGTGTTTGAGCTCCATCAATCAATCTGTGACCACAAATATGTGCAAAAAGGCACAGAATATGTCCACAGTCAGCTTGGATTTTGTAGTCCTTGTTCTGAACAGACAAGACTGCAAAATTGAGCAGAAAGCAAGAATTCCCTGTGATGCCCAGGTCTGAGCAGCTCTGTGATCATGCACAGTGGAGCCATGTCCTTGGGAGCAGGATGAGGGTTGGGCCCACAGCCGTGCCCAGCATCATGGCTGCTGAATGGGTAACCCCAAATCCAAGGCACAAAATAAAGTAAAAACTGTAAAGTGAAGTGCCATAAAAGTTCTGTAAAGTGCCATAAAGTAAAGTGGCATAAAGTGTCGCAAAGCTCAACTGTCATAAAGTGCCATAAAGTGAAGTGTTGCAAAGTGCCGTAAAGCAAAACTGTTGTTAAGTGCCATGAAGCGAAACTGTCGTAAAGTTAAGTGCGCAAAGTACCATAAAGTGCCCAACTTACGTAAGTTGCGTAGTTACATAAACTGTGTAAAATGGATTTAAATAATAAAATAAATGAAAAAATAAATATAAAATTAAATTAAATTTAAAAATTAAAAAAAAATACCCATGGAACCTATGATGGGGGTTTCAGGTCTTTGGGGTTTTTTATGTATCCATTTCCAAAGGCTTTTCCCAAGACTTGCTCCTTCTGCTAGGCACTGTCTCCTGCCTTTCCTCTTTAGAACTAAATGACACAACACTCATGGATGGAATTACTGCTGAGAGTATGCAGATCCATAATGAGGCTGCTCTTATTCTATCCAGTACAACACACAAATAAGAGCACCAAACTTTCCCAGACCCTGCTGGGATGGCAAGAAAGACCACAGGACTCCTTTCCTGTGGAACAACCTTATTTTAGATAATTTCTTTTTGCTTACTAGAAAGATTTACAGCTTTTTATTTGGCATTCAACAGACATGCACAATCCAGTTTTCAGCCCTGATCTCCAAATAAAGCAGATTAAAGCCTGAAATTGTTGCTCCTGTCGGAAGACAGCATTCAATCTGCTTGATCAGAAAAGTGTTTGTAGCATTTAAAGGCTGCCACTGATTATTATCTTAGCTGAAATACACATTTTTATGGCTAAACTTGAGCTGACATCCTGGTCTAATAAAATTTCCTGACAATCGATAGCAATTAGCAGAATTTGCAGCTGTCACAAGTGATGTAACACAATTGTGCCTTGATCTGTTAACTCCCCTGCATGTCCAGACACCTTTCTCTTTCTCTGCCTGGTGACAGAGTGTGACAGGAGCTGCCCAGCAGCTTTGCTGACACCAAACCTCATCACCAAATGGGTGCCCCAGCCCTGGATTCATCTGGTACCAGCAAAGGGCTTGGGGGGCTCACTCATTGTCCCCCCGTTCTGAAGGGCAGTGCCACACTGGGTCTTTGCCAGCTCTGAGCTCCTCCTGCTCCTGAATTTCTGGCCTGTCCAGACTCCAGCCTCAGAATTATAGAATCATAGAAAAGCCTGACTTGGAAGGCATCTTAAAAATCATCTAATTTCAACCCCTCCTGCCATGGGCAGAGAGGGCACTGACTGGGTCAGCTTGCTCAGGGCCTTATCCAGCCTGACCTTGAACAGTTCCAGGGCTGTGGAATTGTTCAGCCCCCTGAGAGGTTGCTGCACCTCCCCAAACTGGTGTGCAGCAAATCACTTCCTGAGGCATAACTCATGAATATAAGCAGGGTCATTACTTTTCAGACCCAAATTTCTTTTGAAAACCTTCATCCCAGTTTCAGGGCAATGCAGTAAACAACCCTAAGTGCACTAAACTAAAGATACAAGCTGCTTTCTGCTCTGCATCTGTCAAAGCAGTCAATAAGCTCACGGCTTGCTGGGATCAGTGGCCAAGAGCTGGGGGAGGACACGTGGGCAGGCACTGCACAGTCACTCAGCTCTTTGCTAAAGGGTTTTTCTTTCTCAAGGAGAACAGAGCCCCTGCAGAGGCAAGCTGCAAGCTCTCCCCTGGGCTCCAGGGGATATTTCATGTGATAGCTGAAGGATATCTAATAAAATGACCAAGCTCTGAAACAATGCAAACAAACATCAGCCGCAAATTGATCCGAAACCTCTGCTCGTTCTCTGATCTGTTACTGACACAAACCTTCTTCCTCAGGCAGCGAACAAGAAATGGAGGTCACTAATTTGCTCCTGATAGAAAGCAGAACCCAGCTTCTTAAAGATTATGGGAAAAAATAAATACAGCAAAATGTTTCCTAGATGAAAGATTTGAATCATTTTATGCTCATTAATTGCTTTTCATATCTAGTGCCACACTGTCATTTCCAGAGGAGCTCAGTCAGAGACATATAAAGGGGAGAAAACTTTGAAAGCTCTATTTGCCTTCAGCAGATCCCTATTGTTTGCCCAAAAGTTAGAATTCAGCCAGTGAATTAGTACTTTTACTCCATTCATATTCTCAGAACTTGCTTTATAAAGAGAAATACAAAGTGATGTGCACTGGTACATCCACACACATGCACGTAGAAGAAACTAAGAGCTGTAACTCTGTTTTACATTATGCTCTGCTGTACAGCAGAGGTAGCTGATCCCACATTGCAGGGTTTTTGTCATTCACATTGTGCTACCACTGAGGTTTCTGGAAAGTTTCCTTGAAACTGGTGGCATGGCAAACTACTTCATGATAGATTTAAGAACATTTAACTCCTTATGGAGCTGGGGCAGGAACCAGTGCCCAAAGGTTACACATGAGTCAGGAAGGCAACTCTCAGCAGAGGAGATCTGCCAGGTATCTCATCTGCACGTGGGAGAGCACACAGGTCATATCACAGCTGGCGAAATATGTAAAGATGGAAGGTTTGAGCAGTGTCTCTGCTAGAAAGAGGCTTACAACTACTAGCAGATTGTGTTTTCTGGTGTTTGAAACATGTGGGAGTTAAGGGAGGTGTTAAGTCTGCATTAATTTTTATATATATAAAAGGATATTTGGCATGCTTCCTTGTCCAGACAGCCTGATGCCCACAGCCTCTGTGCTGCTCATGATCAGAAGAGCAGCTCTGGATGAGACCTTCATCCCACTGCTCCCCCCTGAAAATGGGGGGAGGACAGGGAGAGGAAAGACAGCTTTTGGGCAGGGCTTTATACATGAAATTCTCACTCAGCCCTTGGTCCTGAGGGAGAGAAGTGCCTTACTTGGCATGTAAAGGTAATGGAAACAAGGACTAAAGTCTCTCTAATGAGAAGAAAACACCACACAGTTTATTAATTTAGGCTTCTGGAAATTAGTTTGCTGAACTTAAGGGCTAAATACAGGTGTTAAGCCCAGCCATGCCCACAGTAAATTACACATTCTCCCTTACATCCATAATCACTGTCTATTTAAGGTTTTCCCATACTGCCTGCTGTTCTGGTATCTAGGCAATGATTCTCATACTAGGAACTTGATACCTATTTTTACAGTCCTGCTAAAGTACTAACTAGTACTGCTTTAGTCTGTCCTGAAATCAATTCCTAATGTTACTGTAGGAGCAAACATAAAACTTGAGGTATTTTTCTCCACAGGTTAATATCATATGTTTCTGATTGAGCAAGGAAAAAAAATAATTTCCTTACAGGGTGGATTTTGTTATGTCTCTTGTCTCTTGTACAGGCATGGAGGAGGGGAAAACCCTTAGAGGATTAGGATCAGGACCAAGACCCCATGTTACTGCGTAAAACCCAGATGGGGGAGTTGTTTCAGAAAACTGTTTTTAAAACTGAGACAATTTGGTGTTTCTGTCCATATTCCTGTGGGCAGGTGGCCACATTGCAGTGAAAAAGGCAGAGCTGGAGAGGATGACAGGTACCAGGTCACCCAGAGGGCCAGCCTACCCCAAAGTGTATAACTAGAGCTTTCCCTACTGTTTTTTTTCCCTTCTGGTTGGCCAGAAGACAGATTTTCGGTCTGCCTGGAGGTAAGTAGATATATCCATCAGGAACACTCTTCCAGCTTTGCAACTGAAGTGCATCTGACTCTGCCCAGCCTCATAGACATTTCACAGGGAAATGTGCTGTGCTCTGATGCTGCCACATGAATCAGCCAGTGCTTCCTTTTGGTGTGCTCTAAACTGCATGATCAAGCATGGCTCTTAATAGCTAAGTGATGATTCATTTATGATGGCACCAGGACAATCCAAGTTAGTTTTTACCTTTTATCCTCAATGTAATGGGTTCTGTGCATTCCAGTTTCAGCAAGAACTGAGCAAATTCAATAATCACACCAGTGTTCAGCACTTTTTATGCACAGATCTAAGCCCAATTGCTGCTAAAATTTTAACGAGACCAGCCTTTTGCATTAACTGCATAACAAGAAACACAAGGTTGCCTCAGGTTTGGGGTGTTTGCTCTACACTGGATGCAGAGTCACAGGTTATGGAATATCACATCATTCCATGTGCTTAAACAGCTGCTGGAGGAGATGCAGGGTCTCTGCAATCTGAGCAAGCTGCAGTGCCCTTCTTGTCCCCAGCTGCTCCATTAAAACAAAACTCAGATGCATTAAATACATTCCCAATATTGTGTGAGCAAAAGCAAGCAGGGAGAGAGGCTGTGTGCTGGGGAGATAATCTTGTAGCAAAGATGCTGTCTGTGATACAAAAGGAGGTAGGGAATGCTTGAGTTACACAAACATTCCTGAAATAGCAGGAAAACTTTAGCAGATGTTTCCTCCATCTAATTTTCCCCCTTTCTCCTCTTTGTGTGTGTGGCTTTGCAGATCTCTCTGCTTTTTAAAAATCTCTCTTTGTATGAAGGGCCTGCATTAAAATGTCAGGCTTTATTTTTCCAAAAGACAACTGCCAGAAATGAAACCCCAAATGCTCATTTCAGAGCCAGGCAAAGATCTCTTGGGAACTGCTGGGAATCCCACCCCTATTTCTGATTAGGTTTTCATCAGCAGAGTAGGAGCCAAATTCTCAGTTGCCCGAAGGCTTTCATCTCAATGAGAATCAGACTCAGAGGAGCTCTAAGGTATCAAATAATATTTACTGTCTCTGTTAGTTATTGGCAAGGCGTCTGGAAATGCCTTGGGATTCGTGTTTTGATTAGAATATGATCATAACTTTATAAAACACAGATAAAAATGATCTCATTTTCTGAGCCAAGAACTCAGCAGACTTCAGGAAGGAATAACTTTTAGCAACACTTTCTGCTAGGAGCTTCAAAAAGGATCAAAATCCATGCTGAGCAGAGTGGGGCCATCCCTGACAATTTAGGATTGGAACAAGGACTTTGTCAGTTAATTACTCAGCACCCTCCTGGCACAATTTGCTCAAGCACCCTCAAATGCTCTTGGTCACAGCTGGAGCTGGTATAGAATCCATGGAATCTGCTGAGCTGGAAGGGACCCACGAGGATTGCAAAGCCAAGCTCCTGGCCCTGCACAGAGCAAGCTCCAGAATCACACCACGTGCCTGTCCAAATGCTAATAACGCAGAGGGATGGTAGATAAATCTACACTTTTATGGTGAGCAGGACAGCCTTGGTTACTGTGGATCTCAGTGGCAGCAGTGGGTCAGCCTGGCCCTAGAAAGTTCCATTCTGAAACCCCCCTTTCAGTGGGCAGACACAGTGAACACAACACATAGCATAATATATAATATATAATATATAATATATAATATATAATATATAATATATAATATATAATATATAATATATAATATAATATAATATAATATAATATAATATAATATAATATAATATAATATAATATAATATAATATAATATAATATAAATGCAATATATGCAATATATAATAGATAACATATAATAGATAATAGATAATATAGTATATAGTATTTTATTACCTATAACATATATATTACAAATTATGTATTACATATTATATATAATATATTGTATATTACATATCATATTTTATATCTCATATATCATATATTATAATATCACATATTATAATATGTAATTTTATATATATATATATTCAACCATATAATGGTGTCGGGAGTAGGGCAATAAACAACAAAGAGGGGTATTTTAGTGTGGCATGTTAAGGTAGAAGGGCTGGAACACACAGCTCCTCCTTGGGTGCACCCTTGGCTCTGCCCTGTGCTCCCCCCTTTCTCCCCCTGCTCTGCTCACAGCTCCTGACAGGAAAAGCTGTCTCAATTTCCAGCAGAAAGGGTCCTTAATGTGTCCCTTTATGGAAATCAGCACACAGAGGAAAGACTAATAAATAACAGATGATGAAAACACCCCCTGGTTAGCGAGGATGCTTCCCACCCCTTGTGCAGAGACACACCTGCGAGAGGGACCCGTTGTCCACACTGCATTTTTCATGTGCCATCCTTGCACTCTGGGCACGTTTCATTAACGGTGGGGCTCGATGATTTCACAGGACTTTTCTAACCTGGGTTATTCTGTGATTTGCTTTGGAGGGAAGGAGCCGGGAAGGGTCTCCTGCCAGCCCGGGCAGCCTGCGGGTGGCTTTGCCCTCTGCTGGATAAAGCCAGACCTGCTGATTTTCTCCTGATAGCACATCTTTTTGCCAAGGGGAACATCGCAGTGAGAAAGCAGTTCAGCCCCAATGAGTATTTTCAATACTACCACTTTACTCTGCTGAGGCAGCTGCAGATTTGCATTCACAGTCTGAATAGGCTGGGAAGGAGTGGGTCTGTAAGCACTGATAAAGTTAAGGGTGTGGGGGACACAGACACTGCATCGCACAATACCTTAAAAAAAAACCCCAAAAGCCAAAAAAACCCAAACAACAACAACCAAAAAACCCCTGTCAGGCTGTGTCCGCTACTCTTTATTGTGACCGTCCTTGTTTCTTTGCAACCTAAGTACTCACACCAATTTCAAGTGAGCCTATCAAGATGGCAAATCCAAAGTATATTTGAGTTATTGATTCAAATAAAGCAACTCAAATACATCTTACTTTGAAGCCTATTTGCAGTAGCAGGATGTGCCATCTGCTTCTTGCAATGGTGCAGGGCAGAGACTTCATCTCCAGAGACAGATGGGAAATATGAAGGGGTTTATTCATTTTTAGATATGAAGCTTCAGGAGCAGAGGCCATCAGGATCCCCTGGGGGATGAGGAGCTGGGAGCTCCTGTGTGCCAGCCCTCACTGGCTGGCCCTGGCTCAGGGTGGGCATTGGGGACAGGGTGCCAGGGCACTCTGAAACCCAGTCTGGGACTTGGCCACCAGATAAAAATAATCTCATTTTCTGAGCCAAGAACTCAGCAGACTTTAGGAAGGAATAACTTTTAGCAACACTTTCTGCTAGGAGCTTTAGAAAGGATCAAAATCCATGCTGAGCAGAGTGAGGCCATCCCTGACAGTTTAGGATTTGGAACAAGGACTTTTGTCAGTTAATTACTCAGCACCCTCCTGGCACAATTTGCTCAAGCACCCTCTAATGCTCTTGGTGACAGCTGGAGCTGGCACAGAATCCATGGAATCTGCTGAGCTGGCAGGAGACCACAGACAAGGACAGTGGCCATTCCAGGTTGTGCCAGTGTTTTGGGGAGTCACTGGATGATTCCTCAGTGCCTGGGACCAGCATTGGGAGTCTCAGAAGGAGTTTTGGATGAAGGATAACTCCCAGAGGCAGGAGCATTCTCCTTCTCCATGAACACGTTGGCCAAGCCTCCCAGGTGCTTTTGGCTGGATCTGCAGGGCAGGGCTGCCTGCCCTGGTTGTAGCAAACCCCTCTGTGTCCATCCCTCACAGGGGTCTGACTGATCCTTCTCTCCAGGATACCCCCAGAGGACAGAGAAATGCACTGACGCCACCCAGCATTTTGCAGCCCATCATCAGACCCAGGTTCCTGCTCCTAATAACACCAAGCACTATTCACAATACAGCCATCAACCATTTAATCGCTTTCATTTACGGTTTAAAAGCCCTCCCTTAATTTTGGTTCCAATCCACCAAGTTCCTGAAGGGTAAGCAGGGTCTGAGGAGGGTAAATGGACTATCAGAGGTCACCCCCAGTGGCACTCCCACAGTGACAAATGAAACGAAGTGGTTCAGACCACCCACGTACCCCCAGCAAAAGAAAACTGCAGGAATTCTGTTTTCTTATCATTCATCAAAAAGATATAAACACAAACAAATCCACAGTATCATCTCCTTTGATTCCAGCCCAGTGCCATTTCAAATAGGTGCAGCGTGAAATCCAGTTATTTCACATTGGCTGTGCTGCACATGAAAGACAATAACATTAATTTTTATTGTAACAAACAGCTTTAATTAAACTTGCAAAATAAATACATAGTCACGCAGCCTTTATCCATATTGGAGCTTGGCATTAATCTTTATTATTGTTATTAAGTGTTAAGAGAAGAGAATATTTTGATGAATAATAACAGCGCATACAAATCAATGCATATTTAAAATAAATGTTTACAAAAGGCAGTGGCATGAACATATGATTTGTGAGCTCTGAGGCTGTTATGGCCAGATAGATAAATGCCAGTAATTCATCATGAGCTGTGGGGATTAGAGAATTCAGCAAGAATACTTTTCATAGTTCTGTGGCAAGCAGGCAGCAGTGATGTGCCTGGTCCATATCCCAATCTCTGCTCCCATGATTCATCCTCAGCGATGTGAGGGGAAATTCAAAGATTTCAGCAAGCCTGAAACTTTGCTGTCTCTTCTTGGGCTCTCACAGTAATTGTTTCACTGTAAAAAAAAAAAACTGGAAATAAATTCTGCATTCTTTTGCCTGGTTCTCAAAAGAGACAAAATCTTGGAGATTTCTTTAATATTTCAGTGATTTATAATTGGAAAAATTGGAATTTGTATCCATTTATGTTTTATTAGTATTAGCAACCAGCCCTAAGCTGAAATCAAAGATGTCAGAAATGGAAGTTCAGACAGCCCATGCTTGGGCCTTGCTCAGGACTCAGAAGATTCTCCAGTTCCCACATCTGGAGGCCCTGAGGGACCATCACTGTCACCAGCTCAGGCTGCCATGTAACAAGACCTCTGAAATGTACCCAGCACTGCACAGATTTAATCCACAAATTTGTGATTGGTGGGGAAGATGTCCAAGAGAAAGAAACCCACATCAACTCAGAGACTACAACGAGCACAGAATTTTCCACCTCCCTTCATAAACTGTCTCAAGCTTAGTTAAATGTTAATATACCACATCCATTGAAAAGTATTTGACTGATTGACTAAAAAATCAGGCTTATTTTAGGCCAAGCTTTGCTCAGTTGAGCACCCTTGCTGTCCTTAAGGTCTGATTTCCATCCCCAGCTCTGCCCCAGCCATCCTCTGTCACCTTGGGCAAACAACTCCCTCCCACTGTTGCCATCTGCCCCAACAGCACATCCTTTGTCTGCCTTGTCTGCTTCCATCACATCTCTCTTCCAGCTGAGGATTTTCCTGCAGATACATGGCACTCACATGCTAGCAATTTGCTGTCAACCATGACTTCTAGTTGCTGTACAAATATTTAATAATAATTTAAATGCTGGACTCGATGCTGGACCTAATCTCCCCAACAGGCTGGATCAAATCCACCCAGCTGTGAGATAACTCAAATTTGATGTGTTGGTTCAGAACTGTTTCTTCATCTTTTACAAATAGAAATAATATATCAATTACAATATGTTTGCATTCAAAATTATTCTCATTTCAATGAAGATAATTGAATTAATTCATTTTAATTCAAGAGCCAGCCCTCTGAGTGTTATTGCACGTCCTCTGCAAGGGCTGGGATGTGGCTGTGAGCCCCATTAGCTGTACAAAAACACTCACTGGCACTTTCTCAGTGGATAATGGCAGGAGCAGGGGTCATATGGGCACTTTACAAATGCACACCCAGCATGTCTGAACTCCCATTTTGCCCATCATTTACACCAAAATACACAACCATGGCATGGGAAAGTAAATAACTCCTCTGCAGCCTCTCAGGGCGTTTTCTGTGTGCTCCTGCCTGCACCCAGGGCTCACGCTGCAGCTGGGCTCTCACACAGCCCCAGGTTCAGGGCACTGTGCTGGGTGGTGGCACAGAGGGGAGGGGACCTTCAGACCTTTCCAAACCAGGCACCCACTGCTCAGCTGAACTTCCCTTCATTACAGAGGAGTCACCCTGAGTTCAGTGCTTGTAGGACACAGCTGGAGATGAGGAACCAGACCCCAGACCTGAGTGAGGGTCCAGGCTGCTCAGATGTCCTCACCCTGCCCTCCTGCACAGCCAGGATGGTGAGAACATCTCCTTTTCCAGCTCTCCACCCCTCCTGATCAGCAGGGAGCTTTCTCCACACATGGAGCTGTATTTAAGGTACAAATAGGATGTTATCCTTTCTCCCTATTCCTTCTCTCACAGCCTATTTGGCTTTACAGTGTTGGCACTCCAACACTTGTGCTGCTGAGGCTACCTGCTACATGATGCTTGTGCACACCAACCCAAGAGAGCCCCTGCACCATTGCCTGTGCCTTTGAGGAGGAATTAAATCCCCTCAAACAAGGGATAGTCTGACCTGGCCAAGGAGAGCCCTAAAAAATTACTAACTGTACTCCTAATGCAGAATGTGTCTCTCAGTGAGAAGCTCCACTGCCTGAAAACAGTGATTCACAGTGAAATTAAAGTCACTGTGCATTGTATCCTCCCTTGTACCAGTGAATGTGAAGCAGTTACACCAATGAGTCTCCCCAAGAATCTCCTGGCTGTGATGGAAATCAGTGCAGCTCCACTGAAGTGATGGAACTCTCCATATTTATACCAGTTGTGGATCTAGGCCTAATATACTTTCTAGAGAAACAGTGTTTTAAAAAAGCAAAGTTTAGAAATTTGCTAGGGTTTACATCCATTAAAATAAAGAATGAATCTCCAGCTTGTTCCCCTGAGAATGTACCATCCTGGAGGTTGATTTGAAAGCCACTGACAGAAAGAAATTTATTGGCTTCAGAACTGGAGTCCAGTGGGTAAAGAGCCAAAATGCAAAAGGCAGAGGCTTGGAGGAAGGAAACACGCTCTAAATGACTGAACTAGAACAAAACCCCAAAATGTAGAGGATACAGAAAGCATGAACCAAAGAAAACATCTCCCTTTATGGTTCTTGTGCCTTTTGATGCTGTCAGCTCATTTCCATTAATTTATAACAATGATACTCTACACTCAGAGGAATTTTACCACAGACATCACTGCAGTCAACTCAGCATGATCAGGTCTCAGCAGGAAGTAACAAATCCAACTAAATCACACCTACAATTTTCTTATGGGATCTGTGTATGTATTTTACCCAGCTCAGGCATCCTCCTTCAGAAATACACAGTTTACATGCCTTTGGTATTTTTCATGGTTCATTACTCAAGGTAATTTATTACAAGTTTATGCTGCTCCAGCACATCATTTTGTAATTTTCTGCAATAAAACCATTGCACTGACTAGTCTTGGTTCTTTATTACATTTGAGGTCACTTGAAAGGGTAATTTCATCTACTGAACATTAAATCCTGCAATAATTCAATACTTTGAAGATATTTGAAAGCAGCACTCTCTTCCTCTTCTGGATGTGGCCAGGACTGAGGGTAGCACGGAGCCATGACCAGGTATGGCTCGATTTAACTGGAATAAATTACTGCCAGGGCTGTAAAACACCTTGGTGGCCACCTCTGAAATTCCTAACGTGGCTGGAGTACCCAGCATGGATATGGATGATATGGATATGTGTGGGGACTCAGCACATCCCTCCGGATGTCCAGAGTTGCCGAGAATCCTCTCGGGGGGCTCTGAGATCCTGGAATGTTGCCAGGAACACCTGGTGGCTTGACTTTGATCCTTCTAGCGATTTGCCACCTGTGTATGAGGGCTTGAGAGTCACACGGGTTTGAATGGTGCAGGAATAATGTATTTACAGGGTGAAAACATAGATTTTAGGATTTTTGGTATGGGGGTTATGGGGACAAGATGGAGGCATCAGGGCGTGTCTCGTCCTTCTTCTTTCTTCTTCTTGTCATCCATTTTCTGAGATGATGTTGGCACTTGGGGATTGGTTTAGAATAGAAGTGCACTGTCTAACATAGGTGATAGGTATTGGGAATTAAAAGTATTGGGAATTAAAAGTAAATACGATAAATGTAGTGTGTAGTATATAAAGACGACAATACCTCGGGGGCAGTCAGAGTGCCTTTGGCTGCCGTGCTGTTCAGATCTCGGCTGGGCAGAAAGAAAATTTTGTAGATAAGAAACAATAAACAACCTGGAGACCAAAAAGTGAAGAGTCCAGTCTCATTCTTCAGAGCGCGGGCTGCCTCAAAACCATCCCACACATCTCGGGGCCGAGACAAACAGCCAGACTCGAGAAATATGCTGAATGCCTAATTTTTAATTAATAGCCATATGTGCACAAGGCCAGCACAGTGGACAGACTCATATTCTAGAAAGAACTTCAGGATGGATGGAGAAGCCTGTGGTTGTGTCTCAATAGGGTTTGATTCAGTGGGACCTAACCAGGCTCTTGAGCATTTTCTCCACCACTGCTTCCACAGCCAAACCATCGGGACCCCTCGAGATCCTCTAAACTTGATGAATTTGCTGCTAAAACGCTCAAGGAAACGTGGCTGCCCAGGAACTGGCTAAGTAATAAAAACAGAATAACTTTAATACTGCTCCACATCCTGCAGCTTTACCTCAGAGCCCCGAGGAGCCCAGGCCCTGCCCACAGCAGTGCAGAGCAGTGCTTTGCAGGCAGGGTGGTCGTGCTGGAGCGGCAACTGCTGTGGTGAAAGGAGTCCTTCAGGGGATTAGCACACCAATATTTTTTCTCTGCAGAAGCCATAAGCAAGTTCTCCCATCCCTGCCAAGAGATCAGAGCCTTCAACGACATTTTTAAATCGTCTCGCCATAAACTGTTAAAAACAATGTTTAAATCATCTGCCTTGGGAGAGCTTGAGAAAGAAGAGAATGGGGGAAAAGAATCAATAATCTCTGAGAGGCCTGAGCTGCAGAAAAGTTAAGCAGGAAAAAGGGATGTCCTGAGCAGCCCAGCACCAAGGGCAGTGATTCTGGATGCCAGAACTGCTGATGAGCTTTTGTGCAGTACTGCCAGAGCTAAAATAGGGTTAGAAAGAAGGAGAATCTCTTCCATTCCTCTAATTTACAGGTCTTTTGCTTCATCAAGTCTCTTAGGATAGGCAAACTTCAATTTTCCCCTCACTGCCTTCAAGAAAGGCAGGAAAAAACTGGCATCAACCTTGTTTAAAGTGAAGTGAGCCTGGGTCAAATGTGATACCTCATGCCTCCCTTACAAGCCTTATTTTGTGGGTGACCTCAGTGGCAGCAGGATGTGGATCCTTTTCCATTACAAGAGCTAAAGAGCTGTAGCTGTCCCACCTCTTGCTCCTCTGGCTGGATAAAAATTCTTCTTTAGCAAGCATTGCAAGGGTAGGTGACCTTCACAGGACCTCCTAAAGGCCCTGGTGCAGGGAGAGCCACAAGCTGGCATGGAGCTGGGAAGCTCAGTGGGCTCCAGCAGAGATTCCCCATCACTGATATTGTATTGGTGGAAGGAATGATGAATCTGACTCCATGTTCTTATAAGGCTAATTTATTATTTTATGATACTATATTATATTAATGAATACTGTACTAAACTATACAAAAGAATACAGAAAGGCTAAAAAGATAATAATGAAAACTCGTGACTCTCTCCAGAGTCTCGACACAGCTTGGCCCTGATTGGACGTTGAGTAAAAACAATTCACATGAAACCAATGAAACAATCACCTGTTGGTAAACAATCTCCAAACACATTCCAAAGCAGCAAAACACAGGAGAAACAAATGAGATAATATTGTTTTCCTTTTTCTCTGAGCCTTCTCAGCTTCCCAGGAGAAGAATCCTGGGCAAAGGGATTTTTCCAGAAAGGATGACGGTGACACCTCGACTGTGCCCATCCCAAATGAGAGGCAGTGAGAGGTTCCTGCCCACCTCTGCCTGTTGGCACTCAGCACTCTGTGGTGAGAATCCAGGCTCCCCCATTTCAGAGTCCAGCCACATCCAGTTCAGGAAGGAAAATGATAATGAGCAGAATGCTGGAATACCTCCAGTGACTTGAAGAAGATTCTGTAATGCACAGAAATGAGCTGACTGCAAGTGTTGATGCCTGGGACACACTGAGGCTGGAAACTGCTCACATCCTCCTCCACTTTTTCTACCCTCTAGCATTTTCCACCGTGTGCATTTCTCCATCACTTACTTCACTTCTTTCTCCACAATCAACACTTTTGTTTTCCTCCTAACACCTGTATTTCACTGCTGCCTCTCTCCTGTCTTTTTTCAGCACAGGATGGGAGGAGAGAGGAAAAGGTTGTTTGTAAGGAATATTTGTTAGCTCACCTTTGCCATCTCACTCCCTGGCTACTTAAGCACAGAGCTGTTCAGGAGGAGCAGGGGTAATTGTAGGAGTGCTTGGAGCAGCAAAGAGCTTGGGATAAACAGGTGACAGAGAAACAGCAAGCATGACCTCTGCTTTTCAGCTGTACCAGCCCAGTGCTTTGCTATTTCATCCCTGCACCTGCCCTCACTAAGCCTGTGGCTGAAGAAGCTGAGAGTCCCTGCACAGGAGAATGGAGATGCAAGATTTCCTGGGGGATCTTCACTTCTTGCCCTCCTCCTCTCTTAATGGGGAAAAAGCAGCCTTGGATGCAGACTTTTGATTTATGAAAGAAGGAACCCAAACCCACTCTGCTTGTTTCAGCTGGGTTGTTAGCCATCAAACTAACCTGTGCTCAGTCTCCAGTGATTCCCAGCCTTTGCTCTAACAGCCTGCATTGCTGTTTCCCTCTGAATTTCAATCAGGTATCATTACTGTGTTCTGCTCAGGATAGATGCCTCTCATAAGATACTGGAATTGCTCAGTGCAGTGAACTTACTCTCTTTAAGAACCTGAATTACACTAAGTGTTTCACTTACCATCTGCTTTTTTGATTTGCTTACTCTTCTGCTCACACTGTCTGCAAGAGCCATTTGTTTCCTTGCCTATAAATTTGTGGTCCAGAAGAAACTGCAGCATTGTCAGCAGAGTGCTGAAATATGGTTGGAGAATGGACCTACAAAAGAGGCTGGAAGCAAAACTTAGCACACAGTCAAACTATCTGTAATTAGATTTTGAGGCCAAAACATTATAATGAACAGAGTAAAAAGAATAAACAGGATGGTTTATTTTATTCGATCATTAGCAAAACTCCTTGGTTACGTATGATAATTGCTGGCAAAGATTTACATACAGAAATTGTGCCTGAAAATGTTTAAGCCCATTTCTTTATAACAGATCCACTACCAGCATACCAATTACATGACATAAAGTGTATGGAGCTTGGAGAAATCCCACAAGGCTTTCAGCAGCATAACCTGCCAGCCTTTCCCTGCTCTGTGCCTGGGATTGCTTCCTGGATGGACTGATTTAAGCAAGGAATACACAGTCTCAGCAATCTGTCATGTATGTTTACAAAATTATCTCCAGAGAAGCCTATAGGTCAGCCTGGGAATGAGAAGTGACAGAAGATCAACATCTTCAGTCCTCACTCTGGTAACATACTAATGGATCATAATGGGTGATTTTGTGTAAGCAAGGCACATGGGTAAGTCTCCATTAAGAACCTTTCTTATCAGTCTATGTGTTTTAAAATAGCAAAGTTTAGAAATTTGCTAGGGTTTACATCCATTAAAATAAAGAATGAATCTCCAGCTTGTTCCCCTGAGAATGTACCATCCTGGAGGTTGATTTGAAGGCCACAGAAAGAAATACAGAAAGAAATAGATAGAGAGAAAGAAATTTATTTGCTTCAGAACTGGACTCCAGTGGGTAAAGAGCCAAAACGCAAAAAGGCAGAGGCTTGGAGGGAAGGACACAGCCACAGCCATGAGTATATAGAGATTTACCTCTGGAGGAAGGATCTGCAAATGAGAAAGGTGTCTGCAGGCTGGTTTTGTGAGCTGGGTTTTGATATTAAGGCAGCTAGAAATTGGAAAATACACATATTTCCTACCTGTTTCTGGGCTGGCCTGCCTATCTTTTGAGGAAAAAAACCCAAAACTTTGGCTCTGCAGCCTTTGCCAAAAGCTCCCTTCCTGTTTGTGTAGCCCTGGTCCTCCTGCAGTGCAGGGAAATGGAGCGGCAAGGGGAAGATGGACATGACAGATGTCCAAGCTTGAGCCAGCCATCTCAGCTTTTGCACTGAGTATCTGGGTTAGAGAGCACCTTGCCCATTGGCAGCTCTGGATGTCGCTCCAGCTCCTGAGGCAGTTTCCAGTGATCCAGAAAAGGAAATGTGTGAAGGACACTGGGGCATCTCCTTCCCTGGGGCAGGCATGGTGGGAATGGCCCCATAAAACTGCAAATCCCAGTGGGGCAAGGCTGGGTGTGGGTAGAGACAGGGTGGGCAATGGGGCACTGTAAGGTGGGTGAGGAATGTCTCTTCCTGAAGCTGCAGATGGCAACACAAACCATAAACCACCATTATTTACATCTCAGCAGATAGCAAGGGAGATGGCCAGATGGGCAAATCAAAAGGAAGTCTTACTCAGCTTTCTGAGTGATTTCTCACTGAATTCAGTGGACTTGGTGAAAGGAGGCAGCAAAAACCAGAAAGCAGGAGGGAGGCAAGATCAACAGCCACTGTCCCCAGAGCTGGAGGACTTTTCATCTCCAGCTCTAAAGGTCCTGAAGAACATGCAGGCTGAATTTGGATCTGATGCTGCAGCTTATTTCTCAGCCATGCTTATCTCTAGCTTAGACACTGTATATTGCAATGGCATTACTCATTGTTACAAAGGGTGGTTTTCCCTCCAAGTACAGAGTAATGATTATTTGATGACTAGACAGCAGCATCATTCCCTCATTACTGTTTATAAAAGCAGCTGGAGAGAGACATGGATTCTGCAGTGTGGCTGACAGAATTGGCTGTAAGACCTTCACAAGGAAGGGAATCTTTCACTGTTTAGGGTGTCAGAGTCCAGACCTTAATTCTTCCTGAACTGCAGCAGGGAGACCTGAGATCTGGATCACGTCTTTTGATTTGAGCCTTAAGACTTAAAAAACTCCTTTTTGAAAGTTTACAGACCCCCTTATGTATTAGAATCAATATTTAATGCATTTAGAGAATTACTGGGGAGAAGTGACCTGTGAGAGAAGAGCAGGGTGCCATCAGGAAGGTGAAGTGACAGGCTGGCAACAGCAGAATGACATTTTATAATCCAGAGACCCTCTGCTGCAGATTTCCCAGGGGGAGGGAGTGCTGACAGCAGCTGATGTGCGCTGCTCTGCCTGAGCCCTGTCCCAGCCCATGGCAACAGCCAGTGCTGCTGAACATGCACCTGACCTTTCTGGAGGAGCACGAGGCACAGCAATGTCACATTTGCTGAGGACACTGCACACACCTCTGACACACCAGGCTGGTGTGGCACCCCACTGGAGCTGCTGGCTGAAATGCTTCTGCTGCTCTGCTGCACTTCCAGGCTGTGCTTTCCTGGCTAATGATGCCCTGGAAGTGAGGAATACAGATAAGCTTGCTAAAATCAGCAGAGACGGTCCCTGGTGGAATGAGGGAGGGAAGGACAGAAGGACAAAATCTGAGCTCACACATTTTTCAAACCCTGCCATGAGGCATTTCACAGCCACACCAGGTCCTCCAGGCCCACGGAGACACAGGCATATCTGCTCAAATGTATTACCCAGGATCTATTTTCAGCACATTTTGATATTTGGGCACAGCCTGGGTTGGTGCCCCACCGTGCTGGATGTGGTACAAGGACCAGAGAGCCAAGGCTTGAGGAGATGGACCCAAATGGCAGAGCTACAGGTGACACAGCATGGGAGCATGGCTGGGATTTTACCTTCTGGCCAAATTTCGCTTCCTTTCCAGTCATTTCATTCTTTCCTGCTGCTATCTTTGCTCATTGCAAAGGCACATCTTGTGCCATGTTCCCCCTTCCATTTCAGTCCCAATACTGACAGTGCAATGAATTAATGGCAAACTCTTTTCTAGTCTGGCAATCTTTGTCTCAAAAGTGAGGGAAAGCATGCAGTGAAAGTGAAGATCTATCAGCACTGCCATCTGACTGATGGCTCACTCTGAGAGCTGATCTAAGATGAGAACAGAAGATGAAAAAAAAAAAGATTTCTTTCTTATTTTAATACCAAGAACAGTGCACAGAACATGTATCCATCTTTTTGATAAAGGCTGTAATGAAAATGGCAGCAGGCTGGAATGCCACTGTACCCCCACGATGGGCTGGAATTTCAGCCCCTTCCAGGGGCACTGCAGGCAGTCAGCAGCCTGCCTGCAGGTATTTGGGTTAAAAATGCCTGTCACTCTCTCCATGTGCTGCATCTTGCCATCACCTAGAAGGTATTTCAAGCCCTTCACATAACAAAAATTTTATCACACATCCTCTTTTCTAAGAGTTAATTGGGCAGAGACACTAAGTGCAGCGTGGTTTTTTCCTCAGAGTCAGTAACCAGCCACATTTGAAGCATGTATTTTTTTCTATGCAAGACCAGATTCTAAAAATGTATTGAAATGAAATTCATTGCACACGTCTTCAGCTGTCATGCTGCAGGCATGTTCTTCACTGACCTTTTCCTCTGTTCCAGCTTTTAGGACACCACAATCCTCCCTGAACTTTCAAAGGAGCAAAAAATAAGAGTGTTCTTGCTTTCTGTATCCCCTGGCAAATCTTACTATTTCCTTTTTACAAGACAAGGCACAGCTAGATACTACCCAGTGAAGATGCTGTTGTCCTAGGAACAACCTAGGAAAAGTTGGTTTAGACTTCAGCTCTGCTGGTACAACTTATTTTGTGGATTTTGAAGACATTGCTTGTGCCCAAATCCATCCTGGGAAGAGGAACAGCCTTGACCTGAAAGAGCTGTGTGATTACTGCTATGCAGGAATAAAGGAGGCAGTGTGGTGCTGGGGTGAAGGACAAAGTGTTCATCTGCTCCCTTCCCTCCAGAAAACCAACTTTTCTCATCAGTGGGAGCCCTTCCCTTGTTGGATTTCGAGACAATCCTCTGGAGTTGAGAACTTTTCCTTTCCACCACTATGTGGAGGTGAACCATATTCCCTTTCTTTCCAGGGGAATATCAAGGTCGCTCCTTGGACATGGGCCTTGAAGAGGAATTGGATGGAGGCAGCAGGAGCAGGGAAGATGGGTAATCCAGGGGATTGCTCTCCTGACTTGTGAATTCAGCAATTTCAGCAAGAGATGAGGCAGGCCTGGACACCATCTCCTCCAGCTTTGGCAAAGGCAGCATGACCCATCAAGAGTGTGGTGCTGATGGGCCATGACAGGCATGCAGGACACACTCTTTCCAGTGGGATGGGGCTCTTGGCAGCAATTCAGCTCCCTTTGTATTGGATCTGTCCTGTTCCAAAGCCCTGGCTTTACTGATCCTCACTTGTTTCCTGCTTTGAGCAATTTGCATAGTTATTAGGCCCAGCTCTCATTCTCTTCTGTAAAACATGAGGAGGACAGGGATGAATGAGAGGGAAAATTTGGTTGCTCAGTATTTTGTCTGTCTGTTACTATTGGTGGGGAGCAGCTACCCAGCCTGGCAACAGCCTGCAGAGAGTCTGAAATGCTCTAAAATTATAAAGACCCAGATTCACACCTCCTGACTCCACATTCTCACAGACCAAAAGGAAAAAAAGAAAGGGAAAGAGAGAGACAGAAAGGAAAGAGAAGATCATTTGTTTGCAGAATGTTTCTGTGTGTGTGTGTTTTGCAGAAGGTTAATTGGAAAGGGTGTTTCTATGCCAACAGGGGCTGAGAACAGACTGGAAACTGAACCTGGAACAGCATCCTCCCCCAAGGAAGCGTGCTGGATGCCTGGATTGTGTGGCCCAGGGGCTGCATGTGGAGCAGGCCAGCAGGAGATATTTCTGGACCAAAACTCTCCCTTCCAATGAGGCTGGAGGAATTACTTGACCTGGGCCCTGCCCTAACTCTGGTGGACTCCAATCTTTAGATCTCTGTAGATCTTCAGCACTGGGCTGAACTGGGCACCTGCAGAGGGAAAGGCAGATCCTTCCCAATCTGCACAGACCTGGTATCTCCTTGGGAAGGGTGAGCAGGATAAGAAGAAATGCCTCAGATGAGTTCAACAGCCAAGCCTGGAGCTGCTGGAATGGCTGCTCCCCCTCTCCAGCAAGGGGAAGGCACAGGGGGATGGTTGTGATCATTCAGCCCTATGGCTCTCCAGGGCTGGTGTGATGTTTGCCCTGGACAGTGGAACCCTGGTTTGTCTGCAGAGTTTGGAAGCAAATGCCATCAAGACACCAAGTACTTGGCACTGTGAGGTGTTCAGATCATCATTATCTGTTCCAGCCCTCTCCCCTTAAACATATTTAAAGTCTGGTGATGAGCACAAACAGTGTTTTAAAGGGAAATGTTTTTAATAAGTGCATGTCAAGCACTTATCCAGATAAAATAAAAAGAGAATACTATGAAAACTTGGCTTGAAACTACTCAAAGAAGGCAGATTATGTTGTGGTTCCTAATGACTCATTTTTCACACAAGAACCATAATTTAAGATGGCTTTCAGGGCTGTCTTGGGAGGAAGATCCTGCTCCTCACACTTTTCCATTCTGAGGCATTTGAAGTGCAGATGGGGAAGGAGGCGGCTCAGGCGGCCTCTGGATGAGAAGCTACAAATAGGCTCTAAATGGAAGTGTAAATCATTTATCCTGGGCTCCTGAGGTGAGTTACATAATCACAGTGGTAGACAGGCCTCCAGGACATTCAGATCCTTCTCTCCCAGCTCAGTTCAGCACCTTCACACAGGTCTTCAGAGGGAAAAACAAAGTGCCCTACAAGTGCAGCTGAGGTCTTGCAGATCAGCACCCCTTGGGTCAATCACAATTTTGGGCCTTGGTTGAAGTCATTTCCGTCTTAGCTCCTGGCAGTGATTGCATCAAATTTTACTTTCCCCAAGTTAATCTCAAAAGAGCCAATGCCACTTCAAGAAGCTGTTTATTACTTTAAATCAGCTTGGAAATAATTACCAAGAGACAGCACAACTGCGAATCTTAATGGCTGAGCCACTTTCCATGTGGGACAAGGCAGCACTTTGGTGCCTGCCACTGTCACTAATGAAACCACTGAGCAGCTCTGCTCCTCCCTTTGATCTGCAGCATCTGCTGAGGTCCCTGCCTGCCTCAGGGCCAGTGCACTTCACAGCTTTTACACTTGCCAGAGGAGTTAGTCAGGTATTCATCACACAAATACCTTTCTAGTGAGTGCTGTGTGCCCCTGGATCTGCTCTCAATCAACACATAGGCTCTGTCTGCACTGGAAAGCTTTGCCAAGGTAACACTGAAATGATGGCTTAGTTTATTCAAAGAAATGACATAAACTACAGCAAGAAATACACTGACTCTAGTCACAGTCACAAATTATCTCCTGGACTGAGTTATAGATAAAACTTCCACAGCACAGCAATGCTCCTTAGGGATACCATTTTTTCATGACATCAAGCCAGCACAAGTCATGTGAAGGCAGCTATGCCAGCATAAAACTTCTTTTCCAGCAAAGAAGTGTTGGCCAAAAAATTTAAATCCTTAACTCTTATTGCTTTCCCAGGAGAAGCTTCTAGCATAGACTCAGCTGTAATTTGAGCACTGGGGACAGGGAAATCCACTACATTTGAAATCTCTTCTCTAGGCAAGGTACCTCCCAGAGGTTTTATTCTGTGCCAGACTCTGCTATATGCAGTGCCCTAACATCATGCAATTTTCTTCTTGGTTCATATAGCCAGAGCATCTCTGCATCAAAGAAAATGTTCCAACTATCGGTGATATTTTTGCCCAATGTCCGGGAGGAGTGATGAGGAATCCATGGATATCAGAAGGCTAATTAATTACTTTATTACACTATATTATTCTATATTATATTACACTACATCTAAACTGAATCTGCACAAGCACCCAACTCAACTCAACTCCACTGCCCAGAATCTCATGACTCTCTGCTGACTGACACAGTCTGCACACACACTGGGCCCTGACAGGCCAAGGAAATAAAACCTTGGGGTAAACAAAAATAAAACACTTTGGGTAAACAATCTCCATATTGCATTCTGCTTTGGTACAGCACAGGAGCAGCCAATGGGATAAAAACTGTTTTGATCATTCTTTTCTCTGCTTCTCTCACTGCTTCTCTCAGGTTCAGAGAATGTGACTCTCACACCAAGCGAATAATTTAGGAGAGGAGCCACTTTGTGCATGAGGAGAAAACTTGTTGGGGACCTGAGAGGCAGGAAAGGGCATCAGCCACACTAGGCACATTCCCCACAGAGGGCAGTGCTCAGTGCAGGTCCAGCCACAGCACCCTGTGCCCAAACTCACAGATGCAGAAGGTGTTTTTTCCAAAAAAACACCTGAACTATGGGATAACAGCATCTAATTCTGCTCATTCTTCATAACTGCTTGATGTGTGCTTTGAGTTCTGCCAGGCAGGTCCTGCTCATCTCCAGCAGATCTGGAGCAGCCAAGCAGAGAGGGAGGGAGGGAGGAGGCAGAGCTCATGTCCTGCTTGGAATTCCTCAGGAACGCACTGGCATGTGGTGTCTGTGCTTTTGGCCATGCTATCTGGGTTGTAATGTTTGTGTTTCTGCTATTCTCTAGGTGCAGGGTTATAAAATTAGCATTCACATTCAGATTTATAACCCAGTGAAGGCGAGTTCCCTCTAATAAAAACAAGCTCATTTATGAGACCAGATTTCAGGCATGACTTGCAAGGGGGAAAACAACATCCTGTGTGATCCTAATGGCTCACACCTCAGTGGGCACACACAGAAGGCATTTTTCTGAAGCTCTGCTTCTGCTCTCATCTGTGGAGTGTCTGGGGGTCATTTTGTGAAGTCTCCTGATGCTGCTCTGAGCTGCAGACGTGGCACTGACCCTCTGCAGTTATCCCAGGGCTTTGTGTGCACTGGGGGAATGGAAACAACCACAAACCCTGCCTCAGCTTTCCCCCGTGCACTGACAAACACCCTGGACCAAGCTCCCTGCCCGAGGTGCCAAATGGTGCCACAGAGGCTGGGCTGGGAGAGGAGCCCTCATGCTGCTGCGGTGCTCTCAGTGCCCTCCTCATGGCCATCTGACACAGGCAGGCAGCACTCCTGGCACACTTGCTGTGTTAATTTCTGCCTGGGTCCATCCCCACACAGCCATGCATCCTTCTGCCCCCATCCCAAAGCAGGAGGCTCTGGGATCAGGGGGGTGGGAGGCATCCAAGGGTGGTTTGGACTGGGGGGTCAAGGGGGACACCTCAGAACATGCACCCAGACAGATTTTAGCCCCTGACACAAAGGGTTGTTAATTACAGGGCAGGAAAGCACAAGCAATCAGAGACTGAAAGCCACAATTTCTCTCTCTGTATTTACTATAGCAATAAAATATCTTCATAGCAGCTGGCTGTAATGTAAATCTTCTTTAGGAACTAATGGCTGTGCCGGGGACCATTAAGAAAACAGCTCCATCATTAAGGCTGTTTGCTGGGACACTCTTTGTGGTGTTATTCTGTAGGGAGCAAGGCTGCATGGGGCTGCTCTGGGCTCCACTGCTCAGCAGCAAACTGGATGGATTCCAGCAAGAATGGCTGGATTTCAGGAGGGATCTTCTCTCTCCAAATCAACAATTCACTAGAAAACCTGCTTTCCTACCATGGCCTCTGGTCAGAAGCTCCTTGCTGGCTGCCACTGAGTGTGACCCATCACAGCCAGGAAAGATCAGGGAACACAGAGGGGTCCAAGCTCAAAGCCCTTCCTGTGACCCAGCACAGGACAGTGCAGGGCCCTGCTGCATTTCTGTGCAGTGGTTGTGCTGCACCATGCACCAGCAAACCCCACCTTGTGCAGCCTTTCCTTCTGCCAGGGCCTTTTGAATGCAACACTTTCATGAGTACATGAAAAAAAAATTAAAATCAGCTTTCACCTGAAAAATGCTTAATTAGTTACAGAATCAGCTCTTTTTGAAGTAGAAATATAATTGTTCTCCTCTCTCTTTGTTCCTGGAGCATCTGCCTTTAATCTAACATCTTGCAGTGCCTGGCTCTGTGGTGCTGAGCTGCCAGGATGCTGCACTCAGAGGATGCCCTGCCACACCAAAAGAAACTGTCCCTGTCCATATCTCATCACATTTTGGGGTCAGACTGGACTTCTTGGTGCCATTTGTCTGGAATGAAGGGCACAGAACAGGCTGAGGAGCACAACAGAGGTGATCAGAGCAGAGAGCCAAAGAGTGATGCTGCTCTGCTTGATGGCCTCACTCCAGTTTTGCCTGTGTAGGAGGGATTGGGAGAAACAAGGGTGAGATCAAAGCACTGCAGGGATGAGAGCCTGGGGCTCCACACTGATCAAACAGCAACTGCCTCTCTCTTTCTTCCAGCCCTGCATCCTTCCTCAGCTGCTCCTCCGTGCAGAGCTTTGGGATCACCCTGTTGCACACTGGGCGTGTTGGCACAAGCCTCACCCCAGGGTTCATCAGCCCATGAGCAATGGGACCACTATGAATTCTGCCCAGCAGCCTGGAAACCTTCAGTTCCCTCCTCTTCCTCATCTTCCTCCACTGTGCCAGGCTGGAGCAGCCCCAGCAGCTGTGCCTCCCTGCCTGGCCAGCTGCCCACACTTGGTCACTGGTGCCCCAGCCCAGGGAAGCAGATCATTGCTGACCTGCTGCTGTGGTGGCTCCTGCTGGGCTAATCTGGGTCACTCTGCTCAGCCTGAGACAACTTTCTGTGTCCCCACTGAGGGCTCCTCAGCTTGAGGGTCCAGCAGGGTCTGGGGAGGGACACACAGTAAGTAATTCCCTCAGTCTTGATTTCTGCCTTTACCAGCTGCAGATGAGGCTCCCACATCAAGCTATGGATGCTGTGGAGCTTTTGCAACACCACAGGCTCCTCTAGCAGCAGTCTCTTATTTCCCAGGTGATGGAGCAGATGCTGAGCCCAGCACCCCAATCCAGCCAAACCCACGAAATGGGCTGGCTCTATCTCAGACTCAGATTTATGCTTTGCAATGTGCTCTCAAGCAGAGAAGTTGGCATCAGGAGCTTGCTCTTGCAGGGCTCTGGCTGGCAGCTGCCTGGCAGCATTTAATCAGTTATGTTCATGAAATGTGACCCAGCCTGCACCTGCTGACCTTGGCCCAAGACTTGCAACAAGTCAAATGAACTCAGGCTCACAGATCCATCACTATCTTTTTCTAAGAGCTGGTAATCCATCCCTGCATTGCATCTTGATGGCCTTCATGGAATCAGCACACAAATTCCCACTTGTATGTATCAGACATCCACAGAGAAAGTGTAAAATAAAGAGAAAAGATCATCCATGTATGAGACAAATGAAAAATAGCTGCATTTTCCCACAAAAGATCTCCTGGGCATGTATTTGTGTAATTACTGCAGAGTTTGTGTCCCCCTGCTCCCGCATCTGAGTTGTTCATTATGAACCAACAAACCCTGGCTCCCTTCTCTGAGTCTGAGGGGCCTCATTCCTCCATGGCCAAATTGACTCCATGATCACTTCAAAAGGAGAAACCACCATGATGAGCTCAACCCCAGTGAGAAAACACAGCAAGAGCAACCATTTCTGTAAAAAAATAGACATATTCTTCCAATTTGGCACAAAGGTGACAAGGAAGATGCCCTATAGGAGGAAAAGCAAAGAAAACATTGCCTTTGGAGACTTCTAAAATGAGTGCATGGAGGTAGCCACCAAAAAGGTTTTGTTGAATATTAATTAGATGAGGATTTTGATGGGTTCATATTATTCTGTTATTTGAGATATTTGAGATAAATAAAATGAGCCAGCAAAGGAGGGCACATAAAGGACAGTCTACAAATGAAAGTTCATTTATTGATTACATAAAGATTAGCAGAGAGCGGCACATGGCACAATCCAGGGCTCTGGGGGTCACTTGGAAAGGGATAATTTTCACACTGACCTCAGGGATTCTCCCTTCCTTTCCAAAGCTCAGACCTCCACAACAGAGCTCTCCTTTGTGTATCCCCAGCTGATGGTGTGTCCTGGCTGGATGTCCCACCTTGTGGTGCTCAGGTGTGTGCATGACAGGACTGAAGCTGGTGGAAATTCCAGAGCACATTTTATCCTGTTGACTGTGCTAGAAGCACAAAGTGCAGGCAGAGTGGATGTTGTAATTCTCTATTTTTGCAGCCTACTGAAGTTTTCACCTTGATCATTAGAAACCACAGCACACACCAGATGGCTGATTGACGCCATGTAATTTAGCTTTATCACAGCTTTTCTCCTGACTTTTTTGGGGTCTGTGTGTGAATCTTTTAGCATTTCAAATATAAACTTCATTATAAATCATGTTGTAATTTTGTGACTGAAAAGCTACAACCATATCATCAGGAGCTGACCTTGGAATTCAATGTTTTCCTCTGAAGTTCTGACTTGATAAAATGTTCCTGCATTTCCATGCTTGGTGAAACTCATCATGTGAGTAGGCAGCCATGAGATTTTCTGGGTCTGCTTTCCAAGCTTGGCTAATCACACAATTTTAATAGCAATAAATCATTATTTCAACAAAGGGCTGTCTCTTCAGCAGAGACGTGCAACTTTTACTCACAAAGGTGTGAACTGATCATGTTTATTAATAGACATGCTCCACTGCTTTGTCTTGCTTTGTGTACTGCAAGCAATGACTCAGCCCTGTGCCATGGGCATGCAAATATATTATTAATAAAACCTTATTCTGCCACATTTAGACAGATTATGGACAAATGATAAGGAGGGATTTGCATATAAGCAGCCCCATCAGAAGTGTATGAGAGAGGATCATAGATTCTGGTAAATTAGATATGCCATTTCCTGTGGGGGAAAAAATTCTTAAAATTCAGGTGGTCTATCAGAAAATGTGTTAAATATGGTAAATCTTTACTTTGAGGCTTCCAGCTGTTCTTCATGGCATGAGGACATCCCTGATCACCCCCAATCTTTACTTTGAGGCTTTCAGCTGTTCTTCATTGCATGAGGATGTCCCTGATCACCCCCAAATGCTTACTTTGAGGCTTTCAGCTGTTCTTGATGGCATGAGGATGTCCCTGATCACCCCCAAATCTCACTGTCAGTGTAGGAACCCTGTGTGAAGACATCTGGCTCCACTGATCTGTCACTGCTGCAAAAAGGAAACCAGCCAGCACTGCTGATGGTTGTCAGGGCCCCAAAATCTCCATGTTGGGGTGCTCTCAGTACCCAGCTCTTATCATACCTGATAAGCACCACCAGCATAAGAAAACCTACAAAACACTAGTAAACAAGGCTTCCCAGGAGGGAGATAGACTCTCCTCCTTTTCCCTCCCACTCTCTCTCTGTGTGCAGGCAAATTTAGCAGTGAGCCAGGATTTACAGCTTTAATTATGAACTTTAGCCCAAGCAGTCATTGTGGAAATATCCTCACGGGGGAAATGGGGAATGGGACCTGGCGTGCACAGCGAGGTGTACAGCTGTGCCTCTGCCTAATTGTCCTGGTTCTGGTCCTTCACTAAAATTATTTCATGGGAAGGGATTTCATCTCCCCCCTCGCTCACCAGTGGTGATAAGGAAAAAAAAATGGGAAAAAAAGGAGCTTCAATCTGTCTTATACCGTATTATCTAATAAACCAGCAGAAATTAGCCTCAGCAGCAAAGATTAGCCTCTTTCAAGCTCACACACCTTAATTAAACATGCTGGGCTCTGGCTGGCAGCAAACACAAAATGTTTTACACTGTTAAAAGCTGTTCATTTGTTTTAATGTCCAGACATTCTAATTTTTTTACACCCAAAGGCAATCAGGACTCCTAGAAAGAGCCTGACCAGGATGGTGAGCCACAGTGTAGAAACCTCCTTGAAATTTGAGAGAGAAGGCTGCAGGTAAGGAGGCAGGGAGATTTCTATAACGATGTCACCTGTGAACCACTTTGCTGAGAAGGATCCACAGATCCACAGAAATATTGTGCTGAAACAGAATCTGGTTTGAGTACAGATCTCCAATAAACAGCCCAGCTAATGGAGTTCAGTAATAATCTGGGTCTGGCCTCATGCTGGAAGTGTGGCCACATCATGATGTGCTGCTGAGCCTATAACCCTAATCAGGGCTGTACTGAGGCTGTGGTTCTGCTGAAGAGCCAAAGCAGAACAAAACCATGTGGAAGGTCTTTGTGTCTTTGTTTACTTGGTGTTTTTAGTGAAATAAGCATTCTGTGTAAGACCTATGTGATTGTGTAAGACCTGTGAGGGTACTGGGGCTCTGGCACAGGCTGCCCAGAGAAGCTGTGGATGCTCCATCCCTGGAAGTGTTCAAGGCCAGGGCTCTGAGCAATCTGTGGATGGTTTCCCTGCCCATGGCAAAGGGGTTGGAATTAGGTAGTCCTTAACACCCACTGCAACCCAAACAGTCTATAATTCCACCATTCCAAAAAGGTTTTATGGTATCAGGATATCAGGAGCTTTGTATGAACCTACACAAGCTAATGGCAACTTCCTTTTGCAAAAGGTTCAAGATATTTCAAAAAGTCCAAGAACAGGGGACAAGAAGCATCTCAGAGGCACAAAATTCAGAGCAGCATTCCCCCTGTGTGAGGCAGGGAGCATCAAGGGACAGCGTGCTGGCAGCCAGCCCAGCAGGTGAAACAGCTGAACCCGACCCTGGGCTGCCCCTGAGCGCAGAGTGTGGCTGTGATCCAACTTGGAAACAGTTTTTTATTTTATTACTATATCTAATTATTCATTAGACATAGTGAGTGGGAGCTTGCAGCTCCCTGGGGAGTGGAGATTGGCCAACATAATTTCTGAACAGAGTCCCTGAGCCCCATGCCATGCCACATCCCCTGGCACAGGCCTTGTTCTTGTCATCAGGGCCTAACCAAATGCATTACCTTGCTGGCATTTGCTGCTCAGCAGCAACTACAAATCTGAGCTGCACAAACTTCATTTGGAGGTCCAGCACAGTGATTTAGAATTAGCTTCAGAGGCTAAAAAGCTTATTTTTTTTTCTTCCTCTGAAAAGATTAAATTTTAAATCTCTTTGTAAGAAGACATTTGCAGCTCAGCAGTCCTTTTAAGCTATATTTCTCTCTTGATAAGAAAGAAATTGAAGTACATTAGAAAATGTTCAAGCAAATCAGTAGTCTTAAATATTGGTGCATAGAATACAGAAAAAGTACCTTTTCTTTTCTATGAGGTCCAAAAAAAGGCCTCCAAGCACTTTTGAAGACCTTGCTCTGCACCTACTGTGTGCTCCTGTGGCCCAAATGCCCTCCTCATTATTATTTGAAGGCTCTCAGTTTTATGGTTTAATTTTCAATTCCATACTGTATCTATCTCAGAGCTGGTGTTTGTGGCCTGTCCTGCCAAAGTTCAGCAGCCACTAGGTAAGGTCATTTTTCAGCTATATACTTTAGGTATTATATCACTTCCTGATGTCCCCTTTTGATCCCAGTTTAATTACACTGAAATTTAGCTGTGAATAAGGTTCTTCATCTTGAATTAATTCAGTTTTCTGAAGGTCACATAATCCTGTCCTTCTCTCATCCTCTCCTAAACTCTGTTAGAAATAAGATCCTCCTCATGGTTGCACTCTGGGCTGGTTATATTTCAGAAAATGACCCATGAGCACCACTATCCCTGACATTGATGGAGAATTATCTTCAGTCCAGTTTTGCAGCCATGGTCCTTAATCCACTGATCCTTGACCACATGCAAACAGAGGTTGTAGAATTCCTCTAAAGGTTCTCAAAATATTAATCTTCACTTCCATTGTAGAGAAATATGTATCTATACTTTCACTCTCAGCCCTTCTTTCAAGACCTGTCTGAAAATGCACAAAAATACTGTACTTCCTTTACTAGAAAAATTATCTGGAAGAAATATTGCATCAGCTGGAGTTCACTAATGCACAGCCAAAAGCTGTCATTAAGTGATTGATCATGCATTAAAGATAAAGTTATGAGCTTTAAAGCAGATCTAGTAAAGGAAAATTTAAGTTACTTTTAATTACCTATAGAAATAACTCACCTAAACACTGTCTTCATTCATTATGATCGGTACCATTACAATAAATATCAGATATATTCATAATTGCATGGCATTTATCTTCAGTTAATGACCTGTAGGAAGGTTATTGAATAGGTTTCATCCTTTGGCTACTGTAAATGGGAGAATTCACTGGGCTGGTTTGCAATCTCACTCCTCCTCCTGAAGCACAGCTCCTGCTGAGCCCTCCTGCAGCACAACAAAGGTGTTGGCCAGCCAGGAGCTCTGGGAGGGTTGGGTTTGACATAAAGACATTTAATCTGCTGCTCCTTATTGCCAAATCCTAAAGGGAAAGGTGAATTTATCTCACAGCCCTGGGTTGGGATTCATGGTCCAAGAGGTGCTTGGCCAAATGCTGTGTGAAAGAGCTCATCTCTTGATGAGCTGTGTCTATCCCTTAATTGTCAGTGTCCTTGGTTTCCCTCAGCCTCAGCAAAGCACTGGGTGGCCAAGCAGGCTGAAGGACCTTTTGTGACTATTAATTCACCTCCAGGCCTTTTGGTTCTCCTGGGATCTCAGTTCAAGGAGGGTGGTTCCAGTTATCTCTGGTCCCCTTAGTTCAACACTTCCTGACTCTAACCACAGTTACTGCCTGCAGTGCAGAGAGAGCAGCAGCCTGTCCTGGCCATTAGTGGCTTTTCCTTGGCTGGTGTTTTATCTATCAGTCTTTCCTCTCTGGACTAATTTTAGAAGCTGGATTCAGTGCCAGCTCCACAGATGATCTTTTCATTTTGTAAAGGTGTTTGGCTTTGTTCACTAATAACTTAATTAGAGGTACTCTCCAGATTCCCTCTCTGCTTATGCAGCCCTCAGCCTTTCTGTTCTCCCTGTTCTTTTTCTGTCAGACCGGTACCTCAGAGCTCAGAGGACCTGGGGTGATGAAACGTGGCAACACTGATGAGTCTGTAGGAGGATCAAGGGCTGCAGCACCTGAGAAATGCTTTGTCAAAAGCTTCTTTCAATTACAACCACATTGAAATGTCCCCCCTTGATGAGAAATGGGGCTGTTCAGGAAGCTGGGAGCTTGAGGGATGAGAGGGGATGGACATTTCATGGTGCACACAAAACTGGGAGGACTGGTGGTGTGCCAGATGGTTGTGCTGTCCTTCAGAGAGACCTTGGCAGGCTGGAGAATTGGGCTAACAAATGCAAAGTGCTGTGCCTGGGGAGGAATAACCCCTGAAGCAGGACAGGCTGGTGCTGCTGGGCTGGAAAGCAGCTCTGCAGGGAGATCTGAGTGTCCTGATGGACACCTGAGCCAGCACAGGGAGCAGAGACAAAGGAGGCCACAGCTTTCCTGGGCTGTCAGCAGGTCAAAGGGGGTGCTCCTGCCTCCCAGTTCACACTGGTGAGACACATCTGGACACATCTGGGTTCCCCAGGGCAGGAGAGATGTGGATGTGCTGGAGTGAGGCCTGTGAAGGGCCATGGAGACAATGGAGGGCCTGGAGCATCTCATTGATGGGGAGAGGCTGAGAGAGCTGGGATCACTCAGCCTGGAGAAAAGGAGCCTTGGAATCCTGTTAGGTTATGCAAATACCTGATGGAGGAAGTAAAAGAGACACAACCAGACTCTTCTTTGTGGAAGAACAATGAAATACACTGAAATACAGGAAGTTCTGCTTAAACATAACAAACAATTTTCTTACTGTGAGCAAGGCTGAGCACTCAAACTGGTTGTCCAGAGGAGCTGTGGCTTCTCCCTCCTTGCAGGTGTTCAAAGCGCAGTGGGACATTCCTGGGAAGCTGCTGTAGGTGGCCCTGCTTTGAGCAGGGACCAGGCAATCTCCAGGGCTGCTCCAGCCTCAACCACTCACTGATTCTGTGATTTCTGCTATCTCTAAGGCAAATCACATCCATTACTTTCAGCAGGGTAAATTTGGTCTGCAAATGTTTCTGACATTTTCCGAATTTCTACCAGAAACTGCTGTTCATTCTTTCCTTTCAGGAGCAATAACCATCTGTCCCAACTCCCTGAATGAAAGCTTTTACCTCTTATCAGCAGGTATGGTGGGAAAGAAATAGCAAAGATTGAAAACAGCTTATTGTTTATTAATGTTTGACTGAGTTTATATCCTTTCTGATACTCTGCAGTCTTGTGTATGCTAACTATTCTCCTGGATATCCTCCTTTGGGTATAAATATCTCTTTTTTTAAACTCTTTAATACATTCTTGGCCTCCATCAGAATTCCTGGGGGCAAGAAATCCCTAAAAATGTGTTATATTATTACAAAATATATTACTTACAAAAAAGTCTGGGTCCAGGTGTGATTGATTGTGCAAAGCCTTACTTGGATTTTTCCAAAAATGTGACCTGAGGCCTGGGGCTGGAGGAGGGCTGTGATTTGATGGTTACCTGACCCCTGGCAGAAGAGTGTGATCCAGTGAGGCTGACAGCAGCAGCCTCTTGTTCCAGCATTGCTGTTTTTCTGGTTTTATTTCAATTGGAAAGGGGAAAGGGCTTGGGAAGCTGCCAGTGTTAAAGGTTTAGTCACTGACAAGGTAAAACGTGCTCCAAAATACAGACAGCTCTCCTTTCAGCTGCTTTAAAGTTGGAGCTAAACCTCTCTCAGAGCAGGTACAGAGTGTGGATTGCATTGAGTCCTGGCCCTGGGAGGGTGGGAGGAGATTTGGTGTCTCACACCAGCCCAGCCCTGCTGCAGGAGGGGATGGCACAGGGATGGGACTGTCTGCTCTGCAGTGTTTAATTGCCCTCAGCACGGCAATCTGCAGCACTTTGCTAAATTATGGCTAATGCTCAGCTTTATTTCTTCCTGAGAAACAGCAGCCAGTAATGAAGTGGAGCATTTAGTCAATGGTGATAAATAATTTCTTTCTTAACCAGAAAACCAGTGGGGAAAAAGAGCAATAGCTGAGCAATCAGGCTATCTTCTTTTGTCTGATAACATCACCAACAAGAAAACAGGAGCTTTAAGAAGTCAATGTCCACCCAGGAGTTTATTGGTGCACCAGAGCAGGTTTTTCTAGACTTGACTTTGCCATCTCATGTTTAAATCTCAAGCCTATTCTCTCTCGGGCATGCATTACAGAAGAGATGTCAGCTCTCTGCCTACATCACACTTTCTTTCTTCCCTCTTGCTTGATCCTCCTGCTCTTGGCACGGGCAGAGTCTCCCACAGAAACAGATGTTCCCCTCTTGCCTGGCAAGGACACACTGCTCTTGGGCTCAGCCTTTCTGTTTGTTAGTGCTCCCAGCCCCATGGGTGAGCCATGCTCCCCTCTGGAGCTCCCTTCTCTCCCCAGGAAACCCCTGCACCCCTGAGCAGCCCTGGGAGCAGAGACTGCAGGGAACAGAGGTTTCCTGGAGCTTTTGCTCTCAAGTACAGCAGGGCTGTCCTGGGATGTGTCAATCCCCCTGTATCAGGGACTGACTTGGCTCCCTGTGAATGCTTTGGCTGTTTGCTCTGTCGTGAGAATTCCCACAAACAAAGGAACCCCCTGGCACCCCCTGGCAGGGCCAAGGAAAGGATAGCAAGAAAACAACACAGACTGACTGCAGAAACTTACTCATGGCCCCACCAGCAGCTTTCTTTGTGACTGGGGACCCTCAAGGCCCAGCCTTTGTTCAGAAAATCTTAAATTTTATAGAAAAATTAAAACAGGTGAGTGAGATACCCTGTAAGCTCTCGCAGGCTGCACAGCAGCAATTTTTAGGCTCTGTTAAGAATAAAGCAAATCTCTGAGGATGCTGCTGGCTGTGCCTGGATCCTGGGTGTTCCCTCATTAGTTCTCTGTGTGCTCTGCCCTGCAAGGCACTGCTATCAGTGTTTGGAGAGAGGGTGCACACCAGTCACTGCTGCCTCTGCTCTGTGCCTCATTAGTTGTAGCTCTTGGCATGTTGATAAAACATTATCTCCCAGATAAGCTGAACACACTGCCTGGTTGTCTGGGCCTGTGCAGTAGCACTTGGCCTCTGCCTCTGTGGGAAATAGTGGAGAGGGCACCTGATTAAATCACCTCCTTGGAGATACTGCCCTGTACCACCACCACCAGCACTGGTGTGTGAGAGGGGATCTGAAGATGATCAGATCCCCCCCTGAGAGGGGTCCAGGTGTCCCCTTCCCTGTGTAGTGTCCTGGGCTGAGCAGGGACAGCAGCAGAGCTGGCTGAACAGAGAGCTGCTCTGGGCTGGGACAGCAACAGCAGCTGGGGAGGGTCATGCTGCAATGACAGGACCCCTCCATACCTGATATTCTTGTGACTTGGGGGAATTTGGTGCTCTCTGGGCCACCCAACCACTCTGCCCTTCTGCAGCACTTTGCCACTACATTTGGGCTCATCCAATATCCCAGCAGTGGGAGCACCCGGGGTTTTGGTGCAATCCAGAGCACATCACGAGGGAAGCTGAGGCTCACCAAGGTTTGAAACTACTCTTGGTATATGTGTGCCAATAAAGCAGCACAAATCAGTGCCCACGAGGCCTCCATGTGCTTTCTCTGCTGTTCCTGCACTGGTTTCCCAGGGCAAACACAAACACAAAACATGTGGGACCTTTTCTGCCAGCCTCTCAGTGATGCATGGCTGTCAGCATCAACACAGCAGAAGAAGCTGCACAACCATCTGCAGCACCGACAGAAGCCAGGCTTGATCCATGAGAGCACTGCATGTTTTCAGCAAGGATCAGAAAACCAGCTTGCCAAGGAGAAAAACAAAAGAGCTCACCATTCAGTACCCTCATCTTTCCACTCCTTCCCAGGATATGTATATCTGGACACTGTAAGGTTCTAGATTTTATTTTATTCAGCTGTTGGAGGATGAAATGCCTGAGATTCCCACTTCAATGAGGTACCTGTGGCTAATTCACAGGCAGTGCCACTGCAAAGGGCCCAGCCACTCTCAGGCCTCTGAGCAATCTGTGTTTGGTGATGTCTGCAGATGGCTGAAGTGCCTCATCTCCTCCTCAGCAGAAGTGTTTTATGTTCTCCATAGGGGGAAAAAAGGAGAATAACTGCATAAATTACCACTGGAAGCAATCTCTTCCCTGACATTCTTCCCTGTCTGCTCAGCTCCTAAAGGACCAGTATATACTGACTCTAATCAGGCTTGTCTGCTCGTGTCGGGAATTTCAACAAGAGGGAGAGGAGATTTCTGCCTCCCAACCAGCAGAGAGCCTCCTGCAGCAGAGATTGCTCCCAGGAGGCTCAGGCCCTTTCCTTTCATTGATCAGAGGGAAAAGTCACTCCAAGGCATTACCCACTTACTTTGGCCTTTGTTTTCAGCTGTAACAAGACCCCAGCTCCCTCCAGCTTGTGTTTTAACAAGGCTGATTGTCAGCTGGGAGATGCCTGGATGTTATCCTGCTTCTCCCATTGCCCAGGCTGGGCTGTGACCATTTTCATGTGACACCAGCCAGTGTAACCACAGCAGACTGGCAGAGCTCCCCTATTCTCAGTGCAGGGAAAGAGGACCATGAAAATGCCCTTTACAGGTTTCCTGTCCTAATCCAGTGAGAAATTGCTCTCATTGTTCACTGAAGTTGTGGAATTGCAGGGGTTTGTACTTTCCTTTAAAGAGCTTGCAAGCCCTGCAGAGGCAGTGCCTGTGTTCTGTGTTTTAGCACCTGCAAAAACCACTCAGATCAGCAACTTGCCAGAGCTACAGAATACATAAACCTGGTATTTTTGCATCTGTTTAGTATGGGCTGTTAGTGGGAACCAGCTGAGTAGGTTCATGTCGTTTCTGCAGGAGAAAGCAGATGACACAAAATCCCTCTCCTTGTGTTTTTAAAAGGAGGCCAAGAGAAACCACTTCTGTCTCCTGCATAAAACATTCAACAGTGCCCAACTCATTATTTGGCACATTTTTTGTATGAAACTCTAGAAGCAATGAGTGCACCTGGGGAAAACTGCATTTTACCAGCCCTGAGACACATTTGGATTGACCTGTCCCCTCTCACAGTGGGACAAAGCAATCCCTTCAGACTGGGTGTGCATTTAGAACTGCTCTCCTTGCTATCAGCTGGGACTTCCCAACCCCCACAAGCCTTGAAGATCTGGGAGCTGTCTGGGGAGCTGGGATGAAGCAGAAAAGATGAAAACACCAATATTGAGTTGTTAAATGTTGTCTGAACGGCTGGATCAAGGCCCCAAAATGAAACGCCACTCGCAACCTCACTTGGAGTGAGAATATGATATTAAATTGTGAGAATTCGGTATTAAATTGTCTCCTTTTTCTACTTGGGCACCACCTGCTGGCATGTAATTAAATTAGCATCATCAGCCAGATATTAAACTCTGCAGTCCCTCAGAGTATGCCAGGTTTTTTCCAGATTATTAAGCAAGGCAAAGAGGAGAATTTTTTAATCACCTTATGCACACCCTGTACCAGCACTTAATTACTGTAAATATAACTCCTTGTACATCCCTCCTCTTTAAGTTTGTGGTGGGGAGTTCTTATGGCGAATATCTGTGGGCACAACTTGCTCCTGGCAGCAGGGAAAGCCAGGCATGTGCATGGCATGGGCACAGTGCTCATCTCAGCCCTCAGTTGTCACGGACACATTTTATGAACAATCCTTTCCTTAGGATTTTTTTCTCCTGAGAAGCCAAGAGGCCTCAGGAACAAAATGTTAACAATGGTTATCAGCTGCTGTGGAATGCAACAGGTGCATCTGTGATTGGTCTCATGTGGTTGTTTCTAATTAATGGCCAATCACAGTCAGCTGGCTCAGAGTCCAAGCCACAAACCTTTGTTATCATTCCTTATTATTCTATTCTTAGCTAACCTTCTGAGAAAATCCTTTCTTCTATTCTTTTAGTATAGTTTTAAAGTAATATATATCATAAAATAATAAATCAGCCTTCTGAAACATGGAGTCAGATCCTCATCCCTTCTCTCATCCTGAGACCCCTGTGAACACGGTCACAGACAGGGACATCTTCTCAACATGGGGATCAGCAACTCTTCCTCTTCAGGAAGTCATGCATGTTGCTGTCCTTCCAAGAAGGAACAGACAACTTTTCTGGCTCTTCCCAGGAGTGCAAAAAGGGAAAGGGCAGCCAACAGAGCCAGCTTCTTCTCCCTAGGCACCCAAAGTCCTGTTGTGGTACATTTATTGGTGGTGGGGGAACAGCTGACACGTAGTACCCAGTGCTCATCCTAAGATATTTCCTACTCAGCTTTTGGCTGAGAGCTTCACAGCTGGTTCCCAACATGCTGCTCTGTTTCTCCACATTGAGGGGAAAAAGGATAACCAGGACTTGGATCCGGAAGGCTGAGGGGAAATGAGAAGTGACATCCAAATTCCTCATTGCTTGCAAGATGTGTGTACACCACAGGAGGAAACAAGCCAAGAAGAAATCAAATTAAAAACTGTGCTTGTGAGAAATTCTGCTGAGAGTGAAAAAGCTCCAAACTCTCACTTCTGCTGCAATCTGCTGTTGAAGGCTTGTGGTCTCACAGGACCCCTGGAGCTGGGGGAGAGCAGTGTCAGGTGGCTCTGCAAAGTTATGGAGAGCCCTGTGAGACATATGGGAGCATTTATAAATTATCTGCCTTTAGCTGGCTGCAGAAACGTGTGATTTTTATAAACTGGGGGGCTTTTGGAACTTCAGCCTTGCTGCAGGGCAGACATTTGTCCATTTTCTTGGCTCACTGAAGCCAACATGTGTGTGAAGCTCTCCTGGACCTAAGGGACTGGTTCCCAGTGGGATGAGGCAATCTCAAAACCTTATCCCAGGGTCAAATCCAGCTTGCCTGAGCAGCCAGCTCCCATTTCCTCTGCATGGGATGCACAAAATCAATAATGCTGAGAGGAGATACAAGGCCAATCACAGCCCTGCCATGTGCCAGCTCCATCAGGGCGGCCCCTGGATGAAATGCAGCCTTAGCCCAAGCAGGAGAAGCCCCTGGGAGAACCAGAGTGGGTGGAGAAGCAGCTTTTGGGATCTGAGTTGCTGTGTTGGATGTTCCTGGGGTAGCCATGGAGAGAGAGGCCATGCTGGACCTGACCTGAACTTTTCAACCCTGATACCTTGGCCAGCTTACTAAGGACACAGGGCTCTCAGCAGGGCTTACAGTGCTTTATTCATTAACTCATTTACTCATTAACTCATTGATAAAGAGCTTGAACAGAAGCCCTACATCATGGTGCTCATGAGCCTCTGCAGAGGAGAGAGGCCCATGGCAGTGAAGGAGAAGTGTCCCTTGGGGGCTGCTCCTCCTCGTACCTGGGGCTGGGAGATGAAGTCTAGTGAGAAATGATGAGAAAGAAGGGTGACAGGAGCCAGCAGAGTCACTTGTTTCCCTCTGCTGAAATCTCTGTTGGCATAGGGATCATTACAGGGCCACACATCTGGGTAAGGAAATGTGCAGGTGAACATTTCCAGTTCAAAGATGGCAAAGGGAGGCCCAGTGCTGGCACCTACCACCAATTCACTGCCCCTGTGTGTCACCTTTTCCAGCAGCACCTTTCTCAGGAATCTTTGAGAAGGCAGAGAACATGGTCCAAAGCCTCTAGATAAAAAAATAAGGATGTCCAGTTTAAATTGAATTTTTGTTATTAAAGAATAAAATTCACTCAGAAGGTAACTTTGCAGAAAGTTATCATTTCCTGGAGGATTTGTTCTGAGAAATAGAAGCTTAAGGCAATCAAAGTAGAATTTCTTCCTCCTTTATCAGGCAAGGGAACAGAAATCCAGGCATTTAAAGCAACTTCTGGGAAGGACCCTGCAAGATGTAGGATGTGTGGAGCTGCAGGTGGGATTCATGCAGAAGGGACCTGAGGTTGATGACAGGATTTTCTGGCAGTCATGCAGCTCTGCTTTTACTTGGCAGCCCTCTGCCTGCTTTGTGACATTCAGAATTGTTTCAGCTCCTCATATGGGTAGGAGAAAAGTTCTCAAAATGGCCAGAGAAGGAGATTTTTCAATTAAAACCCTGAGAGATCTCCTAGACGCCTTCAGCATGAAGAAATGCAAATCTCCATGTCCTCCCTGCAGTAACAACAGTCCTACAGCTCTTAGAGAAACAACCAGCCTCCCAAAATGCTGCTGCTCCAGAAATGGTATTTAGGATGAAAGCTGCACTCCCATCTGGGAGGACATGGCCTTCCCCTGGTCACTGCTATTTCCTGTGAGTTGAAGGAGATGGGTAAAGAAGTGCAGATGGAAGCAGCAATGCTGTACTTGGAGAGCTGCAATTTCTCTGCTCCATTCTCCCAATGGGGAGTGATGCAGCTCCTGGTGGCACCAGGCAGTGACCCTTGGAGGGGAACAAACCCTCTGCCACAAACCCTCTTGCTCTGTCCATAATGACCAGCACAGGCAGGAGTTGGACATGCCTCCAAGGCAGCACATGAAAGAAAGAATAACCAACCAACAGTGAAAAGGATTTTAAATATGGTTTGTGAGCAATAAGACTTTCCCATATAGGCTCAGTCCAAAAACTTCTCGCAGAAATTTCAGTGAGGGTTTTACCCTAGTGAAAATACAGTGAAAATCTCTCTTTTGTATGTTTTTTAAAGTCTGTGCAATCCAAAAGCTCTTTGAAGCTCCAGGAATTGCATACATTTTCTAAAAACATCTGCTTCTCCTTTTCTGCTGTATTTTTCCTCAATGCAAAATGAAACCAACCAAACTCTTGTTGTGGAGGGGAGGCAGGATGGTGCTGTGCTGACAGCCTGGGTTCTGGGCTGGGACTGCCTCTATGGCAGGGCTTGGTGGCACCTGCAGTGCTGAGTTTGCTAAAGCCAGCCTGTGCCTCCCCTCTGTGATCTGGGGGATTGGATCCAGCAGGGCTGGGTTTGCTAAAGCCAGGCTGTGCCTCTCCCCTGTGATCTGGGGGATTAGATCCAGCAGTGCTGGGTTTCCCAAAGCCAGGCTGTGCCTCCCTGATGTGACCTGGGGAATTTGATCCAGTGTGGCTGCAGTTCCTTCCCCAGCCCTTTGCTGTTCCCAGCCATGGAGCTCAGCTCCCCAGCCTCTCCTGAAGGGCTGCATGGAGAATTCTTTCTGCATGCCTGCTGCTACCCAAAGCTCAGTTCCTTTGGTTCAGCTCCATCTCTGATGGAAAGGAGAGCCTGATGGATGGCAGTGTGGCCCTGGAGAGCCCAAGGAGCTGCCCACACCACCCACATGCCCCTAGCAAGGGAAGAACATGCTGGCCAGCCCACAGCCATCACACAGATCACTTTGAGTTTACTGTGTTCAAGCAAGCTGGAGAGAACAGCTGTGGGTTTGTAATTTAAAAGCATTTTAATGGGAGGAAGCTCATTTTTCAGTGCGAAAGCAGAAGCTCAAGGAAATATTACAAACTGTGAGCATTACTTTCTGCTTCCTTCACAGCAGGTCTGAGCCATCTCATCTGGTGCATTATGGAAAAATTATTTTAGATTTCATAAAATAAAAAACCCCAAAAAACCAAACAAACCAGGAATGATGGTGCAGCTACCTTGCTGCTTCTCCCAGGAGGTAATTGCTTAATGGGAATATCTCACTGTGTGAAAGAAAAATAGAATAACCAGGCCCTTTAGGTCTTCTCCCCAGCTGTTACCTACAAGTACCCACATCTGCTGCCAGTAATTTCCAGCACCCTGGCTCCTTTCATGCCGCAGTACAAGAATATCATCTCCACAAGCAGCCTCATTGTGTAAGAGCACAGTCTGTACTAAGCTGGAGTTGCTTGTTGCTGCTTGTTGCTTAGTTGTATTAAGTTGGAGTAAGGTTCTGTGTTCCAGGAGAATCAGTGCTGATCCAGCCCCAGTGGCAGCCAGGGCTGGCACCCACCTGGAGCTGATGGGCTCTTTTTGTGCAGGGACTTTCTGCTGAAAGCCCAGCAAGCACAGCCAGCAGGGATCAAACATGCAAGGGGAGAGAGCTCAGGGTTCCTCAGGTGTTGTTTTTCCACCTGAACCCCTGGGCTGAGAAGCAGGTGAAGTGGAAGGAATAAGCAGCCAGACCAAAAGCACATCTCCAAGAGGAAGCACATTTAAGCAGAGGATTAACTGGAACATTTGATGAAATTCTGGCAAACCTGCTCAGATGCAGTGCTAGGGCAGGTGAGGGGGTCTCTCACTGTGTTTCCACAACCTCCCAGGGCAATGCTGGTTTTTCACAGCATCAGTAAGACTTTCCCCAGCACCCCTGCCCCACTGTGACTCCTGAGCTGAGCACTATTGGAAGGGCAGGGACAGCCACAGGGTCACTCCTTTGCTTCCCCAGCCCTTTTGTCTTTCTGATGCCCAGGCCCAGCTTTCAGCAATTCTGATTTTTGCAATGGCATCCCAATTTCTGCTCTTCTCAAGACAACTTCAAATAGCTCTTAATCAGTCTCTAACTGCTGCAGCTGCTGCCTGCAGACTCCCTGTTTCTCCAAGGGACTCTCTCTCATCCTGCTGTGCCAGGCAGGGTGGGCACTAAAAGCAGAGCAGAGCTCCTGGTCCACGCCCTGCTGTGCTCCTGGGCTCTGTGCTGAGCTTATCCTCACATTGGAGCTGGGAGACTCCTTACCCTGGATGTCTGATGAGAGGCAGCACTGATGTGCAGCATCTGCAGCCTAAAAACTTTGTGAGAAAATGAAATGGCAGGAGGTGGGAAGTTCAGTGTAAAATTCTGTGCTCAGCTTGAGGCTGAAATTCAGTGTGTTCTCTATTAACTCACCTGATTTCTTCCCTCCCCATTACCCTGACAGGTCCATCAAAGCAGTGCAGGTTTCTGTGTGGAGATGTGAGGAGGCAGGATGGGGCTTTCAAAATGGGTACAGTTGATGCAGCAAGCAAGAAGTTTGGGGGAAAGAGAGTTAGAGGTAAAGCAGGAAGATTTTAGGATAAAGCTTCAACCTCCTCAAACCACACACACCCAGAAACACAAGGGAAATAATTTTTAACATCAGAAAACTGGAATGATGTGAAGCAAGCTGCAGTGCAGCATGAGCTGCATCTAGTGGCCAAGGAGAGCAGTGCTGGGCTTTGGAGGGGCAGGGGTGCTGGGGAAAGGCTGACTGATGCTGTGAAAAACCAGCTTTGCCCTGGGAGGTTGTGGGAACACAGGGCCACAGTGAGAGACCCCCTCACCTGCCCCAGCACTGCCTCTGAGCAGGTTTTCCAGAATTACATCAAATGTTCCAATTAATCCTCTGCTTAAGATGTACTTTTGGTCTGGATGCTCATTCCTTTCCCTTCACCTGCTGCTCAGCCCAGGGGTTCAGGTGGAAAATCAGCGTGGTAGGAACAGTGACAGTCAGCTCCAGGAGTGGAGCAAATGCTTCTGTCCCTGCTGCTCCCAGTAGGACCCAACAGCAATTCTCCTCCCTGGGGAAAAGCAGCAGCTCACACTGAATCACAGCTCAGCACTTTCAGCTGTCCCTGTTCTGGAGGTGCCACAGATGGTTCCTGACCCGGGTTTGCAGCAGCCCTCAGAGCCTGTGGGATCAGCTGCAGTGAAACCAGGCTGGTGCTGCTGCACCACCCCAAACAGGGCAGTGTGGGCAGGAGACTGGGGCAGAGGGGCAGGAAATGCAGAGCAGGCAGGTTCGTGTGTTAGTGAAGATACCCAGAGCTGCCAGTGTAACCTAAGGCAGTCCCTGCAGCTTCACATTCTGCTCAGGGCTGTGCAATCCCTGATGCAATGCACAGTGTTGGGATCCTCTGCATTTCCTCCCCTGCATTCTGACAGAGTACTGATAACTCAATTTGAAAGCCAAGGTGCTTCCTTGACACAGAACTTCCTCTGAAGGGAAGGCAGAATACATCAAACCATGGCGCGATTCATTACCCTCAGCTCAGAATGTAAAACATGTCAGGGATAAAGCTGTGAAGTTTTGATTTATACAGGCTAATCAAGCAGAAAGCTATTAACCAAGGGGCAATGGATTATTAAATAAAATGACAGGAGAAACACTGTCAAAACACCTAGTTCTGACTCTTGAGCATATTATTGCTCTTTTTATCTGCCCAAAGTCTTAGCTATGAAAGTTAAAGCAATCTCTCCAGCTCAGATACAATTTTAAACAATTTGAAGACTGGAACCAGCATCTATTTAAACATTTAAAGCATGGCAAGTAATTTGAAACTTGAATAATATCACTGAAGGACTTTCTTAGAGTACTCAGTGAGTTCAAAGACCAAGACCTGGACACCACCTGCTGCAAAACTTTCAGTAAATTGCCCTTGACTGACAGCAGGGTCAATTTTGGGGGGCACAGCCTGGAGGGATGTGGCACAGCATATGACAGAGGGCAAGAACAGTGTCTGTGATCTTAAATATAATACTCCTATCTGAGCAGGCTGCTAACCAAGCAGAGATTGGTTAATAGCATTTCTCAAATAAGACAAATTTGACCATAAAGCCAAAAACCCTCCCACCATCCTGCTCTTGCTATTCAGCCTATTTTCTCACAGGCCCTCCACAGCTTTCCCTTCCCTTCCACCTGGGTCAGACTGTTCTAACTCACTCCCTAATAACCAGCTGACTTTGGAGGTGCTTCCTTCTCTCCTATCCCTGTCCCCTCTGAAAAAGAAAAAAGACACAACCCCTCCTCTGTAACACTCTACCATCTCCCTTTTTAAGGGATTGCCACTCCCAGCCATGTCAGTGATTATTCCCAGATGATTCAGGCATCAGCTGAGGAAGGGAGGGATCACTGATCCATCAAAGGTAAAGTTACCAAGAGAGGGTTTACAGGCTGGGCTACAGCGATTTCTGCTCCACACCAAAAGGTTTCTCAGTTGAGGGGTGCTGCTGTATGCTGCTCTTGGAGCACAGCAATAGGATGGGCTGGAAAGAAATAGCTGGTTTTCACTTTATTTTTGCTCTCAAAGATCAAGGTACAGCAAAGCTCTGTAAAACCACTGCTAATCTTGCAGTGATTAGCCTTCAGGATGAAGGGGCTGGTGCACTGATTTTTCTTCTTGCGCAGTAAGTTGATCTTAAGCCCCTCCTGAGTATTTTCCTTAGTTGAAAGGGTTCTGATGTTCTAATCTGCTGCTACCAACCAAGCCCATAATTTAAGTTCTGACTTGTGTTTTGTTCTTCATATAAGACAACTTTGTTTCCTAATTTTCACAGATGCCTAAACACAAGGGCAAATACTGATCCTAGGGGTTTTGGAGTTACCCTGAACACTGGATATCCCAGACTTTCTGCAAGGTGTTCAAGACTCTGAAACAACCCATCTAGCACATTTTCCTATGCCCAGGGATGTAGTTTCCCCTTACTAGAGTGAATATATTCTGGCTCCCTTTGTTTCACAGAGGGGTTCTGCTGTTGCAGGTGCAGTAGTGCTCTATCTCCCCTTTGTATCAATTTTCTTAATCAATCAGCCTGAGATCTCCTGTTGGTTTTAAGCTCTGAAATAATCTCCTGGCATGCCTAACCTCAGTAGCTGTGTGGGTTCTGGGGACTTTAGAAATTAATAAGGGCGCTAACAGGTTTTAGGAGAGAGAAAGGACATGATGAAGTCTGCTGATACCACTCCCATGCTGATGGAAACAGTCTGTAATGGTCACTCATCTTCTGGTTGGTGGCTCTCTGTGGCAAGGAAGAATGTTGGTGGCAAATCTCTCAAATAAGGTTTTCTCTTAAATCAATAAAACTCCTTTCCTTTGAAAGGGATTCCTTGGCTGCTGCCACATTTCACAATGAGAGAGAAAAGAGCCACCAGGTTTAGATGTCAACAATGTCATTTTAATGTTAGGGGGAAGGACTTGCCTCCATGTCAGTCCTGATCACATTTCTGGCAAGCCCGGAGTGAGGTGTGCCATGATTGTTTCTCTCTTTGCTGGGGAAAGTCTCTTCAGTGCTGGCTGATGTGGGAGTTCTGCTGCTCTCTGACACTGCTGCAGTCTTGGGCTGGCAATTGGCACCCTCAGGCTGTGGGGAGACACAGAAATCTGCCCCAGTTTCCTGCCCAGATGTCTGTCCCTGGCTCCAGTACAGGGGATTTCTACTGGGAACAGTCTCCATCCTGTTCCGCACTGCAGAGGGCTCTGCAACCCAGTCCCCTTGCTCTAACCCTGCACCTCCATAGCAGGAACTGTTTAGCTTTAACCCTGGAGTGACAAAATGCACTTTGGCCCAAATAACTGAGTAGTTTTAATTTTCAAATGGCTTTATCAGAGAAGGACCATTAGATGTGCTGGGGATTACAGCTGGGATGTCTGAGCTGCAGGACAAGTTTGAGATTTCTGCCCAGCCCACTGGAAAGCATGTTTGAAGTGTGCTGAAAATGAAAGGCTAGTGCTCTAAAAAGGGTTCAAGAGCATTGATACCTCCAGCCTGAGGATGTCAAGACAACATTATGAAATTGTGTCAATAATTTGAAGCAATAAGGTGCCGTTATGGCTGCAGTATCAAAAGCAATGTAAAGGCTGTTCTTTGCAATCAGCAGGTTAAGGGCTTGCTCTGAACTGCATTGCTTCAGTGGAGGATGTGGATAATGAGCCCGGGGTGCTGCAGTCTGTCACAGCTCATTCAGTGCCTGCAGTAAAGCAGAGCTGCCTCAGCAGTCCCCAGTGCAGGATTTTTCTGGCTGGAAATACAGTTACAGCACATTGAAACTGTAAGTGGGGGGATGAGAGGGTTGTAAAGCATATTTAGGCACAGGAGTTTTCATAGGTCAAAGGGGGAACTCCTTAAAATCATTTAGGAAAGTGTAATAAAAGTCAAAAGCTGGAAAAGGCTTTTCTTTAAAAAAAAATAAAAAAATAGAAAAAGCATTCAGGGTATTATGGCTTCCAGTGTGTTTTCCAGTCTCCCTGCAGCAAACCTGGCCAGGACAGAGTCCTCTTCCCCTTCAGGCAGTTTTGTAGGGATTGCAATTCACTTGATAGCTCTTTGGACTCGCTTTTCCAGGGTGGGCACAGCAGGCAAAGACTGTGGCTTAATTAGGCTGATATTGCTGAAGGACACAGGGCAGAAACCTGTGGGGCTGGGGCTCCAAGGAAGATTTTGATGCAGGAAACCTATTTTAGAGGAAAGCTACCTCTTCTGGCATCCTGGAGAGGTTCTAAATGTGCTCCCTGCCCCTCACCAGGAAATGTGAAGTGTCCTCAAGTGTGGCTGGTCCAGCAAAGCCCTCATGAGCCTCTGCCAGGAAAGCCAAAGATGCTCCTAAGGCAGTAAGAGATGCCATGTGGCACTGAGGCTCCACGCTTCATCTGGGCCAGTTTTGCTGAATATCCCATGTGAAAAACGCCAATCACTTGTTTTTAAAATTATAAAAGTTTAATAGTAATAAAATGGTTATAAAAATAGTAACACAATTACAGTCATAACAATTTGGACAAATTGAATTAAGACAATATGAGACAATAAAAACAAAGAGTTACAGATGTCTGGGTACCTTTTTCTGGGCATCACGAGCCCGAAAAAGGAGCCCCGTTAACAAAGGATTAACCCTTAAGAACAACGGCCTGTTGCATATTCATACACCTCATACATGATGCATAAATTCCATTCAAACACAGGATTCTGTCTGGTCAGTGTCATCTTCTTCCTTCTAATCCTAACAGGGCCTCTAAGGTGGAAGTAGTTCGTTTCTTCTGATAAGAAGGCAATAAATTCCCTTTCTCTGAAAGATTTAGGTGTCCTGTGGCTGCTATCTCGCTGCAAGCCCTTCTTGTTAAACAAAGCATCTTACATAGCATAGTTTCTATTTTAACAATTTTTATAGCCTAAAACTTTATTTAACACAGTACTTAAGAGAACTAATACAGCATTACTTTCCAACACAACACATATAATATTTATTTTAATATTTGCGAAAAACCAATCATAAAATACATGCATTTTTCACATCCCAGGTGTGCTGCAAGAGCATTAACGTGGTTTTCAATTTTACTGGAAAGTGAAAATTGAAAGTATGGAAACCAAACACATCACTCAGTCTTGTGAGAGCTATTACTAAGTCAGCTTATGAATTTTCTCCCCAGGATTGTGTGCCTAGCTGGCTTTTCTATTAGAATTCAAGAGGAAAAGGAGGCTGGCATTGTGTGGCCTTCAGCCTCTCTTCTGTTTGTACACGTGTCTCGGGAGATGAATTATTTATGATAATGTAATTATGGAAGTGAACAAACAAACGCGTTTGTTGTGCGTTTTCCCTGCACAGAAGCTGCAGTGTGTGATGGGGACACTAGATGGTGGTGTCAGACCAGGAACATTGCACAGATGTCTGACAATGCTGTGACACCAAATCGTGTCTGTTTCAGCGCGTTTTGCTCCCTGCAACACGAAATTTGAGGTGAATAATTTGAGGTGATGTGGTAACGTTATTCTGACCCAAACTTTTTGTAGTTAGATTTGAAAGCTGTAAGCAACTGTTTACAGCTGATTCCAACTGTTTTCCAGAAAAGGAGATCTTGAGTCTGATAATTTTCCAGTTAATCATTACTGGTCTACCTGAAAACCAGTGAAATCTCTATTTCTGCTGGTATGAGCACACATTCTGACCAAAAAAGAAACCCAGACCCGTGATATCTCAATCATTTACATCAGTGATGTTAAGGAAAATTCACAGCCATGTTCCTGCTTGCTTTTTTCAGTAATGTTTTACTGTGAGGTTAATAAAAATTGTATGTGAGATGTGGAAATCACCATTTTTAATTATTAGACATCATAGATTGATTGCAAAATTAATCCAATTCTGACTGGGAATAGAATGCAAGGATAAATCAGGTACATGTTACTCCTTCTGTGACCATTTCAGTTTCAACAAATTGCAAAGTAGTATTGATTTCTATACATAAACTATGAACAAAAAAGAATTAGAAAACTTCTCAGCAGCCTGAAAAGTCAATATCAACCAAACTAGAATGGCATTTGGGAGAGGGATGCTCTGCTGATGAAAATAAATAGCAATAAAATAGCTTCTCACTTGTAATTTTTATCTAATATGATATCAGGTCTGTAATCCTTTGCAAGTGTCATCCAATGCAGCAATGGTGACTGCAGAAATGGGCAGAATTAATAAAGAAGGTGCCTGGACGTGGGATAGCTCCAGCCTTTCTGAAAGGTTTTAGTTTGATGGATGATATTCCACTGATAAAAGTATAAAATCTATTAACTCACCAAGTGAGTCTTATTCTTGAGTTCCAGCAAAAGAAACCCTTTGTTTGAGGCCCCAGTTTCATACCATGAACTTGTCTTTATCCCAACATGCATCTTCAGCTGTGAAACTGTGCTTGTGTCACTTCTAACAGGAATGGCTATGGAGCTGCAAACATGTGGATTAGAATAAAAAAATAAAACCTGGTTTGATACTCTGCTTTAAACAACCTTTAAACACCTGAAGGAGAGGAAGGGAGTAGTGGGTGTGAATTGGCTGTCAGCACATGAAAGGAACTCCAGTGGGAAGGGTACAATGGACAGGGATGACTGGCATGGTGTGAAATAAATGGGCATGGCAAGAAGCCAAAATATAACAATATCCCCCAGAATATGACCAGACAAATATTCCGCAGAATATTTGTTATATACATCCAGAAGATATGTGATTAGTTTTTCTGGAGATCCTTTCTGTTCTGTTGTCCTGCTCCTCAAATGTTACTGTCCCAGAATATGACAAGAATTCATAATTTTTAAGGGAAGTGGAAGGAGAAAGCGTTTCTCACTAACACAGGCTCATCACAATTTTGCACAGAACAACCTTCCTTTCCTTTGTTTTGGTTCTTCCCTTGGCTTAGAGCAGGGGATGGAAGGGGTGAATGGGGAAGCCCGCAGGGATGGACATTGGCAGAGCACACCATGTGTGATCCATCCATAAAAACACAACTTCCCAGGGCCATCCCAGTGCCACTCCATCCCTGTGGAGCATGTGTTGGGGCTCTGAACACATCTGCTCACCTCTTCCAAAGTTTTGATTGAAATAGGAATTTCTGATCCCTCTTCCCTCGGCAGGACCTGTGTCTCTCTCAGGTTCAGCACCAAGTGAGACCCAGCAGGATGTTCTTTGCCTTCTTGAAGAACCCTTCAAAGTGCTGGACTCTCTTTTTTTCAAAGGAATTTTGACCTACTCTACTGACCTGAGAAATTCCTTCTAGGCAAGCACCAGTGTAATTTTTAGGCTCAAAGCCAGTTTCTTGTACTGGTTCTGCATGGATGTGGGCTCTTGCTAAGGATAGGAGGATGTTTCTTTCAGTCAGTGTATTTCAAGTTCAACACAGACTTTGTCAGCCTGGAGCTCAAAGTTTTATCTGCTTGTGTCTGATTGTAAGCAAGAGCAGCTCTATCCCTTCCTGTTTGGCTGGTATCACAGTTTGAAAATAAACTAAATTGAAAAGCAGGTGCTGCATATGACCAGACAAAAAAAAAGTTCAGGAAGACTTTCTGTATCTTCAAATCAAGATGAACTTAGATAAACTTGGGTTATTAAAAACACAAGCAACATTTATCTTCCTCTTTTGACTTGCAAATTAACCTAAACTCATATAAGCAAATCTGATGGGAGTTTATTTTCAGCTGTAGAGTTCACCACAGATTTAAAAGACTAAACCCAGAATCAAAACTGCATATTGTGGATTGCTTCTGCTGCAAAAGCTTCCAGAGCAAAAACCAACTTTAGTGAAAGGGGTTGAAAGCTAAAAGAACAGCCAGAAATGCAGAATTGGATGTTTCTCATTCAAATGCAATAAGGATTTTGATTTGGGTCCTTTCTCATTCCCTTTGAAATGCTGTTTACCTACATCAGAGTTTAATAAGGTTAATGTGTTAGATGTTCCCCCAGTGTAAATTCTATCAGTGGGAAGAATACTGCCTGAATAAAGTCCTCCAGCTCTATTCATTTGCTTTCAATGTGTCAAATTAATTTTGCCACATGGGTAATAAAAGCTGTGCTTCTGTGTATTTCTGTAAACATTGTACAATTTAGAAAGTGTTTATGATTTCTTTCAACAATGAAACTTAAACTGTGCACAGTCCAATAGTGGTGAGTAATTTCAGAAGTGACTGAGGCATGTAATTGAGTTTGTCAGTGTAATTGTATTTTGGAATAGATAGTGGTGTGTTTTTTTCAGTCGTTAGTGAGTCTCCTATTTAGTGTGCTGATTAATTCTATTAGAGGGGTTAATTAGACTGAGGAGGTGGGGGTGAGGATGGATACAAATCACTTTCAAGCACTGCATTTAACTCAGAGTTGATTATTCTGTGCACAGAGAAATGCCTCCTGTCCCTGCTCTGACTCACGTGTGTGATTAGAGCTCATCAGTGCAGCCCCACGCCTGTGACAAGGACAGACAATGAGCATGGATGCAATCCTCTCTCCTTTCAAGTGTGAACTTCCAAATTAAGGCACTGCAGGGTACAGGGATGACCAGGCTTAAAAATAATAAGTTCCTGTGCATACTCTGGAATAATAAAAATAATAATTACAGTATCTGTATTTCTGGCACAGCCTCCCCATATTGTTTCCTGTAAAGAATAAAAGGCAATAAGGAATAAACAGGCTTCACTTAAGGGCACTCTCTGGCTTTGCAGGCTTCAATAGAGCTTGGGTTCCAGTCTTGACATGGGAGATTCAGAAAGGGGGATGGAGAATTGAAACAGCCTCCTCCAAAGCCAAAATATGCAAAATCAATATACACACAATAGATTTTGAAGCAGCAGTTGGTGTGTAGTTTTTTTAATTACCTGGAATATTTCCAATCAGACAAACACAAGACACTGTCAGAAGAGCATTAAAACAAGCCTTGAGGCATCAACTGAGCTGCAGAAAAAGTCAAGGCCCTTTATAAACCAAATGTACATCTTGGAAGATGATGTAATTTTCTGGAAAACAATCTCAGTCTGAATAAGCATGAAGGAAGGATACTGTCAAATGAAACAGTGGTCAGGACCACACAAAACGCAACATTTGGCACATTTGCAAGGGATTGTGATGCTGTGTCAGGGAGCTGCTCCCAGGCTGCCTGGTCAGGCCATATCAGCACCGTCAGTAAAATCACCTCTTATCTCCCAAACCCTTCCATGCAGATAAAGCAGCTCTGCTCAGGGCATATTTTAGTAAGATTCACAAATTCACACGTGCTGCTCCTTGCCCATGCCCAGAGCCCCTGTTCCCAGAGCCTTTTGTTTCTCTTAGATAAGAATGTTTGAGAAGTTATCAGCTGGGAATGGCCACACCTCTCCCAATGGCACCACAGGCAGGGACTGTCAGAAAATCCCAGCAATGGGAAACTTCCCATGGGAAGGCAGCTCTGATAATCCTGCTGAGAGGAGAAGAACTGGCAAATTTTTCTCTACAAAACAGAAGGAAAAGGAAAAGGGCCCTGGAAAGTCACAGGAAGGTAAATAAAAACGTCTTGTCAGCAGGCTCCTTCCGCTGGTCCTGGGAAGGGCCTCTCAGCTGCCTCTCACCAAAGGGCTGTGCTCACAATGGCAAACAAAACAAGGGGCTCAGGGCTCTCCCTCTGACATCCCAGCCTGCTGGAGCCACTGGAAAAGGAGTCTTCTGGAAAGGGTTAAAGGAGTTGTAAAAGCCACTCACCTGTACCAGTAAAGCTGTTTAGTTTGGGTTTGATGGTGCTGTATGGACAGCCTGATTGATGAGCTGGGTGTGGACAAAGACCCATTCCCTGATCTTCTGAGCTGCTGTTTCACACCTCTGCAGGGGCTTTGCTTTAGGTTTGACTCGCACTTAACAGGAAAGGGAAAAGGAAGACTGAACAAGACTGAAATTAGACAACTTTCCTCCCCACTGCTGAACTCATCTGTCATCCCCACCCAGCCCATTTCTCTCCCCAGCTCTTTAGCATCCACACTTCTCCTAGGAGGGACAACCCACCTCAAGTTTCACTAACTCCACACCTCTGGAAGACACCAGGTCTGTTAATACTCTTTTTTTTAAAAAAAAAGAATATTAACCTAAATCACCAGAATGACTGAAGCAAAGCAGTGGCTGAAGACACCATGTTTCCTGGTTCCAGCCACTCTATGGGAATAACAGGGAGGCTTCTCTGGGACAATTTGGAAATGCACAATTATTTGAGGAGCTTAGGGCCATTCTGCAGTAAACTTTTTCTTAACTCTGCTTCCTGAGTCAACTAAGTCATTGCATTGGCCCACAAAATGAGCTGAGAACAGATGTGAGTCATTCCTGTGTCAGGGGGTTGGATTATAACCACAACTACAGGCATAATTAAGATTTTCCTTCATTTTTCTTATGAGCTAAAATGGAAATATTAGATTAACTCAGCTGTGCTGTAAGACTAACAGCAGAGGGTCTGAAAGACATGTTCATGTGTAAAGGTCACTGCATTGCCACTGGATCATCATTATTTTACTCACTTTACCCAGTAGTTTAAATGTGTGTTTTCTGTCTTTCCCAGGCCTTTCATCTTCAATTGTCCAGGCAGCCAATAAGGCAGAATAAATGAGGAGCACTCAAAAGTTGTACATTTTAAGGCTTTCTATCATTATGCAAAATCTATATCATCATTAATCACTTCTTTTCCTAATGAATTTGGGGACTCGTGTTTCTGCTGCTAAGTACTCAAAGGAGTTATTAAATTTATGGCTGTCTGCTTCCCCCATCTGTTTCCATAAAAATTTACTGCAATTATTATTTCAGCAGAATTTCTAAACCTTGCCAGACTTAAGAGCAGGGAATGCTACTGTAAGCATGAGGGGGAGCTAGTGGCATAAGAGTGGCAAAAAAACACCTAAAATCCAGATTAAACCAGCCTTGCCTGTAGTCTGCATGAGGGTCAAGGCAAGAAAAAGAAGCTTCAGATGGCTTCTCTGGACCCATTATGCACCTGCTTATTATCAAATTAGGGGCATCCACGAGTCTTTATTTTCACTGTATTTATGCCAGGATAAATTTTTGCAGCTGATAAATTTCCATCTGCTTTTATGAACAGTGGGATGGGCTTTTCCTTCTCAGGAAGGAAAAGTTGTTGGGTGTTGCCCAAGCTAAAGCAAAAACGATGATCCAAGAAGGATTGACTGACTGGAAGGGCTTGACTCTGGTGTGCCTGAATTGCCCAGAAGGAAGATAATGAAGAGAAGGAGAAGAGCAATTGCTTCAATAAATAAACTGGAACATGTGTGAGACCAATACCACTGGGGGCTGATAGATGCCAAGAAGTCTGTTTTTAACATCTGCTCTTCAGCAGCCTTAATATGTGATGACCAGATCAATAAATCTTCTGCTGCTGGTGTCAGATATCCAGCAGCAGCCAGAGAGTGGGGAGGAAATCCACACAAAGAATATAACATGCTTACATATCCACTGATCCACACACTCAGGCATTTCTGTGCAGGTGCATTGTTGTACCAGTGGAAGGATTAATGTGAAATCAATGCAAAATAAGTGTTTAAGTAGTCCTGATAAAAAGGAGCCATGAGTGGCTGATACTCACTCCCTAAAATCTCTTTTTCTGCAGAACATAAGCCAGAAGGTTGCTGTGTTGCTGGCAGCTCATATCCCACTCAGTGCATCCAGAGATGCAGCGTGTTCCTTACCCTACCACAATTAAAAGGCTTTTTATCTCTTACCAAAGTTTTTTATGTGCTGCAAAGGCTGAGGGAAGCAGCTGAGGTGGCGTAGGCATAATGATCATTTTTAAAAGCATTCTTACCAACCTGCAGCCAGGTTGGGCAGAGAAAGAAGAGCAGGGAACAAAAAAAAAAGATGAAAGAAGGGGCTGAGCAAAAAAAATTTTTACACTTGCAGCAGGATGAACACAAGTGTTTGTTCTCTCCTCTGCTTCAGGGTATTGCCCTGCAGTGCCTGGGACAAGCCCCATGGATGCTCCTCAGCCTCCCCAGCTGGACTCAGGCCTGGAGAGAAGCTGAAAATAGAGTTTAACATGAATACCTGCAGTTCAGGAGCAGTCAGGCACTACCTGGGCAAGGTTCTGCTGGGGATCTCCTTCCCTCACAGTGGAGCAATGCACCCACAGCATTTTCTTGCAGGGAAGAAAGGATGTGAGAAACCAGATCTCCTTCTTCACTCAATTTACTTTTCAAGCCCAGGGGGACTGCACTGAAGGACTTGGCACAAAGATTGATGTCTGGCCTATGGCATTAAGCACAACTTGTTCATTTAAGACAGGACAGTGGCTTGGAAGAACAGAAGGTTGTGACCGGTCTGATGCAGCAGCAGTTCTCCTGACAGAAGGTGATAAATAAAGGAGTCAGTGCCACAGAGTGTATCTGAAAGCTCTGCACTGAGCAATGAAAGAATGCTTGCTGTGACCCCAAGAACCTTTACATCAAGAAACCTCCTGGGCACGTGGGGGTAAAAAGGTCTTGTTTTAAGTGCTGCCATGGCTGGGTTCTGGGGGATAGCAGTGAGTCCAAAAACCCGCTTCATTTACTGCAGATGTCTGATTTTTTCCCACATTATGGCTCCAATGTGTTAATTTAATGACAGACACAGACCTGGAAAGTGAGGAACGTTCAGCTTTTGAGTTTATTTAGCCACTCAAGAGAAAACCATCTGGAAATGGTAGATTTCAGGTTCTTTTTATTTCTGTGTAAATAGCAGGGCTCTTTCAGAGAGCCAGGTGCTCTGATGGGTGTTACTGTAATAACTGCTCACAGTCCAGCCATCCCTGTATTACAGCTGGAACATGGAACTGTGGCCCCTGCTTCTTCCAGAAACCAGGATCAAAGCTTTTGTAGAATCACAGAATGATTTGGGTTGGAAGAGACCTTAAATATCTAGTTCTAACCCCTGTGCCATGGGAATTTCCAGGAATTAATTCCCAGGACAGCAAACCAGCCTGCCTTAGACTTCAGGTGCTCAGACATCCACACTGGGGACAGGTGTGGTAGGAATGCCAAAGGAGCCCCCTTGTTTGACCATTCCTGATATGAAACAAACAAATGTTCCTTAATAAGCACAATACAGCCCAAACTAAAGCAAAGTACTGATAATCCACCAGACCACCATTAAAATTGTAACTTAGAGACAAAAAACCAAGGGCTGCCTTAAAAATCTAAGGAGGTTGAGAAATGCAACACGCTTGGGTTCTTTATATTTTTGCCTGTAGAGCTTTGAGCTTTTCACTCAAAATGAAAATGAAGACTAAATGAAATGAAGACTGCTCTAAGACTGCTCTAAGACTGCTCATGAAGCAAGATGGAGGTTTTAGGGTGGAGGCAGGTTGTTCTTCTTCACTTCGTCTTCTCTTTCATGGGTTTGGGTGGCATTTCATAATTGGGCAGAAAAGTCCCCACTGTGGGCTCTGTGGGATCAGTTATTGGGTTAAAAGGGAAAATAATTCAAGTGTCAGTTCTTAATTGGATAGTTTAGTCTTAAAAGCCCTTGTAACAAGAGATACATTTTGTGCCTTGCTAATGAAAAGCTGCCAAACTCATGGTTGTGAGACTGTTTTACTGATAAAGAATAATAAACATTTGAGTCCAAACATTAAATATTGTCTTCAGTGCAGCTCCAGAGAAACCCATAGGAATAAACACCTCGTTTATATTCTGTGAGAGTAATTGCTTGTCATCCCTGTATATTCTCTTGTAGCAAGTTTTTCCTTAATATTACAAATGTCTTGGAAGCACATGCAGAACCCAGTCCTTTTCACAGAGTTCTCTGCAGGACCTGAACTAATTTGGATCACTACAAAACCCTGAAACCACAAGCAAAAAGCACAAGACATGCAGGATTCAGGGTGAGCCTGGAAATCAGTCAAAACTTCTAATATAATCTTTAAACAAAATCTTGGCTACCTGAAGCAGAGAGGTGCAAACCACCTCTGTGCTACAGACCCTGCTGCCGATTTTAGCAGCTCTCTAAACACAGAAACACTTTAATTTCTAAAGGAAACATTGTTTATTTCACACTGAGTGCAAGGTGGCAGTTGCCAGAAATCGAGCACCCCAAGGGGTAAAATGCTACATCTATTATATGATAAAATTTACACGAACCCGGCAATGTAATATATATTGTCCCCCTGCTTAATGCACATTGATTTGGGTAATATGACCTTAGGCAACGCTGGAAACACAAAGTTTTATTGCAGACGTTGTCTGACGTCACAGTTACGTTCACAAAAGGGCAGAAAATACATCCTGGAGACAGAAAACTCAGCTTGAAGACACAAATTTCCTCAGCAATTGAGGAAAAAGTCAATCTCAGGATTTCAGGACTCTTTTCCTTCAGGATTTAATTTTTTTTCCAAGGCACATGGGTAAGCTGTTTGCTTTCCAAACAGACCCCATGCACCTCTGGCGCACGCACCAGCACCTCAGGGGCTCCAGGGAGAGCCGAAAGCGGCTGTGCCGGTATCGCAGAGCAAACCGTCGCTAAGCGACAACTAATCAACTAATTAATTAACACTTGGCGCTAATTGCCGGGAGCTGCCCGCTGTGCGCATTCGCCGAGTCCCGCGCAGACGCAGCGATAGCCGCGCCCACGTGACCGCGGGCCGGCACGGCAATATGGCTGCGCCCATGTGTGCGCACGGGGTCGGCCCGTAGCGCCGGGACGGGCCCCGCTGATCCCGGCCCGGCAGCCCTGCATGGAGCCGCGGGAGTCCTGGGCGGCCTTGGCGGTGAGTGAGCGGGCCCGAAATACGCTGTTATACCCGGTGTGCAGGAGCCCGGTCCGCAAACAGAGTAGGGGTATTTTTAGGGAATATAAATTATGTGTCTGTATTATATGTGTATGTACTGATATATGTTTTTATATATAATATACACACATGTTTTTAAATAATATATATATGTACACATATATGTAATATGTATACATATATTTTAAACATATGATATATATATATTTGCATATATATCGTGTATATATATATATGTGTTTGTGTGTATATGTTTTCTTTGTGCAGAAAGGGTCTCTGTTTGGCAAATACATAAAAATGTATATTACCACCACCAAAACTTTTCAGTATTTCTGTCCTTTAATGAATAAAAGCATTAATATTCATTGGCTACAATTTTCACAGGTTCTCTTATTAATTAGTATTGTATCTTGTGTTGGTTAATGAGTCTCTGGCTTGCCATGGTAATTAATCCACAGGCTCAGTCTTTCTCTGCCTTTAGGTCAGTGGGTTTCCTGTGATGTGCCCCTGCTGGAATTCCCTTTTGCTCAGTGGGAGCTGATTCTGCTCAGTTGAGGAGCTGTCTTTTATTAATTTCTTCCTTTTCTTTGGGGTTCTGCCAAATGTCTTTGTGGCCCATAAATTCTGCATCCTTTGTCTCCATCAGTGGTACATCCTTCTGCCCTGCATTTGTTAAAATCCCTCTAGGTCTGACATTATTGAAACACGCAGCCCTGAAATTAGCAATTCTACTGACAAGTATTTTGGCTTTCTAACACAGGACCTCACATGGAGCCTGTTGGTTAGTCTGTTTCAACAGTTAACTCCTTTGTTGTTGATCAGGCTGGAAAGTTACAAGGCCCTAACATCAAGGACCATCCTTACTTAGGAAAAAATTTACATGTTCCACGTTTTGCAGATGTCCTGCCTGAGCATTGCCAAGGTGCTGAGCTGAGCTGTGCTGAGGGATGGCCACAGTTTGTGGGAGTCCCTGTGGACTCTGTGAAGCACTGCCCTCCCTAAAAACTGCTTTTCCATGTGTGGGCTCAGTAAGGGGGTGAAGCCCAGTCACCACAGCTCCATTGAAAACACCCAGTGGGTTCTGTGTGGAAAATCAGGGATGTGGTGCCTTGGGGAAAGCTGCAGCAGAGGAGAGCTCAGCTGCCTGCCCCGATGCTCTGAGGCAGGTGGGCGTGAGCAGTGAGGTGGTGCCTCCATGAGCTGGAATTAGGTCCTGGTTTTGCTTGATCATTGTGGTGGAGTTTATGGGGTCATTGCATCTCCTGAGTTGGAAGGGACCCACAAGGATCATCCATCCCAGCTTCTGGAAAAAAAAAAACCACAGACACTCCTGTGCCCAGGAGCATTGTCCAAACCCTCCTGGAGCTCTGGCAGCCTCGGGGCTGTGCCCATTCCCTGGGGAGCCTGGGCAGTGCCAGCACCCTCTGGGGTAGAACCTTTCCCTGATTCCAAACTCCTCTGGCACAGCTCCAGCTGCTCAGCTGCTCCCTGGGTCCTGTGCCTGATCAAGAGCAGAGCTTGGAGCTGCCCCTCCATTACCCTTGTGAGGAAGCTGCAGAGCCCTGTGAGCTCTGATCCTGCTCCATCTCCTGGTGAAGGTTCTTTTGCTAACCCTGCTGTTGCTGACAGCTGGGGGAGGAGATGTGCTCCGGGTGCCTGATGAACCAAAAGCCATTTCTCTTTTCTGCAGTTTTTGCAAACACACAACTATTGTCACCCCCCGGCAGGTGCTCTGTCAGCTACCTCATGAATTTAAATGACATTTAAGATACAGAACTTTGAGAACTTAAAGAAGCAATTAGTAACTTTTGATTCATGTTTTAACAGATGGCCAGATTAAATCTGATTAAGTCTGATCAATGCTATTTTGAGCAGATAAGGATTTTGATGAAAAAGAGTGAAGAAGAATCAATGCATTCAAAATAGCCAACTAGATTAAAAGAGTAATTAACTTATTGATTAAACCTTTAGTGCTAGATAGTGAACACCTCTCTGAATCCTCTGTTACCCTGAAAAAAATCATTGGTGTAACACACATGTGATTTGTTTTCAGAGTTAAAAATCTCTGCAGCTGTTTTTTGGGATCTATATGAGGTAGCCTTCAAACTGTGTTTTCTGAGTAGCACTGCAGCTAAATAATGTCTCATAATGGATTGATGTTAACTATTGATGGTGTTTTATTTTGAATCAGTTTTTCTGTTTATTTCAGCCTTTTCCTCATGTTTTTGTGAAATAATTATTTTCTACAATCAGCCATGTCATGGGGTAATTTAAAAACCCCAAAATCCCACTCATCTAGGAACATAAGTGATGGGAATAGATTGAGCCCTAGTTGAATCAATTTTTTAGGCTTTTATTTTATGAGCTCTTTGGATAAAACTCTTCCCCTTTATGACTTTGAAAACTCCTTTTATTTAATGTGATTTCCAGTACCTTGAGGGAGTCTGCAAGAAAGTTGGAGAGAGCACGTGGTGACAGGACAAGGGGGGATGTCTTCAAACTGACAGAGAGTAGGTTTAGATTAGATTTTAGAGAAAAACTATTGACTCTGAGGGTGGTGAGGCCCTGGCACAGGGTGCCCAGAGAAGCTGTGGCTGCCCCATCCCTGGAAGTGTTCAAGGACAGGTTAGATAGGGCTTGGGACAACCTGGGATAGTGGAAGGTGTCCCTGCCCATGGCAGGGGGCTGGAATTAGATATTTAAGGTCCCTTCCAATCTAAACCTTTCAATGATTTACCATTTTTTCTTTCTATAGGCTTTTATCAAAAAAGAAATGAAAAAAAGATGGCTTACTTTGGGCTTTGTTCAACAAGGCAATGAGAGAGTGTGAACACTTTAAATGAAAACATTTGCTGGAAAAATGTGAATGTGCTTTCTAGGGATGCCTAAGGTGGGGAGTAGAATTGCTTCAGTCTTTCCCTGATTTTATCACTCAAATGCTGTAGAGTTTGGTCATTCTGTGCTGTCTCTTCAAAAGTGACATCCACTGTCTGGCTCTTCTGTGGATGGGGAAGTGTTGCATTGCTTTGCTTGCACTATTCAAAACACTGAGATTGTTTTAAAAATACCTTAAAATGGTTTAAAAGTTGTAATATCTGTTACTTTCTTTTGTTGAACCCTCCTTGTTACAGCTGTGGAAGCTGTTGAGTCTTATGAAAGACTATCAGCTTATAAACTGACCTCAGGAAGGTTACAGTCAGCAGTGCTTTGAGTTACACATGCCTCAGTTACCCACATAAGCACCACTTATATGAGAATATTAATTCACTTTTTTCCATGGTTTTGTCTTGTAGGCTGGTGGAGTTGCTGGTGTGTGTGTTGACTTGATCCTTTTCCCCTTGGATACTGTAAAAACAAGACTTCAGAGTCCTCAAGGATTTAGGAAAGCTGGTGGCTTTCGTGGCATCTATGCTGGTGTTCCTTCCACTGCAATAGGATCCTTTCCAAATGGTAAATTCTCTTTGGATTGTGCTTTGCCTTCTTTAAGTAGTAATTTGTGTCACATAGGACATTCATGTCTGAGGCTTCCTCTCCTGTGGGTGCCTTTGAAGAGCAGTTTCTAGAATTCCAGCATTGGACAAATTTGAACAAGACTGGAGTGAAGGCTGCTGCAGGTTTGCAACCCTGATTCCTTGGAAGCATTTCTGGATATAAGCCTGTCCTTACATACAGGAGCACACTAAAACATTTCTGAGTGCTGAGGGGGACTTGTGTCTTGCTTGTCCTGGACATTTTTGTCATGACCCACTCTTTCTTGGCACTGGAAATGAATGGAATTTCAAAGTGCTTGAGCACTGCAGGTGTTTGAGTTAATTGCCCTGGGGATGCTCTGCCCATCTCCCCAAAACAGCAACACTTATATTGTAAAGACATCAGGAAAACTTTTGAATCTAAGGTTTTACAAAAGTAAATACTTTTAGTCCCTGCTGAGAAAAAGCATCTGAAATTCCTCATGCCTTTGTCCATTTTGTCTTTGTAGGGAGGGATGAAAAAACAGCAATCTGTGCTGTAAATGTTAGGAGAACTTTGCTGACAAATCCACTGACACCTTCAGATGTTTGATGTCCTTCATAAGGTGATATAAAAAAATTCAGTTCTTTATCTTGGCTGCTCTGTTATCTCCTTTTGAGGTGATAAGCATCTTTTGATTAGTAGAAGGCAATTCACATGGCCCTTCTCTGCAATTAAAATCTGTTCCCCCTCAAGACATGTCATTTTTTTCAGTATTTACATCTCCAAAATCTGCACTGTAGTTTTATCTTTCCAACGTATGACTGAGAACTGAAATTATCTGTAGGAAAAGGAATAACCCTTAAGGTGTGAGTGCCTTTGTAGTTGACTGTTGCAGTGAATAAACAGCTCAAGTTGCTGTGCTCAGTTTAGTTTTGTTCATTTCTTGTTCATTGCACAGAACTTTTACAAATCCTTCAGAAGCTTGGAAAAAATTTTATGGAGCTAAATTCAAAATATTTAGCCGACAATAGCTAGGAAGAAGTTACTAATAAACTGCTACTGAAACAGTTTTGTACATTGCAGGATAACAGAATGGAATCAATTTATGTTTTTTGGGATTGTCTATCTTTTCAATAATCAACTGATTTGTTTGTTCTTCCCTTCTTCCCCCCGTCAAAAAAAACCCATTCATTCAATTCAACCAAGAGGTGATCCCTCTACTCTATCAATGGATATGGAAGATACCAGTTTTTCAAAATGTGCTGTTTTGGTGTAAAAATATCCTGGTTTTAACTGCAGCCCTGTGATGGAGGAGCAGTGCAATGATTGCATGTATTCTTGAATTTCAGCTGCTGCTTTTTTTATCACCTACGAGAATGTGAAATCCCTGCTGCCCCATGGATCTTCATCTTACTTGTCCCCTGCAACACACATGGTGGCTGCCTCCCTTGGGGAAGTGGTAAGAAGGAAATTCATCTGTTGTGTGTCCAGGGGAGGGGAGGGGAGGAAACCATTCAGTTATGGGAACTCAGGTTTGGTGTCATATATTGTGACAGCTCTCACAGCAGCCTGGTTTCTCACTGTTGGCACAGTGTCTGGGGCTGGGTGTTGAGCTCTGAACACCCCAGGCTGCTCCTGCCAGCCCTGGCCACCTCTGCTCTCCTGGTTTTGTCACAGTGTGTCCTGATAACATGGGGAGCAGATGGTCTCTGCAGGTGTGAGGTAAGGAAATGGGCTGTGTGGAGACAAACAGGCTTTTCTGGCTCTTTTGCAACTCAAACTTAGCTGATGCCGTGGTGCAGAAGAATGTGTTGTGTCTGTGGTTCCATACTATTTTATTTACTGCTTTTATTAACTGATTTTTTATTTTCTTTCCTATGGGGGCTTAGCTTAGGTGTATGTGGTTACCAGGAGGGTGGAGATGCCATTTATTTCAGCTGAACACCAGGTGCCTCACTATTACAGCAGCACAACCTGGCTATTTCCATGGGAAGCAGCTCAGCTCTTCCTGCTCTCTGTGGGATCAGCTTTGACACCCAAATAATTTTTATTCTTCTGTGGAAATGTTACTGATTAGATTGAATGAGATTTAACCAGGAAACTTAATTTAACATACCAAGGACATGAAGACAGAGGAGTGCAGCACCTATAACCTCTCTGGTAGGGTAGATAGAAGGTGATAGAGGTAGGGCTGGGTGGGATTTGTTTGTGTTGCTGCCTCAGGTGGATTCTTTCTGAGCTTGGTTAGAGCCTGTGCTGTCAGGTTGTAACTCCTAACTTAAGGCAATGCACAGAACTTATTTCCATGAAGATTCTCCAAAAGCTGTTAGAAATCAGCAGGAGGTGTTTTACCACCAATACACAGCCCTAAAACTCCTTGTTTGCCTGATGTGTCATGGAACAGCAGAGCCAGGAGGTGTTTAGAGCTTCTCAAGTGCTATTGCAGAATCAAGCAAAATGACAGTGATGCCAGCACTTTGCAATAAAATCCAGCAGAAGAAAAAGTCTCTTCTTTGTGGAATAGGTTATTCATGGTACACTCCCTGTGCCTGTGAGGATTCTGTGAGAAAATCACAATCCAGTAATGGAATCAGCAGTAGCCAAAGCCCAGTTGGCTACAGATGACTCCTTCCAACAGAGCCTGTTGCCTTTTGTTCCCTGTGCTGGTCTGTGCCCTTTGCAGCTCAGGCACTTGCTGTTTTTGTGTTGGGGCTGGCAGAGATGCTGCAGCACAGGTAAATGAGCTGCTCAGGGCTGTCCCACGTGCTTGGCTCTGACTACTCTATGTACCATTATACAGAAATGCGTAATGGTAGCCACTGAAATGGCAAAGTGACTTTATCATGTGGGAACTACGATGTTTAACAGCCATTTTCCACCTAATTTTCCTGGTTTTGATAGCTTTTCTTCTCTTGGAGTGATGGGTGTGAGGAGAGGACTAAGCTCTAAAATAACTGAGATAGATAGATAGATACTTAGAGATTTGCTACAACAAATCAGTCATAAACTAGCACAAAGCAAGACCTTCTCATGTATGTTTTATGTAAAGTCTTAGTTGAGCAATAGAAATATATAAACTAGTCCAAGTTGCATCAGGGTGGAAGTTATAATTGCAGTTTTATTGATTAGTCATTAAGTTTCAATCAGGGCATTACCACTGGGACTATTATTTTGTCAGTAGTTTTTTTGATAATACGTACTTTTCTTCCATTTTATACTTCATGATTTAAATTGCTTTTCAGTGTGAAGAATTAAGCCAAAGACTGTAATGTTAGGATTCTCAAGGCATGTCTTTGCATTTCCACACTGGTTTTTTACAAAACAGGGAAATTAGAATTTAGAGCAAGAAAGTGTTGATGGATTTCTAGGTTTGCTGCTCTTTCACTGGTGAGTATGAATGAGTCAGATACCTTCTTGTGCACCAAAAAAATGTGAGTATGTGCAAATCTTAAATGTGTTTGTGGTGACTAATCTGTGTTTTGAATGTGACCTGTTAAAAATAACAGAATAGGTAAAGAGGAAGAGATACAAAGGTTGCTTCAAGATATGATAAAATATATTTGAGAAATCAGTCAAATGGGAACTTAGAGTTTTTGTAACAGCCACTTTGCTGTGTTTTTTACAGGCTGTGGAAATTTACAACAGAAACAGTCCCCTGGAACTGGTTTGGTCCATTTTTCCAGTTCCAGGCTGGGAGAGACAAAGCCAAGCAATAAAAAGACAGGGGTTGTAGCAATTTTGTTTTGTTGTTTTTTTTTTTTTCCTTTTAGGCAGGAGGAATATAGAAAGCTAATCTCATCTCCCAGAGTGAGATAAAGAAAAGTACATACAAAATCTCACCATGCTAAGCATAATTATTTTTTCCTACAGCTGAATCTCACTGTATAGGGACTCTGAATATCCCCTAATATATTAAAAACTGCTTACAAAGGCACATCCAAAACTCTAGAGGGCAGATACATGGTGTATCATCTCATCAAGGAATGAGAAGGTTGAAGGATACATGAGCTGGCAATGGGGGAAAAGCCCTCATTATGCCACTTGTGTAACTGAAATCTGGAGATAGAAGCCACACTGACTGCATCCAGGAATTTGGAATTTTTCATCTTGACTCTGCTTTGCCCTCTGTGTTTAGTCTGCCTGTATCTTTACAGTGAGCTGCCAAATGTGCTTGGAAAGCGTGATATCATAGGGAGTGGAAAGGAAAACCAGATGTTCTGAAATGTTACTTTTAATATTCTAAGGTGGTATAAGTAACTCTGAGAAGGAGCAGAATTTTTAAGTTCCTAGTCTCCATTTTCAGTAGTAACCTGGTGTGTCTTGCAGGCCCAGAGTTAACTGTACAGATTTTTTTATGTCAGTTTAATAGAGTGAGTGTATTAATTACAAGAAATTTTGCTGAAGAGAATTCCCCCTCTGAACCTCTCCCATCAAGCTCCTGCAAATGTGGTTTTATGAGACAAGTTTAAGATTGTCCCTGTTTGACCAATGAGGTTTCCCTCAGGAATGCCAAACTGGCTGGATTCAGCACAGATAATGTTACATCTCTTTTCCATGGAGGTGAGAATAAAGTTGCTTGGCTCGCATTCCAGGGAAGGGAGCTGACAACAGCCCTTTCCCATTTAATATTTAGATATTGTTATGGTTACAATATGGGCTTTGCAAGACATTAGTGAAAGTTTTGGGTTGTTGCCTGTAAATTGTGGGTTCACTCTTATCTTTCTGACCTTTTGTTCTGGATTGGCTATTTTTGATAGCATTGTCTTTCTTTTTTTTTTCCTACTTTGCAAGACAGCAAACCACCCTGACTTTCAGAGAGGAAGTGAGGGGGAGGACTGAGGACCAGCATGGGAGGGAGATGTCCTGATCTTTTGGCAGCTGGTGGCAATGACCCTGCTCTGGATCTTCACCAGCTGAGGTCATGGAGCTGCTTTTGTCCTTGTGCAAGTTTCTAGAGTACATTAGGATTAAAGGTCTGGAGATTTGAAAAGCTTAAAAAATTGTCACTTCAATGGGGAGAGGAGATCATGTGACTCCACAGGGCAAGGTGAGGACAGGTATTTCAAGGTGAAATTCCAAGCTCACTTGGAATTCCAGTGTGTTACCACTTGAGGTACTTCTGTGATAAGAGCAAAGTGTGTGGTTCATCTGTGATTAGCATCTGACCCCTCATATTAATAACTTTGGAATTTTTTAATCTGCTGTTGGGATGTATCAAATAGGAAAACTTCATAATTCAGGAGTTATCTTTCTGGGGAGTTCATTTACCCTTCTCTTCTAGTATGAACTTGTTTCTTAAAAGAAGCAAGCTCAAATACAAGCAAGTTTACAGTTTAACAAATCATGATTCTGTAGAATGACTTTTTGAGTGTGTTTTTAATTAAAATAAAAGAGGAAAGTGTATGTTTTACTTTATTTTTATGCTTGTGGGGTTTTATTTCTGCATAAAAAGAGGCATTTTAGACATGATGGACAACGCTGTTGTCTATCTCTGTCCACGAATCAGCCACTTCATCCCTCTACCCTGGCAGCATTGTTTGAAACATTTAACCAGTTTCAGTTTAAGGGAAGAGTGGGAATCTCCAAAAGGGTATTGGTGTGGATTCCAGGAGAATAACTGGCTAGGTCAGAGAAGAAAGTTGTTATTAATGCCTGTTCTGAGGAGAAGGCAGAAGCATGAGTCAGACAAATCCGCAGAGTAATGGAATGAAAATCTGCAGCAGGATAATTGGCCAGGGCTTTATAGCATCGTAAGCTCTGCAAGATCAGCTTGCAGGAGCCCAATCTAACAGAGACAAGACAGCCACTCACATCAGACATGAAGTTAAGATTTTAGGTATTTCAAACTCTAAAACTTTCAGTGTTGGAGGATGTGACTTTTCAGTTCAACAGGAAAGTTGGACACTTTAGGGAGAGCTGATTTTAGTTCAGTAAAGAAGAGATAAAGTACTTATTTATAGACTTTGGGCTGATGGCTTTGAATATTTTAGCTATCCCTTTTCTAAAAGCTGAACTAATAAAGGGACAAAATTATTCTGCATTTTGTGCTTTGTATCCTATCTCCTCTCAAGCAGTGTGGCATGTGCTGGCAGATCATAGCATTCATAAGTAGTGTGCAAATGACAGAAATCTAAGTGTGATGGGACCTTTCCCACAATACTGAAACTTTTTTTTTCTATTTTCATTGATCAGTGCCTGTGATTTTAGCTGTGACTGTGCCTTTAGTGCTGTGCAAATCTGGCTGCACACAGGCTTTGAGAAAGGGAATACTCCAACCCTGGCAAGATGAGCAGAGCAGCAATGTAGGTGGTCTTCTGAATTAATCGTAGTGGGGTTTGAAATATTCATACATGAATCTTTGTGAGGTCAGGTCTGCAATGCAGATGCTTTAGGATTTTTGCCAAATCCTTGTGCAGAAGCAGTGGTTAGGAGATGGTTAGGAGTGAAGGTGAGACTGCTGCCTTTGAGAGGTAGTGGAGAAAGAGCAGAGGATGGATGGAAACTCGGAGCAGCAGTTGGGAATTGGTTGTAAATAAAGATGAATGGGGGCATGAATCCACAAATGCTGCCAGCAAATTCATCATACAATTAGAGGCTGAAACAGCAAATTAAGAACTGTGAAATACCCAGCCAGCCACCCATGCTGATCTTCTCTTGTGTGCTCCATGCTAACTGCACATAGTGCATCTTCTTCATCAGCTGCTCTCCCCACACTGCTCTGTGTAACCTGCTCGGTTCAGGGCTTAGAGACCATGCTGCTCTGCAGTACAGCTTGATGGTTTCATGTCTTTTGATCACAGGCTGATTATCAGTTGATTTAGAAGTATTTGCAGCTCAGTCTCTTCAGAGGAAAGCAAATTTGGATTAAAAAGTTGTAAGTGTAAAGTATTTCCTGATGGATTTCCTGACTTGCTGTACCAGTCAGCTTTGGAAATGTTTGAGACACTTTGGAATAAACTTACCTTAACCAATGTTCTATGCAGAGTTTGTCAGGAATAACTGAATAGCTCCATATGTGGACAAGCCCATAATTCTTTAAGTGAAAGGGCTGAAGGAAAGAGTAAGGTATCAATTAAAGGAAAAATACCTAATAAAATAGAATGTAGTTGAAATTTCCATATTCTGGGCCAATGTAACCCCAAGAGAGTGAGCAAATTGCAAAATCCTAGTCTTCTTTCAACAGGAGACTTAATGTGTTTTCAGAAAATCCTGCCTGTGTTCTCTTGCCTGGAATCTCATTACTGTCTGTCCTCCTGTAACTCAGCCTGACCCCACTTGGCTGCTTGGACACAGTTTTATGCTGGATGGGATGCACCACACCACTTCTGCTGAAAGAATGGTTTGGCTGCTGGATTTAATGAGTTTCTTAAGCATTTTAAAATAAATTTAACAGACTTTCATGGTGAAAGTGTTGCTGGAATAGATTGGATCATGCAGATGGTTCTGTACATTGACTTAAGGGTCTGTTTTTCTTAGGTTTTAAGGATTCTTGTCTTTAAATGTGGTAGTAATTTATGACTCAAGCATCCACCGGGTTAAGGAATTTTTTTTTTCAAGTTATTCAGCTGCTTGATTTTGCTGCTGGAGTTTAAACGAACTGCTTGTGATTGTACTGAGGAACTTCAAAATCTCTGGGACACAGTTTGTGCTGGAGAACAAGAGCTGTGTAACATCAGGCTACTTTTGGTAAGCTTTAGATCTAGTTTTAAAAAGGAAACAAAACTCTACATTGCTTAAATGTTAAAAGACCAACTGATTTGTGCAAAGCACAGAAACTTTAAAAACATCAGCAGTGAGAAGTACTTCTGCAAAGAAGTTTTTAGTGTCGGCCTTGTCAGCTTCACAAACTTTCCCTGTTCTCTGCCTGTCAGCTGATGTAACTGGAGTAAGAGTTTCTCCTTGCTGTGAACAGAGCTTGGCACAAATTTCCACTGCTGGAGGACAGAAGTTTTCTGAGGTGTATCTGACATGGCTAAAGGAAAGGTAGGCAGGGAACCCACAGCAGGAGTTGCTGGGAATGGATGTGGGCAATTGAAGAGCCATGTGTGGGGAAGGAAATGTGAGAGGGGCAGGAGCCCAGCAGCCCTGAGAGGGCTCCTGAAATGATGGATGATCCCAGCTAGGGGTTTCAGGCAGCTGAGGTGAAAAGGCTCAGCCAGGATGGCCATTGTGGAGCAACACGTGTGTGGTGCTGCAGATGATGCTGTGAAGCAGGAAGGAGGCAGCTCTGGGAAGGAATAAAAGAGTTGTCAGATTTGGAAATGACAGGATGAAATAAATGTGCAAAACAGTTCTGCAGATTCCAGGTGAAGCCATCTAAGGTGGGAACGTGGAGGAAGTTGAAAGTGTTTGTGCAGAAACTCCGGTTTTCCAAATGCTTGTGACATTTGGTCCCTGTGAATGGTCTCATCTCTGAAATAATATGTTGTTAAGCTCTGGGAGGTGCTGAGATCTGAGGGATCTTGCTGGGTGAGATTGTTCTTTGAAGAAATGTTTCCTGCCAGCATCCAGGGGAACTGCAGTTAAATTAATGAAGACCTTGTTGTGTCAGTCAGAGGAAAAGACTGGACAAAGAGCTTGGCATTGTCTAAACTTTCCCATCCAGAGCCCATTAGTCAAAACTTGTTCTCTCCATGGGGTTTAAATTAGGAGTGGAGTCACCTGTTGATGACCCCAGCAGCTTTACACAGGGCTGAATTTCACTGTGCAGGAAGGGCACTCTGTGCTGTGTGGGGGGAAAATAAGATTTAGCATATTCTGAGGCTGTGTGCTGAAGGTGAACCCTTTCCCTGGGGCTGGCATTTAAAGACAGTGGACAGTACATGCAGGGGGCACTTTCTGTCAGCCCTGGAGACAATTCCCTCATTAAAACAGGAGTTAACTCTTCCATTCTGTATTCTCTGGCAGCTGGCACAGCCTGCTGACAAGCACATGTGGAAGGATTTGTTCACAGCTGCAGTTGTGACCCACAGTGAATTACTGACCAGAGATAAATATATATTAATATATATATATAAGTATATATATATATAAGTATATGTGTATATATATATATATATATATGTATGTATATATATGTATATATTTATATAAATGTATATTCTGTCTTGGTCAAAAGTGCAGCAATTATTTAGATGAAGGTTTATTGGTGGTAGAAATGTTTTGGGTCTGTGATTGCAGCAGTTCAGGTGCTCTGTCCAAGGAATATATGAAACCATGTATATGAATATGAGGATATTTCATGTTCCTCCTCCTTTCTGCTCATTTCCCTGGTGGTGGGAAGGGTGAGGCAGTTCATGTTCCATCTGCAGCTCACAGCTCATGCTCCCTGCTAGCTAATGCTTCCAGCCCAAGAGCTGTGACCACAGTTAGAGGTACTTATTTGGAGGATGAAATACTTTGCTAATCTCATAATTTTTCCCTTCTATTGAAGAGAGGCATCTCAGGGAGAGCTGAGGAACCAAGCATAAATTCACAGGGTTTGGAGAGGCATGGAAAGCTGCAGTGCTGAATTCAAGTTTTGCTGAGAGCCTTTGACATGAACCAAGAGGGAAATTTCCCCTTTATTCTCCAGATCCAAAGGAAATCAGTGCCATTTAAGATCTTTCAATTTTAAACTTGCCTATTATTTTAACAATTCAGTTATCTGAGAAAGGGAAAATGACATTTTTCATATTTCAGATTAAAAATAGTAACTTGCTACTTGGAAGGGAGCATCTGACGTAGAAACTGAGTCACTGAGATTATGACATATTAATCTATTTGGGAAGCTGCATTTTTTTAATATTAAAAAAACCCCAGAAACAAAAAAGCAAACTTGAACTCCAAGGTAGCTTTTGTCTGCAGCAGTATGGTCAGGGCTAACACAGGTTACACTTAAAAACCCCAAAAATCCCAATTTATTGCTGCTTCTCTTTGAACAGAGTCTTAGAGTTGTTCTATTTTTCTTGCTTATTTTACATTCTGTTCAGCAGGCAATCCTTCTGACCTTCAGAAATGGGGTGAGAGATTAGGATTTTGTTAGCAGATTGACTGCAGCCTAAACATATGTCCTTTGATAAATCATAGCATCTTTGTTGTTGTCATTTTTGTGCAGCAGCTTTTCCTCCCTAATGGGTTGGTGATTATCTTGCATAGGTATTGTGAGGTTTAGCTTAAGGTTTCTGCTCTCTGGTTGCAAAATTTTATAGTGTCATAAATTGTATTTTTATTTGATTAAGAATAAATTAATGCAAATGAAATTTAAGAGAAACTGTCCCCAGGCATATTTTGTGTTAAGTATTTAACTGATATGGTGAACATCAATTAAAGCTTCCCAGCCTACTCAGACACATAAAGTCCTTAAAACTAACATCCCGTTGAGAACTTTAAATATTAAAATCCTTTAGAAAGGGTTCTAAAGGGTTTAAAACTGCATCAAAAAAAAGATTTCTGGAGCTTACTCCATGTTTCTGTACTAAATTTTCAAGTAGGCTGAGCTATGCAAGCCAGAGATTTGCTCAGAGTCACTGAGTGCAGGTTCCTAAATCACCAGCCACTCACAAATTCCATAGCAGCTCTTTGTCCTCACACTGCCCTTCTCCTGCCATGGAGCAGAATGTCTGGCTAATTAATAAGTGGAAAAATATTTGGTCTTGATGCTGACCTAAGGCCAGTGCAGAGAATAGTGCAGCTCATTAGCCAGGAGCTCATCAGGTGCCACAAATGGAGCTCTTGCTTCAGTGGCTTTACAGCAGGGCCGATGCCTGTCTCTTATTAAAGATAACAAGTGCTCAGGCCCGGGGCTGTGGGAGCTTTTGGGAGTGTGTGAGTCAGATCATCAGCTGTGCAGGGAGCTGCAGGGGCAGATAAATGGGATAAATGCTTCCTCAAGCTGCTCTCCCTAGAGCTGCAAGAGCTGAAAGTGTGGTACCAGCTGTGTCCCTGCTTCTGAGGAAACCTGTGCTTAAACCTGTGCATTGAAACCCAGCTTAAATGCCCAGCCTAAGCCCTTAATGGCCATTATGGCACCTGCTCTGTCCTCTTCCAAATGTTCCTGGATCACCTCGTGCCCAGCTCACAGGGTGAGTGGTCAAACTGTGGTGGAGGTGCCTGAAAACAAATCTCTGTGTTATCTTGGATTCTCCACCAATCCCTACAAATCCAGCCAGGGGAAAAACGCTTTTCCTGGAGCACAAAGGGTGGAAGGAAAAGGCTGTTAATCCAAATAAGATATGTTAATATTTGGAGCATAATATAGCACTGGAGACCAGGAATTGTGTTCTTTTCTGAAGATGTTGGCATTGTCCCTTTGCAGTGAGCCTCTGTGTAAGCAGCACTATGACTGACCCCTTTGTTTTATTATTAAAGAAAAGTGCTGGGTACCCCTGTGCTGAATTAGATGAATCTGCCTGATTCTGAACAGCTGCTCCAGCTTTAGGTGGGATTGGCCTCTATGCAGAACTTCCAGTTTTAAGATCAGGTGTTCCCAGTAAACTTAGGGGAGCCCATAGGAAAGGCTTTGGGAGCTGCTATTTTTTTTTTCCTGGTGCTATTTACAGCAGATCTGATTTTCTGTTTGCTACAGCCACATTTATACTGAAACAAACTGTTTCTATTGGTGTATTTAAAGTTTCACGGCACTTTAGAGACTTTATTTGCTTTAACAGCCAGGACAGTGTGGTTCCAACATAAATCCACCAGGAGATGGCAGAGTTGGTTCGTGCAAGGAGTACCTGAAAGTTAGAATGCTTTTCCCTCGCTGACAGGGGAAAGGAATTACCTTAATTTAATTAGAACATACTCGGTCTTAGCAATACATAGATAAATGTTAATGAAATACACCTGGTTTTAGCTTTTGTTCCTGACTGGTTAATGCAAGTCAGTAAATTAAAATTAAATTAAAAATGCATGTAGGTTTTTGTCTAAATACTGGAGTCACCCTCTGACCCAGTAAAGATTTGAGACAAGGGTTTTGAAATTCAGTACCCACTTGTTTAGAAGTGGTCATAGCATCAAAAAGCTGGAAAGATAATAGGTGCTGATATTGTCATTTCTGCACACCTGCTCTGTAAACTGTCAATAGCTTTGCTTGTAGCTGTAAAATCAGGTTTTCCTATAGCTTAAATTTGAAAATTCTTGAACCTTTTGTTTCAGTATTATTGTTTTCCTGCCATTGTGGTATATATACATGTGCACTGACATTGTGCTACCTGACCTGGTAAATAAGGAAGGAGATTACAGAGCAGCACCTGAACTTTCTCAGGCTCTTTATTCTGTCTTTCTGCTCCCATCAAAAGATGGGAATAGCCCCTGGCTCCAGAACTTGTTTGGGAAAATGAGCATGGCCCCAGTCAATGGGGTGTTGTTGCCTGATGCCCAAATGTCAGCTGGGGTGGCTGAGCCCCCACTGCTGGACCCTCCCCATGGCTCTGCAGATGTTCAGCACAGAGCTGATTTTGCCACCAGGTCATCTCCAAATCCAGCAGGATGCACCAGGAATGCCCTGAGCTTGGTGGCTCTGTTGTGCTCCTCTGTGTCAGGCAACAGGCTGTGTGAACAGCAAGAGATTAAAAAGCAATTATTCCTGGGTGATTGGGGAGCTGGTTGGGCCCCCTGTGTGAGGCCATGTCTGTGTTCTGTCTGTGTTCTGTTCATGGTGGGTGCAGGTAAAAGTGTGGGACAGCTGCACACTGCATCCCTCACCCTCCCTGTGCCTTTGCTCGTGGCTTTCACATCTGAAAGTGGAATTGTGGGCTCTCTTGGTGCAGTGTCACCATGCTGGTGCTGCTTGAACACCCTTGTCCAAGAAAGCAGAGCCTGGAGAGGTGCACTGTGTTCCCTTACCTTTGGCAGGATCACCTGGAGGGGCTGCAGTGATTGGGATCAGAGAGAGACAGAATTGAGCTTCTTCTGCCCCCACCAGCCAGGCTGTTACTTTTTAAATAAGACACTTGTGAACTTAATCTTGCATACTTCCCTTCAGAGCCCTGTTCTCCACATCAAAAGCCTGCAGGGGTTGTTGTTGACAGGAAGGTGCATGTGTAAGAACAAACAAGGCTGTAAGTTCAGGAGCACAGTGAAAATGTCACCCTGCAGTCTGATGTTGGCAGCTGCAACTCGTGGCTTTTTGAATCCCAGAAGTGCCCTATGGAAGCAATCTGGCAGCACTGCCCAGGTGACATGAGCCTTTATTTCCTTTCAGAACAGCACAGTGTAATCATTGTTTTTGTTCTTGTGCAGCCATGGACTCCCTTGTAAGCACGGATTCAAATGGAAGGAACATCAAAGTTAATTTGAAATGAAATGCACCCCAAGTAGTCAGGGGGAAATGGAGACATTGCTTTGTAGCCACCCTTCTCCTGCCAAAACTGCAGCACCCCAGATGTCAGGAAGCCACGCTGAGCTCTTTGTCTGCTCTTGATTGACTGGATTGTTTTCATCCCAGCCTTTTTAAAGCTTTCCTCCTGCCTCCGTATTTTTAAGGAATAAAAAGCTAATATAAGAACATGGAGTGTTATGAAGCATGAAGTTCTATAAATATTTATGCTGAACTATCAAAAAAACTTGACAGTTCTTATTTTCTTGACAGATTGGGGTCACTTGTTATTTTTGACCCTGAGAATTGAAGAGCACCTGGAGTTAGATCTGTTTGTAATGACTTTTGGGTATTGTTGTCCAGTAAACTTGTAGGAATGTAACAGGATAACAGATTTTTTCTTGGTATCTTTGTGAAAATAAAACCTAAACCTTGTTCTGTGTTACCCACAAATGACCACTCAAGTTACTGTGCCTGTGCAATCTCCAGTGAATTCCTGTACTTTCTTTGGCACACATGGATTTCCCAGTTAGCTGCTTGGTTTGCCACCTCAGATTGACAGCTTTCACCTGGGCTGCTCTGCTCTGTGATCACCTTTGTGTCTAGGAGCTACAGTTTGTTCCTGAGCCCAGGATGGTCTAAAGGCAGGCTAAAAATGTGGCAAAGCCCTTTGGGCTCTGCAGTGTTTTGCCACCAGTCCCATCACTGCTTTATGCACCCCTGGAGCCAACTGAAGACAAACTCTGCTTCAAATTTTAAGTGCTGATGAATAGGCATTTTCTAGAGAGATGAGAGGCTTGTAACTTCCACACTTCAGGATTCTCATTCTGTGAAATGATGTGCACAAAAGCTAAATTTAACTGAAGCCAAAGTGGCAGGTGAATATTTAAAATCCAAGCCTGGCTTTTTCAGCAAGGCTGGAGCTTTGTGGCAGCAGCCACATTATTACATCCAGCTGCAGAGTCCAGAAATTCATTCTGCAGGAGGGGATCAGTCCAATGCCTTACCTTGAATGAAGCATGGTGTGTATTTTGAGGTAAACCTTGGAATATGTTGTGTTTGAAGCTGACCAGAATGGCTCCCGCTATCAGTCACTAGGGGGCACAAAGGAATTACCAAAGAAAGAAGTTTGTTGGTCTTACAGTCCTGAATCTCCACTTGAAATCTGTGAAAGTAGGGGGAAACAGTCCTGTGGAATGGGAACAGTCAATTCCTGTGACTGCCAAAAGACAAGATGGATTGAAATTTTGGTCTTATCAGCGATTTTCTCAACTCAAATCTACTGCTGCTTTCGAAGTTAAAAATTCCAAGGGTGCTTCCATGTTCCTGTTAGTATAAGTTTATGATCAGAAGGTACATGGCTTTCAGAACAAATACATAAGATACTCAGGGACACCTAATGACAAACCTGATTTCCCCATTTGTCAGTTTTTATTTTTTTTTTATTTATTTATTTTTGCTGTATGAGGATAAGCCAGCCTTGCTGCCTCACCCCAGGTTCTTTTGCAGGTTGCCTGTCTCATCCGGGTTCCATCCGAGGTGGTCAAACAGAGGGCTCAGGTTTCTCCTTCCTCCAGCACCCTCCGGATCCTCTCCCACACCTTGTACCATGAGGTGAGTCCAGAGCAAAATTCCTCAACATTTTCATCCTTCCCACTCAGTGCCAACACATCCAGAAGCATTCCTACAACTTTATCCCAGTTCTGTGCCTTCCCAGCACTTTTCCATCGATTGTTCTGCTCTTAAAAGTGATTGGCATGTTATGATTGAGGAAACCAAGCTCCCATCTCCCCCTGGGGCATGCTCCAAGCAATTCTTTTTTCTCCTCTTTTTAGATGGGATATCTACATTTAAATATAAGGGGGAAAAAAAGGATTTAGCTTCCAGGTTCCAAAACTCTGCTTGTATTTATGCAAACTGTCCTTGTCAGAGGCAGCAGGACGTGGAGTTTCTGTGTGCAGTTTGCTGAATGCTTCCCAGTTTTTGAAGCTGGATTTGGAGGGCGTGACCAAAAGGCAACATTTCAGAGAGGCTCTGGAGGAGTTCTGGAAATGAGTGCTCATCCAGTATTAGTTACTTCTGAAAAATAAGGGTCTTTGTCTTCTTTTCAGGAGTTCTGCTGATCCCTCCTGTGAAAACCTGTTCATGTCTGTTTTAGCAGAGTTTCACAAGGGGAGATTTTCAAGCTGTGTTCCATAAGAGGAAGTGGCTTCTAAAAACAGTGTGGAGAAAAATAGTATAATACATTTTCTAAGTGTAAAACCCAGGGAAAGGAAGACATAAATATGACCTTCAAATGATCCACTTGATTTTTATTTGCTTTCAAATGAAAACTGTTGTGATAACCCTGCACCCTTCTTTCTGTGACTTGATTCTGCTTTAAAAGCTGATTCTGTCAAAACCATATGTTTTTCCCTTTCCATATAGCTGGCTAGAGAACCATAAGCCTTGCCAAACACTTGAATTAAGTGCCCTATAATAATAAACAACATAATTTTATATGCACTTATAAAATGAGTTTTAATTGTTTTGAGTATTTTCAGCTGGTTAAAAATACAAAACATTTGTCTTGATAAGGGCTCTGAATCAAGGCTGAGGAGGTTAAAATAAAACCCTCTGGCACTGTAAATAATGGAATACAGGACACAGTGTTGTAATCAATACAGTCAATTTGAAGCTGAGGTGTGACACTTTAGGGCTGTAATGCTTGCCTCATAATCACCAATAAACTGTGGTCTTTGACAAACTCATTCCCCCTGGATGATGCTTTCTTTTGTTGCTTTACAGGGTATTCAAGGCCTGTACCGGGGTTATAAAAGCACCGTATTAAGAGAGGTAAAACTCTTGACTTTTTCTCTTTTATTTTTTTCTCTCAATTGCTTCCTTTGCCTCAGTTTTCTAACAAGAGTTAATAGTACAGTTGAGATCAGTTGCTCTAACCTTAAGCTCTAAATCCCAGCATATTTCATTCTAGATAAGTTACCAGCCTGTAATTATATAGAATACTGATAATGAGCACTAAGAAAACCTTTGATACATGCAAAAATTCATTTGCCATCTTGTCTCCCAGTTCTGTTCCTGCTGAATTGAAAAAGGATGGAAAGGTAAGGTATATGCTAACATGAGAAAACCACAAACTAAAGCACTGGAAACTTTCTCAAGTCTTGTGATTGCATCATGTGAACTATATATGCCAACAGTGGTGAACTGGTGGCATCAGGCCAAGTTTAGCACAGACAGATTTAGGCTTTCTTTAAATATATTTGTCAGCAGATGCCAAGGGATTATTTGTCGTCTGTATATAGAGAGGATTGTGCTCTCTCTAATTTTTTTTTGAATGTGTGAAAGAACTGCATTTAGTCACCCAGTCTGTAGATTTGATATGGCATTACTTAACTCTAAAGCAGAAGTATTTCACTGTTAGAAAAAAAAAATAGGGCTAAAAATATTTTGGTCCACTCAGAAGAAAATAGTTCCTAAACTAAAATCTTTTATAAATGTACTGTGAATTCCAGGATTGGTGTCATGGAAGTGCTTGATATGCTGTGTGAACTGAAGGCAGTTTATAAAATAAGTAGAAAAACCCACTGATAAACTCCCTGTCTAAAATTGTTTCAGTATCAGATCCCAGGAGATCATCTTTTGACAAAACAGAAGTTGCATGATGTATGTGTACCTGAAATAGAGAGATCAGTTGGTTCCTAGGAAAACATAAAATCACAGAAAGGTTTGGGTTGGAAGGGACCAAAAATCCATCTTGTTCTACCTCCCACCTTCCACTACCCCAAGTTTCTCCAAGTCCTGTCCAGCCTGGCTTTGCACCCTTCCTGGACCCCAGGGACATTCTGGATGTGCTGTGTGGGTTTGTCTCCTTATGTAACTCAAGTGGATAAAGGTTAGGTTTGGATACCTAAAGGTAGATTTGGATCTTCCCTCTTCGGTTTTAAACACAGGCTCAGATCTGTTGTCTGTGTTGCCATTGATAATAAAACCAGTCGCAGGTGCTTTTAAATCTTCATTCAGTAGCTCTGTTTTTTAAAGCCTTTCTTCATGATGAAAACTGTTTTCAAAACAATTCTGTTGGCCAGCTCTTGTTTCAAGTACAGAATAAAGATGAGTATTACCTAAAACAAGAAACGCCAAACTTGGTGTTCCTTAAAGTGCTGACAAATGCCAATGCACTGCGGTTTATTGTAGCAGTTTTGAGAGTTAAAAAAAATAGTTATTTGTGCAAAGGTGATACCTGCTTTTCTAAAATGCAACCCCCACCACAGGTTTGTCCTGTACTTATTTTCTGGCTCACTAAACGTGTTATTCACTCAGATTTCATTTGCTGACGGGCAAAAAAAGGCGAATGAATACGAATCATTTTGATTTCTCAGAGGGGTTCTGAATAAATGAATAAATTTAGATCCCATTGAGTACAGATTTTGCATACTAACAGGTAGATAAAGCACATGGTTGCTACTGTGTGCTATTCTCCTTAAAATTTGTTTTGACATATGTCAGGGTGGTAATTAATTTGCAGACCATATTCATGGCACAGTGTGTGACCCTGCTGAGATAACTTTGTTTACTCAAAATGGCAACACTTTGTTGGAAATTTAATGGGAGTCCTCTTCACTATGTGTATTCATAAAAGATCCTTCAGAAGTGATTTCAGTTGAAGTATTGCTTTTTGGAAGAATCTGCCCAATAGAATGAGGAATAAATGATTACTAAATGAAATGTGCTTTCTCTTAAAAATGAAGCAAATCATAGGTGATGTTTAAAAAGAAGAAAAAAAAAAACTTTGAATTTAATACTGTTAAAATTGTTGCATTTTTCTGACACTTAATTTTGTAAAGCAATGTCCACTTGAGTAACAGCTTTTTGCACCTTCAGCTGGAGCTGCTGCAAGCCTGATATTTAATCTTGGTACTTTTCCTTCTGTTTGAGTACGCTTCTTCCTTTAGGGTCTTTATTTTCAGATAAAAATCTATATTAATTCATTATTAGACACATCCGTGTAGCTCCATAGCCTATATCAGGTGATACTTAATTCCAGCTGACTTTTATACTTACAAGGTTTGTTTACATGCTTTGGTTCTCTGCCCACACAAACCCCTTTGTTTAGTTATAATGGAGTGGGAATTTTTGGATAGAGAGTCTTCAATACATGATATTTCATTTAAAAAAATTGGAAGAGGCTGGGAATATTGATGCTTTTCAGATTATTATATTCTTGTGTTGGCAAAGTTCTTGAGCTGGAGTTTGAGAAAGGTTAATTTTAGCTATTGCATTGGGATAAAATTTTTTGTATTATATCAAGATTTCTGGACAGGGATCTGCTTGCCAGTTGATTGAATTTCAGTGAAAATAAATCTGTTTATAAATGGAGTGTGGTGTGGAAGCCTCATCTTCTTGCTTTAGGATAGAAGATCTTTTCAAGGCAGCCTTACTCTGCTCCATGTAATTGGCTTTAGCTGCTGTGCTGGTGCAAGGTTTCATCCTTCAGTTTTGATTCTCACTCTGACTTATCCCCTTTATCTTCTCAGAATGCTTTCTGAGCAGATGGATATTAGAAGAGAAAGAAGATGGCTAAATGCATAAAGCTTTTGGAAATAACTTTGAGTGAACCTCCAGGCTTGAAAGTTTTGGCTGTGACTCTTTTCACCTTTTTGGTGCCTCTTCTCTCACATCTCCATTACCTTTTGGTCTTTACATCTTCCTTTGATGGAGTTGCACTGAACTAATCCTAAAATGGAAAGGGAGTGCATCATTCTGTTGGCAGCAGAAGCCTGACAGAGACATCTGTGCTCCAAGAGGAAGGCTTTTGTAATAAAGCACAAAGTGGGAGTATGGTTATTAGGTTGCTGAATGAGACTTTGAATAAATGGCAGAAATCAGAGGCTGTGAAATGATGTGGAATTCCCATGATGTCATTTCCAAAGCAAATCCAAGTGAGAATTGCCCCTTCCTATGGCTGTAGTGTACCAGTGTGCAGGACTGGAAACTGGATCATGCTACTAAAATCAATCAATGAACAGGTAAATTTATTCACATCTTCCACAACAGAGAAAAGTTAACTGGTAAAATTTCCAGCCAGCTCATAATGAGGCAGGAGCAGAGTATAAATCCACTGCAAATCCTTTAGAATTCCTAAATGGGAATGGAGTTCTGCTGCTGAGATCTTATATAGGCAAATGGAGCCAGATTTTTAATTCCTGCATAATTCATTTTATTAACTATGACCAAGTAGAACATCTGTTAAAATTCCATAATGTTCAGTTCATGGGAAAAAGAAAGAAACCCCTGAGTTCCCACTGGAGCTCTTCCATTTCCTTTCCTGCTACAGGACTCCAGCAGATGTCTTAGAGGACGTTCTTGTAAATGAGGGGACAGCACAAAAGGAAAGGAAGTGCTTTGTCCCTTTCCCTGTGTACAGTGAGTTACTTCACTGGCGTGTCTGTGTGCAGGTTGCAGCTTCTCAGTAAATCTGGTGTCCCTTCTGTCCTGAATTACCATGGTTTGGAAGAAGTGAGCAAGTCCAGAGTGGGTGTTCTGTGTGCTTTTAATCCAGTTTGTCACTTGTGAAAATATTGCAGATGGGCTGACATCTAGCTTGGAAGTAGATTCAGAAGGAGCTAAATTAATATTAAACTTTCTTTAAGACAAAGGGGATGGAGAATGACTGGCTCTCTAACTCAGGATGTCTTGGGAAGAGACTGAGAGTCACTTTCAAATGTCAGACTTTGCTGTGCAGGCAGCCCTGGCTGAGCTTGTCTATTGTAGAAACAGGGCAATAATGTGCTCTGACTCCATGATTCAGAAGGCTGAGCAGTTGCTTCATTAAACTATACTATATTACACTAATACTATACTAAATTACATACTAAAGAGATACTGTACTAAGAAATACTATACTACAAAGATACTAAAGAAAAATCCATGACTATTTGCAGTCAGCTTTGACCCAACTGGCCAAGGAATCAAAACAACCTTCACTGGTTTCCAATTAACAATTCACTTTGGGTAAACATTCTACATGTGCAAAACAACAGGAACAGCAAGTAGAGATAAGAATTGTTTTCTCTTCTGCTCTGAGCTTTTCACTGCCTTCCCCAGGAAAAATCCTGGGAGAGAGAATTATGTCTCTCTCTGTTCAGAGAATGTGAACACCACACTTGTCCTCTTAGACTTTTCTGGACAATTCAAGCTCTGCTTGTGTTGGTGGATGGTAGTGATGCTTTACTTGTTGATGTTGTTTCAGATCTCAGAGCTCTGAGATTGAAAGGAAACCCTGACAAACCTGACCCCACCTGTGGACCAAATGCTCCTGGCTTTGGTTTAGGTGAGGCAGCCCAGCTGTCACCTTGGGCAGTCCCAATTCTTTAAGGCAGAGCAGCTGTGGCTTGGTTTGGGCTTTGTGGGTTTGTGTTTTTCCCTTCAATACATGCAAGGCAGAGAGCCCTGAGTGGATAAAGGCACTGCTGCTGTCTTGGGAGGGAGGGAATGGTGGAATAACTTTGGGAGGAGAAGGACAGCCAGTTCAAAGTGTGCTGTGGCAGCAGTGTGGCACACAGCAGCAAATTCCAGAGAGCCAAGCAGAAATAACATCTCCTGAGGAGGAGGAGGTCCTGCTTGTTGTATGTGTTCCACAGAACTGCTGTCCTTTCACAAGGTGTGTCTCAAAAGGGCTGAGGAGGACCTGCAGTGCAGCCTTTGCAGATGTGGAAGGAGCTAGAAGTAAAAAAAAAAAACAACCAAAAAAACAAACAAAACCCCCCCAAAACCCCACAAACAAACAACAACAAAAAAAAAAAAAAAAAAAACTCACAACAAAAAACTCTCCTAAACAACTTACTGCCTAGAAGAGGAAAACTAAAGCAACTAGCAGCAAAATGGGCTTTAAAGGCACACCTGCTTGAGTTTGCCTAGTTTTAAAGGGTTCGTGAACAAAGGATGCTGAGGGGGGTTTGTATAAAAATGTAAAACCCAGCTGAGATGTGTTGACCCTGTTGACTGAGGGTTGGAGGGGATTTCTGAGGGCTGAGCTCAATAGGGCACACTGCAAACAGGGAGTTTGTTTATCCATTTAAGGTAGTTGTGCATGCTTTTCTTTTGTTAGGACATCTTTATATAAATATCCTGTTCTCTGAGCTGTTAGAGAGAGTTTTTTTTTAAGTTTATCTCTGTTGCTGTAAGACAGAAAGAATGTTATTAATACATTCTTTCACTTGCACAATTAAAACTTTGATCTTTTTGTCGTTCTCTGTGTATTACAGAGCAGATGTCGATAGAAATAGGCAAACAGGACACTATCTTAGTACAATATTTGGAAAAATAAACATCCTCCTTAGTGAAATATGTGCAGTATCTGTCTTTTGTTACCTTCTGGAAAACCAAGCTGTTCTGTTATTGTGACTCCTAGATAAGTTAGGTTTAACCAGGAATTTGCCAGGCAGGAGCTGTAACACTGGTTTTTTACTTTTACTGAGCAGCCAGCATTTCTTTGGCCTGGGTGTTTCCATATAGAGCATCAGCAGTCTCATGAAAGGGATAGGGACTGTAAAATGGATTAAAGAGCTTTGTGGAAAATTGTGCAGAGCTTGTGTCACTTCAGGATTAATGGGAGGAAGTTGAAAAATAAGTCCCTGCTTCCCACTGTAGCATCACTTTGTCTTGGAAAGCCCATCACTGGAGCTGTATCAGCTCCTGTATCACTTGTATCATCCTAGGTGTCAATATTCAGGGGATTTTCATTTTGAGGGGGCTGTGAGGGTTAAAGAGGATTCTTGAGGGGTGGGAGCACAAGACAAGTGGGGGATAAGGCCTCAGGCACACCCTGGTTTGTGACCTGGAACAGCAGTACATGGGTAAAATTAATAACTCTGCTGCTGTAGGTTGTGCTCATTGCCTTCTCCCTGCAAATGCTGGAATAGTACTTGGAGATGAAAATGGAGATCTCACAAAGCAGCTGTAAATGACTTTTACAGACTGCAAAATAACCCTGGTTTTCCTAATTTACCAGTTGTGGGAAATAGGTTTTGTGACACGCCTGAATGGTGGGCAGAATCCTGAAGCAAATTCCTTGACATTTGGGAGGAACAAATGAGGGGTTTTTTGGTTTTTTTTTTGGTCTAGTATGTTTACAAGCAAGATGTTCTGGTTGAACACTCTGTTGGTGCCAGGTGCAGTGTCCATAGAGCCTGGCCAGAAGCAGAATTCAGCCATCCTTGGTGCCAGGGATGTGCTGTTCACCAATGGAGCAAACAGTCACTGCACCTCTCTGACATCAGTGGGTCTATTCACATGAAAAGAATTCCATATATGCAGAGTATTCCTGTATTTTGAAAGCTGCAGCCTTGCAGCTGGGGTCTTTGAAGAGGAAACCACTTGGAAAGCCATGTGCACTCAGAGCACAGGCTGTGATTTGATAATGCAGATTCTTTCCAGCTCAATGTGGGTGCAAGCAGAGTCTTGCAGGAAGCGTGTCCTGCTCCAGGCTCCCAACAAAGATACCATTTCCATACATTCTCAGAGCAGCTTGCTAAAGTGTTTCTGCAAATGCAGCATTCATGGTGTAGGAATGTGTTTTGTGGGTGGGTAGCAGCACTGTGGGCAATAAAAAGTTGAGAAGAAAATAATAGTATGAAGAAAAAGCTCCTTTTTTTCTTTGTGCTGTGATATTTTTGTTTATTTTATTGTGTTCTTTTTGTTGATTTGTTTTTGTCTTTTAAATAACCTAGGAACTCTATTTGCTACACTGATTGCTTTGATTTCTCCATGTTTCACAATGGTTTGAATTTTTGGCTGAGTGGTGGCTTTTAGTTCTAATTCCTCAGCTGCATTCCAACATGGACAACAGTATTTTGTCTGTGTAAATACTTTCTGTAGGTCTCAGTTCCTGTTTTGCTAAGCTGTAGATCCATCCTGCTGATGGTGGAGGTTTGCTGGGCTGTTTTTGGTGAAGGCCACATTTTGTTGGTGGGTGAAGCAACTTCTGCTTGTGTGTGCTCTAACCCCAAAAAGATATATATGTGTAGGGCATATGTTTATATAAAATATGTATAAATATACACGTGGATATTTCTATATGTAAAATATGGTATAGCTTTTAATAATTTCTTGTCCCAGGGTCTTGGAGTCTCTGAAGCAACTAGTCCTGTAAATGTGTGTGATTGGTCTGGAACAGCAAGCTATTTAGCAATTTCCTGAAAGTACAGGACTGTTTTTCAAGGATGAAATTCTTGCCTGAAGTAGACCAAAGCATGATTTTACAGTGGAGGACTTCCACTTGCAGGATCACGCTGCTGTCAGTTTTAATAGCACTTACCTGTTTTTTTTCATACTTAGGATACTATTTTCTGGTTTCTCTGCACCTGCTAAAAACAGAAGCACAGTTAAAAGAATCAGCAATCTGATACTTGATGCTGTGCACAAAGATTATGGTGAAGGTGTGGAAAAGAAACCAGATCTATGGCAGAGAGCTCATATAATTTATCAATTATGCTAAGGATTGGAAGAATGGCTAGAGAAGCGCTTGTGAGAGAGTGCCACAAGCAAAATTCTTCCAAGTGTTTGAGACACATCATACTTCAATTATTTTGAAAGACTACCTGCTTATTATCTAGCAGGAAATAGGAATTGATCCCACTGTTTTGAGTGCTGGAGAAGTGCCCCTCAAAAGAGAAAATACTGAAAGCCATACCTCGCTTCAGGATATTTTAAGGGCCAGAATTGGCTGGTTTTAGCGGATGGAATAAATGAAGCAGCTTCGTCAAAGGGGAATCTCGGGAGCGCGGCAGGAATTCACCCTTGCGATAAACATTTGGGGCAGGAAAAGGGAAATCACAGAATTCCCGTGGCTCCCTGGCCGTGGCACTGCCCGCGCTCGGCCAGCAGAGGGCAGCAGACTCCGGGCGGAGTTCGGGGTGAAATCCGCGGATTTGGGGAGCGATCCCTTCATCCCGGGGATCCTGGGGTGATCCTTCAGCCCGGGGATCCCGGGAGTGATCCCTTCATCCCCCGAATCCCGGGAGTGATCCCTTCATCCCGGGGATCCGGGGCGTGACCCCTTCATCCCGGGGATCCAGGGATCGATGCTTTCATCCCGCCCCTCACCCCGCCTGCAAAGCAAACTCAACATCTGAAATGTGAAATTACCGTTTTGATGCTGCGAACTAGCCCTGTTGAGTTTCACTTGTGTGAGGTTTAGCTCGGCAATGATTTTATGGGCTCCTATTTTTTAGCTTTGGCGAGGTTTTCACTTGATATAAATAGGTTATATGAGGTCTGTAGCATTCTCCATGTATTCTTGCCCCATGGAATAATGCCCATGTGCCATGAAAAAGAGAAAGGAGAATGTCTGATCCCAACACCTCGCAGTATCTGTGCTGAGTCTTCATGGGCTGTGTAATCTATTTCAAATTTTACTTCAACATCTGTTAGTATTCTGTATTTCTTTAGCTTATCTGTTTCTGAGAAAAATACAACTAAATTCATAATCTTTGGGGTAATGTGGGGTGTGTGTCTTAATATGAAAATCTCACATCACTTCTTAGTGATAATATAGTTGGAAATGCAACTACATTGCATTCCATATTGCGGGAGGTGGAGCTGGGTGGTAACATGATTTTCATAATTTTTATAGAAACTTAAGTAAAGCAGGCCTGGTGTGTGTACTGCAGATGGAAACGGTGCTATTAAACCAGGCTCTTATCTCACTTTTATTTTTCTGTTAATTTTATGGAAGCCAATAAAGCATAAGCTCTGCACATTTTCTTATTATGTTGGTTGAATATGTGAAAGTTGTGTTCTTGCTTTTCAAAGCCAGCAGGTCTAGAGCTTGCCCTGAGTGTTTTGGCATTACTCTGCTGTTCTGGAGTCCCTCTGCCAGATCTGGCTGTCCCAGGCTTGAATCCTTCCCAGTTAAAGGCTGCTAGTGATGCACAATATGTGACATGGGGAGACTGAGGCATCTCAGTGCTCTTTCAGACAGAGCAAAGCCTCAAAAAGAGAGGGAATCATAAACCAGGATATTACCCCTGCTCTCCCATGGGACAACAGCCAGTACATTGTGTTCTGTGGTTGCATTTGGCATTGTACAGTCTCTTAATGTAAAAGAGAGGGGAAGGCAAATAGAGAAAGTTCCATGAGCATCAGAATAAATAATATGCTCATACATCAGTGGGAGGTTATCTGCTCCCTTCTTGCTTCTGCTGATATGAAATCCTGAACTGCAATAAAACATTTTAGGAGGCTCATGAAATACAAGACCATAAGGCACTTAACTGAATCTTGTCCTGCTGACTTTAATGTACTGAATGCCAGTTAAAGCAAAATTTAGCCCATTATTAGTTTTGCCACTGGCTACATACCTCAGAAGTTTTGGGTGGATGTTTCTTAGCCCAGCATTTTGCCTCCTGGCCTGTGCAGCTGTGCTGCTGATACCCTTTCTATTTCTGGAAGTGACCCATGCAGTTGGGTCAGTTTGTTTTAGCCTCACTCCTTGTTGTTCAAGTAGAATAGCACATTTCCCCTAACTGCATGAAATCCAGGGTAGACAGTCTTGATAAATATGATTAATGGGCCTCTCTGCTCTGCTCTGCAGCTGAAGGCTTCCTGAGCTCCTGTGTCAGCTGGGCAGCAGCTCCCCAAACCAACCTTTGCACAGAAAGGTTCAATTGTCTCTCTGTGTCCCAGGTTCAATTATGTTGTTAAAAGTACTCCCTGATTTCCCTGATTTTGTCTTTGTTATTGAAATACAGTAATAAGAGACTGAAGATGTGTTATTGGCAGGAAAAATAGTTCATAAATATGGGTGAGTTTGGATTTCTTAACTCAGTGCTGTTACCTAGAGGTTTGTTTGTTATGGTTCCCAGTACAGAATTTAAATCTGGGGTTAGTGAGGTGTAGAATTCCTTGTCCTGATCAGCAGAACAGGAACTATAACAGGAGACAGTGACAAGTGGTGGCAGCTTTGAGTCAATTATAACCTGTCAATACTTGGCATATATTTCTAAGTTACTGTCATGTTCATCTCCCATAATGTGGCTTAAATATGGTGTTCATAGGATTTGACAGAAGATGCTTTCTGAAGTATTGTCAGAAGGAAAACCAAATTAGTATCATATTATCTTGGTGAAAAATGTAACCTAGAGACTCCAGCAGTTACACAACTGCTCCTTCACAAATGAAATTAATATGGGGGAAAATTCCCATAAAATAAAATGTGTGATTGGTATTGAGGCAGACTGAGCTTGCACCTCTCTGTTAATCAGAATACCCTCAAATTTGTGAGGGTATTCTGCAAGTTATCCTTAAAATTCAGAGCCCCTGCATGTGGGAATTGCTGGCTGAAGCTCAGGCTGGATCCATCCAGCTTTCCTGATGGCTGCTCTGCCATTGTAATTGCAGCACAGCAGCACTCTCAATAATTGAGTACAAGTCTTAATAGCAAATAATCCTCTTGAAGTTGTTCCTCCTCCACTGCAATCAGAGGAGAGCTTTGTTAGGGCATTAACGAACAAATTAGCTACTAAATACTGGTAATAACCTATTTCCTAAAGATTGCTTTTTAATTATAGCCTAAGCTGTGTGATTCCTGAAATCACTTCTTTGGCACACCAGTGTTTGTGATAATTTCCAACCACAGTAAGTAATTGCCAAAAAAAAGTAGTTTTTAAGTCTTCACTGATATCTGAACAGACTTTGCTTCTCTATTCCTGCCTGCAGAAATACTTTTTCAGTGTTTCTTTTCACTGCTGCTAGTATTTCAATTTAAATGTATTAGGCTGTGCTGTGAAATTATTGTTTTACTTCCACATACAATATGTGGCTTCATTAGATTTTTAGATTGTGTAGATATTTTTTCACTTAAGCATTACAAGAAACTTTTCCTGTGAGGGAGGAGGAATGAACCACTTTTTTTTTTTTAATGTATTGGTTAATGCAAACTATTTATTTTGCTAATCTGTGTCACAGTAACTAATTAGAAAAGTAAATTATGTTTGGGCTTTGGCAAGAAGGGACGTTTTTGGTATATTGGCTGTTTTTCCTCCACAGATTTCAATAAAGGCTTCACATCTACCAGTATATCATTCCACTTCCCTTCAAACCTGACTTTTTTATAAAGGAGCACAGCCATCAAAATTGGCACGCATTAGGCTTGATAATTAGTTCAATATAGTGACCAATTCTGTGAATTACGAGTTCAAAGCAACACATGGACATGGATGAAATCAGATTTTGGCATTTCTCACTTAGATTGTTTCAGGACACTGCTGGAGCTTCTTTGATCTGTAAATAACAACTGTGGTTCAGTGTCTTGCTTAAAATACATCAAACGCATTCATGACTTTTGCTTTTACATGTAGATCTGACTTCTAGTTCCAGTTTTGGATCAGACTAATAAAACTCTTCATGTTTTGAGATTTCCTAGAGAAAGCTACCAAGGAGAGCTCTTTGTCATTCTTTATATTTTAAGAAAAGCAGCAAAGACTTCTCTGGTGTGCTGTGCACCCCAGACCTCATCAACAGCTGCTTTGTGAAGCCAGAAGTGACCATGTCCTGTGGTGCAGATCCTCTGCAGCCTGCTGGCAATGTGTGGCTTCCTCTCCTCTTTCAGCTAAAACAAGGGAACCAAGGGTTTATTTTCCCTGTGCCATGTGGTAATCTCATTTCCCTGCTGTATCATGTACAGACCAGTGTTTTTGCTCGTTCTGACCTTTTTTGGGGTTTGAGCTGTGCTGTGGCAGCCAGCAGACAGGTGGCTGGAGATGACCAGGCAGGCTCTGTTTGCTGCTCCTTGAAGATCTTAAAGATAGACACAGATGCTGCCTATTCAATCAGTCATTGCCTTGTATAGTTGGGTATCTGCACTACCCTGGGCTTTTCAGCTGTGTCATTTCTTGGTAAGAAAGGAAATTTCAGCTCATTGTCCAGAAATAATAACCAGAAGAACCTCTAACAAAGGTGTGGGCAGAGATGATGTTTCAGAAAGAAATTCTCACCATTGGCAGCTTTGGCACAGCTTCATCCCACACCTGTCCTGCTCATGGCAGAGGTTTTCACTTCTGTGTCAGGGCAGGTAAAAAAGCTGTGCACATCCAAACCCCCCTGAGTTATGTAGGTACAGTGTGATATTCCCCAGAGTATTTACCTTTTTAGTGCTCTGAAAAGTATGCATCTTTTCTGAGTGCTTCCACTCCATCCTGAAGTTATGAGTAGTAATTCTCTTTTGGATTCACAGCTCTGTCACCAATGCTTGTTGTTTTTCACTTTGCTCATAAGTCTAGATGTGTGTTTAATTTCTTAATTTTGAATTTTAGATGTTTGAGAGATGCTTATTCTGAATATTTAATGGTACTGTTATTTTGAGGGCATGTAGTGTCTGAAGGAATGCAATTAGAAACTAAGCCCAGGAATTTCTGTGGCAGGTCAGGCACTTGTGGCCTCAGCTGTCATTGACTGGAAGGAGAATAAAGCTCTCAGTGCCTCTGCAGATCACTGAAGCATCCCCTTCCCTGATGTTATGATACAGGTCATACACTCTGTTGAGAGACAATATGAATGTGCCTGGTGGGTAAATGTTCTCTGGGCACACTTGGATGTTCCTGGTTCTTCTCACCTTTTATGATCCACATCTCTCAGGCTGATGTGAATGTGTGAAGGATGAGCTGCTTTGAACAAGCAGGATTGTGTGTACATCTGACAACCATGGAAAAATATGTCTGAGGCATGAGCTGGATGCTGTGGGGAAGTTTCAAACACCAGCCAACAAAAGAGCCCTGATGTGTTTGTTTTCATTCCTGTGCGTTTCAGAGCCTGTTTCATGATTGTTGATGCTTGATTCAGAATTTTGGGAGGGTGTTTGAAGCAGTCAGTGTAGTTGTGTGACTTAAGAGGCTGGTGAACCACCATGGCCTCTGTGACAGAGGGCGAACTCACCTTGCCTCAGTAGTCCAGATGCCTGTGAGAGAAAATAAATTCAGAAAAACAACAATTAGAGAGAATTTTGAAGACAGTTAAATCTAAATTCTTCACATTGGCAAACCATAGGGAGAGAATTCTGCCCAAGTTCCCACTTGGGCTGTGCCTTGTTCAGAGGGGTGAAAGGCAAGATGCAAAAGATCTTTAGTTCTTTGTTTTGCTCTAATATTTGAGTCAATGTGTGGCACAGATCCACGGGTCAGGTGAACAGAAATTGTGCAGTTGGAATTTATCTGGGCATTAAGTTAACCTCTGACTCACCCCAGCAGTGGTGCAGCATTACAAATGTAGCCTTCAAGGAAGGATGAACAAATTTCCTAAGCCATTGGGCACAAACAAAACCTTCAAAATCAGCCAAGAATTCCTCCTTGTTGCACTGTTCCCTCACCCCTCATGCCCTGGGATGTATTTATTGTGGCTAATGCCAGGAAAATTCAATCTGTCCATTTGTGCTCAAGGTACCTCTCCTTGTTTTGTGCAGCCTGTGTTCAGTTCTGTGTCCTATAAAAGATTTCCTGACCACCAAGTGTGATGAGTCCCAGCTCAGAACATGAATATCAGTGGTTTGACAAATTAACCTCTTTTGTTAATGTATTTCAGCAGAAGGGAGCAGAAGGAAGGGAGTGCAAAATCATGGTTTTCTTGACAGTCCCAGCTGTTTAGGAATTAATTCAGGCCACAGGAATCTTGTGCATTACTAAGTGACCTGAAAAGAATGTGTCCTCTCATCTGTGATTTTATTTTACCTTCATGCTTTCCCAAACCCCCTCAGACACACAGAGCTCCCACTAACAGTGAGGAAGGAGCTTAGAACTTCCAGAAACAAATGAAGCTGAAGTGTATGAGCTGGAAATGGATCTTGTGTGTGTAAGGGAACTACTCTTGTTTCTTTTCCTAACAAAAGAATTTCCTTTCTGTGGATTTCCTCCCTATTTTGAATTTAGAAGGGGAGCAGAGCTGAGTAGCAATGGTAGGAAGAAGCCAATCAAGGATCCCATAGGAACTCTGTCCTAAGAAGCCAGCTGGAAGATCCTTCATGGGTTATGAGGCAGACACTGAACCATGGGACTTCTTGCTGAGGTTCATGTTTGTCCTCTCAGTCCCCTTGGAGGTGATGGTCTTGATTGAAAGAAAATGGCCTAGAATGACTTAATGTATTTATTTTCCAAAGGCCCATGAATTGCCGACATAGGGAGTACTTTTACTGTAACAAAATACTGTGTATTTAAAAAGAATTCCTTCTTTTTGAGGAGAAATGTGACCTTGATTAAATTATTTCTATTTTTAATCAACTTTAAGGTCCCTGGAACCTCTGAAGTTCTCAGCAGCTGTTCCTCAGATGTCTCGTGGCCTCTTGGCCTCACAGATTTCCCCATCTCCTTGGGAGGACTGAGGACTCTGAACATCCCAAACAGCCAGAGATAACATTTTGTGGCCAAGAACGACTCAGGGGTGCCCTGAGCTCAGGAAAACACACTGTAAATGTTCCCCAGAGCCTCCCCACAGAGGCTGTGTGTTAGAGAACCCTGCTAAGGAGCACTTCAGCCTCAATGGTTGTACACTGATCCCCAAACACTGGATCCTCTGTCTGCTGCCAATCTTGCTTTTGTGCACTGTGTTTCCTCTGAGAGCAGAATGCAGGCAGAATCTCTTCTGCTCTTGCTTTGCTTTTTAATCCAGCACCACAAACCATAAACCCTCAAGGTTTAAGCAGCTTCAGCATTTATTTACACAGGTCTGCAGCAGCTTTTTGATTTCTTTGCTGTTTCATCTGTGGTTTTCCCCCTCTGCTGTGTTTTGGATGCTTCTGTATTCTGGAATTTTGTTTAGGAAATTTTTACGAAATTCTGGAATTTTGTTCAGCTGCCTCCCTGTGCATGCAGCTCATCACCTCTGCACGTGGGGCAGTGCAGGACCAGCATCCCAAAGCCATGCTCCCTTTTCCTTACTGATGGAACTCTGCACACAGCACAGCCACAGCTTCCCGTGCATCTGTACCCACAGCACCTCTGCTTCCCTTTGTGCTTTTGTGGCCCCAAAACTCCCTCCTCCAGCCCTGAGCTGCTGGTGGAGCAGATGGTGGCAGATGCTGGGCGCTTCCCAGGTGCTGCTTGCCAGCCCATTGGTTGTCTGTTGACTCCTTCTGCAATTTTCCTGCAAAATGAGGTTCCCAAATTGAGTCTCCTGGCCCAACCAAGCCTACAGATGGGTTTGAGGCATTTCTTTGATGTTCACATGAGTTTTAGGAGCTCTGTGTTTGCTGCTGTCCTGTTTGCCTAAAATCAGACGGTGAGTTCAAAAGCTGAGGAGGAGGGGGAAAGAGGGGAATTCTTGCACAACTTCAATAGCAAAGCAGTCTAAAAATGGAGCTCTGTGCACTCACAGACGAGATGTCACTAAATATCCCATTGAATGGCTCATGTTCCATTACTTACTGGTACAGCAGTGAAATAATTAATTTTAGAGCGAGTTTATAAGCATATAATAGACATGGAAACCTTAATACTGATCAAGTATTATTATCCCAGTGATCAACTAGAAGTTTACCATCCAGACGTTGTGTAGTTGCAGCTGATGGAAAGCAAAACCCAACAAGGCCAGTGAAATTTGCATCAGGACCATGTAATAACAGTATTACTAGTTGGCAAAGGCATTGGGTTTTACTGTATGAACCAAATATTGCCATTTATTGTGTGTCAGGTATCCATTGAAAATACATGGACTGCAGTCCAAATACCTGTGGAGATTAACAATTGAAGTTTAGTTCAGGGCACCCTGGAACCCCTGAGGTATGAAAAATGAGGAATAATTGTTGGTGCAAAATGTCCTCAGACTTCATCACTGCACTGCAGATGTCCTTTCAGGAGTTGTTATAGATAGTCTGTGACCAAACCATGATGCACATCTGAGGCACCACTTTCCTTTTCCTGCTAAATATGAGACTTTAATTGAAGATTTAGTTATGGAATTTTGTCTGTATGAGCAGAATTCCGTAGTTTATTATAGTGAAATGCCTGAAATAGCAAAAAAAAAAAAAAAAAAAGCCTGTAAAGGAAGATCAGGAAGTCTAAAACCAAGATATTAGAATTGCATGGTGTTGTGTGAGCATTGGTTTGTTGCCTTTAACCAGTGAGAATCAGACTTGCAAATGCTGTGTGCTCGCAGAGGTGGAGTTTTTCCATTGTTGGTTTATTTACAGTTAATTGTATCCATGCCAGATAACAGTCACAGGTACTTGAATGGGATTAGAAATCTTTTTTTTAAGAGATATCTGGTACTTTGCTGCTTTTAAGCTTTAGCACGGTCAATGGGATTTTATGTAAATCTGTCAATGCCATTTTCTCACTGGTGATCTTATTTCTGACTGCAAGCACTACTATTTAATTCTGTCAAAGGTGTTTCCGTAATTAAATTTATAGTGAAGCTTAATAACAGTTCAGAGAACATAAATGTGTTTTAGTTCCCAATGTGTTTTAGTTCTATTTGAAAATGGATACCCAGGCTAGAGTCTGCATCAGAGACAGTAAAATTGGATAGTGTTTTGAGACCCTAAAGTTTTTCTGTTCAATGACACCTTGGCATTTCATGTCACTGGGTTGGAAAAGATTTTTGTACAAGCAGGTTTGGAAGTGTTTTAGTACGTTGAGAGAAAAAAATCACAATGAAACAGAACTGTTGGCATTTCTGAGTATCAAGAGCTGTTCTGCTCTACAAGTTCCTGTTAACTTCAGTGTGAACTGCTTGACTGAGATGTTTGCAGGGTCAGGCTGCTTCCAGGCCTGGAGATGGAAGATATCCTGGTTTCCTTACTTGATGCAGCATATTGAATTGTCAGGAAGTTGCTGGTATGTTGTCTCTCTCCTTCTTGTACTCTTCCATGAGAATAATCAGGAGATAAAAGAAGTTTGTTGCTTAGCAAAGAAATTATTAAATAGTCCTTTGACCATTTAAAAGAAATTGCAGCATTAGAAAATCCTGTTGACTGGAAGTATATTTCAGGTTTTAGGAACTGAAGTATCATGAATATGGACATGTTGCAAATGCCCAGATGCCAGAGCTTGAATAAACTTTTTGATCAAGGATGCAGGTGTATTTTTGGATGAAAGAATGCAGCATTGACATTGCTTCCTTTTTAGCCTGAGCTTTACCCCAATATATCCTTTAATGCCTGTGCTCAGACTAACAGAAAACCTTTGATTACCAGTGCCTATAAAGAGCAGATGGTATCTCCTGACTGTGTTTTAATATGAGTATGGATTGAGACTGTGCATATTTTAAACCAACTGTGTCTGTAAACTCCATTCAGTGTTACCTGTGCTTTGAAGAACTTCAGATATTTAATATGGCTACAGACATCCCATAAATTCTTATTCACCCCACCTGCTTCCATGTGCAAAGTTCCTGCTGTTACCAGCAGAGCTTTGATGAATATTTCGATTGCACTATAAAGTTCTTGCCTTCAAAGATATGGATTTTCCTCATGGAAAGAGCTTTGTTTCTGTTCAGAAACACAAGGAGAAAAGGACTGTCTTATGTTTGCAGCTCTCTGGCATTGCAAGTGGGGTGGGAATGAAGAGTTATTCCTAGACCTGTAAAGAGCAGCCAATAAAGGCTCCTATTACCCAAAAGATTGGTCAAAAAACTCCAAATCTAGTCTATGCTTTATATTTTTGGCACTAAAGGTATCTCCCTCCATAGCTCTGACATGACTGCAGTGTTGCTGTGTGTTTGTGACATGCTTGCTAATCTTGTGGCCTTGCCTCCCTGCTCTCCCCACCTTTCCAACCATCCATCAGAAGCATCAGAAGTCCCAGTTATGGGAACCTGGCTGGGCTTTCTTTGTTTTCCCTCTCCAGGAATCAGCTATTTAGAAGGAGATCGAGTTTTACATATGCAGCTGTGTGAAACTACAGCATCCTTTTCTGAAAGGGGACATTTTACTGCCTCATTAACACCAGCTAGAAGTCCAGCTTTGCAGCATTACATCAACAGGAGCAAGGTGGAAACACTTGACACCATTGGGCTGAGGTTTCATTGGTGATTTTGAGTGTTGTTCCTGTCTTTGTAAAGCTGCAGGGTTCTTGGGAGAGCTGTGTGCCCCATATCTGGCCAGGAGGTTTATAGAACTTTAGACTCATCAGTTATCATCTTCTTCCTTGTCTTTCTTCACAAATGACCTCTTTGTGAGGCTCTCCAGCAGAGAGCTGTTTGATCAGAGTTGACTTTGTGAGGTCTCCCCTACAACTTCCTGGCAGACATCATCATTTAATGGTTTAATTTTATCCTGGAGCATTTGGGTTCCATGGAAAATCCCTGGTATGTGTGTACATGCACCCCTGTAAGAGGAAAGCTGAGATCTTGCACATATAAAAGATGTTTGTGCTACAATCTGACCTCTTACCATCCTGACGGAGTGCTCAACAAGAAACCTAGATCACCTACTTGCTGTTTTATGCTTCAAAACCAAACTGGAAATTTGCAGACATAATATGAATGTTCCCTGTGTTGCTGGTGAATAAGATCCACAGGTGAGATGTATTCTTAAAGAAAATGCTTATCCAGAAGGTTTTTTCCTTCAGGGAATTAGTGCCTCTGAGTGCAGCAGTAATTGTGAACAGAAGGGGGTTGTGTTCTCAGGTGGATTTCATGTGTGTTCTCATTGTACATCTGAGCTGGCACTTTGTGTTTCGGTCCTTCAGCCATTGCTGGAATATGAATAATCCACAGAAACCTCATCAAAAGGAAGCCTTACTGTTAACTGACTGTCCTCCCAGCAGAAGGTCATCTTTGAGCTGCTGACCTCCCAGTCCAGTGGGCAAGATGAAGGGCTGCCATTTTCCCCAGATGTCAGATCCAGAGATGGAGTGCTTTGCTTGAGGTTATGCTGTGAACTTCCTATGCAGTTGGGGGATTCTCCTCATTGCCAGAGCAGTTTCAGGAATGAAAGACCATCCTGCTGCCTCACTGAAAGGTTTTTGTTGTGGCCTAACAGTTGAGCATACACGTGGCATTTTGCAGGGTGCTGAGGGTGAAGCTGTCACCCTGACTGACTCTGCTGATGATCTCCTCTGAAATTCACTGTACATGTGCAGAGATTTCTCTCCTGTTCACTTTTGAGCCCCAGATTAACAAAGCCCTGCAGCTCAGGCTCCTGCTGCACACACAGAGTGCCTCAGAACACAGAGGCTTGCACAGACTCTTAGGGCTGTTCTTGTTTCCCACAATTTTCTGCGTGTTTGTCTCTAAACGAACCATGAAATGATTCAGTGCCCGCATGTGGTTTTAATAGCAAGCGTATGTGGGCAAAAGAGAAAACACAGAATGTCTGACTGTGTAAGTTTCCAGCACACACAATGGGTTAAAATTGAAGTAGGTTTGTAGTACAGTGTTGTCAGAGTTGGTTAATTACTTTGGGTGAGATGATATTTTAGATGATAGGTTTCTCTCTAACCTTGTAACAACTGTTGAGTGGTGGAAGACTATGCTTAATTAAGGGCAGCTTTGGAGCAATAATCTCCAGCTTGATCTTTACTGGGATCTGATTGTTTTTCTGGGAAGTTTGTGTCATGTTGTTGGTTTTTCGGCTTTTTTGCTTGGCTGCTGCTGTTGATGGTTGTTGGGGGTTTTGGCTTTTTGAGAGAGAAAGAAAGAAAGTGCAGCAAGTGGCTTTCTGATTGTGTTTGGCTGAGAGTTATGTCAAGGGCTTTTGCTTCCACATCTTGAAAACTACAACTGTTGTAGATCCATTATGGCTGCAGGTGGTCTTCTCAGTCCAGAGCAATCCTCCCTTTGCCACGTATCCTCATTTGCAAAATGCTTCTGAAAAGACTTTGTGTCACTCGTTATTATTTTGTTAGAATGAAATAAGTTCTCAGATTTTTGAACTCTGCTTTTCTGTTTGCTTTTACCACCTCAGACATGTTCATCTGTGATGTTCCCTCTTCCACACTTCACTGAAGGGAGATTTACGTCCCACTGCCCTGAGATCAGAAGAAATTTGTTGCCATTAGACAAGACAATCTCTCAGACTACTCTGAATTTCTGTTTTCTTTTGCTCCCAGACTTGAAGGGTTAATGTTGGTTTAGACTTAAACAGCTTTTTCTAACAATCTGACTTAAGCTTGCTGATGAAAAGCACAGTGAGAATTGCCTTTGTCAGTCTTTGATGTCCTTGTGCAGGAAAGAGGGGGGGAAGAGCGATGGAAAAGCCACAGGAAGGTAAAATGATAAATAAAGACAAGTTCTTGGAAATTTTCTGCAAGCAGGAGAAGAAAAATCTGTTCCTGTGCCCGTGATAAGGAGGTGAAGAAGTAATGACTTAAATTGCTCTGGGGAACCATCCAACAAAGCAGCACCTGAGCTGATCATCTGTGCAGCCCATCCATCAGGAGAGGCTGCTGGTGCAGGTTAGACAGGCTGGGAACAGGCCCTGCCCTTGGTCTGTGGCCTTCAGACCTTATTTTCTCTGTCAATGTAATTCCTGTGAAGGGCAGGTGCAGGTGTAAGAGCAAAAGAAATGCCAGGAGCAGAGCAATTCCTCCTCTGGCAGCTGTGCTTGAGGTGTTGTGTAGAATAAGAGACTTAGGTAAAAACAGGTGGGTAAAACCTTTAGAGTTTGTTAAATTCCATGTCTCTCCAGTTGAGTTATTGGAAAAATTGTTTTTCTCTGGGAGTTTCTTCCACTGTCTTCAGTGTCAAAGTCCTTGTGAGTGTGGAGGTCCCTGAACTTGGTGCATAGGTGTGTTTATAAGCTGTGCTGTGCTGCCTTTGTTTCTTCCCAGTCATCTTGGAGCATAAAAACTTGCTTGCAAAGAGGAGCTACAGGAGTGTAGCTCTGCTGGAAGCTCTGCTCAGTGTAGAGGTTAGAAATGGCAGCACAAAAACTGTGGTAAAATTTGCTGTAAATCCTTCAGCCTTTATATAGCTGACTTAAGTAAAACTTACAAAAAGTATTCTTGGCCCAGGATTTTGAACCATCCAGACACCTAAGCTGGGGAAGGCCCTGTGGGGTGTGTTTTTGGGGTACAGAAGGTTTCAGGAGAGCACTGAGCTGAGGAAGAGCAGTTCCCACAGCTGCTCCTGCTTTCTGCCCCACTGTGGAACTGGATCCCACCCCAGGCAGTTTGTGGGACTTCTCACAAAGCAAGGGCTGCAGTATCCAGGCAAATACTTGCATGTTCCAGAAGGGAAATGCACTTCTCTGAGGCACAGACATCCCAAGGTGCTGCAGATGATAACACCTGTATGCAGTTATTTTATCTCTGGGCTCATCGGGCCTTAGGAGCAGAGCCATATCTTAAAGGAGCTGTCACAGCAATCCTTGTTTGCCCCCAAGGTGTCTCCTGAAGTGCTCCTGCAGGTAATTAATCACCTAATAAAACACATTCTTTGACAGTAGGTGGAATTTGGAAATTAATTTGCGCCCCTTAAATGAGGCCTCTAAAACTATAATTATCACGGAAGAGAGGAACGAGCTGTGTCAGGTGTATAAATGATTTATTTATCAATAATAAACTGTCACCAAAGTGGCACTGAGCTTGCAGTATCTCTGCTGCTTTTCTTTAAGGTGAATTAAGCAATGACATTTGCCTGCCTTCCTGTATTTGCAGGTCTTGGGGCAAATCTTCAATTGTTTGTGAAGTGTTTGGTACAAAAGTGACCTGTGACAATATTATAGCTCCTTTCCAAAGTTCTCTTTCTTTAATGTGTGATCACTTCTTGCTGCCCCATCAATCCCTGCTGGATGTCTTATCCACTGAGGAGCCTCTGGCCTCACCAGAACTTGTGCAGCCCAGCTGGCCATTTGGATTTCTCATTATCTCTCCAAATGGTGGATTTTGTGAGTTGGATGTTGGTAGCAACAGGAAATAAAAAAGGGAGGAAGTTTTAACTCATTGGCTGGACTGCATATGGAATAAGTTACCTGGAATAAGAGGAAATCCAAGATATCTGATTCTCTCTCTCCATTTTTTTTTTAATGGTACAGGTTTAAAGATGTAGGTTGAAACAGAGCAATTTTAAAAAATCCAGATAAATGTGAGAACAGTAACATTTTAAAGGCACATAATTTACAAAAATATTTACCTTCAAAAATACCCTTTCAAAAATGTGTTACCAAAGTGTTTAACTGTGCACCAGAGCATCTAAAGACTTATTTTAGCTGCATGTGCAAAGGGGACATGGGCTTCACTGCAGCCTTCCCTGCAAAATTGCCACTAACAACTGTTCTAGCTGCTCCAGCTGAAATGTATTTGTTGCTGACAGTGTAATTGACTGGCTTCAAAGGGCATACAGTGCATGTAGTCTGTGGGACATGGAAGAAAATTGTCTCATTATTACATAATAATCTTGCATTATTGGTGCATTTATTTCTGAAAAACCCCAAGAGGATTTCTATTCATTCGTGTCAGGCTGGCTTCTCTGATGCACAGCTCCAGGGAAGGGCTCTGCCTCATTACTTCCCCCAGACTTGTTTGCTTGGAGTTGAGCTGACTTGAAAAAGGGGTGAGGGTGCTCAGCATCACTGGCTTGGTGCAAAAGCTCTGCACACAGTGAGATTTCTTGAGTTAAAACCCCTTGAGAAAAAATGGAGCAAGGGTGCAATCAGTTACAGTGCCCTTCTGATTTACATTTTAGCTGTGCCATTTCCTGCACCACAAGTGACTTCTGCTGCAAAAGCATCACAAACACAAACAAAACAGGGTGCCATTCAAAAAAAAAGCCCCTGTGATTAAATTGGCAATGCCGTATTGTAGCTGTGAGAAATGACAGATTGCAAACAACTCGTGTGAGCAAAAAAACACTTGTGATTCTGGCTCCTCACTTAGGGGTGTGAGCTGGAATAATGCTCTGCAAAATCCTTTCAGTATAAACTAACATGTTTCTTCTTTTAATTTACCACAAGGTATTTGTGCTGTATTGCAGAGGTTTTTGGAAGTGTGCTGGAAATATTTTTCATGCAAAGCAAGTGGCAAAAATTAAACGTTCAGGAATGCAGCTGAAGGGGCAGCCCAAGCACCCTGAGCATGTCCTGGTTTGCTTGAAATATGGTTGCCCTTTCCAGGCACTCAATTCATCTTGAGGCCAATTTTCACAGTGCTCAGTGCAGAAATGGCTGTTATGACATGCCCTGAACCAGCTCTGGTTCAGCTTGTGTAAATTCTACATGTGGGGTGCTTTTGGAGCTGACAGGTGGAATTTTATTGTGATCCTATTTAACTATTCTACCACAGTAAAGGCTTTTGGAATTTATCTCACTGGGTTGCTCTGTGTTGCAAAGCAAAATCATGAGTTTTTAAATTTTTTTGTTGTTTTTTAAATCACATATTGTAATGACTCTTGTTCAGGGTAGGATCTCCCCTGTGTTCAGCTGGTCTGTGGGCACACACCATCATGTCAGGATCTTTTGTGTCTACAGGACATTTCCAACATAACAGGCTGTTTCCACCATGTCCATCAGCATTTCAGAATGAATTTGGGAACTCCTTTCCACCCCAGATTAGTCCAGGGCCTGTGACAATAATGGAAATTCCATGCCCATGGCAGGGGGATTGGAATGAGGTGATCTTTAAGATCACTTCCAACCCAAACTGTTCTGTGGGTCTATGACTTCCAGACAAACTCAGGTCATTCACTGGCATCAGGTCAGCTGAGTGTTTAAAATTGCATGTGAGAACACAGAATCTGCACAGTTCTGCAGGTTTCTTAATTCTTTTCATGATCCCAGAGCCCACTACCAGCACATGGTGATACTATTTAAAGAAAGGTATTAATGGAATTATATCCTTTGATTGAAAGCCACAGTTGATTTTTGCTCTTGTATGAGTTCTGCAGATTTTGGTTGTTTTGTCTGAAGTGGTCTATTAGCACTTGCCCTGAAATAAAAATTGCTTTTTAAGTGAAGAAAGGCTTTTGGCATGAGTCAGAAAATCCCAGGGAAGATAAATGAATAGTGTAATTAAAATGCCTTCAGGCTGAAACATTATGGAATTGTAATGTATAGTTTGCTAATCTCATTAGAAAAAATCCTGGTTTAAGTCACCTGGTTATATTATATGCTGCTAACACCAGCCTGCTCCTTCTCAGCCCAAAAAGTTACAAAATTATACTGCAAAAGGCATTTTGACTTCAGCAAAGCAAGTGTATTAGACAGTATCATTGCTTTCCTTCCTTTTCTCTTTGGTTCTTAATTTGCTTGGTAATTTTTCTTTACCCCACTGCCTGGTGCCAGTTCCCTGAGTCCAAGTTGCAACTTCTGGGACACCATGTCTTTGATCAGGATCAGTATTTTTTATTTCAGATGCTGCTTCGCAGTTTTGTTGAATTAATTTAGGCAGATGTATCCCAGCCAGGCTCAGGGTGAAAGGAGCATTATCAGCGCATTATAGAGACTGAGTAGCACCCAGAATAAGGCACCCAATCGATTCGTGAGGCTGCAGGAATAGAAACAAATAGAGAAACCTAAGGGTTGGTTTCTCAAGAAGTTTCTACCCTACTGTCCGGAGAAAAGGTGAAATTTCAGGAGATTGCTCATGGCTAGGGAATGTCTTGACTATTTCTCCAAGCAACATTTTTGTGTTCACTTTTTTCCCCTCTCAAGTATTGCCTGTTAGCATGAAAATTATTTAATTTCTGACTACTTCCCAGCTGGAAAACAACTGGGGAGACTGTGGTCCAAATCATATATATGTAAATCCCATTGATTTGGTCTGTGCATTGCAGTCACAATCCTGCACCTACCCACACAACCTCAGCCATGGCACTGTGAGTTTTGTGAATGTACCTGTGACAGCAGGGAACTGGCAAATCTGCTGTCATGGGCATTTGACATGGCTGCAAAGCCAGTGAGGACAAGAAATCATCTCAGTGAAACCTTCTGGGTGCAGAATTTAGATGGGTTAAAGCTGTGAGAGCAGCATTTCCCATCCCTCTGGAGGCCGTGCTGCAGTGGGCGTGCAGCTTGGCTTTCTCCTTCTGCTGTCAATGTTTTCCACAGAAGGAGGTTCCTTAAAGGCACCATCAGTGCAGCAGATGCTGTGTTCAGACCTGCTGTGTGTGAGAGAGAGAGAGAGAGGCAGTGATGGGATCTGATCCCATCGTGGGGCCCTGCAAGGCCCTGCTTGGCCGTGGTGCTGGAGCTTCTTGGTGGAGCTCCAGTCGTGTTGTTCCCTTGGCTTGTCCCCTCTTGGGTGCTTGAGATCACTTTGAGCTCCTCACTGTGTGTCTAAAGGAACACACAGAAAAGATTAGGCTGTTAGCTGGCTTTTCTCATCAGTCACCATGTTGGTTGCAGCCCCAAATTAGCAGAACGCTTTGTTCAGGCTTCAGCTTTACAAAACACTTTGGCCCAGCTCCAGCTCTGGAAGAGCTTTTGGATTAAAGGGAAGTTGTGAGTGTGAAGAAGAGCATGGAGTTTTGAGAACTTGTGCTTGGTATTTAACACTTTAAAGGTTAATTTTGTTCCCATTCAGCAATAGTGAAGGCTGTTGTCGTGGTTTAACCCCAGCTGGCAGCTCATCCCCACATGGGGTGGGGGAAGGATTGGAAGTGACAAAATGAGAAAACTTGTGAGTGGATTCAGATTCAGGCAGTTGAACAGATGAAGCAAAAGCCAAGCAAAGCTACACAAGGAATTCATTCGCTGTGAGAACAGCAGGGACATCTCACCTGGTGGGGACTTGGAAGACAAATGCCATCCTCTGAACATCCATCCCCCTTTCCTCCTCTTCCAAGCATGACAGCACACGGTCTGGGATGTCCCTTGGGGTGGTTGGGGTCAGCTGTCCCTGCTGTGTGTCCTCTAAGTCCCTGTGCACCCCCAGTGGGGTTAGAAGCAGGAAGGGCCTTGTCTCTGTGTGAGCCCTGCCCAGCAATAACTAAAACATCCCTGAGTTATCAACACCATTTCCAGCACAAATCCAAAACACAGCCCCATCCTGGCTGCTGGGAAGAAAGTTAGCTCTAGCACAGCTAAGCATGTGCTTAAGTGCTTTGCCAAACGTGGAGGGGATGATTTATATGGCAAAGTGGAAACTTGGTAGCATCTCCTTTGGTGATCACAGCTCCAAGCAGGATTTCACAGAAGGAGCCTGAGCTGCTGTGGTGCTCTGCAGTTCTGTTCCCTCAGGCCCTGCTGATGGCCCAAAGCTGCTCCTGGGCTGTGTGAACAGGGCTGCAGGGTGAGCAAATGAGCAAAATGAGGGTTTGTGTGTGCTGGGACGTTCCAGCTGTTTAGCTGTCTTGCCCACCAAAGCACCCTTGTTGCCCTTGATCTCATTCCCAGGCTTTTGCAGCCTCACACACTTTCCTCCCATCTGAGCTGGGTAACCAAGTGTGAGAATTTGTTCTGGTTTAGCGTAATGGTTAAACATTGTGGCTATGAGAGATTCTCAAGGCAGACAGACACGAGGTGCCTGTATGGAGTCGTGCAAAGGAGCTCAAAGGCTTATGATGAAAGCATCTTCTCCCTAACTGGATTAAAACAAATCATTGAGAGTCGTGACTTTTATTTCCACAGTTCTTACACTGTGGTGCCATTGTACAAGAGGGTTTAGGCTCCTTTGAGGCAGCCTGCAAGAGGCTCCTGAGAGCAAACCCTCCCTGCTCTGTGCACGCTGGATTTGTGCAGCCAGCACAAATTGAAGTTTTTTCCCAGCTTGCTGACAGGCAGGAAGTTGGGGGATGCAGCCTTTCCCAGGGGCTGGATTGCCATGGACGAGGCTGCACGTGCACACCTGGGAGGGCAGAGGGTCCCAGGTGGCCCAGCAGTGTCCAACCCCACATCCTACAGCTGCTACCTTGTGCTGGGGCTGGAAGAAATGCTCCATTAGGAGCAGAGTCACTCTCCAGCTGCATCAGCAGGGAGGTCTGCTGGGTCCAGGGGGCTTCCTGTTTGAATAGTTACAGAGTCTGCAGAATTGGTTAAACTGTCAGAAAAGAGTTATAGAGGGTAAAAAAAAAATAAAAAAAATAATAAAGGAACCATCCTTCCTGTATCTGTACAGGCATTGTCTAACTGCTCCCCTGGGATCAGCCAAACGCTTGCTGGGTGTTTTCAGTTCACTGTAATGAGGTTTAGATTAGGTCTTTTGTGATGTAGAATCAGATTAAAGTTTGTGGAATTGTAGCAGGAAAGTTTTCATAGGTAAAAGTTAAGGTAGTAGGTCATTTCACTTCTCCAAGATCATGTCCTGTGGTTGGGCAAAAGAAATGCAACTGTTAATGAAAACAGCTGAAAATGGTACCCACAGAAGGAAACATAGCAAAGCTCCATTTTGTGAGATACAAAATTCTGAATCTGAAGTAAAATACCTTTACATGAACAGTATTTCCTGAATTTGACATTAGTCTGCATTCTTTCTCTCTGCCACATGATGGAGATAATGGTGTAAGATACACAAACAGTACTGCACAGGCCTTACACTTCAGGGACAGAAGTTTCAGCTTGGTTTATAGTAGTTGTTTCATTAATGTTGGTTTTGCACTACCACTGATGGAGTAGTTTTCTCAATAATATCCATGAAGTGTTTTGTTTAAAACAATGTTTGCTTATTTTTCTTTTTTGGTACAGTTTGGATTTTTCCTTTTTTTCCTCCACAAGGGCAAAGAAGCAGGAATACCCTTACCAAATAACCAAGGGTACTGATGCAGCAACATGCCAAAGTCTGTATTTGGTAAAACATTAAAAAAAACTTGGTTAGCTTACATTAACCATATTGGGACTTAAATTTTTATTTAAAAGTTGATGGTTTGGGCTCAGATATAATTAAGGATGTTGTGTATTTCTGTAAAAGCAGGGAATTTGCAGCAGTTCCTGTTAAAGAAGTTTTAAAAAAAAAGGAGATTCTAGAGCCTGCTCTCATCATGAGTGGGGTCTGTGCATTCTGGTAGAATCCAGATTAGTTGATTTTTGTGTTGTGCTGTAGAACCTTTGCATCCACCCTCTCCTTTTTTCTCCATCTTGAGCATCGGTCCTGATCCAGAAGCTGTCAAAGCCACATGTGCAAAATTCCAGTGATTTCAATGCCTTCGGACCAGGCCAGTATCCAAAGGCAGAGATGAATTTCCTCTTGGAAATTTTTTTTTGAGTGATACTCAGAAAACTTCTGGCAAGGAATGTATTTAATTTTTATGGTGAGAGCTGCTGTGTGATATTTGTAATCATAATGTAGTAACAAGACATTTGTAACAGAACTGGTATAGGTTGAGATATATCCAAGATGGGAGAAACACATGTTTCTTCCCAGTCTGGTTTTTTTTTTTTATTTTTTTTTCTTGTGGCTGTTACTCTGAGGACAAGAGTTCCTTTGCTGATGTCAGTGCAATTACAGCTGCACTGTTTTCCAGTTTCTTAGACTGAATATTTGCTGGATGAAGCAATACTCTCACTCCTCTCCCTGTCCACCTGCCTTGTGATTCAAACATGCTGTCTTTGAGTCAAATTCTGGGTTCAGTTTTGGGCCCCTCACTACAATAAAGACATTGAGGGGCTGGAGCTTGTCCAGAGAAGGGAAAGGAGCTGGGGAAGGGTGTGGAGCACAAGGAGAGGCTCAGGGAGCTGAGGGTGCTCAGCCTGGAGAAAAGGAGGCTCAGGTGGGACCTCCTCACTCTCTACAAATCCCTGAAAGCAGCAGCCAGGTGGGATCAGTCTCTTCTCCCAGGTGACAAGTGCCAGGGGGAGAATGAAAGGCCTCAAGCTGCACCAGGGGAGGTTCAGATTGGGCAGCAGGAAAAATTCATTCACTGGAAGAGTTGTCAAGCATTGGAAGAGGCTGCCCAGGGAAGTGCTTGAGTTCCCATCCCTGGAGGGATCTAAAAGCATGTAGATGGCACTTGGGATGTGGTTTAGTGATGTGCTTGAGAGTGCTGGGTTAACAGTTGGATTCAGTGATCATAGGGGTCTTTCCCAACCTAAATGATTCTCTGATTTTGTGAATCTAAGCTGCTTGTTTAATTCCTTGTACTTGGGTCCTTTTATAACCTGCAAAATTCTCGCTTGAGGAATTGTTCAACTCTGATACTGCAAGTCCATCACTCCAGTGCCCACCAATGAATGAGTGGAAACTAGAGTTTCCAAGTTTGTATTTAGAGGCTATTCCTTGATAGGTACCTTCCATAAGGCATCTTAAAAAATATATTTATATCTAAAATGCCCCATGTATGAACAATGTCCATTAAAATGCTCTCAGAGTCAGGGAACTGATGCTGCCCAGACTGTGTGTGTGTGCACCCACGGCTCGATGTAATAACTCCTCCAAATGTTGGGACTTTTCCCTCAGAAGACTTCTTCCAGCAATGCTGCTCTCCATGCTCTTGGGTTCTGCTCCTGTTTCTTTCATGAGAACAAAGATTAGTCCTTCATGCCCCTAAACTCAATGCATGTGCATGACTTAAAGGCATTACCTACCAATAAATGGGAGATTAGCTGTGGCTTGTGCGTTTCCTGATCACTGCAGGTTTTTTCAGATGGCTCGTTGTTATCCCGTTTCCTTAAACGATGGGACACTTTAATGAGTTTGCCATCTGACATACATCTGCTTCCTGTTAAACAATACCTTCATTCTTCTGGAGCTGCTAAACTCATCTTTTATCCTACAAGATTTTTATCTGAGCCCTGAAAACAGCATGTACCAATCGGTGTCGGCATATTCATTTACTTGCTGAGGGGTTTTCTTAATATGTTGCTGAAAATTAATAGCAAAACAGGCATCTCCTTTAATGCTTATTTGTTGGAAAATGGAAGAACATGGATATTATTTGTGTAATTAGGGGCTGGTCAGTCAAGCTCATGTTTGAAATCCAATAAAATTGACTTTTGTGGCTGACAGTATACAATCTCTAATAGTTATTCTGTTCTCCCAGCAGAGTAGGAAGGGGCTGGTTCAAGAAAGGGTTGGAGGTGGAATGTGAGGCTGTTAATGTTGTTTCTTTGAGGAAGGAGCCTTCAATAGCTCAGTGATGGTCTGTCTCACGCGTGTGCAAAGTTAGGGCTCTGTGATCATCAGCATCTCTTAAATCAATCCAGCCTGCATTGAGTTTGTGCATCTGCCTCAGTGCCTCTCTTTTTCCCATGTTTTGGAAACATGCACTCATGCTGGATCTCTGACTATGTCTTTCCCCTTCGCTGGTCAATATTGCCCCTGCAAAAAAACATTTTTTCCTTTATTTTTCTTTGCTTTTTTAATCACAGAACCTTTTTCTCATGGAGGAAAAACTGAATTTTCCTTTTACTTATCTTTAGTACGTATTATGCCCTATAAGTTGGTTTTATAATGACTGTGTGATGCTATTTAAGAGGAAATGTGGATGTGAAGTTCTGCCACACAGGTCCACAGGACATCTGTGAGAATGGCTTGTAACCAAATTAAGCAACCCTGTGGGGCACATAATGTTTTGTCTAGGAAAGGAATTTAGTTCCAACCATTCGCATATGCCAGGTGACAAGTGGAAATACTTTGGGGTTAGAGCCGGGGAAACGTAGGAAGCAAGGTGCAAATATTTATTTGAGAGTTAGCAGATGCCTGAACCAGAAAAATGACTGTAATTCTGGAATTTTGTACTTCTTCCCATTTATAGCTTGCAGTTTTCTCCCAGCTCACACAGGGTTAATGTTACTTGCTTGAAAATGAGGGAATTGCTGATTACTTCAGGTGGCTGCTGGTGCATGATCTGAAACCTTTGTTTTAATAATACTCTTGGCATTGTTGAGATTGATGTTTCTACCGACCCAAACGCCATTCCTTTGCCTCTGGCAGTGCTGCAGAGCTGGTGTTCAGCACTGAAGGAAGGGCTGTGAAAAGTTGTTTGTTGCAAATGCAACTTGCTAGTTTTCCCTGTTATGGCTGAGCTTCCCCTGGGGTTCCTCCACCTCTCTGGCTTGGTGGTGCTGTGTGTGAACTTGGTCCTTCACTGTTTTCCTTAAGGAGTGGAGCCAAAACCTCTTCCCTGGTCGTTGCTATGCCAAAGTTGTTAAACCTGCCTGAAAAGCTTTGTTTGTTTTTGCATCAGTGTTTATTAACAAAGCCCTCCATCATTTGTTTAACATATAAACTTGTCCATTCTTTCACCACGCTCCCAACCATCCATCTCACAGAGCTGCAGGAGCACAGCTGATGGCTTTGACAGTCTTTCATTCATGTTCAGGTTACAAATTGCCTTTTTATAATTCAGTTCCGTGTGGAGTCTGCAGTTTTTCAAGGAGGGCCTGGGGGACAATTTTAATTGAAGCTTTGCAAGAAAAGAAGTCTACTTTGTCAGCTCTAGGGTATCCCATCGATGATGGGTCCTAGACACCTTCACCTTCAGTCAGCAGAAAAGCTGTGAGACCTCCAAATCTTCTTGGTGGTGGCTATTGCTATGACCTCTGATGTGACCAGGGGCCAGCCTTGCCTCATTTCATGCTGTCTTTTCAAAGCCCATCCTGGGGAAAGTATATTTATAGCTGGAACATCAGTTTATCCTAATCCAGATGTATTGGGCAAATGTGTGAAGAATTTTAGGAGGGCAAAACACTGGACCAAATTTGCTGGGATTATTAACAGAGATCTTTAACTCTAGTGGACTGACAGGGTTGTTTTATTCTGCTTTAATTTGAACCTATTAAAAAACCCTTCTATCCTTTATAAAGAAGGTAGAAAAAAAAGGGATTGTAAAAGGGACTTAGGTAGAGGGGAGTTTGTTCTGAAATTTGCTGTGTATGTATCCTTAGGAAATAGTGTATTTTTGCTGTACAGAAGTGGCTTATTAGACTTGTCTTTGCAATTACAGCAGAGAAGGCACAGTTTGGCACAGCAGCTCAGTACTCATAAATACAGATTGGACAGTGATGGCCCCTCTGTCCCTGTCCTGGTGACTGCAGGTGACAGGTTGGGTGCAAGTTTGAGAGCTGCCCCTCGATGATGAAATGGGTTCTCCCTGAATGAGCAGATGTTCTTGCTGCTGTCCTTTGTGACATTCATCCTCTAAAATCCCCTTCAGAAGTGTTTGCTTTCCTCCCATTGCTGTTAATGTAGGGAACAGTGGGGTGTGGGTGAGAGCAGTTCCTGGGATGGAGGTGCATTTTCAGTGGCACTGAGAAAGCTCCTACAAGGTGAGCCTGTTCCTCCTCTGGCTGTTTATGCCAACCTCTCCTCCAGTATTTACTCTAAAGTTTATAAAAATAGATAAAGTCTTCTGGAGAGCAAAGCCTGCTGAACTGGGGACAGGGAAAACCTGAATAAACAAACATGTGCCACAGATTAGTAAGAACATCTGTAGGTTTTATATTGTTTTGAGAACACATACCACAATTTTTCAATTCTTGTGCTTTTCTAGTTTCTCCCTTTCTTTCTGTCTCTGTCTTTTCTTCTTCTTTTTAAATATATTGCTAATAAAGGTTGGAGGTAGGAAGCACAGCTGGACTCTGCATGACATGCCACTGTTTAATTTCTAGCTCGGAGGATGAGAAGAAGAGTAGTTTTATTGTATCCTAGAAGAGAATAAAGCCACATGCAAATTCCAGCCATAGACATCTGTTTCCTCTTTGTGTGAAAGAATTCTCATATTTGGAAGGGAATCCCAGTTCTGAAGGGGCTGATGAGGTTTTGATTTTTTTTTCTTTTGGTTCTCTCCCCCATTCTTTGCCACTCCTTCAGCTTGCTGCCCTTGCACTGGCTGCTGTTTTCCTCAGCTTGCAATTTACCATCAGATATCAACTGGGTGAATTTTCAGTGTTATAGATACACAGTACTTTAAAGCGTTGTGTTGTAGTTGCAAAGAGCTTTATTAAGTTCCTCCTTAAATTTCTTTTATTTAATTAAACAGTATTTGGTGGGAGGACTTTTGCTCTGTCATCAATCTTCAGTACTTACAGGTTGGTATTTTTCTTTGGAAGCGAGATGTGTCTGCTGCTCTGGTGGGGAAGTGCAGCTATTTCTAAAAGTAACTTGTTAAACAGAATAATTTAAAATTCTTTGTATCAGGGGAATTAAGTAGATGTGTAGAAATAAGCATCTGCAAAGTTCATTACCTTAACTTAGGCATCAGGTGCTAAGGACTGCAGGGACCAGAGTAAATGATAATTTCACTAACCTATAAAACATTTTAGAATAATTATTTGCAGCTGTCTGGGGGCTTTAAATTTGCCTTTTGTGTGTGTTTAAGGGTTGACTCTGATGAACAAACAGCATAGTTATATAACATTAGGCCAGACATGAGAACTGGTACTCTCTGTCTATTTTATATTAATGTCAAATGAGAGGTTGCTGGAACTTGCCAGGGTTTCATATTTGCTGGCAGCAAGTTACCCACATGTGTGGACCACATTTTCATTGTTGCCTTAGCCTATTTCAGGCAGAAATATCTCTGCCTAACAGGGTGTGATTCTGTTCATTGCTGAAGAGCTTTTCTTTCAAGAAGAAGCAAAGTACAAAAAGGAATGAAATGCTGTAAGTGTTCAAATTCAGAAGTGTCCCCAGACTGCAGGATTTTGTCACGTCTGCCGTGGAGGAAGAATAAAGGGCAAGAAGCCATCTGAAGGCTTTTCATGAGCTACCCTCACAGGGCTATTTCTTTTTGCATATATTAATGCTACTTTTGGGTGTGGGCTGTTTAGTCTGGTCTCTTAGGGAGATGAGGCTTATGCAAGCAGGGTGTTTGCACACATGGACACACAGCAGCCTGCACGGACCTTCCACAGCTTGGCCACGGAAATGTGGCACAAGGGCAGAGGCTGCAAGGATAAACAGGAGTTCTGATAACCGTCTTAAGGGGAAAATAAAGGTGATTAAAGGGTTTGAGGGAAGGTTTTCAATAGGAGCTGAGCTTTCAACAAGGGCTGTGGAATAGATCTGGAGAAGAAATGTGATGGAGGTCCCTGTCATGGGAAGATTGCTGAAGGCGGCTTGGAAATGGTTTGGCTTCAGAGAATCCGATGACAAAACCCAAATCCACAGGAAGACAGAGTCCCTTTCATTGCAATACCCATGAAATTGCTTGTGTGGGTTTTGTTTTTTAGTCAGGATGTCAGACAGGATCCAAAGGGTGACTGCAATAAATGTAGGGCATCTCTTTAGGATCTTCTTAGTGCAGCAAAGATTCTGCTGCCCTGCTTGGTGGTGGTGGTGCTTCCTATTTTGTTTGTGTTTTGCAAGTCTTTAAACTCCAGTAAAAGCGTGACTTATGAATGTTTGAATGTTTAGAGCCTTATCCTGCAGCCCTGCTAGATAGGAGGGAGCCCAGTGGCTGTGCAGGTCACCCTGGCACACATCTGAAACCTGCATCCCATGGGACACCTGGGGAAAAGGGAAACCCATAATCCCCATCCAGCCCCGAGCAGGACACGGAAAGCAAACACCACCAACACTGAAAATCAAACAGCACTTGTGAACAAGTTTCCCCTTTGATTGAAATGCTTCTAGCTAAGTAGATATAAAGGGGATTATGTCACAAGCTTCCCTTGTTGTCTTATTAACAGCTGCTTAATTTTACCACTCATTCACGAGCATAAAAAAAGCAAAACTTGGAGGCTGTGTTTGAAAGCTTGTTTTGTTTGGTGTACAGCTGGATACAGAGCATTTCCTTTTCTCTTTTTTAATAAATTTGAAGCAAATGTATTGGTTATTGTTACTTATTTTTTCCCTAATTTTTTGGTCTAGATCATAGAAGATTATGTTACTTTTCATTTTACATTACAAAGAAATCATTCCATATAATTTCAGTTCAACAATGCTGCAGTAGCATGTGGGTGTGTATATATCTTCTCATAAATATATTACCACACATTACTGTCAAAGAGCTGGGCTTTTTCACCCAGTATTAAAAATGAAATTTAATTGCTACACTAGAGTTTCAAGACCCTGATAAATAAGAGCCATGTCTGACCTTTATTTGGGGCTCTGAGATGCCACCAGGGATATTGCTCGTTGTCCAAGATGACAAACTTCCTCTGAGATTTCAGTTTGTCAGCTCAATGTACAGCAGTGACATTGATTTCTTCTCACTGCCATTTCCTGCCTGAATAGATAACAAATTTTCTGTGGCAGGTGTCTGTCAAGTCTAGTTTTGCCTGGCAGATTAACTTAATAGACTCATTTATTAATCATTACTTGCAGCACAGAGAAGCAGACAATACTCTTTGTCTCCTGTGATGTTGAATGGCTGTTCCATTTCAGATTCCTTTGTGTAGCCTGAATTTGGGTTTAATAAGCCATTCATATCTCTAGTGAACGTTTTTAACCTGACATCACTCAGAGCAAAGATATCTGCATTAAATAAGCATGGTCCATTTTGTGTATCTACTCCTTTTCATGGTGAAAGATGTGTAAGTGCTTTCTGAGACTAAATAATTTGATATATGAACTGCCAAATCAGCCTAAACAAGGGGAGAAGTTAAGAAGGATAAAAGTAGAAGAAAACAGGTTGTTGGAGGAAGATTGGAGCCTGGGGTTGACTGGCTAACAAAGCAGAGATAATGCAGCTTTAGGAAGGCACAAAGCAGACCTGCAGATACAGCTGTAGGGTGATCCTAGGACAGGCCATTGCTTTTCTGGACACCATTTCCTCTGAAATATCCTGATATTCAGCTTGGAGATAGCAAAGGCAGAGTTGGTACCAGAGGTAGGTGTTAGACAGGACTTCTCTGAGTGGTGAAGGACAAGGAAGAATTCAGTGGAGGGCTTTGCAAAGGAGGAAATACAGTAGAAGGTATAACCTTGGAAAGGGATGTCTCTTGTTGCACAGGGCTTCAGTGTGTTCACAGTGCAAAATGAGTGATGAGCTGAGTTTCTTATCAGGGCAGGATCTGTAAAGGACATGGAAATGCCTGTGCACTCCAGGGACAGGAGGCAGCAGGAATGAGCCTAGGCGGAGATGCAGAGATGCTGCTGGACAGGAGAACCCTGTGTCACAGGCAGAGAACCACCAAGCTTCTCCCTTTTAGCTGGACTGTGCTAGCTTCTCACAACCTGCCTTTAGTTCTGGTTCATGGGAGATCATGGGACATGTTCAGGAAGGTTTCTGCAGCTGATGCCCAAGGGCACAGCCCTGGTTGCAGCACAAGAGCTCATAATCTCTGAGTCTGCACTGCTGAGGATGTTTTCTGCCAAGCTGTGCTCCTGGCCTTGGGAACGTGTTTCTTGAACCATCCTTATGGCTTTCTTGGCTGGCTGACAAACCCAGAATGTCCCTGCACTAGATCACACTGCTTATTGCACTTTTAGGCCACCCTGGTAACAATACATTAACCTCTCAGCAGGGAATGTGATAAACAAAGTAAAACTGCTTTAGTGGAACCAGTCATTTAATGGCAGCGTACATAAAGTGTCCGTAAAGATTTGTAAGCTGCAGTTCACTGGCAGAACAATAACTGTTCCTAATTTAGCCAGTTGAGGAACATGCTAACCCAATTTACTTTGGTAACATAATGTTGTTGTTCTTTTTTTTTTCTTTTCCCACCTCTCCAGATTCCTTTCTCTCTGGTGCAGTTTCCCCTCTGGGAGTCCTTAAAGGTAAGTTCTCTTTTAGTGATGGAAATATAAGTTATACATTTTGCAAAGGTTTTCCATGGTAACTTACCTAACTCCATTATTGTGATTTTGGGTGTGTTCAAGAATCAGTAATTATGTGCCAACTTACCTGTGCATGAGAAGATCATATGCCTGAATATCTGAAAAATAACAGAGAATATCTAACCACTGATCTATGGCATGCAGGCTAGATTTTACTCCCAGAATGCCAGAAATTTTATCTTCAGCTCTAACATTTTTAACTGCTTAAAAAGAGTGGGAGCCACTTTGTGTTGTGTGACTTCTTTTTTTTTAAAATTTATTTTATTTTAATATTTTTAGTGTTTTGGTCTTCATGGTAAAAGGAAATTGCAAATGAGAAAACTTTTTCAGCTTGGGTTTTGTAAACATCACTGCAAAGATATTTTGATTGGCTGTATGTACTTTATTTTAAGGTCATTTAAAGAAGGTGTCAATGATGATGTTTTAATAGTGCAGTTATTACCATGGTCAGAGATAGGATCTAGATTTTTGAGTGGAGAGTTGGATTGGAAGGTGTAATTTCTTCTCTGTATGTCCTTGAACTCACTGCAAAAAGTGCAAGGAAGGGTTTTTCGAGTACTTGGAGGTCATGGGGTGGAAGCACAGAGAATTATTGCAGATCATTAAAAACATTGTAGTAAAATATATTTATAAAAGAGGAACTGGAGAGAGAAACTTTCTTCCTGGTAGGAATGCTGGACTCCTGAGCAAGCTCAGCAGAGACCCAGAGTGGGACCTTGTGTGCTGGACTGGGACTGCAGTTTGTCCTCTTGCTGTGTGTCTGTAGCTGGGCCTGTTTGGGGAGGACAAGCCCACAGAGTGAATATTTGCATGTAGAGGCTGCAGGGAGTTCAGTTTAAAGGTGAATCCACAGGCAGGAGGAGCATGAAAACCATCGAGAGCTTTGGCAGCAGTGAGGATTCTGTGGGTGCTCCATGAGCTCAGCCTGCTGTGGGGTCTGGGTCTCATCCCACTGCTCAGGGGAGCTGGGGCTGCCTTTTTAGGAATCTGCCTCCCTGGCAGTGTCCAGGAATGGTTTTTGTAAACTCCTCAGTGGTGCTGGCCCAGCCTGCTGGTGGTTACTGCAGCAGGCATGTGTGGGAGCAAGAGGTGGCAGTGCTTTATAAGTGTGGTGTCCATGCCAAAACCACATAAACCAGCACCATCATGGAGCTGTTTGCAGAATGTAAAGTTGTTTTAACTAATGTCCACCTAGCTGTGACAGTAAAATGTATTGTTTACATTACAGGCTTTAAAGAAGACAGTTTGAATTTAGCTAACTGCAGGAATGAGTCACTCAGGATGAGGCATCATGTTTAATCTCAGGAGGTCAGTGCAGATCTGAAGAGAAACAAAACTTGTTCCACAAACCTGTTGCATTATATTCTTCTGATGTGAAGTCAGGAGTAGAAAACTGCAAAAATTAGTCTGGCACACTCAGTTGCTTTGGCTCAGCACAGGGAGAGAGCTCAGGGTCTGTCGTATCAAAGCCAGGCAGTGAAAGCAGAATACATTGTGTTTATCTGAGGGAAGCTCTTAAAAATTGTCCTGACAGTATAACAAAGGACAAAAATCATTATGGTCCCATCAAGAGGATAAATGTGGCCAGTAACATCACTGGAGTGTGGCTGAGGGTGTTGGGCTCTTCACCTTCTCATGGGTGCACATGAACAGACAGTAATTGCAAAGAAATAGAAATGCAAAGGACAAGAGAAAAATGGCACAAAGCCTGAACAGAAAAGAGCTATTGAGATGATGCCTGAGGGACTGCTCTGCACTGGATTAATAGGATTACTTGAGAAAGTAACTGTGGGAGCAGTTGTGTATGATGTGTGTGGGCCATCTCACTGAGGAGAGTAGAACAAGACCTGTGGCTGTGTCATATTTAAAACCATTACTGTGAAGTGACATAAGCTGATGGAAGAGACTCAGTCCTGATTCCATGAACAAGGTAATCACCATAAAAATAAGGAAAATCATTCCACTGTGAAAGGATAGTTAGAGAGGCACGTGGAAGAAGGAGAGGTTCCTTTTCTTTCAGATGTGTGCTGACTGCAGCCAGCAGCAGGGTGTTAAGCTTAAAGAAGCCTAATAAAGGCTTGTCATAGGTAGCAAATGGTGTATTTCTATACCCCATTTTCTCTGTCTGCTTTACTCCAAGCTGCTCTGGTTATTCCTTATGCTTTAGTCACAGAATTTACATGCACAGTTTTCTCCTGTCCGTGAATGTGCACCAGCTGTCCCCTGTGAGAGCTGCATTCCAGGCGCTGGGCTATGTTAAAAGAAGAGAGAACATTGTATAATTACTGAACTATAATGTTACCTTGGCTGTGGGCGCTGGCAAAGGGAGGATTGCAGTAATTAGCAAGAAACAGAAACTGCTTCAAATACTGGCATTACTGATAGTGACTCAGGTGAACACACAATTTAGGAACAGGCAATAGACTCCTTCCTTAGTTCACAATGACTCAAGAAACAACAGTGAAGAAATTATGATGCTTTCAATTTAAAAAAGTTTTTTTTTCTTTTATTAAAAATATTTTTATTTAGGTAGCATCCACTGTGCTTAATGTCCTTTCTCTTCCCAATTCTCCGTTTTTCCATATTTTGTTGGAGGCACAGATGATTGCTATCAACCAAAGGAGTGAAGGAAACTGCTATGGTGTATCAGATTTCAGGACCCTCACCAGCTAGGATGACTTAGTGTAGCTCTTTCCTGTCTCTTTAGTCCAAGCCTTACAGGTAAAACAGTCTTGAATTCTTCTCAGAGTTCAGGGGAAGAAAGGATGTTACAAATTTTATTCACTTTCTGCTACACCAATGCTCAGAAGAGCACCGTGGCTGAATATTACTGTGACAGTTTGGTCAGGTTTGGATTCTTTTATGTGGGGTTAATGCTTCTGATCCCATCTCAAAGCCAGGCGGCCCTGAAGAAAGGCAACAGAGCATAGATGTGGTGTCTTTCCCAAATACCAGCCAAGCACACAGCCTTCCATATTAGTTCAGGTTTTGGAATTGATGTTGTAAGATACAGTCCCGTTGTTTGCTGCCCTGGAATTTCCAGGGTGCCTCAGTGAGTTGCTTTGGAAATACCATATGTGTGTTCCTTACTGTGTGAATTTCACACTGTGGGCTCTGTGTTTGGCATGAAATTGTTGTGGGTTACAGGAGCCTGGTGCAGCTCCTGTGCTCACCCTGCTGCCAGGGCTGTGCAGTCTCTGCGCCCATCCCTTCTGTCTTGTCTTTTATTCTCTTCTGTTCAGACATTTTATTCAGTGCTTATAATCATCATATCTGAGTTCCTACCAGCAGCAGCAGTGATTTATCATTTGTTTCATGTTTTAATCCTTCTAGTTTAGAACTAACTGAGAAAAAAGACAACTTTCAGTTCTGCTGAGGGGCTATTACAGACATACAGGGCATCAGGTGTTTTGGGGTTTTTTTGCAATAAAATAGCATTTTAAAACGCTACAGAAACATTTGAGTCCAGAAACATCTTGTCAAAAAAGCCTGTTTCTTAGGGCTCAGTGGCAATGGTCAGGTCCCTCAGAGAACAGTGCTGTAAGATAAACCCTTCCCAGGTGAAACAAGACTCAGTCCTCCTGGGTTTTAAGTTTCTGCATGTTGGCTGTGCTTCAGAGCCTCTGAGAGTTACTCAAATGCAGCTGCACATGGAGAATGGTCTCTTTATAGAGCAAATGTATTGCGTGTCTGCAGAAAAGGCTTTGGTAGCCAGGGAGGAGGGAAGGAGCAGGCAGGACAGGAGGACACAGGTGTCAAATGAGTTGACTTGAAAAACAAAGGGGTTTTTGTTTGTTTAGTTGGTGGATTTTTTTAAGGGAAACAAACCTGCTATCCTGGGAACCTTTTGTCTTTGTCATTAGACAGGTCTGACTCTTAAGATGAGACACTTGGACATTGCTAGGACTGTGGAACATCAGGATCAGCCAGTTCTGTCCCTACAAACCCAACCTCTCTGGGAGGGCAGGCACACACTGTGCTGCTCTGCTGGCCCAGGAGCTTCAGAGAAAGATAAAAATCTTCAAGTGACCGTGCTCGAGGTGATGTCTGACTCTTCTGGCACTCAACAGGGCCAGGATTTCCCTCTCTGAATGCTGAGCAAAGTTTAGGGCTCTCAGACTTTCTGCAGTTCTAGTAAGCCCAGAAAGGTTTTTTGTCACTGATTTTAGCAATAAAATAATTTTCTCAAATCTGTAGGTGTCACTAATTAAAAGGTGTTACACAAAAAGAGAATGGGGAGAGTCCAGCTGTTCTCCTGGGAGTCTGAGCAGGATCAGAAAATTGGTTGGGTCAGAACAGGAGTTCCGTGGGTTGGTTCTGAGCTGGTTTCTGGCCACACAATGGAGAGCAAGTTTGGGATTAGGCCCTTTGTTTTCTGTTCAGGTGCAGCTGTGACTGTAGGCACAAGGCACTTGTGTGGAGGGGAATGTGCTGGTGAACTGAACCATGGATATAGAGGGGAAATGCACATGGGCTCATTTGCTTGGTTCCCTTGGCTCCCTCTCCAGAGAGCTCAGCTGCTGAGGGCTGGGGTGGGCAGCAGAGAGTGTGAACTGATTTTAGGGTCAGCTTTAGCTGATTTATCTGATTTAGCTCAGCCTTGCTCTTGGTCGTAATTGTGGATGGATTTTGAGACACATCCTGAAGCTTGCTGTGCAAAGACTGCTTGGTGGTGGCTTTCAGTGGAGAGTGAACACTCTAACCTTGGTTAAAGCTTATTGCACCTGATTTTTAAAGTTAACAAGAATGAAAGGTTTACAGAATACTTCTGCCCAGGCAGCTGGGGTTCTCAGCAGTAATATGTGTTTATAACTCCACCATTGAATCCATAAACCGCATGCTATTTCCCTCCTAAAATTTACAGTCAGATCTGTTGCTGCTTAACAGGGCAAGTAGAAAATAGAGGCGTGTAGCCAAACTGGGCCCTAAATGGCTCTTTCCCTGCCCTACAGGTAGGTGACCATTTTCCCTTTTTCCTGGAGAAGCAGTCTAGTATTTCTTTCCTCTGTGCTCAGCTGCATGTAAGTCAAGAGCAAATGAAAGCCAGGCCCAGCTTTAAAGCCATTTCCTCCCAGGCAGTGCAGTAAGTGTTCTACCATGCCTTGCTCCCTCTTGGACTAACAGTTGGGCTGATTTTGGGATTAAATCCTCGTGGTTAAATAGCACTGAGTGCCATTTGCTGAGGTGCTGAATCAGGAGAGCAGCCTTGCACAGGATGCTGGGGGTGGGATGTAACATGCCCATGCCATGAGCAGAGCTGCTGCATTTTTCTCACAAAGGAACAATGCACCCAACAGCTGTTGAGCAAACAGCCCTGGCTTTATTGCTGCCACAATAAGTGTCATTCACACCATCCTGGGGCACAGCCCGAGGAATGCTGCTCACCATCTGCACCAAAGGCAGAGAAACAAATGCAGGCCTTGCTCACAGCACTGCAGGCACGTTTGGGAAAAGTCAGATGGCCTTGGATCATCAATACAGCATTTCAACAGAGCAGAGGAAAACAGGCTCACACAGTCTGCAGATACAGAGCCAGATTGTGATGCCCTCTTGGGCATGGCCAGGCCACAAGAGGTTCTCTAGAAGTTGCTAAGCTTGCCAGTGACATCTGGGGATGTCTGAATATTGAAGGTTTGATTTGGACACTGGTTATTTGCTGAAGAATCTTAGCAGATTTATGGAATTCTTCCATGTAATTTATTCACACACACCTACAAAGCACAGATCTATTAGGTAAGAGCAGTGCAGGTGCTCAAGAAAAACCCTGCTGGCTCTAAAGTGGTTTTTCAGAAGTGCATTTTCCCTCCCCATCTGTCCCTTTGTGCCATGGAAACTGAGTGTGGCTGTTCTGCCTTGCCATGGGAACACAGCTTCGAAGAACATTTCCTTTAACCAGGCTTTTAGCACATCCATTTTGATTTACATCCAAATGGGTCACAGACATCAATGCAGTATTATATGGGCAGAAAAAGGGAATGAAATGCTTTTAACATGAAAAATATGCTCTTGCATATAGGCCAACTTTTGTTCTCTTTCAATTTATCTAGGATTTGGGTGGGTTTAATTCTAGGACTGAATTCAGTACTGGCATAAGTGAGCACAACTCCATTAGTGCAAATGGAGTCTCAGCATTTATGTCAACAGTGAACTTAGATCATTGAATTTTTCCCATGTTTGGGCTTGCATGTTTCCTGCAGGATAATATACACATGTACTTGCCCATATGCTGCACATATGCACATAAAAAATCCACTGAGGAGGACATTTGGCTCTTTGCTCCATGTTGACTTTCTGTACAGAAACAGCAATCAACTTGTGAAGTTTTTGCTTCTCCTGTAGCCAATGTGCCATGCATCTGTAAGGGTCAGCCATGCAGAATGCCACGTTGTGAGCAAAATCCCTAGCAGGAAAGGCAAACATGAAAATTGCTTTTCTTTCCTCAGTCTGCAGGACCTCACATGCACACAGATCCACGTGATTCATTTGTACTGATTTTTTTTCTCCCCTGTTACCATGAAGTTGAACACTGTTGTGAACAGAGGGGCACACAGAGATACTATAGATACTTATCATTGGAATGAATTGTAATATTTATTCAGCTGCAGGCCTCAAGTGTGGTGTATGCCATGAGTTCTGCTTGAAGGATAGCAAGGCCAAGGCAGAGATGTCTTATTCTCTGCAATGCTTCCTGCAGCATTGGTGCTGTTGGGTTGGTCATCAGCTTTGAGAGGTGTGGGTATTGCATTTTCCTGGGTTACCAAACTTTAGGTGTCCTGAATATAGACCATGACCTGGCTGTGTAGGGAACACAAAGCTGACAGCTGATTTTTTGCACAAACTTTTACTATAAATGATTGGCAAAGGTGACAGGCATGCACAGGTAAGAGTTGTGTGCACTGGTCAAAGGTTATTTGCCATCTGGAGGCCAGGTGTCCTCAGCACTGAGGAGTCCATATTTGTGGGCACCAAGTACTTCCCCCACTATTTAAAAGCAGAGGTAATATTTTGGTAATATTTTCCTTATTTTTAAAATTTTTTTTAGATTGAGGGGCCTTTGGTATACCTTGAGAATGACTTTTCCACTGCTCACTCTGCCTAACAAAATGAGATGTCCTTGTTTTCTCAGTATCAAAAGAACTAAATAACATTTGTGCTGAGAATTCGGGTACACTGGCCTATGGAGCAGGATGAAATGGGATCTCTAGGAAGAAAAGTAGGGCTCTGCCCACATATAAAACTTGACCCTTCTCTGTGAACATTATCCCTGTGGATAATTGGAAATATGCAGTCAGGCTTCCTGCTGTGTGCCATCCCCTGAGGCCACACCCGCTGGATTGCTTTACACGGTGCAGCAATGCACAGCCAGATTTACATATATATCACAGAAAAGTGTTTACAAAAAAAATTACCATGTGATTGAGCTGGGAAGCTGCAGAGGGCCCCAACTGTATGAGTTTCCATGCACTTCAGCCAGAAGATTTATTTCCAATTTGTTATTCATAAGGGAAGAGAGAGAGAGATTGGGATGGGGTCCTTTGAAGTGGAAAACAAAGTCTTCTATTCAGCCTTCAGCTTAATAGAATACACATGACACAGGCTTGGCATGGCGGCCCTTTCATGTAATGTGCTTCCTGTCATTCTGCTTCCCTGGGCCATGAGTGCTAGTGGGAATAGGGACTGCCCTGGAAAAGCCAGGTTGTCCCCTGCAGCCTTCTGCTCAGGAGCACAGTGTGAGCAGGTAGGAGCCTTTTTGGTGCTGGCAGTGGGGGACCCAGGCTGAGCCAGCTGCTGCAGTCGTGTTGCTCGTAATTCGCGGCTTGTTTCATCCTGCAGGAGCACATGGAGACAGAGCAGTGTCCTTGGGGCTTCTGCAGGCTTTACATGGGCACTTGTGCCCTGCTTTGGAGCCTCTGAGCTGTGCCCCTTGGGCTCTGAGCTCTGCCTGAGCTCTCCCCATTATCCCCCTTAGTGGAAGGCTGTTCTGCTTCTGTGCAGCATCCAGGATGGCAGAGTGTGCCCTGAGCACTGTACCACTGCAATAACCAGCAATTTTATTCAAAGTCAGTGTTTTAGGCAGATGTGGATCCTCTGTTTCTTTCCAGGAAGGCCCTGGTTTTATAGTAATCTACAAACCCCTAACAGTTTCTGTGCTTTGCCCTGTTTTAATGGTATTAAAACCTGCTCAAAGGGCAAGTGTTTTTGAAGGACTTACAGGCCTGACTTACCAGCCCTGTCAATTAGTTGGCCCATGGGCTATGAGAGAAAACATGTGTGACCTCCAGCACGTCATCCTGGCCCACAGCATCGTGTGGTGAGAAAGAATTTGGACAGGAGTCCTGCCCAGGTCCTCTTGGCCCTGTGACACTTGTTCCTCTTGGCTTCCTCCAGGATCGTGTCATCGTGCCCCGCTTCCCTCTTGCTCTTCTGCATGTTCAGGTTTGGAGCTCTGGGTGAATCACCGAAATTGGAGATGGAAAGAAACACATGAAGTCATCTCATCCTGCCCTTGCCAGTGCAGGATTATTCCCCACAGTTCAGCCTTGAGTGCCTTCTCCAGTCTATTTTTAAATGACTCAAAGGAGAGGGCTTTCCTCTCCTCCCTGGGGAGGCTGGCTCCGTGGTTCAGTAGACCTCACTGTTGGGGAATTTGCTTCCTGTTCTCCAGCCTCAATTCTCCTTTTCCCTAATTTAATTGAACTATTCCTGGCTCCACCCTTTTAAAGCATTTTCCATCTTGCATGACTGTTGCAAATACCTGTTGTCAATTTGCAGGCGTAATGGATGGGAGTTCATCACTGTTTGCCTTGCTTGGCAGAGGCTCTTTGTGCAGAGCTGCCCTGGGCAGCCAGGCTTTATCACAAACTAGATTTTAGAGCTACATGCCAAGAAATCAGAACGACCTTTTCCTTCTTCTTCTTTGGACAATGACATTAACATAAAACCCCATCATGACTGAGAATGGGCTGGGCTTCTGGCAAAGCCATGAATGTATTAATGGGCTGGTTTTCCTCTTAGTCCTCCAGCAGCTCTTCCACAGTGCATTTTTACATGGCAGCAGTAACTGCTCTGAGTTCTTGGGCTTAGCTGTAGATGTACAGATGTTTGTAGAATGTGTAAAAAAACCCCAACAATAATTCTGTTTCTATCAAAAGAAAGCTGTGGCTCCAGAAGCTCAGTTTTTAAACTCTGGCTTTCAAGTCAAAGTTTCTTAAGCACCTGAAGTGTTTTGCAGATGGGTGCTGAAGGTGGGATTTATGCTTTGAGAGTACCCAGATGCTCTGGACGGTAGTTTGTCTAGGGGAGTGTGTCCTTCTTCCATCAGGACTGAGTTGCACGAGAACTGTATGTCCAAAGACTGTAAGTTATTCCAGAAAAGCATATTATGGTTTTGAAGAATTATGAATCCCTATTTATTTATTTATGAAATGAAAATCAGTTTCTGCTGTGGGTGATGGCAGAATAGCAGCCCATACCAAAAACACCAGGAAAAGAATGGCTAGCATTAGAGAGGCTGGAACCCCTCTAGTGCTTTCGTACAGCAGAGCTGCAGCTATTTAGCTGTGGCAGGGTACCAAACAACATTGTGGCTGGCCATTGTTGCTTGAACAGTTTGATTTTTAAAACATTCAGCTGAAATATAACCGCCAGCCAAACTGGAAGGAGCAAGTCACGAGGACAGCATGTTAAATGAAGAGTCAGCAAACGAGAGCAGAGCTTTCCTGCTCCAGTGGGAAGTGGCTGCACTGCAGACCAGGAGCCCAGGAGCAATAATCTCAGCCTAGCACTGCTATCCAGTTGCTTCTAAGAAAATTTTACAGAAGTAATATGACTTTAAAAAGAAGGAGAATGCCACAGCTATAAAATAAAATTGCTGATTTCTCTGCGGTGGGCCTCAGAAGGGCTGTGGATCCCATCCCTTTTTGCTCAGTGCTGATCCTCACATCATAAACCAGAAACCTCTCCTCCAGAGCTTCCAAAGTTGTGTTTCAGGAGATGAGGACGAGGATGGAGCAGGGTGCAGGAGGGGAGAGCACAGTGACTGCAGCAGCCAGGGAAAACCCCCCTGAACAGACACTGCCCTTGGCTGCTGATACTGCCAGGGCTCATCAAATTGTGTGATGTGACTTGAGAGGTGCTTTTGGAAGGCACTGTTCTTGCTGGGGCATTAAAAGTGTGTGTTTAAATGCTGCTGTGAGGAAATGGATGGGAGCAGGGTGTGTGGAGAGGAGGGTGTGTGGTCCCTAGCAATGCCAAGTGAAAAACAGAGACACACCTGCTTTGGGGTATAATGGGAGTGATAAGAGTAATTTCTTAATGGTGGGGTTTTTTTGGGGAGTGTGAGGGGAAGGGTTGGTTTAAGAAATGTAGGGGAGCAAACAGGATTTGTGTCTTGTGGAAGCTCATTTTAAATGGGAGCCTTTTGTACATCTGGGCTGAGCTGATATTGGTTCTTGCATGCCGCCCTCACGCTCAGTGTTTTGCTTTGTGCTGTTTTATCTGCCAAAAAGAAAATAAATTCACAAAATATTTGCAAAGTTGCATGGCCACAGGCTTAAATACATACATATGAATTCCCTGAAAGCAATTTGCTTCAAGCCCTCCTCAGTTCCAGACGTCTTTCTCACTCCATCTGCTTGTTCAAGTACACAAGTTCCTTGGGAAAAATCACTTATTACATCACTCAAAAATGCCACAAAAATAGCTTTTCACTTAAGTTCCCATCCTCAGAGTTAACTCACATGGGGATCAGATAGATTCAAACATTTAATAACTTTTTATTTTCCTTTCTCTTTAAACACAGGATCTCTGGTCATGGAAGCAGGGTCACGTGGTGGATTCTTGGCAGTCAGCAGTCTGTGGAGCTTTTGCAGGTGCAAAGGATTATATGTTGTACTGGGAAAGACTAAAGAAGAAAGGGAAAAATGTGCAAATCTATTAAGTATAGCAGAACAACATTCCTTTGTAATTCAAGTTTGTTTAGAAGAAAACGGATCCAGTTGTTGTTTGGAAATGGGAAAGTCAGCAAAGGAAAGAGAAGAAGGAAAAAAAAAAAGACTCAACCAGGGTGTCTGTTTGAAAGACAACCAATTTGTTTTTGACAAATTTCTGTTATTTAAAAACTGTGGGCCTGTCAGTCAGGCTTTGTGATTATTTCAAAGTTGATTTGTAAAATCCTCATCCAGGAGAAACTGGGTTTGGGTGGGGGTTTGTGCAGCTGTTCGCTCCGAGCGCTTCCCCAGGGGCTGAAGTGATTGCAGAGGCCGTGATTCACCATCCCTGTGACAGCTCTGACAGCCACCTAGATTAAATGGAGGCAGGAGAGCAGAGGGGCCAGCGCTGCTCAGCCTGGAGGCAAAAGCCTTCTGCAGCAAAAAAAAAACCCCAGAGGATGAAACATCTGGGCAATCTCCAGACACTACAAGAATAAAGGGTGGCAGAATACAATGCTGCACTATTTGTTACAAACAAGCCAGAAGTTAATTGAATTCTTCAGTAGGCTTCTTGCTTGGTTTTAGCTGACTGTACTTGCTTCCAAAAAAAACAAAAAGAGGAAAAAGAAAAATCAATTAATGACTCATCAGTGTAGCTGACAAGTTTGAGGGAGGAGAGATTCAACTGTCTTAATAGAAAAAACAGATTAATAGTAAAGGGATGGATAGCCAGAGCTTTTTCCCCAAGGAGCTAAAATACATTTTAAGATTCCAAACTAGTAACAGAATATGTGGAAAAAATAAATCCTGTTTGAAGAGAAATTATAGCATTTCTTGAAATGGAGATTATCAAAAGCGAAGCTTGTTCTTTGATAACTTACAAACTCGGAGCCATTACATTGCATGTAATTTTTTAAAAAATAAGTTCTGCTAGGGGAAATGAAGTATTAATAGCAGCAGAATTCCACTAGAGACTGAGAATTTGTTTTGGAGGGCACTGAAGCTGCACAGCTGAGGGGAGGCAGCGTGGCTGTGGCTGCACAGGGTTAAGAGATCGGGTGTGTGAGCAGTGAGGGAATGGTTGAGGTAGAACTGACTCCATTCTGGGGCCAAGGGAATATTTTAGGTGACCTCTTGTAGTCTTGTCCAGCTGTATTTTTTCTGTTTATGCTGATGGGAAGGGAGTTTTATTCTGCTTAAGATCCTGCTGTTGGATTTTACACTGACTTCATCAATCAGTGCAAACCAAGTGAGAGCAAATGAAGCAGATCATTCATTTTAGTTTTGAAACAAATCAAACTAACAGACTAAAAATGCTTTAAAATGCAATCTGTATGTCTGCAGGTGTGAGGGGGCTCATTAATTTAACACTGCTGATTTCTTTACAGTTAGATTGATACAAAAACTGTGTTCAGGCATGTTCAGAGAGCTGGAAAGGTTATCTGATTTACCCAAAGCCTTGCAGAGTAATTTCCTGAGGTCAGATTTGGTGCCTCAGTTGAGAATTTAGCCCAGTGCCTCCAGTTCTTTTTCTGTATGTCCTGATTCTGACCAGTCAAAATAAGAGGAGTCTTATTTTGTAGCTCATGTTGTAATTGGTGAGGATAAATGTTCTCTGGGTTACCCTTCCTCCAGCCAGCTTCTCCTTCTCTTTGTCTCCCTATTATTTCCTTTCACCAGCAGCATTGTAATCTTCCTTTCTCATGTGTCCTTTGAGGAGCTGCTTCAAAGCTCAGGAGGTTGAGCTCTTTTGGGATCAGAACCTTCCCCTCTGCCTCCCTCTGAGATATGTTTACAAGCTGGCTCTGATATTGATCTATTCTGGTACTGCATCCATTCTGTTTCACTGAAAATATTTAGCCTTCTTGCTGAGGGGAGGTAGTGGAAAAATAATTTTCTGCATTCTGAACAATGGATTCCAGAGTTAAAAATTATTAACTACCTACATGTAGCTTCAGATGAGGGAAGAAAAGGCCAACCAAACTCTTTATCCCTTTCTCTCAATCCCAAAACAAAAAAAATCTTCACCAGTACCCTGTGAATAAAGCAAGATGTATGTGTGCATATACAAGTGATTTTAAATCACTGTGTTATTGTCCTTAAAAGAAGAATGTTATCCATAAAACAAACTCTGCACACAGATATGCCCTCAAATGCCACCATGGTGGTGGTGGGATGGTGAAATCACACAGACAGGCTTTTCTCCTGTGTTCTTTGCTTGAATTCAATACTTTCTAAAATATGTTAGAGGTCCTGAGGGGCAGGGTAATAAGCTGAAAGAAACAGAAAGAAAAGTCCTGTTTAGCTTCCCTTTATGGCACACACGTGTGTGTGCGTGTGTCTGTGTGAGTTGGTTATAACTGTTTGGTGAAGACAGAACCAAGAGCAACAATCTGTTGAATTCCATCCCCAGTGCCTGTGAAATGGCAGCAGTTTCAGCCCTCATGTCTAAAATGGATGTATGTGATCCATGGGCTTTTTATGGAAATGTAAATGGCCTGAACATAAATATCAGAGATTTGGAATCCTCTCTGACTCATCTGTTAATAATTTAATCCCTCAAGGCCTTGTCCAGCTTTATCATCATCTTTGGTGTCTTAACAGAGAGATGTTTGGAGTATTTGGGGAGTGGGAAAAGGTGATACCTGAGCAGAAGAACCCAAGGGTAGATCTAAATGAGATTTTAAGCCTGAGGTTGTGTTTGAACCAAACCTTTCCTCTGCACCACCCCAGCCCTGCAGAGTGCCAAGGCAGGCTGTCCCAGGAGAGCTGCTGGGCTTCCTGTGTTCTCCATGCAAGGGACAGTGGCAAGGAGATCCTGCCACTGGGTATTGGCTGTTGGAAGAGAAAAGCACTGCCCTGGAGCATCGAGGTGATCCCCAGCTTGTCAGAGAACCTGAATATCCATTTAATGTGACTGCAAATTGCCTTCTTTCTCACTGCCATAAGAAGAAGCGTGGCTGAACATTAATAATTAATGCTCTGTGGTGACAAAGTCACCAGGAATGGAGGTGCAAGTCCAGTGAGTCATAATGCACTAAGGAGAGCTTTTTGCACATGAACAGGGAGGATTTCCCATCACTTTTGTTTTGATCTAATCGGCTCTGACAAGATTACACACTGTGTCTAAAAGCCTCTTTAACTCTATAGCTCTGAATAAATTTTTGAGTAGTTCTCAAGATTTCCCTGCAGAGTCTGCCTGGAACATGCTCCTAGCCCTGAATTGGTTAAATCTCTGGAGGGAGCAGTGCTTTGTCTTGGTATTTCTGCTGAAATCCAAAGAGGTTCTTGGATCACTTTGCTCTACTATAGGCAGGTGTTGTTCCCACACTGATAAAGGACCAGAATAAACTTCCTCTTAAAAAAATTTAACATGATACCAATAAAATAAAAGTTAAAATAAGAGCTTATTGATTGAAGAGTTCTGAAAAATGCCATTTGTGAACTTGGAGATCAGTCAGTGTAAAAGGATGCTGTGAGGTTTAGTGTTGGACCTGAGCCACTCACTTTTTTAACCCATGTCTTGATTTTGAGACAAATTTCAGGAGAAAACGCCCTGGAATGAACATTTCCTCTAAAGAGAAAGGCTCCAATAATCCCTTTTTGCCAATGAGAGAAATGAATACCAGGGTGAAAGTGAAAAAAACCCTGTTTATTAACAAAAACCAAGGTCCTGGGTAACCTCCAGGTGTCAGTACAGAAAATAATAAGGAAAAAAGCCAATAGTACAGTTTGACCTGAATCGTTTTTCTTTTCCTAAGATGGGCTCATTCCAACAAGGAAAAAATTCCTGTCTCTTGAAATGAGCTTGACCTAGAGAACAGGGCTGGTATTGCAGAAGGGAGAGCAGAGGTCTGGCCATATGACAGAACTCAGACTCAAAGAGAACCCCTGTAATGGCCAGAAGGATTCCCTGAACCCTGCAGAAGAGCTGAGGAGGAGTTAAAATGGTACAGAAAAGCAAGATGCCAAAACTGAAGGAGAATTTGTCTTTCTCCCTTCATAGGATTTTGTTTGAGGATTGTGTCTAAGTACCTGAGAAACATTTTCCTGTAGCAGCAAATTCTACAGGCTGTGAGAACCTAGGGTTATGTATTGTTCCCAGGTGAAGTATTTCCCTCAGTTCTGATGCTTTTATTTGTGTATGACAGCTAAAATGGTATAAAATGCCACCAGCAACCTAGAGGAATATTTTAAGTCTTCAGGTCTTTTTATTCTTACTGCCAAATAAAGGTAAATCATGCTCTGCAGATGTCTGTCACCAGCACTTCCATCAAGGGCTGGTCATTGGGAAGGTGTGAGTAGCAGGGGGATTTTCTGTTTAACACCCTGCCTTGGTAAAGTGTGAATATACAGTGACCATTGTAACTTCTTGGGAGATGGGTGATGAATTTTCCACTAGTGCATGAAGGTTTATTTTCCCAATAGAGGCATTTGCTCAGCTAGAAGTATTAATGAGCCAAGAGCCTTCTCTCATGTGAAAATCCATCTTTAAGCCGACTTGCTGAGCCCAAGTCATCCCCAGCTCTGTCTAGGGAAGGGAGAGAGGAGCCTTGAGTTGGTGAGTGAGCCTGGACACGACTGCCTGCAAAGGTGCCTTGTTCTCCACCAGCTCTGCTGATGGAGAAATCCCATCCCAGGATGATTTAGGAGAGGGAGGCTCCATGTGTCTCAGCCTTTCTTGTCCACATGAAACTCTGATGCTTTTCCTGATTGCTGATTAGTGGAGCAGGCTCCAGCCTCGTGTGGCAGCTCTTGGTAAATTCAGCGACAGCAGGAACTGAATGATTATTACATAATTAAGTGATTTAAAGATCTGTTGGGCCCTATTGTGGATTAGTGCAGTGCCCAGCTCTCCTATTTTCAATGAATAGACTGCCTTTAACACTTTGTGTCTGTTGTATCAATCTGCTGATTGGGAGCAGTCAAGTTTTAAGTTCCTTTATTCTCTTCCTGGATACCTGTGTACTCAGTTTAAGAGGTCAATCTAAAATTATCTTGGACATTTAGAGTTAAGGCTGGAGAACATTCATTTTGTCAGACTCTCTGCCTTCAATAAAGAGCAGTCCCCAACAAATGCTAGCTTTAATCTCATGTTTTTGTCAAGCATATACAAACTTGCTTTTAATTTAGCCGCTATCCTGCTGCTTGTTGTGCTTATGAAGCTTTTTATTGTTGCTGTTGCCATTCTGAACTGATTGGTAAATCTGTACCAAATACTTCCCAGTGATGGAAAAAGAAACATTGAAATGTTAATAACGAAAGAGTAGGGAAGATCCAGATGTCAGCTGGGGAAAAAATGAAAACCAATCAGCCTTGATTAAACTTTTCAGATAAGAATTTGGGAACATCATGTCAGGATAAATTGTGTTTGTTCTAACCCCTCCATCAGCCAAGACTGAAGCTGCTGCCAATAAGAAACTCTCAGGAGTAAATGCATTTAAAAAGTTGCAGCAATCTGATAAGAGATGTAAGTAAGTCTGACTAAAATGTTGCCATCAGAGCTGGGTGATGCTTTGAGATTTTTTTGCTTGATACAGGCCTGACAGCCATGTGGTTCACTGTTTAATTTTAGCTTGGTCTGTGGGCAAAGGAAGGCCTTCTACATCCAGACTTGTAAAGCCACTATTTTCCATGGAGATTATTTTTACCATTCTAAAAATACATTGCTGACATGAGTACCGAAGTTTCTATCCGGACCATTCTCGAAGCCTTTCAGTCACTTACGCAAAAACTGGCTCACAATAAAAAGATTTTCTGACCTTAAAGAAGGTCCAAGAATGGACTGGAATTTGGTTTAACTTGCTCATAGTTTCTGCTTTGACTTGTTGAATACACAGCCCATTTTTCTGCTTTTTAGTGAGGTATCACTGCTAGAAAGCTTCCGGCAGAGTGAATCACGTGGGCCAACCCAGTGGGAGTGGAGCTGCTCCCAAAACCAGGCATTTGGGGCTGCTCACTGACTCCACTTTCCTGCTAATCTTGTTTGAGATCCAGGGCACTGCGCATGTGCCTCACTGCATCTCCTGAACTGTCATGGGACATGCCTTAATTAACTGTAAGGAGTCAAGCAGGGTGCCAGCTGGCCCAGCCTGCTCTGTCATAAAACAGGGGTTTAATATGTTCAGGTTAAGGTGGTTGAGAAAGAGAGATGCAGGTAAAAACACAAGCCAGCAGGGTGATTTATTTTTTTTTCATTACTTTAAAGATTTTAGAAGAAATGCTTTTTTCCCCTTCTCCCATCCCAAGAAAAGAGAGATCAATTTTTCTACATTCCATAAAACTTGGAACAGAAAATAGATTATTTTTAGCTTATTCCCTGGGCACTGTGTAGGCTTCAGTCTTTGGAGTCACTTTGTTCCCGGCTGTAGCAGATACAGGATTTATACAAGCTCCAGAGAAAAGAAAAAATTAGGAGCAAGAAGAAAGATTTCAGAACAAGTTTTTGCTCTCTTTTCTCCCCCCTTTCTTCCCCTTTAATTCTTCACTTACTGCTGCTCCTGCATTTTAGAAGTTTCCTTCACTTTGGCTCTTCCTCAGCATGAATTACTCTCCTGAAATATTTTGAACAGATGAGGGAAAGATTAGAATTGATTTTAGGATGGGGAAATAAAGGAAAGGAATAAAATCCTGGGAGGAAAAGCAGCAGAGCTGGTCCCTAGATAATACAAGAGGCCAGGCTGTGGTAACAGGGTTAAAATACAGAGCCAGACACACACGTTTGGGGCCAGACATGCAGATGGATAAGCTGAAGATTTCTGGCTGTCAGGAGGAAAGCCACAGCTGAGCTGGCTGGGGCAAGTGACAGTAATGAGCTCCAAGGGTGAAGTTTGGAGAGAGTAGAGAATAAAAATGCCCTTGAGGGTAAGATGGCACTTGTGACAGCAGACTTCTGACAATTTCCTGAGACCCTTGGGCAGCTTCACATTGTTGTTATCCAAAGTGGAGCTGATTTCATCTGCTGGAGATGAGCTCCATCCAAAACAATGACTTGTCTTTTTTCCTTGGAACAGTCCCAGATCCACTCTGTGTGTATCTAGTGAGTAGCCCAAGCATATGTGTTTCAGAGACAGAGCATGATTCCGTCTTGCCAGCATTTAAATGGTCAGGCTTTAATTCTCCAGGCAGAACACAGTGTGGCTGGTTTATTTCCCATCTCTGCAAATGAGTAAGCAGTTTTTTCCTTCCAAACTTGCTGTAGATGTTGGAGGTGGAATCTGTTATTCTTACAACCTTCCTGTGTTCATGTATGTACAGAGTACAGAACAAAAAGACAGCAATGTCCCTGGGATGTTTGGATTTACAGTTTAGCAGCAGAGAGCTGTTTTCTAGAGTCAATATCAGTAACAAAAGGTCTGTGTCCAGGCCTTGGGCAGACGTACCTGGGCTCTGACGTGAGGGAACGTGCTGTAGGCATTAATAACAGAGCAGTGTTGACCACAGCCCTGGGAATTATAGGCAGTGTGGCATTCATATTCACACAACAATGTCTCACTTGTGCCTGGTGTTTTAATTTTCTCAGGTGGATTTGCAGCTGCAGTCACCACTCCGCTCGACGTAGCAAAGACAAGAATTATGTTGGCAAAGGTAAGAGGGAGGGAGGGAGGGGAGGAGGCCACCAGACAGGCCAGGGGATGGCCTGGGCTTTCCAGGGCTTCTGTGGGTCCTTACAGAATGAAATCCAGCCCCTATTAATAATCATTTCTGCTCCTGTCCTGGAAGGCAGGAGTAGATGTGAACAGGCACTGCGTGCAGAGCTAATGAAATTGTTGTGTTCCTTTCCTTGAATGCTTCTCTGGTCCCTTCCCAAGGGAGCTGTCTGAAACAGACCTGGGCTTGTGCTCAGCCTCCAGACTCTCACGCAGTGTCTTTAGGAGAAAAGCCTTGCAGAGTCAGAGTTAACCCAAAGTTAAACTGCCCATCAGGGATTCATTCTGCTGTTTTGGTATGTCTGTATGTATTTTCTGGTGCTGGATTTTCTGTTGTAAAATGTTAACTATAGAGATTGTGATGGCCAACATCAGCCAACCAGGGCAGGAGGAAGATTGCTTATAAGATCAGTAAGTTTAATAAGTTTAGAAATTTCTGGTGAGTCTGGTGTTCCCATCACCATCTCACTGGCCCAGGTCAGAGCTGAGAGCCACCAAGCTAAGGGCCCTCAGCAGGTAGGGGCTCCTAAAGCCTCTCCCAGCCCTGAAAAGAGCTGCTGTGCTGGTGAAGAATGGGCATTCTGGAGTTTCTGTGGGTGCTTTTTACACTGTTCCTCACATCTCTCAATTTGGGGTGTTTCTTGTTGCTAAAATGCACCTCCCCAGCTGGGTCCCATCTGCTGTGTTATCTGTCACTGCTGGGGTGTGTCTTTGGATAGTGTTGGTGATAAACCTGTAAAAACTGGGTTTTATTTACCTCTGCCTCTCTCCTGAGCAACCAGGGAAAGAAATGAGGGTGCTTTGAGACCATTCAGTTTCTATTGATCATTTCACATTAACGAGGTCACACATGGAATTAAAGTGTCTCTAGTCCTGCTGTTCGTCAAGACAATTTTCACATGCAGTACACTACTCAGGGTTTTTTTTATTCCTTTAAAGCTAAAGGAGCAGCAAAGTCACTTGGTGCTTTGAGAGAGTTTTTATTAATGTCTAATTGCAGTGTCAGCTGCTGGATGCAGAGCTGAGTGTAGTGCAGAAGGGACTGCCTGACCAGTTGTGAACTAACCAGATATGGGACCTTGATTGTTTTGTTCTCCTGTGCCTCTGCTTCACTTTCTGTCCTTTTTTCCATTCCTGTAGGTGAGGAGCTTTTCCTGTGCCTGGGGTGAGGAGGTTATGGGGATGTCTGTAATTCCTGTCATGCAGCACTAACCAGGGGCAGGAGCCCAGTGAATCACTAAACCTCTGCCAACATTTCCCATCTCTCTCTCTCTCTCTCTGTGCTGCAGGCTGGTTCCAGCAATGCCAGGGGGAATGTCCTGGCTGCCCTTGGTGGCATCTGGAGGACAGAAGGCCTGTCAGGGTAAGGACATGCTGCACCTCAGGGGTTGTGCTGTCTGTTGGTTTAGGGGCTGTGAGAGGCTGGGCTGGGCCCTGTTTCTGTGTAAATACTGGAATACAGAGAAGCCTTTTGATTGCTGCACACCTGGGCAGGGAGCAGCAGTGGGGTGGCCAAGAACAAATCCCTCAGGGAGGCTGAGTGTCCTCACCTTAGCCCTGGCTGGGGCAGTGTCCAGGGAGGAGCATAGAAAAGGGGCTTTGTTGGGAGTGTATCCAACCTCTGAGCCCAGCTCCAGGTGGCAGAGGTGAGGGTGGCTCTGTGTTAATGACCATGATGGACTCCTCCCTGTGAGCATTTGTGAGTTGTGTCCGTTTAAATTCAGGCACATCTCGTGGCAGGTTCAGCACTTTCATTTGAGGGGTGTGAATCTCCTGTCCTGAGGAGCCAGGGAAGGTCAGCACAGGACCCACAAGCCCCTTCTGGACAGTTTTTCCTCCTCCTGGCAATTTCTTGCAGATTTGAAAGCACCAGCAAGGTGTGCTCTGTTCAATTCCCCATCCTTGTTGAGAAGCACAGTGTGAGCAGCAGTGCCAGTGTGGTGCCAGCAGTGGGATGAGCTGAAGCAGAGGGAGGAGCTGTGAGCTCTGAATCCCCTCTTAGGTCTGGCCCTGAGTGTGTGCCCCAGATTTTGGCAGTGTGGAACCCATTGCAAAAGTGAAAATTTCCTTTTCAGACAAAGAGAGGTCTGAACAGCCTCAGAGCAGCTCTGCAGGGATTTCCTGCTGCACCCAGGGTGCAGAAATGTTCTGGGCTTTCCTCTGACCAGCTGGAAGTCTGAGGTGATGTCCATCCAGTCTCTTTGTCCAGTCCTGAGACAAGGAATTGCTCTCCTGCCCTTGGAGCAATGTAGGAACACACAGTTTTCTGCTAGTGTTTCTAGAGCACTTGGAGGTATCAAAATTATTATTGTTTGTTACTAACACTGCTTCACTTACACCACCTTGTCCTCTTTGAGTGTGTGTCTTATACCAGTAGTTGGCCTCTGAAAGGGAATATGTGTCCTAACTCCTCCAGTCCATGAAGTTCAGCCTGTGCTGCCTTCAGTAGGGCTTGTGTCTCACCTGCCTTTGGCCTGGAAGAGAAACTGAGGGATTTTTCAAAGATTTGGGCTTTTCCCTGTAGTTTTCCCTAGATTTTTAGCCCTGTCACTCCTTCAGGGCACTGTCCTAACCTTTGTTGCCCAGAGCATTGTGCACAACACAGCTTTCTCTGAACATCTGATCTCTGCCTGCCCAGCTAATAAAAGTTCAGCCCTCTTTCTACACATGTGGGAAATAATGCAAAACAAATTGCAGGAAGTTCCTGAGCACTGATTCCAGGAAGGCATCCAGCTGTGCCCCCCAGCAGCACCCAGGGATGGGCTGTTCAGGTTTGCCTCTCAGAGGGGACAAGGTGATGTGGCAGGGGATGAGTTTTGGGCGCTGCAGGGCTTGGTGGGCTCTTAAAGCATGTTTGGAAAGGGACTGGGAGAGTGAGGCCATGTCTGCTGCTAGTGGAAGCTCTAAAGGGTGTGAAGAAACAGGGATTATACTAAGGAAATTTCCCCCACCCTCCAGCAGGAAAGTAAAAATGTGTGTTTGTGTTCTTTCCAGAGTGTTTCAGCAGTGCCCTTTCCTAAACAACCCAGAATTAAGCTCTGCCCAAAGATAGCACCAGTACACCAGGACCAAAGGGAGCACAATTCAGTTGAAATCAGCAGAAGTAAATCAGCAGAAAAATTCATTTGAATTTTCAGTTCACTTTCAGAGGCCAACTACTGATATAAGACACACACTCAAAGAGGACAAGGTGGTGTAAGTGAAGCAGTGTCAGTAAAAATCAGTAATTTTGATATCTCAAAATGGAATTCAATTCAGTTGAAGTCAGCAGAAAGCAAAATGTGTTTTTGTGTTCTTTCCAAGCTGTTTCAGCAGTGCCCTTTCCTAAACAACCCAGAATTAAACTCTGCCCAAAGATAGCACCAGTGCACCAGGACCAAAGGGAACACAATTCAGTTGAAATCAAGACAATAAGAGATCTGGAGAAAAAGTAACGTGCAGAGGAGGCCAAGCTGCGTCAGCTGCGAGGAAAAGGAAGAAAGTCTTGGGAAAAATAAACGCAGAGGCTGCCATGCCTGCTGCCAATTATAAATCTATTAATCAAAACCAATAAAAATGTCGGGCTTTTTTGGCCAGCTCCAACATGACATGATTTATGGCTCCTCTAATAAATCTCGTACTTGAAGAGGAGGAATTCTGAGGGCAGAAAGACGCATTGCTTATTGCCACCTTATTAAAAGCAGAGCACAGGGCTCAGCTTCCTGGTCTGCACCTAGTAAATCCCTCTGCTCCATGCCAAGAAATTCCACATCCCTTTCTGTCAAGGGAGAGCCAGGACCGGCAGGGGTTGGGATGGGGATGGGGTGAGTGGATCTGTGAACCTCTTTGCTCTTGCCAGAGGAGTGGAGGAATCATTCACAGGAAAGGTTTGGGGTTTGCATCTTGTCTGATGGCTTTTCTCACAAGGAGAGGGTGGTGTTTGAAAGGCATGGATGAAGCTTCGCAATTTATTGGCGAGAAACACGAGGGTTATAGAATAGTGATGCTGGTGGGGTGACCTGTGTAGAGTGGTGGTGTTGCACCAGGTGTCCTGTTCCTGCCATGAGCTTCCCAGCCAGAGCAGAATTGGCACGTGTGAGGTACTGATTTAATTTTGAAACAACAATCCCTCGACATTGTTTGGTTTTATTTGTTGAAGTGTGGGTTGTGAATCTGGATTTCAGTGGGAAAATACCAGAAGGGCACAAGCCTCAGCAGTAACAGCACATGCACAGGAAAGCCTCTGGTGCTGGGCAGCCCCTCCAGGGAAGGAGAGCAGGAAAATTCTCTTTGGGGAGTAGAGAAGGATTCAATCTCTGAGGAATTTCACCTGGCAGCCAAGCAGGGGTAAAAGCCTCCAGCACTGGGCTGCAAGTTACACACAGTGCTTTTATCAGCACTGGGCCCTCTGTGCTGTGTCCAGGCCCTGCACTGCCTTGCCCTGTTTCCCAGGGAAGTTGTAGAATCAGCATCCCTGAAGTGTTCAAAACATGCAACTGTTCTGCTTGGGGACATGGGCTAGTGGTGGGCTTGGTAGTGCTGGCTTATTCTGGGCTTGTCCTTTTCCAACCTGAATGATTCAGTGATCCAGAGGGTAACTGCAGGGGTCCTGTTAGGAGCTGAGGAGTGGCAGAGCACCAGGTGAAATCTGCAGACACAGACCAAATGCAGCTGGACAGCAGATCCCTGCCCAGCAGAGCAGCTTCTGATGGGGCCAGCAGAAATAAACCCAATTTATCTCCTCTGCTGGTGGAGGTAGGCATGGTCCAGAGGATCAGACCTGCCATAGAGCTCTGCTCTCTGCATCTGGGACCTCCCTGCAGCTGTTGAGCTCTGTCCTCATGCAGAGGGGGAGCCCATGGTGGAAGGATGGACTGGCAGGTGGGAACAGGAGACTGGGAGAAGCAGGGCCAGGATTCTTGGAAGTGATGGTTGGTGATGGGGGTTGCCAGGGATGCAGCTTCTGGGTAACTCAGTTATGGGCCCCTGTTTGTGTAATAGCTGTGTCTCGAGTGGGCTGTTCTGGAAACAAATGTCTGCAGTGTCTGCCCCTGCTCTGTAATGAGCTCCCTAATTCGGCAGGAGAGGGATGCTGTGTGCTGCTCCCTAGGATTTGCCCTATCAGTGCTCTGTCCATACATGCCTTGTACAAATTACTCTGTTTTAAAGCTGTCATTATGGTAATAGGCCCAATTGCTGTCTAGTAAAGCCATAAAATGTTTCCATCTGCCTGTGTGCTCCAGGCTCCTTAGCAGAGCTCATTGCTGCCAGAGGTTTCCCTGTGCAGGGGGAGCAGGGAGCTCCTGAGCAGCCAGGTCTCACCAGGAATTGCAGCTTGTCCCCCCTCAGCAGTGCTGGGACAGCCAGGGACAGGATGGATCCCCGAGGAGCTGAGCCAGGCTCAGTGCCAGGGATCTGGAATTGGGGTGGGATGCCAAACAGATTCGAGTTTAATCCTTGCTTGCCACAAGGGAAGCCTGTAATCCTCTGGGAGGATGCACTGGCCTGTCCTGAAGTTGTTGAACCAATTGTGAGTTTGGATGTGTCAAGGAACTGGCTTTGCACGAGTTTCCTGTTAATTTTGAAGAACTGTGCAGATCAGGCAGCTGAAGGGTGGCAGCTGAAGGTGCCACAAATGGAATATTTCTGCTCCCTCACTGTTGTGTGCTCCTGGGAATGAGCCACTCCATGAGCAGGGCTGGCTGTGCAAGGGGCAGCCCTGAGAGGCTGTGGGGACACTGGGGACAGGCTGTTCCCACCTGTGTGCACTCTGTGTCCATGTGCCTCAATTCCCCATCCCAGTGGTCCACAATGGCCTCTGCCTTTTCCTCCTGCACCCGAGGAGTGTGGAGAGGGGTTAAAAACCACAAGCTGTGTTAGGGAAGCCCAGACAGATCCCTGCAGTGAGTAGTGGGGTGGGATTTAGGAAACCAGCAAGGGAGAGTTGTTCTTGGCTCTGCTTCCCGAAGCAGCCCCTGCATCCGCTCCTCTCTCAAAGCTCCTTCCCTCTGCCTTCAGCTTGTTCGCAGGTGTTGTCCCACGGATGGCAGCCATCAGCCTGGGAGGCTTCATCTTCCTGGGGACATACGAGAAGACTCGGCAGCTGCTGCTGTGAGCCAGCCCGGGAGGAGGAGGAGGAGCGGGCGCGGAGCTTTCCTCCCGCAGCCCTCCCAGCAGCTGTCCCGCAGGCTGAGAGCCACTCTCCCTGCTCGAGAGAAGTAAATCCTCCAATAATCCACTTTCCCAAATGTGAAATTCTCCTGCATGGAAAGTGGGTGAGGTAATTTGGGAGAGTTGTGCCAAAAAAAGTGATGTTTGGGGGGTAAACAGCTAATTACGGTGGCTGCAAAAGGCATTATTAGAACTCCTGCAGGGAAAGTGTTTTGGAAAGCTCTGGCTTGGGGGGCTGAGTGGGGAGGCTGAAATAAAGCAAGTTTTCATCATTCAGTGGCACCTGCCTCGTAACAGGGGAGGGGAAGGGGCTGATAGAGTTACAGCCAACAGCACCGAAAGGATCCTGGCCTGGGAGAGCTCTTTGTCAGAGACAATCATCCATTTGTTTCTGATCTGAGCTGTATTTGTGGAAGTCTATATTCCTGTTTATGCCTACAGGTGCTCAGCAAGCATTCCTGTGTGGGAGCCAGTGCAGCTTTATTAATCACACTCATATTTCTGCAGTAAAAGCACAGGCTTGTATTATTTTACAGCTGTGCTTGTGCAGAGGCACGAAGCTCTGCCTTCTTTTGGGCTTCAGCCCTGAAGCTGCAGGAGGATGGAAGTGCTGGGATGGAAACCTGGGAGGTCAAGGCAGGGAGAACATCAGAGTTCGGCTGATGTAGAGGGAGAACAAACACCAGACCAGGTCAGTGTCCTGACACCAGTGACACCAGTGACAGTAGTGACACCAGAGCCCCTGCCCAGTGCCTACAGCACAGGCTGGATGTTTTATTATATAGAAATATATATAATATATATTTATATTATATAATAAAACATATTATATATATAAAATATATATATTATATACTATATTATATATATAATGTAGATTATATACTATATAATATATATAATCTATACTATACTATACTATTATATATAATGTATATATTATTACATATTATATATTATTATATGTAATATATACTATTATATAATATATAAAAATATATAAAAATATAATATATATAATATATAATATATATTATATATAATACATATATAAATATATACTTATATAATATAGTAAAACATATTAGCAGTATTATATATACATATATGCTGCTATCCATGACAGAGTAGTAAGACTTTCCAGAGGCCAAAACTTACTGCAGACAAGTAAAACATGCAGAACAAAGGACATAATTCTTAAAAATAATCTTCAATTAAAATAGGGAATTCAGCCAAGTCCTGTATTGGCTGGTTGGTAACGCTGCTCATTAGCCTGGCTTGGTGTAGCTGTGCTTCCTGCCACTTTGAGGCTGTCTCTTTTATGACATTCTATAAATACATGTATCACATTCAATTTTAGGGGCTGGGAAAGGAGGGAAATTTATTACTCTGTCTCAAAAATCTATCACATTTCCTATTGAAGATCTTTAAACATAGTGAGGGGGTTAGCACTGCAGTTGATGCATTTAATTACTTGAGCTCTAAATAACCGTCTTTATGTCATTGGGTCCAAACAGGGCATTTTTTGTTGTTTTTATTTAATATTGCAGAATCAGTTTTTGTCATCACTTTTTTTAAAATTAAAATAAATAACCCCAACTAAAACCCAGCCAAAAAGTGATTCCCTTTCCTGTGTGCCAGTGGAGCAGCTCTGCACCAAAGGCTAGAGGTACCTGGGAATGGCAGCAGGACACTGACAGTCCCAGCAGGTGGCCAGGGCTGTTCTGCATGCACCACTTTGCCTAATATGGATGATAAGGACATTTTTAGTTTTGGGACTGCAGGGGGAAAAAATAGACCAAAAAAATGCATGGGTTCCCCTATGACTGTTTGCCTTAAGTTTTAGCAATGTTTTATTTTAAGTTTACCAAAATTTAATGTAGCCCATTACTAGGATAAGGTGGGAGAACAACTTAGATTTTACACCAGGCACCAGCCTCTTAAAACCTCTCTCAGTTTTAAAAAATTTTAACTCCTAGATCTGTTAAGGAACTTTAAGTATTCTCAGACAGTCTGCTTTATACCCAAAGTGGTAATTTAAAGGGGGAATTAATTTTAATTTTTAAAAAATTTACAGAAGCTTTTTAGTTAAAGCAGGAATTCAGGCTTATCTCCAAAGCTACCTCTGGAATTTCCACCCAGGGTGGGGTTGGGGTTTGGGAACACCAGAGGTGTTCACAACTGCAGCTGGGTCTGCTGCTGTCCTGTTTTTACTTGGACACACACACACACACACACACACACCCCTCATCTGTTCTGTTCTCACTGCCAAAATAGGGGGACTTGCCAGATACTAAAGCAAGCTGATATATTGGAAATGTATTTCTTACAAGTTCTGTATTGTGTTTTTCCACCCAGCCCCAAATTCCACCCCATCCACGTGCCAGGCTGTCAGAGCCCCACAATCTCATGGCCCCATTTCAAGAGCAGGTACTTTGGCAGTTAATCTCCATTTTCATGACAGAAAGACAGCAAAGAGATATAGCAATGGATTGGAATTTTATTTGATTTCCAACTGAAACTCCCAAAAGCTCACTCTCAACAGATCAGCTGTAATATTATAAATGAACCTTTATTAAAGACACTTCAATGCCATTTGTTAGACACTTCAATATCTTACATGTTTTTCAATGTACAACATTGTACCAAATTCTCTAATAAATAAATAAATTTGTACACAAAAGTAATACTTCCTCTTTCACATTGCCTCTTAGAAGCAGCAAATTCACATATTTAGTGGAAGTCATAACATTAGGCAGTTAACTTTATTCAGAACCATTATTTTCAATGTTAACATGGCAAATATGCTTTTGTATCTGCACTGGTGATGACATTTCTGCCAGCAAAACGAGCCCATCGAATCATTCCCATCTCCCCCACGTCCCTGGTTCCATGAGTTGGCTCTAGAGCACTTCTCCCTTCAGCAAAGGGAAAACTCTGCTCACTTTATAATTTTCTAACATCCATTTCCTCTGCTCTGAATAAACTTGGCACTCAACATAATTCGCCACCTGTCTCAAAGTGCAAACGTGTCAATAGTCAGGGACTGGGACAGACAGGTACTGGTGAATTATGCCTGGCTTCATGCAGGGGCAGCTGCTGCTCCCCCTGACCCCAGGTCCTTCCCTTACAGGAGATAAGGCTGGGCTGGGTTGGTTGTGATAAACCAAGGGGCAGCTTGCAGCTTTCACTGCCTGAAACCCCCCAGGTGCAGCAGCACTGGGACAGGACCCTCAGTGATGGAGCTAAAGTGACCATGAAGTGTTTCTGCCCTTGTCTCTGCTGCTTGTTCTGAACCACAGTCCTGGCAAAGGTGGATTCCCAGACTCAGCCTCACTGGAACTGGTATTTGAGTTGCTTCCAAGGAAAAAGGTAACAGCACCCCCTCCCACCCATGATAAACCTGCCCCCAAGTAGTCATCACCAGAGTTAGCAACCTCATGTTAGCAAAACAACTCAAATCACAAAGAACTGGGAGTCCTCCATCCACAGGTACCAACAAACACCAACAGAAAGCAACCTTCCTATAAATAAAAAGCGTCATTGTGAAGTCAGAAGTGACAAAGATCTGTTTGACTGAGGGGGGCATTTCTTTATATTCCCCCCCATTAATGGATGAACTTAAAAAAAACCACATAAAAATGTTTGGGATATTTCCATTTAAAAGTCTGTTCAACCATGAATCCACAGTTTTCCTTATAAAATAAATGTATTTCTAACTAGCCCAGAATTCCTACACAAGGCAACATAACTCACTTGAAGGTAATGTTTTCATATAGAGAGTCTGGCTGTTCAACTACAAAGTGTAATATTGTGTTGCAGGGAAAAAAAAAAATTATTGGATGAATTAGTGATACAGCTGTCCCCTCAGGAGTACAGTTTAGTTTTGTTGTCAAAACAGCTCTATGGTTTCAAACCCCCACAGAACAGATGTGGGGTTTGGGTGTGAAAATGCATTACACTGGCACAGGTTATTTATTCTAAGCTGGAAAGGCTGGATTGCTGCACACACCTCAGACAGGTAGAGCTGGGTCCCTTTGGGAGGGGAAGGGCCTGTGGTGAGGGCTGTGGTGCTCAGAGTGTGCACACATGGCAGGTAAAACCTCTGTGATGATGTGTTTGAGAGGTGCACTGTTGTGAGACCACCCCTGGTTTACTGCACCAGTTATTTATTTTGGTAACAACTTCTTCCCAGTCAAAACAGCCTTTTCCTCTGGTTGTTTTGGGGCTCTGCAGTGCTGAAGAGTTATTTAGTGCCTCCTGTGTGGTCCACTCTAAAGTCTCACACAGTCACAGTTCAAATACTAATTTTTATGAAGTTTTGAAAAATAATGGAATTCAAGTTCTTCCACCAACAGGAAAATATCAGGTTGCCATGTAATTGCTCACTGCTTTTTTTCTTTATAAATTTCATTTGACACAATTGAAGAGCTCTGTTATTAAATGTGTTAAGTACAATAAATTTCCAAGGGGAAGGAAATTTGTGCTAAATAATCCAGTTGAATCACAGAAAGTCTTGAGTTGGAAGGGACAGTCACAGGATTAACTAGGCTGGAAGAGACCTCTGAGATGATCAAGTCCAACCTATGACCTAACACCACCTTATCATCTAAACCATGGCTAAGTGCCAGATCCAGCCTTTTTTAAAACACATCCAGGCATGGTGACTCCACCATCTCCCTGGGCAGCCCATTCCAATGTCCAGTCACTTCCTGTGATGATTTTTTTCCTAATGTCCAGCTTAAACTTCCCCTGGCACAGCTTAAGGCTGTATCCTCTAATTCTGTCAGTGGTTGCCTGAGAGAAGAGCCTGACCCCACCTGGCTCCAGCCACATTTCAGGAGTTGTAGAGAGTGAGGAGGGCACCCTGAGCCTCCTTTTCTCCAGGCTGAGCACCCCCAGCTCCCTCAGGTGTTCCTCACAGGGTTTGTGTTCCCAGCCCTTCGCCAGCCTTGTTGCTCTCCTCTGGACAAGCTCCAGCATCTCAACATCCTTCCCAACCTGAGGGGCCAGAGCTGGACACAGCACTCCAGGTGTGCCCTCACCAGGGCCAGGTACAGGGGCAGAATGCCCTCCCGGCTCCTGCTGGCTCATGTTCAGTCAGGTCTCAACCAGTGCCCCCAGGTCCCTTTCTGAAATCTGGCACTGCCCAGCCACTCTGTCCCCAGCCTGTAACACTGCAGGGGTTGTTGTGGCCAAAGTGTAGAACCCAGCACTTGGCCTTGTTCAACTTTATGTTGTTGGATTTAGCCCATCTATGCAGCCTGTCCTGACCTTAAAGATGATCTTGTTCCAGCCCTCTGCCATGGGCAGGGAGACCTTTCCTAAGTCCAGGTTGCTCAGAGGTGCAGCCAGCCTGAACACCTGCAGGGATGGGACATCTGCAGCTTCTCTGGCAACCCGTACCAGTGCCTCACCAGCCTCACAGGGAAGAATTTCAATTTCTTCTGTATCTAACCTAAATTTCCCCTTTTTCAGTTTGAACTCATTACTCCTTAAATCGAGGGCACCAGAAGTGTGTGCAGAACCCCAAGTAGGGCCTCACCTGACTGGAGCAGAGGAGAATCTGCTGCCCCCAATGCTCTGGATGCAGGTCAGGGCATGGTTGGATTTCTGGGCTGTGAGCACCCACGGCCAGGGCATGTCCAGCCTCTGATCCACCAAGACCCCAAATCCCTCTCCACAAGGCTGTTCTGGTCACTTTTCCACCCATCCAGTACCTGGGATTGCCCCAGCCCCAGTGTACATGGTGTAAAGGAACTTCCACTGAAAAGAGGACAATCCCTTTGGAACAGTCTGGCTTTTAAAAGTTCTGTTTATGCATTTAAGGCACCAGAATTATTTCTCTCACAAAGTTTAACAGCAACCTGATACTGAAAACAATATTGCCAAAATTGTAAAATTTCACTCAGTTTTCCATGCACTAAAGATTAAAATAGCCTCTGTAAAAGATATATATATTTTTTTAATATATATATATTTATATATGAAAACTCTTATGTACACTTGTATCAAATACTTTTTCTCTTTACACAATAATCCCTTGCATTTATGTGCTTCATATGCAAGTTGACTTTTGAACACTTCATACTTCTCAGGGAAGTTTTAAACTATGTACAATCAGCTGACGCTCGAACAGGAGTTTGTTCCCCATACAAGCTTGTTTCTCATACCTCAGTTGGTTGCCTTTGCCAGGCCATCAGTTCAAGATTCGAGGTAGAAGTAAGTAGCCTATATACTCTGTGCAAAAAAAAAAAAAAAATATTTAAAAAAGTAATAGTGTGTTTGTTAACTTGCACGTGGCAGTCAGTCTGTGCTCTCAGTCCAGAGATCTGTTGGGCAGCTTGGGCTCGTGAGTGGAGTCGTGGGGCTGGGCTGTGCTGTGGCTGGGCAGGAGAGCCTGCTCCACCTCTGCTTCCCCCTGCAGATCCAGTAGTGCTGGGGATATTTCAGGAAGCACGTTCAGTTGCTTTAATGACCCTCCTGCAGGCGAAGCTCTCACCAAATTAAGGTTGTTAAGCTCTGAAGGCTTTGCTGCTGCTTGTGAAGAGCCTGCAAAAGCCCAAAGGAGCAGCATGGTTAGGTGACACTCAGCTGCCAAGCACCCCCACCCTCCATTGGCCCCAACCTTAACAATTCGATCCTCTGCCCAAACCAACCCCACCAGTGCCATCCCCAGGCTGAGGGGAGCACTGGGGCTGTGCTCCAGCCCTGCTGGTGGCCCTGGGGATCAGAGGTGACCCCAGGAAGGGAGGACGTACCGTGCGCGCCCTCCGGCCATATCCTGTCGTGGTTGCTGGGGTACAGGGTCCCGTCTGTCTCCACCCTCCTGCCACTGGCAATGCCATTGCAGGGCTGGGCATGAAGAAGGCTGGTGCCTGCACCCCTCTTCCTCTGGTGCTCCCTGCTGCTCAGTGCATTGGGGTGGGTGTTCTCCACAGTCTTTAGGCCCTGGCAGTCCTTGGGGTAGGGGTGGACGCTGTCGCTGTCCGTGCTGCCGCTGCACTCCGTGCACACCACGGGCAGCCCGTAGCCTTGGGGGAGGAAGGGAAAACCAGCAGGGTGAGAGCAGCAGCTGGAAGCGGTCAGCACTGGAGGACACAAATCATGGAAGGAAATGGCAGTTCACTGGGGGAATCTCTCACTAAATAACATGGACACTTCATGGTCTTACACAGCGCTATTCCACACCCACCATCACTCAAGGTAGTTCCAATTAACAGCTTTAGTTATTTAGGGATTCATTTGCACTCCAAAGTACTTGTAACTTTCTTTTTTTTTAAAATAAACTATGCATTTATTTCCTTTTCCTTTCTAATCAGGGTAGAAGTGCAAAGTGGAACTTTACTGTAGCTGCGTTAAAATACCAAGTTATCTTTCTTATTTTTAATATGAGAATTAAGAATTAAATAATTCTTAATTAATTACAAATTATCTTAATTTTAATATTCTTATTTCCTGTGCTTTACAGGGAGCAGCATCAGCTTGCACTGATATCTGAAGATATGTTATTAATGGTAGTGATATCATTAGATGAGCAGAATTCAAAGCACCAAAGAGTTTCTAAATGCTGAAAGTTAATTTCCTTAGTGCACTCAACAACTTTCCATTATTAAACTTTACATTAGTTTCTCCTAGAGAGAAAATTTGTTTCATTGGCTGATTTTCTGTGGCTTTTACAATGCAGTGTGAAAACAGAAAGCACATCCTAAAAATAGAAAAGTATGAGTGGAACACCATAGAAATTGGCAAAGAGCAGAGGCAGGTGTAGTGCCCAAAACAACCTTTAAATTTTGAAAATAAATTAAAAAGCTGAGCTTTGAAGTCAACAGCCCTTTTAAAAGAGCATGAAAAAATTTAACACTTTCAGTTTTGAAAGTGCTCTCATAATTTAAGAATATTTCAAATCAAAATTCCCATCAGCCAGCTGCACAGAATGGCAACTGGGAGCTTTACTCTGCCTCTTTCTGACAGTTCCTCAAATTCCAACTATCCAAGCTTGAGAGAGTATCAAAGCAAGCAGGAGAAAGTAAACTTTCTGTGCTTGCACCTGAGAACCATTCTGAGCTTTTTTTTCTCTAAAGGTAACAATTTCTTGTGTTAATGCTGTCTGACTTGGAGGGTTTTGTGATCTGTACAAACACGAAATGCCTTCCCAGATTAATGGGTTTTGTACCTGTCTTATCTGGAACAAGCATTCCATCAGCCATGTCCTCAGTTTTCCAAGTGTCTTTGTTATAGCTGATACACAGCTTGGGCTGCCTACAACCTACAGCAGGAGCTTCAACATCTGGACACCTTCCAGCATCAGCCTGACACATCCCTGTAACAAACAAACCATCTGGGTAAAGATCACAGCCATCTGCTCACGCTTAAATGACTTGTTGGTCTCACACTGGAAAAGGGATGAAAAATAGAAATGGAGATAAAAGATAATTTTCAGCAAACATTTAACAGAGTAAATGCTGCACAATCTCACAAGGATCTTTGTTCAGAACTCTTAACTTCTCCTTCCTAATGTGCTGTGTTTAAATAGTGTAAAACCCCAACATTTAATTTCAAAGCCTGGAGGCAGGGACAGGCAATGTTAATGCATTTTCTAGTATGAACTGTGGGTAACTCTGCTGCCAAAAACAGAATCCAAAATTAGCAAAAAACCAGTCCTTAGGGCCTGACTGAGCAGTTTCTGAAGCAGTCAGCTTGTAGGAACACTTACTCCTGGGAGAGGAGAGCTCTGTGAAGTCAAACACAAATCCCTGCTCTGCACAAATGCAGGAGTTACTTTATAAAGATCTTGCAGATAACTCAGAACAAACACAAACACAGAAGTACTCTGGGCTGAGATTTCTACCTCCCCTGTCAAGTTCAGAGGCAGCACTGCACAACAATGAAAGCACAGCTCACCATTGCTGTCCATGTGCCCGTTGGGCTGCTGGGTGTCCACGGCAATGGCCACGTCCTGGCGCTCCGAGAGGGTCCCCTGGGAGGACAAGTAGCTTGGCACATCAGGAGGCACTATAGTCTCATCTGGAGCAATGGCAGAAGGGAGAAGTCAGCTCCCAGCAGGATTTTTCAAAGGAAATTCACATTTTCAAGGGGGATTTGGGACCTGATCTAGAACCAGTTGTTTTCTGTAGGTGCACTAGAAACTGAACTGCCTAAATATTCCCTTCCCCTCAGAAGCCCCATTCCTGATTTTTCAAAGCTCACAGCTGTGGGAGAGAGTACTGATAAAGGCACTTTGAGTGTTTGCATGTGGCATGGTCAGTACATTGTAGGTGGAGAAGAACTATTTATTCAGAACAAGTAAATCCTTCTCTTTCCCCTGAAATTCAGTCTGTCCATTGACTTTTATTTCTGCTTCTTCAAGTCAGGAGTAAAAGCATTCTGCAGAACAGGGTGTTTGATTCTCTTAAGCAGGAAATAAGTCTTAAGCCTCTTGGCATTCTCCATTTTCTATCAGGCAATTTCAGCTTCCCCTGCCACACAAAACCAAGTAAAACTCAATTATATTGGGCACGAAGCCATGGATTTTGAGGACTAAAGAAAAGGAGTCATAAAAGAATCCTACTAATACATCACACTTATAATAGGCTATCCAAGACTTCCTACCTAGCCCACGTGTTTAAAAATCCTTTTGTACTCTATCTAAAGCTAAGGAAGGCTGGAAATTCCAAGCAGGCTGGGCAAGTCTTAGGCTGGTTCTTCCATACTTCTGTTTTGTTCAGAGGCTGCATAAGGAGGGCAGGAGATTTTATTCTCACTGCAACATCTATTTCAGCACCAAATTATCCCCTATGAGTATCAGGAGAAAGCAGTAAGTGCTAATTCTTCCTCTAAAAAGTAACAGATACCTCCATCATCGGGGGAGTATCTGTTATAGCCAACATGGAAAAAGGGATTCCAGCTTCTAAGCCTAATTTTTCAAGTTTTGACTTTGAAGACTTTGACGATACATTTTTCCAACAACCAAGACAGGTTCCCAGCATCACGAACATCATCCAGACTGTCTCAAAAGTTATCATTTATGGTCATGGAAAACCAAAGTAGCAAAGCAACAGCTGTAACTACAGCCAAGTGGAAAAGACCTTCCTGAAGAGCAAGCCAAGGGGAGAAATGCAGCTCTGAACATGCTTCAGCAGCAATTGTGAGAGCTGGTTCCAGCCCTGGGAGGCAGGAGAAGCTGCAGTTCCAGGGGACTGCAGGGCTCCCTGCCGAGCTGGCTCAGCCTCGGTGGGATCTCTGCCAGCACAAAAGGTTAGAGGGGACCCGAGGACGCTGCAGCTACCTGTGTTGGTGACACTGTACTCCTCACTCTTCTTCCTGGTCTGGTAGATGATGCAGACCCAGACGAGGGAGGTGAGCACGATGCTGCAGACCACGGCGATGGTGATGATGCCCACGGTGGTGCGGTCCTTGCGGCAGCCCAGCGCCTGCAGGATGCTGACGTGGCTGTGCGCGCGCTCCGTGCCCAGCGTGTTGGACATCTCACACGTGTACTTCCCTGCGTCCTCCAGCACCACGTTCCTGACAATCAGCAGCTGGTTGCCCGAGGTGAAGTGGTGCCTTTCTGTCACCACCAGGGGCTGGTCACCCTTCAGCCAGGTGATGCGGGGCGGGGGGCTGCCCGTGGCTTTGCACTGGAGAGCCACGGTCTCGCCGACGGACACCACGTGGTCTTCCAGGGGATGGAGCAGGGATGGTGTCTCTGTGGGAGGACAAGCACAGAAATTGATTTTTAGGGATGGTGTGTAGGAGTGATGGGGGTAGGACGGGCAGGACAGATGGAGATGAGAGATCCCTGTAACCAGGGCCTGGAACTTGGGGTTTGTTGCAAAGGGTCTGGTGCAGGGACCTGCTGGGAGCTGCCAGGCACAGCTCAGAGCAGGCCTGAGAGAAGAGAGGGGTAGGGAGGATGAGAGGGTAAGAGTGTAAAAGGGTAAGAGAGTAAGGGAGTAAAAAAGGCAAGAGAGTGAGGTTCCCGTTACAATACAATAAATCTTCTGTGTTGAATGTTCTGATTCTCACTAACCAATCTACTACAATATACAAATCCTATAGCATTTGCATACAGCCTATAAGAATCACTACATTACCATACTGTGTTACATTTTAAACCTAAAAAACTCCTCTTTGGGCCCCTTCTACCAAGCTGTAGGGTCTGCTCTGAGCCTTGGGCCTGTCTGCAAGCAGAGGGTATTGTTTGATCAAAAGGGGATTACCTTCAGCCAGCCATATCATTGTTTTCCAGTTGTTCAGTAACTAAGGTATCTCAAAGCTTGCTTTCATTTCAATCTCACTTATAGTTTCCATATTCTCAAAATCTTTTGCCAGACAATCATATTTATAAGGCTTTCCTGTTTCATCTTCCCCAACAATGGTGTAACAACTGTCCCTAAAATCCCTGTCAGATTTAACAGCACTGAAAGTTCCTCGTGTTCCTGCAGACATAGCAAGGCATGAAGCAAGCACATGCTCAGGAACACAGCAGACACAACACACCACAACAGATCTAACAACCACAGCCAAGCTTTCACTTCCCACAACCAACTGGTGTTAAGTTTTCCCAACAAGAAACTTCTGAGGACATATGCCAACAGCTGAAATGTGAATTATTTTACAGAGCAAGAGAGATGAAGTGCAATTTCCTTTTGAAGTCATTTTCCCAGACAGGAAATAAGCTGGTTGGAGGGGCTTCCTTGGCACAAGAGGAGATGCAACTTACAGCTCCTTCTCTTACTTTACAGATATTTTTCATTAGTGAACTACAATGTGAAAGAATGAAACAAGACTAAGCAGACCATTTGACTCTGCCTCTCTTTTATCTGCAAGTGGTAAAGAGCTTGAATGGCCATCCTTCCCTGTTCCCACTTGTACTTGGCCTCCTGGGGCACTGATGATGGCTTTTTGGGACTACCTAAAAACAGAGGCCAGACAAAATTAGGGGAATAAAACCAGTTAATATTCATTGAAGGACCTTCAGGTTCATTTAGAGCAGATGAAGTGCCGCCAGGGACAACACCCAAAAATGGATGATGGGTCACAGGTTTTCACACTTTTATCAGTTTGGTCATTTGTGTATTGGGGGTTAATCTTCCAATTACAACTTCAGGTAATGAAGTAATTTACCCCAAGTTTACTTTCCCCCCAACTGACTTTTCTCTCCATCTCTCAGGGCCTGAGACAGTGATGTGTCCTTGATTCAGGCCTAGAGAGAAATTGCTCTGTCTGACCAAAATGGAGGAACAGTAACACTCTACATGCAGTTTAGAGCCATACACTGAAGAACCGCAGGATTACAACCACATGAAAAAATTACAAACACACAAAAACCCAAAGGCATCCTTACCCAGCACGGTGAGGGTGGCGTTGGCCAGCACGGAGCCCGCCGAGTTCTGCGCCGTGCAGCTGTAGACGCCCATGTCCTCCACCTTGACGTCGGTGATGAAGAAGACGTCGTCGTCGGGCATGACGTGCATGCGGCGCTCGCGGGCCGCGGGGAAGTCGGTGCCGCCGTCCTTCTGCCAGGCGATCTGCGGCGCGGGGTGGCCCTCGGCCGCGCACTCCAGCCGCGCCGTCGTGCCTGTCCGGCTCGTGATGTCGTGGGGGGTCTTGATAAATGATGGCAGCACTGATAGAGGAAAAACAAGAAATGAGCGTGAGTGGTTCTGTGGGGGAATCATCATCTTCTGGGTGGTTCTGTTCTCCTTCCCACAGAGGCCCTCGGCCGCGCGCTCCAGCCGCGCCCTTGTGCCCGTCCGGCTCGTGGTGTCGTGGGGAGTCTTGATAAATGATGGAAGCACTGATAGAGGAAAAGCAAAAAAAAGCTGTGAGTGATTCTGTGGGGAAACATCATCGTCTGGGCGGTTCTGTTTTCCTTCCCACAGAGGGATTAAGGTGGTCCTCAGCCGTGCACTGTGATAGTGTTCGCAGGGGTCTTAGGATGAGGGAAGATATGAGGATCTGACTCCATGTTTCAGAAGGCTGATTTATTATTTTATGATATATATTGTATTAAAACTAGACTGAAAGAATAGAAGAAAAGATTTCATGACAAGGTAAGCTAAAAATAGAAAAAGAAGAAGAATGATAACAAAAGTTTGTGTCTTGGACAGAGAGTCTGAGCCAGCTGACTGTGGTTGGCCATTAATTAGAAACAACTAACACGGGCCAGTCAAAGATCTACCTGTTGCATTCGACAAGTTCCTGAGGCTTCTCAGCTTCTCAGGAGAAAAAATCCTAAAGAAAGGATTTTTCAGAAAATGTCATAGCTACAGCACACTCCAGCCACGCCGTTGTGCCCATCCAGCTCATGATGTTGTGGGCGGTTCTGATAAATGATGGCAGAACTGACAGAGGAAAAGCAAGAAAAGTGTGTGAGTGACTCTCTGGGGAAATAACATCTTCTGGGCGGTTCTCCTTTCCTCCCCACAGTGGGATTAAGGTGACAGTTACCCAAAGGCAGGAAGATGGCTCTGAACTGCTGGGGACTGACCCCATGTTTCTATAGAATACACCTGTCTGCAGAGTCCATGACACCCCCAACTCAGATCATTAGAGCTGGGATTAAAGCTAATTTTCTTCTGTGAAAACAATCTGTTATCTCTCCTACAGAGAACTTCCAACTGCTATTTCCCTCTTCTTTGCACCCTTTTATATTTTCATTTTCATTGGGCAAAGAATCTACCTGAGCAGCCAAAGAGCAGCAGCTCAAGCCGCTATAAACATGCGTGCTGAAGTGCTTGGCTGCATGGCATCCAACACAAAATGGTGTGTGCTCCTCACAGGGCATTTCCCAGCACCCACTGAGATACAAACAACTGCTGTGCAGAGGTTAAGAGCTCACCATCAGGAATAGACCCTCGGGAACAAGGAACTGTGTGGCATTCCCATCCTCTGAAAAAATCCCTTCACCCAGGATTTTTCTCCTGGAAAGCTGAGAAACCTCAGAGAAAAGGGAAACAATTATTATCTCATTTGCTTCTCCTGTGTTGTGCTCATGTGTGGAATGTGTTCGGAGATTGTTTACCCACAGGTGATTGTTTCATTGGATTTGGGTGTGAATTGTTTTGGGTCATTGGCCAATCAGGGCCAAGCCGTGTCGGGACTCTGGAGAGAGCCATGAGTTTTCATTATTATCTTTTTAGCATTGTGTGAGTATCCTTTCTGTATTCTTTAGTATAGCATTCTTTAATATATTACAGCATCATAATATATTTAGAACATGGAGTCAGATTCATCCTTCCTCCCTTCATCGAGGCACCCCGCAAACACGACAGAATTGTACCACAATTGAGCAGGAGCTCAGGCTGAGGAGAAGAAGAGGAGGAAGCAGCTCCCACTCACCATTGACGGTGAGCCTGGCCTTGTTGGAGTAGGTGGAGCCGAAGTGGTTGGTGATGACGCACTGGTAGCGGCCCTCGTGCGCGAAGGTGACGTGCCGCAGGTGCAGGATGGTGGTGCACTCCATCACCTCCCCGTCCTTGGCGCGCACGTGCGCGAAGTTCTCGATCTCGGCGTTGTGCAGCATCTCGTTGTCCTTCTTCCAGGCAAACACCATGGGGGAGCTGCTGCTGCTGGCTGCCAGGCAGGTGAAGCGGATGTCCTTGCCCAGCACAGCCACCGTCGTCTCGGGCTGGATGATGATCTGGGGCTTGGGGAAATCGTCTGGGAGGAAAGAGCAGCAAGAAAGAGTCAGTGCTGGGCTCTGAGGGGAGGCTGGAGCAAGCCAGGAGGTGAAATGAGAAATAAGCAGTGCTCTGTAGAGCAGGTGTGCCACACACAGCTCTGCTAAGTCATTGGTTTATGTGGGATTGTTGTTCCTCTGGTACCTTCAGTGGGCTGAGATGGTCACTGAGTGACCTCAGACACCTACAAGACACCCAGCTCCTTCACCAAGTGAATCTGAGAAAGATACTATGCTCTGAAGAAGATATTCAGACTGAATTTAAAATCTCACCTCCAGACCTCTACTGGCATGAAGTAGGAGGGGAGAGGGCATTTAAAGGGCTGGAAGTGTTACCTCCAGGGAAAATTGCTCACAGGTTTTAGTGAGGTGGGGATTGGTCTCTTCTTCCGCGCAACAGCCTCAAGTTGTGCCAGAAGAGGTTTAGATTAGCTAACAGGAAATCTCTCTTCCCCAAAAAGGCTGTCAGGCACCAGAATGAGCTGCCCAGGGACCAGGGAGGCGGTGGAGTCACCATCCCTGGAGGTATTTAAATCATGTGTCATTGTGGCACTCAGGGCCCTGGTTTAGTGGTGTGTTTGGCTGCAGGAAGTTAACAGTAAGTAAGTTAAAGTTAAAAGATCTTAGAAGTCTTTTCCAGCCTAAAGGACTCCATGACTCTCAAAGCAGAAGCAGCTGTATTTGCCTGTCACCCGACCAGGGTGGAAAGCTTTGCACACTCTCTCTCTGCCCTGAAGACTGTTGGTTTTAGCAAGGTTCCAAGCAGATTCATTTATTAGGTTTCTACAAATGGTGTAATTTAATATTTGACTAAGGTTTAATTAAACAGCCAGGCCTCTGGAACCAGGACTACTAGTGCCTGGAGGACTTGGCAGGCAGCGGGAGCAAAGCTGCTTTTGCTTTGTGATGTTGCTGTGGGGATGGAGCTTTCAGGATCTCTCCTTCCAGATGAGCACAGCAGGGCTCCCTCCCAGCCTGCTCAGACAGAGGCCACCTAGGCAGAGAGTGTCACTGGGGGATCAGGAGGGACCCTGGAACAAAGCTTCTGCTCCCTGTTCAGTGCAAGTCATGCATTCAGCTCAGTGAAATACTGTTTGCAAAAGCTCATTTTTCCTTCAAACAGCCATGTGCAGCTCCACCCAGGATCCTCACTGGTTGGCTCCACTGCAGAGGGTTTGGCTCCCAAACCAGGCCTTTCTTTCCCCCAAAACCTGGATGCCTGAGCAGCACTGATTTGGCCTCTTCTGATCATTTAAATTTCTTTATGAGAAAGGTAGTAGATGTTTATGTGCGCTGGTATTAAGTAAAGCTGCTTTGAAACCATAGCTCAGGTGCAGAGTGAGCTGCAGTATTTGGGTGGGCCTTACTGGCCCCAAAGAAGCAGCTGTGATGGAGGGATTCCCCTCTGGGTTTTGTTTTTAACTCTTTGTTGTCTCCAAGAGGGAGAAGAGATGGGTGAAGAACACAAATCCACAGAAGAGCTCAGAACACTGCAGAAGGAAAAAAAATTACAGCTGCAGGCTTGATATTATCTAACTGAGAGGACTGGGGAAGTGTCTGTGCAGCCCCATCTGGAAGTGGAACAGCCCTTAGTCCCTTTTGATTTAATACTCAGGGAGCCCTGTAAGGAATACTATGGATGCAAGCAATGCACTGTGTGGTTTTAGTGGGAAATAAATTGTAGCCAATGACAAATTTTTTAAATGCAGGCTTGGGCTTCCTTTGATCCCACTGAATAACAAAACAAAACAGAAACCCTCTCATAATAACATGCTGGTACTCAAAGAAAATGTTTCCCAAGTGACTCCTACCCTTCACACAACCTCAAAACATGCAGGCAAGACTTACCACACACAAAACTCTCTGGCTGGATGGCAAAAATGCTCTTGCTCTTCAGTGACTCAGGATGGGCACAGGTGGCCACCACAAAGGACTGCAGCTCCTTCTCCACCAGCCACTGGGGCAGCCACTTGAGCTGGCAGTCACAGAGGAAGCTGTCACTGTTAATGTGCCTGCAGGGAAACAGAACCAACACCAGCCTGCTGTCAGTCCTGCACGGAGGGAAGGCTGGGAAACTCACAGCCCTCTCATGTTAAACAAGGGTGAAAGGATCAAAAAGGACTGCAGGGATCTCCTGGAGGCACTGAAGGTGTCACAGGCATGACACAAATAGAGAAACCCCCTCCTGCACTGCAGTGACACTCTGCAGCTCCTTGTAATTATTAACCAGCCCCCAGAGTGATCCCCAGGAACAGACAAGACACATCAATGAGCTCCTGCTCTGCCCCTCTGGGGTTTGAGCCTTTGGTAGGGACCAAATTCAGCATTTAGCTGCTGACCAGAGAGAGAGGAGACCCAGCTCCCACTGAAAGAAAGGCTTTGAGTTCCCTCCATGGCAGAGCAGTCAGCAGAGAGGCCCTGCCTTCCACAAGGTGACCCTGGAGTTGTGTTTAGTGATTAAAAGAAGCAGCAGAAGAGAAATGACCAAAGACATTTGTGTAAACCCCACAGGAACAGTAACTAGTCTGGAAAATAGAACACACAAACATTTCTCAGCATCCTGAGTTCCAACTCCACCATTGTAAGAATCTGTAATTCTCTGATCCAACACTAGGAAAAGAGGTGTGAAAAAGGGGCAAAGAAAAAGGAAGCTTTGGGATTAACGTGGGTTCTTTTTAATATTCTGGGCCAAATTATGGCCCAGTGTAACTCAAAGGCCAGTGAAGAACTGTAAATTTACATGAATAAGGCATTCATACTTTGGTTTACAAAACTTATTCTGATCCTTGGAATTGAATGTGAGGATGTTCAGAGACTGGAAAATGCCCCAAAGAGAGCTCCTGCCCTGCAATCCTACAAGCTGTGCAAGAGCAGGGTATCAAGAGCACAGCAGAATCCCAACTCCAGCACTGCACTACGAGATGTGAATCTCCTGCTAATTTTCTACCCAATACCTCAGGAAATCCTGAAGTTTGAAATGAGCAGGGAAGGTAAAAAGGGAAAATTGACTGGAGAGGGAGGGAATATAGGGATTTCACTTTTCAAAGCTGTCCATTTTCCTGTTCTAGAAAGATGTGTAGCCTCTAACACATACGATGACATAAAAACCTCCTGGGTACTCGGGACAGGTCAGGAGATCGTTCAGCACAATTCATTCTGCATGTAAATGTCCTCTATCTGAACTTCTCCCTTTTATAAACATTCCTTCACAATATCTGGGATCTCACTATCTCTCACTAATAAGATCAATCCTTCATCTCAATTTTGTTTCAAGTGCCAGTGCAGAAGATAAAGTTTTTAATCACATAACAGACACACAGTGTTTATCTTCTTCACTCCCAGTCACTGGTATCAGGTGTCACTGCCAGCAGTGACCATCTGATTCCCATTTCCAATGTCAGGAGCAAGAACCTGTACCTGCCCAAATACCAAAGAAATGATTCTGTGTTCCACAGACACTGCACTACTCTGGGGCATAGCAACACACTGACAGTGGATTAAATATTTATGGAGAAGAGGAGAAAAGGAAACCAGGCAAGACTGGAAACAGTGTCTGATAACAGTGCAGAGCCCCAGCCTGGAGCACAAGCAGCAGCTCTGATAACACATCTGTATTTTTACACCAGAGGGCTGAATGACAAGTGGATGCAGTTCAAATGGTGCTTATCACTGCAGTATCAGTCCTGTGTGTGAACCCTAAACACAGGAACAGCAAGGGAGCACATGGGCCACTGGGAATTAAATCCATGGTGCTGTGAGCAGGAGAGCTGGCTAGCAGGAGCAGGGCTGGACTTCCTGAATGGAGATGGATAATTGCACAGGCACAAACCTGCTGGAAGAACCTGTCCCTGTGATCTAATTTCACTCACTATTACATGCAATGACAGCTCCTGATGTGTAAAAATACCCCCCAGAGGAGGATGCAGGGGAGGGGGAAATGAATGAATGGCAGTGTGGGTAACAGCAGTGCTGCTCTGAGGTGCAGGGCCAGGAGGATCCCTCCTGCCTGGGTGGGTGTGAGCAGGACAATCACTTACAGCTGCTTCAGGCTCCTCATCCTGGCAAAGGCATCGGCTTGGATGGAGCGGATGGCATTGTCCCCCAGGTTCCTGCAGGCACAACCACAGGCAGGGTCAACAGAGGAGATGCCATGGCTGGGACAGAGCCTCTCACAGTGATTTAAGCAATGACTCCAGTAAAAGGTGGTTTGGTAGCTCCTTGTTAAGGCCTTCAGCACTTACATAGAAATGTTCCTCAAAACGCCTTTGTATTATTAAAGCATTGCTGAACAATAGCCAGCCAACAAAAATTACACTTAACTGAATCACTAAGACATTCCCTACCCCATCTTCTCAGTCTGAGCTACCTCCATCATCCATAGCTCAGAAATTCCTCAGCCCCCTCAATAACCAAAGATAGTCAGGAATGTGTACCCCAGGCTAGACCTTCAGCAAACATAAAAGAAAGCAAATACTTGCACTAAGCAGCATCTGAGGAATTATTTGAAAATTATTTGGAGAGGATACTGTTGGATTTAAAAAAACATCCCAGTATTTCCAAAGGAAGGGGTTAAAGCCTTTCCTCACAGCTATTGCTAATTAAAAAAATAATTTGCTCTCTGAAAAAGCAGTGTCAGATTTGGGGCTGAAGTTTACTAAGTGACATGTAGGGCAGATGAGCACTGCCTAAAGAGGACAATCTCAGTAGAGCATTAAGGGCACCTTTATTTGGGAATGTACTCCCAGTCAGGCAGCCCAAACCTTTCAGTGTGCTCTCAATGGCCATAACATTTCATACAATCAACAGCCAATAAAACATGTAGAGCACAGTCACATACACTTTAACTTGTCTTAATCCAAGAAAGGAGGTTATTAATGAATCACTGCTGGAGTCATCAGCCTTGGGACACAGAAAAAAAAATTACACAGAGGCAGCCAAAATTCACTTCTTGCAAATGGCTCTAAGGGGGTTGTGCTGAATGGGGATGTTGAGTGGGGATGCATCAAACCCAGTCATCTGTAACATGTGGCACTGCCAGAGCCTGGTTTAGGAGGGAGTTGGGGCAAAGGAGGAAAGAGTGCTGTGCCTGCACCAGCCCCTTTTCATTGCTAACTGCCTGCAAAAAGCAGTAATGTGCAAGTCAAGGTGATACTCTCAAAAAATTAGGAGCATGCAAATTTCCCATATGTTCTATAACTTTGTTCCTGGCACAAAAAAAGGCCAAAGTTGAGGCGGACTTATAATGAGAAGGAAGCAGGTGGCCCCCACAAATGGACTGGCTTCTCAGTTTACAAAGACACTATTAAATTGCTAGCAGATTTCTCAAGCAGCTCCTTTTGGCAGACCCCCCTTCCCAAACTCTGAGGCATGGTGGGTTACTCACAGGTGCTCCAGAGCCTCCAACCCTGAGAACGCTTTCTTGGCCACCGACTTGATCTTGTTTCCAAACAGAGTTCTGCAGTTTCCAAACATCCAGTGCCAGATAAACAGAAAGAAAATGGGGAGAGGGGGAAAAAAAAAAGAAAAGAAAAAAAAAAGGAACACAATTAGTATGGCTTTATCTGATATACACACTCAGTGTAAGTCCCAGGAAATCTGAACTGCACAGAGATTAAGAGGGCTGAAGCACACTCGCTTTCCTGCTCCTGAAATGAAATCCTTTTATCTGTATTTGAATTTAGTAGTGATGACAGCACAGAAGGGAATGTGCCATATCATGTAAAAAGGCAGGTTTGCTCCTGTGCTTGGGAACCAGCTTGCTGAGTAACAGAAGGTCCCCTCTGTTCTTCACAGGCTGGCTGTGGACAGGATTAAGTGCAGTGACAGCTTAACAAGATATTGGTTTCTCCCCACAAACTTTTCATTTCTGACTTCTTCCTAGACAGGAAGAAGAGTGGTGATTTATCCCCTGGTGCTTGGCCTGAGCAGCCATCAGCACTCAGAGCTGAGGGCTGCCCTGGGCTGCACACACACACAGCAGCTGACTGCAGGCACTGCTCACTCCTCATTGTTAAATAGGACAGCAAAGCAATACCATGCAACAGATCCTAGCCAAGGGACAATTTCAAGGAGCAAAAGGCAGATCAGGTAATGTGCAGAGCTGAGGAATGGGTTTGTGTGCATCTGTGACCAGAGAGCATTCCTCTGAATCAGCAGTGGCATGAGGGGGCTATCACCCAGCTGGAGAGATCCCAGCCCAGCTGCCATCTCCAGAGCAACAGCTCTCCATAAATATTGACCAGGGTTTGTGCCAAATGGATAGTCCCCTCACCTGTTTTAATAAAACATCAACCAGTGTCATCAATTAGGAACTGCTTCCTTCCCCAGGCTCCCCCCAAGGTTCATCCTCCAGGTGCCTCTGTTATCACCACGTGGTGTCCAGGGTAAGCCATCACCCACACCTCAGGTGGAAAAAGGGCACATCTGGTGTGCCCTTTTTGATTGGTGTGCCCTGCATTTGATTTTGAGTTTTCATTCAAGAGCTGCCGTTCAGTACAGGGTGTGAAAGCCATTTCTGCACCCCAAAAAGACTTACAGCTATGATGGCCCCACTGCTTGCTTACTGGCCAGGGAGAGGAGTACAAGATGGAGCATGTGCAGCCATTCCATGAGCAAACACATTTCCAAGAACTTGTCAAGGCTTTCCACAAAGCACTTGCAAATGTCAGGATAATTTGGTTATATATTGGCTCCAGGAAAGCCCAGTCTCAAATACCCCCAGCACCAAAGGATGTGTGCAGTCATGTGTGCCATCATTTGGTAAAAGGGATGCTGCATTAATGAAGGCTTTGAGAAATCCATTAGAATGATTAATACAGTAAATAATTTACTATATGTAAACTCTGGTCAAATAGCTGCATCCACACACACTGATTTCTGCAGCCATATTCCTAATAAATGTGCTTTAAGGACAAGGTGAGGATAAAGTAAGGACTAAAGGAAATGGCCTCAAGCTGTGCCAGGGGAGGTTTAGATTAGATTTCAGGGAAAATTTCTTCAGAGAAAGGGTTGTAAGCATTGAACAGACTGCCCAGGGAAGTGGCAGAGTCACCATCCTTGGAATTGTTCAAAAACATGTGGATGTGGCACTTCAGCACATGGTGATGGTGCTAGGTTAATGGTTGGACTTGATGATCCTAAAGACCTTTTCCAACTTTTATGATTCTAATGGAAGTTAGATGGGAAACTGCTGCTGAAAAGATTATGCTGAGCTTGGGTTTGATTGCTGCAGATTTCTATTACTGTTCAGTGGATTTTGGTCTTTGAAAATTGGATACTGCTGCTATCTGTTTAGTTATCTGTGCACAGATAAGGAGTGCATCTGGGGAAGGGAATACACAGCTACAGCACTTGTGAAGGTGCACACAGCTCAATGCCTGGACATGAAAAATGCCTAACACACGTAACAAGTCAGGCCTCAGCAAACTCATTACTCCTTGCAACTAATTTCAATTAAGTGCCTCTACAAATGCCAGAGTTTGAACCTAGAGGCCCCCATCAAAGGGCTGTGAAGGCTGGAATGTGAAGGCAGCACAACACAGCCACAATTACCCATCCCACTGCTGCCTGAACCTCCTCCAGGGGCAGAGCCCAGCACAAGCTCTCCTGGAGACTGCACCAGGGTAATTACATGCCAAGCACACAATTCACTGCAGCCTTTTCTCCTCCAGCCAGTTTTGCACCTGCAGGAAGATCTCGCTGAGTGAGCCATCAAAAAGCTGGTTACATTTAGCAGCTTGAATAATTAGGAGCCTCCTTGCTCCACAGCGATTCCACCGGTGCTTTTTATGCTCCAGTGCTTCTCAACTCCCTCTTTCTTCAAGAAACATTTTAATTTAGGCCTGTGCTCTCCATCCTGGAGAGTTCATATATAATTCAGGGAAGGCTAAAGTGACTGGCCTCTCCATCTCTGTTTAACACCTTCATGTCAGCGAACAACCCTCTCTGTGCTAAATCCTTTCAGAGGCTAATCTGTGCCAGATCAAAGGGGAAGGGCTTTTAAGGCAATCTCCACAGAGCTGAGGTGATTATTAATTCATTGGAAGGTCTCCTCTGAAGTGCCCATTTATTTTTTGTATGCTAATGCATTTAAAGAGGCTGACGGTTTAAACACAGGTCCTAAATCACACAGTGAAATGTTTGCTGAAAGGGCTGATCTTTTATTTACAAAAAAATCCTGATACTCACTTCAGCCTTAGAAATCACCAGTTTGGGATTTATGTGCTGATAAGCTACAGAGTTCTGAGGAGATCCCTTTAGAAGTGATCATTCACAAGTATTCTCAAAATGTCTCAAAAATAAATAATAATTAAATAATTTTATGTTCTGAGCGTTTTTTTAGCTTTACATGCTGGCTGACAGCGAACAATCCCAGCAAGCTGTCTGTCCCACAGCAGGTAACTAAACCACTCCTGCCTGCCCCAAACCAACCTGATCCACATGCTCAGAAATGTGCTGCAATCCCCTGCACAAACCCTCCCTGCACAGATCCCTCAGCCAGCCTCAGAGCTGGCCTGAGTCCATGAGCAGTGACAGGCATCACTCAACAGAGGAAATAAAGACAAAAACCAAACTCCCTTAGGCTTGCACAAGACCTCGGTGCATCCTTGGCTAACAGCAGCCCAAGCTCCATTTTCTGGAGGTGTTCCTGGGTTGCGCTGGGTGATGAACATCACATCAGGCCAGGGCATTTTCCAGGGGACAGCCATAGCTGCTGTGCCCAGAGCTGCCAGCACACAACCCCACAGGCTGCCCCTGCTCCCCTCCTTCCTCCTCCTGCTCCTTGCTGCTCCTCCTGGCCTCTGCCTGACCCCCACAGCTCATCAGGCCTCACTGCTCCTGCTTCCCAAGGCAATTCTTCTGCTGAGCTTTCTTTCCATGCTGTCTCCTCTGGACTTTTCACCACTCTCCTGTTATCCACACCCAGCATTTCTAACATATCCTAAACCACTAGTTTTGCTCCCGTGCCACCGGCCCTGTTGGAAGGATGCACCACCAGGACAGCTCTCTCCTGCTCCTTTCCACCACTTTCTCTCCCTGTCAAAGCAGCACTACAGACTCACAATCCTTGCAGCCTGCAAATCCCACTGGACAGAGTCTCTGCTCCCATCACCCTTCCAGCTGCTCACATGCTCTCACTGATTTCTTCAGACAAACCAAACACTTCAGTCAGGCAGCCAAGAACTCTTCTACCCACCACATCTGCTCCTCTGCCTCTTTTCTGGCAGCCATGGGAAGATTCCCTGACTCTGCATGCACAGCAGTTCTTACTCACTTCTCTCTCACCCCCACACTGCCTCTGCTTCCCTGCCTGGCTCCCCCTGTCCTTAAATCCTCCTCTGCTTCTGCCCCACCTTCCTTGCAGCTGCAGCTTGGTCCCCTCAGCAGCAATGAAATACCCTCTCTGTCTGTGACTGCAGATTTGTCCCCTCTGAGCACTGCATCCCCACAACCCCTGCCTGTCCCTCTGCCCCAGGAGTCTCTGATGAGAGCATGACAGTGTCCCTCCTCCTGCCAGGATTCATTGCAGCCATCTGCTCTGCATCGAGGTGCTTTTACTGCACCTCTGGCTGTGCCATGCCAGCAGCACAGACAGCGGCACAGGGGGGCACTGGGAACTTCAACAAAGGCAAGAGGTAATGATTAGAGACTCTTGATTTGTCACAAGCCATCAGAGGCACCTCTGACAGGGCTGATTTATCTCCCCCTGTTTCAAACGGGACAGGGATTGCAGAGAGCAATGTGAAAATCCTGGCCAAGGCCAGGCAAGCCATAAACATTTGCAAGGCGCATGCTTGCCTCGGGAGCCTTTTTATCTCTTCAAGAGCCTGAGCCCCATGGTGCCTTTTATTGTCACTGCACATGGAACCGAGCCCAAAAGATCACTCTCAGAAAGAGTATCCCACAGAAAGGAATCCTGTTTCAACCCTCTGCTGCAGCAGGAAGTGGGGAGATTTTTCTCTTCTGTTTATTGTTATTTGCTGCATCAATCAGTGCCTGGCTGCACACTGCAAGGGGTCGGTTTTGTTGCTTGTTTGCTTTTGGGAGTGAGGAATGGTTGTGCTGAGTTTTATACGTGAAAACAGCTTAAATTCCTCTCTGTGTCTGAACTGCAGTGTGGCACTGTCTGCTCACCATTTAGAAAGGGAATAATTGCCTCATACCTGCTCAAAAACCACATTTGTACTCTTGCAGTGAGCCTGCAAAACTACCACAGCACATCAGATTTTCTGCTGATTTTTGTCTTGTTCCAAGGTGAGAGAGGCTGCATAAAAAGGGACAGACCCAACCCCACACAGGCACACACCAAAACTGGCTTGCAGAACCCAAGCCCAGGGATACTCACAGCTTGCTCAGGTTTTCCAGGCCTGTGAAGGCTCCATTGGTATCTTCTATTGTGCCTGAGATGTCGTTGTGGTCCAGCTCCCTGGGGAGAGCACAAGAGAGAGCTCAGAATCAGCACCTCAGTCCCAATGTTACAAACAAGTGGAGGAAACTATGTTTTAGAAGGCTAATTTATTATTTTATCATCTATATTATATTAAAGAATACATGAGAGCTTCCCATTTTCTCCTGGCAGTTACCAGAAAATGCGGAGTCCTGCAGCAAAGCAGCACCAATCACTTCTCCGGCCCTGGAATGGTGCATTCCAGACAGAGCTTGCCCCTAGCTAAAATCCTCTGAGACAACTACTTTTTACCAAGCAGGTTTCTGTCCTTTTCTAGTTCTGCACATCCAAACAGGAGGAAAATTAAAATAAAGTGCCAAAATTAAACTGAAAGGAACAGCTGTCCTTAAATGCTGCTACCATGAAATAAGATCACTTTGGGTATTCTAGTGTATACATGTATTTGTCTAAAGTTGAATCTTAGGAAGATGATTTGGTGTATGTTCTACAAAGCTGCATTTTTTCTGGCAATGAACTTGAAAACTCAACAAAGGAAAGTGCCAGCATCACTACACCAGCCTAACTCTGTATAAGCATTTGAAAAAAAACAAGAGAATTCCTTTTTCAGAGTTAGCTTCTTTTGGCTTTCAAATTGACCATCAATTACAAGAGTCAAAGAGGTCTGAAGAAAAACAAGCACACAGAACAAACACAGAGATCCACAAAAGCTGTTTGAACAGACTGTTTAGAAATCCTTCCCTCCCAGCTTTTGAATGCAGCTAGCAATGAATACCCAGCAACACAGACAGAAATTCATCATTTCCAATGTTAAGTAAAAAGAAAGAAAAACTAAATAGGCTTTGTTGGTTTTGTTACATCACTCTGATTTAAAACCTGGCAAAATACAGCACCAAAGCAAATTTCAGCATCCAGATAACCCCTGAGCCCTCAGGTACTCCTTTCACACCTTTTGAAGATGATTATCAGAAGGTTTCCAGATAAAAAAATATTAAGACCAAATAAAGAAAAACCAAATCCCCTTGCATTTTGCAACACTCCAGACACAGGCAACACAGTGTGGCTTCTGGGCAGCACAAACACACAGTAACTCACGGGAAGGGAAAACAAATTTAAAAGAGAGCCCAGTTTCAATACGGGAATGGTTTCCCTCAGCTGGCTCAGTCTTTGCTCCTTTTTCTGCTTTAGGGTGAACCAAAGATGAGAAGGGAGATGGCCAAAAGCCACAATTCCTGTTTCTCAGCTGGCTAAAGCCTGACACCTGAATCTCACATCCCTGGAGAGCCCTGGCCTCAGCCAGCACCACTGTGGGTGTCAGGGTGATCTGTGGGGTGCTCTGTGCCAAAGGCATGGACAAAATGGGGGCACAGAATGCTGTGGTGGCCAAAGAGATGGATCCAGGACAATGCTTTGATGTGCTGGCATTTCCAGCACCATCCTAGTGGGACAGGAGCAAATCCATCCTCCTGGAGCTCAGTTTCTACATTTTCCTTAGGCTTGCCAAGCCCATGTCCCTTGTTCTGTTTGTTTTTTTAAGGGAAAATCCCTTCTCAGACATTTCTCCTCTTCAGTTTCACCACGGGCTACTGGTCTTTGGAGCAGCAAAGCCTTTCCCATGGCAGAAGCAGAGAAGTGGGAACAGCCTGTAGGAGCTCTGACACACACTTTTATTAATTGACTGCCACACATTGTGCCTTCTTGAAAAAGGGAAAGAAAATGGTATTGCTTGTTCATCCAGTGGCAACTCAAAGGTTTAGTGTTAGAAAGGAGGAATAAAAAACCTTTTTAACAAATGAGTGAAAATAGAGAGAGGGAGAAAAAAAGAGTGGGGTATTTTGGCCCAGCTCTCTTTGTATCCCAGCCCCTCTCCCAGCCCCTGTTGCCAATTTCCTATTCTTTCTGGCTGGCTGAGCCTGAATGCTCGCAGCCTTGTTAATCATTGTGCTCAGAGGTCTCCGGGCCTGACCTCCATTTGAATAGCTCCACATTTCAGCAGTTTCACACCCACCAAAGGCTCCCCAACAATAGCCCATAATTAAAGCATGCTCAGCTCTTTTTCACCAGGTGCAGGACCCAATGGGCCTTTCTCTTTATTAAATTAGAGCTCGCTCACACACTCCACCTCCCCCCCTCTGCCCTGGACATAAAAGAGGCTCCACATTCAGTGCAGAGCAAAGAGAAGGAGCAGTTTCCCTACCCTTCCATTTTTCTTTGGAAACCTTTAGTTCCGGTCCTGACAGCTGCCTCAGAGAGGTCCCTTCTCAATGCCCAGGGCCTGAAAGGCTTTGGCTTAAGTTTAAAAAAAGCAAACAAAACCCAAACTCACTTTCCAGTCACTTCCTTCACTATGAACTTCAATAAAGAAAAGAGTAAGATGCAAAAAAGTACTGTAAAGAGGGGAGATTTTTCTGTTCCCATTTCCTTTTAATGACTCAGGCCACAATGGGCTTCTCAAGAGGAATAAAAGTATCAAAGTGTGGCTTTTTCCTTTGGAAGGAAGAACTAAATCAGTTTGCTGAACCCAAGCAGCCTGGGAACGTGTCTGGTGCTGTCACAAGGGCTGTGAGAACTCTGTGCTGTGCCAGATGAAGGTGCTGAGCCTGCAGCTCCCAGGGAGAGGAGAGAGCAGCACTGCAGGTTCCAGTGAGGAGACAGAACACAGCAATGGAACTGCATCCCCATCTCCTGATGCTCACAAGACAAGCCCAGATGTATTTCAGTCTCACACAGCTCTCACTGTGCAATGCTACAATGCTACAACTGTGTCATCATCACATTTCTGAAAATTCTCCTCCTGGGAAGCTGAGAAGCCTCAGAGAAAAAGGGAAACAATAATTATCTGATTGCTTCTCCTGTGTTTTGCTGCTTTAGAATGTGTTTAGATATTCTTTACCAACAGGTAATTGTTTCATTGGTTTCATGTGAATTGTTTTGACTCAATGGCCAATTATGGCCAAGCTGTGTCAGGACTCTGGAAGGAGTCACAAGTTTTCATTATTATCTTTTTAGCATTCTGTCTGTATCCTTTCTCTATTCTTTAGTACAGTTTAGTACAGTATTCTTTAATATAATATAGATCATAAAATAATAAATTAGCCTTCTAAGAACATGGAGTCAAATTCATCATTCCTTCCTTCCTTCCCTTGTTGGGGTCACAAAAATACAACACAACTGCACCCCACAGGAGGCCACACTGATCTGTCTCATGGGCTATACTGCTCCTAAAACCTTACAAGTTGCTATTTGGACTAGGCAAGCTCATTTCCAGTATCACATTTCCAGGTATTTTATTGTGTCAGTAGTTTTAAAATAAAAGTCTGTGGTAAATGGCCACAGCCAGCACTCGATGGATTTTCTGCAATTCAGTATTAGGGCACACAAAACTTTTGCCCTTGCAATTTTTTGTTTTTTCAGGGCTTCCCATGAAAATCAGAACACAGAATATTTCACGGGCTCATTGAATTAAAAACTGCTTATTTGCATGGTACCTGCAAAAGCTTCTTATTTCTATGACTCTTCTGGTACAGTCAGATGCCAAGCCCAACTTCTATATTTCTTTCTTTTCCAATTGCTTTTTTTTCTTAACATCATCTTATGTTAATCATAATTTTATATATAATCAAAATTTTATATTTAATCACAATTTTATATTTAATATTCAGTTTTTTAAAAAGTAACAACACAGAAATGTTCAATAGCACATTTAAGAGGATATTCAAATTTCCAGTGTTGTCAGTAGAAGGAATCATTCCCTGCTCCTTCTGAGTGCAGAATGATCCAAAAGAAACCAAGATTTTCTAAGAATTTCAATTAAAATCAATGTGATAGCAAGAGAAATACTGCTATTAGCTGCAGGAATGAGACCTCAGGGATTTTTGGTCAGCTGAGGTGGCTTCAGGAATCTAAAACTGCCAGACGTGGGCACCCAAAGCATCTTCAAAGCAGAACCATGTGGCAGAACACAAACTGTGGAGGGAAAACATGGGTGTGGTGTGACAAAAGCTGAGAGCAACTTACAGGACACGGAGGTTTTTGAGTCCCCTGAAAGCTCCTTCTGCAATGTGGTTGATGGAATTGTGGCTCAGCCTCAGCACGTGCAGCCCCCCCAGGTCTGCCAGGCTTCCCTCATCCAGCCTGGTCAGGTTGTTGTAGGAGAGAATCCTGAGGGGAAAAAAATGCAACAAACAGCTCTTGTCAATCCATTTGGTATTTTCCAAACTCCTCAGTGCCAAGCAGTGCCTGCCTCCCACAGGCACCTGATGCACTGGGTGGGTGAGGAAATAAGACTGAATGCAAGTATTGCCCCAAAACACTCATGGGGGACATCAAGGAGCAGCAGGCAGCTGGTACCCAGCTCTGGGGCCATTTCTGTGCAGGCTACAGAGAGAGGCTGTCCCAGGAGTGACTGAGGGCAATAACCCAGCACACACACCTTGTCAGCTCCAGCAGGGAGAGCTCCTCTCTGGTCTGCTCATGGTCTGGAAGCCCTGCTGTGCTCAATCCCTCTCCCTGAGGCCCACAGGAGCAGCAGGCCCTGCTGCCCACGCCCTGTGAGGTGCAGAGTGATGTCACACTGATGGATTCTGGAGCTCACACAGCTCTTGGCAGGCTGCTGTGCTCAGGAGGTGCCTTATCATTCTGCACTTGTGCACAGCCAGCCCCAGGCTCTGGGTGTGGGTGCCTGGGCTCCACCCCAGTGCAGAGCCAAAAGCATTTCACCACAAGGCAATTGAATGCTTCCTTTCACCCACAGAAAGGAGGTGTCTGTTGTAAACCAGCCACCTTTCCTTCCTCCCACTCCCCTTTGTAAGGAGCACAGCTTGCCTTAAATCCTCTCCACTTACAAGAAACTTAGAGGGTTGGTTTTTTTTCCTAGTTTTCCATCTATCTCCTCCCCTTGCCTGCATTATGTCTGGTCTGGGAGGTTTTTTTAAGCACTGCTCCTGTTGCATTTGGAAGCTGGCAGGAAGGCAGCAGCTTTGCTCTCCCAGCAAGGTGTGGATGAGGCTTTGGAGATGTGACACTGAGGGCAAGCCTTGGGATCTGTGCAACCACCTTCCATCCAGAATAATGCTCTTCTTTATTGTGGAAGATCACCCTGGATTCTCACATGAGAGGAGCAGCAGGCACCAGATTTTCACAACCACCTTCTTGGTGACTGGGAGTGCCACTCACTTCAGAAGATGTGAGGGTTTGGGCTGCTCAGCTTTTGAAAAAGGGAAACAGCTTTGAACAAGCACTGAAATTCTTCACTGTACAGACAAGAAAAAAAATCACTGAGTTCCAAACCTACAAATTCCTCTTCTAGCACTGCCTGTTAATGAGTCTGCTTAAAAATGTGTCTGGGGCTTGCATGAAACTCGCTGCAAAGCCAAAACCAAAGCCCAAACAGACACATACTCCAGAGCACTGAGAGTGTCATTTCCTTGGCAAAGGGGCTGTCTATCTTTTAGCTGTGTGAGTGGGCAGAGGGCAAGCTCTGGAAAAAATTCAGCAAAGATTAATGAGTTTGAAGGTATGGGACAACATACTTTCATTCCTAAAGAAGCTATAGTGTTAGTTATGAAGAACTGGCATCTGGTCAAACTTATGTCCTCACCTGCTATTAAAGAATTTGGGTTTTAAAAAAAATTGTTTAAAAGAAATCCTAAACCTGGCTGAGAAAATAAATAGTTCCTTTTGACTCCACACATAAGAGTTCCTGCCACAACTGGTGAAGGCATGTTCCCTCTGTTTGTTTGGATGGACAGACAGCAGCAGGACGTGGTGACTCTCATTGGTGTCACACATGGAAAGTTTCAGGAGCTATTGCACCTGGCAGTGGCTTCTTCAGGGCCCTGCTTCCTGCCACAGGACAGGGCAATTCGTTGTTACACTTCTGGTACAGTCAGATGCCAAGCCCAACCTCTACCTTTCTTTGTTTTCCAATTGTTTTTTTTTTTCTTAACATCATCTAATGTTAATCATAATTTTATATTTAATCATAATTTTATATTCAATATTCAGTTTAAAAAAAGGTAACAACACAGAAGTGTTCAACAGCACATTTAAGAGGATATTAAAAAAAAAAGGTGAGAAATCACTGGCATGAATATTGGCAATGTTTGTCTACACAGCCCTTCCAGCCTGGTGAGAAGTAGGAGATTTAGAGCACCATGCCAAACTTGGTGCAGGAAGGGGTTAACCAGAGCCCTGTTGTGCAACTGGAGCTGCTGCTGCCAGCCTGCTCTGGACCAGGTACCTCTCACACACTTCACTCCCCCTGACCAAGCTACAGGTAAAAAAAAGGGAAGGAAAGACCCAGCAGCCAAGTCACCATTTACCTCTGATGAAACCCTCTGCTCCCACTGTGGTTTTTTCCATGATGCTGATGCTCCAGCACCTGACTGGTGAATACAATCAGCCCTTTCTCATGCTCAGAACAAGGCAAGAGCTTTCTTTCCTTGTCAGCTCTTACATCAGCCCAGAGCCTTGGCTTCACGTTTTGTCCCGGCAACTGAATGTGAGATAACTCCTCCTTCAGATATCAACTCCCTCCTTAGAAGACTGAAATTCATTCCCTGTACAGCCACAGTGGGTTCAGGTAACTGAAACCCAGTGGATTTAGCAACAGTGGAGGTGAGCAAGGATCTTTCAATGAGGAATGAAACCACTAACAAAGTGCACGAGTCAGTCTGGATGTACCCATGGCTTCCTTTCCTCACCCTGGCATTTCAGCACAGGCCTCTCCTACAGGAGTTTCACTCTGAGATCTGATGGCTCCCTGCAGCAGCCTTACCCTAAAGGCAGCACCTGAGAGAGCCTGCAGGACTTTGCAGGGCTGTGCTAACTCCCACACAATCACCTTTCCCATCTCAGCCACGGTCTCAGACTGCAGCACAATCCTGCCCTGTCAGGCCAGGCACACCCCAGGGCCTCACACCACCTCACACCACCAGGCACCTTCCAAATCTACCCCATCCTGCACCCCAGTTTCTGCAATTCCTGCTCCTAAGACAGGACAGCTCACTGCTAGAACTGCTTGCTGGATGAGATCCTAATCCATACCTGAGAAAAAGGTCTCAGCATGACAAGCAACCTCCAGTGTAAACCTTGAGGGTTTGCAAAAAGAGTCATGGAGAGAAGGCAAGCTCAGCTCTCCCTAAAAGAGTTTTGCCATTAGCCCTGGGAGGTGCAGGTGGGTCTGACCCATCCCATCTAACCAGGCTGAAATAAAGCTCAGCACAGGCACCAGACATTTGGTTCTGTGCAGTGCAGAGATCTGCATTTGGCTGCTCCAAGGATCCAGCTGTGAGTGTAAGTTCCCCTTTTTTGGATGCTTCAGATTTTAACAGACCAAAGGCAGAGCACAGTTCCAGTTTTATCTGCTGCCTTGAAGATCTCTCCATTAACACTGCCTTAATCTAGCAAAATATCATGTGAGGATCTGAACTGAACAAGGCATGGGCAGTTCTGCAGCCATTTGAAAAATCAGGTAATTCAACAATCATGCATATATTTAATTAAAACAAAAATAAAGTACTTCCTTGTACCCCCAAAAAATAACCAACATCTGAACAAATAATTTGGGTTCAACAGAAGACCACAGGACTAGAATGTTAATTCTAAACATAAAGAAATTATATGTGTCATGTGTATCCATCTCTGAACCCACAGCCCAAAGGTTCAGGACTCACAGCTGAGTGGGCAGATACCAACCTCCAGTGTGAGAGCAGAGTGAGGCCTCTGGCAGCAGGAATTTGCTCCACCATACTGCTTTTTGGTGCATAGGAGACTCCCTGACAATGTTTAGCAGAATGAATTCCAGCTCCACTGACCACGTGTCAAGTTGACCAAAGTAAAAAGCAAAGCTTTGCACAGAGGGGATGGCAGCACCTCCTGTAAATACTGCAAGCATCCCTGTGTGTCTCTTCAAAAAGGCATTAAAAGCAGTGCCACAGACCCAAAAGACACCCTTGTGGGGCTGCCCTCAGCAGCAAGGCTTTCCTTCACTTGCCAGGCTGTATCCCCAGCACCTAAGGAGAGCAAAGCCATGTATTTACTGTTCAACAACTGAACCCCACAGGAAGGATGAAGTGTAAACAGGAGAAACAAGGAGAACAGCCTTGAAAGGGCCAAATCTCTGCTGGCTGAAAGCATGGTTGTTCTTTGTAAACACAGAGGATAAAGCAAAGCTTCCTTCAGGCTGTACAGTTATTATATGGCAAGTTACAAGTCTTGTAACTCACTAGCTAAAAACATTGGCAAGCCACAGCTCACAAACTCTCCAGGTCTTCTGGCACTGTGCACTTTTAGTGGGTTCTAGCCTTTGTTTCTGGTACAAATGTGTTTTAACCAGGTGCTCTGAAGGTCATAACATCATAAATAACCAGGGCATCACTTAGGAGCCTGCAGTTCCTGCATTTCTACAGGTTGACACAGTGGGAGCTGTAAGCCTTGAGAAAATTCCTTACTCCCCTCTCTCCTGCCAGCATTACACAACAACACAGAAAGCAACTCACAGCTCATGCAGCTTCTGGCAGAAGCTCCAGCCATCGGGGTTGATGCGGGATATGGAGTTGTTGCTGAGGTGGAGCTGGTGCAGAGAGGAAAGGCCATAGAGAGAGCCACTGTTCACTTCTGTCAGGCTGTTGTATTCCAGGTGCCTGTGGAGGAAAATCAGAAGGAATTGCCAGATAAGCGGCACTGGTCAAATGCTGGAAGAAGTTCCAAAAAGAATTGGGATTTTAGCCATTCCTACACACCTTTCTACATACCCAGGTGGACACATGCATGTGTGGGCATTTCTTGTCATAAAAAGATAGAAATTCAAGGACACCACAAAGGAAATGCCCAGAAGGAGATGTGACTGCAGAGAGAAGCTCCACTGCAAGTAAATTTGGCTTAAAGCATCCCACTCAAGCTTGTATTTGCAGAGTCTCAGTTGTGTGACAGCAGCCCCCAGAATCATGCTGCCTTCATCACCTGGAACCTCGCAAACACACCTGGAAGTCAAGGGTGCTGGAAGCTGCACGTATCTCTGCAATGACTAACCAATTTATTCTCTGGTATGGAAAGAAAACATCACCAAGAATGGCCAGCTTGGTTTCTAGGTATCCCATGAGGTGGAATGATACTGTCTGCAACACAGAGTTTCCATCTATCAGCCAAAACAATTTTGCAGAAGCCAGATATTTAAAGACCAATTGAGATAAATGCTGAATGTTCAAACTGTCAAAGTTTCAAAGGAATAGTGCCACAGCTTAAAAAACAGTGCTGTTTTTACTGAACACCTGCTGAAGCAGTGAGCTTTTGTAAACTGTGGGTCAGCCAAAGAGAAGCTGCTGCATGGAATTTGTAGGCACCCTAACGAGGGGAGAGAATGATGTATCTGAGTCCATCTTATCAGAAGGCTAATTAATTACTTTATTATGCTATATTATTCTATACTATATTACACTATTTTACATTACTGCCAAGCACTCAACTCTGCACACAACTGCAGGGAATCTCGTGACTGTCAGCTCACAGTCTCAACACACACTTGTAAATAAAACACCAATACTTTATATAAACAATCTCCATATTGCATTCTATTTTTACACAAATGTTTTTACAAACACGGGTACAGCAAATAAAATAAGAATTGTGTTTTCTTTCTCTGAGGTTCAGAGAATGTGAATCTCAGAAATATTCTTGAGGGAAATTATGCTTTGCTTTTTCTCTGTGAAGAGAAATGTGGCAATGCTGCAGCAGCAGCTCTGGGCGTGCAGGACAAAGAAAGGGGCACACAAAGCAGCACGGGTCACTGCTAAAATACAGAGAAGGATGTGACAGCACCAACTTACAGAACTTGCATTTTGGCCAGGCCCCAGAAAGCCCCATCAGTGAGTTTGCTGATGTTGTTGCGCTGCAGTTTCAGCACTTCCAGGCTGTCCAGCCCCTGGAACGTCAGCCCTTCAATCAGGCGGAGGCGATTGCGGTTCAGCTCCCTGAAATCACCAAAGCCATACAAGTTTGTTAAAGCCCAGTCCTTTCTCACCCAGTCATCTGTGCAGCACACAATGGGGACAGCAATGCCAGCAGCTCCCGTGTCAGTGGTTCCCAGGAGGCAGCAGAACAGCACCGGAAACCTTCAATCCCAGAGCTGTCCAGGGGAGGCAGCTGGGTGTGATCTCCTAAACAAACTCACCCTGGGACAGGCTTTCACTACAGAGAAATTACACAGGGCAGCAATTCCTCTTCATCCCTTCTCTCTCTGCATTTCTTTTCAACCATTGATCCTCCTCATCAATTCCCACTCTCTATCCTCCCTCAAGCACAGACACCATTTGATCAAATCATTGGCATTATTTCCTTTACAATCCATTGTTTTTATAGGACTTGTGATTGCTCAGTAAAAATGTGCTCTGAAACATGCAGGTGCCCCAAAAGTGTGGGCCCAAGAGGAAACTTTGTGGCCAAGTCTGAAAGGAAAGCCTTCAGTCCCCCTGAAAAATGCCACTTTTTTTCTTTTTTTCTACTATCAGAAACTAATAAAGAATGAAAGCGTTTCCAATAACAATGTAGTCTTAGTATTGTATATACAATAGTTTCCAGCCTGGTTCATTAAATTTCTTTGGAGTTTCCCTGGGTGAGGAAGGACCCCTTAATTTTGGCAGTATCTTTTTTTCTAATAGCAATATGAACATCATCACAGCACACTTTACCAACCTGTATCAGTCTTATGGATTGCTTAGCCCAGACATACCAGCTGAAAATCCAGTTCTGTTAAGTCAGTGGAGAACTTCAATGCACTGAAAGCTGAAGCTACAACTTTTTAAACTGATATTTTTCCACACATACAAGATTAAGTTGAGGATAGTTCCCTATTTAGTGTTTGTATTGAGGAAAATGGTGGAGGTTACAACATCCAAACTTGTTTTGGAAAAGATGTAGAAGCCATAGAGACTTTAAGCTTACTTTTCAACTGCATAAAAAAACAATGTTGAACTTGGGCTCAAGTTGAGAATACTTAAAGTCAAGTAAGCAATAAAGATTTTGCAGGCCTAGTCCCTTGTGGTACAGCACTTCCTGGGCTATTAGTGAAACAGGCTTTGCCAGAAAAAGAACTGTACACAAATCCTACAACACACCAATCTGGGTAACTTGCAATTCATTCATGTTTATCTGCAGAGTTAAACATCCAGCTCTGAGGCAGTCATTAAGAGCACCAATTACTCCATCTCTCAGTGCAAACCATGTTCCTAAACAGACTGAGCTGTTTTCATTACAGTTCTGCACATGATGCAGTCAAACACAGTGAATTAGAAGCCCTCACTCAATGGACAGCAACTTCCAGCTGAGAGGCAAAAGACTGTTCCTATTGTGTGTCCCATCCCATCCCAAACTGGCTGTAAATCCTGCATGTATGCAGACACAAATACACACACTCTCCTTGGGCACACCCTGGCTTCAGGATTTCTCCCTCAGTCAGGAGGTTGACACTTGGAGGTGCAAGTTCCAACAGCATTTGTGGACTTTATGTTAACGACAGAGGTGGACCTTTTGTCTATCAAATTTGATGGAAAGATTGCAAGGAGCCTTAGGCTGGGCCCATTTCTGCAACAGCAGCAGAAGGGAAAAGTGCCATTAAGTGGCCACTTTTTTACACATAAAGCATGTTTACAGCTGCAGATGTCTGCGTGTCCCCACACAGGCAGAACAACAACCATGTGTGTGTTAACTCATCTGAGCTGCAATTTTCTCTGCCCAAATATCACCTCACAGTTTAACGACCTTCCCTCATTGCTTTTTTATTGCCAATAAAGATACCTGTGTGGCCTTAAAACATTAACATAGCATCTGAGTTCTGTCCCTCTCAATGGAAACATCTTGCAAACCTCTGTTGCACCACAGACACCAGCAGCTTGCAAGGCAATGGATTTGTCTCATTCTGTAATGTGCAAAAGATGCTGATATCTGTTGCAGCATCCCTCCCTCCCTCCCTCCCTCCCCACTTGATCCAAATAATGACCTGAAAAGCCAAGAAGCAGAAGACAAAACCCTCTCCCAGTGTGCCTTCCTAGGAGCTGGCAGAGAACTCCTGCACAGTGAATTCTACATTTCGTACACAGTAGGTGAGGACGGGTGACATTTGCTGTGCACACCCCCAGGATCATTTTATCTCCACGAAGAGCTTAATTAAAGTGGACATTTGTACTCACAGCTGAATTAGCCTGGGCAGCCTGAAGGCCTTGACAGGAAGCTGGGTGATCCTGTTTTTACTCAGCCTGAGTGTCAGCAGGGTCCGGGACAGGCTATCAAAGGCACCGGGCTCCAGGGTGCTGATTCTGTTGCTCCCCAGGTAGCTGCAATATATCACAGCACAAAAATGAATGCTTCTGTCAGAAATTACCTTTTATCAGCATTTAGTTGGTCTCCAGACAAGCTGGTAAAACTACAGAGGTGGCTTCAACCCAGCTGAATTTCTGTCTGCACAAAGCGCCCTTCCCAGAGCCTGTGATGAATGTAGGGAATTGCTGGGCACTTCCAAAGAGCTCCCTGACACCCTCCTACTTGAACAAGGCAATCAGGAGTGGAAGCCAGGAACTGGAGACTATTCCGGTGCAGGATGATGCTATTCATTCCCCATTTTCCCCTCAGTATCTGTCCCAGAGGTCTTTTTTATTTGGATCCTAGTCTGAGCCACAGAGGGCTGTTTCTGCAGGACATCAGTCACAACACCACTCTCTTGTACCCTCCTGCAACCAGGAACACAAACTTGGGAGTAAACTTTAATGCAGGCAGACTACTTGCCTGCACCTCTTCAAAAGTACCTAAAATACAGATTCTTTCATATTTCTCTGAATAGGCAAACATCCTGTGGGAGTGTGTTACTCTGCTTGACCCCATTTTCTTCAGATAATCAGAGACATGTCTGTTCTCAATATTCAGAAAGCCACTTTAATGATTAAATAGTTGTTCTCTCTCCACTCTTCTAGATACACACAGGTTTGCAGTTGTAAAGACACCTACACATGAAGGATGTAGGACACCTGAAAGATATCTTTTTACTGCAACACAATAATAATAGTAATAATAAAAATAATAATCTGTATTCTTTATAGAGACACCTACACATGAAGGGTGCAGGATACCTGAAAGATAGAGATCTTTTCTTTGCAACACAATTAATAACAATCTGCATTCTTTATTGAGATACCTACATATGAAGGATGTAGGATACCTGAAGGATACCTTTTCTCTGCAACACAATTAATAATAATCTGCATTCTTTCTAACTACATCACAAACCAAACACCACTCAAAAAATAACCTGACAACAGTGACAACGTGCTGCCTTCTAACTCTCCCTTGCGCTTAAAATCCTGACAAACAATCCCATACTTCTCATGCTCATGGCTTCTTTTTCTGAAGGTTTGAGGCCCTTTTCTGTGCTGTGCTAAGTCCACAAAAGCAGTTCCCAGCCAGCAGCACTCACAGCTCCTTGATGAGCAGTCCCTGTGGGAAGCAGCCGTTTCGGATTTCCGTGATGTCATTGAAGCTCAGGTCCAGCGTTTCCAGGGTAACGTAGGGCTGCAGCTCTCTGCCCTCGATGCTGCGGATCCTGTTGTGATGCCTGCAACAGTCAGGAGCAGAAAAAAGGGACTGTTTAGCTCTCTTAGAAAAACAGAATTAATATCAGAGTCTGCAGCAGGCCCTGAGTTTGTACACTCAGAGTTATGGTGCCTTTTTAACAGCTTTGACTTTTTAACCATTGTGGAGAGATTCCCTAATCCCCTCGCTGCTCCTCTGGCTACAGCCAGCTCACAGGTATCTGCAGGCTTCCACTTTTTTCCTTCTACAGAGCTATTGACTCCACTCATCAGTTTTTCTTCCATTAATCTGGGCTCTCCCACAAGCCTGTACTTCCAAACTGGGTTTGTTACATGCAAGTGCTACAGGGCTGTTTCCAAATCCCAAAGGCAGGCGTGCAGATCAGTGGCTCAACATGCCAAGGCTTTATCCAGAGAATGTGGCTTTCAGAGAAGGAAACAAATAAGTGACTACAAACTCAACAAAAGTTACATAACACTCTACATTCCTAAAGATTCTTCTGAAAATTCCCCGCTTTGCACTGTGTTACAGTGATTTGTAACACACAGAAATAAGAAGTCTTGCAAACGTTCTTGCTGGCATTTCCTTATCTTTTGCTACTTTTGTCCTGCTGTAGGATTAGGACAACTCTGCAGTGCCCAAGCACCAGCTGCAGGATCAGATCTGCACTGATCCTGTGTTTGCTGCCTGACCAGGACAGCCTGAGGGATTCAATCCAAAGTTTCTCTTTAGAGAAATTCCTACCAACTGCCCTCAGTTTGCTTCCACAGGCAGCAAACAGTTAAATACCTTTAGACCTCATCTGTACTCAACAAGGTCTAAGTAAAAATCACCCCCTCACTGAGTCCTTTCCTCTGACTCCTTTCTGGCCTGAGTCAGTAGAGAACAGTAATCAATTAAAAAAATACATTGTGCATTAGTCACAAGAGGCAGAGCACATGCCTGATGTGAATTTAGAGCAGTCACTGATATTACTGGCAAGGCTGGGAGTGAGGCACTCCAAACAGAGATGCTCACCAGACACTTGGGAACTTGCTGAATAATAAGAGACAGTAAAGAGAGTTCAGACAAGTCCTGTGCCTCAATCCATCCAGACACCCACTGGGTGAGCAGAGGAGGGGAGAGCAGCCAGTGAAAGCACTCCTGAATGCAAGTCCAGCTCCCCTGACAAGGCATCAGCCCTTTGAAACAAAAACTGAGACAGCTTTTCAGGCACTTCCAGCTGTTCAGGAGCCCATCTTCTCCAGCTTCACCCTCTCTTTGGGCTCTCCCAGACAAACCCCTTTGGAAGAAAAGCTCCTCTCTTTGACAGAAAATGGCAAGGGACCTGCTCCCCACACCGTGATCTGCTCCTTTACCCTCCCTGTCATTAAAACCAGATTGTTTCACAACAACCTTTGCTGGTGTCCACAACAGGAAGAGTGAAAAATCTGCAACCTCAGAACAATTTGCTTTTGGGAGACTCACCCTTTAAACAGCCAGCACACGGCCCTTGCTTAATAATGGGGAAACAGGCACAGAAACAACACTTTGACTGAAGAGTTTAAATGATAACTAATTCAGTGCAGGCTCAGAAAACACTAAGGACAAATTTTACAGCACTATAGCTGCTAATACAATGCAACAAGGTGTCAAGAAAAATCAAAGGAAAGTCATAATTTATGTCTCCAAACTGGTTATTCCATGGGTTACCTGCACACAGGTCTCCACAACCACAACTGTTTCAAAGGTAATGACCTGGCTGCTATCCAAAAGACCAATATTCATTTACAGCTAGGAATAAAGTCTGGATTTTCACATCCATGCACACAGTAGGACAGTGGTGCACTGAATTTATACCACAGTGAGACTAAAATACAGGAAAAATCACTATACCCAGAATTTTGTGACCTCCATTAACTAAAAACACGGGCAAGGGAAATTTCTTTCCCTCTAGGACTATTTTTTTTTTTTTTTGCAATTAACTTGATTAGTAGAAACACAAGGTTCAGAAATTTTTAATCTTTTTTCCCTCCTCAAAAGAAGAGCACCCATTAAATGTGCATCCAAGCCTGACTCAGGAAAGTACCTGAACACAGACATAACTGAAAGCAAAGCACGAGCACATTTTCTGGAGCTCTCCTGAAGCAGGGGCTGCGAGTTCAGCTCTGATCTCATCTAAGCTGAGATGGCTGAGATGAATCTGGCTGTAAATTAACAGGAAATGAAGGCTTGTACAAACGAACGTGGAGAATCTATAAATCACCTGACAATCCCTACACAGGGCAGCAAAGTCTGCAAGGGACTGAGAGCACAGAGTGAATTTGGACATGAAATGCTCTTCAGAAGCCAATGTTTTTTTGGTTTTGTTTTTTTTTTTCTTTTGGAGTATTAATATTTTTGTGCTTTGGTTGCTCAATATATATTCACTCTGCCTGCCAGATCTCCCAACCCATCCCAGAAGACAGACTTGAAGAAGGGAAGAAAAGGACAGGAAAGAACTATTTTGTTTGAGCCGTGTTCGCAGTTTCCAGGTGACTTCTGTCTGTTCGCCTCTTGCTTTTCATGTGCTGCAGCTGGCAGATGAGAGGGATACTTTATTTTACACAGGCAGAAAAACTGGCTCCTTTCTCTCCCTCTCCCCCTTCTCCTTCAAACATGGGCTGACTCCAAATGTAGCTCTCAGCTCCAAACACCATCCCGGGCCAGTCCCAGCTGGGGAATGTCAGACAGTTCTCTGCAAAGCACTGCACCCTCTCAAAGCACTGCACTTCAAACAAAGCCTGTGACTTTTCCTATATACAGCATGTGATATGAAGGCAACAGAGCCCAAACCTTTTACTAGCTTGATTACAATTTATTTTTCATTCTTTTGGTAAGGGGCCAAATGTGATTTAACCCTTACTGTTACTACTTGGGTCCTCTCACTCTGCCGCCTTTGTTCCCCTGTTCATCCCAAGGGAGTTTTGCAGAAAAAAAAGCCAAAAAACCAGTGATGTTATGAATTTGCCTCTCCCCTTTATCACTGACTGGAAAAGGGCTGGATTTCTCCCAACCACTTCACACTGGGTTGGCTTCAAATGTGACAGATCAGATTTTAGAACCAATTGCCGAAACCGGGCGTTAAAGCACAAATACTTGGTGCTTGCACAACCAACACCTCCAGGTATCCTTTCCTCTCCCCACTCCTCGGGTATCACAGCCTGGAAACAGCCTTCCCTGCCTCACTTTACTTCAAGAGTGTACAATGACAGGGCTTCAATGTGAGATTGTGCAATTAGAGCCTGGAGTGGAAGCCAAGTCTCTTGGTTTCTATTCCCAGCTCTGGCACAGACTCATCTGCCTTGGGCAAGTTCCTTAACCCCTCTCTACCTCTGGCTTTCCAAAGTGCATGGAAAAGGACTACCCAGCTAGGATGATGCAGCCTTTGCTGAGGACTAAAAACCTGGAGTGAAAGCAGCTCAAGCGAAAAAGAAATCATAGGAACTGAGGAGCCCATCCAAGTCCATTTGGGTTTGTTTATGAATATGGGAGGATCTGGCTAAAACAACAGAACTTCCAAGTTCATCCCCAACGTCATTCCCAGAGACACCTCATCTGCAGCTAACACAGACCTGGAACACCTCTGTGCCAAGCTAAGGTAACTGGCAGTCAGCAGAGATCCCTTCCACACTCTCTGTGCTTATGGCACTTGTTCAGGAACGTCTTCACCCTGGGGTCAGCAGCAGCTCCGGCCGCAGAGGGAGAGGAGAGCTGGGTGGATGCACCCTCCAGCCCCTCAGTTCAACACCCCAGAGTAGCACAGCCCCTCAGCACTTGTATTTTGCACAGACCCCTTGTGTCTACAGGAGATTTGGACCATCCCCAGGCAGCTCCTTGCTGAAGCAAGGCCGTGAGGAAACAAACGCAACGCGCGCTCTCTGCTCCGCCGCACTGAGAAAAACAAGCAGAACGTTCCAGCACAGCCAAAGCCTGTTTGGGTTTGCTCTGAGCCGGGAGGGAGCTGGAGGGGGTAGCAGGAAAATAACAGGTGGCGCAAAGTCAAAGGCTTGCAGCATTTCCAGGAATCTCAGCTTGTATTTTAGAGGTAAAGTTACACTTTAATCCCGGTGCGTTTCCTCATTCGAGGCGTCTTTGTGAATATTTATTTGATAAACAGGCTGTGAAACATTTTCCACCAGACCTAATAGGGGAAGAATTCACCTTCCTCTTTGCAGCAAGCAAAAGGAGAACGCCACTCAGTTTAATTTATACCTCAGCTTCAAACTCCTCATGTGAAATGGATGCAAAGAGCAGCACAAAGTTGTTCCTTTGTTGTTTGAGCCACATCCACTCTTCCCAGCAGCTGCCCACTCCAAAGCTGACAGCAGAAAATCAAAGCAAGACCCTCAGACAGGAATGCACGAGGGGCTTTGCTTAGGCTGATTTAAATACAATCAGCACAAAACCTCCTGGTTTACACAAAGCTTGAATTAAGGCTGCTGTGGCTGCAGTGTAAATGTTCAGTGTGAAGCGAGGCCAAAGGCAGGGAGAAGTCACATGCCTGCCCTTCATGTAGTGTCAGCTTACAGATCTGGCCCGGCTCACCAGAGAAAAAGGAAAGCTGTAATACAGCAAACCTATTAAACCAGCACCTGTTATAGGCATCAAAAATAAAACTGAGCTTCTAAAGAGGGGCTCTGCACCTCGGGCAGGGTTCTATTAATATGCCAGCACATTTTCAAAATTAGCGTACGAGGGAGATCACAGGACTAGAAAGAGAGAGATTTTTAAAAAGTTCAGGGTTTGGTTAGGATTTCCATCCTGACAAAGCACTGAAGAAACAAAATGCTGGAGCCAGAAAGTTATGGGGTTTGGTACTGAAGGACAGGCAAGGTTTGGTGTCACAGACTGGCTGTGCAAAGGGAGGGAGATCAAAGGCAGGGTACCCAGAGATGGATCACACACACTGTGACTAACACATGCCTGCAACTACCTGCCCTCCTCCTCCTGCTCACCTCAGAGATGGAGATCCAGTACTGATCCTTCTAGAAACACTGAAGAAGATCAAGGTTCCTAAGCTTTCATCACACATGATTTTCTATTTGATTTTAGCCTGTCATTCACCACACAAATACAAAAAATAATAAATAAAATCATGGTTTCAGAGTAGAGTGAAATGCCTGAGTAATCTTCCTAACAAGACAAGAAGGGTAACTGATGATCTGGAAGATGAATTTGTATTTACAACAGCAGCAACATAAATGTTCCTGCTCTTCCTGGTCACCTTCTTACATTCAATAACCAAAGATCTCCTAAGTGATTTTTATTAACATATGGAAAGAAAGAAGGGGAAGAATGTCATGGGGACCTGCACATCAGCTTTGACTCAAAGTTCAAACAATTTATCAGCGTAGAACTTCTTACATGGTTTTAACATTTTACTCACAAATTTTACTTCCAAAGACTTCTATCAGAGAACTTTTTCTTCTCTACTGTAACTTGTGAAATGCCTTCCTTGGAGTAGAGTGAAGCCATCTCTGCAGCTGAAGATGAAATAAGCATGCAGGACATGCTGGAAGTCTGTGTCACACCATTCTCTAGTTCTTCACATGAGACCTTCCCAGAAAAACTGAACAGCCTGATGTGCATGAGCCCTCACACTTCCCAAGTGCTCTGGAAAGCCCCACTAGCTGTCTGACACTATGTGTTTTCTTATCAGCCTTTCCAGAATAATCCATGAGGCACAAGATTTTGTACTGTCACAAGAATGTGTATTTTTATCCAACACAAAAACTGCATTTGCTTATGGGAAGTGCCCCAGTGTCCTTTCAGAGCAAGGCTGCATGGGTTGCTGTGTGGACAGGAAGCAGGGATGCATGGAAGCAGCCCCCACTTTTCTCAGATGCTCTGAATCACTCCTTCCCTGAGGAATCCTGGCGGGTTCCCAGGCTGTCACAGATACAGCTCTGTTTGTTCAGGTGCTGCCTGCACACACAACAAGAGCAGAGCAGTGGCAGGCCAGCCAGCCACTGCATTTCAGGGTCAGCCACACAAAACAAACCAACCCAAAAAACCAAAAAACACCACCCCCAAAAAGCCCAAAAAACCCACCCAAACCCCAAACCACTGGAAAAAAAAGCCACTTGTGTAATTTTTTACAGATATCCAAACTTTCTCCTAAAGTTCATATACTCTACCTAAGACTGTAAGTCAGGATCTTCCCTCTCCCTAGCACTCCTTCAGAAAAAGGTCTAAGATGAAGCAAACAAAATCCATGACCATTTTACACTGTTTTTCACTTAAAATCATATAAAGGAATAATGCCTGAAACAAGCTGATGGAGCTGTTCCAACTATATCTAACTACAGCAGAAAACCTGAAGAGGATTTATTCATCTGCTGTACATCAGCTTCGAATCAGATATATTCCAGGGGGCTTTAATTTATCAGGTCATGTTCTCACCCTGTTTGGTGGTTTGGGATGGAGAAGCATGAAGCAAATTACCCCCAGCTACACACAGCTGGGACAAGACAGGGGGGTTTAAAAACAACCTGGGTTTTGGGGTTTTTTTGAAGATGGAGGGGATGGTAAAAATGTGGAACCTTTCACAGTGAAGTGACTGTGTCTCTGTTCCAGGTCATGGCTGTTTGGAGGCAGAAATCAGTCTGGGAGCTGAGATTTGCTAATTCACCCCTTTGGGCCTGGGAGCAGCTGCCACCTGCAGAGGGCTGTGCTATGAACTCTCTTCCCACAAGCAAACTCTTATTCACACAAATAGTTCCACTGCAGCCAACAGGGCTGTTCATGTGAGCCCAGTGTGACCCAGGGGCTATGTTTTCACTGTCTATTATTAAAGGCTGCTCTGTGGTCACTCACAGGACCAAGCTCATCTGCCTCTCACACTGATGGACTGCAACCACTGACCCTGCTGCACTCCCCGTGGCCCCAGAGCATCCTTGTGCCTGAGGTACCAACCATGGGCAGATGTTATCCTGCTGCCAGGAAACCACAGCTCCTTCTTATCCACATGGATAAGAGAAGGAGATCAAGAATTCTCTTTAAAATCTTTCCCAGCAGCTGGACATAAGCAAAGGCCTGGATGTGATGAACAATTTTTGATAGGTTAAGTCTGAACTGCATGAAGGAAAGCCCTTCTCCTATTGTAACCAAAACCACCACATGCCCACTGAGATACACATTCCCTCTGAGTATTTCTGAACTAGCACTGTTTATGTAAACTTTCTGACTCCTTACATGACCTTACACTGTGTGCTGATCCACTGAGGTAAGCCATGTCATTTTTCAAAGTTCTCTCCCTCCCTCACTTTGATCTGCATTTCCTTTCACTGGACTTCGACTTGCCACCGTATGATTTTGGATATTTTTTGCAACATACAACTTCCTAAGCCTTCAGCATTTCATTCCATTGAGAGAACAAAATGTGTGGGACAGGCAGGATTAGAATTTAGTCATCTTTACAACAGAGGCTGTCTTATCTCTTCAGCAGATTACACAACCTGATGTGACATCAAAGCAAATAAAGACTCCTGAAGACAAGACAGTCTCTGTTATGGGCACAGTCCCCCCATCACAACTGGGTGGCTCTAAGAGGACCAGCTCTCTTCTGGTTACACTGGATGTTTCATCAGGACAGTGCTCTGCAGCAGCTTTTAAAATGATGTATTCACAAGGGGCTCAGATCCATTAAACAGGCTGTGCAAAGCATCTCTCATTGTCTGGCACAGCTTCTCTGTAATGAGCCTCGCTGAACTTCTGTGAACTTGAACCCAAAGCATCTCAGTGATGATCTGCAGAGCCCTGAGCTCACCCCTCAATGGAGGAGATGCACCTGCAAGGCTTGGGGCCAGGTATCTTCAGCAGGGGCTGCCCAACCTGTGATGCAGTTTGGCCAAAGGCACAAGGGAGGGAATCTCTAAGCCACCGAACAACATCACTGCTGGTTTTGCAAGCACTCAGAGCTGTATGAGCCTTTACCCCCTCCTCCAGCTCCTGTCACTTCTCACATTCCCTGACCTCCATCTGGAGCAAGCACTAAGGAAGGCTGCAAAGGACAGGAGAGGCTCTTCTGAGTGCTGAACTCTGCTAAGAGGAGAATTGTCCTGTGGGAATAGAAGGAAGGGAGTCACACAAGGTAAATGGCAGTTTTCACACAAGAATGCAGGAAACCACAGGGCTCTGCACCAGCTGCTGAATGGGGTCGTGGCACTCAGCAGAGCCTCTTTGAAGGAAGGGCTGCATCAGTATTTGAAAGGGGTCATTCAGTTGCTGGCAGATGACAGTCAGGTCAGTGTTTCCATGCTCTACATCTCGTATCTTTCGTCTGCTACTCTTTGCTCTGCCACTGGCTTTTCCTCTTGTGCTTCTCCCTCAAGGCTTTCTTCTGCCACTGATATATGCCAGGCAAACTCAATTTTCTATCACAAATTAAATGCATAAGCAACTCTCTGAAGCCAAGAAAGAGGCTAGCTTCACCCCACAGTTTGCTGCTCTGATTAATTCCTGCTCTTCACAGTCCCAAAGTGCCCAGTGCCCATGTCAGGGCTGCTGCCCAGGCCCCCCACCTTATCACTGCCTCAAAGATGAACCAGGTCTGTGATAAGGAAAAACAGAAACCCCAAAATGAGATCCAGCCCAGATGTCAACAGAACCAGCACAGAGCAGGAGCTGGAGCACAGACAGTAGCTTCCTTTCATTTCATTTCATTGCATGCAAGTTTTGTGCTTCTAATCAACAGGGATGGCATTTCCATTTGAAAGTCAAGAAGCTCCAAAAGCACAGGGCATGGAGGCACTTTCATCCTTAAATCCTGATACTGATTTTAGTTTCTCTTTGTGTAATACATGATCAAAGTAAATAAGATCCACCACAGCCCAGAGAGCACATGTGTTTTGTGGGTGGTTTTGTTTTGCTTTTGTCTCTCCACGGGAGCGAGGAGGGGAAAATAACACAAGGGGAGAAGCAATTCAAGTGCAAAGCAAATGCAATGGCTCTGCCCACGATGCTGCAGTTTTTATCCAAATTTTAACTGCAAGCAGACTTGATAGCCTGCACTGTGTGTAAGCCACAATGTGACACAGGGGTTTTTCCCACCTTTGGCATGACCACCATGAAAAGAGGTGGATTTAGCTACAGTGATGATAAGGGAGGTAAAGAAAGGACAACATACTTGAATTCATCTTCCACACCATCAAACTCTCAGCCTCATGGAACTTGCAGCAGTGGCTGCTAAAAGACCTGCCTCTTGAAAAAGGCAGCATTTGAAGAAACTCCTTTTTGACTGGCCAGTCAAACTCCTGTTAACACTTGAGAGATGTAGATAGGCTGGCTGTTCTGGCTGCTCCAGCATGACACACACTTGTGCTCTGTTGAAAGGGCTTATCTGTCTTGTCAGCAAGGTCACAGGAACAGGGATTGCCTCTGGGCAGCCTTCACTGAGCTCTGCTGGGCTCACACTGCTCTGCCTGCAAGAAGGAATAGCTCCAGTGTGGAAAAGCAGTGGTCAAGCTAGCAAAGAAAAGAGCTGCTCTTCACAAGAACAGGACCCTGCTGCTAATGAAGCTCATCAAGGGGGAAGGGTGGCTTTGGGAAACCCCAAAACAAGGTGCCAAAACATCCAGGGAAAAGGAAATTTGGGGTTTAGAGTAGAACTGCCTCTGTGCTAAGCCAGGCTGGTGTAAAACAGGCTGTTCAAGCTTCCCTGGTAAAGATCTTATAAAATCAAGTGCAAGCAATCACCACCACTCAGCCAGTAAGTCCTTCAAGCTTCTATAGTAATATCATTTACATCTTCAGTTCTTCCTATTTTGAAAAAGATGACTGCTCTCTCAAGGAAACAACCTTGACGGCAAAAATATCTTGGTAAAATCACCAGAAGTGTTCCTTTTCCAGGGCACCTGAGGGATTACAGAAAGTCCAATCCCTTGGCCTGACTGCTCATGCTAATCACCACCCTGGTCAGCACAGAGTGTGTGATCTGCAGTACATGGACTGGGCAGGAAATGACTTTTAAGTCTAAAATCCATGAGCAATTTACAGATTCTTTCTTTTGTCATCAATTCTTAATTCTACCTCTCCCCAACTCATTTTATCTGCTCAGATCTGACCATTAACATAGTTGTCTTTTCACTCAGCCCTGCACTCCAGTTTCATCTTCCAGCTACCTTTGCTATTTTCCCTGATGTGCAATTGAACATTAAATGGTTTGACAGGCAGAACATGCACTCACCCAACCACTCATTCCCAATCAATATTCACGTGGAATTCCTGTTAACAAGCAGGAGTTATGCACACAAACCTGAGGGAGCGTGGCCTCTCAAGTGATCACTTCATCTGAAGGTGTGACAGATCACTCTCTCATCTCTCTTAAACAGCAATCACATTTTCCACTCTGCACACCCCCAGCAGGGCTGCTTTTGCAAGATAATCACTATTGACATGATCTCTATTGTTCACTTCTGCAATTAATTGGGGAATTTGACATGGGTTAAAAATAAGAGATAGTCCAGCCCATAGCTGGCTTTTATTCAGTTAGAAATGAGCTTTCTGCAGATTTTTTTGCTGATCTCTTCCAACCTTAACCAAGGAGTATCACATTCAAGTGAACATTTTCTTCACCCTACACTATTCCTAATAGTGCCAGTGTTTTATGGCACCCAACTTAAATCCCACAGTTCTACCCCCAGCCCTGTTCTTACTCCCCTCTGGGATTTATTTCATGCTCTGAACAAGCACCACAGTCTACAACCAGGATAAATAGCTGCACAATCTCAGTAGGGATGTGGGAACACATACTGAGAGCTTCTTTAGATTGTGCAATTTTGTTAAAAAGCTGAATCGGCTCAGCTTTCCGAGAGGAACATGGAGAGAGACTTTTACCCCAAAATAATTCAACTTTCTTTTACTGTAGCTTCAACTTGACTTTTACTCACCTCTGAGCAAATTTAATTGCCACTGCCAGCAGTTTTTAGGCAGGAAACTCCAATGAACTAAAACAACTTTCAACTCAGCAAGTTATTTATATTTGAAACCTGCTTGGTCTGTGAAGACTAACAAAGGAATTGCTTTTGTAGACGTGTGCTTTATTTGCCATATGCCATTAAATGAGACAGTCAACCCACCACAGATATTAATAGGAGCAATTTTGGGCTATTCTAAGGCTCAAATGTGAAGCTATTTTTCATACTGACCTTAACAAAAGATCGTGGTTGCAGATGACCCTAACAACTGATCTAGGCTTGATCTGCAGAGGGACAGAACTTGGAAACTTGGAAACTTTGTGCATTTTATATAAAAGATGCTCCTGCCCTTGGAGATGTATACACATACTTTAGGGCACAATGAATATGTGGTCATGCACAAAAAGATCCTATTCCAGTATTCCAAGCCCTAACCTTGTGCTCTGTCCCACTGGTGTCCTCTCTTCCCTCCAGACACAGATTAACCCAGCATGGCCTGCAAAGCAGGACAGAGATGCCAGAGCAGATCTGGCCTAGCTCACAGCAATTCTCTGCTCACAGAAGAAGCTGCCATGGCTGCACAAAATGCTTGTTATTAAATACATAATAGAGCAGCCTCCAGGGGTAACTGGTATTTCATGAGCTGCCACCAACTTTCACTATCTTTATCCTCTGGCCAATTTTTACACTCCACTGTATGTGCCCAGATTACTTTCTGATGCTCTTTTGTTGAGTCTGGTAACTGTGGGCTTTACTGCTGTTGCTTTTCCAGAAGAAATGAGTACTCATTTCCCTGGAATAGCCTCAGATCCTTTGCCATTTCCATGCATTCATACTATATCTAAAAGCTCAAAGAGGACATGCAAATGATTAGAACAGTTCCAGCAGCCCAAAAGAAAAGTCAAAACAGCATCTCTTCTGGTGCTTGGGAGTACATGATTAATGAGGGTTTCATCCACTGGGAAAGGCTCCTGCAGTCTTTGGCTATAAAAACTTGCAGACTTTACACACCAGAGCCTTAATATGAACTCTGAGCAAAACAAACTTAAGAGGTGAGTTTCAGAATATCTTATGCCTGTGCATTGCTGCACACTGAACAGCCTGACAGCATTCTTTTCATTTTCCCTTTCCATATTAATGTATTTCACATCCAAACCCAGAAGCTCAGTAGTATACCCTGTATAGTCAAACTCTCAGAAAGCAGCTCTCTCCATCTCCAAGGGGAATTACCTAAGCAAACACTGGAGAACTGGCCCCTGCAGACATTACACCATGGAGGTGATGCAAGCAGGGGCTGGGGGTGAATCTGCTCCCACTTATCTACCTACAACACCTCAGTTCCCAGAGAAAGTTTTCCCTGGGCCAATAATGAGGAAGGGAGGAAGGCAGTGTGGTTTGTGAGCTGCCCAAGGCACGTCCTGCACACAGGCAGAGCTGCTGACTCCGAGCAGACCCCGCTGCCTCTGACTCATCTGGATTTGGTGCTTGCGAGCACAAAGCCTCTTGCTTCGACCCAGATGGAATTAACAGAGTACTCTCCTTATTTCTAATTGTTAGATCATCCCTTTTTAACTCCAGCAAAGATGACTTGCAGATTAAACCCCTTGGGGGTCAAGGCAGTTGTTCTGTTTGTACAGCAATTAGCACAGCAGGATCCCAGGCCACAAATGGCCTCCAAGGCTGTGTCTGTGCTGTCTGTGAGCTCAAACCTCATTCCTCCTGCAAGCCAAACTTCCCAGCTCTCAACACCGCCCACACAGAGCCTTTTACTCTGGCCCAGCCAGGAACACAAAGTGAGCTCACACCTCGTGTAGAGACCAGCTCAGGCTTGAGCTGAGCTCTAGGAGCAGCACAGATGGCAGCAGCTCTGAGCTCTTCTCTCTAACAGGGTCACCCTGACAGAGCTGCAGCTGCAGCCCTGATGTTCAACAGAGTCTGCAACACCTTAACCTGAAAAGCAAAGATGTTCACAGATGTCAACCCCACCAACCCAGCTCCCAGGAAATTTTGCAGAAAAGAAGGTCTATTTGTGAGATCCCACTCAGAGTACAGGCTGCTTGCATTGTTTCAGCTCACAAAGCAGGACACCTTTGTCTTGGATGAAAGCAAAACAGCAGCTCAAAGAACCTAATGGACCACATGGGTTTTCAGAAAGTCTCTGCAAACCCCATCTGACACCACAAGTGAAGCAGTGCAAACAGCACTAAAATAACAGCAGCTTTCCCAAGCCTTCATTGTGGAGGAATGAGGCAACAGCTCAATAGTGCAATCCTGATTCTGCCACATTATTGACTTCCAAGACCAGTCAACTTTTATCCAGTACAAAGGTTAATAAGAGTCAAAGAAAATCACAGACAAGGATTACAATCTTAACAGTGTGGCTAATTTAACCAGAATTATAAAGAAATCCCCAGCACTTAAGAGGAAAAGCTCTACAAGAAACCATGCAAGCCAAATGGAAGAGACTGGCTGAAGTCTTTGACCTGTCTTACCTGACATCCAGCTGGAATAGCACTGACTACCCTCCTTTCCATGAGGATCATGCTGCCCCAACCATCTGAGCTCATCAGCCCTTTTCCAAGCAGCCCTAGCATGTTTCCTGCCACTCCCAGTTTCCAATTCTCCAGTATTTAGTTTTCAAATTTTACATGATCTATTTGGCCTGGGGCACAGCAGATCACTTACCCTTCTCCCCTTAGCTCTCTGTTTAATTACAGTTTAATGTGAATTGATCTTTACATTAATGAGTCTGTAAAGAAGATTGATTTTCTTCAAGAGACTTTTCTGCTCAGTTTGGCAGTAGAGTAGTCCTATTGATTTTGCTTTCCCCAGTAAATACACTGCAGTGTCACTGCATCTTCTTGTGAATCAGCTAATCCTATTTCACACTCTTTTGCTCTAAAAATCCCTATTCTGAGTTTCCTTGTTATCTGTGCTTATTCAGAGCAAGATGATGGGGCCAAAGCATCTCGAACAGCTCTGCCTGTTGCTAACACACAGCTGACTGCTGTGGGTCACTGTCCCCTTTGTTCCTAAATGGCTGGAGGCTTAAAAGACTTACAGCGAAAGAAATGAAAGTTATTTTTAAGTGTTTTATCTGTTAACTTCCTTAATTCCCAGTCAGCTAAGGATGGGGCAGAGCGTTGTCTGGTTAGCACTCTCCACTGAGCCCTACAGCTGCCCAACATCCTCTGGCAGAAGAAGAGGATGCTGACTGAATCAGGCTTGGAGCCAGGGCAGAGGACAAGGATCCACCTCCATCATCTGTTCAAATGCCCCAAAACCCCTCCAGGATGCAGTTACTCACATGCAGGTAGATGCAGCAGTAATGAAGACAAACCCTAGAGTAAGGGCTGAGCTTAGGGGTTTGTAGGAAACCCATAACAACAGACCAGTGAGGGGTTGATTGCAGCTCCTTTAACCTGGCAGGCCTAAGAGTTCTTCCATGCAAGTTAGTGAGGAAGCTGGATATAAACAGACTAAGTTCTGCAAATAAATGGTTTCTTCCATCACCCCTTTCCCCAGCAGATCAGGTAACAGGGTCTCCTCGAGAGCCTTCAGAGTTAACACACTGTGGCTGCACTGGGATGGGAAATCCTCAGCCAAGGGCATGTCAGTGAAAACATCCTGCCATCAACTCCCCAATGTCCAAGTCTAGGAACTGTAACTAAATTACAAATGCTGTGGGAATTGCAGGCAAGGTTCTCCTCTCAGCTATTCCGATGTAATTTCGGAATGAATCCAGACTCGGTCTCTCCCCCTCCCAGCTGAATTTCCTGGCTTTTGTTTGCACTAACAGATGTTTGCATTTAATGTCTGTCTTTATTTGGTAACCCTACATAGATTATTTTTCCCTTCTGTTCTATTAAAAGCCTTATCAAGTCCCTTATGTTTGCTCTTGCTGAAATGAACGACTCTGGCAATATTTTCAACATGCAAGGCAAACAAACTGATTCTTCGAGGAATAACTGAACTGAACCAAACTTCATGGCAGGGTATCAGGACAAAGCATTTTTGGTACATATGTTATGTCTGCATCCATCTGCAGCCTGGGACATCCAAAGGCTTGCAGAAAGCTCTGAGAATTCTCTCTTCAGCAGATTCTCACATGCTTACATATATATTTAACTGGCCTTTGGTCCTCACACGTGTTGGGTCAGGCAAGTTTTGGGTGATGGAGACAGGTACGGAAAAACCCAAAAACAGGGAATGCAAAGCAGAGCTCATTAAAAAAAAAAAAAAGGCAAAACCCAAAAAAACCCCACACAACCATCAAACTTTATGGAAAATTCGAGTTTGGCAGTATTGTTTCTCCCAGCTCCAAAATGAGAAAAAGTGCTTTCTCCTGTTTAGGAAGAGTAGGAGATGAAATAACTCATTCAGAAGGGATGTTTTGAGTGACAAATACACAAGACTTGCTTTTATAATACATTAACAGTCCTTTGGAAATACTTAACCACATGCAATATACAAAACCTACTTCAGAGGTTTGTGAGGTAAACACACTTCACACATTTCTAAACACTGAAAAAAACAAAAAGGAAATGTATTTATTTTTCTTTAGCATTAAGAATACACTGTAACACTATACACTTAAACATAAACCAGTTTCTCAGTACACAAGTCTTCATTATGAGTCTTCACCCTGGGTTTGGTTTGGCAGCCTCCCCAATTATTACTTCACGGATTGGAAGGCCAGAAGAAACCAGTATGACCATATAATCTGATTCCTCATATCACACAAGGCTAAATTTTACCCACCAATTTGCCTATCAAGCCCATTAACCTAGGGTTGAACTAAAGGCCCATCTTTTAGGAAGCCAAGCAATTGATTAAAGACTCCCAAAGATGGAGAAAACTTCACTTCCTCAGCAAATCATTCCAATGTGACTCAGCAATATTGATTGGAGCAGGTACTTTAAAACATCATTCAGGTTATTTTTATCTCTGATAAAAATTAAAAGGAAATGCAAGGGGGAAAAGATGTGGCATTCTCTAATACAAGCTGAACAAAGAGACCCTTCTTGCAGCAGTATGACAGCAGTATTACAAATCCTGCTATCAGAGTTATTTATGTGCAGCAGCTGAGGAGAGCAATTCAGATTTCTGGAAAGTGATACTAAACAGGTTTGTTCAGAATACCATTCTTTTATCATTTGGCTTTGTAGCTTCTCCTTCCTTCTGCACCACTCTGAAATTTCAGAGGAGCTGTAAATCTACTGCCTTCCACAAGCCATTATTCCCCCTTTCCAAACTGCTCATTTCATTTCAGGAATAAAAAACTCAAAGCTCCTGCAATTTGGTTCTTTGCCAACGGTGAAATTAATAGCAAAAAATAACAACAGGGGCCTGTGGAACTCAGAGCATTTATAGACTTCATGAGAAAGAGAAGCCAATCTGGGGGGCCTAAAACTATATCCCTGCATGGCAAATTCTGTGCAAGCTTTCCATCCATAAATCAGATTTCTGGAGGTCTTTTTCAAAGGCTGGTGCACAGCACAAATGTGGCAGCACAGAAGGGCAGCAGATAAAGGTTGCCTCAGAAAAAGTCAGAGCCTTTAGAGCAAGAGAGGCCAATCAGCTGGTGGTGTGGTCACAGATGATTTTCCACCACAAGAAGCACCAAATCTGTGGAGAACACAGACACCTGCACAGGGCCATGCAGGCTGGAAGCCACCACTTGAACTGCTCCAGTCCCTGTTAGCCATTAACACTTCCCAGGAACCTGGGAGGTATCATGCATACCTCAGCCAAATTCCTTCTCAGTGCACAGTACAAGCACACACATGCAAAAATTAATTTCAGAAATCCACACTCTTTAGATACTAAATAGTTTTATGTTTTAATATTTTATTCCCTTCAGCAGCACCAGGGACCAATGTCCTTGGTGGTCAATACACAAGGGCTCCCAGGTATCTGATGCTTCTGTGGCCATCTAAACTACCAAAGTTAGGAACTTCAAACCTTCTGCAGATCATGCTTTGCAATCACTGCATGATTTCTTCTGAGAAAAAGAAATCTCAAAAGAAAATGTTAAAAAGAAGTTGAAAGAAATCAGAAAAACAGGTCTAGAACGAGTTCCCTAAAAGATTAAGATATGAATACTGTCTGGCTTTAAGAGGAAAGAAGAAATGATCAGAACAGGGCCAGGAATAAAAAGAACAATAAAGCAAATGTAAAATTTAATACCACAGGTATGACCTAATGGTTGAAACCCAAAAGGCAGATAAGAAAAATGAAGTTTTATTCAACCTGTGGAATTTACTGACCTGAATTACCACTGACCATATGTACAACACAAAACCTCACACAAATCACACTACTCCACATGATGTTTCTTAATTAAGGTTAATTAATTCTTAAATTTCTTAACAAGCCAAAAACCAAACCCTAGAATCAGCAGGAACAAGTGTGACACCCATGAAGCTCCCAGAGGCAGCTAAACCCTCCCCAGAGAAAGCCAGAGGCAGAGGAGGTGACAATGACTTACAGGTACAGGGCACGGACGCTGGAAGCAGCAGAGCCCAGCGAGGGAATGGCACTCAGCTCGTTGTGGTCCAGCCTCCTGCAAGAAACAGAAACCAAGGTTGAAGGCAAGCAGCATGTGCCCAGGCCTAGAGGAGCAGGGGAGGCTGGCACTGAGGCAGAAACCTCCATCTGAAGGGGTTTTTCTGGGCCTCTGATGGCCACACCTTGATCTTTAGGCCTTTCCTTCCTGCCACCCACTCCCCAAAGTGCCAGGCAGGAAAGCAATGTGGCACAGCCCTCCTCTAGCCTGTGTTTCCAGAATCAAACCTGACACAGGAAAATTTTGCACCTTAAGGCCACCTGTGCCATGGCTCAGGAATTTAACCCTTCCCATGCTCACAGCAGGTCAGGGCCTGGGGGCACAACCTGATGGCATCCTGTCCACAGCAGGCCCAGCTCTGGAAATACCAGAGGGATTTCCCCACAAAGGCAGCAGTGCTGGCCACAGAAATGTCACCAGGCACAGAAACGTCACCAGGCCAGGCATCTGGGGAGCACAGAGAGCCCCTGCTTAATGGCACCACCAGCACAGACACATCCCCTGCCAGGTCCTAATGCTTTAAAGTGTTTTTCTGACTGAAAGCAGATCCTTGCCATGTGACTGGCTCTTCCTTGCTTTAAAGAGCTCTTGTTTGTACGGTGAATTAGTCAATTAATTACTGTAACAGTCGCTCGTCTGGCTGCCTGAAAATTACCTAATTTCTCAGTCTTCTCACCCTCTCCCCGCTCTCACTGCAGTGATCACAGCCAGGCCCTGGGCAGGCTCCCCAGCACCCCCAAAGCACCCCTGGTCACTCTGGGCTTTCCAAGTGCTCTCCTTTTGCAGAAAATCCCAAAAAGTTCACAATTTGGGTGCAAAGCACCGCATCCCAGAGCTGCACAGCCCAGGGTTGCTAAGCCACAGGCATGAGTAGGGGCAATCTTAAATTATGTTGGGTTTTTTTCCCCTCTTCTTTCCTTTTAACACTATTTTTGGCAGGTGGGAGAGGGCAGTGGCACATTTATCCCAGAACTTCCCTTCTGGCTCCTCTGAGAGGAGGCAAGATATTTGATTTCACGAGGAGTTCCAAGCACTGCTGGGATAAAAGCTTTCCTCTGCCTCTGACATTATACCCATGCCTTAAAATGTAAGGGAAAAAAGCCAGATGCATTGCAATTCAGCAAGGAGCTCCACTCTGCAACTAAAAGCTCACTGTTGCTCATATTACAACACGGTCTGGAGCTTCCAAAGGTACAGAGCAAGCTGGAAAGAGCATTAAATTGCTTATTTGAGCATGTTTTCATTAGCATCTAACTAAGCATCTTCAGGAGAAGAAGGAGCCTGGGTCAGCTCTGGTTAAGCAGCTCTGACACCAAGCAGCATCTAACAACTGGTCAAACCCTGCTCTGACATAAGTGTGATATTCATATATCAGCCTCCTGCCATGGCAGGAATCAGTCAGAAGTGCTTTTCCCACCTCATTTTCTCTCTTGGCTCACAGGCACCATTTGCTGACACAGAGGAGACAGCCAAGCTCTGTATTTGCCTGGGATTTCCCACTCATCTTTTCTTTTTCCCTATGTAAAGCAATTGAAAAATAAAAAGAAAAAAAAAAAAAAAAAAAGAGGGGGGAAAACCCCTCAAAACAGAGCAGCTGGGCTCAACAACTTTAAAAAGTTTCAGTCTCCTTCCCCAGCCCTCACCTTTGACAACACAAACCCTCTGGATGCTGAGGCAGAGGAGGGGGGGGGGCCACCCATATAAAATATTTACAGTCCAGTTGCCAGGCTGGTGTCAAGCTGAAATGGAGCCTGCTCAAAAATAGCACAGCTCTCCAGAGCTTTCAGTGAAAGGCACTTTAGAAAAGAAAAGGTGAGTTGTTTGGAGAGGAATTTTAGCTTGGTTACTACTTTTATTTGCTACCAATGAGCCTGGAAAGCCTGAGAGCCATGAAACCATCAGTTCGGGGGATTCCATGAGCCACATGAGCTGAGGAAAGGCCAGAAAGGAGCACAGGGCCCACCCCACAGCAGCCCCATCCATCCATCCATGGAATGAGAATGGATGGACACCAGGGCATTGTCACCACATGAAGGCACCAAAGGGAATGAAAGATCAAGTGTCCTGAAGGAAAATAACGTCCCAGTCCAGCCCCTACCCTGAGCCTCCACCACTTATTTCAGAGCAAGGGGGATCACTTTGCGCCACTAAATTTCATCCTACAGAGACTTAAAACTTTTCTAAAAGCTTCTCATAAAGGCCACCAAAACAAAGCACACAAACAACTGCCTAAACTGAGGGAGAAGTGTAGGGTAAATTCTGCTCTGACTTTATCACAATCTCAGAAAGCAAAGCACAGCATTGAAGATAAGGGATGAAATTTAAATCTTTTGGTCTGCAGATATTTTCTTTAAATCAAGGGAAAACAAAATGTTTTCAAAATATACCACAGTAATTATTCACATGGAGAGACACACACAGAGTTTTAAGCCTTGTGCAATGCTCAGGAACCACAGACAGCACGTTTGAAGCATCATGGGAGGTTCTGCTCTTATCAATGCATCTATTATTTGGGGCAATCTCTTTCCCTGAGGGTGCCTTGGTTTGCCCAGCACAGCATGCACAGAGCAACACTGACTTGCTCTCGAGACATGCCACAGCATGATGCTTATTTCATGAATGTTTGTCAAGTGCTTAAAAAAAAAACAAAACTCAGAGAGAAGATGCTCTGGCAATAGAGATGTGGTTCTCCTTGTGAAATGAAGTTTATTTCAGTGGTCTGTGGTTTAGCTGCTATTCAAAAGCAACCAAGATTAGTAGATAGGGCTTTTAATAGAGCTTCTCCCTCAGACTGCCTTCCAGGCTCTGCTCCAGACCTCTGCCTCCCCTCCAGTCTCCCATTTCTGACTGCTCCCTTTCCCTCCTACTCACTCTTCTGCTCTCTCCCCATTCCCTAACCCTTTCTGACACAGCTAGCAGCTCTTATCTACCCATTACACTGTGGCTGCATTACTTATCTCCCCAGAAACCCTGACACCTTTTTACGGCAGGGAACTGTTCACTGCTCTACACACGTGCACAGCACTTTGCTCAAGGGAATTCCCTACCTGGGGAATCAGAAGCCACACACATTTCCCAATTTCCCACCCTGTGCTCCCTGAAGTCACACACCTTCAGGCACTTCCATGAATAAAAGCTATTGCTAAGCCACAGTCATGTCAGGATAATTATAAATCAGGGCTGCAATTCTCTCCTTTAAGCACAGAGCAATTTAAGGCTTTCCACAGTGAAAAGAGAAGTTGAGAAAACAGATCCTGCAGGCAGTGTTCTGCTGACCCACATCACTTTCTCTCTAAAGATTGTGCAGAGCTGATTTCAGAGCAGCGCAGTCACTCCTGATATCCATTCCTCACTTACTCATGATTCCCAGCAAGCCCCTACTATTCATGCAAACAGGAGGCCAGGAGAGAGATGCTGCATGAATCTCCACAGTCCAATCCAGCAGTCATCAGTCAGGGAGAATTCCACTTTTTGCCTATTTAAGAATCACAGGATCTGGCCCCTCCACGAATCCCAAAGCCAACACTTAATGAAAACAGACAGAGGACAAGAGCAAATGCTTGACAGAGCACAGTATTGTTTCTGAAAGGAAATGTTTTTTCAGTTTCCCATGAGGCAGCAGTAGCTCTTCAAACAGAGCCCAAACCTCAAGCATGCCAGCGATTCACCAGGCAAACACAGCTCATTACCTCAGCCTGCCATCTCAGGCACTTTTGGTTTTAAACCCCAAAATCAGAACTCCAGGCACCCCTGTGAAGGGCTGACAGTGCAGCCCCTCTCTGAGTGAAACTGCTCAGCCTTCTCAGGAGCTTGGAAAACCTGCATTCCCTGAAATGGGTTTGTTTTACAGCAAGGAGGGGCTGGCACAGCCGCTCAGACCTTCAGCAGGTCCTCTGTTCCTCACCAGGGCAGGGGACAGCTCTGCTGGTTTAGCCTCTTCTAGCAACACCTCCAGCAGAGCTTGTTCTGGTTCCAAAAGGAGCACAAATGTCTGAGAGAGGAGGAGGCACGGTTAAGTGCTTTGTTATCCACTACACTACACCTTTGTTTCCCGGGAGATTTGGGCTAGGTTGGCATCAGGTGTCACAATCCAGGCTGCTGTGCTTTGCTTCAGGGTTGTGCTTTCAGCAAGGAGCTGTGTGAGTGTGCTCAGGTGTGCTCAACTGCTGCCTCCAAGCATTGCACAACACCCAGGGAGGCAAATTCCAATAACAGCTCTGCTGTTTTAATTGGAATGTTGTGTTCTGCCCATTGATTAGTTTAAAAAAGAGCAGCCCAGATACAATATAGAGGGGAAGAAAAACCTCCACACCAAGTCAGACCTGCTCATTCAACTTAGCTAAAGGAAGGTACTGTCTTAGGAAACTAGATATAATTTCCTCACAGCCCACAAGCAGCCCTGGCAAAACACAATTAAAGCCTTTGAAGGAATACTTACACTTCCTGCAGGTTCGACAGCTCTGCAAAGACAGAAGGATCAATCTCTGCCAACTTGTTGTAGCTCAGGTTTCTGTTAAAATAAAAGACAGAAGGATCAGCAAAATGCAGTCACCCTGCTCAGCAAAACAATCATCTTAATTATTCTGGATTACACTAGGAGGGTTTGGGTTTTGGAGTTTTTTTTAAAGAGAACTTAAACAGGAGTGCAGCACTTTTCTGCTGGATACACAAGTGAGTTTAGCTCCATGACAAAAATCTTATCTAGCTCTCCCCAAGCTTCTTCCTCTTTTGCATTAGATTAGTGTGGTTTTAATTTGTCTTCATATTACACAATTACATTTATTATTCTACTATTGATTATTTCCAACCACAAAACTAATCACAGACAAATAGGATGTTTCCTGACAAATTAAAGTCAGAACTGAAACAATCAACAAACCTTCCACTAAATATTTTATAGCTATATTCACACAGGTATTTTTTATACCACAGTGTGTTACACACAAAATACACATATGTACACTTGCTATGTGTAAACATAAAATATATTCTATATTTTCTAACAAGATGATATAATTAGCCTGTCACTATTTTTTTTTTAATCAGTGAATACAGCTTTCAAGCCACACAGTAGAACACATTTTGGTCCTCAACAACCCCAGACAACACTTTCCAGCTATCCAACAGCCTAAACCTAAATCACATTCGAGCACTGATGGATGACAAATGGGCTGTGCAGCCTGGTGGGAGAGCAGATCTGCCTCACAGGACATCCCTGACTCAAAACACATCCAGAGCTCAACATGCTGCAGGAAGGAACACACTGCAGCAATTGCTAGGGACAGCAAACAGGCAAAATAATGCAAATTAAGTGCCAAATGCAGAAACCACAAGCAAGAGCTTTGCCATGCTCTGCTGTAGCATCACACAGTGCAAGAGCAGAGCCTTCCCTCCAAGATATGCACTCTCAGCACTCCACACAGGACAGGTCAAACCTGCAGCCAGGACTAACCAGATCAATTAAGACCAAGTGACTAATGATGCAAAAAGTAACAAGTGCTTTAATTATCCTTCTGCATGCAGTGCTGGCATGTTTCTGTGAGAGTGTAATCTAAAGAGGGAGGAGGCAAATTGATGGGTGGCAGCAGAACAGCAACCACAGTAAATTGTAAGGAAATTGTGAGGGGGACTTCTTTAATTTTATTTTGCTCCACGCCCTGCTCTCGGATATTACCCTGGGTAAAATTCAGCCCTCCTGCCTCCTCTGCAGGGAGGTTACACCCTCTTACTGCACCTCTGAACACAGCCCAAAAGATTCACGGCTTGATTTTAGATAAGCCCTCAAACATTGAGCTGCTTATTCAAACCACCAAGCCAGTCTGACTAGAAAACTGGCCAATCTTCCCTGGTTTGGGATTTTTGTTGCTTTAAAACTGTGCCCACAGAAAGCAAGCAGGTCTGGAACCCAAACTGGGTCTAAGTCACTGAGGCACCCACTGAACTTCCACCAATGCTCCGTGACACAGGAGCTGAGGCACACACAAAGAAAAGGCAGCTGCCAGAAGAGCACTGATGGAAAATCTCTCCTGAAGAGCTCACACTGACACACTGCACTCTGCGGCAATGCACAGAGAAATCCAGGCTCACAGCAGCCTTGCAAACACCAAGACTTGAAAGACTACAAAGCTTACCAACTTTGCAGGAAGTGATAAACACCTCTTTCAAGCTAAAAAGCAGATATTGATCACCTGCCCTCTTGTAATGCATTTATGGGAAGTCCTCAAAGCGTTCCCCTGCACCAGGGAATCATTTGATGGCTCTCACATCACACCATTCCCCATCATTTCAGCTCCTTGCATCTTGCCCAAAATGTTCAAATTTTTTTGCCAATACCTGCTGTGGAAGAATGCTCCACAATCAGCAACACAAGCTGGCTCTTAACAGAGCCTAGAGCTGAAGTTATAGAGGAGTGTAAAACCTAACCAAGCATCTCAGTTTAAAATATGCTGTCCTGTAAGCCCCTACTGTCTTTTAAAACACTCAAGAGACCTTTAAATCAATACCAGGCTACAGCAGATATCCATTTCACTATGAACTCAAAGGCATTTATCTAAATAAAAGTCAAACTGCAGTTTAAACTCAGAGTGTGTTTGAAAGCCAAGTCCATATTCATAGCACAATTACGAATTAAAGTGCAATTTGCCCACAGATTACATTACTACTTTTTTTTTTTAACCACACAGTAAGATCATGCTGAAGCTTGCCCCTGCCTGATCTACAGGCAAAAAGAAAAATACAACAGGTAACCTCCTACAGGCTCAGCACAATAAAGTCAACACAGAAACACAAGTGACAAACTAAAAGAGGGAAATACAGCCAGACATGATGGTGCATGAATCCATCTGTTTTCGTGTATTTCTGTGCCTTTTACTGCAGCCAAACTTCACATTTTTCAAGTAATGTATTTCTCCTCAACACATTCCTCTGCAATAGGCTAAGGGGCTGTTTTATGAAGCAAGAAACAAGAACACATGCACCAGAACTGATCCTCCCTGCACTTGCCAGAGGGACCAGGTCCCTGGTTTAGTCTGTGCTCAAGCACTGAGTGATGCTGACAGGAACCTCCAAAATTCACAAGTGAAAAACAAAGATATTCATAAATTAAAGAATTTCATGGCCATAGTTTAACATCACCCAAAGTGATTTTCTGATTATTGCTGCTGCCATTCAGGACATTTGACCATCAAGTAGCTGGTTCTTCAGATAGCACAGAGAGATTTTGCTGCACCAGCAACAGAAAGACTTTCCAACATCTGCTGCAGAAATGCAGGTGAACTCCATCCTCTTGAACACCAAAGTCTTCAGTTCCCCCCACACTACTCACCCCAACCACCAAATATCCTCACTAAAATGTACACTACACTGCTCAAAAATCAGTGGGGAAATGAAAGCTAGAAATAGAGTCAGTACAAAACAAACAGGAGACTTGAAATTACATAGATACGCCAAAAAAAAGTTTACTGAGTATCTGGCACTAGCTGTATTTTAACTTATATTAAATATCCAAGAATTTCTAGCCTGAAGCATTAGCAATCAAAGGATGTGCTTCCCAGAACTCTGATCCCCTCACTAGGCAGTGTGTGGCATGCCAGTCACAGCACTGAAGTGAGAGAAAGAATTAACATGTTTCAATAGACAGATCACTGGGACTGGGAGTCAAGAAACCTCTGTCTGTTCCTGGCTCTCTTCATCTCCTGCTGTGTGACCCGGTCATGTCACATCACCTCTCCAGAGCTTTTGTTTCTACAGCCACCCTTTGTCTGTCTTGTCTATTTAGACTGTAAATAAAATTGAGGTAGGTATTGTCTTGCTTTGCCTGATGCTGATGAAATGAGGCCTCAATCTTGGTTGGGCTCCAGTAATGCAAATAAAGAAGGGAGCTCAAAACTTGAGGTCATGGGTGCACAGGATGCTCTCCCACCCCTAAATGTGGGTCCTAAGTGTCCAGCAGTGAATGAAGCACTGCAGGATTTTAATTTCCCCACCAGGCTGGCCTCTCTGAGCTGAGCAAACCAGCAGTGCAGGCTGATGGAGATGCCAAGCCCAGGGCACAGCTGTCCCACCACTGCAAGCTGGCACATTTGCTGTTCCTCTGCAGCACAGAATGCATTCCTTCTCGAGGAGCCCTGGGATGATGCCACAATTGCCCAACGAATCACCAAATAAATGTTTCTGCCATCAGTTTTCCAAAATGTCTCCCTCAAAGAGAGGCATCAGCTCCCAACACCAAAACCCCGTCCTCTCCCAAACCAGCACCTGCCCAGCCCTCTGAGGTATCTCTCATCCTGAGCATCTCTTCAAAGCCAGTTTATAAAGCATCACCTGCAGTGTTTTATGCCAGTTCCAAGAGCCCATGGCTTTGGTGCATGTTCTGCCCATTTCCTGGCACCTACAGGTGATGTTAGCTGACCCAAAAGTGGGGCTGCCCACAAACTGCTCCGTGCCCTGCTCCTCTGCATGGGTATGTTGAATTACTCATGGAAGGATATTTTGATCCCTCTAAGACAACTGTGGAAAGAAAACAAAAGTCAAGTATATAAATTCAAGACCCTGAGCTGTGAGTTGAGGGAAGCATCCTACAAAGCTTACTTTTCTACAGCTGGCAGAGGAGAAAGAACAGAACAACCAACCTGAGCAGCCCCTAACATTCAGATTGTTTTCTTCATATCAGCTTCTATTGAAAAGGAAAAGCTGGTAAATGTTTTTAAACTTTATGCTGATTTACTGGCATGAAAAGTGTTCTGCATATTATTTATCCATTTAAGTCTTCCTTGTAGTGGCTAATCCAACAATAAAGGGTTTTCCCCTCCTGTCACTAAGATGCCTGTGATCAGGAACTGAGAGCCTGTAAAATCAATATGGGAAGGGCCCTGGTCTGTCTTTTCAGTTATTCTAGTCTCTAAATAAGAAAGCAGTGTTTGCCTTCAGCTGGCATTATGAAAGTGGCATTATCACTGAACTCTGCAGAGACTGAAGTCTTGTTAAATAACTGGGTATGCTCAAACTACCTCCCAAAAGAAACAGTGCTGTCACAGAAAGAGTCCTGCTTGCAGTGAGAGGGATCAGTCAGTTCTTTGACCTGTAGAGGCCAGGTGCAGGGCAGATCAGGAGTTTATGTCCAAGTTTTGGCCCTGCTTTGGGACCTTGACCAGTGCAGAGAAAAGCAACCTAGGTCTCTGCTGAAAACCAGACAAAGGAACAGAGTCATACACAGCTCCTGGTCTCTGTCCACCACGATGATGGCTGAATTCTGTTCTACAAGGTGAAAGTTTCCAACCCTCACATCAAAACCATTTATCTGTCAGTGCAGAAGATTATGTCAAAAGCGTTTCTGCACCTTTTGATGACAGGCATTGGAGAAAAGGAGGATGGCTTGAAATTCTGTCACTGCCAACTGTGGCTTTCATTAAACACTTTGTCAACCGTTGTCATAACACAACTTTTCATTGCTCCTGCACAAAAGGGAGCTGAGGGCCCAGAACAATTGAGCCCTGCAGTAGAAATTCCTCTGGCTCATCTGTCGAAAGATAGCTGCCTAGTCTGCAGCTCCCTGAATAGGCACCATCCTCTTCCCACATGTTTGTAGATGGCTTTACAGCCCTGGAATGGAGGCCCCATGCACACTTGAGTGGGTATGAAAAGCATGGCTGCAGCTGAATCAGCTTGGGGATGGGGGCCAGGGGAGCCAGAGAGGGAGCACACTGCCCATGCTACAAGGGTACAGCTGTGCAAGAAGAAAGAACACTCAGATGTCTCTTTTAAACAAGCCTGTGAGGTGCCAGGGAGATGGCAGTGTCCTTGTAAGCAGTGACAGGGGAGCATTAATGCTGAAGCACAAATCCATCAGATTGCATGGATTCAGGTGGTTGTATGGGCAGAAAGGACAGAAAGAAGGAGCTTTAGTCCATTTTTAATTCCTGTGCACAGGACAGGTGCAAAGTCTACTCCCATGAGGCAAGAGCAGCCAAACAGCCACTGCAGCCTCTTCTCATGAGAGCTGTGCTCCAGCCCCTTCCTCTGGACATGCTGCAGTACCTCACTGTGCTCCTGTACTGAGGGGCCCAGAACTGAGCCCAGCATTCAATGCAAGGCCAGTGCTGAAGGTAATCACTGGCCCTGTCCTGCTGGCCACACTATTGCTGGGTGCCACTGGCCTCCCTGGTCACCTGGCATTCACTAGTTCATGTTCAGACAGTTCAACCACCTCCTGGTCGTTTTTCACCAGGCAGCTTTTCAGCCACTGCGCCCCAAGCGAAGCCCCCTGTAATTTCTGTTACAGGGTACTCTGGGTGCTGCCTACAAGTGCCAAGCATCCAGCTTGAAGGGACTCTGAAATGCAGCCCAGAAATGGCCCAGACCAAGCATGGCATAGAGCCACCTCCCAGAAGGAGGTAAGAGCACCAAAACAAGGTGGATGCCCCAGATTGCTGCTCAAAGTGCTTTGGAGAGAAGGAGGCTCTGCAGGACACAGCACCCACCTGGGTGAAGCTGTGCCCCACAATGAGGGGTTCTGTTGGTGGCTCAGATGCTGTGCTCAGTCAGGCTTTACTTATGTCCTTGTTCAAATTAGCTGCAGCATCACACTGGCTTGGGTTAACAGCCTGCTCATATAAGGGGCTTTATGTGCAGGGGGGAGTCAACCTAAGGGCAGCCCTCAAGCCATAATATGAGCTAATCTGACAGTGAAGACAAACTCTGAGAGGTCATCCAGACACCAAGAAAACTGCACCATGAATCACCCTCAGTCATGACCAGTGATACAGGCTAAAGGAAATTCCTGTAGCATGATCCCCAAAGAACTGATACCATGCAGATACAGCCATTAATGCAAAGAACACTAATTAAAACCACATCACTGAGAGGTACTGTACCAGACTACAATTGAATTTAGCATGTGGTTGGTATGGTTTGAGGAACTTGGGAATGATCTTACCTCCAAGTGACTTTCAGGGACACAATGTCAGCCTTGCCCTTCCTCCTGCTCTGCCACTCTGCACTCACAGCGTGGGGTGCACACAGATCACACACATGGCCTCAGCTCACACAGGGCTGTAAATGTGAATATCTCTGCCACTGTGGACTGCCAGCCTCTAAGAGGCAGCACAGGATGAGCAGGCACACTCTCAGGGCTGAGGAAAGGCAGGAATCCTCTGCAGGAGCACTGCAAGGCTGCTGAGGCTTCCACATCTCCCACACCAAGGATTTTTACAGGCTTATTTGTCTCTTTCAGCAGGACAGTGTCAGGTTATTTTAGGCCCTTCTTGGCTTACACAAATGTGTTTTGACAAAACCTAGGATCCCATTTCCTCCTATTTTAATAACCTTAGCAAAACTCAAGTGAAGTTCTTGTCTAAGTTTTTCTCTTTTCTTGAAAGATCATCTCTTCCAAAAACTCCTATTTTATTTCTTAAGACAGAAGGCTTAGATGCAATTTAATCTACATTGCCACACATATATGGCAATACTCCATAACACATGTAGAAATCACCTGGGTAACTCAGGTGCTCATGGACCTCATGCTATGGCTCTGCACCATCACAAGGGACATGAGGATACTCATTTCACCAGAGCTTCACCCTGGCCCACTCAACAAGCTCTCAGTATTTCAATTGCTTCAAAACCACTGTTCCAATTGTTCAAAAAAAAAAGTGAAGTGAGGTTTCAAGAAGTGAAGTGATTTCAAAGTCATGCATGAGATCCCCTCAGGCCCCTCTGTTCCCTGGGCACATGGGCAGCCCTTCCCAGCAGCTCAGGGACTCAAACCAATGCAGGGCAAAGCAAGCAGGAATCACAAGGTGTTCCACAATGCTTTTTCTGCTTCTGGGAAGAGCAGCAGCCACAGGCAGACAGCCTGCAGCCCCTGAGGCTGCTCACCCTCCTGCTGGGGCCATAGGCTCCTCTGCCCCAGCCAAAGGCAGCTTTGTGTGCAGGGGATGCTGCAGGGCTCAGAGCAAGCAGGATTTAATTGCAGCAATCTTTCTGTATTTGCCTCTTCTATTAAGCTGCACTACCCGAAGGAGAACAATCCTCTCCAAAACATACTGAGGCATCAGCTCCAAGGATTGCATCAAAGCAAAAACACGTTTCAAAGGGGGAATGAGCATCTAAATAAGAATAACTGTATTTAATTTCAAGTAAAGCAATCCTGCTTTGCCACCTGTGACAGGTAAGCAGTTGGAAGGAAAAGCAGGATGTGGAGGGTTTTTTAACCCACAAATAAAACTCCACCCATCATCTGCCCTGACACCTTAGAGGGTTTGTTCTGGGTTTATTGCTTTGATTAAAGTGCCAACTACTGCCATGAGAAAGACATAGCCCTAAAACCAAAAGCCTGCAAGTTGGTTGCTTGATTGTATATGACCAAACTCACATTTCTCTAATTTGATAGTAAATTTCTTTCTTGGTGATTTTGCACCCACAAAGCAAAGCAGGCTCTTGAACCACTGGAGCAATGGCTGGATAGCCCAGCTCAAACAAAATACTTACCAAACAAATTGCTTCTGCTTCCATCACTGCTGTTTTTCTTTGGTAAATCAATAAAGGCCATGACTTCTTTACTAACATTTTCAATTAAGGCTCCCCACTGTGTATTCAACATATTAAACCAATTTATTGAGGATTAATAACTCTGTGATTTACTATACATATCTATCCTAGAACTGCTCAGCCTCCATTAACAATAACAAGCTGCACTGATAAATCAGCATTAAGTGCTATTTACAGTTTCAAAAATGGCTCCTTTTGCAAAGCAAATATTTTCTTCTGAAAGTTGTGCAATTCTTCACAAGTACTCACAGCAGATAAACCATGTCAAACCTTTGGCTTTTTCAGATGTTTGGGAAGACCCACAGCAGCATATTGGACTGCTGGCAATCAAACCCTCCCACCACATGACTTTGCAAAATCCAGCTGTGGGTTAGAAATTGAGCCCACCCTGAGTGAGAGTTGGCCATGGCTGTCCCAGTGACAGCACTGGCATGGCCCTGCCCAGTCGATCATTAATGGTGGGACAGGGCACACAAACCTCTCCCACTGTGTTTGCTCAGCCACTCTCTCCTGCCACTTATTAATAGTTAATCAGCGAGGATTGATCTGCCCCCAAAACATACTTGTTGAGAAGTGGCACCAAGGAATATCTGGTTTAAAACTAGTCAGGAAAACTGCATTGGTTAAAACTAGTCTGGAAAAGAGTGGGGGGAAAAAATTTTTAAAAAAGCAATGTGCAGATTTTTCCTGCAGCCCAGGTATGGGGGCTCACTCCAGGCTTGCTCCAGCTTCTCCTGCACTTGATGCTGCTTTCCACCCATCCTGAAGGGCTGCATCACCTCCTGCTCTCACACAGTGATGGTACCCAAGTGTTTTTAGAGGTTTTTTCCCAGAAAGAAGCACTGCTGTCCTGTTCTCCCCCTGGCTGGCCACAATACCTGGCTGTTTCCCTCTCAGCCACCCAGGGCATGGCTGTGCTGTCACCAGGGAAAAAGCTGTCAGCAGATGGACTGAGGTGAAGCTGTGCCTCCTCAGATGGGCTGCAGAGTTTGATGGAGCAGGGAGCAGAGCCAGCCCGGCCCACCCAGCTGGAGCAGCCAGGACACAGGCATGGCCAGCCCTGCCAGCTCTGCAGCAGTGACTCCGATCTCACACAACACCCAGGCGACTCTGCAGCTCTGCACAGTGGGAATAAAGCCCTCTCTGATCAGCCCAAGTGGAATTACAGCCCTGTGCCCCACCATAAACTCGCTCAGTTTGAAACCAACCAGAGCAAGGACATTCCTGGCACCTTCCAATGCCACGGGCGGGAACTGAGAGCTTGGCCAAATGCAAACATTTAGTGTGTGGAAAGGAATGATGTGTATAACCCCAAATATCCCAAGGACTAGTTACCCAGGGGCTGTGTGAGGCTGGCAGCACTGCGTGGTGCAGGGCCAGCTCTAATCCCCCAGAGGTGTGAGGAACACATGGCAGACAGCTCTCCATTCCCAGTTTAAAAATAGTTCTGCTCTGTAATAAAGAACAGCATTTTAAGGGCAAAACCTGAGGATTTTAAGCTAAAAAAACCCCAAAGCTGTCCATCCTGGCTGGAGGTGTATGGTTTACACAAGCATCCATCCCCTTTCCTTTCGAGTAATCAATGTCCAATCGTAATGCACTTCCACTCTAAGCACTTTCATACTGCCAACAAAGCACCAAGCAATTTAATGGATTTCTAACCCCAAATTGGAAGCTGTACCACATCCAACTGATCCAATTTGTTCAGCCTTAGAGGAAGCCCCAGGAACAAAATGCTGGAAATAAAACCACATGCACTGATAACATTACAGAAATAGATACACCAAGAAGCAAATGTTCTGTCCCTTCTATCTGACCTCCAATTTGGTTTAATTGACCTTCAAGATGGAAAAACTGCATTTAAAACAAGCCATTTCCACTTAGATCAAGAGAAATAGAAGTGTGAGCGAGTGTATAACTGTGTGTGAGAGTGTGCTCTATAAAAAGCACTTTCCTACCTCCATGTTAGCATCAGGGTCAGCTGTCAGAATAATCACTCAGACTTTTTGGCATAACTCCTGTATTGGTTTTTGCCCCTGGGACAGCAGCAATGTCAAAGCAGATGGAGCTGAAGCTCAAGTCTCTGCCCAAGGAATGCCATAAAATAATTGAGGGAACAATTGAACCTACTGCTGCTTTACATGCCAGCCTTAACATTCCTTACATACAGCAGAATCTCACATGTGTGCATTCATGCTTAAATAACTTACACATGTACATGACCTTCATGCAAACACAAACACATGCATGTATGTATGAGGCAATACAATTACAGTGATTACACAGCTAGAAAAGCTTTATCAGGGGAGTTTGGGACAGCTGTACAGCTTACAACTGAGTTGTGAAGAGTGCTACTAAAATATCTTTATTGCACTCTGCCCCGGCATATAATGTCACATCTTTTACAGAAGCACTATTTTAAAAATCTTTGAGAGCTTTACAGCTTTTATTGGTGCTGTTTTTCAGCTCCTTCCACTTACAAAGCCAGATTTCTCTATTAGTGCAACTCAGACTGCAGAAAATCTCAGAAGGAGAAAATGTTATAGGCAATTAAATTTTAGAAAGTCCTTCAAATGAGCTTGTTCTTCCCCATGTCTGATATCTCAGAACTTTGCAGCATTAAAAGTCAGTCCTTATTTCCATTGGCTGCAGTTTTTTGCTTTTTGGATCTCTCAGACTTTCAGGATTCTGGGCAAATGGGGCTGCAGCAGAGCCAAGGGGAAGCAGCTGCTCCTGAGCCCACGTTTGCTCCTGCTCCTCACCTCTGTTGGGGGCCACTGCAGCTGGGTTTGAACCCTGCATCAGCATCAGTCAGGCACCAAAGCTCTCTCTCAGATCACAAAGGTATTTTTTCATCTACTTCAAAGGGCCCTGATGTCCTTTGCTGGATGGATGCCTTGATTTATTATTCAATGAACTCCCTCGGATTTGCAGAGTTTCTCAGCTAAAGGCATCACAGCTAATTCAAAGGGAATGTAGATGTTTAAGGTTCAGTCAAAGAACAACTTTCCCTGCTATAGATTTTTATCCTTTCCACATTGCAGATGGGAGGGGAACATTTCCCAGTTCTTTTGCTATGGGAAACAAAGAACCTACTCTCCCTGCAAAATTGCTGGATTCAGAAGGTACTTGGATAAACTAATTTTTTCATCTTTTAACTATTATTACTGGAATCATTCTACTCCTCTTGGCATTTCAGATAAGATTTTTTGTTATAACTATCTTAGTTTCTGCTCACCAGAGGATGTGCATTTGTCACAGGAGCTTCAGTCCCAGCTCCAAGGACAGGGAATCCTTCCTCTGAAGGGATGCTGCATTCAAGCAACAAATTCTGCAGGAAGATGTTTAAAGGCAGCCAGATCCTTCCCTGTTGCTTTGAGCCCACCTCACTCAGGCATAACCCAAAGTAGATGCCATCTCAAACTTACCTAATGGCCTCTCAAAATATTTTTTTTAAAACTCTCATAATGAAACTCCATGTGGGTGGCCACCTGGCTGCCCTGAAAATAGAAAAGCTAACAGTGCAATTTGGCCAGGAACAGAAATACCCCTTCCCTCTTAGGAGTGGTCCTTGTGAGCCCAGGCACCGTGCCAGGGGCTCACCATTCACTGCACAACCTGCAGCTCTCACAGGGCCAAGGGCTCCCTGGCTTCACACCAAGCCCTGCTCCAAAATGGGATTAGTTGGGAAATGTGAATGCAGAAGGTGCCCCAAGGTTTGTTCCAGCACAGTGAGGGACACAGGTGCACTCATTGCTTGGAGAATTCAAACCATGTCCTTTTGAGAGGAGACAGACTGATCTCTGTGAAAATAATAAATGTCACCATTTCAAGGAAATCAGAGAAAGAATTAGTTAGGGCTTGTGGGAAGCACTGCTGCTCTAAGCACAGACAGCAATTGTCACAGATATCTTTTCATGAAAATCCTTTCCTTAGGATTTTTCCTCCTGAGAAGCTGAGAGGCCGTAAGGACAAAATGTAAACATTGATTATCTGCTGCTGTGGAATGCAACAGGTACATCTGTGATTAGCTCATGTTGGTTGTTTCTAATTAATGGCCAATCACAGTCAGTTGGCTGTGAGAAAGTCTGAGACAGAGCCTTTGTTATCATTCTTTCTATTCTTAGCTAGCCTTCTGAGGAAATCCTTTCTTCTATTCTTTTAGTATAGTTTTAATGTAATATATCATAAAATAATAAATCAAGCCTTCTGAAATATGGAGTCAGATCCCCATCTCTTCCCTCATCCTAAGACCCCTGTGAACACCGTCACAAGCAATGGGAAAAAGAAATGCAGCAATTCACATGAAAAGATGAAGGAATCCTGAGATGAACCGTGATGGAGAAGCCAAAGCACCCTCCAAGAGGAGATATGGAGGGATGGAAGGGGGCAAGCCAAGGAGTCAGAGGGTGACAGCATCTCCATAGCTGAAAAACCAGAGGAAGGAACTCCTGTGCAATTCATCACCACATCTGTGCTGCCATTGCCAGCTGTGACCTGCCTGAAGGAGAAAAACTCCCTCAGTGCTTCCCAAAACTGGGCATTGCCAGGAGCAGACCCTGGGTCAGACATCAGCGTGGGAGCACAGGCTGTGCACACTCCCAGCCTGGCCAGACTTCAGCAATGCCACATTAAAAAAACACATTTTCCTCAATTTGTCACAGCAAGTGAGGTATGAAATAAAAAACAACAACTTTCAAGATCTTCCAAACCCTCCAAGTCTTTGCAAAGCAATCAAAATTGTGTAAAAATAAATTGCAGTGTGTTTTATAGGGGAAAGTAACTCTACTGCAACTGGAAACACATAACCTTGCTTTTCTCTAACAAAACCTACAGGAAATGGCTCTGCAAAAGTTAACTGAGTGATACTGGACTTTCTCCAGAACTGCAAAAATGACTGCCTAATTTAACCTTTTGTCCAGACTGCACTACAGAGCCACACCACGGAGGAATCTGGCTGATGTTAACAATGCTCTGGTGCATTCTCCAGGACTGCAGCAGGTTCTCACACACATGCTCACCCTTGCCACAGCACAGAGCCCAGGCAGCCAAGTGCTGATGGAAAACAGCATTGTAGAATTTTCCCCTTCTCAGCCAGCAGTTGGGTTTTATTTTGTTTTCTAAAGATGCCAAAAGCAGAGCAGATGCCCGCATGCCCTGTGCCAGGCTGGCACTGCTGACACACCCAAGGGGTCCCATCCCTCTGCACATCTGCCAGCCATCCATCCCTCGGGTAGGGATCTCATAATTTGATAGCAGAGTATTTGTGAGTGAAACCTTTCTTTAACACCCATCACTGACACTCACTGAGCTTCTCCCCCTTTACTCACCACCTCCACCAGCCCCAGCAAGGGCTGCAGGAAGTGCCAGGGAAGGATCTTTAGCTCCCAAGGCACATCAGGAGCAGCACATCTGCCAAGGAACCTGGTGTCAGCATTTGCCTGGAGCTGTGCAATCACACAATTCCACAAGCTGAGCCAAGCTGCCCTCCCCATCCTCTCCCCCACCATCCACGAGGCTCCAGAGTGGAGAAGGTGCTGCTGCAAACACAGGAAACAAATCTGGTTTTCAGCCTTCATTTCTTTTGGTTGAAAACGAGGAACTACAGCTTTATACATACATATATACATACACACACATCTACTGAGTCCCCAACATTTCATTCAGCTTTCACTTTCTATTAAATACACCATATTGGGGATGAAAAAAAATCTAAGAAGAAATCAAGGCTTTTCCATATCCCCACAAAGTTTGGGGTCCTGTGTGATTTAACCAGGAGAGAGCTTCAAGAACTGCAGAATACTTCTTGATCACATTAGCCACCAGGAAACCATTTCATGCTCTTTTTTTCCAGCAAATTTGACACCACCACCACAAAGTTGCTCCAAGACACATTAAAAACACACCAAAAATCCACACCCATGATGGGGAGAGCCAAAAAATCAGTTTAGAGCAAAGGAGGCTCACAATAAAATGCCCCCCATGGAATGACACTGAATTCAATATACTGAAAGAGCCACTGGGAGGGAAGCCAATACACAGGGATATTGCAATCAGCCTTGGGAATTAGCTCTGGTAGGTTGTTGCTTTTCCTGCAGCCCCACACTTACGTCAAGTCACGTGAACACAATTACATAAACTGTACCTTTTCCATGAACACCTTCACTGCGATAAAGGTTCTCATTTTGCTCCACATAAAAACACCCTCCACAGCTTTATAAGCTTTAATTGCTATGAGAACCCATAAAAAGTGCCCAAATAAGTCTATTTAATGGTTACACATTAACCATCATACACCTCCAGGCCTGTGTTATCCACCTATTTGCTCAATCAATAAACTGCTCGTAGGCAAACTTTTGAAAAGCACGGCTGCTGCTGAAAATGTTCTGTTTCTGTGTACCAATAACTTCATAAAATTAACTGAAAACTCCTAGCCACAGCTGAAGTTTTCTGCTTATTTCTTGTAGGGAAAAAAGCAAGCTTGATTCAGCAAAGAATCAACCTCAAATATCTCTCTTGTGCTTGAATTTGGATGCTGGCCCATAAGGCAGGGTAAGAGCAGCACAAATCCAGGCTGGGAAGGACTTGGGTCAAGAAATACGTGAGTGTGTGTGCCTGCAGAAGTCTGATCCTGAGAAGTCTCTAGGAACTGCAATAGGCATGGACAGCCAGGAGCAGAGAAGCTGTTCACATGAGCAGGACAAACAGGAAGCATTAGCAAGGGGATCTAGGACAGCAAAAATCAAAAAAACTTACTGGCAATTAAATCAAGGGCATTGCAGTCAGTGGATGCACCTCTCTACTCTCACCTGCCTCTGGGTGCAACAGCATCAAATGAGCAGCACAACAGCCCCTGAACCAGCCACTTCAGAAAATGGAAAAGCTTGGGTAAAATACCTGGAAAAGCCTGGATAAAATACCTGGAAAAGCTTGGATAGAACACCTGGAAAAGCCCTCTTGCAATGCCCCTCACACCATGATGCAGGAGGGCAGGCAGCATTTCAGTTCGCTGCCCCGTACCTGAGGGGACAGCAGTGACCTGATGCAGCCCCACTGCTCTCCTTACGGCCATAAATGTTCCCTTGGGCACTGACAGATGTCCTGGTGTGCCATCACAGACACGTGGAGCTGACAGTGGGGCACAAGGCCAGCCCCAGCACCTCCTGCCTCCTCTGGGGCTGGGAGAGGAGCGAGACTGGGCCAAGCTGCCTGACTGTGATTAAGTGCTGATCAAATCCAACTATTTCATAGAGTTTCTGGTATGCCCAGCCAGCTTCAAGAGTCTCTGCACTCTGCTGTGAAATCTCTAGGATATTTACGAAAAGCTGGCAAATGGCTCCTTAGACACACTTCCCTCCACCTTAATAAACAAAATTCAGTTTGAAATCTAGAGATGCACTCTGAAATCTCAGTGTGGCTTTTCTGTCCAAGCACATGGGTACCAGAGCCCCACTTCGTGACTTGGATCCCTGTGGAGAAGGGACAATTCTATGGATGGGTCCCAGACCAGCCTGGTCTAGTGGGTGCACAGGACATAGGGATGGGAGCTAAATGGGTTTTAAGGCCATTCCAACCCAAGCCTTTCTGTGATTTCAACAATTCCATGACTCTGTAGATGGCTAACACACTTTTTCCCTGAGCAGCCCCCAGCCCATCTGCAGAGCCCCTTGCAGGGGGGCAGACAGACAGACAGACAGAGGGCACTTCACACCTCCCCACCATAAACCTGCCCAGAGCAATTACCCAGCCCCATTCCAGCTGGGAACACATTGCTGCCTCTTTTATAGCACCAGGGCTGCAAGGGCAGCAGGCAGCTGGCCCCAGCTCTGCTCAGAGAGAAGCCAAAGGCCTCCACCAGCAGAGGAAATGCAAACACAGGGGGCTCACACCACTTGCCCCCTGCCTGTGCCCATCTTAAAAATTAATCCCAATTGTAAAAGCTGGAGTGCAGCCTGTATTTCAGGCTGAATAATAAGGCAAGGCCCTTATAAATAAGGAATCGCTTACTATTCGTAGGGAGGGGAAATTATAAAGGTTATTTAAATTAAAAACAAGCCACACAAACAAATAAACCTCAGTGTCTTTCTCCCCCCAGCCCCACGCTGGCTGCCTGCTCTGCACATGTTATCTGCAAACCACAGGGAAAAACCATGCCCTGCTCTGTCCCTGCTGTTTCACAATCTGAACCTTACACCACGTCAGCAATTAAACAAACATTTCCTCCTTCTCGGGGATTTCCCTCTGCCCCATCCAGAGCTGGGCTCCAAAGTCCAGCTGAGCAGCACAGGATTGAGGTGGAATGGTCAGCTCACCCCAAAAGCATCCAGGGGGTGCTTGGTGGTGGGGATGGAGCACAGAGATGCCCTTGCATTGGGAAAACAGCCCAGAAAACAGGAAGGGGTCTCAGTGAAACCCTGAGCATCCATCCCACTGCACCACTAAGGGAGAATGAATTCACCAAAGCCACCAAATCTCCTCATTTCTGCATGATCAGTGAGGGGAAAGTTGTTTGCAGTCGTGTTGTGGACGTCTGTCCTCTTCCCCAATAAGTTTAAAAGTGGAGTAAGACCAGAGGGCTGGGAAGGGTAAGGAAGGAGCTCCTGCCAGGCTGCAGAACAGGGACACCAAGGAGGGGAGAGCAGCACAAATCTTCAGCCCTGGATGGCCTGGGCCCATCACCGCAGAAAAGGAGCCCCACTCTCCCAAAATACACCACAGCCAAGGTGGGGAAGGAGGGCATTGATAAAATACAATCCAGAGATAACAGCAACACTCTGCACTAATTAAAACCTCAGTGAGCCCTGGAGACACAAACCATCAGGAAATCAGATTTCTTGTGCCCATTTTCATGTCTATTACTGGGATTACAAGTAACTGCAGCAGAAAAATTCCATGAGAAGTCTTCTCTTAATTTGTCCATGTTACCAAACAGGTTTGTTACAAATTTGGAGTTTATCTTCCTTGGAAAACTCTGGTCATAGCAGGGAACCAGCAAAGTGAGAGCATGATTTAAACCAAGGGGCTAAACACTGGGGAACAAAGTCAGGTTGGCTGAAATTTTTGTGGTTGCTGCTCTTTAATGGCAATGCCTCATTAAAATGTGGGATAAAGGAAGCTTTTGTTAATGACCTCCTCTTTCCCTGCCTCACGTACCTTCCCCTCAGGGTTTTGAGATCACATACAAAACACATCCCCAAGCTCCTCAAGGGATTTCTTTTTTCTTTTTTTTTTTTTTTTCCCAGCAAAGCTAAGGCTGACAAGACTTGACATTCTTGAAATGTTTAAATGGGGGAAGAGAGAGAAACAACATTTTTTCAAACCCACTTTATGCATCAGAGACAAGCAAAAAATTGGCCCAGGGCCAAAAGAAACCCCCAAAAAATTTCAAAAAATATTTGCGAGATCATCTTAAACACTCCCAGTGCTCCTTGACAGGAAAGTCCCCAGCTGCACAGGGGACCCGAGCCCCCACACTGAATACTGCACATTCCTGGAGGGACACAGAGCTGCCAATCTGTCCCCAAGCACTCCATGGGGACAATGCCACCACTGGCTCGGTGGGGAAGCCTCTATGGGAGGATTCCAAGTAGGTGGGGAGCCCTAAAAAAACCCCAAAACCCACATCCCTAGGACTTGGTAATGAGCTTGGGATGTGGAAACCAGGCTAATGAAAAGGCAAGAGCCAAGATACCCAATTTCTGCCAAATCCCAGGAAAAGCACACTGCTATCAGTAGCCATTATATTAATTAATTCACACACCAGCCTATTCTGTAGCTTTTTCCAGGCTGGGGATTTCACTTTCCTGATGCTGTGGGACAGAACTGGGCAAGGGAAAGGGTGCAGATGGAGCACTGCAGCTTGCAATAAAACCACTGAGGGTGATACAAACCAGATGTGGATGGTAACCCCATGTGCTGGAGAGGTGTTACAGCTCCACACGTCACACACAGCACGTCAAACACTCCACAGCAAGCACCCACAGTGCCAAAACACACTCAGCAGTGGGGAGCATTCCAAGGGGTACAGAATTGGTTAACAGGAACCCTCCGAGCTCCTCTGGCCAATTATCCTTCCTCTGGCCAATTTTACTAGCACAGAAATGTGGGCATCAAAGGGGACCACAGTGTTCCACTTGTGCAGTAAACTCCTTTCACCGACATCACTTCACACTTTCTAGAGTGCAAAGTTCGTGCTGATATTGTTGGCTTTTTTGCTGCCTGCTTTTTGGCACCCTCCCTCCTTTCTTGGCTGTTCATTAATATGCAATCAGTGCATTAAAGGCTCTGTTCCACAGGCCCAGCCAGGCTGCAGCAGCCTTTTCCAGCAAGTGCTGTCTTGTGCAGGACAGACGTGCAAATGCATTTAGGTGCTCCCAAACAGTCAAAATTAAAACCCCAAGCCCTATATTCCTTGCTCAAAAATTGTTGTTTTACAGAGCGAGGAATTATCACCATCAGTGCCAAGAATGTCCAGAGAAAACCTGGAAATTTACTGAATTTACACTCATGAATGCTTTAATACTCTCTGCACTGGTTACACCACTGATGTTTTTGCACCATTTACAGACTGACTGATCTTCATGGCAGAGGCTGCCTGAACTCACTGGCAGTGAGAAAGTTTCCACTATTTGCATTTGAATGATGAATCGCTGGGGATGCTGTGAACAGCCTTCCAAAAAATACCACCTGTTTTTTCAGCTATCCTCTAATCTCCCAGATCTGAGCAGCAAGCAGGACAGCCCTACCTCATTTACCATCACCCTGGCTGCATGGAAAACCATGTCACCATAGATCAAAATAACTCCTGCTCTCTTGGGAGCATTTTCTGAAGGGCTCTGCTCCCCACATGCCTCACTCCTACACCAGCCCCATCAGCGAGCAACACTCATTTCAACCAGGAAACCAACTCAGCTCAGGTTCCCCTCGAGTTCTCTACAAAAACAACCCATCAGCTGCTGGCTAACAAGCTCCTCAATTAAACACCTTGTATTTCCTTCCCAACCTCCTCTTCTCCTGCCCCTGGGCTTGACTGTTCAGCCTCTGCTCCAGCCCATCCCCTGCTGCCCACCCAGCATCACCTCCTGCCCTGCTGTCCAAAGAGGCACAGAAAACTCACCCCAGCCTCCCAGAATACATTATTAAATCCTGCCTTATTTTTCTTCCCTGGGAGACTAAACATAGGCTCTTAGCTCAATATAAAACTAAGTACATGCTCAAAACAGATCAAACACAGTTTAATTGCAAGGAGTACCAGAAAAAGCACTCTGGCCATTTTAAGCCACGCTAATAAGTTTTTTTGTCCCAGTTTTTCAAGGGTTGCTTATTATGGAGATGAGCCCAACTGGAAAATCAAAATCAAGAATCCCTGAACTCTGTAGGAAGGATTATCTGAGTTTGGGGCCATATCTGCACTGAATGCAGCACAGACAAATAACATTTTTCCATTACTTTTTATCACTATTGCTTCATGTTCTCCCCCATGAGCACATGGTCCCATCAAAATTTCTCCAGACAGCCCCCAGTCCCATAAATTATTAGAAATCTGGACTTACATCAGTGGTATTACAGGAGAACAGACAAATGTGCACATGGTGGATGGAAAGGGGACAACACAGCACTTTCAAACTGGAAGAGTATTTTTCATTTATAAATAGTTTACATTTTTTGGATCCAGGGGCGGACAACCCGCTCAGTCTGTACTGAAACCAAAGAAATATCATGTGTGAGCACTAACCACAGTGCAGCAAAGATAATAAACAACAGACAGGCAGCCATATGCAATGAGACTGGTGTTTTTGGTAGGGGAGGCAAATTAAAAGGAGAAGAAACACCAAATCCAGCAATATATAATCACAGTGAGAACTATTAAATTCCAGAGAGACCCAAATCTGGCTGCAGGAGTAACCTCCAGCAGAGACTGAGCTCCCTGCACTCCACTGCACTAATGCTTTTAGGTCTCAGACCATCACCCTGGCACAAGGGAAAGTCAAATCTGAGTACCTGGAGCAAGGAGGGACAAAATGATGCCCAGGTGGTCACACCATAACACAGCATGGAGTGGCACACAAGTCCTGGGGCAAAATTCTGGGTTAAATTCTCATCCAAGACACACCTGGTGCGCTCTTCTAAATTAATACAGGAAATTCATACAAGAAACAGGGACCTAAACCACACTGTGCACCTTGCAGACCATGTTTGCAAATGTCATCTTACAGGGTATGAAAACAACAGCTTGTACTCAGCGCCAGGCAAGCGAGGGCTGCTGTGGGCAAAGGTTTGCTGGGCTCTTTGGGAGTTCCAGCCTCCTGGACTTCACCATGAGAACTGGCTGAGCTGGGCTGCAAAGCTCCCACACCGGGCTCTGCTGTCTCAGCAAACAAAGCTGAAATGAGTGCAGACATCTGTATTAGCCATGCTTTCACAAATGTTTTCGAAATTACGTTGAACAATATCCTTATATCCCACAGAAGAGACGAGTCTTAAAAGGAAGTGGGACAACTCTGCTTGCCAAGCTGAGAAACCTGGACTTGGAGCATCTCTGTTGAAATCAGCCTGCCAAGACCAATTTGATGTGTTTTAATACTGCAAGGAATTCCACAAATATGCTGGCAACTTTTGAGCGTCAGCGCGGGTTCCTAGGTAGGAAAATACGCATTTTCCAGATTTTGCAAACATTTACCAGATGTAAATTCATGGGGGCAATTCATCTGCCATGACAAGTGTGCAGACATCAAATCCAGCAGAGGAGGCTGAGCACCCACCTCTGTCGTGAGTGAAAGTCAACAGCCAGATATGCCTGGCTGAACAAAGGTTTGTTTTCAATTATATTTCAAATTCTCCTCACAATAACTGTGTGGCGTCTGGCACCAACACATCTGAGCCTTTGAAGTGGTTCTTGACTTCAGCAGGAAAAAGGGAGAGGGCAAAAAAGGGGAATCAATCAGCAATTTCAGTCTGAGTCAGACCCGTCCTCTTAAGAGAAGATGTCAATACCAAAATCCCCTAGAACCATGAATCTGCTCACAAAAACAGTAACAGCAAGAAAACTAAGACAAAATCTATACTTGGGCCAAAATAGCCATGGGGTTTCACCTTTAGAAATAAGGTTATGGGATACACAAGTCTGACTCAGGAGTCTTCCTGCCTCCCAATTCCCTTCCTGGTCACTCGTGGTCGTGTCTATAAAGAGCTCATGGCAAGAGACATCCAGGGCATAAATTATAAACCCAATGTTTGGAGCATCCACAAGAGACCATAACAGCAACACGGGTGCTGCAGAGCACAACTATGGGGTGCTGGTGGCAGCACACCCAAATCACCCCTAGGAGAACATTCAGAGGTGAACATTCAGAGAAGAACATTTCCAGGAGCCTTAAGCAGGTTTGCAGTGCCTGCAGGTGCAGGAGTTGCCACACACACCCTTCCCTTTCTTTCAAGTCCACTTTGAAGCATCCAAACTCCTTTTCAGATTTAAATGACACACAGATCACTGGGGAAGTCAGTGCAAGAACAGGGAAAAGCTCAGTTTAAAATCTGTATCTTTATCTGGTTTATTCAAATAAGCACAGCTGTGGTTTAAGTACAACACGGTGGCAGAGTGCAGCAGCTCTCAAGACTGGGAATGGTGGTTTTGGTCAGAATGATGTGAATTTAAAGAGGGATAAAAATGCCTTATTCATTTTTCCTAAGCCATGCCCAAATCCTACCAACTCTTTCTTAGGTCAGGCAGTTTTTGAAAACATTTTCTGGCTCAAAACACTTGCAGAATTTCAAGAATTTGCTCCACAAATCTTGAGGCTGCTTTGCTCAGGAATGCTGACATGTGGGCAAAGGGAAACCAAAACTTTCCTTGAATGCTGCAGAAAACTTTAAACCCTGCCCATGATGAAAAATGCAAGAGTCAAAACTCTGAAGGAAGTGTGGGATTTCTGCTGCATTTCAAAGATCACCCTGAACCCTTTCTTCCAGGAGGGGAACATGGCTGTGCCAGGACAGCAAGGCTGGTGGCCTCCATGTGCTTCCCTCAAACAGGGCTGGAGTTAGGAATGAACAAATAAAACAGGCTTCCAGATCAAGTTTTCTTGGCCCTTACAGAGATGATCATGCTGTGAAAAAGCTCTGGGCAGAGTCTCTTTTCCCAGACAGGATGCAACCACATCCCAATGCCCCCATCCACAAAGGACAAGCCACATCTGGACATTTGCTTTCATGGCCCCTGGACAGTTCTTGACTTGTCCTCTGGAAATACCCACTGCACTCCACAAAACTGAGAAAACTAAAATCTCTAGTTTATCCATAAAGCCTAATGTTTATAGGGCTATATTAGGTGAGATGCAACTTCACTGCTTTAATACAGGGCCATTTTCAGGAGGAGTGTTACCAAAGCAAGGTCCAGCTCCTGCCTGCATCAGCTTGGCATTTATGTCTGCCTCCATCAGCCTGGCATTTATTCCTGCCCTGCTTCCCAACAAGTCCTCATAGACCCCATAAGGTGAGGGCTGGAGGGATGATTTACATCAGAGCAAGGTTGGAAATGCAGAGCAAGGGTGGAAAACAACCATGGTGGCAGGATGGGCATGGGTCAAAAAGCCAAATACTGCCCCAAAACACCATCAAACACACAGAGCTGGCTCACCTTGGCTTGAAAGCCCTCAGTGGAAGTGGCCAGAGTGGATGGTGAAGCTCTGGCAGAGAGAGGTGCTGGAGGGCCTGGCTTGTACCTCCTGGCTTGTCCCCACAGACCAGACCTAAATGGGCATCCTGCAGCCCCTTCCCAACACTATGGGAATGACAAGAGAAGGACCAGCTCTGCTCTTCCACATTTGGCACAGTCAGGTGGCTCCAAATCCACTCAAACAAGTCAAGAGGAATTCTGCATTTCAAACCTAAACAGCAGGAAAACCATCAAAAGGCTTTTCAGTTATGACTGTCCATAATCCCCCCAAAATACTTCAATGCACATTTTTAATTCACTCCCAATCCCAGTCTATGAGGGCTGTGGCTCTGTTTTTGTCTATCTCACACTGTGTTCAGGAAACTGACTTCCCAGAGGATTGGAAATTTCCCTGCCACCAGCTCAGGAGCAGGGATGGGATGGCAGGCAGGTGCTGGTCCAAAGGGAGATCTGGGGAATGATGCACCCTGCCATGGCAAGAGAGATTGTTTATAACCAGCAGTCAGAATTACTCAGGAAACCATAGAGGAAGCAATTGGAACTTGTTGGACAGGGACACTTCCCCATTTTGTTTCCAGACCTGTAAGTCTGTGCTGAATTCCTCTCATTTTAACCATGCATCTCACAAACAAAGCAACATTAATTAACACAGCCCCAAGTGTTCAGCTGCCACCTCATCCTCCTCTAAAAGTGTTTTTGTGTTTTCTGACTTGAAAAAAAATGATCTGTGACAAATCTAAATGGCTTAATGGTGCACAGCCCTTTCCCCAGCAAGCCCCCTGCCAGCATTACAACTTGCAGTGCTTCAAGCTCTGCCTTTCAGCTATTCCCAGCTGGAGACAGAAGCAAACAAAGTAAACAGCAGGGCACAGAGCCTGGGCAGCCTGAGCACACCGTGCTTATCACACACAGAGGGACGCAGCACAGTCCCAGTGTCCCTGCCAGCTGAGAGGACAGCTCAGGCTCTTGTGAAGCCGACCACAAAGTGGTAACACTTGAGACAAGTGCTAGGAACCACGAGAGAAAAGCTGTGGTAAACAGCCAGGGCTGTGATTTGGCATCTCCCAGGGATGCTGCCCAGCTGCATGGCTCTGCCTCCTCCCCACAGGGCTGGAAATCCCAAACCCTGAATGGCCCTGAGGGAAGGAGCAATCTGAGGGATGCAGACACCCAGGGCCATTCCTTCTCAACCACAGCTGACAGCCCCATGCCCAGCAGGCTGTGAAAGCACCTTCTTCCTGAAAATTCTGCTTCAAGAGGAGCAGAACATCACCAAAAACCAATCTCTGGCTGTGGCAGTCACAAGAGCTTGCTGCTTTGCCTGAGATGCTCCTCCACTGCACTGGTGACAGCACTTTAGACACAGAGGAATCCATGCTGGTCCCCAAAGAGATCAAGATTTGGGGGCTCTCCATGGCATCAGTCCCTTGTTTGTTCCTCTGCTCCTGGCTGTGGATATCAGATACCAACAGCACCATTCCAGCCAGACTCTGAACAGCTCCCTAACCAAACTGGCATCAGGGGTAAGCAGAGCCCTGTCTCCCAGCTGGGACTCTGTCACCCACCTCTCCTGCAGGGATGGCTAAACTGCACAGCTCTCTCCACAGAGACTGATTTCTCATACAGGATAATCTCACACTGCTTCCCTTCCCTCAGAGGGGATACAGCCTGCTGCCCATGGGAGAGGCAGGCATTCCAAATCTGAGTTCACCCTTAAAGTGAAGGTGGCCAACAGCATCAAAAGCTCTGGGGGAAGAGAACAACTGCACAAGCTCCTTTCTCAGGAAAGGTGGGCAAACAGCAGTACCTGCCATGAGAGATTATTGCACCAGGGAAGGCAAACCCAGCTGTTGTTTGAAGTGGACAGTGCAAGCCTAACACATCCTGGTAGATCTGTACAAGTTTCTGTCCAAGGAATTAACTCAAAGAGCAGCACATGTCTCTGCTGGTAGGGTCAGCAAGGATGAAGCCAGAGCTCCTGAAGAGCTTCAGTTCACCAAGGAACCAGAAGCCAAGCACCTTCACTGAGGAGCTGGGCTCAGCCTCACAGAGATCAACAGCAGGAAAAACTGAGAACTGCAGGAGCTGATGGAGTCCCACTGCATCCCTGTGGGATGGAGGGACAGGCTGATAACTCCTTGTCCAGCAGGCAAAACAGGTGACAACCCTGGATAAAAGTGCTCAGAAATCAGGGTGAAGCCTCAGCACTGCAGACCTCCTCCCAAAGCAGAGAACTTCTCCTTGCCCACTCACACAGCAAAGGTGGAGTCTGCCTAGGCACCCATTGTAACATTATTTTCCAACCCACTGTAACAGAAAAATTATGAACAGTCATTCAAACCCCTTAATTTAATCAACCTCAACAGCTTTTGGGTGGTCACCGCCTCAATAAAAATGTTGGAAAGTGGGAGAGGAGATACACAAGAGATTTATAACCATGTGAAACAAAGATGGAACAATTCTCACAAATCCTTCCAATTCAGATAAGTCTAAAAAAAACCACACTATCCTTTATTTACTGATTTATAAGCAAAATGCATGCACTACTCCAAAAGAATCCAAAGGTGTTCAAAAGCCAGGAATTCTGACTTAGATTACTTGTTTAAGGAGGAAAAAGAATGAGCAGAGTTGTTTATAGACCAACAGACAGGAACAGCACAAAAATACACTTAGCAAAGAAAAAGCACAAACTATTATGACACCTTTCAAAATAAAACATCACATGGTTTGTTTAAATCTCCTAAAACAGGAGAAGCCTCCCCATATTGCCAAAACAAATGAAATACAAGTGTGGATGTGGCTGTGCTGCAGTTCAGGAGGGGACAAAGGTTTGCATGAGTTACATGGACAAACAGAGCATGGGATGCTCTCCTGGCTCCCAGCAGGTCACAGCTGCCCTGTGTCACAGCACCTGGCATTGCTGCCCATTTCTGCCTCTGCCACCACCAGGCAGGTGGGTGAGCAAAGAAGGAACTGGGCATGAGAGAAGCAGAACATCCATGATCAATATACACCTCCTCACCCTCTGCAAGTGACAGAGGGGTCACTGCCAACATAACCCTGCCATACCCCTCCATTCTCTCATTCCCTGAGGCTGCAAAGTCTCCTGAGAGAGGAATAAATCCATGGCTCCATGCACCTTCCAGCTCCATCTCAAAGCAACCACCCTGTGCTGGGAAACAGCCAAATTCAGTCTGCCTGCCCATGGACTGCTGCAGAAGAGCTCATCCTGTCCAGACTGCTGGAGGACATTTTTTAAACCTATGCTAAAGTTTCTGGTACTTTTCCACAGCTCTGAAAGCTGTGTGGACAGCAGAGGCACAGCAGAAAGGCAGCAAGGGGTGCCTGGGGCTGCTCCCCAGGCAGCAGCAGAGCTCCAGGCTCCCCCTGCACACAGCACACGAGGAGAGGCACCACTGTTTGGACAACTGGAACACATTTAGGGGGCAATTTTTCACAGGGCCTCCAGCCAGGCCGTTTCCTACAATTGCTGTTTTATTACCCAGGACACAATCCACAGACCAGCAGCCTCCCCCCCTGCCCAAATCTCCCACCACCCCACCCCTAAATGGACATGCACCCACTCACCACACCCCAGTGGAGCTCCTACACACACAGGACACCTCCAGCACTGCATCCACAAACACAGCTACAATCTACACCCACCAAGGGAATATCTCCCACCAATTCAGCCCAAACCTGCCACCTCCAAATGAATTTCTTTCACCAGTTCAGCCCCAGTCCCCATCTGCACTGAGGAGCAGCACTGCAACACAGGCTGCATGTCCTGCCCTGCTGGACAGCCAGCACTTTTTTTAAGAGTATTTTTTAGATAACATAGAAAACTTGCGTTTATATTGGCATGCAGCAGGCTAAAACACACTATAAGTGAAGATATAAAGCAGCCTAAACACCAGCTAGGCAAAGTGTATTTGGAATTTGCAGGTCAGTATTTTGGAGAGAGGCTTGTGAGTAGCTGGTGTTGATGGTAAACTCTCCAGAGCAGAGGAGCATTCACAGCATTGAAAGACAACAGGGTTCTGTCCTGGAAAGTGCCCATCCCAAAATCACAGGCTTTGGGCAACCAGAGAAACATTTAAGTGGTGAGGACAAATCCCTGTCCCTGTGTGTGTGGGCAAGTGGGAAGCAGCACTGCCCAGACTTGGCATTCTGAATTTCTCATTTCCTCCTTGCACCTGAGGGTTTGTCTGCCTTCCTATAGGGAGGAAAAAAAAGCCACTAAAAATTGGAGGAGGTGGTCTAGGAAAAAGCTTTTCACTTCAGGATTTCACAGCCAAATTGCCACAGAGCTCAGGAGGGTGTGTTCTCTAATGTGAAAGGATTCCTCTAAAAACAGGCACTTTCTGTAGTATGCAACCAAGTAAGGTTGAGTAGGATTTACAGGAATTACGTTTAAAACTGAACCTCTCCTAATTACAAAAAATAATGAGACTGCCCCAACAGGTCCAAGAAAAGACCCCAAAGGAAAATTCACACAAGTTACTGCCACATCATCAGCAGCAACATCAATACTACCAAACCCTGCCTCCCACCCTGGAAAGAAAAAAAAAAAAAAAAAAAAGACAAATTCTCTTTCACATAAAACTTTTATCTCCAGAACAAAGCTTTAGGCAGATAAGCTGCATTTGAAAATGCTACTTACACATAACATTTTAAGAATCTGTAGCCCTATATCAAATTGTTCAATTGTTAAGTCTCCCACACTTTTCCTCCCGAAATCCACACAAAGCCACTGTGGGAAGCTACAAAACTGCCATGGCAGGTGCAAACAACCAACCATTCTGTCTGCACACCCAGCATGGTTAATAAAAGCTACACAGATGGCTGCAGTTTGAAGCCTGTCCTTCAATTCTTACTCAAAGTGAAAATGGAACCGAGTGAACCCTGCTCCTGGAATTGGATGTGACACGTCATCAGGTCTCGAGAGGTGTCCCCAAAATAGCAGGGCCTGCTTCTAGACATCTCCAAAATTATATGGTTGAGGCCTGAGAGAACGTGCTGAAAGCATAATGAGGGGGTGTAACACAGGACATGTGTTGTGGTCCTGCTCTGAAGCCAGAGGAGGCTGGGGCTGCAGGACTCAGGCTGCAGCACAGGACTTGGTTAACTATTAATGCATGACTCAGATACAACAATAATAGGTATTTCATGTGGCGCATTAGCACAACGGCACCCTGGTCCTTGACTTAGGCCTCTGTCCATGCTAGGAAACAAAAAAAATATATTGTAGTACATTACTGAATAGCTGGACGTAGCAGGAAATGGGGTGTGCAAGAAGAAACCCTTTGTTTCTTCCTGCACACCCTGGAGCCGCACACTCTGCTTCTTTCTTCACATGCCACCAAAAACCAGCAAGGAAGAGCTGTCAGGGGGTGCCCAGGTATTTTATGAAACCACAATCCAGACCAAGGTGCTTTATTTATTTACTGTTATTCACCAAAGCTAAATTTTATGTTAAATCACTCCCTCACCCCGCATGAGGTGCTAATTCCTGCTCAGCCCAGGTCCTGCAGAGCTGCTCAACCTGAAGCCTGGATTTTCCACAGATGGCTCCCCCAAGCAACATCAGTCTAAATTATGTGCTGCATTCATCCACATGACCCCATCCAGCTCAGCGCTGCAAGACAAGGGAGTCACACGGGGTGATTAGGTTAGCAGCACAAAATGATTGTGTTAAAAGCTGATGAGCTGAGCTAACTCAATCCAAGGTGTCTGGCAGGGCAGCCAACGAGATCAATTAAAAGCCCTGCAGCCCTAATTGAGAGTTTCTGGGTGCGGCTAACAAACCAGCCAGGGCCAATACACAAATCAGGGCCAATACACAAACCCCGAGCAGAGCTGGCTACCGAGCAATGAGAGCCATCATCACAATTTGCACCACTCAAAGTTCAAGGCAAAACCTGGAGCCCCTCCAGGATGGATCAAAGCTCTCAGGAGCCAAAGGCAGGCACTGCTGGGGCATGGCCAGGGTGGCACTCAGCAATTCCCAGCTGCCCTGCATGGGAGATGCTCCTCTACTCATGAGCCAGGTGCAAGCACAGTCACAAGGGCATTTCCGAGACAATTCTTGGGGGATTTGCCTCAACATGAAACCACCTTGAGCCCTTGCAGCAGTGAAGCTGCAGTCTGGAACCATCCTTCCAGTGCTGCACCAGGTGAGGCTCACGCAGCAAATAAAGCTACACTTCCAAAAACTTCCACATCTGCCCAAATCCCCATCAGACAGAACTCCAGCAGCAGCTTAAGCGGGGAAGTGAAAGCTCACCCATGCTCGAGGAAGCATTTAAGTACCTGAAGTGCTTTGATAAAGTGTCTGGGGTCCCAAACGTATTAGTTTACCACTTTTAGGTTCTTGATGCCAACAAGTAAAGGGATAAGACAATCAACCTCACATTTGCTCCTTAAATTCCAAGCAGGAAATCCTGCAAAGCTCAGCCACCCCCAAACCTTACATCCAGAAGACTGTGGAGCACTTTGCACAAGCAAAGAAAAAAAATATTAAGCTGTACCTAACACATAATAGTTGATTTTTCTAGAGAACACTTGATGGTGTGTTCGGTTTTTTGGTTTGGTTTTTTTTTTTTCCCTACTGCCTACTGAGACGCTGTTTCCCCTGTCCTGGGAATTTTCCCTCTGCAGCTCCTCCTCCCCCAGCTCCCAGACCATCCATTCTCCCCTTTTCAAACTGCACCCATTGTAAATGGCACTGAATATTAACACAGCCCATTGAGCACTCGCTTCTTTTGTATGGGACCCCTGCGTTTCGAATTGCAGTCACTGCAGAGAGGAAAAGTCTCAAAGTGATTAAATGCCGTGAAGTTTCTCAAAAGGAGACAGGAATATGCACGGGAGGTCCTAAGCTTTTCACTAGAAGCCAGGGGCTTGTGCAGAGCCAGAAGGGCTTCTAAAGTGGGGGTATTTTTTTCTTTTATCAGGCTCGTATTTGCTTTTAATCCTAGTCCGATGAGCCAATTTTTGCCCCGGCCGTGGCTCAGTGTGGGATGGAGATGAGAAGCTCAGACAGCAGATGCAGAGAGGGTTTGTGTTAACTGCTGCCCTCCCGTAGGAACTGATAAATAAATACTGCGGCATGCTGAGGGTGGTCAGCGAATCCACCGACACAAATTCGCACAGGAAGGGTGGATTTACTCGCAGGCACATGTATTTATTTGTGCTTAAACAGCCGGCCCAGAGAGGCTCTGCTGCTCCCCACCAGGGCAGGCACTGCAATGCTGCAGGGTGCAGAGCCATCCTCAGCCCTAGGACTGTCCCAGACAGGGCCACCGGCAAGGACAGAGCTCTGGAGAGCACCAGAGCAGTATGACACTGCAATCCTGCAAGGTGCAGAGCCATCCTCAGCCCTGGGACTGTCCCAAACAGGGCCACTGGCAAGGACACAGCTCTGGAGAGCACCAGAGCAGTGTGACACTACAATCTTGCAAGGTACAGAGCCATCCTCAGCCCTAGGACTGTCCTGAGCAGAGCCACTGGCAAGGACAGAGCTCTGGGAAGCATCACCAGAGCTGTGTGGCATTGCAAGCTCCAAGCATGTCCCACCTGAGCAGGAAAACCCTTGGAGCATCACCAGCAGGGTGTTTGGGTGGCCAGAGGGAGCAGCCACCTGCACCAAGGCACATCCCTGTCCCAAGGCATCCTCCAAACCCCCCGGGCAGCCAGCACACGCTGAGAGCTGCACAGCTGTGCGGGGCAGGAGCCCAGGGTGACCATGACTTAATCTTTGTTCCATTATTTCAGCAGGCCTGGAAGCAGGACGTGCAGGAGAGGTACTGCCAGCAGCACTCCCCTCTCCCAGCAGGAGAGTCCCCCACTCCTCCTCCAGCATCTGCAGGAGCAGGCTTACTCCAGAGCCTGAGAGCGAATTATGCCCTCCCCAAAAAAAAAAACAAAAAAACCAAAAATTAAAATCCCATGCCACCAGCATCAGCAGAGCCCCTTACCAAGCAAGCAAAGCTACCTTAACATGTGAAAGCAAAACTACAGGACCTGACACCCAGTTTAGCATGAAATTTACAGGTAATTTTGAGCACAAACATTAAGTTTCACTAAACAAAAATCTTTGTGTGTATGCCCTTGAGCCCAGAAAGAGACTGCTCCTCCTAGTTCAAATGCACTTCCAGAGCCTGAAACCACTGGCAGGCACCCACAGGACTTTAAAAAGCATTCAGGCGCTTTGCCCTGGTCCCTCCGGAGAGCAGCAGCACCGTGCAAAGAGCCAGCTCGCACACAGCTGGTGCCTCGGGGCAGCTCATCCATACACCAAAGCCCGGAGCCTTCCTGGGAAACGGAGAGCAGCTCTCAGCCCGGCTCTCCCGGGGCTGCTGCCTTCTCCCAGACATGCCAGGCACACGCACACCGACCCAGAGGCAGAAGGGTCCACGCACAGATGGTCAGTATCCCCCAAAATATCTCATTGGGGTCCAAAATGCACATTACAATACTTCTGTTTAAAATAAAAACTTTCTTTGCTGAATACCGTGCTAGCAATGAATTCACTATCCAACCATAGCCTCACTGTCCCTAAATCTTCTCACCAAAAGCTGTACCTAAAATATTGTTGCTTTATCACTAAATAGAAAAGGGAAAAACCGTCAGTCATACATGATGTCTAAAGGAAATATAAATGCTAAATACTCTTCTGTCACTCCTCAAAAATCAAGATGCACGGAGAGACAGAAGCAGAGGATGCAGGGGATGTGCCACATCACCAACACTGCTGAAGCCCTGGCTTTTTTGGGGCACAAAGAGTTCTGCACTTAAGCTTAGCCCTAAACTTGATGCCACATGTAAGACTCTACTGTAAAAACAAACTTCAGACTTGAACACCACAAGACACTAAAGCACCTGCAAAGGGGAGGCACTGCAAAGGAGCTCTGTGCACCTTTCCCAGGATCAGGAACCCTTTCCCAGGACCAGGAACCCTTTCCCAGCTGCAGCTGGTGCTGCTGCGAGCACGGGATGGGTCGTGGCAGTGTTGCAACGTGCCCCGCGCAGCAAGTCAAGAACACTTATATAACTGCTGCACGGTGCTGAGCTGCCTGTTGCTTTTAAGGAAGAAAAAAAATCAAAAACAACTCTGAAAAACATCCATGCTACACACAACATTAAACGTGAGCGACTGTGTATCAGCTATTCCTTCTGAAAGCTTCGGAGAAAAATGACAACTCCGAACTCTGCTGCCAGCAGAGGAACAACAATAGGTTCAAAAAGCAATTTTCCTCGGTACTGATAGTCCTGTTGACAAAATACGCGGCGTGATTAAGTCTGTTCCAGAAGCCTCCCCGGCTGCCGAGCCGCATTTCCAAGCCGACAAACAAAAGCTTTATCTCCAACACGCTGAAAACCGACTCCGAGCGCTGCCCCGGCATTGTGGCACTCGTTAGGAATAAAGATAAACTGCTAAGGAGGGCTTGTTCAATAGAGCCTTAATGAAGTTAAAGCACTGCCACCAGAGCCGCTGGAAGCTGGGGTTTATCTCGTCTCCTATTAGCGATCCAACATGCCCGAGCTCATCACGGCGGGGAGCGAACAGCTCCGGCGGGACCCAGCCTGCCCAGCGGGGATGGAGATGGGGATGCGCAGCTCCAACATCGCCCGGATCCCCCAAATGTACGGCAGGAGAACCCGCACCCCCTGGGCTGCCCTCCTGCATCAGCCATGCACCACTGAGGATCGCCACATTTCCCTTCTTTTTCTTTAAAAACAAAAAAAATCCAAAAAGAAACGGAGGTACTCGCACAGAGTATCGCACTTTTCGCTAGCACATGGTGCTTTTAAAGAAGTGAGTTATCAACTCTCTGCACAAAAAATAAACATTTACGATCCCACTAAGCCTGAAAAACATGCTTCATCCTTGTACTTCTAAACTGAATTAGGTAATTTTAAGTAACTTTTAACAATTAGAAACAAAAGTACTTGCAATAGCTTCAACGTCTTTTTTACACTAGCTATGGAGAGGAAAAAAAGCCTTAATGTTGCATTTTCAAATACAACAGCCATCATTTAACCAACTCTTGGTTAGTTTCAGTATGCAAAGTTACACATCGTATTCTACGTGTCTAAAAGATCAACAGCCCACAGGTCCACAGCAGAAGATTTATACGTGCTGTTCCTCCACCAGTAAAATCTGAACTCAAGACACTCCAAAACCTGCTCCATTTGAAAAAGACACTCCTGGGTATCAGCACTCCGGAAAAAACACCCAACAATAAATTTATTTTGTCGGGGTTATTAACGCCCTTCCTTGCCCAAACAAAGATACACTGTCCTAGTTTAAGAGGTGCATGGGAATGCTGGCATTATTAAAAGCATGCTCTGAAAGGTGAGGGAAAGATCCTTCCGAGCAACAGGTGAATGGGATGAGTCAGGGCTTTAATGCAGAGGCCACACGCTTCTCTCGATACGAGACACGATAATTTGATGTAAAACAAGGCATTTCTGCAGCTAAAAGTGAATACCACCAGGAGAACCCGACAAACCTCTAATAATTCTTTTCAGTAAGGAGCTGGACGAACTCCAGCAACACTTCAGTGACTATCCTCTCTCCTGGCCGATCTGAGCAGTATCTATTACAACCAGGCGTTTCAGAGATTCGATAATTTATGAATCTGTTCAAACAGCAGAAAGGCCCCGAAGCAGAAGCGCTGTTTCCCTGTCCCTTTCTGGATACTGATTTCCCGAAATTAACTACCAGCTCGGGACACTTTTTAACAAGTTTGTGAGCGCATATAGATACTCTCAGTCCTCCTGGACTGTCAAACCACTCGAACTGTCAATGCTGAGCACACTTTTCCCCCCGAATCTCCTGAGCATTAGGCGTCCGATGTTTTATTTCGGTTTCCACGAGCAGCGGTCAAAACGCGCTGCGCTGACCGGGAAATGGCAGAGACACCGTCCTGCGCTTGGACACGAACCTGAGCACTTTAAACCACCTTTCTTGTAATAAAAAACACCTCAGGGTGCCGCAGCAAGCCCCAGGTGCGGGGCTCTGAGCTCGCTGCCGCCCAGGACACACGATACAGCGCAGCTGAATGACTTCGCTTTACAGCGAGCACGGAGGGAGCGCAGCCAGCCGCGGCTGGAAAACACCTGGGTTTTACCGAAACTCCCCAGAAACCCTCGCCTCCCTTTCCTTCCCCGAATTTCACAGCCGAAAAAGTTGGCAGCGTTAAAAGCCAGCACTAAAAGAGCGGGCGCGGCCGCGGCGCTGGGGTCCGGATTGGGGCGCGCCCCGCTCCGCAGCCCGGGACGGCGCGGACAGACGGACGGACAGATGGATGGATAGATGGACGATGCCCTAATAAGGATTCGGGAGCCCGAGCTGGCCATTATCTCCAGCAGATCCCACTGCTGAGAGACCAAACCCGCTCCCGGCTCCCTTTCCTCCGGGACACCGGAGGCCAGCCCCGAAGGGAGCCGCAGCTTTCACCCGGGACCAGCACCGCACCACCGCCTCCATCTCCGCCATCCCCGCCCCGGTGGGTGCCAGAGGGGACACCGGATCCCGGGACAAATCCCGCACCGCGCAGCCCAGTTGTTTAAGTGCAGCTTAACCCGGAGTTTTGCGGGGATTTCTGTTTTAAGTTCTCCTGCCTTGACAACAAGCCAGAGAGCGCTGGCTTGGCTGCCCGAACCCCCCGCCCCGTTCCCGCGGGTGCCCCCGGTACTCACACGTGCCGCGGCCAGCGGGGCAGGTCCCGGGGCAGGGCGGGCAGCGCCAGCCCGCCGCAGCTCAGCGTGTCCCCGCCGCAGGCGCAGCCCGCGGGGCAGCCGCCGGCGGCCGAGCGCAGCAGCCCCAGCAGCAGCAGCGCCGCCGCCGCCCGTGACGGCAGCGCCATTTTGTATCCGGCACCGGGCAACGTCCGCGGCGAGAGGAGGAGGCGGCGGGAGCGCTCAGCGCCGCTCCGCCGCCCGCAGCATCGCCTCGGCCGCCGGCCCCGCGGGGCGCTACGGCACCGGCATCCACCGGGTACTGCCGGGCGGGTCAAATCCGCGTCCCCGCCGCGGGAAGCGCCGCCTGCTGCTGTCGCTGCTCCTCCTCTTGCCGCTCCGCGCCGCACGGCTCAGGCTCGGCGGGCGCCGGCCGGTCCCGGTGCGCTCCCGCGGGGTCGCAGCCGCTGCCGCCCGGCCCGAGCGCCGCTCGCCGCGGACCCACGTTGGCGACACCGCAACATGTAGCCGCGCCGCCCCCCGCGCGCCCGCCCATTGGCTGCCTGGCGGCCCCCGCCGAGCCGCCATTGGCCAGGAGTCCCCCCCTTTGCGGCGCCGCGCCGCCCCATTGGTGCTCGCGGCCCGTCAATCACGGGCGGCGGGGCCCGCCCCCCTTTCCCACTCCAGGTGTGAACGCGGGCGGGCGCCCCCCCCCGCGCTGCCTCTCTTAAAGGGGCCGCGCTCCCGAACCCCCCCGGCCGTAAATCCCGACAATAATTCCGGGAACACTCGGGCCTGGGGCATCCCTGCACCCCGGACTGTGCTTCTCTGCACGCCACGACGCTGCCGTGGGGCTGCACTCGCAGGGACACGCGTGGGAGGAGCGGGTCAGTTCTTGACGCGCGTTCCAGAGCGCACCTGAGCGCGGCTGCGGGTCCGAAATGCGCCCGTAGGTGGGGGAACCCAGCTCGGGGCCGATGGAGAGGGCACCGAGCCCGACCCACCGGGGCTGCACCCGCAGCACCGCGGGCACGGCTCATTTGGAGCATCCCTGCGCTCCAGGACCGCACCGAGCGAGCGGCGCTCCCGAGCTCACCGGAGAGCATCCGCTGCCCTGGGTCAGGTTTGGATGTGGTCCAGCACAGCTTTTAGGGAGGGAAGCTCTAGGAGCGCTCAGCGCACCCACAGAGGGCAGAATGTGATTTAACCCCTTACAGCAGGATGTATCTAAAATACCAGGCCAGTGTGATTTAACCCCTTACTGCTGTAAGGAGTTAAATCACATTGCCCTGATATTTTAGATATCACAGGGCAATCCTGTTTCTGCCACCTTTAATTAAATTTGCAACCTTTTAGTGCAGATCCCTCCTGCGTGCAGGGACAGAGTCGAATTTCCTTCCTGTGACAGAACGGGGCATTGCACTGCAGGATGCTCCAGTCATGCTGCTCATCCTTTCCCAAAAAATCCCAGGGCAATGGCATTTCAGGCTGTTCAGAGTGGGACCTCAGCTGTACAAAGTCATGAAAAGCATCAAAGCTGGATTGCTGTCACCTAGAGAGTAGGTTCAGCTGAGCAAAATAAACAAGTATGAAGTTGAATTTGCTGGTATCCCAACCAAGGAAACTCCATTTAGCCCACAGGCTGTGATAGTCCCATGTCAAAACCTCAGTGTCTCTTCCCCATGCAGGACGTGGAGTTTTGCAGCTCCATGAGTATGATGAGGAGGATGAAGGCACAGCTGTTCTCCATACCCATCAGTAAGAACCAGCAGCAAGAGAAGGCAGCACACTGGAGCCTTATCAGCAACTGACAGAGGAGGAAGGCAGGTGACAAGCCAGCCTTTAGAGTGATGAGCAATTTGGCTTTTGAATGCCTGAGCTTCAGCATTCCTGCCTGCAGTCCCAAAACTAAGCAAAAATTTTCCAAGGTCTTTCTCAACCATCAGCACCAGTGCTCACAGTAATGAAATGCTGCCTTGATGGCGTGAGGGAAGGTGTGAGAGAAACACAATTTTGGGAATCTGTCACTCTGGGTGAGGACATTCCCACCCCCTGCCTATTCTTCTAGATTTCTTACAAAGTGGTCAATAGAACCATGAATTGTATTTGACGCAATGCACAGGGATTTTTTAGCTTCTCAGCCAGATGCCTGACACACAGCAGTCAAATCTGCTGGACCCAAAAGCACTTTTATGGAGAGGATTTCTCCTGCTCAGTAGGGATGGTACCATAGAAATAAAGAGACTTTTTTGCTTCTTTTAAAGTATTCTCAGATTTGACAACCAGGCTTTTTAATTAACTTCAACAATTCATGTCAATATTTTTTAATATAAGGGCAAGATGGTAAGTATGAGGTTTCCCATGTGGAGAGACAGAGAGATCCAAAATCTTTAGATAACCTTAATAAAACAGAAAGCTAGAACCAAATCCGCTGGAACCTGGGTCCAATCACCTCAGATGTGCACAAGATCTCTGAAATTTACCTTGCAAGATATCCTTGCACAGAGGAAAGGGCAGCTGGGAGGAAATAAAGCTCTTCCCAGTTGTGCTCTCCCTCATCCCCAAGTCAATGCCTGTGCTGGAGCCTGTGTGCAGCATGGAGGATGTTTCTTCCTCAAACCTCATTAAATCTAATTAAATAGCTTATAAAAGTATTTATGAAAACAAATTTTAAAATGGCAGAGGCATGCCAACACGGAAGATACTTCTAATTCTGCCGGTGTCTTTTTGTGGATTTGGAGTTGGTTCAGAAGTGCACACTTGGAAGGTAATTGCTGACAGCATGCAGAATCCATCAAGCTATAATTAACACTCTACTATTATTCTAATTGCCTCACTCAAGCTTCGGTGTTTTTTAATTGTAGAGCAATTTGCCAATAGAGGATTTAATTGCAATACATATTTTATACATTTTGGGACAAAGTACCATTATTTCCACTTCAGCAAAAATGTTCCTCAGTTTTTAATAGCTTGCTTTATTCCTTTTGGGGATTTTTCAGGGGTTTTTTTTCCCCCTATACAGGAATTTGATTGCAGCCTCTTGTGAAATTAGCAATGCTATAATATCCAGGAGTGCCTGGAGGCTTCAGTTTGGATCATGACTCTATTAAGCCAGGAACTGTACATACATGTATCAGACACAGCCCTGAGGAGCTTGAAATCTAAACAGAGGAGACAAGCTGAGGTGAGAACAGAAGCATTACCCTGCTCTACAGCTGGGGAAGCAGCCCCAGATGATTCACCTGGGCTGACCCCACACTCCTGGGGCACAGCCAGGAACTCACAGGAGCCCCAGGCTCAGGGCACCCTTCATCTCCAGCATGAGCCGAGTTTGTCTCCTGGTTTCTGCAGAAATATCTCTCTCTCTGGTTTGATTTGCAAGCTAGACCTTCCAAGTAACTTCTACCCACCCAGGATCTGCAGCTGCCTTTCACAGATGTCTTTGCTTTCACTGCAAGACCCAGCATTGAGGAGGAGCCCTGGGGATTGCAGAGCACCCAGAGGTGTCACACTGCATGGGCAGCTATGGCAGTGCTGTCAGGCTTTGGGAAGGCTGCACCTGACTTCTCCTGGGGCAGGCTGAAGGTTGGAGACAGCAAAATAGAAAAGGATGGACCTTTGCTCTTTTTGACCATCCTTGCATTTGACATTTTTCATTCCCTCCTATTTGCAGAGCTACAAATCCATCTGTAACAAGATTTGTCTTCTTCTAATAACTTTCACGATGGCTTTACACCCAGCACCAGTGGTGTTGAGGTTTGCATAATGACTGCTGCTATGGCTTCAACCCCTTGTATTGTCAACGTGGGTGCACTGAGGTTCCAATCAATATTGTCATGATGCCAAATGCTTAAAAAGTTTTCAGCAGGTGTGACAGAGTCACAGTGATTACTCAGCACAGCAACAGTCACATTAACACATCTCTAGAGTGGCCTTTGCTATCAGCTGCTCATGAATTGGCTCCTGCCATCCCAGCTGCAAGAGATGGTTTCTCTGGTGTGACCAGATCAACCACAGCCTCAGCATTCCAGAGGTTTATTAGCTGTTCTGGTTACACCAGACCTGCAAGGACAATTCAATGGCTTGTTGGCACCCAAAGCTGGTGTCTTGGATGCCAACCCCACTCCTCAGAGCTTGTTTTGTTGGTACAAGCTGCATGACATGATGCACAAGTGATAACATCACTCCTCACTGCTGAAATGGGGGAAGCCAATTCAGCTGAGCAGGAGGCAGAATATGACAGTGAGAATTAAAGGAAGAGATGATCAAGTGAAGCTTCAGCACAGGGTCACTGACAGTGCTGACATGAAAGCTTGCCTTGGCCTCAAACTCTGAAATTTACCTTGCAATGACACAGAAACCTTTTCTCCTCTTGAAATGAGAGGCTGGTGCTTGAACTCTGGTCCTCCAGGAACACAAGGTCTTTGATCAAGAGCAGATCATGCTTCCTTAATGTGAAAGTTCACTCGAGTAGCTGCTGTCATTTCATTTTTCACAGGCAATGAGTTAAATTGCTTTCTGAGCCCAGGACTGACACAGGCAGTTAGTAAAAAATGGTGCAAATAAGTAGATCCAATTAACCACATCCAAGTTCTGTCACAACTTTGCCACCTCTGATTCCTTTTTATCCCATACTGAAGGACTTCTCATAAAACTGTTGTATAAATGTGTGTGTATTTATCTCATTTTTCTAAAAGCATGAGAGCAGTTTCTTGTTAAGACAAAAGGAAGAGAGAAAGAGACAGCACTAGGATATTGCCTGCCATTTGGATGGGCAAAATATATGGTAAGAATGAGGGTTTGAATGTAAACCTGTAGTACTCAAACCTGGAGCTTACACTTAAAAGCTTTTTTATTTTGGTAGACAAGGCAATGGACTGAGTCCAAGTGCAGGAAGAAAAGCTGGTAGACCTGAAGTCTGAGCACTGTCTGCTTGGATCACACATTCCAGCACAACATTACACTAATCCTGCTTGAACTCCAAAACCCAGAGGTTTCCCCAAGCCCAGGGAAAGGTTTGGCCCCATGTGTGAGCTGGCAGGGTTTGGGCTTTGCTCTTCAGATCTGGGCTTGGACTCAGATCCGTGCCAAGCCTCCAAGAGCAAGAGCAGAGCTGTTCCCAGCAGTGTTTGTGCCATGAGGAGCTCTATTAGCTGGCATAATAACCATAATTACATGGTGCAACTTCTGCTCCTCGCTCTCACCTCTAGGCTGAGAGAGAAGCATGAAGTTCCTGCAGCCACAGAGGAATGTGCTAGATGAAAAGATAAAAGTGGAGCAAGGAAGACTGGAATCCTGCTGCAGATAAAATTGGAGTCACCTGCTCCTGCTCAGAGAATAATAGAAAAAATAATTAGAAATAGTGGTGGAGGAGTTTAATACCTTTCAGATAGGGATGCTTTATTAAAGACTAATTATTCACTCTGGATAAGTCTCTAGAAAGGGCTAGGAATCCATGTGTAGCTGAAAAACAGATGCTTTATTTTACTGTAAGCTCTTGCCTCTGTCTAAGTGGGAAGATGAGCCACAAGCTTGCTTAATAAAAGCAGTGGGCTCCAAAGGGTTCCCAGAGTAAAGTTTGCATTTCCTTGCTGATGGCTGTTGACTTGACTTCCATGGCACAAAAAGGTAACTCACCCTGCCCCAAAACAGCCCTGACCTCTCTGTGCGCTCAGATAAGGAAAAACCCACATGGAGTAAATGCAGGGTGCCTGCCGAAAAATAAAAACCTGCCAAGCTGAGTAGCTATGTTAATTATTAATAAACATTTAAATATAGAATTAATAAACACATTTATTTAATAGCTCAGTGTCCAGTCGTTATTCCACAGCTGAAGGGCACCATCAGCAGGGGTGGGCTCTGCCTGGCAGGGTTTCCAGGGCAGGCTCAGGGAGAGTTGCACAAGTTGGGGCTGCTCTCAGAGGTCCAGATCCCATAAAACAATCAAAGGAGGATGACTGCAGAATGGCCACAGCAGCCAGGCTCTGGGAGCATATGGCAAGCAAGCACTGCCTTTACAGGTCAGAGCTAGTTTTTCCCAGCTTGTGTCCTTGATCTTTATCCACACTGGAAGTGGGGCAAGATACCTTGTGACAACTTTTATTGGGACTCAATTACTGCCTCCTTGATTACTCTGGGCTGTTACTACCAAGCTGTCTTTTGTTGCTTCATCTGGCTGGAAGATATTAAGATTTGTCCACTGCTTCATCATACTTTGATCCCTTGTTTAGGAAAGAAATCTGTTTCCTTGCTTGAGTGCCTCATTCTTGGCTAGGGATTGAGCTGCAGGCTGATATTTCTGTTTGGCCCTTGAAGCCAGCCATTAACCACACTCCTCATCCTGCTGGTACCACCCAGGAGTGCATCAATACTGCAATACAAATGGCACAGCATCATTAGGGGAAGAACAAAATATGTGGCAGGGCCCTGCTGTGGCTTAGAGGCTCTGAGAAGAATCTCTCAAAATATCTTAGACATCTGCCATGTGTAAAATCTCATGATTGTTCTTCAAATTCTTCTGTGGATACATCAGCCTCTGCTCCACTCCTCTCTTGGTGTCCCTGTGCCAGCACATGTGTTCTCACCAGCAGCCTGTGACACAAGGCCTGTTTTCCTCCACAGTTATTCTGTTTGTTCAGTACCTGAGGGATGATCCTCTGATTTGAGGCACCCTAAATCACTCCCACAGTGCAACAGTTGGGATGGCATGAAGGATTATGACTTCATGTGGGAATAAGGAAGAGCAGATGAAGGCTTAGTAGACACAGATCCCAGTTTATGCCAATGCCATAACTAATTAGAAACAGGGGAAGCAATGGATGGAAAATGTCTCAAGCTTCTCTCAGAGCCTGCCATGGCACATGAATGAGTCTCTGGCAATGCCACACCATCATGCAGGAGCTGGACAGCTTTGTCCACAGCTCAGTGATGGATGTTTGGGATTTGTGCATCAGCTCAATGTGTGACACCCATTTCCCACACACGCCTGCATCTCCCACAAGATGTGAGCAACCAGGGGAAGTTCCAGGGATGCAGAACAACTGTTTCCATTGTATCCCAGGAGGATTGCGTTCCTTTGGCCCTAAGGAGACTGCTCCCATCAGCTCTGCAGAAAGGCACACTGTGATGAAGAGCTCCCTCAGAAATAGTGAGCCTGAATCCCCTACCAGCCTGTGATCTGAGGAAGCACTGTGTGAAGAGGCACAAGCTGCCTTATGCTCCCTGCCACCCAAATTTAAAGAAGACAATACCCTCAGAACTGAAACATTCCAGCAGGATGTGATTTGTCTCTTGGGTTAGAAGAAACTGTGTAGAACTTCTGCCTTCACACCTCTGCTGCTCCAGAGAGGAGCTAAATTCACCTAGGGTTTCTGTTGTTCTTTAGCTTTTATGTTTTTCTCCAGGAGGCCTCCATTACTCCCTTCCATCCCACTTGGCCAAAGCCTCTGTGTTCTAGTTACCCTGGACAATATTTTCTTTCGGATGATCCAAACTCAGACCCCTTGAAGGCCAGGGCAGACCAACCAACCCCCTCTGCTGCTCACAGAGCTGTGGCAGCATCACCGGCTCCTGGGGCACTGAGAGGGAACCCTCCCTGGGCACAGCTTAGGGGACAAGCAATGTCCAACAAAATCCCCAGCCAAAAAGGTGAAAGAAGAAAACAAAAAATGCCATTCTTACCTTCCACTTACCCCCCCTTTGTGATGAGGTTTTTGCAGTCACTGACTCCAGCTGGTAACAAAGCAGTAAATAGCCACGTGCCTATGTACAGGCTTGCTGAGAGAAGGAAGGGGAGCTGAACTCCTTCCCTTCTCCTACATCACCACCATCTGATGCTGTACAAGCCCTTAGCTACGCAAACCATCCCTCTGAACGAGGGCTGGCTGCAGCAGAGGTGATTTGTGCTCTCTCCAGCATTTATGGGGTGCAGGGTGTGTTTGCTTGGGTCCCTGGATGAGCTACACCTGTGGGGAGAAAGCAGCTGTGGGCAATTAACCTGCCAGCACCACCTGCACTGCCCCAAGCCTTTATCCTTCCAGCGAGCCCTGAGGCTGAAGTTGCAGGTGGGGCCTTTTTTTTTCTTACATTTTCTGGTTATTTTGCCAGAAATACCAGAGCTATACTTCAGGTGACTTCTTGTCTTTAGCCCTTGGACTTGTCCTTTTTTTGGGAGGATGGAATTCATCTGGGGTGTGCTGGATATTTTTGAGTGCATGGTGAAGCCTTATGATACTTGGAATATCTGTCATGGTCCCAAGCTACAATGTGAGGGGTAAGTGAAAGAGATTTGCCTCTCTTGTTAAGTGCTGTTTTATAATTTTATCTTGTTTTGAGCTGCTTACCTCCAGTTTGACTAATCATTGCTGAATGGCATTGTTTGAAGTGGTGCCTCTGTGTGAGGCATTTCCTTGGGACTTTAGGTGCCTTCTGTGGTTTTGAACAGAGCCCACACTTGGATGTGGTCAGGAGGGGCTACTGGTTCTAGAGCGGGAGCATTTTCAGATTGGTTCCAACAGGACTGATGGTTTTCTTTGGCTGAAGGCTTTTTTTTGGGGGGGGCAGTAGATGTCCCAAATATCTTTCTCTGGCAGAGAGCAAGGCAGACAGGAGTTGTGTGTGTGTGTGTACCACAGTGATTGCAGGCAGTGCTGAGCGTCACCTGGCTCATCTATGAGAAACCCAGGTTGTGTAGGCTGGCACAGCTTCCTTGCACATGGCAGCCTCCAGGTGACTGGATCCTCCCCCAGGTCATCCATAATTTGTTAAAGTTGGCTCTCTGCATTAACACAAGGCTTTGGAAAAAGCCATTAATCACATTGAGGGTCGGTGCTGAGCGCGCACCTGGAGGCTGCAGCGCTGGGTTTGGGGTTTGAGCAATCTGCAGGGCTCTGACACTGCCTCAGAGCCTTTCCCATTACATCACCTCTGGGGCCAGCACAAAGGCTATCTGGGTTGCTCAAGGAAGTGTGTTGTGGAAAACAATTCCACTTTGATGACTGATCCAGGCGTTTATTTAGGCAAAGCTGAAGCAGTTGCATTGGCTCATTTGATCTGTGCTGTTAATGGGAGACAACTCAGTGCATGCTTTCGTTGTGCTTGCTCTTGCTTGCAGAAGTTGCTGAGATTTTTTTTTTTTAATGAATAAAACTGTCTATCCCTTCACATGGCAATGATGCCAGTGTCACAACCTTAATTATCACTCAAGTTTTCCAGATGGGATTTTTTCCAAAATCTGGTTCAGAAGAATTTGCCCAGGTTTAAGGAACTCACTGAACATGATACTGAAAACCTAGAAAAGCATCTGATTGTTACAAGAAAATAAAAGACAGGATGCAGTATGTGCAGGCATGGGGTGAAAATAAAACAGTTACTTGATTTCTAGTTGCATGCTTTGCTTTTACAGCAGGAATGTGTCAGTAGCCCCCTGTGTCCTTTTGCAGCATGGTTCCCTGAGAGAGAAGGAAATCTGTTCCATGAATCACACTGATCTCTGGGGCTGTGGCTGGAGCACCTTGCAAAATACTTACTTTTCTTTTTTTTTTTTTTTTAACATTCATTCTCTGTTAACATTTCTCACACGTTAGTGGCTGTTATTAAAGGTTTGATAAATGGCTTGAATGAAAGACTTGCAGAAATGGCCAAGTGATCCCTTTGAAATTTTGTTTACTCTCTATCTAGATATTAGTTAAGTAAAATAAACTGACGTTCTGAAAAACAACCCCCCAAAAAATAGTGGGGCTTTTAACAATGTAATCTACAAAAATAAAAGGTGAAACTTGGTGGAAGAAGCTGACAAATGGATGTTTTGCTTTTCTCAGGTTTATATGATATGCTAAAACATGATGTTACTGCAGGATCTTTCTGTGTCATAGAAGTTTTATCCTGTTTTAAATCTCTTCTAAGGGTTAATGTTTCTCACCCTCAAAGCTGTGGGAGAGGAAGGGGTTTTCAGCTCCTTATTTTAGAGAAATTCTCAAAATTCTCCTCATTTTGGAGAAAGACCACTGTAAATAACAAGGCATAACTGGTTGAAATTGCAAGAACACACAATGAGGAGAAATCTCCTCCACCCTTCATTAAGGTAAATCACAGGAAATCCATCTTTCCTCCTAACCTGGTCTTTGAAAGTCTCAGTAAGATTTGTCCATACTGTTTCTTGCAGAAAAAGGTAGTTCTGGTCCAGCTCTGCACTCACAGGTCCACCAGCCCTGCCAGGGCAGTTCCATCGGGAACGGGTTCTGTTCCTTCTCTTTCTGCAGCAGCTCAGACAAGCAGTGGGCACTGAAGGCTTTCAGAGTTTCCAAAAGCCAGGAGGGCAGCCCAGGGCACAGCTCCAGCCAGGACTCCCTTGAATGCCTCTCCTAAAACCTGCCCACCCTAATGGGGAGGATCATAAAGGGGGGTCAGGACAGCTGGAAGTCACATCTTTGGGATAATGGAGTGTGCAGAGTTGCAATGTGGATCCAGACTGAGTGTCAGCTCCTAAGGGTGCTGACAGAGCCCATGCTGAGAGTCCCCTCCAGTGTCCCTCATCAGAGCAGCCTTTCCCATCCTCTGCCTTCTCTGCTAGATCATTTGTCTGCTCTATGGGCTCCAGGAATGGCGCATCACCATCTCTTCCCAGTTCTTGCAATTAATTTTCCACAAACGTTATGGGGTGTGTCTATTTCATTCATTCATTCATTCATTTATTTATTTATTCAGAAGAGGTTTTTACATAGTTCCAACGTGACCTCAGGAGCCTGCTGCAGTGTGAGGCTGGAGGAGGGCAGAGCTGTGTGCGTGCCTGGTATCGCCTGCACGCACCAGACCCTGCAGCTACTCATTCCTTCTCGTGCAGGCAGCTGAGAGCGTGACAATAGCACTTGGATATCATCCCATTTCCTCCCCCTTGAACCTGAGCGTTGCCTTCCAGGTGTTACAGACGTTTTTGAAGTCAAAGCACTTGCCAGCTCCAATTAAACTTGTGGTTTGCAGACAAATTGGGAGCCGGCCGGAGAGGAAGCTGGAGGGAGAGCAGCTTTGTGCAGGGTTCCAGGACAGCTGAGCTTCCAGAAATTCTGTAGGAAGAGTCATCAGGGCAGAGATGAGACCATAGTGATCTGCCTCTGCTAAGAAAGGTGTAAATGCACAGCTGCACAGTCTGCAGTGAGGGACCTGCTGTGGTTGAGTAGGGGGAGCTCCTGTTAAAAGTTAAAAATTGGAGAATTCAGATTTTATTTGTCCCAAAGCCCAGGCTCAGTGCCACCTCTCTGGCAGTCCTGCTGGGGCACCAGGGTCTGCAGGGGCTGGAAGTAGATTCTGCACGGTCTGCTGATGGTTTTTTACAATGAGAGTGGTGAAACACTGGCACAGGTTGCACAGAGAGGTGCTGGATACACCATCCTTGGAAACATCCAAGGTCAGGTTGGACAGGGCTCTGAGCAACCAGCTCTGGTTTAAGATATCCTTGCTTATTGCAGGGGAGTTGGACTACATGGACATTAAAGGTCCCTTCTAACCCAAACTATTTAATGATTTTTTTTTTTTTTTTTGGGGGGGGGGGGTTGGATGTGGTAACCACGTTTTCCTTCCTTCCCTCTCTATTTTACTGCTACAACCTCCAATCCTTCCTTCTTCCTTATTCAGTCCCACATTCCCCATTTATTCCCTGGTCAGAAAAGGGCTGGTTTACTCTCACCTCTTTGCAAATGAGTTTTGGACATCTGAAGTCCCCTTTTATGCAGTGTTAACCAAGTTAAGTGGTAGCTTGGGTCCATTTGTAATGAATTTCTTTAAAATAGAGCAGGAAAGAATTTTCCCAAACTGGGAATATTTCAGACAGCCTTTGAACAGTGCTTTTCAGATTGCATAGTGACCATGTTCAAACACTTGGGTTTTGTTTGGGGACAAGGGAGAAGTTATTCTGATCCTTTTCCTACTTGCAATGTAAGGAACAGACACGTTTTAAACAGCAACATAAAAAAAGACTTTCAATTTTGGCACTCACTTGAAATGAGACACTTCACCTGGATTTAAGAAATAGATCAAAATGGCCTCAAAATTAAACATTTCCTGCAAAAATGTTCATTGTGAAAATGTTGTTTGTTTGTTTGTTTTTTTTCCGTGGGAAAATATTATATAGTGAGGAAACTGCTCATTAGTTCTAGCATTTGATACTATTGGAGAAGCCTTTTACAGTTGTTAAAAAAAAATTGCTTTCTTTTTTTTTTTTTTTTCATTCACTCTGCCAGCCAAAGTGGAATCTGAGACTAAAGTCAGACACAAAACCAGGAGGAAGCAGTTTGTTAGACTAAGGGTGAGTTTTGCATCTCACTGTCCTGGCTTTAGTGATCTTTCCAACCTGGCAGCATTGCAGGAGCACCCGCAAAACGTGTCCCTGGTGTTGTTGCAGTGTTTCTGCTCTGGGGATTTCCATCCCTCCTGCTGCAGTCTCTGCTGTTCTCTGCCTGCAGGCCCTACAACCTGCAGCTCCCCAGGTCTGTGTGTGCCTTGCCTGTGCCATTCCCTGGGGGATTTTGCTTGCTGCACCCTGTCTGCCAGGCACAACCTTCATTTGCTGCCCCTGCTAGACCTGAAAAACTCCAAAAGCTGTGGCTCTGGAAGGCTCAGAGGGAGCTGGACTGGGGCAGGAGAGAAGGGCTTGATTGCCGTGGTGAACGTGAGGATAAGGAGGACTGGGGAACAGTGCCAAACAAGCCCTTTAAAAACACTTTCTACTGCAAACGTGGGATTTTGTATGTTCCTTGTAGGAAGTGTTTCTGCTCCAGGCACCACTGGGGCATTTCAGAGGTCAGAACTGGGAGGTGTGGGGCTCTGATGGCTGGAAATAAGCCCACACCCACAGTTCTTCTCACCAGCAAGATTTTCCTTAGCCAGTATTGGTGACCATGTGGTGTCCCAGGGGGCCAGGCAGCATCTGGTTTTCCAAAATGAGTTGCTTTGAGTGTCCCCCAGTGCCTCATCCTGTGAGCAAGAGCTGTGCCCTGCTGTTTGCCCACAGCCCAGGAGGACGTGCAGGTCTGGGTGGGTTCCTCCTGGAAGCATCTCTCCTCCTTCTTCCTGACCAGGTTTCTGTTTTTCCTCTCGTTTCTTTCTCCATCCTCCACCTCCCCCTGCCTCCATCTGGTTTCTATCTGGACTAAACAGATGTTTTTCCACTTCTGAAATGTCCTGTACGCTCACCTCGCTGATGTCTAACAGGGGCTGCTCATTCTTCTTTCCCCAGGTGTAAAACTTGAAAAACTGGAGGGGCTGGGGGAGAAGCAGCTCCTCTTAATGCCTTGGTGTGCATTTAGTGCTGGTGGAGGGATGAGAGAAACCTTTCCAATTACTCACCTTGCAGCCTAGAACCCTCTCACTGCTCCCAGGTCCCCTTTCCATTGCTTGTGTACACAGAGGATCAGAGCTGTGATTTATGCCAGGGCAGTGTGTATAATATTCTCACTTTCATGTTATAAATGTTTAGCAAATCCACAAGGTATCAAAAGAACTCGTGGAGGAGATTTGCTGCAAAGGGCTTGTGGATAAACCTTTTGGACTTGGCTGCAAAGCAGACATCCACAGTTTATTGCTTCCCCCTGCTGCAGAGTGACAATAGGTTAAATGGAGGCTTTTCCTTAAAATAAAAAGTTCCTTGCTTGGCAGTTCAATCAAGTGGTATCTGTCATGCTGAGGTCTCATGAAGGATTTATTCCCATTTTAAGTAATGTTTTGGAGGTGCAGGCTCCACATGGAATACATTAGGCAGCAGGAAGGTTTGCTGGCATGCTCGTGGGGCTGGAAAGGTGCATGTGCTGTGGGCACAGGGGCTCATCTGTGGCATCTGCTTCCCCCTCACCCTCTTTCTCCCTTTTTCCCCTTACATGGTTCTGAAGGTCTTTGAGGGAGGCTTTTCCAGCCTTCCCAGGGAGGGAGCTGAAGCATCAGAGCCCATTGCAGGAGAAGGTCCCTGTCCACTGAAAGAGAACCCAGCAGCTCTCCCAGTGACTGTGGGGCAGAAATCCCAGTGCTGATCCCAGCTCAGGTTCCTGAGGCAGTGCTGGCCCAGCAGTCCCCATCCCCTGCAGGCCTTGCTGGGGTGGCAGGGATGGTCTCTGAGCTGCTTTGAGCCCCAGAGGTGGTGGCAGCCACTGCTGGTGCCTCTTTCTGCTCAGCTCCCACAGGGGACACTGAGGTGAACAACCATCTTTTTTTTCCAGAAAAAAAAAAAAAAGAAAAACAAAACCAAAAAAAAACCAAAAAAACCAACAAAAAAAAAAAAAAAACCCAAAAAAACAAAAAAAAACCAACCCAGTTGCTTTCTGTGATGGGAACTGAATGACCAAGTAAAATAATGTAATTTGGAAGCTGCTCTCTTCTTGGCTTTTGTATTTATTTATATTTTTGGGGTTTTTTTTTTGTTGGCTGGACTCTTTCTGCAGTGAAAACAGCAACCAGGGCTGGGGTGAGCAATCAAGTCGCTGCCAGGTGTCCCAGCTCTATGCCGCCTCAGCAGGTGGGTGCAGGCCCCTGGCCACCCTGGCCTCTGGGTCAGGCTCTCCTGCTTTGCTGTGGCTTGTGGAAACTCCTCCCTGGAGAGCAGAGCTGTGAGCAGTGGCATTTTCCATGCTGCCTGCCAAGGGGGGCTGTGCAGGGGGATTAGGGACTGAGTGTGAGCACAGCCTGCCCTCCTGGGCAACTTGGCCTTTGTCAGGCACTGGCTGCAGGGATAGGAGCACCCACAGCATTCTCTGCAGAGAGCTCTTTGCTGGGACACAAATGAGCTGGGAGTGGTCCCCATGGTATGCTTGGGCACTGGTGAGGGGCAGCAGGGGGTGGGAATTGCTTCTGCTGTGAATTTGCCCTCGTAGGTGCCCTCTATGAGATCCATGTTCAGAGGGATGCACCCGTTCCATGCAAGTGTGGGCACAGTGCTGCACTGTTAGAGGGGCACAGAGACAAATTGCATGGAGTATGCATGGGACTGCATGGAGTATGAACACAACCAATTAAAAAGCAGCAACCTGAACAACTTGAGGACCCATTTTAATCCATATTTACCTGTTATGCAGCTATAGGTTTGCAGCATTGTTCACCTTGGGACTGCCTTACTATGCTATCTCACAAAGTCTGCAGGTTCCCTGCTCCTGGCACTGTGGGCATTGGGCACATTCCGTGCCATTGCTGCCAGTCCCAAAATGAGCAAACAGCCCCATGTGCCCCAGGGGAAGCTCACAGTGTGGGGACAAAGGGAAAAGAGGATTTCAGGTGATTTTATGGCAGTGCATTGTAATGACAGAGACTCACTCAACACTTCAGCCACTGCAGTAAGGTCCCTTTGGAGAGGGTGAGGCTGGTGACCCTCTGCTGTGTGCCACCAGCACCACTGATGGCAGCAGACAGGTTTAGCTCTTCACAGAATGAATTTCCCTAAACTTCTTCCTGACCTTGAAGTTTTCAGCCGGAGTTTTGGTATTTCATGTTCCCCACCCCGGTGAAAGCTGAGCCTCGGGGTGGAGCAGAGGGGCTGCTAATGGGATGTGGAAGGGCCATATGGCCCTGAAACATCACTGTCAGTGAGACAGCACTGAGCAGCCCCCCACAGGGGCAGGGAGAGGCAATTAATCATCCTCACCTCCTAATAAGCATGTGAGCTCCAGTACCAACAAGGGCTCTCGTTGGAGGGGCAAAACTTCAAAGCCTGTGGTGCCCTGCAGATGCACAGGGCAGTGCTGAGCTGGGACTGTGTCCCACTGGGGTACAGTGAGGGCATGTAAGAGCACTGAAAATCAGTGACAAATGTGATTGGAGTGGCTAAAAATGCTGCCTTTGGAGAGGGATGTTGTGTGTCACAGGGCTTCACCAGAGGGATGCAGCTCACAGCATCCCCTGCTCGTCCCAGCACGGTGTCTGGGGGATACTGTGCTCCTGGGGTGTCCAGCTGGAGAACTTTCACTTCCCCTAAAACATGAGGGGTCTGTAAAGCAAAGGAGATTCAGGTCCCATGAGCACTTGGTTGTGCTGCCCCCTAAGTTCTGAGTCCTCATCAGATCAATTGTGAACATGGGGCTCAATAAACACAGCCCTGAAGCCCCCAGCTGAGTTTCCCCCACTGGAAAATCAGCAGCTCCTTTTCCTTTTATCTTTAAGCTCTGGCTGGATGAAGCTGAAAGTGATATTTGGGGGAAAAAATACTGTTTATTTGTGCTTTTCTTACTTTAACAGACTTCCCTTTGTCCCAAACACCTCTATTTCACACACTTGCCTCCTGCAGTACCATCCTCTGGCTTGTTCAGCCCTTTCCACTGTTTTATTTGTACACTTGGTGTCAGGTTGGAAAAGTCTTGAGCTAATTGTGTTTCAGCTCATGGATAAAATAATACTTCCAAACCTCACAGCACGTCATAAATACCCCTGCCTGTGTGGAGAGCAGTAGGCACATTGCAGAGCCCTGTTTGCAGGCCATGGAGGTTTCGGATATTTTTTGGGAAGCTGGGCTGGATCTGTCCCTGCCCAGGTGCTGGCAGTGGTGTTTGCTGTGTGCAGGAGTCAGGGCAAGCTTGGGGCAAACTCCAGAAGAGTTTGTGCATCCAAGTCCATTATCTCTGGAGCAGAGGGGTTTGTCCCTCACTGGGATGACAAGGAGGCAGGCAGTGAGGTGCATGGGGTGCTGCTGCTGCAATTCCTGTGTGGATGCAGCTCAGTGAGTAATGATGGCTCTGGGAAGAGGATGCTGGAAGGAGAAATGTGCTTCAGGGAATTTTTCCCTGCTTTCTACTGAGACTGGGTCTCCAAGAGGGACCTTGGGGGCAGCTCTGAGTTTGTCCTCCTGTTTGCCACCCCTGGATCTCCCTGATGGGCACAGCCCAGCAGAGGCACAGCTACTGCAGCAGCCACAGTGCTCCATGTGGGGCACCCAGAAGAAAGGAGCTCAAACCAAGCTGTCCTTGGCTCGTGTCTAGCTCTGGTTAAGCAAACAGGCTTTGCAAATTCTGTGGTCTGAGCAAGCTTCCACTTGCATTTCCACGTGCAGCATCGTCCCCAGCAGTAACATAAAGCAGATCCCACAGAGGGTGGTGTGTGGGAAGACCTCTGCCCAGGCAGGGACCGGCCACCAGTGTCCTGCCCCTGGCAGGGCTGTCTGGGCACAAAGTGCAGCCTGGAGTGCAGGGACCTGGGGCTGAACATGTGTGTCATGTTGCTTAACCATAAAAACCAGCTCCCAGCCTGGGGGATGGCTTTTGCTGGGATTTTTTTCAGATGTTTGAGCCTGAAAATTTGTGTGTCTGCACACATGTTCTTCTCCCTCTAGTGCACTGTCAGGCCAAAAAGACAATTTCCTTTTCTCACAAACTCTGCCTCTCTCCTGTGCCCAGGAAGGCACTGCAAAATGGGGGCTTTGGTTCCCTACATCCACCCTGGAGTACCTGTGGGGGAAGAACATCCATCTGATGAGCACTGCTGTGTCACCAGTCACGGGGAGGGCCCAAGAGCAGCCAAGCTGGAAGCAGCTGATGCTCTGGATGGGTTTTGGAGACCTCCCACTTGCTGTGAGGAGGGACACGCAGGATTCAGCTGAGCACACAGGGCTCCACTTGGGATCCAGCAGCAGCAGTTATATATAAAGCTATTCCTGGCAATTCACCATATCCTAAAAATACAGTTTCATTAAAGCTTCTTGCTGAAGCAGCTCTGGTGACCCAGTAAAGGGAGGTAGGCTACCGAACCAGCTGTGGGTTTTTTGCGAGCTTGCTCACTGGAGTTTTGAACTCTCTTGCTCAGTTTGCCAACTGCTGTTCTTTCTGATGCTGCCCAGTTGTTTTGCATGGCCTTGAAGTGGTTTCCCAGCTATTTGAACTCCCTAAATGACAATGCTTCATTATTGTCTAATGGAGAAGTGGATTCTTCTGTTTATATGTAAAGGTTCCCCTCCTTCCCCCCTACCTCCCTCAACATATGCAAAGGCACTGCAGAAACTGGAACCAGATAAAAAGAAGAAAACAGGCTTTTAAAGCAAGTTCTGAAGTGTAAAGATGTGAAGGCCACTTAGAAATCATTGCCTTGTGCTTTCTCCCACACTGTGATTCATTTGGTCCAATCCATCATTGATTCAACATGCTCATGGGCCAGAGCCTTCAAAGGCAACTGTGCATCTGCTTTAGCCATTCATCAAGGAGGAGCACAAAGGAGAAGGGCAAAGGAAAATGTATTGCCAGCTCCCTTTGGTGCTGTTTAATGGGTGTGAAAGAAGGACAGTGGAGAAGCTGGGTTAATGAAAGCCAGGATGACCGAGGAAGTGCCCCCAGGACAGATATTTTTCCAGCCTAGGTATGGACCTTGCTAAATTTGATTCTGCACAGGAACTTCAAACACTAAGCAAGAGAGCCAAAATGAGGTCGACACACAGAAGAATAATACAGTGCAGGTGGATGTTCTTCCCCAGATGTGGCCACCAAGTGGAGAGTGGCTGTGGACCATGCAGAAACAGCAAAGTATTTTCAGATGATGCTCTGCTGCTCCAGAGAGCTCCCACAGCCTGATCCCTCCAGATCTGAGGCTCTCATTCTGCTGCAGTTCTGCCTGCAGTGGTTTATCTTGCATGTTTGCTGCAAGGTGCGTCCCTGCAGCACAGCCCTGCTCACTGGATCATGCCCAGGTGTGTGCACACAGTCCTGGTGCTGGATCTGAGGGGTACCTGAGGGATGCCTGAGCTCCCTGACTCCCTGCTAGCACACACATCTGCTCTGTGCTCTGTTCTCTGGGGACAGGAACCACTGGGCAGCAGCAGCACCTCCTCTGACCAATCCAACGTGGTGGCAAACCCAAATTGTGATGGGCTCCAGGGGAAAGTAGCTTGTCTTAATACAACAATATTTCCTTGAGGTTGCTGGGCTTGTTGCTCATGTCATCTGTGACCCTGCTGAGTTGTCTAGTGATTAAATCAGGGTTCGTTTACCTCATGTGTTTCTACTTATTTCCTTGCCTTCTCACATTGTTTTTCCTGTTCTTCCTTCTCCTGTTCTTCCTTCCTTCCCATTGTCTTCCCACATTCTCTGTCCCTCCTTCTTGTGCACCCTTCCTCATGTGGAGTAGAAGAGAAAGAAAGATGGCTGGTTTTTAGGAACAGGTTTGACCTTTGTTTGTTCACCTTAAAAACCAGAACATGTTGGAGGTAAAATACTTATAATTCTCAGTCTGTAGGAAAAAACAAAAGGAAAAATAAGATTATAACCTGTGAGAGTATCACACCATCTGCCTGTCCAGGCCCATGACTCTCCATACACACGTGTAAAAATGATGCCAGTGGCCAGCAGCAAGTGGGACAACAGAGAAGAGACTTGGTCCCCACCTTTCCTCTGTCCAAGCAGAGCCAGAACTGTGCAGGTGGGAAGTGCATGGGAGGTGTTCCTGATGCTGAATCCAGAGTGCCACCAGCTGCTCAAGGAGGGTGAATTCACAGCTGGCTTGAGCTGTTCTTGTGTAACATCTTTCTCAAAACGTGTTAGGTGCTTGAGATGTGACTGTGCTCTCCTTGGCAAGGACAGGAGTTAATATTAACAGGGTGTTAGATTTTTTTTTTTTTCTGGGCATCCTTGAAGCTCATCCCAAATTCCTGGGCCAGCCAACCCTTTGTTAACAGAGAGGGATTATTTGTCCTTTTTCTCTGTGGCTTGTTCTTGGTGGAGGAAGGCTGTTACAATTTGCACAGAGGAAAAAGGACATTCTGTACAAAACCCCGGGGAAGGCTCTTGGGCAACTTATTGGCTGCTATGGAGCAGCAAGTGATAGAACATGTCTGATGTTACTTATCTCACTTTTGGGGGAGGTTAAAGCCTGCTGTGTTCTCACCTGATATTATTTATCACTGATATTATGCTCTTTTCAATCAAAGGTACTTTGCCTGAAGTTTTGTGAAGATTCTTCCAAGTAGTTGAGCAACAATTTGTTCTCGGAATAAACCAATTTGCAGCTGGGGCCTGAAATGCTTTGAAGAAGATGAGTTTATACTTGCAGGCATTCTGCTTTGTGCTTATCTTGATTTGGCCTTGCAGATCTTAGTCCAGATTTATAGCTGAGTGCAGTCTTCAGCTTCAGCACGGGGAGGGAAAGCACTGTGCTTCCCAACAGCATGTGGATGGGTGAGCTCTTGTACAAAATCCAAAATCCTTCTCCTAGGAGTTAAATAGAGCTTCTGGACTTCAGTAATGCATGGTCCAGCCTGTGCTCCTCTCTTTCCTTTCCAAACTGCAGGATATAGATGGAAGCTGCTATGAATTATTAATCTTTGTGCTTCTGTTCTGTAAATTGGGAGAGTTTGAGGTTGAAACCTCTGCTGGAAAAGTTTGGGAACTCTGGACAAAAAACATGTAGGAGTTCTGTGAAGTTTTTTTTTTCTTTTTTTTTTTTTCATTTTAGTGCATATCAGTGAAACCCTGCCATATCTATATTTTTGTGTCCATTTTCCAGTACAACTGTATAGACTTCCTTTTTTTTTTAGTCTCCATGCAGCAGGTTGGGATTTGCTTTTCCTGGCTGTCTCCCCTTCAGCCTCCCTTATTAATGCCCTTGCTGAAGCTTTTTTCTCTTGAATTTCTTTGAGTTCACTCCATTTTTGAGCTTTAAAACTAAGAACCAGGACATCTCTGCTAATTGGCTCGTAGCTCAAGTCAAACACAGCCACTCTTCCCCGCAAGTTCATCATTGTTACAGAAATATTGTAAATCATCCTTGTGAGTTTTCAGTTTGCTAATGAAGAAAGCAAGACAATGCCTGCTGCTAAATGAGTGTACTCATGTTAAAAGGCTCTTGATGGGAATCCGGGGCAGTGAAGTCACACAGCCCTAGCCTGGGTGCGGTCAGGATTGTGAGCACACATCGGGTTTAGATAAAACACAGCTCTAGCACCAGTGAGCTTTTATTGAAAGTTAGTAGCAGGGATGTTGACCTTATGTTTGGCAAAAGCAGACTACCCAAAACATGTATGCAAGGCAGATGGGGAATGCGATTTAATTAAAAAAGAAAATATTATGATATTCTGAGAACAAAGTGGTAAAATCTTCTGGCTGCGCAGGAATTTCTTTTGAGAAATGGAAGGCTCTGAAAGGCAGCGAGACGATGGGATCTGGAATGTCCTTCTGCAGTGGGGAGGAAGAAGAACCATCCCAGGGTATGTGGCTGGCAGCAGGGTTATCAGGGACTCCTTGGAGCAGGCATGGCTCCAGGGAGAGCTTCCAGGCACATTTTTCCATAGAAGGGTGCCAGCTTGCTGGAGCCCAGGCATTTCCCAGGAGAGGGTTTGATTGCAGGGTGATAGTGGCAATGGCTCCCTGCCCTGCTGGCTCCCCACAGCCCCACCTGTGCTGCCCACCTGTGCCTGGCCCCAGGGCTCTCCCCCAGCCCTGGGTGCTGTGCCAGGAGTTTTGCACTGGCTGAACCTCAAGGCATCAGGTGATGTAATGGGGAGGAGGGAGCTGAGCTCAGTACACACCAAACACCCATCCCTGTTCCCATGCATCTGGATTTCCCTCTATCCTTCAGGGACTTGTAATGAAGACCTATGTCCTGGGACTGGCTCCCACATCCTGGGCCTGCTGGCTCCCAGCTCCCCTGCTCTTGGTGAGGAGTGGAGCCTTTGAAGTGCTCTGCAGCAAGGCAGGTTTTTGGGAGCAGGAAAGGAAGGACACAGCTGTGCAGTCCCCTCCCGGTGGGAACGATGTGACCCTGGATTCCTGCAGGGTGGGACAGGGCAACAGAAACCTCCCCTTGTTCCCTGAGGTTCTGCACCCACGCTCTGCTCTCCCTGTCCCTCCTGCTGGCCTTCACCCCGGGCAGGGACAAGGCTGCAGCTGCTCCCCAGGAGCAGGGGGGCAGAAAATGGCTCTGTGTGGGGCAGCTGCAGCCCACGCAGGCACAGACACAAACTGGGGCTCTCCTGAGGCAGGGAGAGTAGCCCCAGCTCTGCTGCTCATCCTCACTGCCATGATTGATGCCTCTCTGGGGACTGGAGAGGATTGCTGAGTGGGCAGGAGCTCAGGAAATCAGGGAATTTAAGGGGCTTTTGTGTGGATTGAAGAGCCTCCAGACAGATGCCTGCTCCTGAAAACACTTGCCAAGGGCACCAGTTGGGTGCGGGACGTGGGAAAGGATCTGTGAGGGTGAGTTGGGCTGAGGCTGCTGTGTCAGAACAGGGTCCCTGAGCCAGAGGGAGCTGGCAAGGGCACAGTTGTGGCTGCCGGGACAGGGGTGACCTCCTTGCCTGGCAGAGAGGGTCTCTGGTGGCTGATGGAGATGTGCCTCAGCTCAAGGACGACATCCCTTGCCATGGGGCTGCTCAGCCCTCATCACCCCTGCTCAGAGCATCGACCTCTTGGTGGCTTCTGTCACACGTTCAGCCCTTCAGAGAAAGATCCCCCAACCTCTGGAGACCTCCACCTCCTGAATGACCTCAGAGACCTGCAGACAGTCCAGCCCACAACCCTGCTCCTCCAATCAACCATCCAGTCCTGTGCCTGTGCACACCCTGCAGGCTGCCTGTGCTGGCCCTGGGGGCCTGTGGGGAGCAGGGGAAGCAGATCTGGCTGCAGCTTCCAGGCCTTCATTTGTAAATAAGCACCTAGCTGCTATGGTAATGCTTATTTAATTTAGGCTGAGCATTTCCACAGCTGTTCTGGGGGAATCATGCTGCTTTATGCTCAGTGTTAATTCATGGCTGCTCACAGCTGCAGAAGTGTACTGGCCAGGCAGTCCTGAGGTTCTGCTGCTGGTATGGCACAGCCACGTGGGCTGTCCCTGCTTTGGGCTTCATGGGGAGCGCCAACTGCTCCCCAAAACCATTGCACACAGCTGACACCAGACAGACACCAGTACTGATCTGTGCTAGCAAAGCAGGCTGTAGATTGTAGGTTACCTGAGGCATTTAAAAGAAAAGGGTGGTGGTACATTTCCCAGGTGTAGCTGTCTTTTTTCCTGCCCTCTGCCCAGTCACACTGTGCCAGAATTCATGCTGGGTTTGCCTGCCCCAGTTGTACAGGATTGAATCTCCTCCTGTTCCTCGTCCAGGGTCTGAATGACCAGGGTGGGTCAAGGGGACAGACACAGAGCATGTGGCACAGGCACCTGTGTGACCCCAGGGGTTACAAGCAGTGGGTGAAGGCAGGAGGGTGTTAGGGACCTGCTGGGGGTGGTCTTGCTTTGGAGCAACCATCAGAGCAGAGCTGCTTCAAGGCTGGCCATGGGAGTCCTGTGCAGCTCTGTGCCAATTCCTCTTAGAGCTGTGGGGACACAGCAACCATCCCAAAGAGCCACAGAGCCCCCTGCCCCACTCTGCAGCACACCAGAGTCACACTGGCTCCTCTGCAGCTGAAACCTCCCCCAGCCATGGGATCCACGGGCTCCAGGGCTGAAAGGCTGCCAGCCCATGCTGCTGCAGCAGGTGGGCCCTGCTGGCCAGGAGGAGCTGCAGGGAGTGCTCACAGCCCCCAGGGCTGCCTGCTCTGCTGCTGACAGCAGCTGGGAAGATGCTGCTGCTGGCCAAGTGTGAGAAAAGTCTCCCTCCAGCATCCCCTGGGCTGGGCTGGGATGGAAAGCCTGGCTTAGTTTGTACTCAGGATGAAGGCACCCTGCAAAAAGCACTTTTTAGGACATGATGGGCTGTAGTCTCTGTTGAGGATTTTGGGGCAGGCTTTGGGGAGCTGCAGGGCGCTCTGCAGCTGCCAACCTAACCATGGGCTCAGGATTGCCATGGGCCTGTGTGGTCTCAGGGGGCACAAACCTTTGTGCAGGTGAGGTGACCCTGGGCACAGATGGTGCTGGGTCCAACCAGCTGTGGTTTCCATCACCTGAGGTGACCCTGGTCCAAACCTGCCATGAACCATGGTGGTTCCAGCTTCCAAACTGTCAGGGCCCCGATCGTTCTGCAGATCTAATATCAGCTCAGGTGGAGAGCAAATCTTTGCAGAGGTGCTGGATCTATGCTTGGGCACACCATCACCTCCATCCACTGCTTGTTTGCACCCGGTGCCATCTCAGCTTGCAGAACACACCGTGCACCCCTGGGACAATGCTGGGTCCATGGTATGCTGAAATAAGCCCCCTCTGGCAGGAGTTGTCCCGCAATCTTTTTATGGCTGGGGTTTGTACCAGAATTTAAACACTGCAGCGAGGAGTAAACGCAGCCAGCCCCACGCCGGCTTTGTTATGACATTTTGTTGCAGGCAGGAGGCAAGCTCCAGCTCCAATAACAAACACCCACTGTTATGACACTTTTACCTTTCCAACTATTTATGCAAGCACAAATATTTTATTTTAAGTTTTGAGACACACCGTTAACATAAAGCAGTCTCGTTCCTGTCAGTACAGGAGGTTCTCACTTGGGGAGCTGTTGTTTAATGAAAAGGTTAATTGTGTTTTATGGGGCTCTATCCCCTGCCTGCCCACCAGCCTCTGGCTTGGAAGGAGGTGAGGTATGGCTGCTGGTGCTGGTGCCAAGGTATGGCCTGTGAATACAGGCAGTTTCTGGGAAGAAAACAAAATGCATGGCAAGAAGTGGCTCAGAAACCACTTGGATTTGTGGTGCAAATCTGTTTAGGCGCTACAGAATTAATTTCATGTGAAATGGTTTCCAACGAGGCTACCCCATGACAACACCCAGCAGCAGAGGATGAGAAGGGGGTTTCAAAGAACAAGGACTGCTCAGCTGCAAGCACACTCAGCCTGTCCCTTCCATGTTAAATCCTACAAGTATTTTCCTCTCCTGAGGTTGAATTAATTAACTTGAAATTTCTTAACAGCCTGTAATGAGCGCAGAGAGCAGAAGGAACTGAAAGTTTAATCTTGACTTGTCAGCAAATTCCTCCTCCAGCAGCTGAAGGAGCAGCAGCCATGCACTTGCATAATGCCCTGGTGTGGCCACCGGACTGTTTTGATTAAATGGATTCTGGGGGTTTAGGAAAACTACAAATTTTATAGCTCTGGTGTTCTGTGCAAAAGTGATGTAAAACATCGTAAAGCTGCCAAACCACCAGTGTGGTTCAGGGATCCTTGCTGGCCTCCTCTGCAGCAGGGACTGTCAGCCCCAGAGAGCACTGCTAACAAAACAGTCCAGAGGGGATTGGCAGAATGCTGTACGGGGAGGTTTGTGCACTGCAAACTTTTGTTCCCTCTTTCTGAACAATTAATGTCTTTGATCTGTGCCACTTAGGAGCCACATCTGAGTTTGGCTGGGGTTTGAATTGAACAGTGCAGAACCCAGTGCTTCTCTGCAGCAGCATCACTCACAGCAGCAGCAATGCTGTCATACCTGAACTTCTCCTCTCATTTGAAGAGGTTTCACAGCTGTCTGTATCATAATACTGCCTGTGATTGTGTTCATGGGGGTCTTAGGTTGAGGGAAGAGATGAGGATCTGACTCCATGTTTCAGAAGGCTTGATTTATTATTTTATGATATATATTACATTAAAACGATACCAAAAGAATAGAAGAAAGGATTTCCTCAGAAGGCTAGCTAAGAATAGAATAGCAAAGAATAAATAACAAAGACTCTGTCTCGGACTCTCTGTTCAACCCAGCTGGGCTGTGATTGGCCATTAATTACAAACATCCAACATGAACTAATCACAGATCCACCTGTTGCATTCCACAGCAGCAGATAACCATTGTTTACATTTTGTTCCTGAGGCCTCACAGCTTCTCAGGAGGAAAAATCCTAAGGAAAGGATTTTCCATAAAAGGTGTCTGCAACAACTGCCCTTTTCTGCCCTCAGAGTGCGTTGAAGGTGGATCCAGGGGAAATTGTCTATCTAAACAGTGGTTCCAGAGTAACTGAAAGAAGGTGCTATTGGCCCAAAAGCTCATGTAGGGAGTCATCCCCTGCCCCTTATCCACCCCATGTTGCCACCTGACAACTGCCCCAAGCAGTTGTACCCAGCTCCAGCAGAGCTCCCGAAGGTGAACTCTCACCTGGGTGTCTCCATCAAGCATGCTGTGATCCCCAGATCACTCTGTGTCCCCTCAAACCCAATCCAGCTGTCAGTGCTTGCTTTGTTTTTCACTCATAAGTGGGGTGATGACCTGGAACCTTGCAGAAGAAACAGGCTGGAATATATAGTCTGGCTGTAGGGCTTTGTCAGCTCCCTCTCTTGCCTCCTTTGGGCTGGGTGGAAGCTCTGGGAATGGTGCACCCTCCACTGTGAGGGTCTGTCTGAGATTTTGGGGAATGCTCCCTCTTTTGGAAAATTTTGATGTATTTTCCCATGGGTTGGAGAGATTAAATGCAGTTCAGGGTTTCTTAGGGAAAAACTGAATTCCTGAAATCAAATCAATTGCATTAAAATTCTAGTTACAATTGTAGCCACTCTTTCTTGAGAACAGTGCCAGAGGGGTGTGCTCACTGATGATTCTAATGGCCAGGACCTGAGTATTCCAACATCCCAGGCCCTGAAGAAGAGTCAAACTCAGAGCAGAAGGGGAGAAAATTGAGCCCTGTTCACTGCCAAGAGGCAGCAGGGAGGATGGGTGGACACAGAAATGATGCTCTGCTCAGTACTACCACCAAACAGTTCACTTGACTATTTTATTTTATTTTATTTTATTTTATTTTATTTTATTTTATTTTATTTTATTTTATTTTATTTTATTTTATTTTATTTTATTTTATTTTATTTTATTTTATTTTATTTTATTTTATTTTCATTTCCTTCTTCTTGTCATCAGAGCCAATCCTGCTGCCAGCACCATTGGGACAGAGTGTTCAGTGATGGGAGGTCACTGCCATGGAGCAGGGGGTGTTCCCTGCAGCCCAGCCATGGTCCCAGGTGAGCTCTTGGACCCAGCACCATCCCAGGTCTGTGGCACACCTGGAGCCAGCCCTTGGACAATGCTGGTCCAAGCCACACTTGGATCCAGCATCACCTCAGATGGCAACAGGACTTGTGTGAGGCAAAACTCTGTGTTCTCGATAGAACTGGTGGAAAAAATTTAGAATCAAAATACTGTTAAATGCCTCTAATGTAGAAATGTAAGTTCTTTAAACCTGAAGGTTTAATTGATATTTTTTCTTCAAATAACGGACTAATGTCAAGTAATTTAAGCCATTTTACAGCAAAAGCAATTGAATAATTGCTAATGGCTTTCAGCTGAATGTATTTAAAGTCAGGTCACAAAGCTGAGCTGATTGAAAGACCAAGGGGCATTCCTTTCTTTTGAAAAAGAATTAGATAACAATGACAATTAGAAGGTGGGATTCAAAGAAAAGTTGGAATTTGAGTATGACCCTTGGCAGACCAAGAAGGAAAGAACTGACCTGATGAAGAAAAATTGTTGCCAACTATCCTGTGGAGTGATTGAGGAGAGAAAAAGAAAAAAAAATCAGCTACTTTGCCATTAAATTTTTGAATTATCTTAATGTGCACTGAGGGGTGAAATAAGAAGGTTTTTTTCAGCCTGGTGCAAGATATCCTGGGCTGTGGCTGCACCTTTCATGCATTCCCAGGCTGGAAAAGGATCAGGATGTGGGATGATGGGCACTTTGGCTGGAGGATGCCCTGGGCACAGCAGAGCAGTGCAGACTGGCAGGGCAGCACTGCCACAGGCTCTGTGTCCAGGGCTGCTCACAGGGGGAAGATTTTAAATAACCCCCAAGCCCAGGAGAAATATTCAGAGAAATACTCCCGAATATTTGCACGGGTGTTCTCAGAGCAAATAAACCTCACACTTTCACAAAGAGCAATTTATTGATACTGCAGACAAGCTGGAACTGCAGCCTCCAGTTGCTGTTGGGGCAAGTCGTTGTTGTGTTTGTTTTGCTGCTGCTGGCTCAGGAATGTGCTGGCTCTGGGAGCTGGCAGGTGCCTGTCCTCACGTGTGTCACCTGGCACTGAGCACTGCCGCGTCTGCTCTGGGGGCTCATCCTGCTGCCGGGCAGGGCATTCCTCTCGGCTTGCTGTTCATATTTGCTGCCCCGAGATGTGCAGGGTGTCTCTGCTCCGGCCCATGCAGCTGAAGAACGAGTCTGGACTCTTCACTTTTTGGTCTTGAGGTTGTTTATTAATTCTTATCTATAAAATTTTCTTTCTGCCCAGCGGAGATCTGCTCAGCAGGGCAGCCACAGGCACTCGTGTTGTCCTTTTATACTACAAACTACGTATAACATATTTATATTTAATTCCCAATACCTATCACCTATGTTAGACAGTGCACTTCTACGCTAGACCAATCCCAAAGTGCCAACATCACTGCAGAAAATGGAGAACAAGAAGAAGAAAGGCTAGAGACACACTGATTCCTCCATCTTGTCCCCATAACCTCCATACAAAAAATCCTAAAATCTACATTTTCACCCTGTGATTATTCTGTTATTACACTGTTCAAACCTGTGTGACTTTCAGGTCCTCATACAAAGCTGGCAACTTGCTCCAAGGGTCAAAATTAAATCCCCAGGTGTTCTGGGTAGCATGCCAGGGTCTCTGAGCCCCCCGATGGGGTTCTCAGCAACTCTGGACATCCAGAGGGATGTGCTAAGTTCCGACACATTCCAACTGTGCAGCAGGCAGATTCCATGCACAGCAGCTCTAAAACTGCTCCACAGAATAATTCCAAGCTGTAACGTGCCCAGCCTGGGCTCTGAGGGGTAATTCAGGATATTCACACCCATCTCAGCTGCAGCTGAAGCTAGTAGGGATTTCAGTTTCAGTGGCACCCTACAGTAGTGGCCTCCATGTCCCAGTGAGGGGACTGAACAAATCTGTACCTTTTCTGTTCTCTGGGCTGGCCTTGCTCTGGTAGTTCTTGGAGGAAGAAGACAGGAATTCTTCATCAGCTTTCTTCAAATAATTGAAAGTGGATTCCTTTGTCTCCTCCTTTTTTGATTCCTTTTAAGGTAACTGGTTCTGGCTCTTCAGAGGGGAACTTTCTTTTTACCTCAGTGTTTGTTCACTTCTCTGAATCCCTCTGTGCCCTGCAGGGATGGAGTGTCCTGTGGCAGAGTGGCACATCCCTGCTTGTCTCTGGCCTGCTCTCCTGGATGGGGTTTCACTGGAGGGTGCTCCCCATTCAGCTGAGCTCTTCCCTGCCCCTCCTGCTCTGCAGGTCACTGTGCAGGGCAGTGAGCACCTTCCAGCACTGCCTCTCTCAGCACTCAACTTCCATTGCTGTTGCTCTGTGTCCTGAGGAGATGGTCCTGCCTCTGGACCATGGCTATTTGAAAGGTTTTAACCCTCCTGGCCTGCCTCCTGCTGTAATCTTCCTCTTTTCTCCTGCACATGGAGGTGTGATCTGTTAGCACAAACCTGCTCTGAACTTTGTCAGCATCACCCAGGGTGTGCTGTGGGCAGTTTCCTGTGGCTTGCAGGCCTGGGGCTCCTTTCTGGCAGCACAGTAGTGCTCATGAAGTGTTCTTGCAGCCCTTCATTGCAGCTCTCATGGGTTTTCCTTCTGCTTTATTGGCTCCTGGAAGAAGATCCTTTCTTACTGGATCCCATCTGTTCAGCATCCCAGCTGAGGCAATCTTTGTTCAGGTCTTCTTCCCTGCAGATTCCCTTCTGGATGCTCCTGTTCTCCACCAGACTTTGGCAGCCTTCACCCTGATTTCATTGGGAATGGCTCCTCATCTAAAGTCATAGCTACTCTTCATTTTCTTTCCCTTGTCCTTTAACTTGCTCCCCAGGGCTCTCAAGGCATGAGATAAGGAGAAGCCAAAGAGCAAACAAAGCTACCAGTGGACTTTTATCCTCCTTTTTCCTTGGAAAAGGCACTGGGTGTTGCTCTTTGCTGTTTTCTTTGCTGTCACCCAACTTTCAGGGCAGTCCAACATGGGAGCAGTTAAACAGTGTAAATAGCAAACAGGTTCATGTGCCTAAGCACTTCCAGATGCCTGAGCAGGTAATGCTTTGAAATGTGTTTTAAATGAGTGCTGAGTTTTGGCCTGCAGGATAAATGCTGGCTGGCATGACACAAATAATACCAATCTTGAAAATTATCTCAAATTATCCCCACTGGTTGTAATGGAGGTAACAGCTCAGGGACTGCCCCTCAGAGGGTGATTTCCTGACAGGGCCCTGTAGAGCCCTGCAGTGAACTGTCCATTGAATTACCATGTCTCTGCTAATTGTCCCTGTTTCCTCAGGAGGTCTAAATACAAAATTAATTTTTAATTTATTCTCTGCTCCTTTATCCCTGCTCAGCCATGCCCAATCTCTGTCCTCCTGATTTGGTCCTGAGGAGCTGAGAGCTGCATGTTGAGCACTGCTCGTGCAGAGCTTTTTCCTTTGGTTGGCTTTCCTCCTGCAGGGATTTTGCAGCTGGTCCCTGCAGCACAGAGCTGTTCTTTTCCCTTCTCTCCCTCTCAGTACAAACCTCTTTTTTTGAGGAGGATAGTGCTTGTCTTGCTGCAAGGACAGCATTGCAAAGCAGTGATAAATCAAGATGGTTACATATCTCCCTTACAACTCCTGTTTGTAGGCTCCAAACAGCTGAGAGGGCTCCAGTTCATTGAGAGACATAAGAACAGGTTGTGTTTTGTGTCATTTTAGGAAGAAAATTCTTTGTAACTTCTCATAGGTGAATATAGCCTGTAAATCAGAGCAGATCAAACTCCATATCAAACTGATACCAATGTGAAAATATTCTTTTTGCCTATGAAATGGTAGAGAGTGGGTGGAGGTGAAAACCTGGACTCCACTCCTGGATCCTTGAGGAGGACTTCTTGTCCTTTAGAAATCTTGGCATCAAACCCTGACTCAAATCCAATGAGCTCATGAGAGACAATTTCTATAGAAATTCTCATTATCTACATGCTCAAAAAATTCCTCTCTGTGTGTTCATTTTTCCTTTTTTAATTTTTGTTTTCTGCTGAGAATGAGTATTTCATCTTCCACAGGAGAGAAATTTATGGGCAAAAACCCTGAGGTCTGTGTGTGGGATAAACCAGTGAGCTGGACCATACATTCTATTATTGCAGAGCAAAATCAAATTGTACTTCTAGTAACTGTTTAGAAATGCTTGCTTCTTGGAAACTGTCTTCTGTGTGTGAACAAGGAATTAACCAGTTTAAAATTATTGGAATTAACCTACCAGTTTTAAATTATTGTGAGAGGGATCGCTTTGCTTTGTGCTGAGTGATAACAAACATCCAACAGAATTTTAGAGCCTTTCCTTCCTCTGGCTGTTAACATTTAAAGCTTAATACTAAATAAAACTTTAAATGAATTATTCTCTCTTGACTGCATTCTGTCTGCTCCCACTTTCTCCTGCAATAGCTGCAGGAGACCTTCCCTAATCTTTCCAATTAAGTCGGTATTTCCTGCAAGGCTGACACTGAAGAGGGTAAGAAAGGAGTGTAAAGCGAGGAAAGACATCTGTCAACTATTGGAAATACTTTCTGTGTTAGGAATTGAAGGGAGCCCACACTGCAGCCAGATGATGTGAGGAGAACAATTGCAGCGTTGGCTTGACAAGAATGTGGGTGATTTGTTATAGCTGTCCTCGCAGTAGGCACCTGGTTGTCATGTTCACATGAGAATACCTTGGAGATATGCTAAACAATATCCTGTTCCAATCAGGAGTGCTGAAGGGCCAGAGCAGGCAAGGTTTGACTTGCATTTTCTGAAAGACATAAATTATCATTTGTTCCTAAATCTCCATCTTTTCAAATTCCTTCTCGTTCCTCTCCGCTGTCCCATGACTATTTCAGAGGAAGCAATGAGAGTTTGTGTGTTGGGCAGGCAGCTGAAAATGTGTGTTTGACCAACTGTGGAGGCTCCTGGCTGACCCTTTTTGGGGGTAAGGCTGTGTGCAGAAGGGTTTTGGTGGTCTGCTTTTGACTGAGTTTTATATAATAGGTCAGCAGAGACCCGTTTTGGTAATGCAGCAGTAAAAATATGAAACACTTTCTGGAGAGACCCAGTTTCTCAGCTGATCTGACACATAAACTTGTTTGCTTGGTTTGCTTTTTGATTTACTCTGAAGTCTGAAAATGGCTCCAGTGTAGCTTGAAAATGAGCTGGAATAACATTTCATGTTTGGGAGCCAGGACACATTTTAATCAGGGAAAGGCACTACAGATTTCCAGGGCTCTCCTACTTCTCTGCTCCTTGCCCAACCCAAACTAAATTAATTCTAGATGCAGAGACTAGAACCAGCTTCATCCTTGTAAAAGAAAAAAACAATTTCACTGAGATGGTTTCTGCATCGCTTGGTGTCCTCCTCCCTTCCCTGGTCTGATCAAAGCCCAGCTTGTCAGCAGTCCCTCCCCATCCCCATCTCAAAAAGAAGCCTATGAAACAGTTGAGTCATGGCCCCACTAGTTTGTCATTTCACTCTTTTGTTCTCCTGCATTTAATCTCCCTCATTGTGCCAGGCTCCAGAAAAACAGAGAAAACTTCTGTGAACAGCTGGATTAGTTTTAAGGGCAGAGAGTATCGCAAGATCAACAACTGGAAGTTTACATTTCATGAATCATGGGATTTACCAGTCACACTGGCAATGAGCCCAATCACTCTTATTCCAAAATGGCCTGCCAGTGAGACATCAAGGGATGGAGGCTGTTAGTAGCTCCTTTGTTATCTCTGTGCTTAGCCATGACGCTTGAATTGGATAATGTTCATCTCTAACACAAATTCACACCAGTCCTTCCTCAATTTCGGCAGTGGATGTTACTGTGGGGCGAGAAAAGGAGAAGTGTGGAGGTCACTGCTGCATGTTTAGGTCCACCAGATCAGCCTGTGCTCTGGATCTCATGCAAAAAGAACAGCCTTGCCTGAGGGTGCAAACTGATCCAGGATTATCCCTGAAAGCACCACATCACTGTTGTTGTGTCCTCCCCTGCTGGCTCGAACACAGAGGGACCTTTTCTAAGTCAAAACCTTCTATAAAAACTGTTCAACATGTTCTCCTTCAAAGGGTCAAACCTCTGTCATCTTCTGGGCATTTTCCCTGGAGCTGTCCCTCTCTCTCTGGCATTCAAGACAGATGGTCCCACCAAAGACAGGAACTGGTGCAAGGCTTGTGTCAATGCACTGTAGGTGATACTGAGCAGGGAATCTGCTCCAGCCTGTGCCTGGACAGTGCTCCTTGTCCATCATGAGTGGCAGACCTGTGCCACTGCATCATTTATATTATAAATATTTCACCTCTTCCTTTGAGCGTTGCTTTCCTTCAGCCTGTTGGCCACAGTTGGTTATGCTGACCTGGACTGTTTGGTGGGACATCCTGGCCATCCTCACTTCCAGCCCCTGCCTCCATCCTCAGGATTTAAGCTCCTCCCTGCCTTGCACTCCTTCCCAAGTCCAGCCTCATGACATATGTGCTATTTGCAGAACATGTTTGTCAAGACCAGGTGGTTGAAAGTAAAAATGCCAACAGATCTGCCTTTTGTAACCGTGCAAGCAGCTTGTTAAAATTAGTCACAGGCTGAGCTGCAGCACATCTGTGCTGTCAGCCTTCCATCCATCCCGCCCCACGGGAGCTGTGCTCCAACACCCATCTGCAGGGCTGCTCTGCTGGAATCACTGCTGCAGTCCTTCCCAGAGCCTTTCCCCCCTCCTCCAGTTCACAAACCTTTGCCCAAATTTAGACATGAGCCTCCCTGGAAATGCATAAACACTTGTGTGTCCTGAGTTTTGGATACTGGCAGACAGAGCATCCCAAAACAAAACCTGGGGAATCTCGAGGCTGGCATTTGCTTTAGAAGAATTTGTGCTTGGCTGCTCTGAGAACTTTTTTGTGTTTCACTTAATTGAGCAAGGACTGTGATTTCCAGGGTTCTTTGGGGAGTGAGGTACCTAGCTGCCATTGGAAGATTTATTAAATGTGTGCCCACCTCCCATTTTCTGCCTGTAAAACTGAAAATCAAAGTTCCTCCCTGCTGTGGTACAGCTGTCTATGGGAAAACACCAAATCAACTGGTAATAAATAGCCATCCCTGGTGTTGAGCAGGAACCATCTGTCCCCACTTTCTGTGCAGCACCCAGCACCAAGAACCTCTGGAAACTTCACCCCAGTGAGCTCAGCATGTGGGGTTAAGATGGCAGGGCTGTGCCTCAAACCCTCCTCTTCTCCACTGGGGCTGCCTTTGATGCAAGTCCAAAATTACAGCTTAGATTGGCTTCTTCAGCCCCATCGTGCTTAACTGCTCTGTCAACAGACACATGAGCGGTTTGCATGTCTGTCCTGGAGCCAAAGGTCTTGATTTCTTCCCATCCTAGTTCTGAAGATTTTTCCTGACATGCTGTAAGTGATGCTGTACTCACTCTGTCCCGCATCCTGCGGGACCTGCATCCTGCTCTGTCCTGCATCCTGCTCCCATCTGCAGCCACCTGGCACAGCCTGCTCAGCTTGGGGATTGCTGCTCCTCCTCCTGAAGCACAGAAACGTGAGGCGTTTGTTCTCCCACCACTAAACCAGGGATTCTCATGGGTTTGACCAAGATTCCTCCCACCACCACCAGCCACAGACCCAACAGTCCACGCTGGCTGGAGAAGGGGAGCGCACTGCTCTGGCTTTGCCTGTCTCTGAGCACACTTGGTGCTGACTTCCAGGCATTTTGCACACAATTCCCTTGCTGTGTGAGGGGCTGGTGCAGTGCTGGAGGCCGTGAACACAGAACCTTTGTGCTGGCCCATTGTGCTTTTCCCGCGCGGGGCTCTGCGCTCGCACGCGCCGTCTGGCCAGCCCCCCGAGCTGCCTCGCTCGCATTCCACGCTCTCCTATGGAATTTGGACTCAAATGTGAAAATTCTCTGCCACACAATAAAAGTGGCATTTCCATGCCCTTTAGCACATCAGTCTTTTCTTGTGAATAGAGCCCTGAGTTCTTTGGCTTTTGCCGTATGGAACAATTGATCCCTTCAGTTCGCTTGCCAACAGTAATCGGTTTCTTCTAGCCATAAATTTTAGCCATTCTTTTTCCCCCCCCTGCTTTTTGGGGGGCATAGGGGTGAATAAAGTAATAAAAAAAGACAGCCATAAAGTAGGCAGCTGTTACTAGCCAGATCTTAGTCTGAGAAAGAAGTAAATCAAATATCAACCTGCATCTTACCTGTTGCTGTTTGCTCACAACTATCAGGACAGGTTGCTCTACAATGGGTTCCACTGCCAAGGTTCCTGCTTCCTCTATAATGGCTGGTTATGTGCAGTTTTCTTGTATTTAAACTAGAGGAATAACCAATTTGAAGCACCCTGTGGATTTTAGGGTTGTTGATGAAACTCAGGTAATAGAATGTAAGTGAGCAAAGCAGCACTAAAACAATTTTTTTAGGATGGAGATTTTGTATTAATCACTTTTCTACCTGCCATCATTATTTGTTTGACAGGCTGTGCTTGGACATTTTAGCCAGGCTTTCCTTTTCTGTTCAGTGCAGTGTCTGCTCCAGGGCTCCTTGCTCTGGTTGGTCACAGTGAGCTGCAGGTTTCATGCTGGGTGGCACTCGAGGGGCTCTCGAGAGCACCACGGCATCCTCACACCAATCCCTGCAAAATCTCCCTCTCCTCTCCCCTCCTAGGGACCACATGTGTGTTTTGCTTTCCTTCTGTCTGCAGCTGAGGCAAAAAGGGATGGGAAATGCCAAAGAAAACAGTTCCCCTCTCCCCTCCAAAATGAGTGCTGCAGAGTTTACTTTATAGGCTCAGCCTAGAGTGTGTCTCGAGCAGGGGTTTATTGAAATACATTTATCCTGGAGGCAGATTTCCTATCCATATGGCCCAGTACAGCAAAAGCTGTTTCACACTTCTCTGGTGGTTTACAGTAAACTGGGAACACCTGCCTCTGCTGGGCTTGGGAAGAGCTGAGCAGCTTAGGAATTGTTGATAAAATTGTTCTGTGAGTGGATTTGATCTTGCTGGGTTTCCTTTCTCTGCCTGCCCGGTGCTCCATGCTGCTGGTATCAGAGAAGGAGGGTGAGGGCCTCTGTTTTGAGCAGCTTATCAGAGGAAACACATCAGATTTAGAGTCCAATCCCTTGGAATTGCAAAAGAAAACATTCTGCTGCTCTGGAAGGGAGCAACCTCCTACTTGAGACCAGCCTGTGCCTCTGCAGCTGCTGCTGCCACTCCAGGGACAACCAGGAGGCATTAATGAGATATGTGATGGAGCCTGGGCATGCTGGGCAAGCTGCAGACAGCCAGAAAACTCCCCTGCAGAAAGAGCTGCTCCTTCCCCTGCAGCTGAGGACCTGCAGACATTTGCTGTCTCCCCAGCAGGACTCTGATTCCTGCAAAGTTCTTCCAAAGCTGATGTCATGTGGGCAGAGACCTGCCAGATTTCCTGACCTCCTTGACATGCTCCCAATATCCACATCCCCAGGGACTCTGAGAGGATTTGTGCCAAGGCCAAAGGCCGTGGGGCTGCTGGCCCTCAAGCAGGCACTTGCCTCACAGGCTGCCCCAGGAGAGCCAGCCCAAATATTCAGTTTCCCACCCCAGCCTGCCTAAATCACTCCCACTGAAACCACTTTATTTCCCTAATAACCCTCTATAACTACATTTTGATTTTGGAGAGGGTTTAGGTTCCTTTCCACCACCCCCACTGAGGACTGGAAAGAAATAGATGTATTTTAAACCCCCTAGCTTTGGCAGAATCAGCTCTTTCCAGGGCTGTCCCAGTTTGCATGCCAGGTGCCAACATCAAACCACAATGTCACCTTGTTTCCATCAGTTCAGCTTTAGACTTTTTCTAAAAAAATCTGGGATAAAGCAGGACCACCAAGGAGGTCTGCAGTCATATGTCATTAGACACTTTCTCTTGAGGAGTATCCATTTCAGGGCCCTGTGTAACCATGGATCCTTCCTTCCACTTTGGACACTGTGCTGGTGTTTGTAGTAAAGCTGGGTGACCCCAGGGTCCCCCTGTGTGTCACCAGCCACACTTAAAATAGGTGGATGGCACTGGAACACAAATGGGAGGCAGCTGGACCAGCCAGCACAGGGACAAGCCTGAAAAGCATTGCCTGAGGCTGGACACATCTTGGAGGCACTGCATGCCAAAAACCTTCAGCATTTCTGTGGAGATTTCATGCACTACAGCAGAATTTGAGATGCTGTTTCAGAATCCTGTTCCAGATCTTGACAGGCTGGAGCCACCTGGGCTGAGCAATGGTTTTCCACCTACAGGTGCACAAAGTTTGGAGAATGGTCTTGAATCGAGATGAGCTTTTTTTGTCCATGCCAGGCATCTGCCTGTGTGTGAGGCTTCTGACTTTGTGCAGGGTCTGGTTTGAGAAGAGACCTGCTCAGATGGATCACCAAAATGCTGCTGACACCCAGAGAAGATTAACAAACTCAAGGAAAGGCCAGAAATAATATATCCAGTCCTACTCACATTCTTGTCATGAGCAGTTAAAAGAAATAAATATACACAACAGTCAGTCCACCACAACTGAACACAGTTGTATTATCTGCTGCACTTTCTGATTTATTTGTTAAAGTAGAGCAGTGCACTTAATGCTCTGCACAGCTCAGAGCTGCCCTTTCACAGGCAGCAGAAATGCTTATGCATTCCAGTAGTTAAATGATGCAATATCCAGGTGGATATTTAATGGCCCATGGCAAATCTGGAATGACACAGCAGACACCATAAATATCTTCACTTGAACAGATAGAACAAAACCTTTTTTTATGAAGGCTGTTCCAAATATTTTCCACGTGCTGGCCAAATTTTTAGACTACCCTTTAAGGACAGTCTGGGGAATCATCCCTGTCCTCCTTGCAGCCTGGTCCATTCTGAGCTTGGAGCTTTGTACTGCAAGAAATGGAGCCCTTTCCTATGCAACAGATAATTCCTGGCATTTTGTTACACTCACAGGAAAACCTGCACAAGTTCATTCACATGAACGTGCCCAGTTTGTTCAGGGAAACTCCTCAGGTTTATGTGCTTTCCTGAAACATTACTTTTGGTTTAACATTAATAGGTATATTTAACATATTTTGTTTAATCACTCATTGACTTAATTTTTTTAAAAATTTTCTTGACTCTCTTACTGAAACAGTGTCATGGCATCCTCTGTTTGATGCTTAAAATATGAAGGTGCTATCTCCAAGTGTGTGCAGCCCCTCAGCATTGGCACAAACAGAAAACTATTGGGTTGTTGTCACGTTCATCTGAAAACTTGGATCTTAAAAAGGCAAAAAAGTGTGTGAAGGGCAGAGCAGGGCTCATAGTGACCAAATCCTGCTGGCCACAATTGCCAGGGCAGAGCTGTGGTGGTGCCAGGGACCTGCTAAAGGGATGGAGGGTCGTGAATCCCTGGAATTCACCTTGGACAAAGGGAAGTTTTTTGGAAGTTTTTGGCATTGCTTAACACTCTTTGTGGATTTGACTCCTTGTGGAGTGCATGGCAGAGCCCATATTGCTGATCCCAAACAGGCTATAAAGACCCAGAAGAATGTACCTACTGCTGCTGTCCTTGTTTATGGGCCTATTTTTGTGTACTTCTTTCCAAAACATTTAGAAAGCAGTAGGATTTCATGACTGAGATGTCTGTGCTTGGAGGCAGCTGCTGAATCCACTGGAACACCACTGTTTTAGGTAAATTGTGGATATATTTGTCCCTTTGGACAAACAGGTATTAATTAGTCTGTTAAGTTCAGCAGCCCATGCTGATATCAAGTACCTTGGAGCCATTTTTCAAGCCAGCACACTCAGCTTAATGGAGTATGCAAAACTCCACGCTTGCACACACCTCCCCTCTCTAGAAACTCTCTATTTATTCTTTGAAATACTTCCTTTATTCATAAACAGTGAAGAACTTGTCAATTTGTCACGGTCTCTGTGTGCCCTTCTCCTCCCTGCAGTTAAATCCTTGTTACAGGCTAACACAACTGATCTTTATCTGTTCTCAACCACTTACCCTTTCTGCTATTTTGCAGTCACTTTCGCTGATACTGATGTTTATTTCTGTTTAATCTCTAGTGTCAAAGCCCTAGAAATCTCTCTTGGGCTTGAGTTATGGGATACTTGTCTCTACCACAAATTAATGAATGATGTAATCACAGCTGCATCTTGAAGTAGCTGGAAAATACCTCAGCAGGGCTCTCTAGACAGGACCACGTTGCATTTGTCCTCCAAAAAAACACGTGCTGAGGCTAAGCATCCATGGGAGACCCTCTAAGATGCACATGGAGACAGAATCCCAGAATGGGCCAGGTTGGAAGGGATCACAGTGGGTCAAGTAGAGCACAGGGCACAGGATTGCACCCAGACAGGGCTGGAATATCTTCAGAGCAATTGCTCCATCCAGTCAGGGTCTACTGACTGCTCCAGCTGCTCCTGCTGGGGTGTTGGTTCGTCCCAGGAGTGGCCCTGTCCATGGCAGATTCCCGTTTGGGGAGATGGAGGAAATGTCCTGGCCATGGCTCAGCCTCCCCAGCAGGGATGTTTTCCTTCTCATGGCTTTGAGCTTGCAAACTCCTCTCTCCTCCAGCAGGCTTCAATGTTTCACTCCATTGTACGGAAATGTTTGTGTTGCTCTGTGAAACATTGATGATTCTCTTATTTTTTTTCTTTTGCAAACGTAGACAAAACAACCCTGTTTTCCATGAGCTCATTCTACAAAACACAAGACTTATTTCAAGTGTTTTCCCCCCAAGACTCCGACTGCAGCAGATGCTTGCTTGGAAAATTTAAGCCTGGATAGTGGAATTTTGGCAACAGCAACTGAAAAACCAGTGTCTTGTCACTGAAAGCATCTGACAACCGTAACCATTGAGAAGTGCAACATAAAATAAACGCAGGGAAAGCATTCAGTGTGCAGGGGAGGCTGTGCAGATGAATGAATGGGGAAGGATATCTCCAGGCATGTGGTTTTCTCCTTGATTTGCGACTGTGCACAGTCTCCCACTGGCCAGTGGGGCTGGGCACCACTGGGACAGCCCAGCTGCAACCAAGCCACGCTCCTGTTGCTCAGGGCAGTGTGAGCAGAGCTCACAGTGACTCGGCCTGGCCAGCATCCTGTGTGCTCCATCTCTGCCGGGGCAGCAGCCTCTCACTGCTCCTCTCCTCCCTTCAAACAGCATTTCCCACACAACCAGCAGGCTGCAGATGTGGAGCTGTCCAAGGGCAGGGGCTGCAGCAAGGGCAGGCTGGGCACTGGCAGAGGAGACCTTCTGGGGTGAGGCTTGGCACTGACCTGCCCTGTTGGAACACATCAGGAGAGATGCTCAGGCTTCCCAGAACCCTCTGCACCAGCACCAAGATATCTAGATGGACCTAATTTAAGTTTGGGTTTTTTCTTTCTATTACCCCAACTTCACTGATGGCTTCCTTTGCTCATCTTTGTTTCCTTTTTCTCCCCTTTCCTCGTTGGTAAGAGTGTGGCCCCTTCCCAGGACAAGTCTGCCTGGCTGGGAAGATTTGAATTTCCATTACCAACGTCCATCATGTGTTTGTCAGGTCCAGTACACAATTCTTGCTTTGTATACCCAAAGTGTTAAATTGCACTTATTATACCAGACACTAAGAGAAAATTGCCAAAGCAGTTGATGGATAATTGTGTTTCTTATATTTTCCCATTTTTCCTCATGCAGAAAAGATTTGTTTGGTGAAAGGACCTCTGCATTTTTATCCAGTTTTTCTCCCACTGTGATGGAGCTGTGCTCTCATTACTCATTCAGTTTTTATCTTTTATGGCAATGAATTTAGGGGGTTTTTGGCCATGAACTCATTTGTTCTGTCTTTGCCCTGATTAGCTCACATTTTCTTTTCATTCTCTTCCTGAAAGAACATCTTTTCCTACCAAAAAAATTAGTGCGTTTATCTTTAAGGCATTTGTTTGTAAACCTCCAGCAGGCCTTTGTACTTAATCCAAAGGAAAAATCCCCAGGATCTCCAGGAGATGTTTGCAATCTGACCACAAAACAGGATCCTGTATGTGGTGGGTGTTAGGACCCTTCTGTGGGCCAGATCAGAGCTTAGTTCTGCCTCCTGTTTGGGACTATGGAGCAGATGCTGAGAAAAAACCCTAAGGACAAAGCAGAAGGGTCCTGATACCACCCTCAGCATTGTTTTGATCCACAGCAATCAATGGTTTTGGGGCTTCCCACACCAGAAGTTGCCTGTTGGTATTTAATGTCCATGTCTCTAATCCCAGTTAAACACTGTGTTTAGTAACATTTGTCTGTGTGGTGGCTCACAAAGCCTTCTGTAAGTGGCTTTTTTATTTTCGTTAGCAAAATTCTTTTGGGTTCCATAAAACGTTTCCCTTAAAAAAACAAACAGAACAAATCTTGGTAATCTATCAAATTTAGGGCTGTAAAAATCACAGCCATTCCCAAGCCAACCCCATTGTCTCGGGCTCAGCTCAGCCTCTCTGACAGTTTTCCTGCAGGAGTTTCCCTGCAGGGATCTCTGGGGGAACCATCCATGCCCCAAAAATGTGACTTCTCCAGGCAGGAGTGATTCTCCATGTGCAAATCCTCCATGGGGTGGAGTCACTCCCACAGCTCTTTGCTGGAATTTTTCCAAGAAAACTGATTTTTCCAGGTGCTCTTTGTATTGCCCTGAGTTGAAGGGGCTGATTTTTGCAATGCTGTGTGTGTTCCTTGGTGACCTTGCTGCTCATGGCCCTGCCCAGGATCTGATCTCCTCAAGGGCCTCTCCGTGGCACTGCACTGACCCTCGCTGCATCCCCATGGTCCCAACTCCTTGTGCTGGAGAGAGGGACGGTGTTGGGCCCTCTGCCCCTCCTGGGACATTCTTAGAGGAAAACAAAACCCTTTTCTGGGTTTGCCCCAGGTTGCTCTTTACAGCATTATTTTCCAGACTGGGATTGGTTTCTCCTGGGTGCATCAGGTAGTATTCCTCTCCCAGGCAAAATCATGGGATTGTTTAGGTTGGAAAAGACCTCTAAGATTGAGTCCAACCATTAGTCTAAAAATTCCTCCTGGTTTTGACTCTTCCCCTGTATCTTTATTCATCCTTCAAGCAGTTTAGTGTCCAGGGTGAATTTTTGGAGTGTCTTCTCTGCTGTTTTCATTTCTCAACTGATAACACTGGATAAGCCTGACCTTTACCATAGCCAAAATCTCTGTACACCTCTCCTACCTTCCCCTGTGCTTCTGCACGCTTGGCTCAGCTTTTCTCATGGCTGTTGGTCTCCAAATGAGTGACTCCTTGGCACTGTCCCATGGCTGGAAACACAGCCCCAGTCTCACAGGCTGCCCATGAACATCTGGGAATCAGGCAAGGAGCAGGATGCAGTCCTACCCATCTCTCTGTACAAATCCCATGGGATTTGAATGTCCTCTGCATCTGTCTGTCCATCCCCAGCTCAAATGCAGTGTGGAGCCAAATCCCTGCTCTGAGCACTTGGGCAAGAGCCTCTTTTAGGAATTTGCTGGGTGCCTTGGCAGTGGTGCTTGTTTTCCAACCCAGAGCAAGCCATCAGGGCAACAGATGATGTTTACTTCATGTGACATAATACTCAAGTCAAATATTATTTAGTAGCGCTTGCTTTCATGTCCTGACAACTCTGGAAGTGCCTCTGTATGACAAAAAGCTGTCAAGCAACGTTCTGCAGCTTTGCCTTGTTTTGTGTGTGGAGGGAATATTTGTCTTTTCTTTGGCCAAGTCAGCCTGATCCCAGCAGAGCCACATCAGGTCAGACTGAAGCCATTTGCCTTCAGTTTAACTGGTGCAAGTTTATCACATCCCTCAAAAGAGACTGGAAAGGCCTCTGGTGGGGTTTGAACTGGATTTAAGGTCTCCTGGTGTGCTTGGTGAGGTGGGAGGGGTGGTAGGAAGAAACCTCAAATTATGACCCGAAAATGTGTCAGTGCTTCCCAGCTGTGTTCAGATGTTTGGGCTGAGGTTCCTGCTCCTACTGACATCCTTCACTGGGTGAAGGAAATATCTGCTGCACACGAGCACTGAGAGACACCATTGCAGCAGTGGCTGATTTATTAACCTCTGGTAAACCAAATTTTCACAATAAAGCAACACATTTCAAGGACATGACCCAGCATCTTGCAGTATGACAAGCTGACTGAATTTACAGAGCCTCTCCCACTAAAAATTTGTGGATCCAACTAACCAAACTACCCTGGCAATGTGGTAGCTGTGATGTAATGGATGTGCTATTTAATTTTTATGGTGTGCTTAAACATATTTTATTGTCATGTTCACTGCAGCAAGCAAACATTATCTGTCTTGATGAAGATGTCTCTCTGGAGATGATATTCCAGGTGGCTGAGGCTGCCAGAGGGAAGTGTGTCTGCTCTTCACCCTCAGCCTTTCTCAGTCAACAAGGTTCCCATGAGCAAGGAGTAAATATACAAAAGGTTTTGTTAAAATTTTTGTTGATTAGGGAAAATATTACTCCTAGCATGCCTTCTAGCAGCACCCAGAGGATCTGGCTGAGATCAGGCTCTCTGTTCTGTGCCAAATGCTCCCCAAATCTCTGTGAGAAAGGCAGTCCCCACTTGCTGTTTGGTGTTTAGCAGAGAAATCAGTGCATCTGAAATTACTTGGAGAGGTTGGTGTTTGCCCTGTGTTCTGAGGCTGCAGGGGTAAAGCACATCAAGGATCACTGGAGGGTACTGGGATTGAGGGTTGTGTTCAGGATGTTTACAGGCTGTGCTAAGTGTTGGAAAGTAAAGTTGCATTGGTCCTAATTTAGCAGTGAAGGGTTGGTAACTCCTGTGTGAAGAGCAAAGCTTTTCCCCTGCCCCACAAATGGCTGTGATGCTGCTGGGGGAAGTCCAAAATGCTGTTGATGGTTGAATGCCACAAAAATGTCATGAATATTCATTGGGATTTTACCATGAATTTGCCTGTGATCACACCCTTTGTATCCACTTTTCACAGATACCCAATCTGTCAGGTTGCACTGGCAAGCATAGAAACCAGGATATCATTGCCATAAGTATTTGTAGAAACTGGGCTTTACTTTCCCATGCAGGGAAAAAGAGAAAAAAAAATCAGGAAAAAAAATAATTCAAGATATTGCTGAATAAGAAGTGCCAGGAAAGTTGGACTCTTGGAGTTGATTTTGTGATGGCTTCTGGAGTGCCAAGTACAAAAAGGGTAACAGCCACCAAGTAACAGCTCAGTTTTTGCCAAGCAGCATCCCTGTGCTCGTTAGGCTGGGCTGTCTCTGTGTTTTAACTGCCCACATAAAGCTTTCCCCTGGACACCTTCAGCACAGCCCTCTGTGCAACTTGTCAGAATCCAAAACATCCAGAAGCGTTGCATATGTGCAAGCTGTAAATCAGTTTTAAAGCTGAAAAAAAAAAAAATATCTGCGTGCTCTGGAGTCTCATCAAGCCCTCTCTGTTTTCCTCAGTGCTAACTGTGTGTGGCAGTTCAGGAAAATAAACTCCGTGCCATTAAAGTAGCCTTTGCTGAGAATATTGGACTGACAGAACCTATTTTATTACAATAAAGTTCCTCTTCCAGCCAATGCAGATGTAAAGTTACTAATGCTGGTGTGTTTGGAAAAAAGATGTTTGGTCTGCTTTATGGGTTTTATTGTTTTAAGATGATTGATGTTGCAAAAGGCTTTATCCTGCTGTCAGCAATAAATGGGGAAAGGACACAGCACATCCACAGTCATGGAGCTGGTAGCTCAGCCTGGGTCTCCTGACTTGCAGCTGGGTTCCTGCTCTGCTTGGCCACCCCAGTCTTCTCCAAAGTGCTGGACTTTTGTCAGAGCTCCAGCAGCAAGCCAAAAGCCCACAGGAAGGAGAGGGATGTCTGTCAGCAGCTCTGGTGGGCTCTGCTTGGAGAGCTTCAGACCTCGAGGGATTTTCAAAAGGGGGATTTTCAAACCCAGACAGTGTCCTAGGCTCCACTCAGGGCTTCTTCAGCCACGTTATAGCTGATTTGACTTCACATTTTGATTGGAGACAGGCAGCACAGTTTAATCCAGAAAAGATGGAGACAGAAGTTCTTTAAAATGGAGTTTATAGAGCTCCCTACTGCTTTAATGCCAGGAGGGGCATTTTAAGGAGACAGAAGGTTGGGAATCTCTCCCTGCTCTTCCCTCCCATCCTCCACAGGAGGGTGCAGATGTGACCCTGTGGCTATGGACACAGCAGAGACAGTGTCTGGTGTGCCCTTTCCTCGGAGCCTGGTGTGCCATTCCCTGCTGTGCCACTCCCTCATGTGCCATTCCCTGGTGTCTCCATCCCCTGCAGTGCCCATTCCCTGCTGTGCCATTCCCTGGATCCTGGTGTGCCATTCCCTGGTGTCCCCATTCCCTGCAGTGCCCACTCCCTGGATCCCTGGTGTGCCATTCCCTGGTGTCCCCATTCCCTACTGTGCCATTCCCTGGTGTCCCCATTCCCTGGATCCCTGGTGTGCCATTCCCTGATGTCCCCATTCCCTGCTGTGCCATTCCCTGATGTCCCCATTCCCTGGTGTGCCCATTCCCTGCTGTGCCATTCCCTGCTGTGCCATTCCCCGGATCCTGCTGTGCCCATTCCCTGGTGTGCCATTCCCTGGATCCTGTGTCCAGGCCCAGCCATGGCACACAGACCCCAGCCAGCACTGAGGGGCACCTCTTGCTCTCCTTCTCCCTGCCTGCTTTTGTGGGGCAGCATTTTTGTGCCCTGTTGGCAGCAAGACAAGCTTTGTCTGAGCAGGCAGGAGGCAGCCTTTGCTGGCAGCTCTGCCTCCTTTCTCATTTCCCCTGGTGCTTTGGCTCTTTCTCCCCTCTCTGTTTATTCCCTCAGGAGCCCAGACACCAGCAGAGCTGTTGAGACTCCAGCAAGGGTGCAGCAGTCACAAACATGCCATCACATTTCTCTCAGCAGGGAGAGAAACAGAGCAGATGCTGCGTGCAGGGAGCTGCCCTGGGCATGGGGACACTGGTGCCCATGCAGGGTCACACCTAGGCTGGCACCACACTCAGGTCATTCCATGCCACCAGCAGTGGAGAGCACTGTGCCAGCCTCTCACAATGCCAGCCAGGACAGGCCAGGCTGCTGGGATGAAGCTCAGGAACAAACTGCAGTCCTCTGCTCTGCTGGAAAACTGCAGGGCTGCTGTGGGAGCAAATCTGCCCTGCAAGGGAGCATTTGTAAAGTGCCTTAACTCCTTTGCTGTCTCTTTCTGCCTTTCCTGTCAGGGATTCAGATTTTAGATGCTGAAAAGAGAACATTGGATCTGGATACTCACAGATTTGATTAATTCAAGCAGGGTTTTGAATCCTCTCCCAGATAACTGGAAGGTGTAGTGGTGCTTTGCTGCCTCTTTCCTGTCATGGCAGGAGATGAGGATGTTTGCTTCTCCACTACTCACCTGTAAACCTTGAGACAGTTCTTTGGCTGACACAAGATGCCCCAGGAGCAAAGAGCTCTTTGTTGGCTTATGCCAGTCTAGGAGCTGCCTGTCCCACCTTCTTTTGGAGCTTTTGATATATTTATTTTTCTCCTTAACTGAAAGCTCTGCCTTTGGAAATCTTCCTGTCCTACAAGCCTGGGACAAACAATGACAGCTAAAACCCTTCGGTTTTCCAAAAGGAGCATTTTGGATTTGAGAGAGATTTTATGAGATTTTTTGTGGGGTTTTTTTTTGTGGTTTTTTTGTGGGTTTTTTGGGTTTTTTTTTGATGGCAGGAGACAGGATTCAGAGTTCTTTTCCAGTTCCTTATCCCTAAATCCAAAGATTGTAACTTAAGCATTAGTTTTACCCAGGGAGCCTGGTGTTCCATGTTAAAAAGAAGCACAAAATCAGTACTGACAAGAGGCTTCTCACTTGGCATCACCTCAGGGGGGAATGGGGCTGATGTGACTATTAGATAAATCCCTTCCAAGGCACTGACCATGAGGCCAGCAGCCCTCACAGAGCTCCTGGTGGGGCTCTTGGTGGTACCCCAGCAGGGCAGATCAGAACCTGAAGCCTCTTGGTGGTACCCCAGCAGGGCAGATCAGAACCTCAAGGCTCCCCCCCAGGCAGGCAGAGCCCACACATGCCTCTGCCATCCATCCATGCCTCACAGGGGTGACTTTGAGCCTTGCCTTTAGCTGGTGGAGCTGCCTGGCTCAGGCACCCCTGTGCTCATCCATGGGGAGCATTTCTCATGGGGCTGAGCTCATGTCCCACCCCACATCTGGCAGGATGGGTGACAGCAGGGAGAGGCAGCTCCCCTCCCCTGCGCCCAGCGAGGCACAGAGCTGCTCTCAGCACAGCCCAGCTCCTCCAGGCACGGCCAGCAGGGAGCTTGTCCTCTGCACAAACCACCCCTGAGCCTTTCCTGTGCAGGCTCTGGGCTGGAGGCTGGGTGCTTTGAAGGGCAGGACCACACAGGCAGTCAGTCTGTCCATCCCAGCACTCTGCTAATTATCTGTGTCTGCCCTTCTGTCTGGCTACTGCTTGGCAGGAGCCACCCTGCCCACGGAGCAAGGTGGGCTCAAACACACAGCCCAGGCAAGGGCAAGCAGGTTGTGCTGTAAATTCCCCTATAAATAGCTGAGGAATTACCTTTCCCTTTCTCTGAGGAAGATGTGCTTGGTTGAACAGAGAGCAGCACCGAGGGGTGGCTTTGTTTGTTGACACAGTTGGTCTCCATGCAGCCCGCAGGCTCTGCCAGGTTGGAAACCCCAGCAATATTTTGGTGACATGGAGTTACTAAGCTACTGTCAAACCTCCCTGGGAGAGTGAGCAGAACACCTCCCTGAGCACAGCACGCTCGCTTGGCTCTCCTCTTGTCACTCTGAACCTGTTTTTTCTTTTATGGCGGTGGCTTTGTCTGATTCTGCAGAATTCTGGTTGGACTCAGGGTGCTCTTCCCTTCTCCTGAAGACACCAAGCTGAAAATGTTCCTCCCTTCAATGCCCATGGTGGAAGGTGAGACAGAGCTGGAGAAGCCTTTTGTTTAGGAAACCCAGCCCAATCCAGCTCCCAACCTGGCCGTGGTCATCCCACACGAGGCAGGAGAGCCGCGCTTGGCTGAGGGGTGTTTTGTTTGTTCTCCTCTCCATGCTTTGACTTGGAGCCTTGGCAATGCCTGCAACAAATGCCTTGGGGTTAGAAAAGTCTGAAAAAATATGTTTGTTTCAAATATTTGGCTGGGCTTTTTTTGGGAAGGTTCCCAGCACAGGTGTGAAGTTTTTTGGGTGTCGGTTGTAATGCAAACAGTGAAGGAAGTGCTCCCAGATGCTCCCTGGATTACATAACATTCCAGATCACTTTGGTTTTTTTTTTTTTTTTTTTTTTACTTAGGGGCTTTGGCAATGTTTGTTTAATTCCTTATTTATACATTTATTACTTAAAAACCACTCTTCCTTCCCGCCCTGCCCCAGTCATAAGATGGGGAGGCAGGAGATGCCATGGTGATTTTCCTGGCAAAATTTTCATCTTCATTTTGCCCCAATTCATTTAAGTTCAGCCTGAAAGACTGGAAGAAACCCCAAACCCTCAAAACACCCTGATGTCCTCTGAGCCCCACACCTCCAGCTGTTGGCTTGGTCTGCCTCTCTTGCTTTTCAAAAGAGACCTGATTTTTTACGGCACTGCCCAAAGATACCATAGATATTTTGATTTAATGGGAAAAATTCCACAAATTTTAATAGAATAAGTGAGAGTAGGAACCTGGGCATGCTGTAACTCTTGGTGTATCATGGGTTCTGGTGTAAAAGGAGACTTGAGTTAAATCAGCAGCAGGACCAGGCCTTGCCCTGCAGACCAAAACTCCTCCTGACTGCTCCAGGACTTGTGGGCTGGAAAGGGTATGGAGGGTGGGGAGAGGGAGCTGCTAATCTGCTGGAAAGGAGGTTTCCTGGAAAATCTCTAATGCAATCAACTCACCAGCACAATGCAAGGCAGGAGCTGCAGTGGGAACAATGCACTTCACTAGAAGAGCTGGGAGGAGAAATGCAAAATATCCCTGCAGTGACAGATCCCTTCAGCCTCACCCTGCTCTGCTGAGAAGAGCCTGCATGCCCAAGGTCAGTTCAAGGCGCTCCAGGCTCCTTTCAGAGCTCAGAGGTGGCCATGCTTCGCTCTGCAGCAGTGCACGGGGTCTGGCTGTGCTCTCCATGTCTTGCTTTGATCCACCTCAAGGCTGCTGGGAAACCAAACCATGCTACAGATTTCAGGAACTGAGGCAGCACCAGAAAAAGTGGCTCAAGTGGGAAAAGCCAGGCCCCAGGTTTCACCCCCTTAGCTCACTGCCTTCTGCTGCTCTTTGTGGACAAACCATAGGACTCTCTTCCTTCTCAAAGGGTTTTGAGCTCTTACCAAAGGCTCCTTTGAAAAAGAACCAATTATAGCTCCCAGCATCATTTCCTTGCTCAAGCGTGACCCAGAAGTTGTAAGTACTCACATTCTCTATCTGTACTTCATTTCAGCTTCAATAATTATTCCTGCTTTTAATTTGATGCTGATTGATCATGAAGCTGTGTGGAAGCCACATGGCACAGCGTGCACGGTTTTACGCCATTCCCATTTTCCAGCAATCATGTCAAATGATTTATGTAGCTTCAAACATGCTTAAGGGACAAAGAGTGGCATTTGTTTTGATTATCTTATTAATGCTTTATTCCATCAAGAGAAATCACAGTGAATGGGGAACAGACCAAATGTGTACAAACACAACTGCCCAAATTCATGGGGGCAGGAAGGAAGTGGGGGCACTTGATAGGGCTTTGCACATCTACTTTCTGAAAAAATAGATATTATCTTTGCCAACAAGGCCTGAGAAACTCTTACTGAAGGCAAAAGACAATTTTCTTTGGCTTGCCCATTTGTGAATGCAGTGGGCACAGCTGGTGGCAGCAGTGCTTTGGGCAGGTTGGTGCCCCAGGGCTGGAGGACACGTGGGGATGGGGTGGATGAGGAGGAGCCCCCAGTTTGTGCCCCATCAGCCAGCTGAAGCTCAGAGCCTTCTTTACCAAAACATGTGGCATTGTGCCAGACTGGGGTGCCAGGTGCCACCTGGGCCCTGCCTGTGCCACACCCCCAGGGGCAGGGCTGGTCCGGGCTGTCATTCCTGCTGGGCACAGAGCAGTGCTGCCAGCTGCCCCTGCCCTGAGCTGCAATTCCTGCCTTGGCAAGGCTGCACCCAAACCCCACGATGGGCACAGCTGTGCTCAAAATCAGGAATTCTGAGTTTCCTCAGAACCTGACAAAGGAGGGAGGGAATCACCTCCTGCTGAACAGATGGAGATGACTCCCATAGCCATGGGCTGCAGCCTCTCTGAAACAAAACTTGTCCTTTTTTCTCTCTGCACGCCCATGAAAGCAGCAGCCACAGGTGCTTTAATATGCATGGCCCAGTTTAATCCAGTTCAAAGCATAAAATAAAATGGCAAAGAGGCAGTAAATCATGACAAATACCGATATTCATCCTAATCTCATTCCTGGCAATGTCTGGAGCCTTTTATCATAGCCAGGCATCACAAAAGAGCAATTCATATTTAAAAGATTAATTTCTTAAAGGTAAAATGTGCTTTCAAGAGAAAAAAATAAGGATAAGGGGAGAAATCTGGGCTGGAAGCCTCATTCAGACTGGGGTCAAGGTATATAAATGCAGTTGCAGTATGAGGTTTGCAAGGATGTTTTAGGGATATAGTGCTCAGTTCCTGTTTACTTCTAAAGCTGTTGATCACTCACATCCTGCAAACAGCATTTTCCTTTTTGGATAAATGCTGCTTGATTTAGCTATTTAAACAAAGATCATTTTCTTTATGAAGAGATCCAGTTGGTAAAAATGAGAATATATTCTTTTCTAATAACTGGAATGCCAGTTACTTAGTCAGTTTAAAATCCACTAAACTTTAAATAACCTCCCTATCAGTTTCATACTTTTTTCCAATAAATCCCATGCCTCCTTGCCAAGGATAATGGTTAATCCAATAGTGAATTGGCAGTTGCAGGCATAAAATGGGACAAGAAAATTACATGAGACTGTCACTAGTAAAAGTGCTCCAATCTGTTACAGATATTAGAAGTATCTCCTGCCACATTGGGAAATTAATAGTTAGTGACTGTTTTGCCCTGGGGAATGATTTTCTCAATGACACTAAATTTTTTATATATATATATATAAAAAAATATGTGCACACACATATACATATATATATGTGTGTGTGTGCACCATATCAAATGGGAAATTGTGCATATATATATATATATATATATATAGTTACTGTAATGTATATATAATAGTTACTGACTGTTTTGCCCTGAGGCAAATTTTTCTCATATATATATATATATATATATATATATATATATATATATATATATACGATTTTCTCATATATATATATATGCACCATATCAAATATGAAATGGTGCATATATATATATATATATAACATATATATATATATATATGATATATATATATACACATATATATAATATTACACATTTCTCATTTTTACATGCACTGTTTTCTTCTAACACCTCAGAGTTAAAAGAAATAAAATGAGAACAAAACTCCAGCTTTGCCAGAAAAACCTTTTCAGCTGCACTTTGCCCCAGGGCAACTTTCAGCTGTGCAGCACTGGGAAAGACTTCACCTGCAGGAAAAATCTATTCTAAAAGCCATTCTAAGAGGCTTTTAGAATAAAGAAACCTCCAGGAACAGTAAGAGTGGGATGAGCAGGATGCCCAGGCAGGGTGATGACACCTGTGAGCACTGAATTGAGCGTATGGATGTCAGCTAAGGGGGGTTTATCTGCAAGCAGCAGCTGCACTTGTATTAAAGCACTCCTTCATGCTGCTGTCAGCAGCCTGTTCTGCCTGCTCTCCTGTCACCAGGTCCAGCTTTTGCTGCAGGCAGCATTTGCCTGCCACTCTGTTCTTCATGCACAGGTGATTATTTACAATTCCAGAAGTGATTTTTCTCCCTCACAGCAGCGTGGGCAGGACACCCTCCCTGCCCCCTGCTATTTTCCTTTAAGACAAAGCAAAAGCTCAAGCAGGGAATTCAGGGAATGTTTTTTCTTCCAACTAAGGAAATCTCAGGGGCTTCCTCTAAACCTCTGGTGAGTGCCCTGGGCCTGGCTGCAATGTGCAGCATTTCACACTGGCTCAGCCCCTTCCCTGGAAAATGTGCCCCAAGCTCTGAGGCAGCAGCTGGGGAGCAGCTGGATGGGCCATGCTGACACTCACAGCCAGAGCAAAGGAGGGTTTCTGTATAAATGTGGGGATTTTTATTTTTTTAATGCATATGGAGGGTGAACTTTCCTGGTTTTATGTTCCTTTTCCTTCAGGGAGACAACTCAAGGGCAGAGTTGTTGCTGCTACACCCTGCACCCCTGAACAAAGAGGGTTTGGGCAGAATTCTAGCCCACAGTCACTGTGCAATGAGTCAAGGCATCACCTTGCCAGGTGTGATGGAAAAACCCTTGTCATCCTTCTATGCTGATGCTTTCCTGGTCCCCCATCACTCAAAGTGCTCACTGCAAACAAACATTTTTGGCCTGCCTTTCCCACTGACATTTCCCTGTATTTCCCACTGCTGAAGCTGGATGTTGGTTTGGTTTTCACACAGAGTGTTTAGGGATGGGTGTGTGACGTCTCCTGACTGTCACCACATCTCCAGGCTCTCCCTGTGTGGCCCTGATGCTCCTCCTGCAGCTTCACTCCTGGGACAGACACACACAGAGCCTCAGCCAAAATGGTCCAGAGCTGGTTCAGAACCTCTGACCTGTCGAATTTATTTATGGAAAAATAAATTTCGCCTCTTCCTGCAAGACAATTCAGTGTTTCTACATGAAATTTGGATTGACTTTATGAGTACCTAAGCTGAAATCTCCCAACATAAACACAGTGAATTCTTCATGCAAATCTGCAGCAATTTGTTTGACTTAAGCCACAGGAAAATCTTTTCTATATAGATTTTTTTTGCTATATCAGAGAGGTCCAGAAATAGATTTTAATTATTTTTAAAAGAGAAATGGTTAATATCAGAATTGATTGAAGTATTTGCTTTCTGGTAGGAGCAAGGAGTCTTTTGAGGTCTCTTAGGCAAGCTTCAAAAACACCTAAAAGTTGCATGATCGAATTGTTTTCAATTATTCATTTGCTTTCAATATCTGAAGGTCATACAACAGGCTGTGATGGGGAATGCAGCTGTCATTAAAAATTTACTTTCTTTTTGTACTCCAATTAAACTTACAGATAATAGCAGATAAAAACAACCATGTGATTGCTTTCTTGATGAGGGCACTGATTTATTGACACTGGACTTGGCTTCAGTGTGCTCACACCAGGGATGAGTTTGTCTGCAAAGGTTTGCTTCCATTTTAGGAAGAAAACAATTGGCAGCTGTAAAAGCAGCAGGCAGTGATGCTGTCCTTGGTGAGGATTCTCTGGGCAGCATGGCACACACCATGGCATGCCCCATGCCCTCTGAAGGTGTGGCCAGCCAGTGCTGGCATGTTAAATTAGGGATTCAGTCCCTTCTTTCCTTCTGCAGTCAGTGATAGAGGAAAAAGATCTGGGTCTCTGATGGGAATGGCCTTCAGAGTCCAAACACTGAACCTGGGAATTTTCCCACATTGAAAGGAAGATCTTTCATCTTCCCCAAGAAATCACCCACCATTCAGCTTTCTAGACCTGGATGTTGGTGTTTTAATAGTTCACTGGGCAGTCAGTAGGACAAAGTTATAGAAATGGTGCTTTTGGAAATCCAGCCATGGAATTCTGGCATTTGGACAAAGCCTCCTTTTACAGAAGGAAGAGGAGATGCTGCAGGGAATTGATGCATCCTGCACATACCCAACAGATTGACTTACAGGCCAGCAGTACCCAGGAAAACTGCAGAAATAGTTGGGATATGCAGCAATAATGCAACCTTTTGCTCCATGTGACCTAAACAAGAAATGAGACCCAGCCTTGTGGCCCAGATTCTCCTGCCTGAGCCAGGGCTGAATTTACAGAGGATGTGCTCAGCTACAGTGACCTCAGAATATTTTTTGACAGAAAATTGGACTGCTGCACAAAGGCAAACTCTCTAGGAATGACTCCTCCCTTATCAATGATGGCTAAATCTGATTTATACTCAGTATATGTACATAGGTCTGTGGATAAATAGAAAGAAACCAAAATGCAAAAAACCTCAAAACAACAAAGATTGCATTTGGAAGCAGCTGTAAAAGAAGAAGATGTCACAGTTTATGAAGAAAGATCAAGAGGGGGGAGCTTTGTGTAGAAATAAAACAAGGAATTCATTCTTATGCCAGTGTCTCAAGAGTCAGGATTTCCCAGAAAAACCCAGCAATTTTAAATGGAAATGGATCAGACCAAAGACAGCTTCACTCTCATGCCTAAGGCTTCTCTTCTTCTAAGTGGTTCTCCATCTCTTCTTGTGGTATTATTTGTTTTATCTCTCTCAAAACAACATCTCAGCTTATCAGTAATATTAGGGAGTGATCTTAAGCATTGGATCAAAGGGATCCTTTCACTGTGAGATTTCTGGTCAGTGAGCTTTGACTTGTGCACAGCAGCTACCCCCACCCACAGCCTCTGCTCTGAGAGGGAGCTCAGCACCTGTGGAGATAAAGAAATCAGAAACAATGGGTAATTTGGTAAATATTCACTATAAAGTGGTTGTCTGGTGGGGTTAAGAATGCCAGAATTGACGCAAAATCTGCTCAGGGTTGGTAACAGGACAGGCAAATGATGGGAGGAATTACACAGATAACAAGGTCCCATTTATTCAGGAGGCTGGATCATTCTCACTGGCCTAAACTTTCATCCCCTTTTTAAGCTGCTACTCCAATGTGCTCTGTATGAGCTTTGAATTTCATGAGACATCAAAGATGTTATCACCATGGAGCTCCCAGAAAGACTGATGGTCCAGGCTTGCTGTCATCACTCTGTCATCCTCCCAAAGTGTCTGGATTGCAATAAATTACAGCCCTGCTCTGACTGAGGAAAGGCTCCTGTGTGCTCTGCTGAGGACAAACTCCTGCTGCAAACCTGTAAAATGACTAAGATGGATGAGAAGGGCTTAGATTTGAACTCATCTTTGAGTCCTCCTCATGCCTGTAAGCCTGACTGATACAACTACGTGCAGTGAGTGAGAACATTGGGTCTAAATTATGAAAACAGCTGCAGCAGAAGGTGGCTCCTAAATCTTCCCTGAATATCTGTGTACGTGTGCATGGAGCAGTCAGCTCCATCTTCCTGCTCAGCATCCTTCCAGGCAAAGCTCAGGGAACTGTTTGCCTCAGATTTGAGTGGAATTTGATGAGTAATTTCAGCCAAACTCTGGTATAAGGTGAATTTTGTACGGATTTTAAGTGCCTGCTAATACATTTTTAACCAAGAAACATCTTATTGTTTGCTGTTTTTCATCAATGTGTCATAGGCCATTTTGACTTTTTGGTATCTTTCATAAATGGCAATGCCCAAGCTAAATATACTCACCCCAAATTGTCATTAAAGAATACCAGAGTAAGTACTGTTGTAGCCATGAAGAAAACCTTCAGCTGGTAGGAATAAGGATTAAAGAGACATGAGCACTGAATGAAGAAGAGATCCAGACCACAGCTGAGATGAAGTCTGGGGTTTGGGGTCTCTCCTTACCAGGGCAATTGAGTGTCCTCATGGGGTTGAGCAGTGTCTGGAGAAGCCTGTTGGGATTGCCTTTTCATTTTAATTCAATTATTTCTGCACCCAGCCTGTTTTCTGCAAACTCACTGCCTTGCAAACTCACAAATTCCTTGTGCCCCACTGAACTCAGGGTCCTTTGTCAGGAAGCTGCAGCTGACACAAAACCAGAGCAGCATCCTGAAGTTCAGGGCTGGGACTGAGAGGAGTGCTCAACTTGGTTATTATACAGAGGGTTAAGGATTCTCCCTGTGCAGTTAGAATTTTGCTATGGGCTTTCTGAAATTAAAATAACTTCTGGAATGTATTATTTCTCTTTATTCTGCTGATAAGAATTGTAATACAGGGAATATTTTGTTATCCACAGAATGTTTAATTTCCCGTACAGACAGGATGTTGCATTTTTGCATTTTCTTGGATATTCCCAGAAGCAGCCTGAGATCTAGATGCTTGTAGGGAAAAAAAGATGAGCAGATTTGGTTTTCCTCCACTGAATTTTCATGAGGTGAAAAGTTAAAAACAGCCTTTAGGGAAAGGACAGTTGTAAAGAGGACAGCCTAGAAGCATAAGTGCTAGAAGCTAATTGAAAGGCACAATTACTTTTAAAATCCCCTTTATCTCACTGCAATGTTAACATTAGTATAATTTTTTCCCTTTCTGGGAGGCAATGTCACAGCAGGTTGATATTGGTGTGATTAGATAAATGTGACTCTTGCATGTGCACCGCCTCAGAGGCTTGTGTGTGTACATTTTTAATGACTGAGGTCTCCTTCCTATTAGAAAATATCCTTTTACACCTTAGCTAATGTAAAAGCACACAGCAAAAGCATCCCATGCTGGGAAGTGCAGTTAAAAGTATTCAAAAAGCTGGAATTTATCAGCATGAGCATATCTAAATGGGGAGTGTAGTTGGTGCAAGGGAAAACATTTTTGATAGAAAAATAGGAAAACATTTTTCTGTTGTAAAATGGAAAAACATTCTGCTAGAAAAAAATTCAGACTTGGTTTCAATTAGTGAACTGTAAAATTTCCCAGAATTTCTGGGTGGTGTCAGATTTCAATTTTTTGGCCTCGATATTTCAAGTAGGTATTAATTTGCTGATGGAAGAAATCTCCCTGAGTTCAGCAGCAGCACATCTTCCACAGATCCTTTCAAGCAGGGGAGCACTATCCAAACCCAAAGGATCAAATCCAAGCCACTTGTACACAGGTATAAGCACTAGGAGGTGAGCATTATTAAACCAAGCACCCAAAGTTATTCTCCCAGTCCTTCCCCACATATTCCCTGTTTGGGCACTCAGAATAACTCTGTTCTCATGTGAAAGAGAACAGGAATCTGGGAAGCTGATACCGAGTTTCCAAGTCTTTTTTTTTTTTTTTTTTTTGCTGCTATTGCGGTTGTCCAGTTACTGTTTCAACAGGAAGGTGTTTAATCAAGGCAAAAGCCACAGAAAAGAGCTGGTGATTTCCAGAAGGAGAAAAAGTCGTGCTGATTACAGTGTTTCTTTCTCAGGATGGAGCAGACAACACAAAGCGTGTGATAACACGCTGGAGATATGCCTCAGATCCCCAGCAGCAGCAGCAGCAGCAGCCCTGTGAGTGAATGAATGAATGAATGGCACATTTCCTATCACTGCTTTCACAGTCCCAGGCTGATAAGGAATGTCTGCTGCTGCAGAGGTGTTTGTGCCAGAGCCTTGGGTACACCTTTGCAAAACCTCAATCTTCTCCCAGGCAACAAGAACACGAGGAGTTCATAGAGAGGGAGAAGTTCCCTCTGAATTTTTAGCTTGTGAACTTGCTGGTCTATTTACGTTTACTTTTAATGTTGGATAACTGTATTCTCCAGCTCAGACCATGGCAGGAGGACAAGAAGAAAGAGGATATTCCCCTTAAGTTTTGACCCAGAGAAGTGAAATGTTTGGTCTCCAAGTGGGTACAATGTCTTTTTTGTGCTTTAAAATTTGATTGACACTGGCAAAAGGGACACATTATGCACATAGCACATGTAGCCCTTCATATCCTGTTCGATGTGAGACTTGAAGTTGTTAATCTCATGCATTTCCTATGCTCATCACTGTGTGCCAAGATGATCAGAAATAGCCAGGGATTTGGGATGCCTCAGCTATTGGGTGTCCAGCTGAAGAAACTTCTAAAGGTCTTGGTTTTCAGAAAGCTTTGAATATCCATCCTCTGAAATTGGGCTTGTAAAATGTCTGGACCCAGCTCTTGGAGGTCTTTGTGGAACAGACACTTTCATATTTGCAGGTTGGGTTTGGTGGAACATCGCTGGCATCCTCAGAGCTCTTCCAGAGTCATGTTCCATGAGGGGAGAGATGTTGAGCTCCAAATGTCACCTGGTGTACTCTGATGCTTTAGTTTTCCTTGGAATTGTTCTTGGCTGGAGTGGGAAAAGGGCAGAATTTCCCCTTGAGATAAAATCTGTGATCACTAAATATAAAACAAGGAAAAAAAGTACCTTCCTGAGATATCCCAGCCTTATCTTCAGTGGATTGGCAAAGCTGGGATTGACCTTCATGCTATGAGGTTTAGAGACAGAGGAGTGATGCCTCTGCTGTGCATTAAATTTGCAGACATCAAGTTTAATAGAAATGTCAAGTTCATCTTTTCCTAGCTGGTGTTCTTCAACAACATCTCCTATCCTATCCTATCCTATCCTATCCTATCCTATCCTATCCTATCCTATCCTATCCTATCCTATCCTATCCTATCCCTGTCCTCTCTGCAGCCTCCCAGCAGCTTCTAGAAGTGCACATTTCATAGATGAACTCAAAGGTTAAAGCCAGCAGAGAATAAACAATGTGAGGAACAGAACCGGCGTGAAGCAGCTTGTCCCAGAGGTACAAAGCTGAATAATACCTGGGTAAACACAGCAGAAATGGCTGTTGATAACCCAGCCCCTCAAGAACAGTGACTGCTGAAATGCTGGGGCCTGCCAGAGTCCAGCAGTGCCCAACATGGTGAACCACATGTGTCTGAGAGTGAGGACACGGGGAGAGATCTCAGTTACATCCTGGATGTTCAGTGTCCCACAGTCACACCTCTGTTATCTGCACAGTTGCACACACTTAATCTGGGAATAAGTATGCCAAGGGACAGCCAGTTTTCATCTCTCTGCTTCTAATGCTTCCTTCATTCTTTTTTAAAAGAGAATAATGCAAAACAATAACAATAAAATCTGCTCTTCAGGATGTTTGCAGTCAGTTTGGCAGGTTCAAAAGATAATCCTTCACACTTTTTGGCTTTAAATAAATCATCTTTTGTGTAGAGAAAAAAAGCAGCCTAGCCCCTTTTTCTGCTTTGAGGAGCCAACCCACTGCAAAACCTCCCAGCTATGTAAATGCCCTGGCCATCCTGCAAACACATTTCTCAGCTGGGCTGGGGGATAACACATTTCTTTCCATCTCAAGGACCCAGAGAATAAGGTTTGATCATTCTGCATGATCTCAAGTAACCAAACCCTTAACTCTTTGCAAACCTTTTGTGAAGGCAGAGCAAGGACGCTTGTTCATGCCAGCAGGCACTGCTGGGTTTGCTTACAGAGCTCTGCAGTTTGCCTCCATGAGCTCATGTAACATGGAGGCCTTGCATTTTTCCTTTCCATATTCTGTTTCCAGACTTTCCACTGTGTCCTCCTCCCCCTGAAAGCTGCCTTGCAGGTAGGGTTACCCATGGAAGTTAGGGGTGCTCATTACCTCGGGCTGGGGAGGCACAGTTGGCAGCAATTGCTGCTGTGAATATTGAATGTGCAACATGAGTTGGGTCCTGAGCCCTGTGGAGAGCCTGGAATCCTCTCCCTGCAATAGAGATGCATTGGCAGAAAAATCTGAAATGTCACAAGTCCCTGCAGGTATTTAAAAGAGGTGTGGACACTTCTTAAGGGACATCTTTAGCTTGGCTGTGCCAGGTGGGACTCAATGATCTCAAGGGTTTTTTCCAACCCTACTGATAATGATAATGAAAGATGCAGAGGAATTATATGCATTTCTCAGGGAATAATACCTGTTGATTTGTTTGGGTTGGTTTTTTTTTTTTTTTTTTTAACCTCTATCCCAGTCTTCCATGGGAAAAAGCAAGATGGTTTTCTGTAGCATCAAAGCAGCAAATTTTTGGTCCTGGGAAGATATGTTTCATGGCAATGATAGCCACAGTTCTGAATAAGGGTCTTGTAGGAGAAGTAGGAAAATGGGAGAAGGCTCTGTCTCAGTCCAGCTGGGGTTTCTGAAAGTTGATTTCGTGACCTCTCCTGTGCCAAAATCAGCCAAAAGAACAAGTCATGTTTATGCTTTATGCAGACCATATGCCACTGATTTTTTTTTGTTTGAAACAGCCAAAACCCTTCACTGGCTAGATGGAAGTGTGTGGATAATGCGTTTTACCAACACCAATGCTTCATGTCTAGAGCACAGCATAGATGCCTTTGAAAGCAACTCCTCTAAAGATTTATTTTAACTCGCTCTTACTCCCTGCTTGTTTCTTGGCTCAGGTCTGCACTGAATCGCAATTGGTTTTGCTTTTAAACATAATATCAGATATTTTTTAAAAATCCCCTTTGTCCTCCACCAAAATGAAAAAAAACCCCTCTTCCTCTAAAAAATGAGATATTTATTCTCCTGCTCTTGTGCAAATTCATGTCTGCTTCCTTCCAATTCCTCACTTCTGGCCAGCTGCAATTCACTTTCTCTGCTGAGGTGGGCTGGGAGGGAGGCTCTTCATGGGACATTTTGAAGCAGTTGTTTGCAAGCCCTCTGTTAAAAGCTCCTCTTCCTCCTGCTGCTGAGTGTGTCCTGTGGAGCCGTGTCCCCTTTCGTGGCTGCAAATCTCATCTTCTCACCCGCCTGGGGGGCAAACCATCTGACCTGTGACCCTCAGCTGATCCGAAACCTCCATCAATCCTTCTGCAAAGTTTCACTGGAACCACGGCTTCCAAATGACCCTTTGCATAGTTCCTGAAAGGAAAAGGAAAAAGACAATAACCGGCTCGAAGAAACCACCCCCGGTCCTGCGCTGTTTTCTGTTGTTTTAGCAGAAACCAAACATAAGTCATAAAAACACAGGCAAGAAAAATAGAGCACGCTGGCTGCCAGAAAAACAAATCAGAACAGAACATAGAGGGGCCTCTCACAGGGAGGAGGCAGGGAAGAAACACCTGTGATTTCCATTGAAAATCCCCTGATAACTGCATTCCCCCCGTTCTGCTCCAACGAAAGCTCTCATTGCTCTATCTCTGACCCCGGGGCAAGGTCCTGGTGCAGAGAGGTCCCTCCTTGCTGGGCCAGTGAATCACAGCTGAGGAGCACAGGGAGTGCCTGCCAACTGTCCTCATGTCATTGCTATGGTTATCTCAAAGTGCTCTGCAGATGTTTGCCTGCTTAAAAAACAAAAGGAGAGGAAAAAGGAGCGGAGAGAGAGAGGGAGATCAAAACAAAGCTTTAAATTTTCCCTCCCAACAGTTACACCAGAAACTAAAAACCTTGGATGGAGGCAGAGCTGAAGTTGCTGATTTGGGTTTGGATGGTGATGGTCCCTGGAGGCTCTGGTGGAAGATCCCCAGATGGCCCACAGGGACATGCTGAGCACAGACAGTGACAAGTGAGCAGGGATGGTGCCCAGGACATGTGCACAGCTCTTAGACAGGCTTGATTCTGCTTTGGCCTTTCCCAGAGCAGGGGGACATTCCCAGGAGCCATGCTCAGCCCTGTGCCACCCCCTCCAAAACAGCTTAGAGATCTCTTTGCATAGAGTTTTCCTAAAACTCCTTTATTGCAACTGAAATAGGCACTTCTGCTCATGCTGGGCACAAATCCTCCTGGAAGCTGTCAAAAATCAAGCTTTGGTTGTTAGAAAGTGTGGCTGTGTCAGAACAGCTCCTCACTGGACAAAGAGCCAACACAGCTGCTCTGCCTCCAGGATGCCTTCTAGACCTGGCCATGGGGTAATCACAGCCCTGAGCCTGAGGACACAAACAGCCAGTTTTCAGCACTGAGACACATAACCCCTCCTGTGGATGGTGTTTGCAAGCACCATCTCTCAGTTGTCTGTTACTGTCCCACTGTGCTCCTGACTATCTTCCCCAAAGGCTCCCTAACCAACGTGCACAGGGACACTGGGACTTGGAGAAGAGATCCAAGACATTACAGAGACATGAATGTGGTGATTAAACATTTTTTGTGGTTGTTCAGTAACTTTTTCAGAGGTTTACAGAAGGCAGGAAGATAACTGAGGTGCTGAGGGTGTAATTTGGGTGAACAGGAGGACATCAAACAGGATCTTAAAGAGCTCCTTTGCCTTAGAACTGCTGCAGCACTTGCACTGCTTTGTCCAAATGCCCCACATGGATGTTTTAGGGCTGTCCAGCCCTCCTGGAATCAAGAGGAGAATTTTTCCCTCAACTCACATGAGCCCTGGGTCACGTTGGCAATGAGTGTGCATGTTCTCAGCAGCAGCACCAGCCTGCTGGGCTCGGGTGTGTTACCACAGGACACAAACCACTGCATGGGGGAATGGCTGTCCCCAAACCACACTGAAAGAGAAACAGCCTGGGGAGAAAGCTCCCTCTGTTATTCCATGGGTGGTAGGTCCAAGCACACAGTGTTTTCAAGAATATTTTCTGAGGCTGGGGTGGCTAAATGTTGTTTCAAAATAGTGCAATTTCCTTTGCAAAATGGGGTGAAGAATCCTTATCAGGGAAGCAGAGCCCAACTCAGAGCTGAATAGAAAATAGTCTTGCTATAAAAAGCATCATTGCCTCTCTGAAACATAAGCCCAGGCACATAAAGAGCTCAATTCAGCAATACATGTGACCTGGGGTCTCCAAATTGTTTGCCTTGCTGTAGGACAGGAAGAGAGCCACGGCTTGAAACAATTTGACAAGGCCTTTCTTTGGAGCTGCCTGACTTACCTTCAGCAGGGCAAAAGAGGGAGCTCAAGTTAAAGGAGACAACGAGCTGTGCTGTGGATCATGGAATCACAGAATCCTTCAGGCTGGAAAAGACCTCTGAGAGCATCGAGTCCAACCACAATCGCCACTGATCCATGTCCCCAGGGCCACATCCCCACGTCCCAAATCCCTGCAGGAATGGTGACTCCACCATTCCCTGGGCAGCCTGTTCCAATGCTTTCCAAAACAACCCTTTCTGTGAAGGTTTTCCTAACTCCTCACCTAAACCCCCTCCAGTGCAATTTGAGGCCATTTCTTCTTGTCCTGTTGCAGATAAAACTTTATTCCCAGGACAAGGAGCATCCCAAGAGTTCTGGTGTGTAAATCTCCCCTGATCTCATCAGATCTGCCTGAGCATCTCCACAGCAGCAGACTGGGGGTTCCATTGACACAAGTTTTACACCAAAGGCTGTGGGGAAAAATTGCCCATTTTATTAGAAGTGCTTGATTTGGGGTAGTCTTCGAAGTTTATGAACTCATTTGAGATGCTCACTAGTGTTGTTACTTCCTCCTTCCCTTCTCTTATCCTTCTCTCCCTATGTGAAAAACACCAACAAACACAAACAACCCAGATGACAGGAAGAAGTGGGCTTCAGGCAAGAGGAGAAATCAGGAGTGTTTTGGAAAGCACTTCAGTAAACATTGGCTAAAACTCTGAGGAAGTGGATTTCTTCACTTCTTGGAGTGGAGAATGCACTCTGATGCAGTCTGTTACATGATTTCCCATTTCTTGCACACACCATATCCTTCTCCCATTTTAGAGAGCTGTGGAGATTTTTGGAGCACACATTGGGAGCTGTGGCTTTGCAAACAGGGACCAGGCATGTGCTGAGCTGCTCTTTCAACCCTGGTGTTTGTATGTCCCTTGTGCAGCCTCTGCCCATTCTCCCTCCTGGGCATTGCTCAGGCTCAGCTGTGACAAGGGGACGTGCTGGGGGACCTCTCCTGGGTGGCATTGGAGCCAGGACACCTGTCCCATTCCCAAATCCCCTTCTGATTTCGTTTTGGGGTTTTTCTCAGTGCTACAGTGTTTGGCATCTTCATATCCAAGACAGACTAAAAATAAACCGACAGACTTAAAAAGAGGGGAAAAAAATTGAATCAACACCAAAAGCTGCATGATCTGGTAATAATTCTGGGAAGATGATGTTTAAAGGAGAGCTGTCTCTCTCCTTTGGTCAGTGCAATGCTTGTGCTTGCAGGGCCAGCAGCACAGCCTGTCTCTGGAGCTTGCACAGGTTTGGTGCAGCCAGAGCTCCCCAGCCTGTGGCTCTGCACTCAGGCTAATGTTACCCATAGCTGCCCACTTTGGGTTGGTTCTCCATCTGAGGAGATCACTGTGCAAAGAGGGATAAAGGGTTCCTTTCTTCTGGGTAACATCTGAAATCACAGCCTGAGCTCTGGTAACAGGATACTGGAGGCTTCAGTTCTGCCGATAAGGGGGATTGCTTCTTTCCCTTGTTGTTGTTAATCCTGGGAGTGGAGATCAGTTGCAGTGCAGGTGTCTGATTTTCATTAAAATTGCAAATTGGACTGAATGCTTGATCAGATAACAAAGACATCATTGAAACCATGTGTCTTCCTTCAGCAGCAGAACAGGACAAGACAAAGAATTTCCCAGTGTGTGTCCACTTGTGCATATTTACTGCAGAGAGAGAGAGTCTTAATACTTTGGTCATGGGTGAATAAACAGCTTCTAAGAAATGCCATCTCTATCAAACATGCTGCAGCTTTGGAACAGCTTTAGAGTTGAATAGAAGAACTACAGTATTAGCCCTTTGGGGAGAATACAGGCTGCTCTCAAAGGAAATCAATTAACTGTAGCATCCCTTTGGTCCCAATTCATCAGATGCTCCCTTTTTATCAAAGCACTTAAGTGTTTTCTTAGCTTAAGCTTGAGCTTAAGTGCTTTGATGAGCAAAGGATGGACTTTCACACATGCTGCTGTCCTCTCCAGAATCAAGACCGTGTGTTTTTCACTATGGGAAAGAGAACAAGTTCAATAGAGAGGTTCAAGCACTCGTTCTGCTTGGGAATCACATGCAACAAACTCATCTGGAATAGGAAGGAGTGGGGGCTGATGGCATCTACACAATGTTTGGAAAGAAAGTTCCTCATGCAATGTCCTCCTGGCAGCTAAACAAAGTGCTTTTGAAGTAAACAAACACACAAACACTGTGTTTCCTACAACAACATCTCCTGACAGATGCCACTGCCTTTATGTCTTCATTATGTCGTTTCAGATCATTGTCCTCTCTTCTTCCTCTTTGTGGCAAATAACCTTGGACTTCCTTTTGCAATGATGAAGGGAGTAGCTAAAGGTTCATCCAATCAAATCATTAGCTAGCAGGTGTCTAAGATAATCCTTTAAACACTCCAGAAACCAGGATTGATGAGAAAGGTGCTGAGCTGTACCTACTCATAGTCAAGCATTTGTTTAAAATCTGTGGGACCGGGTTTCAGCTGTGACCCATTTGTCTGGTGTTTGCAGAGCTTCTGAAGGGGTTGTATTTAAAATGAAACATATTAAATGGGTACTTGGCATTAGAGGAACACTGAATGGACTTCTCTTGGCCGTCAGTAGGGTTCGATACAGCCACAAAAGTTTAGGGGTGAAAGAAATTCTGTTCCTGGTGCAGGGGAGCAGTGATATCCTGGGCTAAAAACTTCTTATTTGGAGGTTCTTTACCAAGTCTGCCCTGCTCCATGGAAATGTTGCAGGAGGAATTCCTCAAGGAGTTTAGACAGGTTAGGATTTGGGAAAATAATTCTTGATTTTCACACTGAGACAGTAATGAGGAGTTCCTTATGCTCTGCATACAGGGGGAGCAACTCAGCTTTGAAAACAGAACTTGCTGTCCTTGAGTACAGCCTGCTCAGCCACAGCTGTCTCTGTCCCATCTCATTTTTGGGGCAGTTTCCTTTGCTCTGGGTGAAGGACATGATGCAGACATTGCTCTGGCCATGGGGACAGCCATGCAGGGACACTGTCCTGCTGTGCCTCAGGACACTCTGGGTGCTGGTAAAATGGACAAATTCAGATAAACTGCAACCCTGAGAAAGAGCAGAACTCCCTACCCCCCAATGCTATGAAAAGCATATGAAGGCTGTGAAACAAATTGTTTTCTGAAGAGTGGGCATTATTTAAATTTTACAGAAACATGCAAGGAATTCCTCTGGGACTAGGACACACAATACAGACATACAAATGGATTTCTCTGACAGCTTCCCATGCAATGAGCACTCAGTATTTACTGTTCACTTTCATCCCTGGGTAAATGGGACATAATTTGAAAATATTTTCATTCCTCTCAGAGCATCACTTGGGATATCTGTAGAATCACTCAGCGTCACGATTCCGAGAAATCTGCCAGGATTGTGTTCTGAAGTTTGCTTTGGATATAAAAGGGCTCAAAAGGCCATAGATTATCCCAGGACATATCAAAACACGCATTAAAAATTTCCGTGTTCTTGAACTTGTGGTACCACTCAGCCACATTGTCAGTTCTGTTCGAGTTTAAACTCAAGGGACTTTCTCTGTGCTTGCCAGTGTGTCAGTGCCTCAAAGGGAGGTGCAAACTGCTCACTGGACCCTGCCCTGTCCTGTCAGAGGAGAAGCAAGTGCTGGAACAGGCGGGGAAAGCATTTGGGCCACAAAGCGTGAGAAAGCGCTGGCCCGAAATGGGGCTGGGTCGAGTTACAGCATTAATTAGTGCAGAGCAGCAGCAGCCCAGGCATTTATAACCTTCTCTCATGGCAGTGGAAATGTGGCAGGAAATTGCTGGGTGCGTGGCTGTCAGATGTGCCAGGAGCCCAGCCCGGGGCTATGCTGCAGCAGGTGGTTTTTAAGGACAGCAGCCAGCCAGAAGCTTTGGGAAGCAGCTGCTGTTGTCACTATGGGGCAAATGCAGTTTGCTCCAGCTCTGCTTTGCTGTTGCCTAAAGGGATGAACATTGCAGGGAGCCAATATCCCCATCCTCACCTTTTGCTTTAACTTAAAGGATTTCCAGGATAGAAATGCTTTAAGTTAAAGCAAAACTCCTCCATGTGCAGAACAACACCAAAGGATGGTGGTTCCCTTGCTGGTTCCCTTGCTGCCACCTTCTTACTCCCTCTTGTATCAGCAGCAATCTGTGGTGAGCAGTGAGGTGAAGGTGCTGCAGGGTGGGACCCTCCTGTTGTACCAAGCTGGTGTCATAGTATGCAGCACAGAAATGGATGTCACAGCTGATCACTCATGGAATTGCACCAGAAAACTCTATCCAAATCTGTTTGAGACACAAGCTCTGCTCATCCCTCTGTTTCAGACTTGTTTTCAGATGACCATTTCTAATCACAGCAGCATGGTGTCAAGAAGCTGCTGAAATCATCACTGGGCAGGAGGTTACAAGCCACAGCCACAAGATCAACAGGAGCCCCTTGGCCAAAACGATCTCATAAAGAGAAGTGGGCCAGAAAAGCAACATCAGTGACCCTGAGATTGTGTGAGGTTTTATCAGTTTAAATAATCTTATCTGGCAACTCTGATCTAAACATGAGCTGGGGCTTCATGGCCATCCTCAATGCTTTTGCCTGTGCTACAGTGGCAAGCTGCATTTTGGGGCGTCAGTAATGGAAAACAGATGTTTAAATGTGTGCAACAAGAAGCAAAAAAGGAAATACTGCAAGCACAGAGTCTGACGTGAGCAGGATGGTATCTCTGAGTTGACAAAATGAGACCCATGTTCATGAAACACAGGATTAAATAAGCTGCTATTTTCTAATTGTTGTGCAAAGCTGCTTTTGTGACAATAAAATTTCAGTCCTTGTAATATATTCACATCAGAAATTTATTTTAGCAGAGCCTGCTCCCAGTTCATGCAGGGATAAACTTTTGTCCAAGTGGTGTTGCAGGAAAGGGCTGCACTGCCAAAAAGACAATGCAAGATTCATTATTTGCCCAGCACACGGCTGCCAGGCTATGAAAAATGCTTCTAAGTATTCTTTTAATTAAGAAGAGATACTTCCACTGAGTAATGAGGAGACCTACTTTCAAATCAGAGAGATTCCAGCATTTCAAAATTAATTTCCATTCCAAGTTGGATTTCTGAAATGTGTCTATTCAAAAAGTTTTTTTAGTAGCGTCAAAATATTATGCCTGTCAAAATATGTCTCATACAATATTTAAGCCTTCAGTGAACATTTGTAAATTATTACCGTGAAAAATAATCCTGTTGAATAATGTTTCTTTTCCTTTAAACATCAAAACAGCCTCCTGAAGTACATTACTTTGGACATGCTTCATTTTTGCATAGAAAACTAATTATTTTATTTTTTACACCAACAGTAGCAGTATCTGTGAGTTTCAGTTTTATTTCTCTTCATCAAAGGCATGTGATGAAAAACATGAAAAGAAATTATTTCATAAAATTGCTTTTATGGCATGCATTAAAGCATACAGAACTGTGAGATGGTTCAAAAAAATTGAAATTGCTCTACTTAAAATGATAAAGATCATCTTGTCCCTTTTCAGTGTGTCTCCCTGTTATTCTTGGATGAGGAATAAACAGCCTCAGAGTAAATGTTTCATTGAAATCCATTGAGAAAAAAAATTAAACTTTTATATTATTTGCTGGGAAAAAGGATGATTCTGCGAGCTGACATTAAGGGACAGATTTTCAACATTATTCACCCATTGAAAATAGCTTCTATTGTTCCCAAGTTCAAAAGCCTCTCTGGTTATTGCAACTTTGTCCTAAATGTGTAGCTGAGCAGTTGGGCTGGGACTCCTAAAATCCAGTTGCACTCACAGGATTTCCCGTGCAGGGATGCTGCTCCCACCTCCAGCATGCCACAGACATGGAGTTTGTACCTGCATTTCACAGGAGGATGGGTTTGGCTGCAGCAGGAGCCCAGAGAGGTTACAGGAACCTCTTCTCCTGACTCAAAGCAGGGCCTTGGCATCTTACCACATTTCTGATGAGTGCATGAAAAGAAATGTGGCTGTTTTGTCAGATCAGCCGGTGGTAGATGTAATTGTTGCTTTGGGCTCACCAGGAGATGAAAGGTCTCCTTTAGGTTGAGGGATGTTCTGTGGTTTGAGCACTTGCTCTTCCTACTGGCTCTTTTTTGGGGAGGCCCTTTCCTTCAGGCGTCATCTCCTGCTCCATGTCTGGATTGATCAGGCAACGGGGTTTCACCACAGGAATGTGCTCTGGGATTGCAGCCCTTATTGAGCCAGGACAGGCTGTGATCACCAAGGGGCTGTGTCCCCAAAGAGGAGCAGAACCCACTCCCAGTGTGGGGCTGGAGGGCTGGAAGAGCCCAGAAGGATCCGCGCGAGGCAGCGAGTGCTGCGGCTGTGGGCAGCCATCCTCAGGCCCTGCTAAAATTTCACACATGATTTCTCAGTGAAACTGCAGCAAGATAAACAAGATTTGGTATGAATTTAAACATAACACTGGTTATATTATTTGGGAACAAAGCAGTTGCATAACCCTGCAGAAAGCAGCCCAGCTGTTCATGCCGGACAGCGCGCCAAGGGCTGCGCTCTGCTCCTTGCCAGAGGTGCGTGTCTTGTTGGGCTTCCTTGCCCTCTCCTGCATGGTGACACTCACTCCCAGTCCTGGACATCCTCCAGCCCCTCCTGTCTGGTTTCAGGAGGCACCAAACGAGTGGATCCTGTGCTGCAGAGCCCTGCTCTGCGCTGCCCCTGCCTCGCTGTGCGCTCCCTCAATGTGCCGTCAGTGTGCACAGCATGACAATTGGATTTGCTGTGAGATTAGGGCAGTGTAATCTCATTAAGGATGACAAGCTCCACTGGGCTGCTCTGTGTATCCCCCCCTCACACATACACACACACACACACACACAGAGGCAGGGCTTTGATGAACAGCCACAGCAGAGGTAATGGTCCTGCCAGCTCGGCAGCACCACAGGAAGAGGCTCTGGATGGAGCTGGGCATCAGCACAATCCCGTGGTGGTGAGGTCTACCCATGTGTGCTGGGAGGGTTGAGGAAAGCTAGACCTACTCCAGCTCCCAATGAGTTGTTCTCATAAGTGGCAGAGGCCTCTGAAGGCCACTGGGATGGGTTAACTCTGTTTATGGTCCAAGCAGACCCCAGACTGCATTCAGCAGAGCTGCTCTGCAATGTGACAGCCTGCATGGGAAGGACGGGTGGCCAGGGACTGTGCCAGTCCTAGACAGACACTGTCAAACCTCTCCTGCTCACTTATCTCAAAGGGGACTTCCTGCTATTAATGCCTGAGTCTGTGTGCAAAACACTTTCCAAAATATCCCATGTTACATGTTAATATAATATAACATATTTAAAACTTAATCTATTCCTGTTCTTCTCTTTGCCTGTTATTTTTATGTGCTAAAATTAAAATCGAAAAGGCAAATAGCTAATTTGCATATGCAAAACAGAAGTTAACATGCTAATGATTGCCTGCAAATAGTGCAGGCACTGATTCTTAAAGGCAAATGTTTGAGAAGGAAAACCAGGACCCAAACCACATGGCAAGCATTAAGGCAAACAACTATCTCAATGACAACAGAAAGACAAAACTAATCCTGCAAGTTTTCTGGGAGTACAGTTTTGGTCACATTCCCTCCCTGGGCATTACATGGAAATCCTTCTTTGGTGAAAATCTGTGAGCTGGGCTGTGCATGGCTGTATGCTGCCATGCCCACCCTATTTCCATGAGCCCCACTAATCTTACCTTGGGTACAAGCCTTGCTCAGTCATTTTGGGACACGTTGTAGATGCCCCCACGTAGAAAAGAGAAAAAGCAAATAGGATAGTTTCTGTGTGCTGATGCTCTTCCTTATTTCTTCTCAGAAAAGTTGCTCAAATACTTCCCTGAATTGCAAAATATTTTGGAAGCTAAAGATAGTCCAGGCAAAAAAGCAGACATCTAACTGACACTGAGCAAATAAATACAAGTTATGAAGAATTCTCAGTGAAAATAAAACCCGTGAGGAATGGAGCTTGTAACTGAAAACATGGCAGGAGGGTGGGATGATGGCAGAGTCTGCTGATAACCATTGGCTCCATCCACAGCATCCCAGCTGGGATTGGAGAGTGTCCATACTTTGTGTAAATGCTACCCAGACCATGCTGCAAGTGAGGGGAGCTGCAGCACTGTCAGATGGTGCAGCCTGTAAGTAGTGCTGGTGAACAGAGTGTGTGCTCTGGGTCCATGGGATACCTGAACATTATTGGACATGAAGGCTGTGGCTGGGTATGAAAATGCAGCATCACATAAAGAGCCCAGAGGAGGACTGAGAAGGACACCAAAGGCTGAGGAATGGTTTTGCAGAGTGGGCATCCTCTTGTCTGGGGTTTCAGTTGTGAGGTGAGGGCTGAAGCCTTATTCTTTCATGGGCTCAGTGCTTGGTTCCCTACCATTAGGCTGATTCCCTTGGCTCAAGGGTGTCAAAAACACTGGCTGTTGTTTGCAGGGATATATTTGTGCTAGTGCCAAGATAAAAGCCCATTTCCACCCATGGGGCAACCAAGGCACTTTCCCTTCCTCGATGATGGGGCACTGAGCTAAGCCCAGCTGCTCCCCTGGGACAGGCTCTGCCCAGCACACACAGCCTCTGTCACAGCTAGGACGGGCTCCTTTCCACTAAGAACTGGTGAAATGATGTAAAAGACTGGCAAAAACAGAGGAGAAAAATTCTCAACTACTTAACACTTCCGATAGCTGCTGTTGTTTTTATTCCCTGGGGCTGAACCAGGGCTATTTTGCAGAGTGGGAGTAAATCTCATATTGAAATACCACAATGAATATTAGCTATTAGTAATGCCTCGATAGAAACACAAGATACAACCACAGTGATGGAGAGGGGTATGCCAGAGATGATTTCACTGTTCCAGAAGCGAATGAGCTTGTTAGAGGAAGACACTATTATTAGCTCCTGCAGATCCTTGCAGCCTGCCTGTTCAATAAACTGGTTTGCAGCATGGTTTATTGCAGAGCATGAGCCCACGTGGTTTCCATCCTGTGACAGCATCCTGCAAAGTCCAGCCTGGTGTCCCTGGGGATGTCAGCTGTGATATGAGCCATGCTGCAGGCTCCCCAGACCCCTTCATGCACCTGCTTCATCTCCTTGGGCTTCATCCTTCTGCACCTTTAACATGGAGGGGATGGAGGGTGTGTTCATGGGAAGATGTTGAGAAAAACCAACTGCAGTAGTCGAGTTCCTGGGCTGCTTTTTACCAGGGCTGTGGCTGGAGCTTTATTCCAGCCTTGCAGACCCCACAGATTCCTCACCTTACACTGGGGTGAGCAGTAAGTGAGTCCCAGGCCATGCCAGTCATGCTGGTGATTTGCAGATTGAGGAAGTCCATATGGGCCAGGACAGAATTATAAAATAATTAAAGTTAGAGAAGAACTCTCAGATTATTGAGTGCAATCATTAGCCTAACACTGCCAAGCCCACCACTAAACCCTGTCCCTAAGCATGTCTCTACCTGCTATTTGAGCACTTCCAGGGATGGTGATTCTACCACTTCCCTGAGCAGCCTGTTCCAATGCCTGACCACCCTTTCAGTGAATAAATATTTCCTAAATATCCAATCTAAACCTCTCCTGATGCAAATTCAGGCTTTTTCTTCTTGTTCTTGTTACCTGGAAGAAAAGACTGACCCTCCCCTGTCTGCAAGGTCCTTTCAGGGAGCTGTAGGGCAGTGCCACGTGAGGGACAGGCTCAGCTGACAGGCGCCGCTGTCACTGCTCCTTCTGCAATCTCTGACCATGTTTGATTTCAGGGGGATGTATATAATGGCTCAACTCAACTTGAAAGCCCTTGGATGTGATCCTTCTCCTTGTCTGGTGGTTTTCCTTAATGCAGCCAATGCTGCTGGGCAGGGCAGGCAGGGGAATGAGATCAAAGTTCAGCCGAAGCCTTCAAAGCCAAGCAGCAGAGTAACCTCTGATTGAGCTCTTAACTAAAGCTGCACAGCCACCCTTTGAAAGTGCCCGGACCCAGCATAAACCTTGCATTATGAATGGGAAACACCCAGAGCAAATGCTTTTATCACCCAGAGCAATCAGGGCTGGTTATTAGCTGAACACAGCATTAAGAGGACAAAAATTTGGCCTGTTGATGCTGCTGAGAGAGGTTATGAGGCTCAGTGAGTTTTCCTCTCCAAGAAACAAGACTGGAGTGGGCACATGGGCAGCCACCTCCGTGGGCAGCAGAGGTGAAATGGGATCTGCAGAGAGGCCTGCACTCACAGCCCATCAGGTGTGGCTCAGTTATCCCCAGCATTGTCAGGACAAGCACATCCTGAGGCTGCTGCTGCTGCCTCACTTCTGCCAGCAGCTTTGAAAGCAAATGTGTGGTGCCCACACCAGCCTGGCTGCCTCATTTTGTGCATTAAAATGGCCAATACAGCAAAGTCTGAGCACCCCTTTGTGTAACAGAGGACACTTCCAGCCTTCCCAGGTCAAATAGTTTTTGTGGAACTGTTTGGCAGCAAAGGGAGCTGCAGCAGCTCTCAAGGTTATGGGAACAAGGAGACGAGGCTGAGATGTTGGGGGGAAATCATGGACCTCTGGAGGCTCTTCTTGGCCCTGCTACAGACTTTCTGCATGACATTAGCTCCACTTTTTTTTTTTTCCTTTTTTTTTTTTTTTGGGAAGAAATGATTTTAATTTGCTGATGATGGGGTCCTTCATCTTTTCTGGTCTGGGTTCTCTCTTGGTGGATGGAAAATGCTTCCTTTTCTCCAAGGGGCTCTCAGGATGCACGTCTGTTCTCACCACTGAGGTGCTTGCAGACTGAGGTGATGAGAAACCTATTAATACATATCCAGCTCTGTCAGAACTGGAAATGAAATGGGAAACAAATGTTCACCCCATATTAGAATAAGCGCAGAGGGATTTCTTGCTCTGCTAGAAAAAAAAGAAAAAAAAGAAGAGTAATTCTGCACATTTTGGTCTCCATTTGGTGTGGAACTGCACAGCTGTGAGTACTCCAGGGTGAAATGACAACCCATCCCCGAGGTCGCTCTTAGCAATGCTGCGCCTTCAGAAAGACGACAGTTTTAAACAATTTGTTCCTAATTGAAAGAGGTCACATGAGACTGACTTTACAAAGTTTACATAACAAAGAGTAATTCTGTTAAGTAAAATGATTAATTCCTGTCATTGCACATCAAACGGCGCAGTTACAAAACAGTATTGTCTGTGCTGCCTTGCATTGAAAGCCATTTTCCCTCCAGTTTCCCTTCCCAGAGCGCAACCTTTTGACAAAGCCTTAACTCTTTGGTGTTATTCAGGCAGGAATTTGTGAATGGGAAGCGAGTAGGCTGCCATGGATGTGTGAGATATGTTATGGTGGTGTGGTGGCAAGCAAAAGACAACAGCCCTTTAGAGTGGGCCCAGCTCAGGCAGGGCCCCAGAGCAGTGAGAAACGCTGGCCAGGACAATGCCTTGGTTGTCACCCTTCCTCTGCACAATGAGGCATTGAGGGAGACCCACAGCCCAAAATGGCACGTTTGGACTTGGAAATTTTTCCATGGTGTGTTGCACAGAGTTGTCAAGGACCCAGAGCAGCAAACAGCTGAGGAATTTGGTGTTGGGATAGCCTGGGAGGACATGGATATCCTCACACCCATCACGGTGTATGCTTGGGGTGTGCACAAATCTGGGGTAGCAGAGAAGCTGCTCTGAGGAACTGAAAAACTTGGAAAGCCCCAGTGTGATATGTGGGAAGTCTTTGCCCCTACAGACTGGGATGTACTGGAGAGCACAGCTTTGCTGGATGACTGTGTTTGAGGCTTGCACTGGTATTCAAACCCACTGTTGGATTTTAATATGATATCTCCTGCACCCCATGAAGTTTAGGAACACTTATTTTCTTTCTCTGCTCACATTTTTAGCCCTAAGACAGTTTCTTGCTTGGTAAGAACCACAGAGAAAGGAGCTGTTCATAAGGGCACAGAAGACACAAATTTGTGCTTAATCAGGCTATGGTTCTGCAGCTTCTGAAATTCCTTGCTTTTTAAAGTAATTTGAGATTTTTTTTGTGTGTGTCCAAATTTATCTTTCCCCAGCCTGTGAAGAAGAAGTGACTTTCCTGTAAGAAGTTATTCTTGCTTGTTTATTCAAATAGAGCATTTATATGTTCTCTTCATGTTTTTTCTCATTACAATCCCTTTCCTTCCCTTTCTCCAACCTCCCCTTGGGTCTCTCCTTCCTTGCCTGCATTTCAATTCAAAGCCCTGTTGGAGTTTTCCATTCTCTTCTAGGGCTGAGTCACTGACTTTTGTCAGCCTCCCACCATGGATGGCAAGGGAGAGGAGGAAGAGAAAGAAGAAGCAGACAGAAATTGCTTCAACACCAGCCAAAAGCTGCATAAAAAGGCCCAAATGTTATGGCTTCTGAAATAAAATCGAGCACAAGCGAGCCCTGCCAAATCTCCCTTGAAATGCTGCAAATCTGGAAGTGCTCAGAACAGTTAAAGAGCAGATTTCTAAATGTCACTGGAGGGGTCAGGGCACAAATCCTGCTGTGCAGGTGGGATGATCCTGTCCTCAGGCCCTTGCAGGCACAGCCAGGCCCAGCATCCCTCCCCTGCTTGGGGACATTTGCTCTGCACGGGATGATGCCATCCATGGCTTATTGTATTTGCTGGGATGCCCCAACAAAGGCAGGAATGATGCATCCATGTTTTCAGAAGGCTAATTTATTACTTTATTATACTATATTATATTAAAAATACTATACTATACTAAAGAATACAGAAAGGATACCTACAGAATGCTAAAAAGATAATAATGAAAACTCATGACTCTTTCCTGAGTCCCAACACAGCTTAGCCCTGATTGGCCAATGAGTTAAAACAACTCACAGCAGAATCCAATGAAACAATCACCTGTGGGTAAACAATCTCTAAACACATTTTAGACGAGCACAACACAGGAGAAGCAAATGAGATAAGAATTATTTTCCTTTTCTCTGAGGCCTCTCGACTTCCCAGATGAAAAACCCTAAGAGAAGGAATTTTTTCAGTGAATGTGAATGCCACACTGGCTCATGCTCAGTTTGGTGGCCTGGCAGCTCACGTGTGCCAGAGCTTGAGTGAATCCCTGGATGAGCTTTGTTGGAGCAATGCAACGCCTGGCTGAACACCCAGGTCAGCCCCAGCCCTGCTCCTGCCCCAGCACTGCAGGAGCCGAGGGAGAAGGGTTGGGGTTGCTGCTACACCCCAATGCCATCTCAGCCCTGGCCTTGCACAGACCAAGCTCTGGACCCTGTGACTTCCAGGGAGTGTTCCCAATCAGTTCCCAGGCTGCATGGGCAAGCAAGGTAAATATATCCCCTGTACCAACCATCCTGTGCCACTTTTCCCCCTCATTTTCATGGCTACAAATCTCGTTTCCAACTAGTGAGACACCTGCCAAGTGTAATTAATCTGTCTCCAATGATGATAAATTTCCTCTTGTTGAAATCAGACTCTTTTCTCTAGCAGAAAGCCCTGGGCTCAGTGTGGCACCCAGAGCCCTGCTGCTGCCTGTAGGCAGCTCTGAACCTTGCTGAGCACCTTGTGGCTGCAAGGAGGGCTCAGACTTTGAATTTTCCAGAGCATCCAAAACTCCTGTGGCCAGGCCTCTGCCCTCCCTGTTCAGAGAGAAATGATAGAGCAAACAATTCTGTGTTTACAGGGAAAAGTCCCATCTCTTCCAGGTCTTCCCTGGAGAGGGAAGTGTTGGGAATTGCTCCTCAAGGACATTTGAGCTGGATTTTGTCCCTGTCTTTGATTACTTTCTTTAAAAGCCTATTTTTCTCCACGGACTATATGAGTACTAATCTTCTCCCCATCATGTTCCCTGCATTAAACACCACCCCTCTCCTCACCCACACCTTTCAATGGTTTTCCAAGCCCAGGACAGACCCTGCATGGCTTGCTCTCAAGGCACTTGGCTCCCAGAGTAGGTGAAGGTTCATTTCAATGTAAGTCCAATAAAATCTACTTCTGCCATAAAAGGCTATCACTGGCAAGTCTCAGGCATTTTCTACACCTCTTGCCATAAACCTGAGCAGTTTTAACTGCATTTACTTATTTATTTGTGTCACCAGCTAATCTGTTCTTTTGGGAAAGCAGATTTTGTATTGTTTGTCATTTCAGAGACATTTTTTCCATCTCTTTCATGTGCTAAATCACAAGTTCTCTAATGTTGCAATCCATTTTTCACCATAAAAGTGTTTAATAATGATAGATTAGATTGGCCTTTCTGACAGATTAGATAGGTTTTTAGGTTTGGCCTTTGATGAAATTACAAGGGAGAGCAGGAGACAAGTAGTAAAAAACCTCCTCGTAGTGAAAGGTTTGACTTCTTATCTCCATAGATTAGCACCCTGCCTCTGCAAACAGCTTCCAGAAAGCTTAATGAGTCTGTGGGGACTGACTTTTATCAGGAATAGTTGCTCTCTGGGGACTTGAAGGGCAAGGAGCAGCCACTTTGATTTAATGAGTGAAAATATACTGTGCTGCCCACTGCAAGGGCCATTAACCAGGGGAGGCCATGGCTCCCTCAGGGCTGCACTGACATTGTCCCTTCTCTCTGTCCCTCCAAGCACAGCACCTCAACACATTTTGGGAAAGGCCAGCACACCCAGTGGAATGGGATGGGTAAAGGTTGGTGGTTTAAGTTGTCACTCCACGCAAACCAGTGTGGTTTCCATCTTATAAAAAGGATTCTGAGGGGATCCTGTCCACCTGCACCTCTCTCATGACCTGTGTTCATGGCGGAGCAGCAGAGTCTCCCTCTGCTGCCTCCAGGAGCTGGGCAGGAGTTTCAGGAGCTGGGAGATGAACAGATCCAAGAGCATCCTCCTGTTTCACCCATGCCTGTGATGGGCTGTGCTCCTCAGCTGTCACTGGTGTGAAAAGAGACTGGGCTCCAGAAGGAGATGGAAAAGATGGAAAGCAAAGCTCTCAATGTCCTTCTCAATCACAAAAGTGTTGTGAGGTCCTTGGAGAAAAAGTTCTGCAGAGTCTGTGATGCACAAAAATGCTCTGAGAGTGTTTCCAGGAGGAGCAGGGATGGGTGGATCAAGCTTGCAGAAGCTGTGGGTGAGGCACCATTCACAACACTCACAGACTTAGAGAGGTGCATGGGAAGGCTGTACAATGGGCAGGCAATGGGGAGTCTGTCAGAGAAGCAGCTAAAGCAGCTTGTTTAGTCTGGCAGAGATGGAGGGTGAGAGGGTGGTCTCTATAAATGGTCTCTATAAATACACATTTACAAAGCAAGGCCCCAGATTTATTTATATTTTAATTGAATCGGTTTTAAAATGGGAACCCTGGTTTTGTTATTCTGTTTTTGGTTGTTTGGGATTTTTTTGTTTGGAGGGGGGGGGGGCGGGGGAGATGGGGTTGTTTTGTTTTTCTTTTCTAAAGTAAATACAGTAGGGTTCACAGCCATTTCTACATATCAGTATCCTGAAATTGCTCCATCCTATAGAAATTTTCAAGTGTTCCCCTTTACTTTTCTCTTCTTTTCCAGAAGGCTGAGTTCACAGGTGGCAGGAAGTCCAGGAAGGATGGGAAGAATGGGTCCTGCCAAGAATGCCCTGTACCTACAGGAGCTGTGTGGGAGCACACAGGAGCTCCATGTGCAGCCCATGGACCTTGTGCTTCATGGTTGTGTTTGCTCCTTGGTGTGTCCCAGTGAGTTCATCTCCCAAAATACCAGAGGCAGCCTCAGCCCAGCAGTCAAGGGGCTGCATGTTTGGTCACTCACAACAACTTGGGCATTTCCAGGCCAAAAGGACAGTGTTCTCTTCTCTGATCTCCAAATCCACCCATGGATTCCTCCAGTAGCAAGGAATATCTCATGGCAGGTCCATCACAGACTTAAATTAATACAGAATATTCTTTTTTCAACAACTCAAAGCCCAAAAGACATCCTGGGCCTTGGCATTTTGTCTTTAAGGGACAGCCCTGTCCTAGAGGGGCTCCAGGACTCATCTGGATGTGTGGAAGTGCCACAGCCCCAGGGATGTTCTACAGGGCTGCAAATCCCATGGGCAGCTCCACAGGGAAGTGCCAGAGTGTGGAAAGGACTCTCACAAACCCCAGGAGATGAATTTTCTGAGTGAGGATGTCACCTCCCTGTCTTGGGAGTGCCAGTGTCTCTTTTTCTTTTTTCTAACTAGGAGAAAGAAGAAGTCATCATGAAGCTCGTGCAGGTTTCTGAAGCTGCTCTGGGCCTGCAGCTCCCAGCCAAGGGATGCTCAGGGGTGTCAGGGCAGCCTCATTTTCCTCTGTGGGAAAAGGAAACATGCTCCCCTGCATCACAGCCCAGGCATTGCCCCACAGAAGGCAGATTTGTCCTTCTCTATCTTAAATATCAGATATCAGAAATATCTCCTGTTATGGAGATGACTGTGGTGCTGCATTCCCTGATTCTAGCAGAACAAACAGCTGGGTGGATTTCTGGTTGGTGGAAAAGTGTCTTAACAGCATCACCAAGCCATTTTCCTCTGGAACAAGTCCCCAGACTCCTCAGGGCTGCAGGCTCAGTTTTACACCGAGAGCACTTGGAGAAACCCTGTTCTGGCAAGGGAATCTGAGCCTTCCCCTCATGCTCCTGGATTAATTAGAAAAGTCTTCAAACATCCCAACCACAATGATTGCCTTGTGATTTTTCAAATAAGCAATTTATTTTAGAAATAACGCCTCAGCCTCGGGGGCCTGCTATCTATGCAAGGAGTTTTTATTAACTGCAGAGAGGAATCCTTTGGGGTGAAAACATCAGCTTTCAGAAGGCTGTAATACACTGCTAATTTGTACTTATTTATTTATTTGACAAAAGCCATGAAAACTGAAAGGCATCCCAAGGATTATTTTAATCTCCTTGCCATTCTCTGGGTATTGTTTGTATTCTGGGGAGATCACTTGAAATTTCAGCACTGTCTTCTCATACAAAGGATATGTTATTAACATGCATATTCTTTGGCAGCATTTCCACATGCTTTTTGAACCAGGAAGGCATTTTTTATCTTGCTTTCATTTGAAAGGTGGAAAAGCTGTTTTTCCATTAGGGCAGATCATCAAGGGAAATAGTTCAGACTGGAAGAAATCAGTCACAGCAGTGTCAATTCAGCTGCACAGGGCCCCAGAGGAGAGATTGGAGGAGTTTGGCTCTGTCTGGACTTTGTCTAACACAGCAGACTGTGCAGGCCTGATGGCTTTTTGGTGTGGGCAGTGACATCCAGGGAGCCTGTGGGGATCTGTGGGGATGGATGTGGCATGGAGAAAGAGGGAGCAGAGCACTCTGAACCTGTGACATGTGCTGGGTGCAGAGCCTGGCTCCTTGTGGGCTCAGTGAGATGCTTTTGACAGCAGAAAGGGTTCAGTTCCCCTCTCACCTGGGCTGAGAGAAGCTCCCTGTAACCCAGGCCAGCCCTGCACAGCTCAGCTCTGCTTGAAGGCTTTGCCTCAGGTACTTTGGGTTAATCTGAATTAGCAGTTTCTCCAGACATGAGTCTTTTTCTGCTGCAGCAGGAGGATGGGCTGGTTTTACCCATGTGGCTGGATCCAGAAGGGAATTTCTGAATTTCTGTGCACTGGAGGGGTTTGGAGCAGAGATGCAGCAGTGAGATTCCCCCAGAACAGCTGGCCAGCCCAGGAAGGGGCTCTGTGAGGCTCTGTGCTCCTGGACACCCCCCAGCATGACTTTATCTTTTGGCCTAAATGAGGGTGCAGCTGTTTCACTGCCTGCTTTGGGCCTGGAACAAGCTTGCCTGATAATGTCTCACTTTGGCTTTCCCAGATCTGTTTGTTGGGAGTGATCTTGTGCATCACTTGTGCTGCCAGCCTCATCTGCAGCCAGGAAAATAAACGGCCCCAGCTGGCTCCGTGTTTTCCCCTAGAGAAAGGGCACAGGTGAGAAGGGAAGGTGCCAGCAAACAGCCAAAATTGGGTGTCCTGGGGGATGGCTGGAGCTGTGTCCCCTTCTCTCACACGGGCAGGCAGTGCCCTCTAGTGCTGCTGCCTTTTGCACAGAGCTGGGAATGTGAAATATAGAGAAAAACCAAGCTCTGCTCTGGGCTGGCACAGACAGATGGACAGGAATCGCTGAGTTCTGCCAGCACCCCGGGCAGGGGTGGCCAGGGGTGCCCTTGTCCCTGGAGGAGCTGCATTGGTGGCCAGTGGTGAGGAGAAACTGGGACACTGGAGAGGTGAGACACAGAGGAAAGCCCATTAGACACTGGGATTTCCCCTGGAATCACAGGAAGGTCTGGGGTGGGGATCACAGGAGGAACACAGATAATGGGTGGTGGGTCTGCAGGGATGTCCTTTCCTGGTGCTGCCTCATGTCCTCACTCTGGTGGCAAGGATCCCTCCAAACTGGTGGCACTCTCATGCTGGGAAGCTCCTTTACAACCTTTGCTGTCACCAAACACCATTTTCAACCAACAGGTGATGACAGGGACACTCCTGGTGAGACTGGATTGGCAAAAATGGGGAGGAAACTTAAATCTGCTTTGAATTAGCAAAACAGCAATGTTATTTTAGCTAGAGACTTCTTTTGTATCTTTCTTCCTTTTATTTTTTCCATTAAGAAATGTTTTTATTGTCTTGCAAGTGTTGAACATTTTATTGCTTCATTTTCATTCCTTGATCACAGTTTGTTTGTTGTTGGCCCCTGGCTCTAATCAGCTCTGCTTTCTAGAAGGGAAAAAATGTTTTTATTTTCTGAATGCATGTATGTTTAATGAAAAAGAAAGCCCAAAAACTCATCCTACCTCTGGCTTGAAGAAAATTTTCATTGGTACCCTTGGGAGGTGAAAAGCTTTTCTATTCAACACAATGAGAAAGGAAATTTGATCCATATGATTCCACACAGCCTCTTCCCTCTTATTTCTGGCAGCATTCTCAGAGGATGTCTTTTATCTTCATCTCATCCTGGCTGACACCAGACACAGCCCATGTCCTGCTCTCAACACACTTGAGCACAGCCTTGCTGCTGAAAACACCTCTTATTTCTCAGCCAGGAAAGTTTCATTTATTACTTCTACCCCACTGGTCTCTGGGGACTGAGTGGGGAGCAGGTTTCTTCTGTGTTATTGATGTAAATACACACAATTAAAAATTGCTCACTGCTTTTTACAGATGGAGACCATTGGGAATGGTCAGAGGCTTGGCACAGTCCCTTAGGGCAGAATCAGGGCCAGGTGAGGAGCTGGAGCTGAACTGTGCTCTGGAAAGATTCTTTTTCTGTCTCAGGCCCTTGCTGTGAAGGCCACAGCTCCACCTCATGGTCCCTCCTCCCACAGAGGCCCTGGGTGACAGCAGTGAGATGCTCTAGGTGAGGCTGGTGGGCCCCAGAGATGTGTTCTGAGAAGTACCTCAATCTTTCCAATTAATTGAATCCCCAACAGCCAAGTTTTTTTGTCCTCAACAAGTTCAAACTGGCTAAACTGCCTTCACTGGGACATCCTTTCAGAAAGTTAGAGGGCTGGATAACTCTTTGGCTGACATGGAAATATCCTGGCCTCCTACCAGAAGAACAGGAACCAGGGTGTCTCTGCCTGAAGACCTGGGCACAAGTGCTCTGTGGATTCCTGCTGAAATTGATACTCTGATATTGATTCCCAGTGTGGATGGTGCCTCATTAACAGAAGAGTTTTAATGGAGCCACATCCCCCTGCCAGCATCTTCCTTGGCCAGAAAGTAACTCTTTTTCCTTTTAGTGAGCTGAAGTTCTTAGTGAATACTCACTTTTCCTTAAATGATATTTCACTGGTACAGTAAATGATCAATTTTTGTTCCTTGTAACCAAGGTCAGGTGTGAGAGAATAATAGTCTCCTACCCCAGCCTGGCACACCACATGGAAATGATTTATTGCTTTTCTAAAAGAGGATTCTTGACATTTTGAAAATGCAATGTAGTCCAACAGTAATTAAGCAAAAAGCAGGCTGCTGAACAATTGATTGCCACTGTCAGCAAAGCCTGATTAACTCAGATGCTTGAAGAACTGTTTCTGCAGCCCATGAATTAAAGGTTAGTAATTAAATTTATGGGCCATGGCCACTGTCTCTGGATGGCACTTCACTTATAAGCATCCCAATGAAGAATAATCAGATAGAAAAAAAACACAGGTTGCTACCTCAAAGGCTTTTTATTGAGAGACAGTGAAAAGTGGCAGAGGATTGTGCAGCCATTGGGTGGCTTGTGACCAGGAAAGGCTCCTCAGGCAGGACTGATGTCCTGACAGGGTGATGGAGCCTTGTTCAAGCTGAGAAGCAGACACTTGAACAGGGATTTTGCTTTGAAAGGATGAGCATCAGTAATGTCTCTTCCACTTGGAGCCTTCAGGGTGGGCTCCTGACCCACCAGCCTGATGCACAAAGCTAAACTTGACACAGAAGCCACTGGTTGAGCTCTCCCAGTGATGGGAGAGGCCAGACAGTGATGGCAGGAGCACTTTTGCAAGAGCTGCTCACAACCACAGCAGCTGCCAGGGATCTTCTTCTGGGCCCACCTGGTCAATGTGGAAAACATGATGGACAGAAACTGCCTTGAAAAATCACTGCAAAGCCAAGGGGCATCGTGATGTTCCTCAAGTTTCAGGTCCTCCCTTGTGCTGGCTGAGCAACATGAAACACCTATGGGAATTTCCCACCCTTTAGAAAGAGCTAAATTTATGGCTTAGATGTTTGGGGTTTCAGGTTCCCCTCTGGGCTGCCTCATGTGGGATGCACCAGGGTAGCCAAAAGGTTTGTACCCAACCACTGGGATGTGACAAACATTTCTGTGAAACAGCACTTTGGGATTTGGGAAGCCACGGGTTTTCACTGGATTCATGAAATCTGTGCCTTCATCATGCAGGTTTATTGTGTGTTTGTTGAGATTAAGGAGGTTTTGGGAGATGCCAGAAGTTCTGTTCCTGAGCAGAAGTTAACAGATGTTATTTGATTGCTTTGACAGTCTTAGGCATTGTTTTTGCAGGTTTCTTCCCACCACTAGGCTGTCATTCTTTATGAAAGCAACTTGAATTTAATTGCAAGGCTACGTTGGACTCCTGCAGAAGTACTTTGTAGTCTCATTTTCACATTAGGATAAAAACTACAAAAAAAATAAAATCAATACATAATGATTTTTGCAATCTGCCATCCTTTTGGGTGAAACTCTTCCAGAACAAACTAAGGAACAGTAAAAACCCATTTCTTCTGTAAGACCCAACTCTGCTCATTACACACTGAAGATTTTTTCAGCTTTCCCTCTCTTCCTGCCAGTCTTACAGACACATTTAAATCCTGCACTTTACTGAGAGCAGATTGAAAAGCAGTGTGACAGAGCTTGTGCTGCACCTTCACTGTTCTCTTCCCTCATGAGCACAGGCCTGCAAACCCTCCTGTGCATCCCGAGGGTGTTTCCACAGCAGCTGCAGTGTTAGTCAGCAGGATTAACTCCCTTGTGGGTGCACATCCAGCATCCAAAGTGCCCACTGCCACCAGGTTTGCTCTAGCATGAGTTACCTCTCCTGATAATTGCAGCTCTGTAGATGTACCAGATCTGTACCACATTCAAGCAGCAGAAATCTCATGGGATTTTTGATGATTTGGGGTTAATTTTATCAGGGTTGTTGGGAATCTCATACTGCTGGCTTTCAGATTTTGCTCTTAGGCTCTTCCCAACTGACACCTGCACTGAATTTGTCTTTCTTCTGTATCCAAGCAAGGAGTTTTGGTCCATCTTATGGCACTTTCAGGACCCTCTGCCTGGTGGCATTGCTGGTGGAGCTCCATGATGAGCACACACAGCTCTCATCTCACACCACAAGAACATGAAAATGTCACCATGGGGCAGACAGGGGTGGCCAGGGACATGTGGCCAAGGCAGCAGCATTTACTCACACAGCTTGAATGAGACAAATAGGCTGTGATTCATATTTCCATGGGTTTGTGCACATTCACACAGCTCTGCTGAAAGGAGAAGAAAGAGTTATTTATGATGTGTTCTGAAATATAAATTATATCAAAGTCAAAGCTCAGGGTAATTGCTGCTGAAGTAGATCCAAAGGTTGGCATTATGATTAAATAGTGCTGCTGCCTTTAAGGGGAAATCTAGTTACAGACAAACAACATGGAGGTCAGCAACAAAATATAATTCAATTCCTAGCTATGAATTAATGAATGTGCTTTAGATTAATTTAAATCCACAAAGAGACTTTGTGTTGCAGAAATATTCATTAGGAACTTTACCAGATTATTCCTCTGGCAGGGGCTCAGCTTTCTGCACTCCTCCAGGTGAACCCAGTTCTCACAGAACATGAGGAATGTGCCAGTTTTCCTCACCTTTGCTGTGGTTTTTGGTGCTGTCCCTGTGCTGCAGCCCCTGTGCAATGCCTGTCACTGCTCAGCAGGCTCAGAACAGGGCACTGGCAGGGAGCACCAGCAGGGTGACAGGCTCAGGGTTGTTTGAGCTCAGTTTGATTTGGTAGCAATGAGGTAACAGTGGAATGGAACACAAAAATCCTGCTGGAGACACCAGCCAGGGACCAGGTGAGAGCTTTCCACCTTGGCTCTGGGATTGTGGGCTCTCTGCAGGGTCAGAGGGGTTTAAGTGTGCCCCTGAATATTTCTTGGTTTAATGAGGCTCTTCCCAACCACTGCTTATGAGGGCATGTGCTGGAAGTCTTTAATTTTTGAGGTTATTTGTGGTATTCACATTCTCTGAAAAAATTCCTTCACCCAGGATTGTTGTCCTGGGAAGCTGAGAAGCCTCAGAGAAAAGGAAAACAATTTTTATCTCATTTGATTCTCCTGTGTGGAATGTGTTTGGAGGTTGTTTAGGTGATTGTTTCATTGGATTCTGCTGTGAGTTGTTTTGACTCATTGGCAAACTGTGATGGGACTCAGGAGAGAGTCATGAGTTTTCATTATTATCTTTTTAGCATTTAGTAAGTATCCTTTCTGTATTCTCTAGTATAGTTTAGTATAGTATTTTTAATATAATATAGTATTATAAAGTAATAAATCAGCCTTGTGAGAACATGGAGTCAGATGCATCATCCCTGCCTTCATCAAGGCATTCTCTGCAAACACAATAGTTATTTGGAGACTTTTCTATGTTTAATAGTCTCTGGCCACCTTCCTAAACATGCAAGGAAAAGAGCTGATATAGCCAAGGACTATCCAGGGGAGGAAAACAAAATAAAATAAAATGCTCTCAGTGGTCACAAGAGGGGACAAAGTGGGGACAAGTCACACCAGTAGGCTCACAGCCCTGCCAAGGGGTGCTGAGCCCCAGACCTGCCTCCAGGGATGGTGCCAGAGTGGGAAGGGCTCCTGGACCCACCTTCCCTTCTCTGGGGGGAGCTGGGGCTGGGGGACTGTGCTGGCAGGACATGAAAGCAGCTCTGACTCTGCCTTGGCTTTGCTGTGCCTGTCCTGGTGGGGAAGGAGGGATGGGTGGCAGGACAGAAGGCCACCTGCTTCCTCCCACCTACTGTGACCTTCCTTTGCTTCCTCCCAGTGCTGCAGGGATTTATGGTGTGCCTTTACAGGGGCAGAAGGCTGCACTTGAAATAAGATGGACAGACCCCTCTGTCCTCACTCACAGCTTCTGTGGCTTTGGGCTGCAAATCAAACCATGAAGAGCACAGAGGGCACGGGGGAAGAGCAGACAGCACCTCCCCAGAGTGAAATATTTGGGTATTGACAGCCAGAACAGCTCAGCCCCAAACCAGACTGCTCTGAGCTGCTGCTGGCAGAGACAGGCTGTGCTCAGCCCTGTGCTCATCCTGGGCAGGAACCTCCAGCAGGTTGTCACTCCTTGTGGGTGACACTGGGAGCTGTGACATTGCTCACTGTCCCCAAAGCACTGCAGGCAAAGCTGCTCCAGCTCCATCCACCTGCTAGGACCAAACACCTGGCCACATGTCCTGAGCATAGCTGGGTGCATTGCCTCTCAGTGCTTTTTCTGTGGGTTTACTTTTTATTTTAATTTTGTTTGCTTGGTGTTTTTTTAAGCAGAACACATTGTTCTTCTCCCATGGCTTGATATCGTTTGCTGCACAGAGCTGCCCTAGACTCAGGTGGCTTCACCCTTCCCAACTTTCTGCTCCAGGGGGTTTTGCTTTCCTGCAGCACCAAGATCTTGTGCCACAGAGGCCAGCAAATAATAACTCATAAGCCATTTCTGGCTTCTTTCTGCTCACAGTCAGGAGCTTGGGTGGAAAACATTTACTGTGGACAGGCAGTAGCCATCAAACTTGGACTTTGCCTTCCAAGCACTGTGGTAATTTCTCACCCATAAGTTTCACTCATTATCTATGGTAGAAAATCAGCTGCACAATTTAGGAACCTCAGCACGTGGTTTCCTTCACCCTTAGACCTCAGGGGGCAGGTGGAGACTCTTCCACACTCATAAAAGGTGATTTCCAGTGAGCAAAGATTTTATCCTGGGGTTTCTGGAAGGCTCTCTCTTGGTTAAATATGGGCTTTTTTTTTTCCAGGCACAATTTACATCATCACTGGGGTCCCTGTGGAGATGCCACAGAATGAAAATCCCTGCCCTGGGGTAAAAGAAGCAGGTGGACCAGGGCAAGAATCTCCTTCTTGTATGGCAGCTCTGATTCAGAGAACAAGATTCATTGCTGGCATGAAATGCTCCAGCTCAGATGAAGTCAGATAATATCTGCTTGGAATGAGATGCTCTGATTTCCAAGCAGCAGGAAAAGCAGCTCAGGTTGCTCAGCTGAAGTCTTTCCTTTTGAGCACTAAGCCAGCAGCAGAAAGAAGGTGGTGAAGGGAGATCTGCTTGTGCGGCTCCTGGGGATCACAGCCCTGATCCCACCCTCTGGGATTAAATTCATTTTAATTCAGTCATGAGTCCCAACCTCTCTGTTTGTGGGTGCTGTAAATTGCCTGTAAGCTTTACCAGGAGATTTCCTCTCCTGACCTAAATGCCATGGTAGCATTTGAGCTCTGCACCTGCTCCCAGCAGAAGCACTTCAGGGCACTTCTGAAACACTAATTTAATATCCTGGCAGTCCCCAAGACAAGTGTGTGTGCCTGCTATCAGCATGTATCTGCTATCTATTACCTACATATGTTAAAGGGTCAACAGGATATTTGTAACCCTGTCCTTTAAAGGGCCTCATGATGGAAGGAAGGACCTGTGTTGATTCAAAGTGAAGTTTATTAAAAAGCTACCCTAATTTTGAAGGACTTTTTTACTAAGAAAGAGAAGAAATCTTTAATTAAATCTCAAACCTCAGTGAGAGGAAACACTAAGAGTGTGAACATTTGAAATAAGCAGCACACCATAACAGGCTCAGGAAATAGCTGTTTTGGGCGCGTGGAGAGTTCTCAAAATCTATAAAATTAATTGAACAGGAATGAAAGTAGTGATTCCCAAGGAACAGATGGAGCAGAGAAAGCTTGGTTACTTGGCTGTTGCTGTGAATTCCAGCTCAGTTTCTCTTCCCACTCCCACCCCTCTCTGGAGGGCAATCCCCTGGTGTCACAAGGCCACTGTCACCATCCCCAGTCTGGTTGGACATTTGGGCTCTTGCAGCTCAATCAGCTGGGGCTGACAGAGAGCGAAGCAGAGACACTTGTGGGAATCCATAAAATTAGAGGGTTTTGGGAAAGCTGCAAAAGGCAGGCCTCAGAGACAGCAGAACTGTGATTAGAGCTAAGCAGTAGCCATGAGATTGGTCAACAGAAAAAATATGTAAAAAGTAGAAAAGTAAGGACAATTAGAACAATGGTCTGTGTATTAAGGCTTGTCTAGAATAACTCTCTAAGCTGCAGAAAAGTTTATCTAGTGAGATATTAGGAAGTTCTAAGCTTAATAATGGAGCTCTGTGCATTGTGTTTTAAGGCTCACAAGCAGGTATTGTATTTGAAATAAGCAAGCATTGTTTTAACCAAAGGTACGTGTGCTTATGGTGGTTGGATGGAACTACTGTCAATGTGCTTTTGCTTTGTGGGATTGGTCAAAAAACTTACAAAGTAAGGTGTAACATTAAGTTCTTGGTCTGCTGCCTGAGATGTGAGCTGCTGGCATCTTCCCATTGCCATAACCATGCAATGAGACTGATGCTGGAAAATAAAAGAGCTCAAGGCACGTTCCACAGCAGTCCCATCCTGTTTGTGATTTGTACACAGCCCCTGGCCGGCGATAACCCTGTCCTGGAAAACATCAGTTTGAGATGTCTCCCCCGCAGCCCAAGCATTCCCAAAATGCTGAGTGCTTCCTCTCCATGGACACTGGGCTCTGGCAGACCTGGGCTGAGCTCCTGACCTGCACTGCAGGCAGCCCAGCCAAGTGCTCCTGTCCATGGAATGCAGAAGTCTACAGGCAGGTTTGCAGCCCCTGGGCTCTGTGTGTGGGTGTCCACTGACCTCTCCTGGCCAGACCCAACTCAACACCATCCCTGGGAACAAATTCCTGCTGGGAAGCAGCGACTCAGCACAACTCCCAGTTAAAAGGCAACAAAAGAGGCAGAACCGACCCTCTGGGACATGCAGGAGATCTTATGTGGTGTCTTTAACAAACTAAAAGCATCTGTGATTGTGGGTTATTATTGCAGAAATAAATCACAGTACAGGGACAAAGGAGACCTGGAAGCATCCAAAAATCCATCTCAGTCCTACAGTCCTCACTGGGGAAAAATTAGGGGTAAAACTGAGGGCTGTAAAATGATGCCTGTGAGGAAACTGGGCAACCTGGGTAACATTAAATAAGTATTAGGAAGAAAGGAGAAAATCCTTTAATATTAAATAATATTAAATATTATTTAATAATATTAAATATTATCTAACAATAAATATATTTAATATAAATATATTTAAATAATCAAACATATTTTAATAATAAATAATACTAAATAATACTTATTTAATATTAGATAAGTATTAGGGAGAAAGGAGAAAATCCAAGAGGTTATCACATGTATTTGAAAGGGCATCATTCCCTGAAGGGATCTGGTAAATCTCTTAGCTGCACCATGTAGGGCCATCTGTAAAAACGTGTATGAAAAATGGTTGTGGTTATTGTGCACTTGTAGTAAGAATTCAAATAAGCAGCAGCAGTAATTTTCCTGACAAGATAAGCCAAACATCTCCCTATTCTTATGGCTGTCTACAAATCCTCTTATTTATATAACCATCTCAAAATACCTCATTCAACTGGTATTTCTCAGCTGCATATTTCAACATGTGCATCTCAGAGCAGAGCTGAGCTCTAAGCTGGGTGGCAAAGCAGAGCTCTGGGTCCAAACAGATCCACATCTCCCTCCTCAGCTTGCTTTCTATAATTTTTATAAAATTTGAATTTCCTTGCTTGAAGACAAGGAGGATTAGCTAAACCTATAGCTTAAATATTATAATTGACTGGTGCTTTGTGATTTTTTTATATACCTTCTGCTGCTATGCTAAAAGTGGGTTTTCTTTGTGTGAGAAAGCCTTTGTTTGCCTGAAGCAGGCTTTTCCCAGCCCTGCATAAATAGCACTTTGAAAAATTGCATCACAAAACCCACAGCAGTGGGATTTTAGAAAAAGAGCCTGAATGGCTGGAAACTTCACATAGCTGTGCAGCTGGGAGAGTGTGGCTTTCATCTGACAGGCTCTTTAAGGATGGTTTGACCTCTCTCTTCCTTTACATGCTGGGAGTTAACTTCTCCTGTAAGTGTCCAGCATAAATTATTTTAATGCAAATTTTCTTGTCAAAACTACAAACAGACATTTGATCAAAGGTCAGCTCTCCTTTGTGTTCCTGTTTGATATAGAAATTTCTATTTCATCTTTGACTGTCATGGTCAGTTAAGGGAACTGTTGCCTGATGGGAAATTACTGATGCATTTCATGTCCTCTCTCCAACAAGGCTTTTCCCCCCTTTTCATATCTTATGGGTGTTTTAATTTGAATATGTTTTCATTTTTTAATGGAATAGTTAAATTAGCTTTGAAAAATGTCGTGGTATGACACTGAAAATTGTCTGCTTTTTAAACTGAAGCTCAATTTACTGCCTTTTGATACCCTGGGAGCTGATCAAATAATTACTATTCCCTTATTGCTGGTTTTATTTCATGCTTAACTTCTGGATCTTTTTTTTTTTAATGGGACAGTGACTGAAGAAGAGCAGAAATTGCAGCAAAAGGAAGGTTTTGGGAACATTTTGTATGTATTTCCTGGGGTTTTTTGGCTCTGCTATACCCAAGAGAGGCTGGGGAGCCTGGAGCTCACCCAGACCTGGGGGAGCACAGTGGAGGGGTGGAATTCTCCTGGGCCCATCCTGCCCCAGCTCTGGCACCTTGGGCTCTGAGTGAGAGATGCTGCAGGGAACTGGCCACACCAAGACTGGGGAGGATGCAGAAACTAGCTAGGGAATGATCCCAAAAATCACATTTCTATCCATACAGATTCTTCCAAGAGATTAATTTCTTCTTTTCTCAAAGCAGTTTCATGGTTTGACCAGGTCTGTCCAGGCTGTTTGCCTTTCCAATCTTGCCCAAGGCCTCTTGACTACCAAATCCTCTTTCCCCATTAGCTTTGCACCCAAGTCCCATGATGACATTTAGCATCAGGGCACCTTTGGAAGGCAGGGGAATTTCATTTTGGAGCTGTGGCTCCCAGGCTAAGTCTCCAGGGGTGTAAAAGGCTGCATCCCACGAGGCTTTGAGGTCTGAACCTACATGATTTGCTTAAAACACACAGGAGATTTCTGCCAAAGCAGGGAATTGAGCACAGCTCCTCCTGTGGCTAACACCCCAATCCCCATTTATCACCCTCCTGCAGCTTCTTTGGAGCTCTTCACAGTGTGTAAAGTCAAGTCCACATCTAAATCCTTGTAGGATTTATTACCTTGTGGGATTTACAACCTTACAGGATTTACAGCAGCAAACCACTGCTGCTGTATCCCTTTATTTTTCTCTATGCAAGAGCAGAGAGGTGTCTGTGGCTCTGGGGCTGGCAAACCCTGCTGAGACTGGAGGACCAAAACCCAGGTCATGATTAAAGTTCAGCTGTCCAAACCTAGAGCCATTTTGGGGGGCTTTGCCTGTTGATGAGTTCTGAAACCATCCCCTTGGGGTTTTTACTGGTGTGCACCATGACTGTTACTTGAGAAAAATCCCTGGAGCCATAAACCCATCAACGAGGTGGGTGCCATAATTAGACACCGCCCTCTGGGAAATGTGAGATGCATTTTAGCCTTAAGAAAATGTTGCCTTTTTATATAAAACTACTTAAGGCCAAGGATTGAAGAGCTTGGAGTCATGGCAGAGACACTCCCTCCTCCTCCCCACATGGCTCCAGTTTGAAGTTCTTGCTCTGCTCTGTAATTTGCAAACCTCCCCCTTTCATGAGCATTTCCTGGCGTTTTTTATGGAGCAGGATTTCCAGAGCTACTGATCCATAACTCACACTGCCAGGCTGTGTCTCCTGCCAGCAAAAAGTCTTGTAACCAATTTCCCTTCTTTCCTGTGTGTCCTGCTGTAGCCTTCAGGCACACAAACTGGTTCCTTTGAGGTGGAGAAGGATGTGAGGCAGCTGGGATGTGCAGAGCCTCCTCTGCCAGGGAAGTCTTTGTCCTTCCTGTGTCTGGGATCGAGTCACTTCTCATTTATCCAGCAGCAACCTCTGCCTGCGATGTCCCAGCTCTCCTCATGGGTGACAGTGACACCAGATGGCAGCAGTGGCCTTCGGATCCAGCTCTGGGTGAAGATGCTGGCAAGTGTTCCTCTGCATCCCAGCTTCCCTCGGTACTTTCCTTCAGCTCAATCAGTTCCTGCACGGGCCCACAAAATGAAATTGCACTAAGAATCTACGTGCTGTAGTTATTTAGTGTGTCGAAATCACACACAAAGACCAACTTAGAAAGTCAAGAAAGAAAATTCCTATCTTCAGGTGTGCTTTAATTAATAATTTCATGGCTTTGATGCTGCACTGACAAGTGAAAGCAAAGACCAGGATTTTTGAAGGTCATGGGAATTTTGGGGTGCCTGGTTGAAGTGATTGCTCACTGACCATCTGAAGAGCTGCCAGTGTTGGTAAGTGAGGATTTGTGGCATCCTGCATCTTTGGCCCTTGGTCTCATGAGGCTTTGGAAGACGCTGGATGGCTCTGGCTTTGTCATTGTAGAGCCTCCTGTCCACTGTGCCCTGGCACCGATCCTGCAGTGCCACTCCTGCCTCCAGGCCCACAGAGGGGTCAGCACTGAAACTGTGCCAGGGACCAAAAGCTGGGCCAGCACACACAGGCTGTGTCTTTTTAAGATGCTCTCACCTAACAAACCTCCTTTGCAGGAGTGGAATATGAGGTCCTGAATGCATTTTGTTTATTATGGTGCCCAAACATTTATTGAATTTCTTTTAATTGATCTGGAGGCAATCAATTTACCTCTTAGCCACTCCAGAGATTATCACTGTACTAACTGCAAACAGGAAAAGAGAATACCCAACGTGGATGACTGACTGTTCTGTGTGTTGGGCAGAGAGCTCCAGCAAAGAGAAAGAACAGAGCCAAATCCTACTGACTGAGGGAAGACCTTTCAGTGATGGACAGAAATAGAGAAACCCCAGTAAGTGCCATGCTCGTTCCTCAGATTTTGGAATGGGACCAAAACCAACTAAAGTGGTGCCAAGTAATTCACCTGGCACACTTTAAAACAGTTTTAAGCAGCTCAGCAGTGAGAATCATTTGGTTAAACAGAGGAGCTGGACATTTTCAGGTTAAATAAGGGAAATACTGATAGAGTCCAGGAATCCTGCTGGGATTTTCCTCCCAGATAGTAATTACTGCATTTTAACTTCTCTGCTACTCTCACTGACCTGGTTTGCAAACAGAAACAAACCATTACAGCTTAATTTATGCAGGGCAGTGGCCCTGCAAGTAGCAGGATAGGAGACCTGGGCTCAGTACTCTCTTTACCTGTGCCCAGGAGAATGGGAAAATTCAAATTTTAAGGAAAAACCTTTGGAGTTGGGAAAACCTCAGAAAATCCACTAATCCTGGATTGCAGGCTTAGTTTCTTTTATTTGTCTTCACTACTCCTGGGCAAAGCACTGGGCTGATCACCAGGTGTGCCCATGGGATGAGCCTGGCAGGGCAGGAGAGGCTGGGATGGATTCCTCCCAAGGGGCTGTGCCAGAGTTTGGAACATGAAGCCCCTTCAGAGAACACTGGCAGTGTCTCCTACACACTGCTGCCTTGAAAACCTGATTTATCTCACTAGATATCTCTTATTGCCTAGAGTAGAAATCCCTCCCAGGGATTTCTCAGCACCAGGCAGAGTGGACTGGACTCTACTCTGGAGTTACCAGCTCTGTAACCTGAAAACAACTGGTGGCACATGAACAAAACTGTGAGTGCTCACAACTGCAAGAGGAGCCTGCACTGGCTTCAGATACAACAGTGGCTTTGCAGCTTGGGATGCTGAGAAGGTGCTGCAGCATATTGCCTTGTAATAACATGAAGCAAAAGCTCAGCAGAAAGTCTGTGAACCAGATAAGATTGATTAAACAATTTCTAAGCAACGGGGTTGCACATAAAAATTTTATTAAAACCTCAAGTGCTAAATTTATTTCCTGGGTCTGTCACCACAATTTTTTTTTTCAGTAGTGATAATTACTACATTAGAAATTAAATGAACCTCATATACTACATCTTTCAGACCTCCTAGGAGAGTTGTGAAAGTGATTTAGGGAAGTGAATTTGCTATTGTGCCTAATCAAGTTACAGTAATTGTCACCTATAATTTTAACTTGACTGCTATGTGTTTAACTGGAAGGTTTACCTTTGGATTTTTTGTAGCTGAGCTTTTCTGGATCTGTTTTTCTACTTCCCATCCTCTTCCAAAACCCACTGGCAGAAGACAAATCATTGCATACAGCTGTGCAGTCAACAGCATTGCTGTTTGCAACCACACTGCCTTCCTCATCAACCTGATGTGTTGCAGCATCAGATGATGTTCCTTGTGCCACCAGCACCAAGTTGTGCCTTTTAAGAGTCTAATCACAGCTGTGTAGATATGGATGGCAATAAAGGGAATTTCTGGGCTGAGGGGCTCCTTGACAGGACTGCAAGTATGGTTCTGACTGGCCTTTGGTTCTGTAGGTGTTTGTAAAGATACATTCACAGATTTGACCCTGCTTTGTGCTTTGGAGATGCTGGGTCATGTGCAGCCCTCTTTGAAATAAGCTCATTAATAAGTTCCTGATTCTGATTCCCCCAGCCAGACCTCACCTTGTTTCCTTAGTGAGCTCTGTGGGGCAGCAGGCCAAAGGCTTTGCAGCTCTGCAGGTGAGTCCCAAAGTAAGATACAATGGAGACAAAGGTGTTCCAGTGTTTCTCAGCAAGAGCCCAAGCTGCTGGGCTGGGAGCTGGGCCACGAGTAGGCTTGTGGAGGCTGTTGATGGCCCCTCCCAAATTGTGCAGCAGGTCCATTGCACAGGTTCCCTCCTGTGCTTTGAGGTCTGGGCAATTGCCCTGGTCATTCATCTCTAAAAGCTGACTGCTCCTCCTCCCCTCTTCTTGCTACAGAGATGTTCCTGTGTGCAGATACAGAGGTGTGACTGCAGTCTGCAACAGGACGAGGTGGACTCAGGGAAGAAGGTAATGATCATGATCATGGAAACTCTAACTCTGAGTCAGGATAACAGATGGAAGAATGGAGCTGCTTCTGACCATACCCATTCAACACAGTGCAACACTTGCCCTCCTGAAGTCCCATCATTTATAAAACTTGTTCCATTTTGGCTGGGATCAGGCCCTCCATTTTTAGAGAGTCTTTTATGGAGCATTAAAGACCCAGAAAGGCTATATTATGTTGATGCAATTAAAGGAGGTTACTCGAAACTATTTTATCACTGTAACACTCATAGAAATTATTGAGCTTGTGTGGCTTTGTGCTGGCACTCTGGAGCAATGTGTATGGAATAGCAGTAACCTTGTCCCTGAATAATTCATGTTGTTTGTCAGCCACTTCTTAAGCCTTTCTGCTTAACCACAGAAGATTAGCATTTTTGTTGCCTTTTTTTTTTTAATCAAAGGTTTGGGGTGGGGGGAAGGGAGGGTGTCAGTTTTCTTTTTAACTTACTTTAAATACTTCCCCAGGCTTTCAGTAGGTACCATAATAATTCAAACTGGGATATTTTGGTCTTAGAAGTATTTTAGCTGGCTCTTAGGCCTGCTACATTATACAACTTTCTGGTAAATCATGAATAAGCTGAAAGGCTAGAGAGCTTTTTTCCTAATTTCTCGAGGGTCCTTTTACTACCTAATTTGTTTTCATCCTATGTTATTTACTGACTAACTCTAATCAACATTTCTGGTATTGTTCCAGTCCACAAGTGTGGGAAGGTTTGGCAGGTAATGTGTGGCAGTGCAGGGAGGCTGAAAGATCCTGGCCTTGAAATGAATATTGCTGGATGGAAATTGGACTGCATTCATTATATGCTGCTGTTCTCCTGAGCTTTTTCTTTGATTAAGGATGCTCCACTGCTGTAAAACAGCAAAGTAAGACTCTGAAGTGATGCTGAGGTGCACAGTTGCAGTTCAGAAATACTCAGCCTCAAAATCAACAGGATGGAGGTAAAAGTCAAGGGTCTGGCTCAGAGCAAAGTCAGGGGAAATGCCAGCCTGGGCAAATACAGAGTTGGGGTTTGTTTTCTTTGCTTCCACCTTAGGGTCATACAAAATAGTCTTTGTTTTTTTTTGTTTTGGCTTTTTTGCTTGTTTGTGTAAATGAAAAGTGAAAATTTGAATTAGTGATGCCATTAAGCATCCATCCTGTATTCCTCATGGAAAAAGCCCAGCAGAGGTAACCCAGGGGGTTTGGCATACACTGGCTGCTGGGATGATGACAGCAGGCAGCTCACTGTCCTGGCCTCTTGTCTGGGAGCTGCTCCTGACCCAGAAGTCACTAAACTGGTGACACATCCCCTTTGTCTGTGGATCTGCACCAGCCCTTTGTGTCTGAGCAAACTAAAATCACTGGCATGCAGCAGCAGCCAAGTCCTGCTGGCACGAGTGTCACTGGAGGGAGAGTGTTTGGGCTGTGCTGCTGACAGCTTTCACAGAGAAATGCTGATATGGGCAGCTCTGTGGGCAGACTTGGTGGAGCAGAGGCTGGAGTGAGATCACTGCTACAGGACACAAATTGTCCGTCTCTGCAAGGCATCTCTGCTCTCCGCTGATCTGTGTGTTCCCTTTATTTTCCATGCTCTTTCTTTCAACCTGAATTTTCATTTGACACACCAGGTAAGGTCTGGCAGGGGATGAGGTGGCAGAAATCAGGACATGGCCCCAGCTGTTGAGTGTGGAGTGCTGTGGTGTGACATTCACACCTTCCTCTGGCACTCAGAGTTGGCTCATCTCCTTTGTGCCATCGCTAATTCTTTTGTGTTCTTCTCTACGCTGTAATATTTAAGAAAACTGGGATGCTCTTGAAACACCAAAAGGCTTTTGGAAGAGACTCCTGTGTTAAATCCCAAACTTTGCAATTCAAACTTTCTAATGAACTAATTATCCAAAATGCTGGCACTGAGTTTCTCCTCCTTCCCTCAGTGATCCAGTCACTTCTCCTGAAGCTGCATCCTGCCCTGCCTTGTGTGTGCTGCCAGGATCATCCCCAGCTCCCCCTGTGCCCTGCCAGGATCATCCCCAGCTCCCCCTGTGCCCTGCCAGGATCATCCCCAGCTCCCCCTGTGCCCTTCCAGGAGCATCCCCAGCTCTCCCGGACCCGGGACAGCTCCGCCTCTCGCCCTCTGCTGCGCTTTCCTCGCTGGGGAGTTTCTCTGCTCCTGTTCCACTCTCAGGTTTCACGCCTCCCTGCTGAGGAGCTGTCCTCAAGTCACATCAGGTAAGCTTAGCTATGCATTGAATTCAGAGAGTGGAACTAATCCCACGTTTCAGCTCGAGAGGAGAACAATGAGGCAGGAGCTGAGCCTGGCCCCTGGCTCCAAGGTAGAGGGTTTAATATATTAGTTGAAACAGATGCTTTACACTTAAGAATGTGTGTTGTGTCTAATTCCACGTCTATCTCTGTTTAGCTGAATGACAGGCCTATATATTTCATGGAATAATAATGTATTACATATATGCCCAAATTATGTATATCATGTATAATGTGTGTATGCTTTGGGCCATTACTCCTGACATAAAAGCTGCAATGCCAAGATCAATAATCTGCATATAAATTCAGGAGGACAGAGAGCACTACTACCATTAGCAGACAGGAGCCCCCTGAACAAGTACATGCTGTTTCTTTCCCAACTGTTGATATTTCAGTCACTGAAGGAACTAAGTTCTGTCCCAGGTTTCATTTCCAGTACTCTGTGGAGAAGTGTCTGGCTTATTGTGAATTTTCTCCCAGCTTTTCCTTTGCCTCCAAGGGATATTCATATTGACTATGACAGAACTGAGTTTAAATTTTTTTAATGATAAAAATATGAACCTTTATTCAGATCTGAATTTATGAAATCCTTATTTATACAGATTTGAATCTTTTAGCTGAGTGACTATGCTGATTGCTAAAAATGGTACTTTACTGCCTTACCAGGTCCCCAAAGTGCAATTGCTATCTTTGGCAAATAGAGGAAAATTTTAATTTCCCCTGATTTGAAATGTAAAAAGAGTGGTGAATAAGAGGGACTGCCCTGAGATCTTGCATGCTTGCAATGTGAGCAGTCTCTGCAAGAAGGAAGTGGCAATAAAACGACTTTCCCTTTTAGCACTATTGTACCTTTGTATCTATTGTACCTTGTACCTTTAGCACTATTTCCCTTTGTACTATTGCTACTATTAGTAAAGAGAACCAAACTCAGAGTTTTTCATGCCTATGACAAGCAAGCATGACAAATCTGAAAATGAGTTAAGACATTCTTTCCTTTTTCCCTGCCCTTCAATTCCTTCCCTGCCCTGCTCCTCACGTGGTGGACAAGTTTTCCCTTCCTGTTAGTTTGGGCCAGCAGGAAAGGTCATTCCCTGCAGGGGAGGAGCCCTTCCCAAGGCAGGTGTGGGCAGGGAAGGCTGAGGAGCTGCTGCAGTGGCCTGAGGATTTCACCAGGAGCCCAAGGGAACACAGGGCTGGCCCAGCCAGACCAGTTTGCACCCTGGCTGATCAGCAGCTTTAGTCCTGGAGGCACAAGCAGGCTCAAAAAGGTGCAGATGTAGCAGTGATGGATCCTCCAGGCTGGGCGCTTTCCTCATTCCTAGTGTGGCTGCCTTGGATTTCCTGTGGGAATTGTGTGTCCTGTGCTTGCCTGGCATGTGAGCTGGGGCAAATGAATAAAGAAGAATTCTGATTTTCAATTCCAATGTGGCCTTTAGTGTTTGCTCTTAAACTTGTGTAGCAGACCAAAATAATTGTGTTTAAATATGGATGGATGTTACAGCAGGATAATACAGATATCTCTATATGAATTTCTACTTTTATTTAAATATCAGTTTATTAAAACACTCTAGGGATGTGCAGTAGTCCAGGCAGTGGTTTTTGGTGTAGTTTTTAAAACCTCAGAATTGGAACCTTGGACAGCCTTCCCCTTGCTACCCAACAGCAAAAAGTGAATGCTCTGCCAGGTCTCAGTATAATATAAACCATTTCATCTTAACTATTTTTATTTAGAAAGCTCTTCTTTATTCTACTAGGTTAAGGAGCAGGCATGTTGTCTCAGCAGAGTTAAATCCCACAGCTTATTACCATGAAATACATAAGCTCAGAGGATATGAAAGTGTTCCATCCAAGAGGATATGAAAGTGGCTGCCCAGGGAGAGTTCAAGGCCTCCTGCATGTGGAACACAGTCCAAGGCTTTAAAGCTGTGCTGTGTCAGGACTTTCAAAAAGGCACTTTTCCAAATGGCCTTTTAAACTGGAATTATCTCCCATAGATGATTAAGACAGACCTGGAGTGGAGAAATGAAAGCACTGAGAAGATTTCAGTTTGGAAGGGCTGCTGTGCTTCAGAGGTGCAGTGGCAGGGGAAGTGCAGCCTGGCACACTGTGACAAGCCCAGGGACTCAAGAGCAGCTTTGTCACTGAGGCTTTAGGAGACCAAACTGGGTGGCAGCTCTGCATCCCAGCTGGCACCACCACAGCTCAAATGTTGCTAAAGCTGAGTGACTCTAGTTGGACACAGCCTTATCTGGGGAAAGAATGAGTGACCTAAACCTGTGTGGTCTTATTTGTAGGTGTTGGGGGTCAAATGATGGATAAATTCATTATCTATCTTGCTGCTTTAGATTTCAGAATCAGTCATTTTCCTTTTTGTACATTCTAATGCAGTATTTGCAAATAATTTCTAGGAATCCAGCCATTGTCTGACTTTCAGTTATCTTATTCATTCTGGACCTCAGGTCAGTGTCCCTTCATTCAATAATAAAGATACTGACCACAAGGAGAAAGTAAAAATTGCCAATAAACAGAAATATTTAAACTGAAGTTTTACAGTCAAATACTCCAAATTGAATATAATCATAGTCTATAGAATATAAATTTTGCAGTTGAATTTGGATGGGGCAAGTAAACAAGAGAAGCAATTGAGGTATCTGTAACACCCATTATTTCATTATTTAAAAAAAATAAACTAATTCCCTGTATTAAAACTATTCTCTTATAGAAGTTGACAAATGGGGCTTTCCTCTATTATCAAAATGGCCACACTATCCATGACCTTCTCCAGGATGTTAAGATTATTTCTGCTTGTTACCTTTCTGCATTCTGAGTAACACCACACTGCCCCATCTTTTCAGATAGTACTGACTCAAAATAGCCATAAACAGTTAGAGGTCTGAGATATTTGTTTTTAAGCTACAGGACTTCTGAGATATAAAAAGAACTCTGGTGTATTAAGTTTCCAGTTTTCTTTAGGCTGAAAGGATGAAGGGGAATGCTACATTCCTTCCTATTGCAGCTCTGGGGATTCTATGTTTTATATTCAAATTCTTCAAAATACAAAAAAAAAAAAAAAAAGTTACTGAAGAGAGGAAAAACTCAAAAACACACCAGCTCTGAGTGATGACTTCAGAATAGCCCAGGGGTACAGGATGGTGTTGAGTAATTCAAGTTTACTTTCTGCTAAAAGATCCCTCTGGCTTCACTGGCTCCTACAATTGAGGAGGGAACCCAGTTTGCCCTTGCCTTTCTTGGCTTGTTCCAGGCAGAAATGGCACTTTATTTTTGCTGTCACCTTTCTCTATCCATCTCTGCTCTTCAGGAAGTGGCTGCACCTTTCCCACAGCTGAATCCCATTCTGACCACAGTGAGATCAGTGCATTGAAGTCCCAGTTCTTGGCTGTCACTGTCAGGCCAGCAATGACAGATTTCTGTGCAGGCTGCTCTGGGTTTGTCCATGCAAGCTGCAGTTTCAGTAACACACAATGCAGGCAGAAGCAAAAATGGATGGAGGAAAGAAGGGGCAGCAAGACATCATTGCTCTTCTCTGTTCTCACCTCTTCCATCATTGCAAGGGTCTGTTTGATCTGGGATGTCTGGAATAGAGGGGACACAGCCAGAAGGGCTTGGAGATGAGATTGAACCACTTGTTCAAACCCTGGAGACAAGGACAGGAACACACCTTTTCCTGCTCTGGATGGGGCATTATTTGACATGTGTGTGTAGTTTGTTTTACAGTGACCAGGAAGCCTGGGGGATATGGGCCATGTTTGTGGCAAGAGGGATTTTGGAGATTCCAGGTCTGATATGCAGTGTTTGTTCCAAAGAGCTGGGAGCTGGTTATTTTTTAAGTGGTGCTTTAAAAAAACATTTTTAGGAATAAGAAATAAGCGCACAGATATGCATGAAAGACCAACAAAAATACTTTACTTGCAAAGAGGCTGGAGGTAATTCAGTCTTAGAGGATGCTCTGGTAGTGCCACATTTTCTGCTGGCACCTGATGCTCACCTCTAACACAGCCATGAGAAGGGTCCTGGTATCTTTAGGAAGAATCACCATAAAACTGACAATTAGAGACTTGACAAGCTGGAACAGGGCTGTGTCCTTTCAGATGGCTTTGGGTTATACCTGCTGAAAAATGAGGTTTTCAGGGGGACCAAACTCACTGAATCTCTTCTTCCTGTTCCCTGTGTTGCACAGAGCAGTGAGATCCAGCTGACAACAGAGTTCTTGTTTCGGTGCAGGTACCCCAGCCTTCTCTTTGAGGCTCCTGGTAATCACACACTACTCCTGCCAAACTTTATTTTGACAGTGGAAGAATGGCTATTTTGTGCTCCAGGGTACATCACTGTCATGTCACCCACATGGCACTAGTCACCCCGGTCTGTAGCAGCTGCTGGGACTTGCTGACCACAGCAGAGCCTGTCATTGTGAGATTAAGGAGGGATTAGCTCTGTGATTTTAGTCAGCCTTAAGAGAAAGGTTAAAGACTTTGGGAGAGGGCAGTACGTGTGTGTGCGCGCGCACATGTGCCTTCCAAAACAACAGATGGTTTCAATAAAGTTGCTCCTGCTGCTAGGAAGTGGCACTTCTTGACATTAGCAGAGCTATATCTCATCAGGGTTCTTGTTTCTAGCAGGCTGGCTCAGCATGGCCGAGCCCACGTCTGGCATGGGGTAATCAGGGAGGCGCTCCCATCTCTGCCCCATTAATTGCCCCCTGCCAGGCTGCCCTCTCTGCTGATGGAACGCCCCCTGTGCTCCGTGGGGCGGCATCGATCGCCTTTGAAGGGCAGCTTTCCCTCATGATCTGCAATTCCCCCCACTTAAACTGCAGCCAGGAGTGTCTTTGTACGGATTCTGCAGGCAATGTGTGATTTCTTGGAACCGCTAAACAAAAACCTCTCTGCTCCAATCAATGGATCGATGTATTAAATTATTGTGCAGCTAAATTAATGTGCCCCTCGGTGACAGAACTGCAGAAAATGAGCAGTGTTTTATGCATTAAAGACAACCTAGTAAAAGATTGTTTTTCAAGGTTAGATTGTTCCACAGTGAATATCAAGATTTTTCCAATTAAAATATGAGGGGTTTTCAGAGCTGCATCAGCTCTATTGCTTCTCACAGTGTCACAGTGCAAATTAACAGGTACAAATAACTGAAAAACTGGAAATAGTAATTGAGACATATTTGGGAGTTAGCAAGTGATACTGTTTGTGGGGTTTTTTTTTTACTAGTTTGTATTTAAATTTTATAGGTAAACAATTTTGCTGGAAATCACTGTGGGGTTATTTTGTTGGGATTTTTGTTTGCTTGTTTAAACTCAGGAGTCATGAAAAATGTCACCATTTATAATGTTGTCAGGAAAAACTAAAGAGCTTCTGCAGCCCTTGGTTTTCTCTTTTCAGGCTATATGTGGGGACAGGCTGTACCTTCCTTTCATGATGCCCTCTTTTCAGTGAAAAAAAACCAGAAAAAAGGGCAAAGAAAAAAAAAAAACAGGATGCAGTGACCTCTTCCTACAACTTTAAAGTAAACATGATATCCAAAATGAAAATGGGAATATTCATGTGGATTAAAATTTGTTCCCTTTTAAATCTGCAGCCCTGGTTCAGATTTTCTTTGAATTTTGGTCCAGTTGCATTTCTTATCTTCATTTTACTGACAGCAGAAAACATGGGGAGTTCCCTACACCCTAAATACTGTGTGGCAAGAGCTGCCTGTTCCAAAAGTGCCCTGTGCACCCTCCCTTGTGCAGCAGGAGCACTGGGACAGGTCCCTCCCTGGTGACCCAAACCAGCCATTTCAGAGATAGGATGTTCTCTCTGTCCCTATGCTGAAGGCAACCAGATGAACCAGTTTGCTAATTAACTTGTTCTGCAGGTACAATGACAAAGGAAAACCTTTTCAATAACTTCAATGTTTACCCAAACTCTTTTTATGGGTATCTTCTAAGTTCTCAAATATCTGAGTTTTCATTTTGTCCACTTTTTGCTGAAACTTTTTTCTTTCCCTCTTTTCCCTCTTGAGCTCATGACAAAGACATTTTTATTCTGAAGGCAAGAACCCCAGAACTCACAGTGCCAGCTGTGAGTTTATAAAGAGTCCAATCTCTCTAATCACTTCTAAAAGACAGACAGACTGTTTGTTCCTTATCAGTTGACATAATTTCATTTTTATTTTGAACCTTTGGAATATCAAATGGGAAAATTTTGCCACCAAGTGTATGTTTTCAAGCTCTATCTCCAGAAATGATAAATTAGGTGTGAAATTAAAGCACAAGTGAAAGCATCCTGGTCCCTCAATAACGAGGACTTTGAATCCTTGCAAAATCCTAAAATAGGTTTCAGTGCATTGCTGTCAGAACTAAAAAAATATATTAAAGTACCAGAAGTTATTACAATAAAAAATAGAAATTTGTGGCAGCATCAAGAACCCAATTTTTCACTTCCACACTCAAATATGGGCCTGCATCACTCCACAGACAAAACAACAACAGGAGAAAGAAAATGATGCAGAAGAAGAGAGATGGAATTCTTTAAGCATCTTGTGATTTCTGAAAGAACAGGCTCAAATATTAGTGTGCAATGCAAATGCCATTTATGTGAAGCTTTAACATGGTGTGTGACTGTCATGGATTTCAGAGCGGCTTGCACAGGCAGCACATCTCATTCTGCCCCTCAGAGTTCCAGGGAATAGGATGCAGAACTGGGTGAAAAACTGGGTGAAAACCTCCAGACTTCCATGGTGCTGCATCCTAGGAGAGCTGATGGAGGTTTCCAGGGAGGGGAGAGGGTGATGGAGTTATTCCACTTGAGAAAGGCTTCAGCCTCAGCAAAAGTGCTGCTATTGATACCTCTTAAAGCACATCTAAACCTGTTTGTATGGCAATTTGCTTGCTTCACCAGAAACTATACAAAGGTAAGCTATTTCAAGTGCTCCAAAGCGCCAGTTCAGTGTGGGATTTGTATTAAAAACCATTCTACATTTGGCTTCTGCATTTTAACACTAATCCAGCCCGGCCCACACATCCAGACCGAAGGAAATGAACTGTATCAGGCAATGTCATTTGCTAAAGGGTGAGAGCAGAGGAATTCTCCATCCCCTCGTTTCACATTTCTAGGGACAATTTCACAGGCCGTGCCGTTGCTGAATGGGGAAATTGGAAAACTGCAGAATCGATTTGCAGACGTGAAGTTCTATTTTCTTGTGCACCTCCTTCATCAGAGTCTCCATCACTCCTGCCTCGTGCAGCATTATCATCGGAGCAGCCTGGACACCACTGATAATTACTGACTGAGGGGAAGGCTGTGCCTTGCAAGCAAAAGTAAAACCAGTGGGGTGGCACTGCCTTTAAATGCACCTGCTTTGGAGAAGTGGTCAGGCTACTAATTTCTGGGAGTTAACGGGAAATGAATTTAAAAATATTATCCAAATTGGTTTTGTTTGCTTTTTTTCCCCAAACAAAACTTCCCAGCTAAAAGCTGTGAAGATGTATTAAATATATTTTTCATAAAGGCAGGAAAAAGAGACATGATTTTGCAATGCTTCCGTTATTTAATTATTGTGTTTCACAAAGAAAAAAACCTCAAAACCTCTTCCACAGCAAACACCTGATAATGACACCATCCCCAAAAATAAGACCAGTGGCTAATTGCTTTAGAAAACTGGAAAACTTGGTGATTGTCATCCACCTGACCTCTGGGATGGAGAGAGAAATGTGATATTAAGGGTCAGGGACAACAAAATGGTCACTTGTGTCTGCAGCCATTCAGCAGCTCTGTAGGACAGGTAGGGCTGATCAGGCTGCCCACAGCGTGCTGGGGTTACCAACCCTCGAAAAATTCAGAATTCCTGTGTAATAAGCTTTCAGACCAAGTAGGAGATTATTGGTTTATGTTAAAGGTAAATTCAGCCTTGCACAGCTGTGGGTCTCTCATCCTGCCCCTCAGCACAGCCCTGCAGCACCAGGACGCTGGCAGGCATTGCTGTACCCCTCTCTGCCGGCGGCGCCAGCTCCGCCGAGCTCCTCCGGGGGACACCTGCAAGGCTTGCCACAGGAGAACGGCAGGGATTGGGGGTGGAGGGGGTAATCTACCCCTCTGGAGAGGCCATTTCTGCCGGGTGTCCCTGGTGGGGAGGGAGCAGGCTCCAAACCCCGGGACAAGGCGCTGACGGTACCCACGGGCACTGCCCCGGGGCCCAAAATGGCGGCTGGCCCCCGGCGCCGCCGCCTCGTTGCTACGCGACCGGCAGGGCCCGCCTCCCCCTGAGAACTACAACTCCCAGGCATCCCGCTCCGCAGGGACTACAACTCCCGGCAGGCCCCGCGCGCGAAGCCCTGCCTGCCCGCACTACATATCCCGGCAGGCAGCGGGGGCAGTGGCCAATCGGTGTTGCCGATGCTGCGTGGTGCGCGGCCGGCGCTGAGCGGGGGAAGCGGCGCGGTGACATTTCCTGCCGGGCCGCCCCCGGAGCCGCTGCCCGAGCGGGGCCCAGGATGGCAGCGCTGGGAGGTCGGTGCGGGGCCACGGGGGAGCGCCCGGGGCGAGAGGGGGGTCCTGGTGAAGGGTACCGGGACCTGAGAGGTGTCTGGGGGGCAGCGGCTGGGAGGGGGTTCGGCCTGTGCTGGGGCAGCGCCGTGTGAGGGGCTCGGGGTGCCCGGGCTGTGAGGGCGCCCTGCGAGGGCAGCGGGGCTCGGCTGTGGGGCTGATGGCGTGAGGGGAGCGGGGCTGTGCGGGAGAGGGGCTGTGCTGGGTGAGGCTGTCCCGTGAGGGTGAGGGAGGGACCCCCCTGCTATGTGAGGGGAGAGGGAGTGGGGCTGAAGAAAGGCTTCCATGAAAATGGGTGTGCTCGCTCTCCTCTTTGCCCCTTTGTGTTGCCTAAATTTTGTTGGAAGCACTCTGTTGCAGTCAGCAGCTTTACCTGATTTGCAGCTCTGGCCACCTAATGTTTTTCTTCTGAGCTCTCCTTTGTTGTTTTTGTTGCGTAAAAATATTGGTGCTATTACGAAACAGATTTTTGTGCTCGAGCTATTGCTCAATTTTCACTTTGGGATTTACTTCATTAGGCTTATCACATGTTATTTAGTAGCATATGCTCGGCTAAATATGTTTCCACGGTGATGTATGAGCTCCTTCACACCTGAGAAATTTCAAATTAAAATTCTGTTTTATTTGCAGAGAAAACATGTAACTATCTACAAATTTATGGGAGTTTAAGTTTAGACTTATTGTAGGGTTGTTTCTTCATGAGCCTCTGCTCCAGCCATTACTTGTGTGAGGCAGGAGCCAGTTCCTGTTTCAATGTGAAGTTAAATATTTACATTCAGGCTTGTGTAACGATGGGGTGGTTTGGGGACTTATTTCATTCCTCTGTGTCCCTTTTTGTTTTACAGGTCAATAAGTGTTGTGTTTCTTGACTTGATTTCCCCTTCCTCAGTTGTATGAAGTATTTTAATTGTTTTCCTTAATGCAGATAAACTTTATAGGGGTATAAACTTTATAGTTGAATGGTAACTGGCACTGTGAAAAGGAAAAAAAAGTATTGAGGTCTCTTTATGTATTTACTCACCCTTGTCAATGTTTGGCTTGCTATTGAAGGATGATCATGCTGAGGAAGTATGGAGTATCAATTTGTGCTAATTCTTGGTCATGCATGGGCTTTTGGCTGGTGTATGAATTTTTTGGAGGCTTTTTTTTGTTATTGGTTGTTGTCTGTAAAAGTTTCAATTTTGCTTTGTAGAACCAAGTCAGTTTTCACAAACACTGAACGGAGTCCCTCCCTCAAACCAAGTCAGCAGTGGAATGGATCCCTTCCATGCCTGTAGTATTCTCCAACAGCTGAAGACCATGTATGATGAAGGACAGCTGACAGACATTGTGGTGGAAGTGGATCATGGGAAAACATTCTCCTGTCATAGGAATGTTCTTGCTGCAATCAGTCCTTATTTCAGGTACAACCATCCCTTGTTCTAGTGGGCATCAAAGCAGACAGGATATTAGTATAGGTATGGTTTGTTTAGATTTTCATTTAATGAAAATGAGTTCTGTGTATTTATACATAATATAGTGCACCTAGCAAGTAAAGATTACTGTTCTCTTAAGGTCAATGAATTAACAGTGTCTGTTCCTCAAAGGAAAGTTTCACTGGAGACAATGTCACACAATTGTAAGCCAAGCAAAACTGCCCCCAGTACTGAGAGTATCAGAGATACAGTAAGAACATATTGAAGCGATTTGTTTCTTTTCAAGTTACATATTTTAGCATGCTGGAGTATATGTAGGAAATAACTGCTTGAAGGTTGAATGCAAAGACTTGGACGTGTCAAGACCTTTGCTTGTAAACTCAGTGAATTTTAACATGGAGTTAGTGAGATAATTGTGCTAAGTTAGTGGTAAGCAAGAAGTTCCACTTTTGTTCCAGTAAGGGTAGAAATGATCTTACATTGAGGTATCCCAACAGGAAAGTGTAACACCTGTGATAAATGTTTGTGCTGACAGAGGGGCAAACACATTGGGGCTGGCTGTACAATATATTTAATTTTATGCCTGTAGCCAAAGGTAACTGCGGGCAGACTGGTGAGGGTAACAGCTGCAGGCAGACTGGTGAGGGTAATAGCTGCAGGCAGACTGGTGAAGGTAACTGCAGCCAAGGTGCTGGGTGTTTGTGCCTTGCAGATCGATGTTCACGAGCGGCCTTACCGAGAGCACGCAGAAGGAAGTTCGGATCGTTGGTGTCGAGGCAGAGTCGATGCATTTAGTGTTGAACTATGCATATACCTCCAGAGTAGTGCTGACAGAGGCCAACGTTCAAGCTTTGTTCACTGCAGCCAGTATCTTCCAGATCCCTTCCATCCAAGACCAGTGTGCTAAATACATGATCAGTCACTTGGACCCACAGAACTCCATTGGGGTGTTCATCTTTGCTGATCACTATGGTCATCAGGAACTCAAGGACAGGTCACAAGACTACATTCGCAAGAAGTTCCTGAGTGTCACCAAAGAGCAAGAGTTTCTTCAGTTGAGAAAAGACCAACTGATAAGTATCCTCAACAGTGATGATTTAAATGTAGATAAGGAAGAACATGTTTATGAGAGCATTATAAGGTGGTTTGAGCATGAACAGAATAAGAGAGAAGTGCACCTTCCAGAAATATTTGCCAAATGCATCCGTATGCCTCTGTTGGACGAGACCTTTCTAGAGAAAATCCCTCCCGTGTTTGCACAGGCGATGGCCAAAAGCTGTGTACAAAAGGGACAGCCCAGTGCCAATGGCTACACGCAGCGGCTCGGGATGACCGCTTCCGAAATGATCATCTGCTTCGATGCTGCCCACAAACACTCAGGAAAGAAGCAAACAGTGCCTTGTTTAGATTCGGTCACAGGGAGAGTGTTCAAACTATGCAAGCCACCCAATGACTTGAGGGAGGTGGGAATTCTGGTGTCTCCCGACAACGACATTTACATCGCGGGCGGGTACAGGCCCAGCAGCAGCGAGGTCTCCATCGACCACCGGGCCGAGAGTGACTTTTGGATGTACGATCACTCTGGCAATAGGTGGATTCCCAAGGCTCCCCTGCTGCGGGCCAGGATAGGCTGCAAGCTGGTTCACTGCTGTGGGAAGCTCTATGCCATTGGGGGCAGAGTGTATGAAGGAGATGGGAGGAACTCCCTCAAGTCTGTGGAGTGCTACGACAGCCGGGAGAACTGCTGGACAGCTGTGTGCCCCATGCCCGTGGCCATGGAGTTCCACAGCGCTGTGGAGTACAAGGATAACATCTATGTTTTACAGGGTAAGGTGGTGTGACTGCCTCTCTGGTGCTTTACTGGAAGTGGGGATTGTTCATTCTGACTGTCTGTGTTTTCTTTAGCAATTTGGAAAAATCCCTTGGGCAACGGGGTGGGGGAGAAAAGGGGGGAACTAAGGAAGAAGGAGGTTGCTGTTTGAATTCTCATGCCCTGGGAATGTGTCACTAAGATGTAGTGCTGAGTTATTGCAAAGATGGCATTTTTGGTGGTATTCTGAGTCAACAATACAGTGTTTAAATTAACTCTGAAAATTCTTCATTAAATCTTTACCTGGATGAAATGCACCAACATTGAAGAAAAAATATTGTCCTATGAAAAAGCACTTTGCATTTTACTTAGCTAAAGCTGAGAAAATTCCTGGTGTCTTGTTCTTGGTAACTTGTAAAAGTTGATTAACGACTTCTAAGCCTTCATTTCCTGTCCTACCCTACTTTCTGAAGTCATCTTAGAAACTGGAAAGAGATAAAGCATCTCTCTTAGTTAACTCTGTTCCTTTGGTCAGTAATTACAGTAGTGCCTTTACACTCAGTGCACACTGAAAAGTGCTGAGACTGCTCTGAGGCTGTGGTAAGAGACCCACAAAGTGGGAAAGGAGGAAGGAGGAGGAGATGTCCCAGTTTTGTTTTGCTGAGGGCCACCTCTGTAAACACCTGCTCAAGCTGGGGTCTCATGCACACCAACTCCTTGGGTCACTTCTATACAAATCTAGGCAACAGAGAAGAAACAGGAAAAACAATACTGTAAGATCTTTATTATTTAGCAGAAGAAGTTAACATTATTTCTTGACTTTGCATTCATGATGTTCCATGTGATTTGCAGTTTTCTTCTTCCATTGTTTCTGTATCATGTTCTACTCTTGTTGGTTGTGGCCTTAAGTAGTTCTGTTGTGCTAAAACGTTCTTTAAATCTCTCTTGAGTCAGATGTCTGCTTTAGGTGTTTAGAAAGGAATGCTGAAGAATGCTGAACTTAGTATTTGTTCTTTTAGTGTTCTTAGAACTGATAAAAGGTGGATGATATTATAACCTATAGAACAAGAGTGCACCTTGTTCACAAGTTTTAGCTGCTCTGATTCTGTGTTTCATTGCTTTAAGTGACAACTGACTGCTCACACAAATAAGCTGCTTCCTGTGCTAACCAGCAAATTCTAAAGAGTGGTGTTATGAGTGGCTAGAAAAAACTAGATTGAGCTGTGCTGTAGTATAAAGAGCTTAGCTTTTAGTAATTTTTCTAGGGAAAACTCCTGTGTTAGAAGTAGTCAATAAGAATTGATGAGTGTGAAAATGCCTATGGAATGCTAGTGTCAGTCACAGGAGATTGCACTGTGGAACAAAACTAGATAATCAAAATTAGTATTGTCTGTAAGACTTAAACTCTGTTCCACCAATTTTACTGTCTCACTTCTGCATTCTTTGTTATACTTGAGGTGTTTGGTCACACAAGAGCTTGGTTAAAATTCTTGAGATAGCCATGTGAAATCATGTGTGATTTGAATTCTGCTACTATTGCCTTTCTCCCACTGGACTTTACAAAAGTCAAGGTAGTCTTTATCCATGTTCTTTTCATGAAATGTACAGAGTTATTGGTCACCTGAACTTCCTTTATCTGCAGTCTGTAGCTGCTGCTCTGTGCACTGAGCAGCAGAAGTGTTTTATGACCTAACCACAAACCATGAATCAGTAGCTTCATGCAGGTTCTCACCTGGCCTCCATTTCACCAATCAGCCTGAATGTGTAACCCAGCCACCTGATACAGCAGCTCCAAAATCTGAGTGTAGTGTAAGACAGAATTCAGGGTTTGAACGCCGCTAAACCTGAGCAAATCATTGTGAGACTCCCCATCTGCAGATGACGCATTGTGAAGATGTTAAAGAGTGAAACAAATGCACTACAGATATTTCAAGACAGGAATCTTGAAAGGTTTAGTCCCAAATTAAAAAGCATGGTTTAGAAATGATACAGGATACCTAGAAACTGTGTAAAAGGTGTTTCTTTCTAGGATACCTAGACACTGCGTAAACTGTAATATCTGTTTACACATATTTCTGTGTAAAATATGTTTCAAATGCTCTCTGCTTCATCTGAATCAGAAATTCAAAGTAGGTTTTAGTGATGCTATTAATCTTTTTGTAAAGTACTAAAAGGAAAGCAGCTGATGGTGCTGGGGAGTTTGTTTTGGGATGCAGGCTCTAGAACATTCAGTGTGTTCTGTCTGTGGAAGGACTTACCTGAGAGCTCAATTACTGCGGAACTGTTGTCTGGAAACAAAGCATGAGTTATATTTTATTCTCCCTCTCTCTCCAGGGGAGTTCTTCCTTTGCTATGACCCTCAGAAGGATTACTGGGGATTCCTGACCCCAATGACTGTGCCTAGAATCCAAGGCTTGGCCACAGTGTACAACGACTCCATCTATTACATCGCGGGCACCTGCGGGAACCACCAGCGCATGTTCACCGTCGAGGCCTACGACATCGAGCAGAACAAGTGGACTCGAAAGAAAGACTTCCCCTGTGACCAGTCCATCAATCCATACATCAAACTGGTTCTCCTCAAAAACAAACTCCATCTCTTTGTCAGAGCTACTCAAGTCACTGTTGAAGAGCACGTTTTCAGAACCAGCAGGAAGAATTCTCTCTACCAGTACGATGAGGTCACTGACCAGTGGCAGAAAGTCTACGAGACTCCAGACAGGCTCTGGGATTTAGGCCGGCATTTTGAATGTGTTGTTGCTAAATTGTATCCGCAGTGTCTTCAGAAAGTTATTTAAATTCTTTTTTTTTTGGGTTTTGTTTTGTTTTGTTTTTTTTTTTCAGTAACAGGCCTTAGTGATTTCAGTGGTAATTTGATGCTAGAGAAAACATGTCTTAAAAGAAAACAAAGAAATTCTGTCAGTATTTATTGTAAGATGAAACAGACAGTTTTTTGTATATGGGGATGGGTGCTCTTTAAAGGTTGCAGTCCGGGGAGGGACTTGCTGGTTCAGTTTCATGTTCACTGATATTTTCCTGGGAAATGAGAAGGAGGTTACAAAGTGCAATTATCAGCATTTTTTTTCTGGTATACACTTAATCATGTCATACTAAAGGTTTTTTTTGTGGTAAAAGCAAATGAAGTGGAAGAGCCAGGATAACTATGCACTACAGTGAAAGAAAATCTAGCATTAATAGTTAAGGATGTCCAAGATGTGTTGAAGTGACTTTTCTTCTCTTTTTTTTTAATACGGGTAAAATTTGAGGCAATATCACTAAGTTTTGTTGCTTTTTTTTTTTTTAATTTAGATTGAAAGTACATAGAGAGGAATGGTAGATCCTGATTCATAATGATCTCTTCTTTTTGTACTGTTTTTGAAGTCTGCTAAGATGTTTGTGATGTTGTTTGTGCACTGCAATTTGGGAGAAAAACTCAAGTCAGAATTGGATTGTGGAGTACCTTTGCCCCGGATGGAGGCCTGTTCATATTGTTGTACCAGTTCCTGTCTGTGGATTTTTGTTGAGATTGAGCTTAATGATAGTGGGGAAAATACCCCAAAACCTGTTTTTTGCCACATAGGTGTAGTGCTGTAAAAACTTTTTTTTTTTTTTAACACTGATTAAAACTTTTTTTTTCACCCCGTAAAGGGCTTTAACCCAAAAGTTGATGGTGCTAGTACATTTTTAATACTTGTTTGTCTGAACTGGGCCAGCCTTCTGCTACTGTTTAAGACAGCCTGTTATTTTCCATGGAGTGTGTGTCTGTCTTCAGGCCCTGTCCTGTCATCAGATTCTTTTCTAACATAACATTTTTACTGCAGTGGTGTTCTTGCACAGAATGGTGACAGGATATGGCCTTAATAATACTGATTCTCTTTTATTTTTTCTCTTTGTGTGGAGTGTTCATTCTGTCTCCACTATAGTACAGTGCTATGTGCAGAGTTGGCATGTGCTCTGGTGATTTGGAAAAGTGTGGTTTAACTTTGCCAGTTGTTTTTCTTTTCTCTTTGCAGTCAAGCCCCCAACTATCTTCTATTTCCTTCTGATCTATAATGTGAAAAGTTGCACTACTGAGCTGTTAGCATTATCCAGTGTATTAAAGCAAAATTGACAATAAGCATCCATGGCTTAAATTATCTTAGGGGAAATACAGAATAAGGAATATATTGCAACACTTGTCTTTATGTATTTAACATTTAACTTATTTTTAAAAAGCTAATAACTTTGACCTTCAGTCTCTACTTCAGTAGTGAAAATTGGATTTAAAAGGGAAAAGAGGACTCCTAAAACTTGCATCAGCTGTGATTTACCAGGTTTCTTACAGCTCTACTTTTTGCAGAGCTTTAAGTTATCCTACTCTTTGCTGTCTTTTCCTGTTGACCTAAGTAAACCAGTTAACTTGACATGGCACTGGCCATCACTGCCTGAAAGTGCTTACCATTATCTGGCTTAGCAGCTGATATTTCAGTCAGCCAAATATTTAGCTCATTGTTTATCCCCCTGGCATGGCTGAGGATTTGGATAATGTTTGTTTACTACGTGGTCTTCCTGTTCCCAAATGGAATCTTCCTAACACATGAAAATACTCGCCTGGTTCTATTTATTAATTCTTGCACAAAATGTTTGAGAGGCAAAAACAAACAAAAAACTGTGAAATGAAAAGCAAAATAAAAATGCCTCTTTGCATTACATACCTCATCTTCCAGAGACTCACCAAACTCTTCTTCCAATGCAAGCACCTGCATTTTGATTTTTTCCTGAATTTGGCAATTCTTGCTTAGACTGCATTTTCCAACAGTGTTGAGGTGTGTTGTTTCTTTGTTTAGTTTTCTTCCTCTGGGTAGTTTTATCTATATGCATAGCCAGGAATAAGGGGTTTTCTGAAAAGTACAACTAATTTAATGTTTAACTAATGATCCTTAGTCCTTGGCTAGCTCTCTTTGTGCTGTTGTAGGCCTCTAGCTGCAAGCTTTCTGAAGCACCCTCCCTAACAGTGTTGCATTTGTGTGTAAAACCATTTTTTTTTTGCAAAGTGTTATGTAACTTTTTCCTTGTTTCTTTGTGTTTCTTTTTTTTTTTTTTTAGCTTGGTTGACTATTTACAAGATTTCTTGCTGCTTTTTGACAATCTATATTTATTTAGTAGAACAAATTTCAATATATTACTTGAAACTATGAAATAGAATTGAGTTAGCAGTTGACTGGTCATGTGATGTATAGGAGTACAATATGCTGTGGTTAATTCTGCAGTAGGTTTGTTAATTTTGTTTATCTGCACTAAAGTACGAAGATCTCCATTCTGTTTAACCATTCAAACTGAGGGTGTGATCCAAGTCTGTCATGTGTTTGAAAGCTAAATCCTGGAAATTGCTGTGGGAGTAGAATATACTAAATCTTTTGCATGAGGAGTTTGTTGAGACAGTAATGTAGCTGTGACATTTTGCCAATTCTTAAATGCTTCTACGTTATGCTGAAAGTCAGATTCCTGGTAAAGTTTTGCTTTAGAGTCAGGCTTAAGTAAACTTGCACAGCACAAAAAAAAATAATTGCACCAAAGGTACTGATAATATTTGAACAGTGATCTGTACATTTTGCTCATTTGGAATTTTTGTTTTATTGCATTTGTTTATTTCCCTTTATGAAATGAATTTCTAGTGTTGTAAGAACTTAGGTGAGTGTAAATCTCTTCCAAAATTATTAGTTACTTTAGAAGGAAACATTTTGTAATTTCCACTTGCTTCCATCAATGAAATTTAGAATAACTCAGAGCAGTTTTGGTGCACCAGACATGCAGTGTGTGTATGTTCTACAAGAGATCCAAGAGCTCCCTGTTTGCAAGGCTGTTGAGAAGTGGCATCCAACATTCAGTGCTCAGGTATGTTAGTAAGAAGTACTGTAGTCCTATGAGGGCAAATGTGTGGATTTTTAAACATTTTGCCATAATTGCACAATTTTGCATTTTTACTTAATGTCATGTTATGTTTCTTAAAATAAACCTATTGTTGAAATACAGTGGAGTTTAACTGTTTTTGTGGCAAATCTGTGTGCATTTAGTAAATTTCTGAAAATTAATCTGATGTATTTTTGATGTTTGTTCAGTTCTTCTATTTCTGGAGTTGTGCCTCACCTGTGTGTAATGTCATTTTTGTTTTTAATGTGGAAGGTGCTTTGTTCTTTTGTCTCATTCCTTGTGGCTGTTCAGGTGTAACTTCTGGTTTGTTTACACTCGGGCAACGTGGTCTTTGCCTTCCCTTTCTCCATGCCTTTGGCTGCAGTTGGCATTCCAGCAGGAGTGTCAAGTGGGGCTTTCCAGCCTGAGAACACTATTGGAAAACCCCAACCCCTTTACACTGAATTTCCCAGCACCCTTGCTGCAGAGCTGAGAACTGGAGAGCCCTGGCTATCCAAGCAAAGCAGAACTGCTGCAGTGATGGTTGCAGAACTGCTTGCATGTGGTACTGGTTGGATGAGAGCCTTTGTTCCCTTCCAGAGGCTCTCATGACCAGTGGAGATGCCAAGTCATGGCAGCCTGGGAAAACACCATGGGATTCTCTTGTTGGGGACATTGTGCTGATTCTCTTGTGCTGCCATTGTCAGGTTCTGCAGGCAGTGTCTGTGTGCAGTCAGGGGCTCTGATCCTGCTCTGACTGCAGAGCTGTGCTGGGCTGGCTCCTGTGGCTGGGATGGTGCTCTGGAGAGCTGCACCCTTTGGGAAAGCCAGGCCAGGGAGGCACTGTGGATCTGGGGGCAGCACTTGGGATGTTTCAAAGTGTGTCTTGGGGTGGGTGATGAGTGAGTCAAGACTTGGGGCTCTGCTCAGGGCAGTCTGGTCAGTCTGACCTGCTGTGGGTGTTTGTTACAGGCCACCTGAACATGAGAGCATGAGGTTTTCTCCAGGCAGCCTTTTCAGAGGTCTTGGAGCAGTCCCATAGGAACAGGGGTCCAAGAGAGCTGGTTGCTATTAAAGGATCACTTCCTTCAGGGTCTAAAATGATGCAAGCTTATGAACAAGAAATTGGGTAAAAGGGGCAAGACACTTGTGTGAGTGGAAAAGGAATTCAGTTCCTGCATAAGCAGGAAATACACAGGAGATGGGAGCAGGGTCAGAACAAGAGAGGGACAGGAGTGTTTCAACCATGCTCTTTGATTCCCTAATTTCTCTTCTGTTGTTGAGGCAAAGAACAGATGCATGGATTGTCCCCCAGTGCCCCAAGTTCCTGTGGAGCTCTTGTGAAATCCTTTCAGTGCTGGGTTGTGTTACAATGCCAATGCTGTGACAGAGGAGGATGACTTGGCAGGGTCAGGTTAACCTGCTCAGGTGCAAAGAGGGTGAGCAGCTAACCAAGGGAGCTGGGGAGCCACAGGCTTGCAAGTGATTATACTCTTCTAAGGGTCAATAAGGATTTTCCTTCTTTGGATACTAAAGTAATTTCCAATGTATTTTTTTGAAGAGAGAAGTAGCTGAGCCCTTGAGAGATTGTTCCTGTCTGCAGGTTGGGGATGGAATTATTTGCTGGGCATTTTTTTTCTTTCAGAGACTTCCTTTTAGAAGTGAGTTATTTTAGAAGCTTATGCTGGAGGACAGGAACACACAAACCCCTGCACACCCCCTAAAGCAAAACAGCATTAATTAAATGAACTTATCCACTGTGTTTGTGCCCCAGAGCTGTGCAGTGCATGCTGCATGCAGGGGAGTATCTGCCAGCTTGGCACTCGTGCGCAGCCAAGAGATGGGGAAATAACCATCCAGATGTTGCTTTCTCCTTATCTCTCTGCACATGTTCTCACCCCTGGGCCTCTCAAAGAGGGAAGAGTGAGACCAGAAAACTGGAACCTCCCCCATTTCTTAATATCTCACTAAGGTCCCTGTGGCTCACTGCTGGTTTTTGTGTTTTACAGAAATGTACAAATATCTACTCCAAGAGGCAGGAATTTATTAACTTTTACAAATATTCTGTGATCAAATTACTTAACAAGTATAAGCTACAAAACCAAATGAATTCTAACATCTCTCCAAGAAGAATTTCTGAAGTACAACAAAGGCATTTGTCAGCCAGCTTTCCCTTTCAGAAGGTGCTGGTGGGGTCTCTGTTTTTAACAAATCAGTAGGACACAATTCCTGTGCAGACTCTACATTTTTGAAAGGTTTGGCCCTCTACAAAATGGAATTTAAAGCAGCCTCCACCTGAGGAGTTGGGAGGCAGAGTTGTGAGAGTGATCAAGCACATGGACAGAATCCTGAATATTTTATTTCCTCATGGAAAAAGTGCTGGATTTTACTGTTTTTGAAGGATTAGGTGAATTCCTGCATGTCACAAGCTTTGACTGAAGAAGGCCTAGATCTCCCTGAAGAGGAACAAAAGGGAAATAGGTGAAGCATTTTGCCCTACTCTTTGCAGCACCTGGATGGTGGGGAGACCTTCCCAGCATGGAGGGACCTCTGTAATTCATACAAGTGTGTCACAGCTTTCTCCTCTGCCCTTCTTCTTTCTGTGGCGGTGAGCCAGGGCACAGCCTGGTCCCAGAGGCACTCCAGGGTAACAGGGCTGGAGGTTGTGCCCAAATGACCTCAGGCTGCTGTCTTTTAACAGATCAGCTCCGCAATTTACCATGCTATGTGCGTGTTCAGACCTTTAAGTGTCACTGAGTGCTAGCAATGATAACACACCTGTAAAACATCAACCTAAATGGCACCAAATCTATCTGTTTTAAGGAATGCCCTCTGTCTCCTTAGATCTGCACGTGACCTCTGCTTTGCAGCCCTCACTGTCACACAACTGTAAGGACTGTGAACTGTAGGCTCACTTTGTGCCAGCTTTTCATCCTTTTGTTTAACAATAAATATCTAATTTTTGATTATCTAAAAACTCAGTTCTAAACTCCATTAGATCAATTATTTTGAAGTCAGGATGTTGTGTGACACATCAGTTGCAGAAAAAGATTTGTGGGTAAATTCTGAATTACCTTAAACCCTTCCAGATTGATTCAGTTCATGTTCCTTCAGTAACAGATTTCTTTATAGATTCTGAAAAGTTCAGGGGCAAGAATAATTGGTGAATATCAAATTAACTGTCTCCAACAGCCAATAAATTAAGTGCTGAAATTGTTTTTATTCTGAACATTTAGATTTTAAGTAAAAGTTATGCCACATTTTATATCAAAACTAGTATATGGAGAGGAAGTGTTAAGAAGAGCAGTTGGATTAGTCTTTTAAGTTCAATTTTTCATATTTTTTGAAATAGTAGAGTTTCTGCTGCTTTTGTCCATCTCAGCCACAAGGGAGGTGTCCAAGATTTTCTGAAGTGATTTTGAAGAGCAGTCTCAATAGTGTCAGTTGCTATTGTGTCTGAAGTGCACTAGAAGTGGTCACAGCCAGTAACTATCAGCAAAGACCTCTATAAATCAGGCAGTTGCTGTTAACACAGAGATGGAAGGAGGAACAATATCAAACAAAGGCAAATCTATGTTTTGATTTGGTAAAGCACCAGTCTAAAATGGCTCAGTGTCAAGGGAACTGTTGGGTATCCACAAGCAAAACAGAAAGTACATCTTTGGAAGTGTAGAGTTAATTAATTCTGAAGGGTCTAAAGGAATTTCATCTTTTGCAATGCCATTCTATCTTACAGTAGCATTCTTCCAACACTATACTTTTAGGAATGAATGACTCCCATGAATTCCAGGTCTGGAGTGGTTCCATTCTCCTCCACAGCCAGCTCCTGGTGCCCTCCCAGAGGACCACATGCACCTCCAGCAACCTGCAACAAATCCCCACAGCACCCACAACTGCCTTTAAGGATTTACTCATTTCAGAACACAGAAGAAGCACCAGGTATGCTTGTTATATTTCTGGCTGTGAAACGTTTTTAGAGAGAATAACTGGTAGGAGCCATGGCTGGTGAGGCAGAAAGAGCAGGACCACGAGATCGATCAGCCCAAGGAACGTGCAATTGGAATTTGTTCCCTGACTCTGAGCTAATGGTGAGTGCCTGGGGAGACAAGCGTGGAGTGCCTGTCAATACTCCCCAAGCTCCAGCAATTTGCCATCTGCAATGCCAGAGGTGACATCTCTGTGTTTAATAGCCCTCAATGGATTTCTCCCCAGAATTTATCTTGCTGTCTTATGACCCCTGGAGACTTTTTTTTTATCAAGCTGTTACAAGTGCCTGGTAGAAAAATCTTTTAAAATGGGAAACGTGTATTGTGTGTCCTGTGTTGTGAGAAGAACATCTGAGCTGGCTGGGAGAGCACCATTTGCAGCCTTTTGTGCTGATGCAAACTGGGAACTTGTGTGTGGGTTTGGGCACTAATTGTGTCCTTGCAAAGATATATCTGCTATGGAAGAGTGTGGATAACTCCATGTGGCTACAAGGCAGGAAATACAGGCTACAGGAGATGCTGACGGGCAAAGTTAACTGGGATGTATCATTTTTCTAACTCCATTTACCTTTCTTATTAATTTTCTACTCAGGATGGCTGAAAACAGTTCCCTGGCCCACCTACAATCAGGGGTTTTTTCCTATTTTTCTTTTGTGCTTCACTAGTGTGTTGCAGCATTGGGATTATAAACACGGCTGGGGAATGTTTTAAATCCCCCAAATGGGGATTTGCAACATAAGTCTGGTGGAAACATTCCTGCTGAAACTGGGTTACATTAACCTTTACAAAGCATGGATATTGCTCATTTAATAGTCCAAGTCAACTGCTTAGTTACTGGTAAAAAATTCAGGAATTTTCTGTATCTTTTCCCCTCACTCCAGGGTGATATTTACCCCTGGATAAGTGTTGCTGTGTCTTGTCAACTCCTTCATTTATTGGGTGATCAAAACCAATCTTTTGGAGGATTTTGGGTGACCCAGAAGTGATTCAGGAGAACTTTGGGCAGAGGGTTAAAATGCCCATAGCAGGATGGGCAAAGACCTCCATATGCAAATTTCCCTGGAGCAGAGTGGGAGCAGAGCCTGCAAAAATACATTTTAAAGAAAGAATAAGTTAATATGTACAAGGAAAAACAATATCTGACAAATAATTGATCAACATCCACAGGGAGCTGAGACATGCCAGCATTCCAAGCACAGCGGACTGAGAGCTTGCTGTGAAGGGCCACCCCCATTCAAGAGGAGTTAATGTGACATACAGCAGCCTTTGGGTCCAACAGGTGGCAGAGGTTGTTCCAAGTGAGGGTAGAACCTTTGATCTCCTCTGGGGTGGGGGACAAGGTCAGCAGATGGCTTTAAAAGGCAGCAGGTTGCTCCCAGAGGAGCCAGGGACGGAGAGGGACGGCATCCGAGCCGGACAGGGAGCAGCCCAGCGGTCAGTGAGTGTTTGTGTGTGATGCTGTGCTGGGGTTGAGGGAATCTTGGCCCCATGGAGCCCTTGGATCAGCAGGTGAAGCTTCATTAGACTCAGGTTTGATTTTTCAAGGTGCTGTCATCTAGCAAGAAAACCCAGCCCCAACCACGTAAAATGAGCAGTGTAGCAAATTGCACAGTCCAAGAATGGCCCCAGTTGATCTGGGTTACTGAATGAAGGTTGTGATTGTATTTGTTGCTTCAATAAATCAAAGAAAGAGGATGGTAAATGTCAACTGGATTGAGATGTAAGGGCCTTGATTGTGCAAGTGACCTGGAATTGTTTTATTTCCAAGATGTTGTTTGTAGCCTCAGAGAGATTCTTGAAGAGGGTTGAATGATAGTAAAGATCCAGAATACCTGTCTAAAGAATAAGCCTAAATAAACTATCAGGAATTAAGCAGAAGCCTGCAGGGAGTGGTAAGTGGAGAAATGGGATATCCAGAGTTTTTAACTTCACAAAAAGGAAATTGGGACAAAGTGAGAGAGCTGACAAGTAAATTTGTGCCAGACAAAGACAACACTTTCTTTAAAATGACAGAGTTGTGGTTAAGAGGTGTTAACAGAAGGGGCAATGCCTGTGGGAGAATGGTCCTGGGCCCTCCTTGGTGCTGATGTCTCACAAACCTCAGGGCATGCCACAGGAGAAATGAGGGGAGACTGGGACTCTATCACATCACTGCCTGCTGGTTGCTGAGGCTATTAAACCCTTTAAAAATAATCCCAAATTTTATAATGCCAAAGATGGGTTCCCCTAAATCTTCCTCTGAAAGCCTTGTTTTAGATTTGGAGAAGTAAAAGTCAGTTGGTGTGATTTTTATTTTTGACTGCACACTACATTTTCATTTAACTTTGGTTCCTCTCTTTGGTTTACTGTATTAATTTGCCTTGATATAGAAAAGCTTTACAATGATCTGATACCATGGTCTGATTTTATGCTAATGTCTTCTCAATATATTTCTCATTAAACAAAAAAATCAAATTAAATGCACAAATATATTAATCATGTAAGACTCCTAAAGGTGGTGTATAATTAGTCACAGTTTTAGAATTGGTGGTAATAAAAAATAGCCTTTTAAATCCTATTTATAATGTTCAGGTTTAACTTTTTTAAAGGACTACGAAAAAATTTGAATTTGAGGGGCCTGAGAATTTTGCGTATCCTAAATTTGAATGGCAAACATAACGTTAAATAGGGAAACATGTCCTCACTCTAACCACCCCTTTATCAGTTTTATTTTGCCTAATTTCAGAAGCACTAGTATATGTCAATATTTTTAGGAGCTTGATATTGTCCATAATATTTGAATGGCCTAAACTGGGTAGAATAACCATGAATGAAAGAAGCTGTGCAGTGAAATGCAATTTGATGAGTAATAAGATCTCTTAAACATCAACAGACAGGCATTTCAACATCACCACTATTACTTTTTAACTTGGGTTCTCCTTTTAAAATCTCACCCCACAGTAATGAAGTCGAGTTAATGTAGTTCTAAAAGAAAATTATTTCCCTTTATGGAAAGGCTTAGATGATGGGCTATAACAGACTATGCATCAAAATGTTCCATATACTGTGGGTACCTGTAAAGGGAAAAAAAATGTTTCATGAATATCTATCAGAAAAGTTTATTAGCTAATATCAGAGCAAGAGAAACTTTGCAAGTTCAATCTTGCTGATCCTGAAATTAAAACATAGCATCCTTCACAGTGTAATGCAGCATTTTCCTTATTATTTATAATTTCATTGTAAAAGACTTAGTTGGTCATCTCTTGATATAGCAAAGAAATCTCAGGAAACCCAACATCTTGCAATCCTGGATATTATCCAGATAGAAATTTGAGTGGATTTATTAAATATTAGCATTTTGGGCTAATAATTTTTCCAGTTATAGTCAAGTTCCTCTCATGTCCAGTGAAATCCTTGTGAAGGGGTTGGAGCTGGATGACCTTTAAGCTCCCTTCCAACCCAAACCATTCTGGGATTGTGTGTAAATGGCAGTGAATCCTCTCGTGGGTCTCAGTGGATCAATCCCTGTTAGACTGGCTCTGACCAGGGCTCCTCACCCACAGAGGCTGGGAGAGGATGCCCAGGGATGAGGGTGAGGATGGAGCAGGGGTGGAGATCCTCTTCCAGTCTGTAACCTCTCACCCTTTGAGGCGCTCTAGAGCACTGAACATGGGTTTACATAAATTTCCTTCAATTAAAAATAAATGAAGATAAATGGTCTTGGTCTATAGCAAAAAAAGAGAATGAAGAGAGGCTATGACAAGAACAAAAATCAGTGATTATCTTTCAGTACAGGACAAAGTTTTCAATTGAGGTCTGACTATTTTGCAAAGGGATTCCAAAACTCATCTCTGATGTATCTGAAAGATTCACAGAAAAGAGATGCATGTTTTATTTATTTTTCTTTTTTATCCTCATTTTATTTTAATGACCAGGGAAAATGGGAAGAATGCAAATGAGTGAATGCCCTCTTTGATCTGGGCTGTTCCTGAGCATAATCTGCTAACCTGGCAGGCACCAGGGACGAGTGGAATTGCTGCCCATAAGCAGGAAGGAACCTCAGCCCCTTTGCAAGCAGTTTCTCAGTTTGGTTGTTGGTTTGAGGGAAGCAACAGCCAGAAGAGCCCTGTCCCCCTGCAGAACAGGGGAGCTGGGCCCACTCTGGGGCTGCTCACCTGCTGCTTGCACCATGGGGATTGTTCTTTCAAGCAGGAATCGCCTGAAATCATAAGGACTCCCACCCATGTCTGAGAAATACACAATAAAGGATTCACCCTGAAAAAGGTACAAGCACTGGGTTCTCTCCAGAGGGACTGTGACAGGAGTGACCTCCAGGAGCCATCTCCCAAGGTGGGACACAGAGCCACAGGCTGGACGTGGCACAGAGCACAGAGTGAGTGACTTCACCTGGGACTGAGCTCTGCTCCTGGACATGGGGGCCATAGGAGCATTTTGAGGGTATGTATTTAAAATGCAGGTGGAAGAGCTGGACAGGGTTATTGCAGAGGGAAGGGTGGTCTTGGTTGTGCTAGAATTGAACAGTAGAACTGTCCAAAGGCAGCAAAAGGATTGAGGCTTCAAGAGCGGGTGATTCTCTGTACCTCTAAATCATTTTAATTTGCTTTAAAATGATGCCTGACCACATGTTATGAGCAATCTGTACAACACACCTCTCCTCTGCTCTGCAGGACACTGGCAAGCAGGGTTTGCTCTGGAACCTGCCCTCACCATGTCTCCTCCAGTGCTGTCAGACCTGGGCTATGTCCCCCCCGACGGAGGATGGGGCTGGGCCGTGGTGTTTGGAGCCTCCATCTCCATTGGGTTTGCATTTACCTTCCCCAAAGCTTTCACAGTCTACTTTAAAGAGATCCAGGCTTTCTTCAACATCTCCTACAGCCAGATTGCCTGGACAACATCCATCATGTGTGCCACCACCTACGGAGGAGGTAAGTGAAGCAAGGCTGGATCTTCCTTTGGAAAGAGAAGATCTGAGCTGTACACCAAAAGGGGAGAATGCATTTCTTTGAGAAAGTTCCTGGGAAGCGCTAACTCTAAGCCTGGCTTTGTTTCCTGATGATACATATTGGAAAAACTGAGAAAACCAGTAGTGCTGAGTTTTTTATTGCCAACATATATGAAGCCATCAATTATTATTTCATCAGAATCCTTGCTATGCGTGGGTGAGTGGAGGCTTGGAATTATTTGAGTCTGGGCAGTTATTTCAGTACATTTATTCTTTTGTTCTGTTCCTATTCTTGTCTTTCCTTTTGAAACAAAAAATGTGTGGCTTGTACTCATGATTGCAGAGAAACCACTGAAACTCAAACCCCAAGTTTTGCTGATGTACAGACATGAAATATGTGCATGTATATCTTAAGGCAGCATTGAAATATGTTCTTCCCTAAATCTGTTGCTAAAATCTTGCTTCAGATAAGTAAGGGATGATGTTTTAGACTTTTCTCTGTAGAATCTTTCTAAAAGAACAAATATATTCACTGGTTTCTTCAGATTAAAATGTTCACTGGGTACCTGTACCTTGGCTGCAAAAATTGGTGCTGTGGGAAGGTATCTACTGTCCTCATAAGGGAATCATCAAATGGGTGTTCCCTGAGGGATGTCTCCAGGTTATCAGTCTGCCACTTTGATGTGAGCAGCAGGTCAATCGTGCTGTTAATGGTTAGTGGAGATCAACTGGTTCAGGCTGCTGGTGCCTGTGAGGTGCAGCTGCTGGCAGGCATTGCTGGGCTCTCAGCAGATCCTGCTGGTTCTCGGCTGGTTTTGCAAGGGTGAAAGGTAAAAGGATTAACACTGGAGAACACAAGATTAGCCACCCAAGTGTGAGTGACCTCATACCTCCCCAAAACTGTATTCTCCCTAAAAAATTCTTTGACATTCTTTGGGGAAGACTATTACAAAAAATTTTGTAGATGGAGGGATCTTCTTGGTACCCTCCAACCTTCAGGACAGGGTGCTTTGGAGGCTTCCTGGGTCACTCATTGCAAGATCAGGGGTACACTCGGCACAGAAGGCTCACCCTTTAGGAACTGGTTTTACATGAAAAAAGGAGCTGGTATGGGATAGATTAATGTGAAAGGAGATGTGTGTGACCAGAGGGGTGTGAGGGATGACAGAGCCTCTTCAGGTGTGGCTGGAGTGGATCAGACTGTCAGTGCGGCAGAGTCCCTGGGCTCTTTGGGCTGTGCTCTCTGCTGCAGATGGACAGAAGGGTTCACCTCCAGGGGGAATAAATCCCTGGATTTAAAATCCTGGAAATAAAAGCAGCTCCCCTGAACACTGATTTCCCCCTGAAACAATGGCTGTGTGTCCTCTGGCTGCTGTTTGGCCCTGGTGGTTTTGTGTCAGGAGCTGGGAAGGGCTGACAGAGTGAGAGACGGAAGAGAGATTCATTTAGAGGGATTATTTCCTTAGGGTGGCTGCTCAGGGCCCTCTGGAAGCTGCAGGTCTGAAACTGAGCACCAGACCCTGCACATGTCTCAGAGTGGTGGGGATTTCTGGTTTTTTATTCTCCACATTCCCTGAGTGAGGGCCTTTGACATCTGGTTGGAAACAGAGGAGAGGACAGCAAGGGAACCGCTGGCTGTGGTGTTGATGGGGGAAGAAGCCATCACAGTATCAGATTTGTGGCTTTCATCACTGATCTTCCCATCTTTAAATACACTTTTCTGACACCATCCTGCTGCAGAGCTGTTATTATAAACCAGAACTGTGTGTGCAAGTGCCTGACTTTCCCAGATGCCACCTGTAACAACAGGAGGGTGCAGCACAAGCAGGAAAATATGAGATGCTGTAGAGAAAGTCAATTTTCCTTTTCAGCATTGTATTTATATTCACCCAGACTTTGGGCCAAGAGCTCAGTGCTGGTAAGGGGGTCTTGTCCCTGTCACAAACCCTGTGTTCATTGCTCTCAGAGCACCTTTCCTCTCTGGGGTTTGTCCCCCAGGCAGTACCTGCTGCCCTGCACCTCACTCAGCTTTTAAATCCCTGCAGCATCTGAAACAGATAATGGAAAAACATAAATCTGAGGAAAAAATCCCTGTGTACACTTCTAGAATTAAGGGAGATCAAGTGTCTCATCTGTTTTTGAGCATGATTCATAATTCTAAACATTTCCCTGTCATGTTCTCATCTTTCAGTTTTGCTGCCAGTAACTGGTGTTGACATCTCCATAGATCTGAAGGCAGCAGCATGCTAATAGCAACAGAAGAGGGAATGGCAATAATAACAGATTTAGGACTTTCATCTCAGGGAATAAATACCTTTGAGTGCATAAGTAATTGAATACTCAGTTTGATCTTCCTTTCAGCTATAGCAGCATAACTCTAGAGCAATTCTGTAGCATCCAGTGGAGCTGCATGCTGTGGTTGGAGAAGGAGGAAAGCACCAACAAAGCCTGCCCAGAGTGGCTGGAAGAATGCAGGGGATCCCTTCAAACCCCAGATTTTATTTTACAGCATTCAGGAAAGCTGCAGCTATCTGTATAAAACATATATATATATATGTGTGTGTGTGTGTATATCTATATATATATATGATTGAGATATATATATATACACACATAATAATGTATAATATATATAATATATATAATATATATGTATTAAATATATTAGATATATATACATGAGATATACATATATATATATATAAAAAATATATATAATATATATATAAAAAACAATTGTTTAGGACAGCCTGCACTAGAGTAAATAGTAAAAAAACCCTTCAACAAACATTGAGTATAATTTTTTGGGTAAAGCCTGGGCTGCACTGAGGTTATCAGGCATTTTGCCATCACCTTTAGTGGAGCCAGGATTTCATCTTTCAGCTGCTGAGTTTGACCTGCTGAACTGGAGCAATGGAAGCCTGGCAAATTTCAGCCTCAAGCATTTTGGGAAAAGTGGCTTTCCCAAAGGCGTTCAGGAATAGGAAGCAATGGAGTGCCCTGTAACAGGTAACAGGTGCCTCTTTGGAGCACATCTTACAGGGAGTCATTTCTGTGGAACTCAGGGGGCTCTTGGCCAGCCTGTAAACCTGGGATTACAGCAGGTTTGAGTAAACACTGCATCTGGACCAAAAAACCTCCTGGTTTTGTCCTTGTGGGGTAACAGGGATGTACAATGTCAGAAGTTCAGCAAGTTCCTTAAGAACTCTGTGTCAGACCTTGGAAGTTAATGCCAAAGCACTGTGCTGGTCTGCTGGACCATGGTCATCCAGAGGGGCATTCAGAGCCTGCTGGGCTCACCCCCAGCAATCCTGAGAGTTGCACCAGCCTGTGTTAAGGGCACAGGGGTGTCACACAGCTCCCTGCACCCCGTGGTGTCTGCACTCAGCTCCTCCCAGCTTTGTTTCTGTCTCTTGTTTCCACATCCCAGTGTTTTACTGAATTTGAAGGGTAATGAGGATCTTCCTGGCTTTCCTCCACCCCATCAGGAGGAGCTGGTTGTGTTCCAAGGAGCTGCAGGCTGGATCCTGTTCTCCTGCCTCCCACCTGCTCTCCTGCCCTGCCCAGAGCTCGCTGGTGACCAGCACTGCGAGGTGCCAGCTGAGACTGGCTGCTCCTCACACCGTGCCTGTCCTTGGAGCACATCAAAGGCGTCCTAAATGCATCAGCAAACAGCAGCTCCTGCTCCCAGAGCACTGCAGTCATAGGGAGAGATTTCCTGGGGAAACTCATGTTAAATAGAAACACCTTTGTGGAATTACAATTTTATTTGGTGAGGAACCAAAACCCACACCAAAGCCTCTTTATGATATTTTTCTGTACTTATAATTGACTATCCCTCCATCATCTTAAAACTTGGGTGATGTGGGGTTAATATTTTTGGAAAATACCTGGATTATGTAATGACTAGGAGTACTATGATCTGCAAACAATGGTGTTCCAGACACTGCTTGGAAACTGCTGTGACCTCCCCCTGTCCCCTGGTCACTGACCCCCAGTTCAGGCTCAGTCAGCATTGTGCAGTCCCAGGTTTTGCTGCTCTGGAGTGGGGCTCACTCTGTAGGGTGATCCTGCAGCATCTCTCCTCTCTCAGACACCATGAGGCTTTAATGAGATCTAAAACTCTCCAGCTTGGTGGAGAGTTATTCAGGCAGCCTTGAGGCAGCTGATCCTTTTTCTGCCCTGCTGACAGCAGCTTGGGAGTCTGCTGGGACAGCAGTGGTTTTCTGCTGCCAGATGTGCCACAGCTGCTGAGGGCCATGCCTTGGATGTGGTGCTGGTGGAGAGGTTGGATGTGCCACAATTCTCCAGATTAGTTTTGCCTGTCTAAGCTGCAGATCTTTTCTAACCTGGTTCTTTTTCACTGAAGGGAGTAAGGAAACCCTCACAAAAATACTCTCACCAGAAAGCACAGGCAGGCTCGGTGGGTAAGGCAGGCTGGGGCAAGGTGGGATCCACACTGGTTTTACTTTGGCACACTAAGGAGTCTTTATTCATTAAGTGTTTACCTTGAGCAAAAATGTATGGACTCCTTATCCTGTGCTAAAACCTCACAGCAAGGACAAGGCTTGAGTGTGGACCTGGGTAGGCACAGGGTGGGGAAGGCAGAGGTTTCCCTCTGTCACCAGTGGAGTCCCCTTTATTTTCAGTACAAAGAGTGACCTGCTCTGCTCTGGCTAATGTGTAATTGTACCTTCAGCACAACCTCCTGCCCCAGCTGTTTGTTTGCCTGTCTTTGTGTGCACAATCTTAAATGCCTTCAGGCTCTGCATTCAGCAGTGTTTGGAAAAAAACCACAGTATTTCTCCTCATTTCAGCCATTTAGGATTTGGCATAGCCAGACTTCTGCCATAAAAGTTAGTAGCTAAATTCTTGCTGCATCTCTGAGTACTTCAACCATGTTGTTTTTCCCTTTCTGTGCAATCATTTTCCAAATATAACAGAGGAAGATCCTTCTGGGATTAAAACGTAAATGAGACAAAGATGCAATAGCAAAGGAATAATTTGTTTTAATTCCCCAGTGAAAGCATTCCAGTTATTAGATCTAGATTAATTGTCACCATCTTTTTACCAACAAGAATGTTTTCATTTGAGCTGCTGATTAAACTCCTGCAACAAGGGAAAAACAGAAGAAGTGATGTTATTGCTTGGTTTATTCTGATTTCTCCAGGAAACCAGCACATCCTGCAGTGATGCCTCGTGCACCTAGCTGGTTTGATGGCACAGACACAGGGCTAGGGATGTCTGAGAGGTTTCCTGGCTCTGGAGAATATTATTTCATGTCATTAATCCCTTTACTGTCTGTTACTAATATTGGGGTTTAGCAAAAAGTGAGTTTGATATTTCATAACTTTCTATTTCAACCTCTCCTTGACCCCCTTGTAAAACACATTGCTCAGTGCAAAACAAAGCCAGGAGGCTCTGCCATTGTCCCAGGTGGTTTTGGTGCCAGCACTGATGTCACCTGGCTCTGTGCAGTGTCACCTCATCACCAGGGATGAGGAGCTGTTGGCTCTGCCTGCAGCAGAACATCTCACACAGCAATAAAGAGGCTGCATGGAAATTAAAGGTTCCCTCCCCTCCCAAATAGCCAAGAAGATGCCAGGGGATGTGGCCTGACCAGGTCTGACCAACAGATGCCACTTGGAACGTGTTGGTTGGGTGCTGCCTGCACCCCTCCTGCTGCTCAGTGCCCCAGGAGCCACTAACCAGAGTTTGGTTCCCTTTAATTAAAAACCCAGGCATGGAAATATTAGTGGTAAATCCCTGAGTGCTGGAGTCCTGTGGCTAAACACAGAGGAATGTGTTTTATCAGCCTGGTCATGCTCAGGTGGGGAGAACACAAGGTACAAGGGCAATTCTGTGCTACTGGGAAGGGAAATGATGCTTTGTCCCCCAGCTGGCATTTTGTGGTGGCATCAGCTTGGAGTCCAGAGCAAAGAGTTTTGGTGATTTGAAATCTACTCTCGAGTTTTACTCTGTATCTGTATGGATTGATCCCTTGGAAAAAGTTAAGAATTTTATTAGGAGCACAAATAAATGAGCCTATTTTTTGAGGATGTGATGTCTCTCTCCTAGGACAGGTCACACAGGCAAATGCAGGGGATGTTCTTTGGAATGACACCCAATTTATGTGCCATTCCCTCCTGGAGAAGGGAATTCTCATCTTCCAGTGATGGTATCACATGGGTCCAGCCCTTTGGTTTTGCAGAAAATTGCTGTCTGTATTCTCATCCATTAATTCAGGAGCTCCATTTTAACTGGCTGTGGATTGGATTTCAGTGCTGCTGCACTTTATGAGCAAATGGAACATGACAATAGAGCAGGTTTAAGAAATGGGGTGTGCCATTAAAGGCCCTTTAAAGAAGTGCAGAGGTGCCTCTTCTGGCATTTACCAGATGCTGTTTTCAAGCAGCAGAGCTAGATATGGAATTTTTTTTTTGTAATGTGGAAGCAATTTCTGAAGTCTTTAATTGACTTCCAAAGACTCAATGAAGGAAAAGCTTTGTTGGAGTTATAGAGTTGTAGCTCTTACCTTTGGCTGCTACAAACTGCTTTGCATAAAAAGCTTTGAATAAAATTATTTCCAAGTGCCAAAGTGGTTCACTGAAGACAAATAGAAATGTTTTTGTTTCTTGAGGGGGCCCAGAGGTTTTCCCCTGATCCTATTTTTTTTTTCTTTTTCCAAGACAAGAAAAAACACTGAGGTTGTCCTCACTGGTCACTTTTTTGGGGGAACTTAAGTGCTCCACTATATGGGTAAAGTGAAATGAGGCCCTGGCACAGGTTGCCCTGGGAAACTGTGGCTGCTCCATCTCTGGAAATGTTAAAGGCCAGGTTGGATGGGGCTTGGAATAACCTGGTTTGCTGGAAGGTGTCCCTGCCCATGCCAGGGGGATGCTCCCTGTCCTCCCAAGACATTCTGTGGTTCTATAATTTTAAATATTGTCCATCAAACCTTGGGCTTCAATAAGTAAAGGCTGTGAGTTCATTTGATTAGAAAATCATGACCTGGGAAATGTCACAGAAAGCTTTGTGAAGATTGGAGGATGGGGGGAGAGGAAGAGTTTCAGATTCTGCTTTGCTCCTGTCCCCTTTTCCCTGCATGCCCCTCTTCTTTGAACAGCCCTGGAGCACTGGGAATTACAATAGCAGGCACTTATTTACATGGAATACTGTGATAGGGAAATGAGTCATTTGGAAAGGTGTTTTGCAATTTTAATCAATTTTGTTGCTGCTTGCCAGCAAATTAAAAAACCTGCCCTCCAGGAAGTGTCTGCTGTCGGTGGATGAGAAAGCAGAGCCTGGTCCCCACATGGATGGGGAGCCCTGGCACAGGCAGCTGCTCTGAGAGCAGCCCAAAGCTCCCAAACTGCCAGGAAATCCTTTCTGACCTTTGAGCCCAGGTTTCCAGTGTCACTGCCACCCTCTGTCCTCAGGCTGTTCTGCTTTGCTTGTGACTCTCCTCAGAGCAGCAGCAGCAGTGCAAACACCGCCTTTAACATCTTTAGAAATCATTTGTTTGCCCCCAGAGTCACCTGCTGCAACTGGTTCCCTGCTCCAGTTCTGTGTTTGTGTGAAAATTTACCCAGAGGTGCCCTGCTGGGCTGGCTGCAGGGGCCATTCTTTAGCATGACACACAAGGACACACAATTTAATAGTTCTGGAGGAGGAAATTCTCATCTTCCACCTGAGAGCTGTTGCAGCTTCCGTGGCTGAAGCTGTACCTGCTTCTCCATCCCTCTGCTCCCTGAGCTTTCCATCTGTCCTCCCACCTTCCCTGCTCCTGTTAAGGATGTGCCGAGCTCAGTCTTAGGTGTGTTTATTCCATTTTGGCCTTATTTTTGATTTTTTAATAGAACACTGAAACAACTGAATCCTGGTATCCTCACAGCCCATGAAGTTGGTCAGGGCTGTACCAAAATAAAACTCCCCAAGTCATCACACTGTGACCCCACAGCTGAGAGTAAAGGTTTCTGGTCGTTTTGAGTTTACTCAGTTTTATAGGAAGAAAGAAATGGCAGTAATAATACATTTTACAGTTGTGTTGTGAGGAGATTTCAAAGCTCCAGATTTACTGAGCCAGGTGAACTGCAGAGCAAGGCCCTGGTTTTTTCCCCCTCTCAGCTGATTCATGGTGCAAGAAGAAAAATGGGGCACACACAGGGCTGTTAGCTAAGGCAGGGGGAGGCAAGGTTGAGAAAGATAAAAGGTCTGTGGTGAAACTGCACCTTCCCAGCCAGAGCAAACACTGCTTAATGTTTCCCAAGCAGAGCCTCATGTGAAAACTAGAATACACAGCGAACTGGTGAGCATGAATAGGGGGCAGAAGTCTGCAGTGATCATAGAACCACAGAATTCTGAATTGGGTTGGAAGGGACCTTAGAGCCTCTCCCATTCTAACCCCCTGCTACCTTCCCCTATCCCAGGTTACTCCAACCCTGTCCAACCTCTCCTTGGACACTTCCAGGGATGAGACAGCTTCTCTGGGCAACCTGTGCCAATGCCCTGGCACACCCACAGTGAAGAATTTTCTCTCAACATCCAATCTAAATCTCTCCTCTTGCAGCTTAAATATGTTCCCTCTTGTCCTATCAGCATCTACCTGTGTAAAAAATCCCTGTCTTTTTTTTTTTTTTTTTTTTTTTTTTTTATAACAATGATGTGGGCCAGGGGCAGGAGTGTAAAGAATCACTCTCTTTTTTCTTTTGTAATGATGATGTGGTCCAGGGGCAGGAGAGCAGCAAACAACTTGGTATGGGGTAGAAAAGAGGAAGCATGTAGATGGAAACGGAAAAGTACGGAAAAGAGGAAGGATGTAGATGGAAACACAGGGAAGTAAAAAAGGACAATTCGCATGTAAGTAACTGAGGGTGATTTAATTAACGCCCGCGGGGTGGCTGGTGGTGCTGCCTCGGCTGGGGGCGAGGACAGGCGAGGGGACAGGAGCTGGAGTGAGGGATGTGACAGCCGGGGGGTTCGCAGCCGGTCCCGCCGGGCAGAGCCGCGCTCCGCAGCTGGGGCCGCTCCGGCCGCGGGTCCCATCGGCGTCCCACCATTGTCCCACCATTGTCCCAGCATTGTCCCAGCAGGGTCCCACCGGTGTCCCAGCGCTGTCCCGGGCTCGGCAGGCACGGGGCGGGGCGGAGCAGCGCGTTGCAGCCGCTGTTTGAAGGTTTCCCCCGGTACACGTGGCATTCCTGCCCCGTCCGCTGCCCCGGCGCAGCCCCGGCGGCTCAGGCACAGCAGCACACGGGACCCACCTGAGCTGAGGTGTGTGCGGGGCTCGGGGGGCTCGGGGGGAGCAGCACCCCGGGACTGGGGGATCTAGGGAGCAGCGCCCCAAGGCTGAGGTCTGGAGGAGCAGAATCCTGAGACTGGAGGTCCAGGGCAGCAGTATCCTGGGACTAGGGATTCAGGGGAGCAGCATCCCGGGACTGGGGGTCCAGGGGAGCAGAATCTCAGGATTGGGGTCTGGAGGAGCAGCATCCTGGAACTGGGGGGTCCAGGGGAGCAGAATCTTGGGACTGAGGATCTAGGGGAGCAGAATCTCAGGACTGGGGTTCCAGGGGAGCAGCATCCCGGGAGTGGGGGTCCAGAGGAGCAGAATCTCAGGACTACAGATGTGGGGAGCAGTATCCTGGCACAAGGGGTCCAAGGGAGCATCATCCCAGGACTGCAGGTCCAGAGTCTCAGAACTGAGAAGTCCAGGGGAGCAGAATCTCAGGAGTGGGATCTGGAGGAGCAGCATCCTGGAACTGGGGTTCCAGGGGAACAGCATCCCAGGACTGGGGTTCCAGGGAAGCAGAATCTCAGGTCTGGGGGTTTGGGGAGCAGCATCCTGGGACTGGGGTTCCAGAGGAGCAGCATCTGGAGACTGGGGGCCTACGGTCTCAGGACTGGGGGTCCAGGGGAGCAGAATACCAGGATTGGGGGTTTGGGGAGCAGTACCCCAAGACTGGAGGTCCAGGGGAGCAGCATACCGGGACTGGGGGTCCGGGGGATCAGAATCTCAGGACTGCGGGGTTTGGGGAGCAGTACCCTAGGACCACGGTCTGGAGGAGCAGCATCCATCCCGGGACAGCGGGTCCAAAGGAGGAGCAGCATCCCGGGTCTGAGCCCAGAACTATTTGTGACCCCCTCTGTTGCAGGGCTCCCCGAGCCATCCCCGGCCATGCCGGCCCCTGCCGAGGCAGGGCGTGTCCCCGGCCCGCCGGACGGTGGCTGGGGATGGATGGTTCTGCTCGGCGCCTTCGTTTCCATCGGCTTCGCCTACGCCTTCCCCAAAGGCTTGGCCATCTTCTTCAAAGAAATCCAGGATTTCTTTGGCACGTCCTATAGCGAGATCGCCTGGGTCTCGTCCATCATGCTGGCCACGACCTACGGTGCAGGTGAGTGCTCCTGCACCAGCCCTGTAAGAGCAGCCAGAAACCTCCGCTCTGGGCCAGAGCAGAGCCACCAAGTGTCCATCTCTATGGCCACCATCCACAGATTCACTTTCTGATCGTGTTTCCAAATGTTTGTTTAGGCAGACAAGTCATGTGTGGAGCCTGAGGGGCTCCTGCCCAGAAATCAGATTACCTGTGAAAACTTTCTATGAGCATCTGGGAAAAAGCCCTGAGAACAGGCTGGTGTGAAATAGCTGGGTCTGGGTTTCAGCCAGGGCTGAGTGTTGAATAGAATAATAAATGAAGTAGCTGCTTGTTTATTGTGGCAGCTGATAATGACAGCAATGAAATTGCCAGTCATTCCTATCAGTTGTAAAGCAGTGCTTGTAACTCTGCTCTTTTTTATGATTTCAATATCACTTCATGACTGAATGAAATACATGAGCTGCCCTTGATTAAATCTTCAGCTGGAGGTGGACAGGAACCACACTCTGCAATTGCAGGAAGCTTCATCAATATTTATTCTGTCTATTAAAGACATTCTGAGAATAATCTTTGTTTTTACAAAGGTGGTTTTATTTTTCCCTTAATAATGCACTGTAGTGCAAGAGCACAGTTGCTAATGAAAATAAAGTTGCTTTGTGTAAGTTTGTAGGGTAGAAGTGAGGCTTGAGTCAGAACCTATTGTAATCCACTCTGTTGTAACCCAGACTTGGTCCTACAGAGATGAGCTCTGCAAAGTTCCTATAGTTCTAAAGTTCCTATATTAGTTCCTATATAAGAACCCACCAATGGAGCACTTGGAGGGCAGAACCCAAGCAGTGATTCAGAGAGAGAAATGCCCTGCTTGTGCCAGTGCTGTTGTCCCGTTGGCTGTCCCATTACACTGCAATAAAAGTGCCAAAGTATTTACCTCTGGGCTCCCTGGATGCCTCTGTGAGTTGTTGGCAGCTCTGCTTTGTCTTCCAATAAAAAAAATGTTGTCCCCTCCTTTGATATGGAAGAGATGCTCTGTGCCTGACCATGACCAAGTGAGGAACATTAACCCTGCACCTGGCAGCACCCCAAGTTACTCACAGGGATTTAGATGGGGAGCTTGAGCCTCTTGGGGTTCAGCTTATGGCAAATGAGGTGCTGGAGCAGGTGAAATGCTGCTCTGATCCCCTCTGTCTCAATCCAGCTGCTCATTTTCCAGCCCACCTTCTTCTCTGTCTCTCCAAGTGTTCCAAGTCAGTGCTGTGTGCTCTGTACCTGGGATGTTGCAGAGGACTTTTATCCTGATTACCTGAGCATCTCCTGCCTTAGCCTCATTCTCCCTGATGCTGTTACACAGTGATGTGGGGGATGATACAGCTGAATTGCAGGTGACTGTTGAGGGAAATAGTAAAGGCAAGATGATTTCTAGAAAGCTGTAAAAGTAGGTTTTAGAAACAGAGAGAACAGAAAACATAGAACTAGCTGCAGCTGCAAAGTCTGAAAGTAGAAAAGGTTGCAATAGTACAGCAAGCAAGGACAAGAAACAATAGCTTGAGTTTAAAGTTTGGTTAAGATAGACTTTAAGGCTGTAGAAAAATGCGCTTAGCAGGATAGTAGAAGGTTTTAAGCTTAATAACAGTGTATTGCATGTTGTTAATAGAAGGCATACAAGGAAGCATTGTGTGCAGCAGGTGTATGTGTGCTTTTAGTGATTGGCTAGGACAATTGTTTGTAAGCTTTAGCAATATGCTATTGGCTAGAAAGTTTTTAAAATGCTCTGTAGCAAGGAAATCTTTGGCTGCTGCTGGTTGTAAATGGGCCTATGTCATTTTTCTATTGTCTCCACCACGTAGTGAAGCTGATGCTGCAATAAAGCTCAAGGAACGTACCCCAGCAGTCCCATCCTGTCCGTGAAAAATCCTCCAAACAATCTCTTTGTACAACCTCTTGCTTGCAGCTGCTCAGTGTCCAGTTTCCAGCCTCCCCTCCTGTGCTCTGGGTGCTTGGGATGCTCCCCGTGCCCCTGGCTGAGGTGCTGGGTGGTGCAGACAGGGTGTGGTGGGAGCTGCTGGAGCATGGGGCAATGAAACACCAGTGTCCAAGAGTGTGTTTGACACTCTGCTGTGACTGAGTGGGCATTTAACACCACTGTGGGTGTAGCTTATGCACGACTCCAGTGATTTGGAAATGCTCATTAAAGGGCAGCTCCTCTGTGGCTGTGCCTGTTGGAGCTGTGAGCATGCAAGGCTTGATTTACACTGCAGAAAAAACAGAAAGCAGTTTAACACTGAAGTTTTGTCAATCTTTCCAAAATAAGAAATTCTAAAACCACCAAGATTTCAACACACTCCTGAGCAGCTAACAGAGCTACCAAACCAGATGATTATTGCCACAGGATGTCCATCCCCTCCCTTCCTCTCCCCAACAAGGCAGAAGGGCCACAGGTTGTGCAGGTGATGCTCTCTGCAGCCCTGTGGGGACACTGAGCACATGAAGCACCAGGCACACGTCCCTGGAGGGGGGGACATGTCCCTGGGGTGTGGAGGGGCCAATTTGCAGTGTCAGGTGTGGCCATGGAGGGCAATCCCTGCCCCATCCCTGCCCCTGCAGCCCCAGGGCAGCCTGGTGCCCTGCAGGGCACTCAGAGGCTGAAGTTTCCGCTGGCCACAGCTTGTGGTGACACAGTGCCCGGTTTCCTTGGTGTTCTCCTTGGTCTAAGGACTCGTTTTTGGACTGTGCTGCTTACACTGTCGCAGAGCTTGCGTTTGCATTTCATAAATAATGCAAATGAAGCTTATTTTCTGAAAATGCATGAACTAACCCAAATCTCCACTGGAGAAGTTGTGTTGATTCTGACAGCACGGATGCAGATTTACAGTGACCACCTGAGGCTTTGCTTGTAGCACCAAAGGAGCTCCAGTTTTTCAGACTAAAGCTGAAAATCAGCAGCCAGGACTGTTTCTGCCCTTCACTTTCTGCTGAATTCCCCCAGGAGGCTGTTTTACACCAGCCAGGGCTCTGGCAATATATATTACAGAAGTTAATGTGTCTTATCCCCCAGTTTCTTAATCTGAACTAGGTTGCAGAAAACAATTCTGTCACTGTAATACAAGCAGTAAAACAGATTACTGTGCAGTAAAGTGGATAGCCTGGACTTTATGATGGGGTACTTGTAGCTCTTGCCAGAGCTCCTGCTCAGCAATTCCACATTTCCAATTGCACAGGGCAGGCTGGGAGGTTTGGGAGCGAGGAGCAGGAGGGAACATTGCTCTTCTCTGCCCAAATCCCACAGGCTGAAGCCCTATCAATCTGATAAAGAAGGATTTGTTTTACAATGTTTCTACTTTTCTTTCTTGTCATGGGTGAAGAGCTCAATTCCTTACCCCAAATGAGAAAGGTTTTACAGAGCAGAGTTTTTGATGCATGGGAACAAAAAAAGGAAAAAGGATCTGGTCAATGATCTTAGAGGTCCTTTAATGATTCTCTGGCCCACACAAGACCAACATTCCCAAGGTTTTTCCTCACATATAGGAGTGAGTTTTCTTTAGGAAACAATTTCATTGCAAAGCCAAAAGCCTTTGGCCTTGGCACCTCCTGATTTGGAGGTGCCAGGTTCACCAAACTGAGCTGCCCTTGTCCCGCTTTGAGGGTGACACATTTCAAGCTAGGCCACAGGGGTGTCCCTGGGGAAAGCAGGGAAAGCAGCAGAGCTCTCCGGAAAGAAAAGATAAGCAGCATTAATTTACTAGTAAATTAGTTGCCCTATTCAGCATCAGGGGAAACAGCCAAACATTCTGAAAATAAGAAATAGTGATGCCACTAATTTAATAGCAGCAATGTTCTTGTAGCTCTTATGGTCTCCTGTGAGGCTGCAAGAGAGGTAAGGATTGTGGGAAGAAGTAATGTCCTTTATTATGGCCAACTGTTAGAGCTTGAACAACGAGCCAGCCTCCTGGCACATGTGCCAGAATAGAGGGAATAATTTAATACCAGGACAGGATCTGCATTTTCTTTTTTAAATTTTTTTTTTAAATGGTGACTGTGTAGCCAAGTGCCTCCTCCATCTTTATAATGGAATAACAGGAATCATCCAAGGGGAGCTCAGAGAGCAGATCCTCCTGCAGAGTCATTTCAGCTGCTTGCTTTGAATAGCTGGGGCTACACTAGGGGACATTGGAGCTGCTTTTTAGTAATTTAGAGAATTTCACTCCTTTGTGATTGCTGTGCATGTTTATATACAGCTTGTGGGTGTAAATATGTGCTGCTTCTGTTGCCCTTTAATACATAAAAAGCTCAGGCTCATGGCATCAGCACCATCATTGTTTTTATTCAGAATGTGCTGCAGTGGAGCCTTGTCTCAGTTTTGCTGTACCCTGCTGTGAAACTCCCCCCAAAATCTCCAGGGTGCTGCTCTCTCACATGCAAATTCCCCTTAAAATTAAAGAATCTCTGTCCATTTTACAAAGACAGCATCAGAGAGCCACATTTTGTAAACACAATAAAAATGAGAGTGCTTCTGGTGAAAAAGCCTCCACCTGAAACCAACCAGTGTTTATTAGTCTTGTTATTTATTGGTTTGTAATTTGGTGAAGATCAAATTACCCGAAGATTTAATTCTGGAAATGCTCCACAACTAAATCTTTTCCTCCAAAAAAACACTTTCTCCCAGAGCTTGTAAGTGCTTAATAGAGCATCTGCTAAAGCAGCAAGGAAGAGATAGGGAAGCTGAAAGTCCACCATTGACCTTGAACATTTAATCCAAAATTTTATAGCTGTATTTTATTACACTGCTAGCATGATAAATTGCAGTGACAGGTTTAGAAAGAACCTTACAACATGCAGTGGCATAAAGCTATATTAATAATGAGTTTGATTCTGCAGTTTTTAACTTAATCAAAGCTGCCAATGTTCTCTCCTGCTCTGGTCCAGGCTCTATCAAAACCTCCTCTGCCTCCAGAAAACCCCACCCAGGGCTCCCCACCCATCTCAGCTGCCTTCAAAGGGCTGTGAAGCACTAAAAGGGGAAACTGAGGCATGGGAGAGAGGTGGGTTTTTTTAAAGGACAAGGTTATGTTCACCTGTGTCAGCTGGTTCAACAAACATTCATTCTCCAGTGGGGGTTTTACCAGGATTTCCCTTTTTGCTTCCCCACCTGGGTATTTTATGGAGGCTGGAACGAAAGGGGGAAGATAATTCTGTTTATTCACAGAACTGTGGATATCCAGCATCCTGCTATCCTGGCCCAGGCCCTGCCAGGTGCTCCCTGGAGCTGCCTGATGCTGGAATTCACCTTTTTCCTTACCTTCCCCACCTCTGGGAGTCCCACCCCATCATCCTCCCCAGGCAGGGGCAATCCCTGGGTAGCAGCACCATTAGAACCCCAGGTTTTGATAAGAAAGCTGCATGAGGAATGATTTGATTTCTGTAATGGATGGTGCTGCAGGTTCATATACTTCTCCTGACTCTCAGAGAGCACTCCAGCTCTGCAAGGTCACCACGTATGGGCTTGTATTTTTTATTTTTTTAAATAGCTCTGTTCTACTTAAAAGCAATAATAGCACTGTAGGTTCAGGTGAAATATTTCTGTGTTGGTGGACTTGGTCACAAAGCTTTATCATTTTGCCCTTCATTGGAGCTACCAAGGTCACCAGACAGCTGTAATAGAGATGTGATAGACTTAATAAAAACCAAGATTAATAAGAACTAGGGAGAAGGAAGTGAAGAGTTTTGGCTGGGGGGTTGTTAATGGTGTTAAGCCAAGGAGTAGAGTTATAATCCATTCCCCCCAAGTGGAATTCAAACAGGTGAAAACTTCTTCCCCCAGATGCCAGCCTGTCCCAGAGCATTGCAGTGGAATTGAAAAGCAGGACCTGTGGTCCTCTGTTATCCTCTAGTGCCCCAGGATGGGCTCTGCAGTGTAACTGAACCCTTGGTCAATGCAGGGTCCCAGGGTGGGCAAAGCCCTGTGGAGAGCACCAGCAGGCAGGGCCAGTTTGGAGCAGAATGTTAAGAGTGGTAACCAGGGGCTGCTGACCCCCAGGAATGGATGTTCAGCCATGTGGGGGTGCCAGCTGTGGGTTTCTCTGGGTCTGCATTGAAGGCACTTGAGACAGTAATTCATGTTCAGACTCAGGTGTTTATTATTTCTGATCAGTAAAACAGTCTCACTGCTGTGAGTTGGGCAGCTTTTCATTAGAAGGCACAAAATGGCCAACAATCTCTTGGCACAAGGTCTTTTAAGATTAAACTATCCAAATAAGAACTGACACCTGGGTTCTTTTCCCTTTTAACCCAATAACTGATCCCAAAGAGCTGCAATGGGGACTTTTCTGCCCAATTACAAAATGCCACCCAAACCCATGGAGAAGGAGGAAGAAGCAGCATGAAGAAGAAACCCAGGATGACACCCTGTGCCCTCCATCTTGCTGCCATCCACAACACACTAAAAATCCCAAAACCTCAACTTCTCACCAAGTGACACACCTACACTACTCTCTATAATCTGTTTCACACTTTTGTGGGTTCTGGTCTATCTTGAACTCCAGGAAACTTTTTTCATGAATGAGGGTCACAGTCAGTGCTGCCCTGGGGTCAGGGCACCCCAGAGCAGACACAGAAATATTCCCAGTGCCCTGGGTTTGCACAGTGGCACACAGGGAGCTCCTGCCCTGCAGCTGGAATTCCAGTGATGGAAGGGATCACAGCCAGTGGTCCTGCCAGGGCAAAAGGGCAGCTAAAGAAATCACAGGAGAGCAGCTCAAACACTGAGATGCTCTGACCTTGTGAAGGTCTGAGCTGTGATCTGCTGCAGGGTGAGATCCAAACCTGCAGCTGGGGTTGTCCCTGAGTGCTGTCCCTTTGCAGGAGAGGTGATTTAACTGCTTAAACTCAGAATGACACAAAGGGCCTTGGCCACAGCCCCAGTCTGGGAGCTGCTGGCCTGTGGCTCCTCCTGCACTGCAGGAGCAGCATCTGAGCTGGGTAATGTGGAAATTGAAATGCCAGAGCACTGATCAGATAGGACTGCTGGCACTTTGTCTTTCTGAAGCTTGGGCCTTGTCTGCTTTGTTTTTCTTCTTCTTATATATATATATATATATATATATATATATATATATATATATATATTTCTTTTTCTTGACATCAGGTTGCTGCTGCTGCTGTGGCAAGTTTCAGAGTTTCAGGTGGGAGGCCAGGGTCCCTGTGCTCCCAAGGGCATGCCTGGTGGGTGCAAGGGAGGGAGGGTTGCTGCAGTGGATCACTGCCCTCACCACCTTTCCCAGTGAATGCAGTGCCAGCCCTGCCCAGGCACACAGGACTGACCAGTTTGATGACTCAATAATGTCTGTCCAGACAATTTCTCCCATGCTTGGCTTATGAATCATCTCACAGGGGTTGTGCTGGAGCTGCAGCCATTACCCATTAAATGAACTGGCTGTTCTCCTCACCTGTGAGGAAGCAAATGAAGCATCTCTGGGGCCAGCTTAGCTGTGGAGCTGCTGTGGCATGTGCTGGATTTCAGCCTCCTTATTTAAAATCAATTATTTTTAATGTAAATAACACTAATAGAAGGCCTCAGGGTGATTTAGGTGTGGATAGGTCTTTGGAAGCTGCTCTGTCAGGTCTGGCAGAGGAGAATTTGGGACTGTGGTTGTCACCTGGGGTGTGTGCTCAGTGCCACTTGTCCCCAGTGTGTGGCCATGCTGTCCCCAGCAGCACTGCCTGAGGAAGGCTCTGTGGTCTGTGGGCTCCTCAGCCCATGCAGGTGAAAACCAAACCTGAACCAAGCAGCTGAGACTAATAATTATCAGGCTTCATGATGAGCAGGTACCAGCAGTTATTCTCCAGGGATCTGCAGCAGGCAGGACTGAGTCACTGAGGGTGAGCAGGAGCTCTCCACACCCTGCTGACACAAACACCCAAACCACGAGCTGCCCAAGCCTCTTCTGGCACGGCAGAGAGTGAAAGGCTGCAGGTTTGACCCTCTCATCCTTCCCCCCACGATTGCAGCTGGGCCCTGTGCTCTCTCTGGCTGCCTCCCTTGCAACCTCAGAGGCCAATTTTGAACTCATTGCGAGCAGGAGCTGCTGCTGCTGATCCCCCCCATCTCCCGAGGCTGGGGGGTCTGGCAGCTCATTAATAACGTGGGGGCACTTGCTTTCATTCAGGGGTAATGAGGAGGCTGCTCTGTTATGGTGGGCTGCTACCCTAGTGGATAAATTACCAAGCCAAAGGCAGGGTTGTTATTCCATGGAGGGAGTGAGATTATTACTGAGGAAATTGCAGGCCTGCTCCCATTCTTGTTCCACTACTGGTGTAATAACAGACTTTGTTCCATTAGTATAAACGATTTCCCCCCTTTCCCTCTCCTCTGAGTACGCTGCCCTCCTTCTTATGTCCCCAGTGAGTCCCTACAGTCAGTGACAATCCTGGCATGCCGAGTTCCTATTTGTATTTTCACAATAGTTTGGAAAATATTAACTATCTGGGCAGTCCTTTTGGTGCTGGCCAATGTCCCTGGGCAGGAAGAGTTCTTTAGAGCCACTTGTCACTGTGGAAAAGCAGGAAAAGCTCAGCTGCATGTTGCAACCCCACTGGTGGTCCCAAACCTTCCAGTGGTGGTCTGTGCAGTTGAGTATTTTAAAGTATTTTAAAGTGTTGTTGTTTATCACCTGTGTGGTCATCAAATGGTCTGACCAGCAGACCCAGAACATTTGCACTGGCTCTGTGCCACTTTACACTGTCACAAGGTCAGTGTTGTGAAACCTGGGAAAAACCTGGAAAAAACCCACATTGCTGGAAGCCTCTGGGTTACAGATTGTCAGGCCCTCAGCTCCTTACTCTTATCTGAGAGCCCTACACAAAAACATTGCAGCAGAAATTCATCCAGGCCAAGCTCAGAAAGGAGGAACACTATTAGTTAGGTTAAAAAAAAAAAGCCAAACCAGACCTTACAAATAAGGGATAAATATATACACACACAGGGTCAGAGGTATGGGAAAGGAGAATGTTTTAGTCCCTGTTAGAAATACATCAGGGTTTCACACAGGCACTGGAAGTTTTGCAGGTCATAAAAAATTCATAAGGCTTGCTGAGGAAAACAGGAAGGCAATTCAGGTGTCTATTTTTTGAGCACTGTCATACTTGCAGGAGTTTATGCCAGTCTGGATTGATATTTCTTGTTATGTGCCAGCCCTGCATTATGATCCTCTCTGGATCATAGTTCAGTGACTCAGGAAGAATGAATGACAGGGTGGCCTGGGTTAGTGGAGGGGAAGAGAGCAGAGCCCAGGGTTTTTTGCTGCTTTTTTATGGCTTTACAGTCTCCTCTTCAGGGTCCTTTTCACTTGTGCAAACACAAAACTCAAGGTGAAAAGTAATTGGACAAGCTAACAAATGAGCTGAGGCTTGCTGCATTCCCCACTGGCGAGTCTCTGTGTTCCTCTTGCCACCCAGAGCAGCCTCTCTGACATGGCCTTTCATGTTCCAGCCAACAAAGAATGGAAATCTGCCACAGGTTTGAGAAAAGAGAGGCTTTAAACAGGACAGGCACTGAACCAGAGTGATTTATATGGGCTGAGGGCAGTGCTTTACATTTCATCAGTCTTCCAGGGGCTCCATGACCCCAGCTGCATCTTTTGGGGCTGTTTGGTGCAAACTGTTGCTCTCCAGGCTGCAGAGCTTTGCTGCAGGCAGAAGTGGAAGCCTCAGGGTGTGCACGCTGCTGAGGAAGGGTTTGGAGTGTAAAGTGAAGCATTTCTGAGCAGGCATTCCTTGCTCTCACCATGGGCTGATGGAGGTGATGGAGAGCAGGGCCCTGAGAGCCAGGGGAGCTGCAGAGCCACAGGCACAGCTCTGAGTGAAGCCAGCAGCAGGGTGAGGCCCAGCATCCCCACTGGGTCCTCTGCTGTCCTTAGCAGGAACATTGAGGGCTTTAAATGCTTTGCTCCATGGCACAGCATCCTACAGGGTGAAAGCCCTCTGCCAGTGGGCAAAGGTAATGGAAACCACATTTTCTTAGCTGAGTAATTAGATTGATTCTGCAGAAATGCAGACATGTGGAAAATTGAAAAATGGAAGAGTTGCATGCCCTGAGGCTGCAGATGAATATGTTGGTGCCTTTCTGAGGAGCACTGGCTCAATCTATTGAATTACTGATGCAAGTTCAAGCCCTGACCAGGGGAAACTCTTCAGAAGGGGGTGTCTTTCTCACTGTGCTGATCTCAAATATATGTCCCTTTCCCCAAAACTTCTCATTGAATTCTGTAGTGCTCTGTGCAGCAAAAGGATGCACCTGTGTGAATCCAGTTGCAGGATGAGCAGAAAAACTCTCCATGTAATTACAGACACCCAGAAATTTTAATTGAATGGTGCATTTGATGGGACTAGATCACAGATCACAGTTACAGGGATGTTGTTGAGGCTGTGCTTGTGTGCATTTAATTTATGAGTGTTTTGACCTCAGACATCAAATGGAAAGTATTTCTATGGGCTTCATTCCCCAGATTAAACCAGCCATACCTACTGCTTTCTATTCTTGCACATTATAACAGCTGAGAGATTGTTTGGATGCTGTCAGCCATGCTGAGGGAGGGTTGAGGTTTCTGTGTTCTGTTCCTGTGATCAGGAGTTCTGTGGTTTGCAGGGTCTGGAGAGAGCTCTGGAGCTATTTCTGGCTGAGATTATTTAAGCACAGGTAAATATTCCACCATGGCTCTGTGGTGTGGTAGGTCCCACAGCCAAACTCCTCAGAGATACCTGTGCCTTTAAAATACCAGTTTGCAGTATTATGTGTGTGAGTGGGAAGTGGCAGGAATGAAGGCAAGCAGGCACACTGGGCTCTGAAACACCATTGCTGAATGATGAGTAGCACCACAAACAGCCAGGTAAATTCAGATATTGAATCTGCCTGCATTCTCCTCATTTCCAGTATCACTTTTGCAGCATTTTGATTCAGGACTTGTGAGTAATACAGAATCTTTTCTTTACATCTCACAGCTTGGACTTCTGGAGTGCTCCTTCCTGTTCAGCTTGGCTTTTCTAGTTCTGGCTTCTCAGTCTGTTCTAACTTCAGAGCTGGCTTTTCTTTGAGCAGGAGGTTGGTCCTGAGGTACCACCAAAGTCCCTCCAATATATATCTTACTGTGATTCTGATTTTTACTGGTCTCACTTCCTCAGATTTCAATACTTTGTTTCAGTGTGCACAGTTTTTGTCAAGCCATTTCCCTCTTAATTTTGCACTGCCCTGAACCTCCTCTTTGCATAAATGCAAGTCCAAACTGGTTCTTTTGAGCTCTGGCTAATCCATCATCCCCAACATTTCCTACCTACACGGACTGCTATTAAGATTTAATTAACAACTGTTCTGCTGAAGCTTGGGTCCTGGTCAGCAATATTGGAATTGCATTAAATAGAGGCATTAAAAATGCAACAGCATTTGTGATATCTGCCTCACAATATGAGCCACTGCTTTGTGTGTGCAGTTTAACATCATCATAAATCAAGGAGCTCCTGTGACTCACAGGATTTGTTATTGCTGTTTGCCTTCTCTGGTGACACGTGGAAGTGCTGAGGGCAGGAGCTGTCACTGGTTTCACACCCATGGCACTGGACATGCTGCCATCTCTGCTTTTCCATTTTCCTCCTTAGCTGTCTTAAGAGGACACAGTCTCAAGCTGTGCCAAGGGAGATACAGGCTAGAATTAAGGAGGAAGTTTTTCACAGAAAGAGTGGTCAAATACTGGAATCATCTACCCAGGGAGGTGGTGGAGTCACCATCCCTTGATGTGTTTAAAAAAAGACTGGATGTGGCACTTGGTGCCATGATCTAGTTGAGGTGTTAGAACATGGGTCGGACTCGATGATCTTAAAGGTCTCTTCCAACCTAGAAATTCTGTGTGATTCTAGCAGCACTCAGGCCCCTTGGTATTGCAGAGCTTTACCTGCTTTGTGTCAAACATGCCCTTCTGTCAGAAGACACAACCTCAAGGCCCTTCTTGCGCTCTTTCCCCAGGTCCCATCAGCAGCATTTTGGTGAACCGCTACGGCAGCCGCCCCGTGGTGATGTTTGGGGGGCTCCTGTGTGGGGTGGGGATGATCTCAGCTGCCTTCTGCACCAGCATCCTGCAGCTCTACATCTGCGTGGGCTTCATCACAGGTGAGAGCACAGCACAGCACCTCCTTCCCTGCACAGAGAGGATCCCTCCTGATGGCCTGGGGCTGGCACACCGGGGCAATCTGCACCAACACAAACACAGGGAAAATGGGGAGATAAAAAGCTTGGGAGATAAAATCTGGTGGGACAAAGGCCCCCCTTTATTGTATTTGTGGGGTTCCCAGATGAGGGAAGGAACGATGAATCTGGCTCCGTGTTCTCAGAAGGCTAATTTATTATTTTATGATACTATATTATGTTAAAGAATGCTATACTAAACTATACTAAACAATACAGAAAGGATACTTACAGAAGGCTAAAAAGATAATAATGAAAACTCGTGACTCTGAGTTGGCACTGATTGGTCATTGAGTCAAAACAATTCACATGAAACCAATGAAACAATCACCTGTTGGATAAGCAATTTCCAACCACATTCCAAAGCAGCAAAACACAGGAGAAGCAAATGAGATAATTATTGTTTCCCTTTTTCTCTGAGGCTTCACAGCTTCCCAGGAGACAAATCCTGGGCAAAGGGATTTTCCCAGAAAATATGATTGCCACACTCCTTATCAATGCTTATCAATAGTTCCCTGTGCCCTGTTCCTGGCTGGATGTGGCATGTGGGATCCAGGCAGGGCTGTGCTCTGGGCCAGGTGCTGGGCATGATGCCCATCAGAGCCCTCAACTCCTCCTGAAGGAGACCCAGGCTCACTGTGCTCTGTCCTGGGCATGGCAAGTCCTTCTGGGTACAAGTGTGACTATAAAGAAAGCACCCTTGTTCCTATTTTACTGTATGTTATCTTCCCTCTGTGAGATACATGGGCTGAGATTTCAGGGGTTTGCTTCAGTTGACTTGCCCTTTTCCAGCTTGTGAGGTGAGGAGGTCCTTTATCTGAAAATGAGAACTGCTGGGGTTGACCAAAAATATCTCTACTGTGAAAAAAAAACAAACAAAACCCCCTGTATTTCCTTCTTGAAGTTCCAATTTGAATTGCCTGTATTGAAATATGAAATCCCATATTGGAAACTCAAGTAGAATAAGGCACAGGCTCAGTCCAGCATCTTTAAAGCCTGCAGGTGCCAGGTTATTGCTTTTAAAAGTAGATGGATTAGAGCTCTCCACCTGTGTGAGTATAGGTGCTTAATTGTGAGTATTTTTGGTTTATTATTTTGGATAAGGTACTGCCGAAGTTTATTCCAGTGCAGCTAGGACATCTGCTTGGAAGCATGACACAATGAGTTCAAATTGGCTTCTGAGGTTGCCAGGTGTATGGTTTAATGAATGTTCCCAATCTCTCTGCAGATGCATTAAGTGTTGCTGCTTTCTGAATGTGAAAATGAGAGCTCAACATTTAAAATCAATAAAACCAGCCACTAGCAAAGTAAATTGGGACAGAAAGTTTGTCACTCTGTTCTTCTATATCAATATTATTTTATTAAATCTGTAGAGTAGTGAATGAATCCCTGTGTAGCACAACCCCTCTTAAACTTTACTCTTCCTAAGGACTGTCACTGTAATTAAATGAAATTGTGTTATTATTGGATGAATAAATCCTGCAGATTCCTTGAAAGAGACTCCAGAAACAAAGGGATGGGAAATCAAATTAACCAATGTCTCCCAGTATTTCTCAATGCATGAGCTTGCATCATTTCCTCCTAAACAAATATCCTCTGGGAGGGTAAAGGGGGAAGTGACAGGACAAGGGGAGATGACTTTCAACTGACAGAGGGCAGCTTAGATTAGATGCTGGGAAGAAATCCTTTATTGTGAGGGTTGGGAGGACCTGGCTGAGAGAAAAGCTGTGACTGTCCCATCCAAGGCCAGGTTGGATGGCGCTTGGAGCAACCTGGGACAGTGGAAGGCGTCCCTGCCATGGCAGGGGAGTTGCCATGGGATGAGTTTGAAGGTCCCTTCCAACCCAAACCATTGCGTGATTCTAAGCTGACTACTGCTGGATTAGCACGTGGACACCATAAATCCTTTGCTGAAAGTATTCCGCGCACTTTGGTGAGCAGAAGGACTCAGACAAGAAACAGGGCTGTAGGAAGGCACCAGCCTCTCTGTTCTAATACACTTGGATAAAAAGGTGACAGAAGGGAGCTCTGTGCATAACCCCAACAGAGCCAGGATTGGTAAAGGCCTTGCTCTTGGTCCCTGAATGTGTCTGCAAGTCTGGGGCATCACCAAGCACAGAGTGTGGGCTGTGCTCAGTGCACACAGGTGACCCTTGTGCCAGCCCTGAGGGACAGAGCTGAAACACCCACATCTCTTTGCACTGCTGTGCTGATTCCTCTGCACTGCTGTGCTGATTCCTCTGAGCAGGGCACACCTTTTGTGTGCATCTTTGTCGCATTCATCTTTTATGGAAAATCCTTTCTTTAGGATTTTTCCTCCTGAGAAGCTGAGAGGCCTCAGGAACAAAATGTAAACAATGATTATCTGCTGCTGTGGAATGCAACAGGTGCATCTGTGATTGGTCTCATGTGGTTGTTTCTAATTAATGGCCAGTCACAGTGAGCTGGCTTGGACTCTCTGTCTGAGACCAAAGCCTTTGTTATCATTCTTGGCTATTCTATTCTTAGCCAGCCTTCTGATGAAACCTTTTCTTCTATTCTTTTAGTATAGTTTTATTGTAATATATGTCATAAAATAATAAATCAGCCTTCTGAAGCATGGACTCAGATCCTCATCTCTTCCCCAATCTGAAAACCCCTGTGAACATCCTCACACATCTTTTCCTCCTGCCTGCAGAACAAGGGCAGCTGTGGGGATGAGGTGCTGGCTGATAACCCATCATCCCCAGGCACAGGGGTGTGTGGAGAAGGAATAGTAATTTGACAGAGAAGGGAAGATGCTTGCAAGCCTGCTAACATGCTTGATGCCTCCAATTAAGCTTGAAGTATCTTTTCTGGTCAGGCCTAGCATGGAAGCATTCAAGGGCAATTAGGAAGCCACCTGCCCATCACACAGCTGTGACAGTGCTGCTGCACGAGGAGAGAGGCTTTGGTGAAGGGGATTTGCAGTAACTGTAAAGCAACCTGTAAACATCACACTCTTTGTAGCCTCCTTGCTACCAGCCTGGAAAGAAAACAGGCTGATGTAAAAGCCTGGGCTCATGTAAGTCACAGGGATGGAGGTAAAAACAAGGTCTTGGTAGAGGGAGGTCTCTGCTACAGTGCTGTGCCTTTGGCATATTAATAGGAATCTCTTCAGAGGAGCAGAGCAGGAAGAATCTGTTGGCAGTGGGGGGATTAGACACAGCAACCTCAGCTGCTGACTTGATTATGCCTGTTTCCATTTGCATGCAGAGCAGGAGCCAGGCTCTGCTGGTGGAGGCAGCTCTGTCCTTGACGGCTCTCTGGGCTGCACGAGGCACTTTGAAACCCCACAGCCCCTTCCCATTTGTTTCCCTACAGCACTTAGAAAAAGAAATGGGGTTTGCAAGCTGTCCACCTGGACAGATGCCAGCCTGCATGCATTAAGTAGGTGTTTCAACATGCAACCTCTCCAGAAGTCTGAGGCAGAAGCAGCAAATTTTGAAGCTGATTGCAAGGTAGTAATGACTGGTCAGAGTTTAGCTCAATCTGGACCAATTAGACTGCCATGAAATAAAATGGGATCTTAGACTGCCGTGAAATAAAACGGGATCTTGGGTGAGGCACGTGGACTAATGAGAGCAGAGTCTTTGCCATGGCTGTAGGTGTTGAGCACTGAAATACCTAGTCAAATGTTCCTTGCTAATAAAGTGAGAACAAGATCAATAACTACACAGCTGAGTCCTGTAGCACCACTTATTTCCTTCTGATATGAGTGAGATGTATTTAATCCAGGAAAGGACACTCCCTCTGGCACAGGTTTGCCTCTGTTCTTGCAGCACCACTGACAGACCTCTCTGTCACATCCCTGGGGAGAAAATGTGGTTATTGAGTAACAATTCCAGCTATGGAAAAGCTGCTGTAGCTTCTGAAAACTGCAATAAAATGGATGCAAATATTTCCTCTTAAAGTCAGCCAAAAGCTTAGAGTAAATTGAAATTCCAGTTATTCAATTTGAAACTCTCCAAATTTAATTAATGGGAAGAGCATGAGGTAATATTAAATTAGATTTGTCTGACTGGCAAATTAATGTTCACATAATAAAAAAAATTGAGATGATTATTGTTTAAGTGGGTAGCTGGCATCCAGTCTGATTTTCCTCCTTTGGAAGATGTGTGTTGTGTCCCTACCAAAAATGACTCTGTGGAAATGATGGTTCAATTTCTGCCCTTACTGACCAGCCTGGGAAATGGGGAGCTAATGCAAACTCTCACCTGCTGTGCTGCATCTTCTCAGGTGGAAAAAGATACATTTCTATATTTCAGCACTGTCAAGGGTGTTCTCTAACCAGGGCTGTGGTTTTCCTCTGTGGTTCCCAGGTCACCCTGAATTTGGCCCTACAGACATTACAGGCAGGCTGCACTCCCCAAAGATGTGCCCTGCATAACATATAGTCTATCTAAAAAAGTTCATGCTGAGAATGTTCTCTATCCAGAATTACTTTAATGTGTTGCCATTTCAATTTATTTTTAATGTTGTAAACTTCAAAGTAATTAAAAAAAATAACTTTAGACTTGGCGAAAATCATAATTTTGTAAACCCATTTAAACTGAAACTATCCAGCATTGGCTGGATTCTGCTGCATCAGTTGGATTCTACTCTATCAGTGACTAATGACAGTGTTCCTTAATTAATTTTGAGGACCTTGACCTTTGTAAATTCTCTTCTGTAAAGCAATATGCCTAATTATGTACTGCACAGTTAAACAAACTAATTATATCGACTAATGAACAAGAAAAAAATCTGCATGACCCTATTTTCAGGATTCATGTTCTCTGATATAATCACCTCAAGGATTACATTTCTGCTTTGTTCTAATGTGGCTCATTCTTTCCTGGATGATGGAGTGGAAAATATGTGGCATGACTTTTAAATGCCATTTTGATGGAGTTCTGAAAAAATTAACTTTTTATGAAAATACTGCATGTCAAAGAAATGCTTGAAAATACTATTGATGTTTAATTATTGATTATTGATGCTGGGCATCAGGAGGAATGGTTGGATATCAGGAAGTATTTTTTCACTGAAAAGGTGATTAAGCCTTGGAATGGGTTGCCCAGATGGTGGTGGATTCACCATCCTTGGAAGTGTTCAAGAAAAAGCTGGAGGTGGCACTCAGAGCTCTGGTCTGGTTTATAAGGTGATGACTAGTCAGAGGTTGGATTCCATGGTCTTGGGGGTCTTTTCCAGCCTTACTGGCTCTGTGATTCTATGGTTCTATTTGTCAGTGATCCCAAACAGAACCACAGAAAATTGAGACCACCACAGCATTTGGCATTTCTGCCTGCAGATTCCACCTGTGCAGGAGAAGCTGGCCAACTGAATTAGCAATGATGATTTATAATGGCATTTATATATCTAAATGCAATAAAAATAAATTCTAATTAAAAGACACACTCTGGGGTCCTGTGTAATTAGCATCCTCAGTAGCTGTTTTGCTGTGTACTTGCAGACCTCTTAATCTTTTGGATCAGACCTGAACTGCTCACAGCACCAAATCAGTCGTAGCTGAGGAGGGTGGTGTTATTTTCTGTGCAGGTCTGGCTGCCCAGCAGCAGAGTTGGGTGCCCATGGAAGGGGAGGCCAGCCCTGGATGGATGAACTTTGGTTGTTGACACTGTCTGAGCCAAAATAACCTTCCTCAAACTGCGAGTGGCCATTTTGTAAAAACAGATCAGTCCTCTCCCCCAGCAAGGCTGCTGTGTGTGGACAGAACCCACCAGAATTTCATGAGGGAATAATTTTGGTTCACTCTGAAGCAAACTCTTGGTGCTAGTTTTGCCACCCAAAAGATTTGCAGTGCAAAGGGAAGGGGTTTCTCTGACTGAAAGAGTGTTTCTGGGGTCTGGTTACCCAAATCTGGCAGCCAGAACTCAGGGACACCCTAAGCAACATTTTCATCCAGATTGTTGTGTTGAAGAGCCACCAGTGAACCAACTGACTGTGAATTTCCTTAAACAATGAGCTGAGGAGAAAACTGTTCAAATCTTCCTTTGTTTATCTGAACTGTTTTCCAGGATTTGGCCTTGCTCTCAACCTTCAGCCATCAGTGATAATCATAGGGAAATACTTCTTGAAGAGAAGACCCCTTGCCAATGGCCTTGCTATGGCAGGGAGCCCCGTGATGCTTTGCACCCTGGCACCTCTCAACCAATTCCTTTTTGACAATTTTGGCTGGAGGGGCAGCTTTTTAATTCTTGGGGCAATTTTATTAAACTGCTGTGTGGCAGGAGCTCTCTTCAGACCCATCGGGCCAGGCACAGCACAGGTCAAAATCCCGGTGACTGAGGAAGGGAAGGATGCCCTGAAAGGAAAGATCACTGAAGATGGCCCTATGGAGAGCAAAACAGAAGAGGAAGGAGAAAAGGACTGCTTTGAAAAAGTCAATCAGTACCTTGATTTCTCCCTCTTTAAACACAGAGGGTTCTTGATTTACCTGATCGGAAACGTGCTGATGTTCCTGGGGTTCTTCGCCCCCATCGTTTTCCTGGCACCCTATGCCAAGCACACCGGCGTAGATGAATATTCAGCTGCTTTCCTGCTCTCCATCCTGGCCATTGTGGACATGGTTGCTCGCCCCGCCACGGGCATCATTGCCAACAGCAGGTGGGTGAGGCCGCGGATCCAGTACTTCTTCAGCTTCGCCATCGCCTTCAACGGCGCCTGCCACCTCCTGTGCCCGCTGGCCTCCAGCTACACGGGGCTCATCGTTTACTCCAGCTTCTTTGGGCTGGCCTTTGGCATGGTGTGTGCCATGCTCTTCGAGACGCTGATGGACCTGGTGGGGGCCGCCCGCTTCACCAGCGCCGTCGGGCTGGTCACCATCGCCGAGTGCTGCACCATTCTGCTGGGACCCCCCATCGGAGGTGAGTGGGCTGTCCTCCCCTGCTCTCACTTGGATTTACACTTTTGCAAGCACAGCAAAAGTCTAAATCTAAGTGGGATTTAGACTTGTGGGAAATTGTCACTCTAGGACGCGAAACAACACAAGCGCACACCGCTGCTCTCAAGGTGAAGAAAAAGGGAAGTTTATTTTCTGACTCCAACATTTATAGTTTTCTAAAAGAGACAGTGGATTGGAGGGGGAAAGTGCCACCTCTTCAATGACGCTGGACAAACCAACAGTCAATCAAATTTCTCTTCTTTCATAAAATAATGCAAAACAATAAGTTATTTACAGAAAGTGTGAGAGAAAGTTCACTACAAGAATGTAAACATCAGAAGGCTTAGAAAATCTTAAAAAATCAGGGTGACATGAAATTATTCTAGATGTGTTTTCTCTGCCTCACAATCACCACTTTTCCACTAGTAGCTGGACAGGAAAGGGTGTCCTTGATGTCTCCTCCAGCATTTTCTCTTTCCTCCTTTCTGTTGGAGTGAGTATTGGAGAGTCATCTTTTAATCCTGGATCCCTTCAGACACTTGAAATGAACTTGCAGAGTGGGACTTCCTACAAAACCAAGCACCTTGAACTTCAGACAGCTCCTGCTGGACATTCCTCCTTTTGCAAAAGGCTGGAGTCCACCATGATTTAAGCAAAACACAACAGTTCTATGAAAGCCTCTTGTTGACTCAAACCTTGCTGTTTGTCTCTAAGGCTCTGAGTACACCACTTAGGAATTTCAGTCATATTAGTGCAGCTGAAAGATTTAAGTATGTTCTAAAAATAATTTTAAAAAATATTTATTTTGGATGGCATGGTTTGAAATATCAAAAGGCAGAGCCCACAAAGGTCCATGTGGACAATACAGAGTCCCCAGGAGGACTTTCAGTCATCTAAAGATAAGTAAGGGCAGTGATATCCTGTGATTTAACAGCCTTAATATTCCCTCTATAGCATGTGCTCCTTTTGCAGTTTGAACCCTTTTCCTGGATTCAAAACTGAAATCTGGCTAATGCTTCATATGACACATCCTGCAGAGCTGTTTAATTCTTCATATTACTGGGTAGCTCATACAGTGTGACAGAAGCAGCTGTATCCTCTTGCTGTCTTAGAGATTCATTATTTAATTAATGACAAACAAAAGAAAATACAATTTTAAAATGGCCGTTTTCTGAATTATTTAATTTTCTATGTGGGAGATTAAGTTAATGACCAGAGACTGCTAATGAGGCTAAAACAGTTCTGTGTAATAATCAGTAATATTAGTTTTGTAGGGTTTTCCCCACCATTTTAATAAGCAGCAAATTTATTGGTTCTTTGGCATTTTAATAACCTACTGCAGGGTTCTGCTTTAATGAACTAAGTAAATTGTTCCCAATGTGTTTTATGACTTTATCTTATCCTCAAAGGAAAAGAGGCAAGACTATCCTACTGTTGAATTTTCCAATACTCTACTCATTAAAACTCTCATTGAAGCCTATTTAGGAGACCTCTAGGTCATCCTGATGAGCAGAAAAGGAAAAATTGTTGCAATTAGCGTTTGGTTGATGTTTCACCAGTAGCATGAAAAATACAGTGCATGGAGAATGGTGTACCAAGTCAGCTAGGGATGACTCAGGAAAAGCCACTGACCAAAACCAGTTAAAAATTATTATTATTGTGATCAGGAAATCTCTTTGGTGACCATAAAAACCCTTGTTAGTGCAATGCACTGGGATAATTAATCATCAGTTTTTAAACATTAAGGGTCAATTGGATGTAATTAAAGGTCCCTCTTTCTGAGGAGGAGAACATTTTCCAAAACGTCAGAGAGCTAAGGGATGATGGGCCAGTTTCAGGGAAGATTGTATTGTGAAGGCCAGGTTAGGAGTGGGTCTTACTTTAATTAGGGTTTGGGATGTTGAGAATGGTCTGTGTTGCCCAGTAAATGGGAATTAATGCTCAGGATCATAATCCCAATAAGATTTGCATTACATTTTGACATAATGGAGAACGGTGACATTTCAATTAAGCCATCTCCCTTCAATTACTCTGTAACTCCATAGCAGAGGCATTAACCTTTGAGAGGAACCTGTCACATTTGTCTTGGCATTGAAATTATCTGACACTGACAGCATCATCTTTGCTTTCCCTGGAACTAATGTTTTCCAGTTTCACGCTGTGCCCTTTCCTCTTTGGATCAAGAGTGTAACTGCAGAAAGGGCAGCTGTGACCAAAAGCTGAGCCCCCTCTAATGCTGCGTGGTGGAATAAATCACAGGGTCTTTGCCAGGAGCCTGAGATGAGACCCAGTGGGCAGGTGCCTTCTCATGAAAGTCTTCCCGAAAGCTGCTGCTTTTTGGCTGCCAAGCCAAATGGAAAATGGACATCCTTGTAATTGATCATTGGAGTTAGTGGGAAGGCTGCCTGCAGGCTCTGTGATCAGAGGAGCATGGAAAAAAATAGGTGTGGTGAAAAGGTCCAGACTTTGCAGTGTAGGTTCTGTCCCCATCTACTGAAATGTGCAAATTATCAGAGCATCACCTGTACCAATGTCAAGTACCCACAGGCTGTATAGTGCAGCACACGTTCAGTATTTGCAGGTTCAGAGTGTTTGTGGAAGAGATCAGAAGTTCAGAAAATATTTTATCCTAAAGCCCCAAGGCTGTTCCTTGATATACAGCATCTGAAAACACAATACCTTCCCTTCATCTCTAAATTTCCTTTTTTTTTTTTTTTAAATTTATATTTTACAGGAATTCTTATTGATACCTTTGGGGACTATAAATATATGTTCGTTAAATGTGGATCTGTGATGGTCCTGGCAGGAACCTTTCTGTTCATCATGAATTATTATAATTATCGTATGCTTGCCAAGGAGGAGAAGGAAAGAAAGGCAAAAGAAGAGGATCCTAAATCTGTAAGGACAGAAAATGAAGGCCAAAAAAACTGGAACAAAGACTCCACACAGGATGGACCTGAGCTGGCACCTTTGAAAGAGAAGGGAGAAGGATTAAAGAAGGAAATGAATGGCACAAATGAAGTTTAAACCCGTTCTCACGGGCTGAATGGTAAATGACTTTTGGGTTGCTCAAGTGAACACCAGCTCTGAAATCACACTAGGCTTTAAAATTTTACTCTATACTCTGCCATGTGCATCCTCGTCTTTGTTGTAGGAGAAGACTAACCAGCAATAAATCATGATTCCTACAAACTGCTGGGACACTGCAGTATCTGCTTGCTTACCAAAGGGTCCTGCAAGATTTTCCTTTGGATATTCCCCATTTCCCAGAGAAAAGGGAAATGTGATGTTTTGCAGGGGGCCAGGATGAGGCTGGCATGAGACAGGAGTCCTCCTTCAGGTGCTTTGTGCAGGGCAGAATTTAATCTTAAGCTTAACCCTTGACCTACATTCCAACAGTGCAAATTTAATTTTTCCCTGGGAGGTTACAAAGTGCTTATTATCCAATTTCTGAGAGCCTTACCATTTCTAGTGAGCTTTTTCTTTGCAACACCCTGGTGAGACAGTAAGTGTTGCCACTATTAATTAATTGTACAAATGAAGAATTGAAGCACAGGGGAGCATAATAAAGCTTGGGCATGCCAGGGCTGAAATGGAATCCAATGCCCTGAGCTGCCTAAAAGCCCTGCTGAGCACAGGTATCCCCTTGCTAGAAAAGGGGAATACAATGGATAGCAATGCATTAAACCTGTGCACAGTGCACTCTGCTCACTGTGTGCTTCACACTACTCACACTAATCACAATTAGTGATTTTGAGCACTGTCTCAGAGCTGGGCCCTCGTGCCAGGCTTTCTTTTTCACCTGCTTCAGTTGCATCCATGCTGGAGGGAGTCCAAAGCCAGCTGCCTCCCCCTTGTTTGGGCTGGAGTGGGCACCTCCCTGCTGCTGGTGCTGCAATTCCTGCTGGCCCTGCTGCACAAAGCAAAGTTTGCCAGGGCAGTGATGCAGAGGTGGAGCTGAGACCACATGGGAGGCTCCCATCTGATGTATTTTATACCAAGCAGAGACTCTCATCCTGTGGTGATAATTTTGATCTGTGAGGATTTGCTCTCTGATGTATTTTATACCAAGCAGAGGCTCTCATCCTGCGGTGATAATTTTGATCTGTGAGGATTTGCTCTCTGATGTATTTTATACCAAGCAGCTGATGCCCAAGAGCTGTGGATGCTGAGCGTGACATCATGCAGTTGAATCATCAGATTTCTGTGGAATTTCGTGGATTTGATTAGATAAAAACAAGGACTTTTCAGGCAGATCACCCAAATCCAAAGCTAAAACTTGTCCCAAAGTTAGATCTCCCTTTTCTTTGTTTCAATGGTACCCATATGTGGTCAGATCATATTTTTTCATGGTTTTGTCTTTGAAGAACTGTATTTTCTTGTCACTTGTGTAAACAATATGAAGAAAAGCTTGTAAAAATACTTGCATAAATACACTGTACTTTTAAAATTAGGTCATTCTGATCTTCTTGTACAAAACCTTTTCTGTAAATTCTTTTGTTTTTTTGAAGAATAGTGGTCTTTGACTTCAATAGGACTTAAATTTTAGCCTTATGTCGTAACTTGTATTTTCTCTAAAAAAACCAAAATATATACAGAATAATTAGCCTTCAGTGCTTGTTTTTAATACGCTTTATTTCTGTCAAATATATCTGTGATATTTCATTTTAAAAGGCATTAATAGAAGGTCATGAATGTTTTCCAATATGCCTTGTCATATACTTAATAAAACCATTTAAAAAAATTAAATTAGTTTGCATTTTCCTGTGTGTGTAATGCAGCCTCTTGATTCAGTAAGGAGTTTGTCCTCTGAGGGTTTCTAGTCCTGCCTCCATGCACATGGTGACACAACTCTTGGTCACAACCTCATCTTGTTGATTTGGATTCCTTTGATATCCTTGGTGGTCTGGGCCAGCCTGACTCACAGCTCCAATTGTGTGGGCCCAGGAGTTATAAAGCTGTGCAGAATGACCTGGCAAGGACCTGACAAGATGATTTTCATACATTTCCACCAGGTTGTACCAATTAATCCTCAGTGCAATGACCCAGATCCTCAGCTGTCCTTATGGCAGGAGCTGATACTCTGGCTCCTCATCTCAGAAACCCCAAGCAAGCTTTTTAGGTCATAAAACTTTGTTAATACAGATAAGATTTTTTTTAAAATGTGTTCTGTTCAACTACCTGTGAAAATCCTCTGGAAAAGACGCCTTTGTGAAACTGCCCCTTAGGGCAAAAGATGTTTCATTGGACAAGTAGGTCTTTAAGGCTTCAGAATTCTTCTAACACAAAGCAGGTATTCCGTTTAACCTGCTCACTCTCCTGTCAAAGAAACCTACACAGCCTTTAAGTTTGTGGCACTATTTCTGTCAGGTAGGAAGCCAGACAATTTTAAGGCAATTTCGGTGGTTGTGGCTGGTTGGTATATAAAGCCAGACAATTTTAAGGCAATGTTGGTTCAGTGGTGGGTGGCAGTTCCCTGCTACCTGCTCCTGCTGCCCCCCTACACTCAAACCTCTGAGCATGACATCCCACTAATCACTGCAGCAAAGAAATGCCAAATAATTCTCTACTCATAAGCCCTAGAAATGCTTTCCTGACTCAAATCCTATGAATTCAACACCTTGCAGACTCAAGCTGTAATCCTTTCTTGGAAAGCTCTCAAACTTTCCTAAGAACGTCCTCAGTTATTAAAAATAACTGGTGCAGTATGAAATAACCATTACAAAAAGCTCTTGTGACGCAGGGGAAGCTGCCTGTGCATCTAATTTAGTGATTTGTGTGGGAAATTGAACACAAAATTCATATTTACTTAGGTTTGCAAAGCACCTGTGTGAGGAAGTCAAGAGGTGTGAGAGCTGTGCCATAAATATGCGTGCTAGGCACAGGGGGGATATTTGGGATATCAGATGTGGAGGGATGATTGCAAACACTTTCTTTGGAGTGCAGTTATGAGACTTTTCTTTTTATACTTCATTAGCTTGTGACCTTATTAGAAGTAATTGCCATTGTTTCCAGGGCTGCTCAGACCTCATCAAGAGCCTGATTTGGATGCTGGACCATCATCCCCAACAACCACAAAAGAAGCCAACAGAGTGGTTTGATGGGGAGGTGTGACAAGTGCCACAGATTGGATTTAGATTTATCCCATGTACTCATTTTTTGTTTACAGTTCCCCTCACTTCTACCCTCTCTATATTTAGCTTTCCAAATTCAAAGGCATGGAGGTAGAATTCAATAATTTACTACTTCAGTGTGGCAAAATTTGTACACATTGCTCCCTCCCTTTTAAAAAGAATGTTAGAGCAGTGACTCTGCCACATGATGGAGTGTCATGCTACTAGAAGGGGACATTTTCTGCCATCACACCTTGGGCCCGGTGATGCTTTGCCCCACATATAAAAATCATTTAAATGGAATGAATGAACCATGAAAGTGCAAAACACACAAGGAGACTTGAGAAGTCTGGAACCACAAATGAGTAGAGGCAACGTGGTAGTAACTCTGTTAAAAATTAGTAAGCAATCAAACAAACAAACAAATGAAGTGCCAACCTATGTGTTTGAAATATGCAATCATTTTAGACAACACAGGAGATTATTCAGAAGGACAGTTCCCATGGCAGCTGACACCAAATTTATTTGGCTGGGTTCAGAAAACACTTCACAGACAACACAGGTGCATTCAGATTACATCTGAAATGAATTTAAAAGATGACTTTTGTGCCCTCTGCAGTGACAGTGACATTGTCTATAAAATAGTATTATTTGGACTTATCAGAACTGTGTGAGGGCGTTTTGATGAGTGACATTCATAACTGTCAGCAGAGCTTCCCACAATGGCAGCGTGGCTCAGGAACACAGATTTGATTTGCTGTCCTCTCTGACACTCACTAAAGTATTGCTGTGCTTCAGCTTGGATTTGGAAAGAGGCTCATTTACATCCTGACATCAAAAAATGAACATCCATGGGTAAATGGGATGTTCTGTGTCACTGTGATCGAGACCAGTGACAAAATTCCCTTTTATACAGTGTACAACCCTTTGTCCTGCAGAGTCTGCATCTACTTCATATAAAGTATCTGACAGTCTAATGATGCAAACACCTCAGTGGGTACTGTCCACCCTCACACCATCATCTCTGAATGGTCCAGGCAATGGCCCAACTCCCCAGCCCATGAATTTGTCATTTTTCTACAGGTTTTTCAGACTAAATCCATGGAAAAAGAGAGACAGAGAAACACAGGCTTCCCATAGGCTCTCCAGAGGTTTTGGATTCAGAAGACAGAAGACACAAAATGTGTCACATGAAGAAACTCTCACCTCCTGTGGGAACGCTGCTGTTTGGGACAGGCACCAAACAAGAATCTGCTTCTACACTTTCCCGGCCAAATCCATTGGCTTCCAAGAAGGGGAAGATAATTCACCAAAGATGGCAGCTTCAAGGTCTAATTCTGACACATCAGATTCCTTATGAGTCCTGGATCCTGTTTGATGTGCAAAGCAGAGTTTTTCAGATGGATGGGTGTGATTGAAATGAAATAGGGACGAGCTCTTGCCTCCTGCTGCAGAGCCTGACATTCCCTTCCTGGACAGATGAGATTCTTAAGTAGTTTTAATCAGTATGTAATCACTCCTGACCATTAGTTATGCCTGTGATCACAAAGCACAGCTCCAGAGAGAGATCCTTGGAATATCTAGGAGGTTCCATGCATTATTAAGTGAAAAAACCACAGACTCTACCTCTCACCCATTAATACTGTGTACAAGAACTGCTTGTTGAGCAAACTTGCCAACTCTAATTATTCTCCCAGCAGACTGTGGAGGGGTTTTTTTGGCACTTTTACAAGTCTGATGGAAACCTCCACAGCCCTGCTCCTGCAGAGGCAGCGTGGGCAGGGAAATCTCTGTGATGTGATAGCCCTGCCTACCTTGTGTGCACATCACACACCCACAGCCAGCACTGGGACAGATCTAAGGGAAAACCCACCTACTGAAGGCTGGCATGCAGGGGCTGCATTCCTCTGGAGTGTCTGGCTTGATGTGTTAAAGGACTGAGTCACTCAAACCTCATTTCAGAAGGGGTCCTCAAGCATCTTTGATGGTGCACTTTTGATCCCAGAGGTGGCAGTGGCAATGGGAAGAGAGAAGGGAGCCTTTTTCAGCATCACCCAGATCACAAACAGAGACTGGAGAAGGAACACAGGTTACTCTCCATGTCTGGGCTCCACTTTTCACTCTTCCAGGGAGGACAAACTGTGTAATAAAGTTTGTTCACAACCCATGACCTGCGACATGATGTATGTTGATTCATATTTCTTATTTCTTTAGACTTTTTGGGTTTTTTTAATCAAAAAAGACCATGACTGCAGTGGCTAGAAATAAATAGAATTAGCTTACTGAGGAGGTATTTGTCCTCTGATTTACCTGTTACAGAAATCCTTCAAAATACAGTATTTTGTAGCACATTTCAGTATGACACATGAGGAACAATGATATGATTTCAGCTTTCAGCCAGAGAAGACAGTAATTATATACCATACAAATAGAAGTGCAGTGAAGCTGCTTTGTAATTACAGGGTAACTAAGCTGTACCTCATTTACTTGTATTCTGAAGTGCATCTGGAGTTAGCAATTAGGGCCAGCACATGATTAAACACTTACCTTCACCAATCCCAGTATATATAACACTATACTTACCTTCACATGTGTATTATTTTTCACTCATATCTGCTATAAACCTAGATATTTTCCAGGGATTAATGACACACTGCGGAAAGTTGATAGCCAGAAGTTCAGCAGAGAGCTATTAAACTGGCCTGACCATCAATCCCTAGAAAATATCCAGCACCAAGGTTGTTATAAGGTGAATATGGAAAATAACTTTCCACTCATGCTGACTTTTGTCTTGGCTGTTATGCCTTTGTCAGCGTGCAGGAACAACACCCCAAATTCGAGCGACTCCCTTGGGTTTGGGTGTGTCTGAGGTAAACAGGATGAGTCCTGCCTCAGTTCACCTTTGTGCTTCACAAGGCCCTCAGCAGAGAGTTTGTGTTCCAGCCAGCCTGTCTGAGCCACAGCTTTCTGGCAATCTTTGGAGATCAATTTTAGAGTGAACCTGCATTTTCTGAAATGTGCAATTCCAGCTTCTCCGAGCTGAGAAACAGCACTGGCAGCCAAGTAAAAATATCCATTACTGGGGGAATATGTAAAAACACTGTTTCATCAGTCATCCTGCTCACACAACTCCCTCTCAGAACTCAGAGTGGTAATGAAAGTAATTTAACACACATCTATAATTAATTTACTACATTCTTCCTGCCGATGGCAATCATCTTACCTAGGAAAGTTCATGAAATTGATCTTAATGCATAAAAATAAAGATGGAAAAGCGTTAAAGGCAGCTAAACGTGGTTTACATCTAAGCATGTAAGCAGTTAAGCACTGTTTGGAGAGCCAATTTGGGGCTGATTTAGCAGCAGCCATTACCTGTGAGAAATGGCAGTGAGCACATGAGCAGAGCAGGGCTCTGCCCTCAACACTCTCAGGCTGTGAGCACTGCTGCGAGCAGCAGCCTCTGCTCCCGCTTTGCGTGGCGTGAACAGAAATGTGAGTGTGGATCCCAAGAGCCAGTGCAGGAGGGGACAAAGCTGGGACAGCTGGAGGCAGCCCAGGGACATGGCCTGCACCAGCTCTTGCTTCAGGACCGTTGTGAGCCATGAGCCCAGGGCCCAGGTACCCAGTTAGGACAGCTCTGGCCAGTGTGCAGAACATCCAGATGTGCAGATGTGTCTGGACACTGCACACACACCTGTGCATGTGCTGCATGCACACAACAGATACCATATATTAAAAAAAAAAAAAAAACCCCAACATATAAATGTATGTTATATACACATATATAAATATATATATAAAATTAAATATTAAATAAAATAAAATAAATTAAATAAAATTAAATATATACATATAAAAATTAAATACACAAATACACATACATATATTAATATACAAAATATATAATTAATATATAAATTATTAGAAATACAAATTTACAATTACTAGAATTATTATTATAATTATTAGAAATGCAAGCCCAGCCCTGACCAGCTCAAGGCATGAGCTTCTACATTGCACAAGACCTGCACACTTTCACCCTGCAAATATTATGCATGAAGGGCCACCACTTATTTTTTGTTGGAACTAGGAAGAAAACCATATGAAACAAAAGAAAAATTCGTCAAGTCTGGCATTTACTTCTCCTTCCTCCACCTTTCCTCCCTCCATCAGTCATAGGAGGAGCTAGGTTGGATGTGACAGGGAAGTAAATAAAAAACAAGTATTCAGCAGAGAATAAAGAGAAGCAATCACTCTGGACAATGATTTGAAAAATTCTAGGAAGATTGAAAACCAACGTTTTCCTTTTTCATCCAAACAAACTTTGCCAAGAAGCCTGGTACTCTAGAGGAGCACTTCTCCAAGAGATTCACACAGGGCTAAAACAGAAAAGTAGTGCTAAAACAAAAACGGCTTTGGCGGGTGAAAACACATTCTGATGTGTTACTTAAGAGTGAAAAAATAAATCTAGGCAAGTTTGGAGCGGTGCAGCCGGAGAGCACCGCTAGAGATCAGCCTTGCCCCGCGCTTGCGGCCGCCCTGCGCTCCTCCCGCCACGCGGGATGCTCACACCTTTCCCCTTGGGATGCTCACACCTTTCCCCTTGGGATGCTCTCGTTCTCCCCCGCGGGATGCTCTCATCCCGCCGGGTTCCCTTTGCAGTGTGCGTGCTCTTCCCCGTGCGTTTCCACACTCCCCCGTGCTTCTCTCCTATCCTTTGTGCCTGGCTGTGTTCATTAGCCGGCAGCACGAGGGGTGAATTTCCTGCAGAGGGAGCGTGTGCGTCTCCCTGCAGCAGAGATGCCCAAGGAAGTCCCTCTGCCCCCGAGGCTGTTTGCTTTGGTTTAGCTGCTTTTTTACACTATCCTCTGCTATAAACTTGTAAGAGTTTTGTTTCCCCTCCAACTCCCATCTGCTGAGATGTGACTGTCTAATGCTATGCCTGACATTTTCCATCCTAAGATACACACGGATCTGGGAGAGGCGGATAAAAATAGATAAAGGAGAAGGTTATTTTGCTTTTCTACAAGGGCTCTCCCATCCCATGCTACATGGTCTCTGAGATTGGAGGCACTGGGCAGCAGGACAAGCCCAGCATTTCTCTGAGCTCAGGCAAGCCATCCATCCTCCATCCCACTCCATGCCCACACCAACTCATTTTTACACTGGAGATGCTGGGGACAGTGATATCAGTGACCAAAATGTCAAAGTGGATCACTTTGGTCTTCCACAAGGAGCGACTCTGCAGATTCTTCCCCTGGAGCAGAGCTCTTCCAGCTCCCACTCTGTGCCACACTCAGCCTTAATGCTGCAATTAATCTCCCATTTTCCCCGTGTCAGGTATTTCAGAACTTCCCTGATCATCTTTCATTTTGAGCCCAGGAAATGTATTGAACATGATGTGAGGATGTAACCAGCTGTGACAAATGGTGCTGTAGATGTGAGGAGCACCTGGCATACCAAAGGATGCAAAATGCCAAGGCCTGGGCTCCACCTTCATCCCCAGCCAGAGGTTTGTCTCAGGCAGAGCTGGGTTCACCCTCAGGATTTGTCCCAGCTCTTTACCAGATTGCTCTTTATGTTCATACATGCATCTCACCTATGTGTACATGTTTTGGACACATGCCTCACTATTAGAGTGAAATGGTTAAACTGCAATAGGTATTTTTAACTAATTACAGCCCTTTCTTAAGGGAAAATGTACATCAGTTTTCATTGTGCCATGATGCAAAAATCTACCTGTGGGTTGGATTAAACTGATGAGACTGCTCTTGTAGCTCTCCACTAAAATGAAACAAACTGAAAATGAAGGCTAAGAAACCAATGTGACTGAGTGATACACTGAGGGCAGATGTGGGCTGAGTCTCCTCCAGCTCTGAGCTGGCCAGATGTGTCAGCCCCCAGGGATGTGCCTGCCTGAGGCTCTTCTAGGAATAATGCTCTGCAACTGCCTGAATGGGTGAATTTGAAAGTCACTGTCCTCAGGGGCTGAGAATATTCCTCCTCCTGCCCATCTCTGGGAAACAAATTCTGAAGGCACTGGAAGGTGGCCAAAATTTGTTTATGAATTCTGCCAAGATTGAAGTGCTCAGTTTTCTAGAGGTGGCTGTCAGTATATACAGCATTAAATACCTCTTCTTATACTGGAGGGAGAGTTATTGACCAGTCAAAAATTCAGATTCTGAGACCTCTATCTACCTCAGTAGGCTTGTGGTGTGCAGGAAGGCTCCTTCAAAAGCCAAAAGTGACAGCACATGTCCTGGGTGATGGAAACCAGACTGAAAGAGGAGGCAGCAGTTCTGCAGAAGCCACAAACCTCTAACCCAAGGGATCCCTGCAAACTGAAGTGAGAGCTTGAGAGTCAGAGTGGAAGGAGAGAAGGCTGGGTGAAGAAGTGTCAATCCCAAATAACCTTCATGTCTGCCTAGAGTGAGAGCTCTTTTCTGCTTTCACACATGGTATGTGGACACATGCCATTCTTCCACACTCATTTAGTGTCACCAACCCCCTTGTGCCTGCAGAGGACAAGGATGAGCCCAGCATTATAATATCCATTATACACAATACAGAGGATTTTACAAGGAATGTGACAATATCTGAGCACCCAATCTCTTTAAAAGTGAGAAAATAACCAGGAAACACTGGACTGAGTCCCAAAAGAGATGTCACTGCATTTAATGTGTATTTATGCAGCTATTTAGAAGCAAACACGAAGCAGTGATTATGTATAGAATAAAAGGGAACAACAAATTTAGAATGCTGTAGTTTCCGCTCTATCTGATTAGCCAGGAAGAACAAGAGACTGAGGTGCTCTGAGCAAGCAGGAACATGCTGAGCCTAAATGCTCTGCTCCTTGGAGGATTTATTTTTATTTACTGCATGAAACAAGGAGGGAGAACAAAGGAGATTTGTTTTGAGTCAGCTGTGGCTTTTGGCAGCCCAGGCTGAGCCAGCCCTTCTGCACACCTACGTGCTGCTGGAGTGGCTGGGGATTCTTGGTGCCACTTCCCTGCTCCTGGGCTGAGACACCAACAGTGGCAGCTTTGCAAGCCAGCCCTGGGTGAGAACTGTGGCACAGGAAAGTGCTGCAGCACAAGGTACTTCTCTCCTGGACGCATTTAGCAGTGGAGTGTGGGTGAGGGTCTGTGGTGATGCTGTCAGGTGCAAAGGAGAGCTGCTCTATTGCAAAAACCAGGCCTTTTTAAGCAGTCAGGCCTTTGTCAGTTACACGGTTTTAAATCACAACAAACACAATTCAACCAACCACCACACACCGCGATGTGAACACATGATGGTTAAATAAATTGTTTTTCTACCTCTAATTCTCTTTCCCACAGTACTCTTCTACTTAGCCAAAGTAACAGGCCTGAGCCATGACTTTACAAGGTATTCCTTTTGTAAGGTTTTACCTTTATGCAACAGTAGAGGATTAGGTGGAATAGCTGAATGTGGTGCCTCAGGGTCCCCTGGCTCAGATGCCTGCTCAGTGCTGTGAGAACAAAAACCCACCACGGACACACTCAGCAGTGATTTCCTTCAGTGGTGATTTATGGGCACAGCCAGCAATGCTTCCACACTCTGTACACAGCCATGGGGAGCAGGGAATCCAGGCATGAGGTGTCTGGCATGATCCCAGCACAAGATGCAGCTGGGGAGACTTCCAGGAGCCAGGTTTTAAAGGAAGCAAGGACGTGAGCTCCTAAGTCTATAATGTGCCACTTCAGAAAGATGGGAATCACCAGCTATAGCTTTGCTCTTGCAGACCCTTGACAGGCACAAAATAGGTAGTGCTGGGGATGAACAGGAGCTTCTGGATGAGCTCCTTGCAGGTGCAGGATTTCATTAATCTGCCCTGGAACCCACCATGGGACCACAAAGCCCTGGTGAGCATCAGTGCTCAGTGCACCAGCAGGTGTTATGTGTTACCAGGGCTTAGGTGGTACATTGCAAGGGTAAGCAAGAGTGGCTGCAAAAAAACAGTTTAAAGGTAAAGGTTTAGTAGATTTTTCATGCTGCAGTTATAATCCCACACCAAAAATCCTCATGACCTATGTGATAAATAACACTACTGGGGCAGGAATAACAAGTGCACACAGCAAGTGCAGCAGGTGCTCTTCTCAGCTGAGAGCTGAGGTCTGCACTGTTAAATCCTGCATTTCCAGTGCCAACAGGCTTTGGGGTGAGGGAAAGATGGATGCTAGCAGCCAAGTAAAGCAAAGCATATCCCTAAAGAGCCTCTCTCTCCATCCTCCAGGTCCCAGTCTGGCCACACCACAAAACTGAGACAAAATAAGCAAACTAAAACCTTAATCAACTACAGCCATACAACAATATAAATCCCAGAAAAACTGATGGGAAAGCAAGTCCAACCTGTCCTGAGAGCCCCTACTTCCAGAGTGAAGCTGCTCTTGCTATAAGGTGCTGCAGTGCCACAAATAAAATTCCCACTCAAGTCATGCTAGGTTAGGTTTCAAGGATAGCCCAGGATTAATTTTATAATATGATGTATGGTTATCCCTGAATTTTTGTTCCAGCTGCAGTGAATCTCTCCCAGATTTTGGGATGATGAAGGCAACATCCAACTAAAGCACCCCAGCATTTCTGTGCCATCTTCCACAAGTAGGAGGAGATGGCTTGGAATGTCATCTGCATGGATGAGGAGAAGACTGACTGAGAAACAGTTGTGACCCTGATTTGAGGAAATGCCTGTGTTTATCAGGGCATTACACCCTCCATTTATCTGTCATCTCTTCCCTCCTTCAGCTGACCAGTGGGATTTTACTGGCAGGCTTTGCTTTGTGTGTTTACTCCTTCCTTGTCATCCCAGCAAACAAACACACGCAGCTCACACTGCCTGGTGTATCCACAGAGCACACACAGACCATCATCCCTCATCAGTGCACCAAAAAGGTCAGAGGATTCAGCTGGCATTGCAAATCAGCACCAGTTATGTACTCTGACAGCACCAGATGTCAGCTCCAAAATGAACTGCATCTGCTCAGCAGCACACAGGGAGCAATGCATGAGAGGATGAGAGCAGACTCTGGAATGGCCCCTCAGAGCCAGGGCTGTGGGCTTGCATGGCAAATGCAGCACAGGCCATCTGCAAAATCAGCTTTGGGCTCCTACCCTGGGCTTGTTGCTGTGTTTAAGCTGAGATGAGCATGAGAACTGCAGGTTAAATGCAGCAGACTGACCCTGGGGCTGGCCTTAAGGTGGCCATTCCCTTTCCCAGCTCTGAGCAGCTCAGGCCTGGGGTTGTTTTATTCCATCAGCCCTTTCCCACTCCAAATCCTGCTCCCACCAGCTAAGGGGTGTTGACTGGGGTTTCCTTCATCTGGTCAAGCCCTCAAGCAGCATTTTCCTTCCAGAGTGCCAGTTTTCACTGACCCCAAGGGAAGAGCTGGTTTGGTGGTGGCAGCCAAGACAGGGTGAGCTGCTCTGCCCTGGAGCATCCAGCCTGGATGGGCTCCTCAAAGTCCCATCTTTGAGTTAATCATGCCCCTTATGAGGCTTGACAAAATATTTGTTCACTGGACATGATGAGGATGGTTTGGCTTATTTTGTCTGTTGGGGTTTTTTTTAAGGTAAGGGTAAGGAAGGTTTTTCTTTCTCTCCTTGCACATTGCACCTGACATGATAAATCTTAGAACAGTAATGAGAACAAGTTAGTATGGGACTATATTTTCTCTTCTCATAATGAGCTTTGTCATGGAAATGGATTGATTTTATGCCACTTTCTTTCCTCTTTATAATTTTTATGGGTAGAATGAGTTAGCAAAATTTTCTCTCTCATAAATTCAATATAAATTTGTCTTAGCCTACGTAAGTCTGTGTTTATTTTGGCCACCTATTTCACAGCTCCCCTGTTTACAGCATGGGAAAGAAGGGAAATGGCCAATCAATCAAAATCTGGAATACTGAAAAGGTCACAGCCATTCACATGATACCAGATCCCCTGTAGCATTGGGCATGTCCCAGCTGCTGCACCACTCCAGATGTGCCTCCTTCTGCCTTCCCTGTGACTTCCACAGGCTCTGGAGAAACTGGGGGAAATTCAGGTATTACCTAGAGCAAACCAGAGCAGGAGGAATGGCAGTGAGAGGTTTCTGTCTCACCAGCAGGAGGAATGGCAGTGGGAGGTTTCTGCCTCCAGAGCAGGAGGAATGGCAGTGAGAGGTTTCTGTCTCTAACCAAAGCAGGAGGAATGGCAGTGAGAGGTTTCTGCCTCCAGGGCAGGAGGAATGGCAGTGAGAGGTTTCTGTCTCCTCTAACCAGAGCAGGAGGAATGGCAGTGAGAGGTTTCTGTCTCCTCTAACCAGAGCAGGAGGAATGGCAGTGAGAGGTTTCTGTCTCCTCCAGCCAGAGCAGATGTCCCGCCTGACGCTGGCCATGGCAGCGCTCCCGTCCCTGCTGTCACCCTGCCTCTGGGACTGCCAGCCCCACGCAGGGAAAATGGATCAAATATCCACCAATTCCATCCAACTGCTCTTCCCCATAGCCCCAAAAAGCTGCAGACTGGACTGATGAATCATTTATCCTTCAGTGTTGCATAATTTTCTCCATCCTCTCTGAACTTCTTGCTTACCACCTTTAATAAATCATTTTCCCCACCAATTCAACAGCTGCCACTGTGGCAGAAAAGCAGTTTTTTCCCCCAGGTACTCATAAACAAATGAGGGGCTGAATTTTAGGTGTTCCTCCTTGTAGGGCTAAACTAGACACCTGCACACTCACGGGTGCTCATTTCTCACTGTGCACAGACTAACAGAAACCTGAAAATCCTCTAAAACAAAAGCATGGAAATAAAAAGGGATTTCATCTTTCTGCGCAGCTATGTGCAAAATCACACATAATGTAATGACTACAAGCAGGACTAGAAGTTGTCTTCTGCTGCCCAAAACAGCAGGGCAGAAGGTGTGGATGGCCAGCACATACCACAACTGCCTCAAGCCTCAGGGTATACTGAAAAGTGGCCTAGACCCTGCTAAGTAACAATCTGGCTTCTAGAAGTCAAAATAGACCGAAAGTTTAAACTCATAATGAACCTCATCTCAACCCTTGGAAAGTTGTAGCCCTTTGCAGTAAGACTTCATGGAAGAGAAACCCATTCCTTGAAGGGATTTTGGATTATAACTCTTTTAAATTGGAAGACTGCATAGGAGAAGAAATTAAGTAGGGGAATTGCAATTTTGCATTTTATGAAATAAAAGCAATGAGGGGATGAAGGGAACACGTGGCCACTATTTCACAAACTGAGTTGTGGAAGCCAAGCTCCACCTTTGCTCCCATTAAGGATTAACATCTGGAGGTAAGAGTTTAAAGTCCAATATTGCCTTGAAAACAACGCACAGACACAGCTTCAAGTTGTTGGCTTAGCTGCATTTTACAATTACTGTGGGCACTACACAACTGCTTTGCAAAACAGCCCCATCTGACACTGCAGAAAGGGAGGGGAAACTGAGGCAGACCCAGGGACATGCAGAGGGAATCTCCCTCTCCCTGTTCCATAAGGATTAACTCTATCAGCACCTCAGAACCATCACACTAACAAGTCAGAGAAGAGACCAACTCACTGTTGAGAAGGATTAATTTTTATCTTCATCTTAAAGAGGACCTTTAGGAAATGTGGAAAAAAAAATGAATGCAGCAAATACTGGTTTAAACCACTGGAAAATTGTAAAGCCCATTACATAAGGGGAACAAGTCCTAGAGAAGGAGAAAAATATTTTAGCTATTGAACAATGCCAGCATGCAGACAAATGGGCATCATCTGGCTTTTTGAAGGCATGAAGCTTGGAAATTAAAAGTCAGCTTCTATTGAGAGAGAGGGAGCAAGAAAGGAGTATATTTAGCTCCTGTGATGCTAATACTGGCAGGTTTGTGTCCCTTTTCCTTCTACAGGGTGGCTGATTAAACACCGCTGATACAGGGGATCTGTAATGCACAACCAATGCATAAGAAAGAGCTCTAACTGTGTATTCACAGGAGAAGATAAATAAAGAACTTGAGGTCTATTTTTAAAAAACCCAAATTTGTGGCTGTTTTTACAGCAAACTGTGTTGTTTTGCCTCAGTGCTGTTGGGAATTAATGTAACTGTAACTAAGCACTACTAGAGGCAATAGAACAAAATCCCCCAACCCAGTAAGCAGTAATGGGTTCATGCTGAAAATCCTCCTCACTCTTGCTCCCACGAGTTCTGAAGTTTGGCAAAGTAAAACTTGGAGAAGCAAAAATCCTTCAAAATCCACCCAAACACAAGGCTGAGGGGGCACTACAAGTGCAAAACCCAAGGGGCTTTCTTCACTAAAATTTGATTTTACTCCTGGATGAATCCTGACACCCACTTGGAAGGAAGATGCTGAAAGTGAGCTCCTGGTTCCAGGCCTGTGTCAGTCTGTCCAGCTGCACAGTGACCAGTGCTGGGCACATCAACCAGCTAATTGACAGTTAATTGGCTTGTCAGACAGCTCGATATATTCCTTTCTGCCATAAGTAGTAGGGATGGGGAAAAAAAGCCACCTGGGAGAGAGCTTCAGTTTTCTGTGTTGCAGAGTTTTTGGATAAATCACATTTTCTTGGCAGCTAATACAGATTTGTCCACAGAGCTGTTCACCTCAGCTTGTTAATATAGGGACCCTCAGATATTGTTCACATATGAATGGAGTTATGAAAGTGAGCTGTGATTTATAGACATATTTCACTTTACAGCTTTGATTTACTTAGGCTGGGATTTGCTTCTTTAGGGGGTTCTGCACTGGCATTTGCAAAGCACCAGCCCACAGCAGGTTGTGAGGGACTTGGCAGCTCAGGAGCAAGAGCTGCTGTACATCCTTGCAGAGCCAGAGTGCTCTGAACAAGGGCAACAAGAGATGTTTACCCTGAAAAAGCTCTTTCAAACCTTCCTTCAAAAAAATCTGGTTCTTGTGCAGCATTTCTTTGCCATCTTACAGCCTGTAAGGAGCCACCCAGGACAGAACTTTGAGCAAATATGTCCTTCATTTCCTAAATCAGGAGAAGTGCATCTTGCCCTGATTAATACATCTGGAAGAGCTGAAGTGATTTGAACATTGCCCCTTTCCATCACCACCTTGGCTTTGTTTGGCACCTCTTGCTCCCTCTCCTTTGGTGCACAAGGCATCCCAAAGAAGGGCTTGGTCTGCAGGTGCTGAGCAACCTCAGCACATTGACTCTTCTCCTCTTCCTCCTCCTCCCTCATCCTGCACATCTGGAGCTGGAAGTCAACCCTGATCTCTTTGGAAAGCTGCTACCAGTGGTTGACACATTTCCAAGCAGTGAAATGTGGTTTACAAACTCCTTGGCAGCAATCTTTAGGGTCCACAAATTATAAGGCAGTGGGAGTGCTGTCACATCCCTGTACCTCCAGAGTCACATCCACTTCTTTGCTCTCCTGTCACTGATTTTTATTGCTCACCCAGGTCTCACCTCTCTGCCCAGCCAATAAATGCTCCATGCTGGAGAATTTCAGGGGGATGGGTGCACACACAGAAGGCTGGTACCACAACAAACACATTATTACCAGGAAAAGAAAAGGAAAAGGAGTTTACAGGGACCATGGAGTGTTAGCTTGACAGTAACAGCCAATAATACGATTGTATCATTTTAGTTCTCTTTGCTATCAATCTGGTATGAAGATTCCTCTGAGGTTCATGCCACCAAAGCTGAAAATTTGAACAAAACTTACACAATTTAACACTGCTTGAACATGGGTGACCATGATTTGTCTTCATTTTTGTTTTCATTAATCCCAGTTTTGCTGTTAGGTTGGTTTGTTTGTTGTTAATCCTACAAATGAAATTAAACCAAAGCTGTTATACACGAAGGGCTTGCATGGATCAGATCTTTTAGTGTCATATTGTGTTCTTTTATACAAAATGATTAGCTAGTAATTGGTTTAATGGAAGAAACAACAAACAAAAACATCAATGAAATGAGCATTTCACATGCCATGCATGGCTGAAGTTATGCTAACTGTGCAGAATATCAGTGCTTTGTGCTGGGCACTGCCTTGTTCCAGTGAAACCAGCAGAGATTGTCCAGGGTGGGAACAAGCTCAGATGCAGGAGCAGACAATGAGCAGTTGATGAAATTCACTGTGGTGTTACTGTGAGCTGATGGCAGCATATTCCTGTAATGAGCAATCTCCTGCCTCTGTGAGGTGCTCCAAGTGGTGCAGGAATATCCCAAATTTTGGTTCTCTGTATATTTCACACCTCCTCAGACCTGCAGAACTTTGCCACAAAGGCAGCTGTGGTAAATGGCTCTGTAAATAATGGGGACATGAAACTTTAGTTCAGCATCCTTTAATGTGCTTGATTATCTCACAGCTTGGTGGTCTGCAGTGGCTCAGCTCCCCCCAGCTCTGGTGCTCATCCATCTGCACCTTTGAGTCTATCCCAAACCCACTGAGCACAAGCTTTGATGCTGAAACGCCAGAATGACAGCAGAGAAGCAATTAAAATTTTTGAAGAATCTGTAAAATCTTTTACAAACTGCATCAAAATTTTAAGCATCATTTTGCCTTGGTGTCTGTTTAGAAATTCAACTCCATTCTGTTAATACCAGGGGAACTGAGTTAATGTGCCCCAGAAGAGGATCTGTCTCTTGTTTTGATCAGTGGCATGACCAGGGTATTTGTGTATTTTCTGTTCTAATGTCAGAGTGACTCGATGACATGCACAGGCTATTATTCAATAATGATGCCTAAATGGAGCTATCAGAAGGGTTATTATCAAGGTTATTAAAAAGCAATTCTTTCTGCCTTCAGTTTAACCATGAATTGCAGAGCTAACCATCATCTAGGTGAGGATGTGCATATTAATCAAGAGGCTTCCCATGGTCTACCTAGATATCCCAAGCCTGGATAATGATTGATTTACTCTGCTCTTAGATTAGCACACAATCATCCAGGGGTGTTGAACATCTGACCAGCAGAGTTAATTCATGATGCTTGGCATCCATTTTGCAATTTCCTCACATCTGTTCTTTCTGGCTGAGACATTACATTTCTTTTAAGAGCCCAGAAAACGGCACATAGAGAAATGTTTGTGGTGCAGGCAATGGTCCTGCTAAAACCACTTCCACTTCAACATTTTCCAGGAGAAATAAGCTTTCTGTAGAACAATATGCCAGATGCTAAGGCATGGAAAATGCCAATAATTTTTCAGCAATCATTTGTAGCTAGCTGCCCAGAATTGCATTCCTGGGCAAATCAAATTTAATCAGGTTAGTTCCTAATGAGCCTGTGAGCACTATTTGGGCTGAGCACCAGCTTTAGGGAAACATATTTAATTTCACTTCCTGCCTTGCTGAGGTAGAGGGCAGCCCCTCATTGCAGCAAACCCTGGATGCAACAGGAGCTGCATCTGTTGAGCCATTGCTTTGAACAGAGCCATCAGGATTTTGCTGCTGACTCTGCACTGTCAGGGCACACATCTCAGGCTTGCCAAGGCTCTCACAGTGCTGTCAACCTGACCAACACATCCTGTATTAAATGCTTTCCCATTTGCTGCTATCATCATTTTCACAGGCTGCACTTCAGCTTTGCTGTGCACTTCTAACACTTCCAATATTGCATTTTGCAAGTGAGGAGAGCACAGATGCCCATGTGTCCAGCCCAGGTCCTTTCCCTGACAGCCAAAATTACAAATGGTCACTAAAGGCAGGCAGACTTTTCCCTGGTCTGTCCCTCAGTTATGTTATCCAAGCTGCTCATCCTGTCCTGGGAAGCTGTCAGGAATGAAGTGTGCAGAAAAAAACATGAGGGTGGATTTAATAAAGATTCTTCTGAGAAATATTGTTTGCACAATGACTAAAAAGCTTTGGAGGGGTTCTTATGGCTTTTGGGCAGTGATTTGAGTATAAGGAGCTTCTACAAGATGGGAAATACAGGCATTTCAGAGGGGGCACAGAGATTCACCTCCTTGGGTTTAGGTGCTGATGGACAGCTCCGTGCTGTTTTTTAAAATACTGCTTTGACAGTGATAACCCTGATTTGGAGCAGCTGCCAAAAGTGAGAGGAAGGGAAGAGTAATCATTTGTATGCAGAAAGACATAACTATCAAAAAGTGAAGTGTATTCTGAATTTCATACCTTCCATGGAAGCAGCAGCCTGGAAGCTGGATTCACAGCAAATAGAGCAGGGTCAACCCAAACTGCTTCAGTGGAAGCAGCTGAAAAGCCTGGTGGAGAATCATCTCAAAAACCTACACACTCCTATTGAATAATTCAGTGCTGGGAAACTCATGTTTAGTTGTTTCTGCTGCTTATAAAGCACAGAATACCAGGGCTCTGTATTTCTGATGTTATGGCATAAGCTGAGGTGAGCAGCACTTTGCTCTGAGGAGGTTTAGGTATTTTCTGATAAAAATTCCCTTGTACAAGTACTCCCCTGTTAGTGGGACAGACATTATCACACACAGCACTATTAGAGCACTGCCTCCCCATCCACCCAGCCCAAAAGGGATAATCACTTCTGGAAAAGCATCTTTATTACAAGTTAGGATGCACTTCAAGCTCCTACCACGGAATAGCAAATCCACCCCCTGGGAACAAATAAAGCAACAGAATTTTGCTGTTATCCCCCCTTCAGAGCTGAGTACCACACGCAGATATCCCACCCTGCTTTAGAGTGAAGCTGCTAGATTCAATTCTTCCTCTTTTATGAGAAAACCTTATTTTTAGAGAGGATTTAGCAAACAGAAGAGCACCCAGCCCGCAAATCCCTCCATGGTACAGCCTGGTGGGAGATACAAAATGGGATGCTGGTCTGGCAAAGCATTTTAGGTTTGTCCAAAATAAAAGTTTTGGGGAGCAGAGGTGCTGAGGGCTCTGTGTGGAGCTGAGGTGCCCCCAGGGTGGGGTTTGGTTCTTCTCATCACCAGGGTTTGCTCGAGCCCAGCTCAGCAAAGTGGACTCCTGTGGCCTGATAATTTATGCCTTGTTGTGCCTTAGCTCTGTAATTCACCAAAATAAAGAATAACATTCCTGTAACAGAGATTAATGGCTGTCAGGCTGCAAAGTAATTTTTCAATATGAAATGGAGCAAAACTTACATTTTTAGCACAATTTCCCAGTTCAGTGATGCACCTGGTAATAATTATGATTTACATTAACCATAACATCATCCTTCTTATATCAACTTGCCTTAGTGAAGAATGAAATAGGCTCTTGTTAAATGTTTCATGAAATAATTCAAATTACATATGCTAAACTTTCCCAACTTCCACTAGCCAGGCTAAAAATCAACAAGAATAAAAATTATTTGCTGCTGCAAACCCCTGATTCTATGTTAAGAATTAGGCAAGTAGAGCCCTAAGAGCTCTTGTGGTTAAATTAATTATAACAACAGTTGAGAAAAACTTCAAGTCTAAAATAATGATGCAACTGCAGAACTCATTTTATGCAGATTTTCCATGTGCTGAGACTGAGTTCAGGCTCACTTTTTCCTGTAAGAATTTGCCTGTAACAAAACAAAAGAGGAACAAAACCTCTGCTATCCCCAAAGTCAGCAAAGTTCATCCCTTCAAGACCTCCTAATTAATTAACTTTAGGCAGCAGGGCTGCAGAAGAGCAAAGGGGTTGGTAATTTGTTGCTTTGCTAATCTAGGGCCTGAGTGGGTCCCTCACTCTCCAAGTGGAGTTTCTTGCCAATATACAATAAACTCCTGCAACAAAACCAACAGACAATGTCTTTTCCCTGGAATTTGTGAGGAATGCAAAAAAATTACATGCTAAAGCACTACATGGAAAAAAAAAAAAAGGCACTGGAACAGAGTGAATTATTTGTCTTAGAAACGCAGATAAATGAAATACAGAACAAATGGAACCCTAAAGAGCAGGTAAATTAATTTGAATAATGGGATTATGATTTATGATTTTCCTATTGCAAGAGCGAGCTTCCATTCCACAACCTTTAACCATTCACTGGTTGCACAGAAGCTGCTCTGCTCCCGAGCATGGAGCACCAGGAGCCCAGAGAGGATTCAGGGGAGCACTCAGGCACCAGGAATTGTCCTGGGCTGTCCCCTGAGGTCCTGCACCTCTGCCAAGGGGAGCCAGCAGAATCCAGAATCCCTCCCTGCCCATAAATCTGCTCCCTTCCACTTCAGCAGTCCCTGGAGCTCCTGCTGCAGACAGAAATGCCCAGGCTGATGTAATGGATGCTCCCCAGTGTCACAGGCATCTTTTTATTGAAAAGCTTGCTTTAAGATTTTTTCCTCCTGAGAAGCTGAGAGGCCTCAGAGACAAAATGCAAACATTGGTTATCTGCTGCTGTGGAATGCAACAAGTCCATGGTTGGTCTCATGTGGATGTTTGGAATTAATGGCCAATCACAGCACAGCTGGCTCTCTCTCAGTCCGAGCCACAAACCTTCGTTGATTCATTCCTTTCTATTCTTAGCTTAGCCTTCTGAAATAAATAGGGGCTGAGAGAGTCAGAGGAGATGCAGCAGCACTGAGGGCTGGGGAGGCTGAGATGCTGCATCTCCTCTGCCTCTCTCAGCCCCTATCAGCTGAGCTGGGTAACAGCCTGGTGCTGCTGCCTCTGCCAGAGTAAAGTTCAGCACTGAATCATTAATTAGGATGACTGGATACTCTGGGATTTAAACCAGTGATTAATGAGCCTCTCCAGCTCTAGCTCCGTGTGAACAACTATCTAGTTCACGTTATATTTAATTTATTTAAAAAAAAAAAAACTCGCCAAGGCAGTAAATCTTGCTCAGAAGAATTAGTGGAGAAAGAAATAACACACTGCATTTATTACGTTGCCTGCAAGATTATGTTCACACTCTCTTGCACTAATTCGAATGTCTTCTTTAGAGAGATGATAAAATTTATGGTTTAAGGGTTTCTTTGAAAATCTGTTTAGGTTGGAAATGGGGAAGGGGTAAAGGGGGTAAAGGTGATAGGGTAAAGAAAATGGGTATGGCAAATAAACCAAAATAATTCAGATGAAGCAAAAATACACTACCTTGTTCTTACTCATTTTGGTATAAAGCTCACAAGCCCTTTGTGGTGAGACAGCATATTCTGCCAAACCAAGCAACCCACTGTTAATTACCTTGCACAGGAAATTTGAATTGTACTGGCTGCATCACAGGTGCCCAGACATCCTGGGCTTCCTGGTGGTTTTTGCTTTTCTTAAGCAAAGGTTACAGTGTGGGGGTGCGTGGCACATGCATTGAAAACACAATTTGGACTAATCTGTTCAGAGCATTAATCCACTCCTAAGCTCCCTTCTCTCCTGGAGGATACGGAATCAAAAGCTGGGATCGTGGCTGCTGGGGCAGTGCCTCCCCTCACATTGCAGGCAGGACTCAAAGGCCACCAGTCCTAACTAATTCCTCTAACTGTGCTCAGTGATCTCCTCACCAGGAGTCAGCCCAGGCTATCTGCAAATTTCCATATGTTTGAAGTTCCTCTCCCCTCTTTTATCTTTGTCTGAAAGCTGTCAGAATGCAGCCACAATTTCACAGGGTAATGAGAAAGAGATTAAGGAACGCGCACATCTGTCACCTGAATACGTGCAATAAGGAGAACATAAAATAAATAAAATTAGGATCCCATAAAAGCAAACAGCAGCAGCTGAATTGCCAGCTCGGGTGCCTCCTACACCAGGTTAACTCCTGCACCCCCTCTGCAGTTCCCAGTTCCCAGGATATTTTCATTATTTTCAGCCCTGTGTCCAGGGATGGAGGTGAGAAGGACAAGCTTGCTCTCCATCCAGCCCATTCCCCTTTGCAAATGGAGCATAACCCAAACCCCTCACCCCTCGTGACAGCTGTGCCTCATCCTTCATGGAGCTGAATGAAAACACCCAAATTTCAAACCGGCAAAAACCCAATTTCAAACCTGCAAAACCCAAAGCAGGCTTCCTGCAGCACATTAAAAATACACTATTATCAAGCCTAAAATGTTATTTTTTGGGATTACTCCAGTATTATCTGCGGAAACACTATCAGCCCTCAGCTTTCCTTATCTGTACAAGACTGAAGAGATCAACCCAAACCTGTTCACAGGCAGGAGAGCTCCAGTTTTCCCAGTTTGAGCTGGGATGTCCATACAGGAGGTAATGGAGATTGTGAAATGGGCTCATTCTCTCTATATTTCAGCAATAATGCCCCAGCAAACCTCCCATTTTCAGCCTTTACCCAGAAATGGTTAAGCTCCTAAATTGGATCCATTATCACCCAAATGAAGACACATACCAGTAAGCTAATTATGTTCCTTACCAAACTCGTGAATAATTAAATATTTTATTGTGATGTTACAATTTGTATTTATTATCCTTTGCTAAGGAGTGAAATTAAACATAACGAGGTCTGTTAGTGCCTCTCTTCAGAGACAAGGCTGCATTATAAGCACCTATATCATTGGCACCAATGGTGATTAATGGCTTTAATTTACTTGACTTGCATATGTTGGAATTTGTGAGGGGGAGAGAGAAGGAAACTCAGATTGTTAAAATCCTTTTAATTAGACTAATAATGCCAAGTTTGCATGTGTTAACTAGGGTGCACTATTAATTAGTTTTAGTGGGCTGTTTTGTGAAAGGTGGCACTGCAGCATCCAGGCCTGTCTTGTGATCCCAGGAGAGCTGATGAGATGACAAACAGAGCATGGCATTACACATAACTGCAAACAAACAGCCTTTAATCTTTCTGGGTGAAGAATTGGGGTAATTGATGGGCAAAACACTTGCTGCACTCTAGCTGCCTCTTCCTCTTGTTGCCTTTACTGGGTGTTACTCATCCAGCTACAGCACAGCCTCCACAGAGCAGCCCATCCCCAGGTAAAGTTGTAGTTATGGATCTCAAGCCCTCCAAAACTGACAGCTGAGGGCTTATTCATGCACAAAGTGCTCAATTCTGGGGTTTCACAGCTAAAATTGCTCTTCCAGTGTAGGAGGCAGCAGGCTGGGCAGACTGGCAAACAGCTTTCCCTGCCCTGAGCATCACCACCAAAGCAGCTTTGGCCATCTCCTGTGCTGTCTCACCAGGGACAGACACAGAAAGGAAGGGACAGATTGTGCCCCTGATCAGGTGGCAGCTCAGGAGAAAAGCACAGAGCAGAGGTTGGGAAGGGAGGAGAGATGTCAGTGCTGAGGAGGGAGTGTGTGAAGCTCCCTGGCATCAATTGCCCTGGAGCAAGTTTGCATGGAGGTAAAAACACACAATGATTTAAAACAACTTAATCCCTGAGTGCCACACTGACTGTGTCCCATTGTTGGTGCTGAGGACAATCAGTGGACAGATAAAATCACCTTGTGTGAGCAGCTGGCACCATGATCTGTGTGCTGTTTTCAGCCTAAGCAAAGACAGATCAGGAAAGCAAAGCCCCAGAATTCAAGTCTAAAAAAAGGAAAGCCCATCATGTTCCTGCTCTCTAAAGCAGGAGCCAGGGCAGGTCTGTCTTGCAAACTGCACAGAAAAGGTTTGAGGCAGAGGAGAGCTCTCCTGGAAAGGCTGTTAGATCTATTTGCTAATCTGCCTGTGCCAGGCCGCCCTCTGCATCTCAAACAGAGGCTTTCCTGCATCCTCCCACCCCTGTAATTCCATTTTCACTCAGATGGAAGCCAGGACTATCATCCTTCTGAGGCACTGCTCTGCATTGCCAGGTCAGGTGTTTCTAGGGAATTTGTACACATTTTTCAAACACTTCCATTCACATTTTTTCCCTCCACTGTATCAAGCTTTCCTGATTCAAAGTGCTCTATCACAAAGGTCTCCATGAGAGTAAATTTGGTGTCAGGTTCCAGGTAAAAGCAATGCTTTGAGGATGAGGCACCCAAACCCTGAGCTCATTTACTCTGTCACTATCTGCCATGCCTTAGAGATGAGAAACCATGAGCAGTTTAGTCCACAAATAAGCAGAAGATTAATTAAAGTTATAGCTACACAGAACTGTAAAAAATGCTGGGGAACAGTGATAGGTGCTCAAAAGGGGAGGCAGAAGAGAGGAGTGACAGTGTCAGAATGTGTGCAGCCCCTCTCTCTGTGTCTCAGCTGACATCAGAGCAGCCTGAGGCTGCAGTTCCTGAATTTATCTGAGATAGGGAGGCAGTGCCAGCACAGGTGAGGGTCACAGCTGAGCCAGAGCTGCATATCCAATTGCCACTATCACAAAACCTCCAGCAACACCTTACTGCAGCTATTAAGACATTACCTGACAAGTGATGTGTCTGGCAGTGCTCTGCCTGTGTACTTGGACTTTCCCCTGTGATGAGTGGGGGAGTTAGTGGCAAATAAACCCATTTTCCCACCATTTACCAGCTGCTAGGCTGTGAGCTGCCTTTTCAGTCAGACCTTGTCAGCCTAAATAGCAGCACACCCTGGAGTGCTGCTCTGGGATTTGGAAGGAGACACTCCAGATCCTTCAAGGAAAATGGGTTATATCCATTCATTGCTGTTACAGCACATCCCTGGTTTACTCCTGGTGCTCTGCTCACAGCCACAGTTTAAAATCTGCCTGGCAATAAGGAATGAACCTGCACATTTCTCCATAAATACAGATAAAAACATGTTTTGTTTGGCACAGGTTCTGGCTGCAATGAGATTTTGGCCATGACTAAATCACCCATGGCAGGTAGAGATTCGAAAATTGTGATAAAGATTTCTGGCACAAACAAAAAATCCAAAAGGTTTCTCTGTGAATATTTTGAACACTCTGAGGCATTTTATCCCTAGCTAGGATAAGGTGAACTCTTAATCATGCTTGGATGGTAAGAAATGTTTCAATCTGAGTCTTTACCCTTTCTGATAGAATTTTGAACTCCAAACCAAGTAAATTGTGGGCTAGCAAGTATTTCAAACCACAATACTATTTCACATTATAGACATAACTTTAATATTAAAAAAAAAAGTGTGCTTTTAGAGAATCTTCAAATTCTAGCAAAACAGACAGATAGCATCCACAGTTCAAAAACTAAAAAATCAACCACACCAATTCTAGTCTAGGCTCTGATCTCCAGAATTTATTTTCCCAACATAAATGAGAGAAATACCAAGTCCTTCCACACAGATGAGGAAATATGCTTATTTTTAATTCCTTCTGGCAACTAAAGAATACCTATCACAGCTGGAACAAAGACACCCAGAAGAAAATACCAGAAGGAGGTTATGATAATAAGCTTATTTTCATTACAGTAGGATTATATTTTAAACCTTTCATTAGGCTCTTAAAATTTCAGAACATGCTTCTCGGTGCCTACATTTTTGAAAGACAAAAGAAAAACAAAAAGAAAAGGAAAAGTCTGACTCCTGTGGATGAACCCAGTTTTGTTGCATAGAGAAGATCTTTTTGCAAAGTTACTTAATTATATTCAGGGGACATCTAACTCTGATTATGACTAGAATCCTGCATGTCTTCATTTACAAAGTCCTGTTGGAGTCTGTGTGTCCTAAGCACAGGCCCTTTGAAGCATTGCTAAGTGGGGTAATTTGATTGCACGAGTTTTCTTGTAAAAATTATTGTCTTTCTGGATGTCTAATTAAAATAAAGATGTAATAAAGAATTTATGGTTTTAATTAGAGCATAGATCTTAAAGCAATTATAATGTGATTAATAATTCCTTAACAGGCTTTCTTAGACAAGATGAAGAAAAGAAGATTTGGGCCCCATGTAAAATCAATATGCATTACTCAATTACATTAACGAAGCTACACAAAGCAGTCTAGGCCCCAATTAAATTGCTCCTCATGTTAAACTGCCAATGGAGTCTGTGCTTGCTAATGAGTCCATCTATTTGTTTAGCCGTTGTGGGGTTTTTGAGCTATGGGGTTTTGTGGGTCTTTTATTGGAAAGATGCAGAACACAGATGTGCTTGTGGCCTGATCCTGCCTGAGTTCTGGTTCAGAGAACAGGGTGAGCAAAGTTTGCTCCAGGATCAAAATCCTACAGCCCCAGGTCCTCAATACACACCTGGAGACCATCAGCATCTCCAGGAGCCACAGGCAGAAGGTCTGCACAAGGGCTCCTTTGCTCATGTACTAAAATTAATAATAAATAACTGAGCCAGGACACAATAAAAATCCACAATGAATGGTGAATCAAAGCTGGGCAGGAAAGATTATTCCCTATTTCTCATAAAAGCAGGAGCTCTAGATAGCCTGATGAATGCAGCAGGGAGCAGGTATGAATGTAACCAAAAGAAATACAACCTCAAGAAACATGCCCAAAAAAGCTTCTGACAAAAATATATTTCATAGATCAAGAACATAAATAGATTGAAAAGGGGAAGAGGGAACTCACTGACAGGCAGGTTTTCTCCTAAAGGTCCAGATGCCAGTTTGGTGAAGCCCAAAGACATCAGAGAACACCTAGACCTGCCCATCCTTGTGTTCTTCACCATTTGCACCTGGATGCTGCCAGGGACAGGACACTTTTCACACAGTACAGCTCTTCTCTTCTTCCTTGGTTGTTTTTTAGGTGATGGTTGGTAAATATTGATGAGATGAGGGGAGGGATAAGGATTTAATGTACAGCTTGTGTGTCATTGCTGAAATTTCTACCAGAAATATTATTTTACCTTTCATTAATAACCTGGCTGAACTGATAGAGCAGAGAATTGGATAAGTTCATATTTAACAGATCAAATGAACTTTAAAAAACTAACATAGTTATACACTCAGTCATGCAAAGACAGCTCTGACCAAGCAGCCTAGCAAATGAAGCCACACTAATTTAAATGTACTGCAGAAGGAAAATGATCTCACACCAAACTTCTAATTTGTCATTCTGTAATATGGATTGTGGCTTGGAAACTCACTAATTGGCCATTAAGAACACATTGTTATAGAGGTGGACTTCTTGGTGTGTGAAGAACAAAACTCCCAAGCTTCTGAAAGAAAGGAACCACCATTCTCTCCAAATGAATGCAGAGGACGTTGATGTTTTATTGTTTTCAGTCTCAGCTATCACAGAACTCAGATTTATTTTGGCCCTGTCAGCTTGAGGGCATCCCTGAGCCTCCACTGCTGTCTGTGAGTGATGCTGCCCACACACAAAGGTAAACATGCTGTTGGAGCTACCTCCAGATCTCATTTCCCAGATACATCCTGCACTCCTTTAAAGTTCTTAACACTCCCTTTGAAAATGCAGCATCCTTCAGCCAAATGATTGCATGAATTCATGGTGACTGCAAAGAGTTGGTCATATTAAGAAAGAAAATATTCAATTATTGTGATGGGGGAAAAAATTACTATTTTATTCCAAGTTATTTCTGTGGTTTCAGTTACTTGAAAATCTGATTCTAAAAATCCTTTAAAACCCTTTGAAAGGAGTGCAAGGTATTCCCAAGATTTCCCTTTCATGTTTTTGTCTCTCCTGCCCAAGGTGTTTGGCTTTTCCCAATGCTCTGTGTGGCTGAGGGATTCACCAGACACAGGACAGGGAGGCAGAGCACATTTCCATTGCAAGGACAGCTCCTGGCAAGGGCCTGTGCTCACTGTCCTGTCCCCAGGCTCTGTCTTTGCTTAGCAAACCTTCCCTCCCATTATTTCCTTTCATATCTCTTTTTCCATCAGGAAACCATTTGCCTTGGCATGCTTTTTCATCTTCTCATTTACATGTCTCCTGCAAGACAAACTCCAGCATTGATTTTACCACAAGATAATGTTAATAGGATCAATAAACCACAATGACTACATCAAAGTGTCTGTTCTTCACCCTCCAGGACTGCAGAAGGTGCTTTAGTCTTAAAGTACATCCAATACAGCGTCTCTCATTCTTCTTGTCTACTCTTATGCATGAGAGACTGTCTGTCTGCCAGGTGGAAAATAAATTACTAGCTTGTTGAAATAATTTAAATTTTAATACTGCTTCAGCACATATTAAATATTACTGATGCAATTAAAAAATAGACAATCAGCTCAATGCATCTAAAAATGGGTGTGGTGTGCCCTGAGAGGAATAATTGAGGTCTGGTGGGAAGACTATCGTAAGCACAAATTTCTTCTTCATCTAAAGAATTCTCAGCTGGTAAAAAAAAAATCAAATGTCCTATTTCATTCAGGTCAGCCACCATTTAATGATTTTTCTAGGGGGAGATTGGTTCTCTACAAGCCAGATCCTCCAGGATGCACAGAAGGGTAATTTTCAACAGAGTAAAGGAAATTATGTTCTTTTCACCTTATTGGTTGCTCCATGTGTTGTTTAAGCGGCTCCTTTCCCAAAGGCCACAAAATAAATGGTCCTGGTTAAAGGATTGGACTACAGGTTTCACCAGGAAGGTTGTCCAGGCTCCTTACAGCATTGTGCACTCCCAGGAAGAACTCACATGCTCCCAAACTGGCCATTTTTTCATTATTCTTTTTGTTTGCAACCAATATCTGACACTTGAACTCAAGGCATTTTGCAGACAGCAATAAAAGACCCTGAAAGCCAACCTAATTATTCTTCTCTAGGTCATATGAAGTGTTTCAGTGAAATGCTAATGATTTAATTCAACTCTCACATTTCGCAGGCAGCTCCTGTGGCCAGAGCAGAGTTTGGAGGCATTGCAGGTCTTGTCCAGGTGAAAGTTGGCCTGGGTGACACCCAAGGACATCTCTGTGCTGGGGTGAATGGAAATGAGGTTTCTACCTCAAAAATAATCCATTTTCCCAGTGTTTGATAAGGGCAAGCAGGTGTAACTCTGAAGAGGTTTAAGGGTTTAGACAGAGGATGTGAAGGCAGCAACCGAAACCTTCCAGGAGAACCTGTGGGACAGCGCAGGGCTCAGCACCTTTCCTAGGGAATGTCTGTGAAAAATCCATGTGAAATCCAGCCAGTCCGGGTAAATCAAGCCCAGCAGCCTGCATTTGTGAGACTTTACTGGAGATAACAGCTGAGATTTATAAAGCACTTCTGTAATTCAGCAACGCAGTGCTACCAAAAATTCTTCCCTGAGGGTTCTTGTAAATCCAAAACCTCTAAAAACCAGATTTCCTGACTCTTTTTCCTATTGATTTAAATAGACTGTGTTATCCCCAGAGCACTTTAAAAGGCTTATCAATCTTTTTTTCAGTTTTTTATTTGTACATGCCAAATAAATCCAAGGCTTTAACATTATACATAATGAAGCAGATTTATTCTGATAGATTAAGTTTGCTTGAATTTACAACAAAGTTCAGGACTTAAAAAACTTAGATGAGAAATCATCATATGATAGGATGCCAGTTTAGCTCCATAAATATGTAGATTCTATCTCTCTATTAAAAAATATTTCTGAAAACTCAAAAAAAAAGTATCTGTGCTTCTATTTAAATATTAGGAGCCCCATTATAAAAATATTGCTCCAAAAATAAGTTGACAGTGAGAAAAAACAACACAATATGCTCAGTTACACCAGTGCACATCAGTATTTTGGAGAGGGAATGATTTTTTTAAGGTCATTTTGAGCAAATTCCTGCTCCATGCAAGAGCCAATGTGCATAGCTCAGGTCAGCTGTGTTTGTCCTCCTGAATCTTGAAATCATGAAATAACTTCTGATTTATTCCAAATTTACCTTGGTGGAGAGCTTGTCTACATAGCAAAACTGGGGAAATGAATCCACATTAAAAGTAGACACCAGCATAAAATGAATTTGTTGAATCATATTTACTTTTTTGTAGGGATCATTATTCATGACTAAAAGAGCAATAATTTGATTTTTGTTCCCAAAGTGAATTAAGGTAAGCTCAATTAAATCCAGTCTAATTCTGTATAAGCCTGTCTTTTCAGAGATCTAATGCTATTCAGTGAGTTGGTTTTAAAAGATACTTTGGAATGCTTTTTCTGAGGGCCTCAAATTAGACCAGGGGCACTACATATACTTAACAATTTACTTAAACCCTTCTGTGATAATTAATAATAATTTTTTGGTCTTATGGATGCATATTTTTTCTTTTTTTTCTTCTTACTATATAAACCTAAAATAGCTGGTTTTAAATTAGAATTTTATCTGAAGGAAGAGCCCAATTAAACTCTCAGAAGAATACTGCAGGCTTGCTCCCAGTGATGTCCAAGGGAGATGGGAGGAGCAGCCCCACGCTGCTCCATGGGATCAGCCAGGTAACTGGGGACTGGGACTTAATTTCATTATGTAATTACAATTTCCCTTGATTTGCTGTGATGATTTAGCTGCAGGTTGGCTTTCTAATGTCTCTCATCATGACTTAACTAGCTCTGGGAGCACAAGCAGGATGAAATAAGAACAGACAGGGCGTGTTCAGCTGAAAGGCCAAACTGTGGCCCCAGCAAAGCCATCCCTGCTGAGGTTCCCACCTGGCTGCAAAGTCCCCACCAGGGGCTTGGCCACAGTCTGGCTCATGGAGCCTCAAACAGAGTTTGGTCAAAGGGCAGCTGGAGAAATGACTTTAACCTTTTAGTAAGTGTCCAGTGCTAAGCAGATGTGAACAGCATCCAAGGCAAAATGTCACAGCAGAGCAGCTGTGAGCAGTGGGGGGGCCAGGGAGGGACTTCAGGGCCAAGTCACACTCACAGTGACAAACACTGCCATTTCCTTGTCTCCCCCTTCTAGAAAAACCGACTTCTCAACAATATGGGCAGCAGATTCCTCCCCAAAATAGTCAAGGCTTGCCAGCTTACTGCCACTCTTAAATAATTGCAGTAATCGCTTTCCAAAATTCTTTGTATTTTTACCATTGAGAAAAATCAGACTTTTCAAATCCACTTTTAAAAAAGTCCTCTGGATTCCAGTCACAGGCTCATTACCCAAACGGTTTGGTTCACAGGGATTTTCCAGCTGTAATCCCTGTGCGGATGCTCAGCAGTGGCAACGAGGGCGAGCAGAGGGCAGGGTGGTGCAGGGAGAGCCCCAGAGCAGCCCCCAGCCCAAAAGAGCCTCTTTGTGTGCCAGGCAGGATGTGCTCCAGCTCTGTGGGGAAAAGGCTGATCAAAGCTCTGATTAAAGGGGATCTCACGGGGGTCAAACTGAGCTCCTTTGTTCTCCTGACTCTTCTAAAAAAACATTCACACTCAATAAAGCTCGCTCTGCTCTTAAGGACATGCTGGCAATTAAACCCTTGCTTGGCCAGCTGGACAAGCTCAGATTCACTTTAACAAAGCAGAGGAAAAAGGTAACTTGAATTCTCTCCTTGTCATTCACTTTTTTTCAAGGTGTTGAAGTTTCATTTTAAATCACATTTCCATAAAGGCTGGATATGGCAGTTAAGCCAATGAAAGAATGCATTTCCTCAGCCACTCAGCACACTCATTATAAACATTTAGACAATATCTTTATGCCCTTCAGTCAAAACTGCAATAACAAAGGCTAATTACATCAGAAATGCAGCAGTCACCATCACACTTGAGGCTGCAGCACCCACAAAAAACTTGACTTCAAGAAAGTTTGGCTAGAAGGGAAAATACTTTCTATGACTATACAAACTCTAAAGAAAAAACCAAGCCTGTTAAATGTGCACAGAGGCAGGGAATAAGCTGTGATTTTCATAAGTAATGCCAGTTTTTAAGTGCAGTCCTCATCATTTAACCACTGCACCTCCCTAAGGATAAAAGGAAAAGCACAAATCCAGTCCATCAAATTTACACCATTAAAAGTGAATCCTCTTCTCCAAAACCTTTATTTCTCAAACCAGAACGTTAAAATTGCTGAGCTGTAGCAACATCCTTTGAAACAACTCACCTAAGCCTGGCCAATCTCATTTTGCTGCCCTGCCCCAAGCAGTCAGAAGTTGGATACAGGAGGCAGAAACTCAGGCTCAAACCCCCTTTCTTAACCAGGATTCCCAAAATCAAATCTTTCTTACAGGGCTGACAAGCCCTTGCTTACTCTAAGCACAGTACAAAGTCCCTACAGACAGACATGCAAACATTCTGTATATTTTCCAGGTATTAACAGTATGTTTTGCAAGATGTAACCAAGCAATTGTTTTTGCACTGAAGCATCTCAAATTTCTCTTTTCCTTCTTGCTTTTTTTTGGGTCAGATATACACAAACCCCATCTTAGACATAGCATAAAATGTGGAAAAGGCTCACTACCCACTGCAACACAAACCATTAAAGAAAATGCATTTTTTTCTCCACTCTGTGGTTTTACACAAAAAATAAAAGGAAAAAAAGAAGGAAAGAAAAAAAAATCACAGTTTGGAAAGATTTTTTTTTTAAACAACATGTTAATTTCAAAACACTCCATGAAGATTTTGTTCACAAAAATGCTTGACAAGATGGAAATGATGCTCCTTCAAAAAGCCTTCATAACAATTTAACCTACTAATACCAATTACTCAAAAGTAGTGACAAAAAAAATAATTATTCTGAACATTTCCCTGCTCCCAAACATATGCAAAGCTGTTTGCACAAAGTTTCACATCTCCAACTTGCATTTTCAAGGCCCCACAAAGCTGGTCCTCCAAGGAAGCCACTGCCCAAGGGTTATTGACTGCTCACCTCTGAAAGCCACATGGATCCCAAAGAACTTCAACCACAGCACTACTGAACCCAATAAAAAATAAAAATAAAATCAATAAAAACAAAATCTGACCTTTTACACCAGAGCTTGCCTCTTCTTGCAGGAAGAAGCTGGGCCAGGAGACATAAACATGGACAAGCCCCGGGTCAGAGAAGGCACCTGAAAACAAAAGGAGAGCACCCACACACTTTTTAGCCTTTACAGGGTACAGGGTGGGCAGGAGCAGGGGGATTGGGCCCCAGATCACTCCCTAACACAGAATCACTGGGTTCAAGATCATTGAGTTCAACCCAGCCCCAACATCTCAACTGAACCCTGGCACCCAGTGCCACATCCAGGCTTTGTTAAACACACCCAGGGATGGGGACTCCACCACCTCCCTAGGCAGAACATTCCAGAACTTTATCACTCTTTCCATGAAAAACTTTTTCCTAACATCCAGCCTATATTTCCCTTGGCACAGCTTGAGACTGTGTCCTCTGGTTCTGTCAGTGCTGCCTGCAGAAAGAAACCTCTACCTGACTACAACCACCTTTCAGGGAGTTGTAGAGAGTGATGAGGGCACCTCTGAGTCTCCTTTTCTCCAGGCTAAAAACCAACACCTGAGGAGGGATTGCCCACATGTTGTCACTGTGGGACCAATGCCATGGACTTGCTTCTACCCCTAAAAATCAGCAGCAATGCTCCCACTGCCTGTGGCTGCCCAGGGTGGGGACAGCTGGGATAAACCTGCCCTGCTTAACAGGAGCTGCTGCTGCTCTCTGCACAGAGAGATGGATGAAGGAGCACATGAGAGCCAGGGAGAAGCCAGATGTAGGGTTAACACCACTGAGTCCCAGTGACTGCAGCTCCTGGAGCTGTAATAAGATATATTATAGATATATTTATAATGTCCTGCTTTGTGTGCTGCTGCTCTCTGTGCAGCACCTTAACTCAGGCTGAGGAGCTCTGAGTGGAATAAAGCCCCATCCAATGCAAGTTTGGTGGTGAATCCACAGTGAAATCATAACTTAGTGTCTAGACAAAGCAGCCCTCTTCCAGCCTGCCCTCACAGGTGACAAGGTGAAATTGAATTAAATAATATAAAGTTAAATTTTCTCTCTGCTTGAGGAGTGCTGTGTATCTGTGATTTATGGAGTGTAAGTAGGCAGTCCACCCATCTTCCCACCAGATTAACATCATGAGAGGATCAGAAATGAAATGCCATATCTTGCACCCAAGTAAGCCACTCTGAAGAGGAAACAATTCATTAGTGCCAGGTAATATTGTCACAGGCTGATTAGGTGACACAGTGCATTTCCCCAACCAGCTCAGAGCTGCAATGAAGACACAGCAAGGTTCCCTTTCACTGAAAGCAAATATTAAAACAACATTCATTATCTTTTCATGAAAGGGAAGGAAAACAGTGACCTTGGCAGAATCTGGGTCTCCTTCTCAGTCTTTCAGAATGAAACCCAGCCAAGGCAGCACTTCTCCCCCAAGCCCATCAGAAGACAAAGCACACAGCCTTGTTAACCACTGAAGAGGCTTTGAGATGGACTTTTCCTGCAGGGATTTCAGAAGCCCCACTGCAGATGCAGGAGCCAGCACAGTGAAGCATGGGCCACTGAGTCCAGGAGGGAAGGAGAGCGGTGTGCTCCAGGGAGCTGCTTTAAACCATTATTGGAGATCTGTAGCTGAGCTCTCCAGTGGCCTGCTTGCAGCTAAAAGGCTTCCACTTGAGTGCTTCAGATCATGTAAGTTTGTTTAAGATGCATAATTCATGAAGGGTACATAACACCATCCTTGAATAACTTTTCACTCAGCACCTGCTTGACAGGGAGAGAGCTGACAGAGCAGTGTGACTCCAGAAACCCAACATTAGCACGCTATGTGTCCCACAGAGGGACAGGGATCACCACACTCTCTTAACCCTTCTGTGGCATGAGTGCCTGAGGAAGCCAATTGCACTATCTCATTCCATGATTGGGACTATTTCAGTTTGTTGCCATTATCATATAAATGAAATTAAATAAAAATAAAAGAAAATTAAATTAAATAAAAGAATGACAAATGGTGTGAAGAGTTATAACTATTTGCATTGTAGTCCTTGAAGAGAATATGTAAAGAAAAGTGTCTGTTTTTGTAGGCTTTAAAAACAAATCTATTGCACTCAAAGGCCCTGAGTACAACCATCCCCAGTCATGCTGAGCAGTACCTTGTAACTCAAATAGTCCCACTGAAATCAATTTGGGATTACAGAATGCAAGGCAGGAAAGAGCCACCTGGTCTTTTGGTAGCAAAATAAGATGTGTAAGGAACAGATCTTCAGCTAAAATGAATGTGATTTGCCTCATTGTGCCTAATGGAGCTGTGCCCATCCCCATCATCCTGCAGTCCACTGTGACAGTGTGCTGCTTGTAGAGCTCTTGGTTTTAATTACCAATGGTAAATACTATGTCCTTATACTTTATAGACCTTATATATTTGCCCTACTTTATTTTGTAGATAAAAACCCAACTGTGGCCTGATAGGCAATTTGGGAATGATTTATGGACTCTGTCTGCTGTTAGTAACAGTTTGAAAGTTGCTGTGTGGCAGAAGGGAGGCATTTTTTTTTCTAATTTATTTTGGGAGATAATGGTTGGAATAGAACTGTCATATATTGCTTTGCCTTATAAAATTGAGAATTTTCTTTTTAGCAAGGTTTTAGAAAAAAGGGGGGAAAAATAGGGCAGGACAAGATATGAAGAGAACAATGGGCACAATAGAAAGAATTTAGTGCATGGTAGAGGAAGAGCACAGCTTTCATAACTTATGCTGTGGGCCAGCAGTCCCAGCAGTGAGCCCTGTGCCACTCTCACCCCAATCCCAGGGTATTTTGTCTAGAACTCCATTTATTTTGGTTTTTTATCACTGGCAAAGGATTTATGCCTCCTGCTCTCAGGCTTGATGTGAGATTTGGATTAAGCACAGACATCTCTCCATCCCATGTAAAAGAAAGAGCAAACACATGCACACACAACCAGGAGGGGTTAATTCTCAAACCCAGAGTATTTGCAGATAGTCACTCCCTGGTACACAAAGCCTCCAAAAGAGACATTTCACACAAAGCAATATTTTGCCTCCTATGTACTGCAGAGCAGTGAAGTGAAACAGGAATTCCACCCAGGGCATTCTGAGCATGCACATTTTAAAAAGGAGTAGGTTTTTCCATCCAGGAGTTCAGAGAGCTTTTGTAATTGGTGGCTTCTATGACCTCACTGTGATTTCTGCCCTATACCAGAGTGCTGAGCCTACCTGAAAAGTGATTTGTAAGTCAGAGAGAAATACTGAAATCCACAGACCCGGTGTATTGACGTGCACTTTATCCATCCTGCTGTTACTCTGAAAGCCAGCATGCTTCCCCTGCTTTTATAAGGGTCATTTGAGACTTTTATCTGAGTCAAATCCTGCTCTTGCTTCCTGCAGGGCATAGGAGAGAAATGACACCAAACATTGCTCTCTCACCAAGGGAGAGAGATTGTCCCTCTGACATGGGTGCTTCATGGGAACAGCCAAAAAAAGACAGCAGGAAAGAGTGTTCCATTCCTCATGCTGAGGTTGCCTGAATGAGAGCTGTTGTTTGGGAAGGAAGAAGTTCAGGGGGCCTTTCAGTGTAATTATTTTGTGTCTCTCCCTGTGTAAAGCTGGGCTGGTGAGGCAGTAGGGCGCCCACAGGATGCTCTGGCTCAGGATTCCTTCCTCAGTGTCCCATCCTGGAAGGGGCACAGCTGTTGGTGGCACGTGTTGTGGGGTTCCACCAGACTTAGGCAATGGAAACATCCCCATGAGGAATGGATAGCTGGGAAAACAGAATAAGTAAATTTGGGGATCTGGGGCTTTTGGGCAACATTAGAGTCCCCAAAGAGGGAGATTGGCAGCAGAGATGAGGCCAGACTGTCTCTGAGCCATCTGGAGGGCAAGTTGGAGATGAGGGTGGGAGCCCAGCACTGCACTTTGGCTTCCAGGTTATTCCTGTTACTGCTGGGCCATTGTGGGAAAAGGCAAAATGACTGCTGGAAGTATTGAAGCAGCTTATGGACTTCTCCCATTAAAAAGCTTTTGTTCTGAACTGTTCCTACATGTCTCCTCTGACCGGGACCAGGGGCAGGTATTGAAGGGCTTTTTAAACACTACTGAAGGGTTTTTTAAACACTTATAGCTCTGCCAGATTTCTGGGCTCTGCAGATCCCCATTTAATCCAGCAGCAGTTCTGCAAAGGGCCCACACTGATTTAGTTTGATTTATTTTGATTTGATCCATTATTGCCTGTTTCAGCCCCTGTCCTTTTCCTGCCTCTCACAAGTCATCTGATTTAATTGCCTGAGGAGGAGACTCTGCTCATATCAAAAGGCTGTCTCTGTGCAGGGCCAAACCTTCTCCCAAGGCAGTGCTGAAATATAAATTAAAATAGTCTTCAAAAGTTTACAGAGTATTATGAGATCAGTCCAGATCTCACCATTACTTATTAATTGTTCAATTCAAGAAATAACTATTTGATAGAAAATGGGGTGGAGGCCTGGGAAAGAATTACTTTAATGAGATCTCAGTGACTGGTATTTGGAAATATATTATGAAGTTTCTGCAGTGCAGCACTGAGATCTCCCAGTGCCTTCAGGAATAGTAATAACACCTCTGCTCTCGTGCCTCTTGCAAGGTAGAGACATTAGAGGTCAGCTAAAAGCAAACGAGGTTTCAGAAATGGCTTACCAGGGTTATGCTCTTGCCAAGGGCTGGAAGAGCCTGCTTTGCCTCTGGAAGCTCTTTTCCTCTAGCAATGCTTTTCTTCTTTCCTTCTCTTCCAGCTTTTCTACCTAATTTAGTTCCTTCAGCTCCATGCTGATGTGTAAACTGGTTTTCTATGAATCACCCCCTTCTTAAAACTGAAATTAAGAATACATTGTCTTGCTAGAAATAAACAACAAAGACAGGAGGCAGGAGAAGCACATCTCACCCCTTTCAGCCCTTGGGAGATGTGACAAACTCACAGCAAATGGAACAGGGGGTGCAGGGCCACCCACAGCTGCATTCCAGCAGGGGGATGTGTGGGAAAGAGTGCACAGAACAAAAAACTTCAGGTACCAAATCTCATGCTGGAAAACACACATGAAAATGGTGCCAAAGAAGAGAAGCAGTGGGGTCTAACTGCCCAAAGAGTTTGAGATACCTGGGGTTTAGATCTGTTTGACAATCTGTTGGATGACCTTGGACAAGCAAACTTTTTTGTTCCACACTTGCCTTTCTCACAGTTTGTTTTTCCTTATCCATTTAAATTGGAAGCTCTTAGGATGGGGTTTGGGTCCTAATGTGTGTTCAAACAGAAGCTGAGATGGAGAGACTTTTGTCCCTGTTGTGAGGCTCAAGGTGCTACAGTAATACAAACAATAATAAAAAAGAATGAGTGATGCAGTATAATTGCATGAATAATAGCTTAAAATTTAAGACTGTTCTTCCTGCCAGATCATCTTTGTGCTACTAAGTTCTGTTTACTCAGGGAATATTCAATAAATAATAAATAAAACCTCAGGCTGAGACTCTCCCAAGCACAGCAGGTAATTTAGGTGATTTGTCCATTAAAATTAATGCAAAGCGTGTGTCTAAATCCCTTAGCGCTCCCAGAAAATTCTGAGCTTGAATATTTAATTTCCAAGCCAGACAATTGGCAGGGTGGTCTCTGCATCCAGCAGATGGGGGACAGAAATCAAGAGGAGCTCTTGGGTGGAGAGATCTCACTCACCTGAGCAGCTTTGCTGGTCCCTGGCTGCCTTTGTTCCCCCTCAGTCCTGTGGGAAGTCCCTGGGAATCCACCACTGTCACAGATATATTTTATGGAAAATCCTTTCACTAGGATTTTTTCTCCTGAGGAGCTGGGAAGTTTCAGCTTATCCATGTTTTGCTGCTTTGGAATGTGATTTGGAGAATTGTTTACTCAGCACATGAATTGTTTTGACTTGATGACCAATGACAGCCACCTGTTTCGAGGCTGTGAGCAATCACAAGATTTTATTATTATTCCATTCCTTTCCTTGCTAGCCTTCTGCTGTCTCTTTTCTTCTATGCTTTTAGTCTAGTTTTAATAGATAATTTTCTTTTGATATAATATATATCATAAAATAGTAAATCAGCCTTCTGAAACACGGAGTCAACATTCTCATCTCTTCCCTCGTCCTGGAACTCCTGCGAACACCACCACACACCCCTCTGTCCCTACAGGGCTGGGAGACTTTTGCCTCCTCTGGATTCTGGAGATTAACTGGTGAGACAAAGAAAATAAGATTAAAAAGGAGAAATAGCACCTTCCTTGCATGCACTGTTCATCTCTCTCTTCCATCCCCACTGCTCCAGCCCAAGCTTGTGCTCCTGAGATCTGCAGTGATGCCCTTGCTTTTGGCCAGGGGCAGTGAGCACTCACAGTGGAAAGGGCAAACAGGGAGTTTAAAGCAAGTCTGAACCACCCACTCTTCATTTCTCATCTCCAAATCTCCTAAACCCACTGCAAGGGGAGAGGAACAGCACCAATTTCTCATAAGTGCCACATCCCTTCACAAGACAGGAGCGATGCGCTTGGAAAGATGCTCAGTGCAGCTTTGGGAGATCACTCTGTCTGTGTCAGCATGACAGATTCCAGCCTCCAGACAGCTCTGAACACATCAAAAACACACTTCCCTGTGCCAGCAATGCCACTCTGCTGTGGCTCTGCCTCCCCAAGGGGAGCAGGGGACACTGCCCCTCTGGGAGAGCTCCACAAACAGCTCCTTGCTCCAGCTCTGCTTGTCACTGTTGTTCCCTCCCAACAATTTTGCCACCCTTGATAAAAACCTGAGCCAGAGGTAAAACTGAAATGAGTTCTCTCTGACGTGGGCATACATATTTAAGCATTTCTGTCACTGTGTGTTAAGAGTTGCAGGCACTTTAATGCTGCTGCTGAGCTCCTTGCCTCTTGTACAGCATCAGGCAGCAATATTGGGCTATAAGGTTTCAGGAGCTAAACAAATCTCCCCTTTCTTACCCTTTAATGGTGGCCATTAAACTTATATTATCAGAATCACAGCAAAACAGAGCAGGTTCTATAATTCTGTAGGGAAATGAGGCTGACAGCATCAGAGCAAAATGCACATTAACAGAGCCCTGCTCATGACACAGCTCCTAAACACACAGCTCAGTGAATATTCATGCTCCATTTTTGAGGGACACTAAGCTTAAATTTTGATATTGCAGCTGAATCAACAGTTCTTTGGCTTTCTGGGATTGGAGTAGCAAGGGAAAATATCAATTCTCAGTATTGTTCAGGGTATACCTTGCTCTCAGTAAACAAGACAGAGGCAAGTTTCTCTACAGAGGAGAAATGCAGGTAGAGCTTTGAAGAAGTGGATTTTGAATATTATGATGCTGGGTCCATCATTAGAGGACAGAACAGATGGTGAAGGCTCAAAATACAGTCTCATCCCTATGCAAAGGGATTTCTACAAATGCATATTAACTTTTATTGGAAGTTTCCATCCACATGTAAATCCCTCTGTCCTGGACTGAGCACATCCTTTAATGCAAAGCACTTATGTGAACCACAAAAAGTAGCAAGAATAGCTGATAGTCATTGCAGTTAGAAACTATTTGGTCTACTTTGAACATGAAGAAGGAATTTTACATATTTCCAAGCTATTTGCTCAAACTTCTCTTTGTTGGCTTTCTGCATGGTAAACTGGACCTCTGCACATTGATTCTGCTCTTGCCCATGCCAGAAATGGGCCATTCACACACATACACAGAGGAAAATAAAAAAAACATGATCCACTGTGACCAGGACAGAAAGAGATGCCTCTGCTTGAGCTTGGATAGAACAACATCCCTGATTTTGGTGCAGCTGGGAAGGAGGGGAAAACTAAAGTTGAAGTTGTGTCACCCAGTAATTAAACTGAAAGTTCTCATAGTTTGTTTCCAGTCTCTCTCTAAAGTGTAAAGCCCAAAAAAAACTCACGCTGGGATAGATGTACATGTGTTAATTTGCTGTATCACTCTGGGGAGGAACTTTTCTTCCCTTGTTAGGCTGAAATCCACGCTGGGGAAGGAGCTCAAAGGCAGCAGATGAAGTTCTCTCTCCATTTCAGTGGCTCACAGTGGTTTGCACCATGGGAGGAGCTGTCCCTGTAGAGCTCAGAGCAGGAGGAACGTGATGCACTCAGGGTTGTGCACAACACAGAAAATCTGTGTCAATTTGCAGCTCTTGTTAGAGACCAACCACAAGATTTGAGTAACTGCTGCAGGGAGGGTGTGGGGAAGGGATTGGTATTTTCAGGTCAGCTAGAAGCTATTGTGTTTGGAAGTGAGAGGGAAAAATTGCTCCTGTTGCTTTTATGAAACATGTAATTTTCCATCTCCTTTCCATGCCTTAATTGGACGCAGCTGATGTAGACACAAGCCCAGCTCCCATCTCAGGCTTCTGTTTCCAAAGGTCACAGATTTCCTGCTGATCCCCTGCATTATGCTATCATCTCCACCAGAACCTGAGGAGGGGAACATTAATTGCCTGTGACTGTAATTGGCTTCATGGTGGTTTTCAGGCCTGGGGCTGGGGGCACCCACCCCAGAACAGCTGTCAAACACCTCACCTGCAGAAAGGCACTGAGTGTCAGCTCTGTGCTCCAAACAGCACTGACATTTCCTCTGCCCTCCCAGGCTCTGCCATCAACACAGAGCTCTTGACATAATGATCCTCAAAAGGGACTAATTTGAATTAGTTTCAGCTGGTGCAAGGCAAGGATGCAAACACGAACAGCCTGTTGGCAGCAAGTTCATCCCCAATCCCCAAAGAGAAACCTGCTCTCCTGGACCTCTGTGTATTCAGGCTGTGTTGAGATCACTGAGGTATCATTTGCACCAACACTCCTTGTCCAAGGTGGGTTCAAAAAAGCCAAAATCAAAGTAGAGAACCAATGGACAGTGAGAAAACCAATGGACACAGTGTAATTGGCTGTAATATCAGACCTGGTTTCTCTTCTGCTAAGTCAAAACCAGTCCCTCCTTTGAAGCCAAGTGCAGCAACTCAGACTTCTGGAGCAAAGTGCAGCAACTCAAACTTCTGTCTGTTGATATTTTGATCAATCAGAATATCATCAGACAGAAGCTGTGCTCTCTGTGCTACCACCAGAAACACCAGAACTGATCTCCTGCTCTCCTTGATGTAATATGCACCAGGGCAGAGAGGTTTGAGTGGATTTTTAGATCCATATCCACCAGTTGTACACCAGCTCTGTGCTCCTAAAGAATTTGCCTTTTCTCCCTGCTGGACAAGTCTCCAGTTTGCCTTTGGCCTGATGGGATCCTTGCCCTGGAGTGCCATATTAATGAAGAAGTGAATTTGCACTGGAACATTTAGGAAAAACCCTTATTTGCTGAAGCCCAGCTTATAGGAAACTGGTAAAAACCCTATTAACAAAATGATTAAGTAAGACCTAATGACCTAAAAGACTTGGAAGGTGACATATCTGTCTGTGGTCATGAATTTAAACAGTTTGCTCATATTTCTATTGCAAAATGTAAGAGGATAATCAGATGAAACTCCTCTCAAAACCACAATTCTCTATCTGAAGTAACAAGCACTCACATGTATAGTTTCAGATTAGAATTACAGTTTCAGCTAATTACAGAACACAGCAAAATACATATATCCAAATGTTGGGTAAAAATGAACTTACGCCTTTAGACACCTCCATATTTACACAATTGTAGGAGAGAAAGCAAACACACACCATGAACACACATGCACTGTTGAAGAGAGATGCTTCAAGCAATGCAACACCAGAGCATGAGAAATACAGCAGGACTGGAACATGTTTTTTCTCCCGAATCCCACAAATTGGGTCGTACAAGAAGAATCCAGCCCAAGAGTGCCATTTGTTTATTTCAGTGGCACAAAGACCCTTCCCTGCATGTGCAGAGCATGGCTGGAGCAGCCCATGCTGATCAGAGCCACAGCTGTTCAGGAAGGTAACAGATAGGACTGAGCTTGCTTTTTACCTCAGTAAAATTAATCTTAATTATAGCAACTCATTCACAGCATTAATGTGAAATACACTGTAAGGCTGAATGTAAATCACAAATTCAACTCAATTTATACCTGCAGCAGCTCTTTCCCACGTGGCTGGGGAAGGTGCTGTAAAAGCACCACGAGAATGCCTCTGAAGCCTTTTCTCTCAGCTGCAGGAGCAGGAGGATCCAGTGTTAACCAGCAGATTTACTCTTGGGTCGAACATGGTAACACACCAAGGGAAGCCAACAAAACACTCCCCAGACTGCAGACAAGGCCAGGCATATGTTGGTTTGCCGTTTGGACCTGGATTCAAACTGTGAGGCTGGAAAACAGAGAGAAAGAGCAGCAGAGCCATGACAGTGACCTCCCTGTGAACCTGAATTGGGCAGCACTCTGCTCCCTCCCGCGCTTTAATTCATATTTCTGAGCCGACTGTAATGCTGTGTACTGGCCCCAGCAAGAATGAAATTAAATATTTATGCTTTGGTGATGAGATACTTTGTTACCCCATAAAACTTGCACATATGGAACTCTATTAATTTATGCTAATTCCTTATTTCTCCAGAAGATCCTTTCTCCTCATTAGCATTTGATCGTTTAATACAACTTTGCAGCACACACTAAATTGAAGCCCATAATCTTCTGTAATTGAGGCTTTGTGTGAATTCATTGTCATTTTTCAAAACAAAAAAATAAAAAATAAAAAATAAAAAGAGGGGGCAGGGAGATGTGTGTGGCAGCATTGCCTTTGCCTAGAGCAGGATCAGCCCTGCAGGGATCTGCTGGCAGTGCCCATTCAGATCACAAGTAAATCACAAGTAAACCAAAAGATTTCCTATTTCAGAAAAGGGAGACAACAATGTTTTTGTCTTTCAATGTGTGGCCCCAAACAGAAACTCAGCAGTGCTGAGTTTCACATTACCTTACCTTCCCTTTGTCTCCCCTTTCCAGTATCAGCCGGGAATCTTCAGAGCATTGAAGAGACAGCTGGCCAGCTGCTGGATTTTTCTAGCAGCACTACAAAAACAAGTCTTGAAATCTCAAACATCACATACAAAAAGGTATGATGCATACATTGATATATATATATACATATATATATACATATTTATATAGAATATGTCAAATTTCTGTCATTGGACACAGAGGAACAGCCTAGTGCCTCTGGAAGTACCAGTTTTGTTTTTCACAGCACTGTTTACTTGTTTTCCAGGAGTCTAGAAGAAATGCATGATTGTAAGGATTCAATCAGTATTTTTAGGTTTTTCAGTGCTTCTGAGTGTCCTGCTCACAGTGAAATGAGGGTCAGTTTTACCTCTAGGAATTCTCTGTGTTGTTTTTCATGACAGGAGGAACTCACACACGCTCATGTCCAGCTGTCATTGAACTTGAACTGATAGAATTGGATGTGCCAGTGTTAAATACAGTCTAGGAACAGGTTTCAAAATTCAGACTGCCTGATTTTCCTAATAAGGATTCTCTCATTCAGGCTAGGAGCTTCTGATACACTTACATCAAAATTATTTTGAGTTTTCATTGTAAGAGTTGTCAAGCAAGTGCAGATTGCAGCCTGGGTTTACGCATTCTTGACATTTACAGCTGCAAGGTTTGGGGAAAGGCACTCAGGCTCCACCAGCACAGCTGAGGGACGGCTCAGAGCCAGACAGAAACCATCCAGCTGTGGAAGATTAATCATTGCAATGTGCAGAAGCCCCACTTCATCTTTGGGGAGGAGCTCGTGAGCTCTCCCATAAATGTGTCCTCAGGACTGCTCAGAGGGAAGCACTCTGAATGCTCTCATCTCTTCTCAGGGACACACTGGCAAAGGCATAAACAATGAAAAAGCTAAAAATATCCATTGCCCCAGATACAGGAAACACCTGCAGCCAGCAGAGCACTTTAAACTCATTTAAGTCTCATTGAGTTTGGGGAAGAGTTAAAAACCTGGCCACTGGCTGTTCCTGAGTCCAGGTGTCAAAGACAACATCAATTTGTTTGTTTTATGGGCATAAAGCTGTGACTTCAGCACCAACTGCTGTAGCCTGAGCAAACACATGCTATCAGCAATTTACAATCAAAAAGACTCCACATTTTTAAGTTTTAAAAAAACATTTCCTATTTAAATGCATCTGCTTGCACTGCTGTTTATTTAAATTGTCAGTTAATCAATGAAATGTAGTGGAGCTGGGAGCACATCACAGCAAATCAGTGTAATCACCTTCATCTTCATTTTACTTTAACTGGACTCATCTCTCCATTCAGCCCCTGACCAGAGGCAAGCCAGAAGTGAAAAAACAAGAAGTATCTTTTACCAAATGAAGTGATATATCCACATTGATCCAGCTCCTTCTTTTGTGGGAGCACATCTTTATATTCTAAAACATTCCAGTATCTTTTTCCCTGGGGGCAATGAAAGGAAGGGATTGGATTACTCACCTAGAAATTAACAGCACAGCCTAAACCTTGTCCAAACCCTTTATCAAATATCTCTTCACATTTCCTTTTCACCTGGCTCAAGGCAGGAACCAACTGCAGCAATGAGCAGCAAAATGCACTGGGGTCTCTGTGGAGGCGCCAGCACCTAATGAAGGCAGCTTGCCTCAAATCAGTCCCACCACCTTTTCACTGACCATAAAATGGCACAGTAAGTGCCTCCTAAAGACAGTTACCACACGGTTATTGCTGCTTTCCAAATTGGGTTGTCATCACAAGTGTTCAGGAGTGAGGGATACAGGTGGGGAACTCCTTAATTCCTGAGCCCTGGCAGGCTGGAGCTCCCAGTGCTTATTCATTTTGCATTAGCAAGAAACATCACAACATCTCAGCTCCCCACACCACAAGGTAAATTATTCCTGGAGCACTGTGCTTGGTAGCCTCAAATTTAATTACCTTGTAATCTGCAGGTCATGTTATTGCCCTGTGGTTACATGATTATCTTTTTTTTTTTTTTTCCCCATACCTATTTATATAACCTATAAAAAAATGTGACATTGGAGTGAATTTCTATAAATTGGTCCCAGGCATACTGTTCTCCCAATATTTGAAAAAATGAGATTCTGCTCTTAGTGAGCATCTGCTGGCTAATCCTCTATGCTGTTTTAAGAATGAAACTCATGTCTCAAGGCACAGTGCTTTTTAGATAAAGCCAACATATTGATGCCTACATGAATTTTAGCTTTAAGCACAGATAGCTGCTCCCAGATCAGCTTGGGTGGCATTCCCAGCTGGAGATAATCCAGAACAAGTTTATCTCAAAAGATACATGCAGATTATGAGTTTGATCAGTAATTTATCAGTATTTTTTGTGATGTTCCCTTGCATTCAGCATACTCAGCCCTAAATAATAACTCAGGTTTTGTGGATGGGAGCTAAAGTCCAAGCATAGAAAGGTGGACATCCTTCTTTGTTCAAAATTAGCCCTCTTATCCAAAGTTTCCAAAAAGGAACAGTTCTATACATGGATTTTGTGCCAAACAGTGTGTAGGTATATTCATAGGGGAAAGGTGTGTCCCTCTTTATTGTCCAGAGACACATTCCACCACTGGGGACAGCAGCTGAATTGCAGGCAAAGATTTGTCCCTCTGATTGAAGTGGAACATTTGACATATAAAGACCTTTTTTAATTTTTTTCCCCCCAAAACTATAGGAAATTACTGTAACTGTCTCTGCTGGCCACTTCTATATTGTATTTAACCTTATAAATATTTTACAGGTTTTCTTAATATAAAACCCACTGAGATATTAACCTTTGCAGCAAAGAATGCATTGAATTCTTTTCTGCATGGTACTTGATTAATGTAAATGCCACCCATTGTTTTTGAGTTCTGGAGAGCTTCAGAGTGTTAGTAAATTGTGTAAAATTTCTTAGAACATAAGGGAAGAAGCACACATATATTTTCATTGCAGGCACCATCTTTTAAATTTTCTTTATACTGAAAGCACTATTAGGTTTTCCAACTAAATTATACAAATATGTGCAAGTATGAGGGTCTTTTTATATTTTGACCATTTATCTGATTAGGGGAGAAAGAAATATTTGCTCTGCCCTAGAATTTATAATGAAATTTTAATCCAGAAGAGAAATTCATTTCAAGCAGTTAGTATTGAAGTTAAGTATCTAACTCTCATCACATCTGGCTTATAGAAATATCTAATTCCTGTGCTGGAGCTAACTCTATGGGAAGCATGGGAGGTCTCAGTCCTGCATTGCACTTTTTGGTACAAATATTTTTTTTTTTTGTCTGAAAGATCCAAGTTCCTAACAGATTTTATCCCCCAGTTTTCTTTGTGGCCCTTTGGGTTCCAAATATCCCAAGTATCAATGTGATCTGCTCAGTAACACTTTGAGCAGCTAGGAACTCCCAGGATTTGTTTCAGATGAAGCATGGATTGATGATTTGCCTCCAAACTATGATCAGGTTTTTCCTCCTTCCCTCCTCACCCTTCTTCCCCACTCCTTTGTGAATCATCAGCAAACACCAGATGCCCTCTGAAATATGAAAAAAGGGGATGTACCCCTCTAAAAGGAATTTCTGAAAACCAGATAGATTGGATGCTTCCAAGCAGTTCTGCTTAGGGAAATGGGTGGCTGCTCCTTTTTTTTACCTGAGAATCTTCAATTCAAGAGTGGTAATTTGCACACCTGAGGGAATAAATATGAATCAACTGCAGTAGAATATGCCCAGGTGGAATCCACAATCAGGACTCTCTGGGTAGAAAGACAGGAATTTTTCCTCTCTTCAGCTGAGGAGGTCTCACTGCTTTTTATAAAATCAAAGGAGGCTTTCCCACTGTGTTCAAAAAACTCCAGGGTTTCATCTTCTGCAAGAAGAAGAAGAAGTAGATTAATAAGAAATTCTTTTTCTAGGCTGATGCAGACTTGTTTCAGGTACTTGCTAATTGACAAAGCAAGCCTCAAGAGCCATCTAGAGGTTGTTTGGCAAGACTCATCTTTATTATTTTCAGACTGCCTTTCCCATGTCAGAAACAAGCCCCTAGTTCTTTCAGGTTTTGCCCTTATGTGCAGCATGGTAAATCAGGAAGACCTCTAGTTATCTCACTTGAACTTCAGCACTGCATTGTGGTATCAATCTCCCCTGCAGCCACAATGCAGCTGTTTTATTCATGAGCAGCTGCATTCCTGTGCTACAAGAGAAAATATTACAGGAGGTGATGCAGAAAGCATTTGGCATGAGGACTGTGATCCTGTGAGATCCAGACACAATCCAGGGGAAGACAAGGACCCAGCAAGGGGATGAGCAGACTGCAAAACTGGGGTTTGCTTAATGATGATGCTTTTGCAATCCTGAGGGTGCTGTCTGAGCTGTTCTGGCTTCCCTTTAAGTCTGTGTGGAACCAAACCAAAGCCAATACCCTGAACTGGGGCCGTGGTTTGCAGAGGGATGGGAAGGGAAAGAGCTTTGGGTGGGTCTGTGGGTTCACTGCCAATTTACAGATAGCCAAAATGTGCAGCCTTCAAACAGACAGGTTCTTTTTGGGGCAGTCGTGGGAGATGGTTTTGGGGTCCCTGGATGGCTCAGAAATAAAGGAGAACAGGGTTTTGCAGACAAGGTGATGGGAAGAGTCCTTCAGTCCTAGCAGGTGTTTGTTCCAGTTTGCAGCTCCAGTCCTTGATGGACTGTGCTCTTATTCAGATTTCAAGACATCTTCAGACACAAGGGGTTTTTAGTGTGAGCAATGGAGATAATTTTCTGTATTGAGTTTAAATCTCTGTTTGCCAGAAAAGAACAAGGATGACCTTGCACTAAATCAGACTGAAACCACTTCCTGGCACCTTTTATTCTTCAGAGAGGAATCCAGTGAAGTTCTTGTGGAAGTTGCTTTGATGTTACTACATCTTGTGTTTATCTCAACAAAAAACTTAAAGGTCTAAACATACTTTTCCAAATCAAAATTTCCACTGACATGATAAACACAACTACACCTATTAAAATCCTTCTGAGTAGGAAGCACATTTGCATACAGAAAGAAACACAGCAGGAATGTTATGTATTCACTTTAGGTTAAAACATGCACTCTGGATTTAGAGGAATCTCTTTGATATTTCCTGTGTAATTAATCTGCTGGAGGAAGTACTTGAATGCCAGACTGGAGCAACAGAAACACAAAGGGGATGAAGTGCTGATGCAGCTCAGTAAAACTGAGCCCACAAAGCAAAGGATCAGAAGAGCAGACCACCCTAATCAGTGATCCTGCCTAAAATTGTTCAATGGTCTCATGTAAAATGGAATTTTAAACTCTCTTTCCTTAACATGATAAAATAAACAGTGGTGATCCTCTGACAGAAAGCAAACAGGTAATGCATCAGATAGTTCATAGCATTTAGCACCTTTAAATGAAGTTGCAGCTTGAAACTCAACACAAAACTCAAATAAACATCACAAATCAAGAATATTTGTCCAAGAAAAAAATTGGTTATTCTCTCATTTGCCTACTTAGATGGATTGAATAGAGATATGCTTCACTGAAAAGAATAATGTTGCAAGCCTCCAAATCTGAAACTCCAGGCCTTAATGGTTAAACCATTATGGGGTCTTTATTCCACATCCTCACAGTAACCATTGCCCTCAGATAACATCTAACTCCCTCCACTGAGAATTAAAAAAAAAAAAGACACTAGTAGGTAATGAATTATAGAGAACAAACTAAACCACCAAGTAAACATCTTTTAAAAAGCAGGTTTTTTATGCCTTTTGGAGTCTTGAGAAATGAGCTAAGCTAAGTTGCCCACAGTCTATTACATGTCTGATTGCTTCTGACAGGGGTCAACACTTCACACAAAGAGCATAAAACACCCTTAAACATCAGAGAAAAGCAAGAAAGCAATGCAGATGAGACATTAAAAGGAACATCTTGGGCTGGATGTTTACTTCCCTTTAGTCAACTCACATCTGTCCACAGCATCATCCAGGAGTGATGAGGTCAATGTCTGTATTTCAGAGTAAAATCAGGCTCTTTTCTTCGCCCAAGGATCAGTGTTATCATTCTCAGGTAGTCTCAGAGAAATGAGTGAGATTCCTGCAGAGTAAGGGAGCACTCAATGCCTGCAGACTGCAGGTGCATTTATGTCCAGTTTCAGAGGTAACATATTCTCAAAATTATCAACAAATGAGTTGGAGTTTTCCTTTGTGTGACACAATAGTAAGACATTACTTTTTAATGTTCTTGTCGCACATTTGCAGTCCCACTCAGCCCCCAGAGGATACTGCAGAGTGTATAATAATAGCGAAATTTGTGATGTATAATCAAAATCTACAGCTTTCAAGGAAAAGCATCCTTTAAAATTTGCCATGCTGCCAGCTGCACTGAGCCACACACTTTATACAATGGAGACCAGCATGTATATTTGAGAACAGCTACAAGTAAATACAGAACCACATCCTACCTGTAGATATTTGCTCTATGATTTTTCCACTTTTGCAGGCCCCTGTGTCCACAAATTACAGGCTAAGATGTGGTCCAAAGCCAGGAGAGTACTTCAGAGCTTTGTTACTCTCTTTACTTTCTTTTACTTTATTTTCTCTTGAAGCACAGCAGTCTAACTGTGAGCTCAACAAGATGTTCAAATTTCAATCCTGTGAAGCTGACAGACCAAGAAAGAGGAGGACAAACCACGCAAGAATGAGAATTTCAGCATGTGCCAATGTATAAATGAAAAGGTGTCGTGATCCCTTCTCTGGACCGCGATCTCTGTAACCCCCTGACTTTGCCAGCCTGAGCTCAGGCCCCAGCATTCCATCTTTCCCAGCAGCATCTTTGCATGACACCCAGTGATCCTGCTGGAGGATTTTCATTAAATTCAGATGTTTTCATCCGCTGCTTTTTCATCTGTGGCACCAGGTTGCCAGGTGCATCAGAGTGGCTTTTATCAGCTCACAGCCTTGTTTGTCACGAGAGGAGACGCGGCTCAGATGCACTGAGGAAAAATCTGCGCAGAAATGTTTGTCAGGAAATGTCTGTGCTTGGAACAAAAGTGTCTGAGCCAAGATGGAGGGCCTAGGGCTCTTTCTGATTATGGATTTTGTGAAATTTTTAAGGTTAAATTTACATTATATGGCTATCCCAAATCAGCAGTTGTTGTTTTAGTTCCTGGTGCATCCATGCACATTTAATTGTTCATTTCAAGGAACTTTTTGCAGAATTTAACCTATAATTTCCATACTTGCACCTTGTGATAGTACTATATGTTCCAGATCACCTATAGATTTCAACATTTCAACACCCAGCTATGAGATGGGGTGCTGCAAATTAGGATATTTATGATCCAAGTGGATGCTTTGCACAGCTGCTGCTCCACAGACTGAATTTACCAGAATAGCAACATCCTTCCCAGCAAAGTTTGCTATTACCCTCAACAATCAAGTCACTTCAATCAAATCCTTGAAGCTATTAATGTCATCACGTTAATTAAAATACATTAATGTTTATGCACTGAACCTAGAAGCAGATAAAGAAGAATTGCATATATTAAATTCACTTAGAAAATGAAAATTTCTTTCAAAATGAGTTTGAAAGGAGAGAACAGAGCTACTCACCAGTTTGGTTTGACACAGAAAAATGTTTTCAATTAAACAAAGAAAAAAGATGTTTCTGAAAATTTTTCAATCTTTAGTTCTAGTGTTTTTCTTTAAAATGAAATGCATTTCACTTTGTTCTTCTCATGTTTCATTTTGTCATTTCTAGCTGATACTCCTTCATTTTCTATTTCAAGATTACTTTTTTTTTTTTTCTGTAAAATTTAATGATTTGCTTTGATTAAACAGCCTGAAGATAAAAATACACTGCTTTGGGCAAACTGATTATTTCAGATGAAGCCAAAATCACTTTCTTTCTGGCTTTTTCTTCCCAGAAAACAAAACAACAATAAAAACTAAACAGTGTTTTCTACCTCAGCCACCCTGTCCTTCAGCCTGGCTGGCACTTCCCAAGGGTCCAGGTGAGATGAGAACAAGCAGGGAACTGAGACCTGGAACCCATGAACTTGGATCTTGCAGGACATTTATGAAATATGACTCAACAGTTCTGCCTGTGAAACCTTCCAGTTCAGATTGGTGACATTCAAATTGCAACAGGTCCAGCTCAGACCAATATTTCTGTTTATTGCATCTCCAGCTGCCTCTTTACTTCAGCTTTAAAGGGCGAGAATGTCTGACCTGCAGGTGAGACACTTCACTTCAGAAACCTCTCCCCATTATTCTTCCTCTGCTGTTCCCTGGTACCTGTCCCTGACAATCCCTGAATTTCCTGATTTTCAGCCCACGGCCCCTTAGGCACAGCCAGCTGTTTCCTGCCAATGCCAGAGCAGGTGTGACAGGCAGAACATGATATTAAACACATTTTATCCATGGGCTCTTCTGGGCTATGTCTCCTGTGCCTGGGCTCCTTGCCAAACCTGCTGGCACATCCCTGCCTTTTGCAGCATCCAGGATGAATTGATGCCTGAGAGAACTTATATGATGGAGTAAAGTGCCCTTACTGGAAGTGACAACTGTGTTCAGGTCTAAAAACGGGTGAGTTAGTTAAAAATCAATTTTCCCTATTAGCCAATCAATAACCTAAAGGCAGCTTAGAGGTCACTGGAGCAAAAATGTGTCCCCTGAGTCGTGAGCTGGGATCACAAACAGCCCAGAAACCAAAGCTCTGCACCCTCCCAGTGCTGAAAACACCCTTTTTGTCTATAAAAATGCAGCAAACATGGCAACAGTGCCCTGGGATTCCAAGTGAACAATCCTGAAAAGAATTCCACTTGAAATATTTTTATCCCTTTTTTTGCTCTCCTGAATTGCTTTCCATTTTGCTTAAAATAATCTTTACCTGGTGCCTTCTTTCCATGATAATCCTGGTTTTAGCCATGTCAGGTATAACTGATGATAACATGATAGAAAAAAAGAAAAAATCAGGGGAGGGATAAATCCAGGGACATCCTGAGCAGAGCAGTGGGTGGGGTCCATGTAAAACACAGAAATCTCTGCACAAAATTGAATTGGAGGATTTTTAAACCAAGTGTAGGCTTTAAAACCCTTGCAGCCATGAGCAAGGTGCTGAATAACTGCACAGAAAAGCTGCAAAGACACAATTTCTACTGACATGCTGTGTTACTGCACATAGAAAAATTTCAACATACACCACAGTGTAATTCATTTGCTTTTTTAAACATATTTTTACAATATACAGACTAAATATCAAAGTATTTAATGAATGGGAAGCAAGCCTAAGCTTCTGACCCACATGGGGGCTTCTAGAGATTTTCTTGGTTGGATTTTGTCTGTTCCTTCAGTATCTCACAATCTCAGAATCCCAGAATTTACAGCTTCAGAATAGCTGTGAAATCATGAAAGATCCACTTAACCTCATTTAGAGGAGCAAATCTTTGTAAGGCACAGGAATAAAAAGTGATAACCCTTGAAAAAAGGCACTCCTGTCACAGCTCCTTTCACTGGTTATGGAATATTTTTTTCCTCTTTTGTTTTGGATACCCACAGAATAACTGAGGGGAAAATGGTCCCATGGGAGTTGGTCTTGAACATTGCTAAAAAATTATCCCAACTGCACAGCCAGCACTCGAGCTGCATGAGGATGAATGGAGGGGCAAAAATCTCTAATATTCCCTGAAAGTTTTCTGAGGTTTTTATTGAGAAATTCAAGCCCATGTGTCTGCTAAAAAATCCATTGTTGTGAGCAGTTTACCTGACAGAGAAGTTCAAATGCTCTTTTTATTTTGTGACAGGGCAGAAGTATTCACACCCATCAGGTTTACACACAGACAAAATCAATTTCTGCTTTTCTGACAAAACTCCATCACTGTAAAAATGCTCCATTAAATGCCTGGTAATAACATTCTATAGATGTTTTATTGAAAAAACAAGTTTCTCTGAGCCAAACTGCACACAGCATACTGGTAAAAATGGGAAATAAAATGTTCATGCAATGGAAATATGTCCAAACCAGAAAACACTGGTGTAGAGAACACAGAGAAGAGCTCAGTAAATAAGTTTGCTCCAGACGATAAAATTCTAGTGGTAATAAAAAAAAAAACAAACTGGTTCAGGTGGTTGGCTGGAATGATATCAGGGAGATTGGCACCAGGAAAATGACCTCTGGTGCTCTTTCTCCTTGAAAGCTGTGCTCCCTTCTCATATTTTCTCTGCCAGTAGCTCAGCTCCCAGAGGATCTGTGTCAATATTTTTTGATAAATGTTTGTTAAGAAAAGTCATACAAAAATGTTATCTCAAACCTGCCAGATTTCTTCCACTGAAAGCACACTAGAAATATTTTGTCTCCTTTTAATTGCAAAAATATTTTGGTTTTGGAGAAAGAGCTCCATGGTTTGCACAGGGGAAAACAAACCTATTTCTGAGACAGCTGTCCCCCATCAGCTGTCTCTCACCCTCCTGGGAACTGAGCTATAGGAGCACATCAAAGCAGACAGACCCTTCTCTCCAGCTGTAGGAATTGGTTTGGGTATTTTCTCTTACTCTGCTGACAATTTTCAAGCTTCTATTTTAGTTTCTTTCTTTATCAGTCTTCAGTTTTTAGTATAAATTGTCCCTGGTCTCCTGGTTTGTATTTCATTCACTTTTCCCCATGGTGGTTATATTGTTGTCTCCTGTGCTGGTCACTGAACCTTGCCCCTTGCATTATTTCTGACCTTCCTGCTGTAGTAAATTCCCACACAACCTTTGGATCCTTGAGACAGAAAACCACAGTGTCTTTGAGGAGACTGTCCAGGCTATCACATTTTGGATTTAGGAATGTGGCTGTCTGGCGATTAAATCCCTGCTCTTGTCCAAGGTCTTCATCTTTGCCGCACTTACCTCTGGGACCCAATTTTAACATTAAGTTACAAAACTCTGAATTATCTCACCACCGAGGGGTTATCATTATCCCACTCCAAATCATCTATATATTTTTTCTTTTCTGGAAAGCCTTTCCTATTCAATTTATCCCAGGAAAACAGGGCAATTCCTTATAATCAGGCTGGATGCACTGAGTAGCACTGGGAAGCTAAAGATTGAGTTCCAGGGGACTGAGCTGGTACTGGTGGCTCTTGAAATCCTGGACTTGGAGCAACAACTCAGACTCATTCCAAGGTTGTGGAGATTATTCCTCTGGATATTTCACAATGCAGCAGACTGTGCTCCAAGATCCTGTTTATTCAGAGTATAAAATTTACCTCTGGGGGCCCCAGCTGAAGAACAGACAAAACAATCTTCCCCATAAAGTTTTACAGCTGCTCCAAGGGTCCTCCACTAAAAGCCTCCACACTTATGAAAAGGAGAAGAAAAGGAAAATACATATCAGTTCCCAGTTTTGAAATGGGAGTAATCACATTTATTTTCTTTCCTTTTATTAAAGACTAATGCTATTTAGAATAGAGACCACGGTGCCAGGGAGGTCCCTCATGATGTGCACAAGGGATTGCTATGAAAATTTGGACTAGAGGTGTGTGTAGGATGAGAGAACCAACCCTTGAGTACAACCACCACCGTGCACACCTTGGAATTTGCTCTGGCTATGGAGGAATTGGCTCTGCCATGCTCAGGAGAATGGGATGGCCCAGGAATGGGGCTGTGGAGCTCTGCCTGGTCCTCATCAGCCTGAAAGATGATGGTATTAACCCCTGTGGGTTAATATAACTGATAATGATGATGATATTAAAGATGATATTAACCCCTGTGGGTTAATATAACTGATAATGATGATGATATTAAAGATGATGATATTAACCCACAGGGGTTAATATAACTGATAACAATGATGATATTAACCCCTGTGGGTTAATATAATTGATAATAATGATGATGATGATGATATTAACGATGATGATATTAACCCCTGTGGGTTAATATAACTGATAATGATGATGATATTAACAATGATGATTTTAATCCCTGTGGGTTAATATAACTGATAATGATGACGATATTAACCCCTGTGGGTTAATATAACTGGCATGGCCACTCCCCTGCTGTGCCCAACATTCAGCGTCACTTTACTGCTCCTAAACCCTCATTCAGCTCAGGGTGCTTGCAGGGGCTTTATTCAAGTGACTGCTCCAGGAAATAAAAGCAAATCTGCAAAATCACAGTGTATAACATATTAGAAATGGAATACAATTCTCAGGGGGATCCTCACTGAGACCAGTGGGATGATTCAGGGGAATATAATGAATGGGTACTGCCTTTTCCTTCTTCCAAATAAACATTTTTGTCCCTCTCCACTGGAGCTGGGCAGCAGATGCAAAATTACAGCACAGAAAAAGAGCATAATTTGGCCATAAAAACGTTGCAATAAGTTGTTATATAACTGAAATGCCACCACCTTTAGTGCATCCACCCACTCATTTTACAACCAGTTAATATTTTTCTGAACTTACATGTTGTATTCTATCCTGCCGCCTCTGCAATCTTTTTTGCCTATTTTTCTGCCAAAACCACAAGAATAAAGCTGTCAACATTGCAACTAAGCCATCTTTCTTGTCTGGCAAATTGTCTAGTGGAGACTATAACCTCCTGGCTGCTCCACTGCATAATGTAAGTACCCTGTCTTAACAAAACAGAATTTAAATATTCTTTAGATACAGGATATCTGCAGGCTTCTGTGCAGAATCAAGTTAAATATATTTCCCTGACATTTTTTACTTTTCTCCAGTGGGAATGGCACAGGCATTCATATTAAGCTGAACACGTATTGACATGCTTAGAGAGATGTTATATGGCTTTTCAACTGAAATATCTCCAGGTATTTGAACTGCAATAATAAATATGGCCACTCCTGGGGAAGGAAGAAGCAGCAAGAAAATTCCCCAGAAGAGTGTGATTAAGAACTGGAGCGAGCCTCTGGCATACAGTAGTTATGCTTTGAATGTGATTGGGATTTATGATTTCAATTAATGCTGGAGCACAATTTTAGAAAGTTATTAGCAAGCTCCTGGCTGAAGAGAACCCAGTTCATTTGTGCATTCTTCCAGATGAGCTTTATCATTGTGTTGTTTACAAACACCAGGCTGGATCCTCTGAGATGTGTTTTGGGGAGGCACAGATGCCAGCTGCAGAGGAGCCACATGGACCAAAAATGTGGCCTCATCTGTGGGGTGGTTTTTAGTGGACTGGAGGAGCTGTAATTTTACATTTGAGAGAGCAAAAGAGAGAAACTCATAAGAAAAGAAAGACCAATCTCCTTTTCTCTGCTTTTCCATGCTGTGTCCCAAGAAAGGCTCTGGGCTGTGTGTCCATCTGATGTGAATTTGCTGGATGTACATCACCAAGGAGCTGGGCACTGCTGAGGTTCACTAACAATTTACAAACCAACCAAGGCCTGATGTGGCTGTCTGTGTGGGCCTGTGCTGCATGTGTCTATATACATTTACATCTTGGTATTTATATATTGATAAATATTAACATCTCTCAGCTTGCCTTTTTTTTTTTTAATAGACTTTCTTTTTCTCCCTGCCTGCCTCCCGATTTCAGAATTTCAATGTCATCCCTGTTTGTTGGGGCCCTGTCACCTCAGGCAGGTTCTGCTCGTGGGGATCTCTGTGCACCCACAGAGAGCCCAGGAGCTGCAGTCTGGGTCCTAAACTTGTCTTGGCTCACTGAGCTGAATAAAGCTATTCACAAGGGCAAAGAAAATCAGGTGCAAGCAGCTGAAGGCTTGGAGATTAATGAAGCATTTGGGAGGGAAACAGCAGAGTTTTCTCAAGGCAGTCCTGCCCCAGACAGCTGGGGAGGGGCACAAATGCCCCCAGCAAACACAGAACCTTGTCCTGCTCTACCCTGGTCACTCACTGTCCCCTGTTTCAGTCACACCTCTTCTACAAAAAGTAGTAAAAGTGCCCTGTTTACTTCTGTCAGGTACTAACAAATATTTATTCATGCCTCATTATGTAGCTAGGTCAGTGTAAATACTTTGGTTTCTGAGGATGGCAACAATCATTCTTTCTCAGAAGAAATACCCAAATCTCCATTTAGACTGGGTGTTACGTAAATCCTCTCTGTCTGGGTTGAAGAAGGAGTGCAAGGGACAGCAGAATTACACCTCCTCGTTTTCCTGTTGCCAGCACTGCAGTATTTCAGACAGAGCAGTTTTCTGTGAGAAGCATTTTCCCTTTCATTTCAAAGAGCAGCATTTCAAAGCCTGGTGCCAGCTTGAACCAACCCTGTGGCTGCCAGCGCAGCCACTCTGGCAAAGCAATATCTGCCAGTGAGGAGAAAATCTCACTGATGCTCAGGCCCAACTCTGTCACAGCAATGGAGTAATTAACTTGTGAAACCAACCTTCCAATCCATGCATAACAAGAGCAGGAGAAACCCTGCACCTGCATTTTCTGCTGTGTCCCTGAACCAAGACATGCAAGTGGTTTAAACTTTGGTAATTAAGATTAAACTACAGAACACACAGCTGATCTGTGTAAAAGAGATTCTGCTTCACAGTAAAATGTTACTGGTGATTCCTGTCAAGGCTGTGGGAGGTAAAATCTCTGAAAAACAATCACTTCCTTAGAAAGGTTGGCATTGTGAGAAGCATAGCAGAGAACCCACCTTTTGAAGTTCTGCTCTCAGTGGGCTTCACGTGTGTCTCGCAGTTCAGCAAGGCTCCTGGACACAGCCTTCACGGTTCTGGGATCTCCACTGAGGCTGTGAGCGTGGAGCAAGAGGGAAAAGGCCAAAGGCAGCTCTGTTTTCTTCGGATTCAGGAGTCTGTGCCCCCTGCCTTCCACCCAGAGCAATGAGAGACCTAAGACAAAGGTATTGGAGTAAGTTGGGAAATTTTCTGAAGCATTTCAGGGGTGTCTTTGGTTTTACCCAGCAGAGTCACTGGAAATAGAAAGGAAAATGAAAACCACAGCTTGTGGGTGCTCTAAAAGCTGATGTTAATCCTCCGTAGATCCCGCACGTTCTTGCTATTACTCTGTATTATGTTTTACAGTTTCAGAAAATTGTGAGTAAAATGTTTTTTGGCTTGTTTGTTTTTCCATACATCAAAGGCAAAGCTTTCCCCTTTGCTTCCATTGAATCTAAAACTGACAAGGCTGCTCTTCTTTAACAAATCATAAAGCACCTTATTCTGCCAAGACATCTTAGTTTGTGCACCAGCCACATCAAATGCAGTTAGTGCAGGGCTGGGAATACTGTTTATTAGTTAACCACAGCTGCAGAACTGGCAGATGGAGCAGAGCACATTTTTGTTGAAGATCACAAAAGTAATGACTACTGTTCTTTTCTTTTTCATTTTTAATCTGTCATTGCTTCACAATGGAGTTGCAGATTTCGTTAGAGACTTCACAGACTGGTACAGAAGCCACAGTATCCATTACATTTAATTATTCCCCCATTTGTTTAAGCAGTGAGTGATTTTATTAAATTGAATTATTTTCCTCTGCAGCTTACATGAGAAAGGAACCATTGTAATTACAATCAGGTTGGCATTTTAAAGTTATGACGTTTGTAAGCTACAGAAAAATCTTCCAAAGCCCTGTAGAAATTACATGCATGTTTAAATGCCAACAAAATTTGCTCACATACCACCTTTAAAATTCTTTCTCAGTTCTGTGAGCTGAAACTGAGATCCCAGCTGAGGGGTGACAAATCAAAATGACCAAGTGGGCTGCAAAACCTGCATCCTCTGAGAGCCCCAGAGCAGAGAGAGGGATGCAGTGCCAAGGAGGCAGCAGCAGCACTGGCGCTGCTCACTGTAACTCACAACAATTCCTGCTGGCTTAACTAAAAGCAGCAAATAAAACAATGAACAAGTACGAATTTTTAGTCTTTTTATTTCTAGCAGCCTGTCCAATGAAGCAAGTGTGCCACCATTGGTCTCACTCACCAGGATTTCAGGTCATACCACTTCTCTTATCCTGATGAAAATAAAAACTGCAGAACTGCTCTGACAGTGGCATGCACTGGGGATTTATGGCGTGTGCCATGATTTCATGACCAAGTCTGTCAGGTCTTCAAAGAACAAATCATTTTAGTGTTTTAAGTCCTCAACCAGATGAAGATGTTGAGAAATAAATGCCAAATGACATCAGCCTTTGTAGCTACAGCCGGGGCTGAGTGTCTGTCTGGAGCTGAGGCTTTATAAAACTTGAAGGAAATCAGCCATGGCAAGCAGAGCCACAACAATGACAATAAAATTCTTCATTGCAAGTTTCTCACTCAGCCACTGGACAAGAACCACCAAGATCAGAGGTGGAAGCCATCTCTGTGAGCATCTCTTTTATTACACTGAGATCTATTTATTACACTGAGATCTATTGCCCGGGGCAGGGGAGGTGAAGATGCCCTAAGCCTCTCTCCCCCAGAATTACCCCAAAATGTCCCTTTCAGCTCCCAGCAAGCCTGCAAATGTGTTTCTGCACCAGCTAAATGTCCCTCCATGACAAGAGAAACCTTTGCTGTCCATGCTTTAACCAGCACCAAATAAAGGCCTTTATCCTCAATAAGGACATAATGTAAAGTGCAGGTTCCTTCCATGAGCAGCATTTTTCAACCTGAGTGTATTTCTCTGCTTGAAGGTAGTGGTATCTTGAAGAAAAATGGGAGAGGATTCCCAGACTCAGAATTCCTAGGAGCTGCTGGGTTTGAGGCTGTGAAAGCAAGGCTCTGAATGCACAGAATCAGACCCTGCCAGCAAACTGCTGCTCTGTGCTGTCCTAGGGATGCTCCAACCCAGCCCAGGCAGTCACTTAACCAGAGCCAGGATTGCTTTGCTGTGAAAAACAACCTGCCTGCACCTCTGGCCTGCAGTGCATGGCTCATATCCAATATCAATGTGTTATTGATGTGGAGATTCACACCAATGATAGTCATAAAAAAGGTGGATCTTTTATCACCTGAGGGGTCTGAAGGAAGAATGAATCCTCCCATCTCTCTGTGCCAGGCTTTCCCCCTCACCATGCTCTGACATTGCAGCTGAGCCAAGTGAGGCACGGAGCACCACAGCTGCCAAAACAATTCATTTTAATTAATTCCACAAACCAAATAAGGCAGCTCCACTTTAGGAGTGGGGGATGAAACCCAGCAACAGAGTTCCAAATACTGTTTCCTCTAAACCTCAGGTTTAGAGGTTTAGCCAGGTAGTTTTTGCATCAAATAAGCTTTCCTGAGTAGCAGCTGGATCTTCTCTTTGCTCTGTAGAACCTGGGGATGAAAAACTCAGTAGAAGGTTGAATCCATTCATCTCTCCAAGATTATTTCTTAGAAAGAAAGATGAAGCTCTCTTAAGCATCAAAAAAGAAGAAAACAGCATTGGGGTCAAAACATTCTTTGAAGAATCCTGGAATTCAGACACAGTGAATTCCTTCTGTTTCTCCTCCTCATGACAACATTTGTCACAGACACACTCAGCCTACATCTCTCTGGATAATAATCTCTGTGGTGTGAATTTGGTTTGCATTCCAGCAACATGTCCTCAGCAGATACGTCCAATCTTGACTAAACCAAAGGAATCAAAAAAAAAAAAAAATCAGTGGATCTACATCCAACAGATAAAAAATTCTACATTTTTCTTCCCACAGACTGCTTGCAATTGCCACCCACTTTCTAACCTTTCCTGTCTTGAATCAAAAAGAGAACACAGTAGTCAGAGAATCGAATTACAAAATAGTGAAATAAGTCAGAAAGCTGCAAAGCATCAGTCAGAACAGAACATAGTCTGTGACACAGGAGATTTTTGATGCCTCATTTTCATGACAAAAAAAGTGCAATCCTAGCGGCACCCAATGTTTTCACAATGCACTGGTGACTGCAATGATGAGTGCTGGGCACTCCACCTGTCCTCAGACTGGACTTCGCACCAGTAACACAAAAAGAGCCTCAGCAATTCTGCCAGAAGGAAATTCTTCTCTCTGAAATGAGCAGAGAAGGACAAGTCCCTTGCATGTAGAAATCTGTAAACAACGAACCCAAATCAGTCAGTTTAAAAATATTTGTGTTTTACTTCTGTGTCTAATAGGATCCCGAGTGTTTGTACAAGCTGGGCTTATCACTTTAAAGCATCTTTAACTCAGGAATTCTAGAAATCAATCGAAAACTAACTCAGTCTCTAGGGCAGATAAATCTTAGAGGACATTTATGGAACTCTGTGCTCTTGAAATAAAATTATCTTATATATCCACATGCCAAAATGGGCCACCATGCATCCACATTTAATGAGGTCTTGGTAGACAAGCTGGCATAGGAATATTTTCCAATTAAGATATTTAGGTGTGTCTTTATCTGATATAGATAAACAGACATCAGATATTTATATCAGGTGCAGTTGCAGAGAAACACACACTAGAATTTATTAAATGATGCCACTAAAAGTTTATAACTGCACAGTGTTGTGTACATGCCATGCACAGCCTGAACATAAGACATCATCAACACATTCTCTAAAAGTGTCATTTTAAATTTGAAAATAATTACTGGCACTACACTTCATATGATTTTAAATAATTTAGGACATCAGCTAAAACTTCAGTGCTCTCTTAAAAGTTATAGCTCCAGTAATTTCCAATTCATAAAAAAAATAAAAACAGCTGAAGGCTTTATTATGCTTTGGGCTCCCAAATACTAAGAATTCCTCCTTTCAGAAGGACCTAAAGGGTCTGGGGTGAATAAGAGATATGTCTGATTTATTGACTTAGAGAAGTATTTGTAAAATAGAGTTGGCTGCACTGATTGCAGATATGTCAGATTATTACTGTCAGAGGCATCCCCAGGCCTCCAGGTTAAGAGGGGCAAACATATTTCTAAATTTCCAGATGTATTTCTTAGCACTTATGCATGCTTTTGGCTACTTGGAATTGCTGTCAGGGAAGGGAATCCTTGAAGGAGCAATGTAGAATTCCACAGAGCCCAAATCAATGGCTCTGGGAAGGGAACCTCTCACAGGATCTGTGCAGATCCTTGGTTAATTTGCTCCTGAAAATCTCCCTCAAGAGAGTTTCTCATCTCCTCTAAGCTGGTTGATTGTATTAGCTGGGAATGCCCCAACAAAGGCAGGAATGATGCATCTGACTCCATGTTCTCAGAAGGCTAATTTATTACTTCCTAATACTATATTATATTAAAGAATAATACACTAAACTAAAGAATACAGAAAGGATACTTACTGAATGCTAAAAAGATAATAATGAAAACTGGTGACTCTTTCCAGAGTCCTGACACAGCTTGGCCCTGATTGGCCAAAGAGTGAAAACAACTCACAGCAGAATCCAATGGAACAATCACCTGTGGGTAAACAATCTCCAAACACACTCCACATGAGCACAACACAGGAGAAGCAAATGAGATAATATTGTTTTCTTTTTTTTCTGAGGCTTCTCAGCTTCCCAGGAGAAAAATCCTGGGCGAAGGGATTTTTGTCAGAGAATGTGAATGCCACACTGGTTTTGCCTTGTTTTGCTGTACCCACATTCCTGGTTTGCAAGGGGTTCAGCACAAGGATGTGCAGCACTGGGGAACAGCTCCCACAGCCCTTGAGTGATGCTGCCTCCTCCTCTCTGCTGTGCCTGCCCAGGTCACTCTGAGCACAGCCTGGGAGAGGCTGCATGGAGAACAGCACCCAAAACCTTCCATAAAAGACTCAGTTTTAAACATTCTCTCACAAAAGGCGTTTCCAAAGCTCTTGGCAGTGACTCAAGCTGGGACCCCCAAAACTCAGCCCCTCAGAATGACACATAGCCCTGGAGAGTGCCAGCCTGGGAGTGCATCATACGTGCTCAGGGAAGTCAATGCTCATTGAGGCAATTAAATATCATGCTTTATATTGCTGTCACTTGTAATTTAGTTATGCTGGAAATGAAGAATGGGTTGTCTATGCAATTGCTATCATAAACATCACTGGGTCTGTGCGGAAGGATTCACAATAAAACACTAAGTTGCCATTATCTCAGTGGCAGGTCTGTCCTCTCACAGAGCAGTAAGTAATAACTCTTTCACATTTGCAAAAGAAAGCAATATTTGCACGGCAAGGATGTGTCCTGTTAGTTTGAAAATAATGTCAATAAGGTGCTCTCCTTAGAAACATCTCCAGCATCCAATTGTTTCCCAATCACAATTCATTTACTCAAGGACTGCACTCTGCTAGAGAGGAGGAGTGATCCTGCTCTCATAATTACTGCTCCTATGTGCAAACACTGACAGCACAGAGGCAATTCTGCCTGATTTAGCCAAGTGAAAGGTTAATGCTCGGGAGCTGCAGCCAGAATATTTCTTCCAGCAGGAAGACATTCAGTGTGCAATAAAACTTTCTCCCCAGCTCCTGGTGAGCCCTTGTGCCAGGGCTTTGCTAAACATGGTTCAGAGGGACAGCAAGAGCTGGCACACAGGGACAGGAGCCTCCCTGGGCCATCCACACCTGACACTGCACAGCAAAAAGCCCCATGAACCTGCAAAAATCTTTAACAGCTCTGATTCTCCTTTTTGTGCTGAAATGTGCCTTCCTGGCACTGCACCAGGAGGGATTTAAGATAAAAATAATTACATTTTATCCACTCCAAGAGGAATTTCAGCCAGAGAGAAGAGATTTTATCAATTATTGGTTTGGGTTTTTTTTTAAATCTGTGGCCTCAGATACAGCCCTCTTACAGTAACAAGGCAGTTACTGAACACTGGTTTACACTTTTCAAAATGCTCCATCGAAGGAAAAGCACTCAAGGGAGTCGAGTTACAAATTTCTTGGTGGACAGCTATTGATCTTGCTCAACTTTTAAGGTCATCATTGGAAGGTACAGGGTATTTATCATGTCTGAAACATACTAGAGAAAAAGACTAAATTGAGTGATTAAAAAAAAATAAAAAAACCAGGTTCTTGTGCTGTCCCAGACTAGAAATAATTGAAACAACAGCTATGGAGACAGTCAGGTTATGTATCACACACACATATCATATCTCCCATATCACCTGGTGCAGGTACAGGGTTATTCACATTCACCCTGGAGCTGCACTCACACAAGACCCACGCTGAATTTCAGATCCTGCCTTCTTAGGAATACAGTCCTGTCCTTTTGGAGCTGAAGGATGCTTTGGGATTTCATTCTAACCAACATTTCTCCAAGCAAAAGGAGATCTGTGGTGCCCCACATGTTATTGTTTGGAGGGGACTGATCTGTAGAGAGCATTATCCATTCCTCTAAAACCCCTTTGTGTCGTGTCTCACACTGAGAAGCCAAAAATGGATAGAGCTCAACCCTCCTCATTCCCAGGCTGCATCTCGAAAGACAGAGGCCAAATCCCATCCACCCTTGGAAAGCTAATTCAGGCTGTTGTAAACCAAAATAAACAAAAGGGTAGAGGTCTAATATTTTGCTATGTTTATTGAAATTCTCATCATCTTTCCAAGGAGGTGATGCTCTCCTTTGATAAAAGGCAGCAGTAATTGCAATAGGTGTGAGGTGGCTGTCTGGTGTATCAATTGCTCCATCCTTCTCCAGTGAGATAAAGTGAAGGGAATTGAAGCTGCTAATGATCATGCACATGAATACATTAGGAAACAACCAAGTCAGTCCTCATGTGCATGTGCTGCAGCACAGCTGTGAGCAAAATGAGCTTTTTCTTTTTTTTTTTTTTTTTTTTTTAACAGTAACCCTATTTACTCTGCCATCAGGCCAGCATTTTTTTTTATCATTCTTCCATAGCCACTGATAATTACCTAATATATTTTGTAAACTGCAGCTCTGTTTTCAGAGCAGCAAAGGCACTTAGGCACAGATTGACTCCAATTGGCTTCGCTGGCTGCTCCACAGAGGAGCAGCCATCATATGACTTTTAATCTCCTATGAAACAAAATGATTAAAGTGTCAATATCAGCATGAGCCACCATGACGGCCACCCTGATGGAATGGTGCCTCCACACTGCTCCTAATAATATGTATGCAAGGAATAGATTTTTCTTTATAATGCATGTAATTAGAGTACAGGACAAAATGTTCTGTTCAAATTCATGACATGCACAACTAATAGAGAAGGAGAGAATGAGGCCCTTGGCTATTTATTTGCATGAAAAGGCTCTAATATAGGATATACTTTGGAGAAATTAGTTTTTAATCTAGATGACTAGATGAGATTTTAACCCTGAACTGGTTTTGAGCTGACCTGGGAGAATTTATGCAGTCATAAATGTGATGCCCTGGAAGCCAGACGGGTGTCACTTTTTCATTAATTTTTGAATATCTTGTGCAGTCAAGGGGAGCAGAAAATCAGTACTTTTAGAAGCTCACCTTATGTGAATTTGCTCTGGTGGGACTGAATAAAAAAAAAAGCAGATAGAAATTTTAGAAGGAATGTATTCTTTGTAAATTTGGGCGTTGGAGGAGTTAGGTACATTGATTCAGCAGTGATTCCCCCTGCTTGACCTGAATAAAAGCAAAACCCACAGCTGTAGCTTTCCATGAATACATTAAGGAGGGCAAGTTCCTCTCCCAGCACAAGTCTATTACAGACACTATTGCTCTGCAATTTTAACATAACTGATCCAACAAGGCCTTGAAGGAGCATTTCAGACACAACTGCTGCTTAAACAGTGCTGCTCATTATGGCTGATACAGGAAATTTGTGGTTTTTACTGTAGATTTTGTATCAGGTCAGGGCACACACCTCTCATCCCCTGGGAAAAAGAAAGTTTGAGCACATCTCAAAGGGACCTGCAGCTCCATCACCTCAAACCTTGATGGATCAGTGCTAACAGCATGAAGTACGGACAACAATAATTTCCACTGTGCCAGACCATTAAACAATTGCTCATTCAGCATCTTATTAGCAGCTCTCAGCTTGAGTCAGATCCTGCAAGCTATTTTTATACAAAAGCAACCTTTTAAATAATCAGCAGGCACTTGGGAGGCACCCCAGTTGTTGCTGGTGGTGTTTGAGGTGTTGGGTGACCCTGCGCATGCATCAGGGCTGGGATTTTCCTTCCCCGTTCCTTTCCTTCCAGCAGAAACTCAGACTCCACCAGTTCTGGAAATGCAGCATTTCACCCTTGGGAATGCTCAGCACAGTTCTGGCCACCTCTGGAAGCAGCAGCCAAACCTTTCAGACGGGGAAGGAGCAAACCTAACGAGCACAGGAGCCTCGCAGTGGTGAAGGACGTGGAGACACAGATTATTTCTGTAAAAGTCACCACATTAATTAGGGAGAATGCATAATTTCCTACTGGTTTTAGGCTTTGAGGAGGGCAGAGAAGAAAGAACCTTTGATGAGTGGGGAAAGGCAAGGGCAAAGCGTTTTCTGGTGGCTTTTTGAATGAGCAGGTCACAGCAGCAGGGTTTCTGTGAGCACTGCAAGGTGGGAGCAGGACAGAGCCATCGTGGACTTTGCCTCAGGCTTGGGCAGTTTCAAAGCCAATCTATCCACAAATTTCTGTGCTAATTGCTAAATCTACACTTCTGGGGGAAGCCCAGTTTCCAGTGTGCCATTACTAAAAGGTAATAAAGTTTTTTCCAATATTTGTCTCTTACTGAAAACTCTGCCAAGTCAAGTTCTACTGGAGGCTCATGTAAATGAATGTTTTCACAAATGATAGTCCAGAAAACTGTGTCAATTCTCATTCCTTTTCCCAACTTTATCTTCCAGCACTACCAAGAGCTTTTGTAAACATACATATTTTTAATCCTGGAAAATAAAAGCTAATAAAGATAATAAGTAATTAGACAAGATAATGCAATGATTGATTCCACATAACATCAGACAAGGAAGGTGAGTCCTGAAAGCATTTTATCTTTCTTGAGGAACTGAGTCAAGTCTTAAATAAGAAAATAAACCCATATAAAGAACCTCAAAAATGACCATGAAAGAAAGAGAAAAACTCTTCCCTGATATTTTATCTGAGCATGTGTGAAGAGAAGGAATAATATTTCAATATTCAATAATATCAAAGGAGTAATATTTCAATATTTGATAAATACTGAAACTATGTGAGTTCAGAGGGAAAAAATAATGGGAAAATAAAAAGAAAAAAGGAAAATACCTGTATTATATGTTCTTCAGGCATTGTGAGACCTGTTACTGCCCAGAGCAAGGCTGACTTACTCCAGAGAGCCCCTTGAAGCAGCACCCAGCTCTTCACACTGCTTTCCTGGAGATCAGCTTTTATAACAGGCAACCCTTGAAAACTCGGTACAGCTCAGTTCCATCACCTGGGAACCCAGAGCTGACATCAGAAAAAGGGGCCTCGTTACCAGGTCCTTTACATCTTTATATCTGGTGCCTGTGTGCTCCCAGCTCAGTGCTCACCCTCTGCTGCTCTGGAGAAGAAACATAAAAAAACCCTGAAAAAGTAATTTGTGAGCAAATCCACCTTGTGCAGAAACTGGTGGGCATTCGCCTCTGATCCTGGATGGAGGAAAAATCCCTCCTGATTGCTGTGAAACCCAGAGGCAGCAGCTCAGTGAGCAGCTCCAGGGCTCTCCTGGGTGCTGAGCACATCTGCACAGCACCTGGCACATCTGTAATTTCCTGCAGTGATCATGCCTGGGCCACTTGACACAGCTGGATTTTTGTTTTGTGTTTCTGTTCTGTAATTCTATGATCTTGGCTGTTGAAAGTGGGAAATGCAGACAGAAATGCTTTTAGGGAATGGTAATGAGGGGCCATAAACACAAGTTCATATTTTTCGTGCATCCCCAGCTTCCTTCATGGGCTAATTACTATTCAGGCTCATGTTTTGCTTTCTGAGCAGTTGGGAAACTTGTTGGAAGGTGTGTGCTGAAGCTACACTGTCTCATTATGCTACTTGCTTCCTCAGCTGGAAAAATCATCTCTGACAAGCCACTTTCCTGGGTGCAGAGCTCAAAAGATGCCAAGAGGCTTGGGGCTCGATGAAAGGTATTTGATGTCAATTGCATTTGACATATGCAGGTTTGATATGTTCCTGGCTTCTAAGTGATGCCAAAAATGCAGTTTATGAGAATAATATGAAGGCAGAGGACAGAGATCTAACCTCCTCCAGATAATTGCTCTGAGTTGTTGCAAGGTGACCTTCATCCCCACGCAGACAGCTTGTTGGTGAGAGTGCAACAACATTTATCTCTCCTAGTCTTCCATGGGCACATCAAAACCAGCCCGTGCTGCTAAAAAAGCCTCTCTGACCCTGTGTCTGCTGGGCAGCTGGGGAGGTGGTGGCCTCTATCCAGGCACAAAGGAAGCTGTCCTCTGGCTTCCCAAGCACTTATTGCCTGGGTGGCTTCTTAGTCCCGTTGCTAAGACCAAAAATTTGGTTTGTAAGGAGAGAAACCTGCAGCATGAAACATTCCAGAGGTGTAAATCCAGCTCTCCTGGCAGCCTTCTCCTTCTGTCAGCAGCTGTCTGGGGTCTGGGCACTGACAAGCAGGGGCTGATGGCCAGCACAGATCCCTTTTCCTCAAAAAGGCAGGGAAGGAGGCTGTGAGAGGTGAATCCTGCAGAGCCCCACTCCTGGGTGCAGCCCCTTTCAGAGGGCTGATTGCCCCAGCTGAGCCCTGAATTGCACCATGATGTGGCTGTCACAGACATCTTTCATGGAAAATCCTTTCTTTAGGATTTTTCCTCCTGAGAAGCTGAGAGGCCTCAGGAACAAAATGTAAACAATGATTATCTGCTGCTGTGGAATGCAACAGGTGCATCTGGGATTGGTCTCATGTTGGTTGTTTCTAATTAATGGCCAATCACAATCAGCTGGCTCAGATTCTCTGTTCAAGCTTTTGTTATCATTCTTCCTTTTTCTTTTCTTAGGTAGCCTTCTGATGAAATCCTTTCTTCTATTCTTTTAGTATAGTTTTAATATAATATATATAACAAAATAATAAATCAAGCCTTCTGAAACATGGAGTCAGATCCTCGTCTCTTCCCTCATCCTCAGACCCCTGTGAACACCACCACAGACACCTGTAAAGGCTGGGGCAGCACACAGGATCTTCCTGCCTGAACATCTGGATATTTCCACAGAATTTTGCTCCAAGGTAAAAAAGAACTTTTCACACCATGCTCCCTTATGTAGAAATCAACAGGAAAAAATCAACAGGCAAAACAAGCTTCTCTTTTACTGATCCATTTCCCTTGGTGCCAAGGCAGCACAGAGCCCCAAGTCAGGAATATCAATGATGTCCTGGCTGGGCTGGGCAGCACTGACAGCCCCAGAGCCTCCCATCAGCACCAGAGGGCAGAGAGAGGGAGTCTGAGCCTGCCTCTGCTCCCTGAGCATTTCCATGGGTGTTTTCCTGCTTCCAGCACTCCAGGAGTGACCTCACCTCTCCCCAGATCTCATCAGCTGCAGTTTGTTCTCAGCAAATTGCTTTGCTGCTTAATGAGGGCAATTTCCATGCTTGCTTAGATTTTGCATCTCTTACTGTTGGGGGCCAAAATGAAATCTGCCCTTCCTTTGGGAAGAATAGCTCCTGTACCTCCTCTGGGAAGGACATTTTCTGTCCTCCAGCAGTCCCTGCTCTCACAGAGCTGCCTGCTGGAAGCACATCTTGCCCTAGTGAGATGCCCAGAAAACACACAGACAGTTCAGGGATGCCTTTGAAGCCTAATTCACTTCAGAACTTTGGAAAACTGCTGCCCTAAATCCCACAGCTGGAGTCTGGATGTGGCTGGGATGCACCCACAGCTGCTTTTTAAAGCAAAGTGTAAATTCCAGAGCACACTTCAGAACCAAGGCCTGTCCATACCAGAAGTGGTACTGCATTCCAGGGATATTTTGCTAAAATCTCCAGAGCAGGAAATTGCTATTTTCTACAATAAAATTCAAAATTCCAGCCTGTTTTTGCAAGCTGCAGTTCCCAGCTATTCCAATTCATTTATTTTACCCATCATTGCAGTATTTTACTGAGAGTGTGTGCACTTGTAAATGCTGCACATCATCCAACTGCTCAGGTTTGGTTTGGGCTAGAAATTACATGTGCACATAATAAGCCATAATCCTGGTTTGAGAGCTGCAGACAGATCAATGGTAGGGTACAAAAATCCAAAGTGGAACTGCTGCAGACATTTTATTTATTTCACACAGATCCTCCAGGAGCTCCCCAGCTGGAAATGCAAACATCAAACCTCAGGATGACTTTTGAAAACACAGGCCAAAGAGAATGAGCAATTTGCCAAAGACACTGGGGGAATTTGCAGAGCACCAAGAATGGCAGCAAGATATCTGAAGTGAAATTTAAAATGCTTGTCCCGAAACTCTCCCTGGTACAACACTACACTGCTGATTCTCTGCTTTCTTTCTTAGGTATCTCACTCCAGCTTCTTCAATATCTTTTAATAACATTAAAAAGAAAGCAGGTGCTTCTATTTATGAGTAAGAAACTTTCTTAGAAGTTCACAAGAAGAAAAAAAGCAATGTGTGTTCCCAGGCACAGTAAGATTTCTGAGCAAACCTTTTTTATTATTCAATTTAAGCCCAAGTAAAATATATAGCTGTTTGAGATTTGGTTCCTCTCTGAAACCTGCCTTGTAGAACAATGTTTCTCTCCCCCTGTAATTCTGACTCCACAACACCAGTTTTATTTGCCAGGCCTGGCAAACAATGATCTATCCATCCATGTCATGCATATTATGTCAAATTTATTACGACAGCTTTCCAGCATATTTCCAGTCAAGGTTTCATTCTTCTTACAGATTCTGCAAATGAGCAACAGTTTTAGTTACAAATGCCTCCCCATGAGGCAGCACTCCTGACAATGGAACAGAACTTACTGTATTTCTTGCAGAATTGTGACACCCATACAACCAATCATTGTGGCACACTGCTGAGGAACACGCTTTTGCTCGGTGGTTGATATATTCCCAACTCAAAATGAACAGGAGGGATCCTGGGAGTCATTCAAGCCTTGATTAGCACTTGGCTGGGTCACTCATACATCTTCATGTCCAGACAGAAGACAATCCAAAGAATCAGCCAAGGCCCTGAACCTTGGGAGAGGTTTGACCACGGGACAAAGGATGGTTGTGGAAACATGAATATCAAACATGCACGGAGCAAACCATGGGGCAGAGAGCTGCAAGGTGCTCTTGACAAACGGTGGCAGTGCCAATGAGTGTCTGGATTAAAGATTCTGTTCCCTTTTTGTTGGAAAGTACTCAGAGCTTTACTAGCTCTGACCCAGCAAAGATTTAGCACCTGCTTAGAGTGAGGCTCACTGACTCGTGCAGGTAGATAAATGAAGTGGGCCTCATTTGGGCAGGAAAATGCCCAGCTGGGGAAGCACCCAGCATCAGTGGAACACTATTTTCAAGGAGGAAATTAAATTCAGCCCCCACTTTACAATTCTCAGCTATGAAACACTGCAGAGACCAGCTCTGAGCTGCACCAGGAATAAAAGAACTGTCACAGCAGCCCCCCAACAATACTTACAGTCTTCTCCTCCCTGCTCACAGCACTTTTCCCTTTCTGTGCCCAGAAAACCCATCCATGCTCTCAGCTCTCCTTTGGGTTTGCCTGCAGAGGAGCCTGGAGCAGCCCTGGCCTCTCCTCTCTGCTCTGTCCAGGCACCAGGCAAGGGGAGAAACGTTTGGGAAAAGCTGGTTTTCCTTCTGCTGAAGATTTCCCAATCCTTTCAACACTGCAAACCTCCATGCAAATTGTGACAACCCTGGAATTTCTGTTGGCAGAGGTGGAACAGGGGGCTGGATGCTTGGGAGCATTATTGCCCACCCCAGTCTGTGCTGCTCTGCCAATCTGTGTCTCATGAAGAGCACAGAAATGCTGCATGATCAGCATCAGAGCCAGAGAAAAGGATTCATGTGATTAGTCATAAATGGAGCGAGAAAAACTCATTCTGGAGTTTAGAGGAGTTCTGCTGGAGAACTTGAAAGTGCAAGGATATTGAGCATCCAATAGCTATTTAGCCTAGTGTGCCAACATTATTCTGCTTTGGAAGTTTATACCAGCAACTGAAAAAAGCTAGATTTAAAGAGCTGTCAGAGAAAATGAAAAGGCTTCACAGCTCGAAAGGTCTGAAGAAAATAAATGCAACCACTAAGGGTATTTTTAAATCATGGGAAAATGACATTGAATAAGCTAACAATGGTGAATTTCATACAGCAGTAAATGGGACTATCACTCTTCAGCCATGGGATTTACAAAAAGAAACCAATGTCATTTGGCAGATAGCAAAGTGAGGTAAAAAGAAACAAAAAGAGGTTTTGTCCTGGTACCAGGAGGCCAGTTGGGAGCCAGGAAAAAAGGGCAGGTGTGGACAGCACCCCAGTGCCCTTCCCATGGGCAGCACTGCCCATCCACACAGCTTTGTGGCTGCTGCTGGTGCTCAGGAGCACTGCAGAGCTCGGGGATGAAGGGACTGAAGGGGCTGAGGGGTCTGAGCCCCTCCCCTGCCCTGGCATGGGCTGAGCCCTGAGCTCTGGTGCCCCTCTAGGGGAGCCCTTGTGTGACGGTGTTCACAGGGGCCCTGTGTTGAGGGAAGAGATGAGGATCTGACTCCATGTTTCAGAAGGCTTGATTTATTATTTTGTTATATATATTATATTAAAACTATACTAAAAGAATAGAAGAAAGGATTTCATCTCAGAAGGCTAGCTAAGCTAAGAATAGAAAGGAATGAATAACAAAGGTTTGTGGCTCGGACAGAGAGTCTGAGCCAGCTGACTGTGAGTGGCCATTAATTAGAAACAACCACACGAGACCAATCACAGATCCACTTGTTGCACTCCACAGCAGCAGATAACCATTGTTTACATTTTGTCCTTGAGGCCTCTCAGCTTCTCAGGAGGAAAAATCCTAAGGAAAGGATTTTCATAAAAAGATGTCTGCGACACCCTCCCTGCTCAGAGCCATCTGCAGGAGCAGCCACGCAGGGGCTGGCAGCGCCTAACCCAGCCACAGGGCAGCACTGAATTTATCTCCCAAATCCCAGCCCTGCCAGGGCCTGGAGCAGATGCTCAGCTCCCTGGGGTGGTCACTGAGCCCTGTGGATGTGCTTTGAGGGGTGCCAGAGCACACGGGGTGGGCACATGTCGCATTCATCTTTTATGGAAAATCCTTTCCTTAGGATTTTTCCTCCTGAGAAGCTGAGAGACCTCAGGAACAAAATGTAAACAATGGTTATCTGCTGCTGTGGAATGCAACAGGCGCATCTGTGATTGGTCTCGTGTGGTTGTTGCTAATTAATGGCCAATCACAGTCAGCTGGCTCAGACACAGAATCCGAGCCACAAACCTTTGTTATCATTCTTTGCTACTCTATTCTTCGCTAGCCTTCTGATGAAATCCTTTTCTTCTATTCTTTTAGTACAGTTTTAATGTAATATATATCATAAAATAATAAATCAAGCCTTCTGAAACAGAGTCAGATTCTCATCTCTTCCCCAATCCAAAAACCCCTGTGAGCACAGTCACAGGCACAGCCTGAACTGTGAATGGGAATCCCACAGGTGGGATCAGGGGTGCAGCTTATCAGAACCAGCTCTCCAGCAAACACAGCACCAGGGTGTAACCCTAAAGCAGCAGTGCTGGGTGACAGCTCTGAGGAGCAGCTCCAGGGGGACAAGGTGCCCTCCCAGGCTGGTGTGAGCCACAAACTCCTCTGCAGGTCCCCATTACGATACAGCTGGAAGTAGGGGAAAGTCAAATAAACCCCTCAGAGATAAAACTGAGCTACAAAACCCCATCAGCACCTGTCCATGGCTGCTCAGGGAGCACAGCTGCTCCCTTCCATCCCTGCCCACAGCACAGCACACGCTGAAGGGCTGGCCTGCTGTGGGATGCGTTTGCAGAGCTGGGCCTGCATTGATCACATCCGTGGGTAAACAACCTTGTTTTTCACCAAGCACAGGATGCATGGATGCAGAGATGCAGCCTGGGAGCTAGAGGGGTTTTCATCCAGCAAATTCAAGGAATAACTCAGTATAAAATTAAAAACAAAAAAAAAGTAAATGAGGAAAGAAAAATGTTGACTCCACCTCTCTCTGAAATCCCTTGGAACACAACAGCTTCTTGTCCAATCAAGAACACAGAGCAGCTTCCAAAATGCAATATCACATGTTGAGTACAATTCATGCATCCAAAGTCTTTTTTTCAAAACAAAAAAGCAGCAGCAAAAAATTCCAGGAAAAAAACCACCAGGCATTGGTTCTACCACAGGAAAATTCAGGTTTTGTCACATGAATCAATCAAACCAGGACAATACTCCTTTGGTTTCAGTATAAACTGCTATTTCCTAACTTTCAGTGAGTAACTTCCATTCCAAATGGTCATTTATCTTCAAGAGTAAAAATAAGTCTTCAACCACAGTATTTCAAGTGCAGATTATTTTCCTCAGAGGGAAAAAAATAAAAAGTCCCTTTTCCAGTTACCTGTAAAACAGTTTTCTTCCTAATTCCAGAAAGGACTCTACTGAGCAGAAAGCTACCTGTGCTGCCAGATCATGGATTTCAGGTGGTTTAAGGCTGGGTTTTTTGGTTTGGGTTGGTTGGTATTTTTTGTTTGGTTGCTTTTTTGGGGTTTTTTTTGTGTTATGTTTAATTTTGTGGTCTTTAAATGTGGTGGTGTAAAAGATCAACATATCTAATTAAAACCCCATTAATGGAAAATTAAATAATTCCAGGGTCAGAAATGAGCATTAATTTTCTGAATATAACTGGGATAATTTAAAATATTCTCAGTTTCTGAAACAATGGAGAATTCTTGGCCCTTCACAATATTTGCGTCTAATGTTTTTTTGTTGTTTTTTCTTTTAATTTCTCCAGATTTTCACATTTTTGGATATTTCCAAGACTGACAAACATTTTCCCAGAGTATGAGAGCTACAGGAAATCAAGGCCAAGGAAAATCCATTAAATCCATGTTTTCATATAGACTTTTTTTTCCTTCAGCTTCAGTGAAAGCAGCAGATTGACCTCCCACTTTAGCAACCACTGAGTATTTAAGAGACCATCAGGAATTTAACAAGCCAAGTGCTTTATTTATCCCATAATTAAAAGCTGCCCTTCTCAGAGGGCACTCCCTTGAACACATAATTTTTTTCAAAATACATGTCAAGATGTTATTTTCTCTTAAATCTCCTTTAAACTGTCCCTGGGTGCAATTCTCTCTCACCCTGGGGAAAGGATGCAGCTGAGTTTTGGTTATCCCTTGTTACACCAAAATTGCAATGTGTTTAAACAGCAAAACACTGTGATTTTCTGTTTCACATGGAAATTGGAACCTGTGCTATTGGAAGTTGGAACCACAGCATTATGGACAGGAACTTGCCTGACTTGTTCTTCCTGGTGGTTCTACCTCCCCTTTTCTCTTGTGGAGGTGGGGAAAATACAGAGATCAGGAAAAAAAAGCCAAAAAAAGTAAAAAGAGAGGAAAAAAATTCTCAGGTTTCTTGAAATAGATTCTGCCTTGCTTTGGGCTGGTTTTGATTGGCTTCTGTATAATTAGCTGTTGCTCACAGTTTCTGTGATAATTGCACTCTCTATTAATTGAGCATATATTGTACTCCACGCAGTCAGCAAGTGATGAAGCTGTCAGTATTTTGTTAGCTATTACACTGCCTGATTCTTATGGGCTGTTTGATATTAGTAACAAATTAGCCAATTTATACGTCATAAATAAGATTCAAAAGCCCTGCTTTATCAGCTGGAGAGAAAAATACTGTTATCTTGGTTGACAAAATGCTTGTACTAAGATTCCAAGTGCCTTTTGGCAGGAATTCATCAGAGCAGATGTATTCCTTCTATCAGGCACCATTTGGTTCAATTATTCTTAATGTTTAATGGCAGAATAATTGAACCAAATGGTAATATATACCCCCATAAAATACTTTCATCAAATGCTTTAATTGCTGGATCTCTGTAACTGTAGTGTCTGAGTGCTTTATTCTGCTTATTGACACCTGACAGACCATGATGTAAATACATTACTTTAATAAATCTCTTGATGAGCTTTACCAGAGGTGAGCACTAAACCATGCAAACAGGTTCTGCACTGGTAAATGGGCTGGGGAACTGGAACAAACAGGGGTGAAAAGCAAAATGCCCCAAAGCTGCTTCCTCACCATCCCAGGCACCCTGAGCAGCCAGGAGGAAGGATGAGGGTGGCCATACCTGGTCTGTGCTTTCAAACCCTGTTCCAGACATCTTCCCCCTTGCTAGGGAGCATCCTGGTCTAAATGGCAAAGCAGTTTCTTGTTTTCCACTTACCAGGCATTTAAATGCTTGTGCTCGAACAGTTCTTCCTTGGGCTGAATCTCTGACCCACACTCCATGGAATTGGCAGAGGCTGAGGATGGGGATGATGGCTCCACACACTCTGGAATGCCTGGACAAAAGCAGCAGGACAGGAGGATGGGGTGATGCAGAGCTGGGGAGAAGCTGCAGGGAGGGGAGGATGGCTGTTTGCTCTCCCTGCTGGATGCAGGCAATAAACACCTGGAACTGAAGAATGATCATAACAGCAAGGAGTGGTTTGCAGGTCAAGGGGGAGACTTACAAAGCAGAGGGGGATCTCTGGCCCCCCAAGGCACTGCCTGGCTCTAGTGTTGCATTTTTGCCTACTGCTGGGTACAATGGTGGTCACTGATCAGGGCTCCTCAGGCAAAGAATGCAACAATCCAGGTGCACAATGCAACAATCTGTGCACCCAGAAATGGCCAGAAGACAGTGAGGAGATGAAGCCACCTTCTCCCTGCTCCTGGGAAATTCCCAGAATCAATATCAACATGCTATCAATAGCAACTGAATTCAATATTAAGCTGAGGTAAGGGAAAAGCACAGAAACACCTGCCAGTGTTGCAGATCCATGTCCTGCTCTCCACACAATCAAGATCACTGCATGTTCTGGACACGCTTGTGCAGGCAGGTGCCATCCCAGTGTGTGCCAGAACAGAGTGCCCAGGAGGACAGAGCAGCAGAGAAAAACAAGAGAAGTGAGTCCTCCCGGCCCAGAGAGCCCCACTCTGCTGAGACACCTGCTTTAACTGCACACACTGAGCAGACACAAACACTGCAAAATCCCCTGTGCAGAATTCTGCTGGGATTCTGAGAGGATTAAACAGAGCAGAAGGAATGGGGAAGAGACGCATTTTGAAAGCTTCTCAATTAATTTCTAATTGCTGGCACCCAGCCAGGCTGGAGATGCAGGGAAGGGAGGGGAACCAAGGGGCCACAGCAATTGCTCCCAGCCCAGAATTCCCCCAGTGCCAGCACATCAGAACCACCAAGGACAGCCTTGACCCTGCTCTCCTATTTGTGCTTTAGACCTGAGAAATCAAATATTACACTGTTATGGACCTATCCACTATTCTGTTTTTATCAATCTGGTTTTTTTTTTTCTACTCTTTCTGGTTAAAGACAGAATTGAATGAAGATTGAAGGGGGGGAAGTCTGTGGAAAAATCCTACCCACTGAAGTTTCATCGTGCTATGGCATTTATGTACACTACAATAAAAAGCCCCTTCCAGTGCCTGAAGGAGGCTACAGGAAAGATAAATGGGACAATTTGTCAGGAAGTGTAGGTTTTAAACAGAAAGATGGTAAATTCAGATCAGATATTGGGAAGAAATTGTTCCCTGTGAGGGTGGTGAGGCCCTGGCACAGGGTGTCCAAAGAGGCTGTGGCTGCCCTAGCCCTGGAAGTGTCCAAGGCCAGGCTGGATGTGGCTTGGAGCACCCTGGGACAGTGGAAGGTGGTTGGCTGGATGATCTTTGAAAGCCCTTTCCAAGCCAAATCATTTTGTGATTCCATGAATGGGAATTACTGCAAACCATTAAAGCAGCACCTGCTCTTGAATTGCCAAATAAATGCTTAATTGTGAGTCACATATCCTGAATTAGGGATGGGGATCCTGGGACATCACAGAGACACTGCCCAGCTCTGTCCTGAAGGCTGGGAGTGATACAGGCACTTTCTGAACCTCCTGCTTTAAATACCCATCTTAACGCAGGGTGTGTAGGGTTCTGGTACACAGAACAGACAGCAGAACAAAAGGAACCCCACACACACATCCTGCAAACATGGGCTCTCCTGCTGTTGCTGCATTTTCAGATCTTGGAAAGATCTGGAAACAACCAGGGAAGAACTTAAGCTGTGATGTGAAAAAAGCTCAAGCTGAATGGTGAAACCTGGAAATCAATGATTGGAAGGAGGCAGTGCCCTGGCAGCGCCCACTGTGTCCTTCCAAAGGGAGCCCTTTTCAAGGAACAGCCTCATGACATGGAGATGGGAATTTCCCAACCTGAAAATCCAATGCAGCTGCCATGCAGAACAAGCCAGATTCAGCAGATGGAGCACGACAGTGAGAACCCTTCAGGTCTGAGGGCAGAAATTTCTGCAATTAATATAATCCAGATGATAGTGGGGGGGGGAAAAATAATCAAGATGGCTTCTGTTAAGGAAATCAATAGGATTGAAGCTCCAGGGCTGAGTTGGGAACATGGAGAGCTGACAGTCACTGCTCTGCTGTTGCCCTCCACAGTTTTGTCCTGATAGGAAAGCACTCAGCATTGTGAACATTGGAATGAGAGCAGCAGTGTCCTGCTCTCACCATGGAAAACACAGAAAAAAGATTCATTCCTTTGCAAGTGACATTCTGCACAGCTGAGAACATTTCCTTTCTGCTGAGTGCTCTCTGAAGCGATGTAAGGACTGACTGACAGATGTTCAGTGGACAAGCTGTGGAGGTGTGTTATGTCAAGCATTCCACCAGGGCTACAAGACAATAGGGATGGAAAATTAAATGCAAAATAATGTACTGCTTCATTTTCCCCGTGTTTTGCACACACTTGTTTAGAGCACATCTCAAAAGGGATTAACATCTTTGTATGACATTCCTCCTGCTGCACAATATGGGAAAATCACTTGGGAAAGCAGCAGAAAAAGCCTCTGGCACTGAGGGCTTTCCAGCACTTCAGGAATACAAGATTTAGGCTGAGCAGTGCTAATCAATGAAGATGAACTTCAATGAATGGACAGCATTAAGAAATACCAAGAGAAATAATGGAAGTTTGTCTGACTTTGTATTAATACTGGATTCTTTGGGCAAGCCCTAATAATTTCTGTTGACATCAGAAAGGAATGCTGCAACCAGAATTCCCAATAGGCCCCCTTTCCCATGTCTGCCTCAAAAATGGAAAAAACAAAGGGGCAGAGAGAAAATCACCCCACCAACTTTTCCATTCACTGTAAGGAAAAAAAGGGAGGGAAAAAATCCCAAACATCTCCAGGAGCTCCTTGCACAGAGCTGCCAACCCCAGATCACTTCCCTGGCACCCATTCAGGGGCAAGCCAGGACATCCCAAGGACCTGTGCAGGGTCAGAGGAGTTCAGGCCTGGCAAAGAAAACATTTCCACCTTCCCAGCAAAGTCTGAGCTTGTCTGTGCATGGCTCAGAGGGGCAGACAGGGCTGCTCTGCATTCACCAGGCAAAGCCCAAGGTGGCAGAGGGAGGATGAGCCCTTTGATGCTCCCACTGAAGGGCAGCAGTGTCCCCACAGCTGCAGGGGGTTCTGAGCTCAGCCCTGGCTCCCCCCCAGCCCAGGATATTGCAGCAGTGGGGGGCAGCCCCCAGTGCTGCCCAAACCCTTTGAATGAGCCCCCTGGTCCCACCCTGCTCAGCCACAAGGTCAGTTTGGCCGAGCAGGCAGGTGGGGCAGGGCAAAAATGCCATTTGTGCTCCCTCCAGGGTCAGGGCTTTAATGGAAGCTCAGGGAGGGAGAGTTATTACAGGGATTGAGCTTTGAGTGCTGCCCGTGTTCAGCCTCAGAGCCAAGAGCCAAGCAGAGCAGTGCCCTGAACCAAGTGGCTTTTCCTGACCCCCTTTACTGACCTGAAACAAAGGAGCAGCATCCCTCCTAAGGACTTGCTGCAATGCCCTTTCTTGCCTGTTGATTTCTGTGTCTGTTTTGGAGCAGCAGTTGGCACCCAGCTCTAAAGAGGCTGCCACATGCAATTACAGAGAGGAGGTCTTGAAGGACACAGTGCTGAAGCAGAGAGACATTTGAAATAAACTTAAAGGGAACGGCTTTGTTTAGCTCTGTGCCCTTTGGCTGCCCTGTAATTCTTTATGTCGATTATAATAGAAAGATCAAATTTCTCATTTTCTCACCTCTGTATCTAGAGAAATGCAAAATTTCTTTCACTTGATCTCTCTGAGCCCTCCTTTCCCAGATTTGCTTACCAATACTTTGTCACTGTCACCTCCTTGATGATGACCTGCTTGTATTCATCCATGCATTCACAAGAGTTGCTCTGGTAAATAAAAAGGTCCCAGTTTCCAAATCTGCACATCCCAACAGCACTTAATTCAGGGAGCAACCTATTTCTGTCAGTTGTTTCCTTCTGTCCAGGCTTGGCTATCTCTGTTGGATTTCATTAAAAATTAGCATGGATTTAATTGTGAATTGAGGGCTAGGATATTCCCTGGCCCATTCAAAGATATTCCATATTTCAAAGATATTCCCATCTTTGAAAACACAAGGAGCTCCACAATGAGGCATCTTCTGTTATGAGGGAATATTATCCTCATGACATTGCTGTGACTTTCTCCTTCTTGATGACGTGTGAGGAGTCCAAGGACACAAGGAGGGCAGATGTGGGAAACCATCCCAATTCCAGTGAGGATTTTCCTTGCAGGCAGAGTGAAGTACAGCAGACGGGAGAAGCAGAGCCCTTCCCAAGGCCAGAGAGGATCCTCCTGCCATCCCCATCCCACCCTGGTTGCTCCCTGCCTTTCTGCCCTCTGCCTGCCCATCGAGGCCACCTTGTGCTTATGAAAGGAAATGTAGCAGGAGACACTCAGGGGCAGCAGCCAGAATGTCCAGAATGGACACAGGTCCTGTCTCCTGCCTCACACTCACCCAACTCACACAGAAACCCTTTTCCCTCTTCAGTGCCTCAGTCCTGCAGCACAGGAATGGCTCAGGACATGGGGAGCAGCCCAGGCTGTGCCCAGCACCCACCAATACGGCCAGAACAGAACTGCAAAAGGCCAAATCCACATTATGCACTAGAGATTCTTCTGCAATCTGCTACCAGGTCTTGGATAAGTCAAATCTTACCTCACAGCAGTTATCTCTGAGGAGTAACATGCAATAATCCATGTATACTTTTATTTTTAATCTTTAGCTGGTACTTTGTGAGACTGAACAAAGACAGAGACGTGTTGAGGATTCTACCAAGGGTGCATCTGTCTCCAGATGAAAGGATCCTGACATCAAACTGACTGCAGCTGGGCTGGGAAAAGTTTTAAATCACTGCGATCAACACAAGTTTTGCACCAAAGTACAAGTACACATGGCATGATTTCCTCTGGGTGACAGGCAAATCCTGTTATTCTACTTATGAATGGGCCTCATTAAGTAGGAAAAAAAATTGTTGGTGCAACCTGTTCCTTTTTAAATTGAACATATTAAAGTTGATAGATACCCCTAATTCTCTGCTCAGCCTTTTATGTGTTGCAATAACACTGCTCCCATTGTTAGGGAAAGTCTTGAGTTTGCATAATCTGCTTTTCATTTCCCTGGCAGCTGCAGATCATTCTTGGTGACTAAATTAAAAACAGTTTCTTTCAAGAATCCACCAGATCTGTGCTTCTTTTTCCTCCCTGTACCTACAAGTTAGGGAGGAAAAAAAAGTAAACAAAGCCTTCCCAACAAGCATTAAATCCTATCAAATCAGGCTGGAAGGTCACCTCATCCATCCCTCTGCCCTGAGGCAAAAATCAACTCTCTTTAAGCCATCCCTGACAGATGCTCACCTAACTCTAAAAAACATCCATTGATGATTTCATAGCCCATTCCTTGGCTTACCTCATGCCTACAGGTCTGACCTCAATTTCTCTACAACAGCCAAAGCTCCTCAGTGTCCCCACTGAACTTGGGGAGATTATTTCTCCTTGCAGAAGGGTACTTCTCACTTTGGAACAGACCTTAGGGTGGGTGCCAAGCTTTCCCAGGCTTTTCACTCCTCTCATTTATTCCAAATATCTCTGTCTACTGTGATAGTGTTCACAGGGCTCTGAGGATGAGGGAAGAGATGAGGACCTGACTCCATGCTTCAGAAGGCTTGATTTATTATTTTATGATATATATTATATTAAAATTATACTAAAAGAATAGAAGAAAGGATTTCATCAGAAGGCTGGCTAAGAATAGAAAAAGAAAGAAGAAGGAGAACAAAAGCAACTGTGATTGGCCATTAATTAGAAACAACCACATGAGACCAAAGATCCACCTGTTGCATTCCACAGCAGCAGATAACCATTGTTTACTTTTTGTTCCTGAGGCCTCTCAGCTTCTGGAGGAAAAATCATAAGGAAAGGATTTTTCAGAAAATATCATGGCTATAGCCTACAGCCTCAAAAGCTCAGCCCTGTTCCAGAGCCAGCACTCCAGAGCAGACAAGTAAAACACTCCTGAGCCCATTCCTGCTCCTGCTGTAATTCCTGTCCCACAGAAGTGAATGGGCAGGCACTGAGAGCATCCCAGCCTGGCTTTCACCTGCCCCTGCCCCTGGTGCCAGCCAGGCTGGGCAGAGCATGCCCAGCTCCCAGTGGGCAGCTGGATGCTCACACAGCCCCAGGACACCCAGCCCAGCCACGCCAACCCAGCAAAACCCAGGGCTGGGCTCAGCCAGCAATGAGGACAGCACAGAGCAGTGAGGAAACACAGGAATGTGGGGAGAAGTGGGTGAAAATCCCAGGAAGTTTAGAAAAGGAAGGGAAAGAAGCTGGGTGATAAATTGAAATGTGCAATGACCTTCTGTCCCCCACTTTGGCCGTGCTAGAGCTGACCTTGACTGCAAAAGACACTCCAACTTCCTGAAAGGCAAAAGAAAAAAAAAAAGGAATGAAAAAGAATGAATGGAAAGGCAAAAAGAAAAACAAGGAGTAAAACCTCACCATCAGCTGAGGCTTGCAGCAGCACTGAGAACTGGCATTCCACATGTCATGTAACAAAGCCCTAAGGCTTGGGGGTTTCTGTAAGGTGACAGTTCTTGCTCTAGGACACAGTTTGGCCACTGCCTGGCTCTGTGCTCAGATTTCCTGGCTCTTCCAGCCCAGCAAGGCTGCTCAGCCCTGGGTTTTGGGCCACCCTTAGTGCACCCAGCCAGCCCTGGGCTCAGCTCCCTGAGCCACAAGAACCAGAGTGTTGTAAGCATATTGTTATTATCATATTTCTAGAGTTCCATACTGTTACTATATTCTTAAAGTCCATACCTTCTATCTGGTTTCCTACCATGCAGTTCTTCTCTGTAGCACAGATCCTTATGGCTTCACAGGGGCTCCTCCAGGGCTCTCACCCACCCCTTTTATCCCAGTTATCTTTACGAGCCACAGCTGCTGCCCAACTAAGGACTTCACAGCTGTGGCTCATTTAGAACAGCTAGGACCCACTTATCCAATACATAGGACTCTCACTACATTTCCCCCTTTTTCTATTACTAACAAATGTATTCAAATACAATATAGATATTCAAGTACAATATACTCATTTCCTTACAATACATGTTTTATCCCGAGACTCAAAGGCCTCGTACAACACACAAGCACAACACACACATTCCCCCATGACTCAAAGGTCATGTACAACACACACAGCTTCTTGCTCAAAGGCCATAATCCAACACAGCTCCTTGAGATTCAACAGCCACGTTTCTCTACAGCTCTTGGCTGTCCCACAGCTCTCAGGCTGCATAACTCCATCACGTCAGGGTCACCAATGGTTGTAAGCATATTGTTGTATTTCATATTTCTAGAGTCCCATACTGTTGTTATTATACCCTTAAAGTCCGTACCTTCTTAGCTGGTTTTCTACCATGCCTCTGTTCTCTGTAGTGCAGTTCCTCATGGCTTCACAGGGGCTCCTCCAGGGCTCTCAGCCCACCCCTTTTATCCCAGTTATCTTTACGAGCCACAGCTGCTGCCCAACTAAGGCCTTTGCAGCTGTGGCTCATTTAGAACAGCTAGGACCCACTTATCCAATACACAGGACTCTCACTACACCAGAGGATCCTCCTCCTGCAGGTACCTGCAACCCCAGGCAGGCTCAGCTGAGAGGGCAGGGCAGGGCAGGAGCCCTGCCTGGCACCTCCTCTCCTCTGTGAGTGATTTGCAGTGCCACGCTGTTCCAATCACAGCTGCTCTGCCCCATGGGCAGGCACAGCCCTGACAAACAGGACACTAAGTGCTCCTTAAGGACATTCCTGCAGCACTCCCAGCTGTTACACTTTTGCTGGGAGAATTTAAAGGTATCTTGTTAAAGATGTAGCACAGTGTCAGCATTAAGAGTTTCCTCCTGTTTTGCAAAGTGTCCCATCCTACAGAGTTTTATTAATACAGGTTGAAAATTCCAGATTTAAAAGCTAATTAAATCCCACTTAAAGCTTTCACAGAGGGGATTAGCTGGGACTTACCCACTGCTTATGCTGCTGTTTGGTTTGTGTGGGGAAAATACAACTAAAAACACCTTTCCCAGGGAGACCAAACCCAACTTTGCACGTTCGCACACAGAGAGAAATAATCCATACAAATAAAACAAACCAGTCCACACCACCACAGTGAGCCTCTGGTTACAGCCAGTGCACAGTGCCTGTGAAATACCAAACCTTCAAAGATACCAATCCAGAGCTTAGGGAAATTTCCATTTTACATCTGAAAATTTAAATTATACTGTTCCATTCTGTATATGGCTTAAGAGGAATAAAACTTGTATGTACTGTCATTGGCCTACATATAAGAAAAGATATAAAGATAAAATTATCTACATTTTTAGATAAAAAGCAAATATGTTGGAGTATAGCATATCACCCAATTGAAACTAAATTCCAATGCATTTGATTTCACTCACCTGTCAAAAAATGCTGGATGGAAGAGCACAGGCAAATTAAACATTTTTCTATTTTACAGAAAGGACAAATTCCATAAACATGTTCATTTTTACATTTATTTGACAAAACAGTGTACACAGTATTAATCTTTGCAAAATAGTAATTGTGTATGCACAGTGGATGGTTTTGAGACCAGAGTTAGGGACAGTGTGTGACAACATTGCACAAACAGTTCTTCCAAAGAATCTTAACTTTCCAGTATTAAAATATATAAAATAGAGTGTGACTCTTATTTGTTGTGGTGAGGTAAACATTTCTTCCTTCAGAGCAGTGTGGCTTTGATGCACCCCCAGGAAAGCTGCTAAGGATACCCTTCTCCTTCATTCTGCCAATAACTACAGACCTACAGGCAAATTTATTGCTCTTCTAATGGTCACACATTTTTTCCTTGAGCAATATGTAGAGAAAGGAATGGAGAAGGAAAAACCTGCAGGAATTGATGATAGCAACCCATCTGCACTATTTGTGTCAGGAGCCACAGATTAGTGCAGATAATTCATTTTGAATGTAACAGTTTTAATGGAAATGTCAAGAAAAATTTATTTACATTTTTCTAAGCAGAACACGGTATTGATTAGAGCTGCTCAAAAAAATCCCAATTAGGAATTTATTTCACAAATTTTTATATCTCTGCCCATTTACAAGACCAGATCATAATATCCCCTCATTTGTTCACTGTTCAAATTTATTGATGATTTTCAGCACATAATTCCTGGGCAGAGTGAGATTTGCACAAAGTTCTTTAGTTACACAAGATCTTTAGTATTGCCTTCTGCTCCCTGAATGAATGATTTGTGTAACTAACAGCTTGAATTTTGACTGCTACAAAAGAGAATATAATCAAAATGAATCTTGGTCAATATCTGAGTACTGAAACTTAGGGGTTTTTTTTCTTATACATACTGTTACTGATGCCTGAGAAGTCAAAAACTTAAAGAATTGAAAAGTTCATTTTTGTTTTATTCCCAATAAATTTGAAATGGTTGTTGGAAGGCAAATCAGATGAAGAATTCTCCGTGCTCCTGAAATAAAACTGCTTCAGTTTCTCATCTTTAAAACCTCACAGCAGTGACATTCTCACAAAAGAGGTTATTTTAAAAAGTTAGCAGCCATTTCCTTAGTGGCAGAAACATCCTCCTGGAGCCCCCTGGACGGCACTGCTACACCTGGAAATACAGCAGGGCATTTCCAAAAACCAGAAAATAAATGAATCACATTTCAGTGGTTTATAGGCACAGTAAGAGTGGGAGATCCTTTCACTATCAACTTCTCAGTCCCTTTTCCTATTGTGAGGTATCCATTGGCATCAACAAAAGAGAATCACCTTAAGGCAAAACGAGTGATTTCCAAGTAAAGAAAATAAACATCATTCATTTGAATAAAAATAGATTGTAAGCACAGCTTTTTACATTTTTGTCAACGTCCATAAAAAATATAAAGCCACAGTTAGTTTTCTGACTCTTTACAACATAAAAAGGCAAATGAAAATATTGTGAAATAGGTGACCTAAAAGTGTTTGATTAAGGAACAATTCTGTTGACAGAAGTCAATTATTACTTATTTTGTCTTATCATGAGTTTATCAGTGGCAATTTGGGAAGGAGAGACAAAAACGAACTTTAGGGAGTGAAGTATTACTTATTACAGTTGTGACTAACAAAATTACCAAATTTAGACAAAGACAGACAAACTTTTGAAGATTGTAGCTGCAAAATTTCTGAAGGCCAACTTGCAAGCTGTGGCCTGGGTTGGCCAGGTATCTCCAGTTAAATCCTGATCCCTGCTTGGGAGAACTCCATGAATCCTCTGGGACATCAGCAGGAATGATACCTTGTGGAACACAAGTTTTCCATGAGAAGAACCTTCAAGGTGTTATTTTTTGGCCACACTTGCCACTGCCTTCTTTGCTGCGTCCTCCAGGTCACTGGCAGATGTGATGGGGAGTCCACTTTCACTCAGAATCCTCTGGGCTTCCTGGACATTTGTTCCTAAAAAAGAACAATTATTGACTATAATTAGCAATTAATATTAATGAATAAATTAACACCTCCTAGCATACCTCTGAAAAATCAAGTAATGCCTCAAACTACAGATCATTTCAGTTTAGCGGCAGATCAAATGAGTGCCTTAGACTGAGCTGAGAAGGAGCTCCTAATTCCTAATTGTGACAGACAATGCAACCTGAAAATGGCATTTGTGTGCACAACAGGGGCTTGGTGGAGATGAGAGGGGCAGTGCAGCATCCCCCAGAGCCAGCAGGGACATCCAGCAAGAGCTCTGGGGAATGGACCACGTGCCAGGCTCTTTTAAAGGCATTTATTAGCCACAACCAGTCTACAGGTAATCAGTGAGTCAAGAGTAACTAAAATTCACCTGTGATAACTGAAAGCTGCCAAATGAGCTGTTGAAAGGTAAAGATTTGGGTAATCCTGAATATTTAACCAGGTGTAAGCTGCTCCTGATTATGCTGTTGCATTTTTACTAAAAACAGGGAATACAAAGGTCCCTGAAGTAATTCAGCATGACACCAATCCCTCCTCTGCCGCTGCACTAAATTTTTATAATCACAGAAACATTTAGGTTGGAAAAGACCCTTAAGATCTTTAAATATGACTAGAAACCCAGCACTGCCAAGTCCTCCAATAAACCATATCCCTGAGTGCCATGTCCATCTCACCTCAAGGAGAAAATATCATTATACAGAACAAGGGCTGCAGTTTGTATGGAAAAAACTCAACTTCAGTCAACAGACTAATGCAAAGAAAAGGAAAAAATCCAAAGCTGAAAAATATATTTCAGGAAAATACATTTTCCCCACTTCTCTTGTCTAAAAGACAAGAGCATCACCATCTCATTTGCTCTATCTCATTCTTTCTGGAAAACTGAGACTAACAGAAAATCTGAATTCTCCAGAGTTTCTGCAGCAAAGCCAAGTGACACTTTTGATCACTGCTGTGCTCTGCACCACAAAAGAACCTGGAGTCAGACATCCTACTGAGGAAGCAGAATCCACCCTTTGGGGTCACACATTAGTCACAAGCACCCTGAGCTGGGCCTCTTTAGAATCATTTCTGTCCTCCCCCATGTCATGTTCCTTGCTCATTTGCCATGCCAAAATGCTTAATTACTTTGTAATTCCTCGACCTAGCAAAACGAATTTTAATTCTATTTGGAGCTATACACTAATTATACCCTTAATTATTAACCAAGCAAGAAGCATACTCTTTACAGTGCAACTTCCAGAATGCTCATTTTAAAGGATGATTTTTCAATTTATTTTTTTTTTTGCAGACTTCATAAAACATCTGAAATGGTACCACAGAAGCAGAGCCATTTCAAAAGCCTGTTTCATCAGCATGCTCAAGAAATCAGGATTGCCACTCCTGGAGTTGAAAGGGAGCAAAGGCATCCCTGTCACAGCACTTGGTGATGGGAGAGGCAGGATCAGGAAGAGGAATGTGGGACCCCTCTGCTCCCTCTGCAAAGGCTCTGGCAGAGCTGCAGGGTTTGTGTAGGAAGGTCAAAGGCATCTGAAATCTTTGACAGAAGGGGGATTTGGTTGCTTAGTAACACCCAGAACTGTACAGAACTTTTTAGATAGAAAAAAACCAAATATTATGGGCAAAAAAAGAGCATAATATTTGATTTTTGTTCAAGTATCCTATATAATATAATGTGGAGGCTGCTACTTGTCAGCCCAGCACTGCACAGGGAAGGCAGGAGCCATTCCCAAGGTTCTGTTCTCTTTGGAGTCTCTCACACTTTTACAGTGATTCCCAAAAGGTTTTGCCTTTTATTTAGACACAAGTGTGATAAACATTTAAAACAGTCAAGAATGTACTGATCTCTCAAGCAGGATTCTACAAGACAAAGTGTTATGAGGAGAAAAAATGGAAAGAGGGAAATTTTCCTGGAAATTTTCCCACACAGAAAAAAAACCTGCGGTTTTTGTGATAACCATGTATTTAAAACTAACTTTTGTTCTGCACTAAGTGGCCAATATTAATTTACTAACGGGTCAGAGAGGGAACAATGCATTGGATCTGTTCTGCACTGCATTGATTGCTCTCCACAGCCCTTGTCTAACATGCATTACAAAATCAATACAAAACACAGGCCCCTGAGAAGGGAGGGGGAGTTTATGCAGGGAAATGAAATGATGAAAGCTGAAAAAAAAAAAAAATCTCACTGCAGACAAAAGTGTATGAGTACATTTTGTATTTCTTAAATACAACACTTTTATAGGCAGGCCATACAACTAACCACACTTTTCAGCAAGCACTCCCTTTGCTATAATTCTCTTTTATTTGTGATAGCCTTTTATCTCATTGTGATTAAGTATTTTAGCTATGTGGAGAATATGGAAATTATAATGAGCCTTCTAAAAGCAGAGGTAAAAGATTTAAAATTAAACATTCCAAAAACACTGGAAACATTTAGAAATCTACAAAGAACACCACCTTGTTGCAACAGATGTTAAAATAAACAAATAAAGAATCCCACTCTTCCAGCATTAACCTCCTGCCACTGGATGGTGTCAGAGAACTGCGAACAGAATCCCATATCCAGGGATATCAGATTAATCTGCCCTTCCCCTACCCTGCAGCCAACTGAGAAAATTCACAGGGCTGGAGGCTGTGGGGCTTTTGCTGTTGCTGGGTTTTATTGTTTGGGGGTTTCGTGTGTGTGTGTTTTGTTTTTTTTTTTTTTTTTTAACTGGATTCTATGAAGAGAATGGTTTTCTAATTAGAAGTTTTTGTCTTCTGACATATATTACTGTCAACAACACTCCCCAGAAAACCTGGAAAGATGTAATTTTATCAGCATGCACCTTCAGGCTTTGTAATCTAAACATTCTCCTGCTGGAAACCTGGCTTCTGGAACAATCTCTGAGTCTGTGTCAATGCAATCTCACATTTTCACTTCTGTGGACCTGAAATCTCTGCTACCAGTAGCAAAGCAAATGTACTCAACTCATTACCAAAAAAATCCTAATAATAAATTTCTGTCTAAGCATGTCTCTATCTGTGGTAAGACTCACTGGGAGAGGCTGGATGAAAATCAAACCAATAAAACACAACCACATGCAGGATTTGGGCTATGTTCCCTTACTCACTTGGCCTGCCATAAACCCATCAGAAACTGGCTAAATGGTCACTGCTAAATGCTGATGCTTACAGAGGATGTAGGATTCTGCAGTGCCATTCCTGGCTTTTCAGGTAAAAAAGGGATAAGACACACTTATATACAATTGTTATGTGCTAACAAATAGATGAATAATATAAAAAATACTCTGATTGACCCAAAACATTCTGCTATGACAAAAAAGTCACAATATGCAGAATGTCAATGATTATCAGTGACATGAGCACAATTATATACATTTGCTATGTGCTAACAAATAGATGAATAATGTAAAAAATCCTCTGATTGACCTAAAACATTTTGCTATGACAAAAAAGTCACAATATGCATAATTTCAATTATTATTAGTGACATGAGCACAATTATATACATTTGCTATGTGCTAACAAATAGATGAATAATATAAAAAATACTCTGATCGACCCAAAACATTCTGCTATGACAAAAAATGTCACAATATGCAGGATGTCAATGATTATTAGTGACATGAGCAGGTTGTGCCCATGGTACAGGATCCCTAGCAGGGGTCCAGCTTGGCCATGCTGCACTGCTGAGTGCACTGCAGGGACCCAGGCAATGAATGCACTCCTGTCTTCCCCCAGCCTGGAAAATTGGGGCCTCTCAGGCCCCAAAGACAGATTTGCAGAATCAGGTTTGAGATTCATCACCAGTTAACCTTCTTCAGCAACATTTGATTTGAGGTTTGGCTGGTGCCAAGCTCTAATTAGTGACCCTTAGGTAGGGAACATACAAAGTTTTGGTGTCTCACACATCTCACACCTGTTGGCTCTGCAGTCAAGAATAAACCAACTTCCACTGCCTATCTGTAAAAGACAATTAAACTCTATTTTATCCACTCCATTTGCCCTTTCCTGCCTTAAACTTTCCCCAAAGAATATTTAACCTCTCCCTCAGCCTCATGTTTACATCCTAACAGGGAAGGGCACATTTAAATTTGTGCTGAATGTTTAAACCAAGATGTCTGCATAGGCTGGTCTGAATGAAGCTATAAGTGTGACTTTGCAATATCCCATTCTTCTCTCTTGACAGGCAATTTGGGATACTAAAAATCAAAAAATCAGGCACACATACTAAACTATATCTACAAACAAGATACACAAGCTGGTGCAAAATTTCACTTGTGTGTAAAAGATTTCTGAAGATACTAGAATATATCAGATTCTGAAGAACACACAAGGTCACTGATCACATGAATGAAAAATATAAAAAAAATTTGCATTCAGACATGAATAAAAAGCAACTTGTTTCTATCTGAATTTCAACACATTAAGTATGACAATTCCTCCCAGTCCTTCCTGTCCCATGACCAGAGAAGGAGAGAATTCATTTTCTGAAAGAGAGAGGATGTAAAATTTCCAGCATAGGAAGCAGATATCTAATTCACAATTCTTTTTTATTCTTCCCTCTTTTCATCTAACTCTGAGCTACATAAATGAGAAGCAAGGCTTGGCTTCCCTTCAGCACTCCTAGGCAGTTTTCACAAAACTTAAGTGAAGAATATTACATTTTATAGGGATAAAAAATCCTGCACAAACCCAGCAGCAGTTACTTGTCTATCTGTAGAAGATGAAATCTGGAATATTTGGATTCTCCATTTGTCCATGAGCTTTTTAAACAATAATCCTGTGTCTCAGCTGGTGAGTTCTTTACTGATAAGGCAAGCAAACATATGTAATTATAAAGTTACCATTTTCAAAGAGGAGAGTAATCCTTTCTTTATCCACTGGAAAAATGGCTTGTAATTATTATACAGCTGAGAACAAAGATTTGTCCACAGAATCCTACTAAATCAAGACAGATTTGACTGATTAAAACTCTACTCATCAGGACACTTGTAGTACAGTGCATGTGGGCAAAGAGACTTTAGAGTGCAGGTCACAAATCTGTTAGATTTATGGGAATAATCACAAACCTTCTGCTGGGAAAATGTTCAAAATGGAAACCCAAAAGAGTGCTTGTTCCTTTTTCTCCTTTTGAACTGTAAAATGTAATCAGTGATGTTTTAAAAAGTCTTGGGTAGTCTTATTACTTCTACAGTGCTCATTATTAATTCAAAATCCTTATAAGTTGAAATAACCTGGTGTGAGTTCAAAGAACAATGAAGATGGTAAGGGATCCAGAGGGATTGATTTCTGAGGGAAGATTAAAAGGACCAAACATACATGTATTGCTTGGTTAAGTGATTAAGGAGGCAGAGAAAACAGCAGTGACTTGTTAACAGCTCCAAAATACAACATCTGAAGGTTATAAACATCACAGCTCTTTGTTTAGGATGAACATGAGGAATATGAGGAGGAATTAAAAAGACTTTTGAGATAAAGATTATGCTAAAGTGGGAGTTTGCTGCATTATTCTGGGAGAGAGCTTCCTAAAGAAAACATGGTACTGCCATTTCCAGAGTCAGCAACCAGCCTGGGAGAAACATTATCACAGCTCTAGTGAAGAGTGAGCAGTCCTGGGAAGATGGTAACCCAAATGTTTGCATTTAAGTCTGTATTTGACACTCTGGAGATTCAGCTTTGATCTCTGTGGGTGGAGCAGCAAATGACTGAAAGGTCACAGGCACCTCTGCAGGGCTTTCACTCCTCTGTACAATCACGGAATTACCAAAATTACAGGAGAAAGGCCAAGCAAACACGGTGGCAGACCCGGCAGCCTGCAGTTTAAAATGACCAAGTTGCTCTTCATGTTTCTTTTGTAACAGTTTCAAATATCACAACAGAAACATCTTGTTCACAGGAAAAACTTTAATGGCTTTGGCAATATCTTCACTTAAAAAGCAGCATTTACAACAGCTGAGAAGTCTCACAGATCTGACAGATAAACTTTTTCCCAGCTGTGAAAGACAAGAAAAGTTTTTTTGCTATGACAAAAAGTGCAACAGCATTGCCTAGAGCTGATAAACAATGAGATTTTATATAATGAAACTTTTCTGCTTCCAAGCAACATCCATCCGTCTCCTTCATCCATATTAAACTTTTCACTCAGTCTCTAAAGGTGTTGACTGGTGCTACACCATCCAAAGAAAATTTTCACAATTTGTTTTTAAAATCCATTTTAGGTTATTTAAAGTTCCAGCAGAAGCCATGCCAGCACGTGCAGTGCAGCATGAGAATGAGGGAGGGGAAGGCTCTGCTTGCTCCTGAAACACAAAAGGAGCATCCCCCTAAGCCAAGGGCTCCCTGGGCAATCTGCATCCTCAGGAATCCTGGGGAGGGCAATTTTTGGAAAGCCTGATGTACTCAGAACATGTTTTCCTCTCCCCATCACAGGTGTGAAAACCACCTAAGTATTGCATCTCATGTCCATAAAGGGATGCATTTCCTCCTCTCATCACCATTGCAGGGTGACAGGACATTTTATGCTCTTTACACACACACAAACATGAATATGGATGGTTTTGAGTAAGAGGCCTGAAAACCCATCCAGAAATCCCTCTGTTTTCCAAACCTACTTGGCCAGAATGAACTATTTTCAGCTTGCCAGGGCTGTGTGCTGATTGCAATCAAGGCACTTTTCACTCAGTGGCAGAAGCCTCTCCCTCCTTCAGGGCACTTCTCAGAAATTACAGGCAGAACCCCACACCCACTGCCATTAAAGTCTGGAACTGCCAAAGAGTGCTTGTCCTCCCCTTCTATGGCTCTTTTGTTTCTTGTGAAACAATGCCGGATGCACTAAAGAGAAAATATTCCTTACCATTACCAAATCTTCTGGTTTTTATTGGATTTTAGCTGGATTGGGGTTTGGGCAGAGGAACGCATTACAGTAATTTCTCCCTCAAAAATACTGTTTCTAACATCTTTCTTTTAATTGACACTGGTGTAAATTAAAAAAAACTGTATTTTGCTGCAGGTTTAGCAATAATGGAATTGCATTCAGTAAAAAAAAAAAAGAAATACCTCCCAGTAAACATAAACTTGCATCAAAATAATTCCTATTTGCATTGCAAATCTTACAGGCAAACTCATAACGCTTCCATTGCTAAATTTCATTGCTTCCAGTACCATCAGGGTCCATAAATGCAGAAATATGAGTTTATTGACTTCAGGTTGTGCTATGGCTGAAGAATTGGACATATTTTGTGGGAGTAATATGTAAAATAATTTCTTCTTTAGGAGAAGAAGAAATTCTGAGTGAATTACCAAGACCCTGAGGGATGATTTTGTCTGAATCCAGCAGCACTCACCTTCCAGCCTGACCACCAGAGGCACTTTCAGCTCGAGCTCTTGGCAGGCTTTGGTGATACCATTGGCTATGATGGCACAGTTCACAATCCCACCAAATATGTTCACAAGGATTGCTTCAACCTGTAGGAAACAAACCAAGGAGGAATTGAGTGGAGGCACGTTTAAGTTTTGACTTTGTTTTTTAAATAAACACAGGTAAAAGATCCAAACCAGGATACCAATCCCTCTCTGTCAGGCAGATCCTGATTTATGGAAGGTACAAGCTTCACCTCTGCACTCAGAGAACTTGAGTCTGAGTCTATTATTGCTCCTGTGTACAGCAGTGATTAATTGTCTTGGGCTAAACTGGCATGGTAATTAATGTCATAATTAAAGTATTTGCAAAAAAAAAGGACTTTCTACCTATAAATATAAATTAAAAGACCTTATACAAATTGTAGTTTGGTTATTTTTAAAATGTATTGAACAATCATCAGAGGCTGGAGCTCAGATAACACAGGGCATGAATGTGATGTACATGCAATGAAATATTCATGTGGACACTTCACTGAACAATCTGGATCTTCACTTTATCACAAGCACGACAGAGGAAAAGGTAATAAACTTGCCCTGACTTGATAAAGAGGAGTAAAAATCCCTTCTAATTAACAAGGAGAGGCATGTAATGAAGAGCATTCATTACAACAGGTTAACTGATAACCTCAAAAAACTGCTATTCATCAGTTTCTGGAAACTGCAATTTCTCCACCCGATTCACAATTAAATTGCCCTTCACAACACACAAGACATTAATACACAAACGATATAAATATTATTTCTTTCCACTTGGTTAGGCAGCAGAACATGAACCCAAGCCCATACTCCAGGCTCCCAAGCATGCCTTATCACCTTGAGGGATACACACCCCAGGGATGCAGCCCTGCTGCTCCTCACCCACCCTGGGGCTGCCCCACAACATTTGGGGTGCTCCACAAGAAGCTTCTCTGGGTGTCACAAACAAGATTTGCCAGAACTGTGTTGACTCAAAACCTGAGAGGACAAAGGAGGGATTAGGTGTGAAGGAATGAAATATCACTGCACTGCACTGGTGCAGGGTGTCAGCTGCAATTATCTCAGCTCACTGCACCACAGGAAGGGATTCACCCTGCCCAGCCCCAGCCAGGCTCATGCCAGCACCAGGAAAACTCCCTGAGGCCACCCACGGTTTATAGCTCTGCACAATCAGGTTTTACATCTCTCCACAGACAAAATGTGACAATTCACTCCTGTGATGTGCACTCACACACAGCTCAGCACTGGTGGCAATACTGCCATCCACAGTGCAACAGGAAAACACAACATCCCAACAAATGCTTTACTTCCCATAGGACAGGGACACCTTTCACTAGACGAGGTTGATCAAAAGATGATCCATTTTGAGTTCATGGAGCCTGTGTATGGCTCATGGCATGGCTTTCTTATCCCAGGTAGAGTACAGGCACCAGAAGGAAATTTATAACCCAGTCAAACAAGAACATACAATTTAATTGATTATATAACTGTTCCTTATACTCACATTAAATGCATGCATTTACCAGTTAAGGGTTTTGTGGATTTTCAGTTGGTGAAATGCCATTGCAGTCATTCATTTCACCTTTGTGTTACAAGACCCCTTCTCTGCCTGGTTCCCACTGCTTGTGCACACACAAACATTCCTGGTGTCAGCAAGTAAAACCTAAGAGGAAAAACAAAGCCCTTCCAGCTCTTATCCCATTAACCCTTAAGGCAGAGATGTCTCTATGCAAAACAATTTGGTGTTAAAGCACCCTGGGGATGGATTCTAACAGAGGGACACACCACAGACAGCACTCCACCCTTCCTAATACATCCTCCTAATTCAGGGACATTGCAGCAGACATGTGACAGATCAACTCAACCAAGTGTGTTTACATTAGTGGAGATAAGGAGGAGGATTTTATGCCCACTACAGATATTTTAATTCCTAGCGCAGACTTTTTCATTTAGGGATCTGCTTTTCAGCTTTCAAGCTGAATTCTAATCATGTCTTCTAATCCATTGGCAGCAAGAGGAAAAAAAAATGAAGGAAATTAGATGCAGCTTGGATAATTGATGTTTGTGTGCTTGGCTTTAATAAAAATACACTGTTAAATTAGAGAGGAGTCTAAAAGGATTCAATCAATAAGAAACTGAATCAGGTAGGAAATTCGATCTTGGGTTTTATCCTAATCTCCCAAATAAGCCAGAAGATCAGTTCCAATGATGCTGAGATTCACTTTAACTCTGCTGAAATCTGTGAACATGGTTTATATATGCTTCTGTAGCCTGACTAGATCCTGCATTTCCAGCTGAAAGAACTTTAGCATTCAGACACAGTGGATGGATGAAGAGGTTTTCAGTGTTTCATGTGCACTGTCTCTGAATTACTTAAGGCTGTGAGAAAAATAAACCTCCTGTAGCATATCAGAACCATTATATACCCACATACACAGCATCTAATACCTGTGGACTATCAGACATACCAAGGAGAGGGCAAACTGTCTGCATACAAGACAGGTTACTAAACAGCATCATTATTCTAATATCCATTTTTACCTACCAGAATGCCTTATAAATGTTTTTTCTATTCCAGCAACATTGCTAAGGAAACAAACTCACTGCCAGGCATTTGTTTCTTCCCTTGCTCCTCCAACAGAACAAACACCAGTGGAAGGATGATATCAGATCCCTCAAACATGTCCCAGACTGGGGGATGCTCACACTGCTGGGTCCTGGACACAAGCAGTGAAGATCCAGATGTATCCCCAGCCCAGGGAGGGACAGTAAAGGTGCTGTCACCTACAGCTGGACACAGACACCCAGCACTGCAAACATCCAGAAGCCTGACAATCACTGTCATGTAAAACTTTCATATTCCCATTCTGATTTTCAGAGATGTTTTACACCTCAAATCCCATGAAACCCCAATTAAAAGAAGGGCATTGACTTTTAAGAGGTAAATAGCAACATTAGGAAAAATCCCCAAACCACTGGGTAAAATGGGATACATAGTTCTTCACTTTGAGCCTAATGTAGTGCATTTAATCCTTCCTACTATCCATGGTGTTTAATATTCATTCATTCATACTTTACCAAACTTGTTTCAATGTGAAAGAAGCAGATTATATTCAATTCTCAATACAAAGTAATAAAACGCCCAGAGTTGTGTCTTCACTTTTTATCCTTCTGCTCCAACAGATAAGTCAGATGCAAACATTTTTATGTATCTCTGTATTATTACAGCTTGGACCACAGGTCAAATGTAACTTTTTCTTATTTGGTTTTCAAATATTACTCTAATCCTCTATCTTTTTATATCAGAGAACATTTATGGTTCTTTTGAAAATAAAGATTAAGCTTTCTGTATCTGAGCAGTATGAAAGATTTACAAACACAAAAACATTTGCTTAAAACACCCACTAGAGGACAGTGCAATTCAATGTGGAAAAGGGATATAAAATCTCTTTGGAGAGGAGAGCAGGGTTATTTTTTCTACTTAAAGCCAAACAATATGATTTAACTTTATAAAAATTATGAAGAATATCATTCTGTCTCTTTGGGATGGAACTTTGAAAGTCTGAAAGTGAGAAGTTTAAAAAGGTTGAATCAACAAACAGCAAAGCTGGAAAGCTTGCAGTCAGGTTAAGAAATACTGACACAATGCAATTTTGAATGTCTTGCACTATTCTAAAACAGGTCAAGGTTTATAATTCACTGGCAATGCACCCTGTGGCCCTGAAAGGAAAGGAACTCTGATGAAACTCTAAAACACAATTCAGATTTTTCTGTCTGGGGCACCCCAACTGCTAGGTAGAAAAAGCAGATGAAGGATTTTGGCCAAACCTAATTTTTGGTCTGTACTCAAGAGGCTCCTGAGCAATGCAAATCTCCCTGAGAGCAAACACCTGCCACATCCACTGCTGTTTGTGGAGCCCCATTTCTGGATGGCAGGTGAGAGGGCAGTGCCTGGCTGGCACTGGGGGAAGCCTTTTTGAAATGCATCTCCTTTAGTGCCATGCTCAGAGTCCCAAATTCCACATTTTTGCAAAGTCAAAGCTTTGTAGGTTCAGTTTCTGGTGTGCTGAAACAGCCACCTACAGTTTTCAGTCATTCCTGCTTTCAGCAAATCGAGGATCTAGAACAGGACAGGAATTTATTGGCTTTTTCAGGTTTGAAAACAATTCAGCAACAATCCTCTGCCACCTGAGCAGACTCCAGGGGCATGAAAACCAGGCAGGCCAGGAGGGTTTGGAGCAGGGAGAGCTCTGGTGCTCTGCAATGCCAAAGATACCCCTCAGAATGGACCACCACGAACATCCCTGCTGTGGGATTTTGTCTTAATTCTCTGTAGTACTGACACAAAAATAAAAATTAAGGGATCAGAGCTCATTAATGGAATGAGATGAAATGATGAGTGGCAAATTACACATCAGAGTACCACAGTGGAAACAGTCCCCAGAGACTCTCCTTCATTGCTTTGCCCAGCTCCAAGTACTGCATGCTTTGGGAACAGAAATATTCCAATTCCATGCACACAGCCTCCTTCAAATTCCAAAACATCATGGCAGGAACCTCCATTTCAATGAATTTCAGGGAGGAGTCTCACACCAAGCCTGCTTTGGGAAGGTTTCCTCAGCAGCAGGACACACACTCTGCCCACCCTGAGCTCTGGCACAATCACATCCATCACAATAATCCATCATCCCTAGGTCTGGGACCAACTTGAGATGAATTTAGGAAGCTGCAAACCATCCCCTGCCTCCTGTGCCTGTGTTCCCACCTGGCCAGGCCTCAGTCAGGTCCTGCCCAGAAGCCACATCCCCCAGGTTAATGCAGAGCAGAGCTAATCAATGTTCTTCCACTGATAGGAAGCACAACAAACCCCTAATATAATCCTTATTTATGATAATAAGGGAAAAGAATAAAGAGAAGGAAAATAAAAGGTTGAGACCACAAACTACCATTCTGAAGTACACTTGAGAATAAAGACAATAGTCTTTAGTATTGTTTTGAGGACATAATGCAGCAGGAAGTTGATAGAAAAATTGTATTTTTGGTGCAAATATGGCAGGATACCTTTTCTACCAGATCATGGGTATTTGGAATAAATTTGTTTTGACTCTCATTTAAATATCTGACTTCAATGTGATGAACCCCAGGAGGAGCAGAGCAGACTTCAGAACAACCCAGGGAAGACAACTACCTACACAACCACATTGCAAGACTGAAATAAGCACACATCACCAGCTCTTGTGTGTCAGATGAGAGCACAGCATTTCACATTGCCTTTAAATTCCCCTTTGTGCACCCAGAACTAAGGGCAGCTGCATGTTTGGGCCTGATCTGGGGGATATCAATCCAGCAGAACCAAGATGCACCCACACCACCCCTCTTTAGGCACAAGCAGTGCACATTGGTCATTAAATACTCAGGGAACTCCTTCTGACTGCTCCATATTAGCATGGTAAGTTATAGACAGCCTCCAAATTCACTCATCCAAAGCAGTTTATACAGCAGCATGACTGCAAGTAGCTCCTCCACAACAGCAAAGTCTATAAAAATTGATCCAATATTTGCTGAATTTTGCCTCTGCACTTCAGATTAATTTCTCAGAGGCACATCATACACTTTCTCTAACGTTTCCACTGTCTGAAGTTTCAATTAGATTTTTGCTAAGCAATAATCAGCTTTCTGAAAAATAATGCAGCATTGTTGAAGCATGTAACAGAGGAGGTGGCAAGGTGTCCCTGTTATTCCAACAACATGTTCTGCCCTGGGGTGCCTCTGCAGTTTCATCATCCTTTATTGGGTGTTAAAAGGCAAAAAGGTCAGACAAGTTTAAATTATTTGAGCTAACTGCAATATTCCTCAAAAGAGGGAGCACCTGGAGAGTGGATATATGGATATATATGATGGATATATGGATATCATGGATATATGATGAAATGGAGCTGGTGCAGGACACAGTCCACAGAATGGGCTGCTGCCAGACGAGTTTTTCAAAGAGTAAGTCACACTGGATGGTGTGCTGTGGTGTGTGGCACAAACCTGGCAAATTACCAAAGCCAATGCTGTTAAATGGCACAATCACAAATATCCCCAACCGAGGCCTGACTGAACAGAACTGCTGATTTAATCACTTTCTGTACAAGACTTTCTGTTTAATTCAACAGCCAGTTAAAAATGAATGTATTACCAGATTGGAGACATGTCAAAATGTTTCTTCTCTCTTCCTTCTGGTTTGGTTTTCTTCTAAATCCAGCTAGAATGTGCCTTGCTCCAAACAGAGAGTTGCTTCATAATTCAGGCAAGAAAAACACCAAAACCAAACCACTAAAAACCAAAGTCCCACTAAGATCTGCAATCTTGATGTGAATAATATTTGAGGTCCACTGGTGAAATTTATTTCCTGAAACAGAAAGTCACCAGAACCTCTCTTTATTTCCCCTTTAGAAATAGCCTTAGAAATAAAAATACTATGTTTATTTGGAGTATGAAAGTACTAACTAAAAGTGCCCATCACATGGCAGAAGAGAGATGAAGAACAGTTATCCTTGAGCTCTAGAAAGACTTGGGATCTTCCTTTCTGTCACCTGAGAAACATCCTTGACTTCTACTCCCCATGCAGAAGAGAATGAAATGCTACAGAAGCTACTATCTAGGTCAGGCTGCATTTCTTCGTGAGACAATGGAAACTTTCTAAAGGAATTCTGTACTTCAAGAAGCTTAATTAAAGTACAAAAATGCATTGTCATGGGTACTGAAGTGCACACACAGAACTGAAATCTACAAATAATTAAACCACGTTCTTTTACAGTAACATTGTAGTCATCAAAAACGTGAATTGCTGTCCTCATTAGGTTCCAAATTACTACCACATAAAAATCAGCTCACTTTTAACATGCAGTAAACCAAAGCAGAACTAGTAAAACTCAGAAAGGTACTTAGAAGAGTGATAAAGACACTGGACAAGCTTTGTATTCAGAATATGCTAAATAATCTTAGCAAAGGAAACAGAAGGAGGATTCAGAGCCAAGCCTGCAACTAGCAAGGGAAAAAGGGAACCAGGTGCAATCATTTTGTACCTGCCTCCAGGTAGTTTTATTTCTTAGTCCTTAATTGTTGAAATGAGACAGTGAAGATACAAAAGGGGTCCTTTTACTGTTATTTTCAGGTACAGCACACAGCCATAGTTAGAGATGCTGCCACAGGATATTGGTTATTTTAAATGCTTACATGAGTTGAGAATATACAGCAACAAATTCCTGGAAAGAAAACAACCAAAGACTTGTAAATACAAGAGTATCAAAGATCATTAGGAAGCCTCCTCGGACACTTATCCTCTTCCTGAGTTCCTCTTTACCTGCCTCTGGCTGCTGCTGGAGAAAACAGATCAGATCAAGACAGGTCCAAATCCTACTCAATGCAGTTGCATTTTTCCAGTAAAGCACAGCTTAAATTTCTTTAATGTATCTATGCAACCCTTTTCTAAATTAAATCACAAAAATGTTGGTGTTAGAGTCATATGTCTCTTTATCAGTTTAATTGATTACAAAACTATCTGATCTCAGCAGTTACCACACAGCATCAGGAACATGGCACTGGACAAGTGATTTGTGATTTTGATTACTTCTCCTTTTAATACAATTAATTCCTGGCTATTTCCTATCCTTTAGAGGATCAGATCCCAATCAGAAGATTCAGATTCAGAAATTAATGCTATGATCTTGTCCACACGTGGAACAAGCATAAGAAGAGCTCATGTGTCCTCTTCCTCTCGCTTCACCCAACCTCTGGTGCTCAACCAGAAAGGGAAGAGCTTGTTCCTGGGACATTCCAAGCTCCAGATGAACACAGCCCAAGTAGAATTAGGAAATTCTCCTCCCACCTTGCGAAACTCATCCTGGAACATTCCCTGCCCACCCAGCAGCTCAGGATTTCCTAGCGATCACCACCAGGACTTGCTGCCACCTCAACATCAGTGAGAATTTTTGTTCCAGAAATGCCTCTTCCAAAGGCTGGAATTATACATTAGACATTCAGCTCTGGACAGTACTGCTGAAAGACAGAGAACGATCTTTATCTTCTGCAAGGCTTATATAAAGGAATTTAAACTAAAAAAAAAAATAAAATTGCCTGTTTAAAAATTAATGACCACTAATAACATCCCCACAAATAGGATGCTAAGCTAAGAACTGGATTATTGCAAAATGGGATGACTCAGGAGTTGACAAAGGGGTTCAACATACATTTTTGGACTGTCTTGCTATTTGCAAAATCATAAAATGTAACTTAACATTTTTTTCATTATAGCAAAGGGGAAAAAATTGGCCTGAATCATTGACAAGTAAAAATCAGTGATGTCACTTCAGTCTTCCTAATAATTTAATCTACTGTCTTCATCTTTACTAAACTTTTTCCACCTATTTTCTGTATTAAGAAGGGAATCACCTTCAGAGAAATAATTATTCGATAATAATCTCCCATCCACTTTTCACAAGTTTATCAAAGTATCTTGTAATAAAACCAGAACTGAATGTTTTAGCCACAAACCCAAAGTGATATAATCAGCAAATCTGAACTGTGAAAGAAGTTATAGAGCTACATTAAGAAACAGATGGAGTGAGCCTAAAACAATCACAGATAAGCCAGCATAAAGGAACTTAACTTTAGATTAATCAAGGTTGAGATGCTCAAGGCAACCATGGGGAGTCAGGCACATAAAATTACCAGGAGACACATGTAAATCACAGGCTGCTTCTTATATCTCACTCCAGCTCTGTACAGAACAACACATGGAATTGTAGGTGTCCTTGTTAACCATATTCCCTTCCTTTACAAGTGATTTTGCACTATGGTCAAGGAAAATATCTATCTCAAAAAATGGCTCTCCTAGACTTGTTAACTTCAATGAGAATTGGAAAAAGCTTATGAGGATTTAAAACTCCCACATTAAATTGCAAAAAAAATGTCAGAACAAGCCTCAAATGTATGCTCTCATAACACTTGAAACTAAGCATGATAAAACAAACAAATAGCCAGCACATAGTCAGTTATACAATCAACCACATTTCACACAGCCAAAAGCTGTCACTTTGCTTCAGTAGCACCTTTTCTAAATTCAGATTTTCTGCTGGGTATTGGCAACTTAAACACAGTTGCTTGGTGTAGGATTCCAAAGATACAAAGAGGCAAGTCATAAAAAAAAATTAATTCAGAACCTTAATATGGTGCAAAATTCAATGGCAATATTCAATGCTAAGCACACAAGTCCAGCAGTGTCTCATACCTTTTAATCTCAAAATCAGATAAGCAAGTACATCCAAAGCAGATTACTTATTCAACTATTTGAGAGCATAAAAGTAAAGTTGCGAATTTATATCTTCACATGGTGACTTTTTTTTTTAATTTCCTCCTGGATGATTCACAAAAAGGAAAAATTCCCATTATTAGAATATATTTCCTCACCTGAGAAACATGCCTTGTTTGCCAATACACACAGTATCAAGGCAAACTTGTGATCTGGGCTAAGCTGTAGAAGGGAACTGAAAATCCATATTTCAAAAGAAAACAATGGAAATGGTTATAACCAAGGAAATTGCAGAATACAGTTTAATGCATGCATTGCATGTAGTTTTTGTTAATTACTTTTTAAGCACTTACGCAGTAGTGGCTAAAGAGGAATTACATAAAAGGGAGATTACATAAAAACATTTCCAAGTGGGTGTTTCATGCTGAGCCACAGTCTGTAATAGCAGTGCTGATTAACCAGGACAGCCTTGGCTTCATTTCCAAGGCCTTCAATGGCCCAGCAGAATCTCACTCATAGAATGGCTTGGGTTGGAAGGGAACCTGAAGGGGATCTCATTGCAACCCCCTGCCATGGGCAGGGACACCTGCCACTGTCCCAGGCTGCTCCCAGCCCGGTTCAACCTGGCCTTGGACACTTCCAGGGATCCAGGGGCAGCCACCTCACTGGAAACAGGTTATTTCTTCTCAGCACCCTCACAGAGAACAGGTTATTTCTTCTATCTGATCTCAAAGCACCATCTCTCAGTTTAAAGCCATTCCCTGCATCCTGTCCCTCCATCCCTCATCCCAAGTCCTTCTCCAGCTCCCTTGGAGCCCCTTTGGGTACTGGAAAGTGCTCTGAGATCTCCCTGGAGTCTCCTCCTCTCCAGATTGAACAACTCCAGCTCTCTCAGTCTGTCTTCACAGCAAGGATGCTCCAGCACTCAGATCCTCTTTGTGCCCCTCCTCTGGTCTTTCCCACCTTTTCTTTTGTCAAGCACCAATAGCACAGATTCCTGCCTAGATTCTGTCTGGCCAGGTGATGACTGAACTGCTTTGCTATGAGTCCCTGTTCCAGATGTCGTTTTTTGCATGGAAAATGCATTTGTGTGAGACGTCAGCCCAAAGAGTTCTACCACACTTTGACAAACCAACACATATTCAAGGAACTTGAACTGAAAAAGAGTTTCCTGAATTTGTTATTTGAATTGATAAAGCCATCTCCCAATGAAGTGTGGACACACTACAAACCTCAAGCTGAGCACTCTTCAAAGCCAAGATACCCTGCAGCACTCTCGACAGCTCTCACCTCAGTGACACCTTCGAGTGTTTACACAGAGCAAACAAAAGGACTCTGCTTTACTTCTGCCTAATTAAAATGTTTTAAAAGAATTTAATTATAAAATGCCAAACTGCACAAATGCAAAGATCTTTCCTACAGAGAATTAGTGATGAATTGAATGATTTTTTTTTTAATCAAACTGTTGGCAAGCGGTGTGGGTTTCCTGTTTGTAAACAACCATATGAATGCTAAACATATTTATTCACAACTTGACACGAAATACAGCTCTGTAATTAATCATTTCCCTATCTAAGTCAGAAAAAATAAACCCCCAAACTTGTACCCCCTCTTATTATGAAATAGTCAGCTACACATAAATGAATAATTATCTGAATTATCAACTATCTACAGATGTGCAGCTCTTTTCAGCCCAGACAATGGCATTTCCCTGATGCAAACTGCTAATCCCACACACATTCTCTTATTCTTTGTTTAAAGTGAGAAAATCTCCTTACTTATTAAATACACTCAATCATGGGCTATTAAAGCTATTGTTTCAGGTTATCTATTAATTGCAGGCTCCCCTGTCTATATTCACTGCTAAGATGCCACCCCTCTTATAAATTGAAAAATGCCTGCTTGAGTAGGTAAAATGTTAAAGGCCATGGGTTAAGACTAATTCTGAAAAATGAGGTAACTCTTAAGCTGTGAAAAGTTGTCACTGGAATTAACTGCTTGAAATCCTGTCTTATTTTGACAGGCTGAGTTTCAGATATAAAAAATACTCAGTAGAAGTTATTTAATTCAGTCTTAAATTATTTGCAAGAATATTTTTCTATAGCAACAAGATGTTTAGATCTGAAAGGCTGTATGATTGCACTCCCTGTAAGACCTGACTTTAATCTTCTCAAATGCCAACAATTAGCAGTCAATATGAAGAACCATATTGCTCATGGGAAAAGACTAAATTCTTTGTGGGAATATTATATTAATCCAAAATAGATCAGAAATGTAATCTGCTGCCTGAATAGGGTTCTGAATATAATGGTAGCATTTGTATGCTTTTTTCTCCACTTAATAGGAAAAATAAATGTACAAGACCATTACAAGCTCAGTACATTCAAATAGAATAAAAGTAATATGCAGTCATAGTGACCAAATGTCATCTTTGACAGACAAAAAACTGCAGGTAAAATAAAAACCAGAAAGCTACAACACACACACAATGCAGGGCATGGAAGATGTGCTAAGACCTAGACTAGAACAGCATGATGCCACCCACTTCTAAAAGATCTTTTTCATCATAGTGAACCTGGAACTAACAAAACACCACATTTCTTATAGGCTTAATGTGAGATTGCTCCAGAAATTTAAGACAGTAACTTAAGAATCAATGATTTTGTTTAGATACCTGTAACTCATGTACAGCATTGCCTTGGTGTGATGGGAAGAGAAGTGGGAAGGGTGGAGAAACAATTTAGCTTTATAATCCATGAAGGCAACAAGAATGATTCTTGAATAACAACAGATAATACAACATTCATTATCAAAGTTTCACTTTGTTGTTTGTCTTCAGTGTCTGCAGCTGACAGATACATTCATTTATAATCCTCTGCCAGTTGCAAACTGGCAAACGCTTTTGAATTAGTCCCTTGACTTGAGCCTACAAATTTAATTGTTTCCACAAACAACTGGGCAATGTTTCAAGACTTTGCTTCAAGACACCCAAAACGTCCCATATCACACCTAACAGAAAAACCAGCAGCCTGTTCCTTGGCATTTCCTGGAATGCTGGTTTTGTTCAGAAATAAAAACAACCTGGATGGAAAATTTAAGAAGTATCAAAAGTAATGTATCAAGAAAACCTCTCTGACTAATTCTAATTTTGATCCAAATTAGAAGCATCTCTGAACATCCGAGGACTTTCAATCATTAAGTATTAAATAAAATTTGTGCATGTTTAAATCTGCTCTATTGTATGTAATTCACCAGAAATGCTTTAAACAGAGTGAAAGCTGCTGTTCGTATCAATGAAGAAAAATGCTCTCCTCAGTTTTGTTACAGAACTAAAAGTGAAACACTACTGAAACTGCATAAAGAAAAACAAGAAAAATTGATACTTAAAAATAAAAAAAATTAACAAATTAAAGCCAAGGTAAATGGTACAGCAATTACTGCATTGCTCCTTTCATTTGGGACTATTCTGATCATATAAAAATAGACTGTTCACAAAATCTTCTGTGAGCACATGATCAAAGCTATCTCAGAAACACAATGATTACCAGTCACAACTCCAGGCGACACATGTCTGCAGACAAAATTGATGTAAATCAGAAATGAGAAGCACGGGAAAAATGTGATGGGTCCTTGTTGCAACAGTCAGTACATCTCTCATAATACATACATAAATACTCAAATAATTTATAGCCAATGTTTCTTTTTTTTTTCAACCAGATTACAAACCCCAAATATTTGATTAACAATGTATCAAGAGGCCTTGGAATTCAGAATTAAAGAATGAACTGTCAGCAAATTATGGCCCTTCATGCATTATGACTGAAATGCACAAGCATTTGTACAGGTCCCTTTGGAAGAGGGTGCCAAAGGAGTAACTCAGTGTGCAAGAAAGAGCTTTGCCAGAGATTAAGAGCAAGACAGGCTTGATTTGGAAAGCAAAGTGCAAAATGGAAAGGGTCAGTTTTCACTTTGGCAGGTATGTACCAGTGAATGTCTAAATTGCCAAGGCAAGCCCAAGGACAATGACAGTTAACGTCAATGACAGTTGACTGTCATAGGATGTTTGGATTCTTGGTCTAAATACTTACACCTCACACTGGCCATTGTTTTTTGCACTAACTCACAAAGAGCCCTTATTCAATGTCATAACCTCAGTTATTTTCTGGCCTGTACTTCAAGTTTCTATAAAATCTCCCTTCCTGCAAAACAACTATGGTTCAGTTAATCACCATTATAGCCAGACTCTATTATTACCTGCTAGGCTTTGATTACCAGGACTTCAGCAAATCCAATATCCCTGATTTTCTCTTATGGCTGCAGCTGTGAAAATGACTTCTGGAGAACACTGGAACTGGAAGAAAATGCCAAAGTGGTTCTACACTGAGAGCTTGCTGCTCTCCCTCTGGTATAACATTCACACACAAGTTACAAAGCTTGAAATAATTGTCTGCTCTCCAGGCCTTGAAATCAAAACCCAGCAAGTCCTTCTTGTGTCTGCCCAAAGCCTTCCACTCCACCCAACACTGAGGAATTACAACCCTACTTCATGCCCCACATTTTTTATTTGACAAATGAACTTCACAAACCTATGTAATGGCAGAGCTGTGAATGCTCACAGTTAATAATGCTTCATGTGAGGAACCAACTGGAATTCTTTCAAACATTTTATAACCAAACAAAGACAAACAAGATTTACTTATTGTTAAATCCACAGTCAGGATCTACATTTAGCTACAGCCATTGGTAGGCAGGACAAGCAGTTTTAAAGCACAGAGTAATGCAATAGTTTAACCTGTATATTGCTGAATGTGGATGTCACCAGGATGTTTGGGTTTTTACTTCATTCACTGAAGTGAGTTATTTTCAAGCCTTCCCATCTATGGAAAGCATTTCTAAGCATTCTTCTAAAAGCATGTTGGTCCATTCAAAAAAAAAGTAAAAAAAAATGCACAGACACTGTTCAACATTGCACACAGCTGCAAATGGTAAAGACTTAAATGTGTACAAACCCTCAAAGAAACAAAAGCCATTGTATTGATTTTTGGATAGCTATTTTGGTTTCCCAATTATGAAAAAGCTACAGGTAGCAGTTTTCAGTATAATGTGATATGCTGCAGTTGTCGCCTGCTTCTCATTAATTTTTCATTCCTACAAGAAAAAGTCTTTCCTGGGAGCACTAAGTGTCAATGCAAGTCTGTTTCATTCACTTTTCAACACCAGACACGTATTTATTCCTAAGTTTTCAATTCCATTGCATAGATTGCTATGCAACTTGCACACATCAACCCCAGCAGCAGACAGCTTTTCACCAAAAACTTGTAACTTGACATATACCTTGTCTTGCCTTAGGCTTAAATTGATTAATTCATCTTTCACTTGAGGAAAAGTCCCCCATTTAAAATGTTTTAGTAAGAAAAGGCAGATTTTACAAACTGAACCAGAAAAAGGACTTTTAGCATCTTTGTCACACTTTAAATTTGATGGTATGCACAGCTGTTAAGGAAGTCTTTATCTTAATTTTGCTGTTGCTATCTGCAAGAAGTTTCTGCTTTCCAGATACTCCTTCCTGTGCAAAATATGAGGGCTACAAAGCAATGGTTGTCTCACTCTTTTCTCCTCTTAGAATTCAATTTAAGTCTCACATCCTCAGATTTTTGGAAAGAAAATGGAGTCAGAAGAGCTACTCAGAATATCAAAAACTCACTTAAGAAACTCATTCTAATACACCACTGAATGGAACACCAAGAACAATTTGTGACAGGAGACAGCTAATACTTCAGAAGGTAAAAACATACTACAATAGGTTAACTATTGCATTTATAAATTGAAAAATGCCTGGAAAAGCTTCTAGGAATATATGTGGTATCTGCCTTAACTAATGATGAAGACTGAGAATTTCTTCTAAAAAAGACATATGTTAATTCAAACACAGAACTCTGACCTCAAGGCAGGGATTTTTTGGCAAATGTTTGTGGGAAGTCAGACTAGATGATCTTAAAGGTCTTTTCTAATTTTCCAATCTGTCTCAAGGAGCACATAACAGATTTGGGGTTGTGTAACCTCCATGTACAACATTTTTGACATATTACTGACATGAATTTGTTTTAACTTTAGAGTAACAGGCCAGCTGATCATCAAAATATCCATCAGCTGCTCCCTTGACAGCTCATTTTGATGGCAGGACACAAGATAAGAGCAGGGAAATGAAATTAAGAATACATGGAAAGCTGTGCTGAATGAGCAAAGAGAGGAAGAACCCCTTGCCCCAACTATTTTGTTCATGAATTTGCTCAGTTAACCCTAACAAAGATAAAGATGAGCTGATTTTCATCTGACATTTCCCCTTGAACAGCACAAACACTCCTCATGTGTAGAATTTGGGACAAAGAGCGCATAAATCAGTGCACTTGGCAGGTTGATGGAAAGAATCACTTCCAGGTTAGACTGCAAAAGTGCATCCACTTTTCCAGGTGTCACTGTTTTCTGTCCTGCAGCTGAAGGCAAGGAATTGTGAAAGCAGCAGGACTGCCAGCTTGATTTTCACTTGTATTTGAGGCACACGGGCCACTCTGAGCCCTTTTCATCCACACAGCAAAGCTGACTTGCAGCAAATGAGATGCTACATCAAGTTATTCTGTGAAGAACTGCTGAGAATAACACTGCTGAGCACTTAAATCAAGGAAAGGTACATCCTTTGGCAGGGAAACAAAGACACAGGCATGTACCTACCATGTGCCTGAACAGGGGAAGGGGCTGCAGAACAAAGGGTTTCAATGGAAGCCACAACATCTCCTTTAAACATGAAAACAATGTTGGAAGCTCCATTACATGGCCAGTTCTCAGACCACCCAGCTGTACACACCCTACAGTCACATTTCTACAACTGTATTTATTCTGATGTTATGAATTTTATAGCTGAATTAGTGAGTAAAATAAAAGCAACCTCAGCAGTGAAAATTCAAAACAATTATTAATCCTGTAGATTAATAATATTAGTGATTGTCCACCTACAATGGCATATGATAGAAGGAGAGCTACTAAACCATTCAAACCATATATTTTAGAAGTCTGTGTAATCCTTCCTCTCTCCCACTCCTCAAATATTTATTTTCCATACAATAATGACCTCAGTATTCCAGGCAGCCTTTGAAGATTAATGACCAGTGGAGGTTAATGGTCCTCAGCTATTCTTCAAACCATCAACTCCTCCCAGCCAGTCATTAATCCACAAGAAATGCCTTAATGCTTCACTTATTACTGCTTAAGCATCAAGCCTGTAAATTTTCAGGGCATTAAATCTCCAAAAGTAACCTTTTTCTCTTCACAGACCTCTATTTCAACAAAGCAGACAGATGAGATGAAAGTGACTTTGTTTTACAGGGATTCTCCTCAACTCTACCAAAGAATAGCATTTTTTTGTGTTTATTTGCATCTATTTGTTTTGAGCACTAAAAAATAACATCTCCTTTCCTGTCAAAATATGGACACCAAACCTCCTTCAGCCAGCATGTCTCTGACACCTCCTTAAACAGCTGTTCTCCCTCAGCTCAGCCCAGCAGGGACCACAGTGGAGGATGTGGCATTGCACAACTCAGGTCACACAGCCTGGTTTCTAACACAAAAAACCTCACTTTTCTCTGCCATTTATTAGTCTTTTAAAATGTCATGACAAATTAGTTGCTTTATTGTTTCTGAATGTCAACAGAATAAGCCATCAAAAATGGCAAAGAAAATCAAGTCTTTCTTTAAATAGTGATACCATCAATCACACCATCAATCACACAATCTATATCCATTCAGAATCAATTATACAAAAGTATCTAATTTAGACACATTTGATCTAGGCAGCCCATCAATCATCTAAAGGGTAGCCTTTCTTCACCCTTCTCTTTACCTTTCTCTCATTCTTTTAAATGGACATCAAATTTTACATTCTTTCCTTATTGTAATGCTCTAGTTAATAAGATGTGTTTTACAAAGTGCTCACAACTCTGATGTTCACAAGAAAATAAAAAATTCTTTGTAGGATTCAGTGTCATATGACAAACACAGCAAGATTTCATTATTCCTCAATCATTTTCTTTGAGGAAAACACCACACCACAACAGAGTCAGAAAAATGTTGACACTAAATTCAGAAAAAGACCAGACATAATATCAGACTATTATCATGCTCATTTATATTGGCACTCAACGAGCATTAGTTGTGAAGGCAGCAGGGCTGGCTGTCAAATGTGAGCAAATTGACAAGCTATTAGAGTGCCAACTGGAGGGATTCAATTAGAATATTTACTCCAGCACCAGCAAAGCCTTGCTTTTAAGATAAGGCAGAAATGTGGTGTGTGTTGACTGGGAAATAAAGATAGAAAATTAACAGGCATAGACAGAAATGTATCACTTCCTTTCTGCTGTAAAAGCTACAAACAAGGAGATTAACTTGAAAATATTAACTCTAAAAAATGTAATATCCAACACAAATCAAAGGAAAACAGTGTGGGCAAGTCTGTGTCATGGTTCTGTCCCAGAGAATGACAGCTCTGATCTCCTCCAAGCTACTTTGGGATACCAATCTTGGGATCTGCCTTGGACACGGATGCTTTGACACTGACCTTTTCCCCAAGTATTGAATAAATTTCAGGAAGAGCTGGGGAATTTTTAACAATCCTTTAAGACAAAAGAACACAAAAAACCACAACCCAAACCTCACAAAACCCAAAAAACCACAACCCAAATCTCACAACACACACCTCACTACCCAAACCTGACGAAACCTCACTCAGACACATCTTCCCAGAATATTCTGAGTCGTAAGGGACCCACATGGATCATCAATACTGACAATAAATGACACCATTCCCATTTCCTTACTCATCTTCTCAGAGTCTCTGCTTCCTCCGCCAGCCAGGGGTTGAACAGAGATGCACCTGGTTGCCACTTCCCACCAGGGAGGTGGACTTGGCTCTGTGTTCAGAAGGGCCACTGCAAACGAGGGCACAGAGGCTGTAAAGACAATCCATAAATGAGGAATGGAAAGATGTCAGGAATGAAAATTCCCACATGGGAAAGGATGAAGACTCAGAAGAAGAGGGAGGAATCATACAAGTATCTCCTGCAGAAGTTTGGGCATACTGAGAGAACACATTTGAAGTCAGATCCTGTTTCCAGATGCACATCTGGAATTACACCACAGCTTATGGAAACAGCATTTACCACCTCTCATCTTATATGCATGCAACCAGATCATTAATCCAACCCCAAAAATACCTGCAAGGAGTTCCAGTTACTCACTTGACAGACCATGAAATATCTTTCCTTTTTCAGCCTACTTACTTTTAAAGCTTTCCAGAGAGATGGTTTGTACTTTATTTCAAATATGAAGTGATTTTTGGCAGGACTTTGCAAACAGACATGCAGATTGAGTCAGGGAAAAACCTACTCAGCAGACTCCTTGCCTCATCAGGAAGGGCACACACCGAGCTAATTTCAGGATCAAAGTCTCACCCTATTGCTCTTGCTGATAGGATTTGGTTTTTGGTGGTTTTTTTTTGGATGATCTTCACTTCTCTTTGTTTTTAAAAATGATTAATTCCAGTTCTACTAAGATTAAATAATTATCTCTCTCCTTCATGTTTACACCTTTTATACACTTCAAAATGCTCAGCACGTTCTTCCTCCCAGGGAGTATAATTTTTTACCACTTTCCCTATAACCTCTTCACCTCCTCCCTCCATTATTTTTGATGTTTTCTTTGATTTATTCAGACACAGAAGTTTGACAGGGGAACAAAACTAAGGCATTTATGCTAGTTCCAATTTATCAAAATCTACACAAGAATGGTTTCAAAAGATAGGAATTAAAAGTTTTCCCTTTTCATATATTTACAAAATGCAATCAAAATTTAAGAAATCCTTCAAAAATATTAAAAAGGAAAATAAGAGAGAACACTTTTATTGTAGCTCAGGATAGGAAAGGTACACTAGAGCTTTAAAAACTCTGGACTGGAGAATATCAGCAAGATAAGGGAAGTTTGCTTGAAACTGTTATGATAAAAATGTGTATGAAGCATGCATGGAAAACTGGTATGTGTGATAGGAAAAAAAAAAGGGAATAAAAATTAATAGATGGTTTGGGAGCCTCTAAAGGTTTCACTGCTCTGAGCTTGAAGTGACAACATCTCTAACAGGTGCCAGAGATAGGAATGTCCTACATGGATTTTCCCCCCATGAGTGACAATAATCATAAAGATAGAGCATCTGCACCATCACATTCTATTTCCTGCCATTTATTTGATTTTGGCTTTTTGATGCTGGTCTTTGGAGGAAATCAGTTTCTGTGGAAACAATTTTGTCACTGATGCAGCAGGTGAAAAGCGTCAGTGCAAAGTTAATTTTTGCACCATTTTGAAATCTGAAGGGTGGTTGGGTAAAAAAACAACCTCAGCTGTACTGAAATGTGTGTTCTGTCTGTGCACCAACTGCCCAGGGGACAATCAGTGCTCAAGCACTGCATTGCATCCAACAATGGAAGCAGAAATCTGTTCTCTTCACTCTGCAGGCAGCCAGCAGCTGAGGAACAACAGTAACTCAAAAATTTCCAACTCCAGCAGAATTTGGATCTTTCAGACAGTCTGAAATCCTTCCCAAGGGAAGGATTCTGTCCTAGCATCCCACATTATGCAAAAGAGGAATCCTGCCTTCAGCAAGTTCTTTGCCTTGATCCTTATTCTCAAAACACAGATCATCCCTGTCTCACCTATTCCTGATGGTTTTTCTAAGCTGAATGAAACTACTCCAGTTTTTCTTGAAAGCTGAGACAGCTCCTCCTGTCTTCCTAGAAGGATTTTCCCAGGAGTGCTGCTACAGAGCTGTTGTGACCATAGGAACTGTGTTGTGTTAGAATGAATCACAGGATGGGCTGGAAGGAACCTTAAACTCATCTCATTCCCCCTCCTGCCATGGGCAGAGGCACCTTCCACTATCCCAGGTGGCTCCAAAACCCTTCCAGCCCGGCCCTGGACACTTGGCTTCAGTGTGCACACAGTGAACCCTTCTTCAGGCTCTGTGCATGTGCATAACTGCACAGGTGAATTATCCAGGGAAAAAAACCCAGTTCAATTCACACTAGAAAAGAATTAAATAGGTATTAAGGATCTAATGTGATTTTAGAAGATTAATGCAAACCAGGACTAACACTCCAGCACCAGGAGATTTATAAATAATAGAAATATCTCACTGAGGAGAGAATCAGACCTTGACTGCTGGTGGAAATAAAACTTTTTCTCTCTCTACGACAGTCTTGAAATTTCATCTCCAACTTTGAAAATAGGAATTTCAAAATTATTCTCAGTTAAATCCTTAGAAGCACTGACCTTCAATATCTGTAATGTTCAAAGGAAAAGACACTTGCACTTCTGATTGACAGATCCGTTGCAAACACAGTCTCAGCAGCTCCAGTGTGAGTGCTGAGAAATGCAACCTGAGCATCTACAGCTCTCTCATTCTAAGTTACTGAAGCAGCTTTTCCTTGTCAGGGGAATTGCACAATTCAAGATTCAGCCCTACTGATAACAGCAATCAGGAAACCACTCTCATGTATGAAGTGATCTTAAGCATTGAAATGACAAAATAAAGCAAATCTTCCTATAAAACTCCATCTCAACAGGAAAGTGCCAGCTTTCAATTAAAATCTTGAATTATCCTTTGTATTTACTACCTGGAGAATCCATGAGCAACTTAGGTAAAATTCTTATACTGAAAAAGCCCCTTGCACTTCAAAATAAACTTCAAGCTGAAAATTGGGAAAACCTCAACTCAATGGCTATGCAAGTGTTGTTGCAAAAGACAAATTTACTTTGTTCATTCTGGAGAACAGCTTTCTACCACACAAACTCTTCCTGGGACAGACCTTCCTTGGATCTTTCCAGCCTGAGATTCCACAGCTGATTCCTGGAAGCCTTGACATGCCAGCCCTAACACAAGTGAGAACCAAAGCACACAAATGTCACAACCCCTGTCCTGTGCTCCTCAGAGCAATCTCCAAACTAAACCAAATGAGGAAAAAAAATTCAAGTTTCCTTAAGAGCTAAGGATTAAGAAAAAAACATTGGTATTTCCTGCCTCCATTTATTTTAAGTGGGAAGTACTCAAAAATACTCAGAGAATTGCCTTAAAACCTCTCTAGAAGTGGAAAATACTGCTACAGCTTTAAGTGCTTTTGCCTCCAACCCTTCCAGACCCTCTGCTATCTAAAATGTTAGATAATGCCTCAGTGGGCTACCAAGTTAAACCCCCTGGTTCAGGGCTAAAAAGCTCTTGAATACATGAGCAAGATCAAAGCAGGTGAGCTCAATAAACTGTGCAGTCCCTGTTTAGGGACTAGAGGAGCATCACTTCCCCAGCATGTTGGAAGTAATTTTCTCTGGTGACATGCTATGTTTTGTCTTACTGAACATTTAACCTCTAGATCTGGACAGCATACATTTGGCACCAGCACATTTCTTTAGGGAACACCAGAGTGGTTACTTCAAGTGACAGTTTTCTAATTATTCTGTCAAGCATCAATCTGTGAAGTTCCCAGTTCCTCAGCACCCTGATTGACAGGGCAATCAGCACTTTACTTAAAGCCTCCAGAGCTGTTCTGGCCTGACAAATGCTTTAAAAAAAATAACCAACCCAACCAACTCCTCCTCCCCAGTGTGAAAATGGAGTGGAATATTTGACTTCCAAAACAAATCCCCACTTTCTGCAAATACAATTCCCCAAAGTAACCAAAAAATTGCATTAGCATATAAAATGCACCTCCAGAGAAGGAAGAGCTGACCAAAACAGTATTTTCTTTTATATTACAAGAATTCATTTGTGGCATTTCATTGTGGAGCAAATCAGCTGATGAAAGTACATCAAAAACAGAGAAGGAACTGAGACAGCACAATCATTTTCACTGAAGTTTTCCTTCTCTACTCTTAAGAGAGGGAAAAGAGCCTCACCTTTGAAGCACTTTTAGCTTGATTCAAGCTCCCCTGATTTCTGATAAACATCATCATCCTCTGCTGAGGGTGGCATTGTGACTCTGGGCCCTTACAGCACTTTTGACTGTAAGAAGTGAAAAACTGAGGGACTTGGTGAGTGATAAACAATTTCCCCTGCTACAAGTAAAAGCTATTTAGTAGTCATGACCACATTTTCCTAAATAACATGAAAGTGCTTCATGCTCTTTATCCACCATGTAATTAAATTCAACACAAGGGCTGAGATTTTGACCAAGAAATTGGCACTAGAATTACACAGGTTTTGATTTATATGCCAGGATGCTGCACCTGAGAATTCAGTAGTGGAGTTGCTCTTGGCTTGGTGGGACAATCTTGTGTTGGTGTTGTTCAACTTCACACAAAGAGAAGCTCTCTCACTGCACAGAACTGCAGCAAAATGCCAATAGTAGTTTCTACTGAAATCAAACTTGTGCCAGATTTTCTCCTTTGGTTTGAAATGGTAAATTATGAATAATGGAAATTTGGTGGCCAGCTTTTTATGGTGAGCACTCTGGAGTGCTGTGTGGTAAAATACACTGAACTCAAAAAGACAGACATATAAATGAAATACCAAATCACTCGTCAAACAAAGGGTGGAAGAGGGCAGGACATTTTATCCCTAAAAAGAGTGAGCTGCAGAAAATCTCTCTCTAGATTTTTTTTTTTAGGATATTAAATACAAAAATATATTCACACAATTTTTTTTTATTTTCTTGGATTTAAAAAACATCCTTATAGTTCTTGATAGAAGGGAATGACAGAGCTGACCAAGTGGCAGAGGAAGTTTTTTGATGAAAAGCCTCACACTGCAGTGATCAGTAAGGTCAGGGGCAAGGCTGAACCCATCTGCTTTTCTAATGGAAGTTCAACAGATGTTCAGCATTGCTAAGAGAGTTAAAGGAATGTTGCTGATATGTAGACACCATCCTTGCTCTAATTGTTTTTATCTTTTCAGTTCAATTACTCCCACAGTTTGTATGACTAAGTGAAAACAAAAATGTATTTGAGATTCCCTCAAAGTAAAACACACAAAAATCCCAGAACAACTGTGCAGAGCCCCATGGAAGTTTTGATTAAAGGCAAATCCTTCACAATTCAGAGAGCACATACTCAATCAATGGTTGAAGAGGAAAACCTCCAGGGAGCAGCAGGAACTAAACAATTCTGATAAGGTTTCTGTGACTTTTCAGCAAATAGTAATTTGCTCCTTTATATTTCTTCAATGAGAAGTCGAGCATTGCAGTCCCAAACCTTTAAATCAAATGATTTGTTGGGCATCAAGCATTCAACTTGCAACACCCCCAATAAAATATTGACTCTTCACATTCATTCATTTCTACCCAATAACTGATTCTTCTTTTTTTGCCTCTTACAGGCCCATAACAGTATTCTGGGAGGTTGACTTAATCAAGATTTAGTTAAGAAAAAAGAAATCCTCAGCGTTTTCAAGATTTAATCTTGTCTAGATGAAAACTTGCACCACATAAGCATGTATATAATCTATTTTCTTAATGAGATATTTTTCCTCTTTTCCCAGGTTATCACTATTAATTTCAAATCCACCATTCAGAAATGCCATCCAAAGTTTATACAAAGGTTCCTGCTTTAATCACAGGCTTGGCATCACTGTCACAGGACAGAGTTTTATGCACGCTTTTGCTGAACAACATTCTCAGCAGGGCCCTGTCTGAAGGTGCAGATTTCATTCCCTTTTCTGGTGAAGTGAATGCTGACTTTCCTGGTCAGCTCACCTGTCAGCCACCCAGAAATCCAATTTTCTGGCACTGATAGCAGGATTGCTGTGTTTCCTGCACTGAGGCACTGCAGAGTTATTTGGGGGAGGATGGCAGAGGATGGTGGGAGCCACAACAGCTCCAGCTCCTCTGCCCTGAGCAGGTTTTTTGCAGCAAGGGAGGCTCCTTCTCCCCCACGTTCCCAGGGAATGAACATCTGGTGCTCTGCAGCTCTTTGGTTACTCAGGCTTACCCTTAAATAATTAGAAATGGTTTCTAAAGTACAGCAGCAGCCAGCACTGCATACAAAACAGGCTGTGGAAATGTTGTGTCAGAGCAGCAGTGGGGTAGAGATCTGCAGATTTACTCACCTTCACCATAGCAAGCTGCATGTCAAAATTCAAAAGGAAGTTCTCTTTCCCCTCTACTTATTTGATGAGTAAAATATGTATGCAAATGAAAAAGAATATGACAGGCATAGCAGAAGATTCAAAAAAATGGGTTTGTAAAAGCAGTCAAAAGTCTTCTAAATTCATTTGGAATAGCTGCAGTAGTACAATACCTGCTCCATCCCAGCCAGAAAGAAGGAATTATATGGCTATTTGAAACAAGTAAGGCTACCTTATTCCTAATCAGCTCCTCTAATTGCTTGGGAAAGAAAGAATCTTTAAAATGTTTTGTATTTTTCTGCTGGAAAATAAATCCCTGCTTTATGCTTTAACTCTTATCTAGCCTCTGTTCCAGGTCAGCCTTCACCAGGCATCACCTACACACACCCCAGACTAAAACCAGGAAAATTTGGCCACTGGCAGATGGAAATGGAAGAACTTCAGCTTCAGACTGCTATCAGAGGTAGGAGCACCAAAAGAAATAAACTGTTCACTTTTCACACCACTCTAAAGAGAACACCTGACTTTAGAGACTGCTGATTGTGAAAGGTACAAAAACTGCAACATCTTTTGAGAAACAGGACTAAGTTTATCTTCCTGTGAGAGGGTAGCTTTTTATTAGAAGATGAAACTAAACCTGGAGCAAAAAGACCAAGAGCTACTCATTTGTGGTAGACATGGACTTGATTTGCCAACTACTTAAGCACATGATAAGCTTTAAATGGACTCATTTATTTCAGCTTTATCAACACACTCAGAATAATAGAGAATAAAATATTAAAACTTGAAACAGGTTTGAATTCTTGTTGAATTTGAGCATGAATATGAAGCTGTGAAATAATTCAATCCTACCTGAAGCAAAACAGATTCAAGAGAAATAGCTTTAGTCCTCTTTAATTAAGCTGTATTTCAAACAATTTTTGTCTTTTAGAAAATTTTTCCATCACCCTATGATACCCTTCAAAAAAAAAAGTATCTTTACTCTAAAAAATTCAGCAATATCAGGCCCTTCCATCATTAAAAGATAATTTTATGATGAGCAAACACTTGTTAATTTTGTCATGGTTTACCATTTTTTCCCCACATTGAGTCTTATCAGTAAGAAAAATATGAAGTCCTATCTACCTGTGCTCCATCCATCCAGAGTGTTTCTGCAATGATAAATAAAACCAGTTGTCATTTATTTCACTATCACAAGAGTGTGCCTAACCCAGCACAAATGGCTGAAAGCTCCTACCTGAGATACACATTTCATCATCTGGGCCAGTTTGTCAGGAACAGATGGAGGCAAGGTGATTAAATTTCTTCATTTTGATTGAAAGAACAAACACATTCCTAGACTGCCATAACACCCACTTAAAAATAATGAGAATTAAAATGTGATTTTCTCTACAGGACAGTTTAGTAAGGACACCTACAACTTTTCTTTTAATGTACTATTTCCTACCTGTATTATCAGATTATTTGTCTTTCATTCTCCTGTATGTGTGCTAGATGGAGGATCTAAAATAGATCCTTAATAAATTACTCATCTCACCAAGATGAATTACCAAATTGACTTTCCCAAAATATCTTCTCTTTTTATCTTCACTAATTGTGAAATGAGTCATATAAATTTCCAAAATTTCATCAATTTGGGAATCCCAGGGAAGGATTAAACACTTTTCTGATGTATTTTTGTGGGCAGTCCCAAATTCTATTGCACACCCTGGACATGCCATCAGGCCCTTGGCAGTGAGAGGTGCTGGGAGGGTGCTCAGGAAGGAGATTTAGTGCCAGGATCCATCACCTTCCAGCTGAGGCCCTGCTTTGGAGTGAGATGGTGACACCAGGCTGTGACATTAAAAGAAACAGGTCCCATAACCATTCCCATGTCCTTCCCAAACACTTCCCCTCCCAGCTCACCAGTGGAGACCTCAGAAATATCCACATTCTCCAACCCTGAGCACTGAAACCAAAGCCAATAACAAAATCCTCTCTCACTTGGATCACTAACCCAGCACAAGTCCAAACAATCAGGGAAATGCAGCAAGCCTTGCCCACAGAGCAGCTCTCTCAGGAGGGTGATGCCATTTCTGCTCCAAGGAAATGGAAATGCCTGCTCTTCTTTCCCTGCTTTATAAGAGACAATGTAGCCACGATATTTTCTGAAAAATCCCTTAATATTTTTTCTCCTGAGAAGCTGTGAGGCCTCAGGAACAAATGTAAACAATGGTTATCTGCTGCTGTGGAATGCAACAGGTGCATCTGTGATTGGTCCATGTTGATGTTTCTATTAATGGCCAATCACAGTCAGCTGGCTCGGACTCTGTCCAAGACACAAGCCTTTGTTATCATTCTTCTTCTTTTTCTATTCTTAGCCAGCCTTCTGATGAAATCCTTTCTTCTATTCTTTTAGTATAGTTTTAATATAATATATATGATAAAATAATAAATCAGCCTTCTGAAACATGGAGTCAGATCCTCCTCTCTTCCCTCATCCTGGGACCCCTGTGAACACTGTCACAATACAACACTCCAGAGAGGATAATTAGCACACAAACACTTCAAGTTCCATCCAAACCCACCAGCTCAGTTTGTGTCATGGTTCTTCCACAAATTTACCAGCATTTACCACCTATGAAAACATTCCTGCCACAAAGGAAGCAATTACAAAATCACTGCAAGTTTTCCTCTTGCTTAGGAATTTTATTTTCATATCCAGTTTTTAGGATTCATTATAGCCTACTATAAAATGCCAAAAGGCATTCAACTTGTCAGTGCCCATAAATAATGACAGATTCATGTTCAAGTATATTTACATATCAATTACTTAGGACTCAATACTACACATGCTCTTGAAAAATATTTTACTTTTGGTTATAAATCAAGACAATTCAATTATGCATTTTAAATGCATAATTGTCCTCTCATTTTCATAAATATTGTCAATATGCTATCAGTCTGTAAAAGTGCCTCAGTGAAATGAAAGAACGACTTTTCAATATTTTAAGTGTTTTAAAAGATGAATAGTCATTTCATATTAATTCTACAATACTGAAAAGGCACATTAGAAAAGAATCCTTGCTATAGTTCTATCAGTCTGTATTTTCTCACCAATGCAGAGCTAATAAAAAATGTGGGGAAATTCCTAAATTTCTCTTATAAACTCAAAACCTACAACATCTTTAAAAGAACCATAACCTGCTCCATTGTCTAAAGGCAAAATACTTGTACAAATTTCTGAGACAAAAACCACAATATGCTTTTGTGAACTTTACCCACCTTTTCAAGACACTTCCGTGCCCTAATACGTATTTTGTACCCCCACAAAATGTCATTTTATGAGAATAATCTTAAACTTCAAGAGTCAAGACATCATTGCTCTTACAGAATTACCAGTCACAGTTTTACACAGCTTTATGTTTTTGTTTCCTCTCTGAAACACAGAAAGGAAGCTCCAGACCATTCACTGGCTCCAAGGCAGGATCAACTCTCCCTGAAATTTCCTAGATAATTGCTTATTTAGCTAGCCTTTAAAACCTTGTGGTGCTGGATAATGTCTAAATTCCCCAAATAAACTGCTGTAGGACTCCAATACCTTTTTTGGCTGCAGTATTTTGAGAACAGCTACCCTGTACAGCCACATTTCTGCTCTTAACCCTTATTTCCTGCCTGAGGCAGTCACTGACCTGCACCATCAGGCAGATTGCTCAGGTTAACCGAAGGCTCCTTCACCTTTCTGTGTCTTTCAACCCTTGAATCATTTGTATATTTGAAATCAGAGAAAAGGCTGCTCTCTACCAACCTGTTTACTCCCCCTCAAGACCAGAAGGCCCCTCTATTGTGCTAATAGGAGATAATACTAAGATAATGTAGCAAGATCCAGCTTCCAAAAACTATGTGGAATTTTTCAACGATTGATTAGACAACATCCTACAGAAATGTAAAAATTTCTAGCAAAAAATACAACAGGCAAATTTATTATGATTTTCTTTTTAAAAATTTAATATTGCACTTCTACAAAACCAGTGCTGAGCACTAAACTGCCAGGAGGAGGGGGCTCAGTAATAAGCAGTGAGCATCAGTGATAACTTTTATGATTTTTCATAGCACTTAATTAACTTCTTTACCAAACTATTTAGTTTTTGATCAATCTTTGTAGATGGCAGATGAGGGGGTTAACACCTGGGGAACAGTGCAGAGCAGGGCAGCACACAGGCATTGTGCACTGGAGCAGCTCCTCAGCCGCAGAGTTTGGAGTTACCAAACCACAGTATGATGCTTCACCCTCTTCTTTACACAAGGTGTAAAGAATTTCCATGCTGTGCAAAGAAGAGCTGGCTAATGAAGTGTGTAAAGGGTTCATGGTATGTGAATGAGAAAGCAAAGAGATTCCTAATGAGGCTGTAAGAACAGGGTTCTGAAATGACACAAAATCTGACAATTTAAACAAATTCAGTGCTAACACTCTATTTTATGTCTGCAACTGAATCTTACTTACATTTCCCTTTTTTCTCCAAAATTATATGCCCATGACATAGGCTGCATGTGTGATAGGGAAGGTTATCTGTTCCTACTGATTTATGGGTTTGCATTATTGTAACACTGAGAAATCCACTGCTGACAATCAGTGAAATGCAGCAAACTGCCCACAGCCAGCCTATGCTCTAAGCATGAGGAAGTTCCCTATCACAGAAATGTGGCATTTGGAATTCTTGCATTTTTAAAGCTTTCCCCTTGAGCAGGTCATTGTTCAAAGCTGCAGAGTGAGAGCAAACAGTCCAGAACCACACAAATAGAGTTACTACACCCCAATCTGACTGAATGATTTCAGATGTTTTGAATGGTCTGAACTGAGCTAGCTCACTCAATTTTAAATTAATTACCCAAAATAAAGACCAAATTCATTATACATGGCAATTTTATTTTTATTTCTGAAATCTAAGAAAAGAATATCCCAAATTTTTCCTCTTAGTATAATGTTATCCCTTCTGTTGCCACATAACAGACTGCAAATGTTAAGAAAGCTAATGCTAAAAATCCCTGAAGCCAAAAGGATAAGCTGGTGATAAAAATGTCTTGTATAATAAGGATGTATAAACCGTATTATTTTCACACCAAACACAGCTGGGAAAGAAGTGAATTGCGAAGTTATGGTTTAATGATATCCTCTTTCAGAATTCTGGTCACTCTCTCAGATGCCTGGAAAACAAAACCTCAAAACCTCTGCCTGACACACAACAGTGAAACACATCAGTGCCAATTATGTGTGGGCACAGAGATACATCTGAACATGAACAGGCAAAGCAAGGTAACAGGAATGATTGTCTAGTCCATATAATTAAGACAATAATCTGAATTTGGACTAGATAATTGCTTAAGAAAAAAAATGAAGTCTTGTGTGGGTTTGATATTAATTATTCCCTGGATATGAGCTAACAGATGTCAATATGGAATAGTTTCTCCTGAGAAACGTTTGTCTTTCTGTCAATAGCACTTTGCCTAAATAACAAGTCAACAGTTGTTAACATCAATTGCTTTGGTGAGTCTTTAGTCATATCATCAATGACAGGCTTCAAAAAAGCAACTTTAGTGGGAAAAGGAGAAAAAGAACAACAAACCATTTTGGCCTTTAGTTGCCTGTGTTTCAGTGACACTTTCTAATAGGACTCCACTGCTAAGATCAGGGCTAGAGTGTGCTGATGGCAAAAAAAAAAAACTTGCTTACAGCTAAGTTGGCTTTTGTGTGAGTTTGTGAAGCCAGGTTCTGGTAGCAGGGTGGCTTCTGTGAGCAGCTGCCAGGAGCTTCCCATGTCTGATGGAGCCATCAGCTCTGCAATGGAGCCTGAGCCCATCAGGGACAGTAGCATCACCTCTGGGATAACAGAGTTAAGAAGGGCAAGGAAAACTGCAAAACAGCAGCTGGAGAGAGGACTTGAGAATAGGAGAGGAACAGCCCTGCAGTGAAGGAGGAAGGGCAGGAACTGCCCCAGGTGCCAGGGCCAAGATTCCTCTGCAGCCCATGGAGATCCAGGAAAGAGCAGATACTTCTTTCAGCTTTAGCCTTTCCAAAAAACCTTGCTGAATACTACAAAGAGTCATCATATGGTAACCATGTCTTCAGCATGAGCAAAAACAAGCACCTGTGGAGCTTGACAAGGATGTGAGAGTGCTCACAGATGAGGACTTTGTGGGGATGCCTGGAGCAGGAATTCACACATGCAAGGAAGAGCCAGGCACCACCCAGAACCTCAGAAACACCAAAGGCAACAACCACTTCCACTTCACTGTGGGACAAAGGGGGATAAATGAAGCTCCTGCAGTGTCTCCCAGCAGCCTGAACTGCCAGAATTGAGCCATCTTTCCCTTTCCTGCTAGTATCTAAAAACAGGGAAGACTACATTTTCTACCAGAGCAGATGCACAGCGCCAACTTATAGAAATAAGACAGGCAGGAAGAAGGAAAAGAATAAAGAAAGAAAAAAAGCAATTGGAATTTAGACAGTGAATAGAAAGGAATTCAGAACCATTGCAATGACCTGTCTAACCTAGGAAGTATTGGATATGGCAGACAGCAAACAAGACCAGCAGAGTGTAAAAAGGGTCACTGGCTCCAGGGACAGCATTTCCATCCAAAAGCCAGTGGATCACCTTTTGCAACAAAACCCCTTACACTATTTTCTTTTTCCCCAAGAATTATAGACACTGACAGCTGACAGATTAAACCAGCAGCAAACCAACCCAGATCTTCACTTTTCCCAAAAAACAATATCCTCTGTTTCACTAAATCAAATCATGGCTTACCTTGATTTGTTTATTTTCTTTGTCTGAGAGAGAGGAAGGGTTGTGTGGTTTTTTGGGTTTTGGGTTTGTTCGTTTTGGGTTTTTTTGTCATTTTAAAGACAACTAAAGAGGGAGAAAAAGATCTTTTTCAGAGTGCAGTTGAACCTTTCCTTCTGGAAGATTTCATCTTCTCCAATGTCCTTAACTCTGCCAGCACAACTAAAAACCAGCAATTCTTCATATTATAGCCCTGTGAACTTTTTTTTTGTTTATTTCTTTAGTCTCCAGACATTTGGATATTTACAAAAATTAACTGAATCTCAAGTTCCCAAGAACAAAGTTTTATCTTATCAAACAAAGTGGGAATAAAGTTATAGGCCACAGGGAAATGACTGACCAGATACAACCTGTGAATGCTGCATTAGCCACAGAGACTCTTGGGACTGAAACCCTACCAATAGTTAAGAAAAGAGAGGATTCATCCAATTTTCTGATTATATATTAGTGAGCTAATGGACACGGTGTATCAGGAGAAGAAATAACAGACATTTGCTGTATTTTCTGAACAGAATGAAATAAACCATGAAATGTTTTGCCTTCTGCATCTTCAGCCAGTCAATCCCAGGAATGGCACAGCCCCAGCATAAATGCCTAATTCAGGTCCTTTCCATGCTCCTTTTTGCTTTCTCTCAGTAGCAGAGCTCCCCTAGCCCTGGTGCATGCAGTTGGAAATAGTTAAGCAGTAACATATAATCAGAATGGGTAATAGAAGGATATAACACAAGTCAAATGTTGGGCACGCAGATGTTCTATAGCTGAGAGCTGCTAGAATGCCTTTTTGTTTTAAAATTGTTTAAACTCAGTCAGCTTCATCACCAAAATTAATACCTGCTGTTTGTGGTGCAGCAGACAGTACAAACTACTTAGCACAGTGATAATCACCAGCTAAGTTGTGTATCTGAGACCTTGCTGCACCTGCTTCTCTACCACTAACACAAGTTTCAGAACTAAATTACATCTCAGGCAAACCCAGATCATCACACCAAGCAAACACTGCAGAACAACTCAAACAACTCAAACAACAAACACTTGAGACATCAAGGTACCAGGTACTTATAAAATATGCAGGGAGAGTTGCAACTGCAAAGAGCTTACAGTATAAAGTTGACCTGTGCTTATCTTGTACTGTAAATTTCCTTCCTAATTTTGCCTTGAAATGTTGCTGCAAACAATACCCACCTCTATTTGAAAAGCCACAGTGTTTTGTCACTTTCTGCTGCACAGAGCATACAATTAGAGCAATATAATTGTCACAGGAAGGTGGCATTTAGAAGCCAATATCACATCACAATGAACATGAGGAAAATGACTGGAATCACAGGAAACAGGAGATAAAGGGGATGAGGCCAGAGCCACAAAAAGAAGCAATATGTTGAAATAGGGGCTTCAGCTGTGATGCTTAGGTGCAGGAGATGGGAAAGATGATCAAAGCCCTCCAACAGATTCCCATTAGTAAAAATATCAGCAGCAAGGAAGCTCTGGCTGCACACAAAAGCAGAACTGCACGTTGGCAGGATGGGCAGCTGGCACTGCTCCAGAGCCCACGCCTGATCAATATTCTCTCAGCAGATACTCCAGTTCTGCCTGCAGAGGGGACCAGTGACCTCAACACACATCTCTAGAAATAACTTCTACTCAGTACACACAGACTAATGTCTTCTCTTCTTGTTCAAAACAGAAAAGAGCAACTGCAGCTCCATCTGCAAAAGGAAGTGTCAGAACGTTCCAGCCTGGGAACGTTAATTAAATACAGATTATCCTGCAGTGCAGAGTCAGATATTTTAGAAACCTTGAGTTTAAAAGAGTACAAATCAGCCCTTGGAATTAGCTATTTGCTTAATTTTCCCATTTTTCTCCTCAGTCTATTGTGGTACAACACTATTAAGAATGCTATTTTAAACATCTAAATCTCACAAACTCCATTTCAGGAGTGAGGTGCTCTGAGTTCAGCACTGCAATGCCCAGCATTAGCACACCTGCACTCCTGTGCTGAACTGCCTTGAGAAAGTTCACACTCACAACTCACCAGCCAGCCTGAGTACAGATCAGGAGCTGAAAAGTCTCTCCAGTGGCTCCTATTGAATTAATTTTCCTCCCAGATCAGCCCTTTAGGAACTCACTCTCAGTGTTCTCATCATGATCTGGGTTTTTCTGTGAACTATTCATGGTCCTACTCAGCCCTGCTGCTGCACAGGGAAGCTCCCAGTCCAAACCCAACATTTTTACCTTGGGATCAGCAGTCAGCAGTTTGAATGCTTGATAGACTTGTGCTTCCTTCACACCTCCTCCCAGATCCAAGAAGTTGGCTGGCTTTCCACCATTCAGGGATATTATATCACATGTTGCCATTGCCAGTCCAGCTCCATTGACTGTAATTGCAAACATCAAAGTGCTTATAATTCACACAGATGAGATTTGTGAAAAGGCTTCAAATGTATCAGCACAACCCCAGAACATGGCTCAAAATGTTACACAGCCATTTCTAATTACTAGTAGCTATCCAAGGACATCCAATGCAACAAATAATTCAAAATCTGGTGCAAACACACCAACATTTAGGTTTTTTTAGGGCTTAGACGTTTATCTTCCTTTAAGCATGTATGAGCACTGGAATAATAATTGTGGCAATGCAGAACCTTCTGATTTTATTAAAAATAAAGAGACATAAAAACTTCTTGAAATGTGAAGGACAAATTGACTCTTTAAGCTCCCCTCCCATCACTCTGATAGTAGTGGATGTTTTGTATTACTGCATCACAGGTAACTAATTTTGGGGACAGACCTCAGATGTTCCTGAAACATCTTATTTCAGATTTGCACTGGTCTAGAAACATTTCCATGGATAGGAAGATCTAAACTGGGAAAAGTGATGAGAATTATGTGTCCCCTTTATGTTGTTCCTATTGGACAAATGCTCCTGTGTCAACCAGAATACAGACCGCTAAAAAAATAGCATAATGTTGGCAATTATTATTTGGGTTTTGGGACCTTTTGGTTGTTTTTTTTAATTGAGATTGAAGTCTCACTGCCACCTACTGAATCAGCTGCAACACATTATCAGAATCTCATAGATTTGCCAATATATCTCAGCCAATATAAATGCTGGGCATTTTCTCACCAAGTCAAAAAAAAAATTACCTAATTCAATTAGATTAATAACAAAATGCTGTATTGGCTAAAAGAATTTGTACAAAATGAAAATTATTTAGAGCACAGCTGATTCTTCTACTTATCTCTTCTAAACAGCAGAGTAATTTCTGTTCTACAGAAACTTCAGGAAAATAAAAAACTGGATTTCCAAGCAGATCCTTTAGCAGCTTTCCTTAAAGGGAAATGGAGTTTAATATTCAATTGTAACTGGGAATGTCACCTTTATAAAAACATACTTTTCAAGTGCCTTTTGAGTAACAAACTCTTATTTTTTTAAATTAATGATTAGGTTTTGATTACTTTTCTTATTTTGTTTTAATTACTGGAAGACCAATTACATCAGGTTACAAAGTCAGAAATTGAGTTTTTAAAGCTTAGCGTGCCTTCTCTCTGACACCACTGCTTGTGTGCTGTGGCCATCAGCACAGTTTGCACACAATTTTAGTTTCATTCCTGTAGGAACTTGTGGAAGGACAGACAAAACTGCAGAAACACTCAGTAAAACAAACTGAAATTCTGTAAAGGGTGACCTGAATGTCAGATGTAAACAAAGTCTATACACTGAACAAGCATAAATTTGTTTTCAAATATCTTTTGGATGTATTTGTTCTTACCAAAGCAAGCAATGTTTCCATCCAGTCCTATATATTTTAAGTCATATTTGGCAGCTTCATTCTCTATGGGCTCATTTTCAGACTTGTCATCCATGGCAAATATTTCTCTTTGCCTAAATTCTGCGTTGTCATCAAAGTTTATCTTGGCATCGAAGCAAACAACTGGAGGAGAGAATAAAACAACACCCAGGAATTTAGAGTTTACAGTCAGCCAGAGCTCCTGAAATATTGCAGCTCCTCCAGCAGAGAGGGGAGGCTGCTTTGGGAATTTGAGAATGATGCTGCCTCCAGCACAGGAGCAGCTGAAGGTCCAGCACTGAGTCCAGCAGGAAAGGACAGGTTCTACGTAAATCCTCTGCTAGAAAAGGCACAGCAAGATCTCCACAGCACACAGGAAGATTTTCTGTGTTTGCTGCAAACAAAGATCCTGTATGTTAGGAGGGCAGTTTTTGTGATTTAGACAGGTGGGCTGCAGCAATGACACAGGAGAGTTTACCTTCCATATTTTGAAAGAATAACAGATATAACAGGCAACACCAACCCAAAGCCATGCAGTCATTCAGAGTTGAGCAACACAAAATGCTTTCCTTAGCCATATTTTGACATTCCTGATGTTGTTAACTATACATGCATTATTTCATTAAAGAGCTTAAAAAACCTGAAGCAAAAATGTTAAAAATGACCAAAACATAACTTTTAAATAAAGAAAATTAGGAAAGTAAATACAAACCTTCTCATCGATATCAACATCCACTGTGGTTATAAAAACAAATTAAGAGGTTGCTAAATCTGACTACATGAAATAAAAGATACAAAGGACTGGCCAGCAGGCCCAGTATTCCCATAAACACAGCAGCAACAGAAATGCCTGCAGAGTGCTATTTGCCTATTTTCTGACTCATTATTTCTATGGGTTTGCATAGGCAAATGCCTCATTAGATTAAAATGTTCTAAGCAAATGTAAGACTCTATACTTATCATATTACTATGCAAGTAATTTCCCTTGTACTATGTTCAGATTATAATTACTGACTTAAGCATAATTGATTTCTCAAGACAAACCAATCAAATCTAAGTGCCTTTAAATGCTGTGTCCACAAAAATCTAATAGTTTTTCTATCTGCTGGTGTTTTTTATTCACATTGCCACTGGGACATGTCCATGGTACTATGCACGTGTTCTTGAGCATTGCACACATCTGGAGGTCAATGACAATTAAGAGGACAATTTTAGTCTGGTGGAAATGTAACTCTGTTCAATATAGAGTTTCTTAACTTAGGAAAAAATAGCTAAGGAAACAGCAAATAAAACATTTACACAAGTAGGAGAGTCTCAGCTGTATATCTTGATTTGCATTGGGTTTTGGTTTTTTGATGTTGATTTAAAAAAAAAATTATTATTTGACTTGTAACTGATAACAGATTAAATTAAAGCTATCAAATTTCACTTCGGTGACTGCAGTTTCAGAAAATTATTCATGAGTGTGCATAATAAATCTCTTGGAAGAATCCAGATCTTACCTGGTCAATCATCATGTGAGAATGTGCCAAAAAGTAGAAATATCTGCAGTTCCTAATATGCTTCTAATGCACTAGAGCTGCTCTAATTAATTTTTTAGCAATGAAGTAAGAAAATTTTTCTTCTTCAAGCTTTCAGGTGCTTAAATTTGCTAAGCCCACTCAAAGCTAGAGTACAACTGCAGTTTCAGAGTTGTTTACCTTACACACAAACATCCTCCATGTCACATTAATAGAAACTCTTTTCTACAGAACATTCATCTTTAACAAAGGCCATGCTGTACAAAGTAGAAGCAAAAACATGTATTAATATTTATCAAACCATTTTCACTATCTAAAGCACATTGTTATATGTATGATAGACTATACAAATGGGTTTTTCTTCCAAACAAATATCAAAGAATGCTCCAACACTTATATTCATGAAGTACTGTTGTTTTTGTTAGCAGTGTAGGATTTTTGTCATCTGCCAATTCAACAGTTTACACTGAGAGCAAACAAAACAAAAACAAATAACAAAGGGAAGTTTCAGGCTTCTGACCCATTAGTGTTACCAAGTAATTTGCTAGGATATTAAACAAGGAAATACATACAACCTGATGGAAATCCACACAAGTGATAAACACAAAACACAGCAAGAAGTAAATCAATCTGAACCATTACTTTGACAAGAATCATGGGCTTCATACAGAGACTTCTATTTTGCCATTAGGAAGAGCTGCATTAAGCTACTCAAATGTTCTTCCATTTGTTTTATCTTTATTCTTCTTTAAAGACATTTCAGATGGAGAAACTGCTAGAAAAAAAGGAATAAGCACAGGAAGATTCCTGTGCATTTCTCTGAGCAAGAAGCCTTTCACAGCTTGAAACCCACTCTGTTTCTGCTCCTCAGCTTCCTGGATGCAAACCACATGGGGGAAAACCTCAGAGAAAACAACACAAAAACTCCTACCACGCCTCAGATTAAGCCCTGCTCACTAAATATGCACAGCCATTCCAGGAGAGCTAACTTGGTAACTCATCCAAATCTGTATTTCCACAGAGCCACCTCCAGCAAGGATGCAAGGTGAGTGCCACCATGGCTCTTTCCAATCTTTAAGGACCACATTTTATTTCTTCTCATACTTTCTGTCCTCTCCCTCACTTGTCTCTTCTTGCACACCAATTTCTCCTCTTGGTACATACTAAATAAGCTTCAGCACCTCAGTGAAATGGAACAGTGAGGAGGTAACTGTGATCCCCCTGGATCAGCCCTACCCTATTTTATTATCCCACAGGCACCTTTAGTTCCTCTGCTCCTCACCTTTGTCCAAGCTACTTGAACAAAAATACCAAATGGAAGGAAAGGTTTCAGCTGGAATACCAACTGTTACAATGAGGTGAGAGCTAATTCAGCTCCTCAGTTTTACCCTACACCTCCTCAGCCCTGTAGTCATGGTGCAGGAAGATCAATGACCCTTCTTCTTCCCAAAGGATGTGGCCAAGTGTCTGTTTCAGCTGAAATTTGTCCTGTGCACTAGTAGACTGTAGAGTTATGCACTTTAAAGTTTTAATTATCCCTATGAATGCAGACATAAAAGAACAACTTTCTTTCCACACAATCTCAGTAATTCTATGTGGTGGTTTGACCAGGAAGAAGTGGGAATCAACATACACACAAAAAAACCCAAAAAACCCTCCACAAAACAAAACCAAGAAAACCCCAACTTTGAACTTGAGCAGAAGAGCAGAAAATGTTCCTGTCTCTCACCAAGCAGAACATGTAGAAGCCAATACTTCCAGTATTGGATGGAACAATAAAAGGTATTGAAATATAAAAACTGGCAAGGGAATATTTATGAATATTGTTTAAATTACATTACAAAATGAAATTAATGCAAAGCTGCTGCTACATCCTTCTATGCAATTTAATTTATAGTTTGCATAAATAAAGAATTATAATGCATTCATTTGTTTCCTTCAGTTTCTTACCTTGCCCTTCTGGAGTTTCACCAAAGGGATTGATTTCAACCTGAATGGCATCAATTTCCAAGAAAAGATTATACAGCTTCTTAATTTGATCTGCTGCCTAAATGTGATCAAATGATTTACAATTACCACACAGAAAAATAAAAGTTCATGTTTGCAAGGCAAAGGTAGACCATTATCGATTATTTTAAAGTATTACATTGCACAGTAATTCTAGATAATTACTGCTTTTATTTCTGTTTTCTTAACCATATTCATATAGTCACTTGTGCTGTTACAGTGCAGCATTATGATACTGTGTAAGATTTAGTAAATGTGCATTTAAAGACTATACAAACTGGAGATTTTGTACAAAATAGACAGTGCAATTACTATGAAAAGTTTAATTTGGGAAGTGACTGAAGGCACCAGCATAATGAAATGTTCTCTGGTACACCAAGATCTGAATTGCATTCACATTAATCAGTCTAAAGTCACAAACCACAAAGTAGTTTGTGCTCTCTGGTGACTTCACAAAAAAAAAAATCTATTTCTCCTATTTCTCCTTCCTATATCAGTCTGAAATTTTTTTCTTGAAGAACTCACACCTGAAGCCTTCTTGTTTACTCATTACATGACACTCTTGCTTGTTCCCTACTACTCCTCACCATCTATCCCCATGCCTGATTCCATGGCTGAAAATATCACCACTGACTACTAATTTCCAAGTCTTTTGTTCTTTTATTATTTTTCCACTAATAGAACTACTTAAAAACAGCAACATGAATGTGTATTAAAAAATCCCTCTGGTTCATTACACACTGTGAACCTATTAGCTGAAATAAGTTTGCAGATGAAGTGCACTAATAAAGAACCACTCAATTTTTTCCCTCTCATTACTCATCAACTAACTGAAGTACACAACCCAAAAAATACTTAGGACCTCTCCTGATAAGTGAAATGAATTAGAATAAAGAAAGCATAAGTCAGCTTTCCCCTATGAGGTCAGTCATGAAAAAGAAAACATCACAAGTGGAAAGACTCAACCCCAATCCCAGTTCTGGCCAGAGAGGTTGTGGAGTCCCCATTCCTGGAAATGTTCCAGGCTGGGCTGGATGGCGTTTGAGTGACCTGATCTAGGGGAAGGTGCCCCTGCCCAGGGCAGGGTGGTTGAAACTGGATGTTCTTTAAGGTCCCTTCCAACATACATTAATCTGTGATTCCGTGATAAGATTCTTTAGAGAGTCCCAGTTGGGAAGCAGCACAAATTCCTTTGGAAGCCTGCCCTCCTCAAGAGTTATCAAAGCATTCTCAGTGGGTTTGACCCTAAAAAACCCATCAGTTGTAAATGTGCAGCAGCTTCCTTGGCACAAACCCTCAGGCTGACAAAGCACCCCAAGAGCACGGGGGGAGCTCTCAGCAGTGACACTGGGGAGGCAGCACCACCAGGACCCCACACTGGCTCTGGGCCACCTGGAAAGCTGCTGCTGCCACAGTGCTCTCTGCAATGGCACCACAACACCAGAATCACTTCACTTTTATTAAAGGCTGCTCCATCTTTCAGCACCTCTCTGAATTCAGGCAGCTTAATGTCAATGCTTCCCTTTCTCAGGGTCTATAAGAACTGAGCCTCTTCAAGCAGAAAATCCCAGCCTAGAACTAGAGAATGTATAAGTAAATACCAGGATTTGTCTGGATAAAAAGGATGTCCCTGTGCTTCAGTAAATTCCTTTTAGTTGACTACACAAGGGAAGAAATGCATTCCAGCAGCATTATTTAAATGTGTTGTTTAAAAGTCCATACATATTTGCTGTTAATTATTAAGTACCAGAACTCTTCAAGGGTTGAAAGGTTCTACATAATAATTTCTCCTCATTATATATACAGCTAAATCTTCAAATGTGTGTTAATCAACTTAATCATTATGCATTTGTTAATTGCATGTTAGGATAGAAAAGAATTAAAACTGCTGAATTAAAAGTAAAGTAGTTCTACAAAAATGAGTTTCATACTGCAGAAAAAAACCAGGCCAGCTTAAATGAGCTCTTTTCTGTCCAAAATGATGTACATAGGCAAATATATATATTCAAAATATATATGTACAGAAAAGAGATACTGAAAACACAACATGCTGTCAACCTTTTGTTTTTGAGTTGAAAAATAAAAAAAAATTAAAAGGTTCCAATCACAAAGCCAGATACACTTTTATTTCTCCTTATTTTAAGGGCTAATTTTCAAAACCAGCTCTACCCATGCCATTTACAGAGCTCCAGTGGAATTCCAGTGAAAACAAAGGAATCCCACATGGGGAAACAGCATGTTGCCATCAACTGCTAAAAAGAGAAGGGACTCACACTTTAAAACCAGAAGGAGCTTATTCAAAATGCTAAAGCCTAATGACAATTACATAGAGCAATTTAGTATTTAGAATGTCAAAATGATACTGATTTAATGGACACTTGGCCTTTCCAAGTGGCCTTTCCTATTGGAAAACATTTAACATAGAGCTGGGCTAAAAAGCCCTCAGCCTAAAGCCAGAGGGGGGAGTCAAGTTACCTGCTGCTGCAAAGGTCCTTGGAATCCCAAATTTTTTGCCATCTGCAATGCCTGATGATCCTTTATGCCTTCAAAAATATCTATTTCCTCCTGCAACAGTAACATGCATGAATATAACTAAATATTCAATCAGAATGGAGGGTTATAGCTTCAAAAGGAAAACACTTAGTGTACATGTGCAAATTAGTAATTAAAGCCTGGCTGTTTGCCAAGGCTCCCCGAGACTGAGGCTACAGCAGCTGCCTATAGGGGATGTTATAATTACCACACTGACTATGAAACAGTCCTTCCAAAAAATATATAATTCTTCAGGGTGGCATGCTGACAAGAGAATGTGACACCAGTTTTCACTTTTAATTACTGTACAGATGGCATTGACGAATATTTAGTCTGTTAATTTTTATGACATACTCTGGAATATTTTCAAGGCAATGAGTGTCACTGGCCAGTAACACCGTGAAGTTTATATGATTTTTTTTAAGTGCACATTAAATATTTTTACAATTTTTTGAATAATTATACTTGATAGTATCAATTATTTTCTCAGCTGAATAGCTTGTCTACTCATTATCATGCCACAGTAACTTAAAAAATACTTCAGTGTAGTCACCATTAAGAAAGCAATTACAACAGTTGTATTTCAGATGCAAAAGTCTTGCAGGTACAAAAAAATAATTAACAACTCTGTCAATTAGAGAAAAACAGCCACAGAAACAATAAGTGTATTGGCACCAACCCACCTGTGAAAAAACAGTGTACCTTACTGAAAGTAAAATTCACTCATAAAACATTTCAGATATTAAGTTTAACATATCACATAACAGGCAGGTTTAAGATCTTTTTCTAATTGAAAAATTCTCGTAAAATCAGATGTTAAATATGCTTCATTTACTAGATGATGGGTATGATCCTGTATTTGATGAAACACTATTTTTATGGTTCTTCTTGTCTCCTTTTTACAGAGAAGAAGGAAAAATGGGAGCAGAAAGGGGGGAAAATATTCTTTTGGATAACTGACAGAGAAAAATGTTATTGCAGAACATTACTCTAATACCTTAAAGATAAGTTCTGGGCTAGTTACTGCAACTTCTTCTATGTCCACACCACCTTGTGGACTGCCAACCATGACAGGTCCATTGCAGGCTCGGTCCATCAGAATAGCAAAGTATGTTTCCCTGGAAATATCCAGTGCTTCTGCAACCATCACCTAAAATGCAGAGAGGGAAGAAAAGAAAACATTAGTGCTTCTGACTCATCCTTCTGCTTTGCCTTAAAATGCAGCAGTTTGATACTTGCTACCCTGAAGAGAAACATTGGTTTCACTGCTTTTACTGCACTACTACAACCCTGTGACCTTTTTCCCTTTTTCAGTCTGAAAGTGAAGTAGCCACCTCTGCAATTTAATTAGAATTACATTCTTCCTTAAGAGAACTACTAATTCCCATCTTTCAATGGAAGTGGTAGAAATCAGGAAAATCACTTCCCAAGTATTAATATAATTAAGAAGGATTAAATGGCAACATCTTTCCAGCAAGGTCTGTTTCTGAAGTGACAGTTTTGAACAATGACTGCAGACAATGATAATCACTGAATAAACCACAAGGAGAAATTCATTCTCTCAGTCAGCAGATCCAAGAGGCATTTTCGTACCTGCAGCCCTAAAACTCTGCCTACCTGGCACAAGGTGCTCCATCAAATGAGTATTTCTGGGTTTTCATAGCTCAAGGGCTATAAACAAGAAAGATGCACTATACTTTCACCCAAGTCGCATTTCTGACAGTCTGTTCCAGAGTACATAAGAAACAATGTAGGGACTTTCTGCCAGGTAGTAGGTATTAGAGGAGAAAAAATTGTAAGAAACAAGAAATCAAATAAAGCCATCAGTGCTCAGAATTGAAGGAAAGATGAAATTTCTTTACGGTGTTTTTGACTTGGAGGAACTTTGCTTTATAGTAATTTTGTTTCTTTCTACTTTTACCTCACTTTATTCACACAACACAAGGGGATGTAAAGGAATAGTTCAAATAAACAACTGTTCAAAAGGAAACTAAAGAAAGCAGGGTGAAAGAGAGAACCAAGAATGCAGAAAACTACTGTACTACTTAAAAGCATCTGCCTATTTTAGTCTACTACAGAGGGATGCTAAAAGACAACTTCAGAGACATAGCTTGGCTACCTGCCAAGCTTTGTCAAATTAACAAGCAAGGGTAGGGAAAGCATCCTTGATTTGCTACTATTTTTACCTGCATCCATGTTTTCCCCTTCTTACATATCCTGCATCAATGTATCTGAAAAATGTGAGTCAGTTGCTTTAGACATAAGTCAGATAAAACCAACTGGTCCTACTGGATCTTGTCAGAGCTGTTCAGTTTCCACGGAGTTCAGGGTCAGGGCCAGACTTGGGATGGGAATACACTCCACAAGTTTTGAGGAATACATTTGCAGGCACAGCAGGTGGAACTAACATTATTAAATCAGGTATTTTCAACTGAGACTTCCAGCCTGAGTGATTGTCCTCACTGTTGCTAATTAACAATGTCAACATCATTGGATACTTCTCTGTCTTAATTCACAAAACTACTGAGAGTCTACTTTGCAGTAGGAAACCTTAGCGCAAAAAACTGTTAGATTGTGAAATATCTCTAATTCCTCCCAACAAAATAACTTTCCTTCATGATCCTCCCTGTTTGATGCAGAGCAAAGCCAAGGAAATTGGTGTTCCAGGTCTTTAAATATCATTTAAGTCTACCTATCACTCACACAATAGAATTAATGCAAACACATTGATGAACAGTTAAGAACAGGGAAATTGAATCTACAGACTGTTGACTCTTCTAACATTTTGTCTGTTTTGCTTTTGATAAAGAATGTGACACACCATTATCTGTTTACCATATCATATTTATATTTAAAATGTCCTGGGGAAAAATCAGTTTCATTAAAACTTCCTGACAACTTCAAGCTTTGCTTCTCTGTAACAAATCTTTACCTAAAAGTTTAAGTCACACATCTAATGTCATGAGGGTAACTGTAACAGCTTTTCTCAACAGAATCAAATATGCAAAATGTTCATTCTGTTATTGCTTGGAGAGAAAAACACAGGTAGTGAATTCTCAGGTTGTCATGATAAGAGAAGACTGTCATCACAGATAGCCAGGCTCTCCAAATTCCAAATGCCATAAGAGGATTTTATGTAAACTCACAAAACAGGTTCCAAGTTATGAGGGAATTGAAGAGATTGCTATTAATTTGAGAAACATCAATCTGAACAGGCACAAACACACTTTAAATTCTGCAGCAGGTGCACAAGCTGAGAAAGAAAGCTGAAACCGTCATTTTCTGTTTCATAATTATTCTAATTGTAGAAAATTTCTACCTTTTATACCTTCCTTACAAATAGATGTAAAAGGTACATGACTTCCACTCCCTGACTTGACACTAGCTCATTTCTTGTCTCACAGAAAGCGACATAATAAATATTTTCCTTCTGAAAAATGCTTATTACCTATTTTTTTTAAACATAGGAGTATTTTAAACCACTCAAACGTCCAGAACACTGAAAAGTTTAAAAAGCCCAAACCCTCTTCTTCCTGAAATGCAATTTTCCTTAAGTACATGTAGAACACAATCTCTTCCATAGATGCAGAGAGAAAGTACGTGCCTTGAAATAGAAAAATGCCAGTGATTTGTTCTCACCTTCCCCACTGCCCTTAGCAAGCCCAAAGAGCCTGCCTGGCATTTTCAGTGCATTACATTCCCACTGCATTAAATGATATCTCAGACTTAGCTAAATTTATATGTTTAATAATATTATTGTAGTTTGCCCCTTGATTAAAATGTCAGTGTTTGATTTTGTAGTCCTGACACCACAAACCCGAGTGCCTCAGCTCCTCTAACTACCTTTAATATCCCAACGTGAGCTAGCTTTGTAAATGAGAAATTCTTTTAAAACAGACATAATTCTGCTGGGAAACAGTTTTTTGATGAAGTAGTGCATAATTTTAAACATGCTTTCTTCACTATCTAATAAGCATAACATTGGAAAAATTGAATTAATTTAAAGCAGGGTGTATGCTCTTAGCATTAATTACTAAGAATCAAGAACTTAATACCAAAAAATATAAAACATAGTAGTTAAAAGCCAACATACTTTTAAAAGCCAACTCTGTAATCAGGATGAAAGTCTATGAGCAAATCATCAGCTTCTCCCAGTGAAAAGCATCACACTGGTTTACCATGGATCAGCATTAAAATACCAATTTCCTAGGAACTCTATAGCAAAGCAAAAATACACAGTCTCTCAAGGCTGTGCAGTCCTGTACCACCAAAGTAAATATCTGAAGCTCAGTATTGAAAATTCCACCTCAAACTTCACCTCTGCCCCAGCTGCTTGGTCCTGCCCACTGTTCATTCACACAAACGTGGAGGGGAGAAAGGAACCACAGGTTAAATGTTCTATAGCTACATGGCACAAAAGTCATCCTAATACAAATCCTTTGAATAATCCACGTCAAAACTGTCCCCAATACCCATTTCCTTCTTCCATTTCTATCAATTCCAAAGAAAATCAGATGTTTCTGTTTCAGAACTGAATCTGTCAATGATGAATGGGCTTGCACTCTGACAAAAAAGTAGAATTTCTGTATAAATGTATTCAAGGCAGGCCAACTAGGGCAAAAGAATAAAAACAAAGAACTTATAAAGGAAAGCTGCTTTTACAGTACTAATTTTCCCAAGCAGAGTGCCTTAATATGCAAAAGGTACATCCTGTCTTATATCCTTAGTATTATCAGGATCCCTGACAGACATGCCTTAATGGTAATACTGAGTCTCCTATTTTAATATATAGTATTTCTTTTTAAGAACAGCTCTGAGGAGTGGATGGAAATCTGCTCTCCTTGCTCCCCAAGAGAACTGCCTGAACACCTTCCTCCACCCTCATTAGACAGGATCTTTCCAGACAGGTGTTCCTTCCCCTTCTATGCTAATACACCAAGCTGTTCACAGGATATTAAATGTGAACTGCAGCTCCTTCAGCTCAAGCCAAATGATTTCCTGGCATCAGACAGAGTGTGGCTCTTGACTACTTACCTGTATGAGGATTCTTGCTCAGTCAAACAAAGCAAGAGGTAAAAACAGATACAGCAGCTAGGCAATTGCCAGGATTCCCTGACTCAAAGAATTTTACTAATTTGAAGGACACTCTTGCTGAATCTTTGTTTCTCTTATTTAGGCCAATACAGAGCAAATAATTTATGCTGAAGTGAATCCTGCAGAATGGTGCCTTGCAGAAACCACCATCATTGGAAAATGAATTCCCATGGTTATCTGGTACCTCAACCACTACCATGAATATATTTTAGTCTATATCTACCACAAGAAGAGATAATCTACTGTTCAGAAACTTTTTTTCAATTGAGAAAAAAATCTCATGCAAACCTTTCAATACTTAAAGAGGGCATACAATAAAGATAAGGACAAACTTTTTAATAGGGCCTGTTGCAATGAGCCAAGGTGGTTCTAAGCTAAAGAAGACAGATTTTGACCACACATAAGAGAGAATTTCTTTACAAGGAGGGTGGTGAGGCACTGGCACAGGTTGCCCAGAGCAGGGTGGATGCCCCATCCCTGGAAACATTCAAGGCCAGGCTGGATGGGGCTCTGAACAGCCTGATCTGGCTGAAGATGCAACTGCTCATTGCAGGGGGTTGGACTGAAGGAATTTTAAGGATTCCTTTCAACTCAAACCATTCTGTGATTCATCTGTCACTCTGTTAAGACTTGCACAAACCTGAGGGTGACTGAAGTACAGATAATATTATTATTAAAGGGAACCATATATCTACTGTTTCTGTAAGCAGAATGTCAATAAGTGTGTACAGCTAATGCTATAGTGCAGCTGTATCACCATTTAGAAATTATTTGTTGGGAGATAAGCCTATGACAAAGGATTCCTTTCAATATTCACAGAGAAAACAATTTATTTTTCCATCGGTGGGTATGGCAAAATTGATGAACAAAATATATACACAAACTGAAGAAGTAACATTATATTTTTTTTAATCAATTAGATGTAATCAATGAGGAATTGGAGAAGGATTGAAAAAAAATCTATGTTGTACATCCCAGCTTATTAATGCAAAATTGCAGCTGAACATAGTTTTCAACTTTCAAGAGGCCAAAATCTTACCTTTTTAACTGTCACACCATTCTTTGGAGTTTGCTTGGTTGACAGATTGTACCCAATCATCTGTTTAGCAAGCTGTTCAACAGTCTTAGGGCTACAAACAAAGCAAAAATGTTAGTTTACTGAAAAATATTAAAAGAAACAGTCCATAGCTATTGTAAACAGCCTAAATATTATACAAGAAGCAATTTATTTATGTAGTTTTCCCAACTGAAAGTACTTACTCTTTAGTTAGATGAACTCCTCCTTTCAATCCACTATTGAAAGTACCTTTCCCTCTCCCTCCAGCCAGAATCTGTGCCTTCAGAACAATTTCCTTTGCCTCTACAAAGAAAAACACATTGCAATTCTGTGGTTTGTCAATTATTGAGCTTGTTAGTACGAGATCAAAAAGCATTTCCAGATTGGACTCTTAAACCAACAAGAAATTGTTTATAACTAGTGAGCAACAAAAGAAGAGTAAATTCATCACTTCTATAAAGCAACCTTGCCAAAAAAGAATTGCTCCAGGAATTTAAGGGATACACAGATTATCAGAGGGATAAATAAGTCATTGTGGAGATCAGAACCAAGCTGTTAACGCTCCATGGCCTGCACAACAAACCACACACAACCAGCTCAGCTTCATGGCTCACACACTGGCATGGTTTTTAAACATAAATCAGACCATATTTTGTCTTGAATGCACAACAAAACAATGCTCATCAAGGGAAATAAATTACATTCCTTGCTCTGAACACACGGAAGGAAATGCATGGATGTGGTTCTTAAAGGAGAAATCCTCATGTCCAAAGGACAGGTAAGTGCAGAGCAGGGGCAGGAGCTGTGAAACGAAAACATTTCATCTGTCTGTGAGGCATCACCTGGACCTCTGGCAATTTGAGTGTAACAGACTCAGTAACACAAAAGAGCAGCAAGACTGACAAAAGCAATTGCACCACGTCCAACATTCCAAATAAAAGCAATCCTGACATCCTCACAGAGTCAAACAAGGGGGGAAAAGGGAAAAGAAAACAACCAACCAAACCAAATCACCACTCATCATCTCTGCAGCTCCAGATCACTGCAAATTCCTGAACCATGAACAACTCCCAGGTGCCTTTAGGATGTTTATTAACAACAACCACTGCCACTTCGCACATTCATCACAACAGTGCTGGCTGCTTTGCAAAATCCTAATATGACCAGATCACCAAGTGTGCCTGGAAAAGGGTCATTGTTACCCTCTCCTGCAGTCTGTGGAAATCTCCGATTTCAGTGGTGTTTGGATTAGGTCACACCTCAGACAATAATATTTTATCTAAGTATCAAGGAAGCATGAGGATTTGTTGTTAAATTGACAAATTTACTGTTTAATTGGCACAGAGGATACAGATACTTTCAATCAAACACATACGGACTTTCTAGGCTGTAAAAACATTTTAAAGATTATTAAATGTAAGTTTCGAGTTGCAGCAATTTCTGGTGCAGGCAAGCTCTGACACAGCATCATTCCAAAGTGCCTGTATAATAAATTTCAGCAGCTACAAAAAGAAAAATTGAACCTTAGAATAGGAGAAATATTATGAAACAAATATTCTATTTAACACGGGTATTATATTTTAGTAGTACTTACTATTACTATTATTAATAATAATTACTTTTTACACAGATACTGTAAGAAATGCTTAATTTCTAAGCTTCTAAAATTTCTCCACATGCTTATCCATTCAGTAACATTTGACATATATCACTCTGAACTTTAAAAGCATTCTCCTTGAAAATATTTCATGCATTCCAATATATTCATGTTCTGGGCTCCCTATTACTCATGCCACTGCAGGGCAGATAAGAAGGAAATTTAAATGCAACAAAAAGTTTTATCTAAAATGTTTCGTAAGCACACAAATTAAGATGAATTAAAACTATAAATCACTTTTCAACCTGCACAAGCAAACTCTAAAAATCACAGTAGCTGCTGTGATAAAGAATCTAATATGGTTTTGTTAAGAGATGCTGTAAGCGTTTAATTAAATCAATTTTAGCTTCCAGCCATCCTGAAAATGTGAGCTTTGATTGTCAGTGATGGGTGGTATCAGTTCTGGGAGTGATCATCAGCCTCATTCCCAACCTTCCATGAGCACCAATTATCTCCACTGGGCTCCAACAAATGAAGCTAGAGAAAGGAATTAATGTGTGCATTTTTATAATCCACCAGAGGACTATCAAGGCAATAGAGCAACTTCAGAAAAACAGCTATCAAACCCATAAACAAACAGACAGAAAGTGAGCACAGCCACGTAATGATTAGACCTGAAGAACTAATCAATGCAGCAGCTCAGCAGAGCACAGTACAGCAGGTTCTTCATGCCCTGCAGGAAACCAACAGGAAGCAGCTTAATTCCATAATTATTTGCCCAAACTCTCTAAAAATAAATAAACCATCCAGATCTCATTTTACAGTAACTAGGGTTGATCATTCAGTACTTACCAAGTTGATTCACTCCTTAATGTCACCATCTTATCTAAAGAGTTGATTTCTAGAAATGCTCACACAAAGTTTTTGTTTGTTCCTGCCTGAATTCCCTAATTATGTTATGAAAGACTATGCCAAAACAAAAATGTGGGGTTAGCTAGAATATTTGAAGTAATTCACCTTCACCTCCAGGTTTAAGGAGAAAAATATAAAAAACATACCTTAAGTCAGTATAAAACTCATTAAAACCAGAAAGGTGTAACTAATTTCTATTAATACCCTTCCAAACTGTTCTAGTAACACTGGAAAAAATGTTTAAGGAGAATTCTGCAGTTACACATAAAGGATTTGAAGAAAACATATCACAAACAACATGCCTGTACACCACCTTAAAGCACAAAGTACATTTTCAACAGCATTAAGGCTTCAACCAACTTCTGTATATGGCCATTGACTGACCAGCCTGGTGCAAATTAAAACATAAACACAAAAACTCCAAAGAAAACCAAATAACAAACCAGCCTGCTTCTTAAGTGTGCATATGTGGATTTTTAGTCACAGATTTATATTTTTTTTATCATTAGAAACAATACAAAAACCCGACAGCTTTGAAATGTCACTAATTTAGCAACAAATAGCTGCAAACTGCTCCATGCAGATTAATGACACATTGCTGGTAACAGCATGTGTTCTTCACTAATTATAACCTGAATACATTAATATCTCAGACTGAGCAGCTCTCTTATTTGCCTTTTTTACGTTAATCTATGGAAAAAGAGAGAGGTGCAGGTGTGGTGTTAGAGATGGGTTTAAAGGCTGGACTGTGCAGTATTGGGTTAAATGGGTGGATTTGGTGATCTTAGCATCATTTCCAAGCAAAGTGATTCCGTGATTTCCAAAGAATCCTTTAAAGAAATGGAACTAAAATACAGCTGGTCCCTAAGTCATATGTCAATAAATAAGCAAGACCTTGACTCCTCAGAAGAATACTCAGAATTCAAAATTTGAGAACTGGCTCTGGCTCTATGTATCTAAAAAATTTAACCACAGGAAGAAAGCCTTGAGTACTTATTTTTCTATAATAAATTCAGTTATTTCAGCAGAGCAGAATAGAACACTGAGGGACAAACAGCCTCTACATGGCATCCAACAAAACCTCTCCCTCCCTCAGCCAGCACTGTGAATACAAACAGCAGTGATACTCCTTGCAATTGGAATAAGCTCAGTGCTGTAATGAAAGCCTATTTAAAATCAATAAAATCAGTCCTGCTTTTGGGAGCTATGATTACTCTGGTCCACTGGTACTGCTTGCAGCAAAAATGAACAGCTTGTTCTCAGCCCACTGCTGTGTATATTTAACTACTGAATTCTTGATCGTGAAACAATATAGTGAGAAGCAGAGTTCTGCTGGTTTTATGCTATGCTAATTTATTACCTGTGAACAACTTTCCATTATTATTGATACGACCGTGTGGCTGCAAATTAGGCATGTTAACAATTACATTAAAATGTGCTGTAGCTTATCAAAAATAAACTGCTGTAAAGAACACAAGATGTATGGGAACAGCTCCCCTGCTCATGAACAAAAGGCATTCTACCAGAGGGAACTCAGGACTACTTTGACAAGACCTCCCACACTACAGAATCAGAGCTTGGGACAAAGGGAGGAGGTCTCACATGAATTCCTAATCAAATTTCTGTCTCACCATGAGATTTTCAGGGGTCTGGCTTCTCTATCTGCAGGGACTCTGTATAAATTAATTACTGTCTGTGCCTCCTTTAAAAATGCAGAACGCGTTCCACCATGACATCAGTGTGTTTTTACCCCAGTGCAAGGCAGCTGGGCTCAGAAGGGTTCACTGCAAACCCCTGACTGCAATGTAAGCACTGCAGCAGCAGCAGCAGAGAGTCCCTGGAATGTGCCCTGATCTCTCTCAGAATGAGCTCAGCACACATTGCAAAGCAGAGAGCAACCCACAGTCACAGGAGCTGCACAATGCAAAGTCAGGACAGTCTTGAGTTCTACAGATTCTACTAACAAGCTACAAAATGGCTAACTATCTTCCTGCACAAGGTCTTTTAAGGCTAAACGATCCAATTAAGAAATGACACCTAAATTATTTTCACTTTTAACCCAGTAACTAAGCTTAGTTTCCACACTGAACACTGAATCTTAAATTTATTATAATAACTTTTCACATTTGGGTATCTTTACACCAGCTTGGTCTGAAATCTGAGACAGCTTTTCCCAAGTATTGCTGCCACTTCCACTGCTGCCCATCTTCTGAGAGCTGCAGGGATGCAGCATCCAAGGCAGCTCCCAGGCTCTGCCAAGTGAGCAGATTGAGATGAAAAAGAAGCTGTCCACAAGGTACCTCCCACACTTACAAAACTATTGTGCTTAAAGGCCTTTTGAATGAAGATAAACAATGATTTTCCCCCTCCTTTAATTTTAATTTAAACTCTCTTCCTCTGTTATTTTCATCCTTCTGCTCCATAACACCAAAAAGAATTATGTTCTTACAAGCCCACTCTCTACAACCTTTGGTTTGCAGACAAGTTTAAAATTAAAGTTAAATAAATCATCCATTTTATAATTCCATACTTTTGAATATATTGTATATTTATTGCTAGATTATAGGCCTCATTAAAATCTATAATGATAAATTAGTCAGTCTCTTGATTCTGTCACTACTGTTATTAATTGCTTTCATAGCCATTACTACACACTTCACCGGTGATAAAAATTTTAAGGCTAGATAAAATCAGCTAAGTTAAAGCTCACTCTCAATATTGCAGCCTTAAACCCTCTCAGAGTAAAAGTAATCAGGTATTCACACATCCTACATGTAAATTAAACCTGATAAATTGCTTATACAGCAAAGGGAGCCTCACTAGATCCAGCAGCACCACTATAATGCATGGAAAAATATGCACACTAAGGCAGGGATCCAAAAGAAACAGTTCTCATATTGAAACTGCTCATTGTATGTGCTTGATTCAAACTCCATGGGATATCTCACTCCTGATATTTTTCAGCCTTTAACAGCTTCTTTTTTCAACCTAACTTCTCATTATTTTTTACATAAATTTCCTCTGTAATAGACAAAGGGCTTAGAAAAATGGCTATTTTCACATTTGCTTACAAACTTGAGAGCAGATGTGGTTTGAAACTCAATCAGGAAAGGAACAAATTTGTTCTTTTGTGGAAGAGCACTGAAGTTCACTGACAAGAGAGAAAAAAAGCTTTCTGCCAGCTCTAAAGCAACATCCATTCTATGGGCAAAACAGAGAAAGGCAGTTTCTGAAACCTGCAGTCATCCTGGCATCCTGCAGCATATAAATAGTAAATACTGAACAAAAATAGAAAAATCCATGCAAAGGGAACCAGGGTTCTTTCTTCATTATACCCAGTAGGTCCATTCTTGCTACTTTTAGACTTCAAAATATCCTTTATGTTATGCCCAAGCCAATATTATTATTCTCCTCTTCAGATGATTTCATTTTAAGAGGCTGCAAAAGCAAGCAAAGAAGACTTTTCCTTCTGTATTAGTCACAATCCCTATGATCTGACAATACCACCATGGAAGCTTCTCAGGATACTCTGTTAAGCACTGAGAAACCTGGGCATGCAAAATCATGTGCTTTCCTTGTAAGTACTAAATACATGAATAAATCAAAAGACTTGATTTCTAAAACTTTCATTCAAAAATTTGTCAGTTTGAACGGATTCTTATCAAGACATTTCTCTCTATTCTTCCCATTTCCTTAAATTACAAAAAAATTTAAAAAATTTTAAAATTACCTTTTAAAGCTTACAAGGATTTGAAGTTTTCCTTGCCAAAATAACATGCAAACCTTTTTTTGCCCACCCCCCCCTCCAGTAAAATATATTTTAAAGTTGGCAGACTCAGGCAGATCAACTGTGCCTTAAATTCTTGACTGAATAGCATAACACAATTTGTTTTAATACAGTTCAGGGAACAGGCTCTATGCAATCTGTAGTGTTGAAGTCAAGCAGCCATTAGGAACAAACACTGTTCTCTCCCCGTGCTGCAACAATACACACACCTGCTTTCCTGGAACGTGTTCAAAATTTCATTCTTTCTGATTATATGTAAGGCAAAAAAAGACACAAAGCCTTCTCTGACTGATTCTAATTCTTTTATCCATTATTGAACTGCAGAGATGATTTTGAAAAAAATTGTATGTAGTGTAGAATACATAAACCAAGGCACACATATTAGTTTTTCTCACTTCACTTTCAATCATAAAGGAGTTGTTGTAGTTGGAGATAGTCTCAAAAATGGAGCACAAAATAAAAAAGGTAAGCAAGACAGCTGGGAGTTCACATGGTAAAAAAGCAAGTTAATTTGAATTTTTAATATGAATTGTAGAATCACAAATGTTTTGGCTTGAAAAGGACCTTAAAGCCCATGTTGTTCCAATCCCTGCCATGGCAGGGACACTTTCCACCATCCCAGGCTGCTCCAAGCCCTGTCCAACCTGGCCTTGGACACTTGCAGGGATGGGACACAACTTGCTTCAGTGTATCACCTCCCTGATGGTAAGGAATTCTTTCCTGATACAAAATCCAAACTTTCTCTCTTTCATATCTGAAAATGTGCAGAGAATAAAGACAACTGCAATGTTACAACCACTACTTCAGAAGTGCTAACACATCCATAATGTGACAGGTGAACCCTGTTCAAGCAGAGACTTGATAATCAGCCCTTTGCCAAGCACAGTCTTTCCACAAAGGCCTGCTATGCCCAGCAGGATCCTTCAAAATAAGCATTAAAATGGAAGCCAAAGCTTAAAGAAATGTGGCGGACATCACACAGTGAAGGCTGGAAAACCAACGGCCTTGGGAAGTGAGAGGAACAGGCCACAGGCTCAGAGGGAGAAATCAACTTTAGACCCAGTGCATCAACTTTAGACCCAGTTCCTGCAAGGCTGCCAATACTAGGCCAGGGCTAAACTCCTTCAAAGGGTTTCATCTCCTCTTGCTGCCTTGTAAAAGCTGGGACAAAGTGACCTGACAGGTGCCCATGTGCATGCACAGCGCCACTTCAAGGCACCTCACCTCTTTACTCACCACCACAGTGGTCATTTCTCTTCTTTACAACAATTTATAGATTCTTTCATCTAACAGGTGCTTAATTCTAAGCACACACTGATGCCAGCTTGGCATTTGGGTGCCTGCGTAAATATTTCCCTCAGTGGGGCTTTGACCCATTTCATGAAGAACTTCTTAATGAAGCTCCAAACCTAAATCTCTTCTACAGTTTGCATTTTTACCCAAAGCAATGAAAACACTGAACAGCTCTCTGCTGAAAATTTACATTTTTAGCAAAATTAACATTTCTCTCCCAGAGACAGTTCTGGTTATACAATTCTGCTCTAGCTCTTAGCCTTGTATCCCTTAGCTTTTGTTTCATTGTAAAGGGTTGCATTAGGTACCACACATTTTGCTGTTTAGACCACAAATAAGTCAATCCACATCAAAAACTAGAAATGTACAAAAGAATAGCAAATCTGGCAGTATTTTGATCTGAGCCAAGCCCAGTAGGATTGAAATGTCCTCCAGTAGCCTGATTCATTATCCAACTTATTCAATGGAATTAAGTACAAAGTTTTCAATGTATTACTGAAATAATTCATTGGGCCTCTGAAGAGAATCATGCTAGACTGGTCATTATCTGGGAAACATCTGGATGGGAAAATTATCACACTGAAAAATTTACGTCTGCCTCAGTAGTGCTAAAGACAGAAAGTTGAAAAGTATTACTTTGGAGCTGTTATTCTACATATGCCCTCGACTCCTTGCCCTGATTTTGAAGCAAGACACTGATTTGCCACCCCCTGCCAAAACTAACCCAAAATACCTGACTTTCACCTCCCACAACCTCCTCTTGTTTTTGTTTACTCATCACATATGTGAAATAGAAGCAATTGCCAAAAAAATCTAATACTGGAAAAAGGTTAAGAGCAGACCTATTAGAAGAATCTTTAATATCTAATTCAATATTTCAGACTTAATTACTCCATAAAAAGGCCATCTCAATGATCAATGATACACTGGTTAATTTAGATTCAATGCTGAAAAAAAATTGTTTAAAACATCGTTTCAAATCTGTATTACCTGAACAAAGTTCTTTTTACAGCTTTATAAAATTACCCAGCCTATACAATTCCTTCTCACACATACAGCCAAGACATTCAACATACACCCATCCAGAACACATCCCTAACACTGCATCCCTGCCAATATTAATTAGTCTTCTAAGAAAAAAAATTATTTTGGCTATTTTTTCTAGATTTCTTTTTTGTTGTGCTTTTTTTTAGTATCACATCATCTGCAGACACTTTTCAAAAATGCTGAGGTTGTGATGTATTCTTTTTTCACACCATTGTATTAAGAGCTTTCAATTTTGAATGTTTGGTGGAAGAAAGATAATGCAAATTTTATGGTTTCAGCTCTCTGTTAGGACAGGTTAAAAGAGAAAAAAAATGGGTTTAAAGTATTCCCATTACTTATTGAACGTTAAGTCACAAAAAAAAGCACAGAACTTTGAACAACTAAGTTGGGTGGACCAATCAAGTTTCTACTTGAAAGATGAAAATCAAAAATGAGACAAGATATTTTGATCCTGAGATAAGCCTTTAATTCATAAACCACCTAGAAGAAAATATAATTATTTCAAACACATGGTAAAGCAACTGTGAAAATAGATGTTGTATCCTTGATTTTCGTCAGTAGCTTGTTGCTGAGCCATTCATGACCATGCCCAGTACCAACACATGCAGCTTTTTGGCTTGGCCTCTCTCTGCCACTTCATTTTCTCAGTGGTTTTATAAGGATTTGCTTTTTATTACATGCAGCAACAACATGATCTGTATGAGGACACTGGACAAGCTGTTAGCTCCATTAAGTTAATAATAGATTTTTGAGTGTGATTTCCTATTAATTTCATTTTCCTCATTCCACAAGAAGCCAAAATTTCAGACAGCCATATGGTGCTTCATAAACAACAATTAAAAGTTATTTTCTAATTTTTAGGCAGTAAAAAAAAAGCCCATAAAAATACATATGTTTGGAATGATATAAAGGAAATTATGCTTTGGAATGTCTGCACATGTCTAGGATGCTCCAAGCACTTCCTCAGCCTTTTTCCCATTCACACACTTCTGGTCCATGCCAGCACTGGAGGTTACAATCAATCACAGTGCATGCCTCAAAGATCACAATTAAGATTTTTCTTCTAGAAAACAAACCTACATGAATCTAAACCATTCCTATTTTCTTCTTGTGCACTTCTTTAACACAATCTATTTTTTCTTTGTCTGTACAAATTCCTTGTTTCACAAGGAAAGACTTTTTCAAATTAATCACAAAAGTAGCTTTTGTGATATTAATAGATTTTTCTTCAAAGTAAATTGGATGCAAAGCCTCTGGACTACAGTTTTAAAGCCAAGTATTCTGGATATATGAGAAATGAAATCTGATAATGCACATAATAATTTTCTTTTGCTTTATTACCACTGATCTGAAATTGAACATCAAAATTACGTCTTTTCTTTCAATTCACTAACACCAAAGTGATTTTCTGACATCACCTTGGCTGGTTTCTGCAGAACCAAGTCTGCATTTGTAAAGGGAATTTTGAAACATCAGCAACTAGATTGAGAGTAGGTCCTACTCACCTGCAGCCTGTGGAAAGGTTGAAATATCAACAATTTCCTGAGTTTTCAGCATAGGAAACATTAGGAGGCATAAGAGATTGAAACAAAACCCTAGTATGTTACAGAACAATGGCCTGAGTAAAAGGAAATTCTCCACCCTCCAGGGCAGTCTGTGTGGAAGCCCATGGCCAAGCTAGATGACAAAAGGAGGCATGAAGGTCCCCCACCCTGAGGGCAAAGCACTGTCACTGCGCTTGTAACCCAAAAACAAAGCTGCAGGGGGACAAGGGGCCTGGCAGCAGAGAGGAACACCAGGATGTTGGTGTGAAATCAAGTAATTTCCCCCAGGACTGGGCTGTTCCACAGCTGTGTCCAGGACAGCCCTGGAGGGAAGCCCCAGCCAGCAGTGCAGGGGAGGTGTTGATAGAGAGAACAAGACATCCAAGGCTCTGACCTTGGCCACCCTGGTCAGCCACATGTGCTCCATGCAATAACCTTTTCATAAAGCTCTCAGCTGCCCCAAACCAGTGAAAGAAGAAGCAGGACAACAAATAAAAATGAAAATGAAGAGTGCATTACTTTCAGTAGAGAGCTGAAACCAAGCTCTGCTCTCCTGTCTAAGCAGTGAAGTGATAAAGCACCACGATGACACTTCCATGGCACTGCAGACTGAGCAGGTGGAGCTGCCAGTTTTCTGTTGACACCTCCCAGGAACTCTCCTGTTACACAATTAATTAATGAATAGACAAAGAAAGAAAAATCTTGCAAATGAGCACAGTTACAAAATCAGGCACATTTCATTATAATATATATTATCATAATAATTTTCCTACATGGCTTCTTACCACTCACCTAATTCAGAGCAGTTTGTTATCACAAATCAAGATTTAACTGCACAATAAACAAGCTGCAAGCAGTTTGAAGTGCTTCAAAATCTACAAAGGTCAAACATACTGACCTATTTTTATTGATTATGTAATATTGACACAAGCCTTACAAAGCCATTACACAGGCACACAAATTTAAGGCCTTAAATCAATGGATTTGCTTTCAAAACTTTCCTTGGACATACCTGATGAGAATAGGGAGGTCTTGGAGCTAATCAGTCCTTGAGGAACAAAATTATAGGCCTAAACTTTATAAATCACTGGTCATTTGTGCCAATCATCTGTCTAAAGGTTCTGCTTTCCAAATGCCACAGTGCAGAGTGCCCTTCCCTGCAAACACTCCCAAAAGTCCCAGGGCTGCCAGCTACAGTTGCTGCTTTTGAAACTTGGGACCATCTGTATTTGAAAAGAGCATTCTGTACACAGTTATTTGCATCTCTACCATGCCAAGACATGCCAAACACAGAGTCCCAAAAGTAAATGCATTCTGCCTGCATGGGTAAAGACCCAACACACTGATGCACAACATGCAGGCAAAAATATTTTCCTGCAAAGGGTGTGCCTTGAGTTGGATGCAGCCTATTTTGTACTTGTAATATCCACTGAATTTAGTATGGTCACAAAATTGATGTCTACACAATAATTCTCACAAAGAAGTGAAAATACATTAAAATCAAATACTTTTATAACTGTTTTCAACTTCTTACATTTATACAAAAGATAATTAATACACTTCATAAAAGCTATTCAAGCTATTTTTTAGTTTGTGTGTTTTAAAGTTTTCACACTCCTCCTTTCTGTTTTTCCTGCTGACACTTTAATCTCCTCCTCTTGTAAATATGAGCTTATAACAATAAATCATGTTTTATTTATTAAAGATATAAACAGGAATCAATACAAAGCAGGAAAGCCAATCTCCATAAAGTTTCCCTCCACACTGACTGAAATTAGTTTTCATGTGAAGATTCAAATATGAATCTGGTTGGCATTTAAGCAAGAATGAAGATATTTTCTCTCTTGCATTACATAACATGCTAAAAAAAAAAATAGAACAAAGTACTGGCTTTGGCCAGTTCCAGTAAAGTAAAATCAATGACAATTCCTCAAAACATAAGTATTGTGCAATGAACAACCTGACACATCTGAGAACTGTTGCCTAAATTAGCACCAAAGAGCTCCACAAAGTGTAATATAAAGTGGGGTTCTTTACTTTTATATTCAGGTCACTTTTAGTCACAGCATCGTTGATTTGGAGATACAAAAAAAACCCACCCTTAATTCTTCCGTAAATATATTCTGCTTGGGAAAATGCCTGTATGAAGCACACCAGGGAACAGGAGTGCAAGCAGCCCACATCACCTTGCCCTTTGTTTGGATTGTCAGTTTTTCCTTTTGATCTTTCTTTGCAGTTGAGGAACCAAAAATTGATTTTCCCAGCTGAACGAGGGTAGAAAAAGGACAATGTTTTATTTAAGATCCTTCTTGCCTGCACATAAGCCTATTTCTTTCTTTATATACAAAAGAAACTGTCTTTTTGTTCTTGTAAAAAAATATTTCCAAGTGAGGAACGGTCTCAGCATACTGACTTTGGGTTCATAACAAAAAAGGGGGGAAGGTGTTAAAAAACCCAAATACTGGCCTCCTGCAGAGAAGCCCACACATCCCAGGATCCTTCCAGAGGCACAGAAGCTTCAGGGAAGCAGGTCACACTTGTTAGGTGTCTGCAGAAACCTAAGCCATGAGCAATGTTACACTCAAAACCTTGTTTACAGGCAAAGAGAAAGCACAATTTACATATTTAGACACATAGAAAGCCAAGAATATATTGTAAATATACCCATGATCTCAACAATGTAGTTGCTTTTTTTTTAAATTCCAGATTTACTTGTTACAGAACAGGAATAAATGCTTATATGCAGGGGAAAAAGTCTATAATAGAGCAGTTTAAATTGTTACACAACTATTTCCTAATTGATACCTCTTTTCCTGGGGTTATGCTCACCCTTCCACTGAACTTCTGGGTCTGTGGAGAGTTTCATTCTGGTCTAGGGCTGTTCTTCGCTGGAGTTCTTTGTTAGGAGGAATAGGATATTTTTGATGGCTCCTTCTTCCTCACTCTTTTAAAATAAGCTCTTTCTTCCCACTGAGTTTACTGTATACAGTGAGTAGTAGGGACATTAGATAGCAGAGACACATTTTAACCCACTGTGAGACCAAAATTATTGAATTTACTAATTAATTTCTTTGATTGCTGTCACAACTTGTATTACAGAATAATGTGTTGATATTGGCAGAAACCAACATTCCCTAACGCCAGGTGTTATTGGTACTCCTGGACCACAAATTTCCTGAGTTATCTGCACAAATTCTTCTAAAGTCCTTGAAGAAATCTGAGCTTACAAACTGCTGACCTGCTCTTGAACCTCCCAGGAAAGCTGAGGACACACAAATGCCCACAGAGAAGCACAAGAAGCTCCTGCCAATTCCAGGTTTCCCAGTGCTTCCCTTGACTCCTCCAGTCTTTTTAATCTCTTTTTTCCCGTGCACTTGGGAAGGCTCACACAGCTTTGTCCAAGTGTTTCATTTGAATAAATTCAGCACCTGACTTGTCACAGAGAGCAGTTCAGAGCAGTTTTCTGGACAGCACAGCAAATTCTGTGTAATTATCACCCAATGGGCTGCACTGAGGCCAACCACTGCTAAGCTGAAACCCAAGGAATGAAATCTCTGATTCTCCTTCAGATGTATGATCAGCTTTTAGAGTTTGGAAAGAACAGGGAGGGTACATAAGACAATCAAATTCTAGTATTCAACAGGGCACTCTGCAGTTAGTTAAAGACATAGAGCAGTACATACATTCAATTACTGATAGCACTGTCCTGATTAATTAGAAGCCTCCATGCCTTTGTCACAACCCAGCCCTTTCCCAGTCCTTTGAGGGAATACAAACATGCTACCCCCCCAGTTCTGACAGCTTGGCATTTGAAACTCAAGCTCCAATCACCACCTCAGCAGCAAAGATACAGCTATACATTAAATTTCATGTTTTACATGTTTCATAACATTAAATTAGCCTAGAAAAATGAATATAAAAGCAAGAGAGAGCTTTTGGTTTGGCAATCAGCATTTGCAGGAAAGGATGTATCTCAACGTGATGTGGAAACCAGCAAAGCTGTTTCATTTAGGCTTCCTGCAAGTTGAGCTCTGTGGGGATTTTGAAGGCAGATATTATGCTTGGAAATTGAACTCTAGATATTTTAATGAAATTGCACAGTCTAAACACCACAATGAGTGAGCAATCATATCCAAGAGTGGAATTGGGAGCTTTCCCAATTACTCACATATAAACGGAACTTTTCTGGGTAAAAAATGTAGAATTGGAATTAAACATCAGGTTTGTTTCCAAAGAAAGAGAATGTGCAGCTGATTTAAGTGCCTTGAACCCGTGTTGAACCTACAAAGGGGCTGACACAGCAGGTGAGTGAGTACATCTCAAATGGTCACACTCTCCATGCACGGTGCTCTTCAGCACCTTCTCAGCCCCAGACAAGCAGGACCATGGATCAAATGTGTGTCAAACCTGTCAGCAGCAGATGTGACCACATCTGTACAGCAGCTCTATAACCCTGGGCAGCTGAGTGTGTGGGATCAGCCAGTCTGCCATTTAAATGACAGGGATGTGACCTAAGCACCGTCCCAATGGCCCCTCCTACGAATCCTCAAAAACAGATGCTCTCTGTCATCCTGACAACTGGTTAATATTTCATTAACTCAAGGTCAGCAAGCTGCTTTGGCACATCACAAAGCCCACTTCTCAGCTTCTGCAGAGTCATGGAATCGTGTCTGCCTGGTTTACAAATCACATGAGGTAACAGCTGAAAATAAACCTACAGGAGATTACTCCTCCTCTCTGTGCTGCTGAAAAAGAGCTCCAGATTTTACTGAAGCATCAGATATACAATAGGGCAACCTTTATTTAAAGGCAACATCTTTGCATGATGTTTTGTTTATGCTTCTGTCATTTCTTACCTTCCAACCTTCTCACTCCAAAATTAAGCCCAGAATTGGTATCTAAGTCAGTATAAATCACATTTGTATAAACTGTGGTCACAGCTTACTCTCAGAAAGCCTCTTGAAGTACAGCTTAATAGTATGCAAAAGAAGAAGGTTCCAAATAGCTAAAACAATTCATAGAGACAAAAGAAAATATAGTTATCATGCCCTACCTGCTGTTAACTGCACTAACTGCATCCCTTCTGCACAACTGAAAATTCTGACATTGAGCCATCTTCAGTGATATGCAACTCGTGTTCAATTACCCCTGAACCCTGGCCCTTAAAAGTTTCTCTTTAATATTTCACTTGACTGGCTTATTTTGTTTCCTCAGCAGCAGAGAGATTTCTGAAGGAATGCTTACTCCAGTCTGTGGATGTCCAGACCTCTCACTATTTACAGGACTCTGAACATCAGAAACTCAACGTAAAACTCAGCCATAAATCAGAACCCATAAATCAAAATTGTGAAAATGGTCACAAAGCTTCATAAGCCCAACAACTCAGGAGTCTCATCTTGTAAACCAACAACATAAAGTATGAAAATGCATGAAATTTTTTCATTTTAAAATGATCAAATAACTTTTCCATAGAAACATCTTTAAGCACCTAACTTAGCTTCTCATGGATAAAAAAACCCCAACTAAATAAATACTGTCTGTATATGCACTTCATATAGGAATGTGACTCAGAAGATAAAATAAGCAAGTTATTTATAGTATAAATTAATCATCATATTTAAATGGCAAATTATTTCATGGCATGAGACATAAGCCTGTATTTAATTGGGGGGGGGAAGATTGCATAAGAATAGCTTTTCCTAAGATAGTCAAATTTGCAGCAATCAGTCTCAAGTCTCTCTTGTTCCACTTTTCTTCCAAAATACCCAAGCAAAACCTGTATTATACTGAAGGGAAGATGTAGAAAAGTAAAGAAAATCTAGCACACTGACCATCTAATGAGCTAAACCCAAAACTAGGGTACAGGAATTATCTGTGGGAACAAGAACAAGAGGGGGTGCTGGGCATGCAGACATGGCATCAGCACTTTCATGAATGATCTGCAGTGGGGACAAAGCACAACACACCAAGATCAGAAAAGCTACTGCTAAACTGTGCAGGTGAATAACTGGAGGAATAGAGGGGTCAAAGACTTGGCAGGAGGAGAGGGAAGTGCAGTGCAGCAGAGGTGAACCTTCCCAGTGACTTTATATCGTTAACTGTTTATACAGCAAACTCTTCTTGGTTGCCTTTCTCTTCTCTTTCTCCAGGGCTGTTCTTAAGTATTTAGAACAATAGATAAATTTAAAGATTTATAGCCTGAAGTTTAGCCATATTCATCTTACTCAGGTGAGCAGTCCAACTAAGCCCAGGGGAGGTGCAAGAAAAATGTTCCCCTTCATAATGATGCACAGAACAAAAGCTGACTTTAACTGTAGGACCAGGGAGAGTGTGCCACACAGAGGTAAAATTGTCAACTTCAGATTTTTCTTAATAAAACAAAAAATCACTTAAAATAAGAGCATAGCTAACTTCTGGAACTACCCTGAACATGATTCTGACTAAATATTTTTTTGTGGTGACATTCTCAAGGGTTAGAGCATCATTTAAAATATACTGTGATGCAGAGAGTCAGATAATATCTCCCAGCTGAATCCAGCAGGGTTACAAAGGCACATTTTGTATTCATAAATGTGTTGAAATATTTTACTTTTCTTGAACCGCAAATATTTGAAGAAATGTAGATAAACATATTTTAAATTCACAGCACTTTCTCAAATATGAAGTAGCAGATTAACAAAATGTCAGAACATCCTTAGCTTCAAAAACTGCTCTACCATTTTAGGTAGAGATTATCTACCAAAAAAAAAAAAATAATCACACCCTCTTATGATCATACTTCTCAACTGCTGATATATTCAACTTGTAAATTACTCCCATCTTTAAAGATAAAACAAGCTCTTGCAAGGCATCCTAACCTTTGCAAAATACCAGTTAATATTACCTCATTGACTGGAAGAGGCTGAGGAGGAAACAGGGGATGGGAATCATGGTATGGGGGCTGGATGCTGGGTGTTCTCTGAGCTTCACAAGAGTTGAAACATCAGTTGTGAGAGATTCCTGGCTTGGTTCCAAGCCATGTGCTTTTATAGCAAATGCACAAGTTAATATCCTTACTTGTCAATCCAGCTCATCCTAAACCACCACCTGCTGCATAAAGACAAAATGTGTGATAAATTTAACAGAAACAATTGACAAATTAAAAAAAAATTAAAAAGCAACATTCCCAAATAAATTACATATAAAAAGTAGATAACCAGCAACAGTGTCTTCCTGCTGTACCCTGTGTCACCTGGGGCACACTACAGGAGATCAGGAAAATCATGACAATATCAATCATAAACTATCCTGATTTAGGGCTGCCATCATTCCTTCTTAGATTTTATTCAACATGATTGTGCTACTTGTCCTTCTACCGAGAAGTTTAAATGAAAAACAGGCATGAGCATCAATTTTGTATTTGAGAGCCCTATACACGGGATTATCCACTGAGACTGATCACATAGAAGATGCAGCAGCACACCACAGAGTAACAAACAAGGAAAAAAAGAAAGAAAACAAGAGAAGAATGAAACTTGTTTTCAGTAATCAGGCCCTGAACATTTAGAAGTTGATGGGCACCTAGAGAGTCTAGAAGAAGTGATTTCTCTCCTTTACACAGCTGCTAGTACTACAGAGAAAATATTTTTGTTTAGTATTTCATACCTTATACATAAAGTGTGTCTAATGGTTCTGATTTTATGCATAAAAAAATGAAAATTTCATGCAGCTGCTTCTCAATTACGCATCTGGTTATTGTTCTGCAGCTGCAAAACTACCTTGAAGAACCATAAAATATGGTGTGACAAGAGTGGAATAAATACCAGCAGTCATCTTGTACCCTCCTTGTAAAACTTCGCATTTTTCACCACATGATAAAATTCCTGAATCAAGAACTATAACTTCTGTTGTCTCCTTCTTTTATGAACAAAAATCCAGTAGTGTACTTAACACAACTGAAATTTCCCAAAGCCCACGCTCTGTGGCACACAGTATGTTTTGAATTCAGTACCCCATTTCTAGAATATTTTTGACTTTGTGTTTTACTTTCAAGCAGCTATTTTGGTAATTTGATCAGAAATCCAACACAGAGAACAATAAGTCAGCTCAACATTAGTGTCAAACATCTGAAATGAGATTTTGATTTGTTAGCCCCCAAGCCATTACTCATATTACTATAAATCTATTGAATATGAAGACATTTGGTGACAAAGAATGGTTATAAAATATCCACCTAATGTAAGCAGTCTCAAGCTTGCATTTACTGACTCACACTCAGCATGTAATTCTCTAACGAAGGGAATAGATAAGAAAAACAAAACAATTTGTTTTTCATAACAAAATAACATTTCAAAATAAGTATTTCTGTAATTCCTCTGGAGGCAGAGGGTCTTGCAAAGTATGTTCATTTCTAAAATATTAAAAAAGCCACAATTTTTAAGTTAACTTGAAACAAAAAGGTTCAGCTTGAAACAAAACAATACCCAGTGGTGAGCTTCGATAAAATCTGTTATTAACTTTCTTTGGAAAAGAATAAAACTCAAGTTAGAGAAGCTAGAAGTTTCTTTACCTGTTTTTTCTGGCACACAGGATGCAACACATGTGGCCATTACCAACAAATGCATGTGTGGTTCCACAGCTGCCTGGATTCCACAGAAAACACAGAGGTGCCAAGGCTTTATGTGGAAAAGATTGGTAGAATGAGAGAAGCAGGAAGGCAAAGGCAGAGAGCCCTCCCAGGGTGTGCCAAAGATGCTGCACTGCTTAAACACTGCTGCACATAAAAGTTTTCCAATTCTCTGCCACCTCTGTGAATCAGTGTCTCAGCATGAGGCACAAAGGGAGGAGGGAAGCACAGGCAGGATTACAAGATTCAAACCCAACCAACCCATACAAATACAGAGGAGAAAACAGCAGAACTTCAGGGCTCCTGTCCAGGGGAAAGGTCCTGCAGCAGCAACATTCACTGAGTGTGAAACCCTCAAAGGAAATCTTCATGCCACCTTGACTGTGCCTTGTGCAGTTCAGCTTCCAAGGCAGATTAAGCTAAAGCCCCAAGAAGCAATGTGTGATGAAATGAAGAATGTGCATAAAAATAACTACAATGCAGATGTGCTTTATTCCTGCTTTGTTCTGCAGCTGTATCACAGCAAATTCCCCAGGACCTTCTAACAAACTCCCTAGCACAGCACATTTGGTGAACAAAACCCTGTAACACCTTTCCTGGCTCCTCTGATTTTCCAGGACTGATCTTTTTCATCCAGTAGATGAGGTAAATAAATTGGGTCACTGACATATTGATTACCAAGCCTCCTACAAAGGATTACTTTAACTGCAGCAAACAACATGTTGCCTTCATAATTTTTACTCTACCTAATTATTTTCATCATTTTCAGACACAAATGAGAATATTAAAGCTGTTTGCACAACACTGACACTTGGGATTTTTTCCAAAAATCAAATCATTGCAACATAGACAAATGTAGGAAACAAACTATCATTTGCAATATTATTTGATATTATTTAAATATCATATAAACAATGGTTAGCAATCAGTATTTGTCTTCTGATCATACACAGAAAAATTACCTTCTGTGATTGCCAAGCAAATGTGGGTCTGAGCAAAGCACTTCAGCAAGAAAAAAACCAGTATGCACACAAATGGCTTTTAGCAGCACACAACTGCTAAATATGTGCTCTAACGATGCTAAATAGGGTAACAAGTGACTGTTTAGCACAAAAAAAGAAAAAAAAAATAGGAAGAGGATTTTCCCAATCAGAACTCATAAAGTGGGAGAAGGGCTAAGAAGAAAAGAGCAAATGAGCACAGGGAGGAGAAGGCTCTGAGAAACAACAGGGAACTGAACAAGGGACAGAAAGAGAGTAAAACCACAGACACTGACAAATTTTGTGGATTTTTGAATTAATGCATTCAAGGGATGCCTATGAATGCTGCAAATAATGGAGCATTAACAGGTATTTTCTATCTTTGAGAAGTGGCTTGGAAAGTGCAGATTCGCTCCAATTTTAGATTTCATTCCTCTGACAAGGCAAAATCCATTAAGTGGAACAAAGAAATATTCATGTTCAGTAACACTGAACATGGTCCAAGGCAGCTCATCCACCACCAGTTTTCTATTAAATTTAAAAGATTGTTTTCTAAATACTTACCCATGTGAGAATAGGATCATATTAGTCAATAACTTACAGCGTTATTTTGCCTGAAAAGAGCAGTTTCAGAAAGCTATAATTTAAGTCTAAGGAACTTTAATAAAAGCTGTCAGAGAAAATAAGAGGACTTGTGGGAGAGCTGTTCCTCACCAGCAAGCAAAGTTCTGTGCACAGTTCCCTGGAATGCTATTGCAGCAACACATGACTTTTTCAACATATGCAGAAAAGGATTACCTGAGTGGCTTCAAAAAATAAGTAGTTATAACATGAGGGTTTTTGAGAAATAACTCATTATGCCCAGGTGAAAAATTGTTACTTCACAGTGAAGCATAGAATGGAAATAAATATGAAAATCATAGAAATGCTGAAAGAAGCAATTCTGCTACCTATCCTGATGGACAGAAACAGAGAGGAAATTAAATCACATAAGCAACTCCATGATGACAGTAAAAAAAGATCAGCTAAGTAGCCAAGTTTCTCAAATAAAATTTTATATAGGGGCCACTCTGTCCAGGATACTCATAGAAAAGCTCTTCCTGGTATAACAAAAAAGGACTTGAAATCACATTTCAAATATCCTCAGAAACATCAGGTTCAAGGATGTTTTTAATTTTCCCAGCATAAAAGCTTAAATTAAATGCAGACAGCATTATCACCAACAAATTGTTCATGATCTACACAAAAAGGACAACACCAGCCTAAAGGTCAATTTTTGATCCCTTCTAATCGTAAATTGCTTTCAAGTGGTTTTCACAACTAGTACTGGAGAGGTGAATTTTCAGATAAGAGATCTAAAACAGCATCTAAAAAATGCAGCCTTCCCTTTAAATTAAAAAGCCATGGAGAGAAAAAACTTCAGCAGCTGACATAGGAAGGAGACTGGTGCTCACATGACCAAGAACTCTTTCAATATTCTAAAAAATGGTGAATAATAGGTGACAGGTAAATGACCTCATGAAAAGATGCTTCAATAAACCTTTTCTGTTCTTTATAAAATACATGTTTACCTCTCCAGCCTGATAGAAAAAGCATACCTTCAGTCCAAAGCTGAATTTTATGAGTTCCCTCATGCATAAGCAATAGAAACAGCACATGCAGAGGCTATATTTTGTTTTATTATTTTTTTAAGAAGAGTGAATAAAAACCTTGCTCTCAATTGAACTGCATTTCTCTGTGATAGAGTGTGAACACTGCACCTGATTGATTCCTAAATGTAATGAAACACTCTAAGTGGCAACAGGCAGCATTCTATTGCTTTTGTTAAAATTCAGAAAAAGAAACACGTGCCAAGTTCCTGGCATCGATTTAGGACTGTCAGCAGTGCCAGCCACCTCCGTGCTCTCCACTGACTCAAAGAGCCAAATGACAGCGCACAGCAGCCCCCTCCAGCAGAATTACAGCCCCTCTCAGCCCTGCCCACCTCCTGCCTGCAAATGATGAGTCCCTTAATAACTTCTCCATCAGGCAGAGCACAAAGAGCAGAACACGAGACTCAAGGGTTTGTGCTGGAGGAGCCCAGAGCAAACGATGCCCTGAAATGATGCACAGGGCACAGATTTTCCTTTCACAAATGATGCACAGCGCAGGCAGTGGCAATGCACACACAGCCCATATAAGGATTATTTCCTTAGGTATTGGTGCTACAGTACAAGGAAAAGAAAGAGCAAGTAAGGAAATGCCTTCTCTGGTAAACAAGCCCTAAATTAAGTGAAAATTAGATCAGAAGACTTGTGGGTTAACATAAAAACAGCCACGTGAGCTTATACTTCAGACAAAAACTTGGCTCCCAAGTATTTTTTTTTTTCTATTAAATAGTTGCACTGGAATTGTAAGTACTTGTTTACAAATTAAGTTTCTTCAGAGAGCAGATCAAGCAACACCATACTGTGCAGCAAACAGGACAACATCTTTCCTTCCACTCCTGAAAAACAAGGAATTTTAACTCAAACCAGAAAGCTATTGTGACTGAATTTCATGGCACTCTGTAAATATTGCCTTCTCTACAAAAGTTACACTGGGAAGTTGCTTAGCATAGAGAAGGCAATAAATTCCTTGGGGCTTAATTCTGTATTGTGTACAACTTCTTTTGAAGTCAATATTAGTGATGTCATGTTAATTTTTCTTACATCTGCCATTCTTATCTTAGAAGGGGAAAAAAAATCCTTAAGTTCCATTAAAAATTCCTTGCAGACTGTCTTTTGTGCAGTTGGTAAGTTTTGAAAGTATCTGAGAAAAATTAACATTCAGCGTATATATTAATAAAAATAGAGTGAAACAGAGGAAATGAGCAGAGTGTAACAAAACTGCTGATACTGGATAAAGGCAAACCCTTTCAAGAAGACATGCATTAACACCTTCCTGACAAGTGAAGACAGCAGCAAAAAATCATCTCATCTCTTTCCATTGCATCAACAGGAAATCCAACAATAGAAAAGCTGCTGAGCACAGGCCCTGCAGCAGTAAAGACAGCTCTGTCAAGCACAAAACAGTTGGTGAAATTGTGAAATTAAATTGTGAATTCCAGACTTTATGCAGATTTCCATGCCAGAAATTCCTATCCCCTTACCTGTACCCCTTTATCACACACACAGACCCATATGAGTGATGTAATGCTGTAAGATTTAAAAGGAAAATTCTTGTTTTCTGTATTTCTTGCATTCCTGAGAGCTATAGAACGAATTTCCTTTCACAAGAAAAATACTGAACCTTTGACTTTCAAGTTTTGAGAACTTTGTGCTATCTTTAAAATATGCTGACAAGCACCTTTTCTTGTTTGAAGAAGCCAAAGTGAAGGATAGCTGCAACGTGGCACACAGCACCTGAAACATGAGATTTTTGAGCAGGACTTGGCAGGGGAGGTTGGCCTCTCTCCATATTTTACTGCAGAATGCCAGTCTATCAACAACATCCCCAAACTACCTTCACTGGTTATTTTATTTCATAACATTTCATGCCTCCTGTAGGCTGAATTTTCCTGTTTTCCCATATCTTTTCACTTTGTGTGGCTGCATATTCAGTTGCAAATTGTGCAGAAAACCCTGAGTGACAGAGCCAATATTAATCTGAGGGATCACAAAGAACATAAACCTGGCAAAATTTTGGAACAACAATGACCACAGCAGCAAAACTGATGTTCTTGATTCTTAGTTTTCAAAGTGCATGTTAGAAGTACAAGGACAGCACAGCACCAGAATGATAAGGAGGATGTTGTTAATTATTAAGTGGATCAATGGAGTGTCAGTCATTCCAACATGAAATAGATTCCACACCATAAACCACAATTCTTTCATGCTCAGTAGCGCACCATGGCTGAATGCAACTACATCAAATGAAGAAAGGCATCACTTTCTGAAGTGCTAACAAGCCCACACAATTAAAATAAAATTTACCTGATAAAGTTGCATGAGCAAACGTTTTTTAGTTCTGGATTTTATTTTGCTTATTTAAACATTGTTTGTTTGTTTTTAACAGACAGATATTTCTGTGATTTGCAAAGCAAGCAAGCTACAGAGGTTATTTAAAATAAACCCAGCATCATAAAACAGAGGAGGTTCACTGCCTTTAATGGAGTAATTTATATCTCCAAATAGTCAGAGAGATCAAGAACAGCAATAGTTATTGGACAGGCCAATCCATTTATGAGTTCAATCACGAAGAGGAGAGTTTAAGTGCTGTAGGACTGGTGATAAACCTGCCACAGCTTCAGTTAGCATTCCTTGATTTCCTCAGATATCCAGACATGAGGAAACACTCCAATTTCATGTGCTTTGCTTTATGTCCCACTTTACCATTTTGTACTGCTAAATGCCCATAACACTTGCATTTCATTTTTTGTTCCGGATATATTTTCAAATATACTGATTGTCATAAGAAGGTTTTGATCACTGAAAAATGTATCACCTTAATGAAGTTCTAGAGATTGAACAAGCCATTATGCTAATGCTACTCAGCTACTTGAGCTCTGATGAGATCTTGGATATGAGTAAGTTGTGTTAATTTACCTTCCAGTGTGCAAAATTGAAATGCATTTAACTAAGTGGCCTGTGCATTATGTAAAGCATAAACCAAAAAACCTTCCTGTTACTACACAATTAGACTACAATAATGTCTGGCCTCTGGCATTTTGATATTTGATATATTAACAAAAGCTGAATGAAAAGAGGAAAACTGTGCAACTTTAAAAAATAGAAAAATTATTTCACTTAGAACAGATTGACAAAGTACTTTAACACTTTATTTTGAGAGAGAAAAGCTATTACAGAAATTCATTTCTGACCCACATTATGATCTTTTGTTCATCACATCATAATGAAGATGTTGTCAGAGAAACAAAACAAAGCTCCAGAAGCAGGGTCTTGTCTTCAAGCCACTGTCACGTCCTTTTGTGATGGTAACTCTACTCACCTTTTCTATTTCTTCATTTGGACACACACATTTACAAATATCTAAGTATCTTGTAAAATGGAGAGGCCACAACCTTTTCCTTCCTTTGCTTTTTAATAAAGCAAATTTTTGTTTGAAAACAGCTTGTTACACAAGTTCATTTATTTCAGATCCTTAAGTTATATCAAGTATTTCCTCCCACAACTCTTCATGACATTCTGAATTATAACAATGTTAATTAAAGAATTCACTTTACATGCTGCATGCAAAAAATTTGAGAAATAAAGTTCTAAGTACTGCCACTAAAAACTTGTTCATATATAAAATTGAGCATATACTTATGGTCTGGATGAAATATCAAAGCTTTCCAGTAAGCATGAATTTAAAGACTGCTTAAACTTATTAGGAAACAATTTATTTTCCAGATTGCTACCCAGTGAAGCAGAGTTCTCCCATTATCAGTCAACTTACTCAGTCTCTGAGCAGCCTCCAGGGCACCATTTGCAGAATCAGCTACAAAGAATCTCTGAACTGTAACCCCATGGTCTGCCATTATTTTTTTGCTTTGGTACTCTTGCAGGTTGAGCCATCGTCTGGGGGTTAATTGAACAGCCTAGAAACAACAAGAGGGGAAAATAACATAATGCTCATTAAGAAGAGTTCATGAGACAGCCCACTGAGCTCCTCCACCTTATGGTTATCTCAAACCAGCAGTTAAACAACACCCAGAGAAAAGGTAAGATACTTATTGATTTACCTAAGTGCCTTTTCTCAACATTTGTGCATCCCAAGTGCTCTGAAACCTATAGATATTTTTTAAAAGCTACACAAGGCTCACTTGGCCAGACAAAATGTCTTGCATTTAATATCAAGGCAAATTTGGCTTGAACTCCAAAGTCTATTTATGTTTCAATGTTTTCCTCTGCTATAAAAGTAGTAACAGACTCTTACATTAAAACAAATTCAGTTTCATGTTAAATATCCTTATTATACAACATTTCACCTAATCCTTCCCTATAAAATGATTTCCACTGATTCTGTGCATTTGTTGAAGCATATCTGAGAAGAAAAGCAAGTGACATGGTATAAGCATTATTCTGTAAGAAACTATATACTAATACATTTATTTTCAGTGGTCTGCTATCTCTGGTTTGTTCACTGTGCTTCTAAGCAGCAGGACACCAGCACAGCCACATCAGCCATGCCAGGCCAACAACAGCTGGTTATAATAATTAGAATAATGAGAATAATTAGAATAATTCCCTCCTCGTTCCCAACATGCCAGTTTAGATGCCCCTGTGGGAATATAAACACATCTACACCCCATGGGTACAAAGAACTTACACACACAAAGACATCACTCTTGCTTGTCCTGGCAGGAAACCTTGAGACACTACAGAAGTCAGAGGATCTTTACTGAATGGTTTTGAGAAAGGACACATTCTCCACACAGGATTAATTGATTCACACAAAAGCAATAATTAAGGAGCTGGAGCTGACTCCTGGCAATGGTATAACGGCAAAGGTGGAGCTGGCTCCTGGCAATGGTATAATTGCATTTTGTGCCAGCCAAAGATGCTTTTCCCACATGGAGAGACAAAGTGCTGTCCCCTTGGCAGCCAGCCAGAATCAGTTCTTGGTTTCTCCTGAAGTAAGGAACACAGCATGCAAGCCAGGGCTACGTATTTAGAAATGTTGGACAAAGAGGATTATTTACTATACTTTCATCTCTAACAGCATGATAAAAAATTTATCAACCTAATGCAACTTTATACTGAAAAGAAAACCTCTCTGTGCTAAAGTCTTTCAGTAACACACCCTCTCACAACACTCAAGGTTTACAGGCTGAGTTGTCTCAAAAGCAAACTCCCATCTGTTCTATTCTCTTTGAAACACAGCACAAAAGATTGATGCATAAAGAAAACACAAACCCATCTTTTACAGTATATAACTGCATGTTTTCTGTAAAAGTGACTCCCACTGAACTTAAACAGTTACAAATAGCTCAGGATGACATTTTAAATCCTTTTATGCATAACCTGATTAACATATTTTAGAGGAACAAAATGGCATTGTCAGTTTGCTCTATGGCTATCTCTAATTCTACACATCATACAGACACCTCACATGATTTATATTCCTCCATGCTATTCATGGATGATATGTTATTACAGTTATGCAATACTTCAAAGGTAGGGTCAAAATTTAAAGTCCCTTTCATAATTGTTGACATTTAATTTGTTTCCCTATTATAAATTCTCTTCTAGGTTCTAACAATTATCACTTCAGGATCATTCCCACAAAGGGATTAACACTAGGGGCCAGGAGGGACCCTTTTAATTTATCTAAAAAATTCTACAGGTCAGTAATACTGCTGATAAAATTTTGGTCACTGGTTTTATAATTTAGACCAAGTCTTCAAAACAGCTTTTATTCGTAACTTAGAAAAATAAACCAGTTTCACATATAAGTATTACTAAGCTGATCTAAATCAAATAAATAAGAAGGAAAATATAAAAAAATTCCTTCTGGGAAAGATTTTTGTGGCTGTTGCTTGATGGGAACTGTAGCGACCTCTGCTCCCAAACACCCTCTCAGCATCTCATAGGTGCTTTTGGGATCCAACAGCTTTAAAACTCAAAATACAACTCAAAATGTCCCACAGAGATATTCCACTGATGAGATGCTAAAAATCTTACTACACATGCATGAAGTGCAGACATACATAAGCACAGGTACACATCTTCTCTTACAAAAATTGGACAATTAAGATATTACGAAATATTTCTTTCCTAAATTATGAACCAGACCACAGTAAGGACAGAGAAAGGAAATAAAAGAATAATTCCTCTGAAAAGGGTCAAAGCAGTCCTAAGGGTGATGAGACAAAGGTCTGCTCAACAACTGCTGGCACAGAAAAACAAAGCCTACAAACTCCAGCTCAGTGAGCACACTCCCTGCTATATTACAGAATTCTAAGAGGGACCATCTTACTGAGTGCCAACTGAGGACTTTCAATCAAGTCTTTGCACAAAAGACAAACTCCTGGTTGTGAATGAACTGCTTGATGAAATTAGTAAGTATCTAAAGTCTGTACCAGAAGCTCTGAAGAGCAAGGAACATGGAAAACTTGCTTTGAAGCACTTGCAGGATACCCACCACATGTCATGGGGACAGCAGGAAAACTAAAGCAGTTACAAGAGATGAAATAAAGCACAAGCTTTGAATCTGTAAAGGTGACTGCTCTTTCAAGACTATCTTGAAAAATCAAAACAGCTGTGGACATGCATTTTAGAGTGAAGACAAAAAAAAGTGACCAAGAAATCTCAGAAACATGAGATGCTGCTTTGAACTAATTTCCAGCCCAAGATGCTTTGGTTGCAATAAATCTGTACCTAAATTTATATAAGAACCTTGAACCCCCACCCTCCAAATACATTTATACCAAACATTCTCAAAAATCTCAGATGAGCTTCAAATGGCCTAAATTCTTGGGCATCATAAACTTTTATGCATTCTACAGATAAATCCACATGTGAGACTGATAGTAAGATGCTAATGCACAAAGGTACAGCCCCAAAACTCTTGAGAAAAACCTACAGAGGTTTGAGAGAAAGCTATTGCCCACAGACAGTCTCCTACAGGCAGCCTTAATCCAACCCTTCCCCTGAAAGTTGTTACAAGGAGACTTTAATCCAGCACACAATACAACTCTGCCATCACATCTTTGTTTTACTCATTTTCCTGTTTTACAGCTGTTCCATTGCTTGCAGCAGCAGCAAACAGCACTCTTAGATTCACCAGTTCAGTCCCAGCTCTCAGCAAAGACACACTAAAGAATTAGATGGTAAATGAGCATCAGAAAAATAATCTCAATGTGAAAAAGCGAATGGGGAGAGCAGCTGAAAGAGAACCTACAGCACAGGAAATCAGAGTCTAGCTTTAGTCATTTCTGTTAATTATTGATTCTCATTATCTTCTACTCCCATCTTATCCCTCTCAAATATTTTTATCCCCTCACACATTGGTCAGAACATATCAGAAAACACCAGAGATGTCTCAGATCTTTCCAGGAAGCTCTGTCCCAGCTGACACCCAGTGTTTTCCACAAGTTCAAGCTGTATCTGTGTTTCATCTCTCTCTTTATTGCAAGATTGGGCTGCAGTACAAGGAGAAATCCTGTCCCACCAGCTTGGGAAGAAGAGACTGGAAATTGTGTGTGGATTTTAGTAAACCCTGACTCCCTGTGTGACATCTCATCTTTCATCTTCATAAGATGACAGACAAAAAAACCAGAAAATTTTCCACTGGTGGCATTTCTCTGTTATCCTTTCATATGGGAACTTTGTGTCGTGTATTGATGTACACATTGAGGATGCAGAGTGGATCTTATCTTAGATTCAGATCTGCCTGGTAAATCAAAAGGTGTTGTTTATTTTCAAACCACAAATAACGTTTAAGGATAAATCAGTCTGTGAAACTAAGAAAACATTACTAGCAGCACACAGAAAATAAAATGTTGTTATTTAAAATAATAAAGCTTTCAAGAGGATTTAAATTCATCCTAATAAGATATTTCTTAAGATTAAATTTCTAATGAAAATGCTTATCAAAGAGATTAGTACATTTAAATAGAGCTCTTTTACAACTGATAACATTTCCTGAGAGCCTGACAATATCAAAAATCCCAAAACTCAAGTAAGTGGAACAAAAGGCCTCAACTGAGCAGTAACATGAAGTGAGATGAAGGCAGAATTATTTATTCAAGTACAACTTTCAAACCAGATTCTCCCCTGCTGGCTAGAATTATTTGGCATTTTCCAAAAGCACAAAATATTGCTTGGGTTTCACCTCTAACCTCCCTTCCCTTCTCAATCTCCAATATTTTTGTTATCAGTCAGAATTACACTAATGTAGACCAAAAGTATACAGAGTGAGGAGGACTTAGAAAATTACTATTACTAGGAATTGTGTATTTTGTTCTGAACAAGCTTTCTGTCCAAAGTTCCTTCTTTATATAAGCAGAGACCATATTTAGATCCACAGCACGATAAATGAGTGGCACACACATCAAGAAATCAAATATTTCTTTTTTTATCATCTTAACAAGGTCAGGTGTTGCAGAATTGTATCTGTGGTTTATTGACTACTGGTAGAAAAAAAATTGATTCTTCACATAACATGAATAACCTCTTATTTACCACCTTTTTGTTTGTTGGGTTTTTTTTTTTAATAACTTGCTAAAGGCTCTGCACAAATAATGTATTTGATTTGCATTATTTTTCCACTATTCCATTTGCCAATTCTTTAACTGTCACACAACAAGGAAAAAAATTGCATTGTTAAAAAAACCCAAAAACACCAAAAACCAAAAAAAAACCCACTAAAAACAAAACACCAAATTCCCCCCCAAAAACCTCCAAACAGATTTAGAAAACACTGCAACAGAGACTTCGTTGTTATATATGCAGCATTAACTGCTGTGATGTAAAACATCTTTCAGATGACCCTGGAGGTATCTTTTGAGTGCTTGCTTTTGGAAAAAGAAAACACACACACATAAAACCAGAAGAATCTGTTTTAACACATTCACCAAGAAGTTTGCAAGTTGCATGTTAACTACTTCAGCAAAACTCTGCTTGAAAAGAAATGTTAACAAATGTTCCATGTAAGCACCAAACAGAAGCAGCATCAGTAAATCCAAACTTCATCAGATTATGGCACTGATTATTTCTTACCTGAACCTCTATGCTCAGGATAAGGTTTTCTCATTCTTTGGCTTCCCTGGTAAAATATCCAAGGCAGACTTTTTAAAATGGAATAAACAGAATTGAAAGAATCACTTAAGTCTGTCCTTTAACAAGAATATGAAGAAGCTGTCAAAAGGAATAACTGAAAGGTCAAGTCTGACAAACAACTGAAGATTCAAATTATACCCTGTATTACAACAGAGGCCTCTTGGTCTTAAAAAAATCAAAATTTAAAAAATTTAGTGCCATTTCATGCCTAATTCCATGTAAAAACTACCTTGGCTAATCATCCACAACCAAATATTTCACTTTATCAAGTCCAGAGTTCATGTGTAGATCATTTCCCTAGAAAGCCCTAAATACAAATACTTATTTTCTCTTGGTAAGACTCTACTTTTATAAAATGCCAAACGCTTCTAGCTTGGGGAAGAGAATCCAGTGTTAATCAACACTATTAAAGAAAACAAAACCACCACTAAGCAAATTTCTAGGATAATTGAGCATCCCTTGACACACCTATATAATTTGAGCAGCTCTACTGTTTTCATTAGCATAGCTTAATGCATTTTATTGCATCACTGCTAAAAGGAAGACACACTCTAACATCCAACATTCCTTTTTCATTTACAGTATTAATGGAAGCCAGTATTAGCATTGCAAAGCAAAGATGGACTTTTAAAAGCACCTGGCAGGCAAGTTGGGCAAATAAATGCCCACTTCTTTCTTCTCCCTCTGTTGCTCCACAGAAGCCAAGGAGCTGTAACTGTGCTCATTGATCCTGTGCCAGCTCTAGCAACACAAATTAGCTCTGCATGAATGCAAATTATATGTCAAATATATAAAGTATCAGGTTTTGTAAACTTGGACTTTTTTGTAATGGTTATATTGGAAATACGTCAATTGGGAAGAAAAATAGTGGTGGTTTTGAGGAGGTGAGACGTATTCTGTATCTGAAATTAAAAGGAGATGTATTTAGTGTATGTGATCAAAAATAAATGTCTGTCACCAAAATAATCTATTTGCTTAGCCAACACATTCTACAGCATTCCAGTTTATTCAATTTGTGCACTCTGCCCTATAATGCAATTCCAAGCACATATGAAGGAAAGCAGATACACAAAGATGACAGTAATGAAAGAGCAGACCATTCATCAATGTGAGGCATAAACCTTTATTATATTTATTGACATACAGTCTCTGTAATTGACAAAGATGTAGAAGTTTCTCTCAAAAAGAAACCATCAGAAATAAACTAAACTGAATACCCTCATATAAACCACTGCAGATACAGACACATTTTATTAGGTCATGTATTTAAAATATACCACATAGGCCACTGAAAACAAACTAAAGCACTTATTTCAGTTTGCTGGCAGTGCCCACAAAATGAGTAAATTAACCCAAGAAGAAACAAAAATGTAGCAAAATGGCACCACATTAAACAGAAGTTTACGACAAATATAGTCATAGAATGCAAAAATATGCTCTGTAGGGAAAGCTTTGAAGAATATAAACTGGAAAGAGGTAAGGCTGATGGGCTTTAAGGGGTCCCACGAGGCACAGCACACATTCCCTTCAGAGATGGCCAACACTGCAAACCTGGGGGCACACTAGGGACAACAGGACAGAAAATGTCCTTCCCAACTAAAATGTCCTGCTGGCTGCCACAAACCAGCAATTTTCACCTTCCAACGCAGGAGCTAGCATCCAGGTCATGCTGTTTAAAAGCCACAGAGGAAAGAGTGTTCCATGCCCATCCCAAACTGCCTGCTTTGGCTGGGATGCCATATGGCAGCGAGGTTCCCTTGGTGCCAGCAGCTCCAGCAGCCTCATCCAACACTGAGATTATGACCAAAGCCTCACTCTAGACCTCTGTGATATATTTATGAGGGATAAAATTGGTTCTGTGAGCTAGTTTAGGAAGAAGTCTTAGATATTTCTCTGACAAAAAGAGTTTCCATACTTTTGTTCACAGCAGTCAGGAATTGCTTATTTTTTAGTCTGTATTAAAGCACCATAAGCAGACCAGGCCTTAAACAAGAGCATTTGGGTTTAAATATACAGGTACAGCTGAAGATCTTTTAACTTTCCATTACTTATTCCTAAAAATGGGAATTCATTTGAACTGATTAAAACCCACACACAAACTCCAGTTAACAGCTATAGGCCTTTGAGTTCCATATTTATTCCTGAAAATATAGCACACAAAATATCCTGAGCAGTAAAATACACAGAAAAAAAAAGAACCTATCACATTTCCCAGTTTTCTAAAGGCTAAGGCATTTTGATCAATAAACTGCAGGGTAATTTACTGTTTTAACCATATACTCACTTTTCAGAACAAGTGAGATCTGTCCATGCAACAAAGGTTTATGAAACCTAACTTCAAATAAAATAAAAAACACACACGAAGTTTGGCCCTACATTTTGTTTAGTAAATCTGGATTGCCTAGTGGATAATTGCTACTATTCCTAACATCTATGACTCTTTGAAACAAGATGTGTTAAATAACTAAATGGTTCTCTCCATATACTGACAAAATATAGAAAAAAGAAATGGGGGCTGTTCATAAAAGGAGCTCACAGTTACCGTAATTATTAGGATTGCTATTGGTAAATTGTTTAAAAAACTGGACTCAAACAGTTGAGAGGGCGGTCAAGAGCTTGGAAAGCATAAATTTTAAGAAGTCCAAGTTGAACAACTTCAGAGGAGTGAAACAAGCCACCACCTCTGCTCAGAAGCTCTCATTCCTGAAAATGAGACTGCACAGTGCAAACCAAGGGGAAGACAGTACCAAACTCCCTGCTCAAGAGCATTTCTCCTTCCAAAGCAATTACATTCACTGCAATTCACTGTCCAGAACAGCAACACTCCAGAAGAATTTCAGAAATCTAGTTTGAAACAATCACAGGATTGTTTTTATTACTGCATTAGGTGTTTGTGTCACCATTTAGTTCTAGACAACGCAATCAAAACAAGTGCTTATTTAAATCTTGCCCTCAATACTTTCCCACAGTTCAAGGACAAGCCAATTTCTCTTGTCACACATTGCAAGATTCTTTTTAAGAGGAGCTGCTAAAAAGCAGAGAGAGGAATCAGAGTGCATCATAGCAGAAAAATGGCGACAAACATGAAAGAAAGAAAGAGAAGAGCTTTGTTAAACTAGTAAAATGTCACTTTTAGGGAAGCAATCTATTTTAACTGAAAAGCTAAACAAGGCATATTTAGGGATCTCATCCTTTTTAGTTAAGAGAAACCACTTTTCTCCCATCACCCAGCAGCACTGATTATTTTAATAAAACCTAATAAAGCAAGGATTACCAACCACAGATTACCTACCTGTAGGTAACAAAGCACACTAAACCAACTGATGCCAGTTGACATCACTCATCTGTTGAAAAACAGGCAGTCACCAATTACTAACAGAACAATAATTTCTTTGTTTAATGAATATGCTAATTTACTGAGCTCTCATTAGACAGATACACAGGCAATATTGATGAGTTCCATAAGGCATTATAAAGTATGGCTGAATTATTTCAAAACAAATTAAAGCAGAAAATATTGTACACTGTTTAATGGAATGATAAAAGCCTGGTGGCAAGTGAATCCTCTGGGTGAGCCCTCTGAAAAAGGCCAAGTTAAAACCATGACTCATCATCTGTGGTTGGTGTGGTCCATGGAGAGCCTTCAACTGCCTGAAATGTACCTGAAGGCCCTTCAATAAATACAACAGTTTTTTATTCTCTCAATTTTGTCTGGTTTTAGGTAGTCCCAACAAGGCATCAGTAGCATTAGGTGTTTAGGTCCCTCAGCAGGGACACTGGAGAACTTTGCATTTCCACAAACCCATCTGCAGCACCTCTGTTACCAATAAATCCTAAGTAAAAGCTGGTTCATCTGCATTTAGTGCAATGCTACACAGCCCTGGAAACAAAAGCAGTGATTAAATTTTCAATTCATAGTTCATTTTGCTTGTGTTGCGGCTGCATCTATTTTCACTTTTTCTCTCTTAATAACTTTAAGTTCCTAAATTAAGAAGGAAATAGAAATTGGTTTTTCACTCAAGAAAGGAATCACTACAAGCCACATCTGTCAATTTGTAATCATTTATTCATACACAATTTAAATGAGAAACAATATTAAGTTCTCCTTCAAATTTCAGTTTTACCAAAGGAGTTTTATTTCAATAATACCAGAGAAATGAACAGAAATTTCTATCAAATAAACATCTATAAAATATCCTCTACATAAGATGGCCATATAAGCCACATTTCTGCTTTTTAAAAAGAAAATATAAAGTTAGACACAAGGGACTGCAGCAGGGAACACTTTTAGGCAGAGTAGGAAGGTCTGACATTTTTGTGTAATACAAGACAGTTCAAAGTAGCAAGATCCTGCAGAAACCAATTATAAAAAGAACAGTTTCAGCCTCAACCTGAACAGCCTACCCAGAATGTTAAAATTAACCTGGGAAAGTGAATGATTTAACTAAAGAAATAAGCCTACTGGATTTGACCCCAAAGTCAAGTCATGAATCAAACTCCCTCACTCTCCCCGATTTGCTCACTGAAGTGGGAGAACCTTCCCAAAACTCGCTCACTAGCGAACTGCCAACTTTCCAAGGTAATTGAATCTAAAAATATGTGGCTCTAGTAAAGGTTTTTCACATTAAAATTAAAATGCCACCATTACTTGGGGGGGTTTATACATTTCATTCACTACCTACTGCCTCAAAATTAATTCATTAATAAATATATGAAATATTCATGAGGATTTACCTCTTCCATCTTTAAAACAATATTCCCTTCCACTAAAAGATATATTAAACTGCAACAACATATTAATCAATATTTATTAGGAAACATATATTGATACCTCAACATCCCTCTTTATTTTTGACTCAGTGCTTTCTTTCCTCTCTCAATGGTAGAATCCCTCATCTGGGAAAGAGGAACATCAGGAGTGTCCCCATCAGTTCTGAAGTGGCTGGATGCTGGGGAGGCTTTCTTTATCTCTTTCATTAAAGCACACCTAAATTTTTCCACAGTAAATGCAAAAAGCCCAATTTTGCTGTGCTTTACCAAATAACACAGAAACAGAAGAGGATTTCAGAGGACAGCACCCATCTCGTTCACAATTCTGAAATTTAGATTACCAAACCATATAGACTGGATTAAGAAATCAGAGGTGTCTATTCACGAACCTTTCCCTTTAAACAAAACCATAGCAATATGCACATGAAAACCACCAAGTTTTAGAAACATCCCAGTTATGTCTTGTGTGTTTCACAGTATTGCAGATGAAATTGTAAGGATAGTAAATGTACTCAGCGTGGAAGTGGGACTGAAAATCCTGACTGCATTCTTAACACAATGTAGTGACTCCCTTACCAGTTCTCCTCAATGTTCCTGCTTGCTGTCTACTGCAAGAAACCCTTTTTTACTTCAAGGGTTTCTGAATGCCTGCCCTACTATGCTCTTTTGACTTGATCTTGTGGCCCTCCTTGTCCTTCCAGAATCAGTCTGATTGCAAACTGATCATCCCAGGCTTTACCTCTGCCCTCTCCTGGACGTGATGAGTGTGGTGTGATGTTCTTCCACTGCAGAGTTCGGTCATTAGCTCCAGAAAACACAAATGAAATTACACAATCCTCTTCCAATGTGCTTTTATATCTTCCAGTGTGCCTATATATGTACAAACTCAGCTTTCTGATTTATCCTTCTGTTTACTTCTCATGCAAGGAAGCAGACACAAGAATGAACTTGAAGCAAGTCCTTCACTCATTGCAGATTTAAAGTCTCCAGTAACGATTACACTTTATAGACTTATTTACAGCTTGCTTACACTCAGGGATTTTGACAGCTATTCTGTAAATACACTCTCCTACCCACTAAGCTCCATTGTAAACTACCAGGAACATGCACGGGGTCACACTTGAGCTCCTTCTGTCATTCTTACTCTCCTTATCTCACCAAACCAGAATCTGAGCCCACATCCTCGTGCTCTACAAGGCAGATCCTAGCAGCCACCACCTGGATGATCCTTTTGGGTGTCTGCATGAATGGGTTTGTGAGGACCACAGTCCTCAAAATTAAAAGAGGAGAGGGTTGGAAGAGTGTTCTTTTGAACAGCAAGACCCTGACCTCTCTTCTCCATTTCCCACACCTTGTTCAGCAGCTGTTTCAGTCAGGCTGCTACAGACTGACCTCCAAATAAAGCAGGACATCACCAAACCCCTGACAACTGCATCCTGCTGCCCACCCAGGGGATTATTCAGGACTCTATCTATACGCAATCAGCAAAATAAAATTTCTGCAAATTAACTGACAGCACCCTTGTGATCCTGAGAAGTTCTGGGATGCATTTTGCTTAGTGTGGACAGGCTGCCGGAGCAGGGCTGAGCACACCCCAAGCCATGAACCTTCACCTGAACACTGAACCATTCACAGCTTCCAAAAACCCTGACCCAGGGCAGGTTCCTCATTCTGTGGGATTACATGAAAACTGTCTGGTTCAAACAACATGCAGAAGACCACATCACAAAAAGGATGTCACAAAACAAAGCTGCCAGCCCAAAAACCAAGCTGCCAATCCACCCAAAGAGCCAAACAGTACCCTCTGTCCTTCCTGAAGAAATTGTTGGCAAAGTATTTTTTCCTTGCATTTTTAAACCAAATTTCAGCCTAATAAAACAGAATTACATGTGCCCAAAGATCAAGCATGTCTACAGAAGCTTTACACCTCTGGAACTGATTTTCAGAGCCTTTGCTTGGGCAAAGGAAGAATATGAACTCCCAGATTCAATTTCTGCTTTTGTCAATGCTCTCACCATCAGAAGTTCTGCTTTGCATTAGTAATTAATTTTAGTCAAATTATGTTCATTTTGCTTATTTTGTACTTCAAAGCTTTAAGAGAAGCATACTTTCCTGACCTAAAAAGTAAGGCTTTGAAGTATCTGATGAAAATAAACTCACTACCATACACAACTGCATAATCAGTTGCAGAAAATACTGTAACACATTCCCTGCCTTAGCAAATGAAAGAAGATTGTTGGTGATATGCACAACACATTCAAAAAGTGAAATAAGTCATCTTCTCTACATATTTTAAGTATCTTGAGGGGAAATTTTATATTTTTGTTCTGATCATAAAAATGTTTAATTTCCTAATTTTTTACAAAATTAAAATGATATTTTGATGCAGCTATGAAGAAATGCTCTAAACAGTAAACATAACCAGAAAAAAAGCTAAAACTATTGTACCACCAAACATGAGACTAAGTAGCCACTACCAATATTTTCTTTCTTGCATGCAAATTCGGCTTTCTAAATTGTTACAAAACTCAAAGCATATCAATAAGATTAAAAGAAATATTTCTGCATTCATATCTCAAGCAATCATATCTATCAAAGAAGTGTTTCACGCCTACCATACCCTGGAAGAATGATTTTTCAAGTGTTAGAAGTCACTGATATTTTAAGAAAAACACTGATAAAATGCCAATTTAGACAGTTTGAGCTCCATTTTTCATCACAGAGAAGGAAATATGAAACATAATCACAGCTTTTTTGTTCCAGTTCTTTAATATTGAAGCCAAATCATGATAATTTCCACGCTACCTGACTATGCCATCACAGAATAGGACTTTGAGCACTAAGCAACATAACACTTCAAAGCAACAAAAATGCAAATGCCCATGGTAGTAAAATAAAGAAATACAGAAAAGTATCTACAGAAGCAGTTTCACTGCATGCCTAAGTCATATCTGGTTTATTAAACCAGTCCAGAATGGTCTATACCAATTTCATTCCTGGAAGCAGTAAGAAAAGACTGGTACCCATTTTCTGCTTCCATCTGAATTGACACCCTTTATAGTTACTAAGTCTTGGTTTTAATTAGACCATTTGACTTAGACTAACATGAAGCCAAACATTAAGAATATTTTTTCCTTCCTTTGCAGGTAATTTCTTTATTAATATTTTTCCATTGTTTATACCTAATTATATGAATTCACTCTGCTGCCATTCTCAAATCTCAAAGCAAGCTTAGGACACTACAAGAAGCATCACTTCATCATCCTCAAAGACTTTGACCTAAAGCAGATTTCTACATCCCTGACTGTATGGAGGGAGAGAAAGGCAAACTTTAATCCAATGAAACTGCACTTCCAAGCCCAAAGGATGATGGCACTGGATGTTGGCAATGGGTGATGCCAACTCCAATGGTTAAGGAAATTGGGTTGTGCCCAGCCTTGTGTCTTATTGCAGCCCATGCTATATCCAGAAATAAACAACAGCCACTGCTCTTCCCTCAGCTTCTCCCCAGAGGGAGCTGAGGGCCCTGACCAGCTTCTGTTCCCACATGTGAGGCTCAGAAGGGTCTCCTGTTGTCGGCTCCCCACACATCTGCATGTGGAAGTTATCAGGGCTCTCCAGAAACCTCCTGGAACTCCTGATATGTTCCCAGCTGTGCTGTCCCCTCCAGGAGGACCTGGGGGGAATGAAGTCCTCCTGGTCCTTGCTGATGCAGGTGCCTGCAGCAGAAATGCACAACAGCCCTGTCAGAGATGTTGGGGTGCCCCCAAATCCTGACCTGTGGGTTCCAGCTGGGTCACCAGCCCTCCCTAGATGGAGCTCCAGCACTCCAGCTGCTCTGGACTCACGTTCACTCATCTCACATCATGGTTAAACCAAGCCGTAAATAGCTGTTCCTCTACTTCCAAAATTTATGGTGTTACTTTAGACTATTTTAATCTGAGCCATTTAACTGAAAAACAAATCTAGACTGAAACTCTGCATGAAAGAATTCAATTAAATAGATTCTCTGTTTCCAATGTGTTTGGAGTGACAGAATTGAAGACAGTAGAAAATTTAAGGGAAAATACATTTTTATGCCATCTTCAAACCTTAGCAAGTACTGTCTTGACAATAAAAAGGACATGGTTTCTTTTAATAGGCCTTTCATCTTTAATTATCATGAATAGCTCTATATTTTACCTATTCCCATCAGTGTTATGTACAACTGGCACATAGAACTCCTCCAATAATTGGAATTTCCCTGACATTTTCATACCAATATTCTGTATGAACAACTTTTTTTTTTATACAAGGCAGTAACTGCTTTCTTAGCTGACATGAAATTAGCAGATGTCAAATTAAACTGTCCTTTTGCCCACAGATCCTTCAGAGAAAGATATCAAAAGATAATGAAGTGTTCCATTAGTAATCTGTGGCTGGTTTTTAATTTGCAGTTTCATATTTTTCAGTCAAAAGTCTTAGACAAGCAGGCAAACCTAGCAAACAGGATCAAAACTCTTGTTTAATTTTTCATTCCTCCTGACAATTCTCACAAAACTTTTGCATCTCATGAAGAATTTAAGTGGACAAGAGTTAAGACATCAAAGGTACAAGTGTTGTACAAGTACAAGGATTTGCTATCCTCCTGACACAAACTGAGGCTGATTCTCACAGTTTACATTACTCAGACTCCAATCCAATCCAGACTGTGATTCTACAACACACAAATTAAAGACAAACAGGGTAGACAGAAATTGATCTGTCTCCAAGTACTACCCATGTGCAAGGCAAGTAAACACAAATGAATAATAATGTATCACAAAACATGCTTAAAAGTCTTTTCTTAAATAAAACAGTCTTTGAGTTAAACATCCTAATACACATTCAAGGTTGTGAGTGCCTAAAGCTTTATGATTTTGGACTCAAAGCTTCCAAACACGCAGATCATCACAGAATCAAAATTTCATTCAATTTTGGGATACAGACTCTTATAGTTTAGGGAAACCCATGAGCAATTATGGAAGAGAGAAGACAGGAAGAAAAAAGCTCATGGGTAAATCAAAGCAGCACCTTTTAAGCAAAACTAAACTTGCATTTACCAAATATATTTGTGCTATCAGTATAAGTTGTTTACTGAAGAATTAACAAAGATGTTCCAACAAATAAGTGGAAAAACAGCAAGTCTTTAAATTCCTTCACAGTTAACATTTAGCCACTAATACAAAAACATCACCATCAGCATAACAGCACAAACAAACTACAACACCAATCTAGGGGTTTGATTTTCATTACCACATTAAAGGATGGCTTCAGCTTGCAGTTCAAATTGTTTTAAGTCTCACTAGTACAACAAAGAATTCAGCAGCACAGCAAAACTCCACTATTAAGGAATTTTTCACAATAGTCAATTTTAACTCCTATTGGTTTCATATCCATTCCTGCTGGTATCTAGTTAAAATAAAATCAACAGCTACTAATCATGGATCAATGTTTAAAAACCAGTTCCAAAGCTATTGTCATATGCACTTGGACAGGTAATATGACTTCTCTGTCCTGTTTTTTATTAAAGTGCTGTGGAAGAAATAAGCTGAGTCACAGATGGTTAGAAACTGCTTTTAGAGTATTAGAGGATGAAATTTTCAGGAGAAAACCCTCAGAGTATGTGCTCAAAGCTACACATGACAGTCACAGTCACAAATACGCACAGAAAAATTGGACTGGCCAAGGCAATAATGAGCTGAGCTACTCACTACAGGTGTGGTCAACAAAAATTATCAGTTGAGGTTAAATCACTTTGGAACAAGTGAGTCCCCAGAACAGGGAGGGAGACGACCTCATCTCTATACATTAAATGAGGACATTGCCCATTTCTGTGAAAATGAACCTTCCAAACAAGAGAAAGGATAAAACAGTAGAGAAATGAACTACTTCCAAGAAACAACTATACCACAACTGTGCCTAAACCTTCATCTCACTTCTCTGTATTCTCAAAAGAACCTCAGCAGCTTCACACATTTCAGATAAAATCCCTGCTGGCACTCATCAGCCAGATAGACCAAATGAAAGGTGACTTTAAAAAATTAAACAAAAAAAAAAAAAAAAAAAAAAGGAAAACTACCACATAGAAATTTCCAGAGAAAAACAGGAGGAAACAATCATTCAGATAACCGTAAAGAAAACAGTTTGCCTATTGACACTTTATCTAGTTCCTCAGGAGGCAGATCAATGAAAAAAACCCACTTGCTTTTATATAAAAAAACTTCACCCAATCCTAAACATACCCAAGGAATGTAAGGAGTCTCTGGGTAAACTGCTTGGGAGTTCAGATGGAGGGTCAGGAAGGATTTATTCAGAGCCATGTTTAAGACCACAGGTGTGGCTAATTCTCCATCTAATGTCATATTCATGAAGGCTCTCTCTTCTTACCTAATTAGCCCCATCCCCTGATTATACCTCCATGAAGTAAAAAGGTAAATCAATGCAGCAAAGTGCAGCTTTTCTGCTTTAAGACAGAGCTGTGATATCTGTGTCAGAGCCAGATTGCTCCCAGGGTAGAAGTTCCACTAGCAGAAAACTAACTGGGGGAGAAAAAAATAAAAAAAATCACAGTCTGAGGTTATATTTATGTTTTCATTTCCTTTTTCATCTCAAAATAGGATTCAATAACCATGTGTTTAATGGAACTGCTGGGGAGGAGTGGGCCAAACATCTGCTCCACTTTGGCATTTCAGTTTTGTCTAGAGTTTGAAGAGGGCTTTCCTGTCATTTGGATGAGGTGCCTGTAGGAAAAGCTGTTTGTGAAAGTCTGTAGGCTCATGTATTTCCTGCCTCTAAATGTCAAACCTTGAAAATACAGCAAAACTGCCAACCAGGAAAAGCCAAATAGGGAAGCAGTCCAAAGAAATTTTCAAGAACACCAAAGAAGAATTCAAGAAAAAGAAGAATTCAACATTGAAGTAGCTTCTAAAGCCATGAATTGAAAAGTTTTTTTGGGTAATGTTTTGTGTCACATGGAGGCTCAGCTATCACAGCTGATAGCTTCTTGGAAAAGGCAGAATTTTCTCTGTTCAACATTAACGAGGTTTTACAGATATACAAGTGTAGGAACTGAAGGCATCTGCAGTGAGCAACCTTGCAGCTCCCTATTTGTAACTTCTATAGATTCCAGCAGATTTTAGAACAGAAATCTTGTTTAATTTCATCTTCCTCTCTTTCCTTTTTTTTTTTTTTTTTTAATATTTTCAATGCTTGTGGAATCTGGATGCGTTCTGGCAGGACTGAGGCCCATTCTGAAGGCTGGGCTAGGGCTCATAATGCACCAACCGACCTGCTCACCCTATTAGAAGACTGGAGAGTTACCTTAAGCACTGTTTTTCTTTTTTATGATTCTGATTTAATTGTCCCTCATTTATATTCATCGCTGAATTTCACTGCATCTGAAGCTATTTTGAATACACAGCATTCTCCCAAAGGGCCCAATCCAACTCCCATTCAAATAAACAGCCTTCAATGGAGCCTATTTGTTGCCAGCCAACAAGATTGAATTCTGCTGCCGAGTGGTCCCCGGAGCGTTTGTCACAGCTCTTCACAAACATTGCTCCAGCAAGAGCAGGCCTGAATGCTCCTGTCCACGTGCACTGCAGACAACTCAAACCTATCTTTTATCTTCTTGAGATATTTGGTCAGATTTAAAACTCCAGCAGCACAAAGAATCAAATCTACCAAGAATATAAACAGCAAAAGGAGTAAAAGAATGTTTAACAGTTATAAAAAAGCAAAAGGATGATAAAATAATTTCATATTGTAGAATCAACTACCATTTACTCCACCCCTAAAATGAAGCTACACAGGAAAATGTGTGCAGATTACAATGACAGCATATAACCAAATTTCACAGCTACAGTTTTGAAATAATAAGAAATTTTGCAACAAAGTGTAGAAACATCACTCCAACAGCAAGGGCTATGAGGAAAGATTCTAAATCTCACACAGGGTTACCAAAACAACAAAGTTGGAGACTGGTATTTCTTGATCACATTCACACCATATGGAAGACCCTCATCTGTGAAAGAAACACTGTGATGGGCTTTGAGGACAGGTTCATGCTAAATAAAGTAAGAGTGTAAGTTCTCATCTGAGCAACAGAATGAATGATAGAAATGAGAAACACCTTCAATGGACGGGCTCTTACTCTCAAATCGTTTATCCTATTTTGTAGCACAGAAATCCAGACTCTGGCTGATCAACTCATTTGTAGCCTAAAGTCTGAGACAGTGGAAGATTAGGGGACTGTTTAGATGGGAATTCTATTATGCAACATTGCCAAATTGAAGACCTTTATAAAGGAAAGTTGTTTGCTTTGAAGTTAGGAACTTGATTTGTCGTTATACAGTACTCATGTGGTTCTTGAAAATAGCCTACTTGGAAAACACAGATCTTGGGAGATGCTCTCAGTATCTGGCAGAGTGCAGAAACAGAATAACAAAATGTGATTTATAATACAAGCTCAACAGCTCTAGTTCAAAAATAATGCACAAAAAAAAGGTGTTGTTTTTTTTTTTTAAAGATGGCCACCTTGATATCCTAAGAATACTCTTGAGTATCTGAGCTGATATCCAGTTTTTTCAGTGGGGTAATTTACAGATTGCCTCCATGCTTTGAGAGATGACAGAATAGACCATGAGCTCCTAATTTCCACCTATTTCTCACTGCAGCACCAGATAGAGACAGGGCTTGAAACCAACCAAAGCACCTCAACCAGAACACCTCCTAAGTTCACACCAAATGACTCTTTTCAGACAATGCTCCATACTCCAGCCTTTCCAAGCCCTACAAGAACAGGGATGTTACCTCCAAATTCCTCATTGCAGCATCAGACTCACCAAAGCCTTGATGGGAGGAACATATTTTCAACCATACAGCGCATATTCCCCAAATGTTGTGATTTACAGCATTGCCTATTCACACTAAAGAGATAAAATCTGTATATATACAGATAAATGTATGTTTATAGATAACATTGTGCGTGTATCCACACATAAACAGTCTTCCTCAAAGAAAGGATGTGAAATGGACATGAAATGGACAAATGCTAAATCAACAAATCAATTGCACTGAGTTCTGTAGCCAGCATTCAAATAGGAAAGTTGGGCATAAAAGATTTCAGATTTACAACCTCCTCCAGGTTAAAAGATAAACCACACAGCCGCAGTTGTGCAACACAAGTTAAGCACCACAGCACCCTTTACCCCCGAGCCCTGCACCGGCAGCCAGGAGCGTTCCCAGCAGCAGCACCTGCGGACAGAACTGGACACAAACACGTTTTGTTTGCTCCAGGGTATTTTGCTTCGTGGACAACATTTATGCTCAGAAGTGTGGACCAAAGTAAGATTCCCATGCAGCTGCTCATGATGAAAAAGTAAAATAACAGAGCTGGTCGCCAAAGGCACGAGGGCTGTCCAGAATGTGCGTATCTCGTTTTACCTCGGCAAGGCTGCTGTCAAGGTGAATAATGAACCCCTGCCACACCTCAGAGAGCCCCTGAGCCCTTCCAGAACGCTCATCTACTCTTTCCCACCGCTCTGCTGAGGCTCAGGACCACCGGGGAGCCTGAGCTAGGATGGATTTCCCAGGAGAGCACAGCCAGGCATGTTCACCCCGGCGTGACCTCAGCCAGCCGCACTGAGCCAACCCAACGCGATGCCGCCACCGAAACGCGCTCAGACAGACGCTATCGCTCCGTGCACAGCGTCAGCCAGCTCTGCTATTGAAACAATTCAGGGTTCGGGCAGGTGTGGGGGCAGCGAGGCGCTCCCGGCCGGTTTTGGTCTGCCCAGTCCTGAGCCAGCGCCGCCGCCGCAGCCTCGCTCCGACCCCGCAGGCGCCGGGTCGGTCGCATCCTCCGGCCCGAGCATCGCAGCCAGCGGGAGCATCAAGGTCCCTCCCGCTACCAGACACGGCCGCGGGGCTCAGGCGGGCACGGCGAGCGGGGACGGCGGGGCGCGGGGCCGGGCTCGCTCACTCACCGGGAATCGGGCCCACAGGCGGGCAGATCGCAGCGCCAGGTCCCGCAGCACGGCCCCCGCCTGCCCGGCCAAGGGCGCCGCCATCTTCGCCGCTGTCCCCGCCCTGCCCCGCGCCCCGGGCGGAAGCCCCGGCGGAGGCGGAGAGGGGCCGGGCGGGTCCCCGGCAGAACCATGAGGGGCTGCGGGAGGCCGGCACGGTGGGGTTGGCACCTTGTGGAAGGGTATGGGCCCCTGTGAGGGAGGGTGCGTTATCTTTCTGACTAAGAAACACCGAGGGAGTTGTGCCTGTTCAGCTTCGAGAAGAGTTCACCGAGAGGGGACTCCGATAATGTGTGTAACTATCTAAAGATTTCTGGAAGATGGACCCGGCTCTGCTCGGTGGTGCGCAGCGATAGAACAAACAGGCAATGGACAGGACTGATGCCGAGGAGGTTCTGCCTGAACATGAAGAACTTCCTCGCTGTGCACTGGAACAGATTGCTGGAGCCTGCCTCGCTGGGGGTGCTCCAGCGCTGCCTGGACACGATGCTGTGCCCTGTGCTCTGGGATGAGCAGGGAGGCTGGACCAGAGGAGCCGCTGCGGTCCCTTCCAGCCCTGCCCATGAAATTGTGTTTGAGATGAGTGTGCCCAGCACGGCCCGGTTTGGGACTGGGGCCCAGTGCGGTGACCAGAGCAGGAAGGGCCCTGTGGGGAAGGCAGTGCCTGGGAACGGGCAGGCAGCCACGAGGGGAGTGCCTGGGGAGTGTGAGGTGCCGGCCTTGCACTGCTGGAGGCTGTTCCAACTTCTTTTTTCATGACTAAAAGGTCTTTTGGTCTTTGTTAGGAAATATCAAATTAACCCAATCTAATAAACCCTAATAAGGAATCCAGCTGACCCGTCATAGGCACTTTAATCTGAAAGCCATAAACATCTCTTCTTAATCTACAGGTAAAATATGTCAGTGTCAGGTTGAATGTTAGGAGGAATTTTTGCACAGAAAGAGTTGTCAGGTGTTACAATCAACTGCCCAGGTAGTGATGGAGTCACCATCCGTGAAGGTTTTTAACAAAGGACTGATTTGGCACATGGTGCTGTGCTGTATTTGTCAAGGTGATGATTGGTCACAGGTTAGACTTGAATATCTAGAGTGGTTTATTGCAACCTAAACAATTCTGTGAAACCTGTGAGTTAATGCCAAACCTGAGACACCAAACTCAGGCCCTCTTGGGGGATGGAGCAGAAGAGCAAAGCCCATAAAGCTTTATGTCCATCACATGGACTTAAAATCTGACATGAGTTCACAGTCTGAGCAGAGGTTTCATGAAAGTGAGTCCCAACAGCCACATTTTGAAGATTGTTCCATCCATCAGGAATGACTTGGGGGCTGGTGTAGACAGAGGTGTACCATGTCTACAGTCTGAAGCAAACTCAACAGTCAGATGGCCTGGGATTTGCAGATACAGTTGCTATGTGACTCACTTGAGCATTTTCCTTGTCTGTTTCTGTTTAGTGCACATTTGAGATAATCCACCTATGAGTAATAGAGAGTTAACCAAATAGCTCACACAAATTGTCCATTTACAATCATGGTCTGAAGAAAAAATGCTAAAATTGAGCAGTGGCTGAGATACCCTTGCAATTTTACAACAGTTCATTTTAAATTCACCTATATTGAAGCATGCAGAGTTAGCATTATATGGAGGCATTATTTATGCTAAGCATTATTTATTCAGTGGTTTATGATGAAATAGTTGGATAAACACTTAAATCCTCATCTTCCAGTCCAGGATGTGAGTGGGAACAAAGGAAAATGCTCCTGTCAGGGCTTAGAACTTACACTCCCAAACATGTTTTTTAAAAAATCAGGACTGAACAACTCCTTTATTGGAATTTAATCAGCAAATAAATTATATGTCTAATAGAGAAAAAATCTGCAATTTCATAAAAACTGAGGTGTTAGAAAAGTCTGAAATTGAACACTTTTGTCTTTGTCATGACAATTTAAGTAATGTAATATGTTTCAATAAAGAATCTGGAGATGCTATTTTTGATAGCATTGAGCAATAATGTATGGTACCAGTATTAACCCAGGTATTACTGTGTGCTTGTTCTTTCATAATATTATGTACTGACTTAGGTATGATGATGGAGGAACTATAATTTCATTTTTAGTTTCATGGCTGTGGTTCAGTAAGCACAGAGTTCCCTATTCATACAGTCTATTATGGCTGTCTGCATTAGGTTTATATATATATAGCAGGTATATAAGCTTTCAGATAATGTCTGTGAATTGCATGCAAGGCTATCATTTAATGCTGTGAGGAGCATTTTGACTGCTTAATATAAATAATGCAGAACCTGCTTCACTATATTTTTTTATTGTTTAGATTTAGTGGAAAACCACTGCACAGTGTGGAGTAGTCACCAAGACATATTTCTTTTTGTATCTCTGCTGCAGAACATACCTGACCTTTAAAGCATGAGGAGAAAAGATAGATTCATTGTCTTCACATCCAGTTTCCTTCTATGTGTGTTTGAGCCAAAGCAAATTTAGATTAAACAGGTCTCTGAAGCAACTAGAGCAAGTAAGAGCTGGAATTTTTGGATCATGGAGTACAAGATGTGTTGGTGTGTGAGAGGAGGGACAAACTATGAATTACTGTTGGGGAAAACACTTCAAATGCAGGAATTTGGGAGCAGCTGAGGAGTAGTCTCAACACACCATCCTCACAAATAAGGAGAGGAGGGAAGTGCAAAATAAAACGGGATAGAGGGAGAGGCTGGTTTCAAAGGTCATTCCTTCTAGACTTGCAGACATTCCTCCCTGTATCTCTCCTGGATGTGCAGCATTTGAGTGTGCTTCTGCTCTGTCTTCCCCACAATACACAAAAGGCTGGATTGTAGCTAAGTTTTTAGCAGTGGTCTATTTAATGCAAAACAACCAGTAATGGTTTTGCAGTTAAGTTTAAAAAAGAACATTGTGTAAGGTTTATACGTCTTTGGAAGTTATCCTTAAGGCTAAATGGTTGGTAGTGTTCAAGTGAAAACATTTAAAGACAAAAGAAATCACCTTATCACAGGTAAAGCACAATTCTAAGTGTTTTTGCAATGACATTGTATATTCATTTTTTATCTATGCAGATTACCTCCCAAACCACTGGGGTTTTTTATTTTATAATGTGTTGCTCTAGCTGGGTTTTGGTGGGTTGTAGTTTCATTTCAGGGTACTGGAACCAGTGGGCTGAAAGACATTTCCTCATCTGCACATTGCCTTGCAATTGTCCTTATGTTAACTACAGAATTTGAGCTTCACATTCACGTGGATTTCATAGGGAATAAGTTTACAATAAATAAGTTTATTTGCCAGATACCCCACACACAGCATCCTCAAGAATAACAAGTGAGGGTAATAAAGCTGCAGCAAACTCACTAAAATAGTCCCACTGTAGGTGGCTGAGGAACAGGAAACAAGATCATAGGGTGAGTCTGACAGTGCCACTGCAGAGCATGAGTCCTGGTGCTCAAGCACCTCTCAGATTATGATGCTCTCCCAATCATTCACTATTTCTCATTCCCTTTCTCTTTTCAAATATTAAATCAAAAAGAAAAATATGTGGTAAGTGGTAAATATATCAATGGGTGGAGAAATGATAGCAAAGGATTAAAATAACAATGTTTAGGTTTAAAAAGAAGGATGAAAAGAAGGAATGAAAAATAGTGTATTAGAATTATAAATTTTCTCCTAGGTCACCGAGTTCAGTGATTGCACACAGCCCCAAATTCCCCATTCATTAGAACATTATTGAAATGTACTGGAAGGTACCCTGGAAGGAAGCAGGATGAGGTGGTTTTGGCTTGGTAGGATCAAACATCCTGGTTTCTCTTTCTGTAGTGACATGGGAGCTCTGTGTGCTGCTGCATCCCCAGGCTGTGTTAGTAAATATCAGCCTGCCCTTTTCATTTTCAGATTGCACCTCTGCTGTACACAGTGGAACTTGTGTGTGGCTCAGAATGAAGGAACCAAGTGAAACCTTGGAACAGCATCTTCTGCTCAATGCTGTGGGAAGCCAGGGTGCTGCATTTTAACACTGTGTGATAACTGTGACTTGAAAAGTGAAAGTAAGTGTCTAAAACAGGGAAAACTTTAAATGACATGGAATTAAGAGAAAAAGTAGTGGAATAACCAACTTTAAAAAGATATATAGCAGGAGAGGCAACACCAGGCATAGCAATAGTAACAATTATGCTCCACCTTTTTTGATGTCTAACTACCTGGCTATGTAAAAACAGAAATTTCAGGATTTATGACATAAATAATAGGCTGGAAACAACAGAAGTGATGCATCAGTTTACAGGAGAGCTACTGCTACCTCTTGCCAGTGGCCTGCTGTATAATGAGGCAGACAGGGGAGTTCAGGTTTCTCAGCAGAGACAGACTGTAGGTCTATAACACTCAGTTCCAACAATGCTGAGGACCCTGATATTGAGGGTAGAAAGACAATTTTATTGAACTTCTGTCAGAGACCATGCAGGACTGTGAATACAATAAGTGTAAAGATCTGAGCTGTGGGATACAGTGAAAACAACCTCTCAGAGTCTGGACTTCCTTGATAAGATGTCACTGTATCCTTACAAAAACATTGAATTTTCTAAAAAATACCATGAATCTAAATTCAGGAAAGAAATGTCCAACAGTCTTAAAGAAAAGAAAGCTAAATTTTCTTGGGGGAAGGAATAGAGGTTAGAGTAGCAGCAAAACAGTGATGCAATGAGAAGACAGCCTCTGTTGTATCTGCTGAGCAACTCAGTTTATTATGTAGAAAAACATTCCAAAAAAGAATTAGATTTATTAAATATGAAACAAGATCTTGACTAGATCAATAATCTTCTGTACATTATATTTAAAAACATATTTAGTAGCAAGGCATTCTAGTTAGAAACATTCCTACCAGCAAGCTCTCTGGAGTGCACAGGAAAGTTCCCAGATGAAGAGTTTGCTGAGGCAATCAAATGTGGAGCCTCCACATCCACCATGGTGGCTGACAGGAATCCGTGAATTCCACATGAGCCATGCAGTAAAGTTCTTTCACTCTTTCCCAGCAGGGCTGCAATGCCCATATGGAAGAATAAAGGCAAGATGGCACTGCCATAAGAGAAATTACTTGGATGCTGATAGAAAAAGCTTTGCTTTATGGTGTTCTGTGTGTCCTGCACAGTTATCTGCAAACAGGTGAGAATTCTCCAGGAATGAAACCTGGTTACAGCTTGAGACTGTTGAAGGCTGTAGCTGAACAAGCATTGTTTGCCCCTACCACAGGGAGACTGGGCAAATCAGGAAAGCCATAGGTGTTCCCATCACAGCTAATCCATGTTTTAATTCACAGGTTGCAAAATACCTTGTTGCACCAACCTGTTACAGGGTTTGAAATTGTCTATTGTAATTAATTTCCAAACCAGTAAGGTGAAAGGGCTGCTAATATGTGAGGGGTAATTTTTTCCTGATGAATTTTATGGATTGCAGAGGCAGGGAAATTGATTTTTCTGCCAAATGAAGTATTGATCTAAAAGAAGCTTACTATGCTACCTAGTTTGGGGTCATAGGGTACTATTTCTGTGGATTTTGTAGATTGCTTGCTGTGTTTTCCTATTTCAATAAAACCTTTTGTTGTGGAGGCAGGTTTCACTTTCATTACAATTGGTTGGACACCTGCAAGTGGTTCAGTGATCATGGAAGTTTATAAAAAACATAACCTTTCTGAGGAGCCTAACAAAGAAATGCAGCACTGTGTGAAAAAGCTTGTAACAAAACCTGAATGCACCAGAGGAAACTGAACTGCCTAAACATAAAGCAGGGTGACAACAGTTACTGTGGCATTTGGTGCATATGCTCACTGCTTTGTTGTCTAGACAGCATATTTGGACATTTACAAGTGTGTAAAATAAAGGAGAATTTTTTTTACCTTACCTGGTGGCAAGAGCAGTTACAGCTGATGGAGCCAGGCTGTCCCCAGTCAAAACTGCAGGCAGACTTCATCTCCACGGCTTTGAAAAGATCTCAGTGCCTCTATATAAAAGTGCCAAAGTTTGTAATTTTTTCCTGGTTTTCCTATGTTGAATGGTGTCATCTCTCAAACCAGCTATGAGAAGAAGGAGAATATCTAGAAATGCAATCACACAGATGAGACTGTGCTGATTTGTTTTGTAACCTGTTAGGTTACAAAATCTAACAAATAAAATAAAACACCAGCAGATAGCAATCTTCCTGCTCAAGGGACTGGCAAGAGGTGCTTCCAGGCTCTCTTTTGCTAGTTATTATGTCAATTACCAGCTAATGTATCAATTCTTCAAAAATATAGTCAAAATGTAAGTTTGTGAAGAAGAAAAAAGACAGTGACTTTCTGAGATCCCTTCAAATTACATGCAAGGAGCCTTTAGGAACCTGATGAAAACATTAAATATAATTGACTAACTGATCATACCCATGGTGAACTGTAGTTTCCCAACCATATAGCCTAAATACTTTAACAGAATTCCAACTACATTTGTTAGCATCACCTCCCCTACACAGAGGTTTGTAAATCAGCTGCATTAGTATTTTCTTTTGAATGGTGTTTGCAAATTTTATGGAAATTCAAAGAGAAAATGGGCAAAGAGCAAAGTCTGCATCCTCAGGGGACAGTATCTATATGAACAGATGAGTAGGGAGGGTAAAGCCTCATGCTTGCCTTGTATATAGATGCATTTTATCCAGTAAAAGAAGCCCATATCATTTATTGGCTTCATTTCTGTAAAGCTTTCTTAACCCTGTAAGCAGAATAACTCCAAATTGTTTTGCTTATGAAGATTGTTACAACATACAGCTAACTTTCTTCATAAACTCTTGGAAATGGGCATAGATTATCTATTATCTCACCTTCAAGTCTTATGTGTGTGTACACATATAAGCTACATTTTTTTCATCATTTGGAAAATCATAATATAAAGCTTTCTTCTATTAGTAGAGCTAGGAGGAATAAAAAAAAACTTCCCCATGGCCTATTCCTTTAATAGCCTCTACAGAAGTACATAGGAATTACCACATTTTTAATTAATATGCATTTGTTATAAAGATCAAAATGGGAGTATTTTAGCCATCAGCTTGGCTGTAGCAGAGCCTAAAAAAATTCTTTTGCATTCTGCCTCACAAAGAAATTGGAATAAAATTTCTCTAAGCAACAAGTTCTAGTATCCATCTGATTTAGTAAAGTGGCATTTGCAAGCTTAGCTGTTAAATATAGCACTGTCAGGTACAGCTTCTGCTTTGTATATTGTTTGTCCTTAATAAATGTGTTTTGATGATTTTGTTTCTCTAGGAACACTGGGAATGTTTTAGTGCATACAAGCAAATTTGCAATCCAAATTCTACCCCAAGAAGCATTTTTAAGCTACCAATCTGTGCTTCAGAAAATGTTGAATTTTTTCTTTAGAGAATGAGTGAAGACCAGTTCATTAACAGCAAGTGCCATAGGAGGTATGTGATTTGTTTGGAGAGTCATTTAGGATCAAAATCCTGTGTACTGTGATAGAAATTCAGGGAAACTACAGAAAATATCATGTACAGCTCTTTTAATGGCTGTGATCATTTTATGTGTGAGGCAACATGCATCTTTGTGTAGTATCCTGAGCAAATCACTATTTATTCACTTTGGATTTGGCTTCCTTAGATTTTAATGTATGTAATGAGTGTTGAGCTCTATACTGGAATGAATCCTTTTGTTACTGAAGGCTACATGTGGCTTACTTGATGGAATTCAGAGTAGGATTCATAACAAATAACAGAGTTTGAAGGGATAAATGCTGAGAGTAACCTTCCTTATCTCTGCTGGTTTCTGGAAGCACAGTTATTACAGTGCCTATGGCCCATGGTTCAGCTCTCTGCAAAGGAGAGAACTTTGCTACTAATCATCCTGCAGACATTAATGTGAGTGCACAGTGTAAGAATGCTCAAGTCTTATTTATAAATGAAAGAATTTAAAAGAGTTTTAATATTGCCAATGAATACTCCCCCAAATTCCAATGAAATTTATATCTATGTGAGAGTTTGTGCATGTTTCATTCAATAATTGCATCTAATATTGCCAGCAAGGGAAGAAAAACAGTAATGTATGCCTGGTATGACACATGCCATGTTTCAAATGAGAGCACAACTGTTGCCGCCCTATAAAACAGAAAATTATTGCAATTAATTCATTACTTCAGAACAACAAATAACTGAGGAATTTGCAAAATACATCAGTCTTCTGTGAAGAAGAGAAGACTTTATTAGGCAGTAATTGTTATGAATTAATCACTTAGCTTTAATGCTAAGTATGATCTTGTGATACAGCATAAAAATATGAGTGCCAGTCAATAAGCAGACAATGAATAGGATGGGGAAAGGGATTCATCTCTTGTCCAGAGTTCCTGGAGAATAGCAATGACTTTTTATTTTAACCTCTCATTGGAAGGAGCAGTGCAGTTCATGCTGTCTTACATCAGAAGCACAGGATTAAGCAGTGGCACTGTGCCTGATGCAAACTTGTCACCACTATATCCTGCAGAAGTGTCTCATTCTTTTGAGGCCAGTGGAAGTGATAAGTCAAGCAGAAGTGATAAGTCCAATATTTCTTGCACCATTTCAAGCACAGAAGATACATGTACATATATGAGTGTCAGTACATGTGTGTGTGTATATATGTATGTGTGCATATATATATATTTTTATATTTATATGCACACACACATATATACACACATACATGTGTATATATATGTGTAATAAATATATATTTATTTAGTGGAGACCTTTACTGGTAGAAGATTTATATTAAAATATATGCTAAATATTATTTAAGATCCTTTTTCACTGGTTTCTATGACATTAGGAATTTTGCAATACTTTCCTTCCTAATTCCTCAGACTTCCACCCGTTTATTCAAAATGGTGAGGAGGTTTCAGTATACCCAGTATTCCAGGGATTTCTAACCAGCATGAATAGATTAATTGCATATAGCAAAGATCAAATTGCATAGAATTGTTAATGTAGCCCAGTCATGCCCTGTTGCATCTGTGCTGTCAGACTGAACAGGTCTGTCTTAATAACCTGAGAGAGGTTGAGAGAGTGAAAATCAGCTCCATAAAATTCCACCCAAATGAGAAAATCAGTCCTGAATGAACGGTGAGTACAGACCATCAGAAATCATTTTTCTTGATGAGCAGATGGAGAAATGTGTTTTTGAAGGTAGGCTGTTAAGTGTTTGAAAGGTAACTATCAGAGGTCATTTCAGCCTCAGCTGAGTGTCTCTCAGGCTTTAGCTAATACTAAATAGCAAGGTCACAAGGTTTATATGTACAGCTGTGGGCTACAGAGTGAGAGGTGTTTATAAAAAGCTGAAGAAAAGTGACAAAGTCAAAAACACACAAAAAGGACTTTTAAAGACATTGTGCTTATCTGGGAACTGAAAGCCAGGGATTGTTTATGTTGTGTGACATTTTACTCCCTTTTCTATGTAGAACCAAACCAGAGGTCCTATTTGTCAGGCAATGTCTCCCTGTTTTGTAAAGAATGCTGGGTTTGTATGTCTAAAAAACTCCATCATTCTCCATGAAAATAAGATTGTCTGCAACTTAGAAAAAAAATACACAAAGGAGGCAGCAGGAGAGCACAGAAATTGTCCTCCTAGTCAAAAGGCATCAGCAGCATGTCCTTATCTTCATGATATACTCCATAGCCATGGAACAAAGATGAAGCAAAAACTCACAGAGAGGTTTGGTATTCAATTATTTTGTCTTGTTTCTTTCCTTATCTGCCAAAGTGTGCAGCAGTCACATATGACAACTGTCCTTTACAGACAGGGCTGCCATCCTGACTTCATCCAGCTCATCCATCATTTCATGGCCACTCTGTTTCAAAGCACTGTGGCTGCAGTGCTGCTGAGACTTCTGCTACTGCAATGACCCCCAAACAACCATCCAGTCTTAGGGCAGTTCCTCTCAATTGTTGAAGTAAGCTGAAATTTTCATCAGGGAGCTTTTGCTTCTCATTTATAAAGAAAAACATGGGCTATTATGGTAATAATACAGAAAGCCTCATTAATTACAGCACACAATAAAGAATAAAGTGAGTGTAAAGAAGCCAAGCAGATGGTTCATTATAATCAGGCTTTTTAAACAGTAACCTTCACAGTAGGGAATGCTGTAGGTAAGAGTGCAACTTAACTTTCATTAGAACATTTTTATTTCTATGTTTAGGACGTAAGTGTATTTCCAGATATGGTTTTTGCTGAAAGTTGAATTATTCTGGAAAGTCTGAGAAAAACAAAAAGCAATACAATTTCTTTCTAATTACAGAGATTATAGAGTGTGAAGTGGGGGAGAAGGGGAAATGCTGTAAAGTTTTTACTGGTTCTGTCATTCCTTCTGCAGTTTTGAAACATACTGTAAAGAAAAAATTTTAAAAAACTTTTTAGGAACAGACAAAAATAGGGGCAGCTGTAGCTCTCTATTTTGGGAGTGTGGAATTGGGGAAGAGGAGGCTTAGAGAGCATTGCATAAAACTAGGAGCCTCTGAGGTACCATTTTGCCCAAAGGGAGGGAAGAGGAGGGTGAGAAAATACTGCTATAGGTTCGTGGCAGTTTTAAGAGACAAACCCAGCAAAGATTCCTCCTCCCATATCCGGCACTCCTGTGTGCCCAGGAAATGGAAATGTAACCTGTCAGTTGCCCTTGCAAGTATTCAGAAAATAGCTGTAATAGAAACTTGTAAAATATTTTGTCAGAGAAATGATACCCAGACAATTGTGCATACCATAAAACAAGCAAAACTAAACCTGTGAGGTGTAGGACTTCAATTCCCATACAATAATTTATTAGGAGGATTCATTTTATTGAATGAAATGAATGCTAAGAAAAAGCCTCTCTCTACTTCAGCACAGCAGTAAAGAACATTGTTCATCTCTGCTGGGTCACTGAAGTGTCCAGCCCCAGGAAGAACAGCTGCTCAGAAAGCACTTTGTGTCCACACCTGGAGCCTCTGTGGGCTGTCCAAACTCAGCCTGCATGCAAATCCCATCTGCCTTTGCTGATGCTGCAGTGGAAGCCACCTCAAGCCTTTTTTTTTCCCCAGTATCCTGTGGCTTCAGCAGGATAACAGAGAGGGTAACAGAAGGACTAACTCTGTGCTGAGAGGTGAGGAGGATCTATGAGAGATGGAAATCTTGGCTATTGGAATGGTTTCATGAAATAGCCTGAAAGCTCCAGAGCCAGGCAGTCATGGGCAGCTCATGGGGGTTTTTGATCCATCACTGGTTGTGTTTATCTAATGTTTGAATGTGGCAATAGAAAGAGACAAATCTCTCTTTTCCCTTGAAGAAAATCTGCTCTTGTTAATGAGGCTTTCAGTCATCCATCTGAAAGGATGTTTAGCTCATGTGTTCACAAAATGCTTGTTTGCAATGTGGCAGCTCTGAAACTGAGGAAAGGAGCACTTTGCTGCCACCTCTCAGTGAACTGAGAAGAGAGGGAGCTGTATGTACAAACTTGGGGGCCTATTTATTTGCCTGCTTTCTTTCTGAGGTGCATTTCTATTTCCTAAGGAATCGACTAAAACTTGGAGAATCGGAGAAATGAAATAATGTTATATTTGTTTTATGCTGCAGAAAATCAGAGTGCTATTTAAATATTACCTGGTTTGGAGTTAGCACAACTAAACCTCAGTCTTGCATGGGTAGTAAATGGAAGTGAATGAATATGAATATGTAAATACATCTATTTCTAACTGATCTGGTGTATTGAGTGTGCTAAAAAATGGAGGGCGGGCATCAGCATGACAGAAGAGGATGATAACAATGATAGGGGATTGGCACTGACAAAGGCTGTAAATGGGGAGACAGTAAACTACTTCCTTTATGAAATGAGGCAGCCCTTCCTGAGAGTGTTTGTCAATTTGCCTATTCCCCTTTCTTTAAATGATGAAAATGGTGCAGTTGATGGAACAAAATCATTTGTTCATCAACTGTTCAAACTGAGCTACAGGATGTGGTATCTGAGTCTGGTCCTTTTTGTTAGCGCCAATATATTTGGAGGAATAGTTCAATGCTTGTGTGATTACAGGAAGTTTTCTTAGCACAGTACTCATGAACAGTCTCATTAAAATCAAAGCCTGGGACTCTGTGGCTGTGCAAACACCCAGAAGAGGAGAAGTGCTGGAGTTGCTGTGGCACCTCCAGGGATTGCACCAGTGCTATTGATTTTACATGAAGGCTCTGGGATGGTGCAGTGATGGACGGCAGAGTAAAACCCTGGGAGAGATGGATAGACATGATTAAGTGTTTATTGGCCAGCAGTCAGTGCCTTTTCCTATCCTCTTAGGTCCCAATCCACAGATGATATGCTGTTACCACTTTTAGCTCCAGGGCTGGTCGTTAAACTCAAGCACAAGGAGCTGATATATTTAGGACCAGAGGTCTCCAGTTCATTGCTTGTTTATCACCATGCTGCAGTCTGGCATCATTACAATACTGAGGCCTAAATAAACAGAGTTCTGAATATTTAATTTGCAAAGCCACTTTATTCAAATATCTTAAATCTCTAAAGTTTTCAGCTCTTTTGTTTGTTCCTTGGAGAATTTACAATTTCCCTTGAGATTGTGGTCTGTTGTTATTCTTTCCAAAAGAAATATAGAAATCATATTTTAACCTGAAAGGGTTTTATCCTCCCTTCATGTTCTCCTTAATGTTTTTTTAGTTGAATAGTGTGAACTTTTCAAGACACATTTCTGGGATTTATGCATTAATATCAGGCTCCAGGTGGAGAGGCTTTTTATCAGATAAGCAAACCTGGGAGAAAGTCCTGAATGTTAACACTGAGGATGGAGATGGTATGGCACTTTTTCTTTGAGCAAATCTGATTGCATTTCAATGACAGAGAAGATAGAATACTTTTATTTTATTCACTCATTCTATTACTCCCACAATAAGCTATATAAGCTCAGTAAAAAGTTTCTGAGATGTGGAAAAATTTGATAGCAGATGTACTAAGGAGCAATGGACATATTTTGTAGTTTGCTCCTGCTTGATATTAAGGTGGCCAAGGCTCTAAAGAGTGCTTTCAGATCCTGCAGATCAATATTCTGCTGGGTTCTGATTTTACTTGAGTTGATGGCACTGCTATCAATGCCTTGCAATACAGCAAGAAGTTCTCTCTGGAATGAAGCATGTGGGTGTCATTCAGAGAATATTCAAATTCTTTTTCAGTCCCTGACATCAGCATTGCTGGTGCTTGTCTCATTATGTCTGATTTTATGATACAGCATCAAGATCTTAATTTCACTGAGGTTTCTTTATTCTCTAGGGGAGACAATAGTAGAGAGTTTCATGTTAGAAGCAACAGGCCAGATCTACCTTGGGCAAATAGCCATAGATGATACTTGTGTAGTCCACAAAAATATAAAGAAAACTGCACCCCATTCACCATTGTTGCACCCTTTTAGTTAAACACAGCTTACAACTAATATAGAACATATATCTGATTTGATTGGAGCTAATTAGATAACTCCTGGTGAACACTAAATTAATGCAGTGTTTAATTGGTATTTTTTACTTGGGAGAGGGCTGTGAACTGCCATCATTTCATTCCCCATAGTTGTTATTCTAGGCCAGTTTTCGGGCACTTCTGGAATCAATGAATTTGGGAGGAAAGCTACATCTTAGGGATGTTACCCCAGTGTCCCTCTTCAAGTGAAGCCATATGAGGTTGTGTCAGGCCATCACTCTTTCGGGCACTCCTAATAATATTCTTTAAAACCTGCTTCCCACAGTTCTGTGCCCAATATGTATTTTGGGCACTAAAACAGGGTAGAAATGGTCAATTGCCAACGCCTCAGATATGTTAGGTAACCCAGTGACTGAATATTCATAAAAACTTTCTTTTCCTTCTTTTGCACTATGTATCTTTTTGCAATAAAAATTGTGTTATTTCCTTATTTGCTGACATTCCCTAGTGACATGTCAGTGGTTCTGGGAACAAAAGCCTTTAAGAATCTTGGTGTGCTTTTCTGTCACCTGAAAATACAGAACTACAAAGTCTTTGCCCAGACAGCCTGGCTTGTTGTCTATTGTCAGTTGCTTCCATTTATCTAACAAATGCTGCCAGTTCCTTAGGTTTATCACAGATTCTGCTTCACTTTCCTTTCACCTTATGATGTGACAGCTCCATCACAGAGCTGTTTAATAGATGGTTCAGCTTCATTTCTCACTCCCTTGTCCACACAATGTGGGGAGAATGCTTCTGATCCATTTTGCTTGCCAGGGACTCTGGAGCAAAGACATTTTTGTTGTAAGGAAGTACTGTCAGCCTTCCTGTTGTGACTGAACTGCTGGCTCTCCTCAGGTGTACCCCAGCCTGTGTGTTTTAACTCCTTTCTACCTGATCTGATCAGATGCACTTATTCTTTTGTAATGTACAGGTGTGAATGTTGGAGTCTATTTTATTTTATTTTTCTGTGGAGCTCTTTCTTGATTTCTTTTTCACATTCATTCTTCCACATTGTGAACTCGATGATACCTGGAAAATTCATTTTTTCAAGCCTGCTCGGAAACTTCATTGGAAATATTGCATTTTGTATGTAATTACACTTTCTTCCTCAGTACATCACTCAGTAATTTATACCCCACTAGGATGTATTTCTCTGGGAAATCATGGTTGCTTGACCAGTTTTACTATGTGTTACAGAAGATTTTGCTGCCATAAAACTCCACAGTAAAGCATAAATAAAAAGCTGATTAACCCAAAGATATCTGAAAACTTTATACAAATTCAAGTAGTATGCCAACAGTTTATGGCATTATGTAAAATGTACCCAAGCTATATTGGTATCTTCCACCCCTAAGTAGAAATGAGGGCAGATATTGTATTAAACTCCTCAAGTGCTTCACCCATTTCACCTTTTTGTAGGGTGTGTATTGGAAGCACCCATCAAGACAGCTTGCTTGACAAACTGGTTTATAGCTTTTCTCTAAAAATCATGCATGTTTTACAGTTAATTTTTACTGAAATCATGGCATTTTCACTACATCAAACTAGTTGATGGAGTATTTAAGAGCAGACAGAAAAAACTGAGTGACATTCTGCTAAATGTGACAGTAACTTTATGTTTTCATGCACACTTCCAAAGAAAGGATTTAAAAGGAGCTGAAGAGCTCCTACAGAATGTGACATATTTTGGACAATTGTATTATTCTGATCTCAGCAGTTGGAGAGGATTGAATTTGATTTGTTGGGAGGTGTTTGACAGTGACTCTTGGTGGTGTTATGGTGTGATGGTCTCTGGCCTCAGGAGCTGTGCCTGCTCCTTCTGGCACTGGAAGAGCCCAAGCTCACATCTCCTGAAGCTCCTGAAGAAGGAGCACTGTGAATGGAATGTAAGGAAATGCTCCTTGGCTGTGGAAGAAAATGACAAAGTTTACAACTCTTCCAGAAATGGTGGCTCTGTTACTTTACTTCATACACTTTCTCCAGAGACTCAGGGAATTTCAGAGGAAAAGACAGTTGCAAATATTACACTGAACTAGAGAACAGTGATAAGAAACTGATAGAAGGATGTGACCTCCAGCTGCAGTTTGAGGTTGCTTGCAGAAATCCTTGTGAATTCCAATTCCTTTCCTCGAGCTAAAGGAGGTACATGGATTGGGATGCATAATTTCTGTAGGCAAAGGAAGAAAACCTTTGCCACCTTGCTGCTGCCTGTGTTTAGCTCTATTATTCCTCCACCATTTCCTTTTTTTCAGTGATGCATCACCTCTCCAGGTAATAAATCATAGAATCTTTGTGGATAATGTCTTCATTTTGCATGGCAAACACATGCCATAAATCTAGGTGAAACTTAATAATTGGTATATGACATCTTTCTTCCTGTGAATGGCAGAGACAGAGGATCCCATTTCCACTTACTTTCCCACTGGCAGAGAGACAAAACCTGTTGATTAACTATTTGAGTACTGCAGTGATTGAGATAAATGATCAAAAAAATATATAGGGGGAAGAGACCCTAATACTGGTCTGGCCACTTCTCAAAATCCTGCTGGAAAACTTCACACTGCTCAATGTGTCTAGAAGAGGATGGCATTGGAAACACTTGGAAACTCTTGTGCCTTGTCACCACTCATGTGCCAGCACTGACCCAGTTCTCTCTCAGAACTGTCCTTTTCTGGCACTAGGTATTGTCCTGGACACCTCCTGGTCTTGCCTTTCCTGGACCCCTGTTGGCCATGACATGGATGTGTTTCTATGGGGCAAACTGGCCAGGTGTGAAAGGAATGTAATGATGCAAAGTGCTCTAAAATGGAGTGATCTAATTCTAGAGTTGACTGGACTAGTGCAAGCATTTTCCTAAAGACATGGCATCTCCACTCTCCTTGCACCCTGGGATATTTTGGCAGCCAGATGCTCACTGTGGTATGAAGTGCCAGATTACAGAGCCATAAGCTCCCAAAGTGGAATTGACAACTCTGAAACAAAGGCAAAGGAGATTTTCTCTGAGCAGGAGTGATAGTATGAGGCCCATCAATGTAAGGCAATTACAGTGCCAGCTAATGAAATCAGATGCCAGCTTTGCTGATGTAACTAGTTTCACAACCTCTAGCCTTCCTAGCATAACACAGAATAATTCATAATGAGACTGCACAGAACCCTTTCAATTAGATTGCAGCAGTGGAGCAAGTTATTTTTGCTAGGCAGAAGCATGCAAAGCCTGTAGGCTCAAACACATGGTAATTGAATAAATAGACTCAGGCTTCTGCTATCACACAAAGAAAATAAGATGTAAGAGTCTTCCTCTAGAAGACACCCATTCAGCTGAAATCATCTGCCTGCACTCCATTCAAAAATCACACTTCTGGATGAGGGGACAGGTTGCCATTTCTCAGAAAAGCTCTCAGTGGTTAGGATGCCTTCAAGTGAAGATTGGGAGAGCAGCTGTAACTTTCAGATGGCACAAATGTCAAGAATGCCTGCAACACTTTAAAAAGAAAACAAAACAAAAAAAAGAGAATGCTTATCAGTAAGCAGGGATTCTGAAGGCAAGCTCTTTCATGGATGCTATCTTTATTAAAGGGGGTACTTCAGCATTTCAGGCAGGCATCTGTTTTACTCACAGGAGCACAGTAAAGCACAGGCATTTGTGTTTCTGTGTGGGGTTTTTTTGTTTCTCCATGCCACCACCTGCAGCCTTCCTGCCAAGGGGATTGGAAACAGCAACCAAACATCACAGCACCTCAATGTTTCTGGCCCCCTGCCATAGTGCATGGAAGGTTCTTTCTGCCTTCATGGTGGTTTTTCATCTTTCCTGATAGTTACTACTTCTAGGATTGAGTTTAAGTCACTTTATCTTTCCCATTGTGATTGGAATTCTTTCCCATGGTTCCCCAGACAGATTGCTTCAGATAAGCATCTTTGATCCAGAGCTTTTATTCTGAGCTTCAAAATTCTTTCAATCAGCAATTCATAGATGAACATACTGGCATAGCTGATTCCTGGCCTGCTAATGGATTTGAGGACAACAAGAAGAGAACAAATTCAGGGCTTCATGGAAGTCCATAAACGATTGCAGTGTTGTACTGGAAAGGAAGCAGGAGTAGTGTTGATTATAATAGTTTTACACTGTTTTGCAGAAATTATCTATATCATTCTCTCCAGAAGTCAAGGCAGCATTGCACAGGGAAAGAAAAGTGTGGTCAATTTGCAAGGAAACTCTTGGGACTTTCGGTTTTGGCTTCAAAAAGAGAGAACAAATTATTTTTGCTTCGCGGTTTGAATAAGAATTGCTTATAGTGAAAGAGATTTTACAGCCCATTAAGTTCAGTCAGTACCAAATGAACTTAACTGGCCAGATTGACACCTGGAGAATACAGGTGTGCTAGAGGGAATCTTCATCTGTGTAAAGTTGATGCAGCTAATTCTGTTATCTCTTGCTTTGGATTTGACACCTGTGAAGTTTTTGCTGCTGGAGCCATATTTCCTGGGTGATTTGGAACAGGCTGAGACCATAGGAAATGAAGGAAGGGTTGAAGGAGAATCAATACTATTCTGCTATGTCCCATACTCAATGAGCAAAATAGGCTGACAGGAGCACAAGGCTCACACTCAGTATCCTACAGCTCCAGAGACATCCAGCTCCCAGAAATTACTCCTCTGATGATTACTCCTCTGAACCATGAAGGCTATGATAGATCCAGGCCATTTGATACTCCTGTTTTTCTTAATTATTGTGAAGAACAGACAAGGGCTAATGTCCTTTCCCTGGTGGAAATGGCATGTGACAAACTGATGTTGTAAATTACTGAATGGTGTTTGAGATCCAGGCACTGAGAAGGCAGAATTCTTGTGTAGGAAAGAAAATCCTAACTCTGCTCAGCTCTTAAAATGAAATTTTTTTTTAAAAATCCTGTCTAAAAGTGATCCAGAACATTATGTCCTTCACAGGAATGAAAAATTATGAAGTTCAGCTCAAGTGTTGACAGAATAGTTTATCACAAGGTAAGCCACTTGCTTTAGATAACTCTTGCTTTTTAAATTCCTACACATGCAATTGTTTTCCTTTTGAGGACATTTAAAAATAAACTATCAAACAGGATATTTCCAAAATGACAAGATCCTGAATCTGCAATTGTATACAATAATATTTGGCCAATATATTGAATAAAATTTCCTTCTGCCATAGAGTTAAGAGTATGAAACTGGCCATGGACATGGATAATATCAAAAGTCTCCAGAATGAGTCCTATGTCAATCTAAACAGTCATGTTTTCCCAGAAAATTTGTTCCCTTGCATGTCTAAATCATCAATCAGTGTTTGATTCCACCTCACAGAGAATTTCCATTTTCATTTCTTTGCCGTGGCATGGGATTATCTTTGCAACCATAGTTGTGGCTATGTGTAAATTGTTGTGTAAAAATAAAGGGGATGTAAGTGACAGGCAGTGAAGTCTGGCAGCACAACTTGCATCACTCAGGATTTGACAGGCATTGCACCAAGTCCTGCACTCAGCTGACAGGACCTCTCATTATTTGGTCTTTGGAATTTGTAGTGCATCATCATCATGCCAAATTGCTTTTTTGTAAAAACAAGGAACTGTGAAAGCTGGTTACTTCTGTATGTTGTTTGTCTCTCTTTTGTATGGTTTTTTTTTTTTTTATTCCATCACAAGGGGAAGTCCTAGAATTCATAGTGTTTTCTTTGTGAACTTAGGTAAGAAGTTTTCATCTACTTGGATACTACCACGGGGACAAAGAAATCATCCAAAGTGCTTCAAGTGGCCACTGAGCGCCAGTTTTCAAACACAGAGGGAAGCTGTGTGGTTTGTTCTGCTAAAAGCAGAAGCCAGATTTGATAACTGGCTGGACTCAGGATTGCACACAGGAGGACCAAGGATGCATCTCTTCTGAGTGCTTTGTTTGGGAGACAACTTTTCCTTGTGCACAAGTGTAAAGGCAGAACTCCCTGTCAGTCAGTTTCTCAGAAATGGAAAGGGACTAGGGGATCCTCATCCCTGGAAGTGTCCAAAGCCAGGCTGGATGGGGCTCTGAGCAGCCTGGTCTAGTGAAACCTACCCCTGCCCATGGCAGGGGGGCTTGGAACAAAATCCTCTCTAAGGTCCTTTCCAGTCCAAATCATTCTATGATTCTAGGATTATTTCCATTGACTGCATCTCAGACATTTACATTCCCTGGTTTTTTTCATTGCCTTCCCTTTTGAAGAATTGATTTCAATAAGGGAAGCAGTACCAAGAGAAGATTGGCTGTATTGAATTCACATTGAACTGATTAAAAAACATTGAACTTATTAGAAAAATAAACATATTTCCTTTTTCATTATGCAATATTTCAACAACAAATTTATTTGTTTAATATAATGTCTAAGTAAATATGATAGGGAATATTATTAAACATGAGTGCACAATAATTTTGGAAGCTGGAGAACATGTTTTTATGTGTGCAATACAGTTTACAAATAAATATGTCTTTTTATGAAAGTGATCATATAATTTTTCACCTTCTGTAGCAAAAAATGAATAGAGTGAGGGTAGTCTAAATCTTCATAAAAGAGCCTGGTTTTGTTAAGATTTTTCCAGATTATTGCAATATCCTAACTACTGAAGAAAATCTATGTAAGAATAATTTGGACAATAAGCAAGTGGCAGTCTGAATAGACAGCTACTGATCATTATTTCTAGTGTGAAAGCTGGGGTTCTGGCACTGAAAAAGAGGTGCTGTAGCTGAGATGAAAATCTTTTTTGCAACTTTCAGAGTAAATAACTAAAGGTGAGGAATGGGAACTGCTGTTTCATCATTCCTGTTTGTTCCCTTGACTTTCCATAGATTTTCCATTGCTGGGACTGTTACTGGTTATTAGCTGATACAATTAGACTGGGGAGATGAGACCTTGCTGGTGAAGAAAGCGTAAAGAATTGAACTGACACAGTTGTACCAGCAGTGTGGAGGCTGCTCTGGCTCCAGCCTGGTTGTGGTTGTGCTGTGATATTACAGATGCCTTGTTTTGATGCAGGGAAATTAGATCAGTGCCCATGGGCCCCACCACAGAGCTGTGAACAAGGCAGTGTTCCGTGTCTCTGTACCAAGGATATGCACTCACTGCAGAGTGACTGAGCTGGTACAAGTGTTAAACCAGAAGAAAAACATCATCTCTGCAAAGTGCACTGACAAAAAATCAGGCAATGTTGTACAGCCAGTGCTATGTTCTTATTGCTTTTCATAGTTCAATTTTGGATTACTCAGGGTCTAACACAGTGTTTGGAGTCTCAGAAGCAAACTGTTCTTTGAGTGTCTTCGCTTCAGGCACAGGCTCTGATTCTTGGGGCTGTTCTGTGCAGATTTGATGGTCCTGGTGGGTTCCTTCCAGCTCAGGATGTTCTCTGATTGTCTAACTCTATAGTGTTGAGCCATGATCTGCACATACCTGGGTGTAGAGTGGTGTCCTGAACCTCTGTGAGTGGTGGCTGCAGGCACCAGTCATTTATAGCCGCTGCAGAGCTGTGAACTGGGGCACAAAGACTTCACTGCAGATAGTTGTTAGGTATTAACAGCTGGAGTCTTCAGTTAAAATGTCCTTCTGGGTGCCTCCTTAGTGTAGGAAAACTTCCCTTTGGTTCTCTTTGTCCTAGAGACTTTCCTAAGATAGCTTAGTGCCTTTCTCTTCAGACTGTAGGGCCAGACACTGCTGGCATAACCCTGATCGTTTTCTCTGTGTAAAGGGACCTTTTAGGGATTTGGACCAGCTGAACAAATTATGTATAACTTTACCACCAACACTTGTTTTATACATATATGCACCCATTAGCAATTCAGACCCAAATATTCCTTCATAAAATGCTTGAAATCATGAGTTGCATGTCTATTTTGTACCTTCATACTTTGGCTCTTCACTAGTGATAGTGCCTGCATGCAATCCTACCAACTTAAAAATTCATACAGTCAGTTATACACTAGCCTTGGAACATCCATTGTCATTAGAAAATAAATAAGGTCTGTAAAAGTGCTTTTTCTTCCACAGTGTAAGTATTTTTTCCATCATTATGACTGGGTGCTGAAGTTTGCTAATTCAGAGCAGTAAAGCACATTCTGCACATATGAGTGATGTGGGAAATGAGGAAAATCAGGCTAATTTAACCTCTTTCCAAATTTGTTCTAAAACCAAAGAGTTATTTAGTGAAATTAAGTTTAGGGCTGGAGAGAAGAGCACTTGCTCTGCATAGGCAAATGACAGCATATACCACAGATTTAATTAAACAAAACAGAGATAAGTACTGCATTGTATGCTAAAGTAATGTTTACTATAGCAACTGATTACTCTGCAGACAGCTTGTTATTTTCTTTTCCAATTTAAAGTGGAGATAAGAAATATAGAAGGGTGATAAATACTCGATCTGAATTGTACCTTTTAGAGAGGTGACTGAAAGATATTGGGAACACTTATATAAGAAATAAAGGTACAAAATCCTTGGGCAATATAAATTGGCCTATTTCCATTTGACATTACTGAGTGTTGTTTTAGACCAGTTGAGGAGCTTCCTCCCAGGAGAGCTCATAAAAAACTTTTGTACCTTCAAACCTTTCTGTGAAGAGCTGGACTTTTTAGATCCGTGTGCAATGGCCTGATAAATCATCGTCCATTTTTTCTGAGAAAGTGAAGAAGTGATTGGAAACAGTGCTATTGTTCTCTGGAAGAAAGCTGTATGACATAACAAAGAGATGGTAACCAAATCCTGGTCAATCCTTGTCCTGTCAGAGCCTCCACCTTTGTCATTGCTGCAGTTGCTGTACAATGTCCCCTCCTCTGTTTTGTTCTGGTGGTTGGTTACAGGTGGTGTAAGAGTGGCTTTCTGATGAGGGAGGAGATTCGCAAACAATTCTGTTCCAGAGCTTTTACATGACTTTGGAAACCTGCAGTGCTACTGTGTGCCTGAATTTCTTCATCAATGTGATCCTTCCAAGCTACTCCATCTCATTCCACTGTCCTTTTCTTTCTGAGGGGCTGCAGTGAATCATAAGCAGTCCATGGCAAACGCCATGCTTTTGTGCAAATCAATTGAATATAAACACCAGACAACTTCTCACTGAGAGAAATCTTGCCTATTCTGTCTAGCTAAATATGAACCAGGGACAACAAAGCTTTATTGTTGCCAAATCATCTGGGAATAGGTGGGGCCCCAGCTTTGCAGCTCCACGAGATGGTGGTGGTGGTGGGAAACAGCTTGTATCCCAAAATGAGCAGTGGGAAAGTAGCTCCTTGTCCTGGTGCAGCAGGATTTTCAGGATCGTGCAGGAACCATGAGGTTCAAGTCCTGCAGGAGGGACAGTGCAGTGCTGGCTCTGTGCACTCCTCTCAGCCATGCTCCAAGCACTTCCTGAAATCCAGACTCTCCCAGGCATTCAACTCACGTTTCCAATGTAGCAGGGCAAAGCCAGACTTTCCATGTGTCAGATTTATCCAAGAATAAAACCACACTATGTGAGCCTCATTATTCTTTTATTATTATTATTAACTCGTATGTATTGCATTTAATTGTGGCATGAGCTGATGCTAACTACTTCCAAACAGCCTTTTTAACTAGAAAGTTTATGTTGTATTTTATTAATGCAATAGGTTCTGACTTTCCAAGTTTCCTCAAAATGAAACAATTTTCTTTTCAAGTGTACATCACTGAAGTCAAAGAGACATAATATTCCCAACTGTATAAAACAGCCTGTGGCAACTAGGTTAGAGCTGTCAGTTTTACACATGGGGTGCCTGACAAACATATTATACATACAATTCAAGGCTGACCTTATACTGCACCTGAATTTAAATCTGTGTGCTGCACAATGCTTTATATCCTAAATAAGCTGTTAACACCCTCTTGCAGCCCTTCCCTTTATAATGGTATATAACTGCAAATTCTATATTGTCACAAGCAGCAGCCATAAGGTAACACCATAAAATTAGTTAATTTTAACATAAAGATGCCAAATCAATGCTGCACACATTTGAAAAATACATTTTCTTTTAAGTAGTTGAGTGCTTGTGGATAAGAAGAATGTTCCATAAAAATTCACCATTTCCCCCTGTGTTTTAAAGTGTCTGGTATCTCCAAAATACATGAGATAAGAAAATGGTGCACATACAGGACTGAGAACATTTAAAACAGAAATTCAACTTTGAAAGAAGCACAAACATCAAAGAATTATTTCAAAGAATTTTTATTCCAAATGTTGCTGTAAGAAAAACTGTATGCAGTGGGGAAGTGCCAATAATCTCTATAGACCATGGGGATAGGATGCAGCTTTTCTCAGGAGCTTCTGCAACTCTTGAGAAGGCATTTCATGGGCAGTAGGCTATGAGTGTCACTGTGGGGCTCTTGTTCATCTAGTGGGGAACACTCTTTGCCAACCTCTCCCTCCTGGAATATCCACAGGGTTTTACCCAGAGGAGATAATCTCCTCTAAAGTAGAAATTGCTGTTTCCACTAGTTTGGAGATGCTGAGATATAAACCAGTGCTTTCCAAGAGTGTAACACAGTCATTTTTCAAAACTCCTGGTGACTTCAGCAGGGTAGAAATTCTGCTGTAATTAATGAGAGCACCATAGAACCAACCAGCAGTGCTTCCTCTGCTCGTGTGCTGGGGAAGGAAAATTGTCATTCCTCTCTTATAATGGCTGGAAGATTTTCAAAGGGAATTTTTGCAAGGGATGGTGTGACTGCAGCCAGTGCAGGAGGCAGGGGGAGGTGGGAACAGGGAGGATTTGAGCAATACATTAAATCTCAGTGTAAACTTCTGTAGGGTATGTAGGAGGCTAAAGAGGGAGGTGAGATGTTGAGACCAACGCTTTGCATCTCTTGACTCTCTTTGCCTGTCCTTCCTTATGCCTTAACCTCAGGCAGGAAGTGTTCAAAGCTTAAGTGTGGATTCAACTTGTCTCCAAAATGGATTCTTCCCACCTATGGTCACAGAGGGAAACTGTTTGGAGTAGGTTTAGGATGTTTGTTATATAAAATTTAAGCACTGCTAGTCCTGACTGCCACACATGGAGTTCATTGTGTCACATAGGCAAAACAGGGGCAGAACTGGAAAGTGCTTCAGGCTCTGGATATTATTTACACTGTCTAGTATCAGTGCATCCCTTCCTCTGCTGAGTAAATAGGAATATGGAAGGGATCATGGGATCAAAGGGGTCCATGCACCTCGTCAGTCCTCTGGCCTCTCCCTCCCAGGAGGTCTGGTCCAGTGTTGTAGCCCTGCACACTTGTAGCTGTGTCCTTGTTCAGAATCCAGAGCAATTCTGGGGCTTACTTTACAGCACTATTTCTCTTATCTTTCTTGTCCTTGTTGTTGCAGAGATGTGCTCTTTGCATGTCAAATTACCTCTGTATTCCTGCTCAGAGGACCAAAAAAAAAAAAATTATCCAGCCAAGCCAAGCTGAGGAGAGGCTCCAGAGCAAGGAGCCTGATTTCAGACTGACCCAGGCAGTGGGAAGGTTGAGATCAAGATCTCAGCCAGAGCTCTGTAAATTAGGCTTGGCTCTTTGGCCAGTTTCCAATCCACAACAGGAGCTGGCTGGGTCTGGCTTCCTGCCCTGTCTCTGTGAGCTCCTACCATGCCTGGCACTTTCAGCAACAATGGAAAAAAGACTGCTTTTCTTGGCATGAACAAATTCTTTTGGAAATGGTTTCAGGCATTTGGAAGAACTGTTTGGAAGTATCCCATTTCAATCTGTAGATTCCCTCCTTTATTTTTCTACATGCTCCTCTCAGCATTAATAGGTACTGTTTCCTTTCAAATCCTTTTGGAAGTAAAATCCTTAGGATTATTGGGTTTGTCTTTTGATTTGGGAAGTTGCCACTCATTGATTCACATCAGACCTTAGAAAACTGGCTGACCTAGGGCACAGTGTAGCGTGTGTATTGTTATAGGTAATGAAATTATTTCTCACCTGTGGTGCTTTGCTAAAAATCCGTAGTAATTCATTGACTGGATTAGTTTCTATAATTGATTGCCAACTTTCTTAACAAGCTTGTACTCCAAAACTTTTAAACATAAGACGACTCCTCTCCCTCCTCTGGAGACATCTATCTTGTATGCATTATGAAATGGGTACAGCCTATTAAGGTATTCTTCTTCCCTGCTTGGATATGACAGATATTCTCAAAGGAACTAAACTCATTTCTGCACACTGTGCTAGAGATCTGAAGAAGTAAACTATAATTTGTCCTCCCCAAATAGCACTTCTTAGTTTAGTACCTAAGCTGGATCACCATCCCATGGACTTCGCCCGTGGATGTTTATCTGTGGATCCAAAGCCATATGGATTTATTTTCATAATATACAAATAATTTTGTAGATAATGTTGGAAACAAACATTTTATTACTGATTTCCTATCAATTAGACAAGGTCATTGACAAAAATTTGACTAGTTACACAGATTCTATTACAGTTTTGCATATTGACTTTTAATTATGCACTGTTTAATCAAACAAATAACAATGTCTTTCCCATCAAATGATAGGGAAAGTATGCAGTCTCTATCAAGACTCATTTTCTTAGCTCATCCTCTAAATTTTGTGAGTTGAATGAAAAATCAGAATTTTAAATGTGTGTTGAAAAGTAAGAAGGAAGCCTCTAATATTGTACAATATTCTTACTTGGAAGAATGCTTTGTTGAAGATGTTTGATTGGCACTGATTTAACTGGCATAGGCAATCTGACTGTTTAAACTTGGTCCATATGTCACAAAGAGATTTTTTTCAAGGCACCCTTATGCTGCATCTCTTTTTTTAGGAATTCACTTTTGTTGGTTCAGGACAGGAAGTTTTTATCTGTTTTCTGTGATCAAATAGATAAAATACGCTGGGTGTTAAGCATCAATTTTCCTGTTAGGATTAGCATGTTCACAGACATATACTAACCCTCAGTGTTAGTGGGTAAAAGGGCAGCAAAGTTTAGGCAATTCCTTTTGGGCTTCTTAATCCAAGCAGGGTTGTTTAAACAGCTTTTCCTCTGGGTCAGATGATCACTTAAGCAAAGTCATGGTACTGCCTCTCAGAGAAGAGACTTTGTCGCTAGAGATGAGCAGACATTGAAATCAAGACTGTCCCAAGTGACAAAAGGCTGCTGGTTGCTGAATCCCAGTCTCAGTGTCCCTCTGAACAGTTGAGCTTGCTGCTCTGAAGCCCAAAGCCATGAGATGATCCAGCACGTCAGTGCTTCTCTGCATGCTCGTGGCCCAATTCTCACCCAGAGATATTCCCCCTCTGCAAGACAGGTGGGAGAAGTCACAAATACAGAGAAAAGAGTTTAGGAAGACAGAAAATACTTCTGATAGCCCTTCTGAAAGTGGTAGAAGTCACAAGTACCTTTCAAAATAGCCATCCTTCAGTTTTTGTGGTTTCTAGCCTGCTTTTGCTCATCCCAAGATTCCTCTCAAGATCACTGTTTCCCTGTAATAACTGTAATTTCTCAAGCCATTCCTAAACTACACTTTAAAAGCACAAATAAAATGAAACTATTATGAGAATGTTATTCACATATGAAACTGTGACCTGAACAACTTTCCATGTGTTTTATTTGTTAATTAATCTGGAAGCTTCCAGAGCTTATTTTAAAGAGTCCAGTTTATGGACACATGCACCCAGTGCAGCAGCCTGTGCTAAGGAATATGTTTAGAATATATGCATGGAATTGTTTTATGTTCATATAAAGTATAAATGTTGTTTTCTCCAGGTTTTAGTATCATGATTCTAAAACCTGAAGACAAAGGGTTCTCTACTAAAATCCTGCCAACAGAATGAACAATAGTTATTAGTACTTAAGCATTTTTTATTAGAGTGTTAAAAATACTTATCTCTGCTCACCTCTGCAGGTGAGAGGGGGGACTGAGGGGTGCTAAAACATTTGCATTTGCTCTTATGTGAAACACACAACGATTTTCCATTGCTCTCACTGCCAAGCAACTTGGTAGCAATGAATTCTTTGAAAAGCAACCATTTTCTTCAAGTGGCAGAGCTGTTCCTTTAGCAACTCCTTCTGTTAGAAGGTTACTCACACTTAAAGCCTTGAGAGATTTTCCAACCCTCCCTTTGTAAGAGAAAGTTGGCCTGTAGACATAGTGGGTGGGTATTCTTACCCTTTAATTTTAATTTTAAGGTTTCATTGAAATCAAATCCTGAACTTCCAGAGTCAGATTTTTTTCAGTGCTAAGGGGGTTATGCAGGCACTTTGTTAAGACAATTGATAAGTTAGCTGTTGCCAACTGCATGTTAATTTGCTATTAATAATTGTTATTAAATAACTCAAGGACAAATGCAAGCAGTGTAAAAGGTTCAATATCATTCTCGTCTGGTATTAAGCCCCTACTGCAGTCTCTGGTACCACAGGGAGCACATACTCAGTGGGCAAATTCAGATTTGTACCTTGCATGAGACAAGCACTGCCTGCCTCCAAGAGGTGCACAAGCCACAGAGAGCTGAGGATCAGCCAGATATCCAACATATTTTCATTCCAGCACTGCAGCATATGCATGTGGGCCCAGAGTCCCAAATGAAGCCCTGACTAACCTGGGCAGGTGCAGGACACCCATCAGTGAGAGCAGCTATCTTAGGGCCAATGAAGGAAGTCTCCAAGAGCTGGGACTTGCATGCTTAATGGTTTCCTTGATGTACAACACAGGTGCACTAAAGCATTTGGGAACTGGAATCCCTTGGTTTTGGCTGTGCTTTTCTGAAAGTGGCAGCTTATCTGTGCTTCTACATACAAGAAAAAACAATGGAAATATCTTCAGAAGTGAGCTCAAGAGGCTGAATCATAGCTCCAGCAGAGATATATCCCACTTTTCCTTATTGACCTTTAATATAGCTTCCCTGGCACTCTGCAATCAATGTAATCTTTTCACTACGATCATAATGGCTATTATCCTGGAGACAACAGATAGAAGTGGAAACAATATTAAATTAGAAAAATAGCTGAAGGATTTCTTTGTTTTCTTTGCGGATTTCTCATGAGTTTTCCTTTTTTTTTCTCTCTCTTTGTTCTTCCCCTGGAGTCAAAAATATTTTTATACTGAAGCAAGTGGTTGGCCCCATTAATATTGCACACTTTCCTCTGTTCCAGTATGTTGCCAACAGTAAGGTGTTATTTAGGGAAAAATATAAATGAATAATAAACAGATCTATACAATCATTACTGAACTAAAATAGCAGTTAGGAAAGTATTTTTATTGTGAAAAATGGCCCTGTAAGACTTGCTGGCTATTTGTAATGTTGCAATGTAACTCAGATAAATTGGTGCCCAGGAGTGTGACATTTCAAAAGCTTGAAAATACACCAAATTTTTCTGGGCCGCCATTTTTGTAATTCTGCTGGCTATTTTGCAGGAGCAAGAAGCAATTCCTCTATGCCCAGGCAGTTCAATTAGAGTGTTGTAGATGTTGTCAGAAAGGCTCAAACATGAGTGCCCCTGAGCAACAGTTGCGATTACATGAAGTATCCTGTCCCCCTTCTCCCTGGTAATTGACATTTCTGGTCATTTGTGTGCAATGTTATTAAATAAGTTTTTAAGTGATGACTCATTTTTCTTGTAAACTTTGTATGACAAGCCCTCCCATTTGGGTTTAGACATGCATTTTTTAGTAAAAATTTGTTAATAGATGAAGACTTCCACAGGGAAAAAGGCTTTTTTCTATTAAATATTTCTACTAACATAAGTAAAATTCCACCAGATTCTGGAGATGGATGTAGGGCAGCCTGGTAACATTACCTGCTTATCTGTCATTAATCATAATGCAGATCAAGAGTTCAGGAGATATCCAAAATCCGTAGTGAATGGAGTCTGTGGAGTAAGAAGGGGTGAAGCAGATCAGGCACTGACATGGCTGACCTGGGGGTTAAATAGCAACCCCAGCTACCTAGGCTAGGCAAACAGCACTGCACTTTAGGGACAGAAATGAAGAGCATTTGAGAGCTTGGATGTGCAGCCAAAAGCTGGATAAACTGTACAGAGCACAGTGGGAGTGGAGCAATGGATCGGCCCACCACTACACTCTGTGGCCAAGGCATCGCTCAGGACTGGATTCACTCTGGCTCCCTGGACCTTCCCATCACTCTTGTGCTTTGCTGCTTCCATTTCTCACTTCCCAGCAGGGCTGGAGCCCTTTGACCCCTGTGCTTCTGTGTGCACCAGGCCATGGTGCAGGAACCATGGGCAAGGCAGGGCTTCATGGCTGTCCTTGGTCAGGCACAGCTCCTGCACCTTGAAGCGCCTCAACATCTGCTGGACCCTCTGCACAGCCAAGTGCCAGCCCTGGAGGTTTAGGAATTCAGCTCACCAGCAGCACAGGAGCTCTGAACACATCCTATTTCACCAGCAACCAGCTTCAGTTCTAATCCCTTCATCCCTGGGGATAAGGAGATGCAGCTCTTGGTCTGAGTGCTGAGACTGCTTCCAGGGCACCTGCTCTGATCCTCAATGCTGCCCCAGTTGCCTGAATAATTGCAGCCTTCAGAACTTTCCCCCATTGTTTCTTCACTGTTGTCTTCATGCTAAAGAAAGATGATTTGTGCGCATTTAGGAGTCATAGATTTGCTTCATGCTTCTGCTGCAGTTTTCAGACAATGGCCTTGATTTCCCTGCTCTGAAATGGGACAATAAGATGTTTTCTGATCTATCTATGTAGTTGCTTTGAAAGGACAAGAACGTTTTCCTACTGTATGTGCATGCAATGCTCAACACAACAGGATGCTGATTTTCTAAAGCAAAGCACAAACTGTCTTGTTAACCTCCAGAGTCTTCTGATGCCAAGAAATGGGAAAAACTTCCTACAGGTGAGATGTGACAAGCCTATTCCTCTTATTCTAATTTTCTACTAGGAGTTTTCATTGACTGCTATGAGAAATTGTTACTGACCAGTTGTCTAAAATCCTCTTGATAACAAGCAACAGTTGTATTCTTGCAATTTGGAAATTGATTCACTCTTCTGATGATCAGCCTCCATAGAGGTGTGACTTAAAAATCCATTTCCTAGTGATGATAAAGAGCAGTCTGGATTTAAAGCCTTTGTAAATCTCTGTATGTGACTTAACACCAGGAGATGAGACAGCATGACATGATGCAGACTTGGTGTTTTAACCCTGAGGCTTAAATGCTATAATGCAGCATCACTTGCTGTTACTACTTAAGAGACATAAAAAGAAAATAAAATAAAATTATGGGGTATGGTTTCAACAGTTTCAGTAATCAGGACATGTTATAACTCTTGGAACTACATTTGTCATGTTTCACATGGAATCGCTTCATGTCCCATTATTTTTCTCATAGATATCCACCCAAATGACATCAGCATCACTGTCTACATCAAATCCAGCACTAGCATTGAGTTGGGAATTTGATCTTAGGTATATCTTAGCAGAAGCTGCCTATATGTTCTGGTACAAAGAAAAGACTAAACCAAATGCCCTAATCACAATTTCTGCTACTATCTGCTTTCTATCTCAACATTCATTTGACCTGGAATGTTCCCTTAGAGGAAAGCATTACCATTTTCTGTGGACAAAAGCACAGTCATGAGGTCTGAGGGAGAAAAGCGACGATTATTAAACAAGCACACATCAATTCCTAGAATTGCTGTTATGTTAAATACATGGTGTACCACTTCAAAATCTGTTATTATAGGTTGCTGCTAAAGAGAGCAGCAATTTTTATTCTTATGCCTGTGGCCTGATAAATAATCATAAGATGAGGAGTTTGGAGAAACTTTCTAGTGCAGTGAAGGGTTAAATCAGATTTTACTCCCTATGTCCAATTCAAAAAAGAATAACTTACTTTTTCTGGAACATATTCCAGTTTATATTCCAAATCATTCCAAGAAATGATCCCACTTAGTCTCTCCACAGTGGTTTGAGATCAATTTGGGATGTGTATCTAAACCTCTGTCTAGTGGGAACTGCAACAAAGGTCACAATATACAGACATTACCCTGCATCAGAAATAAAAACCAACCAAACCACCAAACAAACAAATAAACAAACTGGAAGAGCATTCCTCCAACAAAGTTATTTAATAGTACTACAGAGAGGAGTTCTTATTGTTGTTATAATCATTGTGTCTACAGTCTGTCAGATACTGACAGGCGCCTCTTCACCTTTGGAAAAGGGAAAAATAGATGATCAGATTGCCAAACCCATAGACTTTGATATCTGATCATGTCTAGACAGCCTCTGTGCCTGCCTTTTAAAGACCATTGTCAAACGCTCTGCATCGATAATTCAAAATGCTGCTGTTTGCAAAGTGTTGAACATTAATGTCACCTCCCTGGGTCCCCAGTGCCTGCCTCTTCCACACTCGTTATTTTTAGGTAATAAAGGATACTTGCTTGTGTTTAGTTTTAATAATCATGCAGAACCAGCAGCTTCAGAATCTGAATAAACTGCCTCACAAATTAATCAGTGCAGAACAAAGCTGTTTTAAGCTGTGACAGCCGATAAAGTCGTTTGTGATGCATTATCTCTGCTATGTGCTAAATACTAGTGTGAGCTGCAGAGATGGAAAAAAAAATTATTAGAAATCAAATTCTCTGGGACTTTTTGCCAAACTGTAAAACTGGATTTTATACATTATACATGATCATTTAATGTAAGTCCTAAACTTTCAGAGGATTATTTAAGAGACTACAAGCTTTAGGGAATTAAGAGACAGAGCTGACAATGGAATTGCCCTTGTGATCAGAAGTTTTGGATAGGTTAGATGCCTTGCAGGCAGTCATAGTGCAAATTTCTCTCACTGGCAAATAGAATCTTCTTTGAACAGAACTGAACTGTTTGTGGTTGAATTGTAATAAACTTCCCTTAGCTCAACTGCTCACTTGTTGGGCATTTAAATTGTATGGTTGTAGGAAATAGCTGAGTTATGTGCAGCAGTTTTGCATCAGTTCATCAATGCAGAAGGAACTGACCAGAGCCATCATCCATTTCTTTTCATTTTTTTATACTGAATATAGAAAAAAAAAAGTTGCATATTGAGCTAACCATTCCTCTTGCTTCTGATTATTCTCAGATTACATTTAACTCTATCATCTATCTGTTCAACAAATCTGTGTCCCTAAAGCATTTATGAAAATAGCATGGGGTGGAAGCTGACATATTAATGTTGATAGATATGCAGAGATAGTGAGGATTTTGAATGTAGCACATTGTAGATGTGAAGACCTTAGTATAGAAATGATCTCCTGAGTAAAATCTAGGTGAGATATATAGGAGTTGCAACACAGAATATTGGCTTATTGCACTCCACAGATTTGAAACCATCTCTCTTGGATGGCAGTGGAAAACTTCAATATACTTACATGAATTATAAATGATGTCTGATCCTCTTGTTGAAGTAGGTACTGTATGTTTTTCTAACATAGGTCCTTCAGCCTTTAAAAAGCTCCTTTGTATGTGCAAAGGCAAAAGATCTGCATTTGGAAACATTTACTGCTGTCAATACCTTTGTATATATTATGTACCCTACTGGAAATATTTTTGTTTTAATTAGGAATGCCACAGTTATTCCCTTAAAGTCAAGGCTTTTAAACAATTAGTTTGGATATGGAATTGATCTGGAAGAAATAATGCTCACAAAGATGCAGTGTAGGAAACCGGAATTGATTCAAGGCGACAATTCTTAAATGGTTCAGACATTTTGGTGCCTTGAAATGAACATCTTTTCTGTCAGCTCAGAAATATAATAATGTGCAACAAGGCAGATCAAAGACAAGAAATCATCACTTTGCTTATTGGATTCTCAGCAGCGATACAATTTACATTCTTTTAGATGCCTTTGCATTGTTTTTAGTGCAAAACAGTAAAACTGGAAGTACCCATTGCCAGCCTGGATATTAACCCTTCATCATAATTACAGTAATGGCCTCAAAACATGAATGGCTGCATAAAATTCTGAAGGCTTTTGGACAGGATCTTTTATATTCTACATTGATGATGAACTTGGTTCTTTTCTTGGCAGAAAGAAGAAGCCTTTCTGATTTTTGTTTGGAGCATGTGAGGTTCCAGGTAATTCATCAATCAGCAGAGCTTTTAAACTTTTCATACACTTCCTTAGGGCTGGATGCAGATGACTTTTCCCATACTGAGTATGGGAAGACCCTTCTCTGCCCCAAGTGAGTGAAGTAATTTTGGCCTAGTGAGGTTTAATTTTGGCATAGTGAGGCACATCTATGTCTAGCCTGAGAATCTGACTTAAAAACTGAAGTGTTGCACATGGACAGAAACATGCAAGTGGCTTCTTATTAAGTTGAAACCAGAAGATTTTGTCCCACTTGTAGATCTCATCACAATATCAGCTGGGCTGCTTGCAATGCTGTATCTGTAATTCCTGGAAAGCACTGCCCTCAATATGAACAGTCAGGCTGGGAATAATGGAACTGGTAGGCAAGGCGTGAGCCAAACTACCCTAGCAAAGGTCAGCCAAGGATAAAGGAAGCCTGGCAGACTGCTTGATGTAAGAATTGCTTCATGCAAAAAGGACTTAATGGAAAATAAAATGCATTTCCTGAAAGAACAAACTCATAAGGATGCAGTGGAGATTGTTATCATGTGTGCCAAGAACAGAAGGTGGCCCACACTGGATGGTGCCAGTGGGAATGACTTTTATTATGTTTCAGGCCCATGCAAATGTGGGTGGGCTGTGCCAGACTCCAGAAAACCTGAGGGATGTTTACCTGGCTTAAAGAGGATATTGTCAGAATTGTGTGGCTCTAGAAACTGTCTGGTTCCAGCCCTTGCAGTGCCTGTCATTCAGCTACTCCAAAACTAAATATGAATGAAAAACTCAATACACTTCCCAATCTGATGGCACAACTTGGGTCATTATCATTGATTGCAATGCAAGGCTTGCCCTAAAAAATGTGTGAAGAGCATTATGGTACAGAGTCTGAGCAGTTCAGTGACAGAAGGACAGTGTGACTGCACAGAAACATGCCCAGAGCCACCTGTGCAAGGGGTGCTCACAGAGGGACTGAAGAAAAGGACACAGACTTGAAAACAACCTGAAGCCTTTTAAAAGAACCACAAGTTTCAAACAGGTGCCTAACAGAGTTTGGAAAGAAAAATGGAGCCAAATAGGAGAAAGTTGCCTGAAAGACTACATTATCTAAGCTCTGACAGAGCACTTCTTCATCACAGACCTCAAGACATCTTAAAACCAGAGATAAATATCATTGTTTCTGTTACATAGCTTGGGAAACCCAGAGAAAGAGGAAATTCTACTTACTTATTTTCATTCAGAGTCTAAAGCTGGAAAAGATGGGTTTCCTAATTCAATCCATGCCTGCTATCATGTGACCCCTAAGTCACAGATGAATGAACTGTAAAATACAGAAGAACAAGTTGATGAATATTAAAGTCATGTTTGAAATATTTGAACTGATATTTTTGCACCTTGATCTCTCTTCTTACTCTACTCAGCTGCCTTTCATTTTCTGCTGCCTGTATGCTATGCTTTTTTTTCGTATTCATGATACAGTTTAGCTCTGCTAATGGTTTTAAGGAAGTTGTTCAAGTTTTGTTCTGCATTCCTTTGATGATTCTGTACCAAAATCAATTATAAATATCAGAAGATGTTTGGGCTTTATATAAATTATAAGCCAAATTCAATGTTAGAGGAGGCTGATTAAAATAAAATAACTGAAACACTGTGTAATTATCCTAGAAAATAATTTTATTATAATAAATTATAAATTACATATATTATATATACATATATATATGTATATATTTATATATTTTATTTCTATATTATGTATATTATATATTATATAGTATATAGTATATAGTATGTAGTATATAGTATATAATATATGTATTTATTATAGATAATATATAAGATATATTTTATAGATTTATATGTAAAATTTTATTACAATATAAATATTAATTTAAAATATAAATGTATTTATTTTTTATAAAACCTATTTTCTATAACAATTTTTATTAGAAGATATATTTTTAGTATTATTGTTGTCAGTGCCAGAGTCATTTTCAGATTGCATTTCTACAAGTTCAAAGCCTTCATCTAGAAAAGATGACTTTTTCCAATTTAAGACTCTCATTGCTGTTATTTATTAGTGCAATGCAGCCCGTTCAGTGGTCCTGCACCCTCAGAGGGAGCTGATAGGAACTGATGGACTGTGGCAAATGCAGACCCAGAGGAAGTGTTTTTCCAAAAGAGAAAACATGGAGTGTATTGTAAATACATTGTCAGAAGATGTTACATCTTCTTACTTTATGAAAATAGAGTGATCCCTCCATGTCCCATGCCAACTGCCTGTATGTACAGCTGGCAGAAAAAACTGTACTTGACCTGTGTGCTTGCTGCGCAGGAGTGCAGGGACAATTTCCAGTCCACGGATCTTTAATTGCAGCATGTAGCATCATGAAAAGATCTTGTCTGATTTTTTTTCTTTTTCTTCTGCAGCAGTTTTTGATGGAATTAGGAGGAGGGGAAATGGGCACTGTGAGCAAAGAGGCATCCAGCAGGTTGCTCTGGCTGCACTTTGTGGCGCATGTCCACCTTCTCAGTGGTGCATGCAACAAATTGTGGTGCATCTCTGTCTTTACCAGTACAGAGGGGATTTAGGTGCTGTTCCTGAGGACATAATGGCAGCAGGAGGGTGCCCTGGTGCTGCTCTTGGCACCACAGCAGTCAGTGATGAATGTGTGCTCCTGGGAAACACACCCTCCTCAGGGACAGGGATGGGGAACGTGGGGCAGCTGGCATTCTTCTTTCAGCCTGCACCTGTCCTTAGTATGGAAAATTTATTCCAAAAACTTAAAAAATATTTAGTAGAAATCCCATTTTTAAGAAATGAGTTCAGCTCACTGAAGCAGTTAGAAGACATGATGAGCTGGAGAGCCCAGATGCTGATGCAGGCAGGTAGTGCAGCACTCCTGCATTTACTGTTTCCTGCATGCTCCTGGCAAACACTCCAGAGGGGCACTCTGAGGGAATTCTGTAGCTGGATTTGCACACAGCAAGGTGGGTTACATGGTGCTGGAGTGAGGGATAAACAGCAAATGAGTGACCACAGACTGGGCAGCAGCAGCTGCTCCCCTTACTGAGCTAAAGGCAGAAATTGAACTAAGGCTTTTGTCACTCTGGGATGCAGAAATACTTAACTGTCTCCTGAATGGGTGAGAGAGTGACTGTAAGATGTAATGACAGATACTTGGAGTAAGCAGGAACATTTGAGTTCTTAAAACAGATTTCACTGGAATAATCTGATATTTAAAGTATGTTATCACTTGGTCAAATTAGAAACAGGTTTCTCCCCTTTTTTTACCCTTATTCACTCCCAGATTTTTCCTGAGAGTTTACATAATAACTCCTGTCAGGGTCTTGTGTTTGTGAAGTGCTAAATATTAGGGAAGTCAATATTTGATTATAACACTTAAAGCAGCAACTTGTCATTGAACAAAATTCACCTTTGGAAAAAGCAAGTGGCAACTGGTTGCCTTTAGGTTTATGAAGGAGTTACTGAAACCTCAGGGAAAGTTTCTAGGTTGAAGTTTGCCTCTGTTGACCATGAGTTGATAGCTCAGTATGAGGAAGATATACTTTAGCCTTTTGGGAACTAAGGAAAGCCATTTTCACTTTTGCCCTCCTGACTCTGGAGCAGGCCCATGAGTAAGAGAGAGCAGATGGAGATTTCACAGTTAAAGAAGAGGAAAGAGGAGCATTGGGAAGTGCTGTGGTATGGACAGGAAGAAATGGGGGTATGGTGGAACAGAACAATTTTTAATTCATCCCATATACACACAGTTGTGCATAGCAGCTAAATAAATCTTCACTAAATATTTCTTCATATTTAAAAACATGGTTTAGAAGTCTGCCATTTCTGTTGTATTTATCCTTTTGCATTAGCAAGTAACTGCTTTGCCTTTCCCATTACCTGGTTTGTCATTTTTTCAGCTAATCACACTATGTTGTAATGCACATGAACTAAGTACAATAAAACTAAAAGTATATAGTGCAGAAAATACAAAGGATCTCAAATAGCTTCACAATAAAATAATATCTAGGAGCTTAAAAACTGAGCTGCATTTAAGGCTGGAAGAGCCAGTCTAAAAAGATAAGATTTCAGTTTTGTCTTAAATGAATTCAGTGAATCTGCATTTCTGATGTCAAGTAGAAGCAAATTCTGTAGCTCTCATGAATAGCAAGCAAAAGCCCTACGGCTGTGAGAATTTAATATGAATCTTCTATTTTGCATGTCTTGGTTTTTTTAAAATATATTTCTTTTCTTTTCAAATGTTCTGAAATCTCTGTGGATTTTTGATCATATGAATTTCATGGGTTTTTATTTCCCACAATTGTCCTTACATTCCAGATTACTAAATGAAACATTCTCCTGGAAAAATATTGTTAACACAACAAATAGCTTTGAAATGACAGCTAGGATTCTTTGGAGCAGAATGCTTTTAAGTGGAAAAGTTCCTTGCTGTACTGCTTTCTCTTTGAAAAAAAACCAGTCATTCAAGAGAAGCTGTGGTACATATGATTAATACATATGGATACTCTTAGAATTATGTGTAAATAAGAGAAATACAAATGAAAGATCCTACAGGAGATTTCAGTGCTGAGTCTGCTGCTGTAGGGTCATTAACCCAACTTACAGTGCTCAGAGATGAAGAGAGGATAGGAAGAATGATTTTATGACTAAGGTTCAAGAAATCCACATTAATTCTGGCCTTTTTGGCACTTTGTGCCTTCCACTGCCAGTGACCAATGTCCAACAGTTTCTCTGTCTTCTTTTATCTGTCTGATAGGCTTCCCTTACAAACTTTTTGGGACAATTGAGGTCTCCTCTTCTGTGACTGTAGAGTGAAGCTGAAATTCAGAATTTCCTTGAGAACTGTTGAGTTCTGAACAAGCAACAAAATAGTAAATACAGTGATAGTGAATAGCAGACAGACATAACACCCTGGACTGATAACACAGTCATACCACTATTGCTGTGGTACACTTCTCTCCCTCCTTCTGCTTTGATTGCAAAGTCCCAGGGAAGGGACATTGTAGGTGGGGAGAAGAAAGGACAGATATGGTTCTGGGGCTTTGTCCTCAAGAAAGATGTGCTGGAATTCCAGATCACAATATCTGATGTTTGGTTTTGATTGCAGCTAACTGAACTTCTTTCCCTTTTATAGAGTTGCTTATAGTCCTCAGAGTCTCCTGGGGTTTCCTCTAAATTATCCCCTTTCCAAAATGATAAAAAATGTGAGAAGTCCCTGAAGGGTGTTAATAGATCTGTGGTGTCCCTTGTTCCATCTCCATTCCTCCCAGCAGAAGTAGTGCTACCGCTGTATATGTACTTTGTGCTTATTCACTTTTTGCTGTTGTGAAATATCTTTGGCTCTCAGGTGCTCAATATATATCAGATTGTTTCTGGGAGGTCAGAGCTCACACTGTCAGGAGAGATGCAAGTGAGCAAGTACAGCACAGGCACAGATTTATCAGGGATGGTAAAGTGGTAATAACTTTACCTAAACTTTGTACAATCACTTGCTGTTCATCCCTTTGTTCATATCAAAGTTATATCTGAGTTCATTGGAGTCATATCCATCAAACCCTGGGCAGAATATAACATTTTTCTTCTAACTCTGTTTCCTGATGCCTCAGCCCTGGATTTCATGGGTAAAACATGAATGTCCACAAGAACCTGAATGTCCAGTGCTAAATAACCAACATTTTCCACTGTGGGAGGAAGAAAGCACCAAGCAATTTGTAATCCTTTCCAAATGAGAGTGTGCAGCAGAATCAGACACATCTCCCTCTGCAGGAACACCTGGATGGAAGCAGAAGTACCTGACACTGCTCCCAGGTGGGAAATGGGTTTCCCAGTTGGCAGCAGTTGGTAAAATTTTAGGAATAATAATTTTAAAGTAGGATAAAATTGAAAATGGAAAAATCCAAAATGACTTGATCATCTCATGCTGTCTCCCTTAAGCTCCTTGTTTCAATAATTCTGAAAACACTGACAGTCTATTAGACCAGGAAATGAAACTTCTTGGCAAACAAGGTATTTGCTAATTTCGGTATTTTGTGTGAGTCAGAAATGTGTGGAGGGAAATATATTGAAACTAACCCTGTCTTGTGAACTCTTTCATATTGCATAACTGACATTTGCCAATAAAAAAATGTTACATCATATGGTTTCTGAAAACATCCAAAAGAAAAGGCATTAAAAGCTACTGCAAACACTTTCCCACAAAGCATTGAAGGCCACTGGTCACACTGGATTTTCACAATGGTCATTGTTATCAATGTCTCTGTGTCTAACACCCACTAATTGCAAAATAATCAAGTTCATTTTTGAACTTACACATTTCCAGATAATTTGCTTGATCACAGAATTACTCTCCTCCATTTCTTTTTACTTCATGCTTTCAGCTGCTTGGTGAAAGCAAGTTGATGGAAAAATCCAACTCTTTGATATGGGAGTACAGCTTCTAAAAATCTGTAAAAAGTTTATGCTTCCCTTGATAGCATTTTCACACCCACATGTATTCAAAACTCTTAAAATTCTCATTTTGGCTTCTGGAAAGTACATTGTAAAGTGAAAATTATGGCTACAGAATTAGAGTTGTGGTGTTCAAAAATCTACAAAGTAGTCTTATCAAAATTATCCACAATTGTCTGTTTTTCTTCTTACTGAGAAATAATTTTCTTCTCACCAAGTGTGTTACAGGTTCTCAGGATTTCCTCTGAGTTATGCTAAAAAGCCTTGCACATTACTTATTTGCTTAGTGCATTTTTGAACTGAAGCATTTAATGTTGGAAAATAACCAGTAAATATATCATAGTTAATTGGAGAAAAAGAAAGATTTTGGGAAAGAATTTGAGCTTCTGTGACAGCTTTAAAGTTACAGCGAGATGTGATTTTATTGTCTTGCTTTCTGAGATCTATGTTGAATTCTAATTACATCAAATAAGGAAAATATTTTAAGAGTTAGGGAAACTTCCAAGAGACAAAATAATTGGATCAAATGTGTGAATAATGTGAAGAATGGAAATTTCTGCTTAACTAGCCTGTATTGATAGCAGGTCACTCAAGAATCTCCATGGTAACAGTGAAAAAATGTACAGATATTTTTAATTTTCAGGAAGTTCTTTATTAAAATCAATATGACACCTGAGAAATGTCTAAACACAAAGTTACAAGAATTTGAGTGGGCAGTGAAGAGTCAAGGACAGAATCTACTGAAGATTGAATGTCATTTTTGGAGTGATTCCAGTTATTTCTGGGTGTAGATCTTCAGCAGTAGATCACTGATGATTCAAGGTGTGGAAGGCCAGGGGGGCTGATCCTCAGTGAAGAAAATCTTTGCAGAGAAATGGATATTCTTTTGCATTGGCTTCACCCATAGCTTTTAGCTCTGTAACTGGGGAGTTATAAAGCCAAAAGAAATTGATTACATCTTATTGTTCTGGAAGTTTCTATAGACATTTTACTGATAGCGCCTCTAAAGTAAAAACTTTGCAGTTTATTTCACTTATCCCATTTTGTTTTTTGTGTATCAGAAGGGGGAGAAGAGATGTGGCATTCTCTAGGTGACAATAAAATAAGGCATTGCTCTGAAACTGCCACGCTGATCCCATTTAGAAACACAAAGTGAAATAACACACTGAGAGTGTCTTTGTGGAGACAGAACTGTTCAGATTAATTGATTTGGGAAAAAGACACTGAACTAGGCCATGACCTGAATTACAGCTACAAAGTAAGGACTTCAGGAGTGCCTGGGTGTAGAGTCAGGATGGATGTAGAGTATGGCTGGTCCTGGCAGCTTGTTTAACGCCACAGGTGTGCCAGCACACTGACTGAGGTGGGACAACTGCCCCAGGTAGTCTGAACTGCTCTGCCCTGGATGAGCACAGACACACTCTTGTGCAGAGGCTTCTTGAGAAAGCCAGATATGGATTCTTTTTTCTTTTATTTCTCTCAGGAGTGCTGTAAAGACCTGTTGTTTCCTTGAAGTGAAACCTGCCAGGTCATGCAGTGCCCTGCCCGGTTGTGAGAGAGGTCTGTGATGGCTGAGGAGGATGGACAAGGCCAGCCAATGATTTCCCCAACAGTTTGAAAGGAACTTGGCTTGGAGCAGTTGCAAGGATCTTCCTTTATCATTCTCCAAGAAGATCAGAGTGACCCTGTAGCCATCAGGTCCTTGATGTGTTTATTTATCTGCTGCTGCCCCAGTGTCATGTCTGTCTTTTGTCCCACAAAGGGAAGCCCCAGCACAGGAATTGCTGTGTGCATTTAGCAATGTTTGTGTATTATCAGACCAGGGGGCTCTCTTCACTAAATTTTTGGTCCAATAATCATCTTTGTGCCATAGCACCTAATGGTACAGAGGAAGACTATTTTTGCTCTGACTGCATCTTGTTGCCAATCTTCCCACTCTTGAAGCCAGTGTAAAGCCAGGGGCATGGCAGTTACAGGATTTCAGAGGTCCCTGGCTCAAAATGCCTTTGGGACCACTTTCTGCTGCACAGGGGGTGTCTGGGGGGAACAGGAGATTGTGTCACAAAAAAGCATCCCAAGTCACAGAGAGATAATGAAACATAGAATGCTTTCAGAAGTTAGAGCTGTCTTAGCTTTTCAGCACCAAATGTGGTTTCTTTGTGGAGTTATTTCCAGTAACGACACATGGTGGGTGGTGGGTTGTGTATTCAGCTCCCCAATTAGTTGTCTTTGCATGAGGTCCACTTTTATCACATTAAATAGAACAAAACTCAAGGCAGATGCTACCTGCTGATCAAGATATTGTGGTACAAATGCCACGTGAGTGCTATGACAAAACCCCAAAGCTGAAAAATCCAGATTGTGGTTTGGTTACAGCTAGAGTTAAAAATGATATTCATCTAAGTTCCAACATCAAAATATCTGTTCACTTGTCCTCTCTTACAAAAGTGCTCACAACCTGGAAACATTCAGAACTAGTTTTATTGCATCTTGCTTCAAAGTCCTTGCAGTTGTTCCAAGGACTCTTTGTTATTAGAATATTCCAACTTGGCATAGCCCAGCTTGTAGTATTTCTATCATAGATAAATTTGCTGTGGGAAAAAAAAAGGGAGATATGAAATAGAAACTATTCTGGACAAATGGGTAGCAAAAAGTATGACATGAGTTATTCTCCATCTCATAATTCAACATCTCTTTAGGATGCAGCAGAGTTGGTGTGGTGTGCCCTGTGGCAGCTCCCTGAACCAGTAATTCTCTTTTCAGGTGGCTTTGCAGGTCCATAGAGCTTCTGTGCCCCTCTGCTGTGTGTGCAGGGATCACCTGAGCCCACAAAGCTGGGAGCCTCAGCCACACAGGGAGCTCAGCACCTGCCTGCCCCGTGCCAAACACAGAGATCTCTCTGGTTTTTTCACTCATAAGTGGGTGAAAAGCAAGAAAAGAAATGTTACTGTGTTTACAATGGTTGAGAGTTAACTATATTAATATATTAATATTATCTGGACAAATCATGTCCAAAATTTAAAAAAATAAGTAGAACCTCCTTTAAAATTTATTTCACCAAAATGCTTGAGGCATCCATGTCTGTGAGCACAGATCCATCCCCCTCTCCATTGTGTGTACATATTCAAACTGTTCAAACTACCCATTATGTCAAGGATGTGGAATGCAAAGGAAAGTGTGAAGACTGTTTCCCACATATGTTGAGAAAAAAAATCTGCAGCAGGCAATAAAGAATCTGGTAAGGGGAAAAGTATCTGAAGTTATGTTGCAAGGTAAAAGATGAGACCTCGGCTGTGAAAGCAAACTAAAGCAAGAGAAGAGATAAAATAGCTTTTTACCAGATAAAGTGATAGGACTGTGATGCCACAGTGTGTTTGAAGCATTGTGGGAAGAGAATTTGAAGGGTTTGGATCCTGGCCCAGCTGCCTTTGCTGGTGCCGATATTACACAATATCAGCAAATAATGATATAAATGTCAAATATATGGCATTCAAATAATCATATAATCAAATTATAAAATAATATTTCTATATTATAAATAATATATAAATGTCAAATAATCATGTAAATGTCATTCTGACCAGGAGGGCACCCAGCCAATGAATGTCCAGAAAGTCTGAATCAGGAAAGTGGGAGGTTGCGTTACCCTGAGAAGGAACAAGATGTTTGCCAGTGTTTGCAAACAGGCCAGGGAAGGAATCCCCACTTGGAGCTGTAACACTTGAGAGTTGTAAATAAATACTTGGAGAATATACTTCACTTGGCATTAATAATGTGCTGCCTAAAGTATGTTGGATGTGCTTTAAATATTACATGTGAATCCCAGCCCTGTCTTGTAATAATTTTAGAAAATATCCATAATCTTGTCATTTTAACAGCAGAACAACTTTTCTGGCCTTTTCATCTTTCTTGCTGTATTAGGAGCTGAGAAATGTGGACTTTCTCCACATAAAAATTGCATTTGCTGTTGTTATTGCCTTTGCAGCTGTGCAAGTAACAGTCAACTTGATTTCAGACAAGCACAGTAAATTAAGAGAGGATGAAGATCCAAGCACAATAAAGCTACTTTGGAGTCATTACAAGACATAATTGTAGAGTAAATCTCAGGTCAAATCCAGATCTGGCATCAACAGTCACAGCTCCAACCTCTACAGGAAGTGCCTGCAAACATCAGGGTTAACTTCATCTATCAATCAAAATTTGGATTGATTGGAAAATAGTGTTAGACTTTAGAAAACAACATTAACAGTACAACAGAATCACTGAATCATCAGTGAAAGGTTCTTGTCAACATGACTTCTATTCATTTATTTCACAAATAAAAGCAGCATTACTGTGCATGCAGATGAAGACTACCTTGTTTTGTATAGAATATCAAACAAAGCTGATTTACTTTTTTACTTCCAAATTTGCCCTAAATTAAAGAATAAGAAGTAAAAGGAATGCATAGGCAGGAAAAACAATTAGGGGAATGAATTTTTTCCCACAAAAAAATGTGTCCACTTGCACCGAGTGTCACTGGGACTTCTAAAATATGCTTGCAAGAAAACAATTTGTTCTTTAGATATTAAAAGATACTCAGCCTGTTGCTGTCAACAATGCAAGATGGGCAAGTGGCACAATTTCTGCCTGAGCTAAATGAATGGTTAAAATTTATATGGATAACTTTTTTGTTCCATTTATCCCATACCTTTGATAATGCTGCATGGTAAAGGTCATGGTAACAGCTGAATCTTTCTTTTGTTATTATTAAAGCAATGCTTAATTAAATTAATGTGGAACTGCTCTCTGATGCAGCAGTTCTTTCCCCCTTAAACTAGGGCTGACAGATTTAATCTGATCAAGAACTGTAATGATTATTTCCTTCCTTCCTATCCATTTTATTTACAGTTGTACTGACATTTTTTTCTGTTTGATATGATGGACATGCAGTTTATTTGCTTAGCTATCCATGCTGATAAGTCTATCTACTCTCAGTGTGGCTGCAGAGCAGCATTTCCAACGTGAGCTGTAATAATCCCATTCCAGCAGTGATGGGGAGGGAGGAAACGTTGGGCTGGGGACGGGAAAGTGAATCCTCATGTTTGTGGGGATGCAGTGTGTAACCACAGGCAGGTCCCTTCCCCTGCGTGCCCTCCTGCCCTTTGTATCTGCTTTGGCACTCTCTGAAGCACTGATTGCCTCTTTCCTGGGCAGCCCTGGTGTGGTTTCCCCCAATGGCAGCTCTGATCCTGTGAGAGGAGCCTGAGGGCTCTGTGTGGGTGTCCCTGTCCTGCTGGATGTCCCCGTGCAGAGGCTGGACAGGCGAGGCAGAGGCAGAACCACAATTACTCTGCTCAGCTCCCCAGTGGAAATCTCGCTGATGCCATGTGAAAATTGAGCCCTTTGCAACACAACAGGCACTGGGGAACTGTGTGAAATGCACCTTCTGCTTCATTTTGTAATCTGTGGAGTAGGGTGCGCTAATGGGGGGTTACAGTCTCTCTTACTCCTTTCTGCTTTATCTGCTCAGGGAATGCACAAACATGCTGCACGCACACCCTGAAAGCAGAGAGGATCCTGCAGGAAGCTGTTCAGTGTGGAAGTCATAAATCACCCAAGAAATGAGTGTCACCTCCATGGCCTGTGTTATATGAGGGTTTCCTTAGATAACAAACACCCAAAGAGAAGGTAAAAATGGCTTCTTAGGGCCCAGACTGCAAAAATGCCACATTTTGCTGTGGAAGAGGGGTGTTCTGGCAGGGCTCCCATACTTAAATTATCACCCAAGGCAGGAGAGTGAACAGGAGAACTGGGGAAATGGTAATGCAGGGAAGAAGAAAGCTGGAAAGAAAAAAGAAAACCACACAAAACTTGAGCAGTTAATCACATTCCTATGTTGATAAAATATTTATGAGATCTCATTCAATTAATTAGAATAAACTATGTAACACTGCAGGAAACAAATTGAAAATTTAATAAAGTAAGTTCACTTCCAATTTCTTTTGAAGAAAGAAGCTAATTATATTTAGTTCTGTAATTATAACTTTAATTAAAATATAATGCAAAATATTTCATAGAGTGAATACAATTCTGTGATAGAAAATGGAACCTTTAAGACAACTTGCTCCTCAGACAAAAATTCATAACAATTTCACACGAGCATTTTAATATACTTGTTTTTAAAATCTTTTCAGGATAATTTTAATACAAATCCATCTTAAAAGTGCTCATTAGTGTTAGCTTTTACTCAAACCAGTGGTTTACCTTCCTGCCTCTATCCAGAAATGTTTCTTACTCTATGTTAGTTATGTGTATTTTACTCACTCTATTTAAACCAGACACATTCTTTATTTATACTTGCCTATTGCAGCCTACAGAACCCAATTTTTATTTAGAGAATAATTTCAAAACACATTGTAAAGTATATCCACATAGCAGCTGCCTTCACCTGAGCAACAAGGAAAGAAAGTGCCTCAGGCAGAGAGATCCAGGCAGGCACAGGGAAATTTGGATCTGGCAATATAGAATGAGAACACTGACAAAATGACCTTTCAGTGATGTTTTCAGTGATGATGATTTAATAGCAAGAGAGTCTTCTAGGCTGGTATAAAATGAATTTGTCTTTAGGACTGGAAAAATAATTTTACAAATGATTTCTAGCACACAATCCCAATCTACTCTGCCCTGGCACAGCCTCACCCTGAGGTTTTGGGCACCACAGTATAAAAAGGACATTAAGCTATTAGGGAACATTAAGCTATTAGGCCCCCCCAAAGGGGCCATGAGGATGGTGAAGGGTCTGCAGGGGAAGCCAAATGAGGAGCAGCTGAGGGCACTTGGTTAGTTCAGCCTGGAGGAGATTGAGGGGAGACCCACTGGGGTCTTGAACGTCTTCACGAGGGGCAGCACCAATCTCTGCTCTTGGGGTGGCAAATCCAGTGGCAGGACCAAGGGAATGGCCTGGAATTGTGTCAGGAGAGGTTTGGGTTGGATATCAGGAAAAGGTGGTTGGGCACTGAGCAATCCCCAGGGCACAGCAGCAGCCTGACAGAGTTCCAGAAATGTGTGGACATCACTCTCAGGCACAGGGTGGGATTCTTGGGATTTCCAGTGCACAGCCAAGACATGGACTTTGATGGTCCTTGTGGGTCCCATCCAACTCAGAGTAGTCTGTGAACTATGGATTTTCAGTGCTAACAAAAACTCCTTCTGTTCTCCTGAAGAGGATCAGCTGTAATGAGAGTGAGTCAGTGATAGCAGTGTTAATTGAACAAAACAGGGACTGAAAATAGAACAGTTTGAAGAAAATGCTGGATTGACATATGCTGTTTTCCTACATTTGTTGAACATTATTGAGCATTTCTAGTGCAGTAATGGGAGAGTAGGAAAATATCTGGGAGTTTATTTGATAGAGTTTACATTACACAGCCTGCAATACAGCCACAGCAGCATTCTGTGATCTTTCTGATCACAGAGTTGGGGTTTTTCCTCCTCTTTGCCAGGGAACTTGTTATGATCAGAGCTGACCACTGTGTGAGCAGGGCTGGTGTTTCCAGGTCTGCCTAATGAACACGAAGCACAGTGTCACCCTGATCCTCTCTCAGTGCATCAGAGGCTCTGGCACTATTCCTGAAGGAGCTGCAGAGCTCACTCCTTTTCTGAGGCCATGACAGGGGATGCTTTAATCTCTCACAGTTTTTAGTTTGCTCTGCCTGGTGAGTCAATTGGGGTGCTGGTCATTCATCCCCTTCACCATAAAACCCTTTGTCCTTCAGGCCCTTTTCATGATGGAATTTCTTCATCTCAAGGAGAACAGCTAAAGACACTTGCTCAGAGCTAGCTCACTTAATCCCTTTTTGGCAGGACTGGCTCTCCAGTGACATTTCAATCACCCTGGAGAACTGAAAAGCTAAAGATCTGGGATGGTAAACTCATCCAGATGAAAATCAATACTGAAGTCAATGAAACTGGACCACGACATAATTTGTGCAAATCAGTAGTATCACCACTGAGCTTATTGGAATTGCTGCCATGTCTGATCTTAATTAACCCTTTACTTCAAAACACTTTAGAATAGGATTACTTGCTTACACATTTATACAGACACAGTATTGGTTTGTACCCTTCATCCACAAATAAACTCACTGAACAGGCAAAGCTGTCTTAGGGAAAGATCATTAAAAAAAATTAAAATCCTTGTACTTTGCCAACAAAATTGTGTTGAGAAGGAGTGGGGGGGGGTTAGGTTTGAACAAGGACTGAGCATGATGAGCAGAGGGTCAGATGAGCATTTACTTTGAGCTGGTCCATACAGGATTACTTATTGCATCTCTGTCATGGTGGGATCAGATCCTCTCATACAGACGAATTTATGCTGGGTTTTTAAGTGGCTTTAGAGAATTAGGGACTCAGCTGCAATTAATTAAATTTGCAGAAAGATGTGGTTTATATCCTTTTTTTCCTGTTGATTCTCTAACATAGCACAGAAACCGACTGTGGGTGAAAATTATCTTCTGCTGGGTGTTATGGTTATGATTTGCAAAGGCCTTTCTGAAGTGTCTGCAACCAAAGTATCATCTTTAATCTAAATATAATACCCTGTGAGTTCTGCCAGGAATCTACTACACAACTATTTTCCCTTTGATTTTTCCATCCCTCTGATCTTCTTCCTGCCTAGTTTACATAACTTCTACACTTCACTGCAGGAATTAACCTTTCTGGTATGTCTATACGTTACATTTACAGAAATGGTGTACCTTTATGGTGTGTCTATACATTACATTTATAGAAAAAGGGGGTGTTAATCTCAGGGAGGCTTCTGGACAGAATTATCCTGCAAGGAAGAATTTACTCTGTAACATGTCTGACCTTGTTGTTTTCAATTCTTCTCTGCATCCAGAGGAAAACTAATAACAAAGGGAAACAGACTCAGTTGTCATAGAGGAGATGTGAATACTTAAATAGCTGCCTGCTCTCTTTCATATTTTTAAGACTTAAAGGTTCATGTTTTTTTTCCCTGCCTGTGTTAAATGAAAACATCTTTACTTGATATTCATCATTCTACAATGGCCATTTTATCACCTAGACAACATGAATAAAAGTTATTATTCTTTCTCATTAGTCACTCAGTCAGGGAAAAGAGAAAAATTGAGCATTTTAGAACATTTTACTTTTCTGTCATTTCAGAGTAAATGACACTCCTAAATGATGGCCAGTCAAACCTACAGAATCTATTAGTAACTTGATAATAAGTGTGAAGGGATGCTGGGACCCAAAGGAGTCTTAAAGTGGCATTTATCAGGCATGTCACATCATTGCTAGTGGTAATAAAAGCATTTTTGTTTTATGCTGCAGCGTCTATAGAGGATAATATTTTTTGTGCTATAGCCAAAAGTGATATTGCTACATTCATCACACTGTTTGATATGAAATAGCCTAAAAGCACTGGAAATTGGCTGTCATTATTTGTTTCTTCCTTTTTTATCCCTAATCAAGGAGCCTTCTCCAGTGGTGAGGAAAGTTTTCTTTCTCTTCAACATGGACACACAAGGACTGTAACATTTCTCCATTGGAAACCCTTTGTTTGCAGCATCACCATAAAGTTTTAGTGTCATTTCAAGAAGAACATTTGTGACTAACTCATTTCATTTGACTTTGTCTTTCCTCATGACAATAAGGTTCAGTGTGTTTGGTTTGCTGTTACAGCCTTTCCTGGCAAAACCTTCACTGGCTGCTGCTGGGAAAATTCTGTGTGTTTGGAGACTGCAAGATGGTGACTTTGAATGTTGGCTTCCAAAGTGCTAAAAATCAGAAAGTAATCAGTTGCCTGTGAAACTGATAAAATTATTTGGTTTTTCCTCTTTATTTGATACTTTAAATAAGATAATTTAAAAAAGGGCAGGTCACCAGGTGCAATTAGGAAGGTCCCTGTGCTACAGTCCTGGTGTAGAAGCCCCTGGTGATGGGATGGTGTACACTACTTATATTGCTGAAAATCCCTGCTGGCACGTAACTACTGATGATGGAAACTGAACTCTTCAGGGGGCAGTTCCTGAGTTATGTAAATTTTTTTTTGAGGCCTGAAAGACACAATGAGACCAAGTTTAGGCACTGTGGGAAATTAATGGTGTGTTGAGAACTCAGTGCATGACTGTGATAGACTCTGTTCTTCCTGAAAAAGAAAACATAGTGATAGCAGTAACTAAATATTGAAAATAAATCTAAAAAAACCTCAAAACCCTAAAATCCAACAAAATCCACAGAAACACCTAGAAGGGTCTCTCTTCTTTTCAGTTTCCTTCCTTGGTGGTGAAAAAAATCCATCAGTTATGTTGGATTGATGGGTCAACCAGTCACAACCTTGTGCTCCCCTTTACAGCTGCTGCAAATTTGCATGAGAAACTTGGGCTAATTCCTATGGAATTATAAGTCTGGGATAGACAAATGCATCACAGAAGCTTGTTTAATAGCAGAGAGGAAACATCACATTCATCATATTGAATTCTTTCTCTGTGATATTCATCATTTGCATGTAAAAATGCCATTTGATTCTCTCCCTCATAAACCCAGTGTGATGTTTTCCTGTTTTGCTGTTGTTATTTTGGCATGGATTTAAATCTGTCACTTCTAAAAGCTTACAATTTTTAAGTCCCATCGCACTCTGGAAGTAGGAGAAAAATGGGATTTTGAAGGACTGGGGAAGTTAAAATACTCTTTGTGGAGTATGCTTGTGGAGAACAGTAAATTTTATAATTACTCAAGTCCGTTCTGGTTGAGGCTGCTCTTTGAAGCTAAATTCTGCCCTGACCATTTCTTTCAGACTACAGGTGTTGTCATATTGACTGGGTCTGTTAAGATCTGGCAAGTCTTATTAACACCCTTCAGCAAAGCAGCCCACTCTGTGTGTGAACACCCAGCCAGGCAAGGCTGTCAGGGCAGCCAGAGCCGCCTTTGCCCTTCTGAGGGGCACAGTGGTGCCAGTGCTGTGAACAGCTCCCAGCACTGCCCTCACATTCATCTTGTTCTGGCTTTGCAATGTGCTGACATGTCAGCTGACTCCATGGCACACTCAGTCCAGTCAGAGTAGGATTCCATGACAATTTAGTTCAGGGTTTTAAAGTTCATGTAGCCAGACAATAATAAAAGGCGTAACATGCAGGAATGGGGAAAAGCACCACAAATGTAGAAATGCTTTACCTTCAGTACAGATCCACATTTAGAATGGGTGAACAGCTCATTCCCGCCTTTTTCCTTGCTTTTTATGTAATTGTTGCTCATTTTTGTGTAGCAATTAAGGACTGGCAGATGAAGCAGACTTCACTTTGAGGGAAATATAATCACTTGTCGAGTATGGTGCTAAGGAATCCCCAAACATATAAATATATGAACTAATTTGTAAATAAGACTAATTCATTGAACTCAAGAACTCTCTGGCTGAAGCTGTTCAGCCTTTCAGAAGATATGACATGCCTCAAACCACTGGTTGAATATCCATCTGTTTAACAACTGCAGACCACACTGAGAAATCAGTCATAGAACAGTTTGGGTTGGAAGGGACATTTAGAGGCCATCTAATCCAATACCCTGCAGTAAGCATTTCTTTCTGAAGCTATTTCTGGCAGAAATCAGTTTGGTTGGCCTTAGGGTGACTCTTGTGGGTGCTGCTTTCTGCCACTGGCAGTTTTCCTAAGCATTCCTTACCCCTTATTCTGGTAGTATTTGCTGATTTATTTCTGTAAAGATAATGCATACACTAGCAGACAGTTCTGTAATAATCATGTCTCAGCAGTTGTCTTTGGTCACCAGTAATGAGAAGAAAGGGATGAGCTTGAGAAAATGCTCTAATTAGTTCCTGCAGATCAGAGCACTTCTCAGCTGAAATAAGCCATGTGTCTTCCCAGAGCACTTAAAAGTGGGGGTTTCTGGAGGAAAGAAATTGCAGAATGTTGTAATGGACAAACCAAAATAATTTTGTTATGCAAAACAAACAAACTGCAGTAGACAGAGGGGAGGAAGTTCAGGGTTTGTATCTGAAAATCTGAAAATCAAATATGCTTGTATTTATGTATTTATGTTATGTATTTATAGCTCATGTTTAGTTTGCTGTGATCTGTGCTCTTTGGCTGTTTTCAGACTGGGTTTCTTAAGCTGTTTGCAAAAATTTTCCTTTTGTTTATTTAATCCTCAATTTCTGTCTTGCTGGTTTCAAACATCACTCTCTCTCACTGGATCTGAGCTAAGTGAAATGACCCACTCTTTCTTTCATTAGTAGTTTCCTGCAAATCTTGACATGTTTGCAAAGGATCCATGAATTTATTGTGCAAGCAACTGCGAGCAAAGACAATTTTTCTATGTGAGCACAGTGAAATTTCACCAGGAGCAAGCCACAGATGTCTTTCCCTGAGACAGCTTGCCATTTGTTAGAGGAAACAGTTTGAAGCTGAAATTCACTTCTTCCAGGAGCAGCTGCCCCAGTCCCCTGTGCATGGTGTGGTGAGCAAGGCAGGTGTGTGTGCATTGCTGTCACCCCCTGCACACCCTCATCTCCCTCACTTTAATTTACCTCCCCATGCCCTCTTTAGACAGAAGGGAAGCAGAACAGTGGCTTTTTCCTGCCCAGATATTTCTTGGCATTCATTTACCACTTTCCTTCAGGGCTGTTTCCCTCTTATCATAAGAGTGAGTTGTCAGTCAAACAAGAATCATCTATGCCAATACATAGGAACTTGGCAAAAAAAAATACCTGGGAAGGAGAAATGAGTCTCTGAAATGAAACTCTTGCTGGGAAATACTTTTTCTGATATTTGGTTCAATGTTTTGCTGTTTCTGTTTAGTCTGGTTGAGAGTGGCTTATGAAGTTTGGACATAGCAATCTTTTTTTCATCCAGGCAAGTGGAAACTCTGGATTTGAACAAATAACTGAATTCTTAAATTCTGTTTTCTTGTGAAACTTGACATAAGAACTGATATCTTAAACAGCTAACTCACATAGAGTTAAAGCTGGAAGATTAGGATGAGTATCTCTAAAGTCCTTAAATTTTTCTGGATGTTTATAACTACAAGACAAAATTTCCTAACTAAATGGGAATGAAGGATATCATCTACAGCTTATCAATTTATACTGATAGCACATCACTATATTTATTATCCAGCCTTACAGGAGCATTCAGTTCACTTGATAGAGAATAGAGCCAGATGCACTGTGTTCTGTTGAAGCTATGAGTGTTAAAATGTACATCCTTAAAAAAAAAAACTAGTGAATGTTTTTGCATGTTCACCAGTTTGCTGCAGTCTTGCATTACTTGTGAAACATATGTGATGGCATTTCTGGGACAATCCTGCATTCAAGAAACTTGGCACTTCCTTCTTCTTGAAGAGGCACATCCACTGCTGACATTACCAATGATGCATAAACCAGCAATGATAAATTAGACATTACATTTCCCAGTCTAACTCTGAATGATTGTTTTGAGAGACACCTCAATTTCTTCAGCTGTTCCTATAGCATCTTTGTATTTGTGTCTACAGTCTGTGTGTGTGTGTAGCTCCAAATCAAAGCTGATGAAGGTAGGAGGAATATAGAAAGATGGAAGAGTAATGTTTACAGGAAAAGAGCTGAGAAAAGGAGATTTTCACTTATCTGGACAGGTGGATTGCTGTGGATGGCAATATTTGATGGAAGACCCATGCAAATGTCAGGCAGGAAAGCAATACATTCTGACAGCTATCAGAGATCTAACAGAAAGATGCCTCTGAAAAGGAAAGTGAAGATCTACAGCAGCAAACACCTTCAGTGCTTTCTGTGGAGAGGAGATGTGGCAGGAAAGACAGAGTAGAAATTGGATGCTTTGGTACATTTCTAAAATCTTTCTGGAAATGGAAAGCAAGGACAGAAATTGTTAAGCAGACTTTTTGCAGATCTGCCACCCAGATATTTGAGCCAGACAGGAAAAAAAAAAAAAAAGATACAATTTTTAGTGAATTTATTGCTTTTCTATATTACTCAAAGCTTGAATAAGCAAGTTGTCAACTGTAGCTCACAGGGACAGTGAAGAAAAATGGAAGACAAGGCTATGACAGGTTGGGGTGTTGGGACTGAATACAGAAAGGAAGAACATCTGTGAGCTGAATTTGAACAGATTCCAGGCAGCTGAGATGCAGACACATCACCTCCCAGTCTCTCTGCACAAAGGAACTCACATGGTCAAAAATCATCTGGTCACGCAGAAAAGAGAATACTGCAGAATGGTTTGAAGAGGTTCAGGGTTGTGACCTTTCTACTTGGGAAGAGTGAAACAGCTATAGTAACTCAAATAACCACTGCTCCTACTGCTGCAGTCGTTGTATGAAAAATAAATCAGGATTTGTGCTTATCATTCTGGATAGCAGTTTATATTCTAGTTGGAAGGTGTCTGTAAATTGATCATGCTCCTAAGACCTTATCTCCTTGCTTAACCCCTTCTCCCAGGTAAGTAAGAGATGATATAAAGCAGCTTGCAGAGGAGCAGAGCCTGCTTTGCCAAGTGTAGGAAGAGGGCAGTGTTTCTTTCAGTACTTTCAGTTCTAAGCTTGCCTTTTCAAGGAGAAAGGGGCAGTATGAGTGAAATATCTAAGATGCTAATTTGGAGGAGGATTTTTATCCCAAGTAGAGGTGCTTCAGATGGGATAAGCCAGAAATTCTCAGTCTTGCCCACACAGGGAAATATCAGAACCACAGATTTAAGGGAGGAAGTATGTATCTATCTTAGGTGTGTTTCCTGGCACTTAATTTTTATATCTACATAAATTTCTGGTCACTTTGTGGGTAGCTGTTTGCATCCACCCATCTGATTAACCTTTGCAAAACTCTTACCTACAGGTGCAGCCAGGAGAATAATTATTTAGAGCAGCACTTTGCATCAATTCTTTTCAGCTTAGCCATGAATGAGTATTGTGAAGATACTAAGATATAGGTTGTGCCCTGCTACCGGGTTATATCAGATTTAAGTTACTCAGATATAACCTCAAAGCCTGTGAGTATTTGAAAACTGATTCTAAGTGTAGTGTTGTGTTCCACCTCAGTTTCCACCACTAGACATCCAGGGTATTTGGTAATATGAATCTCAAAACCTGAATTATTTTTCCTGTTTACTCTTGAAACTCTTCTCTTTTGAAATCCCATGCTAAGCAGAGGTTTCAGACTAGATTTTCTGTTAGGTGAGCTAGTATGTTATTTATATCACTTTATCCTGCTCCCCTATCCATCTAAATCATCCCTGACTTAAATATCACACATAAATAGTGTATTTTTATAGCATGAAATAGGAATGATTGCTATCTGGCCAAGTGGAACTGAAATAAAACCCCACAGTTTGTGCTAATAGCTTCAGAGTGTGTCCTGAGGGCTGGTAAGCCACTGCTGTTCTATTGATTTCAAGACATTGCATACAAGTTCTTAAAATGTGTTATTAAATAGGATTTTCTCCTGTTATTTGCCATGAGTAGAATGTGAAACACCCCCAAAATTCCATGGTAGAAGGACTGAGGAGGCAGGTGAGTGTCACTCCAGTCACTGTCCTACTGACTCCAACAGAGCTGGCTTTGAAGCACAGTCACAGCAGCTCACAGGTGAACCTCTCAATTTTATTGCATGCCAAGTTCATCCTCCTTTGACCCTTTATTGAGAATTTTAATCCTGCAATTTAATGGAAATGAATTTCAGCCACTGGCTTTTGCATCGCTTTCTAATAGCTGTAAAATTGCCCAGGTTCTTTGGAAATTGCCCAAGAAGCATGAACTACAACAAACCTTTGGAAAATATTGTTATATATTCCAGATGCTCTTAGGAGCATTTCCAACAGCCTTCAGTGATAAAGGCTGGAAGCTTTCCAAAGCTGGTAAATGCATCTAATTCCCTCCAGGTCCAAGAGCTACCACAACCTCCCTTGGAGCCTTCAGCCAGGAGCTCTCTGTACTTTTGCTGGGTAGCTCAGACTTTCCTTTAGCAGATTATCAGAATGTAATCATGTTAGCAGTGAATTTTACATTAAAGCAATCCCAAAAATACTACCAATCACTTTAAGTTTATGAACCACGTCTCTCAGAAATGAAGCTGAGTAACAGGAATTGTGTGAGAGTCAGATAATCCTTCCAGCTGCAGAGAGCTCTTCTAGCAATTGTTTTAAGATGTTATTGTGGGATGAAAGCACTGCTTTAGCTGTCCAACAGTTATAAATGGGGCTTTTTCTTACACAGCACCTCTTTTTCTGGCAATCACCTGATCAACTGTGTATTTTAATCCGATGCTGTAATGGTCTACCTCAGTTCTTCTCTTACTGCTTTTCAGCCCAGAGGCATTTTATATCATTTACTGCATTCCCTATTACTTCCCTATTATGCATTTCCCATTATGATGATCTCTGTTGTTTTGAACAGTACTTGATCTTAAAAACACTGCAATTATTTTAGCCACATGAATTTTGGCCTTTATGCCGTGCAGAGTAGGGTTGCTGTTTTGTCTAATAGCAGGTTTTCTATGTTAAATCTTTTCCTTTGACCTGTGCCACAGAGGATTCAACCCTAATAGCTGGAGAATGTTTGGAAATGAGCCCATGCCTGGCTGTATCCAAGCTGTAAGAGCTCACCAAGTCCACCTGCCCAGTGAAGGCATGGCTGGGGACAGTAATATCAACTCTGACAGCTAAATCCAGTTGGAATAACTGTAGGGAAAACCAAGAGCAAATATCTGTTCAGCCTCAGAGCTCAGCTAAGATGTAGCTGCCAATCTTGAGTCTTTTTTCACTGGATGGGACAACCTAGGCAGGCACAGGTTTGTGTATGGACAAGTCAGTAAAGGCTTCCACAGTCATCTGAGGGATTAAGTTTGGATTGCAAGTGCACCTAGACCTCCCAGCTCTTTATCTGATCCTGAATGGCATTTTCCTTCTCTTTGGAGGGATAGCAGAACATTTTATGAAAGACTGCTAAACTCATTCATTTTCTGAGTCAGTGCATTAAGTGAACCAGTCTCAGGTTATGTAACAGACCAAAGAGAAAACAAGTGAGTCTAATGGTCATCCAGTCATCCCCACCATGGTGACATCCACATCCCTGTGATAGGTGACAACCTGGGACAGTGACCTCTTGATAAGACAGAGCCCATCCTGCTATGTGGGGCAGAGTCCCATGGTTTACACTGATGGTTTAGGAGCCTGAACATCCATGTATACAAACATCCAAATCTGTAATCCACAAGGGATCTTTCCTAAGGATCAGTTTTCTTCTAAAGGATTTTATCTCTGTGGTTCTATGTGAGATTGTGGGGAGGTTTTCTTACTCCACATCCTGTTCTGGCAGAGATTTCAGGACAATAAGATGACCTGGCTCTAGTCTCATAAACATGCATTTTTAATCTCTCCCTTGTAGGAGAACTCTAAAAGTCACTAAATGTTAGAAAACCAATGATGAAGACAGATCTTTCAGCAAAACTTTTAAGAGATATTTTACTTTCACCTGCTTCCAATAACTCATTGGTGCATGGATTATTAGACTTCAAAGCTGTGTTCGCTGCTCATGATTTAGGTTTTAAATATGGGCAGGCTTCAAAATGGAGTGTTAGACTGCATTAACAATGTTTTTCATCACACAAACTCTAAATTTTGTGTGTAAAACTATATTTTCTTGCAATTTTTCTTCAGTGTTTGTGGTGACTGTAATGTCACCATCTGTTCAAGAAGAAATAGCTCAGATGTGTCAGAGACATTAATGCCATGTAATGTTCCAATATTTCACATTATGATAAATCTATTTGTTTTCATTTAATGTATGTCTATACTAGTTATTGTTTGTAGTCACAATGTCCAGCTACAGGAGTTATAAGTGAGAAATTTGAGACTGATTGGACACTGGAGGTGAAATCTTCCAGGGAAGTTAAAAGCAGATTTTCTTCTGACTTCAGTTTGCAATGTTTCTGAAATTAGCTCTAAAAATTACCTGCTTATTTTGGGCCTCTTTAATAAAACCCTTCAGTTCAGAGCACACATTGCCTTAGCTGATCATGTTGTGTTCAGTCTAGACCTACATTTCAGCTGTGGCAATCATCAGCCTTGATGCTTTAGTGGGCAGGATGCTTTTATTTTATCCTTGCTTGAGACAGTCTGCCAAAGACAGGATTATACCAGGTGTAATATTTGCCAGTAATCACCTCACTAGAGGCTGTCATAGGTTGTCATTCTCTTTCTAGAAACAGTTTGAATTTAAGTTTTAAATTTCATTTACCAAAATGGCCAAGCAATGGATAGATAATGATTTTATCAAACTAGCTAGGTAATAAATCTGCTTAATCTCACTCTAACATAAACCAGCCATCAGGTTTGTAAATGCAGTAATTTTCCTTTGCGCAGCCAAGCCAGTTTCTGGGATTGCTATAGAGTAGGAATGGATGCACCCTGATATATTGAAATAGTTCCTCAGTTGTGTCTACAGTAGTTTCAGCCACTACTCATTGTAAGGACCCTGACATGTGCTTCAGGACCAGGCATTACCTGAAGAAATAGTTACGTTTTTGAACAATTTGTCTCACTTTGATGAAGAATGAGTGCAATAGAAATATTCATTCTTTCTACCTGGGCAAGAGGGTTGGCACATCCCTGGTGAAAGGCAGCAGGTGGGATTCACACAGCTTGGAGGTCAGGAGTTCTCCTGAGATACTGCATCATGGAAGGTTTTGTCAGTTCAGCAATTCCTTTATTAAAGCAAATAAACAAAGGGAAAAACCATAATAACAATGCTAATAAAGTGCAAATCTGTGCAAGTTATGGTATGTAATGTTCACGCTGGTATCTAAAGCATGCTTCAGCAGTTTACATTAAATGCAATATTTCAAACTCAGATACTTTAGTATTGCTACAAAATGAAAGTAGGAGATAATAATCTTCAAAATCCCTAAGGCTGCTTTTTTTCTTTTTTTTTTTTTTTTTGAGCAATTTCAACCAGGACCTTAATCAGTACAAGAAAATGGGTAAGAAAGGCTTTAGGCATGTATAAAACAACCCAAAAATCGTAGTGACAAATGTCCCGCAATGGCCAGGATCAGATGACACATGCAGCCCTGTCAAAACCCTTTCTTACACTGACTTAAACAAGTCTCTGGGCGTGTGAACCCAAGAATGGGAAGAAGCCAGAAAACATTTCTAGAGGAGTTTAGTTTCTTCATGACCTGTTGAGCTTGTTCTCTTAGCTCACTTTAGCATAAGATACTCACAGCTGTCTCAGGTACAAAGTAACAGGTGCTAAACAAACATGGAGTAATTATAGAGAAGTTGAGAGCAGAGGTCAGATCCCTCCCTTTTAAAATAGCTCTGTCTCCTGTCATGCTGTCAGTCATCCTTTGAGTGCTGGTTGGTACCTAAAGCCAGAAGGACTGCAGAGAAAGTAAAATGGTGTAAACCAATTGCTCCCTTATGTAAAAAGGGGGGAAATTGTGTTTGACCCCTGTGAGCTGACTGGCGTGTGTCTGGAAGTGTGAGATTTAATTAAACAGATGGTAGCATACATTACTGCTTTAGAAATGTGATTAATCATTATAAATGTTCTAGGTCCTTTAAAAGAATGACTAGAGCATCTGGCTATGCACACTGAAACAGTGAACACCCACCTGACAGGAATCCATCTCCATAAGGTAGATGATACTTGTGTTTATGTTAATTATTTGGAATCTTTATGCTTCAGTTGAACGAACGAGTTCTGGCACATTCTTTTAAATGAGGCAGATTCATTCTGATGTTAGACTGCATTTAGAGTCTACCTACTGGTGAATTTTAGCATCAACAAAAAAGCATGGAGTAAAAAAATCCAACCTTAACCCAGCAGTTTTAAAAGATGCTGAAGCTGAAATTCGATATAGAATTTCACACTCATTTCTAAACAGCTCTCATGTTACACACACAGCTTTATCAGAAGTCAGTGATCAGAACTGCTGCCTGCCTGAAGTTCTCTCATATTCATATATGTGATCCTATCACTCCTAACCACAGTCCAGGTATCTTAGGAGTTATTCCACATGCAGGTTTTTGGCAAGTGCCTGTGAACACAGGGAGAGCTTGGCTGCTGCTGGTCAGCTCCTGCTAAGTGCCTTTGGTAACAAGCCTGGTGGTTTATTTGCTTCAAATAGATATTATATTTTTTAGTCTTCTATATTTATCCACGTTCTGTCATTTAGTTCCATCTGCCGTACATGGGAAAATGGAGTCTTTATTTTAGAATACAAACTGCTGTCAGCTTGAGGTTCTCAGAGACTGGCAGTGCTTGGAGCTGGACAGGACCCTTGTTTTCAGTCTGTTCTCTGTTTTCAGCCTGGAATCATGCATTCTAAGATCCTATTCTATGAATTTTTGCCTCTTAATTAATTTTTGTTCTCCAGTTGCACATTGCTGGCTGATATCCAGAGTATACATCAATCATGCAGGAGGTGTTTGGGGCCTTGCAGGGTGGGGAGATGCCCATGCAGCTCTCTGGGATTCCTTTTCCTGGGAATATTTTATTAATACTCAGAGAAATAAGAGATGAGATGAGCCTGAGACTGAATTACAGCCATCAGGTCACAATAAGTGTTCTAAAACAAGTAGTGTGGGCTTAGTTGCCAACCTATATTGGTTTTCATTTGCTAAAAATCCCAATAAGAGCCAACAAGCCAGTTTGCTGTTCCTCTTGCTCAGCAGATCAATGAATTAATACTCTCTGTAATTTTCATATGACTCTGAAAGGTTTACAGAAATAAACTTGCTGTAGAGGATCACCTTCCAGTCTCTGTGCATTTATAAATGCCATCTGTTGGTAGCTGAGAGCTGGGTGTTATGGTAACCTGAGTGCTCAAGCTCGAGCTAATTGCAGAGTACGTGCCCATGCTCAGGGAGCACAGATGCATGTGGGTGCATGACGCTGGCACGAGGATGGCACAGGGAAAATCCAGAATATGGGAAGCCTTTGGGTGGATCTCTCCTGCAACAGTGGTGTGGTTGGAAGCAAGGAGCTCACCTCCTCCACAGCCCCAGCAAGCAGGGAGGGTTACTTGAGTACCACCACGTGCCCAGAGGCCAGGTAGCAAATTGTTTCACAATGTGGATTTAACTTTGGGGGAAAGACAAGGGCGAGGTGAAGCCTCTGTGCTGAAATTTTATTTTTCATATAAACTTTGAGATGCCTTGTGTGTGATTCAATGTGAAAGTAGCACAAGTTCATTCCATCTGTACAAAGAAAAGCTCATGATCACTGTAGCTATGAAGTGAATTTGAATCATCCTGCACACAACTCTGTGTGCATTTTACTGAATTTCTAAGATTATTCTTCACAGAAAGTAATTTGGCATAGGTACACAGCATTTTTCCAAATGCCTTGTGCTTTTAAAAGTGTCTTTCAGCATATGGCCATGTAGATCTAATAGAATTTAATAAAACAATTTCCAAAAGCTGGACAAGTACATGGCCTCATTCCCCACAGTTGACTCTTGTATTAACCAGTATCCTGCTCCTGTTTTCCTGCTTTGTGCATCCATTAATTGTGGATCAATTATTCAATTCTTTAGGAACTCAGGTGAGCCCTGGGCTACTGAGTTGTGAAATTAAAGCAATGCCACAGTGAACAGGAAAGAACATGCATTTACTTCAGAGCCATCCTCCTTCTGTACTGATATTCCTGGGACAAAAGTGGCTTTTCTTCAGTCAATAATTAAGGCAATCAGTGTGGTTGTGCTTTTCCCCACACTTCTTCCAGCATATTATTTATCAAGATCTGCTTTCTGAGTGACAACCTTTCCCCATTTTTTAATGGCACAATCAGAATCTGAAAGCCAAATGCCTGTTATCACTGTAGGCCCAATTCACTCTGCTCTGAGTGTTTCCTAAATGAAGCACAGCACAATTACCAGAAGAACAACTGCTTTACAAAGTGGATCTTGTACTTCAGGAAAATGCAGCCACCAAGGATCAGATCAACAAATAGAGCATTAATTTTCTGTTTGACATGCTGGAAAAGATGTCAATCCAAACTGAGAGCAGTTTCTCAGCTTCTGGGAGCAGGAGGAGCAGCACTCTCCATCACATTGCTCATTTTGCAGTCACTCTCTTTCTTAGCATTGTACTTTTGATTCCTCCAATGTGTAGCTGGTTAAATCAGTTTCTCTTTACCTTTGGGGAGTGAAATTTCTGGTGACAAATCTTTTGCTAGTAAAAATTGTTTGCTTTTGAAAAGTGCTCTCCAGTGTAACAATCTGAATAAATTTGGAACAAAATATTTACACAAAATCGAAGTATGCTAACAAATGAAGATAATGGCCTGTTTTTCTTTGCTTCACCCTTTGTTCAGTCATCTACATCAATCAAGTTAATCAATTAAGCAAATTACAGGAAAGTTCTAACACTTTATAGCTTTTTTGCATGGAGAAGAAAGGGAAATTAAGCTGATATTGTTTTCAAATATCTGTTCTACTAAAGTGCCAGGTCTTTATAGAGTGCTGTATTCAATGCACAGTCTCCCTGGCAATAACTGCTGTATTGTAATTTATCTTTAACAATGCAGCAGGAAGTCAGCTCTCTGTGCAGAGTGAGGAACGTCCGTGCTGCTGAGAACCAACCTGCTGCTGTCAGAATTGTTTAAAACCTCAGCACAAGGGCTGCAAACCAGTCTGGGCAAAGATTTCCTTCTGTTCCTTTCCAAAATGGTTCTTCTATGCTGTGTGATAAAGGTTGATCACATCACTAACCTGAGACTGCCTTGGATTGCTCAGAAAAACATGAGAACAATAATTTTTGGGACCCCAGCTTTCCTCTCTTATTACTGAAAAAATATTTAGGGCTTCTAGTTCATTTGTGAAACCAAAGCTGGATATGGGATGATGCATATTTGAAAAAAAACCCTTTAATCTTCCAGATGGACACATTTTGTCGTTTGGTTTCCAGAGAGGTTATCATGACCTCCTGTGATGGCAAAGATTGTCTTCTGCCATATGGTCTGTGAAGGTGGGAAATATATAAAACAAAAGCTTAAAGTGTTTATTTTACTTTTTTTTTAGGTTGTAGCATTAAAACGGGGAAGAAAACTTACTTCAGGGTAGTCAGATAGCAATGGTTTTGGATCATGCAAGTATCCTAAAACAATGGGCTGTTTAGGCTGGGTTTGTTCACTTCCATGATACTTGCAGAAGTTCTCCCTGAGCAGGAAGCAACAGTGCATCCAGAAATTCAGAGAAACTTTTTGGTTGTGTGATTGACACTAAGTTACAATACAGAGAATTTTTTCTATATTAAAATCATTAACCTTTGAAAAAGCTGTGTTGAAAGTTAGTTTGTCAGTTTAGAAATGAAAGGGTAAAGCTTCCCTTAGTCTGTTTGGAAAGCTCCAGCCTACACATATTTGCAAGTTTCTCCCAGAAAATACTGCCCAGGTGTAATAGCTGCCAGAGGATGGTGAGACAGTGCACTGCTCTGGTGTTAGTCATTCATTGACAAACTGCCTGCTTTTGCCACTAGATTTATGCAGCCATTTAAAGAGAGAAAATTCAGGAGCTGTAGACTAAACCAGAGCAGCATAATGTGCTATTTCTCCATCTAATGGAAATGTGGTCACCCTTCTGTCTGCCCATGAAATTCTGTGCCTTGAAAGGCAGGCCTATGTTTTATATAGGACAAATCTAATTAAAAAGGCCTTTTTTTCTCCTTCTAAGGTAACATTTTCTGAGGTTCTTTATTATCTGTCTATACAAGGTTCAAGCCCACTCTCAAGGCCAGACTTGTCCATCCTCATTGATGGTCCCACTGTCCATGTGAGAGGGATCTCAGCCTTATTCAGTCTCATGGAAGGAACACCAGTAAACTCAAGTCCAGCCTCCTTCAGGTTTCAAACCCATTTCTTCCTGAGATGAACCCAGACATCTTCAACTTACCTGTGCTGGAATCATAACAACCCTATGGATGAGTTTGCCCAAACCCACTCCCAAACCAGAACTCATCTTAGAGCACGGGCACAACAGGATCACCTCCAGAAGTTGGTTTGTGCAGGGACCAGGGGCTGCAAGCTTAGAAGAAGTGCATCTCTGGACCTCAGTTCAGCAGCCCTTTTAATGGGCCCAGTCATATCAGCTTCAAAAAGCACCTTGAGCAATTTAGATAAGGCATTTAGCAAGCAGGGCTCTTAATAGACTCTGACAGCCAGACGGGGATAACACTTCTCACTGCTATAAATTAAAGGAGAGATTTCCTTTTCTCATGAGGACTTGGAATAGTGTTAGCAAACACATTTCCTGATGGCTTTTTCCTCTCTGTCTAACTTCAGAATACATCACTTTGGGGACTGCATCCATCCCTGAATTGCTCCTGTTTGCCTCCCCCTGCTGCTGCCTGCTCTGTCAGCAGTCTGGGATGCACCCATGACATTTCTCACTGCTGGTCTCAGAGGCACATGGTGCTGAGCCCTGCCCAGATGCTCCTGCAGGCCTTTCTGTGAAGCCTAAGGACAGAGCTGTTCAACTGAGAGATACTCACAGCAAGAGAGGCAGTCTTGAGAAAGGAAATCAGACTAAAAGCAGCCTTGTCTCAGATGGCGCAAACAGTTGTTGAAGAACTTGATTTCACTTTAAAGGGCGCTTATTCTTTGCCAGTTCTGAAGTGCAGTGTGTGGTAATAAGAGATGATTATGCCATACAATAGCCTGAATATAGTCACTGAAGTATGTTGAAATTAAAGGAGATTTCTTCATATAAGGCATGATGTAATGATTTCTGTCATGCTTACAGCCAGCAATGAAATTAGTAACTCATTACAAACCCAAACTAAGCAAATATTTAAGGCTGCAGGTAGTATATAAGTAAGAAAACCAAAGCCAGTCTAAGGAACCAAAGGCTGAGTGCATTTCCTACTTTATTTATTAGACCAGAATAGAAGAAACTAGAAATAACCATCCACCTGCTCTGAGCATCCTGCCAATTATTTCAAACTACAAACCCAAAATGCAATATGAACATCTCTCTGCTTCTAGCAAAGCACATTCCCCTCTCAGATATTCCTACCCCTCCTTTCCAGCCAGCACTTTAATTCATTTCTCTTTCTCCCAGTGCCAGGTCAAGTAGATGAATATTGCAAGCACTGCTGATAGATGCAATAGCCAAGCATTCTTTTCCTCATTTTTCAATGAAAAGTAGGGATTGTTGTCAAAAGTGCAATGAAAACATGTTACAGTGTCTGTTTTTAGCAGCAGGCTTGTGAATAACTAGGCCTTTGTTCCTTGTTCTGAGTTTTCTTGAGACTTCTTTTCCTCTCCTTTTCTGTGCTTAGCTACTCAGTAATATTTTGACCTCAGAACTTCTTCTCTGCTCTCTTCTCCCTTGTAACTCACTACAGCTTGAGAGGATGAGTAGCAATATCACTTTTAGCAGGAGAAAAAGTATCTGAAAAGCTGCTGATGCTCTTGCTGTTTAACCACCACATCTTTATCTCCTTTAATCTCACTTAGAGGTTAACAGTATGTGATGTATTATACTGAGAAAATTAATTTCTTAAAATTATTTATAATTAATTTTACAGGTATTGCCATTATTTAGATGCCAAGCAAGAAAATAGTATTTCCCAGACCCATAAGAGCAGTTCTGTGTTATGACAACAGCTGTGAAACCATAGATGAAAACCTGTCACCCTGGAAATCTCTGGCAGAACTACCTATAGTGCCAGTACCTGCATTTGTAAACAAATCAAGTGTCTGAATCCCTTTGAAAAGCTCAAATCAGTCACAGGCAATGTCATTGCAGCATACAGATGTTCTGGGTGGGCTGTGAATCTGTTTACAGATGTGACCCCATGGGAGTTAGGGCAGAATTTAGCCAAGGACTGCTGAGAGAATTTAAGAGATTCAGATGCCCATATCCATGATTCCTCCTTTCACTCCCACTACAAATATTTCCCATTCATGCCTGATCTGACTGCCCACAACTGGGAGTAAGGCTGCAGACACACATTCTCTTCTGGAGCATCTGTGCTGCTTCAAGAGGTTCAGCCCACAGCCCACAGCCCACACCCATCTGTCTCCTCTCTCTTACTCCATCTCTAGTTTTCTAAAGTCACCTGATCCCCTCCAAGCATTCCAGATGTCCATCAATTTCTCACTGATATTACCAAGAACCACTGAAGGCAGGGCCACAAAGTAGGAAATGGGGATTTTTTTTTTTTTACTGAAAGGGAAAAACATTGTTTTCCTTTTTTTAATAAGGAAAATAAATGGAAAGGATGAGACGTAGGTTTTTTTCAGCCTGAAGTCCAGGACAAAATGTGGATTTCTCATTGTTGCTTCCTTCATTTTTTTATACAGCATGGTGGATGTCCATTGTTTTTCAGGTCTGCTCTGAGTTGTGCTGCAGAGGAACCACCCCTTCTCCAGGGGATGCACACAGTCCCAGCCAGGTGAGGCTCTCTGTGCCTTTCCCTCTGCCCTGCTCCAGTATGCACCCCTCAGGTTTTGGTGCAATATATGGGATGTGAGCTCCGAGCTGCAGCTCCATGTAGCTCCATTTTTGCTGTTTCATTTCAGGAGACATACTCACTTGGTGCATAAATAAATCTGAAGGTGACTACACCAGATGAAATATTAATAACAACTCCTCCTTTCCATTTCCACCATACCTTTGGTGACTCTTTGCATCCATCCAAACCTGGTAAGTGACATTCTGAGCTGCAGAAGATGCTGCCTCTTCTTTCTGGTCCCTCCTGTGTCCCTGGTGCAGCTCTGCAGCCCTGGCTGGCTGCTCCAGTAATTTTGGTCTCTGTGTGTGCTCCAGGCTCCCTGCAGTGCACAGCATCTCCCTGCTCAGCACATGATGGATTCCCTGAATCCTCCCTGTGGTCAGCTTTAGCTGCTCAGCTGATCAGGAACAATGTTCCTGATCCCAAATTGGCAAAGGTAATGCCCTTTCAGAGGATCTTGCAGCAGAGAATGAGAATAAACAGATGCTCTCACTCACGGGGAAACTGAAAGTCTTTGCTTAATCAAATGGTGTTGTATGGCCTATTTAATACTAATAAAATTGTCTTCTAAGCATAAATCAGAGAAAGCTTTGATACACAACTTGCTTTCTCTCTTTATAAAAAGGTGGAAAAGCACTTCAGCATTTCTAGATTGTTCCTTTCCATTGTTTGAGTCGCAGCAAACATTGATGTGTTACTCACAATCAAAGTGCCTTTGTTTGGATGTAAAAGCTTATTTGAAGTGGCATCAAGATTTCCTTTAAATGCCCTGGCCAACAAAAAGGTAAAAAAACCAGTTTATGCTTGTGGCTTCTAAAATTCTGTACTCAGTGCCCTTTAGTATTGCAATCCCATGTTCTAGAGATTCCTTCCAGATATATTGTCAGATTTAGAAGTGAGTAAAGGTGAACTTTATTGAATAAGTTCATTCTAATGATATTTCATAGGTTTGAGCTTGCGATTAATGGATTGTAAATTTATACTTTAAGACTGGAAGAACATGATCATATAAATTGTCTTATTGAAGTTAACAGGGCTGTTCTTTGAAGAAAAATGCCACTCAGCAGAACACTTCAATGTATGCATAGCTCTAAGCATATGTTTAAGTTCAAATGAAGTCAATCATTTGGTTTTAAGAGAGCTTGACTGTGCTTAGGTTCCTTAAAACATTTATATTAATATCTAGGGTGGCTGCTGCAGTAGCCTTGGGGTGTCATTAATGATTTAAAAACAATAGTCCTTCTGAGCACTCGTGAACATTAGCTAAGAGAACTATCATTAGTTGGCAAGAAGGTTAAAGCCTTAAAAACTCTGTCATTTGATATGTTTATTAAACTTTCATATACATTTTGCAGATGCAAAGAAGAGCATTTAACTGCACACCAGTTGCTGAAGACTGGCACCTGCTTCCAAGTGTTGTAAATAAAAAGCTGCCAGAGTGCAGTTCAATGGTGCTAAGGAAAGGATTTGCTATTGCTAATATGTCTGCCTACATATTCAGGAAAAAAATAGTGTGGATTTGCTTTGAAAATCACTTTCCTTGGGTTATTTTGGAATATCCTTTCCCTCACAGACTAATAGTACTTTGTGGAAGGATGGGAAGGAACTCTCTGGTCACACTTCTCTGTAGTGACACAGCACAGTGTGATGAAGGAGCATTGCTGACACAGCAGCCACTGCAATGCATCTCCCTTACAGCAAAACCTGCTCTGTATGAGTGTAGTTTGAAGGCAGGAGTTCATTTATTATATTTCTGTAACAAAGACACCTGATGTCTTAATTAAGAAAGCAATACAAAACTAACAGGAACATTCTACATTATTAAACAAGGGTATCAAGGTTGAATGTATTTTTTGCTCTATACACGTCGGACACTGTATATACAAAGAAAACTTTTTTAAAGTAAGCCTTCCAAATCTGAATCTCAAGGTCCTTATCATAGGTAATCTATCAAGAAACACAAAACAAACAGCACTGTTAATCCCCTGCTTCTGAAGTGTATCTGCAGGTTACTTGGCAGCACAAAGCAATCACATGCTCCACAGAGCATCCTTTCCCTCCTTGAGAGAAAATCAGCCCATCGTTTCTTTCTCCCCTTTAAATTGCAAGTTAATTTCTACATGAGCCTCCAGGTCTTTCCATATCCCCAGCCACCTCTCTCTCCAGAACTGAAGGAGAGCACTACTACATTGGTGTCTGGTGTTCACACCTTAAATCAGCCCCAAACCTACTGATTGCCTTTAGCCAGGAGTTCCATTCCCATCAAAGAGGTGATTAACAGGTTATAGCAAAGTCCCTTTGGCCTTTTATCTGAAGGAAGAATAGTGAAGGACAGAGCAGCAGAGATGATGATTGATCAAGTCTAACCCCTTTATATTTGAGCAAACCTCCTGATCATCATTTTACATGACTGAGGTCAGTCATGGATCTGCAAATGCCCAGGTACACCCACAAAATAATGGAGAGGGTGAGCCTGTGAGAGATAACCCCAGAGCCCTTCGTGGCCATTCCTCACCTGTAGCATGAGCTCTATAGCACTTGGTTGCTGTTGTCTTGGAAAACACCATTCTCATTTGCACAAATTACTTGATTAAATGACATCTTTTAAAGTTCTCTTGACATAAATGCACAGAACTAGTGGCTTCATAGCACCAGGTTTTCTGCTGGACACTAAGTGGTGCAATTCAGGAGAAATTCAATTCTGCATCTTTTTTAAAGCCAGGCAAAGGTGCATTTTCATGCATTGAAAATAAAAAAAGTCCTTATGTGGCTGTGGGTATTGAGAACCAGTACAATGGGTAAATGTTGATTAGATACACTACTCTGGGCAGTGCTTTAATATTTTTTTTCATATATTCCCCAAAGAAATGCATACTTTAATTTAAAAGCTCTGGAGAAATAAAAAAGAAGATGGTAGTAACATCACCAATAGGATGTAAAGAAATATCAGAGGCCTTATTCAAATATTTTCAGGCTTTTGTACAGCAAAGCTATGAAGGGCTCAGAAATGTACAATATCAGAAATGTAAGTTTTCAACATTGATGCTCTGCTCCAGAGAATGGCCATAAATATGATATTTATAAAGTTTTGTGTTTGTTACTCAAGGACTCACTATAAAACCTTTTAAGTCCATTATTAAAAATATGTTCTGTTCCTTTTCCAAATTCCAGCCTGTACTCTGGAAGTCAAAAGGCATATTTTCTATCACAGGCATTGACAATAAAGATGAAGATTCAATGCCAAATTAGGGCCTAATCCATAGCTCAATACTTTCAGATTTTAATGCACCTGCCCAAGACTAAAACTTATTTACCAGCTTTTATGATGCTGATACAAAGGAGGCAACTTACGTTACCCTCTCACCTCTGACTTGGCTCTCAGGAGCTGAGAAGAATCAAATAATTTCTGTCATAATACTCAGCACGACAAGGTGAGTGTTGTCTGAAAAGGACATAGGGCACAGGAAAATGTGATGTTCTTACAGGTTCTTTTCCAGCTGGAACTACAGTTTGAGTTGTAATGGGTACTCTTTTGTTCTTATACATAGATTCTCTCTGAGATGGTGTGAGGGAGCTGAGAGCAAGTTATCCTCTGGATATTCACTGATTTCAGCTAGAAAAACACAAGAAAGTAACAGTAATCCACCCATAGCTGGCCAGTGAACAAAGCTGGCTATAATTAATATTAAAATTCATCGTGCAATGCAAAATTAAGGCAAGTGTGATCAAGCAATGTGGCTTTTACATGCTTGCTGCTATCAAAGTTCAGAGCTGTTGTGGTCTAAATAATTTTCCAACAGAAAGATGTAGATATTTGTTTTGGAAGATCACCTCACTTAATATCTGTCACTTCTTAAATTATTTGAATAATATTTGGGAACCAACCTTTTTTTTAAAAAAAATTAAAACTTACAGAAATAATATAAGGTTGGCCTATGAGTCACGTGAGCATTCTTATAAATTTCTTTTGTTCTCAATTCTTCCTTGAATTACAAATAAAGTTCTGGGGAATGGAAATTTCTTCTGACAGTTGGTATTTAGAGCAGCATTTCTGTGGCTGCAGCTTAGCCTGGCTGTTAAGGAATAACAGAAACTTTTTAAATTATAGAACTAATTATCTACACACAGCTGATCAAACACTTTGCACTTCTAGCTGTGAGCACAGCTCACCACATCTGTTGGCCTCTCCCTGGGTAAGCCAGCACTGCAGTTGCTGCTGCGAGTGTTATGGAGTGGAGACACACCAAAGGCAGCATTAAACTAACAAGCCTTGGATTTGTGACATGACAGCACAAAGCTTCCTGGTGGCTTTTTGCCTGGAGCCTTAGCCAGCCCTTGCTGGGTGTTGGAGCCAGCAGAGGGTTTGGGGGTGCCACAGAGCTGGGCAGCTGCAACTCCTGCCCGCTGCAAAGGCTAATGCTGCATGGCCTTCACAACCTTCCCTCTACTGTTTTTTGGTGTTTTTTTTTTTCAAAAGTTGCTTCAGAAACTCACTGGACCCACAGATTGCACTCAATGTTCTTGGAGGACAAAGGGATGAATGTGAATTGGCACATCAAAAAGGGGAATAGTCCAGGAAGACTTGAGGTGGTTTATCCCTCCATGAAAAAGCTGAGTATCCTTGAGTGGTACAAAGTGGAAGAGGAAATTTGTAAAGATTTCTCTTGTGTTCTCTTGAGTACATTGTATTGTGACTGTTATGTAACTTTGGAAATCTCCTTGTGTCCCTTAGCTCATGGAGCTGCAGGATAGAAGCACAGTTAATGTACAACGTGCTCACCCTGGCCTGCCACACCAACAGACTGCATCAAGACCTGTCAGACTGCAAAAACAACCTTCCTGCAGACCCAGAGATTGGCACCTGCAGGGCTGGAAACATTGACATCCATGAGCCTTGGCACACCCTCCACCCCTGTCCTGTGTGCACATGTCCAGCTTTATGCATATCCATAATCACAGAAAGCCATAAGATATTGTGTTTCATGTTTATTCATAAGAAAAGTGCTACAAATCTTCCTGATGCTCCACATTCTCTTTGCAAGCAAAAAAGAAGAAGCAGTTGCATCCCTTTTCTTCAGACTTGTGCCATTTTTCCCCTTTCAGGATCAGCAATTGTCATCCCGTTGTTTAAAAATCCCCTGTGCTGGTGCTGTTTGTGGTGCCTAAAACTCTTGCTTTCTCTGACAAAAGGCTTTTTATTGTTACTTTTTTCCTCCACTGAATGAGATAATAAGGGCAAGCGATTTTTGATTTAACCTCCTGCTGCTAAGTTTTCAAATTTTAAAGTGTTAACAAAAGCAAATGCATGTTTTCAGTGTTGAAAGCTCTGATTATACCATGGTAAAAATTTATAAAAATCAAAGGCAGGCAGACAATAGTAAGCTAGAGATATGTGATTCTCTTTAACTGCTGGCCTCCTGTAATAGAAATGGAACTTTGTCAAGAAAGCAAGCTGTAAAGAGAGACTGTTCTACCCAGTCTTAGACTGTATCCATTTTTGATAGATTTAGTTAACCTACAAGGGAACAACAGTATTGACATATATCACTTTGAAAAATGCCAGTTGAATGAGGTATTTTTGTTTCCTGGGTTACATGCTGAAGCCATGTCATTTGTTCTGGTTTTTTTTCAGTTCCTGCTAACACATTCTGTTCCTGTATTTTATGATTATATTTTCACTCTCTGAACTACCCCAAAGATATTGATTGCATTTTTTGGAGAGTGAACGGTATTTCAGTCTATATGAAACTCTCATTTTTGCTCCTAGTTATGTAATCTTTTGGACTAGAAATACAATTAGATGAGTAAAATTATTAATATGAATATCCTTTAAAGCTGGTAAATTATTTTTGGTAGAGAAACTTCTGGTTCTGTAGTTTTCCTCAGCTGACATAACACATAAGAAAGATTTACTCCCAAAGGAGGAAACTAATGAAATTACTTAAATTTAGGTGTTGTCCCAGTAGGTTTTTCATAATAATTAATCACTGCCTGGTCCTGTGCCTTTCAAGTCTCCATCCTGGAAGGATAATGAATATTAAGGAAAGTAACCTTTAGGTTTTTTGAGTCTTCATTAAAACTAAGGATACAGCTGCCTGCTGAGGCACCTCGCAATGCAGACACAGATCTGGAATTTTAATACTCAGATCTGTTAAGATTCAGAGCATGACCAGAACACCAAACCAATATGGTCATTGCTGTTACTCCCAGCTTGTTTGGGGAGAAGAGTTTGGGTCAGGCTTGTTAACAATGTTTGATGTAAACAAAGCTTTTATTAGATAATTGTTTCTTTTCCTTTCATTCTCTTGTCTTCTATTCCCTACATGTGTAGTTGAGTGGGTATCTATGTGGGCTCTCTGTGAGTGCTGCTGACACCCCATCAAATCTGTGTGCTGGTAAGATTCCTCCTGGTGTGGCTCAGGACCCTGATTTGAGCTCACCCCTTGTTGTAATAGGACACGAGATGAACGACACACACTCTGAAACTTCTAAGGTAAAAAAGAAGTGAAGTTTATTTCTCAGCCTGGATATATATAGAATTCTAAAAGTGACTCTGGATTGGAGGATGAAATTGCCACTTCTCTAATGACACTGGTCAAACCAACAGTCCATCAAATTTCTCCCAGAAAAGAATGCAAAACGAATCATTATTTACATAAAAGTGTGCGAGAAACTCCATTACAAAAATGTAAACATCAAAAGGTTTAGAAGAACTTAGAAAAGCAGGGTGACAACTCCCTGCTCCCTTCCTAGCAGAGCCATCCCTTGTTCTTCAGGGAGGGAGCTGCTGGTGTTGATGGCAGCTCAGAGCAGCTCTGCTCCCAGCAAACAGATGTGTGATGTGCCCTAGCCTCAGCAGATGGACATGCCATATTCCATTAAAAGGGGTTATCCAACTTTCTGCCACATGGACTGTGAACAGCTCCTCTCTTTTGCATCAAAGCCTTAACAGGCAAAAAGAGTGAGCTCCTAGGGGAGGGAAGAACTCAAAGGAAAACTTCCCAGAGTGTCTCAGCACTGGATGATTGTGACCCTTTCAAGTCTGTCTGTCTGAGAGGTTGCTGTGCCCACAGTCTCAGCTGCTCTAATTCCCGGATCACTCTAATGCACATCCAAGTCTGAACTAATTTACTCTGCTTTTCCTAGGGCACATTTGGAGCCTGGCTAAGGTGGTCATGGAGCATCTGGAATGGCTTGGCAAGCATGAGGAGCAAGGTCCCATCTTCACAGAGCAAAGGCAGGGCTTACAGGAATAAACCTCTGGTATGGCTGAATTCCAGGAGGAGAGGTTCCAGGAGAGCTCAGGAAGGAGCAGAAAGATGTACGACAGCCAGAGCAGCTACACATGATTAGGTGGGGGACTTCAGGTACTGAACTGCTCCTGTGTTTTAACCACACTTGGTTCTGGTGCCACGAGTGATGTTGTGGAACTGTGTGGATCAGAGGATCCTTCTGATATTCAGGAGCAAAATTATTGTCATCTCCTTAGCCACTTCTGGCCTTCATAGGAAAGCTGTGATGATCCATGTTTTATGGTTTTAGGGTACAATCTGTATAACGAAAGGGACTAACCCCATTTTGGTGAATGGCTGGAAACATTTACTATGAAAAAAATGAAATCATACTGAGAAGCATTACTTTGATAAAACAATTTGTGCTGAGAAGATGAGTGTGCTATGAAAAGCACAGGATTTTGCTGGAAATGTGCCAGAGCAACACTGTCCCAAAGTGATTGATTTGACTTCACTACAAATTTGCTTAATTCAGATGAATGACTGGGCTTTGGACCAGTTGGTATTTTAGGTGGAAATGATCCAAAATGGGAGTTGAGTGGAAAATATTTGGGAAAAGTCTTCATAGATAAAGACTTAGAGACCCAAGCCAGCTCTGAAGGGTGGTTGTTTTTCTGTCCCAAGTTATTCAGAAACCCAAACTGCAGCAGGATTTCAATGAATGGGTTTGATTTTGAGAGTCTACAGCATAATGTGAGACAATGGGCACATTAAAACCTACATTAAATTGAATAATGAATAATGAAACTACATACAGATTGAATAATGCTGAATCAATACATGAATGGAAGTGTGTGACAGGGGTTGCTATGGCATCTCCTTTATTTAATAAAGGAATAAATAAAGGAATGGAAATCTCCATAAATGGTCTCAGCAGAAATTAGAGCTGCTCCTGGTGGCTCTAATATATGCAGTAGCATTTTTTGAAAATTAATTATCTTCTTCCATAAACAAACATGGGTTTTTTGGATCATGTTTAAAATTATTTTAATTTGTCTAAACTGATGCCAGTTCCAGTTGAACTATCCCTGAAGCTTCACTTGGGGGGCAGGGAGGTTATGAGCAGAGAGCTATACAAGTGTTGTGTTCAAATTTCTGGTTTGTGATGAACGTGTCACAGGACAAGCAAAATCCAGCCCAAAATTCCTTGGAGAATGTGGCACCTAAACCTGAAAGAATTTGAGCTCTTAATTTTGTGACTTGACTTAACAAAGAATAGATAGTAACAGGAATTACTCGATGCCATTCCAGATGGAGATGCCAGACCACATCCTCACATGTCAAATCAGGGTGCCCATGGAATTAACTGAATTACACAATCTGGGTGTGGAGAGATGAAAGGGCAAGGGAGTTATATACAGCAGATAATTAATCTATGAAGTTATGATCTGGTTTTACTTGTCAAACATTGATTTTCTCATTTGGCCTTAGCAGGATGTGATGATATCACAGACATTGAAAGAGTTTTGCCTGATCTGAGCTTTCAAGGTGTGGTATTTAATTATGTGTCATCAATCATGTGTTGCAGTTCTTCATCTTGAACAGGACAATGCTGAAGCTGCACATATAAAACAGATATTTGTATTTTCTCTGTAGCATCTCTTATTAACAAAACCTCAATTATTCTAGCAAACATTTCCACAAAAATTACCAGGAAAAGGGCATATCATGGCAAAAGAAAATATAAAGAAAATTTGGATAAAGCTTCTTAAAATGTTTCTTTTTCTTCAATTTAAAGGTTGAGTGGAGGTTTCTCTGTGCTTGAGCATTTGTTACCCCTTAAATGTAACACACCCACCACATCTCCTACTGTTCCTGGAGAGTGTATCAACCTCTAAATGAATAATTTAAGGCTAAGTTAACTTTCCTGAGAAGGAGTTTACTGAATAGATGTAACTGGTGCCCGCTAGTTATCACATTCCAGGGTACTTGATGAATAAATTATCTTTTTTCCCTCTAGCATGAAACAGTCCTAATTTTTGGAAATACATTTGCTCAAAATATCCAAAAAAAGTCAAATATATTTTTAAGTGTGAAGAGCCTTCACTCACTTGAGTCACAGGCAGCTATTTCCACAACAAAATGTAAAAACCAAATGACAAATGATTAATGTTTTTCTTAGGAGAAAATATCATTGTTTGCCTGCAGAATCAGGCATTTTCATGTGCTTGATTTAAAGTTCATCAGTCACTTGAAGGTCACACACCTTTGTGTAGGTCAGGCAGATGAAGAACCCATTTTTCCCCAGATTTTTGTGAAAATTGAAAACAGCTCATGGGGATATTTAAAAGTAGCCAAAAAAGTTCATTCAAAGGGCTCCTTATCTCTTGCTGTTAGTCTGAGTTGCGGCTGAGGAAAATGGAGCAGATTTGTCAGAAATCCCTTCCCCTTGTGAGCTGTGGGCCTGTGCAGCCTCCCTGCTATGAAAGGGATGCACCACCAGTTACTTACAGGCAGTGAATTGCTGGAGTTAATTAAAAGTATAAATAATTTGCAACAAGAGGATGAACGAGGCTGGGAAAATTATTTGTCCATGTATTGATTGCAAGTCTATTTTTAAAGTTCCCCATGATATCTCATTTTTTTCCGATGGGTGGGGAAAAAATTTGGGCCAGATCATTACCTGGAAACTCAGCACCATTTGAACTGAATTCAGAACTGCTGGACAGTTGTAAATCAGCGAACAAAATTTGGCAGCTGAATATTTTATTCTCAGTAATAAACTGTACTTGAGAATGGAGGTGCTCTCTTCTGTGGACTTGCACAGATGCACTTTTCTTTGGCATTATGTCACTTTTCTGCCAAATTGTATTTTGAAATTTAATGAGAGGCTAAAGGATGTTTATTGAGTTATTAATTGCTTTTCACTTATCCATTAGGCTGCGATTTCATCTTTTTACTAGAAGATATTCAAACACCTTTTGACCCAAAATACCCAGTAGGAAAAGTTGTAGCCACCCTGATTCACAAGGGGATTTTCCATCTGCCTCAGGAAGGGACAAACAAACAACTGAATTCGCTATAATATCACTCCATGCAACTTTCTCTTGCCACTAGTTAGGTCTTAATAGACTTAGAAGGTTGCTCTTCTAATTTGAACTGTGTGAGCCTTTGGCTGGAGGCTACTTCTGTGTCCCAGTGATAAAAGAGACATAAAACAACCCAGTGCCTGATCATGCTCCCTGGCTGTCAGTGAATCATGTTTAATAGCATCTCCATTGCAGTTTTGGCCAATTTGCTTGCAATGGCATCCTTTTCCATGGGCTTGCTGCTCAGCAGGCCCTGAAGCAATCTATGAATAACTTCCCAACAGATGCTGTTTATGAATTGAAGCAAATGGCTTCCCCGTTTCTCTTTTTTCTCACTTCAATAATTTTCAGTTACATTACAATGAATATTTATAGTCCTATAGCAGTGCATAAAAATGGGAACAAGCAGACCTGTGCATTGTTTCATACATGAGTGCTGTTCTAATGGCTTCTGCCTCAATGGTTTTAATGTTCTGCTGATGGACTGAAAAGAGAATGCAAATTGTGGATCAGTCACTTCCATTCACGGCTTTAGCAGGAGAGGCATTGATGGAAGAGTGTATTAGGAGCAAGTGTAGTGCACCTGATCTGGAAATAATAAACCCCCTAACAGAAGTCTCACAGAAGCCTACAGAACCTTCCTAGTTGGCTTCATCTCCTGGGAGTAATCCCAAATCTCTGCCCTGTTGAATGCAGGAGTTTGCACCAGTGCAGCCAGTTCTTACTGGGTGTGTTGGGTTTGTGTGGCCAGATTTTGGGAGTGGGGCACTGCCAGAGGCTTCTCCCATCTCTGATGGAGCCAACACCAGCCAAACTGAGCCTAACAGTGACAGAGCCTCTGGGATAATGTATTTAAGAAAAGGAGAAATAGATCTGTGCAATGGAAACTGCAGCTGGAGGGAGAAAATGGGAGAGAAAGAGCTCTGCAGACACCAAGGTCAGCGAAGAAAGGGGAGAAGGAGAGGAGGAGACATCAGCCCAGGCCAACCCACTGCACTGGATTCATCAGGCTCCAGGTAAAATGTGATGTGACTTAGCATAAAATTAATGGTTAGTGGTAGGAGTAGCCAGTGTTTCAGGTAATTCAGTTGGAAAGTCCAAAGGAGAACCTACTTTGTGATTGGCCATCATTCCCTAACAGAACAGTGCAAAATTCTTGTTCAATCCTAAAAAGGCCACTTTACAACATTTTATAATTCTGTAACAGTTCTTCAATGTTGTTTTGCCAAGAAAAGTGGTTAGATTTACAACTTTAGATGTTTATTGAGTTTTTTTCCAAAGGAACTGCTCTTGGTGGTGCTTCATTCATCTCCAAATGTCTGAACTACTTGTCATTTCTATTAAACAACAGAAGGGCTAAAGGAATAATGCTTTTACTATCACAGTAATTCCAAGATTAATAAACCCCTCCAACCTATTAGATACACTTGTACAAACATATTGTCTATAAATCTCTGCTAGATACAAAGCATGCATATTTAAATACAGAATATGTCAAATTGTGGCATTTTCCACTGCTCTATAATAAATTCATTTATACAATAAATATAATTGGAGATATGAATGACCACACACATTATTCACACTACACATCTTTAACACAGCAGTTTATTCCCAGTACAGAAGCTGGAAATAGGAAACAATCTGAACAATTTCTTGTATCCCAATATGATGGCACTCATGTGGATTGCAGCTTTTAAAAATCCACTGTAAATAGCGCACACTAAATAAATATGACTGTTGTGCCTATGAAACCCAGACTGTGTGATTTCATCACTTTTGGCTTCCCATAAATGAATAAAAAGGCATATACCATGTTAACTTACATTATCAATTGCTGTGTCAGAAAAGTAAACTGGAGATATGCAGTGTGGCCTCAGTTCTAGTCCATTAAGTAACAAAACAATACAATTACAGCCATGCCAACCTACCCTTGAAAAAGTACTTCTTTAACATTCTGGAGTCACTTCTGAAAGGCACAGACAGCAGAAGGCTGGACTTTCTAATGGACAGGATAAATTTGACGATTGAAAATGTGAATTTGTTCCATTTCCCATCCATCAGTGACTTGAGGAGTTGTCATGTTGGGTTATTGAGAGGCACAGCCCAGGTCTGGCTGGGTGGTGGGACCAGACCTGTGGCTGCTCAGAGGATCTGGCTCCAGCCTTTGGCCCACTCCTCTCCTTCTCCAGCCTCTGCCATTATAAACAGCTTCCTCAGAAACCCCTGGCCCCTCTCTCCTGCTCCCTTTGCACCAGCAGAGTGCAATGTGCTGGTGCCTTCCTCACATTTTGCTGAGGGTTTTTTCTGCTCTTCTCTGAGCAGTCCTGCATGAATTATAGAATCATAAACAAGCCCTTCCCTTGAGATTATATTTAATTAAGAAAGGTACCAAACCCACAGTAATGTAAAGGCCTAATTTGAATTTTCCCCCATCTTTTAAAAATAAAAAAATGCAGCAAAATGTTGACTAGATAAAAAAATATCTTCTTCCTGTCAATCACACACAGTGGGTTTTTATTTAATTATTCCATATAATTTATCTTCACAGTTCTCTCTACAACTCATTTCCACAGCTCCTTGCTTCTTGGACAGGTTATTGATCTAATGTGTGCAGAGGAGGTTTTTTTAAAGTCAGTCTTTTAATAATAATCACCAATACACAAAATCAAGGAGCTTTTTAATACAGGCAGTAGTAAAAATTTGATCAATGTGAGCATTAGGCCTTAAATTAATTGTTTCAGCTTACACTTTAGGTAACTTTAACATCACTTCAATATCTGATCTTTTCAGAGTTTTATCATGTAGGAAACATTATCTTCATAAATCACTGTCAGCTAAGAAAACATATAACAAAGTAAGTGGCCTGAATGATTTTCCAGGGGAAGTTGGGGACTGAACTAGATTCTGGCCCGAGCTCCCAGCCCCATGACAACGATTCAATATTACAAAAATACCAAAGAAAGCACTGAAAAAACTCCACTCAAAGCTTTTGACAGAAATGTTTGCAATGTGTTACAGATAAGCAGCCATTGGGACAGAGCAGAGGTGAGTTATGCTGGAGGGCAAGACTGAGTCTGTATCTCAGAACTTTTCTCTTCAGTTCACCACACAAATTCCTACTAAGGAATATTATTGGGATAAGAATTGGAATATTGGACTAAGAACAAAAGTGTAAACCCATTGCTGCCACCTAATTAACATCAATTAGTTTTTTGAAATCATCACAAATTTTAAAAAAAATTTAAAAGAAATCTGAAGTAACATCTAGAGAGTGAACTGGGGGGCTCAAGTTGAAGCATTTTGCATCACACTCTGCTCAGCTCCCCACTGCTCCTCGGGGATCATCATTCCCAGGGGCAAATTCCTTGTGGGAGCAGGAATAGCACAGCAGCCAGTGTGCCCCAAAAAAGGGAAGGAAGTGATAAAATGGGTGTTCTACCCAGGAGGAAGAGATACCCATGAAATTCACATATATTCCTTCACAGGGGTTTCATGGTGTGCATGTAGTTGTGAACTTCTGCACATTTAAACAATCAGAATGCTGGGTATTTTAATGAGTTCTTTATTACTGTGGACCATCCATTTGCCACACACCAAGCAGGCTATAAATACTGATTGATATAAATTATTAATAAAATCAACATCTTTTATCACTTTCTTGCCTGACATAAACTGCAATGAGCTGAAAGTTCTACAAATGCTTTTAAGTGGTTGCCCCTCCACCCTCCCAGCACACATGAAGAAAACATTTGATTTTATAAAGCAGTGGAAGTGCTTTTTCTGTGGCTGGAATAAATTTCCTCAGTGTTTCTATAGTGGAGACTAATAACCAAAGTGGCTTTGTTATTGCCTAACAAAAGGCTAACATGTTTTATCTATAAAAATCGTATCTTTCCTTTTGTCTGTTTCATCTCAGCCTTGTTTTCTGCTATAGTTAATTACTTTTCTCATAGACAAAATAAACTCCATTAGTAGTAACAAGGGAAATCCAGATTAAGGGCTCAGGGAGGCTTGGATCTTAAAGTTAACATTATTGTGTGAGCTGGAATTTATCAATTTGGGATTAAAAATTAAACACCAAAAATGTTTTAGAAGCATGATTCACAGTCAAACCAAAACACTGGAGTGTTTATTTGATTCCATACAAAAGATAGTTGTCTTTATCTTAACTCTATGGGAATTGCAGTGGAAATCAAAAGGAATGTGTCTTTCACAATGCTAAATTTGAAACATCACATGTGACAATTTCACTTTTTTTCCTTTTTTTTTTTGCCTTTCCCAGTGACAGGACTCAGACAAAAATAGCAGGATAATATCACAGATGTTCCTTTACACCAGTCACTGGTTCTGCTTATCCAAATGATGTTTTAATACAAACACACAACTGCTCCTTCTGTTTTATCGTTGTCAAAATTTTGTTTCAAATGCAATAAACGGAGAAATGTGAGCAGATGTGGCATTGACAGTTTGCTCTCTCCGCTGGGCTGCGTGGCAAGCTCGAGTCACATCTGCATTTTTAGAATATTTCATTCTGAGCATTTTCCACCCAGTCTGACACTCCTCACTTGGCTGAGCTGGGGCTGTGCAGGAGATCTGGACCATTCCTGCAGCTCAGATCTGTGCAGTCAGCTCTCCCCATCACTCTGCTCCAGGTACCTCAGGTTCCTCACTGACTTCTTGGAGAGCACTGGGGGAGCTCACTTTTGCAGCCCCTGATGGCCCCTGCAAGCTTTGGCTGTGTTTATCCCAGATGTTTATCCCAGTGTTTGCCATGGCACCAAGCATCCCTCATGCTGCACCACTTTGGGCTCAGTCCCAGCTGTGCTCTCAGAAAGCCAGTGATGAGACTGGCTGCCAAAATCAGATGGATGGGGGTCTGCAGCCTCTGGGATGCCTGGAATTCCACAGGAAGGGTATTTCCTGTCAGGTGGAGGTGCTTCAGGGCATTTGGTGGAATTTGGGCAGGAGAGTCACCCAGATTCCAGCTAACAAGGATCACCTAACTTATGGAAATGGGGAGCCTTTGGATCTGGGAACCAGGCAGTGAGAAATCCCAAGGAAGAAACTATTTTAGTATAACAACAGCTGAGGCCATAAACCACTGTGAAATAAATATACTTTATAAACATTAAGAGAAAAAGTAGTCCCTCACTTACAATTTTTATGTGATTTATGTCTTTAATTTATTTAAATCAGTGACCCATCAAATGCAGACACAAAATTAGAAATTCTGAAAAAAATTCAACAGCCATAAGGAAAGACTGAGGTTTTATTTGTTCTCCTCCTGCAGCTGCCTCTCCACGTTACATGAATTTATCTCAAAATGAAGCGCAATGAGAAATCATCTTGCCAGAATATTATTGATCTGTGATTTGGGTACCAGCCTCAATACCCTGCAGACACAGATGTGAAAGAGACAATTTACACCCTCTCACCCCCAAATTTTTCAGAGGGTACTTAGTTTCAGATATATAAATCTGTAAGCTTTTCACAGCGGTTTTGTGACCAAATCTATGCCACTTATATTACTTCTGGGATTTTTCAGTAAACCAAGAATGAGTCAGTATCCTTGAATAATCAGCTGGTCATGCTTTGAGAGCTGCTGATATCCGTGCACAGGGCCCAGAGGGTTCCTCACACAGCCAGCCTGGGCTGGGAGGTGCTGAAGGGAAGGAGCTTCTTTTTCCTTATTCCTTTCTTTTTTTCCCCCATTGGTTACAGTGGGATTTGGTTGGAGCTCAATAAATTCAACAACAAGTACCGGATCTTCAGCTGGTGTAAATTTCACACATTTGCTTCAAAAGCAGACGCTGCCTCTCACAGTGGGAATTTTCCTGCTATCTTGGGCATGCACAATTTGCAAGTGCTGAAGTTGGAGTGTCCAGCTCTGTAACTTTGAAAAAGACACTCAGATTTTCAATGCTTTACTGGTGCCTGTACAGTGCTTTTCTCCCTGTCTCTGCTGTCTTTGTTGTAGGCTATTAAAATGATTATTTGTACAGACATTTTTCAGAAATATGTGACCAAATTATGCCTGCAGCATTTGAGTAAAACATGGTCCATGTGTCAGGACAAAGCCAAAAATTAACAGAATGATATTTTCTTTGGCCAGCTCTGCTTAATTTAGGAAATCAAAGTGTTTGTAACATTACAATCTGGCCCTCCCTACTGAAATAATCCAACTCTCTTTCAATATTTACCAGGAAGCTACACCAATTTATCAGTCATTAGTTGTTGAAAATTATGTATGAGCACAGGACAAAGGGAGTTATAATGCTCTCCAAAATTTTGATTTTTTGTAGTCTCCCAGAAGTCAAAGAACCTGTTTGGCCCTGCAGTAGCCTCTTGTTCAGGATGTTGGTGGTCAGGAAGGAAGGGCTGGTGGGGTTGAGTGTGAGTGTGGGCACATGGCTTGGATGAAGCCCCTCTCTACATGGTTACCTCAATAAAAACTAGTTTACTTTGCAGGCTTGGAATTTTATTACCTGGAGAAGCTCCTTTATCTTCCTTAGAAAGGGGTTAGTTCAGCCCATGAGCATATTTATTCCTTAGGAAGATATCTTTAGGATTAGACTCTTTGAAGTGCAACAAAGACAAGTTGCACATTCTCAAGGCTAAGTCATTATATGTAAAAGCTCCTCCTGGAGTCTGGCCATTTAAAATACTTTAAAAGTATTATTCTGTTAATATGTTGAGTCATAAAGATGAGATAATGGCAGTCAAATATTTGTTCCTGTTCCACAATGATTACCTTTCTACCTCATCCATGTCAAGGAAGAGCTCTTACATTCACAATGCAGATTTTCTTATTCAGTGCTTATTCAGAGCTGTGCCCAGCTCTAGACAAGGATAGCAGCTTCCTGAAGGGCCACCAAACTCTGCTCTGGGACATCCTGTGATGGCCATGGGACCATCCATTTTCCTCAGCAGGAAAAGAGAAGGAAACTGATGATTTCTGCAGGACAGGGAGCAGGACCTGCTGCCTGTTGTACCCTCCCTACTGTGTGCCATGGGAGTGGCACCAACCTGCAGCTGCACCTGTGCAGCCTCTGCCTGGAGCCACCACAGCCACTGGACATGGGCCATGGCAGCTCCACCTCTCATTGCTGGCAGCAAGAGGAGACAGAAAAGATGTTCTAGTTCATCACTTCTTCCAAAATATAACCCAGAAATTTTCAGCTGGTGCTTTTGACTTAGGAAGCTCCAAAAGCTGAATTTGCAGCACCATCAAACCTCAGCTCCAAGAGGAGCTGATAATTCTCTTTCCAATGTCATCTCTATTGACCTCAAAATGAGATTTGCTTTTGCCATACTCTGTGGAATATGGAGCCCTCTAATGTCAAGAAGCTGCAGTGGGTGAAATGTGTCCTCCACAGCTCAGCTCCTCACCCTTGGGCAACCCTTTCATTGTACTGTGCTGAAACACAGGATGATTTCCTTGATGGATCAAAGACATGGTATGTGTGCTGATTCTACATGCAGATTACCACACTGATAACAACTGACTCCACTGGTATTTCACAGGGCCAAACTCAGCATTGTATCTTCAAGAAACTAATGTTTTTCTCATTACAGATGTTTTTTACAACATTCCACCAAGTACTGATGATAAATGAGGTAAATAAACACTGTATGTTGCATGACAATTTTGTTTGCAGAATAGATACAAGGCAAATTTCTGGAAGAAGCCAGTCAGTTAAAATTAGAAATTAAATCCTGCCAGAACCTTAAAGTTGGGGAAAATATATGGTTACCAAAGAAACAGAGTATGAAGAGACAGCCAAGCCATTGAAGCTCAGACCTCGTCCAATGGCCAAAAGCAAGAGCAAGCTGTATTAATAGTAGAGAGCTTAGCATGTAACAATGAGTAAATCTGTAATAATGCCTTAAAAAGCCAGTCTAATTTTCCATGACCTTCCATAAGCCCAGTAATACTCATTAGTGTCTACATGAATTTGTTAAACCTTCTCAGCATTGAAAAAAACATGACTTCATTCAATTTGGATTTGTTTGCATCTAAAAGTTCCATACGCTGGAGCTTCCCTGGGAGTGACAATAACTTGTATTTGAGGATTAAGGAAACACATAATATATTCCACACCTCAATAAGAGTAGCTAAATAGTGTAATCTACCACATTTCAAAAAGCAGTCAAATGCACAGATCCCTGCCCTTTTAAGTAAGAGAGCTTGCCTGTAAGAGAAGCATTCTGAATTTTTTAATTAAATGAAAAATGAGATGAGTGCAAGTGAGGCTATGAGCTGATGCAGCTTCATTGTAATAGCAGTCATTAATAGTTATTAATGATAACTGGGATAAACTGTTAGATGTCATCCATGTGACATGAACAAATTATTAATACATATATCTTAAGGGGAAAAAAAATCCTTGTCTGAGTCTTGGGTGAACTTTCAGGCTACAATAAATGACAGGACCTGAGCATTTGCTTTGATTTTGGATATATTGTGTTTGAGCAAGGATCCCAGCATCCCACAGTGGCCCACTGAGGAAACAGCAAAGTTACAGATTTCACAAGTTGTGATGAAATGCCCCTTCTGGCTCAGAATCCCATCTTCACCCCTGACTAATTCCATTATGCTGCTCAAGCTGACATCCTGATTAAAAGAAAGGCATTCCGTTTAATCATTAGGCAAACACAATATTGAGTGCTGGGTAGGTTATGTAAATATGAAGCAGATAGGCTCCTGCTCCTCAGGTGCTGATAGCACCAGCACCTGCCTTATCTCCTGTGTTATCAGCACCCCATTCTGCCACAGAGACGCTGCTTGAAACTGCAACATCATCAACAAGAAGCCTTTGGGTATTTGCTTTTCCCTCTTTCAAATACACATAATCACTCAGCAATACCAGGATGGTTCAATCGCCCTGAGAGCCAAATGACTTTGAGTGAGATTTCTTCTCTTAACTGCACCAAATCCTGTTGTGTCACCAGTGCCTGTGGAAATAATGCACCAGCAGAAAGGTCTTTGCTGGGGGGATATTCTGCCACTCATTACAGCCTTACTGCCCCCCTCAGTAGCTCATGCCATGCTGCACAGACTGTGCTCTTCTCCACGTGAAGAGGTAGCTGAGCTCACCCACTCCATGCTCAGTTCATGGCCAGCAAAGAGATTTCTCCTTGGTCAATGCTGTCACTCCTCACTGAACATTTTTGACTCAGGTGTATGAGACACTTTTCAAGGCAGGTGAGGCCACTGCAACAGCAGGGAGGCATTTTGAAAACCACTGCTGTAGATCCAGCTCTTTGAAACAATGGGAAGTTTACTATTGGTTTCCATGAGAGTAGAATTAGAGTAAAGCTTTCCAAGACCCTTCTGTGCAAAAGATGCAGACTGTATTTCAAATTCAGGGATCATTGAATCATAGAATAGCTTGGATTGGAAAACATCATCTTAAACATAATCTTGTTGCAACCCTCCTGCCATGGGCAGGGACACCTGCCACTAGCCCAAGGTGCTCAAAGCCCAGCTCCACCTGGCCATGGTGCCATGAGGGTTAAGCTGAGCTGTAGCACTGGTGGAATCCTCCTTTTTATCTCATTCCTTTCCCTGTATTCACACTGGCACCATCTGAAGTGTCAGGGGGAGCAATGGGCAGGCACACAGAGCAGGAGGGAAGGAATTGCAGCACAGACACTGCTTTTCCTTGGACACAGCTCCTCTTTCCCTCAGATCCACAGCAGGATGGAGCCTTGCTGGGCTGCCATGGAGGTTGAACCTAAATCCTTCTAAAATGGGTGTTCTGTCATTCTGCAAGAAACAGCCTCTGAATGTCTCTCAGAATAGCAGTTTTGAAAAGCCCTAACCTGCAAATTAATATTTTTTTCAGGCAATTCCTGTCACATTTATTATTACAATTACTATTAGCAATATTGGCATTTTTGCCCATAGTTGCTCATGCATTTTCACAGAGTGAGGACAGAATTGGAACCCAATTAATTTTTCCCAATTCTATTCTCACACCTCTGAAACCCAAGAAATTCTGCAGTTGTCACCAGCCGCCCTATTATACCTATTATTTTGTTTCCTGATTCCCTCCCAAAGAGGGGCATCAAGATAAGCTTATTCTTGGGATTTTGCTGTCATTTCCCTTTGTTTCCTGTATGCAAGGGGCTGATGGTTGGTTTCAGACTGGAGAAGGCTCCCAGCACATCAGCTATCTGGACAAACTGAGGGAGCAGCAGAGCTGGAAATAAAACCTCCTGGAGATGCTGGTTTAATACTGTTTGCATGGCTTTCCCTCTTCAGTTTGCAATCCCTCTGACTTCAAAGAAGCTTTTTACAAGTTCCTACCTTCAGAGCTTCATAGAGAAAAGTATTCATAGAGAAAAGTACCACCAGGTATTCTCAGAAACAGCCTTGCAACAGCTAGTAAAGGGGTGAGAGGCATTTTATTGTTCTGATTCCCTTAAATCAGCAACACCCTTCAAAACTGCAGGAAAATTCTAGGTGCTGAGAGTTATTTTGCTATCTCCCTTCCTAGTTTGTGTAATCCAGTTTAATACATCCTCACAAGTGAGATTTTCCATGATCATAGTTAACATTTTGCCTTCCAAATGCAAAAAGATGCATTTGAGGCTCTGTCTGGAAGCTGAGCCAGGGAACATTGTTTCCCACTTGGTAACACTTTAATGTTCTTGGGATACATTGGTCCATTTGTTAAAATTTTGTTCAAATAAAACCTCAGCCAAAAGTGCTCTAGGGCTTTTTATATTAATCTTTCCAATGGCCTTATTTAAAGCATGAATTTTCTTCAGGGGCTGTTGCATTAACTTATTTACTTATTATTAAAGACATTGAAGATTGAGAAAAACAAAGGCAAAGCTGCAGACTACTGAGCTGAGAGACCCATATCCTAATCACAGTGTACACTGAGGTGTAGAGATTGTGATTAGGATAAAAGCCTGGTCATGAAAAGTGAAAAACACTCCTTGCCTTCAGGAAGATCAGCATTCCTCCAGTGTCTCTCTGTAAAGAACAGAGGTTCTCCTTCTTTGGCTAAACCTTGTTTCTAATTAAGTCACTGATTTTAACTTCACAGTGAACTTCATCTATTTTTTCCCCTCCACTAAAAATTAAACTGCTTTAAAATGAACTGTGAATTCTACAGAAATATTCTGGTTTAGACAAATTTGCACCGAGTAACTGGGTATTTTTTGTTTAAAAGTATTCAAGATCATGGCACTGATTTTACACTGATCCTGAGAAAAATTCCCCTTCAGGGCCCTGTCTGAGGATCTCACTGGTTTGATTCATTGCAGATTTTCCCCTTATCGGATGAGCAGCTTGACCATTTGATTTTATTGTTGGTTTCTTTCCAGATGCCAGAAGTACTGTGTATTTAAATATATATCTGAAGTTCAGCAGGAAATTGAAAATTGATTCTCTACAGCAGTTATCTGAGATATGGTTCAAGTTCTCGCTTCAAGTTAGCCAGAGCAAAGAGCTGAAGCGCTCTCTGGGGAATGCCAGCTTGACAGATACTCCAGAGTGATTTCTGTGGCATCTTTGAGGAGAAATTCAGAAATTATGCTTTTGTTTAAGGGAGTCTTCTGTCTCCTCTTTGTTCTACTAAATAAGTGCAGAGATTAAGAGAACAAAAAGGATTTTTAATTCCTTGGTTCTACGCAGGCACCCTTCAGCAGAGATGTGTGATGAGGTGTCAGGAGGTGATGCTCAGGTTCAGGGCTCTGTGATCTTTAGCTGTGCTGGGCCATGGCCACAGGCTGTGGTCAGAGCTCAGCCAGCTCTGATGCATCTCATGGATGGAGCTGTGAAGGAGGAGGTGGCTTCTTCCCAAAAATTTCAGTGAGCCAGCGTGTTGGGCAGGAGCAGGATGGCCAACCATGGCTGGAGCTGGGACATCCACAGGGACAGACATGAGTGTGTGCCTGGCTGCTGCTACAAGCACAATCCACTGCTGGCTGCTTTTGGAAGCTCATGCTCTGCCATGATGCTGGAATTATCCTCCTTTAGTTTCCCGAGCAGCTCCCAAGGCTGCCTGGTACTGCTGAGGCAGAGGAGGCTCCACTGGAGCCAAGTGCTTACTGTAAAAGTAGTGGCATGACATAAAGTCCTATATTTACCAATGTTTCTGTGAATTTGATATCCTAACAGAGATGTACTGACTCAGACTGATGCCCTTTGGCATTCTGAGCTATATAAAAATGAATAGTTAACATTTGGAAGCAGAGTTTATTGATGTTTTTCTCAGCAAAATTAAGGAAACTATTCTTGGGTAAAATATTTACAAGTCTATAACAGCAACTTAGATACTTCCCTACCTAAGTTTAATGTGTCTCCAGCACCACTTGCAGTGGTCACTTATCAAATGTCTCCAGAACTTGGGATATGTGAGACCTCAAACCCTTTTATGCTCTGGCAGGAGAGTGAGTGCAGCAATAATTCACTATTACAGGCCAGTGTTCAATAAAGATTGATTTGGTTCTGTATCTTTTTGTATAAAATGCATCTCCACACAAATGAGTCTGGTGTGTTCAAACTTCCTAAATAATCATTTTACCAAAATTCTGTAATAAATAAGTTATCATCAAAAATCTACTGGATATACAAATAAATCTGCAGAATCTCTGTTCAGCAGCAGCAATAAATCCTTCCTCTATCACATACAGTGTTTACATTTGCCTAGGGGCTCTAAAACATTATGAGATGAAATGATTTTCCTGTTCCTTGGTGTCTGACTGCCATAGAATTTAAGTGTTTCATGAATTTAATTGTGAAGAGAACAGTTTAACATCTTTTCAGCCCCCTGTGGGAAAATGGAAGGAGGAGCCAACTGGATATTGCCTGGAAAATGATTCATATTTAAAATTTAACAATGACTACTGTGTCAGGGGAGGTTCAGAAAGGCAGAAAATGACCCCATGTCCATTAAAGATCTATGCAAACTGGCAAAAGAAGGATTTGATATCATAAGTAGGGCCTGGCCTTCTGCTTGTGGTTCAGTTGCATTACAGGTTGCATAAATATCTTTATTTATGCAACATTAAGCCAATTTTCAGCATTTTCCTCAAAATCTATTAGTTGCTTTCAAGCTCTCTGGAAGGTATTCTATTTCATTGCAGGAGAATTCATCTGCCAGGCTCTGAAGAGGATGTTTATATTTCTGGCAACCAAAAGCTTGCAAAAAGGCAGTCGCAATCTTCTGCTGGAGGAGAGGTAGATGAAACAAAAACTACTACTGTTGCTTAGATGTAAAAAGAATTCTATTTTCAATGGAAAAGATTGTCCTGACTCGCCTTGATTACTGAAATCAAGGAAAACATAACTTCAGTCTATCAAACCATTTTTGTAGCATTTGGGGAATGAAAGAGAGGATTGCTGTACAAGCTGGGAAAGAAAGCAAAACAACCAGTTGTACCTCCTTTAAACACACAGCCCTTCATAGTTTCATTTTCCCATCCCTATTTTGTTGTCTTGGTCCTCCTTTATTCACCTTTTTCTTTTCAAGAAATACAAGAAGCAATTTTAATGTATTGTGTATGATTCTTTATTCTGACTTCCCTGCACAGAAGTCAGGGTGTGACATGAACCTCAGTTTGATGCACAGAGCCTGCAGTGGATTCTTGCATTTTATTCAGGACTAAATGACAACAAAATCTTTGAAAACCTGAGAAGAAGGTAGGGTAGTAAAAGAGATGTGTGGGAGAAGAGGAATATAAAAAAAGGATCAAAACAGATAAATTTCAGTTGGCAAGAGATAATATATTTTCAGTTTCCTAGCATTAAATTTGTAGCTTCCAATGTATTTTAGTGATGGATACTGCATAGGAAACTTAATGTAAATTAGCTATTATAAATTTGTTTTCTAACAAGAAAAAAATTAAATATAATCTTATAAATTTTGCTAATGTTCTTGGTAGTGAAGCAGAATCAGCAGTAACCAAAAGAATACTGCTGACAATTCCAGTGAAGAAGAAAATCAATCAAGGGTAATGTTCATCATTCCTTATTCACTGGGATAATTTGATCCTGACATTGTGCACTGTGATGGGCATGGCATGCTTTGTTCAAGATGTTGCCCATTTTGTGCCTTCAGGAGCTGTCTTCTTCCCTTGCCACCAGCTTAATACACATCCTTTTAACACATGCACAGGAAATGAGGATTTCCAGAGTTCCTGATTGCCCCAGCACCTCTCTACAGCTGACACTAAGACAAATGAATCTACGTGCAGGGACACATTGGCTGAAGCTCTGCTTTGCTTCATTAAAGCAGTGCTCAATAAATGCTCTTTACCACTGAAAATTAGCAGTGGTGTGAGCAGGTCTGTGGAACTTTGCAGCTACACTCAGGGTTAAGAACAACAGGGTCTGAGGTTTGGGAATTGGGAATAAAAATCTGAAATCAGTACAGCCTGGAGATTGGAGCATTCATTGCTGCATCTCTCTTAGGGTGGGACTGTGCATTAGCAGATGGCAGCCTAAAAACAATATGTGCTGAGAGAGCTGGAGATGTATGGCAAGATTTTCACCACCTACACAAGCATTCTGAGGAGTATTGTCTGTCAGGGGTGGCTCAGGATTTTACGAGCTGCTTTTGTGTGGATTTCTGCAGCTATTATCTGCACAGGATCAGCCAGGAGATGTTGGAGGCAAATTCGAGGCAAATTTTTACAAAATGGAATATGATAACCAGTCACAATATTAATCCCTAAGCTTTGATGTGAGCCTTGTAAAACACACATAAAGCAGCCCAGGCCCCTCTTTATTGGTAGATTGTGGAGATGGGTTGGGTTGTGAGAGGCAGCAGAAAATTGTGACTGAAGAGCAAATCATGATCTTGCCATCTGCCTGGAAGGAACTATTTTATAGGGTTTGCTGTCAATCAACCAACCTGTTTTGAAGCAAAGGCAGAACAGTATATGATTTTTTTTTTTTTTTATCCTGCTCCTTTCATGCACTAATTCCCCACTCAGAAAATCACAATTTCCAGCACCAGCACAGCACTCCGGGCTCTCCCTGCCTGGTCCAGCAAGCAGGGAGAAGAGGTGGAAAAGAGTCCTTAGAGTGGTTTTCTTAAATAATGACAAGTCCATAGGTGTGACAAGGAATTAAATCCTAAATATTGCCTGCTGTATGCCACATATTCATGATAATTCTCACCTTTTTTTTTTGTTCCAGTCAGAGATCTTCCCCCCAAACTCATTTCCACCCTTTTTAAGTGTGTCTTCTGTGTTGCTTTATGATATTTTTTTGGTTGGTTGGGGGTGGGTTTTTTCATGAACATAACTGAAGGCAAAAATTGTTGCTGTCTGCCTGCTTTATCTTTTCAAGGATTTTCCTAGGAACCCTAGGCTATAGCATTGCACAGCAGTGTATTTCATCCATAACCACATTTCCTCATGTAGCACCTCTAGTCTGGGGATGTCCAAGCATGCTAAAATAGGTGTGTGGAAGCCACACTGTGCTCCTGCACAATCCAGGCCATTTTAGAAGTAATAAACTGAAATATAATTTAATATCACAGAGTGATTCCATTATAAGAGTCCACACTGCAGGGGACCAGTAGTACAGAAACCTCTCCATTTGTTAATGTTTTTTTTCCCCCACCACTGTTTGTATTTATGATAAAGTGGAAGCAAATACATGGGTTTGCAAATCAGCTGTTTGGTCTGTCCCCTGGTGTAATGCAAGAGCTGAGATTTGCTCAGCAGCTGAGGCCAAGGCAGAGTTAGAAAACTTTAAAGTGCAATTTTCAGAGTAGCACCTGGACATAAAAAGACCAGAAGTGCAACACTGCAGAGCTGATCTGCCCTCTTGCATTTTCCTTTGGCACCAACAAAGCTTCCTTTCCAAAAGAGGCGCTGGGCTATGCCAGGATGTGCTTTGGATGGGCACTGGAGCAGAGCTGGGGGTCTGAAACACTTCCCAGCCAGGAGAGGCCCTGAGCTCCTGGCACAGAACCACCCTGGCACCTTCCCCACATCAGCCTGGGTGTGCCTGAGCACTGGGATTTGCTCTAACCAAAATAACGTTTTGCACCTGGTGGTGTTTTGAGCCTTCAAACCAGCTCCTCCCTGTGTTCAGGTGGTTTGAGTTTATAAAAGCTCCCTTTGGTGGGGGTAAAGACACTGAGAGGAAGAGGAGTGTGGTGGGGTTTGTTGCCTTTGAGCTTCAGAAGCAGCCAAAAGGAGTTAGAAGGGAAAATAAAAATTAGGTAGTCTAAGGTAGAGGCAAGCAGAACCAAAAACTAAACCTGTCTCTTACTTCAGACCTGGTTTTTGGGTATTTGTTTGTTTTTTAAGGTGAGTATTTGGGAAATAGAATTCTGGGGGTTGTGGAGTGGTTTGCTGGTTTTGTTCATGGTTTGGGCTTTGAGCTTTCATGGTTTGTTGGGGAAATTTTTTGCTTCTGATAGGGACTGGAAAAGGGTTGATGTATTTTTGAGCTTTGGTCTGTGTAAAAACTTTTTTGTATGGGTTTGGCAGCTTTTCACAGTTGTCCCTATGCCAGAAGAAGGTGGAAGGCTGGCTGGGCAGGAGGAGTCTGCCAAGAGGGAAGAGGGGCCATCAAGCTGGGGCTGACTTGCTGCAATGTTTTAGGAGGAAATTTGTCTTCCAGATAGTTTTGTTTCTATGCTGATGTCTGAAATATGTCAAATTTGACAGAGAAGGCTTTTTTTAAACTGTTGAAACCTCCTTTTTTTATATTACTTCATGAAAATGACAGACTCACAGAATGGCTGGGGTTGAAAGGGGCCTCTAAAGACCATCTAGTTCAACCCTGCTTCTAAAGCTGCTGAAATAATAATGGAAAGCTTTTTTTTTTTTTTTTTTAATTAAGTTTAACTGAAATTTAGGAACATAGCAAGTGTAGAGGAACTGAATATAACCCAGTGACCATATCTGAGCTCACCATAGGGAATTTTCTTCCCAAAGGTTTTGAATGCCTTTGCTTTTCTTGGATTTATTTTATTTAGGTTGTAAGTATTAAAAACACTTGCACCTTCATGTAAATGTTGACTTTTCAGCAGCAAAAGTAGATGCTAAGCCTGTGATATTAGGACTGATAGTTGATATAATTAAAGTGATATATCAAATGCCAAATGCCCCCTCTGGCTATAGATACACTAATTTTCAGTTCATGCAGCTTCTGACCCATGATTTGCCCACAGTAGGGGGATCTTGCCTGTAATGTGGTTTTTCTGGTCTGGAAAAGCAGCTGCAGCCTGACAAAAGTAATAGTTTGTTTTCATACTGGGACTATTCCAACAGCATTTTATGTAATGGGTTCAAGCTGGCTCTTTTAAGAGTCAGCTGGAGGTGCTGAGTTTGTGCTGGATGAATTTGGGAATCCATGAAAAGCTTCTGGATTTTCAGATCAGGAGGATCTCTCTAGCTATAGATAAAGGCTAATAGTATCACAAGAAGCCATGAACTGCTATCAGCTCATGGGCTGTTTTAACTTAGATTTCTTTGCTTTTTGGTATCTCTGAACTGAAATGAAATGGACAGCAGATCTCCATGACATGATGGTTATGTTTACCTGCCATGATATCCTGAGCACAGTCATGTTTTGCTGGTTGTATTTTAAATGTATGGAGTGCTATTAATTTTTTTCCTGATGATAATGTACTGCACAGACAATTCATTTTATTAATCCTCAGCAAGTGCTGATCTTGTCAGCTAATGGCAAGTTCTAGATAAGGGTTGAGAATTTTTGTGTGCGTTGTCCTACATACTTTAAAAATAACTAGGACATAAACTTTTGTGATATAAACTTCCCTGACAAATATAGATGTGTTCTTTTTTTCTTTCTCTCCCCTCTTAGGCTTTGGAAAACTGTAAAAAGCGGAATCCCTGCCTCCCAAACACAGTAATTGGGAAGACCAGACATCCCTTTGACAAGGAGTAGCCACATGTTTAAGGTAGGCTGGGAGGAGCAATTGTGAGAATCCTTCATTTTGTGTTCTGTTCTCACTTCTCTCTGCTTTTATCAAGATTCAGACTTGTTATTTAATTGTTGTTTTCTAGTGCAAGCTACATATTGTGCTCCTGTGGTTGTTTTGGGGTTTGGTTTGGTTGGGGATTTTTGGTTGGCTTCTTTTTCCCCTGTGGTTGTGTCATCTTCCTGCTTGGATCCTCCCTGTGAACTTGGGGATGGCTGACAAAGCTGCTGCTTCTGCCAAGCAGGTTTGGTGAGGCTGAGGCAGAGCAGGGATGTGCCAGGGATGAGAGGGTGGAAAGGGGCCAAGAGCAGCAGGTGGAGCATCTCCTCTGAGTGTGCTTTGCTGCTGCATCCTGATATCCATGTGTCTGCACCTGGGCTGGAAACACAGCTCATCTCCCAACATCCTGTACTTGAGGTGGGACAAAATCTGTCTGCACCAGCCCCGGGATGATCCCATGGGAATTGGCTTCCCTGCTCATGTTCGGCTCTGCTCTCTCAGCCTCTTGTGTGGTCTCTATGTTGGTCAGTGAAGGCTGTGGTCACAGCCAGACAAATCCTTGGTATTTATTCCCTTAATGAAAAAATGTTGTATCTTTCTAGCAAAGCTTTTCTTGTTTGACTCCAGGAAAAACAGGGCATCTTCTCTTGTCACTGGAAAAAGCTGTAGGAGGAGCAAACCTTACAATTCAGAAAGAAAGATTTCATGTTTTCATTGAAAGCATAGGAAGGGCAAGAAAGGAAATACATTCAGTTTGGTCATTAAGGTTGGATTAGATGTCCTGCAAGAGAGGGAGAAAAGTGGTGAGGACTGAGAAAAGGAAGTCTCAGTTGTGAGGAAGGTTTTCCTGGGAATGTATCCATCAAAAGTTCTGAACATGAAGTGGAGCTCCTGGCTGAGATGAGGGGATGTGCACACAGAACATCAAATATTGCTGTACTCATGCATTGAATGTGGGCTGTGAATGTTTATCTGGACCAAGCTGTGTCGAGGACCTGGTAATTCTGTGCTCTCCTTGCACCAAAGGAATCCTCTTTGTGCTTCCTGTTCCACTAGGGGAAAGGAAAACAGCCAGGAACCAGAAACACAGGGAGCCTCAGGGACCTGGATGAGGAATTTTTGGCTGGCTTTACTCTGGGCTTCACAGCATTGCTGTTCAGGCAATCACGTGTAGGCAGCTCCATCTTCACATGCTCAGCTGCTGGGGATCCATGTGGGATGGCTCCCAGTGGAGGAAAAGCTCTGTGAGGAGGGGAGGAGGCCAAGCAAAACAGCTCTGCCAGGCTTTTGAAAAAGCCTCCACACATGTTATGAACCTTGGATGAGCATCAGAAATCTGGCTTTTGGTGGAACTGAGGTAAAATTCACTGTGAGACTGCACTTGACTCACCTGGGAAGGAACATTTAGGTGGGGAGGAGCTGCAGTGTGCAGTGCCTGTTGCCCAGGCAGCAGCCAGGGGAGAGGCTGGGATATGGGAAGGAGCTTTGTAGGGTGGGTGGAAGCAGCTGGGAGGGGTGGAGAATGCAATCTGTGAAAAGCAAAGCTTCCTTGTCCCAGGAACACTGGAACTGAGGAGCTCTGCATTTCCAAGGTGGTGAGCCTTCTCCAGACCCTGTGAAATATGAGCCTGGATGTGTGGTGTTAAACCCCTTCATGGGGAAAAGGCAACTGTGGGGGAGGAGGAGAGGGAGGCAGAGGAGGCAGCAAGAAGAGGCCAGAGCCCCCTGTTTGGGTGCAAGCACCAATCTGCTGTCTGCACGAGCCTGCCTGAGTTGCATATGCTGTCCTTTTCTGTGCGCCCAGAAAATTGTGATAAATAGAGGTCCGGGCAGGGAAGAGCATTTATTTTTATTTGCCTATTTTTGTCATTCACTTGGCATCTCTAGATGAATGGTGGAAGCACGAGGGAGAGGCTGTTCTCCTTGTGCATGCAGTCCTGGGCGTGGGGCAGATTCTCAAAGACAGCTGGGTTCCTGCTGACCCCTTGCAACCTTGGAGATGCCATCCGGAGTAATGGCCTGTGCCAGCAGCCCCGTGGAGTCTCTCAGTCAGAGCTGTGGATGGGCAGTTTCCATGCTCTCCAGCTGGGACAGCTCAGGTGCTGGTGTCTGTCCTCTCCTGTGTCCCAGAGTGGGGCTGCAAGGAGCTCCTCCTGACACTTCACCTCCCAGCAGTCAGACACAGACCATGTAACCCAAAGGGTGTTTGGATTCATTAGGCCCCAGCACTGCCAGGAGCTCCCATTCCACAGGACACCACCTTCAGTTCCATCTTCCTCTTGTCTAGAGACAAATTACTTGCAGCCTTCCCTTTTCATGAGAAAGCATTTTGAAATGTGCAGACTGCTCACTTGTGGGTTTCTTCCTTCCTATTTTCTCTTCCCAGGGTGTCAGGGTCAGTAGCCCCACAACCAACATGGGCCCAGAGGTGCTTGTAGAGCATCATCCCCTCCCTGTCAGAGCCAGCTGAGGAGGCTGGGTAAACCCCAAACCATCAGGTGAATATGGCACTGTGCTTAGCAAAGAGGGCAAGAGGAAAATGTTTGTCTTGTTGGTCCACTGAAAGTTAAAACTGGCAGCAAAGACATCAAAGCAGGTGGGAGAATGCTTCTGCAAGATGTGCCAAGGACTCCTGTGCTCCTGTCTGATGCTGGGAGCCAGGGCAGGGAGAGGCTGCAAGCACAGCCTGTTTAATATTCTCTCTGTCCCTCTGATCTCCCCCCTACCCTGCAGAAGCAACATGTCCCCTGTTTCTGCAGAGCTTGTCCTGAGCAATAGCAGCATCTGTCAGGGGTTATGGTGGCATTAGCCTCATGGAGCTGGGAGTTAGCAGTGCTTGGCAGAGTGACAGGTCTGCTGTACCTTACATAAATCTGTATCTTGCATAAATCTGTCTCTGCCTATTCTGCCAAGGTGTGTGGTCACAATTTGTCTGATTCTTCCTGCTGTCCACAAGGCTTTTGAGTTTTTTAGAAGATATTTGCTTGAGACCCTTCTCCTTCATCTTTCTTCACACCTCCCGACTCTGTATATTTCACTTGTATCTTTCCCACACTTTATATTTCACTTGTATGTTTCCCACAAAGTCCTAAAAGGGATGTAGCTTAAACAAGTGGTTTTTTCAATTAAATCCCCATCACCTGCCCCTCACGGAGCTGCAGAAATCTCCCTGTATTCCCATGGGATTGAATTCCTCGAGCATTCTGCAGCAAACCCCAGCAGCCTCCTCCTGCTGACTCCTGTTGTTTGCTGTACCTGATCCAGGGTAGCCACAAGGTACCTACCTTGTTCTTCAGACCTTCATGGGGTTTTGTTGCCTCTCATCCACTTTTCTTGAGCCTTCTAGACCCTTCTGAGGCCAGAAACTAATAACAACCTCAGTTCTTTGCTGTCCTTCAATGTCTAAGGAAATTCTGCAGGAAAACAAGAAAGTCCTTGTTAAACATATAATTATATCCCCACCCACAACGTGTTTTCAAATAAAGCACCTGAAAAGAAAATGTTGACCCCTTGAAAGCATCTCTGGTCAATGAGGCTTGACCTTGACCACTCTCTTGTCCCCAGCTCTGCTCAGGGACCTGATGGGAAGGTCATGGCCAGTGATCTCCTGTGTCACTTTGTCACACCCAACTGCCACCAATTGCTTCACTGTGTTAAGGCTGTAATAGAGACCTGTTCTGAGCATTGTGGCAGAGACCAGTACAACATCTCTGTTGGTCTGCAGGGCCAAATACTTGGTGTGTATTACCAATAAAATACAGCAGCTCCAGAGGAGGATGTGATCTGTCAGGTGAGCTCATTGCACCTCTCAGAGTCTGCATTGAGATAGATGTCCTCGGGTGCTGAGGTGGAGGTACTTGAGTGTAAGAGTACTTAGTGCTGTTATTATTTACTATTCTTTGGTGTCTTGTGCTGGTGAGCATTTAGTGAAGGTGGCACACTCTTCTACCACAGGTTCTCCTGGGGGAAAACAAATAATCCCACATTGTGTTGTAGCAGACATCCTGAGCTCTCAAAATGGAAGTTTCTGTTTTGTCTCCAAGCCCTTTTTCTTTTGTAGGCAGACATAAGAGCTGTAATGCCAAGTGAATGGTATGTACTAAGTCTATACAATGGCTCTTTAAAAAAAATAATTACATATGGTACAAGAGGGAGAGGAAACCACTCCATTCCTGTAAATGGCCACTTAAGACGTGGAGAATAAATAACTGCAATAAATAATCTGGCAGAGCTGAGCTTTAGCATTTGGGAGTAAATCAGAGCTCTTTCCCCATTGTCTGCAGAGAAGGCTCGGAAATGGAGTTGGAAGGAAAGACAAAGATTCCCCTGAGAGTTGCGGCGAGGCGCTGGACAGCCCCTGGGAGCGTGAAGGAGTCTCCGGCTCTGCCGTGAGCCCCGCTCCCCTTTCCCTGCACCTCCCTTCCCCTTCCCAGGCATGTGCAAGGCAGCAGACTCCTTAAGTCTCGCTCTCCTCTGGTGAACAGGTGCTGGGGGATGAGGGCTGGCGGATAAAGGCTGTGCTGGCGGAACCAGCCCGTCCCAGGCGCCCCGGAGGCCGCGCAGCCCCCGGCGCTCCCCGCTCCCCTCCCCGCCCGCCTCCCGCAGCCGGAGCGGCCGCTCCCCTGCGCCGTGCGGCCTCTGCTGCCGCTATTTAAATGCAGCTCCAGTCGCTGGCTGAGCGAGGGCTGTGTCGCTTTAAGGCACATGTGATACTCTCCCGAGCGGGGATGTGTTGAAATAGGCTCGGGCAGGTCCGGGAGCCGCCGCCTTGTGCCGCCCGTGCGGAGCCGCGGCCGCGCTGATCTCAGCCGCCGGCTGCTGCCCGGCCTCGCGTGTCCTGCGGGCCGCTCCTCGCCGCCAGACCCCTCCGAAGGGCTCCTCCAGCACAAGGGGATGCTCGGCAATGATCTAAAGGTGAAAATGAGAAGGTTTCCACCCCTCAAACCTTGGCCACTTTTCTGACGGCAGTCTGAGAGCTCAGATGTCTTCTTTACTCTGGAAACAGGATTTGTAACGAAAAAGATATTTTTTTGCTTCTTTTTTTTCCTACTTTTAATCCTGATAAAGAAGATTATTGGGAAGCTATAAAAGAAATCCCTTATTGTGGTACAGATGGATTTTAAAAAGTATTAGATCTTTCCGATGTACACTACTAGAGTGCCCTGCTCTTGGTTGGATTACTCAGGTAAGGAGCTTCCTCAGGATTTAGGATTCAGAAAGCAGATCTGGAACTCCTCAGATAATAAGTGGAAAATATTCACTGCTGTGTTTCTATATTAATGATAAGATGATCTCTGGGTGAAATTGTGTGTGTTTGACAGTTTGCGGATGAACGAGTGCATGAAGAAATATCTGTAAGAAATGCTGGGTTTGAGCAAAGGTAGTTTGAAACAGCAAATGTTTGAGAGAGGATTTTATATTTTAAAAAGCCACAAAAACTAATTTTAAAGCCTCAGCGGGTAAAGTCTGCTGTCCATGTGTGAAGAACATGATGCCGGAGGAAAGACACAGGAGCATTTAGCAGGTTGTGGAAGTTTCGCTCTTTGACTGGGATTTTTAAAGTTCAGTTTAAATAACCTGATTACCTGAAATTCCCCTGCGTGAGGCTCACCTTTCCCTTTGCCTTGTGGTATAAAAAGCACGGGAGCACCAATTATGACAAGAAGGTGTTAATTCCTGAGGACACGGGAAGCCTCCCGGGAGCTCCCTGATCTGAGGAGATTGAATCTATTTTGCAAGATAAATGGGTCTAAAAAGAGAGGAGAAACAGTGCATTGTATACTGCAAAGCAAACAGTTGGAAATGAAATTAATTATACACCAAGCAGTGCATCAAGCACTCAGTACAGAGAAAGGAAGAGCCTCATGCTGATCAAAATAGTGTTTTGGTATTCTCTATTAATTATATTTGTCAGTTTATGTGGTTCATTTCAACTAATTAGACTTGAAAAGCTTCCCAAAGACTCTGCTGCTTTAAAATCAGGACAAAAAAAAAAAAAAAAAAAGGATTTATATGCATATATTTTATTGCCACAGCATTTCACTATTTTAATATTGTTCATCTTCCTGCTGTAGAAATCCCCTGATATTGCATGCAGATTTTTTTTTTTTTTTTTTTTTTTTTGTAAAGACATGGGGTTTTTTTCCATGTGAGGGATTTGAATCTTTCAAAGTCTTTCTTGCTCTGTGAAAATGATGTTCAGCTGATTGGATTATTAGATAGAGAGCAGCATCCCGTCATTGGCTGAGTGAGGAGAGTGCCTGAAGTTTGATTAATTTGCCCATCTGAAATGCAGCACAAGGTGCTGTTAGGGGAACTGGACGATGTGTAGCGTAGCTGAGCCTTGCAAACCTCCTGATCCTTGCAGGCACTGAGCAAGAGCTGCTGAAGTTAACAAGTCAGAGGGAAATTCACCCACTTAGTACAGCCACGAGCACAAGTATGGAAAAAGAGTTGTCTGCACTGCGTGGCCAAGTACACCGGCACCAACAGACAAAGAAATTGTCTTTTCCCTTTGCAAAGGGAATATTTTTTAAAATTTTGACACAGTCTGCTGTGTGGAAGCATCAAATCTTCTATAGAGCACATCTGAAATTCAGTCTGGCCATGCTCCAGTCCTTGTGCGTGCACAGGTTGAACAAAAGGAAGCTGATTTCATCGGGGGATTAGAACATAATTCTGAGAAACAATTACTTTGTTTGGTAGACAAAAGCATAATTAATAATTAATGCTTGCAAAAGCAAAAAAACCAAACAATGTACTGTTACCTTCTGGGTCAGTAATTGCCTTTTTAGTTTTGGGGATGGAGTATTTTGGCAATATGTCTTGGATAGCTAAGGATATGTTATGTCTTTCTGCAGGGTATTTAAAGCAGCTTTGATACTGTCTGGACATCATGTTGGTTTTTTCCAGCTGGTGTTGTGACTTTTTACAATTTGGTTTATATTTTTAACTCCCTTGTAAATTGAGCTATGGATCAGTGTGAGAATATTTCCCAGCTTCTATTTATATTGTGGTTTTTTCAGCCCTCAGATTATTACAGTTTGATTTTTACCACTGAATTATTAAAGTTACCCAGGCTCCTGTGTTGATGTCTCTTTACCTCAGCTGTCCTTTTTGGGCATGACCTTTGTTGTACAACAATTGCATCCTGCAGGGGGGGAACGATAATCAAAAGACATTTAGCAAAAGGAGTGAAAAAGAAAAATATTAAAACCACTGTTGTAATGGAAGCTGACTATTGTGTGTGCTGGAAGGCATTGGATAATAATGTGTGTCTAATATTTTGTTTAGAGAATGGCAGTGGTCTCTGCAATGTCCTGGGTCCTGTATTTGTGGATAAGTGCCTGTGCAATGCTGCTCTGTCAGGGGTCCCTCCATCACACTTTCCAGCAGCATCACCTGCACAGACCAGGTAGGACTGAGCTCAGCTCTGGGCTTGCAGGCTCTCTGCCCGTGCTCCTGTCTGTCTTGATAAATGATTGACTAATCAAAATTCTCTTTATCATTTAAGTTTTTATGAGTTGTTTGCCTTTGTATTGCACAGCATCTGTTTTCTGGTGAGTCTAATGTGTGTTGTGCTTTGCCAATCCAATGTGGGAATATTCATGTTTGATGTCATTTTCTAACAATTGCCCAACAGAAAATCCCATTGTGGGTAATGGTTCCGTTTCTGTGTCCTTGTTTCTCACTCCCCTTCTTCCCATTCGGTGAAGTTCTGGAATTTCTGTAGAACTTGGACACTGAGAGCACAGGTTTGTGGAACTTTTGCTTATCTGACCCAAACTGGGTTCAGGTTTGTTCCTTAAACCACAAGCACTGAAACTGGAGATTGGATGTTTGCCTTGGGTTAAAGGAGGCACACTCACTCAGAGATTCTCAAGTTTACCTCTGAAATTGATGGGGCTGCAAAAGTGTGTCCTGGAGGAGAATTTGGGACTGAATAGAGTGCAGTGCCTGTAAAGGCAGAATCAATCCCACAGGTTAGCAGTGGAGACCACAGCTCACTTGGACTGCTGGGTCTGCAGGGACAGCACAGCAGTGGTTTTATTCTGTTTTTAATAATAGAAATGGATCACATAGCTCCAACTGCTAATTGCACTTTGAAGAATGTGCTATGCTAAAAATTGAGGTGGTGGCATTTTCTAGCACAGTGTTTTCATCTGGTTAAAATTAGATGGGCCAAGAATGTCACTTAAACAAATTTGAATCCAAAGAAAAGGTGGGAGGGGCTCTAAGAGTTGAAAAATGAAAGATGGAAAGTGTTAACTCACAGTGATGAGTCATCTTACAATGTGGCAATTAATATTTTAATTTTTTTGGATCAAATGATATCCCTTCAAAGACAGATGGGCTTGAACACAGGTCATTGGCAACTTTAAAACTCAGAGTTTTCCTAAGTACATTTCTTGCCCAGGAATCACAGGTATTGGCATTGTCTTGGCTTATTCTAGTAAAACATAAATGTTACAGAGGAATAGACCAAGATGCTTGCTAGGCCAGTTCTCAGTGCCCATGTTAGAGCATCAGATTAACCAAGGGTGTCACCTTTACCCCCTGGCACTGGAAATCTGGGAGTGCTTGAAGTTTGAGGGGTGAAGGACTTATCTGGGACTTGCAGAGATCTATTATAGTGCAATAATCAGAAATGCTGCTGGTTATTTGAGTGTGTCCCTAGTGAAGGAAAGGGGAAAAGAGAGCCTTGCTGCACAGGTATGTAAAGGGAAAATGTAATATCACTTTATGGAATCAGTTGAAACAAGTGACATTATGAGAAAAAATGAGAGCTGGGCAGATCCAGAGCTCTGCAACATTTGCCTAAGCTTGAAAAATCACCTTTTTTATGAAGCAAGAACAGCAAGACACTGAATGCATACCAAATGTTGGGGAAATGTGAAAAATGACAAAATCTTTCACTCAGGGATGTGCTGCAGATAGAGTGAAGGTTTTACAGCTGCCTCATCACCTACTTAGAAGCAGCCAAGCTTTCCCTCCTGCGAGCCTGGCTCAGGCAGCTTCTCTGCACCCTACATGAATAAGATTGATGGTGTTCTGATCCCAGGCAGCCAATTTCAGTCTCTCAAGAAATAATCCACTACATTGACAGATGAGTGGAATTTGACATGATGTTCACCTCAAATTCAGATTGTGCTGCACCTGGGAAGTACCAGCCAGTGAGTGTCCTTTAGGGAAACTCTCAGATATTTTGGGCGATTTCTGCTGTCACAACAGAAAATCAAGACACTGTTTTTTTTATAAGGCCATGAATTTGCAGTCTGCCAACTGAATGTGAAAGGTTGTACATAAAAGGGATGGAAATATGTTAACTAGCAAACTGAGTGATTTTAATGTATTCAACTGCAGTCCCTGAGCACACCCTATTTTTCATATTTATATTATTAGGAATGCGTAGTTTACTTTTAGTTAGAAATTGTGTAAGTAATATTAAAATGTTCAGCCAAATAAAAGTGAATAAAAAATGGATGCAGATAAGCCAAAGCATAATTTCAGTAATTTAATACTTGGTGTATGAAATTTCAACTTATTGAATCATGGCAGATAGAGCTGTAATCAATAGCATGCTCAGCATACCTTTTCTTTCAGTTTGTGATCATGCATAGATAATGAGCTGGCCTAAAATCGGAGGGTTTGAGCAGTTCATCTCCATCATGGGGCCAGTTTGGTACAAGATAATTAAAAGGGCAGGCTCCACCTCATCTTGTGCTTCTCATTCTTGATGAATAGAAGAGTCTCACTGAGCACAGGAAGGTGCAGGTAGAAGATAAAATCCTCTTGGAGTGTATTTAGCATAATAAACTTGAACTGAACACAGTGGATTAGCACAGTGAATATATCCATCTGGACCACAGCAGTTAATCCAGTTTGGAAACCCTGGAAATCAAGGGCAATATATTAAAAGGTTAGTTTATCATCAGAGATTTCTGAGCTTGATCTTTTTTTTTTTTTTTTACTCCCAGAAACTTTCTTAAGCAAGTATTTGAATGGGCTGAAATGGATTTTAACACGCTGTGCAATCACATAAGCTTAAAGCCTCTTTCCTGGGCAGTATAATTTTTCATTTTTATAATTCAGTACTTCTTTGTTCAGTTAGGTGACTTAGCAGAAGGTATGAACCTGGAAACAAATGTGACAAACTGCTCTACATGACAGTATTTGTGACTTTATTTTCTGTGAAATGTTGGCAGGTGGGCACAGGTAGTAAGGCCATAGTAAATACTGCTTGCTTATGAGATGGATGATGCTGTATTATTTGTGCCTGTTCATGAATTCTTTCTTGTCTCATTAACACAGTGAGAAGTTTGAGTGCTGCTCTTTAGTGCCCTTAAATTTTGGTGCCTGTTCCTTTTGACTTGGGTAGGTGCGGAAGAGCAGACCTGGGAGTAAACCTGCAGAACCCCACTGCAGTGTAATTCCCCTTGGGCAATACTCATGGCTTTCTGCAGGGTTTTTTATGCCTATATTTCATTTTCATGAAAATCATGTTAGGCAAAGGATGTGTGAAAGCATTCACAGGAAATAACTTTATGTGGAAACGAATCTCCATCTTCTTTGCAAGCTTGTCATTTCTGTGTGATTTAAGAAGAAATAGTGGTAATGAAAAGAATTCCATGCTGGTTGTTTTGGTCTCTAAGATACACAGAGTTGTAGGGCTGTGGAATTGGCCTGAGGGGTTAGAGTGGCCACGTTGATTTGCAGTTATCTGAGTGCCTGTTCATTGATCATCTGATTGACAGGATTGATCCTCCCAGCAGCAGGAAGTAGATGCTGGGGTTTGGTGACATAAGATATTAGCAAAGTACAGGATTCAAGTTAAAAATTAAATAAAGCAACCATTACCCGTTCAATTATGCATTTCTTTGCAAAATTTTGGCTTTGTTCCATAAAAAGGTATTGGATCTTTCATCTAATCATAGGTGACAACACTGGCCATGTGTTACTTGGAAGGACATAGGATTCACCTGTAAGTTTGTGCAAATGAATTAGGTACACATCAAGTTAGTTTTGTGTGCAGTGTAAAGATGGAAGGCACACACAAGCAGAAAAAAGTATCCACTGTAGCACTGCTGACATTTGCAAATATGTTAATTAAAAATAGGCCTGTTCAGAGGAAGAAATCATGGACTGAATCAAGGCTGGAATTTTATGATGCTAAACATGAAGTACCTTTTATTGTGACAGTAGTTAATGATGTGCCTATTAAAAATCTTCTCAAGAAGTGATTCTCTGTACTACAGACGACAAGACAGAAAAATCAGTCTTAAAGCAATTCTGCACCATCTAACAAGGAACATCAACCTAAGGATGCTGTGAGCATGTTTCTCAGTAGACAGCATTTTGCAGAAACTGTAGAATGTGGCTGTGAGCAAAAAAATGTCTTAGTTCTGATCTTGGCCTTCCCACTGATTTTTTTATAGCCCTGGGGTAAACTGCATATTTTCACATTTCAAAAGGTCTGCTGTTTTCATATGCCCCATATATGTGGCTATTCAGTTCAAAACAGGCAGGGTTTTGAATCTAATTCCTCAGGAAAGTATAAATAAAATGTCTGTACTTTGTAGAGCAATTGAGATTGGGAAGGTGAGTTCAGCAGGATTTTTGCTCTTGCTGTGGACAGAGGCAAGTGTGGCACTAGGCAGTTAATATATAAAAGTTTCTGTGATTAGCAAGAATTGTGTTTCATTAATCACATGGTGTGAATGCAAACTGTTGCCTTCAGTATACAATGTTCAAATTGCCAGGCAGGAACACAGCCAGCCATGGCCATGAAAGGTGACAGCTATTGTTTCTTGCTGTGTTAATTAAAATCAGCACATTTTTAAGTTCTAAGGTCTGACTCAGTTTTCATTGACTCCAGCAAATGCACAGGAAGCAGCACAGTGCCCTGGTTTGTTCAGAGTCAGAAAATCCTGCTCGCAAGGAGCTGTTCCAGTCACTCACTGGAAAGATCTCCCTTGTGATACCTTTGTTACACACACCTGGCCTTGACAGGCTGCTCTTGAAAATGTGAATTTACCAACTGCTAAGTGAAGAAATCCAGGTTGTAAGTACCTACTGTGTTCCTGGTCACACACAAAATACATTTGGATGTATGTGGACACGTACTTTGTTTAGGAAGAGAACTGAAGTGATAAAGCCAACACTTAAGCATGAGGTAGGGTTTCTAGCAGCGTGATGGCAATGAACTGCCTGCTGTGCTTGTGTGATGGGCTTGTTTACAGCAGCAGACTTGATCAGAAGAATTGCACCCTGTGATTTTGGCTTTTGATATTTTTTTTCCTGAAAAATCAAGCCTCTGAAACAAAGCTATCATGGCTCCAGGGTGTGCTTGGAGATAGGGTTAGCCATGGGAGTTTTTGGGGTCTGTTGCCTGGAACACAGGGGAAGTAAATGGGAAGGACAGGTTGGTATTGCCAGGGGTCAGGCTGTCCTCCCTGGCTGGTCAGTGGCAGGAGCAGAAGGGCAGCTGGGATCCTCACAGCTTGGCTCCATGGGCTGTGAGGAGCAGCATGGCCAGGGTGTGCACTGGGGCCTGAGCAGCACAGGAGGGCTCCCCAGGAGCTGCTGCAAGCGTGGCTGCATTCCCTGTTGGGTGCTGCCTTTTCCTTCCCCCCACATTGGGTGCCACCATTTCTTGCCCCTGTTGGGTGCCATCTTTTCCTCCTGGTGGGTGCCACCTTTCCTGTGGGCGCACTCCTGGGGTCACCCTCACTGCACACCTTGTGCAAGCCAGCAATGGCAAAATGCTCCCACAGGGACAATGGGATGATGCCTCCTGTGCTGGTGCTTTGCACTGACACACTCTCTGCTCTGGTTTAGTTCCCCTTACTCCTGGCCATGCTCCTGTCCCCATCCTGTGCCACTTCAGCCACTTCAGCTCTCCCTCAGGCCTCTCTGCAGGCAGACACTTGGGCAGAGCTGCCCTGGGGAAGCAGGGACCAAAAATCTCCTCTTGCTGTGCTGGCCTGGCAGCATCTCCTGCTCCCAGCCCTGTGCTGAGCCTCCCTCTCCAAGTGCAGCCTCGGGCCCTGTGAGTCATGCAGGGACCTTTCAGTGCACACCACTATTTGTAGCTCGCTGTCATGGCCTTAAAGACTGTGGGAATTCATTCTGGGGTGGTAAAATCCCAAGGAACATTTGGCACCTACAAATATAAACCCCAGAGGCAGACTACATTGCTCTGCACTGAAGTGTTTCTGCTGATAACATCAGAAACATGCCTTTAATGATTAGCCTGCTTTAGTCCAAGGCTCATTTATATTTTAAAAAGTAATATTCAAGTGCATTGCTTCATAAGATTGATGTGTTTTCCCCTTTAAGTTTGATATTATTTTACCCTGTACTGTCTATAATATTTGTGTTTCCTTCTGAATGTTTTTCTTTCCACTCTGTGAAACCAACCTGTGCTGTGAGCAAGATTTTTGGGTTTTTTTCCTGGTGGAACTCAGCATTTTTTGCTGTTTTCAGATGCCCTATACAGAGCAGTTTTCTCCAGCTGATCTTACTCCTTTGCATGGGAGTGATGCTGGAGCTTTCTATTCAGTGTGCCCTGGGAAGGGACCACAAGGACTGCAGCACAGTTGGAGTCTAAATTTATGAGAGTGAGGCAGTGATGCACAATGGGGAATCGGGGGTGTAAATTAAGCTGAATGAAGTTACACAGCCCAGTGTTTCTGTGACTCAGATTTCTATGCTCTATTTAGATTGTTTTTTGACATCTCTCTCTTGCCTTCTGTAATTCTTCTGGAATACCAGTTTGCCCCTTCATAGTGGGTGAAGAAAGCACTCCTGCCCTTCTTGAAAGGTCACTTCAGTGACAGCAGCGTGCAGGATCACTGTTGCTATCATGATAATCAATAACTCTGTCCTACTGTTCCACTGTAATCCTTACTTTGAGAAAGCAGCTTGGCTTGGGAACTGAAACGATGGCAGGACTATAAAATTTTACTCGTTTTTGGATGATGTGAAAGGGATTTCTTGAGAATCAGCGGGTGAAGTACAGCACATGAACAGTCTGTTGGGATGGGTATCCTCATTGTGCTGCAGTGTTTCTGAGTTCCAGGTAACCCAGGGGATAACCTGCTCTCCATGAGCAAATCCCACCCAGCCACACATGATGGGAGATTTTTGGAATTAGGCACAAATATTTCTACCATGAACAGTTAAGTTTTATGTGTATACCATGTACCTTAACTCTTACTAAATGAATAGGAAACTAAAAATCAGCTTAAACAGTGATCCTTGTCTCTTGATTATCAGGGTAGCTCTTGGTTCAGATTAAAGAATGTTTTAAATCCATCCTCATGCATGATCCAATGATCTGCTGAATTAATTTAGTTTTCTGTAGTTGACAAATCTGAATCAAGAACCCTCATTTTGAACCTACCAAAAAACAGGGAGCAAAATAAAATACACTGTCAATTAAACTGTATACAAGTGAGAGTTATATCTGTGGAGAACTTGATTAAAGACTCCTATGCATGTACATATCAGTTTTTTGGAAAGTGAGGAACCTGAGACTGTGATTTTTGTGTGTAAATAATGTCAGCAACCAAAGACTCTACAGATCTACCTGGGTACAGGCAAAAACCTCAGGATCTGAACTGCACCCCTGTTAAAACTTTATTTTTGCTGTCCTCATTAATGGTCTCCAAAACTGCTGCTAAATATTGCTGGCAAGCAAGGCTTCGGTACAATTGTACTGTGTTGTTCAGGATTTATTAATTATAATCTTTTCTTGCAGAGTCTATTTATATTTGATCATGACATTAATTGGTTGCCAAAACAAACTAGAGTTAATGGTGTTTAATTAAGTGCTTGAGAGCAAGCAAGGACATTTTATTTGGAAAATTGATTTCATTGATTTATATGTTTGTTTCTTACAAGAACATGCAGAAATGAAGGGAACCTATTGGTTAGCACCTCTTTCCTACATGCTGCCCAGGAATCCCAATAATAGTGGTGACTGAATGTGTTACAGAGTTTAAAAGTATTTGTAACTCATATATTTGCCTATATAAACATATTAAAAAGTGTTCACATTCTGAATCAGTCTGAATTTAAATAAAACCAAAATCCAGACAGAAATGAGATCAAGTAACACTGAAATATCATTAAGGTCATGTTCAGAACACTGCATTTTGAAATAAAAACACATTTTAGAGAAGACCTTAGCTTCATTCCTGAACTGGCTAAAGGTGCTGTGGATAAGGAACGTATGGCAAAATACACTGAAATATGACTAGATATAGGTACTTCCTGTAATTATATTAATAATTAACCTATTATTTTATTCCTATGATACAGTAATTCCTATGCTTTCTATCATGTCTTTAAAATTTGGCTAATTTTACAGTTCAGAAACCTTTTAACACCAGCCTATTTCATGTTTTATAGCCAAAACTGGGAGTGGGAAATTCTGAGGACTTAATACTTTGTTTGTTTTTAAGAATCAGTTTTCTAAGTTGAAACTTTAAGAAGTGATTCTATGTCTTTGTGCCTTCTTTATTTCTGCCTTGGTGTTCCTCTTTGAGGGAAAAAATTATCTGTGTAGGTATCAGCAGCTACCCAAAACAAGTCATCATGCTGATAAAGGCATAAATGCTGTCTGGAAGCAGAAATTCAGATCTGCCAGTGGCTGCCTCTTTCCCAAGAGGAATCCAGACCACAGAGAGCTCAAATTCAATACCAGGGTAAACATGAGGAGGGTCTTGTGTGTCCTTCTGGCTGGTACCAGCTCTTGTTTTGGTTTAGAGCAGCACTGAAATTAAAGTAGGTCTGGTGTTTTCAGAAGATGCCCCTTTTTACACAAGGATACACTTTTCATTAAACAGCAGAAATTTGGGGGAAACCTTTGTTTGGTCATAAGCTCTCATGGCTAAGCTAACACAATTTACTGTGACTTTCATTAACACATTAGAGTCCTCTTTTTGGTTACTTGCATGGAGTTGTTTCAGATTTGTGTGGTTATCCAGCCAGAAGTCACTGCTGTGTGAAACAGGGGAACCCAGGGGATGAGTTGAGCTCACAGAGGTTTTTGAGTTCCTGATTGTTTTCAGTGTGCTGGGGCAGGATCTGACAGAGAATGACTGTGTCTAAGCCAGCTCCTACATCTGTAGTATCATTATTTCTTTAGCAGTATCTTTTTGTGAAGCTTTGAAATGCAGCATTTTTTTTCCCCTCCAGGTAATTAGAAAGTGTATTTCCTCAGCTGACATCTGAGTGCTTTCTCCATTAATTCAGCTGCCTGGGTGGTGTTTATCCTAACCTTGTTTTGAGTTTCTCCAACAAATAGATGACTCCTTTAGTTCTAATTTAGTTTCTCTTGGTATTTCTATTATCTCTTTCTAGTTGGCAGGCAAGGAAATCAGATGTGCATCAAATGAAACCATTTGTCATGGATTAGTGCATGCAAATGCCTTGATAACAGCAGTAGACAAAAGCTGTGAGTGTCTGGGAAGAGAAAATTAACAGGGCCAAAGCAGCACTGATAGCTGTCCCTAAATGAGATTATTCAATGCCTAGGAGCAGGGCAACTCTTCTGTGCCCTCCCTTGACATTTGTCCTCTACTGAAATCTTAATACATGAGGGAAATTCACAGTGAAGCCTGTGAAGTGGAGAAGTGTCCGTGGCAGCTCCTGGCTTTCCCAGGAATATGGACACATCAGGATCTTCCCTCTGTCCATTAAAAACCAGCAGAGGTGGAGGATGGGGCTCACGGGTGGGCAGAAGTAGAGAAAAACATGAATGATCCTCCAACCTTGTGTATCCCAATTTGCCACAGCACACTGGGAGTCAGGAGAGCTGCCAGGCAGGACACGGGGGATTCTGTTGAGGTTTGAGGTTTAATGTATCCTCCTCAATGACTTCTCTGGAAACATTTTGCATTTCCTTCTTTCCCCGAGGGCAGAATTGGGTAATTGTTTAATGCTGATTCCTGCTGTTGATAGCACGCTGAATTGAATGAGCTGAGTGGTTATTAGATATTTATCTCATGCTTGTCGTGGTTACTCCAGTTCCATTATGAGCCTGGTTGGTCTCTTCTGAGTCCAGAGAGGTGAATGTGAGCTCTGCAGTTCCCTGCTCAGAGGATGGAGGGAGGAGCAGCTCAAACACAGTTGAAGGAAGGGGAATTTTGAGGTGCCCTGACTGGGGGCAGCCTGTGGGCCGTGAGCATCCAGGGCACATTGCATTTCTAACCCTCCAAAACCACCCCTGGGAGATCACCAGACACCGAGGCTGTCATTTAGTGCAGGCTCCACAATGCAGGCAGATTACCAGCTCTTTTCTGTAGGTTTTTATCCTGTTTCAGTCTTTATTTTCCCCCTCCCTTCCTCTAAACCAATTTCCTTTGTTTTCTCTAAGTTTTCCTTTATGTAAGCTCCTAAGGCTCTCACTTTTGGAAAAGGCTTTCAGAATTTCCTCCTCCTAATTAATGCACCTTGATGTGGTGTTTGAGCAACAAAATTCCATTTGATTTCATCCCAATTCAAACACCAGCAATATCTTAATAAACTAAATAGTTTTAAACAGTTTTATTTTTTAAAAAGGATCAAACTGGAACTATTTGATTAAAAAAACTTGAAGTGCTAGAATTTCCTACTTCCTGATATTGGTAGGATAGATTAAGTGTTTTCTAAGAAAAACTGGGAGGAATATAAATCATAATATAAAATATATATCATATATATTTTAATATATTTATATGCAAGTTTTTATATATATAAAAAAATAATCCCCTACCCATAGGAAAAACTATTTCTGTTGGTCTGAGTCTTCCAGTGGGAAAGATTTTGTCGTGGTTTCTGCTGTTTACACACCCCACACATGTTTTGATTGTACTTTTACAGTAGTGTGGCATCGAGCAGTCCTTTGTAGCAGTCAATCTTCTGAGGTTCAGGCTGTGCAAGTCCCCCCTAAACCCTGTTCTTAGGTGAAATGAATTATTTCTTACCTTCCTTTCTTGTTTTTTAGCCTATCAAAGGAAAAGGTGTAATCTGTAGTGTCTAGAGATGGAAACAAGGTACAAAGGAGTATCAGATTTACACTGAAGTCCTTCTGATGAGGATTGTGTGTCTTTAGTATGCTGCTCCCCAGATCTGAGGGGCTGTGCTCTTTAACAGGTGAGAAGAGATTATCCCTTAGTCCTGACAGAATCTATGAATCAAAATCGGGAGGAGACATTCATGCACAGTTTAGAATGCAAACCTGCTTTTAAATATTACTATGGTAAAATAATTGTCTCTGTATAATGCATGATATGAATTAGTATCTTAAGTTTGAGATATCTTACTCTAAGCTGTGTCCTGTCTGCTTTCCAAGTGCTTTAATGCCTAGATTTCACAAGAGAGGCAAAGATATGAACAAAACTGAAATATGCCTTTGTCAGGAGGGATTATTCCATTGTTCTATATTTTGATAGCACATATGGGTCCCAGAACCTCATTTGGTACAGAAAAAAGGCAGCCTAGTTTTACAGGCTGCCTGTTTGGTTCTTTCTCTTTCTGGCCAGCCCAGGGACAGCCTGTGCAGCATCCCTCAGTGGGACAGGCCATCAGAGGAACCAGCTCTCCCCCAGGAGCACATTTCTGGGAGCTGGCAAGGAAACAAGTGAGGTTTTGTTACTCTGCTCCTCACAGCCTCCTCTGGTGGCTGCCAGACCCTGTCCTGCAGCTGGTCCTGAGATGGGTAATGCCATGGTTGACTCTCAATTAAAAGGCAAATATTGTGTATATATATTAAGAGAAGTTTTCTAGACTTATAGTTATGTTTTACCCCCTTGTGTTATCAGGGAGTGGCCTGGGTTTGGGATATCTGGCTTGTCACTATGGCACAGCTGATGTCCAATCAAGATTTAAGGAAGTGATTTCCACCACTGGAGAGTGAAGAATGAGTAATAGAAAGAACTTTGGGAGGAGCTAAGGGGTTAAAAGGCAAAATTTCCATTGTGTGGGTGAGCACATGGTGGGGGAAAAACTTCTCTGCTCCTAGTGCTGTGGTATTTTCTCTATTCAGTCTTCTGTTGTATTTTTGGTAAGGTCTTAATAAACCTTTTGCATTTTTGGAAGTGAGCATCATTTCTCACAGTACCCAGGGCAGGAATCCCCTCCCTCATGCTGTGTCCTTGGCATGGCTGCTCGGGCTGGGTGATGGATCAGGAGCCTCTCAGCTCCCTCTTTTCGTGGAATCAAGAGCTTTGCCTTAAGCCAACTTCACGCTGGCTTAAACTTCCATGGTGGTTAAGCTGGAATGGCTCAGAGTGCCCCAGCTGAGAGGTGTAAACAGCCCTGGTGTCGCTGGAGCTCGGCTGGCAAACAAGTTGTGCCATGTCAGGGAGTGTTTCCCTGTCCAGGGAATGTCCAGGCTCTCAGCTGAGCTGCAGAGGGGCCATGCCAGCTTTGCTTCAAATGTGGAGCTTCCCACTTTGTATTTAACTGCTTCCTTAAAGAGGGGAGAAGGTTGAGCTTGTCTTAGGACAGAAAGGCTTCCTCTTTAGCCACGTTTCTCATTCAAAACCTACACTTTCCATCTGAGTTTAGTGCTGTGCTTCCAGCCTTTCCCAGGCAGTCTAAAATGGATTCTGTATAACTCAGGGTATTTTTTGAAATGTGTCCAACTTGCAAATATTAACTGCTCACTGTTACTCAATAGTAATTCTTGCAGGCCAGCTACAGCAATGTGGAAACTTGTGTCAAGATAAATGTCATCTTATAAAGGGGAAAAAAAATTCAGACTATTTATTTTGCTATAATTGGAAAAAAATAAAAAAAACACCAAACCAAAACCTTAATCTCTTGTTTGATTCTAAAAACACAGATTAATCTGGGGAAAGCTCCAGAATATCTGTCCCAAAAGAGGACTGTGCTCTGGCAATCCTGGGTGGAAAATGAGCTGTGAGTGTTGCCTTGTTTGGCCCAGCCAAAGGTGGGGTGATACACCCTTGGCAGGGGCAGGATGCTGTTCAGGTCCTTCCCCACCGATGGCCAGTCCTGGGCTCTGGCTGTTCAGGTTGACTGCAGAAGTTTTGCTTCTCATTTGTTGGAACCTAGCAAACCTCCAAGCTGGAGAAAGATCTCTCCATGATTTATCTCTGTTTTGGCAACACAGAAATTCCATGGTTCTGTAGATGTTTATCAGTATTTTTATTTCATGTCAGGACATTTTGCTCTTTTTGCTGTGATAGAATGAACTGTGTGTCCCACTTCAGATTGGAGTCACCTCTTCGGGCTGGGGAATCCTGGCCAGGGATCCTTTTCCAGAGGATCCTTCTCCTCTCACACAATGAAAATGTGACTGAGCTGCTGCCCTCAGCCTGGTTTGCAGAAAGTGTCTGGAGGCTCTCATTAGGCCTTGAATATCAAACTAAGACTTGATTCCCTCTCTACTGAGAATTAATGCAAAAATTGTTCATTGAATCTATTGTGGTGATAAACTTTCACGTGCTTGAGTAATTGTAGTAAATTTTTTGTTGTGACAGTTGTTTATTTTTTAGTTTGAGGGAATACAGGGTAACAGTCTACATTTTGAAAAGCAGCGTTGCTTTTGTTGTGTGACTAAAGCAGTGTAAATAATTGAATTTTTTTTATGTGACAGCCAAAGCAAGATATCAAGTGTTGTTTTGGTGCAGTGTTTACATTTTGCAATTAGTTTAGAACCACTCGATTGTTTTTCTGACTAAGTGGAAAAGAAAAAAATAGAAAACAAAACCTGAAACAGTTTGACAAATTTCTAGACACTGAAAGAAGAGTGAGGAAATGGCCAGATGAATAAAAACCACTAGGGATGGTACTGCTTCTTTCCTTAAATAGATTCAATTCAGAGTATCTCTAATCAGAAGTTGTGTTCTGCTTTAGGGGCTGACTCTTCATCTTTCTCCCTAAAGTAGATATGTGGTGTTAAGATATGGCTGAAGGGAGAGAGCCTTCCAATAGCCCTTCAATTTTACATCTTGAATAAATAAATAAGAGAGCAGAGATGAGCTATCAGGATTTTTCTGTCTCACTTTTTATGAGGCAGCAAAAAGCCCCCATTCCATTGCTGTCAGTCTCCATGGGTAAGGCAGTGCTCTGTGGAGGTTTGGGTGGCCTTTGAGACAGCCCCAACCCTGCCAGAAAGAGAGGAGATGGACAGGACACACCTGAAATCTCTGCCGCTGAAGCTGAGTGTGTGGCTCTGCACTGAGCTGATGGGGGCAATTGCTAGTCATTCAGAACTTAATATTTATGTGAAAATGAGGTTTTGACTAACAAAGGGTGCGTATCACAAAAGCAGCTTGTTACAAAGTTCACGCTCTGGACAGGGAACACTTTGGCAGATTTTTCTTTCTTTTGGGAGGAAGTTGAATCCCTGCCCCCTAACTCTCACAAAGACTTTCTGCTGTTCTGCTGTGTTTGAGCTCAAGGCTTGACCTGTAGCTTCTCTCTGAGTTTTGGGGGAGGCCAAGGCTGCCCCAGCCCTGCCCGTGGCTCTGCTGATCCATTCAGGAGGAGGCAGGAGCCCAGAGGGAGGGAAGGCAAAGCTTTGACAAAGCCCTGTTTGTCTGCAGTGCTGTTCTGTTTTGCTGACTTCAGTCATCTGAAGACCTCTGCTAATTTAATGAGCACATTTCACTTGTCAGTGTGACAGTTATCCCTGTCAGACACCAGTGCTCCTCCTTTAACACATCTGCAGCAGCTCTTCTGCTGTCCTTGAAGAAACTCGGACTGAAATAGGACTTTGAGAGATGCTTTTAGGGTTTTGAGGTTTTTAACAAAGTCTTAGTATTAAAAACGTGTTCATCTCAGTAATAATATTTGCTTTTGCCATTTTTATGTGAACTCAGCTCTGCCTTGCACAGTGGAGCTCTGTGTGATCTAATAGCAGTCACCGAATCCAGCAGTTGTGAAAACTCTCCCTAATTGTGCCTTTTTCATTGCAGGGAGTGTGCAGGGGATTGTGGTGGTATTCCTATGTGGACATATTTGTTTTAAAATGGACTGGCAGTAAATGAGTTGTGTGCCAGGAGATGTTTAGTGAAATGTAGACTTGTGGGAAAAAACCAAAACCTCACACGTCGGTGGTAGGAACATACCACTTACAGCAGGTTCCAAATTTGAGTAAATTTGAGAGAGAGGTTGAGATGTGATGTATTGGGTTTGGCCAGATTTGGTGGCAGGAGAGGGGCTCCAGCAGTGGAGCAGTGAGAAGCTTCCAGAAGCTTCCCCTTGTCTGCCAGAGCCAATACCAGAGGCACCAGGAAGGCTCTGCTGGCCAAGGTAAACCCATCAGAGAAGGAGGCATCAACAATAACGTGGGGGTTTGGGAAGGAGGCCGGGAAAATTTGGGACTGGGAAGGGGAGAGGCATGGGAAGGAAGGTGTTTTTGAGACTTATTTCTCATCATTGTGCTCTGGTTTGGTAATAGATTAAAGTGATTTCCCCAAGGGAAGTCTCTTTTGCGTCAGCAGTAACTGGGGAGTGGCCTCTCCCTGCCCTGCCTTTTATTTTGTCTCTCTGTCCATCTGAGAAGAGAGATGGAAGACCTTTAGTGAGCACCCCACCACACCAAGGGGTTGGGATTTTTATTCTTATTTGGGTTTTTTTATTTTTTACCTCTTTCCAAAGCCTTGTGACGCCTGTTGATGTCCCAGCCCAGTTTTGTGTGTTTTTTGTGCTGTTTCCCATCTCATTGGATGATCTCTTGCTGTCAAATCTTAGAGCCCCAACTTTCTGCCAGCAGAAATAGAATAGGGTGTGAAACATTTTGATTTTGATCGCCCTTCATGTGGAATAGAAAATGTAGGTTCATTTCATAGCTGACAAAGAGCTGATTATTTATGTTTCTTAGAAAACAACGAAGAACGTCCAAGAATCTTTTTTTGCCATTATGGATGACTTTCCTTGTATTTTCACATCGTTCTTTTTTGAATCATGACAAAGTGAGATTAAACAACAAACAGCCCTGAGATCTGTCATTTTCTTTCCAATGATTTGCATAGGATGGTGCCCATAAATTATGGAGGCAGTTACTGGGTACTGTGAATGCACAAGTACTTTGTGGTGTAATTTTGAGAAGCATCCTTTGTGTTATATCTGCACAAGATAATGATGCTATTCTGTAAAAAAAAACTGCTAAACATTTTCAGGACAGTAAACCTTGAGGCAAGGGTGTTAATTTATTTCGTTTTTTAACATAAAATTGGGAAGTTTTATGTTGGATTATATAACACTTTGCCTACCTCTCTTCTTATTTATTTAAACATTATAATTACAAAAATCCTCAGTGTTTTAGACACCCTCCTTTGTCTGTAAATACTCCTTCTGTAAATGGGAAGCTTGGCAAAGATGCTCTGAGAAAAGGAGGCTTAATTCTGTTCTGCTGCAGACTCCTAATTTATGGCTGCTTTTATTTTCTGCATTTCCCTTCATTACTGGTTGAGGAAGGGGGCAAAGTATCATCTCCCAAAGTGAGAAAGTGTGGATATGCACATGGCCAGGCTTGTATGACTTTTCTTTCTCTGTGGCACAGGAATATTCACTGCCAGCTCCTGTACATTGCCTCATCTTGTAGTGCAGAGACCCATTTTTAGTGTGCAGAGCTGGAATTTTCACATAATTGTCCTTTGCTCTTCCCTAATTCCTTGTCTTCTCAGTACAGCCCACAGTGGGATGTTCCCAGCAGCCAGGGCCCCCTCATGGGGAGCTCAGTGCTGAAAGTTTCCCCTTGGCTGACCAGGTCTTGCCCTCTGTTATTCAAACACTCACAAGGGTTTGGGGTCTGGCTGCATTCCTGCTGGTTTTGATGGAGACTGAAATGTTTTCAGTCCTGCTGTTGCTGAGAGCATCTTTCCTCATTGTCCAAGTGCCAGTCTGGAACAAGATGTTTCCCCTGGGACCACAGCTTGTCATGGACTAAAGCAGTGGGAACAGCACTGTGAGGGACAGCAGAAAATCCCTGTGCTGCCCTGGCCACGGGAAATGGATGCTGCTGCCTTCTCCAGATTTCTCCCTAATCCCTGAGAGAATTCCTGAAGGTTTCTCTCTGCAGCTGCAGGGACAAGGTGTGTCTGGGCTGCCCCACGCTGCAGGAGCTCAGCACAGCCGGTTTTCCATGTTCCTCCTCCGTGTGCCCCCAGGGCAGGGTGGCTTTGTCTGTCCTGGGGCACAGCTCTGACAGCTGCCAGTGCTGGGCTGTGGCCCCAGAGGGACAGGCACTGTCCATGGTTCTGCCTCCACAAGGCAAAGGCAAAGCCCCAGCTGACCTGGGGCTTGAAAAGGTGCCATTGCAGGCACAGGGCTGCTGCCATTCTTTAGGCAAAATCACTCACTCCAATTCCCTGATTTTTTTGTTGTTTGTTTGTTTATCTGTCTATCCCCACCTCAGTAAAGAAGATACACTTCTAATATTTTTAATTTACATTCTATGTTCTCGTTCACAACTGGGGCAGACCTCAGTGCTGACAAGGATAGGTTTTCTAAATGAACTACTTAAAATCATAAAGGATAAGTGTATGAAACCTGAAACCAGTATCAATTACTCTGTTCTTCTCTAGAAATATTTTTCTTATTACATTTAGAATTATGACTCCTGTAACAAATTCTAAAGCATATCCATCAACTCAAGTGCAGAGAATGCTCTGAGTGTCTTTTAAATCTGCCATGATTCTTTCTGTCAGTATTTCATATTTGGCTAAGTGCAACTCATGCTGTAAACAAAGCCATGGCAAACTGGGGGAAGGTAGTGCTTGAATGTCCATACCCCAGCTCTGCATCCACAGTTTTACTGCAATCCAGCTCAGTTATTGCTTTGCATTTCCCCACATCCACATGGATTTCTTCCATGGGCGTTTCAGGCACTGTGCCCTTCTGTAGGCGTGGCAAGGTCCAAAAGCTGCAAATCCATGAAATCAATCTACCTGGTGATCTTCCAGTAAATAACACCTGAGTTTATGGTTTGTTCAGCTTTGTGGTAGATCATAATTTGGATTTAGAGCTGTTTGCCAGCCTGGTGGGCAGAGGGGTGCGTCTGCTCCCGTTGGGAGCTCCATCCTGGCAGCAGCTCACCTGTGTGGGATGCTCAGAGCCTGGCAGGGAGAGGGTGCTCCAGGGATTCCTTGCTCCTGCTAGCTGTGACTGGGGATTTAAGGAAGTGCCAGGCTTTCTTTACTTTTCTTCTTCATTTTGCTTCCAGCACATTTCTGGCAGTGATAGGTATATTAATTATCATTTTTATCATGTAATAGTCTATAGCCCTAAAATATCAAATTATGAGCACATCTGTAAATCAGGTTAAACTTTTAGTGCTTTTCTGGATATAGATATACATTATTTCTTTATTGGCAATATTAAATCATTCCAGTTGAAGAGTTAAATATCTGGATTTTATTAATTTTTCCCCTTCCACCAGAATGATGCCAACATCACAGCATCCTGCCCAGCTCTCAGTATATGAAGATGTTATAAGTCTCTTATAAGGTACACAATATATAAGAATGAAGGATACAAAGATTTCATCTGTATGCTTTCCCATACTTAATTTATGTTTCCTATTTTTTTTCAAGGAGGGAAAGTTCCCCATCTGTGAGGAGAAAGAGAGGTAGACTGAAACATTGTTCTTAATGGCAGCAGTGAAAGTGTTCTGTGATTTGGGATGTAAGAGCAAGTCTGCTGGGAAATGGATTAGTAGGCCAGGAGAGGGTGTTGTGATCAAAGTGCATAGTAAATTAATTTACCTCACACTCCAGCAATTTATCACATAGATATCACCTCTACATGTGTAAAGATATATGAGTATGGATGTGATATTGCTCTAGTGCTTATATCTTATTCCTGAACCTAAATAATTTAACACTCATGCTTTAACCTTATTGAAATATTAAAACCCTGTCATTCCTTAGATTTGGTTTTGTTACAACTGTTACATTACATTTTTGTGTCATTATGACACTGGTTGGTAGCTGCAGCCCAGACAGGTCTTTGGCTGTTGGAATAGAAAGCAAATCTGTTTTGGGCTGGTAAATGCAAAGAGATTTCATCATGAACAAAGATACACTTTGTAAAGTAGGAGGAATGACAGATTCGCTGACATCAGGAGCCTTTTTAAAAAGAAGTTTTTCATTTTCTCCCCCTTGCAATTTTTGGCTTGTAGTCATTTCCCATCTCTAGAGCAGTTCTGAGTGCTGTTTCAAGTTGCACTAGTTATGCTGTGCAATTAGACTTGGCTGGTAAACAGTTCATTAAAAATATCTACTTCAAAGCAAGATGAAAGGCAGCTTTCAGAGGTTTTGTTGCAGAATGGAACAAAATAAAGATCCACCTATTGTTGAAGGGCCTCGAGGTCGGGGAGTGCAGGTGGTGCAGTGAGGTTGGGCACGGGGAGTTCACAGTTATTAAGAGGCCTGAATTAAGAGGTTTTTTTGCTGCTCTTGGGCCAGGGCAGTGCCCTGACAAGGGGCTCTGCTGTCTGTGCCTTTGACCAAAACCTGCCTTGTTCCTCAGCAACTCCTTCCCATCAAAATCCCATGTGGCTCCTTCTCAGAGGGTTTCAGCTGTACAGAATCTGTGCTGCCAGGATACACAAACATTCCCCCAAAAAAATCCCAATTATCTCAGTGCCTGTGCCCAGTTCAGTGGGGGTGAGCTGGTCCCTGCTGCTCCTGGAGCTGGCACAGGGCTGCAGAGAGGGGACCTTAGCCCTCCTGCCCTTCCACAATCCCTTCCAATGATTCCCTGGCTCCTGGCTGCAGAGCCACCAATTTCTCAAAATCCCTTTATTGCCAGTGTTCCTCTAATTAATTACTTATCTCCAGGTCTTTTAAAAATCTGTTAATTGGTGTATGTAGCTGTCTGTCTCCCTTAAAGTCTGAAACCATTTTATGCACATCTTATCTAAGTGTACAATCAGCTAAATTAATACTAATTACAGTTTCCGAGGCTCTCTTGAATTCATTTTCTGAAGGGAGAAAATTTTCTTCATGTTTATTTACAAGTAGAGGTCATGAATATCCCTGTATTAATCTTTTTTGATTACTAACACCTGATAACTCAGATTGCTTCTTCCTAAAGTATTTTTGGTTCAATTAATTTGCCTTTACTGCTGGATCTAACACACATTCTGCTGTAGTAAATCACCTGCTAATGAAAGTACATCTTCTTAAATCAGTTCAGACTTGCCTTGTTAGGCTTCTGTTTGAGGGAAAAAATGTACTCAAAAATACCTAAAGAAAATGCAAATAAAAAATAGTTACTCAGATAATTAATTTTAGTTGAAATTTTCAAGTGAAATACTGTGACCCTTAATTCTTTATGAGTGGGTTTGACCATCATCTGCGTTTTTCTTTGTAATTTTTTTGCGTAGTATTATTAGTGTTTCTTGTAGGGTTTTCTGTTTGTCAGTACTGTCTTCTGTTTTCTGTACTGTCAGTATGAAAATAGACCCAAGGAAAGCAGGAATTGTTTTCAGAAGCTCGTGGAACGATGATCTGGTGCAAATACTGTAACTCAGACTCACAAAACTACCAAGAAAAAGGGGATGGAAGAAGCTGATTGTCTTGTATAGGAGAAAATCTTTCCAAAACAAGCAGTTGGATCTTGGTTGAGTTTTCATCCTCCTCTTACTCCATCAGCAGAATGGAGGCACCCAGTTAGACCACATTGATTCAGTGGCACTTTACCAGCACTGCCCAAAAGACTCGGGACAGTAGATACCTGCTCCAGGGTTATATAGAAAAGCAGCTTTAGACTCTGTACCAGATGAAATTTGATGGCTCATGGGAGGGATTTCAGATGAGCCAAGTGACCCATCAGAGAGAGGAGTGAATGCTTAATCAGGATTTCATCCTACCCAGGGCAAAGTGAATCTCTTCCACTGAGGCAGAAAATTTGTCATCGCAGCTTTTGTTCAGGTCCTCAGGAGGGAGTGTGGCGTGGGACTGGGTGTGCAGGTGGCAAGGAAGTGTTGGGTGGTCAAAAAGGGAGGAAGGATGCAGTGATCTCAAATAAAGAGGCCAAAGCTACAGAACCACTTTGCAATGTGCCAGACTCTTCACAAATCAACATGTAGTGGGATTCAAACAAACAAATTAGGGACTGACAACTAATAAACTGGCGATATATGTGGATAACTTTTTAGGTTATAATCTTCATTTATCAGTGTAATCTAGCTATTCAAATCTTAGTATCTCTAATGCAAATCCTAGTTTTATACCTGCACTAAAATGTACACCTGATGTCCATGATATCTGGCTTTTTAGTCTGATACAATACAGTCAGAACAAAGTTCTCTTGTCACAGCTCTAGCAGGACTCATCATTGTGTCAAATCTCAATTTCAGTGTTGTCCACTCTAAATAATTTCACCCAGCCTGTAACACAAGCTGAAGAGCATCTTCTTCAGCCTGTGTCATCCTGGCTATGTCTGAATCATGCTGCATGAGCCATCTGAGATGCAGCTGTTGAAGTTTATATGTGCAGCCAGAAGTCTTATTAAGGTTCTTGTTTCATGCTCTGATTATTTCCACCTTTGTAGGTTTTGTTACACTGGGCTGATGTCTGATTGTCCTTAGCCTATGCTTTGTGTTCCCTCTGTCCTGATATCCCCTTTTCCATTGTGTCAGTTGTAAACTACTTGGTTTGATTTTTTTAGGTATTTTTGTCTGTTCCCAGCAGATTTATGTCCTATTTGTTGTTTTGCACTTGCTTTGCTGTGTGCCTTGCACTGGGCAGGTTTTCATGTTGCTCATTCCCACAGCACTTTCTGTACCCTTTCCAAGCACCAAGCCCCTTTGGCATCAGGGGATTAGGTGTAGCAATTGGTCTGATATTCTGTAATAATTTACCTATTACTGCAGAAAGAAAGATTATCTAAAGAAAGTCTATCTTTAAAAGCCTGTACTTAGGATAAGAAAATATTCTTAAACTCAGGTGACTTTATCTGATCTCCAGAGACATCTCCTGGGACAGAGTGGTTTAGGTACCCAAATGCAGGTTTGTGCTTTCTGGGCATTTCAGCCATGAGTTTTCAGGCATTTAGTTTCAAAGTTGCCTCAAGATCTCTGATTCATTTCACCCTGAATATCCCCCTCTCATAAAATGATTCTGGGCATGTCCACACAGAGTAAAGAGCATAGAGGTGTCCTGGTTGGCGTCTACAGCTGCATCAGGACACACTCACTGGGTTGATTTGGTACCCTGCTGCCCAGGCATACTTTGTGTTGCTTCAGTATCACATGTGCTGATTGCAAACCTGCTTTCTGCACTCAGGTGTTCAGAATAGCCTTTTTTTAAGCTATTATATCATCCTAGGGGCTCATAAACCAAAATTCAGTATTTTAAGCGTTATCTTAATTGCACACATTTGTGTTCATGCTGTGTTTCTCAGATTTTGTTAATGAACTAAATTATCAGCAAAAATTTTTAGAAGGTGTAGCTAAAATTTGCTATTGATTGACTCACTTATGCCTGTGGATGTGCATAATATGGAGTGCCCTGGTTTATTAATCTGAACCAAATTTTACTCTCTGAAAGAAGGAAGATGTTATTAAAGTGAAATACATGTGCACAGCCAGGCTATTGCCCTACAAACTGTGGTGATAAACCTGAGGCTTAGGTACTCCTGAAAATATCTCCTGTGGAGAGGGACATGAATTTGTTTATAATAATTCAGGGACTTAAAACAGGATTTCTGCTGGCGTTTGTAGCCCATGCCCTGGCAGCAGTCAGCAAACTCTTAATTAGCATCTAAACCCAACTTTAGGGCCTCAAGGGTGACCTTCAGTAGAGGGGAGCAATGAGACACTTTTAATTTCCTAATTACTGAGTCGGGCTAATGGATGCATGGCAACATCAATTCTACAAAAACTATTCTTGTTCCTCTTGGGTTCCTTGGACTCCTTTGTGTGTATTGATTGCATCTCTGCCCTGAAAAATGTATAGGCAGTGTGAAATAAAGCTATTTTGGCCTGAGGGGCTTCGAGATCAACACTGTCACTGCGTACAGGGTGATTTAAATGTGATATTCCAAACAGAGTGCTCTGTGCTGTGCTCATCTCCACTGAAATAATAATTATTAACTGTGCTGTGTTTTTAAGGACATAAATGTGAAATAGGGATTTTCCTGAGAGCTGAGGGGTTTAAATTGCTGCAGTGAATAGCACACATTATGCCATCAGTTCAGAGCAGCAGCTGAGGTCACAGGACTTTTTCAGCCTGGGGAAGAGGATATTGATGAGAGACCTCAAAGCTGTCTAAAACTTCCTCACAGTGGAAAAGTGGAGGGTCAGGCACTGAGCTCTGCCCTCTTATCAGGGACAGGACCCAGGGAGCAGCTGGAGCTGTGCAGGGACGGTTGGGATCAGGGAAAGGTTTTACCCCAGAGGGTGCTGGGCACAGCCCTGAGGCTGCCAGAGCTCCAGGAGGGTTTGGACAATGTCCTGGGCACAGGGTGGGATTGTTGGGGTGTCCTGGGCAGGGCCAGGGGTTTTCTGTCCCTACTGGAGCAGCTCAGCTGCTGGTTTATCTGTAATGTTCACAGGGTGTCTCTTATCCCTGCTCCCAGCCCAGGTGACTTAGGGCAGGTGCAGAGCCAGCAGCTTCTGGGCTTCAGACCCTGCTCCTGCCGTGGATCTGGGACCTGCTGTTGGATTCACACCATGAGTTATTTCCTCTGCAGCACTAGGAGACAGGGGCCTGCTTCTTGTTACCTCTTGTTAACATGGCTCAAGCTTGTGTAGTGGCCTGGAACCAAGTAATTGCTGTGCAATAAAGTGCATATATTTACTGGTGTAAAATGCCAGTAATTGTGCCATAGAGCAATTGCACCCACCCAAAAGTTGCTCATCTAAATCAATTTGATGTGTGATGTCTTTAATGCTTTTTACCAGTTTTGCATTATGAAGAATGGTGAATAGGTGATTGGTCTTTCCATGTCATCTGCTAATGTTTGTGCTTTTCTGTGTCCCTCCCCTTTTTTGTCCCTGCTGGAAATTTAGTGTTTCAATTGGTGAAGTGCCCTTGGTTCCCCTTGCTACTTTTGTTGCTTTCTCTCTTTTTCCCACTTGGTCTTTTTAGGGTGAGTATCTTACATCATGTAAAAAAGAGCAAAACTTAAATATATTCCTTCTGCACTATTTTTTTTTCAAAACTATTATGTTTCTGCCTCCCAAAGTGTCAGATATTATGGCTGAACTATCATTTTTTTTTCCTAACCTGACACTGTTTACTTTAGAAGTAGCTTGGAGAAGATAGAGCTGACATATGACTTCAGGTGGAACTGCATCTGTTTTGTTAACTCTTGTATCATTTAATGATTTTCCCCTTTAAAAAGAAAAAAAAATCAAACCACAAAAACAACCCCAAAAAAAATCAATTGAAATGCAGTTCAACAAATGAAAATAACAGTTAATGTTGGCCTTCAAAGTGAAGCAGGGGGAGTTGATGCTGGTATTCCCTCCAGAGCCTAGTGCTATTTTTCTTCCTTTGATAATACCAACAAAGTGGAAGCAGCTTGGGCAGATTTGTGTGGGGAGGTGTAAAAATTGTGGGAGTGTGGAAACAGCAAAATAAATTTATCTTCATCCCACTACAGTGTGTCATTGCAGCTGTTTATTTCAGTGGTTGTTCCACAGAAAATGCCAGAGCAGAGATGATTTTTGTGCTGCCTCAAAGTGGCTGCAGCACTGGGGTGTTTTCAGGTGATGGGCCAGCAAGGAGCAATGAGCCTGAATGCTGCCCATGTGCCGTGGACAGAGGCAGGTCCTGCTTCTTCACCAGAAAGCAAAATCATGCTGCAGGAGCTGGGCCTGTGCACAACAAAAAAAAAAGTAAAAACCCTCTGAGGAGGAGCTGGAGCTTGGAGGATGCTCCTTCCTCTCAGATTTGAAAAGCCACATCCTGTACATTTTTTTCCCCGTGTCCCCATTTCTGAAGGGAGCAGTGGGACAAAGGCTGAGGAGGATTCCCCTGGATTTCTCAGCTGCCTTCTCCCTCTCACTGGGAAAGTGCCACATTGAGTCACTTGTAAAGCAAGAGGTGGCTCCAGGAGTGTTGCTGCTGTTGACTGCAGAGGGGAGAGCTCCAGCACCCCCTGATGAACCAGAATTCCTGCTTTTGCAGGGCTGTGTGTTTGACTCCAGTGTGAATTAAAACCATTATTTTTTTCTAGGACTTCCATGGCACTTGAGATTTTGCATTGCAAAGTGACCTCACCATCTGCTCCCAGGTTCTCATCATACCTGGCCAGAGGCAGGTGTGACTCTGGGCAGAAAGGGTAGAGAAGACTTTGGGCAATTAAATAAATACATGTTCTTTGGTGTTTATTAAGGCATAGTAACTCTCATACTTAAATAGAAAAATAACTCTTGCAAATGCAGGGGTTTTTCCTTAAGTTCATCTGCTGCTATATGTGATTCTGGTGCTCCTATACTTAGAAATGCTTAACATAAATTATGACCTAATTAACTTTTGCATGGTAAGCGAGACTTCCTAGAGCTTATTCTCCTAATTAACACATGACAAATGATCAAGAATTAATATTTCATTGAAACATAAGTTGTCCAAGAAAGCCCATTAATGCTGCAGAAAGCGTTTTGTTGCCTTATAGTTTTATAGCTGAAAAGTGTTCTGTTACAGTTGAGACCATTATATAATTTTGTCATTAAGATTATTTGTTATTAGAAAAATTATTGTAATAATGATGAGTGGAGGTGTTTCAATTTTTTCCCAAGTTGTGTTGCAAATGGATGAATCCATGTCCTGATATGATCACCTGGGCTGATTAAGGTAGGGGGAGTTTGGGCTGCTCTGCACACACAGACAGAGCTCAGGCCCTCCAGCTGCTGCTGCCTCTTTCTCTCTGTATTTCATGTCTTTTTAGGGTTGCAGAACATCCTTGTGTTTGTCCCTGCTGTCCCTTCTCTCTGTCCCCACCTTTCCCAGGGAGATGTGTGGCCTCTTTGGAGGATCTGAGGGTCTGAGCTCCAATTTTCCATCTTTAATGGATGGCAAAGTCCAGCTAAAACAGAGAGCTAACACTTCAGGACAAAATGCTTTCTTTAGATCTACAGGAAGAGAGCCTGCTGACTTTAGTAAATGTGTATAGGCTGAGGATAATTAACACTTAAATAATAATTAGCTGCTAACTTATATAACCAAGAAACTGAAGGTCTAAATCAAGGTTGTAATTAGGGTTACATGATCAATGCAGCACAAAAATCCAATGAGCTAATTCCTTGAGTTCACAGTGATTAAGAACTGGCCATTTTTGCTGTGTCTTTTCAAGCATTTCTATTTCTGGGCAGTGCTTACTGAAAATTTGAATACAGCTTTGAACTTGGGTTGAAATAGTAAGTTTGGCTGCACTTACAAAACTCCAAAAATTAAAAATAATCAAATGAAAACAGGCTTTCTTCTCCCTGAATCCCCATGTAAATAATGTTGCTAAAATAATAGGTACCCTTTTGCAGGAATGCAAGTCCCATCTTTGTTGTTTGGCCATCAGATACATCTCCACAGGCACCACTTGCTCCATTTCTTTGAGATAATGTGTCATCATTTGTTCACTGAGCAATAAATCCTTAGTGATTAATCAATCAATGCCTATTGGTTTCAGAAGGAATCTCAGCTGCTTGTGAAACACAGGCTCTGCTCTCTAAGGAAAGAGCAGAAAACATGCACATATTAGACTAACATTTGCTTTGTTTTAAAGTCAAATTAATTTTGCCTTGCCTGAAGCTGAGAAGGAACTTAATCATATAGAGAGTCTGTAATAAATCCTGCTTGACATCTGGTATTTCCTTATGAGCTGCTGAGAAGGAGGGGGGCACAGCAGACAGGGTGTGCAGGGACAAAGGGCTGGGATTGCTCGAGCACCAGCTCAACTCCAACATTTTGGATTTGCTTTTGTCCTCGAGTTGTGTGTGCTTTTCCTGGAAAGAGCTCCTGACTCAGTTTTGTTGCACATGGCTGCTTGGCACAACTCTCAGGTGCAGAGCAGAGCCACCAAGCTGAAAACTCTGCTTCAGAGATTGTCAGTCAGCTCATCTCCAGGGTGTGAGGTCTGTGTTTAAGGTTTGAACTTTATGGCTTTTGTTTTATAAAACCCTGAATACTTATCTAATGATAAATTACCCATAAGCTTTTTAATGCAACTAACAATAAAGATATTTGGGTTTCTATTTTCAGTTCTGAGGTTATGAATATCTATCTCAGCAGCTCAACATGCCCAGACTTCTACAAATGTGATTGATCAGGCTGGGGAGTCTGTTTTCTCCCCCAGAAAGTTAAAAACACAGACCAAGAATATGGGGGATTTTGGACAAAAGGGAAAGAGTAGGTTTGTACCTGAATGGTGGCATGATGTCCATGCCACCCCAGCTCTTGTATGAGTAGAGGAGTGCTGAGGATCCTTGTGTGCCACCCTGCCACTGCCTTCTCAGGACAGGCCTTAGTGAGCACGGGGCATCACTCATTTTTTGTCTTAATATTGCAATGAACTGAGTGTTGCAGAGTTGTATCTTTGACTTTCTTGTTAAGGGCAACTTTTAGAAGAGTTCCCTTTGTCTGGATTTGGAGTGCAAATGGAAATTGGCAGTATTGATCTGCCAACAGTGATGTATCTTAAAACTGAGTGTGAAGCATATCATCCCTTTGAAGCTCCCTTTTTTGTTGGGCTATTTTTCCTTTGTTCTAGTTATTTTTTATGTTCTGGGATTGATGCCCACAATGCAAAGAGAAGTGAATGAAAAAACCCTTCAGAAATATAACAGTTCATGCCTGTTTACATTCTTCTGTTCTACATTAGCGATACTCAAACACATTTGACCCTGAAAAAAGGTTTCCTTTAAGGTGTTTGATTCACTGTGACATATTTTGTTTGTCTACATTATGCAGGTGCCATCATAGCATTTGCCCTCTACTGTACAGCTGGAGGAGTAAAGTAATAACACAAAATTTCATGTCAGTCACTTCAACTGTAGGTGACATTTCAGTGCTTCCAAAACCCAGATGTGCATTTTTTTTCTTTCCATGAATTTCACAGGAAACAATAAAATATTTTTTCTATAGAAGAGTAATGAAGCTGATGAGGGGACTGAAGCACAAATCATATGAGAGTGGTTGGGGGTGTTTAGCCTGGAGAAAAGGAGGCTCAGGGGGCCTCCTGCAGCTCCTAAAGGGAGGTTGTAACCAGGTAGGGCTGGGTCTCTGCTCCCAAGTAACAAGTGACAGGACCAGAGAAAATGGCCTCAAGTTGTGCCAGGGGAGGTCTAGATGGGATTTTAGGAAAACTTGCCTCTCTGTAAGGGTTGTCAAGCGCTGGAATGGGCTGCCCAGGGTCACCATCCCTGAAGTGTCCAAAATGAGTGGATGTGGCACTTGAGGGTGTGGTTTATTGGTGCACATGGAGCTGCTGGGTTAACTGCCAGTGGCCTGAGTTCCAAAGAAAATATCTTGAATGTCTTTGATCTGTGACAAAAGGTCAAAAGTCTGAGATGCAGAAGATATTGCACATCACCCATGGGTCTGGGGATGGCAGAAATGTCAGTCAGGCTCCCGGCTATTTTGCAGCAAGAGCAGTTTTATGTTTCCTGTGGTCCTAAATCCTCCAAATGCAGAGCACTCTCACTCTTGTGTCCCTTGGTTTCTTCAAACACCTGAAGGGTGACTGTAACTTGGCCTACTGACTGAAAGGAATTGTGAATAATTAACTCTTGGCTTGTATGGTTCTTTTGGATTGGAAAGGCTCTGGTCTGTATTGGTTACTCAGATTTGATTTTTTTTCCCAAAGGTTGAAGAGTCAAATACCTTGGAATGATTTTATTTCTTTTACACAATGAACAGCAATGTTTTGTCTGTCTGCATTGTTATATCCTAATTCCATTAGATCTGGGGATAAACCCACAGCCCTGACTGCCTCAGAAAAGGTTTTACTTTCCTCCAGCTGCTTGAAGCAAAAGCTATTTGCAAATAAACAGGGAGCTGTTAACAGTGTCCATAAGAAACACTGCTCAGTGCAGTGAGGAGCTCCTCCAATTTGTCTGTCTAAATGCAATTAAATGCTGCAAGACTTGCCATAACAAACTGCTAAATTGTCACTGTCATCTACTGCAAGAGACCCCTCAAGTTATTGGGGGCACTGTTCATTTCCTGCTGCAGATAAGGGATCTGTCCTGCTGTCAGTGCCTGGCAGCAGTGCTGGGATGGAGCCTGGCCTCCTGCTGCTTGGCTTTGCTGCTTCAGGGCTGCATTTACATTTTCAGCTTCCCCAAGAGCAGCTTCAGGGGGAAAATGGAATGGGAGCAGGAATTTACAGGGGTGAAGTTTTGCCTTGGGTTATTTTTGTGAGACGGGGCACAGCTCAGTTCCCTGGCCATGGTGAAGGAACAAGTTGTGGTTTTATCATTGGGGGTCTGTCTGCAGGAACTGGCAATCACAAAACTGCTTGTTTTGTTTTCTCCACTCCAACCTGTGCTTTGTAGTGAATATCTCCATGTCCACAGACCAGCACAACATTTAAATGGAGGGAGAGGAAAAAAATGTCTTTTTTCCTTGTTAAGTTAGCTGTAAATGCATCACAGGACAGTCTTTTCTTGTTGAGAATAGAAGCCTTGCTACCTGAATTTGGTCTCTCTCTAGCATTGAACTCTCACTTGTTTTACCTTTCTGCTTCTCATTCCTTTTTTGAAATGAGAAGAGCCCACCAGAGGCTGTTTTCAGCATTAATTACTTGGCATAATTTGAAATACTGAGAAAACTCGTGGTAGTTCCACACTTCATTTTGGGCTCTGTTATTGATTGCTGTTGCTTTTTCCTCACATGCTAATTTACTGTGGAAAACACACACCTTTTTTTCTTTCTGTCTTCTGCCATCCAAAGCATCTGGAAGCAGCTGCCTGTGTGCCAGGCCATCAAAGAGGAAAAGTGGCTGTGCACTGATGCTCATGCACATTTCTTCCTGACACCTTTGGCTCTGGTTCTGTTGAGAGGCAATATTCTGGCTGCTGCAGCTGGTATTTACATTTACATTTGGAGCTGCACTGTCACTTTGCTTCATGGCTTGCAGACATGAGACTGTTGATCCTCAAATCCAGCAGGAGTGGTGGAGAGCCCTTCTGCTCCTGCCCCTTGCAGGGCTTTCTTTGTGACCCATCCAGTCACAAAATCAAAATGTTTATGGTGTCTGTGTCTTGGCAAGGCCTTCTGCAGTGCCCCAAACACAAATCCATCACAGAGATTGTTGCAGAGCAGCCATGTGTATTAACTCTGTTTATCAGATAATTAATTTTGGGGCCAGGGGGAGGGGGTGACCATAATTTACAATGCACTTCAGGGCCACGTGGAAGGAAGAACAGCTCTGTAGTACTGTGGGCTGCAAATGGGAATTTTAAACACACCTTAGTATCACTTAGTGAATATACTAAATAAATTAGGTAACCTTCTAACCAGAAGTCCAGTCCAGTTCATGCCCTGTTTCTGGAAGGAAGGAAATTACTTCCTCCTGTATGTGTTTATTCAGTAAGAGATGGGGTTTGGTTTTTTGTCTGGGATTTTTTTGGTGGTTTAGTATCCCATAAATCTCAAGAGGCATTATTACTGGTTCTCTGGCAGCAGTCATGTTTTAATATTTTTTTAAACAATATAAGCCAGCAAAAAGATTTTAACAATTTTAAGCCACAAATGCTTCTTATGAGATGTGGAAATACACTGTCCCAGGCAGGGCCTGAACCCTATAAATGTATAATCAGCCCCACTGCTGTTTTCTGGGTGCATTTTGTTGAATGCCCTGCCAGGGACTGCAAGATGACTTCACCTTGGTTGTCCTGCCCTTTGCTGGGAGAGAAGGAGCACACATCACATCATCTGTATCTCCTCAGAGCACATGGAGTGCTTCTTTCCCCCTCAGCAGCCATGCAGAGGCAGGAGAACATTTACCCTGGCTGCCTCTTTTTCCCCTCAGTGTTGTCAGACTGGGCCCTTCCATTTGACAAAAAATGTACAACATGCAAAATTTCACCTGTGCTTTTCCATAATTGGCATGACCTCTTTTATCAATAGCTCAACAGAGAGCAGGTAATGTCTTTTAAAATTTATTCTTCTTCCCTGCAGTTTTCCTCCATTTTCTACAGTTTGTAGCTGGAGGGGGGAGAACCAAACTGAGCATTCAGTTTTATTTTCCAGTTCAGCATCCTCTGCACTCCTGCAAGCCAAGTGTGGGTCACACTCCAGACACCAGATAAATGGCTCGTTTTACCTCATCTCTGAGTGAAACAGTCCTGCTCACTTTTTTCTGCTGTTACAACGTGTTTGCTCTTGTTCCATTTGCAATATTTGTCACAAGTTCCACTCTGATGACCCCCACGATCCTCTTGGCAATGTCTGAGAGTGGTGCTATTACAGCACAAAAGGGAACAAAAGCAAAATTTCCTTTGCTGCTGCAGAAATGCCAATTTCTTTGTAACCTGGTGCATGGTTAGTTTGCATTTTATTTTATCCTGTGTAGTCGCACTGAATATTGTGAGAAAGTTAAAGGGATAAAAGCTTAGACCACTTCGTGATTTAGACTGAAAATTTGTTTGTGTCCTGGGAAGTGAGACTCTTGTATCAGAATTTGAGCTGGTTAAAATGTGAGGTTTCAAGGTTTTTCTCTATTTTTTATATTCTGTTTTTCAACTTTGTAGTAATTTTTTGAGTGGTGGTTTAGTATTTCATCAGCTCATCTTTTGTATTGCATCTTCTCCCTTGTTTTGAGAATCATGATTGCCTTGCACTGACCAGATCCCAGTTGCCTTTACCAGAGCAGTGTCAGCTTTGAGCTGCAGTGAAGGATTTGACACATGTACCAAAATCATGGCCATGGGAAAGGAGTGCACGATGTTTCTGCCATCATGTTGGAAAAGGTGAGACAAGAACCATGTAAATTATAAAGCACAAGATTTTCATAGCATACTTATAAACCCCTAATTTAATTTTAAAAAATGCTTAATTAGAATACATTTCATCCCACAATATCTTCATTGACGTTTGTATTGAATCAATAGAAATTAATTTTTTTAGCGAATACCACTGGATCCATGACCATACAAACAAACAATGCATCCTGGGGGGGAAGGCCCCTCAAGACAATCAGGTTCTTATCAGAAACTCCCTAAGACTGATGCTAAAAACACTTTCTATTCTTGCCAGCTCTTTCTCAATCAACCTCAATTGGGGCAGAGAGGGAAGGAAGAGCTGTTCTTTCCTGAAGCCCTTTCATGAGGCTGTGAAATCCAAGACACAATCAAGTCCTTATATCCTAAGGAAGTGTGTGGTAGATATCAACCTAAAAAGATTAAAATGTGTGCATATTTTTGAGATTGACTGTAATCAGTCAGAGATGACATTTATTTTGCTATTTATTTCCCCCGGAGACAGGACCAGATGGGGCAGCTGGGTTGGGAGAGTTTGGAGAGAAGATTGAGGGGGACATGGACCTGCCTTGACAAGGGACAGTGTGGAGCCAAAACAGCCAGTGTGGAGCTGTTCATCACATCCTGGAAAATTGGAGTTATGGGCAGGACACTGATCTTAAAGAACATTTGTGTTCTTGACTGTGGCAGGGAAGGGCTGTCGGTTTGTACAACCAAATGTGGTTTGTGCCAACAATCACACAGATTAGCTGTGGTTGTCACCAGAACCAGATTGTTACTTCTGAAGAACTGAATGGAATTTCAGTGATATGGGCAAATAGTTCTGAGGTTGCTTTGCAGCAGGTTTAGCTTGTTTCCAGAGCCACTTAATCTCAGATTATCTAATATAAAAGATTAATCTTTTCAGCTTTCAGATTCTCCCAATATCCTATGTCTAAGCTTTGTGCAAGGAATGCAGAATTTAGGGTGAAAACTATCATGATGAATGCATGCATAATGTATTAAACCTATTCCTAAGCAAATACTGGCTGATATTTACCAACATTTGCTTTGTATCCAAGCCAGTCTTTTCAGCTCAATTCATATTGATCTTTCAGCCTGGTTTCCACCTTTCCCCATCAGGTTTTTTTGAACCACTGACCTTTATTTTGTCCTCTGGAGCTGTAAAGATGACTGAAGTGATGCTATTAGCTTTATCTTTAGAAAGCTGATGGTGACAGTGGCAGCTTTTCCTTCAGCCTCACAGAAGCCTACAAGTGTGTTACTGATACTCCCATGTTAGTTTAATCTCTCAGGTCAGTTCCAAAGAGAAGAAGCAGTTAAACCAAACACTTTGTCACCCCCTAAATCAGAAGAGTGTACAACAGAAGCCAGTTGGTAGAGCAGACATTTCTGCTGCCCTTTAGAGCTTCTTATTTCAAATGTTATGGAAACACCAGCTTTATCCTCGGACAGGGAGCACAAAGGTTAAAATTCAATGTAATTGAACACTATCCCACTTGTGGGGCTGTCAGGAATTTTAGCTGCACCCTGCAGAATGAGAAGGATCTTCTTGGCAGGACAGCCCCTAAATCCCAGGGCTGCATTCCCTGCCTCAGAGGTGGGATTCTCTGATGTTGGCCACATCTTCCAGTGGGGAATTGTGGCTTTAAGGACTGTATGAAATATTGATGTGCCCTGCAAATGGCACTGCCTGGTTACTCTTTGTTTTACTTGTACCTGTTGTGGTACAAGGCTTGAATCAGAATTACACGGAGGCTGAATCCCAACCTGTGAAACAACTTCTCAAAACAAACCCATTTTGTTCAAAGAATCTGGTCCTTCAGTTTGAGGCTGGTGGAAACTCCTAATTCTGTCCATTTCCAGATGGAATGTGCTTTTGTCAGGATTTGCTGTATCAGGAGAGAGATGAATGCTTGGCAGTGCTTTGTGAGAACATAAAAACCACATCTTGGCTGGCATATTCTGTATTCTTACATCTAGTCCAGAGAAAAGAGCAGGTCACAAAGATAATGCTGCTGGTTTTGAGCTGTCTCCCACAATGTAATTATCAGTTAACTGATGAAGAACCACACTCTGCAAGAATTATTTTAGTTTTTTTTATGAGGGGATAATGGCCTTTTTCTCCTGGGAGCTGAAAATGCTGAGCCTGTCACATGTTATGTTCAGTGCTTTAGAGGACTGGCTCTAAAGGTGGCATAAGTATATATTAAGGTTAATTTTAGGTGTAAAAACCCATGGAGAGAGGCTAAAAATCAGGACACTGAGATGATCTCAGCCCTGCAACTCTCCATCAGCACCTGCTGAACTTCTGCATTTTCTGAGGAAACTGGAAGCAGGGTGACACATACAGACATAAATGTGGGTACATAAAGGTACAGAAAGATGTTAACCAAAATCTCACTGGATGTGTCACTCTGTTGGTAAAAGTTTTATTGTTTCAAATCTGGCTCTTGGCTCTTCCCTCAGCCTTTCCAAGCCCCATCCAAAATAACCTGGTTTTGTGATACTGTTTTGAGTTAAATTTCTGACTTGTGTTTTCTCTTTGGAAGATATTATTTTTATTTCATTATTATTTTATTTTCATGCTATGAATTATTTCCTGCCAATCCTGACGTGTTTTCTTCTTTGGAGCCCTGCAAGATTGATGGGCTTGTTGTCATTTGAGACTAATGCACAACTGTCAGTGCCACTTGCTCACTCAGGGATGAAGAGACCTTTAATCATGAAAAATGGTTAATAACAACAGCTTTTCATGTCTACTATCTGGAATTAAAAACCTCATGGAAGCTTTTACATGCTTTCAAATTGTGGTCGCTTAGTGCCTTTGTACTTTTATGTGCAGAAATCTAACAACTCTCCCCTTCATGCCTGCTGAACTCACAACTGGCTGATGTGGGAATGAAACCACAAAGATGGCTAGAGCTCCTCCAGCACTTGCTTGAAGATTAATTTTCATTTCTATTACTCGGTGATTCTAATCTTTGTTTCAATTATAGTAACATGTTGATAATGGGATATCTGGGTATGAATATAAACCAGAATTTATGTGTATGTAAATTTGATAGGTAGATCTACCTCTTTAATCTGATGCAGGAATATTTCCATGGGTATTAGTTGTGTATAAAAACATATTTCTGTAGAATTTGCAATGCCAATTAATGCATGGTACCACAGTGCAGGATTTTGGTCCCCTCTCAGTCTGTACACAAAGTTATTTAGTGCCATAATGCTGCGTGGTCTCAGCCTCCTTTACCAAGCTGGCATATTTGGGTGCAGGGACCCAGGAAAAGTTCCCTGGTGCCTCTGTCAGTGCAGAAGAGTGGCTGGGGCCAGTCTGACCAGAGGGGCAAGATCAGATGTTTCTGGATTCACTCTTGGATCTGTTGCAGGGCTGAGGTGCAGCATCCAGTGGCTCTGCTGGATTAGCAGATGGAAATAGATTCCCTCTTTTCCAGAAGGAGAAATTATTCCACTAAGCCCCAAAGAGCCCATAACATCTACCCTAAAAATAAACCCCTGGTGTATGGAAAGTTTATTGCAAAATCATTTTGTGATATTTTTCAAGAGAGCACTAGCATACACCTGGTAGTAAGTTAGAGTAGATATTTAGTTGAAGGAAAAAAGAAAATTACCACAGTTAACTTTAAACACACTAAATTTTCCCATGTTGAAGTATTAGTGTGGATTAAGCACTCCAAGGAGTCTGTAGACATTTGGATGACATTCACAATTTCCTTGGGAGTTTCCTGTCTGCACTGGAGACATGCCCAATGAGTGCCAATTAAATATTTACACCACCACAAACTATTGCACAGATACAGTGCTCACCATTAACATCTCAGAATTTGTCTGCAGGTGCTTTATTCTCTCCAATTTTATTTGCTAATTCAGACATAAGCACAAAAAATGGTGAGCAGAACAAATGGTATTTCAAAGAACTAACAGTTGGAGGAGGACTGAGGACATTCATTCACTGATTTTGTCAGTGTAGGATGTGAATTTAGGCAACCACCAATGTCTCACCAGTCATGTTCAAACAAAAATAATGCAGGGTGTAAAAAGTGACTTTAAAGCTATTAAGTGATGTGTCCTTTCATAGTTTTTTCTTCATGTGCTTGTAGTGAGAACGATCTTTCTTTCAAGTTGCACTTCTTCTTGTGCTTAAAGGGTACAGCTTAACAAAACACAGCTTCTCTTTGAAATGTCTCTTGTCAAAACTAAACATCGGGAAATTTTCAAACAAACGTCAGATGAACTCACTGTAATTGGCACCAGTGTGTTGAATATAAAATGCATTACTCTAGTAGCATTTGCTTCACTTTAGCCCAATATCTTGAAATGAATGTAATCTGCACACTGAAAATGTTTGGTGGCAAGGAAAGTGATGAATGAACGTGACTGTGGCAATAATTAAAAAGTGTGAGTAAGTGTGCATTCACTGTGCCTCTGTGTAAACTTTGTTCAGGTTGAAGAGACTCAATTTCCCTGTATTTGGCTGAGCCCTGATAAGTTGCAAGATTTTGTCATGTATTATTGCTGGTTTAATAATTCATATATTTAAGGAGCTTTAGTACCTCTGGTTCTATGGACCAGGTAAGAACTGGCCCACAGTGGGAGAGCTCAGGTCCATCTGCACTGCCCAGAAAAATGCACCTTTAGGTGGGCATGGGATATGGAAAGAGTGGTAGAGGAACAGGATGTGGCTAAGAAAAGGCTAAAAGAATCATAAAATAATCATAGTGGGAAGAAAAGCAAAATAAATCAAACTAACACATTGAGAAAAGACATAGTACCCTAGAGGCAGGGATATAAGAACTGAAATTAAATTGCTATCAATTACTACACCTGGAATACTCCTACTGACTAGGCCAAAAAATAGAAATGAGGCTTCAAGGAGGACCAGTGTTGGTATGGAAAAGGAGAAACAGGAAGAAAACCACTTTTCCTTTTCCCGAAAAGAAAAGCTGTGGCATGAACACCTTCAAATATATCCCCTGTTGTAACTCAGGAGTGAGACCATCTATCTCTTCAGAATGCGGAGTTGGCTTTTTTTTTTTCTTTTTTCTTTTTTTTTTTTTTTTTTGTCTGAGAGGGAAATACCTGGAAGCAATATAGTGAATACAGTGAGGTATGAGTGAAAATTTCCTTTGTTGTGTAAAGGACTGGGTCTTTTTTGGGGGGGAGGGGGTGCTAGTTTTTTTTTGGTGTGTTTGTTTATTTGTGGTTTTGGGAAGTTGCAATCCTGGTTGCTTTGCATTTGGAGGCTTTAGTCCAGCTGATGTGGGGAAGGCAGAATAAATTCCCATTCTGCACCCTCTGCTTCTGCATTTTTGTTCCTGGGCTGTTGCTGAGCTGCTGGGGTGTGGAAAGGCACCTCAAGAGAACAGAGTCAGCCATGCTAAAGCTCCATGAATTCCACATTCCTCCTGAGTTCAGCACTTGCTTCTCTCAGAATAATACAGATTATGTGCACTTGCATTAAAAATCCTCCTCCTGACGGTGCTGTTTAGAAATATGTCAGCTGCTGGCATCAGTGTTTGGTTGGGAAACCTTCCTTCTCATGGCTCTTTTCCTGCTAGAAGACAATATCAAAGCTGCCATCTTAACCTCCTGCTAATTTGCTTCCAGTCAGTCAAATGATGAGTTAAACTGTGTTATTTTTCCTTGTATCTGGCAGTTTAAGTCAGCCTCTACTTTTCTACATTCACAAAGCCAACAGCACCAAAATGCCTCCTGACTGTGTGTACATTAAATGTGCAGTTTCCTAAATAATCTGATCTCTAAAAAGCAATAAAATCCGTTGCTTGTACAATTTCTGAACATTTAGTTTTAAAAAAGTGCAACACGGATCTGATGGTAAAAGCTTCTGGAAGTTTTGTTTAATTTAAAAAAGAGAGGAGTTTTGGGGAAAAAATTGCAATGGGAGAGTGACACAGCATTTCTGCTCCTGGGATGAATTCTGGGTTGCATTTGCTGAAGTTGGTCACAAGATCAGTTTATGGAGCTGAAAGCCAGACCTGTCCTTTGCTGTACATCTATCAGGAACAGGGCAGAAATGTTTCTCACAGTTTAATCACTCCAAACAAGCGTGCCTGGAGCAGACAGGATTACAGGGATATTAGGAAGGGCAATCAATTTAATACTGATGCTCTAAGAGAAGCCAAGAACTTGGGGTGTATTTCAACCCAGAATCTGAGTTTTGGGAATTTGAATTTGAGAGGTTTCTCAGACTGCCTGGAAATCACTAACTTGTGACATGGAAGCTCAAAGCAAGAGTAACTTGGAATTTTTTTCCCCCTGCTTTGAAATGAGGTTGTTTGTTCCCTCTTTACAATCCTGGGCGATTTAGAGGGCTGGGGAGAGGCAGATAGACAGCAGAATCATTAGTTTGCGGTGCATAAAGCATCCACACGGTGAAAGGAGGCAAATGAGCGCCTCAGGGAGGATGTGGGATGCACCTGAATTAGCCTGGGTGCCCGACGTGAATGACAAAGCTGACCCCAGGCTGGCACAGGGACATTAAACACCCATGGGCACGGGGAGCTCAGGTAGGCACGGCGCAGTTTGCTGCGGTAAATCACCCGCTAAATGAGGAGCAAGCAGGTGAGCAGGATTTACACAGCCCTGCTCTGTCATCCTTTTACACGAATAGGCACTTAGGACGTGTGCTGCGGTTATGTCTTGCTCCCCTGGGAGGCTGGAATCATTTTTTGTGGGGGTAGTTTAGTTCAGCTCTGAGGAGGTTTGTCTGTACCTTTATTTTATGGCACACAGAAGCTGCTGATCTCCCTCAGCCTGTCTTTGCTTGCTGCTGAACTGCGTGATACCTCTGTTTCCCCAGCAACTCCATTCATTCATTTAAATCTTTCTTATAAAGTAACTTTTGCTGTCTACCTTAGGATAGAGAATTGTAAGGGAATTACAAAATCAATATACAAAACAAACACAAACTACATGTAGAGAGACCGCTGCCAAAACGATGTGTGTTTGTGTTCCTTATCTAAGAAAGATTTATTTTTTGCATTGTTCACTTTCATTTTCCTTACAACTATTTCTTTATTCATCATTTCAAACGTAGGAAAGGATGCTGAAGCTACTGAGGTGTGAGTTTATGCATAAATGTGATGGAGCTGTGTTATTTTCTTCATCCAGCTACATCTTAAATGTAGATCCCAGTTTTTGTAGTTTACAACCTGTATGGTGCATTTATATGGATATTTTAGAAGGAAAGAGAATATTTTGAATTCTGTATGGATTCTCTGTGGATGGACACAGTGCTGGGTAGAGATGCAGTCCCCATCCTGCCAGGATGATTTATCTACTCAATCATTACATTTGCATTAGGAACATCCAAATCCATTGTGTTAGTGATTAACTAGAGGATAAATATTTCGATTCAGTGGTATTTGGTGGATGCACGGCTAAGTGCTCTGCCTTTGGCTCTGGTTTAGAAAACATTGGCATGGAGATGAGAGGAGTTTCCCCCACAGTGCTGAACTCCCACTGCCTGCCCAGTTTGAATCCTTAGCACTCTAAATAAAACCCCCAGGACGCTGGCAGAGTCTTGAAATTTCTTTGGAACTCAGGAATGCATGAAATATAATGGGCACTAGCTTTTAATCTGTTGGAACAAACCCTTAAAAATCCAATTCTTTTTGCTTTCCAGACTGTGACAAAGCCTCTTGGGTTGCAAGAGCTTTTCCAGTCCACACCTTCATGGTGGCTCAACCAGAGCCAGGCTTTGGAGATGTGTCAGATGCCTTCTCGTGCTGAGCAGGTCTCAGGCTTTGTGTTGTCCATGTTTTCTTCCCAAAAACTGGGGAGCAGTGCTCAGGGCACAGCCCTCTGCCCCAGGGCAAGTGGAATTTTCAAACATTTCCAATTTCAGCTACTTCTGCTCAGCATTGCACAGGCACTTGAAGGAAAGCAGTGAGGGCTGGGCTGAGCTGCTCTCCCTGGCAGGGAAAGCTGGGTTCTGTTGTCTCTGCAGCCCTTGTGCGCTTGTAAAGAGTGAAAATTAAACTTGCAGGAGTGTATCAATCCTGAGAAAGTTGTGTACAATCCTATTGCCTGTGGTCTGCACAGGGGCCAATTTCACCCTGCCTTTCTTCATAGCCCAAGGCTGTCAGCTCCTTGCTTTCCCTGAGCCATGAGGATTCAAAGGGAAAACAAGATAAAGAAAACTGCTTTGATTTTTATATTTTTGTTACCACCACCAAACAGCATATAATTAGCCTTTCTTTTACATATTAAAGCTAGCCTGATGATGCAATATCCATTATAACTCTAAAAGCTTAATCTTAAACAGAGCAAAAAAAACCCCAGAGGAGGATCATATGCCTGGAAATTAGCATAGGGTTTTTTCCTCTTTAGAGGAATGCCTGAGTGCATGGATGCTGAGAGGATGTGACTCACATAGAATGAGAACAAGTTGTTCCTCAGCCTCTTGATACAGTGCCTGGGATATCAAATCAAGTCCAAGCCCTGATTTGAAACTCCCTTAGAGGACCAATTATTAATTGGATGTGAACTACTTTTAATGCAGGAAGGACACCTCTTTTGGTGTTGTATTTATGTGAAAAAATTAAAAAGGAGTTTTAGATGAGCAGTAACAATCCAGGGCATGCAGCCATAACCCAGCAGAGACGTTTCACAGAATTCACAGAATGACTGGGTTGGAAGAGATCTTCAGGATCATCGAGTCCAACCCAGCCCCAACCCCTTAACTAAACCCTGGCACCCAGTGCCACATCCATGGATGATGAGTCCACCACCTGCCTGGGCAGCCATTCCAGAACCTTATCACTATTTCTGTGAAAAACTTTTTCCTAATATCCAACCTGTATTTCCCTTGGCGCAGCTTGAGACTGTGTCCTCTGGCTCTGCCTGCAGGACTCACAGCTAGACCATGGCACATGGAGGACACAGGCTGCATGTGGCATCTCAGACAGGGCATGTTGGTATTTTCACAGAGAATTTCCCTCTCAGGACAGGAGTATTTTGCCATGTTTATGCCCAGGAAAGACCAGATGCACCTGGTGATTGCTCTGTTCTGTGCATGTGGAGAATGAATAACTGACTGGCCCTCGATTCCCCTTTCATCAGACCCAATTTTGCCCGTGCTGGCTGTGCTGTCCATTGCACCTCTGCAGGAGCTCGTTAACCTCCCTCATTAGTACAGTGAGGAGGTCTTGGCTCCATCCCACTGGGGAATGGGGTCATGCATTTGTGACTCACTCCTTTGCTGCTGCTCTATTTAGTGCCTTTAACTATGCCATGTTTTGGGTTGGTTTTGCTCCAGTGCCAAGGCAGAAGCTTTTAGGAGCTCCCTCCTTGCAACCTGCACTGTTCCTGGACAGGCACAGCACTGACCACCACCGGCTGTAATTGGCACATAAAAATAACTCTTGGGTAATTGTTACTCTACCTTAGAAAGCAGATTTTGCCTATATTTTTTTTCCTTCTTCCTTCTTATTAACCAGCCAAATAATGGCTTATAAAAACTAACATTTAAAAAATCTCTTTGCTGGGCATAACAAGAACCAATTTGAATTAAAGTACTGCTTGGAAAGAAGAAGAAGAAAACCCCACAACTTGGCCTTTGCCTTGTACTTTTTACTTTTTTTCAGGAATGATAAGCTACCTGGCTATTTAAATAATCTTTCATTCCAATAACTAAGTCACTACCACAGCCTCATTATTTAACACTGATGGGAGTGTTTTGCTGTGCAAAATCTCACAGCTCTTTTTACCCCTTGTTTTTGTATCTGAAAACTCTCACACCAGTTGACTTTCTTTGTTTTTATGATTTAGCAAGTTTAATATTCTGCCCTATGCCTTCTGTGCCCTGGATGTTCTCAGAGTTGTTATGAAGTAGCTAAGCAAGGCTACATTATTAATTTGCTTCTCAGTAATTTTCCTGCAAGCAAAAAGCTCTAAAACAATTATTTTTCAGCTGAAGGTCTTGGAAACTTCATTTGATTATCCAACAAGCAAAGGACCTGGTCTCAGGGTTGACTGCATCCACCTTGTTCTCCCTGTTCTCTGCAGGTTTTTGTTGCCACAAATTCACAGCTGCACCTGGACACCTTTCAGTGTGTGTTGTACAGCACAGTTAATATGTGGTGTGTGTTTTTCTTCTCACCTGCTCCTCCTTGGAAAGGGAAGTGTGAGCTGCAGTGTTCCCAGTGGTTTTTTGGTTGACTCATGCAATAGGAACATTTCCCTGAGTTTGTTCTGCTCAAGTGAATGGTTTTGAAAAGGAGATATTGAAGGGTCTGTAATTCATGTGTCAGAGGAAGCTCAGCATCCCCCTTTGGGGGCCTAACATTCCATATTTTTAATTTCCAAGCAATGAAATCCTCAAACACAGGTTGTGATCTACAGACACCTTGGCCTCAGCTGGGTTGCAGGAGTGGTGGAGCTGGGCTGTGTCAGGAGAGCAGTGCTGGGGTGTTCCTGCCTGCTGAGTGGGCTCCCCAAGGCTCCACAGCTGTGCCAGGGAGCCATTTCTAATGTTTATTCTGGTTATTTGGAGAAAACAGTCATAGCACCATACTGATAAAGGTATTTACCCTCTAATCTAACTGGTCTGGTGGGCACTGGGCACTGCAGCTTCACACCCTGAGGTCAGCTGGGATTCAAGGAGTTTGAATCTTTTGGGAATTTTGTGTTACAAAACAGATGATTGATTTGATTTACTTAAATGGAAGCTAAAGTAAATTATTGCAGCTTCTGTCCAGGTTGGGTTTTCTCTGAACAGTTCTTGATACCCCGGACCCTGGCACCATGTGCAGACCTGACAAGGTTTGAACTGAAGACATCATCTGCACTGCTGAGGGGGACAGGGAGCAACCTCTGTGTGTGCAGGCACTTGTAACCTTGGACTTCTTGAGTCTGTAATACCATGGAACTCTTTTCCAGACAGCAGGACCCCTGAATCCTGTTTCATTTTGGTCACAAAGGAAATTGGTCCAACCAATTTCATTAGTCCCTCACTGAGAGTCAAATAGACCTCGTATTAATTGTGACAGTGCTTCAAATTTTCCTTTTTTACTATATGCTGCATTATTCTTTCATGCCAGTTTTTCTTTGTTTGGTCTGCCTCACTGCAGGAATTTATTAAGAATCCTTACAGCCCAGATTTTGACATGCTTAGGCATGATGATTTTCCATTTATTGTTATAGAATGAACATTGCAGAGCAAGCAGGAGGCCAACCATTTAACACCAAGTGTCTTATTAATCAGCTTTTGTTTATTTAATTTAATAAGCAGCTTTTGATAGCTGTGAGAGTCTGGTTGGGTATTTAATTAGATCAGCACTTACTGCTCGGGTCTGTGGAACATCTGACTTCAGCTTTCCTGATACTTTGGATCTCAAGTTTATTCCTTTTTTTTTTTTTTCTTTTTCACTTGAGAGTGCAATAAGTATTTTCTCAGTAAGATAATTTCAGCTCTTTCTTGATTTTGGGGGTATGTGTGGGGATACAGAAGCCAGGAACCACTTGCCTTTTGGCATTAAATACACAGAAGCAAGTCCTGGAAATTCCTGTCTTTGAAGCCTGTCTGGTCTGTTGGGAAGGTATGGAACCTTCTTGCCATTCTCCTCTCTTTTTGAATAAGTCCCAAATCACTTCAAAACCACAGCTCTGTGAGGTGAGGACCAGAGCCCCCTCTGAGACCCCTCTCTCACAGTCTTCTGGTCATATCCCTTCTGGGTTTTCTCACACAGTTGTTTTTAGAGCCATGTAAAACACTTCCTACCATGCCCAGTGCTGCATTCCTGTGCCTGGCACCTCAAACCTTTTCTCCTCAGGGATCTGGGCTCCAGCAGATCATTGTCACTCTCTGCTCCTCAGAATTCCCCAGGACAGAAATCAGCCCTGCAGAATAACAGGGCTCTGGGAAGCCTTTCTTTACTTTCATTTACATTTTATGTAAGCATTACTTATTTATTAAGTAATTAATCTGGATTTATTTTTCTGAACTTGAAGAATGCCATATGGTTTTTTGTCTTCCATTAGTTCAATCATGTCACATTAACAGGATGGGTTTGCATGTGCAGCCTGGAGTTCCAAGAAGCCTTGGGCAGTTTTTTCATGGATCCCATAGCTGAAGCTGAACCTGACTGTATTTAGTGAAAACTCAGGAATTCTTCTTAATAGCCACTGCAACAGGATTCAGTAAGATCTTGATAAATTGAGGACAAAGTATTACTGAAATAAATTCACAGAAGTGTGAGTTCCATTATAGTGTTTTTCAAGGAAAAAAAAAAAAACCAAACAAAAAGACACCAAAAAACACCCCAAAAAACCAAACAAAAAAACTATTTTATTACTCACAATAATAAAATTTTGCAGGTTTGCAGCACTATATTGACATAGAGACCATGTATTAAATTGAGTATATATATGTATGTATGTGCCTAATTTTATTCTCAGTGCTGTGGGCTACAGTACTTTGCTTTGAAAGAATATTCAGGATAAAGTCTCTTTAACTTCACAACTCCTGACATAAATTATTAAAATATTGCAAGGGCTAGGAGGGGAGTTTGAGCAAACCAGAGAATCGTGATTGTCTTGGTGAAATGTATATTGATAACATTAATATACAAATTTAATATACAATATACAAAGGGTTTGGGAAACCCTTTGGGACAAAAAATTACAGTTTGCTGTGACTGTCAGATCCCAAAGCACACTGAGGAATACAGGGCTGGACAGGACTGTCCTTGGCTGTGGCCCCCAGCTCTGCCACAAGTATCTCCTATTACACTGTTCTGACACCTAAACAAGAAGGTAAGTGAAGGACAGCTATTCCGTGCTGAAAAGCTCAAGAAAACCCATCCCAAAACAATAATAACAACAATAAACCCCTCCAAATCTCTTACACAATTTGTTACATTGGCTATTAAAACCACCTAACCAAAATTCCATGCTTGGCAGAAAGCCAGGGGCAAGGTTCAGTTTGTTTTTCAAAAACACAAGACATGGGTGTATAAGTAATTAACAAAGAAGGTTTTTAAACCCAATTTAAAGGAAAAAAAGGGGGAGAGTTTTGAAGCACATAATCCAGCTTCTCTTTCAGTTTATTGCCATGCTTTCATTGGATTTTAGGGGCTGTTGAGTAGTTCAGTTGTAGTCATTAGGATCCTAATTCTCTTAGGTGCTTATTAAGCACTAAATTGCTTGCTTGTGCCAGTTCTTAGTAACACATTCTCCTGGAATGAAAAGAGGGAGCATACAGATTGACATCTGAGTTATTCTTCCTATTGTGTTACCTGGAAGAACAGTAAAATCAGCATTTTAGAATATTTTCCTCTCTCTGCTCTCTGTAATCAGCACATAAGACACTTTTACCAATGATGGAGATCCCTCATCTAAATGGGAAAGCTGAAGTTTCTATTCCCCTGATTTTTTTTACCCTTTCAGGAAGAGACATCCATAATTGACTCTTGGTACCCAGCTCCCTCTATTTCCAGATATCCAAAGGAAAAGATCACTGTGCTCAGGAGCAATGGAATGCCTCTTTATCCAGTAACAGTGGGACTTGGAAATGTTTCCAAATGGGATCTGAAACAAGGACCTTAAGCACCATTGTAGGAGCCTTAGCTCTTCACTAGGAGAGAAAGGGGCTGTTGTGTGGAGGCAGCCATGGAAAATCATTTTCCTATGTCTATCAGCATCAACAATGGGCTGCCTCTCACCTGTTATGCCCACAGAGCCTTTGTGGACATCTAAAACCCATTCCTGCTGCAAATAATGTCAAAAGGTCCGTAGGTTAATTATCTCTGAAGCATTACAGCTCCTTGGGGAGGTATAAGTATAAAACCAAATGCTGCTGTGTGCATTAGCGACAGCAAGTGCAGCAATCATGTTTTAGGCACAGAAAATGCCAAATTGGGAATCTATCCCACTGCAGAGCCTTGGGAACCTTGGCTTTCCCCAAAAAAAACCCCAAGTGGCCAAATCTGGAAATTAACCTGAGATGGCTCTGTGTTCTAATGGAAGAGCTGTTAGGCAGGAATGTCAACAGGTGATCTTTGACAGAAAAAATCCTGGATAAAAGATGTCAAAAATAGTCCCTGGGGAGGGGAGGCAGTCAAAAGCTCAGGCTGGATGAGGAATCAGCTTTCTACAGCAAAAGGTGACACCAAGCTCCCTGCATGGGATAACAGGCAGGAAATGATCCTGGAAAGAACTAAGACTTGTTATCCTGCCATGACCTGAAGTGGTGATGGCATGAAGGAGCTATTAAAGGGCAGTGGAGGCAGAGGAAAGAGTCTCCTTTAAAGTGAGAAATGAGTCATTTGAGGAATGAGTTGCTTGCTTTTTTTTTTTTTCTTATTTAATTGCTTTTTTCTCTCTCTATTAGTTAGATAGCAGCTCTGAGAAATGTGCTCTTTGGGTTTCTGGGAATTCGTCAGCAGTATTTCAAGTTTGTTTGTCCATTGTTTTTATAGACTTATCAGCAAAAAATCATGGGAGAGGGAAAATCAGAAAATCTCTATTTATGTGTAAATCATCAGTTGATTTCCATGGGTATTTCTCAATCTTGTTTCCACAACACTAAATGCATGTATGTGCTTTATTTTCATTGTGTTTATTTATTGGAAAGCTATGTTATCAATAGAAATGTATTTTTCTAAATGCAGTTTTGCTGGAATTGTAATGTCATGTCTCTGACACTCTCAGTTATGCCAGTGAGAGTATTTGCTGCTGCCATTTCCAAAAATTAAGTCAAAGGCTACTGTTCCCTGCCTTATTCCTGCTTTGGGCTTTTTCCCCAGGTTTTAAGGGAACTCCTGTGAGAGTTTTGTCTGTCCTCTGCAGTTTAGGAGCCATCCCTGTTGCTGAACAGCCCCAGTGTAAAACCCTCAAATTCCCTCCTGCCCTGTGGTGATACCCCAAAATCACACCTCAGAGCACACCAAGGGCTGATCCAGGCTTTGTTCTTCCCGTCCTCCATCTCATTTATTTATCTTACTCTTCAAAAAGATTTCACTTCTCACACCTTGCTGTTGTTTCTCCATTTTTCACATGTCTTCCTGCCCTCTCAAAGGCAAACCCTTGTGTTTCACCCACCCTGGCTCTCCCTGTGTCCCAGTGGTTGCTCTCCCAGTGGTAACCACCCTCCTCATCTCCTCCTTTTTCCTGGCACTCCAGTTTCTTTCCAAACCTGGCAAACAGGTTTACACCTTCACCCAAACCAGATAAAATGAATGTGCAGTTATTTTTGTTCCTAGAAGCTTATTTCAGTTTACATCAAAACTGTTCTTACACTCTGCCGTGGTGAAGCGGCACAGAAAAGAACGGTTTTGGTTTTTTTTAACCGTATTGAAGAAACCACCCAAGGTGTTCTGCTGACTGATCCCTGCTGGTTTTTGGATAAGGAGATGTGGGAGGTTGTGGACAGGATCTGAGGGCTGTGTTTCAACCCAAAGCCTCTCTGTTATCTGCTTCTGCTCCCAGGTTGTTTTCTGGTGGAAGAGGCACTTCCTTTCTGCCCCAACCCTCTGATTTAGTCTCAGCACACTTTTTCTCTTCTGTCTCTGAATTGAGTTTGCACCATTTGGACCTTCTCCCTCTGAGTGGACAGAATTTTTAAATTACAGATTTTCAGCTTGGTTTTCTCACAAGTTCCCTCTTCTAGGAAGAGTGTGGAATTGGCAGAGCAGTCCCCTCATGGATGTTCATTGGGTCATCCTTCTCAGCACCTCTCCTGACCCATCTTTTCCCCCTCAATTTGTGTGCCTGAGCAGGGCTGCTTCCTCAGCATCTGTGCAAACATTACAGCATTTTATGAAAATAGCAGTGAATAATTCTGTTAGTTCCTCCTCGCTTGGGTTTCGTTGCCTGTATTTTAAGCATAGCTCATTAAGGCTGTAGTTGTTTTTTTTTTTTAGCTCATATCGTTGATTTTTCAGCTTAGATACATCTACTGGTTTTTTGGTGGTTTTGTTTTTTTTTTTTATTTTAGTGTCCTACTGCTCTAATAGAGTCTGCCTGAGTTTCTGGAAACTGCAGAGGGCTTGACTGCTTCAAAACCCAGGTTTTTACCCTTTTTACCAGTCTGATTTTTCTGACATTTATGACTGTCAATGGAACACAGTGCCTTTATTTATAATGATAAAAGATACATTTGTACCCCCAATTCAGTTTTGGTTTTTTTGTAGCTTGAGACTGTTTTTGAGGGTTGCTTCTCACATCCCTCAGTCTGACGTAGAGGACAACCATTGTTTTATCTTTAATTCTGGTTGTGAGGAGAATATAGAAGACACCTCTAGGACAGATGCTGGTTTGGAGAGGGATGGATCACCCAGCCAGGCTCTGCTTGCAGAATCTCAGGGACAGGCTGGATGCCTCCTTCAGCACTAAGCACTCACTGCTTCACTGATCTGGTCTGCTGATCTTACTGCATTCATTGAGGGGTTTAAAATAGGTATTCTTGCCTTCAGCTTAATTAATTAAATTTTCTAATTGTGTTCTCTTTTTACTGCTGTAGGAGTGATAACTGGTAACTTAATTGGGATAATTCAAGGAAAAAAAGTCATCTTGCTCTCATTACTGGGTTGTGGAGTTTGTTTGTTTCTTTAAGGTTTTTTGCAATATAATACCCAAAACACTAAATTGCTTAAGACTGTGGGCAAGTTACTGCCAAATGCAGCACAGGAAAGATGCTGAGAATCCTGGGTGATGTGGGTCAGGCCTGGCTTCCCTACAGCCCTGCAGCTGCTAATGCTGGACCTCAGTCCTCTGCTGGGAACCCATTTATTCACAATCCTTTTAGGATTAAACTGCAGCTCCAGGACCACAGGTCTTGTTAGGCTGATCCCAATTTTTAATTACTGTATTGTTCCTCTGAAATGGATGTCGGACAAGAGAAAATTGGCCCATTGGGTGTGTTATGATCACAGGGCTTGCACCATGAACCAAACTTCGTAGTTTGCTTAGCAGATGAAAATACAAGAGATCCCCTTTGAAGATCTTTGAATGTCTCTTAAGTATTGTCCCTGTTTTCCAGAGACATTTCATGAATGGGAATTGCAGGTTAGGGAATGGGCCATTGAGAGTTTGTGGATATTTTGACTGAAACCTTCAAGACTTTTCTACAGGGACAATTCAACTGGTGTAATTACACCTGTGCAACTGTACCAAGATCAATGCCCCATGTTCCCCAGAATGAGGGTTCCTTTCTTTTTGTTTGTTGTGCTTCTATGGTGACACATTTTGGGGAAAAGATAGCAAACTTCGGCAGGGATGATCTGTCCTACAAAAGTGGCAGAGTTCAGGCTGTTCCAGAGGTTTTCCATCCTCTGCTGTCCCCACAGCCATGTGGATTTATGTCCCAGCACGTGGTAAAACGAGGAGGGCTGTGCTGCATGGCCCAGTGGGATTATTTTGTCCACAGTTCTGTGGTAGCTGTTATCCCTGTTTTCTACAGGGTGACAGAAAGGAACTATCTGGCAGGGACATGTCTTTTTTTGGCAGCACAGATTCTGAAAAGAGCACCATGTGCTTTCAGCAAGGTGATATTGCAGGGGAGCATTGAACCACCCCAAAAAAAGCAGGAGACTCTTTTGAGGGGGCCAAGAGGCACATCCCCAGTGAGCAACGCCTTCAGGGCTGGCAGGGGAACACTCCAGAGCTTTGCTTTGGGTCTGGGTGAGGAGAAGAGTAGAGGAGGCAATGCAGGTGAGGGGGGAATGAATTTGCCTGAAGTTCTGTGCAGGGTGCAGTTTGAAGCATTAGGAGTCCTTGTGTAACCACTGGTGTTTGAAGAGGCAAATCTCTAATTTTGGAGCTGTGTGTTCAGGACAAAAAAATGTTGGTTCTTTCTGCAAGTCAGCATCAATAGCCAGCTGGAACTTGTATAAAAATGTTGCTCTTTGGATTTGCAATTATTTTTTGATTAAATAAAGAGGAGGGACCTCATTTTGTTTTAAGTACACATTCTGCAATATTTCTGATACTATGGGAAAGAGCACACCATGCACTTACAAATTACTGCTCAGTAATTAACTTCTTTGATCCTAAAAGTGAAAACAGCCCACCTGTGCTACAAGGTGGCTTGCAGAGTCTTTGGAAAAAAGACTTTTGCTGAAAAAGCCTATTCTCTCTGCTCTGTTATGCAAACAAATGACTTTTTTTCATTTAGAAGGAGTGAAGTATGAGTTCTTTTTCTTTTCCTGGCTTGCTAAAAATATGTGATAACAAGTTGACTTCTGTGGGAGTTCTGCATGGGTAAAATCTGAAGGATCAGTCCCCATATTGTATGTGATTTTGCCCTAGTAATTATTCTTCACTTGAACAGCTTCTCCATGGCAACTGCTTCAAGAAAGTCTTGTATCTTCACCTATTTTTAAAAAAGGACTTATTAAGATGTATGTTTTAAATTTTTTCACCCTAAAAAGAGAAACAGCAAAAGAATCAGACACAAGCAGAAACATATGGAGTTTTGCCCAGAAAGCCCTTTATTCCATGCACATCCCCACCTTTTCTCTGTCCTGGGGGTAAAAAGGAAAAAAAAACAAACCTTTGAGCAATTAAAAATAAATTCACTACCTTTCCTTTCCCCAACCCCTTCCTGAGCCTCTGAGACATTGTGACGCTGACTTGATCAATCATCCCACATCCACCCTGGCAGTTCCTTAACACAAACTTTCTCCTTCCCTCTATTTTCCAGCCACAGTCTGCTTTCAGTCTGGCAGTTAATTGTACCCCTGCTCCAGTGCCACAGTAGTATCCTTGTCAGAAGGCTCAGCTGAAGGTCGGGACCTGTTGGTTTGTAGCTTCTTGCTATAAAGCAAAGGGAGCAAAACATTCTGTGCCTGGGTATTCTCTTTCTGCCTCGACTCAGCTGGGTCATTGGTGGTGCCTCGTTGTGCAGTTCTGCTCCTAAACCAGGAAATGCTCTAATGTTGTGCCAGAGAATAGAAAACACATCTGTTGTTAGCAATGCAGTAGTCAGGAAAAGCATCCATTTACTTTAAACTTATTTTCTGTTTTCATTTTTGTATGGCAACTGTGCTCTCTAATAAAACTCCAAGAGCAAGGAGGTTTTCTACTTTGGAGGTCACTGTCTTCTGAAACAGCACATCCTTTAGAACGGTTTTTCTCCTTGATTCATTTCCAAATGTTGGGTGATAGTTGTATGCTGGATCTTGTCTTTTGTGTTCAGCTCCTTATGCTGTGACAGATTTTAAAAACTAATAAGATAAAATGGGGTCCCTCTCCTTTGTACTGACCTCATGAACATGGGAATTTACCTGCCCTGGTGACATGATTTTTGTCACATTCCTGACTGACTGTCTTGCTGGTAGATGAGACTTTCTTAAACTGAGATAGATAGGTGATTGATAGATAGATAGGTGATTGATAGATAGATAGATAGGTGATTGATAGATAGATAGATAGGTGATTGATAGATAGATAGATAGGTGATTGATAGATAGATAGGTGATTGATAGATAGATAGGTGATTGATAGATAGATAGGTGATTGATAGATAGATAGGTGATTGATAGATAGATAGTGATAGATAGATAGGTGATAGATAGATAGATAGGTGATAGATAGATAGATAGATAGGTGATAGATAGATATACAACCATGTTACCTGTGTTTCACCTGAAATCGCTCATAATGTGGCACACAGAACATGCTATCTGATAGGCTTCAGCAGGGTTACACCCCTGTGAGAGCTGTGCTATAATTTCTAAAGTTGTTTCTGAAAGTTTTTGCAGCTTATGTATGATTTTAAAATCATTGCTCTAACGATGATCATCAACCACTGATGATTTGTTTTCTGTTTCTGTAACACAGCCAGGCAGACTGGTTCAAAAGGTGTGTGAATTTGGCACTTGGGGATATGGTTTGGAGGTGAACATGGCAGTGCTGGGTTAACAGTTAGACTCAGGTGATCTTAGAGGTCTTTTCCACTTTAATGATTTTGTGGCTGGCACTGTGTCTTGAGTTTTACCTTCTGTACCTCTCACCCTGTGGTTATGTGCTGCTCCCATCCTCCTGGCAGAGCCCATTGCATTCAGAGATCCAGTCTATATTATGACCCAATAAAGAGTTTTATCTGCAGAACTAAGATGGCAACAAACCGTGGCAGAAGCTAGGAAGAGTTTTCTGGAGGATGAGAACATAATAAACCAGCTTTCTCATTTAACCTGATTTATCCCTGTTCCCTGAGCCACAACACTCATGCAAGCCAGCAGGTGCTGCTCAGTTTTGTTCTTTTCTTTGCAACTCTCAGTGTCAAAAGGAGGACTCATCAGGCAGCATCCCCAAGTTCACTGGTGCACATAAAACGTTGCCTGGTGCTGTCTTCTGACATTCACAGCAGAGAGGGTGGTAAATAAAGCTAAACCAGTGGTTTTCGGTCAAAATGTTGACAGCCATTTTGCAATTGCCATCTTCACTCTGATATCTCAGGAAACAGCTCAATAATTAACCTTGCATTGGAGATTGGAGCTGTCTGCCATTCCTGAGGAGCCCCAAAACAACACCCAGGCTCACTGGAGGGAGCAGAGGTACCTCAGGTGGGCTGGACATCAGGCACTGGAGAGCAGCTGTCATGTTTGATATGGTGCCACAAGATGGAAGAAACTGCAACAGAATCTTAAACAGGATGCATCCATTAAGTTTTCATTATGTATGTTTGGCTTGAACAGTTACAACAAGGATTTAATTGTCTTTTGTTGACATTTAGAAAATTAAGCCAGCAATTAGAAAATGAAATAGGCATAACTAGCAGTAAGAAATTTAGGGTTGTTTTTTAATATGTCTTGGCTGTAATAATTGTTAAATAGTGATTAATGGTTGGCTGTCAGTCAGGTTAGGAGAATAATTTTACTCTAAAAAGCTGCAAGACAAAATTTCTTGTTACCCTCGGTTCTGCACTACCTGTTTTGTCACTTAGTCTAATACCAGAGTAATTAATTCCAAAGAGCTATCTTTGAAAAACAAATAGCCCTGGCTTCCTGCTGAAAATGATAGATATCACTCCACAGGGAGGCTAAAAAATAAACAATAGTTTATATATATCACAGAAAATTGGACTTTTTAATTGAGAAGTATCTAAATTCTCCAAGCACTCTCTGATTAGTGGTTCCATATGTTAAATCTATGGGTGAAAATGGGTTTGGTGTGGTACATTTCTTCAGTGGTTGTGCAAGTCTTTTGGTTAAAACAGCCCCAAAATTACAGAGGGTTCTTGCACCATTCACCTTAATGCTAAGCTTTTAATAACAACAAAGAGAATGCAAATCTTAATGGCTTAATAAGGTTCTTTGGACCAGTGTGGAATGAATATTGGTGTCCTGTGGATCACCAGGGACAGGTGGGACAGCACATGGGATCCTTGCTGGTGGCATTCTTGTGGACCATGGAATGCTGTTGCTGACAGTGCAGGATTTCCATGGCCAACACATTTCAGCAAAAATCATCTTCTCTGCATTGCAAAGAGAGAGAAACCTTTCTGCAACAGCAATAAAATGATTGATGGTGCTGTTTTTCATTACAGCTAAGTCTTAAAACATCCATTTATCCCATTTGTCTGTCCCATGCAGATTTTAGACAAAGTGACATCTTCTCCATGGGTCTCTTGAGCTTGCTGCTCTCCCTGAGGCAGGGCTCCTCAGTGCTTGTATTTTCCTCAGGACACCCATCTCTTTCCCTGTGTAAGTAGGATAGTGAATAAAGTATCCTTTTGTGGGGAATTCAGCAAGTTTATTGTTTCATGTATTGCTGCATTTGGATTTTGAGCAAAGCATGCAGCACAGGAATGCTGAAGGGAAGGGTAAGTGTTGCAGTCTGCATCACTGGCTGAGCTACACTGGTCTGGGCAGGTCCTCAGGAGCAGGGGACATGGAATTAAGGACAGCTTGTGCACAGGATTAATGTCAGATGTTTACACCTGACAGCAGCTTGGATAGTGCTTTCTAAGGCTTTTTTGGCTTTGCAGCTGTGGCACTCATCCCAGCCCTTTTATTTATGAAAGAATATCTTTAGACACCTTCCAGCAACTTGGCTAACATAAATCCTTGTAATCAAAACGTTTTCCATCCAAACTAGACCTGATGTCCCATTGTATTATGGGAATTACTCATCCTGATTTCAGTTGACCCTCGGCTGTGGGTATCCAAATGCCGCAGAAAGGATTGTGCATCAGATCAGAGCTGGGCACAGGGGAGAAAAAGAGCAGGGCATAATATCCATGGCTGGAGACAAAAAGAGGAAAGGTTGTTATCCCTGCTTGTCTCTCAGATATCACTGTACACCATGTTTCTGGTTAGTTTTATCTGCTCTCCTCTCTAAGCTGTTCATATTTGAAACATACATCTACCTGAAAGGTGGTATTAAGATAATATCATAGAATCTCAGAATTGTTGGTGTTGGAAGGGACCTTTAAAGGTCATCTTGTCATAATAGGGTACATGTGTCTCTGTCAGCTGTTCAACAGCCAGGGTTATCATAAAGTAGATGGCTAAAGCTAGTTTTGTACCATACCAGCTCATCTTGTTGTCAAAATTACCATGTAGCAAACCAGGAATTAGGTTTCTCCTTTTCCTACTCTTATTACAAATTAATGACACCAGGGCACCAGACGAGATGGGAAAAGCTCAGGAGTCCAGCTTACAATTTTGTCTTTAAAAGAAATAGACCAAAAAAAGAGGAAGTGAGAGCTTTATGAGTGTTAATATCCTCTAAAGTTAAAAATGCCTCCTAAATGTGATAAAGTTAACACATGTTCCTGTCAAATTCCATTTCTGGAAGGTGTATGAGCAGATTACAGCTTAATGTTTTTCTCAAGGTATCTTTGTTTAACCTGCGTTACAATGCAACTATGTAGTCTGCTGTCTACATATGGCTTTTTATTCTTTATATTTGTATCCTGTGCCTAGATTTAGGTAGCACATAAATTAAATTCTGTCACATATTAAGCAGTTAAGACTGGTCCTAATTTTCAGGATCCATTAGAATGCAAAAGGAGCCATGGCATTAATCTTGCAGATTCATCCTTTTGAGATATAAATGTAAAGAAATTTGATTTGCTGGGCTGGAGTTTCAGGTCATGCTAAATTTATGCTTGTGCAGAGTTTTCTGAAGGAGAGAGCCTTTGCTTATATCTTACAAGGGATGTGAGGTAATGGACTTTCACACTGAGACATTTGTACTCCAGGAAAGCTTTTACTGACCAAGAGCAATTCCCAGCCACTCCTGTGGTTTAGATAAAATTAATTGGTGAAGAGGCATTCCACATTTACTGAAAATGGAAATACACTGTTTTGATAACTTTAGGGACTTCTTTCCTTCCTAGATTGACCATTTGAACATGCTGAGGAAGAGATACAGTGCTGTTGGTGCACTGAAATAAATCCCAGAGAAATACATAAGCAGGCAGGGTATGTAGTTGTATATGTGGGCTAAATCAGATGGCTGGGATTGTAGATATGGAAGAGAAATCCATGATGTGAATTCCACATGTTTCTCTGTGTGCAAAATTAATCTTGACAAAACAACAGTGAAAGGATTAGTGTATGCTCTGAAGTCAGAGTTGAAAAATAGTCCTGTGAGCTGCCCCCTTTTTAGTTAATGAAGACATAGGAATTTTTGTAACATACAGAAAATCAGGGCTCTGTAATGTGTTCATTATCCTCCCATTAAAGATTATCCTGGACATAGAAATGGAATATAAGTTAGCTTTATAGGGGAAATATCGACTAGACAGGCTGCTAACACGGAGATGGATTTTATTATTTAGAAAGGCAGAATATTAGGATACATGAGGGTTTTTTTTGCCCTTTTTTTTTTTTTTTAACAGAGATGCTCTGCTGTCAGCAGTGAAATATTACTGCAGGAGAGTTTTCTTTTTATACACAGTGGTAAGAAGTATGGCTTCCTTTCTCGGCACTTCAGCCACAGATGCTATCGGCGAGACCATCTGTGGTGACAGATTTGTGTTATATCACTTCCAAACTCAGCGAAGCTGGTAAAGCCTCCTACTACAGGATATAAGTAGCTCCTGCTAAGGCTGGGATGTATTACAGGGCTGTCTTTCTTTGGGGGGCAGAGCAGTGGGAGGATTGTGTGGATAGAAGCTCACAATAGCTTTCAATCACCTCCCCACCGAGTCTTGAAATGCTGGTGTGGATCTTCTGGGGCAACATCTACACAAAGATCCTTCCTCTGGCTCCCACAGGGGATAGGTCTGGACTCTTCTTACTCTCTGTGAGGCACTTGCAGACCAGTCTGATCTGGGGATGTCAAGGGGGGCACTAACTCTGACCTCAGAGGGAGTCTGTGTAAGTGGAAATACCAGGCTGTCGTGTGGCCTATAGCTCCTCTGGAGGCATGGCTGCAGGAAGGACCTGTATGTTCCCTCATGTCCCCTCAAAACATCTCCTCAACATTACCTTGTCCTAAAGATGGTGACCCTTTGGCTCACAGCGAGCTTCTTCTTACCCAGTCATAATTTTTTTCTTCTCCTAATGTTCAAAATTATTTTAACTGGGCGTTCTGAGTTTTTTTGGGCCAGGTTGGATGGGGGCTGGAGCACCCTGGTCTAGTGGAAGGTGTCCCTGCCCAGGACAGTGGGGCTGTAAGTAGATGGTTCCTGAACCATTGTGTGATTCCCAGACTCCAGGGATGCCAGGCTCTGATGAACACTGCTGTTAGTGTTCATCACAAGTGACCACGCTGACCTTGGCACCATTTGGGCACTGCTGGGACCAAAACCATGGCACACACAGGGCCAGCTGCCCACACCAGGGGCAGGTTTTCAGCCATGAGTAGGCAATGAAGGGATGTTGATGGCGCAGAGCATCACACAGCATCTCTGTGCAGTGTGATGCTCTACAAACTGCTGTTTTGGCAAAAGCATTGCAGAAATCCTGGTGGAGCCAAGAGTGGAAACCTCCAGTCTTCACATCTGTGACTGTTGAAAGTATTTGAAGATGTGTTAGATTGGAAACATATTCATGTCTGCTAAGCATTAAAAAAAAAATAATGTGTATTTAGACTTAAAAGGAATTTTTGCTGCTAATAACCTTGCAATAGCCTTGCCCTGGGTTTGAAATCAGTAGGACATGCTCATACCAAGTGGGCACAGTTAATTCAACACCATGGAAGCTCTCCAGATATCTTGAACTGAGACTTACAAGTTCCTCAGCCCCTCATTCTTCATGTCAAATTCTAGCAAGTAATGAAAGAACTTAAAGAGCTGAGCACCTTTATAGGAGTTGACATTCCACAATCTCAAGTTCCCCACCTACAAAACAGAAGAGGTCATTCATTTGGTCATGTCAAGAAATGGCCATGGCTTCTTTCAGTAATAGAACCCATAAAACAACCAAAAATAAAACTATGGCATTTTACAAGATCTAAGTGATAACAAACACCTACTTGTCAGTATAAATTTGTAAAATTGTCCTTCCGTTCTTTTAAAATAAAATCCTACTGATAGCTCATGCTTTAAAGGCAACAAAGAGACTTTCCGAAAGATGATCTGAGGAAATTGTTTATCTTTTTCTTTGGAAATTTAGACTTGTTGCATTTCCTCCACAAAAAATTGTGCAGTGGGAAATCATGGCAGCGTTTCACTGGGTGCTGTTCCTGCACGCAGCACAGCCACCTAAAATTTTCCAGTTGGTAAGAAAAATACTGAAAGAGTCATCAAATGAACAACTTTTTTTTTTGTGAAGTCTGGTGTTTCCTAAAGGATAAATTGTCAATCAGTTAAGTCCCTAGCTGGAAGATACAGCTGATGTATCTTCTGTGTGGTAGCTTGTCTCCTCTTTATTCTTTCCTTTACTCTTCCTCCTCCTTTCATTGTTCTGTGTTTGGACTCTGGTTTTACAAAGACAGAGTTGTGCATCCAGAGCAGCTGGACTGATTACAGGGATTACTGCATCTTTGGCATCTGTGGCTGTCAGTCTGCCTCTGAGCAAATTCTCCACTCAAGTTCTCTTCTTCCTTGCTCTTAAAAACGTGAGCTGGCCATCCATTTAAAGTCATCCATTTGAAAGCAAAATGGAACCAACAGTAAAGACTGCTGCATTTAATTATTTTCATTTTTTTTTTCATTCCAAAAGTACTGTCTACAGTGAATGTGTTTTACAAAGGACAAGAAACTGTGACTGGTTTTACTTCAGTATCAGTGGTGGTCCTTTAACTGGGCTCTCTTTCATGAGAATTTTTCAGGAGGGTTGTTGTTTGTGTACACGTGATAAGATCAACTTAACCTGATGATCTGCAGTTTTAATTGGTTTTTTTTTAATTGTTTTTTCTTGTTTATTAATTGTTTGGGTTTCTCAGTTTTCAATACAATATTTTGATACAGCTCTCCAAAATTCTGCCTTAGCACGTTGCTGGTGCCTGTGTTTGTTTCTGTGGCCACTGGCAGGGTACAGAATGATGGGGGGATTGCAGGAGGTCTGTCCTTGTCTCCAGGCACTGCTTCAAACCACACATACAACGATATTTCCCCCCCAGTAACTCTTCCTACAGCTAAGGAGATCATTGCTGGAACCCAGCTGCTCCTTATCTCTCTGGCTGTTGACTGGGTAATTTGCAGCCCAAAACACAATGCTCTGAGGGTGTTACAAACAATTAGAGGAGCAGGGATGGGAACCATGAGGTCTTGTCAAGTGGACAGCATCACCCAGCTGGGTGTGCTGCCTCTGGGCACCTTCTGGTTAAAGCCCTGCTCAGATCAGGCTGCTCGGGAGCCTCTCCAGGCAAGCTCTGAATGACACACTCAGCACGAGCTCCTACTCCTAACAAGGTTTGTGGGTGAAATGAAATTTAAATGTAGACAGGAGTTATTGCCATAGAAAAGATCCTAGCGAAAAAAAAAAAAAAGATAATCACAATGCCACAATTATAAACCAGAGAAAACCAAAATTGTCAGCACAAATTATGTTCTTTGTTATGTTCTTGTCATGTCCTTAAGCCTGGAAATCCACGCCATGGATAACTGGGGTCAGAACTGAGTTCTGCAGCAGACATGTGATGACTCTTCTGTAAAGAATAATACTTTATTAACAATATGTTTAAGTTATGTCAGCTATCAGCCATTCATGAACTTTTATTGACAGCTAAATAGGACCTGAAAGATTTGAGCTTTTGGCTGTCATTCAGGGGGGCATTTGCTTTCAGGTCTGCCTTAACCTGCAAGTATGTAATTTGTTTCATTTATGGTACTGCATAGGAAATGAACCTGGTCTGTAGAGCTCAAAGGCAAATGCAGTAATCATCTGCATGACTTGATTCCTTATTCCAGTAATATGAAAATTGTCAATTATGGATGAATTATGGGTGCTACTGATACCTGTAATTTGGTTGTGCAGTTTTGTAAACATAAGCAGCTGCATTTAATTGTATTTTACTAGTCATGTAATTCATTAAGGTGCACCTGCAGTCACCTAAGATACAGATATTAATGAGCTGAAACGCTGTCTTTCATTGCCTACTATTTATATTGACATTCCTTACCAGTGTTTGTTTTTAATCAAATATCTGTGTATCTGAGATGCTGATATTAAAAAAAAATTAAATGATTGTGAAATAAACACAGAGCATAGCTAGGTGCTACATTTTTAACTTCTGAAAGTACTCTCTAAATAATTAATTTAAACAATTGCTTTTCCATGCAAAGCCCAAGACTGGAGGAAAGCTGTAGAATCGATTTTTGCAGCAGTTATTGTGGCAAAGATGAATCATTAGATAACTGATTCCAGGGATGTGAGCTGCTGAAGCCCTTACTCTGTATTTCCATGCTCCAGTGGTGATGGATGTTGTTCAGCTCTGCCTGAATACAGTACCTTTACTTTTTAACTTCCAGTCCAATCTTCTTGGAGATGTTATCTTCAGACTTGGGAACACATTTATGAAAAAGGCATTTTATTTTGCACAAATATGTGTTTAATATTCACAGCCTGTTCCTTTTCTGCTGCTGCTGGATATTCCTTTCATTTGAATTAAAGCAAAAACCAAGTAGATTTATTAGCCATGGAACCAGTCCTTGGCTCAGTGGATTTTGGAGAATGTGCAAGTAGAACACTGAGAATCCAACTGTACCCCAAATTTGATTTTTTCCTTCTTTCAGTAATTCTCATTTGGCCTATTATTATCAGGTAAAACAATGTTTTTACGTCAGAATCTTGTGCCTTCAGCAGGTCTGGGGCAAACTCTGGCTCCATAGGGAGTTGTCCTAACTTTGCAGAGGATAAAGATGGAGAAGGAGGCGACAGAGAGAGCTTCAGCTGCTGCCTGCATCCCTGGGATGGTTGCTGTCTCTGTGGAACACAGGGGGAAGAGTGATGAGCCCATTAGCTGTGAGCTGCTTAGGGAAACACAAAGCTTTCCATCAGGCCAGCAGCTGTGCTCTGATCTCCTCTCAGTGCTGCTCTCAGCCTGTTCCTGCTCTCTCTGTCAGCTGCCTCTTGTCTCTGACAGAGTTCCACTCTCAGGGACCTTCTTCCTGTCTCTTCTTTCTCCTTGAGCAGAGTTTTGTTTCCATTGTCCCCTCTACTTTTCCTCAAAGGGTTATTCCCATTCAATAACTCATTGCAGATATAAAAGAAGCCACACCACTGAAGTTAAATAGCATAGTAACTAAACAGAATAAGGTTGTTGAGTCCAGGAGAGATGTAGGCTTGCTTACCTGAGGTTACAAATGTTGCAGGCCCCATACCTGAATCAAAGGTATTGTCTTTCTCCAGAAAAATCTCTTTTCCTTTAAGAACCTGTTGGTGGATTGAGGATCATTTCTGGAAACAGCTTTAACTTGTATATTCTATTTTCAATGAATTGCTTATGGTCAGGAAAGTTTTCCAATCTCTAGCTTATTAGAATACTCTTCCTGCCTGACAGAAAGTTGTTCCTCTGCCCTGTAATATAGGTCCTGGGACAAAAATAGAGTGAATCCTTTCCATACATCTTGACATTTTCAAGAATATGTGAAGTTTCTGTTGCAGGCTGGGGGGGAAGGGTGTTAGTTCCGCATTTCAGAAGTTTCTGTGATCTGTGTGTGTATGGTGGCATTATGTCAGGAAATATTTTCTGGCCTTATGAGATTTTGTGATAGATGCTTTTGCAGTTACAATATTTGTCACAAAATGGACTAATCCCATCGTTCAGATGAGGCACTTTGTGGCTTGGCATCATTTAACAGCACAGTGATGGTTATTGTAAGAGCAGGCTAAATATTCTTCAGCCTATCTAGGATATTAAGTTCTACCAAGCATCACACCTCCATTTCTGGAGGTGCTTTACAGAAACAGTTTCCAGCTAGGAAAATGTCAAGCAAGAAGATGAATTGGAACCTGAATAGCAGGACTTGCATAAGATGACACAGGCTCCTCAGATGGAAGAGGCAGATATCAGGACAGATGCCCTCAATTAGGAGGAATTAAAGATTTATGTTGTAAATAACTCGGAGGGGAAAAAAAACCTCACACAGGAAAGAATAATCTGATTATGTCTGTTCTGACATCTGTGCAAGTGTTGAAGTGTCCAAAGGCAGGAACATTTGCATGGGAACAATCAAAGTACTCGTGTGCTCTTCCTATGCTGGAGTCTATAAACAGATGAAAAAAGATAATTGCATTTTTCTTCTCTTTCTTTATTTTGTCCATTAAAAACATTGCAGACAACTGAAGGAGCAAGTAAAGGGAACAGAAAAATTAACTGCCATTTTTGGGGAGAGGGCTGGGAGATGAGGAAAGGTGGGTAGGATTTTCCTGTGCATCAGATTGAGGATGGCCTTATTTACTAGGGAATTCTGTTCAGAAACCTGAGTGAACTTGGCAACTTGGCTGTTTTGTGATTCTGTTCTACTGACTGTATTGAAGTTAGAAATTGAAGAACAATTGAAATGCAGGAAAATGTTAACAGTAGGCTACATTTTGCAATCACTTTGTTCAAGCTGTGCTTTCCAAGGAAGTATAGAACAGATGAAGCATAGTTCCATTAAATTAATGTGTTAGTTGAGGCATTTCAAAGTCCTCCTTCTTTGTAATAACAGGATTTGTGAGGAAAATGAGGTGTCCAAGTTCCAGAAGCTGGTTCATTTACCCGGCCTTGCACTTTAGCCAGCTCCAATTAGGGTTATTTTCTATCTCAGACTCAGGTAAAATCTCCTCCAAAGTTTGGCTTTCACTGGACTTTGGAGTTCTTAGCACTTCTGACATCTTACCCACTTCACTGTGTGAGGAAACAAGATTTAGCCTTCATCTCTGCCTACACTCTTCACTTGAAGTTTCCTTTAAATGGGAGGCTCTTCTAAGCCACATAGGTACCTGGATTTGAGATAAAACATCTCAGTCATTAAAGGGGTCCTTGTCTTGCTGCATTTCATGCAGCGTTGGGAATGGCTCAGTTAGTTCTGAGTTAGCAAACACATTGATTTTCTGCTCCTTTTCCCTCTGCCAAGAAATGGATGCTGGTTATGACAGCACCTATCTTTATAAGAAAATTCCCCACATAGAAACAGGCTTCAGAAATAAATGGCTTTATTACAGACTCACAGAGTTGTATGGCTGCATTTGCTTTGATCATTGATTTGTACAGAGTGAAGTGTTAGAAGAGAGGAGAGGTGTTTCCAACTCTCAGCTGACCAGTAAGTGCCATATCTAATTGATTCTTTTGTGCCAAGTGGAAATTGAGTTTTCTTGGCTTAGAAAAATGTGTCTCTTTCTGGAGTTTGCTGCCATTATAACACTCCTGTTAATGCTCATCACTGCTATTGCTGTGTACCATTGTCATTTACTTTTGCTGCTGATTTCTGAGCACACTGAATTAACGAACTTAAGTTTATAACCTTAATGCTTGTTTAAATAACCGGTTCCTGCTGCATTGAACATTTATCCTTACACCTCATGTCTTTTATGGCTGAACTCCTCTCAAGCACTTCACTGATGAAGGCTTATCCAGACCATGGAATTGCTCCATGCACAACACAAGTCAGTCAGTGTTTGGTTTCCTGCAGTTCATTTCAAGGACAATTATCCTAAACTTGGTTTGTCTTGAATAAGGACAGAAATGTGATTATTTCTGGCAACAATAAAAGTCCAGGTGGTACAAAAATAAAATTATTTTCTCCTTTTTAAAAAATATTGGCAACTTCAGAATGTTACAAGACGTGCTTTTTGCTGAATTTCAGCTTACCAGTCTCTTGCTTCTTTCTGAAGGGCTTTCAGAGCAGAGCTCCCAGTGCAAAGCCCACAGTGGCTGTGTATTAAACACAGCTCTAATTTGCAAAGACGTGTGGGATAGTTTATAGTTTAATTGGTTTGTGGCTTCAGCTGTCTGGAGAAGGTGGGAAGAGGGGATGTAAACCTGCCAACGTTGTGCAGCTTGCCTGAGCCCCCGCTGCCAGGGAGAGCCCAGCAGAGGGTGGGCAGCTCCCAGGGCTGGGTAACACCTTGGCTCAGCCCTCCCACACGCTGGGTCAAAATAGCTGAGCCAGCACCTGCATGCTGGGAGGGAAGAATTCAGTCCTGCTCCGGGCCAGCAGTGTCTCAGTGGCCTTTCCCTCCCACGGGGAGTAGGTGCTGGTGATTCAGAGATGTGGCTCTGAGTCAGGTGGCCTCCCGGGGCTCCCGTGGGATGCTCGCTCCTGGTTTAGAGAGTGGAGATGCAGAAGAGAGGATCCTCACCAAAATATTGCTGGAATGAGCTGATTGCATCCAGGTTGAGGAGAGGGTGTAAGGAACTGCTTTGTTTTTTTTGGTTCTAGAATGGTCTGGGTTGGGAAGGACCTGAAAGCCCATCTCACTCCAGCCCCTGCAGAGACACCTTCCACTAGCCCAGGTTGCTGCAAGCTCCATCCAGCTTGGTCTCGAACACTTCAAGGGGTGAGGCAGCCACAGCTTCTCTAGGCAACCTGTGCCAGGGCCTCACCAACCTCACAATAAACAATTTCTTCCTAATATGTAATCTAAACCTACTATCAGCCAATTTGAAGCCATTCCCCCTTGTCCTGTCACTCCAGGCCCTTGTGAATTGTTCCTCTTCATCTTTCTGGCATGCCCTCTTCAGGTACTGGAAAGCCACAATCAGGTCACCCCAAAGCCTTCTCTTTTCCAGGCTGAACATCTCAATTATCTCAGCCTTTCATTCCTTATAGACAGTGTCCTATCCCTGAGGTGTTAAAGAATGGTTTAATGTCCTGAAACTGAGATTTCTATCTGCTTTTCCAACTGGTTGTTTTCTAAGGAATGTGCTATAATGCACAGGTATGTGATCATAGTAAAGCCTGTGTGCCTGCAGAGATGTCATAAGTGTCTTCTCATGCCTGCATTTCAAGAGGCAGCCCTTCCAAAGATAAAGGAGTAATCTGAAATAGTTGAAGTGGTAGAAATTTTCTCACAAATTACTTACCAAAGAAAAATATATTTCTTCTCAGATCTGCAAAATGCCCATCACTAAAAATGTCAACTTAATGCAAATTAATGTGGAAAATAATTTTGTAAGCTTTCTCTGGTGTATCCCTGAAGGCACTCCTGAAGGACTGTAATGTTGCCTTCATTGCATGTCTGCTGGAAGGAAGGGAACATGCAAGATTTTTTCCCCCAAGGCAGCAATTTCAACCATGCTTAGATGGAAAGGGTTTTTTTTTGGTTTGGTTTTTTTTTTTTTTTTCCTAGAAACACACACTGGGAAGCAGATGGAATTATGTTTCGTTATGGAGTGATTTTCTTAAGTAACTTCTTTTTTCTTTATACTTTCCATCCAGCTAAGCACCCTGGCCAAAAGAGGAAAGTCTGGTCAGCAGCTTTGTTCTGAAGGTGTCATGGGTTACCCTGGTTCCACCAGGCTTCCGAGTCTTTTTCCGAGTTCAGACACAAGCAGAAGTGCTGGGGTCCTGCAGCAGGAGCTGCTGTGGGGGAAGAACTTGTTCCTCTGTGTGCTGCTTTCTGCTTGGGGTTGTTTCTTGACTCATTCTTCTTCTTCTGGTATCTTTGCAAAAGACTGTGACATCCCCTGGTTTCTGATCACTTCTGCTCCAAGGCTAGCAAACATACAGGAATCAGATTGCATATTTAGAATCCACCCAAAAGCCCAAGAAATTTCTTCTTTGCCATTTACTGGGCCCGGTTATTCACTGTCTGTTCCTAGATAGTCTCTCCCAAAGGAGCAATGTTACTATTTCTTGTAAATATCTTACTTGTGAACACTTTATTAGCTAAAATGAAAGTGTGATCAAACCCCTTCCTTAGGCAGGAGTGAAGGCAAATGAAAGAACAGGAGAGATTCAGGATTTTGTTCTGCCTTAACAGCGAGTGACTCAGACTTGTCTAAGGTAACTTTTATTCCGGTTTTTTCTGCACTCATGACATGACATACTCATGTCTTGTTCTTTCTGTAAGGTGCCTGGGGTACTTGTGAAAAGGCTGTCATCAGTGCCAGGGAGAGACAAGTGCCGCATGAAAAGCGACAGTGGAACTTTTCCTGCTCCACCAGAGTGGTTGCCTTGATTTTTTTTTTTTGGAGCTGTCTGGAGAACAGGAACTGCAGCTCAGCTATTGCGGCCATTCAAACAAACCTGGCTATAAATATCTCTGCTGGCTCCGAGCACAGTGTAGTTTTTCACTGGGAGTGTTTGCTCAATCAGTGTCTCCTGACTGTCCCCAAGCATTGATGAGTCAAGGCTCTGCTGCAGGGAAAGGGCTGCTCTCCATACAAACACCTTCCTCCAGACCTGGAAGGGTTTTTTTCTCTTCCCAACACTCCCAAAAACTTACGGTGAGAATTATGGTCATCTTCCTCTCCCAGTGCCTCAGGAAGGATGGTTTGTACACCTGGAATGGAGTAACTGCACTGTTGATTACTGCTGGTACAGGGGTGGGATGCCACTGGTGGTCTCGTGTGGTTGTTGCAGGACTGCTGGTTTCCCAGATAATTGTACAGGGGACCCATGTTGCCCCTTTCCATGCATATCCCTCGATGGATATTTCCCAATTTCCTTACCAAAGGAATTTATTTTTATCTGTTATCTGTGAATGAATTCTGTAGTTCTAAATCTTCAAATTCAGGTTGAACATCAGACTAAAACTTCATGGTAATGTGATTGTTTCATATGAGATCATTCCACTTCATAAAAGGTGTGTTCTGATGGTCTGGAAATAATGTTATAGAACAGAAATACCTCAGAAACACTAACGCACTCTGGCTAGAATTGTGTTATCTAAAAAATACTTGAAGTGTCTTTCTGCTCTGTACTGTGTCCAGAATCAAAATGAAGAGAGAAAAATTTTTAAGATAAATTGGTTTGTGAAAAATTTATGTGCACTTTAGTAGTGCAGGCAGGATGTAATCTGCTTTGTATTGAATCTGCTTGGGAAAAAAAAAAGCCACAATGATAATGAGATTTTTTAAAGGCACTTTTAAATTCATGCTGGCAAAAGACAAATAGTCATGACTTTTAATTTCTATAAACTTAACAGCTGGGGACAAAATAAAGCGTTATTAACTTAAGGGGTGTAAGGAAGTTGCTTTTGCTTCAAGGACAAAATAAGTTATTCTATTCTCAGTGTTATTCATCTTCAGCTGTCTGTCTGATCTTTCTGCTGGTGCAGCCAGGCCAGTGAGTGGGTTTATTTATACTGCTTTTACTGTTAGCAGTGAGAGAAGGGGGGCTGTAGGCATCTTTGGGGATGTCTGTATTCCTTGTCCTTGGTAATGGCTGTGAAAACACTGATTATGGAGGAGCTGTGCTTGAGGGCCACGTTGCTTTGCTCCTAAATGGGAGACTTCTTGGATTCAAAATACAAATTGTATTACCAAATATTGAGGAGCTTCTTAACTATATTTTATGGTTTGGAAAAATATTTGTCTCTTCTACCATGACAGTCATTAATGATGAAGATGTTTGTCCTTGTCAGACTGAGTTCTTACATCAATTTTAGTAGCATTAAGGATAATTTACTGTTACTAGCAGATAAATAACTGTTATTTTTATTAATCACTGTATATGTGTATTGTATTGCAACTGAGAATCAATCTGTTTGGTTTTGCTTTTCTATTTTTCATTTTGATTATAAATTCAGAGGTAATCCAAAGACTTCCATAGTTTCTCTGTACTCTTATGTGCCTGCTTTTTCCTTTGTCTGTTGAATTCAATTGCACTTGCATTAGTGATTTATTTTTTTGCTGTGAATATCTTTGGTGGCCACTTGCAGACTCCTCCTGTATTTTCCTGGACTCCACCATGGAAGAAGTTGTAGAATATATTGTGTTAATATAAACCACAAGTTCATGTTTACATGAGGAGGAGTTTCCCCTGAGTCCCCAGTCTTTACTAACAGATTTGTCATGGAGGTGAGGGGCACAACCTCTGTGTTTAGGAAATCAATACCAGTTGCCATTTCCATTAAGGAGTCTTGGCTGAAGTTGTTCTGTCTTACATATTACACTGCTGTTAGGATCTGCTTGCACTGTCCAGCAGGAGCTCTGATATAGAGAAGCTACAACGACCTTAAGGAATTTGTTCCAAGTCTAAACAGAAAGGTTTTTTCTCCAGTAGTTCTCCAGAGCACCCAGTCTCAGTGCCACTGTGCTCACTGCCAAACCTGCCAGGCATTCCTATGATGCAGGACTTCCCACCCCTCAAAGCTGAAGCCCACTTGCTAAAATTCCCAGTTCTCACTGTTTTCAGGACATGCTGTGTTTGGGCATCACCCCTCTCTGTAAAGCCCTTCCCTCATGGGACACGGCCCTGTGGCTCCAGCTCCTGCACAAAGGACAGTGCAGAGGGATCTGCATCCCAGCAGCTCCCTCTGAAACTCAACCCTCAAAATATACCAGATCACGTTCAACAGACCAGGATTTCACTGAACAATTCAAGCTAGATTGCTGCTAAGGCTTTTTTTTTTTTTTTTTAGCAGTAATTTTCAGCAGTTTTTTCAACTTTCCAGTGTGCTGTGCAGCAGGATTGAAAGTTAATATCCGTTTAAGCCATTGCCAGAATAGGAATATTTCTGCTCTTGTATCTTTAAAAATATCTCGTGGAGTGAAACGACGGATGCCAAGTTTCAAGGTTGAATGGATTTTTATAGCAAAATTATAAATCCCTGCAAATGAAGGACAAAATGGAGAGTATTTAATAAGCCTGAACTGAAGCAGTGCTATCAGATGTCCCTTCAATAATTTTGATAGAAATGGATCTTCCCTCAGATTTTCCTATCTGTGAGTAGAGCATTCAGCACTGGCATCATTCTACTGCTGGCCAGTGTTTAAAGGCAGAATATTTGGATTGTACCAGAGAGTGCCTGAGACCATGCAATGGCATAGTGGCTTTTGCAGGCAGAAAGATGATGAAATACAATCTGGGCTGATGAATTTTCTTCAAGCCCACTTCCACAGTGCTGTGGCTGCTGTGAACTTAGCACTGCCTTGGGAGACAAATCTTTTCCTACTATTAGGTGGGTGTTGGATGCTGTAGAAAAGAATCCATGGCCAAGACTCCTGCAGCCTTGGTGCTGGTGCTGCACCCCCATGAGCATCTCTCTAGTCCCACCTGAGGGTCTAATCAAGTTCAGGTTCCAGTGAAAGAAGAGGATGCTAATACTGGTATTAAGCAGGCAAGCTCTGAGCAGCACCCTGGGAGGAGGAGGAGAGTTTATTCTTGTCATGTGCACTTTAATCTCTTAAATGACACTCCTGCCTAGAGGAAATGGTGAGTGCCAATCCAAAACCATGAAAGATGTGTTTTGCAATTTTCCATGCTGACTTCAGAAGTATTTATGAAGTATTTATGTTAAAAGCAGCAATATAGCTTGAATTGTTCAGTGAAATCTTGGTCTGTTGAACGAGATGTGGTACATTTTGAGGGTTGAGTTTCAGAGGAAGCTGTTGAGATGCAGATCCCTCTGCACTGTCCTTTGTGCAGGAGCTGGAGCCACGTGCTCCTCCTTAGCAGGGCCATGTCCCATGAGGGAAGGGCTTTACAGAGAGGGGTGATGCCCAAACACAGCATGTCCTGAAAACAGTGAGAACTGGGAATTTTAGCAAGTGGGCTTCAGCTTTGAGGGGTGGGAAGTCCTGCGTCACATGAATGCCTGGCAGCTTTGGCAGTGGGCACAGTGGCACTGAGATTGTGTGGTCTGGAGAATTACTGGGGAAAAAACTTTTCTGTTTAGACTTGGAACGAATTCCTTAAGGTTATTGTAGCTTCTCTATATCAGAGCTCCTGCTGGACAGGCTAAGCAAGGCATGTCTCAGCAATGTCTCAGGTGCAGAGGGAGAGTTGGACTCTCTAACATGTCCTCCAGCCCATTTTTCACACCTTTTTCATGATAAAATTTGCTCTGTGCTTTGTCATTAGTGCTGCTTTTGCCTCTCCCCATTCACCAGGCAGGTGATTCACAGGTGCCTTAAGTGGGCCCTTAATTCTTAGAGCAGAGGAAAAGTTTTTGGTCTCAGTGGAGGTCTCCATTTTCCTGTCCTTTTTTCCTAACATATCTGAGCCTGGTGTCTTCTTGATTTCATTGGCATTTAAACTGCTTGACATCTTTAGCCCTCAAGGATGCTCTGAGCTGTAAAGGCTCCTTGCTGAAACTGCTGTTCTGGAGTTAGAGGTGGTGCACGATTGGTTGGCTGCTTCATGCACTAAAGAAATCAAGCAGCGTGTAGCTTCTCCCATTAAAAATTAACACTCTGCAGTAGGCAGTAAAGACCTTCAGTGTTTTGTTGTTAAGGAGCAAATAATGGAAAAACACCACCTTTTTGTTAAAGTAGGAGGGATGCTTCAAATTAAGAGCTGTCTCCTGTTATGTAGCTATCTCCTCCTTGAAACTGGTGACTGGAGAAGGATTTCTGGGAATGTGTGGTTTGCTTGGATGTTGTTCCACAGTTCATATCCATTCTGCTTTTACCTTCTATAGCCAGTGTATGCAATGTGTTAAGAGATGGATAAGTACCTGTTAGAGCTGATAGGATTTGGATATCCTTTCACACACCTCATGTTCATGTAAAGCTTCACACAGCTGCAGATGGCTAATTTGAAAAGAGGCCTGTGGGAAATTTGGCATAGAGTATATTTGTTAATGCAAATATCAATAATACATGTGGGAAGGAGTGAAAGGATCATTTAAATGGAGCACTGATTCCAAAACTTCCCAGACATCTGTGAATATCCTGGGTTAAAGGGCTAAGCTCGTGCTGGGGGATTTGCTGTTTGGGGTTATGTGAAGGTGAGCTGTGGGATGCCCATGCTCACATCTATTTTGCACACTCAGCCTGCACAGGGGGCTTTGCCTGGTGCGTGGGGTTCTGCTGCCCTGCTGTAGCTGTCTCAAAAAGCTGTCTCAAGCTGTTCCTCACCCTGCAGAACAGCGGTGACTGGAAGCCTGGGGAATGCCCGCAGAGCGGGACGCGCTGCTCGGAGCAGACTGGTGGAAAGCAGGCACGTTCCCTCTGTCTGCCTCAAACAGCAGAAAATGGTTTTGGCAAGGAGCACGGTGAGGGAGATGAGAGGGGGCATTCTGTCCAGCCAACTGGCACTGCTCACATCACCTCCCCTCTGCCTCCCTGGTACGTCGTCCCTCTTTCTGTGGCACCATCTAAATGCTAAATAGCAGGGCTGTTGTGTGCCTGTAACTATGCAGCACTCTTTTGTTCCACTCTCTGCAGTTATCAGATGAGAAAGAAAAGTAGTTATTAAGTAATCGAAGATTTAGGAGAGCTCTGAAGCGCTGTCATGCAAATAGGAGGAAAAAATATGATGTTATAAGAATGAAGCATTTGTCTTGAGAAGGTCTCCAGAGTAATAGAAAATGAAGTCTCTCTGTTGAACAGCATTGCAGCAAAGGGGTCCTCCAGGTCATCTGGCATGTGACAGGCTATAAAAGCTGGTGCTCACAGTCTCTGTCTAATTGGGAGTAATTGCAGTAACCAAGAGGTGTAGTAAGACCAGTTAGAATAAATGCTATTAATGAGGAACAGGTATTAACATTGATATGATGATTGCTGGGTATTGGTGTGCAGTTGCTAGTTTTCATTTTAATTTCACGTAGAAATGATCTGTTGTAGCCACCCAGTTGTCCAGTTCAGAGCAAAGACAGTTAGTTAAGACACCTGAATTCGGGCTTCCCTGGTTGCTTTACCCACATTTCACTGTGCTTCTCTGTAAATTCTGTCCATAGCCTCCACCACATCCTTTATGGAATGAAAAGAGCAATGTCACTTTGAGGCAGATCCACAGGGTTTAGACCAACTTTCCATTTCCTCAGTTAATTACCAACATAATCTCTAGATAATCTCTTCTTGAGTCTATGAAGATTGGCTGCCTTTGAATTCAGAGGACACTTGGTCTTTTTGGATCGTAGCCATAGATTAAACTTCTTCAAAGTGGAGATAGCTGTACTTTCCTGCTGTTGATTGAAACATGCCACTGAACACTTCTGAAGCTGGATAACCCCTCCAGAAACACAAACAATTGCTGGCACCCTGTGTCCTCCCAGCTCAGAGGTGCCAAATCCCATTATAACTCATCTCTGTGCAGACAGTCAATCATAGCCTTGTTGTTCAGTGTGGAAGAGATTTTTCTGGTGTTACTGGGAATATTTCATCAGTAAGAAATCACACAATATAAAAGAGTTGTTTGCACCAAATTGGCAAAATCATGTGTGTAATTGTGGTGATGTGTGTTGTTATTGCATCAATCTAAACAGGGGAATTTTCTGCCTATGTTTTTTCAACTGTCCTCATCCTGACTGAGTTCTGACATCTCCCATGGAAGGAGAGATCTCCCACCTGCAGGGAATGTGCTCCTGTGCCTTGCACTCCTCTGCTGCCGTCAGTCCCAGGAACATTGGCTCCCCTACAGAAACCTCACAGAGCTTCTCTGATCTCACCCCTGGGAACTTTGCAGAGGACCAGAAAACTTTCAGAGGAAAATTAAACAACAAGTGAGGAAACTTATTAAATGAACAAATTTCCCTTATCCTGCATGCTTTCCTTCTGCATTTTGTGCAGGTATAGTTGATGTAAGGAGCCATTTTCCTCCTCTGTGCATGGCAGGGAGTGCAGGATCCTCTGTGTCGAGCACATCCTCACAATCCTCACATCAGACATTCAGGCTGTGCCTCAGTGCCTCTAAGACCATTCCTGACCCTGTTCTTGTGTCTGTGCACTTCTGATGGGCTCACTGAGAGCATGAGTCCATTTTGTGTTCACTATCAAATGCTCAATGTATGCTTTCCTGTAGGGCATAAATTTAAATTAATTTTTCTTTTTAATTGGTCTTATACTTCTAAACTATTTCAAATTAAAAAAAAATGTAGATACCTGCACATTTGGGTTGGTGGGGTTTGTCTTTTTTTGTTTTTGAGATTGTGTCTCTAGAAGTAAGTCTGTCATTTAGTTTGCTGATGTTTGTTTACAAGCTAAACTCTGCCTGTATCTGAATGTAACACAGTAAATGTCTGTTTGGTTGCAACACCAGATATGACCCAATGTTCAGATATCCATACAGTAATTTCCCATGAGCTCAGAGGAAATCATTCCATCTCCCAGTGGACATCCAGCACCATTTTCTATTGTATTTGAATTTTCTTTGCTTGTGATATTACATTTCTCCCCCTCCCCAGACACATATAGTCATTCCAGTTTCTGGTAATAACTTTTTGATCAGGTTTTCTTTGTACTCTTCAGCTTTTGAAAGCTCACCATTGGGGTAAATTTCCCTTTCATCTTCATGTAGCCTTCTCCTCCCCTTTTTCTCTGAAAACAACAGAAATTGGTAAGGAAGAAAGTTGCAGTGCAAACACAAATTGCTTGTTTTGTTCGAAATTGTAAATCTCCTTTTATAAAAGTTCTCCCTACAGTGAAGGAAGAAAAAACAAACAAAACTCTAACAGTTATTTTTATCTTTTGACATTAAAATCTGAAATTTCTACATCTGAAGAATAAGACAACTCTCTACTTCACAAGCTGTATGTTTTTTACAAATGTCAGGCTGAGTATTGAATGAATGAATGCATGGAAATATAACTGCAGACCTAAATATGTGCCATAGAGGCATCTGAAATGATGGAATTATGCCCTACCTAAGCCTGTTATTTTGAACACTATCTGCAAAATACAACAGCGGAAGAGTTTGTTAATCAAATCTTGCTCTCTGCCAAAGTACTAAAGATGTTACTATGGCTCAAATGTTTCTAACTCTGTGAGATGTGGAGAAGTGGGCAAAAAATACCTTTCAGAGAATGGCAGTGATTTTGGTTTAGGTAGGAAACTCAGATTTTACTTTCTGCTATGAAATGAATAGAAAATGGCTTTAACTACAACTTCTGAAACCACTGACTGACCAACCAGCAGGGTGTGTTATTGGTTGGGTCCACACACATTGTGACAGAGCCACGGGGCAGATTTGGAGGGGATGCACTGGGCAGGAATCTGTTTCCATTGCCCCATCTTTAATTGATCCCATTGCTGCTGTCAGTGCCTTCAGCCAGGGGAATGGGGTAGGGAACCACAGCATCCTGGAGTGGTTTGTGTTGGAAGGGACCTTAAAGACCATCAGTGCATTTCCTCTGCCATGAGCAGGGCCAGGTTGCTCAAAGCCCTCCAGCCTGACCTCAGACAGTCCCAGGGAGGGGAATCCTCCATAGCACACATCCTTCTGCTCTGGGCTTTGATTCCAGACAGGGTGTGATTCCAAGGGTCTGTCTCTCACAGTCACTGCATTCCTCAACCTCCTCACCTTCTCCTGCAGCTCTGGCACTAAGGGGGGGATTTCCTCCACCAGGAGAGCTGTGCCCACTGCTGCTGGATGGAGCTGGAGCATGAGCAGGGCACAGCCTGCAGCTGGCACTGGGTGGGCACCGTGTTCCCCCCGAGCCCTGCCCAGGCAGCTCTGATCCCCAGGCTCTGTGCCAGGTGGGCACCAAAGCTCCCAGTGGGGCTGGCAGGGCCCTTCTGTGCCATCTGCCCTGGTGACAGCATTCCTGGTCTCCAAGTGTTTCCCAAGGGTGCTTTTGTAGGTGTGGGAGGCTTTGGCTGCTGCTGCTCCTGGTCCCAGCCAGGTCCTGCCAGCATCTGTCACACGAGCTGCAGGCACCCACTGCCTCTCCTGAGGCTCTCCCAGTTTGGGAATGCCCCTGCACATCCCAGAGACTCCACTGGGAATTCTGCCAGCACCAGGGCTGCTCTCCTCAGCAGCAGCATGCCAGTAAAAAATGGATAGAAAAGCCATAAACATTTACCCTTGGTCGGTGTCCCTTCTTCCCTGCCACAGAGCGATCTGCGGGCTGGGAGAATCCCTGTGAAATGTTACAGTGACACAGCTCCACATTTGCTCTTTTCCTGCCATGCTCTTTATTTTGCCAGGGCTAAGAACAGCATCCAAAATCCTGTGAGCTGGACCTGTTGTGTTAAGGACCTGTGTTTGTGTGTGCAGAAGGAGGAAGGGCTGCAGCCTGGAAAGGCTTTTGGCTCAGCTCAGCAGATGAGCTCTGCTGGCACTGGCACAGCCCTGTCAAATGCCACCAGATAAAACCCTGATCCAGAGTCAGGTGTGAAGCCAGATGTTCCAGGCAGGAATGTCAGCTGCCTTTTGTTTTCTGAAATGTGGGACTGTGAGCAATCTCAAAGCTGCAGTCTCACAAGAGTGACATGAGTGGATTTAGTGAGATTTTGGAAAGCAGTGAGTATGTACGAAGATCTAAGAAAAAAAATTCATAATTTCTTGTGCTGAGCTTGTTGTCTGTAAAACCTCCCTGTTCTTATCTGCTTTCTTACACACATCAGGGTCTAAAATGGAAAATCTGTTTTATCTCTACGTCTGTGAGCATGATATACTTGATATACTGTGTGAATGATATACTGTGTGCAAATATACTTTAAAAAACATTAATTACCTACATTTGGGGTAAATCATTTCTTAAGGGGAAAAAAACTCTCCTTAATTTCCAGACCAAATGGGATCAGATCCTTTAAAATTATAAGGTGAGCCAGATCCCAGCTGATGTAAACTAGTATAGCCTCAATGAAACTAAAAGAGCAGTTCAGACCACACCCAACTAAAAATGTATCATGTTTCATAGGAAAGTTGCAGAAATAAACTGTTTATTCCTTGTACTGTAGAATATATATTGAGGCAGGATATTTTCAGGCAGTAAGAGTAAGCAGCTCCCAAAATTGTTAAAAATATAGAAAAGACTTGAGCACTGCTAAAAGGTGTTATTTTTCCACTGAATGTGGGTTATTACTTGCATAATTGGCACAAAACAGAAAGCAGTTCACAAAAATGGTATTGTTTGCACTTCTGTAATTAAGATTGTATCAGTGTTTCAAGAGCATAATAGCCAGCTAGAAAAACGCATGCAATTACAGCATTAATTCCCCAGGAAATGAATCTTTAGCCAGTTTTTGTGGGGAAAACACTGCTTTGGTTAGTGACCAGGTAGAGGAGTCCAAAGAAAATCATTCTGGGTTCCAGCATGGCATCAGGTGTTCTGCATTCCTCACATAATTAAAGCCTAATGTGCAAGAGAAGCCTTAACGGACTTAACAAGCAGAAATGCAAATATTAGACCGACTTAGTATGTTCCACTTTTGCTATTTATTAATTGCTGTAAATATGCAAAGGTATGCAATTAAAAGAGCAAATGAGTATTTCTAATTAGGATGGAATGGTAGCACATTGCATCGAAGTAGGACACAGTGTGCTGCTTAGCTGTGTATGTGTTTTTGCCAATTAGTCAACACGGGATTCTCGTCTGAACAATAGAGCCTCCTGTAATTGGCAAACGAGCACTGGAGCGCCAAAATCCAAAAACAACATTTATATTACCTTGTAACACAATGGGATACTTCTGGCCTTCTTTGGGGAAAGGGATATCATTCATTGACAAAACCTGAGCCCGCCTGTGGGTATGTGGCTTTTCCTGAGCTGTCCTGCTCGATGAGCAGTGCCTGGCGCTGGGGCACCAGGTCCCCCAGCAGGCCAGGGCAGAGCTGCTTCCTGCCCCTTGCATTTGTGCACTCAGATGTGTCACTCAGCAAGTGGCAAGTGTCCCCAGCATGTGTCCCTGGGACACTGAGGGCTGGATCCTGGCTTTCCTGGCAGTCCCAGCAGCGTGCTACAGCCAGGATATCCTCAGTGGCTGCACACCACAGAGACATGTCAGCAGCACTTTCCTAGAAAGCACTGAGAAACAGCCCTGAGCTGGAATTACGATGGAAATATAATGCTAGGCTAAGTTAATTTTGATCTGATCTCCTCCGTAGAGCTGTATTTTTGTGGAGGAACACATGGGAGAGGGGTAATTCCACACAATGGCATGTGTGGGATGTGCCAGGGCTGCCATGGCAAGTGACCTGCTGGCAGGCTGGGACAGCTGAGCACTGTGCTGGGATACAACCCTCAGACAGAAACCAAACCCATCTTTCATGTAATGGGTGAGAAAATTGATTTTCTGTGCAGCCAGTGAGTGCTCCCATTTTGATTGAGGGGGCACTTGGAGCAGGTGGAATTCCTGGTAATTGCTATACCATGCTCAGTCCCATGGGAAGATTTGTGTTTGCTGATTTAGCAATTTTGGTAATTTTAAGACTAGATCTCTTCCTTTATTTTCTCTTGGGTGAGAGGAATAGGATAAGAAGGGAAGAAAGTCTGTTCTTGCCTCATGTCTTCATTTCCTCTATGGAAAAGGATGCTACCAATTCAAAGTGGAGCCACCAATATATCAGTCACGACATCATTTCATATTGATGTGGGGTTTGCAGGAAGAAGAGTTCAGTCTGCTTGTCATGAGGATCTAAAAATCTGAAGCAGCTTTGGAAAAGCCTTGAAGAGGCAATGGAGCACAAGGATGAGGAGAGGAGGGGGTGGAGAGCACAGCGGAGAGCCCCAGCCCGAGGGCTCACAGGAGCTGCTTGGAACAAAAAGGTGCCTCTGGTTCTGTAGTGCTCTGATGGGTTTGGGGCTGCTCTTCTCTTGCTTTTGGATGAAGTTTCCTTGAATTTAGAATCTGTGTTGTGGAAACACTGAGTTTAGGGGGTTCATTTGGGGAAAGGAAAAGCCATTTTTCCTTTGTATAATAATTCAAATAAACTTAGACTTAGGCTGTACTTCAAGACCTGACTGACAATTTCTGTGACAGATGAAATAGAACATTCTGGGGTTGCAGAATAAAATAATATAATTCAGACTGTAGCAGGCAGCCTCCTGCCCTGAGCCATGACCCCTCAACAGATATTCTTTCCACAACCTCCTGAAATATTCCCAGAGCCTCTCTCATGGTGAAAGGTATCTTGCTTAGTGCTTCTCCTATGCTCAGAAGGCACAGGCCTGTAGCTATAAATAATTACTGACTACTCACACTGCCTTGCACAAAGTTCAGGTTTGAACTTTCATTCAGATACCTCTGTGCCTGTTCCTGCTTGCTGTACCTGGGAAAAGTTGTATTTTTTACATCCAGCCCGTTTGCTCCAAGTTAAAGTCATTCTGTCATCTGGTTGAGATGCTCAGACAGGGGATTAGGTTCCAGGCTTTTCTGGTGATTTGGGCTTTTCTTCCATCTTGCTTCATTTCCTGAGAATAGTTACTAAACCCTTGATTTTTTTTCCTAAAAGAAAGGAAGCAGGGCATCAGGGTGTGAGCGTTTAATGCCCTTGTGCTCCAAGGTGAAACACAACCAAAAGCCTGAGGTCTGCCAGGCTGCCTTTCCCAGCTTTCCTCAGGAATTAGGATGTCCTAAGGTGAGGTTGGGGTGAGGAACATCTGCAGGTCTCCTCATAGGGAAATCCAGCTGCCCCAAAATGGGACATTTCGGTCCCACCACCTTTGCTGAAGTCCAGCCTGTGGTGGCCCATCCATGAGGGATCCTCTCTGCCTCCAGGCTGGGCTCCATCAAGGCCACTCACTGATGGTAAAAAAACCCCAGATTTTACACATGTAAAAGCTTCACACTAGCCCATGGGGCTGCACCTGTTTCCTTCACAATTACATTTATAATACCAAAAAATGCCTTTTGCTTCTTGGCTGAGTGTGACATGTAGAGCTGTGTGCTCACAGATTGTGCCTCAGTGGGATGAACCATCCTCCCCAGCTTTCAACAACCCTCAAGGAGTTTTGCATCAGGTTCTTGGATGCTGGCTTTTCTGCCAAAAGTGCTTTACATCACTCAAGCTCACCAGATGCTGAGCTTCATATTTTGAGTTTGGGTAACTTTCCTGATGTATGGAAGGTGTTTAGTCCTTTCATTTGACCTTAGCTTTAGCTTGCTCATATTTGTCACTGGAGAGAAAGGTGATTAGGAAGATCTATGGCCCTCAGGACTGATTGCAGACAGCAGATATGCAGCACTGTCAGGAGTGGGCAATTGCTGACAGAACTGTTTCAAGTTCAACTTTGGATCTCAGGCTCACATCTCTGTCAGCTCTATTTTAATATCTCCTAGCACAATTTCAATATTTACTTCCTGCAGAATAGAGAACATCTGGGATTTATGTGGCTGCTCACAGAAGTAAAGAAAAAAAAACAGAGAAGTGTTTCTGGGGCTTTGCCTATAAAAACTTCAACTTTCTGAGCAAAGCTAAATGGTGTTTGGCAGTGCTGTAGTAGAAAATTAGAGAGAAAATGGTATAAAGACTCCTGTTAATACCAAAAGAACTTGCATTCTGCAGAATTTGGCATAGCAACAACCTGCATTCCCAGAACTCTCCCTATGTATTTGAAAATAATGAAGTGAGAACAAATTGGGTTTGTGGAGTGCATTATGTGTGCCAACAGGCTTGTTTGTGTGTGTCTGAGATAAATGTGTGTGTGCCTGTGTGTTTGGGGGGTAATTGTTATCTCTGAGTGCTGTGAGATCCCCTTCCTCCCCAAACCCACATCGCCACTGGCTGCTGTGAATAACAAAATCCTGGGTACTGCCATTTTTACCTCTAGACTCAGTTTCCATGTAAAGAGGTTAATGCTAGCTAAGACTGGAATGGTCTTCTCTTCCTGCTACTTTTGAGGCATTTTGGAATATTTTTATATCTTTTTTGCTTTTAATTGCTGTTGTCCCTGCTTCATCCTCTCCCTTGTTGCCACTTAGTCCTTGCTGAACGGAGGAAATGGCTTTTACATGGTGTTCTGTAACTATTGAGATCTTTGATTATAAAAGGTGCCTGCTGTTTCTGCTGCCTCCTGTAACTGTGGTTTGCTGAGGGAAGGAATGGTGAAGGCTGCATTGAGGGGGTGGCCAGAGCCTTAGGAAAGCCACCAGCATGAAAACACTGCTCTCCTTTGCACTGGGGGAGGCTCTGTGTCTTTTCTGGCCTCTCAAAGGGACTATTTTTGTCAAAAAAATAGGGCTTCCCTATGGTGTCAGGGCTTTGTTAGCTGGATTTCAGGACAGCACAGTATCTCCCCATACCTTTGATGCTGTGATCATTCCTGCTCTACTGACAGCCTGCATCCCAGCTGACACTTCACACTCAGTACAGTAAGGGCCTGGTGTGCTGCAGTAATTCCACAGCACCTCCACTCCTGCACTGCCATCCTTCTTTCCATGAATCCTGAGTCCTTGCCTAGCCCAGGAGAAGTTACTAGCATTTGGCTGTGCCTGAGCCAGGCAATCTGTGTGAGGTAAAGTTGTTCAATGCAAGAGTTCTTGTAAAAAGTGACAGCACACTGCTGCTAACTCAGAACTGCTGCTATTGTGCATTTACAAATTCTCCTGCCTGTCCCAGCTCCTGCACCACAAGTTTTCTCTGCTTATTTTCCTTATTGTTCCCACAAAGTGAATATTTTATCCAACTGCATATTAATGTTTATATTCAGAATTCCTTTGTGCCTTACTGACACATGTCAAGGCCAGGGCACTGCAGGTAGGCAGTAAATCAAACTAACCCTTTAAATGTTGACAATATGGTGTATTCTCTGTATATTTATTGCTTGCCATAAAGCAAGCCCTGGACTTCATGAAATATTTGGATTTATTTGCATGTCTGGAAAGCCAGTCATGTATGAAAGTGCTGGGTGTACTGCACGTGCACAGAGCATCTGTGTTGTACATACACATTAGGAGTGATGCCTCCCAGGGGCATCTCTGTGTATGCAAGAGATGCACAGGCTGATGGTTGCTGAGCAGGATGCTTGGTCTTCCAGGAAATCTTGCTTGGAGCATATTTTCTGTGGCTCCACAGCAATGGGGATCCCCCACGCTGGCCCATTATTTCAGAGGGGCCTTTCCTGAAGGAAAACCAGCCCCGTTTGAAAGTGGACTGGTCAGCAGGAGGTGATAAAGTGTTCATTGTTGGGGGAAAGAGAAAACTCTGACATTTCTGTAATTGCTTGGCTGCTGTGTCTCATATTGCAGCAGAGTCATTCTGCATGGTGGGTACCTATAATGCAGAGTGATGGTGTCATTAATCTCAAAGGAACATCAAAAGTCTGAACTGTTTCTGAGCACTGGTATAAATCAGTTAAGTGTTGTCCTTTGCACACAGTCATCTGCTCTGCTTTTCTAATAACTCTGATACATCCTTTCTTCTTTTTTTTTGACAAATTTCTCCTTAAGCATAGTGGTAAGATGTACCTCCCCACATGAATCACAGTTTGTGCAGACTTCCATTCTTGGGTTTTAACATCAATTTTACCTTAGCATAGTTACAGGTTGTCACTGTGCCTACTCAAGGTATATTATTTCCATATCATTTTTGTGTGAATGTGGTGGTATTTATTCATACACAAATAAAGCCAATAAAGCACATAGCCAGTGCATATTTTATTACTAATGTAGCATTTACAGCACTTTATTGTTAACATAAAAAAATGGTACACATATAAAAAGCAAATGTTACAGCATAAATCACCCTAAATGTTCAGCCAGCATGACCATCACATATAATGTTTCCATTTATCAATCAATATGTCAACATGCCTTGATGCTTCAGATGTAAATTATCACCTAAGGTGTCTTTAACTCCTCAAAATGTCATCTGCTGAACCCAGCTCATTCAAGTTCACCTTTTAGCTTTTTCCCTGAGATGCTCACTGTCCATCAAATAAGTGAAAGAGGCCAGAGGTTAATGAATCTTAATTGGACTCCATTCTGGGGCAGTGGAGCACCTCAGGTGCCTGGTTGTGTCCTGGTGTGGGGATGGGAGGGAGCAGAAGCCAGGCTGCATCATGCACTGTGGCACTTGGTGACATTTTATGGTTCCCTGCATTGTCCCCACCGAGGTGTAAAGCCCGGTGCAAACCAGAACAGCCACATTTCAGTTTTGAGACCTATTTAAAACACATTTGTAAGCATGAAGACTTCTGAATGATTGAATTATGCTGTAAGGCAAGCCCAGTGCTTTATAACTTCTATCATTACTGAGATCTGGTGTTCTTTATTGCCTGTGATCCAGAAGAGAAATTGTATTCCCTCGCTGCAAGTAGGGCAAGGCAAACCAAAAGGAAAAAAAATCCTTCACCCACGAATTTTATGGTGTTAATTTGCCACATATTAATTTTCACGTATCATTTGAGAGCAAACAAAGAATTAAAGTCATTCATTCAGTAATAAAACTGTTTTATTCAGAGTTGTAATTAGGCTATATTATTTTCAGTTTCCCTTTGGAGGATTGGAGGCCATGAGCAGAAAATGATTGTACTGCTATTTCTTATGTCAAAAAGTCTGCTTAGGTACTGGCTTTTAGCAAAAGTGCCCGTGAGATCCTGGAGAAGTTAGAAGGGAATTGCATGGCCAAAATATACTGGATCCAAAATGTGGTTTTGGTATATTGCAACTACTGGTGGTTATATTTGTGTTTCCCAAAGTTTCACATTCTGCATCAGCTGCATTTTGCCATGTTTAGGAGTTGACATTGATATAATCACTTTGTCATCTTATTTAAAACTGGAGCCAGGTACCATGTCAGTTAGCTGGAAATCATATTTTATGAATAAAAGGTGTACTAAAGAGCTTTCAGTAAGCTCTTCACAGAGCTGTGTAATTAATTGATAGGTCTGATTAGGGTTTTCTTGGGTTTTTAGCTTTTGGGGCTTTAAAATGCTTTCTTTTTGTTTTTTTTTCTTTAATTTTAGTCATGCGAGAAGAAAGTATTTTCTATTAGCAAAAAAAAAATCAAGTGTCATTTTAGTTTACTGATTTGAACAAAAATGATGATTCATATTTCTAAGGATTTTAAGTTTCTTTCCATATTTAATTTTTAATTTAAATATTCTGCCTTTTTTATAATTACTGAATCAGATTTTAATATTTTTTAAAAATCAAAAACAAAAAGAAAATCAAAAATTTTCACTTTGAAAATATTAAACGAGCACTTCAAATTTTGAAAAACTAACAGCTTTTTAGCCCCAAAGTCTTCATGGACATCACCCCAGAAAGGTAACATTGTATGTGCAAACTACTCACTTTTTAATTCTTCATTTCTCAGGTCATTAGTTTTTCATGCTTTTCTTCTTTTCCCCTTCAAAGATTTTGTAGCTTTTTTAGGGGAAAACCCAACCATATTTGCTCCTAACATTATCTGCTTGGGCTAATCTTGCTTAAGAATATGCATTAACATTTGAAAAACCAATAAAAATTCAGCCTAAAAGATGACAAACAGTAGGACCACTCTAAACCTCACTGCAGAGATAGCTGTGCTTTGGCTGAACAAATGTGCTGTTCCTTCCTGGGATTGCAAATGGCAAATAATTTTAAATTGTTTCATAAATAAAGGATTTTCAGCCAGCAAAAGACCACCTTCATTTCTGAGCTGAAACTGGTAATTTTCTTGTGGACTTGCAGTTGTTAGGGAAGGAAACAGAGTTATGTGCTGCTGCCTGCACCATCAGGTATCCTGCTTTGAATCCAATAACTGAGCTCAACAGCTTCAAAAGGGTATTAAACATCAATATCCTTTCCTCAGTGAGAACTAATCAGCTCCATCTCTCTACCTTTTGGGATAAAAAGAACTCTCTGGTTGCTGCAGGATTTATAATATTTGTAGGTGTATTTTATATTCTGTTTCTGCCTGCCTTTGTTTCCATCTCTCTCGTTTGCTTTATTTGCATGGGGCTGTGTGAGCTGATGGTAACACCCCAAATTGGATCAAGGGCCTGAGCTGGAGGATGCACCTTCCATAGGAAAGGTTCCAGTGGGTCCACTCAGTAACTGAGACTTGCAAATATCTTTATTTCTTATTTTCACTTCATAAGGACAGGCCCAGGGCCAGATGGGCACTGTGAGGATTCTTTGTCACAGCAGTGGCCAAGGATCTTCACCTCTCTGGGAGTGTTAGTTCCTTTGGGCACCTGGGCACCCCTGAAAGATAAATAATTTATTATTATTATTTATAGATTATTTACAGTGTTCTGGAGTGGCAGGACAAGGAGGAATGGCTTCAAACTGCCAGAGGGCAGGGTTAGACGGGATTTTGGGAAGAAACTCTTCCCTGTGAGGGCAGGGTGGCCCTGGCACAGGGTGCCCAGAGCAGCTGTGGCTGTCCCTGGATCCCTGGAAATGTCCAAGGCCAGGCTGGATGAGGCTTGGAGCAGCCTGGGATGGTGGAAAATGTCCCTGCCCATGGCAGAGGTGGCATGGCATGGGCTTTGATGTCCCTCCCAACTCAGACCATCCTGTGATTGATGACACAGTGGGACCCTGCTCCTGATTAGGCTGTCACAGCACTTATTGTAACAACTTGTCTATTTTCCATTGCACCACCTGATAACTTCATTCAGATAAACTATTACCTGAAAAAGATGAAAACAAAACCAAAAACCCTCAGGCATGTGTGGTGCATGAAAGCAAATCTCAGCTCCTATTAATTTTTAGGCCGTTAAAAGACACTTTCCTAGAGAATACCACATTCCTATTGTCCCTAAAATGTGAAATATAATACAAATAGCCAGTGGCAGCAAGGGATTTATTTGCTGTACGCTCAGGTAGGGTTCATCTGGTGGAGTTCTATCACATTCTGATGGATTTATGACAGTTCAATCACAAGTACAACACTTGTGTGCATGTGCTCAGCACCCACAGGGACAGCACAGATTGCAGGGAATGCAATGAGCATTCCAGCAACAATCACAATTCAGGACAGCAGTGTCTTCTTGCTGGATATCAGTGGCAACATCTAATTATGAAGAAAATGTCAATGCTTCCTCTTTATTACTAACACTGTAGCTGCATTAAATCTAACTTTATTTGACAGGGCCTACTCAAAATTATTTCCTACAGAAATGGGCTATCAGACAGCAAGAGTATATCTTTGTCAGAACAGCAAGTAGTAGCTGCTGTTAAGCAATTTTGCAAACATGGTACCTTCAGGCATATATACTGTATATCATTCTGCATTTCCTGATATGACAATTAGCCTTCAGTGTCAAGATAAAAAAGATTATGGATGCAAATATGGCTATTTCTTTTCTTTTGGTTGATTGTGTCTGATTACAGCCAGATACTACTTCCCAGCATGATGAGTTTAAATATGTTTTACTCTTTTCTTAAGGAAAAAAAATGGAAATTGACAGCAGAGTACCTAACTGCTGAGATTCACATGCTCACTTTATGTATATATGAAATGTAATTCAAGTGGCTGCAAACATTGACTAATCCAAGAATTCAAGCTTATTTGAGTTTTCTGTAGAGAAGCTTAGATTAGATCAAGTTGATGAGTTCTTTTGAGTTGCATATTACAATGTCATAAAAGACTAACTGAATTCATACCAATCACGAGCTGGGCTCCTGCTCTCAGCACCACCAGAGAACAGAATCAGGATTTGCATCTTCTCCTCACAGACAGCAAACCTCCTCTTTGATTATTGGAGGAGTTTTGGCAGATTGTCTCACTCAGCAGCAAAATAACATGAAAAAGTCTTATTATAGAGTCAGTCCTTGTACGTGGATTTTATTGTTGTAATTTTCTAAATGTGAGCTATTCTTCAGCTTTGCAGCCTGGAGGTGGCTTAAAAACCCTGTCTGGGAAGTTCAGTAATGAATTTGTCATAACAGCATTCTGAAAAAGACATCCTGGAATTACAGAAACATATAGTTAAAATTAGTCACTCCAGACTCATCTCTGGTGCATTTTGACCCTGAGGAGCTCTGCCAAAGGACCAGCACAGCCTGGGCCTGCCCTGGTGAATCTGCAGTGAAACCCAGGGGGTTTTGTTCCTGAATGTGCCAGGGAAGGGCTGAGCCCTGCCTGTCCTGCCCTCCTGCTCGTGGCAGTGGGGACAGCAGAAATCCTTGTGCAAAATGGGCAGCCTGGAGCACAGTCTTCATAATTAGAGACCTTTTCCTTTGAGTCTGCGCCAAAAAAAAGTTACATTATTTTTTTGCAGCTTATTACCTGAAAAACAGACATAACAGTGGAAGGATCATGTGTGATAAAAGATGGAGCTAAATAAAGAGAACAAGAAATATTGCTGAGATTAGGCTGTTGGGCAGTGAGCTGAATGCAGTTGAAAATCCAGCAAATCAGTTCAGGAAGTTAAAGTTCATTGAGAGCAGGCATCAAAAAACTGTGTTTCAACCACAGCAAAAACTGAAAAGAAAACACAGAGATGGCCACAGCAGGTGTACTTTATACTTCAGCTCTTATGGAACCTGCCAGAGAGGAGTATTGACATGTGGCAGCAGAGCATTTGAGTAGAAAAGGAGCATAAAGTTGCCTTGGCATTCACATCCAATTTAAGAGAAAAACACTGCTTGGGTACCTAGAAAATATATATCCTCCAAATACTTCATATGGAGCTGTGTGCTAATCAAGAGAACATTCAGGGAAGAAACCAGTAAACAGCAGGTTTGAGCAAATGCTTTCCCAGCTCCCAAGCAGGAATTATTTTTAATCATAATACATAAAGCATCCATTGGGGTGAGCCCTGATCAGTGTCTTGCTGTCATGTGAGTTGTTTCATTGATTTCAGTGGAGCTATTTAAGAAAAGCATGTGCTTAAATGCTTGGCAGGGTTCAACCATAAAGAGATGGTTGAAAAGTAGCAAAGATACTGGCAAAAACTGCCCTCCTTTGCACCTTAACTCCCATTTCATAGTTCTGTCCTTTAAGAAAACATTAATTTACTCAGAATAAGAAAGGACTCATAGACCCAAACTGCACCAGAACAGAGGCAGTGTTTTCCCTGCAGATATTCCAGCAACATGCAACAACCTCCAACACCTTTAATTAAAGAGAAATGCATACAGCTGAATAAGCTATAGCTGGTAATTTAGTTCAGCATCAAAAGTCAGCAAAGCAGTGGGCTTCATGAAAAGCAACTGTCAGTCCTTGGCCAAAACATGCTGTGATGAACTGAATTATTAGGGGGGAAAAAAGGAAACTTTTCCTGACTTCTTCAAACTGGGCAGAGCCTTCATGTTCCTTTTAACTACCTGAGGGAATTAATTAATGATGGAAAAAAACCACCATAAACCCAAAGTGCAGTGGGCTGTTAATTGCAGGTATCTCTTTGCAGCTCACCTGCTGCTTTGGCTGGTTTTGCCATCGTTAGCTGCTGCTGACCTCACCCTGGGAAACCACTGCACACAGTGTGTGGTGTGGAACTCGAGGTGCTGCAGCCCTGTGTGCCATCCCTGAGCTGTGATTTCAGTGATTAATCCAGGGCAAGTGATGAACAGAGAGCAGCAGCCACCTGTGCTGTCCCGTTAGCTGCAAGCCAGCAGAATTTCCATCTCCATGAGGTGGCTGAGCACTGCCCAGGCTCCCCAGGGAATGAGCACAGCCCCAAGGCTGCCAGAGCTGCAGGAGAGTGTGGACAACACTCCTGGGCACAGGGTGGGATTGCTGGGGAGGCCTGGGGTCAGGCTCAGTGAGTCTTGTGGGAACATTCCAGCTCAGGAGATTCAGGGACTCTGGGAATGGACACAGGGCTAATTCCCTCCTCTGACACAGGGTCCTGCCCCTCCAGCTGCTTCTTTCACTGGTTTCACCTCAGTTCTCTTTAAAGATAGCTTTGTGTTCTTCTCACTTCCCTCCAGAGAGATGGAAAGGCTGGAGCTGGGTGAGGGACACGGTGGGAGTTTATCTTGACCGCTCCTTATCAGATCTTGTCAGGTTCCAGTCACAAAAAGCCAGCGAGTCTGTCTTGCTTTCATCTGTAAATGTCTATTTTTCACCTTGGGCAAACATGTCATTCAAGGCCATGCAAATGTAGATGGCTTTGTAGATTTTTCTCTGATTTTCAGGAAAAATCTATGGATTTTTAATCACAAAAGGTACTCTGTATTTACATATTGTTTTCCTGGAAACTTCTTTGATATTTTGTGAAGATCAGGACATAGGAGTCTGCCTGGGTTGCAGATGTCACACAAATTTAAAGAGATAAGGGACCAACAATTTTGCTGCTCTGGTCCTGTGCAGACTCCTGCAGGAGAGGAGGTGTTTGTTGAGGACAGTGTTAAATTAGAGAATTAAACTGCAAGCAGCCAGGTTGGCCAAACTATCTGTCCTTAGTGCCTGAAGGTTCCTGTTGAATTCAAGGCATGTTTTCTTGCTGGCAGGTCTCAGTGGAGATACCCTTTCCAGGCATTAATGTAACTGATAGCATCACTTGAGTGGTGTCAGCTGGAGTGATATTTCTCTTTCCTTCACCTAATAGAGACTGAAAGGGCTCTGAAGTTCTGGATTTAGTTGTGTGGAAGTATGGGGTATTTAGGAAGGGAAAGGAAGATAAGATGCAGGAATCAAACCCACGACAAAATCAACACAGTGTAATTTAAAGATCAGTCACAGAGGGTTGGAGCCTGCTGGTAGCAGACCTGTCTAGTCTGGGCTAAAGCAGGAACAAGTCTGAAAGAATACTGTAAAAAAACCCCAAGGCTGAAGCTGGAACCTTTACCTCTCTGTGACAGTGCTTAACTACAGATACACAGGACTAAAATGTTCTCATGTGAACTGCACTTGATAGTTTTTCCTGCAATAATGTTTTTTATGTAATTTTGAAAATATAGATGGCTTGACTGCATACAAGTAGATAGAGACGTGTTGAGAATTAGAGCAGGTAATCACACTGCCAAGACTTGCTGTATTCTGTTTTGTTTACAATGCATGGTAAATTTGGTTTTTTTTGAATGTCTCACTCCCATACAAAATATGACTGAAATACTTGGCTGAAACTGAATCACCAATAAGGCCACAAAAGTATTTATTTCACCTTTTAATCTACATGTTTTTAATCCATTAGAGATTACAAATTAAAACATCAAATAAATACTTTTATTTCTTATGAATAAACCTCCAAACTCTGGCTTAATTTCAAGTTTTGGTTCTAGTCCCAAGCAGTTTAGTTGGAGCTTCAGTAGTGTAAGGATTCCAAATAGATCTCACTGGTTGCAACCTCACTTCCCTGGTTGTCACAGTAATCTCAGAGAAAGTCTTCTGGCTGTGACATCTGCAGTAGTACAACTGCATTTCTTGTTGAAGTGTGTTTCATCTAAACTGTATCATTTAGCAAATAAAAACCATTTAGTGAGATACAGTAGATGGATGCTGAAATTGGCCTATTAAAGATGCTTTAACAAATGGTGTAATGAAATTCTCTGCAGCTGAGACACCACACTTAATATGACTCAGAATAGATAAAGTAAATAGTGACTAAGAGTAACAGCACTTTATAGAACATAATTATCATTTAAGTGAGGTGCTTTGCAGATGTGAGGAATTTCTGCAGTACACTTTCTGCTAGCATTAAAGGTAGTTTTCTCTTGGTAGTGACTCAATGTGGAGCAATTTGTTTCATAACTGGAGAGTTTAAAATGTAGTTTGGAGGTTTGCTAAAATGTCTCAGACTCTTCAATTTGTGGTGCTTTGAAATAGGCTGTGTATTTATGAATGGTTTTCCCCTGAGCCTTTATTAACCAACAACCACAAGTCCCCCACATCTTCCAATACAAACTCCTGTGAGTAGTAGATTTTCTTGTTGCCTGTGCAATACTTTCATATGCTGTGAGAAGCTTTGCAGAGAGAGACTTTAGTAAAATTCTGGCCAAGTAATACACCATATGATTTAAGATTTCAAGTGCAGGGTGGAGCAATCCCTTTTGTTGATTAAATGTAACAGCAGGATGAGTGTACTGTGTCTGACTGGGTTACAGATGTGTCTGTGCCATAAAGATGTACCTGTTCCCACTGTGATATAAACATGAGCTCCATAACCTTGCAGCCTCACCTTGCTAGCAGCTCTTTTAGAAATGTGGAGACTGTGAGAAATTCTGTATGAACCAGGTTTTGCTTTCCAGAATAAAACTGGTTATAATTTTGGTCTATACACGTTCAGATCAGTGACTCTGGTTATCCTCCTGTTTGTCTGTGGATAACAGAGGATAAAGGTTAAAAGAAAGGCTGTGTCTGGTTCATACAGTCAGGATCCAAAGCCTGACCTAGTCCAAAGCCAAATGAAGTGAGAGAGGCCTCATGAGCTGCTCTTCACAGCCTTGGAGTCACCTGGGCAGGGAAAATACTCCCAGGTAGGGCTCTGGCAAGACAAACCTCCCCAGATGAGGTGGAAGAGACTGGCACACATAAATGATTCTGCCTTCTTAGGATGTGTTCTGAAATCCATGAGTCCTGAACCATTTTTCTGTGGCTGCCTTATTTGATTAATTAGTTTGCTGTGATACATGCTATCCATGAGCAGTTAAAAGGCCTTTCCTCTTCATCACAAAGCATTTTGTTTTGCTAGATATTGGTTTTATTTAATACAGAATTTATTCAGCAGCTGATTGCTGAATCTACAAGGTTTTTTAAGTGTTTGCTGTGTGTTCTAGTAGCCACTATAGTAATTGTAAGGTTTAATGTTCACAGTGCTTCAGAAATAAATGGCTTTTCAGTGTCCATATTATTTTATCATATCAGTTATGAGCTATTAGATGAATATGGAACAAGTTTTATGTGACATAGCAGAGAAACAGTATTAATTTTCCATACCATTACATTCTCATTTTGAATTAGCAAAGGTGTGACTGAGAACCATTTCTAAAGCACATTGTGCCATATATTGCTGTATGAGGAACGTCTGACAAGGAGTTGCTACAGTTAAAAAGAGAATAAATAAATGGAAGTTTTCTTTTAGATGGAAATCCCACCTATGATGCTGCACAGGAGAGGCTGACCATGCTGTTTAGATACTGGCCCAGTGGCCCAAGGAAGTGCTGCAGTGCTGCACATTTGATTTAATTTATCTGAGGCTGAAGTAAGGTCATTCAGAGGTCTTCCCTTATCCCCTGATTTCCCCTGCACCAGATTCAGATTTGTCCTGCTGCCTGCAGCACATCTTGCTTGTGGCTTTTCACCTGGAAGAGGCTTCCATGGCTTGCACAGGAGTGTTCCAGGTCCAGATTAGATCTAGGGCCAGGCACATTTTTTTTGAGGGATTAAGTTATTCCCATGCAGGGGCTGGAGCCATCCCAAAACTCCTCACTCAGTGGTTAAAATAAAATCTGCTGAATCAGGTAAAAATCCAATGTGGGCTTGGGCTATCAGCAAGTGAGGAAAGCAGGAGGCACTCGGGGAGGAGGGCAGGGGCTGCCCCCTGTGCAGAGCATCCTTCAGCCCACGCTGCAGACACCCCAAAGCCCAGCAGAGCCTCCCCTCATTTCCACTCTGCCCTGCCCTGTACCTCCAGCTGTGTCCCAGCCCGGTGTTCGCGCATCTGATTTCCCTTCCACACCTCAGTACATCGCATTTGCCTTCCATGAATTCCATTTTCTCCGTTTCAGTCTGCTTCTCCAATTTATCAAGATCACTTTTCTAAGTCTGTCCCTGAGAGACTTCCCAGCCTCTTGTCAGCTGCATGTTCAGCACTGGCTTCTCTTTTCTAATTGCTCACTGTGTAAAAAGCAGCCCCATTGCCACTGATGAAACACAGTAATCATTCATTTGCAGCCTGCAGAGTTTAACCAGAGATGCACTTCTGCCCTAGAAGGCTCTAAATGGGCTTAAAAATCTTCAGAAGGTATAAAATTATTTATTTAAATGTAGCAGTTTTATCAATTCCTGTGGAATCCAATTGATTTCATCCCAGTGAAAGCCCAGGTGAGTGAAGAATGCAGCCTCTTTGATAAATTAGTAATTGAATGTAATGAATTCTTAATCATGGCTCTTGTTCTGCATTTGGTGACACAAGGTGCAGAGACCTCAATTAATTCCTTGCCACCCCCACTTCATTCAATGAGCAGTTTCCACACCAAATTGAGGTTTTTTTATAAATCTAGCAGAGGAATAACATTAGATGTGCTGTTTGTCCTTTTAGTTTTTAGAGTGAACTATGTATTTGCAGTGTGTGAGACTTCCTGAAGTTATTTCAGGGGTTTTTGTAACATACATACTTTTTTCAGCAAAAAAACCCCTTGTATTCCACAAGTCTGAGTTTCATTTCATGTGTTCTACCATTGCAAATAAAGAATTGGGAATTCATTGTGAACTCATCCACCTCCAAATTATGGTTTAAAATAATCATCAAAATTATAGATCAGATATTTATGTGACGCAAATTATCAGTGAGAAAACAAAGCCTGAAAATTGGGTCTTGACTGGTGTGTGGGACAGTAAGTGGAAATCATCCACAATACAAAAAAAAAGAAAAAGGATTTAAACCAATTTAAATCAAGAGAAGCCTTGCCCATGTTACAGGAGAAATCAGCCAAATGCACTCTGCTGTTTCATTCCATTCCAGCCTCCCTGTTGGTTTTGCAGTTCCCATTTCCTGCAGCTGCACACATCACTTGTACTCAGGATCTCGATTCACCTTCTTGTTGCCCTAATGGGGAGAACTCAATGTTTTTTTCTGGAAAATGAGGTTACAAAGAGCACTGCACAAATGATCTCTCCTTCTCTTACCCCACCCCAGGTACCTGCTGCCCCACTGGCCAAGTGGCAGCCGAAGCTGCTGCTCAGTGTCATCTCCTTGCCTTAGGAACTGGAATTTCTCCTAAGTGTCCTTGATCTTGCCATAGGATTTTTAATAGAACTACCTCCTTCCTAAGATTCTCATTTTTTTTCCCTCTGAATTATTTTAAAGCAAGATATTCTCTAAAAGGATTTATAACTTACCATTAGAAATCCTCTTCATTGCTTTTTAGCCCTTTAGGATTTTGTCAGGATTACTAACGGGATTTTTATCACCAGGGAAATATGGCTTCAGACATTATATCTTAAAAAAATAAATCTGAAGCATAGACTGCCAATGAAGCAGCCAACACATTTATATTCTCCCCAGAACAGCTTGTCTTGTAAACCAGAGGATTCTTTAGCAAGGTGTTTTAATTTTTTATGTGTCAGAATAAAGCAGATTTGTGGCTGAGGAAAACCATCTGCACAGATGACAGCTTGGCCATCGTGCTTTCCCAGTTTGTAACATGTAGCTGCCACACAGTTCTAGCCATGTTTTCACCATGTTTTGCTGCAGCTGCATTCTTCATTCTGGTCCCATACTTAAATATATTCTTAAATCCAAGTCTGCTCAGCTATTCACTCAGCATTGCAGGAACATGCCTAAATAAATCAAGCAGCCCCTCAAGTGCTTTCCTGCATCAAGGCTTCTCTTTTTGTGGATAGAGGATGAGCAAAGAAGGAATTAGGGACATCAGACCTGTACCAGACCCAAGAAGCTCTGATTAAATAAAAAAAAAAGCAGTTCTGCCCTGAATTTATGTCTGGGCACAGAGATTACAAAGGACTTATGGGGTAAAAACTCAGGTAGGCAGGGATACCTGAAGGAACTGGATCTCTGACTTAATTCAATGGCTTTGCTAAGTGGGTTTGCTTGTCTTGGGGTTGTTATCCTTCTCCTCCCTGCGGGGAGCAGGTTTTTACAGTCACAGCTTTCTGCACATCCATGACACCAATGGAGGCTGCTCACAAGCAGTATTTATGTAGAGAGCTGTCCCTTACTCTCATGTCTCCACTTTCTACCCTGTGTATCAAAAGTTGGGGAATGGGAGTCAAAATGGGAAGGAAATGGGCTGGAGGAAATTGCAGGAGGAAGTGTTACCCTTAGATATTGTCATCAGGTATGAAAGAGCTGAAATCCAAGCAAAAGCAGATTTTGCTTCCAGAAACGCTTCCTGATGATCTGATTCCTTTAATTGTTTGTCAAATGAAGAAAGGGAGAAGTAAATTTCCTTTCTTCTCTCTCTAAAACTGTCCTCACAAGGGTGTGAAGAGCCCTGTGTCTTCAGTGAGCTCTTTCTGCCCACATTCCACCCAGAGAGATGAGAAAAGGAAGACTGGATCACTGTCAAAGCAGAGCAGCTCCAGATTGGAGCAGCAGCCCTTCAAATAGGAGGTGCAAACTCTGAGTTTCTGACTGTTTTTACAAGTCTGTGCTTTGCCCAGGAGTCAGATTCCCACTGCACACCCCTGGACTCCAGGTTCACTGAGGCTCTGCATGTTCTTCCTGTAAACTGGTCAAAACCATTTCATAAATAATGGTTTTATTTAGGAAAATCCTGTGGGGTTTTTGTCTTCTGTTTGTTTTGTTGTGGTCAGGTTTTTTTTCCTGATCAATAAAGAGGAGAGTTAATTAGTTAAGATACAATGCACTGCAGGGGTTGGTCACATAAATCTTTTAGAGCAAATAACTCTGGCATTTTTTAATTCAAAAAAGTTTATTTCAAATTGTGTGTCTGGGGAGGTACCATCACGGCTATTTCAATTTTATATACGCTATAATTATTTAAATGACCTTTAATCTTACACCTTAGAAAGTCTAGAAGGTTTCATAGGAATGAACACCACTTAGAGGATTATCCTTGGGAAAAGCTCAGGGTTTTGGAAGGAATGGACTTTCTGAATTCTTCAGATCACATAAGTTTGGATTAATTAACAAGGGTAAAATACAGAGGTTCCTGGGAATGGCAGAAAATCCAAGCAGTAATAAGCATGATCCATCCAGATCCAAGTGCCAGGGGCTTTGTCCAGCTGTGACCGTATGATGTCCACGAGCTGCATGCTCATTTTCTGTTTATAGCAGCATTTAGGTTGTTAACCAGCCCTTCTTCATTTTCCTGAAGAATATGAAGAAGTTTTGCAAAAAACCAAAAAAGCTCACCATAAAACACTATTAATTTTTAAAGTGATTAGTACAGTCCTCACAGCTGGTGGCTCTCTGCTGTTTACAGCACAAGTGATCTGTCTGTTTATGTATTTATGGCAGGCCAGGTAGTGATGGATGTCAGGGGGCCATGGGGGCAGCTCCATCACCCTGGAGCAGAATCCCTGCTTCCCCCGGTTCCCCAGCCCAGGTCACCTCTGTCCCTCCACAAACTGCATGTTCTGCCTCTGCACCACTAAATTATACAAGCCAGGAGTCGTGCAACAGGATTAAATGCCTGTGATCTTTGAAAAGAAATCCGTGTCAGGTAACTCTCATTTCCATCCTTGGCTTTGACCCTTCAGGCTTTAATCAGTTTTCATTTTCAAGCTCATCTTTGAACCCACAAAGGCTCTCTTGTCAAAGGTGAGATATTATGTGTAATCACTCCGTTTCAAGAGCTGGGCTTTAAAATTAAAATAGCAGATATTCAAGTTCAGGGTAAGGACAGGAAAAGTCAGCCTTAAAACAAAAGTTAGCAGGACTTCTTTCTACCTCCTGTGTGCCATCCCTGAGCCCACGGCGCAGCCCTGGGCAGCCCTGAGGGACAGGCACAGGGCACCTCCTTTCCTGAGTCAAATTTCACAAATCCCAGCCTTGGCAGCTCGCCCTGTGCACAGGGCTTGTTTTAGCACGGGAGCAAACAGTTTAATTGCTCAGATTCCAGGCCCTGACCTCAACTAACCTTAATTAATTAATTAGATATCGGCACCAGGCATCAAGCCTGTAGGTGAGGGGAGGAAAAAGCTGCTATTTTGGAGCATGATCCAGGACCTTCATATTTGCCTTTGCCAGAGGAAGGGAGTGGGAAAAGTACTTGTTCCGACAAGACCTGTGCAGCTGAGGGAGATGTGAGCAGAGCCAGGTGTTGGGGCTGCAGCAGAGAAAGCTTTAGGGACCCCTTAGAGCCACCTCCAGTGCCTAAAAGGGCTCCAGGAGAGCTGGAGAGGGACTGGGACAAGGGATGGAGGGACAGGACAAGGGGAATGGCTTCAAATTGCCAGAGGGCAGGGTTAGATGGGATTTTGGGAGGGAATTCTTCCCTGTGAGGGAGGCACAGGTTGCCCAGTGAAGCTGTGGCTGCCCAATCCCTGGAATGTCCAAGGCCAGGTTCGATGGGATAGTGGAAGGAACCTGGGAACCTGGGACAGTGGATGGTGTCCCAACCCCTGGCAGGGTGGAACAAGATGGGCTTTAAGGTCCCTTTCAACCCAAACCATTCCATGATTCCATGATAACTTTGGACTCTGCTACAGCACCCGTCCTGCAGGAGTTCATGTGGCTGCTGTCACAAACTTGGGGTGCCTGCTGTCACCTTGGGGTGCCTGATGTCCATGTCCATGCCTGATCTGCTGAACAGCTGAACTGATGTTTTAGAAACTAAAACCACATCAAGGCAGCAGGGCTGCAGCTGGAATGGGTGTCAGGGACTGTCTCTAGCAGGGATTGGGGTCAGGTTGTCCAACAGAGCAAGGGTAATTTCAGGCAGAATTAACCCCAGGTAAAGGGTGTTTAGCCCCTCTAGGCATTCTGGATATTGAGGAGGGAAAGGTCCATTCAGAGGGCAATGCAGGAGAGGGGTTTAACTGGACACAAACCCCTTTTCCTGGTTGCAGCCTGTCCCTGGTGCCCGTGCCATGGTGAGATGGATGCCCAGGGGAGGTGCAGCAGTTCCTGTCGTACAGCCTGGGGTGGCTGTAACTCAGCAGGACAGAAGCTTGTTTGTCTGCAGGCTCGTGTTTGGGATATAACAGCTTCCTTTGGGAAGGAAAACACAGCTCACCTGAATAATTTATGGGTTTTCCTTAATTATTCAATAATAGGAGCCCATTCTTTGGTATTGAGATCCCAGATAAAATGCCAAGAGTATGTTATGTCTCTAAATCTTATTTTCAGGAGCAGTTTAAGGCCAGATTTTCAAGGTTATAAAAGCAACTTAAGATAGAGATAGCAATTTTCAGGACTAGTAATTAAGCCAGGCATCAAATTCCCAGGGAGCTCAACCTCTGTAGGCATTTAAATGTCTTTTGGCACCTAATGACCTTGGCATCTTTCTCAAGAACAGAGAACAGAGGGAATAGAGATGACTTCCTATGCCTGAATTGCAGTGGAAATTTTTATTAAGTTGGGAATGCAAAAATATCTTTCAGCATGTTTACTTTGTTAGCTGCTCTCTCATGATACAGAACAAAAAATGAGACTTGTAAAAAGCTGAAGTGACCACCAATCTTGTTGTTTTGGGGCTGTACAAATAAGTAATGCCATGTTTTTCTTCTGGTTCATTTAAAATTTTGTGTCTACGGTACCAACTTTATGTGGCATCATTAGAATGCCTGCACCAAAAATAACTTTACACTATTCATTTCTTAGAAGTCTGAAATGTGACTAACAAATGCTAAATCTTTTACGGGTTGTCTTCCCAGCTGTACACCACTACTGCCTTGGCAGATCCCCAGCATGGCTGGGACTCCTCTCTCTACTTTCTGTCCTCGAAATGTTTTCTGGATCAGAGCTTTTGACAAGTAAAGGGTGTGGGAGTGTCACGTTCCACAGCTCTGAATCATTAGGAAGAGGCTGGAGTAAATCAGCATTCCTGCTCTGACCACACTGCTGTTATCTGTGCTTGGGTTAGCTGAGATCTCCATCCATTTAATAAAAGATTTAATTTAGATTAATGCTTTAAAGTGTTAATTGAGGAGTTTTTTACATAAACAATCTGTTTTTAATGAAATATTGCTTTGGTTTATGGATTTATCTATATATGGGCATACTTGATTCATTTCAAAATCAAAATTTTAACTGAAACTATAACAACTTAATAGAACATTTTAATAAATAATAGGGAGTATGTAATAATAGAGAGTAGATAACAGGGAGTTGAAGAATAGGACAGGAATTCCCATAACCCTGGCATCAGGTTTATCTAGCTTCCACTGGGCATGTGCTGACCATACCCCACTCCAACTTGTGCTGTTCTAAACTTCTCCCTGATCACTTAAAATTAAGAACACTAATTATTTACAGAAATTATATGGTAAATAATTGTGCACAAAACCCATGCTTTTTTAAATTATAACCTGCTTGTTTTGATTCACAAAGAGGGAAAATTGGATGCTTTATTTAGGCTAAGTTATTCCCTACTATGAAGTGGTTTGAAGTAAAGTGCTGATTATTGCCCTATATAGAGCTGTGTTGAAATTTATTAAATACTTGAAGAAAGAGTCACAAGAGCATTGCATGGCACAGTTAGTGTTTGTTTGGAAGAGTCTGGAAGTGACCGCTTGGCTTGAAGGTTTTGGTCAAGAAAATCACCCAACACTGCAGTCTGGTATTACATTTTCTCTACATAAATCTCAGATCAGAACAGCCCTGCCTTGCTCACCTTAACTTGCATGTGGAAACCAAGGGAAAGTGAATGAAATGACAAAAATAATTTTTTGCCAGGCTCTTGCTTCAGAAGATAATTTCAAAAAATATCAGTTTTTGCAGTAGGTTTTTATAATGCCCAGACAAACAGCAGCAGTTCCTGGTACCTGAACTGCTGTGTGTGTTATTTGACAGCTGTCAATCAATCACTGTTGAAATTTACTTCTTTGTTATATGTGGTTTATGGAAAAAAATAGGACAGCATTCACACAGCCTGAGTGGACTTCATTAGCATATTGACAATAACATTGCACTCAGGGAGAGAAAAAAAGCATTAGGGGAGTTTGGCTTGCCTTCCACCCCAGAGTCTGCATGGAATGGGAGTATTCCAACCAAGGCATTGAATCTAATTCCCTAACTCTCTAGACTGATAGTGAAAATAGGAGAGGGAGTAGAGAAGGGATTATTTCAAGTGAGGGGTTATTGCTATTGGGACTGAGCAGGACTCTTGGGAGATGCCAGCCTGGCTTTTAGTTTGAGCATTTCACCTTCTTACTGTCTGACTTAGTCTTGAGGAACATGGTTATGGCTTTTGTCTGTGTTTTATTTTGCTGAGGACATTTGTCTTGACATATGTGAGATATAAATATATAAAAATAGATTTATAATATACTTGAATGGCTCAGTTAATATTATCAGGATGTCCAGAAGCAGTAGTGCAGCATCTCTGGTATAGATGGCTTTTGTCACCAGCTAAGTCAGCAGCACTTCTAAGTTGTTGCTTTTCACCTGTAGCAAAAATAGGGGTGATACCAGAGCCCTCTCCAGGCCAGTAACCAGGGACTCTTCACAAATTTCACTCTGCATGAACTGGTGTGTGCTAAGCTATTTTTTAAGGCTTTAAATGCACTGGCCAACCTGTTTGTGACTTTCCATATTGTAGTCAATACAGAGCTATGGTGCTTTTCCCAGCTAAAGACTGAAAACCTAGTTCCAATGCTTTGAAATTATTACTTATTACAAGACTCCAAGAGAAAAGCTTGTGATAGGAGGCCCAGCTTTGAAAATACAGCAGAATTCTTTTTCTGTGGTAGCTAGGGAACAGGCTTGACTATCAAGCTTATCCACATGTGTACATATAGATGTGCACATTTGAAATGCGTGTCTGTGTATTGTGAAGATTTTTTAATATATATTTATGTAATCACAGATCAGTATTTGTGTTTATATGTTGTATGTTTAATTGCATATTAAAAATTTCAGTTCATGCTAAATCATAATTCTTAAATGAAGAACCAAGGTTTTTCCTCCTTGCACAAGACATAACCTATAGAGTGTGCCAAGAAAAATACCACAGTTTGTGTGCCAAGGCACTGGAGTTTGTGCTGGTATAAAGAAGTTAAATATAACTCATTTTGTAAGATGTTGTTTAATGAAAATTCTTGCTTTTTTTCACACTGGTGCTGTTTATTTTTGTCAAACCCTGGCTGGTTTGTTAAATATCACTAAATGATATTTACAAGTTTGCAATGCTCCCACGGACCAGGTGCAAAGACTTTACGTATCTATCTAGCTATATTTTACATACATATATTCTTTATTATATATAATCAAAATGAGAAATTAATGACAAATTCCCACCTACCCATAATGAGGTATGTCACTGCACATTGAATGTCATCTTGTTGTATCTCTACTCAGTTTGTTGTTCAGGGAAGTGGATCAGACAATACACCCCAAAAAACTGAATATCCAGTAACTGTCTATGACACTTCACAGCAGATTAAGATTTGCAAACCTTCTCATGGACTCGTCTCTTGATTTTTCCAGAAACTTCTTCCCAATTCCCAACCCAACACAGCTGAGGTTTGAGTCCTGTCCTCTTTGCAGTCCCAGCCCTCAGGAAGAACCTGTGCTTGTGACTCTACTGCAATAATCTCTGTCTGTTTTCAAGTACCAGCCATAGGTACCTTCCCCTTGCCCATAACTCTTCATTTCTCACCCCTCTGCTCCCACATTTTCAGCGTTGATTTTGCAATTGGACTCTTCACCTGTGGACTGTGTCTGGGAGGCAAATTCCAACCCCAGACTGGGGAACCATGGACAGCAAGGAGAGCCATGAGATCATTGAGGTTACAAAAGACCTCAAAGATTAAGTCCAACCCTCAACTCAGCACCACCACCATGTTCACTATTAAACCATGTCCTCAAGTGCCACATCCACACATTTTTTTGACACTCCCAAAGATGGTGACTCCTCCACTTCCCTGGACAGCCCATTCCAGTGCTTGAGCACTGAACACTGCATTGTTCAGTGATTTACAAGGCTCTGTCTGGCTCGTGTTGCTGTTAACTTCAGCCATTGTCTGGTGGGAAGCTCAGCACTGTGGGAACTGTCAGCATCACTGCAAGCTCTGTGTCACAGGTGGCTTTTCAGCTGTTCTGGTGTTTTTCTTTAGGTATGTTAAAAGAAAACTGCATTTTCATCCAATAGTTTTCATGAATTATACACAGCAAATGATTCCCACATAATTTTTCCCAAATTGCCAAGTAAAACTGATGATGTCAGTTTAACCAATTACAGGAGAGCATCAGTCAAACACGAGTCTCTAAATATTTTCAGCTGCCAAATAGGTTAAACACAGCCATTTATGGCTGAGCATCTCAGCCTTTCCTTCTGTGGGTTTTCCTGCTTGGACTGCCCAGGACCTTCATGCACATGTGCAACTCCACCTGCATTATTTCTGAGCAAGATTAAAACATATTATGGGATGTATTTACATATACATATATGTGTGTGTGTATATATATATGTACACATATATATATATAAAAGTATAAATATAAAACATATATAAATATTACATATATACTATACACATAAATATATAAATAAAAAATATAAAATTATAAATATATATAATATGTATAGTTATATAAATATATCTTTATATAACTATGAATATATTAATATATTATATAACATATTTATATTATATTTAAATTATATGGTCATTTATATATTATATAAATATATGAGAGATATATGTATATATAAATTTTATATATTTATAGATATATATATCACCTAAGAGTACCTCAGGGTACATCAGTAACCAGTCTGCAAGGTCAGAGTCAATTTTTTCTGCTTAATTCTAAGCTATTTTAGATGATCCAAAGAGCAACTTATCTCATTCACCACATCACTGAGAAACTCTTAATTCTGGCATTCATGTGTAGTTGCTGCATCAAACAAGCTAAATTTATGACAGCAAGTCTAATTCCAGCCACGCTCTTGAGTTCAGTCCACCTGAGCACAAAGATGATTTGATTGATAGGAAAAATGTGTGATCTGTCTGTCTCTAGGGTGCCATCTTTTCCCATTGTCCCTTTGAGCTCTCAGTTCTGACACCACTGAAAACAAAGGGTCAGGTTACTGCTCAAAATGGAATGATTTTATGCCACTTACTAATGCAATTTCCTTGCAGGCAAGCCAAAAGAGGATGGAAGAGCTTGACATGCTTTTATACCCCTTGAAATGTGGGATTGAAGATCATATTAGCACAAACATATTTGCTCCATCTCTTTCTTCAAATGTATAGCTAATGTGTTCTAAAATTAGTCTGAATCAGGTTTCTCATAGAGTGTTTGAAAATTTTTTACCTTGATTTCTGACATGCGGTATCTGAGCTGTATTTTAAATTTAGTTATGAACAGAGACAGCCTATTGATAGACAAATGATACCTCTGGTGCCTTATCTTCCTGTTATTTTGACATTTTCCTTGTAATTGGTGACTGTGAAACGTGAGAATTAGCAAGATGGAATTACCTGATACAAGGAGAATGCAGTGAATTTTGCAACACTAAAGTGGAACAGAAATATATCCACAACCATTTTCCTATAATCATTTCAAGGTGGGTGTTTGTGTTTCAGAAACTGCAATTTATTCTTCATAGCTCCTTTCATCCAGAAGAAATGGACTACAAGGTGTTTTATAGACTGTGGTAATTTAACTTCCAGCAGTAATATAGGCACAACATGGCAAACAGACCTTCTGAGCTGGCAGAGCAATTAATTCATGATGAACATTGAACACCATGATGAACATTAAGCACCTCAGTAGCCCCAAAATGAAATCCACTGGAGACTGCTGACAGGCCATTTTAAAGTTAATCACATGCTTACAACCTTTGCTGTATGAAGGACTTCATTTTCCAGCACCAAACAGCTGAAGAAAGAGAAAATAGGGAAGACAGTGAGGAGTCACTCGCAGGTAAAAAGTTTTACACTTCAAAAATTACTGAAATGGCCACACTTACTTATGCTGTGCCAAGATGTGGCTATTTCCATTTGGATTTGTCACTGATAAGAACAAAACCTTGCTTACTCTTCTCTTTTGGTAAAGGGTCAATCTCGTGGTGTCAGTATGTTGAATTTTAGTATTTTAGGCTCATTCAGGACAGTCCCAACTGTTTCCCACAGGCAAATAAAAATGCAAATTACCACAAAGAAAGTGGAAAAAGTAAGAGCCAGCCTTCTCTTTTGTGGAGTTGGGGTTGTCACCAATCAAAGACAATGGAGGAAATTCCCTAAAATTATCTTTCTGTTTAACAGAGGTAGCTGGGAAAACGTGTCCTCCAGTAAGTGGCATCACTTATTGATGGTGTTAGAACTGTGGGTTTGAGTTCAGGGCTTTGGTGAGCAAAGGGAAGGAAATAAGGTGGATTGGGGCCAGATTTGGTCCCCTTAAATTCACCCAGTGGAAATATTTCAGGCACTGTGTGAGATTTGTGCACAAACAGTTGGTTCTGAGAGATTTCTGAATCCTTGAGAGGTTTCAGTGATAGAAAGTGTTTGGGATCTGGTTTGTATCCTTTTGTCTGTCTGATGGGTGTTTTGTGGATTTTTCCTATGTGAGCTTTGGATGACAGATTGTCTTCAATTTCAGTGAGACATATTCAGTCCTCTTGACAGTTCCTTTGGGTTTGTTTGGTTTTATATATAAACATATACATTTATAAAGCTATGTAGATTAACCAGTTGGGAAAAAAACCCAACATTTCTCTCATCATAATGAATATAAGAACTCTGAAAGAACTATCACACAAAATGAAGGATGGAGAGTTGTGTGCTGACTCTATGCTGACAGCAGTAAAAGTTTGGCAGAATACATTGAAACTTCTGTCATTAGAACTATTTTATTGCAGCTGGGAATAACAAGAACTGTGAGAACTGGTCATTAGAGACAATAAAAACATTGTTTGTTTTTTTTCCTCCAGATAGGTAAATCACATTTGGAGAGGTAATTGATAAGCTAGTGCTACAGAGTCAGCTGTAAATAAACCATCCATCCCAAAAATGATATATATACTTTCTTCAGTCACAATTCTAAGCCTCCATCAAAGATCTAATTTCCTTCCTTTAGCAGGGGAAAATACAAGCCTTTATCAAACAGTAATCCTTTTAACAGAAATGCCAATTAAAGCTACCCTGTTCTTTATGCTAGATGGGTTCTTACCATCTGTCTTGCAACTCTGTACTGTAAATAAGAAGGAAAATAAAAGGATTCTCAGTTTATTATAGCTTTAGCTGTAGAAAACAAAATTCAAGCATTCCCCTGATGTCAACAAATATCTTTCTTGGCACCCAGTGGAAGCAGGATTGTACTCCTGCACTTCTGCTTGAATTAATGAGTTTGGGCTTGGTGTTCAGGGTGCAGGGCTGAGAGCCTGAGTCCTGGAACCTGCAATTCAGGGCTGGCAGGACTTTCCTGTGGGCAAACAGACCTTTGAAACACCTTTGGCAGATGACACAACAGCCCCTGACAGGAGTGGCAGCAGCTAGAAAAATATGGAGTAAAAATTGTGGAGGTGGGGGCTGCAAATTGGGGGTTGGAAGTTTTGGTTCCTTTTCAACCCAAACCATTCCATGGTTCTGTGAAATGTCCCTTTACATTGCTGATTAAAGATTCCTTGGAACAAATCAGTAATTTCTCATCAGCTATATTAAGACCATGACTTATTTGGAAATAGAATGTCTTCTTAGACTACCAAAGCTCGGAGAAATCTTCTGTGCTTTCCTAAGAAGTTGCATCAGAGCAAGGTCCTGAATCATATTTCAAAGTAAAATCTCTGGCATGCTCTCCTTTCTCTATCCTGCCTGCATAACTGCCTGTTCTACAGCTCAAAATCAGGAGATGTGACAATGAACTTCATCCACACCAGATTAAAAAAGAAATGAGAGTCACTGCTTCTCAAAGCTACAGCCTATTTTCAGAAAAGTACCATGAAAATAATGAAAAGATGCTCAAGTCCTCTTTTCCTTTATGTGTAAGCCAATTTTAAGTATTCCATGACCCCTTTTCTTTGATTTTTTAGCGAGTGATTCATAAGTTTATTTCCATGTCCTGTGGGACTGATATTCTCACAAGCTTCTTCTGTTCTGGCAAAGGCCTGATCAGTTGGCCGAGAGAAAATTGCGCAGAAAAGCTGCAAGCCTCCAAATTTACATGAACTGACTCAAAATGGCATTAAATGTTACTGAAAGTGGTGTACAGAGATCCACAGAGATCGATTTTCCTCCTCTCCACCTTGGTTCAGTTCCCTGGGGGTTCCCCGGCTGCCTGGCAGAGTCACACAGGGCTGGCCCATGGTGAGTGTGGGACTGAGGGTGGTGGAAAGGGTTTGGTGGGTGGCCCTTGCTTAGGCTGGGACATTAATGCTGGCTTTGGTAGATGTCTCCATGATGAGTTCAGCAGGTTATTTTGGCTTTTTTTTTGAACTTTTTATGAATTTGCGAACATAAGGGCAGGGAGTTCAGAGAGTGATTGTGTGACTGGTAGAAAACCAAACATTTGCTCATTTCAAGACAAAACTGTCTTCTTTACTCAAAATACCTCCTTTAAACTCTTCTTTAGATTCAGAAAACGTTTTTTGTATCAGGCAGAATGGAAAAAAAACCTGGGTTTTTTTTTATCACCTGCATATTATTAGGCAGACCCCAATGCATTTATTCAAGATTGAATTAATAATGTTCTCATCAATGTTACATATCTTAACAAAAATACCTTTTGTGGGCCAACTTTTCCTTTTTCTCCCAGCTTTGTTTCATGGTTTTGCAGATTATTATTTCTGCTTCAGACACCTCTTGTGCAGACCTAACCACACATTCCCACAAATTCTGGGTGGGTCAGCACCTTCTCTGGGATTGGAAGATCAAAATTTCAACTCCCCTTGGCACTTGAGGAGTGCAGCAGGAGCCAAAGGACTTCTCATCCTTTTAATAACTCCTTTAACTCTCCCATCTCCAGTTTGATGGTTCCTGTTTTACTGCAGAGTGAGCTTTCCTCTTAAAGTTAATGACACCCTTTGTTTCTAAGTATGCAGTAAATTGGTCCCAAGGTGTCTTATGACTTTGACTTGTTGCAACATCCACCCCATTTCTTGCACAGCTTCTCTCATATTAAAGCATCCCTGCCATGTTTGTGGCAGTGATGGGGTTTCTGTGTCATGCTTGTGATTGTGTCATTGTTAATTAACAATTTGCACATCTGCAGTGTTGAGGTGTGTGCACTGCTGTGTGGACCTAACTCAGACAAAAGTTTTATTAAGGAAAAAGTCATTATATGCATCATGGAAGTTACTTTCTCATTGAAATAGGAGGAGAAGACGATAAGTTATTCAACATAAAATGTGATGTATTGAAGTAAATGAATCCTGTTCATCAGATCATGCTTTCTTTTCCACCACAGCATCCCAAATCTTACAATAAGCCTGAGGAATATTATGTGTTTTCCAGACAAAAGCAATCTGAAATATCAGATTCATAATCTGGTCGAATTGTGCTGCCTAGGAAACCTAATGGTACATAAGGATCAGTGTTATGTGATCTGGCGTAGCAATGGATGACAGGATGTTCCTAAGCCAAAAGAATCCATGAATATGTGTAGCTAAAGAGAACCAAACCTGTGCTGTAAGGGTCTGAGGAGAATATAAAGGACTTCAGTTCCCTTTTCAGCAATGTGTAGGAATGCACTGATCATCCATGTAAATATGAAATATTTTACAAAGTAAAAATACGAAAAAATATCATGGAATGAAAAATATCATAGAATGTTTAGACGTGTCTTCCTATGGGAAATTTAAACCCATTCAGGGGAAAAAATAAAAAAGCAGATTGCACCTTCCAAATGCTCTAACTCCTGCACAAGACACATAGGCTTTAATTTCACAAGAAGTTCATAACAATGCTACAGGTGCCAGTTCATACAAATGAAAAGAGAAATTGCAGATCCTCTGGTGGAGTGCCTGTTCTGGTAAGCCATGCTAGTGTTTTGGGCATATCACTTGGCACTCATAAATAATAATAAAAATACAAATAATAAATAGTAATTAATTGGAAGAATGTAGTATATAAGAAGGAAACAAGGCAAGTGGCTTTCTTGCATAATGAATATAAATAATACCACAGTGAGAGTTTTGACAGTCTTTCTCAGTACCACTTTCTGAAGCCTTTTCTCTGAATGGTCTGCTTGGCCTGTCATTCATGTGGCTTTTGAGATAAAACAGCCTTCCTCATGCAAGCACTTGGGGTAATTACTGAGGCCACTGCTTAAATAACTCTGCTGGAGTGGCTCCATCTGTGGATGGCATGAGCCCACAGAAAATTATTCACTACACTTGTAAGGAGAAAAAGAGAGACACACAGGAGCATTGCAGATAACCTCAGGGCTTGGCAGTAGGTCTGCAACAATTAAATAAAAGATTTTCTGAAGGTGACCCTGTGGATGTTCATTCCTTACTCCTGTCAACAGTGGACCATGATGACAAGGCGGGCAGAAGGTAGTAATGAGACAGTTTGATTGATCAGTGAATGTCAAATTAATTCAGCTGGAAGCTTGCCAGAGCAAAACACAAAACTGCACAGTGGAATAAATAGAAGAGTGGATTTGATACTTTGGCTAGAACAATGCCTTGAAACCATCAAAAGGATGTCTCAGGCAGGAAAAGTTAAAAAATGAATTCTGTAATGAATTATTTGTCATTCAAAACAAATTCGGTTTTACAACAGAAGATAAAAAGGAGAAGCAAATCTTAGCAGGTTTGCCAAAAGGAGAAGCAATATCTTAGAGAAATGTTAGTGGTACAGATGACGAATATTCATTTATCTTTAGGCAATCTGAAAATTCAGCCTTTTAGATTAAAATCAAAGGAACCAGTCTGGAGTATTCAGTAATTTAAAACATAAAGGAAAAGAGCCTTTTTTTCACCGTGTTTTATATGTACAGGCACGAATCATTTTACAGAGCTTCTTCAGAATCGATCTTGAGAAGATTGGTCTATTAAATATATTTATCTGGATTTGATTGCAATCATTTATGAAATGTTTATGGTCTTGTGGTGTATGCACAGAGGGGAACCCTGGCTTGCTGAGCCAGTGGCAAAGCTTCCCTGACTTCACAAGGTGCTGCTACATCTACAATTGTTCCTCTTGAAATCAGATTTTTACCTGATAATTAAATATAGTGGCTATGCTCCAAGTTAATTCAACCCATTTCACTCCTATTAGCACAAACCAATATTCACTTCCTTAACAATACTCTTTCTTGAGAAAAGGTCTCCACAAAACTTGTGCCTCAGTAGAGCTCACTGCTGCTGTAAGGCAGCTCCTTTTCCAGGGTGGCTGCACATCCAGAAAACTTTCTTGCTCATGGGTGTTATTTGTCATTGACATGATGGGGTTGGGAAGGAGGGGAATGGAGAGCTCAGGGCAAGGGGCAGGAAAACCTTCAGCACACCCCTATCACTTGTAGCATCCCACCTGCTTTTCCCCATGCTTCTGTCAGGTGCTGTCTTTGCAACCAATTTTCTGACACCAAAAAGCTGGCTCAGTGAATGTGAAGTCTGCACAGTAGTTATGCCAGCACAGAGTTGTATCAGCTGCTGGCAGCCCATAATTACATAGCTGCACACTGTTAAATGTTCTTTTTCACAGCACAAGTGGCATTGTCCTATATAGACTGCAAATGTAGTTATAGCAGGTTTTTTCTGATGTGAACTCATCCTTGAGTGGGACCTTGCTGCCATTTCCCACAGGTTTGTTGTTTATGCTGCAAGTGCGAGGCAGCAGAGAAAGATTGCTAGCTAGGCTTCATTATCAGCCCTTAATGCATCTGCTGCTCTGCTGCAGGTAGAAGAATTTTCCTTCCAAGTGCAATGCTGATGTTGAAAGCACAGAGAGAGCTCATATAACTAGGGTTAGTTCAATTGCTCAGTGTCTCCTGGGAATTTTCATGCCATCACACTTGTAAATTAATTTCCTTTGGCTATTCCGTGCTCCACTTGTGTTAATTTTCTATGAACATTTCTACAATATGGTTTTATCAATTAAAATATTCATAGGATGACTCTTTCTAGACCAAGGCATATTTGCAAGGTCGACTCTGGTACTTGCTCAAGTACTTATTTTGAAATCATGAAGTGCTCTTGCATTGTATGTAAGAAATCCTTGTTTTTAAAAATGCCCATTGAAAACAGTGGCAGATTAGTGAGAAATTTTGCTCCAGTGTTTGAAGAGTCTCAGGGCTCAAAATGTACCTGCTAACACCAGGAAATTCTGATGGTAAAGCTCTTTGTGCAAGAGCCCCAGCACCTTCAGATATACCATAAATCAGGTTTTGTATCTGGAGGAATAGCAGTAAATTCCTCAAGGTGATTTTCTTGTGAGTGGCCAAACCTGGAATTTTGATACTGCAAAGGCTCAAAGCTGGGAGCTCATTCTGCCCAGTGCAGAAGGAGCAAGAGGAGAGCAGTGGTGGGACACAGTCCCGTGGATTCTCCCCACAGGCAGCACTCACATCCACTGGTGCTATTCTGTCACCACAGCAGGACTGCTGTGAGCACATCTGGGCCTTGGGGCACAGGCTGGAGGGTGGGTAGGAGCAAGACATGGGAATTCAGCCACCAGCTTCAGTGGAAAACAGATTGAAGGTGCTGTCTTTTTATGCATTTATCTGCAGTGATTAATTTTTCAGGGAGTCAGGGCAGCCAGCTGCCACTGAGCTCTGTGTTCTGGGCTCCAAGTGTTCGATAGCTTCCCAGCTGGAGAAGCCTTTGTCCCCACCTCATCTCTTTTTTGGTCATTCCCATTATCACTTGATAAATATCTCATGACCTGATGCTCTGTTTTACCCAGACCTGCACCTCAGAGACCTCCTTGCAACTTCTGCTGTCCCAAACCCAAGAATGTAATGCATCAATAAAACAAAATAATGACTTGATGTGCCATGAAGTGAGACCTGCAATACCCTTGGTATTGTGTGTTAGACACATTGCAAACCATCACAGACTGCAGGGTTTAGTGGCTTGCTGCAGTTCTACTGAAAAACTTTTTTCACCTGAGTAGAAATTTGTCATATATTGTGGAATAATAAGTCAGCCTGATAGAAGACATAGCCTCTTGATGTGATCTGTATAATTATACAGTGCCTATTACATTATTTACGTGTTGTTTCTGCAGCTGTAAGGGTATCAAAACTCTTGTTTGGGCACTGCCTGCCCTTGGTGAAAGCTCCTGGGTTTTAGATGGTGGTCAGCACATCCTGTTAGGGCAGTGGAATGACTCAGGGTAAGAAGCTACCACATAAATTGCAGGCAGCCAGTTTGAATGTCCTGAGTAGAAGCCTCATCTCTGATTTCCTGAACCACCTTCAAGAAATGCCAATTTCTTACTACTATGGGGGGAAGCTCAGGAGTCATTTGGGTGCCTGAGCAAAGGGCTTAAACAATGCATCCTGTGCAAAGGGCCAGAATTATCCCTAAAACTGCAGAGCCCATCTTTCCTCCAGGAGCAGACATCTGCACATTGATAAAACTCACCTGACTTAGTTTTGGCACTGAAACCATCTCTTGGTTTCAGAGAAGATGCAGATTCCTACATGTGCAGGAAAAGGCACCATACCACAGTTCAACTTCCAAGAATTTCCACAGCAAGTTATTTCTGAGAGATTTGGATCTTTTAACTCTCAAGGCAGGAAACCTGCTGCTTTTCAAAGTAACAATTTTGTTTGTCTGAGTTTGCACCTCTTGCAGTCTGTCATCAAATGCAATGGGAAGGATCTCAGCCTACCCACTGCCTCAAAATTCCACCTTTTCTTTCTTGGAATAAAAATAAGTATGTTTCTCTCCAGTTCATTTACAATAATATCCTCCTCTAATATTTATTGTACATGCTCAAAATTTTTACTTGGTCTTAATTTCCAGATAATGTCCTTATGCCCATGTGATAATACTTTGATTTTCCAGCTGATATGCATTTCTCATAATGCAGCACTTGAATGCATAGCCATGGCTCTGAACTTTGAAGAGGTATCATAGGACTGGAATGAACCTGAAAGTTCTTTAAAAGCCTCTCTTATCTTAAAACACTTCATGCAAAAAATCAAGTGCAAAGCATTCCATTGATTAAATATTATTTAGCATGTTTGAATAGCTTTCCAAAGAAGCCACATATCTAAAATTTAGTCACATTTCTGTAAGCCTGTGCTGGTGTTTCTGACATGATTTTTATTAATATTAAAGGAAGGGAAATTATTTTGATTTTTCCCAAGAGAAAGAGCAGGTTTTAATGTGGTGAGAGGACAAGCATTTGCTGAGATTTCTGTTGCTGTGACTCATTTACTGATCCCACTCTTTCAGTAATTAGCTGGGATGATTTCTTTTTCTGCCGCTTGGCATTCCCAAAGCGTATGAGGGAAACCCTGGTGGTTTCTGTTTGCAGCAGCTGAGAGGAGAAGGGTGCTGGGTCACCCTGAGCACAGACTTTGGCCTCATTCCCCACCTGCAGGGTGGGTGCTGTCCCCTCACCCCCAGCCCATTGAAGGGTCAGGTCCCAGCAGATGGATTTGGAGGTGGAGTGCTCCTGCCAGGGATGTGGCATCCCAGGAGGGTCACCTCTGGGGAGGGAACATTTAAAAGCATATGGGAGGAAAATGCCACTTTGGGAGGGTTTTGACACCTTGAGTTTCTAAATTGGCAGTTGGGTATGAGGAGAGATTACTGCAGGGAGGTTTTCCCCTTCTTCTGAAAAATCCTTGGCTGCATTTTGCAGTACAAAGCAATTTTTAAGTGCAGGGAGGGTGAAGGGAGAGAAGCATTAAAGATAAGGATTATATTAAGGGAAGTGGCCAAGTTTGGAGCCACAGCAGCATGACAAGATTGAGGTAGAAGAGCAGAGACTGATTTTTGATGTGGGATAATTTGACTTAAGACCGTGACTATCACTCCTAGTTTTACATATTGTAATGAATGCAGGCATGCAGCAAGAACAGTTTGGGAGCATCTGATACATGAAAGCATGAATATGATATTAGGTGCTTTTAATTGCTGGATTTTTGGTGTCTTAGGCTCTTTTTAAATAATTTCCATAGTTATTCTTTCTTAAGAAGCTATAAGGGAGCTCCTTCACTCTCCAGAGCATGTTGGACGTGGAAATGTGGAAAGCAATTGAATTGTTTCTATACTGTGTGCTAGAAAACGACTTATTTTGTACAAGAGCAGCTTTTGTAAAGCTTCTCCCTAATTAAGCCACTTCAAGCACCCTTCTGAGCTCAGTGTATACTGGCCTAGGTTCAAGATCTGCTCAGTGCAGAGGAGGGGCACCAGGGAACCCATCACAGGTCTCAGGCACACAAACCCATCTGCTCCTGCCCTGACTTCAGCCTCAGCATCTGAGGGGGTGGCTCCAGGTTGCCCCCAGTTCCTCTGTGGCCTCACAGACTCCCAGCTGCCTGGGAGCTGGGAAAATGGAGATTTCTACCCATTATACACATTGTTCTCAGCCAGGACCATATTCCATCCAGATGTGCTCTGTTAGGGGTTGCAGTGAGTGGGAAGAAACCCTTTAAATACAATCCTGCTTCACCAGTACATCTGTCTCCTCTTACTAATATCTGCCAGTCCCCAATAGCCTGATTTATGTGGGTGCTGCTCTCCCCAGACTTCATTGCAATTAAATAGTTACAAATTGTATGAAAATTTAGTCACAATACTGCAAAATTTTCCATAGGATATTCTAAAGGAATCTTTTCATATGAAGCAGAGGGGGGAAAAAAGTGGTAGCTTCACTTAATTCAAATGGAGATGCTTGATGTGCTGATATTCTTGAAAGATTTCTGTCAAAAGCTTAAGTTCAGCTGTAAATATTTCTGTCAAAAAAATACTTGAGCTGCAGTGTTGAGGAGACAAATACTAATCTTGGGACTTTGGGGAGATGCATTTATTGAACAAATGCTTATAAAAATTAGGGCAGTTCTAAATAAAGTTGATATCTGCAAACACCACATTAAATTAAAAAAAAAAACACAGAGAATTTTTTGTCTTTAAGTGAAATAAAATGGGTAATAGGATGCCCCTTTGCAGCTCATTTGCTGACATTTGAGAAACTTAAACACACCTGTGAAGGATTCTGGCTAAAAGAAGGGTTGCACTTGAGCAGCTCTAGAAGCAGGGCTGGTGATTTGGAACTTTAAAATTATGGGAAGAAAATCTTCTTGCAGGAAGAGTCAAGGACAAACCTGGAGTTAAAGGGAATTGAATCAGAAATCTTTTGTAAATTCTACTCCCAGGCTCCTTAAGAAAGTTTCACAGATGTAAGGAAAAATAAGTCCTTGAGCTTGATGCCCACCATTCCTGAGATGCCTGGTGAGTACTTTTATTGTGACTGTGTTCATGTTTTTATGACTTGCGAGGAGCTTCAAATCTTTGATCTCGTGTAACAAAATGCAATCCTGGCAGAACACTGAGGAAGGCGCAGGAGCCACTGGGGAGCTTTGTCAGCTGAGGTGGCTCTGCTCGAGAGGGTCCCAGCACAGGCTGCACAAAGAGCAGCTTTGGGAGCAGGGAAACCTCCAAACAAACATCTCTTTCTGATCTCCAGAAATCTGCTTTTGGATAGGGCTCCCAGGTCTCCTGATACAATTCCCCAGCATATTCAAGAAGAAACATCCAGGTTTCTGATGGAGATTATTCTGTCTCTAAATATTGACAGATTTTCCTTGCCAGAGACATCTCACACCTGAGCAAGGGGGGAAAAAACACATATCAAAATGGTCTTTGTCTCTTTTTTCTTTTTTTAATAATCTTAAATAAATGAAAGGTACTTTGTGTAAAATAAATTATTAGGAAAATAAGCTTTCAGTGCCACAGTACCCAGTTCTCTACCATGGATATTCATAGAATGATATTCAGCTCTAAAACACAAATATTAATGAAAAAGAGGATATTAATAAAAGCAGCCTTCTCATATTTAGGTTGTTTTTGCTTTGTTTTTTTTCTTCAAGTTGCAGAGTTATTGCTTTGCAAAAGCCATTAAATAGCTCCTGTAACTGCACTCTCTGTTGGAGAAGGATGTCATGTCTAAAAATGTTGTCACCTTCAAAGTACTGTGAAAGTCAGTCAGGGCCAAGTTATTTTAATCAGGCAGTGCTGGAAGTTGTGGGTAGAATCATAATGGGGAAAGCAACATTTACCTTTATATGGCCAATGCAGTAATCCTGGCTCCTCTGGGGAGTCACTCAGAATTATGGGGATGGTGAGATTAGTGTATTACTAAAGCATTTGACAGCAACAACAGCTACAGTGTTGGCTCTCTAATGCATTAATAATACTTAACATTTCCTAGTTGTAAAGCCCCTTTTTTTTTTACAGGTTTCTTGTGCCTGTCCTTCCTCACAGCAGCCAGCTCCAGCTGGCTTGAGACATGGAGGGATAGGAAAGTTTTCTTAGCAAAGTGATTGATTGAGGTGAGGTTGGGGCTCCTGTGGGAGACAAAGGAGGCTGCCAGGTTCGTGCTTTGGAAAATGCCACTGAACAACAGTCAGGTTTTTTATAAAAGAAGAGACCTTCTTGTTTGGGAGTGATGTGACACTGTGCAGGAAGAACCTGATGGTGATTCTCAGATGAAAGGTTAATAAGGAGTCATTTTGTACCAACATAAAATTCAGCTTGCACTGATGGCTTCTCCATTTGGAAAGCTCTTTTTTTTTTTTTTTCCTGCAGAGGAAATCACAATAGGTGAGAGCTGGAATGAAGGAGATTTCTTACTCATTCTCCTCCAACTAACCCCAGGCCTCTCAATTTACACCTTGTGCTGCTTTCTCTCATTTGCTGCATTTGCTGCCCCCTCCAGCTCTGATGCCAATTGTTAAATTTTCAGAGGCTTTGCTAGCAGAGTCCCATCTCACTCATGGAAGTTCTGTTCCAGATTTATTTATTTATGCACAAAAGCTTTTTTTCAGGAGGAGCACTGACCTGAGCAGGAGGTTCTGTGACAGGGGCAGGATTGCTGGCAGGCACAGGAGAATGCACAGCTCACCCAGGGCCTGGGTGTTGCAGGGAGAGCTCTGCTCAGGCTGGGGTTGTTTTGCAGGGTTCCATTAACAGCATTCCCACCCCAAGCCTTGTTTTGTCCCAGAGCCCCAAAGAGCATCCTGTGCCCACCCAGCCTGGGTAATTAGCCTGGCTTCCTTGGCCCCTGCCCCCCAAGCCAAGGCTGCCAGTCTCCCTCCTGTTCCCAGCCAGCTGAACAGCCCTTCATAGTGCTCTAAATTGACTTTTTGGGAGAGCTGCAGTTCACCTATTCTGCCTGGCTGCTCTGCTAACAAGGCTCAGCTGCCTTCTCCGGGCCTTGACAGGCTGGAGAAGGATTTTCAGGGCTTGGCTGAGTTCACAGGCTGTGGAACAGCTGCCAGTAGTACCTGAGGGCTTCTGTCAGTGGCTTCATCTCTCCTGTGAGAGCCTTCCTGTGCATGTCCAAAATAAGCACTTTTCTTATTGAAAAAGAGATGAGTGAATGCTCCCTCACCATCCCTAAAACCTCTTCCCCCTTCCTTGGCTTCTCACAAAACTATCCAAGAAGTGTGGCAAGGAAAATAATGAACCTGTGTGTGGTATTTTACTGCTGTTTTCTAACTGTGTATACTATGTCAGATATATTGAAAGGAATGGGATTTATAACACTATTATGGTTCTGATAGTTGGCCCTGTTTATGGCTAATCTTATTTTTTTCTCTGAGCTCCCCTGTCCTTTGTTGCACTCTGATTATATATTATTTTTTTTTTTTGCAATGTAGTGATATCAATCTCTAGGAGGCAATGTTCAGTCACAATTAGAATTATTAGATGGCACTATTTATAAAATGAGGCCAAAGTGACTAGGTAGTTATTTCCTTTTTTTTTTTTTTGTAGTTACAGACTCATTAGAGGAGCCTCATCCACTTGTAGCAGGCAGGCCAGAGCACACCTTATTAGTGTTTAGTAGGTGAAAATCCTGGCATGAGGCAGCAGAGGTTAGTTACAGATGTATTTTGTGATAGATCTAAAGCTCTCTATTTTAACACTTGCTCTAAAGTAAAGCTGCTGAACCATGGCTCTGTATTGCAGTACATTAAAATGCAATGGTAATTACCCTCATTATGAGAACATCTCCTCACATCTCTTGAAATCCTTGCTTAAAAATGTATTAAGGGGGAGCACACCACTCATGCAGTCCACAGAATGTGGGGGTGAAGGGTAGGAGTGCAAAAGTACATTTATGGACAGCAGAGGTGGTGAAGAAATGTCCCTCCCTGGCTGAATTCTACTGCAAAATGCCATCTCAGGAAAGGTCTAATTCAGCATTCACAAGTCAGAAGTTTCCTTTGTCCTCCCTGGAATCAGCACTCGGAGAGTCCCAGTGGCCCCTTTGCCTTACCCAGGCCTGGTACAGGAGCGACAATTAAAGGGTTTTTGTGCAGGTGTGTGCTCACCTGGAGCTCCCTCACACAGGTTCCCTTCTGGGGGTTCTGAGGTGACAAAGTGGAAGGTGGTTTAGCTGGAAACAGGGCTCATTAAAAGCCAGGTTTGTGTTTCCAACCTGCCCATGCACACAGGGGAGAAACAGTTCCTGTGCCTAGTGTGTAACCCACAGGATTTGGTTTGAAGAGCTTTAGCAGCCTGGAGACAAAAGAAGGAAGCTTTAATTAGCAATAAAACAAGCAGACTTTCAGCCACCCTGTACTTGGTGGGATACAAGAAGGCCTTGCAGTAAGAAAAACCCTTGATCTACTGAGTTTCCATATCTGCCACCTCCTAGGAAAGCTGTTCTATTGAGTGAGAGAACAAAAATAGGATATATCTCCATCCTGAGCAGTGCTAGTGTGTTCTGCAGTGTGCTTCCTAGCAGGGGACAGCAGTTTGATAAGGATCAACATCTGATCCTTCCAGTGCTGTGGAAAACTTTGCTGACATTTCTGTGCCTTGCAGTTTGCTGCTCCTTCGGAGCCTCCAGGAGCTGTATGAGCTGAAAACCAGTCAGCTGGGTAATTGTGGTAATTAAAAGAGATGTAAACTTTCAAAGTAGCTGACACTTAGTCATTACACCAAGCTGTCATGGTTGACTGAGCTAACGTTAATTCCGATATCCCATTATATCTTGCTGATATCAGTTTAAAAGATAGCTGCTGTGTTTCTCCAGCAACTTGCAGCTACAGTCATAAAAGTATTGATTGCAGTAGGATTTGACAGATGTGAGATGTATTTAAGAGAAATTGTGCCATAGATATTCTGTTGCCTCAGCTGCTCAATGCTGTATGGATTCCAGATACATCCTTTTGGATTTCACTGGTGAAGTCCTGTGGAATCTGCCTGGGAGGGGCAAGACAGAAGAAACACCTTCTCCTGGGCTGTATTTTTAGTTTTCTTAGCATAGATCTCTTTGATTTTTTGTACCTGAACTACAAAGGTGCTGGGGAATGAGAGAAAAATCAGGTTTTAACCAACTTAGCCATTTTCTTTGAGCCTTCCCCACATGCTAAGGTACAGACCTCAGCTGAAGTGAAGTCTTCTAATTGACTTCAGCAAGCTTTGATGGAGGGGCTGAGCACTGAAGTTTTCCATTCCCTGGGAATTATCTACATATTTAACAGGTATTTTATCTTGTCTTCTTGCTGGCATCCCACTGATTTCTCAGCAGTGAATTATTATTTTTAATGCCTTATTAGATTTCTGTAGGTACAGAATTCCCAGCCTGTGGAAGCTGATGGGAGCCATGCAGGAGCTATGGAAAATTCTCATTTAGAGGATATAAACTCTGTGGAAGTGGCAAGTGGGGTTCTCACAGCAGCCTTGGTTCTTACCACTGGCTGGAAAACATGAAGTTTCCATGTTCAACCCCTAAAGGATTTTTACTTTCTTTTCATGACTATTCCACCCTTCTTTATCTTGTTAATTAAAATAAGATTTATTAGGCAATAAATTCCATTTTTTCTATATGCAGTTTTGAACTAGCATGTGCCCACACTGCAGCATAAAGAAAATACTGTCAGTTGTCCTGGTATAAGAAAACCTGAGAAAATTTTTCTTGTCATTTTAAAAAAAATCACAAAAAATCCAGCAACTTGAAAAACTCAATAAGCCTAATTACTGACATCTCATAAAATCATGTGCTACCCCTTGCAGCATGGCAGGAAGTGGAAATCAGGAGCAATCCCCCAAACTTGCATGAGATGTGGGAATAGCAAAATGAAATATTAAAATATTATCCATAGTTTATTTCTCTAGTTTTGGCCAAAAGAATTGTGAGCTGTGGGCTTTCATGGAGACAGGTATGCTGGCATTATGAAAAAAAACCCCATTTTTCAACTCTATCTAAAGGATTCCAAAGCTGTCATCAGATCAATGTATGCCTTAGAGTGGAGCTTGCAAAAATCATTCCTCAGCTAATATTCTCAAGGACAAGCTGTAGTTTGATTTGACTCTTCCAGGAGATATTCCTGATTGCCTTGGAAAGCACTATTTTAAAATGGGGGTGAGGGAGGATGGTGCAGAGTTTTATTTTTAAAGCACTTCAAATCAGAATATCAGTCAGCCATGAGGATGGAGATCCTCCTCCTTTCCTTAGAAAATTCATCTTGGATTTTATATTTTATGCCTAACTGGGAGTTGTTTTCATGATGTTATGAAAATCAGCCTGTCTTCCAAAATGGTCCCGAAGTTGTGTTTGTTTGTGGGTTACTGCTTCTGTTTGTTGGTTTCTTCACCACAGTATTGAGGAATTGTGCACTTTTTTTGCCAACATTTGCATTTGATTCATATGTAATAGACCCTTAATGCTGTGTAGCCAACAAATGTTACCAAAAAATGCACGGAAACATGATGGAGACAGCAACCCCATACTCAGTGTTCCTCTACTGAGGTATTATGAATACCAACAGTTTACTTTTTTTTTTCCCTTTCCACAAAGCTGATTGACAGAGAAAATTAAAATGGTAACTAAACGTTCATGCTGGTTTATTTGAAGAGGTGCACAGGCTTTTTCTGTGCATCCCACAAGTTATTAAATAAGATTTGTGCACAAGGCTTACCCCCCAATGGGCAAATATACACATTGCATGGCCACTTCTAAATGCAGGAGCCTGAGGGGCCCAGTGCCTATTTATTCAGCCAGCAGTGCCATTATAATTATGGAAGGAAGGGATCTCACATTTTGGAAATCCAAGGTCTCTCTCCCAGCTCTACCATGGCAGCAGTAGCTCCTATTAATCACATATGAATAATTACTGATGGAGGAGTACCTGCTTTTGAACCCCTTAGGGAAATGATTACAGGTATGGTTTTGCTCAGGAGACCCCACAAAAATCAATAAAGTAAGAGACATTGCAGAGCAGAGCCTTCTTTCCTTTAGGCTGGTAGGAGATATGGTCAGAAGGCAAATTCAGGTGTGTTCATAGTTAATTTCAGTCACTAAATAAAGTAGGAAAAGGGTCTCAGCTGCCCTGTGAGTGGGTCAGAAAGGGAGGAGATTTTGTGAATTTAAAGTGTTTTACAGAATAAGCTTGTGGGTGAAACTAAACTAGGGACAGGTTTGGAACACACCTTAAATGGCTGCTGGTAGTAGAGCTGTTCTTAGGGCAGGTGTACCCATTTTTATTTCTAGATTTATTACCCTGAGCACTTCTGCTGGTCCCTTCATTTGGTTTGCTCTTCTAGCTGCTAATTTTAGGGATTTTTGGGGGGTTTTTTGCCCATTAATGGGAGGAAGCAATTTTTCTGCAATTGTTCCTTCTCAAAAGATGAAATGGAAAATGTTTCATAACTGGAGTGTCTGAAAGCTCCTTCCAGTGTGCACAGCTGAACCCCAACACAGGGAATCAGAATGAGCAGGTCTTGTTTATCAATCCTGTTACTCAGTGGAGATATTGGTGGACTCTTTTATAGGGACTGAGAAAGCCAAATTTCAGAGCTATCCATGTGAAATGCAAAAAACAAGGGAAAGAGTGGGAGAAAATTCTCTTCTTTTCACATGTGTCACTATAAAGCCTACACTGGCATAAATCAACCCTGATTTTTCCATGTCTACTCTGAAAGGGATTTTGTCTGCCTTTTGGTAAGATGTGGAAATTCCTGGTTGCTCAGGGGTGTAAATTAGCATGGAAAGTGTGTCTGCGAGAAAATGAAGCACATGTTTCTAATGGCTCAGTTTCCTACAGGTACATGGAATTGTATTTATTTCCCTTAGTAATACTTTGAAATGTGTTCTATTCTGGTAAAGTTGTGTATCAAGCACATCCATAGAAATGAGTTGGTTTCACCTCCAATCCTGATTTTGTCAAATGACATCAGGATGGAGTTTTCCTGAGTCCCTGGAGTTGTGTTTTTGTTCCTCTGTCACCAGGTGTGTCCCAGGCTTGAGCTCACAGTAGTGTCCATCCTACTGTTGTACTGGTTGAAGGAAAAATTACCTTGGCATTCAGCTCAGAGATGTCAGAGATACTGAGAAGAAGAGAATTTGCCACTTGGCAAAGCACGTTTTTACAGTTATTTTTCCAAGTGCGTCTTCAGCCTGTTGGTTTAGAGGATATTTGTCCTCCAGATTCTAGTGCTTCATCATTTACAGAAAGGAGAAAAACAGGCTTATAAAACTGGGTAGTTTGAACAACAGTACAGTCAACTCTAAAAAACACAGCCTTAAAGACGTGGAAATCTTTCATGCAGTGTGCCAGGCAGTGATCCTGGGCTGATGGTTGTAATTGTTTATCACTGTTCAGCGTGATCGATGCAGGCGTTAACCACAGCGCTCCCTTTCAATGCCATTGATTGGAGCTGCTCCCCCTGACAGTCCCTTGTGTACACCACAGCTCTAGCTACATATTAACATGACTTCTGAATGGCTGGGGAGATTTAGACTCAAAGGATGCTATTCTTCACTGATTTACAGCCCTTGCAGTGCTCCTGAGTCTACGTGGAATGTAAATCAATGGAGAAGCTGGCCTAGGTGATGAACTATTCCATTAGAGAGGAACATTTCCATTTTGGTGTATTTACAGTATAATGCACTTAGATTACCTCTAAAGCAAAGTAGGGGTGCAGCATTGGGAGTAAAAAGTAAAAACCCCTATTTGTTCTTTGAACGCACTCACTTAGAGTCATTACTTGCCTTTTTCCTAGTGACTGAGTCAGCACAAAAGCTCAAACCTTAGAAAAGCAGTTCTGGCAAATTCCCTGCAGTTTGACAGGAGCTCACTGTGTGTACCTTAGGTGGATAGGCTGCACTTGCTCACGTGTAGGTTATTGCCTGGGATACATGTGCCTGCACTTGGCAGGTTATTGCCAGGGGTGAGCTGTGAACCCTCCTGCTCAGACTCCTGCCATCCTCCAGCAGGAAGGTCAGACCAAGGACAGTTTGCTCTGAGCAATTTCAGCCTGCACTTGGGCAAAGTGCTCTCAGCAGATCTGTCCAGTGGTAGGAGCTTGCAAACAGCTGGTTCGTGGTCGTGCTCAGCCCATGACACAGGCACCAAGCAGGAGTTGGATGGCTCAGGATGACCAAAACTGCTTTATCTGCTCTGATCTGGGAGCAGATTCAAGCTTTGTAACCCCCAGTGTCACCCTGATTCTTTAAGGTTTTCTAAGCCTTCTGATGTTTATATTCTTGTAACGAACTTTTTCATACACTTTATGTAAATAGCTCATTGTTTTGCATTCTTTTATGGAGGAGGAGAAATTTGGTGGACTGTTGGTTTGTCCAGTGTCATTGGAGAGGTGGCACTTTCACCTTCCAATCCACTGTCACTTTTGGTAATCTATAAATGTTGGAGTCAGAAAAAAAAAGTCCCTTTTTACCTTGGAAAAAGCAGTGAGTCCATGTTGTGTTGTTTTGTGATGCCCCAGGATCACAAAGCAGAGTTCTCTAAGCTTAAAAATCAATTCTGTGATTTTTATTTTTATTTCCTTTGACAATGAGTATAAATATGATAGTAACTTCCATATCAAAAAAACCCCTGCCATTATACTCTCACTCGAGCCCTCCCCATTAATCAAGCTGAAGGAATGGATGGTAATGGCTCAGTTGTTTATTGACAGCCATTGGGTTTCTCCTCAGCCAATTCATGATGCTTGTCTGGATTAGTGTTGGAGTCTACCAAATAATCTATGAACACTTCAAGCTATTGGCAGAACTCCTTGCAACACTTTTAAATTGTTTTTGTGGAAGTCAGCTTGGGAAAAACGGACTGTCAGAGTGGAGGAAAGAAGTGCTCCCCTCCAGCCCTACCCAGTATATTTGGGGTATCCAGTATATTTGGGGTTTGTGCACTGGACAAATCAGAATAATGTTGTGATTATGTCACAGTACATCCCCTCCCTGAGCTCTGGAAAGTGCAGGTCTTGCACCACATGCAGATGTCAGAACTTGTAATAGGGGGAAAAAGGGCTGAGATTTTGTTGCTGTTGTAACAGAAAAATTTTAGAACAAATATTGAGATGTACATTTGCCTGCACCATGGGTGCCGATGTAATCATAATTCCTATTTATTGTTTGCCTTTTCAAAACTTGTCCATGCCAAAGTTATGCCATGGTATGCAGTGGCCTAGAGCATGAAAAAGCAGCAATCCTACATCAAATGAGTTTTGTTTGTTTTTCTTTTCTTTGTTTTCTCAGCTCCTCAATCACTAATCACAGGCACAGAGATGAAATCTGCCCATGGCTGTATCTCTAGACTCCCACTGACTTGGAGTGAGGTTATACAGTGGGACCTGAAACCAGAGGTTTTGCCTTGGTTTTATTTTTCATTCTGAAAAAGAAAAACTAGACAAGGGACTAGTCAGAGCTCAGAATGGGAAATTGGAGTCCCCAAAGAAATTATTTCTGTGCACCTACACCTTGAAAATAGGTTGTTTTCCTACTTCTTTGTGTTGATGTCTCAGACGCTAATTGCCTAATTAGCAAGCTGACATGATCTCCACTGCTGAATAACTGAGCAAATTAAAGTAGTGCTACATGTGTGTTACTTGAAGGACATGCTTCAGCTGGGATTTCCTTGAGCATCACGTATCTGTGGAAACCTAATGAAACTGCTTTGTATTAAGTGCTTGTGATGATGTTTCTGACCTTTTGTGCTTCCTCTCCATTCTTGGAAAAAGGACCTGCATTTTAGGCCAACTTGCTATGCATGTAAATCACCATAAGTGGTGAAATGACATTTTCTTGATTTGACAGAGAGCACTAAGTAGTGTGCTTTTGTTCCCTACCTACTGAATAGGAGCTGGCTGACTATACATACTGTGTGAGCTATTGTATCACGCTGCTAAAACCTAAGGAGCTTTTTATTGGACTTTCATGCTAAATAACTTCAAAGGTACCACCTGGTGTTTTTATATAAATTATAAATGTTTTAAAAATACTTCAGGAAAAATACTTTAATAGCACAGTTTGCCACTGCAGTGTCTCACACTATGTAAACTTTAGGTTATGGCTGTTTAGCCCTTCCCCCAACAATGACAGTCTGCTACATGGGACTCAATTACAACTATTTATTCAGCATGAATAACAGGTTTCTTTAGATATTTGGTCTTGGAGCATTCATTCTTGTTTTGTGGCTTTGGTGGGAAACACCCACAAACATGATTTTTGCTGCAGTCCCCTAGATAGCAATTTGGAAACATGGCATAAAGATCATCGTAAAATAAAACCACTGTGGCTTCAGAGAGTAGCACAGAGTTTTCTATGAGTTTGATCTTGCTCAGCTTTACTGGGAGCTGTGGAACTGTCATCTCTGTATTCAGAACTGCAGGAATATCAGGAGTGAAGCCCTGCAGCGTGTCTGGAAGGTCAGTTCTGGGTGATGTGTGCAGGGCAGATTGGGGATGATGCTCTCCTGTGTGGGAGGCTACATGGGGCCAGTGCTCGGGGTTGTCCCCCGTTAAACAGGGCTGAAGTGTTGCTATGCTTGCATTTTAAATGTGATTATTTTGCCTAGGCAACCTTTCTTCTGTCTGCTTTTCTGCTCTCCTCATTAATGTTGACTTCATGTTGTTCCCTTGTACCTCTTCTAATGAACTTACGATCTTTGATACAAAAGTGTTCACGTGTGCTGGGGCTGTCTGTAGACTGAACTGCAGTTAGTAGTGGAGCATTAGCTTGGAAATGGGATACTTGATCCATCATACATGGTCCATAGCCTGTGGGTGGAACTTGGCTGCTGGGGGAGCAGGATCGTTTCTGTGCTGCTGTATTTGGTGGTGAGGTCACTGGTGAACTGTGATAAAACTGGGAAACAGAGAAAAGCTTCCTCCCAAATATTTGCATAACACTGGCCAAGTGTTAGGGAGACCTGCAAGGTAGCTGTGTGTTTGATTCTGAGCAAGGGTTTTCCTAGATTAGGCAGTTATTTGCTGTACATAACTCTTGTGACCATCAGCTGTGCGTGGGCTTACAGTACACTGCAGATCAAAGTATTATTTCTGCTGGCCTTGAAACTGCTGCCTGCAGTGAGATAATATCTGCAAATGATGCATTGTAACTGTTGACACTGGAAAACTGTTTTGCAATCTAATACAGCAAAAATAAATTAAAAAAGCAATTGGAGAACTTGCAAATGTAACAATCCTGCAAATATTATTTCTTTGCCTTCCTATTTATTCATACATTTGTAAATGCCAAAATGTCTTTTATCTGCCCTTTCTCAAGGGCAGATCCCTAGTGCCATACTAATTGAAAATTAAGAATTTACAGTATCATAATTAAATTCTACCCTTTGAACTCGTGTAGACTCTAGCTGCATATTAACAGCTTCCCACGCAGATCATGAGTGGCAAGGAGTATTTTGAACACCAACTGCTGCAAGATAACATAACAAGCTCTGACAGCTCTCTAATTACCAAACTACCCACTAGTTAAAACTTTCATACTATAGCAATTCTCTTCCTTGCACATAAGTCAAAAGGTATAACTAATTTGTCCTTTAATTGATATCTATATTGCTGTTTAAATAAAGGGCACACTCTCCCCCAATATGCTTAAATATTAATTTGTCACCTCTGAACTGCATTTAGGAAATAATTGGAATGACTAAGACTTTTTTTCATTGATTTTTATGAATTTTACCACAAAGCATTTACATCTTATTTGATCATTAGTCATGTTTAGTGATTGGCAAATCATATACAATGATCCTGAGCAAAACTGAAGTTCAAATGCTTCTGTACATGAAAGTTTTCCACCAAGTCCCAGTGCTTGTGGCTGGGTACAAAACAATAAATAATTAAGCCTTAAAAAAAGGTTGCAGAGTGGGCAGACCTGGCACCTGGACAACAGCAGAGGGAACCAAGTCGTGCCTGTAACACAACACCCCCTTCCCCATCCTAAACTCATCAGGGTTTTATGATATACTCATTAGATACTCCTTCCCTACAGCAAGGTGAGGAAGGTGGCTCTGCTGGCTCTCCAAAACTGGCCCTTTCCCAGCACCCAGTGCCATCTCTCTGCGTTTCCTGTTGCTGGCTATAATTTAGGAAAAAGAGAGAGGGGAAAAAAAGAAGTTTCTGGTGGTTTGCCAGTTTGGAATGAAGAGTGGGAAGGTGATATGGAAGCTGCTGTAGCTGCATATTCAGCGCAGACACAAAGAGCGAATCTGGGTGTGTCTGAGGGTGGAAGAGGGTGACACAGAGATGTTCTGAGCACAGATATTATTTCCAGAGGGACAGCAGAGCTGTGCAGTCCCTGAGGAGGATCCGCAGCGCTGCCGGGGGACGCGCATCGCTCCGGGGCTGTTCGGGGAGTGCCGCGGGTTCTGAGCCACTCCTGCCCCCTGCTCTGGGCTCTTGGAGAGCCTGTCATCACTGAAACTTCCCTTCAACTGCAGCCAGAGGAGGAGGGAGAGCGCTGATGGGGCTGCGTTTGGGACGTTCCTCATGCTGTGTAAACGCGCCTCAGAGGATGTACTGTAGGCAGGGACAGTACACGCTGGTTTCATTGCTGCTTTTCTCTTTTGTTCAGTACCTGGCATGGATTTAATAGGAATGCTGCCTTCAGTGCCTGTGAATACAATGGGATGTTTTGATGGTGATGACTAGGATTCCCTACATTTTTAGGTAGCTAAAGCAGACAAGCGCTTCTGAGAGCATCGCTCTGTGCCTCACTCCATCAAGGCTCTGGCAAGAGCAGAGGCTCAAATGAACCCACATGTACTTAGCTTGCCACTCCATCCTTCTCCTCTGCCTTTCATGATGCACAGAACAGACTCCATTTCTTACCCCAACCTTCTCCCTTCAACAATGCCACGTCCTTTCCATGCATTCCTTTAATGATCACTGAATTCAAACTGCTGGCACTCAGTGAATGGCACAACAGATCTATGCTCTTACAGCACACAAGCAAATCTGAGGTCTCTGAAGCACAAAGAGGGCTCAAAATGTTTTTCAAAACTTTTTTTTCATGCTTCAGGTTTTTTCAAATGGCAGGGCCGAACATTATTGATCTAACTAAGAACATTCTCTCCATAACAGAAAAATAACAAGTTACCCAGAACAAGAATGTGGTGACCTGAGTATAAGTTACTCAAGAGAATCATTAGTTAAAACTTTAAATTATTTTAGCAATATTTTTTTTCTTTGTAAGGAATTTCTGGGTCATGCTTTTAATTCTGGCTGAAGCAGAGTCAGCTCAGTGAGGAAAAAGGTAATTGATAAGAATGCCTGATGAGACAAAAAAAAAAAAAAAAGTGGCTCTATCTGTCATTAAAATATTTTTAATAAGCTGCCTTGCTAGTGAGAAATACTTTTGTGTGCTGGGAAGAGAAAGAAAATATCAGTACAATGTAACAGGAGGAGAATCACTGGCAATCTGAGGGATTTTGGTAAACATTCACTTGTGCCAGGTCCCCCAGAATTCATTTATAGTGAGTCAAATGTGGAAATATAAACCTAATGTGGAGAGGAAAAAGGGGATGGTCACTCAAAATCAGTATGTGCATATTCTGGGATGAATTTTATCCAAAATTAAACTGAATATGGATCCGCTCATGACTGTTCTGCACAAGACGTTGGGTATGATCTGTGTAGGGACCAGTCCACTGGTGTGATTACAGAAAACCCAATGAAAGTCACCTCCATGCCTCCCAGAAGAAGGAATATTTCTACATAGTTCATAGCAGGAAGTTTATATTCATGGGGTTTCCCCACTGTTGCTGTGTTTGCTTTGGACCCATTCAAGATCTCTTTCCTTCTGTGTGTCCCTGTGGATGGTGTGGAACTCCTTATGTGGAATGTGTGGCCTCGGTGCCTTTGTGGGGTGACACATTGGTCATGGCCCATCACAGTGACTCATCAGAACAAAGCTGGTAGAAGCAGGTGGAGGGAGGCAAGGAGAGATACCACAGCTTTAATGAAAAACCAATTCTCTCTGCTTCTCTGGGTACAACCACCTGGATTTTCGTATCAACTGCTGAAATGTTCTGTAATTGTGTAAAAGGGACCTCTAGACAGAAATCTATTTTTTGTTCCTCCTCTCCTTTGTATTAAGTGAGCTCTTCTGTAATGTTACTTTTTATAGCCTATAATCATGGTAATTATGTTTGGTTGAATCTTTCACAGTAGTCTAACATTTAGTAACATTTATCTCACTGTGCTGGGACTGGAAATCTTCCCTGCCATCAGATGCTAATTCTGTTATATTGTTGTGGCAATATGGGAGCTAAGCCTAAGCACAGTTGTTACTTCTTACTGTTGTTACCTTTGGCAAATTACTTTGGTTATTACGAGTAGCTGCATTTGGAAGGTCAGTATTAAGCAGACCATGAAGAAGATAAGAGCAATAGAAACATTTAAATGTCCATGTAAAACACAGAGTCGCTGCGTTGGTCAGCATCCAGCAGTCAACAGGCCTTGCTTTCAGCATTGTGGTCATTGAAATGATTATTTTTTGTTGAAGATCCTCTGGTGTGCTTTTTCAACAGAATGTCCATGTGTCCAAAGCTAACTCAACCAGAGACATTCTCCTAAATGCTAATATTAGTATAGTCTTGCCAGCTTGTTTCTTTAAATGCTGGACTAGATAGCATCCTTGTGTCATCAGATCAATAAGAGGAAGTGTCTCAAAGGACAGAAGTTTGGAGAATTAACACTGTGGTTTCTGTGAAATACTCTGGAAAAGGGAAGTGCTCATCCCTTTTTCTCCTGTCATCTGCTCACTTGCTGTCCCACTTTATGACTGGTATTGCACTCTGTGCTGCAAACAATCACCATTAAACTCAGTTGGGGCACTTCAAGACAACAGCAGAACTTACACCAACTGTTTATTTATCATTATATTTCTCCAGCCTTGCCTGCTCTCATCATTCCAAGGCAAAATCCTCAGCTGGCAAAAACCAGCTGAGTAAGTTTGTGTCAGTCAGCTGGCAAAAACCAGCTGAGTGAGTCTGTGTCTGTCAGGATGCACCCTGTGATATAGGTACTTTTGTGAAATGTCAGTCAGGTTGTCAGGTGCTTGAGGTGGTGGTTCAGAAGCCACAGATCCTGGATTGTCATTGGGGAGATGTGATCCTGCCCAGGTCATGTCTGCTGCCCACAGCCCAGTGAGCTGCAGCAGGGGTCTCAGTGGGTTTGTGTTCATCTCTGGCTGCAGTAAACTGGAATAAGATGGCTCAAATGGCTGATATTCAGCTAAAAGCATCACTGCTACTTCTTTATGTCTTCCTGGTGCACCCTTTTCTCAGGTGCTCATTAGCTGGGAAATGCAGTCACTACAGCCTGTGCCCGAGGCCAGTCCTGTGATACACCCTGAGCACTTACAGCAGAGATTGCTCCTGCAGGAGAGCAGGGCCAGCAGTAATGCTCCTGCTCCAGTGGGATGACACAACAGTGCTTCAGAGCATTCTGCTTCCGAACTTTTGTGGGGTTTGTGTCATAGAACTGGAGCTTGATTTAGAGACAGAACTTTGAATTTGTTTTTTTGTATTTCCACGTGGCCACAGCAGATCCCTGGAGGGGTGGCTGGAGGACAGCTCCTCTTAGCCTGGCAGGATAGGGCAAGCTGGGACTCAGAGCAGCACAAAAACCCACAAAGGGCTGACCTGACATCTTGTGCCATTGTAAATTATATTTAAACTACTGTAAAGGTAAATGGGTGCCAGTGAAGGCAGGTGGCTGTGGGTGGCATGTGCTGTGTCATGAGTGTTTTAGGGTGAGAACAGAGAGAAAGGAGTGTCTCATCACCTTTGGCAGCTCCTTCCAGGCATCACTTGGCATCTCTTCACTAAGAGGTTGTTGCCTCTCCAGGTTTTTATGAACTGCCGTCCCTTGTCTGGAGACGGCACCACTTCTCCCCACAGGTTTTAATTTTGACTCAATGAGAGGGAAAGTGAACTTCATGTTTCCTGTAGTTACTGTGGGGAGCACAAGGATGCTGGCAGCAAGGTGATCTTTGGAGTAGAGCTCTAAGGAAACACCCCAGAGGGAGCCCTGAGATGCAGTGCATCCATAACAGATGATTTTTATTTTTTTGTTGCAGCATTATTCAGCTGCCACTGTCACCTCTACTTTCAAGAGCCTGATGATGCTCTGGGATATACAACATTCTTTTTCCTACAATAGCTTCCTTGGGGTGAAATGTCCCAGTGCTCTGTTCACCAACAGAATCCCCTGCCTCATTTTTTTATTTTAAAGAGCAATAATGAGTGCAGCATCTGCTTGCAGAGCTTTGTCCTGCAACCAACTTCCAATATAAGCTAAGTCGTTCTTGATTTCTAGTGTTATTTGAGTTTCTTTGCCTTCCCCCCACTCTGCTCCAGTGCTTCTGACAAGCAGTTGGCTGTCAGATCCAGGAGTAGGAACCAGCAAGACAAATCCCATACAGGATTTGAGCATCAGTGTGAGGAAAAATTCAGGTTCCAGTGCCTGGAATTGCAGCTCTGAAAGCTCATCCAGCTACCTGCTCTGGGAATGCCCAAATGCTTTGATTTAACAGCATGCCTCAAGTGGCTGGATAAAATGTGCCAGTGCTTGTGGAAGCAGGGTCCCAAATCCAGGGCTGCTGCCTTTCCAGTTAGCAGATTTATTGTTCTCTCCAGCCCCACCAGCACTGGGCTGCTCTGCCTGGGGTTTCCTGACCAGGTGCCCAGCAGAGATGGGTGATGAGAACATCTGTGGCTCTGCTTTGCTGGTTGAAGGTTTTAGCTACAAAACCTCTGTGCAATGAAAAGGAAAGCTCCAGCACCATCAGTTTTAGCTTTTCCAGCATTAAAAGCTAAGTGGCCGATTGCAGCCCATGTTCTGGTATGAAGGCTGTGGATGTGTGTGTTCAGAGAGGGCCCTGGGTGGAGCTTCCCGCAGAAAAGAGTAGGGCATTTGGAATTGAGGGTTAGGATCTGACCCACATCTGCTGACACAACTGGATAGAAGCAGTGATTTCAGGTGCTCTGGGCTCCAACCATGAGATGTTTCATACTCATTTGGAGGCATTGTGTAAGTGTAGGAGTTGTAGCACCAAAGTGCTTTACTAGATCTGCTCAAAAATTTATAATGCTTTCTTGTATTTTACCTGTCCAAGAAATTTTTCCTCCTCTCATGTTTTCTAGTGGTACTTTTAAATACATTTTTAAAAATGAAGAATATTAGCCACCTATGTACTGTTGAAGGACAAATACAGGTTTTAGCATCAGCTGTAATTATTCACTTGTGTTCCTTGAAAAGCCATTTTTAGCCAGTTTTGCACATTTTACAAATGTCTTCTGTGCCAAATCATCCATGGAACGTACAAATCATCTCAATTGTTAAATTCATTAACCTAACAAACTGTGGACTAAAAGCCACATTTAAAGCATGCATCCTAAATAGTATTCTCATTATGTGGAATCAGATTAGTCCCTAATCAAATTTGATTTGGAGCTTGGAGCAAAAGGTAATGGAGTATGACCCCTGATGTAAAACAAGGATAGGTGAAGTGAATGTCCAGCACCATGATACCTCCATTTTGTGCTGTGCCAACTAATTCCATCCTTTCTGAGCTTTTTCATGATTTTATAAACAGATTTGTACTTGTTTAGCTCCTTACATCAGCTTCTCACACACACACACAACATCTGCTAAGAAATTTGCAGATATTTGTCCCAGCAGCTTGATGTTTTTGCACATTCATGTCACTGATGTAACTTTAATAGCCTGGCCCAATAATAATGATCAAGTCTATTATTGTTGTGCCAACAGACTGAGCAGTGATGGGACACTGTGGTTTGGGACACAGGAGAGACAGAAGAGGAGAACATTTCTGCTTCACAAAGTTTGCTGTATAAATAGAAAGGCAGGAACGGGGTAGAACATGCAAACAGAAGGGGGGAAATGCTAAATAGAGACAAATGTTACAGTCAGTTATTTCTCTCCCAGAAAACTGTGGAGACATGAGGAGAGAGACTTGCAATAGAAAAGAGAGGAAGGACTGGAAAAGGCCATAGCATAATATGCATTGGGATAGTGGATTTTTCCTAGGGATTTCCAAGCACATCTGAATGATGTTCCTTAATGAAGATTTAGGAAAAATATTTTCCCCAGTTGCAGTCTTAGGTCTTCCCTGCAATGACCTGTTTATTTCATGCAGGAATATTCAGTATTCAGTATGTTTTTGAAAATTCAAATCTGTCCTGCAACTTTGGTAAAGCACTTACATTTAATAGACAAACAACGGCTTATGTTGAGGTTTTCTGTTGGGTTTTAAATTCTTCCTTTTTGAAAAACTAGACTTTCTTAGAGCATCCTTTGAAACTGTCCTGCTTCATGCTCTGCCATAGGAAATTCCTTTGTTTGCCATTGGCTAATTAAAGCTGTAGCTGTTTATAGGATAAATAAATACCATATCCCAAAGCAGCTTTAGCTCTTTATTTGTGTATCAATAAGGAATAATGGACTGCATCTACAAATACAAAGAAAAATTGCTTAATAACTGATAATTTTTAAAAATCCTTCTGATGTTCAGAAGCCCCACTGTCAGCTCTTTGGAAAGCAAGAGAGAAATATTTGAAGAAGTGTGGCCAAGGACATGACGTGAGGTTACCACAAAGCAATTTAGCAGATAAGAGTGTGTGTGACAGTGCTGAGGTCACTGCCAGCCTGCTCATGAGCTGCTGCCAGGCTGATTTGTGACCAAGTTTTAGACACCTGAGATTTGTGGCTGTCTGTCTGCAGCAGTCAGTGCTCTATCAAGGTCCTTGCATATTTTCCTGCAGCAAGGCAAAATAAGGTTCCTTGTTCTACATACTCATCTGGCAGTGCAGCACCTCATTCTGTGACTCCAAAACCATCTCAGTGGAAGGTGGCTGGGGTTTTGTTTGTCACAGCCACCTCAAAGCCACCCTCAGTAATTTGGTGCAGACAGCAATCTTTGGTAATAAATGGGTAAAAAATAACTAGTAAAATTACAATGACTTTTCATAACTTGCACCAAAAACTTGAATTACTTTTCCTTTGTTTCACTGCAGAATTAAAAGAGTTGTCCATTTGCTTTTCCCTCTTTGCAGGTAGTTTCTTTTCTTCAATCTTCTCAAAAATTTTAGAAGATAAAAAAAGCTCCTCAGACCACATTCTTCAGAGAGACCTAGAAAATTAATGGGGTAGCTGGTTCTCTTATGATTCTCCTTTTTAAGCTACGAAAGTTTTAGATTTTAAACTTTTTGGCCCTTTTAAGTAAATTTGTAAGGAGTTTTGATTCTCACTTCAATAAGGTCTGTCTTTCTTCTGCTGGAAGAAAATGTGATTATGTAATTTGAACTATATCCAAACCTTTCTGCTTGCTAAAATAAAAGACCCTGTTCCTGCCAGTTTAGCACCTGCCCACAAGTGATCTTTGTGGGGACTTCTGGAGTTAATTTGGTGTCAGCCTCTGGATGAGAGCTCCAATAAATTGCTTTGAATTGAGAACCAGAACATGAGGATGGAAGAATGGCAGGGATAGAAAATAGTACAAAATCTGAGCAAACATAACCTAATAGCTACTCTGCAGCTCCTACTGACCAAAATCCAGTTTGCACATGGAATATCTGGTTTAGTTATCATATCTTTTAGGAGAAAGCTCTGTGGGTTTTCTATCCCAAACCCCTGTGTCTTTTGCCATTTAAATATGGTCATTCCCTCCCAACTCCTCACGCAGCCCATGGGAAGCTGCTGCTTCAACCCACAGAAATTTGTGGGAATTACTCACCTGTGCTGCCAGGGAGGATGCACAGCTCCAAATCCCAGCATCAGGGCCTGCAGGAGGGCAGAGCAGGAGCAATAATCTGATTTCATAGCAAACAGTTGGCCTTCAGCACATACACGAGGCATAAAAACTGTCCCTGCAGGCAGACATGGGGTAATTTGGCATGAATAAGAGAAACTACATACTTAATGCATAATTTGCCTATTCTATGGGCCCCTTCATGGGAAATATTTTGAATAATAAAAGTGTGGTAGGGACAGTCTTCTCTTTTCATTATCTCAATTTTTAAGGTGTTAAGAGGTTTTTTACTGCTTGCACTAACTAACTGAACTGATGCTGCCTTTTGGTCCTGGCCACTATTTCACTGGACAACTAATAAATTATCTGGAAAAGAGGAGCTAGCTGGAGAGAAAAGAATTTGGGTCAAATCTTATAAATAGCTCCTGATGAAAAATATAGGAACAAGAGAGAATTCAAAATCAGTTCATGGGAAATGCCAAAATGTTTCTTTTCAGCATTTTAATGATCCAACTTCTGAACTTTTTGCTTCAAATCAGCATTTTTAGTGTATTAAAAAAGAAAAAAGCTCTACATACTAAAAAATGAAACAATGCTTTGTTAAGGAGTTATATAAACTGAAAACATAGTAAAATACCTTTTTTTTTTTTTTGGAGGTTAAATGAAGCATTTTAGATTGTGCCTAGGCTAAATGTGGTGGTTTTCTTGTTGTTGAAATAGCATATATATTCTGACCTAAACCAATTTCCTTCTCAAGCCCAGAATTGGCTGGGATGCTGGAAAAGCTATTTTTCCTCTTTTTCTTCTCCCCGTTCCAGCATTCTTGAAATCCTACATTTTCTTGGCAGACTTTTTGAGTGTGGACAGGCTTTCCTGGAAGCAAATCTATTTACCTATGATTAGAAACTATATTTCTTCTGCTGAAATATTTTTCCCACCTGTTCTTTCTGAGACAGACTTTTGCTACAAAATAACTTTGCAGAACACTTTCCTTGCACATGCACTCAATGTGCAATTATTCCTTGTGTACTTTTTTAAAGCTTTGATTATCATGGCAGATATAGGAGTTAAATTCCTGTAATATTCTGTAAGCAGTGAAAACATCCTTTGCATTAGGACTACAGACCCAGGAGTTGAATTTTGTGCATTTGCAAACCACCAAAGGCTGGCACTGGTTACACAGGATTGGTGCAGAGCCCTTGCAAACACATCCATGTTTTTTCCAGCTAGGTTGGCTCCTGGTTGGAAAATGGATCTCTAAAAGCTGCACTGATGCTCTCAGGGATGTCCAAACCTATAAAATTTTAGTGCCACACCATGGTAATCATATCTCTCTCTCTAGTAGCTCTTTCAATAATGTCAAAAAATCCTTCAGGACTGTGAAGAGCAAGGAGCTGGATGAGGAGAGAAGGCAGAATGGAATGGTTTGCTCAGGACACAGCTGTTCAAGTGGCTGTCACATCTATTGCTTTGTTTTCTCTGTGTAACTTGCATGCTCTGAAAATGGAGGGAAAAATCCGATGGACATCAACAGGCACCTCTTAAGGTGCTCTCATGATGGCTGAGAGCAAGAGGTGGGAAGGAAGGCTGGGTAACCAAAAAGCAGGCAGCTGCTGCTGGCCTCATTACTGGCCAAATTACATTTGCCTTTTAATTTCCCACCTGACCTGGGACTGAGTGCCCTGGGGGATGGGATGAGGGGAAGCTGGAGTCACCTGGGGTCCAACCACCAGGCTCAGGGGGTCTGACAGGAGCATGGATTAGCCCCAAAACTCTAAGGGGTGGCAGTGATCCTGTCTCTGCTGCTCTTCTGTGGCACAGCTGAACTCTGAAGTGCAGCTGTGAGCATACAGACTGTGGTGTGGTGAGTCTTACCTGGGCATTCACATGTCCTCACAGTGCAGAATTCCTTTCCATTCAGTCTTTGTGCCATCTTGCCATTTTTCTGTTTGAGAAAAGACAGCTCCGTAGCTGAAATAAAATCTCCGACTCTTCTTTGCTGCTCTGCTGAGACTATGAATATAGGGAGAAAAAGGAGAGAAAAATCTAGATTTTTTTGGTGGTATTATGGGGGAAGGAAATAGATAATTTTCATGAGAGGAAAGAAAAAAGATTTGTGTGAACTTACTGTAAGTTAGAGTAAAACATTTCATAGATGTATGGATGTTGTTATCTAGATCAAGAGTATTATATGGAAATACATTTAAGTTTTGTGTCCAAATTCCAGTTTAACTTCTGCCAAGTCAATAGAAAAGATTGCAGTGTGTTGAACGGAAGTGAGATGTAGGTGTATAGAAGTGCTTTTCTTTTCACTGGGGACATTGCTTTGCTATTTGTACTCTTTGTTCCTTAGGAACATCTCTCAGAGGTACTCCCTCTTTCATTTCTCTCGTCAGAAACATGTTATTAATGATCTCTTTTTAAGCTTTATTATTCAATTCAGGTCACTAATCCAGTACACATGTGCATAGTTCTGAAAACCTGAATTGTCGCCACATTCATCCAGCCTGGTGTACGTAGACTTGTAACTATCCTGGAATCTGACAAATAAAATCATTTTAATGAACCACAGCAAACAGTTCATGTTGAAACAGCTGTAAGCACAGTATGCAAATCATGTTTACTGGTAGCTTATGCTCCAGAGAAATAATCTTTATATGACTGCTTTATTATTTACAGGAGTTCCAAAATTTAATTTTAGTCAACATTGACAGATGCCATCCATGTTAATAGTTGGGCTGCTATATATGGAAAATGCTAAACATATTCAGAGATGTGATGTTTGTGAGTTGATAATGTGGTTGACAAATGGGTTTAACAATATCCACTCCTTTCTGAGCAGTCGGCTAAAATTCACCTGAGGTCTGTGGGAACAGAGTGAGGAAGAAGGTCAGAGGAATATGAATGAAGAGGAAATAAAAGAATGACTCCAGAGAGCAGTGGGTATAATAAAAGCATGACAGAGGATGATTAATTATATTTTAGAGTCAGATAATTCCCAGAGAATATGCGTGCATGATAAAACTTTCTAACCTTTTGAGTTGTAATTAAATGAGAGATACACTAATCTGACCAAGTAGAGACTATTCTGTTCCTAAAACAGCATTAATGCATATATTAAAAATGTGTTATTTTAAATAAGCAGTCCTACCTGCCATGAATAAAGTCAGAGGCTATAAATGCAGAAGACAGAAATGAGAGTAAAAGAGCTAAATTAGAAGAAAACTCAAGGAGATTTTGAGATATGGATGTCTAAGATGGTATAAGATGCAAGGAGCAGAATTAGTAAGAACAGCTATGGCTGGAAGATAGGGGTGAAATCCTCCAAAATTTTTCTCTAACTTTTTGTTTTGAAGATGCTCATTTAGGCCTCTGCACACTTGCTGTCAGTGAGTTTGGTGGCTCCATCAGAAGCAGCCTGAACTCAGCTTTTGAGAGGTTGGTGGGTTGATTTAGGGCAAAAACTCTAAAAAGACTTGAGTGTAAACTAGTCCATATGCATCTAGCAAAAATGAGCATGGATGAGAAGGAGCATGGTTTCTCTTCAGTTGCAGTTCAAAAAGTACCTGAAAATCTTGCTGGATCTTGACAGAGCTGGTCCTTTAGGTGAAATCTTGGAGCAGGTGAGCAGGAGCTGTTCTGGATTGCTTGGGGATAGACCTTCAGATTGCAATTATTTCCCACTTAACTCCATTCCTTAGCAGCAATTCCTGAGGTGCTGGAATCTGAGGTGCAAACCCACAGTGCTTTAATTTTTAATTAACCCAGAAGGCAGAGCTTGAGGACAATGAGCCGTGTCCCCCTGTTTAGTGAACTTCACTGTGGTGAGAGTCAATATGTTCATTTCTACTTAATTCTGCCAGAGCTACTGCAACCCTCCTTTTCCTACCTTGCTTTTAAGAGCACACCCTTGAGTGCCATCCCACAGCACATTTGGGACAGCCAGGGATCACACCCAGCCAGCAGGAGTTTAGGAAAGGCAGGTCCTGCTTGACTGACCTGATCTCCTGATTGGTGATGCCATAAAAGAAAAAAAAATATAAACAAAATAACCCTGAAGAGGTGAATTTGATAAGGAAGATATCCTTTTTAATAGATCTGGATATATCATAGAAGCCTGGGCATAGAGCAATCCTTTATATTCATGGTCTGCTTAACAAGCCTTTTGTTTGGCATTAAAATTGAAATCTGTGAAATGGTTAAGTGCATGTTTAATCATAATGGATTGTGGACCCACTCATGTATGCCATTTTAACAGTCTTTCAGCTTTCTGAAGTACATTTTCCCTTAAGTTTTAAGGTAATAATGCAGTGAATTGTGCTGATTTCAACCTGATCTCACATATTTTTAACCTTGCGGGCTGGATCAGCAAATTTTAAATCAAAGCATTTCCTGTGGCTTCTTAGATTAAAGCAAGAAAAATACAGCTCAGCTGTTTATATACAAACATGCAACAGTTATAATGAAAGAATTACCCACAATGCCAGAGTAACTATAGTAACCAGCATTCACAAAGATCTACATTAAGGGTGGTTAAAGCCAAATACATATTTGTTTCACACAGACAATATTATTCTTGTAATGGAACACAACAGCACAAAAAAAGGACCTACAGATGCAAACATTAGCTAGGTGTGGAGTCTCCTAAAAAATAAACTCTGCCTTTGCTAGTGGCATGTGTACTCCAAGGTGTCAGAAGACAGAGGCATTCAAAGTGCTATTTTAGCACAAAGTCAGCTGCAAACCCAGTTCCCCAAACCCCCATCCCCAGCAGTGTCCACTGGCAGAGATGGTGAGGCACAGACACTCTCTAGCCTGCAGCAGCTCCTGCACCCTCATACTACTGGAAATATCAAAAATAAGGTATTTTGATTGTGGCAGAGCTGACTCTAAGTGATGGAAAAAGAGAATCGCAATAAACAAAGAGAAGGCAGATAGTGAAAATAAAAATAACGAGTGGATGTACACTGTAATCAAAGGCCCTTTCTAGTTTTGATATACTTTATGAACACTCCTCTGTTCAACAGAGGTTGGTTGGGTTTTTTTTTTTTTCAAGTCTATGGCTGATTGCAAGCAAAAATAACTACTGATCAATAGAAACCTCCACTGGGAATGGAAAATTGCCTGGAAATGATCTTAGCACAGCTATCTGGCTTTTTGCCGTGCAGGTTTATGCAGCTGCTCCTTCACAGTTGTTCCAATTCTTCCTATATGCAGAAAAGTCTCTGCTAGCCTGTGCCCACCTTTGCATCCTGGCAGTTTCAGGGAGTGTGAAGATACAAAAAACGACTGGTTCCTCTACTTTGGCTGCTCTTAAACACTTTGATTTTGGTTTTTTCCAGATATCCCATGCTGAGATTGCAGGGCATTCAGGGCTGTAGCAGGGCATGGTGGGCAGAGGATGGGGAGGGCTGGGAATCCAGGCACTTTCTGAAGTGGGAGGATGATCCCAACAAGGAAATCTCACCTTTCCTAATGAGAAAGGCACAACCATCCTGCAAATCCTGCAGATCTGATTCAGAGGGGGGAAAAAAGGGTCACTCCCAGCCCAAAACCTGGTGAGCGGGGAAAGCTTGAGAGGCAAAGCCTGGGAATGGATATTCTCTGTGCCACCTCCTTCCTTAGTCCCAGCAGCTCCTCTTCACAGCATGGCTCCACACTCATCCCTCAGAGCAAAACAGGATAAAATCCTCAGATATTCTCTAGGCAGTTGTTTGCTTCATACAAAGAGAGCAAAGTATGACCGGGTTTGTCTGAGATGAGTGGTTTCAAGCCTGAAAATACAATACAATACAAAACTGGCTGAGGATTCAGAATAATTCTGAGTTGTGTTTGTTCTAGTGAAACATAAGGCAAGGCTGTGTTTTTCACACCAAGATGTTAAAATATTATTTAAATAATGATAGCTGTCCTTGTTGATTGATGTGGAAGGAAAGCTAAGGTGGAAGGGCCCAGTTCATTAGTACATTTCCATCAGATCCAAAGGAAAAATGAGACAGTAAAATTAAAAATGACATATAAATAGAGAATTGAGAGTAGCAAAGTGGGAACAGTCCAGTCAGGATGGAATACTCATAATGACATCTTCACCGCATAGGACAGAAGTTTAAAATCTTGTTCCTAAATCAATGAAGAATTAAAAAATGGCATACTTTACTCCAGTCAAATAACACTTTGATCTTCAATTTCAAATAAGGCAAAAGCAGGTTGCCATGACTACTGAGTACTACTGGGTGTCTTGGTATCTGGATAATTGCTGAATATTTGTAGACAAACAGCTGATGTGCATCTTCTGCTTTCACTGGCAAACTTGGAAGCTTAACTAGTTGTTGCTGTGAGTCCCCTGGTGTCTTTGTGAGTAATTGGCTCAGCACTGAGATAAATTTATCCCTACCCAGACAAAAAGAGAGCCTTTCAAATACCCACATCAGGCCCAAATGTCATTGTGTGTTAACACACAGTGAAACTCACTGTTACAGAGCTTCCCCGTTTAGAGAAATCAGGGCTGCTGACATGGTTGACATGATTTTATGAAGCTCGGCTGTTTGATCTCTGCTTCCAAAACTCAGTAGCTTTTCACACAGAAGTGGATCTTTGCACACAGCTGGGGAGAGAGCAGGGAGCTGTCAGCTTTTTTGGGCTTCTCAGGGAGCTGTTGTGGGGCTTTTCTGCCCCACAGTGTCTCCCTTTCTCTGCTTGGTTGGGAGATCACCTCCAGCAGGAATTGCTCGTGATTTTATTGTCTTTTATATTTGTACTGATGATTTCAGTTAAACTGTTCACATGCAAAATGAGATGTGGAGTTTCCTCTGTCCTCATACATTATGCATATATGCTTTACTCTGTTTGTCTGCTAAAAGCAGCACTTCCCACTGCCATAGAACTAATTGGTGTTTAATCCTGCATAAGCAAGCTCTGCCCCCAGTGACGCTAATTCAGACACCCATAACTTTCAACAACATTATAAAATCCAAATTTTTATTAACTTGTAATCATCTGTAAGTGACCTGTGTAGTTTGCACTTAGGCAAAGCATTCAACTTTTCTCTTTTATTTTCTTCTTTTTTTTTGCCTGTGGCATGCATTTGAGAATATCTAAAATATATAAAGCTAGATGGAAAATACTTGAAAGAAAAATAAATCCTTAGTAATTTCCCTGCTTCTCATCCAATTCAGAAATACAATTAAATGTTAGAGGAACCATAAAAACGTTACTTCTCTCTCTCTTTTCTTTTAACTACATCTACAGTAGCACAGACATGGCAGTTAATAGCAGGAAAGTGGTCTGGAAAAACAGATTTTGTATTGTTGGATTTGTTTGGACAGTTCTCTCTGTCATACAGCACCTACAAAAGAATTAAGATGGCACAGGATAACAGGGAAAAGTTCTGTAAGGTACTGAGAGTTTTAAGCTGAAAGTCCTGCAAGTAAATCCCTGATAAATAAATGTATTTGAAAAGTAAACTCAGAAGGAATGTGGAAAATGCTGGCATGTTCTGGGGAGCTATTTCCCCTGCACTCCAGTAATATGTGTCCTGTTCTAGGAATAGAACTTTTGAAGCTGTACATGTGTGTCTCACCAGCAGTGAAAGCTGTAGAGTTCTTGATAATTAGCTTTTATTAGCAAAATGACCAAACTCCAAACCAGAGATCTCTTAAAACTCCTGGCAGCACCTAATAGTACAGATCTGGATCAAATTTGGCAGCAACTCACTTGATCCACAATTACCCAAATTCCAACTTAGATTTTACCTAGTTCTGGAAAATAATTTAACCATATACTGAAGACTACTAGTAGTGAAATTATTACCTGTAGCTTGCTTTCTGTTAAATATTTAAAAATAATTAATTAAAAATTGCTATCTTGAAGTCAGAAACCTTATTTTCTTTCCACTAACTGTACTAGGATGGGTCCAATTTATTTATTCAGTACTTGAGGTCTGTATATAAATCAAGTTTACACATTCCTCTATTTGCATAATTCCAATCAACCAGTGGTTGAAAAGAAGTGCTGCATGAAAGTCTTTGGCCTTCCTACCTAAGCTCATTATGCCTCTGAAGAGCACTAGGCTACTCCTCTAATCACTTAGATTTCTTCTGTCAAGCTTTATTAGTCTCTGTTCAGGTTGCACTAGATTTAAACTCCTCTTTCTTGGAGTTTGCTTAATTGTGTAAGTGGAATTTCTTCCCTCTTGCAGAGCCTTGGGAGGATGCTCCACACCTTCAGTCTCAGCATAAAACAGCCCAGTCCCCAAGTGATACATATTTTATTGCTTCTTTGACTGCAGTTCTCTGCTTTTTCTATTTGCAGCCTTTTCCCTTTCATCATCGAGCCCGTCCACACCTCTGATGGGAGGCAGACAGTTTTTTTGAAGCATAATAGTTTATATAAATAACATTCAGATATCTGCATTTCTTAATGATCATGGATTTTCCCTTGTGACCCTGCGGCCAGCACCTTGGATGTTCCATGGATGTTGTGCCTTCCATGAGCCCACAGCATCTCCTTGGAGCTCTGAAGGCCTTTGGGGTATTTTTGTTTGACTTTTTAGGCCTTTTCAGTCCATTTTGCCTGGAGCTGAGCTGTGAAATCATCACCCCTTGGCACCACTGTGTGCCTGCACCAACATTTCATACATGTAACTTGCTATGACTGTGGAACAAAAAGGTTCTTTTCCCAGCTGTGCCAAAAATGTCAAACACTTTTCTGATTTTTCATAATAAGTGGTCTCTGCTATTCCATTTTAATGTGCACAGTTGATAGCATTTTTAATTTATTTCTTATTTTATATATTAGTGAATAAGGCGGCAATATAATTACATTGGATTTTAGATATTATCTCCAGTGTAGATGAACAATGGGAAAAAAGGAAATAAGCTAGAAAAGGTAATACATGGAATTAATTCTTTGAAAGTCCACAGACTCAGCATTTCAAATATACATGAAATTTCTCCTTTTTTATAGTTATTCCATTGTCTCCAAGATTTTTAAGGTCAGAAAGTGCCTCTAGAATTCCATTCCCCTGTGTAGCAAAAGTCACAGGATTTCATCCAGCTGTTTCAGTGCTGAGCCTCGTAAACTCTGTTGAATAAGCATATTTACTGAGGCAGAAGTCCATGAACTGAACACATGAACTGAGCCTGCCCCTCTCAACTTGTCAAATCCCTTCTGTCCTGTTCCGTTTTTACTCAAAATGCCAATCTTTTATGTAGAAAAGTATTTAAATACAGAGAGATCATGGCACTTCTTTGGAATACAATCCAATGGTTTCTTTACAGAGAAGAAAATACATATGACATAGTCCTCTGAATACAGGTGTGCTCACACACATTTATCTCATGCTGCTTTCCCTGCTTGCTGAAATGTCCCTGAGAACAGGGAGTGTTAGTTCTGCAAACATCTGTAATCCCTCCTTCATTTTCGTCCCTACATGTTTAATGAATTCAGTTTAGACAGTAGTTTCTGAAGACAGAAACTTCATAAAAGCTTTACAGATCAAATTTACATGGTGGAGAAAATTCTAATTTACATTTTTTTCTTTGTTACTGAAGTGTTAATTTGTGTGTGTGGTCTGGGCTTATTTGTATAAAGTTCTGGGAACAAACCTTTGGTAAACTCTCTAGCATAGAGACTGTCTGTGGAATGGGCTGCAGGGAGGGCCAGGCCTCAGCTAATGCTGGAAAAGCTGACATCAAGGCTCAGCACTATTTTTAAAAACTTTCTTCTCTTCTATTAAGCATAAAATCTTGTTAAAAACAAGATTTTCCATGTCTTAATTGTAATACAGAAAGTATCTTTTATTCTTCCTATGCTTGAGATAGCAAGGTAATTTCAGAACTGAGACTGATTGTCTCAGACACTCATGACTCAAATATTTAATCTAAAGGGTAAAATTCCCAGAGTACTTCTCTCATCATTCCTCAGTTCTATAGAGAATAAAAGCTTCAACTTTATATGATGTGGTATTATTTCCATTATTGGTATTATGCTGCAGGCAAATATCCTTCAAAAAGCAAAATCCACTTCTCCGGCACACAGTGAGTTGTGCACCACAAAGGCCCAATCCCTCCTTTACTCTGTGTGCTGGAGATGCCTTGTAATCTGCTGAGAATTTAATATCAATTATTTTACTTCTTGTAGTGAAGAGCCTTTAAGATGTAATATAAAATATTCATCTCAAATCTCCAGATTTCAGGGGTGATTTAGGACTGAAGGATGAATTTTCCAGCTAACTGAATATTTTAGGTAGCAGTGACTATTTATCTGCATCTGTGTACCTCTGTACATGGTGTGCAAGGGCTTCCTTGGCACCTCTTTCATTTGCTGTTCTTAAACATGCAAAGGCTGGGATAACATCATATTATCTCACTCCTAAGTAATTCATCCATTTTTGGAGCCCTGCCTCAGGAAATGAAAATAAATAAAGTAAGGATTTGCCTATATGGTAAGCAAAGAGAAGGAATTCATTTGTTCCAATAACCCCTCAAAATTCTTTATGTGCTTCATAACACCTCCAAGATTCATTCTCACACAGCCTGAATCCAATTGCTCCTATCTGAAAGTGGTAAGAGCTGCTAAATAGGAACTTCTAAAGAGTTTGCAGTGTAATATGACAAAATGCAAAATATGCTGGGATTACAAATAGTGGGTAATATAATGGACCTAATCTGTAATCCAGAATAATAATCTCTTAATAATATCAGACAAATTCTTCATGTCTCTTTTAGTTCTTACTGAGTAGAAATCCCATTGACTTTATCATCTTAGTGAGGGTACAGGATTTTATCCACCCTGTCTGAAGCATAACAACATGAATATGGATGCCTTCATTTATTGTAATACAAGGAAATATGCCTTGCAATTATGCATAATGAGGCCTTTAAGGCTGAGAGCTGTGTGTGTGTCTGCTCTTTAGCCCCAGACATGCAGGCAGGAGATGGATGCAATTTCTCTATTATTGATCATGTCTAAACATCAAAGGAGATGGTAGGGGGGATTGCTTCCTGCAACTGCACAAAGCAATGCTGCTTCTACAGAGGGAAACTGTGCAAATATGTGTTTTCTTGGGGGAAGGAAGGAGGATTTGTATAAATACATGAGAATTCAGGGACACATGGGTGGTAATTGTATAGTAGTACACACATGAAGCAGCAAGATCAAAGACAGACTGAAACACTGAGGCAAAGTCTTTGCATCACTGAAAATGATTACTTTCTGCATCCAAAATATCTTTGAAAAACAGCATTTCCTGCATGTGAATGTCATAACCAATTTGTAGATGTCACAGCTGGGCTTTGATCAAACAGAGAAACAAGAGAAGTGAAGACCAGGAGTAAGCAATCATGGCTCAGGACTGTGCAACAGACTGAGAAAAGAAAAAACACAACCTGTGCCAGGAGTGCAACTATTAACGTGTGCTTACTCTGAATTTTCTATGGCCAAACCAGGAAAATAAGAAAAATTCAGTCTAGATAATTAAGATTTGAAGAAATACACCCATTATGGCCAGGAAGGGGGCATTCATTTCACACTGGTTTGAAGGCTAACATACAAAGGTTTTCACTTGAGCTCAATTGTCCCCCTGCAGTGAAAAGCTTTGCGTGATCTAATGCACAGAACACTGCTGCCAGGCAGCAGATGCTCAAAAATGTTGATAAAGCCATGTAGATAAGTTGTGACAACCAACTAAGCTGCCTAGGTTTTATGTGTATTGACACACTAAGACAACGACACCAATAAATAAACACCAAATAGTGTTAGAAAAGGGAATTGTTTTTCAGGAGATGATGCATTTAGTTTATGGCAATGTTAGTTTTGGAAGCCAGATTTTAAAATATTCAAGCCAGATCAAGTAGACAGATCAAACAAGAATAGCTGTGATAGTCCACATTAGTTATGTTTTCATCTCAGTATTCTAATTTTGGTATTTTCAAAAAGTAGAAAACAGAAAAATAATGAAGTAATTTATTTACTCTGATAAACTTAATTACCACAATAGATCAGTTCTCCAATCTGGATGTATGTGAAATCAGGAATCCTTGGGTTATCACCAAAATGTGACATTTCATTGTAGAAAATGATCTGTATATGTATTTTTTTAACCTAACTTGCAAATAGCTAGTAAATGTCAGAATATGCCAGATGACATTAAGAAACTTATTCAGGCAAAGATGGTTTAAAACACTTACTGAGTGCCTGTGGTGCTTTCAGAGGGAGTGGAAGACATCACTCACTTTCCTCTTGTATTCTGAAAATAACAGCAGGTAGAGGCAGAGCAGTTGTGGGAATGGACCTCCAGCTATCTGCTAACTGCACAAATCTTTCAAGATAGGCAGAGACTCCTGAGGAAAATACAGCTGAATTTTAAATTCTGAGCCAGCTGAACCTTTGTGGGTATATATGTTTAAGAATGAGTATGTGCTTATACACATGCACAGAGATTTCGGAGATATTCACTCTGAGTATGTGCAAATACATCCTTAACTGACATTATAATCTCCATTTAAGTACAGCATATGCTCTGCTTCAAAGTCAATTCATAACATTTCTCTCATTCTCCTTTATTTGCCTTTTTCAAAGTCTGTTGTAGGAGTGAAGTCAAACTCAGTCTCTGATTTTGTAGATGAAAATAGATAATGTAATTTAACATTAATTGATGACCCTTTTATTATCTATTACTTGGTCTTTTGAGCAAACATAATACTGCCTAGTGTTGCATGAAAGTCATAATAATAATTGCTGTTTGGTGACTGGAAATGGGTTTCCTCAGCTTTAGAACAGCTGGGATTTTTGTTAGTTTTAGATAAGTTTCTAATTTATTTATTTATTTATAGGTATTTTAGATTGCATTTATAGCAGCTACTTGTTGCATTATCTGGATTTTGTAGGGACGACAACTGTAGAAAACACCAGGAGATAGAGTGAAACCATGTCCACATTTGCCAGTTTCTTCTGTGGGACCAGGATTTTGCCTTGAGATTTTATGTGGCATACAGGGACCAAATCTCCTGTCAGCTTTTGCACTCTGAGCTGTTCTTGTGAGATAGGTTTCTTTTCAGCTGTGTTAATTCCTGAGAAGCTTCTTAGAAAGGTACTTTAGTGGATTTTGTTATAATAGCTGTGGAAATTCAAAGTGAGCCAGAGACAGCAATGTCTATTTCATTCCAATTCCTGATGCTCCAGTGTTTGTACTTCAGCTTTACATTTTTCCTCAGTTCCACTCCTCTATGTTATTATCATCTCATGAGTTAATTATTGTTAATGATTCTACTGTATTATGAAAGATAACAAAGAGAAAACTTTTTCTTTTTGCTTTTCCTGTGAATTATGTTTAGACATGCAGTAATTATTTTGATAATAGTGGGTGTAAGGATGAAGAAAAGCCTCCTCCCTTCATCTGCAACCCTTAGGTGAGCTGGAGATGCCAAAGCTGAGTTGAGCTGCAGGTGTTTATTGCTGTTGCTGTTCAGTTAAACTGAGGTGGGTGTGACCTCTGCAATCCAAGGAAAAATCACAGGGGACAGAAAAGAATCCAAGTATGAGGTCATTAACCTGTTGCCATATTTGAGAAAGGGAATCAGCATCTCTTACCCACAGTCCAAAGTTTTAAAAGCTGTACACAAGGGTGACAGCATTCTGCCTTTTCTCCATTTGCTCTTTGGTGATTGCCATCAAGGATCAGGTAGGGTGACAGAAAGACCTTGACACATCCCTTAGTGACTTCCAACACCTTGCAGGCACGGCTGGCATCCACAAAAATTGGCTTTCCGTGAATAAAATTGTAGCACTTGCACACAAACCAGCTGATATCCAGTGTGTGCCCTCCACCACCTCAGCTGTGACACACAGCCTTCCAACAGCAGGCTCAATTCACAGCTCTGTCTGAAATATTGTCACTCTGGCAATTAAGTTTGCAGAGCTCATGGCAGTAGTAGTAAAACACAAAGTCTGCTGTACACAGTTTAATGTTACTGAACAAAACTGCTAGGAGTAGCCTAGTGGAATTACAGATATGTGGGCAAGTTTGTGCGTGCATTTAATGAACTGAGCTAAAAATACATAAAACGTATTTTAGTGATTGGAACAAAATGCAGAAAAATGTACTGCTCATCTGTAATGAATGATTTTCTCTAATAGGCCCTGTGCTTATAACATGGAAAACTCTTTATATCTGCACACAGACCAAAGTCTGGCATGCTCAACACACACAGTTGCAGACATGGATGGATGCTGATGTGCACAATTGCCCACCCTGTGCATGTGCATCCAGAATTTTCACAGGCTGATGTGCACAGCCACTGCTGAAAAGTGCATGTAGTTCATGGCCCCTACTGTAATCTAAAATTATTTCTCACTGCATGCAAACCAATATTAAAATTAAAACCTCCTTATCTTTAGGGAGTCAAGACAAAGTAAACTTAATGCTCGTGTAACAGTGTGTGTACATGTGGGGATGTGTGTGCAAATAATGGAATTACCACCAGTAATGTCTTTAGTGTGCTGGCACTCTTTAAAAGCACTTCCGAAGGTGTGCAAGACTGTTTGTTACAGTTATGTCTTATTTTTAATGCTAATTAATTAGTAGAAAGATCATATTTACCATAAATTAGATCTAGTAAAGGTTTGGGCAGGGATCTGGCGCCTTTGGAGAAGTACGGAATAAAAAATTTTTAGGAAGCACATGTAAACACTTGACTTAGACAGACTGACCAAGTCTTAGGTGATAGAGAATATACCAGACTCCCACAGGATGACATGAAAACTAGGTGAAAGGGTGGTGTAAGGGCAGGTGATCTGAAAAAAGTTGATAAAAGCAGGAAGAAAACCCCCAAATGTTTACACAGAAGGAAAATCACTAAGGATAATTTTAGCCTTGAGGCATTATTCTGCCTCTGTATTCAGTGGAGGGAGATGTGCATTCAAAGGGCCACTTAGAGGATCATGTCTGGGCTCCAGGCTGTCCTTGTGCATGTCCCTCAGCACAGGGCTCCAATTAAATCCCAACCACTGGATTCAAAGCCCCAATTCTTTCTCCTGAGCAGAACATCTGGCTCACAACACTGTGAATTGAACCTGTGACATGGTTCTGTGCTCTGGAAATGAATAATGGATCTGTGACGGATCCTGGAAGGGAGGAACGAGGGAAGGGGATGTTGGCAGGATGTAAACGGTAAAGAGACAAGAGCACCCATGGGAATGTGTGCTGAATGTTCCTGGGGATGAGCAGAAACTGCAGAGCAGCACAAAAGGAGATCAGGCCCAAGAGGATAGCAAGAAAATGGAGAATGATTTGAAAGCAGAGCTGGAGTAGTCCCAGGGGTGAGCCACCTCCTGCCCTTGGAGTGGTGAGGGAAAATCACCTATCTGGTGAAACTGCAGAGGGTGATTTATTACAAAAACATTGGTTATTGGGGAAAAAAATGTCAATGTCAGGGTGAAATAGGTGTACCCAAACTGGTGACTGCTGAAATGCTTGCTGCAGCACAGCAGGATAAAAATGGGAAATATTATGTTGAATGCTGAACTCTTGAATGTCATTATGAGTATTTAAGATGTTTCTACTGACAGATTCACATTGCCCCTTTTATCATCAATTTTCAAGCACCAGTGAAATCTAAAATAGGAGCCACATGGTGTGTTTGAGAGATGAGGAAATAGCTTTATATGAGCAAAAATTGACACGTAGGTGACCATATGCAATAGAGAAAAACTCCTGAACAGGCACAAAATGGAATGCAGAATTACTGTTATATTTGCAGTTCTTTTGATGAATGAGTGCAGACACCCAAGAAATTTGTAAAATTGATGCAGGGAACCGGGTTTAAAATATTTATTAATACAATGTATAATGTATTTGAAAGATATGCACACCAGTAGTAATAGGGACATGTAACAATATGGACATAAAATAATCTGTGTATTTTTCTGGATTATTTGAACATTATTTCTCTAGGATTAAAAAAAGCTCCCAAGGGAATAGGAGTTCCCATTTCCCAGAAAATAAGTGTGCAGGCAGCCTGTATTGCAGTTGTCCCATTTATGGACCCCTTTAATGTTCCTTTGAAGCCCTTTGTGTTTCATCTGTCACAGGGGGTGCAGAAGAGATGATGGTCAGCTGTTCTGATCTAGTTTGGCAGTATTTGTGTTCCAGGTTTGTACATGTTTAAGGGCCATTTAGCAGTGAATCTGGGACTCTTGGAAATCTGAGGATTTCTCAGGCATGTGGGAGATTCACCCTTAGCTTGAATCCCAAGAACAAAGAAGTTTTGGAGAAGGCGTGGCTGGCAGCAGAAATCAAAGAGCTGGGGAATGTGCATGACAACTTTGACGTTTCCTGCCTTGTTCTGTCCTGTAGCAATGACTCTGGACAAGGCTCTGCAAGGCAGGCTGTCAGATGGTGAGGAAATAAATAAAAGTTTAGGGTGTGCTTGTGACGGCATTTCATAGCACGGGTTGGAGAAGGAACGTCAAAGCTGACGTGATTTGAATATAAAGAGAATACAGGAGATGGAGATTTGCCCTGGATAAGAGCAGGGAAAAAAATGGAAATGCAAGACCTGCAAAGGGATATGAAAGTCCCAAAATATGATTTATGTTAGGAATATGTGTCCTAAATAGCTTGGTGATACTTCACAGTGGGTTACTATTTTCAGATGACTTGAAGAATGACCTCTGGGATGTTGGGACTATCTCTGGGAATTTAAAAACAACCATACTGGGTCAGGTCAGGAATCCAATCTTGTTTCCAGTAGCAGTTGCAGCCCATGCTAAGGCAGAGCACAGGAGTGATAAACCAACAAGGAGAATTTCCCTCTAGACCTTTCCAGTTTCCAGCAGTTTGTGATGCAGGGGTTGTTTTTAATAACCCCTAAAAGAATTTGCTTTTCTAACTGCTTTGTGAGCTCATGGAAAACTTTCAACTCATGTGCCTTGTGTGAGATTTTTTCCATTATTTTTTGGAACATTCAACTTAATGTTCTGTCTTAACTCCTGAGTTTGACATTGGAAGACACAGTGAAAATTTGTATTTTCCTGACATCTCTCAGTACCCTCATTATTCATCCCTCCAAACACCTTTCTTGTTCATCATTCCCAATAATATTCTTCTTCAGAAAGTCACTCTCGTGTTGGTTAGAAACATTTAAATTTTGTTCCTAACTGACACTAGTTCACTACCATATTAAAATCTATTTTTTACTGTTGAGTATCAACGAGTTGCAGTTAATTTTTTTGTTGTCTTCTATTCACTTTATATTGCTGTTTTACTGAGTTCTGTTAAGAGATATTAGCTGGCTTCATTATTGGCTTTGGTGTTTTTTTTTTAATTGACAGCCAAAATTATTGGGTGGGGTGGGGTTAGATTAAACCTAAATTTAATGCAAATGTTCACTTTGAATCTGTATTTCTCCATGAAGTTTCAGTGCAGTTTTACACTTATCTTTTTTTTTTTTTTTTTGCTTTGTTCTGATGCCCAAGTGTTTACTCTCCCTGTCCTGGGGATCAGAAGCAAAGCCATAAATCCATGAGCAGTTGATTTGGAATCTGTGTGTCACAAACTGGCCAGAGGGAGCAGACCCACCATCAGTCCATCATGCTGATGACCAGCTGGTGAAATTCACAGCACAGTAAAAAGAATTTCTTACTGAGCGAGGGTCAGTGAGTGAGCAACAGCAGCTGAGAGTTGTTTGTCTCAGGCATTGATCAGTGCATATTTTCAATCATCTCAATCATCATCCTGTTTGAAGCAGTCACAGTCAGGAATTTATTTAGGACACCAAACCTCCAACATAAACATGGTTGAATCCTGGAAGAAAACTAACAGAGACAACAGCTTTGTGCCATTTCTTTTGTTTGTATAATTAATGTTCAACATTAAGTGCTCACTGGGCTGACACATCCAGGGTACCAGCAAAGTCAATTCATTTAAATGCAAACAGTTGCTCTTGTATTGTTTTTGGAGCTCTATGGTACATTTGTTCTGCTCCCTGGTAATGCTTTAAAAGCTAATTAGTTTGAAAAGTAAACAAATATGCAAATATACATCAAGAAGTTCCAGTTTGTTGTCTCTGATGTTTTGGGTTGAAAAAACCCAAGAATAGAGAACCGTGGCTTCACTGAATTACTGACAGTGCTGTGGTTTCTATTTCCTGTTGATACTGTATTTATCCAGACTAATTTTAAAATAATTGAAACCAATACTTCAGTTTGTGCACATTTTCAGCTGAAACAAGTCAACAAAACAAGGATAGTGGGGAGGAGCCCACAAGTGCCCAGGTGGGATATTTATGCACAAAGGTAACAGAGCCCTCAGGCAGTTTCCCTACATCTTCCAGGTATGACAGACCTGAGGTAGCTGTAGTGAAAACAAAAATCTCCATCAGGATTTGGAACCAGAGCTGGTTTTGATGCCACCCTGCTGGTATTCCATGAGACTGTGCCCTGGGCATAACAGTGAGCAGGAGGACAAAGGTGAGGCCTTCCAGATCTATCCAGAAACTTAGATTTTTTTCAATGATAAAACGATCCAATTGACACTTAGATATAGACTCAACAATGTTCAGTAAATTATCAAAGGGAGTAATTAGTGATGATGATGATAATCATAATGTTAATATAATAGTAGTAATGATAATAATTCCTTACCTTGATATAAGGGAGCTCCTGGTTCACACTCTAAGGGAATAGTCAGATTATAAAATCCTTAGTCAAAATTTATGCCAGGGGATCTCAATATTCTCCAACATGACAATTATTTAGGGCCTGATGCTATCTCACTGAATTAGAAAGTTTCTCACAAAATTGTCTCCTGGTCTCAGAAAGTCCTGCCATTAGATTCTTGTTCCAGAATCATTAATTCACTATTCTGTCTCTCAGTAGGACACTGTGCTTGCACATCCATCTTTTAGAATGGTCTTTTAGTCTAAAATTGTGGTTCCAGCATGGCTGAATACTGTTTATTGATGTGGAAAAAAAAAAGTCTGATCCTGAAAGTATTAACATATATATTCAGGTATTGAAGAGGTGATTTGTCCCACAGAGAGAATTAGGATTTTTAAATAAGAGAAGGTCTATGATGCATGAAACTATGAGGTGATTGCAATATAAAAGGAGGAGAAGGGAAAAAATGAACTTTCCAATTATTTTATGAACCTTACTCACTCGATAGTATGTAAATTATTGTAATTTATTTCTATGGAATTTGTGTAAGCAAAAGTATTTTTCTAGGTGCGCTAACTTATCAGAAAAAGAATTTATGTGAAGTTTCCTGGAGGTTTCTTTTTGTGGGTGATTGAAACAAAACCCACGTCCTAAAGCTATTATTGTAGCAACAAGGATTTTCCGGCTGCATTACTTGTTCACAGATGGTTAGCCTTTGACATGGCAATGAGATTGTTCACTTCTGCAAGATGTTAGCACAGATCAATAAGAAAACTGTCTTACAGAGGGAGCACCTGTTTGTCAACCAAGGCTGCCTTAAAGGTATTGCTGATAGTACATTTTTGTTTGTTCAGTGGAAAGTCAGTAGTTTCTCTGGCTGCAGGGTTAAATTCCTTCTTTGTTAGTGTGCGCTTTGATAGGAGAAGGCTCCCACTGGAGCAAGGGGGAACCCACATTTGCAGTGCTGGATAACTTGGTAGGGTGGGCTTGAAAAATCCTTTCCTTTTACTCCATTTAGGGCCATGGCTGTTGCAAGTGCTAGTTTAGTTTTCTGCCAAGCAAAAAAACATCTTTCAGGTTTTAAAAGAAATATTTGGGGATGGCTTTATCCACAGGAAACGAGGCCTCTGCCAATTTGCCAGTGACAGTAAAATATGTGTTACAACACACAAGGCTCATAATAAAAAGGATAAAAGATCTGAAGGCCCAGGAAATAATGTAAGTGTATCTAGAAAAAAAAAAGTGAACTAATAGACATGGGGAAAAGAAGTATTCAAGTATTAACGCTGGAAAATTGCCAGCTACTACAATGGAGATGGAAAAAATAGGAAAGTGATGGCACTTTCTCCTAGAGCAGGAGGTAATAGTGTCTTTCCTTGTTGAGAACACTGCTGGGAAGCACAGAGCACCATTTCAATTAGATGTGGCATTCCTCTTCCATCTCAGACTGTTGGCTGGATTTTCTATTGCAGAGCATCTGCCTCTGTTTCTGCACCCTGTTTTTTATTCCTTGTCCATCTCCACAGTGCTAACATGCCCAGGCAGTAATAATACCAATGTATCTGGTAGTTTATACACTGATGATCAAATATTCTTGAAACTATTAACTTGTGCTGGTTGTCTGTGTTTTAGTTAATAGTGCTGAAGAGCTGAGTAGGGATAAATGCTGGATTGGGAAAATAGGGCAGATTTTCTCTCTTGAATGGAGATAATGATGCTCATCCAATTTACAGCAGAGAATTTCTATCACTTTTAATAATAATGTAATTGTTACATAGTGGAATTCTAAAAACATCAGTGATGTCAGTGATGCTGAGAGGAGCTGTGGACATCAGTAAGGTGATGGGGACAGGCTCCATGAAGAAAGGTGAAGTGAAGCAGCAAATGCACAGCTTGTCTAAGTGGTGATAATGATGATGGGGGATGTGATGACCATCAGAAACATATCTGACATCTGTAAATGTGGAACAGGGAATATCTGTGTTCAGTTGGTCATAGCATCACAATTAGTGTTAATGAGGAAAACTGAGCAAAAGAAAACAGAACATTCTTTTTCTGCTCAGCCCAATGGTAGATCCCATTAAACACTAGAATGGCATCTTCAAAGGATCCCCTGTTGCACCAGCAGAAGTCCAATTGCTTAAATAATGACAAAATAAATTGAGCAAGATGCTTATGAGTGTGTGGAGGGCAGCATTTTGATACTGGGAAAGATTTGGGCAAGATGACCTCTTCTGCTTCTAATTACCAGCACGCCATTAAGGAGAGTTGGCAGAGCTATCCTATTTCTAGTTTAGAGGCTTTTCCCAATTTATTTTATTTCTAGTGAAGGCCCAGTTTATAGCCAGCATTATCCAAAACTTTTAAGGCTGGAAATGCAGGAGCTGGACTGAGGGGTCAGAGCACTGAGGTTTCTCTGGTGGGGCTCACCTGGAGCTGGATCCTCATGAGCCCTGTGGGATGGCATGTAAACTGAGCTCTCTGAAGCAAAACTTTGGGGTTTGAGTGAAATGGGGTTTTTCTAACTAGTTCAAAAGTGGACTGAGCTGGACATGAATCAGGCAGAGGGAAGAGAGACCCTTTGGAGGCAGTGCTGGAATTAGCAAAGAATCACAGAATCTGCAGCTCATCAGAGGGGCTGCTTCTCCTCAGGAAGCTGCATGTGCATGTGCCTTTTTTTCTTTTTGCATAATTTCCCTGGAATAGATCACTTGGATTATTTTGGAACAAAAGTTGAATTTATTTTTTTTTATCTTAATGCAAAATGATGTCTTTGTGACCATAAGAGACATAGCTCAGATAATTTCTTACTTCCTTCTTTGACCGGACTTCAGCTTTTAAGACAATTTCCCCTTTCTGGGGATGATGTCAGTGTGCTGTAGTTTATTGGCTGTAGTACTATATAGGAAACTGGGAATCATTTGCTAAAAGTAGTTGAGTTATGTGAATTATAACACACGCTGAGACAGGGATTTTATCTTGAATTCAAATTTGTTTACATTGGCCAGTGAAATGTCAATGTCTTTCATCAAAAAGATTTTAGTTTTTAAATAAATCTGTTTAAAAAGCAACTTTTAATTGAAAAATCGGATTCCAAATTTTCTTAGATAGTGTTTGGATGAATACTGATCATCACCAAGGAGAAACAGGGGAGAGAAAAATAAATGTGTTTTCTGCCTGGCCTCTTAGGTTCTGCCAACTGCAGAGCTCCCTGCATACAGCTCCTGTTTAACTAATAAAAAATAAACTAATATTAATTTCAACCCAATGTTGTTAATGTCACATGTTGCTTTCAAAGTAGGAAATTATTTGCTCCCTACACTTCCTGTATTTCCACTGGAGTGTGCAGCCCTTTTTATTCACATTATAAAGGAACAGAGTGCACTGGATTGCACATGTATTCAAAGGAGCAGTACAAATCTGAACAGCAGCCAGGTGATCAATTATTAGGAGGCAGTACTGCATTGTGTTGTTCATCAGGAGCTTCCAGAGAGAAGAGAAAGAAATTGTCAGAGAGAGAAATATTCAATGCAGTTGAAAATAAAAAGGTAAAGAGGGAGAGAGAGAGAGTGGGGAACCAGAATAAATCAGGGTTACAATTCTATGCAGAGAGCTGGAGTGGGAAGACAGAGCAAATCATGGTGGCAGGAAATAAAATATTGCTCATCAACAGAAATAGGGAGGAGAGAGACATCAAAACACAGAGACTCATGCAAAGAAAAGCAGCTCAGGATAGTGACTATGGAAAAATGTAGGAGAAGACAGGTTTGGGAAGTGATTAAAGTAATAGGGAAAAAGAGAAAATCAGTCAGACTTGCTTTGTTTGAGGTGAACCTTACCAGAACAAAACCAAAAGAAGAAAATAAGGGGTGCCAAAAGACAACATGAAATAAAATATTCCCATTGTCCTCTCCCTTAAAATTTCAGTGAGGAGGAGGCAACTGCCCTCTCACTATATTTTAGCCACAGTAGTGGCTGCCTTGATTGTTAAATTTTGAGAACTGTAGGGTCTGAGTCCCACTTCATCCTCTGCTTCCTCCTCTTCCTCAGCCATAGTTTGGTCCTGACCAGAAGTAAAACAGCTCAATCATGCTTCAGTCTGGAGGGAATAAATCATTGTGAGGGGGAATATTTAAGCTTGCTAATGCATAGCCACAGCAGAGTAGCATGAAAGTTAAAATAGATTGAGAGAATTCCTTGAGTTGTTAATTCATAACTGAAGTGTAGTAGTCTGAAATTTAAAATATTACTGCTCACATACCCAATTCCTAACATTTACTGAAGTGCTTGACTGTGCTTGAAGCTAAATAAGGTTCAGAAATGAGTGTGCTATAAATTCCTTAGGCTGGAGACTACCAGGTTCTTCTGCTCTGGATAATGAGTGCAGTGCAAAATGCTTTCCATGCAAAACCAACTGATTGCTTCTGAGCCTTTGGTCCCATCCTCTGTCCTTGTGCACCAGTGTGCAGCCAGTTCCTGGCAGAGGAATGGTTTTCTGCTCCAGAGCAGCACCAGCTGCTGGCAGTCACAGTATGAATAATTCTAAAATATATGGGGTGGGATAATGGGCACACTTGTCCACTGGAAAATGCCTGGGAGGTGATTGCCTGGCATTGCTCAGTGCTGCAGAGGACAGGATTTACTACTGCTGCTGCTCATCCCACACAGCTCCTCACAGTGACTTCTGCTTGCACGTGCTGTAACTTGCAGTCTTTGTTTTCCTTCCCATGGATTTTGTAGCATGGGGTCAACCCCATGGATGAAAATTTTGTTGCCACCATGGCTAGTCAGTGCATCCATAAGAGATCCCATTAAAAACACTTTGATCCCACACTGACTTCTCAGTTTTATATATTGGCCAAATTTGTTTAGACCCGTTCCTTCCTGTTATTTTATTTATTGCCATTCACTGGAAGATTAATGCAGCCTGTACCATGGTTATAATTCTCTCTATCAGTCTGTCTGTAGTATCTGTGCAATCCCAGCTCTTCATCACTGTGCATTCTTTATGGATCACATTATTTTCACCACTCCTTATCTAACTGCTTCATAAAAGCATCTCACACATTTATAAGGCATGACAAGAGCATTACCATAAACTATGCCACTGTGCTCAGAATCACATCATAGGCTCTCCATAGGCTAATCACCTTAGTGGATAAAATTATCTGGGGATGAATTTATCTGCAACCATCATATCAAAAGATGAACTGTATGGAGCAACATTGTTTTGCTTTTCCACAAGGATTTAAGATCCCTGAATCATTTTGGGATGACTCAAAGCCTGGGCTTGAAAGTTGGTTTTTGTGGAGCTGCTTTGTACTTGGTGGATTATTTTATAAATATTTTTTTTAAATCCCAAAAGTGTGACATTTTCATGTACCATATGAAAAATTCAAAGGGTGCATCATGAGCATAATAAGAAATTTTGAGTCTTTTTTAAGGCTGAAGAGAAAATTAATACGGTTTTCCAGTTTGGAGAAGTTTGGAGATGAAGGTATTCAAAAAATGCATTAGGCAGTTTTAGAGATCTGGTGCTTGGGGAAAGCCTGTTGGGCATAAGTCAGATTCTGGCAGGACCAGGCTGTGCTTGCATATTAGACGTAAAATAATTTCTAAATCCTTTCTTAGTAATCATTTCTCATGCACATTCCTATATTCATTTCTCATCAGCAGCTGTGACTGAATTACTTATTTCCTATCAACTTAATTATTCCATCCAAAAAGAGGGTAGTCCTGTCTTTCTTTCATTGTGTGTTTTTCCTTAATGCTGTTTCTTTAGATGTCTTTTGCTGGCAGCATTTAGAGCAACATTTTGAGGTTCCAAGGACAATATTCTGTGGTTCACTCAAATTTTATTGTGAGGGTATTTTCAGGCCTAATTCCACTTTGGACTTTCACTGTTCTCTGGCAAGGAACTAGAGATGTCATTATTGGAAATGTTCATTTCAGTTCAGCAGCAGAAATCTACGTTTCTCCACAGCTTTGATACCTAGAAAATTTGTTCTGGGCAAGAATTGTGCAGCTGCAAAGCAATGATCAGAACAGCACAGCAGGTCTTTTTAATCTCTAGTTTATACTGCTGCCTGCAGTTTAACTTATAGGAGGAGCACTGCTTCAATGCAAGCACATTACATCTATTTTGTCCAAACCCAGTTTTTTTATCTTCTCTGACATATCAAATATTAAATTTTCCAAACCACCCAAGTGACTAAGAGCATGATTTTTTTTAAAGGTACTTACAAGATTTTATGCTCAGCCTTACTGGCATACATCATTTAGACCAAGACATCCTATTTACAAGTGATATAGACTTCTAGGAATGTCATATCTCACTGAAAGTCAATGAAATTTAAAGTCATAATGCTTATTACTTTTTGATATGGAACTTCAGTTATTTCTCAAAAGTAACATTCTTCTCTTTTTGAATTAAGTCCTGCCTCTTCACACACATCTCTTAATGGCATTCCAGCGCTGTAAATCCCACCAAGACTTCTAATTTCTAACCTCCATTTCTCAAAGTTGCTGTAAGTTGGCCTCCCTTTGAAGTAAAAAAAATCTCATTAAAAGACTGAAGATCCCCACTAAGAGAACATTGGATTCTTGCCTGCCTGGTGAGTTACATGTCTGGGGTTTGTGGTTCATCAATACAGGAGTGCTGATAGTCCTTAGCACAATTCCCTGGCACACTCCCTGTGACAGAAAAGCAATCAGTCCTCTGGGGAGTGGCAGGGACAGCTCCACACACAAGAAGTGGGGTTTTCTCATTGATTCTCTCCTTTTGGGGGTATATTTTACACAGGCATGCAAAATGCTAATTAAAACTACTCATAACCCTGCTTAAATAAGAGCTGGGAGCAGATTCCTCATCAGCATTCCTCCCCAGCCACCCTTGCCCTGTCGCCCCCTTGCCTTCCTCAGCCTTGCTGGTTGTTCCTCTTTCTTTGGAGCTGCTCTGTGCCAGAGGCAGGAGCTGCTAGAAAGCTGCCTTCTTGTTCTGGAGACCATTTTCACTTTGATTCATCTGTAAGAGGTTTTTTTTTTTTATCATCATTATTATTATTTTTTAATATGCATAAGAATAAGTTCCCGCGCAAATTTCTCAGGAGATCAATTTGCAAGGCTCTTTAGTAGAAAAACCTATTCTCTGGTGTGTGTATTGGTTTGATATGGAAATCCATAAGCCAGCCCAAGATCCAAGCACAGCTCACATGCTGGTGTGCTCTGGGTTTTTCCTTGTGAATTCAAGAGCAGATTCCATGTCTTTTCACCTTTACAGAAAATACGTATTTTTAATTTCTGTGAATAAACCAGTTTGTGAGGATCAGAGTCTGTTCTATTCTGGGTGTAAGTATAAAAATCTGTAAATCTCTCAGATAGAAGCCTCCTGTGGCTGATGGCAAAGAGCATTAGTTGAAAATTGTAAAAGACTACAAATCCATGTGCTAATTAGAGCTTTGCATATCCTTGCTTCCCCTGTTATACTGAATGGGAAATAAAATACAAATGAAAAAAAAATTAATATTAAGTTGAAATATTAACATTCTGCTGAACAAAATATTTAAAGATTTTATTTTCCTCTAGAAGTTATTTTGTTTTTCATTTTTACAGAAAAGCTTGGTTTCATTAAAATGGCCTTTTCTGTCAAGATTACTCTCAGAAACTTAAGAGTTTCCGAGATAAATAACCAGAGATGTCTGTGAGAATGCACATTGCCCCTCTTAGCCCAGGAATTCTCACTCCAGAATCCATCAGAGCTTTGGCTGAGTGTGAAATAGATTTTCACAGGTAACTGACCTGCTTGGTCCAGCAGCTCTTTTCCAAATTCTGACCGTGAGGCAGCACAAAGCAAGACAATCTCATTATTTGCCTTGCTCTAAATGGGGATGCTGTGCATGGCACAAGAACTGGGGCTCTCAGACCTGCAGGGATGTTGCACCATCCCATGGGCTCTGTCCTGGGGGCTCTCAGAGCTGGAGCTTCCAGGAGTGCTCTTTGAGTGACCCGGACATCAGAAAAACCTCAGCAGGGTTTTAAGGTTTAACACAAGGTGCATTTCCAAGGGAATACAAATTTCACTAGCCATGGTCCTCTTGGTCTGTTTTTTTGTGTAGAGAAGCAGCAGTTTCTTTAAGGGGGTACCCTGTGTCTCCAGAACCCTTTCACAGCAGCAGCATTTGAGAAAATAATATCCCAACCCAAAACTTAATGACCCACAGTGGGAGTCACTTATGTTGCTGCTGTTGCATAGAATCTTCCCAAAATGAAAATTATAATATGGATTTTGCATAATGAACAACAAAATACTGAATAGTAATCAAAATATAAATAGAAATTTAGGAAACAGACCAGTGCAGTCTATTCTGATCCACTGGGCTAAAAAAAAAAATCCACTGTATATCAGGGGACTTGCAGAGCATGTGTGGAGCATTACAGATTCTCATAGTTATGGTAATTCCACATCTAAAGAATAACTCATCAATTTATTTGTATCTGTTATCATAATGGAATGTAATCAAGGAATAATGCTAATGGGTTATACTTAGGTCAGTTTTTTGGTGGTGCCTTTGTGTTACATCAGGTTTATGAGCCAAGTTCAGCTTCATTGATGGCAGTTAACCTTGTGAAAAGGAGTGAAAACCCTAAGCCTTCTCTGATTGCTCTGAAAATGCATCCTGTAAGATAGATCCTTTTCCTTCTGGAGCAGATAAACAATGTTAGAGGATTATATGTAAAAGAAAAATTGGAGTGTAATTGCACTGTGGCTATGAGGAGTCTTTTATTTGTTCACTTGTGAAGTGGCTGGTGGTGTAGCATGGGACTTTGTTTTTCCATCTGTTACATATTCCTGTCAGAAGTAAAAATGTTGCTTTGTAAGTTCCATAGTAGTGGCTTATTATTTCTTAAAGTAAAGTATAGTATTTTCCCCTGTGCACAGTGTAGTCTGCAGTTCTGGCACATTAGCTGGCATAAACATTTTGATTAAAGCTTATGAATGTATTAATTACACCTGGGAAGTTTCCAAAGCTTATTCAAACTGAAAACTCTTTCAACTGCAGCCCCCAAACCTGAATTCTTTATAGTAAATGTAAAAAAAAAAAAAAAAAAAAAAAAAAAAATAGGGCTGTCACAGGGTTGTTGGGTTGTTTTTCCTTTCTTTCCTTTGTTGTATAGAGATGGGGTGGAGACCATGCAAATTTTTATATCCATTCATTCCATTCTTTTCTGGGAGCAATTTTTCAGCAAGTCTGCAAGTGTCTGAAGAATTTTTGCTGTCACCATTTGCTTGGAGTCTATAGAATTTAAATTCTTTCCAAAATTCTCTCTGTTCTCCTAGGTCTAGCAGCAGCATCTGCATATACTTCAGCATTTTCAGAATAACATATGGGTCCATGACCTTAGCAGGATGATAGCACTGGCATTTACAGTGGCTACTAGAAGCTGTTACAAATAAATAGAGCTACCACAAACCAGCTGCCGTCCTAATGAACTGTCTGGAAATGCTGATAAAATTGGTCCATATGATTTCTTTTGTTCATATTCCCATAGTGAATCACCAGTGGTGTAACAGAGGCAGAATTTTCGCCAGCAAAGCCCATGATGTTATTTGGGCACCATTATTTTTTTGCAAGTAGCAGGAACAGGTTCTTACAACAACCTTCATCTGGATTAGGCTGTGAGGTGCATTTGCAATGAGCTGGAAGCAAATGGAACAGAGGATCTGAATTCTAAAATCACTGGGTGTGTGACCCTGAGAAGAAAGGCACATCTTATCTGTCAGCCAGCTCTGCCAGTGCCAAACAGCCCAAGAAGTCTCACCAAAGCTCTGCTCTGCTCATGCATTCATGCACACATGCATTCATTATGATTGACCTGCCCTAGGAAGGTCCATTAAGTGGAGCTCATTTCAAGCACAGATGGTCCTGAATAGCTTAATGTCTGTCTGGTGGCCAGAATAAGTGAATTCTTGATGGCCTTAGACTTCTGATCACATACATGCAGCCAAGGAGGAAATGAAAACATGTTTATCATTTTGATAAACAACCTCTCTCATTGCTGCAGGACACTCCATGTAACTCAGCAGAGTCAAATACTATTAAATTGTCATCACTGTCAAAGAGAGAATGTATAAGTTTTGCTACCTGAGTCATAGTTAATGACTTCCACAATGTATAACACAAATCAGTAGTGCTGTTTGCCTTTTTTATGTTTGTTTACTGATAAGTTCAGGCTTGGCTGGAATGCAGAGGCAAGTTATAATTTTGAAGTGCAAAATATGCTTTTATTATTACCTCCTAGCTAGAGGTATAAAAAACAGAGATGACTAGAAGATGGGCTTTTTGGCTTCTGCCAGACATGCACTCAGACCTTATAGGTGATTAGACATTTTAAATCACAGCCTCCCAGAGCAGACTCATACTCATGATAAAATATTTCACTCTGTGGTGTGCAAACTCAAGGTGGCTTTGTAACAGAGACAAAAATGAGCATTATTTCAGGAGTTAGTGTTCTCCAATTAGAATGAAACCTTTGCAGGGGTAACAAACAGCTGCCTCTATTTTACAGCAGGAATGATCTATTATTTCTACAGTTTTCTATTTGAAGTCTGTGCAGAACAAGGGTTTCTGGGAGGCTGGGGGATGTGAGCAGAGTTGCAATGACACAGAGAGTTGCCATCCTCAACATTCCAGGGTCCTCCCTGGCAGGCAGTTCTGTCCCTCTGGCTTTGGTCACATTTCCTCCATGCAGAGCTGAGGCCTCCTGAGTGCTCAGGAAGGATCAGCTGTTCTCACCATCAATTCCTGCTGGTGTTTGGTGTGAAGAAGGTATAAGTCATGACAGGACATTTTCATTCACCTCTGAAGCTTCTTGAAGGAAGATCAATGCTCTTCCTGATCCACAGGTTCCAATTCCATTTCTAATCTTCTGCTTTTCTTGGGGCAGAAAGAAATTATTTTTTAAAAAATGCCAGATGGATAAAACAGCCACTTCATGAAATGTAACTGTCAACATAACATTCAGAAGACATTTACTTTGAGGATTTTTAGGCCCCTTTCCTCTCCTTTTAAATTCAATGGCAAATCCTCTGTTGACTTGAATGGGTTGGATGAGGCTATTGTTGTGAAATCAAAGCCAGAAGCCACTGTAGCTCAATAGACCATAAACTTCAAAAAACAGAGACATTTGTGGGGTTTATGACAAGGATTCAAACTTTTGCTGCACTCACAGCCTATCAGGTCAATAGTTCCCATTTTTTTCAGAACTCCTAGCCATGTAATATCTTGCCAAGTCTTCCCATAATCCAGATGAACCATTAAGAAAAAAAATGGCTCACAATATCTGATTAATAGGAAATTAATCAGATATTGAATTAGAGTATTTCTTTCTGCTCTCCAGCCCCCTCCCCCAAAAGAAGAAAGTGGGAAACAAAAAATAAAAACCACAAAACGCAAAGGTATTTCACATATCCATCTGAACACATTGAGTGATTTTCAGTGGAAACTGAAGATGGATTTGTGTTCCTCTCCCCACTCAATTAATTTCCTCATTTATGCAGCTGAAGTAGATTTAAATAGAACCTCCCACCCTCAATATATTTGTGGTATATGTGTTTCTGTGAATGATGTAGTAAGGAGCATGCTTTTTCAATGAGGTTTTTTTCCTATTCTCACTGTGTCCATTTATATCTGTCTCTATTCCCATTTTGTATATGACTTTTTAAAAGTCTCACATGTACATGCATGGTTGGTAAAATCCATACAAGAAAACACATTGCATGCAATGCTGCCCAGTAGGCATCCATAAGCTAAATATGCTTTAATGCAAATATCTGATCCCACTTAACAGATTTTTCAGAATAACAGGCTGCATAACCTCCAGAATTTTCTCCATGTGAGGTGGATTTTTTCTTCTCTGTCAGCACTGGAAGGGGTCTTTCTATTATTATAATTATTAATATTTGCATACTTTTATAGACTATGTAGATAAAACTTCCAATTAATGTATTTAAATTTTTAGCAGTTAAAAAAATGGTTTTTCCTTGCTTTTATAGTGTCATTATGTTTTGCCCCTCCTAAACAATTACACACTTTGAGCTAAATTCATTACTGCTCTAGCAACTTGAGCTTCCACATAACAATTAAAGGTGTTATAAAGCTCTTCCACCACAACCCATTATTTTGAATAGATAACCAAATAAGCAAGACTAAGTCATGTGGTTCTTAGTACTCATACAGTATATTTATAGAGAAAATTAAGCATTTAGGTTATTCACAAATATTTACCACACTGTCTATGCAGTCTAAAATTAGAAATGCTTATTACTGTGTACATTATCTTTATTGTTGAAGTTGCAATCAATAAAATCACAAATCTCTCTTCTCTTAGGGCATGACCATAAGATGGATTAAACCAATGAGAATCTTTTCATTGCTTTCAATACAATTTGGATAGGGGAACAGGGAGTTTGTGTGAAGGATTACTTCATAGAAAATGCAAGCATTTGGGGCTGAGTTGATTATCACAATTCCTCTTACTCCTCAGATACACTCCAAAGCCCATTTGTCAGAGGATGGCTCTCTGAATTGTTGGGATCTCTCTTTTTTGACACCTTTTGGCTTTCAAAAAGCTTGTGTCAGCAGCCCAAACACACCTAATAACTAAGAGGTGCAGCAGCATGTCTCTGCAGATGACTCCAGTGTTTTCTACAGAATTAATCTCATGCTTGCAAACTCCCCCATATGAATTCTCCCTGCCTACCTGCCCAGTGCTTCATTAAAAATGCCATATTTGTAGAAAACCAGGTACCAGGATACACTCCTGGTAGGGAAATGCCACTGAACTGCCAGACCTCTACCAAACCCCTTTGTTCACAGCTAGATGTGGATCAGCATCTCCACATTTCTTATTCTCCTACAGCACACAGTGCCAAAAGCTCTCAATATTCTTTCAAAAAGACTGAAATCCAAAGATAGGATTAATGTGGTTTATGCTGCAGTAAAAACAGCATGTACTTAATGGCATGAAGAAATAATGCTCTTCTAGAAAATCTTGCACATCCTGCCCTTTAGTGGGCGGCACATGAGGTTTTGTACTAAGCTGAAACAAACCCTGCCAAATTTGTGCTGCAATTTCAGAAAGCAGCCAGATATCTGTGGGGAACAGCCTGACACCATTAAACACTCAGTGATTGTGAGCTAAATGCAATCTGAACTGAGGAATGGAGAAATTACCTGGGCAGGGCATTAGCCCACCGTGGTGTTTGTCTCCTTGCAGAGCAGAGGTGAAGGGGAATGGCACACCTGACACTTCATTTCTGTGCTCAGCATATGGCACAAACACCAAGCACTCGTAAGCCCAAAGCCGCCGTGGATGTGTCGATCACCCCCTGTGCTCTCCTCCTAATAAAACTATTGCTAATGCTCAGAAAGAACAATTAGGGAGGAGACAAATTAAACCTGATGATCTCACACACAGAGGAAATGTTTCCTGCCTTAAATCTGCCAATCTAGCGAGTGGGGGAGCAAAGGGAAATGCTGCTGGGCCACCCTGTAATCTGGGGAGACTCTGTCCTTCCCTAAGGGCTGAGTACTACCACAGAATCTAATATTTGGAGAAAAACCTTATTTCTAGATGGGTTTCCTTAGTCTCTGTCCTTGTATGAGAAGATACTTGGGGAAAAGGTCTCCAATATTGCAAGCATAAAACCAGCCAACAGTGATTGCACATTTTCTGTAGTATTTTACCTACATTTCTTCAGGCCCAGACATTGACAACATTATTTTTAGGCCAAAAATTATGTGGATGTCACAGAGACTTCTAATATAAGAAAGGCAAGAGCACTTATCTACGTTTTCTATTAAAAAATGTAGTGTAGCAGTGCCTGGCTTATTTGGGAGCACACAAAGAGACAGAAATAAAACTGTAATCCCACCTGTACAGAAGCTGGGCAGAGGCAGACAGGAGCACACCTGGGTGCTTTGATTAGCCACTGCTGCTCTTCCTAATCAGAGTGTCAATATTCTCTTTTTCTTTTTTTTTTTTTTTCTTCTTATTTTTTTTTTGCCAGAAGGAGGAACGTGTGAAGTTATAGCAGCACACAGATGCTGTAATAAGAATCGAATTGAGGAAAGATCACAAACAGTAAAATGCTCCTGTCTACCTGGGAAAGTGGCTGGGACTACAAGAAACAGACCTTCCTGTGTTGATGGCAAGTAGCTCCTCCTGTGTATATGTTTCTGTTTGTGTACCATCCATTAGAGCTAGAAAGCTGTAAGTCCAGAGATTGTGACTAGGAATTTTGTTGTGTTCTTTATTTAATGAAATAGAAAAATCTATTAGAATAAGTATATATTTAGACTTTCTTGCTACTTCAGTGCGTAGCTCTGTGCACATGGATCATGTTAAGGTTTAACTGAAAACTGTAAGAATATTGCCCAGTATGGATGCTTTACAGATGAGTATAAGAGATTTATTATTGATAAATACCTGGATAAAATTATCCCCTGAGTCACTTCACAGGGCCCCTTTGGTGCCACATTAGTTTTGATTCATAAATATTTCAAAGGACAACCACTATTCATTTTGATTTAATTAGTCATTTGGAAAGTCAGTGGCAAAATAACATAAATAAATGAATCTCATATTCTAGCCCTGAAATGAACATTACAGAAAGCAGGAAAAAATCTTTGTCTATTAAAATCACTGCTGCTGTTGCTTGTCAAGGGGATTTGGTTTGTTTTTTGTTTTTTCTGAAGGAAAAGCACCATGTTATTTGTGTCTGGGTTTCATATGAGGTTTAGCTCCACAGGGTGTTTTCCTCTCTGGGGCTCCCCTGCCAGCAGTGCAAGGTGAAACCACAGAGCAGACAGGGGAGAGCCACACTGGGAAGTGCTTAGCAAAATATAAATCTCATAAGAAGATGGGGAGTAAGTGGTACTAATCCCATTAGTTACCCTTCCCAAACAAGCTGCACTGTGCTGCAGAATCCCTCAGTGCAGCAGCTTTGTGGAACGGAGTATCTTGTGAAAATCCCTCGCTGTTCCTTTTGGCGAACGTTGTGTTGTTTGTGTCAGCCCACAGGTGCTTCAGAGCGCCACAGGTTGGTTTTGTGCAGCATTGTAGGCTCTCCTCACTCTTTCCATGTTGGAATCCCATAGTGGTGGTGTCTCTGCCCGTTTTGGGAGCACCCAAAGTTTCCTTTTTGTGTCTGTGTTTGGCACTCAGCTTTACCCCAGGTGAGAGTGGGGAGCTCTGCAAGAAAATATTGGGAAAAACATTCTCTTCTGGGTACCTTTCCTCAATCCCAGGCTGCCAAGGCGTTAGAATGGAGCAGGGAGTGGTCCAGTGTACCTCAGACAGGAGTTGTAGTTAGGCAGGAATATTGGTGGGTGTTGTGGAAGGGAATATTGTGCAGACAGAGATCATTCTTGCAGATTTGACACCAAGAAGGTGAGAGATTAGGAACCCTTAGAGAAATGAGAATCTCATGTTTTCTCAGTAGGTATTTCTGGCATGTGGATGTCTGGTTTATATATTAAAGATACAAAAGGAAATGTTTTATTATTTTAAAAACACATTCAGATTTTTAAATTATGAAGCAGTGTTTCATAGCTTTTCATAGCGGGAATGCAATTCTGCTTCTGAACTCATGATTAAAACCATGCTATGAATGCACCTGTGAATGATTATGCTTTAGTCCACAACCTGTCATTCTGTTATTGCCTAATTACCCTGATGAAAAGAAGCTTTTCTTTTTCTGCTAAGCACACTCATAAAACCGTAGGTGAAAACTACAGCTGTTGTAACCAAAGATCAGCCTGTACAAGCCTTGAAGAATTTCATGTTCTTCATCAGGTCATGAAATACAGAGGCAGCAGATAGAGCAGAGAGACACCATTAATTCAGCCCTCATAACTCTGTTCAGAGAAGAGAAGCTCAAAGAGTGCTGTGTGAAGAAAAAAGTGGGGTGCAGGTGTGGACTGGAGCCTAATTGCTCTGTCAGGATTACAATAAAGAGAAATGTTATTGTCTGGAATTTTGAAAGGAGTTAGGATAAAACAATGGCTAATATGAAAGTGTAAGGCAAGTCCCATTGAAGTCACTGGTAAGACTCACTGTGACTTCAAAGCCAGCAGACGTGAACTACAAAGGAATGTCTTCCCCTTTCAAGTTGGGTTGTAGTCAGCCCATAGCTGCTTTTGTAGATGGCTGGAGAACAGTTCAAAAGCCCAATATGCTGCTGGTAAAAATTAATCCAAGGGACATTTGCTTTGGCCTTTGTTTTATCCCAGACTTTGCTTTGTGGCTTTTGACATACTGACCTGGTTTAAGTCAAAACTTTTTCCAATTTGGTGGTTCTGTTCTTGTAAAGACAAACTCCCAAAACTTCCCATGGGAGTCCCACTGACGTCAGTGCTTTAACTCACACAAAGATTTGGGCTTTGCTGTTTGTTTTGTGCATGAGAACATTTCAAAAGGTCACCTTTTGAACTTTCTGCCTTCTTTGTCTACCATATTGAAAGGTTTCAGGCCGCTTAATCTCACACCAGCTTTTATTTACAGTGTGTAAATATATACAATTTCAAGCCATAATGTGTCACTAAGAAATCTTGCTTGAGTCCTAATTAAATATCCACAGGTGTTCAGCAATATACTCACAATATAACACTTCAAGCAATGTACTCACACCCAAACAAAGGCACTTCTGAGAGGTGACAAGGACTGGGAGACCCCTGTGAGCAGTTTGGCTGTTGGGTGATCACCACCTCAAGCCATCTCCACCCCATGGCTGTGTGCTAGTGTGTATAAAGCAGGCTGAACCCCAGTATTGCCCTGTCAAACTGTGACTTAATGGTATTGGGATCAAGCTTTTGGTGCTTCCCAGTTAAATTTCATCAGAAAACACTTCATCAAGGCTGGTGCCTTGGCAGTTTGAGTCCAAGTTGCAGAGGAGAGATTGCATTGCCTTCCACTCCTACCAGCTATTGCTCTGGGACACGGCTGGGCTGTGTGGAGAGCTGGCTTTGTTTTCTCTTTCAAAAAATACAGTTATTTGTAGGAGTCATCTTAACATTTTTAATAAGTGTCAGGGCTGATGAATGGTCCTTTTGTCCCTTTTGTTGTGGGATCTGATCATGGGTAGCACACCATCCCAGTACACAGGGCTTGGCTTGCAATCCTGCTCCTGCATGGGACAAAATTCATGTTTGTACTGTGCAGGGCATGAAGTTGATGTGTATTCCCAAGCATCACTCCCTGCCAAGTCCAGCAAACTTTCTGGGGTCTCATCTTAATAAAGTGTAGTGAGGCCAGGCCATGGCAGCCTCAGAAGTCACAAAGAATTCTTTGTATTCAATACTGTCCTAAAAGCTGCCTCCATCACCAGTGAATTATGCAGTAGTAAAACAAAAGCCAAACCTTGCCATGAAACACAGACACCAATGTCTGTTTCTTTGCCTATTCTGTTGCACATTTACTTTCATGGTTCCTTTCACTGCTTCAAGGTCTTTTTTGTCTGAAGGGTGGTTTGAAATGCTCCCTTCCTTCTCTACAATTTATCTTGCCTGCCACTTGGCCAGAGCATATACCACGGGCATCAGGCTGCTCAGCTCTCTGCCATGGATATTATTATTTTTTTCATTTGCCCAAATACCTCTCCAGAGCAAGTCCCTTTTTCTGGGGAAAGCAATGCCCAGCATTTCCTGTGGGCTCATGAAGGCCCTCAGGAAATCCCTGTCACTGGTGCAATTTCTCCTGTGGGCTGAGGTTTTATTCCTTTGTCATATCATTACTATATAAAAAAGATACTTATAATTTTTTTTAATACTGTCACTTTTATGCTGGGGATGTCGTGCTTTGTACCATATCCTTTCAAGTGGTATTGAAGCATCTGTACAGTCAGTAGGTGGTTATGTCTGTGTGTTCTTCAAGGCTTGTGAATAATATATAATTTGTTCATCTATACTGGAGTTTACTGTGTTACAGTCAGCGCTCTCAGACACACATATTTTTTAATGTTTCGTTTTTCTGTTCCCTTCCCTTCAATCTTCTTCCAGGCTATTTTAAACTCTTTCCCAGGCAACCTCATATTTCTTGCATAATTATCTGTGAAATTTGTTGGACAGCAGAGTATGGAATAACAGAAAAGCACCTGCACTGGCTTTTGAAATCAGCCACAAAGGAACCTTCATGCAGGTTGTGCATATTGCCAGTGCTTTTAGGAAATGAGGTGGGTTTAACACTGATGACAACCAAGCAAAAAGGAAGGTGCTACTAAAATTCTTAGCAGTATCTCTTCCTCTAAATTGTACCTGTAAAGAAAGGCCTCTGCAGACATGTGAGGTGTTCCCATTCCACATTTTCTGCAACACAGGATTTGAAGAATTAACTCTCAGGCAGCAGGATTAGTGATTTAGTCTCCATGGGTTGCTCTTGTCCTGTTTTATACCAGTCATGCACCAGGGTAAGAAAAGTCATTTACTGATACAGAAAAATAAAATAAAATCAAGCCAGTATTTTCATTTTTCACAGATTGATTTTGGATCACCTCAAGTTTCATCCCACAGTGTATGAAATATTATCACACATGTGCATGCTTAAGATTTCAGTTAGTCTGAGGATCATTTCTGTTAGTTTGAGGATCCCTAGCCACCATGTGGCTAGTTTGACATCCCACTAGAATTTACATCACACTTCATCAGGACAGTGCTACCAAGCCAAACATGAGGTTACTGACCAGTGGGAGCTCCCTGACTTTTAATCCTCTCTTGGCCAGTACCTCTTCAGTTGTGCTGCTGGAAAATTGGTGCTGCTCATCTTTATTTTCCCATGTGCAATAGCTGGAGCAGAGAGAGGACAGCATTCACAGCACACATTCCATTTGCTTTGTTTGCCCTGCTTTCTCCCACCCAGGACCCACAAACAAAAAGGTCCCAACTGGTCTGTCACTCCTTAGGCAGACAGTAAGTGCTGCCATCAGTTCATTTATTTTTATTTTTAAATTATGGGTAAGACACTGATTGAGGAGCAAGAATCCACAATTCAGGAGTGTTCCTTCAGGACAGAGGGGCAGCTCAGCCCCTTGTGCTGGTGCTCACCCTCATCATCCTCCCACAGCACTGTACCAGCTGAGGGGTGGGCAGGGGATGCACAAACACTCCCTGGCTCTGCCTGCAGGGAAAGCAGGATTCAAGGCTTGTAGAGTCAAATGAAAGACTCCTATTGACTTTGGGTCAGGTCCTTAGTAAATGCTTTGTTAGAGATAATCCTGTATCTATCAGCACTTACATCAAGTGAGAACAGTTCACAGTCACAAAGCCAATAGTTTTCTATTTATCTAATGTGTACTTTAGGTGGTATCACCAGAAAGCCTTTTTTTTTTTCCCCACTCTGTGAAAATACTTTCAATCAATTCTTATTTCTTGAAGAAAGGGGGAAAAATGCTTTTTGAAATCCAAGGAGTCAGCTTCTCATCCCTCTAGCTGTGCTTCGGCCTAGATAAGAAGAGATCTCAGGGTCCCATATTATTAATTCACTGTCTATATGAATAACGAGCAGCCTTGGTGAATTATTCCTCACTCCTGGGAAAATCTATAGCCCTGTCCTTCTGCAGCAACACTGGAACCAAGCAGTAGGCTCATATTTATTTTTATTTGGTGAATTCAGATGACTTCATTTGTAAGGAGGAAAAAAATGTCTCTCCTCTCCACTGACATCCATTTAGCAAGTTCAGAAAAAGTCACAGAATATCTCATGTGCTATTAAAAAATAGAAGAGGGGAAGGGGATAAGTCTAACTTTACTGAAATATTTTAGGCTTTTTTTTTGTCCAGATCACATCTTCTTGAAACGCCCTTGCAGCCACCCAGAAATCACAGCCAGATCCTGAGAGGTGCTGACTTCAGAGGGAGCAAAAGCAAAGCTGGCAGCAGCCATGCAGAGTAATTAATTCATTTACCCAGGCACAGAGGCTCTCATTACCAATTTGCCTTCCCTTTGCAGGGCAGAGGCTGAAGGGAGCAGAGGGGATGTGCTGTGTGCCTGACCCTGCCAGTGCTGGGCGAGGTTTTGTGTCAGGGCACAGCCTCATGCCCTGAACCCAGCCCATCAGGGAGCAGCCTGGGCAGAGCAGAGAGGCTCTGCTCCTCCCTGAGCAATGGATGTGCAAACAAATCTCTGTGTGGGCATATGGATCCATATCTCTGCATATATATATATATGTGTGTGTGTGTGTGTGTGGATATATATGTGTATTTCTGTTCTGCAGAGCCACCCTGCCATGGCTGGTGCCTTACAGCACCCAGAGCTGCTCAGACACACAGGGATGATTTTCTGTGATTCAGGTGCACACAGGCAGGACATTGAAGGAGCAAATCTGCACTCACCTGAGCCAGGTGCAGTCAGGGCCTCTCAGGTAGGTGCTGCCCCATGTCCCAGCCAGGGCTGTGCTGTTCCTGCAGAGAGGGGAGTGGATGCTCCTGTCTCCTGGGGAGAGAATGGTGCTGTTAATGAGAGCCTCTGCCTGTGGGTTTGTGTGAGTACCTCTTCATTGCAGTTATCATTTGTCTCCCCACCTGTATTTTATATTTCTTTATTTTTCCAGTGGCATTGTGGTTTCCTGCACAGCAAAGCAACCACCCTTTTTAATACCAAGCTCATAGAACAGCTGACTAATCCACCCCTGATGAAGTGCAGAGAGCTCACTTAAATCCCAATTTCAGCAGGAAAAAAATTTTCTACTTAAAAAAAGCTGTAAGTCATGGCATGTCTCCATCTGTGTGAGGGGTGGTCACTTTCCCAGGTTCCAGCTGGCAGATTTCAGAGGGAGCAGAGCCCTCACAGCCAAGCAAGGTGCACAAACAGCATCCCCACGGTGAAATTAGGGAATGGCATGGCTCTGGAGCAGTGTGAAGACACACAGGAACATACAATTACTTCACCTCCATACAGAGGAAAGTAACCTTTTGCTCAGATACTTACAATAAACCCACTAGAGGCTAAATGGAAAAACCGTAGGAGATTTCTCCTCTGATAGGTAGCGTTAAGTGTTAATCACAGCACTGGAGGAGCCTGGGAAGAGGGGCTGGAGGCAGGGAGGGCAGCCAGCCATGCCAGTGTGTGCCAGGGAAAAGAGGCACAAGCTGGAAGGGAAGAGAGAAGCTGCAGAGAGTTCCCTTGCAGGGGTGAAGCCACAGACAGGACCATGGGTTCAGGTTAAGGGCTGGTCAGGCTGCCTGGAGAGCACAGAGAAAACCAGGACAAGGGGTCCCAGTGCTTGGTGAGCCCAGAGCAGGAGGCTCAGCCCCTGTGAGCCGTGGGCAAGTACACAGATGGCAGATCCAGGGGCAAAAACAGCTGCAGCAGTGCTAAGGAAGGCTTCTCACAACAACCCTTCACCCAGCAGTGCTGAGGGAGAGATTTCCAGACATAGGAATGTACAGTCTCATGTGTATCTGCCCTGCATGGCAGCAGCAGAAAGATTTGCTGTATTTGCTGCACCTGTGTGGAGAGGTGATGCAGCTGATGGAGGATGTGTGGTACCTTAGAGCAGGAGGGTTAAACCTTCACACCCTGCCTTTAAACAAGCCCTGGGTTCATCTTTCCCTTGTGTGGCAAAGCCAAGTGCAGCATCCAGAAGGCTCTCAGGAAGGGATTTGACACCCAGATTTTCAGCTGGTGTAAACTGGCTCTTAAAACCCTGAGAGGCTTTCTGGTTTGTGCCAAATGAGGGCACAGTTTGGAAGGTTTAGGAAAATGAACAGGGCTGGCTATTAATCCTTGCTCACAGTCCTCAGGGAATGTGTTGGACCAGTGTCCAGCTAATCCATGGCCAAGGGCAGCTTGGGGAAGCATTAGGGTCAGGTTAGCATCTGTGCTGTATCCTCTGACACCAACTCCTGGCAGGAATTCTGATGATATTTTATCCCTGCCAGGAAAGACCATGTTATTAAGTGGCTAATTCTGCATGAGCTCACACCACACATCTTTTCTGCATCAGATGCTGTGGATTTGGTGCACTGTGAAATGCTGTGTGCCTACAGGTGTCTCTGATACACTGTAGAAAATACCTGACTGGAGTATTGCAGAGCAGGAAGGCTATTTTTCTTTTTTCCTTTTCTTTCAAAGCTACCTTCCATCTATAAACATGGAACTGGTTCACAAGGCTTGATTGTGGTTTGTGGGATTAGGGTTTGAACACAAAAGAAGTGGACGATTAAGTAAGAATGAAGAATGCTCCTCCACAGTGAGCTCTCTTTAAATTAATAAACAAGAACCTGAAGCTATTACACACTGGAATTTTAAAGAGGCACTGACCAAATCTTTGAAGGAAGCAAACACATCATTTTTCCTTTTACTGATGAAGACAGTTCAAATAATAGTCACTAATTTAGCACTGAAACTGTTGTGTTGAACCATGTGAATTAACCTGGCAACTGCAACTGGAAGCAGGCAAATCAACAAGTATTTAATTGATTTCAGAGGATCAATTATCCATACAATTGATCAGCGACACATTTACAGTTCCTCCTCTCAGAAAACCACCAGGTCACTGCAGGTCCCAACTCCCTCAGCAGTTTGTCAGGCTGGAGTTTGCTTTGGGAGATTTTTATGCATTAATATTGCAGAATTGTCTTTTAGGAATAAAGTAAGGACATTGCAAACAAGCGATTTCTATCAAATCTTAAACTTTTTGCTGAGGAAGTGTGCTACTCAGCATGTAAATAGCCTTCAGAGTTTGGAGCAGGTCTCCATATGCAGGTGTCAAAAAGCAGTTTATTAATCCTGGGTATCAAAGAAAGCATTATTCCTCTTTGGGAGCTGTTCCCAAAGACCTTTCAGTTTGTCACAATAACTGCTCAAGGTTAAGCAAGATGGAGGATGGCAAATTTCAGTATTACTTCAGAAGTGCTGCCTCTCCCTCTTGAAACCATCATGCAAAAGGCAGTGGTGGGGAGTGGAGCTGTGCTCCACAATTTAAGCATTCCGCCCTTTGTTATTAGTACATAAAAACTATTCTGCAGGCAGATGGATTGCTTTTAATATGTGGGTTTGTGTAATCATTTCCTTTTGATTACAGCTCCTAGGCAGCAACCATACAGCATAGTTTTCAAGATGCATCTGCATGGTCAGTACTTTTTTTTTTGTCTTCCAAATGTGCCCAGAACTCAGGAACAGCAAGGTGAAACACCAGCACAAGCCATCACTCAGGAATGAAATGGAGAAGCAAATGACACTGTCTTAACTGAGGACAAAGGCAAATCTCCCATTAACTCAAACGAGAGTAGAAAACATCTCTCTCTATTGGTTTTCTTATTACAAAATGCCCTCTCCTTTTTCTCCAGACCCCTCTATGAAACACCATCAAATAGAGTTGCGTGTAATATAGTTATGCAAATAACAAATGAACTCTATTTCCTTTAGAAGTTTCCTTTCCTCCTGTTGAAAATTGCCAATTGGATGAACACTTTTTAAAACCAGAGCACCTGTTATATATAAAACTCCAAGTTCATTAGTGCAGTGAACGCCTGTATATCCAATATATAATATAAATATAATGTAATATACACATCCAAGGACAGGATGTCTTGGATCCTGAGCAGGATGGGGAGCAGCACAGTGACCACTGCTTTCCACCACAGAGCACAGGAGCTGAGCAGCAGAGGAGAAAATCTCCATCCTTTTGGGCAGAGAAGGACTAAGAAATCAGTGGGGGTTTAATTGATATGAACTCCCCATCATTAAATATAGCTTGGAAATTAGAAGAGTACTACCAGCCTTAAGAGGGGGTTGGCAACAGCTTCCCACCAGGGATGACAGCTGATTTTGAAGACTTCCAGTGTCCTTTGTTCTCACCCACAAAATGCAAACTAATTGGTATTATTTGATCAAATAACACTGCAGCATACTGGTGAGCAATGGGTGGATCACAGACATAAAAGCCAAGACAAAATGCTGTACAGCAAGCTCATAAAATTCATTTTTATGTTAGAGGCCAAAAAAACCCTCTTGAAGTCTTTAGTTACAGTTTGGCTTTATTTGATACAATCATTTTTTATTGTTTGGTTGACCAACATTGGTATCTCTTTTTTATTCATTTATTTGCAATAACCTGCTGATAAATCAGCTTTAGCAGTGGAACCAATTAATTCTCCATTGTAAATATTGACTTAGATATTTTTAATCTATTCTCTTTGTCAGAGATGGCAATCCTGGACTTCCCTGGATGAGCAATAATGAGGCAGCATTGCAGAATCCTTTTCTACTGCTCCTCTGAAACAGCCCTTGTATATTCTGTGTGATCATTGCAGAAAAAAAGACTCCACACCATTTGCAAACACAAATTAAGGAAATTACGATTTTGCTACCTGGCTTGCATTCTACCAATGACCCCTGGTGTCCACAAGTGGGGATTCTATCAAAATATATCTCTTTGAGTTTGCAGGTTTCCCAGCTGGGCTGCTCATTAGCACATGGCCTGATGGAAACTGTGATCAGAAATGATCTGTGATTACAATAGACATGGTCTGAATGTGTTTTGTGTAGCCTGGTGGGATAAATAGAATGAATGGGGGAGGTTTTGAAATTCCTAAAATTCAAACCTAATTGCAAATCACCCAGGTCTGTGGTTTACTGTTTCATGGCACCTTTTGAAAGCTGATACAATTTCCTAATAGAAGGAATAAATTGACAAACCAGGTTAGAAGCTTAAGCTCTGAATGTAAGAACCCTTATTCACAGGTCTTCAGTGAAATCCTGAATCCTATCAGTGTATTTCTCAAATCATCAGGAGCACTCATTTGTAGCTAGCTTTGAGTTAGACCCTTTCCATCTGAACCACTCTCATTTTAAACTCATTATTTATGGTAAGCACAGCCACACACTTCATGCATTTTGCATATTCAATTTTCAAGCCAAAATATAGGAGCTGCATTAGCTTCAGTGCTCCCAGCAGGTAATCAGGCTCCTGCAATATCAAACCTTATGCCACCACCAGTAATGGGCTGAAATAGTCCTACCCTCACAAGCACTGTGCCTGCCCAGCTCCTATTAAAATTAATGGGCACTGGGCATCTATTCCCTCTAGGCAGCTTCGGAAATATCAGCCAAAATGTAGTTGTAAGTATTAACCTTTAGGAAGTTAGTGTTGGCAGCTTCCCACTGCTGTGCACTGACTGAGCCCAGCCCTGCTCTGATGGGAGCAGCTCCTGGGGCTGGTTTGGCACCTGGGGCTGGTTTGGCACATCGGGCTGGTTTGGTACCCTCAGGGCTGGTTTGGCACCTGGGGCTGCTTTGGTACCCCAGGCTGGTTTGGCACCCCTGGGGTTGGATTGGCACCTGGGGCTGCTTTGGCACCTGGGGCTGCTTTGGCACCTGGGGTGGTTTGGTACTCTCAGGGCTGCTTTGGCACCTGGGGCTGGTTTGGTCCCCCTGGGGCTGCTTTGGCACCTGGGGCAGTTCTGGCTGAGCACAGCCCAGGGGGATATCCTGCCTGCCTGCCCTTCCCTCCCCTCCCTCCTCCCAGGAGCAGCCTGCAGTGATCGTGGCTTTTTCCTGGGAATCCGAGAGAAAGGAAGCCCAGCCCCATAAAGGTCAGTGGAGGTGGTGTGAAAATGCTGCTCTGACTCCATGTTGAAGTCTGGGGCAGAAATGACAAAAATATTGCAGGCTAACTGTTAAAATAAGTATATTCTGTATAGGAAAAAAATTGTTTGTGAATACTTATATTAAACCTTGTAAGGGACTTTGCCCTGCTGATTTAACATTCTTTAATTAGTTGGGTTTTTCAGGTTTTTTTCCTTTCCTGTCTATGTTTGCAAAGAAAAATAGTCTGGCATTTTAAAAGAAAAATAGGATTAGAATAATTTATTATTGGATTGCTGTTAAACTAATAGAAACAGCCATATAAATTCATTTCTATAAACAACCTCCAGGTCTCAGGTCTAATCCATACAGATGGTGACCTGTGAGGAAGCAGTGTTCCAGGAATAAATTTGCTGGTTTAGACTGGAGGGTTTCAACCCAGCTAATAAACTCTCAGTGGTGCATGACTGAAATGTTACTGCAGTAGCTAGAGAGCAAACTGTCCCCTGCTTCACTTTTTTTTTTTTTTCACCAAATAGTTCTAAAATAACCAAAGTGTAATCTCCACACTCAACTAGCAGATTGTTCATGGACACAAAATACAGTCCTAAATCAAATAAATTGCAGGCTGTGAAGCATTTGCTGGGCTCTGCTTTGCATAGTATGAGATAAGAAGCAAATATAATGCGCTGGTCTCTATTACTAAATGCTGCTAAAAGTGCAAAGTGATAAATGTGCTCTTTCAATTTCAATATAGCATCATTAGTAGAGAGAACCTGTAAGGATCACCTGCATCTTAATGACCTGCATCTTCACTGTGAGTGCAGCTCTGTGCTTTTCCTGGGAACCTGTGCCATTTTAGGAAGTATCAATGTTATTTTGCCAAATTCTGTTACATTTTTGTTCTGGTGTTGTGACATTTTTTTCTCTCCCTTCCTAAATATGAGTTTCTAGTGGTGAGGGACCCAGAGGAGATGTGTACCCAGGGACATCAGCAGTGCTGGCAGGTCAGAAACAGCAGGAGGGGCAGCCCGAGCCCTTCCTGGTTCTGCTGAGTCCTCAGCTTTTGGGCAGAATTATGGGCAAGGCTTACTGCAGTATCCCTGTGCTCAGGGTATGGATCATGCACTTGCTCTGCCAGCTTTTCCTGAAATATTAGGTCTTGCTCCATGTATCTTTTTCTGGAATACAAATCAGCCATCTTGTTGTGTCCTGCTTGTACAACATCTTTTGGTTATGTCTACCCTTGTATTTGCTCACTTCATGGCATGCTGCAATATGTCAAAGAATGTAGATGCTGCTGCTTCCTATATAATTTTTCAGCTAAAAATGACAGGTGCCTGGAATTATTACTGTATTTTTTTTGGTTTGGGTTTTTTTTCACTAGGAAAACAACACCATAGATGTTGAGAGGTTCTTCCCAGGAGTTTTGCAGAGACCAAAAGGGCTATATTTGCACTCTGAAATCCAGCAAAAAAATACAATCTACTATTTTATTCTGCAAAACAAGGCAGGCATCCAGCAAGGGCAGGAGCAGAGGCTTCACATAGTGAGAAGAAAAATTGGGCTGTGGGCAAGACAGGAGTGAAGAGAATGTCAGCAGACTTGCTATGTAGATAATACTGGATGCAGGTAAATAACCTCAAATATTTGGATTTGTTTTCTTATTTTTGAAACCTGAAAGAATGTGCAATAAATAGATTAAAGATGTGCAATGTTCAGATCAGTGTTACTGTACCTGTGAAGGATGAGATAAAAACAGGGCATGGGGAGCAGTTACACAGGGTCGTGGTTGACAGTGAGTCTGGGGAAGCACTAAGGTAAAAGGAGATATTCCTACAGCCTGCTTTTCACTCCCATCCAAAAATATCCTTCCTTCCAATTTCTCTTTGGTGTCAAAATAAATGAAAATGTTTCATAGTGATTAATGGTATGCTGGCTACACACTGAATGCCAGTAGGGATGCAGCTGATCAGCAAAGAGGATATTTTCAGAAAACCTCATCATATTTTGTTTTGACTTTATGCTGACACGTTGAATTTTGCCAAAAAAGTGATTCAGTTCAGCCAGTTGTATAGGCAAGAGTGAGAGCAGTCAGACACACAGGGAGAGTCAGTCCCATGGGGATTCTCTGGTAGGAGATGGCTGTCCCAAGAAATGCTCCAGAGGGAGAAATGCTGGGCTGCTGGCCACCATGTGCACCTGGGTTGTCCACCCCTGTCACCCTGTTCTTCTAAGTTCTTCTAAGCCTTCTGGTGTTTCCATTTTTATAATGGAGTTTCTCACGCACTTTTCATGTAAATAACGATTGTTTTGCATTCCTTTCTAAAAGAAGAGAGAATTAATAGACTGTTAGTTTAACCAGTGTAGATAGAGAGGTAACAATTTCATCCTCCAATCCATGGTCACTTTTGAAAGTCTATAAATATTAGAGTTCAGAAATAATCCACCCTCTTTTTACCTAAGACATTTTGACTCGTGCGTGTTGTTAATTTTGTGTCCTATTGGAACCCACCCCAAGGACCCTGTCTGCAGGGCAGGATTGCAGGAGCATCTCTGTGCTCTCCAGGACCACCCAAGGTTGTGTGGCACTGAGGGCCCCAGCACGTGCCGCCTCTGAGAGCAGAGGGAGGTGAGAAATGTCACCACGTCCTTGTTTCCTTCAGGAAACAGTTCAGTTATTGAAAAAGTGCTTACAAGGTTTTGGAGAAAGGACCAAAAAAACCCTGCAACCTAATGCAAATTAACTTTGTGCTTGTAGGTTTTGATGGAGCTGGTTATACATAAAGTCTGTGCTGTGTGTATTCACCTGGAGACCTAAACCATTATGTAGAGAAAAGAACAACAGCAGCACAGTATTGTTGCTTTCACCACCATTGATCTTTAATTTCCCTCTTCAATTTTGCCTTCTAGATTAAGGGGGGTTTTTTTGTACTGCTGTGTATGTGAGATGTTTAAAACTTGCTTGAGATTTCAATTTCCAGAGGGTTCTGTTGGCTGAGGTTGTAGCTTATCTAATATTTTCATGAAGTCCAAGCTCTGCACTGTAAAAGTCAATTTAGTTTTAAGCTGTTGTTTTCACCACTACAGTGAATAATCCAATTTTTAATTATTTTTATGGGGTTTTTTTAGGGGGGAGGGTTGAGTGTTATTTGCTGAAAATTTAGTTGTTTGTCATTACTGTAATTTTAGTGGAAGGGACATTGGAGAAACCAAGACTCAGTGGAATAGATTGTTATCCAGTGTAATGTATTGATCAGGTCAGGCAGTAAATTAACAGGAGCAGAACACCATTAAATTTTGAACTTAATTGCCTTCTACTCTTAATTTCTATTGGATATAATCAATAGGTGCCAGAGGAAAGTTAAAAGAGTTATTTAGCAAGCTGCTATTTCCTGCAGCATAATGGAAAACTAATGTTTCATCTTCTAGTTGATGCAAATGATTTGTAGTTCAAGAGTGGCCACTTAAACATTTTATCAAAGACTCACTTTTAGTTCTGTTTTGATTAATCTTCTTCCCTCAAAGAAAGAAACATGATTTAGTGACGTGAGTTGTTTTGGCTTAGCTGCCCCTTTGGTCTTTGTTTCCCTGGAGGATCTCTCCAGTCTCTGTTCCCATCTCCAGCCATGCACACCCTGAGCGTTTCCAGGGCAGGGTTCTCAAGCCAGTGTCTCTCAATGTAATTTCCTTTTCCAGGGTAATGCTGTGCTGCAGAAGTGTAGACCATAGCCTTGGTCTTGGCTTTTCGTCTTGGTTCTTTTCCCAGCTTGTTTGGGCAAATTGCTCATTTCTCTTTTTTTCCTGCCTGAAAAACACCAATGTAAACAATTGCCTTTGCCAAGGGCCAGTGTCAAACTGAAGTGTTGCACTTTCTTGCTGGGCTCCTTGTGCTGATGATACATTTTGTTCTCCTCTCCAGCCTCAGTTTGTTGCTTCTTCTGTCACATTTCCCTCTATAGTAATATATTTTTTACCTTTTTTAACTTGCTGTTGAATTTCAGTATTGCTTATCCTGCTGTAATCTAAACCCAGTCCCTTAGAAATCAATATCTCACTGCTATTATTATTTTTACACCTCTTTGAGCACTCTTTTCCTTACCTGGCCTTTTGCTAATAAAATGCTGCAAAGGGAACACCGTGGTTCAGGTGGCCCCATGCCAAAGCCACGTGCCCAGTGTCACTGCCCTGTGGAATTACAGGGACATTAAACAGCCATTGAATGGAGGATAGACCTCTGATGCAAATTAGGGAATTACTGCAAATTTTGGTGGGCCTCAGAAGCTGTATTACTGAGGCAGCACTCAGAATAAAACAGGCCAAGCTAATCACACCTCAATATTTTACATTGGTGTCAGTTCTGTGCCAGTGGTGCTGCTCCATATTTATAACTTTGTACTGGCATGAGGCAATTCACATTCAAGCTAATGGGAGTTTTCCAGGAGTGTTGGTTCAGGTTCCTGATGAGAAATGAGTATAGCTCCTTTTGCTCATCTTCACAGCAGAAATAGCAGTTGGAGTTGAGAGGAGTCTACTTGAGCTTTTATGAAGTGGAGCATAATGATGCACCAAATGATCAGACCTTCATGGAAGTCTCATTTTCTAAGAGAGTTAACCTATACTTGATCTGAAAACCAAGTATCTTCAGGGAGTGGCGAGTTACCCACCTCAAAACAGAGTGACAGTGAGTGATCCTTGCTCTGAAATCTTGACCTACATCTGTCCACAACTCTTTCCATTATAAAATGTGTATAATGGGTATTTTACTGGGACCACATTTGTTTTTATCCAAGTCCTATATATTAAAAAAAACATTGCTTGCTGCCTGTGCAAATTCAAAACCTGCCAAATCATCAGAAGAGCTGAGTATGAATTTACCTCTTTGACAATTATTCCTTGTCACATTATTCTGGTTAACAGGGAATTCATCACAGCAGAGAAGGCAAAAATAAAGCCTCTTGACAGTTACAAGAAATTACCTGTGCTTACAATAATATATTTTCCAAGGGAAGGCTGGAGGGCAGAGCTTGACAGTGCTGAAGCTGTGCCACCTGCAGTGGCATCTGTGACCATCACTGGCCTGGGCTTCACCTTTGCAGAGGGAAGATTTGTTTGTCTGTGTTACAGACCAGCAGGAATTGTGGAAGGTTTGCAGTCCCAGCTCCACAGAGATGCTGAAATTCTCCTGTTTTGGCCATTCCACTGGTGTCCATCACATCCCTGGCCTTTATACTGGGAGGAGACAGAAGAGGTGATGTTGTGCCTGTTGTATATTTAGGGACTGAGCACAAAGTGCCCATGGAAGCCAATGGCCAAAGAGGAATTTGGACCTGGGGCTAATTGAGTGCCCCTGGCCAGGAGGGTGTCAGCAGCCATAATGGCATTCCCATTTCCCATGAAGAGCTTCTCCTCGTGTTTCACTCTTGTGCCAAGAAAAAATAAAAGGAGATTTTTCTCTGTCTCACTGAGGAGAATCCCCTTTTCATCCAAATGAATTATGCTGTCTTTGAGGCGCCAGATTAATCTGTCTGTGATATCCCTCGTGCATTGCTTCCAGACTAACACATTATCTGTGTTCCTTCTCCCATGATCTGCTGGTGCAGATGAAAGCTAACACACATGGTAGGCTGGAAAGACTGCTGCCCACAGCCATGGAAATCTCTACAGGAACAGCTCTGCCTTGCTGGAGGAGAGACGTGCATAATGAGGCAACATTTATGTTAAGGTTGATTACAAGGATAGTTTGGTGCAGCTGAAGCTCCCTCTCTGACTTGCTGTCATCGTAAAAACTTTTTGAACCGTAGATTATTGCATTTTAGGTACCCATAGCAGGACAGGCAGACAAGGTAGGAAGTCTCAGAGACACACATGAATTAGGATTAAATGGAGCAAACTAATTCTCAATCAGATCTATTCACCACTAAAACAAAGAAGATAGAAAAAGACAGGATCAAAATTAGCAAGCTAACAGATTTCTGGTTGGGAAAAAGTCCTGGGCTAAGAAATGCCAGTGGATTTAATGTTCAATTCTACCTTTATTTATCATGCATATTTTTAAAGCATATTTGCAGCCATCACCTTCTAGTTCAATCAGGGCAGTGAGTTTTTGTTTATTGAGAAGTGCTGGAGGTTTTTATAGTTGAGCCTTGGCAGAAGTCTGCCTGTGGTAATACACAATTCACATAATGGTTAGGATGGGCACTGCAATTGTTGCTGCTCTCTCTGTTCTCTGCTGTGTTTGTAAAAGGATCAGGATTGGAGCTGTGAGGTTTTCTACTGATCCCTAAATCCAGAAGTGGATTTGCACCATTTTTATCCCCAGAAAATTATCCACTGCTCACCACTTGCTTTCCTGAGAAATAGTCACACAAGACATTTTGGAAAGTAGGATTTTTTGTGCATGCTGTTTGCAGTACTAAGAAGTTGTACCAGGCAGTAACTCTAGTTATCATCCAAAATCTCCACACAACAACAATTCCCCAAAATCCAAAAGAAAGAAAAAAAGTAACCTGCCAAAAGCATACAGCTCTTCAGATGTTTTGCAAGGTAGTTTTGGGAGTTTGAGGCAATAATATTTTCTTTGCATAACTGTTCAAACGGAGTGCATTGACTCTATGCATAAACTGTTTTCAGCCCTGTCTTGTCATTCAGTCTAGAGAGTGTTTTGGTGGCACTTTGGAGTTTTTCAGAACATCAGTGCTGGCAGGTGTAAGACCTTTGGACTCTGCTGAAGGGGAGCTGAAGGGAAGATCAGTTTCTGGAAGCAGCTTTGCCATTATCCCATGGCCAACAGAACTAAATATGGCTGCAGGAAAACTGTACAACAGGCTGACAATGGAAAGGACATTATATGGAAATGTGTGTGAAACCTTGCTATATATTTGCACATAATTTTCAAGAGTTTCAGCAAAACAAGGAGATTTCTCCATCTTTGTCCTGGATGACAAGCATTTTAGAAAGATAGGTTCTGCACTGCCATAAATAACAATTTCTCTTTTTGCCTTTGCAAGCCATCATCAGGAGGTGATGGCATCACCTCCTCATTCCTACCCTCCATCTACCCACAGAGCCATGAGAGCATGCATGTAAAAATGCATAAAAATGTCAGCCTTGCAATTTAAATGTCAACTCTTCAATCTTATTCCAGTACATTTAGACCCTCCTTTGCATACAGTGTGGCTGACTTCTTACAGTTCTGGTTTTCTTCAAAATGACAGAGGAGGCATCCATGGCCCTTTCTGATAGTTCCATTTGTTACTGTCCCCTTGCAGAACACCAATGTAATGTAGTGTGCTCTGCTGAGAGACCAGTGCCAGGCAACTCCTTGGGGATATTAAATTTCTATTGTCTTTGTGCTGATCTGACTCCCTTTTGCTTCTCCAGAATTTAGCAGGCTCCTGCTGAAATGCTGCTGGGATTTGGCTCCATTGTGATCTCTCCCAGCATCTCTGCATGAGGGGAGGATGCTGTAAAGGTGTGTCCCTGTTGCCCATTCCTTTAAGCACCCTGGAAAGAAGAAAACAGAGAGTTAGATATGTAGATATAGATATATATTGGTGTGTAATCCATTTCACAGCTTTGTCTAGATGCTCCTCTTTCCCATCCTGTGCAGTTTTTCCAGGTCTGCATCAAGGGGAGCCATTTGTGCTGAGTGATGCTTTGGTGGGTGCTGCAGGAGCACAAACACAGCTCTGCTGCACTGCTGGAGCTGCAGGCACAGCCTGCTCCTCCGTCTCCCCTTAATGTAAAATGGTATTCTAGAACTCACCTTCAAAGACTGAGGGTTTCCAGTGAGTTACCTAAATTCTGTATTTGGAAACCTGAACAACTTGGCCTCTGAGGTTTTCTAAATTAAAAATTACAATTTAAACCAAAAAAGCACTACCTGTATAATTCGTTTTCTCATATTTATTCCATTTGAAATTAAGACCAAATACAATGTGTGTAAAAAATACATTTCTATAAATTGTTAGCTTTTGGAGAATTTCTTCCTAAACAGTAATAAGAAATGTACATGTGTACATTTATAAATTTCTCTGGGGACAGATTTTTTTTAGTATTATTCTTAATGAGATAAAATTTTACGTCCATTCCTAAAGAACTCCTGAGCTCCTTTCTATTCCACTGCCCACAAAAAGTGGGAATGATTTCCTCTGCTTCACTCTCTGGCAGAGAACACAAATATAAACCAGTATTTTCACTGAAGGATCAGAAATATTTTTACCATTTTCCCCCATGTCCAGCAGAGCAGCTTGTACAATCAACGTGGTCCAAGGACAAGAATATGCTTTCCCTTCCACCTTGGCAGGATTTTGCAATATCAAGGTAGGGCCTGAAAAGAGCTTTGAGATCCTTGCAGTAGAAGTGTTGAAAAGGCACAGAAAGCTGCTCTGGTGTGATGAGACACCAACTTGGCTGCAGCAAGAGCTTCCCCATTAATACAGAAGCCTTTGGAGGCCAAAAGCTGTCCTAATTTTATTATTTCCACCTGCTTTTTAATAGAAAAAAAACCTGATAGTGTTTGAATTATTCATTCATATTAAAATACAGATTTTTCAAGCACATCAGCCACTAAAGACTCTTCCTTGCAGAAGCTCTTCTGCATTTCCCTGGCCAGGGCTGCTGTTCCCTGTGAGGCAGAGCTGGAAGATCTCCCCATGAGCTCCCAACACAGAACTGAAGCCTTGAATGCTCCCTGGCCACAAATTGAGGCCCTGAATGCACAGTAACTGAATATTCATTTTGCCTATTCTTTAGGAAAATAGTGACAGTTTAAAGGACAAGAATAGCTCCATTCATGAGCCACGATGTGAGCAAAGCCTCTGCCACCTCTGCCTATCTGCTTTTCTTAATAAGCCAACAAAGCTGATATATTACCACATATAAAAATAATGAAAAAGAGCTATCCAGAGAGAGAAATTATATTTTTGTGATGAAGTGATGTGAGTTGATTGTAAGCATAGGTATTATTTCTCTGTGTTGTTCATTTGTCTGTGCAGAGCAGGACAGTTGGGATGCAGAGTGCTCCTGCTGCAGGGCTGGGTGATATCAGGGTTTCAACATTTGGAACAGCAGATACTTAGGGCAAAACTTTCCCCTGATTTCAGCTGAACTATTCATCATACACGTAGCTGTCATTAATCTTACATTCAGAGCCAGGCTTCTCATATTTCACAACCTTTGGAGAGGCAGCTTTTTAATCTATATTTGGTTCTTCTTTTTTTCCTCCTCTGAGATTGGTTTCTCTTTGCATATAATGCTGCAGTAGTTTCAATTTAAACAGAACCCTGAAATAAAATACTTGAATTTAAAACCCTAGCAGAGAGAAAGGAAACAATTATCTTGATTTTTTTTTTTTTTTTGGAGGTAAAAAACTTAAATGACAGCACTACTGACTGCCAAAATTGACATGTATTCTAACTTCTGTTTCAAGCAATGCATTATCTTAATCACAACAAGAGGACACATTCTCTAGGATGGAGCCATAAATTCAATTAATCTCAGTAGTAATTCACAAAGCAATTCATTATAATATAATGCAGCACCTTGAAGTATCTAAATTACAGCCCCTGGAGATGCTTAATGGCCAAAGGCAGGTGCAGAAGCTGCCCAGCAGCTCCTGGTGGCAACTTCTAACTTCTGCTTCCTCTCTGACACACCATTCCAGACTAAAGGCAGATTAGGCATTCTCCTATGAGCCACAAGAATGAAGAAAAAGAACAAGGAAATAAAAATGCCAGGAAAAACAGGAGAAAAGACAGAATATCTGTGAGGGCAGCAAGTGGCAGGCGAGTGAGGTCTAAGCTTATTCTCAAAAATACATGAACTATGGCAGTCACAGGATATGAAGTATTCCTATCAAAACTTTCTGGTGACCAAGAGCAAAATTTTAAGTGATTTGCATATCTCTCTCAGTTCTTGAGATAATATAGCTGCCTGCTCCTTTTTTTGTAGGTGTTTAATACAGCTCATACTCTAAACCCTTCTGTCTGCTAATATTCAAACAGGATGTTCTTGGAATCCCAACTCCTTTGCCATTATGCAAAGGAGAATTTGGACACAAAGCATTATAAATTCAGCACTTTGTGTCACTATGGGAACTGTTTCTGCTGCCAGACAGAATGGGAATGAACTGGGAACTGGCTGTTTAGGAATGAACTGGGAACTGGCTGTTTGGGGCTGAACTGGCTGTTTGGGGCTGAACTGGCTGTTTTGGGATGAACTGGGAACTGGCTGTTTTGGGATGAACTGGCTGTTTTGGGATGAACTGGCTGTTTGGGAATGAACTGGCTGTTTTGGGATGAACTGGGAACTGGCTGTTTGGGCACTTCTGTATCTGTGTGTGTGTGTGTGTGTGTGTGTGTGTGTCTGCCAGGCAGGCACACACATAAACATTCAAATACAGATATGTAAATTTTACCATTAGGTGTTTGCACCTCTTTGCTTCCCCATTTCTTCTTATTTTGCTTCATTTAGCATAGATTATCTCAGTGAGTCTGGCAACTAGTCAATTACTGAATTCCTTTCAAAGGAAGGGAAAAGGAAGATTACAAAATTCATCAAGCTAGCATAAATCACCATATCTTCCCCACCTGAGGATCTGACCCTCCAACAGTAGTTTCTTTCTTCTTTATAAAGGTAATTATCCTATTAAAATTAATAGTAAAATGAATACTGCTGTGACTGAATTACATGGGATAAGCGTGAAATACTGTGATCAGTTCTGCTATGAATTAGTAATTATAGTGTGCCCAGTGAAATTTGCATACTTTGCTCTCCTTCCCTGCTATCTGCCTTGGTTTAGTTGCCAGGCTTGGAGCTGGAGATTGCTGGTACTTTATGCAAAGAGGAGGTGTTTGCAGAACATAGCACCCCTGAGTTTTAAGTAGCAGAAGAAGTTACAAGATAAGCTTGGGTTTGTTTGGTATTTGAAATAGCTGTGATTGCCTTTCTAAATGTGATGGTGTGGGGGGGTTTAGTGCTTACAGAGATGAGGTGAGGGGAAAGAAAAGAGAGGGGGGAAAAGTCTGCCTCCCTTCCTCCTCCTATTTCTGTGTGAAAAGTTGGTGTTGATGTGACTTTGAGCTGGTGCTGCCTGGAGCAGTGCAAGCAGTTGGTATCTGACCTGGAGAGGGGAATAAGGGAGAGCCAGAGCAGGAGGAGCTGGTGGAGCTGCTGTGTCCAGCCCCTTGCTGTGGGGCGCTGCATGCAAAGTCGAAAGTGACCTTGAAGAGGATAAATGGTACCAGGATGAAAGGCACATCCCACACACATATTGAGAGACCTGCCTTGCGCCAGCAGCAGCAAATACTTACCAGCTAAAGGATGGAATGTAATAATCCCTTTATTGTTTTGTTTTTTTTTTTTTTTGTGGTGCTACAAGGTCGTAGGGCAGAAGTCAAGCATCAGGTCCAGGCTGATTTCTCAGGAAGAAAAGGCAGGGAAGTTTTTCCCTGCAGCCTCACAGCCATGCCAGGATCCCTGCTCAGCTCAAGGACTCTTCACCTCAGCATGAGCTAAACCCCCACATCCCAATGGAACAGGATCTAAGGAAAAAACAGATGGAGAGAGTTTCTCCCCTTCAACACTCAGTGAGTGGAATCTGACATCCTACAAGAGCTCTGTGCTCATCCCAGCTCCAGAGGTGGAGAGGAAATCAGGGATGCCCAGGCAGGGTGGGAAACTTCTAATTGGCTGCATTCCTGTGAAGTAATTGCTTCTGTTAAGAGGATTTTATTGTTATTATCTGTATTAGGATGATCACAGGCCGGTTTAGATACCTTATGCTTGATTAAATAATGGCCTGCTGTAGTGATTAATGGAAACATGTTCCAGTAGATACAAAACATGTATCTCTTTCCTGAAAATAGTGTGTAGCAACTATTTCTCAAAGAAAAAAGGAAAAAGGGGAAAAAAGGAGACTTATGCTGACATAGTTAGCATAATATATTTTGTTTCTTTGGATAAACTTTGATCTTGACAATCCCCACATTAATAGAAAGTTGTTCTTTTTCCGTCCCTATAATATCCTGTGTAGTGCACAGCTTATTCAGATCAATAGAAGCATTTTTTCACCCCAGGAACACAACCTTAGAGAACTTGTAAAAAGGTCATACAAACTTTTGATGCAAACCATTATTTTTAATTCATGTGGTCTACCCGTGTTTCCTAGCACCTGAACTGTCCTTTCTGCAAATTACATTCCTTTTGTGAATAGAAACAGTTTATTAAAACTCCTGTATTAATTATTTAAATGAATTTATAAATATTTGAGGAAGCCCATGCAAAAAGCGCTCATAATAAATTATTATATTCTACCTTCATTGAAAGCTAAATTAAAGAGCTCTGATGATTGCCTTTTCTGAGAAAGCCTTTTCAGCTGCCTGTCATCACAAGGTCTGGGACAGGAGAAATTTTTCTAAGTAGCAGGAAAATCCATAAAAATCAGCACCTAAAGGTCAAGGTGGGATAACAACATTTGTACTAAAAGTGAGCATCAAGTATGGGGCCATTCCTTTAGCTGTGCTCAGTGTCTTATGGGGGAGCCATCAGTTTCCAGCCTCAGCTTTGGGATCACAGGTGTGTGACAAAAGGGGCAGGAGTGGTGCTAAGGAGAGCAAAGTGAAGCAAGAGGAGAAATCCCTCTCACAGATCGATTGATCGAATGAGAAGTCAGATACTGTGAGTGGTGCTGGTAAGAATATCAACCCTGAGAGTCTGTGGCAGATCAGCCTGAGCAGTGCAAAGGGATCTCGTACACGAAATGAAATGGAAAAAATAAAATTATATTTAAAATGGCAGCAGCAGAATAGTAGCAGAAACTTCTCTGGATAAACTTTTCTGGGAATTATTTCCTAGATGGAAGAAAGCTTCCTATTGTAGCTCCCAGTTTGGCAGAGCTGGTGGGTAAGAGTCACTTTGTGGATATTCCCATCTTTTGGGTCCCATTCTTTGTGCACGTGGTCATGTCTGGCTGTCAAGGACATTGCACATTATAAATGGCAGGTGCCAGTCAGGACAGCAGTGTTTCTGCAGAATTTGGGTAATGGACAATTAAATTGATTAACTAGAAGGAGATGTCTGGTGACGAACCCCTTCATCCTGTGCTTCTTTCTTAATTGTGCTGTGTTTGAGGAGCCTCACCACGTGGATCCCATGACAGTTTGGTGCAGTCACTCTGTGGTCATGCAGGATGGAGCAGGAGATGCTCCTGCTCTGAGGCCTCAGAGTGGCTGAGGTGATGGTTGGTAAACCCAGAGCACTTGCAGAGATGGGCTCAGCTCTCTGAGCAGTGACAGTTCAGACCAGTTGCTCACAGCCAGTCTTCATAGCTTTCCCAGCACTTTTCCACTGACCTGCTTCTCTTGTTCATCCGCCTTCTCTTCTGTTGGTGATCACTATTAAAGCAGAAAATTAGAAATATGGAGTCTAAGGACTGCGCCATAATGCCCAGAATTATAGGAGGCTCACTAGGCAATTATATTTCATATTTGATCAGGTATTTTCGAAGATTAATATTTAAAAAGAAAACCCAGCCATTTCAACCTTGTTCTGTTTTAAAGTGCTTTAAAATGATGGAGGAAGGAACCATTGTAAAAATTAAAAAAAAAAAAAAAAATTTTCATCTAAAGCTTTCTATTCAGTTTTCTGGTAACTATAGCAATTCCCAGTGTCTTTGTTTAGCTATTTGTCTTTGCAGGGCTCCTGCTTGCATACATTTTGCAATTGGCAGAGCTGAACACATTCTGCAAAACCTTTTCCACTAATTCATGCTCCTAATTGTGAAGAGCTTGGGCTGGGCACGCTCAGGCTGCACGTACATTCATTCTGCATGAGCATTAATGAGATCAAGTAGAACAAGGACAGATGTTTGTGAAAAACAAACTCCCTTTTGTAATGATGAGAGCAGAGCTTAGGGCTGAGAATCACCTGAGCAGAGTGGGCATGAGATTCCTGGAGTACCTGGAGTCTGGGGCTCACAGCTCCTTCCATCTTCTTATTTTTTCAGGAGCACATCTTGTGCATTACAATGGAAAAAATGATCTTTGTATAAATTCGGGATTATTCCCTCTAAGGACAACAGGGTAAGGTCATTGTATAAATTATTAATAGCAAAGAGTTACTTAGAGGAAGGGAATCCAGGTCCTCTTCAGGGTAAAAAAAATTTTAAAAAGAGGAAAAATATCACAGTGAATGGTAGTGAGTTTTGATCTTTTAAAATAATACAACTCAGAGTTAAATTGAATGAAGGCAAAAAGACATGAGCTGTGCCAATAGCAGTGTGGCCATGAAATTTCAAGTGCCCATTAAAAGACTTCTCAGCTCTGTAAAAGGTCTCAGAGTAAATAAGCATTATGAGCACTGAAGGAAAACATAATTTCAAAAGAAATCTTGTCAGTTAAGGTCAGTTTAATATCCACACTTGAATTTCACTGTTTGTAAGTCTTGCTGATAAGCTTTTATAATTGAGTTACTTCTCTTATTCCATGCATATTGAAGCAGTAATTAAGCTATGATATGAAATACAAAATATCGTGTGCTCAATTCATCAATTTTTGTTCAGTCTTGCAGTTCTTGTTCCAATTGCACTGGCATTGTTGCACTGAAATATCTCCCGATCTATCATGTCAAGATTATGCATGATGTAATTTGTAATAGCAGCTAGGGATTTGTTTACAAAAAACAAATGTTCCTTTAATCTCTGAAACAAAATTAGGCTTGTCTTACATCACAGAACAAAGATAGCTGAATGAATACAACACCTTTAATAAATCTGTAATTACCTTGTGTAGTTCTAGTTGGCTCATTTCACTTGACCTTTGAAAACAACTTCCTCCACACAGATTTTAAAGTGTGCTCTTCTGGACTGTGGAGATAGGAGTGTTCTAAAGGTGTGTTGTTTATACCACAGCAATTCCCACTTCATGGAAGAGAATTTGGACCTTATTGTCTTTTCCCAGCTGAGATAATTGCAAGTTAACCAAACCACCTCCTCAGGAATTTTGCAGGCTTTACCTTCCAGTACCTCTGTGCATAAATCAGCAAACACCACGTGCAAGTTCAGGGTGCCATCATTTGAACAATGAAACCTCCCTTGGTTTTCCTTTCACTGGAATCATCCCTGCAATGAGGGCACAGGGCATCTGACCCTGTGCAGGGTGGGCTTAGGTCAGTGGAGAGCTGAATAAACAAATTTCTGTAGCTGGACTGAAATATCTGGTGGGTAGAGACACCAGCAAAGGGCTGCTCCCACCCTTTGCTGGGATTTTGCTCCAGGAATCTTTGCTCCAGGAATCTTCCAGGTCTGAATATTATCCTCTTTCCATCCTTTTAAAGGGGAGAATAGCAGATGGCTTCTTGTGCTTCACACCTCTTTGCAGTCTCTTTTCCCAAAAGCTCCTTGCTGTCCAGATTTTAGGAGAAACACAGAACCATAGAATCACAGAATGGTTTGAGTTGGAGGGGACCTTAAATCCCATCTCATTCACCCCCTGCCATGGGCAGGGACATCTTCCAGTGTCCCAGGGTGCTCTAAGCCCTGTCCAGCCTGGCCTTGGGCCCTGCCAGGGATCCAGGGGCAGCCACAGCTGCTCTGGGCATTCTTTGCCAGGACCTTTAAAGCACTTAGTCTTTTTCACAGAGGCGGAGAGGGACAGTATAATAGCTTGCATTTCAAAAGGAAAGCCAAAGCAAAAACCATTTCTCACTGGAAAACATACACCAAAAAAAAAAAAAAAAACCAAACCAAAAACCCCCAACCTAACAAAAAAAGGTGTCTTTCCTTGACTAATGACACATAATCACATTATACCCCATTAATTTCTGTAGATTAGATGGAGGAATTTTCTGTGTGTTACAGGAATCTTCTCTGTTAACAAGAGTTTCTCTGGTAACGTGTATTTGGTAAAACACAATTTATACCCAAGTGGTACACCAGAATTTAATTTCATAACTGATAACCCTCCAATATATTATGCATGCTTTGTTATGCCTTATAAATGCATTACAGTTATATAATTTATTCATTTCCAGTGTTCTTTCATGGAGTGCTTTGCTGCCAGGCTGTGATTCTGGCACCTCGTTCAGTCAAAATTTTCACAATAGACTTTCACTCTCCCGAGCCCATTTCACAGCTTTTCCCTTCCACATCCCCAAATCCAACACCAGCAGCACAGGAGCTCATGTTTGAACAAATGGCAGCTTTTACAGACACCAGATTTGGTCTGAATTCTGCAAAAACTCACGGTTTTTTTTTCCCCTGCTTCTCCAGTAACTGTTGGATAGCACACTAAACACAGATTGTTGGTTTACATATATATATATTTACATATATATTTTTGTATATATGTATGAGATTTACAATCCCAGCAGCCACTGGAGGAATAGAACTCCAAGTCCACCCACAAACCTTTGTGTACCCCCCTAATCTTCATCTCACAGCCTGGCACTTCTCTTTCTGCATTCCAACTCATTCATTTACTTTATTAATGAATTACTGTTTCTGAAAAATTACCATTGCATGGAGATATAATTCTTTGATTAGTCCTCAACTCTGATCAGAAACATGTCCGTGAATATTTATAGGTAGTTTCCTATTGTCTTTCCAAATATGTATAAATATGTTGCATTTCATTGGCATTTCCTTAAATATATGACAATAAGATTAAACTCTCACTGGGTTATCTGAAGCCATTCAAAGAGGGTATAAATAACATTGCTTCATTGCACAAATGCTTTAGCAGCCTGCAGTCAGCCTTGTTCTGTAGGGAAGAGTGGATTCAGTCCCAAACTTTAGTAATAAATAGCAGCAATGGTGTCCCTAACCTACAAAAGAGCCCCAGACAGGTTGGGAGGGGGTCCTCAGTCACCTGAATGTTGGATTTCATGTTCTCATCAGCCTCGTTAGCACTCATTAGTGCCAGCAGGTTGCTCTCAAATGCCCCACTCCCTTTGCAGAAAGGTTATGTCAGCCACCAATAAATTTACACACCTTAAACTAGAAACAAAGTTGGCAGCTTGATGTTTGTCTTGGATAAATGTTGCTGTGCAAGAATTCAGGAAATTCCAAGAAAAAATATAGGACTGTGTTCTAGCACTCTGGAAGGTCATAGAATACACTATGCACTTTTGGGGAGACAAGTTTATCATACGTGATTTATTTTATCATTTTGTGTCCTTTCTCTGTGCCACAGATATCTGCAAAAATCTGTTTTGTTGAGGCTTGCTCTCCCTTTCCTTTGCAGAAATCCAGTTTCCTGATAGATAATGTGCTGAGGCTCCTGTTAGAATATCAACTATGATCCATGACTTTCAGAGAAAAAGTGTCAAGCTTTAGTCGTGTCTGAGTTCAGTGGAATGTGGAATAATTGCAGCTTAAAAAAGCCTACCACACTTTTTGAGTACAGGATTATCAAATGGGAACAGGGTTGAGAGCCAGCTGCCAGCACAACTGGCCTGGGACCTGCTGGCATCTCCTGAAGGAATGCCACCAGAGGCCTCCCAGCCTGACAGCCTCTTGCTGGCTTCATTTCTGTATTTCCTAAAATCCCAGACTTTGAAAATATCTAAGTTGAGCCATGAGCGGCTGAGAAACATTTTGATTTCTTTTCCTTGTCATTGCTGCTGAGACCTTCCAACTGAGCAAATGGTTATGCAAATTCTACAATCCTCCTTAAACTCTGGGTGCTTTATCTGTGTGCCAATAAATCAGTGTTTTACCCCTGGACAGCTGGGAACACCTTACAGGTGCCCAGGGGACCTGGGTGCTGTCACTGTCAATGGACTCAGGGAAGTGAAGATGCACATTCCCTCACCACAAAGGTGATGCCCATGAGGAATCCTGGTCCCACTTCAGCTGTGGGAGCCCCTCAGCCACATGTCTAAGCAGCAGCTGTTTCCAGAGGTGCAAAGAAAAGGACATGGAAAAATGACAAAGCTGCAGCAGTTGATGCTTCCAATCTGAGCAGCACTGAGGGCAAGAAATTCCTTGGCAAAATCCAAGTTTTTTATGTGAAATTTGCTCCTTAACAGACCATCTCCATTCAGCTCAAAGGCAGGGATGTGCTTAAAGACTTTCTGACAGCACTTCACATCATTTTAATGTTATAATTTATTTTCATAGTACCTGAGAAACCCATTCTTCAAGTTGTATAATTGGAGAAAAAATGTCACTCCCAAACTGCTGCAATTCAGTGTTAAAGTTCAGCAGGGCAGAAGAGGCAGAGGGCAACATACAAGGCAACACAGCAAGAATAACTCATCCTCTAAGTAAATAAAATTGCAAATGGCAAACTGGTATAGCAAGGAGATGATTTACCTGTAGGAATAGAGAAAATGAGAAGCAGCTCTGGGATTAAACAAACCTTGGGAGTTTCTGCTTCTCAGGCCATTAGCCACCACCACCTCTATTGGTCACATTGTTATGAGGGATGCACACAACGTGTTTATGTCATTTTTCATAATTTACTAATTTTCTAATTTAATAGCAGTATGATGGCTGCTAGGAGATTGCAATGTAAGTGTTTTTTCTCTAGTGAGGCTTCCCATGCTGTTGAATTAGCACTCTTATTTGCTGGTTTATGCAGGTATTAAAAGGAAATTGTTCATGGATTCTTTGCATTTAATCTGCCCTTTCATATTTAATGGTGCAGCCCACAGCATTGTTCAGACATGTAATACACTTTAAAATATCTTACCGTAGCTGCTGAATATTTTGCAATGGAGAATCAGGAATTCTGAATGGAAAAAAATTTCAGATCTTCAATTCTTTCAATTCTATCAGTGAATTAATAGAACATTTTTTAAAAGCCTGGAGAATATCACAAAGATCAGCGTGTTCAGGGAAAAAATGGCAGTTTAGGTTGCTGATGTCTTTTTAATGTTTACTACAATTAAAAAATATTGAATTAACTCAGCAAGACTGAATTTCAGGCAATTAGAGATGTGAGACACCACTTGCTAAACTGATTGCACTGTGCTTGTATTTTAAACAGGAGAAATGTCCATTTTCCCAGAGCTATGAGAGGTCTGTTATCAAAGTCTGTGAAGCATTGCACTGCAGGAGCATTAGATTGATACTTCTAAAATTGAGTAAGATTGAATTAAAGCAGAGAGTTTGATAGTTTGGACTCCCTGTAGGAAACATCCTGCATTTCTCCCAGATAGAAATATTCAACCTGAAATCTTTTGTTTCAAATTTGTATTCTTTAACTTCTCAGATTTCTTCTCTACAGCTCCCAGAGTGGCTATCTCAGTCTGTTTATGAAATACATAACCCTTTAAATGACACTTTCTTTCAGTCCAGTTTTCTCATCCTCCCAAAAAGTGTGTTCCCACCCCTGTAATTCATCCTGCTCCCCATGACATCCCAATAAACTAAGAGAAACTGCATGTCTCATTCAATTCTCTGAGATTTTGCTGTATAAGGAATAGGTGAGCACAGGGTTACAGTTTTTCCCATTCTAGTTTATATCCTTTTTAAAAAAAAAAAAAAAAAAAAAAGACAAATTACTTGAAAGATTTTACCCACCTCTGTGCTGTTGCTATTGCCAAAATCTCCATCAGCGCAAGAATCTCTCACAGGGAGTTTGAACTTCCCTTTAATCTAATCCATTTAGAAAATGACTCACAATATATTGAATAAAGTGGAGAAAATTGATATCTTTTCATTAAGCTGACAAAGTCTTTTTCACTTCTGACATCTGTGAAATGTGTTCTCTATTTAAATTTTATTTATATCAATCTTCACTGGTGGAAACGAGATTAAAACGGAATGCTCTGTACTTACAGGGAAAACTTTCCCATCCTGCAATGAGTGTCATACTGGCTTTGAAAATGAGCTGCTTATTCCTTGCAGGAACACAACACCTATGACCAGGAGGAACCACAATTTAATATCTCCATTCCTTTGTATTCTATTTCTATATAAACAAAACGTGCCCACTTTATCACAGGCAAAAAGAGAGCTGTTGTGGCTTTATAATGGCAACTGCAGAAGCAATCTTGGAACATTTTAATACATAGCATGTTCCCTGTAAACTGTTGAAAAATGCATGATGGTACTTTGCTCTGTTTCATATTTCAGGGTATTCCATAAAAATGAATTAAAGTTATCTGTTACTCTGTGAGAATGGTCTTATTGGTACATTGTTAAATATAATGTCTTTATACTTTTTGCCATATGGACTCTGTCATATTGTTAAAGCAATTTCCTAAATACAAATGCAGAAAAGTTAAGGAGAATTTTATCTGCAAAACAAAACAAAGAGAATTTGCATTTTCTCTACAGACAGGAGTAGCAAAAATAACAGAAGCAATTGCCTGTGGGTGTCTGGGCTGTGTGTGCTCATTTTCTCTGTCCATGTCCTGTTAACCACCTGTAAAACAGCTTTGAGGAACTGAGTAGCTTCAGTTTAATGCAAGAACTTGAAGACTGAGAAATGTGACACATAATAAATTCAGGGGTTTCAACAGGCATCTTTAATCAAATTGATTGTGTATTATGTACAAACTTTGTTTCACTCAAGAGGCGGGTGATTGAATAATTATTGTTTCCATGTTGATTTGATCTTTTAGGTGGGGATATATGAAGGTGTTCAGTGCATTTCTACTGCCCCTTAATAGAACATTTTGATGCTGAAATTCAAGGGGAGAACTTTTCCCCAGCCAGCTGTCTTCATGCATCAAAACTTTGTGTTCTAGAGGATGCACAGGAGCAAATCAGAGCACGGTCACTACCCTTGTGCAACCTCCAAAGGTTCTTGTGAACTTTGAAGGCTGAATCCAGCCTAAACTGGAAGTTCCCTGCAGCTGCCTAAGGCTTTGGGCATTATGTTTGGGAACAAATGTATTTTAAAATGCAATAGAATTGTATAAACATGATAAAATATAAGCTATTCTATTGCTTTTTCACTGTATTCTATCTGATCTTCAGATTTCTTATTTGTAGTTTATTTGTTTGGAGCCCATGATTTGCAAATGCCATTTTAACCAAATTCTTTTTGTGTGTGTTAATCCATGCAGACTAAATACATCAAAAGTTAAATATTTTGATCAAAATTATTCCATGGCTTTGCAAACAAAGATTTTAGAAAAGCATTATTTAGGCTGAAAAAGAAACCTCAAGAATTTCCTGAAGAAAGTTGCTTTTGTTCCCAGCTCCATGGGTGATATGTTAAGAGTTAAACATTCTTATAAAAGAGACATTTTATTGAAAATAGTTTAGATATAAACAATCCCTTTTTTAACCTAGAAGGTCATGGAAAAAAAAAAAAAAAAAAAAACCACTGAATTAAACACAAGCAAAGCAGGAATAGTCAAGGCCCTTCTGTTCCACATCCTTTTCCTTTCCCCATGGCCAGGGGATCTGTCTCAGTCAATTCAGCCTTGCATGGAGAAACTCCTGTGCTTGTGCATTCCCCAGACAGTGTGAAGAGCACAGTGAGAAACACTCCAGAATGCTACAGGTGTCTGATTCAGCACGATGTGAGCACTCACAGCCTGTGCTGCTGGTGATTAACTGGGATCTCTAATTCTCACCCAGGATGAGTGCTTTGGGTCACTGAGAAGCTCAGGTTCCTCAGGATCTGGGAATTCTTGAATAAAAACCACCCTGAGGGGGAGCATCTTAATTTGAGCAATTTGACCCAACTGCTTCAGCTCATCTCAAAGTGACATAACCTAAACATAGAAAAGCTGAATTCTTTCCCTGAGGAAGGTTTCTCCCCTCCTCCTACAGGTGGGCCCAATCTCAAGTGCTGCAAACTGTGATTCATTTAAAGTGTTTTCCTCCCTCTTTGAACAGAGCTGGAGGTGTAAAACTTTGAAATCAAGTAGAACTCAAAGGATCAGCAGTACCCAGGAAAGACAACTGGTCCTAAAGATTAAAGGGCTCTTAATAGAAGAGAAAACCTATAAACACAAGATTTAGAAAGTAATTTTCTTTGGGTTTTGGATGCCCCTGCTGTGGTAAGGGGACTAGACCACAGTGAGCTTTGTAGTTCTTCAGACTTAAAAAGGATTTTGCCTACATGCAGATTAGAAACAAAGAGGAGCTTTTCATCTGCAAATTTTCCCCCTTTATAAAAGGAGCCTGGTCTTCAGTCCAGGTGAGGGTGCTCACTGATGGCACTTGGCTGTAATTGCACTGTGATCATAAATCAATAATAATATGTATGTGTATACTAAAACCTGTACACCACTACATGAGTCAGTTGCCATTAGAGTTCAGCACTGACTCTGCATTTGATTATTTTTCAAGGTCAAGATCTGAATACTTGGGCTGCATTTAACAGCATTAAAAAGTAGTGAGATCATTTTAATTTCTATGAGCAGCATTGCCTCTCCATGCTGCCTCTCAGTCTGTATTCACCTCAAATCTCTGTTTTACAGGGTAAACTCAAGGCCAGGGCATTCAGGTTTGTGGGGTTTAGTACCTTGCACTGTAGGATCCCTCTCTGTGGTTATTTAATGCTACAGCACTGCTCCTGGTACATAACCATGATCATCACTTTTGATTCCATGTCACAGGATTCTTCTCACACATCCTGAGGATGCTCTGTTCTGATGATTGCTGTGCAGGCCAGTATTTAGCAGGATTTGGTTTTTCAGTTTGCCCACTGCACAGTCTATTATTAGAGCACAGATTCAGCCCTCTTGCTTTTTCATGCATAGCAAAGAGAGAGATTTTTTTCTCTGCTCTTAGCAGCATTAATGCTATCCTTCTGAAACAGGTGTGTGAGTAGCATCATTAAACTGCTTTGCCAGCACAGGTGTCAAGGGCTTTTTTTGTGTCTTGTATATATGGAGAAATGATATATTATGTGATAAAAATCAGATATAAGCTGTGGGAAGAACCAAGAAAGACAACACTGAGAGCTATATGATCCTTGTAGGGCCCCTCAAACTGAAATATTCTATTCAATTTTATATTGAAGAATTTAATTATAAGCTCTGTAATGTCCTTAAATCAATGCATGCACAACAGGGCATTTCCAGAGCTGAATGCCAGTCAGCTGGTGTGTGTATATATTAATATATAAATGTATAAGACAGCTGCTTCAAAGGTATTTTATGGGCTTGAAGCAGCCATGAGGGATGATATGAATGGGTTAAGCATCTCTCTTTGAGTGACTGTGCAGAAAGCTTTGACAGGCTTCCTGAGTGCAACCATGAAATTAATTCTTGCCAGAGAAAGCAAGCCACAGAATGAGCCAACTTGTCACACTTGCAAGGTTAGCTAAAGTTTATCAAAATCCCCAGACAAAAAATGTCATTAAGATACAGCTAAGGATATAGTCAGATACCAATTCCCAGGCAAGAAACTTCATTAAGATACATTCAAGGTTGTAAACATATGTGCCAATTAAATTCAAACAACTGGGTCCAAACCCTGTCATTATTTACAATGTTAAATATTTGGAAATTAAAAGTTACTTTTAGAGATAATATGGTTTCTATAAAATTCATAATTGTGTTTCAACAAGCAGCTTCTGCTGCAGAGTTACCTTACCCTCTGTTTCTAGTTGTGATGGCATATTGGGAAAGCCAAAAGTCTTCATGGCTTCAAGTAATTCTGGATAGATTTTTGGTAAAAAAAACCCAGCTGTAGGTCCTGAAAGCAAAGCAGACATAGTTTTATGTGGAGTACATTGAACCAGAAGTCCTGAAGAATATTCTGAGGACAATCTCTTCAGACTTGCCTTGTTCTTGTACATGCCTGTGAAAATCAGATTGGCACTCAGGGACAGGGGCTGTGAGGATGGATGGTCCTTTGGTCTGCAGCAGAATTTTTGCCATCACAGCATTCCCTGCAGCCACAGCACAGGAGCAGACAGGATCTCCTGTGTGAGGAGGCTGTGGCAAGCAGTGCACTGTCTTAGGCAGCAGAGGATGCCAAACAAGTAATTAAATGTGAAATCCTTGCAGCTAAACTCCAGTTGAAGGGACACTCTGCCTTTTAACTGCAGTGTTAGACCCTTGAGATATTATTTAATTAGATTTGGTCATTGTAACACAGTTGTGAACATTGTCTTTTCTCTTTTAGCTTCTATAGTGATTGGGAAGTGGTGGTGTGAGATGGAGCCCTGCCTAGAAGGAGAGGAATGTAAGACATTGCCTGATAATTCTGGATGGATGTGTGCAACTGGCAATAAAATCAAGACCACCAGAGTAAGTTTCCTTTCTGTCTGCACCCAGGAGGTCTTAACAGGAAAGGGAATCACTAATGACTGCTCACCCATGTCTTTTCCATCATCATGCCTGCTGGAAAAGCCTTAAAGACCATTGTCATGATCACCCAGTGCTTCTGGCCATAACTGGGTGAAAATTTAGATGAATCAGGCTGGTCAGCTGGGTCCAGGCTTGGCAATCAGCATGTTGAATTACCAGGTCACTTTCTTACAGACACTGTCACCTCAAAATGCCCCTAATGCACATCCCCGAGTCCCTTTCTGGTGGCTAAAGGGAAGAACATCATCTCAGAGGGATCTGCTGGATCCTAAACCCATTCCTTGGCTGTTCCAGGCCACATCTGGATTAGCACATCTGTACAAGTGCTTTGGAGCAGAGGACTCAGCTCTCTGTTGGCACTGCAGCTCTCACTTCAGAGCAGCTCCAGCCCCATGAGCTCATCAGTGACAGCTCTTGAGGTGCTGCAGGGTCAGGTAGCACAGGCCAACAGGTGACAACAGCTTTCACCACACTGAGCCAGGAACAGGCAGAGGGAGGGTGTGAATGAGCTGCCTAAACTCCCACTATGGGATTACCTTGGGAATGAAAGTGTTTTTTCAGGAATAGACTCTAGCTTTTCTTCTGCATTGTGTGATTGTTTCACAACCATTGTCTTCAAACTGTCACCTATACCTGTATTCAAAAATTTTAATTACTAATTTTCATATCACAATTGAAATTTTTTCCAAGAAAATTACACGATTGTCAACTCAAAATGCTTTTATAAGTATGTAGATTTTAATTTTCTGTGAATTGGAAAATGGCTTTTGAAATCTGCTAAGTGAAAAAGAGCAAATTTTCAAGATTTTTTCCCTGTTTGATAAGAAATTCTACATACTGATGCCCAGATGCTAATTCACAGGATGTGCAGCATAGTGTTGTGATTTCCTGACTTTTTCCTTTCTCTCCAATCCTAACTCCAGTCATTTTTCATGCCTTCTAGGCCTCCTGTTGAAGGAGGAGATTTTACCCTAATTGATCCCTTTGGCACCTGAATCCTTTTCTTTCCCTCCACAGGACCTACCCCAGGATGAATTATTTGTATTGCAATCCTCATTTCTGGAGCAGAGCCTTCTGCCACACCAACACATTAAATTATCAGGACACCTACTGACTTAGGAGGTTTTCTTTGTAGGAAGCAGTCAGTGGCCCCCAAAAACAAGATCCATGTGGTCTCTGTCACGGAAGGAAGGAAGGAAGGAAGGAAGGAAGGAAGGAAGGAAGGAAGGAAGGAAGGAAGGAAGGAAGGAAGGAAGGAAGGAAGGAAGGAAGGAAGGAAGGAAGGAAGGAAGGAAGGAAGGAAGGAAGGAAGGAAGGAAGGAAGGAAGGAAGGAAGGAAGGAAGGAAGGAAGGAAGGAAGGAAGGAAGGAAGGAAGGAAGGAAGGAAGGAAGGAAGGAAGGAAGGAAGGAAGGAAGGAAGGAAGGAAGGAAGGAAGGAAGGAAAGGAAGGAAAGGAAGGAAAGGAAGGAAAGGAAGGAAAGGAAGGAAAGGAAGGAAAGGAAGGAAAGGAAGGAAAGGAAGGAAAGGAAGGAACTGGGATTCCCTGACTCAGTTTCTTTCTTGGTGCTGTTCCTGCAAATCTCCCTGTGCCCACTGGTGATTTCTTCCACTGCAGCACCACTGGAAAGCTATTTCCTAATAAATGTGCCTTGCAGTTAAATTAAAAAATCCCTGGCCACAAATCCACTACATGTCCTTTCCAGTGAGGAAAGTGGGGAGTTAAAATGGAAGAAAGTGATGTAGAACTAAGAAACAGCATGAAGTATCTTATACAATAATTCAGCCCTTCTGCAATCTGTCTACAAGTTATATAATTGAGGAATTGCATTTTATTTCTTCACTGAAGCTGTCCTTCTCTTAACTCCCCCAGTCCTCATCATATAAACTAGTTTAAGGCAATGGAAGTGATTGCTAGAAATTTAGGAGCTTCATTAATATGCAGATGTATGGTCCAATCTATTCAGTATGCATTATTGTATTTCATTTGAATTAAATACTTGCAGAGTGAGTGCTCATAACTGAAAAAATATTTCTTCATTTACCCACAGGAGTTATTTTAATTAGCTTGTGAGGGGAGTACCTTATGGTGCTGCTTCCAGTAGAATTTTGCTTTGTTGCTGTAAAATATCATTACAGAACCCAATTGACAAAGGCAACATGACATGATGTGCTCAGCAACTGTCTCTTGCGTTTTCTAAGGAGAAATTCTGCTTCTTAGTCCCTGGAACTTTGCTCCAATCCCTATCACTGTGTCAACTCTAGAACATAAATATAAAATAATGAAAGCAATCAGATCCTGAAACAGGCTTTTTTTTTTTTTCTCCCATTTTGTTTTGCCATTTCAGACAGCAGCAGAGAACGAGATTACAATGTAATCTGCCCTGACCACAATCCAGCTTCCAAGACTGGGCCATGTGTGTCTAATTTGAGTAGTTAAGGAAGTTAAGAAAGCAGAAGAAACAAGACAAATCAGTCAACATGCAGCTCTCTCTGTGGTGATGAGGCAGAGGGCTACAGCCAGTCTCCATAGGCTGTAAACTGTTTTAATGAAGGCTTTTCCTTACACTAAATACATTTACATTAGCTGCTGTCCTGACCAGGAAAACATTCCCATTTATGACTCTTGGGATTAAGGTACCCATTAGTACATTCTTCCAGACCCACAGTAAATTAAATCACTTATAAGCATATGTGTATGTTTATATATATATACATATATGTATGTTTTTAAATATATCCATATATATATTTATATTTCTGAATACATGGATATATACAATATATATAATTTTCTAGCCTAGTGTATAACTTCAATTGGGTCTCACGTGTGATTAATATTGATTAATGTCAGAAAGAGGTGGACAACAGACTCAGTGAAGTCTTTACCAGCATATTCTTCATTGCTTCCTTTTCATGTATTTATTTCTGTGTTTAGCCCTTTAGCATAGTTCACTAATTAAGTTTTTAAAGCCAAAGTTCTAAAGCTCACAGCTTCCTTAAATTGATTTGTTTTCTATTGATGGTCAGGCAGGTGACAAACACTGGAAGGAAATAATATTGTCATTCAATTTCTGGAGCAGTTTCAATGTTCATTTAATCCCTTGTCATTCCTTCTTTTTTTTTTTTTTTAATTTATTTAAGAACTTTCAGTGCTTTCCTTAAAAATGTGGGACCCTTGGAGCTGTGCTAGGACGTGCTGAAGTTCACCTTGCCACTTTCAGCACAGAAACTGCCACCAGTGGAAATAGGAGAGCAGCATCTCAGGCTGGATGCTGCTGATATTCTGGAGCATGGAAATTAATGTGTTGGTCAGCTGGGAATGGGCAGAGGAGCCCAGCTCAAAGCCTCTCTCCAGTTTCTCAGCCTGTGCCTTGTGCTGCAGCCTGGTTTGATCAGTTTTAACCAGTTTTAACAAGCTTTGACCCATCTGAACTGGTTCTGAGCAGTTTGAACTGGTTTTGATAGGTTTGATTTGTTTTGAACTGATTTAAACTGATGTCTACCATTTTTATCCTGTTTTGACCAGTTTAATCTCATTTGAAGTTTAAACCATTTGTTTCAGGTTTAACTGATGGGATTCAGTGTCATTCAATTTGAGCTGTCTGGATCTCATGTAAATCTCTCTTGCTCTAATATTTACTGCTGTGTTTAATAATTTATAATTAGATACAATAATTTATAGTTAGATAAGAATCTGTAGCCCTGATTTAATTCCAAGCCTGACCATATTCAAATCAATGTGAGTTTCATTGCTGACCCAGTTGCCTGGCAAAGGGCTGAACCCCTCATGGTGTTCATATGGGTGAACCAGAACAGCAAAAGCATAACAAAAGCATTTCCTTGAGAGCACTATTTCTGCTGTTGGACAGTTGTTCTTACTTCAGCATGCTGAAAGAACTCCTGGGCACTGGTGTTTCCCCTTGCAGCATTAGTGCAGCACTCAGATCAGTGGTGGTGGTCACAAGGAGGGATGGGTTTTGTGTTATCTCACACAGGGTGAGTAGATGGAGTAGCTGCTATGGCCCTGCCCTCTGGGGAAGGGGGTTGGAGGGTTCCCAACAAACCTCAAAGGTGGATGGATGCTCCTGCCTGTCTTGTCCAGCAGAAGTCACTGGAATCACTCTGGGAAGGGGAGGTGGAAGGCTGGGGTGAATCTGTCCTGGCTTGTCCTTCTTGCTTGAAGGGCTCCTACAAGGAAAATGGAGAGAAACTCTTATAAAGAGCATTAGGGGACAGCATGAAGGAGAATGGCTTCAGACTGACTGACAGGAGGTTTAGATTGGATTTAGGAATGAATTCTTCCCTGTAAGCGTGGTGAGGCCCTGGCACAGGTTACCCAGAGAAGCTGTAGCTGCCTCACCCCAGGAAGTGTCCAAGGCCAGGTTGGACAGAGCTTGGAGCAACCTGGGGTCCTGGAAGGTGTCCCTGCCAAACCAAGACATTCTGTGATGTCCAGCACCACCAGCCCAGGTGGTTAAAGCACATCCAGTCTCTCCCAAGGCAGGGGCAGGATCTTGCTCAGGATCTGTCTCTTGCATATTTTTACACCCCTGCAGTGCTAAAAGACACACACCCCTCTGGCATTGCATTCAAACTCAGCTATATCAATCAGCTATATCCCACAGAGCCTTTCTTTTCCAAAAGACTATATTTAAAAAATAACATATTATGCATAACTGACTCTTTCCCATTTTCTCACTGCAGATCCACCCAAGGACTTAACAGAGCGCCCACGTCTGCACGGAGACAGTGAAAGCCCTGCTGATTTATGAGGACAAAGTATTGAAAGTTTAAAACCATCTCAGCATTTCCAAGCCAAATGGATTTCTTATTTGCACTTTGACTGTTTACCAGACAACAACAGTGGCTTTACTGTGTGAAAGAAAGGATTCGGTGGAAATAATGGCCCTGATTTTTGACAGCTGAAAATAAAAAATGAAGAAAGTGATTCCTTTGCTAAAGTTTCTGAGATTGCAAAGTACAAGCAACAGTATAAGTTTGGATCTACAATTTACTTTATACCAGTTAAAGTATATATATATATATATAGAAATATATATATATTAATATATGATATTTTGAAATAAAAGCCTCACTCTTCAAGAAATTGAATAGTACCACACTTTGCTGCAGCTGCTGTATTTTTTTTTTCCTTTTTTGCAATGTTCTGGAAGTTCCCTACCTGTTTGAGAGAGAAATGTGGCAGTGAAGAGGCAAAGCAAACCTGCTGTGGTACAAGGACGCCTAAGAGCTACACGAATCCTACGGATGCAGCATCCAGAGCTTCCTGTTCCCTTCGGCAGAATTTTGAGGGCATTTGTTGTTCCACTTTGTGTTCTGGAGGCTTTTCCCCTTGTGCAATACTAGCATGCTGGCTTTGCTTCATTAACCATACTTGATTGATATATAACGATGATAATTCTATCCTCCTCCAGGAAAATATTTTTAGAGCTGTTAGATATTCCATGAAGAAGAGATGGACAACTACTGAGTGAAGTACAGTATGTATTAAAAGTTTATTTGGCAGAGTTTGGTAGACTGTGAGCTCCCTTCTTATTAAAGATGTACTGTACATACAATGTCTTCAGACTTTGTATAGCTCCTAGAGACTCCAGTAAAAACCCAGTAAGCACCTCCAAAGCTTTGCATTGTTGGCTCACTCATTCTTTGAAACAACAACAAAGCTACTTCCTTCCAGACTGGTATGTGAGGGGAGTTTTTCATATGGTTTGGTGTTTCAGGAGCCCTTTTGCAGTTGGTGAACAGACACCTCAGCTTAAGCATGCCTCTGTGGACCCCTGGCTGTGTGTTCTTACCCCACAGCACACATGGGAGAACTGCCTAAATTTAGGTTTCCCTCATTGCAGGCCAGGCTAATTCTCCTTAGAGCATTTGCCACCCGCTAAAAGCGTTCACATGAGCAATTCCGTGGCATAGCAAATGCCCAGCAGTTTGTGGCAAGCACAAGCTTGTGGCTGATCCCTTCACTTTCAGAATAGTTTCCTTCAGTTTATTTTCAATCTGTTTCTTGCTATGGTGAGTTCGCCTGAGCTGAGATGTTCCTCAGCAAGGATGTGTCCACTGAGACCTTGACCCAGTCACTGCTGAACTCCCATTTCTGGCTGAGCTGTAGCTGTTCACCAGGCAGTCTGGCCCTGGCATTGCTGAGGAAAGATCAAATGTGAGGGCTGAAATGTGAGAGCCTAGTTCACATTCCCAGGCACTTTTGTGAGCAATCCAATTAATTTCAGGGGGTTTATTGGTGTGGAAAAGTGTCTTGCTGTCACGCATAAGTCTGCACAATCTACCGTTCAGTCTGCCTAATGCTACCAAATGAAGGAGGAATAGGGAATTGTAAAACTAGTTCTGTTCAGTCCAGCTTCATCCCTTTAATATTTCCAATTTCCTTTCAGCCTGCCTACCTGTCTCTCACAGGATGCCTTTGGCCATGCTGATCACTTTTAATCCAATGCAGAGTAAGTGCTGCACTTCCCATCCTAGATTTGGTTGAAATTCTCCCACTGAGTCTCTTTCTCCTTCAGGGTAACCACTTCAATCCTGAAGCTTCAAGAGGCAGAAATTGTCACTGTAATTACAGTGCAGATTAAAGCAGCTACATGACGTGTCACGCCATATTCCATGCTGGGTTTCCATGCTGGCTTTCCATGCTGATCTTTTCCCAGTGCTCACAGTGGAAATGGATAAGCTGTTTCCAAGTACTTCTAATATCCCCCTTCAAAAATATGAGTGAAGAGTACCCAGGGAAGAATCAGATGCCCCAGAAAGTGATAGAATCACTGTCCATGTAATGTTCAAGAAGAGGCCTCAATGTGGCACTTGGGGACACGGTTTAGTGGTGAAGATGGCAGTGGGAGGTTAACAGTTGGACTTGATGAGTTTAGAGGTCATTTCCAGCATTAAGAATTCTGGTTCTGTGCACAGAAAGGAGCGTGAGCCTCACCATCACTTGTGAGTGATGGTGATCCTTGCACATGGAGACCACCCTCCCTGGTGGCTCAGCTGGACAGGCTGGGTGTTTTCTGGGGACAGCCACCTGTCCAAACAGAAGATACCTGGACCCTACTTGTATTTTAGATGTAGTCTGCCATGGCCATGTGTCAGGTACCATCATCTCAGTTCAGAGGGGAACACTGCCTGCCTTCCTGCTTAGCCCCAAATGGATTATAAAGTCAGCTCTGGGCTCAGCTGCCACTAGTAAAGAGAAACGCCTCCAAAATAAACCCCTAGAATTTCTGAGTTTTACTGAAACTCTTCATAAACCCCAAGACCTCCTCAAGCACCCCTTGGTGCACTAGGAGATAGACCATCAGGGAAGTCCATTCAAAGCCAGGACATGTTATCACCCTTGTACCAGCTGGAACTGATGCACACAAAGCTCAACAGCCTCCCACAATCATACTGGGGAGCTATGGAAAATCCAGCAGAAACTGAACTTTGGTTTCCTTATTCCCAGCCTAGTGATGCTCTGTTTGAGGAGCCCCACAAACAAACCCATGTGTGGCCTCTGGTACCCTTTGCCAAAGCCCCAGGTGTCCCCACTGGGAGGTTTTTACCCCCCAGCAGAGCTGCTGCCGTGGCTCATCCTGTGAGCAGATAACGCCGCTGTGCCGTGCCTATGAAATATGCCTGTTGAGATTGGGAAGTATTAGACTTGCTAAAATGTCAGAAGGAAATGTTGTCATTACCACAGGAAAGTTTCTTTGAGATGTTTATGAATTTTTCTTTGCCAGTAGGCAGCCTCCAATGCCACCCCACCAAATTCAGTAAACATCTGCGTCTCTTTGAAGTTGCCGCAAAAATCCGCTCGTGAAGCGCGGCATCGAGAAATTGCTGTTTTAATTAAAATGTTTTAGAGGGCAATTAAGGCCTTTGCAAAAATAATGACTGATAGAACATGAAGTCCAATTAAGAGTCAGATGCAACTAACCTTCGTTGTTTCAGGGAACCAAGTTGAAAACAATAATAAAAAAGAATTCAAGAAGCCTAGAGTCACAAATATTCTGCATTTCAGGGATACTCACAGTAGCAGTGTGTGTAGCAGGAAGATGTCAGAGCTACTTATCCTGGCCAATGGAGAGCAGATGTCTGTCAGTGGTGTAGTGAATGATCCTCATATCCCATGGGAAAGTGACAGTCATGCCATTCTCTGCATAATGTTAAAAGGTTTATGTTAACAGAGGAGAAAATGACAGTTCCTGCTTTTTGGCAGAAGTCTAGACAGAGACACTTCAGGAAATTTAAAAAAAAAGGAAAAAGAGTATTTGTAAATGCATCAAAGATAAATTTAGATTTATGTCAGTGTTTCTTCAGATGTGTGAAATCAAGTTCTGTGAATCTAAAATGTACAAGTTGGAAAAAAAATGCCAAAAAAAAAAAAAAAAGGTAGTTGCCATCTGCCTATTAATTCAGAAAACTTAGATTCTGTGCTTCTGTCCAAAAATCTCTGCTAATAAAAGGCTCAGTGTGGTATGACTTGATATTGTTTTGAATATACTATATGCAATATAAGAAAACCCAAAAATAAAATCTTGGAGAAGTCCACTCCTATGGCCAGCATCAGGAACATCATGATGTGCACCCATACCTGGCACTACACAGAGAAAGGGCCATGAAAAATTGCTGAAGGTGAAGCAGTTTGTGATGAGTGATGCTCTTATCAGACCTATTGATTGACTATTAGCAGAGTTTGCAGGTACTGTCAGTGGTACTGCTTGGATGTTTTCCCATTATAAAATGATTAGTTACATTCCTAACTCTCCTCATTTGCCACTCACCTGTTTCACTGGCTGGTCCAAATATAATTACAGATCTTAGAGAAGTTGTGGAGGAGATAAACATACTTTGGCTTGAAAAGCACATCCATTTAATCTGAAAGTGGCAGGCTTTGTTTCTTCTTCAAGGGCAGGATGAATACTGTGGCCTAAAATGAGCTTCTATTTTATCAATACCTCAGTCACATCCCAGTAAGCAAGGTTTAGAGCTTGCCTGACAAAGAACTGGGTCATGCTTCTTTGCTTGGTATTCTATTTTTTTGTCAGAGAAAAATAGAAACACATTCCACAAATAATCTTTCAGGTAGACAGAAGGAGATGTGTGTACAGGGCAGTTGGTTTCAGGCTGTCAACACTTTTTCTAGTTCACTGGTTTGAATTCAGATCATAGGCCTGACACATATTTATGGTTTCTTCTCTCAGAGGCTCACACAGTCAAAGCACTTAACTTCACAAATATTTGTACTTTATAAAACCATGCTGCTCTGAGGAAAGGAACTGAATCCTCTGCTTTCCAGGCAGGAAACTGAAACTGAAAAGAGCTGAGACTTGCCCAAGGTGATGCTGAAAACCTGCAGCAGACCTGGCTGTAAAATTGAGGGCTCCTGGATTTCAGGTCACCACTGAGGATGGTTCATCTGTGATTCACACCAGTGAAGTTTTGCTGAGAGCAGACCCTGAGTCACAGAGAGCAGAATTAGGGGACCTGCAGTCACGTGTGGACAATCCTGTGCCAGCACCAACTGAGCAGAGCTTGTGCATCCCTTCAGCTGGGATTTTCAAACCATTGATGCTTGGAAGATCCCCCCCCAGGTCAGCTCCAACATCTCCTGGTCCCACAGGAACACAGTCCTGCCTTAGTTTGTTCTCATGGCTCCATAGTAGAAGCTGCTCTGAGCCTTTCAGATGAGAGCAGAGATAGAAAATGGTCCTGCTTAATCCTGACAGGCTGAAAAAAATGACCAGCAGTTCTTCTTTTGGAGGTCACGATTTCTTTGGAGACATCTATCTGAGAGAACATTTTTCATGTAAAAGCTGGAGGGGAGAAAGCCCACATTGCCTTCCAGCAGAAAAATGAACTAGCCAAAGAGGAGCACAAATAACTTGGTCTCACCTGGGAGTGTGAGCACCACTGCCATGGGAGAGGATAGGATGCAGAGCAGCTAAGTCATGGGGAAAAACCCTTATTTTTGACAAATATTCCTGTATGGGCACATTTTGCAGATCTTTGCTAAACCTTTAACCTTAGTTTGACTTGTACCTTTAATTCCTAATTCAGAAATATGCAAAGGTCTTTCCCACATAACAGACTGGGATATGGCGTCTTTTCATCCAACACTCATGGTTAGGTTATGTTTTTTTTCCCACCATGAAGCAATATGATGAAATTTGTCTGACCAGAAACAAAATACATGATTGAGCATCAAGTTACTAACCTGTTTCCTTTTGTTTCTCATCTGTTTCATTTCTCAGATTATTGTCCTTGATTCAGTTAGAAGTGGGGGCTAGGGGCCCACCTAGATACGAAGCAAACTACCTATAACCAAAAATATTGCTCAGGGGAATATGTAATTTCTTCCTCCCACCTGCCATTCCTCTTCATTTCCTATTTCATTTCACTTTCATTTCATCCCATCCCCTCTCTTTCACACCACTCCATTACATTCATCCATCTCTATTAGCCTTTTATCACCACTGCTGCCCCACAGACTAAAGAAGAGACCCCTTTCAGGGAGCTGTCCCCTACAGCAACAGTGATTTATGTGATCTTCACTCTTTTCCTTTTTCCTGTGTACCTTGGAAGGCGAGATGCCAGTCTGTGCCAGCAGCTCCTGTATTTCACTGCCCACACCAGCTCAGGGCCACAGGGTCCCTCTCAGGTGTGCCCTGGGTACAAAGCAGGTGCTGCTGCTGCTTGATTTGCAGCAGAGGAGTCAAGTGTCAGCTCCTCACCTCTGAACCCTTCTGTTTGCTGCTTTTCCCAAGGTCTCCTCTGCCTTGACCAGATCTCAGAACTCGGCACGCCGGCTACTGGGGGCTTGCCACCAGCTTTAGCCTCTGCAGGAGGGAAATTTATCACTATTGATTTGATCAGACTTGTTTCAGGCTTGAAATAAAAAGTGAAGAACTGGCCAAGCTGCTGTGAAATGCACAGTGTGGGATCCAAGCACAGGCATAGAAGCTTTGAGATTGGAGAAGACCTCTAAGATCATCCAGTCGAGTCATTAACCTAGCACTAAACTGTGTCTCTGAGCACCACATCTGCATGGTTTTGGAACACTTCCAGGGATAGTGATTCCTCCACTTCTCTGGGAAGCCTGTGCCAATGCTTTTTCTGAGCTTTTTGTGCTCTTTCATTACATTTTCTTTCTGATAGACTCTGCTATCCAGATTAGTAGAGCCTTTATGATGTCCCATGTAGAATGGTCCAGAGTTTTTACAGATCTGACCCCAAGTCCCTAAAGCCCTCCTGGTGTCTCACAAACACTGATATAGAGCAGAGAACCAGTTAGGAAATGTTACAATCTAAAGACAATGGTCTGAGTCTCCTTCTCTGCTTGAAGAGAATACTCCCTGAAAGTCATTTTGAAATTAAACAACCTTTCAAGCATTTTGCAACCTGAAGAACCTCAGTACTGGATGCTGAAGATCAGCTAAAAATGTCTTAAAATAAAAACTGCACTTGGTTCTTGAATTCAAGCCCTTAGGCAAATCTTCCACCAGCTTTACTCCTCGAATAGGAGCTGATAGGTCACACTGAGACCCACTAAAATCTTAGTAATGAACGTAAGCAGGGAAGGAGACCTGTCACAAAGATGTCACTGCCTTGCAGTGCTACCTCCAGGCACTCTGCAGCTTTGCTTTAATTTTGCCACAGGCAAATTTATCATTCAGCACTGGACCCACAGTAAGCAGATTTGTATTCCACCAACTTCCCCTGCTCTTAGCCAGGTCTGAATTTGACTGATGAGTATGTGTGATAACAGCACTTCTGTCTTCACAACACAGCACTACAGTCCAAATAAAGCTTTCCCACTGAGGAAGGCATTTCCACCTCAGCTGAATCACCTGCTCTTTGAGCACAGTTTGGTGGCATGGATGTTCAAAGCTGCTGAAGAGGAACCATCAGGCTACAATATTTTTCCTCAGCAGCTTGGCTATATCTCCCCATTCTATTTGGCCACCAGACTCTCAAAGGCTACGGCCAGTGCTAAAAAAGAAATACCCCAGTCTGGATGTGCACCTACCAGAGGCAGCTTCCATGAGCACTTCACTCATTTGGCTTCATTTTCTTGCGACTTTGACTCCCAAAAACTTACAATCTCAAAAGAGAGTAGTGACTGGATGGAAAACAAAGCAAAACAATTCATAGCAGTTGTTGGTGTGTCCTAGAACTGCTCTCTCCTCATCGGGAATAGGAGAGAGGGAAGACTCATAAATGCAAGGACAGGGAAATTCAGAACCCAAAGCTGTAAGACTCTTACAAGCCTGAAGTGATATTTTCTGCTCATCTGTGCTGAGATGTGGTTATTATGAGAATATCACATTCTCAGTTAGCTTTTATACTCTCTCAGCACCTGATTTCTAAATGTTATTATAGCCTATCTTCCATTCACCTCATCTCTGCTCTTTGTCTGAGGCAGAAAAAATTATGCTTTGCTTACACAAAAGCCTGTTGGTTTACTTGGCACAGGAAACAAGGCAGAGGATAAGAGCCTGTTGGTTTTATTCAGTAAAACTCATCCCATCATTTGCTTCACTGTTGGATTATAAACAGTATTCCAATCTACTCCCATAACTGAAACACCTATTTTATATCAATTTTTCTTTTTATTTTCATCAGACCACTTTGATTTGTTTACAGCTCTAGCTCATGTAACCTGTGTCTATTTTTCTGATTTGAGAAGAATTGAATGCAGTTTTCAAAATAGTGGAGCATTTTCCCTTTACAGATGTGTCCATTTAATCTGGGACTCCCATTTAAAATGCTCTTTCCAACAGTGCCTTGCTACAGTCAGCACCAGCCTTGGGCCACAAAAACTGAAACAGCCAACTCTGAAATGATAACTCCAGGTATTCATATATTAGACAAATTAAAATGCATGTTAGATTGTTTCGTATTTTTGCTGGTCTTTATCCTTTAGGCACTGACCTTAAGCAGAGCATGGCAAAAACTTCACCAATGCCCAGCAAGGCAAGCAGAACAATTGGGACAGGATCAAAACAAGAGAGAGTTACCCAGACACACTGTTCCTGCTGCCTAGGAAGATTTTCTGAGCTGAAGTTTCAGAATTCACCCCAAAAACGTAGATAGTAAGGGTCAAAACCTGATTTCTGCAGGTACATCAGTTTCCCTCATCACTGGATCTGACTCACAGTATTTGTTGGTTCATAATGTTGCTTTGCAGCCCTACTGATGACTTTAAAATATTTTTTTCCCTCCATACTAATTTAATTTTGATTTCTGTGACTGCTCATGGCACATGATCTGTGAGATCCTGGAGTTAAAGGTGTCCCTCAAAAGCTCTCAGAAATGTCACAATGGCTTTTCTCAACAAAATCATCTCCACTCTGCATCTAGCAGCAATCTACAGAAAATACTTACAGTGGGACCACAATACATCCCTTTTTCCACCATGGAAAAAAGCTGCAAAGGAAAATAAGAGTGAAAAGATTTCTTACAGTAAGTGCTGTTGAAAACCTTGTGGCAAAATTAGGAAGAGCAGCCTAAATCTGCTAGAATGGTTTATCCCCAAAACTAAAACTGGTTTAGCACAGAGTTTTCATTGATTTCTAGTCCTCATGATCTTCCTTTAACATCTTCTTGCAGACTACAGCAGCTCCACCTTTGAGCACCTTCTGTGGCTCTACCGTTTGGAGCTTTGACAATTAGAAAGGAGCCCCAAAAATCAACCTCACAGAAATGAGGGTAGGCCTGGTCTGTGTGTTGCTGTCTCCCTTCCACCTGCTGCCCTTCACACCCAACAGAATTTCACCAGAATGGCCATGAGAAAGTTGCTCTTCCCAAATTGCTGTCATCCTGTGTCTGAATAACTGAGCACTCATCCCTCAGGCATTTCTGTACCCCCAGCTGCCCTGGTCAAACTGATCTAATTAGTCCCTTGCAATCAAAGGCAGTGGTTTGGGCAGAAGACTTGAAAAATAGGACTTCACAACTGGTAAAGTTCTTGATCAGGATTATTATAATTTTTTTCAAATCAAACCCACAGTTTGCATAATGAGGATTTCTGGGAAGATGGGGTCTATTACAGAAAAACCAGCTGTTCACCATTGATTGACTCCATCCTTCTCAGACACTTTTTCAGACACCTGGAATCAGGATTTCTGGGCACATACAAGCCTAGCATTAAGTTAAATGAAAATTGAGGAACTGACCTGAAAGCAAAGATTACCAACCTTAACTTTCAATTTCTCAGGACCTTGGAATGATTTAAACACAGGCTGCTCTGCTGAAACACAGGGAGTTTCTGCCTGCAGCCCTTGGTTTTCTTCTGTGCTCTACAATGCAGAAATGCTGCTGAAAACACCCTGCACACCTCTGAGGTGACTTTCCTCAGCAGCTGGCACTGGAACACCCTCAGACACAGGGGAGCCCATCAAACATAACCTACAGAGAACCACAGAATCATGAGTGTTGGAAGAGACCCCCACAATCATCAAACCCAAGCATTAACCTAACACTGCCAGACCCAGAACCAAACCATGTGGAGTGCCTCATCCACACGTTTTTTGGGCACTTCCAGGGCTGGTGATTCCAGCAGGGTGTTCCATTGTTTGCCCAGTGTGAAGGAAACAGCAATTCAGTTTCAGTTTTATGCAGTAGAGAGGCAAACCAGACTCCTAGCAGGAGGAAATTGGTATTAAAGCCCTGTCTGGACAGCAGAAGATCCACATCTCACTCAACACTTTCATATAGAGTGAGTCTATACAATAGCTGTGCTGATCATTTCCTTAGGTTTTAGAGAAATTAACAACTTTAACTTTACAGACTTCATGGTTGCTTGATCTCACTACAGTAAACAGCTCCATATTTTTCCTTTTCATGTTTTATCCTGAAGCAACAGAGCATTACATTAATTGACTTGTCTTATTAATTCAATAAGCTGCTTCCAAGATGAAATGCTTAGCTATGCTTGCTTGTTTTTGGCACTTTTTGGTTGTTGGAAGAAAAGCTTTAAGGCTAGAATTGCTCTGATGTTTTCCACAGTTCACTGAATAATTTTATGCACTACTGAAGATTTGCCACATTTGGAATTACTGCAAACTGCTACTTTTTCATCATATTATAATTTAATTCACACTTTTAGTATGATAAGAAAACATTTAACAGTTTGCATATTTGAGAAGTATATTTGTTCTGCCAGAAAGTTGTGGTTAAGAATTCATTATGGGTCACTCATTTCTAGGATTTGTAATTTGGGCTTAAGATACATTTAGAAGATTAAAGATGACATAGAAGCCACCCCATTCAAATGAATTATATGCAAGAAATCCAGGGAGAAAAAATTGACCTTGCTGTAAATATAGGGCAAAAATAATTTATTGCGAGCTTGAGTGAAGTTGAGGATTTTTTACTATTTCAGCAAGATATTGGAGGGGAGGTGAAACTATTTTAAGCTTTAAAAAACAAAACCCCGACATTCCTTAAGGGGAAAATATTCATGTAACTATGTGGATTCTTAGATTTCGACTTCTTTAGGAAATGTGAACTCTTGGTTTGCCTTTCAGTTGGTGAAAATGCTGATTTTTTTTTTTTTCTTTTTCTTTTTTTGGTCTCTACTGGGTGAAAATGAAATTTCTTTTTGGTGTCGTTTAACCTCTCTGTGTCCTTTTGAGGGTCCTGTCACACCATGGGCTGTTGTCCTAGACATAAATATCTCTCTCCATTTTATTTCTTAGGCTTGGAGTGGAACCTCACAGTGAAGTCTCCAAGGTGAGGTCTCTGCAGGGTAACTGTGAATATTCCCCCTCTGCTTCTCACTGCCAGGGCCTGTGGGAAGATGGATTGAGTGGGAGACCCCCTTACAAAGCTCCTGGAGGAGATGCCACAACACGAGTCAGTCCCTGGAAAAACACTTCAGCTGTTCCTGCTCCTGGGGGTGGGAAGGCATGGCTGTAAAAAATGTCCTTTACACCCCAGAGCCAGGCACAATCCCTGCTGCAGCAAACCCAGCAAGGTTTTGAGTTAAAGACTTTGCTGGCAGTGAGGTCCTGATTTTAAATGAAGGTTATTGATCAAGTTTCTGGCCTTAAGAAAAGAAATCAAGACCTAATTTATGCTCAGAGTGACCTGTAGGTGTTTGCACAACAATTAATACCCACAGTTATGGTAATGCAGCTGGACACAAGGCAATTGATCTTTTCCTTGAAACTTTTTACCCTTACAGCCACTACCTCTAACTCCTCATTATGTGTCCCCATACTCGTTGCATTTCAAAATTATCACACTAAGCAAAGCTCAGTGCACTGTTTAAATGAGTAAGGAACATCTGGTGAGCTGAGACTACTGGGACTCCACGGACAGATAAAGTTGTAGCACTTTTCCTCTGTATATGGAAATGCATTGTAAATTCAATCTGCAAATTGTCTGAAAAGGCACAGGTCGGAAGGGAGGTGGAAAAGCACCATCATTTGTGCCAAGGTCAAACTCCATGCAGCTCAGCTGAAAGGCAGTGTATTCTAATGCACTCAGTCACAAAGCTTTGTACTCTGCACTCATTATTTTGTACCTTAGCAGTTTTCTAAAGGTGCTTGGGACATCCTACTTTGGCCATCACAAAGTGCCAAATACACTATAAAGCTGACAAACCTTGTGACTATGAAAATGTTTCTCTCCCAACCTTTTTTTTTTCCTTCTTCTTTCATTTGCTTTAAAGAAATGTGAGATAAAACTGATACCTCAACCACTGATATCTCAACCCAGAGCTGCTGAGACTGAACCGCTGCCTGCTGATCTACCTTGGTTGAAAAAAAAAAAAAAAAAGGCAAAACAACAAGTTGTGCACTAAACCATCTGCCATGAAACATAAATGTCTTGTAATAGCAATAAGCCAAGAGCCATGAACCACTTAGCCTGAGGGAGAAGATGTTTCAGCAGGGTGAGCAGCAAGGAAACCCTCAAAGCGACGGGTGACGCTCCTGCCGCGCTGGGCCAGCTCTGCCCAGCCTTCCTGCAGAGTTCCTGCTCTGCCCCGAGCTCCTGCTGAGCCCCCTCTTCACCCCTGCATTCACGCTGAGAGGTTCAGCCCTTGGGAAGATGGGAATAACTTTTGTTAGTGCTGCTCTGTGGTCAGGGATCCCACACAGCCCCTGTGTGACTGTACCTGGGGATTGTCACTGTCTCCACGCCAGGACATCCCTGACCTGCTGCCACCTTTTGTGCTCATGTGTTGGTAGGCTTAAGTTCCCTGTAGGAGGCAAGGAGAGGGCACTACAGGCTGGTGGGACTTTGCTTTTGTTGCTCAGAGCTTCTCCTGGAAGCCACAGATGTGCCAGTCTCTATCTATGCTTTTTCCCCATCCCACACAAGTGTTTGCAGGACCTTCATGGACGTCTTGGCTTTTGTTCTTCAATCACAAAGGAGTAAAATACAACTAGGAGAGCATAGCCTCCACCTCTAGAAGAAATTTTACTCCTCTTTTCTCCTAAAAGCACCAAAACACCCCTTATTCCAAGTACACCTGTCAGGACTTCTCTTGCACATCTTCCAACCACAGCTCCAAATGTGAAACCTGACATTAATATGAACCATTTCCAACTGTTTACCCTGGAACAGAGCTAATAACAAAAGACAAGCAGTTTTCAACAAAAGGCAGGGTTAGCTCATGTCACAGCAGCTAAGGAGTATCATTTGAAAACCCCAGAGGGAGCATTTAAGAAAATATCTTCTGAAACAATCCCTGCTCTTGTCACCATCTCAGGAGGAAGCAGCAGGAACGTGACACCTTTGCCTTGTTGGTGTAATTATGGTACTGAGGGTATGGCAAGGCTGAGTGCTAATTGTTCACTGGGTGATCAGGGATATTCCCAGGTGGCTGCAAAGGCAGAGCTTGAAAGGGGGAAAACAATTCTTTGGATACCCCTTTCAAGAAATCATTTAAGCAGAGGCATGAATGAAAGGAGTGTCAGGAGTGAATCTGCAGATGGCTCCAACGTCAGGGAACATTTATCTGAAAGCCAATGAAAGTGTGACTGTCTCCTGCTTTCCCAGGCTGTGTAACATCACCCTGATGAGTGTTTCCAGCCCAGACAATGCAGGAGGGCACATCTGCTGCTCAGCACAGCTGCCCCAGCTGCTCCCTGCAGCCCCACAGGGAATGGCCCCCAAGGCTTTGGTTCCATCACCCCTCTGATTGCCCCAACCTCCTCCTCCCATCATCCCCATTATCCCTATAAGGTTCAGCGATTTGGCTGATCCTTTTCTGGACCTGTCCATCCATTCCCAGAGCTCCACACTGGGATGTGCCAGCACACACTGTCCTGTGTGCACATTAATTCCCTTTAAAATTCAGCCTCATTCACAAGGCACCCATAACCCTGATTTTGGAGGACATGAACATCCCACGCCAGCTGCATCTTCCACTCTCCTTTTTGGTGACCCACACCCAGGTGCCCCTCAAACATCTTCCATCAGAACCACAAGCTCCCAGCCCAGCCCTTCCATTTGTTGCTTTATCTAGGGATATATTATTTCTAAGTCAGTAGCCCAAAATCCATCTGAGGATTTGGCTTTGATTTCCCTCAGAAAAGCACTTCAACATCTGATATTACCTACCCAGCTTGCAGGGCTGTGATATGGATGAACAAATCTTCCACTCCTTTGAACAAGGCTCTATGTGGCTGAGGAGAGGAGAGCAAAGATGCCCCACATATGGACAAAACACATCTTCTGCCTCTGGAAGGTCTGACACTCACTTGGTATCAGCTGAAGGCCACACAGGATGGTGGAGAATCTCTCTTGGAGTTTTCATGTAAGAGATTTTATGGCACAGCTGATGATAATCGATGCCCAAGGGCAAAGTCACTGGTATTAACCTAGCTGCCCCCTCAATGCCATGAAAAATAATTCCATCCTTTGGATATTCCTAGAAGAGGAGGAAAAAAAAGCCAGAAACAAAGTGCTTAAAAACCTGCATTTGTCAGACTGATCCTGTTTAATTAAACAGGAAATTGCAGGGCAACAAAATCAATCTTTACAAAGAAAAGCTGTTTCTCTGTTTACAGAAGAGAAACTTGTGGTGATTTATCTTTAAGAATGTAATTGCCTAATGATTAATAGTGACCAGAGACAGGAGAAAATGAGAAACAGGAGTGACTTCTCTTGGTGTGTGAAGCATGGCAGAGTTATATGCCCCTGCCACAGGGAGCATTAAACAAGGAAAAATTCCTGGTTTACAGCAGGAACCTGCTATTCTTCTTCTAGTTCCTTCTTTTGATACAGTAGTTATCACCACTGGAGAAATCCAGATATGCTGTTGGATATTAGGAGATTTGGGTCCAGGTATATATTTGTTTGGGGTTTTTTTTCTGCTCATGGTAATTCAAAATCAGAATTTCATCTTCCTCCCCACGTGGTAATTCAAAATCAGAATTTCATCTTCCTCCCCAGCAGGACCCCTTAGGCAGAGGCAGGAGCTGAACCCAGATTAGCTGATCTTAGTGCAGAGCCCCAAAGGCTAAACACCACTTTCCAATCCAAAGGGTGTCTGCTCTCTGCTTCCCAAGAGATAAATGAAATTTGCATGGAGCAGGGTATCCCACACAGCACAAGAGGGGCCTGCTCAGCCATAATTCTGACTGAAAGCCACAGCCACTCTTGGGTGGGACTTGAGAGCTTGACGAGTCACGATTCAATTCTGGAGCACTTGATGATGGCATTAACAACATTCTCTGCAGCTCATATATAGAAATTATACAGAATATAATATGGTTATATATATTATACAGAATATATATGTATATTTATACATACATAGCCATTATACAGAAATGCCACTGCAGCCCAACCCAGAAGGGCCATCCATGCCATCCCTCATCTCACCAAGCAGATTTAACAAATTTAAACAATTTCTGTTCACTTGGAACTGGTGAAGGTGAGAATTAGACACTAACATTTTACAGACCCACAGCTTTTTGGCTGCTTATGAGGAAAGGCAGACAGAGTTCTCACAAACCAGTTAAAAAGCCCTCAGTAGTAAAACCTCATGCTTTAAGAAAATGAGGATTGTTTGTTATTATTCTAATAGATGTATTATTACTCTAAAGTAATAATACATTATTAATCAATAGTACACTATAAATTGTGTATTATTACTCTAAAGGTCGCTTGCACTGAGATGAGGGTTTGAAAAACCTGTAACTGCTCTGAAGGAGGTGTCTTCCACTTGGCCAGAGTGTAAGAGAACCAATTTTATGAGTGTTTCACTATTTTTCTGTTGTAGCTGAACCCAGGCAACATTCTGCTTGTTTTCTCAGCTCAGTCAAGATTCCCCTGCACCTCTAGTGGGACAGTTCTGACCCTGACAGCTCATGCTCTCTCCCAACAAAAGTGTTTCAGTGCCTTACACTGAAGCACCATGCTATTCTCTCAGCTACACAATTTTTCCCCATTTCCTTTAAATGACTCAAGGAAAATCTGCTCTCAGTGTCTTGCAGAAAGGAATCTGTCAGGCTTTAACCCATAACCTTTCTCTGCTTTACTGACCTAAAATTCTCCTGCCTGTAAGGCAGACTCACATTTTAGAGCATCTATCTCCATAGTTTAGGGAAGGTCATAAAACATTGTCCAAGCACACCCACTCTCTTTTCCCATAGATCATTTACTGATTATCTATGGGCAGCATCCCAGCTACCTGTTTGACAAGTGTTGTCATTCCTGTGCCTCCATGTGAGCCCATCTAGGCTAATATCCACAGACTGCAGCACAAATTCCCTGTTAAATCCCAACCAGTGTAATTACAACATCCTAAATACTCTCATTTCTTCCTCTGTAGGGTCCAAAAATATCTAGCACATGAGGATCTCACAGCCACCCTCACGGATCCCCTGCCACCACTTAATTGAATTATAACACCATAAATAATCTGGAGGGTATCTCAGAGGCACCCCACACAATTTTCAGGGATGTTGCCTGGTGGGTGACCTATTTGGAGAGGTGCAGACAGATTTCTCAGGATTTTCTTCAAGCTGATTATCTCCATATTCCCCGATGGGCCTTTGTTGCAAAAGAATTACCAAAAAAAAAAAAAAAAAGTGCTATTTAATTTATTAACAGCTGATCCCAAACCAAATTCCCACGGTGGAGAAATGCTGAGCAGATAAACCTAAACTCCTGGAACTGAGAATGTCAGGGCAGCAAAGTGTTTTAAGATGGGGATCTGAATTTTGCAGCTAAAGACCATCTTCAGGCAATTTGTGGATTATGCAGGGATACAAATGCATGAAGCACTTAGTGCCAAGTACCTCTGGCACTCACAAACATAATCTCCACAAAAAGAAGATTTCCACCACAAAGGGTTGTTTTGCGTAGGGCCAGAAACAAGGTTGCTTATTTGAATTAAACCTTCCAAGGGCATTAAGGCTAATCTAGTGGCAGCAGTAGGTCTGCACTTCAGGTAGATGGAGTGTTTGTGCTGCATTGTAGCCCTGCATCCTCTCGGCACAAGGCATTCAGAGAATTGCTCTTCTCTCTGCTTGCCCAGCTGCTCCAGGGACATTGCCACACTTGTCAGACAATGGATGTGCTGTGGGAGCAGTTCACATCCCCAGCACACACCCACGAGTGCTGCTGTGTTAAACAGAGCTCTGCAGAGCTGCACAGCACCCCAACACACATCTCCTTGTGTGAGCAGCCTCTGCCAGCCTGCCCGTGACACCTGAGGGATGGGTGCCACCAAAGGGACCTGGATCAGCTCAGGAGTGGGTCCATGTGAGCCTCATGAGGTTCAACAAGGCCAAGAGCAAAGCCCAGTGTGTCACCACAGGCTGGGGTGAAGGGGCTGGGAGCAGCCCTGCAATCATTTGTCCCTCATCCAACATGACCGAAATAAAACGCCCTGTAACCTGAGTGCATTCACACTGACCCAGTGTAACAAATCCACTGAGACCTTACACACCTGACATGGTCACAGAGCAGGTTAGAACCTTCCAGGCACGGTGCTGCAGCTCAGGGACACCATCCAGCACCAGCAGTGCTCTGTCTGCTTGCCCACACACACAGCTCTGCCATAGATGTGCCATGGGAGCAGTTCACATCCCAACCACACACCCACGAGGTGCTGCTGTGTTTAACAGAGCTCTGCAGAGCTGCACAACACCCCAACACACATCTCCTTGTGTGAGCAGCCTCTGCCAGCCTGTGTTCTCCACACGCTTGTGCACGTGTTCTCTATCCATTCTGTTCTCCAGATGCTTCCTCTTGCATTGCTCCTCCCTGTCTTCTCCCAAGAGTCCAGTCCAGGATGCTCCCTGGATGCAGTGATGTGGTGGCTCTGGCTGTCCTGACATGCAACTGGGGGTTTGGTTTCCTCTCTTCTTTCTCCCCATCCCTGGCTCTGCCTCTGTGAGTGCCCCACACATGGAAGCAGGGATGTGTGCCTGTGCTACCAGAGATCACAGAGCTGTTGAGAATTGATGTTTTTCCCAGCCCTCTGCTGCTTTCTGTTTGTTTTTGTGTAACCAGAAGCCATTGAAGCCTGATGTATTAATATATAATCCCTACACTGGGAAGCAGCAAGGTCTCCCCTCCTGCTGCTCATGGAGCACTTTCACATCTTCCTTGCATCCCAAGGAGGGATTGAGGAAAAAACAGCAGAGGCTCAGGAAGGAGTCTGCTCTTTTTGCCTTCCCATCAAGCCCAGCTGATGACTGCATGTGTGAGGTCTCACAAGGGCTGAGCCAAGCCTTATCCTCATCCAAACCTTCAATTAAGGAAGGAGTGAGCAGCGAGCATTGGCGAGCACCAGGACCTCACCAAAGCCCAGAGCTGTCAGTGTGGCTGTCCACAGCAAGCTCCCAGGAGCTCTCTGCTGATATTTAGAAAACAAGGGCAAACAAACCCAAACCAAACCCCTGAGCCTGAATTTCTGATTAAATAATGCTAAAGTGCACATAATCCAAACTGCTGCATGCCAAGGAACCTGCAGGGTGGGCAGTCCCTGGGATGCAGAGTGTCCCCTGCTCTCAGCCAGGAGAAGGAAGAGAAGCTCCTGCAGGAACAGCTCTTTGGGGCCAGAAAAGGCATCCAAACAAAGAACACTCAGAGACTGGAGCAGCAAACCCAGTGCTGATCCTCACCAGCACCTGATGGCTCCATTTCACCTCTTTGAGTGACTTCCTGCTGACTTCCTCAGAGGTTTTAGCAGCCCAGAGGTGAGTGCCATACCAAATCAGGGTTTGCAACAGATCAAACCTTTTTTCCAAAGTTTCAGGAACTCCTGGGGTACAGCAGGGTGTGAGTACAGAGCTGACCTGCACAGAGAAGAGAGGACATTTTCAAGTGCAGATTCCACATATTCAATTATCATCCAGCCAGTGCTGAGGCACGTGATGGAAGGGAGGCACTGTGCCCTGGGTACCTGTCTGGCTTTATCTCTTTGGGGAAGGGAAATCCCAAATCTGCCTCTAGTGCTCTGCATCACTGGATTCCCACAGCAGCGGGGTCAGACACATCTGTCTCACAAAGGAGAATTAAACTAGGTTACCAATTTAAAAATACACTCATCCTGTTAAAGAAAGTAAGCAAACACTCTCCACTGAGTGATTCATGTGTTGGGAAGTTACACAGCCTAATGAAGAGCACTATGAGCTGTTGGCATTATTACATTTGCTGAGACCTTAAAAAGGAATAGCTCCAGTTGTCTTTGGAGCACAGCTTTGTATGTTCTTGGATTTCTGATACTAACAGGAGCACAAAATCCTGCACTGATTAAAATCATTCAAGCTTTTGCTTCTACACCAAGAAAAGAGTGAGAATGGATTGTATTACACGCATTTTGACAGAAAAAATATTTGCTTTCACAGAGGGAGATATAATGCGTCAGTCCTCCAGCCAGAGAGCAGACAGGCAGCTTCCACTCCATTTTTAGAAAATCATCCTACCTTTACTATTTCCCACATCAGTGGGTTGTCCCTCCTGGTACCATCTCCATGGTGTCCCACAGGGAAAAAAGGGATTGTTAAGAGTTTCCCACACTGCCAGCCCCTTGAGCATAGCCCAGTTTCCTGAGATGTTTCTCATTCCATAACCAGCAAAAAATGTTGGATTTGTGACTCAAATGACCAGAAATTTCCCTGTTCATCCATGCCTATGTGAACATGGGTTATGCTTACATCAGGTTACTTACCCTCCCAGGTCTGAGAACATTTAGCAACAGGGCTGCTGTGAAAACAAATTGGGTTCAGCAAAACCTGTTTCAGAGACAGCAGCAAATTCCAATTGCATTTCCATTTCTGCAGAGAGGCTGAGGGTGGTTTTTGTGCATCTAACGTCAGTGTTCAACTATAGGTGACTAATTATACCAGAAATGGAACAAAGTCAATACATTTCCAACTCCATTGGCTTCCAGTTGGGGCTTTACTAAACAAGAAAAGAAGAAAAATAAAGATGAGGCTTGTCTGTTTGAGATTGACTAGAAGATTTAAATGCTCATTTTCAGACTTTATACCATTCTTTCATATTTAATCTTTCTTTTTCCAGTGTTGTTATAAGCTTTCAAGTGATCACAATGCCTGAGTCTTAAGATGCTCATTTGTTTGGAAAAATATATGGGAAGATTTCAGGAAAGAGAAAGTTAAGTTTCACCTGCTTTCTCCTAGAGTAGAAAACAATATTATAATTAAATGTATTTATAGAAGAGTGTCTGGCAAAGCATATTTCTGCTGTTGTTGAGAACACGGTGGTGCTTTTCCCTCTTTTATTATATTATCTAGAAATTGAATTATTTCCCTCATCCATTGTTTTTAACAAAATGTTTTTGTTTCTATCAATATGAAATGTCAGACTGAAACATGCAGCTATTTGCTTTGCAGTAAGCACAATATTACCCACAGCTCCATTCAAAGCACCAAAGAACATAATAATGTTAACTATAATTAGATTATTTTCCAGAGAGTTAGAAAAATTCATTGTAGAGCAGGGGTTTCCACAAGGAAACAGAAAGACTTACTTTATCAAATAACTCTGCACAAAATAATTTTGGAGCATTAACTCCCTTTTGTGCCTTGGCTTTAATTATTGTCTTTTTGGCTTGCTAATGTGTGGATTCCAATTATCACATTATAACAACATAATAGATGACTCAACAGAAAAATGTGTTTTCAGACTACGGAATTATCTTATCCCACTGCACTCCAAACCTGCTTTACCCACAGCACATATCACAAATACTCTTGAGGACCAACCCTTACCTTCTGCATGGCCCAGTAGCACCAGATGCAGATTTACACCAGAGAAATATTTCCTTTCTGTGCTATGCATGGCATCTTGGCCAGAATCTCTCAGGGGTCAGAATTTCACTGCTTCTCTGGACAAGGATGGCACAACACTCTTGCTAAAACAAAACACAGTGCTTCAGGCTTAAAAACATCTGAAGAAACATTACAAAGAATCTGAAGAGACATTACAAGGGTGCACCTTCCTGACACAAAGCAGGCAGGCCATCACGAGGAATCATATCACCGATTTCATCAGTGATTTCTGAGCAAGCAGGCGATCGTGGCTTGAATGCTTTCATCCCAGGAAGTCTCTGTAATTGTTTGTTGTGTTTTGCTCCACCTGAGGTCTGTGTCCTAATGGATGTTCCGTGGACAACTCATCTGGATCAGAGACTCTATTGACCTGTTGGGTAGGAAGTCAGTGCTGATCATCATTGTAGCTGACAAGGTTTAAGAAAACCCAGACAAACAGGGGCTGATAAACTACCTGCTGCTGTGCACCTGGCACTTATGGACTTACAGGATTTATAGTGGCTCTTTCATCTCCAGTATTCTTGGAAATTAGAAGAAACTCAAGAAGTCTTAAAATGTAAGATTTAACGCAAGTTCAGCACTAAATTGAAGAACTCTGCACAGCTCAATGCCCATTTTGCTAAAAAGGAAGCAAAACCTTTTTTTGTAAACTATAATCATTTCCAGTCATAAGACTTTTTAATTTTCAAAAATCCCTGAGGTATGGCGTTACCTATGGGAAACCCCATCACTGTGGTTCTGCACAGCTAGTCTAGAAATCAAGATATAAGCACTGGTGTGCTTTATCTCACATCCAGCTGGACACTGTAGCTCAATCAAATTCCTCAGTATTGGCCTGGGTCCCCAAATACATTTATTTTCAGCTCTTCTCTACCCCATGTGTTTTAACTCTCTGTGAACACTGAAAGGGTCAATCTCACACCTTAATGGCTTGCAGGAAGGGAATCTTAATTGAGAGAATTGAGCCATAGGCTGGTGCATCCAGCTGGGTGGCTCCTGAGGGTAACCGCCATCAAAAAAAAGAGAGGAAATTTCAAAATCTTTAAGTCAGACCAGAAGATAAAACTAAGTCTAAACTGGGAATTAACTCGAGAAACTCATCAACACTCTTGATCTCTAGCACAGATGAGTGTAGTTTTGTAGTTTTTCTGGGGGAAAAGTTGCATGTGCCCATGAGGGTCAGTACATCCTTATGCAGCTGTCCAGTGCCACATCACCAACTACTGAAGCATTTTCCAGCTCTCTCTGTTCAAAGGGCTGAGGAAATCAGTGACAAACATGGTTGGCAATGGCCCCTGGTTTGGAAAAGGTGTTCAATGGTCTCCCTGACACATTTCATTCCCCTCCCTGGCAGTGACTCTGCTCACAGCAGAGGAACCTGCCCCAAGCCTTGGGACCAGCACTGAGCACCACCTCACTGAGCTACATGGGCAGCTTTACCTGAGCCCCAGGCTGCCCCTGGAGGTCTGCCTTTCTCAGTGGGCAAGGCCCAAATCAGCTTGCCTTGCAGGACTTCTGCCCGAGCTTCTGTGGCTGCAGATTTGTGAACAAATCTGCATGAGAGAGAGCTGATAGCAGCAGGAGCTGTAACGATGCTACCGCTGGCAGTGAGCTAAATTTCATGTGTCAGCACTGGGATTCACAGCAGCACTGGTGTGGAAATTGGATTAGTGGCTCCAACTAAACAGAGCTTAAGCCATTATAAAGGCAGTGGGAGGTTCTGATTGACCTCAGTGGGCTTTGGATCAACTCCCAGGAAGAATATGACCAAACTAGACAGTGTTACCACAAAATGTTGTTCCTAGAAGACTTCTCTGCCCATGATAGATGAGGTTCAAGTGAACAGCTTTCTAATGGAGAGCCTGGGCCACTGGGAGGATTGTCTGGCTGCTTTTTGAAGGCAGCTTCTTGAGTTGCTGGCTCTTGAAAGCAAGTGCCAGACACGGAGCAGACAGTTTGGTCTAGCCCAATCTTCCTTTTGCTGTGACCTAGTCAGCCCTAGGTATTATTATCCACATTTTCTCACAGTTGTTTTCCCTGTCCTGAAGTCTCTGGACAGGACTTCAAGAGAGTGGAGAGATTTTGTGAGCACTAAGAAAAGTCTCTTTCCTGCTTCTTCTACCCTTGCTGTCAGAGCAGAACAGGGTGCCACTTGAGATGAACAAATGGAAAGTGCCACCCAAACTTTTGGACAGCTGTTTCTTTTTTGAAAAAGAAATAAATACAGCAAATATATCAACCTGAACCTTGATTTTCATTTTCCAAACCTGTTAATTAATTGTGGGGGAAAAAAAAATATGTTTTATGGGCACCAGATACCCTCACTACTCACAGTGTACAGAAAAGAAAGACATGGTCCAAAGGCTGCCATTAAATGTTTCTCATGATTGCTTGTTGTTAGAGGGGAGCTGCAGCTATGCTAATACAGTGTGCTCTCTACAAAAGACCCTGTAATTGGGACAAGGCAGCCACAAAGCTTCCTGCAGCTGGCAGGAATTGTGACTGTTCTGTTCAGCTTTAATCATGGCTTTTAAAGCAGATCAGTAACAGCAACAATTAGCCTTTTAGATTGGTCTCAGAAATTACCATTTTTAAAATATGGTGACTCTGCAGGCACAAACCCAAAAGCTCTGAGCTATGCATAAAACAAGCAGCCACACACTCTGCCTTGTTTGTCATTTGTTTGGTGGCTCCTTTGTCTCTGCAGAATCGTGGTTCTAAAAAGCAGACAGGAACTTGTACAGATTCTCAAGAGGAAATAACTTCAGCCTTTTCCTCATTAAACCCACCCTCCCAGACAGCTTCTGCTCTGAAGGAGTGTCTGGCACTCTGGCTGGGAATGAGGAAAGGGAGGCATGGCCATGTGTGACTGATGCCTGGAAAGGTTGCTGGTCCACACTCAGCAGAAAAACTCTTTGAATCTTACTTAGTAGGAAAGGATTGGAGCAAAGCAATTCAGAATGGAGGCATGAGAGTACAAAGAGGCAAAATGAACAGGAAAACTTTCATTCCAGCCAATATCCCTGTGGGGAGGACAAGGAAGGCAGTGCAGGAACAAGAACAAGCCCCTCGTTAGAGCAGATGGTGGGGTGTGTGGCTGCTGTTGAGAGGGTCTCTCAGTGCACCTCCACCAAGAGCAGCAGCCAGCCTGACAGGGCTGCCAGGAGCTTGTTTGGCTCAAATCTGCCTCTGCTAAGCCACTCAGGAGTTTCTGTCTGCACAGCAAGGTTACTCATGACCCTCACATCTCTTGTGAACCCTCTGTGTTAGCCACACAAGCCCTGGCATACAAAACTGGGTATCCCTATCTCAGATCTCTCTCCCCACTCCGTGTGGGATTACAAACGCCTCGTTCCTTCTTGGAGGGTTTGCCAGCACAGCAACACAAAGGAGCCTTTTCAAGTACAGATCTGGCCTTTGTGCCTCAGGGCTTAATTCTCTGATGCTGCGACTGCTTTGTACCACTGTGGCTTACAGAGCCTTTAAAGTACAAGTGTGAGTGCTCTCGGATGTGTCTCGGTGTCAGGTGGTAACAGGATGTTTCTTGCCTACCTCAAAGAGTGACGGGGCCGTGTTATCAACCAACACTTCCACCGGGCTTTGATTTCCCTCAGATAAAGCACTTTAGCACTGACACTCCTGGCTCCATCTCGCTGGAGCCTGCTGCAAACCCTTCCACATGTGATCTCCACAGCAGAGCATCCCTGGCTGGCTGGTGTGCCACTGGCCAACTTCTTTATCCCCAAAACTTCATTACCTGTCTCAGGAGCTGCAGGTGCCTCGGGCAGCAGAGGGTTTGGAAATGAAACACAGCATTGGATCTCTGTGGCAGGCATGAGCAGCCCACAGTCTGCTCTGTGTTGTCCTACTTCTGTGAAAACAACAGAAAGATGATGCTCCCTGAACCAAGTTTTCCAAGCAATGCAATTATAAAATGGCCAAAGGATAAAATCCATACATACAAGAAATACTGACAAAACTCACAGCCCATGCAGCATATCCATGAAGAATTCTGATATTTCCTTGGTTTATTTCTGTCACAAAATTGGGAAATTTATAAAATCTTCATTTTTCAACACCATAATTTGTCTTTTTCTACACTCACTGTAGACCTATGGGAAGAAAAGAGTTGAAGCCTCAATTACAGGAGGCTTTCAAAGAAGCAAAGGAAAATCAGCTTTATGGAGCAATCCTGCATGATGAATGACACGTGGAGCTGAGGCTGAGCCTTTCATCTCCATGGGCTGCAGGACATGTGGACAGCAGAGCAAAGTACCCACTTTGTGCTTCAAGCCTGTCATTCTCCACATCTGCTCAATCAAATGCCATTGAAAGGTGGAAATGCTGATTTTGTCCATGATGGCTGATAATGGGTTTAACACCTCCCTGGGAAAGTGCAGTAGGAATTGGCAGGAATATAAACCTTATATTTCCTGAGGTCACACTTTGCTTTTAAATTGGGACTTTTTGCTGCTGTAAATAGGGTGAGTGCTGAGCCAGAGCCATCATTAAGGTTTGCATGTTCTGCACTGCCCATTACTTCACTTGTCGGCATCAAAATCTGCACATAGCAGAGACAGCAGGAGCCTGACAAACCAAACCCCTCTGAATGCAGCTTAACATTGTGCTTTCAATTATTCCCACTTTATGAAGTTAATCATTGAGGCAATGTGCATTAACAGCAAACCAAAATGTACCTTCACCAAGGAGGATGTGCCAAGGACAAATGCTATTGGAATAACTGTGAATGATTCCTATCATAAATAGCAAAGCAAAGGATAATGTGTTTATTTAAAATGCCAAAATGGGCCACATTTCCACCCCATAACTCTAAGGGGCAGGAAAGCATCTCTTTTTATGAATTTGTAATAATTGACACTAGGATGGAGCACAAGAAAATGACTTAGTGATTGTGTTAGCTTTGCCCACCTCCTCCCTACTCACCAGTTCCCAAATTTCACATCTGAGGTCCTCATCTCTTCCCTGCTTTGTCTTCGCTCTCCATCTTCCTCCTCATTCTCTGCTATCTCCAGAAATGCCAGCACCAAGCACCAACGGGAGCATTTTAGCAGCAAATTCAGGAACACTTGCCTGTAACAAGGGCAGAGCCCCATTCAGAGCTGTATGGCCCTCGTGGATGTGCAGTTGCTGAAAATGTATCAAGTGGGTGCTGTTGCCTTGATGTTCTCTTTTTATGCCATTCAGCAAAATGTGCTTATTTCGATTCACAATTCCTGTCCTTGGGAAAATGAAGAGCTTTTTTTCCATCCTCCCCATCCCAAAATAGAATGGAAAAACATCTTAAAAAGTTGATTTTTTTTTTTTTTAACACAGATTTCCAACCTGTTTTCAGGAATGAAATAATGCAACAACTGTCCTTGCTGGCTCACACAAGGTGAATTTTTGTGTCTCATTTAGGCAGGTTCTGTTTCCCTGTGTTGCACAGAGGCTGTGGTGTTTGGTGGGAAATTATGTCCCTTAGATCATCAAGATCTGCTAAGTACGTTTTCTTTATAATAATTCAGGTTTATACATACTCCTTGTCTAAACTTCACAAAATTCTCTTCTCAGAAAACCTTTTTTTTTCCCCCAGAAATAACTGATTAAAAATTTAACATCCTGTGAAAAATTCAAGAAAAACTGTTCCTTATAATTAAAATTTTAATTGATATCTGCTTGAACATGTTATCTGATTCATTACTGAAATTCTACGCATACTAAGATTTCTTAAATTTAAAAAAAAAGCAGGGTTTCATTAAAAGAAATGGGACAGGTCTGAATGCCTTCAAATGAAAATTATTTTGCATAATGAATTGTGTGGCATTCAAGCCAACCTCATTGTCTGCTCTCATGTCTGATAATGCCATGTGGTACAGGCAGCCTCTCACATCTGTAGAAATGTAATATTTGACATCACTATTTTTAAAATTGCTGCATTAGCATGTAATGCAACTGAGTTTCATAGGTTTCAGAATGAGGCTTATGGAATTGCCCAAGGGGATATTATGCATGGCATCAACAAATCAACCACCCTGCCCACAGCTTTAACTTCTTGCAGAGAGCAATGCTTGGTGATAATGCCAACTCTAAAGAAAAATCTAGCAACATTTTCTTCATCTGAATGTGGAAGCCGCTTTATTAATGAAGAGTATTTAACTTGCTGCTTGAATGAAGGAAAATGTTTCATAAAAATTGCTTGGAAAAAAGACAATTGCCTATTTCCTCCTAAGATGGTCTATAACTTCTAGACAGTGTCCTGCTAATTGCAAAAACCCTGACGCATTCAAGTCATAAATCAGCATTTCTCAGGGCAGCCAAAATAGCCTTTAAAATTCATGGGGGTAGGACTGCTTTATTGCAGTGCTGAAACCACAGTTCCTTAACAGCAGCCCCTGCTCAATCCAAATTTCTCTGCCAAGAGCTGGTGAGACAAAGAGGAAAGCTGGGGCAGAAAAGCGGGAAATGATGAAAGAAAACTTAAAATCATTTTGTATATAATTTGCAGCAAAGTTACCTCATTTCAAGTGTCTTTTGCCTGCACCACCTGTCACAGTAACCCTTTCAGGAGGGGCTGTGCAGATCAGCCCTGGCTCACTCCTCGCTCAGGCAATATCCCAGGGGCTGATTTCCCATCAAGAGATAGGGAGGCTCCTTTAGGATTCATACACTTTACTTGAAAATGTAACCAGGACTTGACCACAGAGCAACATGCAGAAGATAACTCTTTTTGGGGACCTTCCTCCCTGCTATGTTTTGCCTGATTCTGTCTGTCCCATCTTGCTTTGATTTATTTTCCTTTTCTTTCCTTAGTCAGCCTCTCCCTACTGCACATCATCTCCCTGATCAGGAGGAAAAAGTGATTATCCTGTGGCTCCCACTAATCCTCATGCCCCATCACTTGAAAGGTTTTTTAGGGTGATGATTTCCAGCCTTCCTGAAATTGAGTGAAAATTAACACTCAGAAACACCAGGATCTGTGTTCTGTTGATCTGACCCCAGGCAAAACACGGCTCTGGCTGGGGCTGTTTTACATCTGATCACAGCACAAGAACAGCTCCCACACAGCCTTAGCTGGAGTTTTTTATCTCACTGTCCAGCTAAGTCAATCAATTGCTGCAAACTGTGCTGTGCTGCAGGGTAAGGAATAATGGAGAAATATTCAGCCAAACTGCACAAATGTTGCTCCTACTGGTGTGTGTCTGTGCTGGAGCAGCAGCCCAGTCCCTGCTTGCCAGGTAACGCCACTGGTCCTTGACAAGGCTCTCACAGCTCTTCCAATTTTAGGGGTAAAACAAAACAAGAGCCATCATTCACCTCAGGAAGCATCCACGGAATCATTACTCCCTCCAAAACAATTATATCTGCAAAATGCTCCTTTTCCTCAGAGGGAAAATCCTCATGGAGGCTGTTCCCAATTAAGGTTAATATATGCCTCTATTTCTTCAGGAGAAAGGTTGTTCTGGTCCCCACTGGAACCACTCAGGAACTTTAATGGTCTTTGAGGCCAGCCCAGTGACAATGTGTCTTCATTAGTGGTGGGAGTGCTCCCTTGCTTCAGGTTTGTCTGAGCTTTGGATGCTTATCCATCACAATGTGGCATGCTGGGGACAAGAAATTCAACACAAACTTATGGCAAGAACTGAGATTTCCTACAATTTGGCTGCCCCTCATGCCTCATTCAAGGGCTGCATGGAGGATGGTATTTTCAGCAATATTTGCTCTGGTGACACTGCTGGCACCAGTCCCTGCCTCCAGCTTCAACGTGGCTGGGAAATCACAAAATCATGGGGTGGTTTTGGTTGGAAGAGGCCTTAAAGCTCATCCCAGTCCAACCCACTGGGCAGGGACAGCTTCCCATAGAGCAGGGAGCTCCAAAATGGGGCTGGGCAGCTCAGCACTGGCTCTGGACACACTCCAGTGTCCCCAGCTGTTGCCCTCTGGGCCACCACTGGAGCAGCACATTCTCCTGACTCATGAACTGTGACACTTCAGTGTGTGACACTGACTGTGCACACTGAAGTCATCCTCGGCTGAGTTTTGGGGGCTGGAACTGCCAAGGCAGGGGAAGGAAAATAATAATTATGCAGCAATCTTTCTTGCTTTATACCTCTGCAAAACAGCTTTGGGCTGATTTCTGTGTCAGTAGCCCCACAACTACATCTAAGGTTCCTGAGAGGAGCAGGATTTGGTTGGGGTTTTTTTAAATTGAATTATTGTTTAATTTCAGTGCTTATTAAGCAAACAAACTGCCAGACTGCTACCCTGCAGCAGAGTCACTCTTACCAATGCCTGGAAAATTTGAAGACAAATTCCCTCTGACTTTCATGGGCTCTTTTATCACCTTGTCCATGCTTTCATCACCCTGCTTATGTTTTCCTGTATATCCCATTACTTTTTACAACAACCAGGGTGCAGTTGTTACTATTGATCACCATTCTTTCTCTCACACACAGACTGAGTTCTCTCCCTCTCCCTTTCATCATACAGTTGTCAATCTCCACTCTTACCCTGGTTTAGGTATTGTATAAGCTTTTCTTTCTATTTTCTATTATTCAGTAAATGACCCCTCTAGATCGAATCTGTGCTACAAAATCTCTGCAATGTGCTGGCACCTGAAATTCCCCCTACTTATTCCAGTGCTGTGATTTGCAAAGCTTTGCTCTCTTGCCATGGATGTCTGTGCAGCATTTCACACAGGTCCCTTACAGAATGGCTTTTCTCAGCTCCTCCAGCAGAGCAGAGTTCCTTTCCAAAATATCCATGGTTCCTCTTGGCATCCAGGTGCCTGTAGCACATTATAATGAATGGGGGAAATAAGTCACTTGTGAGCTGCAGACAGATGAAGGGGTTGTGCCAGCCTTTAAATCACCACAGCATCTAAATGTTTGTTAAAAACAATAATAAGCACCCTCTCATCAAATGCAGTACTCAAAAACCTATTGGATTTTAATCAAATGAGAACAAAGGCAGCACACAATGACTCCCATTCATCTCAAGGCATCTTAATTCTGGCTCCAAATATTGCTGAAAATGAGATGAATGGGAACTGCTGACACCACTGGCAGAGTCAGCTCTTGGCTCGTGATCACTCTTAAAGCAGCTCAATCTCTAATGCCCACCCATCACAGGGTTTTAAGGGAAAGCCTGTGCCTTGGAGTAATAGAGACTTCAACTTCTTAATATAAATATGCAGAATTGAGCCCCCATCTTCCTCCAATCTTAACCACTGTTTTGATGTTGACTCTGTCCGATATTCAATAATATCCACCCGGTAGGGGAGCCACCATGACCAGCCAGGAGCTGTTCCCAGGACAGGGCTCATCCCTGCCCTCCTCATGTGCTGGGTTCTACACTGGGTCTCTCTGCAGTGAGACAAGACAAACATCGTAGGGCCCTTCCAAGTGAACTCCTTCCATTCCATTCCATTCCATTCCATTCCATTCCATTCCATTCCATCCCATCCCATCCCGATAAACAAGGAGCTGCAACCATTTCTACACAAAACATCCCAGCTGACCCTGGACACCTAACCCAGCCATGCCACTCACTTCAAGACCTCTCTCACCTCCAGACCCACCTCTGCTGACTGGAACAGCTCTGGGCTCTCTGGGTGCGCAGCCTGCTCTGGATACCTGGGAGCTGCAGGGACATTTGCAGTTTAGGACCCAGGTAGAATAAGTTGAAGAGTCACCAGGCAAAAATAACATTGAAGCTGCTCGGACCACGCTGCATCAGCACAAGAGGGATCCCACTGAGAATTCCACCCAGCTCCACCAGGATGGGATCCCACTCAGCACTTCCATCTGTCTGAGGAGTCATTTCCAAAGCCACCGAGTTTCTCTGTGCTCAAATGAAAGCAGCACTTGTGGACTATAAACCAGTAGTTGTATTTTACAATATCTGTGTTGCTTATCAAACTTCCGAGCTGTGTGAGAAATATGAGAAACACATGTGAGAGTTGCTTGTGAATATACAATGTAATTTTTCCTTTCTGAGCAGCAGAGCTGCTTATCAAATAAATGAATAAAACAAAGGATTCCTTCTTAACATGGAACTTACATCTTTAATAAATATCAGCCTTATGTTCTCATGAGAATCTCTATTATACAACTGCCTTCACTGATTCATGTATTAATACCATTTTGTATTAAGCTGGTACATAATTGATGCTATGGAAGTGTTTTCATATAACAACTCCTTCACTGAATAATATAACCCACTTATCATATTTTCAGCTCAAAATTCAGAAAGTTCAGGCATGCATTATACACTAAAATGAACGCATTAACTGTATAAAAGTACAGTATATCATTTGCAAATTGCATGCAAACCAAAGTAAATATACAGTACTAAATGCTGACTTTGATACAGCTCATGTTGAAAGGCATAAATCAGCTAATAGAAAAAAAAAATTGAGCTCAGTTGAACAGAAAAATCCCCTGCAGGAAACAAGACCCAACCCAGTGATTTGGGTGCAGCCTGTGTCCTGTATGGCTGTGATTAACACACATGTTACCCATTCAGAGACAGGACTTTCCCCCAGAAAACCATTCCTGTCTTTCAGTACCGCTCACTAGAAGCAAGTGAAATCCCTGAAGAAATGCAACCTTTAGGTTTAGGCCTTCATTGGTTTGTTTTGCATTCTTTGACCTGCATTTGTTTGACAGGATTTAGCAATACTTCAATATCTAATATGATAAAATTACCTAAGGCTCAGGAGGTTGCTCTGTTTTATAAAAACTATTTAAAACTTAGCCCAGGAAGACAGAGAAGAAAACCTCCTTCCTGCCAAAGAGCACATCAGGGCAGTGACAGCCCAGACCAGCAGTCCCTGCATTTACTTACAAGCTTTCCATCCTGGGGAGCTCCTTTTACAGATGCTCAGGCAAAACCATGAATATTGGAGAGCTGTCTGGAATAAAGAAGGTGATGGTTTGCAGGAGGAGCACATGTCCACTTCAGCCACATGCAAACAGAGGGAGGGTTCATTTCTGCGCTGCTGCTGTGTCCCAGCCTGGCAAAGGGACATGTGAGATGCCACCACCAGTCATGGGCTTGTGCCAGCACAGGACTGGCTCTGAGTTTTCAGACACTGCTCAATTCACTGTTATCTCCACAAGGGGAAGTGGCTTTAAACTGAAAGAGAACAGGTTAGGTTGGATATTGGGAAGAAATTCTTCACAGTGAGGGTGGGCAGGCCCTGGCACAGGGTGCCCAGAGAAGCTGTGGCTGCCCCTGGATCCCTGGAAGTGTCCAAGGCCGGGTTGAATGGGGCTTGGCTCAACCTGAGACAGTGGAAGGTGTCCTTGCCATGGCAGGGGGTGGGACTGGATGGTTTTTAAAACCTCTCTGTGATTCTGTGTTGTACCATCAAAAATATATCAGTCCTGAATCTCCTGGCTCTCCCCCTCCACCACAGCACTGACTCATCACTTCTGCGCTGTCACAAAAGCTGCTCAGGACCCCGGGCTCCCTTCCAGCTCCCTTGGGCAGCCACACCACCCAACCTTTTACCTCCCTGCCCTCCAGGTGACCCCTCCCTTCCCAGCCCTGCCTCCTCTGGGCAGTGGAGCAAGCCTTGCTCCAGCCACAGCGTCATCCATTATTAATCCACCATCTCCACATCTGGGACTCTGAGTCCAAGGCAGAAATAAAAATACAGCAGCACAGGCAGGCTGGGAGTGCAATCAGAGCAGCGTTTGTAATTTCATAGAGCTACCTGGAGTAATGCTGTAATCTCAGACAGCCTTCCTAAGTTGTTCAGAGAGAGATTCCCTAAATCCTCAAATCAGCTACAAATATATAGTTGCATTACTACCATGGATTTAAATGCCTTTGAAGTCAATAGGGAGATTCATACGGATTTTTTACAGGCTTATGTGGTATTTACATAGATACACACACAGAGAAATACATATATATACATATATATGTGTGTATATACATAAATCTCCCTAGGGGTTTAATCTGGATTGAGAGTCCTTGAGGAACTCATAGCTGAGACCCTAAGGAAAGGCACAGTCAGAAAGCTCTCTGACTGTAGGGTTTTATTATAATGTCCTTTGAACACAGTTTTTATTCCATTAACCACCACCTTTCTTTCCTTTTGTCAAGGCAAGAGTTGTCTCTATTCTGTAATGTAGACATCACCAGCTCAGAGTATGTTCCCAAGAAGGTCAATTTAAACACTGACAAGAAAATCACCCATTCCATTTGGACAGAGAAAAATTGTATTTCTCCAGCTGGAAAGGAAGAAAATCCTGCCATGTCATCTTAATCAGGTTTGCTGGACCAGTCAGGGAAAGATTGAGGTTTTGCCAAAATGAGGATCAAAAACTGAGTTTTATTTGCTTCTGTCATTGCACTAATTTTCCCAAGGCCCTTGGTGCAGAAGCAAGGCCAGCTGGATGCTTACATCACCTGCACAGGTTCACCCACGAGTGCCACCAAAGCTGGGCTGGATCACCCATTCCCTTTTCATCCCTTGTTTTTATCTTGCCCATTTCGCTCCCTTTCTGCCCCCATGACACAATTTCCCCCTCTCCCACCTCATACTGAGCAGCTCCTCCTCTGCCTTTGCTCAGCTCCTGCTGGTGCCAGGTCAGGGCAGCCCCAGGCTCACCCCAGCTCTGCACAGGGCAGGGACAGCCACAAACTCCATGGAGCAGAACCACACGAGACACCAAACAACAGGGCTGGGGCACAGCTTCTGCTGCACGGCTCGACAGACAACAGGCAGCAAGGCAAGAGGCAGGGTAAAAATAACCCCAGGTGTCCTTTGGAGGGCACAGATCAGATCAGAATCCTCTGACATTTTAACTGACATCTGTGAAAGCTTTTCCAAACAAGAGAGCAACTTGCCGTGGAAGGGGGAAATGTTCCAATGAGGAAACATCCATTTTGTAATTCAGTAAAAAGGATGATATTATTAAACATTTTTGTTTCATACTGATTTGGGGATAAGGGATTAAAAGTAAATTAAAAGCCTGGTTTGCAGTCTAAGGGCTGTTTCTCACCTCAGTGGTTCTGCCAGTTGGGATGCCAATCTTTTCTTACAAGTCCAGGATGGGTTTGGCACACCAAGCCCTGCTGCTTGCTCTCAGCAGTGGCCAAAAATCCTGTGGGAAGCAACAGCACCAGCATGGACCGGGTCTGCCATCACTGCAGGATCTCAAAAAGCTCTGCTGGGAGTCACACAAGGCTTAACCCCAGAATTAGGCACCACTGGGAAAAGGTAATACAAAAATCAGCTGAAAACCCCAGTGTATTTCTTTAACCAGATAATTTAAAATTTGCTCTATATTTCTTTGTTTCAAAGCTGAATAAAAAAAAAAAAAAAAAAGAAAAACAAAACTAAAGACAAACAACAGAAAGTGCAAATGTAGACCAAGAGCAAAAGGCTATGAGTTGTGGGTCTAGTGGATGAGTAAAGCAAGAGTAAGGAGTAAGAAACCTCAAGCTTCTTTAAATGTATTTCTATTGCTAATTAAAACACTGTGCAGAATTTCCCATGGGAAGAATCATGGAAATTGGGCCTTGCAGCACAATTCTGATAGAGGGGTGGGATACAGCTGCCTCCCCCTCAGACAAAACCCTTTCCCACATTTCTTTCCACCATGCTCTGTCAGTCCAGCTTCCCATGCACCTCACCACACTTTCCATCCTTTCAGTGAAGAAATATCCAATCTTAATCTTTGCCACAACTGGAGACCATTTCTTCTTATCTTATTACTTGTTCTGGGAGAAGAAACCGCTCCCCACCCTGCTACAATCTTCTTTTGGGGAGTGAGAAGGTCCTCCCTGATCTGCTTTTCTCCAGGGTTAACACTCCCAGCTCACTCAGAGCTCGCCCCCAGCTTCTCACAAGATTTTTAGTGCAATTTGTCCCAGGGATGTGTTGTGTGCAGGATTTTCACCTTTGCAATCCTCTCTCTGCTCCCAAATCCCTGACCCAGTGCAGCCCTCCAGGCACAGATCCTCTCCTTCCCCCCACAGCCCTGCTCACCAGTGGTTTCAATGCACAAATCCCAACCTCTGCACCTGCTGGAATAATCTTGTGTCATGTTCACAGAGATCAGGCAGGATTTATTTCTAGATGAAACTCAGCTGATAATAAAAAGCAAAGTGATTAATCCGCTCACACCGGCCATCCAAAGCCTGTTACTCCTGCTGGCTGGAAGGAGATGTTTGATTGAATCAGGAGGGTCTTTTAGCTCTTTCTTATTGTTTGAGAAGCTGCATAAAAATGTGTAGCCAGAGTTTGTGTCCCTACATCCACCACCTGACTGTTTGTGACTGAGCCTTTGCAGTAAGAACAGGAACAAAAGTCAGGATTCAAGTTCCCTCTGCTACACTTTCATTCAGTACCAAGATCCCAGGACTAGAAATAAGGCCAGTCCTGATTAATCATGTAATTTTTTTATCTTGAATATTCATTAAACATCTCTTCCCTTTGAGCTCTGAGCTCTGTTTCCTGCCTCTCCCTGGCTATGGCTCACCAGCTCTCAGTTTCCCCCTCTCCCAAGCTGATATCCCCCCTGCCTCCCTCCTTTTTCCCATCTTTCAGCCTCCCCCACATGGACAGGCTGTTCCTGGGAGCTTGGCACATCCCCACACCCCTGCCACAGTCCCCAAGGGATCCCCATGCCCACAGGCTGGGCAGGATGCAAGGCAATACCCTGCAGCATTTACTTCTCTTCTGGTCATGAAAAACCTGCACCTTAATTGTTCGGGGGGCACAGATGCTTTGAAGATTGGTGTAGCTTCTAACACTTGTGTTTCTGTACCTCTGTACTAAAAAAACTTTGATTTCTCCATAGGAATGGTTTAGATCTGTCAAAACTCTGTGTTTAGCTGCTGGTTTAACCAGCAGGGACTGGATTTTCTCTCCTTTTCTGTCAGAGGGTTTGATGAGAGAACTGGTATCAAGAGGATCAGCCAGAGAGTGATGATAATGCTTTTAGCATCTGAGCCAAAGCCCACTGCCTTCAGAGAAAGCCTTTTCATTGACTTCAGTGGGGTTTGATCAGCCCTGTGCCTCACACAGGACTGGGCAGGCTTTGCTTTGAACACAGCTTCAGCATCAGACACCAAAGTTTCCAAAGGCCACCAAGTGGCCTGGTCACAGAAGTTTGAGAACAGGCAGCAAAAGAGAAAAGAATTATTCTTTTTCCCTGAGCTTTCAGTTCCTTAAACACCTTTCTCATGCCTCTCCCAATATATTTCTTTTTCAAGTATTCCCCAGCATCTCCTAAAGCATACAAAAAGAAAAAAGACATTGACTCATTTTTAACAGATAGCTGATGTAAAACCCAAAAGATTTCGTATAAATAAACAAATAAATATAAGAGGAGTGAAGAAAGTAAACACACAAAAAAAAAAGATGATTAAATGCTTTGAGAGGTTGACAGGAAGGCATTAGTTGAACTCCTCTCTCACACAGCCTGAAATCTGCTAAATGCACAGAACGCAGTTCTGCCCGTCTCTATTTATTGCATTATGCATAAACTCTGCTATCTGGGGAGACAAGCAGATCTTGACATGCTGTGACAAGCTGCCAAAGTTGCTGCAAATAGGAGGTTCCTGAGCAGCCTCCCTGAACGAGGACAGCCCACACGTGCTGCTAATGAAGGAGCAACCCGCCTCCCTCGGCACTCAGGAACGCGGGGACAAACGGGGATGGAAAAACCTGGCAGCAGCACTGGAGCAAGGGAACTTCCACACCTCTCAACAGCCATTGTTTCTGCCTGAAATCAGAAATTAAATGAGCAGTCACCATTGCTGCTGCCTGAAATCAGAAATTAAATGAGCACTCGTGAGCCTGCGCCTGTGACCATCAAGGGGTTAAACTCATTAAGATGCTGTTTGACTCCACAGTATTTTGGGGGGCTGAGACCACAGTCTCATTCCCTTCTTAGGTTTTCTGCCTTGTTACACACTAAAAACTGAAAGCTAATTAGCAGCTTGCATAAAATGCAGGAGGGATGAGGGAAGGTGTGACAGAGACAGGTGGCTGTCACCAGGGAATGTCTCTTCCCATAAATGCTGGTGCCCATTCACAGGCTCCAGGAAACCTTGTCCCCAAGAAAATAAATGCCAGCTGCAAAGCACGTGGTGTGTGCTCTGCTCCTCTTCAGCAGCTTCCCCTTTGCACCCCCAGTTAATTACCACTTTGAGGAACAGTAGTCTGTAATCATGGATGTGCAAACTCATTTCTCTTTAAATGAAACCTGGCTAACAGTTGAGCTTTACTGGAACAGTTTTTAAACAAACAAGCTCTGAAAGTTAAAAGGAATCTTAAACTCCATTAAATAATACAGTTCCTTCACAGGGATTTCTCCTGGGAGGGGATGTCTTCGATTCAAGTGCCATGTTATGACAAGCATGACAGACTTGATAGCGATCTGTTCCAACTCATGACATTGCCTAAATTAGGTTAGATAGAATCTGTGCAGGCTTCCCAAGGAAAGCTCCTCTGGGTGAAAGCACTATTATTTTTATTAATGGCATTGAATTATGATTTCCTTCTCCTAGGAGTCATAAACTGTGTTGCTACACAGTACTACATCATGTAATGTATGTAGTACATGATTCCTTGGTAGGGGTGGAAACTGTTACATTTGCATACATTAGAGCCAGAGTTGTAATCAGAATGTGTTTTCCCGCTTCCTTCATTGAATATGTATGGATTTCTTTCCCACTTCCCCCTCTGCTGCACATGTCTCTCCTTGACCTGGTGTCTTGCTCCATCTCACTCAGGCTGTGGAAGGGCTCGTGCTCATGGCATGCTCCTGGTGCTCAGCAGTCACAGAGCCTGGCTCCTTTCAGGCTGCTCTGAGCCTCACTCACCTCCATGCACATGCAGCCCCAGCCTCAGCTGTGTGCACAGACAGATGGAGGCACAGAGCAGCTCCCCTCCATCGCTGTGGGCTCAGCAGCACATCCGGCCAGGCAGCTGCTGGTGGCACCAAGGAGATTTTAAGGTTGTAGCAACACCTGAGCAAGCCTGGAAACACCACAGGGTAGAAAGGCACAGATGCCTTCAGTGCTGTGCTTCTGTGTTCAGTACATTCCATACAGCTATTTCCAGGGGCTCAGATCTCTAAAGGTGCTCCTAAATCACTGAGGCTTTACTCAGAAATCATATTTAGCAGCCCACCAAGCAAACCCTGTATTCTTCCACAGCTTTGGTGGTTTACATTTAATTTAAAAAGAGTCATTCAAGTGCAAACACAGAGGATAGACTTAAAGGATTTGTTCTGAGCTCACATGAGCATTACCTGTTTTCCCATCAAGACAGGAGACTGACACCTATCTGTAATTTGCAGAGGGGCTGGGGCCATCTGAGCAACCTGGACAAAGGGAAGCAGCAAGTGCACTGGTTTTGATGCCACATGTGAGCACAGAAACAAAGCAGCAAAGCTGGAAGACTATGAGAAAGATCAAGAAGCAGAAGAAATTCAAATTGCTTTTGAATGCTATGAAACAACAAGAAGTTGTTATAAAGTTCTAAGAAAAAATGCTTGGATCTGAAGTGCACAAACCCACACTTGGTCCATTTTGCTAAATACATTGTCTGCACCTGGTGTGACAGCACATCTCCAGTGTCCCCTCCAGATGGAGTCTGTGCAAGTGCCTGAGGTCAGGGACAGAATGGGAGCTGGGTGAGATCCCTGGCTCCTGCTGGAGCACTCAGGTGCTGCCCAAGGCAGGGACTGGGGATGTGCTCCCAAGCACATTGGTGCTGATCAGAACAGAGTCAACCTTCCTGGTGTCCATCCTGCTGGCAAGGCTCAGCCACGTTTAGAGGAGGTTTCCCACCCATGTGTCAAAAGCCCTCGGTAATAATGGGCTGCACATTCAGAACTGAATTATTGCCCCCGCCAGGAGCCTAGAGAGGAACCAAGAGCATTCCTTACAGGCTCAAACCAATTTAATCTCAGGTTGCCAGAGTGACATGCTGTTATTTCTTAGCTGAGAGATGGTTCAAGGCAAACTTGAGCCCTGCAGGCAGCGTGTGGGCAGCCCAGGACACAGCCAGGGCAGGGGCTCCTGCGTGGGGCTGGGGCACTGCAGGACGGAGGGCACTGCCTCCAAAAGGACACAACAAGATCTCTGTGCTGCCACAGAGAGGATTTATGGCTGGGCTGCCAGGTGAGAGCTGCCTTTAATGGAAAGGAGCAGAGAGGGTGGCTGCAGAGTGAGATTCATGAGTGTGTGTAGACCATAGTAGTCCAAGGGTTTTAGTACATTACCAAAGATGTACTCACAGCTGAAAGATGACCAGGTGGCTAAAAATGCAGGGAAACACATCGGACCAGATCTCTGAGGAAGAAGGTTTATCCTGGGATGGGATTAAAGGAATTTCCAAGTCCTCCCAATCAATGGAAATGCAATGACAGGAGTATGGCACCTCTCTGCTTCTTAAAATTGCAGAAATAGCTCTGCAGAACTGGTCATTGTGCTGAAGAACAGTTGTAAAACTGAAAGGGAAAACAAATTTTAAATAGGATGTTGCAATTCCTGTGCCATTGGGAAAGGCTCAAAGCAAATAGCATCAGGTGATTTTACTTCCTGCATTTGAATTTGTGACAAGCTCATGGTAAAAAAAAATATTAAAAGCATCTTGAGATAACTTTGGCCTCTCTCTTTCCACATGAGACACTAATCATAATTATCTAATAATTATGTTACAGCCATGTGCGATCCTGGGAAGGACAGACACTGTCACTCAGCTGCTGCACTCATCCTGGAAAATCATTCACCTAATGCAAACAAGGAAGGAACTGGCTTTAAAACACTATCCAAACTCACAGTCCCTAAAGCTGGAGGGATCACACACCACTGAGCAGACACGAGTCCTCAGTTCCCACCCAGTTCAGGGCAGATGCCCCTGCAATCCCAATGTATGGGAAAATTTGCTATTGTATTGGATCATGGTTTTCCAGTTGTTAACCAGCAGATTGCAGTGTTGTTAATCTAAGATCTTTGTGAAAACAACATTATTTTCAAATAGAACTCTATATTTATGGCTGATAAGTGTCATTTGATCATTTTTGTGAAACTAAATTTAAGTTCATTCTGCATGCTCTCCAAACTACTCTATAAAATTACACTTAAAGCAAAAATTATATAAATCATAGACAAACTGATACAATCCTTAGCCCTTAAAAGTACTGCATGGGTATTATTTAACCATGATATATGCAAACGAAATGCAAATTAAATGGCAGTGGGTGTGGTATATATGCAAATTTCAAACCCTCCCCAGTCCCAATTTCCCCTTCATGAACTGCCTTACAGCTATAACTCAGAATTTATAATCCTCTCAGTTTCTAATGCAATCTCTGTCATGGGAATGAGGCAAAAAGAATGGAAAAGGATACAGAATCAATTTCTGCCTTAGGCCCTCTTCCTACCCAGGGATTTGGCCACCCAAGGAGGAGTTGGCTTGCAGATGGCCAAGCAAGGTGAGGCGCAGGAAGGTGTGGGACTCCTGAAAACCCCGTGTGCAGAGGGCACCTGGAGCTTTCTGTGTCATCCAGCAGGGAACTGAGAACTTGAGCGATGGAATTCACACATGGACAGCACCATGGACAGAGCTGGAATTCATTCATGGACAGCACCATGGACAGAGCTGGAATTCACCCATGGACAGCACCATGGACAGAGCTGGAATTCACACATGGACAGCACCATGGACAGAGAGTCGGAATTCATTCATGGACAGCACCATGGACAGAGCTGGAATTCACACATGGACAGCACCATGGACAGAGAGTCGGAATTCACACATGGACAGCACCATGGACAGAGCTGGAATTCACACATGGACAGCGAGCTGGAATTCACACATGGACAGCACCATGGACAGAGAGCTGCCCTCGCAGCAGCTCATGGGGACACCTCACTGGGGTATTTGCTGGGTCTCTAGGACAAAGGAGGAATTTATGAACTTGACTATCTCCTTAGAAGGCATATTAATTATATATTATATTGTATTGTATTGTATTACATTATATTCTGCTATACTAAAACTATACTAAAGAATAGAGAAAGGACACTTACAGAAGGCTTAATAAGATATTACTGAAAAACTCATGACTGACTCCTCAGAGTCCAACACAGCCGGAATGTGATTGGTTATTAATTAAAAACAATTCACATGTTGGATAAACCATTTCCAGCCACATTCCAAAGGAGCAAAACACAAAGAAGCAATCAGATAATTGCTTCTTTATCAGATAATTGTTGTTTTCATTTTTCTCTGAGACTTCTCAGCTTCCCAGGAGAAGAAATCCTGGTGAAGGGATTTTTCCAGAAAATGTGACAGTGACACCTGACCAAGGGGAAGCCCTGCAGCTGCTGTGCCCATCATACCCACTCTGCTCCAGCCCTCAGCCCTCTCATTTCCACCACAAATATCTCACTTTCCCACAGCACAAATTGCTTTCATCAGCATCTCCCCACGGCTTCAATGCAATCTGTCTCCTTGTTTCCCAGCAATAATGTGAAATGACAAATTCCATGAAGAACTCTATCACACCTCTACCTAGAGGGGATATTTTTTATGTTGCTAAGGCCTAAGTGCCTGGATTTAATTTCTATATAGACAGAGCCCAGGTGTTTGGACAGAAAATATTCCCCATTTCAAACCAAATTAATATTTTGGAGAGTCTTCACTGCTAAGGTGAGAACTGGCAGTAGAAATGACCTGTGCTTGGGACACATAGGCCAGTATTTTTCTGGAGGAAACATGAAATTCATCCTTTTGGCTGACTCGCCTGCCACTGGCACAGGACATCATCCCACTCACCCAGCACTGAAGGAGAAATGCCAACAGCTTGAGCTGAGCCCTATACTTCAAACCCACACTGGTCCCAGAAAGAAATTTTCCATATGCTAGACTGACAAAGCATTACAAGTGTTCTCCTCCATCTCTCCTAATACTTGAAGGCCTCCCTGCTTTTGACTCCCTTTTGAATTTTCTTTTCAAGCATTTGCTTGAGCCTTCTCTCAAAGGCTGTGGGACTTTCACCCTGTGACAGCCTCACTGTGTTTTCCTCAAGAGCTTTCCAGTGGCCTTGTTTCCCTCCAGGGCCCTCACCAGGGAGCCAAGGCACCACATTCAGTTTCAAGAGACTCAGTAACAGAGGATCTGTCTGCCAGACTCAGACCTTACAGATCTTTCCTTCACAGTTTCAAAAGCAATAGGACAAAGCAGCCCCTAAGTCTCTCCTTCACCTTGCTCCTTAACTCACACTACAAAAGGAAGTTGGTTATTTTTCATTCCTTTATTGGACTCACTGCATTTGTTCTCAAGTCTTTCCCTTTAGGACAAACCTTAAGCCACACCTAAAGGACAGAAATGAAGGTTTCCCTCATCCCACTGATGGAGGACTTGGAGAGGGAGCAGAGCAAAGCACACAAGACAGGTCTGTAAATCTGTCCAGTGCAGTTCCAGGACTCCCAGATGTGCCTCACCACCCCCAGCCCTGGCCACTGAGTGGATTTTCTGACTGTTACTACATTTTCTGCTTTTATTAGACCTTCACAAGCCACACAGCCTTCACAGTCACAGCCATGAAACTTAGTAGAAAGGAAACTTAGTATATACAGCAGAGACAGGGCTCAGAGAACAGAGGATTAAATAATTAATTTTAGTTCTGAGAAAGTACCTCAAAGAAGCACAAATGAGAGCCTACTTTTTAGTTCAAACTCAGTGAAGGCAAAATTTCTGTTCCTGGAGACTGAGAAAGTTGCCTTTTCCCCTGTGAACACCTTTTGGAGATAGCACAGTTTCTCTGAGTCCAGAGAAGCCTGAAAATTTCTGCATGACAAAAAGGTATTTGAAGAGGAAATCAAGGAAAAATGCAGCTTTGAGCACAAAGTTCTTGAAGCCCCATCCACTGCAAATAGAACACCCTAATTTGTGACTGCAAACCTGGGAGTAACACGATGATCAAAGGCAGTGTCTGATAGTGCAGTACTTGTGACTTGTTCCTGTCTGTTCTGTTCCCACCTAATTATCCCCTCCTGAAGTGAATGAAAAATAGTTTAATCTGTTTTTACAAAGCTCCTTCCATCAAATTAGCCAGTGAGGTACATGGTGCAGTCACTGCTGGTAAAACCCACACCTAGGAACAGCCAAAGACAGAGAAACTATCTCTCAGTGTCTTGGTCTTTTATTTGACAAATTTAAATTTAAGGGGAGGTAGGAAAAAAGTGTGCAGGAAAAGTCTCAGGAGACAGCACCTTGCACTGGCACTCAGGTGCCAGGATGGTGGTGCACATACAACACACCAACTCCTTTATCCCTATTGATAGAAACAAACAAAACAACAAAAACACAGCACCAAAAAAACACAGCACCTTTTTCTCTCCCCAGTCCTCTCTCTGCCCACAGGAGATATTCCATTACTGATGGTTAAACTCCACCAAGGCTGCTGTGATACGGGATGCTGTCCTCAGCCCTTCCAAAACTTCCTGAGGAATGCTCCCTCATACCAGGGACCACACAGCTCTGGTGAAAATCCCACACTCCTCAAGGATGGAGAGAGCAAGCAGTGTTTGGGTTAGCAGGGTTAGACAATTCAGGAGTGTCTCAGCCTGTCCTCACCCTTAGAAGGAGCAGCTCCTACCCTGGTCTCATTGGAGCATGAGCAGCTCTGGGAGCTCTCATTAGCAGCCAGCTCTTGCTTTATCAGCTGCTGTGAGGCTGCACCTGTGCTTTGGTCTCCTGAGTCTGTCAAAGCAATAATCCACTTGACATCTCCTCAGTCTGCTGTACATTTTATGGTTTTATGGCTTATTCCTCTCTCCCATCACTGTGTATGTGCACTTCGGGTGGGCTGACCTTGAGAGGCAGAAGCTGCTGTTAGATAACTACACCCATAAATCCAGCTCAGCCTTGTGTCCTGCTGATCCCTCTCCAAGCTGAGCCCAGACCAGGCCTGGCTGAAACTCCTGGGAAACCTCTGGCACCAGATATATTCTCCTTTATCCTCTCTTCATGCTTCTCTGACCAAGTAAGCTGTGGTGTTACTAAGCTTTCCATCTAAAAACAATCCTTCCTTATTTGGAAATAAATTTAAAGCAATGAATTAGGTAATTATGGAAGACAGATCCACAAGGGGACAGAAAAGGTTACCAGCCTGTTCCCCCAGTCCCAACAGAGAACCATATCTCCTTAAACTATTCATGAAAGATCTTCTTTAAGCTCTTTTGAGAGTTTCCAGGGGTGAACCCTGCTGCACTTGTATTTAGGCACAATTTTAAAATTATTCACATGGTTTAATCCTTGCACAGGTTTTCATCTCAATTCTAGGTCCATGGAGTGAATCAAATCAAAGATCATTATATTTGAGGGGGTGCCAAGGGGTGGTGTTTGCTTTAAAAGGGTGCGTAAAATACACAAGAAACTGTCAAAACAAGCTGGGAGTCTCTTTGTCTGCACTTTTCAATCTGAAAAGATTCCAAACTCTACAGCACAAAACACACCAAGTTGGAAAGCAACCTATGGGGAGAAATAATGAATAAAACAATTTGATGCCTTTCCAATCTGACAAAACAAAGAAACATTCTGAGCAGCAGTTCTAAGGGATAAAAATAATCCAGCTTTTCATTATATGTGTTAATTTATGCTTTACATATTTTAAAAAAACCTTGAATTTTTAACTTGGAAACCTGCTATTGCATCTCACTCTGAGTGACACTTGGGCAATACACAGAGAAGCACTGGTAGATCCAAGCACTGAGCATGGTGCATTTGCAGTTACTACCAACACTTGCTAATTTAGCAAAGGATGGGGCTTTGCTGAATAATTGGTTTTCCCAGGCACAGATGGCCATCTCCCTCCACCCACAGCTCTGGCCTTGGTGACATTGGTGGGAGGAAGGCCTTTGAGCATTTGACTCTGTCACCTTACAAGAACAACAAATTCTTTGACCTATACTTTAATTCGTTAAACAAGTTGCACCCACTTGAAAAAGAAATGCAAATCTTGCACAGAGTCCAGCAGAGCGGAGAGAAGCCAATCCCACTAGGGCTCAGGAAATAGAAACCACCAGGATGAAGTTGCCGTGATAGCAGTGCCCTAAACCTTCTCAAATTGCATAAAATATTTCTTCAAGGTTCCCCATTTGTTGAATCGTTTCTGAAGACAGTTGCTCATTCTGCAGCACCATTGAACAGAGCAGAGAGGGGGAAGCCTGACACTGTCAGGTGACTGCAAGATCAGATGCCAATAAACCCAGTCAGACTAGGCAGGATTTCAATTTGGCTGCTGCATTTAGTCATGACTGCCTCACTGAGACATGAACCAATGCTGTAGACTCTTGGAGAGACACCTCTCTCACCTTTGCTCCTTCTCATCAGAAAGTCTGGGACACATTCCACACTCTGGGATGTATTTTAGTACATACCAGACGAATGAAGAGGAGGGGTTAACTGTTCCTCAGTTTCAGATGTGCAGAAAGTATTCCTGCATTGAATAATCAGATTTAAAAATAAACACATGAAGAAAACCCATACAGCAAGAAAATTAGATGATCAGCAGCATGTTCTCCTCCAAAAAGAAAGACTTCTGACTCTCTGAATAAAATTATAGATCAGCTGCCTATCGCCACATGGAAACTTCATATGAAGACTATTATGTTATTATCTGGATTTTCTTATGAGGTGAACATATTTTGCATAATTTTTTAGTGCAAAATCTGAAATCTTGTATTCTGGAAGCACTAGGAATTTCAGACTCTGTTGGAATTATTACCAACTAATGAGAGCAGAGATCAGAGGCTAAACTACACACCAGCATGGCTTAGAACAACTGAAACTCCTTTGCCTTTCAAAGAAGCCTCAACTTGTCCTAGGTGAGCAAACCAGTCAGAAAAAAAATCACTGTATATTTTCTTCTACTGTTTAGATGTCCTCACTCTGCCTATTCCCTTTATCCCTACCAAGAAGGTCACCCCATGAATCTGTAAGCCAGCAAAACAAAAAGTTGTAGAGAAGTGTCAGCTTATTAATCAAGTGCATATGGCTCTCCCTGGAAAAGAAACTTTCACCTACAACCAAACTGATGTCTGTGTTTCTGTACTCCAGAAAAGTTCTTTTATTAAAAAAAAAAAAAAAAAAAAAAAAAAAAAAAAAAAAAAAAAAGCCAGGATTCTAAATAAGTATTAAAAAATCAAGTCTTCAAAATCCTTCTTTCAATGATAAATAATTTTCTCAACCTTTTCAAAAGCTGATCCTTGACCTTGAAGATTCTGACATGTGTTCTCCTCTTGATGCCTCCCTGCTCCCTGCCAGCTGTCTCACTTTGGCCAACATCCTGCACAGAACAGGGCTGCAGCCCCTGAAACAGCACAGAGGGCTCTGCTGGCACCCAGGTCTCGTTGTCACCATCTCCCTTCCACTCCTACATTAGTCTGCAGCCTTTGATATAAAAATTGAAGAAACAGCTCATAACAATAACACAATAACATAACAACAATAGAAGTGGACGGTTCAACCCCAACATAGCTGCTGTCAGTGGTGCCCAGCAAACCTAAGCATGGAGGCAGGCTCTGTTCTCCCATCCTTGAACAGCCCACAGACATCCATGTAGCCCTTCTTCCTCTCTTTAACTGGGAAGGATGGCTGGGAGAGATGGAGAAGGGGCTGCAGGCTTGGTGAGCAGCAGCCTGCAGAGGACAATGTCCTCATTCTCCACAGACAGCACCACTGACACTCACAGCACACCAGGGCCCCTCCAGGAGCTCAGCTCTTGGAGAGGAGCAGATGGCTTGAACTGCATCCAGGGAGGCTGAAGTGAGTGAATCCAAGCACAGCCAAAATGCAGGATGAGGGGAAAGATTTCTTTTAGCAGCCCATGGAAATGTTGTTTCCTCCTCTGTGGAAAAGCACACTGCTCACATTTGTCAGGGCTGTGCCTTGGGTCTCACACCTTGCAAAGTCTGGCTGCTTAGGTGGCATCAGTAATCCATGAATTTGTCACCTCTGGGCTGGATTATAATAATTCAATGTGTTTTGAAACTCAGTGTGGAAACTGTACACCAGCTCCAGCTGGTTGGGAATGGGGAACAACTGCTTGTTTGATGGCTTATGTTGCCAAGGGCATATCTGGTTTGTGCTCAAGCCTTTCCCATGGCTCCCAGCCAGTATCTGATGCCAGCTTAAGGCCCTGGTTCTATTTTTCAAAGCAATTAGTGTCTCAAGTTCCAACCACATCAAAGTTTGAATTCTCATCCATGAACCCCCATGGCATCTGTGAGATTTTGAGAGGTCTTAAAGCTCAGAACAAAGCACCTAGGGGAGCTGAGAAGAAAATAAGGTGGGTTTTATCAATAGCTGGGGAGTATTTTTCTAGCGGGTATCAGGCAAGTCCTGACTCTGGTACACTTCAGGCATATTTCTTTAAGGTGGATTTACTTCCTGACCTAAATTCACAACTCAGATAACTGTTTCATGCCAAAACTCTTCCCAAAGCCCTCATAGGATCAAATGTCATGAGTTTCTACTCCCATTTGGAAGAACTACAAAGCCCATTAGCCCACACTGCCACTGACCTTGCCCAACACACAGATGCTCCAGCAGGTTAATATCCATAGAGAAAGTACAGAAAAGCAAGAACAGGGAGAATGTGCTGATGCTTCAATCTGTCCTTGACATTTTTTAGATGACAGACCATACCAGAGAGGAAGTTAGAAATTATTTCCATTTGGTATAAACCTACCTTCCCCCATCTGGCAGTTTTGTAGCTTCATCAGATGAATTCTTTTGTTCCATTCCTATTATGAATTAAAAGTAGATTTGGGAGGTTTGTTATTTACTCCTCCAGGTTAAGCACCTTGACAAGAATCCAGGCTGATGTTATCCTACCTAGCACACCAGCCTGCAGGCAGACTGATTTGTCTCCAGTATCACCTAGTGGAATTACCAGTTTATTTCCTGTGAAAGCTTGGTTTTCCCACTCTCCATAATTTTAAGAATTACAAAAGGACATTCTTTTGTCAATGGACAGGATTTTATACACATTATGTGTGTCAATCAGACTTTAAAATGCAGTTTCTTTAGGAACTGTATTTTTTCTGTATGTTTTCACTCAATAATTCTCCTGCTGTTTTCTCCCCCTTCCCAGTGCATCCCTCTCCTCTTGAACTTTCTCAGCATCGAGTCCTGCTTGTGGTAGATGTGATTATCTTGCTGTTCCCACCAACATCCATGACATCTCTTGTTAAAAAACAAACCCCAAGTAGCACGGGCAACCCCTCACATTCATCATATTCTGCCCTTACTCAGACAAGATTAAAGACCTTTCAGTAATTAAAGATGGAAGGGTGTCATTGAAAGGCACAGGGCAGCAGGGGAAGGTGAGTTATCCAAGCAACACATCCATGAGTCTCTTGTCTCTTCTGACCCCTTCTTCTGAAGGCTACTGTTTGTAAATCAAGATTAATGAGAAGAACAGCACTTAAGTGCACCTGATCATAAATCTGGGAGAGTTAGTACACTCTCTGACAAGATGAATATATTTTATATCTGACACTGTCTGTGAAACATTCTGTGTTCAATTTATTACCGCCTCAGACCTGAAAGTGAAGCACGGATTTCCTTGCAGAGCAAATTTCACTTTTTGCAGAGTGTTTCATTTGCAACTCTGTATCCATTTTCATTTCTCTTGAGGTTATTTTCATTATGAAATAAACTTTTAATATAATTCCAGTATAATTACACATAAAGCAACATATTGGCAAAAAGCCACGGAAGAGTGTTGTTGGTTAGATCATTAAAACAATTCCGGAATTTTTTGAGGAAACATCAGTAAATGCCATTTCACCTAATTCAAAACATTTTGAATGAAGAATTGTTCAAAAATTTGTTAGCTAGGGAGAAAAAAATCGGTAACCTAAACTACTTTTTAATATACTTTTTTTACTTGAAACAGACTGAATTTCACATAGACCTGCTTTCTTCCTTTGAAATTTATAATGATCAGCAAATACTTCATTTACATTTTAAAAAGTCTGAACTCAAACTGAAGTAATTGCAATTTACTGAAACAGGTTTTTTCAACTAAGCCAGCTCCTTCCTTTAAATTCCCTCAGCTGATAAATAAGAATGGTTGAGATTTTGGGTTGCTGTCTCAATTTGAGATAACAGCACTTTTCAAATCTTGAATTTCTCAGCAGTTAGGAAATTATTCCCACGGTGCCATAACAGCCACAAGGACTCTACAACAAATTGTAGCAGATATTCAGATGTCCAGAAGTTCTTGAGCATGATCAGTGGACATGGTGATGATTAATTAGCTCCTCAAGCTCTCTTTGGTGGGCTTTGCACACCCGGGATCAGCACCAGACATTGCAGAGAGAATTGTTTTGTGCCAGGCCACACCAGCTGCAATGACAGTGTGACACAACACAAAACAAGGAAAGGTAAAGCCACCCAACTCATCCCTTGTAGCTGAAATGCAATGGAGCAAGGGGAAATGGGATTCAGTCCAATTGAAGGAACTCCTCTCCAGTTGCTTCCTCCCAGAGCTGCCCCAAGGTCCCAGGGAGTGAGTGAGCCCCAGGCAGGATGGGCTGGTGGCACATCTCCTCCCATGGCCATTCCCTCCTCCCAGGGCTGTACTCATACAATCATGCCAGGAAATGCCTCCTGTCCCCTGCTGAATCAAAACCAGACCTAGAGAATAACCAGAGGGCTCAGTTTTATTCCTCTGAAGAGCAACCAATGGACACAGAACATCTTTAGGATGCTCCTGCAATTCACACCACAGCTCCCCTGGCCTCCAGGCTGACACATGGCACAGGAAGAGCATGCCTGACAGAAGGCAATTTCCCTCCCAGGGCTCATCCCTGTTCTCAGCTCCTGTCTTTACCCTATTTGATTCCCCTTCACACAAAGGGCCCTGCTCTCACCAGCTCCTGCCCTCTGACACTGCGTTCCTAAAGGCAGCACCCCACAAGAAGTTTGCTTCTCATTATATTTCTTGATCTTCGCTGCCACTGTCACCTCCTCCCACCACACCATATGTTTCCTCATCCCTTCCCTGCTGAGCAGTCTCTGGTCTCTGCAATCTGACAGCTGAAGTGACCTCCCCCTCCTGGTCCCAGCCCTGCCTCAGCACAAGTCAGGGACTGCAGTTGGCACACTCTGCTCTCCTCAGGAGCACACCTGCAAACAAGGGTAAAAGCACGTCCTCATTCCACCCTTAACCAGCTCTCTCTCCTGATGCTCTGGGGGTTTTGGGACACAGAGGTCTTCTGTTATTTGGCTACAGAGTGTTTAAGCAGGTCCTCTCACCTGGTTGAGGTCACTGGGTGCGTCACAACACATAATCTGCCCCAAATATTACTGCAGATTTTCCATTTCTAAAGCCTTTTTGTCACATTTTTCTCATCAGCACCACAGAAGAGCTTCTGCCATAGTGTGAACTCTCAAAGAGATTCTCAAGACACAAGGTCACAATCTCACCCATATACAAACCAGTCACTCCTGTTCGTGCTTCAGCTCCACGGCCAGGACTGAAATAAAGCAAAGTCAAGTTCCCTAATCTTCCACAGTATAAAACACCCAGCAATCAGAGGCTTATTAGCAGATAATGATTTACTTTCTACCCACCAGTTATTTGCAAAGATCATCCACTCTCCCTGTCTGAAGTATCATCAGGGTTTCTCCAAAAGTCTACTCCATTTATCATTAGGGGGATTTACACTGTAAACAGGACAGCTGCATTACTAAGTCTAATTACCCTGAGAAGACAAAGCACCGTGTGCCTACACATCACCCTGGAATTAGAAGTCCAGGTAGAACAGAAGAGAGGCTTTTAATTAAACAAAGTCAGTTTCCTCTCACAGAAAGCCTACAATTTAATTTAAGCACACACACAGGAAAAACAGCAGGTCAAGCACCTTCCCCATCTTGTGAACCTGGAGTCTTAGTGATTGCCACACACCACAATCAGTTCTACCCACCTGCCTCACATTTCTCTTCAGGAGTATTTCATTCTCTTCTTGGCTTTCTTTCCTTTAATTAGGAGTAAGGAAAAGGTTGTAGTGACTTCATAGCATGTCAGATTTAATCTGCATAAGACATGTTGGGGGGATGTGTGGCAGGAGTTTTTAATAAAGGATTACAGAATGCACCTGCTGTGGCTGAAATATTGTGAGCTTTTTTGAAGCTCTGGGAGGCCTGCATAGGGTCAGCTTTGACTTGAACATTTATTACTTACCAACCTTTGGCATTGGGATGGAGTCTGGAGCATAGTGATGATATCAGCTGATTTAAATTGCCAAAAAAGTGATCAGGTTGCTTGCACAAAACCAGAGAAGTGTTTGTCTTAATGGCTGCTGCGGAGATGGGTAGGATTCCTCTGCCCCAGACAATATTGGTTTTTTGTTCCCAAATGTCATCAGATAATGACTTTTATGCCAACAAGTTAATTGCAAAAGCAAAGCAATGAAAATATATACCGAACCACAGTCACGTATTTCCTACATTTGCTTCCAATTTAATGTAATGAACAGAGAGCTTTGTGAAGGAAGATTGCAAATGCCATGGAATATAAATGCTGTTTCTGAGTAAAACCATCATGCAGCCAAATGAGCTGCCAGCTCCCCTTTTCTTGCCCTGTTCTATCTCCTCTATCTCCTCCAGGGTGTGGGGTCAGTCACCTTCTCCACATGAAGGAGCTCAGCCCAGAGCTCCCCAGGACACACCTTTGGCCACGTGGTGCAGGTTTGGGACAGACACCCTCACTCCAACAGCAGCTCCACACTGCACAGCCAGGTCCAGGACTGCTGGGGCAGCACCTGTACACTCCCCTATGTGTTTGAGGTGCCTCCTGCTCACACTTCCTTTCCATTCTCTGGTTTTGAGGTGGTCTGAGCTAAGAAAATCTCACTGTAGAGCGCTGCTGGATGTGCAGCTGCACTGCCTGGTTCAGCAGCTCTGACATCTCGAGCAGAGCCAGGAACCACAGGTACACAAACCACCTCCCCAGGGCTGCAGAGCTGCACCAAGCACAGCAGGAAAGAGCCCCCTCCGGAGTGTCAGGTGTCTCCTTCTGGATAAATCACTTGTCAGCTCATCGCTCACAGCTGCCAGGGTGCACCAGACTATTTACTGCATCCCAGCCCTGTGGTTCTAATGGCTCACGAAAGAAGTGAGAGACATCCTGAAAATACACAGAGCACTGACAAGTGCTAATGGGGCTGCTCTCCTGCTTTAAAGCAATTCTATTAACACATTATGCTGCACCTGAGGGTAATTATTTCCAAGGGAAATGGCTCCATGACCCAGGATGGGCTCTCATGATGGCGATTAAACTCACATGTGACTAATGCACAGAAGACATTAACTGAAGTTTGAGGATTTATTGAGATTTGCAGAGACATCTCCAGGGCCACAGAAGACAGTCTGCTTGGGTTGCAATACAAAGTAAGAAAAGTTGGCTCATAAAGCTGAATAAATTAATTTCAGATTTTTTGCAATACTTTCAATTATAAAGGAATACCTCTGCAAATCCAATATTTTATTTAGTAAACACATGAAAATGAAAGGGTTGTCACTCATTATAAGTAGTAAAGTATTACATCTCACCTTCAGTTAACACTAACCTACAAAAAGTGTTTGGACAACACTCTCAGGCCCATGGTGTGATTTCTGGGGCTGTCCTGTACAGGGCCAGGACTTTGATGACCTTTGTGGGTCTCTTCCAACTCAGGTTATTCTATGATTCTACCTCTAAATATTAAGATAATTTAGAAAAATTGGAAAGGGTTAAAAAACGGTGTTTGCATTCCATTGTTTCTCATCTAGCATTGTCTTTCTCTCCCTTCCTGCAACCTGATGGCAGCACAGCATTGTGCATTCAATCCCAGCCACACATACAAGCAAAATACTGATAAACGGGATTCTCCCTGTTCCTTTGCAGCACCCACCTGGCTAAGCCAGTGCTGGAGAGGGATGCAAGCCAGCAGCTGATTCCTCTGCCCCTGGAAAATCGCCACCTGTCTCCCCCATGACACTGACTCTCCATTACATGCCAGTCATGCTTTCACCTGCAACCCATGGAAATCCATCCCAATAGGAGCTATAAACAGGGCCAACAGCAAAACTGATCATGCAACTTCTGCTGTGCCATGCATGCTGCAGCCTCAGAGCAACAGCATGAAAGGAAATCCTTCCAGGGCATTCCACAGTGAGCTCTGTGAGCTCTGCCACCACAGATTACTGAGAGGGTCCCAGTGAGCCACCCACAGCTCTCAGGGTGGCTCAGCTGTGTCAGGATGGCAGCTGATGGCAGCCACAGAGCAGTTGGCAAACCTTTAGCCCTTTACAGAAACCATTCTGCAGCACCTGTCTGTAAGAACCAAATGCTCTCATGGAGAGTTTCCCCTGCACAATACTGTCAACACTCTTGAAGAACAAATTGTACTGTTTTGAAAGGATAAATGACTCTCATCTCATTCTGTCCATGCAAGAGCAGTGCAGGAGGCTTTAATGACTATCTCTCACTGCCTTTTGAATGCGTGTTTATGCACAGTTTGGATATAAGGAGTGGAAGGAAAAGGAGAACAGAAATGAGGAAAATTTAGATCTACGTCTCAGGCTGAATGAGCATAGCAGCAGCTTTTACCACACAGCCAAATTTTCCACTGCCTGTAAAGCCTCACAGTAGCTGCACACAGTCAGTATTTGATAGACAAGTTGGCAAAGCTCTTACATCTCACATTACCTGCTTGCTACACAGCAGAACTGGCTTGTAGGCAGTTGGGCTGCAGGAATCCACATTTGGGAAACACCAGTGTGGCTTCTCCTTGGACCTGTGCCCTGGGGACAGGATGGGAACAGCCCTGGCTTCTCAGCCCACACTGTCACAAGCAATTGAGCAAAGGGAGATAGAATTGCCTTCCAACATTGATAGAAAACCTTTGGGCTACCTCACTCACGCAGGATTTCTATGGATAAAGGATATCCACTGCATTTACCAACCTATCTGCATTTATTCAACCAGCCTGGCACTGCCTGTGTGTCACTGCCTGCAGCTGCATCTCAAACACAATCTCCATGGCAGGAATCTGGCTAGGAGCGGCACCAAATCCAGCATTCCTCTCGAGCTGGTGACACTCTCTCCCTGCTTGGGCACTCCCTGAAATCAGCTGAGAGCCAAACCCCAAAGGTGCAGAACAGGACAATGATGAACTTGACAGATTAAAAAAAAAATTAAATAAAAATGTAAAGGAGTGACTTCATCAGTCATCAAATATTGATTTGTCCTAGATCTGAGAATACGGGGAATCACACTCCAGAACACAATGTGCAGTGGGAAAAAACATTAAGGAAATAGTTCATAATTTCACAGGCTATTTATTCATATATATATGAATAGCAGATATATCTATCTATCCATCTCTCTCTATATATATATATGTCTACTTATCCAGCAGGTAAAACACAATTGGTAGGCTCAGTAATGTCATTCCTTCATTAAAAGCACCTCTAGAATCTCCAAAGCAATCCTTGAATTGGGCCTCCCATAAGGGAAAAAAAAAAATATTGTTGGAGAATACAGAAAACATTCCTGCCTCTTTCAGCTTGTCTGACAGAACATAATTCTGCACACCTATGGATCAGCAGATCAATGATCCAGGAACATAACTCTGTTGAAATATTCCTGATGTGGTGAGCATTAATGGCTCAGAATAGGCCTATGGGGTCTCACCCATCAGCGCACCTGCAGCAATTCAGAAAACTGTAGCATCTCTGAAAGTGCCATCAGCCCATTAAACCACAGATCTGCAGAAGTACCTCTCTCTAAAGGAGCAGCAAAATCTGATTTGATTTGGCAGACTCAAATAACCTCATCAGAGCTATAAACTAAAATACCTTCAAAGGTGCTTATGGGGGCTTTGGATCGTGTTGAAAACCCCACACCTGTTGCATGCTGTGAATCCAGAACTCCAATGGATAAACCAAGATTCCATTCATGAATTCGTGTCAAAACAACACAGAAAAACCTCCCCCCATAGCCCAGCCAGCCTTCCCCATCCATCAGGGTCTCTCCCCAAAGGGAGAACATCCAAAAGGGATTGGATTTGTGCCATCACTGCTCAAGGGTACAGGGGGCAAAAGACACAACATTCAGAGCTATACCAAATCCATATTTTAAAGGTTTCCCTGCAAAAATGCTTACAGATATTTGGATAAAGCCTCTTTAAAATAGAAACTAAAATATTGATACATTAATCATAAATAAACATGTACCACAAATGCAGCTCTGTAAGAAGAGGCTTGAAAGGTATTGTAAACAGCTCAAAAAATTTCTCCTTGCATGAGCTCCAACACTCCAGATCTGTTCGTTGCTAGGCTTAATTTTCATTCATGTGAAAAAAAGGTTTTGCTAAAATAATGCAAATATTCCTATGCTTCATAAAAGAAAGTTCCTTTTTTGACATGATTACCCCAATCTAATTAAAAACTGTGCTTGTCACATCTTGGAAAATTAACTGTCTTCACACAGGGCGAATGCTATCATTTCAAGAGGTCACAATAAATTACTTATAAACAAGAAAACAAAATTAATTCCTGATCTAAGCACCGAATTCTTTACAGACCTAATTAAAGAGCAAAACTCAGCATCCTAAAGTGACTCTGAACAGAAACCTGCAGAATAGAAATCTGTGTGTTTAAGGGAACAACTCAACACATTTGGGAAAGAGATGGAAAGCACCAAATGAATAATATAAAAGATGAGAGACAGGATTTTATGCAAATGCAATATGAATATCAATACACCCCAACACTAGAAGAGTGAGTGCATCATTATTGTGGAAACGGGGGAATTGGCTTTGTTGTCATTCAATGCCAAAAATCAATGCTCAGAATCTTTTTCTCATGACACTGTTACAATTCATAAATTATTAACTGGAGTCTTTTGTAAAAAGTTCCTGTTTACAAGGTTACTCTGTAAGTTAAAATGTTTGTTTGCCCTCAGATCTCCACTGTAAAGCATCTGTGGGTAGATTTACATGATGAAGTTGATAGATTTGTATTTTGACAGTACATCTGTCATCCTCGCTTCCCATGTCAAGGGGTCAGGTGTGCACTCGGTGTTATCAGGTGGCTCATTAGTGTCCTGTGGGATTTGCTACCTTGTCTGCTTTGCTTTTAGTGACAAAAAACGTTCTTTCCAGCCCTTGCTGCAGGAATTCACATCCCCTCTGCAACTGTTTGTGTTTTCCTGCTGTCAGATTATTGGATTCTTAGCACATGAACAGAGAGAACATGTCTGGACACAGCACCTGTGGGGGCAGAGCTCAATCCTTTCACACACACCCTGATCCATCTGAGAGTGGGAGTGCCCCCTTGGCCTCTTCTTTACAAGGCTTGGAATACACATTTAGACACTCGGCACAGCCACACTACACCTTGCACCATCCCTCTGTAAAAAATGCACATTAAGCAGAGCCAAGGATCCCTGAGCTCACTGCTAACATGGGCAGGCACCTGTGCACCTAATCCTCAGGCTCTGAAAGCCATGGGCCACTGCAGGAGGAAGCAGTTTCCCCATGACTTTCCAGGCCCTGTAAAAGTTGTTGAAAGCAGCAGCACATTCCTCTGCTCTTCCTGCGCTATTCCTCACGGATTTGCTAATGCCTCCTGCTGACTGCAGGCACATCTTCAAAAGGCAGAGAGAGAACTTCATTGTGCATTCATCTGCACCCCTGTGAACTCATCAGCTCCAGGAGTTCCACAGGAATCCCAGTGACAGCAGAGTTTAGTCCTGTGAATAGCAGGGCTGTTTTACAAAGCACCGATTTTATTTTGTTGGGAGTTAGAGTAATGCATTTTACATTGATTTTACCACTGTAGTAGATTACTTTGTGAGCTACTTAATTTAAAGGGTAAGCAAACAGCTGACAATTTTGCTTGCAAATCACTTGTTCTGGTGAATTTTAAGCAATGGGAATATCTGTCAAAAAACGTGGTAAAGAAAAAATCATCATGATTCTGTAAACTGGAAAAACACCCAGTGCACGATGAGCTTGGGTGGATCTGCAAAGTACTGTACAGCAGATAAATAGATTCTGTACCTAATTTTGTGCTGCCTTTTAGGCTCTTTTTCCACTGCTGTAATGTTCATCTCCTTCCCATGGTGGCTCATGGATGGCCTCATAGATGTTCCTTTAAGTTGCATGAAAATTATTTTGCAATTTATTGTGGCTCTCTAAAGCCTCAGCCATATGAAGGGCACAGGTTAAGAGTCCTTGAAATGTCTTGAATAATGCTTTGTATCAATAACATGAAGTGTCTTGAGGTAAAGTTATCTTACCCATGTCACATTGTCACTCTTTGGCTCACTGAGAACATTTGTGGGGTTGGATGAACTTTGCCCCTCACAGATTTCTTTTCATGTCCGAGCCAACCATTCCCTCTACTCAGAAGACCCAGTAACAAGTTTCCTGACTGGAAGGCATTTCTGTGAAAAACCTCTCTGGTGGTTCAAAGTTTTTTAAAAAATGGGAAAAAAGTACATCCACCCACAACCTTGAACTGCAAAGAGCACAAATCAGGATTCTGTAGCCAAGAGCCATCAATGGGATCCCCAAATCTTCAGCCAGAGAGAACACTGAAGAGCAGAAGGGATGCTGAATTACTACAATTTATACAATTTTGTGGAAATTCCTATACCAACCCATGCAACCTCATGGCAGCCCGGATTGTCATCAAGTGAAGCTCAGCTCCAGTAAGCAAACAAAACATTTGTGTTCCTATTTCTCTGCTGGAGGACTTCAGTGCATAAACACCAAGCATGTAATGGGGTCAGTTCTGCAAAATTTCATTCACAAAGATAAAAAAATATATCCCGAATTTACGAAGTCACTGCTAGTGCTGGATTATCCAGTGTCCCTAAATACCCCCAGTGCAGGTTATGGCTGAGACAGAAAACTGAGAGAGTTAAGAGAGCTTTAAAAGCTGCAACCTTCACAGCAGCCTGAGGTCCCTCACTTTGCTTTATAACCTCAAGGAAATATGGTACCTGCATTTCAGCTAAATCAGCTAAATTCAGCTTATCAGTGTCCTGATAAGATCACTGCTTAACCACTTGTGATCTGACCATGCTGTTAGACACCTTCCAAAATGGAAAACTTGCATTGGCTAGAAGAGATTTATAAATCTCTGAGTTTCAGTCCAGAAAAGTGTACAAAGACTGAAGGTGCAAGCATTTTCTTCTCTGTCATGGAATGGGACAGGAGAGTAAAAACAAAGCTGATTTTCCACTTAAGTCTCCCTCATGGCTGCACCTTTTACAAGTCATTACTTCTCAAAGGACCAGAATTATATATTCATTTCCAGGACCCATCTTGGGCTGGTAAAATGCAACATTGGCTTTTCACAGGCTAGAGCCTCCACATTCAGAGCAGCCTACAGTGATTTTTCTGGCAGCATTTCACTGACTGTCATTTTGCATAAATGATTGTAATAACAATATGCTACCAATAAAACATGCTACCAAAACTGCTCTTCTTTTGAGTGCATGTGATTTCTGGGTATTAATGGGAATGTCACACTCATACACACAGGGCATGGCAGAATGGCCCCTGAAGTGTTTTTACTCAATTTCTCCTGGTGGGTGACTTTGTCCTCATAACCATAATAAAGCTGTGGTACTTTATAAAATGCAAAAGGTCTCCTGAAGGTTGGTACATGCTGTTATTCTAACCCCCATTTGTGAAATTTCATGCAAATTAGAAAGATCTGGTAACTGAGATGTATTCACATAGCAGAGATCTAGACTCTAAAATACAAGCTGTTAACTCTGCCCAGGCACTTTTTTTGTTTGTCTTTTTAAGTAACTTTAACAACAAAAAACATAAAGGAAATTATTTGGAGATATGCTTATTCATCAAGGCAAAGTCATCATTTAGAAAAAAAAGCTCCAAGGTTCATCATTGTTTAGTTAATCCTGCTCTTGAAAATGAGATTCTGAAACTCCAAGGTAACTGCACTGAAAAACAGTACATACTTCACGTTTTCAGGTGTAGAATTCTCATTTCCAGGCAGTGAGAATCCCTGCAGCCTTAACCTTCAAAAAACCACCCTCCTGAACCATAACCAATATATTCCAAATTCCAAGGTGAGCACATCCATTCTGAGTTTGTCCAGAATTATTACCCCAATGCATTGCTGAGAGACACTGTGCTGCAAAAAGCACTTCTTTAAGTGACATTACTGCAGTTTAGAGGCACTAATTTATCCCAAATATTTGTTACAGGATCATCTCTATCTCAATAGATACAGAAGCATCTATTGTTATGACAGAAGTCTTAACTGTTCTCTTACCTCAGGGTCTTTTCAGTCTGCCAGCAAACTGTGAGTCTTCAAAGCCATTTTCTATTGTTGTAGGTTTGTTATAAACTAACCCTTGAGAAAATTTACAGCAAGTGTAAAAAATTTATCCACTCTCTTTAGATCCAGACTTGAACAAAAATCCTTGAAGATAAGACTTAGAGGTAAATGGAAAATGGAAAAAATCTATCATGAATTTAACAGAGTTGTAGGATGCAAGGGAAAACTTGAAGGGAGTTATATTATGATAATTTAGTTTCTAGATAAATAAAATGCCATAGATCTAGTTTAATCTATATATTCAAGCATTTATTTAGATACCACAGATATTTCCTTATCTAGCTGGAGAAGGCAAGGATGGTGTAAGGAATGGCTGGGGAGTGAACAGTGGCACTTCCTGCTCAAAGTGAGACAAGATGGAGATGGAGCTCCTCATCAGTCAGTCCTGGCAGTGCTCAACACTCCCAAAAACCAGCAATGGCAGATGCCAAATAAAGCACATAATTCTGGCAATCTGCGTTCAAAAATATTCACCAAAACTGCAAGGAGGGCTACAAAGACAGGCAGAGGGGAGAAAAAAGACCATGAAGAAGCCAAGGTTATTTTATACCTACTCAAATGTCACCTGGAGGAAAGGAAAGGCATCAGGGTCAGCCTGAGGAGGGACAAAAAGAACAAAGTCAAGAAATAAGATAAAGGTATAATCAGAATATGAATCAGCTCAGCTTGGATATTAATATATCATCAGAGAAGTGAGTGTCTGCAATAATCTTTGTTTGAAACTGCATGGAAAGACATTGCCACTTTTAGAGCAAGAGGATTATTCTCTGAACCAGCACAGGAGAGTGTCTGTCCAAACAAAACCCTGGGTGTGATGACCCACAGGATTTGGCCCCCAGAAGCTCAACAGTGGGAGCAGCCTGAGGCTGCAAAGAGCTGGTGAGGATTGCTGCCTACCAAAACCGCTCCTCTAGAAGCAGCAGTGAGACACAAACTATTCCAGAGAGAGCACACCGAGGATCTGAGGCACGGATCTCTCTCTTCCCCCAGCAGAGCAGCTGGCACAGATTTAATTCTGCTGCCTCCCAGCAGAAGGGCAAAGCTGGTGTCAGATGCCAGACAACAGCACTGGAAGCAGCAGCACTGCTCCAAAAGGAGAGGCAGGCACACATCACAGCACCTGTGCAACGAGTCAGAAAAGGCTATAAATTGACCCAAGATCCCCTGGAACAAAGCTTCTTTGGGAATATAAAATCTCTGCCATGGGCTGGGCTTCAACGAAAGCAAGTCATTCATTTGGGCCATATTTCATAATCCCCTACTACCAAATTTACATTGTAGTTTTCCCCTGTCCTCAGTGACAGCAAAAGCTTCCAGGGGGCCATTTCAGGGTATGTGACACATTTCACCCCTTTGGGGTAGCACTGAATTGAGAAGTTCTGGTTTTGTTCTCAATTCCACCACAAATCCAGTATATAACCACTGGAAAGTAACTTATTTTCTTTGAATTTACCTTCAAAAATAAACAACTTTTCTCTAAAACTCTTTTTTTCCCATCTAGAACATCTCAGAAATGGTTTTAACTTAACATCACCATAGAACACTTACCAAAATAAATAAAATTCCAGTTATGGGTAAACACTGTAAAAATAGCAAATGAAAAGGATCTCCCCTGATGACACCATGAATATATATGCAGAGAAACAATAGAAATAGTAATTTTAAAATTTAATTGGAAAATCAAAACAATGGAAAAATATTGGGAATGTAGAGCTCATTAGGGCAAGCAGAGTCTATTAACTGTTCAGCTGTCCAAGCACAGAGCAGAAAATCTCTTGTTTGCTTATCACTGAGTACAATGACCACTATGATCCCAGCTGTAATCAAATACATAATGGAAAGTGACCTAAACCGAGGAAATCAAAACCAAAAAAACACAGGGCCAGATCCTTCCACCACTGACTCTGGTGGAATTAACTGGCTGAATGCTCCCACTCACTCCAGCAAATCAGAATTTAATAATTATGACCCTGAACAGCTTCCCATTGCTGATGGGATCTTTCCCCTACACTAGAGAGCTTATGCACAATGACTTACATTAGTACTAGACAGCTTTTTTTTTTTCACCTTTCAGTCTGTATAAAAATTGGATGTGCATTGTTACCCCAATATTTACATAAAGCATAACAATGACTTCTGTCTCTGGGTCACCAGCAGTTCATCTGCACCATTGCACTTCAGTCTGCTGCAATGTCAGGGGGAGCAGACTGGCTGCAGCTTCACCTCTACCCTCTATTCTATTTATGAAGACTGATGACAAAAAATCTCTAACAGGCAAATAAGAAAAAGAGCATGAAATGCATCTACAATAATAGGGAACAATTACATGTCTCAAAATGTAACCACTTGGAAATTCAGTCTGTCAAGGAACTGGACATTTAATTATTATAATCATTCTAAACAAGAACTAATTGAAACTGAAAATTTACTTTTATCTAGAATTTTGCTTATGAATTTTAAGTATGTTACCTATTAGGATATAACCAAAGCAATGAAAATCCAAACAAATTACTCCCATTCCAGTAAGCCTTCCTTATGCAGTACAAGCCTGCTCTCCTTTTTTTTTGAGGCATCTCAATGAATATTTTTAGCTAATGGCTAAATTCTTTCCCATATCTAGATTCAAAGAGGCAAGGAATATGTATACTTTGCTATTCCCCTAGAGAATGGATTTATTTTAGGACAAGAAAAACTATGCCTGCTTTCAAATTTTATCTCTTCCTCATGCTTTCCTGTCATCACTTATGAATGTAAAGGTTAAACTACCTAGAACTATCTAAGGAAATAAATCTAATTGCACAGCTATAACCAAAGTTTATTGCCCTACAATAATTGCTACTAATTCTATAAGTTCCATCTTTTCACCTTCATACCACCTTGATAGGTACTAAATTACAGTTGAAAATACACTAAGACATAATTTACTAACACGGTCCCATCAATTCACTGGGATCAGCTTTGTATTTTGATGTTGTACTGTATGCAAGAAACACCTCAGACAAATCCATAGAATCATAGAGGTTGAAAAGACCTTAGAGATCATCTGTACCAGTTCTAGCATCAGCATTTTCTTTCTATGATCCCCTAAGTTACATTCATGACCTAAATTCATTTAAAACAATTTTACATATCTTTGTGTCATTAGGAAAGTCTTATCCTTGGTGCACCACAAGAAGTTCAGGTGTGTTCTTCCACAATTTTCAGCCAGGTCTCAGATCCTTGGGAATCCAAGGTGCATTTCAGGCAGAACCAAATCTCCCTGATTTTTCTTGTGAGATTGTAATGTACCAATATAGCAAAATCCAGGTTCAGGAGCTGCAGCCACAGTTCAAAGGAGAAGTGCTGTCCCTTTTTCCCAACTCCTTTGCAAGTTCAAAGGGTGAAGTCAATAACAGCATGACAAAAAAGGGTCTCTGTGTGACAGCCAAGGAACAGTTCCATGTGCCATAGTTCTGGGAGTGGCCCTCAGGTTTAGCCTTTGCTACCGTGTTACCTATAAAAGAAGAGGAAAGAGTTACTTACACAGAATCGACCAAAAAAAGGATATCAAGTGCATTGTTACTGCAAAAAACTGCACACAAATAGACAATGAATGAACTTGCCCCAGCCACACCTTTATATCACACAGAGAAGCAGAATCTCCCTAGAAATGTTAATTACATGTTATTTCATAGCATGAGGGAGATTTGCAGATAAAGAAATGGCAATTCACCGTTAAATTTGCCACCAACACCTCCTGGACATCTCCAATTTTACTTTGCTTCATGTCATTCCCAAGGCCTCCAACACAAGTGTAGGATTTACATCCCAAAGGGCCATTCATGCAAACTGCTGCCCATTCCCAAGGGTCCATCCCATGGGAGGGAATCAGGGACCTGGCAGCACATGGGAATAAATTGTTCCTGCAGCAGAAATCTCCCCCAGCCAGCAGAACTCCCTCAGGACCCTGGAGGGGCTGCAGGGATGTGTTGAAGCCTTGATGCACACACAGGACACAGCTCTGGCTGCACAGTGAGGAGGGTCCTGCTGGATTTCCTGTCCTGGAAATGGATGAGAACAGGCAGCTGGAAGGAGGAAAGCTTTGTCAGCTCTGCTCTGCAGTGTCTACATGTGTCACAAAACTAAACAGACACTCAGCATAGAGAAGTTTTTATTTCCTTCCCTGAGGGAACTGATGGAAGATGCAAATTCCTCAGCTTTGCACATTTTAACTGTCCCACTCAGACACTAACTGTTCATCTAAATACTGAGTCGTGTCAGCACTCTCCTCTGCTTCAAATATTTTAGTTACACTATTTTTGCTTATTTTCATGGAATGAGAAGATAGAGGACTTAAAGTTGATTAAATGACATTTCCTCTTTCAGTGTATAATTAACCTGTGGAAGCCACTGTCCCACGTAGCACTGATCCCAGGGTCTTAAAAAGCTTTAAAAATTGATTACAAATTTAAATGGCAATGAGATCATCTCTGGTGCATAACACAGAAAAAGAATTCGTATGGAATGGATCTCAACTATTGTGTTTTAGACATAAGGCAACTATTAAATTGGAAAAAATTCATGGATGCATACACTTTCTGTAATTGTCCCAAAAGGTTTTGCTGCATCTGATTTGAGCATCCCATTGCTGAGGCTCACAGGTGACTCAACAGTTTGGCTGTTCAAATAGGCCTCCTTGTGTAAAATTTTAATAACATACCTAAGAAATATTTGGTTTATTAATCTGAGACAAATCTTTGGTTCATTTTCAAAATAAAAATATATGCTATGCCATATTTCCCTTTTCCCTGGGACTCTCTTTCCATTCTAGTTTCCTTACAGCTGTCCAGAGGAAGGAAGAGGCAGCTGCATAATGAGGATCTGACAATTCAGACATCAGTGCCACCATAAAAGTCTTTGTTCTGCCACCCACCCCTCGAGTATCTGTCCAAGGCATCAAGGATAATTAACCCTCACTCAAAGAATAATTAACCTGACTCACTCTTCTCCAATAAAGTCCTTTTGGTATAAACTGCCAGCTCTCTCTTGGTATGTCCAGAGATGAAGTTGTCTTGTACAATATCTAGAACTCCTGTTCACCAGTCCCACCCTTCAGTGGATGCTACAATGCTACTCCTGATCTACAAATGAGTAGTTAAAAATCAGCCCTGGGGAAAAATCTGAAAGGCTGAGGGTAATTTTTAACTTGCAGTAACTGAGTCCCAGTTATCCACACTGATTCCAGGGTTTGCAGGCCAAATTCCAGATGTAGTGTCCATCACAGGAGATCAGCAGGACCCAGGCATGCTATAGACTACATCTTTGGCACTTGATAAATATCACTGGCCACAGAGTCATAGAAAGGTTGGGGTTGTAAAGGTTCTTGAAAGTCTTCTAGTTCCAACCCCTCTGCCACGAGCAGGGATGCCACTACCTTTGTGCAATGTCTACAGAGCACCAGTGCCACAGCACAGCTGCCCAAAACATCCAATTTCCTCTCATCCATCCACAAATTAGTGCAGTTTTCAGTGCTCAGAGCAGCCTTCACTAAACAACATTTGGTGACAGTATTGCTTATTAACTCAGACTGTAACCTAATGAAGAACATTCTTTCCCAGCTAGAAGAGGCTGTAAAGGGAAAAGCTGAGCATATGTCTCTCCTTGCTATTGCCTGCTAAAGACTCCTGGTTTATGATGTATTTAGACATGCAGTTTGCTGTGACTTGCTGAACTTCAATGCACTGAACTCATTTTAAATTGCCAGGCAGACAGAGGACATGATATTTTCTCTCCATTAGTTAAGAAATAAGATGACATAAGCAAAGGTTTTGTTTAAAAAAAAATAAATCAGGCCAGCTACAGGGTGGTCTGTAATTAGAAATATTCTGAACCAGTCTGATTTCCAGTGATGCTCAGTATGGCACACTGTCATCAGTGCAGGTTCTCAGCAACTCCCAAGCCATACTGGTACTTTCAAAAGGTAAAATGCTGTCCAGCACAGGAATCTAAGTTTATGTGACAGTGGTAAAGATCTTGGATCCCTGTACTCAGCCTGCAAATTGAAGAATTGGTTCTGGAACATGATTATCCCTCTAGCACTGAGCACAATGAATTAATTTCTTTGGCTCACTGCAGACTGAATCAGGGCCATTTTCAGTGTGATTGCAGGAGTGAAGGGGCAGTTCTGACCTAATATTTCCTCTCTCAGAGCAACTAATTAATCACAGCTTTCCAAAACTTTGCAAAGGCCAAGACTGGTGCTCACACCCACAGACAAAATGCAATAAGAGCAATCAGCAGAATGGCACCTTTAAATATAGGTGATCTCTGTACTTGCCTTTGTGGTTTTGACTTTATTTCCACTGCTGCAAGACCAACCTGAATAGTCTGGTAGTACTTTACAGTCCTCTCCATCCAAACAGGGGTTCATGTGACACCACCACTTCTGCAGGACAATGGAAGCTGAAAAAGAAGCAGGAAACAGAAACAATATATTTTTTGTCACCCTTGTTTTATGGCAGGGCGGTTGTCTGTGCCATGTTCAATTAGTTGATTTCAAAATGGAAAATCAACGATGACTGGTTTAATAGTGAATTACATGGAGTGTGTTTGAGGTAAAAAAGTGACAGAACACTTCACCAGCTCTCAGAAAGGTAAATGCCATATCCAAATGAGAAAGAGGCAGGCACCACCAGAGACTGATTCCAAGATTTGAATTGACCTCTGGAAGTGCCTTTCCATCTCCACAGACTACAAAAACGACTTTTCTCCTTCATTTGCATGCTTCAGTCATGTACCTGCTGTAAGGGGGAATGAAGCTGAGACTTCTTGTTTAATCCATACATGCATATGGGAGACTGGACAGAGAAATGCCAGTTTCTCCCTTCACTGGGTGAGAAAATAGAATTGCACAGAGACGTAAACCCCAGCGGTGTGTCAGCAAATACTGCAGGTAAGAACAGGGAAACCTCTGGCAAGCACTAGAATATTGACTAAAAATCCATTTGCAGTCACTCTGCCACTTCTGCAATATGTTTTGGAAGGCCACAGTTGTACACCTTAACTGGGCAAATTTATTAATTCTCTACCCTTAAGCCAATTTCTATTAAGACCATGCCTATTCTTTTTAGAAATGTAGCCATGACCTTATAAACCTGCTGTTAACAACAGCACAAACACCTGCATGCATTTCTCAGGTTTGCATTGTTCATGGCACTCATCAAATCCCAGAAAATTGTTATGAATCATATCAGTACACAATCCTACATAATCTATATTGGATTTCAAAATAAAACATGGCTTAAGATGTGGATTCAGCCAGTCTACATTATCCTACTATGTGCACAAACTATTGAATCACATGCCTTAAAAGATAACACATTCAGATGAGATGAACAAAAATAATGGAGTCTACTTCTTGTAAAGCACTTTTTTCCCTTTTAATTTCAAGACATATTTGTTCTTCTGCAACCTTTAAATTGGGGTGTCAAGCAGGGAAGCTGACATCAGGATATTGCTGAAATGTTCATTCAGTTACCTTTGTTTTGCACTTTTACTGAAAAATGTTATGAAAAGACACACTTTTGGAACACAGCTTTGGCTTTTATAAACTAATATTTCAGCCTTATAACATTACAAAATAAATGTATGAGCTTTCATCTGGGTCTCAGATCATTTGCATTGATACTGATTGATTGTGGACAAAAAATGGGTGAAACCTGACTGTCCTTCCCTGGGAGGTGAGAGATCATTTCTGATAAAGCCTGCACTCAGGACAAAGCCCCTAAATGTCTGTATCAGTCTGTAGTATGCAAATTGAAGACTCAAACAGTTTCTTGCTTTCACTGTGTAGGAGTCTACTGCAGGGTATGTACAGAGTGGGAGAAAACACATCAGATCCTGAGGCTGAGGAAAGGGAGTTTCAGCTTCTGTGCTGCAGCAACTCACTCCAGTCCCAGATGCTGGCAAAAATAAGCTAAGCCTGGTAAAGCATTACCCTAAGGAGTGAGGGGAATCAAAAGCTTCCACTTGAACAGTCAAAATCTAACATTCATAATATTTTGTTACACTTAATTGCAACTATACTTCAATAAAAAAAAAAACTAAATTCCTTCAGCAACTGTTGGCTGAATCAAGCTTCTGCAGTATTTATATATTTCTGCCATAGAATGACAGTGTCACTTCTGCAGTCTTTAAGTGAGCTTAAAATAATGCCTGACTTCTATTATCTGCTACATGTAAAAGTATTTCTGCTATTTGATGTGTTACCTAAAAATGCAGAAGACACTCCTGATGTAACAAGAAAACTCCCTAAGAAAATGCACCATTAAACTGAACTGCTGAATTATAAAGCATAAAAACACTAGGCATCTATTTTTTTTAAATCTGCTTTTAAAAAATATCTGTTTTGACAGCTTTGTAATAGGTAAAAAAAAAAAAATCAAAAAACAGATTCACGTTTACACAGAACACAAATTTACATAGAACATATTTACATTCACACAGAACATAGAGTTCTATGTCTGACACTAAATATTTCTGAATATTAGATTAGAATTGGACTTAAAAACTTTTTTTTTATGTTTAAGTGAACTGGTTGCGATTTTAGGCACAAAAGAATAAAAACAGGATCTTGCTTATGAATTAATGGAATGAGGGATTTTGGTAACTTTAAGATGAAGAAAAAAATCTGTCTTGGAGTAGATTTAATAACTTAACAAGAGCAACAACCCCTAAAAAAATAGGCAAATTAAATGGTGAATATTGATTTAGAGAAAAGCTCTCCATGTCAGATGTCCCAGCCCCATGTGCATTCCCAGTCTTAGGGCTGCATTTATTATCCAGTGAATTTTTAGCCAAGCTACTAAGTCTTAAGACATCTGGAAGAGTTAATATCATAAGCCTGAATTTCTTGGCTTATGCTGTTTTCAAACTAGTTTTAGAGGAGAATTCTTCTGTGGGAAAAAATTAAGTTTTATTGGCACAGACATGAAATGGACCAGCACATATATTAAGAGGATTAATTACACCAAGATTTATGCACAGGCTCATTATCAACAACACACAGAGATGTCTCTAAAATTAACAAAAGGAAGGATTATGCTTTTTTGAGGCAGTGGGAAGTCAGACATCAAGGAGAATAAACTCAAACAATCTTAACGAGGCAGGAGTGAGCAGAGGCTCTCACTATCGGAATATTTACCAATATAGGTGGACAGGACGTGCCTGAGCTTGTCTGGCCTTGGTGCTGAACCAAATGGCAGCACTGTGGTGTTTCACCTCAGAGACACTTTTGGCCAGCTGGGTGTGTGATGTTTCACCCCACAGACACTTTTGGCAGGCTGGATGTTGGTGTTTCACCTCACAGACACTTTTGGCTGGCTGGGTGTGTGGTGTTTCACCCCACAGACACTTTTGGCTGGCTGGATGCTGCAGCTGGCCTTGTGGAGACAAGTCCAGGCCTGCAGGAGCTCTGGTGGAGGTGGGATGGAGCCTCCTCCCTTAAGAGGGTCTGCTCCTCAGGTGTTCCCCTGACAGAGAAGGTTTCATCTCTTTCCTTCACCTTTAAGGCGATGGTGTAGGAAAGGAGTCGGTTCTGATGGAGGGTTTGGATCCAGAGCTTTATTCTGGCCCACAGGCCTCTGAATGCAGCAGCAGCTCCAACAGAACTCCCTGAGCCCGTGGTTGCTGTTCCTTTGAACCCCAGGGAGAGGGGTAGGGAGCCACCAACCAGGTACATGAGAGGTCTCAAGGGACAAAGGACACCTGGATGACCCAATGCCCCCCAGGGGTAGAGGGCATCCTTTGATTCTGCCAATCACTCAACGCCCTTCTGGAATTGCAGGACTGACAGACAGTGCTGGGAGGCATCAGGGAGGGGAAAGGAAGGATGACTGACACACCTGGGAGAGAATCTTCAGGGGAGGGACACAGGTTTTGGGGTAAAGCCTGAAATGACAACCCAGCACTCACCTTCCACGCAGGAGGGCTGGGCCCGCGTGGTGCCGGCCACCTGGCCTGGGAAGCAGGAGCACTTCACGGTCTGCGAGCGCTCCTCGATCCGGTTCTTGTTGCAGCACCGGTGCACGGCCACCACCTCACACGTGCCCTGCTTCACCTGGTGCTGCCCTAACAGCCCCAGAGGCAAAGGATGGAGAGAAAAAACACATCAGTGCCTGTGAGAAACCATCGAAATGGGATGACCGTTGTGGCAGGGAGGAATGATGAGGGGGACTTCATCTTATTAGAAGGTGAAGCTTTTTGGAAGCTTTCTCCACGGCCTCAGGTCAAATGCAGCGTTCTCTTGGGGGTCAGTGTCTGTCAGCACAAAAAGCTTAAATTCTCAGCAGCCAGGGTTCCAACAGGATCTGGCTCATTCCCTGAGTTTATATACTATTCTTCCTTATGAAATTAGTTTTTGTAAGTCAGTTTTCCAATCTATCTTCCCTCACTCTTACAAAAACAGAGCAGGTCAGAGTAATCAGTTAAATGATGAAGGCAAAAAGAGCACAGTCATCTTCCTTTGCCGTCCTGACATCCATCAGGTTTTATATTTAGATCTTTCCCTTCATAAATGAACACAGTGGATAGAGTAATATTTAATACAAGAAAGACATCTTAAACAGTAGGGAAACTTTTTGACACATCCACATGTAAGCACTGCTTGCTATGCTTGCCATCACAGACAGGCTGAGAACAAGGTAGGCTGTAAAGCTGTCAGAGATAGTCAAGTTTTGTCCATAAGGAGAAAAAATAAACATACCCAAACTGTATGGATTTCTTCAGTTCCCTCCCAGACCATTCTGAACAAACCTCTGATAAATATTGTCTGCTCCTGCTTTTCTCCAAGTTGATTTTTCCCCTCCTTTGCTCTTGCCTTCACATCTCACCTCAGTGCTCCCTGCAGCTGATCATTTTCCTCCCCTGCCAAACTTCCTCTCCATCCTGCCTAAACCTCCTCTCAGAAACTCCACTTCACAAGCCCCTCAGCTCCTTGCATAAAGTCATTTCCATGTCCTCACTTTCCTGAGCAGCCTTCAAGTGCTTCATCTTGCATTTGTCTTGTCTTATTTAGAGTAGAGCCTTGGATGGCTCTTATCTGTGTTTGTGAAGCACCTTGTAAATTAACAGCACTACAGAGCAGGGTGAGTTATTTCATAAGAGAGAGAGACAGAGACAACACTGAGAATAACAAAAATAGTCACCATCAAAGCAGCACAAAGCATGAGAAGAGAGACAGCCCAGATATTGGTGTAGGTGTGGCTGATACCAAAGGCACAGAGAACAAAAAATGCAGGGGGAAGGCAGACAACTCTCCACAAACAGAAAATCCTCCAAGCGACAAACCTCAGAGTTATCCTGCTTCTTCCTCACTCCATGTTTACCCTGTTTGGAGGTTTTTGTTTGGATTTTTTGGGTTGGGTTATTTTATTACAGTATCTGCTGCTAACTAACATCAGGCACACCTTTACAAATGAAATTTTCCTGAGGAATAAAGATCACTGTAATTTTTGTGCAGAAAATGTTATGACTTGATTAGTGTGAGATCTTAACTTTCAAAAAGAGTTAGCAATGCAATTTATACTTCTATGAGGGGAGTTCTTAAAAAAAAAGTACTAAATACATACATATAACTTTTTCAAAAAGTTGGCTTGGCAGTGTTCCTTGCTGTGTATGTTTTGGTTTCACAAGTATTTCAAGTACAGCTGAAATACTTGTGAAAACACTTGGCTGCCTGGATTTTCTTGCCAAATTTGTATTCATAACAACCTCAATGGACAAGAAACTATGCATATTCAATCTTGGAGTGGAAATGTGGTGTTCTACTTGAGCACTCAACTTTTTTAAAAATTATATCTACACAGAGCTTTTTGAGGTTTTTTCCTTTTTCTTTCCCTGAGGACAAAGCTACACTACTTTTAAGCAAAATTTGCTACAGTAGAAAAATGTATAAGGTATTTTACAGCAAGTTGGCAAAATGCTGAAGACAACATAAAAGTATCTTCAGAGCCACTGTAATAAGTTTATTGAGAGACTGACTTTTCATGAAAGTACTTAATAATAAACATGGAAAAAATGAAAACAGCTACTAGTCAGGAGAACAGCAGCTTCTCTGTAAGTCAATATGGAAAACACACAAAAGAGAAAGCAAATTTCTCACTTCATCCCAAAGCACTGTTCCTCAAAATACCTGACATGACAATGCTTGGAGAAAAGGTGGCACAAGTTCTGACAGAAAAGATTTCGTAAAATGAGATTGTTATTTAAGAGAGGTTGTTAATTTACTTATTTAATAACTTTAATATTTATTTAATTATCTGGTTTTTTAGTGCTATAGCTTGAATCAAAACTCTTTGGAGTAAACAGGAAAAATTTCCATTGGTTTCCTACAGTGCTCACTGTGCTTGTCCTGCATTCACTGGAATCAACAGCAGAGTTTCTATTCACTTCAGGAGAGCAAGGTCAGAGTCTGCTTGGTCTCTTGAGAATGAGATTTTACAAAGGAAGAAATATAAAGCAAAAATTCTGAGCTGCTCAGGCCACATATTTGTGTTTGCCACATATCTCATCTGAAAAACCAAGTGGCCAGCCTTGTCCTTAAGCAAAGTCACAATTCACCAGACATCAGATGCTGAGATAAGAGAAGCCTTTTTTCCAGAGGGTACGTCATAAGGATGGACAAGATCCAGCTCCAAGGATCAATATGTAGCTGCAAGGGTGTCTATTTTCCACCCCAAACCCTGCTTCCTTTAGGTGTACAGTCCTGTTAAGCCAATACCAAAGGAAATCAAACACTCTGGCCCTGATCATACAGCCCCAAAAACCTGGGGCTGCCTTTCAATTATCTTGTTTGACTTTTGAAGCAGTGACAGTGGTGCCCTGGAGTGCCAGGAGTCAACAGACACACTGCTGTTTGCAGAAGCTGAGATTAAGATGCCTCCTGAAAGCAGCCCTGGGTTCAGGAGCTGTTTCACTCACATTCCTCTTTGGCAGCTCCACCAGCAGGTGAGGGAAGGTGTCCCCTCTCCATCTCCTGGCATGAGGGGGATGCCAGGTCTGAAAACAGCCCTGCCACACAAGGGAAGGCAGCACTCCCCTCCCTCACCCCTCATGCACAGCTCTTATGGAGTACAGCACTAAAAAGCCCCAGACATCTGCATGCATCATTTGCATTAATTGGATTGCCCTTGTAATAGTCTTTCCCCTCCTACACGCTCACATCGATATTTCCTCCTGCTTGTTCACACACATCCTGACACTTTTTATGCTGTTGAGCACCATATGAATTTCTCCTTAATATTCAGGCACATCTGTGAGCAGGTGCTGAACAAATGCTGAGGGTTAAAGTGGTGCCTTTCAGTCCTGTTTTTGCCAGTACTCAGGAATCTAGAGGATAAACACTTGTTTGCAGAGTGGCTTCCACATTTAAGAAAACTCACAAAAAATCTTAACCAACCCTAACTCAATCTATTCCTCCCTAGATCTACTGAAACCTGTTGTATTTGCATTCAAGTGCCCAACAGCAGCAAAAAGAAAGAATATAAGAATTCTCTCCTGTACATTTTAATATTCATCTTGCACTAAATAAACCTTCACCTCGGGTTTAAAGTACACTTAACATGCAGCTGAGATTATACTGACAGAAACACTCAAGAAATGCCTTAAAATATTTTATAATTGATGGATTCTCTGGAAGCCAAGTCATTAGAAGAGCAGAGAGTGAAGAGTTTTCAAAATGTGAAGATCACAGTAAATGAATTCTATGCTGGACACATCAGGAAAGCCATTTCAGGGAGAAATGCAGTGGGAGAGAGGGAGAAAAGCTGTGGAGAGCAAAGCCCATAAATTCATAGCTCATCATGTGTAAACCTACTCAGATCTGTGACTTCAGGGCTGTCAGCATTTGGGGTTGAAATTTGGTTACATGTTCCCTTTTAAATAAGAAAACCCTCCAGAGGGAGAAACATTTTATCAGCATCACAGGAAGGTCTGTGTCACAGAGCAGCTTCTGCACACTGAAGGGAGAGCATGGGCCAGCCAGGCATGGCACAGGACAAGGGATGGGTGTTGAAAACCACACAGCTCTGTGTTTCCTCCTATCAGCAGTTTGGCATGTGCCATATCCTAATTTCCTTACAGCTTTTCCTCCCCAGAAACACCAGTGCTGCTCTGGTTCACTTTCTCTGTCTCCCATAAAAGCACAGACACAATGGGACAGGGCTCCCTGATGGAACAACCTCCAGGATTATCCCTGCCTTGAATTTTGCTGCCTTCCATAATGAAATACCTACAGATAACAGCAGCCCTCAGGTGACCAGGTCTAGAATGCTTCTTAATGACCTCAAGAAGTGGCCACATGAAGGTTCTGTGACCATTTACTTGCCATCTGTAGGATCTTTATCACAGGAGAATGTTCTGTGCAGAGCTGCAATGCAGCCCCCCAGGATTTCAGAGAACACAGACATCTCTGAAGAACAAGAAAGCACAAACTAGAAAATTATTGAACTTGAACATTACTCACAGCAGTTGTGTTGGCTTGTGGAGATGACTCAATAATCACTACTGAACTGTTTATTCCCAGTGGTATTCTTAATATTCTCAGTATTACTCTTAGTACTTTTTTTTCAACAAACATATTTGACAAGACCTTATTTTCACTTTCTTCATAGGAGTCAAAGGGCAGATACCAATTAATACTTCTAAAACTCTTCAAAATGCTCAAAAGAAAAGAGGGAAATACAATTATTGTTAATAAAATATCAAACATGGTAGTGATGCACTTCAAAACCACAGGGAACATATCAAAGAAAGAAGGAGGCTTTCAGAAGGTTGCTAACCAATTCTGTCCACATGCATTTCATCTCTGTGACTAATTCTGATCACTCCCAGGGAGTGCTGTCTCAATGCAATATACATGCAGGCAGCATGCCTCCACCAGAAATCCTGAACAAACGCCTCTTTCTGCTCATTTCTTGGCTAAGAAACATAAGGATAATACAAATTTAAAGGGAGTTTTTATCTCTGTTTCATAATCTGCCACCTCTGATGAAGAGAGCTACTATGCTGTGGAGGGCAGCAAATCTGGAGTAGGATGAGCCCAGCTCAGCACATTCCTCAGAAAGCCTCAAAAGCAGCAAGCTTGGTCTGCACAAAATCAACTGCATCATTTATTTAAAGGGTAAGAGGATGGATGTCAATAGGAGGATGAACAGCCATGGAACTAAATATTGCAGACAACATTAAGAGAAACAAATGAGTTTAGAAGTCAGTACTGATGCTGTTTGGAAGAGGAAAGCACTTTAAGAAGCTTGGTGCCAGTTCATCATCTGCCTTCATCTCATGCTGGCTTTTGCTTACAAATACATGGGCATAGGAAGCACACACCAGAAGGCAAATATTGTTAGAAAAACACAAACATTAGAGGAAATAACACTTCCTATTTTGCATATTATTTGCCAAACATATTTACAAGAACCAATCCAGCTCACAGGGCAGGGGTTTTCGAGGGGTAAAAGTGGAAAAAGGCTGTTTCTAAAGATGACAACTCTTCTCAAGAAAAGAAGCTAAAAGTCACTTGGAAAGTAAAAACTACACACCATGTTAGAGGCTGAAAGTATCAGCAGAGCTTTTTCTTTACTACTATTCCATAAGCTACTGGGATTTTTCATAATTTCACATTCATGTCCCAAGGTTCTATCTTAGATGCTCTCCTCCTTCAAGGGTACAGATATATGTATACACAGACACACTTTCTCAGAAATTGTCTCTGAATATACAAATCAGTGCAGTTCCACTTTTAAAGTTCAACCTTTTCACTTATGGGCAGTAAGGGAGTGCTCAGAGATAGTCCAGATCTGCCCCAAAAGCCCAGTTCAGCTGTTCTAGGAATAAACAGACAAGAAATATCTTCCCATAATCTGCCCATGATAGTAGGCAAAGTAGGATGTAACACACAAAAAAATCAAACAAAAATAAAAAAAAGGGGGAAAAGAATCCTGTTTGCTAACCATTACTCTTACAGTCCTCAAATACACTGCAGGATTGTGATTCCTAGTGCTAACATCTGTAAGAAAAAGGCAGGTAAATATACAGCCATTTAACAGATGTAGGAATAGAGGATGGAGCCTCCATAATGTGCAGGTTTCAAACCAAAGAGTTTTTCTTACAATTTATAAAGTTACAGATTTTGTTCTCATCAAGCCATTTGTGCTTTTTTCCTTGTGGAAACCAGCAGCGTGGTATGTGCAAAATCACAAGATTTTAACTGGGGATTCAGGCAAGCAGCCCTGAACCACTTTAAGTTGTTTCAGGTGAGAAGAAACACATGGGGTAAAAAAACAAACAGCTCTCAAAACAAGCACCTAAATAGAAAGAAACCCCAGGGGTACAGTGGGTGTACCTCCATATCAGAAAATAGGTGAGTGACCTCAAACCCTGATAATGAGACCCAAAGAGTTAATGAAATCATAACCCTTCAGAGCAGGTGGAGGAAGCTGCTGACACAGCTGGAGAGAACCATGTAACACAGAGAATTCTGTGCTGAGTGTCAGGGGTCACATCCATATGGAGATTAAAGTCCCCTGGAATAAGTAGCACAGGTGACCTTAGATCAGACACAAGCACAGAGACTTCTCTGAGGGATGAAGCATTAAATCTGAGTGGTCAATAAATCAAAACAGCTGAGAAGGTGCTGGAAATGCAGGGGGGAGGAGGGGAAAGCTGCTGCAAATGGGAAGGTGGATGAAGGGTGACCTGGAAGCAAAAACAAATTAAAGCATGAGTGGTCTCTGTCTGCCAGGGGGCTCGCTGAAGTCAATCAATGAGGTCTGCTGCCTTTCAGCTGGGCACCAATATTCATCTGCTTCAAGCACACACATCACTTGTACAGACAGAATCCAAGACTTAAAACCTCATAAGGCACCTCAGAGCAAAGCAGTGTTAATAATTTCCTACGGGCAGCTTCCCGCTGAGGGGCTATTTTAGGTGAGGCAGAGGAGAAAATGCAAAGGAAAGATTTGGTTTTCAATCATAACTTGGAGCAAATGAGCAACATTGTGCTCTCTAATATAGAAGAATTTCCCAGGTGTCCCATTAACATTCACTCCCGCTATTACATGTGGACCACTATTTTTCTCTCATTTGTTCCTTCCTTCACAAATTTATCATGAGAGAAAAGAAAGAGAATGAAACCAGTTCCCTGGAGAGATTTCTGCTTGCCTGGAGAAAGCAGGTACACACACATCCATACAGGCCAGGCTTATGGTTACCACTTTGTAAGCAAAAATTTAATTTTCTGCCTCAAGTGAGAGCTGATTTCCTCCTACAAAAGGGTTGTTCTTGCCATAGGAAAGCAAAAATAGCATATTTGGGACCACAAACTGAGAAAGGCAATCCCATCCACAGCAATAATGAAGCCATCCTGCCCAAGGTGTCACTAACACAGCCCTTGCAGGCACCAGGAGCTCACTGCCATTTGCAGTTGCTCTCCACACCCAGTCTCGGTGCAGCTTATTGCTGCTCATCTATGGCATGACAGAAGTTCATTTAATAGTATCATAATCTTCAAGAAATTAAAAAAAAAAAAAACAAGAACAAAAACAAAAAATCAAAACCTTTTAAGTCTATCATATGCATGCAACAAAATATATTTTGAGGATTAAGCCTTGTGCCTTTCTGAGCATTCCTCCAGCACCTGAAATATCTAATGATCATTTCAGGCTTACTTGTGTAAAACAAACATTTGTAATCTACTAAATACCAGAGGTATTTTTAACCCAGTTCAAGGTCATTCATCAGAAAAGAATTATATTTGTTTAGAGAATATGAAACACTAATTGTCATCTAAGTCATTAGGCTCTGCAGATTAAGTAAATGGAAGCTGCCAGAAAACAAAGTAGATGTTTGGGGAAAAAAGCATTCTCTTCATTTCAAGTGAAAATTGAATCTTTATTCTCGTGTCCAAATAGAATCAGTGAAACTGGGGAGAGCAACCAAGGAAACATGTACTGTACTCCATTTCACTGCTCAAAACAGCTCACACTCACAAAGCATAAAGGGATTCTGCTTCTCTGGGGTTTATTTTTATAATGCCAAGGTATATTTCCCTCCTTAAATTACTTTGATGGGACTATAGAATAATAGGACTTTGCCCAAATTTGATAGTTAAAATTGGCAAATAACTAATTATTCATTAATTAACCCTCATTTGGCAATCTGTTCCAGAAAGATCTAGACATAACTGTTATCATTAAATGGTGTGGTTTATGAAACACTTCTGCTTGTCCTGTTTGACATTCTTAATTTAAAAGATGGGCTGTGAATCCCTCTTTCCACTAATTACTCTGTGTTTATTAAAATCAGAGCAGCATTTGTTGCCAGTGGAAGAACTGTCTTTTGCAGAAACCAGAACCAGCAGATAAGACTGAATGTGAATGATAGATTTCACTGCACAAGTGGGATGGAGTTTTCCTGTGATAGGCAAATCAGGCAAATGGAATTCTGAGGAATGTTACAAGCAATCAGAGGAGTCAATGCACTGGGCACCAGGCCACCAGCTCCTCAGCTGCTCTTTAATCCCTGGGAAAAGCCCTCTGTCTTGATCACTAGTGATTAATTATTTTCAAAGTTTGTCTCATTTTATAATCAGCTGTAATGATTACCTTAGGTTTATCTGATGGAATAGACAAGGAAAGCATCACAGCAGCCCAAATATAAGATCCAGCTGCCAGTTATGCAATAACAGGCCATAAAACTAAATTGAACAAATGCATTTTTAACTCTGAGTGCCATGAGGACTTTTAAGTGGTTTCAGCATGTACAGACTCTATCCCACCTGGCTGAACAGTTAATTAAACTTAAGTTATTTTAACTGCCAGATCCAGCAGTGCAAAGCATAAGTGATGTTTCCAGAATGTCAACAGACTTTTTTTTAGTCAGCACTGTTGAAACATGGTGGGTTTTCTTACACACTGCAGACTGCCCGGCACTTGATGCTGCAATGTAACAGACACACAATAAAATATAATCACAATAAAATAAAGTGAGAATCAACCTGGTAACTGTTTCCCATAGGCCCACGTTTAAACTCCTGACCCCAACTTACACTGCTAATGACAGAAAAATAATTTTAAGGTCAGAATTCAGAAGCTATCAGGGTCTGCACATTTTCCATTTTATACTGCCGACTCTGTCAAAACATCACCATTAATTCTTCTTTCTCTTCTCAAGATTCTGCAGCTTTCTTGAGCCTCTCAACTTTCACTTTTTAATCTTCTTTACCTAAGAATAAAGGTGCAAGACTACAATTTTTAACATTCCAATTGCAGGCTATAACCCAAAAAAATCCCAGAAGGGTGCAGTTCAAAGAGCCAAATGTGGAGATCTCTGCTCAGTACCTGGGCATGCACAAGTGGGTGCTGCCACAACACACAAACTGCTGTGATCTCACACTTTATTTTCTCCATGCCATTTATATGATCGACCCTATTATTTTGTGCAGCAAAAAGCTGATTTGGAAGTCAGTGTACAGCTAGTTCTACATAAATTTAGCTTTTTTTATTTGGCACCTAGCAACAATCAAGACATTTCACCCAGGCTTAAAATGTGAATTATTATAAAAAGGCTGTTCAAATCAGTAAAGACAGAGTGTTAACAGACCCTTCTCAGAAATGAAAGAGCGATCAGTTAAAACATTATTTTTTTTGTTCCATGCATCCCATTCCAAGCATCCAAGAATCCAGTTCTTCTTCCATTCTTATTAAAATTGACAGTCCTTGACAAAAATTTGGTAGATTTTCTATTTTAATTAAGCCATTCAGCTTAAAGTGAAAAGTTAAAATATAACTTTATAATAACAGAAGCCACCATATCCTGCAATACATACCACAGGAACAAATGGGAACGTAGTTTCAAAAGCTTCCTCCCAGACCATGTCACAGCTTTGACAGAAAGAGACCACAACTCTGGGAGTTTGATCCTTGAATGAAATTCAATCCTCACTACCAACCTCAAAGGACTAAGAGAGCTCTTGACTCTTGCAGATTATTATATTTGGAAGGGGGTTTTTGACCATGAGATGGAAATTTGCCCCCCAATAACTGAGCACATTTCTTTTGGGATGCAGCAGATGCAATAATAGCATTTCCCTGTGCCTGTAGGAAACCAGACAGACACTGGCTTAGCTCCAGGACACTTGACAAAGCATATTTGGATTAGAAGCTCAGAGGAGTTAGAATTGAAGAGGAAGTCTCAAATTCCCAAGGGCTTTTAAGTGTCCCGTTCCTATGCTGGCAATGAAATCTATTTGAAATTACAGCAATTAGATGCTTAACTAGCAGGAGAACACTTGGATATTTTTCTAGATGTTGGCCAGAAAAGAAGTAAGTCATGCATGTAATTCTGAAAAGGAGATTTACGTCATTCACCGCAGAAGAGAGGGATTGCTCTTTTTAGCAGGAACACTTGTCACAACTGGGCAAGTTGCAGAACCAATGTAGTGAAATTGTCCCTTGAAAGTGTCCCAGCCAGCTTGTCAGATTTGACAAAGTTGCATTCTTACCAGAAAACAACAGGCTTCCTCACCTGGGGAATTTTCCCTTGGCCCTAATAAGACTATCAGCAAATGCAGAGATGAATTAGAATAGTCATTAAGGAGACAGAGCATAAAAAATGAGCCACAGGAAAGGTCAGAGCAGCGAGGGTGAATGAAGAAGAGCACGTGCCCTGTCACCACCGCTGCAGATGTGAGGGAAACAACCAAGGGAGAGAAGCAGATGTTCCAGTTAAAGCCTTGCAAATTTCATGGCTGCTTTCAAGGATAATGGAGCAGCCATACGTGGCAGGAGAGGACATGTCATTACCTTCTGCAGTGCTGGTGAGTCTCCCCCAAGAGCCATTGACTTTAACAGCAATGCTCCACCATCTCCTGTGTGAGCAAGTTAAAGGTGACCTGGCACAGTTGTCATTAGTTTCACTCCTTCCACAAGGATGGTACTCTAAATAAAGCAGTTGGGTTTTCCTCTTGAAATCAGCATATTAAAAAGGAGAAGCTATTAACAGGTTTTTTCTGATGGTATTCTCAAAAAAACCTTTCAACCCCCAGTTTCTGCAGAGGTTTACTACCCTTAAAAATTGTGTTGATTTAACTCACTAGAAAACAGTTTCTGCCAGTGTGGCTTTTCTTGATCTCAAAACACACATTGCCTTGCAATATAAATTGTCAGAACAGTAGATAGCTTTGAAAATCTATGGACATTGTGAGATTATATTCAGTGTCCTTTTGATGCTTCCTTCAACTCAGTGCCTCAGCAGGGACAGGGTGGGAAGCAGCCATTGTTTGCAATAGATATTCCTACAGAGCAGCAGCAGCTCCACAAAGGCACATTCCTCTAAAGACCCCTTGCTTGAAGGTCCTGAGAAGCCAAGAAAAGGTCAGTTTAATGTGAAGTGAATGCCAGCAGCAGGAGACAGTGAGAGCTGCATTAGTGGCACTGTCTGTGCATTAGTGGCACTGTCTGTGAGGAGCTGCCAGGTGAACATGCCCATGGAAAAAGACTTCCCTTCCGTTCACACCTGCTCAACTCCTGTTATTTTCAAAGCTTCTCAGGACGCTGTGTGGGGTTGGACAGCCTCCCTCACACTGTTCTTTGAGCCTTTAAACGTGAACTTCTGGCAGGCTCTGCTTTAAACAGGAACTGCTGCCCTGCCTCCTGCTGCTGGGCTCCCTCCAGTGCCCACGCCAGAGCTCTCGTGTCCAGCAGCATCATCACTGCCCAGCAGGCAGCTCCCAGCTGCAGGAACCTGCCCAGAATCACATTCATCTCCCTCAGTCAGCACAACCCAAGAAAACAGCAGAAATTCTGTCTCCTCTCTAGATAAGAGGGAAGGAGACAGCCAGAGAGAAAAGCACAGCCATGGCTTTTCTCCAGTGAATTTGTACTTATCAACAGCCCTGAGAGCTCCAGCTCTCTGCAAACCCAGCACCTGTCTGAGGGCACCTCCTGCCTCAGGAACAACCTTGAGGTGAAAGGCTCTATATCTCATTACTAATCCATCAAAGCTTCCTGATCTCATGTGATTGCATCTTGCAATTATTTGCAGGCACCTCTTCTGAGCACAAGAAATTACAAGATTTTCTTTATAGTGACTATCCACCTTCAGAGCATGCAAACCTGGCCAGCTGAGATTAAACAATATAATTAACAGGTTGGTTTCTGCCCTACCTGAAGAGAATTCAATTGTCAGCACACTGACAGTCCTGCCTAGCCCAGTTTAATTCTACCTCGACAAACAGAACTCTCAAGGAAAATAACTCACCCACTTGAACTGCCATGACTTTTCTTTAATGAAATAGTCTGAGCCTTGTAATGTAAAAATACCTACATTTCTGCACTTAATAAAAATGAGTTTTGCTTAACAAATATTAAAAAAATTTATTGTTGGGGAACAGGCATGGTGGTATTCAACATGACAATGTAGAAATAGAATGGCTTTTCAAAAGTCTTTTGTTATTTCATATATGATTAAATGCCTGCAAGATTTCTGTTTAAATACTTCTAACAAAGTCATTTACTTTTTACTCCTGAATTACAGGTGAAATATGCAATAATTTTAATTGCAGTCCCCAACAAATTCCTTCTGAGGAGGCAAAATGGCAGTACAGAATCTAAGGTAAAATTTTCCCTTTATTTTTGGGGAAAGGCTAAGAGAGAGACAAAAAATGTGGAAGACTTAAAAGATTCTAAAATTAGTATAAAAAACTTATTGGGCTTAAAACAAGAAAATACAGCAAAAGATACATTCCACTGTGAATCAGTGGCTGTGATAAGGCAGGATACATCTAGAATGAATATTTTAATTCATTCTGAAATCAGTGGCAGATGGCCTGAGGTTATCATAAATATGTACACTTTGGAAGTAGCCTTAGCTGAGAAGGGATCCAGCTTCAGCAACAAAACCCCCGAAGAGCTCACTTACAAACAAGAAAACAGGTTTCTCACTATCCTGATCCAAGTATTCTATGTTCTATGAGGCTGCAAAATGATGATTTATCTTTAATCACAATTCAAACCTACACAGCAAACCAGATCAATGAGCTGAAAATAAACATGCTCATAATTTGACCTGGCCATGTACAGAGTGCTCCTAACTCCAATTTACACAAAGCACAGCTTCACAAGGCTCAGCACCAGAGAGAATTAGACCTTCAGATATTGGAAATATCTGACACTTCACTTAGAGTTTCCTACTTTTACCTGAAGGAAATTTGCCATGCAAGTTTCCTGAAAAAGCAGGAAAGCATCAGAAACCACATGCATTGCCAGCACCCCCAGTTCCACATGGGACGAGTAAATTGCAAATTTCAGCATCACCTGTTTCTCAGAGGCTCTTAACTCTCACACATCCTAGAGGCAAGAGCTGGACAACTGAACCATCACAAAGATGTGATTCCCCTAGGTACCAGGACAACCCCGGGGAAGGGAACATCCACATGAGAGTCCCTGAGCCAAACATTCTGCACTGGTGGTGGGTGGGACAGTGGCAGAAAAGTGAGATAATCATAAAATCATCAAATCATAGGCTTGGGTTAGAAGGGACGTGGAAAATCAGTCCCAACCTGCCTGCCATGGGCTTCTTTGGGCAAACATCCCCACAGCAAAAAATTCCTTCCCAATATCCCATCTAAAGCTGCTCTCTTTCAGTTTGAAGCCCTTCCCCCTTCTCTTGTCATTACAGGCCCCTGTAAATTAGTCTCATTAGTCTCTCTCCATCTCTCTCTCAGCCCCCTTCAGCCCTCACAAGGATTTCCCTGCTGTCTCTCCACAGAGCCCACAGTACAGGGTTCTGATGGAGCCAGCTGGCAAATGATCTCCAGAAAAGAACTTGGAGGAGTTTTCAAGTATTTCTTCCAAACTGACTGCAGCAGTGGGGCACCTGAAGGCCCGAACCACTGCATTTAGTATAAATTTCATTCCCTACATAAGTTTTAGGTATAATTACCTTCAATATCAAGTACCGGAAATATCAATAGTAAAATCTCAGACCACCAACACCCTCCCTTAGTTAAAAGGCTGCCCTTTTTCACTCCTCTTGAAATCTATTGAGCCTGTGAGCCAGGGTGGGTTTGTTCCCAGCGTGCCCTGGCTTCACATTTATTCTTTCACACAGGCAAGGCACTGAGAGCACTGAATTGCCACCTGTGGGTATCTTTTACAAGCCACTGAACAGCAGGGTGTGTTAAAGAAGAACTCAGCTCCCTTCCTACTGAGAACCATTCCACTTTTCAGTTTGTACTCATTAAATTCCACTAACTATTAGACATGAAATCAGACATGTTATTTGGCAACAAACCTGACATCTACTTGTAATTGTCTAGGAAAAAAAACAGCATTATTTCTCCTTCAGGAATGCATTTTGTTCTCTAAGATTAAAAGGTACAGTATTTTGAGAATCATAATTCATTCTCCCTTTTATTTATTTAAAATCACTGACATTTTATCAGGAACTTCAGTAATATATTGTTATTCAAAAAGCACTGAAGTTGGGTAAGAGAGAATAGGTTTCTATTTCTTCTAACATTCCTGTCAGTTCAAACCAGAAGAATTTTTTTTTCGTTAACTTTTTACGTGTCCATCAAATTTCAGGAAAAAAATTCAGTGAGTAGAGAAGAAAAATCTGTTAATCTAGACCCCATAAAACCTGAAAATACTGCAATTGAAGAAACAAACATATTTGTGCATGAAACATCTTGTCAAAACTGGGACTCTTTTAAAGAGTTTCTCACCTCGCATTTCTCCTTCCCAGCATTGTGAGATCAGAGCTATGACTGACCATGGTGCACAACCTGAAGCACAGGTGATTTCCATGGGAGAGGTGGATGGCAATGACCAGGATGAATAGATCCTGTGTCAGAGATCCAGCATGCTGCCAGTCCAACACATCAGCCTTTGTCTTGAGTAACTTTAAGCATCTGTACAGGGGTGGATTTTTAGTAGTTTATGTTTTATGGCACACAGAGCATTTATGGGGAGTCTGTTAGAAGTGGAAAGCAGCTTTGTTTGCAGGATTCTGTGAATGGTTTCCTCAGATACCTTCACACTGCAAGGTGCTGCTGTCATGGGGGCTGAGCAGGGACCCTTTTCTCCCAGCTGACAGTTCAGACCACACCACAACATGGAAAGTGATGAATTAAAGTAAAGGGACAATTCTGGAGCAGGGGTGACCAGTTTCTGGCTAGAGGCAGAGGGAAAACACAGGATTTGTGTTGCTTGCAGTAAGGAATCAGGCCTGCATGTAAAGGTAAATGCAACCTGGTTTGTGTCTTGTCTTTAGAAGTACTGAACCAAGACAGGCAATTAGCCAAAATGAGAATGGACTCAGTGAAACAACTTGATATTTGTTTATTATTCACTAACATCTGATAGAGACTCCACAGAAACAAAATCCCTTCCTGGAGGTCTTTGCCTTGCTTAGAACTCATTACCCCAGAGACTGGAGATATCACTGATGCTATTTTAGTCCACTAAGCTGCTGCTGCTTAACTATGTGGCAATTCTTATAAAACTCTGCTCTGCACAAAGCAAAACCTTCTCTCTCCTGGCAAGAAGTCCTTGAACCTGAAGGTTTGAATCTCTAGCAAGTCAGACTGTGGCAAAATGACTAGTCATAATAGCAGTGCAGGATAATGCCTTACATTTCCAAATTTCAGGTTTTGCTGTACTGTATTAGTGCACATCCAGCAGCTCTTGTCACCAATAATTACTATCCCACAGCAACTACACTAAAGTACCCACCAATTAACTAATTTCATTTTGACAGTTTTAGAAGCAGAAGAGGAGAAATATTGATGTCTCCCAAGCACAGTCAGCAGCTGACACACATCTTCTTTCTATCCAAAGGAGCTGCTGTCAAATGAATTGCTTAAAAAGGTATTTGAGGTGGTTCTACAGAATGCAGCAAGGATGCACTGCAGAGCCTCCTGCAAGTATTCATTCTTGTTATTAAGATTGGTACAAATGAAAAATACTCCTTGCTGCAAGAAATGACAACTTGAGAAAAGTAGTATTTATAGATGGCCAGTGTTTTAAAGGCTGAGTGAGTTTTTAGAATAGACATTTCTTCTAAGAAATAAAGCAAATCTTGACTTTTTCAGCAATATGCATTAAATATTTAATAAGAGATCCTGGAGCTCAGGAAGGTTTAAGACACTGTGTTAGAATATTGAACTAATAAGCTCCTCCAGAAAGCCTCTAAATACGTATAGTTAAACATTACCTAGTTTATTTTAATTATTTAACACAGAGACTGAAGGAGGTTAATGTGACCCAGTGGACTTGTTTATGTTGAAAACTATTGCCTCTCCTTACTCAAAAATCTGCATGCTGAGCTGCATCAGAGCACAGAGCTACAAGGGAGCCATAAGGAATAGAGGTTTACAGCTGCCTGCTAACACCAGGATGGGAGTGTTTGCACCAGGGCTGAGCCTGCACAGAGACACAGCCCATAAACAAAGTCAGGCCCATTAATTTTATTTACAACACTTGGAAAACTAATATACCTAAGTTAGAGGTATAGCTGAGAATGCCCTGGATGGTGGGGGATATTGCTCCTTTGCAAAATTTCGTTTCAGAAATATAAAAATCTTTGTCCTTTACTCTTCAATTCACAAATCCTGATAGCTAGTTGTCCTTCTCTTTCTTCAGACTATGGATGATACTTCACTTGGATCTTCAGCCTGGTCCTCCAGCTATGACAGGAGAGAAAGCTGCCTTCACTAAGCCACAGAAAACAAAGAAATCACCCAAACCACTCTGGAAAAGTCAAGTCACAGAGGATAGGTACTAAATATTATGGAGAGAAAACCAGCTTTGCATACAAAAATAAGATTAGGGAAAGGCAGCTATCCATGGCCCCCACCAGGGAAGGGAGGGAATAACCCAGTTTTAAGCAATACCAGGTAAGACCCAGTGTGTTCACCTGGATATCTCTTCTTTAGAAAGACTAAAAGCTAGTCTTGCATAAGTAAAAGCCTTGAGTTTCATTTTAACTGGTTATCTTCTTTATCAAAAGAAATCTCATTCAACATTTGTTTTCATTTGTCCTTGGGAATGCCAGCACTGGCTGAGGCTTGTGTTCCTTCTTGCACATGGAATGCAAAATCATCCTCTCATGCACAGCATAACCTGCCAATGAACATGGCTCAGCTCTGCAATCTCTGCTTCAGAGAAATGTTCAGAGCCATCATTTCCATTCTCTAAACTGGTATTTTTAAATAAAGGTTGTCACAGATTAGGGAGAAAAGCCGCAGAGAGCAGAAGTCAGGGGCCCTTAGAGGATCAGCTGGCAGAAGGAAGGCACTGGAGTTCACTGCACTCATGGAGTCACACGCACTCAGAAGGGAACAGATAATGAAAATTTTGCATATGTGTTTCCCAGAAACAAAGAATCCTCTGTGCTAGAGCAATCCCATCAGCAGATCCATGCACAAAGCTCTGTGCTGCTCTGCCATTGGAGATCTACTGGCTTTAAACTGCAGAATCCTGCCCAAAAGGATGGCAACCTCCTATTTCAGCTTCACAGAAGACCTGCTCTGCCACCTCCACCCTTCCTCACCACCAGCACCTTCCTGGAGGTTATAACCATGACTGTTTTGTTTCTAATTCATTGCTCTGCTTGAATGAAAGGTGTATTTCTAAACCTTCACAATTCCACAGTTATTCAGTTTCCAAGACTTATTTAAGTTGGTGTTTGTGCTTTGGAGTTTTGCCCTCTAGAAAAACAAAACTTCATGAAAATTACTGATCTCACAGTAAAAACAGCCTGGTTTTCAAACAAAGCTGAGGTAAAACAATGCAAAACCTCCAAGTAACAGCAACATCATCTTCAATCACCTAAAAATCTCAGTACTGGGGAAATCAATGGGGTAGAAACTCATCCACACAAAAAGAATATAATAATTAGTGATTCACATGTTTTATCTGAGAGTGAACCCAGGGGGTAGCAAAGTCTTTTTAACCCCAGTCCTGAATAAAAATAGCACATTTAAGTCTTAATTTTGTTGGCTTATTTTTCCTTTTCTGCAGGAATTTCATTAGTGCTTTCCCTTAAAGCTCTCCCAAAACTCGGTTATGTGCCTGGAGAGCTTTTAAAGGAAAAGCTCTTACTCATTTGGCATCTCCCTCCAGCCCCTCCTAGCTCTAATTACAAGGTACAGATTAAAAATACAAATTAGTTGTAGCATTGCATCCTCGGCCTTTTGGGAAAAAAAAAAAAAAAAAAAAAGGATAAAAACCCCAAAACTCACACAACAAAAACATAAGCAAAACACCAAGGGGGAAAAAAAAGGTGAAGTATCCAACCTAAGGTAAAATGTTAAAGTCAAGGAGCTTGTACTGGGAGAGAGGGGAAGAAAAGATGAAGTCCAATTTAAAAAAAAATTTCAGTACAAAGCTCACATGCCCGTGGCAGTCTTGCTTGAGTACAAAATTGTGCAGCATGCAGGTGACATAATTAGGTCACAGGGGGCAAGGCTTCTTGGAACTATTATATAAAGAAATCCATAAGAATTCTCAAATTACACACCTTCCAGGTTTCTAGAAGGTTCAGAACAGCAACTCTGCAAGCAACCTGGTGTGAGTCCTTCCAGCAGTACAAAGCATTGCAGTTAAATGATCTGGCTAACTAGTTGCTTTCCATCACTATTCTGTTCTCAGCTTGCAGTTATTTATGGCATCCTGCTACACATATTTCATAACTTTGTCACTGAACACAAAAAAACCACTAAAGAAATTAAAGGTGAGCTACTACTGGTGTTACCCTGTCATTTGAGGATGAGGAATGACATTGTTCATGTAACAAATGTGACTAATGAGAGAGTTGAAAGGTGGGATTTTCAGAAGAGTCTTAAGGGAACACTGAAAACAATGACCTTTCCAGTTCAGCATTTGCTGATGATATCTAATGCTTGATGTCTCAAAGGGATGAGATCTAATAATCAAAATTTAATGGAACAGAAACCAAGTGTGAGCTGGACACTGACACCTGAGAACAGCACAGGCTGTGCTGGGAGGGATGGAGCCCAGTGTTTGGGTCATAGTCTGCACTGACACAACCTCTGCTGGCCCAGCACTCTCAAAAATTACTGGAGAGTCAGTGGCAGGTGGAGGCACTGGAAAATATCATCTCTCCTGCTCCTTTAGAATTTCAGTCCTTCAGGGTTAAGAAGTGTTTGAAATTCAAGGTGCACACATGGCTGCCCTTTAGGAAAGCACTGTGAAACACAGTCTCACTAAACTCAGCAAACCACAGCAATCTCCTGTTCTCTGCAGAAGTCCCAGTTCCATTTACTCTGAGGCATTTCATAATTAATTCAGAACATGCTGGACTGTTGGATTGACAAATATAATAAGAGCAAATTGAAATGTAACAAACTAGGACAAAAACAAAGCATTGTTCTCATCACCTGTAGCCCATCCCAACACTTGGAACAAGGCACCAATATCAGGATGAATTTAGCAGCCTGTCTATACCACTGTTAGAGGTGCATAAATCACCTCTTGATTAAACTGTATCATTTCATAATGAATGTACAGGACCAAGTCCCAGTGCACTTCTAAGCAGTGGCCTTAAAACTTCCAAAGTTCCCTAAAACTCCCCAGTTTCATATGGATTATTTTATGTCTGCCTGCTAGAGCTGCTCTGTCCTCTCCATGGATATTCTATCTTCTGTCACCTGGAGCATGCACAGCACTCTCCCACAGGGCCAGGCAGAGTCCTAGATTAATAATGCTAATGAAATACCTTCCCTGGATGGCACAATTAACCCAAAACTAAGGGATCTCTTTACTTTTTAAAAATTCTCCTTCAAAGCAATTTTTCCTTGCAGCTTTTCAGTCAACCAGATCAATCCAACAGCTGGGAGAGTCATGTAAATCAAACAGCCCCAATTTCCACAGTGCACCATCAGATAATGCATTCAGCCAGTGCTGGCGTTGATAAGTTTGAAAGAGTTTTGTGTCACTGTATCTGCAAGCAAGTTCAGAAGGAGGTGAACAAGTTGCCAAAATCTTGTTTCATTCCAGGATTAAGGGCTATAACAGAGGTCATGTCTGTACCAGCTCCAAGCTTGCAATTTTTTTTCCATATAGCAATTTTCCTCACTTCATTGTCTCCATCTTCGTGCCTAAAACCATCATAAAGACCTGTGGCTGGGATTAAGTCTCTTCTACATATCCAAAAGGAAATGCTGTGGATTTACTGTTAATAATTCAGCACTTATAACCCTGCTGTTCTAGGGAAATAGTCTGTTCTGATATCATACTTCCTGCTTGCACAAACAGCACTATCCTTATTGCAACCACTTAATGCCATATTCACACCCTTGTAAAAACAAATATTTTCTCTTAAACCTAGAACCACTTCCAAAGAAAGCAGGTGTGATCTAAAATAAAAATTTTTATCGTCAAGGGTTTCTCTTTAACATGAGAAAGTCTCACAAAAATTAAAATTCAAATGATAGCAACATCTTGGGTATCTAGGTAGAGCCCAAACTTCAATGAACAAGACAGAGCTTTTTAGTTTTTAACATCTGGTCTCCTGCAACTAAATATTCAGTCGATACATTTCTTTAAATTGCTCTTGGATAATTAGTAAATTCTGTAGCTGACAGCAAGATATTTTCTCTCACAGTACAGAGTCCACACATGAATAGCTGAAAAATACAGCAGTGACACTGAGGTGAACTGCCCACACTTTTATCATAATAGATTGTTAGCCTTGGAGCTGTGCTGGATCTCATTTAAATACGAGCACACATATAAAGTATGGCAGGTCCAAGCACTCAGCATAAAATCATGGCATCTGGTTGTGAAACATTTAGTTATTATGTACCTTTATAACATAAACGTTAAACATCTTGATGCCATACGAGATGCTGCTACAAATTTTAAGAAACATAATTTACATTTTAAATGGACCCCAAAATTCAGATAACTGCTTCTAACACGAGGATACCAACATGAGGAATGTGGGGCTGCTTAAGGTCAAACCTAATTACAAAGCCTGCTAAGACGAGGATCGTTTTTTAAGCAGTGCAAAATTAAATTATTTGTCAGCGCTATCAGGCAGTAAATACCTGCCTGTTTTAATTGCTGTTGATACAGCCTAATAAAACTTGGAAAGGAAACGTTCAGGCTCAATTTCATTTCTCTTCCCAGGTCCAGATGCGCCTGAGAAGCAGCGGGCTGGGCTGGTCCTGCTGCAGGGTCACCTCACCAGGGATGTGTCCCCTCCTCACTGCCTCGCCTGGCCCCTGCTCCTGCAAAACCTGCAGCAGCAACGCGCGTGTTGGACACTGAGCCAGCTAAACACCGAGCTGTGCCTCTCCTGGACACACGGAGAGGTAAATAAGAGATGAAGTGGGGAGAAATCCCGTGGAAATGTGGGAGAGCGCGTTCCCAATGGGAGCGCGGCGGTGCTCAGGCTGTGGCTGTCGCGCTGCTGCCATCCAGCGGGGCTCGGCACAGGGACCCGGCCGGGGATGGGGAGAGAGCCACGGGCACAGGGATGCTCCTGCTGCTCCTCCTGGCAATGCCCAGCAAGGCTAAGGTGTGCAGGGAAAGGAAAATAAAGCGTGAATGAGAAGCCTGTCACAGACGTGTTTTACGAACAACCCTTTCCTTAGGATTTTTTCTCCTGAGAAGCTGAGAGGCCTCAAGAACAAGATGTAAACAATGGTTATCTGCTGCTGTGGAAAGCAACAGGTAGATCTTTGATTAGTCCATGTTAGTTGTTTCTAATTAATGGCCAACAACAGCCCAGCTGGCTCAGACAGAGTCTGACAGCTGCCTTTGTTATCATTCCTTCTTCTTCTATTCTTAGCTAGCCTTCTGAAGAAATCTTTTCTTCTATTCTTTTAGCATAGTTTTAATATAATATATATCATAAAATAATAAATCAAGCCTTCTGAAACATGGAGTCAGATCCTCATCTCTTCCCTCAACCTGAAACCCCTGTGAAAAGGGTCACAAGAGGCCTCAGGAACAACATGAAAACAATGGTTATCTGCTGCTGTGGAGTGCAACAGGTAGATCTTTGATTAGTCCATGTTAGTTGTTTCTAATTAATGGACAATCACAGTCCAGCTGTCTCAGACTCTTGGTCAGTCACAAGCTTTTATCATTCCTTTTCTTTCTTTGCTTTCAAGCCTTCTGATGAAATCCTTCCTTCTATTCTTTTAGTATAGTTTTAATATTATATATATATATATAATAAAATAATAAATTAGCCCTCTGAAACATGGAGTCAGATTCTCATCTCCTCCCTCTTCCTGGGACCCCTGTGAACACCACCACAGAAGCCTTTGTAAGAATCTGCTCCTTCTGCACAAGGAACAAAGAGGCACCTCCTGCCCAGACTCACTCCTGGTGCTGCCTGAGAAATCACTCCATGGGCTCAATCCATCTCCACCCTGCAGCTCTTGAGGTGTTTGAGATGCTGGAGCTGAGAGAGGAATGGTGACACAGAGCTTTGTAACATGCAGGATCTTATACCAGCACAAATTCCAAGTCTTCGGATCTAGAATTTCACTACACTTAAAATGGAGGTTCAGCACATACCTTGCATAAACCCACTAGAAAAATCCTACTGGCTGTTAATCTGCTGTGATAGGTACCTAAATATCTTGTTAAATCTAGTGTTAAAAGCCTGTATCTGCCTTGTTTCAGTATTTGGGAACTCAGAACACACGTAGAGCAAAATGAGACTTTGATATTCTGCTATCTACTTATCATCTCCTCAAAGATTACAGACAAGCTAAGAATTTGTAAATGATAGCATAACATTTTCATTACCAACATCATTACTTGTGGATGATGAAGCAGAGACAGTGACAACAATTTAAAGCCAACACAAATTGTCAGGGTACTACAGGGCAATTTATGAAGAAGATAAATTCCTGATGCTAATAGGAGACTACAGCAAGACATCAATGGCATAGACTCCTCCAAATCAAGGAGAATGGGAGGGAAGCAGAGGGAAAGTTGGCTGATTTGGGACCAGGAAAGAGGAAAAGAAGATTTCCTCAGCAGTTCAGCTGCACTATCAGTGCTCTGCTCTGAGACACTGCTGAGACAGAAGTGTCAGTCTCTGTATTTTTCAGACCTTCATATTTCCTGTAAAATTGCTACAAGAAACATAAAATGATCATTTATCCTTCTAATTTAACTCATCTTTAAATCCCACTAAACAGAATTCTCCCAAAGAACAGCAGTGGTGTAGCAGCCAACAAAGAAGGGGATGCTGCTTTATTTTTGGTGTATGGGGAGAAACAGGTGACTGATAAGCACTCACCAGTACCTGATATTCAACTGCACCATTGGCAGAGTGGGAGAATCATAATCCACATTTCATCTGGTTTGATTATCTTGGGGTTTTGGTAACAGTTTGAAAGCCTGACACGTTGTCCTCCCTGTTCAGTCAACCTGCCAGGAAAGCAGGGGCACAACCAGAACTCCTCCACTCTCCAGGAAGTCCTGAGTGCTATAAAATCAATCTGCTGGAGTCACAGGCAGAAGCCAGGGCTGCCCTGTGATTACAGGCTGCACCAGGCACCAAGTCAGCTTTTACAGAGACTCTGCAAGGGTATCTGCTTTGATTTACTGCCCTGTGTTCAGTTCAGCTCTGTCTGAGCAAGACACCCAGCTCAGGACACTCCCAGTGATTAATTTCAGGAGGACTCATTTAGGATAGTTGTGCTTTGTCAGTAGAGAGATATCCTTGATTTGCCTCTGTACCAAAACACAATAAATCCATTTACCTGTTAAACAAGCTAACTGGAGCATTAAAGCCCTGATCATTCACACACCCCTACAAACAAGACTTGCACAGCACCTAACATGAAGAATAAACTCAGCTTTGGACATTTCCACGATGTTACTTCTCAAATGCATTTTGAACTTTAGCACTTTTTTTGACACAGGACCGCAGACTTAACAGAAAACGTACAACATATTATTTGATTCTAGACAAGAGGTTATGTAATCATTAGTGCAGACCTATTTATCTCCCTCTCATGTCATCATTCAGAAATTTAAATGTGATTTTTGAATTTCAATTGGCCTATCAAGTGTTCAATGACATCACGAGATCCTGTCTCCACTGAAAGGGATTTCTGCCTTTCTTTTCCCTAAGACTCGCATCCTGTTCACTCCATCCTGCAGTCCTTTCACAAAGCAAATAGCTTAAATCACCAGATTTATACAAAAAAGACTAAATAACTCTCATTGCCCCAGAGAGCACTTTGCAATTGGATTTTTACACACACTCTTACTGAAGCATGGTGTTTATCCTTGTGATTTTCATACCAATTTCTTTTTATATTCAGAATCACTTTGTTTATTGCTTTATTTACAGTGCATTATAACATCACTGATCCCTCCTCTGCTGGAGGCCAGTACCTGCTGCCCCTCAGCTCCAGGTTCCTTGGTGTCACCTGTGTTTCACACTGCATGAAACCAGGGTCAACCAGTGGGTGCACAACCCCTGTGCTCTCACCTGAGACACCAGGAGCCCATTTCTTCTCTCCCCATCCCCACAGCCAAGTAGCAAACCAGTTCCTAATCACCATGCTAATATAAGAGCAGTGGCAATTAGCAATATCCTCTCAGTACAACCATCTGCTGAGGCTGCCACAAAGCAGACATCTTCCCTCTGCTTGTCCCTGACTGAATTCATCACTGCACAACAGGCAGCTTTCCCCTGGTCAAGGAGTGACCCTGCTAATGATATTTATCATCTAACAGATCTCAGGCTGAAAGGTCATGTCACATTTCACCAAAATATATAGTGAGCCAAACCTAATAAATAAGAATAAATGTCCTTTCTTTGCAGTGCCTTTTGACCAACTCAGCTGACAGACTCTGGACTGAGAAATGCTGGAAATGAGTTTGGGAAGGAGCTCCCCAGTCACGTGCCAGCTCTAACTGGTGGTACCTGTGCTGGCCAGCACAGTGATGGTGTTTAAGTGTGGTGTTTGCATAAATCACAGCCCAGCCACCAAGTCCCAGGCAGGACAATCCAAACCAAAGTTCTGCACCTGAGACCCGTTGGTTCCCATGACACTGAAGTGTTCACCATGCACACAAGGGTTTCATCTCCATCTCTTAAATGAGAATGATCACACTTCCCTTTGGTTTGGCTGCCAGAGGAGAAATCACTGTTTATTTAGGCTGCAGGATTTGGGGCAAAGACCCCTCTCTTTTTTGGAGGGATGACACAGAGAAAATGCTGAATCACCTTTATTCCCTGATTAACTGCTCCTTCTGCAGCCATAGCTCTTTTTAATGCTGCTTTGATGCTGTTCTGGCTACAGCCAAAAGAAAAATGGAAATGATTTTGCAAAAAACCCTACTCAGGTCTTGGGTTTGATCCAGAATTCAGTCAATCCAAATCCCTTGATACCAGGGAAGGGTCAGGAAAATTCTTTCAAGTCAGTGCTGGATTTGTTGCCCCAGAAGAGGACATGTTTTCAGAGTAAACTCTCTTTTCTCTCTAGCTTGGCACAAACTATCATGTGATACAGCCTGATAAAAGGATGTTTCATCACATTAGCATAGCAGACTTATTTGTCAGTTGCAGACTAATTATCTTGGCTCCTTGTTTGGGGACTGTGGCATCCCTTGCAGTAAATTGCATTTTGCTGAGGGCAGCAATTTTACTCAATTTCTAAAGAGTGTCAACACAAAGTTGAGGGGTCTTTTGTATTTCCAAATGAAATATTAAAAATAGTGTGTGGTAGGGGAAGAAAAATAGCCCATCTGTCACAGTGTTTCTGAATGAAATATCAAACTATTGCTTTTTTCTATATAATTCAAACAACATTGAACATAGATCTGATAATAAAACCCAATATATTGTCTCCATATTTCTGAAACCTTGGAAGAGGAACAAAGGCTGAAAAATTAACTCTAGGCAAGTAAATTATTAAACTCAGTTGTCAGCAGCCATTTCTAAAAACAGATAGAGTTGGACACCCAGCCAAGCAAGTGACAATCCTTGCAGAGCAATCAGACTTTCTTTTAACAACATGCATTTAGAAACACTGAAAATAAAATTATCAGCTATACTTTTTTCCTCAGTGACACAACAGTACTAACTCCAATGGAGTGCCTGCAGAGAACAGCAAGGACCTATTTCTGCATTCAAACTCTTTTAGATGAGCAAATTTCAGTTGACTGAATTTTAGTAGGGTTTTTTGGGGTTTTTTTGTTTGTTTGTTTTTGGTGTTTTTTGTTGTTGTTGTTTTGTTGCTTTGATTTATTTTTTCCAGCTGGAAGAATACCAGCATCTGCTGAAAGGACTCACTGGACAGAAATCATCAGCACAGCCACAATTCATGCCAGACACTCTCATTGCTGGGTGAGTTAAGCCAACTGACATCATATGCTCTTTTCTCAAGTTATATTCTGACTTGATTTTTAACATCTTCAATAAATTATGTTTTCTAAAGACAAATCTGAGAAAATTTAGTAACAAGTGTCAGTGCTGACACAGAGTCTTAAGATCTTCCTGTTTGATCCCCTCTGAAAAGGGCATCTCCTCAACATGGGAAGTCAGGAGAGATTTTGTGTCCCTTTCAGAGACAATCAGGGACACCACGAACAAGGAAGATCAGTGTCTGCTCCCTCTCAGCCTTATTTGCTGCTATGCAAAAGGAAATCTCCTGGGAAAAGAATGGAAGCTGTAGAAGATGGGATATACAGAGCACAAAAGATATTTTAATGTTTTACACCCAATCTGAAAATAAAATAAACCCAAAAGTTGGGTTCATTTATGAAATGTACACCTTGATTGGGTTCATTTATGAAATGTACACCTTGATACATTTGTATTTTTGCTTTACAATCATAATTTTGTTTTTGCTATCAGGCAAAACCAGCCAACGTGATGCAACACCCTACAAACAGCTGTTAACACACCCCAGGTCTGCTAAACACAGAGCTTGCCATTCCACCCCAGCTAATTTGTGACTCTTTGTACAAAAAAAAAAAAAAAAAAAAAAAAAAAAAGACACCAAAATAAATCTGCTTATTCCAAAATATGGACTTCATCTTAAGATGCTACCTGAAGAAAACACAGGTAAAAAAAGAACTGGTATCAGGAGGATGCAAGTAGGAAAGAAAGCTAAGGGAAATCTTGCCTCACACTTCCCTGATCATTATTTCCCAAAATAACAACATAAATCAGAAAACTAGTGATCATTCACAGACTGCAAGGCATATGGATGATATCCATAAGGAGAAAAAATAAGTGGAAATAAAGGAAATAAATAAATAAATAAAGGCCAAACACTAAGCAACAGGACAGTTGATCCCAGAATTTTCCACTCATAACTTCTGGCATTTCTGGAGGTATTGTTAAAGATTGCCACCCTGGAAGATAATGAATGTCAGGTGTAGCTTCCATGTCCAGTGTGATGAGGAGAGATTACCCTGCTGAAGCCTACAAGACATCTTTAATCTCCTGATTTAGAATCCATTGTCTGCTATCAGTTGTCACTCTCCTGAAGGAATGCAAGAATGCCGCCAAACACTGAAAAACAGCAGCAGCAAAGGGCTACCAGCAGCAATCCCGAGGTACTCTGCCAGCAAAACACTTAAATGTTAGTAAAAAAAAAATTCCATCTCCAGGTTCTTCCATTATTAATTAATAACGGTTTCCAAGAAGTGCTTGCTCAAAGACGCCCTTGAAACCAGGCACATCAGCACCACAAACTTTCAAAGTTAAAGTTGAGGGGCAGATCTCTGGAGGACAGAGCACCGTGCTTGGCACCAGAGCAGAGCTGGGCACTCCAGAGTGTGAGCGGAGCAGGCACAGCTGGACCATGCCTGATGCTACAGCCAAGGATGACTGCAGATCTCCTGCTCTTCAACACAAGGTGAGTATTTTGTACCCACCCACAGCCAGGTGGGCAAATGAAACCCACCAGGGAGAGTAATCCCTCCCTGGGCAGCCTCTGAGCCTCCCTCCACCAGGCAGACAGACAAAAACAGACAGCCTAAACAAATCACCAGAAACTGCTGCCCATTGCCATGGGCATCCATTCAGGCCTGGGCAGCCACCCATTTGGGATGAGAGGCCTCACAATTACACTGAAATGGGACTGTGATTCTGGGGCAGGCTCTGCCCTGCTGTCACAATCAATGTTAACTGGAAGGCTGTGGCAGTGCAGCCCAGCCAGTGAGCACAGAGCTGGGGATCAATAGAAGAACAGACCCTAAAAGAGTTTCCATCCTTCAAAAAGGCAGTGATTTGCCAGTGGTGAATGCTGTGAGTGACTGCTTTTAGCTTTAATAAAACCATAACTATGGAGTTTAACTTTTCTGCTGAGACACATCCGGAGTGGGCTGGAAACTAAATCACAGAAGAATCAAACTCCCACTTCAGTGGGGTCAGGACTTCATCTTAGGCAGGTCTTTTAATCATTTCAGAGCAAGGAACTGATGCAAGTCCTTTACATCTCAATCTCTTGCCTTCATCACTCTGGCATCCATCCTCCCAAGGACTCAGCAGGCTGACCTCCATGGAAACCCAGAACAGAGCTTTTTGTTGCATCACTTCACTCAAGTGAACACCAAGGACGAGATCTTTTCCATTCTATTTGTGGATTTACACTTATCCAACCATTTCTGTCTCACACTAGCACAAGACAATCCATTTACAAGGTAATATTTTTTTTCTGTTATCAGATCTAAGTTTGGGAGAAGTAGGTTTAAAAGAAAAGACACAGAATAAAGAAAGCTTTCCTGGTTAGAATTTTGGTCAATGGAATATAAAGATTATCATTTACAGCAGATGGCAGTTATGTAAAAAAATGATGGTGCCAATGTAAAATGACAATATTTTCACAAGATTTCCCCAATGGCTTTAAAATAAGGTCCCTTTGATACTGCAGGAAAGAGCTTGGTATCAGCCTCCTGCTCTACAGTTTGACAAACTGTGCTTGACCATTTGTATTAAATGAGACTCTCTCTTATTTATTACAGAATTTGCCTCCCACTTTTGAAACAATGACATTTGAAACACAACACACGCACAGTTAAAAGTTTGTCTGTAATTCTCCCCCTCCCACCCCTCAGCTCCCAGGAATACACAAATATTTCCATATGCAATCACATAGTTAAAGTGTGCATTCTTGGAAAATGATACCAGAAGCTACATTTTACTCTATTAAAAAAAAAAATCAACACTGAATTCTTACTGGTAACATAGATATGCATCTAATTTTAAGTCGTTATCAAAGTCTGTCGTATATATCAAAAGCTCTCATTGTTATTTAGAAAATAATTAAAATGGAAAATAAATATTTCTTACACTTTTTTCTCCACAAAAATAAGTACAACGGCAAACGTCACACTGAGAATTCTGCTCCTTTTTGTCTTAAAGAGAACCTATTTCTCAAGTGAATTGCCTTCCCTACCTTATTACTTGAAGAGATTACAGTCAGGGCTGTATATTGCAGCCACCCTGTATTTAGAAGCTGGGTAATAAACCACATAAATAGCACACTGAATAAAACATTAAGACATAAAAGGAGTTAAATAGAACAAAGGGCTAAAGCTTATTGTGCAGTAACCATGCCTGACCCGTGGAAATACAGAAAACTCATAATTCTAGTTAGCAAAATGCAGAGTTGGGATTTAAATCAGGAGGAAGCTGGTGGTGGCTGAGCGCTGGAGCCCCTTGCACAGCCTTGCAGGGCCCTCTGGTGGAAGCAGGAATCCATCTCACGGCTGCCCAGCAGCGCTGCCAGGAAAAACGAGGCTCCAACCCCAAAATAAAGGGACAGCAAGCAGCATGGGTTTTCCCTGTTTTCTTAAAAGCAGCAATATTTCTGATATAAAGCTGCGTTTTTCAGCTCTCCTTTAGGGAGATTAAATCCCGGAACCTGTGTAAGTAAGGAATTTTTCCTCTGACTCCAGTGGGAGCAGAGTCCCTCTACAAAGCCCTGAAAGTAGAGAAAAGAAGTCCTTAAAGCTGTGAAAGGCAGCAGTAATGTGGAACATTCTGCCCAAAAATTTAGACCCTTCAGCAAAGCTGGAAGCATTGCAGGTGAGCATCACCACATAAACCAGTCTCCAAAAAGCCAGGTAATTCATGGCAGAAACTGCTCAGCTGGCTGTGCCAGCTCAGGGTCTGCAGGGCCAGCCCTCACACGAGCTGACCTGACAAAATGTCTTTTCAATGCTTCTTAATTTGTGGCTTTGAGCAGTGAGGTGGAAACAAACCTTTTCTGGTGCTAAATGTATGTTGCTTCATCCAGAACAGCATGGAATTGATCATTATGTTGGTATTAGGTACTCAAAAAGCCTGAAATACTGCCCATTTTTTTTTTTTTTTTTTTTTTTAATAAGTAAAATTGGTGCTTATGCTTCCCTTAGTTATTGTCAGGGCAAAAGAGAAACTCTTCAGAAGGGCATTCACAGCAACAGAGTCAGATGAACATTCTCAGGTTTCTTCTCCACACAAATATACAAGGGGCTGCTAAAATAATCTGCACAAGCAGCATCTTTAATGATCTAAAAATGGCATTTTTAATGACCTAATGGTGATGAGAAGGAAAATTCCTCCTCTGCCTTTTGCTGCTGTCAGTCAGGGCAATAATCACTGTTCCAATGAAAAACAGGCTGCAGTCTCCAAGCTGAGTTCAAGACCCAAACTGCTCCAAAGCAAGGCAGGATTGAGCATCTCTCCTCTGACAGGTATTTCAGGGGATACTTGTGGTGAATATTTCACAGAGCAAAAGAGAGAACCAGGTCTGTCTTACACTTCATTCCAGGGAAGAGCCTCCATTGTCAAAGGGATTTCTCAATGCCATTGTCTCCCACTTTTCAGGAGCAGGATGGCTCTTGGGTCCATAAGATCCAGTCTCTGTCCTGGCCTGAATAGGGCACACAGTTGCCAAATGTGATTTTTTCAAGCACCATCTAGCATGACCTAGGTCAATAATTGTCTTTTCCCAGATTAGGCTCCTTAAAAATGGCAGCATTTTGAAAAGAAGATGTCAATTCCCACTTTTCATCTTGAATTCTCTTGTCTGCTCTTGGTTAACAAAGTTTCTTAGCTGTAGTGAGCACACACTTATTTAAAGGTGCTGATGATGCCAAGTAAATAATTTGAAACACAATGAGTGTCAGGAGCAGACACAACCTGCTCTCAAAAACCAGCTCCTCTCAAAGCACCCCAGGCTGGGCTCCTGATGCCTCCCAGCTCAGCAGTACCTGCTGGACCTAAAGGACAAAGCCCTTGCTGAACCCAAGCCTTGGATTCATCCCTCTAATGTGCTTCAGGACATTTTACTTTGAAAAATGGGAATGCTGCCTATTGACTGCAAAAATTTTATCTCAATTGCTATCCAAGAACATGCTAATTTGTATGAAATAAATGAGGCTAATTATTTGCTTTCCACAAAACAGGCTCTGCTAAAAGCTCTGAATTATTTGTTTTCCTGATGAACAAGGCAGCACCTTGCTCACATAATAGATTCCATCAGAGATTTGATTATCCATTAGAAGGGCAATCTATGTGTTGTGTCAGGCAGCAAAGATAAGATGGGGCTGGGAAACGCAGGGCCCTTGAGAACGGATCCCTAAACCCTCTGTGGTGCCAAGAGTCGGATTTAGAGAATCAAAATTGGGATCACTGCTTCATCTACCACAGGGAATCAAAGAGGGATGGGGGTCACTTCAGTGTGCAAGGAGGGAAACTCACACTTGGGGAAGAACAGGATACCATGATCTAAAAAAGGTGCATGAAGGCTCCAGCTTCAAGGGGGTCCATCTGAAAAAACAGCTCCACAGCTGGACCAAGCTATTGATGAGGAGCAGAACCTTCATTTAGCTCACCAGAGAAATCACAGCACACAAACATGATTAAAGTCAAGTAACTTGACTGTGTTCGTGGTACCTCTTTGACAGGGAGGAAGGAATTCCTGGTGTCAATTTAAAGTATGCTCTCAAGTAGTCCGAAATTTCATGTAAAAAATATTGTCATGATTCACATAATACACTGTGTTCATCATACAAGCCCGCAATACAATATCACTGCTGCCTTATTATAGGTATTTCCCTTAGGTATACAGGCAAAGTGCATCTTGAAAGGACAAAAATAACATTTCTTCTGACATGACCACTCCCCAAATGACAAAAGCTGCAGAAGGCTCCTCTCCAGGTTTGTCTGCAGAGTCAGCTCTGAAATGTTTTGCTATCAACTTGTGACTGTGCACAGACCTCCCTTCCTCATGGAAGGGACACAACTAATTCCCAGAGCAAAGCAGCAACGTGGGTCATCCTCCACCACTGCATTCTCTGGAGTCACTCCTCAGGCTTTTGCCTCTCAATGCAGTTACTTTCCATAAACTGTGGCTGTGTTTTGCAGCAACCAGAGTGCTGCACAGCCAGGGAAAGCAGAGCTGGTGATGGGGGAAGGCAAGGAGGAGGCTTTGTAGCTCTCAGAGACGCAGCAGCTACGTGCAGGTCAGCCAGCCCTGCCTGCCAGTTCTGGAGGTATTTTGGTGAGCACAGGAGGAGCCTTCAGCTCTTGCCCAGACAGCCACTGAAGCAGCCAGGAAAGAGATCAATAGTTTGTCTCTCCTGGAGGATGGAGCCTCTACCAAATGCGTCCTCACCTCCCAGCCCTGAGGGGAGTGGATGCTAACATTAGACCTGGACCCACAAGGAGTCTGGCTCAGAGCTAAGAACATTGCATATGGATTTGAGGAGTAACACCTGATTTAGGGGCACATCACAGAGAGGAACACTTGCAGAAATCCCCAAGCCATGAAGCTGTCTATGGTGCTGAGAACAAACCCATTGTGGGGTTTGCAGCCAGACTTTTGATCTCTCCTGAGAGCAGCTCTGACAGGGGGTATTTTGCTACCTTACCTCTCTCTAGTGGGATCAAAGGTAGCAGAGTCTTAGCACAGCTATCCCATTTTATTCAGGACTTGCACAGATACCTTCACCGCTACATCTCCATCTCTTTCTGCTCTCAAGCTGATGTCTGCATGATCCTACCAGAGATGTTGCCACTGGTAAAAAAATCCAGTCTGGAAGCCAATCCAGCTCATTCTGAGCTTTTTCTGGCATTAATAATATGATAACACATCTTATTATTAATGCCTGGTAGGTATTTCCCTACTACAATAGTGCATCCCTTAAAAGCAAGATCTTTGTTTTCCTCATTATGCCAGTTAGGAAAAGGAGGAGAGTATCAGAGGCTGATCTAAGCACAGGTCAGAATTTGTGTCAGTCAGTGGGAGAACTGGCTAACATGAGTCTGAGGGCTTCGATTTATTGCCCACCACTGCTGTAAAGTCAGTTGATAACAATAGGATTAAGAGGGTGAAGATAAAGATACATTTCAGAATGTTTTTGGATAAGGATAGAGCAAAATGACACAAACAAATGCCAAAGACCTAGCAGTCATGAAGTCACTCCAAAAACCTCCTGGCGAGCTTCAGTACATAAATAACTAGAGAAAAGCCATGAACATTTACAATAACTCTTTTTTTTTTTTCCTTCCTTGTTGGTGGTGTATTTTTAACCTATTGCACTGATTATAACATGCTGTCAACAGCCTCATCAATTATCCATTGCTAGAAAGTGGGCTCTAACATGCTGCAAGTGGTATTAATTGGTCTCAGTAGCACATAATGAGTTTAAAAGCTCCTACCTGTGTGCCCCCGGGGATGGTGACTAGAGGCGGACAACAATTTACAGCAGACCATTAACACATAGAGCAGAAAGAGCCAGTCAGACAGAAGCATTGATTTGGCACAGAATCTCATCCTGGAGGCAGAAAAGGAAGCAGTTGAGTGAAAGAACAATGCAAGTAGGGAATAACATAAAAACGATGCGGGGAGGAAAAGCTGAAGGGATGCTGAAGAATAACTGATGTGGGTTATTGCAAGGCAACGTTCACAAAATCATATTCATTACTTGGTTGGGATCAATTCTTTGCTAAGGACATTTTATAATTACAAGCAATGTCTATCACACATCACATTACCCACAAACACATGTTTATAATAACACATTATGAGTGCCATGCAGTTGTATGAATCTGAGATAAGGGATGGGTTCTTTTTTCTTTTATCAAGATCCAGCCAGATTCAAAGTTAAACACACACATTTATGAGTTGTGCTACTATTTTTGAACTGCACCTCCCCCAATGACAGAAAAAAAAAGTCATTTTTACTTAACACTTCTCAAGACATATTAACTAAATAAATATATCATATAATAATTTATTGTAATATAATGTAAAATTTACTGTAGCCTTGCACAGTTCTGGGCTGGGTCTCCCCAACACACAATATTTGGGAGATTTCCTGGAGATCACCCAAATATTTACTGAGGGTGAAACACTCACGAAGCAGCACCTCAATCAAACATGCAAGGACTCACTTCTCTGTGTTGGAAACTGCATTTCAGAAAATATTTGCTCTAAAGAAGGTGTTGTTACTCTTATTCCTGTTATTCTTAGAACTAAGATCCCAAATCCTCCATCATTTTTCTGCAAATATCTAGAATTAAATCCCTCAATAGCTTATGTTATGCCATTCATCATACAGAAAGGGAATCTAATAATCTTTTTAAACTGAGTTATGATGATTTATTGCTTGCATGATACATAAATGGGCGTTATGTACTTGAACCCTTAGATACTGTGTTCCACAATTTCAGCAAATTCTGCGAGCAGGAATACATCAAATTAATTAAAGGCAATTTATAGATTTGCATAAATTGAAGCAAATACTGTTTTCATGGCAGTGACGTTAGTCTGCAGCTAATCAGCATGCTGGGATTTGGGCAAGCCTATGACGAATTTATTTGCACCAAAAAGTCCTTTGGGAACTGCTTTTCCTCTGCAGATTCCAGTTCTGAGTGTTTTCTACAACAAAATTATCTGTATTTCTTGAAAATACCTAAGAACATTCAGCTAATCCAATATTCAAGTGCTAAAGAGACAAATTTTAAAAGGAAATCCCAAGCAACACATGCCTTAGACAGATCTACCATCACAGCCAGGTGACACACTTGGATCTTGTTTAAATTTGATGAACATCTACCAATGAAACCAAAACAGAGGCCTTGTTTTCTCTCTTAAAATTGCTCACACAATTTCCCTTTTCAAGCTTTGCAGAACAATATTTTTCTCTAATTGCAAATGTTGATAAAGCCCAAACAAATAAAAAATGCACTTATTAATATCAAAAGTTAAGAGACCAGAAGCCTGCTGCATGTAAATAGATTTTAGCAACAAATTCTGGTTTACGCTGTAGAAAGAAATACATTGGTGCAAACCCCAGCACCTTCAGCCTACAATTAAAAAAAAAAATTACATAAATATTGCAAATAAACCAGCTCACCATGTCTACAGATTTCAGAGAATGAAAATTATATGTAAAGAAGCCACACTTTAAGCATGGATTTGGCAAGAGGGTACCTTTTCTGGCTTTGAGAAGATGCTCTGTTTTGAGCCCAGTATATTTCCATGCTGAATGCAGGAACAAACACCCTGCTGGCCTTTTACAGCTGTTTGTAGGAGACTTCTGTGAGCATGAATCAAGCCCAGCAGATAAAGACATCACTGCTCCTCACCCACCCTGTAAGTGCCCTCTCCTGGAGCACTCCCAGGCTAATTCAGAGCAGCTGAACCAAATTCACCTCTTGCATGCAGCTGAACCCATAATGTCACTGCAGCTAATGGGATTGAGTCACTGTGAAACCAGCATAAATGTCACTATTGCTCTTGGTCCAGTATTAGCCTAGGAAAACTGCCTAGTAAGTTCTAAAATCACTGTACCATTTCAGATTTTGGTCATCCAAATCTTTCCCAGGTGACTGAACTCTTTTTTTTTTTTTTTTTTTTTTTTTTTTTTTTTTTTTTTTTTTTTGAGAGAGAGAGCTGAATTTAACCTTAGTTTTCAAAACACACAGGTTACAGCTCATGAACAGGACGTCATCATCTGCTCAGCTTCCAACCCCATCCTTCTGTTGCTCTAAATGCAAATACTCAGATCTGATCCAAGTTCTGGTGTCACTCTGATGTGTCACCGTGAAGACACAAACCTTCCTCCAGCTTTCCTGTGGAATTAAACACCCCTTAAACACTGCTCAGGCATTCTGAACGTGCCATTTCTGGTGGGAGGTGGTGGAAGGGGCAGGTGTGATGATGGACAGGTCCTAAATCATGCATCATATGCTCAACAGTTGCTGTTCCAGCACTTTATTGGACCCAGGTGTTCCCACCACTCCCAGTGCAGCAGCAAAACCGGTCTCAGTGGAAATAGAATTGTACTGACCTATTTCCAAAAGTTTTCCCCAGCTGAGTTTGACTCTTTTGAGACACTAAACAAGGAATGTGAAACCAGGGCTCATCAGGTTAACAGGGCAACCTCAGCCCTGAGTAAGAACATTCAATTCCAGGAGGAAGTGTATCACCACAAAGCATCCACTCGCTCCTATCCAAACTGAAAGGCTGCTAAAAGCATCCAGTGCCATCCAAAGGACACATCTGCAGGCTTTAGTCTGCCTTGCAGGTAGGCAGGACACAAGTTTTCAGCCTGCTAATGTAAAGAAATACAAGAGGATCTTTGAAAAGGCAGGGAAAAAATGAAATTTGGCAGACAGATGCAGCAAGGGGTGCTGAGCCCTTCAGCGTCAGTGGGCTGCTGCTTTCAGAAATGTCAAGCCTTCATTCTCTATTGGATTCAAGTGGATATTGTTGCTAACCAGAACAGAGAATCTTCAGTGTCATTTGAAAGATAAAAAGTGCTCTTACCTTGGGGACTTTGCAAGAATTTTGTTCCAGTCAAACACAATTATTTCAGTGTGTTTTTCATAGTTATTCCAGATTCCCATTTGCAGCAGCAAATAAGCCTTTCTGCATCTCAGAATTTTTTCCTTCACTTCGGGGACCTAGAAAGAAAGCCACATTACACTGCAATTAACGTCTGCAAAGGTGCTGTAAAACACATCTTTGTTACCAAAATCTTAGTTTCACAGTGCCATCTACAGTGCAATCCGGGGCAAAAGGCAGCAGGTTTATTTCTCTTTTCTTTCTGAGAGCACAGAGGAGCTGTGGTGAGGCAGCTCTGGGGTGTCACTACATTAACCAAAGGCAGAGTTTGCTGTACATGGGGTTGCAAACAGAATGTGAGCAGCTCTCTGGGGTCTCTCCACCCAACACCCAAGAGTTTGAAGCAGAGATTATTAAAAATAGTGGGGAAAATCTGTCACTGTCTTCATAAAGATTTGGCCCAGGCCCTGTGCCTGCCTCAGCAGAGAGGGTCACACCCCCAGGAGAGTGTCTGGAATTGTGCATTATTGCACCCTCTGACCCTGCTGCCTCTCCTTGCAAGCTCTAAAAATCTACCATTCAGATTTTGGTCATCCAAATCTTTCCCAGGTGACTGAACTTTTTTTTTTTTAACCTTAGTTTTCTCAGCCTCTCCACGAGAAACACACAGGTTACAGCTGATGCTGTAATCCAGGAGTTACACTTTGAAACCTCCACGTGGAAGCACTTTCACAGCAGCTCTGACACATGTTCTGCAGAATGAGGAGCTCAAACACTCCATTTTATAGACACTCAGGCCTCTTTGCTTTTGCTGTTTATATTTGTTCTCTCACTTCCATTCCTGGGCACAACTTGACCTTCTGCTACTGAAAATATGACACAGAGCAGTTTGTGAGAGTGGTAATAATGTGGTCTTCACCTAGACAGCAATCCCAACCTTTTCTTATCCTACCCACCATTCTTTCCATTTCACTCATCCTTTAATCAATTAGAAATTTGCTTTTAAGAAACATGAAATTACAGCACCACACTGGAGAGCAGAGCTGTCTGGGGTCATAAAAGCACATAAAAGCTCCTTTCAGAGCTCAGGACAGGAAAGCCCCTGCTCAACACACTCATGGGATCACAGAACCTTCCAATCACAGGTTGGAAGGGACCTTAAAGCTCATCTTGTTCCAAACCATGGCAAGGACACCTTCCACTGGACCAGGCTGCTCAAAGCCCCATCCAACCTGGCCCCAACAACTCTTATTTGTTTAGAATGCCATGAGAAAATAGAGTAATTGCTGGAATTAAAGAGGTGCCAGGCCAGCAATCTATAATTAATCACATTTTGCTCTCTTTGCTTTCCAATGTGGAATTCCAGGCCAAGCCAAAACCAGCAGTTCTATCAAATCAGCAGTGGATATCAAAACAAAATGTAGGCAAAGAGTTGTCTTAAGAAAAAGCACTACCATCCTGCATTCATCCTTTCTTCCACAAATACACATAAAATAAAAAAATAAAAAATAAAAATAAAACAAGAGTGTGCCTCAAAAGGCCTATTAAAAGAAGCAAACAAACAGGATTTTCAATACAGCACTGACTGACTGAAATGGTTATGTGGTACATTTTTACCCATTTCATAATAGGACAGGTAGATAAATACACTCTTACAGTGCTCTTGAAGAAATCAATACTGCAGTACACTAACTTGGGTTTTAGTGCTTATCTGTTCCATAATTTTTATTAGAGAGGAAAATAAAACCCCGTGCAGATGCAGCTACAGGTAAATACAAACATCAGTGGAACCTGCTCTGTAAACACATGTTAAACACTGGTAAAAGGCAAGGGAGTATTGATTAGTCCAGCTCATCCTAATTAAGTGGATGCACTGAAAGTGACAGATGATACCTCCACCTGCATATCTCCAGGCTTTCTGATGCCTTCCAGGCACTGATATTTCTTTAAAAAATAGAGTTGTATAAGGGGAGATTAAGGCAAACTCCTGAAACCAGCTTCAGCTGGCTTATGTCAATAAAGGAGACAGATCAGAACAGAAACAAGAGGCTCTGGTTAAGAGCTGTAAAAGGAATTCCAGGCTTTTGATGGCAGAAGCATGCTTTGTGTGTGCTGTGTGAACAGTGGGTTTAGCTGCTGGCCCTGTCTTGTCTCAGGGTGACACATTACTCTGGAAAACAGAGCTGTTTGTTTGTTTTTATGCAGTGAGCTCTGCCCAGTGAGCAGCTGAACCCACCTCCATCTCCAGCAAAGATACAGAAAAGAAGGAAGAGGGAATTGGAGAGAAGAAGGGCTGAATTTTTCAGCATTTATGCATGGACTGGCCATGAGCAACTCCTGCTTTGCACAGGGGCTCCCCAGAGGCTACACCCCTCCCCTGGGTCAGTATTTAGGGGATGAAGATTGTGGGATCTGGAGAGAATTGCAATGGTCAGGGCTGGTGCACAGTCTGCTCCCTGTGCCTCTGCACTTGAGTAAAATGGGTATAAACAGCATTTCCCTGTGCCAGGGAAGAGTTTCAAGAACAGAAACAATAAAGGTCTAAAGTTATTTGAAAACTGTATAGGCACTGTATAATTCCTTTGACAGATGGAATAAGATAACACTTTAAATTAGGTACATTTCCTACCAATATTTACATGTTGTAAAATACTTTTTATGGCTACTTTCTGCAAAGAATAAATTACCAAACCATTTTGTGCCATCCTTTATAATAAGCTATTAAATAATTTAGAAAACCTCCTTTCGTTAAATATTTAAAAGGCCTTAATTTCTCCATTCTGAATAATTCCTCACTTAAAATACAACTGTGCATCTCTTAAAGTCTCCTCTTCTGTAAAGCAAGGGGTGAGAAGGAAAGAAATTTGGGGGCCATGTACTGTTTAGGGGATTTTCCAGCCTGACTTCAGCCCCAATGTCAGCCTGGCCAAACCCTTATCTCACACTGAATAAAGGACAAAGGGAAAATAGAGCAATATCTGACATTTCTAGGAGGAGGGGGGGAAAGATACACAACAAGTACACTGTGTGTATCTGAAAACTGCTGCTGTTGAGGGGAGCTAGAGACAAAAGAGAGAGCTAAAGCAAACACCTACACACTGACTGACCAACCCAGGACACATTTTGGGGCTAAATCACTACACTCAGTTATTCAGTGACAGTACTAGAAGGGGGAGTATAAAAAAGAGGAAGAGCAACTTTTTACACTTTTTAGGTAGGTATTGACAGGACAGGGGGGATGGTTTTAAATGAAAAGAGGAGAGATTTATATTAGATGTTTTATAAAAGTTTTTCCTGTAAGGGTCAGGAGGCCCTGGCACAGGCTGCCCAGGGCTGCTGTGGCTGCCCCATCCCTGGGAGTGTCCCAGGCCAGGTTGGACAGGGCTCAGAGTAACCTGGGACAGCGGAAGGTGTCCTGCCCATGGCAGGGGGTGGAATGGATGGGCTTTGAGGCCCTTCCAACCCAAACCATCCCTGGCTGTGTCTGATGCTGCCCTGCGGCCTGGTGCAGCTCCAGAGCTGCAGGTGAGCGATGTCGGGGTGCAGGGGTCACTGTGACTGTCCCTGTCAGGATACAGGTGAACGATGGCCCTGTAGAGGTGCAGGTGAGTGACATCCCTGTCACGATACAGGTAATGATGTCCCTGTTGGGACACAGGTGACTGATGTCACTGTCGTGACACAGATCACTGTCCCTGTCATGATACAGGTAGTGATGTCCTGCCGGGATACAGGTCAATGTCGGGACACAGGTCACTGTCCCTGTCACAACACAGGTCACTGATGTCCTGTCAGGACACAGGTCACCAAGTTCCCTGTCATGACACAGGTCACTGATGTTCTGTCATGACACAGGTCACCAAGTTCCCTGCCACAACACAGGTCACTGATGTCCTGTCAGGACACAGATCACTGTACCTGTCACGATACAGGTCACCGATCTCCCTGTCAGGACACGAGACACTGATGTCCTGTCGGGATACAGGCCATTGTCATGACACAAGTCACTGATGTCCCTGTCAGGACACTGATGTCCTGTCGGGACACAGGTCATTGTCACCACACAGGTCACTGATGTCCTGTCATGACCCAGGTCCCTGTCACGACCCAGGTCCCTGTCACGACCCAGGTCCCGGTCACGGCCCAGGTCTCTGCTGTCCATTCGGGACACAGATCACTGTCAGGACACAGGTCCCTGTCACGGCCCGGGTCTCCGCTGTCCCTCTCGCGGTGCCGGGGCCGCTCCCGGCGCTTCCCGAGGATCCATCGGGGCGGTGCTGCCCCCTGGCGGCCGCGCGCCTCTCTGCATGCGGCTGCGGCCCATTCCCGGCTCCGGCCGCGCTCGGCAATCTGCGCCAGGCCCGCTCCCTGTCCCGGGCCAGGCCCGCTCCCAGCCCCGCTCCCTGTCCCGGGCCAGCCCCGCTCCCAACCCCGGGCTAGCCCTGGGTCAGCCCCGTTCCCTGCGCTCCGCAGCTCTCCAGCACAATTAGCGCCCCGCATCAACCACACGAACGCGTCGCTGTCGCAGGGTCCGGGCGCTGAGCTGCCCTCGGAGCCTGGGCACGGCAGGGACACGCTGGTCTTCAGCCCACAGCCCTGTCCTCGGTGCCCATCGGGCCCGGCAGTGGGTGGATACAGGTAATAACGCGGCTCGCATTCTGCATTTGGTCCCTTAACCATCACCCAGAAATCTCCACATCAGCTCACGTATCTGCAGCGTGCTCTGAAGGCTTTGAGGGTCAGTAAATCCACCTCAGCTGAGTTATTCCAACAGTTAATTAACCTCACCGTAAGCACTGCACCTTCAGCTTGTACCTCCTGGTACATTCCCGTGGTTTTCCCAGCTGGCACATCACGCCAGAATGTGTCAGGCCTTCAAAGGCCTCGTTCTGCCAATCCTTACTCACAGCAAGTAAGGGTTACACCAGGTAGGAAGGCACTGAGCAAACTGAGAGAGGATTTAAAGTTACCCATGGAGTACAGTCACAGAATCACAGAGTCACAGAATCACAGTCACAGAATCATCACAGAATCACAGAACTTTTTGGGTTGGATGGGACCTCAAAGTCCATCCTATTCCACCCCCCATCATGGGCAGGGACACCTTTCACTATCCCAGCTGGCTCCAAGCCCCATCCAACCTGGCCTTGGACACTTCCAGGGATGGAACAGCCACAGCTTCTCTGGGCAACCTGTGCCAGGGCCTCACCACCCTCACAGCAAAGGATTTTCTCTAATATCCAATCTAAACCTACTCTCTATTAGTTTGAATCCATTCCCCCCATCCGTCATTTCACACACTTGTAAAAAGTCCCTCACCACCTTTCCTGTAGGCTCCCTTCAGGTACTGGAAAGTAGCACAAGACTAAGCTCACAGTGCAAGAAAATAAAACTTTTCTTGGACCAATTTCCTCTTCCCTTTACTCCCAGAGTTGATGTCAGCTCTTCTGCTTCCCTACAGGAATCTCTGAGGGATGGAGGACTGGTCACATCAAGCTCCCCATGGCAAAGTGAAGTGAGAAGGCTCTTTGGACCACACAAAAATCATCCAGGCAGGTATCCAAAAACCACAGGGTCGCTGCAGCAGTGCCCAGTGCTCTCAGACCCCAGCAGGCTCCCTGCACATTTCATGGGCAATTTTTGAACTGTTTTTTTATAACATCACGTCCCATTTACGACATCAGTCTCTGCTGGCAGCAGCTCAGTCTGTCACCTCTGGTCAGGCCTTTCCACAGGAATATTTCAAAATCTCACTGAACAGGGACTGGGGGTGCTGGGGAGGGAAAGAAAACAATGCCAGTGAGAGCTAGAGGAAATAAACCCCACATCCTGCTGAGGAGGGAGAGCTGAGCTGCTGTTATATCCACACAACAGAAGGTGTCAACCACACCAGCAAGCCAGACCACGCACACACAGACAGACATCCTCTGTGCCATGGGTTTGGAGGGAACCAAGGCTGTCTTCAGCAGCATTCTCTAGGGTAAATCTGTCCTCACCACCTCCTTTGAACATGAGAACAAACCTTTTGTCTCTTATGGGTGTTTAAAGATGATGCCCTGGGAGGATATCCTGCAAAACATGCCTAAATCACCCAAATTTTCTAGCCCAGACACAGAGACTTCATTAGTTCATAGTGCCAGAGTCACAGTGGCCACGTGGGTGGATCATCCCTTGGAAAAGTTTTTCAGCTGGACTGGTTTTGAGTGAGAGTTTGTGGCCTCCAAATTTGAGGCAGCAGAGCTCAGGTCACACAGCAGCAGAAAGGGCAGAGCTCAGGATCAGGAGAGAAATTCCAGCAAGGAGCAGAGGGCTGACTGCCAGAACACCCAAAGTCCAGGCAGAGTAAGGAAGAGTTCAAAATCAAAGCTGCTGCTTCCTCTGCTCTCTCAACACAAAGTGAGTTCTCATCTTTCCTCCAGGATAAACTCCACCCAGACCAAGAGGGCTGCTCAAGTGCCAAGTGCAGCTATTCTGGCAAGTGGAGGCAGAATAGACCCTTTTCTCCATATATTATTCATTAATCATCACCACCCCACTAAGGACCAAACTCCAGGAAAGGGAGCTATCACCACCAAGGTTTCATTTCAAGGTTGCCAATGTGGACAGCCAACACAGGAGATCTCATTGCAGCACAGGATTTCAACTCTTTCAATTACCCTTATCAGAAAGAATTTTTCCTTGTGATTATCCAGGTTCTTTCTGTTCCCCACTGCAGCTCAAAATCTTCTCCACCCCCTGCACAAGCCCTGCTAAAGAGGTGTGCAGGCTTCAGGCACTTTGTTCAAGGGAGAGCAGGAATTACTGCAGCCCTGTTCAAAGAGGACTCAGAGCAGAGACAGTGCCCTGCTCCACTCCCAGAAGCAGAGCAGTTCCCATCTAAAGCAGGCAGCACACCAAAAAAACAAAAAAAAAAAAACATGGAGAGAAATGTCTTTGAAGGAAATCTCTCCAGCAGAATGTTTCAAACACAGCAAAAACACATTTTCCCCTGCTGTAAACTTTGCCTGCCAGGTAGCAAAGCATTAGAGTTGTTGCACAGGGCATCTTGAGCCATAAAACACTGTTTTCTATACCCTGAGCTGATGGAGGAATTTAATTTCTCCCATGGAAGGCAAAGATAGCTGACCTTGCTGTAGAGCAGGTCACTCACCTTCCTTTCCCCTCACCAAGGATCCACTCAGAGGAGGGAGGAAGGGATGGAAGAGGAAAATTCCTGTCCATTTGTGCCTCTGGATAATGGACTGGGAGGCCCAGACCTACTCTGGGTGTGTGGTGGCTCACAAACCTACTCTGGGTGAGCCCAGGGCTCACATGCAAGAAGTAAACTCCTAAGGCTGGCTGTTCAAATTTAAAAAAAGAGGAAATCCAAGGGAAATAACATGAAAATTAAGAGAGTCAGCAAATGCAAGTGGTAAAAAAAATGTGAAAATAACTGTTTGCTTAGTCAAGAAAAAAAAAAAGTTAGTTGGAGACATGTCAACTGTCTCCTTGAAGAGGCTTTCTTTAAAGAAGGGCAGGATTTAAAGTGGTTCTCTGTAGCTGCTGCAAATAGCATAAAAATAAATTCAGTGGCCTGCAAAGATTAATTGTGTGCAGGAAGAGAAACTTTCTGTATCTAAGTGGGGGAAACTAGTGGTACAAACTGCTCAGAATCTCATGGAGCCTGGTTCCTGGAGGTTTCTTTAAATTGGATGAGCACTTGTGGGATGATCAAGGCTCCCCTCTCCATGCACAGGGCAGATTACATGTTTGCTCAGGGTATGTAACAGGACAACATATCCTTTATGCCCTGGAGCAAAAAGAAAACAGTGGGATATAAATGGGAGGTAGTCAGACACTGTTCATGTCATCCTCAATACCCTGAATCAAGTCAGAGGTTACTGGAGGAAAATCCTGGCAGAAACAAACTGAAAATGCCTCCTGGACATGGTTTTTTTCATGCAGGCAGAGTCAGGGTGTGTTGTATTTCAATATATTCTTGTGGTTCTTAGGGTCCTCATGCAAACAAATTTGGTTATTTCTGGTTCTACTGCATTAGAATATTTTATTCTCTTGTTACTCCCAAAACCACCTCACTCACAGCATGTGAGTGCTTCCCCAAGCTGTGTCAGGCCCTGACAGCAACAGGGCCTGTCCATTTCTCTGTCACCAATGTCACCTGTCCCTGCTTTGGTTTCAATTCCCAAAAGCTGCAAGAGGAAAGCACAGAACAGCCAGCTTTGCTTTTAGAACACAAGCATGTTTTATGAGCCCTGGATGCACGTTGGCTGATGAAGAATCCTCTCTGTCTGGGTATATGGGATAATTGTTCCACTTGGGACTCATTAGCTAATTATTTAAAGATTCTAAGGAAAAGCATTTCATAAATACAGCACTAAATTTTCAGAAGTGTAATTACAGGCTGAACACACATTTTTTTAGCACCTGTGTTATCCACTACATAACCCAATAGCAAATTCCTTGTGCTGTGCTGTCCCTGCTCTCTGGCAGGTGTGGGGTAGGACAGGAAACTGCTGGGAAATTGAAAAGGAGCATTTTTGGTATTCCCATTTTGGTAAAAAAACAACACAGTCATCTTGGGGTGGTGTAAAATTCTGCCCCTAACATACAGAATCTCAATAATGAAGGATAAGACTTGCACAGGTGAGGGAAGCACAGACCAGGCAGCCATAACCCAGATTCTTGATCTGAATCAGCTTCTTACTCAGTGTTAGAAAACATTGTTTGCTTATCAGTTACTTCCTCAAGTTACTCTGGGAAAACATTGCTCTACTGAGCAGTAGAATTCCAAAATAGAATTTCTGACCTATCACTTCAGGAATTGTTACTCAAAAGTAAAAAGTGTCACACCCCAGACTGACAAATCCCTCCAGCAGGTCCTGCCTTTCTGCTGGTAACCAGAAAAATTCCAAATCCCAATATGAGCACATAAAGCAACACTCCCAGCTATGTTTGTTTCCAGACACACCAAGAACTGCATTCCCTTATGCAAGAACATTTCAGAAGCCCCATAAATTTTGCTCCTCACTTCCAGAAGGAATTTCCTCCACCCTTTCCTCTTCCTGCCTGGTCCTTCATGCCTCCTTGCCTGCGACTCTCAGCCCTCTGTGTTTCTTTCTTTCACAGCCCCTCTCCCTGCTTGGCAGCAGCCCATGTGTGAATCCCCAAAAAAGGGCTGGGAGGAAGAGGAAGAGACCTCCCTGAGGTACCTACTGATCAATCATGGAAAAGGTCTCCCATGGCAGGTTAATCATCTGCTGGATGCTGTTTTCATCCCTCCACAGGTTTAAGGAAGCCTCACAGAGCTCTGGGTACTGTTGCAGTGGAAAAGGAGCAAACCCCTAAAATTCCCAGGAACCTTCCTGTGGCTGCACTAGCAGCAGAGGAGAGCAGCAGCCACAAAAAGCTGAAACTGCTCTTCAGAAAGAACAAGAGAGGTGCTAACTGGTATTTCCTTCTCAAGTACCTGGATTGTCAGAGGATGCTCCTTCCAGCCCCTGTCCCAGCTGAGGGAACGTGTTTCCATGAGCAACACCAGGTCCTCTTCATGGCTAAGGCTGGAAACTTTCTTCTTTATATGGGGTGTTTTATCTCTCTTTTTTTCTTTTTTTTTTTTTTTTTTTTTTTTTTTTTCTTTAAATAATAATCCCTTTCACAAAGCTCAGGGAAGCCTGAACTTCAGACTTTCAGTTCCCAATCTGCCTGTGATGGATTTTTCTTTCCCTGTTCTTCATTCATGCAAAAGCCTCTTCATGATCATGTAACCATGTGCGTGATGGGAAGAGCAAGGGGGAGGGTGAGCGGTGTAATTTTGATTATGCTTTGAAATGCCCAGGGTTGGAAATGAAGTATGAGATTCCCCCCACTTCCCCTGCCTCTCTTGAAGGCAATTATGATTGCCTTAAAGATGTGAGATCTGTTGAAAGTAACAAATCATTGATTGTTTATTTTCAGGGTAGACAACAATCAGCTTTTAATCAGCTTCTCATCACCACTAGAGAGCTATTAACTCTCTTAAAAATAATTAGAAAACAGAAAAGAAAAATCTTCTCTAATTATTTTCATCCAGGAAACTGAGATTTTTATGGAGGAAAAAAAAAAAACCTCAAGATTCACAGAACAAAAAAAAGTTAACATAGTGGCACATTAAATTCTCTCTTTTAGCAATGAGATATCGTTTGCCATGAGTTGGATTGTGCTTCCTGAGTTTGTATGAGGTTATGGATATTGACACCTGAATAAAAACAGTATTTTCAGTCACCCTGGGCAGTCACTCAGATATTTCTGCGGATTTTTTTTTGTGTAAGGAAATGGATTGCATGAGGCTTCCATTTCTCTGATTTCTGACTGTTCACAGAACCCTGGCTCTCAGATTCCCACAGCACACATTTTTTTCCATTTTTGAGTAAATAGTCTGTGAATTTCTGTCCTGGGGGAAACAGCACTCAAACTCAACTACTATAAAGACAGCAACCTCCAAATTTCAATTATATTGGAATTAGCAACAGGTATGAAACATCTCAAATATCACTTTTTGTGATTTCAGATGGGCAGCTGAATAGTAATTTCAGCTCATGTACAACTTTCCAGAAGCTTTTCCTACCAAAAATGCCATTAAAATATCCCCTCAACGTGCCTCATTTACTGCTACCACACAGAGTTTAATAGTAGACTGCTTGTAACTCAAATGGAACTCAAATAAAATCAACCACGAGCGCTTTGCAGGGTCCTGCCCTGCAGGTATTTGCCTTCCAGGTGATGGCCAGGCAGTTCCTGGCTGTTCCTGGGGTGCAGTTACACAACAAGGAGCCTTTGGCAAGAGTCTGGGGCACAGACAGGTTTTGTCACTGTCACATTGCAGGGAACCTGCCCTCTGGAAGAGTAATGGACTGCAAATCCTTTATGGACTCTGAGGAAGAGCTCTCTAAGGAGTGTGTGAGTGCTCAGCTAATTAAGTTCTCCCCCACCAGGACCCCAAGGGCTGTGTCTTTTTATTTTACTTTCTCCATTGCCCATTGGAGATGAATTGTGATTACTTTAAAAAGGGATTCCTCTTGTCCATTGATCAGTGCTGTACCCACTTGACCTACTAGTGTCTCTTTAAAGATTGATGAACTGGAACACAAAAGTGGAACTCTCTCAGTTTAACTGTTCCCACCTGAGTTCCCTGCCCTGTGAGAGAGGTTTTTTAAGAGGCCCATGGAGTGCTTGCACCATTGGTTCAAATTATTGCACACAGAATTTCCATGGCCTGGCAGCAGGCAAGGCAGCAAAGACAGTCACAGGAGTGGTTTGCATTAAAAACTGCTTTCATTAAAAACGTGCTACATCTCAGAAACAGAGCAGGAATTTTAGTCTTCTTCTTCAGTACTGGTTCATTAATTAGATGAGAAACAGCAACACTAATTTAAAGAAAAATATGGAAAAAATTACTTACTGGATTTCTATTTTCCCCTCACCAAATGAAACCCCTCCTTGCAAATGACAAATGTTTTGGCTAAGATTATCAAGAGAGGCTGCAGGCAGCCAAACCTTCACTCACCAGAGGGTACCACCACATCCAAAAAGGGAGATCTATATCTATATCTATATCTATATCTATATCTATATCTATATCTATATCTATATCTATATCTATATCTATATCTATATCTATATCTATATCTAATTTAGAGCTGTGCCTTGCACTAAACAAACCCCACATGTTTTCACATAGCTATGTACTGCCAATTTAGTCTAATACACAATTTTTAAACCATGGATGAAGCCCTGTCCACCTTTATCCTCCCTTAAAATTGACAGACAATGGCAAAAATTCACTTCTCTGCTCACAGAAATTGTCTGGTGAGCCAAACCCAAAGGACATTTTCCAGAGAGTGCAATCACCCTTATTTTACCTTCCTGGTCCTTTTTCTTTCTCTAGGCTGATGGCTTTGAGCAAATAGAATAGCTACTTGGGTATTTATTTGTCCAGCTCCATTCAGATTGTATGATTTTGAGGACTACTTGTGAGTATGAAGTGTCCTGTAGCAGCTGTGTGTCGGAAAGACAGAAGAATCCACTTGGAACACTGATATTGCTGCATAAACCAGAATAAATGGCCAGTGGAGGGTATGGTTTATCATTTTAAATTATTTTTACTCTCCAGCCAAAGACAGTTGGTTTCTTAAGCCATGATATTATCCTTTCTAATTTGACTTCTCAATTGTACCAGAATTCTTAATTATTTCTCTGCTTGCAATGGCACCATCCAATTTATCACCTGAGAACAGCAGCATAGCATAAATAATCTATTGCCTTTTCAACCTGAAGGTCTCAGCATTTAGTCTTCAAGAATATGAAAAATTTCTAATTTGATAACGGAATGTTCCTGTGGCTGTCACCCTAAGTGGAAAGCATTGCTGTCTGAAGTTTCCTGTTCTCCTCTTAGGAGAAGCCAGCAGAGCTCTCTGAAGCTCAAGCCCAGCTTAAGCTCCATTCCAACAGCATGGAAACAGCTGGAGGTTATCTGGGATCCCCTGGAGATCTCACCCTGGTCCCAAAACACAGAGCCACAGCCAGGTCCTGACTGTGTGTTGAACAGTGTTGAGCAAAAACCGTGAGTGAAAGGGCAAATCCAGATGTTGCTCCCCTGGCACACAGGATTAGGAACAATCTCTGCTGTAAATTTCAGTGATCTTGCAGTAGGAGCAGGATTTAAAAATAAAAAATTCTCTAAGATCTGCCATGTAATAAAAATGCAGACAATTAATTTTTCTTGGCTCTTATTTATGGCTTTGATTCTGAAAGTCTTGTTTTGGACAAGAACCACTGACTCCCATCCATTACTCCTAGCAGAGCAAGACCCACAGTGTGGCACAGTGTTTGTTGCTCATCTCAGAGACACAAATATTACATTTAACTAAGAGCTGAAGTAAGGTTAAATTAATAAAACAAGGTAAAGCAAAGTGAAGCCTGAAGCACCAGAGTATCCCCAGCACTTTGCATTTTGACAGGGCTTTGCTGGGTGGAGCACAAAGAGTATAAAATTTGCTGCCCAAATCACACTTTAATGTCAAACCATCCTGGGGAGATCTACAGAGACATCCTGCTCAAATCTGTCCTGTGTGCCAAGCAATGATTTACCAGAGATCCTACAAAGCCTCCCCAGCCACTTCCCATTACAGGCATGGCCCACCTACAAGCTGCCCCTTTTTCTCAGCACACAGCCCTGAGTCAGGAGAAAGCAAAATGCAGATCTCTGTGAAGCATCTCTGTCCTAGCCTAGAAACCCAACAGAGATGTCTAAAGAAGACAGGAATACCTGAACTCCACCCCAGCCATTGTACAATGTATTTGCCACAGGAAGGCGGTGACCCAAGGGCCCGAGGCAGAAGCTCAGCCATGCTTGGTAAATGATGCATTTGTAGCTGCACTGAGATTGCAGATTCAAGCTTGAAAACCAGCAGGACTCGTGAGTCCCTCAGAATCCAAGCACGAGGACTGTGAAAGCCAAATTCCAGGTGCAGACCATGCACAGCATCACTCCCTCCACAGAATCACCTGGGACCGGTGCGGGTGCCTGCTCCACTAACAGGAGACTGAAAAACCCCCGAGTGTGAGACACAGAGGAGCCCTTCCAGCAGCAGGCTGTTTGTCTGCTCCTTCAATAACACCACATCTTAATGGAGCAGCTCCTCCTCCCTGCTCCTCCCCTGCCCTGTGCACCCTGATGGTGCCTCCTGGATATTGAAAGCAGCGTTGGATAAGAGACGGAGGCCCCGAGCCGTCCCTTTTCTCATCATGTATAATTTGTAAAGCTAGTCAAAAAATAGCAAGCAATTTAGCCTGGAATTTCGCCAGCTGGGATATTCATAGCACATGTGATCAAACAGCAGAATTTGCCAGTCACTGGAAAAACAATCAGGCTCTGTAACCTGACTTCACCGCCGAGGACGGAGCTGTAAACATCACTATTGATCAGGGCAGAGCTATTTTCATCAGGCTGCTCTGCTCTGGACATTAAACATCTGCAGAGCCAACACCTGCACTGCTGAAGTTAGGGCAGATAGCTCCAAGAATTTAACGTTCTGAGACATGGGCTATTTCCAAAAGAATTAGCAGCCAAAGACACTATGAAATTACACTGGAAATTGGAGAAAAAGATATCATAAATGGATTTTATGTAAAGCTCTGGGTTATGGTACAGCTTATTGACATATACAACAAATTAAAACAGCTAATTCATCTTACTACCTTCCACTGATAATTTTTTAATTAAGTTACTTATCTTTATCTACATATTTAAGAATGTAGGTCTTTCATTATTCATCTCTTAAAGAAAATCAATGTCCTGATTTGCTACAGCTCAAACAAGGGAGCAGTATTATCTATGCTAGGACTGACTAATAGAAAAAAAAATTCATTAACTTTATTAGCAAACCCTAAGAAAATGTTATTGAACACATTTTCATACTCCTAAAAGTCTGAATTATGAGCCAAAAGCTTAATAGTGTTCAGTATGACTGAAAGAGGCATCATGATTTTTTTAAAAATGCTTATAAAGATAAAAGGAAAAGGTACAAAATTATTGAAACAGTCTAATGAAATGTTTTAGAAAGTTCAGCCCTAATTCTGGATTACATTATAAAACCACTAGCAAAAAAGCTTTATATTCTCAGGTTTATTATTTATTAATTATTTTTCTGTACTTTCTTTATTACTGAGACTGGAAGCTCATCTGTAGCACTCGTTAGATGCAGAGTCTAAGTGCTATCCACTACACAGTTTTGAAATATTTGCACATCAAAACAGACTCTGGTTCTATACTTGGGATTCTAAAGCTTTATAAAAGGCACTGTGAAAGGAGCAAACTTTGCATCTCAATTTCTGGAGCAAACAGACTTTTTCTTGTCATCTCGAGTGTCCTTTTCTTCTCAAGGTGACCTTAAGTTTCAGATTTGTGAAATGGTTTCCCCTTGTGTTCAATCCTACGGTGTAATAAGTTTTAAAAATGACGATTTATCTTCTTTAATATATTAGTCATATACAGCAGGAGAAGCCTCTGTGGGGATTTTTGCTATTGGGTTTGCTCAAGCCCAAGTCAATGCTGATTTACAAAACATAACTTACCCTTAGTAACAAACAATCATGGATATATTTATTGGAATAACATCTTGCCATTCTCCTCCAGCAGTGTGTTTTGTTTATCAGTTCCCGTGCTGCAGATTGGGGGATATTTACAGTGACCAAGGCAATTTGAAAGTAATGCTTTTATGTTGCCCATCTTATTACAATTTTACAAGCCTGAATCGCTGGCATTTGGCAAAACAAATAGATGGTTCTGAAAAATGTTAATGACATGCAAATTAGCCAGGCAGGTATAAGTTATATTTATGTCAGAGATGTGAGAATTGGTGCATTGCTCAGAAACTGCCCATTGCAGAAGTTATATTTAATGAAGTTTAAATTTTTTTAGATTTTGCCTTGCTAATCATGACCTCGGCTGCCTGCACCATGTAATGACAATAATGAATAAACATGCTGTGCTTATGAAGAACTAGAACCTAACAAGCTGATCAATTGTTAATTCTATAAAGTGACTAAAACGTGTCTCCACTATCAATAAGTAAATCAGCTTCTATTTGCAGTACTAATGCACCTTGTACATATCCTCCAGCTATCCTGCCCTTCTCTGTAATAATGTAATTATCAGTTTGGTCATATTTAAGTACAACCTGAATGAGATTTGATGTTATTTTTGTCTTGAGGGTGGAAAAATAGGAGGAAAAATTGTTTGGGTATTTAAAGAGACACAATACATTTATTTGGAGGATGCAGATTTTCCACTTGCCCTCCAATTAGTTATAGAAAATTATTCGTTTGAAAGCCAATTATTTTACAGCATTATTCTTAAATCATACAGGCTATTATCAGACAGATATTCCAGAGAAGAAGGCCTTTTTATTATTAAAGCCCTTTTGCTCTAAGCCTCTGTAACAAAGACTTTAAACAAAAGACAACAGTGCTCATTAACTGTAACAGAAGATGTTTCTTCTGTTGGGGAAAAAAAAGCATTTAAAATAAGACTAATTTGGCTTTATTCAGGCTTTATTTTTCCTCTTACATGAGGAAAGCACAGAAGGTAGATCAGATCTTTAGCCATAATACAATTATGTATATTCCAAATATGCTAATTGCAAAGAGCTGACTGTCTCCACTACATTATAGTTTATCCACTGCTGAAGAACGTGTTCAAGAAAAAGGATGTTTAACACATGCAAAACCCAGGAGTTTTGCTTGAATTATCTGTTTTCCTTCCCACTCCTAGAGCTGTCTGCAAAGACACTGGGAGGAAGCAACTCCCTGTTCATCCCACCTAAAACCACCCCACATCTCAGTCAGGAAATCTCACCTGGAGCATTTCACAGGTGAGTGATACACACTGGGGGGTGAGTAATTGTATTTAAAGAGGCTGCACTAATTGTATTTGAAGTGGCTGCCCCTTTTTCAGAGTTATTAACAGTAATTATTCTTAATGCTTACAGATTCTGTGACTATTCTTCTGTTGTTAAACTGAAATATATGTCACAAAAATACATTAGAAATGTTGCAAGGAGGAAATGTTCTGGAGGAAAATGCTCTTAAGTGTGTGGATAAGCTCAATACACCAATTAATTTCTAACACTGAACCAAGTGTCATTTCTCAGGTGGAAGGTTACACTCATTCTGTCCCACTTCACCCCAGATCCATCTCTCCATGACAATTTGGTGTAGAAAAGGAGGAATAGTCCCTTTTATCTGCTACTCTCTTAAATTAAAGAATCAGCACATTTTAAAAGGTATTTGATCTAACAAAGTTTTGTGCTTTCAGTGGTCCCTGAACAGAAACATATCTGTTAGTAAACAAAAGCAGAATTAATCATTTCAGCAGCACACCAAAAATACAGGGATTGTTTAGTAATAAAATAATTATTTTGCTTTTTCCTCCTTCAGCCCCAGTTAATGCCATGCACCACATAACTGGCAGGTATTTCCACAGCTAAACTCTTACTCCAGTAGTGCTTTGCAGTTAAATAACCCAATTTCAATTACTCTGTGATGTGCTTCCAAACAATGAGATTAACTCCGAGGTTCAGAGGCACTGCTTAAGTGGGGAGTGTACCAGGAGTGCACACACATGACAGTCTCTCTGTATTCCACAAAATAACTATTCCTTTCTGAGACTCAGGGGCCTGGTTTATGTGCAGGCCACTCACATAGGTTTATCTCACTGCCGTAGATCTGTGTTTGGGGAAATTTTCATAGCACTTGACTCCTAACCATGGTGCTTCAGAGCCACTGAACTGGCAGTGCTCAGCACAAACAGCGACACAGCCACACCAGAGAGCCAGGATCAGGCTTTTACACCTGCCTGGATCCAAGCTGGGACAATTCCAGTTGCATCCCATTTTTCCTTAGGGAGGAAGCAATGCCCCAGAGCAAGGCAGCCACAACACTCCTGTCATTAAGACTATGAAGATTTCCTTCACACTCTCTTACTTTTACTAGGAATAAAGCAAATGGGTATCCTGAGCACAGCCCTGGCATTGCCACAGACCCTGGCACTGGCCAGAGGAGGAGATAACAGCAAAGAGGAAGAGATGAGCCCTCCTTCCTCCCTAGTAACCCTGCCTGCTGAGCATTTGCCAGGAAATGGGAAGGAAACCAGCAAGGAACATGGGCTCCTGAATGTCCAGTGAGGAGACCATCACCAGGACCAGAGCTTCTCTATTTTCTTTTCAGAATTGTCCTAGAATCATGGAATGGTATGGGCTGGAAGGGACCTTAGAGTTCCAAACCCTACCCCAGCATACCTTCCACTATCCCAGGGATCCATCCAGCCTGGTCTTGGACACTTCCAGGCATGGGGCAGCTTCTCTGGGCAGCCTGTGCCAGGGTCTCACTACCTTTACTGTGAAGAATTCTCAATATTCAAACTAAACCTGTTCTCTTTCATTTTAAAGCCATTCCCCCTTTCCCTGTCACTACAAGCCCTAAATTATAGGGAACAGAGTCCCAAAGACTAATTTAAGCACATTCACCCCCCTACTTGTGTCATAGAACCATACTTCCATTAAAGAACTCAACCACACCTGTTTAATAGTTTAAACATAACAAGAAGTTTCATTTAGGAGTCCAAGCTAAGTTAATTTTGCCAGGAAATTGTAATACGGATACATTACATTAAATTCTGAAACGTGGCATTTCTCTTCCTGTCTCCAGCATTATTAGCATCTTACAGCGGCTTGAATTAAAAAAGAAACATTTATTTTATCACCCTGATACCAGCCTGCTGCAATATAACATTTTTGAAACAGGGAAATATCACAGCTTGGCATCATAAATTCAACACTGCAACAAGATAAATCCTTCCCATTAATGTAAACCACTGTACTTCCCAATATATCTGCATCTGCAACACACTTGTGTTTGCTGACTATCATAAACACACATAACTCTCAGTGAGTAATGGAAGCAGCAGGAAAATCTGAGGGTAACTGCTCTCCAGACTGAAGCAGCCACAGCCTGGTCCTACAAACAGATTCACTCATGCAGGGATGTTCCTGCTTGTGCTCAACAGCATAAAATTCCATGATCCTCACCCCTGGAATCACACAGCACAGCAAAGGACATCGAGGCACTGCCACCCTCAATTACACGTGCACAGAATGGATGCTGGAAGCTTTGTTAACTTGCAATATATATAAATCCCAGAGATGCACAAAGGAGAGGTTGGGTACCCTATCAATTAAGAATTTCTGGATCTCTCACTGAATATTTAAGGTGACAATGAATTGATGCAGCACAAAAAAAAAAAAAAAAAAAAAAAAAAAAGGAACTTGCTTAATTTTGTTGAAAAGAAAAATCACTTAGTGCTTCCTGCAACAATTCAATTTCCACCTTTTCCCCTTTACACCAAGATCAACACTCTGAAACTTGCTCCAAATGGGAATTTGGCACGCACTTTAGGAAATGCAAACACATGAATTAATAACCTGAATTATGCAAATATGAACCTGAAATTTGCAATTTGTTTTAAAAAGCCAAAAGAACTCCTCCTAATTGGTTTATCCATGTCTAGGCATTACTCAAATGATTTTGGTTTAGCAGTTAGCAGCCTCTTGCAGGCTCAGAAAAAAAGCCTACAAATGCTTAAAGAGCTAAAGCACTGAGTTCTGTTCTCTCCTCTATAAGGAGGAGGTTTGCTGCTTCCAGAACCAGAAAGTCCAAGCTGATTCCGTGTTCTTCACTCAAAGGGATGTAGAACATGACTGAATCATGCTTGGCAAGAGGCTGGAGAACAAAAAAGGGGCAAGAGCTCTGCACTGAGGGTTGAGGAATAAATTCTTTACCAACCTTTTACCATCCTGTAACACCAAGGGTGGGATTGCTGCCCTTTAATGTATTTATCCTTGTTACACCTCACAGCACACGTAGCACAACTGCTGTGGAAGGAGGGGAAAACTTGTACTGGTGCTATGCAGAGGGAAGTATCCTTCTAGGAGAAAGACCTGACCCCAGCAGAGTTTTTATTCACAGAAGTTCCCTGTAAAGTGTAAGTGAAATTGAAACACCACAGAAAGGGGAATAAAAACAACGGGTCACCTTTGGAGTCACGGAGATACCCGGTGCTACTTTCCCTCATTTGAGCTTTACTCTGCCACTGTTGTACCAAGCCTGAGAAAATCAGCCTTTCAGCTCACAGCCTTTCCAAAATAACCTCTGGAAAATATAAAATAGAGCAAAACGGGTGAAATCCACAGCCCTTTGTTCCTCCTCACGAGCCTCTTCAGAATAGCAAAGAGGCTTTGGAGCCCGGGTCTGACAGAGCGCTGTCCTTGCGAGCACTCGGGACGCTCTGGCACTGCAAAGCAGCTCAGCCCCAGCTGCCTGACCCCAGGTGAGAGCGAGCTGTGATCTCCTGATCTGCGGGGCTGGCACCGGCTTCAAAGCGGCCGCCTGCGCGATGGGGATCGCATTTTCAAAGGGGAGAAGAGATGCTGAAGGAGTTCTACTAGACCTTGAGAAAAGGAGTCCCAGGGCCATAAACTCTGAGAGAGAGAGGCAAGGAAAATCCAATACCTGGGATGAAAAGTACTTGTACAGGAGATGTCTTTATTCTGAGCGCGCTTCCAAAATCCAGGACAAAACATTATGCTCGAGATTTTCCTCCAGAGAATGGATTGAGGCTTAGGACTCAAAGGTATCTTGCTGCTCCATATTCATATTGATTAAAGGAATAAAAGATTGGCCTTAAAGAGTTATAAAATATTGGTGGTCCAAAGAAAACAATTTTTTGCACTCACAAATTCAAGTTTAGTTCTAGATTTAGAGCTCATTTTTTCCATGGCCAATCGAGGTAGGTGAAATTACAAAACCACAATAATTTCAAGATGTCATAAGAAACTTGATTTTTCACAAATTAATTCCTTTCCATCAAGTATTTTACTGTTTACTTCTCCATGTACAATTTTTTCCTAACACTGGAGGAGTACTGGCCAAATTCTGCCCTTTTCACTCTCAGCCCAGTCCTTAATTGGGAAGCTTTGCCTGAGAGAGGACAGCAGGTGCTGGCCTTCAATTAATAAAAGATTGGCATGGGGAGATCAGGGGCTGCTCCCAAGTACCACCAACCAGTTGCCAATTCAGACCCAATGCAGAGCAATCACATCTGAAAGGCAGCACAGCTAACACCTGCACCTGAGCTGGGAGACCAGGAGGACTGGTGGATTCTCAGCAATTTATATAAAACTCAGGGAAATCCAGGTGAAATGTTTTATGCAATTTAAATAATATTCCCCAATCACCAGAGCTAAAGCAGCCTTCTAAACAGCTGAAGAAAAGGGCCGTGGAAGTGGCATGAACCCAGACAATCTCTGCACCCTGGAAAGGCTCTTCAGTGTTGGATTAAAATCTATCACCAAGACTCTTGTTTCCTTTTGCCTGTGTTTTTCTTCAATAATTGGGAGATTTTTAGCCATCAGAGTATGTCAAGTCTGTACCTCCTACAAGCACTGAAGTCACTCAGACAAATATATCAAACATCAATATGAAACTAGAATGGAAAAAAAAATCTGCTACAGCATCATCTAAACATAAGACACTAAGTAATAGCATTTTTAAAAAATCTATTTCACACAGATGAAAATCATTACAGTTCTCTAGAGACCCTCTCTCTCTCTGCAGCTCCCCATGTCATTTCCTAGCTGGTGAAAATGTGCCACAGGATATCAAAAGACGGTTACGTTCTTCTAATTTTAATATTCCTCTAATCCAATAATGGCTTGTTTACTGCTTTCTAATTTAAAGGTAATTCATTAGATGTATCCTATCACGTCTTGTTGGCAATGAAGGCGTAAGGATCTTGCACAGAGCTCTGAGGCATGTCAGTCATGTTGCTGATATTCTGTGTGGGTCCCTCAATGCAAAGGGCTATCGATGCAATGGCACTGATAAGGGACTCTGTGTGTGTGTGCCTACATACAAAACAAACCAAAATTATTAAAAGACTTCAGGGGTGAAGTCTGGACCCCAAAATTTATGTTTTAGCGTTGAGAATTCTAGCAAACAGAAATACAAGTGATTTGAGTGCAAATATTTGTGATAGTCACAAAAGGGTCTTGCACAGCCTGTGGGGAAACCCCTGCCTGACCTGCAGGGGAATTGGATGAGGCTGCAGCAAATGATGAAGGTTAAGGAAACATCAGACAGAAGAGGCAGCCTGAACTCCAAAATGAACATTTCAGCAGCCAGACCATGCCAGGGAACATCTGTTGTGATTCTCCAAAAGCTACCCCGAGTTTTTGAGCCACCCTAAGGCAAAGGGACAGCAGTCGAGGCCGAGGGCTTCAGACCTGCTGTTCCTTGGAGGCACCAAGGTGAGGGGTTGCACCGAGCAATCAGGCAAAGGAGAGCGATTCCCTCCAGGTGACAGTGCTGCGTGCTCCAACACGCTGCCCAGGCAGCTCTGCTGCCACAGGGCTGGGAACTCTTTGGTGTTTGCACTCTGCCGGCTCAGCCCCACCAGCTCCCCCTGTGCCAGGGCACTGACATGCCCATTTGCAATAATCCCTTCCCAAGAAGTGAAACCTTCAGCCAACCAGACTAACCACACACTAAATGAGTTGTTGACTATCTCAGAGCAGCACACAAGGCTGAGGAACACAGTGACGCCGTGCCAGGACCCCTCACCGATTGCACAGACCGGCGCTATTCCCCAGGAGCACGGCAGGATCACCAGTTTGGAAGCCAGTTCGGGTCAGTACGTGTCCAAACCCATCCCCTCATTGGCTGTCGGTGATGTCATGCCCGTGCATTAATCCCCGGTGACTGCAGGTTTAACACCACACGTATCGCCCCATCTCTGCTAGCCACAATGACCACGCGCCTTGGAGGAAATTACTCGAGCACAGAATAAAGCAACTTGTTGAAACAGGCAAAGTGGCATCTCTTAAGTGATCATTTCCAGCTTTTCTTTTGTCAGAGTGAAGTTGTTGGGGTCAGGAGATGACACGTGCCTCGCTGGAAGGAGTGAGTATTGTTAGAGCTCTGTTTTAGAGAAAGTAAATCCTCCCACTCAAAAAGGTGGAAGTGCCAGCGGTGGGAAACCGACTGCTCTGGGAAATGGAAGTATCACAGGAGCTATAAAATCGGAAGCTGAAATTATAAACACTTTTAAAAAAAGAAAAAGAAGGGGGGAAAGAGTGACATTTAAAGGGCAGTTTTGACCCTTTGCTGGCGGCACCCTGGAGTAACGGGGGCAGTAAATGAATGTGGCGCACACACCCCAGTGCAGAGACAGACTGAACTCCAGGACCGATCCCTGGAGTGCTCCGGACCGCAGCTCCCCAGCCGCTCTCCCGAGCCTGCCCAGCCCCAGGGCTCGCTCCGGGCGTTCTGGGCATCGCCAACACCGCTGGCACCGCCAGCTCGGGGGTACCCGGGGTGGGGATCCCCCTGCCCCGCCCGGGCAGCCCCCGGGGCCTCTCGGGGAGCAGATAAACCCCTGTCAGCCCCACACTGCGCTCCGAAACACAAGTTACCGGGCAGCTGGAGCGATGCTTCTCTCCCAGTGCCTCCCCCGGGTGCGCATCCCGCACCGCCCGCCCGGGACGCGCAGCCCCCACAGCGGGGGGAACCCGGCTCCAGCCTCAGCCCCGGTTCGGCGTGCCCGGCACCGAGCACAGCCCGCAGCCCTGCCCTGCCCTGCCCCGCGGTGCCCCAGCCCCGCTCACCTGGGCCCGGAGCGGCTGCAGAGCAGGAGCGGCGTGCGGGGATGGGGAAATCACCCACGGGGGAGCGGGCACAGCACCGGCGCTCGGGCTGCCCGGAGGATGCTCCGCACACACTCCCGCACGTAGCGGCGCAGCGCCCAAAGTGGCTTTGGAACTCCCCTCCCACTCCTCCTCCTCAGAGCCTGGGGAGGCAGCACGGTGTGAGGGCTTGGGCGTCGCTCCCAGCTCGGCGGAGCATCCTCCCCTGGCTCTCCTGACCCCGGAGGGAGCGCAGAGCCGGAGCTGCTCGGGCGAGCCGCCCCTTCCTCCCTCCCTCCCTCCGCACTGGGCAGAGCGATCGCGCTGCTCCCGCAGACACAGCCCTCGCTCAGCCCAGGTTTAATCGCCTGACGGAGCCCTGACCTTATTTCAGCATCCGAGCGGTCGCTGCTCAGCCGAGGGAAGGAGCGGGCGATGTTTCCGTGCTCGCAGCCGGGCCGGAGTTCGCAGCATCTTTGGGAAACAGCAGCAACTTGAGAAGGGAGCGGGGCTGAGGCCGTAACCTCCCCGCTCCTCTTATTGCATGTCCACGGTCCTGCGGGTTATCAATAAATCATCATCTTCACAAATTGGGTTTAAATGTTCAAAATGAAAGCCGGTGTTTCCCTGGCTACAAAGTCGGGGTCACTTTGCCTCCCCAGCAGCCCCCGGCAAGCGGAGTCTCCTCCTTGCTCTGCCGCTGGCTCTGCACAACCTTTATCCCCCCACTTTACACCCTCGGGTTCTCCCGTGGCTCTGCTGCTCACCTAAACAGTGACGTCCAAATAAATGCTCGGGGGCTGTCAGCGTTTAAATATGTGCAGAATGGAGTCTCATTTCTGTGAGAGAGGGCAGTGTCTCACCGTAGGTAAGCACAGGGCTCAGTGCAACAGTAGGTTGATCTCGACTCTATTACCTAAATCCTGTTGTGATACAAATCGTCATCCTCCTGGACAAACATTCCTTTAATTGGAAGAATCACTGGAAAAATGCCTTGTGGAACAGAGCGAGCTACTTTTATCACAGGAAAACCCTCGCTGGCTACTGGTGTGGAATGGCAAATTGCCTTTCCAGTTGTCTTTGTGCAAGTTCTCTGGTCCACATGTGAAAAGCAGTAAAAATCCCAGCAGCTTCCACACCACCGTTCACAGAAAATTAATAATCCAGAAGCAGACTCTCACATCCTGGAAAATTCACTTAGCCTGAAAGAAAGGGTCCAAATCCCCAGCCTTAGCTCTCCCTCATCTCATGTCAGCACAATTCAGCTGTGCTCTTTTAATCAGCAGGACTTGCTATATAGTCAAAATAGGAGGGAGCAAGCCCACAGCATGAGACCACATCTCTCCATCTCAATCCTTACCTGAGGAGCTTCTTCACCTGCCACCTTCTTGCCTGCTGTTCCTGACACTTAACACCCCTCCAGACCTTTAGGGAGCCTAGAAAAGGGGAGAGAGAAAAGGCAGAAGCAGGAAGGAGCTCCAAGGTTGCATAAAGAAATGTGAGATGCAGATGTGGGTAAAAGGGAGGGAACTGGATGTGCTGATGGGAAATGGAAAGGTTTAGAGGACAGGAGACACAAATTAGCAGGAAGAAAGGTCTCATCTTGCTGTCTGGGGTGCAGTTTGTTGAAAGTAAGTTGGTCAGGACATCAGACAGGGATTATGCAGGATCAACAACCCCCTGATATGTGGAAGGAGCAGTTTACCAGCTGTGGGTGCTTCACTGGGCTGCTGAGCCACAGGAGACAGCAGCTCACAGCTCTCCCTGGCCTGGTGCTGTCCTGTGCTCTTAATTCCCTCCCATCTCTTAGCCTCAGTTTTCCCATCCAGTCAGCAGAGACAGCCCCATTTCTAGCACTGGGTTGCTGTCAAAACGAATTAAGAGGTCCAAAGAGTACTTTGAAATGCAGATATTATGCTCACTGGGTTTAATGTCTCCAAAGCGGCCCCCAGATATCCCTAAATCCTCAACATATCCCTGATCAATTCCTGCTTTGCATAGGAGGAGGGCAGAGGGACAGAGGCTTTAGTCCATCCCTTTTATGTTGTGTTCTGAGGGTCCCCCTGACCTTGCCATCAGTTTCTGTCTGATCCCACCCAAAGCCACGTTTTGCTGGTGACACAGAGCAAGCTCCATACATGCAGAGCCTCCACACCTGATTATTAATTACTACCCAATTAGTAATAAATTACTACCCCCCAGACAGCTATTTCCTCTGGCATGTCAATGCCTGGGCTCCAGCTCCCATCCCCTTCCCCATCCTGGAGTTACACCCAAAATTTTGGCATCCCCTGTGCCCTGCAGGACCCTCCACAAATCCTGGGCTCTGTGTATTCACAAATACTGAATCTCCCCCTGTATTTTCCTTGCCTTTGCAGGTGCACAGGGAGGGAGCAGGACACAGGAGCTTCTGGTGCCCAGGCCTGTGATCAAATTATCTCTCCCTCTGTCACACATCCTAATCATCACAGCTGGCGGCCATGCCAACAATATTAACGCTGCTGAGTAGCTTTCAGTTTTGCAATTAGCAAGGTTTTCTGCTTCCCTCAAATAAAAAAAAAAAAAATAGGCTGGTGCTTCTTAGCACTGCATAAATGATACAGAGACATTCAGGGCCCACGTTCCTGCCTTGCTGAGATGAACTGACATTAGAAGTGCTGGAGATATTTTAAGTCTTCTGAAGATTAAAATGGTTACAAAGCTTATTATTTCTAAACATGTTTATCCTGCCTCTCTTTTTTGTTTGCAAAATTAGGCAAAGCACAGTTTAAACAAACAACTATTGTACTATTAAACATTGATTAAAGAAAAGGGTTGCATTTAAATTATTAAGTGGAGAGATAAAAAGCATCCCTTCTCTTTTGTACGCTACTTTATTCAGAAGTCAAACTTCTGTAGTCTCACTGAATGCTAATGAGCAGCATAATAATGCACAAGGGCAAGAGGGGGCTGAGTAATTAAAAACAGAGGCCAGAAATCAAAGGGCTTGAAATACACTTAAGAAAATAATTCAATTATACATTAGAAACCTGGGATAATCAAGACACATCCCACAGTTTCATTCATCATTATGCCCCAATTTTATATCTCCACTGCTTTGCTGTACACAGGAAGCAGCAATTGGGACTTTGATGTGTGATGCCTCAGCTGGAGAGACAAAGGCAACGTGCACTCAGGTCCTTTCCTCATCTCTGCTCCTTGGAAATGGCTTCACTTGAGTGAGTAGGTTCGCACTTATCTGATTTAGGGAAATATTTTCGGTCACAAGCTAATTCTGTGTTAGTTCTAAATTCCTTTTCTCTGTAGCTTTGTAAATAATTAACACAAATCTCTGCACCCACCATTTTATCTGCCCTACAAATCCATCTCCCAGCACTCTCCTTGGCTCCTTCACCTCTTCCCATGGCTTCAGGCTTGCCTGGTCATCCACAAAAACCCCTGCTAAGCAAAGCAGTGGTAAGGTTTGTCCAGCAAACCATTTATTTAGCTGGGGTGGCATCAGGAGACTCTGAGGTTTTCACACAACAGAAAGTCCTGATGTAGCTTTGCAATGTCACCTTTATGGGCCAAGGAGTCCCAGCACAGCTCCTGGTCTCCAGGACATTTATAAGGAATTCCAGTGCCATGTACTAAAACAAGGAAAAATGAGACAGTTTAGTTTTGTTCAGTGACTTTGGAGGATTTAAATGATTTTGCCTTGTGCAGTCTGGATGCAATAAGCAATTATCAAACTTAGGCTTGTTGCACTGACTCCAGCTTAAAGGAGGGAACTGTAAGTGATGCATTGTCAGGCACCATGGAAAAAAACCAGAAAAAGTGAAAACTAGAGTTTCCATCTGACAAAGAGCAGCACTGTGTTCACAAGCTTTGCAGATGCACAAATTGTTACCTCCTTTTGGTACATCATTAAGGCAATGACAGGAAAAAAAACCTTGGAAACAACCCAGAAAAGAAAAAAATCAGGAATTTTAACAAAACCAACAGTGAATTGCATATCAGCTTCCTGAGAAATCAGAGTCTGTTTGTCTCATTAGAATTTTTAAAGGTTTAAGCATAGAGACTAAGCATAGAGTTGTCTCTAATGAGCAATGGAGTCAAACCAGACACTGCTGTGCCCCACAAGGCCAGAGGAGCCCAGAGTCCAGCACAGGTCACAGCTTTGAACAGTGAGAAAGGGAAACAAGGACCTCAGGTCGAGTTTTCCAAAACTAGGGGTCTCAAAATGAAAGTTCTGATTCAGCAGATGGGGACTGTGAGTGGGGACACACACAGAATATTAGCAATATGACTGACATGCCTCAGAGCTCTGTGTAAGATCCTTATGCCTTCATGGCCAATAGTTCCAACTATTACTGAGCTTTGCTGCATCTTCCACTCAGGAAAAACAAAAGGCTGCATGGGAAGGGCCAATTTCAACAGTGTATGACAGCAGCTGATGTGGCTGTCTCAAGATTTCCCCAGCCTCATCAGCCACATCTTCCTCAATCAGAAATAAAGCTCTTTTTGAGATTATTCAGCTTCTCCACCAAAAAAGATGCACACTCACTTGTTAAATAGGAGATCATTAAGACAAACAAACCAGCTCATAATGTCAATGGAGTAGTGTTTGCCAAAGGTGGAGAGGGAAATGTTAATACAGGCTTTAGATTTCAACCTGCAGGGAGTTAGAGAGCAAAACATGCATTTTCCCACATTTTTCGAATGAGGAATTAATTTTTAGAAGAGAAGACACAGCCAGACACATCAGTAGATTTTGCAGAGGGAGGGACTGGAAGTGGGAGCTGCAGCCAAGGGCAGAGCCACAGAGGAGCCCCAGTGCTCAACATTCATCCCTCAAGTTTGTGGTTGAAATACTCTAGCCGATATCTCAGTGACATCCTTTTCCCAGAAACAGTCTGGGGCAGTAATTCTGACAGGACAAGTCAGCTGTAATGAATCTCTTTCCTCAGCACAGATGGGGCCTCGCTTTACTCACATGCATTGCTCCTTCCACTCCCTAAGACTGCGTGGAGACAAGAGAAAGCAGCTCTGGCCTCTTATCTTACCTGCCTGAAACAATATAGTGGCAATCAATAAATGAACTACATTTTCTTTAAATATGCAATTACATGGAATAGATTATAGAAGTGACAACACCCAGAACAACTCCGCAAACACAGAGCTGGGCTCTGATTTCTATCAATACCAGATGAAAGTGGTGTAGTTGCTCATTTACAGCTCAAAGCTGCATTATTTTCCCTAACTCAGGCTCCATTGGTAGTCAGCTGAACACTCTAAAGCAGAAACACCAACTCATCTTGATATTCCTTCCACAGTAAATAATGATTTACAAAGGAGGGGGGGAAATCTCCCTTCCCCTCCCTCTTTCAATTCATTAAGCTCAACTGTGATAACCAGTGAGGCATACAGGAAAGGGTTAGGTATCTCTGCCTCTGAATATTTAATTCAGGACTAAATGTAATGCACAGCATCCTTGCACCCTTGGGAGTTCAGCAGCCAATATGCCAATGAATATATCCTGACAATAGTGATTTTTTCTGCACTTTGGAGGCATGAGTGACATTTGCTCACCACATATGTTACATCGGATGCTGAGGTCTACACTTGTGAGAAATTAATCAGAATCCATCTGTTTCCTTCTCATCCTGGACAATTTCATTACAACTTAACCAAAGATTATAGGATTCCCATGTCTGTGTCCCCAGCCCCCAGCCCAGTCTTGGTGTTTCTATACCAAATGATTAAAGCTGCTTAGTTTAAGTAAGGTCAGAATCAATCTTCCTTCCTGTAGGGAAAGGCATAATGCTCGTGGGCAGGGTCCAAAATCTGCTCTAAATTACATGTAGGTAAATCCAGAATATCCCTACTGAACCAAAGGGTGTTCAGATTTATCATGGAGCAGGTTGTGAGCCTTGATCTACCAATACAAATTTCTGGTGGCTGATTTTGGTGGATATGCTCAAAAGGGCACAAAGTCACTGCAGGTCCTCTATTACATTTTCATTTACCTGTCCAGGTGGTGAAGGGGGATGGCTCAGTTCTTCTGTGGGGCTTAGAGATACTATGACACTGTGGGGAAAAGAAAGTGCTTAAAGGCCTTAAAATACTGCCTGTACTTAGGTGGCTCAGAAAATTCTTTGCTTATTTTGTATTTACTGGTACCTCTGTAATTCATTGGAGTAGCAAGGGAGAACTGGATAAATAGATTGCTTGGACCCTGATTTGTAATGCTGGCATTTGCACAGTGATGGATGAAGAGTTTAAAAATGGGGGATTCTAGGAGTTCTTTGGATAAGGCACAAATGGCTTAACAAGCCCAAAAGCAGAAACATCCATGAGATTCTGGTACCAAATTACTCCATGACAGCTCCAAACATGAATGACAGAGAAGCCAAAGCTGTGAACCAAGAAGAGAGGTTTCCATGACAGAAACTGGGCAGCGAGACACAGAATGGGAGGCCTGGGAAAGCCCAGAAAGGAGGAGCAGGAGCTCCAGTGCTCAGGAGCTGAGAGGCAGCTGTGGCTCTGCAGTGCAGGGAGGCCAGACTTGGTGCAGAGGGGCCAGGCTGAAGGATGCTGGCTGCACACAGCCATGGCAGGTCCCAAAACCTTTTTACCACTCACCTGTGACTGTGGCAGAGAGATCTCCAGCAAAGGAACTCACCCAGCAGTGGGAGATGGAAGCTGAAGGTGGGTGAGATGTGCAAAGCAAAACACCATCACAACCCATGGCAAGTCCCAAAACCTTCTCACCACTCACCTGTGACTGGCAGAGAGATCTCAAGCAAAGGAACTCACCCAGCAGTAGGAGGTGGGAAATGAAGGCTGGGTGAAGTGTGCAAAGCAAAACACCATCAGCAGCCTGAGAAGGAAGCAGGAGAAGCTCCCTGTGTGGTGCCTCCCTCAGTGCTCCCAGCCATCATTCCAGCTGACTTGCAGATACCTGATAGTTATATTTGAAATGAAGGTGTGCTCAGATCAGACTGTCACAGCCTGTCTGTTCAACCAGGAGTTACTCGATCAGGTGTTTTTTTGCTGTAACATAATCACAGGATAGCAGGGCTGGAAACAGGACCTCCATTCCATCTCCAGGGCTGGATCCTTCCTGCCAATGAGATATTGACACATCGGGAGATAGCTGTAAAAGCAAAGGAAGATCTTGCATAAATTAACTTATGCTATTTATAGACATGGAGAGCAGCCTATCCATGGGACCATCTGCTAATCTATGTCCCATGGCAATTAAAATCAACATTTCACTATATCTTCTCCATCAAGGGCTGAGATTATGCACTGAACTCCTTTTTTTAGTATAACACTAACCTTGCATCTGTGCTGTTTAGTGTCTCTTTCCTACTTTCCATGGCACTTTCCATGTCCATTCTCTGAGTGCCTGCTGCAAGAAAGAAAATCTCAGAAGGATGATATTTATTCATTTATAATGAAGGGGAGAATATGTTCCTCATGTTTCTGAAGAACCTCTCTGTTTTGAGAACAAAAAACCAGACATTATGTACTAAATTAATGAATTTATATATTTGATACAAAGTGACCTTCACACAATCAAATTTTATCCATGCTTCCTGTTACTAACAAACCACATAGATTTTCAGAAGTTATGATTTTGGACATTATGTTTTTAATGTTCCCACCCAGGATGTTTCCAAAAATTATCAAAAACCTGAGAGCAGAACTCTTTTCTTCAGACCATCTCATTTTCTTCAAGGAAAGCTGGAAGCCAGAAAAGTATGGCATCCAAATATTCTGCTTTAGAAAAAAGGTAAAGACAAAATCCAGCTGCAGTTACTGTACCACTTGTCCAGATTATAAATATAGAGAATTTTCTGAAGTAACTTGAAAGCTTGAGTCCTACTGCCTTGTTCTATATCTTTTTATACACAATACATTTTTATTACTCCATGTAATTTTAATAATTTATACTAGCACCATCACTTTAGCAATTGCCTTCACTACATTTAGCAATAGGAGTTTCTATAACAGCAAGGAAGAAAATACATAAGATTTGATTAGCAGGAGGGTTTGCAGAAAGGCAACCTTGCAGCAGGACTGAAAGGCTCCTGCTCAGGCCAAAGATATTATTTTACAGATATAATTACACAAATACATGTTTCATGGACACTAATACATTTGGTTAATTAAAAAAAATAATAATAAAGGGGGTTTTTAGGTAGTGAATTGATCAATTACACAAATAAAAACTCGAGTAATGCTCCAGCTTTGTCACAGCTGATATTGCAGAAATCTTCTCTCTTCCAGCTGCGTGGGGATGTGTGTGAGGGAGGGAAAGAAATGGAAACATGGAGCAGAGACACAACCAATCCTTACCTCATGTTGGGCTGAAACCTCACTGCAGCCACAAGGCAATCAGAATTATGTGAGCACAGATAGCACAGATATCAGCACAGTTTGTGCTGGCTGAGCCCCTCTGTGGGCAGTGATCACCTCCCAAATATCCCCTCCCTCCCCTCTCTCTGATTTCCATCACAGGACATAAAAAACCTGAGCTTTACATCCACAACTGTCCCCCCAAGGGTCCAAACTCCCTGCTCAAAGCCTAAAGGTTATTAAGCAAAGTCCTAGAGGAGAAACCTGCTGTAATGCCTTTCCTAGAGGAGAAAACTGCTGTAATGCCTTCCCCCAGCACCTAAAAAGACACAACAGACCATTACTGGCTTTGGATATAACACACAGAGTATACCAGGGCAGAGATGTAAGTATTTGTGGAGAGGCTTTAAAGCCATTGTTGTCCATTTTTGCACATTAAAACCCACAAAGAGTTTTATTTAGAGCACTAAATCCTTTCATTTCTCTCTGGCTAGATTTTTTTTACTGTTAAAATATTCATCATGCACTCCAAGAATCTCGATGCCAAGTATTTGTTTTATTTTTTTATGACCTTTTAAAGTAGTTTCTTTAAAACATCTTCAGGTGTACATATTGCTCTTAAAAAACACTGAATATAATGGTTAATTGTAGAAGAGAAAAGAGAGAAATGAGGCATCAGGCACTGCTGAGACCTCAGTAAAACAAAGGGTGGATTCCACAAAGTTCAGTGCAAAGGGCAAACAGAAAGGGCATTTTTTTTCAAAGCTGGAAGTTTTCAAAGTTAAAATTTTTCAGGTTTCACATAAGTAAATGTATCTTTCCATTGCCAGTGGGGGTGGGGGATGGAGGAAGGCTTCTTTAAAGGGGATATTTGTGTCAAAGACTTACATTTACATTTCCCTTCAGAAGAACAATATATTTTGTGAGGTGGGTGGCTGGCACTGAGAAAAAAAAAAAATCTGTATTTCCTGCTTGAAAATTCCCCTCTAATCCTGACACGCTGGGGGCTGAGCCCAGCTCATCCTGTGGCTTTTGGGGTGGTGGCAGATGAGGGGAGACCCTTTGGGGGGAGCCCTTTGGACAGAGCTCAGCCCGGAGCTGTGCTGCTCCCCAGCCAGGGCTGCCGTAGTGATCCAATGCAGTCTGGCAGCTGTGGAGCTCGGTTACAAATGCCTGGGAAGGATTCCCTTCAGCTTCCAGAACATTGCATTTAATCTGAGGAGATGCAGCCTCCTCCCCGTGAGCCTCTGCTTCATGCATGGCTCAGCCTCATTCTCAGCACCACAATTTGAGCCATTATGTTCCCTTCTCTGTTTCCATCTGGGATTTAACTTCTTCCACATGGATACAGAAAAATGTATTTTTGCTTTCCTTCTTTCTGTTTCTTCTCACAGCGGAAGGAGTCAGAGTGAGGCACAAACCTGAGCAATTATCCCACATTATCACCAACTGCTTTGGCACCTCCTCCTGGAGCTCCCTGGCCACTGGTGCTCCTTGGAGGACATAACAGCATCTCCATGTGATTTTGATAGTGGGGCCCTGGACAAACGTTAAAAATAGACTCTGAAAATGTCAGGCTTTGTGTTTGGAAGATCATGTGAAACTGCACCTGCGTAAGCGATATATGATAAATTAAATAATTGTTGCATGTGATGATTGTTTAGTAATCAAATATAATTATTGTTTAAGCATAAGAAGAATCATGAGAAACTATGTTAGAAGTTTGAGGGGGGGGGTCACAAGGAGCCCATGCTTGGATGAAATCTATGTGTACAATAGAACAATATAAGTTTAATAAGTAACATGAAAGTTATATAACGATAGAATATGAGAACATGTTCATCCCAAACCCATGTCAGAGTCAGATTTGGGTTTGTACCCCTGACACCCAGAGCTCTTCAATAAAAGCACCTACATATAATCATTCTCATGATTATGTGTTTCTGAATGCCAAAAATTTCACAGAGAATTTGTGCCATTGCTTCTCTGTCCAAAGGGCTTTCATCCTGCATCTATACAAACATAGAAAGCAGAAGTTAATATTTACCAGTGATCATATCCAGGAACAAGGGATGTGCTTGTACATTGTTATTCCACCTGTTTTGTTTTCTCTCCCACACACTGAGATTAATGGAAAAAAGGCAAGGCTGCATTTGTAGACACTGACTACACTGTTCCTGAGCACAGAACTTAACACTGAATGTCTGGGTCATTTAAAAAGTGGCCTGAATTCGTGAGAAAAAGCATTTGGTTTATTTATGGACAACAGAGGGATTCACTATATCACAGGCTTCCCAAGCAAAATGCTCCAGTTAAGGCAAAGTAAAGACATCCCACAACTGGGGAGGGAGCTTGTTCTTTTTCAGCAGATTGCTGGTTCTATGGCATATTAGGTATCATTAATGGATTAAATACTTTTATGAAACATGACCTGCTATTTCCACAAACAAGTCTCTTAACTTTACCACAAATATTTCCTCCAAACTCTTTGATTTTCATTTAGTGTCTATCTAAAAGGCTAAAGACCCAGGCACTCCACTCAGTTGCACTGACATTATCTTTTAATTAGCAGAGGTCACTTAATGCTTTTAGTGCAATCAACAGTTGCTTTCTTTCCATGATCAACTACAAGAGCACCACAGTTAATGCAGACTGATTAAAACTTGAAAATCCTTTAGTGCAGAAGTATCTCAGGACAAATATAATCAAGCTACTGCCTGTAGATCATTTTCCTTGACAGCTTTGATTGCAGCACCACCAGGAAGAACAATGAAGGCGCTGTGGGTAAAAGGCTCTCGTGTCCCATGGGTCTCACTGATAAAGCCATGGGTGAGGTTAATCCCCAGGGTTATCTCCACCTGCATGTGTTGGACATCCATTGAGTGCTCCCAAAACCTTGTCTCAGTAGGGGGAAGACTAAAATTAGTGCTCACACGTGGTTGATAAATGATAAGCAAAGCTCACACTGGAGAGATTTACACAACTCGCTGCTTGGCACTGCAGCTGAAAGCACACCTGGAAAATAAGGACCAACCTTATTATGTCTTGCAAATGTAAGTCAGACTCCCTCAAATGGAGATGAAGCTTGGATCCTTGTCTGATTTCAGTGGAGAAAGACCTATTGGGTATTTGGTAGTGAGCAATTGGTCTGAAGTGAACAAGTTTTTGGGAGCAGGGACCATGTTCAGTTCAAGAGAGTGGCAAGGCTTCCCTTTCAGAGTCACCTGCTAAGGGACAGATTATAAAAGGCAGACAGATCGAGCTATTGTCTCCAATATCTAATAATTTTGCTAATCCTTATTATTTTGACCCATGCACAAAGACAATTATTGCAGGAAACCAATAGTGACCATTCCTTTTTAATCCCAGCATAATATCTGCTATGGGGGTCACAAAGTCAGTAAAATGAGAAGAGCTCTTCCTATGCCAGTTATAAATTAACCAAGGTTTCTCATCTTGGTAGTTTTTCATTGCTAGACAAGGAGCATATGTCAGAAGACATATCACAAACAACAAAACCAGGATGAGCCAGACCAAAAAAAAAAAAAAATAGAGCAAGCATGTCCATTTAAAAAACAATTACAGAGAGCTCCCTTGGAATGGCCATATACATCCCCAGACCCGCTGCTTTCATCTCCTCTGCTGCATTTAGGTTATGAAAGGATTTAGTTTCCCAAGAAAAGAATTTGAGACACAAGGAAGGCAGGGCAATTTTAAATTAAACAGCATGACTATGGTAACATCTGCAATAGATTGGATGCCCTAAACACAGTGCAGGAGAGATCTGTCGTCTTATCTACGGTTTGGTAAATAATTTCTCCTACTTCAAGGGTCATTACATCTTCAGCTCTTTCTGTCATCTGTGATTCCACTGAGGGGCTGGAGAATAAAGTCTCTACAGGTGCTTGTGGTGCAAGTGAGCAGCTATAAATAACATCCTGGAGTTCTCTGTGCAGGGTATAAAAACCTCATTCCCAGCCTGACGTGACTTCATTAGGCACCGACTCCCAGCCCCACAGATCTCAGCATCTCCCAGCATTGCATTTGGCAGGTGGTCACTAAGCAGCAATATGAGCCATTAGGGAAAAGGCTTTTCTGCTCCCCCACATCCCCATAGGGGCTCTCCAGAGAAAAATGGGGGTTTGGGGTGGGAGGAAATCCTGCTGAGTGGCTCGTTCCCAAAAGGGTGATTCAGCACAAAAACCTCCCTCTGCAGTGCTAAAGCCTGAGCTCCTCAGGTGGGGGATGACAGAGTGTGGGGTGGGAGCACATCCCCAACGTGGGGTTGCTCTCCCACATCTCTACCCAGACATTGGCTGCAGCCAAATGGAGCTTGAGGCTCCCTGGGGCTGTGAGCTGCCCCAGAGCCACACACCAGGGCTCCAATGCAGGCTGAGAGGAGCTAAAACAAACCCTGAATCTGTCCTGAGTGAAGGGCTCCAGTGCAGGCTGAGGGGAGCCAAAACAAACCCCTGAGTGTGCCTGGAGTGCAGGGCTCCAATGCAGGCTGAGAGGAGCTAAAACAAACCCCTGAGTCTGTCTGGAGACTGCTTCCATCACTGGGAAAGAGATTTAAGCCTGGGGCTGGTGCAGCAGCATCTCCCTGCTGAGCCCTGGAGAGACACAAGCTTGGTGCTGTACCAGCACTAAGAGGAGTCATGGAGAACATAAAGGCTGAACATGAGGGGTTCTCATTGTTGGGGTGCCAAAAATAAGAGAGTCACCCTAATTAAAGAGAAGGGGGAGAAATCCCAACCAGATTTCATGCACAAGGTATTAAAAGTAAAAGAGCTGAGGAGAAGGTGAAGGGGCAGGCAGAGCTAGAAACGTAAGCAGTGCACAGACACCTCATGGGACAAGGTTAGGACAGAAGTGACAGCTGGTCTGAAGAAATAGCATTTTAAGATCCAAAACTCTGTCAGGAAAATCCAACCTGTGCGGCCGATAGAGGAGTTCAATAAAAAATGGGCAGGCACAGAAAGGACACAAGGTACATAAATACATGCTTATTCAATAAAGCAAGAAATGGAACAGCAAAATTGAGCAAACAAGGCTGCCTGGTGGTGGGAGACAGCCTGATTTATTTGCCTTGCTGAGACACAGCAGCGTGGAAAACACAGCAGGGAAACTGTGTTGTCTCGGTAGGAATTATTCAGCAAAGGAGGGTTAGGTCATGGCTAGAGCAGCACAAAAAGCCTCTGCAAGCCAACTTTCCACAGGAAGAAAAATCACACAGACCATGCATAATTGATGCAGATGTGCCAGGAGTGCTGAGCGCTCTGGGGACGGGGAGGGAAATTATTTAAAAGGGAAAAAAAAAAGTCAACAAAGAGTTAATAATAAAGCAGGAGTGACTTCTAATTACCTGTACAGAACTGCCTACAGCCCCTGCCACAGTGACAAGCTGTTTCTTAGCAACTCAGAGGCAGCTTTTGGAAGGGCTCCTTCCAAGGAGGGAAGCTCCCACCTTCTGGGGACCAAAGTTCAGCAGTGAACTCTGACTGCACCATTAGGTTTTAGGGGCTCTGGTACATGGCAGGGATGTATTTTATGAAAGCAGGCATCAAAAATGAAATATCTGGGATTGTGGACAGGAATCAAGCAGCCCTGTAAAGGAGATTACTAATGGGTTTGGCACGAGGGACACCCAGGATCTCCTGGCAGAGCAGGGGTGCAGCATCACCTGAGTCAGCAGCACAGAGAAAGTGCAGATTCTCAGGGCCAGATGGTTTCACCCAAAAGCTCTGCAAGGAGAGAGCAGCAGAGCTGTTAGTGCAGAGATCCTTTCCCATTAACCCCCTTCTTTGAGAAATGCTCAAGACAAATCCATTTCCCAGCCACGATTTTTTTTCCCTTGCCAAAAAAGCTGATTATTTTGGGAAGTCAGCAAAAGTTGCACACACTTTGCTGAGCAACACATTTCCACAGAGCAAAACTGCACCTTTCTACAAGAAAATCTGAAAATAATATAAGAAACTTTTAAAAAAATATCACATGATCATTAAAATCCTCTCAGGCACAGGCACTGGCAAGGGTTTGTTGATGAACCAAAACATCCAGGAGAGAGAAAATATTGCCATGGCTCAAGAAATGGTTAGGAGACAGGCGTAGGTGGTTAATTTTTTAGTGGTTCAAAGACCTGCATCACCATTGATGTTTAATAAATTAATGAGATGGAAAAGTACACAAAGAATAAATGTCAAATAGCAGAGAGGAGCTAGGAAAATTGCAGGGGTCCAGGAAATCTGCATGAGCAGACATATAGAAAAATAAGCACACCCAGAGCAGTCCTACTCCTCCATAGACATGAGGATTTGAATTCACTGCCTCCAGTGATAATTAATAGTGAAAAAGAACAAAATTAAATGGAGCTGCTTACAACAGAGCTGCCTAAACTTTCCTCTGTGGTGAGCAGAAGTGTCCCCATCCCCAGTGCCACCAGACCCTTCCTCTCATGCAATCTCAGTGCCACTGAAATCCCTGGAGGGATTAGCTGTGGGTTTCTGTGTGGGCAGTGCCAGCCACCACCCCCCATCTCAGACTGAGGGCAAAAGTCCAAAGGATAACCAAAAAATAACATCCAGAACCAGCAGCTGGGGTCTGGTTAACTCCAAGAGTAACAGAATATACTGGAGGTTAATTGACACTTGCCCCCAAAGGAGAGAAACTTGGGATTTCTTCTCGGCAATGAGAAAAAGGAAAATTAAAAAAAAAATAATAATTTGAGTGTCAGGAATTTAAAAGTGATGGAAAGATATTCTGGGAGACAAAAAAGCTGCATGGAATGTGCTGTACTTACTTCTCAACGTGTCAGTGTCCAGCAAGACTTTGCCCATGGTGGGATTTGCACAAGGATATGAAGTTCCTTTTATCCTCCTTCACCTAAATGTTCCAAGCACAAATTTTGGTAAGGAATTGACTGTACTGGTGCATTGAGGAGAAGCCCTTCTCACCCAGCAGTGCTCGGATGTGCATTGCAGTGCAAATAATCTCCTGAAAGACACTTTAATAAAGCGCTCTATTAAAAATAATCTGCCAGCAGAAGAGTATTGACTGTGTAAATACGATATTGGAGAGCTGGGAGAAAGCAAATATGGGAACAAGCAAACACTGTTGTGTCAGGAGGGGGCAAACCCCCAAAGCCACAGAAATAAGCAAAATTGTTTATTATTTGCGAAACATGAGGTAGAAGTGTTTAGGCAAGCACTGAGTCAGTGGGATGTGGGATGGCCTCGGCCAAGTCCCTCCTGCTGAACACAAGCTCCTGCCTTGCAGGGATTGTGCCTCCTCCCGCTGTCCCCAAAGTGACAGCAGCATCTTCAGCTGAGGGCATTGCACAAAGCTGATATTAAACGCTTTCAAATCTGATCAAACGCTTTCAAATAAAATGGAACTTACATTAAATGGCCAGAAAGCTGTCAGTTCTGGTTTTTAGTCCTGGACTGTCTCCTGAGCTCCTGACTCAAAAAGAAAACATTGTGGCTATTAAGTAAGTAAAGCTTGATTTATCACACAGCATTTGAAAGTGTTTTCTTTGATGCATGCACTAACAGGTCAAATATTCCCAACTTTTTCTTTGGCTGGAAGGCTAAAAACATGGAATAGATAATGTCCAGGGCATTTTTGCAACCAAGGCCATAAGAAGGAGGTTTGGAACATCTTTGTTCCTCTCAATTTACTTAACCTTTATTTCTTTTTTCTTCAGGGAGTGTTGTAATACTCTGGACTGAAATATTTACCCAGTTTTCTTTTGTTAGGGAAAGGCAGTGCCAGGAACATGACACCTTCCAGAGCAGGTTCAGGATGCAGGCATTACCAAGTAATCTGGGGGATCACACATTAGGCAGGATGAAAGCATCACCCCAGGAATTTGAGGGATCACACATTAGGCAGGATGAAAGCATTACCCCAGGAATTTGAGGGATCACACATTAGGCAGGATGAAAGCATTACCCCAGGAATTTGGGGGATCACACATTAGGCAGGATGAAAGCATTACCCCAGGAATTTGGGGGATCACACATTAGGCAGGATGAAAGCATTACCCCAGGAATTTGGGGGATCACACATTAGGCAGGATGCAGGCATTACCCCAGGAATTTGGGGGATCACACATTTGGCAGGATGAAAGCATTACCCCAGGAATTTGGGGGATCACACTTTTGGCAGGATGAAAGCATTACCCCAGGAATTTGGGGGATCACACTTTTGGCAGGATGAAAGCATTACCCAGGAATTTGGGGGATCACACTTTTGGCAGCGTTTCAAACGCCACGCCCAGGGAGCAAACAGATTGCTGCAAGAATTCCAATCAAAGCCTCTCTCACACCTCACAATGCACAGACTCGTTTTTCAGCTGCAAATGCTCCTGTTGACAGCTATCCAACTTTGTAATTAGTGACAAGACAGGGAATACTTGGCACTCCAGGTGCACCTCCATCTCCTGGCTCTCACCAGACACTTCTGCAGGGTGGGATGTGCTGCACAAATGGATTTTCAAAGAGTCCCAGGAGGGGGACTCCAGGTACCAGCAGAAGCAGGGTTCCACTGCAACAAAACTGGTGGAACCCTCCCTTAAGTGCCACTGAGCCACTTTCCCTCTAAGGGGAACTCTGAGGTCTCAAAACAGCGCATGGGGCATCACTTCAGCACATCCTTGAGCTTTGTTTGAGCGCTGGCTGCTCTGCTCCTTTCACTGCCCAGCTCCTCGCCGCTCCTCCCCAAGCTGGGGATCTGGGATGGGTGCTCCTGTATTTGCAGGGTTCCCATGCAAAGGAAGGAATGATGAATCTGACTCTATGTTCTTAGAAGGCTAATTTATTATTTTATGATATTATATTAAAGAATACTATACTAAACTATACTAAAGAATAGAGAAATGATACTTGAGAAGACTAATAATGAAAACTTGTGACCCCTTCCAGAGTCTTGACACAGCTTGGCTGTGATTGGCCATTAAGTCAAAACATTTTACATGAAACCAACAAAACAAGCACCAGTTGGATAAACAGTCTCCAAACACATTCCAAAGCAGCAAAACACAGGAGAAGCAAATCAGAAAATTATTGTTTCCCTTTTTCTCTAAGGCTTCACAGCTTCCCAGGAGCAAAATCCTGAGTGAAGGGATTTTTCCAGAAAATGTGACAGTGACAGGTGCAGGAGATGAGGGCTGGGGGATCAGCATCCCACCCTGCTGGAAAGCTGCTGACAGGGATCCACAAATAACTGATGGCATGGAGGTACCAGGGAGGAGGGTGTTTTGTAAAGCAGAACGCAGGCTACTTAAATAATGAATTAAGAGGCATCAAAAATGCCTATGTAAAAGGACAGAGAGGGAAGGGCTGATATTTTAGACTATGCTAGACCACAATGAATAAATTATAAGAAAGGCTGAATACTTTACTAAGTATAAAGATGTCTAGCAAAAGAAACCACTCTTTTCATTCCCCACTGGGTCCCAAATGAAGACAGAGCTGAGCGGGCTCAGCTGGTTTGTGAGGTTTTCTTTCCATGTACATTTTCATCTAGACTGAGGCATTTCCATTTAACAGCATCCACGCTGTCTTTAAGCCTTTCACACCAGAGACAGCCTTGCTTATTTTTCTGACGCCGCTGAAGTTCTCCCAGTCATAACAAACCAAGAACACCCAGGCAGTGTGACAGAGATGAAGTGATGGGTAGGAGGCACATTTCATTGTGCTATGGAGGCCTGGCTGCAGTAATTGGTGAGGAAACAATTGGGAGCTGTCAGCTCACCACACATCCCTGGTGCTAACTGCTGTGCACAGCCCTGGGTGGGTAATGACAGATGGTCACTGTGGTCACCAGTGCCCTCTCACTGTGCCAGGCTTCTCCCAGAGCCCTGAGCAGCACAGCCAGCCCTCCCTGTCCCTCAGAGCCCCTCAGTCCCCTCAGTTGGGCAGGTTCTTACACCCAACACGTGAATATGATGAGGATTTTAATTATTGCAAGGTGCACAACAAATCAAATGCCAAACAGGCAGAGCTGCCCACACTTCACTGCACGTTCAGGGTCTGTCCCTGATCCTCACCTGACACAGATCCACGGAGAGTGGCTGAGAGATGATGAATTGTACAGTCATTTACTGACCTTTGCTGTCCATGGCAGCCTTCCTCTTCCCACAGGATCTGCCCTCCAGACAGTTCTGAACTGGTGTTAGTCAGCACGGAGCTCTTCAGGTTAGAAAAGACCTTTTACATTATTGAGTCCAACCATTAACCCAGCAGTGCATCAGTGAAAGCAAAATGAGAGTTTATGAGTGTTTCCTCACATGTGACTCAACCCCCAAAGCTGACGAGGCTCACCTTGCATCATCACATCAGCCTTATTTCAGTGCTTCCATCATGTTACAAACCTCACCTGCTTTCCACCCTTCTTGCAAGGCAACTCAAACAATTCCCACCCTGCATTAACGTGCACGGCTTGTTTTTATTTTGCTCAGCTGCTGAAAGCTGTGGATCAGATGTCAGGCAGACAAATCATCTCCCCTGGCTTGAGCCAAGGCAAAGGGATAATGCTGGACATCACAGCCCTCCCTGGGCAGCCAGAGCCCTCTGTCAGCTCAAACCTTCCCAGAGCTGCAAAGAAAAGTCAACCAATCCCATCTTTAGTGTCCAGCTGGGGGACAAATTTGGAAAGGGGGCAATCTGCAAAGCTCAAATATTTTTTCTTTAAAAACAACTGTCTTCATGGTGGTTGTTCTTTAAAAATAAACAGAATAACAACTCCATCATTTTTCAGTATTTTCCTACTATTTTTCAAGAGTCTGAGGCCCATATTTCCATTGCACCAGGTGCATGTGCACACAACCACCCTTCCCAGTGAACTGCACTGGGGATGTGATTAGGCAGTGGAAGGTGCAGGATATATTGCATGTCTGGGTGATGTGCAGCATGAGTGAAAATCAAGACTTTGCAGCAAAACAGGAATTGCATGAACTACTGAAAGGTGACAGCCTGGCACAAAGTGGTTTTGGAACAAAATATGAAGCAGGATTTTGCTACAAAAGATTTCCTGAAAATTATTTTCTGACACCAAGTAAAGAAAAGAAAAACGGAAGAAAAAGACACCAATATTATGGAATATGAATCATCCTGGGCTAAAAGCTAAAATCTCCACGGATTAATTTTTTGCTTCTACAAACAGGAAGGAGGAAAAACAAAACCACGACTGCAGGAGCAGTTGCTTTGTCGCCGGTGAGCGGGTTCTGCATGTGGAATGAGATTCCCTGTGCGCGTTGGGAAGGGCTCTAGTGACACCTACTGCACTCTGCCACAATAGGTGCAGAAAGCTCTCCTGCCCTACCTGGCAATGGCAATGCACCGGGACAGGGTGTCCCTGCAGGGCCGGGGCATTTCCAGCCTGCAGGGACCCCCAGGTGAGGCTGTGCCCTGCCAGCATGGCTCCAGGGTGACCTTGGGACGCCAACACAGCCCCAGCAGTGCCAGGGAGAACGGGGGCAGAGCCAGCAGATTTCAGCTCTGAAATGGGGATGATCAGCGCGGAATTGCGCAGTCTGCAATCAGAAAAGAGCTTTTACATCGAGTCCAGCCTGCACCCCAGCATTGCCATGGCCACAACCATGTCCCCCTGTGCCACACCTGTGTGTCTGTCCAGCCCCCAGGGATGGGGACTCCATCACCTCCCTGCACAGCCCCTTCCAACATCTGACAACTTCTGGTGAAGAAATTCCCCAAATATCCATTCTGATCCTCCACTGGCACAATTTAAAGCCATTGCCTCTGCTCCTGTCCCTGTTCCCTGGGAGCAGAGCCTGACCCTCCTGTCAGGGACCTGTGCAGAACCAGAGGGTCCCCCCTGAGCCTCCTTTCTCCATCAGTGATCAGCTATATCAGCTTTTCTCCATCAGCTTTACCAGTGGTGATTGATTTGGTAAAATTTCAGCTTTTCTGTATGTTTTCTTTACTGAGACTGTTTCTATTCAACCTCGAATTTATTATCAGCTCAGTCTAGAAAACAACTGATGCATTCTCAACTTTCTCTTTTAAAATCCTGGTTGAACGTCATCCTTTGTTCAGTTTTCAACAAACCCAACCTTCAAATACCTGGCAACCAAAATTAACATTTCTGACACTCTTTTGTTCCCAGGTGATGGGGGAGCTGAGCTCCAGACAATTGATTTCTCACCCACTACTCAAAAGCTCTATGCACTTTGTGTACTACATTAATAAGTACTTTTCTAAAGGCCAAAACAAGGTCTGATTTGAAAAAAAAAAAAAAAAAAAGTCGAAAAGAACAATGCCACTGTAGAAGTTATACATATTCAAAACAAATTTTTTCTCAGTAATAGTGCAATTTACCTTTTATTTTTCTACTTCTCCTCCTTTTTGATTTGCCATGGAATGATTGGAAAGTGGAGGGAAATCAAGAAAACATAAAAGAAATTGAAAGATAATTTGTTATTTGAGTTTTCTTCATCTATCCAAAAGAAAATAGTAATAACAAGTACTTAATGTAATATTATATTATATTATATTATATTATATTATATTATATTATATTATATTATATTATATTATATTATATTATATTATATTATATTATATTATATTATATTATATTATATTATATTATATTCAAAGGTTATTTTTGTACTTTAGCTATATTATATTTTCATATTATAAAAATATTTTCATGTTTCAAGAGAGGACAGCAGCCAGTAAAAAATTACACTTGTGGATGCGCTGTCAGCTCTACCCAAGCCTGGCAACACCCCCTTCACCCTCCCCTGCCCTTTCCTTCATCTCTCCAGCCCAAATCTCAGGTCACCACCCAGTTTTCCAGCCCTGTGGTCAGGGATGCTGCTCCCCTCTCCTGGCTCAGACTCAGGGGAGTTCAGGACCTTCCCTTTCCCCCTCCTGTACCTCCCTGCAGTTTGTGGCATGAATATTTTCACTCCCCTCATTTTTGGCTCCGTCCCAACAAGGTTTCCACACATTTCACTTGATTTACAACCACATTCCCAGAAGGCTCCTGAGCTCCAAGCTTGAGCATGACTCTCTGCCTGTTTTACCCATCTGAAACCTTGCACTCGTTCCTCTCTCATCCCCTGTGTGCCTCTCTCTCCCCTCAAACACAAAATGCTGCTTTCAGCTGTGCTGTTGGCACAGTTCAGACTGCAGGGTTTGGGTGAGGCAACTGGGCTGGGCTGAGCCCTGGCACTGACCCAGGAGGGACCTGGCCCATTCTGAGCAGGGCTTGGGGTGGTGTCTTGGTCTGAAAAGACAGGTGTCTGATAAGGAAGACAGGTGTCTGATAAGGAAGGCAGGAGCCTCTCTCGAAATGCAAAATGTAAACCCCCTCCCCCCAAATTAATATTATTTTAATTATTATAATATTATTATAATTTGGACATTAAGGGGCTCTCAGGTAAAGATATGGGAATAGGAATAACAGTTCTTTACTGGGAAAACTAAAAATACAAATGTAATAGCACAAACAACAGCAATAAAACCTCTGACAGAGTCAGAATACAACCTGCCCCCTGTGTGTCAGGGGGGTGTCCCAGCCCCATCCCATGGGGGCTCAGCCCTCCTGCAGTGCCAGCTGTGGCTCTGCTGCAGCAGGGATCCTGCACAAGGGGGGAGTTTTCTTTTGCAGCTCCAGGGCTGCTGCAGATGGGCCTGGGCTCCTTCTGGCCATGCAGGGCAGCAGAAAGCTGCTCCTCTGGCAATGCAGGGGGCAGAGGCTGCTGTGGTGTCCCAAACCTCAGATTGTATCCAAGCAGGAATGCTTGGCTCCTCCCCCGGGCAGAGCATCTCCCAGTGAGATTATGTAATTTTATCAGCCATGCAGGGACACTCACTGGCCCATTAACAAAAGATATGTCCTGGAGGGAGGATTGGCTGTGGAAGAGATAAAGAAAACTGCCCCGCCTGGTTTTTACAGGTGGCCCATTAACAGCAGATAACTGTTAATAGATAACCTTTAATAGATAATAGAACACACACCAACACACAGCCACAGCCACACCTTGCATTTGCAGCCTGAGACAAGTGGCTCCCTGGAGCAGAGGTAGAAAAGATTAAGGGAATAAAAGCAGGCAATTACTAAAGGCCTTCAATAGCTGCACCTTGGGCAGTCCAAAGCCTTCAAGAGGTGCTGTACCCAAGATGGACAATGGTTTTTATGAGTTTGATCTATTTACAGCTTCACATAATGAAGTAATTTACCCCCAGTTTACTCCTTCCCAATTCACTTTTGGGTGCCCTTGAGTTTCAGGCCTAGAGGAATTATCTGCTGTGAGGACAGTAGTTAACACTCCATATGGAGTTCAGAGTTATACACTAATGAAGTACAGGACTTGAAAAACACAAAAGCTACAATTCTAAGGCATCAGTAGCACCCTCACACCCAGGCCTGAGGTGAGGACCTGAAATGGAAGAATGAGGAGAGCTCAAGGCTGAGAAACAAACCCCAACCTTCTGTGGCCATGTCAGAGCCAAAGCCTGAGGGGATTCCATAGCAGTTCATTTATTTCAGGCAAAAATCCCAATCCATGAGAAATGTGTGTTCAGAGGAGGGGAAGTAAGAGCTCAATTTAAGGCAAACACTGCAAATTGAAACAATTATTCAGTGTTGAAGTCAAATATTTTACCCTTCTGAGCACATAAAGCTCTCAAGGATAACATTTTCTTCAGTTTATCTCCTTAAAAAAAATCAGGATTAAGAGATATGCTAAAGCCTGAGTTATCTCATTAATGGTACTGGTAAGATTAACAGCAAGAATTAAATAATTCCATTATTACTTAATGGCCTTTAAAAATGTATTGCCTTAATATTTATAATCAGACCCTTTAAGATTAATAATGCTGACTTGCCACCTCCCCATCACAAGCCATTTCTCACACTTACCCACCTTCCACAGAACCCTCCAAAGAAAAAAACTGAAATTTTTACATCTGACAAATTCTGAAGTAAAAAGGAAAGAAACCACATGCATCCATAAATTATTTTTTTTATTCCGAATCCAGCTCTTGGTTTACGTTGCACAGGAAACACAGGCAATCCCAAAAGCATTCAGGACTTGCAACATTACACAAAGTCCCAAAAGTGAATTCATCACACTGATGCCAAGCTGACCCTTAGACTCTAAACTTGGGTAAATTTTAGAAAATCAGAAGTAGCAAGGAACAAGATTCCCAAGGTCTGTTAGGAAAACTTAACCCAGAGCTATATCCTGCCTGAAGTCTCATGGATTCCCTCAAATTCCAACTTCCAGACAGACCCAAGATGGTCCAGATGCTCTTCAAGCCACAATCCAGATTTCTGCTGTTGCCCAAACTCCCTCAGGATTTACTGGCAAAACCCAAAAATCCAACCAAACCTCCTTCTTCTGCCAAGAAAATTTTGTGCTATTTGAAAAATTAATCAACACAAACAGTCTTTTCATCCTAGCAATATTAAACCATAAAGGCTGAATAACATGTTGGCCATCAATGTTGACCCTGCACTCAAATCTGCTGAAGCTGGTGAATGTTGGCAGGATATTTTGCCCTTGGATGAGGTCCCTGCAGCCTCTCCTCCACACATATGTTCAACCATTTGTTTCAGCGATGATCTGAAAGAGCAGCTCCTCATTAGCTGCTCCTGTGCAGACCCCAGCACTCACCCACTGCCTTCAGCAGCATCACCTGCACCACAGGAACTTAAATACACACAAATGTTTTCACAAACCAAGCTTCAAACGCCCAGCACTAAAGCCAGCAGTGCAGGATGGCAGCAATGGCAGCATCACCTCTCAGTGATTTTCAGGTAAATAAACCTGAATGTCACTTTGGACTTCAGAACATCAGCCTGTCATGGCAGGAGAAAGCAGAGACACGTGGCTCCATACAATTAACAGTATTTAAAACATTTGCCTCTAAAACCTGGCAAACTACCAAAAATTTTACACTCTTTTTTAATTAAAAAGCTTTTTATTAAAAAAAATTATGTGCACAGTTCATAATTAAATGTCTTCTTTCCTTTGACTTGGTTTCATTCAAACACAGACATTTTACTGGCTTAAGTTTTATACAAATCCCACAAGCTAAAAACCCCAACAGACACATACAAATACAGGAGATGGTATTGCTCAAGGGATTTTTTTTTCCCCCCCACCTCATATTAAGAAGTGCAATTTTGCTTCTATGGTCCTTTAAAGTGAAACAAGTTTTTCCCCTCAGTAAAACAACACTCTCCAGGAAGAATTGCACCACATACACAAAATAAAAGAAGGTCTCAGCTCTGCCCAGCTTCCCCATGCACTGACTCAGGTCTGAGAGATCCATATGAAAATTGTGCTTACAGTAACTCATCCCCAGCAGCACAGACAGGGCAGTAAATGCACCCACAGCCTGTGAAATTGCTGGGGAAGGGAAGTCAATACCAGCCACAATTAGAGCAGTGAAATGTTTGTATTTACCAGAACTCTCCTGCTTTTCCATACAAATGTGTGCCTGCCCTGAGCCACCTGAACTGTGTGGCTGAAATGGAAGTCCAGCATGGGGATACAGTCCCCAAAAATCCATAATTTAAACACAGGACTCTAAGGTTTTATCTCAAAGAACTCAATCTTCTAGACATCCTTCTGCCCCCACTTAAGACAAAAGAACTGCTACCTTTATTTTCCTCTCTTGAACATCTCAGCTCCAGGGGGAATTTCAAAAAGAACTCAGCTTTGGTTTAATATTCCCTTCACTGAAAACAGTGAACTGTGCTACTGGCTTTGGAAAGATTTCATTTAAAAAGTTTTCTGGATTAATTCCTCAACATTTTGAGGAAACAAGAATATTAAAAATTAGGCTTTTAGTGACTCCAAGAACAAGGTTCCTCATCAGTTCCTCTCCTTCCAGCTGCAGCTGAAAGACACTCTACACATTCTATCATTTGTCCTTAAAAAAACTAGAAGGCCATTCCCTTTAGAATCCTCAAAAAAAAAAAAAAATCAAGTTTCATTCCAATTTGCTCAAGTTCTCCAATGCAGAGTGCTGGTTTTTGTGAAAAAGGAAATACTCAGATCGCCTGAAATTTTCAGTACTCACTTAGGAAAATATTTACCTGCTCTGAGACAGAAAACTGACTGAGCCTACTGTGCAGACTTCTTGTATTGAAGCATTTATAACTACAGGGACAAGAGTCAAAGTTTATATTTAAATGCAAAATCATAAGAACGTGCTCGCTAATGTGAAAATGTTTCTAAATTTAAAGCAGAAGTTTGCAGTGTCCGCTGACCCTGGACCTACCCCAGAAAACCTGAAATGGGTGGACATATCTTGGTATAAAGAGCATTTCAGAATCTGGAATGAAAAAATGCAGTGCAAATAACCAGAAATAGTCTGAAAAATAAGTTTTACATATAAAAACCTCCCAGATTAGAAAGGAATTACAAAGTAGAGGTATGGTGCTAAGAAGTTGTCTGGCAATGAACAATGGGTTATTTCCCTCACAGGGGGAAATTTATTTTTTTATGGGCATGTAGTGACAGGACAGGGGGAAATGGCTTCAAACTGACAGGGAGTGGGTTTAGATTGGATACAAGGGATAAATTCTTCTAAATAAAGCCCCCTCAAGGGCTGTGAGGATGGTGATGCCCTGGCACAGGGTGCCCAGAGAAGCTGTGGCTGCCCCTGGCAGTGCCCAAGGATAGTTTGGACAGGGCTTGGAGCAGCCTGGGACAGTGGAAGGTGTCCCTGCCCATGGCAGGGGTGGAATGAGATTGTCTTTAAAATCCCTTCCAACCCAGGCCACTTTGTAATTAATTAAAAACAGTATTTCAGTCAGAAGTCTAATTTAGAATTCATCGTGTTTTACCCTAAATGGCCACTTTGAATGCTGTGAAACATGATTTGCAGCCAGAAGCACCAAGTACATAAATTCTTCCACATCAAAGGAGTAGTTTGTAAATTTTGGATGTTCTCCCAGTGTTGGGTGGTGTCCCTAGGAAAACAAGATAAGGACTATTAGACAAAAAGATCAATACATCTTCCATTCAAAAAAGCAAGAAAAAAATTGAGGATCTGCCATTTTAATTTATTATTTCTGATCCACTGATCTGCTCTGAGGCAAAAGATTCAGCAAAGGAACTGCATAACAGCCATGCTATGAATGGTTCATGGCCAATTAATTTCATTTCTCTTCTTCCCTCAACCATTAATATCAAATGATTTCTTAATCTGACCAGGGAAGCTATTTTGGCCTAAAGAATGAATATCATATTTCAAATACCAGAACACAGGTAGGTGAAGCAGGAGAGCTGCGAATTCCTTCAGCTCCAGCACTCACCCTTCCAGTGTGGCCACCATTACCTGATCCTGAGGGAATACTTTGCTCCTTTTCCTCCAGGTGATGTAATGGATGCCCCTCAGCCTTGCCAAATCCAGGTAACAACGCTCATCTTCACAATTGTATCTAGGGACAGGCAGAAAAAACTTATTTACCTACAGAGATTGTGCTGAAGTTACCAGGGTGAAACAGGAAAAAACTGAAATGTTGTCCAGTTGTAAGGGACCAAAACCATAGAGAAATTCTGAAACAGCAGCAAGGGCTGCTTCTGCTGTCCAGATGTGGCCTTGGAGGCAGCTGGAGCCACATCTGCACATCAGACATGTCCCTGTCCAGCTGCAGCAGCTCCTGGACACGTGAAAAACAACCCCTGAGTTTCTGAGCTTCTTTGGAGAATGGACAAAAAACATTCTGAGCCAAGCCTATGCTGCAAAACACCAGTCCTGCAGAGTTTCCCAGGATGGGGAATTCAGAGCCCTTCTAAGAAGCATTCTGGATTTCTGCTTTGTTCTGTAGATTGGAGTGTCTGCTGACTCCCCTACTTTGTGATAAAACATGTTTTAAAAGGAAGCTACAAGAGAAATGTAGGCAAAACACAACACAAAACTGACCTTGGCCAGCTGGTGCTCATGTCCTGAGCAGAAAAAGGAGGATATAAAAACCTCCAGGGGGGTGCTAGCACATATCAATTCATATCAATAATAGCCCTGCACATGCACATAATCAGCTCACCTGCATCACTAAAACATCCTTAGATCTCAGACTGACCAGGCAGAGCCTGAGCAATGAGGTTTTCTCATTGTTTGCCATTTCCCCATTATATTTATGCCATGGAAGATTAAGAAATCACAGGCTAAGCCTGTATGATATAATTACACTGGATTTTATAGTGAAAGCTTCCTCTGTTCTGATCCCCAGGAGAAGAGGCTGCCAAATATGAAATCTAAACAAGGCTGCAAGACAAACACTGGTGGTCAAATACCAGGAAGGGAGAGGCTTCATTGGCACACAGCAACAAACAGGAGCAGTTGTGTGTGAAATGGAGGGGGAAGGACAGACAGACAGACTTACAGCTCAAAGACAACAGCCCAGTCTGGCAGAAAGAGCAGGTGGGTCAGGCCAGCTCCATGAATCCCAATGAAAATATCAGAGTTGTGGGTGATTCTCAATTGCTCAGAAAATTCAAGCTCCCTGCAGACAACACAACAAAAGTGGTTAATAAAAAACAAACAAAAAAAAAGGTGATGTGGCAGCTCTATCCACCCCAGCAGAACATGGGGAAAGCACAAAAGTGGCTGAAGGGAATAATGGGGGAGAGAACTGATTTTTCAAGGAACAAAACTATGGATCACAAGTGCTGCAGCCAGCAGTAACTCAGCATGAAATGAAAGGAAATGCAGGCAGGTTTCAAAACATCACAAGAATTTGTTTCAAAAATACTTTGGTCAACTTAAAAGTTTTTGAAAGTTTAAGGGTTTTTCTTTTTACTTGCCTTTTAAAAAAATGCATCACTTAAAAAAAAAAAAAAAACACAAAACTAAGAACAAAATACCCCAAACAAAACCTAAGAACCCAGCATAAAATACCTGTTTCTGAACTGCACTCAGTGTAATGTAAAATACGCAAATAAACATCCTCCCCTGTCTCTGTTTAGTCAAGAACATGGATATATTAATGCTGGTTTTTTTTTAAATCTTCCTACATCATTCAGGACAGCTCCAGGTGGAGCTGCTGCCATCTGGGACAAGAATTCATTGTTTGGGAACTTTTCCATCAGTCCATTTTTTCCAGGCACAGTGCCTGCTACACCTGGCACCACAAACTGACCTCAGGTGGTGTCCTCAGGGGCCACCAGAGCAGCAAATAATCAGAGTTATTATTGATTACCAAACTAAGGCTCATAAAAAATAAGACACTGACATCACAGAAGAGAAACCTCTGCTCACACAGTTATTGCAGAGCAAAATGGTGATGGGAACACAGCTGGCTTTGGGAGAAGGAGCAAAAGGGATTTCCAGCCTTGTTCATTGTTCATTCAGCTTTAACCCGAGCCTGCTAACCCTAACTAGTGCATTATGGAGTGGGTGTGCTCCACCAGCTCACCCAACAATTCCCTTCCCAGGGCTGGGGTTTGGCCAGGTTACCCTGGGACAGACACAGGCAGAGGAGCTCCCTCACAGCACCTCCTCACCAACTCACTTGTACTTGTAGTCCACCACCCTGACCTCCAGCGTTGACACTGTCTTCAAAGCATTCACAAGCTGGGGAGAACAATAAAAACACAAGGATTTGGTCTCCTCCCTCAGTTAATTGCTCCCTTGCACTCCTGACCTGGTAAAGATAAAACCAACTTCTACTGGTTTTATCTCCTTCATAAAACCAACGTCTTTGCCATTTTACCAGAACACAGACTATGTGCAGCAGTGGAGGCATCAGCTGAGGACAGCCAGCAGAAAAAGCACAAATCCTTTGCTCTGTCTGCTCTGCCACTGAGCTGCTGCATCTCACCAGCCTCAGTTTCTCCCTACATAAGGTGGGGATGATAATCCCAATTCATTTTTGTCAGGCTCTAACAGTAAAGAATGAAAGCAGGTATGAAAACTTTAAATAATACAATTTTACCATTAAAAAAATCTTTTACACAAGTCCATAAAGTTGCATGATTCAAAACCATAAATCAATATGAAAATTCATTATGTTCTGAGTGCACAAACAAGGGCTTGTGCTTTTCAATCTGCAGGCATTACAAAGGGTTTTGTTAGACTTCAACACTGGAGATGCTATAAATAAAAGGAATAATTTGAAAGTGAAATAATTTCATTTTATCAGAGGATCTGCAGTGTCTGTTTGCTCAGAGGAAATACTTTTAGTATTACATTTGTAGTCTTCCACTGGATCTTTAGAAAGGGCAGCAAGGTTCAGTGTCTGGGGTACAGAAATTGAGACTGCCTAGAAGACATTTCAGAACAAATTAATATAAACATTGGACATATTTATCCAAGATTTGCCAGAAAATAGATGTCTTGGCTGTACCTGAACAAAAAAATCAACCCAATAAAGTAAAATTTAACTTCTAATAAATATTTTTTAAATATACAAAGAGCCACACCTCATTCTGGTTTAATATTTTCCGGTAATCCGTGCTGCGGGTGAGGATGGTGACTCGAATTTTCCCATCCTAAAAAGAAAGAAGCAGCAGTGTATTAGCTAAGAGGCAGCCCTCACAAGAAAAACAATCCCAAACTCTTCCATTATTACTTCTGGCAATTATTTGAGCAACTAAATATGCTCCTTCCACATGTAATGGCATAACCACCTTAAAATGCACATTGTATTTTCTGACAGATTCAAAGCATCAAAAACTTTGCGAAATTTGGATTATTAACCAAGAACTAAATATTTTCTGAAATATTTCTTCTATTCAGTACAAAAGAGCCTTTGTATTACACATTATCTGGCAGTTTTTGAAAGCGGGAAAGCAGCTTTCTGGATGGCTTGTGCACAAGTTCCTTGGGGAAAAAAAAATTTTTTACTTCTCTAACAGCTCCTCCTTTTACCTCTTTTAATTAATTGGACTCACAGGGGCGAGCGCTCCAAGTGGAATAAAGAGATTTAACTGCATGGCTCCCATTAGTGTCAGCAGGAGAAGCATAACTAAATGCCTGTGCAGAGCTCTGAATGTGCCCTCAGCAATAATTTGTGGGCCTCTCTCCAGCAGAGAGTTCAGCCAGCCCAGAGCTGCCCTGGCCACCAAGGCAACGTGCAGAAACCATCAGGGTGAGCAGGAGGGAAGCCCAGAGCAGCCAGATGGTGCTGGGCAAGCATGGAACGAGCAGGTTCCTGTGTTTGCAGCTCTGATCCCAGCTCAGCAGCATGGAAGGAGCAGGTTCCTGTGTTTGCAGCTCTGATCCCAGCTCAGCAGCATGGAAGGAGCGGGTTCCTGTGTTTGCAGCTCTGATCCCAGCTCAGCAGCATGGAAGGAGCAGGTTCCTGTGTGTGCAGCTCTGACCCCAGCTCAGCAGCATGGAAGGAGCAGGTTCCTGTGTGTGCAGCTCTGATCCCAGCTCAGCAGCATCCTTGATAAAGGGCAAGCTCTGCTCTGCTCTGGGATTCCCATTGCTGCTCTGTGGAATTTGTGTCTGATTTAACTAGGAAGGACACAAAGGCCTCCAGCACAGGGAATGGACACAGGGATGAGACCCTAAGGCTGGAAGGAGAATGCTCCAAAGCCTGTCCTACAGAAATAAGACATAAGGGCAACTCCCACAAACATACACAAATGTTCTCTGAAGGTTTTTACAGGGAAAACCCGAACCCTAAACATCACAGGAAAGGACAAAAAGCTCACAGGTACACCCCCATTCCCCACTGGGCTCAGTTTGCCACTGCTGTTCTCTGGCAAGAGCCACCATCTCCACACTGCAGCTGCTTTATGCAGTTATCACACCTTGGGTCCTTCCTGGGTGATATTTAATCTGTGCAGCACATGCTGAGAAAAGGCTCTGAACAGCCCCGTGCCGTGGCAGCCAGAGATCTGAAATTAAAAAAGGAACTGTTAATACACAGGGTTATTTCACTCAGAAAACTGAGCTTTGTGATCAGGTTTTTAACATTCTAGTGGAACAAAAGCCCAGTATCATGCACTGTGCTATTCACTGCAGCACAAGTGGCACTTTCATTTAGAAGGAAATGTAACTCCAGTGCTAGAGCCTGAGTGTGTGAGCTAATGCCCTCAGGGACGTCTGACTGTGCTGAAGCTCTTGTGCTCTGCAAAAATACCAGTTAGCTCACAGTGCCCACCCATTCAAGGGGAATAATTTGCACCTCCTGAGCTGTGACACAGGAGACTGCACACAACCAGCTGGAATAACTTTAAATTCCCAATCTTTAGGGAAGATCATTCCATTTGGAGCTGGAACGTTCACTGCAGTGTATTTCATTATATTGGAGGGGTTTCCCAGCTCAGATGGGGAGGGGGGGAGGGAGGGAGGGAGGGAGGGAGGGATGGATGGATGGATGGATGGATGGATGGATGGATGGATGGATGGATGGAGGCACTCACCAGAGGGGTGTTATAGAACAATCCATACCGCATCCGAGGCAGCAGAGAGAACACGGCTTCCTTGAAGCACACCTGCAAGGGGATCACCAGGAGTTACACCCACTGCTCCTCCCCAGCCCATTCCCTGCCAGCCCTGCTCCCAACGAGGCAGCAATCACTGCTCCTGCCAAGCACAGCCTGGCTTGCTGGCTGTGCCAAGGAACAGAACAAAGATCCCCAAGGAGCTCTCCTTTGGGATATAAAAGTGTGGGAAGAGGTGATGAAAGCACCCCCAGGCAGAACAAACATGGACTAAAGAGAGGGAAACCAGTTAGGAAGTTTAGACTAGATTGAGGAGGCTGAAATTAGCTCTGAATAGATGCAATTTTTTTTTTTTGTGTAAATTTTTTTACATGATAAGCAGCAGGAATGCCAAGAGTTACAAGGGGAAAGAAACACCTCAGGAGGAATCAGAAGACTTCAGAAAGACCATTTGAAAACCCTTAACTTCAGTTGGGAGTCCTGCAGAAGGACACAAAAGTTAGGTCCATCTATATAAAGGACAGACACATCACAGAATCAGGTTACAGTTCTGTCTCTTGTTTCTAAGGTAGAATACTCGTATTACATAAATTAAACATTAATAGAAAAGTATTAATGCTTTCCTCTGGAACACCCATAACTGCAAGAAGCTTGAGATGTTGTCATGTCTGCTCCCTAGTGACTATGAATTAAAACAAAATATAGAATTCCATACCCTTTTAGAGTCAAAAGTTTTCAAGTGAATTATTTCATAGTCAGTAAATGCCTTCCATGTCTCACTGAACAGGTCACCGTAGCCATATGAGCTCTAGGAGGAAAGTAAAAAAAATCAAGGGTACAACAATTACAAAAATGCATATTAGAACCTCTCTTCATAATTTACAGGTCCTGTATATGAGTTTTAATACAGTTAATATGTGCAACACCACCACAGGACTCAAGGCAGCCTAGCACAGAACACAGATATTCCACAGCATCAAACTCTGTGTTTGCACTGGCAGGTAACTCAAATTACCTCTCAGGTGGTTAATTTTTAATAAAAACTTCTACAAATTAGCAAACTAGACAATTTCTTCAGTAGCAGATTATAATTTCTGAGTTAGGAGTGAGAATTACTTTTCCCAGAGTCAACAGAACACAAGTTAAATTTGAAGCAACACAAACACAGAGCTGGTAGGAGGCCTGAATCTCAACTCCTGAGATTAAAAAAAAAAATAAAACACCTGGGAATTCAAGTGCAGCACTGAAGTTTGAGGTAACAAGTCATAACAAGCTTGTTTTGCATTTGCCTGTTGGGGGATTGTCACTTGCATGTGGCACAGGTATCACAAACTGATGGCCATGATCTGATTTGGTGGAAGGAACACCTGGGGGTTTCCATACAGAGCAGTAAAATATTTCATTCTGTGGGGAGCTTTTAAAGAGCCATCAGCAGGGGCCCCTGCCTTCCATCTGTCACCTTTCCTGCCCATCCCAGGGCTCAGTCACCACCTCTGGCTCTTGCAATGCAATTAAATGTGCCCTCATTAGCCCTGGTGCAGGTTCTCACTGAAGATTCCTTTCAGCTCTGGGGCCAGCTCAGGCTGCTTGGAAAGTTGTGTGGAAACATTCTAAATATGAAATTTGAAAACGGGACTGCAAATGATAGCAGGAGAGAAGAGATATTTGGTGAAATGTAAAAGAATCTAAAGGGCACCAGATTTCCTTTGGTTCCAGAGACCTTCCTTGTGCTCTGCCATTAGTTATTAATAAATTTCACAATCCAGACTCCCTTCTGGCCATGGAGAAGTGATGAAAGCGCCACTCTCTAACCCTCTGCTCTCCTTAAAAGTGCTTTATAAACATTTCTTCCCTGCGTTCACAGTGAACTGCGCACCAACACCCAGTGGAATTCCTACTCATTTTCTGCTTTGTTTAACCTACATCTAAGGGCAATGCTCTTTAATAAGAACAGTAGGTAGGAAGTATGGCCAAATCTAATTACATCAAGTTAAAAAAAAAATAAAAGAGAGAATGAATAATAAGCCCAAGTGCACCTTTTGATGAGCACAGACAGTTCATCAGCAGTTGACTGGTGCCATCACCTGGTTTTACATAGCAATGAACTCCAGCTGCCTGAGCAGGTGATGCTCATTTAAATTGATTAATTGTGGCACTGCTTTGAATGGCACAGCTGAAAGAGTTATTTGATTCTGCTGATATAAGACAAAGAGCTGCTTTTCAAAGTAATTTGCAATGCTGTCTGACACCTGATCTTGTCAGAGAGCCACCAGAGCTGGATTAACAGGTCCTGTGCAATACCTAGAGAGCTCACTCATCTGAGAGATGGCACTGATTTTAGTTTTAAAATACAATAGAATTAGAAAAAAACCAGTTTCTTCTAGTCAAACAGGTTTCTCATAAATCAGCAAGCAGGGGATATTTGCAGTTCTCTATTGAAGTTTAGTTGTCCTGGCAGTAAATGCTCAGAGAGAAAACTAAACAATTTATGATCACAAAATGGGTGTGGGACAGTGACATATTCAAGAACTGTTATTTCTAGACCTAATTATGCACTTTATCTGGCATATTACAAATTGTCCCATTAGTTTAATACTCTCCTACACAACTTAAATACTGTCCAATAAAACTAATATTACTCAAACACAGTCATGGTTTCAACTCAGCAGCACAGCAGAAACAGCCCCACTTAAAAATTTGTTTTATGTTATCATGGCAATGTGAGAGGTGATTGAGGAAAGTAACTGTAAGAAGGCTACTTAAAGGAATTAAATATTAAACTCTGTTTTTATATATAAGGATTTCATTTAACTGTTTTCTTTGCTAGAAGCTGCACATTACTGATTTACAAACATGCAAGACTGCATTTCTTTTTAAATATAGAAAAAACAGTTGAGCAAACCTACTTCAATATTCCAAGACAAAAAAAAAACCACAGAAACCAGTTAAAACTTCAAATGCTACAGACTAGAAATATTGATCAGATTATTTTTGAGGCCACACCAAAAAAAAAGGTATAACTATGTGCTAGCATAGCTGAGCATTCCAACAGCACATGGTTTATCATAGAAAGTCTGTTCTCTAACTATTCTCTAATACACCTGCATTAAAAGGATCCAGAAATTTATCAGTTCCACGTGGCTGTGGCCACAAGAGAGCTGAGGATTGGCTACCAAAACCTTCAGAGCCTCTATAAAGCAGAACTACAACCCATCAGAAATATGTTAAAAGCAGAGCAGACTTACAGTGTCCCACATGACTATGTTGACATCAGTACTGAAGGAATTATTGATATGCTGGGTAATGTAAAGATTGACAAAGTCACAGAAGTGATGGTACATATTAACACCTGGAAAAGAAAGAATTGTTAGCAAAACGCTGCATTACTTGCTCTATTTTTACTAGTTTATGCAGGTTAGCATCCTGCATTTTATATTAGCTTCCCCTGCTTCTGACCCTTTGAATCCTCCTAATATACCCTAAAAAAGAACATCTAAAAGGAAGTAATCAAGGAAAGAAATATGAGGTAAAATGTGTTTAAAAAAAAAAAAAAAAAAAAAAAAACAGAGTTAGAAGAGTGACCAAAAGAAAGAATAAGATGAGCTTCATGTGCTGTTTCTCTTTACAGTCTGCAGCTGAAGGATGTGAAAGGATCTCCTGCTTTAACACTGCCCAGTCAGGCACAGGGAAAATGAGAAGTGGCCTTAGGACAGCTCTGGTTCTGCTTTAGTGGGGCTGGGGGAAGCTCTGGGACCACAGGACAAACTTGCACTTTCACACCAGCCCAAGCCATCCCTCAGGTGCTCTCTTGTTCATTCTTGGTGCACAAAAATGTCCATGAAACAGAGGAGAAACAAAAAAATAAACCAAAGATACCAATTACCTGCATCTAATTTCATGAAATATGTTGGCTTTTCAATAACAATGTCACACTTCCCATCCTCTAGAGGCCTGAAGTCTAGTGCAGTGAATGTCTGGAGTTCTGCAAACCTAGAGAGATTCAATCACACGGAATATGCTTTGACATCAACACTCTTAAACCAATGTACTTCCCATGTCTCAGATTTAGCAACTGTCCTTCCAGTCCATTTCAGTTAACAGGACTGCTGGAAACTGACGGAGTCTGACAATTAAAATTATGTGAAATTATAATGGAATGTTCTTCAGGGCTTCTAGAGGTTAAACACTGCCTTTGATCTCAGGAGTGAGCAGCACCTTTGATCTCCAAATCAAGGCAGCAGGGATGTAACAAAGAGCCTCAGAACCTGGATCTCAACTTGATCTGCCTTGCCAGAGACACTCCAGTGAGATTTCCATGCTTTGGTTGGAATAATGAATGTAGAGGCAGTATTTATTGTTCCTGCATCTAAACAAGGATGAGCAGCTGTGATGACAATAGCAGGTAGAGGAGAAAATCCTCCTCTGCAGCAGTTCTTGATTTAAATTAAACATCAATGAAAAATAGAGGAAGAAAAAGAAAATACAAGCAAAGCATGAGAATGAATTATTATAAGGATCTTAATGGCTCCAGTTCCTCCATCAATTAACTGGCAAGGCAGCTTTGAAGTGCTAAAATGCAAACTGTGATGCTCTGCACTTCCTACTCAGCCTGTGGACTCAGCCCACCTCACATTCCCAGCCCAGGGAACCCCAGCACACATCCCCATCATCCTCACCAAGGGGAAGGGAGCCCCAGCACATCCCCATCATCCTCACCAAGGGATGGGGAACCCCAGCACATCCCCATCACCCTCACCAAGGGTTGGGGAACCCCAGCACATCCCCATCATCCTCACCAAGGGATGGGGAACCCCAGCACATCCCCATCACCCTCACCAAGGGTTGGGGAACCCCAGCACATCCCCATCATCCTCACCAAGGGATGGGGAACCCCAGCCCATCCCCATCATCCTCACCAAGGGCTGTGGGAACCCCAGCACACATCCCCATTATCCTCACCAAGGGCTGTGGGAACCCCAGCACATCCCCAGCACCCTCACCAAGGGATGGGGAACCCCAGCACACATCCCCATCATCCTCACCAAGGGCTGTGGGAACACAAGGGCATCTCAGCAGAAAACAATCACCCCTTCCACACCCAGATCAGGGACAGCATCAGCACCTGGCCCAGAAAACACCTGAACTTACAACTTACAACAAGTTACAACTCCCTATTGCAAGGTGCTTTCACATCTTTTGCTGCTGCAAGTGAGGCAGGACACAATTACACACAGTGTGGCTCAGACTGTCTGCAGAGATGTAATTGCCAGAGGTTTCCAATGTCAGCTCTCAAACTGACCCCAAAAGGAGCAAGCCTTTCCTCAGTATGAAATCCCCTACACACAGCTGGTAATGCCAATGATAAAAATAAAAGTAATTAGCAAATTAACTTGGAAGCAGCCTTGAGAAGAGATTCTTACCAAGACTGCAGAGGGCTCTTGCGTTGACCTTCAGCCAAAAATGCCTGAACATCGAGGGTACAATGACCACCAATTTCTCCCTTCTGGAAAAAGTCTTCTTTGAATCTAATGCAAATTAGAAAAAGCCCATCAGCCTTTGTGCAACAGTGCCCTGCAATCTCAATTACACACTCAAGCCAGTGCTGCTTAGTCTCAGTTCAGCAAGGCACTTCGCACATATTTAAACCTTGAGTGTTTTCCTCAGTGTAAATCAAGAACTTCCCACAACCCCCAAATAACCATAGTGGTGTCCTCAAAGGTGTAGGCATCATCTTAGAAAGCAGCACTAATCACCCAGAATGTTATTAAGAATTATTTACAGATACCCACATAAGTAATTTAATCAAATTTTGTTTCATTACAGTGATGCTTCACAGGACCATCACTGGTTGGAGATTTTGTTTGTTTTTAACAATTTCTTACTGAAATTTACCTCAGATTCACAACCCACTTTGCTACCCAAGGGTCTTACATGACATATGAAGAGTAAGATGTAAGAACAAGTTTCATGAAAACAAGTTGCCAGGTAAAGGAATTGCCTAAATTAGTTTTCAGGACAGGCTGTGATGATGACAAAACCCATTCTGAAGGGTAATATCAGTCATGAACCAGATCAAGACACTGACTTCAAACACAAGTCAGAGTCCAAAACCACTGGCATGGTTTTTTCATCCAGTTTCCAATTTGTGGCTTTTTAATTTGAGATGTGGAAGATCAGGGTTCAGATCTCTCCTCAGTCACTCAGTATCTCAAAATGCAGCTCCTGGATCTGCTATAAGGGCACAGGAAATGTCTTGGTTCCTCAGACAAAAGCAATTGTATTTTGCACATCATCTGATCAAGGAAGGACATGGCTGAAGACACAGAAACATGTTCTCTTCTCTCAGGGAGGATTTCAATCACCCATCATCATTCCATAGAAGTGAGAACTTGGGTTTTTACACCACCACCAGCAGCAGCCAGCAATGAAGAGGGGCAAACCTTTACAGGGCTTCAGCAGCAAGCCTCTGATCAGCACTGAAACTGCTGGCAGTAAGAAGTAAAACAAGTAAAACCCCTAGCAACAAGGAAACCAGCTTTTTAAACCAATTCTCAAATGCTTTTCCCTGCTATAACCCAGGCAAATCAGGGACCTGTCGTGGTTTCTCTTCACAGCTCGTAAATCAATGTACAGGTTTGTTGCTCTGCAGTGCTGAAGGTACTGGGAGCAGGTCAGAGATGAATCCCCCTGTTAAGAACAAGTAGAATCCTGTCAACGACAAAAATTATTTTTAAAAACAAGCGCAAAGCATCAGATCTGTCAGAAATACCTACTGTTGCTGCAGGCTTGCAGTGGGTTTTCACTTCACTGAGCCTCTCCTGAACATACCCAAAGTCTGCTTGTTTCCAGAATATCTGCTGGGCTGTCTCAATGTCACTTGCCCTGGTGTGTGAAGGAAAGAGGAAACAAACCGAGGTTGCTCAATTCTAGTAATAACTTCAACAGATCACATTTTTCCACTGAAAGTGGAACAGAGGAACCAGCCAGTTACTTTATTGGCATTTAAGATGCCAAAACAGGAAGCACTTATCAGCTGCATGTAAGAGAAAACATCAATGACAATTTAATTTAAAGCTATTCTCCCCTAAAAGGGTACACATTTTTTTCTACATTTTTTCCTCTGTTTTTAAAGCTAAGAAAGGAAATACAGCTATTTTAGGACTCTGAATTCAAGGCTACATCAGAATAATGAAAACATTCTGGCAGGAAGCATTTCTAGCAGTATTTTCTTCCTTAAAAAGTTAAATTGTTAAAACCATGTTGAAAGGCTCATTATGCATAAATACACACATTATATATATATACACACACAGGTGTCCACAAAAAAAATCACACTTTAAATATTACAATAATGCTTGCTTCACTACTGTATCAATGTGAGCACTACACTATTTTTTTGCCACAATGTACAGTAGATATTTAAAATTAAACTTACCACCCAGTTTCAACATAATCACACACTGGGTAACTGAACCTGTTCTCTGATCTGCAAGATTTCTCATAACCCCAGCAGGATTTTAGTTTCTTCAAGTGTTTCTGCAACACAGAATGACTGAATCAGGTTTTGCAACAGGAAAATGGGAAATGACTTAAGTAAGCTGTTAGCTTTTAAATGACATCTTGCTCATAAATCTCACATAAAAGGCTTTTGGTTTGGTCTGTTTTCAAACAGAGTTTGAGAAACAACACCCAGATTCCTCATGCACAGCACAGGCTCCAAAGTGGTCACACATGCACATCAATGTCACTCTTGTCTTTTATAGGTTCTAAGACAAATCCTTTCCCTGACTAATTGGCAAGGAAACCAATTAACCACCATCTTTAACTGCTGCAACAAATCACCCCAACAGGGCATTTGAACAAACAAACAGGAAAAAGGAAACTTACTTTATATGGGCAAAGAGGGTCCTGCTTGCAGATGTCAGCAACATGCTGGTTATTGTGCAGAAAGTAGGGGATGTGCTCATCTGGCAAGTTGATGGCTTTGTAGCTGTACAATGGCTCTTCCTGGATGTTTGGGAATTCAGTAGGATTTTCAGCTTGGGAATTAGCCAGGATTTCGTGCAGTAGCAATCCAAACACGAGCAACATAAACATGGCAACCTGCGAGTTCTGTGCTTTATAAATAAAACAGAAAACAAAAAAGAAATTAACATATCTGCAGCATTTCAAGCACACAGGACAAAATTCAGTCAGAGTCAGACATACAGTCAAAGAATTTGTACTTGCATTTCTGGGGTGGTTTCTTTTTCCTGTGAAGACCAAACTTTCACTGAGAGGCCAGACTGCTCAACCTCAGGATTATCTTTGAATCATTAGTCATTGAGTGTTATTATGCACTACAAACTCCCAGTCAAGCTAAAATGGGTGTGTTTACTTTAGCTAAATGCCAAGGGATCCTGAGAGTTCAGTGTGGAAACCAAGTATAGAGCATGTAATATCCAGTGAGAAGGGGGAAAAAGTGCAAGAGCTGGGGGGAGGGGTGAGAAAAGAAGGATTTTTAGTTTTAAAATAAGTATGAAAAAAACACATTCTCCATTTTGAACTAATAATTGGCTGATGGAAAAATAGGCAGACACAAATAGAGGGTCACAGCTAAGTCTTACAGGATGCCTGTTTTTAGGGCTTAACATCATGTTAAAGAAACTTGACTACAGAGTATATTCTATATATAATTTTATACATAATAGAAGTGTATTTATATATATACACATGTACACATACACAGGCCCACACATCTGTGTACCCTAAAGCTGATTGCATTCCTTCCTGCTAACACAACCTTCTCATCTAACACCTCTGCTTTGAGCCATTAAACTTTCAGAGAAAATATATGGCTTGTATCTAAACTCCACCTTTTTTGGCGTTATAATTTGCTAAAATTTGCATGCTTGCTTTCAAGTGAAGCCTTTAGCAAAATTCCTGCGATACAAGCAGTTTTACCTGTTTGGTTTGAGAGGAACCGCTTCAGCTTTCCCAGGTACAGAAACCTAGAGCGGGGGAGGAAAGTGGAGTTGGGTACGTCCTGAAAAAGGAGATTTGCTCAGTGTCCTGCTCCTGGGGACAATTCCCAGCAATGAGAGCAGCTGGCACGGCCCGGGCACGGCGCTGACCCGGCTCTCGGGTCCTTTCCCCGCACACAGCCGGGGCTCGGGCTGTTTCACACGCATCCCCTCTCCCATCACCAACCCGGCCGTGGCCCCAAAACACGCGGCCCTTCCCCACCCCTGGGGCTGTCACTCGGGGAAGGTGCCCGGCATCCTGAGCCAGGCCGTGCTGGGTTCTGTGATAGACCCAGGACCAGACCCAGACCTGGCCCGGTCGGACCTGCTGCCTGACCCACGTTTGTCACACCCGCGCCGGACCCGGCACCGCCGCCCCGCCTTGCGCTCCCCGGCACAGCATCGCATCGCACCGCGTGTTTCACCGCGTGTTTCACCGCGTATCTCACCGGGTGTTTATCTCCCCGAGTGTCTCAGCCCCGCGGGCCCCGAGGAGCCCCGCGGCCCACGGGACCGGCCGCTGCTCCTGTTGGGCGCTCGCCGCCGGCCTCAATCCTCATGTCCGGGGGCAGCGCTCGGTGCGGCCCCGCCGGGCTCCGAGCGGGTGCGAGGGAGGAGCGGACGGCAGCGCCGGGCCCGCCCCGCCCGGGGCAGGGAGGCAGCGAGGGAAGGAGGGAAGGGAGGTAGGGAGGGAAGGAGGAGCCGCGGGCCGGGGCGGAGGCGCAGCGCCGGGCGCGGCTCGGGCTCGGCTCGGCTCGGCTCGGCTCAGGTGGGCCCGCAGTGAGGGCACCTGCCCGCGGGGAGCAGCGGCGGAGCAGCCGCTCCTTCCTTCTGCTGCCGGAAATTAAGCGCTGCCGGCCGGGGAGCGGCGAGCGCAGGATGCGGAGGGAAAGGGCCTTTTCCTGCCGCGGCCCGGCAGGAAGCGCAGGCTCCGGCGCCCCATTGTTGCGGGCGTCCCCCCGAGCCCGGGCCGGCAGCAGCGGGGCCGGGCGAGGCTCGGCGGCGCCTCCCCGCTGCCCCTGGCACACGGCAGCGCCCTGCCCCTGCCCGCACCCCCACCTGACCCAATTCCCGCAGTGACGAGCGCCGGGGGAGGCACAGGCGCCGACACCCAAGAGCTTTGAATCCTCCCCACAGCCCACACCTCCTCTCCCCTCGCTGCCAGGTGGGAAACGAGGAACAAACGCTCGGCCCGAGCCAGGAAACCGAGAGAACGCGGCGCTGACCCCGCAGGGACACCGCTTACCTGAATAAAGGAAATTAGTCTGGATTTCACATCATCCACAACCCCATCGCTGCGGTGCATTTAGAAATAAAGCAGCCCCTCGTAGATAAATACCCACGGTACCGCAAGACTTCTACTGCCATCTGTACCTGTAGTTAACTATATCTGGTATCTTCTACCTTAAGTAATATTTTCCTTTCACAGCACTAGGTTCACACCCATCCACCCATCCTCCCCAGAATTAAGTCATTTCTCAAAGAGAACCAGAGCACACTGGTTAGCAGAAAATTTTATTTTATGCTGGCCCGTGCTTTATACAGTTTATACATATTTTACAACTAGAAACCAAAGGGTTCAATTTCACTGTGATAACCATTTCACCTCTTATTAAGGATCATTATAGCCCTTAGTAAAATGTAAGCACATAAATTACAACATGGAGCAGGAAAAAAAAAAAAACTAACCCTTCTTTCATGTGAATTTGACATGGGATTTTGAACACGAGCTCCTAAGGGAAGTGAGTACCAGAGTAATCTATTCCACATCCACAGAGGCCTTTCCATCAGCAATTCAGCTCCCTCTGAACACTACACTGAGTAACCTTTAAATAACATTTTTAATACTTGCTTATCCAGTGAAAATGAGAGCTAAATTAGTTACTTTCAAAAGGATGTTCTAAAATAATAAATCTAGACAAAAGTGAGTACAAGAATTCTACCCTAATTCCTTTCATTTTGCACATTACTCTTCTAGGCAATCTCAGTAAGAGCATTGAATTGTGTTCAAGCAGACATTAATGTTTCTTCAAAACAAGCATACAGTTAGATCAAAGATGAGCAAACCAGGATATTTCAAAGTCTATGTTACCTTCCAACAGCCACTTTGTTTTCTAAGGCTTTGATGATTAAGACACAGAAGGCCATCTGATTCTCAGGTGATATTAAAGATTGCACTACAAGGGAATATAGAATCCAAAAATAATCAATACAAATATTTACATCTACTTTAATAAGATTTAAAAATCTAATACCTTTTGTGTTTTTACATCTAAAACAGTTAATGCTGATTGCATGTTAAAATTTCCCTTTTACCTAAGCTCTTGTAAACAAGATAGCCCAAGACATACTCAGAACTGTCAGTCCTTCAGGACTACAAAATAATTTATTTTTCTTTGCTGCATTTGTCTGCCAAGATCATAAAAAAAGGTGAAAACCAGGAAGTTATTGATTAGCTGTAGTAGACAAAACAGAATTTCTAATCTTTGACCATCACAAAGAGTTGTTTTCTTAAGAAAAGGCTCAACTAACCCTTGTACATCATAATTCTAAATCAGTAAAATTCCAGCAAGTGTTTTAATAGGGACTGATTTTTGCTTAGGTTTGATTGGTCTAGGGTTTTCCAGAAACTTAGAGCAACCAAACATGCTTTAATATGAAGGCAAAGTGTTAAATTCTGAGGTTTTTAGAAGAAAAATCATACCACCATGGTTTCCAAAACTGAAATGAAGACAAGAGGGTAATTCCCTCCCACCTCCCAATGAAAAAAAAAAATAAAAGGAAGGGGAAAAAGTATTTTTTATTAAAGCAGTTAGAAATTTCTATGACAGATGGGGAGTTACAACAAATTTAAGTGTTCTGGCTCTATGGTTTTAATGAAATCCTCACAGAGTAACTGCCTGAATCTCAAATCAGACTGGGATTTTCCATGAACGCTCCCTTGCTTGTGTATTTATTCATTGAAGAATAAATCCTATTCTCCCATTGAGGAATAAATCCTTAACACCCATAGTAAAATCATATTACCAAGAGGCATTTCTGCAGAAGCAACTCCTCATCCTTCACATCTTTTGTGTGTCAGGCCACCAAATACACAAGCAGGGAAAGAGTTCCCAAATTACAACATGCACTGGTCTGGGAAAAAAAAAACCTCTCCCAACAGAGGCACTGGTGTGATAAGCAAAGAATTTCAACTGCCCAGTATTTCACACGAGTAGGTTCTGAGATGCAGCAAAATATTTGCTCTCTGGAATGCAGAGAGGAAGACACAGCTCCTTCTCAGCATACCCAAGGGTCCCATTAAACATTTCCTCTGACATTACCAAAAATGCAGCTCAGCTCCAAGTCATGTGAGTGCTGTTTGGCCAATACCTTGCTGAAGGAATGGCATGAGAAATACTCTGCAGCCACTGGAGACTTGCTCTATTATTAAGCCACAGTTCAGTGTTACAAGAAGTCTAACCCTTGCTACTTATATAAAAGGAACCATGAGATCTGCAGCAATTTATTTTTAAAAAATCAGTTTCCTGCATTCTTCTGAACTGTTCTAGCTACTGGTAAAAATCAGCTACTAAATCTAGAACAGATATTTAACAGCTGAGATTTCTGGTGTTAAAAGTTGAACACATTAATCATTACAAGCAGAGCTGCTGTCTCCAGACTACTCAAGCAATATACAAGATGAAGCTGTAATTTGAAGTCTCATCTGAGTCTCACACTCTGCTTTAGAGGACTTAGTGTAAAGAAGTCAGACTAATCTGATTTGTCTAAGAATAATCACCCTGACAGGTTCAGATGTTGTAAGTACAAATCTAAGATTTTCCTGTCATAAAAATATCCACCAGGTATGCTTCAGACAGCAAGTCCTTGCTACTTAGTTATTAAAAATTACCTGATGAGATTTTAGAAAAACTCATATGAACACTTGAGACAGACTTCTAAAGTGATTTTCACAAGTTTACAGAGATTATGAATCAAGGGCTGCTTTAGTACTACTCATGCCTTCCAGTGCTGTCTCCCAAGGTAACAACCAAAATTTCTGCTGTTTATGTAAAATGGCCCACCATTTAGCAAAAACTTAAATAAAGGGATGACTGAAGAAAAAAAATTAAATATTGCACAAATAATTTAACTGCAGACAGAACAGGACACTTAAAGCATTGATTCTTCTGTCAACATATGAACTCTATTATATAGTCACATTTTCTATAATACAGGGTTTTTTTACAGGACATTTAAATTCAGCATTTACATAAACAGTTATCTTTACAGTCTGTCACCATACAATGCTAACAGTTCCACAAGGAATTAATTTTGTCTCTGTTTTAAAAGTTCATCTATCTGAGTCTTGTACATGTTTTTCACATCTTCCAGATCCAGCCGGAGCTCCTCAGCCTCCTCTGCCTTCTCCCCATACATCTGGAGAATGGTGTTGTACCTCTGATCCAAGTCCTGCAAGGATTTTAACACAGAGTTATCTCACTGCTCCTTATTCTCAGATTCAAACAAGCTGCTCTGGACAGTGTTTTACACTGCCAGGGGAAATAAAAGCAGCACCACCTCAAAGTGTAACCACAGTGCAGCACTCAGTAAACTTCAAAAGTACTTTGTGCTTTGAATACAGCTGGATTTATATTCTAGATGTTAAAGGAAGATATTCCAAACATCATAAAAAGAATTAGTGCTGGCTTCAGAGGACATTCTGAAGCACCTTGAAGTTCAGTTGCTATAAGCATTAAAAACAATCAGAGAACTGCACTGTTTTACTACAGGAATGACCAATTTGGGAAATGAGAAAACTGAACATTCTGTATTCAAAAATTATTCCAAAACTTTTAAAATATTTCAATTTAAATTCTTAAACATTAGGATCCAATTTCCTGTATCTCTACTGGACATATATTCAGCTTCTGCATCAACCTCATCAACCCATGGTATTTATCAAAACCCTTCCTCTACTAAAAAATCCAGTTCCAGCCAAGTTCCTAAATGATAGAAACAAAAATGGTTTCTCCCTGGTTTAGCACACAGTCTTATGCACAGCACATGTTTCCAACAACTGTGTTTAGAAGTGACTCCCTAACCATGGAGTGGGCATTTTTAGATTCTATTATATATAAAATAAAATATAAAAAAAACATCAAAAACCGGGCTCTTCAGTCACTTATGCTTAGGGACAGATTTGAATATATTCCTAAACTGATAGGACTACTCCTAAAGAAATGCAATTATCTACATTTTACTATGGATTTACACCAGAAATGCACTTACCTTTAACTGTGTGCGTAATTTGGGTATTTCCTTCACTTTTTCTTCAAGTTCATCATTTTGATTTGTTAATTTAACCAGCTCTTCTGCCATTATTGATCGAGTTTTCTCCAGGTTTCCAATTTCCAGCTAGGGTAAACACACATAACAAGGAGAAGAAGGAAAGAATTTACTGTATTTATAAAACAACATATCAAAATACAAGTAATTAAGGTTTATTCTTAACCAGTCTGTGAAACAGCACATCTCAGATCCACTCTCACTTTCTTCTTAAACCTCAGTATCCTGGACATTTTACTTTTCAGACAGACAGGTTTTCTGGATAGGTCCTTGCCAAAAGGAACCAACAAATTCTTCTTGTGCTCATCCCTACACAGCTGTGCTGGTTCACAGAGATCTTGTAACACACACCAAGCTTTCTGAAAAGATACCTGTAGATGTGAAATCTCTCCTTCTCTTAGTTTTAGCTGTGACTGAAGGTTTTCAATTACACTTGAACCTGATCCCATCCTTATTGCATCATAGAGATTGCTGCCACTGGTAGTTATTGGTCCAAATGAGTGATCATGAGGATCATCCTACAAACAGAAGGTTAGAGAAGCTGAAAATTAGAGAAGAACATGGCCAGTTTGGAATCTTCCCTAAAAGATTCCTAAATATGGCATAACTTAAGATTTAAAATACACTGTGCTAGGCAAGCATTTCAATGCTTAAAGCTTGTTTTCAAGGGCTGTGCCCTAAACCAGGAGTGCAAGTAAAAATAAATAAATTTTAATTGTATGTTTTACAGTCACAGACATCTTGTGAGCAGATTTTAGATGTTTCTGCACAGGATGTTACCTTGTCTAAGGCCAATACACTCTTGAAAAGAGTCATTTTCTGCATTACTAGAAGCTCTTGAGGAGGAAATTAAGTGAAGTAAGTGGTCTGTCAAGAAGAAAAAAGCCATTGTAGGCGATCTATCCTACCTGGGAGAGGAAAGAGGTCTGAAGACCTGCCATGTCCACCCCACTTATGGAACTGGAGCGGGACATTGACGGTGTACTTGATACAGTTTCAACTGTGAAGGTCTTTCGGTCCTTAAAAACAAACAAAGACATCCAATATCACCAGTTAGAAAAGAAAAAACCTTCACAACAGGCTAAAAGAAATTCTATAAATAGTCTCCTTTTTTTCCACCAACAACTACAGAACACACTGTGATAGATTTTTTTACTTGCCCCATACCTAAAATATATGAAAGTTCAACAGCAAAGAATTTCTGTGCTGTAACAGCCCATCTTAAAGATCTTGGACCTTTCAGGAAATTTAGACAGAAGCTGCAAATTACACCAAAAAAAGGTTCTCTTTCAAGTAGCCAAAAGAGACTCAGAGGCAGTTTTGAACATCCAAGTGTATCACAGAAAGACATCTCACACACAGAAGATCATCTCTTAGAATGAAGGTTAAGGCCTTTTTCTTCTTTTTAAATAAAGTGTATGGATTAAATTCCAGGATTTTTCACATGCTAATAATTTACTGATACCTCTTCAAAACTGCCCCCCTTTTCCAGGCAGCATCTACAAGCATGCTAACCTCTGAAGGGGAAAGCACTTAGATTTCAGGACTGGAGACAGTAAGAAACAAACAACAGAAATAGTTTTACTGAATACGAACTGCTAATTAGTGGCAATGAATTTATGACTATTGAGGATTGATCTGTGACTTGTGACTTCAGCTGGAAAGCATGTGGAACATTGCACACTGAAACAAAACAGGAATTCAGTGGAAGCAATGCTGGTAAGTCTGAGCAAAGGAAACAAGTAGCTTCAGAAGACAAAGGATCCAAGAGAGCTCAAAGAACACAAAGGATTAAGACAACAATCCATATTTTACCTCTTCTCAGGTTAAATAGACTATTTCTCAAAACTTAGTTCAGTGAGTCTTACACAACACCTATTTCACTGGAAAGACACTGCCAGCCACTAAAAGTTTCAGGTATAGATGTCTACTAAAATAAAGACAATATCTGTAAGACTTATAAATGTTAGGTTTTGGCACCTTCTCCTTTGCTGCTTCTTGGACAAGAACAGCCTTCTTCCTCTCCTGTTCAACCTTCATCTTCTCCATTTCTAACTGAGTAGCCAGCAGTGCCTGCAAAGAGAAATAAAAGCTGTTAATCTGCTAGCTCAGATTTCAAGCATAACAGAGATTAAAGCTGAACTAGGCAATACCTTTTCTTTCTTTGCATCTTCCAAGGTTTTTGCATACTCATCCTTGAGCCCTTCTAGTTCAACCTCATACCTACAGGGAGGAAGGAAAGAGGTAAAGTTAATAAATAAGTTAATAAGTATAATAATAATATATAATAATAATATATAATAATAATAAATAATTAATAATTAAAAAGTATTCTCCATTCTATTCCCTGTATATTCAGATGCTTTAAAAACAAACACAGCTGCAAGGCTACAAATTGTTATCAATGTAACATTTTTTAATCTTTACAATGAAACAAACTATCCACAACCTTTTTTTGTAACATTGTGCCAACACTTTGCACAGTCACATCAACACTCCATTTCCCTACATTAAAAAGAAATGCTGTTAACCAAAAATGAACTCACCTGCTGTTCTCATTTTCCATTTTCTTTAATTTGTTTCTCTCCACTTCCAGCTGAGCCTGAAGACGGGTATTTTCTTGCCTTAAAAGACTATTTTGAGATTCAGAAGAAGACATCTGAATTTTATTAGCAAGAAGCTCCTCTGTAGCAGCCCGTTCTCTCTCAGCAGCTGCTGCTAGAAGAGTTTGGGACTCCCCTAATAGTAAGAAAAAACATGGAATTTAACCTTTTTTGATCAAATATCTAGAATATCAGCCACTTACTTATATATCAAAATTGAATTTGAGATTTTTTTTTTATATGCAACTAATCTTTCTTAAAAAATACATCTTGTTTTCTTTTGTAAAGGAAATGAAATATTTTCCACACACAGAGGATCAAAGCAATGCAGAATGAATAGAATTCAGACTCTTTCAGAATGCAGTATACAACTACAGATTGCTTCCAGAAAGGAAACAATTTCTTTGGGCTTTTAATGTATTTTTTGGCTTTTAATGTATTTTTGGGTTTTTAATGTATTTTTCATTTAAAACAATAAGTTACTACTGTATCAAACAATATATAATCAGCTATGCAGGTAAGTGATATGTATCATCATACAATATATGTACATATATTGATAATATAATGCAATATAATATCATCATAACATGATGACACAGTAAGTGTATCATCACCTAGTCAGGTAAGTGATTCCAAACTTTACAACTGGGAATCTCAGCATCAGGCTGGAATACTTTCAGTGTCTCAATGCCCTTAGGTGCTGTGAGGACATGTACACCTTACAGCCTCATGTTAAGAGTGTTTTACCTGTCCAAGAACCTTGGCATAACCCCCCAGACCATTTCCTTACAGGAAAGCATTTGGTGCTCCTCTCTCCTGATCCACCATCTACACTTTGGGCAAGTGTTAATTAAGCCCTTGACATTTACCTTCCCACATCTCTCATCTTCACCCAGAGCCTCCCACCTTACCCAGCCTGTCAGAAAGGTTCTTCTCCAGTTTCTCCCAAGCAGAGGTCTGGGCTCCCAGCGTGGCCTGCAGGTTCTCTATCTGCCTCAGCAGGGGCCGTGTAGCAGAGGTCACACTTTGGCTCAGCTCTTGGTTCCTGCTCTCTGCTTCCTGAAGTCTCTGAAATCACAAATCAAATATAATTTAAATCATATGATGGACTGAAAGATTTGTATGATGGATTGAAAGATTCATTCATAGAGTTCATCGAAATAAATAGCAGCTGCTTTACATTCTAAGATTACTGCTTTGCAATCTAACATTCATGTGTTTCAAACTCAAAGTGTGAAATTCCAAGAGAGAAGTAAAACATTTTTAGATACATAACAGAGCAAGGGCCCAAAAATTCCAGAGCTCTGGATATAATTTGAAACATTTTGGCAACCATCTATACTCTGACCCTTAAGAACAATAAAAATATTCTTAAGAAGCAGATAAAGAGTCATCCGTAGTGCATTTGCCAACAATTTTAGACAACTATCAAAAAATTAATGTCTGTATTTTGTCTCATATTAAAAAAGGACAGCATTCTATTTAAGAGACATAATAAAAAACTAAGATAACTTTTTCCACTATGTGATTTAAAAAAACATTTCCATTAATATTTTTATTGCTCCTCTGTAAAGGACAACCAGTGCAGGTAACAAGGAAAACAAAGCCTCTCTTTCAGGCTGTTCATGTCATGGTAGCATTTTATTTTTGGGTTTTTAGAAGTCCTCCTTGCAGGTGCAAGTGGGCATCATCTGTTTATTCCAGTACCTGTTGTAGTTCACCAATTTCCTGCCGTAAATAATCTTCTTTTCTCGCTGCCTGCTGCTCTGCACGTTGCAGTGCCAGCCTCAGGTCTGCCACCTAAATAAACAAGAAATTGTTGCTAAACTCTTGCCAAAAGTTCTATCATCACCTATTCCTTGCCACAGTCCCACACCATTTTCAAACAGTGATATGTTTGTCTACAAGTAAAAGCTTCGTTTTTGCACGTACACAAACAGTTACACTGATTTATTTATCACTAAAAATTCTAACAGGTAAGAGTACCACAAACTTAATATAGAGCCTGTCAAAGTAATTTGATCTAGATAGGTAAAATTATAAATACTTTTAAATAAAATTAGTATTTTAAAGGTTAACACAAGCAATCCATGAATATGGAACAAGTTCCACAGGGAAGAAATCCTCTGGGTATTTGCTAAGTACACAGAAACAGGTTCCACCTGGTGCATTCCATCAGGTGCACACAGCAGTCAGTGCAGTCACCTGTTGATTTACAGAGTTTATTGCTGCATTTCAGACCCACCTGGATTGCCAAAGCTTCCTGCTGCTGCCGAGCCTCCTCCTGGGCCTTCTCCAGTGCTAATCCAAGCTCCTCCTTGGCCTTCATCTCCCGACTCAGGGCTGCTTCCTGAGCCTCACTGTCCTTTGTGGCATTAGCTTTATGAAGATCTGCAAGTTCCCTGAGAAGAAAGAACCAAAGAAAGAAATAAACAAACCTCAGTACATTTAAATGCCAACAGCAACTTGGAAAGTAACTTTGTTCCATTTAAATATTTCACAAGCATTGCACAAGAAAGAGCCACAATCTGAAGGTGTGATTGTTTTGCTTACTTGTAGGCACTGTCGAGTGCTGCCTGCACACTCCTGTTCCTTTCTTCAAGTTCCTCCACTTGTGCCTGAAGTTTAGTAAGGTCCTTTTCTTGCCTCTCCACAACACTGTTCAGCTGTTTAATGCTGTCTCGATGCTGCTTCTCAAGGTCCTCCTTGCCATCAAGCACCTGTCAGGGCAGACAGGAAACATGAAACAAACCCCAGGACATGGGGCTGACAGCACTGCCCGAGGACAGGGACACCAGTGGCAGCCAGTTTGGGATAAGTGGCTAAACCCATCTAACACCTGGCAGAAAGAGAAAGGTTTTGCTTCCCTGCCTTGCCCAGAGGAGGGAGCTGTTTTACACCACCACTTCACACAACTCCACATCCTGGGTCTGAAATTTGTAAAACCTTGACTCAATCACTAACTGTCCAAATTTTGGTGGTGCAGGTTTTCCAGCTCACATGGTAACAGCAGTGCAAGTGCAAACAAACAGCTCAGAAGATCCCTCACTGCAGTTTTACAAGGAATACACACATAAATCACAACTCAGTGCTCCAATCATGTGAGATGGTGAGACCCTGGCATAGATTGCTCAGAGAAACTGGGACTACCCCATCCCTGGCAGTGTCCAAGGCTGGATGGGGCTTGGAGCAGCCTGGGACAGTGGAAGGTGTCCCTGCCCATGGCAGGGGATGGCACTGGATGGGCTTTAGGCTCCCTTCCAACCCAAACCATTCTGGGATTCTATGAAATAGAGAAGTCTCCAGAAAACAAAAAAAAAATGTCAATTTATCAAGAGCCTTCCCAAAAGGCAATTTTGCAGCTAACATAAAAACTTCTAAACAAAAATTCCAACAACTATCTCACCTGTTTTAAATGCTGCAACTCCTCTTCCAATTCCTTAATCCTCTTGCTCTGTTTTGTGTTAATATTTTCTCTCTCTTTCTCTTTGGCTCTTAATTTCTTAATAATGTTGGAATTCTGCAGCTGCTGTTTGGAAAGCTTTTCTCCTGTGAAGAAATTGAACATGAAGCCAGTGCATATTGGTGATATCCTATGGATTGTCTCTATTCACACCAAATTTGCTCTTTAGCTTCACGAAAATAATACTACAGTAAATATGGAAATACTTATTCTTACAATTTTTCATGCAAGTTCTTAAATTTAAATATATCTTATCCTGAGATACCTTTGCTACACTGAGCTACAGTGAGAGAGGATAGGATGTAAAAGGCTTTGAAAATGAAGCAAGTGAGCTCATCACGTTAGAAAAAAAAATATCTTCTCATTTAGTATCTATATTTCAATTCCAAAATTAAGAAGCATTAAAAGAGAGACTGTAAAATGCCATGAACAATGCCCTCATTAGATTTCTTCTGAATGGAACATGGAATGCTGTTCTGCACATGCTGGTTTTATCCCTCAGCAGCTTTTAATGCATCTTGTAGGAATCACCTCTGCAGCCACCTGCACCTGCCAGACCCCTCCTGTTACACTTTGCTATTCACTAAATGCTTAAAACATTCAGACACATTCAACAGGCTTCAAATTTAGCACTTTTTACCCACACAACAAAGCTTGTGTGCAAGGCCACCACATTTCAAACTATCCTACACATTTTTACTACCAAAAAAAAAAATTAATTCTCACCTTCCTCCATTAATCCTTTGATTTGCTCTTCTTTTTCTTTCAATAATTCAGCAGTTTCATTGGTATTAAGTCTAGTAGCCAATTCCTCTTTAACAGTCTTTACTTCCTAAATAATAGGATAAAATACTTAAGATTGTTTATTAAAATACATGGAGGGAAAAACACAGAGTGAGCTACACTGATCACCTTTTCCTTCTGCCCTTCCTCTCACAAGACTTTGCTTGGAAAACAATTTAGGTTGGAAGGGAACTCTGGAGATTATCTGATCAAAACAGATTGCTCAGAGCCTTATTGCATCAAGTTTTAAAAACCTCCAAGGATTGAAACTCTGTAAATCCTCTGTACAATTTGTTCTAACTTCCCCATCAATTCAATTTTCTTGAAACTTTTGCAATAGAGAAAAACCAACCTGTCCTATTCACACATAGCTACTGAATAATTTTTCTAGTTCAACTGACTGCTGTGTCAACACAGTGACAAACAGCTGAAAAATATTTGTTTTTCAGTCAGATTTGAGTTTCCTCTCTGCATTAAGCTACAGAAATTAAATGCTGTGACACCAGGTCAAGAACATTTAAAGCTCAAACTTTGCTGCTGTAGATTTCTTTGCTTGTTCCAAATCAATCTGCCATCAGCCCTTAATTTTCCTCCCAGCTAATCCTCTAAAGAAGCCATTCCCATTCTTCACCCCTTCCTCACATCTCCCTCACCAATGCAAATAATTATTTGGTACAAGGTGAATGAGAGCACACATTAAATCTCTTTTTTCCCAATTAAATGAGTTCCCCAAACTGGTTCACAGCATGGATGAAGGAACACAGATTTGAACACCAAGCAGCCTGGATGGCTGGAAACAGCTCATGCTGGTCACTACCAGCCTCATGATTCTCCCTGGGTTAATATTAATTATTTTTCCTCAAGAAATTCAATTGTGTCATAAACTAATAAATATTAATTTGATGAAAAAAGAGCCAAATCACCTTTTTAGCTGCATCTCTCTCTTTGCAGGCTAGCTGGAGCTTCTTCTCAGCATCTGCAATTCGCTGAGCAAACTCCTCTTTAAGAGATGAAAGGCTGCTGCTCTCTTCTTTCATTCTAAACATTTCACTGCATTTAAAATTAATATTTCAGAACACTTGCATGGGTATGTGACACTCCAAACAGTTTGCAACAAGTTGTTTTAAATGCTTTACAGAAGTATTTACTTTTATTACACATGATATGCTAAAGTCAAAAAACCTCACAGCTAATCAAAGATCTTTATCAATTCAGTAGTTTACCCATGAAAACAACTAAATGCTTGATTTAGCTTAAATGTTTTCTCCTTGAAAAAGTCCTTTTTAGTTAACCAAAATCTGTATCATATAAAGGGTAAATTATTTCATCTATTTTTAAAGTTAGGATCAATTTAGTCATTAAACAACAGCATCATATATCTGTAAATTTTATAACTCAATATTTGATCAGAGTTGGTAAATACAACTTCCCACTTTTTCCCTTTTTAACTTCAACCAAATTAAATAATAATTTCAAGTTTTCCCCTACAACCAGCCCTTCTTCCATAGTGTCCCTGCCTACATTTCAGTCAACAAATTGCTTAATAAATCAGGTTCCTCCCTCTGTATCAGTTGTATCAGTAAAGTCAGTCTCTCTTAATAGTTGAATCCAATCTTATAATAAAGATCTTTATTAGTGACCAAGACTGATTCTCCACATTTGTCATTCCTACTGCTTGCTTATTAAAAACTCTTTACCCAGCCCCCTCCCAAAAGAGATTTTGGCTCAAAAAAATAACGTCTTTAAAAAATCCCATCACAGCACATGCCATCATTATTGCCACCTTTCCCAAACAGTGCACATCCCCTGTAACCTTTGCTCCAGTCACAAAGCTCCTTGTTTGATCTATTATCTAACATTTTATTACAGCAAAGTCAATTACAGCACTGAGTGCATTTTCATACTTACTCTTTGAGGTTATCATAAGCTTCTTCCAAGCGAGCCCTCTCTTTGCTAGTGCTTAATAACTGTATTTCCCTCTTCTCCAGCTTCTCAGTTAATGCATCAATCATCTGGACAAGGTTTTATAGATACAGAGCAGATTAATGGGACAATTAAAACACAGGAGGGGCAGGTTTTCCCTTCTCCTCCCTCCTATTCCCTCACAAGACTATTTAAAATTGAAGTGGTCCATGTTTCAGGAATTTGGGGCAGAAGTCAGTGAGGATTATCATGTTTCTGCCACACACCTGAACATAAAGACAACTGTTTTCTCTAGGTGTAGAAATCCTACTAAATCAGCACATGTGGCTCAAGTAAGTTCCTCAACAAAATCATCAGCTGTGATACAGTTTAATTTTACATGAAGCTTTTAACTAGAGCTGATAGTCTATAAAACTATGGCTTACATTAAACACAAAGACTCACAATGTTCTTTACAGAATAATTTCTACAGGAGTGTCTCCTCTGTGAAACATTAGCAAAAAGCAGCAGAATACCCTCAGATGAGGGAGGAAAACTTTCATTCAGGGTCAAAAGCTCTTGGGTCACATCCTCAAAATAATTTCTTAATATCAAGTTTTGGAAAGTTGAACATAGATAACAAAAATACAAGAAAATATACAAATGTAAACACCAAAGAAATAAAATAACACATTTGACTTATTAGGCTTCCTGTTTGCCACCTCTACTCACAATTCACAACAATGACAACCAGGTGGGTCAAGTGAAACCCACAAGTATCTGGTCAGAAATTTTACCAGTACTGTTCCACTGCAGGATATCAGGGACAGTTTTCTACAGGGTCAGATAGCTCAGCATTGATTAATTCATTCAAATAAGCTGATCTAAGAGATACAGGACAATGTAAGGGAATGTCAGGAGTCTCATTTGCAATTAAAAGGTGTGTTTGCAATACATGTTTTATTTACCTTTTTAAGCTCTTGCTTTTCAGTTTCCTCTTCTATCAGTTGTTCCCCAGCATCCTGCTGGGGCTTGGCCTCCTCCTTCACCACCTGCTCTTCAACAGTTTGCACAGCAGCAACCAAAACAACATCTGGCTGCTCAGAATTAACAGGGGTTGCACTTCTCCCACTCTCTTCCATCTCAGCCTCCTCAGCATGCAGCACAGGAGCATCATTCAAGTTTTCAGATTTATTTTTCAGGGCGTCAACCGTTTCTGTCTTTGGCACGGAAGGACTGACGGCGACAGACGCCGAAGCAGAAGCCCTGCCTGATAACTCATCATCTGAATTTATTTCACTGACACTCCTGCTGTCCAAGGACTGCACACTGAATGAATCAATTCTTTCAAAGGCATCCGAGGAGCCACAGCTCTCAGTCATTTTCTGGAAGTCCTCTAAGCGATTATAATCCGCGCAGGCAGACGTGGACAGGAGCTGGAACGACGTCTGCATGAGGTGAAGGCTGGATTTGGAATCTGCAGCTTCTTGTCTGGAGCTTACTGAGCTCTCACTTATCACACTTTCGTGGTCCAGAACTTCAATATCACTGGTTGTGGAAGTGCCTGAGGAGAAGGTGCTGATGGGAGGTGATGGGGTATTGCTTTGTCTGTCCTCAGTCTTTCTCTCCTTCCCCTCCAAACCCAGGTCTTTCGTGCCTGCTCCAAGGGGCTGAGCAGTGCCCTCGGGGGCACCCCCTGCTCCATCCCCTCCCACACTGGATTTTTCAGTAGGAGAATCTTCAGGTTCTTCAAAATTTAGAGCAGACACCTTTTTGTCAGTAGCTTCATTTGTGCTTGCTTCATGCTGGCCATCAGACTGAAGCACAGCATTCTCTTCCAATTTCTCCTTGGGAATATCAAGGTTTTTCAAGTCCAGGACAGCTCCAGAGGAATCCTTGACCTCTGTCTCTGCTGCCACTGGCCCTTCCAGCTGACTGGAGTGCTGAGACTCCTTCAAAGTGCTTTTCACCTCCTCTTTGGGTCGCTGTGATTTGGCTGGAGGCTTGGACACCACTGGGTTTTTCTGTATACTCTGAACATCTGTTGGGGAGAGAAAGGCACTGAAGAAGTTTTCAGATTCATCCACAACCGTCCTCCTCACAGGCTTTGTGATGGCTGTGGGTGACACTGGCTGGTTCTGGGGTTCTGTAGTTGAGTTCAAGCCCCAGGATGATGTGTCCCATCCTCCACTTATGAGAGAATTTGTTCCTAAAATAAAGGAAAAAAGGGAGATAGGCAAATAAACCCCACTTTGAAGGCTACAAGCAAAAGCAAAAATTCCTGCTTCCCTATAGTGAAAGGAGTCCAGGCAAAACAACATGAAAAGCTGTAGTTAGGAGAATTATACTGATTAAAAAGGAGGAAAAAATTACAAGGTCTTAAAAGTTATCTGCAAATAGCACATAAGCACTTCACACACCATTACAGAAGAAGGGGAAAACCTTTGAGTATTAGCAGCATTTACACTGTAAGAAGGGTTCTTGCCCTTCAGTGTCTGACAAGATTTCATTTTTCCTCATACACCAAGCATCAGCATGGAGCTGACAATAAAAATCAGCAGCAGCCCAGCTGAGAATTTTCCTCTTCTGTAGAGAACTACTGAATTGTTCAGTTCTGAAGCTGCCCTAAAACAACATCAACAATTCCAATTATTGTATTTCTTGCAGCTTTTCCAGGACTTGTCAACAGCAAGAACAAGAATTTCAGCATCAAATTTCAGAAGCATCTGAAGTAAGAAAGAGAAGCCAAAAAACAGTATCCAATTTTGTACCTAAAATATAATCTGGGTAACATAACTATTTCAGACTACTTAAAAACAAACTCACTCTAAACAGCAGCATCTATTAAAAACTGAGTTTTTTACAACATTTAAAGCTGGCTTCTACTTTCAGAACAGTTGATAGCTGTTGGCCTCAAATCCAAATAATTACTGTTTTCATTGCCCAAAATACTGCAAACATGTGATTTATTACTACAAACATCTCACTTATTGCTACCTTGTCCATGATTCAACAGCTTCAGAAAAAGCTGATTTAACTGTAACATTCAGAACATATTTTGACATCTCTTAAGAACAAGAAGGTTTTCCCTCAAAACCAGATGCAGGCTGATCTTTGCTGCTCTTCTTATGAATTACAGAACTACCATAAATACTAAGACACAAATAAAATTTTAAAAATTTGGACAAGTCTAAAGCTTTGAGAAATTAAGCATGACAGTTTTCTATAAATAATTTCTGCATTTTAAGATGACACCAGACCACTTATATGACTGCCAAGCCCTCAAGGAGATAAAGACATCCAAAACTGACTTTGCTGAGCAACCGACCTGGAAAACATTTTCAGTTGCTACAGCTTTCAGTTTCAGAAATATCACTGCTGTGGCTTCACCTGGACATAACCTCCTCCTCCTCCAAGTATGCGTAGTTTTTCTAGATGCAGTTGTAGCAATGACACTAATTCCAGATGACCTCATTTCCCATATGTTGTTTATTATTATATTGAAGAATTATTATTATTATTATTATTATTATTATTATTATTATTATTATTATTATTATTATTATTATTATTATTATTATTATTATTATTATTGGGGGGTGAGTTTCTAATACGAGGGCTCTTTTTGCTCTCTCCCTTCCAAACAGCAGCTTAGGGCTGACCATTCCTTCAGGCTCTCCATTAGCACACGCACAGGGGAGACACTTCCTCATAGCCATGACAACTTTTCCACCAGCACATTCCTTTCGACAGATGTTGGAGGATTATGAACTGGAAGCCACGAAAAGTGGAAATTTCATTTCGTTCACATGGACCAGACTTTCAGCTTCTCCTCTGCCCTCCCTGTTGCAGAGAGTGAATCCATGGAAGCCTCTGAAAACAGCATGATTTCCCCTTTTATATTACTGAGTTTTTACCAATTATTAGCCCCTCAGAAAACAAATATAAACAAATAACGTCTCGAGAAGCAGGGATATGAAGCTCAGTGCTACTTATGCGATAAAAGCAGGACACTGGTGACACCAGCCAGGCTCTGAGCTGAGCCTGCCCCGGCTTCGTGTCGGTGTCCCCCGGCACGGGAGGGAGCAGAACGTGGATAATTAAAGCACAGGGGGCTCTGAATTATAAAACCCGGGGCGGCTTTGGGAGGAGGGCCGGTTAAACCTCCCCAGGGTAAGAGGAGACAGCGGAGGAGGCGGGCGAGGCTGGGGCCGCGAGGCTCGGCACGGCGGCCGGACCGAGCCCTTACCGTCACCGTAGTCGGGGATGACGGCGTCGGGCCAGGGGGTCTCCTCGGCCTGGATGTCCAGCACCCGGTCGATGGACTTCTGCGCCTGCGACAGCGCCTGCTTGGCGAAGCTGGACAGCTGCGAGGCGTTGAACCAGCTCATCCTCGGCGGCTCCGCAGCGCCCGTTCCCCAGGGCTGCCCCCGCTGCCGGCGGGGCCGGCGGGCTGGGCCGGGCCGGGCCGGGCCGGGCGCGGCGCTGAGGGAGCGGAGCGGGGAGCGAGGGCCCCGCGCAGGCGCCGCCGGATCCACGTCGCACCCGGGCCCGGCGCAGCCGCGTCCGGCCCGACACGTCCGGGAGGCGGGGCCGGGGCACCGCGCCCGCCCTCACAGCGCCTCCGGAGCTTCAGCTCAGCGGCTGAAGGGACCTGAACACCGTCCGGCTCCGGTCCCTGCCGTGGGCACACACACCTTCCGCTCCAAGCGCCAACTGACCCGGCCTGGAGCACTTCCAGGGGTGGGGCAGCCGCAGCTCCTCTGGGCAACCTGTGCCAGCCCCTCTCAACCCTCACAGGAAATAATTTCTTCCGAGTATCTAGCCCAAATTTCCCCTTTTCCAATTTGTACCCATTAATCCTTGTCCTATCCCCCTATTTCCCCTTACTCAATTTGTACCCATTACTCCTTGTCTTATCCCCCTATTTCCCCTCACTCAATTTGTACCCACTACTCCTTGTCCTATTCCCCTATTTCCCCTCGTTTAATTTGTACCCATTAATCCTCGTCCTTTTAAACTATGCAGTTCACTGTTAAAAAATTGTGAACTTCAAACACAGCTAACACATCAGACTAGAATTCACTGGCACTCCTTAAGTCTCTAACTAAAGCAGCCAAATGATGCCCCAGAATTTTTAATGGAGGTTATAAATGCTCTTGAATGTCCACAGAAACGCCACAGACATGGGTGTCTTTCTGATTTTTTTATTAATAAATACCTTAACAGCACCAATGATAATTGAACATAATTTTGCAATGCTGTGCATGGTGGCTGCTTGGGGACAGTGAAGAGACACACCTGTATTTTCATGTACAGTTGATAATTTTCTCCTTTTGTGTTTCTTGTAAACAAAGCCATCTCTTCCATATTTAACACCTTCCATAACATTGATCAAATCAATACCAAATAAGAGGGAAATCCTCATTTTAATCTACTGCTTCCTTTGGTTTAAGGTGACTCAGTAAGTCTCAGGAGTGCTAAACTTATAACCAGATTGTTGTGGTTCCTTTTAAAAACATCTTCTCTTTGCATATATGTGTGCACACATGTTGAAAACAAGACTTTTGGCCACCTTAAAGTTCCATGTGTTTGGAAGTACATTAGCATGAACATTTTGACAACAAAATCTGGGAGAAGTGTATTTCTATACATCAGAGGTCTGTACATGAATAAGCATTTATACAAATATAATCCACCAAATATTGGCTTCTACATACAATTCTGAAATATGGTGATTCATTTAGATTTCCTAACCTTCAACCATGCTGGCACTAACAGGAACATTTCAGGCTGCCTTAACACCCACAGAGCATGTTTATTTTATAAGGTGGGGACAGACTTCTCTTGCTGTATTTGCACTTTACTTATGAATAAATTAAGTGGTAAAGTGAAGTTTGAACAACATAGTCTGTGGTGTAGTAACATCAGCAACTGCAAGTTCCTGGCCATCCACAAGCCCCAGTTCTGAAACAGAAAGAAAAGCTTAATTAATTTAATTAAACCATGTGCTTTGCCTTTTCAAGAAGCCCAAAAAAATTAGAATTGCTATCCTCACAAACTGTAAATGTGATTAAATAAAGCTGCAAACAGTTCACTGGCTAAATTAATATTAATCTAATTTAAGCAGGAAACAGACCTTGAGAAATATATATTAAACTCTACTGGAAAGCGTGTAATTTACAGAAGTAAATTCTGTGCATCTGCCTGCACTTCACCTTTAAACAATAAATATACCTGAGAAATGTGAAACTAAAATTCAATGTGTATTGAAAGTAAAAAGACAATGAAGCAAATTCTACTGCATAATGCAAAATAAACCTAAATATCCACACAGAGGGGTGAAACTGACCCTCTAACTTGAAAACTTCTCTAACTTTCTCAACTTGAAAATCAACACTTGACAGCTCCATAATACCTTTTAGTGTCTTGGAAAGATTTGGCCTTGTTCGTTCTTCAATTGAAGCTACTGTCTGCAAACAAAATAAAAAAAAGCCAATTTTTTTTTCAAATTCAGTAAATCTAAGTAAATTCAGACTATTGAAGTAAATGATGTATGTTCAGATTACCTGTAAATAAAGCGTTTTATTTCCCCCATACATAGTTGCTGTGATTGCAGGAGATTTCATCTGCCTATATATAAAACATTTAAAAACAAACAAACAGAACAGAACAAAACAAAACCAAGGAATCAGGTTAAAAAACACATTTTAAAATTACCTTTTATAAGCAATAAATCAACAAATTATCAAATTACTCAGAATGGTTGCAACTTACAATGAAGCATTATTTGTTAAGTAATCCAGGATCTCCTGCAATTTAGCTGATGGGGAAATCTCTATGTTTTGGGGAAGCTGGCTGCAGGCTGGACAGTTCTCCTACCACAAAACAGTACAAGAATACACATCATGTTAAAGATGATTTTAGAAATGCTGCTAGTAAGGTCTATAAAATGTTTGTGTTGTGTTTTTTTGAAATTTTAGCTGTAGCAATATTAATAGTTGTAAATATTAATGACCAAACCCATTTCCTTCTGAAGTCTGTCACTGACTGGCTCCCAACAGCACCTAAGTATTTATGAATGACAAATTTAATCTGACATTAAATCCAATATTACAAACTTTCAGATCAATTTTTGCCATAACCTCTTTTTTAGATCATCTGCCCATGAGTCATCTTAGGTTTGAAAATCTTATTTTGTAGCTCTACTTTGCAGAAATAGCAGACCAGTAACACTGTAGTTTCCATTGTTAAAACTTCAGAAATATTATTATTCAGTGCTAGGGGCCAACTGATTCAATACTGAGGTTCAGAAATACACACAAAGTGCATAAAAACAAATCAAGGAAAAATTCCTTCAAGCCTTTAATGGCACTAACCTTTCTTTCAGCTTCAAAGCTGTATGTATATAATCCATCCACATCATTGAACACCAAGTAGTTGTTAAGAGGAACATATGCACTGTAATGACAAATATGTCAGTGTGGATTCATGGCATTCTGCTGGAAATCATGTCTGTAATTAATTAATTAATTAATAAGAAATTAAATACCTTGTGGCTATCTTAAAAACCTCCGTGGCGCAAACAGCTGCAATGAGAAAAAAGAATTTCTTCACCTAGCTCTACCAGACATGCAGATACCACACAGCTGGACAAAAAGTGACAGAAACAATCAAGTATAACAATCTATAAAGAGAAAAATAAACATCTGAAGGCAGCTGGTAGTTCTGTGCATTAACACCATAGATTTGGCACTAATCTGAGACATGTCAAGCCTATGTACTGTGTTTTTCAATTTTTTTCCCCAGCCTTAAATGCTTTTGCTCTCTCCCATAGTGACATTTATTCAGTCACTTACAGTTTCTCTATGGAAAACAGAAATATGTCTGTAAGAATAAAACCAGACACATTTAAAATTTACTATTATCCTCTCCAGATTCTCAATTCCAAATTTTTGTCCCACAAAATTCTCAAGTCAGTAAAGTAGAAGTGAAATGAGTTCTTACAGCATACCTGCAATTACTGCATTTGTAGAAGCTACTGCTGGAATAATTCGTTTAATCACCCCTGTAAAAACAAAACATACAGCTCTGGGTTTTCTAAGAAACTCTATTGAGAGACTAATTTAAACAGAATAATTTCAAAGGGTGATTCCAAAAGTACTTTGAAGTGTCCAGGAATTTCTGTAACAAACATGTATAATGGGATGCTGCTGCAGTACTTGGGCACTTTTTTATATTAGCAATGGATCAAGCACATTGAAAAAAGCAGGTATCAAACAAAGAGAACTACTGAACAAACTCTGAAAGCAAGTGTTCTCTGTTTAGCAGGGAAAATTAAAACTGTTCTTTTCCTGTTAAACTGGGAAATGCACAAAGGAAAGACAGTGGAGATTTTTATTTGGTTAGTGTTTGAAATGCTGATGAAATGAGTGTCAGCATACTGCAGTTGCCTGTGAACAGGGACAGCAGAGAGGAACAGATGCCATAGACTTAACCAGCCTGAACTGGCACAAAATGTTGCTAAAAAAGACAATCAAGTCCCTTTGTTTTTAGTCTTTGAACCAGCAAGAGTGGTCACCATGTAATGTAAACTGTGGAGCTGCTCCAAGTTAAAAATAAAATAGCAAAAAGAATGTTCAGCTTTATCCCAGATAGGTTCCTCTGATTCATCATGAATGCCTGAACATCTGATTTGTCATAAAAATATTTGTGCTGGCACAGGAAACAAGCTGCTTGTTTCTGTTTTAAGGGTGAGGAGAATTATCCCTGCACAGCTGCCAGCTTAGTCATAACAAATACAAAGAATGCCAATCCAGCCCAGGTGCAAATGCCACAACTTGGTGAAATGCCATCCCCTTACCTTGGGTGAGTCTGTAGGTAACACCTTTAATGTTAAATTGTGATGCTCTTTCTAAAGACTTCTGGTAAATCCACTGTATATGTTCAGGGTCATCTCCATCCAATGCAACACCTTCTACAGTAAAGAATTTAGAGATAAATTGCAATTATAAAAGTTCTGAAACACAGCATTCTTTTGGTCTAAAAAAATCCTTGTTTAAATTTATAATGAATACCCCATGAAGCTATAGAAACTTGACATTTTAAATAACCATAGTATTATTTGTACAAACATCTTTAGTTTTAACACAAACTATAATCACTGCACAATTTACAGAGCTGTTACAGGTTACATTTCAATTCAGGAAAGACACTGTGCAGTGTGAGAAACAAGAGCAAATATGGAACTGGAGAATGAATTCAAGAAGAGAAAATCCATCTCCAGCTCAGAGGAGGCTTAGATTCAATATGACAATGAACCACACAAGGTTAAGAGTCAGGACTGTTTTATTAAAAGCATACACCCAACTCAAGTTAATTAAAAGGAGAAATGTTCATTTAGCACCATTACAATACATTAATTACCTCCAAAAGGCTGTTCCTTTGGCCACTGCAATATCCTGACATACTCAATGCAATGCTCTGGCAGTCTGGGCATGGATGCTATGGTGCACATGGGAAAATTGACCTGGGTGGGCAGGGGAGGAAAACCAGAAGAAACCAAGATACATTAGGTGTAGTACTAAGAAAAGAAGCCAGCAAGGAAGAGGAATATGAAGAGATGGCAATTTCACTGGGGGAGTTACCTGTGGTGGGTAAAGTGCAAGTGTGCATTCAACACACGCTGTCATCCCAGGAATGATCACACGGACATTGCCTTTGAAACCTTCTGTCCCTCCATCTATCAGGGGGATGATGGAACTTGGATCCAGGACACCATCTTCATAATGCAAAAATGACATCTAACAAATAAAGGGGGTGGGGGGTTGGTTTTTGTTTGGTTTGGGTTTTTAAACAAGTTGCAGGAAGAAAAAAAAATCCTACCATTTTATTCTTAAAGGTACACCCAACTATTGAATGCTTAATGTGCAGTTTATTTTAAGGGTATATAAAACACTACTTATTTGTCAGTGCACAAGACTTTATCAATCACCTTTACCCTCTACCTCCTCCCCTTACTCCCCTGATAAATGCTATTATTTGCTATAGATGTTCTTATAGTTCATCAGAACAAATGGCTGAAGGTTTGGTTGAAGGTTTGATTCGTGACCTGTTGTTTTGCTTTTGTCTTTTTTCTTTTTAATACAGGTAGATACTCCAGATCACTGTTTGACAAACAAATTCACAATTATAAAATTACCAATTTTCTGGTCACTGTATTCTGTAACAGTGCAGCTCCAAATAATGGCATTTACAAGTTGCAGCATAATAAATACTGTTTGGGTAGTGAAGAAAAAATTCACAGTGGGAGCATCCAGAGCAGCTCTAGAGCTTTCTGTCTTGATCTTCAAAGCTGACTGCAGAAGGCCACAAGCAATGTAACCTAATTATGACTTTTTCCCTGCAAGGCACTGCACAGATGTTGGCTAATACTCTCAAGAAAAGGGCAGGTAAGAGAGCCTGCAATTCATCCTGCTCACAGAAAGAAAACAGGTATACAGAAAGCTGTGAGTTTCAACAGCCCTCATTCATTTTCATGACACATTCTAGACAAGTATGTTTAATTTTAGTCATCTAAACTCAATAATCAGGCATTAAGAAGACTGAAAACTTTACCAGCATGCCATTTATCCATCTTCTTGCAATTATAGAGTCCAGCCCACAAACAATAATATGAAACTCTGGGGAGAAAAAAACATTATTCAAAATCTACACTAATGCAGGCTTCCTGAGACAAGCAAAGTATTCTGTCCATAAAAGGGACAGTGACAGTAGCTTAGCTATCTCCCCCACACTGCCTGTATCACAGGTGTATTCAAATTTTTTCTATATGTTACTTCTACTTCCAACATACTGTGGAAGACTAAAATAATTAGCAGCAAAGTACCAGGAAAAGCAGTGACCAGCAACATCTGCAAGGGCCCCCAAAGCACCTGTGGGTGTTTGTCAGGAAAACAAATGCCACTTACGTCGATAGAAGCTTTCATCCATGTCTTGAATCTTTTTAAAATACCTGAATGCAAGCCCAGTAAAGGAATATATTCATAGTTAAGTTTATTGTTTTCTACTTGCTAACCTAAAGCCAAAATATTATCTAATTTATCACTGTAATTCTACACAACACCTTCTAAAAAACTATGTGATGAGATTAAACTCCCACAGCTGAAGCTGTAACATCTCACAAAACTAGCAAAGGGCACAATGGAGTAGTCCTAAACAGCAAAGTTCAGCAGGTGAAATATTTAGGAAGCTCAAAATATGTGCTCTCACAAAGTCCTTTATCAGTAAGTGCTGCTCTGTGTTTATAAACTATTGCCTCCTACCAGTGCTTAATCATAACTCTCTGGTGAATAATTCCAGTATCTCAGTGAAAATTACAATATTGCACTTGAATAAAAAGACTCAGTGGAAAAATACAAAATAATTTCTGAGCCTTTCCCATGCAGATTCCCTGTATGTTAAACAGCACGGAGAAAGAATTCTCAACTCACCAGCTGAATGAATGTGTCCTTTATTGTATGAGAAACAGGATGGCAGCAAAATACTTCAGATACTCTTACCTCCCACAGAGTTTTCTAGGGTACAGAAGCCTTCAGGCCTCTCTGTGAAAGGATACGGAACCACAGCACAGTTGGGAATGCGGCTGTTCAGGAATTCTGCTGCCACTTCTGCTTTCGGCCGCCCCACATCCTTCGCTCTGGGAAAACCCAAGCAATCCAAAAGCTTGATTTTAGCACATTTTGTCTCTCCAATCTATATACATTGCAATACCAAATTGAGTGGCTAATTGATACTTCAGGACAATGTATTTAATTGGATAATATTAAGGCATTCAACCCTAACCATTCCACTATCTCTGTAAAGCATCAGATATGAGAGTCTTAGAATTAACTATGGTTATCAGCACCAAAATAATCCAGTGATTGTTCACTGTACTTGGATGAAAAAGGTACCAGAAAAATCGGAGATCTCAATCTGTGTGCATTTATTCCTTGTCACCTTTTCCAATAGTCATTAGCTGTACTGGAATGGCAAGGAACACAGATTGATTTTCTTCATGCCACAGAGCCCAAAATAACTAAAAATTGCATATGATTTCTTAATTCTGAGTACTACTGTGGCATGAAGGTCCAGTAATCTTTAATGACCTCTTGTCCAACCTAAATAATGAATATATTAACATGTTTTATTTAGGTACATTTTAAAAAACCCAGAAGTTAAACTGGGAAAATGTAAAATATCACTCACCGAAACAAAAACTGTCGATTAAGGTTAGAAACATCTATAGTATCCATGTCAATAACATGGATCTGTCTGAAGCCAGACAGTGCCTGGGAAAAGAGAAGGTCAGCTTCATTTAACAAGAAATGAAATGCTCACAAAGCTCCAGAATTCACTCCACATGCCAAAACAGCAACCTTTGGAGGAACAATTGTGTTTGCTCCTCATTGCCAGTGCAGACAGGTACAGGGTAATTCTTTGTTCAAAGGGGTTTGTGGGGCTGCAATGCTGGTATCAGACAGATGGAATTAATCACAGTCCAAAGTCAAAGACAGTGCTCTCCTGAAGGCAATATTGCTTTGGACTACCTAATGCTAACACAGGGAAGCCAACAGTAGGCTGATCTATAAGGGGAAACTGCAGTATTCCTTCATGGCTGGAGTAAATCAAGAGAGTCCATTGGGGGAAAAAGCACAGAATTTAATCAAATACCATAAGCCCTTCCATGCTTGGCAGGAGTAGGAAAAACAAAGTTTAATTCCTTTAGAAGGCTTTTTAAAAATTCCTGTTGGGGTTTGGGACATTAACCATGTTCACATAAATGGCATAAGTGAGTCTGGCATATTGACCCAGACATCACAGTTGTAAACAATGCAGCATTCCTTGTGGCACTCAGTGCTGAAGAATATGGCAAACACAAAAATCACCTCCCTATCTAAGAACACACTGAACCTCTGACAGAAGCTCTGCCTCATTCCATTTGTATTCAGGAGATCACTACATCTGGGAAATACCTTTACAGTAAAATTGCCTTAAAACTGTATTGTGGATCTGATCTGGTAAAGTAGCAACATCAGTCACACACAAAGACACAACGTGCACTGCAGTTCAAGGGAAATCTAAGCTGTAAAACATGGGGTTTGGAGAAAAGAAATGAGCTGTGATGTTCTGAAGTGACTCTAAAAAATTTGAATCATATACAAAATATGACTTACATTTTCCTTTAAGACTCTACCTTTTAAATGTAAAGACTTTGAAACTTTTCCCTTTACATTTTCTGAACAAAGCTATCTCATGTAACAGAAATCCTTGTTCTTAAATAGAAACACGGGGAAGTAGAGTAATAGTCCAAACTACCAAACTCAAATGGGTTCATAACACTGATACACTGAGATAAATATGAGTGCTTGTAAGGATAAAAATCGCAGTAACAGGGTAATTAAATTTTTGCATTTCAAACAACACTTTGTAGCATTATAAGTATGATTTGTCTTCATTTAGTTGACTTTACTTCCCTAGATCTGGTAATTAGGGAAAATCACCAATATCAGACTGGATATAAGGCTGCACATGAACTTTTGGCTACTCTTCATACAAAGCAGCCTGTTGTACCTCAAGACAAGCTTTGAGATAGCTGAATAAATAACATGCAACATATGAAAATACCACCTTTCCAGTGCATTCTTTATCTTTATTGTCTGTATCAACATGTATTTTACACATGTTGATTAAAATTCAAAATTCTAGTAGCTATATACAACCAGAACTGCAAAATTAGCTAATTAAAAAGACAGTTTTGTCAAAGAAAATAAGAAACAGAGATAATTCGAAGAAGAAAAGGGTTAAAACACAATAATTACCAGGTTTTTCAGGAGTTCACATCCTAACCCTCCTGCTCCAATAACTAGCACTTTACATGTGCTCAACAAAAAGTCAAGGGCCTGCAGAAGACATAAAACAAAAAATTAATACAATTTGTGCTTTATTTCATAACCCTTACAAACCCTTCATAACCCTTACAAACATGTTACTGTAAATTTTCAGTGCCTAGTGAGTTACAGATAAAGCAGCTTTGCATTTGCAGGAGTAATTACACCTTGGACTTTAATCAGTTGTCGAGTTCATGCAGTATCCCCACTTAGAGAGAACCAAGAACTTTGCTGATATCAGTATATTACTTTTATATTTCTTTTGACCATGAAAAAAGCAAGGTCCACTCTTATTATTATTTAGTTTAAGGTGATAATGCTTTCCTTCCTCAGATATTTCACATATATATTATATAAAATAAATCTAAACAGACAACATTGCTGGACAGAAAGAATTGAAAATGTTAAATATATAACTGCTTTCTGTGAACTGCTCTACTTCACCCCAGTCTCCAACTAGCAAATAATGGAACAATACATTAAAAAGGGAACAGGAAATACTTTCAACCAAAAGCTCTGAAACAAAATGTACAACAAAAAAAGAAAAGCAGAATAAGTATTTAAAAGTCTACCCTACTACACACCTTATCCAGTTCTCAAAGTATTCATATTAACTCTAATTTCCTTTTTAAGTACATTAGATTCCTCACTGTATCAAATTACTTAAAAATGGAGATTCAAATGCTGCTATTTTTCATGTGAAACTCAAAACCAGCATAATTCATACATTGCTATATATTTATATATGATAACAGCAAGCTTGAAGTTGACAGTGTACAACTTAAAAATACAAACTTATAAAAAGAATACAACATTATCTCCTAGGACCACAGTGTTCAATTGATTAAAACACAAGCTTTTCATGCAGCTTCAGTACCCACACACTGCTGGTGGTCAATTAATGAACCTGTTCACGTTAATTTGCAACACACTCTACAGATACTTGATTGAAATGAAGTCTTTCTCACTTGAGTGCCTGGCTCGAAATCGGGATGTGTGAATGGTCCAGATCGCTCGAGGAACTTCTTTACATGGTTCCAGCGACCTTCCCAGTCTGCAGAGTCCCCACACCCACCATCAACAGCCATTCTGCACAGAACACAGTAAATTCAGCTGCAACATCACACAGCAAAAGCCACACCTCCAACTTGCTATGCAAACAACGCCTCAATTATTGATCATTTGTACAGATGCATCTGCATAGTCTTTATGCCTGTAAGAGCATTTGCACGAGTGGGTTTCATTTGGGGAACTAGAAAGCAATAATATAAATTTGCAGAGGGGAAAAACAAGCCAGGCATTTCAATAAACCCACTGATTTAACTGTTACTAGTAAAAGTTGACCTGCAGTTTAAAAAGGGCCAGTTTTATTACTTTGAATTCCCTCCAATTTGAAGAGGGCACACATAAAGAGCTTGTTCCTTTCAATTTCGAGGGTGATTGTTTTTTCATCAGTGAAGTCTTGTATTTTTGTAATTTTTTTTACAGACTTATCAGTCTGTAACTGCAGTTGTGAGGCTCTGAATAAATTACAGTAACGTGCCCCAACATCATCCTCTGAATCTTCAGGGTAGTTTATTTAGACAAATATTTTTTTAAAGACATGAATCTTGAATGTTCTTCACCCTCAGGTGGTACCATGGCATTAGAAATGCCCCATTTTTCAGGTATCCTCAAGCCTGTCTGCAGTAACAATCTCACTTGAAAAAAAAAGGAATGTTTGCAGTTATCTTCCTTTAAATTTTCAAGGCAGAATTTTACATCAAATACTCCAATACCCTTTTCTCCTTTTGCAGGTCACTTTTAATAGTACAGAAGTATAGATTTGAAATTTTAAGAGACTTACAGGAATAGTTCAAAATCAGCTCTCAAGTATTGTTCTACTATAAGATCAACACCTACTTCCCTATTAAATAAATAGGGAAGTGAAACTCAATAAATAGGATTATGTTCTATGTTAATATAAAATTAAGCTTGTTATAAAAGAGCCAATCTTGAGTAACAAAGGATGTGTCACCACTGATAAAGTGTTTTCTCCTATCTTTCTCCACCAGCTGTCTCCTATGAAGCACTATGAAAAGCACTTGTCTAATAACTCTTGGGTAATGTTTAGAATTTATTATAACTTTTTCATAACTCATCTCAAAATCAAAGGTAAATGTGGTAAAAACATCTGGAGTGAGTTCCTTTATCTTCACAGAATTCAGAACTCGGACAACACAGTATGCCAAAGTAAGTGAACTTAGAGGCAATGGATTTTGCAAAAGATTTTCAGTAACAGGGAAAAACTTCCTTAAACTGCAGCAATTAATAAATTATAATTCACCTGTGATGTCTCTGCCCATGGCAGTGGGTTGGAACAAAATGATCTTTAAGGTCCCTTCCAAGCCAAACCATTCCAGGATTCTATGATAATTTGATTGCAGACTGAACTTTCCTCATTAACAGTTGAGGAAAGTTACTCACTACACGAGCAGTTAAATAAAACCTACAAAAATTACTTGAATTCATAAGGGTCTTTTGATCTCAGATGCACTTTCGTATCTCCTCTAGTTTTCACAATAATGTGAAAATATACATATTTCACATAATGGGAAATGGTGTAAATAAACAAAACACCCCCTCTGCAGAACTCCTCATCTGCTATACAACAGATTTCAGGAGGTGCATTGAGCACTTAAAATGGGTCAACAGACATCACAAAAACTGCTTCTATTGATATTATAGTTTTTTGCATTTCCGGAAATGAGTGTAGAAGATGTGTTTGGTGACATTAAGAACAATTTTTTAAATTCTTTTATATAGTCCCTATAAACAGCTACTAAACAGCAGCAATCCTTTTCTGTTTAGATGTGTATTTCTGTTTAGATGTATACTTTCTTTCCTAATTGATAAAAATGCTAAGATCTAGTTTCACTTTTACAATTAGACTACAGCTGGTTTTTTAGAGGGTTGGACATTGTGGAGATCTGAAAAACATCTGTAACTCAACCTGATATTTTATGTTTTATTTCACAGACAATTTTCTCAGTGTTTATTTGTTGCGCTGTTACAGCACGACCAGGTATAAGAGCTCAACAACATTCTTATTTATTTCATTGAGTTATTTTAATTTTAAATTTTGTTCGAAACATCAGAGCGCCACAGTCCTTTTATCGCTTTAAGCTCAGACTTTTTTCCCTGCCACCCTCCCATCTCCAAAGCTCCATGCTTTTGGGGACTCGGCATGCAGCCCTCCCGCCCCACATGCCCCGGGATGCTGCGGCCCCATCCCCACACACATGCACTGCCAGAGCCCGGGCAGGCCTGCCTGCTGACCCAGGGTACACAATGGAATGGAACAGTAAGGGATGGAAGCAGATGATGTTCAAGATTTCTCAATTTTCACAGCCTTTAAGGCAGGTGCGTAGATTTTTTAAGAGTTTTAATGCGCAGAGACAACCGTTCTGCAGTCTGGATTTTTAATTTTCAGCCAAAAGCTTAAGTCACCTGCTTCTAGCCTAGAGGCCCTCCCAGGTCCCTGACCGGCCAGGCAGCTTTTCCCCTCTCCTCACCAAGCTCTTCAGCACACCATGCCAAGCTGCGAGCCCGCCACTCCCGCCCCGCTCCTCTCCCCCAGCCCGGGCTGCTCAAGGGCCCTGCCCCACCTACGGCAGCTCTCCCGGGGCTCCCTCCTCCCCCGCGGGCCCCGCAGCCTCCTCCCAGCCCTCAGCTCCTGCGGGGCTGCGGCTCGCCCTCACCTACCCCCGCCCCAGCAAGCGCTGCCCCTGCCCCGCTCGCCCGCAGCCCCGCACTAACCCATCCGCCAGCAGCTCCTCTAGCCTCCTTCTTTTCTTCTCCCTAAAAGAGAGAGAATAAAAGAAGGGTCAGTATCGCGCTACAGAGACCGGGGAGGAGGGAGAGGGGACCCCGGGCCCGGGGCAGGGCCGGCCGAGCACGCACATACAGGGCACTTACGGTTCCTCACCATCCGCCATAGTTCCCTCTGCTTCCCACAGTGCCCCGCGAGCGGCGGGGCGGGCCTGGGCCCGGCGGGCTCAGCGCGGCCCGTGCAGCGGCGGTAGCGGCGGCGGTGCCGATAGTGGCGGCAGTGGCGACAGGGCGATAACCGGCACGGACACACGGCGGGGACACCCCCGATCCCTGACAGAGGCTCCCTCCCGTCCTGCCTGCCCGCACCCGAGAGATCTTCCTGCGCCCGCCTCTCTGATGGTCACAGAGTCCAATGTTTTGGCTTCAAAGGGACCTCAAAGCCCATCCAGTTTCACCCCTGCCATGGCAGGGACACCTTCCGCTACCCCAGGTTGCTCCAAGCCTTGTCCAACCTGGCCTTGAACTCTTCCAGGGATGGAACAGCCACAGCTTATATGGGTAACCTGTGCCACGGCCTCACCACCCTCAGAGGAAAGCATTTCTTCCTAATATTTAATCTAAACCTACTGTCCATCAGTTTGAAGCCATTCCCCTTTGTCCTATCACTCCAGGCCAGTGTAAATAGTCTCTCTCTCCATATTTGTTGCAGGTGCCTCCCTTCAGGTACTGGAAGGCCACAATTAGGTCACCCCAGGTTGAACCATCCCAGTTCCCTCAGCCTTTCCTCGTATCAGAGTTTCTCTGGCCTCCTCCAGACTCAGAACTTCCTGGGAGCCATGGAGAGCATCCTCAGGGACAAAGTGTGGAGATCATGATGCCTTAAAGCCTTCAGGAAGGCTGGAATCCAAATGTGACCACAGGCTGGTCGCTGCCTGCCACAAAGGCTTTTGTGTTATCAGCATTCCCTGGGCAGGGATAGCACAGAAACCACTACAGTGCAGGCCAGGAAGCTGATGAGCAGGACTAACTTGGGCTGTGCTCAAGTCTTGGGTTCTAAACTTAAGGGATGTAAATCCTTCAGGGATGGAGCTGTGAGGAGCAAGTGCCAGCCAGACTGCTTACATTTGGAGAAGGATTTTGATGCACGGTAGTGCAGCAAACCCTGGGTGCTGTGTCATGCTCAAACCATGGAGGCTGAAGTGTGAAAGCCTGAAAACACAAGTGTTCCAACACGGACATGGGGTCAAAACACCATGGCTGCTGGGACCAACCTTTCCCTCCAAAGGCACGGTCACCCTGTTGCCCATTTTAGGAGCTCTCTAAACAGAGTCTGGTTTAGAAAGGAGAAATTGTTTAATCTTCACAGGCGAAAGTTTCCATAAATCAAACACACCAAGGCGTAAAACGTTCTATTATATAGTAAAATTTACATGAACCCGCCCACATACTACATATTCTCCGCCCTCCTCATGCATATTTATTTCGGTGATGTAATCTGACGCAATGCCTGAAATCCAAAGTTCTTTTTTTCATTAGATAAATTCTATTGTCGAAATTATCAGGAGGCTTCAGTTACTTTGCAAAAGGTGAGAAAATTCAGCTTGAAGACACCAACCCCACTAGCAGAGCCCCCCTGCCATGGGACAGACACTGCTCAGAGCCTCCTTGGCTGGGGCTGACACTTCTCGTGGTGCCCTCCCCGCTCACCCCTTGTTTCACAGACGATGCCAAGCGGCTTCGCCACGTGAATGCCCTACGTGCATCACCACTCGCTGAAGGAACAATGAATTTACAGCGGTAATTGACAGCAGCCCCTGTCAGCTGCCAGCCCTGGGCGGTGACACACGCCTGTCCCTTGTGCTGCTGCTCGTTCAGCAGCGCGGAGCGGCGGGGCCGGAGCGGAGCGCGGCCGCTGTCGGTGCCGGTGCCGCCCCGGTACCGCCGTCGCTGTCGGTGCCGGAGCCGCCCCGGGGCGGTGCCCGGCGCTCCCGAGCCTGCGCGGCGGCGGCGGCGGCGGCGGCCATGGAGGTGCAGGTGGCCCCGCTGCGGGCCTGGGACGATTTCTTCCCCGGCTCGGACCGCTTCGCCCTGCCCGACCTCAAGGACATCTCGAAATGGAACAACCGCGTGGTCAGCAACCTGCTCTACTACCAGACCAACTACCTGATGGTGGCCGCCGCGCTCGTCTCCATCGTGGGGTCAGTGCGCGGCCTCGCGGTGCGGCCGCAGGGCCGGGGCGGGCGGTGCGGTGGCCGCGGTCCCCTGTCCCCTGTCCCCGGGTATGGGCTCTGACCCGGCCCGGTGCCACGGGAAAGGGCCCGGCCGGGATGTGAGAGTACAGGGGCGGGGGAGCTGCCCTTTCCCTTCCTCCTTTCTCCTTTTCCCCTCTTTTCCCCTTACCCTTTTCCCTCCCCTTGCCCCTTCCCGCCCCTCCTTAAACCCCCGGTGTGGTTTAAAAATGCAGCGGCCTGGTTTACAGCCTCCCTCGGCGCTCGGTGGCAGCGGGGTTTGCGGTGTGTCGGGGGGGTGTGCCCGGCCCCAGGGCTCCCTGTGTGTGTTATCTCCCTTTCCCACGGGCTGCTCCTCCGGCCGGTGCCCGGGGCGGGCGGAAGGCAGCGATGCTCGGGGCGCTCGGGGTGCGGGATGGCGCTGCTCGCCGAGCCGCATCCTGCGCAGCGAGCTGTGCTTCCTCCCCAACCTGCCCAGCGGGGCTGCTCAGGCTGAGACACGCTCAGCTTGGAATTTAAAAAAATGCATCGGTAAATTCTGCTCTCTGTTACTGTCCTAAAGTAATGTTCAGGGCAAGCCGTTCTTATTTCTGATCTAGCTCATACAGAAAAAGTTCGCTATAAAATATATGAAGTACCCCTTCATTTCCTTCTGGTGGGCAGGATTCAGACCTTAGAGGTAGGACCATCTGCTATTGTGTCACACCCAGCATTCCTAAAGGGAATAAGGAAATAACCTTATAATCACCTTCTGAATCAAAGGCTATGTGACCTATGTGACTCTATTTCAGGTACTGCTCTAGGATCTTTGGTCAGAAAGCTCTTAAGCAAGACATGCAGCAGAAATGATGATTAAGCTTTTAATATGGAAACTAAAATACTCCACTCTTCTCAACAAGCAACGCACAAATGCTTAAATTGGAGAGCTGCCCAGCCACCAGGCCAGAGTGGCTTTGGCTGAAGTACATCTTATCTCTTATGTTGCAAAGGCTTAAAGTGATTCCCCTAAATCAATTTTTTTTTTTTTTTGTGGGGGGTAAGCATTCTGCATCCTGTCAGGGCTTCTGAAGCTGTTGACCCAGCATCTAAGTTGATAAAGATTCTGTGGCTCACAAGAGACTTTGACTTGTGCTCAGTGGAAGGATGGGCTCAGAATCCTGCATTTTCTTCTTGATGTATGTGATAGTTTTAGGTTCAGTATAGTGGCATAGGCCTTGTTCTTGTCTATTTTGGTGGGGATATGTCACAGTAATCTTACAGACTACAAGGCTGGCAAAATGAGACTTCCATGGTCTTGCTGTTCTTCTCTCACTTCATTCTAGACTTGTGTGTTCATTACCCTCATTAGCAGCACGATGCTGTAGCCAGCTCTCAACGAACAGATAAATCACAGAGTCCCTGGAAAGCAGGGGGACAGCTCTTCTGCCCAAGAAGATGGGAAAAGACTGTAAATAATTTTGGTATCTCCAAACGGGGTATCTCCCTGTAAAACAGGGATGGCAGCAGCTTTTACTCATCCTCCTAAATTCCTGCTTTTGAACTCTGATTGCTTTTTTTCAGATCAAGGGAGATTTATCTCCCACTTGTTTCCTACTAATGTGCTGAGGTGGGAGGTGGAGGAGGAAGAGAGCCACAGAAGATGGAAACTAATATCAGAACTGCAACTATAATATCTTAATATTGAGTGATAACCCTCTGTGTTGAAAACTTATGGGTGAACAAGACCTGAAGTGGGATCTTTATCTCACATGTTTTTTAATTGCATGTCTTAAGAGTCTTTGGTATATGATGAACCTGATTCTTCTAACATAGAAGTAAAATCAGATGGGAGAATAATTCTGAAGAAAATGGGATAATATCTCAATAAAGAAAAAGTATCCATTTCTTTTAATAAAAATACTTTTCATTTGGCCAGACTGTGGCTTTGGAGGAAAGGTAAAGAAAGTTCTCCTGGTAAATTTAAACTGATGACTAAGTTGTCTTTCACTTCATTCTCTAATGGGCAGGAACCCCTGATAAATGATGAATCATGGCTTTTTAGGAACTCCAGGGCTGTGTCCAGGCCTAAGGGCAGGATTATTGGAACCACTAACAAAGTGGTCTTCCTGTGATCAAAACTAAACTTAAGCTATGACCAACTCCACCTGCTCATAAACCATCTAATTGTATAGACAGACTTGAAATACAAAGATGATATTTTCAGCTGTTGCAGTACTGTGGTTGTGCTGGGCTGACACAGAAATTGTAGCCCAGAGCTTTCTTGCTGCTGGAAATACTTTCTGCCACGGCTTTAGTTTCCTGCCCCTCCTACAACAAAGCTGAGCTCTCCAGCCTTTTACCTTCTCTCCACAAGGTGTGGAATAACCTTACCACGAGCACAGTGGAATTGTAATGATCTTTTCTGCATGGTGTCCCTGCCCTTCTCCCTCCATTTGCCTTCTCCTGTAGCTACTCTTACCTGTGAATTAAGTCATGCTTTGCAGTAATGCAGATTTTACTTTCAGCCTACAGGACTGGGTAGAAAATAATAAATCCGTGAACAAGAAACTAAAATTTGTGAATTAGTGCCACTCCACAAATACAGGCTGGTGGTAGCAGCCACACTCCCTCCCTGCAAATTCCTTTAAGGACTCTGGACTTGTCTGCCTTTTCTTTTCTTCCCCCCTACAACTCTGTTGCAGTAGACTGCTGATAAAAAACAAGCTCTTGAGAAAATTCTGCCCTTTCTCCTACTTATAGAAGAACTGGACTCCCTGTTCTTACCCTGAGCTAGGGCCCTGTCATTGTGAGTCCTGTATGAATTTTCATTAAAATCAGGGCCTTCAGTGCCTCCCACATCTTGAAACTTCCCTCAAACAGTCAATTTAGTTAATAAGTGAAATTTGTCTGTTCTTCCACCTACTCCAACAAGGCCTCTCTTATCATGTAGTTCAAACTTAACTACTTTAAATTCATGTAATTTCATCTAGGCTTTTGTTGCCATGTACTTGCTAAAAATTAGCTTCAAAATCTGACAGTTTTAAAAAGCGTGCTGAATTTTGGAATGCTGCAACAGAGTGCTCATTCTGTCTTGGAATAATATTCTCCTTGCAGCCTGAGGTTTGATGTCTTTGCCACTTCTTCAAAACATCTGCTGTCCATCTGTACAACCCAAGCAATTAACAACTGTGTCATATTTTTTTTCCATATTTCTTCCCCAGATCTCTGCCTTAGCTGATGTCCTTGTAGGGATCCCCTTTGCTGAAACAGAGGCTCCAGGGCAGCAAAATGTTTAGTTGCTCTCGTGCTTGATGAAAAGCTAAGAATGAGTGGGCAAAACACATAATTTTAAATCATGCTGCATAATAATACTGGTGCATAACTTCATAAAGGTCTGGCAGTTCTGCAGGCAAGGAATCTGTCTCCTGTTGTCAAAGCCATGCAAGTGAGCAACAGTAGGTACAGAAGCATTGCTAAATCCATGGATGCTGAGGACTATCCCTCAAGACAATGTGCTGTTTATAGTTTTGTGTGCTACCTGTAGTTACAGCTGCATAACCTCAGTGAAGCTCAAAGTATGGGGAGAGAGGGGGCAGAACTTCATCTTTCAAGTTATTTAAATTAATACAAATGAGCACATTTTAGTGCTCTGACCTGCCCACTGCTTGGGCCATGGTGGAGCAAAAAGCCTTCTAAGAAGGAATTTTCATGCTTATTTCAGCCTAACTGAGCTGCTCTAAATTAAAAAAAAATGTTCTCAATAACTGCCAGTCTCCTACTCAGTGCCTTTGTTCAGACTTGCCTGGTCACATGTGAAAGAAACAGATGTGACAGCAACTGCTGAATAATCACCCCAAGACAGTCATCTAAAATAGAGATTATATGAGGATGGAGCTATCTTGCTTTTGCTTTTTATGTGGCCTATCCTATTTCTGGGCTTGTGCTGCTGGAGGCTCCTTGCCTTACACAAAGAATGTGCCTTGCCAAGCTGTTCTTTCCCTGTGCTACAGCTGTGTGTCCTCCCCCTCTCCTGCTGCAAGCTGTGCACAAGTGTGCAGGTATGAAACAACCTGACAAGAAGAGGGAATGTGATAACTCACTGAAAGCAGAGCTTTTTGTGTTTTCCTGCTCCTGTGTGAGAATTCTGACCTGTTTTGTGATGCATGTAGGGCACTGCCTAGAGATATGAGTCTAATTTTTAAAAAAAGAAAGTATTTCATCTTCATCTGTTTCTGCTGGCCAGGGGTAGCTGCCAGTAGTTCTTCCCACACAAGTGCACCCCCAGCATGCCTGCTCTCCTGAGGCTGCTTCTACCAGTACAAAGTGTCCTGTGGTCCTCCTTGACACAGGACAATGCCCCTGTCCCTGCAGCCATCCAGCATGTTTCTTTTCATGTGTTTGTTTTCCCTGTCTCTACTTTGTATCTAGGTGGATGTTGAAGGAAGCCTGGTGTCTGCAGGGAGCAGGAAACTGAATCTGGGTGATGGCTTTTCCTGGTCACCTTGTCCCAGCTGTACTGGAGGTCACAGGCTTGTACCCTGTCACCACAGAAGACAAAGGAGATGATCCAGCTGGGGTGCTCTGAGCTGTTGGCACCCCCAAATGCTGTTAGTCCTGCCACACTCACTACTTTTGGGGTCAGAGAAGTTAGTAGGTTTTATGTCCAACCTAAAAGAGTTTTTCTTCCCCTAAATCCTCTGAGCAGTATAAACTCAAGTCACCTTACCCTTGCCATGCTGGTAGTTCTGTGCATTACATTTTTAGGTATTTGAGGTCTCATAAATCCCTGCTAAAGGGAATTATATTTAGAAAGTATCTTGTAACATACTTAATGGCTGGTCACTTACCTTTCCTCTGCATCTCTGAAAGACTTCCAGCCTCCTTGCCTGAGCACAAATTTGTCCTCTTGTGTTCTGACCTCTGGATAAATGTGGCCAGTATCAGTGTTAGTGGTTCAACAGTAAGGTGACTTCTAGAACTGTTACACAGCTCTCTTTTTCCCCAGTCTCTGTTGTTCTAAAATTACATATCCCTGTTTTTTCCTTTCTAGTTTTTAGCCATTGTGCTATTGAGAACAGCGTGCCAACAGATCTGAGTGAAACTGGACAATGGAGTTCTGCCTTCCTTAATACTGCCATTGTTGTAGAAGAATTTTCTACATCTGAATGTCTAGGATAATCTTAGATAGTGCTGTAAATCATGCTGTGGGTGAGTGAAGCAGTAAAGGGTGGCTTTGGCCATGACACCCTGTCCAGCAGTGTAATCACCAGCAGTGAAGTCTGTGGACACATGGCTGATAATGTGAATGCTGGTTTTCAGTGGCAACTGTGATCCCCATCTGTGTTCATGTGGCTCTGAATGCCTTCACTTGATACTTCTGCTCACTGTTCCCTTGTGCACGTTGGAATGCAGCCCACTTCAGAAAACATGTGATCCAAATCACTCTCCTCAGAAAAGAGGGATCTTCTGAATGCATTCTCCCCTCGCCCCTCTTCATGTCCCTCACAGCCAGGCAGTGACACAGAACCTGGGTAATACCAGAAAGAAATGTAGAGCAGAGAAGTCTTTGTCTCTTCTCATAAATATGGAGGGATGGTTCTTCACCACAAGTTTCTGAAGTTGTAACAAGAGTAACAGGAAATGTAGATAAGGCTTTGAGAGTATTTTCCAGGCACATGGAAAGTGTAGAGTGGAGCTCTGCCTAGATCTTTGTTGCTTCCCGGATTATCTCGTCCGTGGATTTTCAGCAACAACAACAAAAAAAAAGTTTGCTGTGAGTTGTGTGAGTTTGGCCAATTCTGCTCCAAGGCAGCTGAGGTGTGGAGGTGAATCCTACTTTAAGAATCTCACATGTCCAGTGGTACATATATAACCCAGGCACCAGTGTGGTCCAGTCATGAGTCACCCTCCTCCTGCTGCTAAGGAGCACAAATGAAACTGATTTCTTTCCAGAGCAATGCTGTTCACTTTTTCCAGCCTGGAAACTTTAGATTGACAATTCAGAGCTAAATATAATCTGGCTGGCTGCAGGGAGTGACTCAAATGCAACAAGCAAGTCTGGCCTCTCACCACTTCCAAAAAGCCCGATTGGCTTTTCAGCATGAGTAGCAGAAGCAGGTGAGGAACTACTCTGAATTTTAATCTTTTTCTGTCCAGCTGTCCTATCCCCTGCTGGCACAACTGACTTGAAGAATCAAGAGCCATTCCTTGCTGTGAAATAATTCTTGGGGCTTCTTCCTGCTCCAGGAAAATGCTCCCTAGCACTGCAGGTAGTGTTGGCAGTGCCAGAGCAGATTTCTTCTGCCTGGGCCGGATGTGAAGCACAGACCACAAACCATAACATCCTCCTTGGCAGTGGGGAGGAGTGGTGAGTCACTGGCCATGGTAGCTTTGGAGCAGCAGGATGAGCTGCAAAGTCTGCAAGAGTAAACCTTGAGCATGTCTTGCTTTATTGGGCACTGTCATGCTGCTGCCATAGCTGTAATAGCCCCAAGGCCTCAGCTGCTGTGTAATCAGATCAGTGCATGCCAAAGCCAGAAAATCAGAATGCACACGAATTCACATAACTTAATTCTACTTAAGTGAAATGCCATAGAGCCTGGACTCTGGGTGAGTTCAGAAACAAGCTCAGCAAAGTCATTGCTGAACTCTTGATTCTGAACAAGCTCTAAATACCTGGGGATGTGGTTTGAGCAGGTGACGTTTCTGCCTTTGTACAAAAAAGGATTTGCTGTTTATAGTCCAGAGCTGATCCACTCCATGGCTTGGTTTGCTTGGAAACTGATAACAATAACAGAACACAAACCTCAGCAGTGACTGTCTTGCCCAGCCTGGCTCTTCTTCCTGTAAGACCTTTATCACATACTCCAGCTCCTTCTGACTCAGGCATGCTTGCTTGGCACTGGGCTTCCATCTGTTGTGCTACCAGTGGAGAGCTACTTTTGCAGGTTCATGCAATTTTTTTTGGAGTGTAAACCAATGAGAAGGTTTATTCAGAAATGAGAAGTAGTGAAATAACTTCCTTTACTCAGTGTTCTACCTTTCCCATTTTGCAAACCGAGATAAGATAGCAAGAAGAGCTAGTTCATCTGAAGGCCTGGCCTGAGCCTGGTTTTGGTCATGTGAAGAGAGAAGATCAGTCAGTGTTGTCTCCATCTGCTATCTAGATATGCTGACTCTGGGTGTGATATCAAATGAGTTGATTGCGGAGGTAGGAGGGGTCCTGGTGGGCAGTGCCTCTATGATGATGTGCTGCAGAAACTCATCATCCTGAGCTAAGCTCAGGAAGAGAACATAAAGATTATCCAAATTCAACACTAAGGGTTTCTTCTTCAGTTGTACTTCTTATTTTTTTAGCTCCTGCTAAAGACCTTGGTGAAGATCTTCACAACAGCAACTTCCTTTTCAATGCCTTACCTCCCTGGCAACATTACCACTGAGCAGGCTGATCCTCTATGGACACACAAGTCATGAAGGTGCTGAAACTGAACTCTTTGGTTGTTGTTCCTCTTCTCTCCAGGTTTCTGAGTCCCCTGAACATGCTCATTGGTGGCACTGTGGTGGTGCTGGTGTTCCTGGGCTTTGTGTGGATGTCACACAACAAGGATGTGCTCCGCAAGCTGAAGAAGCAGTACCCAACCACGTTTGTCCTGGCCATCATGCTGTCTAGCTACTTCCTGATCTCCTACCTGGGAGATGTCATGGTGTTCATGTTTGGGATCACGCTTCCTCTCCTCTGTGAGTATTTGTTCTCTTCCCTGGGGGGCTGGAGATGTGTGACTTGAGCTTTCTCAACCAAGTCTGCAGAGTCTAAGGCAGCTGTTAACTTTGCTGTCTGTGTTTAAGTGGTCCCAAAGCAGAACTGGGGGAGGGGACACAAAGCAGCACAAGCCATCTTTGATGTTATTATTAAATGGATACCTGTGGTTACTTCAGCAGTCATTGATACATCATCATCTTCCAGTGATCTCACGGTGCTGGGACATGTCTTAAGTGCTGCAAGAACTATGCATTCCTTGGGCATTAGCAATTAATGAGGGTGTTTTTGTCATGCAGTGATGTTTGTCCATGCTTCCCTGAGGCTCAGGAACATACAGAACAAGCTGCAGAACAAGATGGAGGGGATAGGCTTGAAGAAGACCCCGATGGGCTTCATTCTGGATGCTCTAGAACAGCAAGAGGATAGTATCAACAAACTGGCTGACTACATATCTAAAGTGAAGGAGTAAGCAGCTGCAACGTGGCATTTCTGCCTGTTGCAGGAGTGTAGTTGCTATTTACTATTGTTCAAGCTTGCTTTCAGTTTATGTACAAAACAGGAAATGCATGTGGTACAGGTTAATAGTTGCAGGATACAGGTATTCCAAGGTCTTCAGGGCTCCTCTAAGAACATACAAACAGCAACTTCTTTTCTATTGTATAGCAAAATGTTCTGGTGTTTACACAAATACATACTAACTTAACCATGTTTGCTTGTCTCTTCTTCTGGGGGTAGAGGAGGAAGAGGTAGAAACCTATGGAATGCAGTCTCTCAAACTGACTTGTAGCAAATTGGTCTATTAAAGCAACATCCCTTTGATCTCAGTTCTAAAATATTGCAGTTTAGCCAGGTCATGCTGGGTAGCACCTTTGAGGCTAGTGATGCTCAGATGAGCTGGAATGTATTGCAGGCAGGTATCTCATGCATCCTCCAAATCCCTCCCTTGAGTGCTCTGTGTTACAGAGAACACATTACCAGCTTAATTGGATGTGGTAAAACTCTGCAGTGCTTGTACTGTCTGGGTTCCTGTCCTCACCTCACAGCCCTCCTTTAGCAGCCCTGAAAAAATCCAAATAGCTGTAAGCATGAAGAATATACACGGCACTGCCTGCCAGTCCCAGTAACATTTACCTTCAGGCTCTCCAAAATCCTCATCCATAGAGCTGCTCCCCTCTGTAGGAGAGCCAAACTTCCCTGTGTACCAGCTAAACCCTGGCCAAGCATGGGAGAAAAAGAGATATGTTGGATGAGCTGAGTTCCTACCCCATGGATGTTTTTAAATACTGCTACTTTAGGACTTACCTGCTTTAGTCTGCACAAGCTGTTTGTAGATGGAGGTGTATGTGTGTTCTTGAGCGTGGGTCATCTTTTTCTTTCTTCTCACCCAGAATGCAAAGATACAGGTCAAACGTGCATCTGTTGACTCTGTACTTCCAACACTCCTCAAAGGAATAAACTGGATTTCAGGTTTACAAGTACAAGCAATAAATGTCAAGATAAAATTTTTGAAAACCCATTCAAATTCATGAAGATATTTGCCTGTTAAAACTCCTGATGTTGAAAGCAGTGTGGGGGATTCTTTTATATATATACACAATTTAACTGCCAGCTCTGATGGAATCATCTTGATAACAGGAGCTTACCAACAACAGGGGGGGAAAGTTGTCCAGGTGAGACTCCATTTCAAATATTCTTGCATTTCTCTTTTCTAACCAAGTAATTAATTTAACAAAAAAGCAAGGATGCTTGAAGTTGAAGCTTTTATGTAACTTGCCATGCTGTTTTCATAGTGAACTGTGTAGAACTCTGAACATGTCATTCCATTTAAGTGTTAAGGTGATCAGTATTTATCAAAAATGTCTGTATATTCCAGCTGAAGAGTCGATGGCCTGTTCCTCACTTGTAGCGCATGGTCTTTGTTTTCAAAAACTGTTTCCACACCTAAAGAACATAGTAGCCTATGACTTCATCATTACAGTAGCATTTTAAAAACTGCACAGTTATGAAGAAAAATAAATTCTAATGGTTGGAAACTCGACCTTGTGCCTGTGTCTGTGGTTGGGGTGGTGGGAGATCTGCTGTCACCCCGTGGCTCATGCCACAAGCCCATGCTGGGGATTAAGCTGCTGGCTCTGTGCTCTGTGTCAGCTTTTTGAGCCCAGGGGACCTCTGAGCTGAAATATTCCAGCCTTCCTCTTGCATCCTTAAGACAGCTGCTCTACAGAGGTGGAATACTTACTGTATTTCTTCATGCAGCTTTGGTCTCTTACATAACTCAACTCTACTTAACTGGGATTTCAGTTCCTGTTAATTACCTGAGAGGGATTTTTGCCTCTAGGATTACTGAGAGCTGTGCCCAGATCAGTACTGGTACCAGCTCTGCTGCAGTCAAGCTGATGGTGTGATGTCTGTGTGTGCCTCCCTCCTGCTGTGATCACTGAGAGGCTGCTCAGTGGGAGAACGTGGATCAGAGCAGAGTTTCACAGGTCATGCTCCATCCACCCTGGAAACTCATGTTTGGCAGCTTCTGGGTGTAGCAGTAATTGGTACCTGGCAGCTTCAATTGGAGATTGTAAAGCACTATATTACATATTCCTTTGTGCTTCCCTGCCCCAACTGCTGCAGTCTGAGCTGCACTAGCCTGGCCTTGAAGCCAGTCTGGAGAGCAGTGTCCTCCAGCAGCTTTCCTGGGCAGTTACCTGGTGCATTTGTCACCTGCTGCTGTGCTCTGTGCAAAGCCTTGGTTGGAAGTACCAAGCTTCTTCCTTTTCTGCTCTTCACCTTTACAAAAAGAAAGGGCTGCAATGGAAATTTCTTTCTTTATGTGACTTCCCTGCTATATGATGCTTTAAAGCTATTTGCTCTCTCTTGGGCAATACAGAAATCAGCTTTCCCAAGTTTGGGGCATCACATTTGCAAGCAGAAGCAGAGCTGAGAAGGAGCTTTACAAGTCTGGAAGGTGGAGATTGGAAAGAGACCAGGTGATAGGTACCAAAAGGACAAGAACAAGTGAAAATTTGAACAAGTGACAGCAGAGACTACCTTGGATTTAAGAGGTCTTGGACATTGCTGATACTACGGGACTATTAAAATAAAAGGGGGAGCAGGGAGGGACTGGGATTTAGCTGCCAGGGGAAGGTTGCTGAGAGTTACCACTCAGAGATGAACTCACCTGAAGGAAATCCTGCCAGGAGCTACAAAGCTGTGCCTTTGGATCAAGCAGCCCCAGGAAGGTAGATTTTAGCACAGGGAAAGCCTTTGTTCTTTTCCTGTGCCTTGTAGCTTTAAAAAAAAAATAGCCTCAAAAACAATTGGTTTCTTGTGGATGTATTTCACAAGAGTGTGACTTACCTCTAGCTGCTGTACAAGAAAGACAGGAGAAGAACTTAATGATCATAAAGTGATCATAAAGAGGGAGGAGAAAAAAATCATAAAATTATTAAGGGAAAACTGAGTTGTGTATATACAGGTTTTACCCCTTCAAATCCAGCCTGCCAGGATGTGACACACTATTCACACATCATACTAGGAGGAATTAGGTGTTTCTCAAACCCCTGGAATAGTGGTGAGGGTCATCCTCCTGCCACAAACAGCGTGGAGAGAGACCTAAAATGGCATTTCAGTGCTCTCCAAGGTGGCTGCAATTAAGGATTACAGTAAGACCATGGTGAATCACAGGGAATGAACATCACAGTTCTCAAAGCAGAGCATGGCATCATCTTTTAAATGCTGATCAGGTAAATACCCACTAGACATTGTTCTGAAATAGAGGGAGCTTGGAAGGTGTTTGTTGTACCAGAGCAATTGTTCTGTGAGTGCTTTTTAGCAATGGAAGTGCTGCACACTTCTTACAGAGAGAGCTTTATTTCATTTCTGTTTCCTTAGCCTAAAAAATGAAGCTGTATACATAGAAACCAAATACATTTCTCATGGACAAGAGAGTAATAAAGTAGCATGTGTGTGAAAAGAAAGATAAGATAAAGCACAGCATGTTCCTGCAGAATCTGGCAGCAGAAGGACAACGTGGAAGCAAAATAGTTTGCTGACAAACTAGAAAGACAAGGTTATTGATGCCTCTGAGAAAATACTCCCACAACAATCTGAAGCCTCAGATCCACTTGGCAGACAGATGGCCGCGGGATTGTTTGATACCTGATGGAAACACTTAGCAGTGACTTTTCCCATGCCAGCCGTTTTCAGCACACTCACACAAGTGTGTATCACAAGCCTTGTTCCCAAAGAGTTGAATACACCACCTGGCTTCTGCAGAAAACATCTGCTGAAACAGTTGTAAGCAAAACTTGAGTAGTCCTTATTCCAAGTTGTTTTCTTCAGGTCAGTCTGGTCTCTCACTCCAGCTGCTTTGGCAACGGCACCTGGACAAGGACGTGAAGTATTAGGAGGAGGAAATTTCTCAGCCTTATTTACCAGGCCAGTTTAGTCTAATACAAACCCCCAGAAACTAAAATATAACAGCTGGGAACTCTAGGAGCTCTAATTGGGAGCTCTCTTTTGTTTAGAATGCCCCAATTGATGTTTGCAATGCTTAAGGTCCAGGAAATCAGTTTGAAGGCCTTGAGTCTCACCACAGAGAGAACAAACACCCAACTCAGCTCAAGCAGCAAAACTCCGTTTTAGAAATGAAGCTGAGGGAATTGAGGCAAAAAGGAATTACCAAGATCATGGAGGATGGGGAGAAAACACTCTAATGCCCCAAATCCAAGCCAAGTGGTCTGATGACAGAGGCCAAAAAAGAATCAACCCAAAAATCCCCAAACACTCCACCAAAACAAACCACCCCAAGCCCCTAGAATGTGTCCATAGTTTCATCTTTCCATGGGCTGGGATAGCAATTGTTATCTGGCATATTTAGGATGCACCATGAATTGATCTCTCCATCTTTAACCCCACAGCTGTCATGGATAAAATCCTCCTGATCATTTTGGGGGAATGGCTGGGGTTCAGTACCACCCCTGGCACATGGCAGCACCCAGGTTTCTCAACCATTGCTGTGTAAAACAAGGGCTGTGCCTGTCAGAGAATGAGCTCCATGGTCCCCCAGCCTCCTGAGAGCTGGGCAGGCAGCAGCTCCCATGGCCATGAAGGACCAGCCTGCTGTCACCAGCAAAATCTGTGAGCTGTCCTCAAGCAGGTCATCTTGTCTGGGATGTGGAACCAAAATGCAAACCCTAGACTGGCCCAGAAAGGCCAGAAATGCCCTGGGGAGAGGCCTTGGCTGCAGCCAAGTTGGAGTGGCCAGCAGAAACTCAGAACCCCAAACCTTGCCTACAGGACAGAATGTTCAGGGTAATCCTGGACCAGAATCTGAGGTCACTGCAGAACCTGCACCTGCCAAAATATCAGGACAGACTGCTCTGTCTGGAATTAATGAGGAAATAATTATTTCTTTTTAGGTATAAATGGAAGAAAAATTAGGACCGCTATATTAAAATGTCAATATTGAAAGAAATGATAATTACAAAATACTACTTGTCTATTTTTAACTACAAGGGATTTTCTGTCCTCTTCCTCAAGCCTTGGCAGCACAAACAGGCATCAAGCTACAAACACATCAGCCAGCTTTTAAGATTTCTTGAATCAATGCAAGGGAATGTAACAGGTCAGGAGAACAAGAGCTTAAATCTGGTGGCCAGCATTTTGAGAAGAAGCCCATGAATTTGGTACCCAAGTGAGACCATACCCAAGAGGCAGTTTTCAGTTTTGGACTGGCATTCTAAAGTCAGGATGATCTTGATATCACTTGAGTTGACTTCTGAGCAAATTTTCAGAGGTGAAGTTTTACTAGAAAACAAATATAAAATCCCCTACAGTACCACTACTTCCTTCCCACAACCTTGTTCCATCTTCCCTGCTGGTGGACCTAATTTCTTTTTTCCTGTTAGCACTAGAATTTTGTGATTTATCTACATAAGGACAGACAGAAGAATGAGCAGCAAAGGATCAGTAAAATAATACACTCCTTGTTACTGGGTGAGGCAGGCAGGAGCAGGGCTGCAGAGTGTGAGTCCAGGCTGGATTTCAGTGTGTGCCAAGTGCTCTCTTGTGTAAAGTGAGAGCTAAGGAAAAACAAAGCTATTGAAGAGAGAAACATGGGGTTTGTGGGGGACTGATGTGAAAAATAATACCTGTTGTACTCCTGAAATAACAGTCCCATAATACCATGGGTCTGTCATAACTGATACACTATTAGGAGCATAGAAAAGTTGAGTTTCTGTGGGTTTGTTCACCTCCTGGGTGAATTTCCTTTCTTTTACCCTGTGGATGCAGCCAGGGATGCACAAGGCTGCAGCCTTGGTGTGAGTCCCCTGTGTACCTTAGTGCTGCTGTGAAACAACAACCTGCACACCAGGAGTGGCAGCCTGACACAAAAGGGTGACAATGCCACGTGCAGGTGCATTTGCCAGCCCTGCCAAAGCCCAGCATTTCCAGCCAGGTCTCAGAGCACAGCAGGTGAGTGCCTTTTCCCCCCTCGGAGGCACCGCTCTGCACGTACCGGCCTGAGATAGGCGACGTTGCTCTGGCGGATGTCGTTGAGGAGCTGATCTCTGGGGGTTATTTCCACCAGGGGAGGAGGTCTTCTCCTGGGAACTGGTTTGAGTGTTTTGATGACGTCCTTGAGGTTGGTTTTCTCAGCAGGCTCCACGTACTCTGGCACGGGGGGTTTGCGCTGGATCTTCTTCAGCTTCACCACTTTGAAGCTGATGGGCTTCTCCCTGCACGGCTGCTCGGGTGCTGGTGGCCTCGTGTTCTCCTGCCTTTTGTTCAGTGACACAGCTGCAGGGATGGGGGGTTTGGGGGCTTGTGGGGGCTCCTGCATCCTCAGCTGGGACAGCGGTACCCCCAGCATCTCCCACATCCCAGGAGGCAACCCAAGTCCATTCTCCAGCATGGCTATCAACTCCTTCTGCTCCTTCATCTGCTGCTGCCTTTGCCCCTCCTGCCTCTTTTGCCTCTGCTTGTCCAGGTTCCTGCTGAGCAGGTTGGTCACCACCATCCTGGGCCCCGGCAGCTCGAAGTGATAGCCCATTTTGAGGAGGGTGTTGTTGGCTTTCAGCAGCCTGGCAATCTCCATCTCTGCCTGGTGGCCCAGCAGGCCGCGCTGGTTGTGGAAGCGCAGCTCGGTCAGCGTCTCGTTGTACTGCAGGCAGCGCATGATGGCCACAATGCCCTTGCCGGAGATGAAGTTGGAGTCAATGTTCAGCGTGGTGATGCTCCTGTTCTCCCTCAGCATGTTGGCCAGCGCGAATGCCACGTTGTCGTCAGCCCCCACGTTGGCCAGGCTGAATGTTTTTATGTTCTTGTTCTTTTTCATGGCGTTGACAAAATCGATCAGCATTTCCTTGGGGACGTTTTCTATGTTGTTCAGGTTGAGCTCCTTCACGTCTGGGTTGTTTTTTCGGACTTTCTCCAAACTGTCTTCTAAATTGGTTTGATTTCCTGAGGGCCTGGCACTTATCTTCATGAAGCTGGTATCCAGCGCTAACTTCTGGGGGATGTTCAATTTCGATATTTTCTTTTCATTTTCCTTAGGCTTTTCTTTGATTTCTCCTGGTTCTGTAACTGGCTTCTGGCTTATCTGGTTGATGTGACTGTTCTCATTGGTGTAATTCTCCTTTGTTTCCAATTCAGTCTCATTTTCTTCTTCCTCTTCTTCTTCTTCCTCATCATCATCTTCCTCTTCTTCCTCCTCCTCTGCGTCTTCTTTCTCATCCTCCTCCACCACTCTCTCCTTATCACTTCTATCTGTCTTTGAGTCTCCAGGTTGTGTTCTTGACTCGGACACGTGCTCATTTTGGTAATGTCTCTCTTTTCCCTCTGTTCCTGGCATCCTCCCTCCAGCCACCTCTCCACCGCTGCCGGCCTCTCCTTCCATCTCCTCCGCAGCACTTCTCTGAGGAAGACAAAACCTCACAGCTGAAATAGTTGCAAAACATCTTTGTTACAATAACTTTCTGCTCAAATAAACACGTAGCAGCTGGATTTAGATCCCTCTATGCCCATACAATAGAGATTAATCCTTAAAAGTGTCACTGCTGTAAATTCAGGCCGCACCAGCTTGCTTGGGAACACTGGAACAACTTGTTCCTAAAGAAGCTGCAAACCAGTTTCTCATCTTTGCCTACTAAATTAAGTCCTAACAATTAAATCCTGAACATATTTAATGATATGTTAAGATAGTCTTTGAACCCTTCTGGGGGTTGAGAGTTTCTGATCCAAAGTCTCTTTTTGGATTTAGTGCAATCTTTATAATTTCTTTGACAAGAAAGTTTCCTTTGTATGCCACAAAGCACTGGACATGGGTGTGACCCCCTGATGGTTTGCTCAGCCCAAGGAGGATTGAAGAGGGCACATTGTGACCACTGTGGAATCATCAGAATCATCAGCACAAGGGACAACAGGGCCACCTGCCCTGGCAGTCCCAGAGCATCACACCTAAGGCAGCACCTCACTGAAGACAAAACATTAGCTCAGTTTGGAGTCCAGAGATAAGAATGCAGCCCCTGCACAAAGCAGCTGCAGGGCAGTGAGGCTTCTGCCATCCAAATAAATTAGCTGCAAACATCTACCAATTCTAGAGACACTCCTTGCTGAGATTTTTCTTTGTCAAGCATCTTTTTGCCAGCGGTTCCTCCATCACAGAGAAATGCTAATAAAGCACTAATAAAATCAAGCTATTTCCCTGAGATTTTCTCTCTTCAGGCAGGACAGTGCCATGGCTTGGGCTGAGCCCAAAGTCAGACAAAATGGTCCCAGTCACTTCTGCTCTTGAGGCTGTGGTGGTGAATGGGTTTGGGATGGGGATTGATGGACCAGCTGTGAATGCAGCAGCCAGCTCCACACCCAGGTTTCAGATTTAACCTCTGAAGTGTTTACAAAATTGTTTCTTTGAGCATAAGAGTGCAGGAGAAAAAATCCCACAGATTTCCCCTGGTCTCCAAAGGCAGCCCATGAAACCTGCCTTGGGAAGTCTGGGATGTGCCACACTGGTGAGTATAAGCAAACCGCTGATATTTAAAACAAAAATAAAATAAATCAGTCATCTCAAATTCACTTCCAGTGAACTTCACATTCAAGTATGGATGTGTTTCATCTGGCCAAGTTTCAATTCTATTAACCTATTTTTAAGTGTAGCCCTCATCCTGAAAGATATCTAAGTATGACCTTAACTTCATTTAAAAGTCATGGGGATAGTCAAATAAATTTAAGCATTGTATTGAGTATGGTTGAACTAGTTCAAGAGTTTGCATGCTTGGTTGTTAATGTTTCACCCTGTTAAAATACAGTGGTTTGGGATTTTTCTCCAGTACATAATTAAATTCTGTCAATTAATAATTTAATTTGTATGATTAATATAATCTTCCATGGAAAAGCAACATGGTGTTCTTCCATATGCAAAATCAAACTAATTAGAGTTACATCCTCCAAAACTGATCTTGTGACAGTTTCTCAGTGATTTGCTTTACTCTAATCAGAATTAGGATTTTTTTCCTGTTAAAAAGCTTAAGTAAATATTTGGGAAAAGCAATTAAAAAATTACTAACCCTGACATCAGTCCAAGCTGGATTCTATCACTGATGAGGCTTTTAGGATTAATCTACATTCGTTTGTACTCTACCTTACGTAAGGGACAGAAGCAGAGGCAGGTTAAGGTATTAAAGCTATAAAACAGATCCCACTGCTGATGCATAATAAATATTTGTGATTTCTGCTTGTTACCTCAGAGGGCAGGAGGGTGACAGGAACTCTCTCATCCTCGAGCATGCGTCTGGATGCCTTCTGCCAGTACAGGTAATCGACCAGGGACCTGTGGTCGAAGCTGCCCGTGGGGGGTTTCTCTGTCTGATCCCTCTGTATCATTCCAGTCGGGATTTCAGGGTCTGGGGCCATGACTTCCATCTCACTCTGCAGCTCCTTCAGCTCCTCAGGGGACAGGTTAGCCAGGATTTCATCTTCATCAATGTCCTCGGGACACACGTCTTCGTCGGAGTTCTGGCCAAGTTCAGACATGTTCATTCTCCCCTCCTTCCTCTAACACTTTTTAAACCTAAAGAGAAAGATAAATTTCAAAGGATTTCCTTTTTTCCCCCCTCACTAGCAGTAGTTATCTGGTTAAAATGAGCAGTTCATGTTTTGGTCCTGAGCTGTGGCAGCTCCTGGGCTCAGTGTGGGACACAGCCCATGCAGCTGAGTCTATATTAAGCTGCACTTGGCTGGATAAAGAGAATTTATAGCGATGCTCCATTTTCAGCAACCTGTCAGCTGTGCAAACCCTTCTGACATTTCAGTGCAGCTGGTGTGTCCCCCACGGAGGGAGGCAGGAGACAGACATGTTCCAGAGGATTCCTGGGACACTGCACTGCTCAGGGCGGAATCACCAGAGCAGGATGAAGGGACATCAGCGGCACCTGTGAGATGTGCAGGTGAAATGTGGCCTCTGGGAAAAACCAGCAAGGTTTCTGTGTCCATAACATCAACTCTTCTTGGCTGACAGCTCATCTCCAGATCATCCTTCTCCTACTTTTTACCTTTTTTTTTTTCAGAATTAATATGCAGCCACAAAGATTTACTGTTATATTTGTAGACCTGATGTAGCACCCTAAAATCCTTTTTTTCTTAGGTGTCCATTTCATCCAAGTGCCTCCTTCTTTCTTCAGAATACTTTATAGACTGCTAAATTCCCACAGCAAACCTCCAGCATCACCATGTGCATGGTTTCTTTGTAAGAGTAGAGTAGCAAGGGTGGCTCATTTTGCAACTCACAGTTTGGGCCATTCATTGGATTAGGAAGATTTCTTATAATTTCAAATTTTCTTTGCAGGGGTATCAAATCAAATCCTCACCTTGCAAATGCAGCTTCCACAGGAGCAAAACCATGGGGGAGAGGCTCTGAAACCATGCCCTGCCAATTTTTAAACCATATTTCTCATCACAGTCTCAGCCATGCTCTGCTGGAGTCTGCCAGCAGCAAAATAGGCTCTGCATGATGATGGTGTCTCTTTGCTGTGTTTTGTAACATGAAACATGGAGCTCTAAGCCCTGTTCACCTCTATTAAAAGTCCATTATCCAAAGGTCCTCATTTGATTCATGCTGTTACACAGCAGGGAAGAGGGCAAAAATTTAGGAACGGCATAAGTGGCAAAGGAAAAGATAATAAATGTTTCTCACTTAAACAAGCCAAGAATGCAATGGCTCCATTTGCCCCTTTAGTATTTCAGGGATGTCCTTATCCTTGTTTTATTTTATGCAGTGGCAAGCACAACAACAGACCCACACATCAATCTGTCTCCTCCAGCAGCTCTAACCCCCAGTGATTGCTGCCCATAGTAGAACCCATAAATGGTTTCCTGGTGTTCTCAAATAAATCAGTGCTCCTCAGCAGCCTGCATGCTGCTCTCCCAAACCGTGCAGTTTGGGCCCCAGAAGGTGTCTGTTCAGTGCTTGCTGCTCACTTGCTGATTTCTTGCCTGTAAATAAAGCCCCATGCCACCTGCTTGGGTTTCCATGATCTTCAGCCAGGCCATCTTGGGCCATGGTCTTATCAGATCATCCAAGTTAAGCAGGGTCAAACCCATGAATTCCTCTTGAGAAGGAAAACAGGGGTACTGAGAACACTATCAGGTGTTTGAAAACCACTTTTTCTCTTAAGCAGAAATATATCACTTGTCAATACCACCATTAGGAAACTCTAGACTGGGAATGATGCCTTCCCCATCAGATGCAGAGCAAGGGGCTGCCTGGTGACACCTCTCCTGGTGACATGGGTGCTAATCCTACAGATTTCCAAGGTGGGTATCATATTTTGCCTACTTTAGGTCTCTCCTCCATAAATTATGTTTCCAGGATGTACTTCCTTTCCTAACACACTGCTTAGTGTTTTGGTGTTCTGGTAACAGCACATTAGAGCAACAAACAACACCCTGGAGGTGAGGACACGCTCACAGTGGGTCTAAAACACTTTTCCAAGTCTAAACTCCCATCTCCTTCCCAAAAACATTTGTTGGTGCTCCCCTCGGAGCTTTCCAAAACAATCACACATTTCTCAACCTTCATTAAGGCAGGAAAGCCACTTCCACTGGTGACACTTGCTATTTCCACACCAATTTGACACTTGTTCAGGAATCCCTGGACTAACAAACTGCTGCACTGCTACCAGAGGGCAGAGCTGTGCTGAGCCAGAGCTGCACTCAAAGCCCCAGCAGAAGACAAGAGAAGGAAAACAGGGGTGCTGAGAACATTATCAGGTGTTCGAAAACCACTTGTGATTGTGCAACAATCACAGAGCAATTCCTACAGGTAATAGCAGCTCAAAACTCACACTAAGCAGGTACCCAACAAGCATTAAACAAAAGCACTTCAGACAAAGGATGAGGTCTGCCCTGGGTAATGAACCATTCTTCCTCCCTGCTCACCGTTTGTAAGGCAGTACTCACATATGGATGAACTCTGGAATGAAACCAGCAGCCTCTGCTGCAGGATTGCTTCACATCATTGATTTTTTTCCTCATTTAAACATTCTCTTCAAAAATTTCAACCTATCCCTCATGAGAGCCAAAAAGTTGTTAAGTTCTTATCTTGAATATCAGCAAGGCCTGATTGCTGTGTCACCCCTTGACAGGAGGCAGCCCATGTTTCAAGTGCCTAAAACTGTTCTATTTTTAAGGTAATTGATGCTTGCCACATGCTGTGGCCAAATATTGGAGAGCAATTTCTATAATGTTGGCTTTCTTTTTTTTTTTGTTATAAATCCCCCCACATTCACTCCCCTCTATTACCAATCCACGGCATTTCCAAGTGCCCCTGGAGGAGTCAGGAATGTGCCCATGTAACATAACCTTGCAATACCTTTGATAAACTCTTAGGCTGATGGGAGAGTCTAAAATTGACAATCAGTAGCATACAGCAAGCATGCCCAGCAACGCAGTGTAACCCAATACAGGGATTATAAAGGGTCAGATGATGGGGTCTGAACAATAACAACCACTGAGCAATGGGAGCAGTCATAGAGAGACACCCTGTGGGAAAAAAAATCACCCACCACACCTCCAAACTCTTCCAGACATAAATATATCAGATTAAGTTTGCGGCTTAAATAGAGTAAGGACACCTGATTTGGAGGTATTTGCCCAAGTTGTTTGACAGGGAGCTGCAAAGGCAAACCCTGTGAGAAGCAGCAGGCACAGCAGGCTGGGTCAGGGCAGGAGGGGGCAGAGGGATGGGGATCTGAGCCCTCCACTGCTGCCCCAGCTCAGCCAACCCCGTGTCACTGTGCTGAGACCCCTCATCATCTCCCATGATCTCTCCCATCATCACTGTGTGGATGCCTTGTGATTTCCTCTGCCTCTAGAGAAACAAGCAGAGCTGCATCTCCTGTTTCAGTGGGACCTGGATGCTTCTAATTTGCCTCCCCCCCCCCCCCCAAAAAAAAAGAGCTTGGTGATTTATTTATTTATTTGAGTTTCCATTTTTAGAGAAATCTGAGAGCAGCTACAGTACCTGTGCAGCAGGAAACAACCTCTGTCATCATCCACCTTCTTGATTACAGCAAAAGAAAACATCAACAAGTGTAGGGAGAAAAGGGGAGCATGGAGAAGGCTTTGGTCATGACAGAAATCAAGGGCAGAACATTTCAGCCTGGGACAGGGCACTGACCACCCACAGTGGCCTGCCCAAAGCAATCCTGTAGGGAAATGCATTGGTAAGTCACACGTGTATGCCTACGTTTGTATCAAAAAGGGTTAAATAATCAGCAAATGGATTTCTAAATAATTTCAACTCTTTAAAGCCATTAAAAAATATCAAAATCCCCATGGTTTTGGGGTAGCAGACAGCCCCACATATGACTGTTGACCCTGAGATTTTGCTGGTGGGGGTCTGGAGATGACACAAAAGGCAACTGAGTTGCTCCTGGCAGTCTGGGCTGACCCAGGACAAACCTTTGCCCCATTCAGAGCCAAAACCTGTTCCAAATCTGACCCCTAAAGACTGACTTTCTGTGCTTGCTTGCCACTGAACAGCACCACACCTCCACTGCAATCTCCCAGCATTTTTTACTGACCACAGTCTGAAGAGGCTGGAGTACAGCCAGGGGGGCTGCTCTGCACCATGTCCTGTTACACAGAGCAGTTCTGTGGCTACAGGAGGGAGTTTCTGCTCCCAGATATCACTCATAGCACAAACATGGGCAAAATGCTGAAACACAGAGCACTGGTTTCTGCTCACTTGCTGTTTTCCTTTCCCAGCTTGTTATTTATGTGACCTTGGTGAAGCTCTTGCAAACACCTGAATGTTTTCATCCCTGGATAGTGGTTTGTTACCTCCTCTCCCCAAAGCACAGTGCTACCAGCTGCCAAAAGGAGGAGAAAACCAGCCTGTGGTGAATAAAACCAGGTCTGTGAGAGACCATGAGTAATTTTGTTATTTTATGGGGAGCAGGCAATTCATGGTGTTTGTTACCTGACCACGACTTCAGGGACTGAGCTATGGCTCTACCTGGGGCTTCTCACCCATGGGCAAACCCAGAAGGTGCCCTGAGCTGGCCCAGAGTGGCTTTGCCTGCTTTGGGACAGAGCTGAGGCTGTTATGGGGACACTGAGCCCTGCACAGGGAGTGCCTGGGGCAGCACTGGCCCCTGTGTGATGGGCACAGCTGGGCTGGGCACGAGGCACACATGGTACTGAACCTCACACTGCCCATGGGCACTGCACAGGGCATTCACCCAAATGTTTACTGCTATTAACACAGGGCTTGCCATTCCAAATCTTTGTGCAAAACAGGCTCGGAGATTCAACACTGGCATCAGAAACGCGAGCTCAGACCTTGAGACAAGACATTAATCTCCCTGAGAAGTGTGTGAGAACCTGTCTGTGACAGCATGTGCAATTCAGCAATTATTTACTGCTAACTCTACCTTTATTCTCACAATTTATCTGCGCTCTGGGTTTGCAGGGAAAAAAAAAAACCACAAAAATCCAAAACCTAGGAATGACAAAAGCCTCGTGCTAAAAGCAGTGGCTAGAATTAAATGTTAAAATATACCCTCTCTTTTAGGCCAAATCTCTATTTTCACTCTCAATGTTGCCTGGCAGCACTATTAAATCAGAACTGCAATAATACAATGTCAAGGATTCTTCACAAGCAACAACAAAACCTTTGCAAGGAGCAATCACCTCCACATTTCTATGAAACACTGAATTCAGCATAAGCAGATCAGATGAGAAACAGAGTCATCTGTTACAGACACCTTTTCATAAAAATATTTTCTTTAGGATTTTCCTTTCTAGGAAGCTGAGGCTTCAGAAAAAGAATGTAAACAATGGTTATCTGCTGCTGTGGAATGCAACAGGTGCACCTGTGATTGGCCCATGTTGGATGTTTGTAATTAATGGCCAATCAAAGACCGAGCTCTCTCTGGGACAGAGTTGGAGAGAGCTCCTTTGTTTTTCATTTTTTTCTATTCTTAGCTTAGCTAGCCTTCTGAGAACTTTTCCTTCGATTTCTTATAGTATAGTTATAATGTAGTATATACATCATAAAATAATAAATCAAGCCTTCTGACCATGAGGTCAACATTCTCGTCTCTCTTCATCCTGCAACCCTTGTGACCACCGTCACAATCATCCTAGGAAACAATGTCACCCTTCACTCTGAAATAGGGTGTATCTTTCTTTTACAGCATCCAAACCTATCACAGCCCCACACCTCGTGTCCTCCTGCCACCAAAACGTGCCCACAGGCAGGGATGCTGCAAAGGCCACGTGGGCACCTCGTCCTGCACGCATGGGGCACGTCCTGCCCTAACCTCAGGCTGCAGCAGGTGCAAGGATTTCTTCTAGAGTTACTCCAGCTGAGCCCTGGCTGGCTGCAAACTCCATCTGCAGCTCTTTGGTGGCACTCTAATGATGAAACAGAAGCTGAGACTCCTCCCTGCTGTGCTGAACAGGGCAGGAGGTGCCCAGGGAGGCAGAGCACATCCCTCTGCAGCCAAGCACCCGCTGAAGGATTTATGGTGGTGCCCTTCATCACAGGGGACAGGCAGGGATAACCAAGGTGGATGGATGGCAAGGAGCTGCTGCTTGTCAGGAGTCTTGCTTCTGTGTCATTGGAACCCTGACCTTGGTGCCGTGTGTCCTCCTGGGCCACCAGCACTGATCACAACTCACACTGCCCCTTTTCCAAGCAGGAAATGTCACCTCAGACTTCATGTGCTCCAGCAGAGCACAGGGTAAAAAACTTTGATGGTAAATCCTGCCCTGGGAGAGATTTCACTGAGAGAGATTTCACTACTCAGTAGGTGAGTGTGACAGTGGTCACAGAGGTTTTCCGGATGAGGGAAGAGATGGAGATCTGATTCCCTATTTCAGAAGGCTTGATTTAATATTTTATTACATATATATTACATAAAAACTATACTAAAAAGAATAGAAGGAAAAGTTTCATCTCAGAAAGCTAGCTAAGCTAAGAATAGAAAAGAATAAATAATAAAGGTCTGTGTCTCAGACAGAGAGTCCAAGCTAACTGGGCTGTGGTTGGCCATTAATTGTAAACATCTAAGCTGGGCCAATCCCAGATGCACCTGTTGCATTCCACAGCAGCAGATAACCAATGTTTACATTTTGTTGCTGAAGCTTCTCAGCCGGAAAAATCCTACTGAAAGGATTTTCATGAAAAGATGTCTGTGACAGGTGAGTCCCTACTGTAGCTGACACTGTCAGTTTTAAACCTTAAAAATGTATTAAATACGACAGAAAAGTACAAAGGAGATGGAAGAACAGTGTAGAATGCAGAAACTTTCCTAGGAGTAGTGTGAACATATCCAGACAGTGCCAGGCAAGCACTGGGAACTTCTCCCCAGGCTCAAGAGCTCTCCTGCAATGATCCCAAAGCCCAGAAGATGGAGCAAACCTTCAGTGATAACAGGATTTCCTACACACGTTTTGGGACTGGCTGGGTCATGGTGGAGGCCTCTCACCCACCCAGGAGTTACAAACATTGCTGCTGCATTCTTCACTCTTCAGCTGAGCAAGTCCAAGATCATAAAGGAGAAGTCAGCAGAAACCTGCAAGAGTCACAGACTGAGCCACCTTGGCCAGAAAGTTTCACCAGGTGAATTTCAAAGATTAGTGGTGTTAAAAGACTTTCCTGTGTTGGAGAAGGGGCTCCTGGCTCAGCCCCATCCCTCCTGGTCCCTGCACTGGAGGAATGTCCAGCACCAGCCTCCCACAGGGCTCTGGTGACTCCCATCAGTGCTTGTCCTCCCTTATCTCAGTGGTTTTGTTCAAAACAGCAGAGAAGAAGCAGACAGTAATTAAAAATATCAGGCATGGCTTGTTTTAGCTCAGTGCCCAAATTCCTTTTTAAGGATTCCTGGCAAGGACTGGGTCTTCTTTTTAACTCAAAGCACTCCAAACCACTCCACTACACACAGATTTAAGTGGGGTTTTATTTCCCCTCCACACTCCCATCAGCAGCATCTACCTTCTGAAGAGAAAGATGTTTGTAAAATCAAACCCTGTGGTTTGGTGTTTTACCTTGTTCACCTCTTGGCTTTGTTCTGATATTACCAAATAACAATTTCCAGATATTTCTTCATACTGGAAGGGTGAGGGAGGATTCTAGAGCAGCACAAGAGGCAGGACTGCTCCTCTCTCCAACTCTGCTGTCAGGCACTAGATGTCCTCAGTTATCCTGGAGAGGCAGGCTGTGGTTAAACAGCTACACAGAGATGAGATAGGAATTCAAACAAAGCACAGGCAATTTGTATTTCAGCTGTGAACAAATAAGATCATGATTACAAGTATGTCTTTATGACCTCCTCAGCTGCAGTTGTTTCTGTGAACAGCTGTACATCTGCATCAAAAGATCACTCCAGAAATGCAACAAAGCAAGCTGGGAATCTGCAAAAGGCAAAGTTAAAGGTCCTGGGGAACAACTGGGTGCAGCAGCAGCTCCCCTGATAGGCAGGAGATGCCACAGAGACATCGTGGTCTCCCTTTCCCTCCCTGTGCCACCCAAAACTGACCCTGAGCAACACCTGAGAAAAGTTGGATATTCTAATTCTCTTCTTCTGGGCCTCCTTCTTCACTTTGTATTCTCACCGTTCATAGAAGTTCCTAAAAACAAAACCCTTGAAGAGCCAGGCATGTGGGGAATGACGAGAGGGGCTTGAGAGCCACAGCTCCACCACCCCTGTTCCATTTCCAGCTCCTCTGCTCGGCTCTTGCTAACTGGAAACTGCAACCAGGCTCTGACCTCAACCCAAACCCACCTCAAATCCCCATTTTCTCAACAACTGCACCCAAAACCACCCTGGTGCTGTCCCAGCAAGCCAGGCTGAGTGCCAGGGCTGTGCCAACACGGATGTGTTGGGCTGAGCTGAATCCTGAATGCTGTCAGAAAAGCCAACAGAGAACTCTGTGGGTGCAGCATTAAAACAAAGGATTGCAAACAAAGCTTTAAACGGGGAACAAGCCTTGTTACACATCTCATTTCCTTTTTGCAGGAAAAGCTTTGATAGTGCTGATTCCATGAGCTCTGGATAAGGAACTGGAGACTTGGGACCACTCAGCTTCCTGCTCCAAGCACTGGTGGTTTGTAGCAGCAGGGAGCAGTCAGGGCATGAAGAACTTGCCAGCAGACAAACCTCAAATGCTGCTTGGAGAAATGCAAAAGTACAGCGCCATGGGGGTAATTTTAATGGGCACACATGCAGGTTTTTTTTAAACACCTATTTTCACCAGCAACCTGGAAAAAAGAATGAAATTCAGTGGTGGTTGTGAAATTTATGGACACCTCAAAAAGTAGGGAATGACAGCTCAGAAGAGAGGAGAGTAAAACTGAATAACCTCAGCTACTGGGTGCCCAGGCTGCAGAAGCAGCTGTACATCTGAAACCCAAGTCACTCTTACAGACAGGGGGTGTCTCAGGGGGCACAAACTCCAAACAGGACTCAGCAGGTGAGCAACACAAACCCTAAAAGCCACGTTCCAAATGGGAAAGGCTGTGACAATTCCTAAGTGCAAGGAGAGATGAGCAAGAAGCATTTTCAACAACGCAAGGACACCTCTGTGTCTGTATCACTGGAGGGATGGTGAGAGAGCCCAGCTTGGCTCACTCAGTACAGCTGATGGAGAAGCAGAAATTCTGACCTGATATTCTGATGTTTTGGGATCTCTGACCTGCCTGGGGCCAACCTTCCTTCAGATGAGACCTCTGACCCTCTGCAGCCCAGCCAACACCACAGGCCAAAAGAAATCAGACCACAATGATTTACTTCAAAGCCCTGCAATATCACACACTGCACATTCCCAAGCACTCAAGGAGAAACAGGAGGAATGCTGAAGTGGTTTTGGTAGCACACTTTTCAGTTTATTGACCTATACAAAATAATAGGTCTAAAAAATTCAGGAGTAGTAAAAGAATAAGCAAAAAGAGCTCTCGCATTTCTAGAAGGCTATACAAATATGCAAAACCAAGGAAATAAGTTATTTTTTATTTTGTTTTTGTTCGTTTAATTTCAAATTGCGACTCTAATAATACAAACAACTAAGTACCAGCTTAACAAGTGTGTCCTTCTGTATATATTACATGCTCTGGAATACTGGTAAAAAATGTCAAAAAAGTTTATCAGAAACCTTTCTATTCACAATATGAACAAGGAGTAACTAATCTTCTGTATAAAAGAACAAAAGAGCACCATTTCTGGAATCCTGAAGCACAGTACAGCTGAGAAACGAGAGAGATTTTACCATATGCAGACGAGTCATCAGGAACCAGGCAGGATAACCCCGTGCCAGTTTGCTCCTGCAGATGGATGACCTGAGGTAGGTTTATCCCTCTTAAATCCAGACTGCAGCCATGTGTTTTTTTTTCCCTACACAAATGGTTCTGTGAAAAGGCTGTTCTGCCACTCTGACTCTGCAACGCACCTGGCAGTTCAGGTGACTCCTGGTACAATCCTAATGCCCCTCATTTTAAGGCACCCACTTGGCTGTTTGTGTTTGCATCCACCTTAGAACACTGGCCACTGCTACCAAATTGTCCCTGGGGCTCCCCACTGTGGATCCTCGACCCACTGTGGCACAGCAACCTGTCACTGTCACCGCTGAACAGGGGTCACCGTGCAGCCACAGTGAAAATTTGCCTACTCCTCCACACAGTGAGGCTGTACCATGGAAAGGTCATTAAATGGGCCATAATTAATTATGTTTTATCATGGAAAAGAGAATTCAAAGTTCACTGCTTCTGTTTCCAAATCCACAACTAGCTATTAGTTTTACACGATGTATGCATCAGCACATTTTTTTTTCTTTCCAGAACTTGCTTGTGGTGCTAACAAACACTCTTAACAACACCCCAAAAACTAGACAGACTCATTCAAACCTCCAAAATACAAAAACTCCAGCCTTCCTTCAAGTAATGTTCCAATACTGATTCAGTCACCCTCACTCACACACACAGATCTATCCTTCATAAGCCTATGAAACCTCTTCCAGGTCCTCATAAGCCATGGCAGAATAAATTTTCATTTTTTCTTCTTCTTTCAGACATCAGACTTGTGCTCTTATAATTCCTGGTTTTTCCATAAGAGTCTCCTTTTCACATTTTTTTTTTTCTCTGAGGTTTGCCTTCGACACCTTCCAATCTTCCCAAAAAGTGCTTGCTAAATATAAATACTTCAACCAAGTGCTGCAGCTGCTCGTAGATGAACTGTGGCTTGCCCTGGGCTGTACGGATTCACAAAGAGACGCCATTCGTGGTAAGACTTTGTCAGTTTGCTACAGTCCCTCTGAACGCTGAATTCCACCTTTCCCAGCAGGACAAACAGCCTCTGCTTCCTCTTTTTGCTCCTTTTGCCAAGTTCTGCCCGAGGCTGGGTGCGGCGTTCTGTGCAAGGCACGCAGGGGTAGGAGAGAGGGAGTGAGTGAGTGAGGGGCTGCACGGGGGCTACACCAGCGTCCCGGGCTTGGAGTCCTCGTGCCAGAACAGCCTCTGCTCACTGCTGGGCAGCTCTGCCTCCAGGCCATCCTCCTCGTCCCCTCCCAGCTGGCTCGGCTCCACATAGGTCCTGCAACACAGACACGGCACCGGCGTCAGCTGAGGGCCCTGCCCGTGCACCTCCCTTGGGCTCAGAGTGATGCTGGTTATTTGGAGTTTGCCTCCAAGCACAAATCCAATTTTCGTGCTGTAATCATTAAAGTTGTGTGCAAAGCAATCCCAGCTGCTCCAAACTGTCATAGTATCACAGACTGGTTTGGCTTGGAGGGATTTTAAAGCTCACCTTGTTCCAACATCCCTGCCCTGGGCAGGGACACCTTCCACTACACCGCATTGCTCCAAGCCCCATCCAACCTGGCCTTGAGCTCTGTCAAGGCTGTTGGGTGTACTGATTGCTTGTTTGCCATGATCACATTAAAGTAGAAAATAAAGCAGACGAACAATCAGACAAGTGATTAAGAATGTGGAAAATTAATAGCTAATGAACCTCATTTAGATAAAGCTGCTAATACAAGCAGAATTTTCAAAGCTCAATTATGAGAAATTAAAAAATTAGTAGAAACAGTATTTTTAAACACTGTTGCCATAGATATTTTAAATCACTTCAGTAAAACAGCCCATAGCACTTAGCTTAGAAAAAAAAAAAGGATCTAGCAGCAGCTTTTATGTATTCCCTTACACTTTCATTTATTTTAAAACAAACAGAATTAAAAATTCAGTATTTTCACACAAGTCGGTCTGGCAGCAAGCACAAACTGCAACCCACAAAGCAGGAGGCACACGTGGGGTACTTATTACACTGAGCATAAGTGCATTTCAATGTGATGGCATTTGTGGGGGCAGAGCCATTCCCCAGGGCAGGAGCTTTCTGTCCTCACAGCCAAGTGCTCTGCAGTGGGGGGGGGGACACATCCAAACAGAAAACTGCCCTCACAACACCAATTTTCTAAATACCCTTCATTCTGCCTCTTTGAAATCAAGCTGATTTGCTCAGATTTAAGAGCCAGTGACATGCAGGAGGAAGGGTAGGAAAATCTTCACGTATTCCACTCACCTGCTCTGCAAAGGAAGGTTGCCATAAACATTCCCATAACAGCTGGCGTAGGAGGAATGAGACAACGTGTCGTAGTCTGAAAGTCCCAGTGCAAGGGGGGTTCTCCAGTTCCCAGCAGTGTTTGTAGAAGATGCTGGAATTAAAAAAAGGATTACAACAAATTATACCTTTCTTAGAACAAATTACACCTGCCTTCAGCTAAATCGGCTGAGGCAAACAAGACAATTCTCATCAGCAATCTCTATGGGGTTTTGCAGGACACAGGCAGACAATGCAAACACAAAATATGATTTACAAGACCTGTAAAGGTGGTATTCTGGAGCTCTTAAAGTGCTTGCTGACACATTCAGTGATGCTCACTGGGCTTTATTTTGGAAGCCATCACAGCCACTGTATTTACATGGCATGAAGCTTTGTACACTGCTTCTAGTTGCTAAAAATACTTGTCTGAAACTCAAATGCTCTTTGTCTTTCTCTGGGTTACTGTGCTTGCACAAAGAGCAAAAGGCTGATTTACCCTTAGGAGAAGATAACAAGCATGACTTTCCTTCCAAGAACAGAACAAGATCCTACTTGGCTCCTAATCCACCTTTCAGGACAGAGCTCTGCTGACTCCACTGAGGCAGTGACAGGGGGGCAGAGCTGACAGCACTGCAGGGACTCCCAAAACCACTGGGCACAGATGAAATCTGACATTACCCGAAGAGAAAGACGACACCCGACTGCTGGGCGAGCACGGCGTCTGCAGAGCAGCAAAGCCCAAACTCCTCTGAGATCCTCGGTCAGACTCAAAGCCCGCCTGCAGGCCGTGACCCTGCTCCTTCTGGCTGGAGGCACGCTGGTACCAGCCCCGGAGATGCTCTGCTACTAAGGCCTTGTGAATGTTTTTGGTTATGTGCTCCGTTTTAGCCACCTGCTTCCTGGGGAGCCTGAGGGTGGCGTAGGGGTTGTGTGGGACTCTGTCCACCTCGTCCTCGTGGTAGGAGCGGAACTCCCGGTACCGCTCGTAGCCGTAGTGCGCGGAGGAGCGGTACGAGGGGTTCACGCTGTACTGCCCCTCCGTGTCGCTCTCATAAACGTACCCCCCGTTGTAATAAACGTCAGGCTCAGTGTAAGGGGAGTAGCCAGGAATGTAGTAATTAGAGGAAGGCTGCTCCTGGTTTTTGTGGAAGACGGCGCTGCGGGCGTCCTTGTGCGCCAGGTTCGGCATGCTCCCCGAACTCGCGGCGGAAATGTTGTGTTTCTTGGAGCGCCTCCGGCCCCTGGTCCTGTTGTCGAGGGTCTGGGTGGTGTAATAGGGGTTGGGAGTGGGTGTCACGCAGTAATACTCCGCACTGGACTGGCTGGTGTAGGACGATCCGTCGTCCAGGATCTCGGTGCTGCTGCTCCGCTGTGACTTGCAGAGGGAGAAGGCTGGCTTGTCAGCAGGAGCCTCGGACAGCAGGTGGGTCTGGGACTCCAGGCTCCCGCTGCGCTGCCGGCAGTGGCGTGGGGAAACATCTGGCCTACAGCAACGCAGATGTTGGCTGGTTAAAGGCAAGTCTCACACAAACAAACACACAGAGCATGCAAGGACAGGTCAGCTGCCTCCCCAGCCCAAGCACAGCACAAATCCAGCCTTATGTTTCCACACAGAGTATTTGCAACGCACAGGCATCGGTTTGGCTGAATTTTGTATTGGCTGCAACAGCAGGAGATCTGCCTTATAATAATCTGTCAGGCTGAGCAAGGTTAATCTGTGACAGGGACACACTGAGCTAAGGTCACAAACACACATTTGGTAATGATTTACAGGAGGGCTCCCTCAATCACCTGCAATCTACTGCAGTTGATGTGCTCCATGGAGCTGTTCTAGCTCATATCCAAATGCCATGGATACACACAGCCAACACTGATTATGGGAGCTGTCTGAATCCCAGAAATTCTGCTTGCAAACAGAGAACTCTCCATCAGTAAACATCATGTAAACATCTGAACTCTCCATCTCCATTCCTTTCTAGAAGGAAAAGCCTACACAGGTAATGAGCTTGGACCAGAACATGGGAAGATGGGTTTCCTTTTGATCTGTCTCTGCAAGGCTGCATTACCCCACCAAACAAACCCTGAGCTAACTATTTAAGATTCTCAGCATCTCTCCTTCTCCACTGTGAATTGGCTTCCCACAGTCATATCTCTAACATTCTGAAAGCAGTGGGAATCCTTACACTGGGTACAGCTGCTAGCACCAGATCTGACATGATCACACATAACATGATCACACAATCACCTGCAAACCTACTGCTCTTGATGTGCTCCAGGGAGCTGTTCTAGCTCATAAAGTGCTCAAATCCCATAAATTTGGGATGGACACACAGCTGACACTAATGATGAGGGAGCTGTCTGAATGCCAGTAACTCAGCTTGTAAACAGAGAACTCTCCATCAGGCCTCACATGAATTACGTCAGCCCTGACAATGCACCTGCTGAAACACTGATACCCCGCCGTGGCAAAACCGCCCAGCCATCAACCCTCTGCCTTCTTAACACCGTTTGCTTTCACTCCCGTGCCTCCCCAGCCAGGTGTGGCACCCAAATCAGAGGTCTCTTACTGCAGGTGGCTGCTGCTGTACGCGTTTCGGGTGAGCACGGGGGTGGTGGGCATGCTCCTGCCGCCCTGCGGCGGCGCCGGCCGCTCCAGCGCGCGGAACGGGCTGCTGTGCGTCGACAGTGTGTCCCTGCAGCAAAGGGGACACACACACTGGGGTTAAACATCCCCCAAAAGTCACAGCACACCCCCTACGGCTGCTGTGCGTCGAGAGCGTGTCCCTGCAGCAAAGGGGACACACACAGTGAGGTTAAACATCCCCCACAAGTCACAGCACACCCACTATGGCTGCTGTGCGTCGACAGCGTGTCCCTGCAGCAAAGGGGACACACACACTGGGGTTAAACATCTCCCAAAAGTCACAGCACACCCACTATGGCTGCTGTGCATCGAGAGCGTGTCCCTGCAGCAAAGGGGACACACACACTGGGGTTAAACATCTCCCAAAAGTCACAGCACACCCACTTACGGGCACCTGAAGTCTCGGAGAAGCAAAAGGAAGGGTGGAACGTCGCCCTGGTTTTTTTTAAGATTTTCTAAGCCTTCTGATGTTTACGTTCTTGTAACGAACTTTCTGACACACTTTCTGTAAATAGCTCATTGTTTTGCTTTCTTTTACAGAGGAGAAATTTGATGGACTGTTGGTTTGTCCAGCGTCATTGGAGAGGTGGCACTGTCACCTCCAATTCGCTGTCACTTGTGGAAAACTAAGTGTTGGAGTCAGAAAGTAAACTTCTCTTTTTCTTCACCTTGAGAGCAGTGGTGTGTGTGCTTATGTTCTTTTGTGTCCTATGGTGACAGTGGAACAAACGTAAGTGGATGTGGGAGAAAGAGTTGGTAAACAGGAAGGAAAATTCAATCCCTTCCTGTGGTTAAAGGGAGGTGTTCACAGGATCAGCAGCAGGACAAGCTGCTGCCAAAGGACAGAACCATAGAGGAGAGACAGAGCAGGTAACAGAGAAGCAAACAAATCAGGCTTTCAGATGAAGCACATGGGTACATATAGCTATAATTTGACTTCTGAACTTCATGCAGGAGTGTTTCGCTAGTCTTGAGGGACAGATGAGGGAAAAAAGCAAGACATGGCATTGCTCAAAACTCTAAAACATTTTAAAGTGTGTCTTTAACAGCCTGTTCACCCAAGAGAGTCCAAGAAATCTCAGGGTCAGTGAGAATCCCTACACTGGGTACAGCTGCTAGCACCAGACATGATCACACAATCACCTGCAAACCTACTGCTCTTGATGTGCTCCAGGGAGCTGTTCTAGCTCATAAAGTGCTCAAATCCCATAGATTTGGGATGGAGACACAGCTGACACTAATGATGGAAGCTGTCTGAATGCCAGTAACTCTGCTTGTAAACAGAGAATTCTCCATTAGGCCTCACATGAATGATGTCTGCTCTGATAATGTACCTGCTGAAACACTGATACCATCAGGAGGGATGGGTAGGGTTTGGTGCTGCCTGAATCCACTAAGCACAGTCATCAGGAAAGTGACAAGTTGTTAAATGAACACTGAAAAAAACCCCAGAAACTGACACAAAGAATGACAGCATGAGAACTCCTTAAATGCAGCCCTTGGTATTATATTTCTCACCCATCTCAAACCTCTTCCCAAAAATTATAGTACTCTTTGGTGTGAGATACTGTGTCAACTGCTCATACACACTTTTGTTCCCAGCCAGGAAATTCAGCTCCCATCCCCAAACCCTGTAATCCCAGAGGAGCAAGGAGCAGTGGGCTCTGCTGGGATGCTCAGCAGGGACAGGAGCAGCTCATGGCAGCAGGTGCAGAGTGCAGCAGCAGCGGGATTTGCCTACCTGGAGTGTCTGCTTTCCAAGAGCTGCTCGTTTATGGATGACTTCCTGAGGTGAATTCTCTCCACGCCAAGGGACTTTGGTGGGGGAAGCCTTGGAGAAAGCTGCGCAGAGCTGGGTCTCTGTGCTGCTGCAGGAAGTGATTCGCTGACTGTTGGAAAGGAATAGGCACTTTGTGAGAGCAAAATCCCTGATATTTCTGCCCTGCGTGCAAATCTGTGGCCCCTAAGGAGAAGCACTTTGCAGTACAGAGACAATGACAGGAGCTGTGGGTCTAGAAGAGATTTCCTGCTTGCACTGAGCTCTCTCCACACACACAGGACATTGTGGAGGCTCCTAAAGATCCCAGCAGCACTGGGACTACACCCAGCTTGGGGCTGTGCCAGATCACAGAAGGGGAAAACATCTGCTTGCAGAGCAATCCTTCCCAGAGCCAAGCAGACAAGCTCAGCCTCTGCAAAGGCCAGTTCCTCTCCCTCAGCTTCCAGCTCTTGAAAATGACATTTTAAGAATTAGTTTTGAAACACAACCTGAAAGAGACTGACTTCAAAAGCGACTGAATGAGCAAAGGGAACTGACAGACACATTTGGCTGAAGGCAATTGGGAAGATGCTGGTTTGATCCTTGTTCTCACTTTGCTTAGGGCACAACCAGGTCCCGACAGAGCCAACAGGAAACTCCAACTAATACATATAAATGCAGGACCAGCATCACAGAGAACACCTTCCCAAGCCTGGCTCCACTTCTACTTGTACAAGCAGGAATCAGGTGTAAATTCATTTTATGGCACCACCTGGTTTGTACAAGTCTAAATCTGGGACAAAGTGAGATCAGAATCAGGCTCAAACCGAAAAGTGAGTAATAATTGAGATAATGTTTGTCCCCAAATGATGATTATCCAGTTTAAGGGAGAGGCAGGCCAAGTCCTTTCCACCTTGTGGAACAGGGTGTGAGTGTGTCTGTGGGTGTGTGTGTGAAATGAGTAAGCTGAGCAAACACCAACCCATGCAAGATGCAAGCTCACCAGGGAGCAGATAAACGTAAATAGAGCGTTAGTATCTGTGACTATTGCACCTTCCTCTAAGTTTTATGGTGGCTGTGAGGGCAGAAGGGCTGGGCTAATTCTCCCAATTTGTAAGTCCTTCAGTTCTAGGCCAGGCTCTAGGGACAACGGATTGGACACTCACAGTGTCCTCAGCTTGCATGTTGGTCATGTTAAAACCAACTTCCTTCTCTGAAGATGACTCAGGCCAGCTCACAGAGCAGAACCCTTCAGAAACTAACCCATTAGGAGGAAGGACATTCCTGAGTAGCTATTTTTTCCTCTGCTATAAAGCAATTCATCATCAAAAGCTGCCAAAATTAGAGAATAATATAATGACTTTTACTGGAAGGGACCTTGAGGCTCATCCATCCTCATGGATGAGGAGCATCCCAACTCCCTGCCATGGGCAGGGAAATCTTCCTCTAAAAGGTTTTGCTCAAAGCCCTGTCCAGCCTGGCCTTGAACACTTCCAGGGATGGGACATGCTAAAGGACATTAAGTCAAAGAAATATCTCTGAATGGACAAACTTATTGGGAAAAAAAAAAAAGGTAAGCACCATACCATCATCATAGGTGGTTGTGTCTGACAGGGAGCTGCTCTCAGATGGAATTATGTCATCTGTGAATAAAAACAAACACTTTAAGCACAAAAGAGCCAACATCAACTTACAAATATCTTAATACAGTTTATTTTCTAGAGTTTCAGAGCCAGCTGATACTTGTAACACTGCAATCCTTATTCTTTAGCCTAAAGACAGTCCTGGTGCATCATCACTCTGTGTGTTCACTGCAGTTCAGCAAGCGACCCAGGTAATTATCAAAGCAGATTTTTATTTTTCTTTTTTTAATCTGCAGCAGGAATCAGGCCAAGATTTACAAAGGTGTTTTCCACCCCACTTCCAACAGATCTCACAGGGTATTTTGGTGCTTCAGTAGGAGTCAGGAGCCTACACAGACATGCAGATCTTGGCTGTTAGCAGCTAATCTCCTCTAGGTACACCTGAAACCCCACCAGGTAGGTACAAAAAAGCCTTTTAAAATTTGGCACTCACTTTTGAGTGTTTCATCAGCACACAGATCCTGTTTCAATTAAAATAAAGATCAATCCAGAGTAGTTCCACTGATTTCTATCAAGGTATTGCAAATTCCAGCAACACAGAAAACAGGAACTGTTCCATGGGCGTACTAATTTTTTTTTTCTTTTACATTTTGTTGTTTATTCATAGCAGTTCACTGTACCTGTCTCACCTTGATGCTACACAATGAGAAGCAGCCTGTCTGCTCACTCACGTTTGGGGCAGACCACCAGCAGCAGAGAAATGAGGCTGAACCCATAATTAACCCATGGATAGCTCAATCCCTAGGCTGTTCCTGGCAAAATATGGCACTGGTGGGGTAAAAAACCTCCATGAATCTTCAAGCATGGGAGAAAGGAAGCAATAAAAAACGAGAGTGGCAGCCACTTTGTGCACGACACCTGCCTGTGCCCCCAGTGCAATGTGCACTGCTGCTGCTGCCACAGCTTGCTGCCAGCAAAGCTCTGGTTACAAGAATGCAGCAAAGAGAGCAGCTGTTCAAAACCAGCAAAAACCAGCACTGGCCCCTGCCCTGGGGGGACTTGTCAGACCACCGAGGATGGGCTGCAGCTCTGCTTGCAACCTGACACTGGGAAACAGCTCCAGGGGAGCTGATGAACGTGGGTTTGACCACAGGGTGGTGAAACGTGGAACTGGGGCCAGAGTGGGGAGGAACAAAGCCTGCTGAGGGAAAGAAAAAAGCCAGCCTAAAGCTACAGGGCTGGGTTCAGGGGGGTGTGCAGGGCTGACATACTCAGATATGGTGACATATCTGAACTGAAATCCCAGGTCTGTGAAACTCCCTGCAAAGGAGGAAGAAACTCTGGGCTAGAGAGGGAGGAAAGGGAAGAGCAAGTGGAACATGGAAAGCAGTCCAGTATGTCCTTCACCTCCTATCCCTTGGGGCTGGAAACAGCTATGCTTTGGTTCAATAAATCAGTGGGACTGTTTAACATATTACTTGCAACAAGTAATTCCCTGAACTCACAGACTCGAGTGACTCATCACTGCTCAGCCTCCTGAAACCCAGACCTGGAGCTCGAGAGCACTGCTGGAGACGGTGACAAGGTTACACACAAAATCAGTTATTGAGCAGGGAACAGGTAAACAAACACACACTGCAGGCTGAGAGCCTGGCACTGGAAGGGAATGCAGTGCTTATTGCTGGCTTGGACAACAGAGAAAAACACTGCCAACAACAACAGTGGCACCCAACAACAACAATGGATGGATGGATCTCTGCTCACTGGCCTTCCTGGTCATTGCCACACACCAGGTGCCCAGGAAATACAGGACCTTCCACAATCGCTATCCACACTGGTGAGCAAGGGACTGGAAAAACAGATGTCTCCCTCCCCTCTGTCAATCAGGAACAAGCTGGGCCACATTAAATGCTGATCATCAGCCTTTCAGAATAATCATTTGTGATGATGGATAGCCCAGTGATGCTGTGGTGTGTCAGGGGCAAGGATCCAAAACTCCTTCAACTGGCTTGGATACCAACAGGTTTGCACACATTATCAACAAAGCAGCAAGAATCTCACTTCCCTTAGGAGAAACACACTTAGACAGGGGCCAGGAGTATCTGCTTTTGCTGTGCTCATCAGTGGCAACTGGGTTTAGTAAAAAAATCTGTTTGCTGCTAATTGCATTCATAAACTCCTGAAGTTTTCTGGGAAAGGAGGAATTTTGAATCAAGAAGCAATGTCCTCCACCCTGCAGAGAACCCTGCCTGCTCTGGTTCTACTGGAACTGCAGCACCACGGGAGGGATGGGAGAGATGTTCCATGTGGCAGCTCAGATGTACAGCTACACTCATATCACAATAGGAACTCCTCAGGCATCAGAAAAGCCTCACCCAAGGTGCTGCTGGAGCCTTTCTGTGCACAGCACCTTCAGCCCATACCTGCTGCTGGAACATGCCTTGTTCCTAAAGCTGTGGCTACTCTGCCCCCAGCCTACACCAGTGCACTGAGTGTATCAGATGCAGCAGTCTCATCTCCTTTTTCTTATTTAACTGCCTTGGAGAAGATAAAAACCATACAGGAAAAACGTACACAAAGTTTCTAAGTAAGCCAAATTGCTCTTTTCCCCTCCTGTTTGCATCAGAACATGGGGAATTCTCTCACCTGGTAGAGCCAGAGTTGATTTCTGGGTTGGTTTTTTGCCACACTTGATTCTATATTCATTTATGGAGTTTTCTATCTCTTGCAGCTTTTTTACAGCATCAGCATACTCTTGCTTTCTTTTCTTCTTCACGTTTTTGCAGAGGTCTGGCTCACTGGCAAGTTTCTTTGCAGCTTCCACCAGCTTTTGGTGTATGATAAAATTGCTCTCCAAGTCCTGCAAAGTAGGATCCTGCAAATTCATGAAAGGGGTTATTTGCTTGTACTCCAGAGAGAAATTACCAATGAAAGCCATTAATATAAAGATCTATTTTTGTGGTGATTAAGTGAAATTTTGAGCACAAAATGCAGAAATACCAAAGTTCATACACAAGACAATCACAGCATATGAAAGTCTGAGATCTTATTTCTGTCTAGAGTACAATTTTGAGATCTCTTGGGCAAGGTCCAAAGTTCTGAAGCCCAGGTGACATAACACATACTCTTATATTCAGGTTTAGGCTGCTAAACCTCCTGCTATGAGTCCAACCCTGAAAACATCACTCAAAATCTCTCCCTACTTCAGAGAATATAAAAATGGAAATTGGTATCACCATACCTACGTAAGAGGGAGTTTCAGGCTTTAATTAATTGTTTGTAAACTACTTTGAGAAGCTCAGATGAAAGGCACTGCAGAAGTGCTAAGCAACAGGTTATTAAATCTGGTCAGCAGGATTTTGGTTTAATAGCATTTAAGCAGTCCACAAAATCACTTTGCTGCAGACAAGGAGCACACCAGCCCTGAGAGGCAGGGCAGTGAGTTTCTGGTGAAAGACAGATGCCAAGTGCCCAACACCTACTTATTTGGCTGATACAGCTTGTTAACAAATCTCACAAGGAATGAGGGGGAATGGAGTGTGTCCAGAAACTGCAAACATCTGAATTACCCTATCACTCGAGTCAGTCCCTGCCAGCAAAGTTCATTTTAGCCTCTTGAGCAATGCAGGGAGGTTTTACTCAGGTGGAACCTTCATTAAGCCACAGATAAAACTCCTCCTCCTGTCACCTGTCACAGAACTATGCTCACAGATGATTTTGCAAGGGGGACAGAGCACACCCTTGCCATGTTCTGGGTTCAAACACCATCCCAACACGACACAAATCAACGCTCCAGAAAAGCCATGGGCTGCCAAATGGCATTATGCACCTGATCTTCTCTAATTAGCAGCAAAACATCCATTAAAACTCATGCAGGGATTCAGCTTGGGTGAACTTCAGGCCTTTAGCAACAGCCAATTTCCTGCTCAGTTCAACGCGTGGCTGAAAAACGCCAGAACCCACCAAAATTTCCCACTCCACACAAACAACTGCCCCAGCTGCCTCCCCTTAAAGCCCCAGGGAAGAGCTGGATGATCTGCAAGGGCTTTGGGCCCTGGTGTGGGCAGCCCAGCCCTGTGTGCACACAAGGGACTCGTGCCGCGCTCACCTCCTCGCTGGGGAGCAGGTTGTCGTCCAGCTTGAACGCGGTGCCCACGCGCCTCCTCACCTGGGGAGGCTCCTCCCCTGCCCCCAGGGGATACTCCTTGGGCATCTTCCCTGTCAGCTCCTGGTGGGGAACAATGCACGGGGCTCCAGGTGAGGCCCAGGGGGAGAGAAGGGCTCCCACCTGCCCCAGTCCAGGGTGGGGTGCAGCTCTCTCACCGCCTCGCGCAGGCAGATTTTCTTCAGCTCCTCAACCTTCTGAAGCAGTTTCTCCTGAAGGAGTTTCTCTTTCTTCTTTAGTTCCATAATTTTCTCCTTCTTTTGTTCTTCACTGACCTCTGAGTCCTGAGAGCCTGGAGAACACATTCTGTTATCAGAGGATTTCCAGGTAAAGGCCATTTTAATTGGCTGGTAGTCTCATTTCCCTTTTTACAAACAAGCCCCATTAAACCTGGCTACTTCACATTTATGGGCAGTATTACCTGATGAGATCAAACTGCCATTGCTGGCCATGATAAGCTGGTTCTTGGCCTCCAAGGTCACCAGCTTTGACACTTTTGGAGTTCCCATCTCTGTCAGATCCATGGCGATGTCATCCAAACTTCTGGCTGATGGAATTTTTGCCTGAAGGAGTAAAAAAAAACCCCAAAAGCCTCATTGAGTTACCTCTAATTAACTTCAGAACACATCACAGAAGATGACATTTCACACATCATCTCCCAAAAAATTAAGGGCTAAAGCAACAGCATCACACAGGTGCTTGTGGTATTTAAGGTCTGCTTGGCATTCCCTTCCCCTCTCCCCAAAAACCTGAACCATCTCCCAGCTCAAAATCTCTGCAGCTTTCAAAACAAACACAGGAAAGGAGACAAAAGAAAAGGCAGATTAGACACCCAGCAGACATGGGAATTCCCTCTTCCATGATTACACTTCCACAGACCTTAACTGCAGGCAGGCTAAAATGGACTGAATACCAATATCAGCACTAAGAAACTGCTCAGAAAGCTGACAAACACAATCTGCAGTTTTTTTCTCTGGAGAGTAGTTCACCCATGGAAAAACACATGCTGAAAGGTGTTGAAACGCATGCTTGCAGTAAAATGCCTCATAACTTACTTTGCTTTGCTTCCTGTCCAAGTAAAACTGGTGCTGACTGATTGCCATCACCCAGATGGACTTGATCAGGGAAGTGTTTGCATACCAGGTCTGCACCACCAGCCCACTCTGACCAAAGGTCCTTCTTGACACTGAAATCCTGAGGAGGTGAAAAAAAAATGCCATTTCAAGACAGGTCTTTGAGGTTTAAAGTCCACAATGCCTCTCTCTTAACCAGGTGAGGCTCAGCCTTTATTTTAGGGAAGCAAAAACTCAGATTTCCTTCATCCCATCACCCAGTGCTGCCATGACAAACAGTCCTCCCCCTGCTCCAAGAACTCCCTGAATGGACACAGAGGGAATCTGAGAGGACACCCAGAGCTGTGACAGCCCCAGTCTGCCCCACCAAAAACTGGATCAGGATCAATCCCAAAGCCCAGAGGAAACTCAGGGGTCAGCTCTGAGGCACCACCCACCCCATCCACCAACAGGTGATGATGGTGGGCAAAGATGAACCCCCGTGGCAGAACCTGCTCAGCCTCACCTGCGGGGATCGTGCACCTCCACAGCAAACTTCTTCTCACGAAAATACAGATTTTCCAGCTGCTTCCATTGAAATAGCTGCGAGAATTGGGAGAGAGAAGCAGAACACGGTCACTAAATCTCCAAACCTCTCACCCCAAGGTGATATCATTTCAGCAAATTACAATTCCTGTGTATCCTCAGCTGTGGCATGGACTGAGCAGTAACTACATTCATAACATCAATTAAAAGAAGCACATAAGTATAGGATGCCCCCTCAGTAATTTCACACTCTTACAGACAATGTGTTGCAAATTGAGGATTTTGCCAGTGACAACATGTGCCTCCATCAATAGCACATTTAATTTCACTGCTAGAAGTTCCCAGAGATCTTGGCAGGGCAGCTCAAGTAATTTTCTCTCTGATTAAACGCAAAAATCTCTTTACAAAGTAATTGTATAGACAACTATGGTCTAGTTCCCTAGTCAGAACATTCCCAGGGAATGGCAGCAGCTTGGAAAAACCAAAATTTTTTTATTGTGAAGACATTGCGTGAGACATCCAGCGTGACATTTTGGAGCAGAGGTACAGCATGTACAGAACAACAGCAGCTACAGGAGGAAGCCACCCCCAGCACATCCTCCTGCTAGAAACCCACATATTTCCTGCAAAGTGCCAGCTGGGAGAAGAGATCAAAGTCAGTTGGGGCTTGGCAGCTGCACCCGTGGGATCAGAATTTCATCTGAATTCGCTCTCCTTTAGCAGGAGCAGCATCAGCCCTGCTGATCCCCCTGGGGATGGATGAGCCACCAGGGGCTGCATCTTCCCAGCCCAGCCTCGCAGGTTTGGGCAGCAGCAGGCTCCCCAGCAGTGCCAGGGTGCCTGGATGTGCATGGCGTGTCCCCAGGGATGCCCCCCTGACCGTGGAGGGCACGCAGGTGCAGCAGCATGACGGAGTTCACACCAGCTGCTCACACGGAGATACCGGCGGTGCTTCCACCCAGCTGGGCAGGCAGGGACAGGGTTAATGAGAGATCAGCCCTGGACACCAGGGATCCAGCCAAGGCCCTCACAGCAGCTCCCTCCTTCCCCCACTGGAGCTTCTCCAAAGCCTCCAAGGGTGCAGCCGCCACACCAGAAACCCCCAGGACACACAACATCCCCGCTGGCCTTGCCAAAACCTGACATTCCATGCTACCTCCCACTGCAGAAACACTTCAGGTTTTGTAAAAAACGACATACTAGGCTGTGATGCATCTGAAACATTTATAACACCATGAAACATAGCCCAGCACATTTGATTTCAGGGGAAAAGTGTCACTTTCAGCAGCCTTTCGCTCTGTTTAATTAAAACTTTCCTAGGAATACAACTGACTATTAGAACCTGCCACAGAAAAAGCGAAGCCGAGTGGAAATGCAATTTACTAGAATTAATAAGTTATTTTCTCAACGGTTGTGGAAGTTTCCCTCTGCTGCTTTAATAAGTTTATGTTTGTCTCACAGCCTCCTGCCCAGCCACAGCGCTGTCAGAAACGCCTCTTTACAACTCCGCGTGAACTTTGAAAATAAATACATTTACAAAAACGCGAGAGGAAACAACCCGAGCAGTCTGCCAGGACATTGAGCAATAGGTGCCCGTGAGGGCTGATCCCAGCTGGGATCCTGGCACTGCCCCCTGCGTCCCGCACTCACCTGCCCGCGTGAAAATAAATACATTTACAAAAAGGAGAGAGGAAACAACCCGAGCAGTCTGCCAGGACACTGAGCAATAGGTGCCCGTGGGTGCCGATCCCAGCCGGGATCCCCGGCACAGCTCTGGCTGTTCCCCGCACTCACCTGGCTGCATGAAAATAAATACATTTACACAAACGCGAGAGGAAACGACCCAAGCAGTCTGCTAGGACATTGAGCAATAGGTGCCCGTGGGTGCTCCAGCAGTGATCCCGGCCGGGATCCTGACACAGCCCCGGCTGTTCCCCATGTCCCGCACTCACCTGCCCGCGTGAAAATAAATACATTTACACAAACGCCAAAGGAAACAACCCAGGCAGCGTGTCAGGACACTGAGCAATAGGTGCCCTGGGTGCCGGTCCCAGCCGGACCCCGGCACAGCCCCGGCTGCTCCCGTGCCCCGCACTCACCTGCCCGCAGCCCCGATCCCGATCGCGGCTCCCCGGCCCCGCCGGGCAGTGCCAGGGCTGGCATGGGCAGGGCACAGCCGTGCTGTCTGTCTGTCTGTCCGTCCGTCCCGCCGCTGTGCTGCGGCAGCCTCGCCTCCCAGTGCTGACACACGCCTGACATCACCGCCCACCCGCGCCGCGCCGCCCACACCCCGCTGCTCCCCAGATCCAGGGAGAAAAACCCAACAGCGAGCGAACAACGAGGACTCCAGCGAGGGGCTGCACCCCTGGGAGCCCTCCCCAGGTTCCTGTGAGCCCCAGGGCCGTGGGGGCTGCCCGGGGTCCCCGCGGAGCCGCGTCCTGCCCCGCCAGCCCTGACTCACACCCGGGGCAGCAGCAGGTTCGACCAGCAGCATCATCCCGGCCGCCGCTCCCACGCCCGTAAAAACCATGGGCGTGCTTCAAACATGACCTCTGCGGGAAAAACTGCCTCTTATCGTGGCGGGGGATGATTCCCCGTCCCCTTTTTATCACTTCCTTTGGGGTTTTCCCCCCTCTCCGGATGCGCTCGGCGTTCCAAAGGGTTGCGGGAAAACGGAGCACCTGTCCCAAGGTGAGGAGGGGCGCGTTTGGCAGCAGGGCAAAATGCAGCAGCCCCAGCCCCTGGAGCAGCCTCCTGCCTGGCAGAGGGACGGACAGAGGGACACGGGGGTCTGTGCTAATCTGACACCAGGATCACTTCCAGTGCCGAGGAAAAAAAAAAAAAAAAAAAAAAAAGCGTTTGCATTTTTAAGAAAACCTGCATGGAACTGCCTCAGGATGTGGGCAGAGCTTTGCTCCATTTCCTCCCCACCCTGTGAGATCCATCCCAGCCCAAAAGGAGCTGACGGGCGCCCCAAGCATCCACTGCTGGGTACATTCAGCACAAAGACATCTCTGCCTCCTTGCACTAAGTCTGGGATAACCCCCCTCTGCTGCTCCCATCACATCCCACAGATGGGAATTGTACCCAAGACACATCTTTGCTCTTGAGGACTGAAAAAGTGCCCTGTCCTCAGACTATCTCACTTAAGAACTAAGCTCCTTAGCTATCACCTCATCTGACAAACCCTCCTAACTCAGGTCCTTGTAAAAAAAGGCTGGTGATTAAATGAACGGCTTCAGAGTAAGTTGTGAGCCAGTAATATTTACACAGATACAAATAAAATAATCCTGAATGAAAGTATTACACTTTCCTGCCTAGCACACTTAGATTCATGAAAGGCAAGAGGGGAAAAAACGGACTCAGTACAAATAAGGACAAAGCAATAAAGTAATAAACTTTCTTCAACTGAAATTTTTCTACCTCGTGGTCAAAAGGCAACACTCAGGAAACTGTCAGTGCTCCAGAGATATCCTGCTCCCTTCATATACTCTCTACCCTGTACAGACATGTTCCTAAATGATTCCTAATTTCAATCTTACCTAAACTAAATGCATATTTGAAGACAAAAGAGTGGTAAAAAAAAATCTGGAAATCTGGAACTGGTTTTTGAGGGCTGGAAGAACAATTAGGAATAATTAAAATGTTTTTGTGGAAGTTTTGCAATGTATGTTCCCTTTAACCAGATGATTAAGTCCACCTGAGCTAATTAATGTTTTCTTAATAGCCTTCCCATCCATGTAGGTTGTCAGATCCTTAAATGCTCCTGAAAACTACTGAGCATCCCGAGGGCTGCCTGTCTGACTCTTGAGTAAAACTTGGCCTGGTCAAGGCTGTTTTTCTGATTTTATTTTTTTTTTGGTAGAAGGCAGAGGTGCAGCTCTGATCACATCTCATTACCCAGGCACCTCTGTGCACCAGCCAGACTCCTACCACGCACCCAGCTGCTGCTTCCCCAGCCCACGAGTTTAGGCTTCCCTGTATTTCTGCTGGGATTCAATTGCAGATACCAGGGAGCACTGAACAAAAAGGAATCACCGTCCTTCCTGCACAAAAAGAACCACAATAGTTAAGGCAGCCCAAGGAGACATGGATAAGTGCTGAAACACCTTAAAAGCTGCAGCTGGTTTTTCACCTGGCTGATCTGGTATTCAGTTTTGAATAAAATGCAGGTTTGTCCTGGCCTGACAGCAGGAGCAAACTGGCTCAGAAAAACGGCCCTGTCAGGATTGCAGGAGCTGCCAGAGACCCTGCCCAAGGAGCTGCTCAGGCTCCTGGCTCAGTATGGCTGTGAGCCTGTTTAAAAAACAATATTTTAGTATTTTTTTACAAGGTTTCTTTTTGCACCGAGGTGTAAATGTGGAGAGCAGCTCAGTGCAGGGGCTGTGTGGCCACAAGCTGCTGCACCAGCCCACTGTGCCAGAACTGTTCCCAAGGTTAGTGACAAATTCTGACCAAGAGCTAAATGACCCAAATCTCAGGTTTTCCACCCACAGGGTCTTAGGTTAAGGTCAGCATGAAGTGCAAGCCGTGGCACAGTGTTTGCAGCAGCCTTTCCCTCAGGAAGCACTTCCAAAGCACCTCGTGGTACGTGCAGTGCCCAGCAAGCAGCACCTCAGGAACTGGCTGGGAACAGCAATCTGCAGACAAATCTGGCAATTCAGAGCAAGGAAACATAAAAAGATTTCTGCCCACAGGAATGCACCCCACCCGAGGAGGGAAATTACCACCCTGGCAGCACAGGCTGTGCTTCAGCCCCTCCGCTGCTCTCAGCTGCCTGGCACCCTGCCTTCAGCTGGAACCCTGGGTCCCACTGCTGCTCTGCCTGCCCGTGGAAAGAGGCACCTGAGGAGCTGGCAGCAGAGCCAGACTGCCCCACCTGCAGCAACTTCTGAGGGAAGGAGGCAGACACAGCTCCCACCTGTGCCAGCGCAACCCGGCAGAGCTCACCTGCAGGCGTCCTTCATCCCTTAAATATTAAACCAGTCCTCTAAAAGCCTTTTCAGTCATGTATCTTTCTAATACCTTATGATGCTTTTGTGCCTGGTCCTCACTAGCACTGGCCTCGTAAGACTGAGAGATGTCTCAACATCAAAATACCCCCAAACATTTGTGTTTTGCAGCAGGTGACGTTCAAGCAACTTTCTGCACATCTGGAAAGATCTGAATTTCAGAGCAGCCTCATAAAACCCCTGTGGTTTTTTTTTTTTTAAGTAATTATGTGAGCTTAGTATCTTCTATCTAAATCAATGGCTTGGTGAGAAATAAACACCATAAAAGAAATCTCTGCCTAATTAGAGCTGCCTGCTGAGAAGGCTGTTCCAATGCTGCTGTGTTCTGAACTATTCAGCAAAGCAGGACAGCAAATTTACATGAAGTAAATGTTCTGCAAGGGAAAATTTTCAGCATCAACTCTTAGCATATGTTGATTTAAGAAAGAAGTATCATAATACCTCCTCCTCAGAGCTCAGGAACAATGCATCCCAACAAAGAGAAAGTAATGAAAAAGTGTCAGGATGCTTGCAAGGATGAACAAAGAGCTCCTGGACAAACTCAGTCACCAAAAGACCCCCAAAGAGGGTGGGAGAAATAAAGAGAAATTGTCTGAGCAGCCAGGGGTCTGGTTTGGAAAGCTAAAGCCCTGAAAGTATTAAATCCAGCCAGGGATATTGTGAAGGTGATGAGGCACTGGCACAGGATCCCTGGGAGTGTCCAAGGCCAGGCTGGATGGGGCTTGGAGCACCCTGGGACAGTGGAAGGCGTCCCTGCCATGGCAGGGGGGTTGAAATGAGATGATCTTTCAGGTTCTCCAGCCCACACCATCCTGTGACAAACATACCCCATCATTTCAAAACGAGTACATTCTAATAAAAACACTTCTGAAAACACAATGCAGTCAAGACATCAAGCAGCAGAAATTATATTCTTGGACATCTGAAACAATGCCACAGCAAGATTAGTTCTTCTCTTCAGATAACAGAGTTAATTTATCACGAGGGAGTTGCCCACAGAAACACAATGAAGTGGGAGAACAAGTCAGAGAGCCAGCAAGCTGCCTTCTCCAGCCCTCAGAGGATCCTCACATATTGGCTGAACGCAGAATAAACTCCACTCATGCCTTAATACACCCTCCATTGACAAGACTTACATTGTTTATCTCACCAGTGAGAAGAATGGGGTGGAGATAAAGGGAGATCTATTCTGGCTTGAAATGACAAACCAAGTCCTGGGACCTGTTTTATACTTTTCCTAATTGATTCAGAGGATGCTGGGGACAGGATCTTGGCATGCCACCTCACAGCAAGCAGAGGCATTTCTCCAAGCAGGAGGTGACTCTCAATATTAACTGCAACTGAATGAGAATATGTTTGCAAAGCAGCAGGACTGCAGAGCTAATCCCAGGTCTGAGCTCAAATCTGAACAAGGGTTGCCAAATCCAGTCTGTTTTAATGCCCTGTGAGACTTCAGGATGATAATCAAGTGAGCTCAGTATAACCTCCAGCCAGCATGGAGCCACTGCTTTTATCTACAGAGACAATTTTCATCAATGACACAGAAAATAACTCTCCCTTTTCAGTTTGTTACAGAGCTGGAGCCCAGTGCTTCCCTCAGTGCCTCAGCTGGCACTCCTGGGCGATGGGGAACACTTGGGCTTTTCTAGAACCTGCTCCCAAAGCAACACAACCTCCCAGGAGTGACTTGGAGCAACAAAACTCCCTTGTCCAAACCATCTCAGGTCAGCCAGCAGAATATTAATAGCTGGAGCCAAACCTCCCCAGCCAGCCCTGCACAGACAGACACACAGACAGCCAGGGCAGGTTCTCCAGGTCCGGCCCCGAGTCACACACTGGGCTCCCCTCAGCCCTGGCTGATAGGGATCTGGGGATTGCTTCACCCAGGCCTCTCCTGCAAGCTCCTTCCTGTGAGCAGCTCTCAGCCTTGGACTCCATGCACTGGTGTTGATCCAATAACAAAACCTTGGGATAACCACTGCGCTCCAAGGCTCGGATTTAGGTGTCTTGGCCTGAAGACCTACTTGGATGAAGCCAAAGGATTTCACTTTTTTAAGAGGGTGGTTATGTTTCTTTGGATTTAACTGAGCCTCCATTAATGGGTGCAGCTAATGTAGATTTTATTTCTACTATTAATAGTAAAATTTTATTCTAAATATGGATTTGGCTCTTGCAGGATGCCTGTGATTCTGCGGTGGAGCAAACACACCTGAGAGCACTGCAGAAAAGACAGGGAGCAGAATAAATCCCCCTGGTGTGAATCCACTGCAGCACAGGCATCAATTCCTGTTAAAAGCCTCCCATCCAAAATGCTGCAGCTTTCCCACCACAACCAGTGTCAGAGGGGTTTGCACACTCAGAGATCTCCTGTAGCTTTAAAATTCAAGAAGGCCGATTTGGTTTTCATCAGACTTGGACTCAGCCTTTCCATCTTATTATTCTCTATTTATCTATCAGCTGCATGTATATTTAAACATCACCAAAAGGAAAAGCGGAGCACAATGAGGATGCTCTTTCCCAGATGGCTGGGGATAAACACAACAGCAGTTTTGATCCATGGCATAAACAGCTGGATAACACCAGCACACGGCAGTTGTGAGTTTGGATCCATTCCCAAAAAGCAAGGCAAGGAAATTCTGCTAAATCCAGCAAAACTAGCACTGCGGCTCCAAAAGACAGGAATAGTTCACATGCCTATTCCCCTCCTGCCTGCTGCTCCAGAGAGACTCCTGGGAGATTGAGGCAAGCTGTCCATGCTCTTCTCTCTCTGAAATAAATTCTGATACATTCATAAATATGAACAAACAACAACACTGATTAAAAGGAATTTCTACTTGCTGCATCACAGGCAGCTGGGCTGTAGCTACACTGAAATAAGCAGCAGTATCTCAGCATTTTAACTCCAAACTCAAGTCTGGGTGTGGGTGCCCCTTTAGACCTGAAGTCTGCTTTTCCTCCCAAAAGTGATCTGATTCCAGTCACTTACCTAAAGTGCTCTTTGTATTTCAAACTCTGAAACATTTTTCATATAAAGAAACTGTTTGTATATTTACCCACTTATTAAAGGCAACCATGGCTCAGGACAAGCTGTGGCTTACATCATTTTTGTCCCTTTGCACTGACACCAGGAAAATCCTTAAGGACACTACAGCCATATCCATCCCCAGTTTCAATGAGCTTATTGTAATTAAACCTTCCACCTGCATTTAGGCTCCTCTCTCTCCCCTTTAAATCTCTATGATCTGTGGTATAATTATAATTTCAGTGAAGCCAACAACTATTCTTATTTCCATTGTCATGCTTCCACTGCAGAGATGACCTCCGGTTTTTATTTTATTTTTCTAAAGCACAACTCCTGCTGCATTCAAAGGCAACGCCTCGTAACTAACTGTAGCAGGGTGTGACTTGGTATCTGGGCCCTGCTGACCTTAAAAAATTTTCTTAATCTGCCTGGTTGATGTTGTAAACTGAAATCCCACAAGCATAAGAAATGCTTGGCGAAGCAATGCTTTCAGCCAGGCAGGCTCCATTTTCTTGGAGAGCACTGCTGGTCACAGCTGGACATCTTGGCTGCAGAATGAACTTTTCCTGGCTGGAAAATCTTATGGGTGTTGCCTAAAATCAGGGAAGTGCTTAAGGGCAAGAGGACCTCCTTGATGCTCTCCTTTGACATTCAATAGCTTCATCAAGTTGATTTGATTTACAGAGGGTTCCTCCTGTGTCTTTTAGTGCAGGCATGGGAAGAGACACCTGGGATAAAATTCTGTATTTTACTAAACAAAGCAAAGGAAGGACATGAGAGCTCAGCCTTGGACACACAGGTACATAAATACACCAAAAGAAACCAAGTCATAGCCTGCTCTGGAAAAAGACAAGATCAAGTTGGAAGCTTGAAGAGGGGGATTACTCTTTAACAAGGAAGTTTTGTTAAGCTGTGCTTTTTGGCACCAATACACTAAACAATATCACTTTGCAAATGTAAAAATTCCCTGGCAGGGAGCACAGCTTCATGTGAACTCCTGCCCAGATCATTCCTGGGGAGAGAACAGCCAACTCCCAGGTCTCCATCCCGTCATGGCTTAGATGTTTCAGTGAAGACACTCTGGGAAGCAGTGGGTTGGAAAAGGAGAAGAATGAACTCCAGTACTTGGCATTTATTCTCAATTTCCCCTTAGAATTTATGGAAGCACACACTTCAACAAGCCTTCAATTTCACACAGTTCCTCTCGTATTCTGCCTCTATCAGTGGAGCCTTTTATGTTCCATGCACAAAAAAAAAAGCAAACACCTACAAAAGTGAAATGAAAACATTGCCCGAGCACAAGGCCTTGCAGAAACACAACTGCCTCATATTTCTGTAGTTATCCCTGGGGGCTGCCAAAATCCCCATCCTGAGACCACCAAACTCAAGACACACGAGCCAAAGCTCCCAAAGGGAGTTTCCACTATCTAGGAGAGGCAGAGATTTACTGCCTCAGTGCCAGCAGAACTCTCCTTCTGCCTCCAGCCTTTGGTCTTTTGCCCACCACTCTAATAAGCAACAGCTTAAAAGAGTAAATCCTGACATGCAACACCACACCATGTTCCCCCCACAAAAAAAAAAAAAAAAAAAAAATCAGATACAGAAAAAAACTTACTTTTCTGGGCTTAACTTTGTCTTGTAAGTCGTACTGGCCGATTCCTTTGTAACTTATTCCAAGCCACCACGGGATTCCTTGTTTATCCTGAAAAATGGGACGTCTGCGTCAGCCAAGAGCTACTTAAGAATGAGGCAATTCCAGGATTAGAGCCCTTTTCGCTCTGTGACAAGCACAAGTAGGTACAGAGAGCAAGGATTTTTCTGGCAAACAAATTGAGGTGAAGTGGATTGCTGGGGTGAAGGTGGAAACTTTCTCCCAGAGGCACAAACCCAGGTGGTGGCTGAGCAACGTGGGGAGAAAAGCAAGAGTGCTGCTGGAACAACAGGGTGTCACTGCTGGAGGAGTGGCTGTGATGGGGAGGGACGGGGGACAGAGAAAACTGTGGCCAGTGACTGCCAATACCACTAAATTCAGACATGAGCAGCCACAGGAGGAGGCACCAGCACAAAACAGCAGCTTCTCAGGTACCACAGTCATGGCCATGACTCAAAAGCAAGGAGACATCATCTCTGCTGAGCTCTTCTGCACAAAGCACTCTGGCCCCGGCTCTGCTCTACAAGTGGGAATAAATGGTGCATTTCCATCACTCTCCAAAAGTATTTCTCAGCATCTCCCCACTCCAAGCACGCACCACTAATCACCTGCCACTTAGGAGGAGTCCTTTCCACATTCTATTTTTCTAATCTTGATTAATGTCTCTGGGGAAACTATTAGCTGCTTCAAGTCTAGAAGTGATATCCAGTTTAATTAAGATGATAGGAATTTAGCTGCTGATAGGATTACATAAAGGTTTTACAAAGATTCCTTTCTGCTGTCTGGAAACAATTTTTAAAGTACATTGAATGGGGAAAAATTACAGAGGTTGAAAAATGTGGGGTTCCATACTGATAGAAGGGCACTGAATCATGCAACTGCTCCTTTAGGAATGCAATCCCTCATAATAAGCTCAGCAATCACATTATCTGTAGTCAGTTACTGACCTTTACTCCATAGTAATGAACTCCATATGTTGGCAAAGCTTCTACCACTTTCATGTACCTGCAGACAGATTTATAGCACATCAGATTATTTTCTCTGGAGGAAGTAATATCTATTAACATATTTTTTTCACACATACATGCAGGACACGTCATTTATCATCTGCATATTTTGAAGGCCTTAATAGCTGAAGGCCCATATTTTCAGAAAAAAAAACTTAGCATCTTGGCTTGGGGAAAGATGGGGTATTTTGGCCCAGCTAAAGCAAAAGGAAAATTTCTCATACAATAGAAAATTTAATCTTTTATCAGAAGGTCATAGAACTGAAAGCAAAAATTCTGAAGTGAATATGTGAGCCTTTTGGGAAATGTTGGCAGTAAAGACCTGCCTATAATTATTCCATTATGAAGCTCTGGTTACAAAGGACAGGTTCCAAATGAATATGTTTATGCCATTGTACAACTGTTTCATGAGGCAATTCAGAAAACCACTGAACAGACCATTTTTCCCTTGTTTCTACTGAAAAAAAGACCACAAATTACTGAGACAGATTTACAGGCATTGAGGCACGTGAGAAAAACTGCAAGGAGTCTGCACTGTGCAGTCATGGCCATCATCTCAAACATCTCATAACACATCCTACTGCATCTGCTGGTGGGAGGAACACTAAATATTAATGGTAAATGAAAAATAAAATTCCACAGGCTCAGTGGGCAGCTTGGAAGACCTTGATGTTTTGAAAGCCAAATTCTGAACACTTCAGAGTTTCTTACAGGACTTGGGGTCATATGCACCCTTAAGAGTTTGGAGTGAAAATTAATTGATGGCAGGCAAGGTATGGAGAAGAGTCTTCCAATAAAGTAAGATCCAAATAATTTCTTTTGCCTTTGAGGTACCCAAATGACTACACAAATGCTGAACTGCAAGCCTGTGAAATGTGAGACTTCAAATAATTCCACTTTGCAATGTAACTCAATAAAAAGAGAATCTGGCAGATACAAACGACATCATTTGCAGGCAATAATGACCCAAAGAGTCTGCCTTGCCACTTCTCAACCAAAAAAGAACAGGAGAAAAGTAAAAATATCATCTTCACAAATTACCAAGTGTCATACTCACTGAACAATGGCTTGTCCTCTGGTCAGACCTTTAATTTGTGTATAATGCTCAATTACTCTGTCCTCACTGCAAACCAAGCACAAAACCCAGTTTAGAGGCTCAGTGACTTTGTTCATGTGCCGAAGCTCAGCCACCTGCTCAGCACACACAGAAGGGTCCCCCTGCCCATTTCTTGCTCTGGCTTACATTCTGGTTCTTGCAGATTTCTTTCCCACCCTTCATTGGGCAGCGTGGAGCTGCCTGGCTGGTCCCCACCATCACATCCTGCCTTCCAGACTCATTAACAAACCATTTCAGATCAGCCTGTTCTGCTGCAGATGCTGCTGCAGAAGAATGGTGCTAATTGTGGAAATTCATCTTAATGTTCTAAAGGACCCAAACTTCAAAGCCTGGTTAATGCTCCATATGCAAGACAGAAGAAGTTCAACCAGAGCTGTTTTCATTCCTGTCTATTTTCTCCCCCTGACATTTCATAGGTGAAAAAAACCACACATTTGTCAGCAATGACCTTTTTGCATTTTTCCCTGTTACATATTTCAACATCTTTGTTTCGGAGGAATGTGAAATAAAATATGCATTTCTGTGTCAAGACACTTGAAAGCAAAGAAAAACCCAGCAGTATTCATTCAGAGACAAACAAATAATAAGCAAGCATGGTACACTTGAAAATCCATCACGTACACATCAAGCCTAAAAAACCAAAACAAACGAGGAGGTTGAATTTGCACAAAGGGCATAAATTCCAAGGAAACAATATCACTGATTCATCCTAAACGCTGTGTTCCTTCTACAGCAAATTCAAGCCCCAGAACTGGAACTGTCTTTCTCTTTCCAGCCTTTCTAGATTATTTTCTTCCCCTGTCCTGTCCAGAGGAGCTGGGTGGGCAGCTGGCAGCCAGCAAAGGTCACCCACCACAAAGGCTCCACTGTGTGACAGATGAAAACTGAGGTGCTCTCTGCAACCCCAGGCCTGGCTGGAGTTCAGAATTCATCTCCTTCTACTGCAGGGTCCCCACATACTCTGATCCAGCAGTTTCTGACACAGCAAATTTAATTTGAGCAAACTTTCAAGGAGGAATTTCCACCAGATCTTGCATAATTTATAATCTTCTAAAAACTGGAAATGCTTGAACATGAGCAATCAGCTCCATGTCCCGGGCTGAAAACTTTTAGAGGAGTTTGCAGACTGCTTAAAAGTGATCTTCTTGTTATCATTCATAGCAATGATTTACATTTTAAATTAACAGCTCACCAGTAAGCAAGTGATGGATGCTCCTGCAGTGTCTTGGTAGGAAAGACAGGCAGTGTCTTCAAGTCTTTTCTGGCGTTCTCATCACTGAAAAAGCAAAAATGGCCCAGAGTCAGTGCTAGTGAATCAGAGATGGACTCATCAGTTTGGGCAGAAGGAAGGGCTGCATTTGCTGCTCACAAACGTGGAGTGCAGCCCCATGTCAGGCTGTCATAGCAACGTAACTCGAGATGTCCTCTCACATGACAGTGATGGATATGGTGTCATGCTCATTACACACACACGTGATGCTCAGGCCACCACCGTATCAATATTTATTCTGCACACCCTCACTCTATTTGCTGAGTGCAGAATGAGCCCTGAAACAGCTGCAGGAGAGCCCAAAAGTAAGGCTTGCAGTGCTAAGTTTTGCTCTGCCTTCAACAATTTATTTCATGAAGCAGTGTGGTATTTGTTAAATCAGAGAAGTTTAACAGTGATCTGATTCAAAACAAAGGGTTTCAGTTCATACATTTTCAGTGAAAATAGTTCTCCTGGACTGGCATTGTACAGAAAGTTCAAATATTCTGGACTCTAGGCCCAACCTGAAATGACATACAGGGGGGCTGAAGTATGTGAATGCAATTTGTCACAACGAAACCCCGGCAGAATATTTAAAACCTATTTACAGTCATCAGTAAAATGGTTCATATTTTCTCCTCACATGGTCCATTAGTTAATCAGCTGAAACCTGCACGCCCCATCTGGGCAGGATTTCTGCATGCCTTCAGCACCAGCAAGCACCAACACGACTTTTCTATGCAAAGAATGCACCAGCCCCATCCATCAGCATCTGCCTCAACTTTGCCCAGGCTTTCCTTGAAGGTGTTTTTCTACTCCCAGCCTCTCTTGTCATCAGACTGAACTGTCAGAGTTTCCACCAGAGCTACGTCCCCCTTTGCCATGGGCACTGAGGACGGAGCTCTGCACATGGAGCAACCCTCCCTTGCAGGACTCCGTCTCCCAGATGCCACATGGAAAACGCAGAAGATGAAAGGTTTTTTCGTTTTGTTTTTTTTGTTCCTCGGGAGCACAGGCTAATGGCTCTGTGCAAGGCTCTTCCCCAGCCCTGACAATGAGCCTCAGCCCTGAGTAAGGGGGACCACCTCTGGGGACAAGGGAGCACTTCAATCAACAGCCTATTTATTCTTCAGCGTCTTTGATGAGGCTGCCAAGAAGGGGTCAATTAGCACCGAGGAGTGCTGCTTGCTGCTCTCTTCTGCCAGGAATATCCATTTTTCTTTGTGAGCTGGCCAGCACCCAAGCGCCACAAACGGGGACAGCTGGGTAGAAAATCAGGATCTCTCCTTCCAGCGCTCAAATGCAGGCAATGCTCAAACAAAGGCTGAGTTTTATTCACCCCTTGCAGGCCTATTTTGATGGGATCAAAAGGCTGCAGGACATCTTGGCTTGCAAAGGTGGATTACCAGGGGTTTGTAGGGTCACATGGAATTGCAGATGTAGAGCATGCTCTTCTGAGGCCCCAGAAACCAGAGAAAAGAATAAAAAATAATAACCCCCCCCCCCAAAAAACCAACCAAAAAAAAAAAAACCCAGAAAAAACCCCCAAAAACCAACTAAACAAGAAAACCTGAAAAACATACACCAAAAAACCCCACACAAAACCAAAAAACAAATCCACAACCCAAAAACCCCCAAAACAAAAAAGAGCAACAAAAAAAATACAACATGGCCTGAACTCCCTCATAAAGCTAGATGGATGGCTTGGCTCTCCAAGGTCCTGTCCAACTTCAATCATGGATTCACAGGATAATTGATAATTATGATACTTAAACCACAATTTTCCTCCTATTTTTAAACCTGATTTATCTCTGCAATGGCTGCTCCAGCAGGCAGAGTTGGCAGGGAACTACAGTGAAGGAGGAGAGAGGTTTTGGAAGGAAGTACTAACAAAATAGCTAATTTTTGCCAAACAAAAGGGCTGTTTCTGTAAATGTCAATTCTCAGCCCCGTATTCATAATCAGAGGTTTAACGGGTGGTCATTAAACCCTTATTTAGTAACCTGGTTTTAAGGGCTGAGGAAATAAGGAGGCTGATGCTGGGGAGCCAGAGCAGAGCAGGGGACAGCTGACACCCAGCTGTCACCACTACACACGGGTGGAGAGGCCCCAAACTCTCCTTCCCCAACCATCACAGAGCCAGGAGCCTCCCCATCACTGAGAAATGCCACAAATCCTGGCAGCTGCATCTCCCATGCTCTGAAATGCCACCTTCTGCACCATTTGCAGCCTCCAACAGCACTACTTGCATTCCTGTTGGGTTTTTGGGCCCCTCACCTCTCTGTTTGGTTTTTGGGCCTCCTGACTATCTAAATCTGGCTAAGTAGCAACTTTATCCTCATCAATGCCAAAAGGAGGGTGCTAGTTAAGCCCGAGTGATGAGCAGCAGCTCATCAATACGAAAATGTCTACCACTGAATTTAAATTTTGAGGGCCAGCCAGCAGAGCTGGCTCCAAGCAGGGCCTGTGGGCTCTGACCTGGGGCAAGCAGTGATCAAAGGGCTGTCACCACGTCTGTGCCATGCCAGGGGGCACGTCCCTGCAGCACTGACCCAGAACACTGTCAGCAGGCAGAGCCCACGGGGCTGGGACAGCTCACAGCAGAGCTGGGCCTCCTCTCTTCTTCTGCCAACCTACAAACCCATCCAATTTCTCGCAATAACACTGATTTTATGAGGCAAATTTGGCTCCTGGGACTCGTCTTCCTCACAGGACCCAACCTCACACCCTGAGGTTTAGACACCATCCTATCCACAAGCACTGAGGGAAGTCCATCCAAATGGACTTATAAGGGCTGAAACTCTCTCTGAGAAGCAACATGATTTTTTTTTCTCCCTGCATAATTGTAGGATCAAGCATGAAACAATCCTAGAAAAATGTGAAAGACCTGGGAGAGACAGGGCACAGCTCCTTGCAGGCTGGATGCCTTCAGACAGTGCAGGCTGGCACGCAGCAGCCTGGATCTGCTGACTGCACGCCCCAGGATTAGGGATGATTCACGGCTTCAGGGATAATGAAAGCCTCAAATGGTCCTCCCCCTCCTTCCACAGAGTCCATTATCACTTCATCTGCACCAAGCAAGTCTCCCCTTGACCTTCAGGATCACTTTCCCAAGCCCTCTGAGCGCCAGCTGTTCCCCAGAGGTGACAACTCCCGATAGCAGGAGCGGCACTTTGAATGATGGCCTGTTCCTGTTTGGTTTCACAAGGACCACGAGATGATAGAGCAATCCCAGGGCAGACAGCCCCGGCTCCAGATGTCCCACCATCCCCATTATCTGCCAGCCCAACACCCAGGGCTGTATCTGGCACGTCCATGGTGGGTTCCCACCAGGAGGAGGACGTGGAGGTCGGGACAGGGAGGCCCAACTTGCATTTAATCTGACCCCTGCACCAGAGGGGGTTTCTGGACTGGCGGTTTTTGGCATAATTTCAATATATAAACTGCCCAGAGTCAATGGGACTGAACATTTTTTTGGCAAAAGGTTTGTTTATTCCCCAGGAGGAGAATATAGGAAACTCTCAACTCAAGTATTTTTCCACTATGGAGAAGAATTAAACAAAGGCAGCAGACAGACCCTTTCCTTCCTATTCCACCCTCTAAACAGGAGTTTTCTCTCTGGCAGATACAAAGCAGAACTTGAATCAATCTGGGCAATGCAAATGGAAATAATGAAAATCTGCATCAGAGCCTACTCACACTGAACCTCAACTTGCACTCCTGGTACTGCCCATAATTAATTCTCTGTCCCAACATGATCAAACATTGGGCAAGATGCTGTCCCCAGCATGCCCTGCTCGTCAGTGCTAGCTCTATGGAGAGGGAGCTTGACTCTAAAACAACCAGGTAACATGATTAAAAATATTTAATATATTTAAATATTTAATATATTTAATATAAAAATATTTAACCATGTACCATACTATCAACAGGATTTCCCACTTGAAACTCCAGCAGCAAAACAGGACCAATCTCAGGAGCTTCCTACACCCTGCTGATGTTACAGTGAGATTTTTGGCATCTTGCTAAAACCCCCACCAGAAATCCATGAAGGAACCAAGCCAGACCATTGTGGCATGCTCTGCCTAGAGCACATTACTGAAAATTAAAAAAGAGTTACACATTTATGCCCCCAGAAAGTACATCTTGACAGCCTGTAATGGAATGATACAACACTCCCTGCCAGGCAGAGATTTACAGAACTGTGCTAATTAGGACCATTTGTCAATCGGTTTCCCTGCACCCACTGTCAAAAACCAGCTTATGCCCCTTGCTAAAGCAGGTAAGAGCTTAGATGGAGTAAGATGTGGTTAACGAGAGTAACAAAACGTGAAGAGCAAGCAACACACCCAGCAGCAACAGCCATATATTGGACTGCAGCATAGAAGCTTATCAGCCCACAGATTCTTTGTAAATATTAACAACTCGATGAGGACAGGACTTCAGACAACTCTTAACTGACTAAAGCAAGGGCAGGTGTGCCTGAATTGTGTTTATAACACGTTATAAGGTACAAATTTATCACTAGGGAAAGTGCACTGTATAGCAACTTTATTCTTGGAGTTCGTTGACCTCACACAAGTAACTCCCAGGTTCTCCTAAATGTCATTATCTTAAGTTCAGTTAATTCTTGAAATGAATTTTAGGCATAGCACAGGTAGAATTTAGAGTGGCCTTGCCTTTAGGAAATGTCAATCAGCTGTCAGTAACAGCCCTATTTCTTTAGAAGGATCACCAAATTCCTTTGCACCAAATTGTACAAGAACATCCTGCGCTGCTGCCCACACCCCAGCCTAGTTCTAAGTGACGTTCTCAAGTGATCTAGTGACTTTCTCAAGGTCCTAGTGATTTTCTCAAGGTCCTAGTGACTTTCTCAGCTTGGTGCAGACTCAGGGAAACATGACCAAGGTTTCCAAGGTTCTCCCATTCTTTACACTCAAGAGATGAGAACCAGCAACATGGGACCATTCCTTTGTAGCTGGGCTGCTTCAGCAACAGGTGCCTCCTCTGTAGGCTTTGGGTTTGTTGTAAAATAAAGAGCAAGACAACCCCAGGCTGCTCTGCCCTTTGAGGGACCACAAGAAACAGGTGTGAGGAGCAAGCAGTGAGGCAGTGGAGGGGAAAACATGAGCAGGGTTAAAAGTGCAGGAGAGGTGCAGGGAGACACGATGGATTGAGCAGCTTTTGAGTATGCCAGAGCAGCAGGATCTTGGCAGCGGGATTTTGAAATGCGCTCTCCGACAAATCCTCTTTTGTGACAAATGCCAGACGTTTCCCATCATTTCCCAACCTTTCAGTTCATGGTCTGCTGGCCCACTCAAGAAAGTTATTTTTCTATTGAGGGGAGCCCAGGATGTGGAAAGGCCATGAACAAGGGGCTGATGTTGGTACAGGACTGCAGAGCCTGACCTTCCAGAGCCTGGCTGGGGCAGGGTGCAGAGGCTGCACTTGAGCAGCAGATAGCAGCCGCCTGCTCAGAGAGGTATTTGAAGGGGCATTTAAGAGCCCTCCAGCCCCATCTGTGAGAAGGGCCCTGATAAGCAGTGCACAGGGCTTTTTCAACCCCAGCTTGTTGGACATTTAGGCTGTGCTGCGGGTTCCCACCTTGTGCAGCTGCAACAGCTTTGGTTTCACAGCTCAAGGAGGAGCTGCACCAAACACGAAGCATGGCTGGGACTGGATGACCATTCCCCACACTTGGAGCAGAGCCTTGGGCTCCCAGGCCTGACCTTGAGCTCCAGTCCTGTTTCCTGAGCCAAATTTCTCTGCTTCCCAAGCACTGCCCAACTCCTGGGCAGAGCAGCAGCACCTGCTGATCTGCAGGGGTTTGGTGACTCTATACATTGGCTTTTGGAAGATGGGCCAGGGGCACCAAGGAAAATGCAACATTCCTCCCATCAGTTGTGAGCACACACCTCTCCATATGAGGATGTGGCGAGCAGGAACATGAGCTGCTCCCAGAGCCACCTTGCCAGGTGAGACAATGCCACAACTTCCACTTTGCAGACAAGGGTGCCAAGGAAGCAGCTCTTCATGGCTAGAGAAAATCTGTGACCTGCAGCTGCCCTAAATCCTCAGGTCTTCTTTTGCAGCCCTTGATCTGAAACATGAATATTCTGAAGACAAACGCGTTTGGTCCTTGGACCAACCACCTACAATGGGTGGTGGATCCCATCCCACAGACCTGCTATGAAATATCCACATTTAAAGAGCTGCTTGCTCTTTAAACATCACCCTTAGCAGTCCTCCCCTAACAGACCAGACAAAAGCAGCATGGCTCAGCTTTACCTGGGGATTTACTGCCAAGCAAAAATGGATATTCACAGCTGATACAAAGCTTGAAGGACCCAAGCTCTTCCTCACAAATCAGACTGTTATTTCTAACATTCACACTTTCTTCCTGCTCACACAAAGGTCAGCTTAGCCATATTAGCTGTGGGTTTTTAGCGTGTCTGAGTACAGTAGCAAAGTTTAAAGCTTGTTATCACAGCCCGGCTGATACATGGAGATACATGGAACCACAAGAAAAATAAAGTGTCCAAATAATGATAAAGACCTGACAAATCTGAAAAAGCAAAAAAAAAGCTGACGTTGAAAAGCTGTCGCTCCATTTACTCAAAGCACAAAACACACCTCATGTGATAGATCTCAGCCACCATGGGAAGGAAAAGCAAAAGATTTATTTCTGCTTTTCTACAGTGAGGATGTTGTTAGGACTCAGACCAGAGCCCAAACTCCTGCTCACAGCTGAGGGTGCAAGACTGGAAAAAAAAAAATCCCTGTAGGCCTCACAAAGTTTTTCAGCTATTAGACAAAATGGATGTGAAATGTGATTTTTCAGCATGAAATGTTATTTTTACAATAGGAAAGGTCATGTGTTTTAATATTGAATCTGCACTTAAGGGAATCGCTAGGACAAGGAAAATGCATCTTTTACTTATGGCTGTGGATGTCATGATGCTGTCCCACGTGACAGCTTCTCCCCTGCATGGGGGACAAGCTGGGGGATGCTGAATTTCCTTGCACCTTGCTTGCCTCGTCTCTCATCTGTTTTGCAGGCAGAGCACACACAAAAGACCTCTCTAGGTGGCTGGACTGTACCCACTCTAGCTCTGCTCTCTGAGTTAGAAATAATTAAAAAAAAAAAAAAAAAAAGAAAAACCAAAGAAAAGAAAGTACTGTGGAGGGACTATTAAAGAGGACAAAACACAGTAACCCCTTTTCTGCCCCTCTGGAAACTGTGCAAACGTCACACATATGAAATCTAAAAATCACTGTTCCTTACCAAACTGCCATAATTACGTGTGAATATTAAGAATTACATTGCTATATACAAGTAGTAAATCCCCTGAGATCAGGTTATTAAATTACTGCAAACATCCTTTTTTTCCCCTCTTCATCTAATCCTTTTTGCTCATTTCCACCCACAGTGCTTCCACCTAATTAATCTGCTCCATAATAAGCATTCTATACCAATTCCCTGAGAGTCCTCACAGAACTGCTTTAAAATAGGAAATTGTAAAAAACCATTACAATGACATCACTGCAGACTGCATATGCTTTAGTCTGCCTTGAACTGATGAATCTACAAGTAGCACCAGTGGAAAAAAACCCTGTTGCTATGAAAAGTCTACACAAGAAATGGCATCTTAAGTACTTTTTCTTTGTATTTGCACCTGGTTTGCATGAAAAATAAAACTCTAGGAGAAAACAATGTTTTCATTTCATAATTAATTAATTCAATTCAAATTCAGTGTTCAGGGAAATGGAGCTCAGCAGTTCCCTGCCTGGCTCCCCTCAGCACCTGTTCCTCATGGCAGACCTGCACGGGTTCACCAAGGAAAGCAAAATTTTCACCCTGCTAGAGAAAAATTACTGTAGTCTTCAAGCAGCTTTCTTTGAAAAGGGTATAAAATTCAATTAGGCTCTTGGGAAAGTGGGTATCTGATACCTGTCAGCAGGGCGAGCATCATCCTTATATGAAATAGATATGAAACATGACTTTTCCTAAACGTGCCTATTTACTACATTGGTTCATCAGATGCTCCCAAATAAAGCAAAATAAATAATCAACCCCCTCAACTAACAGGCTCTGAGTAAGCAGATATTTGCTCATCTTGCCCTGAATCAGCTGTTTATAGTAAAAGAGGGAGCTGAGGAAAGCACACAGCTGGGTTTGACCTAGAGAGAGTTAATGGTTCAGAGCCAGTGCCTCACCAGGTATTTAAAGAAAAAGCGCAGGGAGTCACAGCTGAAAGGCAAAGCACACAATGAGTCACTTGGCAAACAAGGGCCAGGAGCACAAGGGGCACAAGGCAGCGCCAGGGCTGAGCACTGATTTACAGCCAGGCAGACACAGCCTGCAAAAAGGCTCAGGGTATCAGTGCACGGGCGTTTAAAAAGTGCATTTGCATGGAAAAGAACATCAGAAACTGAACTGCAGTGCTGCTACAGGCACCAGATGGGTGTTCTGAGAGTGAATCCTCTGGTGACCCACCAGCTCTTTTGTAGCAGCCACTGACACAGGTGTGAGGAGATGGCTGGGGCTGAAGCAGGATCCAGACCGCGCTCCGGCCAGATGAGATGGGCCCCGGTAACTCATCCCCAAACTTGTCCTCCTGCTCCAACCCCTGGGCGTGGCCACACCTGGGATTCTGGTCACATAAACCTGGCAAAACTCCCAGAAACAGGCTGGACAAGCCACCTCCAACAGACCTCAGGTGTGTCCTGTTCCTGAGGGTACCTTCCTTAATCTTGGGGTTAGCGGTGGAGTGAGCAGGTGCTCTGCTATCAGGCAATTATTAACTTCTTTCCAACAGCTATTTTCTAGCACTGCCCACGTTATCTTTCCCACATTCTTTTCTACCAAGAGATCTTCCCATTTGCCTGGCAAAATATTCAGCTTCCCAACTGAACACTACCCAAAAATTGCACTCTGACCACTCTTAACTAAGAGCAAATTGTTAATACTTTCTGCACCTAGATCAAGAACTTCACTTTTTTTCCACGCAGGATTTTAAAATTCAGGACTTTCTGAACCAATTACTCCATAGCCTCAGTTGCAGGGCTATCTCTCACCCAAACCTTTCCCTTTTCCAAACTCCTTTATCACCCCCAGAACGATAAACCCCGGTGCCTCGCACATGTCAGCTATCAGGAATTCATTATTTTGTCTGTGTTATGTTATACCAGTCGGGAGTTATCTTTGCAGCCCACAGGCCAGAATCAAAAACGAATGTGTCAGCTATTTAAAGAAAATAGAAGCCCTCCTCCAGCAATTTAATTAACTTCCAGGGAGCAGGGCTGGGTTTCAGTCCTGGAAATTGTACTGGGGAAAATACAGTCCAAGATTACCAGTCAGAAAATAAACTTCTTTTTTTTTTTTCCCCAAGTTGCTTTCCTTATATAGTCCCTGTAGCTAATCTGATTTTGATAAACATTTTTCCAGTGCTAAGACAGCATTTAGGACTTCTCAGTTATAAACTGTCTCTCTCATCGAGCTACAAGGGAAAATAAAAGCATATAATATTTTACAGGATTTTTGAGGGCAGATGCTTAATTTGTAAACTAAATACAGCTAAATTATTTATTTCCCAAGGATGCCAAGCTTTATATGTTGTATATCTACAAGATGAATAATTAACAGACTGCCAAAACATTGTCTCTTTAAAATTCAAAAAGAATTCCTAAAATAAACAGAATATGTATGTTTTCCCCCCAAAACCGAGCCATGCCAGAAGCTGCAATTTGAATCACATTATCTTTCTAAAACCTTTACATAGAGTTTAAAACACAAGATTTTATAAAACCAGGCCTGCAGATTTTTCTGTTTCATTTGCAAACAGGAGAGTGGAGAAACGCAATTAACTCACGCCAAGTTTCAAAACTCCAATCAATGACTAATGCTTGCTTGGGGTTCCTCTTGCAGGAGGAGCTGGGTAAAAAGTGCTGGGAACTCAGCTGAAACGCAGGAGCAGTCAACTGGAAGTCATGCATGAGTCGTGAAAAGCAAACACCAGCCAGTGTTACATCCTTCCTCTTGAGCAAAGCGTGCTCAGGGAGGCAGAGGGGCAGGAATCTGCAGCATATCTCAGCCCTGCAGGACTGTCCTGCAGCCCCTCGTGGGGACAGCAGAGCTGCAGGACTGTCCTGCTCTGCCCAGGGCAGTCCTGACACCATCCCAGTCAGGGGAAGAGGGATAACTCACTGAGCATCCCTGTGACATCCTCTTCATCACACACAGCAGGGAATTATCTTGGCTGGGATCACCAGCTGGGTAAACAGGAAAAGGAAATGGGTACATGGTGGCCTGCTGCCACTTCTGCTCCTCATTCCTCCTGTGTCCCCAAGCCAGTCGTGGCTGCCTTTGAGAATCCAGAGTTCTCCAAACCAGGACATGCTGGGGGTGCAATTTTGAAGCATGTACTTTAGTTTTATAAAGATGTCTTCAAAACTGGGGTTCTCTCAAAGTGGGATTTGGGTGGTTCATCTTACATAAAGTCTCTTCCCAAACTATAAAGATGTCTTCAAAACCAGAGTTCTCTCAAAGTGGGATTTGGGTGGTTCATCTTACATAAAGTCTCTTCCCAAACTATAAAGATGTCTTCAAAACCAGGGTCCTCTCAAAGTGGGATTTGGGTCTACCATCTTACATAAAGTCTCTCCCCAAATAATAAAGCACAAAATCTTTAAGATCTCTTCCAACCCAAACCATTCCATAATTCTGTGAAACCCCTGTCCTGTAAGAGCCCAGCTCAGGACCTTGGGGTTCTGCAAAGCACCTGCAAGGACCAAACCCCAAAGTCCCTGCTACTCCCATGCTGCCAGTTCTACCAGACTGTGAAGCCCCTCCAGAGTGACCTTGGTAGGTGTAGAAATCGAAAGGTTTTTACTTTCTCCAAGCGCCCACGTCTCAGTTTTGCTCACTGAAAAGAAACAGATTTCCAAGGAATGTGCTCACCCACTCAGCATGGGGCAGGGGAGGGTGTTTCCCAGCAGGCTGCTGCTCCTGCCATCAGGGTGTTATCTGGGAATTTGAGCAGAGGATTGGGAAAGAGGCTCCTGTAGAACCACGGGAGAGAAACACAGCAGTGTTCGGGCCCTGGTACGGAGCTGACATCAGGGGAATGCCACATGGTGACCCCACCACAGGATGTGTCCCCATGGAAAAGCTGCCTAGGGGATGTGTGTGAAAAAAAATCAGACAGGAAGAGATCCCCAGCATTGCCTGGACTGGCCCAACCCTCACTTCCACAGAGCTAATCTCCAGGACTTCAGGCAATTCCTGTATTTGCCGGCGTTCATTCAGCACTAATCCAGCACCAGAAAAATCAACCTGCACGTTCTCACGGAGGTGGTGCAAGAGCCACATTCCAAAAGGTGATTCAAAGCAGAATGTCCAAATGACAGCAGGCAGAGAACACTCTAAACTCAAGGCAGTGCACGGGGACACAGTGCGTGCAGCACAGCAAGCTGTGCAGCAGAGGCCAGTCCTTCGGTATCCTCGTTAAGATATGCTGGTAATTAAGGCAGTGCTTTATCAGCACTGGCCCAAAGGACCACTTGTGATATGTGACATGGAATTCCTTCACTCCTGGTGTGCTCACTGGGCCTGGGACAGCTGGCTGTGCTCATTTGCCACGGGGGCATAACATATGTTTAGTTTAACAGAGGGAACAATTGCTGCAGCTATTTCCATGCAACTCTTAGGGGAAGAGCTGCATTTGGAAATCACTCTTGTAGCAGAGTGCTCTTCCCTACAATTTTCTTTAAATACTTCTGAAGGTAACCACGGGCAATCCACTCCTTGCAACATGTCCATGGAAAACAGCCACAGCCACAGTTCCTGGGCTTGTGAAGCCATACTTACAAACCTATTTATGGCAAATGATAAGGAGGCTGTGTTAGGTTTAAACCACATAAGGGAGCTTTTCACCACCAAGGTGGCTTTTAACCCCTGTTCCTGAGAATCAAGAAAATTGTGCCACCAGTTGCTACAGCTTAACAAGTTACTTATTGTGGAGTCAGCAGTGATTTTCTGGTTATCTGTGCCTAACTGAGCTAAACTTAGGGCGTCCCTGTGGAGATCAGGCAAGATAAGGGGTCTTTCTAGAGAAAAACGCAGCATATTGCAGGTGTAAGCAGTACACTGGGGGTCACAGAGCAGGTCTGCAGCATGAACAGGAACAGAAATGGCCTGCACAGCCAGCCCACCCAGCTGACCAACAACACCTTTCTGTCCCTGCAGGTGTGACAGCATGCCAACAAACAGGAGGAGGGGGTTTGATGGACTTCACAGAGCGTGTCCTCTGGCAGAGAACAGACAGCCCTTTGAAGGGAAGGGGTCTGGGGATTGGCACTGGCATTTACTTGACAACTGCCCCCTCGAGGGAAAGCAGAGCCACTCAGGCAGTCAAACGTGACTCGCTCCCTGCATTTGGGTCTGTACTGAGCCCTCTCCAAAGCTCTTGTAGCAAAAGCGTAAAACACACCTCTCCCCACACATGGAAACTCAGCAAGCAGTAAAATATTAACGTGACCAAAGCCAATCTTCTGGATCTCTATTTGCTCAGCGAGCTGTTTCTAATGGAAGGTCTTTCCCCGTGGCTCCAGCAGGTCCAGGTGACCCCACTTGCTCCCCTCTGCCCCTTATCACAATCAGAGCTGGGTAAGCAGCACCTCCAAGGGGAAGGCAGGCCTGATGATGAAGCTTTAAACAGAGCAAGGGGGGTGCACATCAGCCAGAACACAAGTGTTGGGAGGGAGAGGCCCCCGGGCAGCTGCCGGAGAACACAGCTCATTGATCCCAGGGCAGCTGATGGCTCAGGGCTGTGGGCAAGGTCACCCACAGGGACCCAAACACAGGCCAGCAGAAGCACAGGCAATGGTTTGCTTGGCCAAAGCTTGGCAAAGCAGAGGTTTCCCCAGCAGGGAGGTGTGGGAGCTCCCCCTTGTCCCACTGTGGCACCCACGCTCGGGAGGGGAGCACAGCGTGGTGGCCTCAAACGCTGTTTTGACTCAGAGCTTGCTCACAAAAGGCATTACTCACCCTGCAGACTCAGATTTTATCCAGCCCAGCAGCACATTTCACTTTCTTCGGGCACTGCTCGCAGCTGGACTTTACCCCCATTCGTGATTGTTTGCAGTACAATGCCAACACAGAAAAACACATCCATCAAGCACACCAGTATTAGAAAGGAAAACGTTATTACCTGGAATAGTCCCCTTTAGCTTCCTACAATTGAAAAACAGTGACAGAATTAAAACACAATCTCTTCAAAGCCCTCGGTTTTCCCAGCATTGTTCCCTTCCCCACTCCCACAGCTCTGCAGGCAGATCCTGACCCCCACCACACTCCCTGCATGTGCTCAGGAGCTGGACTTGGCCCCTCGTGCTCCCAGCTGCAGACAATCCACCCACGGCACAAATAAAACTGCTTCCAAAACGGGGATGAGTTTCACATTGCAAATCAAATGCTGCTTTTAGTGCACAAGAAGTGAAATACAATTCTCCCTCCTCTCCCATCCAGGCTAAGGTTGGCTGTACAGTCAGGTCAGCACTTGGGAGGAATTGTGCTCACTCGAGATGAAAACAACTGTTCAGGCAGATCAAGCTGCTGCTGCAGCTTTGCTGTGGCACTTTGTAAGTGACAATGCAATGGGGGAAAAACCCCAATTTTTTACAGGCAGAATTTTATTTCATAGAAAGTGGTAAAAAACTGGGATTTAAGTCTCATTAGAGCAAAACTAGATTAATGAGAGGGAAAACTGACACTGTGTATTTTAACATAACAGAGGGATCAAAACCATATGCTTGGAAAAGAAGATTCACAGGCATAACACAGCTGATTGAGCTACAATATTTACACTTTTCTTCCCAGATCTCTGGAATGCATTTAAACTACGGTTAAGTGATAAAATGAATGGAAACCTGCCCAGATAAACGACTTCCCTTGATTAGCTTTTACTCTTTCCATTTAAAACTCCTCAAACAAACACTTCAAAAAGAACCTCCTGCGTGTTCCAGCTTTTTCTGAGCTCCCTAGCCGCGGAGACCACAAACAGCCCAGCGGGGAGGGAAAAACTCCGGGAAGGGAATAAACCGAGCCAAACCGAGCCGGGGGGGAAACACTCACCTGGAGCACCAGGGCGGCCAACTTGAACACGGTCTCGCTGTCCACCTCGATGCGTCCCTGTGCGGAGAGAGCGGAGCGTGAGCGGGCAGCAGGGGCGGACGGAGGGAGGGCAGGGAAGGGAAGGGGCTCGGCGGAGGCGGCGCTGCCGGAGCGGCGCTCCCGCCCCGCGTCCCCGCTGCCACCGACACACACACACAGAGCCCGTGCTCACAAACCCAGCCCCATCCCGAGCCCGAGCCCTGCCCTCGGTACGAACGCGGCTGCTGCTGCATTTCGCGGGATGCTGCCCCGTGGTGCTGCTGCATTTCGCGGGATGCTGCCCGCCCCAATCTGCCGTGCAGCACCCCAAGGATGTCAAGGCACACCCCATCCTCAGGGGGAGGGTCACAGCATCACAGACCGGCTGTCATACACTGCAATCTATGGAATTACAGACTGGCTGGGTTTGGGACCTTAACAACCATCTCACCCCGAGCCCCCTGCCCTGGGCAGGGACACCTCCTGTTAGCGTTCAAAGACACATAATCACGGGGGATTATATGCGGTGCTTTTTATTAAAGTGCTCTAGGAATCGGGGTATATTCAACCCAAATCTGATTCGGACCATACGTCCAAAATGATCATGTTTTTATAGTCTATCGCTATATAACTTTCACGTTAATTATTAAACTTATATTGTTCTATTGCATACATAAATTTAGCCCCTCTCTGAATTTCCAACATAGTTTCTCATTATTCTTCTTATGGTTATATAATAATTGTATTTAATTACTAAACAATCATCACATCTAACAATTATATAATTTATCATACTGCTTATGCAGGTGCAATTGATCTGGGAAAGCACAAAGCCTAACATTTTAGATTCTATCTTTAACTTTTTCCAGGGCTCCACCATCACTTCCACTAGACCAGGTTGCTCCATCCCTGCCAAGTGTTGTGATTCCGCTGTTATCCCTGGGGTAGCTTGGTCCATTGATCAATTGGATTGGGTCTGGATGCTGTTAGCATGCTGAGGAGTTGCTCTCAGTCTAGGGGTGTGGTCTAATTTTTGGAGGTTTTATTTTGCTCCAAGGTCACCCCGACCAAAAAATGCAGAGCAGTGGCTTATGTGTTAGTGAACCCGGTGGGCGAGTATGTGTTTTAAGGTGGCTGCTGGTTTTGAAGTTCCACTTGCAGGGATGGGGCATGGCAGATACATGGTTGGATGGCACCCAGGAGCACCTGTCAGCTCCACAAACAGCAGTATTTGACAAGCTCTAAACCCCTGACAAGATCTAGACCCCCCTTTCATCTGCAAGGAAAGCTGTTTATTCCCCAGCTCATTTCTGTGCTCTCCACTCATTTGGGTGCATCTATCCACTGGGACAGCCCTGTCCCAGCCAAGAGAAAACCAAAGAACTACATCCATCTCTCCGTAAAGAGTTTTACTGCTTACAGTTTTAGGGCCTTTCCTTGTTAGCTGTGATTGTGGTACACAGGCCCTGGTGCTAAACCAGCCATACTGATTAATCACAAGGACAGCATCACTGAGTCCTTTGTCCTGCTCGGTCTGCATCCTACAGCTTTCCTTCCTTCCAACTCCACTGGAGCTCTAGAGCAATGTTCAGAAAAACTGCATGGACCCCATGATGAAAATGTGTGCCTGAAGCCCACCCCAAAACCAGCCCTGTCCTAACAGCACTGTGCACTCAGAAACTCCACAGGTGCCAAAGCATCAAAAATACACAAGGATCCTTTTTTTTCCCTCCTGCTTACAAGCTTAAGTACAAACTTTCCACGTTAGTTTCCTACCAGGAAAGCCCCTGGCCTTGGTTGTACTCAGGGACCAGCAGTGACACTGGAAGAGCAAAGGAGATGCACTGACCGTGGCACTCTTTACTCCTCCTGCACCTTGCACACAGTGGGCAAAGCACAAACCTGAGCCTATGGAGCAGCCCAGGAGCACAGAGTTTTCTTATTGACCTTCTGCAAATGCAGACAGTGGACATGATGCCTGCCTCATGTCACTGAGATCCCAGCACACCCTTCGCCCCCAGGATCTGTTGGCTGAATGAGGAGACAAAGCAGACCAAAAGCTGAAACAATGCCAAAACCAGGGCAGCAGCAAAATCTAGAGAACCACATACAGATACAGGGAAATGACATCTCAAAATATATTAGGGCACATCTGGAGCTGAGCTAATTTACCCCAGCTGCAGGTCTGGCCCACAGAGACTAAATTCAAAAGTTGAACAAACAAATAATTCAATTTTCATGGAAAGGAAGTGTTTTTGCCAGCTTTGTCAATAAAACATTCCAGCAGCAGCACTCCCCCAGGCCTCTCTGACAGGCAGACCAGGAGGAATTTCCCCTTCCCAACAGGTGTGGCACCAGCTATGCAGGAGAAGCCCCCAAAGCATTCCCAAACATGTTTTATTAGAAGAAGAGGAGGGGCACATCAGAAGTTCAGAGAAAAAAAAACAGCTTGAAGTGCATCCTTCCTTCACATCTCTTTCATGTTAGTGTTTAAGAAAAGAGGCAAGATTGCAGCCCAAAAACTCCTCATGTAGGTGCAATTTTAAGGCACTTTGTTACTTCCAGGTCTGTATCAGGTTAGTCTTTGTCATGCACATCTGAGCTGGCTTTCTGAAAGCTTAAATTGCATCTGGCAAGCAACCTCTGATGCCAGCTGTGGTGGTGAGAGGATTACAGGAGATCAGGTCACCCCAGCACCACGGTGTCCTTCACCAGCACACAAAGAACTCAGATATGAGAAAATGCCATCACAGGGAACCTCAGCTCAGCAGGAAAGGTGAGATCTGGCTCAGCAAAGCTGCCCTGGATCACAAAATCAGGGAAAACAGCGACAGAAGGGGCTTTAAAAGCTCACCAAGAGCATTGCCCTGCCCCAAGGCAGAGTCAGCTACATGGGGCTCGTTGCCTTTTAAGCCTACAAGAAACTCAAGGAGATTTAACTCTCCAAAGCCCTCTTGATTTACTGCTGGCTCCCAGATAAGCTCAGAGCACTCAGAGCTGCTGCAGCAGAGTCTCTGCTGACCCACAGCAGGAGCTGCTGCTGGCCTCACAGGGGTGTTTGGGACTTCATAACCAAGCACCTCCTCACTTCTCATCTTCACAGCACCTCACAGCCATTAACTAATTAGCAAGAATAATTATGAGGCTGCTTTTCTGTGTTTATTTGCTTTTTCCTAGATACTGGCCTTAAGAAACTCTGGTCATTTCACTGGCTGCCATGGCATGGCCACAAGTGTTAACAGTGATTCCACAAACCACTTTATTCAGGGTTTTAGGAGACCAAAGAGAGCACGAAGGGGGACTGGCTTATCCAGGTGAGGAGGTTTCAATTTGCTGTCAGAGTGAGGGATTTGCTGTGCCAGTGCTCTCAGTTTCAAACTTGCTTAGAAGCTGTAAAGAGTGAAGAGGCAAGAGAGTCCTCTTGAAGATGTTCTTGACCAAGCAAAGGGGACAAACAGATCACCCCAGGGGCAGGGCTGCCATCATTCTCTCCAGCTGCTGCAAGCCTCACAGCCCAAGTTATTGCCCACACAGTAACAGTGGAAGGAGACTGAGGCCACTCTAAGCAAGGCTCAGGAGAAAAAAAAAAACAAACAAAAAAAACCAACCAACCAACCAACATTAAGAACAACCCACCCTTTAAAGGGATTAAAGATCACAGAAAAGGTGCAGGGAAGTGAGGGGACTGCCCTGAAGTGCTGCAGTAGCTAAGCAGCAGAGCGAGGATTTGAAGCCAAGGATGCCAAAGCCCAGCTCAGCCTGTGTTTGACAGACTAATGCTCTCCAAGTGACAGTGTCCTGGGCAATTCCCTCTGAGCCTGCAAGTACTTTTTCATCATAATGTAACATTATTTGCCATCTGGCTCACCAATTGGCCATTGCTGTAATGTAATCCAGGTCTGCTCTAGGCTGTCATGGAGTTTGGACAGCCCTTGGCTTGACACAAATCCAGACAGTGATATGTGCTGCTCTGAAGTGCAGGATCATGACTCTTCTCACTCAGGCAATATTTTGATTTTATAATCATCCTTCAGCCTGGAGGTTGGCAGATGAGGGTTTCTCTCTTAGTATTGCTTTATCAGCAAGGTCATATTTCAAAAATAGCTGAGGAAAATGACTGTAAGAAGATTAATTTTTATTGCCTGCCATTGCCAGGGTAATTCCAGCAGAGACTTCAGTGGGCAAGTGAGGGGGCCCTGAGAGCCAGGGCAGCCAGGGCTCCCACAGCCACATGTTGAAGATGAAGATTTTCCTAAATTTATCCAAGTGGGAACAAGGTCAGCAGCATGAGGTTAAGCAGATGTATGTCATTCAGATAATGGAATCTGACTCTTCTACATTTGAGATGTAAATGAGTTTAAACAGACTGGTGACTGCAGCCCCAGGGAGGGGATGAAACGGATATTTTTCAATTAGAGTCTGCACAGGGGCTGATCATTTTAACCAGTGAGACAGATTCAGCCAGGAGACCACTGGCTTATCTGAACACTGAACTTGGTCCAGCGGATTCAGGTGCTGGCTTTTGTCATCCTGATAAACATCAGAGCAATAAAAGGCTGCAGCAGGTGTCCAAACTGGTTGGCAATTACTGTAGAGCAGGAGTGGGTCACTATCTCAGCATCTGGTTAAGAACAACTCAACCTTCAGTGCCCATGGGCAGAATTCAGCCCCCAGTTCAGATAAGAGCTCTTGCTACACAGACATAGACTTAGAATGTGATAAAAATCACAAGCTTGGTCATGAATAGAGCACTGAACCCTCATTAGACACAGCAACAACACTAGAATTTACTGCCATAGAGATACAAGTCTGAAATCCTGATGAAAACTCAGATCAAGAGTGATGATAGTCAGATGAGCATTAACTGTGTTAAGCAAATCTTTAGGCTGTAAACTCAGATTAAAGCAGATTTAAAAAAATAAGCACACGCAGGAACTGTCATGTTTAACTCTTTAGAGCAAGAAGTGGAAATGGACATGGTTTGTTCAAACCACATGTAACCTCCAGAGGTTAAAGGCTGACAACAAAATCATTTCACCTGCAGATCTGAGAGCTGAGATACCAACACGCTTGTTCCCTCAAACTAATTCCTTAAAAATTTGTGTTAGCCAAAGACACCCCCAAAAATGCACACACCATGATTGAATAGCCTCGAGACAGCCACAAGACTGAATATAATTACCAGTGATTACCGAAAGGTGCTTTAAAAAAAGCTGAAAGAAGGGTGCAATTAGCAGAGGGAAAGAAAGGACCCAAACCGAGGCAGGCAATTATCTGGGTGTGGAGCCAGCACAAGGGAACAAAGCAGTCCCAGCACCCCATGCCCTGATCCAGCAGTGAGGTGATTGCCACCAGGGATGCAGAATCCCTGCTCTGTGTGCTCAGATGGGCTGGCACGGCCCAGCAGGGCAGAAAGCTGAGCAGCTTTTCAGTGTTTTTAAGGCTTTTTTGTGCCAGGCTGGGGAGGGCAGTGGGTGTTGGCCACAACCTGTTCCACCACACAGGCTGTGCAGGAGGAACTGGGTCAGGCAGATCCTGCCGCTCACCCTGCCTGTGCTGGGGAATTAATTACTGCACAGAGACAAACACATGGATAACTCCAGCTTCCAACTGCCTGTCCCAATTACCAGCGCTCACACCTACACCTGAGCCCTGGTGCTGTCACCTGCTGCTCTCACTGCCCTGCAGGGCACTGGGGGCACCATCCCATCCCTCCTGCAGCAGCTGCCCCAGGCTTGGCGGAGCACCTGAGCTGGGACTCTGCTCCAAGGACACAAACCGAGCTGAGAAAAAGCACAGCAAAGCAAGTGTCAGCCTCCAGCACCTCAGGGAGGTAAAGCAAAGCACAAAAGCAGCAGAATACGAGCTGCTAGAGGAGCAAATGGCACTCTGCTCCTCCTGACCTTCCTGGGAGAAACACTGCGGATTTCCACTTGTGCTGCATTTCCCCCATGGGCCCTGCAGCCTGGGTGGCTCAGAAGGCCTCACAGCTGCTCCACAGCATTGAGATGGTCCATGATGGGTTCTGTTTCATGTATGGAGCCCCACAGCCCCTCACACCAAGCACAGGCTGAGACCAAGCACAGCTCAGTGCAGGTGCAGAGGCTGATGCAGCTCCTCCCTGGCCATTCCTGCTGATTCCCACCTCAGGGGCTGAGGCCAACCCAGCTCAAAAATAAAAGCTGTTAATGGTAAGGGAGAGCTTCAGGTTTCCCTGTTACACCCTTTATTTTGCTGTCTCTGCCAGCCACTCTCATTCATTTCCTTCTGCCTTTTTTGTGCCTCAGCCAACACTTAGGTGAAACTCCAGGGACAGGAGCAGCTACTCCAGGACTCACCTGCACTGTGCAACAGGAACACATCTACTTTCTTATTAACACAAGAGTAAAAGCAGAGAATGGGGAAAGGCCTGAAGACTTCCCTGGTTTGCAAACCAGGGCACATAGCAAGTGTCATTAGCCTTAACATATAATCACAGCCTTTTGCTTTGCTACCCCACCATCACGGGGAGATATCAACACACACAACAACAGAACTGGCTGAGCTGTCACAGCACCTTTGCTCTGTGGCCAGGACATCAAAGGTGCAGGACTCTCCATGGCAATTAACCCAGTTGTCAGTCCCAGGAGGAGGTGAGTACATCCAGAGATGTGAGGAGCAGAACTCTGGCTGCAAATCAATTGAATTTTCATATTCAGTGTGCCAGCCCAGCTGGGACACAACCTGCACCTCCCCAGGAGCCCCACAGGTCCCTGGGGCACCTTTTAGAGCAGGACTTGGATTGACCTCAGCACTCTCAGGAGGCCCTGGACTGTCCCCACACCATGGCCAAAGCCACCAGCACAGCCCCAGGTGAGGTCTCTGGGGGTACAATGGGGGCCCCATGGAGATCTGCCAAACTGCATCAGAGTGGGGTCCTATCACATTTTATTCACAGGCTCCATCCTCCTCACCTGCCAACATGAAGGCTGGGCCATGGAGGTGGCTGCCACGACAGAATCCACAGGATAGAACAGCCCTGGAGGAGGAAAAAGCCAACTGCTCCTGCTGAACCTCAACCTGGGCTTCACATGTGCTGTCTTTGGGAGCAGAACAGCCAACTCAGGCAAGGGACAGAGGGTGTTTAATGGCCTTGGCTAGGATCAGACTACACACTGTTACAGGGCTACATGGGAACGTTCCCCTCTCCCTGGAGGACGGGGAGAACTAGGAAATATCCATTATAAAACTTTCGAGAGCTCTCTGATATATGACCACTGTGCTCCCCAGGAGCTAGGAACCAGCCAGACTTCATGCTCACACCAGGGGTCTGTTTCAACAGCTCTTCTTGGTAAGCACTGGTCCCCAGGCTGCCAAGTGCTCACAAGCATTGCTGTTCATGGAGCGAGCACAGACTCCCCTGAAAACTTACATTTCCTTTAACTTTTCCCTTTTTTAAAGCAGCTCTTACAAGTCCTTGAAACAAATGGGAATTTAAATAAACCCCCCAACACCCAGAGATACAGAGGAAATGGGGAACACAGCCAACTTGACCAAGATCTTAAGTTTACAGAACATATTTTAAGGCCTGGCAAAGACTCAACCATACGACTGCAGAGCTATATGGAGGTTAGCCCTAATGCATAATAAACTTGACAGTGCTTTGCTAGCCAAGCAGGGTGTTATTTTTCCAAACTTGGCTGTTTCAAAAGAAGAAAAGACTAATTTATCTTTCCAAATTTATCACCAGCATGTGCGTGACCAGCTCTGACCCACCTCCCTGCAAGCACCCCAGCTATGGTCATGGGCTGTGCAATAACACACTGAACACTTCACATTTACAGAGCTCCCTATGCAAACACAGCCATTCCAGATACCCACTGCACCAGGCTGCCCTCTCCTGAATTCCAGCAGGTTTCAGACAGCTATAAATCTTAACTCAGCTTCTTGAAGTCAATGGTGGGTGAGAAGGCTTTTAAAGTGAAGTTGTCACCACTGAAGGTTCTCAGGCAGCGACACTCAATGCCTTGGAAAAGAGAGGCCAGATGTACACAAGGCAACTGCAGCCTTTGCATCCTCCCAGAATACATGTGGATAAATGAGTTTTTAACCAAGTGACTGGAAAGCACTTGAGCAGACCTGGATATATAATTACCAGCAGCTCCCACCTCGGTGGTCCAAGCTGTTCCTGGCAATGGATGCGAGTTCTCCAAGCTCCAAGAGCGTGGATGCTGCAGAGCAGGAGCCAGCCAGCTGCTGGGACCACACAGCACTGAGAGGGACCAGACCAAGGGGAAAACGGGCAGCTTGGCATGGCAGAGGGCAGGGTGAGAGCTCTGGCAGCATTTGCTGTCTCAGCTGGATGCCATGGTCTGTGCAGTGAGGGGGCACCAAGTGCAGCAGCACACGCTGTGCTCTGTTCACATGCAAAGGGGGCTTCACAAAAGTTAAAATGAGGTCTCAGCCCTCTTGTGCCTCAGGCAAAGGGGTCTCCCCCAGCTCCCCAGAGGCAGAGGAGACTGCACAGAGAGCAGCACAGGTCACAGAGGATGCACAAACCTGGCAGGTGCCAGCAAAGGTCCCAGAGGCACAAAGCAGCTTTGACAGTAGAGGAGCACAGAGGTGGGGGAGTGGGTGGGGAGTAGAAAGAAATACATTTTTGGCAGCTGAGATTTCATTGTCTGTCTTGTCCCTTCCTTGCCAGAATGTCTACAGAGATTGCAAAACGCACAAGGCCCAGATTCCTCTGAGTCCTGGCAGGGTGAAGCAGTACCTGATTTCAGAAAGGAGCAGAGAGACTTGCAAGAAGGAATGTGGGGTTGAAAGGTGAGGAAGAGAATAATGGCTGTGCACTGCAGAACACCAAGCAAGCCTTCACCCTTTTCAGAGCTGTCACGCAGGTTTTGATTTCATTACTTATTACTCATTATCATATTTTGTAATATATTATGTAACTAAGAATATAAAATGGTATAGTGTTTACCCTAAGTTTTTATCCAGCTGTTACAAGACAGCCAGAACACACTGCCCAGCAGCTCCAGCCTGACCCCAGAGGCGCTGGACTTCCTTAGGAGGATTCCATTCTCTTTGATTAGAAACAGCCCCTTACAGGATTTCACACACAGACATCTCAAAGAACACTAAATACATTTCTAGTGCAGCCTCTGTACTTTGTTAGCCAAGGATAAATCCCCTGCACAGGAAGGGCTGGCACAGAGCTTTGCCATTGTGCTGGCTGTGTCCGGCTCTCCTGGTGTGCCCACGTGCCAGCAGGAGCACTGGCACCCCATGGCACACACAGGGCAGCATCACCCCCTCCCTGCTCACAAAAACATCCCTGCCCCCTGAAGACAAGGGAGCACAGGTACCCACACTCTGCTGTGCTGTCAACACGTGCCAGTGCTCAGGAATGTCACAAGAGCACTCAAGCATCAGGCATTTGCACCACCCTGGATTTGGGTTTCCCCTATGGGGAAAAGCTGCAGCGAAAACTTTGGAAACACCTTTGTGTAAGCAAAGAAACACGACTGACTTTGAAGCAATCTCATCCACACAGGGCTCAGCACAGCCCAGGTGTTGCAGCATCTATCCCAAACCACATTCCTGGCCCACACAGAGCACGGGCTTCCTGCAGAGATCCAGGTTAGGATATTGCCCTGGCAGGGCATCCTCTGGCACTGCCTGGGCACATGGGCTGGGTGTGAGCACCTGCTTTTCACACACTGGGGGTTCCTCACTCCAAGAATACGACAAGAAAAGGAATGGGAAAAAAAAGGGAAAACCAAAAAGCCAAGCTGAGGCAGGCTAACCTCCTGGAGCTGGATTAAGGACTGAGCAGTGCCAGGGAACATTCCTGGCTGTCATCGTTGAGCATCAGCCACTTCCCTCACGGAGCTGGGGATGCTCCCATTCAGACACCCCTGGCTCCTTCCCTGCCCCACAAAGGAGCCAGCAGCACCAGGGGAGAGCACAGGCTGTGGGAGCACATCTGAGGGGCCTCTGTGCATCCTCCTGCCCCATCCCAGGGCTCAGGATGAGGGCTGGCCCCACGTGCCCTTCATGACTGCCTGGGACTGACCCGAAGTTTGTCACGTAGAACAGAATATTTTTACAGGAGTTAATTGGAAGGTTGAAAGCTGCTTGGGAGTAGAGGAACTGGCTCCTGCTGGAGGAGCCAGAGGCTTGAGCTGGGCTGTGAAACTGCACAGAGAGGGCTGCAGCAGAGCCAGGCACCCCCAGCTCTCCCTGTGTGCTGAATCACCCGGAGCTGCACAGAGATCTCCTCTCAGGAGGAAGGGATGCTCCTCATCCTCATCCCTCTGCTGCCCACAGAAACTGGACACAACAGATACCTCCTGTTTCTGGCAGTTTTGCCTGCAGGAACAGGGATGCCACACTCTGGGTGGCTACAATTAGAGCACACACTTTGCAAACCATAGGGAAAAATAAAAGAGCCAGTCTGCCTTCAAACTTCTTTTTTTATGCTTCTCTTCTCCCTTGCTTTCTGATATGTCTTATACCTACACATAAACACATATACTGGCACCCAAATGTGTTAATATTGGGTAGGGTTTGTTTCAACAGCAGTGGCATTTACCACATTCCATCCCAAAACCAGACCCATTTTCCAATTCCAAAATTATTTGTTAAGCTGCTCCAGTTAAGGAGCAATTTAAGGATGGCTACAAGCTGCCAAGACCCTTCATTTTAAGTGGCAGATATATCAAATGGAGATTTGCTTTTTAATAACCATAACCAGTGAGGCCCCAAGTTCTTTGAGCATCTTTCAAACTTCAGCATGTTGTAAAAATGCACCAAATTTCCTTCACTCCTCCAGAAAGCAATTCCTGTACAAAGCACTTACAGCTCTGCCATCACCACTTTCAGGTTTCTGTATTCTCTCATAAAACAATGAACACTGCATCCTGAATAAGAACCCTCCAAAATCTGAAGCATGTTGAAGGTGAAAGCTTTGGCTGGCTACACCGAGCTCCACCACCAAGGATTGTGTCCCAAGGAAAGGTTGTAAGAACCAAGTGACCCTCTCAGACTGATTGAACCACAAGTGAAAACAAAAGGCACCAGAGTTGGACATTAACTGGAAAATCCCAGAAGCATGAGAGTAAAGTTCACAGAACTGCAGCTGCGTGTAGGGGCATGGCAAAGTTGGCTGTCACACCACTCTTATTCCAGAGAAAGATGTACCTGCAGCAAATCAACCTTATTCTTTAGATTTTCATTACCACATCCTGATGTGCCTTTTAAAAACATGTATTTTACCAATCTGAATATTTTAAGAAAACAGTGGAAACTTTTCAACCAGAAAGTAAATACAGAAAATATTCAAACAACTGGTTGTGATTGCTACTTTATAGGATTTGCTATTACTATTTACTGTTACTTTACTATCTCACTGAATTAAGGCAGGAAATAAAGGAATTAGGGACCAAATCCACAACACAGGACCTTCCTCACAGGCCTTTTCTTCTTAAGACAAGTTTGATTAAAGGTCAGTAAAGAGACACTTGCACTGAGTGTTTGCTATGCAGACTGCAGGAGGATGTGCCACTGAGCAGAGCCTACCTGGGAAGTTACAGCCCAGATTTCAAGAAGCTTAAAAGCTTTTGAGTATTTCAGACTCATTGCAGAGCACTGAGCACACAGCAGGGCTGGAACCATCATCAGCCTCATTCATGCGCACGAAACAACAGCTTTCAAGGCAAGGAGGGAGGGAGTCAACATGCTGAGATCTTAATACTTCAATTAGCTCTAGAAATCAGACACAGCTCCTACCAAGTTCTCAGGACGGAGCATGTGGCAAAGCAATAGAAGAAAAATGCACAAAAATGCTCCAAGTCTTACCTGGTGTACACAGGACTTGGCATTCAGAAAAAACAGCTCCACCGTAGTTTTGTCCTTGAGAAAGGAAATGCTTTCAATGTAGAACCTGAAAATTAAAAAAAGAACCAAAAACCGTGAGTGACTCTCTTGAATAGGTTTCATCTTCCTCCCAAGTCATTTTATTTCCTCAGTGTTTTGTTCTCCAGCAATAAAATAGCACAGAGGAACTACGAGCTACTGCACTTAATTTCCTGCCTTTTAGGAGGGAGCAAGCAGAAAATCACAGCCTGACAGCACACAGGGACTCCTGGTTCAACAGATCCTGCATATCTGATGACTTTTCAAATTAGATGAAAACTCTGAACGCTACAGGAGCAAAGCCCATCTCTCCTCTGCAGGGAAAGTCACAGCAGTGGAAAAGCCACTCCAGACATGGTGGGGAAGTTAGTCCAGCACTCTGCTGGAGGACAGGGGTTGGAGCAGAGATGTTTGTAAGAACCCCTAACTTCACTCCAGCTCCCACTAAATGCCAGGCAGGAGACACAGCTTTCTCCCAGCCAAGCAAACACCTGGCCCAGCAGTGCCTCAGCAATGCACATCACCCAGGGCTTCCCCATGTCCTGTCCCGGGGGGCAGGGGGCTGGGTGACCCACACAGGGCAACCAGAGCCAGACCAATCTCTCCCCAGGCTGCTCCTGAGGCTCCTGACAAGCTCCTCAAGCTCCATCCCCCGAATTTTGACCGATGACCATGGCACGGAGGGTTTGTAGGACACTTGAACAAGCAGCACAGAGCTCGTGCTAGGCAGCAGGGAAGCTGGGACCTGCCACAGGTGTCAGGAATGCTTGCAGTGTTTATGCTGTGACTTCAGGAAAGTGATGCATTAAATAGTAATTGCTTTAATATTTCACATTCCTGCAGCATGTCCCATTGAATTAATTTTAAAGTACTCTCCAGAACGCCTCTGCAGATGATTTACCCATTTCACAGGCATGCAGCCTGGCCAAGGGGCAGCCCCAGACATCTGAAAAGCTGTTCTACATTTCCATGACTCACCTTTCCCCATGAACTCTATGAACCACAGGTATTTCCACCTTCTCTTGATCTCACCTGATATATTTTTTTTTCCCCCAACAGCTTTGCTAAATTTTACTTTAAACACCCTTGAGTGTTTCTCTTCAGAAATGCAGAGCAGAGGGCAGGACCCACACTCTTCCTCCCTTCCCATCCTCCTGCCAGACCAGCCCTTCCCAGAGTGGACCTTCCTCAGCCTGCTGCAGCCTTCCCTGCACCCTGAAGTGATTTTCCTCAGCTGATGACCTCATTTGCACTTCCAGGTTCTTTCAGCCAGGCTCAGGTGTGGCTCAGGAGCAGGACAGCTCTGGCTCTGAAGAGAGGCAGCTCCCGGTCACTCGTGTACAAAGCAGGAAGCTGTGGGATCTGTGGATTTAGGGTGAGGGCACGGGGGGCACTGCCCCAGTCCCAGCTCCATTTCATGGTCCAAGCTGCACCTTCTCATCACCCCAGGACAGATAAGGATGTTCAGGGCATGGCAGGCACATTTGGGAGCACCATAAAGGGCAAATTGTGCTTCTACTTCCAGTGCTGTCAGCATCCTTGAAACTAAAATGACATTTCTGGAAGTCCTCAATCTGCATCACAGAGCCCTTCAGCGGAGTGTGCCATCCAAAAACCTCTGACTGGATTGACTTTATGCCAGCTGGCAATAATTAAAATCTCAAAGGATTATCATGTTTCCTTATTGAACAGCAAATGCAAATTTCAGGGATGAGGTGAAGAAAAACGAGCAATCTGGAGATTCCTCCATTTCCAGTAATGCAACTGGAAACTGCAGGTTTTGAAGCGGCATTTCTGCTGGAATACCTATTTTCCATGGATCAGGCAGTTTCTGCAGTGCTATTTATTTCTGTATCTTATTCCTCCTGCTCTGCATCTCACTGCCCGCCTCCTTGGGTACCTGTTTTGGATCTCATGACCCCAGAGTAAGTCAGGCTTAAAATTCCTTTCTGAATATTGATCTTTCTAAGCCCACTCCTCACACATTAACTCCTGCCCAAGTCTCTGCACACCCTGTCCTGCTGAGAACCATCTTGCAACAGAGAGGGCCAAAATGAGCAAAGAGCATAAATTCCAACCAAAAGAATGCTCAAGTTATAATAGGATTGCCTTCAGAGCTTTCTTGGGCAGCCACAGGTTTTGGCCTCCCAGATCCTGATCATGACAAACACAGTAAAGAGCCCATGACCCCTTTATAAATGGAGCTTTTTCTTTCTGCAAAGTGTGGAAGAGGAGCTCTGGACACCATCACACCGCAGCACGTATTGAGGCAGAACAAAGTGCCACTTGTTTGTCCCATTCCCTGGTGACAGTGGGGGACACGGGGAGGCACCAGCGCCAACTGACCCAGCTACACAAGAGGCTCTGCTTTGGAAGTGCTTCAAATAATTAAGCACACCAGGCATAAATTTACCCAGATCTGAAAAGCAAATGAGGTCAGTCTGCTCTCACGTTCCCTCACAGACTGCAAGGAAAACAAAGACTCCAACAATATTAAGAATATGATGTTTGAGCTCTTCTGCCAGCTCTGTTTCATAGGATGTGGATTTTTTTTCAGGCCCTTAACCAGCAGAGCTTTGCCAGCAACAGCCCTAAAGTAATGCAATTACATTGGCCAAAATCATCATTTTGCCAGGGATTTTATTTTTTCCTGGGGCCTGGTTAAGCTGTGAGCAAAACAGCCATCAGCAATCCCTTTAAAGTACAGACAGCCCTTAAGTAAACAGAAAGAAAAAAGTAAGTTAAATTGTTTGAATAAAGCGTATTGAAATTTAGCACACTCAAAGACACGTCAGGCAAAGAAGATACTTAAAAAATGAGGTTTTAAATGAAAAACAAAACCCAAACCCACCCTAGGAATCATGTCCTAATATGAGTTTAAAAAGTAGCAGGTTCCAACCTACTTTATTTCACAGTTACATACAAAAGAGAGCAGCACTTAGCCAGGCCCTAATCTCTTCTAAAAATAACACATTGCTTTGACATTTATTTCCTTTATCAAATCTGTAATCAGCTCCTTTAAACAAAACCCCCCTGGTGACAAATAAACCCAAGTGGTGATGTTTGCTTGGTGGAAACAATTACTCACCTAACGGCAAAGTACAAAGTAGCTGGGCCTGGTTTCTTGGGCAAGTCATGGTCCAGGACACGGTGATCCAGCTGCAGCCAGACACTCTGACCTCTGTGCAAACAGGTTGGGGAGAGGGTTAAAAACTGGGATGGAAAACACAGAAATTGGTTCTTTTCAGTGCCCCCAATTAGTCCAAGTGTTACTTTAAAAAGTTCAAGCCTCAGCCCCAAGGCAGGCAAACACTTCATGGAATAATTTCCTTTCTTTTGTTTTTCCTAACCCTTAACCCTGCAAGGCTGAGCCATGGGTGCCCTCCAGAGGCCAACACTCCCTTCCAAGCACCCAGCCCTGTGCACACACACCAAGGCAGGCCCTGGAACCCCACTGCAGTTTCTGGGGAATCCAGCAGCTTTCAGATAATCCCCCGGCAGCACTTCAAACCTCACCAAGACTCGGTGCCAGCAACCAAAAACATCCAGAAGGATTTCATGGCAGCTCTTCTGGGGCAAAAAAAACAAGCCAAGTACAAACAGTATGCTCAAGGGATTTACAGAAGAGCTGGGGGTAATATTTTCCAGCAAGTGAAAGGACAAAAATATTCCAGGGATAGCCCAAGATGTGAGTGGCTGGTAAAAAATAACAGAGGGCTGGGGTCAGGGCCCCAGAGGGAGCAGCTCCACGAGCTCCAGGGTGTCCCACATTGGATGGGCATCAGCAGGGTGGCCCCAAACACGGCTCTGATGGGATCTGTAGGTGGAGGCTTCCATCCAGGGCTGCATAGAAAGTGGGGATGGAGAGCAGCAGGAAGCAATGTTATGTCACAGACATATTTTCATAAAAATCCTCTCTTTAGGATTTTTCTTCTGAGAAGCTGTGGCCTCAGCAGCAAAGTGTAAACAATGGTTATCTGCTGCTGTGGAATGCAACAGGTGCATCTGGGATTGGTCTCCTGTAGATGTTTGGATTTACTGACCACTCACAGCAAGGCTGAGTCTTGCTCTCTGCTGAGACACACACCTTTGTTATTCATTCTTTTCTATCCTATTCTTAGCTAGCCTTCTGAAAATTTTTCCTTCTATTTCTTTTTAGTATAGTCATAATGTTATATATATATCATAAAATAATAAATCAAGCCTTCTGAACATGAAGTTAACATTCTTGTCTCTCTCTTCATCCTGCAACCCTTGTGACCACTGTCACAACATTATTCCCATTAGACAAGAGGTTTATTTAGGGGCTGTTGTAGTGCACAGCTCCACGTCCTCACTGCCCTGAGCACCTCTGCTCCAGCTTTTTGGGGGAGCTGAAGGTAACTCCACTAGAGACACTGCCAGCAGATGTGGGGAAGCATTTCGGTGCCCTGCTGGGAGATGAGCACCAGGTGAGACTGCAGGTAATGAACCCATCTGACTCTGGGTTAATGCCAAGGAACACATCTCCCACAGCATCACAGCCAGGCTCAGAGAGAGCAAAATGGTCCCTGGGCAGGGCTGACCTCACAGCTCACTCTGCTCGGGAAATTTGGGGTTAAAAGGCTCAATGATGTATTTGAGATTCAGGTGCAAAGCAATTCATTTTGGAAATAAATGCAAAACCTTTTTGTTGTTACTAAAAGTGCAGAGGAAGAAAGCTGAGGGTGTTCACATGGGAAATGGGAAATTATCCCTGAATCAGTTTTTTCACTGTGTGAGACAAATATGAAATGTGAAATCATCAGGAAAATATTTTACAAGGATTCTCTGGTTTGGGCCCAGAAGATATTTTCCAAATATTTTCTATTTTGGGCCTTCCCCTCTCCCCAGCCAAGCAGCACAAGGACACAGTAGGAAACTCTTTCTTCTTTGAAAGAAAAAGAAATTTTTCTATCATGCCAAGCTGCCACAGTATCAGAGGATTTACATTGCAATAATGACACAGCTGTTTAAATAAACAAACACACTCACGTGTCATCGATAAATGTTATCCCAAAATACTCCTTTTCTTTCAGGTTGAAGTGTGAGGCCACCAGATCCAGCAACTCCCGAGACAAAAGTTTGGGCTGTTGAAAGAATAAAATCAACTGTATTCATTTCAGTCCAGGCTTTTAATAAAAAATGATATTTTTTTTTCTGTACAAATACTGACACTTAAGTACACATGGCCATGCTAAACCCCTGTTGTACAAGTGAATACAGAAGTGATGTATCAGACTCAGGGTGTCTCAGTGGAGCTGTGTGGGATGTGTGGAGCATGGAGAGGCAATTCTGTGCTTAATCCATGACATTAAGCTGAAGGGCACAGACTGAGTGCTGCTTTCCTCTTGCTGGGGGAGAAGGCAGCATCCAGGCTTTCCTGCACTTAGGGCAGGAAGGATTTTGCAATTAAGAAAACATTGTGTAGTGGAGGATCTCGTGCTTTGAGTTCCGTTATGGGGAAAAAAACATCCTCAAAACCACAGAGTTTTCTTCCCATCTAAATGACAAAAAAAACCACCCCAGCACAAGGGGTATGTTTAATGTCCTGTGTGAATTTTGGTGAAAGCAAAAAGTGAATGCAGAACTGATGGCAGGGGAAATCCTTCAGCCAATCCAAGTGTCAGGAGAAGCACACATTGCCTCAGCACACCTATTCCATTCTGTGAGTTATTCTAGAATGACTTGTCTTCAGCCCTCACTTCAGCCCCCAAAAGAAGACAAGCAGAGGAGCCTGGCCCTGGCTGCCAGTGCCCAAAAGAGCGAGGTCAGTACCTGAACCAGCAGCTCCAAGTTCCTGTCATCGAGGAGATGCACCTGGCAGTGCCGGCCCTCGGTCATCTGCAAAGACAGCAGCACAGCCTGTCAGCAAGGACAGCATTCCTGCTTGCACCAGAGCATGGGAGCCTTGGGGACAAGGGCAGGGTGAAGCCAGTGTCTGATTTTGATGGATAAGGGAATTGACTGTGTACCAGAGCCCAGTCCTTCTCCAAGGACTCCATCTGGGAGCTGCCTCAGCACTGGCAGTTCCTGTCAACCCCACGCTGGAATTAAGGGTGCTTAGCAGCACTCAGGATCAGATTAAAAAAACCATAAATGCCGTGAGAATTAAACGTGAGGATGAACCAGCCTGGCCAGTGCTGCAGCCTTGGGCTTTTGCTCTGGTGAGGAGATGACAGGGACTCAAGAAACCCAGATCCATCCAAACCTCCCTGCAGATGGGTCAGCCCAGGTCTGGTCCATTGACCTGTCTGTAGAACAGATGGAGTAACATTTTCACTTGTGCAGCTACTGAAAGTCATCACTTCCATTGGATTCTTAAACAGGAGCTGCACACATCAAGAAGGTGCTTGAACTGCATCACTAAGAATGGGGTGATGCTATATCTGAGCAACCTCTTTCATGTCACATTTATCTCCTGCAAACTAAGTCTCTTCCTCTCTTTAGCAGACAAGCAATTCAGAAATAGCTGCCCATTATGCCCTTTTAGCATCTGCCCTTTGAAATCTAATACATTTCAATGAAAGCTTTTACATTATTTAATATCTGTTCTAATTCCAGGCCTTTCAGCAGCTCCAGTGAGGACCAGCTTTGCAACACTCTCCGGGCGAGAGCTGGTGAAGGAAACCTGGCTTTCATAGTTGTTCTCCCAGCCTCAAAGTAGCTCATTTTTTTGACAGCACACCATAAATTGTGAGCTGTGAGCAGAGGCCGGGGGTGTTTGCTTAGACAGAGGCTCCCAGAGCGATTAAGCAGCAACACACAATGGTTTCCCCTTTCACATCCCTCTGGCTCTGCAGGGACAGGGACAAGGACAGGGCTGAGCTGTGGTGCCATCAGCCCCTCTCATCGCCTCCTGCCCCTGTGCACGCTGCAGAGACTTAAAAATAAACACAATTTCTGTGTGATCACAGTGGGGCCGCAGAGAGCTCGCAGCTCTGCCCCCGTTTGCACAGCCAGGGCTGCCCGGACACAGCCACCTCTGTCACCAGCCAGCCTCTGCCCCCAGCTCCCACAGCAACAAAGCTCCATTGAGCTCGTTTGGACCAGAAGGCGAGAGGGAGTGCCCTCCTGAGGAGCTCTGCAGGCAGGTCAGAGAGGAGCATCTGCAGGCACAACTCCCTGAAGTGGTCTGGAAGATTGGGCAGCAGCAACTTTGGGCACTGCTGAGCATCACACCACCCATAAAACAGCAACACTGGTACAAGGACTGCTTGCAGAGTGAGTCTAGAGGACAGAAATCCCTTCTTTTCCCTGTACTGCTGCTGCAATCATGAACCTGTGCAGGAGTGCCAGGTGAGCAGTGACACACGGTGAGCAGCAGCTCAGAGCACAGGGCTGCTCCAGCCCTGAGCCAGCAGCGATCCCACAGCTGCATCCCCTGCTGCTGCTCCCTGCAGAGCATCATCCCCAGGCCCAAGGCACACCTCCAGCAATCCATCCCTCGGTTCTGGAAGCCGAGCTGCAGCACCCCAACTCCAGCTTGCAGCAGGCTCCCCGAGATTTCCCTGCTGCCCAAACACAGCACCCTTAAACCCATCATGATCCACTCCCAGCTCCATTTGTTCCCCAGAGCTGAAGGGCTGCCAGGGCAGGCTCATAACTAAGTTGCCCATTACCATCAATTAATCATTTAATCAGCACACCCTTGAAGGTGCAGCAGATTTCTGGCTCTGACACACTGTTACCAATCTGCCCCTGTTGGGAAGTGTCGGATCCAATACTGTTTTTAAATCATTCCCCATCTGTTGCTCTGAGATAGCACGAGGGTTGCCATTATTTAATTGTGAGCTGCTTCAGTTTTCACCCAGTGGAATCACATCAATCACTTCTGACTGTTTTAATTGCCTCAATTGTCTGTTGTTAAGTAAAAAAGGTTTCTGTTAGAGCAAACACGTCCACAAAGCCTCATGCTGTGGAGAAAGAAAGGTATCTGGAAGGATTAAAATATAAAAAAAATACCAAGCATCATCTGTGCTTCAATTCAGCTATCCAAGGTAACTGCAAAGCACCTTAAAAGTAAATAAAACTCCTAACAGCCCTGAAAGTAGGCAAGATATAATTATCCCTGATTTTATTGATGAGGACAACATAAGAAAACAGTTTAGAAGTCTCATTTACAAATATACACACTGACAACATTTAAAACCTGAGGCACCAGCAATCTTTGCTCAGAAATCACACATCCACTTCCCAGAGTGGTGGGAAGCTCAGTGAAGAGGCTGCAGAAGATGCCGAGGTGCCCATGACAAAGCACTGTGAAATGCCTTTGCTGTGACAAACCTGGATCCACAGCGCTCTGTGGCCACGGGCTCGTGTCACCCCAGGAACAGCTGGGGACATAACCACAAAGCCACAGCGATGTCCAGAGCCGTGAAATGCCTGTGGCTGTAGCTCTGAGAAGAGCTGCTTGCACCCCTCTGCCCCCCCAGCCCATTCCTGAACACCTGAGGGCCACATTGCCGCTAAGACACCTCCTCCAGCCAGGATGAGACACAGGGATACTCACTGTGTGCCACCACAGCCTGCTCCAGGAGCACAGATCTGCTGCTGTGACCATCAGCTCTGCATCTGCAGGCTCCAATCCCCAACCAAAGCCTGGACCGAGCCCTTCTCCTGCTGCACCTTGGTTCCTGCAGCTGTGCAGGAGCTCACTCCAACATCCCCACCCCATTCCTGGTGGGGCAGAGAGCACAGCACTTGGCTCACCCTGTCCTTGCAATCAGAGGGAAATCACTCCAAATTACCACCACGGGGGAGCACAAGCCCGTCCCACAGCAGGAATGTCGCCCACCAGAGAGCTCATCTCCAGGAGACAGCTCTCTCCTCACATCCAGCTGCCTCCTTGTGCACACAGGGCTCTGAGCTACAGGGCAGCACTCATTCCACAACCCTTTTCTGTACAGGAGGTAGAACCAAAAGCTTTGGAAGCTGTGGCGGCTGCAAGCTCACCCCACAGGCTCTGGAGTGTCAATCCCCAGGTGTGACATGACAGTGGCACAGCAATGCCCCAGCACTGTCACAGGTACCAATAGCCTGGTCCCATCCTCCTGCATGGAGAAAAGCTGGAGAGCTTCTTGAAGAGGCTTCCATCACTTTCATCCATGGATTTTGGCCAGGGAAAGGTGCCCCCAGCTCAGCAGCTGGAGACACTGAGCTCCTGGAGCCACAGCAGCAAAGGACTCCTTTTTAACTCCCCCAGTGACACTGGGGTGATTTATTACATTTATTCCCCACAGCACATCTGCTTGCAGGTCTGTTTCCTCAGGCTGTGGGAAGGGACTTGTGCTGTGTCCCAATCCCAGGGCACCAAGATCCTCAAAACCCCAAAGCCCTGGACCCCTTACTAATATATTTTCTTTCATCTTTAATTCAGGACACCCAGCTAATCTGGACAATATAATTGATTTTCTCTATGTGCTGGACCAATCCATAAGGAGCTGAGCACAGCTGTCTGCCTCAGTCAAGAGCTGCTGTGAACAGTCTTGAGATATTTATACACACACACATCTGTTTTCAGCTTATTCTCATTGATTTGGCATTGTCTGTACAAATGAACAGTTTTTGCAACGTGCCCCCAAATTGGTCATCTTAGCAGTTATTTTTAAAAGCCTGCTAATATTTGAGCTATTATCCAGTAAAAGAAGTAGCAACATAAAATTCATGAAGCATCTCTGTGTCTCATCTCATTCCCAACAGGAAATTAGGAGAGAGACATTACACAGCCCTATTTTTGGCAAAACCATACTGAGAGACTGGGAAACAACAAAAATCCAGCATTCCAAATTCACTCATATTCTCTGTACACAAGTAAGCAGCAAAACCTCAAAAACTGAGAGGACTGAAAGGAGAAACACGCTTTCCACTGCAGAAATACAGTTACACCAAAAAACTGCAGCTCTCCTAATTTACAGGCTGTCAGCAAGAATCTGATTCACCCAAATCTTAGGTAAAAAAGGCAGATAATGAAGGGAAACAAACAATTCTCAAAATACTCATGTGTGGAAATTAAAGCATATGGTGAGATTGTAGCTCTACATAGAAAATTAGCATTACCATAAAGGTTTCATTAGCTGGGAGGAAACAACATGTTGCCCTCCCTTTTTGTCACACACACACAAAAAAAAAAGACAAATTCTCCACCTAAAATCAAAGCAGATTTTCCAGAACATGCATCCTTTAAAAAGAAAATCAGCAGAGAAGGCAGAGAATAAAAACCCCTACTTCTTGGCTACTCAGACAAATTCCCTACAATATCCTAAGCCTGACTGTTTATTTGGGAAAACAGCACATGCAGGATATTTATGCTATTTCTCTTGGACAGAAACATCCTCCTTATGCAAAGCTGGTTGTTACATGCAATATTTTTAGACATCCATGTGTGTCATCCCGTTAGGGAAAAAATAAGAAAAAGAGTAATTAGACAGGGTGTAAACAGGAAATCTCAAAAAAACACCCTTAAGCCAAAAAAAACCCCCAAAGCTGTCAGAATAACACATCTCCTGAAGGGAAGCTCAAGAATGGAGAATTTTGAAGGGTCTGGGGTCAGGAGCAAACCCCAATGTGCTGTATTCCCTCCAGGTCAGATTTCTCCCTCCCAGAACAGGGCAAGTTACAAAGAATTCACTTGGCCTATGGACACTGATGTCTATTTTTAAGCCTTTTTTGTTTTAAGGTCTAGAGAAAGAAAATTAAAAAAAAAATAAAGAAAAGGAGCCAACAAGATCCAAAGCCTACAAACTTTCTGGCCAAAGAAGAGAGGATTACACGTAAGCTACACATAATTAAGACAAAACTGGGAGCTGTGTCTGCCGTGACAGGCTCAGAGCCCTCTCCTGCAGCCACCTAAATACCCATGAGCAGAGCTTTAAAACCACCCAAATCCAGCAAGGCTTCACACTCTAATGCTCTGAATTCCATGAGAACTATTTTGGACTCTCCCCCCAGTTCTCCTCTTTCCTTTCTCCCAGTATAAACCCCTTTGTTCAGGCCTGGGTGCTCCTGGAAACATCCCAGGTGACACCAGGGATTCGGTCCCAGGTGCACTGAACTGTGCATGTTATTTCCATGAGCTCCTGGCAGGGTAACTGTGTGAAATTAGACTTCACTGGCAGATGGATAGCTCCAAAAGAAGGAAAAAGTCACCTGTGCTGATGCATCCAGTGATGAGAGAGAAAGGGGAACCATTTTCACTACATAAATGGGCAGCACACAGCCTTAAACCCGGAGTTGGAAAAGTGAGAAATTGGACTGTGGCACTTGATTAATACATAGATTATAAAAACTGGCTCATTTATTCCTGAAACAGGCACAGCACAGCATCTCAGGCAGTCAGAGCACTGGAGAAAATAATACAGGTAAAAAAAGCAAAATTCCCTCTCTCACAAGGCAATGCTGTCCCTTTGCACAGTGACTTCACAAAGGGCATCCCAAAATGCCTCCATCCTGCTTTTGGCACTGGCACAGAGGCAGCAGCTCTGCTTTCCAGGTGCACTAAAGAACCAGCCTGGATCTTTAAAGGATACCATGTCCAAATCCCTGCCTGAGCTGCACTTTACCACCCATTAAAGCATCACCAGTAATTTCATGTAAAGGTTCTGTTTTTATAATCCAAACTTCTCTTCTGTAACTCATAAGCCTGTAAGAGATTTCAAAGCTTAATACTGAAGCCCCCACACTTCAGGTTTTCATTGGCATTGAGGTGGGTTTTTCCTTTGGTTCTGAAGGCATTTGGGATCAGCTCCTCAGATCAGCACTGCTTCACTGACTTTGGTACAACCAGCCAGCTGATGTCTGGCCCTGAACGTGCACAGCCTGATCAAAATGTGAAATCACACGCAAGAATGTCTTGCCATAAGGAGCTGCCCCAGCCAGGCACATCTCAGGAAAATAAAAACCTTTGCCTGTCCTTCTGGAAGGAAGGGGCCTGCTTGCAGCTGGGGGGAAGAGGGAAAAAGTTATAATGGTTGGAATGACCTCAGAGTTTCCTGGTGTGTCTGTGGGGAGAGCAAAGCTTCATCGTGTTCCAGCACTTGGAGTCACTCAGAGCTGGAAGGAGTAAGCAGGAAAATAACAGACACAAGTTTGGGGCTACACCAGCATTGCTGTGGAAGCTTTTTAATCAATCTGCACAGATCTCCCAAAACACCCTGGTGCACACTCTGGGGAGCCTGTCTGCCCTGACCAGTGTGGGTGCCACCACTCAGGGTCCCAGGGTGGGAGATGAAACCGATGGATGAGGATTGGAAATGCTCCACTCTGCCACAAGTGGAGATGTGAGGGAGGGAAGCACTGCCCCAAGCCACTGGCACATCCTACCCCACTGTGCCTCTCCAGCAGCCTCAGATCAGAGCAGAGCCCCTCTGGACTCACTGACAGCTCCTGCAGCGCCCAGTGGGGCAGCTCTGGCTCCAAACTCCAGTTTCCCCAGTCTCTGCTCACACCAGCCAGTGTGGCAGCCACAACACCACAGTCTGGCTCACACAGACACAACAAACCTGCACTGATCCCTTCCAGGGCAGGGGCAGAGCTCCCACCAGCTTTATGGGGGCAGATCACGTCTCCAGACATACTGCCTCTCCTTCCTAATCTCCAAGCCATAAAGAAGCCTTTGGCTGGAGTCCTGTCTCCAGTGTAGTCAATTAATTTTGCCATTAATTTTAGTAGGGTCAGGGTTTTGCCTTAAATAATTTGTTATCTTACCATTAACCTTTAACAGAAGCCACTATCTGCCTAATGCTCAATAGCCAGTGATGCTGCACAGTGGCTGGCTGCATCTTTCATCCTCTGTGTTCTGGCAAACCCTCCTGTAGGACCAACCAGGTAACTCCAGGTGCCATCCCCCATCCCTCCCAAGGGCCCCAGAGGCCACCTGGGCTCTGCACACTCATCAGATGTTTACCCACAGCACTCAGGGACTGTGCAGAGCCATTCCCAGGCCTCAGGATATTCTCTTTCCCAGCACCAGCCAGGCAGGGACAGACGCTTATAACTGAATGACAGGCACAGAAATGTTTTAAGATGAGACAGGCTGGAGAAAAAAGTGCAAGCTTTGCACTTTGGAGCCCCTTTGATGATGGTCTACATGGAAATGTTGGCTGTGCTGCAGTTTGGCAGTGAGCTGGAGATAAAGCAGTGCCTGGAACAGAGAGGCTGCCTGGGTTGCATGGCACCTTCCTAAAATAGCCATGAGAGCTGGAGATAGGATGAAAAAGCTGGCTCCTGCAGAGCATCAAGTGACTTTCATGTAAGCCCCACCAGCTGAGCCAGTGACAAGTCTGGCACAGGAACAGCCCAAGTGCTCTCCCCCACTGCAGGACTGGGGCTCTGCAGGGCCACGTGCCAACAGACTTTTCATGCAACCCTCCTTTCCCCATTTATTCTGTTACTCCTCATTGCAGGGGATGGCAGATTTAAGGGACTCTTTGATTCACTGCATTGATGGCTTGTACAGGGTGACAGGCACGGCCTCTTGGGGTTATTAGAAAGATCCCGCTCACCAGAGCAGGTCATGGGGCTCTAAATCTCACGAGTATGCTGTAATAAGACCCCAAAAAACTGAACAAAACCAAAGAACAGCGATAAATTAAAATCCAGGAAACCAATTAATTCAATCTTCCTCAAAATAATAAATCCAGCAACCCAGCCAGGAGTTAAAGCCCTTTGCCAAGAGCAAAATATAAACAGCAGAATTGCAGCTTTATGCTCCCAACCAGGAGTGTGCAGTGTAAAAAACTCACCCCCCTCCTATTCACGAGGAAATCTTGCAGTGTGGCTGCCTTTCCTGATGGCTTTTTCCTGTCCTTGCCTTTGCTCCATCCCACATGGGGGTGCAGGGGCTGCTCACTGTGCACCAGCACAGGATGAAAGCACTCAAGCGCAGGAGGCAGAGGGAAGAACTGCTGCTAAAGTCTGGCTCTGCAGACTCTCCAGCTGCCAAGCAGGGCCCAGGCAGCATTTCACCTATCCTGGCACTGCTCAAGGCCACAGGATCTCCCTGGCAGTGTTATCCCAGATGCTGAGTCCCTCTGACAGAGGGGAGAGGTTTGCTATCCTCTGAAGGATCAGCACCTTTAGTGCAGAAGCATGCTCTTTAAAGGTGTCTCAAGCTGAAAACTGAACAGGTCGTGTCATTCCAGATGTGCTGACACACCATTCTTGCCACTTTGAGTGTATTTAAAACAACAGTGAGAAAAGAAGAGGCAGGCAACTCTACACTAATGCTACTAAAAAAAAAAAAAACCTATCTGGAAAATTAATAGGAAACAATCAGTAGAAATCTCAAGTCAATGAAATCCAACATCTGCTTTCCTTGGCAGCACACAGGCAGCAAATTGGTGTCTGCTGGAGACACACTCAGCAGCAGCAGCGGTGCTGAGACACTGCAGGCAGGTCATTACTGCACACAGCCCGCTGGGGTGCTTTGTTCCAGTGCAATCTCCTGGGAATTCAGGGGAAAAAGGTCTCCTGTGGGATCAGAGTGCTTTCCTGCTGCTACCTGGCACAACAAATGCTGCCCATGAGGGAGCAGCACCCCCTGTCCCTGCATGAGCAGTGCCCACAGAGGGCAGGAGTGGCCACCTGCCCCCCTGTGCCCTGCCCTGACCTCTGCTCCTCAGCCAGGACACAAAGCAGCTAAGCTCCAGCTTCTTTGCTTAAGTCTCCACAACAGGAATCTCGGGGTTTATTCTGTGCAGAGCTTCTGGTAACTCCTGAGTTTCACCTCACTCCAGAAGCCATCCCTGACCCACAGAACAAACTCAGCTTTGCCTGTTACAGGAATAGTTACAGAAGATGAAAAAATACCCTTAGAGAAGAGTAGTTTCACATCCCTGGAGCCCCACACCCTGTCCTTGATGCCTTTTTGCCTCTCCCCAGCCCTGAAGCTCCCCCCATTTCTGATGGCTTTTCACAGGATGCTCCTCTGTCCCCTGCTCACCCCTGAGTTGGGTTTTTGAGGGAAGGCTCCCAAAGCAGGAGATACATGCAGAGCAAGCCCTGATCAAATAACTACCATGCCCTCCAGGCACCATCTCATCCTCCAAAGTCATCTGGAATCTCTTCTTCCCCTGCTCCATCCAGGTCCCTGCACCCAGCATTTTCCCCTTGGACTTTTCCAGCCACTCATGCTTGGCAACAGACCCTCAGGAACCCGTATGCCAGCCTTGGACTGACATCAGGTAAGAGGGAGATGAAAAATAATTGAAGAAGAAGGCTAAAGCACAAGTCCTTTAAATCTGCAACTCTTTAAAAAAAACTGCAGAGAGCAAACAATTAAAGCAAGAGAAGTCACAGTAGTCGGAATGGGCTGGAGCAGGCAGTGAGCAGCCTTTCTGTGGAGGCAAGGAGCCAACACTGCCAGTGCCAGCAGCTTGCCAGGCACTCAGGGGGCTGATCCAGATGGTTCCACATTTCACTTTTAAAGCAAAACAAGTGCCTTGGATCAAAGGCTCCTTCTCAGCAGCTGTTCCCCCCAGCTCTGTGTGCACTGCTGCACCTCCAGGCCGCTCTTCCCAGGGGTTTTTCAGGGGGTGAGAGAGGAGGGGACCTCATGAGGAGATATTTAACAGTTGAATTCTGAAAGGAGTTACTGTACCAGGCACCGACCGCCTTGTCTCGTGAATCCGTGCTTTGTTCGGGTTAAATCATATCTCAGGGCAGCCCATAAGGGTAATCTCTGCAAAGAGGTTTCTCTCTAACCAGAAGTTAGAGATCTTTGCTCCAGCTGCAGCAAAGTTACCAGAATCCAGCTTGGATTTAGCTGAAGTAGCCAAGGCAGCATTTCCAACAAAGGCAGGAAAAAGCAGCTGTAAATGCAGGGATAAACAAGCAGCCCCTTATCTCCTCAATGGAGTGCAAAAGACGCAAAGAGATTTTTATGGACTGATCCTCCAAGGCAAAGAGAGGAGCAAGCAGAAAGGTTTCAACCCACCCCACCCCAAACTTTCTCTGCTCTGTGCTGCTTCCTGGCTCTCTGGGGCTCCCAGCTCTGAGCTCTGCATGATGTTTACCCCAGGACACGCTGCAGGAGCACTAAATAACGTTATCTGTCACTGCTAAGCACCAGAAATTAAAATACAGCCTCTTACCTCCACATTGCACAGCCTGCTGGTTTAAACGGACTGGAGAAACCCAAGGAGTATCCCCAGCATGCATGCATGCACTAAGCCTTCATGTTTTCCGTGCATGTGAGCTGGGGGCAGAAGGGAGACACGATCCCAGGCTCCTTCCGTTGCCATACAGTCTGAAGGAAGTGACCTTAGTGTTTGTGCTTTGATTATACTCAGAAACAAAAGCCCTTCCAGAGTGAGTCAGGGGACACAAGGGGTTGAAATGGGATTGTTAAAAATGGGAAAGCATTACAATTGTGGGCTGGCTGGTTTTGGTGTTTTTTTTTTTTTTTTCCTGCCTGTGATATTAACCCCGTTATTATAAAACAAAACTGAATGAACAAGCAGGAGTTAGTGAGCAAAGGCACAGCACAGGTGGCAGTCCTGGGGCAGGGAGACACCTCAGTGTGGGATCACGGTCCCTGTGTCACAGAGTGCCCCATGCTGGCAGCTCTGTGCTTGTTGGGAATTGCCATCACCCCTCCAGCTCCTCCACCCCACACACTCCTATCCGGGGTCAGGAGGGGCCTTTGTGCTAAAACTTGGCACTAAAACCTCAATCCACCCCCAGTCTGAACCCCCTGGAGCAAGGCTGAGCCCTGCGGCAGCATCTGAAGGGATACAGAGACAACCAGAGCTTTCTGCTCAGCACAGCCACCCTCACCCCATCCATCAACTGATACCGGCACTGCCCCTCCCTGCATCAGACACCCCCAGGCACAGCATTGCACTGGGCTGCCCAAACTGCCCCCCAGAGCACAGCTCTGCTGCTCTGAGCTGGCTGCTGCACTCTGGGGAGGGAACTGAGAGCAACATGCTCTCGTGTCCAGCCGAGAGCACGGACATCATGGCTGCGATGGCCTTGTCACAGCCTTGGCCATCACTGTGAACCTGCTCCTGCCCCACAGGAGTGCCCTTGGCTGCTGGCAGAGGAGTAAATCACCTGCCTGCTGTTCTCTGTGTGCCAAACACTGAGCTCTGCTTTGATTGCCTGATTCCTTCCCCACTGGCACATCAACCCAGCAGGCTGCACAAACTGTGGTACTGGGTCAGGCACAGCACCGGTGTCACACAGAAACAGCTCTCCTCAAAGACAACTCAAAGAAGTGACACTGCTTTCACTGAAAATGGGAAAAACAGAACAACAAAGAGCTGTGCACCCAACTCCAGGAAGCTGCACCATCCAGAGTTCCAAGCTGACCTTCAGGCAGAGGTACAGAACAGGCAGACAGTCTCAAATTTACACATGCAGTTACTTCAGAAATCTGAATACTCTTACTCAGTTATTTATGCTCTCAACTGAGCAGTCAGAGGACAAACTATGAAGACTCTCCTAGCCCACTTTTAAAAATGCAGGGATCTATTTAATTTTTTTTTCTATTAAAGTTCAACACCTGGAACAAACTACCTTGCTTTTCCCAGAATGAAAACAGGTCAAACTTTGGACAGCAACACCTCAGATGTGGCTCCCTCTTCTCAGAGGTCCTAAAGCCCCTTGGCCAAGCTGAAGTGCCCCAAACAGGAGGCTCTGTGCCCGGTGTTCGAGGCCAAGAACAGGTTCCATGAAGCTGTGTAGGGACAGAGCCTTCCCAACAATGCTGGGAGAGCATTCCCTCACATTCTCCCTAAATAACATCAATCCAGACACCTCCAGGGGCAGCTACGCCAGACACTGGGATGCAGTGAGGTGCCAGAGGTGTCTCACCCTCCTTTAATTCAGAAGAACCAGCTTTGATCAAATATCCACCCCTTCAATAGCTGCAGACAAAAGAGTTGTCTTTTTTCCCAAAGTTACTTTGTAAAAGCCAACATTCTCATAGTCATGAGACTACAAAAGCTTTCCACCCTGTGCTCAATATCACAGGTTTCATGAAAAAACCATAAGCTGGCCCCACATCAGGCAGGAGGGTGCCAGGTCAGGTCCAGCCAGCTGGTCCAGACTGCACCAGCAACCTTAGAGACAGTTTTGGGAAGGGATTTCAGAGCAACCAGCTTGCATCTGTTTTCAAAACAGACTCCAAAGCCCCAAAAATAAGATGGAAAATAGACAGTGAGTCATGTTTCCTTAGAGACATGATGTGAAGGTTACCTGGGTGGTGCCAGCTCCTGCCCTGCTGGGATAACCACAATGACAGGAATAGCTGGAGGAGAGAGAGCTCAGCTCCTGGGAGGATCCGTGCCTTCCAAACACACACAGAGCAGGGCTGCATAATTCAGCTGCACAGAGAACTTATTTTCACTGAGAAAAAAAATTAGAGTTTAAAAGAAATACAGCACACCTGTAAGAGGTAGGAAGCTGTTGGGAGTTGAGCACAGGGAAATTCTGAGGCACGAATGAGCTGGGTTTGGGGATAGCAGTGCCACAACCCTTCAGTGAAGGGTGACCCTACAGGGAATGAAGCACACCCTGGCCCCCTCAGCAAGGTGAACAGATGCACTGAGCTTGATATGGGAGAGGAATTACTGCCACTTTCACTATGGCTTAACAAACACCAGCCTGCTCAAAAGCTCACACCTGCTGTCCAGAAACCACTGGGCCAAGCAAAGGAGGAGCCAGGATGCTCAGGAAGCAGCACAGCACCAGCAGTCCCAAACAGAAACACCACAGTCTTAATCCTAGCATTGCTTGGACTGTCAAAGAAGACTTTTAATGGCTAAATCCAGCACATTCAAACTTTTCTCAGCTTTTTGGTGACACTTGTTCTCCCCATCTCCTTCCCCAACACAGCACTGCTGCACATTTAAATGAGTGACAGATCAATTAGTGGGGAAAAGTGTACATGTGTACTTGTGTGTGGGAGGGTATTTAAGCTAATATATTCCAGCACTGATAGCTTTATCCTCTTTGCAGTCTCTGAGAATGAACTGGCCTCCATCTGTACAGAAGATTAGTAGAATCACTAATCACTAATTATGACTCAGAGGTTTTAAGAGCAACGCAGACTGTACAAGGGGTGGCCTGATTTTCAGAAAATGAGGGGACAAAGATAGCACAGTGTTATTTTAAGCACATGGACAGTCCATCCAAGATCACAAAGTGCTGCCAGCTAAAGGGGTGACAGAGACACAACCACACAGGAGGATGAAAAGGAAGCTTGGAAAAACCAGCACGTGCCTGGAATACTTTTAAATTTACCTTTCCATACAGTTTGTGTCCAGTCAGAGCAAGCTGGCCTGCCTCTCTGCAAGGGCCAGAATGGAGATTTATCCAGGCAAGCCCATACAGTGACACCTTTGTGCAGGAGCTGCTGCCTCTGGGAAGCGGCGCCGGCGACATTCGAAATCCAACGTTCTCTGCGAGCTGCGTCACGTCCAGGGGGAAAATATTTACACAGGCCCAAGTGGTGTGTGAATAGAAGGCACTGTTTGAAACTGGCACCATCACACCCCGAAGGAAATGAGATGGAGTTCACAGTCTGGTTGTGAAGTTTGTCAGCGAGGGAAGAGGGAGAAGCCATAAAAAAGAAATGATATTTTTGTTTGAATCAGCTCTCTCGAACAGAAAACGCTGTATCATGAGCTCAGATGGAAACGGATCTGGCAGAGAGCTCTGGAAAGCTGCTGTTGGAAGTGTGCAGAGCCAAGTTTAACTCTAAGCTGTCAGGAGGCAGTGCCCCAAGGTCCCAGCCATGGGGACACCTCCCCATGGCAGCTTTGGACATGATGGAGTTTCAGCAGGTGACACAGGAGCAGCACCACTGCATTAGACCAGACCCCTTCCAAAAGAAAAACAGCTGGATGGATGAAAGCAGCCAGAGCAAAGCTTTCCCAGGGTAACCAGCAATCCCCAGTGCACAAGCTGAAATCTTTGAAGGAACACAGACACATATTCAGTGTCCTCTAACAAGGTTTTCAAGCTCCTTTTGGAAAGCCCTGACCCATAAGAACACCTTGAGATGCTTCTGCTGAGCATCACTCCTGGGGTCTGCGTGGAACAAAGTCCTGCCCTGACAGCACAGCCCCAGCTCTGTGCTCTCCCTCACCACTCCAGCACTGCTTTTCATCATTGTGAAAAGAGAAAGGAAAAAAGGCACCTCAGTTTGTTGTCAGCACTTTTCATAGTGGAAAGTTAAGGTGTGGCAGCAGAGGAAGCATGGTGCTCACTATCCAAACCAACTACGTTAGCACTGGAGGAAACACAAGGCAGCCACTTCCTCTCCCACCCCAGGTGCCATGGGCCAGACACACGGACAAAGCTGATTTCTTGTGCTTCATCAGCAACATTTTTCACTTCATGCAGAGGAAATGACCTTTCAGAGGTTAAAAAGCACTTTGTCCAAAAGACCCATGTGAAAAGTTTACACTGTTATGCCATAATTTATCAGCTAATTACCAGTGCAATTGGTAATTTCAGTTACTCCTAAACTGCTTCATCACAGAGATGCTCCCATATCAATCCAGCAGATCAATCTCAACCTGCCATTGTATTCTGCAGGGAGTTTGGGAACAGTTTTCCCAATTTTTTACCACTTTGTGTGGAGCAGACTGACTGACACACATTCAACCCTGACCCTAAACCTTTCACTTGACCAGTTTTTATTTTTTAAGAGTTGGCTGCATCATTAAATAGACTTTGATGCCATGTCCCATTCCTGCTTAACCCCACTGAGGAATCCCTGTGCTGTGGGATGTACTGGTGGCAACTGGCATTGATATCTCAGAGGAAAACTTTGTGTCAGTACCCCAAGGAAAATGAGGCCAGTGGTAATGTAGGTAACTAAACATAGGATAAATGTTGATTCTAGAAGTCTTTGGCCTTGCAGCTGCTTATTGACCTCATTTATATAAAAATTTCACTTTGTTTTACTGCCCTATAATTAAATCTAAGACAGGTGGCCTATAAACCCAGCACATGGAGGGTCCTGCAGAAAGTTTTCTCTGGGAATAGCATCAGGACACCAAGAAATGCCATGTTGTCCCATCTCAGGCATCAGGAGGGGCTCTGGGAAGACCCCCCAAAGCCACAGCACTATGTGCCAGAGCTCCACAACAAAATACAGCCCTCAGTCCTTTCTCTGGTAGGAAATGGGAACCCTTCAGTAAAGGTTTCTATGCCAAATTCTCCTCCAGGAATTTTCCCTAACGGCCCCAGTAATTCATACTGACTTGCTGCTGTTAGAAAAACGACCAGTGCCAGCTTTTCCATCAGCTGTCTCTGCAAATCTGTTATTTCTAGGACAGGCTTTAAATGCTCCCTGCCATGGACAAGGTAATGTTCCCTGGCACAGAAGCCAAGGGCTCAAGAATCAACTCTCACACTGTGCAGCCTCTTCCCTCCTGAGGGTTTGGGGTTATTTCAGAGTGAAATGGGAAACCCCAGCAGTGCTTTGGCTCACAATCTCCTCCAGATGAATGGGCTCTGGGCAAGCAGGACATCCCTTCTGACAGATGATGGGAAGGATCCTGGAGCAAGGATCAGCTTGGGGAAGTGCCTGGGCTGGGGTGAAGTTGCTGTGCCCAGGTGAGACAACAGGTAAAGCCTTGGAAAAGGTTTCCCACATCCACGTGCCAGAAACACAAAGACCAAGGAGAAGGTGACTGACAAAGGCTGGTTTGTGCTTGCTGGGGTGGGTTTTAGTTGTGCTTAAAGCTGCTAGGGCAGGTAAGGGCTTTGTGCAGGCAGAGAGGATTGGAGCCTGCCCCGTGACCACCTCTGCACCTGCCAGCTCCCAAGCACAGCTGGGACCCTGCTCAGACACACAGAGGTGTTTGGGGCTTCTCTGTGCTGCAGCTCGAGCTCAGCTCGCCCACCAGGCTACCAAATAGTTCGCATTTTAAAAAGACTAAAAAAATCCCCCTCACCACAATAACACACGTGCCACCCCAAGGAGAAGGAATCCTGTTTGCTTTCCTTTCTCCACAAAGATGTACTGGTGATGAAATAAGAGACTTACTAGCAGCATCCAACCCACACAAAAACAGCCACTGGCCCACAAAATGTGACCCCCAAATACTGATCAAGCAAACTGAGGCTTCCAGGGCTGATCAGCAGCACAAGTGCCTGTCACCTCACCTCACCCTGCTCATCCCTTGCATGCAGCTCAGTGCTCTGAGTGCTGCTTGGTGTCCTGGTCTGTCACATCATGCACAGTCCAGGGAACCCTCAGAGAGGGGAAAAGCCCATGTGTAACCACAAAAACCTCTATATGACACCCATGGCATTTTTCACATCTGAGATATGAATGCAAAGGAGCCACACAAATGTGAGTGCTCTCCATGAAGCCAAGGTGGGAAATGTTAAGCACCTGTCCAGGAGTTAATTTTAATAAGAACACAGAGCAAAAAGGTGTTTTCATGGTGCTGCAATAACTACAGGACTTCTGAGGAAAAATCTGAGATGACAGACAGCATCCCTGGCAGGAAGGAGTGCTGCTATACCCTTTCCACAAAGAACAGGGGAACAGAGGAAAACAAGGATCTGTGATAATGATGGGGCACAAAATCTCACACCCAAGATTAGAGTCCTGTTCCACAGACACTGCAACATCCACTTCCTCAGAGAAACAGCCCCATGGAGTGCTCTGCACTGCTGCTGCTCCTACACCGAGCCTGAGGTGAAGAAATGTAACCCAGGGTGGCTCAGAGCGCCTCCCTGTAAGCAGGAGCCACTGCCTCTAGCTGTTTCCATAGCTTGAAGTGCTTAAAAAATTAAGAAAACCAATGTGATTCCTGCAAGGCTCTGATATCTGAGCAGCTGGGTGACCTTTAGCACCGTGTTCTCAGTCCTGCACTCACTGGACTCAGCCAGAGGCTTGAGCAGCTGAGAGCCAAGGCCAGCACAAAAGGCAAAGTGTTACACAACCCAGCAAGGAAGGGCTGCAGGGCTTTCCTTCAGCCATCTCACTTTAACACACCCCAAATTGCCACTGGCAAATTCCTGATGTTAAAATGTGAGCGTTGCTCTGCTCCTGCCAGGTTTCACCTCCCAGGGAGGGCTCTCAGAGCAGCAGGTGAGGAGCAACAGGTCCCCTGCCTGTCCCCAACAGGACAAGCTGTGGGCAGAGGGGAAGGGCACTCCCTGTCCACTTCCCTGGCTCAAGGTTGAGAGAAGAATCAATCTTCTCTTTTCACCCATTTTCATACCCCCAATCTCCTCTTTTCCCCCATTTTCACATCCCCACTTTCAGACACTGGCACAATGTCAGTGATGCTTTTCATAAAGAAAAGAGAAGACAAAGCAGCCACCAGGACACAGTAAGTTTGGGCAGAGATACAGCTGCACTGTGTATGGAAAAAAAATCTCTTTTCACCTCAAGCCAGCCATCAGAGTACGATGAAGAGGCTGAATACAGCTGTTGTCTGAGCTGGTGCCCACTGAGTCTTTGTTCCAGCCCTGGAGGGATGGGGTTTTACCTCCATGGGGATGCAGTGGGGAGGGAAGGCAGTCTAGGCTGCATGCTCTGTATGTGAACGGACCTGAAAATAACACCCACACAGCACAGGTGCAGCTGGATTTTACTTAGAGGGGAATAATAGAGTCAGGGCTGCATCCCACCACATCCCTACAGGTCAGTAAAAGTGGGCAAAGGACGAGCAATGACACCTTTACTTCTGCATTCCCTAACTAATCATGATCCATATATGGATCCATATCCACAGTGATACCTGTGTCAGACACACCCCACAGCGTTTCCATGCATGATCTGCCCAAGGTACATCCAAACACTGGTACATTTACCACTGCAAAGCTGCTCTCCCACTCCTGAGCCCTCCCTAAAGCTCAATACCAGCAGATCACCTTAGGATTAAACAGGCACAGATGTCCTCTTAGCATGAGGACTTTCCCATGGAAGTTGCGCCCCGGTGGCTCTGGAGAGCTGTTTGCTATGAGCTGTGCCACTCTCTGTATTGCAACACACCCGGGAGAGGGGAGAAGCTGCTCTGGAACATTCACCCTGGTGTAGCAAACACACACAGTGAGGCTGAGAGCAGGCAGGCAGCACAAGTTCACGTGCGAGACAGAAATACAGACACACAGAAATAAATAATGCCAGCAAAAACAGACTGGAGAAGGAGTGACACCACCCTCACTGCAACTGGACGACACAGTCATTGCAAGCACAGGGCTGTGTTTAAGGGCAGCCCCCTAATTGCCATTCCAGGACCCACGGCATCCCTCCCGAGCAGCAATCCCTCTGTCCCAGGACCCACTGCATCCCTCCCGAGCAGCAATCCCTCTGTTCCAGGACCCACGGCATCCCTCCCGAGCAGCAATCCCTCTGTTCCAGGACCCACTGCATCCCTCCCGAGCAGCAATCCCTCTGTTCCAGGACCCACTGCATCCCTCCCGAGCAGCAATCCCTCTGTCCCAGGACCCACTGCATCCCTCCCAAGCAGCAATCCCTCTGTTCCAGGACCCACTGCATCCCTCCCGAGCAGCAATCACTTTGCCATGCACAGAACTATCACGTTACAAGCTGCTGCTCTTCAGTGACACAAACACAGCAAGAAAAGCCACAGCCAGGCTCTCCCATGGGAGAGGGCACAGGCAGAGAGGAGCTCCCGGAGCTCTGCCCCAAAATCCCGAGGGCACGGATGGTGACAGCAGCAAGAGGGGCTCCCAGGGCGCGTTATATGGGGAGCAGCTGGCCAACACACCTGTGGATTGACTGACAAAACACACTTGGCACAGAAAGCATCCCCCCAACCCCCGAACGCCAGCACTTGCAGAGCAACACCGGGACCAGCTCAGAGGCAGCTCGGGACCCTCCGAGCACCTTCCAAGCGCCGCCTCATTGATCCTCAGCCCATCGGAGAGAGAGCACGCACGGGGGCAGGTGCCGGGATGCTGCTGCGAGGAAAAGCCAGCACGCTGATCTGGATATATATTGATTTTTACCTGGTAGACATCGCGGAGGCCGCACCAGGCTCGCAGCGCCTGGCGTGCCGCCCGCAGCCGGGCCGAGTAGCAGCGGCGCAGCGCGGCCACGGTGACGGTCCAGAGCAGGCGGCCGCCGCCGAACAGCACATCCTCCACGCCGCACATCAGCGCCGGAGCCATGGGCTGGGCGCCGCTCACACGCCTGGCATGAGGCTGCTGCCCGGCTTTATGCTGCCGCTCAGAGCCGGGGTCGAGCCTTCAAACAAACTCCTCTTTCACGGCGCTTCCTGGGCAGGTTCCCAGGCATGCCCTGGCTCCTGACGCCCGGCCAGCGGCTGCAGTAGCTCGGCGCGACCAGCAGCTCACACAGCAGCCTTGTCCTCAGCGGCTTATATAAAGCTCCGTTAAGCTCCGCTAGCTAGCACTGTGTTTCCTAATTAAATGTTAACCCTTTTGCCAGATGCCCCGACAAGGAGCCCGTTTAGATGCTGCGGGAGGAGAGGAGGACGCGGAGCGCTGCCGCACTCCGGGGAGCTGGGCAGGCGCTGCACACACGAATCCCGAGCTGTCTGCCTCCAACACCTCATTATCCGCTACACGGGGAACAAAGCTGTCATCGTCTTCTCGCGGCGCAGCCCGTGCTCAAATTATACAGCAGAAATCCCACTTGAAAAAGGCACTTCGGGAAACCAGCAAGCGCAGGGAAGCAGGGAGGGGTAGGAGGGGAGGGTGGCGAATCGGTCCTGCAGAAATAGAATAGCTTGGGAGAGACCTTAAAGTTCATATTGTCCCAAACCTCCTGCTACTATGGGCAGGGACACATTCCACTAGATCAGGTTACTCAGAGCCCCATCCAAGCTGGCTTTGAACACAACTTGTGCCAGTGCCTCGCAGTAAAACAGATGCACCAACTTCTCCTCCAGCTCTGACAGCACAGAGCCATACCTCTGTTCAACACTTCCCCCTCGGCTGTTGCATCCTATGGGGAAAACACCCCAAACGTGCTGAAGAGATGATTAAACTCTACTCTTCACCTAACTCCATTAACACAGCACTCGCTGCATGAGAAAAACAAAGCTGGGCATTGTAGCCGAGCTCCTCACAACAGCCCGCAGCAAATAAACACTGCAATAATCACCCTCGAGAGACTCCAGCCTTGCCCCGAGCCAGTTTGAAATTAAACAGCACCCTGCCCTCCTGGGGTTAAAGTGTTAAAGCTCCCAAACCTCCAATTTGAGCACTTCTCCCTATTACAAGCTAAGGGAAGGTGGAAGACAAAAGATGATTAATCTTTTTAAACCCCTCCTCAAAGGATTTGACACTTTCTAAGCTTTTTTGGGACAGAAGCCACCATCAGCACCTTGTTAAGAAACGATTCAAGGAGCGGATTTTTGGCTAAAATCATCAGCAAGGCTGACCTGTAAGAGCGAACTCTTGTGCTGCGCAATGAATGGAAAGGGGCACAACAGGCGGCACACGGGCTGGGTGGGAGAGCTAAATCCCACCAAATCTCCCCAAAGGGCACTGCCTGCCTCTCCCGAATGCCCTCAGGGAGGAACACACCTGTGTGCCCACAGCACAGTTCGTGAGGCATTCGCAAACCCCCCTTCATCCCTTATTCATCAGCCTGCTCCCAACTGCAGGAGCTCGCACACGGCGAGCGCTGCCGTGGCAGCTGGGTGATGTAATTCTGCAGGCAGATGCCTGCCTGCCTGTCTGAGACAGGCTGTGGACCTGTGTCTCCGGGATCTCCGTCTTCCCTTTCGTGCACGGCACAGTGAAAGCAGCCCTGGTGCTCTCGGTGCTGGCATCCCTTGGCTGTGCTGTTGCCAGAGGGTTTTGGTCACTCCAAGCCTTGCTTTCATATGGGGAAAACAACAACCACATTTCAAATGGGTAAAGCTGCTGCAAAGTGAGCCCCAAGCAGGGGAGGATATGGCTGCTTGTAACAAGAGATACGCAAAGATTTGGGCTCTACATTGAAATCTAGCATCCATATTCCCACTCCATGGGTTTTATTGTCCCCTGGAATTACTTAAGAGCCTGTAACCACAAAAAAAAAACCTTCCTCCTCCTCCTGTGCTGCCCACCACTGTGTTTAGAGGACTTTGACAGCAATCCACAGGTACTGAACAGAACAGGTTTGCCTCTTCCACTGGGAGGGAGTGGTGACAAACATCCATGGGGTTACTCCAATAACCCGAGCCAGCAGCAGTGCCAGGCTGGGCAGCAGGGAATTGCCATTCCCTCCCAGAACACTGCTCTGGAGAGGAATCAGCCAGGAAAATCTCCAATAGCATCCGCTCACTGCGGTCAAGTCATACCCAAATTTAAACACAGAGATAAAAAAAAAATTCCGTTTTCAAGTGCCATTTCTAAAAGAAAAGAAAAGGATCTTTGTAGCTAAAGAAACAGTGCAGGGAACTGTCCTGTGCCAGGAAAATCCAACCAGCCCACTAGGAAAAGTTTACGTGGTTTTGTGCTGTGCCTGCTGCCCTCAGTGCCTTTTTGTTTTGCCTTTTTTCCCCCATTACCTAACTAGATTGAAAAATAAGGATGATGATTTTCTCTTTCAACAGAGCACAGCAGATTTGTGCTAGTTTTTTTTGGTTTTGGGTTTCTTTGCATATTTGGTTTTTTTCAATAGCTCTGTGATCCATGGTATCTTTACACTTAAATTACATTTCTGCACAGTTTTCTTTATGCTTCACAAGCTCCTATGAGCCTGAGCAATGGCCTCAGATGCTCCATCTCAGAGGGCAGAGCCAGAGGTACTCAGGCCTTCCCTCCTCAGTGCTCCCAGCTGCTTTTCCCATCAATATTCCCATCACCTTGTGCAGGCTTTATGCTCCTACAGCAAAGTTACAGCTCCATGGGTTTGCTGGAGCAAGGCAAGAATCTTCTCTCCACCCTTATTCAGGGCACATGGACTTCAAGTCCAGTCTCATGAACTTCACCCATTTTTTCATCCCTAGGTGATAAAACAAGTAAGAATTAAGTCCCACCTGGAGTTCACCTTCCCAGCTGACCCAAGTACAGGAGTGCACTGTCCCTTGAACCTGGGCAGTGTTAAACACACACAGAAATAAAAAGCAAAAGAAGTTTGTGATGCAAAGAGCAGCTAAATACAATTTAGGATCATTTGGGTGGAGTTATATGCAGCTGATGAATTATCCATTCACATCAGTCTGAGTCTTTTATTGACTTCCACTCTAAGAACCTGACTGCATGCGAGTTAGTTTGAAATTCCTAAATAATACCCAGGCTCCTTAGAGTCAGAACAGAAAACAACATTCAGCAAGGGAAAGGCAGCAGGATAAATACCCAGGTGGTTTCCAAAGGCTGTACCATCCAGATTTCCATTCTGTGAGGGGAAGGAGGGGGAGAGAGCTCTCAGAAAATGTCTTTGTAGATCCGTGTACCACTGTCAGGGGAGCACAGGAGACAGCTACTGCAGATCTGTTTGATGTGCACTCATATGAACAACACAGCACTCACTGCTGATAAGGAATGAGCCTACACAACAGTGATCTAAGGAGAATGTCACTTGAAAAGGCAACAGAAAACTTGATGTGTGGCAGACTCATGCATCTCCTCACATTATTGACTGCAGATCCAGAATAATGAGTAATAAAAAGAACAAAGGTTTGCTACCAACATAATAGGAAAAGATGATCCCAAGTGGATTCTCAGGCTTCCTTGCATGTTATCTTCTATGCCAAAATTAATGGAATGAGGCTTAGCTGAATTGCTGCTCCTCTTTTCAAAGTTGCTCATATGAAGTTTAGAATAAAGATGAATAAAGAATTCATCTGCCTGTGAGGCCAGAGGACAAGAGCATCAATCTGCTTTTAAATCTACAATGCAGTATTGCTCCTAGACAGGACTTTTGATTAGGCATACAGGAAAGGACACACACACACAAAGTCCCTGGTGACAGCAAATGAAATTAAAGCTTTGATCATTTTCAGTCTCTGAACCTTCCACAAAAGAAGGTGAATTATTGTGCAGATGCATAAAATGTCTAATAATTCTGCAGGCTCACAGATGTCTGTCCTGACCAGAGCTTGCAAACATGCTCTAATCCATACTCTGCACTCATATTGATTACCCCTGATTGCAGCCAATATTTGTAACATTCTGTAGAGTGAGCAGTAAAGTTCAGGGAACACAAAAATAAACCCACAAGGAGCCCTCACAAAGTTATGAGAGACAATTCTGGTTCATGGCACACACCACTACTGACATTTGCTGTTACCTGCACTCCAAGGGCTCCAGCCCTGAAGCCCTGAGCCCACCCAGGACAATGAGAAGCATCACTGAGATTTGTGCTAGAACCCCAAAACCTCCTTGTCCTCTGAATTGCCACCAGGAACCAGCTGCAGCCCCACTTCATCCTGCTTCACCCAGACACGCTTCTCCTTTCTGTACAAATCTTTGTGCAAATCTGCATGAAAATCTTCCCATTTTGCTCAAGTTAGAAGGCAACAGCACACAATTGCACTGCCTTTAAAAATAAACTTAAGCACTGCTCAAAGGTGCTGTTTTGTAGGCGGTTTCGTGAGCATGAACAACAGGATTACTTGGGAATTAGGACTTTCAGACAATGCTGAAGGCTGTATATCCCCTACAACTTTATTTTTTAAATTCCTGTCATGAACCAAGGCTGTCAAGCTGTGAGCATTAATGCAATTAACCCCAAATAAAGATGAAGTGACTTTTCAAAAATCGGTTTTGCTACACTCTGGCCCTTAATTACCAACTTAAATATAAAGTGAAATGCAGGCACTGGGCACCCTCTCTTTGATGTTCTACCCTCTCAGTGCATAAGATGCTTAAGCAGCAGCACCAGTGCACAGGATAAATCTGTAATCCAGCCTGCCCTGCTCGAGAGCTTCTGATGGAAGATTCAACTTCTGGTAAAAGTGTTTGCAAACCAATTTTGTTCCTTGAGACTATAAAAAAGAATTAATCACAATGTGCCTCTAACTAACCTACTTAATCCTTCACATTGCGCAAATCTGGAGACCTCTCAGAAATAAACTCTACACTTCCACAAAGATTTACCCACTCCCATTCACATAATCAAAATTTAATTTAGAAAGAATGAAAGGGCCACGCTACTCTTCTTTAAGGCAAACAACAGCATCCAGTGTAGCTATTTCTTTATCAGGTTCTACACCAGGAATTTCAATTCCCAGCTTTTGCCCACTGAACTGCACCTGTGTCAAGTGCCTGATGTAGCTGAAAGCCACAACTACACCCAAAATAATGCACAGCTCCAGAGGGAGGCTGATGCCTACGTGGATGAGGCACAGCCTCTAATAAGCTTATTTAACAGCAGCCTTACATATTTCTAAAGGAGGTGCTGCTGTTTTCCCTCCTCTCACAGAGCCTGGGCTGCACTATATTGCTCTACACTAATAATATAAACACAACACCGTGATGAACACATCTTTAAAGATGAACAGCCACTGTGCCAGAAACACAAATTTCCTGCAGTCTGGATTCCACAGTAAACTAATTAGCACTTCACATCAGAAACCAAGTGCCACAGTCTTTTAACTTCATAAATGATTAAGCAGCTGCTGTCTGATTCCTCAAACAGCAAACTTCATACCTGCCATACCCAGAAGTACAAAATCAGGTCAGGTTCAAAACAAGCAGCAGATGCTCCAGTTTCACGAGTCAGGGTTTATCACCTTGCACTGCCACGCTATCACCAGCAGAACAACACCACCCAGTTCCCAGATCACAAACCCAGCTCCTCCATGCCCTGTGGCCAGTGCAGCAGGGCTGTCATTTAGCACAGCTCCACTGGCTTCAGTGAAACCTCACGTGTCCAAACCCCATCAGGTGGGGATGCTCCAGGAGGCTACGTGACATCTGGCAGCATGACTTCAATGCAGGTCACTGTTAACATGTAGCTACACACAAACTGCATTCAAATGTTTGTAAATTTAAATTTTTATAATTTAAATGTTTAAGGTAGGAGAACTTTACAGCCTCAAAGTCAGTTTGTAGCAAAAAGATACCTGGCAGGGAGAAACACCAGAGCTGTGGGGAAAGAAGGGTGAGGAAATGGGAGAGAAGAGTTTGATCTCCAACTGAAAGAGGGTTTGTCTCTATCAAACACAACAAAGCATCCAATATAGAATGCTTTCTAAATACAGGTTTCTGCCCTTTCCCAGGTGCATGGTGATGGCCAGCACAGCAGATGGGGACCAGCAGGGAGGCTGACACCTACCCAGCCACTAGCAGCACCATCTGCACCTCTGTGGGCACAGAGACCAGCCCAGGGACACAGCTCAGGATGTGACACTGCCCTCCCTGCTCCAGGATGGGGCAGGACGCTGGAAAACCACCCTCCTGTTCTTGTGGGAAGGGCTTCCTTCTCAAGGAAAGCTCCCTCAGGAGGGCACAGTCGTCACCAGTGACATGGGAAACCATCCTGCTCTTGGTTCTGCTCCCAGGTCACATCTGGAGGAAAGCAGAGATCAAATGGCACAGGGTGGAACCGTGGAGCATCCTCAGAGCTGCAGAGGTTGGCACCACCAACAGAGAGGGCTTCACCCAGAAGCCTCCCTGAGGAAATGATTCAGCCCAGCAGCCCCTGTGAGAGGCAGGACACCCCAACACCCAGCTCAGGGCTGTCCTGATGGGAAACACCCAGGGGATGTGACAGCACAGAGGGGAGAGACTCTGGCTGCCTTTGCAAGCTGGGGCAGGAAAAGCAATTCCTCTCCAAGCTGCTGATTTCACCCACCTGAAGGTGCTGATCTCACCTCAGTGCTCCCTAACTGGGTCCCAGCCCAGCAGCAGGTCACTCTCACCACCATGCAGGCTGTGCTGTGCCTCCTGCCCCAATACCAGCCCTCAGAGATGGTCCCCAAGCCTGAGAAGGAACAAAGAGCCTCCAAAGAGGGACTGAGACCCTGCAGAGCAAAGGGCAAGTGACCCTTTGAAAACAAATTATACCCCATGAAAATAAATTACACCCTATGACCATAAATTATAGAAAGAGACAGAACACCCTCTGCACCTCCAATCTCAGTGGTCTTGTACCTCTACCTCCCTCAGACTGGCAGCAGGGAGTAATAAAGTGCACAAAATACTTCCAACAGCCTAGTTTTGGAGGCAAAACTGTAACATCTGCTGTGCACTCACACACCATGCTGACAAAATTCCACCTCCTGTGCCCAATTACTCAGGTGAGTCATTGCAGTCCCTTCACCTCCCAGCAGCTGGAGCAGGGCCAGGTCCCTCTCTCTCTGGCTGGACACTCCCCTGCCCATCACCTCACTGGAGCCATGAGGTGCTTCAGGGTCTTATCAGAGACCTGGCAGGTCCCAAGTCTGCAGGGCCAAAGGGTTCCAGGCAGGTGACACATCCAGCCCCACAGGTTTGTCCCCGGCTGCAGGAGGGGCTCCTCCCCAGCTCTGGTCACTCAGGTGTACACTCTGCTCCCCAAAGGTGCCACACCTGCCCAGATTCCCCCAGGCACCACCATGGATGCTGCCACTGCCCTGATAATGTCCCAGACAAACATGGGGCAGCAGCGTCTCCCTCATTTTGGGCATTAAAGGGAGCTTGGAGAAGCCAGCTAATTACTGCTGGGTGAAGCGTTTCACAGGAGATGGGAGCACGTGAGGAGCACAGAAAGCCAGGGCTGCCCCAGCTTTAGGGTGGTTTTATAGCCTCGTTAATCTGTGGCAAATGGGGCAGAATTAGCACATAAATACTGGGCAGAGATCTACAGCTCTGTAAGAGGAAGCATAAATGAGATAGTAAAGTTTCAGCATTCTGCATGATATATATGGACAAAGACAAAAAAAGAGCCCAAACCTACCAGCTTCCTGACAAGAATCTCTTAAAGAGTGAGAATAAGTGATATGTAACTCTCATAATTATATCCTCAGTGCATTCATTCTCTTAGCATGAGTAACTCAGGATGCTGTAGCCTCCAGAAAAACCATGACACAGAGCAATGCTCTGCCCTTGATTAGGCTTTATGGGTCATGCCCAGCCCAGGGAAGGTGCACCCAGGAAAGGACTTACCCTTCCCTAGGCAGCAGATGACAGAGCTCAGATCACTGCACTCCATCAAACACGAACCAAGACAACATCTTGGATGCCTTTCTGCTTCTTCATTCCATCCCCAGTTCCAGGCCACAAACCCAGCAGAGCAGGATTCACTCCTGTGGCCATTCAGCATCTGGCACAGCAGAGCACCAGTGCTGATACCATCAAAATCCTCATTTAAAGCAGCCCATCCTCAGGGCTGCTGCTGGCAGGGGATGAGGGCAGCAGCACAGGTGATGCTGTCCCAGGGCCACCAGCACCCACTTTGTTACCCTGATTTTTTAAGATTTTCTAAGCCTTCTGATGTTGACATTCTTGTAGCGAATGTTCTCCCACACTTTCTGTAAATAACTCATTGTTTTGCATTCCTTTATGAAAGAAGAAAAATTTGATGGACTGTTGGTTTGTCCAGCGTATTGGAGAGGTGGCACTGTCACCCTCCAATCCACTGTCCCTTCTAGAAAACTATAAATGTTGGAGTCAGAAAATAAACTTCCCTTTTTTCTTCACCTCGAGAACAGCAGTGTGCACTTGTGTTCTTTTGTGTCCTATAGTGACATCCACTCCACCTCCACCAGGGCCCAGCCCCAACACTCCAGCACACCCAAGAGAATGGTCCTGTGCACGTTTTCATCTGGGATTTGATCCTGCACAACCTGAAGTGAACAAATCTTGCTGCACCTGCTGTAGGTGAGCTCAGTTCAGATCCTTTGAGGCAGAGCTGTGCATTTTCCCAGCCAGGGGAGAATCACTGCCCAGGGGAAAGAGAGAGCATTTGTTAATAGAAGAGGCAAAAATAAATTAGTGCTGTAAGTCCATATAATGAATTGCCAGCATTTTTAGTGCTGTGGACTGATGTTTTCCGTGAGCACAGGTCTGCCGCAATCGCACTTCCAGAGCTAGGAAACACAAAACCACCATTTCACAATGGCTCATCTGTTGCTACAACAATTAGCGCCTCATTTTATTAACAAAGTACCTGTTAAAGTGCTCATTTGCCAGCTCTGGACAAATAAATGGGCAATAATCATCTAAAATTTGAAAGGAGGCAGGTTGGGATGTCTTGTTGTTAGACCAGATGAGCTGTGGTGTAAGGCATCTCCTGAAGGTGAGCCTGGCTGAATTTGGCTGTGGAGAAGGAAACAAGCTGAGCAGCTCGTGGCATTTCCCCAAATCGGGGTCACTCTGTGGCTGTGGGGTGCAAGGAGCAGCTGGTCCAAAGGAGAAGGAGAAAGAGCAGCCATTGAAAGGACGCCTTCAGCCTCACAAGGCATCCAAAACAAACAAGCAGCATGCCATGGGCTCCATCCAAAGCCCATTGAGAGCAGTGGAAAGCCTCCAGCTGCCCTCAATAGGCTCCTGGGGAGGCTGGGCATGCCTTGGGAGCCCCATGAGCTGCCCCACCAACAAACACAGTGACCCCAGTGGGGACTCCTCACCTCCTGCAGCTCCTCTGTTCTCCTCAGTCCCAGCAGGCACTCTGCAGTCATCAGCTATTCAAGCCACACAAGCTATTCAAGCCACCCTTATATTAAATAGACTTATTTAATACAAGTATAAATTAAATATATAAAAATAAAATTTTTCTATGCAGTCCCAGGAACTCATACAGGCATGAACCTACTGCTGATGTAGCTGTTGTCAGCAAAATCTGCATTAAAAACCTGAATTCTGCTTCTGAGCTTCACAAGGTTCCTTCTGGAGCCACCACACAGCTCAGTCCCTCTCAGCTGCCACCCTCATGTTTGCCCAGGAGTTTTCAGGAGTTGGACAAAAACCTGCACTGATGCTCCAGAAACTCCAAGTTCTCACCAAGAGAGGTCAAGTTTAGAGTGAGCAAACCTCCTTTGAAAGCCTCAAGTCCTGATGCAATTTTCCCTCTTTTTTATGAAGGAATCCCCAAGAGAAAGGCCTGACGCCAGCAGCGCTATCGGACGCTGCAGGGTGGGAGCAGTGACGTGGGGAAATGTCAGAAACACAAACAATGAGAGAGGAAGAGGGAGGGAAAGGCTGAGGGCACAGCTGGGGTGGCCACGGGGGCAGTGGCAGCCCATGGAGGTCAACAGGACCTCACTGTGCAGGCAACAGGGTGAGGAGTGGGCATGGAGCCCTGTCCCTGCTGGGTGGGGCTCACCCACACCTCATACCCTTTTCACAAGCCCCACCAGACACAGGGGGCACAGCAACCCTCCCCTTGCCAGCACATCTGTCCCCACAGCTGGTGGCCATGGCCAAAACCACAGGAAAAACGGTGGGTTTTTTTGTTTGGTTTTTTTGTTTTTTTTTTTTTTTTTTTACTTATCCCAGCACTTGTGGAGGGTGAGGACAAGGACACAGAGGCAGGGATGTCACCTCAGCCCACAGCTCAGTCACTCATTTTGTGGCTAACTGGGGAGAGGCAGTGGTAAAGCCCATTCTCCCATTCTGCCAGAGGACCGTTGATAAAACAGGCTGTTAAAACTCAATATACTTCAGACCCCAGTGTTTTCTTCTAGTTTTTAACTCCTTTTAGCTTTTCCCTCCTCATCACCTTGGCAAAAAGGGAAGCACAGCAGACTTGCTGTGAGGGGGCTTTAGCCCAGCCAGGCTTCCCACAGCTCCCTAATTTCTCTTTGGCCATCCTGCAACAGCATGAACTCCCCAATGGGGGTCAATCCGAGACCATCCATACACTTTTAAAGCTATTCCTGCTATAATGGGCACAAATGAGAATTCTCCATTTGTTAACAATTATCCCAGGCAATAACTTCAGTTCCTCCCTCACTTCCAATGGAAACAATGCAGACTGGGGACTGAGTAGTACCTGTTGGCAGAGAAATTTTTAAATTAATGGAAAAGAGGGGCTAAAATGGCTTCCTAAAGAAGAATTCTTTTCTTCCTAAAAGAATAAATCCCATTGCTTCCCTCTCCCTGCCCCCTTGGGATGTAAAGCAGACTTGAAAACTGCCCTTGTCATTATCGGAACTGTGATTCAATCAGCTTCTCATGGCCCTGATTAGCAGCTATTTGTTTTCATGGGTGTGATTCCTCACTTGCCAAGACTGCAGAATTATAATGAATTTTCCCCTTCCTCCTTGGAGAGGACATGAGACCTTAGCCAAGGAAAAAGGAAGCCATTTGGAGCAGGAAGAGGATGCTTGGAGGTAGAGCTGGGGTGCTTACATTACGCCCGGTCAGAGGATCAAACTGACTTTTTTTTTTTTTTTGAAGCCTGCTGTTCTCATTCACATTAACGGGCAGAATTGTAGCATAAAGGGCCCTTTGCCTGCCTGTCTGAGCAGGTCGCTCTGTCCTGCCCAGCTGGTCCTGGAGGATGCTCCCAGAAACTCAGTTCCATCCCGTGCATGTGGATTGAGGGGGACAGGAACATCCAGCCCCGGGAAACCAGAGCACCTGGTCCTCTTCTACATCAGGAGGAAGAACTTCCAGCTGCTTCTGGCTGGACCCTCTACACCCACTTTGATTCCCTCCTCCCCATGTACCTGTTCCTCAAGGCAGGCAGGAGCTTTTGGGTGGGAACAGCCCCAGGACTGGGGTTTTGGAGGGCAAAGAAAGCACAGCTGAAGGCTGAAAGGGGCTCCAGTGTCCCACAGGCTGCCTGCAGAGACAGTAACACTGCTCCTGAGGAGCACGGGTAGAGGGGACTGTCCCCCCATCACAGCCCTGTCCTTCCCACCCTCCCCAGGCACCCAGTGGCCTTGGCAGGGACATGGGGATGGACATCTCTCCCTTCTGCACAGAACTAACTCATGGCTAGAATTCACACAGGAAGGGAAAATAAATTCTGGGCTTCAAAACCAAATCTGGCTGGTGCTACATTTTCAAATCCTCAGGGAGTTAAAAAAAAATAATATAAGAAGAGTTACACTGAACATCCTTTTCCCCTTCCCCTGCTGCTGAATGTTAAATCAAATTATGCCTCCCCCCACCAAGAACACAGCAGCCACGGGACTGCAACTCATGTTTCTGCGTTGCTGAGTGATGCACTGGCCCTAGAGCAGGTAAAATTGTAGCACAGCACCATCTGTTTCCCAATCTGCTTGCTGCCAGCTTCCATGGCAGAGATTGACTCCCTCAGCCCTCCCCAGGCAGAGCATCTGTCACAAGAGAAAGGGATCTGTCACCTCCCCACTGGGGACACAACCCACTGAAAGGTGGGGACAGAACATTTATTTTCTGTCACACAGCACAGGCCCACAGGGCCAGCTCCAGTGAATAGCCCTTGATGATGCTACACATCCTTAACACATTGCAGGGGAAGGCACATTTTCCAGCTGTTGGTGCCTTGTGCCAGAGCACATTCAGATCAGCAGTTTCTCTTCTAAATATTCCAGGGGTTGCTGCAAATTTTCCACTATGATTAGGGAGGAGGAGAAAAGCAGCCAACAGTTCCACATCTTTAGACTGAAATTCAAGGGACTGGTACACAAGTGCTTGTGGGAGCCTCAGATGTCAGTCAGGCAGCTGCCAGTCTCTTGTGTGAATGGTTTCAGATCTCAAACAGTGACCAAAGCCCAGCACAGACCTGACCCCAAGGGTGACATCCCCATGGGGGTGCCAGGCCCCAGTGCTGGGGTGCAGAGCCCATCTGCAGCTCCCTCGAGCTGCTGCTGGACAGACTGACAGTACAGAGCAGAGCCCTCACTCCAACTGGCCCCAAACCGCTGCTGTTCTGCTGCAGAGCAGCTGGTGGGGCTCTGTGCTCAGCTGGAGCAGCACTGAGTGTTCTGGGGCTGTGAGCCTCCATCCCCTCAACACCCACGGGCAACATCATGGCCAGCTGAGCCACCAGCCAGCCCAGCCTCAGGAACCACACCAGGAGCAGCTCTGCCACGAGCAACACCCAAAAGAAACCTGGGAGAACCCTCTGGATACCCTTCATGCTCTGTCCCTTCCGCCCCAAGCTCCAGGAGCACCTCCACCGACCACATCCCCCCAACTCCTATGCTGGTAACAGCCCCCCAGGTTCAATTAACATCAGCTCAAAGTCGCTCTCACCTGAGCCTCAGCAGTCAGTCAGGCACCTCCTGGAAGGGAAAGCTGCTTGCACTCCTCACGCTCTGCCACACGCCATAAAACTCCTGGATCCGTGTGCTGATGCTCCTCTCAGTGTCCCCACCTTGTCCTGGCTGTCCTGCACAGTTTCCCCGGGTGGCTGCAGCTGGCCAGAGCTGCTGGGCACACAGCAGGGCACCGAGCTGTGGCTGCAGGCTGGGCAATTCCTGCAGCACCTCCCAGGGCAGGCGGGACAGCAGGGAGAGGAGAGCGCCTGTCAGCACACAAAGCAGGGAGCAAACTGGTTCAGCCTGTTGCTGCTGCCTCTGCTCAGGGCCAGCTCGGCACGGGAGGGGTGCAGGTCATGTGTTCACTCCTGCCCCAGCTTGGAAAAAAAAAAAAAAACAAACCCAAAAATCAAGTGGTTTCATAGGATTTAAGGCTTTCACCTAATTACGTTCAAAGAGGTTATTTGATGACTGAAACAAGGGCAAAACAAGACCTAGAATTTCAATGCCAAAGTTGTAGCAAAACAAAGCCTTTCTCCTCCCAGATTTTGTTTTACATATAAGCACCTCCTCTTCTACAGCCCTAATTTTACTGTTCAGTCAGGAATGGGGAGTCTTGTTCTCACTTCTCTTCCCTCCTGCCCCATCAATGTCACAGGCTGTAAGAAATCCAGACAATGGCATCACTTCACAAACCTCCTGCCCTCATCTCCCATGGAAGGAAAAGAGAGGATCCACCAATGCTTCAAAAAGGTCCAGCTGATCTGGAAGTACAACCTGTTATATTCTCCTGACACCCTGAATATCTCACCTCCTGTGGTTGCAGGTTTCAGCAGCTGCTTTGTTGCCTTAGGGATGCACCACACAAATGCACCAGAACAGCTCTGAGCCAGCAGAGAGCCAAGGCAAAGGCTGGTTCCAGCCAAGCCAGCCTGGCACAGGAGCCACTGGCCCACCTGTGCCTGGGGGACTCTCCCTTGATGCCATCAGAGACACAATCTCACTTCAGTTCCTCAAGAGAGCCCAATGAGCTCAGACCTTGGGATGCTTTTTCCTCATTTCTCCCAATAAAATGACTTCCTAGGGAGAAGTCACTGGACACCTCATCCTTCACCACTGCAGCACTGTTAGTGCCTGTGCTTTGCTGCATTTCAGCCCTCTAACGACCTTTTTGGGGAAAGACTGACCTGCTTCACCGTGCATCCCAGAGGTGTGTGCAAAATCAGCACTCCCAAAGGAGCCACTGCCCTGCCTGCAGCATCCAGAATGCTCCACTCGGAGATTCTGACATTCAGGATTTAAAGCATCTGTGCTTCTGGCCTGTTGCTGGACTGCTCTGCTGGGAGAAACCTGATCAGTTTATCCTCACAGTTCTCCATCCTCAGTTTTATACACCTTGTATGGATTTCATCCTTTTCATTTCTTCACGATTTTTGCAGTGTCTTTGAGACACGACAAGGCAGAACATCTATTCTCCCTTGCAAAAACTCATGCGTCCTAAATGGAACCATTTTTGCAGATTTCTACCCGCAGTCACACAGAGCAAGCTCCATGTCCCAGCCTGTAACAGCAGACAGAAAGCACCAGGGACACAGCCAGGAGCCCCTGGCACCCACAGCACAGCCCCATGGTGACACTCCTGTGTCCCCCAGCCCAGCAGCCACTCCTGCTGCACAGCCCAATGCAAACCCCTCCTTGCTTGGCACCTTTCAGGTTCACCTCTGCATAATCCTCCCCTCCATTAGGCTAATGAATGAAATGTTGCCAAGGAGCAGAAACACACTCGTTACCAAATTACAAGAGTCAGGCTGGAGCAGATCCTTTAAACAAACACATCCTGACTAAGCTCTCCTAGCCCTGTTTGCCCAATCTCCCTCCTGCAGCCCTTGGGTATCCCCAAAAAGCAGCAGCAGGACCGGTCTCTCCACGGCCCAGGGCGCTGGTGAGGGTTTCAAGGCTGCCTTTAATGCAAGGAATCTGTCCAATTCCCCTGCTGGGCTCCCCTCCTGCATCCACACACCTGCTCTTAGAGAGGGCAGCTCCAGCCTAAAAAACACCCAGCCCTGCCAAAATCTCCTGCTCTCCCTGGCTTTTCTCGTCAGCAGCTGCAGCGTGCATGGATCACAGTTTTGGGGGCCCTTACACATAAACCTCAAGCCTAGGGGAGCTTCCCACGTTTCTTGGGGAGTCCCAACCCCAAGGACTCCAGGATTGCCAACCTCACCTCAAAAACTGCATTTTTAATCCCAGTGATCACAATGACAATGGTGGCAGGACTGCACTCTCCCCACATCACAATTACTACAATATACAAACAGACAGAGAAATACAGGATAAAAAAAAGCCCATCCCGAGGTATTTCAGCCCTATGGACACGAAGCAAAGCCTTTCCCAGTGGTGCAGCTGGCACAGAAGGATGCCAGCACACCGAGAGGAAGCGGGGGCTCCCAGCACAGGGCACACACTGTCCAAAGCCTCCCAAAAGTTTCTTAAATTTTACTATATGGATACCACGACCCCACAGATGCCTTGCACCCCCTGCAGTGGTGATGCTCTTGAGGAAAATTGAATTTCCCCCTCTCATTTAACACCCACTAATGGGCTGAGAGCAGATTCCCACCGGGAAGGCAGAGCAGGACCAGGCTGAGGTTCCAGGGATGGATCAAAACCCCGGGGATGCCACAGATGGAGAGCAGGATGGCTGGGCAGGGATCTCTGCATTCATTCATTTATTCATTTATTTATTCCTGCTGGGCAGTGCCTCACTAGAGGGCAGCCAGCACCAAACCTCTGCAGCTCCCAGAGCTCAGCACGAAGGCACTGAGCGACTTCAGGAGGGACAGTGGGGTGAGGGAGGAATAAATATATTTTATTTATAATAAATATTGAGGGCCAGTTAATAAAATACTTTATTAACTGTTCTGTGGCTGTGGTGTGGCACTGACAGGCACTCTCAGAGGCACATCCCTTGCTCCCAGCACCCTCACTCCTCAAATCCCCTCACCAGCTCCAATATCAAACCCAGCTTTTGATGGTTTTCCCCATGAAAGTGCATTTAATATTTACTGGACAATTCAGGTTTTTCAACAGAACCTCTAAATTTATCTCCAAAATACCAGGAGAGAGAGGCAGAGAGTTATTTGGCTACGTACAGAGGGGAAACACAAATTCAGGAAGAATCCCAGCAATTCACACACACACCAAAAAAAAAAAAAAAAAAAAAAAAAAACCAAAAAAAAAAACCCCAAACAACAAAACCCCCCCCCAAAATCAAAAATCCCTAAAAGAACAACAAAATCCCAAAAAACAACAACAAAAATCCCCAAAAACCAACAAAAAACCAAACGTGTAAAAAAAAAAAAACAAACCTAGGCCCTAATTTTGTTTTATATACCAGACAAATATAAATCAAGGAATCAACAGCAGCACAGGAAAGTTCCCCTTTCCCATGGGAATACCCAGGACCTCACCAGCTGAATTCCTTCATGCCAGAAACAGAGAGATCAAACCCCAGTGCCGGGAGAGCTCTGCATTTTGGGTATTTACAGTAAATGCTCACCATGGTGTAATTGCCTTTGTATGGCAACAATACCTTGTCTTAGTAGGAAATATCACGGGAATAGGATTTGAGGCAGATAGTGTCAGTTCTCACCAGGATTTCAAAACCTCCACTGGGACTGATTTGCTCAGAACAACAGTTAAACAGATCAGATATTCCCAGGGGACCCTTTGCCATCAGCAATCTGAGCCAAAACTTGCTGGAGCCTTCTCAGGCTGGGTCAGCCCCTCCAGTGCCAACATTTGGCTCTGAGGGGCCAGAACCCAGCACAGACCCCTGGATGACCCCATCTCAGCAGGGCCTGCCCTTCAGTCACTTCTGCTCCACCTTTCAACCAACCAAATTCAGTTTTATTACAGATAAAAGTCTTCAAAAAATGATCTCTCTTTTTGGTCTCGGACTAGAAAGGAACATAGTTTAAGATATACTGCCAAAAAGAACATTGTTTTTTAAGAAGAGGATTATTTTCCTCCTTGTAAATTGCTCTCAGCACTTCAAGGCCATCATGGTCCCAATTCCATACCCAGATCCCAAATGCCTCCTTGCTTTAAGGAATGAAACAAACCATATCCAAGAATTCCCCTGTGAGAAATCAGCCTTGCCCATAGCCAGCACGTAATTAATGTTTTCCTGCTCTGTGTATTCTAAGAGCACCCTGGCAAGCTGGAATTTGTTTCATACACATTTTTTCCAGTCTGTCCCTTAATCCACCTGAACTCCAAGCACGATGACAGCACAGAGGTCACCCTGCACTCTGTTACTGGAAAGTGAGCCACTATGGGAAAGGATCTGCAGGGCAGCACATGAAGTCACTGCCTGAGACACCTGCAGCAGCTTAGAAACTTGGACAGAATGAAGAATTAGCCCTTCTCCAGGATTGCTGAATATTATTACTACTCCTTTCCTTGAACAGGGATTTTCACTTATGGACTCTTATGTATACACCAGAAATGAGAAAGCAAGATGGCTTGTATTAAAGACCATCCTAGGGCTTTACAAGCCATACTTACATGCCAAAACCTCATATTGGATTTATTTTTTTATTTTATTCTCCAACTCCAGTAATTTAGCAGCACATATTGATTTTGAAAGACTAGGCAAAGCTCAATGAGCAGGATGCAGGGGCAGCCAGGAGTAACTGCTGAGCCAGAGAAAGACTACAAAGAATAGGAAAAAAAATATTATCACTTAATCAAAAAAGATTAAAGAAAGCCCACATTCCCCCCTGTTTGAATGGCAAACTTCCCATCAGATTAAAGAGACCACTTAAAACCAGAATGTCTTCCATCAGAAGACTGGGTACAAAAGGAAACCAGCTCATATGGTCCAGAGGCTCAAATATTCTTTCAGATTATTCTAAAAAGAAAAATGTATAGAAAAAATATATGATCATATTTTCTTTTTCATCAACTAAATAATTTTCTGCTGCAGCTCAGGCTCAGGGTGTCCTTTAAGGTGAATTTTAAATTATCCATGTTCTGGCAAAGCTCCCGCCTTCCCAAAAGTGAGCAGCAGCACAGGGTTAGGGAAAACCTCCCCACAGCACAAGCTGCCCCTCCTCTCCTTGAACAGAACTGTGTTCTACATTCTAAACCAGGAGAAAAAGCAACAGTGTATGGGGAACAGGATTAGTGTTCAAAATTAATTAACAGATAATGCCCCAACAAATGAGTTCCATCCCAGTTTATTCCCTCCACCCCAGAGGGAGAACATCCTCCTTATCAGAGCAGCAGAGAAAGTGAGGACAAGGCTAATAAAAAGACAAGCTGTACTTGTGAGAGTTGTTATTTTTAACTAATTCTCCCTGTTTTGTTCCATGTTACTTTAATTAAAGCCCAATCTTGCCCCAGCACTCATCTGCAGTGCCCCACAAGGCAATGAGGGGCTTGGTTCGAGCTGCTGAGCCCAATTCCTCAAGAGGCTGTTTGGATACACAGCACACAATACCTGGGCCATATCACCCAGGAGAGGAAGAATCCCTGTCCCTGGGATTGCTCTGTGTGCCAGGGCTGTTACATTCTCCAGGTGATGCCTTCTCACCGGGCACCTGTGCAGCAGGGGGGAGGTTGGCAGCTCTTCATTTCTTCTGATCTGTGACATCTCCAGGGGTACGGGTTGGCTGATTTGGTAGGGGCATTTTGAAAGATATTTTCTGATATTTTTCCATCCAGAAGCACTCTAACCAAAGCACTGGTTAGCATCTGTTGTAGCTAAATAAAACTCAGGCTGTACTAAAGATTAGATCTAGCAGAGACTCAGCAAGAGAAGCTGTTCCTAAAAACCCATCAGACACAGCCAGGACCAGGATTGTGAGAAGATGGCAGCAGAGTCCCTCTCCAGCACACATCCACATGTACCCAATGATGGGCCAGTTTGCAGGTACCACATCCAAACTCACAATTACTGGGACAAAAGGAAGGAAAGCATTTTGAGGGGAGAGCAGAGGTTCAGCTGGCAGCACACTCCACACCCAGGCTCCCACAGCATCAGGCACTTCAGGATTAGAGGCACTTTTCCCTCCAAACATGAATCCAACAATTTCACTTCATCCCTGCATCAGCCAAATCAACCCCCAATGCAATCCCCCAAGGGTTCCTCGTGCTTGTGGTTTTCCAGGGAGCAGGGCTGGTGAATCTCCAGCCCTGAGAGCCTGCAGGACCCTCTGCAGCACTGAGCAAGAGTCAGGGGCACCTTGCTGCAGAAATGACCCAGTGCTAAGGGGTCTCAGGTTAAAAACTTCTGTCTCCAGTTTGGGTTCTGGTAAATGATGTTCTCAGGCAATAATCACTAATTCTGCAAGAGGAGACCTCGCTGACAACAGCACTGAGTCCTCCCCTTTGCATATCAGCCCCCAAATGCCTTCCACTCCCCCTTGCAGGATTTGATTCAAAACAGTCCCATCTGTTTTCAAAGCTCCTTATCTGTTTGCTTTAGCCGGCAGCTCACAGGTTTGCTCTTTTCCCCTCTCCTTAGGGAAAGGCCACGTCCCAGCATGGGCAGCACAGAGGGATGAATGGATGTGGCCTCTGTAATCACTGCTCTGAGTGCTCCCTGCACCCTGAGCCACTCTCTGCAAGGGTTGTCCTACACAGCTGCAGCTGAATTCAGCCTGGAAAACATCTATTCCCTTCACCACCTAGGAAAGTTTATTTTCCTTTAGTCTAACCATAACACATAATGCAACCTAGAAGAAAATCACAAGCAAAAACAACTGGACATGTTTTAAATGCCCATTAAGTTCCAAATATTAAAAAAAATAAAGCCAGCTGTTGGTTCTGCTCATTTTCTGGGACAGGTATGGTAAAAGAAAAGATCTTGGAGGAATGCATTCAAAGCTTAAGCTGAAAGGGAAGGTGGCAGGGGAAGGAACCCCCTCCAGCAGTGAATTACTCAACCATATCACAAATGCAAATGTGGACAATCCTGCTAAACAGGCTCAAAACAATTGAGTCTCATAGTGAAGTTCACTGAAACTACAGGAATTTGCCCTGGAAACCTTCCTTCAAGTACCCATGTCTGCACTTAGAGATCATAGGAGGCATCTAATAGATAAAATTATCGACCTTTGGAAAGCCGACTTTAAGCTGCCTACAGGGAATCACATAATTATGGGATGAGAGATAAAGCTTTGTCTGGGATAAGACAGCATAAAGCAGTGAGAAATGCATTATACAGTTATCATCATCTGGGCTCCTTTCCATCTGCCTTCTGAGGTTCCTGTTTCCAGCATCTCCTCAGCTGCCCTGAGAGTCACACACTAACCAAAGGGAGAGCAGCTACTGCAATATCAACACTCCAGGAGTCTGGACTTGAAGATTTAAGAAAAGGAATCTCAAGCAAAGGGCCAGAACCCTTTAAGAGCTACAAATATCATGGAAGTCCTCATTCCCTATCATCTGTGATCTCTCATTCTGGGATTACCAGGAAGGGCTGGAGCTGCAGCAGCATCTAAAAACACCATGGGCAGACAGCAAGGGAGCAGAAACCCTCATTGTTAGGGCACAGAACAACCACTAAATGACAGGGGTTAGGGTAAAAGCTTCCTCCAACTTCACCCACAGTTGTTCAGAATCAACATGCAACTGTCAGCTGGCTCCTGTCCCTTGAAATTACTTCCATCTGCCTTCACCCAGCCAAGCTCCTGGCACAAACAAAGCCCTCAGAACCAAACATGCTCTCCCTCCACACCCCACTGTGCATTCCATTGTGGGGAGAGCAGATCCCATGCTGACCTGCAGCTCTGCAGACAAGCTTCAACACTGCTGGCCTGGCTTCTTTTGGGAGAGACTGGGGGCAGCTGTCTCCCAAGAGAATCCTTCTTGTTGCAGGGGAACAGGCAGAGGCTGGTGGCTCCCTGTGTTCTCCCACCTTCACCAAGAGACAAAAGGCTATAACCCACAGCAAAATTTGCAGCAAAGCTACCAGCACCTAGCAAAGAGCCAGGCTTTTTCCATGTTGGACCTGCTTCCATCCCACCCCATCTTCTTCTATCATCCCCTGGGAGAGGGGAGCTTTGCCCACAAGGCCTCCCAATGCAGCCCCAGGACTTGCTGGCTGTTTTGAAGCACTCAACAGCCAGATTCAGAAGAATAAAATCCATTCTGCTCTAGGATGGCAGTGCTGGACTTGACATGCATTGGGCTGAACACAGTGCTATTCACTGCTTTAATGCAGAGTACCACATTAAACTTGATGGATTTTGCCATCTGCTCACAGACCTCACTCTTTTATTATAAAGGAAGTGAAGCACAGACCTGGCTGCACACAAAAATCCAGTTCCAGAGCTTGGAGCACAGCTACATCCCAGCCTCACCCAGAGCTGCATCCCCTCTACCAAACAGTCCACTGCACTATCCTTAAGCATGTAAAATAAATAAACCCTGCAGTAATCCTTCTTTTGCCTCTTTTTGTTTTGGTTTTGTTACTGTATGCTCCAGTTGCTGTTGGAAAGCAATTTCTGATTCAGGCTCTAGGTCCATTTAACAATTCAACTAATAATTGTATTTTATTTCTCAGACTATTAGCATGTAATGGAGCAGCAGCAGCCTTGGCTCCTGCAGTCTGGGAAGAGAGAGAATTTGTGCCAAGGGCTAAGTGCATTGCCTTGGGTCAGCTGGTCCCTCCAAATCCCAGAGTACATTATCTTGGGAGTGGGAATTCACCCCACTCTGCTCTCAGCAGGAACTGGAGTCTCCAGCTGCTTTTCAAGAGATGAAGAAATATCATATTTCCTAGTACCTTCTCCCCCTTCTGTTCTCCTCCCAAATAATAGAAAGCTGCTTAAATGAGATGTGCACACTCACAGAACAAGTTAATTAATGGTCTCAACCTGAATTGGTGAAACCAGCATGCCTTGAGCAGTGATTTAGCACTTCAACACCGCTGCCAGACTTTCACCTTCCAAGCAGTCTTTAATCCCCCACATTAACATTTAGCTCCCTACTGAGGGGCCTCTTCCAGAACCAGCTCTTGGGGAGCCTGTTCTCGAGACAGCAGCATCCCAGTTCCCACTGAGCCCAGGAGCTGCAGAGGGAGCTGGCATTGCAGGGGGATGAACATCTGCAACATCTGCCCAGCCCACAGCAACTGGCAGGAGAGCGTGCACGAGATGAGCTCAGACCAGCAAAGAGCCTCAAAGTTAAAAGTAAAATTCCTTCCTGCTGAATGAAACCTAGTCTGATTCTGCTTCATCCTGCCAGCATCTTCTCCTGCAAGATGTATTTTCTTGTATGATAGAAGAGAGCAAAGAGAAAAGGAAACATTTCTAGGATGCTGTGTTAATGCAGCACGCTCAGGTTCTGGTTTGCAGCAATCGCTGTACCCAGGACCTGCTGCACACACTGGAGTGGACTGGGACTGCTCTGAAGCCCCAGCCAGGGTCAGTGACAGCCAGGGAGAGCATCACTTCTGCCTGGGACAGGCTCCAGAGAGCAGAGGTGACAAGGACAGAGAGGTCTGAGCTGTGCACCAGTCTCAGGTCTCCCTCCCGCACAGGCTGAGACCAGGCTGAGCTTGTAGGCAGCAGGCAAAGAGAAAATGAAGGAACTGGTGGAGTCCTCATCCCTGGAAATGCTCAGAAAACATGTGGGTGTGGTGCTTAGGGATGTGGTTCAGTGCTGGAGCAGCAGTGCTGGGACTCAATGGTCTGGAGGGCTTTTCCAGCCTCAGTGATTCTGAGATCAGACTGGAGCACAGCCAGGTCCTGCTCAGCCCACCAAGGGGAGAGCACCTTGCCCTCTCGCACAAGACGTGTCTGAGCCCTGAAGATGCAGAAAGAGGTGGGGAAGATGAAAACCAGGGCTCTCCCACCCACCCAGCCCCAGTGTTTCTCCAGGAAGGGCAGAGCAGGCACCATCCTGCTCTCTGCCCATCCTTGCTGGGACACAGCCAGGGGACATGGGGACAGCAAAGCCCAAAGTGCATTTTGTCACCTCTGAGCAAAGCCAGCCAGGGAGGCAGGCATGTACAGAAACCTGCTCCTGCACTCCCCAGTTCTTATCCAATTATGACATAATTCTTTCCTTCCCCTGAAGGATTAAAGCAACAAAGAGGGAGCACAAAGGCAGAGGTGGGAGGACTGCAGCAGCATGAGGAAGATGAGAAACCAGGGGCTCCTACCTTTGATGTTTGGATGATCACATCATTGCAATTACTGTGTCAAGGGCTCTGCAGTGTCACTGGTAAATAAATCATCCAGGAAAATGAAATGTGCAGGGAGAGCTTGCACCACTAGTTACAGCAGCAAAAAATGAGAGCAGAGAAGTCAAAGCATTTCAAACAGAGGAAAAACTCCACAATGCTAGCAAAACAAAGTAACATCTCACTTATGAATGAAATTAATTTCTTCATTCTTATTATTTCTAATAAGAAATAATTATTTCTTATTTTCTATAAGAAAATAGTTATTGTTTTGATATAATTATTTCAATTCTAGAAAAAATTATTTCTATAACAAATATAAAATCACTGTAGGTGCCTGTACAGGAAAGATAGAGACTTTAGATTCATCTACTGTTCTTTGGGAAATGAAACCATTATTTAATCATGTGTAGTCTTATTACAGACACAGAGAGGATAAAGAACTCATTTGTATTGAACAAGAAAGAATTTGGCACTCGATACCTGTCCTGATATAGCATTAAAAGCTATGCAATACACTAATTATTCTCCTTCAGCACAAAAAACACCTAAGTTCTCTCTTCCCCTGCCCTGCTGTCACAGTGAGGTGATTTATGCCACACCACAGTAACACAGAATCTCACACCTCACTCTATTTCAGGAATGAGCCAAAGTAAAATTCCATCCCAAGCACCCGATGCTCAGTTGATTTAAGTTCCCTGCTGTGGCTGATGCTCATTTCCCAGATGAGCCAACAGATCCACACAAAGATGTTTCCTCAAGATCACTGGAGCAGGCAGAGCTTCCACCCACCCTGAGCCACAGCTCCTGAGAGAAACTCCCCAAACCCCCTGAGCAAATGGAGCACTGCAAACATCACTGGCAGCACCTGAGAATGGCTGGGATGGAGCAGGGGGCAAAGCCTCGTTGACACAGACATTCAGCCATTCTCTTTCCTCTCATTCAGGCTCTCCAGGCTCAGAGCCAGGTCCAGTTCCTTCTGAGTTTGCCCTCAGCTGCCTCACCCTGCCCTCCATGCTCTCCCAGCCCAGAGGAGCAGCTCCAGAAATAATTTCTAAATGCCTGGTTTGCAATTCAGAACATCCCTAAACTGTTCCACCAGCTCAGTATTTGCCTGTAATCCCCCTTGGATCTCAAGTGTTTAAACAGTATTACTTGCAAGATTTAACTCAAAGATAATTAATTGAGTTCTGTGATTTTTGGCTTCATTTTGATTTTAGGGCACCAAAAGGAAACCTTTGCTTGAATCAAAGCACTTAAAAATCTGACAAACTGATTTACAGCCCTGAAGAGAACTTTTTTTTTTAAATACAAATTGTTTCCACTTTTACCCATCCTCATTTTTGTTTAAACCCACCTACAATGGTGGGAGCACAGATTCTACAATCACATGCCTAACTGCTGTATCATGTTTATTTTAATCAGAGCCCATCCCATTCCAGCTGCAAGTATTTAACGCCCAGAGCTGGAGTGGGAGAGCAAATTAAAATGGAAAAGCAGCAGAAGTGATGGCACCCCCCAACATGAGCAAGCACAGCCCATGGCACTGCTCTGCAGGGCAGGGGATGCACAGCACAGGAGGGAATGGCTGCTGACTTACACAGGGCAGGCCTGGATGGGATATTGAGGAGAAATCCTTCCCTGTGAGGGCAGTGAGGCCCTGGAGCAGCCTGGGATAGTGGAAGGTGTCCCTGCCCATTGGAACCAGATGATCTCTATGTCCCTTCCAAGCCAAACCATTCCGTAACCACAAACCCACTATTCATTGGCTGAATTTGTGTGAACAACACACAACAGAAACAGTTCCCTTTAGTTTGAATTTGCCAATGGAGCTTCTGATCACTGAAGCCACGCTTTGCTGTCTCCAGCAGTATCAGTGAAATGCTCCAAGGCAATCTTTACCTCTTTACCTACTGCCAGGTTGAAGCACCTATGGCTGCAGCCTCAACCTCCTCCACTCCCCTGCTGCCCTTTCACATGAAACCTGACACTGAAATGACATCTAAAGGGTCTCAGCCTGACACTCAAATGACATCTAAAGGGTCTCAAACTGCCCTTCAGCAAGAGCACCAGCTAACACCACTCCTTCCCCACAAAGACTGTTTAAAATTGCTGCACCTCTAATTTCTCAGACAGATGCAGCAGCAGAGTTGTGAGTCTTCCCACCCACACGACCCCGTGTAATAGAATGCTCCTAAAAAGTAATTTATCCTCAGAAGAGAGTCAGGAAAAGCTTGCCTGACAGAAGCCTTATTGCTTTTAAACTCAACACCAGTTACATTTTCACAGCTATAAGACAACATGATTTCATCTCAGTAATAGATCACAGACTGCTTTACAAACAATCAGTGAATCCTCACAGATCAAGCTACAACAAGATAATGATCCATTCAAGTCTAAAAGAGTAAAACATACCTGACACAGGCAAAGGGAGGGTGTTTCAGATTACTCTTGGAAGCGATGGGTGGGAAGTTACTCACAGATTTCTCCAGTTCTTTGCCAAAGATGTGACACAAACCGAGCCCCTGACAAACTTTACAGGGTGACCACACTGCACTGAGGCTGTGTCACACCAACTGAGAGCAGCTCAGCCTGAGGACCAGCACAGCAGAAAAAGCATCCCAGCTGGAAAACACATTAAAAGCTCCAAAACCCTGCAAATGGCCTTGATCAGTTTTCCCCAATGGGACTGCTTTTGCAGCAAAAAATAGATTCATTATTTATAGCAGAAAAGAAGGTGGCTGACTGCAGCTGAGGATGCCACTTTGGATTTAGCAGATATCCTGATATGGTACATTATGTAAACAACACCTACACACACGAGGCTCCTTCACCACAGTAAGAAGTTTCCCCTGTTTTTTGTAAGGAACAAAAGCTTTTCCCTTTTAATTTCAATGGAATCAGATTCTGAACTAAGTTTGATGGGTGACAGCCAACTTTGGTCCCCTCCATCTGAAGTTCTCCACACTCCCCTGTCTGGTCACTTTGCAGTCAGCGACCATGACTTGAATTTTTCACACTGTGGTAGCCAAAGTCCTCAATTTGCACTCCCACACCATTTACAGTCAAGGGACACAAATTCAGAGCACACACTGTGAGAAGGGGCTGCCTGAAGTAGGGCTTTGTTGAATAGTTTAAGAAAACTGGGCACTTTAACCTCTCTAGGACTTGACACAGAGTTCAAGCTGCTTATTTGCCATTAGCAGGCACCAAGCCTTGGCTGCTGTCCTGCCTGGTATTTTTTAACACATTCTTAGCTGGGTGACCAAAAGCAATTCCCCCATCCCCAGGGATGCCTGACCTGATGCTGCTCACTTCCACCAACACAGCTCAAAGGCTTTGCAAAGCTTGTAAAGTAAAGGCACAAGAGAGAGCATGAAATAAATTCAAATGTAGGTTTAATTTCTTGGTTTTAACTGTATGCTACAATTAGGGTAACACAAATAGAACTGCAGTACAATGCTCCTGTGAGCAGTCTTTGGGAAGGGGATGCTCTGAGCGCAATCTCCATTTTCTGTCCTGAGAGGGACAGAAACCAAACCAGGTACTGTGCACAGCCAGATAACTGCATTCAGGCTCAACATTTCCTCCCAAACATTTAAAATGTTTGCCCCAGTGAGAAATATGGCATATGAATTCAACACAGTGCTTATCCCATTCCTCTGCCAGAGGAAAAGAACCCAGAGAAGAGCTCACTACCTGTACTGCTTTTATGCATCACTGTCAGCAATTGCATGGTGAGACAAAGTCCTTTCACAAGAGAAAAAATCCAAATGTCTATTTTGGGAGATTCTCATCCATCACATAGCATTAGAGATACTCAAGTGACTCTGGCTTTATGTGATTTAACATGGAGATTTACACCCCACCCCACCTCCTTATTTTACAGTCTTTGGTGGCATTATGCTCTGAGGTTCAGTAGCTCCAAATGGGGCTTCTATTTAAAACCATCTTTACTGCAGGAAATTTTGTTACATGACCTTTTATTAAAAATATGTTTTTGGGGAGAAAAGGTATCAGATGACTTGCTGACTTAGGTGACCTGCAGATTCAAAGAGCAAAAGAAATCCTGCTGGCTTGACTCAGAAAAAGGCAGCCTCTTAAAGTTTAGAAATACAGAACATCAAATTGCAGAAATAAAAGAATAGATTAAATTAAAATATTAAAAATCCACATCTACTGGCAAAGGAACAGGGGGAAAAAGACAAGCCTGACACGTAGTAGCAAAAAGTGGGAGATTCTTCCTTTTAGCTTTCGTGGGTAGCATACACACACGTAATTACTCAGATTTTCCCCTGGGAACCCCAAATTTATGCCTGGTCTGTACCAGAGGACAACACAGCTGTGACAGAGAACAGACCTGTAATTACATCTCTGTTGTGCCATCAACAAGCCCAGCACTCACAAACACATCCCCAGGGACAGCGATCTCCGCAGACACAGCTGAAAGCTCATGTACCTCCTATTGCAGCCTCACCTTCCCATGCAATTCATCCTGGGCTTGGTTATTAGATGCCCACAAGCACCTATTAAATAGTCAAGAAACCCTGGCAGAGCAAATCCCAGCCCTGCTGTCAGACAGGTCCCATAACCCAGGAACAAAGAGCGAGGCTGCGCTCGCTCCCCGCGCTCCTCTGAAGCATGCAGGGATCAGGAGTGGGGATCCTGCAGGAAAAGGGACTCACAGGGATCCAGGAGCAGGGATGCTGCAGGAAAAGGCACTTGCTGTTGTCATCTTATTGCAAAAGTTCCATACCTTCTCAGTGATTTCTCACAGGCAGCTCCTCACAGCACAACCAACAAACTCCAACTCTCTCCTCACCCAGCCAACCCACTCTTTTGTAGCACTCTGCTTCTAATTGGATACAGCTGTGGCCTGTTAAGAGCAGGGCTGTTCCTAATCTTTGGTGATTAGTACAGCTGCAACTCCTCAGGTGTGTGATTACCTTCTGCACTACCTTTGTTTTCTTACATTCTATCCCTCCACACTGAGCCACGCAGGGATCCTGCAGGAAATGGGACTTACAGGGATCCAGGAGCAGGGATGCTGCAGGAAAAGGCACTTGCTGTTGTCATCTTATTGCAAAAGTTCCATACCTTCTCGGTGATTTCTCACAGGCAACTCCTCACAGCACTGACTCCTTCCTCACAGCTCAGCCAACAAACTCCAACTCTCTCCTCACCCAGCCAACCCACTCTTTTGTAGCACTCTGCTTCTAATTGGATACAGCTGTGGCCTGTTAAGAGCAGGGCTGTTCCTAATCTTTGGTGATTGGCACAGCTGCAACTCCTCAGGTGTGAGATTACCTTCTGCACTACCTTTGTTTTCTTACATTCTATCCCTCCACACTGAGCCATGCAGGGATCCTGCAGGAAATGGCACTTGATGGGATCCAGGAGTGGGGATTCTGCAGGAAATGGCACTTGCATGGATCAGGAGCAGGGATCCTGTAGGAAATGGCACTTGCTGGGATCCAGGAGCAGGGATCCTGCTGGAAATGGCACTTGCTGGCCTTGGTGGCACACTGTCACTCTAGTGGCATTTGTTCCCCACTGTGTACAAAGTGTGGAGCTGTTGTTGTGGTGGGAGGTGCAGCACCCATGGCAGTGCCTTTTCAACAAGGGATGTTTAAGGGACACCCCAGGCAAACCAGTCCTCCTGAGGTCTCTTTGGAAGGGAAAACAAAAACCCACCCCTTTGGAATCAGGCAGGAAAGCAGCACTGCCACAGGGAGCTGGAGAGCAGGGCCAGCAGCAGGTGAATGTCACAAACTGCCCAGAGCAGGGGGATGCCCACTGTCCCCCTGTGGGAGCAGGAGTGGCCAGCACCTGGTGCCTGGCAAGTTGCTCATCCACCTGGGCCAGGCACTCACCCCCAGGGAAAAGGGACTGTCCTGAAATGTTAAATCCCCAGGGCAGAGTGCCACAGACATCACAAGAGACCATAAAAACAAGAAATACAATTTGTGTTTTCCACAGCACCATCATATTCCTCATTTCCTGCCACAGTGACCTATCTGTGCGGGCAAAGATCCCCCCACTACCAACAAATCAGAGCAGTAATGAGCTTTCTGTCCAAAAACCCCATCTGGCCACTCAACAAACACCCAGCTGCAACTTTTCTCTGCTGCTTCTATTCCTTACCCTATCCTAAATGAAGGAAAAGACTATAAAATGCTTTTCTGGATATGCCCTGCAATATGCACAGACACTGCTCCTGGGCCAAGATGTCACTGCTGTTCATATCCACTGACATGGGCAGCACATGTGCCACAAACATCCTCATAAAACAAAAGCCTTTTGGGAAAACCAGTGCTTGCTGCTCCTGCCTGCCAGCAGAATATATCTTACATACCCCTGCTGGTTGCCACTGCATGGCTATAAAGTTTCACATCCTGTAAATACACAGCTAGACATGAAAATATCAACTCACTTAGTGTGTCTTCTCACTCCTCCCTTTCCAGCCAGTGCCAGCACCATGGTAATTCAAACACTCTGACTTGGGATTCCTTCCTGGCAAGTGCCCACATTAAATTTAAATAAAGATGGTTGGCCTCAGGCCAGCCTACAGAAGGTGGGTTTTCCTTTGTCTCAGAAATGTAGGAAGCAAAACAGCCATAAAGAGAGCCAGAGACCACATCATGATGAGGATGAGGAGGCTGCAGGGGGAGAAGGGAGAAGGATTAATCTGAAAATACCTTGTGACAGTTTCCAAAACAGAGAGCCTTAAACAAGGAGGGGAAAGTTGGCTTGAGAGCAAAGATTGTGTGCAGCAAGTGAAATAAATGGGAAGATTTCCAGAGAGTGGATCACTGCAGAGCAGCAGAGCCATTAAGGCATCTGTATCCCCAGAGCTGCACTCGCCATGCCCAGCAGCACCAGGATAATGTGGCTGTAACTCAGAGAAGCATCAGCAAACAGCATTTTCCTCTCCCTGTATAATTTAGCAAAGGCACAGACTGCTCTGTCATATTGCTCCTCCCTCAAAGCAGCAGCATTGCTTGTTCTGGGCTTATTTTGGTGTTGGTTTGGATTTTTTTTTTTTCCTTTAAGAGAGATCTCTGGATTAATCAACCTTTTTATTTAAATAGCAGCCCAGGTTCATTGGTTCAGAGCAACCCTGAAAGCCAGATAGCTCCGAAGAGTGTCAGATTTCAGAGACAGCTTGAATGAGAACACCTTGGCACTCATCCCTGCACAACAGCATCGATGTGCCTGGAAAGCCTTGGGAATTAATACACTACCAGGAATTCAGTGGTCAATTTTCAGAAATGCAGGGACATCAGAAGATGACAGGCTCCCTACACACAAGGCTGTGCCACCAGCACAACCACAAAAGGAGCTGGATTTATGGGGATTCCTGGAGAGCAGCTGTGCAGTTATCCCTGCACACCCATGTGAGCTGGGCCCCTTCACCTGGGACACACCAACAGCAGAAAAGAGAAATTGCTTTTAAAGTGAGGCAGGGAGAGATACTGTTAGAAAGTTCAGGTTTAATCCTGGCTCAGGGCCTACATTTACACCCCTTTTGAAAGGGGAATGCTCAGATCAGTGGGTCTGCAGCTACAGAGCAGCACTGGGCAAGTACCTGCCTGTCAGCTCCCCACAGCCACGGGGATTCCTCCTCCTCCTCCATCTCCTCTGCTATTTGCATTCATTTCATGCAGCACCAATTCACCCAAACCTCCTGCTTTACCACACTCTGCTCTGGGAGCTGCACCCATCCCAAGGCCACCTTCTCCCAGGCCAGGTAAGAGCTGCCAGCACCTCAGGAGTGCTGGGATCCCCCAGGAGCAGCGAGCCAAGGCTTGCCTGCCAGCTCAGAGCCATGGAGGAGGCCGTGTGCCCAAAATCCTGGAAACACCTCCAGGATCAGCTCCCATCTAATCCTCAGCAAGCAGGAGAGCTGCAGGAGCGAGCACTGGCAATGCCCATGTGGGCAGCCCAGGCTTTCACCCACACACAGAAACGGGTTTTTTACCCAGAAACATGTTGGGAATTTAGCTGACTAGAGACTGGAAAAGTACAAGACCGTGGCTGAACCATCTGGTGTCCTGGTCTCCTTCCTTCGACAGAAACACCCTTCAGAACCAGGGGCAGAAGTTGTGTGCACTGCATGCATCCCATACACAGCCAGCTTGATGGTAGCACTTTTTCTTCTTTACTTGGATTTAAGATCCACCTTTCTGCCCAGCTGTCGTTTTAAACCAGACCCTCCCTGCTCACAACATAAAACCCAAATAACCTGCACAGCAAAAACGAGAAGGTACCCAAGGCTGTCTTCCAGAAGTGGAGCCTCAAACCCTTCCACAGAAAGGCAGCTGCTTTCTGGGCAGGCATCCCAAATGAGCTCTCATGCAAAGAGCTCCCCTTCCCTCCTGTGCATGCACCAATTTCATCCTTCTTTCATCCTTCTGTCCTGTCTTTCACAGACAGGAATCCAAGTGCAAGATAAGAATGCCCTGGCAGGGATATTGCCTGCTTTAGTTATTCTATAGCTCTGTGAGCCAACTTGGGCTTTGTTTGCTAAGCAATGACAGAGTATTCAAATTATGCTGATTAAAACCATTCAGTCAAGACATCATGCCTTTAGAAATACTGTTTGGTTTATGTTACAGCTATTTTTTTCTCCCTCCCTGAATTCAGCAATTCAGATTCTTCCTCCAGCAAGCCAAACACACAGATGATTAAATTCTTGCACCTCCAAAGCATAAAGGCATGACAATATTTGGCATTTCCCAGAGCAAGGTCTGGATAAATTGGAGTTTTACCAGGACTCAAAGCCACTTGGATACTTTGGACACAAGCCAGTTTCTAACCAAGATGAGAAAAAAACTTCTTGGGAAAAACCATCCCAACACACAGAGAACTTTTGAAAACCAGCTCATGAAGGAGCTGGGTATTAAACAACCCAATTTATTCAGATAATGTCTACAGGCTTCACTCGAGACTTTACATTTTGCATAAAGCTTTCATCACCTTCACGGGGCAAAGCTGAAAGGGCATTTAACACAAGAATTTCATGGTAGTGAACAGCAGCACAGGGGCACTAAATCACAAACATCACAAAGCTGTTAACCCTCCCAGGCAATTGCACCCAGTTAAAGGTGCTCGTTACTCTCATTCAAACAACCCCTGTGGTTTTATTGTCTGGGAAGAGCAGTGCCTTGCTTTGGGACAGCAATTCCTTGGGAAGGAGTTTGCTTGGTTCTGTCCCACAGGTAAAGCCACCCAGATCCTTCTCAGCACGGGATCTTGGCTCTTCCACACCTGCCCTCCAGCCACCCCTCTCCTGTTCCCAGCGAGCTGCTGGATTATATGCACTAAGATACACCACAAATGCCCTGGTGGCAGCGTGCTCACCCCTCTGAGCAGGGCTGAGGGGACACATTTAATCTACAGTCCTGGAGCAAGGACTGAAGCAGAGCACAGCCCTGGCTGAGGGAAAGCCCCATTTGGGTTCTCCAGCACCAACAGAACCATCTGTCAAGGCTTTATCTTGGGAACAAAGTCTAAATTTAGTCCCAAACTAAAATTATCCACTGCTTTATAACAGTTTCCCATTTTCTATCACTCAACTAGCTGTTAATAAGGGATGTGCATCAATGCAGGACAAGTCATTTAAAATATTTACAATATTTATAATAGAGTAACTAGCCTGGGACCTGTACAACCATGACAGGCACATCCTGCCTGCACCAGAGCCTCTGACCAGCTTGGAGGGTGTCGAAGACATCTTTTTATGAAAATCCTTTCCTAGGATTTTTTTCCTATTGAAAAGCTTAGAGGCCTCAGGAACAAATGTAAACAATGATTATCTGCTGCTGTGGAATGCAACAGGTGGATCTGTGATTGGTCTCATGTGGTTATTTGTAATTAATGGCCAATGACAGCTGGCTTGGACAGAGTCTGGGACAGCTGCCTTTGTTATTCATTCTATTCTATCCTTAGCTTAACTACCCCTTCTGAGAAACCTTTTCTTCTATTCTTTTAGTACAGTTTTAATGCAATATATATAATAAAATAATAAATCAAGCCTTCTGAAACAGAGTCAAATCCTCATCTCTTCTCTCATCCAAAGATCCCTGGGAACACTGTCACAGAGGGGATTCCTGGAGACAGCAGGAGAAAAGCCCAACAGGAGCAGGGCAAAGAGCTTCTGGAGATGTTTTGACAACAGCTGAGAACCACCACACTCTTGTTTTACCTTTAACAAGTTTCTCTGAGTCAGCTCCCTCCCTTCAGCCTGCAGCAATCCTCACAGCTTTTTTTCCTTAAACACAGCATTCCCTATAGGCTGGAGCTAATTTATGGCAATTCATTAGGCTGTTCTAACTCGGGCAACAACAATTCATGCTGTAACTTTCTCAAATGAATTCCTCTCAAAAACACCACCCCACCCTGGCAAAAAGTTAATTAAGGCTCCTTTTACCTGCTCTCTGAAGATCACAGGGCAGATGCTGTCAGACAGGTTTGCTTTCTGTTATTACCAATTTCAGCAGCAATTCACCTCTCCTAATCCCATTCTGGGTATCAGGCACTCACACAGACATTAAAATGAAATAAAGAGGATTACTGTAACCACCCAGGTAGCAGCATGGGTTGAGACAGAGCTTGCAAGGCACAACTGAATGTGTGGGGATGAGTCGCCCTCCCTAAAATCTGGGGGATGTGCTGTTCCTCGGAAGCCCTCCTGGACTTCCAAATATTTGCTTGAGGTTTCCTTTAAATGCAGACTTTCCTGGAGGAATGGTGAGCATGCAGAGCACATTCCTCTGCTAAGTGTCTTCTTCAAAACTGGGGTAAACACCAGCAGCACATTCCTGCCCAGCTCACACAAACAGTTTGGATTCTCATGTCTGCAAGCACAGCTATGGCCTTGCTGCTGGTTTCCACCAAAAGCAGAGACACAACTGATTTTGTGCTCTGTTAATCAATAGCATTAATCTCTCCCAGTGAACACATTTATCCCAGTAAATGGTTGCTCTAAACTGTATTATTTAGACAAAAGGGGAGTTGTAGCCATGCCAGAAGGTTCTTACAGGTAAAAAAAGTGTCCTGCATGAAAAACAGCAATGGTTTGTGGTAATGAAGCCATTGCTAATGTTATATTAGTGTCACATTAGTCCTGAGAATCTACTGGAGGGTGCCAAATTTGAATTTAATTAAATTTTTCTTCCTGTCTTTCCCCATCCTCCCATTGGACATGGGTGTCACAGCTGCAGAGAAACTGCTGGCTTGAAATAATTGCCCAGTGAAAAGGCAAATGCAAAACTTTCAAAACCCTTTGTCCTTGAGAAGGACACAAAGCAATTCCAAATCCCTTGGATTGGGATTCCCTTCCTTCCTTCCACCAGGGTAAGGCGCTATGCCTTACCCAACATCCTGCTTTTTGTTTGGGCACAAACAAAAAAACAACAACAAAAAAAACCAGTTTAATCAAAAGAAAGTCACCATAGCCCAGAAGCTAAGTGACACATGGACACTGTTACAAATACAAATATATTTCTTACAGCCCAAGACAGTCATAGGACAGAGATGCTAATGTTGAGGAACTGCATCAAAACTACAAAAAAGTCCCCCCTTGGATCCTGTCAGTGTGGCTGGGCCAAGATTAATCTGCCTCAAAGCCTCTGCTCTGCCCGGCTGGTTTTTCAAGCCAAAACCATGGGTTTCCTTCAGGCCATCCTGGGGCCTGGCAGGGATTTTTACCTATGAATTCCCCAGCACAGCATCCCCAAAGCTGGCTTGGAACTCTTCCTCATCTCTCAGTGCTATCACTCCTCCTCACCTGGAGCAAGGAGCTCTCCTGCCTGCAGCTTTGCCCCATCCAACTTCTGTCATGGGTTTTCTGCACTGCCCTGTGCAAACCTCTCTTTCTTTGATGTTCATGTGCAGCCCCAGCCTGTGCTGTGAAGAGCCCCTCAACTCAGAACTGCAGCCCTTAAATTCATTTACTGAGTTACTACACAAGCAACAAGAACCTGCTCACATAAGAAACCACAAAACCAAGGGAACATTTCAAGCAGATCTTTTCAAAAAGATGTTGCTTTGTTTTTAATTTTCCATGATTTTGCTCCATATGCACAAATATCTTTCATATTCCATGCAGAATTAACCTCTCAATTTAAAGTCACAAGCCTTGGGGACCACCTCTCACATTCCACAATCCAAGGTAAGGCTTGCAAACTTGCAGAATTTATCAGGATAAAAAAAACTACCCCAGGATTAAGATGAGCTCATTCCAAAGGCCTTTCCTTCTTTTTCTGGGGAGTAAATGATGCTAAAGCAGTATGATAACCAGCATCAGGACTGACACTGAGAGCTCCAGCACCCAGACAAAACTCAGCAAGAGCCAGTGCTGTCAGAGACTGAATGGGACATGAAAAATCTCCCCAGCCTGAGGTGATGGGCACTGCTGCTGAAAGCAAATCTTCCACCTGTTCTAGCCCCAGAGAAAGAAAAGAGACTCTACACACAGGTGTTATCATTCACCTACTACCAACTTCCTCATCAGACACCACCCTCCTCCTCCTCCTCCCAAACCTTTCATTCTTCTCCAAAAGCACTATCAGCTGCTTTGGGCAGAGCAGTGCCTGGAGTGTTATCAGACATCTTTGTCTCTACAACAGGAATTTCCACTCCTGGCTGCTCTGGGAGGTGCAGCAGCCCTGAACCCCCTCCCCAGGCTTGGGAGAGGCGCTGTGGTTGGATGGCCCCAGGGCACAGGACTGGGAACTGCTGGGTGGGACTGGAGCTGGAGATGAAGCCAGGCTGAGACCCCCCTGCCCTCCATCCAGAGCTCTCACACAGCACAAACCTGGGCCACAAACCTTGCAGGAGCACAAACCTGGGCCACAAACCTTGCAGGAGCACAAACCTGCAGCACGGACCCTTGCAGGAGCACAAACCTGCAGCACGGACCCTGCACCTCCTGGGGCTCAGCACTGCTCTCACATGGTGCCCAGAGTGGGGCTTTTACCCCCGACAACTCTTGCAGAGGGAGGTGACAGGCACGAGTGATAAATAGCCAGGAAAATCCATTTTAACCTAAGTTTAACCATTTTATCATCCTGGCACCCTGGTGAAGCAGCACCGACAGCCCTTTAGCACCAAATACAGCACAAGCACACGTGGGTGTAAAACAGACCCTATGCCCTGCTGTCCTGTAGGATGCTCAGAGGAAACAAATATCACATTTTCCCCTTATTCTCTCCAGCTAATTGTGTAAAATAATCTATTTGACTATTTCTTTCTTTCAGTAGGGTGAACAGGCTGCTGCAGGAACATCCCCCCAGCACAGGCAGTGGCACCTCCAGCAGATGCTGTGTTGGACCCACCAGGGATTCCAAATGGAGTTCACACTTTGGGCTCCATGTCCTCCTCCTGATTCAAGACTAATCCTGTGAGAAAGGAACCAGGATCTGCATTTTTGCAAATACTTTATTGGCCATTTCCTTTTGACTTCTGGCAATCCTGCACAGCCCCACTCTGCAGCCTGAGGGTACAAACCCATGTGGGTAAAGGGGAGCTCATACCCAAAACCTGGGGGTGTGAGGGCCAGACTCCAGTGCTCCGCAGCTGGGCAGGTGTGGGGACAGCACAGCTGGGTCAGGCTCAGTCTCTGACCTTCCTCCCACCTCCCTGCTGGGCACTGAGGGCACTTACCTGCTCCACCACTGAGTAAAGTATGCCCCTGTTGCTTAAGATTCACACCTGGCTAGGCCAACACACCTCAGTTAATCAGGGACTCCAAGCATCCAAGATTTAAAAGGCTGGACTGCAACTCAGAAATTACTGACCCATTTAAAATTGAAAAAAAAAAAAAAAAAAAAAAAAAAAAAAAAAAAAAGAAGAAAATTAAATGCAACTTCTGGCACCTGAAAGCAGAGGTTTGAGCCTGCAGCCTTCATAAAGCACATTTCTGGAAGACTCATCATGCAGGAGTTGTGTTGGAAAACTCTCAGGAGCCCAGTCCCAGGCTGCAGCCTCCCACCCTGGGCAGCCCCCACAGCTGAGGGAACAGAGCACATCTCCCAAGCTCACCCTCCTGTTTCTGCACAAGTAAGGGCAAGGAATGACACATCTTTCTTTGCTGATACAAAGAGCCATAAAGCAAACACCTCTCTTCTCCCCAAGCCTGCAGCAGGACTGCATCCTCTCAGCACAGCAATGGCCAGACTGCAATCTCAGGTTATCCCTCACTCACCTGGACTCCCTGGGTGATTCCTAAGGGTGCAGAGCCAGGCACTTCATTCCCTGCAGCATTTCCACCCTGCTGCTCCCCACTGAACACTGCCTGCTTTGCTCCCTGCTCTCCCCAGCTCAGTCCCACCCATGCCTCTTCTCACTCCATTGGCTTTTATTGTGTTTTTTTCTTTTTTTTTTTTTTTTCCCTACCACCACAATTTATTTTAGGAGGCACCACCAGCATGCAAAAAACAAAACCAAACAAGCAGAGCTGTGCAGAGGAAGTGGCAGACACACAGTCTGGCACACAGCACAGCCTGCCACGCTCCGCTCCAACAGCAGAGCTGGAGACAACAACTGCTACAGCAAGCTGGAGTCTGACTCCTGGTGCCACTGCCATCCCACACAGCCCTGCTGGAGAGGACAGCAGAGATGACACACTCAGGTCTATCTGAATAAACATTTGTGTCTCAGCTGCTGCACAGCCCAGTTCGAGTGCGATGGAGGAGTCTGGAGGAGCAGGGAAAGGGATTCCTCAGGCAGGGAGAAGAGGTGTAGCTTGCCCCAACAGGCATGTGATGCTCTGACAGGGTGCAACTACTGAAAGACAAGATGTTAATGCACTGCTAACAGAACTTTCTGTCATTAAGCATCAAAGCTGCTCGCACTGGGTTCAAAAAAAAAAAAAAAAGAGGTTCAGGCTGAGAACGAGGAGGTTAAAATTAGTCTAAACACCAGCTCCCCTGTGCCTTAAGTGGAAAGAACCAAGTCTGCAGCCAAGTTAACTCCAGATAGCAAGAAACATTCAAAGTACTCCAAGACAGAGTTAAAGATGGATTTATACACAGACAGCAAAGACCCTTCTCCTCCTTTCCAAACCCACCACACGCCCACATGGCTTTGATCCACATCCTCCCTTGACTAGGAGTGGACAATCAAACCTCCATCCCTAAAGACCACTCCTGATGTATCCAAAACCAGCACTGCTGAGTGTGGTACTAAAGCAGGGGTCACCAAAACCCTTAAAGGTGAGCAAGGGATGCACAGGAGAAGCAAGCTCCTGTATGACCCCAGTAACCCCAGCATGCCCACACCCCTGCTCTCCTCCCTCCCTGCACTGTCAGGCTGCCTTGATGAAGCCCATGGTGCCCTCTCCTGCCCCAGTGACAATCAGGGATCATCTAAGGGATAAACACACCAGAGTCAAGGCTTGTTCAGTTTATCAGGTTCATGCATTACCTACAGCAACAGCTGGCCAAGTTTCCTGGTGTCTCCTGAATGCCCCAAACTAACACAACATAATCACAACCTCAACTTCATTTCACCCTCTGATTCACAGAAACCCTTCATTAGATGACTCCTCTCTCATTTCCAGCAGATAGTCACAGTGATTTTCTTGTGAGTGCAATGAAGGCAAAAGCACAGCAAAGGAGTTCTGCTGCTGCCAAGAGAGGCAGGCTCAGGGTCAGCACTGGGAAACACTGACAGATAAGCACATAACTCACTGCCAGATAATGCATCAGCCTCCAGGCTGCCAAGCACACACCTCCTTGGAGCTTCCCATTTCTGCCTCCCATGTAAGAAAATCAGGTGGGGCTGGAGAAGGGCTTAGGAAAGGTTACTGCTCCAAACTTTCTCTTCTGCACAACAGTACAGACCATTAAATCAGAAAAAGATGCAGCTGATTTTCAAAGTGCTTGAAACAACGGCAGAGTTAGAAGAAATTCTGTTGCCTTGATTAAAAAAAAAAATATTTTGGAAGCGAGGAGGATGAACCAAGTCCAGGCATTCAGAATCTGCATTAGCTACACAATACACACACATCCCTCCAACCCACCAACAAGGATGCTCACAATCAATGCCAGTTGTGCTTGAGCTGCTAAAACGTTAGATTCTGTGAGCTCTCTGCTAAGCTTTTTTGACAGTGGAGGAGAAACAAGCAACTTGAAACACTTGGTCTATTTTACCATAAAATTGAGGAATATGGTCCCCATTAGAAGGATTCCTACTGCAGCACATCCCTGTTCCCACGCTTCTCAGTTCTGCTCCATGTGCAGCTATCCTGTGTGGTGTAGTCATGTTACTGAGAAAGTTTATTAAGATTTTGGCCATTTAAAATTTGCTGTTAGCCAGGCCCTGCTGTCAGGCAGCATTCCTGCAAACAAAGACACTTCCTTGGTATTATGCACAAGAGGGAACTCGGTGTCTGAGGAGGTAAGTATGCTTAAATTGCTGGATCTGCAGTCCGGAGGGGTTTGCAGTTTGTTTTCTAAACGAGGAGCAGAAGTCTAAACTAAGACAGAGTAGGGATAAAGTGTGAGAAGAAAGCAAGAAGCTCTCTCCATGCACTAGAGACAGCCTGGAGATCCTCCTTAAGCTCCAGACACATTTTTCCATCATTATCACCTTCAGAAACAAACACCACGATAGAGCATGTCAGTGTTTAATCTTAAACATGCACACCCCTACTTTTTTTCTCCCCCTCTTTTGAGATATAAGACATTTTACCTTTAAAAGAACTGCTTTCTTCCCTGGTTGGACTCAGCCCCTTGCACAACAGCTACCAGATGTGTCCATCTGCTTTCCGTAACATCCAAGCAGGACTGTGGAGATGGATGCAGGACGTGTGTTCCCATACCCTACACATTCAGCACTGCAATGTCTCCAGAGCAATTCTGTCACACAAAACCCCTCAGTGTGCTGTGGTCCCAGCCCAAGGCCACATTTCAGAGGGCAGCCTCCTTCTGTGCCATGCCCAGCCCATAACAATGACTCTGCCTGGCTATTGTATTTGCAGGGAAATGCCTCAATGAAGGCAGGAATGATGTACCTGATTCCATGTTCTCAGAAGGCTAATTTATTACTTTATAATACTATATTATATTAAAGATTCTTATATTAAAAATATTATTATATTAAAATACTATATTATATTATTTAGGCTCTAAACTACACTAAAGAACACAGAAAAGATACTTAGTGCTAAAAAGATAACAATGAAAACTCATTAATTTTTCCAGAGTCTTGACACAGCCTGATTGGCCAATGAGCCAAAACAATTCACACCAGAATCCAATGAAACAATCACCTGTGGGCAAACAATCTCTAAACACATTCCACATGAGCAAAACACAGGAGAAGCAAATGAAATAAGAACTGCTTTCCTTTTCTCTGAGGCTTCTCAGGAAGAAAATCCTGGGCAAAGGGATTTTTTCAGAGAATGTGAATGCTACACCTAGCTGCTCTCCTCTCCTTTCCTCCTGTTTGTTTGTCTAGACCCTTCTCCATCTTTCCAACCTGAGTTTTCCTCCTGTTCCAAAGCATCCTCCCACTCCAGCTATCATCCTTACATTAAACCCAAGCACAGAGTGCAATGATCATGACCAGGCAAAGCAAAATTATTTCACATGTTCTGATTACAAAGCAACAACTTCTGCTGTTGTGTTCTGTGTGCTGTGTTGTGTTCTCAGGTCCAAGGCAGGCTGACTACAGTGAAAACACTCTCCCATAATATCCACAGACTATTTTTATTACTTTCAGGCTTCTTTCTAACCTAGACAATGTGGTCTCTGTCCCCAAATACTTCTAATGCCTCTCCAAGTGCTTCTAGACTGGCTGGGAAAGAAGGGAAAGGATGTCCAACTTCTGCTGATCTGTTTAACATACTAGTTAAAAATAATTGAATATTCCAGGCATCTGTTCCCTAATCTTATCCTTCACTTCAAAGAGGGGGAAAATCAGCCAGATCATTTATTCATAAAGCTGGAACACCTGGCAAATGGTATTTCAGTAAAACTGCAATTTCATATCTCTAAAAGCGCATTAAATATAGTATTCCAGTGAGGTACTTCCTTAAAACTCCAGGCCAAATTCTGGCTTTAAGATTCTTATTCACTTCACGAGGGTGAAGATTTTGTCAATTTTGCATCTTTTGTTGCTTGATTCTCCATAGGAATTTTCAGGACTGAAAGCCTTGAAAGCAATCTCTTTCTTGGGAATTTCTTTGCAGACAGAAACGTTCTATGAGATCTTTTATTTTGACACCACACAGCAATAATAACCAAGACCATGCAGAAAAACGTGTCTGTGTAGGTGCTTTGTTTCTGCTCTCAAGTACACTGGGTTTGTTTCCAATGCAACACAAGGTAAATGGATTTGTGTCTAAACCATCTCTCCCCTACACTGGGATCTGAAAAAAATAAAGGATTAATTGTATGAAAGAGATTTATATACAGGGAGATTAACCAGCCTATGGAACTCTCTTTCAAAGGAACTAAAGATAGCTCAGGCATTAGCATGAGAAAAACTGTAGGGCTACATTTCTTACATATATTAAAGGGTTTTACATGCCCATCTCCCACTGGGAAGGCACAGCCACACAGCAGGGCCTGCCCAGGCTGTGACCACTGGCACTGATCACTGCTGATCAATAACAGCAATCATTGATCACCTGCAACCTCCAAGGCCAACAAGTAACAGCTGAAATTATTATTTTGGCTCAATAACTCCACCACACCAGCTCAACACATACCTTAAAGGGTCTGAACAAGTTCAGCTTCAAACTTGAGGAGTGTAGCAGTGATCAATCCTGTCCTGGAGGAGGAATAAAGGGCCTGGCTGGTTCAGACCTTCATACATTTGAGTTCTGGGGCATCTTGGCAAACGCTCTGGGACAACAGTTTTTATAATAGCTTGTTAAATTGACAGATAACCCCAGCAGAACTGTATTTTCTTCTACCCCTTCAGCATCCCCCTTCTGCACTGAAGTTTTGACAACTGCAGAAAATCTGTAGTTCCTGTCAGCTCTACATACAGCTGACCTACTGAGAGTTTAGGCTCTCAGCAAAAAGGCCATCACATGAAAGAATTTCCTTTCCTGACACTGCCCTGTAAACAGTCTGCACAGAAAACAAAAGGACCAAAATTACAGTTTGCATGTATTCAACATGCACTCTGTTTTTCAAAAATTACTAGAATTCTGAAGGAATTATGGTTTAAATGTTTGTTGTGTTGCTTTAAATAGCCAAAGAAAACAAAAGTCCCTCCTTTCTCTAACCTATATCATTTAAGCACAGAACTGTTAACCATTGCTGAAAGCACTGATGCATTATGACTTGGGGCAAGAGGAAAGCTTAATGCTTTGAAATGGCTGCAACCAAACAATGGCAGCTTTGCCCCTGGGCTTTCAACATTACATTGGAGGCAAATTGCTCAGCCCGTGCAAAAAAATAAGATATGCAGCTCCAAACTGGCCAAGGAATTGTTCCTACAACCAAGCACTGTCACACATTGTCACTACTGGTGACATACACAAGATAAGGATGAAAAGGATGTCCAGTGACCTATTTCCTGCCCTGACTCTTGACTGAGTCATTCTCAGCAAATAGTTTTAAGTATTGCCCAATCTTGCAGCATATGGCATGTGCTGGTTTATCTGAAGCCTGATTACAAATGTCAAGGTGCCAAGCCCAAGCCTCCCATCAGGGATCCTCCTTGTGATGATATGGTGGTCTAAAAACCTTGATCTTCCTTTATCTCCCTTGCAGTGGGGTGTGCTCTGCAGCTGTTCTCAGCTGCTCAGAAACCCTTAAATCAAAATACAGCTGCTTTATGAAAGCTGTTGTCTGCAGGCAACTCTTCACAGTCACTCTGCAATCAGTTTCCATGTTAAGCACTAAAACTGTTCCACTGTGATAATCCAGTTTGAAATAAACACTACAGGAGTCAAAACACAGTATTAGCCCCTTAGAGAATTTGCTATTTTGTTCTTTATGTTTTGGTATATAATCCAAGAGGAAAGGTCTGAAATGTGATTTAAGCACATGGTTCTCACAGCAAACAAACTCAAGAGGAGCTGTAACTTCTGTTGTCACACAACAAAACACACAATGCCTTTCGTTCTCCTTGGAAGGGGTGGCAAAGCTGGCTCCTGTCCTGGTGTGCCACTCCTCTGGGCTGGCCGTGCCACCCAGCCCAGACCTCAGACAGAGCCTGGCGCTGCTCCTGAGCCGGACCTGCCCCTGGAACCAGCACAGAGTGTGGAAGGGGCTCTGGGCAGCACCAGCATTGTCCAGGAGCCAAGGGAGCAGGAAGGATCTCAGCCCTCTCACCATGGAACTGGACAGCCTCCAACCACTAACTCAGAGATATTCCCAATAGGTATGAAAATCTACACGGAAAAGCCCAAAAATTAGCGCCCTGAGCACGATCTCATTGTTAAGTCAGATGAATAAGTCAACATCCCCTTCAGCTTTGTTCCTCTAGATATTACAGCCAGGCCAGGCTTACACAAAGTAGTGCCACCCTCCTAGGGATGCCACCTGACAACCTCAGGACACAGAAATCACTTAAATCATAGCTCCAGAAATCATTCAACACAAATCATAGCTCCTCTCCTACTGGTTTTCCCAGGTTGGCCTGTGCACTACCACATCTAAATAGAAGTATTCTCTGAACCCTGGATTGAGCAGCTCTGCACTACAGCCAGGGCACTCTGCTGTGCCAGGCTCAGTGATCACCAAGCCCATGGTGCCCAGTCCCAGAAGGCACAGGAGTGCAGGTGCTAATTCAGAGCTGCCTTCTGTGCCCAAAAATCACACATCAGCCCACTCTGGGGAGTACAACCAAGGTTCCCTTGGTTTCCAAACAGCCACGACTCCCCCCTCCCTTTTTGCTACTCTTCATATTCCTGTAACTGCTGTAACACAGCATCCTGGGAGGGGAAAAAAAGCAAACAAAAGACATTATAGCCAATTTGTATGGAAAATCAATTAAGTTCAGACATCTCATTAACCTTCTAACCTGCTTATCCCCCAGCTTTAATTTACACTGCTGCTTGCAAATGGATTTGACACATTGGCCCACCACTTCCCTGGGAAGGTGCAACAGGCACGAACAGAGTTCTTGGATCCCAGAATGCTCCATTTATCCAGGTCCTTCCCTCCCTCCTCCCTGCCATTCACTCAATGCTAAAAAGCATTGGAGGAAGAAAATAGGATACAGAAAATATGCAAGAGCCCTTTCAGAATCATGTGAGCCCTGCAGTGGGCCTCTTTTTTTACCTTCTGTTGCTTTAATTACCAGAAACTACCAGCAGAATTGCCTGAACCAAGAATGCCCAGCCATGGCCACATCAGCAGAGTCCCACAGGGGTGGCAAAGCCACACTCACAGGAGTCTCCCCACACCACACTTCACTTCCACACCTTCACAAGACTGAGCCAGATAACACACATTGAAAAACCACTCACAGGTGGAGTTCTGTTTTGTTATGTTATAGCACTAAGTCTAGGAAAGAGCCCTGATTTCTGTAGCAGAGATGCATTTACAACCTTCACTCCGAGGATCTCTACAGCAATTTCATCTCACTGCCCAGAAAACAGCCAGCTCCAGAGAGCACAACCCCAGCACTCCCAAAGGAAAATGGTCACCTGCATCTCAGACCTCAGTAATTCATTCACTCCTGTCGTGTTTTCATGATTATGGAATTCCAGGGCTTGTTAACACACTGAAAGGTTTCTGGACAATCTCTTTGGACTATGACATGCATATTTCTAATGGGCTGAGGAGCAAACTTAACAAGGGTTTTTACATGTTCAGTACAGCAAAATCAAACTAAAAAGGATCAAGTCTTATGTGGCTCACCCATGCAAGTCCAAGGGAATCAGCAAGATCAATCCTTGAAATCCATGTTGTTTGCAGGAAAGACAAATCTTTCCAAGGCAAGCACTGGTAACTTCTGCAAATAAGCTCTTCAAAAGGAGGAAAAGGGGCAGCTCCAAGAAAGTAATTTTTAAAAAGCAGAGAACACAAGGGAAAATACGTACATTTCTCTAAACATATGTTCCTGCCTCTGTATGAGGCATGCATAACTAAAGCACTGCAGTCCTCCCCAGCTCTCCAGCCAGTGCCCCCGAGGTTGCTCAAAGATTTCCCGAGTTATAGCCAAGTAAAAATTGATTAAAGCCTTGACTGCCTCACTGCAGCTATTGGGAATCCAGCAAAAGTTACAAGAATGAGCTCAGCTGCTCTTTGCTTCCCATTAGGCAAAACTCTAAATAAAGGCAGTGCTTAAAGAACACAATCCCCTAAAGGAAAAATCAACAGCCCCCCTGGCAGCAGCTGTGCTCTGCCCTGCTCCAGCAGAGACACAAACACTTTCCTATGGATCTGTGCCTGAAAACCAGCACAGCACACAAGGTGAGGGCTGGACCCTGTTGGATATGCTGTTCTAACAAGCTCCTAACCTGCATCTCACCCTCTGGCACTCTCAAACTTGTTTCCAAGAGCGATGTTCACCATTAACAGTTCAACAGTTCAGCATTAACTGTACAACATTAACAGTTTTTCAGCTGCATTCAGCAGGGCTGTGCTCATTTAGCCAAGGACCCACCCAGTCCCACCTATACAAAAAAGGCAGCAGCGAGGTGAAAGGTTAAGTATTACCTTATTTTATATCATAGCAATGATAGGTTAGAAAGCCCAGTCTGAAAGCACACAGCGCTCGGTGTAATTGGAACTGATATCAAGTGCCAGGCAGCCAGAAATCTCATCCTTGTTATGCAGCAGGTCCGAAAGTTAAGTTAATTTCAATTTAGTTCAAACCCACGGAATGCAAGTCAAATTTAAACACTCAAGAGGAAAAAAAAAAAAAAGGAGTTTTCTCAAAATAGGTAGATCTGGACTTAAAAATGCCGATGGGGAGAGGGAAGATGCCTGTCAGGGTATCAGGTCTGCAGAGAGCCCGCGGGCGGAAGAAGGAGGCGAGAGGAAGCACACGGGGAACAATACTGGGAAAGGGGCTATTCTGGGCAAGAGGGAGAACGCGAGGCCAAGCCGGGCAGGGAAACAAGTGTAACAAAGGCAGAGGAAAGGCTTCCACCCCCCCAGGCAGCGATTCCTGTCCGACTGCCCGCCCGCATCCCTGGCGGACCCTGCGAGCCCAGCGCGGCTCCACTCCTTTCCCCCGAGCAGTGAAGGGGCAGAGATGCCCAGACCGCCGCGTCTGCGCTGCCCGGCACGGTGAGAGAGGCTGGGGATGCTCACAGGTCGGCACCGGTCATCGCCCCAGCGAGAGCAGCTCCCCGGGCCATTCTCATCCCATCACAGCATCCCATTGGGAATTCCACCCTCCCTCCCCGAGAGACCCCGGCTTGGCTTTCTCTGGCTGTGCCGAGCTCCTGCAGAGCCCCAACTTGAACCGGGCGGTCCGCACGGCGATGCTGAGACCCTGAGCCATCGCTCCCCACGCATCCATCCCCCGCCGGACCCGCATCCCGCTCGCAGAACAATGGTATGGAGCACAGGTATTTGCTGCACCGCCCTCCCCGGCCTTACCTTGGCGGGGGCTCCTCGCTGCGGGCAGCCCGGGCGGGGGCAGCCGGCCGAGCCCAGCCCGGCCCCGCCGCTCCCCGCGCATCCACAGCCGGCGGGGCAGGGCTGAGCGCCGGCCCCGCTGCAGCCAGGGCAGGGCAGGGGCAGCTCCGCCCCGGGCAGGGCAGCGCCCCCCGCTCCCACCCCTCCCCAGCAACTCAGAGCATCCCGGTCCTCAACTTCAGCAGGAGCCCGCACGGGGAGGGACGGACGGACGGAGGGAGGGATGGAGCAGCCCCGCTCGCCGCAAACACGAGTGGTCAGCAGCGGCAGTTCCCTGGGAAAGCTCCCCCCGAGCCGCCGTGGATCCTCCCCTGCCTTTGTTGTGCTCCCAGCCGCAAGCCACAATACCGACACAAGCCGTGTGTCACGTCCTCCCGAGGTGATGGATGGTGATTTCTCCACGGCAGTGCTAAAAGGGTTGGATCTGCCTAAACGCGGCTACCTCTGCTCGTAAGGAGCCTTTGTCATCCTCGCGAACAATGAGATGAGTTCAGGAATACCCATGCTGGTACGTTACAGACGGGCTCCTAATTACCATATGGAAATGAGCTGCCTAAAGTAATGAATCGCAGCCCGGCTATTGTTTGGGGGGTGTCGGATCGGCTGGAGGTGCTGGCAAGCGCTGCTATAAACCAGGCTCGCCGTTTGCGATACACAGCAGCACAGCGAGTTCTGTGTGTGCCACAAAACAAATCACTGCAGCTAAAACAGCACTTGTGTAGCAAAGAAATTCACTCTAACATTTTGCAATGAATGAGTATTCTGCTGCTCTTGGAGAAATCACACAAGTCTTTGTTCGTTCATTTGACAAAAACTAAGAGGCTTACAATAGCCTCCTAGGAAAACGAGAATTTTTTTCCATGGCAATTGAATTATATCAAATAATGGTTATTAGCCCCAGAAACACAGGGTCTTGCTATTTATCACATCTACAGACTGCAGTGCCAGACTACCTGGTGCTTTTCTGAAAGCAGAGCAATAAACACAGCTTGACTCTCGAACGTATTTTGCATTCATCTCCATCTCCACGCACAGCATTCCCTGGCTGTGTCTCACCCATGCCATTTTCCAGCAATGATCTCTCCGTGCTCTGCTGCCACTCGCTGCATCAATCATGATAATGATGCTCCTTCTCCTGCCTCTCCTCCCTCATCACTGCTTGCACCCCAACGCCGGGGTCTTGCTGCCATCTGATTTTTCTGGGGTTTTGCTTCCCTTAAGCTCCTCTGGGGTTGTGGTTTGGGCACTGCAAAGTGATCTCAGGTATTTCCCACTGCCAGGAATGTGACAACGTTTGCCTCTTCTACTCCAAAGTGGCACAAGGCAAGAGCAATGCAAGAACAGCTTTAGGTCATCAGGTACTGGACATCACCACCCACAGCTTTCTCCTGTATTTTCTGCACATTGCAGTTCCCTTCTGCCTGTTTTACTACAAGTTTCCTGCACATTCACATGATAGAAAGTTTATCTTCTCCCTTATTTTAGCAGATTATTTTAGCTACATAAACCTCTGTATCAGTACTCTCATCCCTATCTGATTTCCAGATACCATCAACCACCAACTCCCAGCGGGCTCTGTACTGCAGAAGATGAACAACTACTATGCAATATCCCTAAAAAGATTGTTCTACATCACAAGAAATCACTGCTCACTACTTCAGCCATCCCCTCCTTCCTGCAGCTAATACTTCGTTAGGGGAAATTACACTGACAGATATTTTTGATGTGATGTATGCATCCATTTGCCCTCCACAAATAACCCTAAATCAAAACCTAGAGGCAGAGGAGCAAGCTTCCTCCGAGGAGAGAAGGTCAGCCAATATTTATAGTGGCTGAAATAAAGGCTCTTTATCTGGTTTATAGCTGTGTTATAATAAAATCAAGAGCTTGTAGAAAATACTGCTGCTGCACCTGAACAAAGTACCTGCAGAAAATGAGTGATAGCAGTGCACAACAGCAGAGGAGACCTTCCAGTGTGATGGATGAAGGAATGCAGGGCAAAATGCTCCAGCTGAGTGACCTCTGCTGGCTTTGCACTCAGCCCTGAGACACCAACCCACACCAAGATCTCACTGTGGAGGTGTCTGACAAACCCACAGCAGCTCTTGCCCTCAGGAGCAGAGACATGAAGGACAGAGAGAGAGAGAGAAACCTGAAAATGGGGTTTCACATCACAGCAAGGCACAAAGAATTTCTTCTACTCTCAACCAAGCCAGCTCAGACCACAGCTCACAAGAGATGCCTCAGGTTTGGTGAGAAATTCCACTTCTGGTCCATAACGGGGAGCAGAACTCAAAGTAAGACTCAACAACAAAGTCCTTTTGCCTTCCTTGTCCAACAGCTATTTAGAGAGTTCAACACTCCAGAGACTGAATGCTGTGCAGCACAATTAGTCAACACATGTATGTGTCTGCTTCCTGAGGGTTTGCAGTGTGAAACAGAATCCCTGCATTCCTAGCCCTGACACATTATTTTCTTTGGATATCAACTCCTAAAGAAAATCTCTAAAGGCTATGGACATGAGTCAGATTGGGGAAAAAGGCTGAATTTATGCCACCTTCCTTATGTGAAAGGCAGACCCAGCTCTGACTATGCTTCTTTCCACAATCCCTTTACAGCAAGGAAGGAATATTAATGTTTTAAAAGGTACTTTGCCTCTCTGCCGAGATCCTGCACTGCTGCTAATCTGTACAAACTGCCAGAGTGGGTATCATTTATTATTTAGGATGAGCAGTGCAATGCCAGGCTAAATGAACAGCTAGTCCAACCCATCACAGCGTTCTTCTGGGAGACAAAAAAGGAAAAGACAGGCTGTTTATGTAGCCTGGCACTGACTTACACAGATCCTGAAGTGAGGAACCACTTGAGGAATGGGGAGGCACAAACTTGCTGTATTTCATGGCCTCTGCACAGCCAACATTCAGCCAGCAGGTATCCAGCTTTTGGGGGATGTAGGAGGAAGAACTGCTGTTTGCTGACACCAAAAATCATCTCTCAGATTCCTCTAGAGCTGGAAGAAGATGATAATCACTCCAGCAATAAACCACTTGCCATGACTGGCGGCCTCTCTTTGCAGCCCAACTGAAAAAGCAGAATATACTCACAGACAAAAATCATCCTGCTTAGCTCCAAATGCTTTTATTGCTGATTTCAGCTAAGCTGGCTGATTTTATCCTAACACCAAGATGAGCACTCACATGCTGGAGCTGTGCTGAGGTGGAGCACAAACCTCCAGAAGAGGATGAGAGCAAACAGCTCGGATGGGATATGGGATCCCAGTGGGGGCATTTCAAATACATTCATAAACCTTTACAGTTTGGACACAAAACATGTTCGAAACAACTCAAAATAGACTGTGGTCCATTCCAAATTCCCACAGCCAACTCACAGGAGCTCCAGGAATGCCACAAGCTACCTGTTTTATAAGAAATCTAAACCAGAATGTGACGATCCTAAGAGCTGCTCAAGCCTTAATAAGAATTTGCATGCTCTAATCTAAGACATTTCTCCAGTTGTGAGTTTTTTTTTTTCCACCCTGCCTTTCAGAACAGGTCTGTTGAGCTGGTCAGCAAAGTCTCAGTTTTACATATTTCACTTTCCCATTTGTCTGCCCCCAGAGCTTCAGGGGCTGCACAGAGCTCAGTGAGGATGGCAGCCTGGTCACTCCTGAGCAAAACCTCCCTCCAGAACAAAAGGAGATTAAAGGAAAGCAGGAAGGATGGGAGGGGATTTCCTCTGCCTCTCCAAAATATCCTTGGGTCTGTTCCTCATCAAGACCTTCTGCAAGCAGAATCTGTTTGTGGGGTGTGATGCAGTTTAAGTGAACATTGTAGGAGACAAGGGGGTGCTGGCTTTTCTCTGTTTTCAGATTCATATCACTGAGCGGTCCAATTTGTATATTTTTAGAACAGGAAATGAGGTAAATAAAATGCAGAAAGATAGAGTAAAATGATGTCATTTACCTTAACTGCCAAAGCACACAAAGTGGTGTTATAAAAATACACCAGCAGCTCCAAGTCCTGAGAAGCTCTTGGTAAAGCCAACTTTAGATGTCATGATTCAAGTCCAAGGTCCAAATTCAGCAAACACATTTGTTAGATGCTTAATCTCAGCCTTCACTGGGGCACCAGTGCACTCCTGATATTTGCACCAGCCACGTTTACAGAGCCTGGCACAGCTGAAATGTCTTCCTCTATGTCTGCACCATTATCCTGCTCTGCTTTCAGGTGTAGGTGTTTGTGTATGGTCCACAATAATTAACCACATTTTCCTGATTGTTTCCTTTTGGTGCTTTAAACACTTCTTGGTCAAACTCACATATATTAAATTATTATAAATTCAATATATTAAATTATTTTAAAGTTATCCTTTGACTTAAATTTACATACATTGATGTCATTCTAAGGTATTAAATACATTAGCAAACCTATTACATGTTTAAGTAATTATGTCCAACAGTAAACCTCTTAAATATTGCTGCACAAGCTTTATTTTTCATTTAAATGTGGCTCTGTTCACAGATATTCCTCTCAAATCCTATAAAGGCAATTAGAATTGGTAATTACTGTAAACACCATTAGTCCTGGTAATTTGCTCTCTCCTGCAAGTCTGACACACCCGAGGTCCCACTGCCAGTTTTAGTCTCCCATGTTACAGAGAGACTTGTGACAGTCTTTTCTGGCCTTCACCCAACTTTAAAGACCTAAAATTAAGGACCTAAAAGGTGAAGACCTGGCTGGATGGAGCTCTGAGCATCCTGGTCTAGAGAAAGGTGTCCCTGCCCAGGGCAGGGGGTGGAATGAGTGGATCTTTCAGCTCCCTTCCAACCAAACCTTTCTGTGATTCTATAGAAATTAGGTAATTCTATAAAATTAACTCTGCATGAGCTTTACCCATGCCATCACCCTGCAACTCCATTCTTTGAGCTCTCCATAATCTGTTCCATCTCCCCATTTTATCTGTTTGTATTGCAAATGAGATCCCATCTCCTACACACAGAATTGAGAATAGCTGAGCTCAGACACTGCAGATAAGCTCTGCAGAAGGAGACAAAGATTTTCCCAAAGTTTAGATTTCTAGGCTCGTGATTTCTCCAGTGTTTCTCGAGGAAAGGCAGTTCAGCAGGAGAAAAGGACAAGAAACACAGCCAGGCCCTGCACATGCTCTCAGAGCCCTTTACCCCATGTTCAGCAGTAATACCCTCATTGGAGGCATGGATGCTGCTCCTGTTATCCCTAAAACTGTTCTGACAGAAATGTTGCTTATTCTGATGGCTGACAGCACAATCTGCTGGGCTTTTCTTGCATTTCTCCCACTTCATTATTCAGCAATCCTATTCCAGTTTCCATAGAATTAAAGGCAGGTTACCAAAGGGAAAGAAACACAAAGGGGCTCCTTACAGCCCTGTCCAGCCACCCTGCACTCCCATCCAGCAGTTCCTGAGGTTCTGCTGCTGAGCATTCCTCTGCAGCTCTGTGTACTTATTTCCAAATGGTAGAAAGATTTTACACTGATATTCCTGATAAACTTGTGCATTCAGAATTATCTGAGGTATTCATTAGTTTTTTAAAGTTACACTTAAAAAACAATTCCCCAATTTGTTCCCTGTCCAAACAGTTTAAAATCTGGCCTTCTAGTGCTAAGGGGATCTAGAGACATCACCATGTATTTAAAAAAAAAAAACAAACCACTACTCATTTTCTCCTCAGGAGATCCAGAAGCACATTACTAACATTATACATTAGTATTAGCAGCTTCCCTTATTTTTATAAATAAGGTTCTGGGATGCAGGGCAGAAAGGATGCTTCCAAAACGCTCTTTATGCCCTCAGCACTTCACCTCTTAACTTCTCTTCCTACAGAATATTTTTAAATGGTCTCCACCACTTTACTGTCCTGTGATTTTGTTTGATCACCAGGGAAGGGCTGTCAGGTTTTTTTCCTGATGCTTCAAGAAAAGATTGTTTCACCCTTATTTTGGCTTTCATATATCAGAGACAGAGCTTAAGGCTTCTATAGAAGGGACATTTGAACTTGTATCTCCAGGCACATAAACCAAAAGCACAGCCACGCTGCTGGGTGCCAGACACATCTTGATGCCTGCCTGGAGGGTTTATGTGAGGGCTTTTGTTTTGCCTTTCCACCAGCCAGTCTAGGAAGACACATTAAGATGGAAAACAGCGCAACACTAGAGGCATTTCACCAGCTAAAATTATTACCAGAGGTCAATGGACATAATTCTGACAAACAGAGTCCTGCTTGTTGGATCCTGTTTATTTGATCATAAGAGCTGAAACTGCTCCAAAGGGTTTTGTTATGGTGCTGTCAAGGAGAAATAATGACATTGAGCCCATGAGATTTGCTCTGTCTCTTCAGTAATGCAACCTAGCCCAGACTGTGACCCATTGAAAATGAACTTGCTGACCTTCCATCAGCCCTCCCAGCCTCCAGAGTGCTCTTCAGGGCCACTCTGAAATGACTTCTGGTGAATGAGTGAACCACACAATCACACTCACACACAGTCTCAGCCTCTCCACATTATCAAGGGACAGAGCCCACAGACGTGGCCATCATGCAGCTCAGCTGGGATTCTATGGCTATGTTGTGCAGCTCCATGAAGATAAAGCCATATCTTAAATGTAAAAAACCCAGTAAAAATGACTATGGTAAAGTGCCCTTAAACAAAAAAAAAAAAAAAAAAACAAAAACAAAAAAAAAAAAAACAAAAAACCCAAAACCAAAAACAAACAACAAAAACAAAACACCAAAGCAGTAAAAATGAGAGTGGTAAAGCTCCCATAACTCCCAAAAAAAACCCCAGTAAAAATGACTATGGTAAAGCTCCCATAAACAAACAAACAAAAAACATTAAAAGTTACTATGGCAAAACTCCCGTAACTCCCAAAAAAACCCCAGTAAAATTACTATGGTAAAGCTCCCATAACCCCCCCAAAAAAACCAAAAACCATGGTAAAGCTGCCATATGCCACACTTCAGCACCATATTTATCCGCTTAATCAAATCTTACCCACAAAACCCACACAACCTCAAAAACCAAGGCTTGCCAAAGAAGCCGAGCTCCTTGATGCCTGCCAACACTGCATCAGGAAGACACAGTCAAAACTTAATTTCTGCACTGCAATGATGGCAAAAAACGCTCTACAGAGGCAAAAGAATAAATTAGGAAAGTGTTTGCCATGGAAGAACATGGAACAGGTGGTCTTACCTTTGGCAGAGAGAACATCAGGGAGCAGAGAGGGCCAGCAGGTCCCCAAGGATGGTGCAGAACAGCACAGCACAGGAGCAGGAGCAGCCAGGGCTCTGCCCTTGGGCACCAGAGCAAGGCAGGGCCACAGCCAGAGCTCAGGCAGCCAATTCACAGAGGGTTTGGAGCCATGGACAAACAGGGAGCTGATTCCCTGTGGCAGAATCCAGGCTCAGCTTTGCTCCTCCAACATGACTGAGGAGGAAACCTGAACACCCTGGCTGGGCTTAAATGGGCTCCTGCCCCATGGGAATGGGTGGAGCCCTGGGTGGGGCTGCTCAGGTTAAGGCTCTTTAGAGCCCTGCCAGAGACCCTTTGAACCCGTTCTGTATGATTTTCTACAGGGATTTTAAAGCCTGTTCCACAGCAGGAATAAAGCCTGCACAAATATTCGTCTCCACTTTGTGATAGTGTAGGCATGCCCAGGTGCAGCAGGTTGACAGCAGAGGTCAGAACAGTGCTTGGCAGGGAGGATTTAGACAATAGAAGGTGTCTGTGTATGGGAAGGGCAGGGGAACATGAGACTGCATCAGGCAAAAACCTTAAAGCCAGCTCTGATTGTTCACCTCTGACTTGAGGGCACTGCGAGTGCTTCTCAGAGCTGGGAGGCAGCACAGTGAGTGAGCCCACTTGAGTCAGTCAGCCTTCTTTCCATCTCTTCCTGCAGTTGAGAATAGTGCTTAAAGCCAGAGGGAAGTTTGTGTTGTTTTCTGGCTTGTGCAAGTTAGCACAAAAGAGTGGTTTTGATGGATTTTTATGTCTGCATTTACACCTGTACACCTCATACTGTATAAATAAACAAAATCTGTGATTAGACCACAACATGTCAGGGCATCCAGAAATTATCCACAAGCGTTTGCCTCATTAAAACTTGAGTTACCTGGGCTCCTGCACCTGTAAATTGTAAATTTTGTAAATCCCACTCTACAGATTCAGGAAACTTTATCCACTACCAGTATAAAATTTGTCTGGGAAGGTACAAAAGGTATACAGGATTTCACAGCAGCAAGAAACCTTTAATTACCACTTGGTAATCACCACAGTGATTAAATTGTCATCAGCTCTTTGCTGGTTCCTCTTTAACCTCCTTTATCTGCACCCATCGTGGAAGGAACCTGGATCAAAGGACTAAAAATGAGGTGGTGACTCACTGTCCTTCATTTCAGGGCTATAGTTGTATTAAATCAGCTTTAATTCTTAGGTGAATTTAAAGTGTTACAGTTTAGAAAACAACAATTTCATGTGAAAGCTTTAGAACAGTTTGGGTTGTGTTTAGTGAATGCCATCTTAGATCTACATTTCCTGCATTCTATAAAAGGTTCCCAAATCCAGTGTTCTTCACCTGTGTGCCACTTGGCTACTTCTTTCCCATTAATAAAGATTCACTCTCCAGGTATGGAAATTGTTGTATCTTGATCTTAACTGCAGCTTGATTTGTATTCACCAGAGCAAGTGGATAATTCACAGGAGCCCGTGTTTAAAAATTGCTGCTAAAATCAGGGCAGCCAATGCAGAGCAAGGGTAATCTCTGGGTGGGTTTCAGCCATTGCCCAGTTACAGAACATCCACTCCCACAGGAACCAGCAGGCCAAGACGGGCATAAACAAACAAACAAACAAACACAATAAATTGGATACCCAGCCCGCCAGCAGATTAAGTCAAGAAGGAGTATTAAGTTGTTTGGGTTCTCATTTAAAAATAAATAAATCGACTCTCCCAGTCAATCTGCTTAATGTCTGATTGACATTAAGTAGATAAGCAGTGATTTAACCTTATGGGGTAGATTTCTTCCCATGATGCAGAGGTCGTGCCACACTTGGAAGATGACAAAGTGAATTTTTTAATTTCCTGTCCTACCACAGGCCAGCTCTGTCTGTGTTTGCTGGGAGATGAGGGTGCTCCTTGTTTTTATGTTCCAGATGCTCCTGGGCCGTTCTGACAGGGACCAGCAGAGTGGAAACAATGCTGTCAAATGGCACAGCAGTGCTGTAAATAATTCCATGCGGGGGAAACTCGCCTCATTTCAGGCAACACAGAAAGGTTTAATGTGGGCTATATTCATCTGGTCATTCAGCATTTCCCATTCCTGGGAGCCACTCCCCACAGCTGCTCGTATTGCACACTTGAGTCTGAACATGAACTATCATCTCAAGTGCCTTCAATGCAGACCCAGAGAAACCCACAGCTGGCACCCCCCCACAGCACCTCAGGGTGCATCAGCCTTTGGGCTGCCCCAGAAGTGGTGATTTAGGAGCTGGCTACAAGGTCTTCTGCCCCTACACTGCAAAGGGAAGCAGCAATTTGGGGTATGCTGTTGTTTCTCATCCCAAGGAGCCCTAAAAATCCTCTCTGTGCCATTTCTCATGGGGCAGGGGTTGCCCTTGCAATTCCCAGCCCTGCAAACACCAGACATTTGGGTCAGTGAGGTTCTGAACCTCACCCAGCCTCTACACACACCTAAACACTCCAGCCTACACACATGGGGAAGCAGAGACATTCAGTGACAGGGGACACGGAGCTCTGGGGTGTGGAGGGCACAGGAATCACTGAACCTGCTTTGCTTTAAAAGGCAGTGATGGAAAATCTGGGAGAGGGCAAAAGTTGTTGCAAAAAGAATTCATTGAGGCCTCACAGGAACAAAAGTAATAGAAAATAGAATCATTTAGGACCAGAGGTGCCTAATTTGGGGAGGGACAGCAGTGCACATGCCTGCAGCATCAGCTGGATTCCTTTGGAGTGGTTTGGATTCCATCAGGACAACTGCAGCAGGAACCCGAGGTGTGCTCAGCCATGCTCTGCTCCTGCCATCTGTGAACCCCCTCAGAAGGGCTCGGAATTTGAATTTCAAATGTCAAATGTCTACAGTGACTGGGTCACCAGGAAATCACCAAGCAAGAAACATTTGTGAAAATAATTTTGTAATGTTTTAACAATCACCATAACATTTGGGTAAGAACTCAACCTGTTGTCAGGCAATTTGCAGGTGGAAAGGGATGAATAAATTATTCCTAGGTCATTTTTTTTCCCCAGAATATTTCACAGCTGTTAGCTGAAATTCCAAACCACTTATTTTTGTTTAACATCCTAACAAAAGAAATATAATTCAGACTTAATGCCTCTAGGAAATGTGTCCTGTGATGAACCTCTTTTGCTGAAAAGCATGTGATGAGTGTTCAATCACAGTGTCTTTGAATGAAGAACTTTTCCTTCCCAGTAACTGCAAATATCAAGAGGAGAATTTACTCTGGATGTTGTGTTTCTAAATTTAGCAAATCAGGGATGAATTTCTTTTTCTGCAACGAAAAAAAAGCCTTTCTTCCTGTAAAAATTCAATTGTTTACAATGTCATGAAAGCAGCAAAGCCACAATAAAGAGCAAGAAAGAAAGCAAGGCAAGTGTGGAAATTTCCATCATAGAGACAGGTTCCCTTGGACAGCCGAGGACATGATTTGTGGCTGGTTGAAAAAAAAATTCTTTGAGAGGCATCACAAAAGCTCTCGACTTGCATGCTTGAGGAGCTGAAATTGCCCCTTTCTCCTCCCTCTTCTGCACACTGTACTTCATACAGTGTTTAATTTCAAAGGTCCTGCGGGGCCTGGCCTCTGGCACCGTGACTAACATGAAATGTTCTGGCGGGGAGCTGGGGAGGGGGAGCCGGGGAACAAAGCCCATGGGGAGAGGCTCCCAGGCTGTCACAGACCGGCTGCAGACAGCTAATTAACAGTGCACTGAGTAATTAACAGCCGGGGAGCCAGACAGCGCTGCCTGGGGAGCTCAGAGCGGGGTCTGTGGGTGCGTGGCCAATGCTCATCCCAAATGATCCAAACTCTGCTCCTGCCAGGATGCTCATCACCAGCACAGGCCAGCGTGGTTTGTGTGGGCCACAAAGCTGCTGGAGATGGCACAAACCTGTGCTGTCCTTCTTGTGTTTTCTCTGTTAGGTTTAGGAGGCAGAAATTCCTTCACTGGTGCGAACAGGGAGTGGGTTTTGCTCGTGGCAAAGAGTAACACAGGAAAACGTGTGATTTCTCCCCAAAAGCCAGGCATGGTTTATCAGTGACCACCTGAGCCTGCTGGTGGCTGTGTCCCTTCCACACACCCAAGTGCCTCAGCAGATGGAGCTTTCTGTTTGTGACTTTGATGGTGCAGTGCTTCGGTGAGAAATTTAAATAAATGACAGCCCTGTAACACAGATGATGCTTAGTTTTGATGCTCCACAATGTGAAGTTGTGTCCTTAAAGCTTTGTTCATCCAGGGGGGTGGAAGCTCTGTCCCTGGGAGGGCACCCAGCAGGTTCAGCCCTCCATGGAGCTGCTCATCCTCAAATCCCAGCACAGGGCCCAGGCCTTTCCCTGCACTCTCCAGTGAGCAGGACAGGACTGTGATAAAGCCAATTGGCTGCCTGATCACCTGGCATGGCTACAAGGGTGTGTGGCTGGGGCTGAACAAGCTGAGACCCTCCTGGTTCACATCCCTGTCCTTGGCAGGCTGTGCTGGACACAGAGACACACAAGGTGTGTGCTCAGCATCCTCAGGGACAGACAGACTTCAAACCCATGGCTGTACCCTGCAGAGCAGCTGCAAAACAGGGACAGCCCATCAATGCAGACAGTTCAGCTAGGGAAGGGGATGCTACCTTTAAAATTCCTTGGGACTGACTAAAAATGCAACCTTCCTCCAGAAATCTCCATGTGTTAATTTATCTCTTTGCCAGGGGCGGCACAGCTCGGGGTGGGACTAAACATGGGCTCTGCAAATCACACGGGGCTGCTGAGCCCTGGCAGGGCTGATAAAACAGACCCTGAGATCAGAAATCCCCATTGAAGTACAAATTGCTCTTTACATGCTCCATGATCATATAATGCAGAAAAGTTCATTTTCATTAGTTTGCAAATAGCTTGTAAGAGCAGACATTTCCTCTTGCATACTGAATACTTGGAATATTTGCATATTTAGGTAATAACAATATTTTTTTATGCTGTAGCTTTGCTCGTGGTCATAAATCCATAATCCACTTCAAGGCTTCATTGTCCCCCAAAATGTGATGTACTTGAGTTTTTCCAAGTTATGAGCATGCATCTGCAATTCATTAAGCAACTGAGCAACACATTTTCCATTTCACAGTCACTATCTTTGTATGACCTCTTTGGTCTGATGACTCAAACATATTTCATAAATTATTAACGGAGATTACATTATTGAGAGAGGAGCTGTGTAATTACTTGAAGGAGTGCTCAGAATTGGGGTTGTGGGGATCTGCTGAAATCAGAGAGGGAAGGCTGTCAGGAAGACTTCACAGGAGGAGGAAAAGGAGCACAGGAAATTTAAACCCAGAATATTTTCAGATAACTCCCCTCACATTTTCAGGGGAAAAAAATGAGCCTTGCTTGCAGCTCATGACTCTTTCTGTGAATTTTAAATGTCAGATGCTTTAGAGACACAAACCTCCATCCCTCTCTGGCCCTCTATAGGGCTCCATCTCTCTCTGGCCCGTGGAAATACAAGTTTTGAGGGAGCTGGAACTTCTCTGTCCAATGCTGTGAAGATGCTCCCTGTGCATGGGTGCAAAGGTGGCAGATGAGTCTGAAGGACTGGCAGGTGAATCTGAAGGAAATGTACCCCAGTTTGGGATTATCTGGTCCAGAAAGGACCTGCTGTCTCTGCCCTGGTGTCTGCAGTTTCAGAGTTATCTCAGTAGCTGATTTTCTTTCTATGCAGTTTTCACACACTTTGCCTTGCCCAGCAGCTTTAAATGTCTCAGAGTAAAAGGGTTTGCTGAGCCCATGCAGCTCCAGTTTTGTCTAAATCTAAGCAGCCAGCTGTAACTCTTAAAGTAATAAACATTATTGGTGTTGTGATAAACGGGAGCAGTGTGGCAGAAAAAGCTGTCCTTTCTAATCCATGGAAGGGCTCAGCTCCCATCATATCTGATTACCTTCAGTGTATTCAGTCTTCATCTCCAATCATTTAGTGGCAGTTTAATCAATACATCAAAATCATGCCCAATTCCTGCTGCTTAGGGAACAGCTCGCATCAGAAGTGGTTTCTGGGTTGTGTTCTGGAATCAGGCAAATAATTAAATGAAAGAATGAGTGATAGAAACACTCCTGAAGGAACCTCATTGTTTTCTCTATTATTTATCTGCATTTCCTGGCCTCAGTGTGTACATAACACTGAACTCCAAATAATCCTTCAAATCCTTTCCACACATTAATTCTGAAGGCATCACTGCAGGCCAGTTAAGTGCTACAGATATGTCTCAGAGCAGGTAATCAGAGCAGGGAGAATGCTCTGGTCACTGCTTTATTGCTTTTGCTGATTCAAGACTGCAAAATCTTACATGAAATTCAGGTCTTAGCTCTTAGCTTATTCAAAATCATAAATCAATGGGCTGCTTTGAAAAAGGTGTCATTAAAAACATGTCTGAGTTCCAACACTAAGTTGTAAATGGTCCTGGACTCCAGAATCTTTTTTCCTTTTGATCAAAATTATACCATGCCTTTCTCCCAGCACTCTTCAGGGATATTTTCTCAAATCCTGATTTCATCATAGTCAAAATATCAATTTTGCTGTCTTCTTCAGCTTTTTCTCTTGCCTATCTCTTTCTTTTAAGCAAACTGAAGGTTAGGAGTCCTGTTTTATGTAAGGGTCAAAACGAATGTAATCAGTTGTGGGAAATAGTTATTTGGAATAAAATAAATAAATATTTATGTATTTATTTTATTCATTATATAAATAAATATTTATGAATTTTATTTATTAAAAATATTTATTTATTAATATTTAATGAAATCAATAAATAGTTATTTGTGATGAAATAAAGGGTCTTTTTATTTCATGTATTCATTATTCTTCTTTCTTACAGAACAGTGTGTTGTCCTGCTGTGATCTCCTTGTAGCTGTGTTGAGAAGCCACTGAGAGCAGCTTCACACAGGAATGGAGAAGAGCCAGTCCCAGCCTGCACTGAGGGGGTTTCAAGGCAGGTGCCTTGCTCCAGCATCCCTCCAGATGAAAATATGGGAGATGCACATGGAATTGCACTCAGTGCAGCATTTAACCTTGGTAAAACAAGCCTGGTCCGATTTTCTTGGTGAGCTGAGCAGCACTGACAGGAATTCCATGAGGCAGGAACGGGAAGGTTCCCTCCTTCCCACAGCAGCCCTGGCTGGGAGCTTGGCTCCTGCAATCACACATTCCTGGGGCTGAGAGCCTGTTCTGATAACTCCTGGAGTGCTGATAAACAGGCAAAGGAGGAGAGGAGAGGAGAGGAGAGGAGAGGAGAGGAGAGGAGAGGAGAGGAGAGGAGAGGAGAGGAGAGGAGAGGAGAGGAGAGGAGAGGAGAGGAGAGGAGAGGAGAGGAGAGGAGAGGAGAGGAGAGGAGAGGAGAGGAGAGGAGAGGAGAGGAGAGGAGAGGAGAGGAGAGGAGAGGAGAGGAGAGGAGAGGAGAGGAGAGGAGAGGAGAGGAGAGGAGAGGAGAGGAGAGGAGAGGAGAGGAGAGGAGAGGAGAGGAGAGGAGAGGAGAGGAGAGGAGAGGAGAGGAGAGGAGAGGAGAGGAGAGGAGAGGAGAGGAGAGGAGAGGAGAGGAGAGGAGAGGAGAGGAGAGGAGAGGAGAGGAGAGGAGAGGAGAGGAGAGGAGAGGAGAGGAGAGGAGAGGAGAGGAGAGGAGAGGAGAGGAGAGGAGAGGAGAGGAGAGGAGAGGAGAGGAGAGGAGAGGAGAGGAGAGGAGAGGAGAGGAGAGGAGAGGAGAGGAGAGGAGAGGAGAGGAGAGGAGAGGAGAGGAGAGGAGAGGAGAGGAGAGGAGAGGAGAGGAGAGGAGAGGAGAGGAGAGGAGAGGAGAGGAGAGGAGAGGAGAGGAGAGGAGAGGAGAGGAGAGGAGAGGAGAGGAGAGGAGAGGAGAGGAGAGGAGAGGAGAGGAGAGGAGAGGAGAGGAGAGGAGAGGAGAGGAGAGGAGAGGAGAGGAGAGGAGAGGAGAGGAGAGGAGAGGAGAGGAGAGGAGAGGAGAGGAGAGGAGAGGAGAGGAGAGGGCTGTGTGCCCTGTAGCACCTTCCAGCTCAGACCTGTGCCTCTCCCCAGCTCCGGCCCTTCCCTGGAATTGATGGAGCTGTCACTGCCTCAGTGAAACTGCCAGCTCTGCCCTGGCTTCAGAGAGAGATGGGCTGGGGCCAGCCTTCAGGTTACCATCAAATTACAATAATCCCATTCTTCTTTTGATCAGATTTCCTCCTGCATTTTCAAACACAAGTACCTGAATTCTTCTGAGGTCAGGTCACTTGCTTGAAGTAATTTTTTTCTGCACTCTGTGCATTTTTTCTTTTCATCCTCAAGGGAGAGCACTGACTTTTTTTTTTTCTTTTCCCCCAATATGTTACCTGTTTTTTTTACATATCAAACATCCTAAGAATAGCAATATACTTCATGTGTGAGGCACAGGTTGGCCTCCAGCTGTGACAGCATGTGTTAGATTCTATATTATAATTGTTTTCTGCTCTGATGTATTACATAGAGAAAGATGGGGCCTATCTCAGAAGCACTGATGTGGCTATAATGTGCTTAAATTGTTTTTTGAGGACAACAAGGCTGCTGGGGCAAGGGGGTTGGTGTATTTGGGGCTCTGCTTTTGACAGCACTGTAGGAAAAAGGTGTGTGTTAGCCTGTTGTGTTCAGCTCCTTCACCTCAAACAATCCTCTTGGGCTGCACCAGATGGTACAGAAAATAACCACACAGACATTTCTCCACAATATGTATTCAAAAAAAATTATCAAAGTATTTGATTGTAAAACACTGTGATAAGCCTGATGCAGCCTGAACACCACCTGGCTTCACTCTCCTGTGAACTGGGATTTTCATTAGGCTTCCTGCAGCTGGATTTTCAAATCGAATTGTTTTAGTTGAAACAATTTTCCCTTTTCATTTCAAAATACTATTTCCCACTCCCTCTGCTTCCTCCAAGGCAAGCCTGTGTGCTCCTTCCCCGTGCTTGCTCTTTCCTGACAGCAGGACACCCTTATCCAGATACCCAAACATTGCATCCCTCACCCTCCAGCCCCTAAGGATGGTTTTAGTGGGATATTTTATTCTCTGGCCTGCAAGGCCCGTCCTGGGGTCAGATCAGGAGCTGCATGAAGTGGCTGAGTGTGTTGGGTGCAGGATCAAAGCCATCCATGGCCTGGCTGTGCATCCCATGGCTTTCAGCAGGACTGGGGCTGTCAGCATCCTGCTTTTCTCCTGGGAGCAGAATAAATGGATCCACACTCACAGCAAACCCCCAGCACCCACTGAGAGCACAGGAAGAGGAATTGATGGCAAGGAAATGTATATTTTGGGACTACAAGATTGTTTTTAACCTTGTCAAAGGAAACCACCAAAACTGAGAGGAGCACAATGAAGAGCTGCACAGCTCCCGGCCCCACAGATTATGGATGGCCACTTTGGCCATGCATTATTTATCACATCTACATTATTCTGGTTTTCTGTGTTTTGCACAAGTCTGGCTTACAAAAGGCTGGCATAGAAGAGCACTTTTTGTTCCCTGGGCTTTGCTGTGGGGAGAGAAAATGGCAACATGTGGTGGGATCCTGCATAAAACACAGATGAAAAATGAGCAAGCTTGTCACTGGAGTCAGAGCGTTGCTTTTTAAATGGAAACCAATTGAGTAGTTAATTTTTAAGTAAATTGCCCTTGTTTCTCATAGTAAGCCATTTTGACAGTTGTGTTGACAGTTACCCAATTAAATGTGAATATTTTGGTGGCATTTGAGTGCAAACCAAGCCAGGTGTTTCAAGGGCTGCACAGATCTAATTTCTATGAAGGAGGGCAGTCCATTCCCCTCCAGGCACTGAGTGGCAGAATTCCATTATGTTTTGTAGAGGAAACCTGCACTGCAAGCAGCAGCTCATGATGTTGCCAGAGGTGGTGTGTGATGTGCACCAAGGAAAAAGGTTATCTGCTCCTGCTGTAATCTTTTTATTGCACAAAAGCAATAAAATTTGCTTTGAGCACTTTGTGAGGATTTTCAAGCCTCGTCCTTGGCCAGAGGGAGGGTGGGAGCACAGGGACATGGATCCTCTCTGCTCTAAGCAGCACCAGGGGGGAAAATCCAACCAGAGAATCCAAACAGGAGGAAAAATGCACTAAATGGGGAAGGTTTGAGGGTGGGAGGAGGTTTTTGCTTAAATATGTGAACTTTAAATGATAATTTCCCTCACTGGAAAGCCTCAGGAAGGTGTGGGCTGAGGGGAGTTGGCGTTCCTGGCTGCAGAAATGCTCCTCTGCTTTGTGCTCACACAGGTCTCCAGCACCATGGGCGCTCCAGCATAGCAGGACCTCTGTTATCTCTCACATAATGCTCAAAAAATCCTCATCTTGGGAAGCTGCCTGCCTTTGTCAGCCCCTTTTAGTGGAAACAACCTTTTTTTTTTAAATTTCAAAACATAAAAAACAACTGGAATATGAAGCCCGTTTGCTCAAGATGCCAGGAAATATCCGTCCAACTTTTTATTCCTGCTTAAGCCAAGAGGATTTCTTGCAAATGCAGCACAAATATGTACAAGCAATAATTTTGACTCATGTGGGGCCCTCTGGCTTATCCACTTTCCTGGACTTTGGCATCCCCTGTGGGAGTGAGAAAGGAAACAAAGCTGTTCCTCTTTGGGGGAAGGGAAACTGAGGCACCAAACCCATGATCTCTGCCTGAACCTCGTGCACCATCAGCCTCCCACCATCCCTGCTTGGGTTTATTTGGGTTTTGGGAATTATTCTCGCAGAGTAATGCAGAAAGTTGAAATAATGGGACAAGAGACTGTTTGTTCCTGTTGCTGTTGGCCAGTTGCTATAGGAGATTTCAGCTCTCCCCTGCTCTGCTGGGCGAGATCTTTTCACGTGCCCGAGGGATGCATAAAGGATTTGACTTTCCAGGCACAGTTTTGTGCTTAAAATCTCTCCTAGCACAGATTAAAGTACTTCTTTCTGATTTAGCAGAAAGGCTGGATGGAACACAACGTGGTTTTCATCCAGCTTCAGCTGCCAGGCTCAATTAGGGGAGAATTAGGAGTTTGCCTGATGGGAATTGTGCTGACTTAAAGGCTGATTTTCCCTCTTCCACTTGATGGCTGGTGGATGCTCAGCCCCCATCCCACTCAGATATACTTGAAATACAGGAGGAGAAAATAGCATCAAGCGCAGCTGGAGAGTTCCCCTTTTGTGGCTTTGCCATTTTGAGGGGAAGTGGCTCCATCCACTGGGGTTTCCTCCCTCCCTGGGTCACCTGGGAGGAGCAGAATTCACATGAAATCCTGGTGTGAGCCAGAGTGTCTCAGCCTGCCTGGAGCCAGGGGCTGGCCTGGGGCCACACTGCTGAGTCTGCAGCTTGGGGAGAGTAAATAGACATTAATGTGGCACATATCTATATAAAAATATCCAGAAGGATGAGTATTCTTTGCTTAAAATCTCTTTGAAAGTTACTTCTGTACTGCAGAGACATTCCCAGCTGGCCCAAAGGCCTTTACATCAATGCAGCCACACTTTGAACTACACCAGGAGCTCTTCTGCTTTCATAGTAGGGTATTGAAAACCATCCTCCAAAATGTAAGTGAAGGAGAAATAAATTATTTATTACTTAAAAAAAAAATTAGCTTCTTCTTGCTCGGTGAAACCTGTCTGCTAATGTATTTAAGGACTGTATCAACCCCTCAGATTGTATGAGACTTTCTCAGGCAAACCACAACCCCGTAATCTTGCAATACATTATGACTGAGCATTTTAATGAAAGAAATGTGGAAATTATAAGATTTTAGGGTGAATAAGTAACTTAGTTGTCCATCCTGAATTCCTAGATGCTTCAGGAATAAGGCTGCTCATTCCTCTGTTTCTCCTTTGTTGGGATCACCTTGTTCTGGCAAAAGCAAAAAGAAATGTTACTGAAGAAATGATTTTGTACCTTTGATGCCAAAGTGAAGGAAGCTCTGGCTGTGGTTAAAAGTGTTGCTGCAATGTAGAAGGTGCAGATCTTACCTTATCTTGTATCACTGCTAGATGGCATAAACCAGCCACTTTTGTCCACTGGGAAATTTTAAATGAATTAATTATTACTTGCAGAATAGGATAATGGAGAGACAGAAAAATAAGGTGATAATAAATTATAAAAACTATAGAAAATAAACTATAGAAAATAAGAACGGAGCACAGGAATGCATCTTGCAGGTCACAGGTAATTTACAGCTTTAAATGGCATTTTAATTTTATGGAATTCCTGCCTGATTTATTCCTCTGGGTGAAACAGCTTTTCCCAAGCAACTCCACGTTATCAGTAGCATGAGAGGTAATACAAATTCTTTTGGCAGGAGCATCCAGTGATGGAATAGCAAACATTGCATTACTAACCCCAATAATGCAGGGAAAACATCTTTCTATTGTGCAAGCAGACAGCAACAGAACACAGAATTTCCCCTCAGGAATAGATCGAGCTCTTACAACAAAAGCTTGTGAAAGCCTTTGTTCTGATCCCTAAGGATTTTATGATTGTCACACAATCTATGTAGATCAGCCATTCACTCTGAGAAGCAGACTTTGTATTTCTGTGATAGCTGGCTGCTGTTTGAATAGCAGGAAAAAATAAAATAAAATAAATAAAAAAAAGAATTTTAAAAATGAAATGAAATGAAATGAAATGAAATGAAATGAAATGAAATAAAATAAAATAAAATAAAATAAAATAAAATAAAATAAAATAAAATAAAATAAAATAAAGATGTGCTGTGACCATTTTGAGAAATATAAATTTTGTTTCTTTGGGGTTTTTTTGAAGGAAGAAGCAAGAACAAGTCTGAAATGCCCAGCTGGATAGTGTGTCCCTGACTGACTGCAGCTAGACCTCAAGAGTAGCCTCTAAATATCTATATACAGCTTTTGGTAGTGGGTTTTGTGCTCCAAATCCACCCTGTCCTTAGCTGCATCTTTACATGAAGCCCATGTCCTGATTAGGTTTTGCTGGGATATGTATCACTATCCCAAATATTCTGTGAGCTAATACTTGTCACACATTCAGTGGTCCCCATCTGATTGAGATGTTTTCTCTCTCCAAAAAGAGAACAGGGGGATGTTGCTGATGCTGCCTGTGGTTGTTTTAGAGCACTGATTGTGTGTATAATGTTCATTCCATGCAAGGAGCCTGCACATGACCATGGCCAGAATTACTGGAGCTACCATGGTGACACATTTTTCAAGTGATATTTGCCAAAGGTGTTTCTTTAAAACTCAAAACCCAGGATCCTGAGAGACACAGCGCTCAGCAAGTAGTGTCCTTAGATTATAATAATTCATAAGTGATGGGTTGCTGATCATTGGGAGAGTGATCTGAGGTCATATTTGTTCAACTAAACCTGATTTTCTTCAATCTTGTCACAAACAGGCTGCACCTTGCGATGGTTTAATTCATTAAATGAATACTTACATGTGTTTTACCCCAACCAGGAGCCCACACTTGGGCCAAAATAGTAGGACCCAAATGGGAAAACAAACCATCAGCATTTTATACTTGTCTACATCCAGATTACCCCTCCTTGCCAACTTTATGAAGTGCAGGGCTGGTGTTTGCCACTGCTGCTCCCTTCCCTCTCCCCTTGTCATTAGCATTCCCCTCCCTGCCAGCTCCAGAGGGGAGCTGTAATTAAAATTCAGTCTGACAGAGAATGTCAAATGCAAAGGGTCCCTTTTGCACAGAGCTCCTGCTCATTCTGTGGTTGCTCGGTTCAGTGTGCTTCTTTCTAAGAACAAATGGGCAGGAGGAGGTTGGGCTCTCACAATATCCCACAGCAATTTTGTTTAGGTCATTTTCTTGACCATTAAATGCCATGCCATTTATTGGTTCTTTCTTGCTTATAAAAGCGAAGCAATAATCCATGAATTATTTCTCTTCAGAGCCTGGATGTGCTCAGTGTAACAGAATATTGTCCCTGGAGCAAGGGCAGCTCTCTCAAGGCTGGCCCTTTTCAGCTGCCACTCCTTGGGGATGTGCAGGGAGGGATGAAAGAAACCAGTTCAGAGCAGAGCTTCCCAGTGTGGAACATCTCCCCCAGCTTCACCTGGATGATCTAGGAAGCAAGAAATAGATGGCAATGCTTCAGCAAGGAGGCCTTGAGGTGAGGTTGGTGTTTGAGAAGTGCGACAGTGCTCACAGGGGTTTTCAGGATGAGGGAAGAGACGTAGATCTGACTCCATATTTCAGAAGGCTTGATTTATTATTTTATTATATATATTACATTATAACTGTACTAAAGAATAAAAGGAAAAGTTTCATCTCAGAAGGCTAGCTAAGCTAAGAATAGAAAGGAAAGAATGATAACAAAGGTCTGTGGCTTGGACAGAGAGAGAGAGCCAGCTCTGCCGTGAGTGGTCACTAATTCCAAACATCCACATGAGACCAATCACAAATCCACCCGTTGCATTCCACAGCAGCAGATAATCAATGTTTACATTTTGTCTCTGAGGCGTCTCAGCTTCTCAGAAGGGAAAAAATCCTAAGAAGGGATTTTCATAAAAAGATGTCTGCAACAGAGAAGGGCTTGCCAAAGGTGTCTGGGGGTCTGATGGGTGTGGGGCTTGGATGAATGAGAGGAATTAGAGATTGGCAGTGGCCCTGCACCAGCTCAGCTCCCCCTGACCACTGAAAGTCAGGAGATCACCCAGAGAGGACACAGGACATCCCAGCAGGACAGGGAGGAGCTGTGGAGGATGAGGAGGATCGAGCAAGGACCAACAGGGCCTTTCCCTGGCAACAAGGACAGGACTCAAGGGTCTTGTTCCATCAGGGAATTCTTTACACCAAGTTTGCCAGTCAATTCCATTTGCTGATGAACCTCACTGAATCCCACTGGGCTTTGAACCTGTCACTGGTGAGACCCTTGGTTGCTCTGACCTCGGTGCAGGTGTCACAGTAAAACCAGGGGTGATCACTGTGGGCACATTGCCTTTAGGTAAAGGAAACTTTAAAGGCTCTTGAGTAAATGTCCATGAAAGAGCAGGGCAGCAATAAAACTCGTAAAACTATAACAAAACTCACACTAAGAGCAAAACTGCCAGTGAAGTGAGGACGATGTTGGGGTGCAGCAGATCCACACCATCATCACAGGGCTCTCCCTGGGCTTCTCAGAGCAGAATAATGCTGCTGGAGCAGGTGGGATAATCAAGGCCATGATATCCCTGGAAAGCTGGGACATATCAAATCTATTGGAGTGATTATAGAGCTAATGAGGAGAAGCTGTGTGTTCTCCCTGGCGGGGTATTTAGGCAGGCAGGAGGGGGCAGAGCTCTCCCTGGGCTGTCTGGCAGTGCTTGGGAGGGGTTCACTGCAGAGCTGCAGTTCTCTCTAGCACAAACACCCCTGGAAGTCTCAGCGTCCTGCATTGCCCCTCAGGAGGAGCAGATGAGTCAGGAAGAAGAGAGAAGCTCCAGCTGGGATCCCCTTTTTGATCTGTAAGTCAACCCCTGGGGCAGCTGTGTTCCCACATGAGGGGTGTTGGCTTAGGTGTAAAAGGAGATTAAAGATGAAATGGCTGTGTTGCCAGGCCTGTGGATGTTGAGCCGAGTCACCGTGGGAGCTTAGGAAGCTTCCCAGTGAGCAGAGGGTTTGTTATTATGTATTAATGATGGAAAATATAACATCACTTTCTTCTGAGGTGTGGGTACTCTGGTAGCTGGCATTGTTGAGCACAGAATTCATTCCTGGGAGGATTTCTTGACACTTGGAGCTCATTGAAATCTATGAGCATGAGTCCAATGACTTAAATGTGTTTTAATTTATCCCTGGGCTGCTGTAGGCTCTGAGCAGGAGCTCTGTTTCTGTGTTAGCTACAGTGCCCTGCCCTGCCTGGGCTGTGAGGGGGAAGGAACACCAGCACCTTCCCCAGCTTATCCATTAATCCATTCTGGGATTTTCTTCTCTGGGCTCTCCCCTTGCTCCTGCCCAGCATTCCTGTGGTACTTGCAAAGAGCAGCTGCATGCCTGCTGTGCCATGGCTGTTGGCACACCTTGATCTCAGCTTTGTGTCCCAAAATACCCCTGCTGTCTGTTTGTACTTTGACTTACCCCACCTCTCTTAGGACTAGAATATTCACCAAATGCCATCCAAAACCAGTGGTAGAGAGGTTAAAGTTTTAGAAATTTTAGCCAAGTTTTAATTTCAGCTGCTGTAATTAGCACTTGGGCTCTGAGAGCACACATGGAGCTGGTGGTGGAAGCTCCTTCTATCCTCAGTATAGAGGAAGGAGGCTTGCTCTCAGCTGTCAGCCTTGGTCAGCAATGACCTTTTCTTCTTTGACACTTAGCTTATGATTTTTTACCATGTTTGTGCATGTGAAGCACAGAAAAGGGCCCAAGAAGCAGGTGGGGTTGTAAATTGGGCGTGTGAATCCCTTGATGGGAAGAAGGCGCTTCCCCCTCTGGCTTTCTCCTCTTGTGATTTACCAGCAAGGCTGTAGAGCACAGGGGAGCTTCCAGCTTGTCCTGTTTGATTTCAGGTGGCTTGGTCCTGACTGAGGCCAGGGAGCACTGCAGGAGAGTGTTGGAGTGTGTAAGCCATGTGCACTGCCCTCCCCAAAGCTTCTTTGTTAAACAGAAGAAATGATGATAACTCTCTGCTTGATGCTTCTCTGAATATGATCCAGCATCATTCTGCAGGCAATAAAACCCGGTGTCAAAGCACCAAAGTAATTTATTTTACCCATTCCATCCACGCCCTCCTACTCAGGATGGAATAATGCACACCAGCTGTACTTTAGAGCCTAGCTGGCTTTGAACATTACAAAGATATAAGCTAAATTCAGGAAATTACCTTGCTAAGGGCTCATTGAAGATTTCCATATATGGTGCTTATTACTGTTATTACAAATGAATTCATGGGAAACTTAATTAAGTTCTCAAAAAGAAACAAATGGGTTTCTATCTATTAAGAACACTAGCCAAGCTTACTTTTGGCATATTTCCTTGTCCCATAAAGGTTTTCAGAACATTGCTTTTCTCTGAGTAATCTTGTTACTAATTTAAGCCTTGGGGTCAGCACCAGCCTGCTGTCTAACATGGGAAATGTTGATAACTGCAATGAGCTGCACCTGCAGCCAGGGATGCTTTAAATATTGAACTCACTGCTCTCAAATAACACTCTCAGAGGGCTCACAGTTACTTTTCCTGCCTGTGGCTCCTCTGTATTTCAGTGTGGATATGTGAAAACAGCATCTTCAGTTCTAGAAGGAAAGGATGCTGTGTTATGTTACCAGATGATGCCATATGTGATGGTGATTATACACATATATATATATACATATAATTACATTGCCCAAATTAACCTTGTGCCTGAGAGTTTGGTGGAGGGGACCAGCCTGGGGTGGGACTTGGTTGCTGGAGTACTGAAGCTAATTTAAAATAATGTATTTCATATATTTGCTGCAGATCTCTGAGGACATGAGACAGCCATCCTGAGTTTGGAGTTATACCACAGAAAAGTGGGATTTGCTGATTGGTTGTAAGGTAAGGCTTTTTATGAATTTAGCAGCAGACAGGAAATGATGTAATGCTTTGGTCTCTTTGGTCTTTCTAAACTAGCTGTACACTTCTGCCTCATTTATTATTTAGAGCTGATATGTTGCTTTATGTGGTAGGGAATTTGTGCTCTCAGATATTGATTTGGTGAAAAATCATAGAGCCACTTTGGTATTTCTATTTGAGTTTGGAAAAATAAGCTATTGTCAACCGTGTGGAGGCTGCAGCTGCCCCAGGGCATGGTCTGATCTTGGGGTGATGGAGCCAATAATATTAATAATATTTCTAATAATAATAGTAATGAAAAGGAGACAGAGGAGTAAAACTCAAACTACAATTGCTCATCGCTCACTGGCCAATACCCAGCCCATTGCTGAGCAGTGATCAGTGGCTCCAGGTTGTGTCCTGAGTGTGACATTCTCTGGTTTGGAGCATCCCTGTGGCCTCTTTGGGACAGCTGTCCCTGCTCTTTGTGTTCCTGCTCACTGGCAGAGCATGGGAAGCTGAAAGGTCCCTGACTCTCTGTCAGCCCTGCTCAGTGTGCACCAGTGTGTTACCAATGTTGTTCTCACTCTAAATCCAAAACACAGCACTGTACCAATTACTTTGAGGAGCATTAACTCTATCCCTGCCTAAACCAGGACATTATGGATACCCAGCCCATCCCCTCCCAAGGGACAGAGATTCAGCTCAGGTGGTGTCAGACAGAAAATGAGCTGCTCTTGTGGCATTCCTGAAAGACTTCAATCCCTGCTTTCACTGGGGAGAAAGGGGCTGCCTTAATGAATTTTGGGCAAAATCTCTGACTGGGAATTGGAGTTAGGCCAAAAATAATTCTTTTATTTAGGGTGAGATCCTAGGCGTACTTATATCTATGTAAGAGTTTTTTTTCACTCCCAAAATGGATTATACACACCAGCAAACGAAAGGTTGTGCGTATTTTCATTGACTTATCCTAGAACTTACCTGTGCCCAGCCTGCTTTCTAGTTGGAGTCTGGTAGGGGTGTAGCAAGTACTGGACAGGTTTTGGAGGGTGACAAGCACAGGGAAGGGTGGAAAGATGTGCTCTGGGCTCTTTCCCAGCAGGACTGGAGCTCCGGGCAGGGTGGAAGCGAGTCAGCAGCACCATCTGCTGCAGGCGGCCAGAACGGCAGCAGTGGGAATTAAATGTGGCTTTCGGGGCTCAGATGCGGACTGCAGACCGCGCTGTAAATCACACAAACATCAGGCTGAAGCTGCCCAGCGAACAGCAATGGGCTCAGCTGGTGCTCCAGGAGAAACACGAACCCCGATGTAAATCTGCCTTGCTAAAATAAGAAATGTCAAGTTTGTACAGAGCCTTTGAGGCATTTCAGATGGAAAGGAGTCAGGGGAAGTAAGCCTTCCCTAATTATAGAAGTTGGTCAAAACCTCTGATTTAATCCCAGAAAAGGAGGAAGTTCAGCTGTGACCTCTGTATCTGAGAGCTATAGGACACAGCAGTTTTGGGACAGTGGTGGCACTTGGTGAGGTCATTAAATGAGAGGACTGACACTGCTGTGAGAGCTGTTTGGAAATCTTGCTGCTGCCCTTTTCCACCCTATAATTGGTAAACTGTTTTCCTGCAAAGAATGGAAAATTGAGCAATGTGCTGAAGGCTTGATCCAAAGCATATTGGTTTCGAAGCCCATCCCAAAACTTGAGCTGCAGGGGAATTCAGAGTGTGCTCATCCCAGTAAATCTTCACTCAGAGCAGTAGAGAACAAATTTATTTTTCAACAAACATATAGGAGGTGCCAGACAGGTGCACCAATCACCTGAAAATGTGGGTACCACATTTTGAACTGATCTCAGCAACTGGAAATCCTGTGGAAATGGTGTTGAACATTTGTCTCAGGGACCTGTAAACATGACTAACCTAAAAACTGCTTGTAGGTCTATGTGGTGTCCTTGAAATCTTTTCCATGGGAGGAGTGGAGGTGCCCAATACCAGGTCCTTGTCAGGCTGATGAGCAGATTAGGGATTTTGAGGGAGCTCCCCTGGGCATGGCAGGATGTCTGACTGAGGCTGGGATGCTCTGGGGCCCTTGGCCCTGCTCCATCTTGCTCAATGCCCAAGAGCAAAGCACAGAGGAGTGTAAGGAGACACTCCAAACAGCTGGGCTGTTGCATCTGTTTCCCAACAAGGCTTGTTCTGCACCCAGCAAGGGCAGCCCAGGGCTGTTTGTCCTATCCAGGAATGTGTGTTTCCAGTAAGCTCCTCTCATGAGAGGAAGGCATGTTCAGGAAACCCAGAGCAATTTTATTTCCTCATTTCTAGACACATAAACAAAAAAAACCCCAGCAAAACCCAAAAAGGTTGTCAGAAACTCCCAGCAGGATTAAAAATTCTGGTGAGTGGAGGGCATTGATGAGGAGGGGCTTTGAATTGGTCCCGTGGGACATGGGCCAAGGAACCCCCAAAGCACCCCAGTACCAGCAGAGTGCTTGGATACCCACTACAATATCATGCCACTACCTGAGCCAGAGAGTACAGTCAGCCTTCTGTGGGGGCTTTGGAAAGCAGAGTCCAAAACTAGGATGAGAATTTCCAAAATTACTGTTAGCTTAAAGAGCTGCATCATAAAGGGGCAAAAGTAATTTTAAATGCAAAGTTCTGCCTTAGCCCTGTACTTTGCAAAGCCCTGTTGATAGCAGAGATTTTACTTCAATCTCAGTCCCACCCCTGATGTTTGTGCTGGGAGCAGGGCTCTACCTTATCCTCCAAGTGGAAGATAGACAGGCCTCTTAGAGAAAGCCCCAAGTTCACCCTCTATATTTATTTTGGGGACAGGCTAAGGAAGGATCTAAGATCCTGACCTACAGTTACATCAGCTTATTCAGCTTCAGCAGCCAGAGCACGTGGCTATTAGTAATCTAGTGAAAAATGTAACAGCACTTGCTTAAAAATAAACAGCCTACTCAAAAAAGGAAGTTACAATAAATAATCTGCATGAGAGGTAGCAATAAAAACTTCATGGCTGGGGTCATAATTGGCTGTAGAAACAAATGTCTGCAGAGCAGGAGGTATTGAATATTTCCCTCCATACATCTTGCCACTGAAATTTCCCCAAGTGGAAGAAGGCAAAAGCTCCCAAGCCTGAGTGCCTGGGAAGGAGACATCACTGTATTTAGAGTCACCTCAGTGCCTCTGCCCACACAACTTCCTTTCTTCAAGTCACGCTGGAGAGAGAAAATGTTTCCCCTCCACTTGCTCAACAGAGCATGGTGAGCTCATGAGCAGGAGACTTCAACTTTCAAAGGCTGGACTCGGCTGAGAGCTGGTTATTTATGTTTTCTTCAGCTGCTCCCCTGAACTGAGGCACTCTCTGCTAAACTCATATGCACCAGCTTTCACTCATCCTTGTCTGGAAAAGTTGTTGCCAGTGGCTGTGGTCGGCCTGTGAGTAATCCTCCAGAATTACTGCAATCCCAGATAATCGGGACTTGCCAGATGAGACAGGGACAGCCCAACAGGGGGGTGGGAGAGGTTGCTGCTTACATCTTCTTTCTGCTGGTTTTGAGTAATTTCAGCTCAAAAATGAGTTGCTTAAAAGGTGCTCTAAAATCGAGTGGTAAAAGCAGGCAGACTCCCACCTGGCTTTGTACCACCCCAGTCAAAGAGAGGACCCAAATCCCATTTCCAGGGAAGAGACAGATCCAGACCCCAATAAAGCCATGGCAATGCTGCCAATCTACTGCAGCTCTGACCTGACAGAGTTCAGAGAGTTGTTCTTAACTACAACATCCCACCCTGTGTTGCAGAGATGATATCCTCCCACACATGTTGATATTGTTCTCCAGAAGGCATGTGGTTTTTTATTGTGCTGGTAGAGTTAGATGAAACTAATGAGTCAATGGTCCCACATTTTTTAACAGATGGTTGAGATACAGCACTTTTGATTTTAGTCAGCTGATGTGCTCCAGTGCCTCTGTGTTTTGGACCGTTTGGGATTACACCTGTAGGGAAAAGAGGCTTGAAATGTCTGTGGATGCAGATTGTGGAGTGATGGTCCTTGCTGAAGGAAGCCTTCCATGGGTTTTAATACCCTTCAAGGAGAGCGGTGTCCTTGAAAAAGAATAAAATAGTGTCCTGAGAGTGACTGGAACATCCTAATTAGCCCCACACCAAGAACAAGCTGGTTGCTCTCAGTGATGTCAACCAGGTTTCATTGCACATCTTCACCCTCTCTCAAGCCATGGTGTTCTTATTCATGCTGGGCAGTACCACTCTGAGGAAGCAGTCAGTGGCTACAACAGGGCTACTCATGGCAGGCACCAATACCCAACATGAGTAAGCAGCTGTACGTGTGTGATGGGGTGTACACAGCTCTTGAGGGGCCTCTGGTTTGCAGCTCCAGGAATGCATGCACACTAATGCCAAATTCCAGATAAATGCCCTCAAGGTTGTGCTGGCATTTCTGCAGAGCCAGAAAAACAAAGGGGTTTCAGTGATTTTAATTGGTAAGCTTTCTTGTCTTCTATTCTGAACTGTTTTCCTTCCTGTCGTTTTCTGGGTTCTGCTGACTGAGCTTAGAAGCTAGGAGAAGCAATGTGTGTGAAAAATAGGGTTTATAGACCTCGTGGTACTTGAATTCCTGCTTTAGAGTGCCCATACTGGCGGCTCAGAGCATGGCAATCAGCTTGAAGATTGCAAAAGTTGTCAAGCACATTGCAATGCTCAGTCTTGCCATTTTATGGATGACTCTAAGGAGTGTATTTGTAGCTTCCTGTGTTGACTGTGTAGAAAAGCCATCACAAAAGAGCTGCTTGACATCTTGGACCCATTGTGTAGAATGATCCATGTACCTTCAGGGCAGAGATGTTGGGCTGCCAAGTATGATGGCAGGGATTCTCAACACCAGGGATTTTGGGCTCCTCTGGCACTCAGTCCACAGGTATTTCAACAAATCCCAACCTGAAGCGTTTCAGAGGAGCTGGGAATGGGCGAAAGGAAAAACTTTGTTTAGAGAATGGAAAAATCCCATTGCCTGTGCCCTCTCCATAGACTCCTGGAGGTGGGAGGGTGCTTTGAGTGGCATTCGTAGAGGCTGCCAGTCCCACGTAATTCACGTAGGAAGTTTCTCACTGTTACAGTCTTCAGGGACATTTCTTCCCCCTTAGTGACCTAATTTTGGTGAGTGAGCAAGTGTTTGGAAGGACTTTCCTGCCTTTCTGACTGCAGCTCAGAGCCAGAAAGGCAGGACCCAGGTTCAGAGGTTTCCTGGTGGCACCCCACAATTCTGCCCAGGAGCCCCTGGTGTCCACAAGGTGACATTCAATGGACAGAATGTGACAATATTTCTAGAACAAATAGAACCTTAAGATATTAAAGCAGCAAAAAGCAAGCTTCAGATCCCACTGAGAGTAACTGGATGTGGCTCACTGAACTTTCACAGGGCTTTGCCAAAAGAAAGTAACTTTTTTTTTACACAAGGCACATGATTTTCCTTTGAAAATATGTTTACAGAATAGAGCCCATTGCTTCATCAGTCAGTGAATCCTTGATATTTTCATTTATGTGGTTTCTTATTCAACACGTGCTTGAATCATAAGACTTCTGCCCCTTTATCTGAATTTATCTGCTGGGAGCATTTTTAAGAGTGAAATGTCAGTCAGGTGCATGCCAGACATGCAACAGTTTTTTCTCTGCTCCCCGACTCAGTTCTCTGGAATTCCCCTCTACTTCCTTCTCATTTTTCATGTCCTCTTTCTAGCAGAGAACAGACACAGGGTTTTCTCTGACCAAGGGAGCACGGTGAGGTCCTAGGACCAGCTCCTTGCTTAGCATCTTCAATCCATTGGCATCACACCAGGAGATCCTTTTGTCTCCCAGATGAGTCTTTGAAGACTCCTCATATTTCCTTTGCTGCTCTGTTCTGGTTTGGTGCTGGAAGGTCCCTGCAAGCTTTTGATGGGTCCAGAACCAGACAGCAGCTGTTGTGCTGCTGAAGTGTTTTGCAGGTGGGTTTTTCCTTGGCTTCATTGACACAGCAAAGGAAGGGACATGGGAAGCTGTGGGTGCACACCCAGACCTGTCAGCAGGTGAAGCACTCCTTGTCCTCTGGGTGTCTCTTGTTTCTGATCTCTTGTGCTGCAGCTGCATGGAGATCTGAGGATGTGGGCAAAGCTGGAGTGGGAACAGAATGTCATTACTTGTGGTGAATTATTTCTTCATACTGAGTGTAGGAGAAACCGTAAATATATGCAATGACATGGCATTAGCATACTTCTCTCTTCACAATAATAATGCAATTTTCTAGAAAATATCATAGAAATCCTGGCCAGAATTTGAATAAGTGAAATAGATATTTATTTTTCCCACATTTAGTTTTTCACTTAAAATAATACACCTAGGTGTCACCAACAGCATGATGCATGGGCAAGAATGACAAAGAATAAACATGGGGGTGGTGTGATGCTGAGCAGAGGCAGCTTGATGTTTGGTGGTTTAGGCAAGGCATGTTTAGGACAAAAACCCTGTACCTAAAATACATGATCTTGCATGTGTGCCCCTGTTAGCTGCCCCAGAACATTCTCCTGGCTGCTGTGTGCACTGATATCACAGGCAAATGTAGCTGCTGGCATTGATGCCTGTGTCACATGCACTGTATGAGAACAGGGCAACATCTGGCATTAAGTATTTCAGGCCCCCAATCAGAAAATTGAGTGTAAGAGGAAATGTGGTGGTTCTGTTGTCTCCTGGGTGCTTTAAAAAACAGGACAGACTCAAGAATAAAACTATTTCTTAATGAGGCCTACATGATCTTTCCAGTATTAAGACTGCAGTGAGCTCAGACAGCATCTCCCCAGAGTGCTGACGTGGGGTTTCAGATGTGTCTGCAGTCAGCAAAGGCATCACCCTGCTGCTGAGGTCCAGGGCAGAGCCCTCTCCATCACCCAGGGAGCTGAGGGACAGGGTGGCTTCAGCTCAGCCTCACAGCAAACCTGGGAAGGGGACACAGCACACCTGGAAGGTCAGCACATGGTGACATCTTGTTTCCTGACATTGGGATGTGCTGAATTTTACTGGTGATGCCCAAGCTGGGCAAGAATCCTGCTCACTCACCAGCAGTGGAAGAGGAGCTGCCGTGCTAACGGGGCCTGTGATTTCCCATTAATTACAAGGTGCTGTGATTGCACATTTACATTTGCTGCTGATGATGGTGTCTTTCAGAAAAAGGTATAGAGGATTTTACATGACTTTCAGCTGGAACACAGTGTCACCAACACTCCCCCTCCCAGGCTGGTGGAGCAGTTCTGATTGCCTGCAACACTTTATTAATAGACTTGCCAACATCAAGGAAAGGTTGATGAACATTTAGGATACAGGAAAGTGCCAGTGACTGCACCTTGTGCTGCTTCTGCTAATAATGTGTAGAAATGATAAATAATGTATTTATTTTCTGCCTGAGACAAGTTAGTGTCACCAATAGGTGGCCTTTCCTTGCCCTTTCACAACAGATTTCAGCAGCCCTGACCTCTCTGATGCTCACACCAGGGCAGGGACAGGGGACTGTGTGCTTCTTGCTCCATGGTTTGGCAAGAGTCATTTTCTGGTAGGAGAAAACTGAGGGCTTTCATGCCTCAAACAGAAAGAAGCATGACTTTCTTTACCCAAAGAAACCCTTATTCCAGAGGTTATATCTGACCTTGGGTGCATTGCTCTGGAGGGGGTCATGAGAGCTGGTTTCAACCACATATTTGATTCTATCTCAGCAAGGTCCATCAAGGCTGTCCTCAGCAAGGACATCACAGTGGTTTGAGTGGTGCTTTTTGCACTTACAGTGGATGGGTAATGCAGCTGGTTAAAAACCCTTCTTCATGAGGAGCAAGATGATTTTCCATGAAAGGCTAGACAGGTATTGAGGTGCCCTGGCATGAACAGGGCAAAATTTAGCTCTTTATAAGACGCAGAACTTGAGTTCCTGGGCTTGGACAGCACCTTCTCCAGGTGCTCTGATCCTGTGGTGCTTGTAGCTCCCAGTACACCCCATATCCAGTAAATCCAGCCACTGCTGGGGAAAATTCAATGAGATAGGCTTTATCAGCACCAGACAGAACAATCTGCTTCAGAAATACCTCTCCCCTGATAGGGATCAGGCCTAACTGATACAGGAACTCCCACTGGTGTGTATCTGAGCATCTGTGAGCCACAACTTGGAGCCTCCTCTTTGCCTTTATTGAAATGTAAAAGATTTCCGGGGGTTCTGACAACAATCAGACTAATTAGTGGGTGCAGACAGGGGTGTGAGATTCCTGGATACTCAAGGCTGCTCTGCACTGCTTGGATGCCACAGGCAGGCAGGTCAGTAGCAAGGGCAGCCCAGGTGAGCATGGGAAGGTGGATTTTGGGTAACTTTGGCTACTCTACACTCAACCCTTGGCTGGCTGCTGAGCAAGGCCTTTGTGCTGCAATAACTTCTCCTCAAGGCCTGCTGTGCAATGACTTTCCATGGATATCACTAGAGATATTTCCTCCATTCCTCCACAGCTGTACAGAGTGAACTTTTTACTTCATTTTACCCTAGTAATGGCACAAACTGCTGGGAAAGCAGACAAGATGAGCTCCAGGTGTGGCTTTGTGACTGACCAGCTCCTTGGAGAGGAGTCAGTAAACTTCAGTCATATCTATGGAAGCTGCTCTGCCAGATAATTGAGGCCACTGAAGCAGTTTGGGCATCCAGCTCTCAGCACTGCATCACTGGCAGGGTGTGGAAGGCTGAGCTCTGTGTCTGCTCATGGAGTCACTGAGCTCTGTGCAGTTTGATCCAGGCTGTGCTGTTCTATATCAGCTCTCCCCACTCAGAAAGGAGCACTGGTGCTTCCCAAAGCCTGGCAAAATGAAAAGAAGCAGTGGGTGGTTGTAGCTGCACTGCTGGGGCCATGCACTGCACATGGCTGGGATGTGTGTCTGGGGACACTGATGCTCCTCCCAGAGCATTTTCCCCATCCTCCTCACAGGCTGGCATTGATGGGAATGTGAGTGTTGGATGAGCACAGAATCAAGGGAAAAGTGGGGGAACAGCTGATGGAGGGATGCAAACAGAGGGGCAAAACCACAAAGGCATTTTACTGGGCCAGATAACTCTTTTTTTGCTTCTTGGGCACACATATTTAAAGTAAACATTTAAGCTCCTCTCTGGATTTGCACTAAGGGAAGGGCCATCCCTTCTTTGTGGCTGAGTGGCCTTTCTTCACAAACAGGACATGGATTCACATTCAGCTTGTTGGGTTGGGCTCACAGGCCTTTAACTGCCCTTTTCTTAATGAAGCCTTGTTAACGAAAAAGAATCCTCTGGCAAATGATCCTTTCCAGGTGGATGGAGGCAATGCCATGGCCTCTCAAAGCCTGTTCAGATCAAATGGCAGCCTGCTGAGACAATAAGGGGAAAAGAAAGTATTACATCCCTGTGGGGATCTGAAGTAGGCACACGTTCTGAGCAGAGCATTTTATGATCACTCAAGAAGAGTTTTGGGAAGCTTTTTTTTATATATGGGCAGTTTTGATCTCGGCTATACATAGTTTTGGCCCTTGATGCTGCCAATTACCTCTGTAGATTATGGATTTAAAATGCTTGCCACACTGTCTTGCTAGCTGAAGGCATTCTTTTTGTACATCCAAGAGTGTGAAAAGTAGCACGAAAAATTCAGCAAATTGGCCTTTATCCTTTAAATCCTCTGCTTCAAAAACCCCACAAGTCTCAGCAGGCTTTATGTACTAAAGACTTTTTTATTTTGCTTTGGATTTGTGATTCTCTCAATGCTTAATTTTTGTTTGAAGACAAACTCTTTAGGTGGTGACATAGAAATGTAGGAATATAGTAGATGAGGGAAAAAAGAGGGATTCTGACTTCAAGTGGAGAATATTTTAGTATTAATTAGAATAATATTTGATATTCTGATTTCAGGTGAGTAATTGAAGACATTTGAGGAGGGTTTAGTTTCATGATGTGTGTGTAAAGGCCTGTTGGAAAGCAGAAATATGAAGATCTTGGTATTTGAACTCATTGTGACTATTAATATTCATATTTCTAATGTTAAAAAGGTCTTGTTCTCTTCAGGTAGTGCTTGTAATGAAATATCTCAAAAGACACATGAAGCACAGGAATCACTCATGGGAGTGTATAGAAACAGCCTGATAAAGTTTTCACTGAAAAATCTTTACTTTTTCCATTCAAAACTATTATTAGACAGTGGGAAAGGAAACAAACACCTTCCCTCTGAATTGATGAGATTGTGTATTTTAAAAATGGGCTGTGATATAATCTCACCTTTTATAATAGGATTTTTGGGAAGCAAATTTAGACCTGAGTGTTGTTGAAGTGAGGATAGCTCAGTTTCTCAGGAAAGCTGAGGAGAATAAGGCACCAGAGACCAGGGCTGCTGGGCCAAGTCCCCTGTTCTCAGTGCTCTTTGCTCCTGGTTAAAAGCAGTTTCTCACATGTCTCTACAGGTTGTGCTGGTTTAAATACAACAGGGGAAGTTTGGCAGAGGTCTACAGTTTGCTTTTCACTTTAAAGCCGTCCAGTTAAACCAGTGCCAGTACTTAGGGCAAATGCATTTAAACCAGTTAACTCTCTAATCAGTTTAACTACCACTGATGCTGTACTGAATTACATTAAATCAGCATAAGTGAGAGTTTAACCTGGTTTATCTACGTCTGCTCTGGCCTTTGCACCAGTTTAATTAACTGGATTTGCAATGCCTGTTGGCCACATGAGGTTTGGCCTCACAAACTTTATTCTACAGAGGTTTGCTGAGTTTCCAGCCCTTGCTGCCAGCCTGTCCTTGGCTGTTCCAAGTGCCAGTCTGTGATACCTGCTGGGATCCTTCCCTGCCCACTAGAGCTCAGCAGGATGAGCCTTGAGAAGCAAGACCCAAATGATTTCACATTGGGGGAAAAATGCTCCGGTCCCCAAGAGTAGCTGATGACACACAGCCTGCTGCCAGCTCTTCTGACCCTGTTCTTGGCCTTGCATTTGTCATTCTCAAGGCAGTAGTTCTTAGAGCTGTTCTAGCCCAGGAGAACCTCAGCTTTCACTCAAAGAAAAGGCCAGCTCCCTGCTTTTCCCCTTGCAAATGCACAGTCACCACTTCAGAGCTGACTGGGTGTTGCTGGCTGGAAGCCCAGCTCAGAGCTGGTCAGATCCTGCTCTCCAGGTCAGGCACTGAAGGCAGGAGTCCCCAGACTCCATCCTGCAAGTCCTGTCCCTGAATACCTCCCCAAACCATGCAGGACTGACCCATTTGTCCCTGCAGAGGCAGCTGTGACCCCCCTCCACCCTCTGTTTGAACCCAGGAACATCTGCCTCGAGCACCAGGCGTGGAAATCATGAAGGCAATTCTTTTGATGAAGAACCAAAGGGAATGACTTAATCCCAGTCTAGGCTCTTTTATTTTTTTTTTTTTTTGCCCTAAAGCCAAGTCAGAATGACATTGCTCTTCCAGCTTCTGTTTGTGCCACCACTGCTGTTGCTAACCAGTGTCATGAGTTAGCATCTGGAAAGAGGAACATGTGAAAATCAAAACAAGGATATTGAACAAGAGAGATTGTCCAGTTCCCCCTTGAATTCTTCTGTTACCTATCCAAATATGGCAGAGATGAAGAAAGGGAGGACTAGGAATTAGTGAATGATTCATTAGAGTAACATAATTCATTCGGAGCCCCAGCTGCAGAATTAATCTCCTTCAGTTCTGCTGATAAAACCACCCTGGGACTGACAGGGTTTCAGACTTTGTTCCAAACTGATGACACATTCTTAGAAACTATATTTTAAAATATGAGCTCTCCTTATTTCTCCTGGTGTATTCATGTAACAAGGGGGCCCATTTTCAATCTGAGAACTCCAAACTTTTTTTCTAAGAGAAGCAAATGCAACTTTGCAGGGGAATTATTAGACCTGGCACCAGCATCTTGTGTGGGGTAGGCTGTGGAGAGCAGGGCTGTCCTGCTGAGACATGGGGTAGCTGACCTGTTGTTTTCCCTCATAAAATGATTTTTTGGATTCCTTCTCAAAACATCTGGTTGTTTCTGGCCGTCTAGCAAAGCCCTGCCTAAAAACTTAGAAAGATTGGAAAAATTACCTTGCTATATGTGGCTGCTGGTTTTCATGTATGTCAGAGATATGTCATGTCCTGCTCTTGTGACAATCAGGCTAAATGATAATTATTTGCAAAACTCTACCTGGTATATGGACAGCAAAGCAGCAGTTAAATGTCCATGAGTTTCATCCCTCTCAGGCATTTTCCACCCTGAATGGAAGCAGGATTTCCTGTCTGTTACACTTCTGAGGTCCCATCTGCAGGGAGCTGAGAGGAGATTTTTTGGTTTCTTTTCCTGAGTGGGGAAAAGAAAACCCTTGATTGGAAAGCATGAAAGGGTGAAAAACTGAACCTTATTGGAGAAAAAACAAACAGGACTCAGGGTAGGCAGAAACTGTGATTAAATAAAAGTGTGTGGGTATCACTGGGAGGTGGAGGGAGCTGAAGTCCAAACGAGGAAAAATGTGTCTTGCCTGGGCAAAGAGATGGGATGGCAGCTGGGGATGGAAAGAGATGGGTGACAGGCTGGGGGTCCCCAGTGTGGCTGGAGAAAAAGGAACTGGAAAAAGAAAAGAGATATTGGAGATGGGATATTTTAACTGGCATTATATGTGCTTGGTGGAGCAAAGAAATGGGACAGGGATGTTCCTGTGAGACTCACAGAACCCCTCCGTGGCTACTGGAAGCTCTCACTTAAATGCCCCCTTTCTTCCATACTCAATACTGAAAGCTTTTACTGAGTCTTCTTCCTTGTAGGGAGATAAAGAATGATAACTTTTTGTCTTTTAGTCTGCAGGGGTAAATTGCATTCTCTTCATGAATTTCACAGTGTACAATGCAGAGTATGAATGCAAAAGTCTGGGAACTTTCTTCACCATTAAATCACATGTCTGTTTATTTTTTATTTTGAATAGCAGCATTGACTGCTTCCTTTCCTCTTCACATGAATGCACAAATAGTTGGTGCGGGGGAATTCTTGCAAACTGGGAACTCTGCTGAGTTGTGTGTCAATTTTTTGCCTACTTATAGAGATATCAATCTATGTTGTTGCTCCCTGCTGTCAACTAGAGATCCCCAGACTGTGATTGGAGTAACATTGCTGATGGGAGAATCATTTTAAATGGTACTTGGAAGAAAAATACAAATGATGAGAATTATAAGTGAGGATGTTACAAATAAAGGAATTGCAAAGAGTAATGGAGAGGGGGAAAAGCAGCAGCTCTGCTCAATGTGCTTGCTGCACATTAAATTTTGTACCCCATGGTATCTGAAAAGCATTGCTGAAATCACAGGAAATGTTGGCTCAGAATGAGGGAGAGCTGTGTCTCCTGATAAATTTTTCTCAGGAGCTGCACAACCAAAGTCCTTCAGTCTCCTGAACCTTTGTGGTGCTTTCTCAGTCTTGATGGAAATTCACTCTGAAAAGGAGAATTTGCCCAATAAGTTGAACACACTTTAATGATTTTAGCAAAATCAGACCCATCATTTGAAGAATAACTGAACAATGCTGACCAGTGTCTACATGGCACTGGGGAGCCCAGACACAAGTGCTTGTGGCTTTTGAGGGACTTGTGTTAGTTTGGGTGAAAAATGAGACAGAAGTGTCACATAAACACTGTGACTGCCTTTATTGCTGGGTTCATTTCCAACTCTGGAAAGGACTTAGCAAGAACTTGCTTTTAACCAATAGAAAACTCCAGCTGAGCATTCCCTGTGAGCCCTAAATCTGAATACATCCCTTATGAAACCTGACTGTACCTCCTAGAGAGTGTTTGGGACTTGCTTCTATGCCATTGTCCTACAGAAATACCTCCTGGTAAGAGTCTCAGTAGGGTTATGCCCATGATGTGAACGCTAGATTGAAGTTCATGTTCTGCCACTGATTTGATGTTCTGACAAGTGACCCTTCTGTGTTTTGTTTTTCACTGCTAAACTGGACAATTGTTCTTGCTCACCTCCCTAAAGCAGTCTGACATTCATAACTGGAAAGCAATCAACAGAGCTGTACAGAATTCCAGCTATAGAGAGTAACTATAGAAATCTGAACCCTGCAGCAACACAATAGTCACTTAATCTTAAATTTTACCTGATATATAGTTTGGGGTTAATTTAATTTTCTTTACAGCAATTTAATTGTAATATTGACATAATAAGATTCATTTTTAAGCATTTTTGTTTTGGGGCGTGCTTATGGATTAGTATCCTGCTTAGGCACAGTGGAAATATTGTTCTTTCACCCTGAAAGATGAACTCTAAATGATGATATAAACATGGATGACTTCTATTATGAATAGAACGCTTTGTATGACTCAGCAAAGCAGTGTCAAGGTCCCAGCTAGCCCAGGTGCAATGAGAAATTGACTTGATCTGAACACCAGATAAAACTTTACATTGCACAGAGGTTGCAAGACAGAAACAAAAGATTCATGGTCTGATGAGAAGTAAACCAGATTCCTTTCTCCCTGGGAGCTGCACACACAGCTCCTGCTGAAGCTGTGGTAACTCAAGTGAGGCAGCATTGCCTGGGATATGTATTTGCATAAGAGATCTTTGCTCTTTAGAACTAGTGCTATAATTAAAGCAGAGCTGAAGACTCATAAGCTGTACATGTCGAACAGCAGAAGAGAATATCTCATTTTTACACCTGGAAAAATAGAAACAAAATCATTGCAAAGAGATGAGTCCTGCTGTTTACTGCCTTCATCAAATCATGGAGTGATTCCTCACTTGTGAAAACACAGCTCCTCAGCAACACCCCCTAACCCACAGAGGCTCAGGCTGTAAATGTAGCTAGCAGTGGGTTTATTCTAAGGTGTTTTTAATTGTTTGTTGGTTGCCTTTTTTTTTTTTTATCCCCAAAGCACTGTTAGCAAGCCTACTCTTCTGTCGAGCCATCCCAGCCATCTGCCAATGTGGGCTCAAAAGAACCTTCTTCAGGGCATTATCCAATTTGTTGTATCTGATTCATTAAAGTAATTACACTTGCTATTAAGTCATTGCTTGGAGTTTGGCAGCTGCATAATAATCTGAGACTTAAATTTCTGAAGCAAGTTCAAATTCTTGGGTTTATTTTATCGAATCCTCTACATTGCCTGAAATGAGCAGGAGTCCTGGCTGCCCAGGTGTGAGCAGTCCCCGGTGCAGCACTGAGCAGCTTTGGCAGTTGTGAGGGAGGAAAAGGATGTGTAGAAAAGACATTTTTCTGGCTTTTCTGGTGTGTTAGAGTCACTGGTGTTCCAGTGGTGTGATTTTAGCTGCGATATGATGGCACCACAGTTATTAGGCATCAGTTACCCACAGCATCCTCAAGTGTCCCAGGCCTCTGAGTTCTGCTATGACTTCATTAAGTGAGGCCAAAGCTCTGGGAAAATGCCATGCATGAAATTCTCTATGGAATTTCTGTACTGAGGGTGGTCCCTGCCATCCTAATGTCACCGCAGGTAAGGGGACAGGACAGAGCTGGGGAAGGTTTCTTGCCTTCCCTGTTGTAAGTGGAAATTAGAGATGTCCTGAGTCGGTCAGTGCTGGTAGAAGGTCCCTTGTGAGCACAGGGACAGAGCCCCATTCCTGAAATCCATCTTCCTGCAGCACCAAGATGAGATGGCATTGAAACATTTCTGCTGGAAATAACTGATTTGCCAGCATAACTGCTGATTTCCTTAGAAGCCCAGCTGGCTTCAAAGGTTCCATTTTACTGAACCTTTCTTTGCCATGTTGATGAGCTTTGGACTCTTTATGAAGGCAGATAAAGTTCAAAGGAAGACACTTAGAGCTGTCAATTCTTGTGCTGGGAACTTAACTGGAGAAGTGCAAAGTCCTGGCATGCAAATGCTCATTGCTTTTGTACCTGTCAAAGTAAGTTACAGTAAATGTCCCACGCTGTCACCACTTGATGATCTCTGCTGTGGGCATTCAAGCCCGTCACTGGGTTTGACCTCCTGGGTTTTAAGTAAACCCCTGGCAGGGCTGATTGCATTTCTGCAGCAATGCTGTTTGCAGCTGGTCCCTTCCAGTACCTGAAGGGAGCCCGCAAGAGAACAGAGAGGGACTTTTTACGAGCCTGTAGTGACAGGATGAGGGAGCATGGACTCAAACTGAGAGTGAGCAGGTTTAGATTGTGTATGAGGAGGACACTGTTCCCTCATGGGGAGGCGCTGGCACAGACAGGCTGTGGCTGCCGCATCCCTGGCAGTGCCCAAGGCCAGGTTGGCCTTGGAGGGCTCTGGGGCTTGGAGCAGCCTGGGGCAGTGGAAGGTGTCCCTGCCATGGCAGGAGATGTGCTTTGAGGTCCCCTCCAGCCCAAACAACCCCGCAGTTTTAGGGGCACCCGCAGCGCTTTGCGGAGGGCCCAGGCCCGGCCGCTGCGGGCAACGTGACGTCACGCGCGGCACCTGTGCCGTCAGAGCCGCGTGACGTCACGGCGCGGGCGGGGCGGCGCGGGGAGGGGGCGGCAGGTGGCGCGCACGGCCGGGCCGGGCTGGCAATGGCAGCGGGCTGGCGATGGGCTGGGAATGGGGCGGGAGGGACGGGCCGGGCGGGCGGCCCCGCGCTCCGGCTGACAGCGGCGGCCCGGCCCGGCCCTGCCCTCCCGGCGCGGCGCGGCGGGACTTGTAGTGCGCGGCGGGCGGAGGCGGCCGGGCCGGCCCCGGGGCGGACTACAAGTCCCAGGCGGGGCGGGCGGCGCTGTGTGTGAGCCGAGCCAGCGGAGCGGGGCGGGCGGCGCGGCGGGGCTCGCTCGGCGCCGCAGCCGTAACCTCCCGTCTCTCCCTCTCGCAGCGGCCGCGGCGACGATGCAGGCGGAGTCGGGGATCGTGCCGGACTTCGAGGTGGGCGAAGAGTTCCACGAGGAGCCCAAGACGTACTACGAGCTGAAGAGCCAGCCCCTCAAGAGCAGGTGGGGCGCGGGTCCCGGGCGGGCGCGGAGCATCCCCCGGCCGGCGCTGCGCAGCGGGGCGGCCGCCGAGCGCTCCGTGCCATAATAGCGGCGTTGTTGGCGGAGGGCGGGCCGGGCCCGCGTTATGTAAAGGGCATTGTTGGCCGTGCGGGCCCGGCTGACAGCCCGGCAGCCCCGCCGGGAGCGGGGGCGAGGCCGGGGCCGCGCCTGCCCCGCTGAGCGCCGCGGCCGAGAGCCCGTCCGAGCGCGGAGCTGCGCACGGTCTGGGAGCTGCAAGGTCTCGTAGCGTCTAAGGTTGTTCTGGATTGTTTGGCTTTTGGTTGTTTGTTTGGTTTATTTTTGCGTGTGTTTGTTTTTCTTTTTTGAGCCTCAGCGGGTTTGTTACTTGCTTGGGGACTGAAAAGTTTTGCTAGGTAGGTCACTTTCTTCCTAGAGTGGTTCTTCCCTGAAATAGACTCTGTTTGCTTATCTGGAGCGGCTGCATCGCGTAGATACGCTCTGTAAAGGGAAATAAGGCGGTCTGTGTGTGTTTCCCTCCCTTGAGGGCTGTTAGCGACCCGTTGTCCGTCCTACTGCTGGAAGAAGAAAGTCAGTGCTCTCCCGCGCCTTGAGCATCCTCCTTGTCAGCTGTGGCACGTTTCTCCCTCTGTGTTTTCATTCAAGGAACCCTCCATATCACCTCAACACTCTCCGTAGCAGCACTCTGCTGAGTATAAGGTCATTGCTGCGAGTGTATCGTGTTTGTCATCAGGTCTGTCGCAAGCCTGTCTCTATATTCACGTTTTAGTTTTGAATGCTGCTCTTCGTACGTCTGTGTGTAGTGGAAAAATAAATAAGAATGTAAGTGTTAAAAAAAGAAGTGCTAGAATGAGTTTGGATTATACAGCCTGTCAGACAAACTTCAAAGTAAATAAATGACTTTTTGATCATTTTCTGAATGTTTCAGAAACACTGAAGGTTTGTAGTAAAAGGTGTTAAAAATTCTGTTGCTGTCACAAGGGCTGACAGATGTGGGGCCACCTCTTGTGGCCTGTTTTCACAGCAGCCCTGTCTCACACTGTACCCCTGGTCTGGCTGAGAAATGGTGCAGGTCGTGCTGGTGATGTGCAGCCTGACAGGCCATCCAACCAAACTGAAGTTGCCAGAACTCCTTTGCTCCCTAAGGTTATGCAGGGAAATTGCCATTACCCAGGTAATTATCTGAGAGCCAGGCTAATGTGCAGAACAGATGGGGTTCAGCAGCGCTGATGGGTTCCAGCTGTGATGGAGGCAGCTGAGAGGCACACAGAGCTTTGGGTTCAGTGCTTGTGTTGCCAGTGGAGTGCAGCAGTGATGAGTGCTGTGCTGTGGCCCAGTAGCCCTGTTTGTACCAGCTGTGTGTCCTAACTGGTGTGCAGGAGTTGTCCCTTTGTGGCTGTCCTCTCTGCAGTCAGCAGTTTGTCTGTGCTTTCCTGGTGTGAGCATGGAGAGCAGGTCTGCACTGGAGCTTGGGTGGCAGGTCTGCATTTGACATTGCACAGATGCTGCAACTGCTTTTGGTTCCTGTGACTTGGTGCTTTGGGACCCAAATGCAGCCTTGCATTGTTCCCCTCTCTCCGGGGGGAGTGAATAAACTCTCTAATGAAACACTGGAGTATTTTACTGTCTTCTAAATGTTGTCACTTCAGACTTCCCTGGAGTGAATTTCCCCAGTTCATCCTTACCTGATACTCCTGCAGAGACAGCACTGCCCACCCTTTGGGCTTAAAGGGGTCTGTCATCCTGACACCCTGGTGGTGCCTCAGGCCAGCATCTGCCCTGATGCTGCCCTCCAGGACAGCTTTTGGAGCAGTGACCAGCTCGTCCCAGCCTGCCTTGTGCCCCTCCACATGTAGCCATGTGTGAGAGAAGAGGCAGCCCCGAGGGTGGAATAGCAATCCATGGTTTTTCTGGCAGATAGTGAGCTGTCATGTTAACCTTGGTGTGGAGCCTGCCCAGCTCACGTACCACTCGTACCTCGAGGGAGAGTCTCAGCTGTCTTCCTGGTATTGTGGGAGATGAAGATGCAAAGGAGTCAGGGGCCCTGCCAGGTCCATATAAACCTGTCCCTGGAGCCAGGCTGATAAAATTTAACGATAACAGGAGGCAGAAGTTGCTCCCAAACCTGTTTGTTTCATGATCCTATCTCAGAGGACTTCTGTAGCCCTTCAGCTTTGCTCAGGCCTGGAACCAGTCTGACTGATGATTATCAAGGGTATCAGCATCACCCTGCTGCTTTCTCCTGTGGATGTAAATCAGGGGTAATTGCATAGCAGTGCGTGGAGCAGCAGCAGGTCAGCGTGGTGTAGCTGTGGGACTGTGGCCATGGGAATTGCTTTCTTACCCTCTCCACAGCCTGGCTCTGGAAGGGTGCCTGGGGAGCAGGCAAACCAGAGCTGATGTGAGGAGCTGAGTCTAAACAGCAATCTGCTCTTTTCCCTGGTGAGAACTGCTGATTTCCTAGCAACATTCAGGGCTTTCTCTGATCTTTTTAACCATAAGAGTTGAGAAGCATCTTGGCTTACTCATAGCAGCTGAAATTGTGAGTACACAGAAAATTTCATCCTGCTCAGAAATAGGTAAGAATGTCAGTGCTCTGAACCAAGAAGAAGCAGTTTTGTTGACCATTTTAGCTCAGCCCTGCTGGTACTGCCATCCTTCTCTCAGTGAAACTCTCCTATTTGCTTCCTCCCAGATTGCTTGTTTTCCAATATGTGACATCCAGTTAAAGATTTCTCCTCTCCAGTGTGCTCTCACAGTTACTCCATCCCTGTTTCATAATTCAAGTCTGCAATCCAAAGCCGCAAGGGGTCCAATAATAAAAGCTTTTTGCAGTAAATACTGTACTAACTTAGGCCAAGCCACAATTGAGTGCTAGAGGCCAAGTTAAAATGTAAGCCCAGCAAAAGCTTTAATCACAGGGGGTGGAGAGGATACATGGGGCTGAGATAGATCAGTCAAACCCACACTTCCCAAACCCTCCTGACTCAAGGAGCTGGATCCTTGGGCAAAGTAATACCTACATTCATGGGACCTCTGGAATTTGCCATGGTCAAATGTCTTTGAAAGCTGAGATGATGTTTCATTTGCTTTGGTTTCTCCAGAGTCACTTTTCTCTGTGGGAGGAAAATGGGCTTTCAGGCTACCCCAGCAAGACAATGAGATCTATTTTTTCCCCCCTCATACTCATATTTTATTCCTCTCCTGCCATATTCACAAAGTATAATAGCTTTAATCTACAAGTACATACACTTAAATATGTATGTGTTTATATAATGAACAAGCAAATAAGATTTGTTTCCTGGTACAAGCAGTGTACAGTGAAATCGATGGAGTTTTATTACTGAAAGTAAACACAGGTCCTGACATGTCTGCATGCAGTCAGCAGGGCACTGGAGGATTGAGTTACATCTTCAGTGTGGACACTTTAAATCATTTGGCAATGTTTTGGATGTCAAGCTGGTGTCTGGAGGTAAAGGCTCTACAGCCTGCCATTGCACAGGGCACTCTAAAGCAACCCAGATGTGGCAAATGCAGCAAAATTTTCTATCTTAAGTTGATTTTCTCCATATTTTTTTGTTGTCTGCAATGTGTTTCCATTTGGATGGTCTGTGAGACATGGCAAATGCCAGCAAATTATTGTCAGCTGTTGTAATTTACTGCCATGCTCTTAATAAAACCTGCAGATAAATTACTGCTATTTATGCCCTTTTCTGTTGGCTGTGTTTTCAGACTGGTTAAAAAGCACCTGAATGATGCAGTTACTGAAGTATTTTTAGTGGAAGAAAATATTAGGAAATGCATTTAATTTGCATGATAGTTTCTTAGGAGGCTTATTTTTGTTTTATGAGCAATAACATTGGGATGTAGAGTTTGTCATTATTAAAGCAGTGATGTCTTTATAAAATTCTCTTCATTCTTGCTGTCCAAAAACCTTTTCCTTTGTGCAAACCTTCAATATTTTACTCATATCAGCTGGTGCCTCATCTCTCTCCAGTCAGGATCCTCTGTAAAGCATTCCTTTTTTGTTTTTTCCTATCTGTTCAATGCTGAAGTTTTCATTTAGTTAAAGCTTCCCTTTTAATGCACAATGATTGTTGAGGAAGTATTAATTTCACCATATAGACACACGTTTTTTAAATGCGTGCTTACTCTGGAGCCAAAGAGGACTCTTCTGAAGTGCCCTAGTGCCTTAGCCTGCAGATGATCAAATTTAATTTTGTAAATGAACTTTGCAGCGTGATTGAATTTGAACTTGATTACATTAGGCTTAACATTGAGTTTGTGCCTTATTGGAGGTAGTCTTTTCATATTACTGCTATTTATGGATCTTGTTCAAGTGTTTTATATTCTGGTTGGGTTCTGCAATGCAGTTTGTTCAAGCTACTGCTTATATCTGTTCCAGTTGTGCAAGAAGTGGAAAATATCCTTTATTTAGAACAGGTCACATGTTCTTGCATCCAGGAACCGTGTCTCAGTGTGATTAAAAAAAAAATCAAAATGTATCTTGGAGGAACAGATTTAAAAAGTTCCTGAAATATTTTTCCGTCTGTTACAGAGGAACATTACATATTTTAAAGTAAAAGGTAATAATAGCTGAGCTGGAAGTGCTACGTAGGCCAGCACTGCCTGAAATCAGTGGTAAAAGTCTGAAGCGACGTCAGTGGGAGTAGAGCTAAGCCAGAAGTATGTCTCTGAAATCTCTCCGGTAACATTTTCGCGACTGAGTCAATAATTCCATGTTTATTCTGCACCTCAAATTCGCTGCTCTGGGAAGGAAACCCTCACCACAGCTTTTTGTACTTCTTTTTATTTTTGAAAACAGTCTTAAAAGGAAAGGCTGCTGTTGGAGTGTCTGTGGTATAAACATGTGGAGACAATAAGTGGTATTTCCGTATATTTCCTTACACAGGGAGCCGGTGCTGCTCCCTGTCTGTAGCGCAGCATTTGCCATGGTGAGAGATCCTGGGTGACCTTTTCTCTCCTGCAAAACTCTCACTCTGTTATTTGCAGTAGGCCTTTGCTATTTAGCAAGGAAACAGAAATAGCCCATGAAATTCAGTTCAGCATTTGCTTTGATACGAACTATTGAGCGTCACCTTTTTGCTTCCCTGGCCTGCTTTCCTCGGGAGGGTTTTGTGTGGCTGCCAAGCTGATCAGAGAGGGCACAGATATTTTGAGGCTGAGCTGGCTGCACTGACTGTGCATCTTTTAGCAAGCACATGTGTTTGCTTTTTATTTATCAAACTGCTGGCTGCATTGGTTGTGTACAAGTACATATGCATTCTGCTTGAAATAAACCCATACTTTTCTGGTGAGCTGGAAACTTCCCTAGCTGGCTGCTGTTGGTTTGCAGATTCCAGGTGATAATTTGAATCAATATGTTATGTCTCTTAAAAGGCTGAAAATAAGCCTGCTCATTTCCCCACGTAGAGTGGAGGTCATTTCTGCTGGTATAGAATCTGTGAGGCTGCTGTGAATCTGTCCACTGTCATTAACAAGTAATTGCAGAGCCTCTTGTGCACTGTGTATGTTTTTATTTGGCACTTAGGGCAATGTATCAGCGTCCTTCCCAGCACGGTGGTAGGCAGCGTGACTAATTCCTGCTGTACAGCCTGGTCAGGATCTAGAAGAAAACTGGAAGTGAGAGCAGAAGAGATTTGCAGATGCACTGTTTTGCAAGCAAATTCAGCCTCTTAAACTTGTTCTCTGATTAAAAGTTGATTGGGAGAGAATCAGTACAGCTGCTTAAAAATGAGGGTACAGGAGAAACCTGTTCTGACTTAACGATGCTGTCCTGTTTCTGTGTTTGCTTTTAAAAGCAATGTGCTTTAAGACTTAGAAAATGAAACAGAAGGAGTAACTTTCTGTTTACTTTTCTGCTAAAAAAAATTGAAATTGTGTGTTGGCTGTTAATTGTGTTCTGTGAACGATCTGCTGTTTCAGTGTTGGGGACAAAATGAGAGTCCAACTTCCATTAAGCTGGTCAGGCTCTTGGCCATTATTGTCTGTCTCGTTCTATTTTGGATTCAAAAAGTTTTTGAAACACACAGGCTGTAACATTTTTTGCTTGGAAAAATTAACTGTCTTTTAATATTATTTTTTGCTGGAACAAAGACAACATGATTAAGCAGCCTGGCATGGCAGATTTTGCTGGGCAGTTAACTGTTGCATCACTATCATATTATACAAGAGCTGTGATGATTTATTTTTTATAATCTCTAGTTAAACAGTTAAAGCACAACTAATGGCTTGTGTGTAGTTTTACACTTCATTTCATACTGGTGGGAAAAAAAAAAACAACAAAGGAAAATGAATTTTATTGCATATTCACAAAATAATTATGCCACTGCTTTATTTACACAAGCATGATGCTGCTTTGAGTGTCAAGATTGAAATATTCAGGTTTACTGGAGCCAAAGTCTTGGAAGAGGTCATCCTGTTCTCCAGTCCATCTAAGGCAGGAGTTAAGTGCAGTTTTCAGTGTTAGGCACCCCAAGGCTCTGCTTGCTGTGGGTGGGCACAGACAGTTTTGGGTGCCTTTTGAAAGGCTCTGTCTCAGTGTCTTTGCCCAGAAATTTGGCTTGTGACTTGCATAGGTTTTAGTCACTGCTGCCTGTGGGCTTCACCTGAGAATAGGTGTTTCAGAGAGGCCACAGTAGTGTCCAGGTGAAACAGGATAGTGTGGGTATCACTGGTACAAGCACAAAAAAGGTGACAATTACTAAGGAGGGCTTGCACTGCCACTCTCAGCTAGTACCTCAACACTGACAGTGCCCTTGGATGGAGCTCACTTTTTCTGGTAACATCCCTGCTGCAAGGCCTGCTCTAGTGTTTGTGTTAGCAGCTTTCTGCCAAGCATGCAAGCCAGGGGCTGGTGGTTTTTAGCTTTTTTCCTTCAGTGGTAAGTGATTATGTAGAAATACTCTCTGTAGACTCCCCCCACCCTGCCCTGCTGCTCGCAGCTGCTGCATGGACTGGACTGGCAGGTTGAAGGGCAAAATTGTGTTGCTGTGATATATAATTACTTCTTGCAGCATGAGCCAACAGAGCAGCTTGCTGTGATGATTGTTACGTGTACTGCTATGTAAAACAGAATGCAAGTGTAATGTGGGGTTCGGGCTAGTATTTTAATGTTGTAATTAGCAGCCTCTAACTGTAAACAAGTTTTTTTTTAAATCAGTTCCCATGAAGATTATTCCTTTACAATGCAGGCAGACATACATTTGCAGATGTGGGGTTTATGTATTCTGTGTTCCGTGCAGAAATGAGCATCAAGAACAAACAAGTGCCTTTGTTTTAGACCCTTTTTCTCTTACTCTAGAGCACCTCAGGTGCAGTGTCAGGTGGCTGGAGCCCAGTCCTGCAGTTGGTATTTCGTAGGGATATTACAACTCAGGGAAACAGTTGCTTTGGGGACGATGCTGCAGCTGCCACCTCTGGGAAGACTTGGATTCATCCTCCTTAACTGTTCCCCGAAAAACACTGATCTAAATTCACAGGTACGTTGCACCTTCCTTTGTGCTGCTCTTCTGGCACAAAATGGGCATAAACCCACCTGAACCTGCTGTTTGGGCTGGTGTGGCCAGGGGGAGCATTTTGGGGGTCTGGTCTTGTCAGACCACCCTGTGAGGCTGCTTCTGAGGAGAGCACTGAAGTTTTGCAGAGTTGGAAGGATGTCTGTGTCTGTTTAAACCTACAAAAGCAATCTCTGTGTGCAAGGATTACGTGCCTGGTTTGGCCTACTGTTACATTAAAGAATTTATTTGGGGTGAATTCTGAGGAAATCCGGGTGAATATTGGTATTTTGAGTTCCTGGAAAGATGTTGATAATCTCTGAGATATTTAGGTGGTGGATTCTTGCCAGTTTTAATGTGTTTAAAGCAGAATGATGATAACACAGTATATTGTTAAAGCTTGCCTGTAACCCAAATGCTGAGATGCTGTCTCCTTTCTTTGCAAATATGTGACAGCACAAACTGCTGGAGGAATGGGAGAAACAAGTAGGGCAAGGGAATTGGGGTCCAGAGGTGAGAGAAAAGTAACAAGAAGTGGGAACAACCAGAATGTCCCAAGTGAGGGATGCTTTGTAGGATGGAGATTGGAGCAATCTTTGTTACTAATCTTACTGCCAGCTGTCCTGTTGTAACATATAAACACATAAAACAGGAACTGCTTCTCCCTGGAAGAGAAGCAGCCAGCTAGGAAACTTGGGCTGGAGGTACTGTTTCAGGGTGAGAAGGTGGGAGCAGACTTAGGAAGCTGTCAGATGGTGAGAAATTGGGAATATGGGCAAGGGGAACATGTGGTTCTGGGGCTTCAAACTGGGAGGTCGGAATAATGCCATGGAAGTGCAAAAGGATCTGAGTGGGAGAGCCTAGCTGAGCATGTTTTGTGCACATGTACTATTTCCTTTCAGGATTCTTTGGGTTTTTCTCTAAATAAAGGAGAAAGCTTGTATGAAGTATGACTTTGGAAATGCTTTTTCTGGATGTGTTGCTGCATGGTAATAGGCATCTGTAAAGCCAAATTAGGAATACAAACCCTTTCTGTAATGTTTGTGAATTTCGGTCTGGATGAAAGTTGCAACCTGAGAGAGTGAAATAGAATGAAATTGACATGTGTACACATGCAGGAGGGAATGATCTTAGAGAAAAGCAAAGGAAATCAAAATTAGGGGCTGTTCGTTGGAAGCTGGAAGGAGTTCAGGGGCCTGTGGGTTTCTTGCAGTGTGTCCCTTGGATGCCATTAACTACTGTGTTTGGGTTTCTGCTCAGTCTAGCAAGCTTTATTCTATTTGTAGCAAATATTTACAACTCTGCCCAAGCTCACCCAGCTAAATGCACATTCCAGCTGTCAGTCTGTCTAGTGAAGCCACAGGCACGGTTCACAAGAGTTGCTGGGATCATTTATTTATTTATTGCTGTTGTATCACGAAGGTTGCTATCAGATAAATAATTATTCCACCCTTGGAGAAGGTACGTTGTAAATCTGCTAAGCTGCTCCTTTGTTTGTTAGGCTTGTGCATAATGAGTTTGGAATTTAAGATGAGTAGTGTGCAGTGCAAAGTGCTCATTTTGTGACCTCATCTCGGCCGGGATGCTGGCCTGCCCCTGCACCTGTCACATCCTGTGGGACACTCGGGGCTGTGCTCATTACGGGAGCTCCGGCTTAGCCTTGCGTCATCTCATTTCTGTGCCTTCTGCTGCCTAGTGGAATTCACAAAAACCCCACAAGGTGGGTGTCTGGGTTCCCCAAAGAGCTCAGGGTGGCTTCAGAGTGAGCTGGTGAGCGCTGGCCTGGAGCTGGGCAATGCTGAGCTGGCCAGGGCAGGCTGTGAGAGGCTGTGTTGGGTCCAGGGGAGCTGTTGCTAAACCCTCCTCGCAGTGACGTGCCCAGGGCAGGTGTGCTCTGACAGAAATGAGGAAGAGCAGGTAGTGTGACATCCCCCGGCCCCAGCTTTGTCCACTCAGCACATAGAAGTTTTGAGTTCCAGTCCTGACCGTGACTCAAGACACGGGATTTTAAGTGCCCACTGTCCTTGGGAGTGCCCAAACATAAACCATGGGCTGAGGTGTCTTTATTTTGCAGAAGCTACTACATTTTGCATTGTATAATCTTGTTTGAGCCTGGTAGGGGCAGGAGGAACTTGGTGTAACACAGGGGAGAGAATATTTGCATTGGATGTTCTGACTTTGCTCCAGAAAATAGTTACTGGTGCAAAGTGGAACAGCTCTACCAGGAAGGAAAATGTGCTCAGAAATGGTTTTCAGCTCCATCTTAAAGGTAATTGTCCAAATTTCTGTACTTGAGGTCACAGCATGACATATGGGGACCTGCTCAAAGTAAGAGTGGTGATATTATGAGACAGAGAGAGTTGGATGAAGGGAAGGAGTCCCGAAGTGTTGCAGGAAGGTAAGGAAGTTGAGGGTGGTGTGGGCTCTGGTGCCCAAAAGGCCTCTCAGAGTGCTGTTGGTGAAGCAGCTTCAGGCAAAGGTGGATATTAAGAGTGACGACAAACATACGTTAGTTCTTAGGAGTGCTTAATTTTTTAGGAATGTGAAGTCATTTGTGGTACAGCAAAAGGAGCTTGAATCTGTGTAGAAACAAGTTAAAAAGGAGTAAGGTGAGTTAGGCAGGAGCTGAAGTAAGATTATGTCTGTATCACAAACTTGTTTTTTAATTTAGCTGGTTGCACAATTTACAATTTCAATCTAATTGCAAAACTACTGTGCAAGTGATAATTTGGTTCCCAGCTAATGCAACTTTTGATACTGTAAAAAGCTGTAGGGGCTGTCAGCCCTGAAGATGCTGTGGGCCATCCAGCAAAGGCTTTGTGTTTTTCAAGTGTGTCCAGTAATGTAGAAAAGTGTGAAATGGGTCTGCCTGTTATGAAGCTCTCAAAGGTGCTGCAGCTGCCCCTACAAGAAAACCAGGGTTGGCTGGAAGGGGCCTGGACATTTTCAGAGCTGGAGAGGAGGTCTTCCTTGCAGCTTTTTGGTATTTCACAAGGAATTGGCTGCCCTACCTTTACAGCAGCCTCCTGCTTTCTGGGAGAGATCCCTCCGAGCAGGCAGTAATTGCTGTCTTTCCAGAGCAGTCCTCCTTTGTGGAGGAGTCATAATTATCCCTCACTTAGCCTTTCTAATGAAGGTGCTTGTAAGAGTTGTGCTGGGGTGCAAAGATGTCCATAAGGCAAAGTTTCCCTGTCTGTGCCTGCAGTGGTCTTGCCCCAGTCTGGGGTGTGTTCTTGGTTCTCAGGTGGGATCTTCAGGTGCTTGCTCTTTGAAACTGGGGACCATTTGTCTTTTTGCCTTGCAGCACCATCTGAGACTATAAACAGCCTGCAGAGAAACAGGTCCAGTGATCTTGTGTTCCTGAATGCTGCTCTGCTGTGCTGAGAGGCACGCTGGGCACCAGCTCTGTGAAAGGAAGCTGCTGAGAGCAAGAAAAGGTGGCCCTTGCAGTGAGCTTCAACCAGGGGCACCTTATGGTGGCTTTATCAGCTGCTGATCCCACCATTTTCATGCTCAGAGCTTTTCCTGGCAGCCTGGAGAGCTGTTTCAGGAAGGCACAGAGGGCAGCTGGCAGGGTCCTGCTCTCCCCAAGGAGCGTGAGCATCGCTGCGCTGCAGGGCTGGGGGTGAGCCCAGCCAGCAGCACTGCATGAGAAAACATGCTAATGATCTGAAGAAAAAATACTTCAGGGATTTCTTCCTGTGTGAGAAACTCAGTTTAAGTACTGAGTGTGCTCACTGGCCTGTTTTCTCCTCTCAGTTTTGGGGTGTACTCAGCAGGATGGTGCTGCTTTGTGTGATAAGCAGTCCCATTCCCTACTGTGGGATAGATCCTGCCCCGTTGCTATGAAACATTTTAGTTAGATGCCATGTAAAAGGGATGAATATCCATCTCTGACTGCAGAGAGATTTTTTTTCATGGCTCATCTCTTGCTGATCAGTTTTTTGATTCTGCTGGTGATGGATTTGAATGATTTCAGGTGTTATGTAATTTTATAGATGCTTGTTTCCCTATCTGTAATTGAATTCCTTTGCATTGAGATTTATTAAATAGCACAGCACAGAAAATTGCAGTATCTCTCATCATCCCTTCACAGTGGGTTTATTTTCTGTGGCAAGGACTTTCACAGCTCTTGAAATTCTAAATCTGTAATCACTATTTAATCTAAGACAGTTTTCCCTGTATTTAAGAGCTGCAGAATCAGGCTGTGCTTTGGAGAAAATAGCAAATTTGCTAAATTTGGCTGCTTGCAGAGTCATTCAAAGTACATAGGTTGTTCAGCAGGTGCTCTTTGGCTTCTTGTGCTGTAGGAATGCTGGGTTTTGGAGGTTAAGTGGGTGGGAATGCAGTTCCTCATTTCTGCATGTAGCACGGGAAAAATGAAGTGGTTGAACTGCGTGCAGTTTATTTGGTGGTGCTTACAGCTGCAGAGCACCCCTGGCAGCAGAAAGCTAGGCCCTTTAGAACTGCAAGATTGTATTGATTGTGCTGCATTTCTGCTGGAACAAAAATATAATGGGCTCAGCATTTGCACTTTCCACTTGTGCATTGTTTTCTCTTCATTTTGTGTATTTAGAAAACGCTATGCTTTGCAGACTGCTGGTTTAGTATTTTCTGTGGAATGAAAACCATCTGGATAATTTAACTGAATTTTATCAAAATTTTTGGGAACAGGCTCTTTTCTGTTTCCTGGCATCTTGTTTAGAAAAAGATGAGAATTTGAGCTAAACTTCAGGGAGGTGTCTGACATGCTGGAATTTTAGCAACAATTTGGGCTTGTTTGAGGTTTTAGAAGCAATTGAAATATTGAAATGATGTATAGTGTCTCCCAAAAGCATTCTTCCTGAGCAAATGCCTGCATAGACTGTCCTCCCCCCTAAATTTACTTTAAATCCTTGGCGTAGTGCGAGCTGCAAGCTAAGAAAGCATCCAGTGTTCAGGATGAGGCTTCTTTGAAAGAGATCAGACTTAAATGCCAGCTGAAGTTAAGCATATGTTTAAAGATCTGCCTCAATCAGACCTTTGTTCAACACAACACTTCTGTGTAGTCTTTATTTCAGAATCCTAAATAATTCAGTCGGTTTTGTACTGGTAGGTTTCATCTTGTTGCAGCCCCAGGCCTGAAACAAACACAGGAGGGATCCACCAAGCCTGAAGCAAGCATGTGAGCTGTGCTGCTCAGAACTATTTGTGCTTCAGTTTCAGCTCATGGTTTGAGCTCAAATCCATGTTGTTGGATTGGGAGAAGAGTGTTCAGCATATGGCAAGATCCTAAATCTGATGTACTTTCCAGCCTGACACTGTGATTTTAATATGTTCCACTTTCACCGAAATACTACTTAGAAAAGTGAAAAATCCCGCTAGAAAAAAGGTAAATTCTTAATCTTTTCAACATGAGATGCAGAATTAACTGAATTTTGGTATATAGTCTTTTTAGCAGAGGATAAGTATCAGCTGGTTTTTATTTTCTTTTTTTTTTTCCCTAAAGACTTAACTGCCTATTTAGTTTCTGATGTCCTGATGATAATGTTTGAGATGAGTATTTAGATCTGCACATGCTTATATCATAGAACAGTTGCTCCAGCCCCCACATGTGTGCTTGCCTGCTGTGACAGGGAGGGTTTGTGTGGCTTCCTTGGAAAAGGAGCTCAAAATGACCACAATTTTCTGGACCCAAAACTGGGTTGTTCTCAAAGCCAGCCACAATGTTAAATCTGATGCTGGGTGTCACAGGGACAGGGTCTGAAAGTTGGGAATGCAGTTGTTTCCAGCAGTCTGAAGCTTTTCCCAGTGGCTGGGCAGACTCTCAGTCACTGAGGTGGCACCTCTGCAGATCATCTTGTCCAGCTCCACTGCTCAGAGCCATGTCACACTGGGTTTTGAGTATCTCCAAAGCCAGAGACTTCACAACTTCTCTGGATGACTTCTTCCAGTACTGGTGACCCTCACAGTGAAAAAAAGGTGTGGAGCTTTTTTTTGTGTGTTTTGGGTTATTTTCTGAGTTATACATAAACTGTTTCCTGAGTTCTTTGTCTCAGTGCGCACAAGATGGACTGTACAGGAGGCTGCACATCTCCCCAAGCTGCACGCTCTCAGCTTTGCTTTTTGAAGTAAAACAAGGCGCTGCATTTCTCATATAAACTATTGCATTTTGCCCTAAAAACAGTGGATTGTACAGGTCAAGCTTAAAACCTGGTGAGCAAAACTTCTGCACCCTTCAGTCGTGGCTCAAGGGCTGACGAGTTTTCTTCCTCATCTTGATTCAGCCCAGTATAGTTTTCAGCTCTGCCATTGCCCTTTGTGGATGGATGCAAAGCACCCTACAACATAACCTTGCATTTAATGAGCAGTTCAGCCTCAGAGCAGAGGTTGTGTCCAGTGCTGCAGAGCTGTGCCTTGGTGTTGTTTGTGCAGAGCCCTTGACAGATGCTCATCGCTCGCGATGTTATCTGGACTCTTTAACATGTATAGTAATTCCACCAGGCTGTTGACTAAAATATTCTTGTTCTTTGATGCACCAGCACTGACTTGTCTGCTATGAATTCATACAGTGAAGTTGAAATTACTTCCAAAATAGTAAACATGAACTTTGGCCATTTCTTGCTCTGAGATAATTCTAGAATTGGTTCCTTGGTGAGCTGTGCACAAAGTGGCTTTCTATAACCTGTACCTGTTTCTGTTCATCAGGACAGCATACAATGCACTTTGGCCAAGCTATATTAAATACATATCACATGGAATTGAGCATCTAATCTTTAGCTGGGACTGATCTTGTCTTGACTCTGTAGAACTATGCTTCAGTTTCATGCAGATGGTTTTTGGCAGCTTCAAGGGCCAATAAACTGGAGATTTTAAAGAATATGTTCCTTAGTATAAAGTAAATTTTATTGGAATTACTGGAAAAATTTATTTCAGAGATGTCTTCCAGGATAAAATCAAGTGTAGCAATTAAATAAAAATTTTCAATGATACTGTGAATAACAACCAGGAATACAGTGCTATGTCCTGCCATAGCAGTCTCACTTGATTTACTTGGTATCAGCCATCAGAGTGACCATGGTCAGTCTCCAGTCTGTGTTTTCTGAGGCTACCTTCATTTCTGTGTATTCTCCAGCTCTGACATGTTTGGATAATTGCAGTTGACTGGCAACAGCAAAACATCAGATATAGGAAATAAGCGATGTTTACTGTTCCAGGCTTCATTCATTTTGCATTTCCAATAACTGTTGAGAAATAAGCAGAAAGTTACAGGTGATTTCCCAAAGCAGTGTTTTTTGGGGAAGAGACAAGATTCCTTAATGCCATCTAGAAGCTCCAAAGGAACCCTGTAGTTTCAGTGGTCCTTCTTACTTCACAATTTTAGATGAGAATGATACTATCATTTATGCTTTTCTTGTGTAGGTTAGAGTGTCTGTGGATGGTTAACAGTGAGCAGCAATACCTGTGTAAGTCAGGATACTTATGGCATGGTTAGCTGTTCAGTGCTTTGGTGGCAGAATTAACACCATGTGAATGCTGAATGTTGGCAGATCTTGATAGCAGTTTTTGCATCTACCTGTAATTGATGAAGTGAGAGCTGTTTTTACCCGTTGCTTTTCATTGTCTCCCCATGTTTATCCCAAGGCTCAGTGGTGTGGATGAGGCAGGTGAGAAGCAGGTGGGGAGAGGTCTGGACATCTGCTCACAAAGCCATCACATGAAAGTGCTGCTTGAGTGGCTCACTGCAAATGCAAGATTTGGGGTCAGGAGTCCTGTCCCCTGTCATCTGTGTAAAATGTGGGATCCTGGGAGGTCTTAATGTGTGAGCTGCAGCTTGAATAAAGCGGTTGGGGCAGTTTAACTCTGCAATGCCTAACTTCAATTCAGTTGTCAAGTTTAGCATTGCTTTAGGCATTAATAGAGTTTTACTCTCACTTAAAAATCTGGTTTAGTAATTAACCTCCATTTTATTCTGGAGTTCAGAAGGTGCTCATTTAGTGCAGCAAATCTAATGTCATGTGAATTAAAACATGAAAGATATGCAGTAATGAGAAACCGAAACAGGGTAGTGCAGGAATTTGATTATATGCAGTTTACAGGGAGCTGAGTTCCTAATGAGAAGTGTGTTAAAGGCACAGTCTTGCCTCTGCACTTGCAAGGTTAAGGGATGTTCTGAATTAAATTGGGACTTAGTAGTGGAGCTGGTATTTGTCACATTGCACACTGAGTTTTTGTTGCACTGAGGTTTTATTGTGCAGCTTTTTCTGAAATCTGGATGTGGGATGGCTGTGACTGTACAACTGCCAAAAGGTGTGAGGCATTTGCAGGGGCTGGGAGAGGTGTGTAAAGATGTAGATCCCCTTTTCTGTTCTAATGGAAGTTTGAACCCCAACTCCAGAACATTCTGCGGAATTTATTGTTGTAGAGAGGCACAGAAGGTGGTACATGAAGGCGAATTACACCTGCAGGCAGCAGAGTTGCTCCACAGAAGTTGGCCTGGTCTTTGTGATGTAGTTGCTAGAGCTTTCCATGATGCTGTGTCTGTATTTTACATCCTACCACAGCCATTAGTGTTATAAAGAAAAGTCCCCAGCTCCTTTGACAAAGGGACTGTTTAACTACTCCCAGCACTGAGTACAGATGTGTTTAATTTTCTTCAGAAAGTGTCACTTTATTGCATGTGTAATGTGTGGACTATGTGCCAGCTGCTAAGTCCTGAACTTTTCTGGGCTGGACTGCTGGCATCACACTGATTCATAGAGGCTGACTTGCCTTTGGATAGAAGGTACAGGCTCTCAAACAGCCTGAAAAACTGCACCAGTTTCTGCTGCCCAAGAGTTTTGGGTGACTGCAAGGATAAAACGTAGGTTTCCCCTTTTATGCTGGACATTGCACGCACAAAATGCTGATTACACATCTCTTTCTGGTCTGAGAACCAGAGACTGTGTAACAGATCCAGTTCAGAACATGAACATCTGTGGAGCAATGCTGTCCATTGTGCTTTTGCCCTGTAATATGCATTCTCACATGAAAGTGCATTTTTACCAATTCTTTGTCCTTGTCTACTTCAGAAAATGTTGGCAGCAAAGATGGACAAGGCTCAGTGTTTTCCACCCATCTCCTCTCTAACTTGGTTATGTGAAATCAGAGGCTTTATCTTTGCTATCATTTGAGTTATTTAAGGTAAAAACCAGCTTCTTATCACTTCCTTAGCTACTTGATTTCAAGGCAGTAATGAGGGGTAAAAGTTCACCTCACGCGTGTCAGGAGGACTCTGCACTACATGGGTGTGGCTTTGTGCTACACCTGGTCTCTGCAAGGTATGGCTCTGCTCAGTCCTGGGCTGCTGAATGGCTGTAAGGAGAATTGGTTTATCTCACTGATTCGGTGGGAAGGGACCACACATGTTCAAAAATAAAAGGTTTTCTGTCTGCTGACAGAAATTACTTGTGTTATGGCCACACAGTTACAAGACCCAACCCAGGAAGAGACTGTGGGCCAGACCCCTCCTGCTGTGGCAGCTTGCAGTTATGCTGGGTTGGATGGAACTTAAAATCATTGCTGACCTTATAAAAACATGTTAGAAGTCATGTGTGAGTTGCATTGTTGCTGGCCTGTGTTGTATTAGGTTGAATTTTGCTGTCTTAAAACCAGCATTCCAGTAGAATGTGTGGCAAGTACCACACAGCCAGTGACACCTTTACCAATGAATCCAGTTTGAGGACTTTGTGTCTGATTCTTGGCATACTGAATTTCTGAAATGAACAAGAAGCATATGCCAGTGGTCTGTTAACCTGCCAGGGTTCTCTTCTTGAGCTTTATGCTTACTCCAGAGGAACCATGACCCAAAATACAGGCTCACTGGGCTAATCATCTTACAACTCAAGCATAGTTGAGTTAATTCTGTGTAATAATTTACTGCTGTCAGCTCTAGAGCAGGAGTTATCTGTGTGCAAAGTCCTGGTTCACAGCAAATACCACATAGTGCAGGTTAACACTCACCCCTCTGACTACAGACTAAGCTGAGCTGTCTTGGAACACGCTGGCTGTTGTCTAAGCACACACTTGGCTGCTCTGTCTGCTCTGCTGCTGGATGGTAACTGGTTTAGCCAAGGGATTTTGATGGACTGCTGCAGTCCTCCTGCCACCATGGAGGCCTGGGACCATTTGTGTTGGCTGAGACTGTGATGACCAAGTTGTCCTGTGTTAATCCATTTTCTATGGATGACAGAAAGTGTAGATAAAGGATGAAATGGGGTTAAATTCTTCCCGTGAGTAGCTGCTGCTGGTAACTGTGGACTAGTTTGACAGGGTTCACATCTGTGTTAACTTTCAGAAGACAACATGAAGCTATTATGCAGTTACTACCCACTCCAGGATCTGCACATCAATTAGGAGAGGCTGCTTACTCATGCTCCTCAAAAGTTGTGCCAAAATAGCTATTACATTATGTCAGAGCCCATATTTTCATCCTGAACAATTAATCAGAATATAAACCTTGTTTCTCCTCAGCAGCTTTGAATACAGACCTGCACCTTTGATACACGGTGCTTTCAGCTGCACTGTCTGAAGAGGGCTGCTCTGCTGCTGACACACATCAGGGAAACTGTGATGAAATGTGATATTATTTTGTCAGCAGTATATCTGGGAAGTATATCCAGCAACACCATGTTCTGTAAACAGCTTTAGTTCCATGTGTTATGACTTATTCTACTGTAACACTTCGGGTCCCTGCTCGGGACACAGCATCCCGTGCTGCTGGTAGGTGCTGTGTGAGCATGAGGGGAGATGGTGGGCTGCTTCACAGCAGCTCTGCCATCTCAGAATAAGGCACAAGAAGCAGATGGCTGCAGGGGGAAACAATGAGGCAGAGCTGTCAGCGTGATGGGATGGAGTCCTAGCACACCCACTGCCTTGCTGCTGGCAGAACCCTGCTCCGTGTCCTGCCCTGGAGAGAGCTCTTGGTGGACTTGGTCAGGGCAGGGACACTTGGAGGTATGTCTGAGGATCTTCCTTTGTGAGTGGGATAAAGCGCTGAGCAGGTGTTGTTGGAGAAATGTGGCGTTGTTGGTGACCAGCTTCCAGTTTTCCTTCTTGAGAATCAGGAACCTGGGGCTCTGGATCCCAGCCCTGTCCCCTGGGGTATTTGTGGTGGTTTATTACAGCCCAGAGATGATGGCAGCAGGGCCTTTGACAGGTGTAGGGTGTCAGGTAAGATGTGACATGCCAAGGAAGTAATGCCTGTGGTGAAGTGACAAAACCTGTTGTAACGAAAGCAGAATATTTGCTTTACTGATGCTTCTGGTTTTAGACATGGAGGAACATGGAGACACATTTGTCTCCTCATTTTCCAGACTGTCCTCCTGCCTGATAATGCTATTCAGGAGCTGCTCTTGTGAGAATATTTGTACTGTGCAGCACAAGGCCTGAATGATGATTCTATACAGAAAGTACCATCATGCTGATGGCCAGACTAAGCTTTGTGCTGTAATTCTTGATCCTAATTCACAATTTTCTGGGTTTTTTTGTCTTTTGCCAAATACCTTTAATGCAGAGAACATGATAACTCAGAAGAGATGGTGTATGATAAAAATAGAAGTACTTGCTCCAGTTCTTCCATATGTTAATGGCTGGATTTTCAGGCAAGAGATTCCAGTAAGGTGTGCCAGCAGTCTGCATACCTGCATGTGCTGTAGCCCTCTTTCCATGAAAAAGCTGTTTGGGTTGGAGACAAGGGTGAGGTCACTGGGAGTTTGGTGTCTCTAAATTGGATCCAATTTTGTGTGGTTTTATTAGAAGAAATGAAGTACTGTAATTCCTGAGGTACGTGCGAGGTTCTTGCTTTGGAAATTCTGTCTTGCTTTCATTTATTTCTTCTCCATTGTAAAATCGTGAGTGCATAACTTCAGCACACTGGAGGCCATCTGGAAATAGCTGGAGCAGGCTCAATTACACATTACATTTGATAAAAACTTTTCAAAGACCCTTTCTCAGGGGAAGGGGAAGGGTGGAAGCCTGGAAAAAACTTCAATAGGAAAAACAGAGATTAGGGTTCAATAAATAGGAAATTATGGTACTGTTTTCATTCAAAGAAAATGCACAGGCAGAGATATTAGATGATGATCGAATACAAATGTTGAACCATCAAAGTGGTCCCTTGCCAGTGGCTGTTCTCTTAGTTTATTCTTCTACCAGCTAATGTATATGACTTCAAGATGCAAACCACTTTTTCATCATTTCATGAGTTACCTACCAGGATTAAAATAAAAGTAAACTCATTAAATTAATAACACAGGCTTGTAGGGAAAGTAGTAATCTTCAGCAGGTAGTTAACAGGTGGATTTGGTTGTTTGGGAGGCTGTGGAGGTAGATTGTATGCTGGAAGACTCAAAAAGATTGGGCAGTTTCATGGACAAACCAGGCAGAGGGCAGCTGGGCTGGGGTTGCTCTGTCCCTCAGTTGATGGCTGAGGATGCTGGAGGGGAGCAGAGCAGAGGGTAGCTGGGTTTGTGCCCTTTCCCACTGGAGACGGGGTGCTGACCAGGACAGAGTGTGACTCTGCCATGCCCTTGGCCAGCACCTGGGTCTGGGCACCACTCAGCCAAGCTCTGGCAGGTTGGATGTCTCGTTCCTTCTTTCTCTTGTTGTTTCCAACCCAGGAACAACTCGTCAAAGTGTGGACTAATGAATCATTGCAAGTGCTTGATGTGTTGGCAGCTCCTTGCCACCCAGCTTCACACTCTGTTCTGCTGCCGTAATTTTAAGAAACTATTGGAACAGTGCCCTCCTCCCCCAAAAAGAGTCTATCCAGAGATCTGGGAAGTAATGTATGCAGCCCTCCCCCAGTTTATTTGTACCAAGCCATTTGGGTAGGCCTCGGTGTTAGTTTTAGCAGCAGAGCAGGTTCTAGTCAAGGAATCCAAATCTTGGATGTAGTTTACCCTGAGAAGGTAATTGAGTGAGTTATTCTAGTATTGGTGAAAACAAACTCATCTGAGTTGGGAGAATCCAGTCCAAGACACCAAAATCTCCCAAGTCCATAAGAAAGAGTTTTGCTTTACATGGGGTATTAGTCATTATCCTGTCAGTCGTGTTTGTTAGTTTGATTTAGAGTTTATGTAGCAGTCTCTCACGCCAAGCTGTGTTCTGTGTTCATCTTTGCATGTACAGGAGACTTGTTTGTTCTCCTAATGTCTTGGCTTAGTTGAAAAACTGAAATCTGTACTTTCATCAGCTATTTGTCATATTTTATTTGACTCACAAAGTCCATATCATGATGTACTTCAGTGTACATGCTAAAATAACTTAGTCCAGTGTTTCTAAAAGTCTCTGGGGAGCAGATGCCTTCCCTTTGCTTGGCTGTGGGGTCAGTGGGTTGCATTTGTGCTTTCAGCAGAGAAGAAATAGGGAGTTATGGAAGTCTGTGGTCCTCTCCTGACTGGTTACTCAATGAATCTTTGAGCTTTCACCCCACATCCCTGTAAAACCTTGGCCCTTTGCTTTCTGAAGCAAACAACAAGTCACGTTGCAGGTGAGCCTGGGCAGAGGAAGAGTTTCCATTTTAGAGAGGAATGAAATCAGGGACAGTGTTTCATCTGGAAGCTGGGAATTGAGCCTTTCCTTCAAATCCAGAGGAACGGTCCCCTTCTCCAAGAGCTTAAACCCTTTTCCAGTATTTGAAAAGTTGCCTGCTCGCCTCTGCTAGTGTTCCTGCCTTTTATTTTCTTCCATTTCTGCAGTGTCAGGAAGAAAAAAATAAATCTGTAATCCAAGTAACATCCTAAATATAGAAGTGCTAGTTTACAAATGAGAAGTCTTTCTGATGGCTTCAAAATGGTTTTGTAATAAAAGGAAATGTATTTGACACTGCCAGAATTTACAGTCCCACCAGAGACTTGTGAAAGAGCTGCTATACCAAACAGCCTGGGCTGGAATGGAGCTTGTTGACACGTAGGGGTTACTGAAGGGTATTTCTGGCTGTTGCCATGAGGATGGCTTAGCAAGAAAAAATACCTTCTCTGCAACTACTGTAGGGCCTGCCTGTACCATCAGCTTTAAGAAAACTATTTTAATGGATGGTGGTTAAAGGGGGAGGCTGCTTTTCAAAATTGGTGCCAAGATATGGCCCCTGAGAGCCAGGAGGAAGGGGTTCTGAGCAAACCTGGTGTGGGTGGTACAATCTAATACTGCTTTTGGCTGTTTAACCAAGTAAGAAACAGTTCTTCTGGAGTCCCTGAAACTTAAGGCTTTATTTTTTTTTTCTTCCTCTCTTTCTTTCTCCAAAATCTTAAGCTTTGAGTCTCTCATGTGTTCAGTTATAATTGCAGGAAGGTGTCACAGTGGTCTTCAGGTGCTCTCAAGCACAGAGACCATTCTCAGCCATTTGATGAGATTTCAGCTATGGGTTTAGAGGTGAATGGTCTTATTCCATTTGACAGCAGTTATTTGCAGCTGCATCCAGGGGTCCAGTTCTGTTTGGCACTTAGAGGCATAACCACAAAGGAATCAGCACAAAGGGGTAGTTTGCCATGGTTGCTGCTTGGTCTGCCTTTGGAGGCACTGTCAATGTGTTGGGGAGAGAGGAACCTTCTTCCCAGCTTCTGAGAGTGTCCAATCATAAAATGGGAGGACTTAAAAAGTGGCTGGTGATAGAAGAGAATAAATAGTCTGTAATGAACTTCTGTCCTATCAAAAGTAGTTTGCAGGATGAAACAAGATGGCTAAAGCAAGTATTGGAAGCTTGATCAATATAATTGTCTGTAAAACTGGGGATCTAATGCCTCATTGTCTTCAGATGAAGTTCCTGTCTTATTCACTGTCCCACACAAGGTTTGCACTATATTATTTTTATCTGCAGTCCTTAAGGGCTTTATGGCTTGCCTGGGAATCCTGTGTTGCTGCACAATCAAAAAATGGAATGCCATGGAATGCTGAACATTGAGGATTTGCTTAAATGTTTTGCTGAAGATCAGTTCCCCATGCTGAGTGACAGCAGTTTAAACAGCAAAACCCCAGCTTTAAAGCCTTAGTTTTCATCCACGTTTAGGCCTGTGATTGTATAACTTGTTTCTGTGGGTGCTGGGGCTTTGCTCTGCTTTCTGCTGTGATTTTAACTTGAAGGCTTCTTCTGTCCTCACAGCTCTGGCTCTTGTTTGAGTCCCCACTGTGCTGGGACCACCAGGCTCTGCTCCTCCTTGGTACGCAGTGAAAATACCTCCATGAGCTCTCAGAGATGTTTCAGGTTACATAAACCAGGATTTAAAATATTATCTTTTTCACAACATTTGGAACACGTGTTCGTGAATATAAATTTTCAGCGCAGTGCCAACAGAGTTAGTTTAACAGATGCAGAACTCTGTTACTAAGTATAGTTTCTGCAGTTATCTCCCCACACAAATTTCTCCCTGGGCATTTGCTATGTGCTTATCAACACTGCAGAAGATCATATGCGTGTTCTTCTTTTTTCAGAAAACAGTCTGCAAGCTTTCTGCTTTCAGAAGCTATTGAAAGCACGTTCTTCTGAAGCCACATTGAGTTTCAACTGATGAATCAGAATTCTGCATGGAAAGATTTGGGTACAAACACAATAAGAAATTTTAGCAATACTTTTTTTTTTTCCTTGTGTTTTTTTTTTTCCCCCATTCTTGCTTTCCCTTGGTAAACAGCAACACTTGCTGGCAAGAATGGGAATAACAGATCAATCTGCTTATTTTGAGTTGTCGGATTCGTGTGTGTCAGTCATCCAGCTCTTTTCCAGCTGGTACCCAATGAGAATTTACCTGCTGGAGAGGAAGATTTAATGTGTTGGCAAAAGATCAGATTCCTTCCAGTGACATTAAACACACAAGAGAATCTGAAGTCAGTTTCAGATTTTATTTGAAAAGAAGCCGAATTCTTTGAGTTTTCCCACCAAAATAAAATGCTCTCCTGAGTTAGGCAAACGGGATTTGGTCACCAGTGATCTCAGGAAACTATATTCAAACAAGAAAGGAGTTAATTGAAGGTTGCCTGTTCCTCTTTTGCCAAGCAGCAGGACTTTTGTAGGGTGTGAAAATGTGGTTATTAGCCAGGGCTAATGGGGATTGTCTCATTCATTACCATGCACTGTTAAGAGTAACTGTTGGTTCCTCTGTTCAAGCAGCGCCTCTGTTGCCTGTGCTGTCAGGAGATCTGCTTCATTTAAAAAAAACAAAGTCCTGGGCTTGGTATGTTAGTAGCCATTGAAGGGGAACATAAAAGGAATACAATAGGAACAACATACTGAAAAGAAACACGGCTTTTAAGGTTGTTGAGTGCTTAATTCTTTTGTAATCAAAGAGAATTCAAGTGCCCACACACAGTAAAAATAGGGCTGGGGAAAAGAAAGAATCAAAACTAGCAAAAAGGCTTTGGGTTTGCTGAAGTAAAAGGGGAGGAATAGGGGGAAGTATCAAAAAACCCTAAAACTAATGAATCAAAACAAAAAAGAAAACCTCTAACCAGACAGAAACCCCACTTTGATTTGGTGGAGGTTGAGGGACATAATTGATTTACTATGATGTACTTTCTATGTCCCATCACATCTGACAGGTGGCAGTGAGTGGAACGTGGAGGTTCTGCATCAGGTGTGAGCACTGCAGAATTACCTGTCTTCTGTCTGCTTTGATGTCCAGTAGCTTCACGATGGATATAATTTTATAGAAACGTTGGTGTTGAGGTTTTACATCTCTATTTTTGCGCACGTTTTAGGTTTTGTTGTTAAGATTGCATTATTTCTTGTATGTGGGACAGCACAGTCCTAAATCTTTGGCCGATTGAGGGAAAAAAAGAGTTTCTATGAAGGTGTGTGGAATGAAGTGTGTGGCTTTGCTTGGGAGAGGGAGCCCTGTGTCCTGTGAACATCCCTGCTCTTGGGTTGTTGCTGGGGGATTGGCAGAGTTGGATGTGTGTGGATAACTCTGAGGCAAGTGAGCATCCCCTAGAGTGGACACAGCTCTTTGCTTTGGGAGTAGCAGGGGAAAACTTCCGTAATAACTGTGTTTTGTTCTTTCTTTTAATGAACTTGATAACAGTTGTTGTGAAGGTTGCTTCACAAGGATTGGTGGTGTGGTGTGTAGTGTCAATTCTCATCTTGCTAATTGAGAGTTCAGTTTGTTGGCACCACTGGCTGTGGTAGGTCCAACCTCCCTAGCTGTCTCTTCCCCACCCTGGTGGTTTCAATGAAAAATTGATTTTTCAGCAATTTAAAGCTTTTTCCATAGGTGCTGCTTCTTTCTGCTCAGCCTTTTCAGGCTTCAGCATTTGTGGTGCAAAAAATCTGTGCTGGGGTATTTCCAGGATTCCCTAAACAAGGAACTACTGCTCCAGGTCTGCCTCTGAGTGTTACTGTCCCTTTCCTTGTGCAAAGACCACCTGTGTGGTTGGATTTTGCATGGATTCATCTCCTAAAAGTGACTTCAGGGGCTGCTCTTGGGAGAATAAAACATGGCTGGGCCAAGGAGTCTGGAGCCTGCTGTCATGTGCTTTGCTTGTCTGCACCTGGGGGCAAAACTGATTCCTGAAGTTGTGTGGGACTTCCCCCTTGAAACAGGGAGTAGCAATATGGGGAGGCAAAGGAAAGCTTGGGATTTTCCATATCCTTGTGCTTAATTTAAGGCAGTGATTCAGCCAGCCAAGGGAGACAGTTTATCTGTTCAGCTCTGGTACAGGCGTTGCCACTTCTTGTGCCAAATACCTTTGAGGATGGGAAGAGACAGCGTGGTCCTTCTGGAAACCTGGGAAGAATTTTGGTGGTTAAAAAGAAATAAAATAAACTTGAATCTGCTGGGTTTGTGCTGCCATAGAAGAGAGTACGGATTACAGCAGGGTTTAAGAAAAGAGCCTTGAATCTATGAGTATGTAATATTAAGGAAGCCTTTTTATTTCTGACTGATCTGTGTACCTTGGCATTTTCATGTCTCCTGGAGAAGGCTGCTGTGTGTGGTTTGTCCATCCAGCAGCTGTGGTAACCCATAACTCTACAGTGCTGTGCTGTAGGTCTGATATTAGTGTTGAAATCTGCACGTTTATTTCTGAAACACGATACAAATGTAACAACTTCTGCAGATCAGCTATAGATTAGCAAATACTTGGTGAGTCATACCTTCCCCTTGCTGCCTTTTAAATTTTTTTTCTTAAGCATGTCATAAACGTTTAGGAAAGCTCATTCATCCCAGATAGGTGTGAAATCAATCTTTGATGCGCAGGGCTGTGACTCAGGGAGTGGAAACAAAAAGGCTACTTGGTGTAATGTCTGCTGCTGTGCTCTTGCCAAATGCCATGAGCAGAGGGGGAAATCTCTCCTGCTCCAGTTTGTTTGGGAGATGCTTTGAAGATTATGGATCTCTTCCATATAGCAGACACCCAATTAACTGTGATTAGGAGCGTTGTAGGTAATAGCTCTGCTATGAGGATGCGGAGAAGATGAGAAAGATGAATAGCACAGGATGTGCAGGTATTGGCTGGATGTGTGAGGGGAGGTGATGGGGTAGTGGGAATCTTGTTCCCCGTGGAGCAGGAGAAGGGAACAAGACAGCAGGGGAGCGTGAGACATCCTGGCCTGAAGGGAGCTTTTTCAGGAGGGTTTCTGGGGCAGGTGTCAGCAGCCTGGCTGGGAGCTGATGTCAAGGTGAGTTTCTGCTTCATCTCCTCTCTCTGGCCTCACTCCTTCTCTTTGTTGTGTATGTGCCTTTGGCCCTTCTGATGGAATAAGTGGGACTGCATCCCCACAAGATCCTTAGGTCTTTTATGCAGCACAAAGAGGAGCTCAAAGCCTTTAGAATCTGTCTTTTGCCCATTCTTTCTCGCTTGAAATTAGGTATGTCAAATATATCTTTAGCTGTGAGAACTTTCCTTATCCTTCCATGTCCATCTTCTGTCCCCAGGATGCTCCCCATCCCTTTCTTCTTGTACCTGCTCTTTCAGCATGGAGGTGGTTTTGTCTGTTGTTAAAGGAAACTGGCTGCCATAATTTCCTACATGTTCTTCACCTTCTTCCTTCCCACTTTGGAAGTCACTATTCCAGATTTATCTTGTGTTACACCACATCTGCTTCCCTTTCCCAAAGCTTTTGCTGTGTCCAGCAGATCGTGTTCCATGATTGTTATTTTTGTAAGCCATTTAAATGATTTTATTAGGGACCTGTGCTGTAAGCTGAGAGATGGCAGAGAGTGGGTGTTGTGTTTTTACAGCTCTTGGTGGCACACAGGAGCCTCTGCACTGCTCCCAGTGGGTGCCATGTACTCTAGAGCTTGCTGTCCCGGGCACAGACTCTGTCCAGCCTCCTGATGGAGCAGATCTCAGGGCTCTCTGCCATGCTGAGTGTGTTTGAGCAGTGTTGCTGTTCCTGTAATTGCACTGGGTGGACAAACAGGCTGCTTATTGCTCCTGTGATTGCCCAGGAAATGTTCTGTCAACTCCACCCTTTTTTTCCTGATGTGTAGCACATCCCTCTGATCCAGTGTTGAGCTAAGCTGGAGAGGGGAGCAGAGCACGGGGTGAGTCATCTCACAAAGCTTTTGCAGCAGGTGTCTGGCTGATTCTGCTTACCTGCCTTTCTTTCCTCATGGTCTTTTTTTGCCCCATCTCTCCAGTTTCCTGGAGTTGTTGTTTAACAAGATTCTCTTAATAGAAAGAGATTTATTAGCTTATTTTTTGCCATCTGTCTTCCATTCTTTCCGTTGAGATCTTCAGCTTGCAGTGCAGGGGATACTGGCAGGTAAAGATGATGTTGAGGTACTTTCTGCTGCAACATTTCTATGGCAGCTTCATTCAAAGAAAGTGAAGAAGGGTCAGGAGAGCAGCACTGGGGGAGGAAGGAGAGGGAGGACTCCCAGCTACAATGCTGTTTCAAGTAAAACTTTGTGTTGGCTCTGTTGCATCAAAATGAGTTGACCATTTCACATGGAAAATATATTTTTCCTTTCTTCAAAGGGAAGAAGAGATCCACATTATGAAGTGGTTCAGGCTTTTTTGTCATTATTAAAAAAGACAAAGCCTTTGGCTAGCATCTATTGTAAGGACTGCTGCTGTCTCCTGGCACTCTTCTGCCTCCCCTCATGTTTCTTATGTTGTCTGTCTAATATAATTAAAGTTTTTCAGGACATGAGTGGTCATGTTTGCTATTTGTGTGGTGCTGTTTGTACAAGATGCAGATTGATGTTGACTGCTCCTGTGCTCTGTGGCAGTGCAAACAAGTAATTAAGTAGCAGATAGAGATTTGGTGTATGTATGAGTGGATGTGCATAACCCCCCTGATATGGTAATATGGAGGGGGAAATACAGAGCTTTAAGTTTTGTGACTTTGATAAATAATCTGTTTTCAGGTACCCAGTGTGCTCAAGGGAGTGTGGCAAAGTAGAAGCTTCTGAGTACAGGAAGCTGTCAGGAATTGCAGACACGACTCATTCAACAGCTGCTTTATTTAATACTTCTAAATGTTATTGTAACTTTTAATGCAGATGGACAAACCTTTACTCATTTAAATATGTAATTTTGTTCAAATATCTGTAATAGTGTATTAATGCTTTTGGCCCTCATCACTTTTTTACCAGTCAGAAAGAGAAAGCTGTAATAGGGTCCTCAGTAAATCCATTTTGATATAAGTCCACTCTTCAACTCCTCTGTCACTGTTTGAATGTTGTATGGTTTCTTTTCACAATATAAATATTTAAAGGGAACATAACTTGTTGGTGGAAACCATCTAATTAAAAGTATTAGGAGCTGTGTTTATTTATAACATGTATGAATAATTATTACTCAAAGTCTGGGTATTATTTTCTTGGGAAGTCCCTCATTAGAAACTCTGCATCATCAAGGGTGAACTGCACTGTTACTTAACCAGTTTCGGTTCGCATCTGGGCAGAGGCACCAGAAGGAAACTGCAGAGGCAAAAGGAACATGCTGTGAATATGCAAGCAAATTTTCCAGCATCCCAGCATTTTTTGTAATTATTTTTATATATGTGTCTGGAGCTCAAACGCTGTCAGTGCTGAGCTGCCTGAGCAGCGCAGTGTTGTGTGTGCAGAGTGTTGTTCTGGGTGGTGCAGGAGGAAGGGGAGAGCACTCAGGGAGAGGGGAGGTGTTTCCTCCCTTAATGCCAGTGCTGCTGAGCATCTCTGGGCTGCCATGCACCTTCTGCCAGACTGCACTCCCCTGGTGCAGCTCTGCTTGGATTATACGTCCAAGCATTTGGCCCCCCCCCATTTCCTTTAGAACAGGGACCATTGTTTGTGCTTGGACAACAGTGGCTGTGTTTTCTAATTCAAAAAAATGCCTTATAGAAGAGGCCTTTATCATCATCCCTGCTTTGCAAATGGGGAAATAAAGAGAGAAGGGAGCAGCTTTCCCTCAGGTGATGGAGATGAGCAGGATCCTTGTCATTGCCAAGTCCTGTAGTTATTTTATCTGATGTTAGTGCTATCAAGTAAAACCCTCCTGTGAGCTTGTAAAATAAGGGTTTATTGTAAAGTATTTCAGAACATGAACAACCTTTCCCTCCGTGCAGCCAGAGCTGGATTAGTTGCAATTACTGGTAATCATGGCCTTAAGCTACTGGCAGCTATATTCTTTGACAGGTAGGGATAGCTCAATAGACAGTGCTGGCTTTTGAGTTGGAGAGGCCTGGCAGACAATAACAGCAAGGCAGGCTGCTTCTCATCCTTCAGGTTCCTGGGAAGGGAAGTTCCTGTACTGTCTGCTCATGGCTGGGGCTGGGAATTGCTCTTCTCATGGTTCCATGCATGGAGAGTGAACTCTGACTAGCTCACTTTGTGAAGCTGCTCCTTAGATGTTGTTACACAACACTTGTCCTTTCCTTAAACAGAACAAAACCAAAAGCCTTGGGGTTTCTTGTCCTTATTTTCTCAATTCTTCAATGCTGGGGTTTTTTTCTACATTACTTCCCTTTTTTAAAGCTCTGATGGTTAAGTTCTTCCTGAGCCTGTAAATACTCATCTCCTGTCCCATCTATCTCTCCATACACCCTGACAGCTATTATTCCATCTTTACTACAGTGATACTCAGTTGTGCTCTCCACACTTTCCTGGCCCTTTTTTTGCCTCTTACCTCTCCTGCCCTATCCTACCTTTCTCATGCTGCTGGTGCTTCAGACTCCACCTGTGCCACATCCCTTGGGATTGTTCCTCACTCACTGACTCTGTCCTGACAGCTTCTTCTCTGCTTCTCTTTTTTCTTGCATTTTCCTGTGCCCTTTTCTCCTGAAGGAGAAGACTTCTTGTGCTACATTCTTCCTTTTGTGTTATGTTTTCTTCTCGTCACTTTATTCTCTGCCCTCTCTTTTTACTATTGAATAAATGAAATTTCTGTAATTCGTGCCTAATAGCCAGATCTTGTTTCTTTGTGTTTTACAGTATAAAGGAATCCCAGCAATACCTCTCTACTGTATAGTGTTTTTTACAGCACAAACCCAAGGGTGATTCCCACAACTCTTGTTTTGTGAATTTACTTAATTTGGGAAGCAAAGGGTTGAAAATAATACAGAAACAATGAATGGTAGTAGTAGTTACAAATTCAGCTTGCAGGACAAGGAGAGGCTGCTCTCTGTATTAAGAACTTTTTGTTTAAAAGTGGAATTTGTAAGGATTTTGCTAACTGTCCACTTTTGAGACCAGGCTAGGGTGGAGAGCAAGCACTTGTGGCAGGACATGAGTTTGTTTTGTATTCAGGGTAGGGTGACAAGTGATTCTGACCTCTCTGTCACTTTTTTTCTTTTATCCTCTGTTTGCTATCCATTAATCCCTATATCCATGACCCAAACTAACCATAATGTGTGCTTTGTAGCTGTCATCTCGCTGTGATTTATTTCTGCCTGTTTGCTCAGAGCTGTTTGCATCTGTGGCTGGAAGTGGGGTAACCAGGATCTAGCATGAGGGCTGTGCTGCATGATGCCAGTGATGTTAAAGCTTTGCTGTGCTTCTGTCATGGAAGAGGAGACATTCAGCCTTGAATTTGCATGTTCCCATCATACAGCAAAGGAAAACTGAATTGGAGGCTGAGGCTTGATTGTATTTTTCTATTCTGTTCATAAACTATTATTTCCTGTCCACCCACCCCCTCCCTCCCCAAGACTAATAGAATTTAAGCAGTCAGCTTTGCATCTAAGAACTGGGCTCCTGAAAAATGCAGTGGAAATGAATCAATTAATGCTTTAAGAACTTTACCATAGAAACATCTCAGTTCTTCCACAATAGCAGCATTTTTCTTGGTTTATGCAACCAGTAGCATGTGAAAAAACTCTGTGCTGCTAAAGATGATCTACATGTTGACATGCTATTGGAACAGTAATGCATTTCATGGTGTTTTAGATTTGGTCAGCCATCAAGTAAAGTGTTTTCTGATAGTTTGGTAGTTTTCCTTAATCATGTGACATTGTGGATGCTGGAACTGGCATATAACCATGCAGAGCTCACAGGAGAGACATGGCTTTGTCCTGTCCCCTCCTTCTGTCTTGTGTGAGAAATACCAAAACCAGAAAGGTGTGTTTTGGAGCCTGTGAGTGCTGTGAGCACGAGGAAGCCTAATGAAGAATTTGTCTGCTAAGAGCTTGTGCTTTCCCCTCCAAGTGCTGCTGTTGATCTAAAGAAGCAGTCTCCTTGCAAACTCTGGAATTGTTCATGCCCTGTGATCGTTGTGGCTGACAGCACATCCCTTTTTGTTATTATAAAAATGCAACTTTTGATGTCTCAGCCGAACCTGTTTGTTCATCAGCTGCTCTCAACAAGTACTTTGTGGATCTGCATCCTGCAGGCATCTGTCCTGGTTTTCTTTATATTTAGGCAAGGCAAAGGAGCTGTACTGAATACTGTCAAGATTGACCAAGGGTGGTCTGGGCCATCTCCTTTGAGCCTTGGAGTTGTGGCCCAGGATCTTCAAACAATGACTTTGCTGTGTGGGTGCCTTGGTCCAGCTCGTGCTATCTGCAGCCTGTCATCCTGAGTGTGGGGTGAGAGTAAGAAAGAGCAAGCTAGGAGGAGGAAAAGAGGATAGAGACAGGCAACTTTTTGTCTTGAAGCTCAAAGCCTGACTTACGGGGGAGATGTGAGAAGTGAGGGTTTCTGTAGGGTTTGCTGGTTTGTCTGTTTTCTACATAGACATTAATACAGTGACAATGCAGCTGGAATCAGAGGCAAGTTCTGGGTTATTGGGGTCTCCCCTCTCCCCACCAGTGCTCTGTGCTGTGCAGAAGCTGGAGAGATCATGAGTGTTTCCTTGAGGAGTTTTGGGAAGAGTTGCTGTGTCAAGATGTCTGTGCTGCAGTGTCTGGTGGCGTGAGTGACACTGCCAGATGGACTCTGTGCTTGAGTGGCTCTGACCACTGGCCACATCTTCACATGTCTGAAGCCTTAGTCACCTATTAGATGATGGTTTTGAAATATTTTTATTTTAGTTTATCGAACAAGGCTTGCTAAATTATTCCAAAGCCTATGGAATGTTGCTTGTTCTTAGTCCAGTAGAAAGAGTAATTTTAAAGTGTTTGGGGAAAGTGTTTCCCAAGATATGCTCTGGAATTTCTGTTGACTGAAATTGCTTATTAACTTGGTGATGCAGCAAGGCTGCTGTCTGGAATAGATCATCCACTACACCCTCTCTGCTCTGCTCAGTCAGTGTGTGTGTTTCCTTAAAAGTGCGACAAGAAGCTGGAGCACCTAGTCTGGAGTCAGGGACAAAAATAAACATGACATTATTATATTAGACTTGGCCACAGTTCTGACTGGTGGTGAGCTTTGATAACTTTGACATCTAAAGTTTTTAAGCAGACTTTAAGGTTCACAGCCTTTGCTAGTTTGGTGGATAAGCCTTTCTCAGTCAGTTTTTTCCTTTGATGTTCTTGTTTTGGTGTTTGTATCCTTCTCTTAAGGCTGCAATTACAGCAAGCCAAGGTTGTGCTTTTCCCTGCTCATACCAGAGTGGCACTTGGACACCATGCCCCAGCTGCAAATGCTTTTTTTTGGTACAGCAAGGTCAAAATTACACAGACCTGCAATCAGCTCGCTCTGCTGCCTTACTAAAGCCTTTTTTGTAGCTCTCTTACCTCCCTTCCTGCACTGAAACACCTAAATTTAGAAATGTTGAAGCCCAAGGGTTAGATTGTGCTGTGAATTTGCCACAACTCATTTGGTGTGCATTGTGCCCATTCAGACAGTTCAGTGGCAGTTCCCTTTCTCCTGCTTGTGTTTTGGGAAGCCACAGGCTGCTTGCCAGCAGAGTTTGGCCACTGGGCTGCTCTGGGTCTGTGTCACTGCTGTTACTCCCACTGCTATAGCAATAGCTGTATTTATGTTTGCAGTATCACCAGCTACAGCCCTTCTATTTTGAGAATCCCTGGCATGCTGTAGCCTTTCCAGAACATGATTTGCACTCTTAGGGAGAATGCAAGATGCATCCAACAGAAAGGAGCAAGCTTGCAGAAGTTTGGATGTACATCAAGTTTCCTTGGGGTGTACCTTAAGAGAAGTGATGGCTGGTAATGAATTATGACTGCTAGAAGATTTCTGCCACTTACAGAAAACTAACAAGGAGAGATTCTGACTGATTCTGATTAATTTTTTCCAATGCATATACACTGGTTGAGTACTTCTTGTTTTCAGTTCTGAATAACTATTAACTCAGTGTTGTGGATTTGTCACTGAAGCTGATGTTCAGTAAAAAAGGTGCTTCTCCAAGCCGTAATCTTTTCCTGAACTTACTTAAAGGTGACAAAAAGTGCTCTGGAACACTGGCACTGGTGTGGAGTATCAATATGCTCAACAACCTATGTGTGTACACATGTTGGGTTTGAGCAGGAACAATGCTGCAGGTTCACTGTTGTTTCAGGGGAAGAAGGGGAATTCAGCCACTCAGAGCACTCAGATTTGATCCATTGGTGTTTAAGAAGGCAGTCAGGAAATTTGCTGCCTCCACATGAAGTTCTGTGCTTGATGAGGAGAGGAGAGCATGTGTAAGAGGTTTCAGTGGTTTCTTGTTGGCTCAGCTAACTGAATTTTAGTAGTTGTCAACATTGTTAAAAGCTTACATGATATCTCTGGTTAATTCTATTAAAAGGGTTTGGCTGGGATGAGCATTCAATCTCCAAATCTCTTAAAATTACTGCAGGTCAACAGACAAACTTACAAGGATTAATGAAGAATTTAACAACAAGGGCCCAGAGAGTAAATGACTTGTGTAGAGCCTGTGTAGCAATACATGCACAGAGGAGTTACTGAAGAGTATCAAGAGGCTTGTTGCAACTATAAATGTTCTTATTAATCTTTCCAGTGGGTGATGCAGTGCCTGGGCCATTCTTCATCCTGTGGCTGAAACCTTTTCAATGTGGATGAACGAAATATTTTTAAGTATATGATAAGTAAATTAAGAGACAAGGATTGAATGTCACTGTTTCTGGACCAGAAATGGTTTGGGTTGGAATGGACCTCAAAGGTTTTCTGGACCAACCTCCTTTGTCCTTCTAACAGCCCCAGCTCTAAACCATCTTGGCAGTGAGCAGCCAGCCAAGGAACCAATGCATGCCCACTGATTTCTAATGCATTTCCTTTTTGTCAGAGGGCTCAGCAATGCCAGGGCTGTGGGCTGCTGCCTTTCCTTCCCCGTGCCAGTGCTGGGCACTTCCCAATGCACTTCACAGCCTGGATGTTCCAGGTTTCAGAACATTCTCAGCTGCACTGATAGGTACATCGTGGGTGGGAAGAGTTTGTTTCCTATTGAAGAAATTAATTGCTGGTAACTTCCCACATTCTTCTTTCTCGGTTTTGTCACTGAATATTTTCCAGGACCTGGGTTTTTTTTTCCAGTAGCAGTTTTGGCTGGAAAAGCTATAGGCTGTTTCTCAGTGCTGTTCACTAAAAGCAGCTAATATTAAGAGGAAAGCTCATTTGCATTTTCAGAACTTGTGGATGATTAATTTTTTGGTAGCAGAGGTTTTTTTTTTTTTCTTTATTTAAGTGCTAACAAAATATGTGCATGTACAAAAGCTGTGTTTGAGCGCACAGAGATTAAGGCAGCTAAAAATAGCGACTTCTGTGACCCTGCTGGAATTTTCTTTAAGCTTGGAAACACTGAAGTGTGTGTTTTGTCAGATTTGAATCATGAACCTTGAAGAAGAGCTAATGACTTCTTATTTCTCACCCCTAATCTTCAACTAGAGCATTCTTTATGTGAACAGCAGATCAGTCTGAGACTGTACCTCAGGCTTCGCTTACCTTATTTAACTTTGCTTACTTGCTTTGTTCATTGTAACATCTTTTTCTGCTCCAGTGAGTGTGTTTATGAAAATCATTATTTTCAGCCCTTATTGTCAGACCCATGCAAGCCGTGCAATTGTTGCTGGGGGTGACAGTTCCCCAAATCTGCCTTATTTTCTGTTGTACTTAAAACCAAGCTTTTCCTCTTGAACATCTTGTAACTCTTACCCTGATGAAATGTGTGGCTTTCTCAGTTACTCCCTCTTGTCTTCCTGGCAAATTAATGAAGATTTTTTAACTGGTTTTTTAGCTAAATTATCAACTTTTGGGACAAAACCTGTATTCTCTGCTACCTGTCCTGGTGGATCTGGTTGTAGGTAAGGGATTGGCAAAGCTCTTGTTTGCATTTGGGGCTGAGATTCAGTTCTGGCCTTCAAAAGTGTTCCCAGGATGTGCTGCACCCGAAGTGGCTGGGGTGCAATTAGCATTACCATTAATTATGTTTTACCAACAAAAGGACAAAAAGTGATTGAAACACCCCAGTTCAGTTGAAATTGAAATGTTCTGGTAGCAAGTAATCACAAAGCCTTGCACATCCCCTTTTGATGCAGATTTTCTTTCAGATATATTAGTATTTAAACTATAATAGCTGTTTTAGTAATTGGTTGAATCCTTGCTTCAAAAAGTCTTTTCTTTAAATTTGTCTCTGTTTCTGTGTAGAACAGAATTGCAAAAAATAAATTCCAGTGCTTGACTAGCTCTTGTTTGGCATGAAGTTGTAGAGCACTTAAAATTCCTCATACAACAGCTTTAATTGCTTGCTAATCTTGCCTAAAGATTGGCTGAGAATGTCGGCTCAGTTCTCCTGTTGCTTATTCTCAGCAGCACAGACTGCAAATGCTTGGGGAAAATGTACTGGGAGGGTTTACTGTAGTACATGGGTGAAGGAAGGGGTATGGAAACACTTGCCTAGAGGTCAAACTGTTGACTTTTCAGTAGTTGGTTATTGATCTCTATCAGCAGCCTGACAGTTGTATGGCTTTTGTAGAATGAGTTAATAATTTCTTGGTGTGATGCAAAATCAACACCCAATTGACCCGAGCCCCTGCGTGTGACCCTGTGGAAGGGGATGGTGTGAGATGCTGCTCCCAGCACGTCTGCTCAATGAGCAGCTCCTCTGGACAAAGCCTGCCCGAGAGCTGCGCCTTCCTCTTTCCTTCCCACGTTGTGCTGGGCTTTGATGAATGTGTTAGTGCTCATGTTGGTGGCTGTTCCCTTTTTTTAGAAACAAATCTTGCCCACAGTAACTCTATATCCACGGTGAGTAATGGAGAAATCATTGCTCGTTAATGATTCACTTGCAGGTTCCTGTATTGCTCTTGCTCAGTCACTGCTGTTGCTCTTGGCTCCAAAGTGTTGCTCAGCCCAGCACTTAGACCTGATTTTCATAGTTTCAGCGGGGTTGTTGTAATGGCAGGGTGGTGGGTGGCTGCCCTTGGTTACTGGTCCAAAATATGTCCCTCCAGAGCTGGTCCTGAAGATGCTCTTGGCAGGATTGAAGAACTTCTGTGCTGTTGAACCTTTAAACTGCTTGAAAACCACTTCTACCAGTTAGTTTTTGTTAGTTTGCAGAAACTGTTGTTTGGTGTTTGCTTAAAGACTACCTCATGATTTACCTCTCCTGCTGTGTGAATCCCCTCTGTGCTCAAAAGGTTAAATACTAAACTTGGAATTTCCATTTTGAACCTTATTTTCAGGTAGAGTTCTCGCCCCAGCCTCTCCAAAGTGTTTGTTTTCTGTGTGCACACTTGGTGATTGACTTTCTTGGGAAATGCCAGTGCTTTGCTGCTGCACTTATAGGAATGGTGCCTCTAATCAAGGAGCAGAAAGCAAACTTCAGCTTTTAATAACTCAGAAAGAGAATTCTGAAGGATGCCTGGGGTCACAGAGTCCAGTCCTTTGTCTTGGTCGTGCCTGTCATATCCTCCCTAGGCTGATAGAGTTACGCAGACAGAGCTTGCCTAATAATTCAGCTTCCTATTTTGTAACAGTCATTATTGTAGGCTGTTTCATGGTGCTATTGTTCAAATAAACTAAGGAGAAAAAAATAATAGAAAAGGGCTCACACAAGAACAAGAGGATGCTTTCGCTGCTTTTGGCTTGGTTACTTCCTGTGAAAAAAAACATTCACCGTGCAATGCTTGGGATCATTCAGCAGCAGTCAGCCCAATAACAGAAATTAATAAGCTAAAATCCCTAGAAGCTTTAGATGGAAAAATGCTGTGGCTTGACTTTTGAATATTCAGCATATTTTTTTTTTTCTTCTTGATGTCTACTCACCTTCCAGCATGGGCAGCCAAAGCAGAGTCATTTTCCAGCAGCATTTATAGCATAACAGAGGCCTTGGGCTTGATTGTGCTACATTTCAATCCATGATTGATGTAAAACCTGCACCCCAAAAAAAGGAAGGGGAGAGACATGGCCTTTGCTTGGCCAGGGGCATGAGCATGGGAGGAGCAGGAGGCTACAGCAGACCCCAGGCCAAAGGGGGTGTGTGGAGGGAGGCTTCATCAAATAAAGCATGGCAGACTTGGGGTGATTTGGGACCCTGTTATTTTTATTGCTTTCAGAAGTTCCTGTAATTGATTTGGTTGCAGAGAGGAAAAGCAGAATTATTTACCGACAGTAATTCTTGTGGCTTTTCTTGTTTCTTTTTCTCACACAAGGGAAGGCTTTCCAGCGGTCATTCTCCCACTGTCACTGAAGCAATGGCTTCATTCCCTGTCTGGTTCTTCCTCTCTTGTTGCCCTTCTCCACTTTCTCTTCCCCACATGCTGCCCTTTCCCTGTGTGCCACCTGTTTGCTCCTGGCACACTTGGGGCTGGGCAGGAGCTCCTCTGCCTCCCTGAATCCATCAGCTCTGCTGCCAGGGAGCTCAGACCTGCCTCTGCCTTCCAGCTTGTGCAAGAATGTCTCATTCAGATTTATTTTTTAACTGATCTCCCAATGTCTCAAATGAAGGAGCGCAAAATGTGATTTAAAATTTTTTTTTCCTGAGATCACTCCACATCGTGTTGATCACAGAAATTGTTCCAGAGTCCTGGGCCTAAGCTCATTTGGGGAAACAGCCCTGGATCAATGAAAGAAAACATTCAGCAATGTGCATTTTATACAAGCATTTAAACTTTTTTTTTTTTTTTGGGTTTTGTTTAGTAATAAAAGGAACAAAGCTATTATTAGTGACCATGGGCTTGGGAGTTTGCTAAAGCAGCAATAGTTACTCATCTGTTTTCATTTGCAGAAGTGTTCTAACAAAGGCAGCCACAAATGCAGCAGCGGGGTTAGGAGGTGGATGGTAGGAGTGGAAGTGCAGTTTCTGGAAGCCAGTGCTTGCCGAGACCTTTCTGTTTAGTCTTGGCTCTGTGGCCACCTGGAGCTCAGGTCCCAGGCAGCTCTTGCCTTGCCTTGGATTGAAGGGTGAAAGGATGGATCCCCTGGGTAAGTCCTTGGTCCTTTTTCTTCTCTGAGCTGCAGCGGAGCTCCACAGAGCAGTTGTGGAGCCAGCTCCTGGTGCCAGCCTGGGGTTGTGCCTGCACGTCAGCTCCTGCAGCTGGCTGGCAGAGATGGAGAAGAAGCAGTGATATATAACAATTTTGTTTTAGTTTTCCCTCTCTCCTCCTGGCCCAGGTAGGAATAAAATAGAGAAATTACCTGACTTGGAACCACAAGAAACTCCAATATTTTCTCGCTCATTTCTTTTTCAAACCAGCTGAACAAGCGTGCACAAGACCTTTTGCATGTGCTTTCATGTGCAGCCAGCTGGGTCAGGGTTTGCTCCGTGGCAGATGCTGTGGACTGCAGAGCTGACTCTGTACGTGGGGGGATCCACGCTGCCTGCAAGGGCAGTTTCCTCAGGTGCTGAAAAGCAGGCAGGATTTTGGCTCAAAATGCTGTGCTGTGCCCAAAGATTCTATGGGAAATCAGAATGAGATTCTCCTATTGATTTCCTTGGGTTTGGGACCGTGTTCTACCTAAGTTTGGCTGTGATGTGCTGAGTACGTGCCTGAATTTAATGCTGGAATTAAATGCTTCATGAGCATTGCTGTCTAATAATATCAATCAGCCTCTTTTTCTCCCCAATCCTGCAGCAGTCGAAAGTCTGATTTGCAATTTGAGTTTACATCCTGAGGTTGGTGTGACAAATACCACGAGAAATATCTTGAATACGTAACAAATTTCAGGAATTGCTGTTTGCCCACATATCCGTGTGCTGAAGGTACAAACTTAAAACCATGGAATTGCAGAAGACCTAACTGGAAAGGAGAGATGCAGAAGGAAAACTCTTGTTAGTGCACAGGGATGTGTTGGGGCAGCTGAGCCACAACCTAGAAAGTTGCAATTATTTTTCTAGTGTCAGAAATGATGCCGGGATAACAGATAAGCAGGGGAGGAGTCATTGAGCTACTTTATCATGCTGCTTACAGAAATGTGAAATTTAGCATGATAATTGAATAAAAGGTCTTATCTGTAGCTACGGTTGTTAATGGCCAGAAACTGACATCTAAGAGGACAGATTATGTAATTTGCACCAACGTTGTAAATACATCTTTTTTTTCCTGGATTTCATGCAAACCTTTTTTTAAAAAAACAAACCTCTCTACTGTGTGAATAATATTTTGGTTTCAAAGATGCAAAACTTTTGGAAGTAGACCGATAGAATAAGAAAGATGTCAAACTTGGTAGCATTTTTACACATGTCGTCTTGGAAGGCTTTTTTGGTTTTTAAGAGTGGGTTATTAACATTTTTCATCTTCTAGTATTCTTTCTTTTTATTGTTTTGAAGGTTTTGCAAGCATAATAAAGTATGTAGGCACAAAAGTTTGAAGTGACCTGGCACTAGAGGGAACAAAGAAACCTTCACCCTCTTGAAACAGGATTCTGCACACAGAACTCCAGTTTGCTCGGTTTTCCTCCGTGGCAAACAAATTTTTGAAGTTTACTTTGGCAGGAATTCCCACCACCATTATGTTAAACAGAAATGGAAGGGTGTTTCCAAGCAGCGTGTTTCTTTGTTGCCATGCGGAAATACAGTTTTAAATCTGTTTTCTGTAGGCGCTTTGTTTTGCTTTTCATTTCCTTGTCTTCTTCCCATGCATCTATAGCTTCCCAACACCACTGGGAATCCTGGAATAATGGATTGGTTTGGGTTGGAAGGGACCTTAAAGATCATCCAGTTCCAACCCCCCTGCCATGAGAAGGGACAGCTTCCACTAGACCCAACTATTTTAAGATAAATAGTTATATTCATGTTTTTAATTGAAATGAGCAAAGAACTTCGTTCTGGCTTGGACTCCACTGTTTACATTATTTGCATGTGAAATGTTAACTGAAAAAAACGCCTGCAGGTCGGGATCCACCTTAGATTTGCGATTTGTTTTTTTAGTCCTAAGGAACTTTATTACGTTTAAATGAAAAAATTATAGAGGAACTTTGCTGTAGAAAACCTATCAGTTTTCTGCCAACATTTTTTTTTGGTGCCCTAGTGATTATGGAAAACCTTCCAGAAAACCCCTCATGTATTGCTTCTTGGAGGGTGGTATTGAGGGGTTGATAAAATGATGCTGCTTTTGCATAATGCAATGAGAAAACGATAAATCCAGGAGTTTTTGTGCTTAAAACCTGTTTTTTCACCAGGCTCAGGCTATTCAGCCCATCCCTGCCATCTCTGTTACTTGCATGTGGACATGGAAAGGGCTTAAACATTCACTGAAATCACCGTAGCCTTTTATTACCTTTTTATTTTTAATGGCAGTATATTGAAGTTTTTCTTAACTAAGGAGTGGTACAGTTTACCTGAAGAAGTAACTGTCAGGCTGGTTTTGGTGTCAGCACCTCCCTTCTGGCACTTGCTAATGCTTCATCTGCATTTTTTGTCCTGGGCCACCACAGTACCAAGGTCTTGGACCTGCTTGAAAGCCCTTTGGCCTGGGAACTGCTTTATTCTGGCTGAGTCTGCAATCCCCAGTTTACCTGATGCTGGCTCTGCAGAGGCATGTGGTGGGATGGGTGGAGAAAATTGATTATTATGGTTTTTCGCCTAGGGCTTTTTTCCTCTTGTTTCAGGGAATTTCTCAATCCCAGGCTGTAAAGATTTAATGTGCTGGTTTTTTAGTAGTACTTAACACTTGTAAGATTTTTAAAAACATACATAATCACTCAAATATTAAAGACTTCAGTTTGAAACAACTTGAATATGGACTTAATTTAATCACAAGAATATATTAATGCATTTGGTCTGCTTTGGGTTTTTTTTCAGTGTAACTTTTTCACCTTAGCACTGCTGTGTGTTTTTGAGATCATCTTTGCTTTTCCTGGGTTACTTTTAATAAACTATTTTAGCAGCAGGAGCTAGTGCAAGTATCCTTAGAAAGCACTTGCTCTGCCAGACAGGAAGGTGTTTTTCAGGTTCCATACTTTGGTTTTGTGTACTTAATTATTACTTTTTTCAGAATAAATTAGCCTGTATTAAAAGCGCACCGGAGGCTGGAGTTCTTTGTTCCCAGGCTGGAAATAACATGGTCAGTGAAGGTGTTTTCATTATGCTCCACTCTTGAACTTCAGAGGAAATTTTGGATGGCATGTTCAGGATGTTGAGCAGTTACAAAGGCTGTCAAAGGTTTGGGTTTTCATGCTGCTGTGACAAACTGAAAGGTTCTTCTCTGCTGAGTCTGTGAGCAGGTGTTGTGAGAGCCTGGCAGCTTCAGTGCTGTGTTGCTGAGTAGGATAACAGGACATGGCTGTTGGCTACAGAGGATGGAGCATTCTGGGATTTAGAGACGTGGTTTCCCCTTCTGTCTGTACTGCCCAGGCTGTGTGTCCCCAAGGGGCTCTGCTCTAAAGCCTTGTGTTTGAAGTCATTATGGGTCATGGTGGCTGTTGGACTTTCCAGGTGCTGTCTTTCCTATAAAAGGTATCCCTCTTAATCTGCTCTGGATGAAACCTCCTGCTCTGCATGCCTTGTGTATACTTTAGGATGTCTCTTTTTGCAGTAGCTATTTCTTAAGTTCGTTTGTTTTGGGGGAACCTCTCATTTTTTGTTTTGAAAGGAGTAGTTGAATTTTGAGGTATTATTAACTGCTTTAATCCAGCATGGTGTATGTGAAGGCAAGAGCTCCTGTTGTGTGCAATATTCCAGCACTACTTCAGATTCATCTGCTCTGCCAAAGAGTTTGCTTTGCTCTGTATCTGTCCTTTTGGAGCCTCTGGGTGCAGGGCATCTTCTGTGTTCAGGAAATGGCTGGATATGGCTCTCAGTGCTCTGCTCTGGTTCACAAGGTGGTGGTTGGTCGAAGGTTGGACTTGATGATCTTCTCCAACCTTATTGATTCTGTGACTCTGTTTCCTGCAATTCATTGCTGGCTGCTTTATTCCACAGTGACCTACTTTGATTAGGCAACCAGTCTTTATTTGCAAAGGAGCATGTTGTTCCTTCTCCAGTCCTCCAGCTGGAAATGGTTTCAGGTCTGAACTTCTCAGAATGAGTCTGTTGATACCAATTTAATCTTGTTCATGGCTGGTTTATATCGCTTGGTGACGTGCCAGGGTTGTTCTCTCCTGGGTGTTTGTTTCTCTGCTGTATTTATAGACAGCAACACTCACTCCTGCCAACCTCCAAACTTTTCTTTAGCTTCCCACTATAGCGTGGGCTTGTTTCCCTTGTCCCCTCAATTTTAGCTCCGTGTTCTTGAGCACATTGCCCAAGCAGGAGCCCGTGCCCACAAGGCACACACAGGTTTTGCTCTTGGAACACGGTGCTTCTCCATCCTCTCTGGCATTGCCTTGTCTGATACTGCCCGAGGCTGCTGCTTTTTGTGCTTTGCAGTGCTTGGCCACTTGTGACATCGGCAGTGACTCATTCCCCTGGGCTCCTCTCAGTCCCATTGAGTTTAAATTCATCAGGGAAATACAGATGATGTACCATATCCTGTTGTGCTTTCAAAGATCCTAATGGAGTTGTGGCAGCTCACCAGAAGGATGAGCTGTTTCTCTTGACCTGTGATCTGAAACAATACAGACCAAATCCAGCAGATACAAATCAAGGGGAATTTTATCCATGAGTTGCTTCCCCGAAGTGTCAGTGGATTCAAGGCTGGAGCCTGAGCAGAGGCATTTGGAACAGATGTTTCAGGTTAATAGAGAATAGCTGGGAATATGAAGAGGGATACAGAAAACCCAGTGAGCAATTCAGGTGTGTGATCTAGTAATAAGCTTGAATGCTGTCCCTTTATAAGGGGAGGAGAAGAAGTGTAATTTGACTGTGGTGCTGGCTCAGGCAGTGCCTTGCAGCCATGGTAAAGGCTGGTAGGAGCTCAGCATGGATTGGGACTTGGAATTGTTGAAATCTTCCATTCCTCAAAAATGGCAGAACAGGGCTGTGTTAAAATCAGAGGGCCAGGAGGGCAGGGTGAGAGCCCAGGTCCTCGCTGGTCTCTTGCTGTTCTGAAGCCACTGCTGTTTATTTGGGGTGACGCTGCCGTTTCACCCTTTGCCTCTTTACCCTTTTTATCCCAGCTCAGGGCTCTGCCAGACGCTGGGGAAGAGGGGACAAAGCTCCATCTAGTGTGGAAAGGGAGATGTCTGGGAGCTGGCCAAATGAGAAGTCCTACAGAAGCTGCCTTCCCCTACTCCAGGCATAGGGGTTGCTTTTTTGGCTGTTTTTGTTTTGGGGTTTGTTTTGGCCGCCTGTGTATAGGACTGCAAAGTTCTTTGGCTGTGCAAGAGTTAACTGAATAACTGTGTCACTGACAGCAAATGTTCATTTTTGGTACTCTAAAAGTGTGTGCAGGGTAATACTGGTTTTAATGCAACTTTAAGTAGTCTGTAGTGTCAATTCAAGGGAAATATATATATAAATCCTTCTATTAAGATTAGGAATTCTGTAGCCAGGTTGTAGCTGTGTGAAGGGAAGTGGCACAGAAGTATAACACTTAAGGAAGAATATCTTAGTCTAAGATGAAGTTCAAGATTTGTACAAAAATAAACTATAGTAAGATAGATGATAAAAGCTGTTATCCATTTATACTTGCATTATGTGCTTTTAAAAACAAGAAAGAATAGAAAAGAATCTTGTTTGTTCTGGAGTTTGTAAAAAAATATTTTTTCCCTCTGCTGAATACCTGTAAAGCCGGTTGCAGTTCCTGAATGTGGAAGGGAAAAATATTTTCAGTGTATTAGATATATACTGGCAACTAAGCATCAGGCAGCCACTAAATTTCTGAATTCAATAATGGTTGTATGAAAAACAAAACAAAAACAACAACAACAAAAAAACTACTGCAGATTAATCCAGATTTCTTATGTGGGTTATGAAGGAAACATTTTTTTATTTTCCTTAATCCACCTGTGATGTCCCATTCTTACCCAAGCACATGCTGCTTGTCCTCCTGCCTGCAGTACCTCAGTGCCAAAGACCCCTGGGCAGAATTGGTCCCTGCCCAAGGTGGTCGATCACTGTAATCTGTGGGAACTTGGGATCAGGCATCTCTGTGGGTTTTCATTGTTGTTTTGGGGTTTTCATGGTTTCCAGCTTGTTGGGAATAGTGTGGATTGTTCCTGCTGGAGGAGGATCATGAGGAATGGAAGGTGGTGAGTGCAGAGAAGGTGAAGTTTTCTTCCACAGCAGTAGGCTGATGTGCAGGCAGGGTTTGTAGCACTGACTTTTCTGAGCCAAGAGGATGAAGTGGCAGGGTCACGTTTGTCCCCAAGGTGCAGCTGCAGGTGCTGACTGAGAGCTGCTGCAATCCTGCTGTTTGGGGACAGCAGCACAGCTGGCTGCTGGGCTCCAGCAAGTCTGGAGCTGCACATCATTTCCAGGTGACTTTGCTGCATGTTTATGAACCTGGCTCACTAATGTAGCACTGTACAGTTGCTGCTGGAGCCTAAAATAACAGAAGGTGTGAAATGCTGCTCCACACCAGTGGTGGGTGCTCCAGCAGGTACTTTGCCAAGGTCACAAATGCTAAGTAAACCAGATTAAACAAAACCCTGTTGCAGGAATGCATGATTAACTGTAGTCTTTGCAGGATTTATTGGTTATAAGCTAAGCCCTGCCTTTATTTTTTTGTCCTGGTAACTAAGGCAGATGTGAACTTCAAGTCCAGTGAAACATTTTTTTGGCTCTTGCCTCTGTTTACATGATTCAGGAGTTTGCAGTAGTTCCACAACAAATATAGCTTTGAACAGAAATAGCCATTCAAGTGCTGTGCTTCTGGCAGGGCAGAACAGATTAGGAGGGTCTGACAGAAAGGCTTGTAAATAGTTTTGAGTTGGCTGCTCTTTTTTCAAAAGTAAACCAAGGGCTGTAATGTATTTTGAAAAGTAAGAAGTGGTGTTCCTGCTGCAAGTGGCATGGACAACATGGCTTAGTTGTCACTGAACTGTGCAAAACATGGGCTGTGCTGGACAGTTTTCTTTGAGAAAATCCCAATTTCTAGAAACTCAGCAGCTGTGTAAATCTTTGAGATTGTATTTGGTTGTATAAAGTTATTTCTGAAGATTTTCCTGATGTCTGCTATTTGAGGTGTGCTTGGGCATTTTAGATGCAGCAGAGGACATGCAAAGCAGAAGGGTGATTGCAAAATTAAATTAAGGCTGTATATTAGCAGGGCCATATTTGAGGTGTTAAAAGACCTATAAATAGGTTGGGGTGGATCTTTTTGTATGTATTTTTGACTTTGTGAAATCAAGACATATAAATGTTGCTTGCATGTTTTTATTTTGAATGAGACTTCATTCTGTACCATGGTTTTCATTTGGTATTTCTTTTATTTGCATGTCACCCCATGTTTAAGTAATTATTTTCCTCATTGCCTCTCTGATGTTCACGAGCAGTTTCTGGCTTGAAACAAGATGCAGAATTATTTTGATGAGGGAAGAGGAGGAATTACCATAATAGTCCTTGGAGATGCAATTTCCCAGTGCTGAAGGCTTTAAATCAATGCCAGATATTTCTGTGAATTACTTCAGTTCCTGCAAATGTGACAAATTTAAAACAGAATTTACAGTTGTCAGATGGCAGGTGAAAAGTTCCCTCCAAATAATGTTTGCACTGTCCTGAGTGTGCAACAGTGCACACTCTGAGGTTGTAAGCACACAGAAACTGTACCCAACTCTGGGAATCCCCAAACTTGGGATTTGGGAGAGGTACCTGGTGACAGAGGGCTCTTTACTGGGTGTGCCTATACTGAGGATGCTCCTGACAGCATAGCAATGATTCCTGATGAACTGGGGAGGTTTACTCCCTCCAGGAGCCTTGGTTTGGGATTCTCCCACGTCGGGGATGTTGTGGGGGCATTGAGTGGCCTAAGCAGGGAATTGAAGGCTGCCTATCTTCAGTTGTTTGCAGTTGGATTCCTCCATTTTGCCTTGCCTCAATTAGCAAGTTTGTAAACATCACTAATGCTTCCTTACATGGACAGCTGGAGCTTATCCCACCTTCCTGTCTGTGCTGTGAAAACCCAAGGCAGCACGTCTGGCACATCTGTCCTGCAATTGCAAATCCTAATTGCGATGTAAATATCCAAGCGGTTGGTCAAGTAACTTGTTGCTGAATAAGGGCTTTTTTACCCCCCACCCCAAGTAGTTCAGCTTGCACAATCCTCTTTGCCCCAATAACGTTTCCACAAGTAGATAAAAAGGTAGAAGAAATATGAGCAATGCTGAAGGGACTCTAAAATTGGAGTTTGTTCCAAGCGTGGGGATGCTGAGGAATTGGTTTATGCAGCCTGGGGAGTTGGTTTGCTAGAAGGAAGAGTTGCTGAAGACATTTGCTGATCTGATCAGGTCCAGTAATGAACAGCTAGTGCTGTGGCTAGAGACTGAAGTGAGAGTTTGCATAATATCTGTCCAAGACTGGTTTAATGTTAAAATCATTGCAGTGGTGGGTTGTTTGTTCCCTTGCATGTTGTTTTTAGTGTTGTGAGCAAGTCCTACGTGCTGATAATGCCAACATACCGAGCACAGAATTCACTGTGTGGTTCTCATCATGACTGTTTGGGATTCTTAATCATTTGAAGCAAATCTTCCATAAACACTTTCCCTTTTGCTCCTCAAGATCCTGTTTGCTCAGCATGCCAGAGCGAGGATGTCATCTGCAGGAGATGAGGCTTCCAGCTGCCTCATCCTCTTTGGAAGGCTTTGAATAGTGCTGTGACAGTGGAGTCAATAAGCAGAAAGCCTTGGATGAATGGAAGGGTTTAGGCTGGGAATTGCTGGTCCTGGAAAGCCTTGAGGGACACCATGGCTTTTTAGCTGGGAAGGAGTCTGGGCATGTAAATTATGGATACAGGCTGTGGGCACTATATGGTAGAGCCTTATCTTCTGCTGAAAGCTGCCTCTGTGAATTAACTTGCTGTCCAGCTGTGGAAGTGATAATTTCTAAACCAAGATAAGATGGAAAGGTGCTGTGAAGCCAGAGCTGGGCGCTGTGTAGTTGTAAAGTATCAAAAAGTGTGGTGGTCATACGTCATCTTCTGTCAGCGACAGTGTTATCATCGCTGTTTGCCCAGATAAAAAAAGGTAAATTCTGCATTACAAAATCAAAAACTACAGAGATTGCTCGTGGAGCCTTATCTCCTTGCCTTTTCTTTTATCACCTTTTGGTTGTTTTAGCAATCTGGCCTTTTGTTTTGCAAATTTGTGTAGAGCCCTTTAGAGAGGGAAGTGCCCATAGATGTGGTGTCTGAAAAATCGTTTAAAAAGCCTTTAACAAGGTCAGACTTTTAAGTGAAAGGCAAATCTGCGTCATCCCTTTTTTTCCTCCTTTATTTTTTGGCAATATTTTTTCTGAGTTTGTGATGGAAACTTCAAAAGTTTGAGGAAAAAGATGAAACCAATATCAGGTAATGCAGTCAGCTACGTTTTAAATTCCTTTAGCCCTTCATGGGACAGTTTTGGGAGCTTGAGGTATTTTTGTATCTGTGTGTTCTTTTCCAGCCTGTTTGAGCAGAGGTGGAGCTGGGGAAATGGTGTGTGCACTGTCACATCCACTCTGTGCCATTACACATGTAGTTCAGGCTCTTGAGAGATGCATGTCCAGTGGTTCCGAGGTGGAGGTTCGCCTAGGTGAACCTTGAATGCCAAGTTACATCCCAGAAAACAAATTTGTCTTGCACCCACCCTTTCCCTTCATCTTTTTGGCGATAAAGATCGTGAGAAAAAGGTGCTGTTACAGACAGCCCTTATCCACCGATGGTGTTAATGGCCTGATCACACCCCTTTTAATTAATGAATGGGAGAATGCCAGCCCGTGTGTTCAGTTTCTCCCATTCCTTGCGGGGCGGTGAGGGTGGTGCAGCCCCTGGGATCCTCTCAGCCCACGGAGGTGCCGGGAATTTGCCCCAAACCCTGCGGATCCAGGTGCCCATCAGGAGGCTGCGCGGCGCTCCCATGCAGGTGAGACAGGATGCAGCAAGATGCTGCCTCCAGACTCCTGCGCTGTTTTGGAGCCTTTTCGTGGTTCCCCCTGGCCGTGCTGCCTCAAGCCCGTGGTTTTCTCCTCGGTAGGTGCTGGATTGCACAGGTCTGCAGTGCCGGAGCTGCTGCTCCCTGGGGATTGGAGTTGCCAGGTCCTTATCTGGAGCCTCCCCTGGAGACACAGCCGGCCCGGACGCTGCTTGGCTTTCACCCGGGGGTGCTCAGCACAAGCCCTTGGACACAGATTTGGGGGGGAAGATGGAAGCTGTTCAGATGTTCATGCCCTGCTCCTTTGACAGCCTCTGTCTGTGAGTGATGCTTTGCCGGGCGCCGTGAGCGGATGATTTGGGGTTGGTTTGTGGTGGAGGTTGTGCTCTGGGAGTTGAGGATTGCTGTGCTCTGGACTGGCCACTGTCCTCTGCAGAGCCACAGCAACTGGGCTGATGGTGACTTTCAGGAGGGGAAGACTCTATGTTTAAATATATATAAATATGTATGTCTCTTATTCTAAAACTTGATGGCAAAACTGCAGATTTGGGCTAACAGAGGTTCAGTTTCTGTGTAAAAAGACTTGGTGTATTATCACTGTTATAATATGGAAGTCTTTGAGGGTACTTTAGGTTTGCAATTTAGGTACTTTAGGTTTGCAATTTTTCATCTCCCCTTTATCAGCAGTAGTAGTGTAAAATGTGACCTTTGCAGCTTCTGGATTGAACCTTTTAATTTTACCTTGTTCCTTAACCTGGACAAGATCAAGCTTTCCAGGCTATACTGCAAGCTGTGTCCCCAAGTAAATGGGCATTCAAGCAGATCAACTTACGGCATTTTATTAAGTCAACACTCATGCAAAAGCCACCTCCAGAGCTTAATAATTATTTACTGAGTGCTCCTGGGTCATGAGAGAGGTTTTCATTAAGTTAGAAAGCATTATGTTCAGCCACTTGTGAAGGTGTGTTTTAAAGACAGGAAGAAAAATGGAAAACTACTACATGGTGTACAACAACTTAAAAAAATTTCTGAGGCTTGAATATTTTTGTTTGTGGCGTTGGGTTTTGTTGGAGGCGTTTTGTGTGTGTGTGGGTTTAAAAAAATTTTTTCCAAGCAGGTTGGTCCTCTGAATTAATTTAATTTGAAATTCAGCCCTTATCTCCTTGGTGTAGTAGGTGTGTGTAGTGGATGGACGTTGCAGGGTTTTGCCTTCCCTCCCCAACCAGGTGCACTCAGTGCCTTTTGGGCTGTGTTCTGTTCTGTGGGTGCAGCCCATGGTGCAGGTCAGGATACAAAAGCATTGTAGGAGGCACAGAGAACATTTACCTCGATGATGGAGCAGGGGCAGGCAGCCTATTTCTTTAAATGTGTAACCTTCAAGTGCGGAAACCTTTCATGTAGGAGCCTGAAACACAGTCCTGGCTTTATTATAAAGGCTGATAAAGGTCTCCACACCGTTTTTGTAACTGCTTTGTCCTTGGCAAGCCAGGACGTAGGAGGGTGCCAAATCTTGAGCTTGTTTTTTTTTGCATTGATACTTCAAGCAGCGCCAGGCAGTTGGCGGTGAGCGGAGCGACGCTGTAACCCACAATCAATTATTAAATGTTAGGAATGAGGTACAAAGTGCTCCAGGGAAAATGCTGTAGTAGTTGGAGTCCCTTACCTTGGCTGAAGGGGAAAAGGGATTGTGTAGGGTTTTTTTATTGTTTGTGGACTTTTTATGTTTTGTTTTAGACTTTTTTTTTGAGTGGTGGTGGTGTGTGCAATCTGGCTCCTCCTTGCATTTATTTTGTTTTCTTTTGCTATTCTTCACTTTTCTGTTACTTCTTTCTGAGGCAAACAGCATTGCTAGCTAGCAGGTCAGAAGCTAATACAGACATTGTTCTTCAGCCACATGTACAGTACAGAGAACAAAAAATTTCTTGAGGTTTTACTGCTTGGTAGAGAGATTGAAAACAGAATTTGTAGAGATCAACTTTAATCTTCAAGAAACTCTAGTAATTTTCTACAAGTGATGTTGGGAGCTGAGTGGTGGTCTCCTCTGAAAATGTCTTCTGGAGGTCAAGTATTTAAGTAACCACCATTATAGCATAGAACAATCTTAATCTTTAAAGCAAGGAGATGAGAGGTTGCCAACATGGCAACTCAAATGTGGATGCCTTTATTTTCTCTGTGAATAATTATGAATGGGATAAGGGTAAGACATAAACAAAAGCGTTTAAATTCGGTGTTATTTCTTACCTCTGATAGCTGGTGCAGCTCAGTGGATTTCTTGAGGTGCTAAATCTGCTTTTCTTGGCTGATTTCTCTGTGGACTAACCCATTAACAAACATTTGGCATGAATGGAGGGAAGAGAGCAGCAGCCTCCCTCTTATGTGCCATTTTTCAGTTAAAAGCAGGGAAGTCCATCCTGCCCAGAACAAGTGGCTTTGAAGGCTCTTTGTCTAATTTGTATAAGAAAAATTACATTGGAGACTTTTTTTCTTAAAAATATTCAAAAGTAGTTAAAGTTTCCAAAGTAGTTAAAAAGCAAAGTTGAGTTAATTATATTTCTTTCCAGTTCAAAGTCTAGTCTCCAGAGAAGTTTCTTAATCAATGCATAGATAGTGCAAAATAATGCATGTACATCAGATAACTCATAACTAATGCATGTGAACCAGAGCATTTGTTTGATCAATTTATAGAATCTGAAAACAAAACTGTCCAACGAAAGATGAGTTTGTGTTTTTGCCTAAAGGGACAGATAAAATAATCAGTAAACATCTGGGAAGGTTATGGTCTCTGTAGGTCAATGGCAACAAAATCAAACTTGATTTTAATGTGATCAGTTACCTTTTATTATGTAATGGCTAGCTGCATAATAACTCATGTATGCAGGAGCTAACATTTCCCAGGCATCTGTGCAAAGGATATGTGATTTAAACTATTTAATAAAGCTTTATCACTTCATGATTAATTGGATTGGCTCATGACACATAACTAATAACTCCCAGTCTCTATTGCACTGTGCTTATTAGAGTGCTAATGGATAACTGGTTTAATCATGTGTCAATTAAAAGGATGAGTCGGTTTCATTTATTGCAATTAGATGGTTTCCATAAGCTGTTTGCAGGAAGTATCTGAATTGCATCGTGTATTAGCTGTGTGTGGGCTCTGCTGCTGGCTCCACGCAATCTGGGGGTGAATCAGTTCGTGTAGGGGAGTTTTGGATCCACGTGTCCACCCTGGATTGTTCTGTGGTACATGGCACCGAGCGTGGTCACGGGACATCTGCCTCTGCACCAGCATGGAAGGGTCAAGAAGCTTTAAAAATGACCATTTTCAAAACTCTCTGCATGAAACTTTAGAAAATAACACGTTTTTAATGGCTTCTTTGGTTGGAAAAGTGAGTTTCTGACAACATGGTCATGGAACCCAAACCGTCTTCTGTTCCTTCTATTCTATGCTTGAGATGAGCAGACATGGTGCATAAGGGAAGCTGGATGGGAGAGTGACCTGTGTGATGCTTGGGACAGACTTAGAGGAAGAGGTACCAAATTTTCAAAGTGTTTTCCATGTTTGATCAGTGCCACTCATGGCAGGTAGAAGAATGCTGGTGTGGGAGACTGTCATGCACACAGGAGGAGCTTTGCAGACACCTGGGAATAAATAACAGGAAATCTGTCCATGTTCCTTCCCAGTGCTTGTGACAGAAGCATCTGGTTAGGCAGGCAGGTGTTGTGCAGCAGCTTTTATTCCAGAATAAGCATTATTTGAACTCACCTGCACTGATGATGTGATGGTTGGGTGCCCATCTCCCTTTCTCAGTTAGTAATGGGTAGGATAAGAGGAGATGGCCCCAAGTTGTGCCAGAGGAAGTTTAGATTGAACATGACAAAGAATTTCTTCACTGAAAGAGTTGCCAAGCACTGGAACAGCCTGTCAGGGAGATGGTTGAGTCACCATTGCTGGAGGTATTTAAAAGACACGTAGATGTGGCACTTGGGGACATGGTTTAGTGGTGGGCTTTGCGTTGCTGGGATAATGGTTGGACCTGATGATCCTGGAGATCTCTTCCAACCTAAACAATTCCATGATGCTGTGGCAGTAGCTGCAGTCTGGCAGCACGTGGCTGTCCACAGTGTTCAGGGCTTGTCTGCCTCTTTGCCATGTGAAATACTGAGCAGAATTGCAGAGGAAATAAAGCCTGGGAGCATCTTCACCCTTTGGGGAAGAAGTTGGCAGAACAGCATTTTCTGGGACTGCCATCTCATTAAAAGTCACAATACTTGAAGCTTTTGTTTACAGTTTTTGATCAACAGTAGAGCCTTGAATCACCTGCAGGAAGATGGAAGTACACTTGGTGCAAGGAGGTAAAATAGTTGTGTGAGCAAGATGAGGTTCCTGGCAGGAGCTGTTTGAAATGCTGTGCAAGTAATTTCTCCTTCCTGCTCCCTCTCTTTCCCCAACATTTTTGTATATGGAAAGGTTCTTCTGAGATGGTTTCCTGCACACTTGGCTTTGGTAGGTGGAGAAACAGTTCAAAATGAAAGAAGGTGGGAGGAACTTCTGGGTTACCAATTTTGCAACATTAGGTATCTGTAAAAATTGCCAGTAGCACACAAATGAGAATGCTGACAAGTGTGGTACAAAACTGGCCTTTTTCCAACATGAGGAGAATGAATCCTTCCCTGAATGCAGCATTTGGGTGGATATTTTCTTTTTTTTTCTCTCATGTATTACAGTGGTCTCTGAGGTGGGATGCACAGTGTTGTTAGTGGGCAGAAAGAAAATGTGAGCACTTCAGCAATACATGTATATAGTTCATAAATAAGTAAACATTTTGAGAATGCATGTTCAGACATTCCTGGTAGGAATGTATAATCAAAACAATTGGGAGACCACTCATCTATAACTATCTTGGTCGTGGAAATAAAGCATCTCTTGGGTTTAGAAATGTGAAAGTGGTTCAGATGTGCAGCCAGAAAACAAGCTGCTGGATTTAGATGTGAGAATGCTTCACCCTTAATTGAAAAGGGAGTGTTTTTTACAAGTATCACAGTCAATGACTTGTCTTGAGCAGCTAATTAGTACGATTATTCCACAGCTGCATTAGTTTCACCACAAAGGTTTTCTCTTGTTTTATCAAAAGGATCAGTGTCTCTGTGAATGTTTCAACATGACAGGTCTTAAATAGCAAGATGGTCCCCTGCCTCCCTGCCCCCAAAATGTGTGCTCTGGAAGAGCAGAGTTTGATCTCTTGGGGCAGTAGGCAAGGGTTCTCTTTTTTGTTTCTGCCCTGAACTGTGTTCAACATCAGTCCTAAACAAAGCCAGAAAACTTCCAGCAGTGCTGGCTCTGGCTGTCACAGCACAAGTGGCAAGACCTGGGAGGGATGCTGGCTCCCAGACTTGCGTGTCCTGCCAGCATCCCACAGGTATCAGCACTGGAGCCAGAGGTGGGGATTTCAAGAGCAGCTTCCTCCTCGTGCCAGGAGGGTTAGTGCTGGCTTGCCAAGGCATGGCCCATGGATTTTGGTTGTGCAGGCTAAAAAAATGATGAGTTGCTCTAGAAAGTGTCCATGGTGAAGTCCTATGGTCTGTTTGCCAATGGTGTAGAAATGTCTCTTAGGTGGTAAAGCTGAGCTGTCTGCTGGCTTGGGCCAGCCTGTTGCTCTTTGTAAAGTGTGACTGGAATAAAGCTGTTACTGTTTATTTTGCCTGGCTTTTGTATCTGGAAGTGCTCAGAAGATGGTGGTAGGCCTGGGGTGATAGTTGAGTTTTTGGTAGAGATCTTTTTTTCTGACGCTGAAAAGTCACTGCCAGCAAGCCCAACCCTAAAGTAGCATTATGCAGGAAATAACTGAACTATGTTTTGTCATGTTTTCATGGGAGAGGTAGATTTACTTTAATTTGAGTTAGGACTGGAGTATTATCCATACCAATCATTAGACTTGCTTCAGCTGTTTATTACTAAGGAAAAAGGAATAAATGTGCCTACTACTGTCTATAAACGCATTTGTTTTTCTCGTGGGCGGTTGCTGTAAAATTTGAAGGAGCAAATGGCTCTTTACAGCTGGATGTTGGTGTTTGGGGAATGGTTTGGCTGCAGTCAGGTTAAGGCAGCCTAAGGTGGCTGCTGAGTACCTGCAGTAGGTCAACTCCAAATTCCCTTTGCGCGGAGCCGCGGATCCTCACCCATCGCGCCCCACGTTCCCCCGTAACTGCACCAGCTCTGGCCCCCCAGAGCTGCCATCCCGCTTGGTGGAAGCTGAGCTGTCTTTCTCTGGTCTTCCCACAGCAATTCCGAGCATCCTGGCGCTTCCAAGCCTCCCTTAAGCTCCTCCAGCATGACCTCACGAATCCTGCTCCGACAGCAGCTCATGCGTGAGCAGATGCAGGAGCAGGAGCGTCGGGAGCAGCAGCAGAAGCAGCAGGCAGCCCAATTCATGCAGCAGCGAGTGCCCGTGAGCCAGACACCTGCCATCAACGTCAGCGTGCCCACCAGCCTGCCCCCTGCCACCCAGGTGCCCATGGAGGTCCTCAAGGTACGCACCTTTCCGCTCAGGAGCTCCTCAAAATCCGCTTTGTTTAACAAGGACGTGGTTCTAAGCGTTTTCGGCAACCACCTTTTGCATATAAGCTGCTCTCTGGCTTAGTTTGCAGCTTGTTTTGTTGGCCTGGTAGCAAAAAGTGGAAAAACTTTAAAAAAAAGTTTGTATAACTTTTGTTTTCTTTCAACTTTGAGATCGCCGGAGGGAGGTTTTGTAACAAAACTGAGTTTTCCGTCATTTTCCGTTTGGAAAACGCTTCTCCATCTTTCTAATGCTTAATTACTTTCAATACGAAGAAATTATTAGTAGATAACAAATCCATGTTTTGGTTTATAAAGGAAAACGATGAAATAGTTTTGTAAGATGGCAGTCAAAACTCTTTACAAAAGAGTTCCTCAGAAAGCCTTAATCTGAAATATGGGTGAGTTTCCAGCTACTTGCAACGAGTCTTTGTAATCCTTTTTTTGTTTAAATGACTTGTTTGCTATTAGTAGCTTTGGATTCCTTGTCCCACTGGAAACTGTAGGAGCTTGTTAGTGTCCCTCTGTCAAAGGGCATGTAGCTTGCTAATTACTCAGGGAAAAACGTGCACAGCTATAAGAAAAGAGATAATTTCACGCACTGCTTCAATTCAAGTAGGCTGAAGCACCGTGAAATGTGTGAGTAAAACAATGTCAAATGTTCTGGAGAAGTTTGCTGACATATTTCATGAAAATACAATTTTCAGCAGTTTTGTAGAGTTTGCTCTGCATTATTGCTGGATCTTTTTATTACAGTTTGTTGTTTAGTCAGTGAGCATATTCTTACCACATAAGTTAGCTGAGCTTGGTGACAAACCGCTCATGTTGTGCTTTTTGCTGTTGTATACCGATGATATGCAGTCAGAAATTCAGTTTTAAAACAGACTTGCTGGCTCAGGATTTTGAGGGGGTCTGTGTGACAGGTTTATAGGGAAAATATCAGATATTTTTATTTATTGAATCTGCATTATGATGTTGTGTTGCCAGCACTAAAACTAACACTTGATTTGGGATCGTAGAGTCATAATCCAGTATGTGATCAAGGAGCAAAAAGGCAGCAGTTGAATTTTGAATTTTATTTCTCCATAAACACACATTTCCATTAAAAATTAAATATAATATTCTTTGAACATGTGAGCATATGTCTATAGTAAGGAGTCTGAAATTGTCTGGGAAGAATTGTTTTGTCTAATGTTTGTGTATTACTCACGATGTTTGTATATAATAATTTCTTCAGCTTGTTTCCAGGTTATGGCTGTAGTTATAATTTGGGTCCAGCAGATGTGTAGGTGCTATGAAATAGGGGTTTTTTTGTGATGCAACTAGCTAAATAAACATATATTACTTATATATGTTTATTACATATATACTTACATTACGTTTTTTACATCCTTTCATCCTAATCTGTTAAAATATGAGTTTTAGGGTATTTTTCAAGTACTGTGAAAACTTGTCGGAAAGTGTTTACTTTTTTGATGATACTTTACTGATAAGGAAGGAATATAACATCTTGAAGAAGCATTTGCAGTTGTCATTGTTGTTCATTTTACAAATGCCTCTTTCTATGGGAGAGGAGGGAAGGCAGCCCTTGATTTCTGAGGGACAAACTTCAGAAATCTCTGCAGCCAAAAGGTGATGCAAATGGGGTTCCTGGGACCTGGCTTGTCACAGGATCTGTGTGCAAAGCTGTAACCTGCTGAAGCATTGCTGGGAAGCTTCACCCACAGGACTTGAACCTGAACCCTTGTCCCTTAGGATTCCAAAATTTGTTCCCCATTTCCCTCTGATGGAGAAGGTTCTCCTGGAAAGAGTTAGGACACTTCTCTTTAGCCCAAATAAGAGTGCATGACCACGTATAATAAAACATTAGGAGAATATGTCCTTAAGCAATTTGTAAAATAAAACTAGTTACTGGCAACAGCTACCTTTTGGCAATGGAATTCCATTTTGAAGGTTATAGTCGTGGAAATATCAGCAACCTGCTGGACCAAAAATGTCTGTCTTCTCATCACCTACATTTCCATAAGTAACAGTCAAAATCAGCAAAAAGAAGTCCTCTGGGACTCTGCCTGTGAGAGGAGATAAAAACTGCAAAACTGAGGAAAGCAGCAAAGCTGCTTTGCATGGCTTTGCTGCTTGTGTTTTTGGTGGAGAAAAGCATTGAAAGACGCACCCATTTACACTCATAATAGTGGGCCAGTTCTGTACAAAAAGAAATTAGTACAAAATGCCAGGTTTGAAGTCATGATCTTCCTGAAAATTACCACTGAGGCTTCAGTGAGAGTGAGATTTGGCAACAGATCCATATAGTTTTCTTTGTGGTTTTTGGGGGGGATTGTTTTGGGGTTTATTTTTTTTGATTTGTTTTTCCAAATAGGATATTTGGCTCAAAAGCTGAGATTAACAATAACTCAGGATCTTCCTGGTGCCAGTGTGCTGACAGCCAGCTCTGGCTGCAGTGACATCATTTCCCTGCAGCTGCTTTTTACACTTCAGTTGTTTTTTAGCTGTAGACAAATTTTCCATATGAGCTGTACAGAAGTTTTAATAGATAAATAGGGAGCTAAGTTGCTAACTTTACTATCCATATGGTCTGAATTTAGTGACCTTAAACAACGAGATAGAAAAAAAAGGGATTTTTTACAATTTCAGGAATTTTAACCTGCAAGGCAACTTTGTTTAAAAGTGATCTTTTTCAATGTTACTTCACAAACAACACCAAATCTAGCAGCTGGTTTTGTTGTGTTTGCTTGCTTGTTTGTTTTGGTACTTTGCATCAAAAAATTCCACTCTAAGCCTGTTGAATTTGTCAGTGTTTAGTGGTTTTAATTATGTTGTGTGACTTGCCCTTTCACCCATATCTCACAGTGTGAGAAGGAGAATAATACTTGCATATCTGAGGATAGTAATTCAGAATGACTGATTTAAAAAGAAGCCAGAGGTGTTAATGAGCTTGGATTTTATATTTGTTTTCAAGATGTCCATTTAGAAACAATACAGAAAGAGAAATATGTACTAATCTATGTCACGTTGCATAGGCATCTCCAAATTGCATAACATTTTATGCTCAAGGCCATGTGAATAAATTGGATTTCATTTTCTTGAGTAATGACTTCTCATTGCATCACTCTTCTGCCAAGTAATGTAGCTTGGCAAGGTAGGAGATGACCTGCTGGAATTCGAATTTTGCATTGCTTTGTGCTGCCTAATTAAGAGATGGTCTGAGAGTGGATTTGATGCTTTTGGAACAGTATCCCTTCAACTTTGATAGCAAAAGGAAGATTTGTTACAGCTTGTGGTTATCCTTCTGCAGAGCTGGGGTTGGCTTCCTGGGCTGGTTTGTCTTTGAGCACCTTCTCATCCATCTCCAGCACTACAGAGACATGTCACCAGGAATTCTTTGCTTCTGCTGTAACTCACCTTCTTTCTCTGCCTTGGAAATAGGAATATAACATAAAAAAATATTTATTGGAGTAGTTTCAAGCCCTAGTAAATCCCATTAAGGATGGGTTCCCATAAGGACGCATGGGTCCCATAAGGACCCATTCCTTATGTTTTTATTTATTTATATTTAAAAGGATTAGCATCTTTGCAAAAAGTTCATTTTAAAACAGAATTGTTGCTGTGCTATGTGACTTGTATAGCTTTGCCTGATTTTTGGATCAAGCTTACTGTGTAGAAGTATGACACAATCCCCTAAATCCTTTGAACCTACCTGTCCAAAAGCCAGTGTGGCACTGCAGAATCTGTGGCTGGTGTGTGTGTGCTCCATTGGAGAGGGGCACAGGAGCATCCTCAGGAGGCAGCACAGGCTGGTGTGTGTGCTCCATGGGGGCAGGAGCATCCTCAGGAGGCAGCACAGGTTGGTGTGTGTGTCCCCTCCATGGAGCATCCTCAGGAGGCAGCACAGGCTGGTGTGTGTCCCCTCCATGGAGCAGGAGCATCCTCAGGAGGCAGCACAGGTTGGTGTGTGTCCCCTCCATGGAGCAGGAGCATCCTCAGGAGGCAGCACAGGCGGCTCATGGCCAGCACCGGCCCACAGAAATTGCAAATCAGTTCCACTGAAAATATTACCAGTTCTTGCAGGATTGAAAACATTTCTGGTGGGCAGCTGACACCCAGCCCTCTGCATGTCTCACTAAGCAGATGGAAGGTGGAAAGTGAAGGGTGAACATTTCTTCCCTCTGGCCCTCCATGGTGCTTGTTGGCGTTCCTCGGTGCGTGGATGTGACACTTGCTGTCATGGTTCTGATGTGATGCACCAGGTCACAGGCTGATGGAACCTAAACTGGGGATGTGCTCTGGGTCCCTGTCCCTGCTGCTGGATGCAAATACTCCCAGGGATGAGGTTGCTGCACATCCCCTTCCTCCTGAGTGTTGTCACACCAAGTACATAGCATGACAGAAATCTGCTGGACTTCTTACACCTCTCTCTCCTTCTTTATCTGCCTTTGGGGTTTGTAGAATATAACTTCTTTGGCACAGATGGGAGATGGTTGATACTACTGCCAAGATCAGCCTCCAGGGCTGCAGTGGGAACCTGCAGTTATCTTTGGAGAGCTGCATAAATGCTTTGCAGGTGATAAGGTAAAAGCAGGTCTCCTCACCAGCAGGTCCATTTCATCCCCTTTTAGCTTGTTTTTGGAGAATAAGAAAACAGTTCCCTTGCTCCAGGGTCCTGCTTTGGGGATCTACATGTTGAGGTCTCTGCTTTCTGGGCAAAAATCTCTACTTGTGCATATACTGCCAGCCCTTGCTAATAGGGCAGTTCACCCCAAAATATACACATGTATATTATGTATATATATGTATCTAAAACATATGTATGGAAGCATAAGCCACAAACTCAGTTTTAATGTTTCTCCTTAAGGCATTTTAATAGTCTATCTCCATACAACAATGCTTATAATATGTGAAATATTCAAAAAATTTGTCTGCCACTGAAGCCCTCACTTTGGATTCCCCCTGCTAAACTGCCTGGGTTTATGTCCTCACAGTAGATATTAATCGCTCTTTTGGTGCCAGAATTTCATCATGGCCTTTCTTTCTTGTCCTGAGCAAAGCCTAGAGCCCAATCCTGTGTACTGGATTCCCTCTCTTGCTTTGTTATTCCAAGATCTTTGCCCACCTCATGGCAGTGCTGTGGGCTGATTGCTGCTGATACCAGAGTGGGTGTGGTTGTCTTCTGCTCAGGGCCATCCCATTGCTGCAGTTTGTGCTCATCTTTTTGTGTTCCCACTTTTTCTGAGTGGACAGGAGTGCAGGCAGCCAGCCTTGCCTCTCTCCTTCACCCTCATGTCATCACTCACTCAGACTTTAAATGTGCCACCACGATAATCCCTGCATCAGAAACACTGTATTTCTTCATTTTTGGAATGCCAAGCATTTCTTCCATTTGATGTTAATGACTGTTGGGCATATATTAAAAAAAGTACTTTCTCCTATTTTTTTTAAGGTGCTTATTCCATAGATTGACCTGTGGAAGCTCTGCCTGGCAGGGAAGGCTCAGCAGCTGGCACTTGTGTTCTTGGTGTAATAATTACCATAAGACTTCATTGTGTGCAGGACTTATCTCACAGTTCTGAAGAACAGAACAATGGGATGGCAAGATAGATACGTGGCAGTGCCTGCCCCACCAAATGTGTTTGTGGACATGCTTATCTGATTCAAAGTTAATTTAATCTCACCTGACAATGGTAGATAGTAGTGTGTACTGGTGTGTTAGGTAAGCCTGGTGTGTATTTCTAATCAAGAACTTAGACAAGTGATTTGCCAGACTAAGTCTTGGTGAGCTGCAGATAAAGCATTTAAACTAAGGTTACTTACACTTGGTGACATACTGTAAGTCATCAGCAAAGAAGAACTTGCATTTAGCTACAGAACCACTAAAGTCTGCCTTGCCTCTTCAGCTTTCATGTAAGTAAAAGTATCTCTCTGGCCTAAAATCTTTTGCTTACTCAGTGGGTTGAAAGCTGTTTTAAAACAAGCACTAGTGCTCAAGGTCTGCATCAGTAATAGAGGTAAAATGTAAACTCTTGCTTAACACCCAGGGTATTAGACATTAAAAATGCATGGAATTCAAGGGGGCAACATACTTCTGTGTACAAGTATCTGATGGTTGACTGCTAGTGCAAAACACTGCTCTCACCCTTCGTCCCAAATGCCCTTTTCCTATGCATGCAACATGTGTGCACTTGGCTCTTGAGGGAAATGGTTGTTGCTGATAAGGGTGTCTGATTTTCCATCTTGTTTCTTCAGTTGTGGCACAAAAATGCAGCTCCCAAAGTTGGGGGACAAACTGTGCTGCTGCTGGGGTTGAGAAGATTTCTTGGGAAAATGATGTGAGCAGAGTGGGGAAAGTAGGTGAGAAACTGCTCCTCATCACAGAGCTCTTGCCTTGCAAGTTCACAGTAGTTGCCTGGAAGTTTGAAATAACTTATTTGCCACGGAGGAAATCAGGATATACTCAGACAAAATGATGCGGACAGTTGGAGGTCCAAGCTCTGATTGCTCCTTGGAAATTCTTGCTGGTTTATATCCTAGTTGGTGGTCTTGAGGATTTGCTGTCTTCCCACTGGCAGGGGAACATCCACAAAATTAAGGAGAGCTTGCTAAGTTCGGTCTGTTACAGCTTCAAAGCACTCTTTTTTTTTTTTTTTTATGGTCTAGACATATTATCTGCTGGCTGAGTTACCAGACCTTGGGAAAATGATGGTTCACCACGTGTCACTGGCTGTTTTGGACCTGCAGAAGATGAGTTAATCTTGTGCAGATTAAGATTTGTAGGTGCCCATAGTTGTGGGTATTAAGAGCATTGATGAGGCTCCACAGCCCCCAGGTTTTAGCAGCTGGTACCAAGTCCTTTGTCAGGCAACATGAATTTAATAACCACCTTACTCCTGGAGCCAAGGCTGTCAGAGGAGGGTGAGTGCTGGTCACTGCAGTTGTGTTTGCTGAAGCCATGGCTTAATTTAGCAGAAAATAATGCCCAGAGCCACACACAGTGCTGGCAAATGTGGGAGCTGGGGGGAGATCCAGGGGGGGCCTCTGCTGACACCTTTGATAGGCCTTGAATTTTAAATGTGAAAACTCAGATCTGCTTAAAGTAATCGTTGGGTATTAGGTATACTCACAAATATTTCAGTTCTTCAGCTGGTTTGGCAGCATTATTCTCTGAGATGCTGAACCTGTGTAGTGAATGAATTCAAAGTGACAAGCTGGAGGCATTCCTGCCATTCAAGAGAGGCTTAAGGAATTTCTTATTGGCTAAATTACAAATATGTAGCATTTTGCCCAGCACTGCATGGCAATTTCAACCTGCCTGACCGTGACAAGATTAGTACTTTTCCTCCCTCTCCCCAGCAGTAATTTTTTTTTTAAATTAGATTAAGAAGTACCAGGCAGAGATGCAAAAGCTTGAAAGAGTGAAAACCAGCCTTACCTTGAATGATTCTGTCTGTCATTGGATTGGTTCCTTAATTAGCCCCATGTCCTTTAACCTCTTGAGAAATAAGTAAGGGATAAATTTGGGGATAAAGACAAAGACGCCTGGAGATTTACCACACACCGATAGGTAATTCATCAAGGAATGTTGGTAATTAGCCCTGCCTCTTTCCTTTCTGGCTCATTTAATAAAACTGGTTGATTTAAAATAATGCCTGCTGGTTCATTATCAACTACTTTAAGAGCCAAGTTATGAACTTGAAACAAAACCCAGTATTGTGTTGTCTGCAAAGGACCTGGCAAGCGTGTTTTGTTTTGTTTTTTATAAAAAAGAAATTGCTCTGTCTGGTCATCAGTCTCCCCAGCTTGATAATTAAATATTACTTTGTTTGGATTACGATTTGGCTTTTTGGTTGTATTTATTCCTGGTGTCTGCTGCTGAGAGACAGAGAAGAGGGGAACAAATCCAAGATCTTGAAAAGGTACATGTCAGATGGTGTTAAGAAAGCATGGCCTGATGGAATTCAGCTGAATAAGGACTTTACAATAGTAGTAGTTGTCCAGTTGAGGAAATGGGCAACTGTTTTAACCCTTTATCTCTCAGAAGTGAGTGCCAGCTAAGTGTCTTGTTCTTTGAGCAAAATGATCCATTTTATTAACCCATCTCTTTATTGCTTGTAATGGCAATTTTCCCTGAGCAGAGGACAGAACTCATCTAGTTTGTATTTGCTTGGGAAACCTTGTACCAGTCTCTCTTTTTCTTTATAGATGGGAATAGCATTCCTTGGAAGTTAAATGAGAGGCTCAGGCCAGCGCTGGATCAGCACTGCTGCCTTTGCAGTGTCTGGGAGAGTTTCTCAGTGTCCACTTGGAGTTTGTTACAGCAACACTTGCTGGCCAGGAGACCTGGGTGGGTCAGTCTGCCTGAATGAAAGAATGAGCTTACTGTAAATCTTCCTTTAATAATTCATGTCAGACTTAGGTTGCAACACCTCTGAAACTGTTGTTTCAGGAAAAGCTGTTGTAGAGGAAAAGCTGGCAGTGCCAGCCTGCTGATGGAATCCTCTGTAAGAATTTCTGAGCATGGAACCTCTCAGTATCACTTGGAGCAGAATTGGATGTAGTGTTTCAGTGCAAATAAGAAAGAGCATCCTCCTGCTCATCTTCCATCCATCTCTTTTCCATCCCCTGGGGTAGTGCTTATTCTTGGAATCTTGTGTTCCATCGATGCTTTTGTGACCCAGCAAAACTACGTGTCTGCTTTTATATACTTGGCAGATTAATAAATAAAAAAAGATGTTAAATGTGATGGCCTCTGTGGAAATACAACTCTGCCAGTGATTCTTTTGTCACCAATGATAAAAATAACTTGCTGCTGCAAACAGTTGCAGGGAGGCCTCTGGGGTGTTGGGATAACAGCTCAACCCTGCAGGTTGTCACTGGATGTTCTGCCACTGGATGCCAGTTACCTGCTTATTTATTATTTTGAGACCTGTTAATAAACTCTAATAGTTAAATTGATTTTAAACTAGGTTTGTTTTTTCCAGCGTGTAATGATGTAGAACAGAAAATCAAGTATCTTTTAACCAAAATGACCCCAACAAACAAAATTCTAATACGAGTTTTTGTAAAGTTAGAGTGTGCATGCCAAATTAATAGTTTGGGTTTTACACATCATCCTATTAGAACATACTGGAACAATATTTATTATGGACCTCTGTGACTTTGAGTCCTAGACTTACTGAATATCAGTAGTTGAAGTTCCAGTCAGTTGTTTGAAAATTCTTGTGTAAGTTATATAATGCAAACAGATTATTTTTGACGTGGTCCCCAGCAGCAGGCACTTCCACATCAGCATTACAGTAATTAAACAGTAATTCATAGTGCTGCACTTCCATAATTTCTCAGCAGATGGCATTACGGTTTCCAGGACTGTGTATTCCTTGGGAAAGCTCTCAGCTGTCAGGGAATTCATCATTCTGAACTATTCTCTTCACCAGTCAGGGCTAATACTCAGCTGTAAGCCTGTTTTGACACATTATATTAATCGTGTTGTTTGGTTGTGTTGTTGTATTTTATTTTCCCAGAGGTGCCTTTAATCCATTAACCAGGTAAAAAGCTGTATGTGATAGTTATTGCATTAAAAAACTAAGGCAAGCTGCCTGTTTTTAAATAAAACTGCTCCTGGTGTCCAGCAGAAGAAATAAACTTTTTCAGCAGATAAGACTAGAACATTAGAAAAGGTTAAAAAACAATGTTTTCTATTGAACATTCCCAATCCTCAAAGCTATGTAAGACACAACTGTTCTGTGTTAAATTCTACCCCCTTCCTGCTTTGTGACATAAATTCTGGATTTTGTAGAAAATGTCAGCTAGTGAAAGAAAAATCATTTGGAGCAGAATTTGATGCCATTGTGGAAACAGTAACAAATATTAGTGTGTTCCTGAATAAACGTGGCTTGCAGAGCACAGAAGGCATCAGCTGTTTTTGGGCACCCCTCCTGTGTGCATCCCTGGCTTCTGGGGATGTTTTTGTCACTGACCTGGCTGGAATCTGTGTCCTGTCCCCCATGGACACTCTGACATCAGCAGGAGCGTGTCTTGCGTGTCTGAAGAAACCAGAGTTTCAAAGAGCTGGTTTTTCTGTCTGGGAACAATGTGCTCCTTGTGTCTGTCTGTGTGTCCATCCTCCCTCTCCTCCTGGGTGCAGAGAGGGGCAGATCTGCTCACCAGGGAGCATCACAGGCCGTGCCTGTGCCATGGATCCAGAATGAGCTTGGGGCACCTGGAGTTATCCTGACCTACAGTCCAAACCACTCCTTTCATCTCAGAGGAAGCTTGCAAGTTAAGCAAGGCAAATCAAAGCTTGTATTTCAGGACGCCTTCCTAAAACTCACCCAGAAGTTCCTGATTGAAACCAAAACTAAATTTTGTTAGTAGACATAATGGCTGGCTGTGAATTAAATCTTTCTGTTCTGTCAGAGGAAAATAGCAGTTTTCTTCTTGGAAATTAGTCCCTTCCTTGAAGACATTTGAAGGCTGAGGTGTAGCAAACAGCCTGTCTGCCTCTCTCAGGTCTTCATGAAGCTCATGCCAAGACCTGCAGGCAACACACTAAATTTTAAGACTACTTCTGACTTCCTCAGGCTGGACTTGCCTGCTTGTGTTTTTCCTATAGGTGTGTGGACTTCTTTTTCTTCTTCTTTTTTCTTTTCTTTTTTTTTTTTTTTTTTTTTTTTTTTTTTTTTTTGTCAATTTGGGCAGCTTTTTCCAGTTGGTAAACTTTTTCCAGTTTACCAATATCAGTGACCCAGAGTGCCTTTGCCCTTAACCAGCATCTCTGTCCTGATAGCATCTAAGTGATAAACCTGCTTTTGGGGAGACAGCTTGTTTTTACTGGGGGGGGAAGACCTGCTGTTAGTTCTGCTACAGCCTCATGTGAATCTGGGCTATTCTGTTGAGCAATGTTAACATTTCAGAAGCTGCTTTAAAATTAATTATAACAGTGCTTTAAAGTTCATTTTTGTCTTGTTAAACCGAAAATTCTGAGGAGTGAAACTTCTGTTTAAAAAATCATGGCAATCATCTATATTATCAAAAGTTACTGATTGAAAACTTGTCCATTGAGCTGTCTGAAAGCGTTTGTTATACACAGTTTTGCTTCCTGACTGCCACCAAAACCATACTTTGCTGAAGTACTTGTGAAACAGTTTAGGGAGGGAATAAAATGACCTTGAATGAGTCAGCACTTGTGCGTAGCAATCGTAAGCCTTCCGTGCTCTTTGCTTTCCAAAAGGAAATGAATTCTGGACCACAGGCACCATTCATTGCAGGGCACTTAATGGGCTCCATTCACATCAAAGTTCATATATTCCTTAAGGCTTCAGCCCTGTATGGTTTGCTGTGTGAAAGGAAAAATACTATTTAATCATGCTACTTTGGCTTTTCAAAAGAGTTTATCCTTTTTGTACACTGGCTTTTTGTGGGAAGGAGTGATTCCTTCTGCTCTGGAGTGCTGCTTATGCCATTAGTGGTGGCTCTGTGCAAAGTGCCACTTCCTCCATGGGTCACTGTTCCAAATTGCCTTCTGCCTTTCCCTGCACTGTTTGATCTAAGACATGAGGAGAAAGCTTCCAGCCAGGGCTTCTGCAGGATTATTCTTCTCTCTGAACTTGCACCTTCCCCAAGGAAATGTGTTAATTCCATTTGTCTGCCTTGGTTAAAGGCTGCAAGGGCTGAGTTGGGTCTCAGTGGCTCTGCATGATCTCAGCACAGTTTGGATGCTCCTCCTTGGATGCAGAGTGAGGAATGTGCTGATTGCTACTGGAGCCAGGGAACAATGGCAGATAACTGTTAGAGGAACCCAGTTCAACTTTGTGTTTTCCTCTCTGGTAGCTGCAATTCCAGAAAACATGTCCAGGTAGCTATTCCTGCCAGCTGTACATAGTCAACTCAGAAAAAAATCAAAAGCAGCTTTGACTGTTACTCAGGCGTGGAATCCTGCAATGATTTGGGTTGGAAGGAACCTTAAACATCATCTAGGCCGATCCTCCTGCCATAGAAAGGTGACTTTTTAAAAATCAGTTTAGTGGTTTTGTTTACCTGGGTTGTTGGTGTGGTCCTGCAGACATCTGCACCTGTGTCACAGGGAGCTGCTGTGGCAGGGTGAGAACAAACAGTTGGACATCAGCCCTGGCACCTTCTGGGGCTGACTCTGCTTTCAGTGTGGAGCAGAAACACGGTTCTGAAGTCAATTCCCAGTTGCCCCCAAGTATTACATGCTAGCTTATTTTTGCCAGTGCTGTTGATGAGTATTAATTAGATTCTTGTCAGAGGAAATTAAATCAGGAGACCTCATGTTATGCAGCCACTCCTGGGAGTTCAGTCTGTGAGAGCAGGCTGGAGCTGGTCTGACACCAGTGGCTTGAAACACATCATAGTGTTCTGAACCATTCACCTGTGGGTCCTACATCTCAGACCACATTGTTGGCTATGGTGGATATAGTGGCATCTTCTTGGCTCCAGCAGATGTTAAAATATCCTGAATTTTCATTTTTCATCTGTTGAAACTTCATTTAAAATAAACTCTTCAGTGGGAGCTTAATTGTATTTTTAAAGCAAATTAAAAACCATCAAAACAATTGTTCCATCCTGTAGCGTTATGGTAAAATGGGTTTATTCTTGAGGTTTAAAAAAGGACAAGGGAGGTGGGGAAGTCTGAGTTAAGATCTAGTTAATCTCCATCTAGTCTCTAATTGCATCCCTAGCATCTGGTTGCCTTGAATTGTGTTATGTCCCATACAGTTCTTTGGGCAGCTACAACCTCGTGTGTGTTGTCAGTCAATGATCTGAGGGGTGTTGTGAAGTACATGTCATGTTTGTATTTTTTAGTGTTAAGAGGAGATGCACAGTTTTTTGCATAAATACAACTTTAGTGAAAAATGCTTTGCCAGTTTCCCCTTGTGAACATCAAGCTGTTCTTGCAATAGCACTTCAAGGGTTACGTTTGTGCGGGTCAAGTGCGGTTTAAAATAGGATTCTTCTGAGACCAAGCCCTGCAGGCCCTGAATTTCTCTCTCAAAAGACATTTTGATCTTCTGACAAACTATTGCTTCTGAATTTCTTGGTGCTTCATATTTGCAGCTAACCTTTGGAGAACTGGAATGATAACACACACTCCTCTTTGTGTTTTGTGAATGTGCCTCCCCTGGTGAGTCGATGGCTTGTGCTTTTTGAAGTTCAGATGAAATCATTAAAAAGAGTTTTCTGTAAGATGTTTGGCAAGATGGAATTTTTCTGGTGTCATGTAATAAAATGTGCTTTCAGTCCTGTAGAAAGAGCCCTAACACTTACCTTGACAGGATTTCACACAGGAGAGAAACAAGAGCTTGCAGTCCCTTGCAAGCAGGAGGTTTTATATTTGCTCACATGCTGCAAATGCTGCTCTGACAGGTTTGTGCATATGTTGGAAAAACACCATGGCAGAATTTCAGACTATCTCTTTATATAACCTGTTTTTCAGTCCTCATATTTTTGTGATAAGCAACACACTTGTGCAACATCTGTGGAAGTAATGAACCTGAGTGCAGTTCTTTATCACAACTGCAATATAAACAGGGCTCCTGACAGCTGACTGGGGTTTTGTCCAAGATTTCACTCCTTCAGTGAAATCCTGCCCGTGCTCCATCCTTTGGCCTCATTGAGGGTCATTTGTATGGACAGCAGCTTCTCATTTCACAGGGTAAATAATTATTTGCCTGCCATATGTGAAATACCATGAGGAGGAGGATTTTCAACAGCTCATCTCGGGGAAGATGTGGAGGGGCAGGTGTGGGGAAGGCTAAAAAATCAGCCAGGGGATGTATCTTGTTTTTGTAGGTATAAAATAGATTATGATGTCATGGCTCCATGCATGTAAAGCTTGATCTTAAAGGGCTGAATTGTTGGCATCCTTGTTTAATAAATGAGCCCATGTTACTCTTGGTTTTTGATAGCTGACAGCTACTGTCTGACTGTTGTGGGAATAAGATTATGGGGTGCAGAGGTGAGGTCATGCAGCCTAATGCCTATTTGTCCTAAATATGTCCTTCTGTTACAGAATCATTATGGTGACATGCCTTTAGCTAAGAGATAACTAAACCACTAAATTCCATTGTGGTTTCTGGGTTTAAAATGAAGAGTGAAATAAGCTTACTTAATTTCTTACTCTTGTTACTTTTAAATCTTGTGGCTGCTCTGGTGTCTGCTCTGGCATCTACTTTGTGAGTGACATGTCAGGAAAGAAAAGATGTGATGTTGCTTAATGGAAGTGTTGGACTTAAGCACTCCAATCCCAAGGAAGAGCCACCATCATTGAAAAGTAACCCTGACAGTGTGGCTTTCAGTTTGAATGCTCTATGTGGCATCAATTTGGCCCCCTGGGTTAATTCTTCTCCAGAGAGGAGTCATGCTACTCCACACAAGGGGTGACCCACCTTTGTGCCTTGCCAAAGTCCTCAAAAAAATCTCTGTTCTGGTATTTAGCAGAATACTTCAGATCAGAGCCAGTTGAGTTTGCATGAAGGTGACTTGGATTATCTTACCTTAGCAAACATGATGATCAAGCACTCTGAGGGACTGAAACTCTTTTATTATAACTCAGTAGGTTTTAATACAGTAATAAATAACAGCACAGCTCGTTGAGCAGAAGGATAAAAATCAAGGAGTTCAGTGGTAAGCCAGCTTGCATTTCCTTCATGTAAGTGAAGTCAGCGATTTATTATTATTTTAGGCTGTGTCTAATGGTCATATTAGTGGTGTGAATAAAATGGATGTATCTGGAGTGCTTTATTCTTCTGATTGTTCAAGCCTTCCACATTGGGGCTGACATGAGACATCCTCAGCTGTAGGCAAAGTGGTATAGAGCCCAGCTAAGTCTTTCTATTTCTTTATTAGCTGTAATGTGTGGAAGCTCAGGGCGTGTTACCAGTGTAGAACTGGTTTGGATTAACACCATCTTCATTCTCTTGCTTCTTCTGGCGGCTTCTGGTGTGTTTGCTGTGAAGCAGATCCCCTCCCAACAGGTATGCTCCAGGACCAGTGGCCTTTGTGCTTGTAGCCAGTGTGTTGCCAATTGCTTTGTTAAAATAAATGGTCCTTTCAGAATTGTTTTCACTCATATTTTGGGATGCTTCTTTGAAAGTTTTGGTAGGAAGACTTTCCAGTTGACGTTGAAAGCTGTTCCAGCAAGCACTGTTTGGGTTTTGGTGTGTTTGTGTTTTCACATTGGGGTCATGATTGGTGGCATGCTCTTGGTGTGTGCTGTGTAAGCGACCTTGAGAGCAACCCAACGTGTCCTGGGAATTATGTGAGCAGTGAATGGAGCAGTCTTTCACTTGATCTTTTCCAGACAAGTAGGTCAGAAGTGTAGATGTCTTTGGACAAGTAAGCAACAAGATGTGGAGGTTGGGCTTGATGACCTTTAAAGGTCCCTTCAGCCCCAGCTGTTCTGTGACGTCCTGCTGATATACAGTGTGCCCACAAAAAGAGATTCTTTTCTGTGATAACCCAAGAGTTGCATTTGAGTTTACAAATGGCTTTTATTTAAAAAAGAGAAAGATACAACTGTTTCTCTGTGTGGCATTTGGGTGTTTGATAGATTTTGATCTGGTGCCATCTTTACGTCTCTTGTGTTTCAGTGCTGAATGTTGAAGTTTTGTAAATAAATACTTCAGTAGCCCACAGGCAATATTCTGAACACCAATTCATTCTCACAGTCTAATGCTGTGAATGTGAAAGACTTGTAAATCAATCTTTCTTCTTGCTTTGCCCCAAAATGCCAACAATTACTCTCCTTAATACTGGAAGTTATCTTGGCACAGGTGTGTGTCCATGTGCTATAGATTTGAGCAACCCTTCACAAACCTTATAGTGACAAATGAGACCAGGTTTAAGGGTATCAGGTTCTAAGATTTCTGAAAGCAACAGGTTGGGTGATTTTCCCAACTCTTACACTTTTTATTCATGGTTTGGGCAAAATAGCCAATTTTAAGTTAATTTTCACCTGTGAAAATCAGCATTGCATGGCACATTAAGAGAAGATCTTACAGGGGCAAAGTAGATTTACTGCATTAAAATTTTGAAGCTACTTGAATTTTATTTCTTAAGTCTGGACAAGCAAATAACCTGTGCCATTCTGCACATGGATAACTCTACATCTCTAGGAAGTTGATAATAAGGAGTTTCATTTAAAAGTCATCATGTGCTGTCTCTCCTGCTGTTTTAAGCTTAGCTCTGGTTACTTTTTACCCAACATCTTTTATAAAACTTCTTTCAATTTTCACCATTATTCATTTTGTACGAAAGATGCCTTTATCTTTACCCAGTCCCATTTGTGTTCTTCACATTTGACAAATGAGTGATGGATGAACAACCTGAGCAAAACCAGGTGTGGAGAAAGATGTCAGTTCTCTCTTGTGAAAGCTGCATACTCAGGGCTTCTCAGGAGCTGAGGGGAAACTCATGTTCCTCCTTTTTCATAGCAGAGTGCATGCTTTCTCAGGTTTGGGGCTCCAGAAATACAACCAGAATCTCCAAACCCTGTGCACATGTGAAGGCTGATGTGATTTAAGCAGCACTCTGTTCTGGGTAGAGGATGAGCGTTCTGCACCTCTTCCCTGCCCTGGGAAATGCAGTGAAGTCATTAAAACACCCATTTTTGCAGCTGTCTTACAGGCACTGGAGACCTGTGTTGCAGAAAGAGTTATTTGTTGGGGATGAGCCATTTGTCAGGTGCAGGGAAAACTCGGGGCTCAAAATGAGTTATCAGCAAGTTCTGTTTATTGAAGAGAGCATCAGACACTTATACAACAAGTAATAAGCTCATGAATATTCTGTAATTTACACCGTCTATTAGACACACCACAACACCAGCTCTTCTTCATTCTTCAGAAGTTACACCTCTCTTTTCTCATGCTTCTTTCACTATTTATTATCATACTACAGTTAAACTTAAAAACACGCTATCTTGCAAATGCAAGACTTAATATTAACTTCGACCTTATACTTTTCCAATCTCTAGTCAGCTAAAATCTCAACAGACCTGGGAGCTCCCATGCTCTGTCCCTCAGGTCTGTCAGGGGTTACTGAGGGCTGGAGAAGTGCCAGGGTCAGTCGCCCCTGGGAAATGTCACTGACCTGCCCAGGCTGCCAGGACGTGACTGCTGCTCCGAGCTGGCCTGGCCAGCGCCGTGCTTGGCAGCCCCTCAAGGAGGATAAGGTTGGACAAATTGTTTCACCCCTCTGATGTGACTCTTTTAAGCCAGTAGTGATCTGTGCTAGAGGGCTCTGGTAATTCTTGTGCTGGTGCTGCTTGGGCTGTAGCAGGGCTGGGGGATTGTGCTCGGGCTGTGGAAGGCTTTGCAAGGGGAAGCTGGCAGAATAGGTGGCTCCAGACCATCTGCCTGAAGTGGTTTTGGGCTTCCAGGCAGCTGAAATGTCTGTAGTCCTGTGACTATGCTCTCTCTTGAATTCACATCTCCATGCCAAGTCTTGCAAGAGATTTTGGAAGCGACTTTATGTCTATCTTTGACAATTCCTGTGAGGAGGAGTCATCGGTGTCCTACTGTGAGTAATCTCAAACCCCTCTAGTGCTGATGCAAGTGCTCTCAGCTTCCTTCTGGGAGGGAAGGGTGGCAGAAGTGGACCTAAATATGTGGTGCTTGAATTAAGCTTTTCACCGTGGTGGCACCAATACTCCAACTTGTGTGTCAGGTGTCGTTGTGTGGCTGCTGTTGTTGCCTGTGAAGTCAAAATATTTACCCTCTGAAGCACCTGGGGTAGGTAAAATCATGGCAAAATATTTGTGCCTGACATTTTATGGAGTCAGTTGCTTGTCTGTCCTAAAATGTTGCAGTGTTTTTTGGTATCTTCTCAGAAACTGTATAAAATAAAAATTTATGGTATGTGTGTTGGGAAGTAAACAGCTGAAATGTTGGTTTCCTAACAGAAAAGTAGCAAGACTTCAAAGGACCTAATTCTGATTAAAAGCCACACTTGTAGAATGGCAGCCAGCAGGCCACTAACTTGCAAATTGCATCAGTTCCTATCTCCATGAGTACATCTATTTTCCTTAGATACCATTGTCATGTGCTTCTATAGCTAAAGCACAGTTTTTAAATACTAATCTACAAAAACTTTATTCTTGTTTGCTTCATGGCTTTCCCTTGGATGAAAAGTCACATTACGCAGAGGAATTTTTGGTGGTGGACTAAACAATCCCTGGTTGTGTAAATTATGATAATTCTGTACAATGTGCCTTTTCTTTTTCATAACTCTGTGCTTGAAGATGAGTGTTGGATTCGCTTACTTAGACTGCAATCATGATGGCAGATCTTAAATAACTTTCTCCTATCTGCTTTGGTTTTCAAGTTCAGAGGGATTTGGGGTGAATTAGGTAACCAGAGAGTTTTGTTTGCTGACTGATGGAGTTTCCTTGTGTTTGCTGTGTCCTAAGGTGAAATGATGGAGTCAGCTCACCATGGTTGTCATTCCCCAGTCAGTACAAGTTACTTTTCATCCTTTTCTTGCTCTTGGGCTTTCTGGTCAGTGTTGTTCTGGCCATTTTTCCTGGGTAATAGGCTAAGAGAAAGGGGAGCAAATGTACTGGAGAAAATTTGGCAGTAAGGTGAGAATGGCAGCTGGGGAAGTAACTGAAAAGATTCATCTATTACTAAACTCACAGTTGGCCTTATGGGGAATCACAACCCAATGAACTTAATTTTGATGACCTTGTGAATGAGGTGGCTGTTCCATCTTGGAGGACTGGGAAGGTCTCAGAAAGCAAGAGGACTGAACTTCTCATGTGAAGCTTCTTCAGGCCGCTGACGTCTGTAGGGGGGGAAATGTGATGTTGTTTTTTAATGTTTGAATGCAGCATGTGAGGAGATATCTTTGAGGATGAGTTAAACCATTGTCTGGTTGTTTGGATTTCTCCAAGTTTCATGGTAGGAGGGTACTTCCTGGCATTGCAGTGAAACCCATGATCAATAATTAATGAACTTAATTGATGGGGTTTTATGGTCTTTAAGATTCTCAGACTTAGTGACCAACCTATGGTGAATATGGTTTTACAGATCAACAGAACCTTGAACCTCTACTGGAAAACTTAAGGAGAATAAATCACTCTTACTCTAAGTGGCACTAATTGATTATCTTTCTCAGATATCATTCTCCTAATTTTTTCCCCTAGCAACAAAGAACAGACACTTATTGATACAGCTCCCTATTTTTTTCAAAGTCCTAGAAAATAGCTTGTTCCTGCTGTTGTTGGGTCTTTATACTTGGAAATGATGAGTTGAATCAGCTTTGAAGCCCAGGACTAGCATGGTTAACAGGCATGGTTGTGCAGTGGACACAGCTGAAGCCTGGAGCCCTTGCAGAACACATCAGTGGATGTGGTTTTGTATAATTTTTCTTTGGGTACCGTAAATTGTTAAATGACAGAGAATTTTAACCTTTCTTAAAAATCCCATGACATTTAGCTGTCTAGGCAACAAAAAGTTCTATTGAACTGAGAAAACTGACCCAAAAGTATTTTACTTGTAATTGTAAACTGTAAGTCCTAAGGCAATTTGCTTGAAACAAATGGTCTTTTTAATTAAAAAAAAAGAAAAAAAAAAGGTGGGGGGAGTGGGGTGGGGAGAAGAGTCTTCCTTTCCTCCCCCTTGGTTCACTATCCTCTGGACATCTCTGGTATGTCCCTGCTTAAATAAAGCATTGAGTGCTTCAGCTCTGCTGTCACAGGAAGCTTCAGAGATGTTTTTGGTGAGAAAAATCTTCTGTGTCGTTTTGGAACAGGAATATGCTCCTTCCCAGCTCGTGGGGGCCAGAACAGTGGGGCAGCCTGGAGCTGCTGGCATTGTCGTGGCCTTTGCTCACTTGTGTTGCCCCAACAGAGGATTTGGGGCATCTTCAGCTTTGCTTTGAAAGCAGCAGTGCTTGGAGATGAGTCGAGTAAGATGATGTGATTTGAAGCAGTAACTGCAATGGGAAAAGCAATTCTTGGTGTTCCACCTTCAAGAAGTACTCTCAGCACAAGACCTGCTGGGTTTGTGCTTGCTTCCAGAATTTACCCATTGCAGAGAAATCAAACCTGTGCAAGGACAAATGCAGGAGTGTGTAAGTAACCCAGACCAACTCCCTGAGCCTGGTTACCTTCATCCAGATGTACCAGACACTCAAAGCTTGAGCCTACAGCAATTAATTGACTCCCAGCTATGGCTGAACTTGATGGTCTTAGAGGTGTTTTCCATCCTAAATATTTCTATGATTCTGTGACCTTGAAGCTTTCCTAGAGGACAAGTGGTAGTAATGCCACAGTTCATTAAATATTTTTATCCTGGTGTAAGTCCCGTTAGTTTTTATTGTTAGCCATTTAATTTCTGGATGACACTGTGCAAAACACATTTGCCAAGCCATTAGGCTGCCCTGGCCTGTGCCTGCCCAGGAGTGAGCTCTCCTGGGTGCATCTCCAGAAGGAATTTGGTTACTGCAGCGCTGTTCCAAGTTCTTGCCATCATTAGCAAGTCATTAGTAAATTTAAGTCTGAGTGATTCCCAGCAAGACTCGACAGAAGGAGCAAGTATCAGCAGTATTGTTTCAGTTGTTTGTGTTGGCTTCATGCAGAGGAACTACTTGAGCCATGTGCTTTGTGCTTAAGCACACAGCTATGCTTTGTGTTTAAATTCCTGAGTCCTTGATCACTTAACAGGAAATATTTTTACTTTTGGAAACTGAAGGAAGTGTGTGGGTCTGCTCAGAGGTTCTGTCATTTATGTGTAATGTAATGTGGATTCTGAAGAATGTCATCTGACATACACCTAAAATTCCCACTGATATGGTTTGTGTGCTTAAAGCTAGTGAAAATCGTTGATTAAATGTTTGCTTGATTGATACCAGACCCAAGGGCTGGGAAACCTGCTCTGTTTATATGGGTTATTACTGTTCTTTCCATGATGTGGAAGAAAATAGGCAGCTACTCAGATACTTGAACTGGATGTATGCACTGGAATTAGCAGTCAGATTTCAAGATGAGTGAAGGTATTTGAAAGCCTTTCCCCTGCTCCAGATAATGTTGTTCTCCAGGGCATTCCAAAGTGTGAGGGATGAGCGCTGAGTAATCAGGGTGGCTCAATCCAACCCTTTTCTAGCCTTGTAGGCCTGAGCTGGGTTACACCTGGGTGCAGTCAGGTTGGTTTCTTTCTAGTGCCTTTCTCTGTGCTTCGTCTGAAGAGCAGAGATCCTCCTCGGTGCCAGCATGGCAGAGCAGATGGAGCTTGAGTGGCTGACAGACTCAGTGCAGCAGTGCCTGATGCTGGGGCCAGCCCATGGAGAGGGGGAGATGCTGCTGAGCTGGCATTGAGGGCTCTTCTGCAACTGAACCAGATTTGGGGCTCTGCTTCTGAGGCAGTGTTTTACTCTTGTAGCCAAATTCTTGTGTTACTATGCTGTGATAAATTTATCTTTTTTGCCGTCTTGTCTTAACTAATTTCTGAAGTTCTGCAGATGATAATAATAATTCTTACATTACTTTTTGTTTGTCAATACCAAAATGCCCAAAACCCAATGTTCTGCTCAATTGAATAACATTACAGCAACACTTTGGTTGAGATTGCTGGAGATAGAGGGTTGGAGATCCAGAGGATTTGGTTTCAAGTGGGTTTATTTTCCCTTTAATGTCCTTATTCAATCACATTTCTTAGGAAGTGTATCCAAACCAATAATTTGTCATCTTGCACTTTGTGTCTCATGAATTTGGACGAACAACAGGAACTATTCTTCACCCAAAATGCTAGAAGGGGCTGAGGACCAAAATTAGATCTTAATTCAAAGCTTTTATTCACGGTTTCAAGTTCAGGGTTGTGGAATTTCATTGTAGGGTTTCTGGGGTTTTTTTGCAGCTCTTTGCTCATGGGATATTTTGTCAAAAAGGAAGAATGCTTTATGGCTTATCTAAAGAGTGACTCTGGGGCATTTGGGGAGTTTGCCCAAGAAGGCACATTTAGGTTGTCTTTGATGTAGAATCTGCAGAATAGGATGCTCTAGGCCAAAGACAAATTCTCAACAAACAGCATGGAGTCCATTAGGGTAGTCCCCACCAGATTTCCATGATGGAACTCCTAAGGAAACTCAAGAGAGCAGCCAGTGACAAAACAGAGAATCAAAAGTCTTCTTCGTGTCATTTTGGAGCAACTTAATGGCAGAAAATGCAGTTCTCTGTGTTCTTTGGTTCGTTACTAGACTTGTGTGAGCTTGTGACATGTGATCTCAGAGTTTACCTTCCCTGGCATGCCGAGAGCAGCGCAGATGATTAAAACATTAATTATTAATTGAGAAACAAAATAAAATATTTTAATGTAGAATAGCACAACAAAATCACAGGGAGAGTATGTTCTTGTGAAATAAGTTTGTGTTTCACCAACAACAATCCTGCCAGTTAGGCAGTGTGTGTCTCAAAACTTGATATGTAGTGGATTCAGTTAAATGTGTTGGTATGTATTATAAATAATGTAGTATTTGATGATACAGGATTGAGATGTAGATTTTTGGGTCTCTCCTGGGAGTGTGAAGGATGGACAAGTGATGGGTGCAGAGAGGAGAGACGGTTCCATCCTTGGATGGAGAACAGCAGAGATACCTGATGCCTGCAGAGGAAAAGGAATGTGCAGATTCTGTCAGGCAGTTTGGTTTTAAAATAACATATTCAAAGATAAGTGTTACAAAAAACACTTGTTTGCTGGCAACTTCATCTACTTGGAAGAGGAAAATTTAGTGAAAAATAGACTTACCTGGATAGTGTAACTCTTAGCATTGATGATAGGAAAATTGGTAATGCAGTTTGGGACTGACAGAGAAAGTGCTGCACTTACCACAGAACAGTGTTGTCTGTTGATACAAGTGCAACAAAGCAAATTAAACGTTGTAGAAATGCTATCTTAATGTGCTTCCCTGTGAGCTCAGACTTCAGAAAATAATGCCGTTAGGGCAGTTTTTATGTGTTTGAGTACAGACTTCTTGAGGAGCTGGATAGAAAGAAAAAGTAGGTTCTGGAAGGTGTAGGGACTGTGCCCAAGTGCAGATAAGTGCAGTTGGAACATGCATTAGCCCTTTGTTAGCCATTCCTGAATGGGAAAACTTCTTGCAACTCTAGATTGAGACAGAATTAATGACTTTGAAGCACCAGGGAAGCTGAGGATGGGGTAGAGCTTTTTCAGGTGCTTCACGTTCTGCTGTGCGTCCTGGGTTGTGCTGGGAAACTGAGGACAGGACTGCAGAGCCCTGTGGTTTATCCAGGGCACCCACTGCCAGGGAATATGTGTTAGACTCATAGGGCATTTATTCAGTTATTTCTTGCTCTATACTTAAAAACTTTTAACCTTACTGCTAAAGAAAACTACCATTGTGTGTTAGTAGGACTGGAACGAAAGCTGAATAGCGAATTAGCCTTGAGCGAACTGTCAATCTGACTTTGATAGCCCATCACTTTAAAAGGTCCTTTTATGTTTATGAAAAAGCATGACATCAAAGCCAGGGGAAAAAAAATACCAATACTTAGAGCTTAACTTAAACTTGCATAACTTCCAAGAGGAGGCCTTGTGTGAACTGTTTGTTTGTCCACTTGCATGGCTAATTAGCATAGGTTACTAAAAGTCTGAGCAGTGGCCATCAAGTTTCTTCTGCTCTTCCTGGGTTTGTTGTGCTTCCATATGTGGATCCCTCAAACTGGAGTAGCATAGACAGAGGATATTGCAGTCGCTTCTCTTGCAACCTCTAGGTAGCATGCTGGAAATGCTTGAGTATAACCATTATCAGGTGAGTTGTTATTGGAGACTTATTTTAAAACCTGTTGCTAAGAAGGTGTACAGTGTATAGGAGACCCTTTTCCTCTGGTGTCTTGGGTGCTTTATTTAATTCCTTTCATTCCTATAAGTGGGGGTCACTTGTAACAGCAAAAGTCACTTTAATAGAATTATTTTAAAGCAAGATAAGTTCTCAGTGTTTTGCCATATTTTGGATTGATTTCTAGCTTCCGATAATAACTTAAATGATCAATGAAAGGCGACAAAGAGTTTCCAGGATATGGTGGAAAATTTTAATAAGAAAACAAAATGGCCTTTCTTCTCTTGCTTATTTAGTGTGCAACAGTTGTTCAGTATGAGGATTTTCATATTTTGTATGTAAAAAATTCCTAAGTGCTGAGAAGCTTATCTTAAATACAGAAATAGCTGTTGCTGACGACAGTGATTGATCTGAAATGAAACACTTCTTTTCTTGCATCTTATTTGCATGATGTGTTTATAAACAGGCTGTCTTATTTGTATATGATTTAGGCTGTATCTCTGAGGTATAAATAATCTGTAGGCAGAAAAAGGTGTCTTTGTCTCTTCTTTTATTTTAACCAAGGTATTGATTTTAAAAAACCCCAAACATTCAAAACCTAAACAACCAATAACAGACCTTTTATATATCTGTTATTTGATACTGGATTAAGGATAGCAATCCATACTTCTTGATTTTAATTGTTAGCTACTAACAAGTAAAATGAGTCCTGCAGTACAAGTCATTTCTCCATATTTTAGTGAAAACTAAATGTCACATAGCTGAAGGTCTGAACTCAGAACTGACTGTTCTGGAGTGTCTGTATCAACTGAAAACCCGAGTGTTGGTCTTAAGTGAGAAATCTCATGTTGTAGAAAAATAGCTGGAACTTTTTGGTGTACTGATAGCAAGTCAGCTGTTGAAAGGCCAAATCATAAAGTGATTTCTTGCCACCAAATGTGAGTTCATGAAGCACTGTGGACTTCCTTGGAGATGTAGAGGTTTGTCCTCATGTCACAAATCTATAGCTGAGATCCATAGCACCTGCAGTGATGTTGTAAAACAATAAAACCCTCTTATCCTTTTCAAATTGTGTCGTACAGGTGCAGACTCACCTTGAGAATCCAACCAAGTACCACATTCAGCAGGCCCAGCGGCAGCAGGTAAAGCAGTACCTCTCTACCACTCTAGCAAATAAACATGCCAACCAAGCCCTGAGCTTGCCATGTCCAAACCAGCCTGGGGATCATGTCATGCCACCTGGGACGGGGAGCAGCGCACCCAACAGCCCCATGGCTATGCTCACCCTCAACTCCAACTGTGAGAAGGAGGTAAGAGCTCTCCTGTTTGTGTTTATGTTAACACAGAGCTGTCATCTGCTTTAATCAAGTAGTTTTAAAACCGTACTTGCTCGCTGTTACGATATTCTGTTTATCTTTGTCTGTTCGTCGTGAAAATGTAAATGTTCGTCATGAAATTGTGACTGCTACCTCTGTGGCTGCCTGAGTAATAGATATTTTGGCAAAAAGCCGGTATCCCTCCAGCTTCCTCTCATTTGAACCATTTTAGCTAGTTTATACTTATTAAAACTACTTTTCTTGTTCCCCACCCCATTGCTTGATGCGCACAGAGAATAATTGACCTTTGGAGAATACAAAGCAGCTTTGTAAGCTGTAGCTTTCTGGAATAATGTTATTTATGGCTTGTTCGTCTAGAAAGTGCAAAGAGCATAGCAAAAATAACTGAAAAAACACAAAGCTATTTTGAGATATTTTAGGTATTTTTATGGTAAAATTTGAGCAAGTATCCTGCATAGCTGGAAGGCCAGATTATCCCAGCTAATATGCCCTAAAATGTCACTGATTGCTGTTCCAGTGCTGCAAATATAAGACTTCAGCCTGTGTCTAGAAGTCCTTTGCAACCATTGGCAACTATTGGCAAAAACTGAGTTAGATGTTACCTGTGTGCTCAGGCTCCAAAGGAAAATAGTTGGGAAGATATTAACAGATATAAGAATCATGTCAGAATTTTTGTAACATGAAAAATAGGAGGCAATTGTAGAATTCCTCTTGTCCCCTCATTCCCTCTTCAAGCTTTGTGCCAGATTTTTAGTACAGATGCATTCCATGAGCAAAATGTTACACAGCTTGGAGAAACAGTTATTACAGAACATACTTTGCACATGCAAGGGTAATACTTGTGCTCCATAGTTTTGAAAGAAATGAAAATGAGATATTTCCATCCTATTGTCCCAGCTGTACCCAGACACTTTTTTCTTGAGGATATTTACAGCTTCACTTTGCTGTGTCATCGGGGACATGTGTGCATGACACTATTTCATTCGTGCTCTTTTTGGGACTGAGACTGTGCCATGAACTCAGATCCATGCTTTGCTTTTTCTTCTTTTTTTTTTTTTTTTCTTTTTTTTCTTTTTTTTTTTTTCTTTTTATATCTGCAGGGATTTTATAAATTTGAAGAGCAAAGCAGGGTTGAGAGTGAGTGCCCGGCTCTGAATACACACTCACGAGCATCATGCATGCAGGTACTGGATGACACAGGAGGTGGAGCACAGGTCCCCTTTCTAATGAGCATGTTTCTTTCATGTTATGTTGAAAAATAAACTTGCCCCACAGTGTCTTTAAGAAGTTGAATATAAGATATATTTATGGTACAATACAGCAATGTTGTTTATTAGCGTTGGTGTCAAAAGCAGATGAAGATACCTGAAAAAGGCTCATGCTGTTCTAGCACAGTAATGCCATAACAGAAGAACACGTTAACCATTTAAGGTCTTGCATCAGGAAATCTTTTCTAACTGGGTTTTCCAAGACTGCGTGGATGTGGTTTTGCCCTGATAGTCTCTAAGTCCACATTTCTATGCAGATCACACTTGTGCTTTAAAAAATGATATGAGAAGGCTTTAATCCATCTGTGGTAATTCATCCTCAGTAATCACCCTTTTATATTTTCATTCTTTTTCTTAAAACTAAGGGATTTTTATTTCTTACCAGAATCAGTAACAAGACTTTGGGTATGGGCTGTAACTGTTAGTTCCTTTCTTGCCCTCACTTCCAGTCAGTGTAATTTGTTGTGATCACACTTTCTGGAGCTGATAAAAAAATCCCATGTACTGCTACTTTTACCATCACCATTAAGCATTGATTTTGTAGATCTCTGTCATTTCAGCTCCGTTTTTATAGTGAGCAAAAAGGAAATAGTCCAGTTCTGCAATAGTCAATCCTGCAGGACAGTTTGGAGCACATGTGTGGGTGCTGTGAAGGGCTGTTTCCTTCTGCCTGTGCAGGAGCTTATGGAGGCACCTTCCAGCACAGCCACTGGAAAAAGGTGTTTTGTACCACCTAAAATCAGCTCCGAGCTGGGAGGGTGTGTGAGGGACATGAATCTAATGGATTCTGCTGTTGGGGGCCAGCAGCAAATCTCTGCTCCCTCTCCTTCCCTGCAGATGTCCAGGGCTTGGTTTTCTGCCTGTGCCCAGATTTTGTCCCATTTTATGGAGGAGAAGCAGCAGTGGGGAGAGGGAGTGGTGTCCTTAGAGTCATTTATTCCACAGTTTCCTCCTCCACTGCCCAGGAGGAACAGTGTGTCCGTGGGCAGGAGGTGCAGGGGAGCTGCTGGTGGGAGGAGGCGGCTGGACCATGAATCCTCAGCCCTGCCACGAGCTGGGTGTCCTGCCTGGACAGGACAGCAGGAGTCACAGCTGAGGGATGGCCCAGCTGCACAGGCACCTCTGAAGTGCTTGGTCAGCCTCCTGTGTCCCTGTGATTCTGATAACTGTCCTGTTTCTCTTTGTGCTACAGATGGATGATGTGATTGATGACATCATTAGCTTGGAGTCCAGTTACAATGAAGAAATCCTCGGCTTGGTGGACCCAGCCCTGCAAATGGCAAACACGGTACAATGGGCCTTTCCTTCTGGTTTCCCTGTTAAGCCTAACTGGTTTTCCTTGAGAGGAGGCAAAACTGCAGCAGGACTTTTCTTCCCTGCAATTAAGTAGTTATTGTGTTGTTCTACAGAGAGTAATTAGATTTGCTTTGAAGAGTTTAAGGTAATACAGTTGCAATGAAAAACGTGAATTTAAAAATACAAGCTGGAGTCATGTCGAGAGAATACAAAGGACAATTTTGCTTTTCTTATTTCTAAGTCAGTGGTAAAAGGATTGCAGCAGAGGGGTAAACTGTGCTACCAGGAGTAGCTCGTTCCCACTGATATTGAAAATTGTGATGGACTTTATACTTTGCTTCAGAAAAGAAGGAACTTCTGGCATCCCAGGCTTCTGAATGTTGTCATATTCAAGTAAGAAATTGTCTGCTGTGTGTTAGCATCCCTGTCCAGAGACACTTTGTTATCTCTAACATCACAGCTTTATGTCTGCCTGATTTCAGCTGGGGAGAAGTCCCCAGCTAGATGTCAGCAAAGATGTTACAGAATTTAGCAGGAGGACAAAAAAAATTTAAAAAGCAATCTTCCAAACAAACAAAAGGGAAAGAAGAAAGAGGGTTGAAAACTGAACAAGGCAGGGGATGTGAGAAACCTGTGATAAAAGCCAAGAACACAGAGGTGCAGAAAGCGCTGAGGGGAAAGCACAGGTGTCCTCCATGTGGCTCTTTTGGTTTGGTTCACATTGCTTTGAGAATTAATATAATCATACTTCTGGCATAATCTGATTTTGATCTTCTGTGGAGGGTAGCTCCAGTGAATTTTTTGCCTTAGGCTTAAGTGCTGTTAGATCTGGCTGAGTAGATGTCTGCCAGTGCTGGCGTCTGCTTCTGTTTCATCTGCTGCCAGAATTTACAGCTTACCGCAGAGCATTGATTTTGTGGCATGGGTTTGCATTTGCTGACAGTAGCTGTCGGATGTCATGTTAACCTGGTGCTGTGCTCCCACAGATCCCCAGAGCGCTCTCAGAGCAGGGTGGATGACGCAGGCAGCGTCCCACCAGCCTCCCCTTCTGAATGGTGCCCTTTGAGCGCACAGGGAGAGAGCCGCACGGTCCTGCTGCGGAGAATAAATCTGCCTTTAATCTAAGGTGGCTTGCAAAGTGCAGCTGTCCTGGAATCTGAGAGAAAAACCTCAAGAAGCTGACAAAAGATAGCTTTCAAAAAGTTAATCTGTTTTTCAATTTATCTTTTTTTTTTTTTTTTTTTTCCCCATGGAGGGATGAAGTTCTTCTTGAGTCCTTTATCTGAAGTTCCATTGGATTGTGACACATTAATTCAGAAGGGGCTTGGATATCTTTATGCTTTTCTCATTTCACAGGGACCTCAGAGTGGTTCTTTGCTTCCAGGCAGGGATTGAAGGATACTCTGCCCTCTTTTTGGTGCAAGCAGCCCCTGTAGTCAATCTTTTGGGTAGTCTGCATCCCTCCTGTGCTTTGCTGTGCTTGCTGCATGGCAAGAAGCCTTGTAAAGACTGCCTGATCACAATTACAGTGGAATTTCAGAATTTTCCCACTCTGTGTGGTGAAGTCTGAAAAATAAGGATATGAAACAGTGAAATTAAGACTTCATTAGTGATAAGTTGAAATAACTGGAGGGAAGAAACATATTTCAGTCTCTGAATCATCCTAGTGTAAATCTTGAAAAGATGGAAATTGAACCATGTTTCTCAGCAATTGGTTTCAGGAAAAAAACCAAGCCAGACACTTTTCTTTTGGAACAGGACTTAGCTCTTAAAACATGCAGTATTTTATTAATAAGGAATTAATGCCTACTGACTGAGCTAGGTCGAGGTAGGAGAAATGAAGAGAGGAAATGGGGAAATGGTGTCTAAAGAGACACAGGCTATAAATAGCTGTGCTGAGTCTGTGACAAAGGCAGTTGTTGTTCCATAACCAACAAAGAACAAAAGGACCAGTTTGTTACAGTTGGTAACAGTACTTAATTGATAAGCAAAATCAGAGATTTCTGTGCAGGGCAAGCTAAGGGAGTTCCCAAGTACCTTGAATTGAAAACGGCCCATTGCAGTCAGCTGTGAGAGTGGAATAATATCTGTGGTGGAAAGTATCACAAAATGGTAACTAGCTTATAGAGAAGGTTTTCTGCCTAGGTATCACTTGCTAATTGAATTACTGAGTACTGTGTGAAGTGCTTTTGTGGAGATAACAATTAATTCATCCAGCTAATCAACTCCCGCCAGAGCCTGGTGTGGAAAGCTCTGTGAATAGCTACAGCTCCACTTCTAAATGTGACTTTCTTCTGGAATTTAAACTCCACAGCAGAGGAGTTGTTTTACAGGGGCTGATGCTTGTAGGTCAGGGAACATCACAATCCATTGTGGGCTGCACGAGCTGGGGTGCAGAGCCCATCCAGGGTGTGCTGGTACCTTAGAAACTGCCTTGTTGATCACACAGCTGATGTCTCAGTGATTTTAGACAGAATGTGGGTGCTTGTTTTGTTGGAGTAGTGGAGGAGAAATGAAAGCCTCAGACTCCCATGAATGTACACTATGATGAATCTGCAGTCATAATTACCATATTTCAAATTTCTGTTATATAAAAGCCATTATTAGGGCAAAAAAAGAAGCAGATGCAAAGTGATAGGAAGATTTTAATTTATTTTACTTGGTGTTTGTGCAATTTGTGATGCTGGGACCTTGAAATACAAAATCTCCCAAGTGAAAGCATTTTCAACCATGCTGTTTCAATGAAGATAACATGCTAAACCTGGCATAAGCCACCCTTCCTTCATTTACTTTTTGCAAGAGTAAAGGTGGATGATCTGGCTGGTGCTGCATTTAAATTCCTTCTTAGCCAGAAATAGCTAAGAAAGCTGTAAGGAAAACCATATTTAGGTTGGAAACATGCTAGAATTTGAAGAAGACGGGGAGGGAGCCTCCTTAGCTCCAGAAAATTCCATGCCTTTCTCAAGTTTGAGACTCCAGCATCCCTATGAAATGGCTGTGGAACTTTTGACATTTTCCCATCTTGTACTTGAGGATGGTGGTGAAAGGCTCCACTGTCTTAGAGCCAAAATGTTTGCTAACAATTTGTATTTTTTCCCAGTTTCTTCAAATAAGAAACAATTGAAATAAATGCCCAGGTGTCACTGTAGTGGGCACATAATAAGTTCCTTTTGGGCTTTTTTTGCCCCATTTAAGTCCAGTGGCTGCTTTTGTGTGCTCACCACACTGCTGTCTTGTGCATCTCAAACCAATGCCCTCAGCACAGGGGTCCTCTGCCCTTTTCCAGTTCCCTAAACCCTGCACTAATGATTATTTGGTTTACCTTAGTCAACTGATTTTATTCCTCTGGGAGCTGTTGTAAAATTGTGAACTGAGGATGTGCCTCAATTTTAACTTAGCTTTAGCTGCAGGTATTTTATGTGACATGGCCCAGAGTGTTGCATGCACTTTATGTTTTTGGAAAGGAATTATTGTAAGTTAGTCCCAGAGATGTGACCTGCAGCCATCCTGGAGAAAAGGCCTCTCAGGACTCATACTGAGCATGGACCATGTGTAGGAAAATGTTACAAGTGAAGCTTTGACCTGTGGGGTTTGGATGATGGAGAAAGTGGTCAAAGAAAGGAGCTGATCAGTCTCTTTGCTCATGGATCACTGATTTAAGTGGAGATTGTTGGCATCTCCAATGTGAATTTCTCTGATAAGCATTCCTGTGCACGGCTTTAGCAGCCATGCACATGTGCACGTTCAGCAGTTGCTGCCTGTCTTCTCTGTCCCCCTTTGTGATCATTGCTCACACTGGTCCTGTTTATTGACATGGAAATCTGGCTCAGTGTTTGACTCCTTTGGGGAAAAAAATCAATCACAAACTGTTGTAACAATCAGAGTCCATGTCGCAGTAAGGAAAGCAGCTCAGTGTTCTCCACGTTTCATTACAACCCGGCTGCTTTACTCAGGCTTTGAGATGCCGGTTTTGAGATTTCTAACAAAAAATCTTTTTTATTTCTAAATTCCCTGAAGTTCCTAATTAGATTTCACATGTCTGGTTATGAACTTCAAGTCCCTGGGCTATAAACAAGGTCTTTGTGCTCTGCCCATGCTTAGGAGCATGAATGGTTCAAGCACATCCAAGTCAGAAGGGTGTGTGACGCTCTGGCTGTGTTGGTGTCAGGGATGTGTTTGGGGGACCCAAAGACACAAGGGTCAGCCTTGCAGAGCAGTGAGACTGAGTGGCATTAATGTGGGCAGGTCACAGCCAGCACAGCTGTGACCTGAGCAGCACTGTTAGATCTTCCTTTTTTTCCTTTTTCAATAAGGCTGACTCATAGTGAGAATTCAGTTACATTTATTCCTCTGTCTCTTAAAGTCTGAGCCAGGGGACTTTGGTTTTGTAGTTGGCCATTATCTGTTCTCAATAACCATCAGCATGGCTTCTAGATGGTGGTACTTTACATATCCACTCCTGTTTAATCTGCTTCCATATGGCAGAGAAATTTTCTTGGGTCCCAGTCTGGCAAGGCCCATCAGTAGGAGTTTAATAGTCCTGGCTGTGACTCACTGCATTGTATTCACCAGCATTATTTACATGGGTGTAAAGTTAATACCTACTCTAATCTCTGCAGGATCAGTGTCTTGGAGGGATTGGTTGTCTTTGCAGCAGTGATGATTAGTGTTGCCACTCAGATAAGATACCTGAGTGTTTTATACCTGTCTTTTCAAAAGCAAATAAGAGATGGGTAAAATAATCCACTCAGGATAATTGCAAGCTTCTTTAAATATGTTTCAATATAAAGGGATAGCTTTGATAGATCTTGTTGAAATACTGTCCTATTTCTGAATAAATCTACTTGTTTAAATACCTAAACAAACACAGCAGAGTGAACAAGCAATTGAGGAAATTTACTGTAAAAATAATCTTCCTCCTACTGGTGTGCGTTCTTGTTATGTAAGGCAAAAAACAAAGTAAACTGAAATGTTTTCTGTGTAGGTAGCTTTCAAATCACATGAAAAATGTGATTAATTAATACAGTGTTCTTCTTCCAGCATGTGACAACTTGCAAAGTGCTTCCACTCACATATCCATGGAAAAAGTGGGGGGTTTCTCTGGGAGAGTTCTGTAGGCTCTTTGAGATGTGAGAGAAGTTTAAGGGATATAGATGTAATAGTTTTAGTGAAAAATAAGGAGCAGCAGTGCAGCAATATCATCAGCATTTTACCTCTTCTATTACCTCTTAATATTTTATGTCTGCATACTTCTGAGGAGAGAGAACAGAATTTTCCCAGTGTAGATGTTTTATCCCTCGTGCCCCTGAATATCTGTAGATTTTGCTGACCTTCTTGCAGGCTCTGTTTGCACATGGAAAAGAGCACCGATTACCTAGCATATCCTGACTCTATTCTTCTGTACAAAGGCATTCATAAAGGCAAACCAAATGATCCTTTTCCTTGTTTATCTTTTCCAGTTGCCTGTGTCTGGCAATTTGATTGACCTTTATGGCAACCAAAGCATGCCTCCTCCAGGACTAAACATCAGCAACTCATGTCCAGCTAATCTTCCTAATATAAAAAGGGAGCTCACAGGTAAATACATCTAAAATACCACCTTGCTGTAATAGTATCATTTTAATTCAGGTGATACTGGACATAATGTCTGTGATTATGGGAAAGAATATATGGGCGAACAGTTACTTTCAACCTGTGTTCTTGTGTGGGTGCATCTGTGTTCACTGTCATAAGTTCATATAAATCCTTAATTGTTACAGTCACACCTGCACTGTCTTGTGTTCCAGGAAGTTTCCATGCACCTTTTCCAGAGCTGTTTTCTAGCTTGGGCTTAGCGTTTGCTCTGTCAACACCAAACTTTAACAACTTCACATCTGGAGTCTCTGTGGGATTCATGTCAAGGAATGGTACACATTGGGGCTTTACTTCAGTAGGGGAGGGCAGTAATGAACAAATAACCTGCTATGATGTGAAGTCTGGACATGCAGATCCTTTAAAATGTAAAATTAGGCTCTTGGGGGATTGGAATTTGATGATCTTTAAGGTCCCTTCCTACCCAAGCCATTCTGTGATCCATGAATATGCATCACTAAATTAAAATGAAATGTTCCTTCAAATTTTATGCCAGTTCCTGCAGCAATGCTCTGAACAAGCTGTGGGAGGCAGGGGCAGGAGAGTGGGACACTAAAAACCTTTTTCTCAAGCACATGTGTACAGGAGCAAGATAGTTTGAAGCAAATAATAAGTTTCATATTCACAGGCATGTTTTATTTCTGCTCACTTGGAAGAATATAACCACATATAGGGTGCATATACAAAGAATGGTTGTCTGTAGGCTGAACAAATGAAGATCTACTCTAGAAATGATGGCAAAATCATATTAATGCCCAGAAATGCCTGTTCTTAAGCCCAACAGAGTCACTGACCATGCAGTAGGGTAGGGGCCTGGTTTCTTTTTTGTCTATCATCTTTCTGGGTTTCTGTTGTGAAAACTCACAGGCTGACTCAGTTGCAAAGCAGGTTCTGGGCAGAAATTAGTTTAAGAAGAGCATTGTTAATATGCCAGGAGGAAATGCCACTTCTCTGAGCCAGCAGATATTTGCATTTATAGGACAGCACAGAATTTGAACTCAGCACCAAAAGAAGACACACAGAGCACACAATGATTTGTGGCTGTTACAAAAAAGCAAAGCTTGTACAGAGATGGAACTGTGCAAGAGGAGGGTGGGAGGGAAGGAGAGCTGCTCAAAATCCTGCATTACAAGCAGTTTTGTTGCCCCAAGTATAGAAAGTTCCAGGGGCTGTGGGCTGCAAACTCAGCCCAACCTTGATGTGCAGACTGGTGGATTTTCTGTAGGTGCTTGTGTCAGGTTTCAGGCCAAGAAGGCAGAAAGAGAGGGGAGATTGTGAGTGAAGTGGTCTTACAGAAGTCATCAATACATCAAACACATCTAAACAGAACTAAGCTTAATGTTTATGTGCTACGCTTACCTGAATTTATTTAGATGAGTCTTTTTATGATCAAAACAAAGTAATACAGGAAAGAATTTATTGGCTACAGTGAGGGATTGTTTTCACAATGGAATGTGTGATAAAAGGTGATGCACTCATCGCTCCTCACTGACTTACTGTGGAACTGCAAAATGCTTGCTGGTTTGGGGATTTGAATGCAATGGGGCAAGGATTAATGACCTCACCTTTTAAAAAACTGAAAAGGGGTAGAGTAGAGATAAAGTACTTGAAATTGCCTGAGAAACTTAGGACCAAATGTGTACTGAAAAGATGAAATTTAGTTGTGCTGTTGCCTGAACTATTGCATTCTGAAGTTAATAATTATATTATTATTATTATAGAATATAATAATAATAGAATAATAAAATATAGATAATAAGTGTGTGGACCAAGGTGAAGGGCAGTTCTGAGTTGAGGGGACAAGTTCTGTGCAGCATGACTGCCATTACGTTGCTTTTTGCTTTTCCCAAAGCAAGAACCATTGTTTTCCAACTTTGTTGCTAAGAAAGGTGTTGAATTTTTTCACCTTTTTTAAAAAATATATAATAGAAACAGTTAGCATAGCTGGAAAATACACTGTTCTTAACAGGTCACTTAAGTGATCCCTTGGGTGCTGTGGTGGTGTGTGTGCACGTGCCACAGAAGGATGTAGCGTTAATTTGGGCGAGCAGAGCCTGTGAGTCCTGCGTGTGTCACATCCTGGGCAGGCAGCAGTGCCCTGGGCATGCTGTGCCCGTGGCTCAGCTCCTGGGACAGGTGTGCACACGGGGAAGGTATGCTGGATTTCAGCACCTGGCTGTCCTCAGATCCCTTGCTGAGTCAGGGCCTCCGTGGGAAACATTCCCATCCTGGGAGTCACGCTGGAGGTGTGGGAGGAGATGCTCCTCAGGTGCAGGGGTGAAGCGCAGTCCCAGCCTTGTGTTGTGGCATCCACAAGCCCTTCTTGCTGCTTGGAATGAGAGTAATGATTGGTGTGACAAATGCCCATCAGGCTTCCTGTGCAGGCATTTCACAGGCTGAAGGGCTGTGATTGAATTGTTTTAATTCTCATTACCTCATTCACATGCACAGCATGTGTTTTTCCTACAGAGTCCGAAGCGAGAGCGTTGGCTAAGGAGAGGCAAAAGAAGGACAATCACAACTTGAGTAAGTTTTGGTTCCTCACATTTTGCACCAATTCTCAGAATGATTTTCAGTATTAAATGCTCAAATACTGATTTTAAATCTGGAGGAGGTACTGCACATAGTACAAAGCACTAGATCATTGTGTTATGCCCAGAGATCAAACATCTCAAATTCTTGTGAAATGTGTCCTTAAATCTACTACTGAATTGTAACTCTATTTTTATTTGTTTTCAATAAACCAAGTGAATGAGTGGTTGTTGTAGATGGAATTGCTGCGTTCAACATATGACCCAGTTGCTTCTAACAAATCCACCTTGCACAATTTTACTTTTTTAATTTTAATTTTTTAAATTTAAATATTAGATATCTGATCAATTTGTGACTTTAAACAACAAATGGGTCTTCAATATGGAAATTTTATAAATTTCATTTTTGAAAGGAGCTCGTATTTCCAAATTGGAATAAAAGTGTTTTAAAATAATGAGCATCTTATGACTTAATAAAGGATCCATATCTTTTCTTTTTATACTTTATAGTAGTAGAAAAAAGGAACTGTTTCATGCCTTGAGCCACTCAGAAGCCTTTTCCATAGCATGAAAAGGTAATACAGGAAAATTGGTATTTAAATTTCACTTTTGGATCCTTAAAGAGTTGCACATGGAAGACTACTTCAAAAAAGAGACTGTGCCTTTTGTCCCTTTTTCTGTCTTGGGATTTCCTTGAGCATCTAAATATTTCTCTCTGAATTTGTCTGTGATCCTTATCCCTAGAATCAGTCCTTCTGATTTTTAGTCTCAGCTAAACTCTGCAGTCCCAAAATTTACAGTATAGACAGAACCTCTGTCTTAGTGTGTCCATGTGTAGGAGAGCAAAATAAATTATCACTGGATTTTAAGTTTCAGGCATACATTTCAATGGTACTTAAAGAAATCTTTGATAAAACACTTGATAAGTTGTGATTAAGTGTGAATATTACTTGTAACATTCATGCTGTTTTTCCTAAAGTTGAAAGAAGAAGAAGATTTAATATTAATGATCGTATAAAAGAACTGGGCACCTTGATACCCAAGTCAAATGACCCGTAAGTACAACATGCCCAGGGAGATTGTGGGAGGGAGGAGGTAAAAAAACTCAAATTCCTATATTTCCTACTTGCTCTCAGCATTCTGTGGCAGCAGAAATGCTTGAAAGGTTCCATTATATTTTTTGGAGATTTTTTTTGAGGGGTTAATTTCCCCCCCTTTGGAACCTGCTTGTGTTTGTATTAATTAGATGATTTTTGTCTCAAATCTGGGCTTGGTGCTGGGCGTGACTGCCTGCCTTTCCAGAGTTGTGAGGATGGGAAATCTTACGCTGGTCTGGCTGCTTAGATGGCTGCATGTTTTGCTAAATAATTCTTTTAATTAATTAATTACAGCTTGACAAGACAGGACTGGTCCCTGTTTCAGTGAAAATAGAGGGTAGTTTATTTGGGAAGCCATTCATTCCCCTTCCCTCCAAAGGAAAAAAAGAAGGAAAATAAAGAGCATAACTCTGTGCTTGTTCGCTGATAATTTGTCAGTGTTTGCTGTGATTTCCTAGATGTTCTTTGTGACAATTCTGCCATGATTTTGCTGCTTTTAGCTTGTATTTACACTTTCTCAATGCTGATTCAGCAGCAAGGAACCTTCCTTGCTCTGAAGTTTGAAGGTTCCACTTAAATCTGAATCAATCCCCCGTGATGATTTTGGGGAGATTTTCCAGTATTTTGAGGCACTTGCTCTTGAAGCAACTTCGCAGTTACTCTGCAGAGAGGCTCTGCAGCCTCTTCCAAGGCCAGCACGACAATATGCCTTAGTACCAGCCTCCAAGACAGGTGAATCTTTGCTCTGACAGGCTGCAGAAAGATGTTTTTTGCCCATTTAGAGAGAGTGAGATGATGTGAGGAGATGGTGATGCAGCAGCCTCTCTCTCTCTCTCTCTGAAGCAAACGTGCTTCCCAAGGGCTGTGCTCCAGCCCCCTCTAGTGCACTGCAAACGCCTTCAGCATCCACAAACCCGCACTAAACAGCAGCTGGGTGCTATGTGTGGGTAAGGAGCAGTCGCAGGTACAGGTGTGGAGGCAACAGCTGTGAGACAGAGCCTTACCTTGTCCTTTTGTGTCCTTCCAAAGCGACATGCGCTGGAACAAGGGAACGATCCTGAAGGCGTCGGTGGATTACATCCGCAAGCTGCAGAGGGAACAGCAGCGCACCAAGGAGCTGGAGAACAGGCAGAAGAAGCTGGAGCATGCCAACAGGCACCTGCTACTCAGAATACAGGTTTGCTGAGAAATGAGCTGCAAACGCTCCTGGTGTCGTGTGATTGTGAATAGTGGTGGCTTGTGGGGTGCGAGTTAGAAGGAACCAGCGTTTAAATTAATGGCAGGCAGTGCTGAGATACCTGCAGAGATTTTTCTAGAAAAAGCCAAAGATATCTTAGTTTAAAAAAAAGAATCCTAACACTCTAGTAGAAGCACTTATGAGTGGTCTGTTTTTGTTCTACCATGGCCAACACTAGTTCCAAACCATACCATCAGAAAGATTTATATGGTATTGCATTCTTCTGTTTGCCAGGCCTAAGGCATTGGGACTTCTTGTATCATGTAGTTGTTGATAGTCACGAAATTAAGTTCAGCTCTTTGGGAGTGTTCCGTGCTGCTTGCAGTCTGTAGGACTGTACAACAGTTCTCCTCAGCACTGAAAAGCAGTAGGTGGCATGAATATGTTTTCTCTGTGGGTTGTTGCCATGTTAGATTCAGCCAGGTTCCCAGTGTTCTGAGCTACACAGAAATTTAAGGGTGAAAACTCTGTTTCTCTAATTCCTTTGTCTTCACTTCAAGCTGGATAGGAAACTTTAATCTTGATGCCAACACGGGTTTTTTTTCTGGACAGCCACCCCTCTCAATAGAAGGGTAATTAAAGTACCAGAACTGGGTGTAAGAACACCTACCGTGGAGACAGTGCTATCCCAGATATCCTCGTGTTGCTGCTCCCCTGCAGCACGAACAGCTGAGCTCTGCATGCAGCTGCAGCCTGCCAGGAGACCCCTCAACACCCCAGATAATCCACCAGGGAGATAATGAAGCTGCAAATACCTGAGAGTCAAGTGTGGAAGTAAACAGCTTTAAAATAGAACAGGTCAAGTTGAGCCTCAGCACAGTTTTGTACTTGGTTGAGCAATCTGCTGCTAGAATGAGATGATAAAAACACACAAGCTTTCTGCAGAGCAGCATCAAGCAGTGGTATTTTGAAGCTAAGTGAGATCACTTCTTAAACATCTTTCATCTTGCTTTGTATTGCCCATCTGCTCTGGCTCCTTCAATCAAAATACCATAAAACCCAGACCCTTGAATAACAATACATCTGGCAGCAAATAACCTCAAGTGTGTATTTTCCTTTTTGTGTTGATTTTGATTAATCATGAAATAAGAAACTTGTGGTTCTGGCACATTAGCTGATGGAAGAAGAAGTGCTTGCTCATTCCACCTTCTCCTCTGATCTTGCAGTGTGCCATTACAAGCCTGTTTTAGCCTGGAATGATGGAAAAGGGTAATAATCAGCTTCAGTGACAGGAATATCCAGAAACAGCACAATCACAGCAGAGAATGCAGAAGTAGAAGCAAAACGTCTCTTTTGCTGATATATTTGTGAGAGAGCATTTCTGTATGATTAAATGTGAAGGTGGGATTTAAACTTTTCATGGAAATTTGAAGAATCCTGGCTCTGTGTGAAGTCTGAAACCTTCCTGGGACTTCCTTGTGATTTTTCTGCACAGGAATAGTGTTGTTGCTCAGTTTTGATTGACCTCTTCCAGTTCTGCCAGACTTGTAGAGTGAGAAGTGTCCCTTCCAGAATCTTAACCGGATTGATAAGGATCACATAGACATGCTGTGCCTTCACATATGACTTTTTAAAAATTACTAAAAACACATGCTTTTGCTAGTTCTTTTTTTTTTTCCCCTATTTTTAAATGTTTTCCTCACCCTACCTGATGCCAAACCTGCCTATCCTGGCACTGGTTTGAGAAGAAGCCTGAGGGGAACATGTCTGTGCTGCAGGGCTCTGGGTTTTGGCTCTGGTCTAGGTGCTGAGGAGGAGTGTGAAGGGCCTGTGTGGGATGGTGTTCACCCACCTCTTCAAGACTCTGCTGTTCAGGTGAAAATCTGCAGGGCTGGAGTGTGCAAGGTACAAGCCCTTGTCACTATGGGAAAGGCAGGAAATGTGTACAGGAGAAGGAAACTGGAAGCTGTGAGACGAGCATAAGACGACAGATTTTATTTCCAGATTTTCTTTAAATTTGCCCCTTATTCTCCTTCACAGGAGCTTGAGATGCAGGCCCGGGCACATGGACTGTCCCTTGTCCCATCCACAGGCCTTTGCTCCCCTGACATGGTCAACAGGGTCATCAAACAGGAGCCCGTGCTGGACAACTGCACCCAGGAGATGATGCCACACCACACAGACCTGTCCTGCACCACCACGCTGGACCTCACTGACGGCACCATCACCTTCAGCGACAACCTGGGCAACGTGACTGAACCAGCCGGCACCTACGGAGTTCCTGCCAAAATGGGATCCAAGCTGGAGGACATCCTGATGGACGATACGCTGTCCCCCGTGGGAGTGACTGACCCCCTGCTCTCCTCCGTGTCTCCTGGCGCGTCCAAGACGAGTAGCAGGCGGAGCAGCGTGAGCATGGAGGACACTGACCATGCCTGTTAGCACCTGTTGGCACAGCTTTCAGAAACTGCTTTGGTTCTTTGATCAGTAGATGAAATAATTTACCCTTTTGTAGAATTTTTTTGATTTTTTTTTTTCCCCCTCGTGCTTCATCAGTGTGTGTGCGTGTGTGTATATATTATATATATAGAATTTTTTTTAGAATTTTTTGTGAAGAAACTTGTATATTCTATTTTAAAACTACCAATGCCTCCAAAATATTGTACAGCATATGTACAGAATCTGTGAACTGGATTCGCCAAGAACTTTGAACTGGTCAAATCTACTCAAAGCAATAGAATTACAGATGAAGAGTCTGTTTCTACTGGGGGGGAGGGGGCAATTGTAGGATTGTAAATGCAACCTATTTACTTGGAAACAAAATGTAAAGTTTAAGAATGTAAAGAAACAACAACAACAACAAAAGTCCAATTTGTAATTGTATTAATTGAATAGTGCTGCCTTAAAGATACAGTGTCCCTCAAATGTTGGTCTTACATGACAAGTGTTTAGGGAAAATACCCACCTGACTTCACTCAGAAAAGAAACTAAATCCAAGTGTTAAGACATCCTAATTGTGTTGATTGTGATATAAAATGCTGTTGCTGAAACTGCAGGGAGATGTGAGTGTCTCAGAGTGTTGTTTAATTTTACTCTGAGCTGATTTGGGTTTTCCTTTTGATCATGGTTCAAGTTTTTCCTCTTAAATTTTTATTTTGTTTTGTGACACAAATGGGTGGCTTTGCCAATGGCAAAGCAAGCAGGAGCACTGTAAGTTGGGATACACTCTTTGGACAAAAAAAATTATGCATATTATAGCTGGGCACATTATGTTGTACATATCTAATTGGCTTTATTTTTTTTTTATTGCATTGTACAGTTTCTTTTGATTTGCATGGATTCCTTAGTTATCCTCAACTTTTTGTTTTAAATTTATTTGTATTTCATTTGTAAGATTTTTGCCTCTTAATATTGCAGCGATTTTTTGACATTTTTAAAACTCATTGGAAGTTTTCTGCGTTCTTTGTAAACACTTGAAAGGAAGCTTTTATGCAGGGTTCTGTGTTTTAAGAGAGATTTTGAGAATATTTTGTATATTACAGTCTCACTTTGAAAATGTTTTTAAACGCATTTAAGGTAGAGTAAAAATTTAGATTAGGTAATAAAACAACTCTGTAGAGAAACTGAACTTACATATTTATTTTTAGTGATACAGAAACAAAGTAGTAATATGCTTGGAAACATAACTATGTAGTTAATATACCCGTTAGAGCAATTCGTGTTCTATTTCAGCACTGGGGCTGACATAAGAGAAAAAAAAAACAACAAAAAAAAAAGAGTAAATTACTGTATCTGCAAATAACTGTTACTTGATAACAATGTTATTAATTTTTAACATGCAACCATGTTGTAAAAGTAGTTTGGTGCATTATCTACTCAAGTGTAGTCCTATGCAATAACGGTAGTTTTCCTTGTATTATATCCAGCCTAGGTGTTCCATGGAGGTGACAGACAGGTGGTGTTCGAGGGAATGGAGTTCTCCACGGCAGCCTACAGCCGACTGGCAGGCGTGGCTCGTTCAGAATGAAGTGCCTTAAACTCTAGTTGTAGTCTTCCTTGACTAGCACTGACTGAAGTGTGGCGTAGACAGAGCTTTGGGGTGGTGGTGTGTAGGGCCTTGAGGTGTAGCATGGTGCCTATGGATAGAAAACCAGAGCTTCCCTTTCTCCTTTGTGCTACACTGGAAATTACATAGGATGGGTGCAACGGTGAGTAACCTGAGTGCCAGTTGGCCAGCTTTCCCAGGAAACCTTGGGCTCAGCAGGTGGTGTTCAGAAACCAAATGTGAACTGGGTTAGGATGGGGTGGCTGGGGGTAGTGATGGGAGTTCCCACAGCGCTGAGCCCTCTCACAGACATTTCCCCAGGAGGATTCCCTGCAATGGAGTGGGGGCAAGGGCTCCTGCTGTCCCCTGCCTGGTGTCCCCAGGGGCCTGGGCTCTGCAGGGCTGTGGAACTCGGGCTCTGTGTTCCTGTCACTCTTCCCGTGGCTGTGTCCAGCCCTCCCTTCCCGCTTGAGCCGCCAGCGATGTGTTAGCGTTGATGCAACCACGGGGTTGTGGCTTTTTTTCTTTTCTTTTGTAGTTCTTGAAGGAGGAGCTGGAGTTGGGTTGTAATGATGCCTCTCCCCCTCAGCCCTCACAGCTTTTGGGAATGTGTCTTTCCTAGGGTAGAGAAGCTCTGGCCCAGGCAGGACCCAGGAGGCTGCAGGATGTGCTGTGGTCACCATGGTCCTGGGGCAGGAAATGCCCCCAGTCCCTGCAAGGCAGCTGTACCATAGCTCTGAGTCAAGTGTGAGGGTACAGGCTTCTGGTGCTGCTGTTTGGCTGGGGTGACTGGTAGGAAAATGTGTAAAAAATGGTTTTAGCTGTAACACAGGGCTGTTTTGCCCTTCCCCAAAGAATGGGGCAGCTCTGCAGTGTTGGTACAACAAATCAGGGTGTGCATGCTGGAGTGTAGTAACTGAGAACCACTGAATGTATTGAATGAGGCTTTTGGTTTGGTGCCTGCCCTGGGCATTCAGAAATTCAAGTCTAGACTGTGGTATATGAATATTTTTCAAGCTTATGTGAAACCACTGGTACTCGCTGACTTCTCATTTTTGGCTGTGTGGAGGTGAGTTAGGATTCAAGGCCAGCCATTCCATCAGGAATGGAGCTGGATTCCCTGGCAGAAGTCTCTGTGGCTGCAGCAGCTGTGTTGTGTGCTCCCATACCTTGTGTTTTCTGGGGTAACACATGACTTGGCCATGCCCTGCTCACTCTTCCCCCTGTGTTTCCATGGGTTACAGCCTTCCTCTGAGCCTGCCCACCCTTGGAATGGTGACACTGCAGTGGGGACACCTCTAGGAGACACAGACCCTCAGTGGGTGCTATTGGGAGGTGCCTTTGCCTGTTTGAGCGTGGTGGAGGGTGTGGCTGTGACATTTTGGAGGGGTTGGTGGCAGGGGACAGGGGCAGCAGTCACAGGAATGGTTTGGCATGGGCTGGGTGGAGTGAGATGGACAGAAGTTGCTGCCCAGTCTGGTGACAGTGACGTGTGTGACGCTGGGCAGCGATGGCTCCCTGAGCAGGTGGGTGGGGAAACGACCAATTCTCACTTTGCCAAAGCCATGCAACAGGCAGGGATGTGCAGAGTACCATGGAAAGTTCTTCCTTACTGCTTTTGGCCTATAAAGCAATATTTAACTCTTACAACCTGTAAAAGCAGAAAGAAGGTACATAAGGAAAGCACAAAGCACAAAATAATGCACTTACATTTATGTTGTTTGACATAAAATGCACTGGGGGGGAAGCTGATGTTGATAATAGTATAAATACCTATATTTCTTGAAAAAAGTGACATTAATTACTGCCTCTTGCTATGATGCTTGGTACTGTAATGTTGATATTCATCTGCTGTTGACTGCAGCAATAATTTGTGTATGGTCCATAGCACTGTAAATTATGGATCAATATTAATGTATCCAATGAAATAATTTGAACTGTTGTTCTTGATAGATGGATTAAAGCATTTGGTTTTTCACATACATCTGTGTAAGTCCCTCGTTTTCCATGTGAGTGGATCTTGTTTTTCCTGTGCATCTGAAGTCCCTGCAGTGCTTCTGTGTCTGTGACTTGGCCATGGATGTGTCCATGTCCCTGACCTGGTGTTGGTTGGCATCCTTGGTTCCACCAGAGCTGTCCAGTTGTGTTTGTGGCAGTCACACACGGGAATGAAGCTGCAGACCAGACCCCACCTGGGCCTTGCAAGTACCTGCCAAAGTGGAAAGAACCAGAGCCTGTGGTCCAGAGTAAGGAATAAAACAGGTGGGTTTTGTTTAACACCTCCTGCCATGGGCTCATGTAATTTGCCTCCCTCCCTGCCCCTTGGAGCTCATCAGGTGTGAGGTCATGGGCTCTGTGAGGCCTTGGGGTACCTGCCCCCCTTTGCCTTGCTGTCACTCCTGCAAAGTCACCTGTGCCCAGCAGTCCTGCACAGGAGAACCTCGCCCCTTCTCCAGCTGTGCATTGTAGGATCCCCATCCCCTCTCTGCTCGCTCCTCCCAAACCTCTCAGCCAACATGCAAACAGCTGCTCCTGGTTCTGATGGTGAGGAAACAGCTGCAGTCTTGTGTCTTCCCATCTTCATTATTTCTCCTGTCTCTGTTGCTCTCATCCCTTCTGGTCCTGTTCTTCAACAGCCTTTTGCTTCCTGTGCTCAAGCATTGAGTTCCTGCTCTCTGTGGACCTTGCTGCAGCAGCCTTGGAGGTTACTGAGTGTTGTCTCGGGGGCTTGAGCCCTGAGTGTAAACAGGGGTACTGAATTTGAGCAGTGTCCTGAACGTCTGATACCTATTAGAGTAGAAAATACCTGATTCAGTGGGATTAAAAATTACTCGCTCAATTTAAAAACCAACCCAGCAAAAAAAGCCTGACTCTACTAGAACTACAGCTGAACAGTCCCACTCCTTCATAGAAGATATCGAGTAAAAGCTTGTGAGTGTTTCCAGCAGGTTTTGTAACGTAGTTTCTTTAGAAATTAAGCATAGTATTAGATTGTAGTAGTGCTGCATTAGAAAATCTATTTATTAGCAGCCTAGGATGTAATTGCTATTTTAAGTGTGAGTTCTTGTATGTATTTAGACTTTGCTTTTGGTGGTCAGTTGGGTTTTTTTTGTCATGAGCTTGGAGTGAATTTCTTGCTGTGGGTGGCAGCACCTCAAGGTTTTGGCTGGGTTGGAGAACCCAGGAGGAGGAGGGAAGAACACCCATCATGGGGATATTGGCACTTGATCTATGTCAGTAAAGAGTTGGTTGCAGCTCTGCTTAGAAGCCTTTTCAGTTGTGTTGGACAAGCCTGAAAAATTCAGCACAGGGTAAGAAAGTGGATTTTAAGAGTAAGTCCAGCTGTGCCTGGTGTGGTCTCTTTCACTGAGAATCTCCATGTCCAGGCTGGAGGATGCTGAAGGGCTCAGCTGTGTGGTGGGGTGGCACAGCAGGACACTGCCACCGTGTCACCTCATTGTGCTTTCCTTTCCAGGACACCTGGGAGCCCAGCAGCTCCTGATGCCAGGAGGGAGGTGGTGATGGCTCTGCCTCAGTGGGTTCAGCAGTGCTCCCTCTGCTCTAACATCTGGGGGTGGTCCCAGCACTGAAAGTTGTCCTACACTTGCTCCAGCTCTTTTGAAATGCATTTAAAATTTCAGGGGAACGTTGTTTAAAAATTGCAGGGGAATGGCTTGGAAAAGTGTTCCTGAGTTATTAAAACCAATGAGGCTTGACAGGATGCTGGCTCACAAGGCAAATGTGTGTGCACTGAGCAACACCATTGTCTTTGCCTGTGACCTGAGCTTCACCCTTCCTTGAAACTGCTCCTTTTCCAGCTCACTTTCTGGGAGTGATGCTCTTACAGGGGCTGTGCTCTGGAATCAGAGGGAAGTGATGGTTCCTGTGACAGACCCCTTTGTATTAGTGCTGTCCAAGAGCTGTGCAAGGAAAGGAGAAGGCTGCTATGGTCAGCAGGAAGGGCCATGGCATAAAAATATTTATATGCAATATTTATGTGCAATGTATGTAAATATTGATTGTTCTTTTATATATCTACATATATAGAGAGATAGTTATATATAGATATAAATGTCACCATGGGATTGATGTCCATATTTAGGATGCTGCCTTGGAGCAGGGTTTGGTGGATGGGCGCACAGCTCTGTGGGCTCTGCTCCTGCTCACTTTGCCTGCTCCCTTGCTGTTGAGCAGCGCCTCTCCAGAGCTCCCTGCTCCCTCTGGCTTTCCTCCCGTGTGCCGGTGGCTGCAGCAGGAGTTAGGCTTGGATTAAAAGAGGGGGAACAGCACACTCTTGTGGGGCTGTGTCCTTCCCAGCACAGACCCACCGGGTGGATTCCTGCGCTCCATCCCGGCGGCTCCATCCTGGCAAATCCCCTGCTCCAAGGCGAGCTGTGATTCCCTGATGCCGTTTGCAGATTGTTCTCTGCGAGTGCAGCGTGTAATTCACACCAGGGCTATCGGCTCCAGGCGGGCAGGCACAGCGGGGGAGCAGGGGTTGTATGAGGAACGGGGCACTGCTCTTGTGTTCAGCACTGTTCCTTTAGCCACTTCAAATACATTTAGTCAAAATCTTTTAATGTCTTCGAGACCTTTTGTCTGATCCTCATTTTACAGTGAGTACACTGAATGCTGCTGTTCAGTGGGCATGAGTGATTGCTGCTTAGATACTCCTTTGTGCATTCCAGAACCACAGAATCATAGACTGGTTTGGGTTGGGACTTTATTAATATTCCTCTTCTTTTTTCCCTGCTGAAAAGCAGTTTATAGAGTGGGTTGTTGCAAAAGGAATTATTTCAGCACTTGTAAATAATAAAATAACTTTTTATTCTCTGACCACTAAGGTAATTTTGTTCAAACAGATCCATGAAGAACTTGCACTGCAAGGACCCAGCTGGGACTTTGTTTTTCTCTTTGGAGTAATGCATCATAAGAGAATAAGCAGAGATCTTGAGTCTAATATAATAGTTCTGTTTGAAGAAGCAGGAACTAAATCAATGCTGAATAAATGGAAAAGAATTAAATTCATGCTAGACATTTAAAAAAATGCCCCTCAAACCATGAGGGGTATTTTAAAAAGTCACTGTTTTATTAATAGTACTTTCCACCCCTTTCCCTTGATCTTTTCATGACAAGCCTGGCAAAGGCACTTTTTATCAGACACTGAAGCAATTTTGCTGCTGTCATGTGCCTTTCTTGATACACACATATTAGTCACGCAGCCGTTTTATGTTCTTTAGCATATTTTAATATATAATTAAAAATGTGCCTGTCTGCTACCAAGCAACCAAGCACGTCAGGGGCTGATTGTGTTCTGTCACCCACAGCAGAAGGGAGGGTAAAAAAAAAATAATAATCATGTGTTCACTTTTCAGTCCTAATTGTGCTTCAGCTCCTTGGATGTGTTGTCACAGACACAACCACCACTGGCTTCTGAAGGCAGAGGCAAAGCCAACGTGGGGGAATGGCTGGCAGGTGACCCACAGCCAAGGTCACTGTCACCAGTAACACATTGGTCCTGGATGCTGGGCTTTTAATGGGCTTTTTTTGGTGACTCTTTTTAGTTCAGTTCACCTCAACCCTGCTAAGCTGCACCTTAGCTTTCCCTGGAAGTGGAGTTCCAAATGCCTCTGGGCTCCTGAGAGTCTCTCCCTGGACATTTAAAATAACTCAAGTTAATGTTTGTATTGTACCTCCTCCACGCAGGTAGATGGGAGCAGGACACTGTGCTGCAGGACACTGACTTGGGCAGGGGATAATCCTGTGCTTCATTCATTTCTAGGTTATCTGGTGTGAAAAATGGCCCACACAGCTGCTGGAGAGCAGGAGGAGGAGACCAGGTGATCATTGTAAGCACAGCATTAAATGGCTCTCAGCACCTTTGCCCCTCAGAGTGCTGTTCCTGAGGCTCTCTCATGCTCCCAAAAAGTTGGTGTCACAGAATATTTCAGATTGGAAGAGATCGCAGTAGGTCATCTCGTCCAACCTCCCTGCTTGATCAGGGTCATCCCAGAGCACAGGATTGTGCCCAGACATTTCTGTAATACCCCCAGTGAGGGGGACACCACACCCTCTTTGGACAGTCTGTTCCAGTGCACAGTCACTGCACAACAAAGTTCTTCCTCAAGTTCAGGTGGAACTTTCTCTGCGTCAGTTTCTACCTGTGTCCTCTTGTCCTGTTGCTGGGCACCACTGAGCAGAGCCTGCTCCATCCTCTGGCTCCCTCCTTCAGACACTCACAGGCCCTCATCTGCTCTCCTGTCTGTTCTAGCAGAGCTGGTGGTGCTGGTAGATCCCTGAGAGAAGCAGGGATGCTCTCCCCACACAGTGGTTGCTGTCAGAAACCCACTGAATGAGCCTGTGTTTGATGGTCTAGAAAAGGGAGACAAGTTCACTGATATCCTTAGCCCCAACTTATTTAACTCTGGGAATTATGGGTTTATTTTTGAGAAGATGTGGCTTTGAGGATGTGTTCTAAAGCTCCTTGGTAAGCTAGTACCATCTGTGTGAAAGCCTGTCCTGAAACTGGAGAGATGCACTGCTCTGGAGAAGGCTGAGCAGGGCTTTCTGTGTAGTTTTAAGCACCTCTTCTCCAGGTTCAAGAGGAAAAGGGATTTATTGTGTCAGCTCTATACCACACTTCTCCAGTCTGTGTCTCTCAGGCTCGAGGAAAAGTACTCAGGCACACACTGTGGGCAGCAATGCAATCATTAGTTCAAAAGTTTTTCAATTTTAGTAGCTTTTATTACTTCAGCAAAACAGAAGCCAGCACATCAGCACAAACTGGTGTGGGACAAAAACACCAGAGGAAAAAACAAATAATGTTGTAAATAATTCAAAGTCTGTTTGTTGATTGCAATTCCTTTGATTGGACCTCCAGGGAGAAGGATGACATTACTTTTACATTTTTCACCATCAGCATCCATTATATAATCTGCTCAGAGTCTGCCAGGATCCTGAGACATGACAGTGAAGCTGCTTGAAGATGATGAACTTGCTTGGAGTCCTCTAATTTCTCTTGATTTTCCCCAGCTGGCCCTATCTAACCAGAAAAGGCTGAGATGGGAAAGGAGCCAGGGTCTGGCAGGCAGGAGGAGCCCTGTGGCAGGTGTGGGGACACCAGGGGGTTCTGCAGTATTGCCAGGAGCTCAGCTTTGTTTTTAGGCAGCGGTGCTGCAAACTGTGCCCTGTTTGTCACCCCCCTGGCTTGCAGGGGTTACAAAGTGAAACCACCACAAACATTTGGGCAGCAAGAGGAGATTTGCCAGCATGTCCTCAGTAGCTGAGAGTCCCAAGACAGTAGACTGACACTGCCAGGAGACAGTCCCCCTGTGCTCCGCAGCAGCAATATTTACTGATCTGTGACTTGTGATGGTGCCTCTAATCAGAGTGTATTATTCCCTTAGACTGGGTGCAAAGGCTGGCAGATGAGCTTATCTGTTTTGATCTTTTGAGTGAGAGAAAACAAGAAGAACACCAAGAAGAAAAGAATGACCAGTGAAGGTGGTAACCTACTTGAAATATTTTATATAGCATAGGAATTTTGCATGGTGCCATACGATGGTCTATGAACCAGCTACACCTGCTTGTGTAAGGGGACCAAGCACAAGCAATGGTAGGGCACCAGTGGCAAGGGCCATGGCAGTTACCAGCTTGGATTAACTAAATGAATAATCCTGGTCACTGAAGGAAGATCATTTTCTATGAACTACACTACTGGCGATCTGTGGTTTCACTTGTGAACAATCACTTCTTCAGCAATAATAGAGTCCCTTTCAAACAAAGCAATTGAAAAAGGCAAATCACAACAGATGCCAATATTATGCTGTTCCACACCGCTCTGGAGTGTATGCAGTGTCACAGGTGCTTCTGGATTTATCTTGTTCAAAATTCAGTTCTGCCCACTGCCTTACAATGGCACACAGCTCAGGCTTGGGGCAGGACTGTCACCTTGGGCTTGCAGCTCTTCCTCCAGCCCCATCTTGCAGTCCTTGACCCACAGCTTGTATGCTCTTTCCAGGGTCTCTTCACTGGTGTCATTGAATATGTCTGGAAAATAAGAGTTGTGGTTAATAGGACATCCAGAGGAGTTTTTCCTGCCTGCACACACTGACTATGACTGTCACTCCAGTTTGTGGGAGCCTTTTGTCTTGTGTGTGGAGACTGAGCTTCATGAAAATGGTGTGAAAAGGAAAGAGATAGCAGAGATCACAACCTGGTACCATGCATTGCTTCCATGTTAGGGGTTGGTTAGCTTTTATTTTTAAATCTTAAGAGTATTTCATCCCTGATATTGAACAGATATTATTTAGTTTGCAAATATTATTTCTAGGCACAGTAGAAAATTAAATTCCTTTTGCCGAGTATATTTAACAAATATTTTCAAGTATAACAGAAGAATTGTTTTTCTCTTTTCCCCTTGCTGATTTTTCTGTCAGAGCACTGCATTGCCCTTTGCAAAATGAATTGGTTTATCATAATGCAATTAATTAGACCTCAGTCCTTAATGGAGAATTTCTGGGGTCAGTCCCCTCTGAGGGGACCCTCTGAGTAGGCAGAGCAGTGCATTTCCCTTTGCAAAATGAATTGGTTGTGTCCCCTCAGGGGTCTCCCCAGGGTCCCTCAGGCCGTACCTGCCATGCTGAGGCCTGTGGGCAGAGCACGGTATTTCCCTTTGCAAAATGAATTGGTTAATCATAATGCAATTAATTAATTAGACTTCAGTCCTTAACAGAGTTCTGGGGCTTGTACATAGGAGGGATCCTGTCTCTCGATGGGTTTACCAAGATACAAAAGAGTGCAAGAAATGCACAACTGCAAACCACAGAGCTCATTTCCCAGGCTGTCACTGCCCGCCAAGTGCCCCCTCATGGGGGCTCCCTGAGGTCCCTCAGGCCGTACCTGCCATGCTGAGGCTGGTGGGCAGAGCACTGCATTTCCCTTTGCAAAATGAATTGGTTAAGTGGCCCCTTAGGGGAGCTCCCTGGGGTCCCTCAGACCGTGAGACCGGTGGGCAGAGCACTGTATTTTCCTTTGCAAAATAAATTGGTTAAGTGTCCCTTTGGGGTGCCAAGTCCCCTCAGGGGCTTCCTGGGGTCCCTCAGAGACTGGTGAGCAGAGCACTGCATTTCCCTTTGCAAAATGAATTGGTTGTGTCCCCTCTGGGGCTTCCCGGTGTCCCTCAGGCCGTACCTGCCACGCCAAGGCCTGTGGGCAGGGGCATCCGGAGCTGTCCCCCACTGTGCTTGAGGCGTTCCCGCAGGGCTCTCTGGATGAGGGCCCAGCTGCAGCCGCTGTGCCAGACCGGCAGCTCCAGGCCCCGCATGCACTGCAGGATCTGCTCCTTGTCCTCAGCGGCCAGCAGCCCGCGCGCGTGGGCCACGTACGTCATGAAGGCCATGTCGACATTCACAGCTTCCCCGTGCATCAGTGACGGCAGAACCCTCTGCAGAACAGCAAAGGTGGGTGGCACAATGGGTTTGGGGTGGAAAATGGGAAACAAGTGGGGTGTATTGCTAAAAGTGTCCCTAAAAATCGACATTTGACTCACTGCGGTTGCTGGATGTTGGCGTCTTGTGATTTACGGGTTGCTAGGATGATCCATTTTGCGCATGATTAATCACAGCAAAAATCTCCCATAGGGATCTAGGATCTCGTTCTCCTCCCATCTAAGTCACTGATAGTGCCATGAGATGGAGGGATGGGCTCTGGATATTGGATAAGATGTAGGTGTCCCCCCTCATTCCTCAATGGCAATTTCTCCCCAGCAATACGGGCTATGGCCTCCATGGCTTTGTGCTGTTACAGCTCATGTTGGTGATTTCCAGTGGCTTCACTGCAATCTGGTTTTCTTTGAGCTTCAGTAAGTGCCCAGTAAGAAGAAACAACTGAATCAAGGTCTGAATTGGAAATGGGTGGAGTTGTGGGGGAAATTGGGCAGGAGAAGGAGTCCCTTGGATATGGTGTGTTGGGTGACCTAGCATGTGCAAATCTGGAGTTTATCTCAACTCCTTTTCACAAGGTTTTTCATGCAGCCTATTAATTTTTTTCTTTCATCTTTGAAGTGGATATTGCAATATAAAGTCTGTCACTCACCATTTCCAGCTCTGGGCTAATAAGGTGGCCAAAATCAACCAGTCTGTCCAGGTCATCCTCCCAGAGGTTGGGAGCCAGCTCTTCCAGCATGGTTTCAATGGCAATCCTGGTAGTCTGCAGTGCAGCATCCCCATGGTGAGCAAAGCTGTTGCAGGACTGGAACTTGGTGTCCAGTAGGTATTTTCCATGGTTCTTGAGCAGGTAAAACAGCCCTTTGTGTTTCATGAGGGCCATCTGGGACAAAGAAGAGATAATTAACGATAATTGTCTGATATTTGTATGTGCTGTTGGAAACTTGAGCGATTCAGTAGATTGGACTGCAATAACATGTTATACACTAGTTCCCCTGCTGCTGGGCAGCTCTGCCCATGCTGGGGTCTTGCTACGTGCTCCCATAGCCCAGCAGCTGGTGTGTAATGAGCTTTGGTTATTTCTGTGCCTGGAAGGAAACTTGGGACTAGAAGGTGGCCATCGCCAGGACAGGAACTGGGTGGTGGGGACCACCACCTTGGAGTTGCTCTTAGGGCAATGGAAAGAGGGAAAACGCTGCAGTATCGAGAATATGAGGGTTTAGAAGTGATGTCCTTGTTAGAAGTACATATTTTTCCCTTTCTGACTCATGCATTAGCCCCACCCCTGCAGTGGGGAATGGTGACCTGAGGGTTTCACAGTGCCTGCCAGAAACCTCCAGATATCCTGGGGATTTCTCATTGTGCAAGCACTGAAAATTGCTGTTGATGAACTCATCTCTAATACACTTTAATAGCTTGAACTCTGCTTTATCAAAAGTTTCCAAAGCTCTCCAGACATAAAGCAATTTACTGAGCACTTTCCAGGTAATTTTAGAAGTAGAATTTGCCTCGCAGGAGATTGATTGACCACACTCGACATACCCACTGAGGTAGGTGCAAATGATCTTGCAGATTATTAATCTCCAGCATAATGAGCCTCAGATTCTCTGCCAGGAGTTCATTACAGAGTGCTATGGATCAGCCTCAATGGAAAGATGAGGCTTTTCTTCCCTGGTTTTGCTGTGTCTCCTGTGAGTGTTTGCTGTTTCTGGCTGTGAGTTTTGGAGTTTGCTCCACAGGGTTACCACTGGACACTGAGTGTAAGGGATGTTCTAACAAATTTAGCAGCTGTAAAAAAACTATATATAGACTCAATGAGAATTAAAAGTCCTCATGCACCCTTGATGGCCCACCTTTATTCCTCTAAGTTGTTTATACGATGCCATGGATGCTGCTGACATTTTACTTTCCAATACTTAAGAGGGGCAAGAAAGATGAGGCCTGTTATGCTAGAACAAGGATAGTGGTTTAAACTGGAAGATAGATTCAGGCTAGTTGTGAGGAAGAAATTTTTTACAATGGGGATAGTGAAACCCTGGAATGAGTTTTCCAGAGACTGGTAGATGCCCCATTCCTGGAAACATTCAAGAACATGTTGCATGAGGCTTTGAGCAACCTGACTGAGTGAAAGGTATCCCCGCTTATCACAGGGGAGTCAGACCTCCAAAGGTCCCTTCCAACCCAAACCATTGTATGACTTTTCAATTTTGAATACTGCAGCTGCAAAAGTTCATACCTTTAAAATTTCCCCAAGGCCGTTGGAGATGTGTCGCCGAGGGATGCTCTGGAGGAAGGACCTGTCCAGGAAACTCGCCACGGGCGGGGTGTAGCCCCCGAGCTTGTTCTTACACTGCAGAAAGTTCACCCCGTTCTTGGCCCCCACGCTGGCATCCACGTAGGAGAGGAGGGTGGTGGGGACCCGAATGTAGGGGGTGCGTCTCCTGTAGAGCGACGCGGCGAGCCCCACGATGTCCAGGCACACGCCCCCGCCGATGGCGATGATGGGCTCCGTGCGCCGGTCCAGGCTGAAGCTCTGCACCTCGTGCAAGATGTTCAACACCAAGTCCATGGATTTTGTTTCCTCGGTAGTGGGCAGGGCGAGGATTTTGTGCTGGACGTTGTTCTGTTCGAAGTATTCTCTGACTTTGGAGCCGTAAAGTTTGTCGACGACTTCGTCTATGACGATGAAGCGTCTCAGTTTCCTCTTGCTGGCTGTGGCAGGCTCTGTTTGCTGGGGATCAGTGATGTGGCCCCAGAGCAGAGTGGTGTTAGAGGGCTCCAGGATGTTGTATGTTTCTACCACTTTGTAGCAAAAATAGATGGGAGCTTCAACGATCCAGGAAATCCCACCTTCGGAGATGCACTCACCTCTGGCAAGGATCAGAAAACATGGTTTGAAATCACTATATATTCCTAGCTTGATCCTTGCATGTCTGAGCTAATTTAAGGATATTCCTGGGAGATAAAGAATGTGGTCTCCTGCCCATGCACTGCAGAAACACGGGGTTGTGAGGGTGGGACACCTCCATGGGTGTCAGGGCTCATCAATGTTGTTCATGGAGAAGCTCTCTGAGGTCTAAGTGAAGAGTTAAATGTTTGAATTCGTACATAACATTAAAAAGATACGGTCCAGAAGGGCTGGGGCATGTTTTTCATGCTAGAAGTTGAAAACCCATAAAGAATGAGCCAGCCCAATCATTTCAGCTTTCAGAAAGGGAGTGGGGAAGAGAAGAGGTTGCCAGAATTTTCCACATTCATTGAAGAAGCATCCTCTGATGGTGCATCTAGATGGTAGCAGTTAATTTATTCCTGTCTATCTATACACAGCCACACATCACATCTCCATTCAGACCAGTGTTTCTACAATGCCTTAGTTGAACTAGCAGATCTCTACCTCAAAATAGGCGTGATAGAAATAGGAAGTGCTCCTGGAGAAGGAAAGAAAATGATCTGGGGGTTGGGAAACAATTCCACATTGGAGTTTTCAAGGGTAAATAAAAGCCAAAATTAGTTATCTCTCTAAACTAACGAAAAACACAGTCTGACAACCCCTTCCTTCTGTGGGATGGGCAAACTAGGGAAAAAACAAGTTGGGAATCAGAAAAGAAAAAAAAAAGGCAGATGTATTTTATGTAAGGCTATTTTTTGAGCTGCATTTTGGTAAAAAATGAGTTTCTGTGATATTCGTTGGATAATCAGATTTCCCTACATGCCCAATTTCTTTTCACATGCCTGAACATTCACTTAGAGGTCAAAATAGATGCTTCTCTTCTTTCTTTACCAAATTGTCTCTAAGTTTTAAACTCTTAAAGTCTCTAAGCCCTTAAACTCCGAAGCTGTTAAAGAAAACCAGTGAGCATTTACACCTTCCAGAAAATTTCAAATATGGTAACAGAAAAAGCATTGTTGTGTATATTTCAATGCACTATCTTATAGCTGTACTTAACTCCATGTGCATTCATCTCTGATGTGCGAACCTTCTAAGAGACAGGATGGTTTGGAATATTATTTGGTGGAATCATCTTTGGATGCTGGATGGTACAACCAGTACCCATTGCAACCCCTCTGCTCTACGAAAATCAGGGAATTTGGGGCTGAACATGCCCTTGTGGGAGCATATGTCAGCTGAGGAGTTTTCTGCGTGTTCTTGGGCCCTAGGTTCATCCTTCTATTGACTGAGGTCTATCAGGCTGGTTTTGGGTCTGCCAAAGTTCTGCTCTAGCTGCTGCAGCTCTGCCTGGGTGATGCTCATGTGCGGTCACTGCTGGTGCTGGTGAAGGTCCCTCTGGACCTGGCTGAGAAAAGGATTAGACTTGTGCCATTAGAATCTGAGAATGACAAGGGCTGGAAAATTTTTGACATGCAGAAGAGAACTGTATTAAAAAAGATCTGCATCGTGAATGAAGCTCCATGTGCTTGTGAGAAGGAGTATGCTGTAATTAAAAGATAATTAACTGGGGAGACATACTATCAGCAGAGAGCTGTGTGTATCCTTGGGGGAAAGTTTTGTCTTTGCTCTATCTGAAGCAGCATTAGGTGACTTCTGCAGTTTGAGGGATGTGTTAAGGGTTTTGCTCCTGTCAGTGACAGTTTATTTTTCCCACCTACCCATTTCATTTGTCTGCAACAACCTCTATAAACCCATCTGTCTCCCATGCCTCGGCGTGAGATTTTGCGCACACACAGATTGAATTTTCACAGAAATGGAGAAAATGAGCCCAAGTGCAGCACACAGATGTCCCTGCGTAAGCTATTCAGAAGTTTAAAGAAAATTCCTGTCTACAAAAATGGAGGATGTTGATAAAATTCCCTCTGTAACTCCGAGCTATGTCAAGGAGCACTGCATCCGCCCGTGCTGCCATACTGCCCATGTTCCCAAGACATTTTCCCAGGTTTGTACGCATAGGTCAGGTTGGATGCGGCTTGGAGCACCCTGGTTTAGTGGAAGGTGTCCCTGCCCATCTCAGGGGTTTGGATTAGATGACCTTCAAAGATCCCTTCCAGCCTGAACTATTCTGTAATTCTGTCATTGCGGGTTGAAGCCACCATGGCACCCAAGACGGTTTTTCCATCCCACCAAGAAGACTGCCCAGTCTGGCTGGCCAGAACAACACAGGCTCCTTCCTATACTCACATTGTTGCCTCAGAGAGGGTGACCTCGTCTTCATTGTTGTTGGAGAGGGTTTCTCCTTTCTTGATGCGGCTCCATGTGCTCTTGACTCTTACCAGCTGGAAATCTGTCTGCTGGGGCTTCTGGGGCATGGTGGCTCCTGGGACTGCTGCAGCACACGCCTCCTCTGTCACCAGCATGCTTCCAGAAGGTGAAATCTCCCTACCCAGAGATCTCCCATCACTGGGTGCCTTTGAGGTGCTTTTTAAAGGCTCCAGGTTGACCAGGCATCAGGAGGGGAGGTCTCGTCTCCATGTGAGAGACTAATTACAAAACTGAGATTACCTAATCTGGGATGCATGTGAGGGGTGGCAGGGATGTTTGAAGACACGTGTGACTACCAGGATGGGGTTGTGTAATCAGCTGGTTTTATAATGCTTAAGATGTACAATAGAAGTGCATATATTAACTTCCAACATGATGCCCTACAGCAAATTTAAAGTTATGAAAGGCAGTTTGTGTGATTCTTCACACCATTCAGGAACCTCCTTTGCTGAGCAGAGCCTCTGGTCTGGCTGCAGCTCTGTACTGCTCTTATGGGGTGAGACAGGAGCAGAAGCGTGGGGATCAATACCAGCTGGTTAAACCTCTTTTGAGTTCACATTACTGGGATTTTCTTGAATTGAGGAACAAAACTATATATATAATAGATATTTTTGCTTTTATGGTGGGTTTAAAAAATTATCAGAGAGCATTTATCTCCTGAAGGGCTGTTTGGGGCATGAGCTGGGTTTTGATCCCCACGTGACTGGGGGATGCACAATTCACTTTTCCGTGTGATCTTCCAGCTGGGGCTTTTGGAGGGCCCCAGGCTCAGGTTGCCACACAAAGTATTCCCTTGGCATACAGCTCTGTGTGCTGAGCACAGGAAGATCTTCCTTTGATTTCACCAGCAGTGCCTGAAGGCACAAACCTGTCTTTGCCACCTTCTCAGCCGTGTTTCTAAAAGCTGTCCTTGTTCAGAAACAAAGATCAAGAAAACCAAAATCAGATGTAAAAGCAGAGGCAGGAAAAAATGAGTCTTAAAGAACCCATTGGACAACACTGTGTCATTGCTTTGAAGGCTTAATTGCAGCCAAACTCACTTTGGAACCTTCATCTATGTCAAAATTAATATTGGGAAAAAGTTGCAAGAAAAACCTCCAAAGCCATGTAGCCCTGCTCCAAGAAGTGCCTAACTCCTGACTCCAGTCCTCACTGCTGGCTTCATCTCCAGATAGAAAAGTGCTTTTTAAAGAGGACAGGCTGTTTAACCCCATTTTGTAGAAGAAGAAAATAGAGTCTCAGAAGTGAAATAACTTTCCCAAAGTCACCTTAAAGCTAGTGCCCTTCAGATGGCACACTAAAGCTTGTAGCCTGTTTACCAAATGCTTGTCCGAAATTTTAACTCCCAATCTAAATACAATTTTTATTGCTTTCAGCAGGAACTGCAATTCTAATGCAGTTTGTTGTTTACTAAATCATAAAATAGAACAATCTTAGGTATGCCAGGAGGTCTGTCTTTTTCATCTTGTTTATTTGTTTTAACTAATAACAATACAGTCAGCATTGAGTCTTCTTTTATTTGCTTTCCTTTTACTCTTTCATCATGTGCATTTACTTATTTTCTATTTACACTTCCCTATTCTATTCTGGGGACACTGAAATATCTTCTGTTACATTTGAGAAGTTGACAAATTTACATTGGTTACTCCAATGTGTCCCTGTACAGGGCAGTGGTGACCTTGTGGCTAAGGACCCCTTGTAGATAATCTGAGGTTCAGTCTTGGGATGTTTTTGGCCCCATACCTGGTGGTTTAGCTGGGGCATGTCTGTGATATGTAACTAGAAGGTTATGAAACTGCCAATTACTTTCTTGAGAGCCAGCAGCTTCCCAAGGTCAAGATGTGAACTTGCTCTTACGTAAAGCAAAGGCACTCACAGTCGGCTCTTTTGTTGTGCCTTTCTCATGTCAGAGGCTGTTGGATCTCACCTGCTGCCTGTGCTCTGGGTGGGACAGGAAGGTGCAGCCCCAGCCTGGAGCCATCCTCCCCACACAGCTCTCCCCAGGGCTGGGGCTCTGCCCAGGTGATTGAGGGAGGAGACTTTGTCCCCTCACCGGGCACCCAAGCACCAACCTCCTGCTCTGCAGAGGCAGCAAACCCACCACAGCATCCTCTCAGGCCAGGGGACAAGAAGGAACATGCACAGCCCTTCAGGTAAACTCCCTGTGTGGGGTGGGGAGCTCCAGGAGAGCGGTGTGACAGGAGGGGACACTGTGTGATGCCCTAGTCCTGGGTCCCCACCTTCCCCATGGAGAGGGTCCCTGCAGGCTCTGTGGCTTGGCAGCAAGGAGCAGAGGGTGGGTTTGTCAGGGAGAGGAGAGAGGCTCAGAACAGGAGATGGGCTTGCAGAAACCTGGAGTGGAGGGAGAGGGACAATCCCAGAAGAAAGGAATAGTGGGGTGGTGGATGCTTGCGATGTCAAGAGAGCTTTGGCTGGGACTAGTTTCTGATGGATTGTCATGCTTTCTTCAGAAATAATTTCTCTCCCTCATGGAGCACTGGGGAGATTCAGCTTTTCAACTTATTTTCCAGCAGTAGAACCTGTAAAAAATGCATCAGCTAGTGTGTATTTTCCTTGCTTTCCCCTGAAGTTCAGTCAGGGTTTAGATCCCTGGTTCATGCCATGAGCAGCAGCATCCTGTCTCTGGCTGCTTCCTCATGCACCCACTCCATCCCTAAGCTCCTACCTGTCCCCAGGCCGTCACTGCTGACTTGCTGCAGGCTCTGACACTGTGGATGCTGAGGCTAAGGCTGAGCAGGTTGAGCTCTGCTGGGACATGCCCTCTGCAATGTCTGATGGCCACTCTGGTTTTGGCCACACTGCCCACCCACCCTTGTCCCCACACGGGCCATGGCATGCCCTGTGCTGGGACACGTGTTTACACACTAAGGCAAAGAGGTGAGGACTGGAATTAGCTGTTGTCAATGCCTGAGGCGCCCTGGTGAATGTGATGGCTGGAGCTGTTCAGGATGGTTTTAGCAGACTGGATTTCCAGGTGCTTAGCACCCAGCAGCTCCTGCCAAAGTGCTTGGCACAGGAGCACCAAACAGTCTGGCAGCAAATTGTGCAGGTGGATCAGGTTCAGTGCTCTGCCCTGGCTGTGAAAGTGGGCTCTTTTGGAAGGCATTTCTGGGGCTGCAGAACAGATCTAGAGCCTGGAAGGTAAAATAAGGATAACCCTAAAATGGGAACCAAAGGCTTGGTCTTTTTGGTCTCATGTCTTTGCTTTGTTTTTGCCAAATCCAGACTGTCTTTTATCTCTGTGCCTCCTTCAGGTGGCCCCCTGCAAACAGTAAAGTGTTCTCCTCTTTTTTCCACCTAAATAGTGCCATCTGAGCACAAACTGCAGAGTTTAATTGAGATTCTGGAGCAGCAGGTCCCTCCATGTCATGGCACTGCACTGCCTGTCTGCTCAGGGGACACTGAGGTCCCACACGTACAATCTTGCAATCCTGACTACTGACTTTGGTGTGAATCAAAAGTTCCTGATTTCAGACAGAGTAGAAGCTGCAATTTATTGTTCAGCTTAGCTGTAAAACAGGGTGGCTGTGCTCTCAGCACCTGCCCAGGAAGATGAACCATTCTGCTGGCAAGAACAGTCCATTTTAAGAATTGCCACCTTTATGAAGCTGCTGGAGACCTAAAGCAGCCCTTTCCTGCTCTTTCATGGAGGGTTATTTTCAGCATTTTCTTCTTTGAGTGAGCTGGTTTTCTTTTCTCCCACTGATGATAATATACAACTAAATGGGAAATGGAAAGCTATATCTGTGCATATGTAGATCCATAGACGCACAATCAGGAAATCTAATTTAGTGCTTAATATGCTCCAGCAGTTTTTCTCGGGTTGTGTAAACTATGCACTGAAATGAAGCACTTTTTCATTGAATAACCTTAAAAAAAGTAGTTACATAAAGTTTAGCTCACCTTAATGCTCAGAGCCTTGGGCCAGGCAGCCAGCCCTGAGCTCTGCTCTGACTTGTCTGCTGCTTGCATAAATGAGGGCAATTCTGACCTCTGCTGTTGGCCCAAAGCATCACCAAGCTGCAAAAGACGCAGCGCTCCCTGCAAAGGTTGTGTAAGTTTGGATGGGGGGTTGCTCCTGGCATGCCCTGCCTGCGCCCTCTCCCTGCAGCACCTCCTGGCTCTCACGTTTGGTGTTATAACAGAGCTTACAAAACAGCCGAGGGTAAGTCTTGTTTCCTCCCCTTTGTGTGACAGGCAATCCCTGTCTGTTACTTATCCAGAAGCAGAACATGAAGATTACTAAAAGATGACATGGATTATAAACATGTTTTTACCCCTAAATTAACAGGATGCCTCTGAGTGCTTGGCAGGAAGGATGAGAAGATCCCAACCTCCAGCACTCTCCAGTTGAGCAGTGGGAGCCCGGGGATGCTCTCTCATGTAGTGGTGAAAATGCTGCAAGAAGAGTATTTGTCCTCTTCTCTGGAAATGTAGCTGGGCTGAGGTCAGGAAACCAGCATGGTTTGGGAAAGGGGTGCAATTCCTGCAGCTGCATTTCGTTATAAAACTGCTGGAAGAGATAAAAGCTTCCCCTGATGGTTAGAGATTGGGATGAGATGTAAATAATGGCATTGTATCACAGAATCACTGAATGGGCTGGTTGGACAAGATGTTAAAGCCCATCACATTCCATCCCTCTGCCATGGCAGGGACACCTTCCACTGTCCCAGGTTGCTCCAAGCCCCGTCCAGCCTGGCCTTGGACACTTCCAGGAATCCAGGGAAGCCACAGCTTCTCTAGGCCCCCAGGATCTCATCACCCTCTCAGAGTAGAATTTCTTCCTAATAGCTAATCTAAACATACCCTCTTTCTGTCTGAAGCCATTCCCCCTTGTCCTGTCACTACATGCCTTGTAAATGGTCTCTCTTCATCCTTTTTGTAGGCTCCATTCAGATATTGGAAAGCCACAGAAGTAAAAGAGATGTCTCTTTTCACTTACTCCATGTTGTTCTCTGCAGCTTTTCAATCACAGGCAATAAAACCCTGCCAGGGGCACTCTGCTCCACCCCAGCCTTGGCCTGTGTCTCACAGGTGCTTTCATAACCCAGCACGTGCTCTCACACTCGAGGAGTGGGGGAGTTCCTCTGAACCTTGCCTCACCCTCTGGGGCCACAGCTTGCTGTGATCCATGGTGGATTGCTGCCATAGAGGTTTTCTGGGATCTCAGGGCAGGTTCAGTGCCATGGGCAGCATTGCTTTGGTTCCCAGAGCAAGGTGATCTGGATCTTGCAGATGTTTCCACAGCCTTTGAAATGCTGACACGTTGTGTGGTGCACAGCAGCCCAGACACAGCTTGGGGACACTTGTGCATCCCGTGGACACACAGATCTTCCTTTTTACAAAGCTTCACCCACTGCCTGCATCTCCTGTCTGGTTTGGCAAGAGCAGTTTTGGAAGCATTCTGTTTCCTCCAAGGAAAATTGGACCTGGAGGAGCAGGGTTTATGTGCAGTTGTTTGGTGTTTGATGTTTGTCTTGGAGCTTTAAAAGCAAAATTAATGTGTTTAAAACATTCTTATTCTTGATCAGCTCTGAGGGGAAAAAGGGAGAATGCACACAGCAAAAATCTGTTAGGAGTATGAGATGCTTTCAGTTTGAAAAGGTTTTCATAATTGTTTCATAGCCCTCCAAAACTCTATATTTTGTATTTAAAAAAAATGTGTTTATGTACTTTAAACTCCACTTCCACTGATTGAGCAGTTACAAAATCATTATTCTTCCTTTTAATTTCCATTTCAGAAACTCTGGCTGGGCACATTGCTGAGAACCTTCTCAAAGCCAAAGAAATAGCCCTCAATAACCCTCATGTACCTGAACAGCTCAGGAATTACTTACAAAAAGCTCTTGATGTTGCTCTTGGACTAGACCCTTACCTGGATGCAATGGCAGTTTCCAAGAGGTACAGATTGTCCTTTGTAACCTGGTGCTTTTGTCTGTGATGGAATGAATATGGGTTTTTTTTCTGTGATGGGATGAATATTTTGTTAGATTTTCTGTCCAGAACATGCCAGAAATGTGCGGGACAGCAGCAGGAAGTGGAATGAGACTTAAGTGCACTCAAACATGTAGCAAAGTGTGCATGAATGGGTATGTGTGAGCCCACAGCCTGCAGGAAAGGAGGTGAGAACTACAAGCTTTAAGTGTAAATTTTTGGAGGTATTCTCCCAACTGACTGTTGACTGTGGCAGTGTCTGAGCTGCAGCATTTCCTGGGGAACACCAACCTCCAGACTGTGCTTGCTGGATGCTCGAAGAGTGAGCCCTTGGATTCAGCTGGGATAAATTAGGAGTGAAGAAATCCTGCACCTCTGGATCCACCCTCTAATAACAGCCTTTATATGTGGCTTTTATCTGCAAGCACTCAACAAACATTAATTAATCTGCTAACTAAATTACTCTGGTAACTAAAGTAATTAATTAAACTAATTTAAGGTATCATTAATTCAGAAGTCCAACTGATACCCTCATTATTCTTTTTTGAGCTACAGTATATTACCCAGCCATGTGGGGTCTGCTAAACAATTCCCATTTATCAGTGTACATTTTGATATGTGGAAAAAGCCAGTTCTGTCTAAAATTGACAATGTGTAAACTGTTCCAGGCTGTGGATTATGGGAACGCTGAGCGTTCTCTCTGTTGCTGAAATAATAGCTGATAGTTGTTTGACTTACACTTGCTGTAGGATAATAGCTATACATTATCTTATTAAAGTTGTTAAAGCATTTGTGAGGGGCAGAAAAAAGGTTATATGAAATGTTCTACTCTTTAAGTCTTGGATTATCTGACTGTGGCAGACACGGGTTATGAATTCTTTCTCATTTTACTGAGAAGTGGAGGGGGGGAGTTGGAGGAATAAACCCACTGAAATGGCTCTAAATTCTGGCCCAAAGAATGATCACCATCCATTTCTGGTGGTTACTTTCTTCACATAGGGTAATCTAACCTGTCTGGAGGCTATGGACTTCTTCCAGTCCTCTATTGCCTTCCCCATGTAATAGGTAACATCTCACTTCATCCAGAGACATTGTCACAGGCCTGACTTCTGTGAAATAGCATCTGCAGGCACCCTGCTTTTCTGAGCACTTTGTGAGAAAAAACATTTTTTTTCCTGCCTTGTAAGAAAAATTTAAATGTTATATATTTCCCTCTATTCTGCAAAGAAACCTTATTTTTGGCTGGAATAAAACTAATAATTGTAGAACTGAACAAAACCTGGCCAGGATAACTGAATTAATTCACTCCAAAGCAGCAGATAGATAGAGATCTGTCTGGGACCATCTGAAAATGGGAAAGATTTGGGGTTGAACAGTGGGGAATTCTTTGTTCCCTTCTTCCCACGCCCCTATGGCTGGGGTGGCTGCCAGCACTGAGATGTGCTTATTGCCAAACTAGGTTGTCTTAGAACTGGAATTTAGGATACTTGTGATGCTTCTGGGCTAATTTTTTATGGTCATGCACAGATGGAGCTTTTCTAGGAGTTCCCTCTTGGTTGTTGCTCTTTATGCTGGATGCTCAGATTTTGGTTGTTATCATAATACTGAAATGTCTTTTTTTTTTTTTTTCCCCCAGAAAAACTTCACCTGAGCACATCCCAGGGGATACTGAAGGAGTTGAAAGCAGTGTCAGGCTGCAGGAAACACATGCCTCTGGCTCTTTGAATGGCAAGTTGTTCAGCCAAGAGGGTAAAAATGCACCAGACTGGTGTAAAGCTGTCACTGGAGTTGAAGGGAAGCTATCATCCTCTACTTTGTCTTGAGTAAGGGGAGGATGAATGCCATGGGAATGCTCAGAAAATGTGGGAAATTACTTATAAAGAAATACCTGAGCATCCTGTGGGCTTTGAAAACTCTGGCATGAGTTTTCCTGCACCCTGCCCTCCATGGCCTTGTATTCTCTCACATGTGCCCACACACAAGTGCTTTAATTCCCAGTGCCAGCCCCAACCCTCAGTCAACAGCAAAGAGATCATCACCCTTCCTGGAAGGGAAAGGGATGGAAAAATGCTCCTGGTTTGGGGTGTCTGATAGGGGTTAATATGCTTTTTGTGGTGGAGGTGGCTGTGGCCAAGCACAGCACCTTTGCAAGTAGAAATACCCAGGCTTGTATCCTCTTATAAAGCCTATTACACTAAATCTATTCCCAGATTCATTCTTCCCAGATGTTCTCATCTTTGGAGTAATATATCATCCCAGTGAAGTACTCTTATAATCTATTACACTAATACATTGTTCGAAGGACACCACTGATGATAAATTTCTTAAATGATGGTGCTGTCTAGGGATAATGACTCTAAGAGCAAATGCAAAGTAATGTAGTGATTTTTTTTTTAATGCTGGATTCCAGAAAGAATATGGAGCCATCTCAAAGCCATTTTCATATGGGGGGAATGTTAAAATATGCAATATTTCAAGCACTATTTAACAAGCACTTGAACAATAGCAGCATTGATGATAAAGGTTCTTCATTTAAAATCAGTCCTTTTATTCTGTTGTCTTTTAGCTACATTTTTTAGATGAAATTTTGTCAGATTCTGTGGTTAAACCCTTATTTGAGAGTGTTTTAATATTAGGGGTTTTTTAATGATCACTTAAAAGACACATCTAATTTTCATTGTGAACAAAGTATAGTCTTTCTCATGGTTTTATTTTCAAATTTTCATTCTTGTCTTTCCACAGGCCAAATTTTTAGGATGTTTGTCCATATGATCAGAGCCAGGAAGATTTTATTAATTGGCAAGCTTAAAGGTTACAGTATCCTTGCTATTGCAGAGGAATTGCCAGACAATGGCAAAATCTTTGCCTGTGCAGAAGAGCCCTCTCTCGGAGTGTACAGCCAGGAGGTATTTGATCATTCCTCAGATGGCAAAAAGATAAGCCTGCGAGTGGGACCAGTGGCAGACACCTTGGAGGTAAAATCAGCTGGAAAGGGAGTTTGGGAGTTCTTGTGAAGAGCACATTAAAGAGTTTCGGTCAGGTGTTATTTCCTGCCCACATGATGCTGGGTGGTAGCTCTGGTTTGCTTGCAAATGTGTGAACACACTCTTGCACTTATTTCTTATTTTCAGTGTATGATGGGGCAGCTCTGTTGCACAAGACAGTTTTTCTCCCTTTTAACTAAAATCCTGCAGCTTTTTGATCAGAGGGATCACAGGCTCTCAATGTAGGTCGGTAGGCTTCAATGGCAGTTTAACTCAACAAGGGTTGGCTTTGTTTCGGGTCCCTAATTCCAAATATAACAAACAGGAAGAATGGATCTGTACCCTGCTGAGCCAACTTTTGAGAAGGACAGCTTGCTCCCAATGTTCACAAGAGCTGGGAAACTCCTGGAGAAGTTTCCAATTCTGCTAAAACCTCTCACTATTTTTCCCCACAGCAAAGACTTAGATGAATTAGACCCCACTTTCTCACTTCCAGAGCAATGTGATTAGCCTCAGACAAATAACTGCTGTACTTGTTTCATTCTGACCGGTGACTTTGTTCCAAGACAGAGAAATCTTATGATTACTGGCAGCTCACATTTAATTCTAGTTTGTGGATCTCCAGGATGCTGCTGGGGGTCCAGCATGAGACAGGTAGTGCCCATACCACGTTCATTAAAAAGCCTTTCTACTATTAATACAAATCAATTTGATCTGATTTCATTTTCAATCAGGATGTGTCAGTGTGAGCTTGATTGTAACTTTATTTGCATTAGCAATCACCATATTTATTTCTAAAATGAAATGGCCAGGAGCTTTCTGACCTCTGGTTTTCATGACCTCCAAGTTTGATAAGAAAGAAACAAAGAGCTTTGCAAGTATACGAAAAAACGAAATGTTACAGATCACCTGCAATGTGCAGCATTTAAAATCCCAGCTCCCCGCAGTGAGTGTGAAATTAATTGAATTGCTGTTGCTCTCTAGTGCCCATTCTGTGCAACTGACTTACTGTGACTGAATTAAAATATCTAGAGGCAGGCAGAGTACATGCTGTGTAGAGATTAAAGAAGGGAGCAAAGACATGAAAATTAAATCCTTAAAACAGAATGTTGCAATTGATTTTATATCCTCCAATTGCAACATGAAGGCACATCCTGACCCCAGTTCTGCAGGTGCTCAGAACTTCAAATACCTCTTGGAGCTGTTGGGAACAGAGATGGTCGTGTTTGGCAGGAGAGCTCCCAGCATGGGGACACCTTTCTGCGCAGGATTTCTGCACTGGGCTCTGAACTTTTGCTATTCAGTGTGGCAGGCATTTTGTCATCAGTATCAGGACAGTCAGGATTGTCCTACAGGTTTAATTCACAATGGCTGTAAATGCTGAAGCAATGAATTTGTTGGCCTTTCTGGTGCATTTGTATTTTGGGCTTCTTGAGGTTTGCCCAGCTGGATGGGATGCCTGGGTAGGTGGAAGAGGTTCAGCCTGTGCACAGCATGCTGCCTTTTCCCTCCCAGATGACCAGTGTAGGTTGGAGACTGAGCAGGCTTCCTTTGCTGCCTCGTGGGCAGCTGAAAGGCAGGAGGACAAGGCAGGAGATGGGGAGGGATGGCACAGAAGGGCTCTCACAGCTCAGCTTCACAGAGGAGGTGGAGAATATTTCAGTCCCTCATGGTCTGTGGGGAGGATGGTCTAGAGCAGAGCTGGCTAACATTTGCTGAGGAGCACAGTGAGGTTTAGAACAGCTGGATTCTGGCAACGATTGTCATTGCTGCCTACAGAGTCTGCAGCCCTAAGTGTCATTCTAGTCCCTTTGTAGAAACTAGAGAGCAGAGCTGGTCACCCACCAATTGCTCTTTGGAGGTGTCTGATGCAGCTTTCTTGCTTGGTGATGATGGCTGAATTTTGCTTCTAAGCTGAGTACAGCAAGGCAATATTTCTGCTTATCTGCTTCTCCTCAAATTTTCGCAGTAATACAACTCCTGGAAGCAGGATTTGCCTCACTGCCCTGACTCATTCAAAGCAGGAAAGTGTCATATGGTCTATAGATTAACTACCTGTCAGGGAACTCCTTCTCTGCTGCATGAAGCTGTGATTCAGCATGTCCAAACTGTCAGAAGGAGTATGATCTCTCCCTTCTGGTGTAAAAGCAGGCTACCCAGGAGCTGCATCCCAGCCTCAGGTATCATCCAGGTGCTGCAGGATGTGTCTAGGGCTGCCCCACAACTACTTCTGCCCTTTCCAAGGAAGCTGCCAGATCTTGCAGCAGTTGCCATAAGGATGCAACAAATCTGTGCCAGTGCACCTTGGACAGTGGAGCCATCATGTCACCCATGTGACTTTGGCTCTTTTACCTAAATCCATGGCTCAGCAGGGCTGGGAGCAGGCAGAGAGCAGAGCAAAGGCAGCACAGCAGTCCATGGCAGCACCTTGGTCAGGCTCTATGAAGCCTCTTGGTGCTCCCTTGTGTTATCACACAGCACTGGTGGGGTTGGCCTGTTTCCCTTCCTCTTGTCCCAGATCACAGCCAGTACAAAACATCAGGGATTTTGACCTGTAAATGCTAAGTATCAGACAGGAGACAGAGAGCTCAAATACATGGTAGGGTTCACTTGGTACCTGAGGGCATGGTGATAAAATTCCACCTTCCCCATGCATGAGGGACAGACACTGCCAAGTTGGGTGAGGTCCCCAGCAGAGCACAGAGCTCTCACAGACCTCAAAACAACCCTCTGTGCCCAAGGGCCTCAGGAACTGTACATAATATTTTGAAATGTGGACTGAGGGGAAGCCTTTCTTCAGGTGCAGGTGTCTTTGGTGGGAATTAGCTACCTATTTAACATGTCCTGGGCCAGTGTTTAAAAACATTTCCCAACAAATCTTCCCTTAAGTCTGAGCTCTGCTGAGCCATGCCTGGGTAATGTGCCTTGCCATGGATCTGCTGCCAGCAAGAGCCTGATCCTGCACAAAGTGCTTCCTTCAAATCCCAGTGGACTTTTGATGAACAATGGATGCAGGATTGAGTCTGGAGGGAATGCAAACTATTGGGAAATTATTCCCATCCATTATTTTGATCCTTCCATTTTAAAATTGAAAATGCAACACAAAAATAACACGGTGTTTGCAGCCAATTCTGCTGATTGCAGGGCATTGTGGAAGCATGTCAGGGTTTGCTTTCTTCTTTTTTCCCTCCTGTTAGCAGACAGAATAGGTGAAGAGGTTGAGCTGCAGATCTCATTTCTCCTGTTTTGCTGCTTGTGAAGTCTGCCAACAGAATCCACCTTGACAAAGTCAAGGACTCTGCGTTTAATGTTGAACTGAGTGAATAAATTATGCATGAAATTGTGTCGGAGTCTCTAGTGTGCTCTAGAATTGCTCCTTTTGATATGAAAGGTTAATTCAGAAAGGAGTCCAAAATAGCTGGAAATTGTGGGGATAAGTGGATAGTATTCACTGTTGTGAGCTGTTATTACTAGAAATTGCATTCCCTCTCTGGCTTCCCTAGAGATTTCGCTTTGCTGGTGAATATAAACTGTACTCAATAGAATAGCATTTAGGAGTAACAAGAGTGTATGTCCACACACAGTAAAATATTCTAATGGTGTTTTAAAAGCAAACTGTACTTTTTCATGTATTCTGTGCACCCCAAGGATGGACTGCTATTACATTTAGGTTAAGAACAAGGCACAGGAAAGGTAATAAGTTTTGAGTACATCTTTATTACAAATATGCTGACTGAATGATCCATATCAAAGGAACTGGGCAGTAATTTTTTTTTCTGATTGAGTTTGTATGTGCCTTATGAGAGTGTTGTCTCTGATCAGGACTCCAATCAGGTTTTCTCTGAGTTTTGGCAGAAGATTCTTTCATGTTTTTATTTGAGATGTCCTCTCCCATATCTTTTGCTGTATCCATCAGCAGTGCTGCTGTGCCCTTTCTCATGGTCACTTTTGGTACATCTCCTCAATGGAATGCAGTGTTACACTTTTTTTTTTTTTTTTTTTTTTTAATCTCAAAGGAAGTTAATGACTCACTGTAAGCAAAAGCATTAATTTTAGCCAAGTTTGCTCTGAATTAAAACTCTTATTGCCATCTGTTACCATCTATGATGACTCTGTAGCAAGGAGCAGAGATTGCACTGTAAACACTCAGGAAATTAGTTTCAGCAGGATATTTTGCAGGCAGATTCTTTCCTTCTGGATCTCAGCTTTCCTCACAGTTGGAGGCATTTGGGCTCTGTCTCTCCATGCAAAGGACAAGGCAACTCCAGAGTGCTGTGAGGTCCCAGGCAGGGCCTGGCCCAATCTGTGCTGGGAGGGCCAGGGTGTCAATCCCTCATTTTATACCTCCTCATCCATACTGGACAGCTGGAGTTTTCCTCTCCAGCACTGTACCCATCTTGGCTCTGCAGTTAGAGCAGATTTTTTATTTGGTGGCTGTTTTTGTTCAGCAGTGGGTGCTGGCAGTGAGGAAACCCTCTCCAGGGTGGTGCCCTGGCCATGGTGACCACCTGCCTGGGTGAGCTGTGTGTTGCTAGCCAAGGGGCTCCAGGAAACACTTTTCTCTCCCTGTGGCTGTTATCCTGCTGTTTAGAGCCTGCTCTAAAGGTAAGGCTGGTGTAAGGAATTTCATGGATTCCTCTTATAGCCCTGGAGCTGTTGCTAGCTAAGTATGGAAAACCCAGCAGCAATTATGAAGCTGCGGAAACAAGAAGCCCAGATGATGGCAGGTCCCACGACAAACTCAGGTTATTCCTTCCATGTGTCAGGTATCCGGATGCCCAAGTGACCTTTCTGGATGGCCACTCAGGACTCAGTGAAGTGGCAGAAGAAAAACCCCTTAGAAACCATGGCCTGGCACACCCAAGGACAAGGCTGGTGTGCAGTGGTTACACATCCAACCCAAGCACCCTCCTGGGATGGACGCTGTGATGTTGAAAGGTGGTTTATCTGTATCAGAAGACAGATAAGAAAGATATAAGCTGTCAGCAGGTAGGCAGTACAGAAAGTGGGCTGAAATGAGAAGTCCAGCTAATATCCAGAGAGCTGCGCAACTCCATATGGACCTAATGAAGTCATTGCATAAAAGTGAGATTCTTTTTCATTAGGGAGCCATCCCACAGAGCAGGAGTAACATATGTTCAGCAATGGCCACATCTGTTTCTGAATGTCTGCCCCCCACCTCCTCCACCCAGGAAGGTTACAAGTCAGAAAGTGGTGATAAGTCATGATAATTACTTGAATTTGGCTTTGGCTCTTCTCCCTGAGGAATGAGACCTCTAACCTCTCTTTGTGATGGGCTCCTGCACCCAGCTTTCATCCTCTGCCCCTTCCTGAAGTACCTACATTGGACAGACTGACTGAGGTGCAACCTGACATAAGATACTCTTCCACGGTAGCAAAAATGTTCCTGCTGCTTTCTGCCAATGTGGCTCAAGAGGGAGCCAGGGCAAGATTTTCTTGTTGGTCACAAAATGAAAAGATGAATCCCAGGATTCCAGATGTCCCAGTTTCTACTACATTTATAACAAACCAGCATATATTTGGCCTTAAGGTCTTCTTTCATTATGGTATAATGTGTCCTAAATGTGGGCTTGTGAATGCTTTCAGCAGAGTTTCTGTGCTATCAAGCATCCAGTTAAATGTGACTATCCAAGCTTAATTCCCCCACCACTAACAAGCTGGCAATGACTTTCCTCTATTTCCTTGTCTGATCCACACACTCCTGCCTCAGAAAAGCTCCTGAAATCTCTCTTTGGGAGCCATTAACCTTACTTACTCCCAAAACCAAACCAGTTTTCACATTCTGTTGCCTTTGTTGATGCTTTTGCTGGTACATCCCAAGGGATGCCTCATCACTCGTTGTGCACGATGTCTCTAAACCCAAAAGGGAAATCTGGATGCAAGAAACACCGTTAAAAGTCGTGGCAGAGACAGTGAGTTCTGGAAAGCAGAACTGTTTCTGTTTTCCCTTGAAATGCAAAGATTTGAAAGCACTTCTGCTTGCCGAGATAGGTGGACGAGCTGTTGTTTCATTGCAATGCACACAGATGCAGTTAAATAGTCCCAGATGGAATCTGAAATATTCCATAGCAGCCTCTTGGGCAGCGAGTGCATTAACTGCCACAGGAGAAGGCTGTAAAGGCTCCCATCTGGTCATCCATCAACACTTTTATACATTATCATCAGCAGCCTGCTTGGAGGGAAGGTGTGCCACATTTCTGAAAATCCAATTAGATGATAGCAGCCAGTTCTCTTTTATCCTCTCTGTTGCTAAGCCATCCAAAGCATTTTTTTAGATTAAAGAAACATCATTTTCCTTCACAGGGGCTGTGCTGCTTTATCTCTATCATGACCTGTTCTTTCATGTGCTTTATAATTCTATATTAATTAGGATTTCAACCTTTTTCCTGCTACTGAAGTGGGACACACTAGTTTGCAATTCCCAGATCTGCCTTATGCCTCTTTTTTCCCCAGACCGATATAATTGCCACTCTTCAATTTGTTGATAGTTGCTCTTTTGAGAAGAGAGAACTTCTTGCAGCACCTCAGTGTCAGGGTTTGATGTCAGTCTTACCCTGATGGATCAATTTACTCGGACTCAAGGTATGCAGGTGTTTCTGCTGTGACTCTCAACACCAGAAGCTGGGATGAGGCATCCTCTTTTATATCCTGATTTTCCTTGAGAAGTTCAGAGATTCATTGCTGAAGAATTGTTTGCAAAGGGTGGAAAACTCCCAGGATCTCCAGAATAATTTCTAGCAGTGTTACCTTAAAAGAACAAGTTTCTGTTTGGTTTGGGGTTTATACAAACAACAAATTAATGGCAACGTATTAAACTTTCAGGTAAATAATTAGTGTTTTCTCCAATATCAATTTTTTTCCCCAGGCATTACATGCTGAGGACGAGCACTTTGATATAGTCTTTATTGATGCTGATCAAAGGAATGCTGTTCAGTACTACAGCTTTGTCATGGATAACCACTTGCTGAGCATGGATGCAGTGATCTGTGTAGAGAATACACTCATGAAAGGACAAGTCTACCTGGAGAATGTATCAGATGAAAATGTACTAGCTGTCAGAAAATTAAATGCAGTGATTAATTCAGATCCTCGTGTTGAGCAGGTTAGTGCAATGCCATTGGTTAAGGTGCCCGCAGTGCTGTATCTATGGATTTTGCAAAGTACTCTTTAAAATGCTTCTTTTGTTGGTGCCATTATCCAAAGGACCTAAAATGAACTCAGATTTTATTATAATTCACCTCACTTGAGCTCTAGGTATAAGTTTCTATATTCAGGAGTGGTCCCTGCTCTGTCTACATCTTATAGTGTGTTAAAGGCAAGATAAAAGGAGAGCACTTAAGAGTAAATAATCAACTTTACAGCACAACTAAAGAATCACCACTCTGCTTTGAAGGCTCTGGGCGCTGTAGGGCATCACCAGCACAACAGGAGTCAGCAAAGAGAATAAAAAGAAGAAGTAATAGGATGCACAAACAATATGTTGTGATTTTAGAAACTGGAGAAACGCGATTGCATTTTTTTTCTCTAGCATTTGTGTAAGCAATGAGTTTGGAAGACGCATGGGAGAAAATACAAATGCCTGAAATGTTTGTGTTGGAGGGAGCTTCAGCTCAAAAATAGGAGTAGGGGAAAAGCTACTGTGGCCTGAGGATTACCCTTCATATCAGTGGAATTTGGGTGACAGAAAGCCAGGTACCAAGCAGATGAGAATTGTGTTATATTTGCAGGTGGTTTTGCCTGTGCAGAGTGGACTGAGCCTCATCCGAAGGAGCCCTGTGCCTCCAGATGCAGTGATTGAGTCCAAGGTGGGTATTTCCTCTCTAAGCATTTCTGGGAAAATTTTGACTCTGCCAAGGACAAGGACAAAAGAATTTTCAAGGGTTTGGTGGCAAGAACCCAAACATGTGGTACTGTGATCATGGGTTTAGCAGCTTAGAGCTGGGCACCTTTAGCATCTCCAGTCCAGGGTGGCATTAAAGCTGATAAATGCTGATTCCCTGCAAAGTCTTTCAGATCAGCTGGTCCTGTGATGAGTCTTTGGAAGGACTGGTGTACTGCCCACCAGGTTTCAGTGTTTGGTGCTCTCCCATCCTTCCCACGCAGAGGAGTGTGGGAAGACGGAGCTGAGGACCAGTAATGAACCAATACATTTCTGAAATAGTTCATTTTTTTGCTCAAAGGCAGCACAGGATGCCCTCCTGTGCTTTCTGAGCTGGATGTTTTCATGGCCTTACATTTTGTTTGTCCTAAGGAAAAAATGGTGTTTTTATCTGTCTCTGTTTTATGTAGTGGGCCTCATCCAGCTGTAATGAAATTCCCATCTGGAATCATAATGGCCTACCTCAGTAAACCCAGACCCAAACATCGTGATTGTTTTGCAGTTTCTGAGTACTCCCAAAGCTACACCCACTGGTAATTCCTGGCATTTCAAACTCAATATTTTAAACATCTTGTATTTTGCATTTTGATTCCAGTCGGGGGGAAATGATGTATGGCAGCTGATCAGATGACAGCTTGGTTTAAGTTATTGGCTGATATCTTTATTTGTGCACCAGCCTTGTGAAGATATTTTGATTGCACTCTACTTGACCTAAATCCTGCCTTTGGAACCTTGTTTTCAGCCTCTTAGCTGAGCCTCAGGGCAAGATTGGGCCCTGGGGATGAAATAACTGGAAGACTTAATCAGTCAACTTCTAAGACTTTGTACCCAAGCCAGGCTAGGAAATGCCATACGCTACTCTCCTGAAAATGGAGTAGTTGTACCACCTCCCTAGAGCACAGCCCTTCTGCTCCATTGTCTGGCACCTTGGTGCTCTGTTTGAGCTTAATATCTTTATGGGTAAGGGGGCTTTTTGGCTTGAATTAGAGATGCTTTTTGTATCAATTAATGGCCCAAGAAGACATGGATACCTGCTTATGCTCCCACCTCGTTCTCACCAGCAGAGTCCTTCACAGCTGTCAGTGAGCTCTGCCCCTCACTGTGCAGGTGTTTGTGTTTTTGTTGCAGACACAAGTGGTGAAGGATGAGGTTTTCTGGGGCTGCAACCGGCGCCGCATCCTGGAGCGGCTGCGCTTGGACGGCAGGGTCGCCTACGTCACAGGAGGAGGGCAGGGCATTGGCAGGGCCTTTGCCCACGCCCTGGGGGAAGCTGGGGCTAAAGTGGCCGTGGTGGATCTGGTCCTTGCCAAGGCAGAAGCGGTGGCATGTGAGCTCAGCCTCAAAGGTAAGCACTTGGCATGGTGGGCACTGTAATGGGTGGCTTTCCTCCTTCAAACCTGACACTGCTCTGTAGAGCAATCCCCTCCCATCCAGCCCTGGTGGAGAAGTGGTTAGAATAGAGGATTTTTATGCTATGTCCACAAAGCTTCTCCTGCCCTGTCAGTGTTGTGCCGGCAGTCACTGATACCACACCATCTGCGAGAGTTATTTATCAATATAAACTCTTCTAGAGAGGCAAAGTGATCCAAAGAAAATTCCTCTCTACAAGTGTCCAAAGTGGTGAGCCATGGCTGACAGGAACAGAGAAGAGTCACCTTGTACAAGTGAGATCTGTATGACCAGAACTGAACAGAGATGGTGCTGCTCAAAGTAAATCATGCAGGCTTCACTATGGATGAATGAAAGGTACAGCCGCAAACTCACCTATCCTCTCTTCCAGACCCTCTTCCTACCATGAGCCAAAACCCCCAAAGGGTAGTTCTATTGTCAGTCTGAATCTCTCACTGTGCTCTTTAAATTGAAGACAAGTCATTTTTCAAGCTCTCCCTCAAACATGTGTGCAAGGTGAGATATGGGAACAAAATACTAATAGATATAGTAAGTAAAATCCCAAATAAGAGGTAAAATCCTCTACAAGCCACTTCTGTTTTAGCAATAAAAACAGAAAATGTAGCATAAAATCAAATTTCCCCCTAGAGCTGTGCTAAACTGCAATTGTAAAGGGGAAAAAGAAAACTGGAAATATAATTTTAATGATAAAAGAAAGGAAGTATTACTCATTTTATAATTTCTTCTGTGAGATTGCACCTGAGCCTTCTTCAAAGTTCAGTACTTCATTGTCTCTAAAGATAGACAATTATGCAGGAAATTTTCACATTCCCACCTGGATAAAGTCACCAGTATTTGTTTCCACTCTGACTTCTGAAAATATTGGGCCATTAGAAACCCTATTCTCCAGCAAAACCAGCCCCTGCAGATGTATTTACATCACCCAATCTCAGGAAGAGACAAGGATTGGTGTAATTCTGGTTTGGATACCATCCTGAGGCTCCCCAGAGAACATTTAAAATGAAACATCTCTGTCTGCACAACTCCAGCTCTGCTAAGCAGGAGACACTTCACACAGAGTGTCAGTGCAATGGTTAAAGCTCTGATCCCAAATAATGACCTAGAAGAAAGTGTCCAGCTCCTATTACAAATTCTTTAGTCATCCAGTCCCTCCTTCCCTGAAGCTTTTCACTCTCTTATGCACCAGAGCCATATGGTTTTGGCACAAAGTGGCTGTGCCCTACACCTTAACTCTCCTTTTGGACATTTTTTCCCTGTGAGATCCTGCATATCAAGCAGAGCTATTCGGATAGAAATGGGCTACTTGATAGAGCCATGAGACTTTGGATGCCAACAGCCTATTGGAAAATGAACTTAACTCATCTCCAGGGCATTTTCAGTGGGAGTTTGATCATCTACCCTTCAATGGCTGCCCTACATCTCTGCTCCTTCAGCAGTGGGCTGCCAGCCTGAAGGAGGTGGGGGGTTGTTCCAAAATGCAGTCGGAGAGGTCATGAGGCATAGCAAATATTATTGCAGTCTAAAGTAAAGAAAATCTCACTGCTCACTCTTTACACATCTTTATCCTTTGAGGTCAAATATTATCTATCAATTTGACCAGTGCAGCTGGTCAGGGCACATCTCTTCCATCTCATGATGGGTTTTGAGGTTTTGAATTTATTGTCATTCCCTGTTGGAACAACCCCCAAACTTTGTAAAGCTTTTGTGAAAGGGAATTATATCCAAATGCCCGTTTTTGGAAAGGATCTGAAAAGGTCAGATTTTCAATCTCTTTCTCTCCAGAGGTAACTAGAGATTCTAGCCTGGACCTCAGAAGCTTTCCCTTGAAAACTTTTTGTTGAAATCAATGTTTCCATGAAACATTTTGGCTTCAAAGAAGTATCATGCTCTGTTGGAAATAAATTTTGACAAAAAGGTTCAGCTAGCTTTACACTCAAAATATTCACATGAGTAAATTGAAGCAATCATAACATTAATACATATTTTTCCTGCTGTAATAAGGACAAAGGGGCTGTGATTTTTTTCTCCTCTATGGCTGTAGATCTCTAACTCAAAGTTGGAAGCTCAGTGCCCCAAGTCATTCCCAAACTGATACTTTTTCAAAACATTTTACTTAGCTTGCTTAGAGCAGCTCTGCTTCTTATACCAAGGAGCCCTTTCCTGCCTTTTGGGATACTGCCATCATTTCATGATGAGTTTTAAACATCAGAACGCCTGTGATCTCAGTTTTAGCTTTGTTAGACAGCTCGGGTGTATGTCCCTTGGCTGCAGGGCTCTTTGTTTTTAGATCCTGTGTGAATACTTTTTTCAACAGTTACTAATGGATCCTGACTGAAGAACCAAAAATGATGAAACATAACCAAAAAATCCTAAGGGTTACCTTCCACTACACACACCTCTGTCTTCAGGGGGAATCACTGCCTGTACCCTAAGGGAAGAATTAGTCTGATGGGATTTTTAAAATGTGCATTTTCACTGTAAACTATGCAAATGCCTTGTGCAATGTCACTCCTGATCTTCTTGTCTATATGCAACATGTTACTTCCATTTATAGCGAGAGACCAGAGATGAAGCCTGTGGCAGGGGGACGTGTGTGTGTCCCTGCAGAAGGACACCTCAGATAGGCATATCCAGCACAGGGATTGTCTGCAGCACAGAGCCCCTGGGCTCCTCTCCTGCCCCCCTCATCACAAACCTGCCTCCATGAGCCCCTCAAAAGTGGGCTGAGCATTGTGGAGATGCATCATCCTCTGCATCGTCCTGTGCTGGGTGTCTTGCCTCTGATTGCATCTGTAGATTTGAGGCTATTTTCCCACAGTTTATTTATTATTTTTAACAGGTGGTTTGAGGGGACACTGGAGAGACAGAAAGAGGTTTCCTCCCCCTTCTCAGAGTGCAGGAATATCAGATTAATTGATTAAGGTGGAGTATGGGACTCTGGTTTGAAGTGAGCGTGGTTTTACTTCTTCTTCACTAGACACATGTGGCACCTTTTGTCTCATTTTTATAAACTGACCTGTAAGATGAAGTTCTAAATGGGATGAGAGTTGGAAGGCAGGTGAAGAGTCTTTCTGTTACCATTAGTAACACACTTGCACCCATTTTATCTGTAAATTTAAAAAGGAAGATTGCAGCAACTCCCTGTGCATTACAAGCCTTGATAACAATTAGGGGGAGCAAGAGGGCCTGTCTGGCTATTCTTATTCTTTCATCATGTTTAGCATAAAACCTGCCATAAAATAAGAGGTCTTGTTTTGTAGCAGAGCATTGCATCCGTTTTTTAGTTGTCTGTGTTTTTTCTCTGCCATGGAAATCAAGAGAACGGCATCATCAGTGAAAGGGACAGGAGCTCCCATGCCCTGGCACTCCAGAGTGGCATCACCTCGGGCTGTGCACTCTGACAGGCTGCTGGAGGCACTGGAGAGGAGGAAGAGCTTTTCCATGCAAAAGCGTCTTTCCTGCCACTTTTCCACACACACCACTGGGCAATTGCTGCTTTGCCTCGTTTTCCTGGAAGCCTCCATCTCAGCTTCATTTTGGGAGAGTCTTCCTGGAATAGGCTTATGCCTTCTTTTAAATGTTTCATCAGAATGATCTAAAAGAGGTAACAGTGTGGAACAAATTTGTCATTTATATAGAAGGAAAAGATCTTGCTTTAATAGCTGCAACTTCCTACTCAGACTGCTGATCACGGTCCAACCCCAGTGGGTGCCTCCTTCCTTCCTTAATTAAGACTCATTTCACCACAGCCCTTACTGGTGTAGCCTTGTTTGGCTTTGAGGATGGGTATAATCCCAGTGCCATCAGGTCTGGTATAATCTCCTCAGCCTCAGCAGGCTTCTTATGCTGTTTAACAATAAAGTTATTTAAAGCTGGTTTTTATAATGAATTAATTGAAGTTATTTTCCGATCAGTCCTGGTGCAAAAGTCAATGGCTGGATTATTTTAGGAAAAAATGCAAAACTTCTTAACATTTCAAATTTGGCAAATCACTTCCAGATGGTTGCATTATTCTGGCAGCGTGATTTGCAGTAAATAAGTCGCTATGACTGCCATACCTGTTCACCTGCAGGTATTCCCACTTAGCTCCCACCTAAAACTTTGGTTTTGTCTGAGGCCCCCATCTCTCTGCATGCTGTAGTTCACCCAGAGAGAGCAGTTTGGGACAAATTAATTCGATTTCTGTAGCATCTTTGGGGGGGACCGGGCAGAGGAAAAGGCTCTGCAGAGCGGCTGGGAGCTGGGGAAGCTGCAGTTGAGGGTTTGGACAGAAGATGGTGCAGTGTTCCACGCTTCGTCCTGCCCGAGCGGCAGCCCTGGCTCCCACACCTGGGCTCCAGGCTGCTCTCCAGCCAGCCAACCTCGCAGCAGTCAGCAGCTTTATAATGGTATTGCAGTAACAAACACACCTTTTGCTACTATTTGTGGAGCAATGAATTAAGGTGGAATATATGTACACACATATGTATGTATAAAATACAGCCATATATAAAATATCTCTATATATGAATTAAAAAACAATCATAAAATAAGATTTTTTCCCCTCGTGAATTCCTATGCTGACTCCATCACTCTTATTTCTATGCAGGCATTAAAAGCCTTGCCTTGGCAGCAGATGTGAGCAAGCCTGAGGATGTGCAAAGGATGGTGGATGCAATTGTGTCTCGCTGGGGCACAGTCCACATTGCATGCAACAATGCAGGCATCAATCTGAACTCTGCAAGTGAAGAGACTTCCCTGGAGGAATGGGACAAAACTTTTAATGTTAATTTACGAGGATTGTTTTTGTGCTGCCAAGTAAGTGTGAAATACTGCACTGGTTAGTTTTGCAAATGGATATTAATATTCTGTTTCCTTTATCTCAAGATATAATAGCACTTTATTAATAATTCTCACAACAAAATTGGTCAGAATTTTGATGGAGTTTAGGAGACATTTGCTTTATATTAATGACAAATTTTGGTCAATACATTCAAAAGCAGCCGGTACTTGGTGGCTACCCAAGTCCAGGCACTAAGGAATGGCCAAAATTTTTTTCAAGGTTGTTTATTTGAAAACCAGAAAGCTTGGAGGGGGGAATTCCCAACATTTGTGATTTTTTGGAAAAAATATTGCCAGCAGAGGAGAGGTGTGAAATGGCAATGGGATTTTTCCCTGCATCAGCCATTTTTATACCAAGTTTTTATATCAGGTACTTAAAAAAAATGTGTTAGCACATCAACTCTTCTGAAAAGACTAATTTATTATCATGTCATTATTAGCACAATCACAGAAAGGGTCACTGGTCTTTCCTTTAATTTCTGTCACAGGCTGCAGGCCGCATTATGCTGAATCAAGGATATGGGAAGATAATTAACACAGCATCTATGGCAAGTTTAATAGGTGAGTGATGAGAGCTAACAGTTGTGCTTCAGAATCCATATTTTAATTACTACCGATGCTATTTGAATCAATTAAACCTGTATTGGGAAGGAGTAAATCACTGACATTTCATATTAGAGGAAATGTACTACAAAATTTTTATTGATATCATTTTTCAACATTTATCTGTCCTCAATGTTTTAGAGCACTTATTACTTTTTATAGAAAAGGTGGAGTCACCTTCTCTGACTCTGGAGCAGATACCACAGGAGAGATGCTGTTCCCTCCAAGCTGTTCCAGGCAAACTCCTTGGCATGTGGGAAGCTGAGCCTACAAGATGCTTACAGTCCACCCAAAGGATTTTGTGCCAATATTTGCCCTGGTACCCATGGGTTTTATAACATTCTCATTGCCAACAGGTGCCTGCACCAACACTGCTGAATCAGCAGTGTCATCAAAAGGACCAATAAACCATTGTAACATATGGAATGAAATCCCTACTGCTGAGCTAATCTGGAAGGCTGCTGAGCTGAAGCCCATGTAACAAAAATTGATCAATTACACAAATTAAGCATAGCCCTTTAGGAATTTATTTTATTGGTCTGGACATCTGTTGCAGTATTGTCCAAATCCAAAAATCAAATGGTGCCTTGGGTTGCCAAGTTAGGCAAGAAAATCTAGTAGCTATAAAAGTACAACTGAAAACCCCTGTATTAATATCATGTCCATCTGCTGAATGTTACATAAATATGCAGTCTTTTTATTTTCCTTCGGAATAATGTTTATTTTTACTGTGCCCAGTTTGACATTCAATGTCATTCTACTCAGTTTATTGCACAGTAACTTTAAATGGTTCTTCAAAAATCCATTTATAATGTTGTTGTTAATATTTTTTCAAGTGTCTTTACCAGCTGTTTTACTTATGCTTAAATACAGGCACCACCCCTTCATCCCAACTTTGTAAAGTTACAAAAACTCCCCAAGAAAAGTAGTCCTGACAAGATTGTGTTGCTTTAAATTTCAAATACCTCAGGCTTTTCTGCTCTGCTCTGAACAGTCGGGCTCTGGTCTGTGCTTGGGCTGTCACCATCCACATCATTGTCACAAAGCAAAATTTCCTGGGACGTAGTCCATCCTGGAGAAATTTAGGAAGCTCTGGGAATTGGCACAAACTGGGGATCTGCTGGTTTGGCACACAGCTCCCAGCCTTGCTGCAGCCCAGCAGTGGTCTGCTCTGCTTAAGGAGAGGCTTTTTCCAACTTTTCAGTCGGGGCTTGGCAGAGCTCTGCTGAGCTGGGTGGTGATGCCATTCCAACCCAGCATCCATCCCAGCCCCAGCTTGGAGCTGCACCTCCTTGGCTGGTGGGCCAAGCAGAGGGGATCACATCTGAGGCAGTACCTGTCCTGGAACAGAAAGGAACATTGGAAAGCAGCCCTGAGAGCAACCTGGAAGGGTCATCCCAAGATGCATTTAAATGTCAGTGAAAGTTAATGTGTGCTAGGCCAGAAGTTAAGAGATGGAGAGATGTGTTTACCTCCTGAACCTGTTTGAATCTTGGCATTGAGAAAATCTAGTAGTTATGAAACTACGACTGAAAACCACGATGTTCATATCATGTCCATCTGCTGAATGTTAAATAAATATGTTGGTTGGTTATTTAAGTACGTTGGCCAACTGGCATAGTATGAAATGTTTCTAGAAATAGTTAGGGGATATTTTTTTTGTTGTTGTTGTAGGTTGAGTCCTTCCTCAGAGATACAGGAAAATGAGGAGACACTTAGCAGGATAGGGAGGTTTTTGTTTGTGATTTTTCCAGATACACTGCTCAGAATCAGCTTTAATTAATCAAAGATAAGCTGCATACATTTTGCATATGTGCATTTTGATTCTGGTGTTCCAATGGAATTATTCCAGGCGTTCGCTCCATCAGCAGCGCCGTTCACACAGGTGTAACTCAGAGCTGTAATTTTTACAGTGAATATCTTCAGTGGGAAGTGGTCTGCTCTGCTCTGTGGGCACCTCTCATTAATATTGTGTGGCTGCTTCAAGGTCAGGCTGGGAGCCTCGTGCACCAAACAAGGGGGCAGCAGCAGTGTCAGGTTGTTGTGGTATAACCCCACAGCCCTTCCCTCTCTCCTTCAAGGATGGGAGAGAGGATCTTCTGGGAAAAAATCCCCAGCCAAAGTCAGAACAAAGGTGTTTAAAACACAATACAGCTAATGTTGGCAGAATTTTTATCTGCTTTCTCCTATCATCTGTTTTGAATAGGAGTGTCCTTCTCAGAAGTCTTAGCAATACAGATTTTTTTGGTGACACTGCTGGAGGCATGGCTTTATTCACAAGCCCCATTTGGTATGAGTTTGGAGGGTTACAGATTTGCTCTTCTCTCTGTAAGAAATCACCTTAGGTAAGGGAAGAGGAGGTGGAATGGAGTGCTTAGCTGCAGAAATCCCATCACACGCCAGAGATTCACAGCTTCTCCTTGAGTTCTTCCAATTGAGAGGGGCTGAGTGTCTCATCAGGGGAAAATTTCATGCTCCTAATTACCTTCTTCAGATATTCTTATAAAGGCAACAATCCATGGAAGGACTTTTGATAGCTGCGTCTCATCACCCAAGTCAGAAACTGATTCTTGTGTCTTGCAGCAACTTGTTCTCACCCACATGCCCTGTAGGTGCAGAGCCAGTGCCAGAACTCCTCTCCTCTTAGCAAGTGACCACCAAAATGATTTATCACAGACAGACATGTTTGGAAAGTTTAGCAAAGAACTGCTTTTGGGAGGTTGCAAGGTTAACTACCGAAGTTGTATGTAACTTGGAGCTGATGCATGGCAATTAATCAAGAAATTACGTTCCACATCTCTTTGAGAGCCCCCACGGCGCGCTGCGTCAGGGGGCAGCAGGCACACACTGAGGGCAAGGCACTTCTGCTGGTCAAAATGCAAATTATTTCATATTGAATGAAAAAGAGCACAGAATAAATGCTGGCAGAGGAGGGCCATGGTAGGAAACACTCTTTTTAGCAAGGAAAAGGCCTCTGAATTCTGAGCAAACCTGAAGCATATGCAGAAAAAAACCTCTCTAATTGTTGCTGCCATCATGTGTGCGCTTTAAATCTATTCACAAACATCTCTGTTCAAGGCAAAGGTCCTTGTTCACATACTCACTGATTTGCAGCAGGGCTTTTTGGCTTTTTCAGAGTTTGGGTAACTCAGTTATCACCTTGTTTCCACCCTTTACATTGACATATTCAAACCCAAGAGTTTAAGTCAATAAAATCAGTAGTGGGCGTGTTGGGATGCCACGGGTGGGAGTGATATAGAACTGATGCATCAGCTTAATTTATTGAGACCAGTTTAATGCCAGCTACTAGTACTACTTATGTGCTTTTATCAAAATGTTGGTAGTTGGGGTTTGGCTGCTGAACCTTGCACAAACCCAGTGATTCCTTTTCTTCCAGGGTGGAGCGTTATCCAACCCCAGAGGCTGGAATTGCCTGTCTTTGTGACTACTGATATTTGCCCTGATTTCCCCCTCTCTCCCTCCATCAGAGTCAGTGAAGCTCTGTGCTGATACAGAGCTAATTATGGATGGATGCTTTGCACTGGATTTCTTTAATGAAGTCCTAATGGCAGCCAGAAAAGTCCAAGGAGAGATACTTTGTGGGTGTGAATCCCAGCACCTGGACTGACTTGGATTGACTCCCGTGGGTTTAAGGCACTTTACACCCACTGGGGATTTGTCCTTAAGTAGCTTTCACTGAGCTAGAGAGGGGCAGAGCCACCGAGCACACGGCACTAACAAGCTTGAACATTGTAATTAGCAAGCTGATCATTTTCTGTCTTTGACTGACATGTGACATCTCTGAAACATTTTCAAAAGCTTCAGATTTTGAAAGTGGTGGGTGTTCTGAATTTTTGGGATGCACCTGTGTTCACATCCACACAAACATTTGTTAGATGATAATATGTGTTTGCCTCAGACTATGGATAATTTAAAAATTAGGGAGAATAATTTGTTCCAAGAAGCTATATATAATATGTTATATAAAATCTATTATGCACTTATATCATATTCTATCATATAATGTCATATCAAACAATTTACTGTTACATTCAGCTATCAAATATTATCCACCACATATTATTATAAATAATATTAATATATTACATAACACAGAATATATGCCAGACATTATATTATTGATTATATAATATTTTAGAATTATGTGATAATATATTTTATTAGTATTACAGTGCACAAATATATAAATATACATATGTGTACAATATATGAACGTGCTTGTGTATATGATTATTTATCTTTCTTCAGAGCAGTCAAGTATTGCGTATATATGTTTAATACATCGCTTTTGTCTTTGCCCAAAGATGGGATCTTTTAAATGTCTTTATTTTTATTTTCACCATTGTTTTCCAGCAGCCCATCTGCTGAGACAAAATTGTTAGATGGCAAAATACATATTTAAGGGTTTGTGTTGTAGGTGGCTGAATTCTTGCTGCTCCCTGCCTATTACCTGGGAAAAGGGCAAATAGCTCATCTCAATGCAGGGAGTTGTCTGTGTAGTGCCTGAGCTATTTTAATTTGGGAAGAATAAATAATTTTCTTCTTTTGAATCCCTTGTAGTCCCTCACCCACAGAAGCAGTTGGCGTACAACGCCTCCAAAGCCGGGGTCGTAAAATTAACACAGACATTGGGAACCGAGTGGATTGACAGAGGAGTAAAAGTCAACTGCATTTCCCCGTAAGTAAAATGTAGTCTCATTTTGAAACTACAAAGGGAATGAAATGTTCTACAAAGCTCAAATGAACACTATCTCAGCAAATAAAGTTTCTAATTAGCAGGTGGATTGCATCCCTTTTTATGTTGTCTTTTCCTTAACAAAGGTTTAAATACTTAGAACCGAGCCTGCTCTGTTGCTGTGTATACTCAGGGATTTAAGGAGAGGTTTTAGCATTTGGTAATAGGTTTTCCAATATTGTGAAGGGTAGTTTTTAGCAGTTCCCTTCCAGATGAAATATTTCCTTAGTCTGTTCAAGCCTTCTGTGGTTAAAAAAGGGTTTTTGACACTTAACAGACAATACTTCTTTTCCCTTTTTACTTGAGACAAATACATGGGCATTTTAAAAGCTACATTTTATTGCTGTTATTGAGCTACTGTTCAGCTCCAACAGACACAGGAGGCTTGGTGTAGTTTTGTAAATATATATATATACACATATATTTATTACAAATTACATTTTCCTTATTTTTGGAGATTTCAAGCTCTATGTTTTAGGGTATTAATTCACAAAGAAAAGTTTTCCTACCAGATCCACTTTGTCTCTCCCTGTTTCTCACACACATGCCCAACCAGTCATTTTATTAAACAATTAGCAGTGCATGATAGTGCTGAGCAGAAACCCAAGTGGATAGCGTTAATTGGAAGCGGTCAAATTCTGTAGACCATTGAAGTCAATCAGAGTAACTAAGAAGGGCAGGATTTTAACCCAGGAGTTAAATTGTAATAATGAAGATAATAATGTAGATCAAATTAGGGAAAACAAATTACATATTTTAATCCACAAAGTGGAGGGGGAGAAAAAAATCACAGAGCTTAATGGCAAGTGCTTCTTTTTCTGCCGCTGGTCTGCTCTCCCCTTGCTTGTGCTAGCTGTCTTCCTTATGATTATTTATTACTAATTATACCAGAGACTCCAGCCGTCACTCTACGTGATCCACAGATTCTTTCAACAGCATCTTACTTCCTAATGGGATTTTCCCCATGCCCATGCTAGCAGCACTGTAATGGTGCTCCTACAACTAGAACTAGTGAATTTACACTGGCTTTCGGGAGCTGGGGAGATGAAGGGAATTAGGGAAGCTCAGCAGGACCTGGCAGGAATTGTGTCTGAAAACATATGGGTAATCTGCACCAGCAGAGGTGGGATAGTTGTGCCACATTCACAGCAATTATGGATGAGAAGGAGGAATCACCCATTTCTTAGGAGTTTACATAAATTTAAAAAATAGTTACCAAATGATCAAAACTCATTGTTTTGTACAGCTTGGAAGCAAGCACTCACTTCTAGAGAAGTTATGTTTCTGGAGACACTTGCCAGAGCATGGAGAAAAAATAGACAGCTTCTCTTTCTAATTTTCAAGGCAATACAGGGTTACATTTTGATCATCTCTACCTGTCTTAAACTCTAGCTCTGAGCTCAAAATCCTACCACAAAAAGGGAGTTATATATTGCCTTTTTGGAGGAATAACCGGAAGGACACACAGAGAACAAATATTTTGCTGTCTTTGAGGTCTCCTGTTGTGGACAGAGCAGTTTCCCCAAAGCAGGTGAGAACCTGGACTGAGATGCCTTGGGGACCAGCAGAACTTCCCTCACAGAGCCTCCAGGCTCTGGCTGAGCCCCTCATGATGGGATTGGCCAGGAACCCGTGGGCACGAGGAAGGAACAGGCAGCAGTTCATGGAGCTCAGATCCTCCATCACACGAGCAAAAACCACATCTGCTTCTGAGTGAATAACTATTCACATTTAGAGTCCTGCCTGTGTGAGATGTGAACCTACATTTCAGTGCACATTTGGGCCCGTCCCCAGAACTGTGGACCCCACTAGTGTCACTGTCTCTTGATGTGACTCACCAAGGACCAGAGACACCTTTGACCCACTTGATCTGAGTACCCAGCACCAGCAGGTGCCTCAGTGTCATCATATAACAGGATGGGATTTTAAGGAGTCTGAGGAGAACAGATGTAGATATAAGGCATTATGGTACCCAAGATAAGCTCTGGATAAGTAAAATATCTGTGTATTAAAGTACTTTGCCCCTCCCAGTCACGGTTGCATTAAAGTTTTAAGGCACTCCCAGTGTGCCTCTGTCTGAAGCTTCAAATGCTCCAGTCTGGCCTTAAACATTATTTCACCATGCAAACCTTTTGGCCTTTTCCCCCTCTTCCTATCTGGTCACTTTTTATCAACTTAATTTCTTAATGAGTGCATAAAACTTATGCAGAGCAATGCATAAAAGTTAGCAATGCATAAAATGTTATGACAGAGTCTTTAGGATGATTTATTACATTTATAAAATTGAACATGCAGGCTTCTCTTGCTGGCCAGGCAAACCTGATGCCCAGGGAGAGAAGGTGGCTGAGATTCCCTGGATGCTTTGGCTGACTTATGCTGTTGCTATCGCGGAACCTGTGCTCAGTGCTTGCACCACCATCCAGTGCCATCACCTCATAGCCTGCTGCACAGATGCCAAAAAATGAAGAAGGTCTTGGAGTCTTCCTGAAATGAATGTGGGGGTTGAACTGCAGCGGGTACCTGGGTGTAATCAGAGAACTTTACTGGGCACTGACTGATGCCCAGCTGCCAATAGGATTTAGTCTCTTTGCTGGTTTCAGGACATGGAAGTGTGTTGGGTGTGATGGAAGAGGAAATTCTGGAAGGTGTCTGGTTTTTGGCATGTACAGCATTGAACACGTCATTTTTGCAGCCATTACACTGAATCAATGTCCATTTTTTTGGCTAATTTGCCTTCTTGATTAGCAAGACATGAAATGCCATTATGTGATGACCTTTGGGAAGGGCAGGTGGAAGCTGATATTAAGGTCAACTTGCAGCTAGGCCAGCAGCCTTGGGGGATGAACCATGTTCCCTCCTGATGGGCTGCAGGGATTTGGGTTTGGGCTGCTGGGCGAAGAGCCTTTGTGTGCCCTGCATCCTGCCCTATTCCTCTGAAGGCAGCCACACAGTGCTTTACCAGGCTTGTAGCCCCAGAAAGCAGGCAGAGCAGGATCACTGCAGGTTTGGGGAACACTCCATAAGGGGGAAGGAGAGGCAGAGCTGGCAGGTGAGGGAGCACCCCAGCATCACCTGAAGGCATCCCAATTAAGCAGCATTACTATCCCCATTAAGCAGCAGTCGTTGCTGGTAAGTATCTTTGGACTTAAATCTTAATTCCTTGGGAGATGTCCCAATTAAGTGGATCTTGTGATTAAACACTTCCTGATTAAGTGGAGTGTACTTAACTCATTCAAATTAATAACTCATCTGAAAGAAATCAAGTTACACACAGATGGAATCTTTTTTTGCTCTCATTTGGGGATTGAGTGCACGTAACAATTCCAGTTAAGTATCTGGTAAGTGATATTTTTCCTAATGTGTCTCTTGAAGTGGAATTGTTTCAGGCAATTGTTTTTTCTCCTTTTTTTTAGGGGTCTTTTTTTTTCCCCTTCATGTCCAAAATTTTCCTGTGTATCAATAATGAAATATTGATGCTCATATCTAACATTAAGGAACCAGCAGTTTGATATTACATTGACATGCAACAGAAAAGTACTGATAGGCTCAGCACTGCATACAAGATGAGGTAGGGAATTAATGCATTGGCAGTTGTCTTTGCTGGAACTGGTTAGGAGCCAACTAAAATCTGCCTAAAAGGGTTCGACAACGTTAAATTGCCCAACTTGGCACCAAGCTTTCCCAGAAGATGTGTAGTATCAATGACATGCCTAATATTTATAGTGCCATCAGTATGTGTGTTTGCAACTTTTAAGTTTTGTGCTGTAGTTTTTTCTCATTTCTATAACAAAAATTTGTAGTGAAGTTTGATTTCACATCTAAATTTTTGCTACGTGGAGTGAACCTAAAGAAAGGTCCAGCAAGAGGCACAGCGCGGTGATTCACAGACTGCAGTGATCAGACCAAAGATCAGTTTTCTTAACAGATTGAAAAACGTCCTCTTTTTAGCAAAATCTGTTGTGCTGGAGGACTGTGTGTTTTATTCCCTAATCTGCATTCCCTTGAGGTTAAAATGTATCTGTAAATGAAAAAACCAAGAAAATCATATGGATCTTATTCTGGTCTCTGCTAGTGTAAAGCCAGAATGATGATGACGATGGTGATGGTTTTGTAAGCTCAGTGAGAGGCACGTAAGGGAAAGGAGTTCAATATATTTCATGTCTGCTGCTCAAAGCACGTTTCTCTCTGAAGAAAACCAGTTCTTGAGGAGTTTAGAAAAGCAAAGGAGACTATGGGGCTCTGCTTGAAGGAAATAAGTAAAGCATTCACAGTCCTACACTGGAATGTGCTTGATTTTGTTACATTGCCAGAACTTAAGTGAGCTGCATCACTCAGTGTTTCTGAACGGCTCTGCTCTTTATTGACAATTACAATAAAATATAAAGCTGATATTTAAATCCTGCCTGATTAGTGCGAACAGAAATGTTTGGGGGAAAATCTGAATTAGTTCCACTTCATAACAGAGTAAATAGTGGATTTCAGCCTTCATTTAAAACAAAAGGTAAATCTCACACCCAGAATCCAGTCTGTCTCAAAAAATTATTTCCTTGGAAGTCTAAATTGGGATGCCGATGAAGTTTCAGAACAAAACGGGTATTTTTATACTTTGTTCATTTCATATTTATCACTAGCTTGTTTGCTAATTTTCATTTGCAAGAGGCAATTCTTCCAGCTAACTGGCTGCCTCAATGGGCCACTGATTTCTTTGAAGTGACAGTCTGTAAATATGCATAAAAAAGAGATGCAATTAGCGTGTGTGTGGTTCAGTGCAGCCTGATTTCATTGGCAAGTTTACCCACAGTGTTGATAAGCTACATTATCTAGAAAATTGGCCGCTGAAAAACAGCACCTCTGATTGCCAGCAAAGGTTCCAGATAACAGGGTGCTGAAGAGAAATATAATTGAGGTTGAATATGTTAACCAAGGTGTCACATGCTCCTTAGAAGCGCTAATTTATCAGCATGTTGGAATTTTTATTAACATTTGGAATGCATTTCTACCACACTAATGAAGTGGAATTGGCAGTTCAGGTTTTAGTTATTGTCATTTCTGAGAAGTTAAATGTAATTTCTCGTTAGACACAGTTATGTAAATATATTTGTTCAGGGGCTGAAAAAATTATACATTTCACAAAATACAAATATGTTGTTAAGGAGGAGTATGACAAATCAGTTGCAGCTAAAGTCATAAAAGCCAGCCAAATCTTTGCCCTGCATTGTGCTTCATGCAGCATTTTAGGGCACCTGAAAAAAACAAACTTAGCAGAGTTTTAGTAAATAGTGGAGTCAGTCATTAATGCAAAAGAGGCATGACAAGTAAATCAGTGTGATTTGTCAGGTGTTGGTTTAAGAGGGATCACACTGGGTGTGTTGTGCTTATCTCTGCCCCTCCTTTTTTTGTGTGGAAAGGCTCTGGTGCCCAGAAGGGTGCTGGCTTTTGTTCCCTTCGTTGTTTGACATATGGGGAGTTGGTCTGTTTTCAGTTTCTGGGCTGTACACAAGCATGCTGTATGACATTAGTTGTAGAGTGATGAGAAATTGGTGGAAGGAGAACGGTTCCCAAGAGCTGCAACAGACCCAATTCAAGGCACTTTCACTCCCAATGTTGTGCTTATTTTCTGGAAAATAAATTTAAACTGGTGATTATGGGTAACCTGAAAGTAAGGGGGTTGTGCTATTAGCTGAGAAGATCGTGTGAGTGTATGTGTATTTGAAAGGAAAGCCCTGAGCTGCCCATCAGCAGCGGAAGGTGATGATAGGAAGGGAGCGCTATGGAAGTTTGCACCATGACTTTCAGCAAGGGCAGAGCAGGCAGGATGTGCTCATCTCCTTTGTGCTGTTACCCTGCTTTCCTTCTGAATTAATATAAAACACCTCTGGGTGCTGCCTTTCCTCCTGGGCAGGACTCACAGCTGAACCCTTGGTCGGTGTGCTCACTCGTTGCAGGGGCATCGTTGACACACCGCTGATCCGCTCGCAGGAGCTGCGGCCGCTGGTGCAGCGCTGGCTGGCTGACATTCCTGCTGGGAGGCTGGCCCAGCCCACGGACCTGCAGGCTGCCGTGGTCTACCTGGCCTCCGAAGCCTCTGACTACATGACAGGCCACAACCTGGTCATCGAGGGTGGCCAGAGCCTGTGGTGAGAGGCGTCCTGCAGTCTCCCTTCTCACGGTCCTTGGAAAGTGAGTATTAAAGTTAAGCTTAGCCCCAGCTTTGCCTTGTGTGACTACATAGCCAGCTAATATGAAATTATTGTTTTCTTCTTTCAGGTGTTAATTTGGAGACTTGTATAATGCACAGGAAGAATAAGGCAAAAAAAAAAGGGCAATCTTTCAGTTTTCCAGCATTTTCATGTTTTTCACTGCGCAGTCACGTTTCTGTTAAATTAGTATTTAATGATATAAAAGTACATTTACTGCAGTGAGATTTGGCTATTATTTAAGTTTAACAGGGGGCATTTTAAAAGCAATCAATATTAGCTGGTCTGTGTAGTTTATTGTTCTTAAGCAATTTTTTTGTATTCAAGTTGTTCCAGTGACATCTGTGAGTGGTGAAAAACAGTTGGATGTAGTGTTAAAAAAAATAAATTAGTTCATTACATTTGAACCTGAATGTTGCCATTTAATATTTACTGGTGTTCTTTAGTTTTTGACAGTGTTTTTATACAAACACCCACATAAATGCCCCTGAAAGAACAGTGCTGCACTTAATAGAGATTCATGGTTGGTAATTATAATGGCTCTATTCCAAACCTATTGAGGTAAGTAGGGACTGCTCATATACTTTAAGTTAAATGCGTGTTTAAGTGTTGATACAACTGGGTCTTTGTTTTCCATGATAGACAGAAGTAAGCAAAGGTCATCTTCCAAATAATTTCTTTTTTCACTTGTAAAATTCTGAAGACAACTCTTGGGTGCAAACCAAGGCCAGCTCAAGTGATATTGATACAGTTCTGTTGGCTGAAGAGCTTGTTTTAGTGATAGCATTGGGTTCATTGCTTATAGGCAGTAAAATGTGGCACAATAACCCCATGGTTCTGATATTGCTCTGAATAAAGACAGACTTCCATCCTGAGGGCCCTAAAGCATAACCTAAGGAGAATTTACGGGAAGAAATTCACTTGCAAATCCTCATGTCATTTGTTTTGCATTTGGCAGCTCTTTGTTACCATAACATAAATAATTGTGGATGGATGTCATTGCTTTGATTAAGTGCTACAAGCCCATGCATTGGCTGGCCATTATTGTGGGGAATTGCTGTAATGGCTTCAGACTTGACATTCACTGCTACGTTGTAAGGTATGTGCCTTGCTGACGTACTATCATCGTTATCGTGGATAAAGTGCAAGAAGATACTTGTCTTCATTAAATTTTCTATTAGACCATTGATAATTAATACATATCTCATGTTTCATCTTGAGTCGTTTTTCTGGGGAGTGCTGCTGTTAAGCGACTCAGGGCTAGAGCTTTTTGGATGAAATCCTTGCCTTGTGTGCATGATCTAATTTATTGACAATGCTCTGAAAACTCACAGGCTTAAGTAGAGCTTGATTTTGGATAAATCTTCAAGAAAAACAATTAAGGATTTAAACGTTTTATTATTTTTCTGGGCTCACAGAACCTTTTCTCTCCTAGCTCCCACACTTGCATCATTTTGTGTCATGCTCTGGAGGGCTCGGTGGAGTTCTCACATCCCTCTGGCTGGCTTTTCACCCAGAGGTTAATGTGCAAACATTGGTGAACTCATCAGGAGCTCTTCCAAGGGATCCTAGAGGGGCTTGTATACTATTGCTTGGACTGCTGGTGAACAGTTTGTTGCAGCTTCTACCTAAAGTGTAAAATAATGAACTTTAGTTAATTTGAAACATGAACTACAGTTGGCACTGGAACTATGAGCAGTGTTTTCACTTTCTCAGCAGAAAGAAAAAAGACTGAATGGACTGCTAAGGCTGAAGTTCCATTCCTTGCCTGGAGATGGTTGAAGGTCAGCATCAAAAGGCACTGTCAGGGCACTTCAGGAAGCTGAACTTCACTGCCCTTGTTTTGGAAGACTTTCAGCCAGCAAAGGTCATGCTGTGATTTTCACAACTTTCAAGTTAAAAACAAAACCCAGACATAAAAAAAAAAATCACCTAGACTTAAAAAAAAAAAAATCTAAATTATCTCTTAACTAAGCAGCCTCCAGTGTTTGGACTAGAGCTTGTCTCGCCTGCTCTGTTTGCCCCCAGGCTCTGCCTTTGAAGGGCTGAGTGGGCAGAGCACAGGAATGAGATTACCTGTACAGGCTGGTGTGGGGCTTGGCTCCTGTTGGGGGGAATTGCTGTGTGCCCATGTGGGCCCTGGCCCTGCCCCATGTTGGCCCAGAGAGGCTGGTGGAAGGGGCTGCCTCTCCCTCCACGACACAGGAAGGGTTCAGGACTAAGCAGCCCAAGGGGACGCAGCACTTGGAGCCAAGTCTCCAAGCTAGTTGGCAAATACCCTCACAGTACTTTTATTTTTCATGGCACCCTCGCTTTGGCCAAGGAAACATCCTGGAGGAGACCATGTGTCAGAAGGGAAGTGTCTTTCTCCCTGTATGTATGAGCTGGTCTGTCTCTTCCTAAACAAACACTTTCATCCCTCTCCTTCACAGGCCCGTTGAGTCATCAAATGGTTTGGGTTGGAAGGGATCTTAAAGATCTTCTAGTTCCAGCCCCCCTGCCATGGACAGGGACACCTTGCCCAAGACCAGGTTGCTCAAAACCTTATCCAACCTGGCCTTGAATCCAGGGCTTCATCCATTTGGGAGCTCTGGCAATGGCAGTGTGGCTCCCCACCCTTTCCCACAGAATTTCCTGAGGAAAATGGCTGATTTCCACTCAAAGGCTGTGACCATGCAGTACTGCTTCTGTCTGGGAGCACCAAACTTGGCATTTGTGTTGGGAGCTGTGGGGTGACTGCTTCTTGGGTATGGGGCTCCCCACACTCTGCTGTGGGGGAGCCTCATTGCTACAGCCATGGAGTCTCTTCCTGGGACGCAGCCCGAAGGCCCAGTGGAAGCACCAATTTCCACTTTAAAGGGAAAAAAAAGTTCAAGAGGTTTTTGCCAACGTCTAGAAATATCCAAAAGGACGGTGTCAAGAGTAGAGTGGTGATGCCAAGTCAAAGGACAAGAGGCAGTGGGCACAAAATAATTCCCAGGAAGTTCCACCTGAACACAAGGAAGAACTTTGCTGTGCAGTGACAGACCACAGGAAGACTATCCAGAGAGGGTGTGGAGTCTCCCTCACTGGGGATATACCAGAACTATCTTGCTTCAACACCGTGTTATGTATTCTACAATGACCATCCTTAATTATGGAGGTGGGACCAGGAGACACACTGTGGTCCCTTCCACAGAAGGGACTGCTCATATACTTTAAGTTAAATGCATGTTTAATTGTTGATACAACTGGGTCTTTGTTTCCCATGATAGATAGAAGTAAGCAAAGGTCATCTTCCAAATAATTTCTATTTCCTCTTGTAAAATTCTGAAGACAACTCTTGGGTGTAAACCAAGTCCAGCTCAAGTGATATTGAATACAGTTCTGTTGGCTGAAGAGCTCATAGTGGTGATTCTGTGATTCTGTGAAGAATGTGAGAAAAGCCTTCCCCTCTCCAGCAGGGTGCAGGGGAAGCGGTGTGGGGGCATGCAGAGCCGGGGGATGCAGTGCAGGGGGATGTGGTGCAGGGGGGAGGCAGTGAGGAGGATGCAGAGCGAGGGATGCAGTGCGGGGGATGCGATGCTGTGCAGGCGAAAGCGCCGTTCCCGGCGGTACCTCTAGGAGGAAACCTCAACCTGTGTTGTGTCTGCGGGAGCCGGGCTTCCCAGCTCTGCTATTCAACTTTCATACTGCAGCTAAGTTAGTACTTTTGATATTTCTAAGTTTTTTTTTTTTTTTAAACATTTATGTAGAACACCACATAATTGCAGAAAAGATAATAGTCACATACCCTAGGGCTTGGTGTACACTTATGTTAAAAGTACAGCTTTTATTGGCAACTAAAGTAATAACCTTTCCATGTCAAATTGCTTTAAATTAAACTTAAAAAAAAATGCTGGCTGATACCCACACTTAGTAATTGTCAAACATTAGCATAATGTGGAATACTAAAGCTGCTTAAATCTTGGGTTTAAAAATAATTATTTACTTAGGTAAATTCTCTATTCAAAAGCATAATATTAGATTTTTTTTTTTAAATACAGTCTCCTTAATGTATATTTTTAAATGCAGACCTGAGCTTGACGTGGAAGTGGGGCTGAATGTTACTGTGGTCTCTGTGAGAAAAAAGGGGATTTTGCACCTTTAGCTTGTCCATCCATCATTGCTCACATGGAAAGAAATGTTTTAAGGTTGTACCTCTGAAGGCAGAGGTGCTGTGGGCGACATCTGGTGACCCAAGGCCAGTGGCCTGCAGTACCTGCTGATTGTACCCCCTGCTGCAGCCCCGGAGTGCAACATCATGTTTCTGGTGCTGGATGACATCTGGGAGAAGGATGTCTCAAGGATGTGGGTGTGGAAGGCCAAGGGCAGCAGGTCAGTAAAGTGTTTCATCCAGGTGTGTTTCAAATTTCTGCTCCAGCACAGGACTGGAGCACATGTGGTGGGAACCATTCAAATTTCCAGTGTGAAGCAGGAGAGGGGACATTTCACTATGGGATGTGACTCTCAGGGCTTGCTGCTGTGTGTGAAGAACACTGGACCTTCCAGGAGCTGTGAGGAACCAAGTCCTCATAGTTTTCTGCTTTTGGGAGGCCCAGGCTCGGACACACCCACCTTGCAGAGTCCATCCCCTTGCCAGCACTTCCCTGTGAAGTCCACTACAGCAGAGTCTACTGGTTCTTCCTCAGAAACATGCCAGTGTTTTACTGGAAGTTCAACAAAACCTGTTTTGAAACATTTTCATAAAGAAATAAGCAGTGCCCTTATTAGGGCAAAAGGTTTTTTGGCAAATTCCCACACCTTTGACTAGCAAGTTAGAAAGGGATTGCCCTTCTCACTGCTTTAGGGAGCAGGAAGCTCTGGGAGGCTCTTCCTGCCTTTCCAGCAACTTTTCAGAGGAACAAAATGGAGCAGTAGTACCCAGTTACAAGGAAGTTATGAACTTAAGAGAGTTAAACAGTTGTTGGGAGGGGAAACACAAGGAGCTGAGGACTGAAAATTAGCTAACTTTCCCAGCCTTGCCTAATATCATAAGTGTTTTACACTGTAATTATAAATCTGATTATATACTAATTTTCACACTGTTTCAATTCTTTAAGGCAGGGAAGGAAATGCTCTTCCTTGGAGAACCCTAATGCAGTCCTACAGTACATGCCTTCTCACCACAATAGATTGGAATTCTTCAAAATTCCTGGATAACAGTGAGTGTTTGCTGCTAGATTCTCATCTACCTGGGGTCTTTTGTCCATTCATACCTGTTTCCTTGTTCTCTAGAGCTCTCCTTTCCCCACCTGCCCTACCTGACCTCTTTCCCCTGCTCTGCTGTCAGTGCTGCTGCTGCTGCCCCGTCACACCAGGGAAAAGAACACTGCAGAGGGGCGAAGCAGAGTGCAGACTGCCTAGAAATGCCTCTCAATTCCAAGGCCTGGATTTAACCTTCATTTACTTTCCCCCTAAACCACTCCATCATAATCCATGCTGTATCTGGCGGCTGGGACTCCTGTGGTAGTAAAAGCAGGAAGGCTCTTGTTGATGAGTGAGTGCAAGCAACTCCCACTTCAGTTCTTTCCTATTTGAAAATATGAAAGTGCTGTTGAATATATGCTGGGTGTGAGGGCAATATTCCCTCCCCTGGGAGATGTCCTCTGGGACACAACCCCACACTGCAGCTGCAAGTGCTCTCTGCCATGCTCTGTTTGCTCCCCTGTCTCCGGCATAGCAGGCTGTGAACAGACACACTTTGTGTCTTTGGGAAGCCTCATTAATTCACAAGATACATATTTTTTTTCCTCAACAGTTTGTAGCAGCTTCTTAGATGTGTAAACTGGCATTTTCAGATTTGTATTAAATTACTGAAATAGATTTATGTTTCCATAGGCTACTTCTAATGTCCAGACAGACTTCTGACACTACCTTACATGTACAGTTGTTGCATCAATGATCTGTTAATGCATGAGAGAAGCCATTCACTTGAAACTGTTCAGAATGATTAAGGGCTTTAATTACAGCCCTGATTGAAACAAGGCTTTTGGTAAATAGCAAAATGGCAAAACTACACTGTTTCATTATAAGCCTTCCTTTGATGACAGTGTGGTTTGTCTCTGTTACTCCTCTTATTGCCATTTCACTCATCCAATTCTGATGTTCAAATCCCACCTAAGAAATGGTAAGAGGCTCTACTTTAATGCTTACCTGTGAATAAGATGTTGGAAGTGTTGGTTTACTTTTGGCACGCTGCAAAGTGCCTATGCTGTAACAGGAATTAGATGTGGGGCTTGGTTCACCACTATACATTACTTTTTCCAGACCTCAGGTAGATGTACTCATCATATTGCATGAAACCACGTCAGTGCCTTTCAGCAGGAATTCTCAGGGCAGTGTGATGATCATCTGGGAGACCACTTTTCTCCTCCTTTGCAGGGGACTGTTGCCTCTGGTGGCAGAAACTTTGGTTATATTTAGATCCTCCAAGCAGCACCACGCAGAACACAAGCTTCAATGAACTTCAGCATCTTTCTGTCCAAGCATTTCACATGCTCCTGAATCGTCTACATAGATTTTTTTTTTCTAAATTTCTAATTTTAAACAGATCTTTCACTGCAGAAATGTTGGAAAGTCTCTTCTCAGTGCTAGAAATGGCTTGAGTGGGTCGCAGATGCTCGGGAGTCATCCTCCCTCCTTCTCTCCGCCGGTACTTTCTGGAGTTAGTCTAAGTAGTCCTGAATGAAGAAGCAAATCTTCTCTCTTCCGAAGCTCCTCATAAATGTGCTTGCAGTTAATATGAGTCCTTTTATATTCTCTCCCTTCAAGTTCTTTGGATTAAAACAAATACCGTCTGGTTCTTTTAGCTCTTTTGATTATATATTCAGAACTATTGTGTATCCTGGAAAAGGAATTCTTTTCAGTTTTCACTTTTCTTGACAACAAGCTGAAAAATTTCCCCAAATGAAAATTTCCTGCAAAAGTCTTGGTTTGTTCCAAGACCCATTTTTCAAATAAGTAACGTTTTGATGAAAAAATGCCAACCTGTTCTACTTAACAACTGTTCGTGGAACTGACGAGAGAAAAACAAGGAATTGGAGAAAAAAATTACCGAATCTTTTATGTAGAGTTAATCTTTGAATATTCCTGTTGTTTCAGTAACAGACAAGATGTTGGTACAAGTAGATGAATATTTAAACATTAGCGTTGACACTGACTTATCTTCTCGATAACATATTGATCGTGTTCTTTCTATAGAGATTATTCCAGACTTCCCATGGAGTCAGAGAGCAGCTTAATGAAGTCACAGGCTGGATGTTTATGTAGGTATTTCCTTAGAGGTTGGTTACACAATCTGTGCACAGAATAAACCCCCACAGATACCCCTCAAATGCAAAATCAGTGCATGTTTCTGCCTTTTTATTGCGGGTAGCATGTGTGATAAGGTGGAGATGTTGGTGTTGGGATGCAGTCTTGACTTATTATCTGTTATTCATTCTTTTAAAATGACCAACAGCTTTTCTTTTTACCAAGGCATCTGGAAGCTGATTCAGGCTCCCCTTCCTATGGAAATTGATGTTTTTCAGGCATCAAAATGAACACCACAGCCCTTCTCAGAGACACCTGTAAATCTGTGCCCATGATTTTGGGAAGGCTCTGAAGGGTGCTGTGCCCAGAAGGGTGTCCCACTGCAGGGGCTGTCACCAGGTGAGAGGGTGACTGCCAGCAGCCATCACTGCTACAAAAGCTAATGGTGATAGAAGTATCCTGCTTGGATTAATAAAGGATCTGTGTTGTATTAGCAGCACCAAATGAATTTTGTAGGGGACGGAGATGTATGGAAAGAGAGGCTATAAAATGAAAAACATATTTATTGCAGTAGGATATATGCTAGTGTCTTTCAAGAGAACTTTTTTAAAAAAAATGAACAGTGCTAGGAAGGAAAAACATAAGTACACAATAAATCATGACTCAGAGCAAAACTCTCATTGACTTTCAGAGGAAGGCAGGATTTAATTTTCACTGTAGTTATTAAGAAATGCCTCTTACTTATGTGAAGATCAGAGGCAGAGAACACTGATCTGTGGGACAGTGAAGAGTTGTTAATGCCATTAATATTTAAAGTGGGCAGTACGTTTGGGGTTCTTCTTATAAATAGCTGCTTTTTGCAAGCTTTGCAAAGTCATGCCCATGCTCCAAGAGCCTAAAAATCTTCAAAGAATTATTAGTCAGCCTTGCTGCTCTCAGCCTCCTTCTTGCAGTTCTTGATGTTGGGCTTCTTCCAAAGGGTGTTCAGGGCAGTTGCAGTTTTGGGCTGTTTAAATGATTTTCACATGGGAGGAGCTCCCGTTGAGGTTGGAGATGCCGGTTCTTGGTGGGGCAAATATTTCCCCTCCCCATTACTGCTCTGGGGAAGAAGCAGGCAAGTTTCTGAAGCTGGGGAATGTGGCCTTCCTCTGCATGCAGAAATGCTGAATGCCATCTAAAAGTGGTAATGGAAACGACCCATTCCCCAGGACATTTTTGTGCTTCTCTGAACGTCAGCATAGGGCAATAGGGGAGATTTTATGTCACAGGATTGCTCTAAGTATAGTTCACCAAATTGTCTTCCTTGCCCAGGTTCCATACAGACATTTTTAGGTCTCAGTCCAATTAGGTTTACCCCTAATTTGAGATCCAGCCTTGAATGAACCCTATATTTGGAGCCAAACTTGAGATGTATGATACAATTTTTGATAATACAAGGATCTGGAATTTGGACAGTGCCAGAAAAAATGCATATATTGATCCAGGGTTGTTTTAAATTAAACTGGGTTCCCTTAAAATATTCATGAACTGTAAAGGGTCAGTTAAAAGCTTCAAGCTAAGAGATTTATAACAGACTTATCAAAGCAGATGCGTTTTGCATCATTTCTAACTTTTGACTGGTGAGAAGTTTAGATTTTTTTATAAATACATATACATTTTCTCTAGCAAATGTGTGTGTATATTTATATAGATATAATTTTTTTTCAAATACATCCCCATATGCACCCTCACTCTCAGAACATTTTGCTTTTACTCTCCCGGCGTTTCAGTTACTTTGCCTCAGCTGTGCGCTGTGTTGCCTTCCAAATGCAATGCATCATAAATTCATGATGGTTTGCCAAGTAAAAGAGGGCATTGAGCTTCTTTATGAAGAGGATATTTTTGCAAACTGGACCTCATCTCTATCCCAGTGGAATTTTCTGATGCTTCCCTATTACTCCCGTACAAAACTTTTAGGGAGTTATAGATCAGACATCAAAACCAGTAATTAAAGTCCAACTGACTCCACTTCAATATCTGTCTATCCTTTTCATTAGGGAGCAGAGACATTCCCTTCCTCTCCCATAACAGTCAGTTTAATGACCAGCCATCAGCTCTTCTGCTTCTCAGATTTCTAAGCCTTCCAGGTCGAAGGATCTTGCTTGTGCTGTTGTGTATCCTGTAAGGTGTGTGTGGTGTCAGTCCCAGACACAGAGCTGGGTATTCCAAAATATTGGCACACATAAAATTAAGTGAAAACCAGCAGTTACCAGGTGACCAGTTTGGTTTTGTGCTTGGAGTCTGGATGGATGTGGGCATTGAAACAGAGCTGGTACCTGTTTGCTGGGAGGAGTCACAAAGGACTGGGAAATTCTGAAATGTCTGAAGTAAGTCTGGTGTCTTTTAGGGACATAATTTTTTTTATTCAAGCATATTTTGAAACCTTTCAGAGTGAAATAAGCCTTAAGAGGCCTGTGTGTAGCACTGACCATCAAGCCAAGTTTGATGCTGGAGGTCATGGCATTGATGCAGTTTGTACCAGTTTACCCTGCTCTCCCCACACATCCTGCTCCCATGTAGTTTGCTCTCCTCTGCTCATACCACCCCAGATCACCATCTGAAAACCTACTTAAACAATAAGCACAAGAACACAGCAAAATTTTCCTTGGATTTTTGATTGGTGTTGTTTTGTTAGTTTGATTTTGAGCGCTGGCCGAACTTCACTGCAACGTCTCCAGATAATTTTGAGTTAGAGGAAGTTTCCAAAAAACCTGGAGTGAGGAGAAACCTGCCCATAGCAAGGGGTGTACCTTGTTCCTAGAACTGCTTCAGTGCCTTATGGAAGAAAAACAATCCTGGGAAAGCAATGCAGGTTTGGTAGACCTGACCTCACACGTAGGCAGGGTTTAGCTGTAAAGATCTAATGGACCTCTATAAACTCCTTTCAGTTTTGGGAATGGGGCTGAGAAAACCCTGTGCAAAGCAACATTACAGTGGCATCAGCACTGGTCTCAGAAGGAGGCACATGATGCTCTGTGGAGATCCTGGGTCTCCCTGCCTCAGGACACAAGGGAGCTTTTAGCAGTGGCAGATGAGAGCTCACACAGAGCACAGTCAAGGAGTTTCCATTAGTCTGTGACCTCTGCTTTAATGACCTCTGCTTTAATGTCCTCAGGAGCAGAGAAACTCCTGAAGCTCTTGCTGGGATGATGGGCCTTTGCAGAGATCTGGCTCTTCACTGCTACTCAAGCCTTGGAGGGGTAATTATGCTACAAGTGATTCACAAGCAAGAGAAAGCTTGTAGGCTTTCAGCTGTCTTTAATTTTACATTAGACAAAAAGTGATAAAGAACTTGTTTTCTGTAATCTATGGATTTAACTTTGAATAGCAGGTGGTAAATGTTCCAACAAATATGTATATATATCAAATCAGTGAGTGCCCAAATATTTACATCTTCAGCCAAACAAAGGCTGGAGACTCACGTTGCCTGAGGGGAAGATTGTTTTAGAGAAACAGGTTGAAAGGAAATCAAGAATGGGAATTACAAATCCTCTTTCAGAGATGAGGGGTTGTGGTAGAGAGGAATCATGTTCCTGATAGATCACTGGCTTAGGGAGATAAGCCGGCTTGCAGAAAGGGGTGTCCCGTTGTCTTTTGAGCTGTGGCCCTGTTTCTGTGAGTACTGTGCACATTTGAATCAAAGTCTGCATAAGGAGCACGCCAACAGTAGTCAAAGTTTGTACCAGGTTTCCCAGCATGGGCTGTCAATCTGGTTGTATGGCAAGGGGATGTGATCTGTAGCTGATGGATGGGTCTGTGTTGGATGGCAAGACTAGCAAGTCTATCAGTTCTCCACTGCTAGGGTGGCAATCTGTAGGGACATCAGTGGTTCTGTGGTGGCCCATGGGCCCCAGGAGTCTGGGAACTCTCACATTTGTATTGTAAAGCCCAGCAACAGGGAGACTGGTTTGCCATTTACAATTTTCACACTGATCTGCCATTTTAAATCTGAGAATGGCTAAAATGATGACGTGTTGAGTTTACCAGAGGGCTGCTAAGCAGAGCTAAAACTTCTCTGGATAGTGAAGTTTGTCCAGATGTCCAGTCCCTTCTTGAATCTTATAGGATTGTAGGCTTTAAGGACTTTCTGTTGCATTTGAAGGAATTGGTAAAATACAAATAACCATCAGTTTTGAATTTCCGGTTTTTATGTGCCTTTTATACTTTGACTCAGGAAGACCAAAAGTCCTAGCTGATCTCTATTACCTCTTTCTCTTGTATGTCCTTTCCTTTAAGGTAAACAATTCAACTCATTTCCAGCTCTTCTCATGAAGATTTTTGCACAGGTTTGATTATTCTATCACCCACCTATAAATTACTTTTGAGTAGTTCTGGTGTGTTAGCCCATAACACAGGTTCTGATCCATATACTGGAAAAAATAATCAAATTTTGTGGTTTCTTATGGAAAAGTTCTGCATCATTTGCATATGCAAAACTTCAGTAGGACTTACAGAAGTGAATGATATATTTTCCTACTGAAAAGTTCCCTGATTTTTTTTCAAAGGTGTTGCATATCTCTGTTGCCAGATTATCGCTGAAGAGGATAAAATTTTTTATGTATCTGTGCACTAGTGAGAATTCCTAATCTTCAGGAAGCTTTTCTAGAGCATCAAGAAAAACAACATTAGTATAAGGTACATGATTAAAGTCTGCCTTTGACCTTTGCTTGTGGGCTATTTACAAGAAGCTGGAACCAGACTGGCACTGCACTGCCTGAGCAGAGCAAAAATAAGGCAAGTACAGGACAAATGCCAGGATGAACAGGTACACTTTGCTAAGCTTTGGATGTGTTCAGTGACAGATGCTGCAGCCTGGAGGTTTTCATGGGTATGTGTCACCTGTCATGAGCTGCAGATAGATCCAGGCCCTTTTTAGAGTCAGGGAAATGCAGGCAGGCACAGTGCTCAAGGCAGAAGGAGCAAAACAGTGAAGAAAGTAATCTCTCCTTGCCTCAAGGCTGATGCAGCCTTTCCTGTACATCAACACAAACTAAATCTCTCTTGTCCAGACTTCCATCACCTTTTTATTTCTTTTGTTGTTACCCCTTTTAGTGTTAGACACAAGCTGCTGCTCTTCCTATTCAAGGCTGTTCTTGGTCTCTCTTGACCTTGTGTTCATCAGTGGAATTCCACCGTTCCACCAGTAAAGAGAGATGGGGCTTTTTTTTCTGAACTTACTACACAGTAACAGAGGCTTCCTTGTCTGTTGGTTAAACACTATAATAATGTACAAGCCTCCTTTTCTTCCTCCAGCTCCTTCTCTTGCTTCCACACTTGAAAAAATAGTTATGGCTGGAATAAAGGGTTACCCACCCATTTCCAACCAGGAATAATTGACAGAACCCTTACAGGACTGGTACCTGTTTCTTGACCAACTGAAGCGATAAGGAATGTTTTAGTTATCCAGACATAAAAGTCGGAGTTTGAATCATATAAAAATTTTACTTGGATATCCTTTACTGGTCATGTTACATAGGCAGGATTCTGAATAGCTTGGTAGAAGAGAAAGACCAGATTGGAAAATGGAATGATTGAAAAATGAAATTATTAATTGTTGTACATCTCTGAAGCACAGCAAGTAGGAAAAAACCCTGTGAAGCTGAAGGGACATTGAATTTTTTTGGAATTAGATTTCAATGTATCTGTAACTTCGTGAAAGGAAAGATAAAAACAATCTGGAATTCAGCTTTTCAGTTTGCTATATTTTACTATATGATTGAGTTTAAATGTATTGGTGTATTGGATATGTTTTTTCCATTTAAAAAGTTCTTGTAAATGAACTATTTATTTACATGAAAGAAAAGGATTTCCAGTGCAGCCCACAATACTTCTCCCTCCAAGCTTGCCTTGAAAGAAGGTTGCCTTTTCATATTTGGCTCCAGCTTTCAACGTTCTCAAAATGAAAAAAATAGTATTCTTAAAACTAAATAAAACGTATATATTAGTATTTCTGGCAGAATGAAAGAGCACTTCTCCTGAATAGACCTATTTGAATGGCTAGTCAATGTTTTGTAAGAAAAGTATATTAAAAAGTTGAAAAAGCCTGCTGAATGAAGGTAAGGAAGAGAAACAAAATATAAAATGTGTCATGTGAAAAAAAAAAAAGAGACCCTTTATCCAAGAAGATCTTGGTAAAACTTTAAATGGAAAAGTGACACTCATCAAACGATTTCTATATCATCTGCACTGAATAATTTACTTTTGGGTGAGATTCACTAACATCATTGCAGAGGAAGTGTAATTGAAAATTATGAAAGCTATATCTTTATTGTGTATTACAGCACATGCCTTTGATATGGCGTTATGTCTGCCACAGCGGGAAGTGTTTTTCAGAAAAAGTCAAATCTCTGGGACAGATTCTCAGTGGTGTAAAGCAGTGTTACTGCACTGACAGCATCATATGTGAGAAAGCCTCTGCCTGCTTCTTAGATGGGTAGAGCTAGGGAAGAGCTCTGCTATTTTGTTTATTATGGACAGCTCCAATGTGATCTTAAAATTTCGGGGTCTTCTGCTCAAAGTTTATATAAATATCTATTTTCTCCCAGTGCAGTTTAAGCCAGCCTCGTTAATGATCACTATCCAATGTCACAGGTCGCCATGGTACATCCTGGATCTAAGCAGCCTCTTATTTGAGGTCTTGACCGTGCACTGGCTTTGATAGCACAGACACTTCAGCTTCAAAAGGTGCTTCAGAAGTGGAGTCTGAGTAGGAGCTGGTCTGAATACAGAACTGGTGTCTAAATCGATGAAGATACGCTGGCTAAGGACTTGTAAATGTCTTTTACAAGGTACGTGGCAAGTCCAATGTATTTTTTAATTCCTCCAAGAGTATCTGAATGGCTTAGGCCACGTTCCCAGGTGATTTAGGGAAATTACCCCCTCCCCCTGCCAAGGGCTGGCAAAAATGGGCAATGCTGGCTTAAGGCACTTAAGCAATGTTTGAGCAAAATGTTCTAGTCTGGCCACGGGTGCTGGGCTGAGCTGTGGCTGGGCAGAGCCCCAGTGCCCCAGGAGGATGGCCACCAGCTCCTCCAAGCTCAGCTGCTTCCCAAATGACTTGTGCTGGTGGAGAAAGTCTGCCCAAAGTAGAACACCATGAGTGACATTAGCATTCGGAGAGCATCTGTTCACCCATCCCCAGTTAGCGTATGACTGTCAAATTGAGACACACGTCTCTTCCCAATCCAACTCCTTAACCCCTGCTTTGCCTAACCCACTGCCACGTCTCCCAGGGCCCTTTCTCATGGGAGAGGCAGGCCAGGGCTGTGCTCATCCCTAGGCACATGAATTAATGATGAAGGCCTGACTTCCTTATTAGGAAGCATCCCTCCTGGCAGTGCAAGGAGAGTGCCTGACCCCTCTGTGGGCAGCTCTCAGATGTACCTTGTATCTGCCTCTCTTGGCCACATGCCCTACCCTGCTCAGGGACGTGGGTTTACTGCTCTGGAGGAGAGGTGGGAATTTTGGCAGCCTTGGCAGCTAGGAGGTGTTAACCATCATGAGTGAAAATCTGTGAGGGTGGTGTGGGGACCTGGACTCAATGAGGTGCAGATTTGTTCTGACTTCAGGTGAGCCTTAGCTAAAGAAAGGCCAGCAACCCCTCTTGTAGTCCATGAGAAACGGTGCCAGAGAAAGCCCAGGAAGCAGATTTCTGCACCAGGATTTCCAGGAGTACGTATTCACAAAAGGCAATGGCACAAAGCGCTTTAAAGCACTTTTTCTTTTAATGTAGGTTTCTATGTCTCAGTGCAACTTCCATTTAGTGCAATTTCTGCCCATGGCTGACAGAAACCCTAATCTGTCCTGCTCTCCTGAAGTGTGTGTGTGTAGATGAGTAGAATCTGAGTGTTAATTAACATTTGAATAATACTTCAGAGCACCTTGTGTAGCAAAGGCTGTTTTTTGAAAGAAAAGAAGGTATTTTTGTTACTTTTAAGTAGAGGTCTTTGTGCTGAAGATAACTCCAGAGCTGACACCATTAAGCTGTCAACATTTGCCAAGAGACACCATGCAGTAACCACAGGTTTTGCTGTGCTACCCACCATGGAGTGCAGGCTTCTCCAGGAGCTTGGGATCAGGACTTGTGGTATTGATCCAGAGAGGGTTTTGGCTTTCAATATCCTTTCAGTGCCATTCACTGACAGTCCTGTGAGAAATGCATCACATGCTTCATCCCTAGGCCAGCAAGGTTGCTCAGTTAGCAGCTGGCCTTGTGGTGGAATATTGGATTGAAATCCTCAGGGATGCAGGTTTGGCTGTCCAAAGGGCTCCCTGTGTGACCTTGGGCAAACACCTTAATCCCTCTGCTCATGTGGCCATCTGCCCCCTGCCCAGATGTTTGGGGAGGTTCTGGCACTCTTGTGCCTTGATCTTGTTTTCAGCTCTCGCAGTGCAACTGTGATGTGAATATCAGTACTTAGAAGAGTGCATTACTTGCTTTGCTTCTTTTTTCAGGAGATTTTGAACTTTTTGTGAGTTAATTTATTTCCTAGCACAGAATGATTTTTAATCAAGTTTGCTGCTTAAAACTTTGCAAGCAGTTAAGGGGGTTTGTTCAACAATGGCAAATTATTGTTTTCCAAGACTAGTGAAAAATGCCAGTGTACTTACATTCCAGTCCCTGAACTGTTAAAAAAAAAATCATTCTCATAGGTGTTTTAAATGTGATGCATTTTCAGATACCATTTATAAATGTCCAGTGGATAGAATTTTATTATTTTTTTTAAATTTCCTTCATCTGATCTAGGTCTTTGATAAATACTACAGACAAACTGAGTGCTGTAGGATCAATCTTGACAGTTCTTCAATAAAAGGCTGTGTGGTTCTTCGTCAGTGTCTTCCTTTCAGTGACAGCTGCTTTGTTCTTTTTCAGTCAGATTTTCTAGTTAACACATCAAAAGTGTATCTGTGTACATGAAGTACTGAGAAAACAGTTCAAAGAGGCAGGAGATTCACTTTTAACTCTTCACTGCATCTCCCTGCACTTGTCACAGAAGATAGCTTATACTGAAAGCTTCAGAACAAGGTGAGTAGTTCACCAAGGAGCACTGTGAAGTACAGCACATGTGGATTAGTCTTAAAACACAAACTGGTCAGTCAATCCACTTACCATCCCAAATCAGCTTTCTTTTGAGCCAAGCCATTAAGTGATAAGAAGTTTTCAGATTTAGGCAGCAAAAGCCTCACATTGGACACAGATAAAGCCATATGTTTGATCCAGCACTGAAGTTTTGTCAGATGGTTCTTGCCGTGGTGTCAATACCTTAAAACTAATTAAACTGAGTTCAGTGTTCAGTTTAAACTTATTTCTTTGGAGGGTTGCCATCAGCTTCTAAACCAAGGTAAATATTAAGGACAAGCAGCTGCTTTGCATATCATTTATCTTATCTATTGCAACCAAAACCTTATTTCTGACTGCATTTTTAATTGCTCACGCTTCACCCACCAGTTCAGCAGTGTAGCACAAAACTTGGGATGCTCTCTGCTACTTCATGGCAATTAAGCAGTGCTCAGGTAAGGAGGCAGAGCAGCAGAGAACGTGCCAACTCAGGAGCACATATTCCAGGCATCCTGTCCTAGTCTGAGCAAGGTTTCAAACCTGTGCTAAAATCTGGAAATGTTAAATCTTACAGGAAGTTCTGGTTTTGAGTGCCTGTTCTCATGAGCTGTCTCCTGAGTAAGACCAGAGAAAGCAGTTGGGATTAGCAGGGATGTAGTTTTCCTCCAGGATTCCTGTCAGCCCTGTGGCACTACAGTAGTCACAGTTGCAAACTCTTAATTGCTCCTATTTCTCTTGTTCATCCTTGTTTTTATTGTGCAGCAGTTCAGAGCATCCTTGTGCCTCTGCACCTCTTTGTACCTCAAGCAAGAGGATGTGTCACACGTTGGTGGGAAGGAAGAGGAGATGTCACAGTCCCAGCAGTGGCAGGAGGCAGGAGGGGAGCTGCGACCCCATCCTTGCCTCCCTGTTCTTCACCAGAGCTGCTCTGAGCCCCTGTGTGGTCTGTGGGGCAGGTAGGGGCTGCAGCCTCTGCTGGGGAAATTTCCTGTCTTAGCCCGACTTGCCTGTGAAGTGTAAGCTGTTAAAGGCACACAGGAGCTGTGTTTGTTCAGAGGCAGCTGTGCTCTCCCTAGCTCAGCACTCCCCAGCAGCTTGCTCTGACATGTCCTCTGTTTGACTCCTGCAGATAATGGAGACCAGAAACACGAATCTTCCTGGAATAAGCCCCACCAGACAAGCTCTCCTCAGGCTGCCCTTGCTGTAGCCTCCTGTGGGACAAACAGCCTCAGACATGAGGCGACAGAGTGTGTGGGAAGACAACATCAAAGCCAGGGCTTGTTACAGACCCTTCCTCGAGTCCTGTCATCTCAGGAGTGGGCTGGACACCCCGGTGGCAAAACCACCACATTTCTACAGGATGGGATTTATATGGTCTGGGGATTTGTGTAGCAGCTCTGGAAGAAACCATCAAAGGAAGGACAGCTGGCTACAGGAACAGATAAGGAGGTATGTACCACAGAGTAAGGAAAACAAGGGGGAGCTGGTGATTTATGTGCAGTGGAAATCTGTCATCATTAAAGCAGATGGGTTGGAGGAATGAGAGGGTGGAGCCCTGGGAGGAGGGGAGAGAGTCCAGCCGACACATCCTCCAGGAGACACAAAAAACTGTTCTGGGCTCCTCTTGGGTATAAAGAAAGCAGCAATCCATGCAGGAGAGGTCCTCTGGACCTTAGATCCTGGGTACATCCAACTGCTCTGCAAACATCAGTGAGTGAAGCACTTCTGCCTAGCAAGAGTCTTTATTCCAAATTCTGGTGGACACAAAGCTGTAAATGAGGAGACACTGCTTAAATGACTGAAAGAGAATGATGGCCACATCTGAAATTTTATGTGGACATGTTTTGGTTACAAATGAAGAGTCAACACAGTGAAACTGGGTATAATTAAAAACAAGAGATGGAGAGAACACTAATGAATGGTACAGAGGACATGTTTTAAATCAAATACATAATTTCAGGCTCAGTGTTTTTGGAATATATTCTAGTATGTGACTAGTAATCATTATTTCTGGAAAAGAGGCTTCTCCCTCTCCTCTATACTGTATTGTCAAATATTACATGAAATTTGCCTAAACCCAACAAAATAAATACTACTGCAGATATAATTTAGGATATAAAATTAGGCACTGAATGGATGATAGAATTGATTTTGATATTTAAAAATGCCCAACAGATGACTCCCCTGGGGTAGCTGGATGTATGTTTAAATACATTTGTTTTGCACAATGATGACTTTGCAGGTAGCTGAAGGATATATTCAAGGAGTAGCTGAAGAAGACAGAGTACAGGGCAGCTGCCTTCCAGAGAAGACACATGGGTGCCAGAAAGAGGTGCTGGAGTAACCAGGTCTGTCACTTTGTCCTCCCTTCATTGTTTCTCTGTGCTTGCATTTGCCAAAAGCTGGATGTTGTCCACCAAGTTTGCAACTCTTTGTTGATTCTTGAACCTCCACACACATTTTGCTTCCACAAACAGGATTTTTTTCTCACTACATTAGCTGAGACATAAAATCTGCTGTGCTGGCCTCATTTTAACCAAATTCCTGAATCTTTTACCCTGCCTAAAAAACATCAGTGGGAAGAGCCTCATTAATTTCAGTGGTCCTCTGTCATCAGCTGGTGTTATTAACAGTAGTGAGTGAAGGATCTAGAAAAATGTTCTTTATACACTGTCAGCCAGGTAGAAAGGTGGCAAAAGGAGTGCATTAAAAATCAGCATTTATTTGTCAATACCAGAGTGTGCACTGTCAGTAACCTCTGGCTACACTGTTTTATCATGTCAATATTTCATAGCATCATAATGCTATTATACGGCTGACTAATGGGAATGGCTATTAGCAGTGTTGATGTAGTTTGAAAATAGCAATCCATATTTTATGGACCAGAAAGAGACTGAGCCTTTACCTTAGACCTTAGCAAGCATAAAAAGGGAGATAATGTAAATGAAATTTACCTTCTCATTTCCATCTTCCCCCAATTAGTTCATAATTCACATATTGTCCGTCTGCTTTCATGCTTTGAATGCACTTACACAAATTAAAATATCCTGAGGAGGTCTGTTGAAAACTCATCCTTTTCCAGGTTGAGGAAACACAGACAGCTCTGCTCTGCAGCCTTACTAAATCACAACTGTCCTTTATGTTGTAGGCTAGGCAGTATTTTGAATGATTTACTTAAGTTACCAACTGAGAATATGGACCATCACTGCAGGGTGTCTTGGCAGGCAAGAATGTGGGACTGTGACTCCCCAAGGTCTCAAATGCTGACTATAATGCCTGTAACCACAGCCAGGCTTGGGGCAGATGGAATAGTTTTATTGTGAATCTTACATATTGTGTGTTTCATTGGATGTAGTCTTCTTTCAGGCACTGGTCATGTTTACCTGCCTGAGTATACAAAAATATGAAATGCTTTGGTGCCCAGCAGAGAAACACACAGCTCTGTCCAAAATCCCTGCTCCTCCTACCTAAAAATGCAGCTCCCCCACAGTTTGGAAGGCAGGAGGAGACAGACACATGTCTGCTCTGAATCTGTGCAAATTTCTAATCCATCCTCTGGAAGGGCCAAGACAAAAACCTATTAGGCTGTAATCGTCCATCTTCTGCACTAACCTGCACTAGACCTTCATGAAGTTAAATCTATGACATTAAAGAGAAGAGAAATGAACATTGCAAATGGCCTGTGAATAGCCTGACTCTGAGAAGCTGCCATAATGTGGTTTTACACAGGCCAACTAAATATACTTTAATAGTAACCTAATGGTGGAGCTAGAAATTAAATAGATTGTGTGTTAATTAGGTATTGGTTAATGCTATTATTTCACTTCATTATTCCATATTCCACTGCTGAAAACTGGAATCCACCCTGGTGCTGAGAGGCTGAAGTTGTCCCAGACAGGGCAGAACTGCAGAGGATCCCAGGCACGTAACTCTTACACCCACCTGAACCTTTTGGGGTGTGACACAAACACATTTGCTCAGTGAGAAAAGCTGGAATAACACATCTGAACTTTGCTACTTCAACAATTAACAGTGTATTATTAGTACATGATGAACTTCTTCCTAATGAAAAAAAATCTCCCCAAGCTAGAAGATCATTAGTAAAGTATTCAGAGAAGGTGATGGGAAGATTTCGTCAAGACATCCCATTAAAATGTTTTACATTTTTTACCTTGGCCTTTATTGTCCCTATTACACAGTATGCATTATTTATTGAAAATGCTGGCAACAGAGTAGTGGGCAGCAAATTGCCCTTTAAGCCAAGTGTTAATGAACAAGTGCTAAAACTTCCCAGGAAAGGGAGGATTTGGAAACACAGCCTGGTGTGTCCCAGAGAGAGAGAGGAATTGTCAAAATTCATTTTACATGACGGCCACACATTGTGAATGATGTGGGTGATCAGTGCTGAGGTAAACTTGGTGGAAAGAGTGGTAATGTTACTTAGTGAAACTGAATTTATCCCAAGGCTTCTTTTAACTCCTTTGTCATCAATGTTTCCCTTTGGATCAAGGCACTAACTGCACACAGTATTTTCTTTGGTACAGTCATTGGTCCAGTAATGGGCAAGAGTTACACTGCATTGTCACAGCAGTCAGTTCTACAAAGAAAAGGAGGGGAATATAAAAGATAATGATGTTTTCCCAGAGGAAAAAAAAAAACTCTTACCTATTTGAGTCAGCATTGTGGATGCTCAAATACTGGATGGTTTTCTAGTCAGATTTTGCAGACAAAACCCCCACCTTATTTTCTTTTTTCTTCTTGAAATCAGATACTTTAATGTTCTAGTTATGACAAACACTAGTTTCATTTTTCTCCTTTTTCTTGGGTTGGTTTTTTGGGTTTTTTTTGGTAGTCATGTCATGTTTAAAAGTCTACACTTTCAAAAACAATTGGCATGCCTTCACCTGTCCCTCGGGACGTTTTATTAGCTCCTGATTCACAGTCAGCCCAAGCCTTTGCTCTCTGGCAATCAATTCTCTTGGGCAGCCACCCAAAAAGAGCAACTAAACCCAGCAATCTCCTTCAGAAATCCAGAGTGATGTGCTGTTTTTTGTACCATCAGCTGCACTAGGGAGGATTTCAGCACGCCTCAGATGCCTCCCTGGAGGTGCTGTCTTCCCTTCTGAGCTGAAATGGCGGTCCAGCACCAGGGGACAGGAGTCTGAGCTCAATGACATGATGTTTCAGCCCCTGGGATCTCACCCAGCAGGAACAATTGCAGCTGTTGATTTGCAGGATGGGACAATCAGATAATTTTCTTCCTTCACTGTTTTACTGTTAGCACCACTCCAGGATTTCATTCCGTGCAATCCATGTGACTGCAGTCTATATTCTTCCTAAACTTTATAAAAACATCCTTTGAGTACTTTAAACTTTTAGTGCTTTTAGAAAAGTTAATTTTCAGTCTTTTCTTTCTTTCTCCTGGTTTATCATTTCCCAGTTCCTGCCATGACACAGCTACAAATCCTCTGATGCAAAGCCTGCACCATTAGAGACCAACAGCCGCTTATCTGAGCGAGTAGGGAAGAACCTGCTCTAAAGTAATTAATGCAGGAACCATCAGATCATATGAGACCCCAGGCTATGGAGGCATAATTTTGTAGGTAAAAATCACCCATAAGAGCTGCCCTGGAGCTAAATGCAGTAATCTTTACAGTAGGTCAGAATGAAAGAGCAGGCCAAAGGAAATGCCTCCTCCTTGCTCGTGTTCTTTACAGGCTGGTGCATGTCTTATATTTTAAGACGTTTCAAGCCCTTTTTGCTCTAATTATGTACAATGGTCTCTTCCTCCCACCTCTTTATTTTTAAAAATTTGCAGAGATCCTACTTTCAAGAGGATCTTTCTGTTGGCAATGGGCTTTTTAAGCTGCTGACTGTGAAACCTTCCTGTTTTATCTATTCCAAACTAGCACTGCACTGTTAAAACAACTCTATTGCTTTTCATGCTGCTCAACTAGCTGGGTTGGAGTGCTGCAGGAACAGTCCTGATCACAGAGTGAGCTTTAAAAGCATATGATTTAATCTAGGAAATTTGAATGGAAATATTTTAGGGCAATGTTTTCACTTTTTCTGGTAGTTAAAAGGCATTAGGAAATGTTAGCTTGGAGAACAGAGTGCAAATAAAGCATTTGTACAGCACAGATAAATTATTATCACCCCATTTTACTGAAACAGAAATCATAAGGTTTTTTTTTAAAGAAAATTGTGGATATGAATTTGTAATCCAATATTTATTGGCCTAGGTTTCTTCAAAATATATGGTTTCCAAATCTGAATTTAAATATTTATACTCTAGCACATATTCCTGATATAGCTAATATAAGTAATATATTTATCTTTCAAGGCAGCAATATTTTTTCACTCAACCTTGACTTTCAAGTTAAATATGCGGGTGGGAAGTGATGCTATCTGGAGGTTGTTGTCACTTATTTCTATGTAAAAATCAAGATAATTCCGACTACTCTTTTAAGAGGTAGCATTTTTTATTTCTGTGCTCCAGCTGATCAAGCAGATTATAATGGTTCATTGTTACTTTTCACTTTTCTGCCTTGAGTTAGACACATTTTTTGTATGTGCCTTCCAAAATGAGGAGGTGAATTTCCACAGCCACTGTAACTGTAAGGAAAAAGTTTAATGATGAATTATGCTTTTCCCTGTAAAAATCCAGGATGAAATTTTCATACACGTGAAGTTGGTCTTGCATCATTCTCACACTTTAAGGGGCATATGATGGGTGTATATTTAGAAGAGCATGAGAGGGATTTAGGGTAACTGAGACTCTTGTCCATATCTCTGAGTAGGTGGAAACATCTGTTTCTGTAGGAAATTTTTGATAGATCCCTGAAATATTCTTGTTGGGTATCAAATCCAGTGCATTTATAGCCATTTACTACTGCTGAGAAAGTGATCCTAAGACCCACCACTTCTTGAGTTTCCAGTCCTCAGTTTCCCTTTGCACTGAATTTTCTTTTATCAGACAGATTCCATAGATACAATAAATTTTACTTCATTATTCTTGTGCTCAAGGAATAACTTTTCCCCCAGAGAGGCCTTTCTTCCATCATTTTTTCTTCCTTTCTTTTACATTTCACTCATTTGTACAGCACAAGCAGATGGCAATGGGATTATTTTTCCCCTCTGGGTAGGTCTCTTTTGCCTGCACTGGTATCTTGGTCAATGGCTAAGGGACCCTGTGTTCACTGACTGGGGAAAGGACAGGTCCCTCTCAGCAGGTGACTGGCTGGGGAAGTGACATATTAAATGGCTTTCTAGTCCTGGAAAGCAGTTTTGTCCTCTTTTGGAAAGTGACAATGCTGATTTCCTTCTCTCCTGCTGAGGAGGTTTGAGCCAGCTCTGGGAAACAGCCCAGAGATGTGGCTCCAAAACTGATCCTTGTCCTTATTGTCCCTAGCACAGGATGTATAAACTCCCACATTCAGAGGTGCTGGTTTGTAGAGGGAGCTGACAATGGGTTTCAATGATTTTTTTGTATGCATAAGTCCAAAAAGAATTTAATGGGCTGAAGATTCTGCAGCTGCACCTCATTCACTGTATCTTGAGCTCTTCATACAAGAGGACAGCAGTGAAAAGTCTTCCCTTCCCCCTTCCCAAAATGGAAAGTGTCTCATACAGCAGCTTTGCAAAAGAAGTATTATTCTGTCAATACAATGGCCCTTGGGATGTCAGTGGTAAAAGTTAAAAAATCCAAAGTCAAGAGAAAAGCCTAATACAGTTGCACTGACTTTGCATACACTTTGAATGAGCCATCACTATGTCAATCAAGTGTCTAACACAGAGCAATCTCACAGTGTCAGTGCAAGCTCTGTGCTAAAATCAATGGCAGAGTTCCTATTAATATTTGGAATTTCTATTTTCTTAGACTCTTAAAGCTATTTTCATATCTCTTGAATATTCAGTAATGCATGTGAGAAATATTGCTGCTCTTCAGCAGTCTTGTTTTCTGCATTAGAAGTTGTGTGACAGCAAAGGGTTTTTTTATAAGCCCACTTGCTGTCTCCTTTTTTTACAAGGATGCCTTGAAAAGATCTCTGCTCAGCTCTGTGCACATATGCTAAAAGAAAAAAAAAGTTCCCTATGTGATGAAACACCCTGAGGTCTCTAAACCTGCCATCACTGCCCCTTGACTAGAGTCCAAGCAACCTTAGAGAAGAATTTTTTGGTGAAGGCTTGAGTGTTGGTACAGAAAATCTTCTTTCTGCCCCTCCACAGACAGCCCTGACCCAAATGCCTGCCAGAACTCACTGCACAAACTCAACCACCTGGAACTATCTGACTCCTCCTGTAATTCTGTAAACTATGGAGGGACTTATCAGTGCCTTTAAAATCATTACCCAATGCCCCATTAAATTTCCCTTCAGCTGAGTTATAAGATGGAAAATAAGAGACAGCAGGCAGAGAATATTGTTCCTCAGCATGGTACAGCCACCTACCCCACCAAGGGAGCAGGAGGAGAAGCAGCTCTGAGTTTCTGGAGATAATGCTGGCACATCAGCATTAGGCAATAATGGGGAATGTATTCCTCATCCTTCTTCTCCCCCAGACAGCTAGAGGTGATATATCTTTTGGCACTGTCAGCCTAATCTAGGTCAGTCCTATTGTCAGGCTCCTCAAATAGTACCTGTCCACAGTTAAAATTTATGTTGGAAAAGCATTAATGCAAGCTTTTAATAAGATGAAGAACTTAACAGTATGCTGTTATCTGGAGATGATATATTTTATATACAGGAGACATATTTAATTAGCTCTCAAATAGGCAAAGGGGCTCGTGCAGAGCCATGGATCTACCTCCACTGCTTCCCTTCTGTAATTAGAGACAGCAAATGCAAAGCACACATTAACTTTTCTGGTGGCTGAGCTGCCTTGTGTGGACCTTCATAGACACTGCTGCTCAAATATAAATTAGCCCTTGCAAAGTATGCTCAGTGGATAAATAAAAAGGAGAGAAAGGACTCCTTGGTGCTTCTCTGCTAGGTACCCACAGCAGGGGAGGAGCTAGGAGTTGCACAACCTGCAAGCTGATCAGGTCCTGCAAGGAGGAGGACAACCCAAAAAGGTGGGTGAGATGCTCCTGATCCAAGGCCCTGCCTGCACTCAGAGCTGCCTCTACAGCCAAATCCTTTCTAACAATCCTCTGGTGGGAATGCAGGGAGCTGGGCTGTTCCCATCCTTGTGAAACCCCTCATTTCCTCCTGTTCCAGAGGAATGATGTTCAGATACCCACCATAAGTGAGGGGGTCACCCCCTTCCTGCCTGGGGGATGCTCTGGAGCCAACAATGTGGGTGAAGGCAGTGACACTGTGAGCTGGAACTCCCACTGATGGTCCTGTGCAGGTCATTACAAACACCACTCCAGATGATTCCATTTCTCCCCCAGCCCTCCTCTCTTCCTCTCCATGTGCTGCAGAACCAGGACATTTCACTCATGCTGAGCAGTAGCCAAGGGCATCTTTGAAACCCTGTGAGCTTTTCTGCTCATCATGGACAGCCCATGCCAAGGCTTTGCTCCTGACCATGTGCACCAAAATGAAATCCACACGAGTCAGGAGGTTGCAGGGGTGAGTGTGGTGCTGAATAACCCCACACTGCTTCTCCTCCCTTATCTTTTCCTGCACAGGAGATGGCAGATACCCCTCCCAGACAAGGTGATGTTTCTTTGAGCCACATCCAGCCCTGTGCACAGCCCAGACCTTGGGGTTCTCTGTTCCACCATGGGTGGGGTCACATCTGGCAGCTGATGGCTGAGGGACTGCTTCACTTGGACCCCATAATGTGACAGCCAAGGTAATTAATGCTTTGCTGTGAATTTTGTCTCTGGCTGTGACCTTGGTCTCTCAGGACAGCTTAAATACTCTGTGAGGGACATTTTTAATGCCAAAACACTTTGTATGGATTTGTGATAGCCAGCAAGTCTGTTCCAGAGGAGACACATTTATTAATGCACCACCATGTTGTATCTGTACAGAGAAAAGTCAGGAAAATACTTTAGTCCTCTCATAATGATGATATATATGAGGCTAAATAGACAAATATGTTTTATAAATATAGTCTTCTAGGCTATTAAAGCTTTTCTCCTGGCTGAAAAGATACAAGAAATCACCATAAACTAACTAAATTTAAATGGCTTCTGTTAAAAAAAAGCACTTGCTATTAATAAATTGTTGAATAACAGGCATTTAAAGAAAGGCATAACTCTGATATTAAATAGATAAATGTAAAATAATCTGTGTGCATTTAAATGTGAAGATCACATTAGGAGTAGAAAATTACAAAAATTTAAATACTGTAGGAGGTTGTTATGTAGGTAGTCTATAAAAAACAGGCAATTTGGAATTCCTCTAAAGAACATAAACCCTAGATAGAGCTGCTAGTTCCTTTGATAAAGACAGGTCTCAAGCTGAAGGTTTGATGTATAAAACCCCCAAAAGGTGTCTGAGTTATCTTTTTCTAAGGGATTATATAAGATAAAAGCTTGCACTGTAAGTCCCTATTTTAAGAAACAGAGTTGCTAGGAAGTTGCTAATACGAAAAGGCTAATTGTGCATGCAATGAGAGTACTGCTCCATTCACAAAATAAAGTGCTAACGTTTTAATAAGGGCTGAAAATTGTCTGCTCAGGAGCTGCTGCAGGGCCTGTGTCACTTGGGGGCTGCTCCTCATCCCCCTGGCACTGGGGCTGCTCCCGTCCAGTTCCAGCACCAGGATGTGCCATGGACACCATGGAAGTGCTGCTGTCACTTACAGCAGCGCTGGGGGAGTAAAAGGGATATCTAGCTTTTGCATAGTTCAGTCTTCCCAAACTGTCCACATCTCAATTATCTACTTCTTTTATTCAGTTCATCACGATTTCTTCCCCTTCCAGCTTCCAGAGTTCCAATCTTCCTCCATCAATTAGCTTGTTTGCCCTGAGATATTTTCTCTTTTGGGTGTTGGGACATGGCTGTCCAACACATAACATAGTTGCTCAGCACTTTTCTTGCTGTCAGGGAACTGAGGTTTTCATCCCTCAATTAATGTTTCATACCTTAAAATGGGCTGTGCCCCCATCTGGTTGTGCCTCCCTCATTTTGTGGATTAGGAGTGCAGATCTGGACTGCTAATTTAACTGGTGCCATCAGTTGAATTTCTACAGCTTGTTGAACTTTGTGTAGGCTTCAGAGGCTGAACCCAAAGCTGGGTTGAAATGTCCTTCCCCCACTGGATTTGCTGATTCATGTAGGTTAGATCCAGGAGTGTTTTGTGGTGAGGCCTTGGCAGAGTTTTCCCAGAGAAGCTTTGGCTGCCCCATCCCTGGAAGTGTCCAAGGCCAGGTTGGACAGGGCTTGGAGAAACCTGGGACAGGGAAAGCTGTCCCTGCCCATCGTAGGGGAGTGGAATGAGATGATTGTTAGGGTCTCTTCCAACCCAAAACATTCAGTGATTCTACAGTTTTAATACAGGATGAAGTTAAAAAAAAGCTGAGCCCAACTGGAACAGCAGGAACCCTACAGCCAACACCACCATGTGGCCTCACGGTGGGCAGAGCCCTCTCCTTTCATCTCCTCTTCCTGGGCTGAGGAACACATGTGGGTCAGACCATGAGTTCCCACCCACAGCATTTTAAGGGCTCATTTTGATTATTGAGGTCTTTTATTTCTGGCAATGCAGCAGGTTATGGCTATGTATAAGAACTTGTATTAGAACTAGGGAACAGATTCTCAGCTGCAGTAAATTGTGTCACTTCATTAATGTGGCTACTCTGGTGCTATCAGTGTAGCTGGGTTGATGTACAACAGCTGAAAATCAGGCCCCAGAGTTTCCTTTTATTAAAACATTCTTGATCTGTAAAATAAAGTTGTGAATAAGATGCTGGTGACAGAAGGGGATAGCCTGCTTTGTAGTACCTTGTTCACTAACATTATAAGTGATATGGAAATTCAGTTGATGTTTTGCCTTTAAAATATTAGCTAAATCATTCTGTCAACACATATTTTTTAATACATATCCTCCCTGTCAGATTTTACACTTAATCTTGGATTCTGTAGACAGCTCAACAGCATCGCTTTCTTCAGCAGCTCCTGCACCAAGGTCTCCTTTCCTGTTATATTCAGCTTGCATCTGTTTAAACACAAGATACGAGATAAATGATAGTGCCAGGCTTAAACATACATCATCAGGACTCTGATGTGAGGCTCTGGAAGTGGCAGGCCAGATGGTGTAACACAAAACTCAGACATCACAGTTTGTCATGCCGTGCTCCAGTCCACCGCACTAAAAATGGACTTTGCTGTGCACTTAGTCAATCATCTCTCTGGTGACCAGAAAGCAGGGGTCAAAACAAGAGATGCCATCAAACAAAGGTTGTGGTCATGCTCGGCAGCTGTTCAGTCCTCCAAATCTGGCCATCGTCCTTGCTAGCTGCAGGGATGGAATTAATATGGGAGGAAATATTCCAGATAATATCAGTCGATCTGAACAACCACTCTAACTTTTTTATTGTTAACATAAAAGAAAACATGTTTATTAATTCTGCAGAACAGAGTCAAGAATATAAGAACATGTTTGGAATAATGCTGCATTAGGGAACTGTTTTTTTGGAGGACACAAGAGATCAACACATAAATAAGTTCCTGTGATGTTTGCTGTAAGGGAACCATGTAAATGCCATTCAAAGGAAAAAAAAAGCAACTAACTTGCTAAATTTATGTGAAAGCATTTATCAGAGAGTAAGAGAGAAGAGGCAGAGCCAAAAGACACTAATTTGAATTAAAGTTGTTGGCATTAATTTTGATTTATTATATACAACCACATTTGAAATGTGGCCACACATTACAGTTTTTACATGCTGACCTCAAGACTATATTTAGAAGCCAGTCTTGCTGCTGAGCAGGACTCAAGGTGGTATACAAGGAATTTCTAGGAACAAGTGTATTTCATGATCATTAATAATCAAACCACTTGTATTTTGGAGGTTAATTCATCATTATGTTACTTCAGTTTTTGGTTTGTGCAATTTCAGTGAAACTTGAGAGTTCAATACTTTTCAGATAACTTGAAAACCTCCAGTGCAGGTGCTTTGCCCCAGTTGTGTATCAGTGCAAATCCTGGAATAATATGGCAGTAAACTGAGCTTTGTGGTGCTAAAGGGAAGGACACAGCAAAGGAAACACAGCTTGCATCAACAAAGCAAACACCTTCCAACCCCACTGACTTTGGAATGCTGCTCTTAGTTATTAGAAGAATATTTGTTATATTACAAAGGGAAGACTTGTTTGGTAAACTCTGTCAGCTGGGGAAAAACACTGCATGGGAATTTGCTTTCATTTAGCAAGGTAAGTTACTCCTTGCACTGCTACACTTTGCAGTAGAGGAGAAGGTTTCTTTGCTCTTAAAATGCTCATCTCTATGAGATTCTGCTTTATCAAGCAGCAACTTCAACATGTGTGTGAGGAGTGGAAAAGATTCAAATAAAACAAAGCCACATTTAAAAATATTTGCCTCAATCTACTATTCTTTCTAAATTTTCAAACTGCCCTGAGCATAGATAGAGCTGAGCAAGAGGTCAATGTACCTTTACAGCTTGTTTAGCAACATTTATCTATGCACTGTGAAATCCATTTTAACCTGATATGGGACTACATTTATAAAACTTAAATGATTTTCCAGGTTCCTGCTATGCCCACAGAGGTTACACTTGCTCAGCTGTGGATGTCCTTTGAGCCAGGTAAAGGTGGCACTGGAGGAACAAAGATCTGTCCCATTTGGAAAAAAGGAAACCCAAAGTTATCCTTGAATACAAGTGAGTAGAATTGGTTTTAATTCTTTGCTTTACAAGGAACAGACCATTATTTGTTACCTAGAAAGAAATTTTTGGAAGTGCCTGTTGCTGATGCAGTTAACCTTTTGGAAGAGGCCAGAAAAAGTACAATCAGCCTGTTTTGAAAGTGTAGAGTTAAGCTGAATTGTATTTATGGGAGCAAACCACCAAGAGCCCATTGGTATTTTATAGAGATTTGATTTGATAGGTTATTGATTTTGGCTTTGGGGGATATAGCCCCCGTTGAGAAAGTATCAAACTCACACTGAGTAAAATTGTCAAAAGCCTTAAAACCAGTAGTGAGGGACTGGCTGGCTCTCACTGCAGCACTTCAAATGGAGTGGGGAAGATATGCCTTATTGCCTCCAGACCTCTGGAAGCAGTTATGTGTATTAAATACTGGAATAACTCGATATTTTAAAAGCTTATACGCTCATCCAAGTAAAATGGGTTTAGAAGACTGCTGGGAGTTTCATTATTTTATGGCTAAATCGATACCCAGATTTATGCCTTTTGGACATAGAAACTTGAATTTAATTGAGAAAATGGATCTAATGAGGATAGACATTTTTCATGCAGGTGCCCTTGTTTAAAAACACACATGCACACAGCTCTGTACCACATGAAAAAAAAAATACCAGCTTAGTTTTAAGGGCTAAATAGACCCACCAGAGAGAGTGACACACCCTGAAAACTGGGGAAATAGGCAAAGAAACAGTAATACTTCTGAACTCCTGAGAATCCAAAGAATTTGTTGTTGATCCTGAATAAAAAATTCATTAGTTAACACAGAAAAGAAAATTATTTTCCAACATACCAGAAAAATTATTGGCCAGATGGCAGTAACCTCGCCATCAAAATCAGCACTACTACTGATTCAAAAGCAGCATCACTATTTCCTATTTGCCCACTCTCTGGCAAAAGTGTGATATTTATGGCACACTTTTCCTAATACAAGCTATTATCTACAGAGATGAAAATCAGAAGGAAGCTATATTCAATATATTTAGCTAAATTCTGCTCCCTGTATGGAATCAATTTTTAAAAAAAGCCCCAGACAAGAATGTATGCGTGTGCTTAATTTTATTCCTGTCTCCAAGACCAACTTTAGACCACATGCTTTGCCAAATCGAAATCAAAATGCAGAGTAACCCCACTGACTTTAGTGAAATAACTTGTGATTCAGTCCCATATATTTGTCTCAGTATGTGTTTCATTGGCTATAATAAGCAGAAACTATTTATGACACAAATTTCCTGGACTTTAACAGGCACAATTAGCACTCTGAAGGGCAGAAGAAAATGCATAAGAAAAGCTAAAAAGTAAAGAAATGGAGATGGAGAAATCATTAACATTTCATTTCCTCTATACCTGTGCTCACACACACACATATACACAAATGACTCTCCTCCGGGAATGTACACATCCTGAAAATCTAAATTACACACTGAGAATAGGTTTGTGTTGCAATGTACTGCAAGAAATTTTCAAGTTTGTAGTTGGCAAGAAATTAGCATTTACTATATAGAGAGACAACATGATGGAGTATATTTTCCTCTTTATGCTAAACTTCCATTGATTGCCATGGGAATATTCTATGTGTGGAAAGGCGGTAGGAGCTGTGCCTTTAACAGTAAACAACAGTGATAGTCAGAGATGTTTCTGTCTGCACTGAAATGAAGTGCTAATAAAAAAAATCTGTGTTCTTATTGTTTAAAACCCACAGTCGATAGATTTTTATTTTCCCTACTGACTTGAAGAGTAAACTTCTATAAACAAAATGTGACGTGCCTATCTTATTAAATGTAATTTAAATGAGCGCTTGGTAAAAAACCCAAAGAAGCCTTCAGTGGAAAGACTTCAGGATGGGGCTTGGGAAGTCTCAGGCGACACTACTTTTCCTGTGTAATTTCAGGTATGCTCCTTGGGTTTTCTTTTCCTCGCATAAATATTGGGGAGCCAGGTTCATGTGAGTGCTTGGGACAGCGAGGGGATGAGTTGTGAGGGGTGCTTGGCACGGTGCCCACTGAGCTCTGTGGTTGTGAGTCCCCATGCTTTGGTGACCCCTACCCAAACCAGGTTTGACCTGCAGAAACATGGGAGTGGTGCCTCCTCCCTCCCCTTAACTCCCCTGCCTGCCAGCCAATGTCTGTTTTCCTTCCAACCAGCTGGGAATTCTAATGGCCATTAAAGGGATGGATGCTGAGGCTTCGTGGGTGATGCGGTCCATGCTGTGCCCTCCACCCAGCTGAGTGGACTTTCCTTGGCAGCCAGATTTATCCCTGTGGTTACTGCCAGATTTGGGTACAAGTATGAGCCCACACAGAGCACAAGACCACAGCCTGCAGCAGCAAACCCCAGGGAGAGGTGCCAATGTGACTTGGTGGCCATTGGGACCACACTCCGCGGTCCAGGCTGGCCTGAGCACCCAAAAATGTGCAGCTGCAGCTACCTCTGTAAATAGCTCCCAATAAAAAAATTTCCAGAGCGAATAACTGCAGGCTGTGTGCTTTGTACCTATTACTGCTTGCTGCACTGAGAGAAATTCCCCAGCAAGTCTTTCGTGTTTCATTCAGGTGAGCAGGTTTCTATTGGAGTTAATGGCACGGCTGTCGTGTACACTGAGCTGGATTTGCACAGGGTTTTGCCCCAAGTAATTTTACAGGCAAGTGCATCCCATGATGGGCTGATCAGATGTCCTGCACAACTGTACAGCTTTGTCCCATGACTCCTGTGTGAAGCCTGGCTGTTGCTAACTAATTCTGCAAGTGCAGTGTGCTCAGGAGGAATTAGCTGGTTTTAAAAATAGATTACTTCCTGTCACATCCCAGTATTTTTACTGAGTGTTTTTCGCACTAATTTTCTGTGTCTTACTGATACTGACATTTCTGAAGTTTTTTTTTTTTTTATAAACAGCATACTATTAGGGGAAAAAAAACAACTCTGGAAAAAATCTGTAAGGATAGTGCCAAGGAGCTGTGAAGTACTGGAAGAATGAATGTTTTTCTGCATCGATGCAGGTTTAAAATGGATTTTTTTTTTCTGAAATTTGTGTGAATCTGGAACACTTGGGGAAAAAAATAATTGTAATGGTTATTAAAATCTTCCAGGTTGGTAGTGCAAAGACCAGTTCAGCATCTCTATATCAGGGACAGTTCTGGGGCAGAACAGCATTGCTCAGTGAAGGTTGACAGGGGATACAGAACCACCCCAAATTCTAAACTTCCGCCCTAATCTCACCTTAATGAACCCACTCACAGCAGTACTGGGGTGTAAACTATACCCTGGAAGATAAAGGATTCATTTTTGCCTGTTAGTGTCAGATTGCAATGGAATATTTGGAGTGACTGTGACAGTCCCATGCTCTCTCCCCTACAAAGAACACCCTGGCAAGGGCTATTCATCTGGCCTCTCCTTAGAGAAGGAGGAGACTTTCAGCTTCATGATTAAATCTATCTAAACTGCTTAAAAAAGAGTCTGCACTTTCATGCTAGATCAATTTGCATTAGGTTTTTGCCAAGCAATTTTTTTTTCAGGCATGTTTTTTTGCTTTATTCTGTACATGAATAGCGTCCAGGTAAAATATTTTTAATTCATTTCAGGCTGCATTATTGGAAAAAAAGAGATTTTTTTCCTTGTTGTTACTTGATTTAATTAGTGCTCTGTTTTTAAAGTGGCAAGCCAAACTTTGCCAAGTCTGGATCTCTGACTCATGCTAACAGGGTTTTATAGCCCCACCTGCATCTAAAGCAGCAAAAAAGCCCCAAAGCTTTATTTTTAACTCCATGTACATACCTTGCCCATTCCATTAAAACACACAAATGTCAGCACCCTCTGCCTGCCCAGTGCTGGTTGGAGGGAGGAGTTGGAGCCCACCAAAACCCCACATTCCAGGGGATCTGTGGGATATCCCTGCTGCAGGCAGGGATGGGGCAGGCAGGGAGCACCACTGATGTGCTCTGTTTGCTATGGACACTGTGTAAGTGAGCCTGAGGAGGAGAGAGCTTCTATTTTTGTCTCATTCGTTTGGTATTTTCTTCTTCTCTTACAGGAACTTGCACCCTTCCAGAAGCAGAGGACCCTGTGGGTGGAGCTGGGGCTGCCTGCAGTGGTGACCCAAAACCTCCTTTACTTACCCAACATCCATGTGAGAGCTGTGAATGAGACAAGGTGCACCTGCAATTCCTTTTTCCCCCTCCTCTTTTCCCTTTCCCAACCCAAATGTTCCTTTTCACTCCTGAACCATGTCCAGATGCTGATTGAAGCTGTTGAGGTGTGGATGAAGTCCTTTTCCCACCTCACTGCCCCTAAGGCAGGTCTCCCTCCTTCACCAAGAATCTGGGTGACTAAACCTTTAATCCCATTGGAAAAATCTTGTATTTAACATTGCTAAGGCTTTTTGCAGGATGGGGCCTATTTTGATGATTTTCTTCAGCTTGAAAAGGTTTGTGGTAAAAAAAGCTTCTGAAAAATATGGAACCTGTCCATGTTTTGACTGGTAAATTTTTCATTTTGCTTTGAAATGGTCTTTACTTTCTTCTTTGGGTTAAAACCAGTAAAAATGTTTAAGGTAAAAAAAAATGAAGAAAAGGTTTCAAAACGACCAAAATTAGTGATTTGTTTAACTGTTTTTTTCCGAGTGGTCAGTTCAGAAATAACATTTTTTTTAACAATCCCTTCTTTCTTCATCCTGAGCAGGAATAGAAAGAAAACCACAGTGAGGTCAAAACCTCTGACAAGGAGTCAGAAGCCCAATTTCCATGGCTGTGCCCAGAGTCAGCCCCCTGTGAGGGTATCAGGGTCTGCTCCTGCAGAGGGTCCCAGATCCCTGTGCTGGGCAGGGGATGGGGAAGGATGCTCCAGGAGGTGGCTGGTTCCTTCCTCTTGCCTCTCTCGGGGCCAGGATAGCCTGGCACAAGGTTTGCCTGCTCACCCTGTGCTCTGCCTCATCCCTTTGGCCTGCAAGGGCCCCAATCCTGCTCTTCCCAACGCCGCTGGCAACCTCCCCGCTGGCTTTGGCAGGAACAGGCCTTTTGCTGTTGATTTTTTTTCCCTGTCAATCAGTTACTTTGACATCTAAATGTCAAATGACACCACATGGCATTTTTTTTTCTTTTTTTTTTCCTTTTTTCTTTTTTTTTTTCTTTTTGTGCTTGTAATTTAATTGCAAGTGCAAAATGGTGGGATCAGCGCGAAGGGTTTCAAGAGAATGTATCATTAGCAAATTCAATTAGCTGGCACTTGTGCCTGCTGGCATGGAGGGCTCTGAGAGTGCCAGGGAGGCTGGTGCTGCACAGAGGGGACCACGGCAGCTCTCCCAGCCTTCCTGGCTCACCTTTTCTCCCTACCCCCACGGACAGGAGAGCCTCCCCTCAGAAACAGCTCAGGAGAAGAGGCTGTACGCTCAAATTCTCCCTCTGCAATGATAATAACACAAGAGCTGGTCTTGCTTCCAGGAATTGTCTTACTGCACCAGCATTTCTTCAGCTGTAGCATCTTTCCTGGAAATAGTGCTACATGACATGCCCTCGCTGCCTGTCTCTGTGTGAATGAGAATACAGCAAAGCTCATGTTTTCCATTGTTGAGATATGAGCATAAATCTTTCACTAATGCACCGCTGTCTTTTATTATAACAGTCACTGCAGCAGAGAAAGGTATGTCAAATCTCTCCTTGTTGGTACAGTCAGTTGTTGGCATTGCCCTGACACGTTGTTTCTTTCCTTAAAATGGCTTTGTAAAGGGACTAAAATGAGTTGCTCAGCCTCTGGCAGCACCTTTGCGTGTTTTGACAAATCTGAGCCTTCAGTGTTGTAGGTATGAAGGTTCAAAACAGTGGGGAAACAGAGCTGGAATTATAGGTTTTGACAAAAGTCAGGCCCAAGTCAGAAGTGATTGTTCTGGATCTCTTTATCAGAGCAGATCCTGTGCTGATACCTGACTGATGTGAGGGATGGGGAAGGTCCCTTCCAGGACCTGGGAAGGGACAACCCTTTGGTTGTGGTGTGGCTGGGACCATCCATCCCATGCCTTCAGGATGCTTGTCCATCCTCTGCATCACCTGCTGATGTGGAGAACCAAATCCTCCCTGGCAGTCACCAGCAGGAACCCTCCCTGCAGCCTGAGGATGCAGGAGCTAAGGATAACAGCTCAAAATCAGCTGTTCTCTGCAAAGGACAGATCTGGGCTGACCTGTGAGGGTCTGAGTTCCCCCCCCCAAAACGCTGCAAAGCATTTGGCACATATGTGAGGGAGCAGAAAGTGTTTGGCAAAGCTCCTTGGCATTTTTTAGTTTTTTTCCTCCACGCTGCACAAGATATTTTACAGCCTTTGTGAGTCTGTAGAGAGGCTGGTTTCTGGCATGGGGTGTGCTGGAGGCTGCAGGCTGTGCTGGAGCCTCAAGAGTGCAGCTGGTCTTTAAAACCAGCTTTATAGGAAGGAAATTTTCTGGTCCCGCTGGAAGGAGGTACGGTCTTGTGACACTTAGTGGAAATAGAGCAGGTTTAGTTTGGTCAAATGGGGAGTATTTCCAAGGAAACATAAGTTTTTTTACAGTGTCCCAAAGCTGAGGCAAGTCCAAAGTTTTCAGTCCAATTGTCTTGCTTTCCCAGGCTAATTTTATAAGGAGGCCCTAAAATGTGAATGAGGAGCGATCTTGTTCGGCCTGAAAAATAAAATTAGCGCCAGTATGAAAAGGGCTGAATCCCAGACAACCTCAAAAGTATTTTTTTTTTTTAACAGAAGGATGCAAAGGCTCAGCTCAAAATATATCTGAAGTCCTTTTGGGATAAAGTATTTCAGACTTGCCTATGGTTGCAAACCCTTTTTAGTGCAATAACAGAGAATAGTGATGCTCTTTCTCTTGTAGGAGTTTCTATTCTATCCTGGGACATTTTCCCTCAAACCTGCTATTTGTCTCAGGTAGGCAACTTCATCCCTCCCAAGTCAGCCAGTCCTTCCTTTTCTTTCCATTTTGTTCTGGGCTCTGTTAGAGTTCTCAGGCAAATTTCAACAAAAATCTGTATCCCACTAGCCAGGAACTGGCTGGACTGTACCACCTCCCTCCTCATGACTGCTGGTCATGTTTCTTCTCTTCCTTGCCAGCAACCTTGGAGTTCATCTTGAATCTCTGCTCTTCTTGTTTGTGCCTTAAATGTATTTTGATCCCCCCTCTCTCTCTTTCCCACTCCGGCCTCACATGCCAGCTCTGGCTGCAGCCATTCCAGATACGTCACCCCTGGGGTTCCAGAGGGGTTGTTAAATGGCAGTGATGACAAAACCTGGCTAACCTGGGTTCTGATGGCTGGTGGCAGTGGCTGCCAGCAGCAGCTGCTGTAGGTAGACCTGAACCCTGATATTTATACCATTTAAGTTTCCTTACTCCCCCAAGTTAATCTCCACAGAGTTGGTCTCCTAGGTGTGACTGTTTAGGGTGCAGTCCCCCCTCTAACTTAGACATTTTCCCATAAAACAAATTTCAGCGACTTCGTTCAACTTCTATATATAAAGTTTCCCTCAAACCTTTTTCAAACTAAGTCCTGTCTCCTTCCTAGGAAGCATCTGCTCCCCATTGCCAAATTCTTCCACGTTCCTGTCCCTTTGGTCGTGTTTTCTTTAAATCCTTTTAAAAAATGTGCATTTTGGCTGTGCGGTCATGCCAAGGAGTGTGAGAGTTTGCACATTTCAAGCAGGGATTGGCCCATCTCGAATTGGTGCATCCAGAGAACCTGTCACAAGTTCCTTGAAGCACTTCTGCCTTCTGTTGCGCTGGCACGGAGCTGACGGGCGCTCATTTTGCATGTCTCGGCTCCGCGCTTGGCTGGGGAGGATATTTGCAAGGCTGGATATTTCTGGTTCTACTCCACAGAAGCCTTAAATGGAGTATTTGCTGTGCCCTGCCTCACGAAAAGGAGCCTCATTAAAAAAAAAAACTTTGAAGGCTCCTGTTCAAAACCCTGATGTCAGACCCGCCTGGGTGGTGGTTTGTCTCTCTCCTGGTTGCTGAAGGAGTTTCTGAATTTTTTGGCTGTTGCCACACTCCTTTAGCTCCCCTGCAGCTCTGCTGGCTTTGCCTTACCAGTGGCTTTTGTAGGGCTTTTAATGCCATTTCCTCTTATCCCATTCAAGCCACTTTCTCCACATGGGTTCAAAGATCTGCAAGTGGCTCACAAGGTGGTTTGGGCCACTTTCCACTGTGCAGGGCTGCACTGGTGCTGTTCCCTATGCTTTGAACCACCCCATAGGGCTGACAGCTGAAAGTGTTTATGGTCTGAAACCCCAGAGGAGGTCCTTTCCCATGAAATAATGTCTTTGGAACCTTAAGAGGTATATTTCTGCTCAGACCCTTGGGACTTTTCCATCAGGCAGTGGCAGAAGGGGCCTGTGCTGAGCGATCAGCAAACACCAGCAACTGTAGATCCCCATCGTGCAGCAGGAGCCACATCCCTTGAGGTTACCAAACCAGCAGTGATAGCATAGGGATGCAGGTCTATCACCTGTCTCATCTGTCAGTGGTGACTTAATAACCTGGCACCTGGAATCCTCTCACTTACATGAGTAAGAGGGAGGAATGATTGATTTAAAACCTCCTTTCTCCAAGTAGATGCCGATTTTGTGCTGCCAGATAATATTACTGGTGCCTTCTGACCTTAAGAGAGAGTAATCTAAGTTAAATATCAGGCATTTGGATCTTGGCAAAGTTCAGATTGCCAAAATGAAGAAATACAAATAGCTAGGAAGGCGACGCTGCGCCTTCCCTGGATGGCTGAACAAGTGCCATTAGCGCTTGAGTGTATTCCCAACTAGATATAAAAGGAATCGGGAGTGTTAAGGAAAAACAGAGTAAAGTGAATGCCTCTTACAGCTGTCGCAATGGGAAAGTTGCAACATTTGCTTGTAGGAAAAGATGCAGAAGCACACAGAGTACCTGTTAGCGCGAGCGGAGCCAGACTTGGGCAGCATTTCAAGTGTTACAGACACAATCCTGAAGGCTAAATGCAGAGCAGCATGACTTTTCCATGATGCTGGTTAAGAAGACGTGCCATTGCAAATTTTTTTTTTTTTTTAAGGCTGCCTAAGTTTTCTTGGGCCTTTATAGAGCAGATGTAGCTTAGGAGTGTTGAGTGTGCTGGGGGGACTGAGCTGAGGGAATGGCATCCTTGGCTGTGTTATAAACACGGCTTGTCCCTTGGCTCCCCTCGCTGCAGATCAGGTTTCTAGCTGAGAAATAAAGTTCTCTGAGGGGAAAAAAAGCCGTCCTTGGTCCCTTTGTTCTGCTTTCCCATGGCAGACTGTGCTGACTTGTATTGTTCCCTCTTTTGTCTGTAAAGTTATGAGCTCTCTGGCTCAGATGTAGTTACTCCTATAAACAGGGCTTGTGACAGAGCCATTATGGGCAAAAGCAGAACAGAGTTTATTCCACCAGAGATTCTGAATGTTGGGGAAAAATATTTGTTCAGATAGATTTTAGAAAGTTAAAACCTCGTGCAGGAGGATTGTCAAAGAGAAATTTTTCTGGGATAAACAGGGAAGGTTTTTTCTTCTAGTTATTATTTAATATTTCATGAAATGGAACAGAAGGTTGACCTGAGTCTTCAGGGCTTTCCAGGCTGCCAGGCAGGGGCCTGGGTCATTCCTCTTTCTGTGGGGTGGCAAAGCCCTGTGGAACTCTCCAGGGAAATGAGCCTTTCCCAACACCCATGATGCTGCTTTAGCAAATGATCCCTCTGTCATGAACAACCCTTTCTCTGGAAAATTTATCCTCAGGCTCAGCTTGGATGATTATAGCTTCTAAGGGTACTAACAAATAGTGTTGGTTCTGGCTTTGTCTTAAGAAGGTTTCTATCACAATTAATCTTTGCCTACTCTCTATCCTTTCTTGTTTCTTGGAACATAGAGACCTTGCTATAAATATCTGTGAGTTTAAATATGAATTTCTATATGCACATATAGACCCAAGTGCACAAATGGACATTTTATCATATCATATCATATCATATCATATCATATCATATCATATCATATCATATCATGCTGCATCATATCATTTAATACAATGTTGTGTGTCTGCAGTCAGAAGACACATTTTTCTGTCCTGGTTAGTCAAAGTGAAGCATCAGAGGTTAATTTCTTTCTGTCTGAAATTTGCACGAAGCAAGTTAGACATGACTTTACTGTGCCATGATAAACTTTGCATAGTATACCTTGTATAAAGGTAAAATACATTTTCCATGACTTAAACCTTTGTGGATCGGTGCTATGCTAAGGGCAATTAGATTTAACATCCCTGGAAGCTCCAAAGGCATTTTAAAGGACTCGCTCTTTTGTTCCAACTCTAGCACTCAAAAAGACTGAGACATTTTTGGAATAGGTTTTGATGGACTTATATGAAAATTTATATGACTAAGAATTGGATTTGTTCCTCTGGAATATTATGGATTATTTTTATGTGGGAATTACATAAGTGTGCAGAGCTGCATGCAGTTGGCTTAATGTAGCTAAAAATATATATTCTGATTTCCATTTGGAAAGGTAGCTGGATTTTTCCACCTTCCCCTCTCAGTGATGACTTTATGGTGTGTACGGGTTATAGATTACAGGAAAAATTGAAATGCATAGTAAAATCAAGGGGTTTAAAATGGATTAATATTTGATTGTATCTTTGAGAAGATGAATACTGATGTCTGTCCTTCTCCACTCCTGATTTTGAACTGTGGTGAAATCCCTTACAAATAAAAGTTATATCAGAGAGACCACCTGGATGTAAACAAGGACAGGAGTGGGCAGCACATGAGGAAGCAGAAATCTTTGAGGCCTGGGGCAAAGGCTTATCCTGCTTTCATCCCATGGTTCATTTGCCTCTGGTGCAGCAGAAATCACAAGGATTACCCTCACAGGAGAAAACTTCACAGAGCAATCGGAGAGCACAAGTGAGAAACAACTGCTCTCAGTTACATTACTCAAAGACACTCCATCTCTTCCTGCTTCTTCATCCTTTACCTCTCTCTCTTTCTCTTTCTCCATATACATATACAGGAGAATTTATTTTCACACAGCAGTATCCAAAAAATACTTCTTGGATAATGATTTTTTCCATCTGTATTTTTGATGAAAAGCCTCAGGACGTGGAGACTGAACTCTCCTGTTACAAAAGAGAACACATTAGAAAACCTGATCCTTTTATTTTAAACTATTGGCTGTCCCACTTAACACCCAAATTTGGTACATTTTGCTTCACCTTCCACGTGGAGCAACACCAGGTTACAATACCCCAAAAGATTTTAGGAAGTGGGCAGCTTTGCTGTTCCATTAGAAGGGTTTGTGTGATGACTGTACCAAGTGTTACTCTCTGAAGGGAAGAATGATGCAAATACACTGCAAGAGAGATGAGCAAAGAGTGTTCTTCTAAATTACCTGCGCATTTGTGACTCACCTAGTACAAATACAGTATAAAATTGCAGAGCTGACTGGACACTTCCATCAGGTTTTTAAATGTTGTGTGAGATGGAACATGTTTTATGACATAAAACCCAAATTCTGCTTTTGTTTTGCTTCTTCTGTATGTTTTCTAAAATGGACATGCCACTTTTGCTGTATAATCTTATCATATTTAGATTTGATTTAAATCCTGTCTTTTCTCAGCTGTGCTTGCTAATGGAATCATTCATGCTTTTTATACAGTTGATCTAATAATATTTTCCTCACTGCTCTCTGGCATTATTTTTTACTTTGTAGGAAGCATGGCAAAACTGGCAATATAAATTGAGTCTGCATTTTAATGACATTGATGGTGATTTTTTCATGCATTTGGATAAGGTGGGGGTTTTTTCCTCTCTTTGTACCATGGTCATTCCAATATACTGGGCATGTGAATGACTGATTTATTTGCAGGATTCTCTAATAAGGAAGAAGACTTTTCTAATATTACTTTGCTGCTTGAGCTGCTCTGTTCATGCAGGCCATCAATAGAATGTCCATGAGATATCTTCATTCTTCTGTTTTATAAGCAATGTACTCCAGTGACCTATGAACTTCTCTGTTGGAAGTCCCTGATCCCTCTTCAATACAACTAAAATGGTGTCTCCCACTGGAAAGCAATAGGAGATGGTAAATCAGTGACTTTCAGCACTTTCTGATAGGAGGATTTCTCAGATTTCAAATGAGGCTTGGTGAACAAACACTTCTCATTTAGTGACAACATATTTTTTTCTGGATACACTTAGAAAGAGAGCAAATTATGAAATTATGGACTGTAGCAATGACTGTCTCCTCTACATTTTATACCTGCACAACCCCCACGATGACTTTTGTGATGGTGGGGGAAGAGGCACAAGTGTGGCCCTTCAGAGTGAGTTTTCTTATTTTAGAGAGGGTCCAGGATGCCAAGTGCTACCTCAGGAGAGCAAAGCCCTTTACAGAGGCAGCAGATGCAGTTCAGCATTGCTCATTCTGTTGTGCTTCAACTCTGACCACGGAAGTGCGAGCTCTTGGGACAGAAAGTGCTCTGTTTACACTCAGAGCTTGGCATTTTTCCTAAGGGTACCAATTATAATGGTGTTTTTTGTGATATGGGCACACATCCATTATGAATTGGCTTGCACCCACCAACTCATTTTGTACAGGCCATGGAACATCCATCAGATGGCAATGATTCCCATTCGTGTGCAATGTTAAGGAAATCTAGATCATTACCAGCAGAATAATGAATTCCCTAGAATTGTTCCATTGTGCAATTATATGAAGTATGCTAAGAGAAAGGGCAGTTTCTCAATAAAGTACTCCTTTTATTTTCCTAAACCACAGGAATGATAGATTATTAATCATGATTAATGCTCAGTTACAGTGAATTATAGTGGAGCAGTGCCTGGAAATCCCAGTCTGCTTGGTAAACTCATTTTCTTGCATAATAGGAAACTTACCTTGCATTTAAGAGAACCCAATCAGATGAAAGCAATGGAACCACCCTTTTCATATAATTAAAAGACAAATTTAATAGATACATACATTCTTAGTCTGACACTCTTGAACTTTTTTTGATACTGTGCAAGCATCATTGGAAAAATGCAATTGCAAACATCTTAATTGTTCCCATATTTTGCTTTCTTCCTGAGAACCAAAGTCATCTAGAGCTCGGCTGTAGCACTCAGCCTGAATCCTTAAGCAGCACTGGAGTTAAGGCAGAGTTGTGAATATTCTGGACATTTGGAAGATGTTTGTTGTTCTAGTTGATGATTTCTTGAGAGAATATGAATGATCAAAGTACTTTAGGAAGCAGAGGAAAGTCAGATGAGGTAATATACTATATTTCATCCCTATATTTGGGGATGTACATGGGATAATTCTTGCCAGCCCCACATCTAAGGGACTCATTGTACATGGAGAGTAAGGCACCAGAAGGACATTATGGAAGTGCTCATGGTCAGTCAGAGAACTTAATATCCTTTGAGATAACTGAACTTTAAATTTTGGAAGCCCCCAGAGGCTTTTCCAGTATTTATCAAACATCGATTCCCCTACAGTTTACATCCTAATCCGTATTGTGTTCTGATAACAGAGTAAAAGGAGGTGAAAAGACATTTTTGTCTCAAGGATGAGACTGCTGGGTCATTTCCAAGAGGAGATCCTTAGAGAGCATCCCATGGTCCTTTCCTGTGGAAGGTAGCAGTGCAGCTCTCCGCTATTCTCTCTGTCTCTCTCTTCCCCCAGGCAATCTGTCAGTGCATTTCTGGTGCTGGGGAGAGGCGTCGTGTCGGAGCGCTGTTCCCGATTGCAAAACGGGAACTTCTATTTGTTGTTCTCAGGAGCTGGTTCCACGCGCTGACATCTCCCCGGGAGCACAGCTGAGTCCAACGTGTTCCCAGCAGCCATCCACCCAAACGCCTCCCACTCCAGCACCCAGACCTTCCTTCCCAGTAAATAAAAAACACGGAGCCAGCCTCGAATTGTTCCAAGTGCTTCGGCTTCGCTGGAATGTCTGCCCATGTTCAGATCTGATAAATGGGTGTTTTTCTGCACCAGAAGTCAGTGTAGTGTGGGAATAGGATGGCTTTTCAAAGAGTTTCTGGAATAGTTAATGGGAAAGTCTGACTGACTTTCTTTGGTGTCAATATGTTTAAGTGTTCCTATGTGTCATGAAAGTACAAAGTTGCAATTACCAACTTTAAGACAGAAAACAAAGTTATCATAAGCTGCTGATTCTACTATGTTGTATGAAATAACATGTTTTTCAAGGCTTCATTGCTCAAGAAGGTCTCAAAAAAATCTACTTCCTTAAAGCAGGAAACTGAGCAGTGTGCCCATGCACACTTCAGGCAAGGAGACATTGCTGCATTATTTAAAACACCACCAACAGCAGCTCTCAATATTTCCCAGAGTGATTCCTTTCTTATTTCTGGGACATCCTGTCTAATCATGGCTATAATAATTCTGCCTTTGACCTTACCTGTGCCCTGTAATAGCCATGACCTCGGTATGCCAACCTATGGATTACAACACAAAAAAATAATCTTTTGAATAATGATTCCCAGGAAAAAAGTTGGAAAAAATTCCAACATTTGTCCCAAAAGCCCCCAGTCCAGTTCCAAAGCTGAATGAGACTTCACTTGCCATGAGTTATACTGGCAAGGTCAATGTGTTTTTTCTTTCAGACTCAGAACTGGAACAAGACATCCTGGCTTGAAAGGGAAACTCCTCATCTCTGATTCCCTCACTGACAACATTTTGGGGTATGCCACCCTCTGGTTTCTCCTCTTGTGTTCCGTCCAGCCATTGCACATGAAATCTCCCATTTTGGAGACTGGCATCAAGAGCAAGGACTGCCAAGGTACATCTTTGTTAGTGCTTCTCTAGGAACTGGTATGTGGAACAAGCTTCCCTCTTTTCTGAATCCTAAATGCCTTGGGTCAGAGTTCTTATTCATAAATACCCACATGCCAGTTTCTACCACAACCTGCGGTAGAAAGGACAGAATGATCCAAGCCTCTGTGGTGTGGTATGTAGAAGTGAGAGTTTAGCTTAGCTTTGGAAGATTTAAGATCAAAATTCTGTGTGAGAAGGCAAATTGAAGCATTAAAATTGCCCATCCTGGGGTGGGTGACCCAAACCAGTGCCTCCTGGATGGCAGTGGGTTGTGCTGTGGGGTTTGGGTCCTTTAGATCACTATAGCTCACAATGGGACAATGTAAGATAAGGAAGTCTCTTCTATTCCCCACCAATGTCCTGGAAGAAGCAGAGAAGTGAGGTGTTCTGGGCTGCTTGCTGCATTGCTGAGGTTTGTTTTCTTCTGGTCACCAGGCTTTGTAAGACACCTGGAAAACGATTGCTAGTGGTTCTACTTCTGGATTTCTGATTTTTTTGAAAACATGAGTTTTACAGAAGGGGGATAAGGAAAGGATATACACATGATTTTTTCCCCCCCATTAAATGTTTGTGCACCAGGACTCTGATTAATAAACAAGTGGCTTCAATTATTTTAGAAATGTTTAATATCCCAGTATCTTGCCCAGGATCCTCATTTGGGATTCCACAGGCACTTCTGCACTGAGATCAGTGGGGTTTTGGGGGGAAATTTTAGTACTTATACAAAGCAAGCATTGACTTTGGTGTTAGTCTATAAATACCTAATGTGACCAAGGAATTCTGCATTTTCCTCTGTACTTAATACCTGTGTTCTGCACCCTCAGGCTGCTGAATTAACATGCTTTTGTTGTCATATGTGTAATGTGCAACATGTATTTCCTTTTTATTAATCAGACCTGCCACCAGAAAAGAGATAGAGGGAATTTGAAAGCACAGGATAGATACTGTCAGTTGGTAATCTTTTGTGTAGAGGTGGAGATGCCTGTTTGCACTAGAATAGGTGGCAATATTCTGTTTCTGGCAAAAGTCTTACAAATGAAAATCAAGCAAAGGAGCTACTGGCTATCTATGGGGTAATTCTTCTCTGAAAGTGTGCAGTCAATTCCCATTTAGGCTAATTACACTTAAGAAGCCCTTTCCTATAACTAATGAACAATAGGCATAACCTGTTATTACATAACCATGGGCCAGCACATTAATACACTGTCCAATTGCAGTACCCTGTGAAAATGCTTCCTCAACGAAATTCACTGGAGATTTTCAGTGACATTTGCTGTAATTACCAGTAGCATGGTTTCTAATTCATTAAAATTTTTTTTCTACCTATACTAGGCATATAAGAGTGTTTTAAGAGATTGAATAAATAAATTTTTAATTATAAAATGATGCTGTATCATAAATTATTTATAATAACCAACAATATGTAATACATGTTTAGGTATGAATCCATTAGGAAGATGAACTAATATATATATCAGTCCTAAAATAACGTCCTAATTTGTTCTGTGTTTATGAATGGCAAAATTGGTGTTTAAAGCAATTAAAGCTTGGATTGACAGTGGGTAAAGCAGCGAGCACACTTGGCACTTAGGAATTCTGTTGTCATCTATGGCAGAGAAGACCCCTTTTCGTCCTTTATTGGTTTCAGCAGTTTGTGATATCATGCCAACATAGAGACCTCCAGGGAGGGAGCAACAAGATGCACATAGTCCTCATTGACAAAACCTCCGGTTATGATTAATATTAAAAAAAAAAAAAAAATCTCCTTTGTAATCTGCCGGGTAGTTTTGATGAATTTTGTCAATTATTTTCCTATCAGCGATAGCAGACTTCAGAGATCTCCATGGCCAGCTCCAGGCACTCGCCGGTCTCGTGGCAGGACTCAAAGAGGCTGCAATCAATGTCACAGTCACAGTTGCAGTCGTTGCTGCCGTGGTCTTCGTCGGAGGTCTGGTAATATCTATTGGATGGACAACAGGTATCTGTCAGCCAATGTTCACAGGTATCAGGCAGCATTATAAGAAAGTCCCAAAACTGGCAGAACAAGCAGGCCAGGATAAGTGTTGCGCATTCATCTAAGAGAGAGGAAAAGCAGGGAGATGTAAGAACACACGTGAGCTGGGATTGCCCAGGTTTAGGCCAGAAGTGAGGGGGTGGGCTAAAAATACATTGATGTTAACTAGTTCCATAGAGACAAGCGAAAAGTTTATTTTCTGTTTTAATTACTCTGTAAAAACAACAGCTGTATGAAAAGAATTTGAGTGGAAATATTCTGTGGCAGTGAAAAGCAGAAGAACAAGGCCTTTAAACCAGATTTTATCTTCTCATGCCCAGACAGCAAGGAGGCTGAAGAGATACGAGAAGCTGGGAAGGGACACAGCCAGGAGGGCTGACCCCAGCTGGCTAGAGGGATAGTCCAGACCATATGGCATCAATATAAATTAGGCAGAAAACAAGCAGGGGTTTCTGCTCAGATAACTGACTGGGCATCAGTTGGTGAGTTTTGAGCAATTGCAATATGTATACCTTGTTTTGTATATTCTAATTTTTTATTTATATAATATATATATATTTTTTTCTTCCTCCCATGTAAAACCACTACATTGTCCTATTACACTGTATTTATCTCAACCCATGAGTTTTCTTGCTTTTACCCTTCTGTTAGCCCCATTCTGCAGTGGGGCAGTGAGTGAGGGGTTCTGTGGGGCTGAGGAAACCATGACACCAGCACAGGTGACACTGGAGTTCATTTTCATTTTCACAAGAGTTTGCACTAAAAATGTTTAAAGACTACCAAGGACAAGGAGGGAGAGCAGGTCTGGAGAAGAGCATTCAGAGAGGGCAGTGTGTCTCAGCTCATGGTCCTCCCAACTCCCCACCAAACAGGGTTCTCATCTTTTCATTCACAAGTGTCAGTTTTTCAAAGGAGACAAAAGTTTGGAAAATACATTATGTAGGATGTGTGTCTGGGGCCAATGAATATTCCTGAAAACGTGGTCACCATGACTAAAACCATGTGCTATGTTTGTGCCCTCCCAAAATCAACTAATTAACTCCTCAGCCCTGATACTCCAGCATCTGGGGAGGCTGCTTGGGTGCAGCAGGTGTGAGATTCCAATTGTGTGAATCCACTTGGAGCACAGACCCAGACCTTTCCTTTTTTTTTTTTTTTTTGTTCCTTCTTGTTTTTGGAAAGGAAAAATGCCTTCAACAATATGAATGTCTTTTCATTGCTTCTTTCAGGAAAGCATATGGTTATAACCACATTTCTTGCCCTAGGATGACTAACTGTGAACTCATTCTACTGCATTGGTTCTGTTGTGGCATTTTCTAGCTCACGTAACATGAAGTTCACTGCCAGGAAGTTTCCAGAATTATGCTTTTTTTTTTTAGAAAGCTTTCTTGATGAAAAAACAAAATTAAAAAAAAATCATTCCAGCTTCTTTATTAAAAAGGCAAAGTAGCAAGAACAAATAGCATATATTGAACTTCTTTCTAAATGGCATATCATCACCAATGTTATCAATTTTAATACTTATTTAAATATGTCAAGATCTATTTAGGTTCAGACAAGCACAACTAACTTCTAAGTCAGTCCTGTCAAATAAGAATGACTAGATTTTGGTGATACTCAGTAAGTTCATGCTTATATTTTTTCCTAGCTAAATGAACTGAAATAATTATAAAATTGAAACAGCTAATAAGGTGACACTACTGTATTTAATTGTATGAAATTTACACTGTAAAAAATGTAATCACTTTATCCAGTAGTTCTTGGTGTAATTAAGACTATTCTTTTTAGTTCTCTTATGTTTATGAAATTTCTTTCCTATACGTAGATGTGAGAGACAGAATTCAAAGTTATGTCTCAATTAAGGATTTGGCAATTTTTTCTCCATCTCCAAAGATCCATTTTTTAATAACAATTTTTTTCCCCTGAATATGTTAACCATAATGGTGCTTATGTAATCTGGAGAGAATAGATAGGATTCTTAGGGCTTCATCCAGGAAAGAGAGCACGCAAAAAGCACAAGATTTTAATAATAAAGTAATGTTTCAGCACAGACTCTGTGATGTGCAGTAAAGATGCTTTTAAATTCCCATCAGAGCACACACCATGAACTGTGATAATGGATGTAACACATTTCAAAAAATCTGCATGTGTGAGGCTTTTTGGTCCTGTTTTAAGTGGGGTAATGTATATAAATAATAGATATTAGCAATTAGACATCCATTCCCATGCATTCATTTATATATTTGAAAATAAATTAGCCACAAACTGCATAAAGGAAGATGCAATCTCTTGTTTTCCCCTCTGTTTTCCCTGCTGTTTGCCAAACGGCTTTACTGCGTTTATCTCAGTGAGAACAATGACCTCAGCTCTCCTTCTCTACATTACTAGATTAATTAGCACAAAAGAAGAATTTATAATAATTTTTCTAGCATGCCTCATCTCTAAGTTTTCCTGCTCTTATTTGGTGGCATCTGCTCACACAGATGATGCTCTGAACAACCCTGGTCCAAAGATTGCTGAAGCCTTTCTGGTCATCCTTGGTGAGACCTATGAGTGTTGTATTTGCTCTTGTCTGAGCCCTGGGAACAAAATAATCACCAATTTCCTCATCTATTGCTCTGCCTTCAGAGGTTCTCTGAGCAAACAGGATTTGGCCTTGTGTATGTGGAATAAGCAGTAAGTTGTCAGAGTGGAGTGAGCTGAGTATGCAATGACAACCACAAATCTGTCTTCCTTTGGTTTTTTTGGCTTCTATCCAGCCCTTAACATTATTAATTAAGCACAGATTGGGTTTTTTTGTTGTTGTTGTTAATTTCCTTCACATTTAGCTTTTTTAAGGAGAATGAAATCTGTTATTTGCATCATATGGTACACACCTGTGTGCCAGAAGTGGCTGAGAGAGACCTCAAGCTCAAAAATAGGAAGTGTCAGGACAAGAGGACAAGTTCCCTAAATAAAATAAATACTTCAGATCCTTCTCTGAAATTAAGCATATTCCAATAGGTGTATCATAGACATCCCTTTTTAAGGGTCTGTGACACAATAGAGATGTTAATGATTCTTGGAGAACAGGGCACTTTATTGTGTTGATCTCTATTTAGAAATGCTTAATTTAGGAATTGTCAAATGATATTCACGACAGATCCCAGCTCCATTGGATATAACACACTAATCCATTATAGCAAAAGGCACTCAAAAGAAACTTCTGAAATACTTCACAGAGCCTTTTTTTAACATCCACTGGAATAACCAGGAATAGATTTATCTGATACTGACACTGGTGCCTCTGTGCAAACTCTCATTGCTAAAGTACAAATGCTCTATGGCACAATAAGCTCTAAGCTCCTCTTCTATGACTTTAGTATCACTGACAATTTAAGATCATCTTCTAGAAATTCTCATCTATCACACAAATGTCTGCAGGGCAACTTAACATTGCTTTTGGCGATGTTCTTGAACCTCCTGTTCAACATTTAATTTCGAGTTGGTTATACATAGTTCTTTTGCAGTGGGCATTATTTAGAAATCAGCTCAAATGTGATCTGTTTTATAAAACATACCGTCACTGTCTCTCTGATGTACTGATGCATCATCTTCAATGTAAGAGAATTCTCTGCATTTCTCCAGGGAAGCAATGGATGATCTGCTTGCATCTGACAATTTCTTCTCATTTTTGGAACCCTTTGATGAAGCGTCTGTGATGCTGAATTCTGCGACAGAACTCATAACAATACCTTTCATAGGCTTTTCATCTGTGTGTTTTTCATTTGTAAGCTGGTTATCTGGTGGGATTAGGAAAAAAAAGACTGTGATACCAAGGCAGAGATCTGAGAGAATAACATATGCAGAATTTTCAAACCTACAGTTGTTTACTTCCAAGGCCTAACCCTTCTCACCTAATGATTCCAGTCTCTTTACAGAGGTTTATTCATAGTAAAGGTATTTGTGAACTTGCCTTCTAAGGTTTTCTCTTAAACCCAGAGGACTTAGAGGCTAAGTAATAATTCACTTCCAGTGGGTGGGACCAGGTTTGGAAAGAAAACAGAACTATTGCCTCGGTTGACATCTATTTAGACTTTGGTATCCTAACTTCAATTTCTGACATAAAAGAAGGTAAAACAATTATCTTGTTATTTTTCAGCTGCAACTTCGTTTCCCTAAATTAACAGCCAACAATGTGCACGTGGGCAGTACCTGGATGCAGATGTGCCAGCTCACCGTGGCTCATAATCCTGTAGCAAAGACAGCCAGATGGTCTCTGTTTAGCATCCAGATTCCTTATTTCATAACTTCATCCCCACTTGCGTTGTTGGCCTGGAAGTCAACTAGGAGATGGGATACTTCACATGCTGTCAGCGTGCCAGAGAGGCAGCTCAAAAACCAGAGGGAGAGCTTAAAATTAAGCCCCAACTAGGGGAAAGGTTAAGAGTTCTGAGTTCAATTTATTCTTGAAGAACTCCTCAGGCACAGATAAACATGGGTTGATATATAGTTTCACTCGATCTCTGAAGTGATCAAGTGGCCAAGAAACACAGTCATTCTCTCCATGGCGGGGATGATAAAACCTCATCAGTTCTTATCTACAGCTGATTAACTCCTGCACCTCACATCAAGCACAGCCTCACTTTTTATCTCACTTAAATCTTGTGATATGCTTGCTCTTGAGCTATATACAGAAAATCAATCTTTACAAACACCTCAGTTTTGCAAATGCTGCTTTCTGAGAGGAACAGTAAGTGCTCTGAAGTGGCTCAACTGCACTTGCCTGCAAGGAGTCTGAAGAGAGGCCCTGCATATCTCTTGGTTTTTAGGTATCTTTGACTTCTGACCCATGTTAAAGAAAAGCCAAGGAAAGGCTGACAGAGAGTGAAACCTTGATGGGACTGCAGCTGTTCCCCCAGAATCCTTGCAGAGAGAAGAGGAAATGTGGATGGGATGTATGGATTGCAGGTAAGTGAAAAACCAGTGCAACCATAAAGCTTGAAGAGGGGGGAAGCAAGGATCTGAGAGATAAGTAAAGTTGTTTTGTGAGTCCAAAAGACACAAGCCCAACCTGTTAGCCAGGTGCCAATATCACAAATGGGGCCTGTTTGTTCACACTGAGAGCTACACCCAGCCTTAGCCTTTGGATACACACAGACCAAATCAAAAGGCTTAGGCAAGAATAACTATTATTTTCCACTTTCAAAATCTGCTCAAAAATGTAAAATAGATATGTTTTAATTCATGATATATTTGTTGAGTTTCCCAATTCTGCAACAATACAATGGCCCACAGAATGCATTTAAGCATTCAAGAAGTGAGACTGAAAAAAAAGTCTGACAGAAGTAATCAGTAAATGCCAGACTGACATTTACTGTATCCACCGACTTCTACTATTCATACTTGGAGTCAATTTTTATTCTTGAAGTGCTGTTGAAGAGAAATCAAAACCAGAAATAGAAAGGCATAGACATAACCTGAATTTTTCAATACAGCACCATCAAACAAAAGGGTAACAAAAGCTGTCACTCAGGGACTCTTCTGTTTGTTAAAGCATACTACATCTTGGAAAATACAGTACATTTTAGTGTCAGACTCTTAGTTTGAAAAGCTCCCTTTCAGTAATGTTATACTTGTCTTGTACAGCTAGATCAAATCTTCACGCAATCACTGTAACAAGCAACTTGCTATGACAAGCGAGATCCTTGCTTCCAGAAAACACTGCAGGAGAGGCTAAAGCAGTGTACAATTATAGGTCTCCATTTCATTTTTATGCAATTACCTTCAGTTCAGCTGTGGGTCCATCTACATTATGTCTTTTATCAATTTAATGTTTGCACAAAGTGTCTGAAGAAATAAAGATTGTGCTAGACCAGCAGAAAAAAAAAGGTGGTTAGCACTTTTTTTTTTTCCTATTATAGTTTGTTGGTGGATGGAACAGTAGTAGGTTGAGAGTTTGGAACAAATAGATGTAGGCTTTAAAAATGTATTACATACCACTCATAGTATTTATGATTACTGTTAAATGAGAATATAAAAAAATCCCAAATTACAATTAGAAATGGGAAGAGGGTCAAACTTTGCAACTTTCTTTTGAGAGCCTGTGTTCAGCTTCAAATGTCCACATATGTCTGTGTTTTTAATGTATAGAAATCAACCAATGAAGTGAACTTAAAGGGAAAAATAAGTGTATCATGATGAAGAAATCTCAGATTATTCAGTGTTAGACTGTTAGGCAGAGGCTGCTAAAGGTACACCCCCACAATGTGCCATTTTTAAATAGTATGAAGTAGCAACTTTCTTCCTCACATGGGGAAGCTGGGACTCGCCTTGGCTGTTGCAGTAGAAGACTGGGATTGTTCACCCATGTTTGTATTAAAGATAGTCTCAATACTCACATGGAATTTATTTTTTCTTTTTGGAGTTGGGCGATTCAGATGGCTGACTACAAGTGTCTAAATTCATGGAAGCACAAAGTAAATCACTTACTTTCCACTGATGCCAGCCTCAGATCCCTCTGGTTAATGGGGAGGAGCAGTGATACCAAGACTGGCATTTTCAGTATGCCCCCTGACCTCTATTTCTCTTCTCTGGCTTTAGGCACAAACCAGCATCTTGCAGCCCTGGAGAAGAGGAGTGTGCAGTTTCCCTGCATGCTTCTGAAATTAGATTTAGTATAGAGGTATACGAGGGCTCCAAGTCTATTTTTGATAAGGGACAGAGGGTTTAAGAGGAGCTCTGTTCTGCTTAACAGGGACTGCAGCAATGCAGGTAATCCAAGCAGCTCTTGGAGCATCTGTTTAGGAGGAGACTCCACTGAAGGAGAATTGATCTCTGACCCTCCTAGAGCTCAACCACCTCTTACAAGCAAAGGACAAGGGAGCCTGTGGCTCTGCTCAATGCTGGCATTTATTCCAAATCCATCCTGGCAGTGGCCCTTTATCTCACGCCCCTGTAGCAAGGAGTCCCAAGGGTTAATGCTAAACTGTGTGGAAAACTGTAGCAGTTTAGGACCTGTAACTTTTTAATTTTCCCCTGAGGCATGTTGGTGTGTGAGTGCAGCATTCATTATCCCCTGCCCTGCTGTCGCTACCTGTCTGTTTAATGTAGCACATGCTCATCACTGCAAGAGCTTTGTGCCATGTCCATTCAGTCCCCAGGTGACACAGGCAGAGCTGCATCAGACCTGATGGATGAAAACTTGTACGTATGAAGGCTTGATCTGACCATGCTTGGTGCTCATAGAACAATGAAACCCAAACCTCAGGGTTTGACAGCAGTGCTTCAAAAAGGCCAAAGAAAAACAAAACACTTTTTCTTGATCATTTAAAGGATATAATGGTCTGCCAGGGAGGGAGCATCTCTGCATGAATGGGGACAGCATCTTACCTGGATGGTCCTCGCTGCTTGATGTCACCCCAGGGAGGGCCAGTAGAGGCAGGGAGCTGGTACGACGGTCTTAGTGGAGAGAAGAAAACAAAATTGAAGAGGGATAAGTGTCAAATGAATGTGGTTTGGCACAGCTATCACCCTCAGCCATTTAGTGACAGTCATTGACTTCAGGAGTTGTTGGTCTGAGGTCAAACAGAAGCAAATCTGCTTCCTTGCTGAGGGAGGTTACATGGCATGGTGCGCTGTTTGTGTTACCCTCTGTCTCGTTTCAGGAAAGGAAGCAAAAAATAAACTGCCAAGACAGAAAGTTTCAGCCAAGAAGAGGTGAAGAGGATCACAGCAAACACAGCAATGCAGGTAGGTACAGAAAATTTGAGAGCTGGGAGGTCTGAGATGAAGTGTGGGGCATCATCCATGCCCAAATACCTCAGAAACGTTAAATGAGGATCCCAAATCAAGAGTAAAGGAGGAGAGGGGAAATTGAAGCCCAAACTCCAAGCTTCATGGCTTGTCAGTCTTGGTGGACAAGATGCCCAAGGTCCATGTGGTGGCAAGCCCAGGTCCCCACATGGAGAAATGCTGAGCTCCTCCACCTCAGATGCGCCTGCCAGGCTGTTCACTCCATGCCTGAGGCTTGGAGGCTTAAATCTCCTTTCCTGCTCTCTCCAAGTGTCAGGGAGGCAAAGTAGGAGGAGGTGTGGGACTATCCCAGCAGTGAGTGCAGCAGATGGAGCAAACTCCATGGGAGCTGCTGTTGCCCACATGGAGAGGCCGGAGGGAGCGCGGGCGCCGTGGCCCATCAGAGCGGAGCTGCTCCAGACCCATATATCACAGGGCCTTTCAGAGATTCGTGCCCATTACATTTTGCTGAGCTCAGGCAGAAGGATGCAGGGGATTTGGAGACTGTTTATTTTTGTCATGAGGAAACAGGAAATAGTACACAAGGCTATAAATATATCCTGGGCTTCAGATGACATCATGAACTCGTGCAAGTGCTTCACTACTGATTTACGATGATGGACTGGTAATTCGCAGGAGCTTTGGGTTTACTTTATTTTGCTGTTGCAGTAACAAAGCTAATGGTGCAATCCCGGGAGGGGGTATTTTATCAATAGTGAATTTTTGACCTCATTGCATACATTGTAACTTCATGAATTAGTGACCCAGCTAACTGTAAAGCCTTCTATAGGCTTATTGTAAATCTATCACAGAACTGGCAAAAACTTTTGGCCCAGATCCTAAGCTCTGACAGGCATGTGTTGATGGACTGCATAGCAAGCACTTCCACTAATATTTCTCACTAATTATGCCATATATTAAGAAAAAATGAATGAAGCCAATGTTTATATGCCGCTTTAACTGCTTTTCATATAAGAAAGCAACACAATCCCTAATAAATTTTCACCTTCAACATTTCTATTCATTATAATTTTTACCATGATGAATGAAGTTAGAACTGGAGAGGGAGGGGGTTCATCTTGAAATCTGTTCAGTGAATGACTGAATTTACTTCCCTTCCCCAACTTGTGTCGAGGAAGGAGGGAACAGATGGACACAGGAAGAAGAGGGAGGCGAGTGCGGAACGAAGGAGATGGGTGAGGAACAGATGGAGTCAGGAGAAAGTGAAGAGGAGAGTCAGCAAGGATGGTAGAAAAGTTTTCCACTTGACCTTGAGTTGAAATGAAGATCTGCATGCAGCATGGGGCAGCTAGCTTTTTGGGTTGCATCCTTTTTCCTCTCCATGGCACTTAGCTATAGGGTCTTGTGGGCCATCCCAGCAGCTCAGCGCATCCCAGGGGACCTGCAGAGCCAGGAGCTGGATTCTCCCTAGGGGTCACCTGCTGCAGAAGGGCACCTGCACTGTGTTCAAGTCCTGTAATGGTAATGGCAGGGGAGAACTGTCTGCCAACACAGGAACAAAAATGGGCTGGGATGTTGTAATTCTCCCAGGCATCCTAGCCAAGCCAGAAATTGGAGTTTATAATTTTGAAGAAGTGTACTACACCCAGTTTGTTAGGATCCAATGGCCAAAATACTCAGAGTAATTTATGATTTTACCTGTTTGAAGCAAGACATTTGAGATGGCCTGATTTTCAGAATATGCTGAGCATCTGTGTTTTGATGTGTATTGAATTATATATCCCAAATCACTAGTAAGTCCCGGAAAATCTTGATTGTATTCTTAATTCAGTTAAATTGCCTCCACATACTCCACTGGTTCTGGCTTTGCTAGCTAAAGAATGGAAGAGGTGAAAGCTAAATATTGGCCATGTGTGTAATTCCCTTTGAAGAAAATGGGAGCCATGTGCGCTCACCTAACAGCAATGTTTGGCCCCAAGTATGATTTCACAGCTGGGCCCTAACTTCAGGAATGCCAAAGCACTAAATGACTCAATTGGAGTAATCTGATCAATGCTGTATTTTCGCTGTGGATTTAAATTGCACACACAGCAAGAGCAGAGTTGGTTTTCTTCTCTCTCAAAATCACTTTTCTCTGCAGACTTGATAGCATAAATATGAAGTATTGCTCTCATCACAGAAATAAGTGAAATGGCAGAAAACGTATGTCAAATGAAATGCACAACATTACGTCCTTTTTACTTTTTGGAGGCTGTTTTAGAAAACGGCTTCATTAATTTTGACTGAATAAAAGGTTCCTTTAAGGGATTTCAATAGGTGACATGAAAAATGTTAATACGAATGATCAAGACAATGGAGGTTAAAACTGTTTTGAAAATATGTTTCTTTTATAGATCTCGGCTGTTGGAAGAGTTACAGAATAAATATACGGTAGTGCTGACATTCAGTGCTGTTTCATCTTAGCAAAGAGTTTTTAATAAAGAAAATTCTTTTCAAGGAATGCTTTCTGCAGCCAGTCTTCAAAAAGAGGTTTCCCCCCCCCCCTCCCAGTTTAATAAAATTAAAGTAATTTATGTCATATTGATATGTCGATATGTTTTTCAATAAACTTTTTCACAGAGATTTTTTTTTAAATTCTCTTCACTTTAAAAATTATAATTATATGTCTTCCTCCCACTTTGAAAATGGCACAAGGTGCTCATTTGCAGAGCTCTACTGTTCAAATCTTCACTGAGAATAGAAATGTCATGACTCAGTTAACAATGCTTTATTATTCACATTGATCTTTTTTTATAGTGTTCTTTATCTCAAAAACATTGTAAATCAGATATCTTCCTCCCACTCTTTTGTTCATTTGCAAATTTTTATTATTCTAGTTTAAAAAAGCAATGGAGTGTCAAGAGTCAGTGTATATTGTTTATGTTCTTTTTTGCTTTAAAATTACTTTTAACTATAAAAAGTAAGATGTATAGCAGGGAAAAAAAAAAAGCTGCATTTAAAGATGCTTAAAAAAGAATTGATGGGATCAGTGTCAATTTTATGCTGTTCTCTTACACCTTGCAGTTGTAACGACTTTGCAAGAAGGGGGACTGAGCAATTTATGAAAAGGTTTTTATGTGCTAAGTCCTTGTTGCATCAGACATTATCATCTGTGTTAAAGGCTGGACATAATTCATGCCCTAAGTGACCACAGCAGCAAAATTCCCAGTGTGTTCACTGGCTGGGCCTGCCCAGAGCCCTTCCTGTCCATCGCTCGCTGTCGCAGCCTGGTGCGAGGTCCTCAGGAGCCTTCAGGTGATGAGCACCAAGATAAATCACTGAATTGTCACAGGAACCTCACAGCTTTGGTACCAGTGCTAACTGCAGCAGAAACACAACAGTAATTGATCAACAGACGAGGCAACCCTGAAACCCATGGGGCTGAATGTGGGATAAAGCTGAGCACCTTTCAGGAGAGCCTTATTGGAGTCTTCAGGTCCTGTTTGTAGATCAGCTCTCCCAAATTCCTCTTCAGCCACTGTTTTCTTTCCCTGTCATGTTTTTCTTTAGGTCCATATTTCTGTCCTGGCAGTTGTGACTTTTTGAATGGCTTCCATGAGATAAATCTATTACAGGAATTGGGGGTAGTCCAGGGAGCAGCAGGATCTCGTGGTATTTCACATGCTTCTTGCTGTTAGGTAATTTTTTTATCATCTTTTCCCTGTTTTGAATTTTATGATCAGAGCATCCTGGCACCCTGTTGCTATTCCAGCAGGTCTTGAAAGAGATCATCCTCTCTGGGAGTCACTGAGATGGAGTGGCTATACCTGAAGCTGTATTTAAGCCCCAGACTGGATTTTTTGGGGGGTCTTATTGAATTATAGAGTGGTTTGGGTTGGAAGGGACTGAAAGACCATCTAATTCAAACCACCCACCATGAGCAGGGACACTTTCCACTAGACCAGGTTGCTCCAAGCCCTGTGGAAAGTGGCCTTGAACACTCCAGGGATGGGGAGGACCTTGTAGGTATGTCGCAGCCCTATTATAGGAAACAGCCCTAAAAAGTGTTGTAAATGAAGATAAAGTCTGCTTTCCAAATTCCTTTGTTTCTTTCTTTTTGTTTAAAACTGCACTCTGCTGACATTTGCTAAAAGAGATAATTAAAAAATTCAGAACAAGTCACAAACTGAACCTGAACTGAAATCACACAGCCCTGTCCTTCCCCCTCCAAGTGGAGGGCTTAGCAATGTTTGTTTTTATTAATGTCAGTAGGTCACCCCAGTCACCATGTGTCTGTGCCAGTCCCTGTCCTCTTCCCCAGGCTGGGATTTGGGATGCACAGCATCACACAGAGCCCCTGAGGCCACCCTCTGATGGGGCTGCCTGCACACCCCTCATGGACATCTTCTTGTTTTGCAGGGCTGACTCAAACCTCTCAAATCCTCTTTATTCCTCACTGCACAGAGTGAAACTGGAAGGTTTGATGCATTGTCCCATTTGAATTGACCATACTGTTTTGAAAGCAGAGAATTAAGAAACTTTACAATTGTTAATGTTGTTGTTGTTGCCTTGATGTCACTGCTTCATTAATTCACTCTTCCTTCCTCTCATGGTTAATGACTCACCCCACAATGAGGTTAAGGTTGGCTGCCAATATGACCAAATTTCAGAAACAAAATCCTAACCTGAGCTGAGTAGCCAGAAGTGGACAGGGCTTTACTTAATACACAGGCACAGTAACTAAAGGCAGGTGTCACCCATGTACATCCTTGTCTAATTACTCACTTTTTAGCTGAGGAAATTTATAGGTAATATAAAACAGAAAATGCTGAGTTTATTACAAAAGATTTTTTTTTCCATGTAAATCTCTGTGTCATTAAATTTGGAAAGCACTTAAAATTCTCAGTTTTATTTTTGGTAATCACTATGTATTGAAAAGTGAAAATATCAGAGGGATCTCTAGGCAGAATTTGTGAACTTTCCAATGAAAGGACAGCACAGTGTCTTCCTTTCGTGTCCCAAGGTCCTTGACAACTGTGCTGCTTTCTGAATGACACAGAAGTTGTGTGCCAAGAGTTTATTCCCCAAGTAGGCATTACACACAGTTATGGTCACAAAGATATCCTTGCACAGCATTAATGCCAGAGCTGCTCTGACACTGTCAGCATTTTCATTTGGTGGGGGGAAACACCAACAAACCCACATATATTAACACCATCAAACCCATATATATTCTTAAAATAAATCCAAATATTTAAATGCTGTGAAATAGAGCTGCAAATCACAGAAGATGCAGCATTTCTCACAGGTAGTCCTTAGAGCTCTACTGGTGGTAAATTGACACATGATAATATATGACTACAACCCTCCACGTCTCCTGATAAGGTATAAAAGTTTTCTTTGATTTGAACCCAATGGTGAGTGGCAATCTGTGAGAGTCTTATGTCTTCTATGAGACTTTTCCAGCAAACACTTCCATTTGTTTCCCTCTTGCCTGCATGCCGTGCTGGAACACAACTGGGAGCTGGACTTGCGCACTGTAATAAACATTATTAATCTTATTGCCATCTGAGCACCTCCCCAGGTGTTGCAGAACAGGCTGTGCTGGACCGTGCTGGAAAACTACTTATTTATCTTTGCAAGGGCTTGATCCTGTACCACCAGATGTCAAAGAAAACAGTTCCAGGAAGCTCAGATCAGGCTCCAAACCAGCCTCCAGTATGGTGGCCATCTCTGGGTTTCCTTGCTCTTTTCCTCAGAAAAAGGCACAGACAAAGCAATCAGCAATATCTGAAGCTGAAGATGGATCATACTGTGCATCTTTTCACAAATCCTTTTTTCCCTCTGCACCAAAGATGCAGAACATCTATTCTGGGGGCAGACAGATGACATCCACTGTTACTTATGTATGTAATAAGTACTCTTAGAATGGTGTAGTCTTGCCGGCTCTGGCAAAGGCAAGCATGGTAAGTGTTCTGCTCACAGCACTAAACACACTTCTCTCACTGTGCAGTGGAAGAATGTGTTTAAACTCGCAGTCTATCACTATTCCTGGATAGTGTAGGAGAGTCAGGAACACTCAAGATGTCTTTTCCTGTGTATATTAACTTGTTCTGAAGAAAATAGTGTTCTTAGAAAACACGACTCTTATGGCAGAAGAAAGTTTCCTTCATGATTGTGCTACAAAGGTTTCCGAACAGCTGCTTGTTCCTTTGGGTGCATGAAATATGAGGTTCAGCCTGCTCAGAAGTGGAAACACGTAATTTCTTCTCACCGTGGCACCTTCGCTGCGGTCATTTCCACCTGGCTTTGTGATGCTGGCAAGTGCAGCAGTAGCACAATGTCTGCCTTGTGTGAGCTCTTGGAGGAGAGCTGTAGAGCTCCACAGCCCCAGGGAAATGCCAGTCTCCCTAAGTCTGTCTGTTTGTCCTGCTTCACCAGGAGCCGCGTTCACAAGGAGTTTTGTTATTCTAATGTGGGCAGTGAACAGCAGAGTTTCAGGTGTTGCTGGACGGTAGCACAGCTCCCACCTGTCTGTGCACAAGGGGTGAAGGTTGGGCAACCTTCAGCAGGCTGGGCTTGCCAAGGCCACAGGAGTGGCACCCCTTGTCCATCCTCCTCAGGGACAGGTGAGAGCCCACTGCTCTCCCCAACACGCTCTGTCATCAAAACCATCACTGAAGTTTTGCACAAGGCTCAGGTGTACAACCCCATCCAAACAAGGAGGCCACAGCCCAGGCCCTGAGAGGAAGAAGTGGGTGTCAAAGAAATGGAAGAGGTTCCACTGTTTTAACACAGATTAGGCAAAATCTAACCCCCATTAATCCTTCATAGCAGGGCCACTGGTTTGTTCTTTTTCAATCTGTTCTGTATTCAAAGCAAGCACAGTTTTTTCTGTCGCTATACTGCTATTGTTAACAACTATAAATGTATTAAAAACACAGGGGCATTTTAGTATGTGTATTGTGCATAAAAAATATTGTTACATGACAAGCTCCAATTGGCAAGTGAAAAGAGGTTTTATTGAAGGAAATAGCAGTAGCAAACAGTGAACTATGCAGAATAATGGTAATTGTTCCTTTAACATTGGCAGCGCGCGTTCACTTAATATGACTGCTCCTCTGTCTCTGCCTCATCCAGACCCAGAGGACCTGTTAGACAAGCAGGCAGCCACCTCTCTCTGGGATCAAGCTGTCAATGCAAACTTGCTTTCTTTCTATTTCTCCGAGCTAAGCTATACCCCCAGAGCTCCCGAAGCTTTTCCTGAGTGAAAGCTTTAAAAAAGCTCCATTCTAAATTACATCACACGAGCTGTTCTCTTCAGACTGACAGAACAAAAGCAGGAGAGGGGGGGGAAATGCCAAAAGTACCATCTGAATGACTTGAGTTGCACAGGATGCTCCTCGTGCTTTATCAGAGCAGGCAAACATCTTGACCTTGCCCACCAAAGCCTTGAGTAGCACAGAAAGTTTGCCTCATGTGTGCTTCCAGTACAAATAGAATCATAGAATGGTTTGGGTTGGAGGGGACCTTAAGGATCATACTATTCCAAGCCCTCTGCCATGGGCAGGGACACCATCCAACAGATGAGGTTCCATCCAGCCTGGTCTTGAACATTTCCAGGGATGGGGCATCCACAGCTTCTTGCTGTCTTCACAGTAAAACATCTCTTTCTAATATCGAGTCTAAACCTACTCTTCTTCAGATTTAAGCCTTTCCCCCTTATCTACCACTTCATGCCTTTGCCAAAAGCCCCCTCCCAGCTCTCTTATAGGCCCTCATAGGGTATTGAATCCATTGGGTGTAGGTTTTTTGATTGCAACAATGAGGTTTTGGGTGTCCATTCCTAATAGGACCAAGGTGCTTTCTAAAATTTTTGGATGATGTGGTTTCCAACACAACCAGCTCATTGCTACTGGAAGAGCCCATCCTGTGGGTGCTGCCCAGCCTGGTGTACTCATCCTTTAATCAGCAACACCCCAATTAATGGTCATGGTGAGCACTGCTGAGGGCCATTGTGAGCACTGCCACTGCCAAAATCTGAAAGGTCTCTTGAGCTGGCTCCATCTGGGATGCTCCAAATGACATTTTCAGAAGTAATTGGAGCAGATAAGCATTACCCACTTCTGGAGTGACTGGGTAGAAAGCAGATAAATTGGCATATCTCCCCATTCTAAAGGCTTTCAGATGGTGTTAATTGGTATGAGAAGCCTCAGGAAAACATCCTCAGCTGGGAGGGGAGGGGGCCACAGGCCTTGCATCTCCTTTAGCAGATAAATAGAGGAAAGAGGGCAAACAACATCGTGGCAGTTCTCCAGGTAATGTGAAAAATTAGTAGCCCTGGAGAGGAGGCAGCTTAAGGGTTGCCTGATACCAAAGTAATCAAGTGAGATCCTGCAAGTGGGATTAAGCAGCATATTTGTGGTTCCTAAGCTAACTCTTTTGAGGTTCTTACTCAATTTTCATAAGAGAATGGTGGTGAGGTTATGAGCACATTCTCATGCTCTAAAGCTTTTAGGCCTCTGCACAGCATTTTTGTGTTTGTACTGCTGTTTTGAGTAAGCTTAGAAATGTTTCTCTAGCATCGTTAACATAAAAAATAATCTCAATTTAAAGATGGGCTGAAAGCTGAAACAATGAAAAATATTAAGGAAAAAGTGTTGCTTCCATCCCCCAATGGAACTAGACTTATTGAGCTAATTTTTTCATGGAAGGTGCTACTTCAGTACCTGAAATGATGCTCTACTTTAAGAGCTGAGAAGGTGAGGGGTTTACCTGAGTGTCTAAGGGGCTGCCCAGTTTGAAAAAATAATGGAAAAAGAAAGTTTCACTAAGCAGGAGAAGCTTCTCAGCTGGTGATATGCCTTTGTTATCTACATGGGTGTTTTGTGAACACCTGTAGCTGTGTTGTTATCAGAGGAGAGAAAAGTCAAGCTATGTCCCCTAATTAACTTCACAAGTATGATAAAAAATAATTCCTAATAGAAGTTGGGATATACCCCTTCCCTTTAGTTAATGTCCTGTGGCCTCTCACTGAGATGATCTTGGATGTGTTTTCCAACCAAAGTGATTCTATAATTCTGTGTTTTCCTCAGGGAATACAGCCGTTTTCAGGCAGTTGACACAACTTGTCTTACCCAAAAGGGCAGAGACTGCTTGGGGATCCTGATTCACTGATGCAGCATTGAACCCCGAGATTCTGAGTGAGTAGTTTGTCTTTTGCTGTCTTGTTTTTTTGGTAGCCTGTGTTTGAGTTTTCTTTATGCACCTGACCAGTGAAATGAATCTGCCTCAATGCATGAGGGACCATCCTGATGCCCATTAAAGGTGATGGAAATGTTTGGCTCAAGGGCAAACTATAGCAAGTGTTGTATCTGATACCTGTGCCAAAATGAAAATCTTAATTATGTAAAACCTTCATTAACCACTGGTACTGAGCTGTATGCTTTGTCTCATCTCTGCTGGTATACAGATAAAGATGCTGGACTTTTGAAGGTTGTGGAATAAGTTATTAAACATAACCCTAGTCTAGTTTTCTGAACCATGGGTTCAGGATATTTGGAAAGTTCAAGTTTAGTTCACTCATCTTTATTTCTCTGTTTCAGCATAGCAATGCTTCCTATCTTTTTAGTTATTCTAGGCTTTTGCATTGCCTTTCACCACCATGACCTCTGAGAATCTCAAAATCTTTAACTGGCAAAGTTGAGAACTTGGTGATGCCTGTAGCACTGTGCCTTTCTCCTCTGTTTGGAGGGGAAGATTTAGTTCTCATCTAAATGACTGAATGCTTGGGAGGCACTGGGATCCTGATGGGTGTGGGATTTTGGGCCACACAGAGGCCACAAAAATAATGTTTTGCAGTTTCTTTGGTAAATCTTGATCTGAATACAAATTGTGTCTCAAGTTATGCTTCTAATAGTGCTAACCAGTAGCTTGCCTTGCTGTAAAATGAGGAAAATGTTATCTGGAAATAACTTTCAGATAACAGGCAGGGTGCCATATTCCCAGAGTCAATTCCAGCATAGCTGGACAGCAGGGAAGCTTCTTGTGGCCTGGGGACAAGCGTGCTTGTAGGGAAGGGCTTGTGAGTCTCTGACACTTTGCCTCAAGCAAGAGATGGAGTCCCTGGGGAGCTGTGTGTCTGAGGAGGGATTAATTTGCTTCTGCCACCGTGCAGACCACACTGCCCTCTGCTCCCTGCTCGATTCACAGCCTGGGCTGCTCTGTCTGCCTTCAATCTTTTTGGGGGTGGACTCAGGGAATGGCTTATTCCCATCTGGATTGAGGTCCAGAAAATGTACTCTGAAATCTGTAGATATCATTTCTCTCTTTTATTCTCCAAGAATGTGTAAGACAAGCTTTATCTTGTCTTTGAGCTTGCTAAAAAGGGAACAGAAATTCATGTCTTTTTCCATGTGTTTATTTTGAGTCACGACTCTTCTGGGAAGGGTGATTTGTTTGTCTTTCCATGACAAATGACAATGGTTTAAGTTGCATCTCTGCCAGCCTCTTTGTAAGTGGTTTCAAGTAGCTTACTTACAGGGATTATTTCATCTGCCACAGAGCATGAGGCAGCTCTGAGGTAGTGTCTAACTTGCACTGAACAAAACCATGGAAAGTTAGCTTAAGGCAGGAAATTTAAGGTGTTCAGGAGACAGTAGGCTCACAGGAGCATGAAGTGATGGTTTGCAAGTGTTTTGCACTTGGATAAAAAAGAAATTATTTGACTTTTCCTCTCCTGATAAGCACCAGGAAGACCAGGAATGTCTTGTAACATTGGATGTGCTGACTGCTTAAATTCTGACTGTCCCTCAATAAGAGCTTGTGCTATTTAACCCCCTATAAAGGGGGAACATTCAGTACCTAAGCATACATAATTTGGTACTAGAGTAATTGCTGTAAGTTAATATAGGCTTCATAAATGTCATTGTCAATGTCTTGTGGTTGCCTTGCTGAGCTTCTGACAGAGTCTGAAATTTCTATGCAGCAAACTTCTCCAGCTCTCACATCTTATGGTCACTCGTTATCTGCAGCAGGAGGGTCAGACTTAGGAGACTGCAGCTTCTTTCCAGCCTGCAGGTTTCCTCCCCCTTCAAGTCTGTTTTTTACTCTTGCCAGTACCCTGCCTTCTGTTTAAAAGCATTAGTAATACCAAATAAAGCTAAAGACGCTTGCTGTAACAACTAAGTTGTTTCCTTTTTAATCAGAGCACATGCTTATGCCAGGTTTGGCATGAAGAATCTGTGGAAGTGTTTGGTTCAGGGCACAGTAAGCTGATCATTTGTTAGAAGTAGTGCATTACATATTTTGCTTTTAGTGGTACAATTTACTGGGAGGTTGGTACAAGCATTGGTAATATAATTTTTGCTTGGTTGGAGGTGGTTAAAACATAAAGACTAGGAAATAATTCTATTGCCATGTGTGTTGAATTGTGGTTTGGTCGCAGCAGTTGTCTGCAGCTAAGTGGCCATCAAAACCTTTCTTGGGGTGGCAATAAATTATAAAAAAATCTTCTGAAAATATCAGTTTTCAAAGAGTAAAAGATGCAGCAATTATTGTGACACAGGTTTGCAGTCTGTTTCTGATTATCTTTTTGGCTGGAGAGTTGGGGTTTCTAATTGTAAGGTTAAGGAATCCTTTTTATCTATCTCTTGCCTCCTAATCCTATGCTAGACAGTATTGATTTCTGTGCCTTTTGTCTTCTGGGGAAGGAGACAATCTCTGGCTCACGCGAACATCTTGTTAGAGTCTGCTGAGGATTAGGGGGTGTGACAGTTTTCTTGCTGAGCCTTTTTATTGGGGATTTTTATGCCTGCTTTTCTGGGAGGTCTTTGAAATGTCTTTTATGTAGCAATCATTTCACTCTTTCTTTGTTGTCTCAAATGCTGAGGCTGTATTCTTCTCATCTGTTCCTGTTTATATTCCATACTAGCTGGTCATAACAGTTTAGCTTGAAACTATCATCACGCCGTGTGCTTCTGAATCACAGGAGTGTTGCTAACAGCTCTAGGACGACTGCAAATTTGAGGGTTTTTTTAGGGCATCTGAAGATTTAGCATGGTAGTTTAGTATGAAATGTTCCAGATGAAAAACAGTCTGGGAATTGGATTTTTCAAGCATCCTCAGCCAGGTATAGGCCCTTAAAAATGCTCCTGCTCTAATGAGAGAGGTCCCCCTTAGGGTGGTGTTCATCATTCCAGCTCTACCCGATAGGTAGGGTTGTTGTTCAGTCTTGCCTAAACTCCTACAGAAATCAATGGAAGACAAACCCATCCTGCTGCATGTCATCTCACCTTCACTGAAGAGATTAAGCCAGGAAAAAATGGCGTTTTTGAAAGTCTGGTTTTGTCCCTGCTCTCATCCCTTCTCCCTGCAGTTGGTTACAGATAATTATTCAGACCAGAACCTGAACTTCTCTGAAGTCAGATGATTGACTAATCCTGGCCAAAGAAATGAAGGAAACTCAGCTTTTCATAGGGTTCTTCATCTCAGTTTCAGGAAGTTATGGGTTCAGTCAATGTACTGCAATACAGGTAAAGCAGTAGATTGCTTCCTAAAATTTTTATTAAATCAATGCTTCTCTATCTTGAGTAGCTATCTTAAAACATATGGACTTCTCATATCTTTTAAAATGAGATGATATTTTTGACACTATGTAAGTTCAGGTACCAGCTGGGCAGATCCCAGATTTAAGGTTGGGCAAGGAGCCAGGGTTATGTAACCTTGCTGATAATGAAGATATGAGAGACAGGTTTCTGAGACATTCATAAGGGAAAACTGGTTGCATCACCTTCCCCTTAGATAAGATTGCAGTAAAAATTTTGGTATTGTGACTTCATTACCAAAACTGAGGGTCTGATGTGCACAAGATGCTGTCTCCAAGTATTAATCTAGCTAAACTCTCCTTTATTTCACTCAACTGTGTATCATACCTTTGTGAAGGAAAAAGCTACCTGCATACATGCTTACTTTTTGCTGCAATAAATATTTTCCTGAGAGCTGGTTTCTGTTTTTCTCTCCCTACCAAAAATTTGCCCCATATAACAGCACTTCCCTTTGTGTACAGCCTCTCTAGCCTAATTTTTAGTGTCAAAAGCCATATTTAATAGTGTTCAATTTCACACATAACCACAAACCCCATTCTTCCAGATATGGCCTCAGTTTATTTTATATCACACATCTTTTTGTTAAGGTATTTTATGCATAGCATAATATGCAATGATACGGCACTGATGTTTATCAAAATTGTTTTACACTGTACTTATTTCTATTCCTGTCTTTTGGATCAAGTACAATACAGCTGCAGATTAATACCACCTTTAAAAAATGGCTTAATGTGTTTATTTTCTTACCACATTCACTTCATCCACTAACTTGTTATATGGATTATATTTAATGGGAATCTTGTGGGACTATCAAAGGGCATTTATTTTCTATTGAAATAACAATTAAGATAACACTCAACTAATATAGTAATCAAATAAACCTGACAAATAACAAAAACTTTTTTAAAGCTGCAGAGGCATGCTAACAAATCTATTTGATCAATATATGGGATGTGAAAAAAGAGGAGACAAGATTGACTGATGAATAAAATGGAACTGACACAAATAGGCTGACAGCCAGTCGCAAGTCTCTTTAGGGCAAATGCAATTAACTTAGAATAATAGACTCAAATTTGATGGTTAGAAATGCATTTTTATTAACAATCACAGCCTGAATCATTATGCACTCTTATGAATAAAATTGTAGTTATACTGAAAGTCTGTGTATACATGTACGTACAAAAAAGCCTTGTTGAAGGGGAGCTTTATTTTTGTGACAGAATGGTTGTGTGGGATTTAAAATCTAAAGCATACACAAGTATAAATCTAAATATTCAAACCAGTGATATAAAAATTACGTATTTAGTGTGCTAGTATTAATGATAAAGGCAATAAGCATCGGTCCCAGGACTGCTTGTTCTTTTGGGATGTGAAATTGCAATCAGGGATTTACAGATTTCATTCTGAGGCAGAGAAGTCATTACTAGAAACATAAGCTCATTCTCTTTACTTTAATAGCTATTTTAAATCATTCATTTAAAAAATACATTAACTATTTATTGTATAGGCAGTACGTTTCCACTGGCATTTCATTTTCATGCTTTTTCATAATCCTTTTTAGCAAATTATTTTATTAAAAGAAGATTAGAATTAGCAAAAGGATCCTACCAATTTTTGAAAATGCTACTCTTGAAGAAGAATATTTCCCATTATTAACAGGTATGCAGCATTAAAACTTTAAAGGAAGGGAAGAGATTCAATTGCTAATGTGTCCTTTTTCTTTTGACCTTCATTGCAGTGGCTGATTGCTATTTGTAAATTGCTTTCAAAATTATTAATCTCATTTAATTTCTGAATAAATACATAATCTTCTTTTTTTTTTTTTTCTCTCTCCCAAAAATCCTCAGGCTTTAATATGAATAGAGCTGCCCAAAGGTTATGTTGTGGTGCAGACATCTCTTATTTGTGGGAAAAGAGAAAAAACACCACTTAATGCAGACAAGCACTACAAGGTACTAGTAAAATATAACATGAATATGAAACCACAATACTTGTAATGCTTGGTGCTTAAATATCTTCAGAAAAAGGTGGAATAGCAGGAATTAAAAGTGCACTGGGAGTTGTTTTAATCCAGTACTCCAGGCTCATGTTTGTGGTGGACTTCTGTCTGGGCAGGGACAGGAGAGCAGCAGGACACAATGCCCTGGTTGCCCACAGCATGAAAATCCTCACCCTGGTTCTCAGCCAGCTCCTGGGGCTGCTGAGATGGATCCAAGCAACATCCACGCTTGGTTTTCTCCACCTTGAAGGTGATTTTAAGCCTTCCCAATTCTCCAAAGTGAGAAGTGCACAGACACACTGAGGAGACAGAACACCTCCTGTCTGGTAGGGGAGAGGCTCCTGGAGACCACTGAGAACAGGGATGGTGTCTGGCTGGGAAAGAGATTTTTCTGGTAAACACCTGGTGTCTGGGGAATTTGTCTTTGATTTTCTGCCTCTAATTAGCTTTAAAGTCATTACTGTGAGGAAAAAACTTCTTGGGAACTCCAACAGTTGCTGGAGATGTTCCAGCCATTTCTTTCTCTCATAATCTACTCTAGATAGTCACCACAACACTTTGTGAACTGGCTTCTTGAATAGCTGGCATTGCCTGTTCTTAGAGATAAGATGGATGAATCACATGTTGTTCTAGCACCACCAAACCTGGTGTGCCTAAAATGGCAAAAATCCAGTTGGTTCTGGCATGGTTGTTTTAGTTTTACCCAGAAATCATTGCAAAATATTCCAAGACTTGGCTTGCTGAAGGTGTCTCACAGATCTTCATTTAGTGTGAAAAGGAGTCTGAGTAGCTCAACTCGTGTTATCTAATTAATGTCTCCTTTGTAGACATGTTGCTGGAGATTCATGGGGAAAAAAACTACCTTTTTGAATGTGTTGCTAGAAAAAGAATGTTCTTTGACCACGCTTACTTCACACTTTTAATGAGAAACAGGTCTTACTAAACGATGCAAAGTTACTTTAGGTAAACAGACTAAAGAAGAAAGACCAGATGCTCTCCTGATTTAGGTGGGGCAGCCTCTTTAGAGTCAGTGCACAACTGCTGTGAGGAACTGGGGCTGTGGGCTCGGTTCTAGGCTACTGGTTTTAGGTTTTAGGCTACTGAAACACTGACCAGCTTCACACAGTGCTTGCTGATGTATGGTGATGTAAGAGAATGGAGGCTCAGGCCCTGCATGATGATAGACTAATTCTCCACTGATGCAATCACCCAACCAGAACAGGAATGACTCATTCCACCCATAAATATCTTGAGGCCTTTGTGTGATCACTTAAACTCGTTCACACCAACCTCATCTCATTTGCTTGAATGGCCTTTCTCCTGAGTTAGGATGATACATGAAAGAGAATATCCAGGCCCTTAAAAATAAAATCATAATTAGTTTCTCTTAATAGCTGCTCTATTAAAAGAAGTCAGATCTTCAAAAAGTATATTAGCAAAAGACAATGTATCTAAGCACACTGGGGTTACTTTTCCTAACTCAGCAGCCACAGGTTTGTTGCTGATGTTTCATACTTGCAATAGGTGTCTATTGGCATTTATATTCCACATTTTTTATATTGCCTTCTTAGAAATTATTTTGTTCAAAGAAGATTAGAACTACCAAACTGTAACTACCATATCTTGAAAACACTTATCCTGAAAAAGATATTTCTCCCCAGCACCTGCCACTTTTGCTCCACTGTGTCTTAAACCTGCTCTAGTTCTGAACTCTGATTTCACTGTTTCATGCTCCCAAAATATTAGAAGATTACATTCCCCATCGGTTTACACTTTCCTCAGTTTTTACCTTCTACAAATAAGGCTTGGCCAAAATGTTCTTGATGAAATAAAAATACTTTTGCTTTGCTTTCTGTTCACCTCATCCTCGAGCAGGTGCCAGGCAATCTGCGGCAGCTCTTCTGCTACCTGAGAAATATTCAGATATAGAAACACCAGGCCAGCCTCTGTTGTCACAGCATGGAAAGCCAAAAATAGATGACATGAGAACATACTTCTTCCAATGAAAATTTTTGCAGCTACGTGAGTTCTTCAGATAAGCAGGTTTTAGTGTTAGAAGAGAACAGTGTTGGAATGAAGAATCTAGAATGTACATTTATGATATAAAAATATAGTCTGTGTAATATAGGCTTAATTAGATTGGGATGGGCATATTTGAATATTCCTTCTTCCTGTGGTGAAGAATTGTGGCAACAGCTGCTCTTCCATGTTAGGTATATGTTTGCTCCTATTAGTATGGTTGGAAAGCCACAAAATAAGTAAGTTTCTTCCTAAAGCCATATTTGTAACATATTTAGTTTGCTCTTCCCTGTTTTGCAGTGTGATTCAGGCTGGGTTGCACAGACATCATCTTGTCTTAGGGCCACTGGCATGGGGAATGATGGAATATTTTAAAGCTGAGGAATAGTGCCTAAAAGGATTACAGGTCATGCAGATGCAAAGGATCTCAGTACAGCTAGACCCAGCCTTCATGGCATGAAAATCTCTGTGGGCTAAATCCTTAGGTGTTTTCCCTCTTATTTCTCCTTAAACATCATTAAGTGACAGTGCCTGAAACGCTTCCTAGGGCAGAGCATTGACTAATCATCCTTGCTTGGAAAATATTTCCCTAACATTCAAGCTGTGTTTCATTCTTTTCCCCCAACGAGCACAAGGGCAGGTGTCCCACTGTGAAAGTGGAAAGTTATAGAATGGGTTAGTAATTCCAAGTGGAGTAAAGAAGTCAGCACTGCAGAGTCTTCAAAACTTGATATTTCTGGAATAATTTGTTTCCTCCAGGTCTTGGGGGTGCTGCTTACTTTTGCTTTTCTTCACAGCAAAGGGTCACATTTTGTTCCCTCATGTGGTTTTCCTTTAAATCAAATTATCCTTAAAGACACCCAAGGCAATTGCAATTTCAGCTAGGATCTAAGTATGTTTGATGGATATCTTATTTGTAATAGGCAGTGTCAGTGGTGCTGGGACAAGGGCTTGATTCTGCTTTAGCTTTTATGACAATGCTAATAAAGTTCCCTGTTTCCCAGATAACATGTAACAGCCCCGTTACTGCAGTGCAAAATTATGGTTAAGCCTCAGCTGGTGGTTATTGTCCTGTAAATGTTCAGCATATTTCAGTGGTGCATTAGCACAAAGTTGCTATGAGGAGTGACTGGTGATTTCTGCCATGGCCAGAAATCTGTCACACTAAATGCTCAGTGCAGATACAGGTGAAACGTTTCTGTCCCTGAAAACTTGAGGTCTACACAGGCAGCTGAACTGTGGTGATTTTACAGGTGATAAGCTGCAATGTGGACACAGATTTATTTTTTCTGAAGAACACAAAAGCAGCTCAGGTTAAGTCAGGTACAAAACTGTGTTCATTTGAGTGCTAAATGGATAATGAAGAGTCTGTTTTTTCTCCAGTTTTAAATAGTGTCAGCTATAGCCTTTATCCTCTCTATTGCTTAAAGATCCTTGCTTCATTTTCTGCTGTCATCAGGGAAAGAACTACGTTGATTCACCTTCTAGGTGCCTTTCCAGCTGTGTATGGTGTGTATTTTTAATTCCTTTAGGTTCAGTTTGAATTGTTCATAGAACACTTACGTAATTTCAGTGAAGGTTCTAATGTTGTCCCAAGAGAAGGTGAATTTGTGAGGGTTGTTGTTATGCTCCTTTTCAAACAGCCTTTCCCAAAATTTCAAGGAAGGAAAACCACAAAATTGCACTAAAATGGCAAAAAACACCTATATAAAATGTTGCTTTCTTGTGAAAATAAGCAAAAACACTCCAAGTACCTTGGAACTCGGAGTAGTCTGTGGAGCTCTGTGATTTTTGGGAACAGGCTAGCCCAGCACAATTATCCTCCCTGTCTGGAGCTCACAGAACCCCTGTCAGTAATTTTTCCTCCAGAGGGATTTATTCTTTGCTGCATTAGTGAACGCAGTCAAGCCCCAACACATCAGCAGAGAGCCCTGTCTCTAAATCTAGGTGCTTGCTGCTCCCCGAAAGCCAAAGGGAGTTTTGCCATCCTCTTTGATGAAAGTAGGAACAAGCCCTTTATTTGCAACTTAAAGCAAGTAGGTTAGAATTATGAAGAATGATTATTTAAAATAGCAATGATGTAATATCAGTGTCAATTCCATTATTTTAACAGATGTAAATTTGCTCTGCTCTTGAACTCTGGTGAATTTTAATGGCAATATTAAAGAGATACTATTAAGACTACTTAAAAGAACTATTTGTAAAAAGTGTCTCCAGTTAGGGGGGGGAAAAAGTTTAAATTGCTTTTTTATTCAGTCTGCACAATTATTTATTGAAGGGTTTTGTATATTACAAATTAATATGCATTAGAAGCTGAAAAGATCACACAATAATTCCAGTAGTCATTGAATATGGGAGAGCTTGCACTGTTTAGACAAAGCAAATAGAGTCTTTATCCAGCTGGAGTTTAGGCAGTCTTCACCATAGTGAAAATAAGGATTTTATAATGTACATTATGGGCAATGTAGATGAAGAAAGCAGTTAAAAATCAGCTGCTTAAATAACTGTAATGTAAATTTACATACATTCCAAGGCAAGAGCCATGCCAACAACTCCAGTGTTGTACCTGGCTAATGGTGGCTGCTGTCTCTGCCCTGGCAGTCCAAGGGAATTCTGGATTTGGAAGTAATTACAAGATTCAGATCTAATTTTTAACAAAATTCAGTGGGGACACTGATGGGAGAAGGAGGGCAGAGTGACCAGTTCTGGAGTGAGACCCTTAAAATTTATGTAAAAAGCTGTGAGCATCTGCCTCAAAAATGTTTATTTTCGGGAGCGAAAGTTTAGTTTTACAATCAATTCTAGGGCTTCAGTTCAGAGCTGATAAAATGAAATGTAATATTTTGAACAGGTTGGTATTGCACAAACAAGGTTATCACAGGCCAGAAATGTAGGTGTTGCCACATTTTATTTTTTAAGAATGATAAAGCAACAGAACGTGAGATTGAGAATCAGGGAAAGCCAGAGTCTAACAATTCAGTACTGGAATTTTCATTAAGGACTCATTTCTCTCATTAAAGTCAATGTCAGTCCTTTGTGATTTTTACCTCATCTACAGCTATTAATTTTGGGTGCTAAAATTATTTCTGTTTATTTCTTGGCTATATCCAGAGTTCATTAAGAGGTGCTGGGCACTGGAAACTGCAGTCAAGGGTCTCAGCTACCCATAAAGCTGGATATTTAGAATATCTAAGTATTACATATACCTAAAGCAATCACACTTCTAAGTAATTGCTTCACCTCCACTCCTATTAATCACCTTCATGGAGCAAATAGGCTGCTTTAGTGGTTAAGTGCTGAAAAGGATTTGAGAACCTCAAGTGAAAAGTAAAAATTTGTCAGGTTTTTTTACCTCATAAGGGAAAACAAGGTGCCTGAGCAAAGCTGGACTTTGTGAATCATTTCACCTCAAAACTGTTTCTTCTGAATAAAGTCTGGGAATGCATTCTTGGAAGAATTCAGCTTTGATCCTGGAGGAAATATCTTTTTCCACTAGTTTTTATTTCCTTTTCTTGCTGCACACAAACTTGACTATTACAGAGGGCAAATCCATCAAACTTTCTCTGATTTTCCTTTGGGAGGTGAATCAGCCTTCATCTTCAAGTGACAGTCTTTCAATTGTGCAAAAAATGTCTTTAATTCTGTAAAAGCCACCTAGCTGAGAACTCCAGGCTGACCTAGTGGGGCAGGAGAGAAGGTGAAGGGGAAATTTGACTGCGGCATCTGTGTAAACTCACAGACAGACAGATTTAGACATCACTGCAGGTAAACACAGTCTCCAAGGGTGGAAAGAGCTGTTTTCTGTCAATGAAGGTACACCACAGCTAACTTTTTTTTAAAATTTTCTCTGAATATAACAAGATTTTCTATATTATGCAACAACCCAAGCTGATCAGCTGCTCAAGGTGCATCTCCTTGGCCCCACCAGGTCACCCTGGCTGTGACAGGACTGACCCAGGGCAGAGGGGTCAGTGCAGCCTCTTTGCATCACAGCTGACCCAAGCAGCTCCAGCTCAGCACAAACCCTTAAAGCACAGCCTAATGCAGCCCAACAAGAAGGCCTGGGAGAGTTTCCCTGCCAGAACTCAAACCCTGTGCTGCCAGTTTGCTTGTAACTTATTGGTATGGTCTACACAGCGCTCTTGAGATTAATAAATATATAATCCCATATCCCATTACCACGCCGTGTTTGAAACGTTTGCCACTAACAAAACACAGCACAAGCAGGTAAAAATATCAATGCATCTCATTAGTGGGGGGAGAATGGAAAATATGTATTATATAAATGCCAAGTTTTGGGCTCGTGGGAGAAGTTTAGGGGGGTGGGGTGGGGAATGTATTCCTCCAGGTGGTCTCAAGTGGAAGGATAGAGTTTCTTGACTACACCAACAATTAGAAACAGTGCAACACTACAGCCAAGATGTGGCCTCTAATCAAAAACCAAGGCATTCTGCATCTTCTATCAGAAGCAGACTCAGCAGCAGGCCTAAGCACAAGGCCAACTTCAGGCATGTGAGTAATTCTGGTGACTCTGCTCTTGAAATCTTGGCCTAAAGAATCATATCTGATGCTTTCATTTTGTCAGCATCTGCATGGGTTGTTTTGGGTTGCACAGCAAACTGCAGTGTCCTGTGCTCTGATTTTCTTCAGCAGTAATAGAAAACTTGAGTGTGACAGGAATGAAGGTGGAGCTGAAGTATGGGGGGATTGAAGCCTTGGGAAAAGTAATGCAGGAAAACTGCATGTGATGAGTCCATGCACTGCAGACCCACGGCCTGAAAACCAAACAGACCAAGCTGCTCAAATCTTTGAGTGGCAACATCTTTTTCTCTCATTTTATAGGAATGCTAGGGACTGAAATCAACACTGCAAAATACTGGGAGAGGAACACCGACAATATTAATTTCAGTGAACAGCTTCTGTTCTCTAGGTCTTCACGGCTGATCCTCTGCTAAAACACCTAAGCCTGGGCAGAGAAAAGCAGATATTTAATTTGTGTTTTGGGTCTGGGAGGGACCTTGGTAGTTGCTGCACTCTGCTTGAAAGATGAGGTTCAGATGGACCAAAGTCCTTTTATCCTTGTAAGGTTGAGCCCATGGCAGAGGGGTGGGAACAAGATGGTCTTTTTAAGGTTCCTTCCATCTCAAAATATTCTGTACCTCTAAGTAGATCAGCAGCTCTTTTTTTACTTTTTAGGCTGAAAACAATCAAACCCATAATTCATAATTTTTCAGGGAAGCAGCTCCACTTGGTGTAGATTTAAAGGATATAATAAACCTCTTCTTGGATAAACACAAGCAGGTAGTAAATCCTAACAGGTTTCCTACCATCGTTTAGGATACCTTAGGCAAAACCTGGAGCACCAGTTTTTTACCTGGGATCTTTCTAACTCTCTCTTAATGCGGTGTTTCTGGAAAGTTCTTCATGGGGGGAAAAAAAGAAAAACAGCCAAAGAAATTAGAAGCTTGGAATGGCAGGTCTGTTGGTTTTGTGCTCTCATAAATTGCCTGCAAAGCACACGTGGCTGCTGAAGGGCTGTGCTGGGGGGAGAACTCCCCTGGCCCAGCAGCACCACATGTTCCTGCTTGTCCACGTGCAGCTGGACAGTGGATCGCATAACGCTGTCAGTGCCAGCTGCCCATCCCTGGGGGCTCCAGAACTGTAAATAGAGTGGGCCAAAAGCCTCCCAGAGGCACAGCACTACCTGTGGGAGCAGGAATGCCTGAGCCAGCTGCCCAAGCCTTGTAGTCAAGGCCACAAGACAGGTGGCCATGCCTGGCCCAGGGCTCTGGGCTTGTCCCAGGCTCATGCCTGGAGCCTGGATGTCTGGCAGGGTGGTTAAGGGGTCACTGGGGGTGGTTTGGGGGCTGAGGGGAGGCTGGGGAAGTGCTGTGCCCTGCAGACCTAAGGGCAGGCTCCTTGTAGGGTGCTCACCGTAACTGGGGCTCTCAAATGCCCTTGCTGGCATTGCGCTGAAAAATCATTCTGTGAGCAGAAGGGGCACGTGGTGTGTGCACAGCTAAGATTCTACTGTCATTTGATTAACACTGGTTATTAATTTAGTTCGTTTATATATCAACAGTTTAACTGAGAAAAGTCTGGACTGTATAATCAAGCTCTTGTACAATCCTTGCCCAGCTTTTCCAATACCTACACTCTGTGATGTTGTGCTCACCCTCCCCATGTGTGGTGTCCCATCCCACGGGGTGTCCTGAAGCTCCTGCCGTGCCTCCACCTTGTCCATCCTCCTCCCTGTCCCTGGGCAGCCCAGGCAATGCCTACCCAAGGGGATCCAGTAGGAAATGGGGGCATTACAGAGCCAGCAGGGATGGCTGGCTGTCGAGGTGTGACCTTGAGAGACCACCCCTGCAAGGTTCAGCAGCAGGAGAACATGAGGGAGAAATTTTGGGCAGGCAGGATGAGAGTCAAGGGAAGATTAGGTTAGATGTGGCCCAAATGATACTGCCTAGGCATGTGCACCATTTGTTTTCCCAGAGCTGATGAAGATGCACATTTGTAGTCCAATCATCCATTGCTCAGTGCTCTGCCAAGTTCTTGTTTTATGAAAATGTACAGAGATAAAAAAACCCAACTTGGGAAAACTATGGCATTGTACATATAAATCTGTTTTATTCTGTGTGAAATTTAACTGTAATGATCTTAATGATTTATGTAAAGTGAAATATTGGGTTTTCCTTTTTCTTTCTCTTTTAGCCCTGGTCTCACACAGGCATATTAATGATTATTTGTCAAAGTCACACTGTTTGCTTACAAGGTACGAAGGCTTTTTAGACACTATAATGACAGCTTTTGATTCACTTGATAATATTTAGAATAAGCCATAAAAGCCAATCTCTGAACGAACAGACCGCTTTTATTGGCTTTTAGTGCTATTACTGCTATCATAAGTGGTAAATTGGCCTAATGCAAGTAATACTGCTGTGTCATACTGTAAAAACCACTGCTGAGATTTTATATTTTACTTATTTTTCTTGAAAAAATTTCAAGGCATGGGGATTGTACTATCCTTCTACAAGTATTGGTGATTCCCTCCAAGGCAGAGCTGGGGAAGCTTCCACTGCTGTTTGGAATTTCTTTGCTCAGTGGTTACCATTTCTGATGGAACAGGGCTGATCATAAACTTGGGGACCAAGAGTGTGAAGTGAATATCTTCCTGAAGCTCATGGGCTACTTATTTATTTAAATCATAAATAAACAAGGAAAAGAAAAAAAGGTTGCTTAGCTGGAAGCTGAATTGGATATAGTTCAAATACTTTATGCTAGATTTTATGTGCCTTGTTTTATAATAGCAATAGTTGTCTTTTTAAATAGTTAGCACTTAAAATATCTGCTGACAATAAATTTGGTCACCACGTCATCTAGCCAGAATGAATACCAGGTGCCATAATTGCTTTTTCCTATGATTGTCTTGGCTTTCTTCCCCTAATCTCATCATCTCTTATATTGTTTTACCCACTCCTGGAGTAAGCATGGACTTCAGAGCTTCAAAATAAACCTACGACTTCTTTTTCTTTCAATAAGGAAATTTGGTTTTTTAGTATTTATAGATGAGGGAAACTGTTGAGAAAGTGAAACTGAAGAGACTTGAATTGACTTTTGAGTTTTCATTCTTTTATCTTCCCTCTTCTTCCTCTTTGCTCATGAGCTTTCATAGTAGATATATTTCAGTGATTCTTGTTTGAAGGGGGAAAGTGTAGTGGATTTTAAATTTAGTTAGAACTTGAATATTCTGAAGGCAAATAAAACTTCATCATGGTACACTGTGCGGTTATTAAAAAACTAGTGACAGGGAAGTCTGAGTAATAATCAACAACTTAACTTGGATGCATGTTTGAATAATTATTCATATTCAATATGCTGTAGGAACAGGAAGAATCATATTCCAATTTAAATTCTGGCATCCAAGCATTTGTGGATACATGAAAGCACTTTGGCACAAGTTTTAGTTGCCATGGGCATGTAGCTAAACACAATTTTTGGTGCTAGAAGGGTTTAACTTCTGTTTAAGACAACTATATTTACAAAGATCGCAAAGCAGAAAGTTCTCTAAATCTGATGTCTGAGTTTTCTTCAGTTGGAAGGTACTGATTTGACCTGTACCTTACTCTGAAGAACTCAAGTGGTTCTATTTACCCAAAGTCTACACTTTCTTTGAGTTGCAGGTGCAGTGATATAAGCAGAGAGTGTTCCTAGTTGCATCTCTGCTGCAGCACCATCTCCTTCCATTTGAAGCTGCTTGCAGACATATTTATATATAATTTTTATAGCAAGAAGAACATAATCTGTCAGTAATCAGTTCTCTCATGTCTCAACAATATCATGGCAATGCTCGTTTTTCTGCAGAGCACTGCAGTGAGTGGTGCATCTACTTCTCTGTATCTGGAGCCCACTGATGTATTCAGGGAGAAGTTTTTCTTCCTGGGCGTATTTCTGTGCTGTGTGTATTCATTTATATGTGAGAGAAGACAACATTATCATGTTTAACTGCTGCAATCATAAGCGCATTAAGTAGACAGATAATAAACAATCCATCTGAATTTATGATTAAGTTAATTGTGTCTGTGTTTTTCTAATGTGTTTATTCAGATTAAAGACTGAAATTAGAATGAGACTATATAATCAAGAGACCCTAAGAGACTGTTTGACTCCTATAAAATAAAAATTAATTTAGTTTAGGAGGGTAACAAAGATCTCTGCAACACTGAAATATCACTTAGGGGGCTAAGAGGCCTTGTGCAATTCTCTTCAAAGAGATGAATCTCAGGAGTAGTAGGAGTTATTAAGGAGTTCAGCTGACACTGGGGGCTTCAGCACCTCATTTTTGTGTTTGCCTTTCTGTCCAGCAAGCAGCAGACTCCCTGGTTCAACCTTCTGCACAGTGCTTCCAGAGGGTCAGGCACCTGGGGCTCAAAAGGTGAGGGGATGGGGAGGAAACAAGGAATTAAAGTTGGATTGGGTGTTGAATCTCAAAGATTTTCCACTTTTTACTGATAGCTGAATACTTTCCCTGACAGAATTAGAGCCACTCCTTGACTCAGGTGTCCTTCCCTCTGTCTCTGGAGCAATGAGCTTTAGGTGGTCAGTGCATTCAGAGACACTTGGGGATCCTCAAGCCCTGATATTGCACAGAGTGTCTGATATCTGGGGATGAGAGCCTTCTTCTGGAAGGTGTGAATCTGAGCACTCGTCTATGTTCGTGTGCCCTGAGCCCAGACCTGAAGTCCCAGATCTAATCACCAAGCTGTTCTGAGGAAGGGTTTGTGTCCAGGATTTTATTTCTGATCATTTAGAGCAGTCACTTTTAATGTCTCTTTCCATTTGCACATAGTTCTAAATACTCATTTAGAAATACTTGGAAAATAATTCTGTTGAATCTCAGCTAACAAGAAATATTTAAACTAATTTCACTTCTGATCGTTTTCTCTGTAATATCTTTCAAAAGCAGTAGACCACCAGCCTGCCCAATATTTAGCCCATCCACACAGCATTTTGTCTTGAGTACTTACAAGCAGTTGTATTTTAGAGAATGGTTGGAAATCTTCAGTCAGATGAGGGAAGGGCTATTTTTTTTCATAATCTAATTATATTTAATGTCAATATTTCGTTGAGCTGCTCCAACAATAAGGATTTTTCTACACCTCTGTATGACTGTGACTGTCAGTTTGGCTCCACATAGCCATGTGTAATCTCCCAGGCCTATAAAACACTTCCTGAGAACTGGCTGTAAATAATCTATGATTATTCTGCCTTCTAACTCAAATCAGGCCTGCATAGTTTTTGTTGTGATGGGCTTGCACTGTCTCAGATCTACCAGTCCAGTATGGCATTTGACCCTTTCCTCTATGAACCGAGGTGGTAAAATGAGCCCTGGCTTTGTTCCTCCTGCTGCAGTGATGCCCTGAGATGATTAGTGCTATCTATTCTTAACCATATTGGGACAAATCAGATTTTTTGCAAGCCAGTACAGCTCTGTTGCTTTAATGGAATTATTCATCTCTTTGACACTGACCCTTAGGCTAAGATTTTCCATGCACCAGTTTGCCATCTTAAATAGCAAGTGCTGTGGAGGCCCTTAAACATGTGGGCTCTGCTTTAATGTTTGAGATATGCAACAACTAAAGAGTGTCTTTAGTGTTATTTCATGTTTTGTTCTACTGACACAATAATGGGCAAAATTCTGAATATTTTGCCCAAGTACAGCAAAGAATAGAGTTGGTCTGGAACACTTCCAGTAGTGAATGCAGCAATACATTCAGGTATTCCCCAGCCCTGGCAGTTGAATGAAAGAAACTTTTCCTTTGTAGAACAAATTTACTTCAGGCAATCAAACCTAGATAAACATTTGTATATTTGTAAACATTCATATATTTTTATAATAGCTATCCAGGATATCCCCACAGAGGACCATGGCTTTAAACCTTTAAAACTTTAACACTATCACCCAGAGAAATACCCATGTCTTTACTGTACATCCAAAGTCCTACATCTTCAGGGATCTTCCAGCTCAAAGGTCAAGGACCCCTCCATTTATAATGTCATCATTAGGAGTGGTGAGCTGGGACCATTGCAGATTTCATATACTCCCTCTCCATTGGAAGAGTCTTTAAATCTGCTGTTTTACAACTTAAAGGAAGGGTTGTCTTTATTAATTCATTTGGTCATAGTCCTGAAGCTGACAAGGCATCTTCCAGGAATTTGAGCCCCCTGGGATCCTTGTCATCAGTTTTTAAATGTGCTCTTTTTTTGTGTGTGTGGTGTTCTTATCTGGAACCCGTCTGCTTGGATTAGAACATTCATCTGAGAAGCATTTGGCATTTTCTGTTACATGAAACTGAGAAGTCTTTCTTTGCTATCAGTCTTCTATAAAGCTTTTCAATGCAATGACTTAATTCAGGCTGAAAGAAGAGAGTGAAAAAAGCTTCTGGACCCAAGTCAGCAAAATTCAGGAAACAAGTGTCCAAGCTTGTATGTAAAATTGCGTTCAGTGACTTGTGAAATTTTAGGAAGAAATTCTAAAAATGTTGTTTGACTCCCTAAATGAAGGGATGCAAGTCAGATCAAAACACTCCGCTGAGAATAGTCTCAGCAAAAGTAAAAGCCTTGTACTTTTACTCCAGTCCTCCCAAACCAGGGATAAAACTGGAAGGTTGTAAAAACTGGGAAATTCCCTGGGTGTCTCCAGGACAATTCTCCTTCTGCAATACCAGTCTTGTGGCATTGTGTCCTTCCCACTTTATTAATGCTTATAAAAGTCTCTTCAAGCCCCTGGGTAAATGGGAGAGTAGTGTTCTTGCAAAATGACATTTTTGATGGCTGCCCTATAGAAAGGTTTTCCCCTTATCCCAGGACCAGGCTGTGGGAAGTTTTGGTGAATTCAGGAATAGTCTGCTCCTGTGTTGGGATGTACCAAAAAAAAAATGTGGCCCAGTCTCACCCAATGGGACTAATACCTAAAGGAATAAGGTATTATTGTAATAATGCCACTACAGCCCGATCTATGATATAAGTAAATCTCTCTTTTCATATGAAATGTAGTCCTTTTAAGGGGTGAAATATAATCCTGAACAGAGGCTCTATTTACCACTTAAGCCCTATTTTATGGTTTAAGTGCTGACCTTGCACTGACCCTCAGTACTGGGCTGAATTTCACCCTACAGCAAAAAATCTGCTGGCTGGAGCAGTGGATTAAAGAAATTGGGGCTAGACTTTTTACTATTTGCAAGACAATGAAAACAGGCTCATTTTAGACAAAAACGTTTCTGATTTATGAGAATTTTAGTGCAAAAAGGGGCTATTTTGGAGAAAGTCTTGAGATTAGACTTTCAGTTATATTTTTGGCAAGAGAGCAAGGAAGCCATTTCATTAACTTTTCACTGGAAGTTATATATGGAGGGCATTTGTGTACACAGCTGGGCAGCATAAAACAGGAGGGCTTTGTGTGAAAATATCCTGAAATGAAATTTCATTTCTGTGTGACTTGGATCTGCGTTCCTGGGCTGCCGTGGCCAGTTTGGGATGAAACCATGGGAGGGCAGTGTGAGGCCCTCAAACATTTTTTTTTTCCCCCCCTCGTGTTTGCAGTGGATGCAGAAATAGCGAACAGACCACTGTGGTCCCTGTGCAAAATCAGTGTCACCTTTTATAGCTTTGTGTCCGTCAGATAAGCTCCCGCCTGCTCCCACGTTCCCATCTGGCTGCAATCACCGAGTGATACCGAGAGATTTGTTTGCAAGGAGCTCCAAAAGCCACATGCTGAGGCTGGTGTGAATTTAGCTCTGCCTTGACCTCCCTCCTTTCCCAGCAGATGGCTGCTGATCTGGCCCTAAATCACTGCCATGGTGCAAGGAGCCACTGGCCTGTGGAGAAAGGCAGGGCTGTGGATGTGTTGGGTGAGGTGGGACCATCCCAGAGTCATTCCTGGAGTGCTGCTCATCCTTGAGTGCTGCCTTTCTAAAGGCAGGTTTTGTGTGGCTTCCAGAGTTTTACAGGACCCTCTAATGTTGCGTTAGTGGCCCAGAGATTCTTGTTTGGGGTGTGAAGATCTGCTTGTTGCTCATTGAATCACAGACTTATAGAATGGTTTGGGTTGGAAGGGACCTCTGAGGGGCCTCATGCTCCTGCCATGATCACGGACACATTTCACTATCCCAGATTGCTCCAAGCTCCGTAAAACCTGGCCTTGGACACTTCCAGGGAAGGGGCTGCCACAGCTGCTCTGGGCACACTGTGCCATAGCCTCACCACCCTCGCAGGGAAGAATTTCTTCCTAACATGTAATTTAAATCTGTTCTTTTTATTTTATTTTATTTTTAATTTTAAAAAACTTGCCACTTTTTCTGTCACTCTCTCTCCATGGAATCTTGTGAGGGCATGAAGCAGGTGGGGATGCAAGGCCTTGCAGAGGACATTTCTCAAATATTATCTTCAAGTTATATTGGCTGTTCTTTATTTATATGTGTCATATTCTAGGCATTTATGTTATTTTGTGCATGTCAGCGCAAAATGTGCATAAGTGGGGAAAGCACATGCACTGAGGATTCCTGCTCCAGTTTTCCATGGCAGATAGATAATTTTTGAAGTGCTTCTTTGCTAATGAACCCATGTTTCACTCTGCCCCGATGTTTTGTTGGCACTGACATGAGGATCTCTGTATCTCCATCCAAAACCAACTCCCATCACCAGCAGCTCCCCTTTTCCTCCCATGGGAGGAAGAAAGCACCAATAACTGTCTCCCCTCCTACACAAAATAGGAGTCATTGTCTGGTTTTGCTGCTATATCCCAGGCTTTCCTTGGGTTGGTTCACATCAGTGTTGAGGTCACAGCTGCCTTTTCTCCATGCTCATTCATACAGATTCTGCTTGATTTGCATGTGATGGTCTGATGCACACCCTCCAGATGCAGGGTTTCTCATCTGTTGTGTGATCTTTAGAAATAAATAGTCCTGAAGAATATTCCATACCATCAGAAAACATTTCTGGTGTTTTTTATTCCTTACCCTGAGACATCTTGGAATAGGACTCTAACATTTCACCATCTTTGTTCTCACTTTCATCCCTGGAAGTCTTTCCTGCTATCCACAACTAGACTTCAGTGCTAAATGCCTCAAGAGATAGAGATGTTTTGGGACTTTTTAAAGTCTAAGCTAACCAAGGAAACACATTTAACACTCTTCTCCCCTGTTTACATTCTGATTACTATTTAATTATGATTCTACATTCTGCAGGTACTGTAGAGGACCCTTCACCAATAAAAGGCTTGTAGTACAAGGAAAAAAGAAAAGGGAAGGATAAATTTGTCATTGTCCTATAAAAAAATATAGAACAAGGCCAAAATTATGATTTCCCAGACTGTGCTGACTTGTGCAACATTTTTGTCCCTGTGTCATCTTTAACTGCCATCAGTTTCCTGGTGCACCCCTGGCAGGGGTGTGAGGGCACATCAGTGGGTAAAAATGACTTATTTAGAGGCAGATCTGAACTGTTTGTACTCTTCCTGCTGATAAGATACAAGCCTGGATTCCCAGCCTACTGTTTTTCTGTAATACTTCTGACAAGGCTGGTTTGGTTTCTGTTTTGTTTTGGGAAAGTTCTCCCTCAGAACAAGGCTTTGATTTCTGCTCTTAGAGGGTTCATGACAGAAGTAAATTATCTTGTTCCAAGGAAAAGTAGAAGATAAATAACTGGCAGCCAGATCAAAATCCCTCTGCCCTGATTAAACAGTTTCTAATGCTGAAAGACAACAAAAATGTATAGATACCTTATTTTGCTGTTGACCCACTGTACAACCAGTCCATGAGCTTTTACTTTGCAAAGCATTAGGAAAAACTGAAGTCTAGGAAAGACAGTAAAACCACAGCCTAGTTGTTTATTTCTGATACTATGTGGTTCATGATTGTTTCTTTTAGAAGGAACAAATAATCAATACAAAACCATGAATAAAAATAACTTTTCTTTAACACTGGATGCTAAAAGAACATATAGTCTTCTTACTGTGCCTGATGGAAACAGTACAAGTCTGTTCTCCACAATTCTTTGTTTATTGGAATGCCTGAAATCTATACATGAGGTATTTTTAAAACATTTAAACATAGAAGTTAAGCTTCTGCTCCAGACAATTTGTTTCACCATATTCTAAAATCCCAGTGCATACCACAGAAGTGCTTGAAGCAAAGAAACAACAACAATTTTTTTTAAAAACAAACTTCAATTTAAGATAAAATAATTTCCATATTCTTATTTCAAGGAAAACTTGCTTTCCTCATGAGACACATTCAGTTATTGACTCAGCTGCTGTAAGAGATGTTCAAGGCCCAATTCTGCTTGGTGGCACTTTGGAAAGGAGAAGTGCCAATAGTCAACACTTGGCTCTTTCTGAGAGATTGTAGCTCTTCCAAGCACAGAACAATCAAAATGTTGCTAATGATACTGAAAATCTGCATAGGGGTCTCTGCATAGGAGCTGGAGGAATCAAAGCTTGTGAAGTGGCCTAGCTAAGTGAAATGAGCTCAGGTAGCATGCAGCTGTGAGGGACGCACCCGGCTCCTGGAGGAGCTCTGGACCAGAGGGTAAATCACAATATGGGACTCTGAGGGCCCTGCCATCACTCTTACCCTGTTCAGAGACATGGTAAAATCCTTTGGACTTTTATATTCCTTTGTAGAGTTGCAGATCTCTTGTGTTTTACTCTCTAGTGATGGAATAAATACTCAGTTCAGTTACATGTTTGCTGTTTGCTCACTCAGATTTATCCCTCTCTGGGACACTCAAGCTGCAAAGTTTCTGCTTGCTGAGTTGTTGTTGAAGTGAACTGACCCCTTGCAAGCAGAGGACTTTGGGTGTCCAACCAAGCCAAGTTTACAGGCTGGTCAGTGAGCCCTGCTCCAGTGGGAGCTTTTCATTCTGTGCAAATGCTGCAAAAGCATGGAAGACTGCAAGGCAGGGACATTAATTCAAGACTGCTTTGCTGCAAACACTTTTGCACCTAAAAAATCTAACGTACATCCAATGACATGAGCTTAAAATAGTGATGCACATCTTACAGGTGACATAACAGTGGCTATAAATGTGCCTTTTGCCCAACACTGCCATAGTTGGCATTTTCAAAATATGAGGTCACTTGTTGAGTCTTCCCAAAATGATATTTTTAGGATTAGAATGCAACTGTTCTCATTAAAAAGCATAATTTGTACCCAGCCATGGACATTTAAATTCTATCTTGTGCATCTTGAAAGCTTATTCTTGGAACTTCTATTTAATTCAAATCCTACTTGTCTGTAATGAATCCAATAAAGGGATTCTGCTATGACCAACAAATTTGCATGAAGATGTAATAAGCTGTGTTCTAACTTAGCAAATCAAATTTTTTCAGCAAGAAATATATCCTAAGAAGATTCCTTCTTTATGGGTAGAAACAATAAGGAAATCTTTGCCATTTTTTCTTTTTTTTCTTTTTTTTAAACAACTTAAAAATAGAATGTAGTATTTGAAATACTGTATTTGTTGCAAATTACCTACTTAACACCATTTCTTTTTCATCCTTTTAAACCTGAAAGGTCCCCATGCTTGGCTTTTATGACTTGTCTACATTTGAGGGTCTATGTTTCTGTGCATCCAAAGCGCTGACAACTGATATTATCTTATTCTAAAATAAGACACTGCCAAATCTGAAGATTCAGGCTTGATCTTTACTCATGGTTGAGAAAATAATTATTAATAATATTAATCCAATTCAGTAGCTGTTTTAGTTACTAAAAACTTTTCATCAAAAGTAAGATGATCATCCATACTTAGAGATCAGGTCAAATGAAACTTTCCCAGGTATGCAAGGACATTAGAAAAGGGAGCTTTCAGATTACTTTAAAATTTGATAATTTAGGCCTTTCTGTACCTAAAGAAATTGAATGTGCATATTGAGCAGAAGTCAAGCTATGGAATTTTTATGGTAGAAATTTCAGGCCCTATTCAAGCCTATAGGCTATGTTCTGCCTTTTTTTTTTTTTTTTAAGAAAAAGAGAAATGTCTGAACACAAACCAGTAACTAATAACTCAAAGTAACTTACCTTTTTTCAGCCAAGAAATATTTTGCTTTTCATGTTCAAAACTTTCAGCTGCTTTGATTTTTACCTTGTCTGTCTTGTCCTCTGACATCTGTGGGAGAGAAAAGAATTTGAGGGTGTCAAGTTCTCGTAAAGAAAGTTTGACAGAGAAAGATGTTCTCTGTTTAGGTTCCTGCCATAATAAATTGTGCATACTTACACAGACACTTTTTTCTCCTGCAGATTATTGATACTACATAATATCTGAGCCGTTGAATTTATGTTCTGTCCCTAAATGCTTTATCAATATTACATGGTTGCTGTTTGCAGAGGGATGCTTTTGTAATGTAACTATAAATTACATTATGAAATAAATTATAAACTCAAAGCATGGTGGTAATAGATAAACACATAACACACAGAATAGGTACAGTTAGGCTGGGGAGGAGGCATCCAGGCTGCCTGTTTGTTGTGGCTCAAAGTTGCTGTAAAGCCCGCTGTCAGAGAGCTATAATTATATGAATAGTAATAAATATTTATAAAGGCGACTTGAACAAAGTGTAACCCCCCAAAAATAAAACCTTTACTGCCACTTGCACCAATTTATTTGCTGCAGAATCCCGAACAAGTCCCGGTACCTGAGGGCATTACGTGCACAGCCCCTGCACTGTGCCTTGTGCTAGGAATAAGATTAGGCAGCCTGGGCTTCTCCTGACTGCAGGCAGTGGAAATAGAAGGCAGCAATCTCAAGCATTTCTGGTTTTACCTGTCTCTCCCACCCGGGCACAGAGCAGCAGGGTTCAGGCGCCGAGCGGAGCAGCCTTTGGCCGGATCCCTGGCTGGCTGTTGGTGTCCAGCATCCCCACACACAGCAAAGCGAAGGGACGAGCAGTGCACTGCCTGCCTGCCTGCCGTGTGGTGCCAGATTTGTCTGGCTGCCAGCATCAGCCAACTTACTGCTGAGGGTTTGGGGCTTTTTCTCTCTCTCTCCCCCCACCACCCTCGTTGTTGTTTGCATTCACTTCCAGAGCTGGGGAGGGAAGGAGGAGGGTAATGAGTGTCCCAGCAGTATTGGAGTGATTTAAAGAAAAATATCAGAAGCTTTTCAAATAGGAAAAAATTGGCTTGGAAATGTTATTACTGCAGTTCATAACCCAGTGAATCTGTGAGAGGAGGAAGAAAATAGAAAGGGAACCAGGAAATTAATAGCAACAAATCAGATAAATGTGCCACGGTTTGGGCTAAATGTAAGTTGAGATACTGAAGGATATAGAAATTAGACACTAAATATCTATTTACAGCTGTCACTTTGGCAGAGGAATGGTCTCAGCCCGTGGGGAGCTGAGTGTTGTGACCCTCCCAGCTCAGCCCTTCCCTCTGGTTCCATGGGGCTGAGTGGTCCCTGATGGGGACAGCACAAGGCTGGGTGGGCTTGGCCACAGGGACCACCAACAGGGGACCACCAACACAGGGACAGGGGACCACCTGGGTGGGCTTTGCCACACCTTGAAGGCACCACAAAGTTCAGTTTGTTAGTTGGTTTAGAAAATTCTCTTTCCACAGTTGCCAGCAATATTTCTCTACTGGTAGTAAGAGTAGGATGAAGCCTAAAGAGAACAAGTTTTTAGGGTGCTCAGGCATTTAATCTTTTCATATAGGACAAAAAAAGTCACTCTGCTTCCCAGAACTGAGTTTTGAAAGGGTTGTTTGTGGAGTACATGCAGAATTACTCATTTATCATAGTTTTTAAGTGATATTTACAAAATTTCAAGCAACATTTGTCACCAGATACTATAATCCAGGATTCCAGTGCTTAAGTGTGGCCAATAAATAATAACATATTCCCTTTGTTATGACAATTATCTTCCTCTATTCTACCATCACATGTCATTCTTGCTAGAAAAAAAATGTTTTCTTTCTTTTTTTTTTTAAATCTCCTGCGCCAACCTGAGATTCCTTTACCATCTTTAGCTAATTGTGAACTACATTCTAAGGGCCTACTTACCTCTCCAAATTGCAATGATTAGTCTTGCATGGTTTGAAAACCTATTTTAAACAGGGTACTTCAAAACAATTGCCACCATGGTGGGGGAAAACTCTAGGGGTAGTGTTTTAAGATCTTTATTCCATTCTCCTTGGACGCAGCTTTGGGAATTATGTATTTTCAATTGCAGTTGCTCATTCTCCCAGAAACACCTATTCTCCCATGTTGTTTCATCTGCAATGTTTTAAATTTACCAGTGATGCTGGTTCTTCTGCTGGATTTTCCAGGCTGTGGAGCTCTTGGTGGATCCTAATAAAATAATCTGGACTCCACACAGAGCAGTTTGAACCTCTCTGATTGTAGCTTGGATCTAGCGCTACTCTGCATTTCAGAAGCCACAGTTTAAAATGAAGATATGGGTGGTTTCCAAACCAAACTAGAGTGAAAGCTCCCTGGTTCATCTGGCACATCCTCGCTGATTTTCTGGAGGTTTTAACAAAATCCTAATGCCTCTCCCAAAGAAAGTAAAACAGATGAGGAGAAAGCCCTTGTAAAACCACAGACCTGAAAACTGCTGTGGCTTGAGATAACAGCCCCTGAAGTCTTGTCCTTCAGGGGTTTTGCCACTTAAATTCTCTTTGAAGGCAGCAGGAGCCAGGACTGAGCCTGGACTGAGCCTCCAGAACGTGAGCAGCCAGTGGTGCTTGAAGACAGCTGAATGTATCCCCCAAACCTTGACAAATACCAATTTATCAACACCAAGCCAACACAGACAACACTTTCCATCGGGTTTTATCCATTTTTATTTGAGCATTAACCAAGGTAATGCAGATTTGTGCTCTGAGATGTTCTCTTCACCTGCTGCCCTGAGATGCCCTGCGGGACCCCCAAGTGTTGGTAGCTTGCAAACCTGCAGAAGATACTGAACATGAAATAACCCACCAGTCAGCTAGGAAAACATTAAATAACTTTCTTACTCTTTGTACTCTCCATTACTGATATTCAATTAATTGTCCTGATGTTTTTCAGTCCAGGAATATTAAATGTAACCTTTCATGATCTTGATCAGCTCCAGTTTTCTACTGAGACATGTTCCTGTGCGCTATTTTTTGCTTCATTTAATTAAGTTATTTTGGATAAATGCATCAATATTTCTGTTTCCTAATCAATCTTAAAGTAGTTAGAGGAAAGGCAACCTTGCCATACATCCTCAGTAATGCCAGGTTTTGCAAAGGAGGAAAAAAACATTATGAGAGAAGGTTATTAAAATATTGAGTAAACTTGTTTCTGTTAAAGCTGTAATTGAATTTTTAAAGCCCTGGCCGATTTTAAACACCGAACTTTAGTTTATGGTTTGATAATTCATTTCACTTTCATTTTTATAGGTTTTATTTTATAGCTACTAAATATCTATGGGCCATCCCATGTTCATTTTCCTTCCTGGTTGTGAAATAGGGTATTTAAATGGAGGATTAAAAATAAAAATCGTAATGCCAAAATAGATGTGGTATCAGTTTCCAGATAAATGTACTGTATCAAGTGCTTGTTGAGATTCAAGAGTATATTTTTCTGGTCTGCTCAGTTGGGTCTGCAGTCAAGTCTTTGAGGAGTTGGAGAATAGGAAACTTTAGTTGGTTGTAATATCCATCAAAACAGAAGAAAAATCTCATTGTTGGTCCTAGCAAACATCAAAACTGTTAAAGTTAAGATCAGGGGTCCAGTGCTGGATCCTGTCCTGAGTACAAGGGAGGATGTATGGCCATAGTGAGGAGAGTTTTTGGTTACATCTATGAGTACAGCATTTAAAATATTAAATTTCATTACCTGAAATTACTTTTTAGTGGAGAATATGAACTGTGTGCCTAAAAGTTGAATTTTCCAGAGTGAATTTTACACAGCTCAGCATTAAATTAAGCAGTTACTTCTTTCTTGCACAATCCAGGTAAAATATAGCCACTTGTCCACTGGCAAGTGGCGCTCTGTAGCTTTGGAATACCCCACACTGCAGTAAATGTGGTTTATTAAAAAAAAAGGTATGATGAAACTATGTCTTTGCTCCCTTTTGCACCCTGGGGTGATCATTTCCAATAATAAAGTGAGTATAATGTGATGTGCCCTGTCAAAGTTAAGGAATCTCTTCTTGATCACGCATCTGTAGGTAGAATATTAAGTTGTGGGAACACGATATACAGCCAAATTATCCTGGTGATTTAATGTAAAATGCATGGTTTTTTAGCCGAACCATCATGTCCTGTGAGTGCTTCAAATGCAAAACAGGCTGTTTGGAGAGCCCACCTCAAACTGGCACTGACAAATGATCTATATGCTGCAGAGACCCAGAGCAGTACAAAGATAAGATTTTCCTCCTCATCACTCTGCCTTGTAGACACTCCAGGTAATTTCTCAGTAATTCTGTGTCCTGCAAGAGGAGACACAGGGCTTTATTTCACTTTTTCACTCGGTGCCACTGCAGGTCAGTGAAAGTCTGGCAATGAGTTCAGGCTGGAGGATGGAATAAAACCTTGGAAAGAGTTGCAAAGGCAGGTTAGTATAGAGGTCACTCATAACATGGAGAAAGCCCAAACAAGTGAAATTAAGAATGGTCCATATTTCCACTGAGCAGTAAAGAAAAGAAAGAGACTGCACATGTTTAATTGTCCAGGAGGGCAGGAAGGCTCCTTGGTGTCTGTGTGAAAAAGTGACAACTGGGACACTGCTGGGAAAAGAGGATGAAGCTCCAGTGTGAAATAAATGTGAGGATGAGTGTGGTTTTAGGATGGGGAAGGCAGAGAGACCCAGGCTCTAGCCCTGGAGCCATGACCTGCCATCCTAGCATCCATCAACAGGAGACTTCTGGAAAAATAATTGAAAGCTTCTGGGGCATCACAGCAAAAATTGGGACAGACTTCTTATGATGAGATGGAAAATAAGCAGAACAATTGCTGCTGTATAAGTGAGACAGGAATGTGACAATCTCAGGGAGGTGTAGCCTTTGGCAGGTGGGTGCAACCAACAGTAGCTACAGAACTTTTAGGGGAATGTACAGCTGAAACATGAACTTAATGTCTTCATGGAAACAATTCTTTACTGCTGTTTAGGAGCTGGATATCTTGGATTATTGCCACACCAGTAGCTGAATATTTTTACAATCATATCCTTGTTCAGTTGAAGGCAGGATTGTCCTGCCAATGCTCAGACAAGCTGTCCTTGAAGTCCTGTGAAGACACTCAGCCACATGCCCTTTCCAGGCAGTCCAATGCTTTTCAATCCTGGTAACAAATACATAAACTTCTCATACTGTCTATCCTAACTCTTACTTCACTGTATATTTAACCCTTGACTCTTATCCTTTCTGAAATGCTCGTGCAAAACTGAGTTTCCTATCTACTTGCAACAATCCTTACAGCAGATGAAGGAATCTCATCACATATTCCCTCAGTTTTTACCAATACTTATAATTAGATCTTATTCTTTAACCTGTTATCATGACTTTTGCTGGTGCCACCTTTCCAGAAGTGGTGATGTTCCTCCTAAGGCCTTGCCCACATGGGACAGAGCAGTGAGGTTATTGGTATATTTAACAAGCTTTCTACCTGTTTGTGCATCCCAGAGTGATGTTTGATTTTCACGACAGCCTGAAATTGTTGACTTCTGTTTGGTTTATAATCCATGCTGTTCCCTAGATTGTGTTCTGCAGCACAGCAATGTAACCAGCTGTTTTCTTTTTTAATACTGTTTTCACCTACCTAAGCATAGGATTGTACAGCAGTGCTTTCAGAATGCCACCCTAATCTTCTTCACATTGTTTTCCTGGTTTGTGAAAGTCATTTTGAACTCTCATCCTGTCCTCTAACATGCTTGTTAGCCCACCTTTTTGTGGTCCCACCATCACCTGGTGGACATTTGCAGAATTTCTGTGGAAATCCCTTGCCTCTGCAATATAGGGGCTTGGAGTGGGTCAGAATTGAAGCTCTGTGCTTCCCAAACTACACATGTGCCTCCACAGTTCATTCCCTTTCGGGAATCCATGAATATTTTTAATTTCTGACTCTTTATGATCTGCTAAACCGCAGAGCCATCTTCTTGAGCATCAGTATGACCCATGTGGGGACGCAGAGAAAAATCCCTCTTGTCTTCAGCAAGTGAAGACACTGACTGAGAGCACTGACAGACAGATCACACTGTCTTTAACATTATTTGTGAGCCAGGTAGGCACAAGAGTGATTTGTTACATCTTCCATCAAATGTAAAAAGCTGGTGGCAAGTATTTTCTAATGAAGAGGAACCTGAGCACTTACGGACTCCTTTGTTGACTGGCAAAGCTTGACAGCAGCTCCCTAAACAGCACTATCCCAGAAAAGATGTCAGTGAAATCACTGTGCTTTTTAAACAGAGAGAAAACTGACTTGAGTGTTTTCCCCTCATGCTTTTAAATAAGCTGCTTCCCAACAGTGGTTGAAATGTGGTCGCTTCTCGGAGGTGCTGAGTGGAGCTGAGAAGGAGGGGTTTTGTCTCAATTACTCTTGCAAGAAAAAGACAAAATTAGATCTCTACATTATTTCAGGAAGGTGTCAAAGGAATTTGTAGTTGCCTTGAAGTCAGCACTATTATTTCTTAGCTAACCACTACGGAAATGAGATTTTTGCATTTTTGCTGGGTTTGTTTGGCTTGTTTAAATACTGATCAGGTCAGGATCAACAGTAACAACAAATCAGAAACTTGGCGAACTCTTAGGTAGGCTCTCACTGGGATGTAAGAAACCTCAGGTGAAACTCCTGCATGATTGTTTCCTTCCAGCTGGAGGGGAAGGAGAGATTAAGATTAAGGAGAGATTAATCTCTCTGGCAGGAGAGATTAAGAGATTGTCCTAAAGGAGAGAATAGGTTGGTGGTCAAGGGGGTTACCTGGAATCTTTCTTGCTAATGCTTCTATGAGATTCTTTGTAAGATCTGTGATTTGGACTAATGAAAAGTTGGCCTGGAAGTGTTAAATTCTGGCTGGATGGGGTTCTGAGCAACCTGGTCTCCAGAAATTTGTCCCTGGGCATGGAAGAGGGGTTGGAACCTGATGATCTTTAAGATTCCTTCTGATCCAAACCATCCTATGATTTTATGGAATGGTGAAAATCGTGAAGTCTCAAAGTTTTGTTTAAGAGGAAATGTGTTTCCTCCCTGAGCACATGCAACTGCAACTGAAGAAAACGTGAGCTCCAGGAGTTCAGAACCCTGAAAATAAGGCCTGATGTCTAAATGAAATTGAACTTCAAAAAGAAAAGTAGTTTTCTGGCCCTTTTGGAGCCAAAACAAAGACATATTTATTCTATTTGATCAGCTATTCACAAATTATGTCTTTGTATCTTTAAAATAACTACAAACCAAATTTAAAACTGGAAGCTCTCATCTTTGATGTTATCTGCAGATAAGATAAAGCTTTGAAGCACTAACAGAAGCTAATTGGAACAGAATACCAATACAACCAAAAATTAATAGAAAACACAAGAACTGTTTGGAGCACTGTCATTCTAAACTGGGACCATTTCTTTTCAAATCCCAGAGGATTTCAGGAATAAAGTGCAATCCTATGGACTGTAGTTGAAAGGGGAGAATTGTCTGATTCTATGTACCATGATACTTCAAACACAATCATTACATTAGTTATTTGTTGTATTGTATTGTATTTGTGTATTGTATTTTTAAGTATCAAAATCTTTTTGATATGTAGCAGGCTGAAATGAGGTGGAGGAAGGTAGGCCACAGGTGAAATAGTATCAAATTCATGTTTGCATTTGAATAGGGTCTTTTTTCTGCTGTTTTGTTTTGAGGATGACATTACTTTTCATCCTGAACTTGAAAACAATTTGTTAAAGTTGTTGCAGGTTTGGTTGGCTTCTGGTGCGAGAAACCATGGAAGGGCAGAGCAAAGTGGAAATGTGTTTTATTTTGGGGAACAACTTGCCTGGCTATGAGCTCAGGCAGCCCTTGGATTGGATTTAGTGCTGCTTTGCCCTGTTGACAACCTCAGACCCTAAACTGGGATGAGGTAGAGAAATGAGATGTGTATGTTTGTATCCTCACTCCCTGCAGTGTAAGCAGGCCATGTGCTCTCTAGACTTGTCCAAGAAACCCCCTCGGTAGTAAAAGGAAATTATTCCTGTTGCCTAGCCAAATACTCTGATATTAAGCAATTCCAGAGCTGAGGTTGCTCAGGCAACCTTATTTCTACTCCCTCATTCATTAACATAGGAGGTGATCATATGATTGAAGCTGCTAATTTTTATTTCATGCTGTATCTTGGGTTCAAACAAGGACTCGTGCAAGACAACTTGTCCTGCCATGCAAAGTCTGAGGACAGGGTCAGAGTTTTTCAAATACTCCACCTGCTTTGCTGAGAGTGTGAGGAGGAAGCAGGAGGCCTGTGCCCATTCTGAAAAAATCTGTCAAGTGTGAATAAAATCTCAGGAGAACTGTGCTTCTGTGAGGTCCTGGCATGGAGACCCTCTGCCTTCGTGGGCAGCACTTCACCCTCTGCTCTCTCACCCAAGGGTGGCACAGGTACCCCAACCTCTGTATCCAGACTTCTCTGAGCTGTGGTTCTCATATTAGGCAGCATCTTTCTGTCCAGACTGGTACCCATGGACTTTGGGGACCAGGCAGCTCTTTATCTCTTGTAAAGCACCACCTATCCTTGCTAAAACTGCAATTGAAAATACTGTTGATGTCACTGCCTGCAGTGTTTCAAACCACCCACTATGGCTGTTCTATTTTCACAACTGGTTTACTACCAGGAGTCATTAGCCCTTAGCTAAACCAACAGTGACTCTATTTTCAAATATTACCTGGGTGGTAAAACATAGGATTTATATATTTTTGCAAAGATCTCCTTCTGCTCTGCAATTTGCATGACAAGCAACCTAACACCTATTCAGCTATGCTTAGTCCTCATCTTGAAAGCAGAAGATGTGTCTTCTCTGTAGAAGTGAGAAGTTGGACAGTATCAGCAGCATTTGTTTTAATGCCTACTGCTTTTCCTTCTAGAGAACTTGGAATTTTGCAATCCTGTTAAGTGCTTGTATTCTCCAATAAATATTCTGAGCTGTTGCTGTATTTCAGTTGTTAGGTTTCTCAGGGGGAAAAGGCAGTAAAGAAAGAAAATGAATAAATAAACAGTTCAAAGCCTTGAGTGTCCAAAAATATTGCAGTATCTTGATTTGAATAATCGAAAATTGCGACACTCTATTTGGGTACATTTCATCACATTGAAAGCTTTGCATGCAAATCCAAAGCCTGCTATTCTCTCTAAATCCTTGGAATATTTTCATTGCCAATCTTTTTCTATTTTGTTGGTTCAAAAAAAAAAAAAAAAAAAAAAAGGAAGAAAAAAGCAAAAGAGCAAGGCTACTTTTTATTTACAAATAAAGTTAACTTGTATTTAATGCAAAAAAAATGACCCACCAAATCGAACAAATCGAATAGGAGGATTGTATTCCCACATGTTTGCAATTACTAAAACCCCCTCGATTTTCTTCCTTTATTTAACTGCAGAAGCACAAGAGATTCCTACATAGGATGCAGATCTGTTTCAGAATATGTTAAGCTGTATTTCTGTTAGTCTTAGCTGGAAATTCTGGAAATCTAAGTCAAAACAGCAACAAGACCCCTGCTCCAATACTTTACTGTGAAGCTGGATTTAGAAAGGACTTAATGCCATCATCCCAAATGAGAGCATTTTAGTGGACTTTTGTTTCTACTTAAATTCCAGAGAAAAGCCATGGATCAGCTTAGTCTGAGCTCTCTCGACATTTGAGTTTGCCAGGAGGGTTTGTTCAAATTACATCTTTGGTCCAGATCTGCTTCTTTCCATGTCTGATCACATGGAAAAAAAGCAAGGAAACTACCACGGAGGAATTTGAAGAATGAGGGGAAGAGGCTCATTCCTAGCACCTAGCCAGGCTTTGGGTATTAACACAAACTTCTCTCCATAGTCCCCTCTGCCTCATCCTTTCTCTCACACCCCTTTTCCTTTAGCTTGTGCCATGATATAAAACCCTGCTGACCCAAAGCGCTCTGAAGAACCAGGGAGCACTTCTGAACGTCCTCAGCTGTGCCCAAATCCAGGGAAAAGGGCCCAAAAGTCACTGGTTGGAGGGGGCAGTGGCACAGTGGAGCCTGACCCATCCCTCAGAGATGGAATGAGTGACACGAGTACATCAGGGTGGGGAGCTCCAAAGGCTCTCATTGCCTGGCCCAGCTTGTTTGACAGTGCTTAATTTTTAACATGTGGAAATTTCTGAAATATGCGTCTTGAAATATCTGCTTAGCTTGCCTAGAAAGCTTTAATAATTGATGGAAATTCAGACTTGAGGTATAGTAATGATTTATATGGGGAGCTGTCTTTACACAATCCGCTCTCAAAGCTTTCTAGAGTATTACTCTTAGTGTCTAATTAACTTCCGAAGAGTGATACTGCTCCTTTCACTACACTGATTGATCAAGGGCTTAACTGCAAGTCATACTGTCCAAGTGATTCCCCAGTGTCTTCTCAGCTCTTATGAGCTCTTGCTGAGGAATAGAAGTGTCTTGGACACCAAGGACTACTCTCAAGTTTTCAGAGACTACATCTTTTACGTCAGGCTGCTCCTGTTGCTGTTTAGCCCCTGGAGCCATTGCATAGAAATTTCTAGTCCTTAGATATGGCTTTGAGTGATGTGATCTAAACATTTTTCTTCTCCACGGTAGCAGTTCTTCATAGCATATCTTCTGGAGCATGTTCCTTTCACTGTTTCGAGACTTGTGATGATAAAGATTACACTAAAAAACACTAAAAATTCAAGTAACTAATAATGATTTAGAGCTAAGATGAGGTAGTGCAAGTCCCACCTACCAGCTAAGGACCTTGAAAAGACAGAGTCACTCCCTTATTTAACCATTTGCACGCTGAGGGATCTGTGTAAATCACCTACAGGGACCTTAGGATGATCACAATTAGTACAATGTATATTTTCAGCGGTTAAGCATTTAATTTGTTTAAATTAAAAGTCTATGAGAATGAAAAGGAAAGCTGACAGGACAGTGAACAGGGAAGGTCTTATGAATTTCAGGGTCTGTTCTTCTGTCAGTAAATTTGCTGTCCCAGGTAATACAATCCCTTAGAGATCCATGGATATGGGAAACACAAAGTGCAGACAGCTCTTTGAGTCTCTTTTTAAGAAAAGATCAGGTCCTTCTGCAGAATAATTTTTAGGGTCACCAGAGGATGGTGGGGGAAAATGCACATTTTCTCAGTAGTTAATTATCTGTTTATGGCATTTTTGTCCTACTACTTCCCTGTTCCTTGCTCATGATCTCAATGAATATCTCAGTTCTTGGCACAAGTTGCCTTGTTTCCCACAACCAATGTGTTTTATAACTATTTTCTACCTATATCTACACTGACATTTGATATTGGCAGCTCATGGTCAGATGATGCACACCTCAATGATGGGCAGTTGTTTCTGGGCCACAGACAGGCTGCCCTGACCCCAAAAATCACACCCCTGAAACCTCTTTTCAAATATATCAAGTTCTGCAGTCTGCTATTTTCTTAACCACTTCCCTCCCCATTTATGGTGATAAGTCTTGTCCAGTAAAGGCTGTCCTTACAGCAGTATTGTGTGTGCCGTTTGTTCCCAGGATAATTTTAAAAATCTGTTTTGTTTCTTTTAAATTATTTTCACAAAATCTGTCCCTTTACCTTGCACCAGAGGGCTGTGCAGCAATGGATCTGGCTGCAGAGACTGTGTGCTCAGGCTCATCTATAACTGAGAGCCACCAGCCTGAGAGGATCAACATTCTTGAGGTCCAAATATTACTCTGAAAGGATTAATGGCCCCACCTTTTAAGAAATTAGCTATACCTCCATTTCCTCTTTCCATCCAAACAGCATTTCTGGTACTAATAACACTAGCCAGAGCAAAAGAGGAGATAAAAGCTCTGGTGGCAGAGTTCCATGTGTGAAGGAAGGTGTCATAAAGTCTTGGAGGGCTCATCCAAAGTTTGTACCAAAATTAATGACTGGCATTGTCATTTAAATCACCCCGGAACCCCAATGTATTTATTGGGAAATTTCAGCAGACAAAAGCAAGTCTGAGAGCCCTACATTGGAACTTCTTGGAGAATTCAATTTCTCTGGAGCTAGAATGAGGATACTTAGTGTATCTTCATAAGTTACAAGCTGATAACTGGATTCAGGCACTTCACGGATTTTTGTTTTTTACTCTTTCTTACATGGAATTATGTTGTTCAGTTTTCAGCTCTTTCTGTTCAGGTGTGAGTGAATTTCGGAGCTGCTTTGACAAATGCCTTATGCTAGAGTTCCCCAAGGAGAGCTTCAAAGGGACAGATAAACATTGTTGATCCAGCATTTCTTACAAACTGAAGCATTAGGACTTGATGCAAATTATATTAGAGATATTAGGATCTTGCTTCGACTAGATTCTGATATAATTTACCAATAGGAGGGTATGCATATAAAGCATCTAATGAAGATATAAATCTCTTGTCCAATCAGTTGTTTTATTCAAAACAATTTGCAAATACATCATTTTGACATCTAGATGTTGATCCTTCATTGTCCTGTTTGTACTATTATTTTCAGAAAATAAGCATTTTGTCATGATAAAAAAGTGCTTGGTACATATAAATGGACTGGAATGGAATATAAATAAGGTGAAATATAAATATAATTCATTGTAGATGATGATGCTTTGTCCAAACAGGAAAGTGTAACCCTGGGATTCTGCAGTGCTTTGTGTTGGTCTAGTACTGCTCCTAAAGAAGGATAAACCAACCTAGTGGTAAATTCTCTGCTGATTTAGTAAGGCTAATCTTTTGTGAAAATCTCACTCTTAATCAGTTTTACAATTAGTGAAATGTACTCAAAGAATTGTAGGTATGATTCTTATATGTTATCTCTTAGCAGCATTGGTAGAAACCCTTTAAATGTTCTAAACCATAAGTTTCCAAAATGTGGCATGGTAGCAATGTCAAACAGTTTGGTACATCCCTGTTTCTGGTGCTGCCTTCAACTACTGAGCAGCTACTCATGAAAAAATTTGTGGCCCCTGTGCAAAAAATAAGTGGAGTTTGGGTAACAGAAAGTGTTAAATTCTGTAAGAAAACAGTGTCTCAACAAAAATACCTGTATCTCCTACTAAGATGTCTTGTTTATCAGCCTGCCTCCCTCCTTGTGGTACAGGATAGAACTGCCTTGGCTTAAAAACAAAAAAGGTGGGTGGAAAACCCTTGCAAATGAAGGCACACAGTTGTCTTAGTGCACTTATGAATCACTTTGAAAAGCTCACATTCCTATTACAGCAATTTTAATAACAAAACACATTGCCCAGACAGCCTGATGTTAAATGTGTGCAGCTCTTTAGAGAAGAAGGGCTGCAGACAGCAACATTTAAATTGTGGGGCTCCTCCAGGGTGAAGCTGCACAAGAGCTGATCAGTAAAGCAAGAAATCACTGCTGTGGTGTGTGCAAGGGAAGGAGGTAATAGGGATGCTGCTACCTGAGGAAAAGGGCAAGTCCTCTCACAGATAAAGGAAGAGAGAGATGTAAGAGGAGAAAACCATGCAGGGAAAGATTAGAATTTTTTTAAAATGTGGAAAATTGTTTAACACTGAAGTTGTATCTCAAGGCAGTCCTGCCTATCCCAAGACCACCGCACGTTTGTAACCTCAACTTCGCAGACCACACTGTTTCTCCCAGATAACAGGGATATGCAGATAGTAAGAGGCACAAAAATAAATTAGAAAAGGATTTCTTTAATGCTTCTAATAATGTATTTGGACATGATTATCATAATGAATCTTGTAAAAGGAATTTACTGTTTCCCCTTTTATATGATGTATTTCTGACCTTCACCCGCTTGATATGCGATTCCTATTCAGCGAAGGTGCCCATAATAGAGGGGCAGGAAGGATGATCAGAGTTCAAACAATAGGGTAAGAAATGCAGAGTAGAGGGAAAAAGCTTCCATTTTCCCATAAGCTGGGGCACAGAAGATACTGCAGCCTCAGCTCTACAGTATCTTATGAACAAACAAATTATGCATGAGTTTGCTCAGGGGACTACTCAGCTACTCAACAATAATGGGTAATTGCCCTCACAAACTTATCCTCATATCACTCATACACACCAACACTTATACTGAAAAGAAAAGACGCGAAGAACAAATTTCAATATAAAACACATTATTATTATGAAAATGACACATTTCCATTTAACCCTTTTCTAACAAAAAGAACTCGCTGCTTTTCAAAGAAAATGGGGCTGGGGAATTTTAAACGTTAGTCTCAGTATTTTCCCTTGGAAGGCACACTCAAGATTGTTTTACTTGGCACATTCTGTACTCTTCATTGTAGCAAAGGCTTGCGGGTATCTAATGACACAATCACAGAATGCCATAGAAATTTGGAACAAAATCCCCATCTTCGATACAATTCAGCAGATTCACGCCATATGGAAATCCTGCTGTTTAATGTAACACCATTAAAAGCCACATATTGCTAAATTCATCTCTCAAAGATTTTTGCAAAAGTTGCAGGAACAATATTATTTCTGAGTTTTTAACCTTTATTCAGCCTCCAGCATTCTTAGGAGTCAAACGTGTGTTTCATAACTGGAAATCCATCTACTTCATATGCTGGTGATATTTTGATTTCTCAAACATGCATAGTAGTATAATGGTCTTGTCTCCTTCATAAAGAACTAGTAAGTTACAACTTGATCAATAACTGGGAAAGAGATGAACCATAGCTAGTGCTCAGGGTCCTAAAATATAGATTAATTTAAATTTATTCTCTGCATCTTCACCCTGAGCATCTTATTCATTCCTTTTCTTTGTCATATACTTTCAGTTCTAAGTGGCAAGCTCCCTGGGTCTGAGATTGTGTGTTAACATTTTGAATTGCAAAGCTCTTTGGTATTTCTGGACTGCAAATGAAATCATTGATAAAGCTGTTTACTGCACAGCCGTCTCTTTGCATTTTCAGTCCATCCCTTTAGGAAAATCTTCTACTGAAGGCAGTGCTAAGGACACAGAATTTGAGTAGAAAGAAGGTGGTTCTGGCTGCTGTGTAGATGCTTTACCAAAGCTTTACTCAGTGCTTTCAGTGTCTGCATAGATCTCAACTCTTCTTTCCAGACTGCTCTTAGGTGCAAGGATTTCCCAGCTCTGTCTGCTTGCAGGAATTGCATCAGAAAGGATACAGAAAATGGTAAAGAATCCATCCCCTTTTTACAGGGTGTTTTCCCAAAATCCTTCTGAAATCTGAAGCAGTCTTTCTACCCAACATTGAGAGTGACTAGAGAGACATCATGAAAAAGGAGTGTGGTGCAGTTTCCCATGTTAAAAGGAGTATCTTCAAACTCAGAAGTACCTTTCATAAGATGTGTGTACCAGGGATCTCAGAGGCACTTGGGAAGAGTCCTACATGAGCTTTAAGCTGCCTTTTCAATCTGAACTTATTCCAGGTGTACCCACTTCCTTTCCATGTCCAAAGCTGGGGTAGAGATCATCACAAGAATCAGCGTCTCCAGGAGTGGCAGGTTCAGCCACACTCCCAAAGAGCTCCCATTTCCAGATGCTGAGCCCTCCTGAACATATGGTGATCGCAGGTGCCTGGAGGAGGGTCAACATCTTTCTGAAAATATAATTCAGGGAGGATCCAAAATATCTTCCAAGTCAGCAAGAATAATGGCAGGTGACTAGGAGCCTGAGAGGCTTTGCAGATACTTTTGTTATTTATATAATTGTGTCACAGATGTGCAAGATGAGCTGGGTCCAACACCTCCAGGAGATGACAGGGGAGTTTAGAGAGGGGGAGTGAGTGGACCTAAGCTAGGAAGGGAGAGGAAACATGGGTAGCTGTCCATCTTTTTATCTGCAAATTCATGACTTATGAGAATGTTGCCCTTGATGTAGGTGGCCAAACTTCTGGTAAGTTTTCAGAAGTTGTTGGCAGCTCTGTAAGCCCAAGATTTCCGCTCCAGAATTGCAAGATACTTAGTTTGTCAATACAAGCAAAACAGGCTGTACATCTCTTTAGGGAAAACTAGCAGAGCAGCAGAGTTGTAATGGAAGGAGTAGCTCTTTTAATAAGATGAAGACACACTGAGTAAGAAATTACCTGGGTGAGAGAGAAGCACCAGCCCCAGGAACATTCCCAGATTTTGGCTGCTGCATTTCCAGCAAGTAACGATGTGTCTCTGTAGTGGGAGCCAGTGAAGCTGCATTTAAGGGCTCTGATGACATTTGTATGTCCCTAATATATTTATAACTTAGGACAGAGTACCTGTGTGTATGTCTGTCATTTTTTTCCTAGTAGATATGCAGAGATTTAAACAGGTGAAAATGTGTCCACAAAGGACCATAAAGAAGAAAAGGAGTTATAAGGTAATGCAGCAAGAGCGCTGGTGCATGGTTATTGAAAGTAAAAATGGTTAACATGTGGAAAGAGGTATATAAATGACTGCAAGCCACTTTTTCAAATGTCTTTCCCTGTTGCTCTCAGCAATATCACTGAATGTGATCAAATCGTTTTTCCGCTCCTTTGGCACAGTACCTTCCCCAAGTTAACAGCCACCTTAAAAAGAGGGCACAGGGGCCACGGCAGATAATGCACGTTCTGTTGTGTGATTCTCAAATGCTCTTAGGGCTCCTCGTGCGGGAGATTAAAGCCACTCACCACTGGTTTGCCTCTGCTGGCGCTGGTGTGAGCTCCCCAGGGGCTGAGCACAGCTCCCAGCCCTGCTCCCCTGGAGGCTGCAGGATGAGGCCCTTGGCTGCAGGTTTGGTAGCACCCAGCCTCTGTCAGATCCCCATGTGCAAGCATTGGTATAGTTTTAATTTATTTTTAAGAACACAAAGATCCATGATTTAAATATTGTGAAATCCTGTATATATTTTGGCTCAGTCAGTCATATGCCTGTTTACTCACAGATTCCCCAAAATCTGCATTTCCTCAGGCATTCATGTCTTTCAGATTCTTTATGCTGCTTTTTCTGCCTCAGTTATTTCTTAACACCATGCTGACTGCTTTCTCTTTGATCCAGTAGATTGTGGCCTTTCTGGTAAGGCTTGGGTTTGTCACACATGGTCAAGTGACCACTGCTTGATTCCCTCTCTGAACAGCCAACAACTCTTTGTCAAGGTGGGAAACACCTTTCTGCCCGCTGCTTGCGTCCATTCTTCTCTGTGCAAAAATTAATTAATAAATCTAATTGTGAGCAACACCATAACAACAAGATGAGGAATGACAAAGGAGCCCTGTTGGGTACCTGGCTACAGAGGAGCAATATCTGTTGTGTTCTTCCAGGAACAGGGCCAGAGCTTTTTCACATTCTGGACAAAAGCTGTTTAACTGAAATATGTGTTAAAATTTAAAAGGGGATTGTGAAATGCCTCCCTCCTTGGGCCTTTGTGTAGGGCAGGTTTAGGTTGCTGGATACTGAAAGGGTTAATTTTACGATATTGTTGTTAATTTTGGGGTATTGTTTGGAAGTACCAGACCCAGTAGGTTGATGAAGGATTGGGTTTCCCTTCCAGAGGACAGACACCCACATCCCTGTATGTCTCAGTCTCTTTGAACCTCAATTTCCTCACTACAAAATCCCTTCAAAGGTGCCATCCTAGGGAAGGGGCCACGTGCTTGTGCTGCACCCCATGTAATGGGATTCTGCTTGGGGTTGGAACATCTTGGTGTTAATAAATCAAATTAAGAAGGTTGAAGGCTTTTGTTTCCCTGGGTAACACGAGCTGCAGGAACAAGCACACCTGCAGACTTCAGTAAATGTGGTCTTTGCTGTCACTGAGAAATCTGTCATTGAATTCCCCTTTCCCCCTCTTACCAGAAAGAGTTTTATTCTAGTAGAAGTTTAGAGTACTTGCATTATCAAAGAGTTTGCAATCCTGATTAGAAAATCTATTTAACCCGGTGTCAATTGGTCTGCTTGATGTGAAAATACACCCAAATCCTGGGAGAGAGGGTAGGCAGTGCCCCAGCCAAGATTTCCCCAGGAATAACTAGGTTTAGGAAGAAGCAAAGGAAAGCCAAGGCATGCCAAACAGTCAAAAAAGGAAGGGAATGTCTCAGTGGAGCATTGAAGGGAATAGATGCTCAAGCTGGTGATGAGATTTTGTTTTAATCATAGTGATAAACCTTTTAATTTTGGTGCGCAGTAACAGCGGCTTTAAAAATGAAATAAAGGGTTTGTGACTAGCAAGAGTCCTTGGTGCTGCTTCCAGAGCATTGCTTGGGCTGCTATTAAAGCCCTGCCAATGGCTTCAAGTGGAACAGCTAATGTTTCAAGTGTTCATAAATAATTGTTTAATGTTCCAAGCACTTTAGGGGCAGGTTTTAAAAACTAGCTTTGCACTGATTATTTCTACTACTGTAAAAACATTCTTTTGACAGTAGCTTTGCCTGCTGCTTATAAAAAGGAGAGAAGAAAACAACCAGTGTCCTTTGTGAGCTGATAGAGGGATGCACGCAGTGATGAATCTGTAAAATAAACTAAAGCCAGTACATATTCTCTCCAAAATTAGCCAAAATTTGGGATAACTTTGTGGTGTTGCAAGACCAGGGCCACATCCATGGCTGGTATTTGAGGGGTGATGATTGCCCATCTCTGCTTCTTTGAGTGCAGGAGGGGTGTGGGGGTCCCTGCCTGTGGCCACTGGATCCCAGACAGCTTGTGAATGCCTCGATCTTAATTATCTCACCCATTCTTAATTAATTGATTGCTCAAACCAAGATTTTTTAAAAAACTTTTTTATTTCTTTTCATTTCAGGCTGGAGCAAAGAGTAAGGAATTTTCATAAGCAATCATCCTATTAAGATGAAATGGGTTGGAATACATATTGACTCCTAACTATGCTGAAAATTCCCAGTAGTTTAGAGACTCTCAGCTTGATCCCTGTAACTTCCTAGGAGTACTCTGAATGCTTTTCCCTAGCATAAATAATGTCTTAGTGTTATTTAGTTATGATGTTTTAGTGTTATTTTGTTGCTGTGTATGTCACATATTTTTCTGATGTCTGAAATTCTACTTCAAATATGATTTTTCCTTAAAAAAAGGAAACATTTCCTTAAAAGGATCCAAGCAATTATAAATATATATGCACATACAAATTTTAATTAGAAATTATTTAGAAATTTAGAAATTAGAAATTATTTATAAATTAGAAATTATTTAGTAAGTAGGATTAAGAAATTCTGTTTACATGTATTTTATATGCATGTTGGTATTTGTAATTATCTGTAGAAGATTTCCATGTGTAAGCTCATGAAGGATAGTCACACAAGCCTCAACCTTTCCATGAATGAATGTTTTCAAGACTGTTCCTAAGTCTTAGCCCTCCTGCAAGGATTTAGCTACCAGTTCTTCCCCTGCACGACCACATTCCCCTTTGTTTGCTGCTATAATTTGAAGATAAAAAGCACGATTTTATTCGTGATGCTCATTAGAGCTGGATCATGCAGTACGACTGGAAGCTTGTGCAAACATCAGTTATCACTCTGGTGGTCACTTTTACAGGATGATTGGGGTTTTTTCCTCTAGTAAATATGCCTTTTAGAAATCTCACCAGTTACCCGGGCAGTGCAGAGCCTCTTCTCCAGGTGGAGAGAGCTGGGTGAGAAGCAGCGAGCTGCCCTGCCAGGGATGCGCGTGTTGGGAAAGGAGGAAAAAACCGCAGAGGGGGATAGGAAAAAAAAAAAGGTTTTGAGGCCAGTTTGATGCGAGGAGCACCCGGAGGCAGCATCCCCGCTCGGCTGGGATTATTCCTGCTTGGCTGCCCTCTGCCGGCTCCGCCGCACGGTGCAAAGCCGGGAAGCGGCTCCGCGCCCCGCGCAGCGCCTGCGAACAACCCGAGCATCACAGACAGCGATACCCGGCAGGGCTGACCAGAAAACAACCGGCTGTTATTGAGTGAGGGGATTGCGCTAATTAATCCAAAAGATATCCCCGCTGCTAAGTGAGGTGAGGAAAGAGCGCAAGGATGGATTTAACTCCGGAGCCCAATACAGCTGAGGCAAGGGGGCAGTTTATGACTCAACACAGTAGAATTTCTGCTTGTAAATGGGATTGCTAACATTTTTTTTTTTCCCCCAGCCGCAATTTTCCTAACTTGCAAATGAATCTGAAATATCTAGAAATAATAGTGTCTGTCGGGTAAAATGAATGCAGGTTTTTCTTCTTTAAGGTTTTATTTTTAACTGTCTCTAGTAAAAGTGCTTTAGTCATATTTATCTCACTCATGAAAGAGCCTCTTTCTGTAACTCATTTTGGATTTAACCCCTTTAGGGTTACCTACCGTGTCAGCACACTGTCTGCTTTACATCACTGTCTGTTCCTATTTCTTCTTGGTTGTTTTATTGACATTTGGGAGGCCGTGCTGTGTTAAGAAACAGCAGAATATCACCACTGTCCTCTTTGTGGTCAAGCCGCCTTATCGATACAGAGGGAAAATAAAGCAAGGGAGGGAGGGCTGCTTTCTCCTCCTTTCTCCAGCATTTCCTTTCCCCTCCTCACCGTTTCCATTTCCTCTTACATTTCCCACTTTAAAAGATGGACGATCAGTACCTGTGACCCTTAAATATCTTATTCACTGCTACATTTACACGGAGAAGATTATTAAATCTGCAGATAGAATTAGAAGCCAAACTAAATTCTTTTGTATTGATATAATCATGGGGGTTATTTAAAACGTGATGGATGTAACCCGAGACCAGAGAACATCCAGGATGTCTAAAAGGCAGATACTATATGAGTATTTATGAAAAAAATCTGTGTGCTCTTAAGATGTCACGCATAATCCGCGCTGTGTGTCTCTTCAGTGTCACAAGCACATTTACATAGATTGTCATGAATTTCAAATTGCACCTCAAGTCAATGCCAGAGTAAAATTACCTTGGAGCACAAGGCAGCCTTCCTTTAAGAGTTAATCATCCAGGTCCGGCTCTGTTCTGAGGCAGTGCTGGCCCTGTGGTGACACTCACAGCTCGCTGCCAATATCAGGTGCCCTGAAAGGTTTGTGGCACCTCCGTGGGACAGAATGCCACCAGAGCCTGGTGCCACCTCACACACTCCACAGAACACCAAGTGTGAGAATCATGTATTGCAAATGCAGCCACCACCTTAACTGGCACTGGCAGTGCCTCCAAAGGGTGCCATGTGCCTGCTTAGGGCTCTGCTTTGACAAACCATTTGTAAACATCCCATGGGGACTTTGCTCCAACAGGTATGAGAGCTCTGATCAAGCATTTTCCCAATGCTGTAATGCTGTTGCCGTCATCTAATTGCATGTGCCTCAATTGTGGGGAAAGATGCTTTAAGTAGGCTGTGCTGTGGTTCAGCCTGACCATAAAAGGCTAAATACAGCCTTGCCCCAGCTCCACTGGTTGCCCACATCCAAATGGGATTAAGGCTTGGGCAGTAAGAGCTTCTGGTTTTGGGGAGACAATAGGAAGTGGAGATTTTACAAGGGCCAACCCAGCCTAGGGTGATGCCACTTGGTGAGAACAGCTGGGTCATCTGCTCCCAGGCTTCTTGCCATGTCCCCAGGCATGCTGCATCTTTCCAGAGAGGATAAATGCTTCCACTGTGCCCCGAGGCAGTATTTATCTGGTGTAATGAGTTTATTTCTGGAGCGAGACCATATGGCTGAAGCAGTTTCTCGTGGCAGATCACCAGTTGCCAGTGCTGTTAATCATGGTGCATCCCATAATTTTGCCACGACTCCCTCCACTACAGGCCACCCTTCTACTGTGCAAACCCCTGTATCCAGAAACATATTTCCAGCAAGCCTGGCCATTCAATGCCCAGGCTGGAATTACCACACGAAGCTGGGTCAGGATGCTCCTCCTGTGCTCCTGCTGCTTGGGAAGGGAAAGGAAAACGGGAAGGAAAGGGAAGGAGGAGTGTTTGGGCCGATGGCAGTGCAGCAATGAGACATGTAAATGCCAGCAATGCTTTTTAGCATTTCTCAAGCAAGAGAATGGGCCAGCAGATACGTCGTGGAGCCTCGCCAAGCATGTAGGGGGACATGTTGTTAACTTGCTGGTGGCTGCTGTAGCCAAGAAACCGAGTAGCCATGTAGGGACTGTGGCGGGCGGGAGAGAGAGAAGAGCACATGTAGAAATAAGGCTTCTCACTCAACAAATTCTGCTGTTTGCATGCAGAAAAAGAGGTATTTTTGCAAGCAGGGACTTAGGAACAAGATGAAATCTTCCCACTTTTATCAGCAAGGCAGTTAGTGACAAGCACATGGTGAAAGGCTCAAATTTTGGTGCAAATTACCATGAAAATAACTGAACACAGAGAAAATTTGGAATTGCAAATATCGGGAAGGCTTGGCTTTGTGGACTAACAAGATGAAAAGACATTCATTCTAAGGGCTTTGAGGTGTAATTCAGTCTTCTGGGCACTATTCTCCTTTTGTGGGTTTGCAGCAGGTTGAGACATCCCCTCTTAGAGAGACAACAGGTATCTTATGTACATATAAAATACAAATATCCCAGGCACTTGGGACATCTAACCAAGGCCTGGGGCAAGCTCTCCTGTGAATATTCTCCTGGAGATCAGCCCTCTGTGCACTTAACTGGTTACCTGAAATGATGGAGAATTTCTTTTTCTTTTCCAATCTCATTTTAAAAGATGCAGAGAGATGGAAGTGAGTGCTTTGTTCCATCTTAAGGTAGCCGCAGTTTAGTGGTAGGTGAAGTAATGACTATATATAGTCACTAAAGTGCCTTTGGATACTTCTGGAGAACAACTGCTGTATAAATTTAAGGTATTATTATTATTAAGGTATTATTATCCCAAGTTTGCTGCAAGTTAGAACAAGACTGCAAGAATTACCTTGGAGCAGCTAATGCTGGCACAGTTGCGGAGTTTAAAGTTCTCTTTCTGTCAATATTGTGTTAATTTCATCTGGTGCTTTTGATTAAACAAACTAACCTGGAACAATTTCGGTAACTGATTTTCTAAATAGAAAAGGCACTAATAAGTGAACATCAAGTTGCACCCCCCTGGCATTCAGAGAAAGGAAAATTCTTTATGAACAAATCAGATGTGGTCACACTGAGTCCTAAACACTACTCAGCTACCATCATGCTGATTTAATCAATCCACACGAGGTAAAAGAGGTAGAAAGTGGAATAATACCTCTGATGATGAGATATTTTAATGAAATGCATTGGGATAATTTAGTGGGGAATGAAAGTACTATGGATAAAAGTGAGTCAGAAAGCATGAAAAAACACTGAACAGATCAGAACATGTATAATATCAAACAGAGGTTGAACATCCCAAATCTGTGCTTCTCAGGTCAGGGGATGAATTGGAGGTGATTTGGCTGTGAGCCAGTGGGGTCAAAGAGGAGCTGGTGCAGGAATTAAATGGTGGCTGTAGTCTGGCAATCAACAGGAATAGGTCTTTTGGGATTCTGCAGTTGCTGTATCTTGCTGCTTCATTAGAAATCATGCAGGGAGAGCTCCTGGAGTGGGGAGGTGTGAGGAGCTGGTGTCCTGTAAGTGTGAGCCCGCAGACTGGTACTGCTGGCTGTGAAACAGGGTCCTCAGTGTCTTCATGGGAGCCAATGTGCACTGAGCTAAAAGAAGTGGCTTTGCATAGTGGGGGCAAGCAGATTGCCTGGGCTCTATGGCCCTGCAGTGCCCTCCTGCATATTCATCCTCCTCCTTGCATGATCTGATCAGTGTGAGGGATGCAGGAGAGTGTCAGGGATGCTCAGGGACCAGGTGCACGTGCTGCACTCTTTGGACTATGACCTGAAGGTAGAGAAGCTCACTGCAATTTGTTCCTCAACATTTTTGTCTGTGAGGCTGGTTTGAGACTGGTGTTTGCAACATAAAGGTCCAGCCAAGATGCTTGGTCAGGTAATAAGAGTTCGAGTAAAATTTGGCTAAAATCCCCATGTGATTCTGAGCACTTTGGGTACTGGAAGGCACAAGAGATGCTCCTTAGCCTGATATGTAATGTTGGATGTGTGTGAGCAAAACATTGTAATTGTCCCATCCTTCCTGTACCTCAGATGTGCTGCTGACAGCTGTAAACAGGAACTTGTAAAAAGACAAAACCAGCCCAACAAAAGAAAAAATTACATATTAGAGAAGTATCAAAACATGTGCATCTCTGTCTATTATTTATGTGGGCCTAACAAATTACAAAGCAGGAACACCAAGGGGCAGGTCTTGAATGGATGTTGCTTCCCATACCTTGATTATCCATCTGGAGATTGGGCCCATAGCTTTTCTGAAGCAGCTTTATTTTTTTTTTTTTCTCAGAATGCATAGAAGGAGCAGATCTTTTGAGTAGGAAGGTGCCATTTTTACACAGTCACTGTTCAGACCATAGCCACACTTGAAGCCAAAAATAGAAAATATATTTTAGAACTTGTTAAATTAAAGGGGAAAAAAAAAGGGAAAAGAGGAAAGAAAAGCCTCCAGCAGAACTTTGCATTCTCTGACTTTTCAGACTTTCAGGTCTGCTCTCCTGATTACACATTTTTCTAGCTGATGACATGCCATCAGCTAAAGATGGATTTTAAACACAAGTCATGTCAAAAGTTTCATTTAACCTCTTCAATATAACAAGCTGCTGATGGTTTACATTTCTGACAGTAGAGGTAAATTAATCTCTGATGGATGTTTGGAAGGGGGAGAGAAGATCTGCAAAGAGTAAGGAAGAAGTAAAATGGTAACTGGTAAAGGCAGTGGACATCTTCTGGAATGTAGTGAGGGGTGGGTGGGATGTGGGTGTGGTGATATTTCTAGATCTGCATCTCTAAGTATAGATGCATCACACTAGCTATGTGTATGTATGTGTGGTTTTTAAATAAAAGTAGTTTTCCATTATACTGTGCAAGTCTGACATTTGATGAGGTAGAATATTTCCAGATGGGTTGGATTTTGGAGAATAGGGAGTAGGTTATGATTTGTCTAATGAAATGTTAATTTTTTGGCAGTCAGAGGGGTTTAGGGTAAATCAGTTAAACCCAAAGATGATTAAAAAGGGATTTGTGAAAGTTTGGAGTAGTAATTAGAATTAATTGAGGCCATCATTAATTTATATGGTAAAGGTAGTATGCACGTGTAGCTGGACAACAAAAAGAACGCCAGGCTCGTCTTCCTGATTTCTGGGGTTTGTAAAAGTTTGGGAGGGAGTTCTTGTTAGTAAGTAATCCCAAGAGACATAAGAGGGGAAAACCTTGACACAAGGAAATTCAGCCAGGAGACAGTTGATTTCTCAGCTGGGAGGTACTTCAGGAAGAGATGGCATCTTGCCGTCTCCACCAGGACTTGGTAATAATTCTCACTATTCATGAACAGATGTCTTTGGTTGGATTCCCTAGGTGCATTTGAATTCATTAAAGGATCTAGGGAATCAAGATATTAATTCTAAATTATTACATATTATAGATTTTATTTTCTGGAAGAATGGGAGCATGGCAAAGGAAAAAGGAGGTTGTAGCAGAAGTGGTAAATGATAGCATAGCAAGGTAGCATAATCACAGAATACTATTACGCCACTCTTGGCTATATTGTGTCTCTTTTTGTTGTTTTAGCATTGGCTATCTAAAATAGAGTGACTTTTAAATATTGTGTGCTATGAGACCACAGTGGAGATGTTCATAAGTGGTATTTGTCCTGTTATTCAACTGGAATGAAGTATTAGAACCCTGTTGAAATCAGTGAGGATGCCAATTTACAGCAGATGAGGATGTGACCAATGAACCTAAAGCATGCTGTAATTCCAAGCTCAGCTATTTAATATCTAACAAGTAAGGACTGAATTAAGGGGCCATTAGGTCTGTGTCATGTAGTTATTCTCACTGATCAGTAATTTTTTACTGGGACACTGGAGGATTGATAAAAACTCCCTGCTGATGGAAGTTGTATGTCTTGAGAGCAGCCTGCAAACTTTCCTTTCCCCAGCCAGCTACTTAAGAAAACTTTAGAGATGATATTTGAAGCTGAACATCCAAAAGCTTTTTGAATCTTCATGACTAAAACTATATTCCAGCACTTAGTTGCATTAACAGATGTGATTTTTGTCAATGGGAACTTGGCAGAAGAACAAATTTCATCAGTTAATATTTGTAAACTGCTTTGAGATCCACTGATGAAACCTGGACTGAGAAGGAGAAATGCCTGAAGTCTGTTTGCTGAATTTTCCGTCTTTGAATCCATATTTATAGGATTTCTTAACATCACTTTAATTATCGCCTTCCAATTTTATTCCTCTTTATTTCTTCCCCATTTCCTGTGTACAGATTGTTCTTTAGTAATTTTTCTGCTCACCCAAGGCTCTTTTAACACAAAGAAGGGCCAGGTCACTCCAATTGGTCTTACAGGTGTGCTCAGTTGGAGTTTGCTCCCTCCTCTACCTCTTTCTAAATACAATTTAACCCATTATAGCAAACATCCAGGACATGTATCCTAAATAAAATATTGATATGAAAATAAATACCACAGTGTCCCATTTCAAAGTCCACCTCAAAGAAATGGGGTTTTTTTGCCAGCTAGATTACAATTTCTCTGTTTTGATTTTAGTTTTTTGTTCTTCTATCTCCATTTTTTGCAATGGATTTATATGAAGGGAATCCTGAGCAAGTGAGGGAGTCTGAGAATGCTGCAGATGATGAGCTGTGCCCCAGCGATGGCTGCTCAAGTTGCAGCACATCTTGCAAAAACCCTTTGATCATCCTCCTTTGCTGAAATCATCAGCATGGTCCTGGCTCCCTCCATCAGGAAAACATTCAAGGATGCATTTCTTCTACTTGCACTTGGAAAATTTCTAACTGGACACTTTTTTCTTATTAAGTATTAGTAATACTAGTAACATTTGACACTAAATATCTTAAATAAAAATAGTTCTTGCAGCACAATATTTTTATTTTTAGTTTGGTTGGGGTTTTTTGGGTGGTTTTTATTTTTTATGTTGTTTTTTTGTTTTGTTTTGTTTTTCTTCTTTTTCTTTTTCTGTTTTTTGAGTTTTTTTGATTGTTTGTTTTGGGATTTTTTTGTGTTTTCTTTGCACAGACTTCAGAAATGTGGAACTTTTAAACATATATATTGCCTGGGCAGGCATCTCTTCCAAAGTTGGTGTGTATGTTTTATTTCTCCCCAGCATTAGTGCAACATATGTTTTGAGCCAGTCCTGATAATGCTTTTCAGTGGTATTAATCTGTGATGTTTGTAGTGAGTTTGCTGGTGTAATTGTAATTCAGAAGTTGTCTGTAGCCCTGTGATATGTGCATAATTGTCCCTGTCCACTGCAGCCACCAGCACCTCTTGTCAGCAGGATTGATGGTAACGTTTTTGGTTCCTTTTTTGATAATTAATTGCTGTTCCTTCCAACAACAGGGGACTCAAACAGAGCTTTTGTTGCTCTAAATTTGAAATCTTAAGTCTGTGGAGATGTTTCCAGGAGGTATTTTCTCCAGTTCAACATACACTGTAACCACAGGTGTTGTATCATCAAAGAAAGAACCCATATGCTAATATAGAAATAACAGGCCTGTTTATTGTTGCGGTGCATCACCATCAAAGCAAACAACAACAACCACCTGTCTTTAGCTGTATAATTAAAGTGATGGGTCTTTATTCTGTGCTAAATGATATGGTAATATATGGAGAATAAGAAGAATCATCCTTTTAAACTTTTGAGATGTTTGCAGCACTGTTGAAAACTGGTTTTTAAAATAGTTTGGTTTTTTTTAACAAATCTGTTGCTAGTAAAATGTTTTTCCTGGTGTAGTTGTGCTTTGCTTAGCACTTTTTTTCCGTGCTGGAAAGTCATCTTTCCATAGCTTTGGTTGGCCACCTGTTCTGGTATCTTTTTCTATGAGGTCTTTAGTGATTCATCTTGTTTCATTTTTATCACCTTTTACTTTATCGCTCTCAAGGGCCTATTTTTTGTTTGTCTGTGCAGTTGAGGGCAAGCTGAACCCCAAAGATGGTCAATACCCTGCCTGGATACTTGTTACATGCTTTTCTCCCTCTCTGTCACACCACAGAGCTGCAGCAGCGGTGCTTCCATTCTGCAGACAACAAAAATCTGTTGATTCTTTTCAAACCAGCACAAAGCTGATGTTCCCCCCTGCTGAATGCTAGCAAACACCTTGGGATCTGCATGTTGACTTCTCAGTGCAAGAATCAGTCAGGAATGAGTACAAAAGTTTCCTTTGCATACAAGTTGGACCATCTCACATTATACCAGCTCTGGAGTGGCTTGGTCAGACCTTCATGGCCAAATCTTCTGCTGGTTGACCACGTTTGCTATCAAAACCAAGCTCTAACAGAACATGCTTACTCCTACAGTTACTTTAATTGGAGAACAAATTATAATGTTGTTTTCACAGATCACTCTTCCTCCAGAAACTCCTTTGACACAGAAACTTGCATAACTAGTGCTCTTAGATGAGTAATCTGAATCGTGTTTTCTTTTAAAAGGCCAATCCTAAGTCCCTTTTGCCATCCACCAGACCTGTTAGTGCAGGCAGAAGGTTGTGCTGGCCTGCAGGGATGTGTCATATTGAACCTGTCATATAGGACATGGCTCACAAAGAATTTGGAGCATTAGGAATTTAAGGTTTTTGACAAACTGAGAACTTTCGTTATGAATTATGTATTTCTGTTCAAGAATTAGTGTGCCCTGCTTTTTTAATGATGCCTTTTTGCTATGCCCTTATTTAAATATTTCAGTCTGATTAAAGAGGAGAGGTATGGCAGGTCAGCTGGGGGGCTGTGCACCTTTCCCTGCTCTTGCAGGGATAGGGAAGGGGGAGATCCAGCTTTCTGAAATCCCCTCTTTCAGAATTCAGCCTTATTCTTCTTGGCATGTTATCACTTATGCACCTCCCTATTGTTTGGGATTCTTAAGAAAAATGTGCCTGTCTAAAGAGTGTGCCCCTTGGGCAGAAATGCTGCCATGAGGCAGTGGGCTGGGATCTTCTCCTTGGCAGTTGTGGGTTTATTATTCTGAGGCCAGTGGTTGGGTTTTGAGCAGATGCTCTTTACTTCAAGGTGGTAGAAGGGTTTTCTTCAAGAGGCTACTGTGAATGAGCTAATGCCAGGCAGGAGTGCTGCTTTTGGGGTTGTTTTGTGACCAAGGGTAAAGATTTGTTTATGAAGTTGACAGTGTGAATTCTGTGTCTGTTTATATCATATTAGTTCAGTTGTTTAAATTGAACAATAAAAGTGATTTTGTGTATAGAAACCAATGTATGTTCAGTGCTTTCTGCACAGGCAGGAGTGCTGGTCTGCAGAAGCCACCCCAGCACTGCCCTTGTTTAATGAGGATTGCAGTACACCTGACAGTCTTTTCATGTGGATGTCCTAGCCACAAATTAGCCTCACTAGCCTGTTTAGGATTCTTTGATCATTTACACATAAAGTGCAAACTGTTTTACACTTTTATCTGAAATACCATCCTGCAAAATGCTTCATTTTGCAGCACAGGTCCCCTCCAGACGACGTTCTGCACCTGTTTGCACTGGCAAATCTCTCCTCTACTTTTTTCTAGGACTCTGTTCTGTAGATTTATTTCTAATCATCCATAAATAGACTCGTCTGTGTCAGGTCTGTATGTCTGAGTAAGGGAAGCCGCATGACAGCACGCCTCACTTGTTGGAGCAACAGCAGATCTGGGGAGAAAACTTGGTTTCATGAGAGTGGATGGAAAATTCTCATTGAATTAAACACCTCCAAAATCTCTGACAGCTTCTTCTCCAGACTCTGTTTCCTTGTGTGGGACAGGGTGAGCTGCACAGGCTTGGTTTTTCCTTCAAAAATATGGCTAGTAATACTCAGCTCTGGAACTGGGGAGAATAAGAAGCTGAAAAAGTAATTTAATTTTTTTTTTTTTCTTTAAACAAAGGCAGCACATTTTGGTTTGCCTTTTCTGGACAGTGGGTTTGCCCACTTTGTCAAATATGCATGTTATAGAAAGTTTAGGGATATGGCATTATGACCAGATAATCATGGTCATTTTGGGCTTATGCATGTGTTGAGGGGTTTACAGGATATGTATTTACATTTCATTATAGAGCTGGGCTAAAAGATAGTTTTTCAACTTCCAACTGTAGTTAATAAACTGTAGTTTATCAATGATAATTTGGCAGTTTTCAACTTCTTTTTCTATTTTATGACTTCAGTGAATAAAGTATGTAACTGGTGTTTATTGAAGATAATTGAGGGGAAACATGAAAAAAAAGTTAAAATTTTTCCAGTTTTATTAGTCAATGAAATTATTTCTTTTCCTGATGCTTTTATTTTTAGGAAAAATAATAATGAAAATATTCCCATTTTAAAGTGGTAATTTCAAAATTACCACTTTATAGGTTCAAGAAAATCCCAATGATTTCATAAGAGCATGACCAATGATACAAAAACCTAAACCAGTGAAGATTAAAATCAGGGCTGTGATAAAATTAGAAGAGCATTAAAAGTAAAAATATATGTGTTGTTTGGGATTTTTTTTCCCCCAGAAGGGCTACAATTTTGACAGTTTTTAGTAGTTTTAAAATGTTATTTAAAATAATTTTGCAGATTTGGCTATGATGGATAGGATTCATGTACTGCCTGTTTCCCCAGGCTGCAGGACACATACCAGTCCCATCTTCCCCCTCTCTCCACCTTAAGGCAAAACCACCTGTACTTGACATATCTGATGGACACTTGTCTAATCTATTTTTTAAGACCTCCAGGGTCAATCTCTCCATCCTCCCCAAGCAATCTATTCTAGTGCTTCCTTAGCCTCATTGTTCAGTAATTTTCCCTGATGTTTAACCTTAATCTTTCTTCCTTCAATTTAATCCTATTACTGCCTCTCTTCTCTGCCATGGGCATGGAAAATAGATTACTCCCTGCTTCTTTGCAGCAGCTTTTTATGTGTTTGACTCTGCCCTGCAATGCCCTGTCTGACTTGTTTTCTTGAAGCTAAGCCACGCCAGTCCTCATTTCCTCAGAGGTCCCTGTGGTCTGTACCCCTGCAATGACTCTCCAGATTGCACATGGGTGGTTTTCCTCTTTCTCCAAACATATTTCTCAAGTTTTAGTGCTGCATTTTGTTAGCTGAGGGAGCCTTGATGCTACAAGGTCTTGCAGAGTGGGAGAGCATTAAAGTGAGTGGGATGAGTGGTTCAAAACCCCCGTTTTTGTGCAAGTCTGTGGAAGGATGTCCCCATCACTGGAGATGTCACAGACCATTCACTCAGGCCAGTTGCTCCTTGCCTAGAGCAGGAAGGGGGGGGTGTGTTTTGTATTTTCCTCCTTTGCAAAAGATGTTTTAGCTCTTGGGGTTCCTGGAGCAGGTCTAAAAGGGCAGCCAGAGACACCCTGCACCTTCCTGCTCCCATTGCTCCCTGCCTTCCATGCACCTACCTTCCTTATGCCATGCTGAGGTGTTGTTTTCTGCCCTCTCCTACAGCCTGGGCATATGGACCTGGAGCACAAACTTACGGGTATATGCAAATGTTTTAATGATGCCATTTGCATATCTGGAAGTGATTTACAAAACGCTGCACATGGAGTTGTTTAAAACTTGGCACCCATAGTTCATGGAGGATCATGGCACAACACAAGAGAAACTGAATTTCAGCTGGCTTTTGCCAGCTCTCGCGCTGCACTTTTGGCGAAGGCTGAAGCGAGTCTGTCAGTGCAGGAAACGCCTCAGTCCCCCTAGGAGCTTCAGTCCTGCCCCAGGGCTAAACATCCCATCATGGACTGCCTTCCTCGGCATTCCTGCCGCTTCAGGAGGAGCAGCCAGCTGCAGTTGGTCCTGGCGGTGGGAAACGCTCTCCTGAAAACCCTGGGGGTGCAGGCAGGGGGGTCCCGGGGGTCGAGCAGCCCAGGGAAGAATATTACACAGAGCTACAGAATGGTTTGGGGTGGAAGGGACATTAAAGATCATCCTTTCCACCCCCTGCCTTGGGCAGGGACAATTTCCACTATCCCAGGTTGCTCCAAGCCCTGTGCAACCCGGCCTTGGACACTTCCACCCAAAGCTTCTCTGGGCAACTTGTGCCAGGGAAGAATTTCTTTCTCACGTCCCTCTTCTTTCTCACATCCTCTAAATTCCTCTTCCAGTTTAAACCCATTTTGCCTGGTCTTTTATGCTGAGATTTTACAGATTTTGTTTATTTATTTGTTTTTCCCTCCTGCGATATGCATTTGTAAGACTTGGAGACGCACTAAATTTAAATACTTGAGTTTGAATCATTTTCAGAAACAAGTAGCATTTTACATTGATCTGTAAAATTTGGTTCCAGCTGGACCCCTTTTTTGGAGCCCCTGCATTATGAACCAAATGCACTTTTCTCATTCCTATTTGTAAGAGCTGATAGTATGAAATACACAGTCATTGCCTATGGAAATTTGTGTGAGGGGGATGGCACAGATGAGCAGAGGCACCTAAACCCTGCAGCATCATTTTCCTATAGAAAGCCAGATTGCACTTTTTTGTGCTCACCTTTACATTTGCCACTTCTATTTGCTTTACTTTCCTTTATTCTGAATTTTATTTTAGCAGTAATAAGAGTGAGGGCATTGGAACTTTTGGAGAGTGCCTAGAAAATATGTGCTCTAGTGAAAAGAAAATCTGCTCTCAAGTCCCTTTATGCAAGGCCATCATAGGTGAAGCTCAAAATAATTTAGCAGAGTTCAAGCACACAAAAATTTTGGAGGTTTTTTGGCAGATGAGAAGCTCCTTGCAGAAAGGTCATCCATGAGTCCAGGTGAAGACTGGACGCATTCTTGGAGGAGGAATCCACAGATTTCTGTTAAAAGAAGGAAATTGCGCATGACTAAAACCAGAGTTAAGTGGTATTTAAGGGAAGAGGTTTTATTCAAGCTTGACCTGTCATTGTTTGCTGCCCAGGTATCTCCTTGTGTCTGGAGGTGGAGGCAGACCCAGGATGAGAAGGACTTTCGCCCATTGCATCCATGTTTATGGTTGTTTGACTTCTTTGCCAGCAGGTGAAAAATTTTGTGCCGTCTTAGAGGAAGAGGAAGGAGAAATCCAACCTCATCATGAATAGCATATTTAGGTTCTGTGAGGGTAAACAAACCCTGTCTGCCCATGATGAAGTTATGCCTTTCCCAAATGCCCTTCATTGTGTGAGTGAAGGGCGTAGCTGAGGGCCCCTGCATATTAAATCACGCGTTTCTCACCTACTTATGTCAAGAAACAAGTGGTTACAGCAGATGAGGGGAGTGCAAGGAAACAGCAAGGCAGGATATCTTGCAGTGCACCAGCCTCTGAGCCACTGCCAAGCATTTTGTCAGCTTGGTAAGGGAAAAAAAAAAACCTAGAGGAATTTTAAAGAGAGAGAGCCCAGTTCAGGGCTGAATCCTCCAGCTGCTCAAGGCTGTTCTTCACAGAAATATTTACCTACTTCATCCTGCTTAAGGGGTTCAAAGTACTTCACTCTGTGTCTATGGGATGGAGTGCTATGGGGGGACACTAAAGGCCAAATATTTTCTCCACAAGGAAATAAAAATGTCCTGCTGCAAAAGACAAAATCATTCCCTAGATTGTCCCTGCTGCAGACAATGCACAGCTCCCATACCACTCACAGCATGTTTTGTTGCCATTCTGCTAACATTGCATGTACTTTATATTTTCTCTGCAATCGTATAAATAGCATATAGGAAGAGGGAGACTATTTAGGGAAAATACTAATTAAAATGAACAATAGAAAATAGGAGACCTTATGTTTCTAAAATTAGAGGCTGGTTATTCAGTAATAAATAGCCCTGTCATTATTAGTTTGTAGTCCCTCCTTTCTCTTGCCTGACACACACAATATCGCTGTTATCCATGGTTTGCCTGTCTAAACATGGTTTCTTTCCAAAGCTCTACATTGTTTGCTAGCCCTTGTTAAAAAAGCTCCCCAGTTCTGGGCTTATCTGGCAAAAGAAAATAGGGAGAAATATTCTTTCTAAACAAAATGAATTTGATGAAGGAATAAAAAGAACGTTAACAAAGGTACTTTCATGCGCTTCCTGCCGCATCTCGCTATTGGGCTCTGGTAATTTCAGAACCTGGGAGCACGGGCCATGGTTTTATTTCCTAATAATTAGCAAGCATGTTGATGGGTTTGATGGCTTTGTTAAGAATGTGCTTGCTTAGCTTAAAGGGAAAGTGTGATTTGAATCTGGGAGCACAGTGAGTAATTGCTCTGTGCAGGCATGGCTGGGGCTGTGCTGGTGAGGAAGGCATCGGGGTTTGTGCCTGTGCAGGAATGACCTCAATATGTTTTTCTGGCCAGGCCCCAGGCCAAACCTGTGAGCAGCTTCAGAACTTTTACATACCAAGCAAAAACATGGAGACAGGTGAAATTTATGGTGTTTTAGTGTGCATGATGGATGGCACTTTTTGGCTGATAGATGCTGGACCCCTGACAAGAAGGACTGACAGCAGAAATGTCCATTTGAGCATGCAGTAGTCTCTCACTTCATGGTGAATCAACTCCTCAAGGAGGATCCACCACCACAAGGTTCACAAACTTGTCCTCCTGTTGGGCTTTTGAATACTCAGGAATGAGTCTTACCCACACCAGGCCAGTCTTTTCTTGTTTCTTAATGCCGAAATTGTGTTGCTCATCGCTGGATTGTGTTTGAATCTGTTTGAAAGATGCTGGGCTGAATGAAGTCACCTTGTGCTGTCAGTGCCTCATTTCTGTTGTCTGGAACAAAAAACAAGCTTTGTGAAAGGTGAAAAAGGGATGTGGAAGGTGTAGGAATCTCTGTTGGCTCAAGGGACAGTAAAAGGGGAAACAGAGAAAGGAAGAGAATAAAGTTCCCAGGGAAAAAGATAAATACAAAGAAGGAGCAGGAAAGGAAAAGACATGAACAGCCATAAAAATCCAGTGCTGTCAACTGAAAACTGGAGTGATTCTGTCATACTAATGATGGGAAACCATATCTCTCTTGGCTTTCACTGACAGAGCTGCAAGCAGTTGCTGTGGAAGGAAGGTGACTCTGGCAGGAGTGAAACCATCTAAGACACTGTATACTTATTTTGTAGAGGGAGATTATGGTGAGGATTCATTTATCATCATCATATCCTCTGCTGAATGTATTGCCCTTGGCATTGGGTACTGAATAGCTAATTTAGCTTTTTTGTTGTTCAGTAGCAAGATTTTTGTGCTTAGTTCCCTTAGCTGAGATTTTTCATCAGAAAAGAACAAACAAATCCCTGAATTAAAAACTAGAATTTATGAGATGCATATTTTGGTTTCCAATGCTACTCATCTGCTGGCATTTGATATATCAATTGCAATTAGTCTGCTTGCTAATTGTTTTTCTGGATCTCCTGTTTTCAGTCATAGCTGCATATTAAGGGGAGGTGGTGATAGTAGTCAGAGATTTCTGTTCTGCTAAATAAGAAGAAACTGAGCAAAACTTCTCCAAACCCTGAGTATAAAGTAAAGGAGATATCAGTAGAGTTTACCACCCACTTGATTCTCAACACAGGGCCTGCTGTATGTCAAGGTGCCAAGCCCAGGTCTGTAGCAGTCCAGATAAAGGGAAACCTACAGCTTCCCACAAAATAACACATGGCTGTGACACTTGAAGCAAGAGCACTAAAATAAATTATTCTCTTGCAAAAAGAATTAAAAGTAGTAATAGATTTGGCCATATGAACAAGTTCCTTCGAAAGACAAATGTGAAAAACCCCTTATAATAGTTTACGTTGGGTTTAATTTATTTAAGTTGAGGGAGAAGAGCTGGCTTGACACTGCTGATACACTCCTGTGGATCTGGCAGTTTAGGTAGTCCCAACCCAGTACTTTGGTCACTCAGTCATGCCTTGCTTTGCATTTATCACTTCACCAGTGTAATATTCTATAATAAAATGGAGAAGTTAAGATACTGTGCACCGCGGCCATCAGCTCATATTTAAAGCCCTGAGTGAAGGAACAGTAAAATCTTCTAGGAGTGTAAAACCCAGACACCTTCCCCTAAACCTGTCTGAGGCAGCTCAGAGGATGAACTTGAAACAAACAGCACATGGTGTGATATTGAACATTTTGTCGTCACGTGCTGAGTTTTGTAGACTTTAAAAACTCCACGGCAGTTTAGAAAAAAGGCACCAGTCTGAGATAAGAGTTTCTGGGAATGGACTCCCCTCCCTTCACAGCACAGATTTCAAACCTTTGCTGAGCAGAAGCTGTTGCATTAGGGGAAAAATACTGGTTTTGCATGGGTTTAGCTTAAATCCATCTGGTGAAAGCATAGATCACTGGCTTATTATAGTGCACTGACCAGAAGACTTGGCCTTTTCCCTTCAGTGGGGCTCCAGGGTGGCCTCTTCAATTGCTTGTCCATGTGGGTTATAGTCTCCTTGGGCAAGGGATGCTCTGGGACCCTTCTGCTAAATTTTGTACAGATCTTGGAGGAAACCCTCTTTGGAGTCTGACTTGGGTGCTGAGCAGCCCTGGCCCGCCCAGTGTGGCTGAGTGAGGGATTGGTGGCCCCTGGTGCCTTCCCTTGCAGGGAGGGATGGGGCAGAGGATGGGCTCTGATATTTTGGAGGCCTGTCCTTCACCTCTGCACCTTGTCTGACTGCACAAAGTCCTCCTGAGACTGTTGCTGCCTTTCCCTGCTCCTCCCACTTATTCTTTATTCCTCCTCCCCTTCGGACTAATTAAAAAAAAAAAAAAGGTGGGGGGGGATTAAAGTTATTGGGGAGGTGTGGTGGTTTTCAGAGTTAAACAACACTGAAAAAAATACTTTCACTTCATTTAGTATTTTAAAAAGTAATAAGTAACACGGCAGGATACGATTGCAATAATATGAAAAACTCTGAGGTATCTGAAGCTTTTTTCTGTTGCCTCCTGCCTCTCCTGATCACTATAAGTCATGCATGAGCTATTACCTTTACTGTACATAATTTCTGTTATCCTTTGAGATCCAATCACTCCCCTGACAAAGCGATTTTCTGACTTTTTCAGCCATGCTTACTTACCTGTTTGTGTGTGTGTGGATGTAATTTATCTGTTTATTATAATTCCAATAATGAAAAGAAAGTGAAATGCTATTATGAAGCTCAGCATGGTAATCAGTTTGTTGTTATTGCTGGCCATGGCAATCATTCTAAACTCTCCATTTTGTTAATGGCACACCTTAGAATTTTTCCAAGGTGGATGGGATTTAGCCATGACTTTAATGAAGATGTGTGATGGTAGAACAAGGCACTTGAGTTTGTGAATAAGTTTACTTATGTGAGTAGATCTCCATATTTTAAGTGGACATTTCCCACATAACTTAAAAGTGGTAGTTTTTAAGGCAGGGAAATAGGGCTTTTATGCTGCCTTACAAAATCTAGACTTGTGGGATCTTTGTAAATAAGGCTATTAAAACTTGTGTCAATGAGAAGTAAACTTATATTTAGAGTAGCTTTCAGAAGAGAAAGAAGATGTATTTCTAAGTCGTGCATCTACACCAAAGTAAATTAAACAGAACAATACCTAGTTCAAGGATAATGGATATTTGCTGTTTGTAGTAAATACTTCCAAGAGAACCATCATAAAATTAGTTTTGTGACTTGTACAGTAAAAGCAGTGGAAAAAATTCCTCAGTCAGTGGGTAAACAGGTTTTCTAACATTGATGGATACAAGCTAGGAAAAGTATTGAATTTTTTTCTAATTAGCCTTTTTTCCCTACAAAATTGCCTCTTCATAATTTCCCTCCATGTCCAGTGCATAAAGGTATCTGTGTATATGAATTCAATTTATATGCCAATGATGTTTTATACATTGTCCTGTCTGCATCTCATTACTGTCATTAATAAGCACTCCAATACATCTCGTTACAAGGTTAATTGGGACAAATCTAAAATACGTCCCCTTTTATATTGTAAATATGATATCTCCTGGCAGCACAGTCCTGGTGGATGGACACAAAAGTTAGGATGTCTTATTAAAGGTTCCTATAAGGTGTCATAGCTGCATTTAGTGCCTACATTATGCTGTAAGCACAACTGTATGGAAAATTTGGCTGCAAGCAACATAATCAAGGTGAAACATGCACTTTCCTGGGACAGGATGGAATACAATTTTGTACAGCTACTCTGCTTTTGTTTTGTTGTTGGCCACACTTGTGGGCCAAAATATTTTATATTTTGTCATATGTGCTGGTATTTCTAACAACCAATTTCTGGTTTTGAATGTATGGTTTGAAAAGTTCATTCCTTCACAAGGCTTGGCTTCACCTAGGTATGGCAAATTTTAAAAAGGGCATTTTTCAAGTAAAAGGTGTTTTCTCTGGGCAGCAGATAAGAGCCTTGGTGTTTTCATATCAAAATTCATCTCATGTCAATATCTGTCAGTGTCAGCGAAGATAACACACTGGAACAAGTACATGGGTCACATTTATGGCTTTGTCCCACAGGACCAAGGGTTAAAACTCAGGGAAAGTGGGACTGAAGGGTTCTCTCCTGCAGATGTGGCTCACACTGCCAGACCCAGGATGCTTCACCTGATGAGCAAAATTCACCTCACAGGTTTTGTGACTTGAGTTTGTCCATTGACACCATTGAGTGTGAAGGGTTAAAAGCTTCCACAGCACCTGTGAGTGGTGTTAGTGATGCTCCTTACAGGGAGATTTATGTCCTGCACTGCAGGTGAAATTAATTCCTCTCCAAAGATCTGGGCTAAGGCTAACACACCGTCTGAATCCCTCCAAAAGAGGGCTGTCCTGGTCTTTGTTTCCTCTCTGCAGAGCTGAACTTCTGTGGTTCTGTACCCCTTAGTCAGGAGATCACCCTGCCACCAATTTTTGATGATAAGCACTACCAAACTGGAGGCATGATCAGGAATCCTAAAGAAAGGGCTTTAGGCAATGGCCTGAAACCCTGCAGCTCCAGCCTTTCCTGTGATGTTAGAACACTGTGATTTATGCTTATCTCAAGTTGAGACAAAATTTAATTTAGCCCACTGTATCCCTGGAAGAAAAATAGACTTCCATAATGCTGTTTCTATGGGAGGCACAAAAATATTGTTCATGTTCTAAGTGGAGGTAGAAAATGAGTACAAAACACTGGACAAAAAAGTGAGTGTGTATTACAGAAAATGGTAAATTCCAGCTCCTCATCAGCTCAGTAAGCCCATCCTTTCTTCCCTGACATAGAATGTAAAGTTTCACATCCCCAAGCATGAGATAAATAGCTTTGGCAGGCTGTGTACCACAGCCCCAGTTTAATTGATACAGCACTGTCACTTCAAACAAGCCATATTAGTGGCACGTTATCTCTACTGTTGTTTGTTCCAGACCCTAGGCAACAATTAATTCTGTCATGCCAACAAATACTTCAATTGATTCCTAATGTACCATTGCCATAACAACTTGGATAAATATACCCTATAAAATCTATAGATAAGTTTTTTAAAAAAGGTGGTTAGCTGATAAAAATCTGAATAAAAACCCAACCAACAAAAAAAAAAAAAAAAACCCACAAAAACATCCCAGCACAGCCCCACCATCCTGAAATTTCAGGATGCTCGGTGGATCCTTATATGTCACAACAGGAAAGGCTGTGACAGATTAGGTTGATGCCATTGGATACTGGACTGTCCATGTATGATTTCAGTGACAAGTTTTGCAGTGCAAAGCCACAGGATTCAGCTAATACCTGACCTGCTCTGGTCCTGGTGTATATTTGATCTATATTAGTGATACTGATGCAGAGATGATTAGCTAAATAAACTTTTAATTATATATTTTTTTTTGTCTAAAGAGCCTAATGAAACTTATATAAGCCTTGTGTTTTTGCATTAGAATCAGCCTTCAGTAGCACTCTGTATTGCTAATACTAAGTAAATGTTCTAGCAGATTAGACAGTTGTTATTGTGCTTGAAACTTCTCTGACTTGGCAAGAGCAAAACAAATAATGGGTATCAGAGATCTCATCCTGTGGAAAGTATGCCTCAAACCAAACCCCCAAACATGTGCTTTTATCATTCAAAATCATCCAATGTACACATGCATCTGCCAGCCCTGTCCAGTGGTGAGGCACTCCATAGTGCATTAAAAATACCTTATTGTTTAAATTTACTCTTGCTCTGCAAGTTTCTGGGAAAATAAGTTTGACTTTACTAACGTCCTGTTGAAAACAGGATGAAGAAACATCCATAGGAGGCATCTTGCAAACACTTTTTAAACTAATAACTTTATGTGCTGCAAAGTAATTTATTCCTATTACTTTCAGAAAAAATATTTTCTATGCATTCAAAATCCACTATCATGTTTTTATGTTCAAAATCTCTTACCTGATTTTTGGCAGGATAAATTCTTCAGAAACTGTTATAGATACTGAGATACTCTCTTTCTCCAAAACACTTTACTTTCTTTTTTTTTTTTTTCCCTTAATGACTAGAATTCGTAGAAGAGATCAAATATTAAATAGTTACTGAGATATAGAAATATTTAAGAAGTGTTTGGGAAGGACACCCCTAGTCCATGTGTTTGTGTATGTGTGCTGGGTTTTTTATCAAATTTTCAGGAAGATTGAAGGGAAAAAGCAAACCCTCAACTATCTTTCCTATATTTTAAATTCCTTGAGATCAGACAAGATTCCTCAGTGCAAGGTTGGATGCTGTGTCATTCTGATCCTGGACATGTCCCCATGTCCTGTAGAGGTTACCTGTGCTGCTGGAAATGCCACTTTCACTCCCAGCCCAACCTGTGTGTGACACACTGGGGGTCCCAGGGGAGGGAGGTCCCTGTTTTCTCTCTCCTCTCTCCCTCTGGATGGTTGTGCTGGTGCCAATACACTAAATTAGCACTCACAGTTTCCTAATAATCCCTGTAATTTCCCAAGATGTTCCATCTTCCATGGCTGGCTCAGGAGCACTGCAGATAGTCCTGAAGTCTCAAGAAATGTTGCAAGATGCCAGTTTAGTCCTCAATACCAGACCTTTAACATGTCTTCTGAGACAGAAAGACAGGGATGTGTTGATTTTTTCTGTCTCTTCCTCTATAGCCTGAGCAGACTGCATACAGACAGAGCACAATCACCCACAGAAATTATTTTAACATGTTACAGGACTCAGTTTCAGGGTCTTTTGTACCATTCCACTCGCCATCTCTGAACAGTAGTTCTCTACAAGTTTGTGTATTGGTTCATTTTGGTGGGTTGCCTCTGAACACATTTTGAAAAACAAAGAGAAACTCTGGTTTTTCTGATCAGACCCTGCATCCAGGGGTGAGACCTTCACTGCTGCCTTAACAAAGAAAGCTGGCAGAAATAAAACCTCTTTGCTGCTTTTCTTCAGGGTGCTGAAGCTCCAGGATGCCCTGTGGCATTATCTGGGCTGATACTTTGGTGATAGATGCTTGATTCTCTACCTGAGTTTCTTCAAAACTGATCTGGTCGGAGAGCTGAAAATGCCCTGAGCAGTGTGGGATCTGGGTAGTGAGACAATACTTAGGTAGAAAAACTTCATGAAATGAGTTCCTGAAAATGTTGGAGGGGGAAATAAAAGAAAACAGAAAGGGTGCAGGCTCTTTCCACTGAAGATTTGATTCCTACCTTGGTTCTGCTGCTGCAGAAATCAGGACCATGGTCCCATGGCCTCAATCTTACTTAGAGTGTGGGGATTTGTTATATGTATTTAAAACTGGAAAACCAGAACTTTGCTGTTAGGAGGAGCGTGGTGCTTTGGAAGCCAAAGGTGACCACGTGTGCTGCAGAGCAGGTGAAAAGAGATTGTATCCAAACAGATAAATTTATCTTTAGGAAATAAGTAAAAAAATTCATTTTGCTTTGGCAAAATGAAAACTTTATCTCTAATGTTTCTGCCAGATTCTTCAAGTGAATTTTTTTAGATACTGTGTGACTCCGATCCTCCCTGTGTTCCAGTGCAAACTGGAAGGAGCTCCTGAAATGCTGTAGCCCTGGTGGAAGTGGGAATGCAGTCAGACTGAAAGGAGGAGGTTTTTCTGTCACTCTCAGATGTACACTTCTGTTACTGAGGTTTCTTATCAGAAAATGCACAATGGCACTTGAGTGTACAAAAACGAGAGCTCCCACCAAATGTCAGTCAGGGCTGATAACAGGAGCTCAGTAGCAAACCAAGATATTAGAGCTTGTTTATCTTCTGGCAGCGTTGTCACTGTCCCTTCTGAAACACAGACCTCAGCCAGATTGGCTCTTGCTGCCCTGTAAAACACAGGAGGGGCTGGGTTTGTGTCCCAGGGAAACATGTGTGTCCAGAAGAGCAGAGGAGGTGGCAGTGCCCACCCCAGGAGGAGTCAGATAATGGTGCTGTCTGTTCATCTGTCCAAGTGTCCCTATCTGGGAGACTCTTCCTGCCCCTTCAAAGGAACATTTTGTACCCAGTTGCACCATAAGGCAGTTTCTACTTTGAGAATTTTGAAAGCAATTTAAAAAAAAATATATGTTTTCAAAGCAATCCTCACCCAAAGGCTGGGCTGGAGGGAGCTGGGCTACTTGCCCTTGCATGGCCAGAGGTGGGAAAAGCACCATAAATGAGAACGTCTGTGAGTTGCACCCAGTAATGGACTCAAGTACTTACAGGTGATAGAAGAGGCGGTTTAAAGCATTAAAACATAAAAATCCTACTCCTCTTCTGCCTATGCAGAAAGCTGGGTGCTGTGAAGAGCCAGTTTTGCCTCTGCAGATACCAAGAGCTGACCTCAGCCTGATGGACCCAATGATTTCCATGTGTGTTCCTGGGTAATGCCACAAGGACAGGAAAAGCACTGTCTGTAGCACAGACAGAAAAATCTTTCTTTGCTAAGTATAGTTTGGAATTGCACTGGATTTATCATCCTACCTGTGAGCATTTGTTTGCAAATCCTTTCAGAGAGTCAGTGCTTGGGTTTGCAGGAGAGCAGAGCAGTGAGTCACAGCACAAGCTGGCACTGGCAAAACCTCTCCATGCTAATGAGCTACACCCAGGAAATGTCTCTGTGCCTGGGGGAGCTGCACCCCAGCCATCCTCCCCTGCAGCTTGTCAGATCCTCGGTGTGCTGGCAGGGAGGGTGGGCCATGTGGGACAGGTCTGAGAGGTGGGCAGAGCTGGAGGTGCTTCCCAAGTGTCATCTCTAGTGCAGGGAGGCAGCACCAGCAGCCCTTCAGCTGGAGTCACATTGTAGGGAATGGATGTGTGTGGATCCATGCTCAGGAGGCAGCACCAGCACCCCTTCAGCTGGTGCCACACTGTAGGGAATGGATGTGAGCTGCTCCATGCTCAAGAGGAGCTGCTGTGCCTGTGTCAGTGTCCCTGGAGGAGCTCACAGGTGCAGCAATGAGGAGCAGTGTCCCTGGCACTGCCCCATCCGTGGGGCTCAGTTGTCATGTGCCTGTGGACAGCAAAAAGTGGGGCTGGTGCTCTGCTCCCTGGTTGTGCTCATTTTGCAGGTTGGCTCATAATGATCTAAAACAAAGCAGGGCTCATAATGCTATTTAAAAATCACTTTTCAAGGAAACAAATGTGCTTTCTGTGAACGTGTTTATGTAGCAGATAGATTAATATGAGGGGGATCTTTTCACCACCCAGTGAATTACAATACTAAGATAAGTGATGTTATCTTTAAAGGCAAATGTTTTTGTGTACTAATACCTTATCAGACATTATACCAGCAAAAAAAAAAAGTTCCTTTTCTGAGGCTGATAATACAAAGCCTTATGCATGTGCCTGTCTTGAGTGTTGCTTAAGAACAGTGAAACAATGAAGGCATTTGAAGACTATTAGCACAAAATGAGCTCAGCCATTGATTTTATTTCACTTAGTGTTTTAAAGTAGGTTGTATGCTTGCTTCCCACAGCACATATTTGATGTCCGTGACGCAAGTTTGCGAGTGGTTTGGTTTGAATCCTGGGGAAATAAATGCACCCAGGATCCCATTCTGTGACAGTTGTGATGTTCCCCCCAAGTGATCAGGCTGGGCTGGGTGAGGGCGGGCTCCTAATGCCAACTGAAGCAGCATTTCAGCTTCATCAGCGAGCAAAATCCCACACTTGTCACTCAGAGAAGCAGCCTGAAAAATGTGGGATATCATCTTTTTCATCAGTTTTCACAGCCCCCTCTTGCAAGTGGCATTTGCATGCTGGAATAGTGTTTGGAGATTCGTGGTCTGATGGGGTACCAGAGTATGAAATACAAATCTACTGTGTTTTAATTGTGAAAACAATAAGTAATATTAGAGTTGTGCAAGTATCAGCTAGTTTAGGCAATGCTTATGTTGACATTTTTATGAAACACTTTGGAGGTGTTTTTCTATGAGTACCCATAATGGTTTTTGTACATGTGAATTAATCATATGGGTTAGTACCATTATCACAAATTACTTGTGGAAATCTGTAGTAAGGAAATTGAACTGAATATAGGCAGGCAATATTGCTAATAGCATTTAAATTTATGTGGCAAATTTACTAACATGATGTTGAAAAAATATACAGTATCTAATTAGAGAAGAAAATCCTTCACTTCACAAGCATTTTATTTTATGCAGCAAGGACTGTCATTCCTCCTGTGAAGTTTATGTTGGTTGAAAGCATAAATTTTGCTGATATATATACAGGTTTCTGTTCCCAGTGGTGAACACTGTTACATTTACAAAATTGACAAAATCAATGGCAGTAAACCAAAGATCAATTTAAATTTCACATTTAGCTACTTGTTTTAGAGTTTCTCTGAAATTTACAGTCACTAACATGTTTTATGTTTAGAAGAAATAGATGAACACAGCTGCTGCCCATTTCTAGCAATTGTTTCCTATATGTGTGAACTGAAAATATATAAATGCAGATATAAAATTGCACATATGATATAATATACATAACACCACTCATCTGTCTTGTAATTCTTGGCAGGTTGTTTCCTTATCTCTTGAAAGCATTAGAGAATGGTCACTAATAAGTGTTATAAAAGTAATGAATAGTAATTGTTTTAGATACTCAAGCTTTCGAAGCTGTTAATTTACTCTCCCATTCTGCAATAGTTGTCACTCTAAAATCAGGTCACTATAGAGGTAAGAATCTATAAATATAGTGCCTGTGTCATATCCCATCATCTCCAAAAGGATCATGCTCTCTGTCTGTTTAAGAGGTTTACATATTCCTTATGATACATGTATGATAAATTAAGCACTCTTTTCTGGACCCCTTTAAATGGAAGGAATTGAAAACACAATAATGATATAATTAATTACGGTCTTACACGTGCAGAAAAATTACACCTTTTTCGATTAGTGTGAAATATAAGTGTCAAATCAGTAATAAAATCCTGATCAATAAAACAATAATAACGATGTTGTTAAAAGCGGACTTAGGAAGGTGTTCATGGCAACATGTTTTAGGGGTTAGAAACCCTTTTAAAATAAACGGATTTCATCTTTACACTGTGTCATCTAAATCATTACAATGTTTGTGTATACAATTATCATCAGACGATAAATTGCAGCTATTGAATGGATTAAGTTTGAACTGTTTGACCTCATAAATCTGGGTTTGTCATAGCTTCAGCAAATGCTTGTGTAACAATCAGTTGATTACATGGCAGAGCAGATGTATGTATGTTAACTGGAAAATATGAAAGGATCAGGGTAATTCAAAGTTCATTGGAAGAAGTTTATAAATGTCTGACAATATCATGTTAACACGTTCTCCATATACCTTTCTTGTTGGCATTTTTTTCTATTCTGTTTTTTTCTCCTGTTTTACTGTGGGTTTTATGGTTAATAGAAAAAAAATCATAAAGCTAAAACTGAAATCTTGAAATATTTGGAAGAGAATTTAATGGAGCAGTGAAATATTTTGGCAGGATCCAGTGAGACATATTCTAAAAACATCATTAAAAAGGGACCAAATAGCAATCACGAATAAATAGCATTTTGGAAAAAAGCAGACACACATACTTGGAGTGGAAAAATGGCATGAAAAAGCATGAGGTGCTTGACAAAGAGGAGCTATGGATTTCTGCAGGATTATTTTAATCTGTGAGTCATATCCCACAGATGAGGATTATGGATCTGTCTGATGTAGTTCACCTGAAATAAGTGGAGGCAGAAAATGAAGGGAGACCAGGACTTAATCTTCAAATTTTTCTTATTGTGTTGGAAGGCCAGTCTTTTTTTCAGTAGTACTGATAATCAAAAGAAGGGAGCAGATAAAAATAGTTTATATTACACACTAACATGTGTAGCTATGCGTAAATAATTTTTATTGGACCAATTTTTTAAAAACCTGAATGCTTTTACACAAAATTTCCCTGTGCACACAAAAACTCTGTCTCTGGCTTCTCATAAGAAAAGAAAAGAAACAATCGCATATTTGAATATGCATTGCATGTAAATGAAGCTCTAGTTATTACATATTATGAAATATTTTCTGGGCTGGCATAAGTTGGTGAAATCAGCTCAAAAATTATGATTTCTTGATAGTTTCTCAGAATCCCACTACTGCTAAAGGCAGGTTGGACTGATTTTGGAAAAAATACTAAGCTGTAACAAAGCAATTAAATCTCTATGCACATCTAGGTCAAAATTGCTCAGTGATTTTTGGCCATTTTAATAATATCTTAGCTTTTGATGTGCAAAAAATATTTCTTGAGTATTTCATTTAAAAAAATATGTATTTTTTTCAAGGTCAAATTTAGCTCACTTTCCTGTTAATATTTTAAAGGATCTCGTATTCAAATCAAACCATTCTATCGTAAAATATTTGAATAAAACCAGAAGAAACTTTTTTTTTGTTTTCATTTAAGTATTAAATTATTTAGTTTTGGCTCCCACATGAAAATTATTCTTTTCCCCCTTAACTTAGCTGACTAATGTAATGTAAAAAATCCCAGCTCTTTGAATAAGAAGAGACATGTTCAGAGTGCACACCCACCAAAAGGTATGTGTAGTGTAAGTGCATTCTGAGCTATCCACGTCTCTTCCTATTTTTGTTCAGAATGCCTTTGAAAAAAGGTTTTCCTCTTTGTGAGAAATACCGTGCTTAACAAGTGTCACTTGAAATTACTATTTTTGTGTGCTCCTGTGAGAAATATTTGCAAGTAGTGCAATCGTGCTGCTCTTTTTGAACAGGTCTGCTCTGCCCAGGCTTCAGAACAGGGACTTGAAGGTTGGTGAGGGGACAGCCTTTATGTCATAACATGCCTTTTATTGTGAAAACCTTCAAAATCCAGCCAGGTTATACACTGAAAGAAATTGCAGTTTGCACTTGAGCGACAAAGGCTTTGATATTTAGCAGCTCAGATTTCCATATGTTCTGTCCTTGTGGAGCTCAGGCAGAGCCGCTGCCCCCGCGCTGAGCCAAACCCATCCATCCCCTCCCCAGCTCTGGGGCACCCCCAGACTAAATCAGAATGTATTCCCATAGCTGTTCCTAAATGTGTTTAATTTATTAGTGAAATGTCTATGATAATTAAGAACTAATTTAAAAAAATTATAATATTGAACTCTTACTGCAGGAAAAAAAATTATAACATTGTAGTCTTTCTTTGTCATTAATGGTTCCTACAGTGTTCCTATATGGCTGTCTCTCTTCTTAGCTCAAAATCTATCTGCCTTTAAATACTGAAGGCAGATTCTCACTTTGAGGAAGATCCTTAGGATGTAAAGTGTCATTACTCCAAGAAAATCAGTTAAGTGGCTCTTTTCATCACTGGAGGAAACTGCTCCCAAATAATACCTTGCTAAATGTAACAGGAACCACTCTACTGGGAAATCTCCCTGTCGTTGGTATAGGTGTCTCTGTGAAGTCCCTTATAAAGTACCTGGGATTAGATTGTTTGTTTGCCTAATTTTTCTTTTCACCTTCAGCCTTGTGGCTGTGGAGGGGTTAATTTGGAAGGCATTACAAAGTCATTTCTCTATAGCTGCTGAAGTACAAGTCTGCTTGAATTTGTGCCGCTCCTTCCCATTTAAAAATGAAAAAATAAACTGTCACAGAGATAATGTTGTGGTATCACTTGAGTTGCCAGTGAACAATAGTCTATATCATAAGAAAAAAATATACATATTTTGCCACAAGCCTCTGATCAGTAGACACTCCACACAGAATGAGCATAGCAACTACATTATCTTTCACCCTGAGGTGGAGGTCATTGTCAAGGATTTGAGGACAAGCTTGTATTGCAGCTGCCTGCGTTTAGAGCTGTCAGAGCTTAGAAAAACCTGCCTGATGGACACGTTCTTGTTTTGTATTAATTTTTTTTAAAGCCCTGCAATCCTATGGGAGATTCAATTAAGAACAAGTGTGGAAATCTTCAGGAAAAGGATAGCACTTTTAACTACCTGTAGTTGTTTTTCATTCTGGTCCTGTGAACTTCTACAACTGAATTTAGTGTAAGAGAAAGCAAATGACTAATGAACGGTACCTACTCTCCAGAGCAGCTCCCCATTCTTTGCTGAAAGGCAAAGGCTGGCTAAATGTCCAGCTTTGGAGGGGTTTGCTTCATGGATATTCAGATCTCAACAAAACAGCTGGCTGGAGCCCTTAACTGTATTACAATTGGCCTCTTAATGAACAGATGAACTTTTCTTTTCACCGTTTCAAGTCTGTTCCAAGACTAAAGGGTAGCATGGCTATTTCATTTCTGACCTGCCTAACATATAATTAGAAGGTTCCTGGAGGTACTTATAATTGAATTATGGGTTGTTTCATGAGCATTCTTCCTAGTAGGTAGGGATGTAAAAAGCAAAGCTCATCTGGAATGCATGCAGGGAAAGAGGATGATTTAGTAGGTCTGTATATTGCCTGAAATATTAGATTACAAGTATGAGTCAAAAAAATCCACTGGTTAAAATTTATTTTTATTAGGAAAATTATCCTAAGTTGAAAGCACCAATTTCTGTGACAGTATAACTGCGTACAGCTCGATTGATTTTAGTGAAGCTCTACTCATTTATACCTACCCCAGGTTAGAGAAGGGTCCAGTGAATTAGTCCCAGTCACATATTTTTCAGACATGAAACATTCAGCTAATCTCTTGGAGCCCTGTAATTGGCTAACATAAAACATTAGTGGATGATTAAAATTACAGTTGACTTTCAGATTTGTTGTCAAGTAGGTTTGAAATGTGGGGAAATAACTTAAAGGGTCCCTTTTGCTCTCGCTCTCCCATGTTTATGGATTGATTGTCAGATGCACAGCCCTTGCAGGGGAACAACTCATGATTGCTCTCAGCAATGCATGTCCTTCACCTCCTGTGGAAACTGCTGCTCTCAGTGCACGGACAGGATTATTTAGATAAATGTCAGCTTGGAAAATACAGGAGTATTAGTAGAGGGGAAGGACAGCACCTTTCAGATATGACTAGCATTGTCCTCTGCAGCGTTGTGGATTCAGTTTTGATGGAGGTCCCAGCTCCTCTCTTTTAAAATGCTGCCAAGCAAAAATTTTCACTAATCTGTACTTTGACTATAGATAGCTAAATAACAGCCTATTTCATCCTGTCAGGGATGCTTTTGGAACAGGAACAGTTAGTGTTCAGGCATCAAGAGTACCTGCCAAATAGCCTTGATTTGTTTAAAACAAAACCAAAAATTCCCTCCACTTTTAGCTATATATGAACTTGTCTTTTCTCATCCAACTCCCTTTTAGTATATATGTGCTATTTTGCCCAAAATACAAATTGGGCAAAAGACAGAAAAAAGCTACATAAATCAGAATGTTCCCCTTCCATGGCAATCTCTGCATAAATGTGGATAAGAGAGGTGGGTTGAGAAGTAAAAACATTGGCCTTTCCAGCTGCAGAAGAGGCAAGATTAAGTTCTGAGGTCACAATGGATGACCTCAGATGGAATAAGGGTCAAGGAGCCACTCCCTGCAGCATTACCTGTGTGCTGGGAGCCATCGTGGCTATTTGCAATCTCTCATTTAGAAACAGGCCGGTCTTAGTCTTTAATTTAGAATATAATATTTCATGAATTTGGAAATAATAGCAAGGAAGCCTTTTTGTAGTCTGTATTAAACCATTTGACTAGGGGAGAGATCTGATTTTATGAAGCTGATAACCATGTCAGCTACCTTCAAGTCCAGTTGCAGAGGAAGAACAGGAATATTGTTTTTATTTTATTTGTGGTACCTTGTTCACAGGCAGCTTTATTCCACCTTACCTTTTAAACTAAGGGCATATTGTTAACCTTGGCATGCTGAGGTTACTATTCTGCAAGTAAAGACTATTTAAAAAATATCTGTCATCTTCAAGTATAATGACCTGTGAATATTTGTTAAGAATCTTCAAATAGTTTCTGATCTGTTTCCTAATAAAGCACTGAATAACAATAATAAATGCACTGTGCACTAGTTCAGCAGAATTATCTTAATAAGTAGTATAAGCAAAGCAAATAGAAACTGAAAACCTTTTCCTGGCATCAAAATTTATAAATCTATTTGTATTGTTTCCTTCTGGAAATCCCGGTTGCTGAATGGTCTTGTTGACATTGACTGTTCCTCTGGCCTTGGCATAATCAATATTTTAAATATGATACTAAGAAAAATAAATAAATTAAATATGAAACTTAAATATGGAACTGCAGACTGGAGTTATAGACATTTCCTCTTCCTCCCCAGCTGGCCCTACATCCACATTCTGAAAGAATAGAAATCAAATGCACCCCTCTATTTTAGCATGTACATTACACTACCCAGGAGCAGGTCTTCAAAAGTATTTTCCATAAAGTGTGCCAAGGACAATATGGAGAAAAAAAGCAACAATGCAAAGTAGAAAAAAAGGAAAATGAAATGTTAGAAGAGTAGAGGTCTTCTTGCCTCATGTGCAGTGTCAGGATCACAAACAGAGCAATACAGCCTTTTCTGGGATCCATACCTCAAAGAGGGTGGGAAATACCCATGCAATTCCAAGCAGAATCTCATTTTTCCATGAGAAATGTTGCAGCTTTCTCTAGTCCATGTTTTTGTGCACAAGTGGTCCTCATCAGTGCAGCAGAAAGAAGATGCACCGGCGTAATTCTCCCTGACGTTGCTGGCTTCTGTATTTTGGCCCATTTATGGTAACTTCACCGGAGAGGAACTGGTTTTCAGTCACTCATCTTCAGTGCTTGTCTCTGTATTAGTGAGATTTAGGGTACCTTTGGAGGGCCATGCTGTCAATAACCCACTGCTGCTGCCTGCCTTGTGTTGTCACTCTTAAATTCTACCAAGAAACCTCCCTTTGACATCCAAGAAAATCCCCAAAATCACAGTTTTAGATTCTTTGGAAAATCAGCCCTGTTATCACTATTTCTTTGTTTGTCCTTTAAGTCTCTGTTAAGGAGTGGATTGTTGATTGACATTTCTTGCTCTCTTTAGAGCCTTTGCCATAAGAATCTTGTGGTTCAGGACTGGTCAGCAAGAGGTCTGCATCAAAGCTCTTTTGCAAAATGGATTGAGGAGGCTTTGTTTTGTTGTTTAAAATGTTTTTTTTCCTTTTTTGAAAAGCAAAACACTAATTCATTCTTATAGCACTCATTTTAGAAAGAAGATGAAACATTGCCAAGAAACTATTTTCTTATAAACATCGTAATTCACATCTCTTCATTCCCTCTTCAATTTCTCTTCTTGCTGCAAACATCTAGACATTCCCTGTCAGAACATGCAAGTCTCTGCTTATGTCTTATTTCTTCAAATGATTCAAAATGTGCACTCATTAAAATACTGAGATCCTCTATTGAGTATTTACTGTTTTTCCTACTGCTGTGTGATATTTTGGCAGCTCTTAAAATGTTTAATTCTGTTATTGTGAGAAAACATCACCTTTGCCTACAGGAACAAGCACTAAACACCTAATTCCTGGCTCCAGCATTGCTGCAAAGAGCCCAAAATTGCCTTGTTGAGTGAAAATCTCTCATGCCACAAAGAGGAAATCACAAGTTCCCTTGTTCCTTTTCATCATTAATATTGTACCTTGGTCTCATCCAAGGGGAGATGTACAATATGTTGAGAGTTTTATAAGTCAAGATTTTTTGTGATAATGCTTTTGGTAGTTTCAGATATTGGTGACATCCCTATTCTACCTATCTATAAAATACTTAATTGTTTCCTGTAGCAAAGACAAGGCATAAAAAAGCTCCAGCAAACTTCTCTGTGTCAACTTTTGTTGGTTGGGTTTTTTTTCTGCTTTGGGGCTTTGGGGTTGGTTTTTGTTTTGTTGTTTTTGTTTTTGGTGTTTTTTTTTGTTTTGTTTTGTTTTGTTTTTGGTTTTTTTTTTTTTTGTCTGTTTTGGGTTTTTTTGTTTTGTTTTGTTTTTTTTTTTTTGTTTGGTTTGGGTTTTTTGTTTGTTTGCTTTGGTTTTGGGTTTTTTTTTTTTTTTTTTTTTTGGTTGGTTGGTTGGTTTTTTTCTGGTTTTGTTTTGTTTTGTTTTTGTTTGTTTGTTTGAGTTTTTTTTTGTTGCTGTTGTTGGTTTTGTTTTTTGTTTTCTTGTGCAAGAGGCAGTGTTTTTACAAGGTGCAGGGAGACTCCTCAGTGCTCAAGAGTGAGCTTCCCAAATGAGTTTTGATGATGGTGTTGAGGAACTGAACAGCAAGGGGTAGTTTACCATGACTGCAGGCATAGAAATGTAATTTCTATGTTTGATAAAGAAATTTGGAAGACCATAAGGCAAACTCTTAGATGCATCAAGTTGGACGCCCACACTTGTAGTTTTGAATATTATGGATCTAATATTTACAGTCCCTAAGCTGATACCAGCATCATTCCACTGATGAAGCAGCCATACAAAGCAATGAAGTTGCTTCATCCATTTTACTACTTTTAATTTCTGTGTAAGCACTTCTTAGCCTTGTAGACTTTGGACATGCCAGTCAGCCATGCTCTGTGGTTTCATTGGCTCTTAATTAAGCTGATAGTCTCTCTGTATCACCTTTTCACTCTCTCTAATATTAATTTACTGTTAGGCCAGCAATCAAGCAATTCCCTCTTTCTAGCTGGGAATGTTTGCTATTCTCTGTTTTATTCAGGGTTCTCATCTGTAGCTTACATTTCTCTCTACTTTTTGTTGCTTTATTTAAGAAATTACTATCCTTTGCGTTTCCACTCACTGCCTCTCTCCTTATTATTTCTTTCTGGCTCAGTGCATTTACCTGCCAGCTGCTTCCCTTTGAATTTTTTCAGCTTCCTTTGTATTCTTTCTCCACCCATCTCCCAGTATAATAATATATCCTGTTGCAGCAAATGTGTCTGATCCTGTGCACAGTAGTTAATCCGTGAATTTCCTTAAGGTTTTTCATGTACAATTTGCTCTGCACATGCCACTGTAAAATTATATTTTAATTTGTTAAAACCTCCAATCGTTATTAATATTTAAATCAAATCAAGTTAAATGACTATGTTTTTCAAATCAAAGCCTGTATATTGGAGGAGACTGCAAAGACTATTAGTGCGTCTCGTTGAAGGCTCACAGAAAGTTTTCAGCCTTCTCAAAGAAAGCATCGGTATTCATTTTTGATGCTGAGCCTTATGAATCCTTATGTTTATAACACTCCTCAACTGGAATAAATCTTCCAGCTGATTATCACAGCATTTGGCACAGTGCCACAAGCAGTTCTGGGAACAGTATTCAATCAATGTGTAAACTAGTGAAATGCCAGGAACTTTTGAAAGACCATGAAGGATGATTAGTTAGTAAAGAATAAACAGTGTTCCAATGCTGAGTGCAGCTACCAGCAAACGCAGGGCTGAGGAGAATTTTCCATTATTTAAAATGAATATATAACTTCTAATTTAGGCAGGTATTTATGTTTTGTTACTTCACACTCCGACGTTTATTTAATCAAAGCCAGGTATACAGGGGTAAGATTTTAAAAGAAATAAACACTTTGATTATACTGTAGCATGTCTGTGTTACCAACCATTCACTCATCCTTTATTTATAGTTAAATGGGAAGCTAATGGAATATAAAAAGGGAAAGATGAAGAAAAAATATTTTAACATCTTCAAGAACTAACATACTGAAAAAAACTTCTTTTTTTGGTCTTACTGGAACAATCATGCCTTAGATTGTTGCCCTTTATGCTATGTTTTGGTGCTTGATTTTATCAATATAACAAGTATGCTTCCTTTCTAAATTAATAGCACTTATACTATTGGGGAAAAGGATTTTTCTGTCTATGCATATTTGAAAGAATCTAGTTTTAAAGCAGTGAAAGACTTCTGCATTTCCCTCAGAATTTAGTACTCTTCTGAAGTGCTCACCTAAATCCTAAAAACCAAAATAATCCTTGGGTCTCAGAGGACAGAGTTAGTCCTATATACTTTTATGCTAAAGTTCTGGTTTCCACAGCTTCCAGATTATATACAGTGATGCCTTTCATTTAGCTGTGCTCATTCCAGTGTCGATGGGATCCATGGGGGTTAATTAAGGGTAGTTTATAATCTTTAGGAGATCTTAAATTTTCCCTTAAATTTAATAACCAGTCTTGTATGCAGAGCTCAACAGCTGAGATATGTAACCTCCATCTCCTAGAGCACCGTTTCTATATATAAAGGTATTTCTCAGATGCTGCACCAAACTTTGGCTCCCTGTTTACTAGTCAGGCACAGCAAGAGCGAGGTTGAAACTCAGAGCCCAAAGTATTTTTATATTATTTGAAAGAGCAACGTTAAGTAGGCAAAGTATGTGCTGACAGCCTCTCAGACACACTGTGGTAGCACAGAGTCAGTCTGTTGCTGCATCCTGCCTACTGTTTGGTGCATAAAAATAATATCTGCCTTGTGTGTGACAAGAAGGTGTCGGGATATTCTCTTGGTGAGGCTGGAGACCAGAGATGTCTATATGCTTCACGTTATGTCGTTACATTTATTGACAACTGTAAATATGATACAGCTGAACTCTGCCATGCTGCAGGAAAAAAATATGTAGGCTCTCATTCCTCTCACAATAGCATTTAGTTCTTTAAGTCCAAAAACTGCACGGGGTCACGCGCTGGGTTTATTAGATCTCATAGTTTTGTACTTCTATACCCAGAAGTTCAGGTCAGCTGTGGGGCTTTTCCCATGATCTCATTATGTGTGTCAGCAACAGACATGCACACAAAAGCAAAATCTTTGAAAAATATTTGGATAATAGAAGAGTTCATGTTTTCTATTCTCAGACAGAATTTGTAGTCATCTTTTGAGCAGTGCTTTACAGTAGTTACACTATATTCCAAGTGGGAATAAATACATGTTTTCTAAGGACAAGAGTAATATTATGACAGAAAACATAATAAAACATTGAATTGGCAAGATGCAACAAAATAGGGGTAAAAAGAGGACTGTTCAGTCTGGTTTGAAATCTCTAATTTAATGTATGGCTGTGCAGAAATGTTACAAAAATAAGAAAGTAACATAAATTACAACTGTGTAATGTACACAGAATTGATACCCTCCAACAAATAAGATGTTTTGCTATGCATATCCCTCTTTGAAACATCTGCCTGTATTATTTATATGCAGAAGTGCCGTATCTCACTTTTTTCCTCAGACTAAGTCCTTGTGCATGTAGGATTTGTACCATAATACATTATTGAGATGTTACAATGAGAGTGGGGAGCAGGAAAGTGATGGGTGTGGTGTGCAGGGTGTTGGTGTATGAGAGGCAAAGGGGAGGTTTGTCACTGGGCAAAACAGACTTAAAAAGAACATTGGTATTTTAAGATACATCGCTGTATACTGTTAAGACTATTTTTTTTTCTAATGGATTTGACTTTTTTAATCTATGAAGAAGGTTTAAAGTGGTATCTTTGTTGAATTGCTACTGTATATCTAATGCTTGGAGGTTTTTTCCCCTCATGATGTGGAAATGGTTTCAATTCCTTTTAATATTCATTTAATGTCAGTGCAATATATATTGCCACCTTACTTACTGCATTAGTAAAAAATGTGCTTATGTGCTATGATTCTCTTATGATAGAAACATAAAATCTTGGAAGGATCAAAGTCCACCAACATTCACCCTCCTGCAACAGCAGGAAATTGATCATGTGAGAGATGCTCACCTAATGCTAACAGATTATTATTATTTATTATAGCACTAACAGCAGGGAGGTGCATTAGACACCAGGAGGAAGATGAGGTCCTTGTCCTGGAGTGGCTTCCGTCTCCGGGGTGATCTTGCAAACACTTAGCTAGATGACCAGCTATATGCACATGAAATCCTTCTAGCTCACATATTTAAGTATTTTCTTTTTCTTATGTACCAGGCATTCCTGCAGGGCCCACAGTACTAATTAAAGTTAACGTTTCCTCTCTGCATCACAGAGAATGTGAATACATAAAGGGGAAAGGATCAGGCTCCTCCACTGCCCTATGATTGCATGGAAGTTTTATTAAAAAACCACCACCCCTTTTCACTAGGTGCCTCTTATTTCCCTACACTGTATTTCCCACTTAATATTTTACAGCCAGCAAAAGCTATATTTTGTTATTCAGCCTTATTAAAACAAAGATCTTACTGACCGCAGTGAAATTCCCGACAGGCACCACTGTTGGACCAGAGTCTACAGAGGCAGTTATGTAAACCAGCTCAGAAAAAGGACATACATTATACTCTGTCATGTATATGTTAGGGTTACTCAAATGGCAAATTCTGGTCTAAATCCAAACTCAAGTAAGTTTTGCCCAGACCTCCCTAAGACTTCACTCTTTTAACCCTTCTGTGTTTGTGTGTTTGCTTCCAATGTATCAAGGAGGTCTTGCAGAGCATCCCCAGCATTTCTGGCTCTGCTGCTGAGGTCTGCCAGGGCAGGAGCTGGCATCTTGTTCTCTGCAGCAAAATCATCCAGAGGTATCAGCAGATAGGTTCACTTCTCAGTAAAATTATTCAGCAGATTTCATTACGAGTGCGGCAGCTCTGTTAATCTGCATTGCCTATAAATTTATGGTTTTGTTGTGTGTTGTTGGATGTTGTAATGGCTTTTGTTTGTGAAACACTTTTTATCAGAAGTCATGAAAATGCTAGCAAATGTGAATAACTTAAATCTCTTGGTTTTGGACACATGAAGCATAGAGATTGCCAATCCCTTTTCAGACACAGATGAGAGAGGAGTGTAAATCCCTCTTTCAGACTATTTTTTGGTTTAGGTTTGGCCATGATTCTTGCTGGGTTTCTATCCTGCTAGTTATAATGCAGGCCCACCAACAGATCGATGCAGTGGGGCTGATGGACCATGCTGGCTTTCTTGACCCCCACAGTCACATCCCAGCCACTGATCCGTTTCTCACTTTTCTGATCCAGGAATTTTATCCTGATGATAGTTATGGACTGCTGAGTCCTGGCTGGGGACATCAGGGCTCTGAAATGGACTTCTACTTCCCGTGTAATTTACAATCAAAATCTCTTGTCCCCCAAGTTATATTTCCTGGGTTTAAAAACAAAAAATAGGCAAACAAAACAAAATAACAACATGCAAAACATATTGATAATGAGAACAAGTTTATAATTACTAAATGCAGAGGGACATATCAAAGCAGTGTTCTTCAAACAGGATATTATTTTGTAATTAAATACAACTTCAAAAGAAAAAAGCTGCAGACATGATCATTATAATGTGCATTAAGTGCAGTTGAAATATCATTTGAGTAAAACAATGCTGGGTAACAAGGAGGAGAATTTATAGAGGAGGAAAAATTAAAATCATTCAGTGTTAAGAGAACAGGCCAAATTATATTTGGAGAATTAGGTTTTCTTAACATCTCTATTATAAAATTATACCTTGCATTATTTATTCTCCAAACCTTAATTGATAAATATTAGGTGACTGATGCTTGCAAAAGAGCAAGCGCTTGGTGGAGCGCATTCCGAGCTGGTCTGGTTCATACTTATCATAAAAATGAAAACTACTGGAGCATAAAGAACTTACAAAAAGGCAGCATTATTGTGGATTTAGTGCAGTTGGTGTTTGATACACTGAGTTGTATTCATCACATACGCTGTGTCAAGGCATTGCTTACAATGTGTCGGATCATCTTACAGGCCATAAGCAAGCACTATATTTAAATTGAATGATACCAATATCATTCTGAGTTAATTCCTATATAATAAAGTATAAAAAAAGCAAGTAGCATCCATTTCCACATAATCTCTCTTCAAACTTATCTGTATTTGACTGTATTTTCCCCGTCAGCTTAAAAAAGCAAATATAACAGAGAAGGCACCAAATTTAAAAAGGGTATTACAAAGACATTTAGTGAGGACATGCTATTTATTGGCTTTTTGATGGCTATAGTGTTTAAGCACATCACAAACAGAAATGGGCTTATTTCTCATATTCCTGAGACCAGGAGGCATCAGTAATATTCCCATTTGCAGAGACCAAAGCAATGCAGTGACATGCCTGCACCCTGCAGTGCAGCTGAAAACAGAACCACCTTTCTTTTATGGTTTTAACTGCCATCTTAATTTTTTTTAACTGATTTTGGTCCCTCACTAAGGGATACCTCTTGCCCTGTGAAATCCATCTATCCATCGAGTCCCTGTAGCTGTGAGTGCCAACAGACAAATCCAGACTCCTTCATATTTGAAAATGCTGAGGGAGATGCAGCTCTGAGCAGAGCTCTGGGAATAGCAGAGTTGTGCTGTTCCTGCTGGAGGGTTTCCCAGTCCCACTACACTCAGCAGGAGCTTTGCTCCTCATCTCCAGCACTATTGCTTTACCCTTCTTGTGCATGGTGAGCCCCACCATTGTGGGATCACCTGGCCAGCAGAGACACAGGTGTCTCGAAACTCACCCCATGCTTCCCCTGAGCAGGGAAAGTGCATTCTGGTTTATCCTGCAGGATGAATAGTTTTAGAAAAATATTTTATTTTAATGTTTCACAGATAAAATCAGAATTTGTGAATAGTTGAAGCTGTTATGTCCAGATCCCTGCAGGTATGTACTACTTCTGCCTGAAAGAATGACCTAAAATATCTTTTTCCCCCCAGAGTTTTATCAGGATGTGTCCTCATTAAAAGGCTCTATTGTCAAGAATTCAGATTCTTTCCCCATACCTCTGTGTAGATGATATTCTCTGTAAACACCATGGACTTCAGTAACTTCAGTAATAGGGATCAAGGTGTGAAAAGAACAATTTGAAATTTTGGGTGAAGTTTACTTTACCCTTCCTTCCCTCCCTATTTCAAAACACCAACAGGCTGTCCTTGCTTTTGGAGCATCTCATTCTCAAGGCTCTCACCTTGCAAATCTCTACGTATGTGCTTTATTTCTTAAGTGTACACAGACCACAGCCAAAGCTTGGGCATATGTGTGCGTAGGACTAGGATGTCGTCTGGCAGATGGTGCCATGGCACCTAGATTTCTTCAGAAGTCAACTGAAGCCTTCCATCATTTCATGGAGATAAATAGGAAAGCAATTTTTGAATGTATTATAAAGTGTTATTCACTCAGAATTGCTTAGAAGGAAGAACTAGCATAGCACATAAAAAGCTGTGGGTAACCTACACGCTGGCTTGTCGTGTATGTGAAAGCTGGATGCCAGAGTTTGTCTATTTAACATTTTGCATGCAAAAGAACAAGGTATTATACCATCAAAACAAATATTTTTTTTTTATGGAAGGAGAACAGATACATCAAAATCAAGGAGAATAGCCCTGAGTCTTGAATCTTAATATAACTGTTAGCTCATTAACACGAAACTCAGTGAGTTTTCTACGTCCCAAAATGTCCTTATCTCTGCAGAGCTCTGTGCTGATTGCTGAAGGTGATTTTGAGACAAAACACTTGCAGAACGGTACGACACAATTTGTCTTTGTGTCAGAGGGAACTGTTTAAATGACTTGAGGTAAGTCAGCAGAATAGTACAAGCACATGTTTGCCCACAGCCTTACCTGAAGATATAGTTGAGTTTGTATTACAAAGAATTCAGCTGTATAAATACCTCGTGCCATCTGTGTATGGCAGGGGAATTGAGCCAGTAGAAGCTCAAGACCTGTGTCAGTGTTCTCACAGAAGGACTGTTTATGAACAGATGTTATGTGGTGTTTTTCACAGAAAATGGGCTCTGGAGAGAGAAAATGTCTATCAATTACTGAGGTATTATGTATAACAGCAATTTTTAACCTTGAGAATGATACTTTAAAGTTCTCTGTGAAATATTCAGTGCCGCGACCACTTCTTTTGTGCACAGCAACACACGCCCTTGCCTATTGCCCAAATTCTTTTTGATGTTGCATTTTAAGTTGTTTCAGAGAAAACGTATTAGATATTGCAGGACTTGTTATTCCCTGGGGGAAAAAAAAATAAAAATCAGTGGCCTGACTGGAAAACTTTTTCTATTTGCTGATCTGAAAATCAAACTGAGTTTTTAAGATTGGGTGCTTGTATACTTTACTTCATGCTTCTCAGACCTATCTAAGGAATACATGCATTCAAAAATTGTCATTAAGTAAGCAAATTATGGATGCTGAATGAATGGAAAAATACGTATTCTGGCTAACCTATGTTCAACTGGAAATTAACACTGATTTCAGTTGGGTGTTTGGAAGAATGAGGGCTTAATCTTAGTGAATAAAGATGAATTTACTTGCAACTACAAAAAAGGGCATTATTCAGTAAAATTTAGTAACTATGATATAGCTGTATTTATTTAATAGATTGCCAATGCTAGTTGGTTAAACTAATCATATCTTATTCTTCATTTTTATTGCTTCTGTAAAACTCCTGACTTCACAGGGCCTTTGAATTTGGGCTCTCCATGATAATAAAAATAAAAATGGAGCCCCCAGTTGTTGCTAAAAATTACAGCCATCAGAGTTGGGCCATGTTTTGCCAATCTGCTCTTGCTTCAGGAGACAAAGTGTATCTTGCAAAAATGCACCATTATTAAATATTCTCATATGGGATATCTGTGATTCTATAAAACCCTTATATGACCTGTGGACAGACACAGTGTTTTGCATAATATATATACTTTTATTTTCCCCTAGCTTTCTTATTATTTATTCAATAAATCCTTTTTTTTCTTGCTGACAGCAGTTGTATTTATAAAGCTAAATCCAACACAGCAAAGTGTTCATCACTTTATAAACTAAATGCTAATGTTTTATTTATGTGCAATGAACAGAGAAAAAAGAACTGAATTGATGTTTACCTAACAAGCTGCAAAAAAGTGCAGTAACATAATAGTGAAGTTCATAAGCATTCTGGCTTGTAATTTTTGGTGTCAACATTTGAATTGCAGAAAGAGCTTATGCAGACATAGCACGTATACAAGTGCAGTTTAGATCTACATCTATAAAAATAACATCTGTTTAAGCATACATTACATTTAAAAATAACTGTACAGTGATCAGCTGGTTAAGTACAGTTAACCAGATGCCGTTTTAAAGTGCCAGATGGAACAATGAAACTAAGATTGAAAATTAAAAAATACTGTGAAAGGTCAAATCAATTAAGCAACCTGTTTTGTTGGCATGTAACAGTTAAAAGTAAGTTTAAACTACTTAAGGAGTGAGCAATGTGAAGATGAAGCAGTTAATTTTTAACTTGCTATTTAGAAGAGGGGAAGATAAAACGCCTGCCATAGTTCCAGGGTCCCTCAGCAAGTCTAGGGGGATACTGGGAAAACAGGCACGGTTAAGTAATGTTTGCTTTGTTTGCTTTCAATTTAAAATAAATAAAATCTCTCAGGCTTTTAAGTAACGTCTTTTATGGCAGTCTGAGCTCATGCAACACAGATGCAAACATCCCTTTCTTCTCTCCCATGGCCAGTGGGAGCCTCCTTGGCTGAATCTTCTCCTGGGCTTGCTCTTTGTCCCTGGGGATGGTGCCCAGAGGGGTCAGGGATGGGCTCAGGAACAGGCTGGTGCCAGGGAATGCCATGGGAAGCAGACACCCCTTGTAAATGGGTTCTCCAAGAGCCGCTTCTCTCCAGGAACTAAACCCACCCTAATTAGGAATGATGCCCAATAAGAGGTGTAAGGTGCAGAAGCAGAGGTGTCACTGTGACTCTGTGAATGAATGACAAACATTTGTTAAAATTGCACCTGATAGTAAGCCTCTGAAAGACAGATATGAGTAAAAGGGAGCTTATCCACCTCATCCCTTGGAAGTCCAAGGGGAAAATAGCATCTTTGGAATATTATTTAGGCAATGCATTCTTTTCTTTGTCCCAGCCAGTGTAAAATTCACAGTCTAAATTTAAATTTTGGACAACAGGATGGTGGTATCCTTGCTTGAATCAGGAAGGTGTAATGACACCTGCAAGTCTGTTGGCAGGCAAGGCAGAACTCGTGGATAATCAGATAGGAAGTGTTGATTTCCCGATTATCGTTGCTGCTACTTTTTGGGGATTTTTTCCCTAAATTCTGAAATCACGTTAACTCAGACACCTTATAATACAGTGTATTGCTGGATAATTCCTCCAGCAACAGTGCAGAAGCCATGGACGTCAGAAACTGTTTTGGAAAGAAGGTTTAGGCACCCAATCTGGGAGAGCTGTGCGCCTCCAGCTTGGGGGGAGATGCTCAGCTGCCCTGGGGAGCAGCAACCCTCCCATCCACAGCAGTGCCATCCATCAGCAACCCCAGCGGGAATTTTTCCTGAATGAGCGCAGGGCTATTTTCAACCTAGGAACTCGCTGTTGTTCCTTTGTTTTAGTAACTTTGTTTATGTGCGTTTGGCGGAGGGCAGAGCGCCGGGGCGCGTTGCTCCTTCCTGACACCTCCTCTCCTGCTCCCACAGCTCCCAGTAAAGGAGCAGCTGCACCTCTCCCGCCTGCTCCGCCAACTGTTTGGACCAGAAACACAATGAAAAGATTCTGTGGCTGTTAAAATAAATAGCTTCCCGGCAGGGGGTGGGATAGTATGGCCGTTCCTAGGAACTCCGTGTACCCTGCTTCCAGAAAGTGCTGGGATAGGACATGCTATGGAGAGAGAGGAAACAAGCCTGGCTCTTGCACTTGGCTCACTCTTCCTCCTCACACTGAGAATAGTTACCCTACAGATCGCTGGTCCTGTTGGATTCCCTTTCATGGAAATATTTTCCGTTCCTGCTGGTTCAGTGGCTGATGTTCAATTTTTTTTTTCCCCCCCAAACAGTTTTTCTTCATTGACAGCATAAAACAAACATTTGGGCCTGCTGTAAATAGAGAACATACCAGACCAGTGGCAGGTAGCTTGTAATGTTTAAGTGGGTTGCCAACTGAAGTTTGTAAATCTGCAAAATCGTATCATTATGTTTAACAGACAAATGTGTATAATATAAAATCAGTGAAAAGATAACATAATAAGTGCTTTGGCTATTATCTGGGGGCCTAATTAGACTGGTGGAATCACTGTAGTCAGTGAAATTAGAGTTATACAACTGAGGGGAAGGGAAATCCAGCCCTTTAGTGGAATGAACGTTAATGGAGCCCCGTTGACATTTGCTGTCCCAGGTATTCAGCAGCTGTTCCTTTCCTTTGTAGAAAACAGGACTTTGCTCTTCCCAGACCATATTTTCTTGAATTTAACCCTCTGGCAGAGCAAGCTGTAGAGACACAGGGGCTAATAAGGGGGGCTAATACCTGCCTGAAGCCCAGAATGTTTCAACATGCATCTTCCCATCTTTGTCACCGCTTCTCTCTAGTCTCCAAAAGTGACACCTTGCTGCAGAGTGGGGCTGCTAAACCCTGTGTTCTGCTCACAAGAACGGGTGCTGGGAGGCCACAAACCTTCAAGAAATCCAGGGTTGTGCTCCCTTCTTTGTTCCAGCTCAGGCACTGAGAGATGGTCCCCTGGCAAGCAGAGGTTCTGAGGCAATATTGCTGCCTGGGATTCCAGGTGCCAGCAGCCAAACCATGTGCGAGGGGCAGAGGGATGTGTGGACTGGGAGTACTGGTGTGAAGGACAGTGATGGAAAGGCTGGACGGTGTAGAGGGAGCAGAGAGGAGCATGAATTTCATTGGGATGTGTTGGACTGGTGACTTACTTGGGGATGTGAATCATTCAGCCTGAGCAAATGGTTTCCCTGATGAAGGAAATCTCAAGGAAGGATCTTTTGGTTGAATTTTGCCGTCACTCTCAGGTGCAGATGAGATGCCTGTGCTTGCAAGGCACGGTGCACTACTGGCAGGGTGAATTTGTTTTGGTGGAAGAGCATGCTGGCAGTAGGACTGGGGCATTTCTTCCTCTGGGAGCAGGAATTCAAGCAAGCTGGAGCGCCTGGAGGGTGAGACAGGAGATCTACCTGGCTGCAGGCTGATTGATTGTGCTTCTGTTTCCCCCAACACCCAGTGCTTGGCCAGCCTTCCTCATTACTCCTCTCCTCAGTGCTCTCCTAACCTGTAGCTAAATCACCCTTGGCAAGTTTTCCTTCCCTTGCAAAGGCGGCAACTCCCCTGTCAAGTTCTTGAGCATTTGTTTGTGCAATGAAATCTGTGATGCTCTAAATCTCAATGTGCATCAGCTGGCATGCTCTGACATTTGGAGAGCCTCACATTCATTGTGTGCCAGACACACAACAAGAGGCCTCAGCACAGATGTAGCTGGACCCCAGGTTCATCTTGGAAGGTAGGGAGGGATGTGCTGTGGGTCAGCAAGTGACCTGGAGGCTTTTGGAGGGGGAGGGAGGACTGGAAGGGAGCAGTGGATAGCCAGCTGGCTGATCGCGTCAAAACCAGGACAAACAGTTGAATATCATTTTCTTCTGAATTCCTAAAGTACCAGGACATCTGGCTACCTGAAAATGCGTCAACAAATAGGTCAGCTGAGATTGCAAATGCACACCTCACGCAACAGCGCCGTGAGGAGAGCGAGGGCAACTCTGCCAAGGGAAGTTCTCCTTTTCACAGTAACATTTTCTTCTAAAATCCTCTGCAGGCTTTTTGACTAAGATCACTGGAAAATGTGTTAGTTTGGGAATACTTAATTAAAAAAAAAATAAAAAAAAAAAAAAAGATATTCAGGGAAAGTGTATTTCTGGGGTGGTGGCAGCGGGAATTCTGCAAACATGGGCAGCATGGACAGGTCTCTCCCACTCAAGGGTTTTCTGCTCCTCTGCATCATGGTGTTCCCCACTTGCAGTGTACCCAGTCTAACCATCACATGGGGAAGGGTCTTTGCCATCATTTTCCCATTTTTTCCCTTACACCATTGCAGCTGTGCTGATTTGGGAGCACTTTTCAGGATCTGCACAGTCCCAGTGCTGGCAAGGGCTGGAAGGCAGGAGGGGATTGCCTTCAGAGACCATTCCATTGTTTCTTATTTCTACAGGGTGGAAAGCACCTTATAGAAACCCCCAGAATTGCCCAAAAATTGTGTGTGCTTCATCTCTCCTTAGGCATTTGCAGGATAGGATTTTTCCTCCTGGCAATGAGCACTCAAAATTACTCCAAATTTCTCTGTGTAAAAATGTAACACTCAGATTATTTTTGTCACTGGTGACCTTTGCAAGCCTCTTTTACCCCAGATTATATTTATAGATGTACTGCAGTTCCTATGCCTGATTAGGGTAATGTGTGGGAGCTGAAGTAAATGATGCCACTGTTTGTCCACTCTTTTAGAAGCTTTAAAAAAATATATTTTTAAAGCCTGCAAGGTCTTCATAACTTTTTTCCCCACCATCTCAAGCCATAGAGGAACCAGTTGGTCCCAATAAATAAAATTCTTACAATAAAAGGCAAATATGGAATATTAAAACAAATAAAATAAATTCATACTGTTGTTTGCACTTTATGGATTCTGGGGCACTGGGTAATGCCTTTTTTTCGGTCTTTCTTTTGCTAAATCAACATTAGCTAGCAACACACCTAATCTTGACTGAACTATGTTATTTCCTGCCTCCCTGCCTTTCCTGTCTAAATCTCACTCTCTGCTGAAGCAGCTAAATTTGCTGCAAATGAGGAATATTTTGGGACTCGAGTTTTCTTACAAAACATGGGGAGAGATCTAATGCTGTAAGCAAACAGCGCTCTAATTAATGCAGATCCAGGCTATTGAAAGAATTTGTAGGTTATGGTTATCAAAAAAAGAGATCAAGAAATTGATGCTGAACCCACTACTGGCACGTAGGATAAATACTGACCGCAAACATTTTTGGGAATGGTACCGGAGCAGATGTGAGCTCAGAAATTCTGGACCTGGAACATATGGGTTTTAATAAACAGACTTCTGTTCCAGCTCTTGAGTTGCTTTTTTTTTCCCTTTTTTTTTTTTTAACTGTTTTTGCTTAATTTTATGTGCCTGTGTATGCTTCCATTATTAATTAATCTACAAGTATTTGGCATCGCTTCATCGTCGAGGTTTTCTTTAATTTGCAAATGTGCTGTTTTAGTTTGAGCAGGACTTGTGTAGCTAATGTTAGAATGGAAACATTTTTAACCCTCTGTTTCATCGGTTTCCTATCATCTCCTTTTCCCCTTCGAGGAGGAGTAGCTGCCTTTATGTGTGTGCACGTGCACACGTGCGTGTGTGTATTATTAGCTGCGCTGTCATTTTTAATCCTTTTCTTTCAATCATCATTTTTCCTCAGACATGAAATATTTCAGTCTACCACGCTGCACAGGCTGCTCACGGTGAAACACTCGTAGCATTTTCAAAATCTAAAACAGAGGAATACCATGAGGATAGAACAAAAGAAATTAAAACACTAGATATGCCACAGTTGTCTTATGCAGCTGTTAGAAATTTAATTATTTTATCTCATAGAATAATGTGCCCTTCAGAAATCATTTTGGACTAGATGTTTCAAACCAATGATCTGTAGTTAATTATCTTTAATAACTGTTGCACATTATGGTTAGATCTATGTTTTTGCTAAACCAATTAATAATATCTTCATTAGTATAAAGACAAGGTAGCTGGATCCTTTCATTTTTCACATTGAAAGAGTAGATATTTTAAACAGTGTAATTTACTTTAGCCATACATTCCCGATGATATGACTAATTAATGAAACTTCAAAGACATATAACTTCTAAAAGCTACTTATTTAAAGTCATTGTTGAGCACTTAATGACATTATGTTGGGGCATTGCAGGAACCGTCACTGCCTGAGTGTTGAATTTGCTAAACCTTTCTATGCTACCAAACTGAAGGAAGCTTGAGTAATACTGAAAAGCAAATTGAGCCAATATTTCTTTATGTTAAAAAAAAACCCACCACAAAACCTGTTGATTACACAAGGATCTATCAAAAGTTGATGACCTCCTTTCTGCTTACACGTTGCAGCTGCCAGTTTGACTTATTCATGCAAGTCTGTGTGGAAAACTCTGGAAAAAGAGCAAAGAAAGTACTCTATATTTTAAGAGTTGGGTGGAATTAATTTTGTTCAGAGTCACTAGTTGTCTAAGTATTCCTTTTGTATCTGCTTTTTTCCTTTTTTTTTTTTTTTTACGTCCATGTCTCATTTTTTCAGCTGGCTGATAACTACCACATAATTTTGGCCTGCTACCTGACAAAAAATTAACCCTGAGTACAGTATTAAATGCACCAATGATTGCTTTGGTATTACTAGTGCTCCTGATGGCATAGAGGATAAAGTTATGGATGTTACAGGGCCAAATGGTTTAGGTCTCCTGTTTAGGCATGGGAGCTGATGAAAAGCTTCTCCTGCAAAATTTCCCTGACCTTGAGGTAAACTGAATGCACAAAAAGATGTATTCTGTTTTTCATCTTATATGTATTTTCATACAATCTTCAAATATCATGCAGCCATCAGGGAAAGCTTTCTGAATCTTAAAAGAGCATCATATATACAGCCCTCCAAGAACTGGTATGAACATGGAGAGCTGTACACCAGGAATCAACTGAAAATAAAAAAAAAATTAAAAAAAAATATAAAAAAAAGAAGGAGAAAAAAATTACATCTAAGAGAATAAAACAGTGCAGTCAACTGTGCACAGGGCTGGAAGGCCAGGAGAGAAGTGTTAACAGCCAGTTGTGACAGCTACAAAATAATTATCCTAGCAGTGAGCACCTGGTCCTTCAGCTGCCGGGCTTCCCACAGGAGTCATCTTCAGTCCTGGTGCAGAGAGGGAAGAGGGGAATGCATTTAGTCAGGATTAGACCCAACTGGAGGCAGAGATGGGGTTCATGGTCCGTGTCTGTGCCGGGCGTGTGCCGGCAGAGCCTGGGGCTGCTCATCCTAATTCACGCCTAAAGGCTGAGCCTGTTGGGAAGGTGGAAGGTGCGGATTCCCCTGACACAGATCTGGTGGCACTGGGGGGTTTGGGGGTGATAGAAATTCATCACTTAAGAGCAAAGGAAGGAAGGAGCTGTGCAGTGAGTTATTGGTAATGTTTTAGGGGCTTTGTCCGTGTGATTTGCTGACTGGCATTTCAAATACAGGTTAACCTCCTGCAATGTGCAGGTTACCCCAGGTGATTGATATTTAATGACAGTGTTAATACACAATAAAAGGAAAAAATGCAGGGTGTCTAGAATAAATCTTTTTCACACTGTATTTCTTTTTTCTCTGTGTGCCTACTGAATTAAAAGCCTCTGTTTGAGACTCCACAGAGGCAAATCTATAGTGGCCTTCTGGAAATGACCAGTTCAAACCATCTTGTGGGAACCTGGCAGGGAAACCATCCAAAATATCATTTTCTAAAGGCAATTTTATTTTGACAACTTGTAACAATGTAACTTGTAACAAACAATGGCATTTTTCTCAGGTGCCAGCACTTCTGCAAAGTTGTGTTCCCCCCTTAAGCCATGCCATCTTAGAAATGCTGTGTATTAGTGCCAGACTGTTTGAATCTGCTGCTGTTAATGCTCCAGTGAGCTGTAGGAGCCTCTGTGATCCTCAACTCGACATTTTGTTGGGCTGAACCGTCTCTATCTAAGGGAGAGAAAAATAAATTTCCCCTAAATGATCATTATTCTTTTTTAAGCCTGCATGAAAATTTTTCTTCAGTTACCCTGAAAATACTGAAATAGGATAGCGTTAGGCTGTCTGCAAACTCTAGGTCTATTTGACTAAAAACTTGAGTAAAATTACTTTTCTGTAATTAAGTTGAATGGAATATTTTAGACTTAAAATTTTGTATACATTTTCATCTAGACTTTGCTATAGGCTCTACCATTTTTAAATTAAATAATAGACATGGAACATCATGTTTACTATTCATTGTGTTTATTCTTCTTAGAAATCTAAAATATTTAGTTTCCTATATTTTTATTAAAGGACATAGTAATTCTGAAATTCTTCAGTATTGGTCCATTAATATTTTGGGATATTTTGACATGTAAGCAAAATAGGTGGGTTTATAGTAGTCATAAATATTATCCAGCTACAACTTATTCTTAATGCCCTTGTAAGAAAATAATACCATTGTTCATTTTCATTCCCTGGGGTTTACTCTTTGATGTCCTACATACCTAATCAATCTTTAAACTAATGCCAAGTCTGATTAAAGATTGTCAGATGAGGCTGGTACTTGTTACTTCATATTTTTGCTGCAAGGAAGGAGTGTCCAGATGAGGAAGTTCAGTGTTTGGATAAGTGAAGCTGTCTTATTAGCTAAAATTTTGAGCTGAGTACCTCAGCGCACGAGAAATGTCACTGCAGAAATAGGTGATGTTTCTGCAATAAGGATCACATCATTTTCCTTTTTCACCTGCGCAGGACATCCATGTTGGAATATTACTGGAGGCATTTTAAAATTACCTCTGCTGTGAGTGTAGCTTGAGCTGTTGTTTGAGTTGTTTCTAGCATACAGCTGTACTTTATTTTATTTCATTTCAGTGATTTGTTACATATCTTTTGAGAACTTTTACCTCTCCCATTTTGGGCTGGCATGGTAACTCAAGCTCTTTTCTCTTCCTTTTAAAGTCTGAGCAGCCAAAAAAATCCAAACACTTACAGTGTTTCTGTGCCTTGAAAGTAAGTTACCAGGAACTGGGAGAGGCACTGGACGAGTTAGGTTACAGATGGAAATCATTATTCTGTTTGATGAAAGTTTCAGTAATATTCTCCAACCTTGAGGTGAAGGAGGCTGACTTGTACAGCTCCGTGTCACAGCATCTTGCTCCAGTGGGAAAGCAAATGAAACTCTTCAGTTTCCATAGGCTTGGACTTTGCACTGGGGGTTAGTTTGCGCGAGATATCTGTATCGTGGGCAAGCCAGAAATGAATTTGAGCAAATCTCAGTTGTATAAGCTGATGTTAGTGAAATTATTGAAAATTTACCACTTGAGAACTTCTGGTAATTAAAGATTTGCTTCTGGAGGTTCCCCTGCTCTTCAGAAATAACCTTGTGAAGTGTTTGTCTGAGGGCTATTCACAACCTGCCTTTCTCAGAGTCACTCCTCTCTGCTCTCAAAGCAGGGGCTGGGTATGGAAAACAAGCATTTTTAGTACACCTCCTTTTTCTGCAGAGCCTGTGTTTGGTTGGTAAGCCCTCAAGGAAGAAACACATAATATAGGGAATTTGATCTCTAATTTGGATATCACATTTGTAACACCTTAAAATTATGATAATGTAATTCTGTTACTGGAGGACTAATTGGGAAACCACAAAATCTTGGAATGCATAAGCCAGTCCCACATTAATGTTACTTAATGCAAATGCATTGGTTTTGGGGTTGGGAGTATTTTATAATTTAAGTAAGCAGTTTAAATTATGTGGTTATAACTTAAACAAAATGTATTGTGCATGGGAGTGATAATTCAGAAGCCTTGTGGCCACTTATCCAACTCCTTATCCCATGGGAATTATGCACGCTGTAAAAAATCTTGAATGAACCAGCAGTGGTTAAGAATATATATCTGAACACTTCCCTAGCTCCCAAGAAAATGAGTGATTGAAAATGTTAAACGTTGCTGCTGCTATATTTATGAACAGGAATCAAAGCTCTCGGGGCCATAAAACTTCATTTTCTGGTTTTAGCCCAACTCATTTGGCCAAAAGATACCCCTTAGGAGTGAGTTAGATGAGAGAGACTTGAGTCCCATCTGAGGCAAATGTCTTGCAAGGTATTTTCTTTTCAATAATCAGTATGAAACAGTCATATAACTTGTATCTGTTGAACTGAGAAAAAGGATTTTAGATACTAAAGATCAAATAGAATATTGGTAAAAAACCTCATCTAAAACCAAAACTTGTCAGAGAATAAAAAAAAACCCCAAACCCAGACATTTTCTTTTTTTCCTTAGGAAGGAGACTATTTCTTAAAAGCAAGTTTATATTCATCTGCCCATTCTGATTATGACTGGGTCAGAAAAACTAAGTATACTGAGAGAGACAATTGCTAAGCTAACCCAAAGCAGAGAAGATTGGAGAGCTGACATGAAAACCTGCTCAGGTTAAGCATGCACAGCGCCCTAGGACAGAGGATGAGCAAGGAGCACTGATGGGGAACAAAGCTACTGCATTTTCCCTACTGTTTTTCTTGTTGATGATTTGATGTTTTTTTTTGATGATAACAACCGGAAACACTGTTTCCTGAGAAAATTTAAAAAAAAAGAAAAAGTCCTCTGCAAACTGCATGGCTGGAAAAAAATCTGGTTCTTGTAGCTGTGAGAATTAGCGTACCACCCTGCCCTGAGTAAGGATTACATCCGGAATTAAACCCAGCTTTCCTCTGCCTTTGTTTTATTTATTATCTGCCGAATTGCTTTGTACGAATGTTATGAAAGAGCCCTGCATTGGGGAGTTTTTTGGTAAATGAGCCATTAGCTCGAGTAAACAGGATCAGGATGGAGTTTGCAGCCTCCACAAGGCGGCACTGGCGCATCTCGCATCCCAGCTCCCTTTCCCTGCTCCATGCTCCCTCGACAAACGCTCAGAAATTTTATGTGCACGCTTTTTATCAAAAAACTCTTCCGCTTCTAAATTTTCGTGTTACCCTGCGAAGTGTTGGGTTAACAAAACATGAGTTAACCTTGATAAAAGCCGTCAGTAATTTCTTATACAATGGATATTGTGTGTTCTGGGAGCTCTAAAGCAGTGATAACATAAATTGCCTATTTGCAGTGACAAACAATATTCTTTTAGTACTTCAATATATCAATGACTTGCGAATTTTGTACCCAGTTGCTGCTTTCCCTGTTTTGGTCCTTGTAACACGTTCAGAAAGTTTCAGAAACTGGTTTTATTTCATTTCTTTGGGTTAACAAATGGATGCTCCACTTGCATGCATGGTTCTTTTCTCCCCCCACTGATCCCAGCTGGTGACTGAGATGAAGCTACTTCTTGTCTTTACAAACTTGACTCCAGCCAGCTGAGATCCAGGCCCTACTGCCTTTTCTCTATTAAATGCATTCTGAACTCTGTTAATAAACAGCAACATGGGAGAGGAGAGAAGTGGGCACAGCAAAACAGAGTGGTTTTACTGATGGCAGTCCTGTTATCAAGTGTAGAGTTGCTGCTATCAGCAAGGGGGTAAGGTTGCCCATTTCATCTACTTATGCAGTAAAAATGTGACTGTAGAAATGAAGAAATAGCAGCAAATTCTTCCTCTGACTCTCTGTCACCCAAGGCAAGCTGAGTGGGGCTCACTGCAACCCCCACAAGACTTGTATCCCTATTCCAAATAAAGCAAGGCTGGTTTAGTGAGAGATTTTAGTATATCAGGGTTTAAAAGAGACTTTAACAAACTTTAGAACAAGATTTAAACAATTCCTTTTTTTCTGTGCTGATACTACTATATAGAATCATTGAGCAGTTTGAGTTGGAAGGGACTTTAGAGATCATCTCATTCCACCCCTCTTCCATGGAAAAGGACATCTTCCATTATCCCAGGTTGCTCCAAGTCCCCTCCAATGCAGCCTTGGACATTTCTAGGGATGGGGCAGTCACAGCTCTGGGCAGCCTGAACAAGTATCTCACCATCCTCACAGTAAAAAGTTTCTACTTGTCACAATTGTTTTGAAAAATGTGGTCAATAGTTACTGTTCTTTGGACAACTGAATAGCTTCAAATGTTGTGATTACTGTACATTAAGCAAAATTTACTTTTTATTACTTAGCAGTGTGAAAACAGATCACAAGAAAGAAACATATAAAAGCTCTCCGTCCTAAAACCTTGCTGGCTCTTCTCCCTTGCTCTGTGGTCAAAAGTTAAATAGGATGTTCTGATTATCACCACTCCCAAAACAGATCAGTGGGATTTTTTTGTTCAAAATAATTCCTCCTCCTCTTGCAGCTTGTCTGTGCCAACAAGTTCAAAATACGGGAAGCTTGACCTTAGCTACAGTCCTTGCTGATGTGCCACACATCCTGCACTGCCCGAGGAGCACAGAGAGCTGAGGCAATCTGGTGGACACTTCCGAGCTCTGCCCTTTCCACCAGAGCACGGACACACCAGGGGAAGAAAAGCCCGTGGGGAATCTGATATAAATTTACTTGAAGCTAACAGGTTCCACAGATTTCATTGCAATATTGGAGTGGCACCCAAATGTGTAATAAATTGGCAAGGAAATTGTTCCCACTGTATATGTGGCAAAAAAAGGAGTCTTCACCTCCCAAGTGCTAAAGGGGAAAGTCAAAATCTCTTTCGAACTCTGCCACATTCACCAGTGTATAGTGAAAGAAAACATTCCTCCCTGATCCCGATGCTGGCGACCATCCAGAGCCCTGAGCACTCTGGGAAATTCCACGTTCTGAACCCCGCTGTGCTACCTAATCACACAATGGGCTACATATGCCATCCAAGAAAATAAACACAGGTCTGGGAAGCTGTTTGTCCTGCAGGGCTAGGAATGCTCTTCCTAACTTGGCAGGGCAGCATAATCCTCTCTGAAAGGGGACAGAGAGCTGCTTGAACTCAAACTGACTAATGAGATTGAAGAAAAGCCCATCAGAAGCTGGCACAGCCCTTGGCCCGCCCTGCCAGCGCACACCAGGTGACACTGCTGGGTACTCTCACTGTGGCTCGTGTTTGTGTCATGACAGAAGCTAAACCATGGATCCAGACCCCAACAAGGGCCCAAAAGGTTGCTGAGTGGCAGGTTGTACCTCTGGGTACATAAAGGTTTATAAGGGAGACTGGTGCCTTGGCTGGTCCCCTGGGCAAAATCCAACTGAGTGTAGACCTTCACCATAGATCGTGGGCAGTATAGTTCAGTAGTGACTAAAATTTCCCATGGCTGCCGGTGCCTGAGCATGGTCTTGTGGTCCATATGGACTCAGGGCTGAGATCCTGGGATCTCACTGAAGAGAGGGGATGGAGGATGGAACCTATTGAAGGTTCCCAGTTGGTCATCAGCAACCGCAAACTGCATTGGCTTTCCTGAGACCCTTCTAGGGCTCTTCTTCACTTGGCTCTTGAGATCATAACAAAATTCCTCCGGGAACAGGACTCGCATTGATTATAGTGGAAATTGGATCTGGATTTTGAATCACATTATTAGCTCTCCCAGCAAGATGAACTGAGCGATACAATTTGATTAAAAATTGCAAAGACCTCCCCTTCCACCTCCTTCGCTCAGTTTTGGAGCAAATGTGTGTTTCATGGTAACAGGGAATGAAAGCGTTCCACAAGGGCTTTTTTAATTACAACATTAATAAAATGTACTATATGTTATTCTCAAAATCCATAGATTTGTTGCTTTAAACACATCATATTGCTCTCTGAAACACTTGAAACTCTCAGAAGTTTTTAAAAGTGTGTGTTTAGGTTAAGGTTAAGTTGCCCTTGACAGCATTTTTTAAAAAGATTTGAATTGTTGAATAACCACCTTTCACCCATCCCTAATTGTAATTTAAATGACAATATGCTCCCAATCAATAGCTCTTTGTCACACTTTGAAGATCAAGGATGAGATTTCACCCCATGAGTTTACATGGCAAAAGCTTCTTTTTCATAATGCTAAAAATGTTGCATCCTGCTGTTAAAGAAGTATAAGAATACCTGCTCTCAAATAATTAGTTTTGAATAAAAGCATTTAAGTCATACTTTATAGCCATTAATTTGAAACAATTCAAAGCCCTTCATTTCTGCACTTTGTTCACAGCTAAGTATTACAATAGGTATTTTAGCCAACTGGAAAAAAAAATCAGTTACAGAAAGATAATTTAAACAACTTAAGTTGGGTGATATTGTAAGAGGTGGGTTTTGAATAACTATAGCTTTATTTTGCATCAATCCATTTCTGTACAGAACCATCTCTGCAAGTGGAAAATTGAAAAGGTTTTAATGGTGATCACTGTGTGTATGTGACTTTGCAATGTTGTGTGCTTGTCTAACAAATAGATGTGGGGGCATGTGGCTGTGTCTCCAGTTGTACATATAAAGACAGGCATTTATTATACAGACTCCACTCAAAAAACTATTTTATTTTATTTTATTTTATTTTATTTTATTTTATTTTATTTTATTTTATTTTATTTTATTTTATTTTATTTTATTTTATTTTATTTTATTTTATTTTATTTTATTTTATTCCTATAACTAAACTCTTTCTCAGAGTCCTAGGCAAGGGCCAGGCCTCTACTGTGCTTGGTGTTATGAAATGCCAAACAGAATGATGGTCTTTGTCTGAGAGTGCTTACAATCCTTGTTTTTAGTTAGAGCGGCGAAATGTTTTAAGAAGGATAAAGTCTGGTCTGTTTCTGTGTTGTCCTTGGTAAACCCAATCTAGTCTGGTCTCAAAAACGGAGCAATTCTGCTCGTTGCCAGGGAGAATACATAGGTATCCAATGAGTCATGGTCAAACATACGGCCATTATTAGACCACAAACACAGGAGGAGAAAAAAGATTTCATTTGGGCCTGTTGTCCCTGCCGAGCTGGTGAGGAGGAATAACAAATAGGCCAGTGGAGGAGGTTGCTCTTTAGGTATTTATGAGGAGCTTCTCTCCCTGTGGGGATAGACTGGGGAAAAGCAGAAATGTGCACGCTGGAAAATTTAACTGGAGCAGAGGAGGCTGCGTCATGGTGTAACTAAGAGCACTCAGTACATTTTAATGGCAAACTAGAGACAATGGGAAAGAGAAGCTGAAGCTGTAACGGGCTTTAGTGAGCACAAAGAACTTATTTTTAGTTTGGAAGAGATGGGGCAATCAGAAGACAGCCGCAAAGAGAGAGGTGATTAAGTTTTGTGTTAGAGCGATGTTCTCCGTGGCAGTGTCATAAATGAGCGCGTTCATCCAGACCCAGAAAAAGGATGCTGCAGAAACAGGACACAGGGTGCTGAGCACCACAATGCATGGCTGTGTTTCGGTAGGTTAGCAGAAAAGGTCATGTCTGAGAATTGTTAGGCGGAAATGTTTTGCAAGACTGGGCCTATACGTATAAATTTAGAGAAAATCTCAATTAAAATTGCAGCACAAGTTCTTACTTTTAACTGTGGGCTCGCACAAATGCAGAGTTAAAACCAACTAATGGAGAAAAGGAAAAAAATATATTTTTGAAACCTTCTTTAAACAGAAAGTCTATAGAATCATAGAATTATTTAAAAATAAAAAAGAATTTCAGTACATATACTACAAAATAAAGACTTTGCACTTGGGCAAGTCCTCTTCCTGTGAGTTATCCTTGGGTGAAGGCTTAGGAAACTGATTTTACCCCTATACTGATTTTTGGCTGGACCAGAGTAGGACAAAATTGTGGTGTTGAACACTTTCTGTCTGGGCGGCTTAGTGGAAGGTTTGCAGAGCATCAGGTCGTGCTCGGGGTCGCAGTGAATTGAGCCATGCCTAAATACAAAGCACCAAAATATTTCCCTGGCATTGCACTTTATGCACAGTGATCTTGAAGTAAGGATATGGTATGGCTGTGAATGGCTGTGGGTATTCACAAAGCCTTTCTGTGCTCCAAGTTTTCCTACGTATAAAACAGAGGCAATAATATTTCCAGCTCTGACACTAGTGGTTAGGGAATTTATATTTTTGAACATTAATTTGTGAGAAACTATATTGGTACAAAATATTGGTTCTGTTCGCATTGTTCCTGGTTATTAACCCTATTATTGGTCATTTCATCTGTATACTCAAAACACAGGGTTTATTGATGGCTTTTATTTCCTATATGTGTCATATAAATGCCTTAACAGATGAACAGGGTAGTGAAAATGATAGGGTACTTCAGAATAGCTCAAAGTCACTGCTTCTTTAATAAAGCTTTGGTTTTGTATGTCGGGAGAGATGGAATTCACACCCCAACCTATGCACAGCTGCAAGCCCTATTAAGTGAAACCCCTCCTAAATTTAGATGCAGTGGCCTCAGCCCTGGCCAGCTTCCAAAGACCATAGAGGCCTGTTCCACTCCTTCCACGTCCCCCTCCCAATGCGCCATGAGCACTGAGCCATGGAACCCTTTGCTCAGCAGTGGGAAGAACCAGTGCAGGCTTTGGGGGCTTGGAAGGTGCAGCAAAGCCTTCCTGCTAGCAGGTTAATTTTCACATGTGCAGTCAGTCAGTAAAAGAACACTACAATCACTGTAGTGATTCATAAGCTATATATTCATTTTCCTGTATAGTGTCACTTTAAATAAAAAGTGCCTTTTTTTTTTTTTTTTTTTTTTAAGTAGCCCTAAAGACAGTGCTCATGAGGTGAGCAAGTCTGAGCCATGTTCAGACAGAGCATTTTAACAATCAGGAGAGTCCTGATGCCTGGGAGTTGCCAGGGATTGCATGTTAACAGTAAGCCAAATCATCAAAATGCAGCTTGAGTAGGTCCAGTGAGGGTGTATTATATTGCAACAATTGTGGCTGTTGGAGCTGAGGTTGAGTGGGCATTCCTATTATAAACCCCAACTGGTAGGGTTGAGTATTTTGACCACATCAGATAATGTCAAGTGAAACTTCTCACATGAATTGACACCCAAATACTTGTAACCTCCCTTACAAACAAGATCAAGCTCTTCCCCTTCCACCTACTCCTCTTCCCAGCCTACACTCGATTTTGTAACTGGGTCATTCTATTCAAACACGAGAGGATAAAAAATTGTAGATATTTAGTTTAAAGAAATCAAGACTTACAGTGCCTGATTGTTGGTGTGGGTTTCGCAACCACGTGCTTGATGTCGCAGCAATGCAATGGTCATGCAGCCCAAACCTGGGCCACTGTGTCACTGGGAAATATTCTGTGATCCCTGTGACACTCCAAGTGTGGCTGTAGTGTGACAGTGGCATTGCATTTCACCAGCCAGCCCTTACTAAACTGGTAGAAGCTCAGCACTGGAGCACATTTCCTGTCTATGGGCAGAAAGTTTCCCCAAAAGTTTTGCCAAGTTGTTCTGAGTGTGCACGTGTGAACAATGTGTCACAGCCCTGTTGAGCTGAATGCCACTAGCAGGCATTCACTAGAGAGGCCCAAAACTTAACAGGATTAAGTAAAAAAACACGAACTTGGATAAAACTTAGTAAAATTATCCTGTGTTACATTTCTGAAGTTTTCAACACCATTTTCTGGATGGGACAGAAGATTTTGCGGCTACCAACCCAAACTAGTAAAGGATTATAAATGGATTTCCTTCACAGGAGAGTGACTCTTAACTTGATTCAGGAGAGAAAGGATGCTTCAGTGGTGAGGGTGCAGCTGAAAAATTAAACCCCAGAGTGCTGTGCCATTTCCCTGTGGTCATGAGGAGGCTGAGCAGGTCTAGATCTTTGCAGATATTAAGGACTTTACCTCTCAAGAGTCTCTGGGCACTTTGAGTGAACATTTCCAATGGCAAGGCTGTAGTGCCCCTCTCTCCCTGTGGAAAATGAAGAGCCCAGTTCTTGCCTGCAGCGCTGGAGTGGACAAGCCTGCTCAATCAGTAAAGAGCTGAATGAGTCAGGCGTTGAGTAGGAAGAGAGGGAGAGGAAAATCCTCCCACTGATAAATTGCTAACACTCTTTTGCAAAAGATTTAAGATACTTGATGGCATCATGATAATTTTTGTGTGTCAGAATTGCTAAATATTCAGACATCTGGTTTTTGCCAAACCCAATGTGTAAAAGCAGATGAGAGATATCTTGCAAACTTTTAAAATCACCTACAGCGCTTAAGATGTTGAAGGTAGATTAGATAAGACTAGCAAAGTTATTTGAACATAAACATTTATTTAAAAAATATCCTCTGCTTTGCTGAGCCCACAAACATTGTATAAATAATACACAGTTCATGAATAGGAATGAACAGACTTGTACCCCTCACTGGTATGGATTTATATTCTGTGCTTGCTAGGACTTTATTAACTCTCCTGGAAAACAGTGGTATCTTTGCAGAGAGATCTAAAGGAAGTTGTTCTTGAGAATATGCCCCCAAAACTTAAACTTCAGGTATTAATGGGTAGATTTAGAAATGTATTTAGGCAATTAGAAATGAGAATATATGACTAGTCATATTTATAAAAGTTAAATAAGTTAGGGGCCTGTGTGCTGGCCAATGTCCTTTAATACATTCATGCATTTTAGGGTCATAAGGAATTCTTTTCTTATTCTGCAAACAGTGTGTGTGATACCTTGTGATACCTGTGATACCTTGATGCATGCAAATAGTTCGTGGTGGGATTGCTTGTACAAGTAAAGTATTTACATATCTGTAGGAGCTGCCCTGAAATGGTGAACATTACAGAATGGGTCTAAACTACATATTTTTAAGCACATTTTACATGTGGTCAGACTTCAGAGGTGACTGATTTCATGCTGGTAGTGAAAAAAACTCATAGAAAATTCCTGCTGGGATTTGGTCTGAGCTTGTTTGTCACATTGTTTTGAATCTACCTCCTTTGCAACCTTCCCTGTGTGCTCCCAGGGGTTTCTCTGAGCACTGGTGGCTACAAAGCCTTCTGCTAAAATAAAAGTCTCAAAATAATGCATTGACTTTCCTATGCAGTTGGTGAGGGGGGTTAAAAGAAAAGAATCCTAGGTAGGAACAGCTGTTCTGGAATTTGTTCAGTGTGCTTTTTTCTATCTCTGTCATCTAGTTTGGTGAAAAAACAAACAGCAAAAATCCCCAAACCCTCATCTTGTAGGTCCACAGGTGCACCAAGAATTTGAGTCTCAAACAGGGGAAAGGAGGAATAATTTATCTGCTGAAATGCAGCCCACATTCCACAAAACATGGAATACTTCAAGCTTCTTGCTAATGGCCCTATGTCTGTTGTTTGGGCAAACACCTAATGAGTCAATTATGAGCACATAGATCATCATTTGTAAGGTATTTACTGTGTTATGTTTTAAAATGGAAATAAGTTATTTCTTTCAAGTACCTTTTAATCTTGATATTAATAAGAAAGAGAGATACATTTGTTTCTAGACATTACTAATATGAGGTTTAATCCTCTATTTGATCAAAAGGAACATCAAAATGATCTTGCAACATCTCAAAACACAGCCTGCATGTGCAGCAAGGTGATGGGGTAGAGAGAAGTTCCCCAACTTTGTTGCAGAATCAGGATGGAAATCCCAGTGACACAGTCAGTTATTGGATGACTTGGGAACTCCTGCAGATCAGAGAACAGGAGGAAATGTGCCAAACAAAAAGTAACACCAAAGCATTTTTTACTTCTGTTAGTGCATTTTAGCACGTTTTTCTTTTGTTAAATGTAAGAAGTCTAGAAAGATGAAACATTTGGAGAGCTGTGACTGATGTGGTGGATACAGGAAAGGAAATTAGTTAATGATGGATTTGGTTGTAGTTTTATTATGGCCAAAATGTATATATGTGGATCATGGCAATTGAGTTGGAAATGAGCAGGAGAACCCTGGGAGAAGTAGCAGTAGGAGTGAGGGGTAACAAGGAGAGGATCATTAATACACTAAATTCATGTTAAGGAATGTATTTTTGGCTTTTTTAATATGGGTAAGTGTGAAAAGATCTGTGACACCTTTGGGGTAAAAATGACCTGACAGTGATTGTAAGAGAAGATTGTAGAGATCTTTTCTACCAAAATGATCAATGCTGTATTTGTAGAGCCATCTCCCCTGGAAAATATCAAGTATGGCATACTTTGATTGAAACATTTCATCCTGTTATGGTAGGAGTAAAAATCATTGTTTCTTCTGTGTAAATTCATGTACCTTAGCCAGAGTGTAGGATATAGTTAGGCTCTAAGGGACAGGAAAATCCCTGTAAACAAGCCCAAATCAAGGATTGCGGTACTGTTAACAAAATCTGTGAAGCCTAGAGATCCCAGTAGCTCCCTGAGGCAGGGTGGACACTCTGGGGTGGGAATGAGGAGAGTTTTGGGGAGCCAACCCAGATGGCAAAGCAAAGCATCGGTGGGGCTGAGGGCACAGCAGCTGCTTCACTTCCCTCCTGTCAGGCAGGTTGGGTTTCCTTTGGCCCCCTGGGAAAGGAGCTTCAGACCATGTGGAAACTCTGTATGAATGAAATCCTCTGGCTTTATGCACAGTCCTCCAAATTATCCTTGTATGAAATCAGATGCACAACTCAGCCTTGGTCTATTTAATGCCGTGTCTCCTTTTCTGCCTTTCTATGCCTTATTTCTTGTGCCAGACTTATTCTCCCTTTGTTTTTATGGGTTTTGCAGCAGTAAATCTGGCTGCTGTTTAGCAAGGAGAGCTGTAGCTTGATTCAAACCTTAGTTACAGACTGTTTCTTTTTGTTGTTAGACACTACCCGCCTCATACTCTACCTGGCCAAAGCTGCCAAGTTTTGGATTTCCTAGAGGAGGCTTTTTATTCTGTCGTCTTGTCTGCACATGTGCACACAACCTCCAATTATATAATAGGTGAACTCACTGTTGTGCTATTGTGCATTTTCCTCTTTTTACAAGCGAACTGCACTGACACTTTTTTGTGTTTTTAGTCTATTGTTACCTCGTGCTGGGGCTGCAGCCCTGAGATTTCCTCGAATCTTCACTTTTCCCACACCTAATCAAGAGCTTATTTTTAGCATGTTTTTTCTCTTTTGCCCTCCACTTTTTCAGTTTAAAACCTCTAAAATACTAAAAATGGCCAGGCCAACATAACCTCTTTAAACACTGAGCATTGCGTAATCTTCAGGCACGTTGTCCGCCTGCCTAGGATGGCAGAAGAGCCTCATCAGTGGTAAAGGAGCTCAGTGTGTCCAAAAAAATCTAAAAAACAAGGAAGAGGTGATTCCCTTGGTGCTGCTTCCAGGCTCGGCTTTCTGAGGAAGCTCCTGGAGGGAGCATCATGTTGCTATCAAAGCCTCCAACATGCAATTTATACCTGACAGCGAGGAGGAGGAGGAGGAGGATGCGCTTCCCCTTCCAGCCACACATGATGAGTGGGCACGAGGCTCCCCAGAGCTGGGCTCTCAGCTGGCACACACCTGCCTCAGCACTGCTCCCCTCCTTCCCAGCACATCCAGGGAGATGAGCTTGTTGCAAACCAGCTCTTTGTCAAGAGAGGGTTTTTGGAATAGTGACCGCACTTTTCTGATCGGAGGAGCGGAAAGATGCAATCCCTGCCCCTGACCAGCCTTGAGATCATCCCTCTCTGCAGACCACATAGGAGGAGGAAGGGGGGGGAAACAACTGCAAACAAACAAAAATGGAGTGAGGTGGCTGAGACCAAATTAGATTAATTAGCCCCAGGCTGTTTTGTATGTTTATATTTAATTTAGGTTTAGCTACTTCAAAGTTCACATAGTTTTAGTTAATAACTTTACTATAACTTATTATTTTCAGATGTTGGCAGGTAGACAAGTTGTGAGTCACCTGGAATATGAGGCTAAATAAGTAATACTCACTGGCAGGGTTTTGACCATGACTGATTACACTTCTCTGTCTTCTGTGTTAGAAAAATATAGCTTCAGAAGGAAAAAAGTCTACTTTTCTCACTTCTACTACCATTTTATGTTGAAATGTCCATGGGGTGGGTTAGATTTCATACTTGGCTGTCTAGCTTTCAAAAACTTTCACTCTTTAATCTGCTGCTTAATGGTTAGTACATCCTGTAGCATACCAGGTCTTTATTATTTCATCTGACCTCTTTTGTGAACCTCAGAAGGTCCGCAAGACCTGTTTGTTTATGAGCAGGTAGGTCTAGAGGTTAGTGGTCTTAAATCACAGAGGAGAAAATGAATGAGCAGCTCTTTACTTGGGATAATAAAATTGTTGTCACTCCAACTATAGATTTTTGTAGGTTATTACATTAGTTAAATAAAATACTGCCTCATCAATGCAAATTCCAGTTCCGGCTAGTCCTGATGTTGGCTGTGGAAGCAGGAATTCATTCATATTGCTGGCAGTAAAAAGGAATAAAATTGTGTTTGACAGGAGTGGAGAGTTAAGATCATAACTTTTCAGAACCAATAAGGGTTCATGGAAAAATATATACTTGGGAAGAACAAAACCCTAATCACAGGAATTGCTTACTGGAGGTCTACAGCTGTGACAAATGGTATGATACTCATGAATATGCAAAGTTCTTTTCAGCCTGTAATTAAAAGAATCATTGAGCCTATGTATGCATTTCATAGGAAGCCTCAGTTGCATAAAGCAGCAGATGTATTTTGGTGACAACAACCAATAGTAGGAAAGAAACTCATCATAATCCCAGGAGCTCAGCCTGGACCTGACAGGCTGTTTTATCTCTACATTTCCAAATCCTTCCACAAATTTGCACCACTGGATTACTGTGTGTTTTTCTCTGCCCTCAGAATAAATCTGCTGTCCTTGACACCCAGTCACACACACCAGCTCCCCTTCTTTGCCTTCTCTCCTGTTATCCCACGTCCACCTTGGAGAGAGAAAAATAAAATGCTGCTGTCTCCAAGCCCTTCCTCTTCCAAACAGAAATGGTCTGTCATCCCAAAGCAGCACCAAATATTTGTACGGCAGCAAACCACTGGGTTATTTTGCTTGATTTTTCAGCTGGCATTTTATTTGAAGAGCAACTTCCATCTGGAGATGAAATAGCCACAGAATCTATCATCTAACACCTCTTTCCTACTGATGTGTTTTGCAGATGAGGCCCTGGCTGGACCAAATTCAGCAACAGTGGCTGGAGACACAACCCCACATGTGCAGGTCGGCGCTGAGAGCAGGTAGGGTTAAATTTGAGTTGTAGCTGGCAGAGATGGGACTTGGCCTCTGCCTCCAGGCATTGCTTCTTGGATATGTCAGGGAGTCACTGATGGATGGAGGAGATGGTGAGAGGTGTGTCTGTTAAAGATTTGCCTTTCACTACTCAAAGAACCTTTAGAAAAGTCTAAATTCAAGAGACACCCAACAGATGCTAGAACTTAACCTTCTTAGCCCTAATGAAATCATCTCCAAAACCAAAAAGCTAAAAAAGAAAAAACCTAATCCTGATAAATTCAGAGTCAAGTGAAACATAGAAGAGAGGTAGCTAAGACACCTATAGCAGCTTATCATGGAGGAAGATTATTATTACTTTGTTATGTGCATCTGGGGACAGAGGCAGCTGTTTGTGTTTTCTAAATATCACCCTGGGACTAACATCTCCCCATACCAATGTAAGCATATACTTTACAAATTGAAATACCTGTTTATCAGCAATATCAAGTATCTGTGTTTATGGCAGGTTTATTTTGGCAGTAAATTACGTTGCTCATGTTGGTCTTGATAAATGTATTGTGTGTTAGGAAGGCCCATTTCAGTATTTTGCACCTTGTTTTCACTGTTCCCTTGTCTGCTTTCACAAGATTTCTCAAGGTTTGTTGATACCAGGAGCAAAGCTTTTTTGAAAACCATGGGCCCATATCTGTATGGTCAGTTACAGGCACAATTAAATCCTTATTCAGATGTTATAAAGGTGACCATCAAAATTTCTACAGGTTGTTTGGAGTTAACAGCAAATGTCTGAAAGAAACATATATTTTCTACCCTTCAAAAAATCACCTGGAAGGCATAAACAGGCTATCATGACAATTGTTATTGTATAGTTTAAGACTCTTTAGGAAATGGCTCTTTTTAGGGAAAAGGCAATAAAATTTATGTGCTTAAGAACAATAGGATATTTAAATATTGAGTAAAATGTACCATACAAAGAGAAATTTTATTCCAAGGGGCTTCATTTTGTATTTTCAGGGCCTCTTGGCTCTTTGTTCTTCTTAGCCTAAATGAGAAAAAACACTTGTTCTTAGACAGCAATATACTGGTTTTGTAAACAAAAAAATCTGTGGGTTCTGGCATAGCCAGCCTGTGTCAGAAGCTAGCATGGGAGATGTAGGGAGCCACAGTGTTCCCAGCTATAAGATATCAAATTTTTTTTCTTGAAAAGTTGGGGTCTAGCCCTCAGTGCACACAGGGAAGAAAGAAGGGCAGCTTGCACCCCTTGATGTGTCTGTATCACAGGACAAACAGACCAGGCTCTGCACCAGAACCATTGCTATTTTTCCCTAGGCTGGGGGAAATACTGGCCCCCACTATCAGCACAAATTGAACCTGCACAGGAGAGGGGGAAACAATGAGAAGGGACTCTGTGATGCCTTGAGTTTGGGCAGAAAGGAGGTGACAAATGCCTCTAAAGCCACCAGCATTAGGCTCTGTGGCATCACAGCTGTGTCTCACACCTTGCTCGGGACTCGTGGCATTTTAGCACCTTTAAACTGTTGACTTTTTGCATGCCAGAGTCAGATGGAGAGGTGTACATCCTCATGGCTGGATGGATGTGCTAAGCATGGAAAAATGGCCCTAAAATACAAATGAGTGACCTGTGGTGTAGCAGAAGGGGATCTTGTCATGCTGAGTGCTGTGCAATCTGTTGAAAGCAAGCCTTCATATTGATTAACTACCTTCTTTCTGCTGCCATAACATAACTGAAATCCAATATGTTACATAAATAAAAATCCTTCTGGTTATTACAGGGTCATTTATTTGGGGAAAATGTCCACATGAGTGTACAGCCCTCACTCATTTTGAATGGAAATGATAAATAATTGGGATTTATGCAGAAAACCCACTGGGGGTAAAAGACTACAGGGGTGGAAGGCTCCTTCCATGAGCAGGGTTGAGGTGGCTTGGTGTCACTGATTTTCACCCTGGCAGCACCTTCTGCCTCCAGGATTTCTGCAACCCGCTGGGGCCAGGTGAGAGCTGGGCAGCTCCAGGGATGGTTGCCGGACACATTTAGGGTAGGCAGAGGCAAAACTCTTGATGATGACACCAAAGCTGGATTTTTTAGGGATGAACTGCCCATAGATTTCAAAAACTCAACAAACAAAAGGCGGAATTTAGCCTCAACCACACATTTGCTGCCTGGCACATTTGTACATTTCAATTTCCAATAAGCTGTGTTCTCTAATCACAAGACTTCTAATCTTCCACCACCGAGTCACCGATTTTGAATTCAAATTTCCTTCTTTTTGTCTGTATTTAAAAAATAATAATAATCATTTTCCATCTATTGCAAATAACAATACAGTTCCACAGACTGAATGCTGAAGTTGTAATTCAATCTCAGGCTTTGGCTGCCATTCATTGATACCTCGAGCTGTGCTCTTATTATTTATGACATCAGCAGAAACTCTCGATTGAATTGCAGCCTTATATTTAATTAGGGACTATGTATTATTTTGTATGCAATATCCAGAATTAAAAATAGCCCCTTTCCAGAGTATAATGGGGAAAAGGCAGCAAAGTTTGAATATATATTCTAATTGATATTTCTTGTACTTATTCTAAAAGTAATCAAAACGTATGTTAAATATTAATTATAATATTTTTACTGCATTGTGCACCCTGATTTATTGCTGCCTCTTTTGGTTCACTTTTTAATTACTGTACATTATAAGAAAACTAAGGGGTTTTTAAATAGAAAAGTTATTTAGCATTAAAATTAATGTATAATTCAATATCAATCTTCATAGTGAATGTTATATTAAACGTAATGAACAAAAGGTGTATTTAACACAGTTTGCAAGTTTTTTTTTTTTTTACTTTTTTTTATTTTCTCTCCTCTCACAACATGCCTCTCAACTCTCTCCACATTTAAAAGTCGGGGACAAAGCTCATAAAGGAACAAAAGACTAAAATCAGGGATGGTCTTTTTTTAAAAGAGGTACAGTTTCAAAGCCTGGAGGGAAAAAAAAAGATAGAAATCAAAGTGCTCTTGAATACAGAGAACATTTTAAAGGAAATATTGAACTGTTTGCTTAAAAATCTTACATTATTGCCTTCTTTTTAAACTCAATTCCTTTTTGAAGGAGAACACCAGATAGGGACAAAGAGAATATTTTCATGCAAAAATCAGGCACAGGTACAGAGGCACAGCCAGACATCATTTCAAGTGGGCACAGGAATTTAATTCAAGTTATTCTCTCCTTTATTCCACATTTAACAAAGTTGAAGGATTTATCCACCTCTCTGACACTAGTGCAGACTTCACTAGGTAACATTTGTATCCAGTGGCAAGTAAATATTGGGCTGGATTTTTATGTCCACCTGAAATGGATTCTGGTTTTGAACCTCAGCAGCAGCTGTGGAAAATTAAGTTTAGCATTACTGTGGGGCTCTGCACACAGATTTGTTAAGCTTTATCAGCAAGAACAAAGAAATGATCCTTGTTTACCCACCCAGGTCTAATTCAAAGGCAGCACAACACGTTTTTTTGGCGGGGGTAAATTCACCTGATGTTTGGAGGCAGTTCCAAAAAGCTGCAAGTACTGGGGAAATGGTGAAAATGTTCCCATGAGGGTGCTTTGGAAATCAAATCTCCAGGGGATGCAGTCCCCAGGGAGAAGTGGAGAAGGACTCAGGTGGTGCCTCCTGCCCCAGAGCAGGTCGGAGCCTGGGCTGCTTGGAGAGATGGATGAGCTTTTTGAGAAAATATTTACAGATGTGTTATCATTAGCCTGAGAACCTTCTTGTCTAATCTACATGACCTGGTTTCCTGAAAGGAGAAATGAAAAAAACATGTTTGTTTTTAAATAAATAAGAGATCCCTCCCTAAATCATCTAACATACTGTCTATTTATATTTCATAAGGACAAATGTTTCTGACAACTCTCATAATAGGTCTGTACAAGTATGCCATGTTCTTCCCAAGGAGGCTTCTTTGAGTGACATAAATTGCCATTAATGAAAATTTTAACAATTCAGGATAAATAATTTTTTAACTTTTAATGTTTGGAGATGCAACATAACGTGGCAGGCCTTGCGAGAGAAGACATTTGTTTTGGAAGGAAGTTGCAGAGTATATTTATTCATAGACCAAAATAAAAGCAGCATGAACATTATTTTTTAATAGCTCTGCATGTTGGGTGGCTGTACAGAAACACTGATATATTCCTTCAGTAAATACTGGAACATGCAGTGCTGTAGTGCCTAGAGGAAATCTCAAGTATCCAAATGTTGAAAGTACTGATCTTGCAGAATTAAGCAGTGATGTTGACCAAGAGGTCACCTGGGACAGTGGGACTCTGTGTGAAATCCCAGCACAGCTCAGCTCTTAGGTCTTTAATGACAAAAACAGCCACTGAGCAACCAGCATCGAGAAAGAAAACTTAGTAATATTCCTCCAGAAATCCACTCCCTGCCAGCAAAACCCATCACATTTCAACCCTAAAACACAGGGGCCAGAAATGTCACCCAAGGGAGCAGGGAGACCTTCCTTGTCACTCTTATCACTCCTTCCCTCATCAAGCTGTGTCTGGGTCCACTAATCCATTTGAAATTCCTCTATCACTGTCATTTACCCTCCTTCCCGCCCAGTGCCATTGATGTTGGCATTGACAGGCACCTGTCACTTCCCATGAATTCTGGATCTGGTCCACTGGACTTGTGTGAGGCAGGCGAGGATCATTAGGATTTTGCAGTGTTAGTTCCAGCTTTCCCCTTATATAATAGCAGCGCCACTTGAAAGGCAGAAAATATAGTTCCAATAAATGGCTTTCAGATCAGATAAATGTTTCTGCTCTGCTCTGGAGTTTACAAGAGCTGACAGTCATCTATTTCAAGTGTACAAGGGACACTCGAACATCGGTGTTTAAATATCTAATAACTCTTACATAAGAATTTGGCACTAACGATGCCATCCCGCATTCATCTGCAAGAGCAGTAAACTAATCCCATGGAACAGAAAATGTGGATATTTCTACTTAATAATGTGTTGGGCAGGGGCTTTTATCGATTAAATTAGAGTAGATTTATTTTTTAATGTTTGCCAGGCAAAGCAAAATAAGTTTTCATTCAAAATAAGCATGTATTTTCTGTAGCCAAGTTGGTGAACAGTGAAAATGCTGTCTGTTGTTATAATGTAGGATTCTTTCTGGGTTACAAGACAATTCTCTAATAACCTGTATACATCAAAATCATGATGAATTTGTTACATAAAAGTATTCAGTTGTGTTGTCTGTATGCCCTTCTGAAAGACTTCTGCTCAGCAAAGCACTTTTATTAGTATTTACTACTCCCACTGAAGTTAATATACCTAATTGCAGACAATAAAACAACTGAGATTCTTCAAATTAAACACATCTTTAATTGCTTTGTGAAAATTGAACAGTAATGTCATTATGTTAACAAACACACTTATCTAGAAGAGCATGATGTAATCAAACATGAGAAAGAGTCGGAGTGGAAAACTGGAATCTTTATCATTAAGTGTGCAGAGCCCTTCCAGAAGCCTTAGGAAGGAGGCATGATGCAACTGAAATGTAATCCAGCAGGGGGAAAAAATGGGGTGAAGAAGCTAGACACATTGCAGAGTTAATTCCTAATTAAAATTAAAACTGACAAAACAAACCCTGCAGGCAAGCATCCATTAGTGCCACAAGGCATAAGAACATGGAAATTTATTTTAGTGCAATAGTTTTAGCTTTGTGTGTTTCCTCTACCAATAGCTGCTGAATTATTTGTAGTCTTCAGCATGAGGAGCAATTAGGGGAGGCAAAGGGAGAAAATGGTTGTGACTGGTTCTAAGTAGGCAGAAGCCTTATTAATTGTAATGAAGTTGGACTAAGCTCTTGCTAAATTTCCCTGAAAGGGAGTGGCATGTGGGGAATTTTGTTTAGAAAGGAAGCTGAAGTTTTCATGCGACCATAGATTTTTTTTGGTTAAACTCATCACTCATATCCTTCTGCAAATACCAGCTTATTGTTACCAAACAGGATCAATTATTCTGGTCTAATCCATAATTTGGATAGAGAGAGAGTCATTGAATCCTAGAATATCCTGAGTTAGAAGCAACCTACAAGGACCACTGTAGTCCTGTTCCAGGCATATTTGATCCTGAGTAACTCATTTAACTTCTCTGTACCAGTTTGCGTGTGAAATTGGGATGATCTATATTTGCCTGATTTCTAAAAGCATCATAATGTGAGGAGGAAAGTAGCATGACTAATGTTGTTTATCGTAGTGTGGTTTCTATCTGATTTTCTTTATAATGCACACAGTAGTCCTGCTCTATCTTGTGAATCACAGAAGCAGCTGCAAGCATCCAGACACCCTGTTTTGGTCTAAGGGAGTCACACACCAAAGTGCTGCTTTGTTTCTGTGATTTTTTTTCTAAAGCTATTTAGAATTTCTGCTTAAGTGGCACAGTGGAGCTTTCCTGGGGCTCTTGTGCCCATCTTCCATAGTGGCTGCAGACAGACATTCCTCTGTTTGTTGGGAAGCTGCTCTGTTAGAGTGACATTCAGTAACAGACTTTGATGCCATGTCTGTTAGGATGGAATGCACTGTACTTTCAGTTTGATAAAATACTTCATTTCCTGTCTTCATGTGGCAACTGATAACTCAAGCTGGAGAAGTGCAGTGATTTCTGTGTATGGAAGGGAGCAGAGAGGACTGGGGCTGCATGGACAAACAGAGATCATCTGTACTATCATTACATGTAGCATTTATTTTTGTTCACTGGAATGACCTTAGGACATCCCCCAGACCATGCTGCTGCCCAAGTCAAGGTCAGTTCACCCTCCTCCTGCTATCCAAGCCCAAAAATGTCAAATGCTTCTTGCCTTGGTGTCACCTTCCTCAGAGGAACTGCTTTACAGCAATATATGGGTTTTGCAAAGGACATCTCAGGGAGTTTTGTTAGCAGAGGGTCTCAGAGCTCCCCCTGTCACTGCTGTGGATGTGAGTCAATGTCTTACAGATCTTTGTCCCCTGACCCCCTCAAGCCCTTTCTTTAAGTTTCACACTCACAGTTGTATGAGAGTGTTAAATTCCCTTGTTTCCATTCTGCATTTTCCTCCCCCTACCACTCTTTTGCTTTCCTCATGACCTTCCCAGTGGCCTCAAAGAGCAGATCAAGTGGGAAACAGTTTTGTAAACAAGTCAGTTCACTTCTCCTAGGTGGGGAAATGTCATTGTAGTGGTGATCAGAGTCTTATTCCTCTGCAGTTGCTCAGATCAGCTTGTTGAGCCCTTGAGAGATTTTTCCTTCACACGGGGGAAAAGATGCTCGTAGATATCTTCATAGAATAGGAGACTTGGGAAGGCAATTTGTTTGCTGTCTTTTCAAAACATTTTATTCTCTTTCTCTTTTGCTGTCCCCCCAAATGTGACATCTTTCTTAGCATGTTCTTCAAACTGTCTACTGCAACTCTAAGGAGCTCTGTGCACCTGTGAGTTCATTAAACCAAAATGTTCAGGATAGCTTCCTCGGCTCACTTTAGACTAATTAAATGGTTGTTTTCATCAGTTCTTGCAATTTATTTTACTACAGATAACAGGAGAATATATCAGCCTTGGAATTGCATTAAATATTTCCCTCATAACATATTGTCAACAAAAGTCCTGCTGAATTAATGACTTGTGTGCCTGTTTGAAAGTGGGATTGTACTTGTCTAATTGTGGCATCAGTTGTCATAGTGACTATCAGGCAATCCGGCAGCAAACACCCTTCCTTGGCAGGGTTTAGGTAAAGCAGCCTTTGTGCAGTTGTCAGCCAGAGATTTATGATGGTAAAAACTATATTTGGCAGCCAAATCAATGCCTTGACCACTCTTTGTGCTCCTGCCCTTATTTTAACTTAAACACTTGATACTCTACCTGAATATTAAGAGGCCGCATGTCTCCCGAGCTGTTTTGTTATTAATAGATCACTTTTTATAAACTGTATGTGGGATGACTGGTTATTTGTATATATGTCCAACAAATGCAGTTGCTGGTATTTTCTGAGCATGTAACTCCAAATGTCAGGTCTTGCAAGCCAGTGGATATAGAGGGTGCCTTTTTATGTCTGCTATTAAAACATGTCGAGTGATCTATAAATTACCCCATTGAGATAAACAGTGGATTAAAATAAGGCACTCCCATTCTGTCATCACTGTAATATTAATCATTGGAGTTTTGGTCTTTAATGTTAAAATGTACCTTTTAGCAATATATGTCACTCTGTATTAAATTACATGTGAACTGACAGATTTTTTAATCAAAACTTGCATTCTGAGTTTTGTTTTCTTCATTATGTCACAACAAAGTAGGAAAATAATTTTGCTGATGTCTATGAATTTTTTAAACATTTGGTGTTTTATTTTTGCTGTAGAAGTTGTTTTTCTTGGTGGTTTTCTTAAATTTAACTCTCACTTGTTTCTTCCATTGAGCCTACAAAAATGCTTATTTTAGTCTTATTGTATCAGCTGGTTAAGGAAAGGAATTATAAATTCCATTCAAAATATTAAAACTATAGAGTGTTTGAACATAAGAAAGCATAAAAATTTAATTATGCCAGTTAGTAGAGGAAAACATTTGTATGGCCACAAGAGCCACTCAGTCAGACTGAGTCTGTATTAAACACAAATATTTTCTTGACTGGATCTATTTTTTATCATAATTCCTAATGAAGTTGTGTGAGTGGGTTTAGCAGCAGAGATTTACTTTTTTAATAGCAATGGACAATAACAAGGCCATGTATGTAAATGTTTTCCTAATCCAAATATGCAGCTTTGAGACTGCTTCTTTTCTTTCACAGGGGAAGTGGGCTGCAGCTCAACTTGTTAAACTAGAAGCCCAATTATTCAGTTCAAGAAATCACAACTTTTTTGGGTTTGGGTCTGTGTTAGGTCTCCGAAACTCTGAACCCAAGTTCTCAGTTGTCTTATGTGGGTTCTGCAGCCCCAGGATTCACATCAAAGAGTTCATCCATTTAAAGATCTGTTTAACACTGCATGACAGTGGGTGCAATAACCATTTTACTGGTAAACAGGCTGAAACACCCACTGCTGTCAGCATTCCACATCCTCATGTGGTCAGAAAAGTAACTAATTTTTGGAAGACATATCTTGTATCTTTGTCCTCCAAAGAAATTTAAATACAAATCTAGTTTAAGAGTGTTCTGACTTCCAGTGTGTCAGTGTACTGGAAACATTTTTCCTTCTTTTAAGGTGATTTTGTGATCCGTCATATATGGGCTGTTTCTGTGCATTTTTCTCTGTGTTTGTTGGCTCTGGAAGGATTTTTGCAATCATGAGTTTCCCATTTCTCCTTCCCCTCCCCTATCATTATGTTGAAGGGGACACAAGTGTGCTGACAGGGACCACCAGCCAGAGATGGTCCTCATGTCACAGGTACACCTGTGACAGCCAAATGTGAGGTCAGGAGCCAGGAGGGAAAACCTGAGGGAGGAAAGAAAGAATCTGAGCTCATGAGAGATGCTCCCAGCAAAAAGATCACAGAATTGTTAGTGTTTTAAGAGCCCTTAAAGATTACCTAGTTATAACCCCTCTACCACAGGCAAGGAACCTTCCACTGAGATGAGCTTGGCAACAAAGAGGAAAACCTCCAAGCCAAGACAGAAATTTGTGTTTCTGAACCCAGTCTCCTCCCTCACAGAAGTGAGGAAGACTTCCTTTTGAAGGAGATGGCAAAGTCATGAGCAGAAGCAAAGAGGAAGACAGTCAAAAATCAGTAGCAGGTACAGTGGATTCAGAGATAGTGATGGTTGGGTAAATCCATATAGACAACAGATGGATGAATCAGCAGAGGAATAGGGAAGGAAGATCCTAGAAATGGAGAGACTGGAAAAATTGCCATCCTATTCACAAAGAGGGATCCTGGCAAGGAAGTGTGGAGATGTTATCAGTTAAAGGTTATCTCGCACTGCTCCTGTTGGGTGTGCTGAAAGCTGGTGTGGGGCTGGAAAAGGGAAACATTTGCCTCAAACATTTTTGCAACGCTTTATCAGTTTGTTAACATTTGGTCTAAGTGTTCCCCTGTGCCTTTTCCCCTTCCCCCACCTCAAATCCCAGGCGTCAGAGCTCCTTTCACAACATATTGATAATAACCAACTTAGTTGTCCGTCTTGGAAATAATAAAAGCTATAGACCGTAATAGATTTTTAAAGTTACATTTCGAGTTTAATGCTTATAACTATATCACTGGGAGCAGGTACTTGGCACAAATGTCTCCATTGGAGCATAAACACCTTGGCCTATAGCCTCTGAGAGTTTATCAGTGCCATGGGAGATATTTCCTGCTATGTACATGCTCCTCTACAATGAATGAACAGCTTGCAACTACATATTAATCTACTTGATGACCTAGATCAAGAACAAGGAAAATAATATTGATAAGTCAGTCACTTTTCCTTTTTGGTATATTCCTGAGTATTAGCACTGGTTGAGAGGAAAACAGATGAATTGAGAATTTGCTTCCTGACACACGTCAATATCGTTAGGAAAAACTTTTAATTATTTCTGAGCCAGGCTGAGCAAGTGGCTGAATGGTGAGTGGGTGGTGGAAGGTGAGCTTAGTTCTGCTGGGGTTGATCTGAGAGCTGCAGTGTTACAGCCCTGGCTGGATGGTTGAAATACAGTGTCTGTGAGTACACGGATGCTTCAGTGATCTACATTGGCCAGGATCTGGGCTGTCATGCCTGATTCTGTGAGAAACTTTTCTGTGCAGGTTATTTTGTGCTGTGTGGCGTTGCCCTGTTAACCTCTGAGCATTGTGTCCTGGCTCTAAGCAGAGTTCAAATCAAGGCAAATAAGCTCAAGTGTTATCTGATAGAGGATTATGCAGCCCTGCAGTCACTGAGCTGCAACCTCTACAGTCACCTTCCTATACACCCTGTATCCTTCCTGGTTATGCTCATCTTTCTCCTAGCACCTCTTTAAATTACACACCTGCAGAGGCACTGATCACTGCAGTGTAGCCATAAAGGAAAGACATTGCTTCTTTGCCCTCCTAAATACCTTGAAACACCGCTGATTAATTTTTCACCAAAAATAGTCCACCCTGAATGGACTGAGAGGAATTTGCCACTGATACTCTGTAGGCCAGCATGTGTGGATGGAATCCCACCTCCTTAGCTCTGACCATTGTGTATGCCAGCCCCAAATCCCTCTTTTCTGCCACAGAAACTAATATGCCTTTTAGTCTTTGTTCTTGCCAAGCTTAGAGAAAAACAAGACTTTTTCCATTTAATGTATCACAATAAGAAAAAAGTTTCAAGTGAGAAAAATATGACTGTTGCTGTTTTCAACAGAAAGTGCTCCCCAATGATCCATATATTCAAGATGTATGGGAAATTAATACCTTAACACATATATTAGTATGTCAAAATGGCATGCCTACTTACCCATTTATCAGGTTAAAGGAGGAGACTGGTGTGACTTTAGATAGTCATTTCATTTCTATGTGCCTACGTTCTGTCATTTAAAAACAGGAATATGGATAATAAACAATAGCAGAATGTTATTGAGTCGTTCACATTTAGAAAGCCCTTTGATATTGTCTATGCCTCAGTTTTCTCATTTGTAAAACAAGTGTAATAATTCATGTATTTATAGCTTTAAAGGGTGGATAATCTAATTTGACATCCTGTGGAGCAAAATCCTTAGCATTTCATTTAGCTATTCCTTCACTGTTCTCAGTAACTCATGGCCTAAAGAAAGAACACTTTAGAAAGGCAGGAGATTTTGATTTTAAAAATGTCATGTGACTGATAACCTTCCTCAACTCTTGGCAAACTGTGCCCTTCATCAAGCACCCAAACTGTTAAAACTATGATCCTTATTCACCATGTGATATTGCTCATCATTCCTAACTTTCCAGCATGTTTTAAGACACCTTATGAGTGATTTATTTTATTGGATAATTTGTACGATAGATTCTGTCCCATCTATTGCTTCAATTATGCTTAGCTACGCCAGTGCCCTGCTCTTTATGACATCCTCCTCTGACATCCCTTTTTTAACAAGTCTGAGTCACACTGGCTGAACGATATCCAATGGTTGTTTGTAGGATAGGATAGAGACATGTCATTAATGATGACCTGCCAGTGATTTTTGTCAATTGGGCAGAGGAGCATTGACCAAACCATTGCTAAGAGGCTGCTAAGCGGAGCTCGGCACTGTCTGACTTTCCACTCATCTTCCCTCCCCGATCTGTGGAGCTCTGTTATTTCAGGAGTCACTGGAGTGCACAGAAAGGAGCATTCCAAGTGGTGGGAACCATCTGCTTCAGAGGGTGTTGCTGGCAGCTCGTTTCCAAGCTGCATCTTAGTCAGGATTGAGAATTTTCTAATTTGATGCCGTGACTAAAATCTCCTTGTAGATGGTGTGTCATCCTCAACAAATTTCTGATGTTTTGGTGATAGTGAGGAAGACAGCTGGATGCAAATACAGATGAAGGCAAGCCCAGCAGAAGAGATGAGCTTGTGCTTGCGTGGGTGCACAGGCACACACAGACCAAATTGCCATTGCTGTAATTGCAAACTTGCATTTTCCAAATCTTTCAAAGTATAATTCTGTATTTTCCTCACATTATGTCTTTTGGATTGGTCCCTGTGAAGGAAAGAAAAAGAAATCATTCTGCTGTGAAATCCAGTGTGTCTGTCAGAGAAATATAATTTACCATTTCAAATTCCTGTTGTGGGTAGCTTGTTGATTGACAATTTGTTTGATTTTCAAGGTGACAAATACAAATAATTGCCTCTGAGTGGACTCTTGGCTACTCCATACAAAATAATTTACTTTTGTCCTTTTTAAAGCTGCCTTTTGGGCCTATCATGAATGAACCAGCTGCCTTGAAACTTGGATAAAATATTATTCTTTTACATATATAACAAACCAGTGAAACAGTAAAAATAACATTGGCATAAGCTTGCCAAGGGGATTTGGTTGAACCATTAGGTAAGGTCTGCCAGATATATATATAGTTTCAGCTGTTAAAATTGCATATTCATGTGTTTTCCATATATCTATTGGCCTCTCTCTCAGAGAACTTTGGAATATTTTTTTACTAGCCTATAATTAAACAACAGCAATTGAGACAGGGTATTCCCCAGAAATTGCAAAATGAGGAGTATGTGGTGGCCACTTGCAGAGTTGCTCATTAATCTTGAGAAAATTCAGAAAGAACAGATTTAGTGTGAAGAAATGATGGAGGGGGCTGGGCACAGGACTAAAATACAAACTTATTGTACACATGTTTTGCAGATTTAAGTTTTGTGCAAGGAATGCAATTGAAATAAGTCCCTACAGTCCAGCCAGTCTATATTATTTGTCCATATTATTTCCCCCTACCCCTAGAAATTGACTTGAGTTGGTGCCACATGTCCCTGTGCCATCAGTCTGTATGTCTGGGAATAATTCACTCCTAGGCTAGCCTTGATTTTTGATGGTTTCCCTGCCATACAACTCTAGCTTATTTATGAAGCAGTGAGTCAGGTTCTCTGTTTCTTTTTTTCAATGAAACACAGCATTGAATGGCTTCTGGTATCTTTGAAAGAAAACTGCTGAAGTTTTCTTTCCTGAGAGTTCTGCCTCACCAGAGCTACCTACTCAGTAGGACTTACAAAGTTGTCTTGATGTAGCAAGAAGTCATTAATTAAAAGAACATTTTTTTCTTGCCCTATCTGTGGGCAATTAGAATTCCCAGATCCGTACCGCAAATCAGCTTGGGTCAGGGGTGTAGACCCTGTTCCTGGAGCATTATTTGAGAGCTGTGCCATCTAAATTGAGAGGTCACGTTTCTCTGCAGACAGACTGAGCACTGCTAAATCCAGCAGGACGGCAGGGAAGTCATCCAAAGCTCTCACTGTGGCTCGCACATTGTCACCCACCCACCTCCACGGTATTTATGTGACCTATCAAAGCTTCTGTTTCTTCGCTCTCTTGGGTTAAGCGTTGACACCGCTGCCTTTGGAGACCTCAGGCTGTTCAGATTGATGGCCAGAGCAGAAAATGGGCTGAGCAGGGCCTCTGGAATGCTCCAGCATGGAAATCCACACAGGTGTAGTTTCTGGGTGTGAGATGGTGGCTGTCCATGCCATGTTCTCCACCCTCTGCACTGGCACCACCTTGCCATGTCTCTGATTTTACATTCATTACATGCTATTTTGTAATTTTTCACACATCAGAGCCATGAAAGCAGTCCAAGGATAAGTGTTTAAAAGGATTTTAGAAGAATATGATAGTGGAGCTGAATGTAATCCTAAAGTTACTCCAAGATTAAAGAAAGCAAACATGATTTTTACATAGAGCCTATTTTTGTGATGGACAGGATCTTGTGTGTGCTGCTTTCTCCTCTTCTCTAATAACCATATGACTCTTAATTCATAGCCTTTCAGACAAAATTATCTATCTAATCTATCTATCTGTCTATCTATCTATCTATCTATCTATCTATCTATCTATCTATCTACTCATCTACCCATCTACCTATTTTTATTTTTAATATGTTTTGCTCTTGCTTTGAGGAGAGTTTTCTCTATTGAACAGCTGGAATGGTTGCTTCTGGGTTTGGAAAAATGTGTTTTGATTTCCAAGGGGGTAGAAACTATGTTGGTGTTGCTCAGTGTAAGGAAGACCCATAGTCTTGGACAAGAAAGTTCTGATGTTTCAAGTATATAGGCATTGATAAGAAAATAGTGAAAAAACTTCATGCTATATAAAAAAATATCAGTTTCTGTGCCTTCTTTTTTCCCTTCTTTTTTGTTTTTTTTATGTCAGCAGTCTACAAACATTTATTTGGAGAAGTTTATTGGCTGTGCAGATGTTTGTACTGATATAACACAAGTGTCTCTTGTCTTGATATCTTGTGGGAAGTCAGTCGTAAACTCCTGTCATGTCTATTTTCTTTGTCTCTTATTTCTTGGGTCCCAGTATAATGTAGGGTAGACATCACTGACACGCTCAGAGTATCAGTTTCCTGATTATCCACCAAATTCTAAATCTCAAAGCAACAGAACTTGGATTTCCTAAATTAAGCATCCAAATAATGAAGGAGGAAGGAGATGGAGGTGGGGGGAAGAGGAAAAGAAAAAAAAATCAACTCCATCTTTCCTAAAATTAATAAATTAAAAATGAAAACAGTGCCAACTACTAGAATTATTTTACAAAGACTTTGCACATCTGAGGCACGGTGTGCTGTGGGCAGTGTACCCAGAGCAGCTTTCTCCTGCATATTCTGCTTTTTGAATATCAGAACCCCCCCCTTCACAGCAGGGAAAACTAGTGAACAGAAAACTAAATGCTAAATGTCCCACTGGAGGTTCTTGGCGAAACTAGGAGCAGCACTCAGAGATTCTGGCTCCTGTTTCAATATCTTAATTACATAATTAGCCTTGCTTAAATCAGGTCATGTGGCACTCAATCTGACTTCCTTTGCTGTCGTGCTATCTGTGCTATGTAATTCTCATGCCAAGATAGTGTGCGGAGCCTTAAATAATCCAAGATATTCTAGTAAGGCATGGTAAAAAGTTAATTTAAAAAAAAAATCACATAAACATATATATAAGGAAATTAACACTGTTAGAGATTAACATAATCAAACAAAATATGGTTCATTACAACTGTATATATTACCATGCATTTAAATGAATGCTGATTGAAGGGAAAATGTATTTTCTCTGCACTGAAATGAAACACAAGAGCAAAACAAGTGAGCCTCTTTTAAGAATCTGTAGCTAAGAAATTTATTTCACAGGTAACAAATGGTAAACGGACAGGAATAGTTATTTCTGTTAAAGGAATAAATCTGCTGAAATACTGTGAAACATTTTCTGTGCAGCAAGCCACAATATATACAATAATGCAGTAAAATCCTCCACCAAATATCTGTTAAAGGAATAAACCTGTCAAAAGAATTAATTTTCTGTGCAACAAGGTTATTCATTCAACAGGCTTCCACCATATGTAATTTATGAAGCAAATTATACTATTCCAAAAAGGAAAGGGAAACTCATACAATGCAGTTTAAACTACAGCAAGACTGGCTGGAGGAATGCAGCCTTAAAAGTCAGGAAATCTCCAAGCAGAGCCAAGTGCCTGTGCTGCCGGTGAGCAAGGAGCTCTCAGTGTGCACCAAATGCTTTACCATGACTGTGGGGACAAAAAAAGAACACCCTTCCCACCGTATATGAAGCAAACCTGGCAATGTAAGAGGCAGGGGAACAGTTCACATTTCTGATTTCTATTCAGAAATGTACTTTCCTGGTGTATCCCACATTTCTGGGTGAGTTGGTGATGCAGTCCAGCCCTAGCAGAATTACCTGTCCAGTGAATCAGAGGGCACTGAAATTATTGCTGCTAGAATTAGGGGATCCTGTAGTATGTAATAATACCTGGTGGTGTTTTCTTTATTGCTACTTTCAACCTCATGCTGTTTTTCACTTTGGTGCCATTGAGTTTGAATGTATGAGGCAAAGGGACTCGCCAGCACTCAGAAAATGTAGTTATTCCTTCCAGTAACTGCAATCTTTTTGTCCCAAAAAGCATTGAAAAGTAGTACATGAAGGTGTGGTCTCTTTTACCTGCAGCTATACCTTTGCTGTCTGAGCCAAATTCATCAAAATAATCGACCTTTGCCCCGTGCCAGATCTATAATTTGAAAATCCCTTTGTAATTTTATTCCTTGGCTATCTGTCTGGGGGCCACTGTAACTTTTGGGTGAAGTCTTGTAATCCAGCCTGAAGTGTCATCCTCATAGTTAAGTTTAAAGCATTTGAAATACTTTATTTACAAGTCTTTAATTTCAGGAAAAAGTCTTCCAGTCCTGGGCAGATTAATTTTCACTCTTTCTCTGTTCAATCTTATTATTTTAATAATTTTTCACTACCCTCTAAGCAAGTAGAATGTTGATTCCTAGAATAATGATAAAGTTTCCTTAAAAAAAAACCTGCAGCAAGTGAAAGTAGCTTTGTTTGAGCTTTTGTTACAAATCCAGAGACTAAGCCATGTTCAATGGGGCTCATGAACCTTTTGGCAAATGTGGGCTAAGCATCACCATAGAATCACAGAATGGTTTGGTTGGAATTGACTTTAAAATTCATCCAGTTCCACCCCTGTCAGGGAAGGGACACCTTCCACTGTCCCAGGTTGCTCCCAGTCCTGTCCAGCCTGGCCTTGGATTACTCCAGGACTGGGACAAGTATGAACAAATATGCACTGATTTATCATTTTGGGTGGAAATCAAGTGTGACCAAAAGTAATGTGGCAGTGTAGCTAAGTCACCATTGGTTTTTCTGGGTATGGTTAACCCAGAGCTAAGAGAAGAATTCAAGGCATGGATTCCCATGGCATGGGTGATCCATTTCAAACATAATTCCACAAAAAAGGAGTGAGAAAAGCGCAGAAATCATACCAGATAATGGACAAAATTACAAAAAATGCCACAGCCACCTTTGCATTTTGAGATAGACAAAACCTGGTGCTTCCTTTAAACAGCAGCTGTAGTCACCTGGAGAACTGCTCAGGAGGGAAACAAGCACGAGCAATAACTCTCAGCCAGTTTACAGATAGCCTCCAGTGGGGAAGCTCAGGCAAAGATTACATAAAAGAGATTAAGACTTCCAGGGATTGTCCGTTCCAGGTCTATTTATTTACATAAATTTGTCAAAGCAGAATTAAAAGCTGCAGTTAAGATCCAGAAATCCATATTTGTGATTGAGCTAGGTGTAATATTTGAAAGTATGTACTTATCAAATTGCAATATCACTTTGTTTTCTTCCTGCAGGCAAACTAAAGAATAAATTGCCTCCCATGCAAATCCGCTCACCTGGTTTTGGTTAGGCTTTTTCTTTTTTTTTTCCTCCTGTTTTGTTTCATTTTGTTTTATCATTCAGTCACTGAAATCTGATCTCAAAAAAATGTAGGCAGATGTACAGAAGAATTATTTTTCCCTTGGCACACTGTTTAAAAACTTATAAATTAACTCCCACTCTTTTAAATCATTCTTCTCGAGGTGTTCCAGCCAAGCATCTTCTCTGGCTGCCACATCCTAAATTCTTTGGGATTTGCTGTTGGCCTGAAATTATTGTGCTATGTGAGCTCATCATCTGGGATATTAAAAATATCCGTTGCTTCAAATGTGATTCGTATACCCAGTGGCATTTGAGTAAACAGCAACATCACTGACTCAGGGATCCAGCTTGGCTCTCTGACATCTACTAAGTGCAAAAGCAACACCATTTTAGGGAAGAACAGCACTCAAAGATTATTTTGTTTATATATTATTGACTGGAAGGGAGATCTGGCCTCCTAAGCAAGTGCATAAAAAATATCTAGGAAACAGAGGCCAGGAAAATAAATCATTGTTGAAACAAAATTTTAAGTTTCCTGCTCCTGACCTCCTCAAGAAAGGTCTCATTTTTCCTTTCTCTCATATTTTGAGTGTTGCAGAGAAACCACAAAGTGCTTTCTCAGTGATGGAGTTTACTCCTATTCTAGGCTGAATTCTGCTGCTGAGGAGATTTTGTTTACTGAGTGCGCTCACCATTTGAGTTTTGGTTGTTGTTTAAATAACTGTTTAAATTGCTGATAAAGATTATTCAATTTAGAGAACGTCCTGAGTGGTCTAAAATATTGAACAGCAAGCCATTAGTTGAGATTGACAATAAAGTCTGATTAATAGTTTGATTTTTAAAACAATTACATAAAAATATTGTTTGAAATCACTCATTTTAAACAGCTGACATTTTAATGCATAAATATAATTACAGACTCTTTAAGAAGAGCCTAATTTTGGCCTTGATATATATGCTGGCATCTGTGTATTTGAAATAGAATCATAAAACGTAAAAATTTTATATTTAATCACTAGTGTCAAAAATTATTAGGTAATAAGCACAGCAGGAGAGAATGTGATAAAAGATACAAAGGCCCATATTTAAAACATAATTTTTCTAATACTCACTATGATTTTAAGATGTCATGTCGTCATATGAGGGTGAGCGGGTCAGATGCAAAATTGACTCTTTTCTTTTTTTTAATGTGAGGTGATCAATTCTCACTCGTGGAGGGGTTAAGATTACTGGAAGCCCAAGTCCTCTTTGTCCACCCTCCAGGTGGGTCCCAGGGGCATCAGCCCTGTACCTGTCTGCTCTCCCATGGGTTAAGTTAAACCATCCTCCCACCCAAACCCAGCGTGGTGCAGACAAGGAACAGGAGCTGGAGGAACTTCTGAAAAGAAATCTGTCATCTCACAAAATGCTGTTTAATTATCTCACACCTGGTGGTTTTCCACAAGGAACAGGGGTTTTCCTTTCAGATGGTTCACATCTTTCTGCAGCACAACCATGAGTGCTTTCCTGACAGAGAGAAAAGGACTCTCAAGCTCTATTGGAGGCTGTAATAGTGCACAAAGCAGGAGAATCTCATCCAGTGTGTGCTCTCACTGTGTTTAAGGCCCTTTTCAGTCAGCAGAGATGACTCTGATCCTTGTATTTTGCTGTTTGTCTCAGCAATCATTTTTCCAGACATGCAATAACTACTATGAAAAATGCATCTGCTGTTTCCAGTCCATTTGTGACCATCAAAAGATCTGAGGTTTTTAAGTCACAGCCCAACACAAATGGTACCATACAACTTGCAGAGCAGAAGGCTGATGTATGAGCGTTATTCCTTGCTGCAGTAACTTATTTACCTCTGGGACAGAGCTCAAGAATTTATAAGCCTTGCAGAAAGGAGTCCCTGCCCTGGCCACCTCACAAAAGTGCTCTGCAATCACATCTCTGCTTTCCTAAAGGAGCTAATAGGATCAGTCCCAACAGAGACAGAGCAGGAAAGAGCAGCAGTGTGGCAGGATAATGGCCAGGCATTTTTGCTATTACCCCTGTAGTGCCTTTGAGTGACCACTTTTAAGTAGACAATTGGGGTTTGTGGAGTACTTTAGTGTCATTTTTACTCTCCAGGTTTTTTGGTTTTTTTTTACTCTGGCTTTGCTTAAATGAAAACTGCTTTTGAACTGCTCTCCACTGTGGCTGCCTGCACTAGAGGGAGAAATGGGAGAGGCATAGCAGGAGTCCTGCATTTCAAAACTCTTCAGCACCTACTGGAGCCATCCAGGGGACCATCTGCCCATCCATTCTGTGGCTAGAAAAGGGGATAGGGACAAGGTGTGGAGGAGGAAATCCTTTTCTTAAGTCTGCAGGTACTTCTGGACTACTGCCAGACTGGAAATAAGATTTTTTGCTCCATGTAATAAGGGCAATCTAGAAGTGCTGAGGAAATTAAAATAAATTCGGAGACAAAATTAAATTTTAGATTGAAACACCAAGGATTATTGGTTTTTATCTAGAAGGCAGATGATGGTATTTAGCAAACCAGGTGATTTTTAAGCTGTAAGTGTAATCATTTAATAAAAGTTACTGGGAGTAATTTGAAAAGAAAGAAGACAAAGTGAAAGAGGTAGTGTGAGACAGCGTTCAGTTCAGCCAGGAGGTCAAACATGAAGATGCCTGAATGAATGAAAAAATCTTTATTTCTTAGTCCCAGAATCATAGAAACAGAATGGCCTGGGTGAGAAGGGACCTTTAAAGTCCATTCCATTCCATTCCATTCCATTCCATTCCATTCCATTCCATTCCATTCCATTCCATTCCACCCCCTACCACAGGCAGGGTCAACTTCCACCATCCCAGGGTGCTCCAAGCCCCATCCAGCCCAGCCTGGGACATTTCCAGGGATGGGGCAGCTGCAGCTCTCTGGGCAGGCTGTGCCAGGGCCTCACCACCCTCACAGAGAAGAATTTCTTCCTAATATCAAATATAAACCTTGTGCCACAGAAAATCCATTCCTGACAACACTTTGACACTTTGCCACCTCAGGAGCATCCCCAGAGGCACCATGTGGTTCTCCTATTCAGGCACACTTCCCCGCAGCCTCTCTTCTCAGCCCTGGCAATGAAATACCAGGCTAGAAACATCTTTTCTACCACTTCTCATGGCCTTTCTTATGTTCTTACTTAAGAAGTGCCTGGCTTTGCCAGTTTTAAATTCTTTAATTTAAATTAAAATTAAATTTTTATGTTATTATTAAATTATTTTATTAAAATTATTTCATTATTAAAATTTTAAATTATTAAATTTAATTTTAAATTTAATATTGTTCTGTATGCCCTTAAATGTCAGCTGATGAAATGTCACTCACCAGGAGCCATGGATAGACGCAATCACCAAAATTTTGGTCGTGAGATAATAGACATAGATCAGGAGTGTTTTGACCAGGAGGGTTTTATTTCTCCAAACCAGCTGAGAATCACTGAAGCTTTGTAGAAGACAAACTACAAACCCATGGGTTTGCATTATTTCCTGTCAAGAAATACATGAGCACACTCCAGCTCTGTCATATAGGGGAAATAATTCCAAATTAGGAACCCATTGGTGTCTGTGTTTACTGATGGTTTAGCTGATGAGTAGTAGATGCACTGCTGGCAGATACTTTGCAGTCCTCAAAGTTCACAGCTCTGCTTCCAACCTATCTGTCTCTCAGCCAAAGTGGAAAAGCATCTCCACCCTCACCTTGGTAATCCTGGTGAGTCAGCTGAATTCTGTTGAACTGATCTACTCAAAATCGAAGAGAACATGTTGGTACTCCTCTTTTTCATCACCAGACTTATCTTCTCCACTGAAGAGTAGGTTAATAGTTCAGGAAGATCTGTGGAGTTTGGGAAGCAGCCAAGATAGTGCCACTTCTAAAGGCAGCACCTAGGAACAGCAGGAAAATCCGTTTGTGTCCAGTGTCTGATCTGCACTGACCATCTGAAAATAATTATATGCAAGCATACATAAAATATATACCTATAAATGTATATATGTGGGAAACAGCTCTGGTAATCAGTTTAAATATATCCAGTCTAAACTCCTCACTCATACATCCTGATGAGCCAGGAGTTGCTTGTTTGTTTGGAGTTTGCCTTGTTTTTCCTTGTGCATTGTTTCTGGAGCAGATGGGCTTATCTCTGCAGAAGGGCTCTCAGCAAAGCGCTTTATCAGATCACCCTTCTGATTGCAGCACAAAAACAGCCTTTCTGTCTTCCTAGCGGGGATGTATGGGAAAACCTCTCTCCCAGTTTCACATGTGTCCTTGCTGCATTTTTGTTTGATGCTGTTGGCTTCACTGGGGCTGGTGTGACAAGAGTTTACAGCAGAGAGGAGCCACCAAAGTGCTCTGATGATAAAATCTTCCGGTTTGTTGACGGCCAGTTCTTTGTAATTCATGAGTTTGTTCACAGTGGGTGATTTTAGCCCATATATTGACAGGAATTTTTAATCTCTGTAGTATCTCTGGGATGATGCAAGCAGGAGAAGGCTGTTTATGCCTTTCACAAGCATCCTTCACCCCTACCGTGTTGGCTTTAGATGTGTGTTTAATATAGGGGTGGTTATCTCTGGCTGATCTCTGCTTGGCAATGGCCACTGAAAATAAATCTATGTTGATTTTATTAGATCTGTCAACAGTCCTCGATGTTATTGACAATGAGTTTTTGTTGACTTGTGGAAATGGAAGGAAACCTTCCTGAAGTTTGACATTTTCTTAGCATCCCATGAAGTGTGTCCAAACTAATATTCTCAGCAACAGTTTGGTTTATTGTCAAGTGTCCAGACCTGATTATTTGAGGAAAAATAATAGAGTTTGATGGGTCATGATATGGCAGAATTAAAACAGGGAAGAGTGATACAAAGAAAGAAGGAGGAGGATTCTTTAGCATGACTGAGAACACCCAATTTCATGGTATTCTCTGAGCTATTATTGCAAATACTGCGCAGCATCTTGATGTAGAGGGTTCTGTGAACCTTTTTGTTGTTCTACAGGAGCATTGTGCCAGATAAAGAGGAAACAGCTCTATGCTTGGACAATAATCTCTGCTAATACATTTTCCAGCGGGGGAAAAAATAATCCTAATTAAGAAGTTAGTTTATGCCTTACAAAATGGAAGGGCAAAAGGTTACTTGTTCCAGGGGAAGAACAGAAGAGTAGATCTGAGAGCTGACAGTGGGATTGGCTTGGATCCACTTCTCTTTAAGCTTAGTTTTTGCAAGCTCTCTGCCAGCTTGGAGCACTGTGGACCTCTTTCCATACCTAATGGCATGCTGCATGTCAGCCCTGGCCTCAAGAAAGCTCAACTGCAAAAGGAAAATTAGGTGTGTTTCTGTGCAACAAAAACAACACCTTTCCCAACAGCAACAATTTTTGTGTTGTTCTGAAGACAGCTGATTTGTAATCCATTCAAGTCCATATGTGAAACGCTTGCACTGAAAACACAAAGATAAAGCGAGCTGTAACACCATACAAACACGTGAAATAGGGGTGGATTTCAGAGTTAGAGCTGTATTTATGCCTGGAATATTCACGCCTTGATCTAATCCTCCTTTTCTTAAAGGGGAATTTTTCAAAAGTTCTTAAGGACCCATCATTGGAGCTACATCTTGAAAAGGGCACGTTTTTCTCTCGCACACCTCAAACAAGGTGGCCTGATGTTTCAAAAGCTGCTCAGAATTCAAACGCTTCCTTCGGGTGCCTAAGTGGAAGAGCATCTCTTTTGAAACTTTGGCCACTTGTGGAGGTGTTTAAATGGGAAGACTTGGTGCTAAGTAGGGCATGTAAAAAGTTTTCCCTTGAAATATTTCCTTAGGGAAAATTGGGGTTTTGACTACTGAAATGTTATTTCACAAAGAGCAATGCTTTCTGTGATAATAACAGGTTTTAATAAAAAGAAAAATGACCACTTGAAGAACAAAGAAGATTCCTGTTATAAACTAAAATTTAAAGCATTTTCAATTTAAAAGTTAGCATTTGCCCTTTGGAAGCTTCACTGATTTTTTGTTTTTTAACAGCATTTTCCTCAAAGAGGAGGCTGGGCAAGAACAATTCTTTCCAGATCTAACATAAAATTTTAAGGTGAAACAAGTGACAAGATTCAAACAAACAGAAGAAAAATGAACCCATCTTTAAAAACATCCCTGAGAACAGCTGAAGATCCACATTCATTCCATTCTGTCACTAAAAACTAGAAAGTTTTCAGAGAGCTATCAGGAAGCAATGGGGTACGTGTGCAGAAGTCTGTAACTGAAGGTAGATTAAGAATTGGAGCATAAACTTCACTTACCTCTCGAGTAGACTTTGAGCTCCAAGACCCTTAAAGGTTAACAATAAAACCTCAAATTGAATCCTCATTTTCAATATGAGACAATTTAAGTTATAAAACAATGAAGTGACATGAGCCTAGCGAGGCCAACGAGGACACTTAAACCAGGGTTGTCAGAATGCCCAGGTTTTATCACCCATGAAAGGATGTAACTCTCCATGACATTAAGGATGCAGGGTTTGATGGAGTGTCACAGTTAGTTGACACCAGAATCATCCAAAATCGTAGACTCCCTGTCACATCCTGCCACTGCAGAATAGAAACTAATGACCGTGCTACTACACCATCACAGGCATGCTGGGGTGCTGGTAGCTGGTAAATTATTACACAGCAGTAAGGGTTGCCAACAGGAGTAGACTTCTAGGCTAAGAAAGAGCTAGTTAAAAAAAGGGAAACTATAAATGTGGGCTGTTTTACTCCAACAGATTTGGCTGCTGCTCTGAGTGTCTGATGGGACAAAATGGTTTGGGGACAATACCAAGTCATGCTGAGCCACCTGCATGAGTTGGAAATCTATACTTTCCTGTAGATGTTTTGTGAAAGGGACATTTAGATAAGAAAACATGAATATGCACTTTTGGCAGTGGAAAATATTTTTGCAGCGACTGATAGAATCAAAACACCAAGGCTCATATTTTTAAACAAATATAAGCATATAAAATAGAGAAGTGTCTTATTTCCAGAAATAAATTTGCAGGGGAAAAAATGGGAGATATTATTTACAGAATGTCATTCTGTAATGTCTGTAATGTCATATTTAAGAGACTCCAGAAGTCTGTAAATAACAGAAATTTAAAACATCTTTTGGGCCCAGATGCAATAGGCATTAAAGTCTGATGGAAAAATAATTTGATTCTAGATTGATAGCTTTTTTATCATTTTCTGCAAAGGAACAATATCAAAAATCAATGTGTAGGAAATACAGAGGACAGATGCACTCTATCCTCAGCTAAATGATCTTTCTGAACAGACTCCTGCCCAGGTTGCAGTTGAGCACAGAAATACAAGCCTTATGGATGCAAATCAATGGTATTTAAGCATAACAAGCTACCCAATTACACACAGAAAGAAACTGGCTGATTTTATATCATGGATCACAGCCTGGCTGAGGGTCCAGGTGACATCTTTCTGTGTTATGCAGTGTTCAAACAGACCTATCACTGGGAGGGTTGGGAAGTTTTCCTTTCTCTGTACAGGAGAAGGGATAACTCTCTGCCCCTTTTCCTGGGTTGTGTTCCCTATTTCAAGAAAAGTTCTCGTTTGTTTGGAGAGGATCCTGAACACAACATCTCAAAACCTGGAGCTAGCAGGACAGATTGGCTGGACGAGGTTGTTTTAGCTTAAATAATAAGCACTTGAGAGGGGACATGTAAGTAATTACAGAAGAAACAGCGGCAGGGAAGACAGAAACAATCTGTGCATAATGGAAAGGACATGACATAATGGGCTTAAATTACAGCGAGGGATTCCGGTTAGACATCAGGAAACTTTCATAACAATCAGGATAATAAAGCACTAAGGTAGGCTGCCTGCAGAGGCTGTGGGATCTCCGCTGTTGGAGGCCATCCAGAGCAGGGCAGACAGACTTCTGAAAGGAAAGACAGGAGGATAATTGATCTTGCTGTAGGGCAGAGGGGTGCACCAGGAATAACCTTCCTAGAACCTGTGACTGCCTTGAACTGTTGATATCCTCAATCCCCACCCTTCTTAAAACTTGTTTCTTAGTCTTACATCTCCATTTTCTTCAGGTTCACCTTCCAAATCTATTTCTGACTTTATTTTAGAGGCTTGGCCTTATCCATCTTCATCTTAAAACATGAATTTAACTACTACCTCTGTTCTGATGATTCACAGGTCTGTGCATCTTCCTACCTCAGACCCAGCTAACACTTTTCAAAATAAAAGCTCGGTCTGTTTTCCTGACATATCATTGCAGATGTTTTGCTCACCAGTAATCTCTGCACGGCTAAAAAACATTTCATTGTAATCAATTCCCTCTGCTCCCTGGCTTTCCTTTGATCACGTTGAGTAACACTGTCAGCCTGCTGGTAACTCAGGTCTAGAACCTGGAAATCATTTTACCTAAGACCTCACCTGGCTCTTTATTCTGGACTATATATGTGTTTTATGGAGGAGACATAATATTTGCCCTGCAGAAGGACACAAAAATAGGGACTCTCATATTCTCCATTCCTTGAAAAATGCAGCACTTTCTGTTCTCAACACCACCAGAAGCTTCATTTCTGTCTTTGCTGCTGCTTTGACCCTGTCAGAGCAGGGAACTGCAGCTCAACAGAGCAAGTGCCAGGCTTTGCAGGTAGCACACCGTACCCAAACACGTGTTCCTGTCTTGTTATACCACTAACAATTTGTTGTTCAGTGTTGAAAACATGCTGAATAATGAAAGATGCCTGGAGAAAGGAACACGGCGCGTCCGTGTACCTGCAGCGCGTTGTTTCTGTTTGTGTCTCAGCCCTGGGCAGAGATGAGGGAGTGTCGGCCTTGCCTGGTGGATAAGCACCCATTTCTCTGCCAAATGAAACTCTGTGGCTGCAGAAACAGTGCCTGCATTTGCTTTCCAGCAGGTAAATACACACACTGAATTCCTGCCATGCAGCCCCACAGTGTGGCAAACTGTGGGCAAAGAGCCCATGGAAAGGGAGGGGACAGGACCTCAAGCCTCAGGATCCATCTCTCTGCTAAATCAAACTGACCTTGATTTGAAATCAAAGGGGTGCCAAGGGAGTGTCCAGGCACATCCATGTAACTGATCAGAGATACATTTTGACTACAGGATTTTAGGATGAAGATTGGGTTTGCTTTTTGTCTGTGTTTGTGCAGGTGCCCTGTGCAGCTCCATGACTAAGCTCCCTGGCAATCCCACAGTAAAATAAGTAAAAGCTGCTTTTCAGTGGAAAATAAACAGACAAAACTTTCCTACCTTCCTCCTGGAAATGTGCTGTGGTGTGGTGTAGTCTGGGGAGATGCTGTTGTTCCTTTGGGCTTAGCTGTGACTGTGAGCTTTGGTCACATTCTGGGAAGAGCTGCTCTTAATGAAGAAGCTTTTGACCATTGTATTTGAGCCATGGGTTGCTCCATTGAGCTGGTGGAGTGATTGTGAGCTAGAGGAGATGAAACCCCCACATAATCAAATCAGGGGAGTAATGAGGTTGGGGACTGGAAAACCAAGAGGGACAACAGGCAAACAAAGTGGGGCTGTGCCACAAGCCTCTGAAGTCTGTAAGTAACTTTGTTATGTCAGCAGCAAACGAGGGAATAGCTTTGCAAAAATTCAGATCCCAAATACCATTGTAATTAGCATTATTTCAAGATTAAAGAAACCACCACTTCCGTGTAACAAATTATCTCCAATTTAAAAGCAAAAATAATGTATTTTTTGTTCATAAAAAATGTTCAAGCGGAAGCATTCTCACATTAATTATTTCAGTCTATTCGGAAAGCATATCCCTGCTTGCTTTTTATTATGCCTTCCAGCTCCTTCTTTGAAAAATATGTTAAGAAGCTGCAAGCTATTTTCCAAAAAAATGAAAAATAAATAATCTTTGAAGCAATTAGAGCTGAACGACAGAATGTATAAATATTTTTTTTAGTTATTCTCCCCCTAGATTCAAGTCCTCCATTTTCTGCCACCTCCCATCTTGGCAGCTGCAATTCAAGCATCTTTGCTTGAACTTTGAAGGCAGGCAAGTGTTTCTCTTTCTTCCCCCAGAGTTGAATCAAATCGTATTCTGTAGATTTGACTGGCAAGAGCTTTTATAAGTGAGCTGAGGGCTACTCCTGGAGGCTAAATGCATTATTTCTATAATGCATTTGTCTTCACTCTCCTAGGAGCCTAAATACTTCTGAACCTTTCCCTACAAAAGTAATAATTAGCGAACACATTACAAAAAACTTTGCTTACATGGGAAAAATCGCAAAATTGAATAATGGGGACTACGGTTGGTAGTGTGGAATTATCTGGAATGTATTTTATGGTAAGAACAAAGAGCACTTTGAATGTCATGTAAATATCATTACAGAGCAGCTTTTTATTTTAATGAAGGCTTTGCCGCGGTTCAGCGTTGGGCACAACCGCTCAGCGTTAGCGCAACTCGAATTCAGCCCGTGCTGCGCTGAGGCTGCAGCTTCGCGCCTCCCTCTAAAGCACCTTCAGCCCCAGAAAGCTGAATTTAAAATGTAATTAAGGAGCATTTGTCTGGTTGCATTGCCACAATTGAATCAATATGTAGCCCAATTAAACAAGAACAGTGAACTGTACAGCACTATCAGCTACATTAATAAAAGGTACCTGTTTTCAATTCTCTGTAATATACTTTTGCCTTTCCTTCCTTTGATTTTTGCCATAGGAACAGGAGAATGCATCTAAACAGTTTCCTATTTCTCTGGCACTAGCTGGAAGTAGTCATGAGTTGCAGGGAGATAATATATTAATATGAAACTAGCCAGGAGATAAAAAGAGCTTACATGGCACTTTTCATAGATAAGATGATTAGAAGTGTTATATATGATAGTAGGGCGTGGGGCCACATCCTCATTTGTTTGCTTTCCCAAGAGGTGGATGGGAGGGTGTGCTCCAGGGATCCTTTCTGGAGATGGTATGGAGAATATTCTCTGGGGCAGGAGAGCTTGGGATCAGTGGAGGATTGTTCTTATCTAGGAAAAATTTGAGCTTTCTTAGTGCAAAGACATTCTGGGCACTGAAAGGAGCCCCTGCCCACACCCAGTGGGAGCAGAATAGGGTGATCATGTGCAGAAGGTTATGACTGATCCTAGGATAATCCTACTGTGCAGCATTTGCTGATGCTGGGAGCAGTTGCCCAGAGAGGGTGGCAGGTGTGAGTTGGTGCTGTGGCACACGGTCTTTAAATGGGCTTCTTGCAAATCAAAATGTTCAGGATCATCAGTGAGAACTGGAAATGCCCGACAGTAAAACAATCACAGTTTAAAAACTTCCAGCAACCAAGGATCCACTGCAACCTGAGATGAGTCTGGCGAGTGGTCAGGGAACTTTCTTTAAATGCATTATCCAATTTCTACAGACTGTGATAGAGTTGCTCCGTGATCCCGTCAGAGTTAGGCTAAATGAGCTTTTCCATGAGGCAGCATCTTTTTCAATTTCTTTAATGTTTCCTATTACTTTCTACAATAATTGCCTAATTTTTCAATGTACTTTTCAAAGTGAGGATCCAGAACTCCACAATATTCTCACAGAGGAAATAGCAGGTTGAAATAAAAAAGTGCACCTGCTAAATATACTCCTGTCTGAGCATCTTAGAATGGATTTGTTCTTAAGTTCACAGCTTAATACTTGAATATAATGTTGGAGGGATCATATCCATGTCTTCTCTAGAACTAGAGTTCCCCATTTAGAGTCTGTAGCCTTCACATTTTATTAACTAGATGTGTAAATTCATACAAAGTCACACCTCTAACTCATAGCTTTGCCTTCAGATGTTTTACGGTCAGTCTTGTCCATTTTCAGTAGTCCCACTCAAGTTTGTTTACCGCCCTTCCAAATATTGTTTTGTTCCTGAGCTTTGCAGAAACAATTGGTTTCCTCCCAGTGTGTACTAATGACACATGGTACAAGGCCAAGAACTATTCCCTAAAAGATTGCACAGTGTTGCCATGTTTCTTTTGGTTTAATAATTAAAATGTCTTGGAGTCATAAAAGGAAAGCTAATGACATTAAAAGCATACTGCAATGTCCTATTTATGGTGCAGTATGAAGTATAGTCTGAAAGCTGCTAGATAAGGTGCCATGTGCTACAGGATGAACTTAGGACAGTTCATTCTGTTTGTTTTCCTAAGTTTGTTTGTATCCTGTGATTCTGTATCTAGCCCCGGGGTTTTCATGCTGTACCTTTGACTAGTGTTTACTTGACTGAGAGCTGAATGTCCTCCCTTTCCTCTCTGGTGTCTTTCTTAATAATGCATTAAGGTTGCTAAATTTTTTCCTGACCTTATCCAAGGCCAGTTGGCATTGTGTCTCCTTACTGCCAAGAGGACATTTTTCTGTTTGTTTGTTTATTTTTTTTTTATCTTTTGTGTCTAAGAAATATCAGCTGTGTACTTTTCTTGGCCTTTTTTTGGACAGATCTTTGGAAATCATAACTGCTGAGAGCATTTCTTACTTGACAGGGAGAGGTGGCATCAAGATTGCTATCTGCAAGCACTCTGTTATGTATTGAAATGTAAAGAAACCTGCTCAAGCATGGTCTATGACAAGCAGGGCGGGACAAGGAATCTTAAAATCAACTGCCAATCTCTTCCTGCCATGGAAGTTCCTGGGCAAAGAAACAGGTGTTTTAGCTGTAAAGAAAGATATTTTCTTTGGGGATCAGCAATGTAAGAACAACACATATTTGCTCTTCTGGCTGTAGAGCCTAACTAGCTGTTTGTTATATTATTTACTAGATTTCTGTAATCCAACCTCTTTATGCACATGGGTTTTCTACAGAGTGCAGAGACAAATCTGCTCCCCAAAGATGCATTAAAGAGCGTCAGCTGAAATGTTGAGTAACGATAAATTCCCTTGAATTCCTTTTGCGCATTCTAATCCACCATGATGAAACTTTCATGTTTTGTCAGCTATTGTAATTTTGCTTTCAGAAATGCAATACAAATTCTTCCTGGCTAAGTGACTTGCACATTTAGCAATGTCTTTCAGAAGAGGATCTCTATTCTTGTGTTATAAATGGCGTGTGTTTCAGTAGCACTCAAAGGCCCTTGCTGGTGTAAATTTGAAACCCAATTGGTTTTACTCAGCTGAAGCCAGGCTTACTTCTTTTTATTTCTTTCAGGAATTACCTTATGTTTTATTGCCCGCAGGGAGAGATCCTAAAATGAAGCAAAGTTAAGGATGTGTAGTTGAAAACAAAGACAAAGGTCCTGGTTCTATGATCCTGGATTATAGCAAGTCATGAAAAAAAACCCAACCTGATTTGGCCCTCTTGTCAGTAAGAATCTGTCTGTATCATGTTTCAGTTTTATTTGTTTTGGAGCTATAGGAATTTTTTAAAAAATCATCAGTATTAAATGTTTTGGGGAGAAGAAAAGCCATAGAAGAAAACAACCAGAGAGAACATACAAAATTTTCTCTCTGCCTCGCCCTCTTCAAATCTTTAGCAAGATACTAGAGATGCTGGAAAATTTCCAGCAAAAGGCCAAATGGTTTCATAATGACACAAAAACAATCTCCATCTCAGCTACAGGAGTCGCTCTGCCATAACAAAATCCAGTAGGATGTATAAATGCAATATATTGCATATCATATGTTCAATAACAACAGAAAAACCAGCCTGGCTAAAAATAATTATGAAGCTCAGCAGCTGTAATTAAAATAATTTGATGGGAGATAGGAAACGTTTATGCATCTTGGCAGAAAAAGACATTTTGAGGATTTTGATTGATGTCTTTTATGTTTGTTCGATGTATTGTACAATAGCAGATACGGGCACTGCACCAGGATGTTAACTAGGCATAATGCTGCCTGTCTTACTAGGGCAGATAAGAGGTCAAACTGAGAAAAAAATAATTTCTTGGTGACTTCCATTTTCCACCAAGTAGCCCTCAATTGTCCAAAAGTATCAAGGTAAGATGATAAAAGTTTTTAATGGGTGAGCCCTTACAGACTCAAAAAATCCAGCTGAATTAATTTTTGTGAGGTTTATTTATATGAATTCCTGTTCACCACAGTGATTTAAATGTAAGTAAGGGAAGTTCATTGAGAAGAACAAAAAGTAATATCTGAAGTCATATTAGAGAGAAATATTAACCCCTCTAGTGGATTTTCCAACACTTCACCTGAGGCTTGGAAAACATTGCAGCAAACAACTGATCTCACAAAGCCAGGCTGCTCCCAACAATTTCCTGTTGATAGTATAATTTTTTCTTTTCTTCAGATAAAGAATGGGCCAGGTTTTTATCAGAGAGCTGACTCCAGTGTTTCCAGTGAAGCTGAGTGGATGTTGTCTGCACTAGTGTGATCATACCTTAGAAAAACAAGGAGCTATCTTCACATCTCAATTTACATTATTGATGCAGTATGAAATAAGTCCCATAGTAGATGAGCACTCTGGGGATTCTCTTGTTTGTCTCAGCATGTTAAATGACTGCAAGGCATTACACATCTGAGATAGAACTGCTTAAGTGCATAATTCTTCCTAGTGGCTTTGCTAGGAGCTAAACGAACCTTCTTAAACTAATAATAAAATAATCTAAGATATAAAAATATGTTTCTTTTGGACAAATCTGACATGTTACAATGACAGAGTGTTTATGACTCACAATCACCACCTCCGCCACCAGCACTGCTGTATTTAGAAGCAGCAGGCAGCAGAGTGAAATAGGCAGCCCTGAAGTTTCACATCAGGATAAAAGTAGCTAAATTCTTACTAAATGGGGATTAGATATTAATGAAGAAAAAAGATGGTGGATTTCCAGGACTATGGCTCAAGGGAACACTCTCCTATTTCACTGAGCCTTGTAGTTGTGTCTAAGTTCAGATTGCAGCTTAGATATAAACAGATGAAGACTTTGGGGATGAAATATAAACATTCCCGAGTTCTTACAGTTCTAAATTAGGTGCGGTTCCAAGAACATGGGTTTTGGTCCTAGTGCTGTTTACATTTGATTTTTATGTGTCAAGGAGTACTTATTCAAAGGTGGAAAAAACTAAACCAGGAAGGCTTGTCTCGTTAAATCTGTACAATAGAGGTGCCTCACAGCGTGCAGTGATTAATTGGGTCTTAGAGGAGACATTTCTACTCCCCCACATGGAAAACTTTTAAAAGTCCAAGAACACACTCTTCTGCATGCAGAAAGGATGAATAGGTTATAGTCAGCTCTCAGTGTCCTGCAAGATTTCTAGAAAAATGTAGCATACCAAATCTGTGTTATTATTGCAGTAAGGTGAAGTAGAGAAAATGTCACTTATAAGCCTCAGAAAAGACTATCAAAACCACTATTTACAAGTTTCTTTTTATTCATAGCCATGTAAAGCCTTTAGCATCACTTTGGACTAGCCCTTGTAACCTTTTCCCTGCGCTCTCTCTTATTTTAACTCCTAATCCTCTTGCCAAAATTCCTGCAGTCATATGTTACCTATTGAGCTAAATTAATTTCCAGCCACAGAAGCTTCTGGTAGCAAGAATTGCTCAGCACCCCAGGCAAGCCATGAACCAGGGATCTGTCAACAGGACCAGAGCCAGGGCAGAGGGTGAAGCTGGGCCCTTGAGCACACTGGCAGGTAGATGTGGATTTCCAAGAGTGGCTCTCTCTTCGTCTTCCCTGAAGGTGAAGCTCAGGGATTTACAGTGGCCTGACACACACACAGCCCCATCACAATCTTGCCAAACTTCAGGAGGAGCGGGGAGTGGGAATTGACCCCTGTGGGATGCACAGATCCTGCTCCACCTAAAAACAACAAATAGTTTTGTGGTTTGATGGCTGCAATCAAAGCAGGGACTTGCAGGGGCGGTTGTGTCACCCGAGTTAAAAATCAGACGTGATGAACAGAACAAATGTACAAAATTACATGTCTGTCCAATGAATGTGGAAGCCTTTGTAAAGGAAGAAGTTTTACACTGGTGTGCTGCCAGCTCAGGATTTAGCCAGTGTGATGACCATGTTTGACCTAAATGACTTACCCAGTTTACCTGAAGCTTTGCTGGTTTGCTCTAGCGAATTCTAAATATAATGTTTTTCCTCCTTGCTTTTTGAACATATTAAGCATCTGTTTGTGTAAATAACCATCTTATATAATAGACTGTGAAATATTGTAGTATAAAGATGTATTTGACACTTTTTCTTGATTTTGTTCCTCACCCAAAATATAACCACTCAGACATGTTTCTGGAATGACGCACATTTTAGCAGAAAAAATATTTTAGAAATATGCTGAGCGTGTTGGCATTATTTCTTTTTGGATCCCTCTGGTTGTAAGCAAACTATCATTGTGAGCTCCATTGGGCAAAAGAAATATAACTGCCACTGTGTAAAATATGTGTGTTTGAACTCTTGCTTAAATATTTTAATGTTAGCTTAGGTCCTTTCCAGTTGCCATAATTTCAGATAAAGAAATTTGTGAACACTAGGATGGTAAGACAGTCCAAATGTTTTCTTCCTATTTATCAGCTATGCTCATTCTTACCACAGTTACTCAAATTTTTAAATCTTTCATGGCTATTGGTAAGATTCCAGGAGGTTTGCTAGCCTTGAAATGGAAAAAAATCCACAATGCCAAGAAAATGTAGCCCAATCTGCATTTAAAACAACTATAGTTAAATATTTAAAGGTTTTTCTGTACCTCTGCAGAGCATTTTGCAGCTTATCCTTAAATTTAGAAGTCCTAGATTGCCTTGCTTTGATCATTTCCTCTCTGTTGTCTTGTACTTTGGTCGCCTTACCAGTAGATCAAAAATTTCCCTGCTTTATACCACACTTCCTTTTTCAATGCAATTTTTTTTTTTAATTGGTAACTCAGCAGAATTCTGTTTAAAGAGTAATTTCCAGGGATTTTGGAAGAGCAGTGGAAAACTTTTACCTGAGCCAACCCTTTTACAGACTGTGCCCCATTTGCAATCTTTAAGTCAGCCAAATGCATCTTGGAGGTGCTATTATTTCTTTACCTATAAACATTCTTTAGAATTGAAACACAAAAAATTCCTAGCTCAGAACATGGAACTTGAAAGTACATCTTCCACTTAAATCTTAAACTAAATACCTGTAAATGTATCAAGTGAATTTATATATTGATCTAGTACCTTCTATTCAGCTTTCAGACCAAAGATCTGTCTCACCTTTTTCAGGACGTACCCAGGTTATTTGCTAAGCAGCACAAGGAAGAAAGCAGTGATCCACTTGATCCCAAAGAGCTCCAAATACTTTTTTCTTCTCTTAAGCAGAAGGCAGTGCTGCACAGCCACAGGAAATTTGTACCTATTTTGGGGCTGGTTTTGCTCTGTGAGGGATTGTCAATCAGATTCTAGCTAACAATGAAAACCCGCTTTTCAGTGGTGAATGCTGTGAACAGCTCCAGGTGAAGATGTCAGGAAGGATTTTCAGGGTAGAAGAAGGTGTTCCCAGCTGGATCAGGCTGAGTTCTCTGCTCATGTGCCAGCACATCCAACAAGAGCTCTTTGGAGATGAGTTTGCTCCAAGGGATGCTAATCAAGAGCTCTCATCTAACCCAACCGGGCTTGTGTGAAGCTGGTGCAAATTTTCCACTGGTATATTTGCTTTTTGTGCTGTACCCCTTTTTCATGGTGCAGTGAACCTTGTGCCAGGACAGGATTAACGTCCAAACCAGATATGTTAGCCCATTGAGAGTGGGGTAATTTGGTAGGGCTGAGCCTCTCCTGCACCCCTCCATCTCTCTGAGCTCCCCTGCCTTTCTGCACATCATGATGTTTGGCACCTGGTACATGCTCACAGTTCTGATTGAAAGGAAACAGCCTACAACTTTAATTAGCTAATCAGACAGGGAAAAAAAAAATCTGTAAAAGGGGAATATTAACAAAGCCTCAATGGTTGGTAAATTATACACTTTCAGTGGATCTAGTGCTGCTCTTCACTGTTTTGTAACTAAACTCAGGTCTACATGGAGTGTATGGCCTCCTTTCATTGAAATGCATGGCTCTTCTCATCTCATTATAGGTGTGGGTTTTGTTTCAGTTTATCTTTTTGGTCTCGTGATGTTCAAGCAAACCAGATATCCCTTCAGAGCTATAACACTTAAAATCCTGGAAGGAAGCACGCATGCAGAAGTAACAAGATAACAGCACTATCAGCAGCAGGGCAGGTAACGACAGGTTTAGAGACTGAAATTATTGAGCTCATTTAGTGTTCCCACTTTTGCAGCAGGAACAAGCTGTCCTGTTCTAAAAACCTCCTGAGTGTTAGTGATGCTTTTTTCCTGGCAGTCTGTAGTTCTGCTGACTGCGGAGTTTGTCACATGAGGAATGAGATTGTCATGGCTGAAGTCTGCGCATCCTCAAAAACAACCCAATCTGCCTAACATTTTGTCCTCCCTGGCCTAGAGATGGCCTTTCTTTCTGGGATTACTGACTGTATTGTCCACTATAGGCTTCCTTGTTCTCTTTGATGACCACACAATCCATTGCCCACAGTCTGAGCTGGTGTCCAGAGGCTCAGTAAACTCTCATTTGACCCCCTTCCTTCTCAGCCAGGGTTCAATGGTCAGAGTGACAGAGGGAACTCAATGAGACTCTATTTCATCAGGGAATTTCAAACCTCTGATAGTTAGGTAGCCCTCTATGTTTAACATAGCACTTCCCTGCTCTCTCTAATTTCCATTTGTGGGTTTCAATGCAAAAGATGTTCTACCTGTTTCTGTGATCAGTCTTATTCAGAGTTTGGCAAATTTCTTCCTCTTTGAAGTCATTATTTTAAAGCAGAAATTAGATGTGCCGTCCTGCAGACATTACTGCTAATTCTGCACAGCCTAGGAATTTTTTGACGTGAGCAACATAGCCTTTGTAAAAAGAAATTTGCAGTCTCAGAGGCTGGGATTACTTTCAAGCTCTGATACCAGACACAATTACAGCCCATTACGTAACAAACATATTGGGAGAAAAATTGAATGTTTTAGCAAAATTACAGTTCTTCTAATACCATTAAAGAGATTTTTTCCCCCCAAGAAATTCTGTGTTGCGTGCATCAAGAATAGGCTTGGGTAGTCCTGCCAACACAGCGTATCCAACAGTGCCTTCTTGCAGCTCTTTCCAATGGAGCCAAGGACATTGCCCTGGGGGGAAGCAGGTAGCAGCACTCAGGGTGCAAGGAACACTTTATGACGCCAGCAGTAGTTATGATGCAAGCAGGAGCTACAGTGATAGCCCTAGAAGACATGTGCTGGTTCAAGGGACCCAGGGGAGGGTGATGGGCAGAGCCCATGCCACGGTTCCTGCCAGCTCCTGAAGACCAGCTCTCCTCCTCCTGCAAAGCTGAGCCTTACACCCTGCCAGAGAAGAACTAGGCAGACAGCGTATGAAATCCCATGGAGATGGGGTCAAAAGTTTAGCTTTCTACCCTCACTCCTTACCTAGTCACACAAAACTTCAGTTATTTCAGGAGTGAGAACTGAAGGTAGCTTTAAAGCTGTCTTCTGCCGATTTTGCTGCAGGGGTCCCCTTTGCTGTCAAGTTCAGTTAACATTTGTTTAAACAAGAGATGTAGATACCTGATAAGTGGCAGCACCTGGCTTAAAGATGCATTATGGACAGCAGAGAGTAAACAGAACAGCTATAAGATTCCAGTGTGCAGAGGTCAAGACAACATCTGTTTTGCCTCGTGTACATATTCATACATAGTTTTCTGTTCTAGGAGTCACTCAAGCATCTAATAACTTCCTGCTCCAGGTGATGTTTCAGCAAATTGTTTTCCTGCTCCAGTTCAGTCAGGATTTTTCTCGCTTTGGCAAAATGGCTAAAATACCTACAGATTCCACATGCCACCCTGGCTTAATTGCAGTGTCACAAGCCTTGGGCTGGGAGCCAGCAACAAACAAGTTCAGCCAGGCAGGGAGGGGATGGATGGGGGGCCTGCAGTTCAAACAGGGGATGCTGAACTGGTGCTGCTATCAAATACTCAGAGCTGACGGTCAGCTGGCTACTCTTTCCACTTCTGTGTTTTATGGTAGTTACATAGCCTGGTAGTTTTTAGCCTTAATGCCATGCCTTAGTCTGTGGCTATGGATGCAGGCTGGAAAAACCAGCAAAGCAAACAGTACATGTGACACGTAGCAGTGTAGCAGTGCCTCACCTATCCATTTTCACTCATTTAAATTGAGAGTTTTGGGTAAGGTTATGAGTTAGGCACAGAGACCTTGGATTCAGCCTCTTCTCAGGCCAAAGTGTTGCCATTTTGTTCCAACAAGCATCTAAGTCATTAGTGTTATTTAAACCAAAACCGTTTAATATTCTGCAGATAATGACTTCACATTTTGTTTCTAAAAATTAATAATTGAACAAGTGTCTCTAATACCATATTTTAGTATTTGTGTTGCAGTAGCAGCTAAAAACCCACCAAGATCAGGGCTCCCTTGTGCTGAATAAAGATTCAGTGAAAAACAGATTGTAGATAAGAAACATACATTGTAAATAATTAACACCAGAGGAGAAAAAAAATTGCAATAATTTGATCCATCCTTCTGTCACACATTTTTTCTTACTTGTCTTCTATATCATCTCAAACTCACACTCATCTAGTTCTGTTTTGCAATAGGGCTTTTCCATCTTACCCAATTTTTTTCAATGCTAAAAGAAAAGTAGGTGCAGTGGAAAATACTATGAGCAACACACATTTTTGAGCATGTAGGCTTCAGTAAACTCTTAAACAATGCTGCAGATACCAACTGGCTTATATGAGACATAACTTTTTGTGTGCGGTGTTATCTCTCTTTGGTTGCAGTATTTCCTTCTGCAGTACTGAAATACTTTAATCTTCCTCCAGTTTGGCAGTTGGTTTATGAAATGTTTATTCATTTTCTTTGCATTTGGGATGGAGCTGAAATTAGCACGTCCATTTTCTTGTTTAAACAAGAGAAACTTCAGTGTAAATAACATCTCGTCACACAAATGCGTTTTTGTCCTTTCACTGATGTCAGAACAAAATGAAGGATGATATTTGTGAGGAAAACAAAACCAACCCAAATCTCTTTCCTAAAGCCAACAGAGGGAGCACAAACCTTTGCGTTTTTGTGAAACTTTTAAAAAATAGGAGGTTGGGTGTACCACAACTTACCTTTCCAGTGAGACCATGGCAGGTTTAAAAGCTGTGGAAATATTTTAAGTCTTAGAAACTTCTTCTATTGACTGCTACAATTTGCACAGATTTGGGATTTATCTAGCTGTCTTCAGCATGCTCCTGCTGCACTTTCTTTATTATTCTTGTCGTTCAACCTCTTGACTTTCGATAGATTTTTTTCATACACAGACATAAAATATACCTTCCTCTCTCCCTTCTCATCACCCTTCGGCCAACCTTACTGCTGCTGTGGTGCTGCCCTGCAGGCCAAAAAGCTCTCCTCCCTCCTTCTGTGGAGTGACTCACACCACAGCTGGGACTAGGTTTCTCCCACAGCTTGTTGTGCAATGTCTCTTGAAAATTCAGGTAAAAATATAATCTGATAAAAATGAAAAGCTTGAATACTCTGCAAGGAAAACATGAAGAAGGCCCATTTCCTCCTCTCTCTGCAACAACATTTATCATTTCACTCTGTTTTTACTGATGAAAAAGCACCATTTGTGTTCATAAAGGGACATCTGAGGTGTTTTGGTCTCTTAGAGCAGCTGAAGGACAATGGGCCAGGTTCTCCAGTGATGAATGTTTGCATAACTGTAATTCAGTGGAGCTCACAGAAATGAGATGGTAAAATTGTCGTCACTTACATTTGAGCTTGGAATTCCAGACGACAAGCTCCAGTTCCAGCATGGCTTGTTCAGACAGATGTAGGTCCATGGGTGTCTGTGATACCCTGACTGCAGGACAGACATAGAGCTGACACTCATTCTCTGTGGTGCAGGAGACCTCCTGCTCCTTCTTACCTGGTGTTTGAGTCAGGCAGACCTCCTCGTGCACCAGGGAGTTGTGCAATGCATGGCCGTGTGGTTTACCATGAGACATAGCCTCCTTTTCCACAGTTGTGCAAGGTTCAGGCCTCTATCTATTCAGACATTTAAAACAAGTGACCAGATGCTGCAGGCTTACAAAAGCACTACACATAGCCAGCTGTGCCATATAAATCTTAGACTTCTTTTTTTTTATCATCAAGCTGTGGTTTGTTTGTGGTGTCTCATTTTTCCATCAGCTAGACATTCCTGTCCGTGCTTCCCATTTATTTGTTGGGATCACATAAAATCGTAGCTTTATTTATGCGTATGCTCTAATCCAGAACATAAACTGCTGCAGCCGACTCATCATGCATTGTCTGAGGGAAGGCACATCGTAAAGCGCATACGTCACACCAAGAGCTTTCTTATAACTCTGTGCAGTCCTTTTAACTGGAGCTCTGCTTTGGCCATCTGTTCTTTAATATTATAATGAATATTTCACACTTATCGCTGCTTTTGTTTGAGGATCTCTCACTTTTTTTCCCAAAGGTGACTATTGCTATTATCTCAGTGTTTCAGGCTCAGTGTAACCGAGGCACAGACAAGTTGGGTGACTTGCCAAGGTGATGTGTGAGAATGAGATTTGTTCCTTCAGCTTTCTGTTTCCTATTCCTCGTTGCTCTGTGCAGTTGCAAGTGTGGTTTGGGGTCAGCCTGCAGTAATAAGTCATATTGTTCAACTGGTTTTTTGACCCTGACCCAAATGTTATCATTTGAGTTAAACAAATATTCTCTAGTTTGGCTACCAGCATGTCACGGTGTCTGGATATGCTACAAAAGCCTTGGCAGATTTCAGCTCCTGAAAATGCTTTCCAAAAATTTTTGTTAAAATTCTCCAAGTAGTTCAAGTCCAATGCTGACATTTTCCAAGGGCTCAGGTTAAGCACTAAGCAAAATTAGGTGATATTTGGAGGTATTTTTTGGTAATTAATTGCCTACATGCCTGGACCGAAGCAGTTGTAGAACTGGGATAATGCTGAAAGGAAATATTTGTGACTTCAAAACAAATGTCTCAGTTGGATCATTCTGGTGGTTGGTTGGTGTTTCCAGAGGCAGCAAGGTGGCAGCTTAGCTGGACTTTGTTTAGGTGTTTTCATTTACATGTGACACTCTGTGCAGGTAAAGACACCTGTACAAAAGCAACCATGTACGTGGCAGTCATGAGCACTGAAATGGAAGAAAATAGAATTCAATCAATGAATATATAGATTAGGCAAATTGCAAAACATTCCTGTACAATGGTTAGAAATGGGTTTTCAGAACAGCAGCTCTGGCTTTGAAAGCCTCTTCTAAGCTGATAAAATTAGGCAAGCTTTGGTTCTCATTCCCTCAACAGATATATGGAATAAAAATGGAATACCCCTGGTTATTCCTGCCGGGATTGGCTTGCTTTCTCCCTTAGCTGCAAAGTTACAGGGCTTTCAATAAGGACCAGATATAATGCATGCTCATCTCAAGGAAACAAAAGACTGAAGTTGTGCCCCCATTCAACACCATTTGAGCGTCTTAAGATGATTCAAGCTCAATTAGCTCTAAATGGACTTGTGACAGTCCCCAGCTCTTCTCCCACCTTGGGTTTCCCATGATTGTGTGAACCTTGAGGTCAGGTTTGATGGGCCTTTGAGCAACCTAGTCTCAGGAAAGGTTTCCCTGCTCTGGAGGAGGGCTGGAATGAGATGATCTTCCAACCCAAAGCCTTCTATCAGCATTCTATCTTTCTATGATTTTGCTAAGTCCTGTTGCCTTTGGATACAGCCAGTGGCCCACTGATAAAACTGAAGTGATGTGGAGATAGAGATCAATAGCCCAAGGCTGGGGCCCTTCACAAATTCTGTGAATTAAGAGTGGTAGGTGTTGGAAGTGAACATGTCACAGAGAGTCACAGCTGAAATTTTTTCACACATTTATGAGCATTTGCAAGGCAGTTTTGTGGAATAAACGAGTAAACAACAGCATGGAGTGTTATTTCTTGAGAATTTACCAATTGGAGAAGGACCAAAACCTGCATAGAAGTTGGTTTGTGGTAAGATAACCACTTCAAGGCTGGTGAGTCCTCCCCTGCCAGTGTGCTGCCATTCAATTAATAAAGGTGCTCTGCTAGAGATTAACTGTCTTGATCTGTACATCCATCCAGCAAAGAGATGGTCTTGGTAGTGTTCACCTGATGGGTGGCCCAAGATAAATGTGCTCTCTGTGTTATTTTAACAGTCCCTCTTCATGAGTCAGTGCCCTGGCATCTGCTCCCAAACTGTTCCCATCCTGTTCAGAAAACTGACCTGCATATAGATTGGTCTTAATGATCAAATGTTTAAAAATTCATTGCACAAGAACAGCTGAAAGCAGTTGATTGGTTTGAACTTTATTGTATGCACCTCGATTCCCAGATCTGCAGTAAAGGGGAAGGTCAGCTGGTAAACATTTGAGCATTTAAAAATAAAAAGGGATGGATTTCCCGCTACTCGGGCCTTTTATGTTCAACCTCAGTACAGACCTGGATGCACTGAGGTATTTCTCATGTGTATGATTTAAATCCACCTGGACACTGTGGGCCACATCTTCCCTCAGCTGGTGTAAATCAGCATAGTCCCTTTGAAGTTAATGAAGAAAAGCCAACTTTGCACCAGCTGAGGATCTGGCCCAGTGTTACTGTAACTTATTATTTCAAGAATCCACAGATATTCCTGAGAAATAGCAGAGTATTTAGAAAGACAAAGTTCCTGACCTGATTATTCTAAAAGCACAGTCTTTCAAGACATTAATTGCCCCAAATTCCCTGTGACAAGCAGAGCTGGAAATCTCAGTATGGGGTCAAACTTAAAGTTACACATAAGGGCTCAGAGAGAATAACATACCAAGAGAAATCAAAATGAATGTTAATATGCTCCCCTCTTCTTGATGGTTCTTCTTTATTTTATTTTAGACATAATCTTCAAATATATTTTAATTTTTATTCTGATTATAATATTGAAAAATCAAAACAGTTTTTATTCAGTGTCATTAAATGGTGGCAGAGTGCGAAAAAGTAACAAGTACTATCTTCTTTTTATCAAAGTACTTGCCATGTTTGAGAACTCGAGTAAGAGCAAACGTGCCATAAATCAGATTTTTAGGTAGATTGCATATGAAAATTTTGTGTGGATACACAATCAAAGAACCAATCCCAGGAACATTAGGAGGGCAGCAACAGTGATGGAAAGAGAATTTGCCTTTTGGGAACCCGTTTGTTTTTCCTTGATTTGCCTTCACCGTAGGTGGGAGATACCCAGCATTACCTGACCAGAGGAGGTGGCTGTGTGATAGCAAATTGCTCAGTGCTGCTGTGAATCAGTAAATAAATACAACGTGTTCTCTGAAGACATCTGCAGTTTGTCAGGATAATTGGTCCAGGAGCATTAGGTGATGCCCATTACTCCGTCTTTGATCCCGCTGCCCTGGTGTGCATTTTTCTCTCAAGTCATGGGAACAAGCCTTAATCACAGGCACACCTTACGACACCACAGGCATGGCACCACGTCCATGGGGACAGAGGGACCTGCCCCAAAAGGGGTAATTCCAACAGTGCTCTCCTGCTTTGGGCGTGGAGAACATGCACCAGGTGTAACAGCATCTCCTCATGCATGTGCAGAGGAACGTATGGCATCAGTCCTTGGAGACCTCCTCAGTCCCATTTCAGCCCTTTCTCAGTCCCATTTCAGACCTCCTCAGTCCCATTTCAGACCTCCTCAGTGCATTTTAGACCTTCTCAGTCCCATTTTGGACTTCCTCATTCCCATTTCAGCTCTTCCTCAGTCCTGTTTCAGACCTCCTCAGTCCCATTTCAGCTTTTCCTCAGTCCCGTTTCAGACCTCCTCAGTCCCATTTCAGCTCTTCCAGCAGGATTTCACCAACAGCAGGCACAGGATTTTCATTAACCTCACTCCCAAGCAATGCTCAGGACAAAATTTCTTAACTTTTTGTCTGCAAAGTCCAGGTCAGTTCTTACCAGCTTGAGCTCTAGTATTTATTATTCCTGTCTTCCAACAAATACATAAAATTCACTTTAGTCTAAATCATTCAAGCATGGCAACTCTAATAATGATGTTTTAATAGCGTCTACAGTGCTAAAGTTTGTTGAAATCTGATATCTGAGGCTAGCTAATATAAGCTGTATCATCCCCTTTTTAATAAAACTGTTACTCTAATAGGGAACTCAGTTGTACTTTACTGATAAAGACTAATGATTTTAAGCATGACTTTTTCCTCCTGTATTTGTGATTTTCATTTCAACTAAGATTACTCTGTTGTTTCAGCACACAAGCAGTAATGTTCTGCCATCTAAGTACATTTTGTTCACCTCAGAGAATTTAGGTAACTAATTATCCAGAACTACTGAGGCGGTTACTGTTTGCTTCCTGTTCTATTGCATAGCAATATAAGTTTTCTGTAATGGAACAAAAATAATCCAAATTCTTTGCTCTGTATACCAAGAGCTCCCTTTTAAAATGCCTGGTTCTGTTGCCTGCAAATTTTTTTGTAATGAGGACTCTGGATCAGCTTAACAAGGTTAACATTGTTTTGGGGGTTGCAGATGTGGACTTTACATAGTTTTTAATGAAATCAAGCCCAAAAGAGGCTCAATAAACAAATGACAATGTTTGGAAAAGAGAGGAACTCATTTCCTTTGATAGGGTGCAGGGAATTTAACCAATCTGTGTTTATAATTACTGTCTGGTTTAGTTAGTGCGAAAGAATCTACTTGTTACCAATTTATAAATAAACAAGCTAGACCTGCTTTTTCCCATTCTGCAGCAGTCTTCTTAGAGTTTATTTTCTTTTTATTTGACTACAGAGCACTTACTGTATGTTTAATACTCAAATTGTTTGGGATTTTTTTTTGGGGGGGGGGTCTCCTTCAATTATATACCACTACTTCTGAAATTTTGGACTGCTTTGCAAAATTTGCACCTTGTCATTATAATTTCTATGAAATATTTTTACTGTATCAAAACTATCATTGTTAGTTAAATATAGTCAGGGGGTGGAGGGGTGGGAAGGGAGAAATCTGTTGTCCACATTTTGATCCTTGGTAATTTACCAAAGATATCGTTTTTCTTGGCAGTCTTCTGTATGGGCTAAGTTGCTACTGCTTAGTTAATTGTAAACCAAAATCAAATTAACAGTCTTTGAAGGTTTTGGCTGCTACAAATGTGGAATTTTAAGCAAATTAAAAATCCAACATTTGGACTGCCTAAAATGACACAATTTGCTGTTGTGGAAATTAGAGTCTAAATTTTCAGTTACACAGAGTTGCAGACACTTTAATAGATCTAATTTTTGTATAGCTCTTTGAATCTGTATTCATGACTCATTATTCCATTTTCTTTTTAATTCTTTCTGTGATATATGCAGATTTCATTTTAAAATCTTTTTTATTTATTTGGAAATGAAGGTTTAGTTCAACTTTGCATCAGCCATAATTAGCCTTAAGATATTTTTTTTTTCATTTATACGGAAGTAAGTAATTAAAATTGTAATTTCTTGCTCTCTACCAGCAGTCACAGAGGTACAGCATTATTTAGCAAGTGACTGGTTTTGTTCCCCTGCATAAGTCTATGTTTTTATGATTTTGTGAGTTCTTTGTAGTCACAACCAGGCTTTTGTAACTGGGATGTGAGTTTACCTTTGTTTTGGAAATTGCATAAATCTATCAGGAAATTCTGAAAAATCAATAAACTAATTTTATCGTTGGAGATATGTAAAGCAGTAAGCACTTTCCAGATGTGGCTGGGGATAGAAGCAAAGAAAACTGCTCTGTTCTAGGAGAGGAAAAACTGTTGACATTTCTTTGAAGTATAATCTCTTTTGTTTATTTGGGTTTTAATAGCTTCCAGCAGTTAGCTGCATATTTTTAAACTGATGTTGCTTGCATACTTATTTTCTAAGGTTTGTGAGTGGCATTCATTGACTGCCATATGTTTAAAGGCTAACCTGGATGTTGATGAATGAATGAGATTGATGAGGAGAAGGGAGTTTTAACTAAAGATGGACTCAAGCTAAAATTCTTGATCCACACATTACCTGAACTCTGAAGTTATTTGAAATTCAAACAGCCAAGGCTGGATTTCACAAAGGTTTATTTCAGTTCTGACTTCATTGCTGCTTATTCAGGATTCTGGCTGCTTAGCAAGAATTAAAATACCTAGGTAAGAAGTCTAACACTTTCAGTCCAATGTTATAAATCACCATTTTTCTCCAAGCAGAAATTCTCCCTGACAAAAAATTACCTGGAAAGTGGCCAATTGTATAGTGCCATGGGACTTTCATGCCACTGTGCTTTCCTAAAGGTGTCTTATCAAACACATGTCCTTGGCCTTCCCTCTACCCTGAACTAGGGAGCATTTCCAATTGGAATCTGGATGCTGTTCATTGACTCATTCATGACTTTAACTAGGATCTTAAAATAATGTTCTCACTTCCCTGTGCCCAAATTACTAGAATATTATAGAAGAAGTGCTTTGTTGATAGATCATTGGAGAGTAGGATTTGTGAATTAAACCTTTCTTTGACATCTTGTGCTTTGGTGGAGCATGAGGCTCTTTTGGCTAATACACAAAATATTTTAGCTATTTAACTCCACATGTTTTGGTGTGAAATAGGTGCCTATTTATTTTCTGGAAGGATGGACCTTGCAGTCCAGCACCCACCTGGGTGAATGGGAACCTCCCTACCCTGGATGAGGCCCATTGTCTCCACCTCCTTTAGCCCATCTGTAAAATGGGAGCAGAAATACTTATCTAAATCCATAATGAGATTTCAAACTATTGGTCTGGAAAGTGCTACAGAAGTGTGAAACCCTAATGAAGAGGAGAGCAATTATTCCAAATGTATCAATTTGCAGTGTAAGACTTTTTAAAGAAGTCATTATGATTTCTTAGTATAAATGTACCTATTCAGAAGAATGGCTTTACAAATCATTTATTACTGTAATAACAGCTATTTTGAGCTGAGATATCAGGGTGCAATCCAAAGCCCATTAAAGTCAGTGGAAAGATTCCTACAGATGCTAGTGCATTTTATGTCTGTCTTTAAGCACATGCTAAATATTAAAGTCAAGGAGACTTAAGTGTCTACCAGAAGTTAAGTATTGAAACAGGCTCTAGTCCTTTGTCTCATCCTGGGCAGAAATGCTTCTTGAATAAGGCTTCTTAAGGAAAAGTAAATCAACCATCCTAAAATTTTCACTTCTTGAGCATGAAGCTCTGGTGCACAAGGTAAATACTCTCCCTGCTGGGAGTACAAGTGTGGAGTTGGCATTGCACCTTGTAACTTATTGGTCCAGCAAAAAATGTGCAGCATATTAAATATTAAATGGGTTATTAAAAAATATTCATGTGACGAGCAAATTTAACACACAAATCATTAAGGCTGGTCTAAGTGGCTGAAAAGGGGTTGACATTGAAAAATGAAAACTATTTTGGAAAGTAAGTGGAAACTTAAAAAAACTCAAAACACAACTATATATGAGCTCGTGACATTTCCTAATGATTTATGTAACATACTGTATGAGAATACAATTTAATTTGACTTCAGATGCACTGTTGGCTGTTGCCAAACTCCAGCACACAGTAAGCATTTCAGATTTGAGAGCAGCTTATATTTTTTCCTATAAAAATAAATAAGATTGAAACAAACTTCTCATTCAATCTCAATTTTTTAATTATTTAGAAGGACGTGATTTGCTATGAAATGTTTTGTGTAGAAAGAGTCTCTTTATATAATTTCAGTGCTGCATTTCAAGAAAGTTTGTAATTGTCCTGTGTACTTTAAAAGTACAAACAATAATTATGTCTGGTTTGATACATTTTAATGGTCTTGGAGTTCTACAAATTAATGGTCAGGAAGCTTTGCAAATTAACTTTCATTTGGTTTCTGGGTTGAAATTCATCACTAAACAATGCTCCTCGCATATTAGTAATAAAATTATTCCAAATGATGCTACTTGAACAGTTGCTCTAGCTACATATTAAGATTTGCTCTGTTTTTCATGTGTTTTCCATCAAGGAAGTCTGTGGTTACCTTCCTGATTCTGCTGGACTGGAAAAACATAGCTAATATGGTGTGATCTGGAGAAAGCTTTGATGCAGGGGCTTTACAAATAAACCTCCAGATGCCATATGGTTTACATTCATCTCTCAATTTATTTCCTATAAATGTCGATTGAATATTCCATTGAACCAACACATGTGAAACTAGAGCTGGAAAAGAGAGTGAGGTATAGAATGCTTTGTGGCAGCATGTGATTATCATATTTCTTTTCCAATATTGCTACCAGCCTTAAACGCACGGTAAATTAGTCAAATGCCAAAGTTCTCAGAGTTAGGGTGGAAAATAAAGAAACAATATTTTAAACCCTACAAAAACAAACACTCCTCTCTCGCATGTTGTAATGTATCTCTCACACTAGAGCTGGTTCTCCTCTGCAGTAAAGCTGACTTGTGTGTTTGGTTTCTGTCACTAGAAAATTAAAGTCCAAGGGAACTCTATGGGAAAGAAAACGCTGTTAAAACTTTGCAAAGGGAAAATAAATTAAGGATAAGAAGGTTAGATGTATATTTGGGCTTGATTAACTAATACTGTGTATCAGAGCTCTCCACCCTTCTTAGTTTCTCTTATTTCTGAAGTCCGACACCATAACTTACACACATGAGAGTAGCGCATCTCAGTCAATGGGCCTTTCTTAGGGCTGGATTTTCTCAAAAAGAACTCCACTTCTCCAAAAGTTCCTCATGGTAGAGGTTCCATCCCCAAAATGAACTCTCCATGTACTATTTGGAGCTTCTCTCATCTCTGAGCCTCCATGCACCAGTCCCCCAGCCCCTGCTCCGGGCACTTGGCTATTGGAAGTTATGTCTGAAAATTAGGAGAAAGACCCCATTTGAGTACAGATGAGGAAAAAAGCTCCTGTTGAGATGGACTAATTTGTTTTACAGAGCTAAACTTTTCCATAACCCAGCTTTAACGAACTTACCAGCTCGGACTTTAAGTTTATGTTGATCAAAGGAACATATTTCTGTGCAGCTTATGGAAGAGCTTCCCTCTCCCTCCAAGACATGTTGGTTTGCATTTATCCATGCTTCTGTCTGAGACAGAATGCAAATTTCTCACCTACCCAGACTGTCTACATAAGGCTGAAAACCCACTTAAGACCTGCTTACGCTTTACCAAGCTTATTAGCTCAAATACCATAGGCAGGAAATCTTTCCCCTTAACTCATTTCCACTAAGAATTTATCTGGAGGAGCCAGTACTGCATCTAGTCTGTGCTGGTCTTCTATCTGTAATTTTATTTTAGCCAAGAAACCTTGATTAAGTGAATCTTCAGATCACTGACCAACATATTAGAAAATTACTGTTATTCATCTGTCTTTATGATACCAGATTGAAAAGCTCCAGTCAGCAGCAGTAAGTCCTATTCATTGCAGCTGAAAAACAGGCTTCGTTCTAATGTGAGTTCCATAAATAGCAAAAACAGTTAGGAAAGCAACCAAATCCACAGATGAAAAATAAGGTAACTAAATTTTTTACTCCATGCATCATCCTCTTATGTTCCACTGAGACTAAGGCTGGGAAATCCTATATTTAACATACTAAACTTTGATGTCTTCTACAGGGATACTACTCAGGTATGTTTGATTGAAGAGATGAATGGAAAAAAATCTCTTTGTTTATCCTCAGCCATAAAAGATGTTAGAGACACTTTTCATGTATTTTCCATATTATTATTTTTATTATTATTATTATTGTAAGGCAGAAACTGCCAGACACGACAGGGCAGAAATCTTTAGAGTTTCCTTTGAGAAATAAGGTATTGGATTATTAAAATTAAAAAGGCCAGAAAATTAGAGTCCTACATAGTTGCAATGGCCATGCATAGGTTCTGACAAGAGTGCTGAATTGCTAAGAAATTTGTCAAAACAACTTGCATGTAAGAGAAAAACAAACTGCTGGCAAGAAAATTATATTATATACCAGTGTGGAAATATCAGTCCCTTCCTATTCAACTCCAAGAGCCATAAAAAAAGGACTTTTTATTGTTCCCATGTACAGTAAATGTAATAATTTTCATTTTTGTGAAGTGTTATCATTCCAACTAAATTTCCTCAGTGACTCACCAGTTTCTTTTCTTGGCAGTTTGTTACTATACTGTCCTCTCGGATAAAAAAAAATAAAATAAAGCTTTCAGTATAGGATAGGCTGGAGTTTTTTCAATGTAGCAAGTAAGAAACAAAAAATTTTAACTTATCTTTACATGTCCCGTAAGTTTTTGGAGGAATGAAGTAGGGCTGTGAAGCAGGGAGCCCTCTTCATCCCACCTACCAGCTTCCCTGTTCCCCTCAAGATCTCATCTTGGACAGCCTTTCCTTCTATTTTTTCCTTTAGTTGTTAAAGCACTGAATAGCTCCCAAATACACCAGCAGCATGACGTGCTATATTTTCTAAATACTCTCTTACCAAGTACCAAGGGACTCCTGGAAAAAGCACATCAAAACCCACAGATCCAAACCCAAGGCTTGTCTTCCTTTGGCTTCCTATCTCCCAGCCTCATGATTCCACAGGGCCTCTTGACTGGCATATTTAATTCAACTCCAAAATGTTCCTTGCCTGTTCCCTGCCTTTCCAGCTCCAGGTGTCTGGGTAGCAAACCTGTTTAAAAATTCTGCTTCTGTTTGTCCTCACTTCTATTTTCTTCCTAAAGCAAATTCCTGCTGCAGTTCCCATGCACTGAGCAGTTGGGAATGAGAAACCATCCCAAAAGTTTGGATGGAGCCATAGATTTTGTGTTGGTGTCCTCAGGTGAGTGAGGAGGGTGACAAGTGATGATGCCATGGCTTTGCCTAACCCCAATGGAGACACCTTGCACTGACAAGGGGGTTGTGCTCAGTTCTGGTGCATCTCATGAAGTCCTCTTCATGCCTGAAGGCATAATCAAGCAAGTGGATTAGAACATTATAAATGAAGTTTACAATTTCCACAAAAAGCCCATGTTGTGCCCAAAGCAGTGCAGTTTAGGGGTTTTATGCACTCAGGCAGTATTGGGCAGGATGAGATCAGAAGACAGCTGAAGTAACACGATAGAAAGGCTGTGGATGTGGAACAACAACCACACAGATGATGCTGCTAAAATCAAGGCTTTCTCATCAAACTAAGCTTGAACAAGTCTGACTTGTGCAGAGCCCCGAGGTCATGCTGGCCTTCAGCATGGGTGATCTTTACCTCTCCCAGGATCAACACTGCTGCTCTTCTTGGCCAGGAGTCTCTCTCCATCACTGTGAAGTTTCCAGGGCAGAAGTGCTCTGGCATTTCCTGAGCTGTCGCTTGGTTTCAGCAGCGCTGCAGCTGTTATTGTACCTCTTGTTTTGTACCTCCTAGGGCTCAGTCATGTGTCTACTGCTTAGAAGTAATTACATGGGTTATAAACGCTTTCTCACATTCTTCCACAATGCTCAGCCAAGTCCTCATATTCAGCTGGTATAATAAAGCAATCCTAGGTATTTTCTTGTACACATTCAAGGTTTTCAGATGCATTCCTCTATGATGGCTCTGCTGCTCTCTTTGTCCTAGGTGGAGTCTGCCAAAGATCTCTTCCCAGAATGATCTTATTCACCAGAAGCAGCATGGAACAAACTCTCCAGCCTGCTAGGAACTGGGCACTCACATGGAGAGTTTCCTTAGTCAGTGTCAAGGAAAAGCATCCCATGATCATTCCCCACAGTACCCATTAGACACAGATACTGGAAGAGCCTCTTTGATTGCTTCAGCCCTTAGGATTGGGAAGGGTGAGCACAGAGATGTCTCCTGCCTCTCAGAGCCATGGAGAAAGGTGGCACTGTGCCCAAGGCAGAGATCTGGGGAGAGAAAGGAGCAGCCTCTCTCTTGACACTAGGCAGATGGGGTGGAAGAAACAGAATTTTTTTGCTAAGCTTGCAAAACAGGGAATTCAGCCAGGATTTACTCTCTTACCTGCCTCTTCCATCACTTAGCCCAACACTTTACTCTCTAAGATCCCAACTAGATGTTGCTTAAGAGTAGAAGCACTGAAATTCAGGCTGCGTTGAAGCCTCTCAATGTTTAGCATATCCTGAAGTTGTCAGATTTCACAGTTTGTCAGTCCAGGGTTCACCTTCTGCGGATATTGGTCTCAACAAATCATATTTTTTCTGCTCATCTGGCCTGTGGAGCCAGCTATGAAGTCTCAGACAATGGCAGATGAAACAAGTAAAAGGAAGGGATGTGATGGTCGCAGCCATGTCCCCCAAAACTCTTGTTTTCAGCTTTAATTCATTACACAGCTGATGCTATATCTTCTGGGCTTCTGGGATTACAGAGGGCTTTTTGACTTTTGTGAAGCTCAAGCTGGAGTTAATTGACTATCACAACCTGGTTTTCTGTCTCCTCTGCTGTTCAAATCGTCCTTGCCTTCCATGGTTCCAGGCTTTAGCAAATAACTAGTCCATGAAAAATTGGTCACTGCGGGAGAAGGGAGGAAGCCTGCACACTTTGAAGCAATATTTATGCTGAAAGGTGGGATGTGCTCTGAGAGTATGTGAATTCATCTGTACAGGAAGATTCATGCTCAGGACATGGTTCTAGCCACTAGTAGGGAAAATACCAGAACTTTAACTACATCTAGTACCAGTTTTGGGATAGGAAGGTAGGGAGTGGAAGGAATTAATGTCTGTCTTCTTCTCCCATCTGGAAAGAAAGGGCCTGAATGTTTTCCTTCAAGGCTGTGGTTCCTGAGTAGAGCTCACCTTGTAGTCCAAATTGAATTGTCTGTCTTTCTGAAAATAGTGGGATTTAGATGACAGTTCCTATCAACTGCCCAATTCTTGGCATCTCTTGAGCTCCATCCTGATGGATTTAAGAAGAACCACAAACATAGCTTCAGTGTTGTAGGTTCTGCTCTGTGGCAAAGCACCCATGTCTGTGCAATAGTAGGCACCTAAATATTCTTTGTAGGGAGATTTGGGTCTGTGTCAGTAGATTCTGCTAAGAAAGCTGACAACACAAAACTCTTCACAGGTACAACACAGCCTCGTCTTCCTCCTGCAGGCATTTCCAGTGACCAGTACAGGCAAGAGGCAGAGCCAAAGTTTCACTTGGTGTTCACACCAGGTCAAACTGAACCACTGTGATGGACTCACCCGTGGGGGATTTGTAAAAGCGCTAAGTTTTCTGTATTTGCATTTTCATTTCAGTATTAATTGAAGGGAAGGGATAATACTTGGTCAGCAGAAACAGGGGTTGTCTCCCTGAACACACAGCCAGACAGATCTGATGAGGAGGACACAATATATTTATACAGACCTTTTTCAAAGGGGAACCACACTTTAAATATTGATTTTCACTGGCATGCAAAATGCTGATATCTACAGTCAATTATGTCACCGCTTTATTATTTTATTTTTTAAATAGATTTTCTACATGACAGGGTAGATCCTTAGTTCTCAGCCAAAAGAACCATCTCAGTAACATGCAATGAACTGTGGGTTTGACTGAAATCCAGATGGAGCATAAATTTCAAATCCAATTAATTGTAAGCAATATCTTTAAGGCATTTGAAGAACTGTATCTTGCTTAAAATTTTCTAGTCTGTAATACGTATATGTTATATACAATAGTGCATATTTATATATACACACGGGAGACATAGAACTATGTATATATACACCAGTTACAGTACTATATACAAAATTTTTGAACTTGAATGAAAACTTTTGTGAGTTTTAGGAAAGTGTATTAGACTGTGCCTGCTCACATGATAAACACATGATATGGCAGTTATATAGTTCAAGTGTTCTGTACTCCCAGTGTTCATCTAATATTTTATAATAACTAGCATAAAACATCCTGTTATAGGGTTGGATTCAAATGTTCAAACTGGGATAAGTCAGGGCTACCAATGCCCATTCATTTTGAGCTGCTGGTAGTTGTCTCATGCAGTTTTGAATTCTACAGTATCAAAGGCAAGACCTGCAGATACAAAAAATTAACTGTTTTTTCTTTTGCTAAACTAACCCCACACCCTTGTTGGCCCATGAGGCAAACACTGCACACAAATATTACTCCAAAAATTCTTGCCTCTCTTACAGTCAGGCACAGGGACTCCACTGCCATGGTGAGGAACCAAAGCCTCACAGCTATACAAAATGCTTCTAAACCCTCAGAATTAGGGCATCACTGTGGCCACCACTGAGGCTGGCAATGGCAGTACTGCCTTGCTGTGCCTTTAATTTCCCATCCATCAGTCTGGGTTTCCAGTGCAATTTAGTTGCCTTTGTACCGAGATAAGCAATTTGCTTTATCTTTGCAGGAATGGTTGTCTTGGACTTCCCTAGTAGTCATCCCAAGGGTGATGACACATTCATATGACATCTGAAACAATGTATGCAAGATTACCTGACCACAATTTATCGGGGAGGTGGATGAAAAATGCTTTCATTTAACTGATTAACATTTAATTAACATTGTTAATTAACATTGATTTTAACTTTTTCAGCTGAAGTGTAACACTTAACACTGACCTTAACTTTTAAAATCAAGGCTAGGTGCTAAGAAAGCTTGGAGAAAACCATGATTGATATTATGCATTATAATCTAGCTGTGTGAGATCTGTGTTGAAGTTATGGAGTAATGTGCATTGTACCATATAAAAGTCTAATGATAGTTAATGTTAGTTAATTAAGATGAACACTGAATGGTATTACCCTGTCTCATATGGGTATTAACATCGTATTAGAGTCTAACAAAATATTATTTCAGTTAAAACCACATATACTGACTCAGTCTAGGTTCTCTCTGAAGTGAATTCTGAATCCGATTAAACTGCCTCTTTCAAACCCATATGATGCTTCTGGATCTCAACACAGCAAATAGGAAAACAGGAATATAGTCTAATACAACAAATGGGTCTTCTTTATTGAGTAAAGATAAAGAGAAAACTTTATACTTATGTTAAGGAACTCTAGGACCATGGAGCAGAGAATTGCATTGCAGAAAAATGCATTAGATTATTCTGCTCATAAGCTCAGCATGCTCCATTTTCAACTGATAAGGTTTTTCTTCTGCCTTTTCACATCCTCCCATCCTGAACTCCTCCTAATGAGCCGTTAATCCAGAATGACATTTCCACCAAGACACAGAAAAGACCGGCACTGCTCCAGATCCCAGCATAGTCTGTGCACCTTCCCTGATCACAGAGCAATCAGCCTGCTCCTGCCTTGCCCCCCAGCCACAACAGGGATGAACTGAGCATTCAGCTTCTTATAATCTTGGGTGCATTTAGCTACAAGAGGTTACAGCCCCCCAAAGTGGGGTGAAACCACTAATATACATTATATACTACTGAGGCAGATCAAAAAGGGCCTCTGATCTCTGTCCATTCCTGTGTTAGAGACATCCCTGTGCGCACAAACAAGGCACACAGGTATGTGTGGGATTTCTCCTTTCCTTGCACTCATGAATGTAGTGCAGGGCATCAATTAGAGGTTCATAGTCTCAGGCAAAAAGCAGTATCTAAAGAGAAGAAATATGCAGAAATGCAAGAGTGCATATATCCTTTAAGCACATGAATATACATGTGATATTAAATGTGAGAAGGATTTAAAGAGACTGTATTGTACCTTTAATTAGCAGGTGGTGCTTCTTAGCATTGTAAAAGAGATGAGCCCTGTTAAGTGATCTGGAGACGAGCATAATGACTTTAGTGCTCAGGTTATGAAGGGCATTTCTATAAAGAGAGGAGTAGTATTAAACAGCCAAACTCTCCATACAGTCATATTTATTCTCCATACTCTTATCAGCAGAGCCAGGTGGTCGCAGGTTGGTTGGTGCAGCTGTGGAAGTAAAGCAAGGACCAAATTTCCCAAAGAAATTCATACTGCAAGAGCCTGTGGAAAGAGAGGTGTAAGAGAAGGCAGGTATGAGAGTGTCAGCAAAATTCTGGCTGGACCAAAAGGCAAAAGCAAAGAACAGCTTCATCAGGTCAGATTGTATTTGGAAAGGAAGGGGAGGTCCATGGATGACAGGCAAAATTTCTTTCTGTTTTCCTTCTGAGCCAGTCTGTATGTCTGATGATTTTTCTTCAGTGTCCTTCACTTTTGTGGCTATTTCTGGCTTCTCTTTGACTCCAGACAGTTTAAGGTAGGTTGCTGAAATATGTTTGGCCAAAAATGAAATTGCCATTACAGTTCAAGCATATTCTTAACTCCAAGATGAACAGGTTCTTTCTCCTGTGTAGTAAGTGGCAGAGAAAACTGTTTACCCATTCACAAAATTGAGAAAACCAGAATTATGTCTTGGCAGGAAGGTGGCACCTCCAGCATCCTAAAATATTTCTGCCACGCAATGCCATCTACATTTCTCTCACCATGACCATGTGGTAAAGACCACAAGGAGCCTACTATGACTTTTTTATGGATGTAATACAGAATTTCAGAAACAGAATTTGCATCAGTTTTGAACGTGTTTGTGTCAAAAGAAGCTTCACAATGAGAAAAGGCAACTGATTCTTGAATGCACAAACATTACAGCAATGTCCATATTAGGTCCTACCAGCTCTTCTCTCCTCAGACTGTCCTTTGGTGTGGTTTTTGAATGGCACTGCACAGGACCCAGGTGCTGTGCACAGAAGATAATATTCTGAGGGTAGCATCTGACCCCTCTGTGAGCTCCAAAGGCAATTGTGTTGGTAACTTTGCATTTGCCTGTGGGGCTCTCTCATAATTAGGCTATTCATGAGCTATGGGGGTTGCTTTCTACTTGTGAATGCTCTTTTTTTTTCCTTTGACTTATCTTTGATTCCTAGGAATTTATGCACTTTTATTCACTTCAGGATCCAGTAATGTACAAATCTGTTTTTAAGATCTGCTATATATGCATTTGCCCCATGGGATGCCTCCCTGGGCCCATATTTGTTTTTTGTGTGTAAATAGACACAGTGGCCTCACTGCTGCTCACACATCAGAAAGGATCACACTGAGGTGACTGATTATGAATCAAAATTAAAACCACCAATTGGCATTAAAGGTCACATCTTTATTAGAATTATTCCTCCAAATACAATTAGCTGCACACCAATCTGTGGGGAGGAAGTTTCTGTGAGTCTGATCCAATCCTGACCCAACTTACACCAACAGTGTGCCATTAACTTGAATAGAGTTTCTTTGCCTGGTGGTAGAAATACAACTCATCTTCCACAGCCTCATTTCTCCCAAGGGCAGCACAAGCAAAGGAAAGAAGATATTAAGATTTCTGGTCTTAAGGAAACTAGGAAAACTTTGTTTTCTTTTTCTTTCTTTTCTCCCTCTAGTCTATTTATAAGTGATTTCACTCCTTGCCCAATTGAGGGAAGTTCCCTCAGTAGGCTTGCTGTGGATGGGCTGCATTTCCATGGCAGTCACTCAATAAAGTGACAGGGTGATGCACTGAAGAGAGCAGGGAGAAAAAAAACCCAAAGCAGTGGGGTTAGTCTGATGAGTTCAAGAGGTTATTTGTGCCAACAAGTTAACAGTAAGGCTTAATCTGCAGGGGCTGCATGTAAACCATGGTAAATGAAATCTAAGATGCAAATATGCATAAGAATTTGAAAAGTAACTCAGCATCAACTTTAAAAAGTGAAGGGAAAGATCAATTAGGAAAAAAAAAAACTATGTAGGCCATTCACTGAGGATGTGAAGCAGAAAGCTCTGGTGAGCCCTTCACCCAGTGAAGGATGAGAGTGCAGCACCAAGCTCTGCTTCACCTGCTCCAAAGTGACCAGCACTGGCTGCTGCCTGAGACAGTCTGAGGTTGCACAGACCCTTGTGCAGATTATTTATGTTGCAGAAACAGGTTTGTTGAAGTTTATGTACATAATAATCTTTATTGGACCAACAGATGTGGTTATCTAGGTTCTTCTCCAGGGCTGAAACGGAAGCAGCAAACCTGCACGTGTCCAAAAGCAGGTCAAGGTTTTTAAAATATACCAATTGATCTAATAAAAGACATTACTTCTCCCAGCAAACTCTTCCTTGAGAACATTTATGGTAGCTCTTATATTCCTGTAACTGAGGGCTTTAAACCATTTAAAAAACATTACTCTAGATAGCATCACATCTTCTTTATTTGGAAGTTAATTATTATTTTTTATCATCTTTAAAATGTGAGGAAACACAATTGAATGGACTCTTAACCAAGATAAAATAGGATGTCTGGAGGAAAAATCAGTCCTGGACCTTCTCCTTAGCCACAGCCCTATCATATGAAGGGGTAAGCCAAATGTCTCTCCAGAAGGGATTTTTTCTTTATGCCTCAGGAGTTAATAGCAGAATGAATGTATTCAGGGCCAAATGATGAATTTGAAACTTTGTTCTCAGACTGGTGAAGATGAAGTAGCACAAAGACTGCCTGTACAGAATGGAGTGAAAGTTTAAGGTGTTCCTGATGTATAATTGCACTTCATTCTTAGATGAGAATTATGATGTTAATTTTAGAGGTTTAAAAAAAGAAGGAAATTTTAATTATCATACTTAATGGACACATATTGTTCAGTGATCTGCAGCTTTTCTAGATGCTCTGTCATTTCTGACATCTGAAGACAAAATACACTGTCTCTCTCCCAGAGAGACACAGATACACAGGTAAACACAAAATGAGATACAGGTACCAGGCTGCAATCTCTTTGCATCTATTTATTGATGGAAGAAACAAAGGGAGGAAAAGATTGGGTTTTTTCAGGATGCTTTGGATTGACTTTTCAAGTTGGTTCTCGAAAAAATATTTGCAAGCCTATCATTTGCTAAGTAAGTCTGAGCAAGCAGCTTGGCTCTCAAACAGTTACTCCTTATTGTCTGCCTGAATTCATCTTTCTAACCACAGGGCTCTTAAGTAATGCAATTCCCAGAGCTAAATGCACATACTGAGTGTCTGCAGATCCTCATAATGAGTGTTGCTACCATGTGCAATACCATGTAAACACCTTTCTTCCTCCAGTTTCTAGAAAAATAAAAAAGAAGGAGATAAAGTTCCTATTGGTACATTTTAAATGCAAGGAATGTGTCAAAAGTCTCCCGAGAAGTCAGGTTTCCTTTATGCCACAGCAATGAAGAAGCAAAATGTGTTTTCTTTCTTTCACTTTGTCAGAATGCAGCGCTAAAGTCTGGGGGTCAGGACTGGTGTCAAATAAACAACTTTACTGTTTTGAATTTTTTAAAGGTTGAAGCTCCAGATAAAACAACTGCCGTTTGCACACAATATGCCCTGTGATCACATGACATGATTGATGATAAGTCAAAACAAATTTTGTTTATTCAGCTTTAAAGTGAATGTGGTGTTCAGATTTTTCTGCGGTTTTGAGTGTTATTAGACAAACAAGGTGCACATATGGGATGGAGTAAAGGTAGAGGCCTGCTCCACCAACACCGCGTTTCCTTTCGGCGCTGCTGCGTCATCCACGGAGCCACCCAGGCCTGGAGGCGCCTGGCCCTGCGGGGTGACCACAGTGCTCCCAAGGCCTTGCCTGTGGGTTTGGCTGCCCTGCTCTCCCAGGAAGGCTGTCCACTGGGGCAGGAGGTCTTCCAGGCATAGGGGACCCAGTAGATGCAGGAAACATCAGGGAAAAGGCAAAGTGTTGCTTCTCTTAGGGTGGTGCTCTGGCCAGCGCGGTGGTGTTGGAGCTGTGGTGAGTCACCATGTGAAACGTCCCTTCACCCCACATCCCTTCACCCCACATCCCCTCACTCCACATCCCCTCAGCCCCATGGCCACTCCTCACTCCAAGAACTGTGCTGTCATATTTCCCACAGACCATTCCTCCTCTCCTCCCAGCCTGGACCCTGCCCAGGCACCATTTTGGAGCTCTCCTTTAAACTGAAGTTCTCTTCCAGGAGCTCTTTTCCCACAGGGCTGTGTTTTGCCACCCTTCCTCATGCTGAGTTGTCTCTTCCTCAGGGTAGGATATAAAATCATGGACTCATGGAAGTGAGCTAATTCGCCTCTTTATTTTCTCCCTTGAGGTGGGAGCCTGACCTTGTGGCGGTCAGTGGGACACCCCCATGTGATGAGATACCCCAAAGAGAGGCACAGCCTCGTTGTCTTTCTCCTTGCTGGAATTTGTATTTGGGTCCTCATTTGTGTGCAAGAAGAGCAGGGAGGAGGCCACAGCACTTTGGATGGGAGGATTTTATTATGGTTTTACTGCTGGGCTAAAATAGCAGGTTGAAAGTATGAAGCGAAAAAACATTGAAGTGCGCAGTTATTTCTCCAGTGTCTAAGAAGGCTGTGATATTTGTTTTCTTAAAAAGAAATCAAACTTTCTTATGATTATACTTGAAAATAGGAGTAAGCCAAACTTATATTTTTCAAAGAGGAAATCCAAGGGGTTATTTTTCCTATAGCAGTAGAGTTCAGCTGAAAGCAACAATTGTTTTCAATTTTTCTTACAGGAAATATCATACCAATTCATTGGGAAAATACAAATGAGGTCATTTTTTCGAGAGACTCAAAGATTCCCTGGAGAAATATCAGTAATTTCCTAACACCACTATCGTTTATCCTCGGCCTTTCTTAAACATATTTTTCAGGAGTTCATAGCATAGCCCCTTCCACTGAAACTCTTTATGTTAGAATAAGATATTTGTTAAAAATATTACTGCATATACTTGGGTTTTATTTTGAAGTTCTGCATACAAAACTTATATATTGGGGTACCAAAAATTACAAGCAACTGAATTTTTAATATTTTAAAATTAAATGTTTTTTTGCAAAAAGAGTTAATGCTACTTAGAGGGGAAAAAAAAGTTGATGCCTAATTTCATCCCACTTAGTGTATTGTAATTATATGATTACCTATAGAAACTTCAGAGTATGGGTTTGCAAAGATCAAAGTTAGTGAAAAGTCAGCATGTAATTAGTTTCTTGCTTTGGAGCATTAGGTAGAATTACTGCAAAGAGGCAAAACTATCATTTTATAGAGACCCTTAGGAGATTTAGAATGATGGTAGACAAATATATGCATACAATATCAGTTGGTGTGCTAAAATTTAATTTTAGTGAGGAAATGTGGTTGAAGGTGATCACAATACATGGGGATGTTCTTATTTTAATATTGGTGGATGTTATTATTAGAGAATCATATCAAAAGATATGTCACCAGGGAGAAAATATCATTTATAAATCACTAATGAGTAGCAAACAGTGTTTAGCTTGGAGGTACAAGACATCTTTTCACAATGTGCATTTATGATCAAACACAAAAGATCAACTTGGGGAGAAAAAATGAACAGCAGATCTATATTTTATCTTTCAGTTCTTGGCAACATTTTTGATGGTTAAATGGGGTTACACAATGGATGCACTGAATCACAACCTCTCTATAAAGGCAGAAATAGCCCTTCCTACATGCAACAAAGAGCTCACATTTTGGCCCCCAAATGTTTTTTTTTAAGAAAAATTCTTAATAGATAACGCCCCGGTTTTAAGATGGCGTGCACTCCATATTTCAAGGTATTCAGGTCCCTTGTACCCTTCTATATCACAAGCAGGGACAAAAATTGTTACACTGGGTCCACCTGTGCATATGTGGAAGTTTAGAGGGATTTTGTGAGAATTTCAGTGGGTTTGTAATTGACCATATTACATGAGAGAAGGTATTTCCTAGACAGAGCCCTCACAAGATCATCCAACACATCAGAACCTCTTTTCCCACCACATGACCTCAATATGATTTTAGCATGGCATTAAAGGACCTTGTGGCTAAACATTTAAGATCTAATGGAATTAATGAGGAGAGAGCTAAAGCAAAAATGTGTAGGCGAGAGATTGTCATGAGACAGTCAAAAAAGAAAAAGACAACAGAGAGGCTAAGATAGGAGTCAGGAGAAATATGCATGGAAAGGAAGGAAGAATTTGAGAGCAGATATGGAGTAAGAAATACCTTAGTGTTTCAAAGAACAGAGAAAATAAAGTGATGGCCAGCAGTGGCAGGGCAGCATTTAAAGGTGGCATTTTATCTTTTTGGAAAAACTTACTCATTACATTTCCTTAGGGGGAAAAAAAAAAAAAAGAGGAAAGATAACTTTTGCTGGTTACAAAAATATAATACTGATGAACTAGAGCAAAGAGCTGAGCCATTATCCTAAATTAATGTAGACCCAAAGGTCTGAGGGAAGATGGACTTATGTAAATAATTCAGATATTCATTTTGGTGCCTATAACTGTGAACAATTATTTCAGTATTCTTGCTGTATTTGTCCAATATGTATGCACAGTACAATATGAGATTCATCATAAAGTATATAGGACATAAAAAGTTTATTTGTGGATAAAGCAGTGATTTTTACTGTTTTATTTCATGTATATTAATTTGATCTAAATGTCTTGCTCTTTATTCTTTCTCCTTTATTAACGTCTCTTTTCATGCAGGAATAAATTATCGCTTGCTGCACTCATATAATAAAATAAGTAAATAGATATCAAGGGTTCCAAAATTAAATTCCCCTTCAGAGTAGATCAAAAAGTGAAATATTTCACCTTTGCCTTGTCTTGCAAAACAAAACACAAATTTTGCATCTGCCCCTTTTGGGTTTTTTTTAAATGGCCCTCAACTGGGTCTGGAAAATATCCTTCATGAGCCATTTTCCCAGTCACCCTATTTCTAATGTCTGTAGGACAAAGCAGGACAGGGAGGACACCGAGCCAGCATCCAGCCCCAGCGTGGAACAAAAGGATGCACACCCACCCGCACATGGATCAGGCTGCAGCACCATGAGGTTGCTGTCACAGCCAGCAAGGTTCTTAAACTAAGATTAACCTTGAAGCTCAAATGAGATAAAAACAAATAGAAATTTCTCCACAGGAATAAGAGCTTATTATAAAGGAAAGTATTTCATAACTTGCATAACTTTAATTAAGAAAAAAAGCTGGCAGGATATATTCTATCTCAGCAGCCATATGCTTAAATGTGTGCTCAGTGAGGTGCACAGAATGTGTTCACGTCTCATTATTAACTAAGTAGATCTGTGTGTGCAACTTCCTAGAAGTGCTGACAATATCACTCATGCATTTGCATGATGCTCATCCTTTTGCCCATTATGGAGCATCATGTCTGCACCATACTGAGAGGGCTGAGCTGTGCTGGTGTAAACTGAAGCAGATCCTGTGGCAGACCCAAGCTGTTGCAATGGGGTTTCTGCGACAAAATAATTGATCTGGAAGGGGTAAATGAGTGGCTGAAGTGAAAGTTGAGAGTTCCTTTAGATGAGGAGGCATCTGGGTGGCCTTCTTCCAGTAAATGAAGCAGGCATGAGTTTATGATAACAATCCATTGCTTCCAGAAAAAATAAGGTCACTTTTCCAAAGGGCACTGGGGTTTTGAGAGGCTGAGGACTATCCAGGATTCCAGGTGCCCTTTGGAGCTGCAGCTGGGGTCAAATGTTGTGAGCTGAGTCTGCAGGAGATGTTATAGAGTATGCTATTGGTGAGAAGTGTGCTGTGGTTTCTTACTGAGGAAATCTGCCTGGGCTTCCTCAGTGGTATCATCAGCCTCTGGTTGAACACTGAGACTGATAAAGGCATAAGAAAGTTGTATCTATTACTGAAATTACTCTGCATGCCAGGACCATCTGCTGGAGCCATGGTCCTTGGTCACTGAAGCAATGAGGAAATACCCAATTTTGAGTGAAGTTGCCTGTACGTGCATATTGGCATAGAGTAGAAAGGGAAACTGGTTTAGGATTGACCCAGCTTGGATTAATTGGTCTCTGGAAAAGGGGAAGGATGGAGGAAGCAGAAGTGACCAAGTGCCTGGTTTCTCTTTGGATATAGATGCACTGATCCTGAGTAACCTTGTATGGATCCAGCTGCAGTCAGGCAGAGACCATGGCAGGGCTGGGTGCTGCCATGGGGTCAGGGAGCCTCAGCACCTCCCCAGACACATTCCAGGCTGCTCATGGAAGCATCTGATGAGATTTTTTCCTGTTAGAAATCAATGCAGACATAGGTTTGTTCTTGTCTGCATATAATCTGAAACTGCCCCAGTAAATTGTATGATCCATGTAGGGCTTGTAATGGGGGTTTCTTTGTTGATCCAGGGACCTTGCAAATAGAAAGGTGAATAATTATATGTACTCTGTCAATTACCTCACTTTGGATCAGCTGATAGTCTACATATGAATTCATAATGAATCCAGAATGAATCTTTGGCCTCTTACAGCCTGGACTTCACTAAAAAATTCTGAATTAATAGAAAAATTGAAGAGGGGATCTTGCATGAGTAATATCTGCTAGAAACTGAAAGGTTTGAAGTGGTCCCAAAGTCTTGGGAACTATCACAGTGGTCCCCAGCTCCTATGACACTTGGAGCTCAGATACTCCAGTGAGCAGAAAGCACTGGAAGAATCCTCATTACCACTTGTGTGGCAGAAAACTCAGTAGCACAGAGGTCTTGGTTTTGCCCTTCCATTAAGAATTGGTTAAAAATACAACAATTTTTTCTAATAAACATGAAAAAATGAAAGCTGAATGAACACAGTAAACAGGGGACTATAAAACCTTTCTAAGGCAGCCACTGGACATGGATGCTGCATTTCCCCAGCTCTTGGAGCTGGATGACTGCTCCTGTTTAACATTTTCCCTGGAAATTTTCATGAAGATGTTTCTCATTTAAAATTAGATATCCTTTCACCAAATCCTTGTCTGAAGGATCAAGAAGGAAAAATATTTGGAGGCCAATAATGCAGCTAAAATATTCATACATTCCTACTGTAAGAGAAAGTTCCCTAATCACAACAGCTACACAAAGCTGTATGTTGTGTCATTTAGGACTGATTGTGGAATCTGGCATTCAGAGTCTGTCACCAGTTTAGAGAAGTCTGTCTCAATCAGTGTCACTGCTGGCCACAGCAGCCTGTGTAGGTCGCTGTCAATCCAGCTGTCTTTGTTTTAAAATGCTGTTTTGTTTGGGGCTTTCTTGTTTCTGTTTTCTAGGGCAACTACCACATCAGTGTCAGGGTCTGATGCTGCCTCTTGCTCAGACATATGAGAGATTCACACAGGCTGCTCATCAGTGGTTTTAGGATATTTCCTTAGATGAAAGTACCCCTTTCTAACACTCTTTCTCCAGGCTCCTGCAATGCTCGACAGAAAACATGTCTTTGCCAAGTTATCCCGACTGTGGGGCTGAGCAGAGCAGCTGATGGCATATAAAAACCTCGCTCATCCTGTATTCTCACCTTGCAAGCAGTAAAGTTTGCCTGTTAATTCACAAAGTTTCAGCTGGTTTTGCTCTTTATTGCACTGTGCTGCAGCAGTGGTGACAATGCTTCTGGAGGGAGGTGGGAAGGTGGGGAATGCCACTGTCTAAAGCAGTGCTTTAGGAAGGGCTGGGCCTCCTGCTAAAGCTCTTTTGCACATCTGTTGTTTGTGTCCCCTGCCTTTACAGTGATGCACTGTGTCCCTGAACAGTGGCTGTAGCGTTGGTCATCTGCTGAATGAGAGTTATCTCCAGAGCAAGGGGAGAGCAGGTTATTAGTGAAGCCACACTGGTGATTTCACATTGGAATCACTGCACAGAGCCTTGGATAAGTACTACAGCACAACAGGGTGTAGCTGGCAACTTAAATTTGATGTTGTGTGTATTTTTCTTCCCCAACCTGGCACCTTTCCCTCCAATTTAGCTGCAGAACAGTTCATGTGAGGTTGTCTTTGGCTGAGTGTTGAGCCTGGGGTGCAGAGAATTGCAGGCACTTTCATGCTTATATTTCCTCTGTTGAGTTTGGTCGTGCTGTGATAGCATTTGGTGGAGGTGTGGGTAAGCAGCAGCCCACAGGTCACAAAAAACCCTATATTTACTGTCAAAAGCAGAACTGGGGACGCACTCTGCTTAAAAATAGGACAAAAACTTCATTACTGTCATTTACATGAGACATGTTTCTGACCTCCAAGTCATGCCATACAGGGGAGGTGGCTCATCCCCATCTGAGTCTCATACCTCACATTGTTATTTCCATGCTGCCATTTTGGGCAGAGGAACAAGTTCAGACAAAATAAAAATTGACCTCTGGCCGTTGCTCTGACCCAGCCCAAGGCAGTGCTTTCCTGCACTCTGGAAGGCTCTCTCAGCTTTATTTCCATGCTCCTTGGTGCCTCCTGGCCCATCAGGGATGGGAACACCAGTGCCCCAGCACTGTGAGAAAGCTGCTCTTGACCTGAACCTGACCAGAAACAGGAAGTAATAGAAATCTCACACAAAAAAATATCTTTTCTCCTGAGATCTTCAGCCAGAGGGTCAATTTCTGAACTCTCTCTTTCCCTGGTGTAACCACTGACTTTGTTTACACCAGTGTAATGGAGCACAGCCTTAATTATGGAGGTTCCCCTACAGCTTTGCACAAGAGTTGAGCTTGAGTGTGTGTCCAAACCAAATCTACAGAGTTTTTGAGCTTCTCCCATCCCTAATTATTTGTGGGTTTTGGATATATACCAAGAAATTAGTTCACATCCATCTACAATTTTCTCTTTGTTTGATTGGCTTGAGGGCTGGAATTAAGAAAGAGAATTACCTAGAATAATGCCATCTGTATTCCACATAAAGAGACTCCAACCAGAAGCAACAATGCAATGTTTTTTAAATTGTATGATATGATAATACATAATGACACGCTGCACAAACTGACACATGGTTTCCACGAATACCAGTGAGGTTTCTCTTCAAGGAAAAAGTAATGAAATGGAGCAGATCTCAATCCAGCCACAGCAGTACCAACCTGAGCATCCACCAGGGACATAATCAGAAATCACATACTCACTGCTGAGGAGCTATAATTAAACTAGATTTAATTTTAATGGAAATTCTTCCAGAAAAAAAAAACATACCCATGTTCCCCACCCCCTCCCCTCTAATGTTGTTCCACTGTTCCAGGCTTTATGGAAATAGTTACAGGATTCGTGTGTTTTGCAACCCCAAATGTTTTCAAAACAAATAGAACATCTTAAAAATGAAATTAATAAATCTTTTACATTCATGCTCAAAAGTCAGTCATGCTGAGGTTGTGTGGGTTCATCAGCATCAGATGCTTCCTGCCGGCTGGTGCCTCCACCCAACACATGTTTTAAATAATAATCAAGTTCAGCCTTTGCAATTATATTTTTGACTTAATGCTGTTGTATGGTAATGGCTCTTTTATCCTACTTTTATCTCTCAACTTTATGTCAGGCAGTACTACTCCTATCTAGGGATGTGAAAACCTGATAACTTTAAGAGGATTTATACTGACAAAATGTGCTTTATTAGTTTGGATTTGTTTTATTAGTACCCTGCAGTTTGATTAGGACTAGGAAGCAGTCAGGATATTGTTTGCCCAAGCAGAGAGAAAATAACACCAAGCAGAAAGTTAAATATATATCCCTTTATTGGGCTGGTGCTCTCACAAGCACACCAGCTCTTCCTGTGCCTCAGCCCCTCTATTTACAAAGGGCACAGGCCTCTTGGAGATGTAAAACAGAAACCCAGAGCAGATTCTGCAGTGCAAACACAAGCAGCTCAGCTAAACCCTCCTCATAGGGATCACCCAGACCTCTGAGACCCTTTCTGCAGCCTGGTCATGTCACGCCAGTGCTGCCTGAAGGAGCAGCTGTGCCCAGTGTGGGGCTGCCCCTGGGATAATGTCCCTCCGGGGCCATTTCCCCAAATTCCCTACCTCTTTCACATTTTCCTCCATGGCCACACTTGGGCACACTGTGGTCAGGTCCCAGCCCAGCTGGGGAAGGGAGGGCACAGGCTGTGTGGTGCTTTCCCCACCTTCCTCCTGGGACGGGCTTGGAGACCTCTCCCGGGGAAATCTGGGCAAACCCACCTGGCCGCAGCACCCTGTGAAGTGTCTTTGTGTAGAAGTGATGAAGTGTTGCTCAGGAATATCTGCTTACCTCCTCCTTGGGATAAATCAGCTCAGGCTGAGAGAAGTGCTGTTATGTGTGGCAGTCAAACCAACCAGGCTGAAACCAGGCAGGGTCTCGTGCCATTGCAGCCCTGGGATGGTTCCTCTGCCCTGGGGGCTCTGGGATGCCCACCAGAGAGGGTGCTTTGCTGGGGAGAGGGGGTCAGACATGTTCCTGACAACTCTGGCAGTGAGGCTGGCATCTGTGAGACTAAGAAATGTGGCTGAATATATTCCTACATTTTGATAGGTGCATGGAAAACCCATTTTTTAATTTTTTGGCAGAAAGGAATTGGAATGCGACTGGGCAAGCTACAGACCCATGCTCGCCCTGCCAACTTTTGTAATAATAGGAAGCTAGTTACAGTAAACAGTGGTAAATAAAACACTCATGAAATCCAGCAGGGAATAAATGATTTGTTCTTATATAGGAAAACAAAAAAGGAGACAGCGCTTTATTTTTTAATACTGTTGTACTCCACCCACACTGTCTCCAGTATATCCCATAACAGTGTTGGCTTTTGAGAAAAATGCATATAATGACTGGACTCAGCCTTCTTGCACAGAAGCATGACTAGATAATAAAACAAAGATGCTGGCTTACCAAAAAATTCGCATTCAACTCTTTGTGACACATTCATTCACCACTCACTTTCTCCATTTTTACACGTAGAAGGAGTTTGGTGACTGGATTTTTTCCGGATTTGTGAGAATGAAACCAGAATGAGCACAATGCTATTTCTATCTGTGCCCAATATATATAGTACATTACTTACAAAATATTTATCTATGTTTCTTCCCACCCACTACTTTGTTATATTCATCATGGGAGGATGAATTCATCACATGGGAGGAGAGGTAGAAGACAGAGCAGATACATGAAGATTGGAAAGGATGTTTATCTGAGGGAGATTTGTTGTAAGTTATGAAACAGACTTTTAAAAAAACCTACTTTCCGATATTTTTCTGGAAGTAAACAAGTTTAGTTATGATAATAGATTATTACAGTGCCTATAAAGGGCCTGTTGCCTTTTCTAGTATGAGCTATTTTTAAACTTAGAAAGATTTTAGACTCACTCAAGTGTAAGCCTGCGACTCTTTCTCATATCCCCAATGGACAGGGAGAATAGTTTATTCCCTGCTCCTCAGAAACAGCATTTCACATGTTTGATGTCTCCTGTTACTCCCTGACCAGTCCCAGTTCTCTCCTGCCCCTCATCTCCCAGCCCTATTTCTGGTCTCTACTGGATTGTTTCCAATCAGTCCTCACTCATTTCAGCACTGTGCTGAAGACAGGGTGATGATGCTGAGCATGACTGCTCCTTTTCCAAGGCAGGGTGAATTCTGCCACAGCTGCCTCATGACCCCTGCCCATAAATCAGAAGAAATCAGAGTAAGCAGAATCTGGGCACCACGAATACACAATCCTGCTCTAGGCAGGGCCAGGGGCCAGATGCATGGTGAGACCATATCTGGGGACATGGAGCAGGTTTGAGTTCAGCAAGTCAGCCTTTTCTTGAGGCTGGACTTTTGTCTGAGCACTAAAATGGCAGTGTCAAAACAACTCAAAGCTGCATTGCAATGGCATTGCAACTTCTACTGCGTTGCAAGTAGAAGTCTCTTCTGCTTCTCCTTCTAATTCAGCCTCGCTGTTACAGCCGGGGTCTGATCTGAAAACATGTCCTTCCTGTGAGGTTCAGACCACAAAACTGACTGCTTGCCACATTCCCCTGTTGTTTTTTTCCTTGGGTCTCTGTATGAATCTAGTTTATCACATCCAGCCCTGTGTTAAATATGCTCAGTGTTTGAGCAATCTATGAAGTCACAAGCTTCCCATGGAGAGTTTTTCTTCGCTTCATCTGGAGCCCAACAACTCCTACAAGTGTACACAGCATGGTCCCCAAAAGGTCCTTCCTTGTCACCTCTGGAAAATTTTGCTGCTTCTTGGTGGAGCTCTTCCACACAGAAACGTGTGGTGTCTGTGGGGAGGGCAGGTCACACTGCTGACCCCCAGGCTCCCAGTGTGCTTCTGTAGGTCAGGCAGTGGAAATACTGCTGGAAATAGTGCTCTCCTGGGCTCTTCCCAAAAAACAGGGGAGAAGTGTGGGAGATGGGGAGATGACACTGCTGTGGGGAGTAGGAGCACTGCAGACAATACAGTCTGAACTGAATACTGGGAGAGGGGGCGAAATGTTTGCCTGGAATTAAGGGAAAAACTCTTTGGGTCTGGGTTTTCATCCAGGTCATGTAGATAGTGGATCAAAAGGAGCAGTCAGGACAGTCTGTGCCTCATCATCCACTTGGAGCAGGAGCAGAGCAAGGGAGACGAGGGTGGCTGAGCCCTGCCAGAAAGGTCCATGTGTCCCATCTTAGCTGTCCACAAGTTCTATCCCATCACAGCAGTGTGTCCCAGCACTCTGGTGTGCTCTGGGCGTGTTCCCTTTCCTCAGCTCCCATCAGGACCATTCACTGACCCCACAGGTAACTGATCTCCCATTGTATGAGGCACAGGAGACAGAATAATAAATAAATAAATAATAAATAATTCAGAAATAATCTTTTCTCACATAAAAACCCATGTTCCTGGGGAAAAGTACACAAAGTTAAGGCCAGGAATAATCTGTTCAATTCCAGCAAAAGCTCCAATTCCCCTCTTCTTTTGTGTAAGTCACAGACTCCCTTTTCTCCTCCCATAACAATCTCATGCATAATAAAAACAGGGCTTCCTCTGAAAATCTTTTGTTTTCCAAAAATATGAAGAGTTCCAGGGAGAGTCTCCAAGATCAATTTGCTATCTGATTCCAAACAGAGCTGAACAAAATCTCTGGTTTTCTCCACTGCCAAATATTTGTGGTGACATGCAGGATCTGCCCCTAATGTCAGCAGGAATATCAACAAAACATTTCCAGCATGTTTTCACAAATTTGCCATCAGTTCCCAGGCCATTTGGTGAAACTCTACAGACGTCATGGGTTGACTTTGTTAAAACCATCCATGCAGTTTTAAGGAAAATAGCATCTGATGACTTCCCACCACCTTTCTTGTCTTTTTACAGACTCTTAAAATACTATGTGATTCCTTCAAAATGTTCAAATAATCACTCCTGCTTTGATTATAAACAAAGAAGACTTTAATTTGTCTCTTCAGCCAAATTCAGGAAAATCAGATCCCACTGCTCAGTTGGAGAGGGAAAGACAAACAAATGTAATGAAGCCAGGCAGCTGAAAAAAAAAAAAAAAGCAGCACTGATTAATGGAGAAAAACAACTCACATTGTATTTTTTTTTTTCAACCCCACTCATCCTTCTCCCAACAGCCTAAACACGAGGCGAAAAGTGAAAGTGCAACTACTGCTCTCCTGTGCTCCTTCCCTGCCAGGGCACCTGCCTGGGGTGGTGGAGCCACGCTTGGAGCCTCTCCCCTGGGTTGTGGGTGCCCCTCCAGCCTGGGTGGTGCCACTGCCTCCAACCCATGTGCTTTCCAAGCAACAGCAGCTGCTGCTGCTGCATTTCAGGTGACGCTCGGACCAGCTGATGCCCCTCACCCCCTCCTGCTTTTGGGAAAATTCACTCTGCACCTCCTTCCTAAATATGGAGTGGTAGGAGGTGATGTTGGTGGAAACTGGGTGCTGAATTAATCAGCATCTCCCAGTCTTAGGAGAGACTGAGCAGGGACACCAACCCTCCCTCCCCAGCTCCATGTCTGGTCCCAGTCTGTGTGACTTGCCCACGATGTGCTCAGCAGCTTTCCCAAAGGTGCTCTCTGGAAATCATAGAACCCTAGAGTGCTATAGGTTGGAAATGACCTCAAGGATCATCTTATTCAAACCCTGCCATGGGTAGGGATGCCACTCTAGATCAGATTGTTCAGTACCCCATCCAACCTGGCCCTGAACACTTCAGGGATGAAGGAACCACTGCGTTACTGGGCCACAGAAAAGCTGTCGTGGTTTCAGGAATGTTTTCAGGGTGGGATTTTACCATTTCAAGGTCTCTTTCTATAGAGACTCCCCCTATTTGTAACTAATTTTCAGTGATTTTTCTGCCACAAGTGGTCCAGCCTCTTACAGACCTGAGCCCAAGAGACTTCAGCTTAAGGGACAGCACATGGTAGGAAGTTTACAGATCCCCTAATGATTTCAAATATCACTTACATCACTCTAGAAGACACCCAGGTCCATAAGAGATAATGTAAACCTCTTCCTTGCTGCAGTTTCTCTTGAGCTACATCTAAATGCTGCAGACACATTACTGTGACTTGAATGCATATAATAGGTATTTGTGCATGCAAATGGCCGGTTATATGTGAGCAAGTAATTACCTGATTTGCATGCCCAGACATGGTAATTCAAATGTAAATTAGCTGTGCAGTTGCAGATATATTTTGCATGTATAGTTGCCTATTTATAAAAATATGTATATTTTTGTCTAGCCAAAAGGGCCTTTTACCCCTGCTCCAAATGAGACATAAGTGGGCACATTAAGTGGCACATGCTCACATCTGCCCAGGGGTGAATGTCATCAGTCTGAATATATTTGTGAGAGCTGCTCTGCCCAAACTGGATCCCAACTTTATTTATAGAAAACAGCAACAAAGGGTTTCTGTCTGACGCCCACCAAAATCAATGCAAGTCTTTCTGATGACTTCAATGGGCTTTGAATCAGGCCCAGATGCAGCAGATATTTCTTAAATTATTTTTAATGGAGGAAGTGTCGTGCACAAATATGTGAATAGATTAGCAGGGAGATCTGCAGGTCTCTGTAAAGAGGTGCTGATTATACAGCTGCATGTTCAAAGTTCCCTTATCAAAACCTGTGAACTGATTTTGATGATGCAGAAATCAATAAAATATTTACTTAGAGGAACGTTTTGCACCTGCATTTGCAAACTTCAAAACCAAAGTAACACATGAACCACGATTATATTTTCTGAAGTTAGTAATGATGTGTTTTTCTCCACGACACTATTGGTATATGCAAATAAGTACTTTTTTTTCTTTTTGATACAATTTCATTATTTGCATTGCTACTAGTGGTTCACCAATAAAGGCGAACATCACATTAGGATTCATGACAGTTTTCACATTGTATTATCAATATGTGGAAATAATTGTCTGCTCCGGGATTAAATTACATTATTGTGTATCTTTTTCATGCCTAATAAATAATGATGGATGGCTTTTATTTTCATCACCACCTGCAACCATTTAGTCACCCCTTGATTGTTGAAGATAAAATAATAAAAAGCAAGTGTTATGTTGCAAGCAAAAGAATGCAGTCAAAACAGTTGCATGCCTCGTGTCTCTGTCTACCTTTTTCCAGTCCCTAAAGAGTAATAGTTGGTGTTCTGGGAAGGCTGGCAACCTGCAAACTGGCAAACAGTTCTCATAAATTGGGCAAGGGGGAAAAAACGTGGAAAACCTTTTTTTTTCTCGTAAAACAATAATTATTTCTTAGCGCATGATTGTTAATCTGAAAAGTAGGTTTTTGTTCTGCTGTGCAAATCAGTTACATGCAATTAGAATGCAAAGCATAGGCACATTCTTGGTGTTTAGCCCTTTTAAATAGAAATGAAAACAGCCTGCAAATTGTTCCAAAGTTGAAAATGCATTCTAGGTAATTTAGAAATTCAAAGAAATAAAGCCATGCGTAATAAAAAGCCCACTCCAGCTCATTGCATTTTCTTTAAAATTGCCAATTGTGAAGATTTATAATAAAAATAGACTTGCATATTTTGAAAAACTGTGAGGCTCTTTGCCAGTGTTGACATATTTATACACAGGCACACAGATCCACATGTGCACGCACAGAGTCCAGTTCATGTCACTTTTTACACGATCATCTTTTCTACTAGGTCAAGTGTAATCTTGAAATTGTTCAAACTCCTACCTGCACATTGTGATCCAGAAACTCTTTAAAGCTGAAAACAAATGGAGTTGACATCTTTAGTTAAAGCTTACATTAGCTATTGTCACAAGTCTTTAATCACACTCACCCTCTTCAGATATCTGGTATTGTTAGCTCAGGCCGCCCTGCGTGGAGTGCCATAGGAGCCTTTTAAAAATAGCACAGCAATATTTAGAATGGAAAGTTATTGCTGGATAATTTCATTAACTGCCAGTGTATCAAACTGAGCTCAAGACAAAGTTGTCCTCTTTTTTTTTTTTTTTTTTTTTTTTTAACAAAATATTCAGTTCTGAGTCAAAGGTTTATTCACTGTGCGCAGTTTCACATGCTTGGCTCTATTATCTTTAAATCACAAGATGACAATCTTCTCAGGCATACCAGAGAGTCAACCAAAATCCAACAGTAATAGATAATCCTATCAAATGTCAAGATACTGAGGAGAAGCGGTTTGAAAAATAGGCCAACAGTCCATTACTTGATTTACCTTGAGAGGATGTTAACATTTCTGTAGCCTGCCTTCAACAGAGTACACTTACTCTGCATTGCTAAATTGTTTAAAAGCATGTTTCAAGCATTTAGAACTATTTCTGTTGTTTGTATTTAAATATATACTTTGAATTTTCCATCATTTAGCAGCAGTGCTGCCTAAGTGGGGAGATCCCAGCTGGCTGGAAGTGAGCAAATGCGACACCCCTTTAAATGAAGGGTCAGAAGGAGTCAGGCCTGTTTAATATCTTTATTGATGATGTGGATGAGGGGATTGAGGGCACCCTCAGTCAGTTTGCAGATGACACCATGTTGGGTGGGGGTATTGATCTGCTGGGGGCAGGAAGGGTCTGCAGAGGGATCTGGACAGGCTGAATCAATCGGCCAAGGCTAATTGTAGGAGGTTGAACCAGGCTTCACAGTGTTGGGTGAAGGGCTGGACTTGATGATCTAAAAGGTCTTTTCCAACCTAAACTATTCTGTGATTCTATATGATTAGAAAGTGCTGTTTAAAATAAATGCTTTTCTTTCAGGGACAAAAAAACAACTGCTGGTTGATGTAGCCCACCTCCTCAAACACAAAATACCAACAAAATAATCCATTTACTGGCCCAAATTTATGAATGAGATTATAAATTAATTTTACTAATGGGTTAATGGGTGAAGAGTGGAATTTCTTGGGGTGTCCCCTCTCTTGACCTATGGAAATGCCTCAACCACAGAAAATTATCCTCAGAAATCATAAACAGGGACTCAAAGGGCCGTCCTGAGAGCTGATGTGCTCGGACTGCTCATGTGGCACCATTCCACACACCTTGAACACATCTGCCCTTGCCCACAGCACAATAGTAAAGCTCCTCTGTAGAGAGATGCTGTGCGAAAAGTCCCTCAAAAACAATGGCTGTGTAAAACAGAAGAAATTGGGGAAATTCCCCAAAATTTGAATTGGCAAAAAAGAGGTTATCCTGGAAAAACGTCCCATCTGGACTGTTGGTGCACTGGAAGTTAAGCAGAGGATCCTCTGCTGACACCTTTCCTTACCCATTTTGCTCAGCTGTAGCGCCACCAATGCCGCCTACAGAAAGCAAAGGAAAGGGAGAAATTCAGGTCAAAAATACACCTTCCATGATAAAATTCCCATTGGCTACAGCAATTACAATGCAGAACATTATTCTTTTGACATATTTGCAGTCCTTTTACAGTCAGTCAGTATAAAGCAGCCACATTTTTCCTGCCTGGCACTTTTGGTTAAAAACCATGCCTTGCACACACATACACACGGAGCAAAGGGCTGACTGCAGCTGAGGCTTTTCCTTCTCATGCCAGACAGATGCTCCCTAGGAAAGGATAAAATCCTGCACCCCCAGAGTGGGAGCTGCAGGGCTGACACCAGTGCCAGGATGCAGGCAGCTGCATGACTGTGCTTCTCACAATTTTACTGCCCTCTCCAAAATAATCGTTCAATTCCAAGTGATAAATAAACACTCTCCAAGTTCTGCCTGCAGCTGGAGGCAATCACTATCTTTCTCATCTCTGTGCTCCATCCATGGCTCCATCAATAGAGAGGTAATTTTCAGACTCAGTTCATTAACACCGAGCTGTTGATGGAGCTGTAAACACTCCACCCCGCTGTCGTTTCCAGCCTGTTACCAACTATTCTTTTTTGTTTAGCTGACCTGCCGTGGCATTTAAGATGAAAAATATTTGGTTTAAATTCACAGCAGTTGCTCTGGTCTCTGAAGAGGGCTGACGCTGGTTCTGACATCCAAAAGCACCGCAGAGCCAAAAGGGAAGCAAAATTTTGGCCAGAGTTCTGCAGAGAGGGTGAGATATGTGGCAGCTTGGGACACCATGAGACAAAGGCAATGCCATGTTCGGCTTCAAATGAGGGTTGCTACTTGTAAAACATACACACACACCATGTAAACAGACATCAAGATTAGGAAATTACAAGAAGGCAGAAGGAAAATGGGTTTAGCCAGCAGATGTCCCAGTGAGGAGAGGGGACACTGTCCCATCTACACACAGCAGATACAAAATCCTACCACTCAGGCAGGTTTGGGAGTGCTTGATACCTTGATGGATGGTTTGGACCATGGTGTAACTGGTGCAAGAAGTAAGAAATGAGCTTATAGCATGGCCCAGCCTGACTTTTTGCACTGCTGAAGGACGTTGTTGATGGGCAAAGACACCCTGGGGCATTTCCTTCTGTCCCACAGTTCATCAGGGCATTTTGACCCTGGTGCCAGCGTATGTCAGGCCATGATTTGCAGACTGGCAGTTCACAAGCTCAGCAAGAGCAAAGTGGGGAGACAGACAGCACCCATCCACAATGAGCCAAATTAGTCCCCAGGGATAGATTATTTCAGTAAATAGAATGACCAGGCTGCACATGAAATTATATCTCTGCTCTCAGCAGTGCTGTCAGTTCCTTCACCCCAAGGTTGGCAGAGTCACCCATGCTGGAGGCAGGGGAATGATTGCAGAGAGCAATGGTTCCAGAACTGCAGTCCCCATGTTTTTGAAGGCTCTGTCGTGGTCATGGTGCATATAACTCAGTATGGAATTCTCATTCTTTACAGGCATAAATGTATCTGTATGCTGAGGTGCAGCAAGTGGCAGAAACATCCACAGAACATTGTGAAAAATATCTGCTCTTCTGAGAGAGGATGTGCTGCCTGGCCCCAAGGAAGCTCTCTGCACTCAAGGAACCAGCCACCAAGCTTTTTTGACATTTTTACTTGGTGCACAAGAGGGAACTCTGCCTTGGGCAGGTAAGGCTTGAAGTTTCAATTCTGTTTTTCCTCCTCTTGGGTTTGACCTGATTAGAATCAACCCGTGGTGGAAGGGCCAAGGGGTATTCACCTTCACCCTGCACATATGGAACAGATACCTGGCCCTGGCAATATCTTCCCCTGCAGTTGTGTGCACCAGACTGATCAAACAAGAAACACCAGCAAGAGCCACACAGCCTCAGTGCTGTTGGGAAGTAGATGTCTCCAAAAGGGAAAGAATATGGCTCAGGGATCCTGTAATTCGGGGTGAACTGGATCAGCACAGTTTAATGAAAATGGCTATCATCCACTTTTTGTTTTCTTTATAAACATTTGCAGAGTGTCAGTAGCCAATCTAAATGTCTCAGCAGACAAGTACATACTGTACTTTGCCTCTTTTTTTCTGGAGAGCTGGAGAAAACATGTGAGCTGGAGCCAGCTGATGTGCTCTCTATGGGTCTCAAGGGCAAACTCATTCAAACTGAGAATGATCTTCATGTCCCTTCCAAGCTCTCTTTGTGCTCTTATTATTACATCTTCAGAGGTTCATCAAACCATTCTCTCTCCCCATCATGCTCAGGGACATTTTCTTTGCCAGCCAGCTCGGGAGGGTTCCTGACCACGAGGCACAGCCTGGCTCCTGAGGTGTCTAACATCTTGGAATGAATCGTGCCTGGATCTGGGAAGGATTTGGGAACAAGGTCTTCTTTGCAGGGCCATTGCCCATTTTGCTTTTCATTGATGTTTTCCTCTTTTAGACGAGGATCATCTTGTCTGGAGAGGGTAGTGTGTGTGTGGAGGTAGTGGGAGCTGTGGCAGCAGGGCTGTGCAGGCTCAGCTGTGAGAGTGCAGGCAGCTCCTACAACTGCCTCGTTATTGGAAGGTGAGCCTAACAAACCTGCTGTCAGATGATCTCTTGTCTCTTTAAAGCAAAGGTAAAGGATCTAAGAAAGCTCTTTCTTGCTCATTCTTTGGACAGAGACATTTAGATTGAGCACCGCGGCTTTCCCTCTACTACAAAGACTACAAAGGTATTTTTATCTTAATTAGAAAGTTTTGCTGCCCTACTTTCTGGCGAGCCCTTGTCCAGCCAGCCTGTCATCTCAGCCATCACTCAGGCCCCTCAGAACCAGACCAGCTGGTTTCAAAGCAGCCTTGGCACTGCTCTACCCAAGGGCTCCCACGCTCTGGACTGAGTGGGAGCATCAGCCTTCAGAGCCCGCTTTGAGAAGGTCCTCGGCTGACACGAAGAGACCAGGGCAGAGCCCCGTGCCTGCCCTGGAGGCTGTGTCACCCTGCCACACAGAGGGACAGGCTCTCTCCCCACCCTGTCAGCATATGCCAGCCAAGGCCTTGCCACTTGTTTCTCCGGGCTAGTGCAGGCAGAGCGCCCAATGCATTGTGACAGAGCAGTTAAGTAAGTGGCACAGATTTCACATGTCAGCCCTTGCCTGCCTAATCCCAGAGCTATTCCACAGCAAGTGACTGGTGAGGAGCTTCAGCAGCATGCACAGGCAGCACTTAATACACTTCAGAGCATGTGCTGCTAAACTAAGGGTTGTGCTGCTCTGTTTTCCACTGCCTGCATCCGAACTGAAAGGACTTCACATGCATGCAAACCTGGAGGCAGGCTAGAACAAGCTTCCCAAAGTGTGGTGTTCTGCAAAATCTTAAATATATTTGTGTACACCAATCTTCATATCTGTCAGGGGTAATAATTACATTCCAATTTTCCACAGTAATGTAGTTAGATTTTTTTTCTTAATAAAATGAAAAAAACTATCTTTCTCATTGTCATGCCTTAGCCCTGCTTTCTGAAGTAGTTATGAAAAGAAAATTGTCAACAGAGTTTCCTTAGCATTTCAGCTGGGGAAAGTGTAAGGGCTTCAGTAGTTTGGTAAATATATTTATTTAGCTGATTCTTGCTGTCATGATATTTTTTGGGGCCTTGAAGGTACTGGTAAGTCGTAACAACCTTAACCAGCCTCACCTGGTGCCTCCACCCACTCCAGCAGGCCTGGGAGCCCATTTAAGTTCCCCCAGGGAAATTTGCTCCTTTTTGTAAGCTGAACTGGAGGATGCTGGGCTTCAGCTGGGTGATGGACCCGCTCATCCTGGCCACACACTGACTTCCAGCCTGACCTCCCTGTGATGCTGCCTTCTGACCTGGCCCCCATTTGCAGCTCTGCCTGCTCCTCTCACTCAGGTACTGGAGAAAGGGGCTGTGACTCTTGGGGGGCCCCACCCCACCATGGCAGTGGGGCATGATGCTCCTGTTGGAGCTCCTCTCCTAGGGAAAGAGCAGGCCTCACTGACAACATCCAGGGGCATAATAGCAACCCCTGTAGTCCCACTCTGCTCCTGGGAAGGATGAGGTGCTGTTGCCCTCTCTTGGCACACAGGGGGAGGGAAGCAGATCCCACAGATCTCATGGGTGTGCCACTGGAGCTGGAGACGTGAGAGGGAAAGAATTAGAAGAAATGACTCATGGCAACTCCCCTGCACCAGTGGTAGTGGTGCAACTGGTTCTGGCTTCTGGATACAGTTAAACCAAACATCTCATGAGTGCCAATTGCTATGTTGTTTATGGTAAATGGGGTTGGGTAAACAAAGCAACTGCAAAACTTCCAGTAAAAATGAAAGGTCAGGCTGTATGACAGAGTAGTAATAAGATGTTTGTGTTGCCAGTGTCTCAAAGCTTTTGTAATGGGCATTTAGCTACCAGAACAATAGTTCTCATGGTGTTACCTTTGGTGAAAGAACAGATATGAAGGCAGGATGCTTCACACATGCTGATGTGAAAGTAAGCTTTGCTGTTGGTGATACTACAATAGCCATGCTATAGGAATGGATGCTGAACTGTGTTAGCCAAAGCTAAGTAACTGCTAGATCATGTTATTATCAATGCATAAGTCAAAAGAAAGAAATTGAGAGTAACTTTTCCCTCAGAGCTCACTCCCACCACAAATGGTGTGACATGCACGGTGGAGTACCAGCATGATCACACCCCCATGAGGCCATGGTTTTCTAGCTCTACACTGTTCTTAAAATCAGTGCAAAATCTCTACTGGTCAGATGCTGAAGTCCCTGAGTATTCCTGTATTCCCCGATGTAGTGTGTTGAAAACCTCCCTTTCTTTTTCTTTTACTGGGACACTGGCAGAGGAACCACTGTGACTGCCCTGCTGCAGAGGGGACACAGGGCTGGAGAAGTGCTTGGTCACAGTAAGGATGGTTGTTTTTCTTACCAAAGAGGAGTTTGCTGCTGCTCTACACTTACTCTCAGTAAATCCACAATCCTGGCAGTTACGGTATCAGACTTGTCATTTTTGGAGGAAAGTATTTTTATTTGATGGTATGACATGAAATCCCAGTTTCATGCAGTCACCATGTCCACCTTGAAAACAGATAGTTTCAAATTTACTTACAGGCTCTTACATCCTCCTTCATCCAAGATTTTCCCTCCTTTTTGAGAGTAAAATGCTGCTCTTATAGAGTTACTGAGAAACCTGATTTCTTCTAGTGCTTCTAACATCTCAGCATAGAATATCTCAGAACTGAGGCAAAATATGGCACAAAGGATGCTCATTTGTGCCTGGTGCTATGGATAGAAAGCCTAGGGGAATCTTTGCATCCTGTGTACCAGAATTATTTGTTTTGCTTCAATAGATTTGGGATTTTTGTGGACATAAACATTATTCTTTTGTGTAAAGTTGTACTTCCACCAGCATTTCCTATCTAATTTACCAGTAGGTACTGACAAACATCCTGATTTCACTAAAACGTGACAAAAAACTGCATCCAGGATTTCCTCTCAGATTTTCCTGTGCACTTTTCTGATTTTCTTCCTCGTTAATGGATTTAAGCAGGAGTGTCAAGAAAGATCTTGCTGATATCATGTGGTTCCAACTCAAATGGTTCAGAGACATCTTAAAAGTTTGTTGTTTTTTAGATTAGGGCTTCCATTTGTTGGACTCCACTCAAGTCAGTAAGAGTTTTTCCTTAGCAAAAGAACATAAACTCTTATTTTGACAGATGCAAAAGCTTTCTCAGCCTTCAGGCTTTCCTATTGTAAAGCCCAATTGCATTAGGTAAATTAGGAGAGTTAAAAGAAAATAAGTATCACATTTTAAAGTACAAAGCAGAACAAAAGAATAAATTGTTACTTTGCATAAGTTAATATTTAAGGAGCACATCTCAGGCAAGGTAAAGCCATAATTGACACCAAAGCAGAATCTCCCTTAAACTTTTTAGTGAAGAAATTAATAGAAGCTTTGTGCTTTTCTGAAATGTTTGTGTTTGGTTGTGTTAATATTCTTTCCATGATGGTGTCTACGTGAGAATTGGAGATAAAATAAGACAGATGTACTGACCATGGTTACCAAGGGAGCAGTTTCCTTAGCAATGGCAAAGCAGTTGTCAAAGCAGTCAATGTTCCCTCTCTCTCTCACATGACTTGTTTTTACTAGTTTGCATAGCTTGGTTACACAAACAGCTCATCATAAACCTCTCCCAAATTTCCAGGCACAGGCAAACAAGGCCTAGGTGGGTCATTCATCAGAGGATCCCAACCTGGTTTCAGTTCAGTTTCTACCTGAACCTCTTCTTATTCTTTATCATTTTTCATAAAACATTGGCCATCTAAAGAACATGAAAGTCATCCAAATGGAAACATAACCACATAGTGCACATTCAGATAAAAAGATATGGAGGTGGGTGAGTAGCATAAAATTGCCACCTGTCCAAAGCACCAGTCCCTTCCTGTTAAGGATAAAGATGGCAGCTAAAATCATCCCCCTAAATAGGTCTTGTAACTGCTCCATGAAATGGTTATTATCTGAGAATGGAAGGCAGTATGATCCCATCTTCCTCATCGAGGCTGAAGAGTGGATTATGCTGCACTTACCACTCTCTGTGGGCGCTTCTGCTGGTGGCCATAAGAGTGTGAGGTCCCTGGGCCACATCCAGAATGGCCCAGCTGAGGCCATTACCCAGCAGGCAGCCCCTCCACCCTCCCAAAGCACATCAGGCTCCCAGGGACAGCGAGGAGGTGAGATGGGTTTATGCTGCTGGATGGAAGGTATCAGCTCTAAGAGAATGGTTGATCTCACAAACTGCTTGGAAAACTCTGCTATGTGTAGCTCTAGGCACAGTGACCACCAAACCCAAAGTTATTCAACCTGAGTAGAAAACCAAAAATATCAAGGCAATGATGAAACTCTTTCCTATTCTGTATTTAGAATAAGCAGGTTTTTTAAATCAAAATATGATTAAAAATATTGTGTCAGTAGCCCAGTAACACAGGGACAGTTCTGTGCTGGCTGCAAGAGGTGCAATCTTCTGGTAATTGGTGTTAGGAAACAATTGTTTTCCTGCCTCTCTTTCCAAACAAGGGCTGAAGTGTTTCATGTCAAATATATCTAAATTCCTATATGAAGACATTTCCAGGGAATTCCGAGTTGCTATCAAGAGGCACTTTTTAAAAGTCATAAATGCTCCTATGAACAGCAATATTAATATAACCCTGTACTATCAATTGGAGTGTCACACAGAGAGAAAATACTGACTAGACCACTTCTGGATCAATTCTGGGTGGAAAAATGCCATCTTGATGTCATTGCTATGATCTGCCATTTAAAAACATTTGCTATCAAATAGCACCTGAGAATTTTCTGACAACTCAGCTACTCTGTGTGTATTCCTTTCCAACCCATGGCTGAAACTCACTCATACTCATTTCCCAACACATCCTTATTTAGTGCCAGCAACAGGTATGGATTTTTGTTCAGGTTGACTGGAATTCAATTAGACTCTGATAGAGAGAAGGGAAAGTGTGGGGCGTGTGCACACAGAGCAGCTGAGTGCTGCTCCCCCCCTGCTCACAGCTCGGTGCCCTGGGGTAGGTTACAACCACATCTGTGCTCCTCCTTGAGGCTTTCACTCCACCACTACACTGCTCATGCTGCACTGCTCCAGGCTGAGTTAGGAGTTTTCTCAGGCTTTGTTTACAAATACCTCTAGCAGGAATCTGACACCTTAGATGGGAAGGCACAGAGCAAGCTGGGAATGCAGTATCAGGTAGAAGTGTTGCTGGTCTCTGATGTGACTCCTGTGTCCTTGCTCACAGCTCCTGGGCAGGGAGAGGGTTATGAGCACTGTGACATCTATGAATGCTGTAAGCAAAATCTGTCTCTCATCTGCTTTATTAGGAAAGCTGCATGGAAAGGGAGGAAAAAGGCTGTGGCATGTTTCTTAGTTATTTCCTTTATTCCACATCAAGGCAGTTTCAGATTCAGGGAATCTCACAGTCCTTGAACTCAATAAATGTACACAATCCTTGTGAAAACCAGTATTTTTGTGTCAAGAAACATAGGGACAAAAAAGGAAGGAAAGGTAAAAGCTACACAAAATTAAACCATGTTCAAAAATGCAACACTTCCTTTAGAGGAAATAGTGGAAGCTGTTTTTTTCTGCTGTGCACAAAACATAAACGTGCAGCTTGTTTTTCAAAGTTTTTGGGAATGGTGGAAGGAAAGCTCCAGGAGGGAAGAGTGAGCAGTGGCAGCCATCCAGCTGATGGGAGAAGGCAGCAACAGGGAGGGACTCAGATTGCTTCTGCAAAGAGGAAGTTTGCAGTTTTACTTGTAGGAGGAGCCCACCCTGGGGCCAACCACAGCCCTGAGTCATGTCAAAATCCCATAGCATGTGTGGCCACACTCCCATCCCCTCCACAGCCCTGTTACCTCAAAGACAAGCTGACGAAAAGGTAGAGGTGTGAGTCACCTGGGTGTGCAGTTTTGCCAGGACAGTGCTTGGTCCCCATGTGCCCGTCCCTAATTCAGCAACCCCCAATTACCAAGGTGGCAGCTGTGCCCTACGCTTGCCTCTGGTTGAGCTGATTTTTCACCATTATGGTCCCCACCACCTGCTGTGCATTTGATGTCACTTTTCAATTAACATTCCCTGAGGATTTGTAGCCTTCCCTGTGTGCTGCAGCCCCAGCCATTCCCACACCCAGCACCCCTGGGCCGTGCAAACCTCCTGCACAAACACACCGGGCTCAGATTTAATGGCACCCACCTAAATCCCTCTGGTCAGAGGCATGTAAACATGCCTGCGAAGGCTGTGCAGCAGAGAGGCCTAAATGCAAGAGCAAAGTGTTATTGAATGTGACTAGTGCCACTCACACAGACAGGCACAGGATCCCAGCCCGGCAAATGAAGGTGGATACGATAACTGCACCAGGCAGGAGCAGAAGCCAAGCTGTCCTTCTCGATATCAGGGGACCACAAACAGTCCAGGAGCAGAGTAAGTTTTGCTGACAGGTTACATAAGAATAAACAAAACTAAAGCAATAAGAGTCAAAAAGAAAAACCAGGCCATTTGCACCACACTGAGATGGTTTTCAGATCCGACATCTCAGCTGAAGACAACTCGTGTTCAATTGCCTGAAGTCTTGCTTGAAATCTTTGCGTGGCTCAGTTTTGTGGTGTTTGCTCTTTTACTTGCATCTTTATTTGAAGCTCACAAAAGAAAACTATTTGTTGTTGTTTGTGGGCCCAAGTGCATGTAATATTTGGTAATTATCTTCAGTAGGGTTTAAGGCTTTGGGCATGTGCCAAAAGGGGTAAAGACCTGTCTCAGAG